>NC_064615.1:976021975-981021975 GCF_023898315.1 Schistocerca nitens | reverse complement strand
GTAAATGTAAAAAAAAAAAAATACAAAAATCCAATTGTGTTTGGTTTCCTTGTCAAAGTAGCACACTAAACGTCCTAAATTATTTGTTGGATATTTTATGAATATATTACGAACTCTGTCTTCCCCTGCAGCGTTTTCCCATTGCAACTTCCTCAAGTACTATGACAGTTATCCTCTAAAGTCTTTAACACATGTCCTGCGACGCCGCCCTCCCTCCTAGACGGTGCATTCCATATATTTCTTTCCCAGGCGATCCTGAGATTACCTTAATCGGCCAGTTTTCAGCATCATTTTACAGAATGGCGCAGGGAACGGAAAATATTGAACATTAGTATTGTGGGCACTGTAGTGCCGACAGTTAGTAATCATGCAGCATTGGAGTGATGCGGAACATGCTATCGTTGTGACAGGGTTTTACAAGCAGGATTAAAAATCATAAGGTGGCTCATGCGCAAAGGGTATTTTGACAGCATTACCAGCTAGGACGTCATGGACGTGTATCCCAGATAACATTGCAGCTGTTAAATTTGCGTCGAGAGGAATCCTCGCCGCTCCATTCGACGACATGATGATGATGATGATGACTGGTTTGTGGGGCGCTCAACTGCGCGGTCATCAGCGCCCTTACAAAGTCCCAATTATTACACAGTAAAATTTGTTTTTACTCAGTCCGGTCTAGTCACAGTCACGAATGATGATGATGAAATGGTGAGGACAACACAAACACCCAGTCCCCGTTCGACAACATGCATCTGAGCTAGAGACTGAGCGACGAAGCGCACAAGTTCCACTCCGAGCGGTCTAATGACTGCCATGGACTGTGCGTCTGGTCCCGGCGGAGGTTCGAGTCCTCCCTTGGGCGTGTTTGTCCTTAGGATAATTTAGGTTAAGTAGTGTGTAAGCTTAGGGACTGATGACCTTAGTAGTTAAGTCCCTTAAGATTTCACACACATTTATTTTTCTTGTAAGTTCCACTCCTATAAGTCACAGATTGTGCAACAATTAAAACCACGAGACCATATGTCGTCTAGGGAGTTGCGAACGGGTATTGGTAAAATCAACGCGGACTCCAATTCCCGTAACAACATATAGATGTCAGATGAAGCCCACTTCCACCGCAACACATCCGTTAACAAACAGAATTTCCGTTACTGGTTACAGGAAAATCCTTAGAGTTTCACGATCGTCCATTACATAGCATCAGTGTTACAGTATGGTGTACAGTATGACGTCATGATGTCATTGCCCCCTTACCCTTAGAAACTTGAGGATGGCATTGCAATAACAGTAACACCCCACGGTCTGTTTCTAAGTAGAAACATTTTTTAACCGAAACTCGATTTCAACATGAAAAATATATAGTTTCAGCAGGACCGAGCCACGTCACATTGTTCGACAATCGACGGAAGCCTTCACCAATTGTTTGAAAAGTGCGTCTCGTAAAAGCAATGTGTACCTCACATGTTCCATGAATTAAAATAGACGATTGAAGACGAAATCACCGCCATTCTCCAGAGACATGCTACACCGAGCATTCGGGAGTTTCCATAACAGAATAGTAGAATGTGAACACCAGAACGAAGCAGATCTCTCCGATGTCATCTTTAAGAAGTAACAGACAGTTTGTGTCATTTTGTTAGGAAAACATTTATGGCATGCTGAATACAGGGTGGTCCCGAATTCATGGTACAAACTTTAATGGTAGGTACAGGACATTGTAACAAGGATTTATTGTATAGGAATGTATAGTCGCAGGTGACGCGGTGAGGCGCAAACAGGGGAAAGAGAAATGGAGTGATCGGTTGGTGTCACTGCCGGTAGAGGGCAGTAGATGAACATGATGTATCGCAGTAGGGACAAGCGCCATTCACAATTGTGCTGCCGTAGACGATGGGTGACTTTACGTATGCAGAAAAAGCAGACATGCATTACATGTACGGCCGTGCAAATGGTAACGCCAGAGCTGCGTTACGAATGTATCGCACGGCGTATCCTAATCGACGAATGCCGGATCATAGAATTTTTCAACGGTTACATCGTCAACTTTGTGAAACAGGTACGTTCGACGTCAACAGACATGACGCTGGTCGATTAAGAGCTGTACGCACTCCAAGACTGGAAGAACGCATCTTGAACATAGTGGCTGATAGACCCGAGTCAAGCACAAGAACTGTTGCGCGTGACGTACATGTGAGTCATCAGACTGTATGCAGAGTGTTAAATGAAAATCGCTTACACCCCTTCCATTTTCAAAAAGTACAAGCATTGAATCCGGCAGATTATCCTCTTCGCGTGAACTTCTGCCAGTGGTTGTTGCAGCAATGTGCGTTGCAGCCGGATTTCGTAGGTCATGTGCTATTTACAGATGAAGCGACATTTTCACGCGAGGGTGTCTTTAATGCGCACAATTCCCATGTGTGGGCAACAGATAATCCACATGCAACGCGTCCACATGCGTATCAACAACGTTTCGGTATTAATGTGTGGGCTGGTATTGTGAACGACTTTTTGATTGGGCCATACTTACTACCCACGCGACTCTGTGGCGAAAGCTATCGTATTTTTCTGCACGAAGTGTTACCAGAACTGCTGCAAGATGTTCCGCTCGCCATTCGTAACCGCATGTGGTTTCAGCACGATGGAGCGCCAGCACACTTCAGCACTGCTGTACGGAATTACCTGAATGCCACGTTTGGTGCTAGATGGATTGGGCGTGGTGGACCAGTCCCTTGGCCACCCCGATCTCCTGATTTCTCTTGCCTCGATTACTTTTTATGGGGACATCTTAAGAGCCTTGTTTATGAGACTCCAGTTAGATGAGGATCTCGTTGCTCGCATATCTGTAGCTGCTGCAGGTGTGCGTGAAATACCAGGCATCTTTGAACGTGTACGCCAATCGCTGCACCGACGCTGTCAAGCATGTATCGCTCATGGTGGACGCAATTTTGAACACTTACTGTAAACATGACACTTGTCAACAACGATTTCAATAAAATCTTTCGTTTTCCTTTCGGCCGTTATTTCCCCTGTTTACGCCTCACCGCGTCACCTGGGACTATACATTCCTATACAATATATCCTTGTTACAATGTCCTGCACCTACCATTAAAGTTTGTACCATGAATTCGGGACCACCCTGTATATACACTTCCGCCAATAGAATAATGTCTTTCCTTAGTTTATTCGTGCAAATAACGTTACTTCAGAATTTACAGTTTCCTTGTTCCATTCTGTACGTCACATGTCAGACGCTTCGACTGTCTTCTTTTCCAGTTTGTTACAATCATTGATTGTGTGTGCTTCAGATATACATTCTCAAAAATTGCTTCCTGAAATTAAAATCTATGTGTGATGACAGTAATCTTGTTTTGGCAAGGATTGCCCTATTTGCGTGTTCTGATCCACTTCTCACATCCGTGTTGTTTCGTCCATCATGCGTTATTTCCCTCCCGAGGTAGCAATATTTCTTTACTTTCGTCTACTGCGTGGTCCTCCATTTTGTCCTTCATTTTACAGCTAATCTCGTTTCTGCCAATCATCATTTCTTTCGTCTGTATTTGGATTATTCTCAGCCAATATTTTGCGCCCAGTAGATTATCATTCTATTCAAGAAATCCTATAATTCTTCGTGACTATCTCTGAGAATAGGAATGTCTTCCGCTGGCCTTGCTGATAACACCCGTTCGCCCTGTGTTTTTAATTCTTCTTCTGAATCTTTGTTGCATGTCATTCATTACTTCTTCAATGTACATGTCGAACACAGGGGAGTAAGGTTCAAATGGCTCTGAGTACTGTGAGACTTAACATCTGAGGTCATCAGTTCCCTAGAATTTGGAACTATTTAAACCCAACTAACCTAAGGACATCGCACACATCCGTGCCCGAGGCAGGATTCGAACCTGCGACCGTTGCAGTCGCGCGGTTCCGGACTGAAGCGCCTAGAACCGCCCGGCCACAGCGGCCGGCTCATGGGAGTAAGACTGCACCCCAGCCTTATAACGTGTTCACGTGAGCGCCTCTCTCTTGGCCTTCCATTTACATTGTTTACTCTTAGTTCTTATCCACATTGTATGTTTCGTCTTAAGCATTTCATTATAGCGTTTGTTGCTTATGGCAGATATGGGTAAATAATTTGCCTGCTTGACTTTATGTCATACCCGATGGATGTAGATGTTTAGTCCTTACTCCGACCGAATTTTCCCTTGATAAGTAGTTTCATGATAATCTCTGCCGCATATTGGCAGAAATGGAGAGTCGGGTTTCGAGCTTGATTTCGATCATTACCCTGTGGACCTATTTCTAGATCTTATTACAAACGTATTTTACCAAGGTAAATTTCTTTTTGCGCGTTTCATTGTAATACCTACCGCATATTGGGAGGAATTAATTGCGTTGGTTGTTTGACTCCGATCAATATGCGATGGAGGTAAGTGTCAAGGCCTTACTCCATACGGATTTTTCTCGTTAAGTGTCTTCTTGGGCGTTTCATTATAACGTCTGCTGTGTAGTGACAGAGATGGACAACTGGGTTGACTGCTTGACTTCGATCATCACGCAATGGAAATAAAGTAGATGTTCCAGGAGTGGGTATTATTTAAGAAATAACTGCAGTCGTCTATAGACAATTCAAAATTCAAGAGACCTCAGAAAGTTCGAATAATTAAGAGTTCGATTTAACGAAAATTTTGGCTGATCAAGAGGGAATCAAGAAATAATCGAAATACAGGTATCCGGTACAAGAAGAAAAAATAAGAAATCGGTGATCTTTTCCTGCTGCAGTGACCTCTAGTGAGCTTGGGCAAACACATTTTCCGTGTGGCCAGACTCGAAAATACGTAATCGTGTACTTCCGCTCTCAGGATGTATATGCGCAACGTCTCCTGAGACGACTTCCGTCTTCTGTAGCTACAGGTGGAATCGGCTGTGCTTCTTCTTCTGGTTTCCACAAACCGTTAAAAAGTACGAAATAATGAAATCTACATCAGAAGGATGGCGTCCGAGAGTGAAACGTTTTTACTTCTTTGAATGCATTTTTGCAACCTATTTATCTGCTGTATTACGATATTCACTTTCGATTAAACAAAGTTATGTGTCGATGTATTGAAAGAGGACACAACTGATGAAACATTTGAATTACGAAGTTTTAGATAGACTCTGACTTCGGGCTAAAGTGAGTTTGTGGGTTCGGTGTCACGCTAGTCAATCGATTTGTCGACTGTGCCAAAATACGCAGGATTTCTTCAATTTGTCTAGACAGGACGATTAGTTCGATTTATCGATGTTCGTAGTAGGAAGAGTCGATTGTATTTAAGGGTTCTCCAGAGCTAATATTTCTCAACAGCAAAAATTTGAAGGATGTTCGTAGTCCTGTTCCGTATGAGGAACAGCAAGTTTAACAATGACAATAAGAACTGTGTAGTTAATGCTAATTGTGTGGCTCGGTAGCTACTCAGGTAAATCTGAGAGTTCGAAAGGTCTGTGGTTCAGTCCTTAGTCGGTTCTGGCATCTTTCTTCTGTCATCACGTCTTTCACCTCTGGTTGTTACTTGTTAAAGTTAAAAATGCCCAGCTGGCCGTGGTTCGAAGTCCACGTAAAACTGCTGTCTCTCTTTAACTGGCAGAGTAATTCGAATTCGCAGGAGACACCCACTTCCAATTGGATTAGGCCTAAAAAAAATGGTTCAAATGGCTCTGAGCACTATGGGACTCAACTGCTGAGGTCATTAGTCCCCTAGAACTTAGAACTAGTTAAACCTAACTAACCTAAGGACATCACAAACATCCATGCCCGAGGCAGGATTCGAACCTGCGACCGTAGCGATCTTGCGGTTCCAGACTGCAGCGCCTTTAACCGCACGGCCACTTCGGCCGGCGGATTAGGCCTATTTAAAGGATGAAAGTAGTATTCAAACCAAACTTCACGTTGATGACAGTTTTGTTTTACTAGTCCAGCGAATATATGTGACAATCCAAAAGATGTGGGAAGAGACAGAAGGTAAAAAAATCGCTAGACACCTACTGTCCGTATCTCTAATTAAATAACTGTCTCACTGAAGCAGGAACAGTGTCGCCCTTTTTTTTTCAATCGTTTTTCTCTCGACGTTTGGACTGTCAGAGACACGCCAGAGCTCTCAGCAACACGCATTTCCACTCAGTGAACATTCTGCTGCTGACACGTGCGCATATAACATTAGGTAGCGCAACCGTCACTGACACGCACGTTGCGTAAGTTGCCGCCAACGGGTGCTGTTACGTATGTGGGCGACACGCTGGCGTTCTTTACTGAATACGTCGGGGAGAGGCATCGCCTCTCACTTGTTCGGTACCTGAAAGAGCCCGTACTTTTAGCCAAACTGCCTATTGGATTCTGTCTCGCGTTCTTCGGCCGACGTTCATCTAATGATTTTTCTGATGATTTTTCTGACGTTTCGCCAGCACGAGTGGCTGGCATTGTCAAAGCTTCACCCTCCATTGCCTTAACAATCCCGTACTTTTACATCACAAGCACACTAAAAGTACGAGCTTACCGAGGATCGAACCAGATTTGGCTCAACACGTCGCTCTTAACGGAATGAAATCGACAAATATAGATGCAATTTCGGGAATAACACAAGGAAGCGCGACTACTGTTATATTTTACAGTATCTGGGGTATCCCTCCTAAGAGTCGTCAGGCGCATTTTATCTGGTGTTTCGGTAGCTGTTTGCAATTTCGTGTTTGCTACGTGTAGCTGGAGTTAGACCAAATATTAGGTTAGTACACTACTGGCCATTAAAATTGGTACACCAAAAAGAAATGCAGATGATAAACGGGTATTCACTGAACAAATATATTATACTAGAACTGACATGTGATTACATTTTCACACAATTTGGGTGCATAGATCCTGAGAAATCAGTACCCAGATAGCAACCACCTCTGGCCGTAATAACGTCCTTGGTATGCCTCGGCATTGAGTCAAACAGAGCTAGGATGGCGTGTACAGGTACAGCTGCCCATGCAGCTTCAACACGATACCACAGTTCATCAAGAGTAGTGACTGGCGTATTATGACGAGCCAGTTGCTCGGCCACCATTGACCAGACGATTTCAGTTGATGCGAGATCTGGAGAATATGCTGGCCAGGGCAGCAGTCGAACATTTTCTGTATCCAGAAAGGCCCGTACAGGACCTGCAACATGCGGTCGTGCATTATCCTGTTGAAATGTACGGTTTCGCAGGCATCGAATGAAGGGTAGAGCCACGGGTCGTAACACTTCTGAAATGTAACTTCCACTGTTCAGAGTGCAGTCAGTGCGAACAAGAGGTGACCGAGACGTGTAACCAATGGCACCCCATACCATCACACCGGGTGATACGCCAGTATGGCGATGACGAATACACGCTTCCAATGTGCGTTCACTGCGATGTCGCCAAACACGGATGCGACCATCATGATGCTGTAAACAGAACCTGGATTCATCCGAAAAAAATGACGTTTTGCGATTCGTGCACCGAGGTTCTTCGTTGAGTACACTATCGCAGGCGCTCCTGTCTGTGATGCAGCGTCAAGG
The DNA here is from genome assembly GCF_023898315.1 of Schistocerca nitens. Taxonomy (NCBI): domain Eukaryota; kingdom Metazoa; phylum Arthropoda; class Insecta; order Orthoptera; family Acrididae; genus Schistocerca; species Schistocerca nitens. The sequence continues at coordinate 981,014,422 of NC_064615.1, read as the reverse complement.
GTAACCGCAGCCATGGTCTCCGAGCTGATAGTCCATGCTGCTGTAAAGTCGTCGAACTGTACGTGCAGATGGTTGTTGTCTTGCAAACGTCCCAATCTGTTGACTCAGGGATCGAGACGTGGCTGCACGATCCGTTACAGCCGTGCGGATAAGGTGCCTGTCATCTCGACTGCTAGTGATACTAGGCGGTTGGGATCCAGCACGGCATTCCGTATTACCCTTCTGAACCCACCGATTCCATATTCTGCTAACAGTCATTGGATCTCAACCAGCGCGAGCAGCAATGCCGCGATACGATAAACCGCAATCGTGATAGGCTACAATCCAACCTTTATCAAAGGTGGAAACGTGATGGTACGCATGTCTCCTCCTTACACGAGGCATCACAACAACGTTTCACCAGGCAACGCCGGTCAATCGCTGTTTGTGTATGAGAAATCGGTTGGAAACTTTCCTGATGTCAGCACGTTGTAGGTGCCAACCTTGTGTGAATACTCTGAAAAGCTAATCATTTGCATATCACAGCATCTTCTTCCTGTCGGTTAAATTTCGCGTCTGTAGCACGTCATCTTCGTGTTTTACCAATTTTAATGGCCAGTAGTGTACATAAGTTTGTAGCGTTTTTGTTTTACACGTTGTAGTTCCGGTTGCTATCGGCTTATTTATCGCTTGTGACTTTTCATTTGTTGCTGCTTGAGCATACAAATTGTAATTTTTGTCATTCGGTAGTAGTTGGTTGGTTGGTTGGTTTTGGGGAAAGAGACCAAACAGCGAGGTCATCGGTCTCATCGGATTAGGGAAGGAAGACGGCCGTGCCCTTTCAGAGGAACCATCTCGGCATTTGCCTGGAGCGATTTAGGGAAATCACGGAAAACCTAAATCAGGATGGCCGGACGCGGGATTGAACCGTCGTCCTCCCGAATGCGAGTCCAGTGTGCTAACCACTGCGCCACCTCGCTCGGTCGGTAGTAGTGCGTACAGAGCTGTGGACGGTGGAAAATGGTGCCAAGTGAATCGAAACGTTTCCGACGTAGTCTTCTGTTTGAGTTCAGTAAGGGTATGGTTGCAGCGGAGGCAGCCAGAAACATTTGCGCCGCGTATGGGCATATTGCCATTGGACAGAGCACGGCAACAAAATGCTTTTCTAGTTTTTAGGAGGCTTATTTTGACGTTAGTGACTCTCCACGCCCAGGTAGATCTTCGGGGCTTGATGAAAATCGCTTAGACGTATTAATCCCTAATAATCCACGTCACTGTACTGGCAAATGTGATGAACTGTGATTATTCCACCACTGTGCGACATCTGTATGCAAGGGGTGACGTTCAAAAATCGGATGTATGGTTACCGCATGCTCTAATCCAAATCAAAAAAATCAGCGGGTGACCATACGTGCATCATAGCTTGCTCGTGAACAGTACCGACCATTCGTATCCTGTAGAGTTATTCGTGACGAGAAATAGTGTCCTCCCTATCTAACATAAGGAAAAGAAAGGAGTGGTTGAACCCAAACAAAATAGCAACTTCCCGTACAAAGAACTGCGCGCATCCACAAAGGTAATGTTATCTGGTGGAACAGCGCCTGTGTGATATTTATTGTCAACAACTGAGATATCTTTGCTGGCCGGAGTCGCCGTGCGGTTCTAGGCGCTACAGTCTGGAGCCGAGCGACCGCTACGGTCGCAGGTTCGAATCCTGCCTTGGGTATGGATGTGTGTGATGTCCTTAGGTTAGTTAGGTTTAATTAGTTCTAAGTTCTAGGCGACTGATGACCTCAGAAGTTAAGTGGCATAGTGCTCAGAGCCCCCCCCCCTTTTTTTTTTTTTAGGTAACGCCCGCCCGCATTCTGCTAGACTGACAAAATACAGTAGGCCTATACAGGAGTTGAGTTGGGAAGTCAGTCCGTGGCCACCTTATTCGCCTGATCTAGCGGCCTCAGATTTTCACATTTTCCTCTCTCTATAGAACAGCCTTCCAGGAACTTCTTTTCCGGATGAAAATGCGCTGCGAATGTGGTTCGACGTGTTCTTCGCCTCAAAACCACGCACTTCTACAGTCGCGGAATCGACATGTTACCCCAGCGTTGGCAGAGTGTTGTAAATAGTGAAAGAGAGTGTATTATTAATGACTAAAGTTTCTGTTACGTGTATTTGTTGTGTTTATGTAACTTACGGAAAAATGCTATGAACTTATGCACAAACTGAGTAAATGCTCCTCATCACGTTTGTCATGCGACGCCCTGTGCCGACGAAAAAAAGCACTCCGTCCTCAGGCCACCAAGTGGCCCATCGGGACCATCCGACCGCCGTGTCATCCTCAAAAGAGGATGCGGTTAGGAGGGGGTTGTGGTCAGCACACCGCTCTCCCGATCGTTATGATGGTTTTCTTTGACCGGAGTCGCTACTATTCGGTCGAGTAGCTCCTCAATTGTCATCACGAGGCTGAGTGCACCCCGAAGAATGGCACCAGCGCGTGGCGGCCCGGATGGTCACCCATCCAAGTACCGGCCACGCCTGACAGCGCTTAACTTCGGTGATCTGACGGGATCCGGTGTATCCACTGCGGCAAGGCCGTTGCCCTTGTCGACGGAAAGGGTCGGTTTATTTCCCATTACAAACAAAATTATTTTTAGAGAGGTATTTTACGTGCCCATCCGACAAAGCGATTCCAAATTTGTCTAGTAAGATATTGTTTTACTGGGACAATAAAACACGAAGAATAACCAGTATTTCAGCAGCCACTCAACAGCGCTGCTGTATGGCGCTAAAAGTCGGTGCGGGCGGCATGCTGTACTGGATACTCCTCGTGTTCTACTATACCGGTTTACATCTCAGTAAAACAAATGTCGCAGTAGAAAAATTCGAGACCTTTCTATCCAATTTGCACGTAATATTCCGGTTTCAAAATCATCTTGTTTGTAATGGGAAACAGACGGACACTTTCCGTTGACAGTGAGTGTCGCATGAATGACGTGATAGCTGTATTTGTGTGGGCTGGCTTCAACTAGAGATTGCAAAAACGAAATTGCAGAGATGACTGGGTGTTCTTGTGTCGTCTTCATCATCATCATTCATTCCCATTACGGTCGAAGGAAGGCAATGCCAAACCACCCGAAGGAAGGCAATGGCAAACCACCTCCACTAGGACCTTGCCTAGTACGGCGGTGCAGGTCTTCCTCATCGTTCCCTTACGCTCTGTCAATGAGTATGGGACTTCATCATCATCATCTATGAGAACGTAGCGATCTAACACCAGAAGACTACAGCGAACTGCAGGAAGACCTTCAAAAAATCGATGATTGGTGCAGGCTTTGGCAGTTGACCCTGAACGTAAGTAAATGTAGCGCATTGAGCATAAATAGACGAAAAAATCCACTGATGTGCGATTGAAATCAACTATTGTACGATTACACTATCATTGACAACTCTCTGAAAAGAGTAACTACCGGAAAATACCTAGGGGCAACCATTAAAAGTGACTTAAAGTGGAATGAGTACATGAAACTTAACAGCAGGAAAAGCAGATGGCAGACTGAGATTCACAGGAAGACTCTTAAGGATGTTTAATTGATCCACGAAAAAAGTGACTTAACAAAACATTGCTGATTTTTGAGTATTGCTTATCAGGTTGAGGTAACAAAAGAGATAGATAAGATTCGATGCAGGGCGGCGCGCTTCGTCATGGTCTCGTGTACTGCTCGGGATAGCATTACGACGATGCACAACAAGCTCCAATGGCAGACGCTACTAGAGAGGCGTTGTGCATCACGGAGAGCTTCACTATTGAAATTCCAAGAGTGGGCCTTCCGGGGATAGTCGGGCAAAATATTACTTTCTCCCACATGCGACGCGCGAAATGACCGCATAGAGAATGTCCGTGAAATTAGAACTCAAGCGCCATGCGCGAATGGATCATATGGGGCTGCGGGAGGGGGGATATAGTCGTACGAGACGTATCCTTCAACGCACATCCTAAGGTGGCCTCCGGGGTTATACATGTACGAGGGGAGTTCAATAAGTAATGCAAAACATTTTTACTCTCGGTTGAAAAATGTGAAATTTGTTGTGGGACAGCGTGGAATATTCCCGCTTCAGCACCTATAGTTTGATGAAGTTCCGATAGATGATGGCGCCATACCGTAGCCTTCAAAATGGCGTCTGTAACGGAGATGAGTTCCAAGCAGAGAACTGTCATTGAGTTTCCTTTGGCGGAAAACCAGAGCATCGCAGATATTCATAGGCGCTTGCAGAAGTCTACGGAGACCTGGCAGTGAACAAAAGCACGATGAGTCGTTGGGCGAGTCGTATGTCATCATCGCACTGAGTTCGCTCAAATCTGTCAGATCTCCCGTGCGTCGTCCGACCGCACACGGCTATGTGGTGCCCACAGGAAACTGAAGAAACGACGTGAGCATGTTCGTCGCCACAAAAATGCAAACGAACTTCTTCACCGTAACAACGCAAGGCCTCATCCAAGCCTGCGCACACGAGAGGATCTCACAAAACTTCACTGGAGCGTTGTCCCTCATCCAGCCCGGGTCTCGCACCTTCGGACTTCCATGTGTTCGGCCTGATGAAGAGTGCACTTTGCGGAAAGCGTACGTGGATGATGGGGAGGTTATTGATGCAGCAGGATGCAGGCTTCGACGTCGACCAGTCGAGTGGTACCACGCGGGCATACAGGCCTTCCCAGTAAGATGGCGTAATGCCGACGCATTGAACGGAGATTATGTTGAAAAACAGGGTTTTGTAGCCAGAAGAGTGGGTAACAATGTGGTATGTTGCAAACGCAAATGAAAGCAACCTGCTTTCAGAAAAAAAAATATGTTGCATTACTTATTGAACGCCCATGTAGATATGAAAAAAAAAAAACGTGTAGGGGCCGTTTATGAACCGTATGTGTAGAACAGCATGCTCTTCATCGTTTGGTATGGCGCTCATCATACCTGACATTATTTATTGATGACGATGCTGCCTAAGAGGAAATGTCATCGTTCTCATAACCTGGACAGAATTTCTATTCCGTGCAATGAATGGGCATCTTGATTGGTATGAGTGGTGATGAGTGCCGACGGGTGGAAGAAAGATTTCTGTATTGTTCAAATACAGTATTAATGACATACTGTTTCATTAAGTCACATCGGTAAAATACACAAATACGAAATGCGACGAGCAGATGTCAGCTGTAGGGAAGGTGACTGGACGACTAAAGTTTATTGATAGAGTGCTAGGAACATAACAGCGCACATGCAGTGGAGACCGCAGAGAGAACGTTTGTGCGATCTTGTGTTTGGGAACCCCAGAAGATTTCATAAAGGAAGACATCGAAGCAATATAGAGACGTGCTGCTACATTTATTAACGGTCGATCAATACGAGAGTGCTACGGAAATGCTCTGCAGTTATAGATGGGAATCACTGGAGCCGAGAATGCAATCTTTTCGCGAATCGCTATTAAGAAATTTAGGATCTCAGTCAACCTATTACTATATGGACGCAGACGTGCTGGCGTGAGTCTCGCGGGAGAATAGTGCGGGAAGCTGTCACAGGCGACGCAAGCGAAGCATTGTATGGGCAGAATCATTGGCCGAGGTATTTACCTGTCGGCAACGATAAGCCACGGCCGTTGTTCTTGCTCTGATGTCAGCTACCTGGGACCTGGCCTTCGCCTGGTACATGCTCTGTTGCGCATGCTTGGTTGTTATGTTCAGTCTCTCGGCGCTAGTCGCATTCTGTGTTTATCGCCGTGCTCTTCTCTTCACGGTTGTCACGCTCTCTGTCCCTCCATAGCTCGTGTTTCGTTCCCTCCTCAGTGCTTCGCCTCCCCGACAATGACGGTTCGGGGCGTTATCACGCCCTGTGCAGATGTAAACAGAAAGTTCAGAGAATCAGCAATTGCGAAAACCTGCAGAATAATTGTACTATCTCGAACGTTCATCTCGCGGAAGGATCGCAAGGACAAAATAAGGGTGGCTAGCCCTCGCACAGAGGCCTAGGAGCTATAGTTTTCCTCTCGCTCTATTTGCGAGCGGAACAGGCAAGGAAATTAAAGGTAAAACCCTTTAGGTTGTCAGATCACGTCATGTTCTTCTTCAATTTCTTCTTACATTGTCGACATTTCGATCCCTCTACTGGGAACAACTGGTGAAATGAAATGATCGTATGGGACTGATGACCCAGAGTCCCTAGGTGAGGAAGTTGGGTTGTCGAGTTGCAAGTATTTTTAGCTGACGCCACATTCGGCGACTTGCGTATCAATGCTAATGAAATGATGACGAGGACAACCCAACACCCAATCCCCGAGCGGAGAAAATCTCCGGCCCGACAGGTAATCGAACCCAAGCACGCTGCGTGGCAGACGCGCTGACCACTCAGCAAAGGGGGGCGGACAGTCAACTAGTGATTACAGTTTGGTGAACACTGTGTATGGGTTCTTCTGTTGTAGTGAAAGATTGAGGTTAATTGAAAGAATTTCAACTTTCAGTTACAGAGCGTATCACAAAATTTTAAAAGTTTCTCTCGGATGAACCTGCTCTATTGGGCATAACAAAAAATTCCCCTATTAATATTAATATTCCAACACAATATTCATAACTGGGGCCCTGGCTCTAGTAGCTGACTGCGTATGAAAAGTTGAACTCACTGCTACAAACAAGGTCAGTCGTTCCGAGCGTGAGTCAATGAAGCAAAGATAGTCAGACACACAAATAAGAATAAACATAGAGCCTAACTTCACCCAGAAATCTAATACATAAAATATGAATACTTGTTTGTGTGTCATCTTTGCTTTTCTATACCATTCGTTCGATTACGATGAAACATTGAAACTTTGGTGCGTAGTTGTACTCCGGACCACGAAGTTGTCTGCCCATAGGGGTAGAGGTAAAAAGAGGGTTGCACAGAGGCTTCATTCCGGAATGTCTAGAGCAATTTCAGTCAAATTTTGTGTATATAGATGACTCAATGTTTGTATAAAAATATTGTGGGGGTCGGCGTGGGGAACGAGAAGACATAATACTTTTAAAAAAAATATTCGATAATGACCGATATTAGTGTCAGATCCATAGTTCTCGGGTCACAAGGCTTACGGGTGACGATCATGTTGACGTTTCACCCCTATAGTCAGGGTTAAGACAGGGTGCATATCTCTGTAAAAACTGAAGGAATTTGTACCAAAATTGGCACTCGTATCTCTTGCCATCTGGAAACATTTACTATGACAGTAAGGCACCACTAGTAATCCTATAGTTTAAGGTGGACGTGGAAGAGCGTGACATATAAGCATAAGTCAACAACTTCTGGAGCAACTTCAGCCATTGATAGATTTCAACATAGATAATGTTGGGGGGAGAGCAAACACACAGAAAATGCAACAGGTCTACTAAAGAGACTGCATACACCATACTTGTGCGCCCTTTTCAGGAATATTACTATGCGGTGTGGGATCCGCATCAGATAAGACTGACGCAGAAGTTCAAAGAAGGGTAGCACGTTTTAAATTATCACGAAGTAGGCGAGAGTGTGCCACAGATATGATACGCGAATTGGGGTTGCATTCATTAAAACAAAGGCGTTTTTCGTTGCGGTAGGATCTTCTCATGAAATTTCAATCGCCAATTTTGCCCTCAGAGTGTGAAAATATTTTATTGGCACCCACCTACATAGGGAAGGATGATCACCAGAATAAAGTGCGAGAAATCAGAACTCGCACGGAAAAATTTCAAGTGTTCGTTTTTCCCGCGCGCTGTTCGAGAGTGGAACGGTAGAGAAATATCTTGAAGGTGGGTCGAAGAACCCTTTGCCAGGCACGTAATTGTGAATTGCAGAGTAGTGGTGCAGATATAGATGTAGAACAACATTTGATTTGTATGTGACTAATTATTTGTGTAAAAATGCTGTAGGAGTAAGAGAGTTCTACTACTGTTAGGGATGTTAGTGACGATGAGAAGTGATCTGCAGAAACGTCCGATAGCGACCTGTTGATACTGACTTGGAATGCTGTAAAAGTATGAAGCGCAATCTCTTATTTGCTTTGTTCAGTGCACCTACCACATCGTGACAATGAGCACTGCAGCGAGCCAATAATTTTGCCAGCGGGGCCTAAGATCGTACCACGCGGCTCAACACCGCAGACACATTTAACGTCCTTTCTGGAGTCGCAGGATGTTCAGAGCTGAGTATCAAGCAGTTTCCAGCGACATTCCTTTCTCTCGAAGCTGGTGGCACAGTTACAAGTATCCTCAGAATTCAAATGAAACAGCAGGGCAAAATGCATAAATTTGTGAAATATATGTGATACGGTACGCGGGCGAAGCCGTATGCAAACAGCTATTTATGAATAAAAAGAAAGTTTACAAATGGTTCAAATGGCTCTGAGCACTATGCGACTTAACTTCCGAGGTCATCAGTCGCCTAGAACTTAGAACTAATTAAACCTAACTAACATAAGGACATCACACACGTCCATGCCCGAGGCAGTATCCGAATCTGCGACTTGAGCGGTCGCTCGGCGAAAGTTTACACTCCATAATTAATTGATAATAAGGAACAACGCAATCACTTATTTCTCCAAGCAAAATTGAAAGATCGACATTTGAAGTAAACCATCGCTATGTTTTACCAAAAATGAGTCAACACTAACTTCAGCAATCTTGTCCTGGCGCTAATAAGATGCGCGACAGTTGGAAACGAACCCAAGTCCGGGACTGACGGGTATCAATAGTCGTTATCTTCGAGTTGTGGGTGGTTTTTTTTTCCTCTCCAACAGCAGCGAGTTGAAGTCTCTGTGCTGTTGCCCGTTGTCCTCTGTCTTCACCTCCCTTGCATCCGTCATCCAGGTAGCCCTACAGTAAGTACTTCCTTCTCAGGAGCTCGAAACTGGGTGGCGCATCGGAACTCTCAGTCTACGAGAATATGTAACAGATTTTGACACAAACATTAATAGAAGATTTCCTTCTCACTTGTTGCTTTTCTCCCATCACTTAGGAAACGTTTGCAATACATTGCCCTAGGTCTGCAATTTGAATTAATATTTCAAGGGGTGAGGGGGATAAAATCAACGGATGTAACTGATCCGTTACAACTGTAACAGACCACATTCGTGTCCACTTATTAAAGGAAGTTTTCTTGCGCTAGTTCTGAAGAAATGAGGTTTTCGTGTATACTTTTTTCGACTATTATTGGTGGGCCATCACAATTGGATAGGAACCTAAAGAGGGAGAGAACGATAGGGTGAATTTTATCAAAATACACTACTGGCCATTAAAATTGCTACACCACGAAGATGATGTGCTACAGACGCGAAATTTAACCGACAGGAAGAAGATGCTGTGATACGCAAATGCTTAGCCTTTCAGAGCATTCACAAAAGGTTGGCGCCGGTAGTGACACCTACAACGTGCAGACATGAGGAAAGTTTCCAGCCGATTTCTCATACACAAACAGCGGTTGACCGGCGTTGCCTAGTGAAACGTTGTTGTGAAGCCTCGTGTAAGGAGGAGAAATGCGTACCATCACCTTCCCGACTTTGATAAAGGTCGGATTGTAGCCTATCGAGATTGCGGTTTATCGTATCGCAACATTGCTGCTCGCGTTGGTCGAGATACAATGACTGTTAGCAGAATATGGAATCGGTGGGTTCAGGAGGGTAATATGGAACGCCGTGCTGGATCGCAATGGCCTCGTATCACTAGCAGTCGAGATGACAGGCATCTTATCCGCATGGCTGTAACGGATCGTGCAGCCACGTCTCGATCCCTGAGTCAACAGGTTGGGACGTTTGCAAGACAACAACCATCTGCACGAACAGTTCGACTACGTTTGCAGCAGCATGGACTATCAGCTCGGAGACCGTGATGCGGTTACCCTTGACGCTGCATCACAGACAGGAGCGCCTGCGATGGTGTACTCAACGACGAACATGGGTGCACAAATGACAAAACGTCATTTTTTCGGAAGAATCCCGGTTCTGTTTACAGCGTCATGATGGTCGCATCCGTGTTTTGTTTACAGCGTCATGATGGTCGCATCCTTGTTTGGCGACATCGCGGTGAACGCACATTGGAAGCGTGTATTCGTCATCGCCATACTGGAGTATCACCCGGCGTGATGGTATGTGGTGCCATTGGTTACACGTCTCGGTCACCTCTTGTTCGCATTGACGGCACTTTGAACAGTGGACGTTACATTTCAGATGTGTTACGACCCGTGGCTCTACCCTTCATTCGATCCCTGCGAAACCCTACATTTCAGCAGGATAATGCACGACCGCATGTTGCAGGTCCTGTACGGGCCTTTCTGGATACAGGAAATATTCGACTGCTGCCCTGGCCAGCAGATTCTCCAGATCTCTCACCAATTGAAAACGTCTGGTCAATGGTGGCCCAGCAACTGGCTCGTCACAATACGCCAGTCACTACTCTTGGTGAACTGTGGTATCGTGTTGAAGCTACATGGGCAGCTTTACCGGTACATGCCATCCAAGCTCTGTTTGACTCAATGCCCAGGCGTATGAAGGCCGTTATTACGGTCAGAGGTGGTTGTTCTGGGTACTGATTTCTCAGGATCTATGCACTCAAATTGCATGAAAATATAATCACATGTCAGTTCTAGTACAATATATTTGTCCAATGAATACCCGTTTTTCATCTGCATTTCTTCTTGGTGTAGCAATTGGAATGGCCAGTAGTGTATTGTTGTCGATTAGCAGAGGCTTCCTGGTAGTTGTTTGCATTTCTAACACACCGTGGCTGAGTACTTAGTCCCTTATGGCGGGAAGCCAGGAATCTGGAAGCCTATTGCGTCTTTTGACATTACGTCTGGCCTTAGAAATCTCAACCGCTTCTCGGAGTTTCGTTCTATAAATGTTGAATTCCTTTGCTAGCGCTCGTTTGTTATTGAATTCTGCAAGGTGATTCTCACTAACGTTTAATAACGTCCGAAGCGACGTAGATGACGCAGAGACAAGTAATGTAATACAAGATACATGGGGTTGCAAAACTGGTTGACAAATGTTGAACATTTGACGTCGCCAGATGTATGTCGTCGCACGTGCAGCGGTTGTGTCTATCGGACTGTTGCACCTGATAATCCCAATCCAATGAAGTATTCATGTCAGTGTTGCTCCGCGCCTACATGTAGCACTTTGGGGAGTGTCGTCAGGGTTCGAGTTACGACTCTGGCAGGCAGTATTTTTTTCCTGTTGTTAGAGAATTTTGTGTTTACATTGAAGTACTAATTTACTAATTTATTTACCGGTCTCGACATCTCCGGTGGTTTATTGCAAAGTACAGTACAAAAAAAAAAAAAAAAAAAAAAAAAAAACCAACCATATCGCGCCACAGGTAAATCAATATGAGGTTTCGAAATAAATTATTACTAGTAAATACCCACATTTTCTTTGCTACATAATGCCCGTAAACAGAATGAGAAGGGGAAAATAAATAAACATAGCATAAGAACCTATTTTGCTTGGCTACAGCGAGGACAATAATTTTGTAACTTCTATATTTACAACAGCTCACATTTACAAAAGGTGTTCTAAGTTTGCACCGCCTGCTTGAATGAAAGTATTGCATCGCTCAATAATCCCTTCACGCAGGCGCTCGAAAACATCCTACGTATTTTGGATGTGACGTCAAACGTTCAACATTTATCATCCATTTTTGGGGTATTTCCCAAGATTTGAGGCACAATGTTTCATATTATATTACTTGACTCAGCGTCGTCTACGTCGCTAAGGGTTTTTTAAACGTTAATAAGAATCATCCTGTCTGTATATCTTAACTGCAGTTCTCCTGGTATTCCACCGAGCGAGGTGGTGAGGTGGTTAGCACATTGGACTCGCATTCGGGAGGACGACGGTTCAAACCGCATCCGGCCATCCAGGTTTAGGGTTCCCATGATTTGCTTAAATCGCTTCAGCCAAATGCCGGGATGGTTCCTTTGAAATGCCACGGCCGATTTCCTTCCCTATCATTGACACACTCTGAGGTTGTGCTCCGTCTCCAGTGACCTCGATGTCGACGGGACGTTAAACCCAATCTTCCTTTCCTTCTTCCTTTTCGGGTACCGCAGATTTCGTTTTAGACACGTGTGGCATTCGGGCTCTTTAATAAGTTCTTTTACTGTCCTTCCAATTTCACCTGCATACACTCCGCCACACTCAAAAGTCACCTCATAGACTCCCACAGCGTGGAGCCGAACATGTGCGTCCGTTTTGCTTCGGAAACAGTCTTTTTAATTTGCGTTGAGAGAAAAATACTTTTTTTGATGCTAAACGGAGGCATCTGCTCGCCTCCACACTGCAAGAACCCATGAAGTGGCATGTGGCTGTGCAAACGTGTGCATAGGGAAAACTAGAAGGATTTTACCTTCAGTGACAACAGCTAGGAAAGCCTGCACAATTGCAGGAAACGGAACGACGAGCAATGACTGGCGGATGGTGCTTGTAGATGTAACATGAAAGTAAAATAAAAACGTGACGCTGTGTAGAAGTGTTGGCTTAGAGATCCGGACGGGTGGTCCAGTCGCAAAATTAGAACAGGCGCCTTCTGTACTCGATCACAATGGCGCCGTTCCTTCGCGACTTATAGTGTACAGTCATTTAACTATGATATGCGGATGTAAAATTCGCGATTGTGTTGATGACAGCGGAACGAGGGAAAGATTGAAACCCGGTCGTCGAGCATGACCGACCCATCTCAGCTGATTCGAATCTGCCATTGATTCCTTAACTGAATGGTGGGTTAAATCGCAGGATTATGTGATATTCTTCTCAGGTTTGCAGGAAGATCTTCAAGTCGACACAATATTTCGACGGTCGGCTGGTCCTTATTTTCAGTTCAGACGCAGCTGTTGCTGAGTCGTGTCGACCAAACGTCACGCTAGAGTTGGCGACTCCAAATGGGCCAGTAGAGAGTAATATGTCGTGAGTGCTGCCTCAGCTATAAACGATACGAACAGCACCGCCGGTGGTGAATGGTAACAAAAACGAGGTTTCGCTGACGTAACTAACTGTCACAATCCTCTGCCGATTGTGTTAAACAACGTCGTGTGTTTTAATTCAAGTCAGCGCAGGTTTGCACGACTTGCTCAGAGAACAACGCTTGTCCCTACTGAAAAGATTATCACCCAGCCTAATTTTAATGAATTCCTCTATGACACAACCCTTTGAAATTAAGTAAGACGATTAAACAAGATCCTCTAAGCGTCAGCACATGTCTCTCATATCGTATCATACGAGGACCGTTCGGAAAACGTGATCCTATCGGTCGCTAAATGGAGACCACATTGAAATTAAAAAATGTTTTATTTGCAACAGTTAGCTAAAAATTCCAGCTACTTCTCTACGTAGACATTTTTCGTTACCTTAAACCAACTTTCCAATTCCCTCGTCATAGAAGTCCGCTGCCTTTGATTTCCGCTGATTGTCTGCGCTGGTCCACTGTGCCAAAATGTTTATCATAGCAAGCGGTTCATGTGAGCAGAGATGAAACTCAGGGGGAGTCAATTACGGGCTGTATTGTAGATGACCAAACAATTCTCATCGAAAACGCTGCAGGAGTATCTTCACTGCCCTTCCATCGTGTGACCGAAAATTGTCCTGAGGGAGGACACGCATGACAGTTATATTACGTGGGCTGCATGACATCAGGCGAAATCTGTCACCAGGTCCTCATACTTGGCGCGGAGGACTCTCGGTCTAGGCATCTTTACATGTTCACTGTGCGCTCTAAACTGAAAAGGGCCACGTGACACTATCGCCGGGCATACTTGAGACACTGCCCAACAGGTCAGTGCAAAGCTTCAGCGGATTTTCACTGTGGTTTCCATTTCGCACCCTGTCTGACCTTACTTTCCGAATAGCCCTTGGTATTATTTAACGATACTCTCATGATAGAAAAACGATGTGCCCGCTAATAAACCAGACGCCGCACGCTGTAGACTCAACTCAGCCATCCACGAATTTATCATCAAGTTTTACTCGTGAGAATTTAACACTACCAGAGCTGTTGTATCTGCATGGCTTCATGTTTTACGCACCTGATGGATGGAAACCTGTGTGTAAAATATTACGACGTAAGGTTGATGTACACTCATGCTCATAAATTAAGGATAATTGCAGAATGTGGTGCCACACAGCGTGGCATTACGCAAAACTGGCGCTAATAGCGCAGGCACATAGGGAACACACACGACACAAATCTGTAAGTCCACAGTATTGGTGGTAAGTTGAGAAAACCGTCCCGAAAAACGTGTACTACAAAACGCCACTGTTTTCTGCGCATGTACCCCGACATCAGTATGGGATATGATCACCATGCACACATACACAGGCCGCACAACGGGTTGGCATACTCTGGATCAGGTGGTCGAGCAGCTGCTGGGGTATAGCCTCCCACTCTTGCACCAGTGCCTGTCGGAGCTCCTGAAGTGTCCTGGGGGTTTGAAGACGTGGAGCGATACGTCGACCGAGAACATCCCAGACGTGCTCGATGGGATTCAGGTCTGGAGAACAGGCAGGCCACTCAATTCGCCTGATATCTTCTGTTTCAAGGTACTCCTCCACGATGGCAGCTCTGTGGGGCCGTGCGTTATCATCCATCAGGAGGAAAGTGGGATCCACTGCACCCCTGAAAAGGCGGACATACTGGTGCAAAATGACGTCCCGATACACCTGACCTGTTACAGTTCCTCTGTCAAAGAAATGCAGGGTTGTACGTGCACCAATCGTAATCCCACCCCACACAATCAAACCACGACCTCCATACAGGTCCCTTTCAAGGACATTAAGGGGTTGGTATATGGTTCCTGGTTCACGCGAGATGAAATCCCAGCGAGAATCACTGTTCAGACTATACCTGCACTCGTCCGTGAGCATAACCTGGGAACCGAGCGGGGTGGCGCAGTGGTTAGCATACTGGACTCGCATCCGGGAGGACGGCGGTTTAATCCCGTCTCCGGCCATCCTGATTTAGGTTTTCCGTGATTTCCCTAAATCGCTTCAGGCAAATGCCGGGATGGTTCGTTTGAAAAGGCACGGCCGATTTCCTTCCCCATCCTTCCCTCACCCGAGCTTGCACTCCGTCTCTAATGACCTCGTTGTCGACGGGACGTTAAACACTAATCTCCTCCTCCTCCTCCATAACCTGGGACCACTGTTCCAGTGACCATGTACACTGCTCTTGACACCAGGCTTTAAGGGCTCTCCTGTGACCAGGGGTCAGTGGAATGCACCTCGTAGGTCTCCGGGCGAATAAACCATGTCTGTTAAGTCGTCTGTAGACTGTGTGTCTGGAGACAACTGTTCCAGTGGCTGCGGTAAGGTCCCGAGCAAGGCTACCTGCAGTACTCCGTCGCCGTCTGCGGGCACTGATGGTGAGATATCGGTCTTCTTGTGGTGTTGTACAATGTGGACGTCCTGTACTGAAGCGCCTGGACACGTTTCCTGTCTGCTGGTCACGTTGCCATAATCTTGGGATCACACTTTGTGGCACACGGAGGGCCCGTGCTACGACCTGCTGTGTTTGACCAGCCTCTCGTTGCCCTAGTATTCTACGCCTTATAACGTCATCAATATGTGTCCTTTGAGCCATTTTCAACACACTGTCACCATTAGCACGTCTGAAAACGTCTGCTCACTTACTCGCTGCACCGTACTCTGACATGCACCAACACACCTCTGCGCATGTGGACTGCTGCCAGCGCCAGTGTGCGACGACCGCAGTCAGATACACCGCATGGTCATACCCCGATGTGATTTAAACCCGCAAACCGCCCACCAGAGCGTTGTTTCACCATGTATCAGCATTATCCTTAATTTATGAGCATGAGTGTAGTCCTGTGATCGTGCGAATGTGGCGTATTTGTTGGCCTCCCCGCTCTCGAACAGCGCACTGTGAGCCTACCATCATTTTCCTCCCAGTGTACGTGATTGAGAACGGCATACAGAGGTTCTCACCAAGTTACTATAGTCGTTGCTTTTACTGCAAGGCCGACCTGGCTTGGTTCTCTGGGCTTGGGAAGAGGGCTCTTGTAGAGCCCGCTGACTTGCAGATAAACGTGGACCACTTTCAAGGCAGTCCACTGTCTGTCCTCTACACGCAATTTCCTCGTAATGAAATCCTACTTGTGGACTTTCCTTCAGGTGAAGTTCATCAATATTCATATGCTGCAGATTAAATTACAGAACGTTTGTTTGGAAAGCTTCACATAAGTTTCTACTCCGTGTAGGCTTTGCTATACGTTTAGAATACTCTTTTTCTTTTTTCTAGGGAAACACCGTGGTCCATAGATAATACTATCGTCATTACTCTTTCCTCGTGAGCACTGCATCTCTCGGAGGCGACAGTAATCTCTTCTGCCTGTCAGTGTAAAGCTCTCTGGACCTTCGTTATCGCTAGTGCCAACGAGCTGCGCTTTTAATGCGAACTCAATGCAAATTCTTTTTTCTCTCTCTTTTTTTCTCTCTCTCGCAAAACGCGAGCGAAGCGCCGTTTGATTAAAATTAATGGACTCCAGCGCCAGCTTCAAATACAATTTTGCGAATGCCACTACCCGAAGTACTTCGCGTCCTTTTGTCTTCCATGGACGCCGGAAGATTTAGGCTGCTGCTTATCGCGAAACGAGAATTGGCGTTCATCTCGACTACACTGACTCTCTTTCTCAAGATAAATGAATCAACAGAATTCTTGCATAACTTTAAATGAAAAATGTACCTCACATGGAAAGTGTTAAGGATGTTTCAGGTGAAGTGTTCTTTTCTGAAGCTTACAAGATAATAAGTGAAAAGAATATTTTCTTTTTTTAGAGCTTTCGCCGTTTATTGTGAACTCGAACGCGTCGGGCTCCTCGAAACACTTCGCCATGACGTCCTCGATTGCCATCTGTGACATAGTCGGTCGACCGCTGCGCGGTTTGTCTGCAGTGTCCGTTTCTCTGTTACCAAACTAAAAAAACTAAAACGAAACTCCGTCCGAACAGGCCATGAAGGCCCAACGGAACCGACCGGCCGCCGTGTGATCCTCAGCGTACAGGCGTCACTGGATGCGGATATGGAGGGACGTGAGGTCAACACACCGCCCTCCCGGCCGTATGTCAGTTTACGAGACCGGAGCCGCTACTTCTCAATCAAGTAGCTCCTCAGTTTGCCTCACAGGGGCTGAGTGCACCCCGCTTGCCAACAGCGCTCGGCAGACCGGATGGTCTCCCATCCAAGTGCTAGCCCAGCCCAACAGCGCTTAACTTCGGTGATGTGACGGGAACCGGTATTACCACTGCGGCAAGGCCGTTGGCAATCTGTTACCAAACTACTTCATCCAAATCCGCACGTTGCTGATGTCCGCCACAGCGTACCCATACAGTTTCTTCGTGGATGATGCTAAACATCTTTAAAATTATGAATCAAGAAGTAAAACGCTGAGTTTTCCAAACAGGTTTTAATGCGTAGATCCAATGATGCCGCGTATGTGTATAAGTGCCTGGTGACTGGGTTGAATGCTAGTGTTGTGAAAAGGGCAGTTCAGGCCATGATGTGTACTAATTCCGTTGTTATGCGTTATTTTTTTATGACACAGAACGCATTAGTTTTGGATCCACTCTCATAGTTTATTTACACTACTGGCCTTTAAAATTGCTACACCACGAAGATGACGTGCTACAGACGCGAAATTTAACCGACAGGAAGAAGATGCTGTGATATTCCAATGATTAGTTTTTCAGAGCATTCACACAAGGTTGGCGCCGATGGCGACACCTACAACGTGCTGACAGGAGGAAAGTTTCCAACCGATTTCTCATACACAAACAGCAGTTGACCGGCGTTGCCTGGTGAAACGTTGTTGTGATGCCTCGTGTAAGGAGGAGAAATGCGTACCATCACGTTTCCGTCGGATTGTAGCCTATAGCGATTGCGGTTTATCGTATCGCGACATTGCTGCTCCCGTTGGTCGAGATCCAATGACTGTTAGCAGAATAGGGAATCGGTGGGTTCAGGAGGGGTAATACGGAACGCCGTGCTGAATCCCAACGGCCTCGTATCACCAGCAGTCGGGATGACAGGCATCTTATCCGCATGGCTGTAACGGATCGTGCAGCCACGTCTCGATCCCTGTGTCATCAGATGGGGACGTTTGCAAGACAACAACCATCTGACGAACAGTTCGACGACGTTTGCAGCAGCATGGACCATCAGCTCGGAGACCATGGCTGCGGTTACCCTTAACGCTGCATCACAGACAGGAGTGCCTGCGATGGTGTACTCAACGACGAACCTGGGTGCACAAATGCCAAAACGTCATTTTGTCTGATGAATCCAGGTTCTGTTTACAGCATCATGATGTGGTCGCATCCGTGTTTGGCGACATCGCGGTGAACGCACATTGGAAGCGTGTATTTGTCATCGCCATACTGGAGTATCACCTGGCGTGATGGTATGGGGTGCCATTGGTTACATGTCTCGGTCACCTCTTGTTCGCATTGACGGCACTTTGAACAGTGGACGCTACATTTCAGATGTGTTACGACCCGTGGCTCTACTCTTCACTCGATCCCTGCGAAACCCTACATTTCAGCAGGATAATGCACGACCGTATATTGCAGGTCCTGTACGGGCCTTCCTGGATACAGAAAATGTTCGACTGCTGCCCTCGCCAGAACATTCTCCAGATCACTCACCAATTGAAAATGTCTGGTCAATGGTGGCCGAGCAACTGGCTCGTCACAATACGACAGTCAATACTCTTGGTGAACTGTGGTATCGTGTTGAAGCTGCATGGGCAGCTTTACCGGTACATGCCATCCAAGCTCTGTTTGACTCAATGCCCAGGCGTATGAAGGCCGTTATTACGGCCAGAGGTGGTTGTTCTGGGTACTGATTTCTCAGGATTTATGCACCTAAATTGCGTGAAAATGTAATCACATGTCAGTTGTAGTATAATATATTTGTCCAATGAATACCCGTTTATCATCTGCATTTCTTCTTGGTGTAGCAATTTTAATGGCCAGTAGTGTAGTTATTTTCCAGAGAGTTGAAAGAGCGAGCGGTAATTTTAAAAACGGAATATCATTTTTTTTCTATAATATAGTTTATGCATTTAGACCAAGTGTGTAGCAACCAAATTTCCATCAGTCTGAGGTAGAGAGGTAGACAGTTCAAAGATTTAGGGGTCTTCAGGGAACGTGCTGTATGCAAAAGTTACTGGTGTGACGGAACAAAAAGCTTCCTCGATGCGCTCTTTGAAGTTATGTTGGGTTAGATTGTAGAATGTTTCCTTACAGGGCCGTAAACAGGGCGGATGGGAATGCGCTAACAGACGATGTTCAGTCTGCTGCGGATATTGTCGTGTAACAAACATGTTGTACACATCCAGGGACTACTTTGACATGTTGCTGATGCCCGGCGAATGCTGACACGACGCCAGTGAAGCAGCCATGGCGTGTGCCGTGAGATATCCTGGCCGAAGAGCTGCATCAGCTCAATTTTACGTCAGTAGATTCTTTGTTGTTGGGCTGTGTAAGGAATCGTGTTTGTGTCACCGAACACCCAAACCCGGGTATCTTGAAACAGCGCATCGAGTTCGGTTGTCGGTGCATGCCACCAGCTACTTCACTCGCGGGTCGTTTAGGAGATGCATTGAGTTTTGTTTTCAGGAAAGTGGGCCCTCGTTCGAATACTGCACTCAAATGAACATTTCGCCACCACAGCATCCATCTGAATACCTCGAATTATGTACAGCACGTTGCAAACACTCCCAAAAACTTTGAACGCTTCTAGACGCTTCTAGATACGTGACTACAATTAATAGACATTTGATTTAAATTTCTACACAGCATGTTTAAATACAGCAGCAACAATACAGAAAAAAAATAATATTCTTAAGTGATATTGTATGTATGACATAGATAAAGCTGCCTGTTGTTTTTGTTGACTTTATTTTTGCCGGAGCGGTTACAGGTTACATGCCATTCTTTGGCGATCGTATTGTGCCCACATAGAATTTCGGTAGATTTAGATCGAAATTTTATTTAACTTTTGATGGGTTTCTAACACGTCCTCCATTTGTTACAGTTGCGGCAGCGTGTTTCATATTAAAGTAAAAACTTAAAATTTACAGAAAAAAATGTTAGGAACTGAATGGTTCAAAAATGACTCTGAGCACTATGGCCCATGGGACTTAACAGCTGAGGTCATCAGTCCCCTAGAGCTTAGAACTACTTAAAACCTAACTAACCTAAGGACATCACACACATCAATGCCCGAGGCAGGATTCGAACCTGCGACCGTAGCGGTCGCACGGTTCCAGACTGAAGCGCCTAGGACGTTCGGCCACAGCGGCCGGCAAGTATTACTGTATGAGTAATACTAATACAACAAGGAGTTCAGTTGTTAAAATCGGTGCTTGAGTTCAGTTGTAAATGAGAATAACTGTTACTGTCGGCTGTTCGCATAGAGCTTACAAGGGACGTCTCTTGTCTCGAACAGGAATTAGTATGTAAACATTTCTACACAGACCCGTCTCACGCTTCTAACCGCGTCTGCGATGGCGTGTGATTGTGTAGCTCTTGGTACGTACACAACAGCGCTTGCAGTGTTGGAGGAGGGAGCTTTAACAGAGCAGTCAGTCAGTTACTTCAGCAAGTAGTGGACGTGTTTAGTGTACTTTTAATATACATACATGCCAAAATGAACGAAACCATTAATGTTTGGAACGTTTTAAATACTGTGGCATCCAAGTTAAGAAGACGCTATACAAAGGAAGACGGTGTAGGACAGGATGATGACACTTTTGCGCAAACTTTTTGGTGGATCTGATTATTAAGAAACATGAATATTCGTGTGAGTGCTCGACTGAGTTGCATTGGATACGATAGTGGACGAAGAAAATGACTTTATCAACGATAACGCAATTAACAGTATTCAACATTGTAGTGTTAGTGGCAGCGGCGGAAGCAATATGCCTCAAAGAGAAGCTAACAGTTCCGGTGACTAATTAACTTCACCATGAAAAAAATCCAATGCTGTTAGTAGTTTAACAAAATTGTCGGAGGAACGTACTGAACATATTTATGATGATTATTATACACCACCGCAGAAAGTTGCGATCTACAGCTCATTATTGAAGAGACATCGGTCTATAAAAAGCACATCGAACATCAATGTAATATTTGATTATATGGAGAAAAAAAGGCATAGCGAACGTCCATTTAGAGGAAACATTGCAATCAAAGAACTGGAGATAAACCAACACATTCTATCCCAATTTGGCATAGCAAGGAATGAAGGAAAACGTGTCCATTAAAGGCACCTGAAACTTTGGGTAATGCAGAAAGCAAGAGAAAGTGGGCACGCAAGGTTTAAACGTTCTGCAGCTTTCATAATACGTCCGAAGAAAGAGTACAGAATGTGCCGTAGACACCTCACTGCTTTCACGAAACCCTGATATGTACAGAAAGATGAAGACATTCGCCATTCCGGGACCCGATTTGTCGAAGAAGTAAACCAGAAAACTACTGGTTTCGAGATACAGGCACAACATTTTTGGAACACTGATCACAGTGTATTTAGTTATGAACTAACGTATGGTGCGAAACTGTCTAAACAATGAGAAAAACGCCGGCCGCGGTGGTCTAGCGGTTCTGGCGCTGCAGTCCGGAACCACGGGACTGCTACGGTCGCAGGTTCGAATCCTGCCTCGGGCATGGGTGTGTGTGATGTCCTTAGGTTAGTTAGGTTTAAGTAGTTCTAAGTTCTAGGGGACTTATGACCTAAGATGTTGAGTCCCATAGTGCTCAGAGCCATTTGAACCATTTTTTTGAATGAGAAAAACCAACAGTTGCCTTGGTCTAGTCTGCACACAATACAGTTCATAGTTGTAGGATAGATGTTGGACTTCCAGTGAATGGAGACCTAACAAAATAACAGGATTGTTAGAAAGGCTATTGATGGTAATGTTCCATCAAACATACATTTGGAGGCTAGCAGAAGTGGTAAAATGTCAAAAGACCATTTAATATCCTTTTTCGTGAATGGAGTTAATGTTGCAAGTAACCAGAAGTGTATAATACTTTGTGATTCTTGGAGTGCTCACAAGGACACAAAATAGTAGATGATTCATGTGCGGTAAAGACACTCAGTGTATGATTATTCCGCCAAAAACAACAAAATACGTACAGCCTTTGGATGTTTATTTTTCCCCACAATATAAAATGTATGAAAGAAGGGTAAAAGAGTCTATAAGATCTTTTCTCCAGTGACTTCGGCAGTAAATTAGGAAGTAGAATTTTCATATTGAAAACGCATTCTATTCCAGTGTATCAGCCTGTGCTTCAATATTCCTGGCATGGTGCTGGGTACGGTACTCCCGCACATGTTGATGATTTCAAGAGAGTGATTCAACTGGCACTTGATTTTGCAACTCAAATATGTGATTCCGAGCCGGCCGCTGTGGTCGAGCTGTTCTAGGCGCTTCAGTCCGGAACCACGCTGCTGCTACGGTTGCAGGTTCGATTCCTGCTTTAGGCACGGATGTGTGTGATGTCCTTAGGTTAGTTAGTTTAAGTAGTTCTAAGTCTAGGGGACGTATGACCTCAGATGTTAAGTCCCATAGTGCTCAGAGCCATGTGATTCCGAAGATTGTGCAGGTATTGTTTTCGCCTAATGTGCCTATTGTAATTCCGCATATTGTTTCATGCATTTTCTTGAGGAACCTTTCGTACTTATTTATTTCAAGTTTCTGCTACCAGTCACTTTTTATGTTATGCTTAATCTAACATAATGCAACGCGTTTCGAACATTTTCTGTTCATCTTCAGGCGTTTAAACATACATACATACATAGAGAAATGTTACTTAAAAATAAAAAGTCTTAAACTAGATTAATCTAGAACACTTTGTCCATTGTTTTTCACTGTAGCTGCTCGTGTGGCATTTGGGGGGAAGGGGGGGGGGGGCAGTGTATGGCTTGAAATCGAAATCAGTGATGTCTTCTGCTGGTTTTCTTCTTTGTGGTTGACTATGTATATCAGAGCAATTTCGTACATTTTGAAAGTCCGATAATGGTCAGACTTAAGAGTAACACAATCGAAAGCTTTAACCAACCTAACGACAGTGGTGCGTAAAGCTTCTAAATGCAACATGTTTCAATAACGACTTTGCAACTTTGAAGATTCATATAAATTAATTCATAGTACCTACAGAGGTGATTGTAGTATCAATTTGTAGGGAAATACATGAAGTTTTGTCTCGCGTAGTTCGCTAGTGCCGAATCGCACCATAAGGAGCGCTAGCGGCAGTTGCGTTAAAGATGGCTGCCTTCACTGTACCCGGGCGTGTTTGCTGTATGTTTTGGTTTGAAGAATCGAAGTCGGCAACAACAGTTCAGCATGGTTCCCGTACCAAGTACGCCAAAGATCCTCCTAGTATGCCTACAGTTTATGAGTGGCATAAATGTTTTGTAGAAACAGTGTGCTCGGTAAGACATGGGAAATCATAAGGTCGTTCAAGCACATCTGACGACGTCGTTGAGCGAGTGAGACACCGTTTTGTCAACAGCCCTATGCAATCGACCCGACGTTTTGTCAACAGCCCTACGCAATCGACCCGGCGTACATCTCACGAACTGCAAATCCCACATATGATTGGCGTGTGTTGAGAAACCGTGTAGATTGACGATCGTATAGGCAGTGAAAGTCACTGATAAAATTGATCGCAAGAACTTAGGTGCGGATATGTTAAATAGATTACATGAAGATGAAAATTTCTTGGACAGTGTCATCTTTCCTGCCAGTCGACTTTTCACGTAAGCGGCAAGGTTAATACACATAACTGTAGGATTTGGAGCAGTGAAAATCCACATCAAAGATTGCAACATGTTCGTGATAGCACCAAATTGAACGTTTTTTGTGCACTGAGCAAGAACAAAGTGTACGGCCCCTTTTTTTCTGTAACAGAACGATCAACAGGATAGTGTACCTGGATATGTTACAACAACTTTTGATACCACAGATCGATGAGGATGACCAAGAACGAAATGTTCACTTCATACAAGATAGTGCACCATCCCACTACCTGGCTGACATGCGGGATTTTCTCAGTGGCCGCTTTCTAGTGTCCCCTTAGAAAAATTAATGAATTACTGTGCTGATAAACATCTTATGTTATTTGATTTTCAAACAGCTGAGCAAAACTGAACGTACTCATACATCACTAAAGTGACACACAATATTTTTAGCGCAACGCAATCTTACTTTCAGTAATCCCTACAAAAGAATGGCCCTGACTAACAATAACCTATACGTTTCATGAATTTTTACCTCACAAAAATCTTCGTTACTGGAACTACTGCAATACAGCGAGCGCCAATACTGCCAGCTAAATGAAAGATTCTAACTACTGATAGGCATAGTTAGCAAATGAAAGATTTTGATAGAGAACAAACAATGTATTTACCTCAATAGTGTTCAAAAGTCATAATATACATAGCAGCTCATGACATCCAGTCTTACAAATTTACTGTCTCTGATGGACACACGTCCAGATCATCCGCTCTCAAAACCCCGCCATCTCTCTCCCCACAACCACCACTGCTGGCGGCTCACCTCCAACTGCGCAACGCTACGCGCTGTTAACAGCCAACTGCCCAACCCTACAATAGCAAATTCCAACAATGCAAACCAGCCACAGACTTCACACAACACAGCCAGTGATTTTCATACAGAGCGCTACATGGCGTTACCAATATAAAAACCTAAACAGCCTACTTACACTAGGTCAATGGCCCGTGATACGCCAATTACATGGCCCCCATGTTCCCCAGACCTGACACCAGTCGATTTTTTTTTTTTTAATGGAGATTCATCAAGAATATTGTATTTGCACTTCCTGTGCCTACTTCTCTACCTGAACTTGTGCAAAATTACCTGCAATGGTGCAGCGAGTTTGGGAAGAAATTGACTTCCGATGGGATGTGTGCAGGATAACCGTCGGAAGCCGCATACAGCATCTTTAGTTTAAGGTAAAAAAATAAATAAATAAATAAATAAAAAACTTGATGCGTTTCCCTACAAAATAGCACTAAACCCAGCTCTATATCTTCTTTCAGTAAATGTATATGAATGTTTAAAGTTGTAAAGTCCTTTTTGAAACACCCTGTAGATTAGAACACCGAATCCTGTTCGAGCTGAGAGATTTTCCTTGTTAGTGACAGACGGTCACGCTTTGCCCTCCGTCATGTGACTTTGATGTTGGCTCTGAGCACTATGGGACTCAACTGCCGTGGTTATCAGTCCACTAGAACTTAGAACTACTTAAACCTAACTAACCTAAGGACATCACACACATCCATGCCCGAGGCAGGATTCGAACCTGCGACCGTAGCAGTCGCACGGTTCCCGACTGTGCGCCTAGAACCGCGAGACCACCGCGGCCGGTTTGATGTTGGTTTGTAACCTCAGTACAGCAGTGTAAGGGGTGTGCGCGGCCTGTATGTATCTATGGTTTAAGGACAGTGGGCCCAAAGCTCGCGTAGTTAACAAAGTAGAGGCGAGTGAGACGTTGCGGTTCATTTAGTGACGGGCGAAAGTGGATCGGGCGCGTCGAATGAAACGCACGGTCGGTGCTGTGGCGCGCAGCCAATGATGCGACCGTTTAGAGGCACTTTAGGCGCGCGGCGCCCCCAGGCGTCGTGTTTTACGACGGCGGCCGTTTTACAGCGGCGATAAAGCGCAATGCCCCGTGGCCGGCCGGGATCTTCCCCTCCCCCAACACCGCCCCCGCAATTACGGCCGACATGACGCGACAATTAAGCCAGCCAGCTCCGGCCGTCGCTGCCCCGCCTTACTCGCTGGCTCTGTGTTTATGGGCACAGCGGCTGCTAGAAAGCGGATAATTTCACCGATCCGGCGGCGGGTGTAAGTACCGTAAAGTGATGGGACTAGCGACTCTGCGCTGTGTGTCGCTTTCATGAAAGTGAACAGACTGGCAACTGTGAACAGACAGAGAAGACAGAGTAAACAGAAGAACCCATTAAAAACTTTGTTGTTGTCGCCATTTTCCAAGGGAATTACAGGGCAAGTCAAAATGACTGTAGCTGTCCGTAGAGATACTTTGATAAGAATTTAAGAGTGTAAAAGTTCAAAACTTAAATCTCTGCGCAAGCGCAGTGACACGAAAGGCGACACATATGCGCACCTTAATAGTCCCATATTAAGTGAAATTGGCGGATCACGTTCTAATGGGACCGTGGGCCTTACCTATAATTCATATATTGTTAAATAACTGAGGAAATAAAATTAAGACACAATTCTGTCGGAAGTTTCCAGACATAGAATACATTACACTTGACTGCAGGAGAACGAACCTATGTCACGCAACAGTCGCTCCTAAGTACTCTTGTGGACTATGCTTGGTTAGCCAGAACAGTCTAAGTATCCAACGTCTTCGGTTTGTGTGCAACGAGGACGCAGAGAAGTGTCGTTACCTCGCACACGGCTACCGAATGCCTTTGGACGTGAAGGATGCGCAAATCTTGCTTGCGCTAAATTTCTGTGCAAACGCGTCGACGCTGCACGAGGACATCCTTCAAGGCAAGGCCTGTACTGCTTCTAGTGATAATAAGCGGATTGTCCCCCAACTGCCATGCGATACCGGTCAGTTTGCGTACGTTCCGTTGTAAAGCTTACGTTCGCATGTCATCATTTAAAAAGTGAAGCTGAAAGAGGAAATACTCGCTGCATTATCTTTTTCGTTATAAACATCTTACCATTCAGGGATTAGGATTAATGTATGATCCGTTTTCCTACGTCAGCCTTATTCATGTCATCGCTTCCTGTGTCTTGTAAAGCTTATTTTTCGATGTGGTACTTGTGCTATTTTCTTGTCGTAATTTAGAGTTTTTGATATTGTATTTTTGACTCCTCTAAATGCCATTACTTTTATCATATCAGTAGAAATTTTCATTCTATATTCTTGGCACAGTTAGCTCAGCTTATAGCGGTTTGCAGTTTATCGTCATTATTAGCTGGTTATCAACTAAAATAAATCTTCTTTCTGCCATTACCTCCTGAGTAGTGGTATGTCTACTCGGTCAAACGCCTTTCATGTAAGTGCTGCGTGGGTTTCATTAGTATCCTTTCCTCTTTTCTCTCTCTGTTGTTTTACAATGAACACGTTGTCGGGGGATGATGTGCCCTTCTAAACCCATACTGCTCTTCTGAAAAAAGTGCTTAATTTATTGTTTGTACTCTTTCACAGATCATTCTGGTGTGTATCTTATGTTCTGTCTTTACCACACACACACCTCAATAACTTTCGCATTCATTTCAATTTTTTTTTAAGATAGATAAAAAAATGGCGTTTCTCCATTCCATCTCCATTCATATATATGTGTGTGTTTGAATCTCTTCAAATTCTGGTGAAATAAGGACCATCAGGCTATGTCTTACATATAACCACATACATTACACAATAGTTATTACAACACATACGGCATTCATCTAGTATGGAATCCAACACTTAGAAGTAATTATTACATAAATAATGGAAATAATTTTGGGACAAAACAGTTTATTTTTCTTCGGCCAAAGTATAACAGCAAAGACAAATTACTAGCAGACAGATCGAGGCTGTGGACTCTGGACATTAGAGAAGGGGTGAGACAAGGCGATAAACACAAGTAAAGAAGAGAGGGGGAACAAAATGGTGTGGCTGACGGAGAAGCTAAAACAAAGAAGCGTGACTGGAGGAAAGTGGGAGCGTGTGCTTCACATTTAGACAGAGACAAATGACCGTAGTTTATTTTTAATGAAAATGCTTAGGCTGGCAAAAGGAAATGCTTCAGGTTTTTTTCAAATGTAACAGGGCACTGAATTGTGCTTGTTCCAGAGACGGCCAGCAGCAACGAAGGAGTACGCGTAGTTTGCTTTTTAAGTTTTCGATTTGTGGATCGGCGCAGGCACATACTAGATACGTGAGACATTGTTTTTGTAATATAATGAGATTACAATAAGTATCTAATCCCTGTTGCGAGGTACTGGAGAGCTTACGCACCGGGGAGCTGACGAAGTAGACGTAGTATGTGGTGGTCGCGAAAGTAGTCTGGGCGCAGCCAACCTCACAGGGCGTATCGAGCACTGGCATGGATGTTAGCGTATGTGACTCGCATGGTTAGATCCAGCCGTCTCGAGTTCTCAATAGTCTTGCCGTATTGGATTACATCGCAGTAGTGATACTACGGCAGCATAAGTGATTCAGTTTTCATTTCAAATCCTGTGAAAATATGTTCCACAACTTGCATAGAGGTAAGAAGAAGAAGAAGAAGAAGAAGAAGTGATCTTGCCCTTGGCGACAGTATTTTCCGCCCAGCTGAACTGTTTCTATTGCTATTTAAAACTAAACAGATTGTGTGAACAATTTCATAATCATTCTACTGAAGGTACAACAGTCAACGTCTTCGTTAGTTTCATCTACTAGTTAAGGTACAAAGGTCAGCGTCTTCGTTACTTTTATCTAACGTTAGACCACAACTTCTGCACGGAAGGAAAGAAGGAGGAAGATTGGGTTTAACGTCCCGTCGACATCGAAGTCATTAGTGGCGGAGCACAAGCTCAGACTGTGGCAAGGATGGGGAAGAAACCGGCTGTGCCGTTTCAAAGAAACCATACCAGCATTTACCTGGAGCGATTTAGGAAAATTACGAAAAACTAGACGTGGATGGCCGGACGCGGGTTTGAACCGTCGTTATCCTGAGTGCGAGTGCAGTGTGCTAACCACTGCGCCACATCGTTCGGTGCATGGAAGAAGAGTACCAGGGAAGCGTAATGTGATTGTAAACAGTGATAAGGCATTTGGAATAGAATGCTTAATGTGGATGAACTGCAGATTTAGAGGAAAGAGATATAACAATTGTGTATGTCAGATCACAATTCCAGGAGTGAACAAAGATACCAGTAACCATCTTATAGATTTTGTAAAATGTACAGTCCTGGATCTGGCATGACTAGGCTGGAGGCTACAATATACAACTGCAGAATGGATCGTGTGTTTGACTCTGTGAAAGACTATTTAAACATTTTAAATGCAAGCAAACAGTACTTCTACTGTGCTCCACTGTACTCTGTGCCAATCACCTCCATGTCATGTCAATTAACATACAGTTTATCTACCCCTAAACTTTGCGGAGATTCTTAATACAAACTCCAACATCGTCCTGCACAATACCGTCAGACACAGATGCTTCCGAATTGAGACTTATTCCTACATGCTATGTCTACTTCGTCAGCTCCCCAGTGCGTATGCTCTCCAGCACCTCGCATCAGGGATTAGGTACTTATTGTCATCTCATTAGATTCAAAACACAATGTATCACGCCGGCGGAGTGGCCGAGCGGTTCTAGGCGCTACAGTCTGGAACCGCGCGACCGCTACGGTCGCAGGTTCGAATCCTGCCTCGGGCATGGTTGTGTGTGATGTCCTTAGGTTAGTTAGGTTTAATGAATTCTAAGTTCTAGGGGACTGATGACCTCAGAAGTTAAGTCCCATAGTGCTCAGAGCCATTTGAACCATTTCTCATTCATCTAGTATCATATAGATATAAATAAGGAATACAAACTGCTTCTGGAAAAAATCAGAAACCATTGCAGATGTACAGGCAAGGCATATAATTTCTTTAAACAATGCGTATGAAAAAGGTGGATGCAAGTGGAGAACATACGATATCAGTTTATGAATTCTTTCGTTACTTATTGGTAGAACAATTCCGTATTTAAGGTTGATGTTTATTTCAAACTAGTTTTCGGCATAATGGGCCATCTTCAGAGAACAACTTAGTCAGTTGTTTCCTGAAAATGACCCATTAAACTAGTTTGAAATAAGCGAAAAACAGTTTTACGAAAACAGTGTACTTGTTATTCATCCTTAAGATATCAGTGTTTACTGTTAAGTAACAACGACAAGTGGTCATACATTCTGGCCTAAAATGTCAGAACCAAAATATTTACTGCGTTAAAAAAAAATAGTTCAAATGGCTCTGAGCACTATGGGACTTAACATCTGTGGTCATCAGTCCCCTAGAACTTAGAACTACTTAAACCTACCTAACCTAAGGACATCACACACATCGATGCCCGAGGCAGGATTCGAACCTGCTACCGTAGCAGTCGCGCGGTTCCGGACTGAGCGCCTAGAACCGCTAGACCACCGCGGCCGGCTACTGTGTTAAAGAACAAACGAAAAGTCTGTTGATAAAGCGCAATTCTTATCTCTATCTGCTTAGGAAGGGTGGTTACATTGTACCTGAATGCTGTGGTCTGGATGTTGTGCACCTAGCAACAGAACAACCATTTGCAGTGTTCAAATCTATGGAATAATAAATTTAACGGCAATTACTTTGCAAAAATTGTGAACTTAAAAGTCCTATACGGAAATTTTGCCAAGTACACATCAGGACAATGTGGCGCGTTTTAACAACAGTGCTATACAGGAAATAAGAGGCAGAAGTAAAATTCCCGAAAGCCCTCGGCTAGAAAATAGCAAGAAGGCGCGGAACTAATTGTTAAAGCCTTAAAGGAATTTACAATAAAAAAATTAGATGTGCGTAAGAATTCGAGTACTTACCTCCTTACACTGGACTCGCATTCGGGAGGACAATGGTTCAATCCCGCGTCCGGCCATCGTGATTTAGGTTTTCCGTGATTTCCTTAAATCACTCCAGGCAAATGCCGGGATAGTTCCTTTGAAAGGGCACGGCCGACTTCTTTCCTTGTCCTTCCCTAATCCGATGAGACCGATGACCTTGCAGTTTGGTCTCTTCCCCAAACAACCAACTTACCTATTTTGTGCTTGTCAAATTACTGGATGGAGAAAGAAATATATGATTCAGATATGCAGGTTTAAGTTATAAGTTAAACATTTAGCTGAATGTTATTAAAATTTCAGCAACCGAAAATAGAGGGAAAGTTGTTTTCTGTGTATAAATGTGTAGGCAAAAATTAATGGTCTTTTGGATGGAGTGCAATGGCTGGGGAATTACCTTGGAAAGTAGTTGAAGCAAGGTAGTTGAAAATATAGTGACCCTCGTTGCTTGCCTATATAACACTGGAAGCGTAACATGATACCGTCTTATCAGTGCTCTTGAGGTAAGATCGCTATCTGGGCTCCTAGGATTCCTGGATAACTACTACTTATCAGTTTCAGCGTTATATTATCATTGGAAGTGACGCGTCGCACGATGTTTACCTGTCTTCGAACCCACAGTACATAATGACTCCAGTGTTTGTTTTCTCCGTGTTGGCACATGTATGACGTTACACGTCGCATCATCAATACCTCGCGGGACGAAACCGACATGTGGTATCATTAGGTACAGTTGACCGACTGTTTTGCTATTGCATGATCTGGCGGAACCTTTTCAGAGTCCCTTGAAAACAGCAGAGTTTAATATACGATTACCATGCGCGTTCCTCTCTGTGGGCGCAGCGGCACGTACAAGCGAGCCCATCAAAAGTTGCGCCGGTATTAAACCGCTTCTGCTGGCCCGTAATTTAACTCTTCCTCCGTCTGCAGTCTGGCGCTGCAGCCCGTCGAACGTGCCCCCTAGCGCGCCTGCTCGGCTAGCCAGCCGCTCCGTACGTGCCCATCAGCGCCACCTGGGTTTTAGCTCTCGCTTCTGCCCAACACGTTCATATCCCGTCTACTGCCTCGTTGCAGATCCTCAGCAAAGCTCAGTTTATGTCTTCCACGCTACGGTCGTAGCTTTCATCTCGATTTTGTAGCTGACCACAGTCCCTTTCTCACGCTGCAGAAGAGACTTCTCGTGTCAGACTGCAAGGATCGTTCAAGGTTGAGGAAGACGTTTGTTCATATG
The DNA here is from genome assembly GCF_023898315.1 of Schistocerca nitens. NCBI lineage: Eukaryota > Metazoa > Arthropoda > Insecta > Orthoptera > Acrididae > Schistocerca > Schistocerca nitens. The sequence goes on along the minus strand of NC_064615.1, from coordinate 980,982,569 downwards.
CTGGGAATGGAAAGAGACATACGCTCAAAACTACTAGAAACAAGAAAGAATTATCTTATTGAGTTTAAAAGCTCTTACTGCCGTAGTTTTTCGCGTTGGAATTTTTTACGCATCCTTTTGAACAAACAAATGTTTTCCTTCTCCTTATTGTTTACGAACTACGTTCCTAGCATTTGTAGACTTAGAGAAAGCTTTTGACAATGTTGACTGGAATACTCTCTTTCAAATTCTGAAGGCGGCAGGGGTAAAATACAGGGAGCGAAAGGCTATTTACAATTTGTACAGAAACCAGATGGCAGTTATAAGAGTCGAGGGGCATGAACGGGAAGCAGTGGTTGGGAAGGGAGTGAGACAGGGTTGTAGCCTCTCCTCGATGTTATTCAAACTGTGTATTGAGCAAGCAGTAAAGGAAACAAAAGAAAAATTTGGAGTAGGTGTTAAAATCCATGGAGAAGAAATAAAACCTTCGAGGTTCGCCGATGACATTGTAATTCCGTCAGAGACAGCAAAGGACTTGGAAGAGCAGCTGAACGGAATGGACAGTGTCTTGAAAGGAGGATATAAGATGAACATCAACAAAAGCAAAACGAGGATAATGGAATGTAGTCGAATTAAGTCGGGTGATGCTAAGGGAATTAGATTAGGAAATGAGACACTTAAAGTAGTAAAGGAGTTTTGCTATTTGGGGAGCAAAATAACTGATGATGGTCGAAGTAGAGAAGATATAAAACGTAGACTGGCAATGGCAGGGAAAGCGTTTCTGAAGAAGAGAAATTTGTTAACATCGAGTATAGATTTAAGTGTCAGGAAGTCGTTTCTGAAAGTATTTGTATGGAGTGTAGCCATGTATGGAAATGAAACCTGGACGATAAATAGTTTGGACAAGAAGAGAATAGAAGCTTTCGAAATGTGGTGCTACAGAAGAATGCTGAAGATTAGATGGGTAGATCACATAACTAATGAGGACGTATTGAATAGGATTGGGGAGAAGAGAAGTTTTGGCACAACTTGACTAGAAGAAGGGATCGGTTGGTAGGACATGTTCTGAGGCCTCAAGGGTTCACCAAATTAGTATTGGTTGAACCATTTTTGAACCTGTTTGTCATCTTCTGTAAGTCTGGCTTTTATTGCTGAAGTTGAATTACACCGATGAGCCAAAACTTTATGACCGTTGATGAAATGTATTCGCAGATTACGGACGACCATCAGCTGTTTAAGGGAAGGGCGACAATAAGAATTTGTGCCGGACTGGTTCTCGACCCGGACTTCCCGCATTACGCGAGCGGTAGTTTTAACAACTTCGGCTATCCCGGCACGAATCACGGCCAGACGCAGACTTCCGTATATTGTCATTTGTGCGTTACGATATGTATGCCAACTTGGACACACATTTTTGGTATCGGCGGATGAATACAATATTGAACGACATAATGGAAATTTGGGTGTGACCGCGAGTCGTCCACTCAGTCCAAGCGGTTAAGGCGACCGCTCGGATAGAGCGGGAAAAACGGGTTCATGTCCCGGTACAGCAAAATTTTGATTGTCAACGTTTCCTTATACAGCTGATGATTGCTCATATTCGCAGCAGCGAATAAAAAATGGCTCTGAGCACTATGGGACTCAACTGCTGTGGTCATAAGTCCCCGAGAACTTAGAACTACTTAAACCTAACTAACCTAAGGACAGCACACAACACCCAGCCATCACGAGGCAGAGAAAATCCCTGACCCCGCCGGGAATCGAACCCGGGAACCCGGGCGTGGGAAGCGAGAACGCTACCGCACGACCACGAGATGCGGGCTAGCAGCGAATACATTTCATGTATTTTAACGTGTGCAGTCACCGCATTGCCGGTTCCTTCGGACATGCGTGCATGCTCGAAGGAACATTGCAATGTCGTATTATGACTATTGCGAGATTGGATTCCGCCTTGTCGCGTTGCGGAGATCTGACACAACAACAGAAGTATATAAACAGAGAGCAGACGTGTGGGAAATCAGTTTAGTGGCGATACGAGACGCAAATGGCGAAATCTATTGACTCAAGCGGCTTATACAAATGGCAGATTGTTATGGTACGGCGTCAGGGAACAAGGCTCTCGGAAACGGCGGAGCTGGTCAGCTATTCGCGCGCCACTGTCGTAACCTTCTACGGAAAATGGTTGAAGAACGGTAAAAGCACAGGTGGGCCACAAGATGTTGGTTGTCGATGGCCGATAGAAACATGAAAATCGGAAGCTTGCAGATAGGAAGATTGTCCGCTCTCTACAGCAGGACAGGCGGCGATCTGACGCCAGTGGACAATACTATTACAGGCACAAGCGTTTTGGAGTGGACCGTTAAGCGCACATCGTTGAGTATGGGGCTCCGCAGCAGACGACCCCAAGCTGTTGCAGTGGGCACAGGATCACCAGATGGGGCCGTGTATCAGTGGGAACGTGTCACCTGCCCGGACCGAGCGGCATAGCGCAGTGGTTAGCACACTGGACTAGCATTCGGGAGGAACTGGTTGAAATTGCGCTAAACACTTCGGGACTTAACATCTGACCTCATCAGTCCCCTAGACTTGGAACCACTTAAACCTAACTAACCTAAGGACATCACACACATCCATGCCCGAGGCAGGATTCGAACATGCGACCCTTGCAGCAGCGCGGTTCCGGACTGAACCGTTCGGCCACAGCGGCCGGCATTCGGGAGGACTGCGGTTCAAACCAGCGTTCGGCAATCCTAATTTAGATTTTCCGTGATTTCCCTAAATGGCTTCATGCAAATACCGGGATTCTTCCTTTGATAGGGAGCGGCCGATTTCCTTCCCCATCCTTCCCTAACCCGAGCTTGTGCTCCGTCCCTAATGACCTCGTTGTCGACGGGACATTAAACACTAATCTCTTCCTCCTCACCTGATGTGATGACTAGCGTTTCTTGTTACACCAGATCGAGTGTCGTTTCCGGATATGCCCTCATCCAGGCGAACAGCTATACGAAACGTACACAGCGCCAAGGACGCACGCCAGTGGGGCCAGTATTATGGCGTGGCGAACATTCGCGTGGGCTTCAAAAATGTTCAAATGTGTGTGAAATCTTATGGGACTTAACTGCTAAGGCCATCAGTCCCTAGCTTACACACTACTTAACCTAAATTATCCTAAGGACAAACACACACACACCCCATGCCCAAGGGAGGACTCGAACCTCCGTCAGGACCAGCCGCACAGTCCATGACTGCAGCGCCTGAGACCGCTCGGCTAATCCCGCGCGGCGTGTGGGCTTTCATGGGACCTGTGGTAGTACATAAGGCACCAATACAGCTGTGGGTTACGTAAACAATATAGCGGACCACAAAAATTCAAAATGGTTCAAATGGCTCTAATTACTATGGGTCTTAACATCTGAGGTCATCAGTCCCCTAGACTTAGAACTACTTAAACCTAACTAACCTAAGGCCATCACATACATACATGCCCGAGGCAGGATTCGAACCTGAGACCGTAGCAGCCGCGTGGTTCCTGACAATATAGTATCTAATGTCCAAAAATCGGGCACACACTAAAGTCGGCAATGTGCATCAGCACCACAGCCATCAGCGATGTCTTGCTGCACTTCCCAACGACACATGGGAGAGGCTAAGAAGACACGGCATCTCTTCAGCACAGCAGCGTCCTCGCACTGACGTCAATATAGTGTCGAGCATGGAAGCACTCTGGCCCTGTTCGTGACCACAGCTAAAGCAGCCAACATCATCGAGTAGGAATAAAGAGTTATCCAAGTCTCAGATGGAAATATACGTTTTTAAATGTTGAACCGTGTACTGCACGAGCAGAGTTTGTTAATTAGAGCATGAAGCGATGCTTCAATAGTCAGCGACAGCTGTAAATATTTTACGCATTCCTGAGGCAAAGATTATGTCAAGCTAAGTAAATCTTTTTATTCATTCACGTAATAAAGTGAACTAATATTTCATATGTTGTAGTCAGATGAGTCATCTCTCCAGAACAAGTAAAGAATAGATAGTTATGTGCGAACGATTGTAGTACGTGTGGTCACAAGACATATAGTGCCACATACCTCCGGAAATCTACCAAGGACTTGTCAAATCAGTATGAATCGTTGCTGCGTTGCGCCACTGAGAACGACGTTCTTTGTGTGTGGTGTTAAATCTTCAGTGTTATCACATACCTTATCTAATATTCCGTAAGTTTGTGTTTTTTTTTTACTATCAAGTCCCGTATATGTATAGGATGTCATACTTTCGAGTAGTCTTCGTTAGGGGTGGCACGGTGGTTGGCAGAGTACTGAAGTAGACGTGGCAGCCAAATCGTCAGGTAGCGGCAGGCGACTTTCTCGTGCTGTTCTGAGCCCTCCGCAGCTACCATCTGTCCGGCGCTCATTCAGTGCGGGGCCATTAAAGCGTTCGGGAGTTGTCCCCGTGACCCCGGAGTGACACGTGATTACGGCCCCTGCTCCCTGAATTAAGGCGGCACCCACGCCATAGTCGTCCTGGTGCTCTGCTCACAGAAGGTCGGAGAAGCCCTCACCAACCGCCGCACTGCCGCTGCTGCCTGTCTCAAAGCCGTTTGCGAGGTATGCTTCCGAAAAGTCGTCTCTCATCCCACTACTGTTGCAGCTAATTCTCTTACTGTAGCGCTCTGCAGCAGCCTCATTCGTATGGCGTCGCGTCTGCTATTGCTTCCCGAGCAGTGCCATGCAGGATTTTATCAGGAGTATGTGGCTCAGGAGAGTGGAGAGTAGTGCTGGAAATATGAGCTGATTTTCATGTGCTGACTCTGACAATCAAGAGCATTAATGTTACGTAAAATATGTCTGAAAACTTTACCTCTGGCGGTAGATTTCTAAGGAAACTGGGGCATTATACTTGCGGTTTAATCTCAGTTACTATCGTAAAAGTCAAGAATGATAATATTACCGTTGACTTCCGTATGCCGGCTGGAGTGGCCGAGCGGTTCTAGGCGCTTCAATCCGGAACCGCGCGACCGCTACGGTCGCAGGTTCGAATCCCGCCTCGGGCATGGATGTGTGTGATGTCCTTAGGTTAGTTAGGTTTAAGTAGTTCTAAGTTCTAGGGGACTGATGACCTCAGATGTTAAGTCCCATAGTGCTTAGAGCCATTTGAACTTCCGTATAATTTTGAACTCTAAAATAGCTACGGCTCACAGTTGGCTTGGGAACAATTCGTTTGGTATTTTACAAACCGTGAAAAAAAAGATGAAGTTTACATTCGTAATTATTGCACTCAGAAAAATTGTCGGACTCTGTGAAAAATAAAGGACTACAGGTTCTAACGAATATAATATAAAGATGGTAATTACATACAAATTGGCTTTCAAAATAGTCACGAACCGAACGTACAGATTCCAATGAAATTTACGTTTTCCTTTGGTCCAAAATGAAATAGGTTCTTCGAATGAAGTAGTTTTAGTGCCACAAAATATTTTAATGCTTTTAATTCAGTCTACACAGTAAATAAACTCGCATTTAATAATACAGTTCAGCAGCAAAGACCTGATTCCATCCAAGACCTAATAACAAGAGAACAAGAGTGCAAGAGAGCGTTTCACTCTCCTACATGTCCTTTTACAATATTGCAACAGTGTTATCGTTGCGTAATTTTTATCTCAGTACTAGAAACAAGGTTCATTCACCGCTGCCGGCCGCGCTGACCGAGCAGTTCTAGGCGCTTCAGTCCGGAACCGCGCGACTGCTACGGTCGCAGGTTCGAATCCTGCCTCGGGCATGGACGTGTGTGATGCCCTTAGGTTAGTTAGGTGTAAGTAGTTCTAAGTTCTAGGGGACTCAGGACCTCAGATGTAAAGTCCCATAGTGCTCAGAGCCATTGTAACCATTCACCGCTGCGTTACATAGATGTTGGAATCAATAAAATAAATATTATTTCACGTAAGCCCACTAGACGCTCTCGTTCAGTAATTATCGTGAAGCCCGGCTGTGACGACACAACTGCTTCCCTAGTGGCTTTTAGGATTGTATTAAGAGTAAAGGCCACAAGAAAGTGAAATGTACTCCTGGAAATGTCAGTGGAATTACACGAGGAGCTCAGCTGAACATTTTCCATCAGTTGTAGTACTGTTATTGTTTCATAGTTGAATGTTGCTGATTGCACAGGTGCGAGCAGCTCAGGTATAGTATTCTGACTTCAGTATGACTATGGAAGTTGGCCTCTGCCCTGAGAAAATGCAATTTTCTTCTTTTTTACATCCATACATGTCGCAGTGAGTGAGGTCTCAACATCGCCATTGGGTATCTTATACTTTTTGTCGAATAGAAGGTAAAATTTTTACTAGTTAGTATGTGCAGTCTGGCTGGACATGCTCGTATAGCGTAACGCTCATTCCTCTGCTTGCGAGACAGGAAGGTGAGACATACCCGAATCGAATATGCGCGGTGAATTAACGACTGTGGCCGGTGCACAGAATAGTCCGAATGTGATTTTTAGGTGTTTTCCCGCGCTCATCGGAGGAAATGCTGTGCTGGTCCCCGAGTTCCGCCTCAGAAAATACGACACGCAAACGATTAAAGTACGATCACACACAGAACAAAGTGTACACACTTCGCACACAGGTCGTGGACACGACTTCCCTCCCTTCGGTAAAGGACGACTGCGGCGACAGGAACGGCATCCGGCCGCAGATTTAAATAAAATAAATTTGTCAAATCTTGAGTACAGCAGACCATGTACTAGGCGGGATAACGCTAAGAATACAAGGAAGATGTTAACATAGGCAATTTTGGGACGTGGTGTTCATAGTCCGTGACATTATTGAAAATAATCACTCTGTTTACGTAAAAACTTTTTAATATAACTCGTTTTTAAAACAGATTAAGATGTATGAAATATTTTCTGCCAGTCCATACAGATTCGTAAACCTATGCAGAAAGTACTTAAAATATGTGCTTGTGAATTGTTATTAGTTGTGACCGTACTTGTAAAATTTAACACGAAAAACGTAGGGTCCATTTAACAGATTATTAATGCATGAATAGTTCATCTGTCACCAACAGTTCTATTGCATTGCAAATGATACGAACTGGTGTGTGATTTTTCTAAACGACAGCTACTTTCTACACTCTTTACTATTTTCTACTGTTTGCGCCCCACATTTTTCTTTTGAATTTTGAAGTATTGTCGTTTTTTTTTTTGTCATCAGTCTACTGACTGGTTTGATGCGGCCCGCCACGAATTCCTTTCCTGTGCTAACCTCTTCATCTCAGAGTAGCACTTGCAACCTACGTCCTCAATTATTTGCTTGACGTATTCCAATCTCGTGTCTTCCTCTACAGTTTTTGCCCTCTACAGCTCCCTCTAGTACCATGGAAGTCATTCCCTCATGTCTTAGCAGATGTCCTATCATCCTGTCCCTTCTCCTTATCAGTGTTTTCCACATATTCCTTTCCTCTCCGATTCTGCGTAGAACCTCCTCATTCCTTACCTTATCAGTCCACCTAATTTTCAACATTCGTCTATAGCACCACATCTCAAATGCTTCGATTCTCTTCTGTTCCGGTTTTCCCACAGTCCATGTTTCACTACCATACAATGCTGTACTCCAGACGTACATCCTCAGAAATTTCTTTCTCAATTAAGGCCGGTATTTGATATTAGTAGACTTCTTTTGGCCAGAAATGCCTTTTTTGCCATAGCGAGTCTGCTTTTGATGTCCTCCTTGCTCCGTCCGTCATTGGTTATTTTACTGCCTAGGTAGCAGAATTCCTTAACTTCATTGACGTCGTGACCATCAATCCTGATGTTAAGTTTCTCGCTGTTCTCATTTCTACTACTTCTCATTACCTTCGTCTTTCTCCGATTTACTCTCAAACCTTACTGTGTTCTCATTAGACTGTTCATTCCGTTCAGCAGATCATTTAATTCTTCTTCACTTTCACTCAGGATAGCAATGTCATCAGCGAATCGTATCATTGATATCCTTTCACATTGTATTTTAATTCCACTCCTGAACCTTTCTTTTATTTCCATCATTAATTCCTCGATGTACAGATTGAAGAGTAGGGGCGAAAGGATACAGCCTTGTCTTACACCCTTCTTAATACGAGCACTTCGTTCTTGATCGTCCACTCTTATTATTCCCTCCTGGTTGTTGTACCCGTCTCTCCCTATAGCTTACTCCTACTTTTTTCAGAATCTCGAACAGCTTGCACCATTTTATATTGTCGAACGCTTTTTCCAGGTCGACAAATCCTATGAAAGTGTCTTGATTTTTCTTTAGCCTTGCTTCCATTATTAGCCGTAACGTCAGAATTGCCTCTCTCGTCCATTTACTTTTCCTAAAGCCAAACTGATCGTCACCTAGCGCTTTCTCAATTTTCATTTCCATTCTTCTGTATATTATTCTTGTAAGCAGCTTCGATGGATGAGCTGATTGTGCGATAATTCTCGCACTTGTCAGCTCTTGCCGTCTTCGGAATTGTGTGGATGATGCTTTTCCAAAAGTCAGATGGTATGTCGCCAAACTCATATATTCTACACACCAACGTGAATAGTCGTTTTGTTGCCACTTCCCCCCAATGATTTTAGAAATTCTGATGGAATGTTATCTATCCCTTCTGCCTTATTTGACCGTAATTCCTCCAAAGCTCTTTTAAATTCCGATTCCGATTGTCATAGCTATTAAAAATTAACAAGCACAAAATTTAAGGACTCTCTGTGTGGCGTTAGGAATACGTACGGGGCTATAAGAAACTGTATTATACATTTTAGTGCATTTTAAAAAGTTTTACCTTTATTCAAAAGTTTTTTTGTTTGTGCTTCAGTCTTGTGCGTGTGAAACTTTTCAGTCAAAGTCGAACGTATTGATGAGATTACAACAGAGATATGTGGTAAATTTCAGGTTTATTTCTCATTCTCTTCACCCGAGTCAACCAGTATATTGCTTCCTTGTACGTACGCCTCGCGTAAATACCGCGAAGGTAAAAGTGAGGGAGAATCCAGCTCACACGGAGGCTTACCAGCAGTCGTTCCTACTGCGAAGCATTCGTGACTGCAGCAGCAAAGGGGAAAGATTTTAATGGTACACGTAGTACCCTACTCCACACGTCGGACAAAAGAGTGAGTTCATATTGCTTTGCCATCCGGTTCTGAGCTATGTTGAAAGTTTAAAGTCTCTAGGTCTTCGGAAAGTTAGTTTAAAATCAATTGCAAAACTTGTACTGAACAAGAAAACGACGTAAAAAAAGTGTTAAAAATAGATAACTTCTTATCATATACTGATGTCCCTGGCTGTCATCTGCAACTAGTCAGGAGTCCTCAGTAGTATATTACATGTTTTAATCGAAATGTTAGGCCTCAACCGAAGCTGTTGCTTTTTCCGCTTTGTTAATGTTTTATTATAGTACTGCAACTATGTTAATTCTGCTCTGATCTCTGATTTGTTGCTTCTGTTTCATTAAGTTTGCTAGCTCATGCAGTTGCTTTCTTTGAATCAATCAATCAATTTCAGGGTACTTAAATTCCATCTCCCATCTTCAGGTACTTTCTAGAGATCATTAGTAATCGAAATCGTATATTCATTGCCAGCCCGAGCTTGCATGATTCCCAAAATTGCTACAAACGTCAGCCAAAAACCCCGAACTGTGCATGCGATTCCGATTACTCGTGGCCTGTAGAAGGTGTCTGGAGTATGGGGTTTAAGTGGCCCGAAATCGATTGCGTGTGGCTTATCAAATTTTCAAGGAACTCAGCTGTGTGGGCGAGTAAACTGAATAATCAGAATGTTGCATGTACCCTAACTGCTACCTGTTGTGATGTAGATAAAGTCATTGTGACTAATATAGTACAAATCCTCAGCGGAAAATTTTCCAAAATGTAATTTATATGGTTGTATTAAGCTATGATCTTTTTTCTCTTTTACTGTTGTTTTATGCTTAAGTAGGTAAAAAATCTCTCTCTCTCTCTCTGTCTCTCTTTCTCGTGTCAGGCAAGTTTGTTTTTGAAGTTTATTTTATTACCTAGTAAATGCCCAACATAACCTTGCGGGTGGTCAAGGCTTTTTATGGCTGAATACGTCACTCGTTTCTGTGACAAGCTAACATTGAGGGAAGGATAGTGTAAGCTGTCTCTTCTTATAGTATTAAATTAACGAATGTGACTGTTGCTTTCGAAATGTGAGTGATGGTTAACAACAAAATACTGGGCACCACATATTAGAATTTTACGTGCAACAAACATTTTCTTCTGCAATGACGAATTACCGTAGTATATTAAGCTATAAGACATTAGCGAATGGAAATAAGATAAGTAAGTTAACTTTTTTACATTTTCACCTCCAAATTCAGAAATTATCCTTAACACAAGTTGCAGAGCCTAGACGTGGATATTTTTTTTTCTTTTTTTTTTTCACGCGAAGACAAGGCCGCCACTTTTGGTTTTGGAAATGCATGCGAGATCTGTGAGAGCATCAAAGATGAGGGAGCTATTTAGCGCGGGAAGTGTTCATTAGTCACGCCATTTCTGCACATTACAGCCTAAAGCATGGATCACACGAGCCCCCCCCCCCCCCTCCCCCCCTATCTTCTAGAGCCGTTTATACAGATGTCAGGCGCTATGAAGCGAATAATGTGTCAGCACGGATTCCGCATGTGTCGATAGGGTGCGAACGTTTGTTCGCCCTCTTCATTCACGGCACCAAGGAAGCCGTAGAAAGAGGAGCCCATGTCCCTAGGCGTCAGGAAAACCTTCGATACAGATACAGAATATGACTTAATTGAAGCCTCTGTGAACGTGATGGATATCAGACATGACGGTGAGAAACAAAAAGTTAAACTGATTTCCTCAGAGTCTGATAATGAGTCGATGGAAAGTTTTTTTGGTGGCGATATAATGAGCAAGCAGCTGCTGATGATGTACGTTGAAGTAAAGCAAACCAAACGCATACGCGGTACTGGCTGTAAACTGACCTCTGCAGCCAATTTGAAGTCATGGCAATTGAGGAGACTCCGTCGAATAAATACACAAGGTGATTCCATGATGATGATAGAAACTTTGAGGGATGATGGAGAAGGATAAATTTATCAATTTGAGTTTCTGGATCCTGGTTCGGAAACGAACGAGTCGGAAGTTATACGCGAAAACCATTCTGATACCTCTGACAGTGGAATATATGTACCGGTACTGTCGCTTGTAAGCGTGTAGGGTAGTTGTCTTACAGAGATGGTAGTAGAGACGAAAACAAGTAAAATGTCGATAGTAAACATGGGCACTAAAATGCGTACCTTAAGAACTATGACCGCTTGTTCAGTAGAGGAGATGTATTTCACAGTAGCGAAGATGAACAAATTCTCATAGCTCCTGAGATATGGATGTTAGAGCCCATGTCTACAGGATATTTTTTTTCTTGATTTGGTCCGTACTACCACCTCGATAGTTGCCTATCCTACAGTGTTATCAACAGCACTACCGGTACATGTATTTCATTGTCAGAGATATCAGAACGATTTTCGCTTATGACTTTCGACCCGTTCGTTTCCATACCGGTGTCCCTTAGTTCAAATTGATACATTTAGCTTTCTCATTCGCTCGAATTGTCCAGAATGTTCTTCAAACTAATCACGATCAGTTGTGGCCCGGTCACAATTCCATCATTGTTTGGGAATATGAAGTCTATGGATGGCAGAAAATGGTCCACAAGTAGCCGAACATAACCATTTCCAATCAGTGATCGGTTCATTGGACAAGAGAACCCAGTCCGTTCCATGTCAACACAGCCCACACCATTATGGAGCCACCACCAGCTTCCATAGTTCCTTGTTGACAACTTGGGTCCATGGCATCGTGGGTTCTGCAACAGACTCGAACCCTACCATTAGTTCTTTTCAACTGAAATCGGATCTCAAGTGAGCATGTCTCGGTTTCCAGTCGTGTACGATCCAACCGACATGGTCACGAGCGCAGCAGAGGCGCTGCAGGTGATGTGCTGTGAGCAATGGCATTCGCGTCGGTCGTCTGCAGCCATAGCCCACTAACGCCAAATTTTGCCACACTGCCCTAACAGATACGTTCGTTGTACGACCCGCATTGATTTCTGCGGTTATTTCACGGAGTGTTGCTTGTCTGTTAGCACTGACAGCTTTACGCAAACGCCGCTGCTATCGGTCATTAAGTGAAGGCCGTAGGCCATTGCGTTGTCCATGTAATGCCAGAAATTTGGTATTCTCGGCACAGTTTTGACACTGTGGATCTCGGAATATTGAATTCCCCAACAATTTCCGAAATGGAATGTCCCATGTGTCTAGCTCCAACTACCATTCCACAATGAAAGTCTGTTAATTCCCGTCGTGCGGTCGTAATCACGTCGGAACCATTTTCACATTAATTATCTGAGTACAAATGAAAGGTCCGCTAATGCACTGCTCTTTTATACATCTACATCTACATGGATACTCTGCAAATCACATTTAAGTGCCTGGCCTGGGTTCATCGAACCACCTTCATAATTCTCTATTACTCCAATCTCGTATAGCGCGCGGAAAGAATGAACACCTATATCTTTCCGTACGAGCTCTGATTTCCCTTATTTTATCGTGGTGATCGTTCCGTCCTACGTAGGTCGGTGTCAACAAAATATTTTCGCATTCGGAGGAGAAAGTTGGTGATTGGAATTTCGTGAGAAGATTCCGTCGCAACGAAAGACGCCTTTCTTCTAATGATTTCCAACCCAAATCCCGTATCATTTCTGTGACACTCTCTCCCATATTTCGCGATAATACAAAACGTGCTGCCTTTCTTTGAACTTTTTCGATGTACTCCGTCAGTCCTACCTGGTAAGGATCCCACACCGCGCTGCAGTATTCTAAAAGAGAACGGACAAGCGTAGTGTAGGCAATCTCCTTAGTAGGTCTGTTACATTTTCTAAGTGTCCTGCCAATAAAACGCAGTCTTTGGTTAGCCTTCCGCACAACATTTTCTATGTGTTCTTACCAGTTTAAGTTGTTCGTAATTGTAATACCTAGGTATTTAGTTGAATTTACGGCTTTTAGATTAGACTGATTTATCGTGTAACCGAAGTTTAACGAGTTCCTTTTAGTACTCACGTGGATGACCTCACACATTTCGTTATTTAGGGTCAACTGCCACTTTTCGCACCATTCAGACATCTTTTATAAATCGTTTTGCAGTTTGTTTGTCCGCAGCTCGTGGTCGTGCGGTAGCGTTCTCGCTTCCCACGCCCGGGTTCCCGGGTTCGATTCCCGGCGGGGTCAGGGATTTTCTCTGCCTCGTGATGACTGGGTGTTGTGTGATGTCCTTAGGTTAGTTAGGTCTAAGTAGTTCTAAGTTCTAGGGGACTGATGACCATAGATGTTAAGTCCCATAGTGCTCAGAGCCATTTGAACCATTTGCAGTTTGTTTTGGTCTTCTGATGACTTTATTAGTCGATAAACGACAGCGTCATTTGCAAACAACCAAAGACGGCTGCTTGGATTGTCTCCCAAATCGTTTATATATATAAGGAACAACAAAGGGCCTATAACACTAACTTGGGGAACGCCTGAAATCACTTCTGTTTTACTCGAGGACTTTCCGTCAATTATTACGAACTGTGACCCCTCTGACAAGAAATCGCAAATACAGTCACATAACTGAGACGATATTCCATAAGCACGCAATTTTACTACGAGCCGCTTGTGTGGTACAGTGTCAAAAGCCTTCCGGAAATCCAGAAATACGGAATCAGTTTGAAATCCCTTGTCAATAGCACTCAGCACTTCATGTGAATAAACAGCTAGTTGTGTTTCACAGGAACGATGTTTTCCAAATTCATGTTGACTGTGTCAATAGACCGTTTCCTTCGAGGTGATTCATAATGTTAGAACACAATACATGTTCTAAAATCCTGCTGCATATCGACGTTAACGATAAGTATGGAGCTAATGCATCACCATACTTCGAAAGGAACCTAATTGGTATACAGTCTGGACCAGAAGACTTGCTTTTATTAAGTGATTTGAGTTGCTTCACTACTCCGAGGATATTTACTTCTACGTTACTCATGTTGCCAGAGGTTCTCGATTCGAATTCTGAAATATTTACTGCGTCCTCTTTTGTGAAGGCGTTTCGGAAGGCTGCGTCTACTAAATCTGCTTTGGCAGCACTGTCTTCGATAGTATGTCCATTGTTATCGCGCAGAGAAGTCATTGATTGTTTCTTACCGCTAACATATTTCACACACGACCAGAATCTCTTTGGATTTTCTGCCAGGTTTCGAGACAAAGTTTCGGTGTGGAAACTGCTGTAGACGTTTCGAATTGAACTCCGCGCTAAGTTTCGAACTTCTGTAAAGGATCCAGTCTTGGGGATTTTGCGTCTGTTTAAATTTGGTATGTTTGAGTGGAATACTCTCTTTCAAATTCTAAAGGTGGTAGGGGTAAAATGCAGGGAGCGGAAGGTTATTTACACTTTGTACAGAAACCAGATCGCAGTTATAAGAGTCGAGGGGCATGAAAGGGAAGCAGTGGTTGGGAAGGGAGTGAGACAGGGTTGTAGCCTCTCCCCGATGTTATTCAATCTGTATATTGAGCAAGCAGTAAAGGAAAAAAAAAGAAAAATTCGGAGTAGGTATTAAAATCCATCGAGAAGAAATAAAAACTTTGAGGTTCGGCGATGACATTGTAATTCTTTCAGAGACAGCAAAGGACTGGGAAGAGCAGTTAAACGGAATGGGCAGTGTCTTGAAAGGAGGATATAAGATGAACATCAACAAAAGCAAAACGAAGATAATGGAATGTAGTCGAATTAAGTCGGGTGATGCTGAGGGAATTAGATTAGGAAATGAGGCAGTTAAAGTAGTAAAGGAATTTTGCTATTTGGGGAGCAAAATAACTGATGATGGTCGAAGTAGAGAGGATATAAAATCTAGACTGGCAATGGCAAGGAAAGCGTTTCTGAAGAAGAGAAATTTGCTAACATCGAGTATAGATTTAAGTGTCAGGAAGTCGTTTTTGAAAGTATTTGTATGGAGTGTAGCCATGTATGGAAGTGAAGCAGGGACGATAAGTAGTTTGGACAGGAAGAGAATAGAAGCTTTCGAAATGTGGTGCTACAGAAGAATGCTGCATATTAGATGGGTAGATCACGTAACTAATGAGGAGATATTGAATGGAATAGGGGAGAAGAGGAGTTAATGGCACAACTTGATAAGAAGAAGGGACCGGTTGGTAGGGCATGTTCTGAGGCATCAAGGGATCACAAATTTAGCATTGGAGGGCAGTGTGGATGGTAAAAATCGTAGAGGGAGACCAAGAGATGAATGCACCAAGCAGATTCAGAAGGATGTAGGTTGCAGTAAGTACTGGGAGATGATGAAGCTTGCACAGGATAGAGTAGCATGGAGAGCTGCATCGAACCAGTCTCAGGACTGAAGACCACAACAACAACAACATGTTTGTTTCGTTGTTTCTGCAACAGTGTTCTAACCCGTTTTGTGAACCAAGGAGGATCAGCCCCGTCGTTTGTTAGTTTATTCCTTGTGTACGCAATGCTGTCGCAATCTGTACACGTGCATACCACTATATCATGACTACTTTCATCTCGGTGTAAAGAACGGAAATATAGGATGCTTTCAACGTTTGCGATCACGCAGGACTAGAAACTTAGTCGCTATTTGCGCTGGTGCAGCGTGCGGCGAGCGCCGCAGCCGGCAGCGCGCACGTGCATTGGTGGCCGTCGGCAGCTGGCTGGCTGATCGCCTATTCAGGTCCCGGCCGGCGCCGGAAGCGCATACACCACCGCCGGCGCTGCCGCCGCCCGCTGACTCAACGGCGGCGCACGGCTGCTGCCGCTGTTGTGATAAGGCGCTAGGCCGGCCCCTGGGATGGGATGGCGAGGAGAGCCCGCACAAAACAGCGGCCCCCGCGGGACTCTGCGGAACAAAAGAAATTGTTAGCGCCCAGCGCTATCGCGCCCGTGGCCCTTTGGGGCCCAAATCCCATCTCCGGACACGCTGTTTTATTCCTGTTTCCGTCCTCAGGTAACACTACAGCACGCAGCACAACAGTGCTGTATGAAATGTATTCGCAATACCGCTCGCGATAAGCGGGAAATCCGTGTTTGAGTCCTGGTCCGGCACAAATTCTACATCTACATCTACGTCTACATACATACTCCGCAATCCACCATACGGTGCGTGGCGGAGGGTACCTCGTACCCCAACTAGTATCGTCTCTCCCTGTTCCACTCCCAAACAGAACGAGGGAAAAATGACTGCCTATTTGACTCTGTACGAGCCCTAATCTCTCTTATCTCTGTGGTCCTTTCGCGAAATATAAGTCGGCGGCAGTAAAGTTGTACTGCAGTCAGCCTCAAACGCTGGTTCTCTCAATTTCCTCAGTAGCGATTGACGAAAAGAACGCCTCCTTTCCTCTAGAGACTCCCACCCGAGTTCCTCAAGCATTTCCGTAACACTCGCGTGATGATCAAACCTGCCAGTAACAAATCTAGCAGCCCGCCTCTGAATTGCTTCTATGTCCTCCCTCAATCCGACCTGATAGGGATCCCAAACGCTCGAGCAGTACTCAAGAATAGGTCGTATTAGTGTTTTGTAAGCGATCTCCTTTACAGATGAACCACATCTTGCCGGCCGGAGTGGCCGTGCGTTTCTAGGCGATACAGTCTGGAACCGAGCGACCGCTACGGTCGCAGGTTCGAATGCTGCCTCGGGCATGGATGTGTGTGATGTCCTTAGGTTAGTTAGGTTTAATTAGTTCTAAGTTCTAGGCGACTGATGACCTGAGAAGTTAAGTCGCATAGTGCTCAGAGCCATTTGAACCATTTTTTGAACCACATCTTCCCAAAATTCTACCAATGAACCGAAGACGACTATCCGCCTTCTCCACAACTGCCATTACATGCTTGTCCTACTTCATATCGCTCTGCAATGTTACGCCCAAATATTTAATCGACGTGACTGTGTCAAGCGCTACACTACTCAATGTCGTCTTTCCATTATACGACTGAGGGTTGTCCGAATTCACAGCGGCGAATGCATTTCATAACGGCTGTAGTCGCCGCAGTGCCTGTTCCTTCAGACATATAAGGGGCGTTCAAAAAGAAACGAGCCGGAGGCATAATTACAGAAATCAGTGCCTGTACGTTAGAAGTACTGACCCTGGCTGTTGAGAGACTTGCCCCACTGTGACATAAGGCGGTGAAGGGCTGTCTCATAAAATTCGCGGGGCTGCGATGTTAACCAGTTCCCTACGTACAGCTGGACGTCGTCGTCCGAGGTGAATCGTTTGCCCCTCGGAGCCTTTTTAAAGGGACGAAAAATGGCGGAATCACAGGGAGAGAGGTCCTGGCTCTCTGGAGGGTGGCCGAGAACCTCCGATATGAATGTCTGCAGGAGTGCCGCGACTGTGTTGGCCGTATGAGGCTTTGCATTGTCGTGGAGCAGAATGACCACACGGATGATATTGCCTGGTCGTTTTGATTTGATCGCTTGGCGAAGGGTGGTCAAGGTTTTATGTAACGATCGATCGTCATTCACTGTTGTCCCGTGCTGCAGGAAGTGAATGAGAAGGGGGCCATCTTGATCAAAGAAGAACGTCAGCATGACCTTTCCTGCACTCGTGTGGATGACGACCTGCGGAACTGGTTAACATTACGAGACAGACTTTCACCGCCTTGTGTCACAGTGGGACAAGTGTCTCAACAGCCAGGGTGAATACTTCTGACATACAAGTACTGGATTCTGTAATTATGCCTCCGGCTCGTTTCTTTTAGAACGCCCTTTATACATGCAAATCCAAAGGAACATCGCAAGAACAGCAAAATCGTGAGAATGCTGTAATTTTTTACTACAGTACCGCATAAGTACGGGAGCAGGTTTAACGAAGCTAACGACGAATTTCACCCAAAGCCTGGGTTGCCAGGTGTTCGGTTTCTAGCGAACTGTTCCGTATCTCAGCCCCGTTTTCGGTACCGAAGTGTTAGTGGTTCAATAATTTTATAATTCCCTTTATATTACTAATTCAGTCAGTTTATACGAAGAAATCCGTATACTAAATAAAGCTTCATAAAAATTACAATGTCAAGCGTCTATGTTCACAAACTCGTTTCCTGGGAAACGTCTCTGAACCGATAAGAAACGCTTATCATAAAAGACTATCGTTTTTGTGAACTACGTCATACATAACGGTCAGAAGAGGTTAGCCCGTAAGACGTGTACACGTCGATCTGTCTCAACCTATGTGCACATAAGCATGTCTGGGGTGACGGAGGCTAGTGTATCCACAGTTCTTTTGCGGAGACTGCCAAGCTCATATACACGCGAGGCTTACATAGTGCCTTTGACATAGCCGCGCAGGAAAAAAGTTCAGAAGGCTTATGTTCGAGGGTCGCAGTGGCCACTTGGTTGGTCCACCACGTTCCGTCCATCGCTTTGGAAATGTGCGATCCAGAAAGTCACGAACATGTAAACTCCAAGGCAGTGGTGCGCCATCCTGCTGGAAGAAGACATTTGGCTGAAGGGGAAGAAGCTGAGAGACAGCAAATTGCTGACGCGCATCCAAAAATGGTTCAAATGGCTCTGAGCACTATGGGACTCAACTGCTGTGGTCATAAGTCCCCTAGAACTTAGAACTACTTATACCTAACTAACCTAAGGACAGCACACAACACCCAGCCATCACGAGGCAGAGAAAATCCCTGACCCCGCCGGGAATCGAACCCGGGAACCCGGGCGTGGGAAGCGAGAACGCTACCGCACGACCACGAGATGCGGGCACGCGCATCCAGATAAACGGTTCCTGTTAGTGTTTCTAGACGAAGTAAAATGGTCCGACTATGCTGTCCCTAATGGGCGCACATCACACATTCACCTTTTCGGTCTTTGAGACACGTTTCCGAAAACTACTGGGGGTTTCCAAAACCAAGGCGCGAATGTTGTGCTGATTAATCTTCCCACATGTGATGAAGCTTGCTTCTTCTAAGAAAACGACATTTGCTACATGGATGAAGTTTTATCCAACCCGATCCAAAATCTCAATAGCAAATTCGTGGCAGAGCTGCAGGTCGTTTCTCTTCAGTGCTTGCACAGTTTGAGCTTTGTAAACTTGCAAGCAAGGTAGTTTGTACAGTGCTTATTGTGAATTGTTGAGCGACGGACATTAAGTTCTCTTGATGCTCGGCGAACTGACTTTGGTGCGATTTCTTGGAAGATCTCTCCGATCCCCTCTGCAACTTTTTTTTTCCGTTGAGGACCTGACTGTTTAGATTCCCAGTGGCTAGTCATACCAAACCTTGGTATGGGTGATTTCATATCCGCGTAACACACGATTCATTGGGCTTTCTCATGAGGTGTAGCCGTGTCTGGTATTTATTCAGCACGTGGAACAAAACAAACGGAATCGTTTCGAAAAAAATCTGCGCAGATCTTTTTCACATCCTTAAGATTTTTTTTATTGCATTTGACATTCAGGGAGGTTTTATATGGACACCCTTCATTTCAAACTGAAGTCAGTCGTATGCACACTTTTTCGCAGTTATCCATCAAACGGCTTGGTGTGCGGTCCTATGTTGACTGGAACGTGTAATATACCCCGTAAGTCGATTAAATTAAGGTGTCAAGATAGAGCCGGCCGATGTGGCCAAGCGGTTCAAGGCACTTCAGTCTGGAACCGCGCGACCGCTACGGACGCAGGTTCGAATCCTGCCTCGGGCATGGATGTGGGTGATGTCCTTAGGTTAGTTAGGTTTAAGTAGTTCTAAGTTCTAGGGGACTGATGACGTCAGATGTTAAGTCCCATAGTGCTCAGAGCCATTTGAACCATTTTTTGTCAAGATAGAATGATATTTGCTTACTGAAGGGACGTATTGCATGAGCTGTAGCGGGGGAGAAAATGACTGAATAATTTTCAAATGAGATATGTTTAACTAAAAATCCCACTGTGAATGATTCTGCGCGTATCACCGTTTGTTTTTACGTCACGATGAGATGAATGCAGGCGTAGAATTCGCTGTTGGCTAGCAATAAGTGGGGTGATGTGCGACAGTGTGAAACTGCAGTACAACGCGATGAAATATGTCGCACTGCACAGCAACAAAAATCGGACTTCGAAATTAAGGGAAATAAGAGTGCAGGTTGTAGAATAAATGAAGTAATTAATCATGTAATGTTACGTGGATGGCGCGTTACCATCACGTAAACGAACTTATGCTTCACAGCGGAAATGAATAGCTGAACATAAAATACGATCGTACAAATAAATATTCATGGATACAGGACAGGTATGAATAACAAACATAAACTCATAAGCTGCCAAAATCGTGGCAATTATTAGCAGTTAACTTAAGAGTTGTACAAAGGATGTCTTTTAAGACAGCAGAAGAGAGAAAAGCGAGTCCCAAAGACTCGATTCTTCTTCATTTCTTTTACAAGAAAAACGACGAATGGAAGTGGAGCAAAGATACAATGCCGCAGACCGTTAGTATGTATCTCTCATATCTTTTTTTTAATTGCATTTGCAATTCAGGGACATTTCATGTGGACGCCATGAATTTCATACTGCAGTCAGTTGCAATTATCGTGCAAACTCCTCGGTTTGCGGTCTTACAACACGCTTTTCGTTAGTACTAATTGTGATACGCCCTGTATACATTAATTTTTGTTTTAAAAAATGTAGCATGCAGCTCGTAATTATTTAGTTTTGCAAATGATTAAAGAAATTAGTTTATATTTTTGTAAATTGATACAAAGATACCTGTACATGTTTTATTAAAGAGAACTGGCAAAGCCCGCATTAAACTGTTCCTTCTTTCTCGATCAAGCTAACGGAAGCAAAAAGAACCAAGCAGTTTTGCTGAAGCTGAGAATAAGCCGCAAAATTTGCATAAGGGAAGTCATAGGTGAGTTTTCGCAGGGCGCCCTCTGCTACTAACGAGGTCCATTTGTCCACAGGACGGAGTCGTCTCTCTCCCATCTGCACTGCACATTGTTCCCTGTAATTGCTTGTACTGCGCACTTTCCGCCTCGCTCGTTCCGTGCCACTACGTTTTAATTAAAACCTGTCGACCTCTGCAGTACTGTGTTCCGAGTGTTTGCTAATGGTAACTAGTTACCAGATTTATTTTTCTTTCTGTATCACTCACTAGGCCCTCTCGGTTGCTCATTGCGGGCAGTAGCCGAAGTTAAAAGCCACAATGTTACCCATTCTATATATATATATATATATATATATATATATATATATATATATATATATATATATATGTGTGTGTGTGTGTGTGTGTGTGTGTATTCTGTGACCATCCGGGGAGGTATTTTTGAAATTTAGATTTATTAAAAAGTTTCTTTGACGCTTTTCTGCACATGTTAAAAGAGAGAATACAACATTTGTACTGGTAAAAAATAAAGTTCCATCGTACCACACCTTAAAATCTGCGGTTCTGATTTATTTATTTTCGTCAGAAGTACGGGTACGGCGTACCTTTACAAATCAAACACTGTGTATATACTGTGTGTCCGACATAAAACCGGCATGCCTCACGTCCGAGATTCAAGTAACAATGAACTAACTGAGAAAGGGTAGATAACATAACGTTAAAACATTCAGTTACCTGTTTATAAGAGACGCTGGAAATGGTGCCCATGGGTATTTCGGGACAGTGCTGCCGCTTCACAGTCAATTCGACTAGAGATGATTCACCGGTACGTGAAACGTACCGGTTCTATATGGGATAAATATATGCAGAATACAAGATAAATTCGGGATAGAAATTTCGGAACATTCTGATACTGAAATATAAGTGAAACAAATTGATGGACTCTCTCCGTTAACCGGCCTCAGTGGCCGAGCAGTTCTAGGCGCTGCAGTCTGGAACTGCGCGACCGCTACGGTCGCAGGTTCGAATCCTGCCTCGGGCATGGATGTTTGTGATGTCCTTAGGTTAGTTAGGTTTAAGTAGTTCTAAGTTCTAGGAGGCTATGACCTCAGAAGTTAAGTCCCATAGTGCTCAGAGCCATTTGAACCATTTTTTTCTCTCCGTTAATTTTCAGCTGTGTCTCAGACACCGTTATCCAAGGTTAATGAGAAACATCCCGATATAGCTCCCTGCGCTGCTAATCCAATAGCCTTGGTAATTAGAATGCCAGGATAAGACCGAAGTATAGTTAACTGACTATACTCCCACGTCTTACTAAGTGGGATATGGAACGCTCAGCCTATAGATATATGTCATTTTGTACCACCTATACTGAATACCACCCATGACTGAATACTGGTGTGCTATACGTATGTGTGTTAATACTCAGATCTGGTTCTTGTATACTGTTCTCATATTTTGTCTAGATGGTACTTGCAGATCTGCACAAATATTCAATTATCTCTAAGCAGCTTTTACGCATATAAAAGAACGTTTTAGTGCTAATTTAGATAAATAGTCATCACCATGCATTGAACTGGCAATATCCCAAACGTATGTCTGTGGCGATCTATCATTTATTATTGTGTTACCAGTACGATTTTTATTGCATTCTCCCTCTGTTTATCCTGTATTACATTTTCGTATTGTTTACTCTTTTCAGTGTACTGTGGATGCAAAATTTGTTTTATGTCGCACTGTGACCTTTGTGAACCATACGAAACTTCATACCATGGTACGACTTTAACTAATGTATGCTTTGAACTGTGAAAACAACTTCCAGTGTTGATGTTGCTGTATGGGAACATTCCGAAAGCCAATAAATTAGAAACAGAAAGATGGCGAAAATAGAAATTGGAGCTGAAAACTGACAAACCAACAAAATTGCGAAGAACAAGTATTACTATACAAGCTTAGATTTTGAAGACGATCTCGTGGTTCTGTGTCAGGACATTCAAACAGCACAAAAAAATCATAAAGAAACATCCGATATGGCTGGATATGGAAAAATCGGAAGAGTTTCTCATTTCAAATATTTGACCATTCAGGAGACCGACCTGGGAAAGACTGGTTACGAAATTCGTTACCACGAAATGGAAACAGCGTTCACTCTTACAAGAGAAGTCTGTGACAGACTATGCATCTCAAAATACACAAAACTGAGAAACTACAAAACAGTAATCATACCAGAATGCCTTCATGGACTGAAACACTGAGCAGAGAAGCACTGAAGAAATCCAAAGGAGAGGACGAGAAGTAATCAGGAAATTTTTAGGTCCAGATTATACCGAAGATGGAACATGCAGATGAAATCCAAAAGTGGGATTTGTGGCTTCAATTGAATAGGGGTTCGGAATTTAATGTTTTGCTGACCTCGTGATAGAAAATGCTACACGGTGTAGATGCAAAAGCAAAAATAACGGTGCCGTAGCGAGCACGGAGGCGGCGCGTACTATTTATAGCTCCGCGACGTGACGTGACGTGGAAGGCGGCAAGGCAGCTGCTACTGGAATGCTATATTGGGGCAGACACAGGACCGCTGCTGTTGTGGGCCCCCGCATTCCTGCGTGGCAGAAACTTGGGAGGGGGCCGGGGGGCGTGCTTTTCCAAGGCCGGCACCCAACCAGGCCCGCCTGTCTGCGATCCACGTGGGAAACTACACGGCTGCGGGAGCATTTTAATATCTGCTATTTTCTCATTACGTCGATTGCTGTGGCGATAGAGTTAATTGAGCTAAAATATGCATTCTGGAACTTACCCAGCAGCTTTTGTGACAGCTCCCAGCTCCTCCCATAGCGTAGTTTAAAGGGACCAATACGTGGTTTTGTGAAATGTGATGGGATCTTGTTCATATGCTCTCTAAAAGATTATTCTGAGAAATTGTTTTTATAACATTTATTTTATTTAACATTGTATGTTTGTCGCTCACTCCCAGATCTGCTGTGACAGTACGATTTGATGTATTACATTTCTTATCACTTGCCTTAGTTTACCTCCTTAAGTAGAATCACACGTAATAGCGATACAGTGCATGCACTTGGATAGGTAACTGTGTTCATGTGAGCTGTCCGTCACATGGTGATCCATGTGGGGCGGACACTTACCAGACTCAGATTCACGAGTGGCTCAGTCAGCACCTTGCATAAAATGGTGACCCTTCCAGGATGTTTTTAAGCAGAATTATAGGTTAAAACATAGAAAGTTTTTTGGGCGAGTTAATTATCTTCTTCAGATGAAAGCCCGTATCATGGTCTCTTCCCAAAAGGTGACACATCATTGTGCAAGTTTAGCAGAGCAAAAATGAGTGGAGAATCTTATTCACCTAATTATAGTCTTCCAGCAGCTGTATTTGCTGCTCTAAAGCCCATATTTGGATATTTGACCAGGTGTGAGCTACTGTAGAAGTGTTAACTTGGCGAACACAAAATCCAAATGTGTGTTTCGAGGACTTGATTTTAGTCTTCTACCAAAAACTGTGTTTCTAGGTATGCAGACATTAAAAATAGGAGTCCATGATACTGTTCTCACATACAGCTGTGGAAATATTGACAAGTGTTTCGGGTATTACAAAAATTAAGGGTTATTCCTGGGGAGAATATGGTCTCGGGTTCAAATGGCACTGAGCACTATGGGACTCAACATCTTAGGTCATAAGTCCCCTAGAACTTAGAACTACTTAAACCTAACTAACCTAAGGACATCACACACACCCATGCCCGAGGCAGGATTCGAACCTGCGACCGTAGCAGTCCCGCGGTTCCGGACTGCAGCGCCAGAACCACTAGACCACCGCGGCCGGCTATGGTCTCGGGTCTTTGCCATTGTGACAACTATAGAGTGCGCAAAATGCCGAAAAACCTCTGACAGTAGTGGCAATAAATGCAAGACAGTTGGCTAGATTTTGCAAAAAAAAAAAAAAAAAAAGCTGGAGGACACGCTAGAGGCAGAAAACAAAATACAGGTATCAGGCTGTTTTTAATCATCTCTAAGAGTTCAAACACAGCTCATTTTCTTTAAAAGTGATTGCCTGGATGTATCTAGATAACAACCATCTTCAGCATAGAACCGCAACTGATGTGAAATTTTGTATTATTTTGTTCTAAATAAAATTATAAATGAAAAAAAGGACAGTTCCTCTGCTCGTCGAATTCCTCGAGCGTGGAACCACATGAAGACACATCGCAGACACTGCGACTCGCCGTAAGTCAAAACGCCCAAGATTGCTGTTGCACAGAATCATCCTTTTGCACGATAATGCCCGCCCCCACACTGCCAATCGGACGAGGGATACGCGTCAGCGATTTGGTTGGGAAACACTGAAACATCCTCCGTATACCTCGGATCGTTCACCGTGTGACTTTAAAATCGCTGGCGACCTGAAGAAAGATATGCGCGGACGTTGGTTTCGGTCGGACGAGGAAGTGAAAGAAAGACTGGGTGCGGTTGTGGATGCGTCGGCAGCCGACCGCGTTCTACGAGACTGGAGTTGATGGTCTCGTCTCCCAGTGATACAAATTTCTTAAGGCGTGTGGTGATCACTTTGGAATGGAACCATTCCATTGTCCCCGTGTGGCGCGCGTTCGGTTTTCATTTGACTGCCGCTCATATATCGACAGTGTATGCCTTTACTTTTTCCGTGTATGAATAAAACATAAATTGTGTTTTGCTTTCAGATATTTGGTTTCTTTTAAGGGAGAACCCTCGATCGGAAAATATCAAGTCCTAAAGCAACATTCGCAAAGTCACGGAAACAAAAAAAAGCTATAAAACTGAAGATTAAGCAAACAAAAAGTATAAAATCCGCTACTTAAAAGAGTGAACGCAATCAGAATCGATTAAATTTCGAAGTTAGCGATGTAGCGATGCCATTCTCCCCTCTTCAGCGTCAAAACTTTCTTCTACAGAATCTTTAACGATGACGTTCAGTTCCGTTCGCGCTCTGTTGGATGCCGTCTTATTGTGCAGTGTTTTGATGCTCCTTTCTTGTGACCACTATTGTGGAACGACCTTAATTGTGTTTAAAAAATGCATTTCGGCCCCTGTGAGTCATCAGCAAGCGTCATTAGATATGTAAAGTTTTTTTTTTAGTTACCGCTCCGTATTTTACAGAGTATTATTCACAGCTTTAGCACTGGCTGCTTCCGCTCCAAACTACCGACTGGTAGCGGTAATTTTAAAAAAAAACCTTTACATATTTCTTGAGACAGTCACGGTCGAAAAATAGTCAAAATGGCTTCAGAGTGTCATTAGCTTCTTACATTATTTCGTTGGTTTCATCATAGAGAATAAAGACGATTCTCTTACAATTTTGTCTTCACTTTTTGTTGTTTTCTGTTTTCGAAGCTCTACAGCAAATAAATAAAAAGCAATAAAATGGCCGTGTGGGAACAAACATAGGAAGACAGTAGTCTTTATTTTCCGTAGCAATGTGTGTCCCCCAATTTCCAGTACTATGGAGGTAAAAAGATTATTTCCCTAGTTCTTGAACGTGGTGATGCTGAAATGAGCTTTCCCGTTCCGAGAAGCGCACGCGAGAACTTCATTGGTCGCGTTAGTAAGCGAAGAGGGAGGGAAGCTAATTTGAGGAAGCGCGAAAACAACTTAACTAGAGAAGCAGGGAGGAACATTCCATGACGTTATGTTCGCGTTTTGTGTCGAAGGGACAAAAAGCGGAAGAAGCCAATGCTAAAGCTGTGGAATAATACTCCGTAAAATACATGCTTTGTCATTTCTACTGACATTAGATGCAGATTTAGCAAAGAAGTCGCCCTTGCGCGTAAGGACGGCCATTGAAGAACTAGAAGTAAGGCATTAGTAGTTTACCAGTGGTAAACAAAAACAGCAATCTGCAGACTATTTGCAGGCCAAGGGCAACGGGAATTTGACGCAGGCTGATGCAACACGGAGAAGCGGTTAGTGGAACCGAGGTACTCATCTTGGCTGTGTGCGAGTGCTACGTTTTTATATAGGAAAGAATATTCCGTTGAGTCCGGAATCTTTCCAGTCAACGATTAATTTCTTTCTGACATGACGACGAAGTTAACAACTAGTTTGGGATTTCGTATGACACTCTGAAAGTCCATCGCAGCTGTGACTGCTCGTCAGATAAGTACGTTAGAGTTTAACTTTTCGTTGAATGATAAAAAGGAATATTCAATATTAACTTTTTTCAGCGACGAAAGGAAAGGGTTAACGTCTGGTCGAAATGAGACCATTAGAGAGGAGGCATCAACTCGACTGGGGAAAGAAATTGGTAGTGCACTTTCAGAGGAACCATACCGGCGTTTACCTTAAGCGATTTAGGGAATTCTTTAATAGAACGCAAGTTATGGTACTAAAAGCACCAAATACGAAATCCTTTATCCATAAAATATATTGTTTCCCGTGATTTTATTATGAGAAATCGTGTCGAAAACGACGCGTTTTCGATGTACCCTCATTGTAGCGGTGCTTTGCAGCAGCATCCATCCAAAGGACGTAATCCAGTATGGCGTATTGTACGTTCTCGTTTGACGTAAATACGATCTTACATCTCATTGGTCACGTTCCTGTCCACGAACCAAAATTCTTGTGCGCGTGATTCAACCTTTCGTGCTTGAAAATGCACCGGAACATCAAATTCCACGTCGCGACGTCACAAAATTTGACCATTTCCTCGTAAACGTGTACTCTCACGCCCCGTGTAAGGACGGCGTAAGGCACTCGATTCGTACATGAGAGGAGGACATCTCAAAACCCGTCGTTATCTTAAATCGATAAAGACGAACGTCGGGATGTTCGTTTGAGGAGGGAATGAAAGGCATATTTCCTTGTTTCCATGCCTTGTACTCCATCTCTCGTCGAGATGAGGCCATTAGAGACGAAGCATTAAGTCGACTGGGGAAAGAAATCGGTAGTGCACTTTCAGAGGAACCATACCGCCATTTAGCTTAAGCGATTTATGGACTTCTTTCATAGGACGCAAGTTATGGTACTAAAAGCACCAAATATGAAATCATTTAGCGAAGAAATAAATTGTTTCCCGTGATTAACGTCCGGATGTTAATGTTTGCATACAAAACGTGCACTAAAGTAAATATGAAAAGTCCTATGTGCTTCGACGCGCCACAAGCCGCACATTAGTATTACACGCAGAGAGCAAACTATCATGGCGTCGAGTGCTGGAATTACAGGGGTTATAACCTACATCGCGAAAGTGAACAATTCGATAAGAATAGAACGGTCATTATGAACGAAAAAACTGACGAGCAAACGAGAGGAAATGATTTATTTTAGAGGGCGAATCTTCGTTTAGAAGTTGAAAATGTGGGAGTATAATAATTATTATCAAAATGGTTCAAATGGTTCTAAGCACTACGGGGCTTAACATCTGATGTCATCAGTCCCCTAGACTTAGAAACTACTCAAACCTAACTAACCTAAGGACATCACACACATCCATGCCCGAGGCAGGATTCGAACCTGCGATCGTAGCAGGAGCTCGGTTCTGGACTGAAGCGCCTAGAACCGCTCGGCCACAGCGACCGGCAATTATTATCAGGTCCTACTGGGCCTGTGACGTATTGCTCCTGTCTACCAACCACTTCTCGGGAAAACGAAGTTCGCAATAAAAGCGTATTTTTGCAATTGTCAACATTTTTAGTACCATATCTCTTTGAGTCTGCAATGGCCAATTTTCACTGGCAGCGCTGAGAAGGCAAGGTATTTTTTCTCCACTGTAAATTATGGTTTACTCTCTATTAAAGCCATGCAAGTTTTTGTTATTAATGGTATTTTAAATCCAACTGCGTAACTATAAGAAAGTGCAAATTTCTTACGAAACGCGTTTCGTTTTATTGGTGTAGAAAATCATCATTGGTGGTATTTTACGTCCGATTTTCGATCACATCAAAAAGCATCATCACCTCGCACATTTTAGATATTCCCTCGTTAAGCACAGCTATTTTTGCCAATCTCACACTGCTTTGCAGCGCTTCAGATTCCTCGACGTGAAATGCGACATAATATAGCACTATTAAAACTAAACTCCGTCCGAACAGGCCATGAAGGCCCAACGGTACCGACCGGCCGCCGTGTCATCCTCATCCCACAGGCGTTAATGGATGCTGATATGGAGGGGCATGTGGTCAGCACACCGCTCTCCCGGCCATATGTCAGTTTACGAGACCGGAGCCGCTACTTCTCAATCAAGTAGCTCCTCAGTTTGCCTCGCAAGGGCTAAGTGCACCCTGCTTGCCAACAGCGCTCGGCAGACCGGATGGTCACCGATCCAAGTGCTAATCCAGCCTAACAGCGCTTAACTTCTGTGATATGACGGGAACCGGTGTTACCAATGCGGCAAGGCCGTTGGCAATATAACACTATTACTGTTTATTTCATATTTCAGACTAAACGTGTCTCTGAGCGTGTTTATATGTTACGTTTGGTAACAAAAACATGTACCTTCTTGTATTTGGACAGATGGATTTAAATTACCATTAATAACTGTAGAGCAACAACGAACACTGGCTACACAAATGAAGAATTTAATGACTGTATATTTCGTTTAGTAGCTTATTAAGTTTGCTTCTGCTATGATAGACTTTTCTTCTCATGCGAAAACGGCATGATTTTTCTGTTCATACTGTTCGGCTAAAATAATCACGTAGTTTTTGTACCTAGATGCCAACGTCCGCGCATATCTTTCTTCAGGTCGTCAGCGATTTTAAAGTCACACGGTGAACGATCCGAGGTATACGGAGGATGTTTCAGTGTTTCCCAACCAAATCGCTGACGCGTATCCCTCGTCCGATTGGCCGCAGAAGCTGCGAAGTGCTGATGTGTAGACTGTCTTGCTTTTCCGTTCTGCATGAAAGCACAAGCGCGAGTGAGTAGTTCGGATTCTGTCGGTGACATCCGTGTGTCATCGAATGAGTATTCACCTGCGGGCGTAGACGCCTTAGGTTCGTTGCAACATGCAGACACAGGATGGGGCTACCAAGTGTAGACATTCTACCCAACTTGGCGGACTCTTGTTGTGCGTTAGAAGGATCGTGTAAATAAGCACTTAGACCCGAACGGTCTTCCTGAGGATATACACGATTTACTGGCAGTTCATCTGGTACGTAAACAGTAAGGTAGAAATTAAATAAGGTGGTAGAGACGAAGAATCCTCTGTAACTGGATCGCATCTAGTAAAATGACTGGTTTTTGCGCTCATGTTGGTATCACTGGTCATTTACTATGTTATTATATGGGAGACAGCTGCTGCTTTCTTTGAGTTTTCACGGGGTAGTGGATTCTAAATACACTACTGGCCATTACAATTGCTACACCAAGAAGAAATGCAGATGATAAACGTGTATTCATTGGACGAATATATTATACTAGAATTGACATGTGATTACGTTTTCACGCAATTTGGGTGCGTAGATCCTGAGAAATCAGTACCCAGAACAACCACCTCTGGCCGTAATAACGGCCTTGATACACCTGGGTATTGAGTCAAACAGAGCTTGGATGGCGTGTACAGGTACAGCTGCCCATGCAGCTTCAACACGATACCACAGTTCATCAAGAGTAGTGACTGGCCTATTGTGACGAGCCAGTTGCTCGCCCACCATTGACCAGACGTTTTCAATTGGTGAGAGATGTGAAGAATGTGCTGGCCAGGGCAGCAGTCGAACGTTTTCTGTATCCAGAAAGGCCCGTACAGGACCTGCAACACGCAGTCGTGCATTATCCTGCTGAAATGTAGGGTCTCGCAGGGATCGAATGAAGGGTAGAGCCACATCTGAAATGTAACGTCCACTGTTCAAAGCGCCGTCAGTGCGAACGAGAGGTGACCGAGACGTGTAACCAATGGCATCCCATACCATCACGACGGGTGACACGCCAGTATGGCGATGGCGAATGCACACTTCCAATGTGCGTTCTCCGCGATGTCGCCAAACGCGGGTGCGACCATCATGATGCTGTAAACAGAAGCTGGATTCATCGGAAAAAATGACGTTTCACCATTCGTGCACTCAGGTTCGTCGTTGAGTACACCATCGCAGGCGCTCCTGTCTGTGATGCAGTGTCAAGGGTAACCACAGCCATGGTCTCCGAGCTGATAGTCCATGCTGCTGCAAACGTCGTCGAACTGTTCGTACAAACGGTTGTTGTCTTGCAAACGTCCCCATCTGTTGACTCAGGGATCGAGACGTGGCTGCACGATCCGTTTACAGCCGTGCGGATAAGATGTGTGTCATCTCGACTGGTAGTGATACGAGGCCGTTGGGATCCAGCACGGCGTCCCGTATTACCCTCCTGAACCCACCGATTCCATATTCTGCTAACAGTCATTGGATCTCGACCAACGCGAGTAGCAACGTCGCGTTACGATAAACCACAATCGCGATAGTCTACAATCCGACCTTTATCAAAGTCGGATACGTGATGGTACGCATTTCATGCTCCTTACACGAGGCATCACAACAACGTTTCACCAGGCAACGCCGGTCAACTGCTGTTCGTGTATGAGAAATCGGCTGGAAACTTGTCTCGTGTCAGCACGTTGTAGGTGTCGCCACCGGCGCCAACCTTGTGTGAATGCTCTGAAAACCCAATCATTTGCATATCACAGCATCTTCTTCCTGTCGGTTAAATTTCGCGTCTGTAGCACGTCATCTTCGTGGTGTAGCAATTTTAGTGCCCAGTAGTGTAGGAGCAATAATTGGGTTGATTCATGGGCCAGCAACATACTGATAATTTCGGAATTTTCTGGCTACACAGCAGCACCTCGCAGGCTGTAGCTTGTTATGCGGAGACATGTTCGCGAGCAACTCGCGCTGTTCGCACCCTAGTCACGCTCCTGGTCGGGACGCCACATTTGTCGCACCCTGCTGACGGGCCATGAATCTCCCATCAGCGCCGCTGGACGCGCTATCCGCTTTCGATATCATCAGCGAGGCTCAGAAATATGCTCCGTGCCTTTACTGCAGACCGTTTTCTAATGTCGTTCACAGCGTCACTGTACACTTATTCTCTGAACGTATCTGTTACCCGCAATAGCGATGTTATCCACAGATATACAGGGTGTAACAGGTATAAGCGCAGATATTTCTGTTTGTGACGGAGGACAGTGTATTGAACAACATTAGATGAGTATTTACGTCATTTTCAGACCAATAATTATAGCCATTACAAGTCGTATGTTTTTAGATTGGTTAGTACCTCATGTGCATGTGGCAAGAGTGAGCCACTTATGCTTATTTTCCCCTGGGCAATGGGTCAGGTGTTGAAACGTGGCCATGTGGATACAAAACGGGTAGTCTGTATTCACAAGCGTAGTCCATTTAGTGGTGCAGTACGACCGTGCAGAAAACATCAAGTAGTAAGTGAAGTAACGTGTCTGTGGGAAGACTGTACGACGCAGAGAAAAAACAACCAAAACGGAGATGTGTCTTCGGTATCTGCATTTATACCCTTTACATCCTATACAGTGCGAGACTCAAAACCTCTCTGCGCCAAATAATGAAAGAAGTGAGAGATCCTACGCATGAGTACTAAAAAGAAATCGCTTAAATGTCTGTTACACGATAAATAACACAAATTTAAATGTTGTCAGTTCAACTAAATATCTAGAGATTACATTACGCGCAGCTTAAATTGGAACCACACGAAGAAAACTTTGTAGAAAGGCGAAGCAAAAAATATGTTTCATTGGCAAAACACAGACAAGTTGCAACAACTGTAATAAAGAGATTATCTATACAACGCTTGTAGTCCACTTTGGTGTATTTGTGCCCAGTATGGGACCCTTACCGAGAAGGATTGATGAAGGATATAGGAAAAGTTCAGAAATGGGCATCTCGTTTTGTGTTATCGGGAAATAGAGGAGAGAGTGTCGCGGATATTGTAAGCGAGTTGGGTTTTGCAATCATTAAAACAAAGACGTTTTTTCGGTGCAGCGAAATCTTTTCACTCAACTTCAGTCCAAAATTTCTTCTCCGAATACCAAAATTATTTAGTTGACTCCCATTTACAAATGGAGAAATGACGATCGTAATAAAATAATAGAAATCAGCGTTCGCACGGAAATACGTGCTATTCGAGGGTCGACAGGCAGTATGAAAGTGGTTCTATGAACCCTCTGCCAAACATTTGACTGTGAACTGCGGTGTAATCATGTAGATGTAGATGCCTAAATCAACAGTACCTGTCAGATGAAAACAAGTCCACCGAATCAGTGCCACAGGAAAGTTAATCGTGTCAAGTTTCACATCCAAGAAGTACAAAAGTCACTGTAATTTTAACTACGCAGTTTATGGAGCAAACCGAGAATAACGTTGGAAAAATCATTATGAAAGTTTGAAAATGAAATTTTACAAAAGAATAGCCATAGGGAGCTGGCTGTTTGCGACGGAAGATGCGCATTAAAAGAGGCGGCTGGTAGCACAATTGATCCATCGAAGATGAGATTTCTGCATGCAGTTCGAGGCCCCGTAACATGATAGGGAAGGAGAAACGTGGACCCACACGTTTGTGTCAATTGAAAATATAGTTCTGCATCCACACATAGTACAGGGCTTGTCAGAGGGTACTTCGCAACAATATTCGCGATTTTCTGATGAAACATGGAAAACAAAGAACTAATAGCAAAAAAGATGCATTTCACAGTATCGAAAATGAGTAAGTGCTAAACTATTAAGGTATGCATTATAGAGCCAACGTTTACTAGACAGTTCCTTCATGTTTGAGCCATACAATCACCTTTGAAACTTTTTCGGTGTTCTGGGCTACTTTGTATATCACTATAAGACTGAAACGCTCCTAGTTGCAGATTGCCTATCTGAGGCCCCTAGGAGCAACAAAAATTTGATTTTCAGTATTTCATCAAATTATTGATCGAATTTAAAAATTAAGAATGCTGTTCTAATCTAATCACACAATAAATCAAGCATTAAACTTAGTAAAAGCGCGCGCACACACACACACACACACACACCACACACACACACACACACACACACACACCACATCACATAAATTCTTCACCGTAATGGTTATCACGAAACTTTCAAAAGTGAGCGCCACACTAAAAATCAGCCAGACGATGGACCGGTGAGCAGGGACAACAACATAGCACATCTCAATGAATATGGAGACAGAAGTGCCTGCTCAACTCACGTTTTGCGGAAAATAAGTGTGCAGTAAATGTTAGAATGAAATGACATTGAAAAACGGTGTGAAAACAGTGTAGTCAATAGCTGCAGAAAAATATATCCAACAAAGGACACAACAGGGCGGAATATGTAAGTACTCGTAAAATATATAACTGCTATCCACGAAAAAGTAACCTTCAAAAATGCACACATTTTCTTCGTAATTACTTTGAAATGAAATGCTGTCAAAACGACAAGAAAGAGCACAAAATTCGAAATGAAAAATGCATTTTCACTAGTAATGTATTCTTTAGGTGAGCAGTCGAAAACTAACCAAAAAATACACATGTTATAATTTTTAGGCGTGCAATAGATAAACGATTATAAAATTTGTGTTATACCTTACGCGAATAAATTTGATGTACTGAAGATTACACGCAGGTATTGGAACCTATGTGGGCGAATAGAAAGAAACAAATGTTTTCCATAATCCAAATTTTAAATCGCAAACATGGAAAAACGCCAGGAGGGTCTTCGAATGTGAGCAAGATGAAAGTTACAAATTGCGTGTGTGTCTCCAGCGACTCATTGCGCTGACTGTATTCAGCCAGTATTTGATAATGACCGCACTTAGCACTTCCAACACACTTTACATGCAGTTGCAAACCTTTATAAAACTTTTTCTCTCTGACACCTGCTACAAAATAGTGAAAGTAAAAACGTTACTGCGTGCTATAGTTTGGCTGTCCTTCAACATCAGCATGACGTTATACACTATTGGCCATTAAAATTGCTACACCAAGAAGAAATGCAGATGATAAACCGGTATTCATTGGACAGATATATTATATTACAACTCAGATGTGGTTAAATTTTCACGCAATTTGGGTGCATAGATCCTGAGAAATCAGTACCCAGAACAACCACCTCTGGCTGTAATAACGGCCTTGATACGCCTGGGCATTGAGTCAGACAGAGCATGGAGGACGTGTACAGGTACAGCTGTCCATGCAGCTTCAACACGCTACCACAGTTCATCAAGAGTAGTGAATGGCGTATTGCGACGAGCCAGATGCTCGGCCACCATTGACCAGACGTTTTCAATTGGTGAGAGATCTGGAGAATGTGCTGGCCAGGGCAGCAGTCGAACATTTTCTGTATCCAGAAAGGCCCGTACAGGACCTGCAACATGCGGTCGTGCATTGTCCTGCTGAAATGTAGGGTTTCGCAGGGATCGAATGAAGGGTAGAGCCGCGGGTCGTAACACACCTGAAATGTAACGTCCACTGTTCAAAGTGCCGTCAATGCGAACAAGAGGTGACCGAGACGTGTAACCAATGGCACCCCATACCATCACGCCGGGTGATATGCCAGTATGGCGAATACACGCTTCTAATGTGCGTTCGCCTCGATGCCAAACACGGATGCGACCATCATGATGCTGTAAACAGAACCTGGATTCATCCGAAAAAATCACGTTTCGCCATTCGTGCACCCAGGTCCGTCGTTGAGTACACCATCGCAGGCGCTCCTGTCCGTGATGCTGCTGCAAACGTCGTCGAACTGTTCGTGCAGATGGTTGTTGTCTTGCAAACGTCCCCATCTGTTGACTCAGGGATCGAGACGTGGCTACACGATCCGTTACAGCCATGCGGATAAGATGCCTGTCACCTGACTGCTAGTGATACGAGGCGGTTGGGATCCAGGACGGCGTTCCGTATTACCCTCCAGAACCCACCGATTCCATATTCTGCTAACAGTCAGCAGTGTCGCGATACGATAAACTGCATCGCGATAGGCTACAATCCGACCTTTATCAAAGTCGGATACGTGATGGTACGCATTTCTCCTCCTTCCACTAGGCATCACAACAACGTTTCACCAGGCATCGCCGGTCAACTGCTGTTTGTGTATGAGAAATCGGTTGGAAACTTTCCTCCAGTCAGCACGTTGTAGGTGTTGACACCGGCGCCAACCTTGTGTGAATGCTCTGAAAAGCTTATCATTTGCATATCACAGCATCTTCTTCCTGTCGGTTAAATTTCGCGTCTGTAGCACGTCATCTTCGTGGTGTAGAAATTGTAATGGCCAGTAGTGTAAATTGAAGGTTCTTTACTACTAACTTCATTGACAGCATAGTTTGCGGACAGTGCTCACATATAGCGGTACCAGTGAATGTGCCTGCAAAATTATATCATTGTTCGTCTCACTATTCAGGAGATATGAGGTCATAAACATAGAGATGCGTGAAAATTTAGAATCACTAAAAAGAAGCATAAGCGTTTTACATGCGTAACATCAAATATTTAACACATTTCTTAATGAATCGGGGGAAGAAGGTGAGGGGGAATGATTACTGTCACACAGTCGTCCCAGAATATATGGTTCAAATAGCTCTGAGCACTATGGGTCTTAACAGCTGAGGTCATCAGTCCCCTAGAACTTAGAACTGCTTAAACCTAACTAACCTAAGGACATCACCCACATCCATGCCCGAGGCAGGATTCGAACCTGCGACCGTAGTGGTCGCTCGGTTCCAGACTGCAGCGCCTAGAACCGCTTGGCCACACCGTGTTTTTCGAGAATTGCATGACCGGCCTTCCAGTGATTTTCTGTTTAATTTCTATTAAATTTTCGTTTCGAATGTACCGACCTTTTAGGATTCTAGCAGCGTGTCTCGGAATTAGTTCGATGTCTGCTGCCACAGCTACCTGATAAAGACTCCAAATTCTGCAATAGTAGTCTAGAAGTGCTCGCATTTGCGTCTTGTATGCGATGTACTGTACAGTTGCGCTGCCATTGCCTCTGACCTCTGCGTCCTGTGATGAGGTGCGAACGTCCAACACCTTGTCGCCCACTCATGGTTTACCATCCTTCGATCACTTTGCGTAGATGCTCGTGAAAGCAGTTCGCAAACAGCAGACGAGTTTCGTCAATTCCAAGATTCAAGTTTCCAGACGCTGAAGCCGTGACAATCAAAGTCACCTATGTTAGTGGATTTCCCCATTTGCGGCTCATATCGTCATTGGAGTGATCCCCCATTCGTCTCTGCTCCGCTTTTGAGGATGTCCCAGAAATGTTGCAACGAAGTCCTAGGAGAGGTGGGGATCATCGTAAGGATTGAGAATTGCATAGCAGTCCATGGCCGCGAATGTCGTCGTACGTCGCTAGGTGTTGCTGTACAAGAGAGTACTGTAGGGGAACGCCGCTTGCGTGAAGATTTTGCAGCAAATATGAGGCGCAGCATGTGGTTCCAGGATGATGTGTCATCTGCCCATTTTGGACTGGTTGTTTGGAGCCTCTTGAAGAAGTCTTTCCCGCATAGGTGGATGGGG
This sequence comes from Schistocerca nitens, assembly GCF_023898315.1. Classification (NCBI taxonomy): domain Eukaryota; kingdom Metazoa; phylum Arthropoda; class Insecta; order Orthoptera; family Acrididae; genus Schistocerca; species Schistocerca nitens. The sequence goes on along the minus strand of NC_064615.1, from coordinate 980,945,206 downwards.
CTTGGTGGACCGGTTCCCTGGCCCCCACGCTCACCGTATTTATCGAGCCAAATCTATGTTGAAACCTCTCATGTATCGCGATCGTGTGGGGCCTGAAATATATCGTTGCAAGAATCGTCTGCGCAGCTACTAGACTCAAAGGAAGTCCCGATATGTTGGAGCGTGTCCGGCAGTCAGTGCTCCATCGGTGTCAGGCTGATGGTGCAAACTTCGAATATCTGTTGTAACATCAGAACAGTATTCATGTCGACACCTTGTATACTCATTGCGCTCAATAAGAGTTTGAAACGGAGCGCTCACTCGATTTGATATCGGGCTGTATGAGAATAAATAACAAAGCAGTGAAAGAAACTGCGCAAACCTCACTTTCTGGTCCTTGTGTGTGTTTGTATGTCGTAAGTTTTCTTTTAGTAACTTTCATACAGGGTCTGTTGGACATGGTAACGAATGGCTGACTTGGTGTGGTACGTCGTATTACTGCGCCACTACCTGGTCTGGAATGTTTTAGCGAGAGAGATGTCATAGTGTGCAAGACCTTTCACATTTCTTCACCTCTGCTACCATTTACCCCTGACGTTTGTGGTCATGGGCTGCTGTGCAGTTCTCAGTCCGTATGATGGGCTCCACCTCCCCCAGAAGTATGTCGCATCGCTTCTGGGACACCTCGTATAATTACGGTACCGCGTCATGCGCCTGCAACGCCACCACATATCGCGGTGGACAGCGGCTTATCAGCGTCTGTAAAGAGGCCGCAATAAATTTTTACGTAAAAGAAAATGGTATTCAACGGAATACCTCGAAATTCGGCACCACGTGATTTACATGCAGCAGTCCACGACAGGTATAGTTTGTATGATACAGCCAGCGGTTACTTGACCCTTAACTGCTCTAGTGGAGTCCTGGAGAGCCCCAGGCGATATGAATACAATACATAGTATGTGAATGGAACAACCGACGGCGCCTGTGTTCTTGGTAGTGAGTGAAGTGATGCCGTTTAACACAGTGTGTTGGATGCGGTGTCTCCGGTTTGGATGCGGTGTCTCCGGTAATGTTTTGTGAGATAGTGAGAAAGAGGTCTCAGATACCCCACCATAGTATTAATGTAAGTTGTTTTTCATTATCTGAATTAGTGTTTTAAGCGACTGAAGTCTTAGAGTGCTTCGAAAAGAGCAAAATTTCAATGATAACGTCAATTTTTAAGGTTCTGTGAGTATGTATGCATTGTTTTTCAGAATGACATCATCGAAGTCATTAACAGATGACGAGTTGGAAAGAATAGTGAATGATCCTGCGTTTTTGCAATCTGATGAGGAGATGAGGAGAGCATAGCAGACGAGGATTAATTTATACTAAGTGATCCTGATTCTACCTCCGAAGTTGCATCAGAAAGTAGTTGTGAAGCATCCGATGAAGAGGAGTGTATTAAGCTTCCCGCTGACGAATATTTTTTTAGAAAAAAGCAGTGCTACAAGTGGTCAAAAGAAGCTCTCCTACAATCCGTACCCGTGCTCACACTACAGTTAGTCTCGTTCCAGGCACTAAACGTGAAGCAAACACGCATATTGTCTGCTTGGGAATTGTCAATTACTGTGGATTTATTACAACTAATATTCACCAATACAAACGTCAAGATACAAGACATGTCAAACAATTACATAGCTTCTCAACTAGCATTCATAAAGCCGCTAGATATACTAGAACTGAGAGCATTTCTACGTCTGGTTTATTTATATGGAGTAATGAAATCTGATCATGACAATGATGTTGACTTTTTGCTAATGATGGAACTGGTCGTGATGTATTTCGAGCCATTATGAGCGTTCATAGATTTTTATTCATTTTGTCTTGTTTGCTAGGAAGGCTGATGACAGGCCTGTAGCTGTTAGAGGTGTCTGGGAACTCTTTATACACAAATGTCAAAAGTATTATACTCCAGGAGCGAACGTGGCAAGCGATGAAATGTTATTATCCTTTCGTGGTAGGTGCAAATTTCACATCTACATGCCTAAGAAGCCAGCCAAGTACGGCCTCAAATTTATGTTCCTTTGTGATTCACCAACATTCTATTTATGCACTGCATTTATCTACATGGGCAAAGGTACAAATAAAAGTATATCATCAGTTCCAACACAGGTTGTTTTGAAATTAATAATAAAGTGCTCAAAACCTGTTTGTTCCGATCATAGATTTTCCAGTCTGCCAAAATTGTAATAATATCTCAAATGCGTAATATGTTTATAATATTCAGTGATAAAAGTGACATTCAAAAAAAATTGTCCTTAAATTATAGTTTCGTTTAACTTATTGGGGTACTCCGAAACCCCATTAGAGCATTAGCGTATGAGCATTTTACTAGAGTAGTTAAGGGTTAATATTTGAGGGATACTGACTGCTTCGAAAATGGTTCAAATGGCTCTGAGCACTATTGGACTTAACTTCTGTGGTCATCAGTCCCCTAGAGCTTAGAACTACTTAAACCTAACTAACCTAAGGACATCACATACATCCATGCCCGGGCTACTTCGAAACTGACCGCATGCTGTCTACAGGCGTCGCGAGGAATCAATAGTGCTGACCCCGAGAGAGGTTTTACAGGCAGCCCAGTTTAAATCCCGGAAAAATAAAATGGGCGGTCGGGGTCGGTGTTGTCCGCAAGTGAAGGATTAACGTGGCACCCCAGACGACTGTTCGGATGAAGACTTTCGCGCGAGCGGCCTCGGAGAGAAGAAAAGCGCCGGAGGTGAGGAACGCCCGCCGTAATGGAAACCTATTACGGGGGGCGGCCGCGCTGAGATTACCGGCCACCGCCCCCGACTGCTATAAATCTCTGTCCACACCCAACAAACGCCCTCGCACGACACGCCCGCGCGCTGAGTGAAGTGTTCCAAGAAAGAGCTACCTGCTGAAAAGGGAGGTCCGATTTTCTGCGTATTCGTAAAGTACACATCGCTTTATGTTCAGCATTGTTGTTACTGACAGAACAGGGGCACCAGAAAACAGATGTTCACATGATCTTCCAGGTGTTAATGGGTTGAAAATATGTACTAACACATACCTCAGTCCTTTTTATACGAGGCCTGTTTTTTTAAGTAAGTACCGGTTTGAAATTACAAAAAGACGTGCTAAGATATCGCAATAATTTTATTTTTACATGAAAGCCTGTACCTTAATCTACTTTTCTACATAATTTCCGTCAATATAGAGGCACTTGTAATAACGTTGTACCAGTTTCTGAGTACCCTCCTCATAGAAGTCTGCCGCCTGACTTGTTAACCACTGCATCACCGCTGTTTTGACTTCGTCACCGTCTTGAAGACGCTGACCGCCCAGGTGTTTCTTTAAGTGCAGGAGCAGATGGTAGTCACTGGGCGCAAGATCGGGGCTGTACGGAGGACGATCTAGAGTTTCCCATCGAAAAGATGTGATGAGATCTTTGGTCTGATTCGCCACGTGCGGACGGGCATTGTCTTGCAGCAAAACGATGCCCTTGCTCAACTTCCATGGACTGTTGCATTGATTTTGGTGTGACGTAGGCCACCCATGTTTCATAGACCGTAACAATTTGGCTTAAGAAATCATCATCGTCGTTGTGGTACCGCTCAAGGAAAGTCAATGCACTGTCAAATGGTTCAAATGGCTCTGAGCACTATGGGACTTAACATCTGAGGTCATCAGTCCCCTAGAACTTAGAACTAATTAAACCTAACTAACCTAAGGACATCACACACATCCATGCCCGAGGCAGGATTCGAACCTGCGACCGTAGCGGTCGCGCGGTTCCAGACTGTAGCGCCTAGAACCGCTCGGCCACCCCGGCCGGCTAATGCACTGTCTAAAACTCTAAACGTTTGGTTTTGTGCACATCCGTCAACATTTTCGGTACCCAACGTGCGCACAATTTCGGTAATTCAAGTGCTCGGTCATAATGCCATACAAAACACTACGAGGAACATTAGGAAAGTCATCCCGCGAGGAGGAAATCGTAAAGCTTCTGTTTTCTCTCACCATATTGTCCACTTCCTGCACCAAACTTTCATTAACGACCGAAGGACGCCCACTCCGTTGTTCGTCATGCAGATTTGTGCGGCCATCTTTAAATGCTCTTACCCACTTTCTTACAATTCCATCACTCATAATGTTTTTGTCCGTAAACTGCACAGATCTCACGATGAATGTCAATCGCTTTTAGGCCTTTAGCACTACGAAATCTTATAACAGCCCGTACTTCACAGTCGGCGGAGGCATCTTAAAGACTCAGTACACAACGAAAACAAGGAAGAAGCAGACTGTAATGGCGTCAGTGCGTAGGTTAAGGTACAGGTTTTCATGTAAACAAAATTATTGAGATATCTTAGCACGTATTTTTTAAATTTCAAAACGGTACTTACTTAAAAAACACTCCTCGTTTTTCTCCTGTCGCTAAAATCAGTCGTTTAAGTAAAGTAATTTTTATTTGATAGAGAGAGCTTTCTTTATTCTCTAGCGTATGGCCTACTTCTTTGTTCTCTACTGTATACGCCAACATATTTTCTTTTGGACACTTATATAGAGTTTTCAATACTTTTACTATTACGTTCCGCCGTCAGATGGAGTGTAAGAGCTTTGAAAGATCCACTGGCGTTAAATCATGGGATTACATCCATGCGCTGACCATGATAAACTTCATTTAAATTCTCCTGGGTCCACATACTGGTATACGAATTCAACGCTGACTGTTTATTGTTATTATTATTATTATTGTTGTCGTTATTATCGTATCCAAAAGAGTACAATACAATTATTTAGAAATTAACATTGCATCTACAACATGCTTGCATCGTATACAGGAGATTTCTACATACTTATTGGTAGTGACGTGTCTTTCAAGTGATCTACCCAAGTTTTGTGAAAGAAAAAAGATGTTTCAAGAAGTGTTGTGAAAGAAAAAAGGTATTTCAAGAACACTCGTGGAGTCAGTAAGTGTGTTTCATAACACAAAAACGAACCATTTCAGACCCATCGCGATATGTTCCTTTTCTTCTTGATTTTGCATGACACATCATCTCCGTGTTTTGTAATCACCAGCCATTTGATTCTGCCGAATAAGGAACTCATCTAGAACTATCTATCTATGCATTCCCGTCTTCACCCAAGCACACCCATGTTGCTCATATATTTGTTCTGATGCCACGTACCCACCTTCCTTTCGATCATTGTCTCAGTCTTTTCGCGTCTCTTGGCAGCCAACAAAGAATTTTCCTTAATCCTTGGATCACATCCATTCACATCGTTACATACAGTGCCGTCTCCATTTTATTTCCAATGCATTCATATCACGTCTCATAAATGCCAAGCGCAGTTGCGCTAATGGAAAGTCAGTAGTTTTGAATCTACCTGTACTTCGTTATTTTTTTTTTATAAAAAAAAGAGCCAGTCCGCATCAGTATAGTCTCAAATCCACAACTCCCGTGGATACCCGGGACCCGGAAAATATTTCATCCACCTAAACATACGAAACCCAGCTTATATCATCCGCTCCTGGAGAGCTTGATGTAACTTGGGCTGGCTTATCTTTAGGTGGATGAAATATCTTTTCGGCCAGTTAAATTTTGCCCACCTTGTACCTACCTTGTACTCGTTGGTTTGTCCAGTGTTGCAGATCCATTGTTTCATTTTGTTTGGAGGTGTTGGTTGTTTATTATCTTTCAATACAAATCAAAGGCATATTAATCCACTTCCACCTGGCGCAGTTAGTGTTGTCACCATACTGTTTACTAGAACGGTATCATCAGAATAACTCTGCCAGTAACTGGAGTAATGTTGGGTATACTTTCTAAAGTGGAAACCGAATACGAAAACTTGAATGACAAGAAAAAAGCTAAATGTCTGTTTGGAAAGAAGAGACGGTTGCAAGCAGTTTTATGTAATAACTGGTAGTGCCTCTTATGTTCACTCAGAACAAACGTTTACTGTGCGAAAACATAAGTTATCATGAAGGAAGGGCCTTTGTTCTGAAGTAATAGATTAGCAACAAAAATGGTTCAAATGGCTCTTAGCACTATGGGACTCAACATCTTAGGTCATCAGTCCCCTAGAACTTAAGACTATTTAAACCTAACTAACCTTGGGACATCACACACATCCATGCCCGAGGCAGGATTTGAACCTGCGACCGTAGCAGTCGCGCGGTTCCGGACTGAAGTTCCTAGAACAGCTCGGTCACAGCGGCTGGCGATTAGCAACAGATGGGTGGTTGTAGTGTACCTTTGCGTTACGAAAAGAACGGAGAATGCAATAGAATCGTATCACTTTCGACGTTGTAGCATTGCGTTCGCTTCAACTATTATGTTAAGAAATAAAAGTTAACTAAGTTACTACATAGATCTCCGTTACTTTTCTTTCTTTCTTTCCCCTTTGCCTTTCTCCATTTCTCTACGATGTGGGCGTTGTTATATGTCGATTTTGGCAGTTTTAGTGACTTTAGGTGGCAGGACGTCCTATCTGACGCCACTACTTCCCCAATCTGTCTGCGTCTAGTTTAGATCTCATGTTCAGAGGTGATAACGTTTTCTTGGTGTTTGTGGAGCATGTGTTAGAGGCGGGACGTTGATAGCAACATAGTATTTGCCTAGTTGTATGCAGGAAACCATCTAAAAACCACATCCAGGCTGACCGGATCAACGGCCCTTGTCATTAATCTACGTAGCGGATTCGATCCGGGTCGACTCGCTTCCCTGTGTCCCGGAAGCGAACGTTTATTTATTTATTCAAGTGCTCCGCCAACATTTTTTTCTCATCTGCAAGAAATTTCATTTTTTTTCTTCAGGGAATTGCATGAACATTTGAACGGGAACGGAAGAAAATAAAAACTGCGCTTATGTTGCAGTTTACCGAATGAGATTAACTATTAAATTCCTTGAAAGCTTAACTGAATAACAAGTAACTAGGTTGACATGAAACTAACATTGTAATGAAGTAGGTATACATTATAAAGTTAAACAAACATCAGAAATTGAAAAACACAGTAAAAGTTTGAAAAGAATATCACTTCTCTAACTAAGCTACAAATTTTAATAATATCTTTCAGATATCATACTAAAAAAAATTATATCAAACCCTGTTACACGTATAACAGTTAAATAAAGTTTAATTTCAGTAACACCGACTTCATTGTCGCATCTGTATTACTTGAGAGTTATAAACCTAGCAGTGTTCTCGTATGATATAAGGAAACAAACACGTAGCTCCTTCATACGGACACGTCTTTTCGTATGTATATGGTACTTGCCGTTTCTTATTTTTCATTCTCCCATAGCAGTAATAATGTGACTTCCATGGCCTGGACGTTCCAGCTACGCGGGGGGGTCTTGAAACGCACTCCATTAGGAAGTTAGAGAAATACTGTCGGTATTTCGGACTGCACACTATCTTCAAATAACGTTCGTGTAAAAAGGTCCAGAAGTGCAGCACGCTCTTCAGGCCATCTTGAACAAATAAGAGCATCGGCTGGCCTCGATGCCACATTACTGCATTCGTTTCTGTACGTGCATAGTAAGTTCCATCCGGGATGAATATAAGACCTGGTCCAATGCCGTGTTGTCCCAATCGAAGAAAAAAAAAAGCGATCATTTGTGTCACCAAACGCCACACTTTCTCTCGAGCGGCCGCGTATGAGGCGGTTTTGATCCAGACTTTGGCATTTAGTATGTAGTTGTGAACCCGCTATATGAATCTCATGGAGTCTGGATCAGGTCACATTTTTACCATTAACCACTAGGTACCACGTTGCACGTGTCTCTAAGTCTAAGGAAACATGGTAGATCGACCGTCATACCATATGCCAGTTGGCATGTGGATGTTTCCTCTCATTAGGACTGCTAGCTCGTCTTGTCGACCGAGCGAGGTGGCGCAGTGGTTAGCACACTGGACTCGCATTCGGGAGGACGACGGTTCAAACCCGCGTCCGGCCGTGCTGATTTAGGTTTTCCGTGATTTGCGTAAATCGCTTCAGGCAAATGCGGGGATGGTTTCTTTGAAAGCGGGCGGCTGACGTCCTTCCCCATCCTTCCCTATTCCGATGAGACCGATGACCTCGCTGCCTGGTCCCCTCCCCCGAATCAGTTAACCAACCATCGTTCTGTCGGTGTGCGGACATTTGCCACGATTTTACCTGCTCCGAAGGGTTGGTTTTCTTGTCTCCCCCTCCTGCTCCTCATCGCTGTCGCGCAGTAGAGGCACTTACTGAGCCTTTCCGCTGGTTTACTTGACATAGGACCCGAATCTATTTGGATTTTCCGCCACATTTCTAGAGGGAGTTTCGTTGTGGAAAGTATTAAATGCATCTCGAATTGGAATTCGCACCAAATTTCGAGCCTCAGTAAAACTTCGCCAATTTTGGAGATTTTTCGTTCGTCTAAATTATACTTGCCTTTTTCGGTGCTCCTACACCAGCTTTCTGTCGTGTTTTGTGTGCCATGGGGGATCAGTTCCGTCTCTTATTAATTTGTTTGTTATGAATCTCTCGAGTGCTGTTGATGCTATTTCTTTGAACTTAGGCCACACATGATCTTCACTTACATAGTTTGGAGGGATTGGAGACTGTCTCATAGAAAGACGTCAACCGAATTTTCAGTTGCTTTTGTAAGTAGATATATTTCGCGTTTAGTTTTGGTGAATTTCTTTGTTACGGAATTGAGCCTCGCTACGACTGTGTGTTCACTAATCCCTGTACCCGTCGTGAGGCTCAGCATTATGTATGGCTAAGAGGTCAAGTGTGTTTTCGTAATCATTTACAATTTGAATGGCCTCGTGAAGTAATTGTTCAAAATAATCTTTAAAAAAGCATTTAGAACAATTACGGAAGTCGTTTTCTATCTGCAATAGAATGTGAAAATGTATTTTTGTCAACATACGGAAGGTAGATTGAAGTCACTGCCAACTACAATTGTATGAGTAGGGTACCTATTTGTGATGAGACTCAAGTTTTCTTTGAACTGTTTGAGACCGGGGGTCGGTAAAAGGAGCCAGTTATTAATTTATTCCGGTTGTCGAATATAACCTCAGCCCATACTAAGTCACAGGAACTATCTGCTTCAATGTCGCTTGTGAGCTGGAACACACATTACATTATTTTTCCTTAAGTTGTGCTTCTTGTTTCTGTTGTAGTGCAGATCATTACAGTTACGGCTTTTCCCTCCAAAACCTAGGATGCTTTCTCTGTGTGACCATGTAAATACCAGAGCTAAACAATGTAGAACAACAACGTACGTTACAAGCATAGCATTCTGTATTACTTCATTTCCTTATTTCTAACATTTTAACATTGTACGTCGACTTTAGATGACATGTCAATCATAGATGTTCTTATCTCTGTTTAGTGTACGTATTTTCACTCATGTTTTGAACATTGTCCCGCAACACTTTATTAACTAATGTTTCGCCGCAAGGGATATCAGATTTTAGAGAGTAAATTAATATGGAGTATGTCGTTTCAAACATTCCCATTTCTTCTTTCCTTATTGTCTTTTGGGCATGCAGTTGTAGTAATTAAAGTAGGCAAAAATGCTGTGATCAAAAAGAAATGATTAGCGTACATTCGCATTCTCTTTACGTCGTTCCTTTCCTGTTGCTCCCACGGCGATGGACTGTTTCTATCTCAATCAGAAAGCGAGAAAGGAAGCTACCGTACAGACAGAGGGATCTGTATTTATACTTGGCAGAACTAATTACATACTGACATAATCGTCGTTATTGCTTTCGTTTCCGAAAAGTTGTAAATATTTCGATTTCGGAAAAGAAGCTCTGTATTTGGCCAAGATGTCGAAGAAGAAGGTGACTTACGTACTGGTTGTATCGAGTGAGATGTGAAGACGGCGGTTTGAAAGCGGACAGAAGAAGTACGAGGAAGGGCGTTCCTTACCTGAGGGATCGCTACTCAAGCTACCTGGCGAAGGGGCAAGTGTGGCAAAGGTCCGGCGTGGCAAATGTCCGTTCTATCGTTAGCGTCCATTAGATGTCGTGCGCCGTCGCCGGTCTGGTTTCAGGAAAAACCTTCTGACCGTAGCCGTACTCGATAAAAGAAAGCGCCTAATTGGTGAAGTGGCTGGGCAATGCGCTGCACCGCCACTGCCGCAATTCGAGAAACTGGTTCTAGTTCTTCTGTTAAGATTCCAGTCAGACATGTCAGATGTCGTCTCTCCAGTTTTAACTTTAGCGCTTTCGGCAATCCAGGTAGATATGTACAGCAGATCTCTGTTAGTAAAAATTAAAATTACATAGAAACAGAAGTGTCATACACACTTGAAAATCTGCAACTTGACCGCGTGAAGTAAGTGTCGAATAATTCCCCGTACTGGTCGAGCGGCGGCTGCTGGAAAAACTGCCCTGTGTGGCCGCCGCCGGTGTTAATTTTCCGGTGCGTGCCGCCAGCTTTATTGGATTGGCGAGCGCGGGAGGACAGCCCTCCCAAAGCCGGGCTTTGCTGCAACCCGACCGCCGCGGAGGGCCGCGAAGCCTGTACGCACAAGGAGGGTCTTCATCTGTCTGTCCGTATAATGGGCTTTCCGCGGGAAAGAACGAGAAACCGCGACGCAGCGCGCCGGAGAGACGGCCTTGGCGGTCTTATGGATTAGCCGTCTGCTGCTTTAATAAGACTGAAAGACTCCTCTGCACTCCATTCACACTAGTTGGCCATCTGCAGCTTTAATGGCACTTAGAAAGGTCACATCAGCCCTTTCCGGGTGCCGCGTTTTTACTTCTTTTCATTTTGCATGCGAATTTTCCTTTCCATCTCTATAGAGGCTCTCGGTTACAGACTGTTCGTTTGAGTTGGCACGGATGTGAAAAGTTGTCTCCAGTGGACGTTTTACTTATCTTAACGACATCCATGGGCAACAATACTTTGATGTTCAGTATTTCATAAAATTGTTGACCCAATATAAAAATTCAAAGGGCTATCATAATAATATGCTCATTAACCCTTTGAGTTCCACTTACATAAAATTGACGTTTATCACCATAAAAAGCAAGGAATACAATATTGGCAAAAAGTAAACAACTAATTGTTTTAAGGAAGTGGTTCCACTTTGGAACCAAAGGAACATATACGAGGGTGAGTCAAATGAAAACCTTAAATATTTTTTTTAAATATTATTTATTGTGCAGAAGTGATACAAAGCTGTATCACTTTTCAACATACTCTCCCCCACGCTCAATGGAAGTCCTCCAGCGCTTACAAAGTGCATAAATTCCTTTAGAAAAAAAATTCTTTTGGTAGTCCGCGCAACCACTCATCCACCGCGAGGCGTACTTCTTCATCAGAACGGAACTTCTTTCTTCCCATTGCGTCTTTGAGTGGTCCAAACATATGAAAATCACTTGGGGCAAGGTCTGGTGAGTATGGTGGATGAGGAAGTGGTTGGTGGAAGTGAACCCAGGTTTCGTCCCCAGTAACGATTCTTGCAAGGAAGCCATCACCTTCTTGTTCAAAGCGCCGAAGAAGTTCTTCACAAGCATCAACACGTCGTTCTCTCATTTCAGGAGTCAGCTGTCGTGGCACCCATCTGTAGACACTTTGTGAAACTGGAGCACATCGTGCACAATGTGTTGTGCTGACCCATGACTAATCTGTAAACATGCTGCAATGTCATTCAGTGTCACTCGGCGGTTTTCCTTCACTATGGCTTCAACTGCTGCAATGTTCATGCGGAGTCACAACTCGTTGAGCCTGACCTGGGCGAGGAGCATCTTCCTCTGAAGTCGCACCATTTGCGAACCTCCTACTCCATTCATAGTCTTGCTGCTGTGACAAACATGCATCACCGTTCTGAACTTTCATCCGTCGATGAATTTCAATAGGTTTCACACCTTCACTACGCAAAAACCGAATAACAGAACGCTGTTCTTCCCTGGTGCAAGTCGCAGGTGGGGCGGCCATCTTTATACTGATACTGCGACGGTGTGTGTGCATCTGCACTATGCTGCCACCTACAGGCCATTCTGCACGCTGTTTGTAGCACGCTTACCAACTTACAGGATAACCCGCGAAATTTTAATTTGTTATTACAAATTTAAGGTTTTCATTTGACTCACCCTCGTAGTTTTCAACCACCTATCATTTTATGAGACATATTTTAAAGCAATTTCACATTTTTCCTTGATACAATTCCACAAGTCGAAACCTTCATGAGCCCATAATACCTAAAAGAAATTATAGTCCTAAATAACAAGCAAAGATGGGCCTACAGACAGTATCGAAATATACCACTGAATATGCCTGAAAAATTATATTATTCTCCGACACATAGTTCAGGATATATGACGTCGTAAACATTGAGATGTGAAAAACTAGATTTCCTTAGAACGGAGCGCAAATTATTTAAACTATACTCATCCAGTGTTTGAGAAGGTCTTATATTGACACTTAAACGGGTTATCAGTTTTTTTGTTGCCAGTTCAGGTTTGAACTTCTTCGTTAGCGTATGGGTGAACATTGAGAAACTAACTAAACCATTACAATAATTACGGTTGTGCGTCTTCAACCATATAATTTTTACACGCTTACCTTCAAATATTTAACACATTTATTAATTTGCAAAGTAATCAGACGTTTGAAGCTGTTTTATACACGGGAATTCGTGTCTTTAAAGTATTGGGATTACTGGTTTATAGCTGGTTATGAGTTCGACTTCCGACGGCCACTACGTCGTTCGATGTACTTGGGTTTTCCAGAGCCCGCATTGATAATCTACGGAGCGCACAGCCTCTCAGCGTTTCCCAGGTCTGATGGACGTAATGGCCGTCGAAATGATAATACATCGAGTGCCGGACACCAAGCCTTGTTTAAACTGAAACATCCGTCGTTGTTTATTAGGTTTTCTGACAGGTTTACGTTGAAACACTTCTTAAGCACGATGTCCCACGAATTTGGCGTTTGCGTCGTGATTCTGGACTCATGATATATTATTTCATCAATGAATTGTCCGCCTCGATAGCTGAGTGGTCAGCGCGGCCGAATGCTGCGTAGAGGGGCCCGGTTTCGATTCCCGGAGCGGTGGAAGATTTTCTCCGCTCAGGGAGTGGATGTTGTGTTGTCTTCCACATCATTTTGTGTTGTCTTCATCATCATATCATCCCCATCAGCACGCAAGTCGCCGAAGTGGCGTCAACTCAAAAGACTTGTACCAGGCGACCGGTCCACCCGACGGGAGGCCCTAGCCACACGACATTTCAGTTTTGACAATGCATTTGGTGTAGGACTCGGCGACAGCTGATTTGCGTGGTTCTTTTAGTCAGGTGTGTCACTGGTGTTCCTTGCATCTCTCGTATACAGTTCTATTACATGCCCCACGTAAGGTGTGCCTTTTCGTACTAAATGGGAGGTACAAATCCGATTTGAGGAGTCCTAGATCGACTTTAACATTACAAAGAAACAACAACTTGACCGTACACCCGGAAGTACACCGTCAGTCAATCAAAGTGAGGAAACATAGGATATCAGGGACACTTTCTCACATGGGACAGAGTAGCAGACTTCCTACCGTTTCAAAGATGGGAAACACTATTAAAACACAGCAGAATGGAACGGTATGCATAATTGACAAGGGCGTCGTGTGGGCAGTGGGCATGCTACACCATTCCCTGTACACACCACTGCACTAATTCAGTATCAAAAGGGACGGTAATGACATTATTCCGATCTTCCACAAGCTGTTATATTCTGCTGTGTTTCCATCATCTAAATGAAACTGTACGTTGCACGTACGACGACACAGCGACTTTTATTTTCGGAAATATCTCTCTGTTAGTACTGAATATGTTAATATACTTGTATATTGCTTCAAGAAAATGTAATGTTAAACGTTTTACTTCATTTATCACTTGTGAATCTGATTGTCATATGTGTCTTTTCCACGCTATGTTGTTTCTTTAGTGACGTGTGATTCTGTAATAGACGTGGATCCAGCGTTCGATTCTGGGTTGGGTTGGGGTTACAGTTTTTCACAGTATCTCCCTCCTCCCCTCCCACCCTACGGCATATATAATTTGCCTTCACCACCACATTTAACGTTCTCAGATACGTAGGATTTCAATAATAATAACCATAAAATATATAAAATATTTTAATGTAATAATTGGTGTATATGAGTGGTTTCTATTGCCCTAATTCCTTTTGGAGGAGGAGGGGGAAACATGACACCCCTCCGCCGCCCCTCCACATTGGATTCGCGCCTATTCTGTGGTATTTGCATTCGTTAACCTCGAGACATCGGTTGAATAGATATGCCGAGTTTTCCAAATAAAGGAACTTGACAGATGATGGAAAAGACACATCTCAGTATTTTAAAATCATCTTTATTTGGTTTCAGCTGTTAAATTCGAGCTGCCGGGTTCCTCTGTAAATAAAGTCTAGGGACAAACAGTTTGAGTATGTGTAGACAACGGATTGAGGATGGCTCAGCGGCGTCTGGCGTAATGAAACGTGAAAGCCGCCATTTCACAAGAACAGCGTGTTACAATCACTGGTACACCCACTGCTGTGTGTATTTCAGCTAAGGACACGGTTATCATTCCCATCACTTTCTACGAACTGTGACCTTTCTGACCAAAAGTCATATAGGAAAAGAGAAATGATATCTGTTATTTCCCCAGGGAAATGGTATAGGCCCTCTGTGTTTCTTAATCTATATAAACGATTTGGGAGACAGTCTCAGCAGCCCTCTAAGATTGTTTGCAGCTGACGCTGTCGTTTCCGCCTAGTAACGTCATCAGAAGATCAAAACGAATTGCAAAATGATTTAGGCAAGACATCTGTATGGTGAGAAAAATGGCAGTTGATAATACAAAAGGTGTGACGTCCTCCATCTGAGTACTAAAGACGTTGTAGATTCCAGATGAAAGTGTATCCATCACACAGAAAAAGTTGTAAGGAAGGCGAACCAAATTTATCGAGGAAGGTCAAAGCAGGACAGATCGTTTGGTATTGTCCCCAGGTAGGGGAGAGATTGTCACATGTACACTGCTTGACACTTGTCGAGGAACAGCTGAAACTAGCTAAGGAACAAATGCCAGTAGATACGGAACAACCGACCATTGCTACATCCGACCAGTGATAGTAAAAGAAAATGTAGAGGGCAGTACATATTAGCTGCAGCGAAGCCTATGTGCGAACGACGTCTGTGCATTGCAAAGTTCATGCCGTACGGTGTTTGACTAAGGCTGTTGTGGAACCGATCAGTGCGACATTCCATCAGCTACGCCGAAATGTGTGCACGACATCATTTGACTGCTGCCGATCATAGAAGAGCAGCTGGACGCCTCGAAGCCGGTAAAAGTGTCACTACTGTGGCCACAGTAATGGGTGTGTCCAAAAGTGTCATTTCGCGATTAAAATAGGTCGCCGAAGGTGGAAGTGCTATGCGAAAGCATGCCGGCGGTCGTAGACGGACAAACACATGGCAAGAGGATCCATACCGCAAGAGGATCGATATCGCAAGAGGATCTATACATAGCCCTAGTGGCGAAAAGGAACAGACATCTCACTCTTAGACAGCCTGCTACAGAAATCGCAGCCGCTACCGGTATATATGTCTCTACCAGAACCATTTCGCGGCAGTTAAATAGGGCGGGTTTGTATGCACGGAAGCCTGTTAGGTGCGTTGGTGTTGGGAACATGTTGATTGCGTTCAGCAACAGTGACAAGTGATTCTGGTCACTAGTTAGTGTGGGAGAGGGGGGAACACGTTGCACACCACAGAATGTTCATAAACGTCATCGATATGACCTAGGCATTATGGTGGGGGTAGGGATTACGCCCAATGAATATCTTTGAACGAGACACAGTTACAGCACAGCGGTATTGCAGGGAGGTTATTGAGGATCAAGTCCATCTGTTTAGGGTTGCAGTAGCTCCCGACTCTCTGTTTACGTACGGTAGTGTCCTCCTACACAGGACCGCTGAGGTGTCGGACACACTGGAAAGTGAAGATATTGACTGTATGGAATAGTATGCGTACTCCTCGGACGTAATCGCTTTAGAGCAGGCCAGGGATGCTCTCGGCAAACGTGTTAGTCAACGAACACCCCCTCCCCGAACCGGGCAAGAACTGAAGACCCCTTGAGTGAGGAATGGGAAAGTATCCCGCCCAAGTACTCCTTAACAGATTGGTAGCCAGCATGAATAACATGTCCTATGCATTAGTGCCCGAGCAGGGCGTATTCCTCACTCAGAGTCCGGTATCGACGTTTACGTTGGGAGTCTGTCCTGTGTCAAACATGAACGTTATTTATGTCTGTTTTCCTGAATCTGTATCATTTTTCGTTATACCTCTCCACCTCTATTACGTATGTGCTGTATTTCCTGTCGTCCATCATTGTCTGTGATTATTCCCATCCAGCAGTGTCTCTGTTCCTTAGCAACTGTCAAGCAGTGTATCATACGCGACTTGGGGTATCGCTACAACAAAGGCGTTTTTCGTTACGGCGAGATCTCTTCACGAAACCTAAATCACCAACTCCCTCCAGCTAACGCCAAAATATTTTGTTGACTTTCATCTACATACGGAGAAATGAAAATCGTAATAAAATGAGAGCAATTAGAACACCCACGGACATATTTTCCTACATGCTGTTCGAGTGTGGAACGGTTTAGACGTAGTCTGAAAGTGGTTCTGTGAACTCTCTGCCAAACACTTTAGTGTGAATTGCAGAGTAGTCGTGTAGGTGTGGATGAAGTCACAGGCCCCAGTATTGATTAAACGGCAAGATCGTTGAGCTCCATCTAAAGAGAACGTGCCGGCTGGGATGACGGAGCGGTTCTAGGCGCTACAGTCTGGAACCACGCGACCGCTACAGTCGCAGGTTCGAATCCTGCCTCGGGCATGGATGTGTGTGATGTCCTTAGGTTAGTTATGTTTAAGTAGTTCTAAGTCTGGGGGACTGATGACGTTAGAAGTTAAGTTCCATAGTGCTCACAGCCATTTGAACCATTTTTGTCAGAGAGCGCCTGCTGTCAAGTTCCGGGCAGTTTGACGCTGAGCCCCGCAGAGGAATGCAGTGCGGCTATCCTGGGGCGCCGTGTTTACGGCCATGTGGCGCCGCAGTGGCCGGGCGTGTCGGCCTACGGCCGCTGCCTGCTGCCCCACTTCCGGCCCCCACGCCCCTTTTTCCCCACCCTGTGCAACTCCTCTCGTTTCACCAGGGTCGCTGCCATCCATCCGTCGTCCTTAGTATACACGAACTACAAACACCTATCAAACAGTGTGTCCTCTTTGCCAGTCCCACTTTTTAATCGACTCCTCTCCAAGCGATTCATCCTCAGGACATTTTTCCCCTTATCATAATTACTAAAGTGCGCGTCATTTATGACGGCGGCCGAGTTTAGGTTCGTTCTGAGCATCTGACGTTACAAAACACAGTCAGCCAATGAACAGAGAACGACGTTGCCAGAGCTCGACTGCCAGTGCAGAGCACGGACGAGTGTCTTTAGTTTTAGAAACGTTCAGTCATAAATAAAGTAATTGAACAAAAGCAATGTCTTGATAGCAGACTTACTTTTATAGAAAGTTTGGAAAAAGCATTCTTTATACCAATTGCTTCATATTCTATTAATTAACTAAACCAAACAAGCAATAAGCCTCCTAATTCAGGCGATAGCAAGGAAAGGTGTTTGTATCATTCTCACTAACCGCTTTTTCGCAATAAAGAACAGCGGTAATTGTTTATTTTCTATTGTACTTCGACGAAACGTGAGTAATTCATAGTCATACCAACAGTGTTTGTCGGTATTTTGCGTGATATTTTAAAGTCCTCCGGGTGATGTATTGAAGACAAGCAGTGGTAGCGTAGTGGTCCGCCGGCACGGTAGCTCAGCGTGTTCGGTCAGAGGGTTTACTGTCCTCTGTAATAAAAAAACTGAGCAAACCGATCAACGACAAACTTGGATGGATGACTTACGACGCCCCCCCCCCCCCCCCCCGAGCAGATACAACGAACGAACACAAACAAAATGAGATTAAAAAAAAAATGTATGAATGCTAAGCGAAAGGTTCTGAGTTCATACCTTGCTTGGTGTTTAATATTTTCTCTGTTTGAAAACAATATCGAAGTGTCTTACTTCATGAATTTTATTCGTTTGAATGTAATTTTTTGAAATTTCTAGTGGCAACTAAAATCGACCATACGGAAAGTATACGCTATGGACTTTACATCTGCAAACTCTTCAAAATTTCGTGCAATGGTTTACTACATCTAATGCCGCACAATAACCGCGTTGAACTTTGAAACAAAATTAAGTCATTTATGGGGGGGAAGGTATCAGTCAAGATGCGTAAAAATCAAATTTTTGGGCCAATTATTTTTTGTGAAATCGAATGATAAACTGTGTCAAAGCAGTCGAAACACCATGTGTCTGCACAGGCGAGCAGTGCTATGATGACAAAATCGCGCACATCGCGGAATGCGGGGAGCAGGTTTCTGTAGCAGCGAAAGGGTTAATGCGGCCGTGGTGGCTTTACTTCATAAACTGCGCGCTCCCCCCTAAACGTAAGTTTGCGAACTATACTATATACTATGGCTCTGCTTCTCTTGGCGCGTACAACTGGCAACGCAGCGATCTCCCGCGTCTGGGCGGGCATGCGCGAACCGCCAAGATAAAAGAATTGAACTATAGTGCTTTAGAAAGCATCGCTCCTGCGAAACGCAACTCGCCATTTTTTCACATGATATCTTGCGAACCATGGATGAAGGGTATCAGACGGATGCCATATTCCTTGACTTCCGGAAAGCGTTTGACTCCGTGCCCCACTGCAGACTCCTAACTAAGGTACGAGCATATGGGATTGGTTCCCAAATATGTGAGTGGCTCGAAGACTTCTTAAGTAATAGAACCCAGTACGTTGTCCTCGATGGTGAGTGTTCATCGTAGGTGA
Organism: Schistocerca nitens; assembly: GCF_023898315.1. Lineage (NCBI taxonomy): Eukaryota > Metazoa > Arthropoda > Insecta > Orthoptera > Acrididae > Schistocerca > Schistocerca nitens. The sequence continues at coordinate 980,926,301 of NC_064615.1, read as the reverse complement.
GGGTATCATCTGGAGTGCCCCAGGGAAGTGTGGTAGGTCCGCTGTTGTTTTCTATCTACATAAATGAGCTTTTGGCTAGGGTGGATAGCAATGTGCGGCTGTTTGCTGATGACGCTGTGGTGTACGGGAAGGTGTCGTCGTTGAGTGACTGTAGGAGGATACAAGATGACTTGGACAGGATTCGTGATTGGTGTAAAGAATGGCAGCTAACTCTAAATATAGATAAATGTAAATTAATGCAGATGAATAGGAAAAAGAATTCCGTAATGTTTGAATACTCCATTAGTAGTGTAGCGCTTGACGCAGTCACGTCGATTAAATATTTGGGCGTAACATTGCAGAGCGATTTGAAGTGGGGCAAGCATGTAATGGCAGTTTTGGGGAAGGCGGATAGTCGTCTTCGGTTCATTGGTAGAATTTTGAGAAGATGTGGTTCATCTGTAAAGGAGACCGCTTATAAAACACTAATACGACCTATTCTTGAGTACTGTTCGAGCGTATGGGGATCCCTATCAGGTCCGATTGAGGGAGGATATAGAAGCAATTCAGAGGCGGGCTGCTAGATTTGTTACTGGTAGGTTTAATCATCACGCGAGTGTTACGGAAATGCTTCAGGAACTCGGGTGGGAGTCTCTGGAGGAAAGGAGGCGTTCTTTTCGTGAATCGCTACTGAGGAAATTGAGAGAACCAGCATTTGAGGCTGACTGCAGTACAATTTTACTGCCGCCAACTTATATTTCGCGGATGGACCACAAAGATAAGAGAGATTAGGGCTCGAACAGAGGCATATAGGCAGTCATTTTTCCCTCGTTCTGTTTGGGAGTGGAACAGGGAGAGAAGATGCTAGTTGTGGTACGAGGTACCCTCCGCCACGCATCGTATGGTGGATTGCGGAGTATGTATGTAGGTGTAGACGTTGAAGTAGATGAGATACTGTCCTAGTCAGTACAAACGTATTTGAAATGTAAACGTATCGAGCGAGCGAGGTGGCGCAGTGGTTAGGACACTGGACTCGCATTCGGGAGGACGACGGTTCAATCCCGCGTCCGGCCATCCTGATTTAGATTTTTCCGTGATTTTCCTAAATCGCTCCAAGCAAATGCCAGGATGGTTCCTTTAAAAGGGCACGGACGACTTCCTTCCCCGTCCTTCCCTAATCCGATGAGACAGATGACCTCGCTGTTTGGTCTCTTCTCCCAAACAACCCAACCCCCAAACTTATCGATTTTGTCCGCATCTAACTGAGCTGAAATTTCACCTGTGGCTCATGCTTGGGGAATGTGGTAGAAGCATTATGTAGCACCTGCACATATTGTTGTTGAAGTAAGTCGACATTTAACGCTTCAGTAAGGTCCAGAATGGGCCGAACTGTGCGTTGGCGTCCATGATCATTTTGACATCAATCTTCTGGATTTATCTGTCTGTGTTCATCACAACCATGCATGACGGTAAGTCAGCGTGCACCAGGCAGGTGTTGTCGCTGCTGGATTATGGTTATTCATCTCGTTTTACTGGTCCTGTTAATACATATCTATAAAACAAGTACTCTATTAGACTAATTCGAGCTCAAAAAAAAAAAAAATGTTTCAAATGGCTCTAAGCACTGACATCTGAGGTCATCAGTCCCCTAGACTTAGAACTACTTAAACCTAACAAACCTGAGGACATCACACACATCCATGCCCGAGGCATTATTCGAACCTGCGACCGTAGCAGCAGCACGGCTCCAGACTTAAGCGCCTAGAACCTCTCGGCCACAGCGGCCGGCTAATTTGAGCTCGTTCTATCGAATGGGAACGTGTAATTCTACTTTAACAATAATTTAGTTTGTAACGGGAAACAAACCGACGCTTCCCGTCGACAGTGGGTGTCATATGAGACGTCATGTGCAATAATTGTTTGGACTGACTCCAGCTCTACACTGCAATAACACGATCACCAGAGAAAATGCGTCTTACCACAGGGACAGCCTGTATGTAAATGTCCTAGTGCATAACGTCGTAAGCTGTATGACGTTGTTTGGAGACGATGTGTTTTGTATAGGAAGATTGCAACGCCAGAAGGCTTTAGCGAAACGCAGAAAGACCTGCAGAGAGTTGTTGATTGCAGCTGTGGCCTGTGGCTGACACTTCACCCTGGACGTAAATGTAACGTATTGCGTGAAGGGATACATTCTTGTTCGATTACACTATTGGTAGAAACTCACCGGAAACAGTAATAATCGTAAAGTAACTTTAGGAAAATCAGGTGCCAGGCTAAGATTCATTGGAAGAATGTTAAGCAAATACAATTCATTCACGAAATAAGTGGCTTACAAACACTTGTTCGATCGATTGTTGAGTATTGTTCATGAGTATGGGACCCTTTTACCGAGACGGGTTAACAGAAGAGATAAAAAAGATCCAACGAAGGGAGCAAACCATATTTCGTCATGGGATCGGCGCGAGAGCATTAAGGAGATGCTCGACAAACTGCAGAACCCTTCGCTATAGCGAAATCGTTGTGTATCACGGAGAAGGTTACTGTACAAATTCCGGGAGCATATGTCTGAAGAAGAGCTGGGTAACTTACTACTTCTTCACACATGTGTATCGCGGAATGACCACGACAAGAACATCGGAGAAGTCAGAGCTCATGCGGAAGTTTATCGACAGTCGTTCTTGCCACGTGCCATTCGCGAATGGAACAGCGAAGGGAAAAAAATTGACTGTGGTGCCTGAGGTACCCTCCACCACCCACAGTAAGGTGGCTTGGAGAGTATAGATGTAGATGTAGTACTGTACAATAAACTGTTAACATGTAACGTGCTAAAGCAGTATTGTATTTCTCGTAATGGCAGGTCATGGGTGACGTTTGAGCCCAGTTATATGAGGACTTAATCGGGAAGTACCGCATAACTAGAACAATATTTCGTACTGAAGCCAGTGGCGGATCATAACCACACATTCGCAATTATCTTTCAAAGGGATCGTTTACGGAACCATATTTACTGGAAAACTTTTCCTTCTATTATCGTATATTTTTCCCTATAAGAATTTTCGACTTGGTTGTGTTATACACTGCACAGTTTAGTGTATTTAATAACACGCTAATAAAAGAAAAGAAGAAGTTGAACAATAATTTTACAGTGTGACAGTAACTGCAGCGAAATTTCCGTCGGCACAAACTTCATATCTTCAAAATAGTGTCTTAGTAATTACTTGTAACTTTGATGATGAGTGAGTGCATCAGCTCGTACCTATCCGTGAGCACGTCATCTGCTGAGAGGGAGCGATTGTTCCTTCAGTAATGAACTGATGTGTACTGTATTTAGAATGTACACGAGCAGAAGCACGACATGGTATCATACTTCTGTTAGACACGTGATCTATCTTTTTATTACGTCGTTGACTGCCTGTCAAACGTCGCGTGTGGCTGCCACGCATTAACTTCGACCTCTGACGATGAAAAGAACCCTCGTATTGAAGATTTGTGGATGTCGGAACACGTATTGCATCAGTGAAAAGTGTGCTAATTTAGTGTCTACATGTTTTGGATTGCAAGTGGTGCTGGTTCTAGAGAAAGTGTCACTGCTACGTCAGCCGAGTTGAATGCTATGCTATAATTAAGCAGTCTCGTGTTGCACGGCGTCCTATGTTTCGATTACTAGAGGACGTGCCGGCTCTTTTCCGGTCATGAAATCTGCAAGAATCTGCTGGTGCCTGCAAGAATATTTACGAATCACACTCGTACTGATCAAACCGATCAGTGACAAATCTAGCAGCACGTCTCTGAAATGCTTCCAAGTCTTCCTTTAACACGATCTTGTGGGGTCGCAAATACTCAATTAGTACTCAAGAATATTCCGTACAGGTGTTCTGTTCAAGGTGTCCTTTACACTGTAAGGCGCGCTACGTCTCACTGGCAGTCTCCCAATAAACCGTTGTAGGACTCCACGCCCCTTTCGCAGTTCTCCGGTGGGGGCACACCCGAGCCCAATGGACAGCTCGACACGCCTTCGTACGGCGACTGTATGTTTTATCGCTCACTCCATGCAGTTTCCTCCTTCCTGTACAGTTTCCTCCTTGCTTTCGCCAATAACACTTCTTCGTTTCCTCTTCCTCGTCGTCTCAGGAAACGTCGCGTAGTTGGGGTACTTGCCGGCCGATGTGGCCGAGGGTTCTAGGCGCTTCAATCTGGAACCGGTACGGTCGCAGGTTCGAATCCTGCCTCGGGCATGGATGTGTGTGATGTCCTTAAGTTAGTTAGGTTTAAGTAGTTCTAAGTTCTAGGGGATGATGACCTCAGATGTTAAGTCCCATAGTGCTCAGAGCCATTATAATCATTAGTTGTGGTACTTGACCTGGTGAGTCTGTTAATGTGCAGTATTCCTTGTTACACAAGAATGACAGTTTAGTCTACTGTTGTAATTCCTTCAGCCCCTTTTTCCCCACTCGTAGTTTACCACAGTCAGTTAATGTAATTCATCCTTCCAATCCAGACACCATACAGCATCGTTTTACCGTGAAGTTCTTCCATTGGTCCGTGTTTGCATAAAAACGGTATAAGATTGTGGGTCCACCTTGATGCAAAACACTTTTATTTAATTTATTTGTTCCCAAACTAATTTCAGGGACAATATCGCCATGATCAGTGGGTTCTTTAATTCTAAAACATGCAAAAAAGTGGCATAGTTGTAAACGTTATAAAACATTATTACATGTGTACTGGTTGGTTCCAAATATTGTGCTCTGTGAATAGTTTCATAATACATTATTTACGATTCAGAAAACACAATATTTGGAACCAAACAGTATACATGTAATAATGTTTTATAATATTTATAACTAAGCTATTTTAGAATTAAAGAATGCACTGATGATGGCGTTATTGTCGCTGAAACTAGTTTAGGAATAAATAAATAAATAACAAAAGTGATTTGCGCCAAGGCGGCCCCACAATCCGACATTGTTACCATAGAGCATTGTACAAACATTCCACGCTACAGTAAGCTGGTTATGCGTCCATCCGAGAACTGTTCCCAGTAAATGTACAGAAAATTTAGCCTCATTTCCACAACAAGGTGTCGACAATCCTAAAGGCTAGTGGCTGAGTGATGCTGTTGGTCTCATGGTGCGCCCAGTGCGCGCTCTTTCGCCTTCTACTTTGACGCGCTAACAACGGAGGGAATTTTCCCCCGCTTTAGCGTCTCTGACAATAAATTTCTACTTACTGGTTCTTATGTATAAACCCGTAATAGGAACAAAATTGTTCTCTACATGAATGACACATGAAAGTTTTCATCATTACTACAAAGAAGAGGCGTGATCAAAAAATAATGGGAATTTTTGTTTCTCTTAAAGTATCTTTTTTTAGTGGTCAAGTGTAACATTGCCCCGTTCAGAGTAATCGACCTCACACTTGTGCCAGCGCTTTTTCCTTTGTGTGAGAACTTCTGTAACTCACTTTTCTTAATGGTGTTCAACTCCATCAGAGATTCTGCTTTTATCTCGTGATTGGTGATAAAACGACGTCCTTCCATTTTTGTACTCAGCGTCGGGAAAGGCTGAGGCAACATAATGGTTTTGCTTTTTATTTTCCAAAAAATAACGAACAAGTATTTTCACAACTGGTTTTGCCACAGTTCTGATCCTTTTCTTCAGATAAGTTCACGCAGACGGCGCATGACTTCCAGGTAGTATTTCTTATTGACCTTTCGACCCTAATGCAAGAGTTCCTGAAACACTTGTCCATTGTAATTGAAGAAAGCTGTAAGAAGAACCTTCATTTGTGATGGAAGCTGACGAACTTTTTTTCGGTATTGGATCTTCAGGTAGACGTCGTTTTTGGTCGGAACTCAACGGTTTCGGAACAAACTTCGCAGCTACACGTTTCATGCCCAAATTATCCGAAAAAACTTTCTTGCCCTGAGGCAAACGATATACCAACATCATCGGCAAGCTCTCTGATGGTGATTCGGCAATTTTCCAAAACTATTTTCTTAACTACTTCCACACTGTCGTAATTAGTTAATGTGCTGGGGCGTCCAGGGCGGTCATCGTCTTCAGCTTCTACTCGACCCTCTCTCAAATTTTTATACCACTCGTAAACTCTTGTCTTATTCATAGTAGATTCGCCAAAACCCACAGTCAACACTTCGCACGCGGTGCCGCACTTTATTTCATTTCTCAAGCAAAATTTAAAACAAATTCTTTGATCCATGTTTTTCTCAAGTAAAAATTCGCCGAGCACGAGAAAACATGTATAATCTTTTCGACTGTCAACAATAAACTGAATATTCAAAACAGCTGGAACTGCACACATACATCAGAAACATGTGTACCAGCAAGATAATTTTTTTTAATCTGATATAAAGCCCGCGAAAAAAAGTCCCGTAACTTTTTGATTCACCTAGTACATTTAATAAACAGACAGTAATTATTCAGAAACGGTGGGATTAATGGCCCGAGATATCGATGTTACAAAGTCTCTTCTGTTGCATCGAAACGCATAGCTGTGTTAACATTGATTTATTGAATGTCCAATTTTGAATAAACAACATGAATGGCCAAAAGTCATGATAATGGCTCGCTCATTTGGAGGCGTGCCATATATGGCGCCAGAATGTTGTAGCTATATACAGCGCAATAGCGCCAGTGTAGTAGACGCGCTCTCTGAGCGGTCTGTTACAGACGGGTGTGCGGTGGAACATGGCAGCAGGTCGCGAGAGAACCGATTCTGAACGTGGGAGGATAATCGGTGCAGGACGCATGGGTCACAGCATATCGGAGAGTACACGAGAATATGAGTTTACGAAGACAACAGTGCCTCGTGTGGATCGTCAACACCACAGAGACGGTGTTGACAAATGCGTAAGCCTCCGCACAGGACCTCCAAATGTGTTTGACGAGAGGACGGCACGTCGCCGCCGCATGGCAGTTCGGGGCGGGCAAAGGTTACTGTGTCAGATCGCCGCCAGTTTGAATGTGTGGCGTCAGGAAACCCTTTCTACCAGGACTGTACGCAGATGCATCGCATAGGCTTCAGCGGCCGACAGTGAATTCGTGGCATAGTGCGTCCCAATTTCTTTTTGTCAGTGAATGTGTAACGACCCACAAGTGCGTCCCAATTTCTTTTTGTCAGTGAATGTGTATGTTTAGAATGCTGTAGTCGGTTGTGAAATATTACATAAACGAAATAAGAGATTGACCAGTAAAACAGAAGTTACGCGATATGGATACACCACAGAATAACTAAGCTACCGTGGATAGCATGAATGACACGCTTAAGCGCGTCAGCAGAGATCGGGAAATATCTAATATGATTAATAAAAGGTAGGTGGTGTATTTAGGGCGCATCGTGCTCCGAATATTGCTGCAGATAATTAAACGCAAAATTGGAGACTGTAGAGGAAGTGGAAGAAACAGGACGCCTTGGCTGGGAAACGCTTGGCAATGGACGGAACAGTGTGATATTTCGCCCGCATCTCGTGGTCGTGCGGTAGCGTTCTCGCTTCCCACGCCCGGGTTCCCGGGTTCGATTCCCGGCGGGGTCAGGGATTTTCTCTGCCTCGTGATGGCTGGGTGTTGTGTGCAGTCCTTAGGTTAGTTAGGTTTAAGTAGTTCTAAGTTCTAGGGGACTTATGACCACAGCAGTTGAGTCCCATAGTGCTCAGAGCCATTTGAACCATTTTTTTAGTGTGATATTCAGTCGGTGATACATGCCGCAGAGAACCGAAATGATATGCAAAATTTGATCACAAACATTCTCTAGTGAATATGCACTGGGAAAAAAAAGTAGTAGTCGGTCTCTACAAATTTTCTCCTCGGCTGTTCGTTCTGATGCTAAATTGAGTCTATCTGGAACTTCATTGCTCCTAGTAACTATTCTGTATCTACATGGATACTCCTCAAATTACATTTAAGAGCCTAGCACAGGGTTCATCGAATCACCTTCACAATAATTCTCTATTATTCTAGTTTCACACAGCACGCGGAAAAAACGAACACTTATATCTTTCCGTGCGAGCCCTGATTTCCCTTATTCTATGAAGACGATAGCTTCTCCCTATGTAGGTCGGCGTCAACAAAATATTTTCGCATTCGGAGGAGAAAATTGGTGATTGAAATTCCGTGAGAAGATTCCGCCGCAACGAAAATCCCCAAATCCTGTATCATTTCAGTGACACTCTTTCCCCTATTTCGCGATAATACAAAATGTGCAGCCCTTCTTTGAACTTTCTCATGCTTGCCTTTTACATTGCTGCAGACGGATTGTTTCAGAAACATCATCGTTGTCCTATCAGTATTTCGTACCAGACATTGTTGCTGAAGAGAACTTCATCCGTCACTTTACGCATTATTACCTTGATTCAGAGAGAACAGAGTTCTTTTATTTCTTTCTCTTCTCTAGAGCTGGTTTTGTAGAAAACTATTTTGCTTTCTAGTATGCTAGAGCGACTTTTCTTGCTGGAAGGTAATACGATATTATATGTTATGCGTCAGAGGAATAACAGCCACACGAGATACGGTAAATACTTTTAATTTAAACTTCAGTATCACTTAATGATTACAGTGTTCACATTACCGGTTTCGGTAGGTGTTTGCCATTTTCATATGTGATTAATCCTCTAACAATAACTATTTAAGTTATGCACTAAACACCATGAAGTTGTGTAAAATACAGGGCTATTCAAAAAGAAGGATGAGATTTCAAACATGTATTGCTTCCAAACTACAAAAGATAGAAACACCATTGCAACGTTCCTGGAAAGAGAAAAGTTCAAATTTTTATGCAATCAATGTGAGCACCATGTGGTACAGATCAAATATCAAAACGGTGGCTCGTTTCGTGCCATATACAAAGCATCTGCTCTCTCGTTATCGAATGCGATGTCGCAGACTTTCAAGAGTGTCACGCACAGGGCGGATAAAAACGCGATCTTTTACGTAATCCCACAGAGAAAAGTCACAAGGTGTCATGTCCGGAGACCCGGTAGGCCACCGGTGATGAAGTTCGTCTTTTGCTTCCTCCTCTTCCAAACCTCCCTCTGGAATGGTTTCATTCTGGTAACGTCGAACGTGTTTAGGGAAATTTGTAACAGGAGGAGCAGAAGATGAACTTTATCGCAGGTGGCCTCCCAGGCCTCCAGACCTCACACGTTGTGACATTTATCTTTGGGGTTACGTAAAAGACCGCATTTTTAACCCCCCTATTCCGACACTCTTGAAAGTTTGCGAAGCTGTGAATACGTTAACGGGAGACCGACTGCTTCGTGCGTGGCAGGAAAGGAGCCATTGTTTTGATACTTTTCGTGTGACAGATGGTGCTCAAATTGAATGCATAAAAATGCGAACTTTGCTCTGTCCAGGAACATAGGAATTGTGTTTCTACCTTTTGTAGTTTGAGAACAACAAATGTTTGAAATCTCTTCCTTCTTTTTGAATAGCCCTGTAAGTCAGTCTCTTTTAACATGTGAAGACGTGGTGTATAATTCATTGACTTAAATTGACTTACTTCATGATATTCTGAGTCGTAACTGGATTTACTATATACAGCGCGCCGAAGCTGCAAATATATTAGTCGCATTAAAAGTGGTGATCACTTGTCAAAAGAGGTAATGTAAACATGGTAATTCTCAAGCGATATTCACGTAGTAAAATACTGTATAAACATTTAAAGTGTCGCATGATTCTGTTTGGCAGTAGCCTATGTCAGTTTATAAAAAAATCAGGAAATACATTGAATAAAAAAAATCGTTCCTGTTGACTTTGCCTCTGTCACAAAGCGATCTGTGATTTGCAAATGTACCCTACAACTCTGGCTACTCGGCAAATGTTACGGAACGCTCTAATTACTCTAGAGCGAGTTAATACAAGCAATAAAAGCCCGAGTACGGCTGCACATCCTCCGCTGACGACTACGTAATCGCGCTGTTCGCCGGGCTGCCGACAGCAAATAGAGCTGGAACGCAGCTACGCAAACAGGTCCCTTATCTCGTGTTTAGCGTTACTCACTGCAGGGGAATTTTGTTCCGCACCGATGTCTGCGCTGGCCCACCGGAAGCGGCCACGTGGCCGAGCAGACCAGAAACGTGTCACACAACGTTCCGTTTGCTTTTGTACATCCTTCTGGCAGCGACATACTCGTACTGCGCGAAGCCGAAATCCATCTACAAACTTTCTGAGTATCCGTGTTGCTAAACGCCTATAGGAGTCACCCAGGCCCAGAAGCAGGTTGCTTATGTTGCAACGTCCCCTCAGAAAAATTATAAATGACTGTGCTTAAACTGACACACAATATTTTTAGCGCGACGCAATCTGACTTTGAAAAATCCCTACAAAAGAATGGTCCTGACTAACAATAACCTATACCTTTCACAAATCACTTACCTCACAAAAATCTTCGTTACTCGAACTACTGCAATACAGCGAGCGCCACTACTGCCAGCTAAATAAAAGATTCTAACTACTGAAGTCACTAACTACTGATAGGCATAGTTAGCAAATGAAAGATTTTGATAGAGAACGAACAGTGTATTTACCTTAATAGTGTTCAAGAGTCATAATATATATAGCAGTTCATGGCATCCAGTCTTACAAATTTACTGTCTCTGATGGACACACGTCCAGATCATCCGCTCTCAAAACTCCGCCATCTCTCTCCCCACATCCACCACTTTTGGCGGCTCACCTCCAACTGCGCAACGCTACGCGCTGTTAACAGCCAACTGCCCAACACTACAATATTCCAACAATGCAAAGCAGCCACAGACTGCACACAGCGCAATCAGTGATTTTCATACCTCCACATCCACCACTGCTGGCGGCTCACCTCCAACTAAGCAACGCTATGCGCTGTTCACATCCAGCTGCCCAACACTACAATAGAGAATATTTCAACAATGCCAACCAGCCACAGACTGCACACAGCACAGTCAGTGATTTTCATACAGAGCGCTACTTGGCGTTACCAACATAAAAACCTAAACAGCCTACTTACAATGTAAGAGTTTGCACAGACAACAAAAATTTGATTTTCAGTGTTTCAAAAATGCTGTCATTATCTACTCATTAATAAGTATAATCCTGCGTTAAAGGGGTTTAACACAGTACATCGAGTATTAAAGCTAGAAACTGTTTCTTGAGACACCGTAACTCAGGGCGCGCAAATTATCCGGACTATATTCAGCCAGTATTTGAGCTGAGAGCACTTTGTGACATCTAAAAAACTTTACACATAACTCCAAAGGCTTACGTAACTTTTTCTTGGCGCCGCCCCCACACAACACACACACACACACACACACACACACACACACACACACAATACTGAAAGCAAAAAAAGTGATCCATTACTACATCTTCGCTCTTCTTGTAATGAAACTTCTGCAACAGACATTTTAATTCATTTTATTACTACTAATTCTATTCGCAACACATTTTGCATACTGTACCCACGTACGAGGTCTGTTAAAAAAATTCCGCAACATTTGTAATTTCGCGCCAGTGATGTGTGTTGGAGCGAAATGAAATGCGGTTGGCATCCCTGCACACGCCTGTGTTTGATGTGTGACTGCCGGATGTTCATTGTTGTATGTCCGTTAGTGATCGTTCAGTGCTACATTGAATAGAACTTTGTGTCGCACAGTTTGCGGATTTCGAGATGGCAGGGTCGGGGAAGCAATGCATCTGCATTAAATTTTTGAATGAAACTCAAGAAAACCTTAACAGAGACACACCAAATGATGGAATAAGCCTACGGTGACGAGTGCTTAAGCCGTACTTGGTGTTACGAACGGTTCACACTGTTTAAAATGGCCGGCTGTGACTTAAAAATGATCTTCGTTCAGGACGCCCTTCGGCGTCTACCGACGACTCTCAGATCAGGTACGTCAACGAAATTGTGCGTGACAATCGTAGACAGACTGTCCGAGAGATTGCACAAGAACGTAACATTTCAGCTGGATCGTGTCATGAAATCTTGGCACAGCATCTCGGAATGCATCGTGTTGCCACCAAGTTCGTCCTGCGGATCATGAGTGAAGATCAGAAAGACCGTCGCCTCGCAATCTGTGAAGAGCTTTTGGATTGCACGAATGAGAACGAAGTGTTACTTAAGAGAATTGTAACTCGTGATGAGTCGTGGGTCTACGGTTATAATGTTGAGACCAAGGTTCGGCCTTCACAGGGGGTCAGGAAACGTTCACCAAGACCAAAAACAGCTCGTCAGGCGGTGTATCAATTGTGGAGGAGAGAATTTCGAAGGAGACCGTGCACAACAAGTAAAAGGTAGGCGTAAACAAATTTTGTGGACGAAGTTCCGGAATTTTTTTAACAGCCCTCGTATATCACTTGAATGTACGTGCAAAATTGCATAATTGTACGACGCGTAGTTAGGGAGGTATAACTTCATAAGCATTGAGATGCGTGAAAAACTACAATGTCTTGAACCATATAAGTTTCATGTGCTTAACGTCAAATATTTAAGACATTTTTTCTTTTGTAAAGTAATCAGACAGTTGAAGCTATTCAATACATGGAGAGTTCAATTCTTTAAAGAATCTGCGGGGGGAGGGGGGGGGGCGTGTTACCTTTTTTGGTCCATGGAACCCGTGATCTCCCATGAGTCATTACAAAAATAATGATGTTGTTGTACAGTACGAAAATACGCTCGTCAGTACAACGATGGGTTCGTAACGTTTTTCTGGGAGGAGATCAAGTGGATACTGAAACAACAAAATTTAGGTCACTTTATTACAACACAGATGAGTTACTTAACTATGTGTAATTCATTTCCACAGGAATGTCATGAGAAAGTACAACTGTCTCTGAACATTAACGTTTCACTTGATACAGTCAAAATACAACTCTGTCACTCCAAGTACATTACGTTGAGTCTTGTACCATACGAAGCAAGGGCGAGGATGTTGTTTGGTGGCTGGTATTACCTTTCTACAGCACAACTCCACATGTGGATTAGCAGGGTTCTTTATTTACATGAACAGGAAGCTACTTATCTTTAACAGATTCCTTGTGTTGTGGTACAAGTTCTTCTTTGATAGTCCTCTTGCAGACAATACCGGTTTTCTAGCTACTACAAACTTCAGTATCGCTATGGGTAAAGTACAAGTCCCGCTATGTACACTAATCTGGTCGCAGTGTACTGACAGATGCCAACTTGGAGTGCGAGTTAGTGCGCTAGTGACGGAGAGCGTCAGACTCAGACTGAGGTTGAGCTAGTGACTGGCTGAGGCCCTTCGGTCAGTGACGGCGCCCTAAATACTTGCGGTCGAGAGGGCGTTGGCGGCGTGTTGCTTGCGAGTGTCTTTGGCCTCTCTCATGATAGACGCGCTTAGTCGAGCGCCTACTGTCGATATGTTTTGCTACATCTTTGCCTACTGGAGTTCTGGCGACAGCTTATGCCAGCACACCTTAAATAGTAACTTTCAGGTAGAGCTGTGCCTCATAAATTGATCACACAGCTGGCCTACTACAACGATGCTGTCGTCTTATTGGATGACGGCGCACTGGGCTGAGCGGCCCTGTGCTCGGCCGCAAATAGAAGGTCCGTTGCGGAGGCGTAGCGAAACGTTTCTTGGCGTGGCTACGCTGGTGTCGCTCATTCGTCGATGCGGCTTGCAGCGACTAGCTTTCCTCTTGGCTACGTTGCGAGGTAGCAACCTTGGAGGGGGATCTCGCTCTTCGGAGGTCGCCACAAATGTAATTATGATTTGTTCGGTTTGATAAATCTTTGATTCTGTGAAAATCCCTTCACAACATTGAAAAAAACTAGAAGTGGTAAACACGGAAGGATCCGGTTTGTCATATAAGGAACGAGTTTGTTTCCGACCAAGACACGCATTAAGATTTGTACTCAGTGCAGATATTTTCAGTGCATTATAGTTACAAGGATAAAATTACGCAAAATATTCACGGAGTTGACAAAGTCATGGGACACATCCCAATATAATGTCAGACCATTTGCCAGGCGTAGTGCTGCAAATGGTTCAAATGGCTCTGAGGCAGGATTCGAACCTGCGACCGTAGCGGTCACGCGGTTCCAAACTGAAGCGCTTAGAACCGCACGGCCACACCGGCCGTCCGTAGTGCTGCAACTCGACATAGTATTGACTCAACAAGTCGTTCGGAGCCCCTGCAGAAATATTGAGCCATGCTCCCACTGTAGCCGTCCATAATTCCGAAAGTGTTCCTCGTTCAGGATTTCGTACAGAAACTGATCTCTCGATTATGTCCCATAAGTATTCAGTAGGATTCGTGTTGGGCGATCTGGGTGGAAAACCATTCGCTCGGATTGTCCAAATATTCTTCGAACCAACCGCGAACAATTGCGGCCTGGTAACATGGCGCACTGTCATCGATAAAAATTCCACCGTTGTTTGGGACATGACGTCCATGAATGGCTGCAAATGGACTCTTAAGTAGCTGAGTATCGAAAGGGCCCACCCTGTTCCGTGTAAACACAGCCCACAGAATTATGGAGCCACCACCAGCTTGCACAATGTATTGTTCACAAATTGGGTCCACGGCTTCGTGGGATCTGCGCCACACTCGAACGCTACCACCAGCTCTTACCAATTGAAATCGGGACTCATCTGACTACGCAACGGTTTTCCAGTCATGTATGGTCCAACCGATGGTTGGAGGCGTTGCAGACGATGTCGTACTGTCAGCAAAGACACTGGCGTGGGTCGTCTCCTGCCATAGCCCATTAATGCCAAATTTCGCCACACGGTCCTAAAGGATACGTTCGTCGTACATTGATTTCTGCGGTTACATCACGCCGTGTTACGTGTCTGTTAGCACCGACAATCACTGTACGCAAACGCCGCTGATCTAAGTCGTTACTGAAGGCCGTCGACCACTACGCTGTCAGGGTGAGAGATAATGCCTGAAATTTGATATTTTCGGTACAGTCTTAACACTATGGATCTCGGAATATTGAATCCCCAAACGATTTCCGAAATGGAATGTCCCATGCGCCTAACTCCAACTACCATTCCGCATTCGAAGTCTGTTAATTCCTGTCGTACGGCCATAATAATCTCGGAACGCTTTTCACATGAATCACCTGAGTACAAATAACAGCTCTGCCAATGCACAGCTCTTTTATACCTTGTATAGACGATACTACCACCATCTGTATGTGTACATATCGTTATCCAATGACTTTTGTTACCACGGTGTACATTAGACGTACTGACACAGTGAAACATATTTTTATTGTATATTTCTGCCTAGTTTGCCGTAGTGGTCTAGCAGGAACAACACTAGACAACGGCCGTGGTGGTTCTAGGGTAAATGCCTGATAGGGCAGGAACTTTTCCCCGTTCCACTCCATCCAGGACAGCCGCAGGTCCACTTAGCCTGCTACAGTTGAGTACCTGGAACATTCCCTTGGGGTAAAGGACGGCTGGAACGCTGGTCCACCACCCTCCCCCTCCTAGCGCCGCGTCGCAGAAAGGCTGCCCTGTACCCGCCGTCAGGCCAATATCCGGACACGCTCTTACGCCAAAGAGGTTTTTTTTTCTTTTTTTGCACTACTGGCCATTAAAATTGCTACACCAAGAAGAAATGCAGACGATAAACGGGTATTCATTGTACAAATATATTATACTAGAATTGACATGTGATTACATTTTCACGCAATTTGGGTGCATACATCCTGAGAAATCAGTATCCAGAACAACCACCGCTGGCGGTAATAACGGCCTTGATACGTCTGGGCATTGAGTCAAACAGAGCTTGGATGGCGTGTACATGTACAGCTGCCCATGCAGCTTCAACACGGTACCACAGTTCATCAAGAGCAGTGTCTGGCGTATTGTGACGAGCCAGTTGTTCGGCCACCATTGACCAGACGTTTTCAGTTGGTGAGAGATCTGGAGAATGTGCCGGCCAGGGCAGCAGTCGAACATTTTCTGTATCCAGAAAGGCCCGTACAGGATCTGCAACACGCGGTCGTGCATTATCCTGCTGAAATGTAGGGTTTCGCGGGGATCGAATGAAGGGTAGAGCCACAGATCGTAACACATCTGAAATGTAACGCCTACTGTTCAAAGTGCCGTCAATGCGAACAAGAGGTGACCGAGACGTGTAACCAATGGCACCCCATACCATGACGCCGGGTGATACGTCAGTATGACGATGACGAATACACGCTTCCAATGTGCGGTCTCCGAGCTGATAGTCCATGCTGCTGCAAACGTCGTCGAACTGTTCGCGCAGATGGTTGTTGACTTGCAAACGTCCCCATCTGTTGACTCAGCGATCGAGACGTGGCTACACGATCCGTTACAGCCATGCGGATAAGATGCCTGTCATTTCGACTGCTAGTGATTCGAGACCATTGGGATCCAGCATGGCGTTCCGTATTACCCTCCTGAACCCACCGATTCCATATTCTGCTAACAGTCACTGGATCTCGACCAAGGCGAGTAGCAATGTCGCGATACTATAAACCGCAATCGCAATAGGCTACAATCCGACCTTTATCAAAGTCGGAAACGTGATGGTACGCATTTCTCTCCTTACACGAGGCATCACAACAACGTTTCACCAGGCAACGCCGGTCAACTGCTGTTTGTGTATGAGAAATCGGTTGGAAACTTTGCTCATGT
Source organism: Schistocerca nitens (assembly GCF_023898315.1). Lineage (NCBI taxonomy): Eukaryota > Metazoa > Arthropoda > Insecta > Orthoptera > Acrididae > Schistocerca > Schistocerca nitens. Next base: position 980,909,683 of record NC_064615.1, on the reverse strand, counting down.
CAGCATGTTGTAGGTGTCGCCACCGGCGCCAACCTTGTGCGAATGCTCTGAAAAGCTAATCATTTGCATATCACAGCATCTTCTTCATGTCGGTTAAATTTCGCGTCTGTAGCACGTCATCTTCGTGGTGTAGCAATTTTAATGGCCAGTAGTGTATGTCAGCCTCAGCATTGTTGTGGCCTGTAACTAATATATGCAATAAAACAAAAACAAAGGTAAGGGGGGGGGAAGGTTGAGACGTCAAATGTAATGCAATTATTCTGTAATGAGGCGCCGGAGACGAAGTGTCCCTTGTGCCAAACTACTCAGAAAGTAATCCAAAACGACTTAAGAAATTTGTCGGAGGAATTCGGATTCACCCTGTATACAGGGCGTCCCAGGAATGTTGCGTCGAACTTCGAGAGTCACGTTTGCTGTCGAAGGGGTGGCCTATTGGCAGGCGCCGGCGCCTATAACTTAGACGCTCTGTAGCGTCGTTGGATGACGTTTCCGGACACGGGTTTCTATCGTCGATTTGTCCCTAAAGACCCTCTACAACCCCTGGAGTTTGTCGTAACATTTCTGGAACATCCTTTATAATAAGGCTGTTGAAGTAAGAAGTCTCAATGTTGATTCGTTAAGCGCACACACACACACACACACACACACACACACACACACACACACAGAGAGAGAGAGAGAGAGAGAGAGAGAGAGAGAGAGAGAGAGAGAGAAACGGAGAATACTTAGCGACATCTGCCAACTGTACTGTGTTGTGTCTGTCCTACATAGTATTTGGCAGTCCGTTAGTTGTACTCGTAAAATCTCTTGGTTCTTTGATGTATTTCCGGTTCTGTTCGTTTCTAGCTGCTTCTTAGTACTTGAGTTCATGTGATGGCTTTCAGTTACTTAAAAAAAAAAAAAAAAAAAAAAAAAACACTTTGCATCGAAGGACATATATTTTTTTTAAAAGACAATATTGGAACATGCGCACTTTATATTTGGATTAATGTAGCTGCCTGTAATTTCGCTAAAAATCTCAAATATTTGAACATGGTTGAAGCAGCAACTGTTGAAAATCTTCATGGTAAATGATAACAGCCAAACAGTTGCAGAATAAAGATTTATTGAAATCCTTGCCCACGGTTTCGGTATATATAAATATACCTTCAGCAGAGGCAAAAATACACTAAAATCACATCCTTCAGATAGTATGCCGTGTTCGCATCGACCATCTCTTTATAATTATGCTGTACAGGTGGAGGTGATATTTTAATTTTAACTACTGACGACGCCTTTGTCACGATTGTTTTATGCATCTCCACTTCAGGATGTGATTTTAGTGTATTTTTGCTTCTGATGAAGGTATATTTAGATATACCGAAACCGTGGTCAAGGATTTCAATAAATCTCTGTTTTGCAACTGTTTGGCTGTTATCATTTACCGTGAAGTTCGCTAAGAATCCTTGCATTAATTTTGAGAATTTATTATGAAAACACAAGAGCATAAAATATTCTGAAAATCAGTTATGATGAAAGTAGTGAAGATCATATATTTTCAGCGTAGGGTCCCCATTATAGACGCAGACGCGCTAGATACACATCTGAGAACTGACCCGGATAGCGACGGCTGCGTGGTTGAAGTGTACAGTGGTCCCAGCAGCTACACTGTACTGAAGAAACTTCTCGGTTCTCGGGTATCTACCAGAGTCCTTTTGGATCTCGAAAAGATTGTTCTCGATTGCTCAAAGGGCTATATTTATCAGCGTGTCCGTACTTTTGATCAAATTATGCCGTAAAGCTAATATCTCCCTGTCCGATGGAGTACCTCTTCCTTGGTTACACGATCTACACATCTAATCTTCGGCGTTCTTCTGTGACACCATATTTTAAAATCTTCTATCCTCTTAATATCCGTGCTCTTTATCGAGCACATTTCACTTCAAATTAAGGCTAAATTCGAGAAAAATACTTCGATAAAAGTCTTCCTGACACTAATATTTCAATTGATTTTAACATATTTCTCATTTCTTGCTATTGCCAGGCTGCATTTGATATTCTCTTTAGTTCTGCTGTCATTAGTAATTTTGCTGTCCAAATAGCAACTCTCATCTACTACTATGCGTCTTATTTTCTAAGCTAATCCCCTCCGCATCGCCTGGTTTTAACTTTGGTTTGCTTTTGTTGTTTTTCATCTTGTAATGTCTTTTCATGATATTATCCATTTCTTTCAACACGTCTTCCACGTTCTTTGCCGTCTGTAAAGGAATTGCAGTGACACTGGCGAAGATAAAAAGTTGTCACTAATGTCCCTGAACTTCAATTCCTTTTCCACATTTCCCGCTAGTTCCCTTTACTGACAGCTCTGTGTACACTTTGAATAACGTGTCTCACTCCTTTCTCTATTGTGGCCCCCCTTTTATGTCATGGACAGAATACAGCCTCATAGAAAACTGCATCGTAACACGGCCATTTACCTACCCAGTAAATGTTCTTACAGATGCCATGGCTGCAAAACCGGTCTGCAGTAACCCATGTATGCACTGACCATTGAGTCCTTGGTCAATAAAAATGAAACACCACTGCAGAGAACATTTTTACACCCATGGACTTGTGGTGTCGTAACTGTTAGTTAAGACCAAAACAAGAGCGCGGCTGTGTTGACGAGGTCGTGCGAAAACAACGCGAAACAAGCCCCAGTGTTCATAAAAGGCATCACATCAAGACAGTGTAAACTGTTTAACTGCACTGTCTTCCGCCATAAACGGCCCATAAGAAGTGGTGTAAGAACTTTCAATAAAAGAACAAATAGGTAGCAGCAACAATTTTATGGTTTTTCTGGCTTCCCTTCACGACAACTTGGGAACTTCTGTTGCTGTGACATGCAGCAGTTTATGTTTAGGACGCACGGATAGCAAGGTCCGAGACAGTTTCAGAAAGTCTTCTGCATTAAGCGTGTGGCCATTTTCCTTACACTATTTAACCATTTTTGGTCGCATTTTTCTTTTTGCACGTTTTGTGTAGCTCACTACACACATGAGAGTGATTTTCTGTTGAACCTTAGTGCCTGTTTGCACATTCCCTTTGGCGCAGAAGAGTCTGCGGTGTTATCCCCAACATGCCGTTGCATATTGCATCGGAACAATGGCTAGTCTATACTCGAGCGTGAAAGCGATGTTAGACAAACGCTGCCAATAGTAGCCGAAGCGTTTACTCATACATGTGCCTTTCAGCGGCGAAGATGTCTGCAGCTGTGCATTTCACAGTGTGCTGGCAAAATAATTTCTAGAACATGTCAGAATACAGTACGTTTATGCGAGGAACATGGGAGTGTGTTAATTGAACGACATGAAGTGATGCTGTTACTAATTAACAGCAGAAGTAAAGATTATCATGACAGGAACAAGTGTGACACAGTATTAAACGGAATATGCTGTGCGTTAAAAGAGTGGAGGTTGCCGACAGTAGTGGAGGAAATTAAGAAGAGAAGGAAAAACTCTGCATTCACAGTACTGCCGAGAAAGGCGTATCACTAAGACCGCGATGAGAAAGAAATGCTAGCAATGAAGACCTTTAGACACCAAAACTATAGTTTTTTGACAGACTTCGATTCACAGTAGCGTGGAATCTTAGAACAGCCGAAAACTTCCGCGAAAAAGTAATACCTTTTTTCATCACAGTGTCCTGCTTTAGGTAGTGTCTGTTGCTCAAGGTCTGGTACGAATAGCTAATTAAACTCGCTCATTCCTCATTTAACTTCGGAACTAGTATTCGTCATCTTAAAGATATTTTCGAAGAAATGTCAGACTACCACTCTCCTCCATCCTGCTTATCCGTTTTTTCACTAATATTCACGGCATATTATGCAGTTGCGGTAAGGAAAGCAAGAACTGCTAATTTGCTTGTAACATTCGACGCCACAGTTGCTGTCTGTGCGTGCGGCACTGAAGAACACTTCATGTCGCGTCCGCGTTTCCCATTCGCTTAAGCACACACTTCGTTGAGCGCTTTAAGGGACATGTAAATGGACACAGCGAGATCGAGAACTACGTACGTACATCCATCTGTGAATGAGTTATACGGAAATCGTTCGCCAGATCCAAATTGGCATATTTTCACTCTCTACTTCAGCCGACTGTGTCTCAGTATTTTAGATTGTGTGACGATTTTATGGATGCCTGCGACACATACCAAATTTCTGACTCGGTATAGGTTTTCTTGGTAACGAGAATGGAGCATGTTGTTTTGGATGGAGACTCATCGCCACAAGAGGAAGTAATTTCAGGTGTGCACCAGGGTAGCGTCTTGGGACAATTGCTGTTGACGTTGGATATTAATGACTTAGCAGACACTGTTAATAGTAACCTCAGACCTTTCAGATATGATGCAGTTGTCCACAGTGAAATGCTGTTTGAAAAAAAGCTACCTGAATAATGAGCTGGAACTTGATAATATTGCTAAATGGTGCAAAGATTGGCACGCTGCTTTAAGTGTATAGAAATGTAAAATTAAGTACTTTACAATACGATAATACTCGCGTAAAGCTGGTGGCAGACTTCCGTTCATTAGCACTTGTTTTCCCAAATCTCTTTTACTTTGCGTAATTATTGCAATCTGTTCAAATGGCTCTGAGCACTATGGGACTCAACTGCTGTGGTCATAAGTCCCCTAGAACTACTTAAACCTAACTAACCTAAGGACAGCACACAACACCCAGCCATCACGAGGCAGAGAAAATCCCTGACCCCGCCGGGAATCGAACCCGGGAACCCGGGCGTGGGAAGCGAGAACGCTACCGCACGACCACGAGATGCGGGCGCAACCTGTTCACTGCGTTGGAATATTGGTGTACCACTACAGTTTAAACCCACCCAGGCTTCCCTCCATTATCAACTTGAGGACCCTTTGATGTCCTGTCAGTCCATCCCTTCTTTTAGTCAACTTGTGCCACATATTCCATTTTCCCTCAGTCCGATTCAGCTACTCCTCCGTAGTCATTCGATCAACCCAGCTAATTTTTCATATATCGTTTATAACATGACATTCCAAAAGCTTCTGTTCTCTTTTTGTCTTAACTGCTTATCGTCAATATTTCACTTTCGTACAAGACTGCACTATATACAAAGAACACCAGGAACGACTTCTAAACTCTTAAATTTGTATGAGATGTTAACAAATTTCTCTTTTTCAGAAACGCTGATGTTGCCAGTCTGCATTTTATATCCTTCCAATTCGGCCCTCATTTATATTACTGTGCAAATAACAAAACACATCTAATACTTTTAGGGCCTCATTTCCCAGTCTAATTTCCTCAGCGTCCCCAGATTTAATTCGATTACATCTCATTACTTTTGTTTTATCTTTGTCGATGCTCGTCATATAATATCTTTGCAAGCCACTGTCCATCCGTTCAACTGCTCATGCACGTCTTTCGCTGCGCTGACAGATCAGATGTCATCGGCAAGCCTCACAGTGCTTATTTTTTAATGTCTGAACTTTAATTCAGTTTCCAAGTTACTCCTTGGTTTCTTTTATTGCCTGCCCATTGGTAGGATACTGAGAAAATGCACTTAGTCTATGAAGGATTGCTTTCAAATTGTTTGTGCAGCCCGTCTTAGCATATTTCTCAAGTGTGTGTGGACCCGTACGAAACAGGACTAATATACGCTCGCCAGACAAAAAAATTAGGCGCTCCAGTGCGCACGCACAGATGAATCGTTAAGTCTTTACAGACGGCACAGTGATCGAGTCACATACTCATCTGCGCGCGCACTGCATGCACGTGAGCTTAAGGAAGTAGCGATCAGCGAGACATTTATGTTTCGAGCGGACGTTGTACGTAAAAATGGGTAAATCTGAGGACGTGACAGAATGGCAAAAAGGAACAGCCGTGTTCGGCCATGCCCGTGGCCATACGACGTGTGAAGTTGCAGGAGTTGTTGGTGTGTGGCGGCGAGCTGTTCAGCGTGTCAACACGCAGTGGTGTAACAAACGTGACCACGAAACATGACGTCAGAAATGAGGTAGGAAAAAGATGCTGTCTGGGACGGACCGGAGACGCGTTTCACGGTTTGGGAATCAAAATCGATTCCAGACCGACATAAATTGCTACAGGCAGTGAATGAAGGTCCAACCCCACCTGTCAGCGAGAGATCGTTGCGGCCGGCCGCGCTGGCCGAGCGGTTCTAGGCGCTTCAGTCCGGAACCGCGCGACTGCTACGGTCGCAGGTTCGAATCCTGCCTCGGGCATGGATGCGTTTGATGTCCTTAGGTTAGTTAGGTTTAAGTAGTTTTAAGTTCGGGGACTGATGACCTCAGATGTTAATTCCCATAGTGCTCAGAGCCATTCGAACCATTAGATCGTTGCGACGGAAACTGCATGCAATGAACATTTGTAGTCGGCCACCTCGCAAGAGCCCATCGCTCGCACAGACGCATAAAGCTGTGCGTCTTTAGTGGGTTGGAAATCGTCGAACGTGGACAGTAGTTGACTGGCGGAACGCAACATGGTCTGACCAGCCACATTTTTTCCTATATTTAAATGACGCACTTCGCCCAGTGCGCCGAAGGCCAAATGAAACAATTCATCATGAATGTGTGCAAGTTCAGGTTCAGACCCGAGGTGTGTCTGTGATGTTTCGGGGGTGTTTTCTCATCATGAATCTGGGCCGTTCTCTGAGGTTACCACTAACATGAACCGGAAAGTTTCATTAAACACTTTGAATGATCAGGTGTTGCCTTTCAGTCAACATCTGCTTGATGGATCTATTCATGCCCCTGTTTTTCAAGATGACAACAGCAAAGCTCATCGGGGGGGGGGGGGGGGGGGTGAAGAATACGTGACTGGTTTTCTGAACGCGCTCCCACTCAGTTACGTCCCGATTGGCATGCAAAATCATCTGATTTGAACACCATAGAAAATCTGTAGGACATGTTGAAACAGGGGATAAAACGCCGGCATCAGCATCCCCGCAGTTTGCAGGATCAGATCCTCAACGACTGGCTTAGTCTGAGTGCGACGCACAAGCACGACCTTGTGGACCCACTTCGAAACCAGGCGGTTATCGGGTGCGGGGGCGGACGGTATTAAAATGATGCGTGTGACGATTTCTCTATGAGTGACTAATTTTTTTATCCAGTGAGTCTATTGAGCACAGAAGGGCAGCATGAATGCTCACAGATTTTTTGACTCGCGGGAGAGCGTTACAGAAATGTTGGAAATCCCCGATTTTTTTAAAATATTATTTTTGTGGGGATGCACAGCCTCAACGTGTTGTGAGAATGAAAACGTGGTCCAAGTAAGCTGCATTCTATATATTATCCGTGCAGTTGGCCGATTTCATTCGTTAATCATTTTCAGATGAAGCTTGAAATACATGCTTGAAAATGACCCGCGGTTGAAATTGGCCAATTGCTCGGCTAATGTGCATAATACAGCCCATTTGGACCATGTTTTCATTCTATTAGCATAGATTGGCAGACGCTTGAACATCGGCGCTAATCTTCCCTCGAAAGTTTATTTACATATTTTCAGTAACCTATATTAAATGAAGAATTTAGAAATATACTCAGTCTGTTACCTCCTATTAGGAACTTGTGTCCACTCAACGACTGTGATATGACTTTCAGATGATAGAGCACAACAACCACTTGTCCTTTTCTTGCAGGCTTTATGCGGCAAATCTAGCGTTCGACTAGCGCCTAGCCATTGTCAATGCTAAAAAATACAAGAAGTACATAGTCAGGCGATATTATGAAAGGTTACAACTCGTGGCGTAACCTATATGGCTTTTATACTAGGTTACATACCACCATTTCGTAGTATCAGTGCTTGTTCTAGTACGTCATCCCCTGTTGTTCGGGCTTCTGTCACAGTTCTTTCAGCACCACTGTACGATGAGTGTAGGCTTTGCGGAGAACACGTCGATTGGCTGTATGGCGCCCTCTGAATGAGCTACGTAATATATAACACTGAAAGGAAAGCAGCTATGGTCTCTAGTAAAATACTTAAAATTTGAATTTACTGTTAAATGTTGAAATAAGTCGGAGAGCATCGTAAATAATTTTACTTGTGTTTTATTTTGTGTTAGTCGTATACAAATTTGAAGTTTTTTATTAGACCATAGCTGCTTTCCTTTGAGTGTTATATATTACGTATTTCATATAGAGAGCGCCATACAGCCAATCAACGTGTTCTCCGCAAAGCCTACTTTCATTATACAGCAGTCTTGAACGAACTGTGACAGAAGCCCGAACAACAGCGGACTGACGTACTAGAACATGCATTGATGCTATGAAATAGTGATATGTAATCTGATGAATAAGTCACATAGGTTATGCCGCGAGTTGTAACTTCGTATTATATCGCCTGACTATGTACTTCATTTATTTTTTAGCATTGGTAATGGCTAGGCGCTAGCCAAAAGCCAGATTTGCCGAATAAAACCTGCAAGAAAAGGACGACTGCTCTGCTCTGTCATTTGGAAATATACTCACCACTCTACGTACTGCTTCCGTGAAGATCGTGAAGACCAGGTCAGACTAATTAATGCGCGCACAGAGGGATTTAAACAGTCATTCTTCCCGCGCGCCCTACGTGAGAGGAACGGGAGTAACTCTGACGTGTGGTACCACGCTAAGTAAACTCTGCCATGCCCTTCACTGTGGCTCGCACAGGATGTATGTAGATGCAGACAAGCTGTTGCAGTTTCTCTGGGCAGCGATGTATCTACCGGACAACTGCATTGTCAGGGGCTGTCTCGTTGGGGATCACAGTTGAGATAAACTGCGGCCGGATATTCTGGTCGGCAAATGGGCGCCTGAGGCGGGGCTCATTAGCATGCGATCAAAGCACAGCAACTAGGTCGGGCCGCTCCCCGCCGTGCATGCAAGTTTCCGCGTAATCGCAAGCGGCCCTGTAAAGCGAAAACCTGCCGCCTGCAGCCGCTCGCCGCACTTAATTAGCCGGGCGGCTCAGCGGGAACTCGTCTCGAACGGGATGATGCATCGCCCAGACTCCCATCTTCCCGTGCCGTAACGGCGAGCTCATCGCCGTATTCCTGGCGAGTTTTTACCCCCAGAAACGGGCGGGAAGCCCTTGCGCAGCGCATTTCGGTCGGACTGAAAGAGCGTTGAGTTGGCTTCTTTACGACACCTCTTACACCGCAGTCACTTCCTCGTTCCGCGGATATTAGAGCCCGTTTCATGCTTTCTGAAGGAATCTCAGCAATTCCGAAGTCTGTTAACTTCTACTGAATTCGCTGGTCGTTACATAAACTCGGGAGCGGATCTAGATTTTTTTTTCCTCCTTCAAGGCGTTTGCTGCCTCCGCCAGTTCCTCTGCGTTTTTAAGGGCTATTCACGTCTGACGTCAGTGGAACGGAAGTCAGTGGAATGTGGCGGAGCGGAAAGCACTCCGCAGTGTAATGGCGGTGTCTCCACACCACACGGAACGTCAACACAACGCCGCCTCACTCCTCCAGTACCGAGCGGTGAAAGTTAGGTTATGGGCACCTCCCGTCGTAGACAACACATATCATAACGAGTGAAACTGAAATGGAAGTTACGTGACGAAGTGAAAAAAGTCGAGTTTATGTCAGGAAGCACTTTGCGAACAGCTCATAGTTACAGTTATTCTCAAAAAAATGTGTGTGAAATCTTATGGGACTTAACTGCTAAGGTCATCAGTCCCTAAGCTTACACTCTACTTAAACTAAATTATCCTAAGGACAAACAAACACCCATGCCCCAGGGAGGATTCGAACCTCCACCGGGACCAGCCGCACAGTCCATGACTGCAGCGCCTCAGACCGCTCGGCTAATCCCGCGCGGCCAGTTATTCTAATTTTCATCTGATATCAAGTACTGATTTTAATACGACTAATTGTATTAGTGCGAGGACTGTTCAAAAAATTTCCAGAAAATTCGTAACTTCGCGCCAATGATGTGTTGGAGCGAAATGCGAACGCGAAATACGGTTCGCATCCCTGCATACATCTGTGTTTCATGTGTGACTGCCGGAAGTTTCTGCGTTGTATGTCTGTTGATAATTTTTCAGTGCTGTATCGTGTACAACGTTGTCTCCACAGTTGCGAATTTCGAGACGGCAGAGATAGAGGAGCAACGCGTCTTCATTAAATTTCGCGTTAAACACAAGCAAAAGCCGGCCGAGGTCGCCGAGCGGCTCTAGGCGCTACAGTCTGGAACCGCGCGACGACTACGGTCGCAGGTTCGAATCCTGCCTCGGGCATGGATGTGTGTGATGTCCTTAGGTTAGTTAGGTTTAACTAGTTCTAAGTTCTAGGAACTGATTACCTCAGAAGTTAAGTCCCATAGTGCTCAGAGCCATTTGAACCATTTGAACCACAAGAAAACTTTTACAGAGACGCGCCAAATGACGTAAAATCCTCATCAGTGGCTCTGAGCACTATGGGACTCAACTGCTTAGGTCATTAGTCGCCCCTAGAACTTAGAACTAGTTAAACCTAACTAACCTAAGGACATCACAAACATCCATGCCCGAGGCAGGATTCGAACCTGCGACCGTAGCGGTCTTGCGGTTCCAGACTGCAGCGCCTTTAACCGCACGGCCACTTCGGCCGGCTCCTCATCAGTCAATGCGTTTAATATCTGAGGACCAAAGTATTTTCGCGAGGTAAATATGAATGACCATTATCATTCAATTTGTGATATTTAGGCACAAGTAAACACTCTCAGATAGAATACCATTCGCATCTGCTTGGTAACGGCATCACTTTTTGTCTTCTGCCCGTAAATTCACTGACTCTCGGAAAACTTGTTTGCAAATTTTTTGTGTTGTTAAAACAACTTTCCCTTTGGTACGGAATATTACTTCTTTTCGCAGATCTTTCTGTGCAGCCAAACGCTACGCAAGATTCTACCGCTCTAATATAAATACTTTTACTGAAAAACTGCAATTAAGATAAACGAACAGTCTTCCAGGAGTCTCCCTAAAAATGGATGCTGCCATTAGTCGGCTGATCGAGATGTTGGTTTCAGTATAATGACATCATGCGCAGTCTGTATCAGCTGTGGTCTAAACAAGCGTTCCTCAACCTTCTTTGTCCTCTGGGGCATACTAAATTACGCTTCAAATTTTCGTGACACATGTAGGAGTGAGCGAACACATATGGTATGTACAAAATATATTTTGTTATGGAAATTTCAAAAAGAATTACTCCAAGAAACAATTTGGCGATAATTTTGTAAGTTGTGGATATTTTATCTGCTGAAGATTGTATTCCTCGCGACATACCTGACATATATTCGCAACAAGCAAATGTGTCCTCGACACGGTGGTTACGAAACGCTGGTGTAAGCTATCCTTGAAACAAAAGTCGGAATATGGTATTTGGAACTAGAAACGAGAGAGTTTGTTAATTGCCAGAGCGGACTTAATAACGGACATTCTTGATAAAGATTGTATTGCTAATTTTCTACGCTGCTGAAAGATGAAGGACGAGGGAAAGGGTCGTGAAAACATTTCAAAACATAGATATGTGTCAACGGTTTGCAAGATTGTCCCAACAAAATTTGCATTGATCCAGAAAAGCGTTTATGTCTTTATTAGAGTTACAAATCGCAATCTTATTGGATAAGTAATTAGTTGGTTCAAATGGCTCTGAGTACTATGGGACTCAACTGCTGTGGTCATAAGTCCCCTAGAACTTAGAACTACTTAAACCTAACTAACCTAAGGACAGCACACAACACCCAGCCATCACGAGGCAGAGAAAATCCCTGACCCCGCCGGGAATCGAACCCGGGAACCCGGGCGTGGGAAGCGAGAACGCTACCGCACGACCACGAGATGCGGGCAGTAATTAGTTTCAGTGTGTGACGACCATCATCGAACCTGAATACAAATGCTTTTTCTACCACATCGAGGCAACATACGCAAGTATGTAAATCATTTCTCGCTTTCAGATATTTTGCCCCGTTTTTTGAAAATGTTTATTATACAACGAAATTAATTAGCTGTTTTGTATGATTGCGGTCTGTAAATGGAACCAAGACATAAAATATATTCATTTACGCTGTTTATTTTCTCGACAACATATATATGAGCATACCTTGGAACAGTATTTAGAAGGCATTTCATAGAGCCTTTTTACTTTATTCGTAGCGTTTTGTTTCTAAGAAACGAATAACATAAAAAACAACAGTATTTTACTCCTTCAAGAGAGATGACTTCTTTGTCGTTAAAAGAGGTTTTTTAATGAAAATTGTCTCATCTATTTATGAGTTCTTATTTTTCACTGTGCTGACTTATTCTGTGCCCAAGTATTGTATAACACAAATACTTTTTCGCTTTCAGATATTTTGTGTCCTCCTATAACATTTTCGCTGGGCACGAAAGCAAAGCAGGCAACATAGAAAAATTAATAAGACATGACAAAACAAAATTCACTTTTGTACAGTTAGTTTTCGTCTCGTTCCGCAGATTCCTTTCCGTTCGGTTGATGGCCGCCACTTGAAATCCATTGAAGAATGGTTCAAATGGCTCTGAGCACTATGGGACTCAACTGCTGTGGTCATTAGTCCCCTAGAACTTAGAACTACTTAAACCTAACTAACCTAAGGACATCACACACATCCATGCCCGAGGCAAGATTCGAACCTGCGACCGTAGCAGTCGCACGGTTCCGGACTGCGTGCCTAGAACCGCGAGACCACCGCGGCCGGCCATTGAAGAATGTTGTGACGTTCTGTACGGTAGACAACCGGTTTGAACAGACTTGACAGCCATCATTTGAAGTGCATTGTAAAATGTTTTTGACGTTCCGCATGGAGAAAAAACGGTGTGAATCAACCTTTAAAGCTCTCTTACTGTTTTTGTTAACATTTGCTATTTGCAGTTCTCTTGTTGGCCTCTTTGTTGACTGCTTTATTACCCTGCATACCCTAGAAGATGATTCCTTATCGTCCACAACCCAGCATTCATCATTGTTATTATAGGCCTCCGTAAACGCCCCCATGCAATTATAGTGTTTTTGGTCATGTATTTAAACTACGTCTTTAATTTTGTGTGATAACTTGTTGAACAGTTTGTATTTACTAAACTTCTTAAACTCTGTTTTCAGGTAAGCTGCACTCGTCCTTGGTCGTTTATCATTTCCGTTTACGTTGCCGGTATTCTTGTAAGTACAAAAAAATTTTCTCCATGTTGAAAAAGTAACTGTAGTAGTATAATAATTCTTTATTTTTACACCAGCATATTGTTGGTTATGATGAGATAGGCACCGCTGACCAGTCATTCGGTTTTAAGTGATTCCATGGGCTTAAAGTACTGTGTTACAAGCTACGCGTAATGCAGGACCGTTTTGAAAATATATGAGCAAGTTGCAGTCTGCCGTCACAGCTGAAACTGAAGAGAATTTTAAGATAAGCCTATAAATTAAAACATACATTGCTCGAGGAAAATGAAACCAATGGAACAAAATCAATTCATGAAACTCAAACCAGTATTATAGAGATTTTTCGATAGTAATTCTCGGTGGAAATAGTGTAGTGTGGTGGATACAATTAACGCATTCTGGTCGACGCCCGCGCAGTCCATTAGACCGGCGGAGCGAGTAGCGGGATTCTATAATCCACGTGCTGGTATTCTGGGCTGGGAATGCTCGGGGTCGTGGTTCCTGGTACGTGAGTTGAAGCTCCTCCAAGGAACTCAGTTCTACATTCCAACTGGGAATATAGGGTCGCGGTTTCTCACTAAACTTGCCGGACTGGGTCCAGCACACGTCGAAGACATCGAAGGTCTGTACGTCGTCTTGTCTTGAGTTCCCTACTCTAGCATTCAACTCAACGATGTTTACCTTTAGAAAATATATGATTTTGTGTGTTGTATTTGACCTTTTGGTTTCTCTCTGATGATGATCTAGCGTAATTTTTCTGTCCCTTATGCAATGAAGACAATCGACAGGTGAATTCCGGGGGGGGGGGGGGGGTGGAGGCTATGGGGCTGGCTGCAGCCATGCGCCCCCCCCCCCCCTCCCGCCGGACTAAATCTGTTTCTTCTTAACCCCACAAAAAAGAAAGTTTCTTTGCAACATATGTTTCAGACTTTAGCAGTGTTGATAATTTCTTCGTTATTGAAGGTGGTACTGTTATAATAGCCGGCCGCAGTGGCCGAGCGGTTCTAGGCGCTACAGTATGGAACCGCGTGACCGCTACGGTCGCAGGTTCGAATCCTGCCTCGGGCATGGATGTGTGTGATGTCTTTAGGTTAGTTAGGTTTAAGTAGTTCTAAGTTCTAGGGGACTGATGACCTCAGAAGTTAAGTCCCATAGTGCTCAGAGCCATTTTTTAACTGTTATAATACACTGAAGCTCCGAAGTAACTGGTACAGGCATGCGTATTCAAATAGAGAGACACATAAAAAGGCAGAAAACGGCGCTACGGTTGGCAACGCCTATATAAGACAACAAGTATCTGGCGCAGTTGTTAGATCGGTTAGTGCTGCTACAATGGCAGTTATCAAGATTTAAGTGAGTTTGAACGTGGTGTTACAGTCGGTGCACGAGCGATGGGACACAGCATTTCCGAGGTAGCGATGAAGTGGGGATTTTTCCGTACGACCATTTCACGAGTGTACCGTGGATGTCAGGAATCCGGTAACACGTCAGATCTCCGACTTCGCTGCGGCCGGAAAAAGATCCTGCAAGAACGGGACCAACGACGAATGAAGAGAATCCTTCAACGTGACAGAAGTGCAACCCTTCCGCAAGTTGCTGCAGATTTCAATGCTGGGCCATCAACAAGTGTCAGCGTGCGAACCATTCAACGAAAGAGCATTGATATGGGCTTTCAGAACCGAAGGCCCACTCGTGTACCCTTGATGACTGCACGACACAAAGCTTTACTCCTCACCTGGGTCCGTCAACACCGACATTGGACTGTTGATGGCTGGAAACATGTTGCCTGGTCGCACGAGTCTCGTATCAAATTGTATCGAGCGGACGGACATATACGGGTATGGAGACAACCTCATGAATCCATGGACCCTGCATGACAGCAGGGGATTGTTCAAGCTGGTGGAGGCTCTGTAATGGTGTGGAGCGTGTGCTGTTGGAATGATATGGGGCCCCTGATACGCCTAGATACGACTCTGACCATAACACGTACATAAGCGTCCTGTCTCATCACCTGCATCCGTTGATGTCCATTGTGCATTCCGACGGACTTGGGCAATTCCAGCAGGACAATGCGACATCTCACACGTCCAGAATTGCTACAGAATGGCTCCAGAACGCTCTTCGGGGTTTAAACACTTCCGCTGTCCACCAAACTCCTCAGACATTATTGAGCATATCTGGGATGCCTTGCAGTGTGCTGTTGAGAAGAGCGCTCCACCCTGTCGTACTCTTAGGGATTTATGGGCAGCCTTGCAGGATTCATGGTGTCAGTTCCCTCCAGCACTACTTCAGACATTATTCTAGTCTGTACCACGTCGTGTTGCGGCACTTCTGCGTCGCCTTACAAGATATTAGGCAGGTGTACCAGTTTCATTGGCTCTTCACTGTAGTAGATTCAGTAGGCAACTTGGTCTATTCAAAGAGAATTGGGAGGCAACACGATGAAACAAAATTTGTGTGAGCTGCACGTTTATATGAGTGGACAGTGTAGAAAGAAGATATTATTACAGTACATATGTCATCAGATTTATTCAGTGACGTGACAGATATATTCGGCACTGATAGAGCCAATACACGAGGATCTCGACGAACTTTATGTTACCTGAAGTTACAAATAATATCAGAATGTGATTTTGTGCTATAGACGCTTCGCTGATGCTTAGAAATCCTAGAATTGCGTATAATACCACCTCAGTTAACCTATTCCCAGAGTAAGGGAGAACATCTAAAACAGAGTATTACAGGAACCTAATTTAAACTTTTGTAAGCAGTCGTCTTCACTGATGGCGGTTCGTGCGTATATCGTAGAGAATCCAATTTCCTTCTGCGTTATAAAGCGTAAGTCCTCTAGTGCAGATCTGCTCCGTTCCGAAGTAATGAAAACTCAGAGGCACTGAGGCAATGCCGGGTTTCATAACGCGGCCTCAGCAGCTATAAGGGCAGAATATTGCCTGAGAGCACGAATCCTGTCACAGATTGACTCTTTTTACGTTGTCATAGCGAATGAATCCAGAAGATATCATACCCCTCCGGCTGTCTGGAATATCTTATATGCACTAACGACTACGAAAACTGTTAACACTGAGAACAATATTGCCACTTAGGCATGTCTGTCTCATAACTCAGAATCTTTGTACTTTCTGAGCTATGTTGACATGGTATTTTTTTTTCTTTTTATTTTTTACTCCATAACCCTGATCCGTAACTAGTGCCCACGAGTTTTTATACAGCCTGTATATAGGGCGAACCCTGACTCCTCTGACAGAATTATGGAGCTTGTTCAGGAATATTTTTTGAGAATTTTGGTATAAAGGAAATGTGTTCACCAGTGGTTCGATACAGATTAATTCCATTTCGTTTGAGTTTTCTACTCTCGTGTACATTTCTGTCTGTATTGCACTGAAAATATCTGTAAAGTAATGCAGTGCAAATCTCGACAGTATGTGCTGTGTTGGTCTTTGGAAACAAATTTGTTGTATTTACTAATGGTACTTGCTGTTCGTAACAGGAACGTCCACGTTACTTTTCGCCCTCAAGCTGGCATTCAGTACTGCTCGTTTGTGCCTCTCGACCATTTTAGATAGACGATAATACTGGTAACAGCAGTGTAGGTAGATGTATTGGTGAAAAGTTACCCGCCTGGTTTCTCGTGTGTGTGTGTTCAGTGAATGCAGTGGAAAAGCAGCGCAGCCGAGCTGTGATAGAAGTGTGCCTGTTTTTTATCTGAGGGTTCTGTCATTACTCTCTTTTGTTAAGAAATAGTTTCGCATTCTGCGACTATGTATTGCCATCAGCTGTTTGCAACACAAAAATTTGTGCCGGTCTTGGACTCTAACCTGCATTTCCCGCTTATCACGAGCGGTCGCCTTACACACTTCGGCTGTTCGATTACGTCTCCAGGATCAATCCAAACTTCCATATGTCACATAGTCACAAGCCTTGTGCTCGCGTAATTCGTGATTCCCGCACTGGGAGACAAATATTATAACGTCATTTAAGCCCATCGGTCCCGGAGGCGTACCCTTATAGTTTATTATTTTTTATTCACACGTCAAGTTCCGTAGAACCAAATTGAGGAGCAAATCTCCAAGGTAATGGAACGTGTCAGTACATGAAATTACAACATAAAAATAATAACAGATAAAAATAAATGTTTATGAACCCGAAAAAAGTTAGTCCGTAAGTTTAAGTGAACGTAATCAACAATATAACACAAAAATCAGCTTAATTTTTCAAGGAACTCCTCGAAAGAATAGGACGAGTGACCCATGAGGAAACTCTGAAGTTTCGATTTGAAAGCGCGTGGATTACTGCTAAGATTTTTTGAATTCGAGTGGTATATTATTGAAAATGGATGCAGCAGTATACTGCACGCCTTTTTGCACAGGAGTTAAGGAAGTCCGATCCAAATGCAGGTTTGATTTCTGCCGAGTATGCCGGACTGGCATAAGGGCGACCTTTTGCGATAAGGGGGTACTCCGGGTTCGAGTCCCGGCCCGGCACAAATTTTAGTGTGTCACAAACAGCCGACGTCAATCCATGGCCGCAGAATGCGAAATTATTTCGTCAGTGACAGTGTCTGTTCCTATAGACGTGAATTTACGCCTCAAGGCTATTTTATTGTGAAGCTAGACGCTGTATAATAAACACATACATTGTAACGATCAATGATGGTTCCATGCCTCGACAGGCTAGTAATGACGATATAATATTTGTATCACTGTGCAGGAATCACGAATATGGGAGCATAAGGGCTGTAACTAGGTGACATATGGACGTTTGGATCGTTGCTTGAGGCTTCCTCGGACTGCTCGCAATAAGGGAGAAATTCGGGGTCGAGTCACAATCCGGCACAAATTTTATTGTGTTGCAGCAGCTAAAATCACCAAAATGCCCAACACAAAAGAGCCTTTCTGTATCTTCACAAAACAGTGTCCATCAGACATGCATATTTACGAGTCCTTCCACTTTTGTTTTATACTATTGTGAAGGTAGTGCCACAGAACCAAATGTCATAGGGCAGCAAACCCAATAAATCATAATTACATTATTACTCAGTAACCAGCCGCTAGAGACCATGGGTCCCTTGTGTTCGAATACTCAGAAAATACTTCTGAACGACCTCCGAAAAATTTGTCCGTGAAGTTCGGGGGTCGCATTGTATAGCCTCAGAAACCAAAGAATATCCATGATATTCTGTAGAAACTGATAGAAGAATGAATAGTCGTGTTGATGATATCTAACTAGTGACAACCATACACACCTGGGCATATACTTGTCATTTGCGTACCAATGAAGACTCTGTTCTAAATTAATTACTGTGACGTCAGCTTTCAGCAAGACAATCACAGTTATCTCCCCCCTCCCCCATTTCCTTCGACAAGGCAGCCTTATAGTCACCGTCCTCTGATGTTTCTTCTTTGATACTTACCGAAGTGCCGGCCGCGGTGGTCTAGCGGCTCTAGGCGTTCAGTCCGGAACCGCGCGACTGCTACGGTCGCAGGTTCGAATCCTGCCTCGGGCATGGATGTGTGTGATGTCCTTAGGTTAGTTAGGTTTAAGTAGTTCTAAGTTCTAGGGGACTGATGACCACAGATGTTAAGTCCCATAGTGCTCAGAGCCATTTGAACTTACCGTAGCACACAATCATCTGGAACAATCCCAAGCACCCGCTTCATTCCTCGCCCCCTTTACAACTACTTATTGTGTAACAAATGTCATTAAGTCAGACACTGCGTTGCAATAAAAGCTCAGCCTACTGTTTCACCTGCTGTGGCAGTGTTGCGTTGCGTGAAACTATGTTGTGTACATTACGTGTTCTACGTTCTCTGATGTCTGGGAGCGGATGGAAACCACGTGCATTGGTTTTATTAGACACTCGGTAAAGTCCTATGCACTTTGCGGAACAGAAGATCTGATAAACGAGGAAAAAGTAAGAAGCTTAAACAGTGAGTAACAATCATTGGTGCAATAACATGCTCGTACTTTTGACCTGTGGCACAAAAGAGGCACACAGAAGATACAGAAGAGGAGTTATCAAACAATGAAAAATGGCTGCATACACAACATGCTATCTTTTCATCTTTTTCGTGTAAGTCATCTTGGATCTTTAGCTTCGATAACAAACATACAATTGATCTTACACCCGTCCAAACGCTCTGAAATGCTCCTAGTATTTTTTTAAATTTCTAGCGTACTTTTTTGTATGCTATATTCAGACGCCAAAATTAGTAGGCATCTACTACTTACTTAGGATAAGCGGCGACGCAGGTGTGGTGAAGTGGAAGGTCGGTCTTTCTCTCTCTCTCTCTGTCTTTTCCGAATCCTGCCGCGGTCATGGATGTGTGTGATGTCGTTAGGTTTAAGCAGTTGTAAGTCTAGGGGAATGATGACCTCAGATGTTAAGTCACATAGTGCTTAGAGCCATTTGATCCTTTTTTTATTTATTTTATCCGCTGCTCAACAGTAATGAAAAATTACTGACAGGACAAAAGAGTCGCTAGACGGTTGACGCCCAACGTACATCAGAAGATGACACCAGTACATAATAGGCACCCGGACTACTACCACCTGCCGTATAGAGGTGTTGGAGAAAGGTTTTTCCGTGTCGGAAGGGCTCACCGCAAGTTACGGTATTTTGTCGGAGAAAACGAGCAGAAGGAAGGGTGAGAAGGAGCGAGGACAGGCTGGGTGAGCGAGAGATTTCTTTCACCGGCCGGAATCTGCGAAGAGGTGCGCCGTCCGGCCGGAGTATGTGGAACGTTGAACGTCGGCTGGTGCTGCGGTCGGCCCGGCCGGACAGTTTCCCCGGAGACGTTGCGTGGCAAGCGGGTCAGCCGAAGCCCAACGCGCCGCGCCGCGGCGCTTAAACTGCTTGCCCCGCCTTTGTACGGTTTCCTCCGGCCGAGCTGCGCCGCAGCGGAGCAGCGCGAAATTTGGAACTACTCCGCATCATGAAGTAGTCTGCGGCGAGGTTGTTTCGTCATCCAGCGGACCCACAAGGGGACCATTTGAACTTCCCTTCACTGATCTGATTCGAATTGATAGGCTGTTTAGGGAACCACCACGACTTCATCATAGGGCAAACAGGAAGACGCAGCTCACAACCGTTTTCGAGAAAATCGAGTTCGAAAATTTTTGTCGCGCTTATATACTTCGTATGGTCGCTACTATTCAAGGAGTCCGCATGCATGCGATTAAGCGCATAGTTTCATAAGCACAAAGTATCAAGATAAATACTCCTTTCTTTTCATTCCCACGTAATTCTAACTACAAATTTACGCTGAAGAAAAAAATGGTTCAAATGGCTCTGAGCACTATGGGACTCAACATCTTAGGTCATAAGTCCCCTAGAACTTAGAACTACTTAAACCTAACTAACCTAAGGACATCACACACACCCATGCCCGAGGCAGGATTCGAACCTGCGACCGTAGCAGTCCCGCGGTTCCGGCCTGCAGCGCCAGAACCGCTAGACCACCGCGGCCGGCTACGCTGAAGAGCCCAGTAAACTTGTACACCTGCCTAATATCGTGTAGGGCCCCCGCGAGCACGTAAGTGCCGCAACACGACGTGGCATGGACTCGACTAATGTCTGAAGTAGTGCCGAGGGGAATTGACACCATGAATCATGCAGGGTTGTCCATAAATCAGGAAGAGTACGAGGGGTGGAGATCTCTTCTAAACAGCACATTGCAAGCCATCCCAGATATGGTCAATAATGTTCATGACTGGCGAGTTGTGTGGCCATCGGAAGTATTTACACTCAGAACAGTGTTCCTGGAGCCACTCTGTAGCAATTCTGGAACTTCGGGGTGTCGCATAGTCCTACTGGAAATGCCCAAGTCCGTCTGAACGCACGATGGACATGAATGGATGCAGGTGATCAGACAGGATGCTTACGTACGTGTCACCTGTCAGAGTCATATCTAGACGTATCAGGGGTTCCACATCACTCCAACTGCACACGTCCTACACCATTACAGAGCATTCGCCAGCTTGAACAGTCCCCTGCTGACATGCTGGGTCCATGGATTCATGAGGTAGTCTCCATACTCGTACACGTCCATCCGAGACTCTTCCGACCAGGCAACATGTTTTCAGTGTCGGTGTTGACGGGCACAGACGAGGCGTAAAGCTTTGTGTCGCGCAGTCATCAAGAGTACACGAGTGGGCCTTCGGTTCTGAAGGCCCATACTGCTGATGTTTCATTGAATGGTTCGCACGCTGACAGTTGTTGACAGCCTAGCATTGAAATCTGCATCAATTTGCGGAAGGGTTTGTAATTCTGTCACGTTGAACGATTCAGTCGCCATTGGTCCCGTTCTTGCAGGGTCTCTTTCCGGTCGCATCATTGTTGGAGGAAAGATATTTTACCTGATTCCTGACATTCACGGTACACTCGTGAAATGTTCGTACGGGAAAATCCCCACTTCATCGCTACCTCGGAGATGCTGTGTCTCGTGCGCCGATGATAACACCATGTTCAAACTCACTTAAATCTTGATAACCTGCCATTGCAGCAGCAGTAACCGATCTAACATCTGCACTAGACACTTTTTGTCTTATATAGGCGTTGCCGATCGCAGCGCCATATTCTGACTTTTACATATCTCTGAATTTGAATACGCATACCTATACCAATTTCTGTGGCGCTTCAGTGTATTATGACGCTGCAAATTGTCAATAATTAATAATTCATTTAGTAATTTATTAGTCTTTATCGTGAGAAAACGAGAAACATTTTTTCGCAGTGACATTGTAAATAAAAATACGTTACACAAGAACTTCGCATGAAATCAGTATAGTATAGTCATTTCATTCGTATCATCGTGTCTACATTTGCAACAAGTATAATGTGTAGCCTATGAAGTACTTACTAATCAAGATGATACTGATCACAGAAATATGGCAAACAATAGTAATTGCGACATAGAGCACATGTAATGGGGGCCGAATCTTTGAATATCCATGGTTTGTTGCAGGTGTCTATTGCAAAACAACTTGGTGTGCATTCAGAAATTGTTCTCGGTCATCACACGATTTCGTGGCGTATCACGCTTATCTGTTGTCAGAAGTACGTGCGAATGAAAAAAAGTACCAGCAGAGAGGTTCGACCCATAGACACCGCGCTTATGAAATTGAGCACTTGTGTTAGTGACCATACAAAGTAAGCTACATAGCATACCAAAAATTTCCAAACTATTTTCTCGACAACGGTTGAGAGCTGCGTCTTCCTGTCTACCTATGTTGAAATCATAGTCGTGCCCTACACAATCTTTCAATATGGATCAAATCGGCGAGGGAAAATTTGTACGGTCCCCTTGTTAGGTTACATCAGTAGCCCTCTTTACACCCGAGCGAATTTAAGGGAACACATGAGTGTGCGCATTCGCAGACGAATAGTGTTCATTCCAATTCGCTTGTACACACATAAAAAGAGTTTTGCATTACCTCTGCTCCGAGAGTTCTGGAACCTGTGCAGAAAATTGGAATAGAGATCAACATAGACATTATTTCCGCCTTTTTTATTGCTCATGAAAACCATACATTGAATGTTGTACCACCATACAGCGAGACCTTCAGAGGTGGTGGTTCAGACTGCTGTACACACCGGTACCTCTGATAGCCAGTAGCACGTCCTCTTGCACTGATGTACGCCTGTATTCGTCCTGGCTTACTATCCACAAGTTCATCAAGGCACTGTTGGTCCACATTGTCCCAGTCCTCAACGGCGATTCGGCGTAGATCCCTCAGAGTGGTTGGTGAGTCACGTCGTCCATAAACAGCCCTTTCCAATCCATCCCAGGCGTGTTCGATAGTGTTCATGTCTGGAGAACATGCCGGCCACTCTAGTCGAGCGATGTCGTTATCCTGAAGGAAGTTATTCACAAGATGTGCACGATGGGGGCGCGAATTGTCGTCCATGAAGACGAATGCCTCGCCAATATGCTGCAGATATGGTTGCACTATCGGTCGGAGGATGGCATTCACGTATCGTACAGCCGTTACGGCGCCTTCCATGACCACCAGCGGAGTACGTCGGCCCCACATAATGCCACCCCAAACAGCAGGGAACCTCCACCTTGCTCCACTCGCTGGACAATGTGCCTAAGGCGTTCAGCCTGACCGGGTGCCTCCAAACACATCTCCGACGATCGTCTGGTTGCAGGCATATGCAACACTCATCGGTGAAGAGATCGTGATGCCAATCCTGAGCGGTCCGTTAGGCATGTTGTTGGGCCCATCTGTACCGCGCTGCATGGTGTCGTGGTTGCAAAGATGGACCTCGCCGTGGACGTCGGGAGTGAAGTTTCGCATAATGCAGCCTATTGCGCACACTTTGAGTCGTAACACGACGTCCTGTGGCGTTGTTGTCAGGGTTCGTCCGAGCCATAATCCATAGGCAGCGGTCATCCACTTCAGTAGTAGCCCTTGGGCGGCTTGAGCGAGGCATGACATCGATAGTTCCTGTCTCTCTTTATCTCCTCCGTGTCCGAAGTACATCGCTTTGGTTCACTCCGAGACACCTGGACACTTCCCTTGTTGAGAGTGGACGCGATCGAACCGCGGCATTGACCGTATATGCATGGTCGAACTACAGACAAAACGAGCCGTGTATCTCCCTCCGTGTGGAATGACTGGAACTGATCGGTTGTCGGACCCCCTCCGTCTAATAGGCGCTGTTCATTCATGGCTATTTACATCTTTGCGCGGGTTTAGTGACATCTCTGAACCGTCAAAGGGCCAGTGTCTGTGATACAGTATCCACAGTCAACGTCTATCTTCAGGAGTTCTGGGAACCGGGGTGATGGAAAACTTTTTGTTTATGTGTGTATATGTGAACAAGCGTTTACACTAGAAGAAACAGACAACACGAGATAACAAACATAGCCTATGAAGGCTGCTTTATAGTTTTCTTGACACTGAAAATAGGCGCAGCGGATATAATACTATACAGTTAGACCCATGATGCAAAATTTTGATGTTCATAGGGAGGCTATCTCGCATGGCGAGCGCACTATTTTTGGCGAAGAATAGAAAGAAAAACTTTGTGTGTCTCAATTTGTACGCTAACGTGAAATGCGCGGAGGTAGTGCACTTAATACTGAACTACAGCTCCAAGTTCCCTTAGCGTTAGTCCAAAACTGTTTTCACTGGCATCTCGTACAATTGTTGAGAAAAATTAAAAAATATATATCTCTAATTACCGACGAGCAATATAAACTGAGGAAAGGCTAGCATTTACACTCTGGTTATTAGCAACCGGCGACATTTACATCACTCATTGCTTCGCATTTCAATAGCTGGTATACAAGATGTCCCAGGAGGAATGGTCAATATGCAGGGATGTGACAGGAACGATTATCGGAGGCAAAAAAATGTGCATACCTTAAGAGCTATGGGTACTAGTTCATCTTCCCTACTGTAAAACACGTCTCTCTACTGAACAACTGTTTGTAGCTCTTAAGGTATGCATTTTACCTGTTTAGCAGGTAACTATTTCTTGTTTTGTCCCTTACTACCTCCTGAAAATGTGAAAAGCAACGAGCTTGCAATAGAAGAGATTTGTTTCACAATATCGAAAATGAAAAAGTGCTCATAGCTCTTAAGACATGATTTTGGAACCCATGTTTACTGCACTTTTTTGCTTCGAATGATCGTTCCTGTCATATCTCTGAGTATTTGACCATTCCTCGTGGTATTCCCTTTATATCGAATAGTTTCTGGTGTCTGCAATGACATACTCGAAGCACTTCGAGAATTTTATCACACGAATAAGGAAGATAATGCCAATAAAATATGACTATTCGATAAAATCTGCTATAAAGTTTTTAGGGGGCGTATAGCCTGATACCAGATAAACCATTTTTGAAAGTGAACACACTTCGTACGACACGATCGCAGTATAGGCACTTTTATTCCAAGATGACCGGTTTCAGCAGTCTTATGCTGCCATCATCGTAGTATCTTATGGAGCTTGTTGTTAAATTGCGATGTCACATTACATGAAGTCAAAGCATAAAAGGCACTCCGGACATATACATTCTTGATAAAAGTACAGTTGATAAAATTCGCCGGCCGAAGTGGCCGTGCGGTTAAAGGCGCTGCAGTCTGGAACCGCAAGGCCACT
Source organism: Schistocerca nitens (assembly GCF_023898315.1). Taxonomy (NCBI): domain Eukaryota; kingdom Metazoa; phylum Arthropoda; class Insecta; order Orthoptera; family Acrididae; genus Schistocerca; species Schistocerca nitens. The sequence continues at coordinate 980,884,414 of NC_064615.1, read as the reverse complement.
ACGGTCGCAGGTTCGAATCCTGCCTCGGGCATGGATGTTTGTGATGTCCTTAGGTTAGTTAGGTTTAACTAGTTCTAAGTTCTAGGGGACTAATGACCTCAGCAGTTGAGTCCCATAGTGCTCAGAGCCATTTTTGATAAAATTCACTCAGATGATAAAATCTTCATATCGTCTACGCGTGTTGATGTCGAACATGTATGCACGATACGAAGATTTTATCAACTGTAATGAATAGTATGGTTGTCAAGGAATAACTGCACATGGCGTATGATTTTTGTTTCGTACAACTACGAGAATGATGTAGCCACATCTTCGACACTGAACATTCCATTTGGAAGAGGGCGCCTCTCTTTGATGTACTGATGCTCACATTTTTTCTCTGTATTTTTTAAGTTTGGGTTGGAACGCGTCAAGCTAGAATGGTCTCGGCTGTGCGTAAAGTTTTGCGCCACAGAGCATACATTTTCCGCGTTGTGGAAGGTAACTACGCACCAGCGTTGACGGTGGAGGTCAACGCAGATCCGTGTCACGGTTCTTGCGGCCGGATGGTAGTGTGAACATCCTGCGGTGCAGAACAATGAGGTTCCTCATGAGTGAATCCACACGCGAAGGACTTTGGCCAGTTGCCGCGTACTAGATCGTATCCCGCTTCGTTTAAACCTCTTGAAGGTCGTCGCGACAATTTTCTGGTGTACACGATTTATCTCCAGTCGTCAAATTACCTCCTGCAATTAATGTGCAAATTTTTAATCAGATCTTAAAGTCCTGCATATGAGGTCCTATCCAAGATCTTTAAAAAATAAATAAATAAAATAGAATTCCGTTAAGCTTTCTTAGCCTTAAAAGAAGTTACTTTCACGTAAAATATTTCCATCACGGCGCCAATATATTTTTTCTGTTTGTGCAAGGTAAATACTAGAGTTTGGTAAGACTTTCTCGTGTAGCGTAATATGCAGAGAACTAGCTTGCGAGACTGGGACGTGAGCAGACCTAGATCAAATTCACATAGCGTATTAACGGCTGCGGGCAGGCACACTTTAGGCAAATGCTGGGCTGGTCCCCAAATTCGATATGCAGTCAGTTAAAGATGTGACAAATTTGCCAAGTCCTGAAAAGATGGACCCCGTACTGGACGGAATAGTCAGGGAAAATAAAAATAAGAGGAGGAAGAAGAAGGCAGAATTTGATAATATTAAGGGCTAATCGCGTTTATATGTGTCTTAGATATACAACTCTTCTTTTGTGTAGCATTATGTACAAGAGTATTTCGTCGCAGTCATCATCTTTAAATAGTGCGTCACGTAGACAAAGGGTGGTTTCGTGAACGTGACTACTTTTTCTTTTTGTGATATGTTACAATGGTCTCTTGCGGTCTAGCCGTGTTGGTGAGGCGGTGGGTCTACCAGCGGTGCTGTGGCGCTGCGTCACTGCAATGCACTTTGGGGGTGTGGCGGTGGGACTTCTAATGACTGACAGTGGCAGGTAGTGCTGTTTTATGCTATTTATAGATTAGTGGTTTGAGAAACAACTGCGAGAAACTGTGTATAAAATTAGTCAACCTGTATGTTTTTATGATATCCGATGCTGTTCTAAAACTAAAGCTTTTTTCACCGACAACCTTATGGTATTCCAGCTTTAGTATTTCGTCTTCGTTCTTTCATTGAGTACTGGAAGAATATGCCTTTCGCATTGTGTTTTTCACCAAAGTATATGGCAGGTAGTCAGTTTCAGAGACAAATTTTCAGTAGCAGAATAGAGCTAAACAACTGAAGTAGATGTTGAAGCTGAGAACGTACAATAAATATAGATGTTGAAACTGAATTTTCAGCTCCGAAACACGCGGACACGAAACAATAAACATATAGTGACCAGAGCTACTTATCTTATTATAAAACAACGTAAGAGTTAAGTGTTGGCGCGGCCTCGCACAAAAATGTGAGTTAATAGGTGTACTACTATGAAAATGTTCATGCCTGACTATACTTAGAACGCCAAGCTCATTTTTACCCTACTTCCTTGCGATACTGCGATGCAGTCTTCCGCACTGAGATAACAGCAGCGCCCTGTATCATAACACCAGGAAATATCATCGAGGATTGAATGTTCCGGAACGCTTATTCCTGGACGAAGGGCAATGACACAGCTATGAAATACCAGACATTTTAACAAGAGTAAATAAAACTGAAATGTACAGCTGCCTAAGGCAGGTCACGACACGAATTGATTAGTTTATTATAACAAAAGAGATTCATTCGGTTCCCTATGCGGTCATACTGATGCAGGTTTTCTTTGGTTCTCATTAGCAGTATAGACAGGTGACAAGTTATTACTGTAAGCAAGGCCTCGTGTGACCGCTCGCGCATAACCGAATCTTTATTCTCGATGTCGAGCCGCTAAAAACATCGAGAAGCTGGAAAATGGGAGCGCGAAAGGGGGGCGGGAGGAGGGACAGAAAGACGTTCACATAGGCGAAAGTGTTTAAAAGCGTTCTCCGTCCCTCCCAAACCTCTTTTCTTTAACTTATGATGTTTCAATAAGACGTTATGGTAGCTGTAGTAACAGATATGGATAGAAGGTTGTTCAGACCTATGTTAATCTGTGTGGAAATTTTTTCTCTCTTGATATTTTCTGATCATGAAAACGTAAGTAATGTATAGAACACCACACTTTTTCACTAGGCTTGATCCTATTGGTATTGTTACGCCAGCCTCTGACTCACACGGCCAGTTGCCTATGGCTTAACATGTAATCCCAATCACAGAAGAACTTGGCATTTTTCAAATACAAATCGCGGTGATACAGATTAAACCCACTCGAATGGCAGCACAAATCCTGGGACAAACGGTGATTGAATCATTAGCCGTGGATTTTTATCTACGGTGCTGCCAAAATCGTTAATGGAGAAGTGTCATGTTGTTTAATTTAAAGTCCGGCCACCCAGGTGCACTTTAACAACGTTTGACACAATAAGTGTGGCAGTACGCCAAATATATCCGTTTGACGGCGTTCACCATTCATTTCAAAATGGCTACACAATCAAAACTGTGCAGTAACGATAAAGATAAAACCCAAGTTAGGACAGCCGATGCTTCAGATTATTGTCGTTCAGTAAATAACAGAAGAATGAGAACGAAGCCTTGTTGCGTTCAAATGTTTCAAATGGCTCTGAGCACTATGGGACTTAACATCTGAGGTCTTCAGTCCCCTAGAACTTAGAACTACTTAAACCTAACTAAACTACGGACGTCACACACAGCCATGCCCGAGGCAGGATTCGAACCTGCGACCGTAGCGGTCGCGCGGTTCCAGACTGAAGCGCATAGAACAGCTCGGACACACCGGCCGGCCCCTAGTTGCGTGACAAATCTAAAGGTGGGGGGCACTGGCTCTACCAATTATTTATGCCTGACCCCAGAGGTACATGTCCTGTAAAAGTGATGCAAGATGCGTAGTTTACAGACACACTTCTCGTTGTCACACATTTTTCATATCAGCTCCCGAAGTATTGTACCAAATGCTTTGTGTGCAGTCGGTGGAAACGTAGTGTGATGGGCCAAGAAAACTTGCAAAATGGTGGAAATAATGACCCACTACTCTCCCTTCTGACCTGACCGGGCCTAGAGTATCGGATCCATTTTCTACAACAAGCGTGATTCGTACTTGTCTACACGATCACATGGCGTAGTGTAGGATAAGGAAAGGAGGTGAAAACACAACTCTACTGAAATAATAGTCGACTACCAACTGTTTTAAAATTTATAGTAATTTCCAAATTACATAATTAGGGTGTCGCAGCAATGCCTTGATACAACATTGCCAACTGCCTTGCCGCAGTGGTAACACCGGTTCCCATCAGATCACCGAAGATAAGCGCTGTCGGGCTGGGCTAGCACTTGGATGGGTGAACATCCGGTCTGCCGTGCGCTGTTAACAAGCGGGGTGCACTCAGCCCTTGTGAGGCAAACTGAAGAGCTACTTGATTGAGAAGTAGCGGCTCCGATCTCGGAAACTGACATACGGCCGGGAGAGCGGTGTGTGACCACATTCCCTTCCACATCCGCATCCAGGGACGCCTGTGGGCTGAAGATGACACGGCGGTCGGTCGGTACCGTTGGGCCTTTATGGCCTGATAGGGAGGAGTTTAGTTTGGTTTAGATTACACGATCCGGAGGTAGCGCTCGGTCAGTCAAGAAAAACATTAAAGAAAAGTTACAAAAGGAAGAAATGAAACACGTAATTAAGGATGAGCGGGAGACATCCCGTCTAATAATGGTATACGGCAGTAGACGAAACAGATTATCTTACGATTAGTGACCACATGGAGGCGTCTGTGGTCTAGTTGCGATCGCAATTACGAATGGTCATCATAATTTCGGATGGCCCGATTGTCGCAAGTAGCGGACAACGTTCTCCGACTAACCAATAGTATCAGATCGACCTCCTGACGTGTGTTGAACTCAACTGTCTCCACATGGCATCAGACGGTAGGACAGTGTGGTGCGAAGGCTGTTTGTAGCTTCTTCATTGCAGAAGTCAGGCCTGAGAGGCACATAGCTCTACTCGTAAGGGTTTCTTTAACACATCGGATTTAGGAGAAAACGGCTGACTGGAGGGCTTTACTTTTCATAGCCAACCTATGAGCAGGTTACAAAGTTAAGATAGGTTGGCAGGCACTGGCTGCCTCTAATGGTTTTGTTCGCTTCTTTGACGCCTCTATAAGCTATAATTACCCTAATGTAGATGTGGCGATAAAAATTTGCCGCTCTTGGAGAATGTGGTACCACAAACTCCTCGTCTCTTTGGGAAGATTTGGACGTCACAGGTACAGTTAGTAGAGACAGGAAAAAAATGTTTTATCGTATGGCCAAATTCGGTGTTATTTTTTGTCAAACTCAGTGAGATTTTTTTGCCAAATTCGATGCTATTTTCTGACTAATTCAGTGTTAGTTTTAGCTAAATACGGTGTTATTTTTTGCCAAATTTGTTGCTATTGTATGCCAAATTTGGCGTTATTTTTGTACCAAATTCGATGCATGTTTGTCAAATTCTCTATTTTTAACCGAATTCGGTGCTATTTTTTTCTAAATTTGGTGAGATTTTTGCCAAATTTGGTGATATTTTTACCAAATTTGATGGTATTTTTCACCAAATTTTTTAAAATTTTTGTCAAATTTGGTGATATTTTTTCCAATTTTGGCGCATTTTTGTCAAATTCAGTGTTTTTTTTAATTCGGTATTATTTTTTCCAAATTCGATGTTATTTTTTGCCACATTCGGAGTTATTTTTTCCAAATTTGGATTTATTTATGTGCTAAATTTGTAATTATTTATTTGCCAAATTCGGAGATATTTATTTTCCATATTAGGTGCTGGTTTTTGCCTATTTCGGGATTGTTATTGATATCACATCATGGTTCATTACGTGGCAAATGAACTGTCATTTTAAGATTATGTCGAACCGCAGTGTTCAGGAAAAAAGAACTGAAAATGAAATTTCAACATTTATAATAATCAGTTGCCGGCCGGTGTGGCCGAGCGGTTCTAGGGGCTACAGTTTGGAACCGCGCGACCACTACGGTCGCAGGTTCGAATCCTGCCTCGGGCGTGGATGTGTGTGATGCCTTTAGGTTAGTTCGGTTTAAGTAGTTCTAAGTTCTAGGGGACTGATGACCTCAGAAGTTAAGTTTCATAGTGCTCAGAGCCATTTTTGAATAATCAGTCACCAGCAATAATAAACTGCCGTCCTCAGTTTTATAAAAATAGAAATTATACAGGAGAATGCCAAATTTCCCGATGCTTTGTAAAACTCACGTTATTGTTCGCGTTATTGCTTTCGCGAAATTTTGCTGTCCCTATCCATCATCGGTGCCTCTTCCTTACATGAACGGTCGTTATTTAATGACACAGTGTGACAAGCCACGCTAAACAAATTACGGAGTAGGTTCAGATCGACTTGAGCTCGCCGGTGGCCCCAGTTCTGGAATTCTAACTCGCTGGCTGCCGGCGGTAGACTGTTTCGTACGAAGCGTCGTGTACAGCGCCGGCGAAACTTCTGCAATCGCGTTACGAGCGCGCGCACACGGCGCTGTCCTGTTCTCCAAATTGCTGCTCTCTCTGCCCGCGACGGGGCCTCGTTAGCCTACGTGACGCCAAAGGAGAAACGGCGTCGGCCCAAACTAGATGCTAAACGAGCGCGAGCGCGCACTTTCGGCAGCTAGGTCTCGGCTCAGTGACGCCGCATTGCAGCCAGCCAGCCGCTTTGAATGTCCCACTTGCAGCAGTTGATCGTTCGGCGAGATGTAATGGAGCCGGATGCACGCAAAAATACGGAGTGACGTGTACGTATGAACTACTAAAAGAACGGTCGAAAACCGAATAGAAGATGCCCGCATCTCGTGGTCGTGCGGTAGCGTTCTCGCTTCCCACGCCCGGGTTCCCGGGTTCGATTCCCGGCGGGGTCAGGGATTTTCTCTGCCTCGTGATGGCTGGGTGTTGTGTGCTGTCCTTAGGTTAGTTAGGTTTAAGTAGTTCTAAGTTCTAGGGGACTTATGACCACAGCAGTTGAGTCCCATAGTGCTCAGAGCCATTTGAACCGAATAGAAGAACACAAGGGCAACTGTAGAATGGGAGAAAATGACTGATCAGCTGTTGGGTAATATGCTTTGCAACGTGGAGACAACTGGACTCCATTTGATAAGACTCAGGCACTGGCAGTTATGAAGGGCTACACAGAGGGAGCATAGAGATTGCCAAATATCCCAGTAATTTTAATCAGAAGGAGAAGGGTGCGAAACTAAATAGTCTCTCGATTTCGACGCCGAAGAAGATGTGTACCACTCTTTCTCCATGGGACGATAGCAAGTGACAATTGTCAGTAGCGCTTGAGTTTTCAAAATATGTGACGTCACGTCTTATGCGCGGGAGCAAGCGGAAGCGGAATTTTATTCCAGTTAGTAGAGAGCCAGGGTGTTTATCGGACCTTAGAAAAAGCTACAATCTTCATTGAAGATATCATTCACAGATGGGAGAAAACATTGCGATTCAAGAAGAAATTTATCCGACGGCGGCGTAGTAGCATGGAGTATTGTCATAAGTGTGACATTTCCGGCCGCGAAAGTTTATATTTTACAGTGATCACTCAACATCGGACTCTGTTCGCGCTCTTTATGTGCCTTAGCAGTCCTGGAAACAAGACTAAACACGAACGAAACTAATGCACTCTAGTGGCCATCCTATCCGTCACAAAGATGTTTCAATTGGCTCTGAACACAATGGGACTTAACATCTGAGGTCATCAGTCCCCTAGATCTTAAAACTATTTAAACCTAACTAACCTAAAGACATCACACACATCAATGCCCGAGGCAGGATTCGAACCTGCGACCGTAGCGGTCGCGCGCTCCCGGACTGAAGCGCCTCGAACCGCTCGGTCACAGCGGCGGGCTCGTCACAAAAAACTGCAACTTTAATCAGTTACACACTCGCCAATGGTGTGTACGCCTACGAAGATACATTGATATCCGCACATATATTATGAATGCTTCAAATTTTTTTCAGGCAATGTATGTTAAATTTAGTTTCAAACAAGTAAAAAAATACAGTTTGCACCGAGCATAAAAATGTTTCGTCAAACTTCGTAGCTACTTACGTACGCCATGTTCCGTGTTCACAATCAAGTTTATTTACTTTAAAATAACAATAATTTATAACTTTTACGACAGACTGCATTGTGTTACGAAAGAACAAGAAATATTACAACTAACGCGATTCGAACCTATGCGCACGAGATTTGACTGTGTTGAAAACGTGGGACAAGTACCACATGCTTATCATCTTAGATAGTAAGTTCTTTCTTCATCAGGTATATCAGCAGCGTGAGGTCCAAATTAAAGATAACTTTGAAGGCACCACGCCGAGCTTCACACAAAATATCAACAAAATTGTCCTGCAAAATCTTGGCCAATGATCAGACTATGAGAGCAAAACTGGATGAAAAATTTGGTGTCGATGGCCTTTTGATATCTGAATCTGCCCCTGTAGATGAACAGTGGAGTGCATACGCTAGCAGACTGCGTGGCTGTGCTTCAGAAGTCTTGGGAAAGCCTCAGAAGAAGCACCAGGACTGGTTTGACGACTCAGATCCAGAGATCAGAAAGCTAATTAATGATTTCAGAACCTCTCTTCGCACCCCTGATGATAACAAGCGTAGAGCAGCGCATTACAATCTGAAAGTGAAGCTACGTGCTCTCAAAGACAGTTGGTGGGCAAATAAAGCAAATGAAATACAGTTATATGCCGACTCACACCAAACGGGCAGATTCTTTGAGTCCCTGAAAACTATCTTTGGTCCAAGAGTTGGGAAGATAGCACCAGTCTATAACAAAGATAAAAGTTGTCGGCTGACGCAACAGATTGACATCCTGTCTCGGTGGGCGGAACATTTTAATGACGTTCTTAATTCCGACCATCAGACAACCGATATTCCATACATAGAAGCACTTGAAGACCTCCCAGTTGAGGAACAACTTGCGGATGCCCCTTCCTACGATGAATTCATTTCAGCACTGGCTAAGCTGAAAAATGACAAAACAGCAGGATTAGATAACTTGCCATCAGAGCTATATAAATATGGGGGGCCAAACATCAAGAAACCATTGTTTGCTCTGATCTTAAGGATTTGGGAGTATGAAATGATTCCACAAGACTGGAAAGATGCTTGCATTTCCAAGATCTATAAAGGCAAGGGTGACATATCAGACTGCAGCTCCCACAGGGGCATTTCTCTTCTCTCAGCAGCGGGAAAAGTCCTTGCCCACATAATTAACACCCGGCTAACACACTTTGCAGAAAAACTGCTACCAGAGACCCAGTGTGGCTTTCGCCCAAACAGAGGCACAGTGGATGCCATATTTGTTGTCAAACAAATGCAAGAGAAAAGCTTAGAGCAACATCGGCCTTTGTTCATGTGCTTTGTAGACCTGGAAAAAGCTTTTGATCGTGTCCCACGGGAAGCTCTCTGGATCATACTAAAGAAAACTGGGTGCTCTGACAAAATTGTCAGTTTGATTCGGCAGTTTCATGAAAACATGATGGCAAAAATCCGCCATGAGGACAAGCTCTCAGAACAGTTTCCCGTGACATGTGGTGTAAAACAAGGCTGTGTTCTGGCTCCCACACTCTTCTCACTTTACTTCGCAGTTGTTATGAGAGACGCGACCAAAGCCTGTAGTAATCAAATTAGTCTCGACACAAGGACAGACAAAAGTGTCTTCAAAATCTCTCGCCTCAGAACAAAAAGTCGCGTGACCAAACTATCAGTCTTAGAGATTCTCTACGCGGATGATGTATGCATGATGGCTAATTCTTGCGAAACTCTTCAGACTTACATAAATCTGCTAAATGCCTCCTGCAGAAGATTTGGCTTAGCCATTAGCATCACTAAGACGCAAGTTCTCAAACAGCCACTTAGAGGTCTTAATGCAGATGACTCCAGTATTGAGATAAATAACAAACCCTTGCAAAATGTGTCAAATTTCAAATACCTGGGAAGCCAAATTAGAAGTGACAACAGCCTGACAACGGAAATCGCAGCGCGTATAGCCAGCGCAGCCTCAGCCTTCGGTAAGCTTAATGACCGAGTATGGAAATCACATGATCTCAAACTACAAACAAAAATTGCAGTCTACAAAGCAGTAGTATTATCCACCTTACTCTATGCCTCGGAAACCTGGTGCTGTTACAAAGCTGACATTAAGAAGCTAGATAAATTTCATCTTCGATGTCTGAGATCAATTCTGCGCATCAAATGGGAAGACCGTGTCCCAAACACGGAGATTTTGCGCCGCGTGAAACTGGCTGGTATTGAAGCTTTAATAATGAAACATCAACTGAGATGGAGTGGTCACATAGTACGCATGGATGACAGTAGGCTACCTAAAGCGGTGTTCTACTCGCAGCTCTCGTGCGGGAAGAGGAGGAAAGGTGGTCAACACCTGCGATATAAAGACACCATTAAACGCCACCTTGCAGCCTGTGGCATTCCAAACAACCGTTGGGAGGAGCTAGCATTGCGCCGATCGGAGTGGCGATCAACTGTACATAAGAGCATCGAACAATTCGAGCAAAAGCGTCTAATGAACCTGGATGCTAAAAGAGAGCTCCGAAAATCTCAGCTCAAGCCTGTCTACACGTATACTTACAACTCTGCTGGTCAACTTCACTGTGCTTCATGCAACAGGATATTCAAAGCGAAATTCGGATCACGAGCCACATCCGAGCCTACCACAACAAGGACAGAGAAGACTGACGGAGTCGCTGTCGCCGGACACGGCGAGGAGGACATCAAAATCACAAATTCTTCGATTTCCCGAAAACGGTCTGCGTGCGGACCAGATACGTGTATAAATTATCCTCAGTTCGAAGTGTGCTAACGATTCCGCCTGGTGCGAAACGCGATTTTAAACTTTGATATTTTTCGAAACCGCAGGTGTAGGGACCTGAACACGTACGCAAATATTACTTTGTGGCAACCACCCCGTAGCAGCATTCCCGAAGCTCGTCGAAATTGGTAGATGGCCTTGTGCGAGGGCTGTTCAAGGAGTATAGAACCTTGTTCCTCCCCTCGTAAACCAAAGAGGCGCCACAGGAAGCGCCAGTCGTTGGCAGCCGAACTGTGAGTGAGGACATGTACTGAGCGCTTGTCGGATTCCGGTAATTTGTAAAAATATGGAAAAACTGAGCAACGATTTCATCAGATTACGCCAAAAACTTGGCGATGCCCAAGATTCAACAGGTTTGCGCAGACGACTCAAAAGCAACTTACGGATAAAGAACTGGTACAACAGCTTCAAAGGTGGCCACACATCAGTGGACAGAGAACCGCGTTTAGGCAGACCCTCAAGAAATGGCAGTGTCATTGATCTAAGTAGGGACCAAGGCCAATTCATCAATACCAAGAGATCCTTCGTCCCCTTCGTGATTCTGTGCGGCGCAAACGACCAAATCCGTGGGCAGCAAAACTTGGCAGCACCATTATGATAACGCACTCACCCATTCTGTGCATTTGATTCAGAATTTCCTCACCAAACACAACATTCCTCATGCTCTCCATCCCCCACATTACGCATCTCCGCGTAAATTTTAGCTATTTCCAAACTTGAAAATGTCCCTGAAAGGAACACGGTTTGTGTCAAGATAAGACGTCATACGGAATGCAGCAGCCCGCCTGACCACCATATCAAAAGACGCGTTCCGGAAGTGTTTCCAACAATGACGGAAGCGCTGGGAAAAGTATGTGCAATAACCGAGAGACATCTTGGAAGGGATTTGGGATTCTGTACCTCCAAGTTAATAATCGGATTTTTGCGAACCAGAGGTTCGATAATTTTTTTAACACGCCCAAAAACACTTGTCGCAGGCTGATGAACTGGGTACACGGTCAGTTCCGTACACTTCAGGTCCCAGGTATTTGGACTGACTGGTTCACATGGTAACGGTTCAAATGGCTCTGAGCACTATGGGACTCAACTGCTGAGGTCATAAGTCCCCTAGAACTTAGAACTACTTAAACCTAACTAACCTAAGGACATCACACACATCCATACCCGAGGCAGGATTCGAACCTGCGACCGTAGCAGTCGCGCGGCTCCGGACTGAGCGCCTAGAACCGCTAGACCACCGCGGCCGGCTCACATGGTAACGCTTGGAGTGTTTTGCCGCTGCTGCTACGGCATTGGCAGAATGGCGTGATGAGGCAGAGGTTGTCCTCGCTGAGTATCACACGGCCGCTTCCGTCTCCCACAGTTGCCGAGTCTGATGGCTGCCACGCGCCCTGTTTTCAGGGCCGCCGACAGAGTTATTACACCTTGCTTCTCGTGTTTCGTAACTCCTCACTGTCGAGTGTCACGGCCGCTTCGCGCGAGGCGTACTTACCTGCAAGTTCTGCACAATACCGAGCAGGCGCATGTCTGAGGTGTGGCAGTCGCCATGCAGGGTCTTCGACATTCGCTCCATAACTATCGCTTCGAAGGCCGCCCGCTGTTGCGCGTGGTAAGTTCTCTCGTGACAGGATGATAATCAACCCCTTGAAAGAGCACGCTTGTCCGTTTGGAGATGGGGTGGAACGGTACCAGGCGGTTTTGTTATCCGCAACATTCATGGCACTGAAGTGATATGTATATGCAAATTGACGCAGTAAGATTGATCGACGTGGAGACATAGCAGAACGGCATTTGGAATTGCCCACGACCACACCGTGAGTGAAGTTCGCCGAGTTGTTAGTGTTTCAACGCGGACTTTCCAAAGTGGCTACAAGGAATGGTGTTTCACTCGCAGTAATGTAATACGGCAATAGACAGTTTTCGTAAGTTAATGCTAACCAACAGGGATTTGGAACGAATGCCACCCCTTGTCAGTGACAATCGATTTCGTACCGACAGGAGCTGCCGCTGTCGGGAATTCATGCCCATCTCAATCAGTTTCCGAGCGAACATTGAAAAGCGAACTGCATGTAGTCAACATTTGGAGTTGGGATACCTCGCAAAAGGATACTGCTCGCAGCGGCACGTAAAGTAGGACGTTGTCAAGTAACAAAATAACATAGAAGCTTGACATCTGACTGGAGGAGAGTAGTGTGGTGCGACGTGTCGCGATTTTGCCTCTTTTCAAATAATGCAAGTCCTTGAGCGCACCGACGGCTCAAAGAGGCGTTTGACCTCCAGTGTGTGGGAGTTGTAGTTCAAGCCCGGGGATGCTCTTCGTACCATGATTTGGGTCCAAACATTTAGGTTACGGGGCATGTGAACTAGAACCTATATCAACATTCTCAATGATCAAGTGTTGCCGTGGGTGAGTATGTTGTGAGCATTACCGTCATGAAAGACGACAACAGTCGTGTTAATAACTCTGGACTCATAGGTTCCCGATTTGACAAACACTCGGGCAGCGTGTCGCATCACAACTGGCCCGCTAAGTCACCCGATCGTAATCCTGAAGAATACACATACTCCCAGATATTTAATGGCTGTTGACTGCTACCAGTGATTGTTGGGCAATCGTGTAATCGTACCGTAAAAAGTCTTCCCGTCTGTTTATGCGCGATGCGTTATACATTTCTTTATGTTAAGAGTCAGTCGTTAATCCCTGTAGGAAGCGTCGATAGTTTGCAGGTCTTTCTCAATTTCGCTACAATTTTCTAGCATTTTGACTTGGCTGTATACAACAGTATGGTCCCCGAACATCATCATAGGGCTTATCGACTAGGTCATTTATTTATACAGGGCGGTCAGCAATAGTAGGCTCGTAAAGTTGGTAGGTTGTATTGAGAAATAATTGTCAAGAAAAAATTTCGATACGTTGCGCTGTTTCCGGGTTAATCGGCGTTAAAGTTAGCCAATCAGGACGTTGCGTGTTCAAATTCAAGCAGCCGACAAGATACAATTAGTGTCAGTTGTTTTCATAGCGAACATGATAGCGCATGGGACTGCTCAGCCTCTAGCTCAGGTTCGGTCCTTACTATCGTCCCATGTCCAATTTTTGTGCCGGTCACTGGAAACCAAACGAAGAACACGTTTGCCGACAGCGTCTGTGACGGGCCACTTGAATCTGCGCGCACGACGACCTGAGCGGCCAACTTCAATGCTACTTAACACGGAAACGGCGCAACGTATCGAAATTTTCTCCTTAACAATTATTTGTCGCCACAACCAACCCTGCAACACCGTTACAAAATTTAAGTCTGTTTTTAACCACCCTATATACATTCCGAACAGTAGTGAATATTTACTTTGTATATCTATGGCAATACATGAACAATGATTACAAAACTACTGCACGTCAACATTTAAGCACAGTCCTCCAGCATAAAATACCACAAATGAGAACAGCTGTATATAGATATCAACGTCTTTCATGTTTTTTACAACATCACTCGTTAGTGTGAGGAAATCTTCGAAAGGACCCTTGTAGGCACGTGCGGGACACGTTGATGCAACATGAGCAACTGTCTGTTGTTCTGCAGTACGGTTGCACGATGGTGATGAAGATTTGCCTCGCTTGTAGAGAGAGTCTGCACATCGTCCATTGCCCGTTCGGATGCGGTTCAAGGTAGTCCAAATTGCCCGAGGCTGGTCGAACCGAGGGGGTTTCTTCTGGACGCAGTGCGACTACAGGCATTGTGGGGAACAGTTTTGTTGCCAGCAGCGTTTCCATTCATCGACGGTGTTGAATTCCGTTTCCATAACAGTCTTGGCTGTGATGAGAGTGGGATGTGTTGATCGTAACGCTTCGAAGGGAATACGTCGTTCATATTGGAAAGTCGGTTTTATTAGCAATCTTCTGGTATTCACGTTCTGGTATTCACGCAGTAGCGCGCTCTTCCGTCTGATATCAGGAGGTGGAATGTGGCTCAAGATAGGTAGTGAGTGTGTGGGAATAGATCGTATTGACCCACTAACAGTGCGCATAAGCTCGTTAAGTTGTACGTCTATCTTTTTTATGTGTGGACTGTTAAACCAGACGGGTGCACATTACTCTGGTGCTGAGTATACCATACCGAATGCTGATACGCGGAGAGTGCCTAATGACGATCGCCAACGGTGCAATATACGTAATATCGCCAGTCAAGAATGCACATCTATGTTCTGTATCTGATCTCAGTGCCATCCATAAAGGTACAGTAAAAATAGGAGAACTAACAGTAATTAATATAACACTCCCTTGGTGTACGCCTGAAACTACTTTCACGGCAGAAAACGTCTCCCCATTAAAAATGGCATGCTGTGTTCCACTTGTTGTATTGGCAGAAGAGCCAACACCGTGTAACTAGTGGAGGCCGAAATGCACGCGTTTTAGCTCACGCAGGCTGGCGTGAGGAGGGAAGAACTATACTGACGTGAGGTCTGGAACATGACAAGGAATTAGAATTTAGAAAGCGGACGTAATTAGTTTGATACTTAACTTTAATCCATTAATGATGAACGTCGCTCTTGACGGTACATGATTCACAATATTATCCGTTCAGATTATAGTAACTGAATATGGCGCCTTGCTAGGTAGTAGCAAATGACGTAGCTGAAGGCTATGCTAGACTGTCGTCTCCGCAAATGAGAGCGTATGTAGGCAGTGAACCATCGCTAGCAAAGTCGGCTGTACAACTGGGGCGAGTGGTAGGGAGTCTCTCTAGACTAGACCTGCCGTGTGGCGGCGCTCGGTCTGCAATCACTGATAGTGGCGACACGCGGGTCCAACGTATACTAACGGACCGCGGCCGATTTAAAGGCTACCACGTAGCAAGTATGTTGTCTGGCGGTGACACCACACCACTTGGTAGTAACTATGCAGTGACAAAGCTGGTCTGATATTCCGTACTTCAGTATTTTGTTTGCAAGACCAGAAGTGTCGAACCGAAGTTGGGTAACACGACAGCCACTTGTTAGCTTCCGATAACAGTAAAGACGCCACCGTCAAAACATAACTGTCTCAATGAACGACAGCCAATAAGCGAACAATAGCGCCCTGCTCCAATCCGCAAGTATTAACAGACAACGACTCCATATTAGTCGTTATTTCTTTCTTTCTTCTTCTTCTCCCCCCCCCCCCTCCTTTTGTTCCGCCTGAACAACTGAACACGAAATTAGAAGAAGATTTTGGCGCATTACGGTAACTGTGGTGGTTTACGCGAGAGCAGTACCGTCGCGGCTGGGGGATATACACATACAGAGACAGCAGGAGGGCACAAGGCTGCGGTGAACGACCTAGCCCCGGCCCCCAGTGAGCGGGCGAGATAGGGCACGGCAGCAGGCAGCAGGCGCCGACTGCAGTGGAGCCAAACCTGTTTGTGCTGGGGGCGGCGGCGGCGGCGGCAGCGACGTCCGGCCTTGCACCCACGCCGCCACAACGGAAGGCAAGGCCGCCGCCGCCTCCGTCTGGGGCCTCCCGAACGGAAGCTTTGAGCACCTGTCATTTCCTGGTATTCTCATTCTTGAAGCAATCCTTAACCTTCATGACTGTAGTAGGTATACGCAACTTGACAACACGAAAACCTTATTTCGGGAACCGTTTATCGGTACCCTCTTTTCACGATACGACTGAATCGATTTTGCGACCACGATAAAATGCTGTTACCCGATGTTATTCAATCTGTATATTGAGCAAGCAGTAAAGGGAAAAAAAAGAAAAAAAATCGGAGTAGGTATTAAAATCCATGGAGAAGAAATAAAAACTTTGAGGTTCGCCGATGACATCGTAATTCTGTCAGAGACAGCAAAGGATTTGGAAGAGAAGTTGAACCGAATGGACAGTGTCTTGAAAGGAGGATATAAGATGAACATCAACAAAAACAAAACTTGGATAATGGAATGTTGTCGAATTAAGTCAGGTGATGCTGAGGGAATTAGATTAGGAAATGAGACACTTAAAGTAGTAAAGGAGTTTTGCTATTTGGGGACAAAAAAAACTGATGATGGTCGAAGTAGAGAGGATATAAAATGTAGACTGGCAATGGCAAGGAAATCGTTTCTGAAGAAGAGAAATTTGTTAACACCGAGTATAGATTTAAGTCTCAGGAAGTCGTTTCTGAAAGTATTTGTATGGAGTGTAGCCATGAATGGAAGTGAAACATGGACGATAAATAGTCTGGACAAGAAGAGAATAGAAGCTTTCGAAATGTGGTGCTACAGAAGAATGCTGAAGATTTGATGGGTAGATGACATAACTAATGAGGAGGTATTGAACAGAATTGGGGAGAAGAGGAGTTTGTGGCACAACTTGACTAGAAGAAGGGATCGGTTGGTAGGACATGTTCTAAGGCATCAAGGGATCACAAATTTAGTATTGGAGGGTAAAAATCGTAGAGGGAAACCAAGAGATGAATACACTAAGCAGATTCAGAAGGATGTAGGTTGCAGTAAGTACTGGGAGATGAAGAAGTTTGCACAGAATAGAGTAGCATGGAGAGCTGCATCAAACCAGTCTCAGGACTGAAGACCACAGCAACAACAACCCGAAGTGTGTCAATAAATCAGTTATTCCAATTTCATTATTATACACTGAGCTAAGTGACGGTATACCTCCTAATACCGTGTGGGAGATACATTTGCCCGACGCTGTGTAGCAATTCGACGTGGCATGGACTCAAGTCGTTGCAAAACCATGCACAAATATTGGGCTATGCTGGCTCTACGACCATCCATTATAGCGGAAGTGTTAGTCGGTGCAGGATATCGTGCACGAAGTGACCTCGCGATTATGCCCCATAAATGTTCGATGGGATTCACGTCGGACGGTCTGGGTGGCCAAATCATTCGTTCGAATTGTCTAGACTTTTCTTGAAACCAATAGCGAACAATTACGACCCGAGACATGGGGCTTTGTCATCCATAAAAATTCCGTCATTGTTTGGTAACATGAAGTCCATGAATGGGTGCAAATGCTCTCAGTTGGTTCAGTTGGACTAGACTACCCAGTCCATTCCACGTAAACACAGCCCACACCATTAAGGAGGCACCAACAGCTTGTAGACAACTTCGGCCCATGACTTCGTGGGGCCTGCGCCACACTCGAACCCTGTATTGCCTCATATCAACCGAAATCAGGACTCATCTGACCAGACCACGGTTTTCCATTTGTTTACGGTCAAACCGATATGGTCACGAGCCCAGGAGACGCGCTGCATGCGATGTCGTACTGTTAGCAAAGGCACCCGCGTCGATCGTCTGTTGTCAGCCCATTAACCCCAACTTTCGCCTCTCTGTCCTAACGGATACGTTCGCGGTACGTTCAAAAAATGGCTCTGAGCACTATGGGACTTAACTTCTGAAGTCATCAGTCCCCTAGAACATAAACAACTACTTAAGCCTAACTAACCTAAGGACATTACACACATCCATGCCCGAGGCAGGATTCGAACCTGCGACCGTAGCGGTCACGCGCTTCCAGACTGTAGCGCCTAGAGCCGATCGGCCACTACTGCCGGCTGTTCGCGGTACGTTCCACATTGATTTCTGATGTTATTTCACTCAGCACTGCTTGTCTGTTAGGGCTCACAATTCTGCGCAAACGCCGCTGCTCTCGGTCTTTAAATAAAGGCCGTCGGCCACTGCGGTATCTGGTGAGTGATAACGCCTGAAATATGATATTCTCGGCACACTCTTGAGATTGTCGGTCCCGGAATATGTGATCCCCGAACGATTTTCGAAATGGAATATCCAATGTGTATAGTTGCAACTGCCATTCCGCGTTCGAAGTCTTGATTCCTGTCGTGCGGCCACAAACAAACAAGGCGGACACCTTTTCACATGAATGGCGGCCGGAGTGGCCGAGCGGTTCTAGGCACTACAGTCTGGAACTGCGCGACCGCTACGGTCGCAGGTTCGAATCCTGCCTCGGGCATGGATGTGTGTGATGTTCTTAGGTTAGTTAAGTAATTCTAAGTTCTGGGGGACTGATGACCTTAGAAGTTAGTCCCATAGTGCTCAGAGCCATTTGAACCATTTTTCACATGAATCACCTGGGGACAAATTACAGCGCCGCCAATGCATAGCTCTTTTATACGTTCTGCAAGCGATGCTACAGCCATCTGTATTATGCATATCGCCATCGCATGGCTTTTGTCACCTCTCACCCCTTCCTTTTTTTTGGGATGTTTCCAGTCTCAAGTATGGCGGAGAAAAATTTGCAGAGCCATGTGCTTATTTTTCTCCGTCATACTTGAGACTGAAACATCCCCCCAAAAAATGGAAGGAGTCGAAGATAACAGCTGGAAAGGACGAGAGAGATCTCAAGAGCTACAGACCTATCTCTCTGCTGTGTGTGATTTACAAACTTCTCGAGAAAATTCTCCTATAGAGAATGACCCACCTAGTGGATGCAGCAATACCCGTGGAGCAAGCTGGTTTCAGGTAGAAGAGGAGCTGCTGCGATCAAGTCCTGGCACTAACCATGCATATTGCGTGGTTTTCAGAACAAGAAAAAGACCGATGTTTGATGCACATTACGATAACATTCTCATTTATTTTAATTTTGGCATTTTTTGTAGTGGGTTCTGTTTTGTATGTTTTTAGCCCTTCCATCACCTTACAATGCGATTCAATTAATATTTTGTAAACACGATTTGCTTGTGATCGATCGGAACCAACAGTTTGTGAGGGACTTCCATAGTCATTTGGATTCACTGAATCATCTATATAATCAGCTATCAGCATAGCTTGAAACTGCGTTAAAGTGAATTTGAGTAAAAAGACATCTTGTAATTGTGTCATAGGGCTTGTTTTACGCCATGAGGATGACGTCACAAACTAACAAAATAAAAGTAGCAGCGTCAGCTGGTACTCGAGCAATTGTAGTGACACCCTTCACACGATATCGACGAGTGCACGTAGCAAACGGTGGCGGCCACGGGTGTCCCTCTGTTTCCGGGATGGCGCTCTGTCCTCCTTTCCTTAGGTTGAAGGTCGACTCACTGAGGCAGTAAGATCAAAACGTATGTAGAACTCGTTAACTTCTAAATTAATGTGCCTCGTACCCTCTGCATATGCCGTGTGCTTACAGAGTGTGTCTGAGGCATAAAGAGGAAAGAAAAAGAGCTGTCATGTTGCTGTTTGGCCGGTACAAAACGCCAATTAAAAAGAAGTTGAAAATGTTCTGTAAAAATAAGATGTCTGACGAAGGGAACCAGCCGAGGTAGTGCTGTAACACTAAGAGTTTCCCGTAAAGTATAGAATTAATTTGGATGTAATGTACTTTGAATTAGTTGATTCAGTACTTCAATAAACGTGACTCTTAAACAAAAAAACAGTATAATTATATTAATGGAGTGTCTGTTCCACAAGTTAGTAGAACTTTTTGTACGTATGTGTGTGTGTGTGTGTGTGTGTGTGTGTGTGTGTGGAGGGGGGGGGGGGAGGGGGGAGTATATGAAAGAAGTGTCACATATTCCTACAGGAGACAGTACTGCACAAAACTGAAAGAGAATCTTCGATAGTGATTGGTCCGTCCGGAAACAAATACCTGTCGAGATACGGACCAGTCTTCTCTCATTCCCTTCTGGTTGTGACGTAGAAGCAGACACTACAGGCAATGCTGTGCATATGATTATCACGCATCCTGACACATCCTTCGGCCCTTCTTCGCAGTGAATTACGGATTCTTTCAAATACACCTGGCTACATTTGAACCGTGTCACATTCATTGGTCACACGCTCCCGTAACGTCTGCACATTGTCGATAGGTTGACCATACACGTATGCCGTTAAATGTCCCCATAGCCAGAAATTCATCGGATTCAGGTCTAGTGAACGTGGAGGCCATGCTGTCGAACCTACCCGACCAGTCCATCGCCCATGAAACAGGGCGTTGAACCCTCCCTTGTTACATGATACCGAAAGTACGCCGGATAAACTGGCGACGAGAACAACTATCCAAGTTAAATAGCAGTTCATCCCTGGACAGAGTACTGTCGCACAATCCGTGGAAAGTGGTGTGTTGACCCATCATAAACAAACCACAGTCGTCTTCCTGCGAGGGTGACGTTCTCCAGTAGTGCTGGTAATTCATAACGCAGAAATAGGTGAACGCAGCACCTGTTAATCTGTTTGGTAAAGTGTATAGCCCTAGGAGACTGTCACCAACAATTCCTGCCCATAAGATAATACTGAAGCAATCCGAATGCCTCACCTCCATGATTGCTCGAGGATTTCTATCTACCTACACTTGCTTATTGTGGTTACTGACTGTGCCATCTGTTGCCAAGGCCTACTCCAGGTAATACTAATCATTACTCGTTATTAGTGAAAGGACCCGTATCTCAACGGTATTGGTTTCCGGACATGTAATTGTAGAAACTTTTCTTGTAGCTTTTACTAGTATTCTCTTCTCTAGGAATATGTGACAATTGTTTAAAACATCCTGTATGTGATTTTAAAAAGCAGTAGTTGTGATCCAGCACCAGGTTTCGT
This sequence comes from Schistocerca nitens, assembly GCF_023898315.1. NCBI lineage: Eukaryota > Metazoa > Arthropoda > Insecta > Orthoptera > Acrididae > Schistocerca > Schistocerca nitens. Next base: position 980,863,463 of record NC_064615.1, on the reverse strand, counting down.
TTGATTTCACAATCATCCCCCAAAACCTAACAGAACACTACACTTCAGTGCCCAGTGACGGATATGGGGTTGATTCTGAATTTACGTGCAAGTTTTCTTATATTCGGTTTTTTTTTTTTTTTTTTTTTTTAAAGGTTCAAATGGCTCTGAGCACTATAGGGCTTAACTTCTGAGGTCATCAGTTGCCTAAAACTTAGAACTACTTAAACCTAACTAACCTAAGGACATCACACACATCCATGCCCGAGGCAGGATTCGAACCTCCGTCCGTAGCGGTCGCGCGGTTCCAGACTATAGCGCCTAGAACCGTTCGGGCACTCCGGTTTTTTTTTTGGGGGGGGGGGTTATTATTTATTTCTACAGTGTGTATCTAAGAGAAAAGTAAGACAAATACCGTTCAGGAGTGACTCCTGTCCGTCATCCGTTGGGACGAGGGGAATGTTCCCTCTCTCTCTCTCTCTCTCCAACGCAGGTCTAGTTTTTGAACCAATGCGAAAAAGCTGAAATCACAACCAAAGGCAAGATGATTCTGCAAGAACAGTTGCTAATATATTACAACTGATGAAAGGCTAACGAATTGAAAACTTTTGGGGTTTTGTAATTTGGAAGGTGATAAGTAGACATGAGGAATAAACCGTTAGTGTGCAGTGATCGTCCTGTGTGCTGAACTCAATCGTACTTCCAAGATTCCAAAAAAGCGCCGACTTTCGAGTATTGAAACGTATTCCAGTTCGTTTAGTGGTAACATAATACACCATTGTAAACGGTGGTTTGATTGCAGGCGTACTTCCAAGGCCTCAGTGCTGTCAGCCAGTCAAGGAGGATGGCAGGTGGGCGGATAACAAAAGTCCTCGCCTCCCAAGGCCAGCTGCTTCGCTTATTGCCGAGGCAACGCTTTCTGTGGATGCGACTCTTATGCGAGACGGCAAAAAAATCACGCGCGCCAAAACAAGCTTTTAAATATTACTGGAAAAGTGTGCAGTAAGCACCCTCCGATGATGACGTCGCGGTTATTAGGAATTCAGCTCTAGCTTTGTTGGACAGAGGTAGGAAACGAATTCTAAAATGATCAATGCGAAGTGTTTTAAGCAAGTTTCGGTAAATTTACATTTGGATGACGGATGACATTACGAGAAGCTGACTCCCCCCCCCCCCCCCTCCTCTCTCTCTCTCTCTCTCTCTCTCTCTCCAATACATGTCTAGTTTATGAGCCAATGCGAAAAAGCTGAAATCACAACCGAAGGCAAGATGATTCTGCTAAAGCAATGATTTTTCGAAATGTATACGCTGTGTTTGGTTCTGACGTATCGAACACATTGGAATTTGTGAACAAAATTTAGTACGTAAAGCAAGTACACTACTGGCCATTAAAATTGCTACACCAAGAAGAAATGCAGATGATAAACGCTTATTCATTGGACAAATATATTGTACTAGAACTGACATGTGATTACATTTTCACGCAATTTGGGTGCATAGATCCTGAGAAATCAGTACCCAGAACAACCACCTCTGGCCGTAATGACGGCCTTGATACGCCTGGGCACTGAGTCAAACAAGAGCTTGGATGGCGTGTACAGGTATAGCTGCCCATGCAGCTTCAACACGATACCACTGTTCATCATGAGTAGTGACTGACGTATTGTGACAAGCCAGTTGCTCGGCCACCAATGACCATACGTTTTCAATTGGTGAGAGATCTGGAGAATGTGCTGGCCAGGGCAGCAATCGAACATTATCTGTATCCAGAAAGGCCCGTACAGGACCTGCAACATGCGGTCGTGCATTATCCTGCTGAAATGTAGGATTTCGCAGGGATCGAATGAAGGGTAGAGCCACGGTTCGTAACACATCTGAAACGTAACGTCCACTGTTCAAAGTGCCGTCAATGCGAACAAGAGGTGACCGAGACGTGTCATGGCACCCCATACCATGACTCCGGGTGATACGCCAGTAAGGCGATGACGAATACACGCTTCCAATGTGCGCTCACCGCGATGTCGCCAAACACGGATGCGACCCTCTTGATGCTGTAAACAGAACCTGGATTCATCCGAAATAATGACGTATTGCCATTCGTGCACCCAGGTTCGTCGTTGAGTACACCATCGCAGGCGCTCCTGTCTGTGATGCAGCGTCAAGGGTAACTGCAACCATGGTCTCCGAGCTGATAGTCCATTCAGCTGCAAACGTCGTCGAACTGTTCGTGCAGATGGTTGTTATCTTGCAAACGTCCCCATCTGTTGACTCAGGGATCGAGACGTGACTGCACGATCCGTTACAGCCTTGCGGATAAGATGCCTGTCATCACGACTGCTAGTGATACGAGGCCGTTGGGATCCAGCACGGCGTTCCGTATTACCCTCCTGAAGCCACCGATTCTATATTCTGCTAACAGTCATTGGATCTCGACCAACGCGAGTAGTAATGTCACGATACGATAAACCGCAATCGCGATAGGCTACAATCCGACCTTTATCAAAGTTGGAAACGTGATGGTACGCATTTCCCCTCCTTACACGAGGCGTCACAACGTTTCACCGGGTAACGCGAGTCAACTGCTGTGTGTATGAGAAATCGGTTGGTAACTTTCCTCATGTGAGCACTTTGTAGGTGTCGCCAACCGCGCCAACCTTGTGTGAATGCTCTGAAAAGCTAATCATTTGCATATCACAGCATCTTCTTCCTGTCGGTTAAATTTCGCGTCTGTAGCACGTCATCTTCGTGGTGTAGCAATTTTAATGGCTAGTAGTGTATTAAATGCTCTGTGGCGAAAAGTTGGTCGACGTGTGACCTGGTAATAAAACACTGGTCTCTTGTCAGTTTTTTATGTGTGGTGTAGCTGACTGTTTTTGTGTACCTCTCTCCCTTTTCTTCTGTCCGTATTTCCGTTACCAGTATCGCCCTCATTGTCGGTACCATTGTGAACCCTCCGCCCTTGTACTATGCAATGGCTTGCGGACTATATATGTGGAAATAGAAATTTGTCTGCAGTGCAGTTCGTTTATACGTTAGGTAAAATCCCCGAGTGCGGGAGAATTGGATGCGAGCTGGCTACCGGTAGGCGTTGACTAAAATGAAATTATAGAGTCGCAAGTAAATATGTATAGTATTAGTCAGTGGTGAGTTAGGGCGTTACGTGATATTGAGCATGTACATACTTCTGTTACACTTGGAGGTGGGTGTGACTGGGTTTCCCAGTAACTGTAAATTCGCGATTTGATGTGGATAGGTTTGAAGAGAAGTTTATGGAACTGGGTGTGGGATGTGGAGGACTCTCATACGAGGGCCGTTCAGAAAGTAACCTCCGGTTGATTTAAAAAAATACACCAAGTTAAATAAAAATATTTTAATATATACATCTTACAACTACATCTTTGCACTATTTTTCTACATAGTCTCCATAGCGATTGAGGCACTTATCGTATCTCTTCACAAGCTTTGAAATTCCTTCTGCATAAAAATCACCCGCTTGTGCCTGGAGCCAGCCTGTGACCGCATCTTTGAGCTCTTCGTCGTCATCAAACCGCTGTGACCCGAGCCATTTCTTCAAATGCATGAAGAGGTGATAATCACTTGGCGCCAGGTCTGGGCTGTAAGGTGGATGGTTGATAACGTCCCACTTGAAGGACTCAAGAAGGGCCGTTGTTCTGCGAGCAGAGTGAGGACGGGCGTTATCGTGCAAAAAAAAAAAAAAAAAACGATACCGGAAGTCAGCATACCACGGCGTTTGTTCTGTATAGCCCATCGTAACTTTTTTATTGTTTCACAGTACACGTCTTGATTAATGGTCGTACCACGTTCCATGAATTCAACCAACAACACCCCTTTGGCATCCCAAAACACCGTTGCCATCAGTTTTCTGGCAGAAAAATCTTGCGAGGCTTTTCTTGGTTTGGTAGGCGAATTTGAATGTGCCCACATCTTTGATTGTTCTTTTGTCTCAGGGTTCACGTACTTAATCCAGGTTTCGTCACCGGTCACGATTCTGTTTAACAATGGTTCTCCTTCGTCCTCATAACGTGACAGAAAGTCTAATGCAGAGGCCATTCTTTGAGTTTTGTGGTGGTCGGTAAGAATTTTGGGCACCCATCGTGCACAGAACTTCACGGTAACCCAATCTTGCTGTCACTATCTCGTACAAGAGAGTCTTAGAAATCTGTGGAAAACCAGTAGACAACTCCGACATTGAGAAACGTCGATTTTCACGAACTTTTGCATCAACTGTCTGAACGAGTTCGTCAGTCACCAATGATGGTCTACCACTCCTCTCTTCATCATGAACGTTTTCTCGTCCACTTTTAAATAAACGTACCCATTCACGGACAACTCCTTCACTCATAACTCTTGGTCCGTACACGGCACAAAGCTCACGATGAATAGCTGCTGTAGAATATCCTTTGGCTGTAAAAAACCTTATGACAGCACGCACTTCACATTTGGCGGGGTTTTCTATTGCAGCACACATTTCAAACTGCCACAAAAACCAAACTAGCGCAGGTACGACGTTCACTCAACCACGGCTTGATGCCGACTGACCTGTTGAGTGCGTGAACGCACAGATGGCGTCGCTACTCCCCCCACAACCCGCACTGTGACCAATCGGAGGTTACTTTCTGAACCGCCCTCGTAAATGGGAAATTGGTGTTAGAAATTGAGGCGGAGTCTTCATTTGGGATGGGGTAGTTAGGTGGGTGGTTTTCATGAATATTTCATGGCTTGGGAGGGGAAGTCCATTAAAATTACGCTAACAAAGGACGTTGATTGTGTGGAGACGGAAGGAATCATCTTTGGCACGTAACTCGGGTAGTCATTTTTACCGACGAAAATGAATGTAAATAAAAAATCTGATCACTTTATTTTGTTCTACCGGTAATTGCTTATTTTAAAGACATCATTCTCTTTCCCCTTCCGAATATCTCTGGTAAAGCTAGTTCCTTGTAATTCACTTCAGATCGTTAATTTTAAGCGGAAAACCAGTGATGATCATGTACAAACGTGTATATAAACTTGTACTGCGTTGGAGGACGCTACGTAAATGATAATTTGAATTGGAATAAATGTTGACATTATATTTAATCTTCCCTCTGATACAGTGTCAACATGTAAAACAATATGTTTCATTCCCCTGCGTCTGTTGGAATAAAGAAAGCCAATAACTTAGCATGGCTCTGGTAAATATCACGTTTATAGCTAAACAGCTATTAATTTGATTGCAGTAGTGGAATGGATTGCGGAACAGTTGTGAAGTTTTCATTAACACGAGTTTTATTTGCCTTGAGAGCAAATAAAACCTGTATTGAACAATCAGATTACACAACTCCACAGCTTGTCTATGTAATGTTTACGAAATTTAGTATTAGACAATGTCGTCACATTAACTAATTCGTAAAGGGTGTAGTAACTATCCGAGTTGCAGTAATTTACTATCGTTCTTCCACCGAGCAGACGTGGAGACAGGAACACACTAATTTACATTTATTTTCCCGTAAGTTGAAAAATATACACCTCCAGGCATTTGTTCGGGTTCTCACCGTCATACTCCCCACCCTCTGCGTGTTGTAAAGGTGCGTAAGGGCAAGTTGAGGCATCAGAAATGAAAGAACCTAATTGACAGTAGTACAAAAGCACCAGAACATCTCTTGGATAAAAGAGGAATAGGCACTTGTTCTACGGTATGATGATGATGTTAGGTTTATTTTTCTTTAAATGTTTTATCCATAACTGTGTGATGGAACACAATGGCTTTGACTATATTCTGATGGCCTCACAGGCAAGTCTGTCAACAGCTCCTGTTTCTCTCCAGTGACGTCATCTTGAAGCTGCGTGAAACCACGTGCTTTGTTATTTGCAGCAGTCGTTTCCTTATGCAGCGCAATCCGAGCAGCGTGACTCACAAACCCTCTTTCAGCTTTCAAGGTTCCGACGAATTCGATGACGTCCGCCGCCTATCAGCGGTCGGGTCACGCAGCCGTCCCGTCGCCTTCTTGCTGTGGCCACTGCCGGCTGGACGCAAGCCCGACTACTGCTGTGGTGACGTCACGAGGTGGGAGGGGTCCTCTGCTCCCTCCACTGGGCCCCTACCCACTCTCTCCACGCCCCTCCCTCCCCTATCCCACCCTACTTTGGAAGCAGTGACATAATCAGGCCCATTCAGCAAGTCCAAGGAAAGAAACCGTATAAAAAGAGGCACCGGCCGAGAGCAAGCGAGCGTTAGCTGCAACGCCGTGTAGCTTACTCAAAGGCGGCTTCTGTCGGAGTGATCCATGTATATGCACGCTTGCGTGTGCGCATGACATCGCTCTTAAAGCGGCTACGTACGTAACTGGAAACTTGACAAGCAGGCATGTGCAAGATCGTAGAAATCGCTTCGCCTCCACGCAGTACCAGCAAGCCCGTACAATCATCAGTTTGTGCTCCGACTACATGGAACTTGGACAACGACAATTTGCGCATTTTCGCTGGATTTGTTGTTGTGATGCGTTAAAAAAAGGAAGGAGGAAACAAAACATGGGCTGTAATGAAACAAAAGACATATTTGTGTATTAAATTACTCTGAAATCTGAAAATATATCCGTCTCAAAAATACTACGCGGTCAGGCGTAGAGGACCGCGCGATGTCATATGGCACCATTCGGATGCAGTATGGATGGACATGGTGTCAGCACACCGCTCTCCCAAACATCGTCGGCTTTTCAGACACTGAAGCCATACTTCTCACTGAAGAGATTCCTCACCCGGCATCACGAGCATGAATGGATCCCGTTCCAATGCTCCCATCAAGGAAAAATCACCGGTAGTACCGAGAATTGGACCGGATCCTCCAACAAGTCAGTTAGGCGCGCTGCCCTCTCAGCAACGGAGGCGAACTGTAGATATATCCTCACGATTGGTATAAGTATCTCAGGATAAGTGGAGGGATACAGGATGACCCAAAACTCCATTAACATTTGAAAATTCATTACTTCACGGACTAATGTAAGTAGACAGACTAAAATGACACACATGCTTGAAACGATATGGGGTTTTATTGGAACTAGAGAAAGTGCACAAAAGCCCAACATACGGCGCTTCATCTGATACAAAAGCAATAATTATATAACAGCTGATTGTAGCAAAGACGATGTTGTTTATAACAAATGACCACCATGTCGGCCGCCATTCATCAGTAATATCTGTAGTCGAGGGACACTGTTGTGAACCGAATTGCACACCATATCAGTAGGTATGATGAGAAACTGCCGTCGGATGTTGTCTTTTAGCATCTTGAGGTGATCGGACGATCGCGGTAGACTTTCGATTTTAGGTAACCCAACAACCAAGGCCGGCCGGGGTGGCCGAGCGGTTCTAGGCGCTACAGTCTGGAACCACGCGACCGCTACGGTCGCAGGTTCCAATCAAGCCTCGGGCATGGATGTGTGTGATGTCCTTAGGTTAGTAAGGTTTAAGTAGTTCTAAGTTCTAGATGACTGATGATCTCAGAAGTTAAGTCCCATAGTGCTCAGAGCCATTTGAACCAATGTTCGTAAATGCTTGCTAGCATTATAGAACGATCTCGAATTTGTTTCCCTTGAAGAATACACGGAAGCGAAAGAGACAGGAAGTGTCCGGGTGACCACCACGATGTGATGGCGACCACTTCAGACACTCACATCTCCACAACCGAAACAGCTGCCATTGTACAACCACTCTGCTGCACGACAGGGAACTAAGACTGGCACTAGAACCAGGAACCAATGATTGGCAGTTGGTGGGTTTGGATGTATCGCCAGCTTCACCCGCAAAGTATTTTATTTATGTATTTATTGTTAAAATTGTAGGCGTGTGAAACGGGAACGGGAAGAAAGTTATTGTTGACAGTAAGCTACAGTTCAATTCTTATTAACGTTGAAAACTCCCGAAGCGACATACAAGATGTTGAGACAATTTAATATAAGACACGTGGGACCGGAAACGTCGAGAAATACCCCAAAAGTAAATGACGAATGTTGAACATGTGACGTCACCAGATTACGTATTTCATCGCACAGTCAGCAACTGGGTTTGTCGATCATACCCTCGCCAGTAGGGGGCAGTGTTGCACATCGCTCCATTAGGCTACTCTGTTTTCGAACACCTTTTGTAAATGTGATTTGTTGTAAACTCAGAACTCACCAAATTACTATCCTCGTTGTAACCAAGTTAAAACTATTCTTGTTTTGTGTTTCTTTCGTTTTATCCCTCCTTTTTTGTTTACAAATTGTGTTCAGTAGCCGGCCGGAGTGGCCGTGCGGTTAAAGGCGCTACAGTCTGGAACCGAGCGACCACTACGGTCGCAGGTTCGAATCCTGCCTCGGGCATGGATGTGTGTGATGTCCTTAGGTTTAATTAGTTCTAAGTCCTAGGCGACTGATGACCTCAGCAGTTGAGTCGCATAGTGCTCAGAACCATTTGAACCATTTTTTTTTGTGTTCAGTAAAGAACACGTAGGTCGTTTACTGATAACGCTGCAATTCGGAAGCCTATACTTATTTACTTGTGACGCAATATGGTAGGCTTTGTTGCACTGTACACAATAAACCATCGAAGACCGCGAGATCGGCGAATAAAATAATAAATCTTACCTTAGTACGAACACACAAGTGTTGCAAAAAAACACTGCCTGCCAGATGCAAGAACTCGAACCCTGAACCCAATGCGCTAAACCCGCGCCCTTAGACCCGTAACCACTCCGATATGGATACTAGATTAGGATTGGGATGATCATGTGCGATAGACAGATTCGCTTTACGGCTGCACGTGCGGCGAGGTACGTCATCTGGTGACGTCACATGTTCAACATTAGTCACTGTAGGAAATTCTGCAACCAGCTACTAGTTGTTTTGAAACGATTTCTCTGTACCATTACTAGTTTCGGGCCTGAGCCCGTCGTCAGATGTTATCGTTGACTACTTTGCAAGTTTTACTTGTGTCTCTTCCCTCCTTTACATTTTATAAGACAAAGGTGTTTTTTTACAGTTAATATTGTTCAAATAGCTCTGAGCACTATGGGACTTAACATCTGAGGTCATCAGTCCCCTAGAACATAGAACTACTTAAACCGAACTAACCTAAGGACATCATACACATCCATGCCCGAGGCAAGATTCGAACCTGCGACCGTAGCTGCAGCGCGGTTCCGGACTGAAATGCCTAGAACCACTCGGTCACAGCGGCCGGCCATACTGATCCATGAACTGAACTAAATGCAAGATTATGTATTTTGTTCAGTTCATCGATCAGCACGGACTGGAAAAGGAAATCAAACCTCTGCCTTATAATATGTAAAGCAAGACTTTTCAGGAAGACATAAATGTAAAACTTGCAAAGAAGTCAACGCTAACGTCTGAAAATGGGCTCAGACCGCAAACTAGTAATGGTACAATAAAATCATTTCAAAACAACTTGTTACTGGTTGCTGTATCTCCTACAGTGTAATTTAAGAAAACAGCCACGGTGTTATCAAACGACACAGGATGAAATAATTTGTCAGCCACTTCTGGGGTATTACCCAACATTTGGGGTCGCATGTGTCTTAAATTACTTGTCTCAGCTTCATCTATGTCGATTGGTAAGTTTTTAAACGTTGATAAGAGTCACCTTGTGCAGTGAATGTAGCCTACATACTGATCAATCACAAAAACGCTCTGGAGAGGTTGTAGGCCACCACTCTCATCCCCCCTCCCTAAAAAGAGATACCGGGGATGAAACATATTTGGGCCGGGCGATGTGGCCGAGCGGTTCTAGGTGCTTCAGTCTGGAACCGCGCGTCCGCTACGGTCGCAGGTTCGAATCTTGCCTCGGGCATGGATGTGTGTGATGTCCTTAGGTTAGGTTTAAGTAGTTCTAAGTTCTACGGGACTGATGACCTCAGATGTTCCATAGTGCTCAGAGCCATTTGAACCATGAAACATATTTGGGAAATCATTCTAAATCAGAAACACACTCTGACATCCTGCAGAATCGAACCCCGGATCTGCACCTGCTTGCCAAGCTAGTAGTTACTTGTGTTGGCACAACAGTTTCCCGCGCGTCGGCCCGAGGCTCACTGCATTCTGCGTACGGGTGACACAGCGAGCGAAAGGTGGGGGAAACACTGTAGTAAGCTTTCAGGGCACGCGTGGAGGGGCAGAGGGGTGGGGGCAGCAGGACTGAGCGGTGGGAGGGGGACAGCTGGCACAGACTCGGCGACGGGGGAAATCCTTCAGTTGGCCCGGGGAGGACCTATTGTCAGTTGCGAAGCGTGCACCGTGCGGACAGCGAACCGCCGTTGGAACTGCACGGTAGATAGCGCCGTTTGTTCGCCGAGAGGTCGCTGCCGCGGCACTGCGCTCGTGTGTTCCTCAGTCGTCGTATCTGGCCGCTCTCTCTCGCGCGCGCGCGCTCGCTCGTACACAGAATTCGACAATCAGACAAGAGCGACGTTGACGAGAGACAGCGACCTAAAAGTTTCTGCACGGCCGCCAGTGTTTTCCTCGTGTGCAGTGTTTGTGCGTGTGTTTCCGAGTGCCGCCGGTGGATGTGTTGTGCGACCATGCAGATAAGCGGCGGCCTGCCAGAGCCGTGGTCGACGCAGTAGCTCACGCGTATCGGCAGTGTCAGTGATCGGACAGCGCCCACCCCGCCGGACATGGTGAAGGAGAACGGGCTGCCGCCCCCGCAGGCGGTGCGCAAGTGGGTGCCGCTGAGCAACTGCTTCCGCGACTCGGAGCTGGACATTTCGCGCGGCGGCGACTTCGTGGTGAGCGACGCCGGCGGCGCGGGCAACGGCGTCGCGGGCTCGGGAGCGACGGTCGGCGTCGCGCAGAAGACCGCCACGCTGTCGGCCTTGGGCAAGCGCCTGCTCAAGGACAAGGTCCGCCCGAGGTATGCAGAGGTCGTGTCTGTGCTTGTCTCATTGTTGTTGTCTTCACTGAATGTCGACCTACCGATGCATATGAAGTGCAGGTCAACACGATTTGGTTTTGACTCTAATGTGTGATGATTCCACCCCTCCCTGCCTCCCCCCCCCCACCTGAAAACTCAGTTGAGGTGCTCTGTAGCATAGCCCGAAGTTGGCACTTCTCGAGTTCAGGGGGACACCCATTAAATCTTTGATTTTTTACCGTTTATCGCAATTTGACCATGCTGATCACGAATATTACATATTTTTCATCAGTTCTGAATCAGTAAAACAACATATTGTCATTTAATTTACCATACGACTTTCGGTCAAATCAGGGAAAATTCTAGTCATTACGAGTTAGTAGAACAAACGCACAGAACAAACACTGAACTAACACTTAACTACACTGTTATATGACTTTAGTGTAAACTGAATGAGGCGGTTTTATGCGAGTGTTTTGATGTCTACGATTTAGCTTCAATGATGTTTCCAAATAACATATTCGTGGTCCGGTCAAAAAATGAGTTTTTATCGGGGATGAAAATAAATAACATCTTAGTGATCAATAGTCTAACTGATCAAAAAGTGAGAAGTATTTAAGGAAATTTTGCCCCCCTAAACCCGATAAGTGCGCCGAAGTCTAAATTAGGGTGAAAGGTGAAAATTTGGTTGTAAGTTGGCAAAGTCAAATACGAGGATGATCTGTCTCGCGATGTCACGAGGATGATCTGTCTCGCGATGTCTACGTTCGCGCCATTTTGGACGTCCTGCGCCATACGTGCAGGGGAAGGGGCTTAGGTTATTGATATCATGTCCCCTCCACCCCCCCCCCTCTCCTAAAAAAACATACATTTTCCAAATTTGACAGCTAGCTTTCCAAGAATAAAGTAGCAGATTGCAAGTTACGTTTGACAAAGGATACTTTTCAGCTGCTTGTGCCATAATGGCGTGCGGCAGTGAATGGGCGCATATTTATAAGCCGAAAAATTCGAGACGATTCCTAAGTCCACATGTAGAACCAACAAACAACAGGAAGTCGAATAATGGAGGACAGAAAGGGGAAGTGCACTCCACTGACACCCAAACCTTCAGATGTGTCAGTCAAGTCGGTACCAAACGTTGTATAGCGACAGAGTATTAACCAAAGCTCCGATATAGTCCTGTCGACCAGGAGAATGCGCGTAAACGGTAAGTAATAAGTAGCACATGGCCTACGGAACACAGGAAAGGCTTAACTGCCAGCCTGTGTTGTGTAGAGCTCCGGTTGGGGAAGCTCATTGAGCGTCAATCGCAATGCTTCCGGGTTCGAGGCCTGGTCTTGCCAGTTTTTGTACTGGCAGTCCGCGTCCCCTCACTTTGTTGATTTGAAAGTAGTAAATATGTAGCGTGAATTTGTAGTTTCACAGGATAAACATAAATAGTCGGGATGGAAGAGTAAAGCGATAATTGCTTCACTCGTGCAGAAGTATAACAAAATAACTATAATAATAATAATAATAGTAATAGTAATTAGACTGTTGGACGGTAGCATCGCTGTACATAATAAACTCAGAACAGTGCTTTTACATGCCAGGAACATGTTGTTCCATATAACAGTTTCGCACGTACCACGGTACAAAAACTGCCATGACCAGGGCCGAACCCGGGACCCTTGGCACGACGAACTAGAGCTCCACACGATAGATGCTCACGGTTACGCTTTTCCTGTGCTCCGTAGATCATGTGGTATTTATTACGTACCGTTTACGCAGCGCATAGCACAACGAATATTGGTGTTTTGGTTGATACTATCGATGTACGTTTTTTAACGATCTGATTGCCTGACAATTGGAGGTTTGAGTGTAAGAAAAGATATAACAGAAAGGCTGACGTCTCGACTATACGAGTAGCTTGAAACAGCCCAAGGAAACAGCAATTATACACACACAAACGTTGTCTTCATGCTTGTGTTCACAATCGTAGTGCTGTGTCAAATATTGATAATGCTGAACACACAATTTCATTGTATAATGTGTAAATTACTATTCAAAATTGTGCGAATTTCGTACTATTATCATTCTTAAATTAATTGCACGACAATTGTTCTTCTGAGATCTTCGTGTAAAGGTCGCCCCCTCCTCACCCCCCTCACCACCTCAAATATTACTTGCTGTCAACAATGACAAAATAATGAAATTTTTTGATAACAGTAATTTGTTTATATCTCTACTTAGTACATAGCGTTAGCATAACATCCAAGAAATTGCTTTTGTCCCATAATTGATAAAGTTACATAATGGATATTTGCATCTGTCGTAGCTTATATGCGCTATTCATACATAATACGCAAGAAAATACTCGTTGGAGATATGCTCATTATAATTATGAAGTTTTCAGAATTTACTTTGCAGTTTGTTTTATTACAAAAAGCACGTTAAATATGGCAAAGCGCGTTTCCAGTGGCGCGAATGTAGAAATTAGGCTTCACGACGGATCACTGTGCCTCCACAACTAATTTCACACACGTATTCGTTGGCTTCGCGAACTCGCTACCAAACTATCGCTTTCCAGCGTAACCCAGACCAAGGGCAACAATGTTGTTGTGGTCTTCAGTCCTGAGACTGGTTTGATGCAGCTCTCCATGCTACTCTATCCTGTTCAAGCTTCTTCATCTCCCAGTACCTACTGCAGCCTAAATCCTTCTGAATCTGCTTAGTGTATTCATCTCTACGATTTTTACCCTCCACGCTGCCCTCCAGTACTAAATTGGTGGTCCCTTGATGCCTCAGAACATGTCCTACCAACCGATCCCTTCTAGTCAAGTTGTGCCACAAACTCCTCCTCAATTCTATTCAATACCTCCTCATTAGTTATGTGATCTACCCATCTAATCTTCAGCATTCTTCTGTAGCACCACATTTCGAAAGCTTCCATTCTCTTCTTGTCCAAACTAGTTATCGTCCATGTTTCACTTCCATACATGGCTACACTACATACAAATACTTTCAGAAAAGACTTCCTGACACTTAAATCTATACTCGATGTTAACAAATTTCTCTTCTTCAGAAACGCTTTCCTTGCCATTGCCAGTCTACATTTTATATCCTCTCTACTTCGACCATCATCAGTTATTTTGCTCCCCAAATAGAAAAACTCGTTTACTACTTTAAGTGTCTCATTTCCTAATCTAATTCCCTCAGCTTCACCTGACTTAATTCGACAACATTCCATTATCCTCGTTTTGCTTTTGTTGATGTTCATCTTATATCCTCCTTTCAAGACACTGTCCATTCGGTTCAACAGCTCTTCCAAATCCTTTGCTGTCTCTGACAGAATTACAATGTCATCGGCGAACCTCAAAGTTTTTATTTCTTCTCCATGGACTTTAATACCTACTCCAAATTTTTCTTTTGTTTCCTTTACTGCTTGCTCAGTATACAGATTGAACAGCAACGATACAGATGCAATTTCGAAAAAGGTGGTGGTCGACTATCTCTCTCTAGCCGGCTGTTTACTGGAAGTGAGTTCTGCTTTACAGTTCGCCCTCTGCCGTTGCGGCGGCTAGAAATGTTACGTCTAGTCCTCCAGCAGACGGTGCGGTTGTAGTGCGACCTCAAGAAGCAGCCAAGTACCCCCGCGCCGTGTGGACGTGTTTTTGGGTCTTGACCCTTAGTTACACATTCTATCCACGTGCCAGGATCGGCCGCGTTAAGTGTTTTTCCGTGTCCTCTCTTGCGGCCGGTCAGATAATGCTAGAATTTACCGCAAATGAAAGACGCTATCTCGCAGCACAGTTGGCTGCTGGGGTGGTCACCCTGGCGCGGTGGCGTTATAAAAGGACGGCCTGTCCGCCGCTTTTGAATAGCGCTCCTGTGTGCGCTTATCTCCAGCGGCAACATCACAGCTTAAACTCGGGGTGCGGTGTGAAGCACATGTTATAATTAAAAACAAGCATTTCGGGCAGGGTGTCGAGAAAGCCGCCGCGTTTGATATATATCGAAATTGAAGCATGGTTTTTCTGAATGGTTGGTTGTATCAGTTAAATTCTCATTTCCTATTACTTAATACGTAATTTGTTTTTACTGAAGAACACTGTTGTCGAAGACTTTCTCAGTAGGTGCAAATTTTGATTTCGATAGACTTTTCAGATTTCATAATTACTCTGAATAAATTTGTATTTAACTCGTATATCTCAAAAATTGTACTCTAAACGACCTCCGGTTTTTGAGCAATGGGTATAGGCAACCCAGGGGAAAGGGAGTTAAAGTTCGGGAGAATGATGTAAAAACTCTCAGGTTTGCTGATGGTTTGTAAATTTGTGCTAGGAAACAAATGACTTTGATCAGTTGAACGGAATGGATAGTTACAATAATTGCTACGAAAAGCGTTTTAAGCTGCACAGGAAGAACTTTTCACTATCGATGACCAGTTTCGGAGTGTTTGTCCTTATCAGATCAGCCATAAATGTAAGTCTTGCATCACAACTCATACAAGTGGAAAATTGGCCGTGAAATCAGTGTGAGAATAGATAACGTGATCTCCACATGTGTTCATCGCTGTCAAGTTTTCGCTCAGACACCGATGAGCACATTATTGATTTCATGGCCAATTTTCCACTTTTGTAAGTGGTATAACGAAAGACTTACACTTACAGCTGATTGGATAATGGACAGGCACTCCGTAACCGGTCATTAATAAATAAATGTTCTTCGTAAGCACCTTAAGACCGTTTTTATAACTGTTATTCTAATCACAAAAATGTTGCAGATCCATTTCAGTCCCAACATTCAGGAGCTAAGGAGGATGTTGACGTCCACTGCAGCATCTCCACACACCTTCAGATGCTTTTCATGGATGCGATTGGACGTTTTACCTTTAGTAGTAAGGAATTCAATCACAGAACGCTGTCTTATACGTACGTCAGTGTCGGCAATCTATTGATTTAGGACACTGTTTCTAGAGTGGACTCTAGATGGTTTGCAGAAGTGCGCCAAATTCATGATTACTACATTACGAAAGTAATGGAGGAGAGAGAAAAGGAGGCATAACGTTCTGACTGGCCCTCGTATCTTCCAAAAAATGGAAGTATTTTGACATATAATACAAAATAGGAAATCGTTGCTGAAAGTGTTTGTCTGGAATGTAGTCTTCTATGGAAGTGAAACAACGGACGATGAACAATGCATAGAAGAGAATGGAAGCTCTTGAATTGTAGTGATATAGAAGAATGTTGAAGATTCGATGGATGGATCGAGTAACTAATGAAGAGGTACTGCAATGAATTCATAGAAACTTATGGCACAATTTTATTAACAGAAGGAATTTGTTAAGATACATCCTGAGGCATCAAAGAATCGTCGAAGACAACACCACCACCACCAATAACAACGACGACAACATTGATAGAAATGGCACTAAATTTTATGTTGCTTTACGTATGAATGTTTTTTTTTGTCTTTGTGCTGTTAGGATAACAAGATTAGTACTGTTTTTATTAATCCTTAACATTTGCTTTGATTCTCACCGGGCCGCGCAGGATTAGCCGAGCGGTCTAAGGCGCTACAATCGTGGACTGTGCGGCTGGACCCGGCGGAGGTTCGAGTCCTCCCTCGGGCATGTGTGTGTGTGTGTGTGTGTGTGTGTGTGTGTGTGTGTGTGTGTGTGTTTGTCCTTAGGATAATTTAGGTTAAGTAGTGTGTAAGCTTAGGGACTGATGACCTTAGAGTTATGTCTCATAAGATTTCACACACATTTTAATATTTGATTCTCACCGGCTGTGCATGTATTAAAACGGACGCAAGTGAAAGACATGAAGTTCTCAGTCGAAGGACGAATGAAGCTGGTTTGAAGCATTAACTACTTCGGTATAGGATGGCTGCAGAGGTTTTGTTGAGGCGACAAATTCTGCACTGCCTGAAAGAATTTTGGGAAATGACGGAAAATCTAAGTGAGGACGACCGCACCAGGACTTAAGTCTCGGCCTTTCCGTCTGTGTATGTAGTGTCTTTTCCTCTGACGCAGCTACACCGATTTTATGGTGTGAAAAAATGGGCTGTTAACCTGAAAAATGGTCGTGCGGGAATGGAATGTGTGCGAATACCTAGGCACAAGAAAATGTGCTTCTGTATTATGAGTCATAACTCTTAGACAGGGCTTCGTTCTTTTCTGTTTGGAACCTTGATGGCGTAACGATTTCTCACTGTTATGCGCATGTGCGTGAACATTCTGTGGCAACACGCTCGTTGCGCGGAAGTTGCGGACGCGCTCGCGGGTAGCTCTTTAATGACCTTGCTCACGACGTGCGTTTTACCTTGATCCCACAGGCATCCGAGTAGTAGAATTGAAATAAAGTGGCAAGAGGATCACTTATAAAACTGAATGACATTTCTGTAAAAGTGATGACTCATTTACGAGCTGTTGGGATTGTGAGCATTTATGTCTTCCGCCAGCTATAACAGTTGTGCCGTTAAAATAGACTATTTAAAGAGAGAAACTGCCAATAATAGTGATTGAATAAATTGCCTTCACACCGCAGATGCGGTACACTGATAAAGGTGCCGTCATTATTGCTGGCCTATTAATGCCATTGCTACCAAATATTTAGGACAATCTGCAACGCTACGGGAAACAAAGAGCTCACGAAATACGCACGTGGGTACCAGTCATAGATTCCTTATTACTGCAGCTACTGAAAATGCGTTTCCTCGTTCCCGTGCGCCTTTCATTTTAAGGGGAAGTGTAGTCAACTGTCAAAAATACACTTTGCTTGTTATTTTGTTTCGATAGTTAACCAAAATCAGTTGGTTAATAACGGTAAATAAAGGATTTTTTAATTTTCTTGCAATACTTCGTACTTTTTCGAAATCCAGCAAAACAAATTTGTAAATAATGTGTAATTTTGTTGCCGCTGACAATATTGTGTATAGCGTTACAAATATACAGCCAGCTGAAGTCTTTCTGTGTCATTTAGTTACTGCTTTTGTTGACAGTTGTAGGGGAGACCAATACGTTGTTGACACCTCATTGATTCCCAATAACATAAAAAAAACAGTTTTCAAATTTTTCACGAAATTCTCCTGTATCGAGTTAATAAGCAACGAATACAGGAAGAAATTGGCTAAAAGGAAACAATCGTCTTAAGAATGTGGTTTCACTTTGGAAATTCACGTCTTCAACCACCCATGATTTCATGAGATGTACTGGAAAGCAATTTCACACTTTCCCCAGACTCAGTCCCAAATCTCAAAACTTCTATGAACTCATAATACCTAAAATAAATTATCGTCATAAATAACAAGCAAAAATTGTCATACAATTTAATGACTGTGTATCAAAAGAACATGTTGCTCCTGTGGTTTCATTTCGAAACCGTCCATAGAAGCAACAGCGCGAATTCAAATTTATATGACAGTAGCATTATACATACGTACTGTCAATGATTTCCTGAATATGATCACCATAAAAAAAACAATGTCACAATCTCCTACAATCACGCAGTACAGTCAGTACACTGTCTGTTGTTCTGAACGCTGTAACTGCTACATTCTCCAAAGTGTGTGTGCTCCATTTTGCTGAAAGATGTAATCCGCTGAATTCATTTTGCGCTGTGGCATCAGCGATTGCTCAAGCATGTCTAGGTTGAGACACTTGGCTCGTGGACAAAATGGAGCGTACATTTTTGTGCTGCACAGAGTACATTACCTTTCGTTGGGCAGCAGTTGAAATTTTGAACTTACTTTTATATTCTCTGTAAGTGTTAGCAATGTATTGCTATGCATTAAATACTTATAGCCGTTCGTAACCGCTTTATTCATTGTGAATTAACCGTGTGTTGCACTCGTGTTACGCATTTGGTTAAGCTATCTTAAGGTGTATGTGGTAGACAAGAATATAAGTCTCGTGTCTTGAAAGAGAATGCCAGAACGTAACATCGTTTATTCGGTGCAGTGCTGAAGCTTAAGACGCATTTATAGCAGCTGCTTTCCTTCTTTGCTTAGACCATGTTTGTGTCTTCTGACTTTTACGATGCTTCCGGAGGAGTAGTCGGCTATTTACGTGAGGCAGCCGTGTTTGGAATGTTTGTCCCCTCGTTCGGTTGAGATTCGTTTTCGTTGCGACGCAGTCTATTTAAAGCCAAACTAATACGGCCTCCCGTCAGGTGTTCCGAAGCCGAGAACGCGACGGAGCAAGAAAGCAGTTCCAGTCAAGACTGTTAACTGTCGCGCGCTGTCAGACTTTGGGGCCCTGAATAGAACTCATCTGCACCCACACACGTGCTGCAGAAATTCTCCGTGACCCTGCGTTCACTGGGGACGGAGAGAGAGACTCTTTTAATTTTGTTTATGTCTCACGGAAACAGACTTGGTCTCAGCAGAGTAGCAGAAACCTTTCCCTGAATTTAGGGTCCGCAGCTCGTGGTCTAGTGGCTAGCTTTGCTGCCTCTGGATCTCGGGGCCCTGGGTTCGATTCCCGGTCGAGTTGGGGATTTTTTCTGCCTGGGGACTGGGTGTTTGTGTTGTCATTATTTCCTCATCATCATTCGTGACAGTGACTAGATTGGACTGTGTAAAAAATTGGACTGTGAAAAAATTGGGACTTTGTACGGGCGCTGATGACCGCGCAGTTGAGCGCCCCATAAACCGAACATCATCATCATCCTGAATTTAGGACGATGACAAGCGAACAGCCGACATCGCCGTAATTTACAAGAGGCATGGACGCTGAACGTTGGACAAATGTCATTGTTCTGAAGCGCTAATGCAACTACGCAGGGATAGCGAGAGTGGCACGTTGTCAGAAGAGAGTTAAGTGTTCATTGTTTCCTCTAGACACAGTTCTGCTGCGGCACGGGTAACAGGTGCATTGTAGTGAACGGGTGAAGTGGCGCAGCAACTGAGGGCTTACTCCAAAGTACGCGGTACACCAAGATCCTTGTGGCCAAAGGCTAAATTGCACTGAGGTTCGCCGTGAAACCGCGGCGCTGTGTGGACAGAATGCAGTGTCGCGTCTAGGCATAGAGAAGTGATGCCAGCAATTTGACCTAGGACGCAAAGACTTGGTTGATGCTGATCGGAAGGAAGGCCATCAACATCGACCAGAGGAGACTCTCTCCATGCAATCGAGGAAGTGCTTCACAGCAATCGCAAAGTGACTATTGTTGACATTGCTCAGCTGATGCATATCATAATAGGCAGTGCTCCTCCATCACCGAGATCATCTGGAGTATCGGAAATTGTGCTCATTGTCAGTTACGCGACCACTGTCACCTGCACACAAAGCTGCAAGGGTTATGGCAGATCTGGACTTTCTTGAGTGTTACTGCGTGAAGGCAATGATTGCATAAGCGATGAGACATGGGTCCATGCGGAGAGTTTTTATGGTACAGGCACACTCTTCGCTTCCACGGAAGAAATGCCAAGTTGCGCCATTAGCAGGGAAGGTCATAACCAAAGCTTTCTTCGACTGTGAATGAGTTGTGTACGCAGAGTTTATGGCTAAGCGCACAACCATTAATGCAGATTCGTACTGTGAAACACTGACATAGCTGCGCAGTGCCGTGAAGAACGACAGGCGTGGAAAATTAAGCAAAGGCATTGTACATCTGGACGACAGTCCAACACCCCGCGCTGCACGCATAACACAAGCTTTGCTTCAACGTTTTCGATGGGAGGTTTGGGAACACCCGTCATACAATCCATATCTTTCACCATGAGACTTCCATTTTTGTCTTGACGGCAATCTGAAAGAACGTCTTGGGGGAGAGATTTTCCAGCGATGAGTCGTTCAGGCAGCGGTCACTTAGTGTTCAAGGAGATGATTTCTATCGTCCAGTAACTGAACGCTTGGCAATACGTTCCTAACGTTACATACAGAGACTTGTTGATAAGTTGAAAAATTGTGTCACGTATATTTGTCACTTTGAAGTGTAGCGCAACGTTCAATAGAAGTTACTTGTCCTGTTATAATAATACGTAACTTACACTCTGAAGCCCCTCGTATACGGAGCCAGTTGTTAAGTCGTAACGAGATGCCAGGATATAATATTGATTGTTGATGAAAAATTTCTATGTTTATCAGCAGTATGGATGTGCCGTATGAACGAGTTTCCTGCCCATCATCTTCAGCGCTACTGTTCGTCTAATAACCCATTGGTGGAATTCACGGAGAATGCCTTATATACTATTTATGTATGTTAATAGATATTCAAGGCGGGGGGCGACACGGTAATTGCTTATGTTCAAAGGGGAGTCGGTAAAAGCAAAAGAATAACGGACAGTGCATATCCTCAATGAATCTTTCTCTGCCGGAGTGGTCGAGCGGTTCTAGGCGCTTCAGTCTGGAACCGCGCGACCGCTACGGTCGCAGGTTCGAATCCTGCAACGGAGTGTGCGCTGTTTTGAAAGTTCCTGTGAAACTGTGTGTGGATTCGACACCTGAAACAGGTTTTCGCGTGCAGTGCTCCTTCTGTTGATAGCGATTTCTAAGTGCAAGGTGCCCTCACAACTTCATTTCTGCCATTACCTCTGATACTGGCCCGCGGAAACCAAGAGTCTGGGTTTGAGTCGTGGTCCAGTACAAATTTCCAAGTTTTGGGTATGCTGCAAAGGTGCTGGCTGCATATTGACACTGCATTTTGCCCTCATTTTATGTAATCTCTGTTTGGTAATTACGTTTATTGTATGCGTTTCGGTGCAAATGGAAACAGTGGTATTAAATTGCAAAAAATTTGTTATGTGTTTTACTCAAAATAACATGGATCCATCGCAGTTGGTTGTAGATGTTGTTGCCCTGTATATCGCCTCCCGAACTCTTTAATTCCAAGCCTTATGGAGTGTTTGCAAGGCTGGTCTCTCTCTCTCTCTCTCTCTCTCTCTCTCTCTCTCCGCCCCTCTCTCCCCCCTCTCTCCCTCTCTCCCCCCTCCCTCTCCCCCTCTCTCCCCCTCTCTCCCTCTCTCTCCCTCTCTCCCCCTCTCTCCCCCCTCCCTCTCCCCCCTCTCTCCCTCTCTCCCCCCTCCCTCTCCCCCCCTCCCTCTCTCCCTCTCGGAATCCAGGCCTCCATAGCGTGCTATGTAGTCTTTAAGCATCACAGTCACTGAGGTCGTTTTTCAGAGGCCCCATTGATGCTTGATTTAGCTGCGTAAACCCTGTTCATTGCAATACACATTCCGCTGGACACACGGTTTCCTTTTCAGTTGGGCTACAGGGACGCCAGCTTAAATTTGTTGTGCGTAATTTCTTGTCGCTTGTGTTCCACTTCAGTCCACAAACACTTTCTACAGCTATGATGCGGATTCCTCGTACATTAGTCTTTGTCTTCAAGCGATCCAGCGACAGGGTTTTGAACATCTTGCCAAATAGGTTATCGTTGTCCCTCATAATTTTTCTTCCAGTCCTCTGAAGCAGCTGAATGACTTTGCGCAGGTGCTGGTTTCGCATTGGGGACGGCGGCGGTTCAAATCTCCGTCCGGTCATCCAGACTTACATTTTCCATGGTTTCCTTAAATCTAGAATCTGTCATGGTAAGGCAAAGAAAGATGTTGCGCACATTATACTTGCAACAAACATATTGTTATTACGAAGAAAATTCTCCCCTGATTAACTACCGGGGAGGGGGGAAGGAAAGAAGGAAGAATCTGGGCCAGGAAGAGAGTAGGTGCATAAGCCAACACTCGCGTAGAAGTGTTT
Source organism: Schistocerca nitens (assembly GCF_023898315.1). NCBI lineage: Eukaryota > Metazoa > Arthropoda > Insecta > Orthoptera > Acrididae > Schistocerca > Schistocerca nitens. Next base: position 980,840,896 of record NC_064615.1, on the reverse strand, counting down.
TAAGCTCGCGAGAAATAGCAGTTATCAGTATTGCGTAATGTTATAATGCTTCTCCTACGTTTGTATCCTGGTTTTGTAATCACTGGTGCTACGAGTGAAAGGAAATTCAAATACAATTTACCAATCACCTGGGAATATCTTACTCACAGAGCAAATTGATGTGAGGACAAGTTTTTCGTTTTATTAACCGGTCTTTACACCACACCACACGATTCCTTTATTACAACGAGCAAATCAACGTCGTCCTAGCGTGTTGCTCAAATGGATAGTTGAACATGCTTGCTTATATGAGATGCTTGCACGTGCATGCTTTTCAAGCTTGCAGTTTCGTGTGTCGCCGCCCTTACTTATCCGCACACGACCATATTCAGTGTGTGTCTCCTATAATGACCTAGTTAGGCGGCGTGCTGGGGAAGGAGTGTGAATTAATGTTACAAGACGTTTATCCTGCAGCTGTTAAGATACACCTCTCACGTAGGTTGGCACGTAAACAAATACAGTAGAAATCGTGATCATCCATTTTCTCCTTCTAGATACGAAGTTCAAACATCTTTGATGCGCATATCGTGAATTTAAGCTTCGAAAATGGGATTCGGAAGTGAAATGTTGAGACTGTAGTCGCAGCACGTAATTATTGAAATATTTCTGATTTAAACAAGTTCTATAACCTTCAACGGACGACTAGCTGTCCTCCTCGTGTGCGTTGACAGCGAGATTTCACACTGGTGTTGCCTGGTGAAAATTTTGTACCCCAGGTTTATGATATAGACTGGATTTCAGTGAGACCTCTATGGGCGCCACTTTGTACGTACGGCACGATAAAGAAGTGTTTGACATTAACAGCTGTTGTTTGCGTACATAAAGCCATCTGGGGCTATAAATTTGTTCTGATTCCAAACAGGAGGTTAGAGCTGATGGCTATTTCGTGTTGTCGATATGAATTCTTACCCCTCCCCCCTGCCCCTCCCCCCTCGCCTCCCCGGAGCCGACATATCTGTTGGGCACCCGCTCTTGTGTGCAGTATGCGGAATAAAATTAGAGTGTAGCGGTGTACCATTTGTGGCAAATTGGCCAAAGTTCATCAGGCTAGTCGTTGTAAATCAGTCGAGTTGGAAAGCGCTCAATTTGGGCTCCGGCATTATAGCGTAGCGTTGCGCGTCTAGTTAAAGGGAATTGCGAGCGCATCGACGAAAATTTATGGCCGGCTCATTTAAATTAGCCGTAGTAATCACGGCACATCCGGTTGTTGTTTTTATTTCCATCTTCGCTGACAGTTACACGGTGCGTTGTGATCTATGGTCTTTGTCACCCTACAGTGGTGTTTTCGATGCTAGGACAGTGTTTACTTTATTGTGTACGCAGGCAGAATGTACACTGCAGCTAGTGGAATGAACACAGCAAACAAAATAGAGAAAAAGCTGTTATTGCCGTGCTATACGAACATCTGCAGAACCGGTCTGGGCGTGTGCTGTGTCCCATATCACATGGATGCATTAGCCGATCGGGATAACGTAACAGTTCTCAACAGACGGTAACTGCGCAGAAAAGCAAGTGCTTCCGCGCTCTTCTTAATGACTGAACCTTTTTATCAACAGACCTGTTTAGTTTTCAATTAAGCTTATGAAAAAATGAGTACGGTGGTCTAGGCTCCTGTAGTGTAAGATCATTTTTTAAAAAATAGTTCATTGTGAACTGCATGACAAGCGAACGACTGCTGGGCACAACCCAGTTTCAGCCTCGTTGCGCACTGTTAACATGATAGAGGTGAAAAAATGCACTGTTCCAACAGGTTTGGGCCGCACATTTCTGGCTGTTTTACCAGTTTTGTCACTGCAAACAATGACGTGTCTCCTTGCTCCACGAGCTACCTCTCCATTTGGTAGCGTTTATCTCGCCGTAGTGGCAGCATGTTTTTCGTGATTTGGCAGAATTGTAGTAACTTTGTTGCTGGATGCTATACCAGACACCGTAATCGTTCAGTTGACCTAATGGAGTAAAGTCGTGTCCCTCTTCTGTCTGTGAATTGTGTAACTTTTGATCTGTATGGTGTCGTATTATAACTGTACGAGCATCGTCGTACTTCGTGCAGCGAAGATTGGGAACTAGCCCAGCATTTGCCTAAACGAGCATGGAAAACAGCCTAAAAACCACGTTCCGACTGGCCAGTGTATTAGACTACCGGACGTTATCCCACCGCGCAGATTCTACCCTAGTCTAGCTCACCTCCCTGCCTCGTAATCTAGTTCGTTGCACTCAATCTAAACGAGTAGGTCTCCTTCACTAGGTACACAGTACTGAAAGAAAGGTACATGGGTCAGTTTAAAATCACTAGTTGTTTCAATTTATAAGTAAATAAAAGGTAATCTGAATCAAACATACAACGTAGAGTGCGATCATTTGGATGCTACGAGGATCATTTAAAAAATTCTGAATACTGCGCGGCCGTTACGGTGGCGTCGTCAAATTGTAATTCATGTCAGTTGTGACAGAGACTTTAGATGTGACTGTCGTATATGTAGTTACTGGATCGCATGGCTGCGTCGTTTAGAGACCAGCGTTCCTGCATCGAAGTCGATTTCCTACGTGGAATAAACCCAATAGTATCTACAACGCTTTGAGGTAGTTGTGTGGATCGTAGCACTTTATCACACTGGGCTGCTCGTTTCCGTGGCGGTCGGGTAAGCGCTGAGAACAACACAAGAAATGGAAGGCCGTCAACTGCAACAGACGACACCTTTCAGGTTATTGTTGATGACTTTGTGAGAGAGGACCGACGAAAAACATACGAGGAAATTGCATACGAGTCCAGAATATCTGTCACTTCAGTGTATAAAATCACAACTGAGAAGTCAAAGACGAGAAAAGTTGCTGCCAATTGGGTTCTGCATCGTCTTGAGTGAAGATCAGTAAGCGGGACGCAGAAGAATTGCTTCAGCGTTATCGAACAGAAGAAGAAGAAGAATTTCTGAAAAGGATTGTTGCTATTGATGAAACATGAATAGGAGATTTTGAACCAGAAATGGGCTCAGTCGTCACAGTGGAAAACTTCCGTCCCTCCACGTCCGAAGAAATTCCGCCCCCAACAGTCAAAGGTGAAACTGAGGATGACCTTCGCATATGAAATGAGGGGAGTCATAGCTACGAATTGAGTACCCCAGGGGACGTCGTTAACAGGCGCGTATTACAAGCTGTTTCTGCAAAACATTTTACGACCGATAATTCGTCAAAGGCGGCCTCACATGCTTCCAGCTGGTGTCATGTTTTTGCACTATAATGCAAGACCCCACATTGCCCTACCAGTAAGAGAAACGCTCGACAAATACATATGGGAAATAATTCTCTATCCACCATACCGTTCTGATATGAGCCCATCAGACATTGATGATGAAGCTTCCAATGATGTGACCCGAGTAATCAGAGCGCTAGGAGCCCTGTCCGGAATACAGAAGTTGCCAAACCGTTGGGAACCAGTCAAATGCAAGAATGGAGATTATACTGAAGGCCAGAAAAGGTATTTTGTAAGATACATGATTTTCTTCAGTTCTATATTTGAACGTGCAGAACTTTTGAACTGACCCTCATATATTGTCAAAAATTTTATTTAGATACTTTGAGCCATTTATGAAGTGTTAGCGAAGTGTGCGCGTAAGAGCGATCAGTATGGCAACATTCTCTGTAATGCCACTTTTAAAAACACCGTCAACGTGAAACATTATCATGCAATTATTTAATTTCCTTCTCTGTGGACACGGTTATGTCTTCCCATAATTTACGACTATCCGATTCCTATTGCCAGTCTTGAGGTTATGATGCTAGCAAAGGCTTCGGTTAGAGGCATATGGGGGATGTTCGTACAGGATCTTCTGAGGATATCAGCAACATATGGTTCACTTTTTCCTGCGATATGGGAATAGCTTGGTGGTGGGTTAGTAAGCAGCATCGCTTAGGTATCCCCGCGAGAAATAAAGTTGGGATAAAATCAGGAAACTGAGGAGGCTAGAACGCCTTTGAAATCATTTGACCATAAAATTATTGCTCCCTAAATGTCGTACTGTTGTTGGATATCCGCAATAATACAGTGGCCAAAATAAATGTAGTACACTGCCAGAACTTTAATACTGAACATAGTTATCCAGAATACGGCATCGTATCAATACATTGCTTTGTCTGTAATGTAATTCTAACGGAAACAGTCCATGTTTCTGCCATTAGGAGGAAGCATTATGTGTAGTATGTGGGACTGATGTCCATAGATGTTAAGTCCCATAGTGCTCAGAGCCATCTGAACCATCTGTAGTATGTGGCAACAGTGTCCAACGTAAACATCGCAGTACTTGTGCGGTGTGTAATTACAAGAGTGTTACTCCAGGGTGGTTAGGACAACAGCATACGATCAGAGGCTCCGTATAGTCACACTAATGGAGCAGTGAATAAGCTCAACGTCGCAGCGGATGTCGCGGTGAGCCAAAGTGATGTGCCAAGAATTCTAGGCATAAGTTCTTATCGACAGGATCAATCGACGATCGTTACAGAACTGGTCGCGGAAGAAAAGCAACGAGTGCTCAGGACCGATATCTGCGTTCAACAGCAAGTAGAAACGGTCAACACAACGCTAGACGTTTACGGCGGCCAACCCAAGCAGCTTCAGGAGTGCAGGTGTCAACACAGATGATAGGAAATAGGCTCCATGAGCAGCGATTATGTGGCAGAAGACCTCTCAAAGCTCCTCCCCTAAATGGGGTTTGGAGAGGGGCTCATATAGCATGGGCACGAAACCACCCTTGTGGACTAGGCAGCAGTGGGACACAACGGTAAGACCCTTCTCTGTCTCCATGCTGACACTACAGATACTCGCGTGTGGAGGTAACCCGTAAACCCTAACCATATCGCAGACCGCAGTTCAGGATGATGATTAGTGTGAAGTATCGGGATGCTATCCTCGCACGCTTCGCGTGGAGAACACATTGGAGCGGGATTGACGCTGATAGGTCCGCTGTGGAGGCTTATCTGAAAAAATTGTATGCCTAAACGCATTCAAAAGTGTCTCCAGTTACGAGGACGGGCAGTTCGTTAATAAACAATGTGCTATGCAAAATGACAGTGAGCAGAAATTGTAGTGTATGCAGTGGAATCGTTTGTAAAGTGTTTTGTTTATATGTGCTTTTCAAGTGGAAATGCGTTCATATTTGTTATTTTTTTCTTTCTATTATGTCCAGTATTGCCAACAAAGCGTTATGCAACATTTATTTCGGCCACTGTATTTCTTTGTGGTTAAAATTTTAAGTTAAAATTTTAAGTACTATTTAAATATTAAGATATCCGTCTATTTTTACATTACAAGCGATCGGTAATAGCTGTTGTTACTGTTTATCATCATTATTAGCCATTCGGGACTGCAACGTACCTTGTAGTGTAACAGGGTGTTTTATCAAATACCCTGGTTCACCCCTTACATCCGTACTGGCTAAAGATGATCGTACTCGTTAAGTAGTGTGTAAGAAAGGAGCAAATACTGTGCGCCTCGATCTGTGTTTGCACAGAAGGTGCGTGCGCGCTAACAACAAGGGCAGCGACGAGCAGATGTGTGAGGCGCGGCGTTCACTTTTCGTACTAGGGCTATATGTATGCTTTGGCACTACGAGTTGGTGGTGTCGAGGACTGCTCGGAATAACAAGGCCGCCGACAGTGTCAAAGGGGACCCAAAACAAATGAATGACTTTCATGTAAAAGAAGACTTTAATGTACGGCCTAAGGGTCAGACGTTACATATCAGTGGGTGTTAATGTTTCATGTCTGGCTAAAACAGCTTGAGTTCTAATTATTGGTATCTGTCATTGTGAGACATGAGGACTTTAAATACAGAGAGGTGCAAATGAGAGTTCGAAGTTTACTTAGTAGCTCGAAGTAGTCGTCGTAATCTAACATTCAGTATCATCCATCAAGGATCGAAGTCCAGAAGAAAAAACAAGTTCGTACACAGCGGTGGGCCAGAGTAGCTGAACCACCAGAACAATTTCTTAAGGCGATCGTTCATCAGCAAGATTTACACTGAAGAGCCAAAGAAACTGGTACACCCGCCTAATATCGTGTAGGACTCCGTCGAGCTCGCAGAAGTGCTGCAACACGACGTGACATGGACTCGACTTATGTCTGAAGTTGTGCTGGACATCATGACTCCTGCAGCGCTGTCCATAAATCCATAAAGATACGAGGGGGTGGAGGTCTTCTTCATAACGGCACGTTGCAAGGCATCCCAGATATGCTCAATAATGTTCATGTCTGGAGAGTTAGGTGACCAGCGGAAGCGTTTAAACTCAGAACTTTGTTGCTGGAGCCACTCTGTAAGAATGTTGGACGTGTGGGGTGTCGCATTGTCTTGCTGGAATTGCCCAAGTCCGTCGGAATGCACAGTGGACTGAATGGATGCAGGTGATAAGACAGGATGCTTACGCACGTGTCACCTATCAGAGTAGTTTGAACAGTCCCCTGCTGACATGCATGGTCAGTGAATTCATGTTGTTGTCTCCATACCCATACACGTCCATCCGCCCGACACATTTTGAAACGAGACTCGTTCAACCAGACAATATGTTTCCAGTCATCAACAGTCCAGTGTCTGTGTTGACGGGCCCAGACGAAGCGTTAAGCTTTGTCTCGTGCAGTCATCAAGGGTACACGAGTGGGCCTTCAGCTCCGAAAACCCATATCGATGATGTTTCGTTGAATGATTCGCAGGCTCACGCTTGTTGATGGACCAGTACTGAAATCTTCTGTCACGTTGAACGATTCTCTTCAGTCGTCGTTGGTCCCGTTCTTGCAGGATCTTTTTCCGACCGCAGCGATATCGGAGATTTGATGTTTTGCCGGATTCCTGATATTCACGGTACACTCATGAAATGATAATACGGGAAAATCCCCACTTCATCGCTACCTTGGAGATGCTGTGTAACACCATGTACAGACTCGCTTAAATCTTAATAACCTGTCATTGTAGCAGCAGTAGAACCCATCTAACAACTGCGCCAGACGTTTGTGATCTTATATAGGCGTTGCCGACCGCAGCGTTGTAATCTGCCTATTTACATATCTCTGTATTTGAATACGCATGCCTATACCAGCTTCTTTGGCGCTTCAGTGCCTAACACGTAACTGGCAGATTCGACACGGTGAAACCGTACCAAGCGCAGACAGCAGAAGTTCGCCACTAAGAAAGGCCCAACTCTTTCATCGCAACCGAACGGGTTACAGTGGTTTACAGCCTTTTAATGACTGGCGGATGCTGTTAATTGACTTCGGTTGTGGACGAGGATAGTATTTTTTATTTTCGTGGAGCCCAGATCATCGACGTCATCACCACCAACGCCTCCACCGAATCGGACTTCCTAACAAAAGAGCGGTCTCCACAGCTCCAAGAATTGTTCCATTGTAGCAAAGTGACCGCGAGACCCACAACACTGTTATAAACGAATTAACACACAGCGACGCCATAGTAATTACGGTTAACTGTGTCGTTATACCAGCCTGGTGCAGCATAAGAGCTTAACACTAGTGTTCTCCCGTAATAGAGGAGTGCTGCAGCGGGCGCGGAACGAAACAAAACAGAGCCCGACAGTCAGGTGTTAATTTGAGTGCGATTACGTGGGTCAAAGCTAAGCGAGCGTTTCGCGGGGTGTTAGCGGCTTTCACCGGGTTCGGAATGCCGGCTCGAATAACCCGCTTTGCGTGCGCCGAGGGGGACGGCCGTTGCCCGGAACACACAATGTGCCGGCGTTACTGGAGCGGGAACGCGTCCACCGTTTTCATTCTTCCGCAACGCACAAACGGCACGCATTTTTTTCTGAAATATTACCGCCAGAGAGGTTTACACTCATCGCTTAAATTCCGGTCTCGTGTTGTTCAGTCAGATTATGATTGTCCCGAAAGTTCGTGGTTTGCGAGCCCGTTTGTGCTCGCAGTTTGGCCTGGAAATTTAGCCGAGCACGTGAAGCATTTGTTTCTGCTTATACACGGGCAGTTGGTGGCGGTAGGTAGACATACTCTTTGCCTGTACGCAAATGCGTGCGTGTGATTTCGTGCTAGTACATAAATTTTGTACGTAGATGACTGTACCAAATTTCGATTGGCCGCATTACTATTGACTACACTGCCTGACAAAAATTGAAGCACTCAGAGGGCACGGTCTGATGTCTTTGTAAATCGGTGTTCGGTAGTTCCCATCACAACCTCTAAGACTTTCAGAGGGGAATGGGTACATAATATTTTAAATTGGAATCCATGTCATCTAACGAGGCTGCAGAGCTTCAAAGATACAGGCGCTGGCGTCTATAAATGTATGTATATACAGGGAAATTCCGTGATGATGTTACAGGATAAAGGATAAAGAAGAAGGATAAATGTATGAAGTTGAGGTGAGCGTCCCTGTACCGGATACGAAAAAATCGAAAGCTACAAGCGAAAACTGTTATGATACCTCTAACAGTGGAATACACGTCCGATTCTGTTGTTGCCGTGATTGCCTACTTACATACAGAGGTGGTAATATGGGCCAAAACAAGCAAAAAAAATGCATGGTAAACACGCGCTCTAAAATGAATACCTTAAGAGCTATGAACATTTGTTGAGTAGAGATGTGTTTCGCGCTAGCGAAGATGGACAAGTGCTGATAGCTCCTTAGGTATGCATCTTAGAGCCCACATTTACTAGATCTTTTGCCTTGTTTTGATCCCTACTACAACCTCTGAAGGTTGCATTCTCTACATTCTTAACAGGTGCAGTACCGGGAACCGCTGTCAGAAGTATTAGAATGAATTTCAATTGTAACTTTCGACTCGTTCGTTTCCGGTACAGCGACCTTTACCTCAAATTGCTACATGTATCCTTCTCCATAATCCTAGAAAGTTAGCAACATTACCACGGAATCAACCCGTAGAAAACATACATTTAGAAGCGCCGGCACCTATAGCCTTCGCGCTTTGCAGAGTCGTTGGATGACGTTTGCGAACATGGGTTCCTATTGAAAATTTTGTGTACTCACTCCAATCTACAAGTCCTAGAAATTTTTATCGGTAATTTCCGATGACCCTGTATCAAAGGCGTGAACAACGTCAGATGTGGAGTGACCACTGTGAAGAACATATAGATGCCGTGTACTCGTGTGAGACAGCGTTATCAGCACCTGAAAGAGTTTGAAAGGGGCCTTTTGTTGGTCTGTTTCAGCGGCTGGTCGAATCGTGCAGTATCCAGATATGTGGGGCATTCAGATGACAGTGGCCCGGTTTTGCACTGCGTACTTAACTTCAAGGGGGTCGTAAGGGAGGACGATAGTCTTCTGCAGCAAGTACGTCGTAACTACTCCACATCCGCGCCTGCCTTGCAATGTTCTGTATCATCCCGCACCATTGGTCGGAGATTAGCAGCAGGTGGACCAGAGAATTGCTGTTCCATTGAAACTTTTCTAAATAAATAAAAATATTAGACTAAAGTACTGTTTCTGATTGTAATCTCTGAACAGTAATAAAAATTAACTGTCGTAATGAAAAGGGAAGTGTTTCATACTGTAAAAGATAGCAATCTGACTGCAAGAATTTTGAATAAACTGCCCGAATAATTAACTTAGACATGAAATCTAGAGTAATTGGCTTTGCAACATTTGATCATAAAAATTGCCTGAATGACATAAGTTGGCCCTGATTGAATAAATAAAGAAAATAATATTATATCCTTCCTCTATTCTCCGCAAATCTGGATAACGCGTTGCTGTACTGCTCCGTCTTGCGCGCCGCTATGCTAAAGCTGCAAATTACTGTATCTACATAGAGAAACTCGAGAGGTGCAATGAATTCTTTGTTAATTGCAAATCGAACTGTTTTTCGAGCAAGCTTGGTTGAATGATCCATTAAAAAGAATTGTAAGAGAAAGGTTGGTAAGAAAATCAAATATGCGCATAAATGACAACACTAATTTTTTTTGTACAGCCTACTGTGAAAAAGTGCTCAAGGCAGATCTTAAATTTAATGCACTTCTTAACATTCAGACAATACTCTTTCCTGTCTCTCAAATCTATAGCAACTTTCAGTACAATAACAAAGTTAGTCCCATGGCGCAGCAATAGTGGAAAAAAATATCATTATAACATTTACCTGATATTCCATTAGACTTCCCCCTTTACAAAAATTCATTGATAAATTGAGACTTTAAATTTGAAATATAATACTGCCACTGCTTCCTCACTCTAACACAGGTTAACATAGTCACCTTCCTCATGCTAACACTGCTTAACATTATCTGCCTCACTCGAACATATCTTAGCAAAGTCTGCTTCCTCACTCTAACAGTTAAACTTTTACTGCCTATATGCGCTCTCGAGCAGCTCAGAGATACTAGCTTAACTTCTGCGATACAGCTTACAACATCGCTGCTCGCACACAATAGATTCAGATACCAGAATTATGCATGACAACTATCACCATGCGTATCCTACCCTTAACACCACAACAGAAGCGGCTGTATTTGGCGTGGTGTCGTGACCGGGAGCGTACACTGCTGATAAACGACGTTGCATTGTCTCCAGTGATTACACTACTGGCCATTAAAATTGCTAAACCAAGAAGAAATGCAGATGATCAACGGGTATTCATCGGACAAATATATTATACTAGAACTGACATATGATTACATTTTCACGCAATTTTGCTGCATAGATCCTGAGAAATCAGTACCCATAACAACCACCTCTGGCCGTAATAACGGCCTTGGTACGCCTGGACATTGAGTCAGACAGAGCTTGGATGGCGTGTACAGGTACAGCTGCCCATGCAGCTTCAACACGATACCACAGTTCATCAAGAGAGTGACTGGCATATTGTGACGAACCAGTTGCTCGGCCACCATTGACCAGACGTTTTCAATTGGTAAGAGATCTGGAGAATGTGCTAGCCAGGGCAGCAGTCGAACATATTCTGCATCCAGAAAGGCCCGTACAGGACCTGCAACATGCGGTCGTGCATTATCCTGCTGAAATGTAGGATTTCGCAGGGATCGAATGAAGGGTAGAGCCACGGGTCGCAACACATCTGAAATGTATCGTCCACTGTTCAAAGTGCCGTCAATGCGAACAAGAGGTGACCGAGACGTGTAACCAATGGCACCTCACACCATCACGCCGGTTGATACGCCAGTATGGCGATGACGAATACACGCTTCCAGTATGCGTTCATCGCGATGTCGCCAAACACGGATGCGACCATCATGATGCTGTAAACAGAACCTGGATTCATCCAAAAAAATGACGTTTTGCCATTCGTGCACCCAGGTTCGTCGTTAGTACACCTTGCAGGCGCCCCTGTCTGTGATGCAGCGTCAAGGGTAACGGCAGCCATGGTCTCCGAGCTGATAGTCCATGCTGTTGCAAACGTCGTCGAACTGTTCGTGCAGATGGTTGTTGTCTTGCAAACGTCCCCATCTGTTGACTCAGGGATCGAGACGTGGCTGCACGATCCGTTACAGCCGTACGGATAAGATGCCTGTCATCTCGACTGCTAGTGATACGAGGCCGTTGGGATCCAGCATGGCGTTCCGTATTACCCTCCTGAACCCACCGATTCCGTATTCTGCTAACAGTCATTGGATCTCGACCAACGCGAGCAGCTATGTCGCGATACGATAAACCGCAATCGCGATGGACTACAATCCGACCTTTATCTAAGTCGGAAACGTGATGGTACGCATTTCTCCTTGTTACACGAGGCATCACAACAACGTTTCACCAGACAACGTCGGTCAACTGCTGTTTGTGTATGAGAAATCGGTTGGAAACTTTCCTCATGTCAGCACGTTGTAGGTGTCGCCACCGGCGCCAACCTTGTGTGAATGCTCTGAAAAGCTAATCAGTTGCATATCACAGTATCATCTTCCTGTCGGTTAAATTTCGCGTCTGTAACACGTCATCTTGGTGGTGTAGCAATTTTAATGGTCAGTAGTGTATATTCACAGTTCCGCACTGCTGAACATGGCTGCGACCTAGGATGAGGTTATTCTTTCAGTGTTTTGGAGAGGCACTGCGGTGTTGCTCCTGGCATCACGGTTTGTGGAGCTAGCGGCTGTCTGTCCAGTTCGCGGCTGGTAGTAACTCGGCCATCTCTGATTGCACAGCTGTACGTCGCGGGAGTCCTGCGTCCTCATGTGTTACCTCTCATGCAACTAAACTGTGGTGCTGTTTTGCAACAGGACTGTACTAGCCAGCACATGGCAAATATGAACTGTCTGTGATGTTGGGGTACGCCTGTGGCCAGGAAGATTACCACATGTGTGCCCCACAGAACATGTTTGGCACTAGCACGGACGTCAGTTTCATCGTGGTGCCAGTTTCCCGTATACGAAGGGCCAATTACAACGCTTGTGCGCCAGCTTGCCTCAGGGGAGGATACAACGGTTTTATGACGCCCTTTCCAATCGAATCTTTGCAACGTCATGCTGATGAGCGGGCTCATACCGCCAAGTTCTTTGAAAATTTGGCTCTATATTGTAATAACTGATATTACATACCCTCTCAACCCTTGAAGTTTCATTTCGTTTCTTCCTCCCATTCTTGATTTCTTTTTCAAGTAGTATATATTTTTTCCCATAAAAGAGTTGCTTTGCGTTCATTTTGCCAAAAGAGAGATGATCACACGAGAGAGGTGAAGTGTGCTTCGTCCTTCACGGCTGGAATCTCCTTGAATAGAATCCTTTTGAGTATTTTGTATTGTGGCATTATGCAGCAGTAATAAAATTGTAAAACGAGATTCGTCGGTTAGACCGACTGAAACGTTCCTTCATCGACGGAGGTATCGCGGCCTCACTCCGTCCTTGCTGCAATCCATGCGCTCCTAGAGAGAGAGAGAGAGAGAGAGAGAGAGAGAGAGAGAGAGATCGTGCGGCGTATTGTAGCGTTGATTAGCAAGAAAACGCTTATCGGCGGACCGAGATCCGTTCCTGGTATGCCTACACTTGTAAAACAGTCGTAATAAAAGTGCCAGCCTTACTATGACTTGCGAAACAGGACTAAATTGGCACTACTGCAACGCCGGTCATTTGCATTTATGGCTATATCGTGTAGATTTCGTTCGCCGAAAAGAGTCAGTACATATCCCCTTATGGTTCCTTGCATCCTGCACAGAGATCTTGACAGTGGAAAATCAGGGTAACCATTAGACCTGTACTAAGACTTTGATAATTCTGCATTACCACAGTTATTGACTAGACGCTCTCATCTGCCCTGTTCCTCTACTTTAATCTACCGCCATTGTAGTCCATTTTTAATTTCATCCAACATTTGAAGTATTCTCTTTTCTCTGACCGTCTTTCTTGCTATATTTTCTTCAGTGACTCTCGCTGCAGGCTGCTACTTCGCAGTATATGGCCAATTTTGTCGCTTACACTAGTTTTCTTTCCTCTCCTGTTGTTAGAAGTACTCTTCATTCGTTATGTTGCCAGTCCATTTCACTTTTAGTATTTTTCTCCAGAACCACACTTCACAACGATGCAAGTATTTTTTTCTTCCTTTCTGACTGTATCCTAAACGGCCTTGCCATCTGCCATCGATGATTGACTCCGTGCCCTCCGCAGTATAGGGACAGCCACCGTTTTTCTATAGGCGCCGACGTCGGCATTCCAGTTAATGAGTTGGCTGACAAACTAGCCAAAGAAGCAGCTGGGATGCAGATACACGAACTAGACACTCACGGTGCTCCGCCATATCCTCGAACATTATAAAACTTTCCAAGACCTGCGACTTGAAGTCGACCTAGGACACAAACCTATCAGAGATTCTGTCGCGCCATGAATCAGCTATAAGCCGTGTGCTACACTTCTACGAAGACGTCTAAATTACAACAAGATTTAAACATATAGGGGACGCAGGGGGGAGCATAGGCCTCTCGCCGCCGATTTAGCACCGAGGCGTCACCCAATCAGTTCTTCTCATCTGAACCTGCCAATGACGACAGAGTATATCTATTTCTTTATCTGAACACACGATACTACCCACATATATTAAGTTGCCAATTTAACTTTTACGCAGTGGCCTAATGTTTAGTCATTGAATTTTACTACCTAGTACAAAACATGTTACTTCTATTACTATTTAACAAGTTGGGAGGGACGGAGGGAGAGGGGGGGGGGAGAGAGAGACACACACACACACACACACACACACACACACACACACACACACACACACACACATATATATATATATATATATATATATATATATATATATATATATATATATATATATATTTGGAAACCAACAGAAAATGTAGGGACTAACAACCATACAGGTAAATCCCTTTATATTTCTAATGATTATTATCTTTTTGAATGTCCGCCCATGATTCATTGAGTGACCGATCCAGGTGGGGGCGGGGGGTATCGTTCATGCGGGTCATGATCTCCCCTGAAACTCAATTGTATTAGGAGCATCTATATTTTTACATACACCAATATCCAGATTTCATAGCTAACTTTCGGAGAGTTAAGTAGCATGTAAACCAGAGTATCCTGAAAATCTCAAGGATATCTAAACTACAAGCTACGTTTAACACAGAATACTTCAGATTTCCTTGAGAGGGCCGGCTTACGTGGAAGATATTGGCTTGTCAGCCATGTATAGGCGCACAGTCTCAGGCTGTAACCGACGCATCCGACACGATTCCAGAGTCCACGGGTAGAAATACGAAACCACTGAAAGTTGAGTGAGGGAAGACAGAAGCGGTAGACCCTCCATAAACGGAAAAAAAAGGGAAGACTGACTTCTCAAACGTAGGAGGTACCGACTCACAGAAACAGCTTTTTCGTCAGTCACACGTTCGCGTTGGCAGATTGCACACCTGTGTTCGTAATAGTAGTTCTTATTGAAATACTGGTGCCCGCATCTCGTGGTCGTGCGGTAGCGTTCTCGCTTCCCACGCCAGGGTTCCCGGGTTCGATTCCCGGCGGGGTCAGGGATTTTCTCTGCTTCGTGATGGCTGGGTGTTGTGTGCTGTCCTTAGGTTAGTTAGGTCTAAGTAGTTCTAAGTTCTAGGGGACTGATGACCATAGATGTTAAGTCCCATAGTGCTCAGAGCCATTTGAACCATTTGAAATACTGGTAGCAGTGAACGCAGTGTCAGATTAAAAGAATCTGGACACTTAATAATTGCCAATAAACTGAGAGAATGCTTCAGATTTGCCGTATGTATTACCCGATTACAAGTCCCCCGACATCTATTAGTGGACTCTAATATGGACTGTGCTATGCCGTATTGTCAGGCGCCGCCACGCCAGTCTGGAATGAAAGAGAAGAGGCGGCTGTGAGAAGAAATCCGCCAATAGCACGCTGACCGACCCCTCTCCAGGACGACAACGCCAGAGCAGCGACCCTTACGTGAAGAGGACATACGCACCGCGACCGATTGGTGACCGCTCAGTTTCAATAGCACCTTCAAGATTAACGACTTCGATAGCAGCGTCAACGCTATTTACTTCGCTTATTCTCTCTATGTAGCACAGATTTGGAATTGTCTATACTGAAGAAGACTGATTATTTTGTATGTCGCCCTTTGCTTGTGACACATCTGTGTAACTGGTAATGTTAAGTATTGTAATTTTCTTACTGTAATAAAACTCATTAATACGACTAGTTTGTTTGTCTAGCGAACCGAGTATGCGGGCTTCCTAGACACTACAGGGCGTGTTCTCACCTCGCCTTTATGATGGCGTGAATTCTACTGGGGACACGTGCAATAAGGCGGGTGAATGTGTGCGGAGGAATGGCAGCCCAGATCTCAAGAGCGGAAAGCAGACAAGTGCAGTGATCAGAATGAGATTTTGGCTCTGCAGCGGAGTGTGCGCTGATATGAAACTTCCTGGCAGATTAAAACTGTGTGCCGGACCGAGACTCGAACTCGGGAACTTTGCCTTTCGCGGGCAAGTGCTCTGTAAACACCCCCCAGGCTGTGGCTAAACCATGTCTCCGCAATATCCTTTCTTTCAGGAGTGCTAGTTCTGCAGGGTTCGCAGGAGAGCCTCTGTAAAGTTTGGAAGGTAAGAGGCGAGGTACTGGCAGAAGTAAAGCTGTGAGGACGGGGCGTGAGTCATGCTTGGGTAACTCAGTTGGTAGAGCACTTGCCCGCGAAAGGCAAAGGTCCCGAGTTCGAGTCTCGGTCCGGTACACAGTTTTAATCTGCCAGGGAGTTTAAAAGTGCAGTGATGTTGGGCGCTGCGATCTGGAGCTAGTTCAGTGTTATAACTCATCCCAGAGGAGTTGCATTGGTTTGAGGTCAGGACTTCGGGAAGGCCAAACCGTTTCAGGAGTGTTATTGTCCACAAACCACTGCCTGACGTGGTGCTTTATGACAGGTGGTGGGTTGTCACGCTGATATAATCGTCTCCGAACTGTTCCTCCACTGTACGTGGTACACTGTGCTGTAAAATGTCATATCCTTCCGGATTTAGCGTTTTCTTAACCACAGTAAGGGGCCACACCTTCATACCGTAAATCCACCTTCTCCGTTCTTTACTCCTCGCCCTACACATGATAGCAGAAAACGTACTTAAGGCATTCGCCAAACCTAAACATTTCCATTCGATTGCCACAGGGTACAGCTTGATTCATCTCTGCAAATGACTCGCTTCCAGTCACACACTCTCCATTGGCTCCGCCCTTTACACCACCTCAAGCGTCTCTTAACATTGACTCTGGAATAGCGTAGCTTATGAGGAGCTGCTCGACCATTGTTACCATTTCTTCTGACTTCCTGCATACTGCCATTACGCTAGCTGATCTGCTGATAGAATTTTGGAACTCGCGAGTGATTCCTCCCGCAGGGATAATTCAGCTTATTTGGAACTCCGTCCGAACAGGCCATGAAGGGCCAACGGTACCGACCGGTCGCCGTGTCATCCTCAGCCCACAGGCATCGCTGGAGGGGCATGTGGTCAGCACACCGCTCTCTCGGCCATAGTCAATTTTCGCGACCGGAGCCGCTACTTCTCAATCAAGTAGCTCCTCAGTTTGCCTCACAAGGGCTGAGTGCAACCGGCTTGCCAACAGCGCTGGACAGACCGGATGGTCACCCATCCAAGTGCTAGCCCAGCCCGACAGCGCTTAACTTCGGTGATCTGGCGGGAACCGGTGTTACCACTGCGGCAAGGCCATTGGCCTTATTTTGCAACTACCTTTGGCAATGTTCCACAATAGCTACCCGTCAGCGCATGAGGTCTGCCTTAGCTGTCGTTGCTTCGCCTTCTCATCTCACATCAGCGACAGATCACTTAGGCAGATTTAAAAGGGTTGAAAAAAAATGTCCCTGGTTGATTTGCTACTAAGGTGACAACCAGTGACTAGTCAACTTTCGAAGTCTCATTGAACTCTTCAGCTGACCGATTACGTTGTTACTACAGTACTTCTCTACTGACAACACAATAACCCCGCTCTACTTCTAAACCATCTGGTCCACATCTCGTGACATCTGTGGATAATTCCGCATTACATAGGACTGTCAGGATACATTTGATTAGACATTGAACTTGTAAGAAAATTTTTTCTTCGAAAGAAAGACTTTCAAATGCTGTATTATTCTGAAT
The DNA here is from genome assembly GCF_023898315.1 of Schistocerca nitens. Lineage (NCBI taxonomy): Eukaryota > Metazoa > Arthropoda > Insecta > Orthoptera > Acrididae > Schistocerca > Schistocerca nitens. The sequence goes on along the minus strand of NC_064615.1, from coordinate 980,823,289 downwards.
TGACGTTGTGCTAAAGCAGTGCACTAAGAATGATGTTAACCAATTTTATTATTATTACTAAAATCGTTGGCATCTGCTTACGCTAAATGCCAGCGTGTCGACATGTATTTGCGGGAGGGAGGGACACTGCTAATCGGTGACTGTCCCCAGAAACAAGATAAAATACTTGGCGAATTTAGTTCAGAATTATATATTTTTACACGGGTCGCATTCTGCGCACTTGATCGTGGCAGTATTAAACAGATTAGGTTACAGGTATTTTCTGTCTCCAGTTGGTGTGTATTTTATGTTCACGTGGCGGAAGAAATCGTGTGCTAGAAATTCCAATAAGCGGGCACGGCAGGTGGAGACGGCGACGGGTGGTTTTATTGCCTGTCGCCGGGTCGCGGCTATATTGGAAGCGGCGGCGCGTGGGCGACGAGCGCGAGTGCCCCACTTCACACGTGGCACGGGCGACCCACGTGTGTGGCAGCAGCTCCCGTAATGGGCCTGCAATTAGCCTGCAGGCGCTCAAAGTTCGCGCTGAGAGCGGCCGCTTCGCCCGTCGCTTTCCTTTGGTAAAGTTGCTGCCGCCGCGGCCGCAGCCAACCGCCCAGCGTCTGGCTGTCACGGTTTCTGGCCACGGCGCTCCACTTCTGCGTCGCTTTCGGGGGGAAACCTGTTTCTTTTGAGTGGAGGTTCCATTTGGCGCACCCAGACCAACGATGCTCATATAATAAGTTCTATGCAGCATTTAAAATGTGGATGAGCCTGCAGAAGTGGGGAAGCTGACGGAACTACATTGTTATATTAATGTGACCACGTGTCGGCCGGCTCCTGTGGCCGAGCGGTTCTAGGCGTTTCAGACCGGTACCGCGCGACCGCTACGGTAGCAGGTTCGAATCCTGCCTCGGATATGGACGTGTGTGATGTCCATAGGTTAGTTAGGCTTAAGTAGTTCTAAGTTCTAGGGGACTGAAGACCTCAGATGTTAAGTCCCATTGTGCCCAGAGCCATTTGAACCATTTTGAAACTCATCCTGCTGCTCTTAGAAAGACGCACGTACACTGCGAGCTGTGTGACACGGTACATTGTCCTGCTGATAGAGGACATCGTGCCGAGGAAAAACAAACTGCATGTAAGGATGGACATGGTCACCACGGATAGACGCACACTTGTTTTGACGCACTGTGTCTTGAGATCGACGAATCACTCAGGAAATGCCAGGAGAACATATCCCAGACCATAACTCTTCTGACGATTGTTGCAGCGTCTTTACAGCCAGACATGTTAGACGTTACACGCCAATGGCCATATGTCCGATGAGCAAAAAACATTGTTGTTGTTGTTCTTGTTGTTGTGGTTTCCAGTCCAGAGACTAGTTTGATGCAGCTGTCCATGCTACTCTATCCTGTGCAAGCTTCATCATCTCCCAGTACCTACTGCAACTTACATCCTTCTGAATCTGTTCGTGTATTCACCTCTTGGTCTCCCTCTACGATTTTTACCCTCCACTCTGCCCTCCAATGCTAAATTTGTGATCCCTTGATGCCTCAGAATATGCCCTACCAACCGATCCCTTCTTCTAGTCAAGTTGTGCCTCAAACTCCTCTTCTCCCCAATTCTATTCAACACCTCCTCATTAGTTATGTGATTTACCCATCTAATCTTCAGCATTATTCTGTAGCACCACATTTCGAAAGCTCCTATTCTCTTCTTGTCCAAACTAGTTATCGTCCACGTTTCACTTCCATACATGGCTACACTCCATACAAATACTTTCAGAAAAGACTTTCTGACACTTAAATCTATACTCGATGTTAACAAATTTCTCTTCTTCAGAAACGCTTTCCTTGCCATTGCCAGTCTACATTTTATATCCTCTCTACTTCGACCATCATCAGTTATTATTCTCCCGAAATAGCGAAACTCATTTATTACTCTAAGCGCCTCATTTCCTAATATTATTCCCTCAGCATCAGCCGACTTAATTTGACCACATTCCATTAGCCTCGTTTTGGTTTTGTTGATGTTCATCTTATATCCTCCTTTCAAGACAATTTCCATTCCGTTCAACTGCTCTTCCAAGTCCTTTGCTGTCCCTGACAGAATTACAATGTCATCGGCGAACCTCAAAGTTTTTATTTCTTCTCCATGGATTTTAATACCTACTCCAAATTCTTCTTTTGTTTCCTTTACTGCTTGCTCAATATACAGATTGAATAACATCGGGGACAGGCTACAACCCTGTCTCACTCCCTTCCCAACCGTTGCTTCCCTTTCATGCCCCTCGACTCTTATAACTGCCATCTGGTTTCTGTACAAATTGTAAATAGCCTTTCGCTCCTTGTATTTTACCCCTGCCACCTTCAGAACTTGAAAGAGAGTATTCCAGTTAACGTTGTCAAAAGCTTTCTCTAAGTCTACAAATGCTAGAAACGTAGGTTTGCCTTTTCTTAATCTTTCTTCTAAGATAAGTCGTAAGGTCAGTATTGCCTCACGTGTTCCAACATTTCTACGGAATCCAAACTGATCTTCCCCGAGGTCCGCTTCTACTAGTTTTTCCATTCGTCTGTAAAGAATTCGCGTTAGTATTTTGCAGCAGTAGCTTATTAAACTGATAGTTCGGTAATTTTCACATATGTCAACACCTGCTTTCTTTGGTATTGGAATTATTATATTCTTCTTGAAATCTGAGGTATTTCGCCTCATCATTCATCTGAAAAGGCCACCAGTCACCATTCAGTGGACGTCCAGTGGCGGTACTGGCGTGAAAATGCTAGAAAATGGTTGAAATGGCTCCGAGCACTATGGTTCTTGACATCTGAGGTCATCAGTCCCCTTGACTTAGAACTACTTAAACCTAATTAACCTAAGGACATTACACACATCCATCTCCGAGGCTGGATCCGAACCCGCGACCGTAGCAGCCGCGTGGTTCTGGACTGAAGCGCCAAGAACCGCTCGGTCACCGCGGCCGGCTGCAAATGATAGACTTCGTCGCCTATCCATTGCAGTCTGTGTGTGTGCATCAGCCAGCTGCCTGCTGTGAAGGCCCATAAACAGCGTCGTTCACCGAACAGTCGTGGAGGAGACACTGTTGCTAGCCCCGTGGTCCGTCAGGGCGGTCAGTTGCTCAACAGTTGCACGTCTCGTTGCCCGCACACATTGACGCAGCCGTCGTTCAAACTTGTCGTCTATGGCCCGTGGTGTACCGCAGTTGTTTTGGACAGCGCCATTTCGCCATGCACGTTATGCTTTAGCCACGCCGGCATGCGAACAGTTCAGACTTAGCCGTTTCGGAAATGCTTCCACCATCGTCCCGAACGCCACTGATCATCATCCATATCAGATAAATTGCTCCATTTCCTCATTACGACACCCCCCCCCCCCCCTTCGAGAGGCTTCGTTAACCCCCACTGTTAGTGCTGCCACTTGCTGTCAGTGAGAGACTATTGCACGTTGACGTCGAACATTGGCGGTGGGCCGGCCGGTGTGCCCGAGGCGTTCGAGGCGCTTCAGTCTGGAACCGCGCGACTGCTACGGTCGCAGGTTCGAATCCTGCCTCGGGCATGGATGTGTGTGATGTCCTTAGGTTAGTTAGGTTTAAGTAGTTCTATGTTGTAGGGGACTGATGACCTCAGTATGTTGAGTTCCATAGTGCTCAGAGCCATCTGAACCATTTGCTCCAAGTGCCAAAGGGGAAAATTGTAGTGAAACGTGAATGCAGACATTACATGCGTATTAAAAACAAGAAACAGGCTATTAAGTCCTACTACTGATCATTTTTAGCGTAGTAAAAAGGAAACTTGTAACGGAACGGAAAACACATTTCAATAGTTGCATATAAGGACCAGTATTAATGAACTATTGATACAGCAGTTACTGGTACCACGTACAGAAATGGAAAATGTGACCGAAATTATTTCGAAAGTATCACTGTACTGAAGACGTGAGACTCTTTAATATACACTCCTGGAAGTGGAAAAAAGAACACATTGACACCGGTGTGTCAGACCCACCATACTTGCTCCGGACACTGCGAGAGGGCTGTACAAGCAATGATCACACGCACGGCACAGCGGACACACCAGGACCCGCGGTGTTGGCCGTCGAATGGCGCTAGCTGCGCAGCATTTGTGCACCGCCGCCGTCAGTGTCAGCCAGTTTGCCGTGGCATACGGAGCTCCATCGCAGTCTTTAACACTGGTAGCATGCCGCGACAGCGTGGACGTGAACCGTATGTGCAGTTGACGGACTTTGAGCGAGGGCGTATAGTGGGCATGCGGGAGGCCGGGTGGACGTACCGCCGAATTGCTCAACACGTGGGGCGTGAGGTCTCCACAGTACATCGATGTTGTCGCCAGTGGTCGGCGGAAGGTGCACGTGCCCGTCGACCTGGGACCGGACCGCAGCGACGCACGGATGCACGCCAAGACCGTAGGATCCTACGCAGTGCCGTAGGGGACCGCACCGCCACTTCCCAGCAAATTAGGGCCACTGTTGCTCCTGGGGTATCGGCGAGGACCATTCGCAACCGTCTCCATGAAGCTGGGCTACGGTCCCGCACACCGTTAGGCCGTCTTCCGCTCACGCCCCAACATCGTGCAGCCCGCCTCCAGTGGTGTCGCGACGGGCGTGAATGGAGGGACGAATGAAGACGTGTCGTCTTCAGCGATGAGAGTCGCTTCTGCCTTGGTGCCAATGATGGTCGTATGCGTGTTTGGCGCCATGCAGATGAGCGCCACAATCAGGACTGCATACGACCGAGGCACACAGGGCCAACACCCGGCATCATGGTGTGGGGAGCGATCTCCTACACTGGCCGTACACCACTGGTGATCGTCGAGGGGACACTGAATAGTGCACGGTACATCCAAACCGTCATCGAACCCATCGTTCTACCATTCGTAGACCGGCAAGGGAACTTGCTGTTCCAACAGGACAATGCACGTCCGCATGTATCCCGTGCCACCCAACGTGCTCTAGAAGGTGTAAGTCAACTACCCTGGCCAGCAAGATCTCCGGATCTGTCCCCCATTGAGCATGTTTGGGACTGGATGAAGCGTCGTCTCACGCGGTCTGCACGTCCAGCACGAACGCTGGTCCAACTGAGGCGCCAGGTGGAAATGGCATGGCAAGCCGTTCCACAGGACTACATCCAGCATCTCTACGATCGTCTCCATGGGAGAATAGCAGCCTGCATTGCTGCGAAAGGTGGATATACACTGTACTAGTGCCGACATTGTGCATGCTCTGTTGCCTGTGTCTATGTGCCTGTGGTTCTGTCAGTGTGATCATGTGATGTATCTGACCCCAGGAATGTGTCAATAAAGTTTCCCCTTCCTGGGACAATGAATTCACGGTGTTCTTATTTCAATTTCCAGGAGTGTATTACGTCGTTAGAACCTCTTTAACTGAGACACATTTACAATTTCACGTAGTGGCATTCAAGAAAATGTTTTTACAGTTGCGCGCGCGCCTTGGTGATTACACCACGACACACTACTCACAGTCACGTTTTTGCTGCATTCTTCTCAGCTGCGGACGATAGGTGCTACTCTTGAGTTGAAATGAAGAGTTTGGCACAGGAGAGCAAACCAAAGACTTATTCATTACTATTTTAGAGAGGGAAAGAATGAAATCTGTCTATCGCTGTCCGTTTTTACATGTCTCTCCTTTCGTATCCTAACACCCGAACCCACTTTTTCCGTATTTCTATGTAGGCTTCCGCGGCCGGTGTCATAAATATTAGAATTCTTCTGGGTATTGTAGAGCGTCGTTGTGTAAAATACTAAATTATAGTATAGAATGGAATGGAAAAGAAGAGGGTAGGAAAGAAAAAGTCATTTATACAGAGACACGGTACAACACCCAGAAGACATTTAATCATCAATTTTTTTCCATATGGTAAGTCATATGTTTTCCTACCTAATTTGATTATTATTGCTCCAGACTGAGTCACGAGCGTGCAGCCGTCCATCTCCCCTCCCTCCCTCCCTCCCTCTCTCTCTCCCTCTCTCTTTCCCTCCCTCCCTCCCTCCCTCCCTCCCTCCCTCCCTCTCTCTCTCCCCTCCCCCCAGCCTCCCTCCCCCCCATTGCATCCCCGCCGACAAAATTTCAGCAGTTGTTCACGGACTTTTTTGAGATAAGAGACTGGTTAGATTACAAAATTATATTTCCGATAAGTAAGGATAGAATAAGGCTTGCAATGTCGACGTAAAATCAATTAATATGAACTGTACCAAAGCGCGGTCTAAAATCGAAGATGATGTTAACAGTCAAGTGCATACATTAACAGAGCTGTCATCGTTGCCGAATGAAATTTTTTGTCACTACACCGTAGTCCAAAAGCAGCTGCTCTCATGAACAAATTATTGGGCGGAAGCTGTATAACAAAGTTTTCTATATTGGCTGTTCCTGGCAGCTGTTGCTCATTTACAGTGGAAAGTGCCTATCCTCATCCAAGTAAGTGTCACCCGATGGCAACATTACTGAAGAAGTCAAGAGATTAGAACGCGGCACAGCACTGCTTGTTTTCCTTGTTCCAAAGCTCCACCATCCGATTGAGAGTCGGTCGCTATCTTGTTTCATTTCCTTAGCAAAACGAAGCGTCGCTGTCTCGGAAATCTGATTACCGGCTGTCGCGGATCAGAAACACGGCTGATTTGTAGCTGAGGAGGGGGAGGAATCGCCATGACTCACGAGCGTGACTCAGGCCGGCTAGAGACGGGAGGCTCTATGAATCACGTGGTTTCGTGTGCGCCGCGAGAAGTTGTAGCACCTTGAAGGCGTGTCAGCTGACGCCGACGCTACCTGTACACCACCAGCTTCGTTCACGTTCCAAAATATTGACAAATACTTTTTGCAACTGGTACTTTACTCCGCTACTCGTGGAGTGAATGCGCACAGGGCACTTTCCTGTAGCCACGCCCCTCGCCTGTCTGACAGCGGACATATGGTGGTGTGATTAGAGTAATGTTCTGCGGTGTTGCTTGTCTCTGTTGGCAGATGGCTGTCACGCTGGGTTCAGTCTCTGATGGCACACCGCGTCGGAGGAATAAATGAACACTCTTCATCTACATCCATACTTTGCAAAACCATTGTGAAGTGCATAGCGGAAGATACTTCGTATTGTACCATTTACTAGGGCTCCTTCCCGTTCTGTTGATATATAGGACGCGGGAAGAATGTTTAAAACGCCTTAGTACGCGCTGTAATTAATCTTGCCTTAACAATCCCTACGGGAGCGATACGTAGCGAGCTGTAGTACACTCGTAGATCAGTAATTTAAAACTGGTTCTTGAAGTTCTGTATGTAGGTTTTGTTGGGATACCATGCGTCTGTTTCAACCGCCTGCCGGTTCAGTGCTTTCTTTAGCGTCTCTGTAATGCTCTCCTATAGATCAAATAAACGTGTTTTGCTCGTCTTTATGTACGTTCAATACCCCCGTGAGTCCTATTCTTTTCTTACTAATCCCATACGCTTGACCAATATTGTAGGATGGGTCGCACAAGGACTCGTAAGCAATTTCCTTTGTTCACGGATTGCATTTCCCTAGTATTCTACGAGTGAACCGATGTCTACCACTTGCGTTACCTACGTCTGAGCCTGTGCGATCGTTCCATTTAATATCCGTACAAATTGTTACACGCAGGTATTTGTATGAATTCACGGATTCCAGTTATGACAAGTTGATACTGTGTCCATGTGATACTATGCTTTTTTGTTTTGCTAAGTGCACGATTTTACATTTATATATATTGAAAGCAAGCTGCAAATCTTTGCACCACTTCGAAATCGACTGAATATCTGTACAGGTTTTTTTTAGACAGTACTTCATTACAGATAACTGCAACACTTGTGAAAGCTCTGAGGTTGTTATTAATGTTGTCTGCAACGTTATTACATGCAGCATTGCTAGAAAAGGTCCCCCAACACACTTTCTTGGTTTCACAAGCTGCGACATGGTCGGGAATTGAACAGTGAACCGAATATGGAATAAATTTTTTGTCATCACACAACCGGTTTCGGTCTATAATGACCATCCTCAGATCTGTCTTTGTGCTTAGCATTCGACGATGCCACTATGGCTCCAGTATATTTGGACATATTTTTATAGAACAGATCTGAAGATGGTCATTATAAACCGTGACCGGTAGTATGATGACAAAAATTTTGTGACCATAGATGTAAACTAAAGGAAATTTACACTTTCCTGGGTGACAACCGAATCTGTTTCTATAATTGTCGATGATTCGCCATTCTGCGTCCTCCTTACCAAGAAATCCTCAATCCACGCACAAATGTAGCTTGAGTAACCCTATACGATCGTACTTCTGATAATAATAAAACACTGTGTGTGATGAGTGTTCGAGCTTCAGTATACTTCTGGAAGCTCATAAAGTATCGGTGTCGTTCAAGTGAAAGTAATTATAATATTTTTCCAATAGATTTTTGCTTGCACAAATTAAAAAGTTGCGTCACTTAACGACGGAATCCCACTGTAGAAACATTTAGAAATTGTTTTGCTCTTGTACGCTGAAGCTTTTAACTTTAACCATCCTCATATTAGTGTAATATTAAAATGTGACAAGTATCACCTGCCTCGGACCGATCTGGAGACGCAGTGGTGAGCCACTGTACGGCCGGCTGTTGAAATCCCTGTCCGGTCATCCGGATTTTGGTTTTCGGCTGAGTTCTCTAACCCGATTCCTCGCAGATCTGAGCTTGTGCTCCGTCCTGAATGACGTCGTTGACGGGACGTTGCAACCTAGTGTTCCTTCATTACATTTTACGTCTTTATTGAGAGCATAGCAGTGGAAAGTTACCGCTGTCAATCTTCGGCACTCCTGTGTGAGTTAAGCAAGGATTGTCCTATTATAGAGATGCTTAACGTAGTTAAAATTGCGGAAGCTCTACATTTTTCGCATTATCTCAGAGTTTAAAACATAACTTTTAATTGTTCATCGCCCTTCTTGATATGGGATGACGCTAGCCACCAACATTTAGTTTCCCATCGTTCCCTTCTTGTCTTTTTGTACAAATGGTAACGTATTTTGATAAAAGAAAGGAACCATGTCACGTCAGTTTTCGCTTAAACCTAATTTTATATTTACAGTGCAATGAACGTCGTTTATCCTCTGGTGTGTGGCAAACTACTAAAACTTCACAGGCCTTCAGAGCACAAAAGATAGTCCCGTTGTTCTGTCAAATTACTAACTGAGCTGTTGGTGACTTTCGAAATAGTCACGTCCATTTTGAAATCACTATTCTACAGAACGTGGTGGACGCAAAGGCCTTATGAATTTTTAGCTGTCATGTGGATAATAGAAGAAACACCACTCCGTCTAATGAGTAGAAAAGGCTTTCCAGTTTTTATGGCCTTGTATCTACATTTTCCGTATGATTCTCGCTACGATGAATAGCAATCCGTATATCAAAAAATGTACAAGATGTACTAGGTCGACGTTATATTTCATTCTAGTTAGCGCTGGAAGCTTGAATCCCATATTCGCAAGGAACTGTTGTTTAATGAAAGAGAGATCGTTGTTTTTGGTGGTGGTGGTGGTGTGTGTGTGTGTGTGTGTGTGTGTGTGTGTGTGTGCAGCAGTACGAAAACAATTTGCGTCAAATATTGACCTTCTTTCTGCTTTGCTAGTGCAATCAGCTGCCGACGCAGTGAATCTTATACGCAAGATGAAAAATGTTTTGACGAATTTGTGAAAAATTGGTTGCGCAATTTTCTGCGTTTTAGTCATTATTTCACTCCAGCTTTCTACAATTCTTTCTATTTCTTTAGCAGGTTGAACACGTTTTCATTCAAGTATTTTCGAAAAGCCATATAACGTTACACGCGAATTATTGTCCCGAACGTGAAGTTCCCTGTGCAGTAGCATGCTTTAAAATATTTCCCACTGATGAGATCTGTAATACTGAAAAATTAATTCATTCTTTAATACATCCTATTAGCTCCTAATCCACTGTAGTTCTGATCCTGAAACTAAACATGACGAGGAAATGTTTTGGAATCTGCGCCAGGCAGCGCTCGGCGAAATTACCTTATTGAAGCGTTGATAGTAAAGCAGTGCTGCATAGTGTGACATACTAATTGAAGCGTCTTCTCACGGTCCGGGTGGCTCCCCCCGTCGGAGGTTCGAGTCCTCCCTCGGGCATGGGTGTTTGTGTTGTCATTAGCGTAGTCAGTTTCAGTTAAATTAAGTAGTGCGTAAGCTTAGGGAAGGATGACCTCAGCAGTTTGGTCCCATAAGACCTTACCACAAATTTCCAGTTTGACTAATTTAAACGAGTGACATTAGGTCGATAAGAGGACGTTGGACACACCGCTACATCAACAGTCTGCAAATTGACAACGATCATAGCACCGTATAACTGTTAATTTATCAGTGGACTGGTATCACTTCGATGCGGGAAGAACTACCGCCATAATTCCTACTCCTACATATTTTACGTAGTCTCCTTATGTTTTTAAAACCCTTGCGTAAAGCCGGCCGGAGTGGCCAAGCGGTTCTAGGCGCTACAGTCTGGAACCGCGCGACCGCTACGGTCGCAGGTTCGAATCTTGCCTCGGGCATGGATGTCTGTGATGTCCTTAGGTTATTTAGGTTTAAGTAGTTCTAAGTTCTAGGGGACTGATGACCACAGCAGTTAAGTCCCATTGTGCTCAGAGCCATTTGAACCAACCCTTGCGTAAACAAATAAATGTAATTTGGCTCGGGGGCTATACAAAAGCATCCTATTTTCCTCCACTTCGATGGCTCGCGTGTCATTTAAGCTGCTTATTCATTTAAGCACCCCCTCGATAGGCTTCCATTCCACACTTCCCGGCTGCGAATAGAAATCAACACATTCCTGCCAGTAGAACCCTTAAACCGCAAAGAGCCTATGTTCTCTCCGTGAAAAGGGTGTTTATGCACATGCTGATATTTCCTATATTCGTGAGCAAAAACCAGTGCGTGTTTCCCTTAACTTTAATCTTTTATGCCACTATCAGCTTTTCATTTGTAGTTTGTTTCACCTCGTGCCCGTCCCAAGCTACACTCGCTCATATTTAGATTCCTGTGTATGACTTATAAATGGCGCAGTGTGTTATATCCTTTCCCTCAATTCTGACAGTTTTTCCAGGAGTTCCACTTGGTTGTAAGGCAAATTATAGAACTGGAAATATCCTTCCAGATATTTCCAGTTGGGATTCCTTCTCTCTTACTACCAGCTCGGCTGATAATTGGCTGAAAACTCCATAACTCTTCACTGGGTCATTACTCGAACAGCCTGCTCTGCCTTTAGGAGCACGGAATGAAAAGCACTAATGAGAGTACTGCTCTGAGAAAACAACTACTTTGCCCAGGGTGTCAACGTATCGGTTGCCCTCGTGCAGAACTGATTTGAACTGAGTGTACAACTACAACAACTCTGTACTGGTACTTGTTGATCTTCACAGAAGAATCATCTGAAACACTGCAGTAGTCAGCTTGAATAACCTTTGAGAAGTACATGGTCGTGTCTTGCTGGGTAAACCATCCCGTAATTCGCCTTCAGTGATTCACTTCCAGAATCAAACCGAAGCCAGCGTTACCGGAGCTGGATTCGAACAGGCCACTTCCACAGGGGTTACACCTTTCTTAAATCGCTGAGCAACATAGTTCATTGGTGCCTCAGAAAATATATAATGGAACAAGGTTTTCACGATAAACCTGGACTCAAATAAATAGTGATTTATGATGATGGGAGTGGTGTGTTCAACGTAGAGGTTATTAGTACCATTACTAAATTATTATGAAACTGATGAACTTAAAAGATCTGTTTATCACGAAATTAACAACTTTTAAAAACTCTTTTCTCCTCGTCTTTCCTTCCTATCTCCCCTTCTCCCTCTCCCTCAGGTGATATCAATACGAGCTCTTGCGGCAGCCGTCGGTTTTGTTTTAGTGAACAGTAACAAACACCTGATTACATCACTGCAGTCAAAAGAATTCTCGTATAAGGATCTACGCTTCATATCTCGTTGTTTTATCAGCTACTGTGTGCGCAGTGACGTTAAGATTTAATTCAAAAATCAGTATTCACTCCAAACCATACTCCTTGTTACCTCAACTTCATGTTCCGAACCGACTGTCCCCTCCTGAAGAAGTTCGCGTAATAATACACAGCAAGGGGAAACAACTTCCAAACGTGTCGCCATAGTTGCTGCTATAGTCTAGCGATTTCCTAACAAGTGGTTGCTCATCGGTGCACAACATCGTTAGGCTGAATTAGTCAATTCCAGATAAATTTCTTTAATATGAGACCTGTTTTCGTTTTCACTTTCTATGGTAATAACGAGTGGCATTCGAATTGCACTTTCAAATGAAGTACTGCTGGTAACATACAGTAGTCTATTTGTCTCATTTAATTGGTGTTGAACCACACCCGAAACAGACTAACGCAATCACTGTAGATATGGCTAACAGTGTTTACACGTTTTAGTACCCTCCCACATGGCTCTGAAGTTCGCTTCGGACTAATATCTACTACCAAAAAGATACAGCAATAAACTAGGAGAAGTTACACCCACCCGATTAAAAATAAACAGTAAGCGTGTGGCAATGTACGAGTATCAAAGGTTACAGCACAACAGGGTAGCACCGCGAAATGCACGTGAATTATTTTAAGCATAGTTCCACGGTGGCTGCATGTTACAGCTCGATTTAGTAGAAAGAACTGATACTATCGTGAACAAAAACGACTCACAAAAGGTTTACACAACATACAATCTCATAGCGTTGTGATACGTGTGGCATATCAATATAATCTACAGTATAAATGAAATTGTCAGTTTAATATTCTTTAAGTGCAAATGTTTCCTCCTACATCGAGCTTTTGTCATTATTAGTTCTGCATCAACCGGACGTTCTGTAAACATTAGTGTGCAATGACTGAAATTTCGGCGCACTTTCGTCACTATGGACTTCGTAATATTGAATTCCGTGTCCCATTCGTCTAGCTTTCAACCATGATTCCAATTTCAGAAAGTCTGTTTATTCCCGTCTTGAGGCCATAATTACGACGGAAACATTTTCATGTGAATCACCTGAGTGCAAATAACAGCTCCGCCAATGCACTGTCCTTCATACCTTGTGTTCGCGATACTACTGCCATCTGTATATGTGCATATCGCTATCCCATCACTCCAGCGTAAGATGTCTCTTAGCGAATGACTCTTCTCGTGCATAGTTCACACCTCCGTGTTCATCTTTTCCTCGTTGCGCTTGACAAAAATTCTCGGAAATGCCTGGCGATAAGACGAGTCGCTTTAGGTGTTAGATACGTGGACGTCCAATTGATGACCCTTATTGTGGAGAGCATACGCTTATTGCGGAGAGGATATGGTCAATTGTTCAAATGCTACTCATGAATTCTATCCTGCTTTTTTTCACTGCCTTGTTTTTATTTTTATGCAGAAGCACGAAAATCCAGTAAAGGAAGAAAAAAGCTTGTAACATTACTTTTTTTCCCAGTTAGCTTCTGGCTATTTGGTAGCTTTGCAACTGGGAATAGCTTCCTATCCACGCTTCCCATCTTCTTATTGTAATGCATGACAGCACTTGGCTTTTGCACGAAGGAACGCACTGACCGTCACGACGTCTCCCCTGCCCTTCCATTTCGTCATCTGCTTCTGACTCCACGCCGAGCTAATCACGTGCAAGGTCTAAAACGACGAAAATTATTGGAAAATAGCATAGGTAGTTCCAGTTTTCAAGAATGATCGTCGAGCAGATGCGCAAAACTATAGGCCTATATCTCTGACATCGATCTGTTGTAGAATTTTAGAACATGTGTTTTGCTCGCGTATCATGTCATTTCTGGAAACCCAGAATCTACTCTGTAGGAATCAACATGGATTCCGGAAACAGCGATCGTGTGAGACCCAACTCGCTTTATTTCTTCATGAGACCCAGAAAATATTAGATACAGGCTCCCAGGTAGATGCCATTTTCCTCGACTACCGGGAGGCGTTAGATACAGTTCCGCACTGTTCCGCCTGATAAACAAAGTGAGAGCCTACGGAATATCAGACCAGCTGTGCGGCTGGATTGAAGAGTTTTTAGCAAACAGAACACAGCATGTTGTTCTCAATAGAGAGAGACGTCTACAGATGTTAAAGTAAGCAGGGGAGTGTTATGGGACCATTGTTTTTCACAATATGTATAAATGACCTAGTAGATAGTGTCGGAAGTTCCATGCGGCTTTTCGCGGATGCTGCTGTAGTGTACAGAGAAGTTGCAGCATTAAAAATTTGCAGCGAAATGCAGGAAGATCTGCAGCGGATAGGCACTTGGTGCAGGGAGTGGCAACTGACCCTTAACATAGACAAATGTAATGTATTGCGAATACATAGAAAGAAGGATCCTTTATTGTATGATTATATGATAGCGGAACAAACACTGGTAGCAGTTACTTCTGTAAAATATCTGAGAGTATGCGTGCGGAACGATTTGAAGTGGAATGATAATATAAAATTAATTGTTGGTAAGGCGGGTACCAGGTTGAGATTCATTGGGAGAGTCCTTAGAAAATGTAGTCCATCAACAAAGGAGGTGACTTACAAAACACTCGTTCGACCTCTACTTGAGTATTGTTCATCAGTGTGGGATCCGTACCAGATCGGGTTGACGGAGGAGATAGAGAAGATCCAAAGAAGAGTGGCTTGTTTCGTCACAGGGTTATTTGGTAAGTGTGATAGCGTTACGGAGATCTTTAGCAAACTCAAGTGGCAGACTCTGCAAGAAAGGCGCTCTGCATCGCGGTGTAGCTTGCTGTCCAGGTTTCGAGAGGGTGCGTTTCTGGATGAGGTATCGAATATATTGCTTCCCCCTACTTATACCTTCCGAGGAGCTGACGAATGTAAAATTAGAGAGATTCGAGCGCGCACGGAGGCTTTCCGGCAATGGTTCTTCCTGCGAACCATACACGACTGGAACAGGAAAGGAAGGTAATGCAGTGCCACGTAAAGTGCCCCTCCGCCACACACCGTTAGGTGGCTTGCGGAGTATAAATGTAGATGTAGGTGTAGAAACGACAAGAGAGGCTATTTTCTCTTCAGGGTAATGATTGCAATAATTTGCGACCTTACCAAAATCAACAGTGAAAAACGATATAACTGACCGAGAATGCATAATCTTAACTAGAGAACCTATTTTCTATGTAGGTTCTCTAATAGTGATTAACGAGAGCTATCATCTTTTGGAGAAAGCATTAACTAATAGCTTTATAACGCATGTCGGCCGGAAACTCGTTGTTCCAGTTAGCTACGAGGCACAGAATGTGTCGAACGCTACGAGAACGTGCAGGCCATGGACTGATATATTCGTCACGACCACTTGGTGATGGGTGGGCGGGAATCCACTGTAGGGCAATGCAGAGTTTTGGGATGGGTGTGGTGTCTGTTAGGGGTGTACATCTAGGCGTAATTGGTTGCGTCAGACCAGAAGCTTACGTGCTCCGTATAGTAATACCAACACTGAGTAAGGCTCGTTGAGTCAGAGCGGAGAAATCCTCCCCGCATGGCGTGGCACCTGGCATGCGGGACGCAACCGTAGCGTTATCAGACGGGGGCCGCTACGTCATGTTTGCCGTATCTGGTTGCGGCGCTATCGCTCTAACTGGAGTCACTACCACATCTGGCTGCCGTACTAACACCAGCTGCTGCCGTACTAGGCGCAGCCGACGATAGGCTCCGTCCTGAGCGGCACACACACAAAATTTACTTCCAGTTCAACAGCACCAAAAGGTGCAGGCTTTGTAGAGGCCGGTGGAGGACACTCCTACTTGCTGTCTGTGAAAGTGTACTGCCTGCAAAATTCTAGGACTTCCCTAAGAAAAAGTTTTTTCGAAACATACCTGTTACGGGAATGAGACACTTAGCGTATCGTGCGATCTTTTGCACTCGCGTGTCACAAGTCTGTTTTCTTTTTAATTGCTTCCATATTCCTCAAATTTAGGTTAAAATACGTGCTGTAGGAATCAGCATGGGTTTCGCGTTATTCGTCCACGAGACTCAGAGGGCCATAGACACGGGTTCACAGGTAGATGCCGTGTTTCTTGGCTTCCGCAAGGCGTTCGATACAGTTCCCCATAGTCGTTTAATGAACAAAGTAAGAGCATATGGACTATCAGACCAATTGTGTGATTGGATAGAAGAGTTCGTAGATAACAGAACGCAGCATGTCTTTCTCAATGGAGAGAAGTCTTTCGAAGTAAGAGCGATTTCAGGTGTGCCGCAGGGGAGTGTCGTAGATACCATTGCTATTCACAATATACATAAATGACCGTGTGGATAACATCGGAAGTTCACTGAGGCTTTTTGCGGATGATGCTGTGGTATATCGAGAGGTTGTAACAATGGAAAATTGTACTGAATTGCTGGAGGATCTGCAGCGCATTGACACATGGTGCAGGGAATGGCAATTGAATCTCAATGTAGACAAGTGTAATGTGCTGCGAATACATAGAAAGAAAGAAAGATCCTTTATCATTTAGCTACAATATAGCAGGTCAGCAACTGGAAGCACGTAATTCCGTGAATTATCTGGGAGTAGGCACTAGGATAATTTAAAATGGAATGGACATATAAAATTAATCGTCGGTAAAGCAGATGCCAGACAGACTCATTGGAAGAATCCTAAGGAAATGCAATCCGAAAACAAAGGAAGTAGGTTACAGTACACGTGTTCGCCCACTGCTTGAATACTGCTCACCGGTGTGGGATCCGTACCAGATAGGGTTGAAGCAAGAGATAGAGAAGATCCAACGGAGAGCAGCGCGCTTCGTTACAGGATCATGTAGGAATCACGAAAGCGTTACGGAGATGATAGATAAACTCCAGTGGAAGACTCTGCAGGAGAGACGCCCGGTAGCTCGGTACGGGCTTTTGTCGAAGTTTCGAGAACGTACCTTCACCGAGGAGTCAAGCAGTATATTGCTCCCTCCTATGTATATCTCGCGAAGAGACCATGAGGATAAAATCAGAGAGATTAGAGCCCACACAGAGGCGTACCGACAATCTTTCTTTCCACGAACAATACGAGACTGGAGTAGAAGGGAGAACAGATAGAAGTACTCAAAGTACCCTCCGCCACACACCGTCAGGTGGCTTGCGGAGTATGGAACGTAAATGTAGATTACGCTGCAGTTGTCTTGAATAAATGTTTCTTCAGTGGCCAGTTTCTGCCACATGTATGGTCTTAAGTGTGACACTTGATAAGGACCATATGGTCGAAATTGCCTAGTAGTTACAAAATATATCATTCAAGCAAGTCAGCTTCACCCACACCGTGACGTCTTTTAACCCATAGAAATTTGCCGCATCCGACTGGAGCCAGTGCTTGAGAGCCGTTGAGACCTTTCACCACTGTGTAAATGTTGAGCGGACAGTTTCCAGCGCACAGAAAGAGAACGGAGCGAACAAGACCTATGCTGTACGACGGGTGGTCAAACATTTTCCATCTTCACTCCCATGGATATAGCGCTGTATGCTGATCATGATGCAGGGGCGCTACTCTGCATATTCCGCGCCTTTTGTTCTGAGCTGCCAACTGAAATTCCCGGTATCAGAATTTCTGCGGAAAAGGATATTTTCAGCTGAGAGCACCTCTCGTGGAACCGAGGCACGAGTTTGTCAGATATTCGGCGCGGCCAGTCGGTAGAGGTAAAAACATTTTCTAGCCACCACGATGGGGTTGGAACGCTTTTGCGATATTACATTCCTGCAGGGAGACATTTCTTGCTAAGTTAAGCTGCTTTTAGCAGGTAGCATACTGGCGCACTAAGAATTTCTCTCCTGCCTAGAAGTGTAGCAAAGCGTGTTACTGGGAATTACTTTAATATATGTTGAAAGGTTGAAAAAATTGTGATCAGGCTCTTTTTCCATGATTATTCATTTTGCCTTCACCAGTTGCAGGCAGTCTTGCCTGTCTTAGGACTTTTACTTATGTACATTTGTAGGAGTAGGTTTAATAATGAATAGGAAAATAGGAATGCGGGTAAGCTACTACAAACAGCATAGTGAACGCATTATTGTGGCCAAGATAGATACGAAGCCCACACCTACTACAGTAGTACAAGTTTATATGCCAACTAGCTCTGCAGGTGACGAAGAAATTGAAGAAATGTATGATGAAATAAAATAAATTATTCAGATAGTGAAGGGAGACGAAAATTTAATAGTCATGGGTGACTGGAATTCGAGTGTAGGAAAAGGTAGTGAAGGAAACATAGTAGGTGAATATGGATTGGGGCTAAGAAATGAAAGAGGAAGACGCCTGATAGAATTTTGCACAGAGCATAACTTAATCATAGCTAACACTTGCTTTAAGAATCATGAAAGAAGGTTGTATACATGGAAGAAGCCTGGAGATACTAAAAGGTATCAGATAGATTATATAATGGTAAGACAGAGATTTAGGAACCAGGTTTTAAATTGTAAGACATTTCCAGGGGCAGATGTGGACTCTGACCACAATCTATTGGTTATGACCTGTAGATTAAAACTAAAGAAACTGCAAAAAGGTGGGAATTTAAGGAGATGAGACCTGCATAAACTGAAAGAACCAGAGGTTGTACAGAGTTTCAGGGAGAGCATAAGGGAACAATTGACAGGAATGGGGGAAAGAAATACAGTAGAAGAAGATTGGGTAGCTTTGAGGGATGAAGTAGTGAAGGCAGCAGAGGATCAAGTAGGTAAAAAGACGAGGGCTAGTAGAAATCCTTGGGTAACAGAAGAAATATTGAATTTAATTGATGAAAGGAGAAAATATAAAAATGCAGTAAATGAAGCAGGCAAAAAGGAATACAAACGTCTCAAAAATGAGATCGACAGGAAGTGCAAAATGGCTAAGCAGGGATGGCTAGAGGACAAATGTAAGGATGTAGAGGCTTATCTCACTAGGGGTAAGATAGATACTGCCTACAGGAAAATTAAAGAGACCTTTTGAGATAAGAGAACGACTTGGATGAATATCAAGAGCTCAGATGGAAACCCAGTTCTAAGCAAAGAAGGGAAAGCAGAAAGGTGGAAGGAGTATATAGAGGGTCTATACAAGGGCGATGTACTTGAGGAGAATATTATGGAAATGGAAGAGGATGTAGATGAAGATGAAATGGGAGATACGATACTGCGTGAAGAGTTTGACAGAGCACTGAAAGACCTGAGTCGAAACAAGGCCCCCGGAGTAGACAACATTCCATTGGAACTACTGACGGCCTTGGGAGAGCCAGTCCTGACAAAACTCTACCATCTGGTGAGCAAGATGTATGAAACAGACGAAATACCCTCAGACTTCAAGAAGAATATAATAATTCCAATCCCAAAGAAAGCAGGTGTTGACAGATGTGAAAATTACCGAACCATCAGTTTAATAAGTCACAGCTGCAAAATACTAACACGAATTCTTTACAGACGAATGGAAAAAGTAATAGAAGCCAACCTCGGGGAAGATCAGTTTGCATTCCGTAGAAACACTGGAACACGTGAGGCAATACTAACCTTACGACTTATCTTAGAAGAAAGATTAAGGAAAGGCAAACCTACGTTTCTAGCATTTGTAGACTTAGAGAAAGCTTTTGACAATGTTGACTGGAATACTCTCTTTCAAATTCTAAAGGTAGCAGGGGTAAAATACAGGGAGCGAAAGGCTATTTACAATTTGTACAGAAACCAGATGGCAGTTGTAAGAGTCGAGTGACATGAAAGGGAAGCAGTGGTTGGGAAGGGAGTGAGACAAGGTTGTAGCCTCTCCCCGATGTTACTCAATCTGTATATTGAGCAAGCAGTAAAGGAAACAAAAGAAAAATTCGGAATAGGTATTAAAATCCATGGAGGTTCGCGGATGACATTGTAATTCTGTCAGAGACAGACTGTCAGAGCAGTTGAATGGAATGGACGGTGTCGTGAAAGGATATAAGATGAACGAGGATAATGGAATGTAGTCGAATTAAGTCGGGTGATGCTGAGGGGATTAGATTAGGAAATGAGATACTTAAAGTAGTAAAGGAGTTTTGCTATTTGGGGAGCAAAATAACTGATGGTGGTCGAAGTAGAGAGGATATAAAATGTAGCCTGTCAATGGCAAGGAAAGCGTTTCTGAAGAAGAGAAATTTGTTAACATCGAGTATAGATTTAAGTGTCAGGAAGTCATTTCTGAAAGTATTTGTATGGAGTGTAGCCATGTATGGAAGTGAAACATGGACGATAAATAGTTTGGACAAGAAGAGAATTGAAGCTTTCGAAATGTGGTGCTACAGAAGAATGCTGAAGATTAGCTGGGTAGATCACATAACTAATGAGGAAGTACTGAATAGGATTGGGGAGAAGAGAAGTTTGTGGCATAACTTGACCAGAAGACGGGATCGTTTGGTAGGACATGTTCTGAGGCATCAAGGGATCACCAATTTAGTATTGGAGGGCAGCGTGGAGGGTAAAAATCGTAGAGGGAGACCAAGAGATGAATACACTAAGCAGATTCAGAAGGATGTAGGTTGCAGTAGGTACTGGGAGATGAAGAAGCTTGCACAGGATAGAGTAGCATGGAGAGCTGCATCAAACCAGTCTCAGGACTGAAGACCACAACAACAACATTTGTAGGGACATAACTTCCGCATATATAATTGCTTCCAGGTTGTAACGACGTTATTCATTAGGGTAATGGTGAAATAAATAATCGTAAAAAAGGGACAGGTCGCAGTGTTTTCTGTCGTTCATTATATCAACAGTCAACGAGTTTTACATGTAACATGGATAAAATGTTTAATATATGCGATTTACTTGTTAAGATAAGAGGTATTTATGAGAGAGCGAATGCATGTAGCTACGTGACATTTGCCTGTGCTTCCGCTGCAATTGTATTCGGTGCGTACCCATACAGATTTTGGTTCTGAGAATCTCTCAAGGAGAATGCCACGGAATGTCTCTAGAAAAGGCATGTTCTTTGAGATAGTCTTCTTGGTCTTCATTAGCGAATATTTTACAAACTGCTAAAGACATTTAGCTGACCTTGTATAGTTTCCAGGGAACACCACGAGGAAATAGTCTCTTTTCGTCCCCCTTCAAACTTACAATATTTACAAGATTTCCAATGAGTATGACGTGCGTTAAATTCCTTTTCACTATTTACGTAACTCCCAATGGTTGTCACTGGTTCTTCAATGTAATTTCTATGCGGAGGCCACACAAGATAGAAATAATTTTTAAGTTGCCGTCAATTTGAAGTCTCTTTGAAAGCCTTTGCAATTGTTTCGTCAGTCTTAATTGTTGACGTACTTGTTCTTTTCCTTTCGAAATTTAAAATTAGTCGATGGAACTGGTTGCTGTGATACTCTGCGTCTTCTTGAAGATTTTTTAGTAATGAGTGAACATTTGGATGAACTTTTCATGTTAATGTGTTTATCCTTCGAATTCATACGTAAGATACGTTGTTAATGCGATGGTGCCTTTCCACTGCAAATCTACCATTACTACGTTACAGGTTGTGGCGTACGGGACGGTGTATCCTACATCTGTTCCGAGGTCCACTACCTGAAGTATCTTGGGCTTCATAGAAACGTCAACACATTCCATTTCGGCACAAGTGTAACTCAGCATTACTGTCACGAATTTTTGGCTCTGAGCACTATGGGACTTAACATCTCAGGTCATCAGTCCCCTAGAACTTAGAACTACTTAAACCTAACTTACCTAAGGACATCACACAACACCCAGTCATCACGAGGCAGAGAAAATCCCTGACCCCGCCGGGAATCCAACCCGGGCGCGGGAAGCGAGAACGCTACTGCACGACCACGAGCTGCGGACCTGAATGGAGAAGACCACGGTAATGGAGGATCTGTTCGCTGCCTTTATCAGGATCGTTCTCCACAATCGCATACGCTCTTCGCCACCATTACGCAACGACTTCGAGAAAGGGTATCTACAGCGTCAGTAGGCGTTTCTGTGGTGCTCCAAGGAGACGCCCCACGCCTGAATTGGAAGAGACCGTACTGCATCACGCTGCAGAGAGCCCTTCAACGGGTACACTAGCAATTTCTCTGGCTGTTAATGAGTGAAATTGTAAAACAAGTGATGTGCTGGATCGCGCCTAATCAGTTGCTTCTAAAAATGGCCGCGGTAGCAGCATGTTTTCAAATTTTGTAGCTCGGAAACCGTCCGATCCAATTCAAAATGTAATCTACTCATTCCCTTCTAAAAGTTCTGGAAGATTGTAAGGGAATTTCCGAAGACCCTGTGTGTTCTGACGAGCCTTGGGAGTCGTGTAACTAGCCTGTAGAGACAGTCGATGACAGTGCTACGGTTGATGCATTGACCATTTGAGTTGGAGCGAATAGAAGCGGTGCTAACAAGCATATGTTAACAAATATTTCTCCTGGCCTCATTCGCAAATGATCGGCCCATGCTTACCGGTGCGGGAAGTTGAACGGTCTGTCGCCTTCTTGGTGTTTCAACCTACATAACCAGTCCACATACGTTTGCGTGCAACAGTTCCGAGGCGAAGTTAGGCTAGCGGATGTCATCCTAGTTTCACTGTTGTCGCCGCAACATGGGCGCCAGGTCAGTGAGATGACTTCTTTACCTGTCTATAGCGGCGTGACGCAGCTGCAAAATTACCGCTACTGCCGGAAACCAATTATCGCAGGATATTTCAGTTTA
This sequence comes from Schistocerca nitens, assembly GCF_023898315.1. NCBI lineage: Eukaryota > Metazoa > Arthropoda > Insecta > Orthoptera > Acrididae > Schistocerca > Schistocerca nitens. The sequence goes on along the minus strand of NC_064615.1, from coordinate 980,800,611 downwards.
CTAGTAGGCAGCGCTGTTTTAATTTTTCTCCTGTAGGTGTGTGCTACAGTACTGTGACACAGCGATCTGAGTACGTACCAGGACTGCAGACCTGTGTACCTACAAACAGAACAGAAATTAATGACGTCACGTAATTTTTTCGCGGTGATAATGAACTCCTTAGGACTACGCCATCTATGTGGAAATAGTCTATGTACAATAAGGGAAAGCTACGCTGATTTTTTTTTTTTTTTTTTTTTTTTTTTTTTTTTTTTTTTTTTTTTTGGGAGTGAGGGAGCCTGCTGGAAGGCCACGAATCATATCATGATCAGCTGAGTTGCAATTTCGAATTTCTCGTGTGTGGTGCTCTGGCACAAGTTTGTCAGCAGCGGTACTTACTGACCTTACTGCTAGGGAAGTCATCGCTCATTAACCTAACGTACCAGGCGATAGTAAACAACAGAGGTTATCAATACACAAGACACAGTCAGTATTGCAAGGCTTTCAGTTTCCGTGAATGTGAGCAAAAGCGGAAAGCAAATTCTCACCTGGAGTGCCGCAACTTTTTCGTCATTGCGCGTAGCACACTGTGGAAGTGACTAATGCAACGAGCATTCCGTGCAGAGAGGTCGCCATTAGATTAGTCGTGTTCTAGTTTATCTTAAACGGCCACATGCGCCGGTATACCGCCTCTCACTTCCTGCGGACGTGGATGCAAATTACAACACCTATGCCGGCGTTTCGCTGTTCCTATTGTATCCTGTGTTAATAACAAAGGAGGGACAAAACAGGAAAGGTGGAGCTGCTGGATCATTTGCAATGTTGATGTCGCTTTTTCAGACCCTTGTCGTGACCTGTCACCCTTTCCATTTTTTAATTCTTCGCTCGATAACTCTTTAATTAAACGCAAGGTACAGTCCTCGAGCCAGTTTTCTTGGGCCAGGAGTAGTGTAGCTCCCAATGAAAGCGTCCGATACATGTTGTCTGTTTTGCTTTAGAGGGGTTTCTTCCACAGTTGCGTTTTTACAAGTAATATGGGAATTATACAGTCTTTTGCGACTGTAATAAAGTCCTGTTTGGAGGAAATGCGTTTCACTTTTATTCTTCACTGATCACTGTAATAATTGTGGTTTCGCTTATATCGGTTCAGCGAGACGATAAACGTTCCCATGTTTAAAATTACTTTCATTACTCGTGTTTTATGGCTCCTGGATGATTTCCATGCATTCTTCTTCACACAGGCATTAGATTTTTTAGCAAACTACACTATAATAATACACATTATTTCCCAGTTTCGTGATATTATCTATCCACGTTTATTCACCATATGTACTTTGTTTTGATTCCTCGTAGTGCGATCGTCTTTTATTTTTGTGCCTATGGCATTCCGCAGGACGGAACAAAAGTACACAAATTACACGACGTGAATAAATGTGGGTAGATAATTACGCCAAAACTAGAAAATATTGTGTTGTGTAGCGTGCTAAATATCGAACGCCTGCGTAAAGAAAACGCGTAGGAATAATACAAGAGCTAAAAACCGTGAAAACTAAAAGTAATGGGTGCTGTTTATAATCTTGTCAAACCGATTTGAAAGGAATAACATCCCTATTACTTGTAAAGTGTTAAGCGTCTTTAGTATTACCTGCTCGGCTCTGACGACTAAATTTCACCTGAAAAAAAAAATTGAAAAAATAAACGTACACTGAAGAGTTCACACGTCTGCTTAATGCCGAACACCATCCCCCATCCTTCTCGTTCTGAAGCAAACCGATGAGAATCTGTACGAAATGGGACGGACGCCGAAAGTCAATTGTAAGGAAGGTTGACTGTTGATCTAGATTGGTATAGTTAGTTCCGGAGTTTTTTCGTGTTGGAAGATAGTAACTAACAAGCCCTTAGTGCGGCCTGTTCTTTAATACTGCACGCCTGTTTGGAATCACGTGAGTTGTGGCTAGAGGAATCAAATACCAAACGTAGCCTCTTAAGTACATCAATTCAGTGACGAAATTTTGATCTACAAAACATTTGAGTTTGGATGTAATAGATACGAGGGCACTTAAAACGTAAGTGACACTTTATTCTCGCAGGCCAAATAACTTTTATTGGCTGCTACACTACATTTCAAAGTGATACAGATATGTTCCAGCATGGTTACCAAGTCTCTGTTAATAACAGTCCAAACGTTCTACCAATCGTTCAATTTCTGAGCGGTAGGATCCACTTCTTGGCGGGGTCAGGGATTTTCTCTGCCTCGTGATGACTGGGTGTTGTGTAATGTCCTTAGGTTAGTTAGGTTTAAGTAGTTCTAAGTTCTAGGGGACTGATGACCTCAGAAGTTAAGTCCCATAGTGCTCGGAGCCATTTGAACCATTTTGAATCCGCTTCTTGGTTAGGGAGAACAGCTGTGCGAACATCCTCATCGTTTGAAAATCTCTCTTGATTGGTGTCAGCAATGACAAGGAACCTTACTTGCCCAGTCTCGGTGCAGCACACATGTTTAATCTGCCAGGAAATTGACGAGTTACCTATGAAACTGTCGTCTTCTGTCCTCATGTGTTAGACTTCCTCTGACGCTCACATTGTGTTTTTCATTTATCATCTCTCCACTACTTCTTTAATCTATGTAATAATATTCTATCTGTGCAGTGCGAACTCATTAACAATTCCGCTATTACATAATTACTGTCATAATGTTATAAAGTTCACTGTCGACGCCGACGCCCAAGGCAGTATAGAGATGACGCCGTGCAGCAGCGCTGTACAGGGCACGTAGTTACCGACGAATAGAGCGGCAGTGCCTGTAATGAATCCCGCGATTAATTCTCGTCCAGAGCTATGAATATTTCGGCAGCGTTATTGAGCTACCATATAGCTGGGCAGGTATTAGCCGCCGCTAATGGACTGCGGTCGCTGCCTCGCTAAAAAGTTGATGAGCTGCCCTTCTACACTATCAATATGAATTATTCTTCGTCCAGAATAGCCGAACGGGCAAAAATACATATCATCGGCAGCCATGTGTGGATTTTCTCCGGAGTTACCCGAAAATACGAGGCTCGTTCAATAAGTAATGCCCCACATTTTTTTAAAGCCATTGATATGATATACATAGGCAAACGTCCTTGTTGGTGGTTCACATTTTATGTTTGTTCTGTGCGCCAGTGAAGTTTCGAATCCTTTTTTGCAGATGGCAGAGCCGTAGTACAGCGTCAAAGTGGCGTCTACATACGACTCACGTTACAAGCAGCGTGCTCTGTTTGAATTCTTGTGTGTAGAAAAAGAAACCGTGGTGAACATCCATAAACGTTTGTGTGCAGTGTGTGGCGATGCTGCAGTTGACAGGAGTACAGTTGGGCCAAGGATGAAGAAAGTTACAGCCTCAGGAAATGCAGAGACAGAGCTCCAAGATCAGCCACGCTCGGGTCGTCCGTTACAGCCGTTGCTCCAGACATGCTGAATCGCGCGGATGCTGACCGAAGCCTCACAACTGGACAGTTGGCTACACAGTTGTCGATCAGGATTGGAAGTGCGTCTGCAGTGATCGAGACTCTCGGATATTCAAAGAGATGCTCAAGATGTGTTCCAGGAATGCTCACAGTGGACCACAAGATTCAAAGAAAGGCCATTTTATCCGAATTGTTGGAGTGTTTTGAGACCGACGGGGAACACACTTTGAAGATGATGAGAGTGTCAGTCATGCAGTGAAAACATGGTTACGCCTACAGTACAAGAGCTTGTACCAGCAGGGAATACATGCTCCTCCATAACGTTGACGCACAGCCGTAGAACGTGATGGAGACTACGTAGAAAAATAGGACATGGACAAGACATGTTGATGTATATTGTCAGCGAATTCTGACTCTTAACAATAAATATATTCTAAGAAAAAAACTGTAGGGCATTACTTATTGAACGATTCAAATGGTTCAAATGGCTCTGAGAACTATGGGACTTAACAGCTGAGGTCATCAATCCCCTAGAACTTAGAACTACTTAAACCTAACTAACCTAAGGACATCACACACATTCCAGCCCGAGGCAGGATTCGAACCTGCGACCGTAGCGGTCGCGCGGTTCCGGACTGAAGCGCCTAAAACCGCTCGGCAACCCCGGCCGGCACTTGTTGAAGGACCCTCATACATTGTAGACGGGGAACGTATACATTTGTCAAAAATAGATAAGGTTCAAAATGATCACTATTTTAAGGCTGTCGAGTATATTGCAAAGACAGTTCGGTATTATGGACAAAAATCGAAAGGTTCCATTGATAAAACATGTTGACGGTGCTTGGAGACGGTGCTACGTAGACGGAAGAAAGGAAGATTAACATTTAACATTAATTTGTCCATGACAGTAGTCGTTTGAGCGCCGTCACTGTAGAGTAAATTACTTCAAGAAATACTCACTACTTTGTGTAACAGAATCAATTCCAAGACGCGTTTCGAGGTTTCGCCAATCTTCAGTTGGAGTAATACATTTCTCTTAATCAATAATACATTTTTCCGGCCGGTGTGGCCGTGCGGTTCTAAGCGCTTCAGTTTGGAACCGCGTGACCGCTACGGTCGCAGGTTCGAATCCTGCCTCGGGCATGGATGTGTGTGATGTCCTTAGGTTAGTTAGGTTTAAGTAGTTCTAAGTTCTAGGGGACTGATGACCTCAGAAGTTAAGTCCCATAGTTCTCAGAGCCATTTGAACCATTTTTGAATAATACATTTTTGTCCACTTCTGTTTTAAACGTTGCAGCTTCCTTCTTACATAGTGTACTGTGTCATAGGGAGCCAAACACAAAAGCGTAGGGGTCTCTCAATCGTCAGCAATTCAAACGTAGGCGGATAATAGTGCCCTTTAGGGAAATGACGGAAAGGGATGTGAAGGAGCTCCATGAGCATTCAGTGTATGTGTGTGGAGGCCTCGTACAACATGTTGAAGATAACTGTTACGCACGTTGGAACAAACGATGCCTGTTATCTGGGCTCCGAGGTCATATTCGGGTCATTACAGAAGGTTGAGAATACCAGCCTTGTCCCCAGAACAGTTTGCGGCTTCCTGTTTCCGAGTCGAGTGGAAGGCTTCAACCAGAATTTCGAAGTCTGCGTGACAAGCTATACTGTGACTTCTTACACTTGCCCCATAGGACTGAGAACCGTAAGGTCCCACTGAACGGGTCAGTTGCGCATTACCCTTACGAAGCTGCCACCCATGTAGCGGATTTCGTGTGAGGTGCACACAAGGTTTTTTTCCCTCTCTTTTAGGCGACTCTCCACCCTTTCCAGATAACGATATTTGTAGGGGATCAACAAGTATCAGTGTAAGATCCAAAGACATGCACACCACGGGCGAGAATATTGAAATACTACTGGTTAACTGTCGAATTATTTGCAACAAAGTGCCAGAGTTTGCAGTGCTGCTACAAAGCAGTGAAGCTCACATAATACTAGATACAAAAAAATGGTTAAAAATTGAAGTTCATGACAGTGGGATTTCTGGGAAGATTTTAAGCATTTATTGCAAGGGTAGGCTAATGGGAAAAAGAAGTGGTATGTTTGTCGCAGTAGACGGGTTCAGGTCCACCGAGATATAACTGAAACGGCTTGCGAGATCGTTTGGGTATGACTCCGTATCAGGTATGGTCATAAAATTATTAGGGCTATTTGTTCCTTATATCGACCACCAGATTTACCTTCTGGTGTAACAGAAAACCTTAGGGAAAACCTCAGTTCAGTAATACGTAATTTCCCCGATCATACTGTCATCATCGGAGGAGGCTTTAAAATCGTCCATCATTCAACTGGGAGAGTTAATTTACTTAGTGGTGGATGTGACAAGACATCCTGTGAAACATTACTAAATGCCTTCTCTGAAAATTGCCTAGAACACAAAGTTTGGAACCCCACTCATGATGGAAATACTTTAGATCTAACGGCAACAGGTAGATCTGGCCTCTTTGAGGATGTCCACATGAAACTAGAATCATTGATCCTGAGGTAGTTGTACACAAATGACAAGCAAAGTACAAAGAACAACTACAGAAACAGAAAGATATAAGTTCAGTAAACTGGATAAAGAGGCTGTAGTGTTACATCTCAGTGTGTGATTTGAAACTTTCATCTCATGACTGGAGCATGTAGAACTATGGCTCAAGTTTAAAAGTATATTTTATCATGCATTGGACAGATATATACCCAGTAGAAAAGTTCATGATGAGACAGACCAGCCTGGTATACAGTGGTCGTAAGGAAACTTTTGAGAAAACAGAGATTATTGCATAATAGATGTAAAAAAAAAAACACATAGGGCTATAGAGAAAGTGGTATTGAATGAAATGCGTTTAGGTGTTCAGAGAACAAAGCGTTACGCCTTAACTGACTACCATAGCAGAATATTCTCAAAAGAACTTTCACAAAATTCAAAGAAATTATGGTCGTATGTAAAGGCTTTATTGACACCATAGTTAGTGTCCAGACACTCGTAGACGAGACAGGAACTGAGATTTTGGGGAGCAAAGGCAACAGCAGTAACACTTACTTCCGTTTTCAAATGTTCATTAACCAAGGAAAAATCCAGGAGTATCGTCGCAACTTAATTCTCGTACCATTGGAAAAGTGTGTGAAATAGATATTTAGTCTCAGTGGCGTTGAGAAAGAGCTGAATTCGTTAAAATTATGCAAATATTCAGGGATCGACGGAATCCTATACTGAATTTGCTACTACTTTCAACTACACCATATTGTAGTTTCCCTCGAACAAAAAATAGCGCCCAGTACCTGGAAGAAAGCAGAGGTTACACCCTCCTACAGGAAAGGTAACGTAAGGAATCCACAAAACTACCGTCCAGTATCCTAGACATCCATTTGTTGTAGAATCTTTGAACGTAGTCTGGGCTCCAACATAATGGGATGTCTCGAACAGAATGACCTCAATCATGCCAACCGGCATTTCTTTCGAAAACTTTGATCATGTAAAACCCAGCTCGCACTTTCCTCGCGTGACATACTGAAAGCCACGAATCGAGGCACCCAAGTAGATTCGGTATTTCTGGATTCCCGAAAAGCCTTTAACCCAGTACCACATCTACGCTTATTATGGAAAGTACGATCGTAATGGGGTATCATGAAGAATTTGTGACTGCTGGATTAGGGATTTATTTTTATTTTTTATTTTTATTTTTTTGTTGTGAGGACGGAGTAAGCTACCTTGGATGGAGAATCATCGACAGGTGGAGAGGAAACTACGGGTCTGCTTCAGAAAAGTGTGTTGGGACGCTTACTGTTCATGTTGTATATTAATGATTTACGACCGCGCGAGGTGGCTCAGTAGTTAGCACACTGGACTCGCATTCGAGAGGACGACGGTTCAAACCCGCGTCCGGCCACCATGATTTAGGTTTTCCGTGATTTCCCTAAAGTGTTTCAGGCAAATACCGGGATGGTTCCTTTAAGAGGGCACGGCCGACTTCCTTCCCTATTCTGATGGGAACGATGACCTCGATGTTAGGCCCCTTCCCCCAAATCAACCAACCACCCAATGACTTTTCGGACTATATTAATAGTAACCTCCAACTTTTCTCAGATGACACAATTATCTGTAATGTACTGCCTGCAAAAAAAGCTGCACAAATATTCAGTATTCAGTCAGATCTTCATAAGATTTCAAAGTGATAGAAAGATTGTCAACTAGCTTTAAATGTTCAGAAACGTAAAATTGTGCCCGTCACAAAACTAAGAAACATAATACCCACTGAGTAGATCATCATGGAGTCACAACTGGAGTCGGTCAGTTTATACGAATACCTAGTCGTAATAATTTGTTGGTATATGAAATGGAACGACTTCTGTTCATCGTTAGAATATTAGGGAAATGCAGTCAGTCTACAAAGGAGACTACATACAAAACACCCGTGCGATCCGTCCTAGAATCGTGCTCCAATGTGTGGGACCCGTACCATATAAGAGTAACAGGGGATATTGAACGTATACAGAGAAGGGCGCCACGAATGGTCGAAGGTTTTTTGGATCCAGGGGAGATTCCTGAAAAAACTGCTGAAAGAACTGAACGGGCAGACGTTAGAAGATAGGCGTAAACTACCTCGTGAAAACTACTTAGAAAGTGTTTAGAACGAACTTTGTGTTGACTCTATGAACACATTACAAGCCATCATATATCACGCCCATATAGGGACCGTGTAGAGAAGATCATACTAGTTACAGCGTGCACAGACATTTACGCGGTCATTCTTCCCTCGCTCCGTACGTGAGATGAGAAGCAGCCCTAATAATTGGTGCAAAGAAATGTACCCGCTGCCATACACGTCAGTAGTTTGCACAGTACAGATAGCGTTGTTGACACTGTAGGCTAGCACGGCCCATATTTAGTTCAGTTAAAACTGGAGTACCCAGAGGCCGTAGTCGATATAAAGAACTATGCCGTGATATTTCGTCAACAACTGCGGGACAAATATTCAGAGGTAAAACAGCAACTGGACCATTGGCTGAAGGGGTTCCTGTATTTATAGTGCTGCATACCATTCTTCACGTGACGCCGAATGCTTGATTGTCTCTGGGTTGCATCATCGTTTTCTATCAACAGTAATCGATGGTCATTTAGCTGGCTCAAAGTCGGCTTCCACATTTTGTTCAAATTAACTTCCACTCCTTTTCTATTAAAACTGTTACGTTTTTGGTGACTCGCTAAGGTCCGTCTATACATGTGTGCAGTATATTGCGTTGCATTTGATAAAACGCTAGTCCCACTGAGTTTTTATATCTTGGTCTCCATCTCGGAAAGCGTGTTTAGCGAAACTAGCGTTTTTGCAAAGGCAACGCATTATAGGGTCGCAGAGATTCACGAACATGATAACCATTTTAATAGAAAAGGAGAGGGAGTTTCAGTTAAATAAAATGTGAATGCCTATTTCGTGACACCTGAATCACGATGGATTACAGTTAATAGAGTACGATGACACCAGAGATAATAAAGCCTTCAGTTTCACCTGACGAATGGTGGTGCCCTCTATACAGCCCTATAAATTCGGGAACAACTACAGCCCATGACGCAGCTGCCGTTTTACCTGTGAGTATGTCTCCCGCAGTCGGAGACGAAACGTCAGGGAATAATTTTAGATCTCTATCATATCCTCTAAGCCCGGAAGTTTGAGCTTAAGTTGTAGCCCTGTGCTTCATATTTACATGCAATATACACACACCTCTAGATTCACTGATCTACGGTTACGTGACGAATGCAACACTGCATCTGTTATCTGTGCTTGAAAAGTCACAAACAACTTCCTAAGCTGTAGAGAGAATGAAGTGGGTCATCTATTAAGTGCTCAGGAGATTTCATCACATGCCGAAGTTGTAGCTCCGTGCTTCATATTTACATGCAATATACACACACCTCTAGATTCACTGATCTACGGTTACGTGACGAATGCAACACTGCATCTGTTATCTGTGCTTGAAAAGTCACAAACAACTTCCTAAGCTGTAGAGAGAATGAAGTGGGTCATCTATTAAGTGCTCAGGAGATTTCATATCATGCCGAATGTCCTCAAACAGAACCCATCGTGATCCTTGCGATGCTGTTTCCAGCCTATCTGTCGTACGATCTTGGGCATGAACGTTACATACGCAATCACCTCCCGAATATTGAGGACGCATGGAGCTGTGACACCAGCATTTGAGGTCGAAGAAGCTGCTCTTCATTTTTCCGGAGAGGATGAGAATTCGATGCTTTCCTCTGTATTCCTGTCAGTTTTCTTTATGAGTACTATGTAAAAATGCGCAATATTATCTACCGTGCACTGCCTTTTCGTCGGTAATAGAACTGACCTTCTCATAGAACAAGTCTGTACTCGGAAAAAACAGTGACGAGAAGTTTTACAGAAGCGACAGAGAGGTGAAACTGTTTACTTATACTATGTACACCGGCAAAACTGTGGTGAACAACTTGTGAACTAATTCCCCGCACTCTCTGCTGTTCCTAGCGACCCAGCCTGGGAAACGTAATTTAGATCGCGATCTGTGTGTACCAGGAAGTTTGCAAGTTGCTCCGCGTTGGAATTAAACTAGCTAGTAGTTCTCGAGATGAGACTTTTTGTTACTGTGCTCCAGCTTGTACAAGTCTAGGTCATTATTATTACACGACGCAAGTACGCTGTGTATTTCTGCATTGATATAGTACTTGTAGGAATTGTATTTAGTTCTTGAAAAGACTTTTTAACGAGTGAACCACAAAGATCACGGCGACTTTTGTTCTTGAGGAACACATGCGGACGGTGATGAAAGTTCCTGAGCACTTTTATAGAAGAACCACTTCAGTCCCCTCTAGAGTTCACGAAGTTGTTTTATTTGTAGTGTGTTATATACAAAATTTGTAAGATGATATGTTTATCGAACGAAGCTGCTTTACATTTGAAATAAGCGGAAGCAATTGTAACAAGTTCGCTTTACAGTTCAGTCTCTTGTCTGAAACATACATAGATTTGCATATACAACGGATTAAAATTCAACTAAATGCAGTTTATACATATATACTAAAAGAACCACTGTACCGTGAATGATGGAGGATTCTTCATACCGTTGGTAATAGCACGTTGTAGTGTTCCTCCTGTGAATGAACAGGGAGGGAAATTGTTTGTTTGCCAACGTTTCTCTTTTATCCGTGTGGTCCACACACCAAATATGAGATGGAGGTAGTAGAATTAATTATAAATAGTGCATTGTAATTAGATGGACACTGAATCTCCGCAACAGAATTTGACGTGAAATTAACGTTGCCTTTTACTGAATAACATTTCATTTTACGGTAGCCAAGCAACTGCATAACAAAATTATCCGTCACAAGTCAGTAAACTAGTGTTTCACTCACGGTGAATTTCGCGACTTTTAAGTCCGTCGTGAGGTGCCAGTTTCAAATACCAATCCGAAAATTGAGCTAACACTACGAAATGGATTGCGATTACTAAATATCAACTTTTTGTGAATGGTTATAGTGTGTCTGCGCTGATTTTTCGGTCAAGGACACATCCTTCACAATTAAGTGTAAACATTTGTAACATTTTTGTAAAGATGAAACAGACTTCTTAAAACCTTAACATCTAATTTGTGAATCCCTTCGACCTTTTCCTTCAAGTTAACCTGGTTGAGATTCCAAACAATAAAGTAACAGTGAAGTAACTTTCCACAAAAATAGACGAGAACAACAAATTCAGGGGGGGGGCGGCCTCTGCGGACAGGTTGTGAGTTAAGGAAACCAGCGAATTATATAAATGAGGGATGTTCAAAATAAAAGTTACGAATCGACAGTGTGGGTATAATTGAAGTATTTATTCAAAAGTAATCACCAGAGGCCAGAGCACAACTACCCCACTTTTTCACGAGCCGAAAGAGACTCTGTGACCAGAATTCCTGTGGCTGTGGCAGGAGCCTTTCCCCCCGCGTGTCTTGCAGTTCGTCGTCCGAAATGAAGCGCTTCGCTTTGAGATGCTTTTTAGCGGATCAAAAACATGGAAGTCACAGGGCGACATGTCCGAGCTGTAGGGCGGATGCTAAAGCTGCTCCCTCTGGAACATAGCCATTGCACTTTGTGGGCGCGTGTTATCGTGGAGGAGGGTTACTCCCTCTTTGAGCAGCCCATGGCGTTTGCTCTCGATGGACGTGCGTAGGCTACGGAGTGTCTCACAGTGAACATCAGTTTTAACGGTTTTTCCGTACTCGAGGAATTCGATGAGTATCGGACATCGGACGTCGGAGGGGAAAAAAAAAGAAAAAGCGGTGAGCACCACATTGCCTGCTGAGGTCATAGCTTCGAATTTTTTAGGGGGAGGTGGCGATGCATACTTCACGTTCCTAGATGTCTCATTACGTTATCCCAAAGCGGCATAGACAAATCTCAACCGGTTTGGTCATTATAACGCTCCGTACCTTTTTATTTGAACACTCCTTTATAATCAATAGAGAAATGTGTCAACAAACTGAAACACATACACACATAATATAAATCAGTAGAAAAATGTGTTTGTCAACAAACTGAAAGGTATACATACATCATATATGAACAAAAGAAAAGTTCAGTTATGAAATTAGAGTTAATAATACGTGCAGTCACCCGCAGCGTCCGTAATTGCTTGGCATCTCCGAGACGTGCTTGAAACAAAGTTTTCCGCTTATTTACGTGTAAGAGACCTCCAGACTCGTCGTATCTGCGCTGACAACTCTTTCAGAGTGAAGACATTTCTTCCGTGCATCTTCTTTGGATGTAGGACCATACATTTTCGATAGGATTAGCATCAAACGAATCTGGGTGCCAACCCAGTCCTGTAAACCTTCCTCCTGTTTCCAATCTCTGCAAACCCTGCTGCGTTGTTTCGGATCGATGTCCTCCTACAGTATCCAGTCTTCATTTGTGTCGATGAACAAATGTTTGGCAGTCGGTGTCAAACATATGTGATAAACGTGACGCGTAAAAAAAAAAATGGGTCAAATGGTTCTGAGCACTATGGGACTCAACTGCTGAGGTCATTAGTCCCCCAGAACTTAGAACTAGTTACACCTAACTAACCTAATGACATCAAAACATCCATGCCCGAGGCAGGATTCGAACCTGCGATCGTAGCGGTCTCGCGGTTCCAGGCTGCAGCGCCTTTAACCGCGTAAGCTGCACTCATGTCTCTTCTTACCTATCTCAGCAAGAATTAAAAGTAAACTAATGTTTTATGGACACTGTGTGAAGGACAAACGTTCCCTCTGGTGAGTTGTGAAAGAACTAAGGCAGTATCTTTTACCATCACGCTCTTATTTGAGAATATAAATATCGTGTTTCTGGAGGAACAGTAAATATTTTAGGGAAGTGGTAGATAGTATATATTAATTAGAATGGAGTATTCCATATAGGCTAACATGTGTCCAATTTTCATTTTTCGCAGAGATAAGTTTCATTTCGCGTGTTAGTACTCCTGTTACTGTATCTTTATTTATCGATTGTCATTTTTGCTTTAAAGTCCAAGTTCTGAAGTTGCGCTGGAATTTATGTAATTGAATATTCCAAATATGATTGTGATTCGTTGGCCAGAAGATTGATGGGTAGCAGTGGTCATGTTCTTTGGGCACCAAGGTTGCTAGATCTTATCCCTTGAAATTTCTCTCTTTAGGGATGGTTGAAAGGCGAAGTCGGCAAAACAACTTGGAAACAGGAGACAAATTGATCATTCGGATTATGTAGATTGCTACTCATGTAAAAGAGCATCGAAACGATCTCAGAAGAGCTATACGTGGTGCTGTCAAGAGAATTCGTAAGTGCACTAAAGTCGGAGACTTTGAAGTTAACCCATCATTAGCTTATACAGCCGGCGTACAGGTGGTCACAGGTTTCAAGCCCGTTGTTTCATTGCCGGCTGTGAGACGCGTCGAGAAGCTGTAGTTCTTCTTAGTATTTCTTCTTCTCTGTTGATTCCATGTCATGGCTTATACCATTGGAAAACTGAGAAATCGATCTATTTGTTGGTGTACAACACATGCGATTTATTTTGATATTTTGCGAGTTATAAGCAGCCGTTGTCAGGTTTTATTAGCGTTATCTCCCCCCTCCTCCTCCCCCCCCCCAGTCCCGCCAAAAATCAAAAACAAAAAAAATCCAGAAACTGTGTAGTGTGCAAGTCAAGAAAGGAGAAAAGTGTACACGGTATGATTGTGAGAAATGTCTAATGACGTTCACATGCGTTTATTTTTTGGGTGTAGCACGCCAACAAAAATTTCCAAAACAGATTTGTAAAGAATTCCTATCACAAAATTATATAATTCTGAGAAAACTATGTAAGACAAAATTTGCTGATTTTTTTTTTTTGTGAATTTACATTATAAATGCAGGGTCGACTATGGGAAAAAATACTAGTAAGTAGGTGGGTCAATGATTTGCCTTTGTTTAATACCTTCTATGAGTACGTGTTTGGGTTACAGCTAAATCTCTTTGACCAGTAAAAAATTTACCGATGTTATACGAAGTGTTTTATTGGAATAAGTCCAGAACCTGACAAAGAACAGGATATATTGCTCCGTATTGCCCCAAATAATGGCTATCGTTTTTTCTATAGTTGATAAAATATATTATTCTAAACTCCTGGTTCTCCAAAACAGCGGCAAGAGATTTAGTGACGATGCTGCAGAAAGATAAGAATTTATCTCGTTTCTCTTTTATGGGAACGCTTCTTAGAAATTCAGTGCATTGTTCCGGAGATTTAATCTTAGAATTTCCTTCAAAATTAACAACACAGTAGGTCAGCTATTTTTACACAATATTAAAGCTAAAAGCAATAAATTTATAATTGCAGGCATTTATAAAATCTGCTGCATTAACTTCAAAGCCTTTTTATATTGGCTAGACTGGCAGTATCTTCAAAACTAGGTTCAAAGAGCATACAGAAGTTGGAACAAAAACTCTGAAGACAAATCCACCGTCGCCTCTCATTTAGTTTCAGAAGGACGCAGTATCACGAATATTGCCAGTAACCTCACAGTTTTGTATAAAATGGTACCTATATGGGCATCTTGGAGGAAACTGAAATTCGCAACGATGTGCATCGAGATAAGAAAGATACCCTTAGCGATCAAAAAGTTAAGTTTCATTGCATAATATGGTAGGTCCACTTATTGTAAAGAAGAGGACACGCTCAGTTCTTCATGATTGCATGTCGTATTAACATCGTGTTCGTATGCAGAAATACCCTATGCTGCTTCCGTTAGTTTGCTGTTGTTCACCATAGGGTCGCCGAGAGTCATTTGTTGTCCCCTTTTCGTAATAATACTTCTTACATGTGATTTTAGTGTGCATTCTTGTCGATCTTTTAAATGCCATTTTTCATGTATTTGCTTTTATTTTACTTTTTCGGGATTATATTAACTTTCTCGTCATGACTTGCCGCTGTCTGCATATCAACCTGCTGCCTCCAAGCATACCCTGTAACTTCGTTCTCCCCTGTTCAAGTGCCACTCCTTGCACATCTTAGCAGTCGTTCTGTGTTCCCTCGGGACTGCTGAAATGTAAGTTCATGTGACATGTTGATTTCCTAGATTGTAAACGATTCCATAGAATATTATGTTTTTATGATGGTTGTTGTCGAGTTATTTTATCAAAATTATTTGCTTTATGTAACATGTATCTATTTTAATAGTAGGCGAGTTCACACTAAATTACATTTTTAATTTTTTGTTTTTATGAAGTACTAGGACGATTTGTTTCGGTCACATGTGTGTTACATTTGGTGTTCTTGATGCTTCTGCTACATTCCTCTCGGTTTGTCTAATTCTGTTGTACTTTGCTGTTCTATACATTGTAGATACCACTGGATCGTGGCCTTGGGGACCGAAACCGGTCGTGATCTTCAAAATAAAATGAAAGTGCGAATGGTGATAGTATTTTACTCAGACTTATACTACAGATGCCGGCCGCTGTGGCCGAGCGGTTCTAGGCGCTTCAGTCCGGAACCGAGCTGCTGCTGCGGTCGCAGGTTCGAATCCTGCCTCGGGCATTGATGTGTGTGATATCCTTAGGTTAGTTAGGTTTAAGTAGTTCTAAGTCTAGGGGACTGATGACCTCAGATGTTAAGCCCCATAGTGCTTAGAGCCATTTGAACCATTTGATACTACAGATGCGGAACCTCCATGAAGATGCTCTCTGTGCTGAAGAAATTAGTAGATAAGTGTTACTCTGAAATGAGGAGGTTAGCACAGAAAAGGAAGTCGTGGCCGACCGCTTCGAACCAGTCACATGACTGATATCACAAACAAGAATTTGAAAGCGTTAATGACAAGAACAAGCCAGTGCGAAACACTTATATTCCCGCGGAAACTTGCATAGTTAAAATATACCTGATTTTTAATTTGTAAACTAAGGGAGTTTATCTACTTCTATTCCTCCTGTTTATGGACACGGCGTCGACTTGGTTATCATTTAAGATTATCTGGTGTACGCCAAACGGAGTGGAAATTTCGTCTCAGTCGCAGTAGATTACCTCAGTTGTCTATCCACGTCTGATTGCGACACTTCCAGTCCGTCGGTCAGCACGCTATTGAGGCGACAGTACAATTTGGGCCACGCATGGCGCCGGTACGCGGCCTGGATGGAGACGGTCGCATTCCTGTTGCTGCCCGAAGCTTCCGTGACACGCCTGCCAAGTGTGGAGACCACAGGCATTGTGTCCGTCGTTGGGGCACCGGAAGGGCGCTCCATGTGCGAAGTGTTCCAGCCTGCCTGCCTGCCTGCCTGCCTGCCTGCCTCCAGGCGACGGAACGCGGCCAGCCAACTCTCGCCCAGTAGCCACGACAGCAGTGTCTCTTAACTTTTTTGCGATAGACGATTTGTAAAGAAGCTCTACTACAGAAACAACGGCAGAAATTTGTTCACAGCGGTGGGGTACAAAAACTAGAGTGGAAACTGGGACTCCGGCTCCTAATAATACTTGGTGTACACGAAACTCTGTTACCACGTTTCTTTCGTGCTCATAAGAGATAGTGATTGTCTGAACTCAAAAACTGCTGAGCAAGTTGGACATTTCCACTTTTTGAATTGGTTTTTCAATTCAAGCTGCATTTTCAAATAACGTTTCCTCAGAGAATAGGAAGTAAGAAAGTAAAGACATTTTTTTAAATCTGAAACCCTAAATCAAAATGAAAATGAGACAGAAGCTTTCAGCATGCGTGATTCTGCTGCAGGGCAATACCCGACCTCGTACGTCGGGGGAAACAATCCACATGGTCAAAAATTTTGGTTTTGAGCTGCTGGATCAATTACCGTGCAGTCCTGACCTGGCTCCCTATGACTTTCTCCCATTCCGATGAAGGAGCGTGAATCATAGGTTTCATCGGATGACGAGATTTTGGGGGCGGTACAAGAGTGAATGCACACGTTGCACAAAGCTTCTTTCAGTACGAAGTTAAGAAGTTTGTCGAGAGATGAACCAAGTGCGTAGATGTCGAGGGAGATTAATTAGAGAAGTGATGTTAGTTTCGAGCTGTTTTACCAATAATAAAGTAACTTTGAAAAAATTGCCTTTGGTTTTTGACTTGTCCTCGTAAAATTCGAACTAGAATATGTGATCTTGAACGTAGATTCTTTACTTCAATAATGCAGTAATCTCCTTGTTTGTTCGTCTCTTCAAATGTCAATCAGTGAAACTTCGCAACCCCTTATCTCCTTAGCTCATTTGTGAAGATTAAGGGTACTGAAGGTAAAATCGCAGTGGTCTCAGAAAGTTCCGTAGATGCCGTACCACAGTTTTCATGAGCATGTATCACAAGTTTCGTACTTCTTTCAGTTACTGATTTATTTACATCTCCTTCGTCTTGGACTGTTGTTTATGCACACGTGACCACCGTGAAAACGGATTTGACTTACGAGAGCGCCTGCGGGCACACGCTCAAAATATCCTAGCGAATTACGTAGAGGAATGTGTAATGTTACTCAATTTTTCTGCTATATTAACAAAACAATTCTTACGCCTTTCCATTGAATACCTGCACTCATTTTCACTTTGCGAGAGGAGAAAACTGAACGTTTTAGGAGAAGATAGGATCTGGACATTAATAATGATCAATAGATAATTAAATGATGTACGCTTATCAGGATATTTAACTTTCTTACATATTCATTTTATTTGACATTTTTCATTGAGACAGTTCCAGACAATTGCATAATACCGGTGTATGTAGTGGCCGATACCAAATCTTCCCCTGTCTTCCCCCATCTAATTTCCGAGAGGAAGTAAGAGATCAACTGCATTCTTGCCCGTGAACACTAAGATGGCGCTACAGGACGGTGGCAGAGATGGCTATTCCGCAATATACTCGCTGATCAGAAAACTTATCTTCCATTGCAAATATTAAATTAACACTCGAATGAAAAATTATTACGCGGTTGTAGTGTGGGGAAAAATTGCCATTTACGAAGTCGGCAGAGTACTATCACATGTGAAAAAGGCTTAGTGATTGAAAACACCGTAAAGAATAATCGACAATCCCGTGAGGCATCCAGAGCGATATAGACTCTCACAGCTAACATTTCAGGGTAAAATAGCCACCAGTCGTCGACGTTGAAGAATAATTTTACCCTGAGATCTCGTATTGGGTTTCACTTAATAGCCAGTTCATAAATGATAGATAAAAGGCAAAACTGCTTTGTACCGCCAACATCCATTGCGAAGTACAAGTCCATGCTGACAAATGTCTCTGTAAACCTGCAGCGTTTTGCGCGAAGAAATCTTGCAACGGTTTAGCATCCAGTCCCCTTACCGTGGTATCTTTGCCTTTCGACTTCGCCCTCCAGAAGGAAAATCGGCTGTGAGACTCCGGTGTAAGCCGTGTGATGTAGTGCAGTGCGACATAGGAATCGATCAGCTGGCTCGCTACGTGGCGTACGTGATCCCGTCGGCTTCCAGCGACGGCGCAACTTTCACGAGTTGGTTGTTCCAGATTTATTGCGATCGTGATCTGCAGCTGTGTGGCCGGGACACAGACTGCCTTGCTGGCTCGGTTTCTCCTCTACCGGCCTATCGCAGCAGACCACAAATTAGTGCACTTCTACCACTGTTTACCTTTTATCCCTCGTTTACGTAAGTGAATTGTATTTGTAGCCTGTTACCATGATGTGTCGCTATGATCTGTTATCTACATCTTCATCTGTTTCTTCATGCCACCGAGTGTGAGTGATACTCGGTATAGGGGTCTAATTTTCCTCCCTTTCCATTCCGTCCACGGGCAGCAAGCGGGAAGAAAGCTTGTCGGTATCTTCTTCCTCTTGCTGCTGCTGCTGCTGCTGCTGCTGCTGATGATGATGATGATGATGACGACGATGATGCTAATTGCTTTCGGCCCGAAGATTGGTTGATTGCAGTTCCCCACACCAGTTTATTCTGTTCACACTTTGAGATTTTAAAAATATTAAATATTCTGCCCCAATTTATCAATGGTTTTTCGGAAATAAATTCATTTGTACGTCTATAACAATGTTATCCTCTTCCCGCTAGTTTTTATACACTTATGCCAGCGCTTCTTCCGAACCTCGAATTACTTCTGGAAATAATTTTTTTTAATAATGATGCCTGTTTAATCTTATCTATGCTTGCAAACGCCGCCCCTGTAAGGTTTTACTTCTTTTTGGGAACATAAGAGTCACATGGGGTCAGGTATGGCGAAAATCGTGATATCACTACAGTATAGTTTGTGGCGAAAACGTCACGAACAAGCGACGGAGTGTGTGCAGGTGCCTTACCGTAGTGCAGAAGGCAAGAACTTGTTTCACCACAAACACTGGAGTTTTATTCGGGTTGCTTCACACAAACGGCATTGAATTTTTAAGTAATACTCCTTACTGATTTTTCGACCTTGTTGCAATAAATAATGGTACCTTGTACCGTTAAAATGGGAGAACCTCTGAGAATAAATTTCACATTTCACCGCAGTTGTAGATTTTTGTTTCGGTCTTCGCGATCCAGAATGATTCTACGGGGGCTATTGCGAACCTTAGTTTCGACGTCATATCCATAAACCCATTTTCCATCATCTGTTGTTATACATTTCAATAGCTCTGATCGTTGTTGACTTCGTTTAGCGACTCGTGGCTCTTAAAACGACGCAGTTTTTTTTTTAAATCGAAGTTCAGCAGTTTTCAAACAAATTTTGCTCTTACAAATGTCATTGCTAAAACATAAAAAAATTTCATGAGTTGAGCCACTTTATATGCGATAAACCTCAGCGGTCTTCGCTGTTGTGATATGGCGGTCGTTCTTAATATAATATTTTCTGGCACTTTTTCCACGATTACATCGGTTTGATGATGATGGGGTGTGTGTGTGGTGGGGGGGATCTTTTAGTAACGTCTACACCATTAAAAAAAACCCGTCTTTTACTCATACGAGTCTTATCAGAAGCCATACGTGACATTCCTTTTGCTATTTTTAGAACTTTACTGCACTTTACCCCATTCGAATAGCAAAACTTAATACAAATTCTCTGATCCATTGTTATATAAAATAAACGCCGCTGCTACCAAAAAACATGTAACCTTTTTGACAGCTGTCAATAGAGGAAATATCCGATATGGCTAACGCTGTACAGATGCTTTTCACACAACACAACGAAAGTAACCTGCGAACTGGACTTACACAACACTTGAAATTACGGAATTCCCTTTACTGTTTCAACACACATCGTAGAAGGGATTTTTGCAATAGCCAACAAAATGGAATTTATCTGGCGAAAAGCATTAAGTCTGCTGGTGCTGGTTGTCTGCTATTATAGTAAGAATTCATAGTTGAAAGCTTAAGGATAACATTATTGGAAACAAACCAGGCGATGCCTTGTATTTGGGTGTAAAGAGGAAAACCGTAATTTTTTGTGTTACTCGTACCTTCACAAACGGTCAGATTTTAAGGCAGAAGTAGTAAAACAAAATCAATGGAACTTGGAAGCAAATGAAAAGAAGTGCGCTGTATATACTGAAAGTCAGTCAGTCCTGCGTTACTGGCACTGCGTACATGTGATTTTCGAGGTTAGCCACTCATTTCTTCATCGTAGGAAGTTGTGTGTATTGTTTTAGCTCAACACTAGATTTCATTAAATTAAAATAGTCCTATTTCAGATTTTTTTTCTACGGGTATAGAGCAGTCACCCCAAGAATCTTTTGTCTCAAACCGAACAGCGGGCGTCTTGTGTACAACATAACGTAAATGACATAAACAAAAGTGTATAGGCGTCATATGAAACTTCCTGGCAGAGTAACAAGTTCACGCCGGCGCGTACTATTGGTGGCCCACGCTCGACTCTTATCAATTATGCTACCAGCGATACACTAATGTATGACATATTACCTATCTGCCAGGAGCAACGAACAACTGTGAATACAATAGAGGGTTTTTATAAATCGAACGTGGTATCTCTGCATTTGTAGTCGTCGAGATTAAGCACTAGAGCACGGAAGTGGCCATGGAAGAAATGTTTATTCCTAGTTTCTGTGGAAGAATGTTCAAAAAATAGTTCAAATGGCTCTGAGCACTATGGGAGACAGTTCCATACAATTGCGTAGAAGCGGTGGATTGCGTCCTTAAACATTAGTGGGCGATACCAAATCTTTTCCCTGTCATCCCCCATCTAATTTCCGACAGGAAGTAAGTTAGATCAGTTACATTCTTGCCAGTGAACACTACGATGGCGCTACAAGACAGTGGCAGCGATGGCTATTCCACAATAGCTCGCTGATAAGAAAAGTTATCTTCCATCGCAAATATTAAATTAACAGTCGAATGAAAAATTATTACGCGGTTGTAGTGTGGAGAAATTGGCATTTACGAATTCGACACAGTACAATCATATCACCGGTGAAAAAGGTTTAGTGATTGAAAACACCGTAAAGAAAAGAGAATACAATATCTCGACAACCCGGTGAGGCATCCAGAGCGATATAGACTCACACAGCTAACAATTCAGGGTCAGAATGGTTCAAATAGGTCTGAGCACTGTGGGACTTAACTTCTGAGGTCATCAGTCGCCTAGAACTTAGAACTACTTAAACCTAACTAACCTAAGGACATCACACACATCCATGCCCGAAGCAGGATTCGAACCTGCGACCGTAGCGGTCGCGCGGTACCAGACTGAAGCGCTTAACCGCTCGGGCACTTCTTCCAGCGGAAGAAATGTGAATTAGTAAATTGTGTCTAGAACTACGTAATCGAACTCAAGTGCTGAGGAATTCCTGAAGTCCTCTGTCTTGCTAACATTCATTCAGAAGGCGAAAACTGTTGGAGTCAGTCAGAGATAGAGAGAGAGAGAGAGAGAGAGAGAGAGAGAGAGAGAGAGAGAGAGAGATTTCACGGGAATTGTGACTGAGTGCCAAATGCTGTTGAAACGTGCCTGCTACCGTCTGAATGCCACGCGCTGTGATTTTGGCGGTCTGGTGGGGGGTGCCTCCTGTGGATGGCACTGCTCCGGTGGTGACCTTTTGGGAGAAGTGGAACTCGACTGCGGCGCAGGGCGGCTTGATGGGGTTAACCCTTTCTTTACCAGCGTAGCTTATAAGAAACATCGTCTTTCCATAGATGTATTTTGCATCAAACCGATTTTAACTACTCTTTGCCACTGTTTACTTGAAGCTCCATGCCAGTAGTAACTGTTCCTGACAACAGATGGCAGGAGCTAACGCGCGGGAAGACGGAAACAATTGTTGAGCGTGACTAGTTGCTGGAGTCTTCATTGTGACGAATTGATGATAAAAAACGTGTAAAATACGTAAGTTTTACACTTTAGTTAACAGTCAAATAATTATCGTGTGTTGTGACAATCCTTCCTGCATAAGTACATCATATATTTGACTTGCATAATGATTTCCAGATAAGATAAACTGCGAAAAACCTTATGTTGCTTCAAAGCAACAGTGGAATTGAGTGGAAATTCCGTAATATAATGCCTCGCTTTACAAATCTATTGATGTAGGTGTTTGAAATTTTGCTTTGCAGGTATAACATCACATTCTAGACACTTTTTAAATATTGCGTCACTATGTCTGGCTTTTTGACTGATGCTGACCTAGAATATATTATGAATTTACCCGATAATGAGTTCAATGCATACATTGATGTCCCTGATGGGGATATATCAGATGTTGGGGATGAAGATAAAGATGAAACTGTCGAAATTGATGAAAGTTCTCAAGCTATTTCCGAAGCAGCTGTCATGAATTTCATTCAGATGGTGGAAAAGGAGGATGGAGGTGAAACTTCGGCAAGTAGAGAGGAGCAAGAGACAGAATATGAATTTCCAAAGGTAGGGACCACTAACAGAAGTAACAATATTGAGAAAGTACATATAAGTATAATTACGTATTTTAGACGTCAATGTCTTTAAATTTCAGGATGATGCAGTCAGGAGTGGTAAAGTTATTGATTCTCAGCCAAAATCAGATGTAAGCGACAACAATACAAATGCAGGAGCACCATCTACACGTGAGCAGGAGCAGCAGCAGCAGCAGCAAGTAAAACATCGATGTAAACGTAGTGATTATAAATTTAGAAAAAGTGATTTTGTGGTACAAGACACAGAATGGAAAGGATCACTTCCACCACCACCAGTAGAGGAAATGACACCTTTGCAATATTATAAAATATTTATGAATGATGACATATTTGAACTCATTGCTGAGCAATCTAATATCTATGCTTTGCAGAAAGATTCAGTTTCTTTGCAGACGAGCAAAAATGAAATGGAGCAGTTTGTTGGTATTTTACTGCACATGGGCATAATCAAAATGCCTTCCATTCATTTATACTGGTCGAATGAGTGTAGGTATTCACCAATAGCTGATGTGATGAGCAGAACTCGCTTCTTCCAGCTACTGCGGTATTTTCATGTTGTCAATAATCAAGACTTGCCAGAAGCTAATAGTAATCGTGACAAACTCTTCAAGATTCGCCCACTTTTATCTGCATTGCAGTCATCATTGAAGACACTCCCTCCAGAAGAATACCAAGCTGTTGATGAACAGATAATACCATTCAAGGGTAGAAGTGGTTTGAAACAGTACATAAGAAATAAGCCTCACAAGTGGGGCTACAAATCTTTTACAAGAGCTGGTGCTTCAGGCATGATGTATGATTTTGAAATTTATGTTGGCAAAAACACCTGCAGTGATAGAGGATTAGGTTTGTCTGGGGATATTGTTTTGGCATTGACGGAAACATTGCCAGAGAAACAGCATTTCAAAGTGTTTGCTGATAGTTGGTTTTCTTCTATACCATTAGCAATTGCCCTGAAAGAAAGGGGCATTGAATTCTGTGGCACTATCAGGACAGACAGGTTGGGAAAATGTCCCTTGAAAACTGAAGCGGAGCTCAAGAAAACTGGACGTGGCTCCTGTGACTGGAGAGTGGAGACAACAAACAATGTAGCTTTAGTACGCTGGTTTGACAGAAAGTGCATAAATTTCGTGTCAACATATGCTTGTGTTGAGCCCTTGGCAACATGTAGACGCTATTCTGCATCTGAAAAGAAATTCATTGATGTACCTAGACCTTACATAGTGGAAAAGTACAACAAACATATGGGGGGCGTGGACCTTGCTGACATGTTGATAGAACTATACCGTATCAACTTGAGGTCACGGAAGTGGTATATGCGCATTGTGTACTGGTGTTTGTCTGTAGCAGTTGTCAATGGATGGCTACTCCACCGTCGTCATATGGTCCAACGTGGCAAAACCTCAAAGATGTCACTCCTGCAGTTCCAAGCTAATATTGCTGCAAGTCTACTGCTTGCGGGGAAATCAGGTTCCCAAAAGAAGAGAGGAAGACCAAGTTCTGAAATGTTGACAAGGACTCCTGCAGCAAAAAGGACCGTATGTGCAGCTCCAGTTATGGATGTGCGTTTTGATGGGTTCGAACACTTTGCAGATATGGTAGAGAAGAAAGGTCGATGTAAAGTTTGCATTAAGTCTACTACACAAATTTTTTGCACCAAGTGTAAAGTGCATCTGTGTCTCACAGTAAATAAGAAGTGTTTCCACATCTTTCATGGAATATAATAACTTCATAAGGCAAAGATACAACACACACTGATGTCTGATGAGGTACGTGAAAGTAAAACAGTGAAATGTTTGCAGTACAAAAAATTCAAATTTTTACTAATACACAGAGCTGAATTTGTTAATTACTTGAAGGAAAATTAGTCATCACCACATTGTCAATAATAAAAATGCTGTGCATAGACTTCTAAGCTATAAAATGTGATGTATAAACCAATATTTTGCTTACATGAACCCATGTTTATTGAATTTTCTTTCTATGATGTCACTACCTGTAAGAACCACTGTTGCTTAAAAGCAACATCAAAAATTTTTTTGGAATAAAACATATTAAAAAAAGATTACATCATATTTTACATTTATGCACCTAAATAAGTGTAAAAACGAATTCAGATATTTTTTTTTCTCAAAACTTCGAAATTCGGTAAAGAAAGGGTTAAAAGGCCAGCCAACAGGGGGGCGCAGTGGAGCGGTAGTTGGGTTCGGCGTCCCGGGAGGCCGCAGAGACATCGATTTCCGGCCGCAGAGCGTCCTGCCGCCCTCGCCCCGTCTTGTCTTTCCCGCCGCCGGAAACTGGATTAGCGGCGTGCCGCTGCCGCTGCCTGCTCGTCTTAATTCGCGGCACTCAGCTCTGGTTACTACTTGCTGGTCGGCTTCCTGCCCGCGCGCTTCCGCCGTTCAATCTGACAGCTCCGTTTCCTTCTGCGTCCTGCAGTTCGGACTGTCGTTCTCGTTTCCGTCACTGATCAGTTGTCACGAGGTGCGCCGTTTCCGCTGTAACGCGACTGGGCACTGATCGACGTCCTATATAAACTACATGGACTGGCTGAAGCGCCGCCATGTCTGAAGCAACTTGAAAGCTTAGACGCCATGTTTTGCAACGCCAGTGTCAGCTAGGCGAAACAGGTCGTCTGCTAGCATTAAACCAAATGTTTGATCATTGCTATTGGCAGCCACGATTTTTCTTTGTTTCCGAAAATATTTGCCATTACGAAGTGCGTTTGTCGTTTACTATGTCATCCTAAGTGTGATGTCTAGTATTATGGTGTTTTTACTGTAATTTAAAGAAGCGTATTTTTGTAACTGCTGGTGTACCTTTCGTTATAAATGCAGCCGTATTTCTTCATAAATTATACTTACGAGTATCCTACCTCCGCTCAAATGATGTTTCACACTTGGAAGTACTGTATACATATGTATCAGAGGTACACTTGTACAGGTCGTTGATATTTATATACAGAAAGCAAATGATAGAAGTGGACACAAATATTTGAAAACACGATTTGTAGGCTTCATTATCCTTGCCATTGAGAATTTCAGAAATGTATGCTAGATTTTTTTTCGTTTGTTGTAGCCAGTTTTTTATGTGTTTCAACAGTTCTAGTGGAAGCTAGGGCTCACGTTTCATGTCATATTGTTCCTCAGAAAAGAGTAATTACCACATCCCTTAAAATCATTTCATTTGGGTTGAATGTTGACATTTGTATCACGTGCAGCATGAATCAACATTCTATATGGCATCACGAATCTTGTAACTTACCACAAGTTGTGTAAAAGCAAATATCACAATTTAACAATCAAAATTATTGTTTTACAGCCATAGCATTCCAATAACCGTTTGATAATGGATAAAATAAAACTGAACGATTTGCACATTCTCCAGAACCACAGTTTACATCCTTGTATTTATGTTATGTAGCTAATAGGAATAAGTTGAAGGATAAATGAATAAAAAACCCATTTATAGTATACAGTAATTGCCAACTTTAATAATAAATAGTATTTTACCTGGGTTTACAGTGGTGATCCATTAAGGTGTGTCAGTCTATTTGTAAACGAAGTAAACTAATTTACAAGAAACATATCACTGGACAAAATTAACTTTGTATACATCTGTCTGATGTTTTTTCCTCTGCCCTCCATCCATTTTGTTTTACACAAATGATGCAACCTACATGTTAAGTAGTGCTTTAACAGTAGCTTTATCACTATACAGTAATAAGAATCTTCTCCAAATTCTGAGGAAACTGTTACGTGATCATACCCAGTAAATAAACACTATTTCCCAACATTCTAAACACCTCAAGATATAACCTTTTTTGGCTCTCTCTTTATGCTCTGACTTTTTTGCAGGCGTTCAGGAAATGAAAATATTGTTGGGATGGCGTTAGCCAGAAGTCGCCTCTTATCGTTGGTTACATACATAAACTTGTCTTCAAAATGAGTAGAGCATATGTAACTATATTGGGAAGGCTGCCCCTTATCTCGCCGCATATTGAGTTCACATCGTTGCAACAGCTCAGTTTATATACACCAATTATTGTTTAAAGGTAATTTTGCTCTGGGCAAACAAATGTACTGGCGATACATTAAGACACGCCAAATACAACAGTTTCCATCTGCATGACATTTCAATTACCAGGGAGATACAACTGTATTGAAACTTGTGAAATACCAAGTTACTGCCAAGAAAAGTTAAGACATAAATACATGCTCATACGTACCTAAAATAGGGTATTCCAACTGTTTCATTACTACGATAAGTACAGTTGTATGCTGAACATACATTGGACATAATTTACGATTCAGAAAACAACTTTCACAATAGATTTCGATCACAAAACAAAGCTTCTGCAGCGTACACGTAAACTATGATCCGTGTTCTTGACGGTAGAAAATATGGCGGCCAGTGTTGCTTGTTGCTGCCACCCAGAGCGCTGTTACTCGTAAGATAGCCTCTCTATGTTGTTTATATATCTCATTGGCACTGATGGTGTCAGTAAAGATGGTCACTAATCTCTGTCACCCAAAACAATTTCTTTGCGAGCGCTGCGATAGGAAAGGATTCTAACACAGACAACTGTGTCAACTGCTGAATGTGCGAGACGGGCGTTGCTTGTGTGTCTTTTCCTGTACAGACGAAGTGTGACCTGTGCAGGACGTTACAATGACAAGACCCTTTTAAGGACGACTGTGTAGTGTAGCCTCTTCGAGACTGTTGATTCAGAGCGTCTAAATCATGATATTCCGTGTTCTGTATGTATAAGAAGAGATGGCTCTGAGCACTATGGGACTTAACATCTGCCGGCCGCGGTGGCCGTGCGGTTCTAGGCGCTCCATTCCGGAGCCGCTGCTGCTGCTACGGTCGCTGGTTCGAATCCTGCCTCGGGCATGGATGTGTGTGATGTCCTTAGGTTAGTTAGTTTTAGGTAGGGGACTAATGACAACAGCAGTTGAGTCCCATAATGCTCAGAGCCATTTGAACTTAACATCTGAGGTCATCAGTCCCCTAGAACTTAGAACTACTTAAATCTAACTAACCTAAGGACATCACACACAACCATGCCCGAGGCAGGATTCGAAGCTGCCACCGTAGCAGTCGTACGGTTCCGGACTGAAGCGCCTAGAACCGCTCGGCTACCGCGGCCAGCTGTAAGAAGAGATGAAGTACATTTTCCTCCTCCTCCTCTTATTCATATTCCTGCCACTCTTAACTATTCCTATTTTCCTCCGCCCACCTTCCCCTAATCGTTTCTGACGTTTTTGTATGTATGTCATGAGTTGAGAAATAGTCACCCCAAAATATTTCACACAACCAGTCACCTTTCACTGTGTGTGTGTAAAATGAGTATTTCATTAGGATAGGTGTAGTATCTCATATTATAACGATTAAATTCACCTTTTTCAGACCATTCCCCATAACTCACAATAACAGGCGCACTTACGTAACGAAAAACGAATATCAGAATGCATACAGACGCCACAACGCAAGTAAAGACACCACAAAACACACACGGACATTTGGCGCGCGCACACACACACACACACACACACACACACACACACACACACACACACACACAGTGAAAGGTGACTGGTTATGTGAAATGTGTTCGCGAAGGTTGAAAATTAGATATCCTGGTTTTATGCAGGGTAACGTGATAAAATTCGGCGGTGCCACGTGTGTAATAGGAAGATACTTTAGTATACTGACATATCCAGAATCATTATATAATAATGTGTTACACACATGCAACAAATTTGTATTACAGGCCACAGAGAATGTTTCGTAAATAAACAGAAGCGAAAAAATGTATAAAAACAAACAGCCTTTCATTTAGTGGCATGTACGCATCACATTTCAAAAAAGATGACGATGATATTGAAGCAACCACGGAATGACACAAAAAATGTAAAATTACGATAAATAAAAAGCAATATTCAAACGTTCGTATTTAATCACCTAATGGAGTTTCTCAGTTAATTTTTACATTTGTTGATTTCTTCTATTTAGTGTGTTTGTAGAATAATTACATGACTTGATCACACTGCGATGGTTTGGCATCACATTTAGACGTTGCACTCTACTGTCCTTAACTGCCTTGCTTTCTACTATTGTAAACAACTTTCAAATTATGAAAAATGCGTATTAAGAAGTGAAGAGAAACTGCATGACAGCACGGTAATGAAAGGAGAACGCCTCTATCCAAGTAAATGTCTAGTAGTGAATTATAAGTAGTCAAGCTACATTACGTATATTACAACATAATAAAAAATTAGATCTAGTAAGAAGCACAAAAGCTTCCAAATTGAGAGGCAGCGATGAAACATAGAAAAAGTAACGAAGAATAAGGAAAGTAAGACATTTTTTCGACATTTATACAGTTAGAATGACAATAAACGCACAAAACAGATCATCCATTGTTTCTGTGAAATGAAATTAATAGGAAACCTGATCCGAGAACTTGAAAAAGATTTAAAAATACACAATACAAAAGCAGAAGCAGCTGCAAAAGAAAGATTTTCTAGGAGGAATGTGTTATATTTACAAGGGTAAACAGTAAGATAACACTTGTAGTTTGAAGAAAGAAGGAAAGAAAGAAGAAATGACAGATGGGAAGAAACCGTAACCGTTACGTTGTTCCTAATTGGCCAAAATGGAAGGAGCAAGAAAAACAAAACGAAATAGTATACTATCAGATTCGGAAAGCCTGTCTCTCTTTAGCGATCGGAAGAAGGAACCGTAAATAAATGCTTGTATGCAAGTCGAAAACAATGTGAATTTCTCAGGTAATCATATACCTGTATTAATGGTTAGCAACTAACTATTAGCAAAACTTTGCTCTGTCCTCTTAGCTTTGTACTATACATCGAAAATAAAAGATGCAGCAAGTGCTCTGGTGTTTTGATGGCGAAAGACGGAGGACACTGAATCAAAAGTTAAGCAAATTAAATCACACTTAGTCTGCCCCTTCACAGCTGTTTCTAGACTTCAGAATGCTAGCACAAATCTTGTGGCAAAGCGTCTCAACGCTACCGCTTCGTCTTTCACGGAAGTTTCACTTACTTATACATCGATGTGTGAATAATTCGTAATTGCTGAGCTTGTAGGCTCGACAAAGTGTGAATAGCTGTGCGCGCTCGCGACCGCGCGGTGAAATGTGCCTTGTTTCCTCTAAGTACTCGCATCATTAGAGGCTGTCAGAAGCTTGTCATCAAAGGTGCCGGCGCTCTGAAGCTGGAGGTTCGCTCCCACGACGAGCTGCGTCGAGCAGTAGAGGAAGAGGTTAATCTGGCCAGCCCGTATCCCCGGCGAACCATCCGTCCCCCGGGACCTCGGGAGAGTGTCAGCTCGAGATCTGGCGCCGAAGCAGTTGGTGTCTTCCGACGGTACATTCACCTGCACCGGCGCTGACGTACGCGGGCTCCGAGAGTGAGTTTTAGAGGCTGTAAAATTTACCCACTGTCTATACATTAAATGGATTCCTTACATCATCAGATTATAGTTGTAGCTGTATTTAAATTGTGTCCACATAAATATATTACTTCAGCCTAAAAGTTTAAGATACCGGGTGATCAAAAAGTCAGTATAAATTTGAAAACTTAATAAACCACGAAATAATGTAGATAGAGAGGTAAAAATTGACACACATGCTTGGAATGACATGGGGCTTTATTAAAAAAAAAAAAACACCCCGTATTGCTAGACGTGTGAAAGATCTCTTGCGAACGTCGTTTGGTGATGATCGTGTGCTCAGCCGCCACTTTCGTCATGCTTGGCCTCCCAGGTCCCCAGACCTCAGTCCGTGCGATTATTGGCTGTGGGGTTACCTGAAGTCGCAAGTGTATCGTGATCGACCGACATCTCTAGGGATGCTGAAAGACAACATCCGACGCCAATGCCTCACCATAACTCCGGACATGCTATACAGTGCTGTTCACAACATTATTCCTCGACTACAGCAACTGTTGAGGAATAATGGTGGATATATTGAGCATTTCCTGCAAAGAACATCATCTTTGCTTTGTCTTACTTTGTTACGGTAATTATTGCTATTCTGATCAGATGAAGCGCCACCTGTCGGACATTTTTGAACTTTTGTCTTTTTTTGGATCTAATAAAACCCCGTGTCATTCCAAGCATATGTGTCAATTTGCACCTCTATATCTACATTATTCCGTGTTTATTCAGTTTTCAAATTTATACTGACTTTTTGATCACCCGGTACTAGAAATACTGTACGGCAGTAGGGACTGTGGTAGCTAAAACAAGCTCTAATGCTATTTTGTCGGAAACAGACATTCTGAGCCCGTGGCCGTGTACGAAATATGTATGGACTCTTACAGAGAAGATAACAGCAACCGGCCACTTTTTATAATGCTGTTTATTTATTTAAATAGCGCCGATACCGGTGTCGAACATTTTTGCGTTAGCTTTCGTCATTTGGGGAAACTAAAAGTGAAATTTGCTTGGGGTGGTGGTCCCTTCAATAAAATCAAAATGTGAGACAATGTCTTTTTAACTGCAATTGTGCCTCACAACGATTTTAAACGATGTAAACAAACTATTAGAGTGAAGATGTTTTGGCTACTTACGTTGAAAAATCCGCGACATTTCGTTCCAGTGCCGACTGCTTTTGATTATGCAGCAGCAAAGACATGATCGCAAGCAGTAAGCAGTGGAATGTAATGGCGCGGACTTTTCAACGTAAGTAACCAAAACATGGCCACGCTAATAATTTGCTTACATCGTTTAAAATCGTTGTGAGGCACAATTACAGTTAAAAAGACTTTCTCATAAATTTTTTTGTAATAGGGCATCACCACCGCAAGCTTACTTCATCATTTGGGAAAACAAAAAGTGAAAGCTAATGTAAAATGGATCTTAACGCGAACAAGCCGTCTGATGATGAATGCACCGGTTCCAAACCGGTAACGGCATTATTTAAATAAATAAATAGCATTATCTTCCCTGTACAAGTCTATCTAATTAAAGCAAGCTCTACTCTAACATTCTGAAAATAAGAGTGAAAAGTTCTAGGATCATTGCATTTTCGCTCATGATTGTCCGGGAAAAACTGATGAATCACTTCTGAAGACACTTCGTATTATTCTTATTAATCTTATTCCTCTCCCTCCATTTATAGCATAAAAAGTTGTTTACTGTGGCTGACCATAGTTTTTCGCCTCGTCCAAGGTAGATATCGAGGTTTAATTATATCTGACTGAAAATGCATAATACTATCTGTACTCTTGTTTATAAATAATATAGTATGCCTATACAGCTTGCACAAGTTTCCAACTCATCATTTTGTAATAATGTATGGACCATTGTACAATAAGGCACATCGTGTGGTACCATATGGTACGGTTCACGCTGAGTGCAATACGACACGTTGCAATATAGGTCATGCGACGTGATGCTTACTGGTGCGACACCCTTGTTCTCACAGGAATGATACGATATGCGACTCACCGTACGACAAGCAACAAGACAGCACGAATCACATTTCATTTTGAGTTGAAATCAGGAGCTCCTCTGAAGAGGACGTTGTTGTGGCTGATCATTGCGTAAACAGTAAACAACTGAAAAACAAAAGGAAGTGCTGGGCTCACCAGTACAATGCTATAAATACCATAAATAGTTTGTCTGTGGTTTCTCATGAGCTCTCCCAAATGAACATAAATTCCTCGAATTGTACTGAATGAGTCAAGACAGTTTTCAATTTTTGGAGCAATTAGTATCTGTTACCTTGTCAAAGAAGCGCACAAATTTTTGACTTGCAATTTATCCTGGTGACAAGCTATTCTACAATAAGGTAAGATGGTGAAAGTGTGTTAACGACGTTAAAAATGCCACTACGAAAGGTTTATTTTCTTCTAACATAAAATGACCTGGTACGGTACTTAATGTGATACATGTACAAATAATGGTTAATAAATAATAAACCTGGCATAGTATTCCTTCGACTACTCAGTTTCGCAAAGTAGTATATGTTTTAGCTTGAGGAGTATCCATAAGAAACGTTGCTGCGTTTCAAACGAGATCAGTCAGATGGATGTGTAGCATTGGGTGCTGAACTCTGCGGAGTGATAGACAATGTTTTTGAAGAAATGGAAGAAGGCAATGATGATAAGAAAAATCCCGACTTGGCCTTGTCGACTTCGTCCAGCTGCTCATTCAGAAGTAACAGGAATTTAGCTTTCAGATCCCTTTTACGCCTGTCACAAAACTTTTGAAATCGGGGAGTATATATATATATATGAGAGAGAGAGAGAGAGAGAGAGAGAGAGAGAGAGAGAGAGAGAGAGAATAGCCATCGTTGACAGCTGATGACTCCCAGCGTCTTTTCATTTCAGTAGGTTTTTCGTTTTCAGCATGGGTTTGTATCGACAGCACATGGAAAAGAGAAACACGGGACAGGTCCGCACTCCGCTTGTCACGCCACAGCAGACAGCAGTAGCGCTGCTTGTGGCACGTAGCTGCCAACCTCGCCGCGGACCGTCTCAAATATATCTCCCGTATTTTCTCGATAATGGGAAGAGCTATCGCTCTCATTACACCGTTAAAAAATCTATATGTTAGCTATATGTCATACGCACCAGTGTATGATTTAAAAACCACCAAACGTAAACTGGCCGGCGACTGCATGCATTCACTGCAAAATTTTCGAAATATGCCCGGCGGTTTACTTTACTTCCGAGAATCACAATCACAATTGCTATTGCCAACAACGAAAAGACAACCAGTTCACTATCGAGCTGTGATGTCAGACTACAAGATGCGGAAATTCATTTTTTTTATCAAATAGTTTCCGACAAATCAACTGAGAGAGACTGCAAGTAGAGAACACGAGCGAATCTTAAAACAGTGGTTTTTAATTTTTTAGGCGAAAAGTAAAAGTTTAATGACTAACTACAGAAATGAATGTAGCTTTGCTTCATCTACATAAAACACAAATGATTTGAAATTTCCCTTGCCGTGTATCGTACGACAGAAGTTGAGTGGAGCGATCAGCACTCCATATTGCGCCGGGCGATACGACAGAATGACGTGTCAGTGTCGTACCGCTGTCGTCCCGGTGTGAACCAGTTAAGTCCCAACAACTGCGTTGGTATGCATTCAGCCGATGAGGATTGCTTCTGCGTTGGTATTACTGCAGAGCTCAGAGGCCTTCTCACAGCATCTCAGAAAGCTAACCTTGCCTTGTTTTTCACTTGGCCTACTGCTCAGAAAAAACCGTATGTGCTTCTCAGTAATGCATAGAATGGAACTACATGATTCTCCACCTGAAAATCATGGTGTGAGCCATCGAAACTCTTAGTGGCACAATAAGCAAGTGACTGGCATAGAAAGCTGTTTATATTAAAGGCTCCTTTATTTCGCTACCTATTTCCAGAAGATAATTGTATTTTCTTACAGTTACACATGTCGTGTTGCGTGGGTATTACGAAGTCCTGTATGTACCCAGTTAAGTCATAATGTTGTATGTAAACTAGACCTGTTAATGCTGTCACCACAATATGTTTTACGTATCTGCTTGAAAATGGTATCTTAGAAAAGAATCTCAATCCAGCTGAGGTGGAGTATTGTAACTTTACATTGCTTGTCATCTGACAGTTCATCTGAAGATAACGTGTATAAAACTTACCCGAAAGTTGTAACAAAACGGCGCTGTTACCCGACATGGGCTAACCATGTTACGAATTGTGATATTTAAGCCTTCCCAAACGCGATAAATATTGCTGCAGCTCTCAAAAGTGCTGCTTAGGAAGGAACGCTGAAACGTCGCAGTAATTTGACTGAGTATCTGCCCATCATCTTCGGTTACCTTCATTGCTTCCTTTTTTTACGTGGCATCTCGCATTCGAGAGGACGTTGCTTTAAACTCATGACCTGCCAACCAGATTTACGTTTTCCGCGGTTTCCCTATATCGCTTAACGGAAATGCCAGGACATTTCCTTTGAAAAGGATATGCCAGATTTCCATCCACAGCCCGAGCTTGTCCTCCGTCCCTAACGATCGTGTCGTAGACAGCGCTATAAACCTTAATCTCCCTTCCTACTTCCCATCTTCTTCTTCTCCTTCTTCTTCATTCGTTGAAGATGACAACAGGCGTACAATCTAAATATTTCGAAGTTTCAGCGACTCCATCCGGCACAACCTCTGCAGTCTTCAGCAGTGGCTTTATGTCTTGGAGATATATTATCATCTAGGGAGATAAGTTAAACGTCTTTTCTACATCGAAGGCTCGAGATGGACTAAAAATGGAACCTTACACACCGACGCAGTTCTAAAAAAATCTACATACAAAACGTCTCGACTATTTTAGCATGGTCTCTGTAACAGAGTGCATGACGTTGAAGCTCTATAATCGTAAAGTCCTTCGTTTGAATCTCTCTAGAGCAACTTTTTTTTACTGTCATTTAAATTCTGTGTTTATTATCACTTGGAAATAATAATTAACAAACAATATTTGATTAAAAATAAAATACTTTATTTTTAAATACTACTCCCATGAAAATTCGAGTACTCATAATAAACTGAAATTGGTACGAAAAAGGCAGACTTCGAATAGAAAACTAAGTACTTTTTATTTCTAGAAGTTGAACTATATTGCAAATGTATATTGGTTTCTATTGAACAATGAGGCGTTTCACATGTCTGTATCAAATTTTAATTTATCTAGTATCAAATTTTAATTTGTCCCCATGTGATTCGTAATTAAAAACGGAGATTTTCATTAAAAATGATTCATTTTCTGTTAACCAATATTTCCAGTTGTTAACAAATATAACATTTAAATGAAGGTGAGTAAAAGTCGCTATTAGTAAGGATCGAACCAGGGACACGTTACTCTCTCAGCTAACAGCAAATCTCTTCTGATTTTCAAATGCGATTTTTTCGAATATTGTGGAGAATTGCGTCGTACTGATTTAGGGAACATACGAGCGAACTCTGATTTTCAACTTCTATAGGTGTGAAGAAAGTCTGAGACGGACAGTGCGCAATGTCCCCGTGTAAGACGGAGAAAAGAATCTACTGTGACGTCATCAGTCTCACTTCCAGTGATTTTAGGGAAACTACATGAAGCTTATAAATCTAGAATGACCGGATGGAGATTTGAATCCAGCTCCTGCTAGTTACATTACTATAGGGCTAAAACGGTCTCGTGGTCCCATTTGTTGGGTTGCGTATCTAACGGCTTCGAGTGGCAAAAAAAAAAATTTGATTTTCGGTATTTCACCGAACTTAAAAATTCAAAATACTGTGCTAATCTCCTCGTTAAGAGGTATATAATCGTCCGTTAATGGTTTAATACAGTAATACAAATATTTTAGTTTAAAGTTGTGTATATGACTTCATCCAGTACATGGGAGTCCGATTGTTTAACGGATCGAAGGTGAGGCGGTTACGGTGTGTATTTCCCTAACCACTGTGCCAACCCGTTCGCTTCATGCCATCGGAATGGTCAGCAGTTAATAGTTTACTGATTGCAGAGTGTTGTTAGGTAGTTACGTTCGTTACAGGACCAGTGGAGACAGCTAACATGCATATTCGGAATGAATATTTTTATCTTGCCTAGTACTCGACCTTGAGTCACGTAAGTTACTACAGGTCGGCAGGAGAGGTAGTTTATAAATATGGTGTCGGCCTCTCGCTCTTGCTGACGTCATCGCACCCGTGGCGAGCTACTCCGCTTCTTCTACCTTCGAAGCGTTCTGGACGCGGCTGCCTCATGCATACTGTATATCGCTGTCACATCGCCTATTCCAGCTTCCGACACTATATCCTACCTATTAAACATTAGTCCAGGCACCCTACTCCGCCACTGCATCCATATCCCATCTTCTACGCACCTTCATGCCTTATGCATCCTCTCCCGGCGGAATTAAACTCACTCCCACTATCCAATGACGAAATCCGTCCAGAGATATACCCATCTTCCCAGCCTTAGTGAAGTCTCCACACCTCACACCATCGTGCCATTTTGCGTCCTATCACTTCCTCGCCCACAATCACTTGTAGTCCGTACCTGTGGCTCCATAGGGCCCCGTAGCTACACTTATCATTCCACCTCCATGATGAAGATCGTCTTCATGCACAACCAGTATTGTCATTACACCGTGGCAACATTAACGTTATCACAGCGTTTTTAAATGTAACAAAAAATCATCTAAAAAGTTTTAAAATTTGCCCATCAATATGTTACGGAAATCCATTTATTGTCATATATTTTTAATGTGTGTATTTTAAAATTTTTATTTAATATGTCCCTTTGCGGGGAATTGAAATAACGAAAAGAAGGAAAATACCCGTTTCCAGCAATCAGGTGCTTCAACTCGTGTGTACGATGGCGGTGACAGCTGTCGAAAGCTCGATGATTTTATCTCAATTGACAAGGCTTGAAAACTGAGAACATTTTGTGCAGTTACTGTGTCACCGTTTCTAGTGTCATTACCCAGTTGGTCTGCACTTCAGTTGACTTCGTTTTTGTTCCATTCCTCGTACCATACCACTAAAACCTTTCAGCACACTTCGAACTTCGTCGAGCAAAAATGACACGCCGGAACTGAAGTTGATTCACTCGGGTCATCCTGTTTTAAGCTCTCAGTGGTTTTTGAAAACCATTCAACAACCGAGATCGCGTAAAATAGTTCTTTATTTGAGACAACCGTTTTCAACTGACTATCCTATCATCTGCAGGTCTTAAAATCTTTTGTTGTAAAACATATTCATTTTATGCCGACCTCACGCGCAGGATGTTAACCGGATAAAAATAGCACATTATAAAGGATTTCTCATCGCTAAAAACTGATTGTCAGTTGTGCTTATACGCCGTTTAAAGCGGACTCGCACTGTTTAGAATATTTCTACGGTATGCAAACAGTTACGCTATTGTGTACCATGTTTGTATAATGCACAAGCAACTATCCTGTTTCACAAGATGTTTTACGTTTTTAAATATTTTAGGGATGACAAACCTTTTATAATGGGCCATTTTTATCCATATGACATCTTGTGCGTGAGCTCAGCGTAAAATGAACATGTATTACAACAAAAGATTTTAAGACCTGAAGTCTCTTGAAACCGATTGACTTAAATTAAAAAAAAAAATATTTTGTGCGATCTCGACTGTTCAAAGGTTTTGTAACAATTAAACAGATCGCCCTTCAGTTCTCTTAAAATGAGAAAATTCAATCTCAGTGGTTTCTCTTACTTATGATACGGACATCTTGATGCCGTGTTCCGCAAGTCTCTAGAGGAACGGAAGGGTCCAAATGATTGGAAAAGAGCACAGGTAGTCCCAGTCTTAAAGAAGGGTCGTCGAGCAGATGCGCAGAACTATAGGCCTATTTCTCTGACATCGATCTGTTGTAGAATTTTAGAACATGTTTTTTTCTCGCGTATCATGTCATTTCTGGAAACCCAGAATCTACTCTGTAGGAATCAACATGTATTCCGGAAACAGCGCCGTGTGAGACCTAACTCGCTTTATTTGTTCATGAGACCCAGAAAATAGTAGATACAGGCTCCCAGGCAGATGCCATTTTCCTTGACTTCCGGAAGGCGTTCGATACAGTTCCGCACTTTCGCCTGATAAACAAAGTAAGAGGCTACGGAATATCAGACCATCTGTGTGGCTGGATTGAAGAATTTTTAGCAAACAGAACACAGCATGTTGTTCTCAATGGAGAGACGTCTCCAGACGTTAAAGTAACCTCTGGCGTGCTACTAGGGAGTGTTATGGGACCATTGCTTTTCACAATATATACGACCTAGTAGATAGTGTCGGAAGTTCCATGCGGCTTTTCGCGGATGATGCTGTGGTATACAGAGAAGTTGCAGCATTAGAAAATTGTAGCGAAATGCAGGAAGATCTGGAACGGATAGGCACTTGGTGCAGGGAGTGGTAACTGACCCTTAACATAAACAAATGTAATGTATTGCGAATACATAGAAAGAAGGATCCTTTATTGTATGATTATATGATAGCGGAACAAACACTGGTAGCAGTTACTTCTGTAAAATATCTGGGAGTATTGTTGGTAAGGCGGGTACCAGGTTGAGTTTCATTGGGAGAGTCCTTAGAAAATGTAGTCCATCAACAAAGGAGGTGGCTTACAAAACACTCGTTCGACCTATACTTCAGTATTGCTCATCAGTGTGGGATCCCTACCAGGTCGGGTTGACGGAGGAGATAGAGAAGATCCAAAGAAGAGCGGCGCGTTTCGTCACAGGGTTATTTGGTAAGCGTCATAGCGTTAGGGAGATGTTTAGCAAACTCAAGTGGCAGAGTCTGCAGGAGAAGCGCTTTGCATCGCGATGTAGCTTGCTGTCCAGGTTTCGAGAGAGTGCGTTTCTGGATGAGGTATCGAATATATTGCTTCCCCCTACTTATACCTCCCGAGGAGCTAACGAATTGTAAATTAGAGAGATTCTAGCACGCACGGAGGCTTTCCGGCAGTCGTTCTTCCCGCGAACCATACGCGACTGGAACAAGAAAGGGAGGTATGGACAGTGGCGCGTAAAGTGCCCTCCGCCACCCACCGTTGGGTAGCTTGCGGAATATAAATGTAGATGCGTTACCACTCAGGTGTAAGTCTACTCGTGATTTAGTATGTGATTCTAGATGCAGTTTTAAAACAGTCAATTATGTGTGCAAGGGAGCTAACATAGGAACAGCTGCGCGTACTTTTGGCGGTTAATGTTTCTTCACGGCGTAATACTGTACAATGGCATCTTGTTGGGACCTGAACTGAGAGCTTAGCCGTTAAGTTCAGCTCTGTGGGAAAGACAAATATAACGCCATTCACAGTCCTAGTGCAGAATCGACCTTACGTTGAAATTTAATGGAGAAAAAATTCTTCCACCGTTCCTGTGCCAGGAGCATGCCTGCAAGACCTATTGGGTTCCAACAGGGGAGCAGCGAGTGGAGAAAATTCTACAGCTACATCTGCATGTACCTCTATATTCCACAAGCCACCTTGCGGTGTGTGGGGGAGGATACTTTGTGTACCGCCGTCACTTCCCTCCTTTCTTATTTCATTTGCGGAAAGTTCGCGGAATAACGATTGCCGAGTAAGCCTTCCTGTGCGCTGAATCTCTCTAATTTTATCTTCGTACCCTTTTCGCGAGATACACTTAGGAGGAAGCAATATATTTTTTGACTCTTCTAGCAACGTGAGCTCTCGGAACTTTAAAAATAAAACCACACCGTGATACAGAAAGCCTTTCTTGCTGCGTCATCCGCTGGAGTTGATTGATCATTTTGTAACATTCTGCGAAGGCAGCCTCCGAAAAAAGACCAACGGATTTCGTGATGGAACTAGGTGAATTGTACACGGGCAGTGTTGGAGAGTGGTGACGCGCGGTTATCTCCGTGAAGGGTGGACCTCTGCTTCCGACGCATGGTCCGTGCGTCCCTGACATAAATGTCGCCGCTGCAAACCAAACTACAGTATGCAGATAAACACTGTGCGCATAACAGAACCGTATAGCAATTGCTTCTGTAATATATCTCACGTTCAACGAACTTCTGTGCGCTCAACGTATCACAGCTTCTGCATTAAGAGTCATTAAGAAATTATGAAGTTTTTACAAGGATTCTTATGTTCAAAAAATTCCTTTGCATCGCCAGATCAATTAATAGGCAGTATGCTGATAACCTACACCCATCTTGCAACTCTGGAATCAACCTATGGCCACTGTATTGCAGTTAAATCCTGCCAGCTGTATAGATCCGATGCCCTTTCATCGAGAGCATTTCTGTTTCGATTAAGGGCCCATTCTCCTCAGTCAGCCTACAATATAAGCTATTTGCGATTTTTTTTTACAAAACTAGTAAAACAATCAACGTGATCTTTTTGCACATTATTTGATTCTGGTTTTTTAAAAGAAATTGAGTCATCATTAAGCCCTCCACTGAGGGGTTAAAGTTGCTCCATCCAAAATGAATTGTGTCCATGATGGAAGTGCTTCACTCTGCAGATCGATATCTGAAATAAAAAAAAAACAGACATTTCACTTAATCTATACGATATTGACAAAACAATAAAACGGCGGTCGTTTGAAACAAATATGTAGCTTTTTCGTCTGTTCTTGATCACGTTTTTCGTAGTAAGTTGTGAATAAATTAAAATACTGAAAAATAGCCTATTACTCCTTGCGGACATGACCGGGGAGTAATTCAGCCAAATTTCAGAAAAATACATTAATGTGCCTGCAGTCGATTCCATCGGTTGAGATACAATACCAAAACCAGTTGTAATAAAAGATTATTAATACAGTTGTGTGTCTTGCTTCAAATAATTAAATAAAATCAGTTCCCTAGCTTAATGTTACTCGTCGACTGCTCTGAAAGTCCAGCCGCTAGCTTTAATCCAAATAGAAATGCTCTGGATCAGAAGTCATAATTTCTGTCTTAATTGGAAGGCTTGAATAGCATTACGACCGTGGATCGACTCCAGAGCTGCAGGATTCGTGGAGTCAGGAACACACCATCTGTTCGTGGAGGTATGTTCCGTCTGTCCAACTAACTGAAGGCAGTATGTTTATTGCCATACGCGTTGCACTTGCTTTATTTGTGAAGCATATTCAGTGGCCTGTAATACAAGTTTCCTTTTATACATGTAATAAACGTATTATGTGGTAGTTACAGTATGTCACTACGTTACATTTTGTCATGTTTTTCTCTTGTATTTTAGGTTAGAATCAACTTTTGTAGCACAAATTTCGTGATGTGAAATTATCTTTCGGTGCTACTGATAAGTCGCCCTCATGACATTACTTCATTTCCTGGAGCTCCAAGCGTTGACAGTCCAAACGTAAATAATTGCGCCAGTCTTCTGGTTCCTGCTGTAGTTCTCGAAGAAAAACTGACATGGAAGAATGTTCCTCTGTTCATAACCAATCCCGATACCATCGTGAACGACGTGTAGACTTTTTGTCTCGGGTGATGACAACGGTAGTTCGTAGACTTTTGAACCAGGGAACAGACCAGGGTAGCTGGCTACATTACTGAACATCAATAGATAGTGCTATAATTGAATAATCAAACACATTTACTTATTTACTTATCTTTCGATAAGCAGTCACATAGAACATAACGAGCATTTCAAAAAAAAAAAAAAAAAAAGGCTCTGAGCACTATGGAACTCAACTGCTGAGGTCATTAGTCCCCTAGAACTTAGAACTAGTTAAACCTAACTAACCTAAGGACATCACACACATCCATGCCCGAAGCAGGATTCGAACCTGCGACCGTAGCGGTCTCGCGGTTCCAGACTGCAACGCCTAGAACCGCTCGGCCACTTCCAGTCTCTGAATAAAGTCTCTTGTCAACTCAACAGTAAACTTTATTCAGTATATCCATTGTGGATGTCGAACTTCGACTGTGACTTAAATTGGCGATTTATCTGGTAATAAATATGCAACCAGTCGCTTTTTTACGATTTATTCAACCATGAACGTGTTCTCGAGCCAGTGCAGTGTCATCTTCAGATGGAGATGTTACAAGAACATTACGTTGAGGACCAAGTGTAGCTAGATGCAGCGCTGGTGCTCCTGGCGGAAATGATGCAAATTTAGTAATCGATGAGGAAACAGTTACGAATACGAAAGAATTTTTGTTTTACGTACTACAGTCCACTGTCATGTGGTTATTGCAGACCTGATGAATTACGACGTCGGAAGCCGCTGTCCCTTGGAGCTGATATGTCGAACTATGGAGACGATCTGCGCTGACGAACTGGCCGCCGAGCGCTGTCGTCGGCGTCCTTTATGCCAGCGACGGAGATGGCGCTGGTGTCGTGGTGTCGCGCGGAGGGGCGGTGCGACGCCTGATATGCGTATACTGCCACGCTGGCGCCACCCCTTGGGGTGCGCAGGTACTGATGTTCGCGCTGGCTGGCATTTGATTTTTTACTGAAGAGATCATCCTTGATGACTTATTCTTCTAGGATGGGATGTAAGGATAAAAGGAAAACACTTTATTTATTACACATTCAGTTAGGCTTGGGCACGCAATGGGTCCTTTAGCCTGCTGTCTTTGGTGATGTCTATCTCCTGTGGAGGGTGAAATGTGTCAAGGCTGTTATGTGTGACTGCTTCCTCGTGTTATGACAGATTGCCTATGGGGGTGAAACGTTATTGACTTCGGTACTCGATACTTGTGCCATCGTGCAGGGTTTACCGTTCCTACCGATTCTAATTGTCGAACTTCGTCCCTAAGGGCATCGATCTCGTCAAAAACTCGTAGAGCCTTGTCATGGACCTCTTCTTGTATAGTGGTCTCGTGGAGTGCGGTGCTGATGTCGACGTTTCTTGTCCACCATGGAGCTCCTGTGATCCATCGATAGCAAATGTTTTGCAGCGATGGAGTTTGTTGTTGTAGTTGGAGACGCACGTAGTTCGCCACGAGGTGGAGCCATACAACATTGTGGGTTCCACCGTTGCCTTATACAATTGGAATTTACTCTTAGGGGGTCGTGCGGTAGCGTTCTCGCTTCCCACGCCCGGGTTCCCGGGTTCGATT
This sequence comes from Schistocerca nitens, assembly GCF_023898315.1. Classification (NCBI taxonomy): domain Eukaryota; kingdom Metazoa; phylum Arthropoda; class Insecta; order Orthoptera; family Acrididae; genus Schistocerca; species Schistocerca nitens. The sequence goes on along the minus strand of NC_064615.1, from coordinate 980,757,255 downwards.
CACGGCGGGGTCAGGGATTTTCTCTGCCTCGTGATGGCTGGGTGTTGTGTGCTGTCCTTAGGTTAGTTAGGTTTAAGTAGTTCTAAGTTCTAGGGGACTTATGACCACAGCAGTTGAGTCCCATAGTGCTCAGAGCCATTTGAACCATTACTCTTAGGGTTGAGATCCTTACTCTTCAGGAACGGAATCTATGACCTGGCCATCTTCTGGGCTGCCGTCTTCTTGTCGTCAATATGCTGCGTAAACAGTAATTTTTTGTCAAGGTAGACACCGAGATACTTCACTCCCGGCGACCATGGGATAAATTGGTCAGCTATTTGGAGTCTGTCGTTCAGAACTGGTTTCCTCTGTGAACAGAACGGCTGCCGTCTTCGTCGGGTTGATCGTTATCTTATTTTGCAGCGCCCAGCGTTCCATTACAGCAATTTGCCGTTGCATGCTAGCTATTAGCTGGTCCAAGTTTCGTCCAGTTGTCAGAAAGGCCGTATCGTCCGCATAAAAACTCGCCGTAACAAGGGGGACTGTTGGGATGTCATTTATATATAAGTTGAAAAGCAGAGGCGAAATGACAGAGCCCTGCGGAATTCCTGCGGAGATCAGTTTCATTTCGGAGTTTTTATCGTCGACTCGGACATATAGTTTCCTGTCCTGCAGAAAGCTGTCTATGAGTCTAATGTAACAATCCGCAATAGGGGTAGTGCGATGCAGTTTGACGATAAGGTTGGGCCGCCACACCTTTTCGTAAGCTTTTTCGACGTCACGGAAGACACCAATCGTGAAGTGCTGCTTGTTGTATCCTTGTTGTATCCTTGTTGTATCCTTGTTGTATGCTTGTTGTATCCTTCTTGTATCCGTTCGGTGATCCGTAGAAGTTGAAGTTCTGCAGATAACTTGTCCTTTAAACCGAATTGTTCGGGTCGTATAACATCATGCGCTGTAAGCATGTCATGGAGCCTCTTCAGCAGCACTCTCTCGAGCACCTTGCCAAGGTCGGCAAGAGGCTAATTGGCCGGTAACTGTTGGGTTCTGCTGGGTTTTTACCTGGCTTGGGTATTGGAACTACTCGACCCGTCTTCCATGCCGTAGGAAAATATGCCTGCAGGAGACAGCTATTGAGAATTAGGGTAAGGAGCACAGTTGGCTTCCTGTGCAACTGTTTCAAATCGGTGTTGCTTATGGAGTCGTTGCCCGGCGCATTATTCCGAGTCTTCCGGATAATTTCACGGATCTCTGCTGGTGTGGTGAGTTGTGGGCGGCTCTGCACAGGCGCAGTACGAAAAGCAGCCCATTCTGCTGTAACGACGGCTTCCTGTTCTTGCAGGCGGACGTCGTTCACGGGGGTCGCTGGGGTAAACATCTGTACTTGGTAAGTCGAAGCATACAGCTCCGCCTGGGCGAGTTCGTTGGCATTTGACGGCCAGCGCACGGCCGGTGTTTTGCGATGGCACCAGGGTTTTCTTCAGTTTAAGAGCACGTAGTGCAACCGTCATCACTAAAAGTTCTTCAGAATTACGCTACTGGCCATTAAAATTGCTACATCACGAAGAAGACGTGCTACAGGCGCGAACTTTAACCGACAGGAAGAAGATGCTGTGATTTGCAAATGATTAGCTTTTCAGAGCATTCACACAAGGTTGGCGCCGGTGGCGACAACTACAGTGTGCTGACATGAGGAAAGTTTCCAACCGATTTCTCATACACAAACAGCACTTGACCGGCGTTGCCTGATGAAACGTTGTTGTAATGCCTCGTGTAAGTAGAACAAATGCGTACCATCACGTTTCTGACTTTGATAAAGGTCGGATTGTAGCCTATCGCGATTGCGGTTTATCGTATCGCGACATTGCTGCTCGCGTTGGTCGAGATCCAATGACTGGTAGCAGAATATGGAATCGGTGGGTTCAGGAGGGTAATACATAACGCCGTGCTGGACCCCAACGGCCTCGTATCACTAGCAGTCGAGATGACAGGCATGTTATCCGCATGGCTGTAACGGATCGTGCAGCCACGTCTCGATCCCTGATTCAACAGATGGGGACATTTGCAAGACAACCATCTGCACGAACAGTTCGACGACGTTAGCAGCAGCATGGACTATCAGCTCGGCACATGGCTGCGGTCACCCTTGACGCTGCGTCACAGACAGGAGCGCCTGCGATGGTGTACTCAACGACGAACCTGGGTGCACAAATGGCAAAACGTCATTTTTTCGGATGAATCCAGGTTCTGTTTACAGCATCATGATGGTCGCATCCGTGTTTGGCGACTTCGCGGTGAACGCACATAGGAAGCATGTATTCGTCATCGCCATACTGGCGTATCACCCGGCGTGATGGTATGGGGTGCCATTGGTTACACGTCTCGGTCACCTCTTCTTCGTATTGACAGCACTTTGAACAGTGGACGTTACATTTCAGATGTGTTACGACCCGTGGCTCTACCCTCCATTCGATCCCTGCGAAACCCTACATTTCAGCAGGATAATGCACGACCGCATGTTGCAGGTCCTGTACGGGCCTTTCTGGATACAGATAATGTTCGACTGCTGCCCTGGCCAGCACATTCTCCAGATCTCTGACCAATTGAAAACGTCTGGTCAATGGTGGCCGAGCAACTGGCTTGTTACAATACGTCAGTCACTGCTCTTGATAAACTGTGGTATCGTGTTGAAGCTGCATGGGCAGTTGTACCTGTACACGCCATCTAAGCTCTGTTTGACTCAATGCCCAGGCGTATCAAGGCCGTTATTACTGCCAGAGGTGGTTGTTCTGGGTGCTGATTTCTCAGGATGTATGCACCCAAATTGCGTGAAAATGTAATCACATGTCAGTTCTAGTATAATATATTTGTTCAATGAATACCCGTTTATCATCTGCATTTCTCCTTGGTGCAGCAATTTTAACGGCCAGTAGTGTATTTCGGAACGATTGAGCAAAAGATGGAGCGAAAGTTGAATAGTGTAGCTGCGCGATTAGTGTCAGTTTTGTTGTCAGTCTTGCATGATCGTGCAAGACTGACGACAAAACATTACGTGTAGACACAGCTTTGCCTCCCTTGCTCACGTCGCTAGCACGAGTTTAATCTAAGATACTTCCTTCGAGGACGACACGCCAGCCGCATCCGTTCCCATTCCGACCTAGTGCTGAGGCTCTAACGACCTCGTCGTTGACGGGACGTTAAACGTGGTACGAGTGGCTCGGAGGAAGAGCAGAGGCATCTAAAATGCGGCGTCAGCAGGAGGCGACCTTTCGAAAGGCGGGCGACCCAGATGTGGACCCAGCCGCCGAGGGTTCCCTGGAGACGGCGGTAGCCCTGCGCGCCGCCGCGTGGGTGTTTGTCGGCGGGCAGGCTGTGTGGGGGAGTAGGGTTTTGGGCCAGAGCGGGGCCTATTGATCCGGCGGGCCGCGGTGCGCGTGCGCCGTGACCTAGAGCGTCGCGGCGCCTACCTGGGCGGCGTCGGGCGTCAGTGGCGTCGGCGGCGCCGTCGGTCCGGCCGTAGTGCAGCCGCCAGCCGTGAGCAGGGCGCTACGCGGTCACGTGGGTGCGTCGCGAGGCTCCCAACGCCACGCGCAGCACGGCCCCACAGGTGGCACCGGGCTCTGGAGACGCCGGCCGCGGTAACGTACTCCCTTTCTCGTCTAGCGAAAGCGAGCGTTGCGGCGAGTAATTTCTGTTTTAGTGGGTATGATAACTATGCTCACCGGTCAAAATATTCGTCATCCCCCTTGAAGAGCACACAGATGGTCTAAGCTGGTGCCAAGCGGTCGTGCAGCCCCATCCCAACGTAAGATGTGGCAGTGAAATGGTATTTATGTGCCAGCAGGTTATATATGGAATTAGCGCAGTTAGATGGGTAGGCGTGAGAGAATGGCAGAAATGAGCTGTCGTAGTTGGACGTGCCCATGACCATACCGCGAATATGGGTGCCCGTCTTTTTTTCTCGCTGGAGCAGACTCTCCAACATGTCCACAAGAAACGTTATACCACTCGCAACCATATTGTCGTAAAAAAAGATTCCAACCGACAGGGAAGCAAGATGCGTGTCGCACCTTGTCAGTGAAAAAATCCCAAAAGGAGTTGCTACTGTAAGTGAATGTAGGTCCGTCTCAACCAGAGTCGGAGGAAAGTTGCGGAAGCATCTGCATGCATTGGACAAAGGAAGTCTGGTACGCTGGCAATATTACCTGTTTTCAGATGATGCAAGGCGTCGAGTGTACATCTAGCCCAGTGAGGGGTTTAACCCGCAGGGTGTCGTGGGTGTGGCTCGAGCCGGGGTGGTGCTGTGAAGTTTTATTCTTTGTACCGTGGTTTCGGCTCACTCATTCACGAGCCAGACTGTACATTTCAACGTAATCGAAGACTAAGTGTTATCCTTTCCTCCATAGCTTGGTGATAAAGACACTCAGACCAAACAGAAAAATGTTAAGACGGTTGTTTTAATGTTTCTGGCGTTCGACAACTCCCCCAATCCAAGTACAACGCACAGCACGTGCGTACAACCACATGAAACTGCCAGGAAAGCCCTCCTTTGGGATGCTGTTCAACTCCCACGTCACATTGGCTGGATGTCGGTTATGTCATCAAAGCGTTGACTCTCCATGTGAGCCGGCCGGGGTGGCCGAGCGGTTCTAGGCGCTACAGTCTGGAACCGCGCGACTGCTACGGTCGCAGGTTCGAATCCTGCTTCGGGCATGGATGTGTGTGATGCCCTTAGGTTAGTTAGGTTTAAGTAGTTCTAAGTTCTAGGGGACTGATAACCTCAGATGTTAAGTCCCATAGTGCTCAGAGCCATCTCCATGTGAATTTATGCTCTTTGTCGTTTCGTGATAGGCTGGTACTAATAACATCACGCCTTGTCACCACTGATTTTCCAGGAAAGAATTGTCCGCATTTTCCATTTCAATCAAATCGCGGCTGGCGTCCAGCGCCTTTGTTTTTTGTTCGGGAAGGCAAGGTGGTGTGCGTGATGAACTTTGCACAAGCTTTTCTCTTCTTCAAAACATTCTGGAGAGTGTCTTGAACAATCGATTTAGAAATGTTGCTCCATTGCGATTTGTAACACAACAACGTGGACACACTGAGACCTCACTTCCACTGCATAACACTGCGCCCTCACAACTGACTGCTCGAATTCACGTCTGTCACATTTGTTAGTTCAAGCTGCCACCGTAGCTACTGCGCTTACGTCACTTGTACCCCAGAAATAAAATCAGTGTCGGACCGTTTGGGCGGACGGTGTATCCCGTGGACACTTAAGTGATCCTAAACGACAGCTGCCGAGGTAACAGGCGTACGTTCCTCATATGACGACCACACGGGCTGGATGTCGGAAGTCGACTGGTTAGCTAAATCTCCGATCTTAATCCCATAGAGAATATTGGGGAATGTGGAACAGCGGGCGAGACGTAGCAAACATCATCCCGCCATTTCGTACTCAGTTCCACTCATCAAGGGTGGCTTCAGGTGGATATGACACACCTGAAGCAGCTTGTAACTTGCGTGTGGATGACTGTACAGTGTTTGTTTTGTTATGAATGAAGGGAATAGAGGATAAAACCCGGTGCTGGCACACTACAATGCTGTTCTAGGAAAGGTCAAGGTTGAGTTGGTTTGCTGTTGCCTTCCTTTAAGCTGTTACGAAATGTTGTGTGTCGTGTGGATGACTGTACAGTGTTTGTTTTGTTATGAATGAAGGGAATAGAGGATAAAACCCGGTGCTGGCACACTACCTGCTACTCTCGAGCAGCGCCGAAGGAACCGTCCAGTTCAGCGTCGCCAACCGACGAATGAATCACCATAAACAAAGCCTATCCACTACATCATTTATTTTTATTTATTTACTTATTTTTTAGTCATCAGTTATCTGGCAGATCTGATGCGGGATGCCACGACTTCCGCTCATGTGCCAACGTCTTCGTCCCGATGTATCATTTACACCCAACATGCTCAGTTATTTGTTGCAGCCGGCCTCCGTGGCCGAGCGGTTCTAGGCACTTCAGTCTGGAACCGCGCGACCGCTACGGTCGCAGGTTCGAATCCTGCCTCGGGCATGGATGTGTGTGATGTGCTTAGGTTAGTTAGGTTTAAGTAGTTCTAAGTTCTAGGGGACTGATGACCACAGATGTTAAAGTCCCATAGTGCTCAGAGCCATTATTTGTTGGATATATTCCAGTCTCGGTCTTCATCTTCAGTTTTTACCTTGTAGAGCTCCCTGTAGCACCATGGAACCTGTTCCCTGATGTCTTAACACATGTCTTATGCTGTCCCTTCTTCTTGTCAGTATTTTGCAATCCTCGCCGATACTGCGGAAAATGTCTTCATTTCTTATCAGCGGAAAATGTCTTCATTTCTTATCAGTTCACCTTATTTTCAACATCGTTCTATAGCATCACATCTCAAATGCTTTGTTCCTCTTCTTTTCAGCGTCCCTTACAGTCTGAGATGCACTTGCATACAATTCTGTGCTCCAGACCTACGTCCTCAGATTTTTTTCTTTAAATTAAGGTGATCGATGTTGGGTACTAGAAGACCACCTTTGACCAGAAATGCCATCTTGTCTCTGCTAGTCTATTTATTTCCTCTTTGCTCCGTCTGTCATAAGTTATTTGGCGTCAAAGACAGCAGTAATCCTTCGCTTCCTCTGTTTCGTGATGCCCAATTTTAATGTTAATTTTGTCACTAATCTCATTTCTGCCAGTCTTAATTACTTTTGTCTTTCCTTGGCTTACTCCTAATCCATTGCGCTATGTATACAGTTCAATTTGTTTAGCACGTCCTAAAACCCTTCCTCATTTCACTGAGGATAGGAATGTCATCAGCGAATCTCATCATCGAAATCTTTTCACCTTCAAATTTAATCCCACTCCCGAACCTATATTTTATTTCCGTCGCTGCTTCTTGGATGTACAGAATGAACAGTGGGGGAGAAAGGCTGCATCTTTGTCTTACATAGTTTTTAATCCGAGCACTTCGTTCTTAATCTTCTATTCTTATTGTTCCTTCTTCGTTCTTACACGTGTTGTATGTTACATGTCTGTGCCTATAATTCGTACGTAATGTACTGAGAATTTCGTACACCTTGCATCATTTCACATTGTCGAATGCTTTTTTTAAGTCGGCGGGTTCTATGAACGTGTCTTGATTTTTCTTACGTCGTGCTTCCATTATCAGTCGCAAAACTAGATCTGTCTCTCTAGTGCTGTGCTAAAGCCAAACTGATAGTCATCTGGCAGATCGTCAGTTATCTTTTTCATTCTTCTGAATATTGATATATATTTTGAAAACTAATGTTCCTACAACATTCTTGGGGCACGCTCGAAGTTACTTGTACATCTGAAGATTTCTCTCCTTCAAAACTAACATGCTGTGTTTTGTTTGCTAGGAACTCTTCAATCCAATCATAAACCTAGTCTGATATTCCGTGCGCTCGTATTTTATTCATTAGGCGGCATTGCGGAACTCTATCGAACGCTTTCTGGGATTCAAGGAATGTTCCTTGCCTAATTTTGGAATAAACTCTCGTGGAACTTTGCGGCCAAGCTCTCAGGGGTTCACGACTTGAGTTTTGTAATGGGTCCCACTGCAGTTCGTGACGAATCGCCCGACACTAATTTGAATCTCCTCTACCTCTTCCCGTTATCTCAACTTCGCGACCCGTAGTCCGGCGAAGCCTAATTCGTACGAAGGCTTTGTTAAGAGACCTATTTCTCGTGTGAATTACACTTCCTTCAGATTCATCCTGTAAACCAGGGTCTCGCATTTGCGGTAAGATACTGGGTGTATTCAGAAAGTAACGGGAATTTGTAATTTCACGTGCTGTATTAGTAAAATTCGTGCTATGTTTTCGTTGTTTGATTGGTGAACATCACTGAAAGGTATTTGTACAATAACAGCCGTGTCGGTTGCTTAATCGGTTCAACTGTCAAAAAGATTATGTGCGTTTTGGTAGTATAGAAGATTACTTTAACAACTGACTAAAGGAAAAAATGGTTACGAACGCTCGCAAAGTCACAATCAGAGAAGTTGGCAGACGATGTTGGCACACCATCTAGCCCATGCCTTGAAATTTTTTAGGATGTTTTGGTTATGAAACCTGTGTTGAATTGCCAACAAAAGCAGCGGCGATTTGCAAGTTGCCCAGGAGTCGCTAGCAGACAGCACCGATACGGAGCCGGCCGGAGTGGCCGAGCGGTTCTAGGCGCTACAGTCTGGAACCGCGCGACCGCTACGGTCGCAGTTTAGAATCCTGCCTCGGGCATGGATGTATGTGATGTCCGTAGGTTAGTTAGGTTTAAGTAGTTCTAAGTTCTAGGGGACTGATGACCTCAGAAGTTAAGTCCCATAGTGCTCAGAGCCATTTGAACCGATGCGGAACTACTGAAACTTGTACACCAATGACCCGATAACGGATATGACGTCGAAACTGAGGTTCAGTTGTAGCCGTGGACGCGTTCTGGATCGTCAAGACTAAAATGGCGGACAAGTACGGTGAAGCATGAAGTTTATAGTCAGTCTTCGATTTTAATGGCGTAGTGTAACATGAGCTCTTGCCACGAGGTCGAACGATCAATAAGGAATACTACTCAAAAGTTCAACGCCGTTTGTGTGTAATAATCGGAATGAAATGCACGTATTTGTGTCGAAACAGTTCATGTCTTCTGCACCACGATAATGCACATGCTCACATATTATTGCTTGTTCATCAATATTTAGCCAAATATAATACCATATAGTGCGGTCCCAGTGTCCATGTTCGGCAGACATGATCCCATGACGGACATTTTTCTGTTCGCAAAAATAAAGAAAACCTTAAACGGCCGTTGTTTTAAAAGTGTAGATTTGATTAAAAACTCAATGCTAAGAGGGCTAAAAACCATCGCTAAGATTGAGTTCCAGAAGCGTTTAGGGGTTTGGAAAAAACTCTGGCTGAAGTCAATGATGTCTATGGACACTATTTGGAAGGGGATAACAATGACGTAGACGAATAAATAAGTCTTACCAAAAAGACAATTCCCGTTATTTTTTGAACACACCATGTTTTGGAGAGAAATTGCAATTGCTTGAGGGTAGTGGCTGATTCCGGTGCCTTACCTGAAGTAGTTTATCGTCGGTGTGACTTACCTCCCATCCCACGCGTCGAGTAACGTCGCTATTCTACTATCTCGCAAGACTGCGAGAGACCACGAGCGCTCCGGCTAGAAATCCGAAGTAAGGGATTCGATCCTAACTCGTTCCTTGATTTTTTTTTTTTGGTCACTTGTCACGTATCGCTTGTTTTATTCACTGTCGCAGTGATCACGTTTGAAAAGATACGCAGTAAAATCTGTGATACGGAGTACAAAGTGGAGTTACTATATCTGGCTCGGCAAGACATTTCAAAGGTCGGAATAAGGCAAAGGCATACCATCTCCAGTAGGAGCACGTCTAGACCTGCGGTGTTCAACCAGTCTTCTCATTGAGAGCAACGTTATACAGTTATTTCATTTGGGAGCAACACCACCGAGAAAGGTACCATGCATCATGAACCATAACAATGGTCTCATTGTTGATGCTTATCAGGAATAGCAAAACCAGTCACCAACTGTCTGGATAAACGATACATGCTAAAAATCTAGGAATGTATGTCGTTAGACCACATTTTATCAATTGAACAATGGCTTCTATCTCTATTCATAAAGCACTCCTTAAATATTTGTGGTACGAAAGCCGTCAGCTTGAAATTGCTCCCCGTTTGTCTCTGACATCTAAGTCGCAAGCGCTAGTCATCTGTTCCTTTGTCATTCCTCCTGAAACACAAGTAAGTACAGGAGTCATCTCACCGCTGCACTCGCACTCGGGAGGACGATGGTTCAAACCCGTGTCCGGCCATCGTTTCAGACAAATGGCGAGATGGTTCCTGTGAAAGGGCACGGCCGACTTCCTTCCCTAATCCGATGAGACAGATGACCTCGCTGTTTTGTCTCCTCCCCAAAATCAATCAACCAACCAACCAACCAACCAACCAACAAACACCACTGTACGACAGCATGTCCTAGAAGGTGTGTAATATGCGAAAGCAACGATTACGCTGGCAGAAGAGGTGTGTGTGTGTGTGTGTGTGTGTGTGTGTGTGTGTGTGTGTGTGTGTGTGTGTGTGTGTGAGCGCGCGCCCAAATCGCGTGATGAAATGAAAGGCACAGTATTTTGCATGATTTTGATCTCAGTATTATCTTACTGTTTAGTAACACTCCCTGATGTAACAACTGCCCTCTAATAAAGATGATGATTCCTGTGTAAAGTTGGCTTATGTATGTACTCTCGGATTTTCTTCTACAGTATAACTTCGTTTTGGGGCACTATCTACATCACTCAGATAGCAGCATACCTCGAAATATTAGATGTGTCAAATCTTATTTAAACGCTAACCATATACTATTGACTGATTAGGTCCATTCTTTATCTATAACGATATGGCACCAGGAGAAATTTGTTTTAAGAATTGAATTGGCTAATCAAGTAATTAATTCGTGCAATACTGCAGTTGTCAACTCGTTCCAGGTTTTATAACGGTGGAACAACGTGCAACGTTTAAACTAACTCATTAACACCTCTGTTTCAGGATTAATGAATAATATGTAAACCACTGAAAATACGGTAGCACGAAATTCAGGAGCTACCTCAACGTGGCTCTAGGTCGGGGGGAAGTATATAGATGAAGTATGTAGCAACTGTTCAGTTTACATGATAATTGCCGCCATATGTTAGTTGTTTTACAACGGTTGGTGCCAAACGGAAGTCAGCGGTAGTTCCGCGAGCACGTAATCGCAGGGTTTCTTCTGGAAAGTGAAAACCGTTGACAGCCGCACTGCTTTTATAGGTAGGGACGAGCAGTAAGACGCTAGTCACAAAATGTGTCGAAGTGTGGATGCAAACATTTCGCTTTCCAATGTTCTGGGAGAGAAAGCAGATTCTCGACCGCTGTCTGGCATTCACCTCTATAATTAACGGGGAGTAGGTGATAACGAGCTGTTTTCTTATTTCCGGCGTTAGATTGCCTGATTACTCTACCCAGTGAAAACGTTCGTTCTGAAATTCCCGTGAAACAGGAAAAATACATTTAGAAATGTGCGATAACGGAGCAGTCTGTGGTGAGCGGCTTGAAATCTTTCATAATGTATACAAAAGTGTTGCTTTATTATGTACTCTTCTTAGTGATAAGATTAAGAAGGAGAGCGAAGCATAGAATTTTTAATGGAACGAAAGATGCGTGGCACGATATGGGGTCATATCTGTTTGTGAAAAGAAAACTGAAACATGTCATGAATGCACCTACAACTGATAATGCATTTAGACTTTCAACTATTATTGTGTACCTTCGTGTGTTTTGTCGAGTCAACCGTCAGTATAACATAAGATCTTTGACCAGCGGGCCGAAATACGTTAAGCGTTAGTAGGGTTTCCTGTAATGGTGGTGTACTGGAATGAATGATTTCTTTATTAGTGAAAAGACCAAGGAACTTCAGTAGTAAAGAATCGAGCGGTTTCCTCGCCCAATATAAACCTTTTAGCCCTGCTTGAGTTATATTCGCCGTTTCCGATACTTTTGTAACTGTGGATGGGTAGTTTGAATCTTTCTATTACTCTTTAAACAACTAATACAGATATCCCCTCCCATGTGACAGGTTAGTATCAGCGCCCATCTCAGAGTCCACACAAGTTTAACGATTTTTTCCTTCACTCTTCTCATCTGAAAAGTGCAAAACACAGTATTCTACGAACCAAATGACAGCTTTATCTTTAGGACTTGGAAGCTCAGCCTTTTAAATGAATAATGTGTAATAAAAAAGTGGGCATGTCTGACTAGATGTTTTTCCCAGCAGTGAGCCAGAATTGTATGCCTACTTTCTTCACGTGAACATGTAACACCGGCCCTTTTTCACACATTCAACAATAAATGTTCCCGTAAATGCTGTTTTGCGTTACTATGTGATGTCCCCAATGGAAGAGTAGTTTCTAGAAAATAGTTTTTGTTGGAAATAATATTAAAATGTATGACTAGTGTGTGGTGTGTTATTTTTCCTAACATTAATCTGACACAATAAGTCGCTGTTTGAAGTACTCGCAGTGACGATAGCCAGAACACGTGTCCACAAATCCTGTTAGTAGTGAGCACTTTGGAGACGGACGGATCATTTTGTTCCTGCAGCAAGTTTGTAATGTGCTAACGTTTCCGTGAGTGCAAAGTTCACTAGAGATTTAAATGTAACTTTTTTGAATACTAATTAAAACAAAACGTAAAGAGGGAACGTTATCGTGTAAATACTGCTTACAGTTGATTATATGTCTTTATGCATCCCTTCCTAAAATTCATGTAATCGAAGAGTTCGTATTACATTTGTGTCGTTTTCGATTCATTAAAGTAAGATTCCCAATTTCACAGGCTCCCATTCTTGAATGAGACGGAGAGTAGTGTGAAACCCCCTTAATCAAGTTCATTACCAGGAATGTGGGGGACGGATGTGTGTGTCTTCATTGTACGTTCTTCGACGAGTGCCGAGCGACTCACCAAAAGGCCACGAAAAACATCAACTAAGTTTCCGACCTGCGTATTTGCTCCTCTATAATACTCAATAGCTGACCAAGAGACCGTTGTTTAAATAATCACCCTGAATCGCTTTGGACCTGTTAACGCAAACCGAACACAGATCACAAGTATCCGGAAAACCTTATGTAATGCGGAACTGATCACTGGATGTCACGAGAGCCGGACCCGCCGCTATAAAAGGAGGCGGCGAGTGTTGCGTTGTCGGTAGGGAAGCAGTGACAGCAGGAGAGCTCATTGACTTCGAATTTGGACTTGTCATCGACTGTCACTTGATTAACAAATCCATCATGGACAGCCGGCCGCTGTGGCCGAGTGGTTCTAGGCGCTTCAGTCCGGAGCCGTGCTGCTGCTACGGTCGCAGGTTCGAATCCTGCCTCGGGCATGGATGCGTGTGATCTCCTTAGGTTAGTTAGTTTTAAGTAGTTCTAAGTTCTAGGGGACTCATGACCTCAGATGTTAACTTCCATAGTGCTTGTAGCCTTTTGAACCATTTTTTCCATCATGGACATTTTAAACCTTCAACTGCCCAAGTCGACTGTTGGTGATGTGATTGTGATGTGGAAACGGGAAGAAACAACCACAGGTAAGCCGAGATCAGACAGACCTCATGAACTGACTGACAGAAAAGATCCAGCATTGTGGAGGGTAGTTGTAAAAAATCGCATGAGATCAGGGGAAGGAATCACTCGTAAAAAGAATGGTCGTTATACGCCATACATTTGTTTCAGATAACACGATGTTTGACATGGTGTGTAGAGTAACGCCAGTGGACAGTGGATGACTCGAAAAGAGTTAATTGAAGTGATGAATCACGCTATTGCCTGTGGCAAACCGATGGAAGGGTGTGGGTTTGGTGAATGCGCAAAGAATAATACATGCATTCATGTGTAGTGCCAGCAGTATTGCTGGCAAGAAAACGCTAAATGCGTAAGCATATGAACACAATTTACAATAGAAAATAATACGTACAGTGGAGGAACAGTTCGGAGACGATAGATTGTATCAGCATGACAATGCACCCTGTCATAAAGCAGCATCCGTGAGGTAGTGGTTTGTATGGAATAACATTTCTGGTGGAAGGGGTATATAGAGAGTCTATACAAGGGCGATGTTCTTGCGAATAGTACTATGGAAATAGAAGAGGATGTAGATGAAGATGAAATGGGAGATATGATACTGCGTGACGAGTTTGACAGAGCACTGAAAGACCTAAGTCGGAACAAGGCCCCGGGAGTAGACAACATTCCATTAGAACTACTAGCAGCCTTGGGAGAGCCAGCCCTGACAAAACTCTACCATCATGGTGAGAAAGATGTATGAGACGGGCGAAATAGCCTCAGACTTCAAAAAGAACATAATAATCCCAATCCCAAAGAAGGCAGGTGTTGACAGGTGTGAAAATTACTGAACTATCAGTTTAATCAGTCACGACTGTAAAATACTAACACGAATTCTTTACAGATGAATGGAAAAAGTGGTAGACGCCGACCTCGGGGAAGATCAGTTTGGATTCTGTAGAAATTTTGGAACACGTGGGGCAATACTGACCCTACGACTTATCTTAGAAGCTAGATTAAGGAAAGGCAAACCTACGTTTCTAGCATTTGTAGACTTAGAGAAAGATTTTTAACAATGTTGACTGGAATACTCTCTTTCAAATTCTGAAGGTGGCAGGGGTAAAATACAGGGAGCGAAAGGCCATTTACAATTTCTACATAAACCAGATGGCAGTTATAAGAGTCGAGGGGCATGAAAGGGAAGCACCGGTTGGGAAGGGTTGTAACCCATCCCCGATGTTATTCAATCTGTATATGAGCAAGCAGTAAAGGAAACAAAAGGAAAATTCGGAGTAGGAATTAAAATCCATGGAGAAGAAATAAAAACTTTGAGGTTCGCCGATGACATTGTAATTCTGTCAGAGACAGCAAAGGACTTGGAAGAGCAGTTGAACGGAATGGACAGTGTCTTGAAAGGAGGATATAAGATGAACATCAACAAAAGCAAAACGGGGATAATGGAATGTAGTCTAATTAAATCGGGTGAAGCTGAGAGTATTGGATTAGGAAATGAGACACTTAAAGTAGTAAAGGAGTTTTGCTATTTGGGAGGCAAAATAACTGATGATGGTCGAAGTAGACAGGATATAAAATGTAGACTGGCAATGGCAAGGAAAGCGTTTCTGAAGAAGAGAAATTTGTTAACATCGAGTATAGATGTGTCAGGAAGTCGTTTCTGAAAGTATTTGTATGGAGTGTGGCCATGTATGGAAGTGAAACATGGACGATAAATAGTTTGGACAAGAAGAGAATAGAAGCTTTCGAAATGTGGTGCTACAGAAGAATGTTGAAGATTAGATGGGTAGATCACGTAACTAATGATGAGGTATTGAATAGAATTGTGGAGAAGAGAAATCTGTGGCACAACTTGACTAGAAGAAGGGGTCGGTTGGTAGGACATATTCTGAGGCATCAAGGGATCACCAATTTAGTACTGGGGGGCAGCGCGGAGGGTAAAAATCGTAGAGGGAGACCAAGAGATGAATACACTAAACAGATTCAGAAGGATGTAGGTTGCAGTAGGTACTGGGAGATGAAGATGGTTGCACAGGATAGAGTAGCATGGAGAGCTGCATCAAACCAATCTCTGGACTGAAGACCACAACAACAACATCATTTCTGACATGAACTGGCCTGCCCGAGTTCCAGTCTGAACCCAGTGGAACACATTTGGGATGAGTCAGAAGGCCGACTTCGCTCCAGACACCAGCGTCCAACATCGATACCTCGTGTGGTTCCGGTTTTGGAGGAAGAGTGGGCTATCATTCCTTTAGAGACATTCAGTCACCTCGTTGAATCTGTCCCCCTGCAGAACTGAAGCCGTCATAATGGCGAAGGGTAGACAACACTCAGTATTGATATCCATTAATAGGTGTCTGGATTCTTTTGATCATACAGTATACTTACCGTACTGAGACAAGAGAAGGCATGGAGGCTGCGTCTAAGCCATTTGGCGAAATTAATTTAAATCCTCCTTGTGATCAGAACAAATCTTCCACTCTGTGGCTGAGTGTTCGCCGTTTTGAACTACCTAGCTGATTAAAACAGTTTGCCGGACGTGGACTCAAACGCGGAACGGAACCTTTCCTCTCTCATAGTCCCCTAGGACACGGCAGAACCATTTCTCCGCAGAACATCCTTACTTGTAGAAGTGCTGGTCCCAAAATGTGAAGCACCCTGGACTTGGCCATCCTGATTTAGGTTTGCCGTGTTTTCCCTAAATCGCTCCAGGCAAATGCCGAAATGGTTCCTTTGAAAGGGCACGGTCGACTTCCTTCTCTGTCCTTCCCTAATCCGATGAGACCGATGACCTCGTAGTTTGGTCTCTTCCCCCAAACCCCAAAATGTAAGCAGGAGAACTTACGCAAATTTTGGAAAGTAGACTGGAGATATTGGCGGAATTGAAGGTCCCCGGTAGCTCAGTCGGTAAGAGCATGGCCCAGATAAGGCAAGGTTTCGAGTTCAACTTCCGGTCCGTCGCATAGTGTTAACCTGTCAGGAAATTTTAATTCCCTGTTCGTCAGTTGACGGTAACACGTTACCCCCCTTGCTCCAGAATGAGCGAAGTGGCGTAATGATAGGACGGTGGATTCTCAAAGAGAAGACGGCGGTTCAAATCCCCGTTTGGCGACCGCTGTGTAGCTGTTCGTGGTTTCCCTACATGGCGTAAGATATCTGGCCAGATGTTGGTACAAAATTCTTAGCCCAGTAATATTACATGTTACATGCATTTTTATATACAGTTTTTAGTTTTACAAGTGGTATCTTTACAACTTTCATCCATTGTTTGTTTTTTATATCGAGTATTCGATGCTTGTGATACGAATAAATACTCGTAAATACTCCCAAATAGCTGCGTGTAACCTTTCTATTACGTATAGCGCGGCTATTTTCGCGCGATAAAAATAAATAAATCTGGCGATTCCATACGGATTTTTGTCGTATTCCATGTATAGAGTTTTCATTACAGTTTGCTGTTGACAGTAATCTGATGCTCCCAATAAGCCCGGCCGCCCGATACATAGCATAAATTAGCATTGTTAACGCTGACAGGTTTTATTTTCCAGCGCTGATGAAATGCTGCGCTAGCTATAATTTCCAATTCTCTCGGCGGCGCATATTGATCAGAAGCGTCAGCAGCGATGGAGTTTCATGGGAGCGTGTGGAGAGCGGCTCTCCACGGGGCGACACACGGCGAGGCGTAATGAGGAAGGCGCGCCGGGATGTGGACATTGTGTCGGAATTCTGGGAATGAGCTCGCTTACTCAGCCACGCTGTCGCCGGTGAGCTGAGCTGGTGGTGTTTACGTGGCGTGGCGTACTGCGGTTAACCGCCAAGCGCGATGGTGCGGTGGCTAACACAATAGGCCCATGTGCAAAAAGACCAGCGTTCTATTTCCCTCTAGCCAACTTGCTTTCAGTTGTCCATAGATTTCTCAAACCTGATGGAGTGTGTTCTTAACAAGTTTTCTCCGTATGAAATCTGCATGTGTGATATCCGTTCGGTCGGATAGCCGTATGTAGATAAATGATTTGGCGGACAGTGTGGGCAGCATCTGCATGTGTTCATTGATGATGCTGTGGTGTACGGTAAGGCTTCGATGTTGAGTGACTGTGGGAGAAGGATGCAATATGACTTAGACAAAATTACTGGTTTGTGTAATGAGTGGCAGCTAGCTCTAAGTGTGGTAAAACGCAAGTTAATGCGGATAAGTAGGCGAAACACTCTCGTATTGTTCGTTAACAGCATTAGTGGTGTGCTGGTTGACGCAGTCACGTCTTTTAAATATCTGGGTTTAGTGTTGACAGCAATTTGAAAGGGAACGCGCATGGAAGGACTGGAGGGGAAGGGGAATGGTCGGCTTCGGTTTATTGGGAGAATTTTAGTAAAGTGTGGTTCATCTGTGAAGGAGACCGCGTATAGTACGAAGGTGCGTCCTGTTCTGTAGTCTACAGAAAAGTAGTCTCACAAGAAAGTTGTGAACAAATCAATAAGGATTTGCAGAAAATAAATGCGTGGTGTAATGACTGGCAGTTATCTCTCAATATTAGTAAGTGTAACCTACTGCGTATAATAAGGCGAAAATCCCCATTAATGTATGAGTACAAAATAAATTATCAGTCTTTGGAAGCGGTAACATCAGGCAAGTATCTGCGTGTGACTATTCGAAATGATCTCAAATGGAATGATCAGATTACACAAGTAATGGGTAAGGCGAACTCTAGATTGCGGTTTATTGGTAGAATCCTGAAGCGATGCAGTCCTTCAACAAAGGAAATAGCTTACAATACGTTAGTTCGTCCAGTCTTAGATTACTGTTCGTCTGTATGAGACCCTTACCAGTTGGGTCTGATTCAAGAGATTGAGAAGGTCCAAAGAAGAGCGGCAAGATTCGTGGCTGGTGCGTTTAGCCATCGCGAGAGCGTTACAAATCTCATAGAAAGTTTGAAGTGGGTCACACTTGCAGATAGACGGCGCGCTAAACGGAAGGGGCTGATCACTAAATTCCGAAATCCGATCTTCGCCGAGGATGTAGAGCATATATTATTACCACCAACTTTCACATCGCGTAATGATGATCATTCAAAGATAAGTGAAATAAGAGCTCGTACTGAGGCGTTCAGACAGTCGTTTTTCCCTCGTGAGATTCGCGAGTGGAACAGGGGGGGGGGGGGGGGGAATATGACTTTGGCGCGAATTGTGCCCTCCGCTACACACCGCTTCGTGGCTAGCGGAGTATATATGTAGATGTAGATCCGTACCAGATCGGATTAAATAAGGACATCGAAACAATTCAGAGGCGGGCTGCTAGATTTGTTACCGGTAGGCTCGAACAACTCTTTAAGTATTACGGAGATGCTTCGTGAACTCAAATGGGAATCCTTTTCGAGAAAAATTATTGAGAAAAGTTAGAGAACCAGCATTTGAAGTTGGCTGCCGAACGATTCTACTGCTGCCAATATACATTGCACTAAGGACCACGAAAATAAGAGAAATTAGGGCTCACACGGAAGCATATAGACAGGCGTTTTTCCGTCGCTCTGTTTGCGAGTGGAACAAACAAGGAAATGACTAGCTGGGCTACGGGGTACCCTCCACCACGCGAAATACGGTGGTTAGCAGAGCATCTGTGCAGATGTAGGTGAAAGAGAAATTATCAAAGCTTAGCTACATACGGACATTGCATTAAATGCAAGGCGAAATGTGAAAATTTGTACCGGACCGGTACTCGAAGCCGGATGCTCCGCTTCTCTAGAAAGGTAGCATTAACCGCCCCATCATCTGAGCAAGTTTCCTATCGAGCCCAAATTCCCATATGCCACTAACTACGGATGTAGTGTCCTGCATCCATTACCACTCCGTTTGCTTGGAGCTATTTAGCAGAATCGCGCAAGGGTTCGGACTACTGAGTGCACCTGCACAGATGTTTTACCCTCGGGGCGCATGTGTGCACGTATTTGTATGTGTGGTGTCTCTCCTTTCGGACAGAGGACACCTACATCTGTATTATGCGACACGTGGGAATCTGGGCTGGATGTGAAGCGCACTCGGATGGCCGATGCCGTTAAGGCGACCGTTCTATAGAAACGGAACATCCGGATTCGAGTCCCGGTCTGGCACGAATTTTCAGATGTCATCTGGCATTTAATACGACGGTGAGTCAAATGAAGATATTACATATTTTTTAAAATATTATTTATTGTGCAGAAAGTGCAAAAGTATGGCATAAAGCTGTATCACTTTTCAACATAATCTCCCTCACGCTCAATTCAAGTCCTCCAGCGCTTATATAGTGCATAAATTCCTCTAGAAAAAAATTCTTTTGGTAGTCCGCGCAACCACTCATGCACCGCGTGGCGTACCTCTTCATCAGAACGGAACTTCTTTCCTCCCACTGCGTCTTGAGTGGTCCAAACACATTGAAATCGCTTGGGGTAAGGTCTGGTGAGTATGGTGGATGAGGAAGACACTCAAAATGCAGGTCTGTGATTGTTGCAACTGTTGTACGCGCAGTGTGGGGCCTTGCATTGTCATGTTGTAAAAGGACACCCGCTGACAGCAATCCACGTCGCTTTGATTTGATTGCAGGCCGCAGATGATATTTTTTTTTTTTTTTTTTTTAGGAGATCTGTGTATGATGCACTGGTGACAGGTGGTCCCTCTAGGCATGTAATGCTCCAAAATGAGGCCTTTTTTGTCCCAAAGGAGAGTCAGCATAACCTTCCCTGCTGATGGTTCTGTTCGAAACTTCTTTGGTTTTGGTGATAAGGAATGGCGCCATGCCTTGCTCGCTCTCTTCGCTTCAGGTTGGTGAAAGTGAACCCAGGTTTCGTCCCCAGTAACGATTCTTGCAAGGAAGCCATCACCTTCTCGTTCAAAGCGCCGAAGAATTTCTTCACAAGCACCAACACGTCTCTCTCTCATTTCAGGAGTCGGCTGCCGTAGCACCCATCTTGCAGACATTTTGGTTAACTGGAGCACATCATGCACAATGTGGTGTGCTGACCCATGACTAATCTGTAAACATGCTGCAATGTCATTCAGTGGTTTTTCTTCACTATGGCTTCAACTGCTGCAATGTTCTGTGGAGTCACAACTCGTTGTGCCTGACCTGGACGAGGAGCATCTTCCACCGAAGTCACACCATTTGCGAACTTCCTACTCCATTCGTAGACTTGCTTCTGTGACAGACATGCATCACCGTGCTGAACCTTCATTCATCGATGAATTTCAATAGGTTTCACACCTTCACTACGCAAAAACCGAATAACAGAATGCTGTTCTTCCTGGTGCAAGTCGCAAGGGGGCGGCCATCTTTATACTGATAATGCGACGGTATGTGTGCATCTACACTATGCTGCCACCTGCAGGCCATTCTGCATGCTGTGTGTAGCACGCTTACCAACTTACAGGATAACAGCGCGAAATTTCGATTTGTTATTACAAATTTAAGGTTTTAATTTGACTCACCCTCGTTCGATGCTCATATGTAGCTGAGATCTGAAATTTTCTATTTCTCTGCTGCGTCTGTAATGATCTCGGTGTCTACCAGCTGTTAATTTTTAACATAGTGTAAGTGCCAGTATGAAACTACCGAAGTCTCTATTGGAGCATTCAAGTAGACTCCAATTAACGCTTTGCGAGTTGAAGTAAATGAAACGCCATTAGAACTGCGCAGGAAACACATCACTGTCAAATTTCTCTTTAGTTTTCACTTCTTAAATAACAGTTCATTAATAAAGCTTATCTCATAACAAAGTGGTATGAAGGCAGGTATTGGATTAAGTGACTGCCGCCGTTAACAGAATTATACTTCCATGCTTCCCCAAATTTAAGCTGATTCAGCATGCCCTATGCTAACACCTTTTTGAAACTGAATATCAAGACGTAACTTCCATTCATACTAGGCGCACTGAATGAGAAAGTAGCTGATAACCTAGCAGCATGGTCATCTTCAGGACTAATCTACAAAGAAGAATCCAAACAGAAAAACGCGGCAAGAGGAGCATTCTTAGACGGCAGGACCAATCGAGTAGACAAATTAAAGCTCCCTGAAGTTCGGTCCATACTCGCTGCAGAACTTACTGCGTTTATACAGGGAGCTAAGTACTCAAAGTAATTGCAAGAAGAAACGGTATAATTTTATCAGATTCTCGCTCAGAATTTATGCTGTTAAAATGCCACGATGTCAAAAATACCAAAAATTGTCTAGTATATCGCATTATACACTGAAACGCCAAAGAAACTATTATAGGCACGCGTATTCAAATACAGAGGTATGTAAACATGCAGAATACTGCGCTGCGGACGGCAACGCCTATATAAGATAGCAAGTGTCTGGCGCAGTTGTTAGATCGGTTACTGCTGCTACAATGGCAGGTTATCAAGATTTAAGTGAGTTTGAACACGGTGTTATAGTCGGCGCACGAGCTATGAGACACAGCATCTCCGAGGTAGCGATGAAGTGAGGACTGTCCCGTACGACTATTTCACGAGTGTACCGTGAATAGCAAGAATAATCGCTGTGGCCGAAAAAATATCCTGCAAGAACGAGACCAACGACTACTGAAGAGAATCGTTCAGTGTGACACAAGTGCAACCCTTCCGCAAATCGCTGCAGATTTCAATGACCTCTGGAAGTGCGTTACCAACAAACACTAAAACTCTTCTAGCAAAAGATGACATAACTTCCTATTCGATTCTATAACAGTGGGTCAAATAAGAATGTAGCAAAAGAGAAGTTTTTTACATTGTAGTGTATGAGGCTGGCTGTTTAGGTTATGCCCAAAAAGCTTTAATATATCAAAAAAATATAGCTCTCGTCTACATAATATTATTTTGTATATGTATGTTTATGTCCAGCAATGTGTCTCACGTTTTGTCTTAGGTGTGGCAATCATTATTGTAAACGTACTACGCCCGTAGTAACTATACAGTAAACACGTGAACCGGACGTCGGTCCTGAAGCAGAATACTGTTCTTAATAAACTGTGCTGAAATTCTGTCGCGAGGATACCGTTTGGCAGTAGATCAGTGTGTTGAAATTCCGTCGCCGGGATACCTGTATCCAAAACAAATGTAGAGTGATGGTGGAAACTTTAAATTCCAATCTGAAATGGTAAGTGAAGCTGATACCTTATGTGATGCGTGCTTTACGAAAAGACCCTCATTTCGTATAGTATCTCTGCGTTGGCGCAAAAGAGAAGCAATCTGCTCTTCATAGCTTTCACAAAATTCATTCAAGTTTAAACATGATTGTACTTCCAGCGTCACACACACTAAGAGGAATCCAATACCACAAACATACGGAAAAGCATCCGTGTGTCTTTTTCAACAGAAAACATCCAGCTGATACACTCTCTTATACACTGTTTGTGAATATTGTACCAGCGATACCCCAACATAGGCTATATTTTCAATTATATGTGACGAAGTTGCTGTTTTTCCTAGTTAAATGGAAAGTGGCGACAAACTACGCCGCTATGTGGAAAAGAAAGTCTAAGTCAGCCATACGTAAGAGCCGTATGGTGGTCCGATTAGAAATAATTACATCCTTTTTCACATCAAACCCAAACTGGTTACTCTGCAAATGATATTTTTCAAAATACCATCCTGTAATTTGGTTGATAAATAGATGTGCTTCCTCAATATATATTACAGTGTCCAAAAAAATAAAATATCGCTCTCTTTAGACCCTCGAACAATTTAATACAACTCTCCCTTTTTACAATTACAAATGTTATAAGCGGTTGTTGCACTTCCAAAGCAAGGAGCGGTAAATATTTTTATAAAGTCGCCGACGCCACATAATTAACTGTCGTTTAGTCTCTCTCTCTCTCTCTCTCTCTCTCTCTCTCTCTCTGTGTGTGTGTGTGTGTGTGTGTGTGTGTGTGTGTGTGTGTGTGTGTCAAGTTCTGTCAGTCACGGCCAGATGGCGCTCGTGTTGTCGTTAACAGATCATTTTTCTTAATATCACAGACCAACAGCCTTTTAGGCGGCATGAAAGGAAAAACAACTACTATTGTTCAACTTCCACTCCCTCCATTCTTATCAAGCTTATAAAAGAAAACATATAACTTAAGTTACAATGTCCTTAATGTGCTGAGACGATGTCTCCATCTCTTACGGAAAAATACACGCACATTGCAAACGAAACTAGGTTAAACCTCTCAAAAAAAAAAGAAGAAAAAAAAGAAGAAAAAAAAAGAAAACCACACGTGTTACCCTACACTGTCAACTGTTATCCAGCAACTAAGTTGGCAGCAACCAGGCGACACTGAACCAAAGTGTGGGTGGTTCCGCATTTGATTACCAAACCAGCAAGCGGCCTGGTACCATGTATGCGGCAGCGACTATAAGGGGCTATCAAAGCGGTGGCATGAAGCAGGCAACGTGTGCTGTGCGTGAGCGTGAATCGAACCGATCGAGTAGTTAACGCCAAATCTCGAAAAAACTCTGGTTCTCCTAGAGCTTTCGGTATCACAGATAATGTATTATGGATTTTAATATTTTAAAAAGAACTGTGAAACGCGGACAGCAATATCCTCTAGGTCATAGGTCATATACAGGGTGTTCCAAATAAAAGAAAAAAACGAACTCTAGGGATATGTCTCGTAAACAAGGGCTGTAAAATGTATATCTTAACAGGTATGAACTCTTGTCCATGTTCGATAATATGAATGATCCCTTTCGCTGAAAGGGGTTTGCTTTCCGTATTTTTGGAGGAGGATGTATTAACTGAAACAAGAAAAAAATGTTTAGTAAACGTGGGGTCTAAAATGCATACTTTGAGCTAGGAGCACATGCTCATCTTCGCTAGCGTGAAACACATCTCTTCTACTGAACAAGTTCTCATAGCTTTGAAGGGATGCTTTTTAGATCCCATGTTTACCAGACTTTTTTCCGTGTTTTGGTCCGTACTACCCCTCCCAAAATATGAAAAGCAAAGAGCTTGCTGTAGATGAGATGATTTTCATAGTATCGAAGATCAAGAAATGTTCATATTTCTCAAGGTATGCTCTTTAGAGCCCTTGTTTAGTATACTTTTTTCTTGTATTGGTGTAAGGAACCTGTTCCTAAAGTTTGTCGCCGTTTTTCTGGGAGACTGTCTTTTGCGCGACCCGCGGACTCGTGACGTCTGCACGATTGGTTTCGCCGCTGTAACGTATTCCCGCGATATCAATTACAGCGAATTTAATATGATTTATTTTATTAAGCTGTTAATTCTTGAATAAATTTTCCGTTTGCTTCGTGTTAATGTTGCCATGCTCAATAAAAGCTAGTAACTTTTTACCCCTTGTTCTAATATGTTTCCAGGGATCGAAATGCTCGTCTACAACCTGATAACCAAAGAAAATATTGTAGCGGAATCGAAGTCAAATAAATTTTCCTGAAGGACACCCATCTCCGCCTTTGGGTGTAAGCTTTATTTAAAAGTTTGCATAAGTGTTAATATGAGGTCAACCAAAACCCCACCGACAATGTTTTAGAAGTGTTATTTGGTCGAAAACAAGAAAAAAATAATAAACATGGGCCCTCAAGTGGATACCTTAAGACAGGCTGTTCCAACCGAGCTCCATGGGCGCTAATGACCTCAGCAGTTGAGCGCCCTTAAACCCAAACAAAAAAAAAAAAAAAAAAAACCAACCGAGCTCCAGGGAGCCGGAGCGCTCACTGCGGCAGCTCGGAGCCCACGTGGAGGGGGAAAGCGAACTCACTGCCCCCAGGCCGCATGTAGCCGCAACTGACGCAATAATCCGTGTGCAATGACAGCTATGACTAGCCGCGTGAGCCCTGTACCTCTATTGGAGGATACCTTTCTATTCATTAAGAGGGATGGTCGTCCGCAGTGCCTTGTATGTCATAAAGTATTTAATTCTGCGAAGAGGTACAATATACAACGACATTATACACCTCTTCACGCAGCGCACTACGATCAGGTAGAAGGCGTTGCACGCAGAGAACTGGTGGCCAGGCTTAAAAACGACATACCAGGAGACGTAAATTTAAAACGCTTTCGTAATACGGAGGATATCAAAACATGCAACATAGTTCTGTAATGCGTTTATAATTTTCAGGTAAATGAGAGCGAAGAAAACACTACTGAATCTGCAATTCGAGCAAGCTACAGGATCGCTCACATCATTGCGACGAGTGGCAAGCCGTTTTCGGTGGGACCACTCGTAAAATCGTGCATGGTAGCAGTTGCAGACTGTTTGTTTCCAAAGGAGGTGCAGGCAATTGAAGGGGTTTGTCTGTCGAAGCAAACAATGTCTCGTCGAATCCTGGACATGGCAGCGGATTTAGAGACACAACTCAGGAAAAAGGCGGAGAGCTTTGTTGAATTTTCGCTAGCGCTTGACGAAAGCACCGACATACCGGATTGTGCTCAGCTTGTAGTCTTTGTGCGTGGTGTCGACATGGAGCTGCAAGTAACTGAAGACCTCTTGGATGTTGTACCACTCGATTACACCGCAACAGGATGTGACATTTTTGAAACTGTTAGTGAATCTTGTAAGACGCAGCTGGCATATAGAAACGCTTGCCCTGCCGCCTGCCTCAGCCCACCGTGCCACGTGCCGGCGTGCCGGCCCACTTGAATGGTCACAGCGAGCGACGCGGCTCCCTGGAGCAGGGAGCGCTCCGCGGCTCACAACGGAGCCGACGACCTGGAACAGCCTGCCTTAAGAGATATGAGCACTACTTCGTTCTCACGATTGTGAAAAGCATCTCTCTTACGGCACGCTTTTTAGAGCCCATCTGTACTGGACACCATTCTTTCGTCCTTTAAAATCCGTTCTACTGCCTGTGAAAGTTCATCGGTGGAGTTCCGGTGTACCGTGGATATCCACACGTACTCTATGAGAACGCTTACTGCAAACTTATTCAAATGCAACGAAAGTTTGTACGGTAGTGGGATTTTATGCTAATTCCATTTCACGAAATTGTCGAGTTTCAAGCAGGGGTATAGCTCGTTACTGTGGTAACTTCATCGCGTATCCCTTGCATTTGCATCGCTCGAGTCAAATGCCACGTGATCGTCTCGGGGAATCAGAAACACTCTCGGATGCGAATTTCGTTTGCCCTGCCCGTAGTGCACATTCAGTTCACCTAACAGAAATCGAGCGGACGGTGTTAAAGTTGTTGTTGTGTCTAGCTTATACAGCATAGACACAATGAGGTAGCTAGGTGCACGCTAAACTAACGCAGACGGGCTTGAAGTTCTGGAACATGAGACTTATTAATGAATAAGAAGAAAAGTACGAGCGTTTAATACTTATCTTTAATTCTCTTGTTGGAATACATCTCTCTTGAATATTAGTAAGCTATAAGCACCGATACAAATGGCGCCTTGCTAGGTAGTAGCTATGGACTAAGCTGAAGGCTATTCTATCTGTCTCTCGGCAAATGAGAGGAAAGCTTCGTACGTCTGGTCGCAAGCTATGTAGTCCGTACAACTGGGGCGAGGTCATGTCCGTGTCTTGTGACCTGCCATGTGGTGGCGCTAGGTTTGCGATTACACAGTGGCGACACGCGGGTCCGACATGTACTACAGGACCGCGGCCGATTTAAGTTACCACCTAGCAAGTGTGGTGTCTAGCGGTGACACCACATTCCTCCCCCGCAAATCGGCGAACGGTCGTGAGATAAGGCTTCCGCCCGCCGTGGGGAGGACCCCATGTTGACGTATGCGATGAGGTGGGGAGCCTAACAACAGGCGAGGCTGTGCCACCCGCACCCGGCCATTCGGTCCGAGGGGAGCTAGGAAACGCCTGCAAACCTAGTCCAGGGTGCACGTCAACATGAGGTGTATGCGCACGTAATGAGACAAAAGGGGCCGAAGGGTCGACCTCCATGTGGTCGGAGCACCCGACGGGCGAAGACGACATCTGGTCCGGAGCGGGCAAGAGGTCCATGGCGGAGGACGGCTGGTCACGGGAAGCGAGCGGCGGCGCGTGACCCAGGGAGGCGCCAGGCGGCTGCAGCGAAGCGTCCGCTGCGGGCGGCGCCGGCGGCGGCTGCGGCGGCGGCGGCGCGACGCCATGAGGCAAAATGGAAGGCAGCGTCGGTAACACCTGGGGATGAGGCGAGCCAGTAGATGGGTCCCCAGGGCGCTGACCTGACGGCACCGTCGCTGAAAGCAGACGGGGAGCGGCAGAACCCAGGCGACGACAGAGGCGCAGCTGATTGAGATGCCGACGCACCTCACCAGAGGCCCCCAAAACCAAATACATCGCGCGGCCGAGGCAGCGAAGAATGCGCCCTGCGAGCCAACGCCGTGAACCGCGATAGGTGCGATAATAGACAACGTCGCCAGGAGCAAAAGCAGGAGTCTGCCGCTGCACAGGAACCTGATGTGGCGGATGCAGCAAAGACATCAAGGTGCGATGAGAACGACCATGGAGCAACTCAGCCGGCGAGCGACCATCGCGGGGCTGAGAGCGATACGAAGACAAAAAGAGCAATAATGCGTCCTCCCGAGAATGCGACTCTTTCAATTTCAACATCTGGGACTTGAAAGTCCGGACCAATCGTTCAGCGGCACCGTTTGACTGAGGCGAAAACGGCGCGGATGTCAGATGTTGAATACCATTGGCCTTGCAGAATGACTGAAATTCTGCGGACATGAATTGTGGGCCATTGTCGGAAACAATAGTCTGCGGAAGACCCTCAATGCAAAAGATAGCAGACAAGGCTTGGATTGTGGCAGAAGACGTCGTGGAAGACATCCGGACAACAAAAGGAAAATTACTGAAAGCATCGACCACAACCAACCATCGAGCATTCCAGAATGGACCAGCAAAATCGATATGCAAGCGTTGCCAAGGGGAAGTGGCTTTCGGCCATGCAAAGAACTTCCGCGGCGGTGCGGAGTGTTGTTCGGCACACGCCACACAAGAGGAGCACATATTCGTAATCGCAGCATCGATGCCGAACCAAGTACAGTGCTGACGAGCAAGTTGTTTCGTACGCACTATACCCCAATGTCCTTGGTGGAGAAGCTTTAAGACAGAGGACTGTAACGAACGTGGGACCACGACTCTGGACTGATCATTATCGGAACGCAACAACAAAACACCACGTCGTACAAAAAGTCTCTCCTTGTGAGCAAAAAAACGGCGAACCAAAGGATCTTCGATCCGTGACTTTGACAAGGGCCATTGCGTAGCAACAAAACGCAAAACAGTAGCAAGGACAGGATCAGCAGCTGTGGCTGTAGCTACACGACGAAAATCAATCGGAAACGATGCGACCACGTCATCGGTTTCCGAATCAATGAACATGCAAGCAAGTTCGGAAGAATCAAATGCTTTATCCTCAGCAATAGGCAAACGGGACAACGCATCAGCGTTTCCGTGCTGAGCAGTGGACCGATACAAGATATCGTAGCGGTACTGCGAGAGAAAAAGTGACCAGCGAATGAATTTCTGCGCTGTACGTGGAGGTACAGGCTTGTTCGGATGAAAAAGCGATGTCAACGGTTTGTGGTCCATGACGATTGTAAAGTGACGACCATACAAGAAATCGTGAAACTTTGTAACACCGAACACGAGAGCTAAAGCTTCTTTCTCTATTTGTGAATAATTTCTTTGCGCAGATGAGAGCAATTTGGACGCAAAGGCAATAGGGCGATCATGCGAGCCATCTTTGTGCGCAAGCACAGCACCGATCCCGAAATCCGATGCATCTACCATCAACAAAAGGGGTTTTCGGGGATCGAATGGCGTAAGGCAAGTATTTGAAAGTAACGCCGATTTCAACTGGCGAAAGGCGCGTTCGCATTCCGTCGTCCAGACGAACGGAACACCTGTACGGCGTAAGCGATGAAGCGGAGCTGAAATGGAAGAAGCATTGCGCAGAAATTTATGATAATAATTTATTTTACCCAACACACTCTGTAGCTGTTTTAAATTCTGCGGAGCAGGTAAGTCCTGTATGGCACGGAGGTGCTCTGGACTCGGATGTATACCTTGGGCATTTATGACATGCCCCAGGTAGGGTAAGTCCCGAGCAAAAAACACACATTTGTCCTTCCTCAAGCGAAGACCATTTTGACGCAATACCTGAAATAATGTTCGGAGATTTTGCAAATGTTCGGCTTCTGTCTTTCCTGAGATCACAATATCGTCCAGATAGTTCGCAGCAGTAGGGACCGACGCACACACAGTTTGTAAGTATTGCTGAAACAAAGCAGGGGCGGATGCACACCCGAATGGCAGTCTTTTGAAGCGATACAAGCCAAGATGCGTGTTAACCACCAAGACGCGCTGGGATTCTTCATCCACAGGTATTTGCAAGTACGCATCTGCTAGGTCCAATTTGGAAAAATATTTTCCCGGGCACAGTTTGTCAAAAAGATCTTCCGGGCGGGGCAAAGGAAAAGTAGCAGTCACAAGTTGTGGATTCACAGTTGCCTTGAAGTCTACACAAAGTCTCAATTTTCCGGAAGGTTTTGGCAAAATAACTAAGGGTGAGGCCCAAAGAGAAGCCTGCACACGTTCAATTATACCTTGAGATTCGAAATCGTGCAATGTTCTTGCGACCTCATCACGCAATGCGTGGGGAACATTGCGTGCTCTGAAAAATTTCGGTTGCGCGTTGTCTTTCAATTCCAAATGTGCAGCATAGTTCTTAGCGCAACCAAGGCCCGGTGCAAAAATGTCTGCAAATTCTGCACAAAGACTAGAAACACTGGCGGAAGGCACAGTCTGATTCACTGATAGGACCTGATTTACTATAGACAAATTAAACAATTGAAACAAATCTAAACCAAACAAGTTCACTGCACTAGAAGTAGAACGAAGAACGTAAAATGACACAAGTTTTGTTTGTCCCTTGTATGTTGCAAGAAGGCTGCACTGTCCTAACACAGGGATCGGCTGTCCTGAATAACTAGTTAACTTAACATTCGCGGCACGCAATGGCGGTTTGCCCAGTTGTTTGTACGTGTCGTGATTGATCAATGAAACTGCAGCTCCGGTATCGAGCTGGAATGGGATCACTTTGCCTTCAAAGTCTAAGTCCACAAAAAGTTTATTGTCCTGCTGACGACAAGAGCGACTGTCACTTGCAATTTGAACTGATACAGGTACAGAAGCACATGCGACTTTACGGGATTTCCGGCGACGTCGACGCACACTTTTGGTGGGACGAACACAGTCACTGTTAGCTAAAGTGTCACTGGACGGGTTGGAATGAACTACATGAATGTCCATGGGCGAAGGTCCACGAGCCTGATTGTCCTGGGTTCGATTCCGGCGCGAAGCAAAGGGCCTGGAATTATTGTGATTGTCTGATCGAAGCCTTTTCTGGCAAACACTTTGAACATGTCCTTTCTTTTGACAGTAAAAGCAAATAGCTTGGCGTGACGGGCAATTTTCACGCGAATGTCTAGTTGCACACCTCGGGCATGATTTCACTGCAGTTGCTTGCTTACGCGGCGCACGTGTTTGCGAGCTAGGCTGCCGCTGCTGTGCGGACGGGCGCGAGGGCCGTGTAGCGTCCCGGGCAGCGCGGCCGGCGGGCCGGTTAATGTGACACACGGCTGGCAAAGTTTCAAATGATTCCTGAGCAAAGTCAAGTGTGTCTTGCCTATCCAATATGTCTATCACTTGTTGAAGGGAGGGATTAACTAGTTTCAAAATCTGTTCCCTTATGCGAACATCAGAAACGTTCTGTGCTATTGCATCACGCACCATAGTATCTGAATAAGGGAGGCCACAGTCACATTCAAAGGCACACTCCCTAGTAAGTCCTTGCAATGTTGCTACCCACTCCCTATTAGTCTGACCGGCCGTACGTTTTGTACGAAAGAACGTATACCGTTTAGCAACTACATTTACTGTTTCTTTGAAATAGGCATCTAAAGCAGACAAAATTTCTTCGTAGGACAGTGTTGCTACGTCGCGTCGGGGAAACAATTTCACTATCACACGGTAGGTAGACACACCGACACAAGAAAGCAAAAACGGCTGCCGCTCTTTACCTTGAATTCTGTAGGCTGCTAGATGAAAGTTGAACTGGCGAGACCACTCGTTCCAGGTCTCGGACTGGGCCTCAAAGGGCCTAAATGGCGGTGCAGCAGCATGTTGAGGCAGCGGTAGCGAAGAAGCGGCGGCTGCCGCATCGGTTTGCAGCGCACGTTGACCCTGGACGAGCTGTCCTAGGGCTTCCAATAACGCCTGCGTCTGCTGATTCTGCAAGCGAAAAAATTCGGACAGTACATCTGGAGAATGTGGCGAAGCCATGACACAAGCAAATCAGAGCAAAGTACAATCAATTTATGCAACGTGGGCGCGGCACCACTCCTCGGCGCCAAATAATGTTGTGTCTAGCTTATACAGCATAGACACAATGAGGTAGCTAGGTGCACGCTAAACTAACGCAGACGGGCTTGAAGTTCTGGAACATGAGACTTATTAATGAATAAGAAGAAAAGTACGAGCGTTTAATACTTATCTTTAATTCTCTTGTTGGAATACATCTCTCTTGAATATTAGTAAGCTGTAAGCACTGATACAAATGGCGCCTTGCTAGGTAGTAGCTATGGACTAAGCTGAAGGCTATTCTATCTGTCTCTCGGCAAATGAGAGGAAAGCTTCGTACGTCTGGTCGCAAGCTATGTAGTCCGTACAACTGGGGCGAGGTCATGTCCGTGTCTTGTGACCTGCCATGTGGTGGCGCTAGGTTTGCGATTACACAGTGGCGACACGCGGGTCCGACATGTACTACAGGACCGCGGCCGATTTAAGTTACCACCTAGCAAGTGTGGTGTCTAGCGGTGACACCACAGTTGTTTCCACAACATGACGTTTCATACAGAGCGCTTCATCTCGGGACTCAAACGTCGTAGGGCGGTGTGGGATGTCTGTTGCACTGAGTATTCATATCGGGAGATGGAAAAACAGTCAGTCACAGGAAACAGTTGATACGTTTGCAGGCAAAGAACTATACAGTAAAGGAAAAGGTGCTAGATAAGCAACTATTTTAATGTAGCATCAATTTTATTCACTAACCATATTCAAGTTTTTCCCATATATCATCGTGAAATATTTAGGTAATTACGTTTTGCCTGAAACAGTTGTAAAATTTATTTCCATTTTAGAGCAACGTAATTTCTTGAACTAATGTTCAATTCTTCAGTTCTTTGCGTTTAATAAAAATAATTGTTACGGCTAACAGTTACTGAACGGCACTACTACTAAGGACAAATATATGATGTTGGAATCAAAGAAGGCATTTTTTTTTTTTATCTTTTGAGTGGCTTTCTCTTAAGTTCTCCAACTTCTTCCCTTTCGAAGTTAAGAGTTCTTGACAAACGGATCGACAGAGTTGCCACGGGACGGTTTTTCTGAGCTCTTTGGGGACCAAAACTTAAAAAAAGACAAGTAACACGTCTTTCCTTGAATTAAACAAGAATCTACTCGCCTTAATGTGAACATTTTTTCTTCTGATGACATGCAGTGCCTGAAATTTGTGTCCTGGACCTAAACGGATGTTCTTTTCCCTCGATTTACGAGCAGAATAGGAACGTAAATGATTAAATTAATTTCCGCAATGCACTACACAGTGACTTGTGGGATGTTTATAAAACGTAAGATACTGAATTGTCACTCGTATGGAGTGAGGTTAACATCCCCTTGTGACAGTAGTGATGGTGAAGTCCATCATCGCCCCATTTCCCCGTATTCAACACCTGATGTGGTTTACACAACAAGGCCACATAATTCAGATTTTCCCGCATTCTGCCAACTATTCTAAGCTATGGGTCTAACGATGTCGACGCAGACGGTAAAAAGCCAACAATGTTCAAAGCGAACGGTTTCGTTGAACTCTTTATTTGCGAAGCATTTTCTTTGGCATTCTATATATTTGATGTTAAAAATTGTGATTGTAATCGAGCGTTTTCTTCTGTTTTGAAAAGAATGAAAAACTTTAACGCAGCTAAAATGGCTTTTAAAATGCTTTTTTTTTTCTTTGTTTTCAGGTAAGTTACCGTCACCCGTCGATCGTGCTTGCTTTCCTTTTCATTGCTGGTCGTATTGTAAGTATATCATCATGCTTAATTGGTTTCGCTTCGATCAATCAGCTGCAGCATTGCTCTAATACATTTTTTTAAACCAATGAAACTGTTACGATATAAACAGAGCACATGATCGGCCATAATGTGAACCACCGATTTCAATTCCAGCTAATTATCTGATGTCCCTGTAGACATTGTGGTTAGAGACACGAAGGCTGGTGCACCAAGACCTCGACTCGCGTGGTAGTATTATGGCTGTGCCATCAAATTTACATTTGCAAATAGAGATTCTCAAACACCAGTGTTTGCCTTAATCTGCAGTCGTCAATGAAAGCTTGTGTTGGTGATGTTCGATGAACGTACTGAAATTTGAATAATTCCATTTCCAAAGAAAGTAGGCGCTGACAGGTGTGAATCTTACGGAACTATCAGTACAACAAATCATGCTTGCAAAATACTGACACGAATTCTTCTTAGAAGAATGGAAAAAACTGTTAGAAACCGACCTCGGGAAAGACCAGTTTGGATTCTACAGAAATGTAGGAACACGCGAGGCAATATTGAACCTACGACTTACCTTTGAAGATAGGTTTTTCGCTTTGAGAAGGATCATTTCGACATTAGTGACTCTCGACGTTCAGGAAGAGCTTCGGGGTATGATGAAGATACACTACTGGCCATTAAAATTGCTGCACCAAGAAGAAATGCAGATCATAAACGGGTATTCATTGGACAAATATATTATACTAGATATGACATGTAATTACATTTTCACGCAATTTGGGTGCATAGAACTTGAGAAATCTGTACCCAGAACAACCCCCTCTTGCCGTAATAACGGCCTTGATACGCCTGCGCATTGAGTCAAACAGAGCTTGGATGGCGTGTACAGGTACAGCTGCCCATGCAGCTTCAACACCATACCACAGTACATCAAGAGTAGTGACTGGCATATAGAGACGAGAGAATGTGCTGGCCAGGTCAGCAGTCGAACATTTTCTGTATCCAGGAAGGCCCGTACAGGACATGCAACATGCGGTCGTGCATTATCCTGCTGAAATGTAGGGTTTCGCAGGGATCGAATGAAGGATAGAGCCACGGGTCGTAACACATCTGAAATGTAACGTCCACTGTTCAAAGTGCCGTCAATGCAAACAAGATGTGACCGTGACGTGTAACCAACGGCACCTCATACCATCACGCCGGGTGATACGCCAGTTTGGCGATGACGAATACACGCTTCCAATGTACGTTCACCACGATGTCGCCAAACACGGATGCGACCCTCTTGATGCTGTAAACAGAACCTGGATTCATCTTCTTCTTCGTGCACCCAGGTTCGTCGTAGAGTACACCATCGCAGGCGCTCTTGTCTGTGATGCAGCGTCAAGGGTAACCGCAGGCATTGTCTCCGAGCTGATAGTCCATGCTGCTGCAAACGTCGTCGAACTGTTCGTGCAGATGGTTGTCTTGCAAACGCCCCCATCTGTTGTCTCAGGGATCGAGACGTGGCTGCACGATCCGTTTCAGCCTTGCGGATAAGATGCCTGTCATCTCGACTGCTAGTGATATGCATCCAGCATGGCGCTCCTTATTACCCTCCTGAACCCACCGATTCCATATTTTGCTAACAGTCATTGGATCTCGACCAACGCAAGCAGCAATGTCGCTATACGTTAAACCTCAATCGTCGGCCGTAGTGGCCGAGCGGTTCTAGGCGCTACAGTCTGGAACCGCGCGACCGCTACGGTCGCAGGTTCGAATCCTGCCTCGGGCATGGATGTATGTGTGTGATGTCCTTAGGTTAGTTAGGTTTAAGTAGTTCCAAGTTCTAGGGGACTGATGACCTCAGAAGTTAAATGCCATAGTTCTCAGAGCCATTTGATAAACCGCAATCGCGATAGGCTACAATGCGACCTTTATGAAAGTCGGAAACGTGATGGTACGCATTTCTCCTCCTTACACGAGGCATCACAACAACGTTTCACCAGACAACGCTGGTCAACTGCTGTTTGTGTATGAAAAATCGGTTGGAAACGTTCCTCATGTCAGCACGTTGTAGGTGTCGCCACCCGCGCCAACCTTGTGTGAATCCCCTGAAAAGCTAATCATTAGCATATCACAGTATCTTCTTCCTGTCGGTTAAATTTCGCTAGCACGTCATCTTCGTGGTGTAGCATTTTTAATGGCCAGTTGTGTCTTACTAGTAATTAAAGTCTCTGTTATGTGTATGGTTTGAGTTTATTAAACTTACAGAAAAACTCTGCGAACTTATGCACTAACCTAATATTTACAAGTCGAACCAAGTCATCAGGGCAATTAGCCGTTTCAAAAGGAACTTGATAGGATTAGTTATGCAGAGATGAAGAGGGTTTTGCAGAATAGGGTAGCGTGAAGAGCTGCAGGAATCTAGTCTTAAGAAGAAGAAGAAGAAGAAGAAGAAGAAATACGACGGCGACGACGATAAAGACTGTTATTGTCAACTCTAATCTAAAATGTTTGCATTTAAAACATCAAATTATGTTTCATAACAGGAGAGTTTCTTTCCATTGGATTTTGATTCAGTAACGATGGAGATAATTGAAAACAGATAGCACAGCAGTGGTTATACGCTGCAGGTACATGCACACTACCAGCATCCGGATGAAGCCTACAATGCGTGCCCCTGTTTTAAGTAACGCTGACTGGAAAGCAGCAGGCAAGTGGAGAGAGCGTTATTTACCGCCAGGTGGCTCCGGCTTGGCTTATATTTGACCCTGCCACTGGGGCCGGCTCCCGGTTTAATAGTTGATCAGCCATTATTTCCAGCCGCTTCCGCACCGGCCGTGTCACAAAAGCGGCCGGCAGCTCTCGCTATTAAATTTACAGTAGGCGCTGGCGATCGATCGATGGCGGGCGGTATTCCGGCCTTGTTGCTACACAGAACGGCGCGGCTCAGCGCGCCCTCTCAAATGCGCGGCTGCCTCTCGGAGGCGCAGCAAACCCCGACCCGGCCCTCGAGTAAACAAAATTTATTTGCGGCCATAAAACTCGCCGGCTGGAGAGACCCCGCCGCCGCATCTGGCTCCCGTTTTGTCTGGCCGAGATATGTCGGGACAGGTAGTGGAAGAGCTCCACGTTCGCATAGCGGCTGATGTGCGCCTTTCGAGCAACTTTCCAATCACTGAGAGTACAGCACGTGAAACGGGAGAAGGCCACGTTTGGAAACGTAATAGTTTTATTTTATCCTTTTGAAATTGTTGGTGAATTTCAGCGTCTGTAAAAGTAATGATCTTGTTTATTAGAAAAAAGGCCTACATACACAGCGATTCATCTGGCTCTATGGATTTTATGCACCCCGCAACACCTTCGCAAACCACAAGCGATGTCTTAATATTCCCCGGTCCACTATATGTAAACTGCGGTATTAGTGCTACAGAAAAAAAATGGACAGACCCTTTTTGGAGGAAATTTAATGTGGTTAAAACGTATCCCAGTACAAAATTTAACTACATTAAATTTCCTACAAAAAGGTCCTTTAAATGTTTTTCTGTAGAACTAATAGTTGACGTGCAGCGAGCGATAGAGTATGATAACCATGCGTGTGGTATTTGGAGCCGTTGCGGATAGCATAAAACCCATAGGTAAGGCAGCTGAGATAGGTCATCCCCAAATATGTGCAGAATGAATAAATATATCGAGGTGAGATTTTCACCAAGTTAATCATATGGCGGAGACTATGGTGAATTTCATGGCGTTCGCAAGTAATTTTTACCGTTTATAGTCGCCGAATTAAGACACCGACTTCGTTTTATTCCATAGTGGGACGATATCCTTTTTTGTGCGGCATTTGAATGAAGCTTCTGAGAGAATTTTGGCGAAATAACTTGTGTGGGGGCTTGATCGAGAAGTATAAACATAGCGCCGCAAACCACCGTCCCGCCGTCAGGAGAAGAGATTCCACAAACGTCTATCCTACTTACCAAACACGTAACTCAGGTATGGTTCTTGTGTATACCTGTGCGCTTGAAGCCGATCTGTCTGTGTTCTGCTGTTGCAGCTATCAGATAACTGAAGTTGTAGGAGCAGAGCAGTTCACACCAAAGGTGAAGTTCGTAGATTCTGCCCTATTCCGGCATGTTATGTTCTCGGGAAGATTTACTTGTGGAATACGTATGGAAACACAAGTGGGTTATTAGCAATGTAATATTTCGAGCAGCGCTAGGAACTGCGATTTCACATGTAAGTCAGTGGTATTATGTACATAGCGAAGACCTCTTAAAACTGCCAAAAGCAGATATGTTAATGATTTATTATTATTTTCGACCATTTTAGATGTTACATTATCTTCACAAAGTCCACAAATATCAACGTAACAGAGGGGGTAAAATGTGCATTATTGAATTTCGGTTGCGGGAGGAACAGGACTTCTGGTCAGGTGAATGCGGGATCATAAATACCAAGTCCGGTGGGGGTAATGAGGGAGTGGAATTTAATAATGAATAAGAAAGTAGGATGCAGATAAGCTACTATGAACAACATAGTGAACGCATTATCGTAGCCAACATAGACACAAACCCCACGCCTATCACAATAGTGTAAGTTTATATGCCAACTAGCTCCGCAGATAGTCAAGAGATTGAAGAAATGAAGATGTTGCGATTTGGAAGAGCATTTGCACATAATGGGCAATGTCTTGAAAGGAGGATATAAGCAAAACAAGGATAATTGAATGTGGTCGAATTAAATCAGCTGATGCTGAGGGAATTAGATTAGGAAACGAGACACTTACAGCAGTAGGTAAGTTTGCTATTTTCTCACTAAAATAACTTATGATGGCCGAAGTATGCAGACTGGCAGTGCCAAGAAAAGCATTTCCGAATAAGATTCAAATGTTTC
Source organism: Schistocerca nitens (assembly GCF_023898315.1). Classification (NCBI taxonomy): domain Eukaryota; kingdom Metazoa; phylum Arthropoda; class Insecta; order Orthoptera; family Acrididae; genus Schistocerca; species Schistocerca nitens. Next base: position 980,719,214 of record NC_064615.1, on the reverse strand, counting down.
AAATGGCCTTGAGCACTATGGGACTTAACATCTGAGGTCATTCAAATTCAAATGGCTCTGAGCACTATGGGACTCAACTGCTGTGGTCATAAGTCCCCTAGAACTTAGAACTACTTCAACCTAACTAACCTAAGGACATCACACACATCCATGCCCGAGGCAGGATTCGAACCTGCGACCGTAGCAGTTGCACGGTTCCGGACTGCGCGCCTAGAACCGCGAGACCACCGCGGCCGGCTCTGAAGAAGAGAAATTTGTTAACATCGAACATAGTTTTAAGTGTTACGAAGCCTTTTTGAAGGCATTTGTCTGGAGTGTAGCCAAGTGTGTAACAGGGCGATAAACAGTTTAGACAAGAAGAGAACAGAAGCTTTTGAAACGTGGTGCTCCGAAGAATGCTGAAAATTAGATGAGTAGATCACGTAAGTAATGAACAGGAATGGGGAGACAAGAAATTAGTGGCACGACTTGACCAAAAGAAGGGATCCGTTGATAGGACGAGTTGGGACATCAAGGGGTTGGGGGGGGGGGAGATGTGGGTGGTGAAAATCGTAGAGAGGGAGACCAATACAGTGTGCAGATTCAGAAGCATGCAGGTTGCAGTAATAATTCAGAGGTAATTAGGCTCGCACAGGGTAGTATACCACAGAGATCTGCGTCACACCAGTCTTCGACTGACGACGACGACGTCGACAACAAAAACAACAACAACAGAGGACGACGGTTAGTCGGCACAAAAAGTATAAGCAAGTACACCGTAACGATTACTGTGGTTTCACTGTACAGTTAAATTTGCTGACATCAAAACAAGAGGCTGAACTATGTGTGAAAGTACGGTGTCTGATACAGTTGAATCCTGTGTGCTGACTGCACTTCTGCTGTCAACGAACCGTCCTCCCATATTATGTTGATCTTATATCTAGACCTGATGCTATGAAATCGAAGCTAGTCGAAAATAATAATGTCATTAACACAACAACTATTTGCGATTTAAGATGTGTCTGCTGAATCATTTAAGAGTTATAAAGCTCTATGTGCAGAATGTAATTTATAAACTAAGTGTTCCTTTACGTTGCTGTTAGATATTCACAGCAGATATGGCTGTAATATGTTTTATCTCTTTTCTGTCGACAAATTTTAAAGGAAACGGAGTAATGAGGTGTTGAGAGAGGGACCCACAACGGCTGGTCGCAGCAGATAAGCTGATGGAAGCAAGTGCAGCGAAGCCGTAGCCTTTAGTGGTCGGAAAGTAATGACACGGGTAGTAATCTTGGGCGTGCTGATGGACGGACGCTTTGGCAGGAACTGGCGGCCGGTTGATTAAAGTACATCCCGCGGCGGGCAGCGGCTGCGCCTAACACAATGGCCTCCAGATGAGCGCACAGATAGTGCCGCTAATGTAATGGAAAGCCAGCCGAACCGACTAGTCGCGGCCGGCCGTGCGGAAAGTCCTCTATCCGGCGTCCTGTCAAACTGGGACACGGCCGATGGCGGTGCCTGACTGTCAGCTACTGCTCACGCTGAGGATGTTCTCCCAGTATTTCGCAATTAAAAAGTCACGTAGAATAAATTTCACAGAAATGCCACACTGGGACTGCCATACATACTGCTACGCCCTGGGGATTGTAAAACTGTACCTCAATGTAATACTGATAGCCGTTGTGGGCTTTGTAGCAAGTGCACAGCGTTTCCGACTGGTACGACACATAGCCACCCTAAAAAGTATACAGCGAGGATGGCGGGAGCATACACTGAAGTGACAAAAGCCATGGGATAATTCCAATTATCCTGTTGGACCTCCAGTGTAGTGCAGCAACTCGACGTAACACGGACTCAGCAAGTCGTTGGAAGTGCCCTTTATAAATATTGAGCTATCTAGCCTCTGTTGCAGTCCGTAATTGCGAAAGTGTTGCACACCAACTGACCTCTCGATTATTTCCCACAGATGTTCGATGGAATTCATTTAGGGGCCATCTAGGTGACTAAATCATTCGCTCCAATTCTCCAGCCGGCCGCGGTGGCCGAGCGGTTCTTGGCGCTTCAGTCCAGAACCGCGCTGCTGCTACGGTCGCAGGTTCGAATCCTGCCTCGGGCATGGATGGGCATGGATGTGTGTGATGTCCTTGGGTTACTTAGGTTCAAATAGTTCTACGTCTAGGGGACTGATGACCTCAGATGTTAAGTCCCATACTGCTCAGAGCCATTTGAACCATTTGAACGAATTGTCCAGAACGTTGTTCAGACTAATCGCTAACAACTGTAGCACGGTGACATGGCGCATTGTCATCCATTAAAATTCCATCGTTGTTTGAGTACATGAAGGCCATGAATGGCTGAAAGTGGTATCCAAGTACCCGAACATAATCATTTCCAGTTAATGATCAGTTCAGTTGGACCAGAGGACCAAGTCCATTCCAAGTGAACACAACCCACACCGTTAAGGAGCCACCAATAGTTTGCACAGTGCCTTGTTGACAACTTGGGTCCATGACTTCGTGGGGCCTGCGCCAGGCTCGAATCCTACATGGTCTCATATCAACCAAAATCGGGACTCATCTGACCAGGCCAGGGTTTTCCAGCCGTCTAGGGTCCTTCGATGTGATCAGGAGCCCAGGAAACGCGCTGCACGCGATGTCCTGGTGTTAACAAAGACATTCCCGTCGGTCGTCTGCTGCCATAGCCCATTAGCGCCAGATTTCGCCACACAGTCCTAACGGATACAATCGCCATACGTCCAACATTGATTTCTGCTGTTATTTCACGCGTTGTTGCTTGTCTGTTAGCACTGACAACTCCACGCAAAAACCGCTGCCCTCGATCGTCAAGTGAAGGCCACTGCGTTGTCCTGGTGAGAGGTCATGCCTAAAATGAGGTATTCTCGGCGCACTAGTGACACCGTAGATCTCAGAATACGGAATTCCCTAACGATTTCCGAAATGGAATGTCCCATGCTTATAGCCCCGCATTCATTGTCCGTTATTTCCTGTCGCGCGGCCATATCACGGCGGAAATCTTTTCACATGAATCACTTGAATACGAATGAGAGCTCCGCCAGTGCACTGCCATTTTATACCTTGTGTACGCGATACTACCGCCATATGTATATGTGCATATTGCTATCCCATGACTCCTGTCACCTCAGAGTACAGTACTCCACCGGCAGAGACTATCTCGTGACTGTGGAAACATGTCCCGCCGACATCACAATACGAAGTTACAAGTTTAAAAATAACTGATAAGTTAGATGTTATGGACTGGACAATTGACGAACGGCAACGAGATTTCAACAGTAGAAGTACGGGATCCGGGTGTACAGACTCATTCCGAACATCAAAGAGAGACTACAAATGAATCATATTCTCACCAGCATACGCTGAAGAAGAGCAAAAGAAACTGATGCACCTGCCTAACATCGTGTAGGGCCCCCGCGAGCAGGCAAAGTGGCCCAAAATGACGTGCCATGGACTCGACTAATGTCTGAAGTGGCGCTGGGGGAATTGACACCATGAATCCTGCAGGGCTATCCATAAATCCTTAAGAGTACGAGGGGATAGTTCTCTTCTGAACAGCACGTTGCAAGGCATCGCACGTGTGCTCAATAATGTTCATGTCCGAGGAGTTTGGTGGCCAGCGGAAGTGTTTAAACTCAAAAGTGTGTTCCTAGAGGTACTCTAGGAATTCTGGACGTGTGGGATGTCGCATTGTGCTGCTGGAATTGCCCATCTCCGTCGGAATGCACAGTGGACATAAATAGATGCAGGTGATCAGACAGGATGCTTACGTACGTGTTACCTGTCAGAGTCGTATCTAGACGTTATCAGGGGTCCCATATCACACCCAACTGCACACGCCCCACACCATTACAGAGCCTCCACCAGCTTGAACAGTCCTCTGCTGACATGCAGGGTCCATGGATTCATGAGGTTGCCTCCATAACAGCACACGCCCATCCGCTCGGTACAATTTTAAACGAAACTCGTCCGACCAGGCAACATGTTTCCAGTCATCAACAGTCCAATGTCGGCGTTGACGGGCCCAAGCGAAGCGTAAAGCTTTGCATCGTGCAGTTTCAAGGGTACACGAGTGGGCCTTCGGCTCCGAAAGCCCATATCGATGATGTTCCATTGAATGATTCGCACGCTGACACTTGTTGATGGCCCAGCATTCAAATCTGCAGCTGTTTGAGCAAGGGTTGCACTTCTGTCACGTTGAACGATTATCTTCAGTCATCGGTGGTCCCGTTCTTGCAGGATCTTTTTCCGACCGCAGCGATGTCGGTGATTTGATGTTTTACCGGATTCCTGATATTCACGGTACACTCTTGAAACGGTTGTACGGGAAAATCCCCACTTCATCGCTACCTCGGAGATGCTTTGTCTCATCGCTCGTGCGTCGACTGTAACACCACGTTCAAACTCACTTAAATCTTTATAACCTGCTGTTGCAGCAGTAACCGATGTAACAACTGCGTCAGACACTCGTTGTCTTATATGGACGTTGCCGACCGCAGCGCCTTATTCTGCCTGTTTACGTACTTCTGTATTTGAATATGCACGCCTATACCAGTGTCCTTGGCGCTTCAGTGTGTGTCTGGTTCATTTTAGGACAGGCCACCATCAAACAGATCTTCAGTATTGTGTGACTCTGTGAATTATGGTCCCCTGAGCATGTGGTGTTCAATCCCCCCTCCCCCCTCCTATCCTTCCACCCTCTTCCAGGAGATACAGCCTCAGGACTAAACGACATTCGTATTTAGCACTGATGACACATACATGTTTCTGAACATAATTGTAAACTTTATGTAAGAATGAAATAAACAAGTTCAGGAAAGGTATTTCAGACAAAAATGCACTTATAAGAGAGGTTAACAGAAGAAAGGAGGTAAGTGAGGGTTAATATACGAAAGATGAGGTATGAATGGTTGGTTGGTGGTAGTGCCGATGGTGGAGATGTCATAAGTTCATATGAGATTCCTTTCACAAGCTCTGGCGGGCATAACGGGACGGACCATCGTGTCATTCTTTGTTAATGACGTCATTGGATACCTTACAGGAGGGCGTGGAGTCATGCCATATAGTCACATTAATGTGACCACCGCCTGTGTTTGACATCAACGTGCAATAAACCACTCCCAGGCGCCAGGTGGCAACACCAGCAGTGGAAGGTATGTAAAGCGTGTAGGGGATATGCGGAAACAGTGCATTCGTTGCCGTAATGCAGAAACGGAGCGATTTACCTGACGGCCAAAAGGGGATGATGATTAGCTTTCGGGCCAAGGGTGAAAGCACTTCCGAAAAAGCTAAGTTTGTAACTGTTCTTGTGCCGCCATGGTTGATGTACAGAGGGGTCCAAAAAAAGGTATCCACTGTTTAAAAAGTCCATAACTGGCAAACTAATTGACGGAGTTGTCTCATCTTTGGTAGTGTAATAGTTTGTAGTTCCGGAAATCGCCACACAAGCGTTGTATTGCGTTGTTTTGTTTTGTCAGATGACAGTCGCCAGATAGTCAGTGTTTTGTTCTTAGTTGCACCACTAGAGTAAATATGGCTGGCGCAAGGCTTACATTCGATGAAAGGAAGTCAGTTTTGAAGTGGTATTTTAAGTACGAAAACATTAATGAGGTTCAACGGCAATGGCGAAATGAGTATCAAACAGAGCCACCGACACGTTTAACGATTCGTCGGATTCGAGACATTTGAAGCCGAACGCTGTGTTAAAGATGTATACAAACAACGATCTGGACGACCTGTAACAGTAACAAGTCCAGCTAACTCCCGTCTTGTGTTACAACAATTCACTCGCTCACCACAGAAGTCTGTGAGACAGTGTGCCCGTGAAACTGGAGTGAGTCGTTCAAGTACTCGGCGAATTTTGGAGACAGCAAAGTGGAAGTGCTACATCCCACGATTGCTACACGAAATGAACGAGGAAGACCCAGATCGTAGAATGAAGTACTCCGAGTGGTTTACTAACATGGTGCGCAACGATGAAGAGTTTGCAGAGATGGTTCAAATGGCTCTGAGCACTATGGGACTCAACATCTTAGGTCATCCCTAGAACTTAGAACTACTTAAACCTAACTAACCTAAGGACATCACACACACCCATGCCCGAGGCAGGATTCGAACCTGCGACCGTAGCAGTCCCGCGGTTCCGGACTGCAGCGCCAGAACCGCTAGACCACCGCGGCCGGCGTTTGCAGAGATGATTGTGTGGTCTGATGAGGGACAGTTCAAACTCAATGGTACAATAAATCGCCACAATTGTATCTACTGGGCCGCCGAAAATCCGAACGTCCATGTAGACAAAGCCATGAGTTTGCCAGGAGTAAATATGTGGTGTGGATTGTCTTACCGGGGCTTGATTGGGCCATTCTTCTTTGACGCAAAGTTACTGGTGAGGTGTACCTTCAGAAGCTTCAGGCATCCATTTTACCTGCCATCCGAGACTTGTATGGAGACGGAAGAGTTTACTTTCAACAATATGGTACCCCAGCCCACTATCAAAATCGTGTTTTAGGGCGTATCTCGACGAAAATCTACAAGGAAGATGGATAGGCCGTAGAGGTGCTATGGAGTATCCACCACGTTCCTCAGACCTAACTCCTCTGGACTTTTACCTGTGGGGAACACTGAAGGACGTCGTTTATCGACAAAAGCCACGCACATTGGATGAACTTCGAGAATCCATCGAACATTCATGTGCAAATATCCAACTGAACACGTTGCAGTCAGTAGTTCGTGCTGCAGTTCAGCGGCATCGTTTGTGTGTGGATGTTAATGGTGACCATTTCGAACACCTACAGTGATATCATTAAGCTACACTTTCACCAAAAATGAGACAACTCCGTCAATTAGTTTGCAAGTTATGGACTTTTAAACAGTGGATACCTTTTTTTGGACCCCTCTGTATAATGTGCATGGAAAAATGGCGCTGTCCACTACCAGCGCAGAGGCAACCGTGGTGCACCACGGGCGAAGAGTGACAGATGTGAACGACAGCTGCGGAGATCTGTATGGGCGAGTAGAAGTGCAAATTTTGAGCAACTGACCACCCAGACAAACTAAGGAGGTACCGACAGTGTCTCCTCAACGACCACTCTGAGAACGTTGTTGCTTGCGTATGGCCGCCGCAGCAGACGCCTGGTTAATGCACCCATGCTGAGTGCTGTTCATCGGCGACGAAGGCAGGAATTTGTACGACAGTAACGCAGCTGGACTCCCACTGAGTGGCGACAGGTGGACTTTTCAAATGAATCATGTTTTATGCTCCATCGGGCATGGGGCCCCATGTCTACCTCTACATACAGTTCGTTTTTCCTCGGCACGAAGGCATCCACCAGCAGGACAACGACAGGGTCAAACAACTCGCAGTGCACGTGCGTGGTCCAGAGAGCAGCAGCATGAGTTCACTGTACTCTCAGGCCACAACACTCCCTGATGTATAACCAGTCGATAATCTGTGGGACACTTCGATGAGGCTGTTAGCGCCATGCCGGCCGGAGTGGCCGAGCGGTTCTAAGCGCTTCAGTCTGGAACCGCGCGACTGCTGCGGTCGCAGGTTCGAATCCTTCCTCGGGCATGGATGTGTGTGCTGTCCTTAGGTTAGTTAGGTTTAAGCAGTTCTAAGTTCTAGGGGACTGATGACCTCAGTTGTTAGGTACCATAGTGCTCAGAGCCATTTGTTATCGCCATGGATCCTCGGCCGAGAAGCCTTAGAGCAGCTGCCGACTGCACTGGAATCGGCATGTCTTCACGTATGTGTCTGTATCTTTCAGAACTTCATTGATACTCTTCCTGCACTTCTCACAGCGGTCGGCACTGCAGAAGGTAGTAATTCAGGCTTTTTAACAGGTCACGTTAATGTGACTAGACTGTGTAGTAGGGTGGTGTCATTCACAAATAATTGTGATGACTCGATGTTTTTTGCCGAGACGCTCAACAACTGCACAGTAAATTATTAAACGTTGCGTATTACGTGAATAGATATGTTATATGTATGAAATGATCAGTGGCTGAAGTGTAGGCTGTTTTCCCCACGTAGCACAGGCAGAACTCTTAAATTACATACAGAGAATCCAAAAAGTATTCGTCTAGTAGTAATTTTTTTAAAAAACTAAGTATATGTCACGTGAAAGGAAGGGAACATTAAATGTGAACATCCAGTCGTATACAACGGATCTTGGGAAGTCATTTTTATTGATGGACAAGGAAATAAATACATCCAAAGCGATAACAAATTTGACAAAATGGAGAATTTATTCAAGGGCTGCTTAAAAAAGTATTCGTGTACTCATTTTTTTTTAATTTACAGTCTGAAAATATGATTTCAATTACAAAACTTAATATTTAGTGGGGTTTCCCTTTGCAGATATTACTGCTTGTAATCGTCTGGGCATCGACTTGGCCAAGTTTGCCGTCAGAGAGGGTGGAATTTTGTCCCATTCGTCTTTAAGTGCTTCTTTTAGTCCTCTCTTGTTAGAAATGTGTCTTCTCCTGGTGCTATCTTCCAGTACTTTCCAAAGGTGATCAGTACGATTAATGTCCGGGCCCTGAGGGGGGGGGGGTGGTAAGTTGTTTTGGGGTATTGTACAGGAGCCACAGGCTTGTATTTAGAGCCGTATGCTTTGGGTCCTTATCTTGTTGACAAATGTAATTTCCTTGCAGACCTAATTTTTCCGCGCTAGGATTCAGATTGTCCTTTAAAATGTTGATATTCATATGGTGATCCATTGTACATTCTATGAAATGTAATTTTCCAACACCTGCAGCACTCGTACAACCCCACGCCATTAGGGAGCCACCACTGTGTTTAACCGTTGGCACAAGACTGCGTGGCAACATCTCCGCATTCCTCTTACGCCAGACCATACTCCTGCCATCCGACTCGAATACGTTATATTTACTCTCATCAGAAAATATTACTCTATTCCAGAAGTATTCCTTTTTGAATCTATGTCCGATCACAAAATGATGACTTTCTTTTCGATTCTGTTCACTGACCCGAAATTTCTTACGCGCTGCCCGGCCGTGATACCCATACGTTTTGAAGGTATTTCTGGTGGTGTTAGCACATACCTTCTTTCCCCTAGACTCTTAACTCGCCAGCCAACTTTGGAGCGCTGATTTTAGGTTTCTTCTTCATTTGCCTCGTGATAAATCTCACATCTGCATCAGTCAAAATGTGAGTGTGTCCTGTACGTGGTTGGTTTCTTAATGAATTTGTTGCGCAAAATCCATCTGTTACAAACTGAACCGTCGATCTAGGTCTATCGACTACTTTAGCAATCTCGCAAGAAGATTTTCACTCATTATGTAAGCGCAGAATAGGTTTGCTTTCGATCGAGTGGGGCCGCGCACTGTTGACTCTAGTCCAGGGCTTCACAACATAAGTGCTCGCGGAGCAAGCTGTGAGCAGCAAGGCGCGAGCACGGAGCAGCGCGAGCACGCTACCCCCACTACGGGACCAGAGCGGAGAGTGGGGAGAGTCACGTGGGGAACACAACAGCTGCCGCCAGTCGATGTAAATCCGCGGCCACCTGCAGGGATATCACTCACGAATTATTACTGCGACAAATGAAACAAATAAAGGAGAATGTACACGTGCCTCATAATTTTATTAGCTTAGTGTATGCCTCTACCATCTGTAGACACTGAAACTAAAGAATTCCACGACAATCCTATATTTTCAACACTTTCTTCAACACTACTTAAAATATCACCTCCGGTTGTAGTGTTCTTCATGGCTACTACATCGAGGAGCTCCTCCCTCACCTGAAGATCTCTATTAACACCTCTAATAAATATGGCAAGCTGCGCTGTTCCAGTGATATCAACACTTTCGTCCAGAGCTAGAGAATACGCCATAAAATCTTTACAGATATTTGCAAGCTGGCTCTGGACGTCGTCTGCCATGTCCTGTATGCGACGCATAATGGTCATGTTAGATAATGGCACAATCCGAAACTGTTCAACTTGAGATGGACACAAATGTTCCGCTGCAACTACCAAATATTCCTTTATTAAATCGCCATCAGTTAAGGGGCGCAGGGATTTTGCTAAAAGCAAAGCAATTTTGTAACCCACTCTGAGAGCTGCCTCAGTTGATTTTTCTTCGTCGCCCAGATCTTCTTCGGATAGCTTCCTTTTAAGTTTAATAACTTCCTGTGCACGATCTGGTCAATCACATTTTCCATGTCCGCAGTCTTTCGCGTGGTACGACATATAATGTCGCTGCAAATTAAATTTCGTAAAAGAATTCAGCGTTTTGTGACATACTAAACATTTTGCAGCACCATCTTTTCCTGTAAACAGATACAATTCCCCCCAATGTGGGTTGAACTGCGAAAGCATGGTTGGGGTTACACAAGGGCGACTTCACATGATTCTTAACCAGCGAAGTGACTGTTAAGAGCTGATCGTAGTACTTTAAACGTTACACAGTCGGCGCGAATTCAATAGGCACGCTGCGGCCCTATTCAAACGTGCGCGCGCATTTCCCGTCCCTCCCCTCCCTCCCACCCTACTCCGCGACCTTGCAGCTGCTCGCGAGCACGTGCCTGAGCAGACGCGAGTACTCGCGCTCAAAACCGGCCAGTTGTTAAGCCCTGCTCTAGAGTGTGCCGTGGGTCAGCGCTATAGTTTAATCACTGCGCACAGAATTTTGGCATGTTCAGATGGCGGACGGATACTTTATGAACTAGCTCTTGTATTACATTTTCTATTTTGTTAACCCTGCTGTCGATTTGGATGTATTTCTTTCCCTGCTTTTCAACAAAAATGACTTACAGAGGTACTTCTTACATGACTGGCTCTTTAGATTTTGTATACATTTCTTTTCATGTTACACAGACTTTGTTTTCTAAAAGATATACAGCTAGACTAATACTTTTTGGATTCACTGTAGGTAGCCGCAAACCGAAGGTCAGCCAGAGAAATTTACATTAGCAACGAGTAAATTTATTGCTTTTTAATTTTTTTTCTTGCTTACCTTCATTTCATATTTGTAACTAATTATGGTTTCTTTGTATACATTCTTAATAATAAGTTAATTATAGAAATTAGCATCTTAATACTGCATACTAGAGTTAGCGTTATGGAGAGAATTTTCAATGTGCTGTATGTAACCTGCGAACTGTTTTAAGTTCGCAGCAAATAAATAAACAGAGTAAAATATCTTTGCGATTAATAGATTACAGTGGAGTGGACAGTATTGCTGGCTTGTAGCCATACCTGCAATACATTCAACGCAGTGACCACGTGCACTCGAGGGAGAACTGTGGTTGGCTGATGGCTAGCCCCAATCACTCGAACCGCTGGGACGTCAAACACAGAGTTAATTTTATCGGCATATAGTCCGCATTTTTGCACAGTTCATTTCGATTGCGGAGGCATTCCAACACACTATTTCCTTTATAAATAAACTTCGAGCAAAGTCAGTCTTTGCTTGAGTGAACCCGGCATATGCGAAGCGGCTTTTCCATAAGGCGAGGCGTTCAGCCTTGAATGGGGCCAGGCGCGCAGTTGTTGCGAAGACGTATCGAGCGCGCCACACAACGCGCGCCCCAGTTAAAAGGCCGCACGTCACTGCTGCTGGCTGGCAATTAAAAAAAGATAACATAAACACAGGCGTAGCGCGCGTCTGCTTCGCAGCGTCGTAGCGGCGGAGTGCGCAAACGTCAGAGATAACAACGCTGGGATTCTGTAGAGGCTGTGGCAGAGAACTTTGCTGTCCTTTTAGCAATACGTTATCGTAGGTTACTAGAGCAACGTATTGTATCTAGCGATTGGAAGAAAGGCCAGGTCATTTCCATTTTAAAGAAAGGCCATCGGAAACGCGTGTAGTTATTGGCCTTTATCGATGACGTAAATATGTTGCAGACTTATGAAACATGTTTTATTGTCAAGCTTTATGACGTTCTAGGAGAACAAAAATTCCGAGATGTTGCGAGACTCAGATCGCTCTGTTAGTCTATGCGGCCCACGATGCTGTAGACATAGACCGACTGATTCTAGAACATTTTTCATCAATTTAAGAGCCTTACCAAACTGGATTAATAAAAGAGATAGATTACATCCCACGAAATGGAACTTTGCCATCTGTCCCACGTGCCATTCGTGAAAAGAACAGGAAAGCGGGGAAAATATGTACCGGAAGTGCCTTCCGCTACACGCTGTTATGTGGCTTGCGGAGTATAGATGTAGACGTAGTTATAACACGATGTCTGTGTCATACGATAGGTTGCTCTCGTTTCGTAGCAAGCTTAACACTTCTCCTAAGTTGTTACACGACCGAACGGAATTTTGGATTTCTGTGGAGATCTTAAAATTCTGTGTTTGCAAAACTTTGTCGTCTTTCGTGGTGAAGAAGGTGAACCATTTTAAAAACAGTATCCTTTTAGTTCTGAAGAAGCAGAGTGGAAGCTATTGACCAACAATTGCATCATGTGACTCGATAACTGTAAATTTAGAAGTTCTCAGTTTGACCTGTAGCTTGTCATAGGATTTTCTGTTGATCTTAAAAAATCTTCCTTTTTGGCAATCCTTTGCGTCAGAAAGAAAGGCCCAGATGATAGGTATTCCACATTAAACTGCAATCCACTCCCTTACAAAGTACGATGAGTTTACTAGGACATATTGCGCTTCTTTCAAAACACCTTTTTGACTGGTGGTGGTGCTGTTTTTGTTTGTCGGATGCTCAGCCAAGTTGTTTCCTGTTTCGTGGAGTGATGCCCCGTCGGAGGGTTAAGTCCTCCCTTGGGCATGGGTGTGTGTGTTGTCCTTAGCGAAGTTGGTTTGAGTTAAAACTAAGTAGTGTGTAAGCCTAGGGACCGACGACCTCAGCAGTTTGGTCCCATTGAACTTACCCCAAAATTTTTCTTGTGGAGTATTTTGACGGCTGCGTTAGTCACAGAAATATTGTGCGCAAAAATTATCAGCTCATCTAGGCATCTGAAAACATGTTTATTAACCTCACCGGCGAAACGTCAGAAAACATGTTTATTAATATTACTTAACATAAGCTAACAATAGCTGTATTCTGTTCAGCGTTTTAACGAAAGTAGCCCACTTTCATATCATATGGTCAAACCCAAAATGAGTGACCGTAATGTGGTGGAATCTAAGACTTCCGCATAATGTTTTCCTGTAGCAGATCGTGAATGAAACTTTTCCAAGTGCTTCTGATTCCATATGAAACCATAGATCTCCGATAAACGGCCGGGTAGGCTGATTTTCATCTACGAGGAAGACAAATCATATGACCACTTCTGACAGGACTGCGTGTGTTCGTTCATCGTTGTTTTAGAAGGCATTCTTCGCGTACATCACTGATTTTCCCTCTTAAACACCGCATCCCAATACTGAAATTTTGCGTCGGTAATTCTGGCTCAAAAATGTATGCCATACGGTCAGCTGAACTGTGAACTTTATAGCCGGCGTAGCACGTATGTATACATATCATTCTTGTGTTTTTAAGTGCCACCAGTTCAGTATCCGAGCCATAAATACAACCACAACATCCCGACACCTGGTCCCCCTCACTCTGTCTCTCCCTCTAAAAAGAATTCATTATTGTTAGGTAATGTCAAGAGAGAGGAGAAAATAACGAAGCGGATCTCTTGCGACAAATATAGGAGTTTTATGTCAGCGACCAGCATTTCAGTATCGGTTATTAAATTTCTCAGAAACTATGCACTGAAATGCACCGTTTTGTGGTCTCCTCTTGGTCTGTTTCGTGTTTGAGGCATAATATTGAGTCGACGATGTCATTAGAAACCTGTTGTTGGATATAAGTTACGGAAAGAATTAATCCTTCCATCTTTTCCAAACAGTCATCTCAATATTTGACGCACGTGAAAGGGGGATACCACAGAAAATTTTGTTTAACTGTGAGGACCGGTGTTTAAACTCAGGACTTCCTGCATACGAGCCCACGCTATATCTAGTGAAATCTCTCACAGTCTGTAACTCCCGCAGTATCGCGACGGGATGAAAAATTTCGCATGGGTTTTAGTGTTTCCCTGGAACGTGAGATCAGCATATTAATTTCACACGCCAGTTTTGTGAGCTCATTATCAGTAGCATCAGGCAGCCTGCGAATCAAGACAGGAACTGGGCCAAATTAGCAACATCCTCATACTCCTTGAAAATTAAGCTAATAGGCACCCATCATGAGTATTATGTCTTCGGTCAGGGGCCAGTGTAGGGAAAATATTCTGCACTCAGTGTGAAAGTTGCCTATCCAGCAAGTTTTACTGTGCCATTAGTCACCCCTCAGTAATTTCACATGCGAGCAGGATTTTGCGTGAAATATAAATTTGTCTTGATCGCAAATTATACTAGTACTTCAAATCAGTCGTTTCGATTGTTGAATAATCACTCTCAGATCTAGAAAGCATAGAAAATTCTATCTGAAATGTGCAAGACGATAAAATAATTGAAAGTGAGCATACCATGAACACAGTTATAATACGTGAAACATCCTGTGCAATTTGTACACATGCTGCGCCGCTACAACTGTTTCACATGCGTCTATGCAAGCTTTTAAAGAAGACTAGATACTAGAGGACACAGATGGTATAACAATTACGCCGGACGGGGTGGCCAAGCGGTTAAAGGCGCTACAGTCTGGAACCGCGCGGCCGCTACGGTCGCAGGTTCGAATCCTGCCTCGGGCATGGATGTGTGTGATGTTCTTAGGTTAGTTAGGTTTAAGTAGTTCTAAGTTCTAGGGGACTGATGACCTTAGAAGTTAAGTCCCATAGTGCTCAGAACCATTTGAACCATATAACAATTACGCCTTTGAATTAATCGTATAATAAAGTTATATGTGTGGCAGAAGAAGAGAATGCTAAAATTAAATTCTCGTAATTAGCGATTATCAGTAGTGTTGTCACGAAATGTTAGGGAGGTTACTCTTAAACAAAAAGAGAGAGGTTTGTGCTCTGATTTCGATGTCATGATTCCGAATTGTACGCTGCTACATACAGTCCCCTCCCAGCCAGATTATGAAGACCTGATCCTATATCCAGATTTGAGCCCTTTTGACTAGCTTTGTGGTGCAGTGATCGCAAAATTGGACTTAGAAGGGGATGTGTCTAATGTTCCAACACGTTGATCCTGGTCCACATTACTACAGTATAATATAAATAAGCTATTGGCGTGATAATTCTATCCCCAAACCTGTTTGCTTGATCCATACTGTTGAACTTAGAACGTAGCTTTGTTTCTTATGATACTGATATCTCCTAATCTGCTATCTGAGGTTGGCCATATAATTCAAAATTTTCATGTGGGTGGTGCCCCCGTTGGTAAATTTGGCGCTGTTACTTTGTCTTCCAGTTTTTTTTGTTTTTTGTTTTTGTTTTTTTTTTTTTTTTTTTTTTTCAAAGAATGGTCCCATTCAGTTTTAAGCTTGCAGACACTCTCGGGCTTAGCAGCGTGTACACGATTGCTCAGTGGTTAGCGTTCGCTCGACCTTCAAATAAAAAGGACGAACGGACTTAAACCATGTGTCTCAGGCTGTTGCACGAATTGTATTGCCGAACAACAAGTATATTGTTTACCATTTATCGATGATTCATTAGAGAGCGAGCCCAGTGTCATGTTCGATAAGGGTGAGGGAGGAAATCGATTGTGTGCTTCTCAAAAGGAGCGTGACCCTATTCACCATAAGCGGTTCTGGCAAATGACGGCAAAGCTGAATTTAATTGGCCAGATGGTGTTTCAACTATGCTCCTCCATTTTTTGAGTATAGCCTGTCGATGGAGCGGGGATTGAATTTTTTATTTTCATTTTATTTATTTATTTTTGCTCTCTCCCCAAAGTACCAGATTTAATCATACAGGCTTTCATATCTTTACGAGATTTGATTTCTTCTAATTTCCTGCTTATGTGAAGCAGGGTGCACTCAACTTTACATTTTCTGCTTTCCCCTGTTCCCTATATACTAAGCCTCTGGACAAGAAAGAGAATTAAATAACGTCTACTAATGTTGGAGGAGTGGTGAATAGTCTGTTAACCTTGCGTTGCTACTGTGTCCGTTTCTACCGTCGTTGCTATGAGGGGTCTCACAGACCCGACCCGCGTATGTCTTGATTTGTTAAGGATAGTGAGCACAAAAGGGCTTCACATTCACGTATGTTGTCTAGATGAAGTAAACAAACAAGGTTTGCTTTGGGTTTGAGTAAATTGTTGTCCTTTATTGCTATGCAAGCAAGTTACACAGTGATGCTAACATTTGCATACCGTACAGGCCAAAAATGGTTACACAATGTGTCTGCCGTGTGTCATAGCACACGAAGTAGAACAATGAAAGCTACGAAAACCAAACTCGGGTATGAACAGATGAGTAGAATACATGTACGAAAACGTTGTAAGTAAACGGAATGTGTCCACCATGTCTTTTGATCATACTGTTTCCTCATGTCGTTTTACCACACCAGGCCACTACATGCTGTCTTTACAAATTAAACTTGTGTTTTTTGAGAGACACAAACTTAGAGCATTTGAAACAAATATATTGCGTTTTACTATCTTCACACACATAACACCGTCCTCTCTCAGGCACCGTACTCTGGTTCACACTCCCAACGTCTTGCTCTTCGATCCCCGCCAGTCTGTTGACAGATCTTTTGAGAGATCGGTTGATATGCTGACGTGTGTGCTACAAACGTATTTGTGTTGGGAAAAACGATACCATCATTGCTACTCTGCGTCGTTTAGCCCCAACAAGTACTTACCTACCTGCTATGATCGGTCTGGCAGACCCAAACACGCTACAAGCACTCCTAGACAGCGAACTTCCGCCGTCACTTGACGAACAAAACGCACAGCTGTGTAAGGTAGAAAGCTACAAGGAACGCTGCTCGTGTGCAGTGTTGTCAACCTAACGAAAATGAATCGTTCACATAAGTCAGGGTCCGGGAGACCCACCAGTAGCAGTGCAGCGTTAAGTAAAATCCTGGTTGGGTTAATTAGTAGAAAAATTTTCATACGGTTGGTGTCCCCGAAAGAAATTGAGCGCTCTTGCTTTATCTTCCAATTTCGTCGTTTTTATGTAGCAGAAAGATGTATCTAACAACAAACTGAAAAATATACATACATCGTATATGAACAAAAGAAAAATGCAATTACGATTAATAATACGTCCAATCACCCGCAGCGTCGGTAATTGCTTGGCATCTTCAAGGCAAGCTTGAAATCAAGTTTTCCGCATATTCACGTGGAAGAGGACCTCCAGATGCGTCGAATTTGTGTTGACAGCCGTTTCAAAGTGAATTTTGCTTGCGTTTGACGCTATGTTAAGTATGGGTTTCCCGATAAAAGGTTCAGAATCATTTTTCCACCTTCGAGTAGCTTTACCGATTGAGCCACGTTATTCAAAGTCGTCCATGTTTTTAACCAATTTATAGCGTATTACCTACATTTGTACAAATGACTTGATTTCACCATATATTTAGACGCTGCGAAATGACTCAGACCTTTGGGGTGGCCGCGGAGAAACACAGCCTCAAAACGTAGCGCGCAAGCTATAGTCTTGTGAATCTCAGTCAAGAATTGAAAGTAAACTAATACTTAAGGAGGGTAGGACGTCAAACGGGCTGACTTCGAGGAGGAGAGGCACCACAGGACATTTTAATTTGCACTATCTATACTTTTACAAATAAATTCATAAAACTTTGTCAGCATGACCAGGAATGATTCAGGATTCATACTCATAGCAATGGAAGTTCAAAAACACGAAAAAATAATATTTTTTAAATGTGAAATTTCATGATTTTTTTTCACTTACTGTTGGCTGCATTTGTTGCTATAGGTACAGTTTTCTTCATAAGTAAGAGAGATTCTTCGATGAATTTTGCACAGCTTACAAACCATACTTACAGGTGTATGAAACTCTAGAATTTATTTAATCTATGGAAAAATGAATGGGATGTTACGTTTTAAACTTCGTGTAAAGAGAAAACTCGCATTTTATAGTTAATTACCTCAATTTTTACCACAGTTTAACAGATTTGGGAAGTTCTAGAGTTTCATACACCTGTAAGCATGGTTTGTATGCTGTGCAAAATTCATCGAAGAAGCTGTCTTACTTATGAAGAAAAGTGTACCTACAACAACAAATGCAGTCAATACCAAGTGAAAAAATGATGAAATTTCACATGTAAAAAAAATTGTTTTGTTATGTTTTTGAACTTCCTCTGCTATGAGTATGAATCCTGAATCCTTCCTGGTCATGCTAACAACGTTTTATCAATGTATTTGTAAAAGTATAGACAGTGTAAATTAAAATGTCCTGTGGTGCCTCTCCTGCTCCAAGTCGGCCCGTTTCATGTCCTTACCACACCCCCCCCCCCCCCCCCCCCAATGGATATTACACGAGGAACAAAGATCCCGTGATATCTTTTACTATCTGTGTGTAATGCCGACCACGCTCTTACTTAAGACTCTAGGTATCACGCTGAAACTCTGATTATAAACTGCGAAAGTTGCATGAGAGATGGGAGAAGAGCAACAGCGGGTGTAACGTGGTGATGCCGAAGCTAGCGCGGGCGCGATTGGGAAAATTTTGCGGTGGTATCTGGGTCAGGCAGAAACAGGAGCAGGGCGGGGAATGGCACTCTGGGTGTACATAAGAAAGGCCTCTCGCTAATGCAGGCAGTCGG
The DNA here is from genome assembly GCF_023898315.1 of Schistocerca nitens. Classification (NCBI taxonomy): domain Eukaryota; kingdom Metazoa; phylum Arthropoda; class Insecta; order Orthoptera; family Acrididae; genus Schistocerca; species Schistocerca nitens. The sequence continues at coordinate 980,700,547 of NC_064615.1, read as the reverse complement.
GCACGCCTGCGGGCGAAAACTGGCGAGCGGCTGCACGGGCCATTATGTGCGCAAACACGGCGGACCGCGTCAAAGCAGCCGACGCCACGCCACGCCGCGGCGGCAGCGGCTGCGCGGGAATAAGGACGGAGAGCCGCCCATCAAGCCTTGTAACTGGGACGGCACCGCCGCAGCGCACAAATTCATGTGGCAGAGAGAGAGAGAGAGTGAGAGAGAGAGAGAGAGAGAGAGAGAGGAGACATCATTGGATTTTAACACTGTAGACGCCATACGAGGTCTGTTCAAAAAATTCCGGAATTTTGTCCACCAAATTTTTCTACATTTACCTTCTACTTATATGGTCTCCTTCGAAATACTCCTCTCAACAGTTGATAATTCGTCCCCAACGCCGTTTCCACTTACGGAAGCAGTCTTGGTTCGCCTTTTTCTGGATAGCGCGAAGTACCGTCTGCGAACTTTCTTTTATCTCGTCTATCGTTGCAAATCTTCGTCCTTTCAATGGGTTTTTACGGTCGCGGGTTCCTGCCTCGGGCATGGATGTGTGTGATGTCCTTAGGTTAGTTAGGTTTAAGTAGTTCTAAGTTCTAGGGGACTGATGACCTCAGAAGTTGAGTCCCATAGTGCTCAAAGCCATTTGATCCAGCAATGGGTTTTTCAGCATGGGAAATAAAAAAGTCCGCAAGGGCCAGGTCTGATAAGTATGGAGGACGAAGCAGGACAGTGAAGCGCTTACAACTAGAACGTATCTGCGTTGATTGGATGTTGTTAGAGATCCTTTTTCGTTCTTTTACTTTCTAACTTGCCTATCATCGGTATAAAAACTACCCTGATTACGCATTTTGGACACTGTATTTGATGTATTTTGTATCGTTTCAGTATTCAGCTGTTCGGAGAATATACCTTCCGTCCAAAGATTGGTTTGATCCAGTTCTCCATGCTAGTCTATCCTGTGCAATCCATCTCTGCGTAGCTATTACAACCTACGTCCATTCAACCTGTCTACAGTAGTCAAGCCTTACTTTTTCTCTACAACCCCCTCAAACACACACACACACACACACACACACACACACACACACACACACACACACACACACACACACACACACTCCCTCTTCTTAAGTCAAGTTGGGCCATAAATCTGTTTTTCTACTCATTTCGATTCAGTGCATACACATTAGTTATTCGATCTGCCCGTCCAATCGCCGGAATTTTTCTGTAAATCTCATTTCAAAAGCTTCAGTTCTTCCTTGTCTGACGTGTGCATCGCCCATGTTTAGCTTCCATATAATATTTCACTATTGAACTACACTGAAACTACTGCCAGAGGGGGCTCGTACAAAATATGCGCTTTTCTCTAAACGGAACGAAATGTGGTCATATTATTTAACGCTCGTTAAATAATCTTATGTGAAAAAATCCAGTTATTCTAGCACTGTCAGTTGCCAATTAAAACTGGATGTATTGGAGATTACCCATAGTTCGTCAGGGGGGAAATCTAGCTCCTGACACTGCTGAGAATGTCGTCACTAGCCACTGACTTAACTGTGTCGCCATGGAGAGAGTGGAGTAGTCACTTCCAATAAAACGCGACAGAGAAGATTACCGTGGAACTTTTTATAAAGTCCGGCGGCTTGCACAGTTACGAATCGATGCGTAAGCGTAATTGACGATAACAGTTCGAAAATGTTTCTTTTTCTTGAGTTTAAAACAGAGATTCGAGTAGTAAATCTCGACCTTACTGAATCAGCATACAGAAACTTGTTACTTTTTGTATCTAGCTTTCATCAATTGTAACACGACTCTGAGAACAGTGGTGTGACTGTAGCAGTCAAATTGTGGGATCAGGATCGCGTAAGGAATATTTTATTCGTGGTAAAGTCTTTTGTTGCAAACTAATATTTCGCGAGATAGCTGATGAGTAACGTTAACGGATAAACGTCGTCGACCATCAGGTAGAAGTAATCCTACCGATCGCGAACAGATAATGAGCTGCCAAAACAATTGTGCTTTGTGAACAACAGACCCATTCTCTATTGTTCTACTCTTACACTGGAGCGATCGAACAACACACTGTTCTTCTCATCTTGCAAGCGATGAGAAAGGTCAGTTATTTCTCTTTTTCTTTTTGCTGTAGAGCGCATGTTCTTTCTAGTTTCGAAGTTTCCTCTAGTCTTCACAGCTTTACGGGACGGGCAAGTATGTCAGAAACATTGCATGAGGAGTGTTCAGCAGAAAATGTAGGAAACATCACTGTGGTTATGGTTGAAGTCTTTATTTAAAAGTTATCACCAGAGTTCTCAGCTCAACTGTCCTACTGTTTCACGAGCCGAAGGGCCCCCTTTCTTAGAATTCCTGTTGCTGTGGCAGTAGCCAGTCCTCCATAGTGCCTTTCATTTTGTCGTCAGAGTTGAAGCGCTTCCCTTTGAGACGTTTTTTTAGCAGACCAAACACATGGGAGCCGCAGGGCGACATGTCCGAGCTGTTCGGCGGATGCTCAAGCAGCGCGTCCTTGAACTTGGCCATTACACTTCGTGTGATCTTGGAGACGAGTGGGCGCGGCTTATTGTGGAGCAGAATCATACCCTCCATAAGCAAACCAGTCCGTTTGCTCTTGATGGACTAGCATAGGATACGGAGTGTCACAGTGACATCATTGTTAATGGTTTTTACGTGCTCAGGAATTCGATGATTACCGGACACTGGACGTCGAAAAAGACTGTGTACATCACCTTGCCTGCTGAGGGCGCAACTTTGAATTTTTAGGGGGAGGTGAAAATGCATACAACCAAGCCGGGCACCAAATGCGCGTCCCTAGATATTTAACTATGTTATCCCAAAGCGGCACATGCAAATTTCAATCAGTTTCGTTGTTACGATGTTTCGTACGTTTTCATTTGAACGCTCCCTAGACATATAGTGTCTAGTTTAGACGGGTTTAGATATTTCTCCTAAAAGATACTGAGAGTCTGAGATAGCAATAGACTCGGATTGCCAAATGAATGCTCAGTTTCGTACTGAGAGACGATGTGACAAAAAAACAAATAATCATGCCTAAACTAAATCTAGCAGGCAACATTAGTTCAGAAGCCACTCCGGTGACGTTGGTTTTATATATCTATATTTGCGGCCATGCTCCACGTATGAGGCCATGACAGAGGCTACTTTTTTTTTACTGTATGTTTGGGTTTTCCCGTTCCAATCAAGCGTACAATGGAGATTTTTTTTTTTCGTTTTTCAAAACTGTTGTTTCGCTGGAAATACTCCACTCGTTTCAAAGTGGAAATTTATTGGACCTGATTCGGTCGTCGGCTCGTGAAACTTGTGCGGTGCCTTTGTCTTCTTACCGTCCTGCCAGAAATGCATCCCAGACACACCACATTCGTGTCGGCGGCGATTTGACTATCGTCGGCAGACCGTCGATCGCCCCGTATGGCTCTGCGGAGGCGACGTGAAGTCCATTTATCACTTATGGCCGTTATGCGTGGCGGTTTACGCGCGAGCAAACATTGTCTCTGCGATACTGAAGAGCCACTGGACAATGTGTACCTCCGGAGCCCGAGCTCTTGTGTAATCTCCGATGTGCTATGACACATGCGTCGTGCACCGATTACCGTCTAACGTTCAAAGTGGGTTCACGCGCGACTTGTGTTCACTAGACACCTTTCTGTGACAGATTACTCAGTTATCGTGTCTACTATCGTACCTTACGCCGCATGTAGTAGCAGCATTCGTGCGTCGTATATGGCACATCTTCAAGTGGGACAACTCTTCCGGACTATTTTCGGCCACTTACAGTATATAACAGTAGCTTGTCATTCATAATTAAATATAAAAAATTCGACTTAACTTCTACCTAATATTATTTTACGAATAAATAATTTTAAGGGAGAGGGGAATAATTCAAATGTGGACCTCAAAGGTACCTTCATGCGCGTCGAGTTTCAATAGTCACCCGTGCTCGTCATCCACGGTTTTATAGGCACTATCTTAGACAGTTTAATGTGTACAGTTATATTTTACATGGATAAATTAACAAACCACAATATTTGATGTGTTCATGATCGCGTCGGCTTGATGCAGGAAACGGACAGTCGTAGCTTTTGTTCACGTAACTTAAATTTATCACTTTCGAAAAAGGCACATTTTAACTGGTAATTAGCATTTCAACAAGTGATACCTAACGGACCGACAGTTATCTCTGCATTACCGGATTATAGCGCGTGCAAGTGCTTGAATTTGCGCGTGCAACGACTTGATTTGCTACTTCGATGCTAAATAACTCTGAAACGGCGCAACGTATCGATTTTTTTTTCCGAACAGTTGTTTCTCAGCACAACCTCCCGTGAAACACCCTTGTAAGCTTTTCATACTGTTTCTGAACACCCTTTATATACACTCCTGGAAATGGAAAAAAGAACACATTGACACCGGTGTGTCAGACCCACCATACTTGCTCCGGACACTGCGAGAGGGCTGTACAAGCAATGATCACACGCACGGCACAGCGGACACACCAGGAACCGCAGTGTTGGCCGTCGAATGGCGCTAGCTGCGCAGCATTTGTGCACCGCCGCCGTCAGTGTCAGCCAGTTTGCCGTGGCATACGGAGCTCCATCGCAGTCTTTAACACTGGTAGCATGCCGCGACAGCGTGGACGTGAACCGTATGTGCAGTTGACGGACTTTGAGCGAGGGCGTATAGTGGGCATGCGGGAGGCCGGGTGGACGTACCGCCGAATTGCTCAACACGTGGGGCGTGAGGTCTCCACAGTACATCGATGTTGTCGCCAGTGGTCGGCGGAAGGTGCACGTGCCCGTCGACCTGGGACCGGACCGCAGCGACGCACGGATGCACGCCAAGACCGTAGGATCCTACGCAGTGCCGTAGGGGACCGCACCGCCACTTCCCAGCAAATTAGGGACACTGTTGCTCCTGGGGTATCGGCGAGGACCATTCGCAACCGTCTCCATGAAGCTGGGCTACGGTCCCGCACACCGTTAGGCCGTCTTCCGCTCACGCCCCAACATCGTGCAGCCCGCCTCCAGTGGTGTCGCGACAGGCGTGAATGGAGGGACGAATGGAGACGTGTCGTCTTCAGCGATGAGAGTCGCTTCTGCCTTGGTGCCAATGATGGTCGTATGCGTGTTTGGCGCCGTGCAGGTGAGCGCCACAATCAGGACTGCATACGACCGAGGCACACAGGGCCAACACCCGGCATCATGGTGTGGGGAGCGATCTCCTACACTGGCCGTACACCACTGGTAATCGTCGAGGGGACACTGAATAGTGCACGGTACATCCAAACCGTCATGGAACCCATCGTTCTACCATTCCTAGACCGGCAAGGGAACTTGCTGTTCCAACAGGACAATGCACGTCCGCATGTATCCCGTGCCACCCAACGTGCTCTAGAAGGTGTAAGTCAACTACCCTGGCCAGCAAGATCTCCGGATCTGTCCCCCATTGAGCATGTTTGGGACTGGATGAAGCGTCGTCTCACGCGGTCTGCACGTCCAGCACGAACGCTGGTCCAACTGAGGCGCCAGGTGGAAATGGCATGGCAAGCCGTTCCACAGGACTACATCCAGCATCTCTACGATCGTCTCCATGGGAGAATAGCAGCCTGCATTGCTGCGAAAGGTGGATATACACTGTACTAGTGCCGACATTGTGCATGCTCTGTTGCCTGTGTCTATGTGCCTGTGGTTCTGTCAGTGTGATCATGTGATGTATCTGACCCCAGGAATGTGTCAATAAAGTTTCCCCTTCCTGGGACAATGAATTCGCGGTGTTCTTATTTCCATTTCCAGGAGTGTATTTCCCTAATGGAGGAAGAGGAGGAGGTGGAGGAGGAGGAGGAGATTAGTGTTAAACGTCCCGTCTGCAGCGAGGTCACTAGGGACGGAGCACAAGCTTCCGAAATGCCTGCACACAAGAAGACGAAGTAAATATTCCAGAATTCGAATCGAGAACAGCTGCCAACATGAGTAACGTAGAAGTAAATATCCTCGGAGTAGTGAAGCAACTTAAATCACTTATAAAAGCAAGTCTTCTGGTCCAGACTGTATACCAATTAGGTTTCTTTCGGAGTATGCTGATGCATTAGCTCCATACTTAATCATATATAACCGTTCGCTCGACGAAAGATCCGTACCCAAAGACTGGAAAGTTGCACATGTCAAACCAATATTCAAGAAAGACAGTATGAGTGATCCACTAAATTACAGGCCCATATCGTTCACGTCGTAGCAGGATTTTACTACATATATTGTGTTCGAACATTATGAATTACAAAACTGTCTATTGACCCACAGTCAACATGGGTTTAGAAAACATCGTTCCTCTGAAATGAATCACAACTAGCTCTTTATTCACATGAAGCGTTGAGTGCTATTGACAAGGGATTTCAGATCGATTCCGTATTCCTGGATTTCCTGAAGGCTTTTGACACTGTACTACACAAGCGGCTCGTAGTAAAATTGAGTGCTTGGGGAATATCGTCTCAGTTATGTGACTCGATTTGCAATTTCCTGTCAGAGAGGCCACAGTTCGTAGTAACTGACGGAAAGTCAGCGAGTAAAACAGAAGTGATTTCAGGCGTTCCCCAAGGTAGTGTTATAGGCTCTTTGCTGTTCCTTATCTATATAAACGATTTGGGAGACAATCTCAGCAGCCGTCTTTGGTTGTTTGCAGATGACGCTTTCGTTTACCGACTAATAAAGTCATCAGAAGATAAAAACTAACTGCAAAACGATTTGGAAAAAAAATCTGATTAGTGCGAAAAGTGGCAGTTGACCCTAAATAACGAAAAGTGTGAGGTCATCCACATGAGTGCTAAAAGGAACTCGTTAAACTTCGGTTACACGATAAATCAGTCTAATCTAAAAGCTCTAAATTCAACTATATATACCTAGGTATTACAATTACGAACAACTTAAATTGGAAAGAACACATAGAAAATGTTGTGGGAAAGGCTAACCAAAGGCTGCGTTTTATTGGCAGGACACTTAAAAAATGTAACAAACCTACTAAGGAGACTGCCTACACTACGCTTGTCCGTCCTCTTTTAGAATACTGCTGCGCGGGGTGGGATCCTTACCAGATAGGACTGGGACTGACTGAGTACATCGAAAAAGTTCAAAGAAAGGCAGCACGTTTTGTATCATCGCGAAATGTGGGAGAGTGTGTCACAGAAATGATACGGGATTTGGGCTGGAAATCATTAAAAGAAAGGGGCTTTTCGTTGCGACGGAATCTTCTCACGAAATTCCAATCACCAACTTTCTCCTCCGAATGCGAAAATATTTTGTTGACACCGACCTAGATAGGCCGGAACGATCACCACGATAAAATAAGGTAAATCAGAGCTCGTACGGAAAGATATAGGTGTTCGTTCTTTCCGCGCGCTATACGAGATTGGAATAATAGAGAATTGTGAAGGTGGTTCGATGAACACACTGCCATGCACTTAAATGTGATTTGCAGAGTATCGACGTAGATGAAGCTCGGATTTGGGAAGAATAACGAATGAAGTCGTCCCTGCCCTTTCAGAGAAACCAACACGGGATTTGCCTTAAACGATCAGGACGGACGGGCGCGGGTTTGAACCGCCCACCTCCCGAATGTGAGGCCAGTGTGCTAACCACTGGGCTACCTCGCTCGCTCTCTGCTGGGTCTACAGAAAAGAGTCTTGGGTTTTGATCATGCTCGCTACATGAACGTGAAATAATTACCGTTCAGCATGCATAGGATGTCGTAGTTTGCTACAGTATTGATCGTTATGAGTTACCATTAGTACGACAATTGACAGGAACCGTAACGTTTTCACCAGTAGCGTGCGTTGATAAAGAGAAATTAACACGTGGTTTCTCCGCTTGAAAGAGAGCAGGTTATTAACAATTTGAAGTAAAGAGAGCGGCTTTGATGAGCTGTTAATGAAACGGGAGCGGATATCCAGCTTTCATCTCCTCCATCGACCTGGCTCGAGATGTTACAGTGAAACCTCTAATTGTTTGGTGAAAGTGCTGCGTTAATTGTGTACAGGAAGACGGTAGGAAGAAATTGCAGGTGTTTATATCGAATAAATTGTTTCCTTTCGAACCATACCTACCGTCCGGTGAACATCGTGTAAACATCAGACAGCCTTTCTGCAGGTTTCTCATTACTGATATACACAATTCCATCCCAACCAATAGAAATACTGAGTATTAGACGGAAACGTAACTGTAGGTTAGTTTTGAGTTGTGCTCCGAAGCGAAAATTGTGCACAGAATATACCTTATAACGCCGGGAAACTGTTTAATAACTGTGCAACCACCATTTCGCAATCTGAGCTGCAAGTAATATTCAACTCGCTGATGTGCGCGCTTTGTATTACGAAAAGCCGACGTACCGCGTTTCAAGTTGCAAACTACGGGCGCAGATAATGAGAAAATAACGTCATTATCATTTGTCCGGCTGTCGAAATAGCAGGAATATTATGTTCAAACTCTGCTATTAATTTGCAGTAGCCGGCATCTGTAATTAGATTTCTGACAATATGCATTACTCGTTCTGGGAATAGAGGAGACTGTTGTTCGTCGACGACAAAAAGCACTTTTTCAAATTCCTTCCAGTTTCAGCAAGAAAATGTTTACCCTCGAGGAGAATAGCAAAGCATCATTATAAGTACTTCATCGATCATTTTAACTAACATAATTGGAACCATTTATTCCACCATTCGGAAAAGAAGCACCTGAAACTGAAATAAGCAGTTGCCGTAAGAAAATTACGAAAGATGAAGGGGAAAAATGTATGACGTCAGAGCTTGACCCTGCACTGGCAACCCAAGCTTGCCCTTCAGTCCTAATTACTCTCAATGCTGCCAAGTCGAATACGCCAACAGATCATCAAGCCCACTTTAAAACGGTAGCTTGGTGCCTGTTGGTAGGAAATTTCCACTGACAGCGTCTACAATGACAGTTGGAAGACGATTTGGTTTCTTTCAGCCTAAATCAGTGTTAAATAGAAGAATTAGTAGATAAATGAGACGATTTAGTTTTAATTGTTCTGATCAGACGAAACTACTTTGTCCGACCATAACTGTGGGAGGACGCTCGTCAAACTAGAACACATGCATTATTAGTTCACTTTATTAATAAAACATTTACTTAACTTCGGCACACTTCTTTGCCGCAGGAGTACTGGATAACTTACATCTGTCACTGACCAAAAAAGCATCACTTGATGCACGAATTAACCAACAATTCTCTTGAGGTACAAAGTTCGTCTTTTTCATCGGAAAATCTAACAACTCGTTGATCCTATACTGTGCTGCTGAATCCTTCAGATGAAGTCGTGAACTGGGGCAGAGCGCATCCCTGCTGTACTGACTTCCGGTGTGAGGACGCTGATGTGCTGAGAGGGAAGGTGTGGTCACGTCATTTAGCCGACTATGTAAATCTCTTCGATGGTTTCATGGAAATAACGTACGCAAAAATGGAGGCTTTCTTCCCTTGGAAACAGCGCTACTTGATACCGCCAAATAACGACGAAGCGTAATTTAATCCCTGACTAGTGCAATACAGGTAAACAGGTAATGCCTTGATGAGCGCGTTGATGTTGGATTTTTGTTCTACTCTTGAATCGTGTCTATCTTGATAAAACAGTTTCGATGTCTTAGGAGTCAGAATTATCTTCAAGACTTGGCTGGGCAACACTGTCTGAAACCATGGACCATAGGAGGTGCTGAATGCCACATAACTCACTGACGCAAACAAAAGATGTACACGCGTTATTCTTCAGGTGAAAAGATAATCTCAGAAATGGGAGAGTATGTTCTTTGCATCATTATTTCTGACTGGATTATATTCCAGTGTCAGCTTTGATGCTGAGCGGTCAGTGCGTCTGACTTCCAAGTGGAGGATCCTCGTTCAATTCCTGTTAGTGCCAGGTACTTTTACTCGCTGAGAGAACTGGAACGGAGTCTCTTCAACCTTGCGATGCCATCTGAGGAGCTACTTGAGTGCTAAGTAGCGGCTCCTAAGATCTGGACTGGTGACAATGGCCGGAAGAGCGGTATGGCTCAAATGGCTCTGAGCACTATGGGACTTAACATCTATGGTCATCAGTCCCCTAGAACTTAGAACTACTTAAACCTAACTAACCTAAGGACATCACACAACACCCAGTCATCACGAGGCAGAGAAAATCCCTGACCCCGCCGGGAATCGAACCCGGTAACCCGGGCGCGGGAAGCGAGAACGCTACCGCACGACCACGAGCTGTGGACGAAGAGCGGTATGGTGAGTCCATGTTCCTCCATACTGCATCCAAATAGCGCCATATTGCAGGGCAACCGGTCGTCATTGCGCTGTCCTCTGGACCTGATCGCGGAGTAAAGTTTAAGTGAAATATTCATTGATTTGGAACTTGGAAAACAGCACAGAGCGGGCTAGGCCCTAACCACATCTGCTGTAGTGAATCGATAACGAATCGAGTCTAGACAGATAGCAACTCAGTACAAGGCATGCCGGCCGCGGTGGTCTCGCGGTTCTAGGCGCGCAGTCCGGAACCGTGAGACTGCTGCGGTCGCAGGTTCGAATCCTGCCTCGGGCATCGATGTGTGTGATGTCCTTAGGTTAGTTAGGTTTAAGTAGTTCTAAGTTCTAGGAGACTGATGACCACAGCAGTTGAGTCCCATAGTGCTCAGAGCCATTTGAACCATTTTAGTACAAGGTATATTTTCCGAAAGCAGAGATATTTATGCTGGATTTTTAGTGCCAAACGCTGCGTATGACTGTAAACGTGCAATGTATGCCTTGTAATACGTATTTACTCACTACCTTCTCCATTATCTAATATTAAACAAACTAAATTAGTTAACAGTAATTACATGTTAAGCGGTTATGTCTCTAACAGAATAATAGGATACTACAGCTATTATTGTAACACCCTACGTTGTGGGTAATTTCTTTGTGCACGACATAACTTCTTTGACGCAGTCTATACAAAGTTTCTCTACAGGATGGAGCTGATTCCTTCTTCCATCATGGCCGTTCCGAGCTAGCGTCCATCCTCTAATGGCACTGGTGTCGACAAGAACATTACTCTCCAGCATTTCTCTCTGGAATCACAATTTAGCCAGCGGTACTGTCTGTAAGATCACGTAGAGACAGGGCGCGTGACCAATGGGGCAAAACGATGTCATGGACGCAGTACTTATTCTGACGCATCCTCTGATGACACTACCACTCTTGCGTGGAGAGAAAACACGCATACGTAGCTTTTGGGTGCAATCGTTGTTGTAGCACGTCATCAAAAACAAAGACGTTTCGGATTCTTCTGTTCAGTAGATTATATCATTTACTGGCCCCGCATCTGTGCCCTTCCTGTGGACATTCCTTCTTTCCCTACGAACGACTAGTGTTTTCGAACACTCATTACAGAGAAACTTCTAAGAAGTCCTGGCAGGAAGTAGCGCCACACAGAAGCGCTATAAGCGAGAGCACGTAATGGCCGATGAAATGGCATTCATTTTACTCCTGACTGGCTGAAAGGCGTAGTCTCTATAAATAAAAATGTAAAGGTTCGTTTGTTCAAACTCATATATCTCTGAAAGTTATTCTCCGAGTAATATAATAGGGGAAACGTTAAATCTCGGTAAGTTCTTGACCGAATTACTTTAAACTTTTACACGATGCTGTTATGAACATTCGGACGGACATGGGATACGTATAGTGACAACTGGTTGGCAAACAGGTAAGTTATACACACGCCAAAGAAAGTCTTGCATCACCCCGGTTACCAGAACTCCTGAAGATAATGTTGACTGTGGATATTGCATCACAGGAACAGCGACTTTGACTGTTCAGAGATGTCACTAAACCTGCCCAAAGGCCGGCCGCGGTGGTCTCGCGGTTCTAGGCGCGCAGTCCGGAACCGCGCGACTGCTACGGTCGCAGGTTCGAATCCTGCCTCGGGCATGGATGTGTGTGATGTCCTTAGGTTAGTTAGGTTTAAGTAGTTCTAAGTTCTAGGGGACTGATGACCACAGCTGTTAAGTCCCATAGTGCTCAGAGCCATTTGAGCCTGCCCAAAGATGTAAAAAACCATGCATGAGCAGCGCCTATTAGTTGGAGGGGGCCGACAGCCGATCTGTTCGTCATTCCACCAGGAAGGAGGTACGCGGCTCGTGTTGTCTGTAGTTCAACCATGCCTAGACGGTCAGTACCGTGGTTCGATCGCGTCCGCATTGGTACTTTGTGCCAGGAAGGGCTCTCAACAAGGGAAGTGTCCAGGCGTCTCGGAGTGAACCAAAGCGACGTTGTTCGGACATTGAGGAGATAGAGAGACAAGAACTGTCTATGACATGCCTCGCTCAGGCTGCCCAATGGCTACTACTGCAGTGGATGACCGCTAGCTACGGATTATGGCTCGGAGGGACCCTGGCAGCGACGTCACCATGTCGAATAATGATTTTCGTGCAGCCACAGGACGTCGTGTTACGACTCAAACTGTGCGCAATAGGCTGGATGATGTGCAAATTCACTCCCAACGTCCATGGCGAGGTCCATCTTTGCAACCACGACACCATGCAGCGCGGTACAGATGGGCGCAACAACACGCCGAATGGACCGCTCATGGTTGGCATCACGTTCTCTTCACCGATGAGTGTCGCATATGCCTTCAACCAGACAATCGTCAGAGAGACGTATTTGGAGGCAACCCGGTCAGGCTGAACGCCTTACTCACACTGTCCAGCGAGTGCAGCAAGGTGGAGGTTCCCTGCTGTTTTGGGGTGGCATTGTGTGGCCGACGTCCGCCGCTGGTGGTCATGGAAGGCGCCGTAACGGCTGTACGATACGTGAATGCCATCCTCCGACCGATAGTGCAACCATTTCGGCAGCATATTGGCGAGACATTCGTCTTCATGGACGACAATTAGCGCCCCCATCGTGCACATTTCATGAGTGACTTCCTTCAGGATAACGACATCGCTCGACTAGAGTGGCCAGCATGTTCTCCAGACATGAACCCTATCGAACATGGCTAGGATAGATCGGAAAGGGCTGTTTATGGTCGTCGTGACCCACCAACCACTCTGAGGGAACTAACGCCGAATCGCCGTTGAGGAGTGGGACAATCTGGACCAACAGTGCCTTGATGAACTTGTGGATAGTATGCCGCGACGAATACAGGCATGCATCAGTGCAAGAGGACGTGCTACTGGGTATTAGAGGTACCGGTGTGTACAGCAATCGGGACCACCACCTCTGAAGCTCTCGCTCCGAATTTAGGGATATTGGTGTGTAATTTTGCAGGTCTGTTATTTTACTCTTCTATACTGGAGTCAAAAAATGGTTAAAATGTCTCTGAGCTCTATGGAACTTAACATCTGAGGTCATCAGTCCCCTATAACTTAGAACTACTTAAACCTAACCAACCTAAGGACATCAAACACAACCATGCCCGAGGCAAGATTCGAACATGCGACAGTAGCGGTCGCGCGGTTCGAGACAGTAGCGCCTAGAACGGCTCGGCCACCACGGCCGGCTTACTGGAGTCACCTGCACCATTTTGCAGTCGCTTGGGACTTTTTTCTGGACGAGAGATTCGCGATAAATGCAAGCTAGGTAAGGGACCAGTGCCGTAGAGTACTCTTTGTAAAATCGAACTGGAATTCCATACGGATTTGGTGATTTATTTCACTTCAAATCTTTCAGTTGTTTCTCTACACCACAGATGCGTATTACTATGTCGTCCATACGGTAGTCTGTCCGATGGTCAAATGACGGTATGTTTGTATAATTCTCTTCTGTAAACTATTTCTTGAACGTGAAATGTAAAACTTCGGTTTTCATTTTGCTATCAGCCACACCAGACTGGTCAACAAGGGACTGAATGGAAGGCTTAGACTCGTTTAGCATGGCTCAGTATTTCTGCAGGCATCATCCAACGAGTTGTAAGTCAGTGCCACGTCGAGATGCTGTACCAAGCCGGGGAAGAGAGATCGGACACGGTATTAGTTTGTATCCCACGACTTTTGTTACCTCAGTGTGTGTGTTGGGATTTGTCGGCCGCTTGCGACCATACGAGGCCTTCGAAATCAGACAGACGAGCAGCGGATGTTCAGCCTTAGTTCCTCGCTCTGTAGTGCATGTCAGTCCAGCCACTCCTTACGCCAAGCCCCGCCAGCCACTCCTGCGATTTGTCGTAATGGCAGGCGCACGCAGTGCTGGCGGCGCTCGGCCCGTATTTGCCTGCAGACCGGTTAATCGGCCTTCTCCGTATGGGTGCAGGCCAGTAATGGATGCAGTGGAGGCCACTGTTGCAGCGCTAAGTGGCGGTACAAAGTGTAGTTTAAAACGAGATTACGTCTTCCCGTCTCCAGCTGAATAGCTCGACCGTGTGTATAATGTAGCTACTGCCTGACTAATGGTAATCGCAAGGCAAAGCGCAAGAACAACAGGTACGCTGAATCTGATAGCACTGTACTAGCTTCGGCAATTTCGAAGGCGGATATTAATTTTATTTTTGGTCATAGGGCTGCGTGGTACAGTGCCTTGCCCGATGCTACGAAACGGTTGCAGTATGGCGCACGACTGCGACTTGCGAGGCGTACGAGAAAGACAGGCCGCGGCGCGTACGTCACGAAGGTAGCCCTATGCTCGCTCGCAAAAGCAGACAAACTAAGTTTCTACACCTGTTAACTCATAACTAGGCGTGTCCGTACAAACTAAAACTGAATCTTCTACTGGAATCCGCTATTATGGAATCTTACTGTTATTAGTCCTATAATGATGGGAAGTCCATGGTCCTACTTATAACGTGTTACGGCTGTACTGGCGAACAATAAAATAAAATCATGCTAAAACGATTATCAGTTGCATAAGGCACCACGTCCGGCATGTAATGAGTACTGTTAAGCAGAAGAGACCAAATGCTATAAACAAGCAGTTACACCATTTATGCCGAGTATTGATCTTAAATTAAATTTAGGTGTGGTACTGTTAATCAGTAAGACTTCAGAATAGCAGATTCCAGTGGAAGTTGCAATTCTCGTTAGCACTTACACACCTACCTGCGAGTTAACAGGTTTAGAACCGCATTTTGTCTGCTGAGCTGAGCGGGCGAGCGAGTTCAGGACTACCTACGTGACGTACGAGCCGCGGCCTGTCTTTCTCGTGGGCCTCGTGCGATTTGGTTGTGGTCTTCGTCGCTGTGAGCGGCTGAATGTCCCAATATCCGCATTAAGTGGACAGTTTTATGTTGATTTTTGCTGATACGATTGGTTCAGAGATATCGAATATATAGGTGAGAACGGAGCAAGGTGACTATGTGAGCGATTAATCGTCTCTATATACGTTTAAAAGAAAACGCCCTGACTGACCCATCATCTCCCAGCCCAAACTGCTAAGGACATAAACTTGAAATTTGGAGTATGTGTTCATCTTGTACTCTAAGAGTCAATTAAGAAGGGATTTTTCGAAAGTCAAACCCCGAAGGAAGTAAAATAGGGGATGGAAGGTTTTATGAAAATATTACAGTATGAAAGTATTTTTAAAGCAAATCGCAAGAAAATGTGTATTTGGCTTGTCGGTTATAAATAAAGAAAATGCTTATTTCAGTGTTTTTGCCAATACAGCGCCTAAGGGGATGAAATACGGATGAAAATGTTTCGATATATTTAAACATAATTTAAAGCTAAAGCTCTGAAAATTAGTATTTGACTTTTGAAGACACATGTGTTAGGGAATGAAATTTTTTATGGAATTATCGCAACAAGAATTGATACGACAGGATTGACGAAGATCTCGGACTCCAACTACGAGGATCACTTTTTGCTCAAAAGTATATTAGGAAAAGACCATGCTGCGATGGCCTGAATTAGCGTAAAAAGTTCAGAAGATATTGCAATTTATGATCAGGATAAAAATTTGATTAAATAAAAACAAAAATAATCAGTTCGAGCGAAGCAGCGGGCGCTAAGCTAGTGTTTGATAAATTAATTTTTGGAATTAGTTTTTCTTTGCAAGTATTATTAATGGCCTCTTACTGTATTGTACCTCGTTGTGTACATTTTTACTTTAATACAATAACAATTAGTTTACTAGTTTTAAAAGCTAATGTGAAAGTATACTGGGGAAATAAGACTTTGACTAAGAGGCAAGATGACAATAGACATAAATAATTCAAGCATAATGTTGAAATTACGTAAATACTGATAAAAGTCGAACACTGTTCTATTTTTCTAAGTATGAGACAGTACATTAATTAATTAAACATTACTACGTATTTGTTACTGAACAGTACTTAGTGAAAGGTTTATTGCGTTGAAAACTGCATCAGTGTTTTTCATCAACATGACCGAGACAAATTTTCCTGCTTCAAAGTTCGAGCTATCATCATCCCACAATACAACATCCCACTTAATTACCCGGTGAAGGGTCTGCGTAGATCTTATCATATTTAGGACGCCGCACGGTACTTTCTTTGGAAGTTTTCCTTTATTGTTTTAAACATTCTTGTTCCACACTGTGTGCTTCCTTATCAACGAACATCGGTTTTATAGACGAGATCCTTAAAACAATTGCACCACGACTTTTCCCTTTTTTTCACACACTGAATTTCCTTAGGCAATAGTTAAAAATCGAAGATATTTCTGTACCGTTTTGTCCTAATGAGAGCAACATTTGTTGAAGTTTCCCGTTCTTCATTACACTCTACTTGATAGTTATCAGGAGATTCATCGGGGGAGGGTTTCCGTGTGTTTCTGCCGCTGCAAAATGACGCTGATTAAACAAAAGACAATCTTAAGGTACGATTACACATTCTCTGAACCCATTAACTGCATTACCAATTGTATCTGCTTTGAAATAATAGTGCTCAGTAAATGATGAGGTATGGCAGTGGGATATGACCTGTGAGAAAACTGGAAAAGAAGAGAATCGAAGCATTTGAGATGTGGTGCTACAGAATACAGAAGAATATTGAAAAATAGGTAGAGTGGTAAGGTAAGGAAGAAGGGGTTCCCCGGAGAATCGGCGAGGAAAAGAATGTATGGAAAACATTAACAAGAAGAACGGACAAGATGGTTCGACATGGGTTAAGACATCGGGAAATATCTTCCACGGGAGTTGTAGAAGGTGAAAACTGTAGAGGAAAACACTCTGGAATACATCCAGCAAATAATTAAGGACGTAGGTTGCAAGTGCTCCTCTAGGTAATAATGTTGGTTAAAGGAGAGGAGAGGAGCTGGTAGCGGGCCGCGTCAAACCAGTAATTAGACTGATGACTCAAAAGACCACAAATAGCGCCGTTACTATCTTCGACCGACAGGTTAATCAATAGACGAGTGTTCACGTTGAAAATTACGTTTAGCTTACGTGTTGACTGATTCTCGATGTGGCGAAAGTTCCTCGGGGCCATCAGGTGGCTTTGGCTCATTGTTGTTAGCCAGGTAACATAAGTAACGTTAATATAAGTATGAAAAGAATGAAACACACAAGGAAAAACTCCGTTTCCAGTCCACCGACTGTTACGTGCTGTCGCATTCGGAAATCGAGGAGAGAAACCGGGCGCAGGAAAACCAGCCGCTTTCCAGCGACGCTATGACACAATCTGCGAGGAAAGCGCCAGCGGTGAGTACGGCGTGGCGTTGCTTGGCTTGTGTCGCGCTGTAGCGTGCCAGCACGTCCTTGACACGGTGGCGGGCCACGCTGGCCACGCCTCCGCCAGCTGAATGCCGTGGGATGAGGTGGAGGGGGGAGGGAGGGGGGGGGGAGAACAGGCCGGAAGGAAGGCAGCAGCGCGCGTGCCCCACAATGCACCGGAAGCGCGCGCTCGCGACCGCTGCGTTTCTGCCAACGGAAAAGGGCACGGCGCGCCATTCCATTCCGTTGCGTTCCTGTTGTCTCCTGCCCTCCACAAATCACTGTGCGCCACAACGTTCTTTCGGAGCCACTTTGTAATCGTCGTGTTCCCCAGGCGCGCAC
Organism: Schistocerca nitens; assembly: GCF_023898315.1. Classification (NCBI taxonomy): domain Eukaryota; kingdom Metazoa; phylum Arthropoda; class Insecta; order Orthoptera; family Acrididae; genus Schistocerca; species Schistocerca nitens. Next base: position 980,682,569 of record NC_064615.1, on the reverse strand, counting down.
AAACTTGAACTACACTCATCACTCATTAGGCGCATTGGTCAGTTTACGTGACGTACCTGGTGCAGTAATTGAGCAAGGTGAGAGACCTGGGTGTACGTAACCTGTATTCTGTGTCCTTCAGTCTATACTGAGCAAGCAGTGAAAGACGCCAAAAAGAAAAATGGAAAGGGAACCATACTTCAGAGAGAGGAAACAAAAGGTTACAGATTTTCCCATAACATTATAGTTGTATCAGAAATGGCAAAGAATTTGAAGATGAGTTTACGGAATAGATAGCCATTTATTATTTATGTATTTCTTCCTATCTTAAGCGTGCTGCAATTTGAGAGTATTTTTCGCCATATTCATTGCTCTTTAATTTACAATTCATCTTCAGCAGTTACTGGTGTTTATGCCTCTTTTTTTACGTGTTCTTAAGTCGACAGCTTGTTTAGCTTTTTTCCCTCGTCGTTAGCGGAGATTAAAGTCGAAATTGCTTGTTTTTCTCGCCAGAAGCGTTTCACTTTATTGAAGCAAAGCACCGCCAGTGGTGGTAATTTCTACTTGGTTTTTCGCCTACATCAACAAATGCCGTCTGCTAGCACGTCTTTGGTTTCTTTCTTCCTTAGACACTGACACTTCTGGTTTGCTGAACTATGCATTTTTTTACACAGTTAGTCAACATGGCTCTGGACAATATGAGCAGAGTTTTACCCGTAAAGCTGTTCTGTCAAAACAACAAAAATACTGCTGTTGCTCCTCGTGAGGAGCGACGCATTAAAGGAATATGGAGAGGTCCTCTTTCCGCACAGGGGTTGAACAGATTCAGAAGTTTGAATTAAATGGCGATTTGGGAAGTGCCCCTGGAAGAGGCCGACGACCAATTGTGCCGCAAATTGTTGAAGACCTTACTGTTGCCATAGCTAAGAATGCTGGACATAAGGCGCTATCGTCAAGCACTGTACGAACTGTGCCACGACGGCTGAACATTCCGTGGTTCACTGTTGTTTTGGACAGCAGTAGAGCAATCTCGAGCGCGATTCCAGGCTGTCGTGGATGCAGATGTTAGTCACACTGAGAAAAGTTTGTATCCTGGAATGTAAATATGGTAGGCAATTAACAAAAGTTACTAAACGTTACTATCTCGTGTGAAAATGAAAATGTTTCTCTTAATGGTTTATTCCTTATTTCCCTTCTGTACGTCCTTAAAAACGTTTCCACAAAGTGTCTTCTTACCATCGCTCTTTTGCCATGGGGCTCTATAAAGTAGCGAAAGTGTAACTATAGCCTCCATGTACTTTACCAGTACCTGCTTTAATAATACCGATGTTGAGTACTGTAAATCGTCAAATACACACTTCACTAGTAGCGATTCGGCCCTGTCCTTGATATTGTTAATGATTTTTACTTACCAAGATGGTGCAAAGTACGCTATTTGTGCCGCCTCCAGCCGATTCCGCTAAAGCATTTTGATGTGATTGTATTATCTAGAATCATCTGTGAACCTTCATTGCAGTGAAGACAATAAAGTCGGCATAATTCTTGGCTAATATCGATTTTTCGTTTCCGAGACTTTCGATGAGTCACCGTACCAGGGCTAAGCATGTTGCAGTGCAAATGACCTTGTGTAGTCGCAGTTCAGCGAAACAACAGCGTTGCGGCATTGCGGCACGGCGAATTGGAGTCCCGCGAAGAAATAAGAGCGCAGTGCCGTGTCTTTGTCCTCGTTCCTAGATGGACTTGAAGAGGATTATCAGCGTGGCCACGCGCATACGCGGCGTGCTGTACGATGCGTAGCTACAATGAGACCTCGTACACCCAACGCAAGCAGATACGGACAGTGACGTTGATAAACTGAAACGCTTTTCCACAGAGGCATCGAGCCAGGTAAATAGCGCAATCCGCACAGGCTTGGGTCGATGATTCTGTTTGCAATTTCGGAAGACAGAGCGTTATGACTGTAGAGAAAAATTTTTCTGTCGTAGGCTTGCGGAAGCGGTTCCTTTGAGCGACTTCGGCCAGGAATCTCATTGGCTGAGGTAGAATTGTCTTCAGTGATTAGTCCCGCTTCGAATTGATCCCTGATGACCAGTGAAGACGTGTCTGGATAATCTCTGGAGCGCGGTAGGATACCAGCCTGACTGTCGCACTCCATACAGCCCAACAACCACGAATGATGATCTAGGGTGCCTTTTCTTTTCATGGCAGGACCCATTTGGTTATCATCTGCGACACATTTACAGCACAGCGGTACGTCGACGACATTTTGTTGCCATACTGGGCTTACATTTCAGCAAGATAATGACCGACCAGACACGACTAGAATTTCTACTGCTTAACTTCGTACTTTTAAACCCTGCCTTTTCCAGCAACGTCGCCAATCTCTCCCCAACTGAGAATGTGTGGAGCACTATTGGCAAGGCTCTCCAATATCCGGCGTTTCTGACGATCTAACGCCCCAGTCGGACAGAGTTTGGCACGGTATCTCTCGGAAGGGCATCCAACAACTGTCAGCACCGTGAGCAATGTAACATAATATACCAGCGTAAGTATTTCCAGCAATGGTGTATTACATCGCGTTTATTTTCTCTGACGAAGTATTTCACAGCCGACGTCGCCAGTTTAGAGCACTATGGAAGAAAAGGTACAGCATCAACTCTGTTTGATTTTCATGATAGACTCGCCAACCAAGCAAAAACGAAATGGATAATTGTTAGTGGACATAGACCGTAACATCAAAGGCACATAGTATTGGGGAATTTAGCGACAGATTCCGCGCAATCCTTGGTTTCTCAACTAGCCACTCGCAGGAAAAGAAACTGTTACTCTTAAAAAAAGATGAGGACGTCACATGGATGCTAATTAAGACACTTGTGTTACAATTCATACCATCTCTAAGCCGTGGTTCCTGTCGTGGTAGTACATCAACTAACAGGTGTGATAAGTACAATCTTCCAACAACAGTTACATTGCATATGATTTTAAAAATTATGGATTATGCTCCTCTTAAAGTAGCTCTTGGTTCCATCAGTAGGTCCGTTGCCAAATGTATTTTCCATTTCATCCGTCTTTTTAATATTTGAGGAGAGTTTCTGATGCTGGATTATATATACTTATATATTTTATATTGAAAATTTGTATCTTTTATTGTAACGCACTTTACAGATAATTTGTCTTGCACAGTTGCTCGCGCATGTTCATACAGTTTGGTTATATAATATATCCTTATATATAAAATTCTCGTGCCACAGTGTTAGTTGCCATACTCCTCCGAAACGGCTCGATCGATTCTGATGAAATTTTACATGTATATTCGATACGTCTGAGAATCGGTCGTAATCTATTTTTCATACCCCTAAGTGATTAGGGTACTCCACTCCAAAAATTTTTTCTTATTTTTTGGACAGAACTTTTTATTTTTTTATGATGTGGCATTACAAAATACACGCAACCCTAAATTTTCACTCTTTTTACCACCAACCCCTATTTCTTAATAGCGATTTTAGTAATTTAATAAATTTTCAACCCCGGTCGATAACTGATCAATTATCACTTGATCAGTTATCCCCGCCAGGTGTCTACTGGTGATAGACTCACTATTCGATTGACAGGTAAATGACGAAAACGTACCAAACGCAACGACTTGAATATCCCTCTCTGAATCGACGTAACTAGACCGGGAAGTTTAACTAGGTAGCACGCGTCATTTAGGTCTAGCGCACACGCATAGATTTTTATCGTACTGAAATATATCGTACGATCAAATTCTTTTAGTGGAAGAAAGAAGTTCCTATGCTCTCCTTTCTTCCTCTAAAAGAATTTAATCGTACAATATGTTTACGTACGATAAAAATCGATGCTTGTGCGCTTTGCCTTATCGTAATGCTGGCGAACACGTTTCGACACGAATTGCCGCTATGTATGTATGCTCATGGACGAGACGTGAATCGGCTGCAGTTGTTAAATCCGCGCGATCTACCGTAGGAACGCTAGAACTAATAGTGGCCTATACTGCCGGACATCCCCCTAAGCCTTTTATCACTCCCTACACAGTTTTCGGCTATTATTATTGTTTGTGACACGAGCTCCCGCCAACAACGGCTATTCTGTTACACGTATACATTGTGTTACACGTATACATTATTCTTATAGACTAGAGATAATTTATATGGCAAAACAACGTTTGCCGGGTCAGCTATAAAAAAATCAAATGTGTATGAAATGTAATGGGACTTAACTGCTAAGGTCATCAGTCCCTAAGCGTACACACTACTTAACCTAAATTATCGTAAGGACAAACACACACGCCCATGCCCGAGGGAGGACTCGAACCTCCTCCGTGACCAGCCGCACAGTCCATAACTGCAGCGCCTAGACCGCTCGGCTGATCCCGCGCGGCGGTCAGCTATAACATACAAAGATTTTCAGAGGCGGAATGAAGTTCGCCGGGTAAAGCTAGTTGGTTTCATATTTTGTAGTGTGGTCAAAGATGTCCTGTTTCTTTCCTCATATGACATAACTGTATTCTATGAAATGGGCTTTGCATGAAACGAATAAATAAATAAAATGTCGGCAGTGAAGGAATAAGAAAATTGTGACAAATTGCTTACAGTAATTCTTTCTTCATGCTGGCCAAGAAACGGCCGTTATGTAAAACCACTCAATAATTGACGTAGTTATCAGGAGTCGTCCTGTTTTTCATGGATGGCAGAGTCTCCTAGATTGACACTGTCGCAATCTTTTCGTTATTTCGTCGACATCAAGAATCGCCGAAAGTAGAGTTTTACAGACGGCTGGCTTCGCTGTTAAGGACGCAGTACAAATGGTCCTGGATCTGCTGGCGAGGGCCTGCAATCGCCTGGGGGAAACCTCTTTATCTAAAATGAAGCTGGGCCTCTCCTGACGGCTGCATCGACGTCGTCCGATCATTCCCTATTATCCGCGATTATACAGATGCGACCGTACCGATACGAGCCTAATTAGGATAATAGAGCAACCCGTGCTGGCAGATCGGATATGAGAGAGAGAGAGAGAGAGAGAGAGAGAGAGAGAGAGAGAGAGAGTGTTCGCTTGGCAGCTCCGGACGGTCCACCGTAATTGGATCACTGGGTTAGTTGCGACTTAATGGAATCGCTGTAACCTCTTTGAGCTCGCTCTCTACTCAATTTATCGGCACTTCCGTCGCATTATAGCTCTCATTCACGTAGGGACCGATGCGGAACACTGGTATCTGTGTTGTTGAAAGCTGAAAGAGTATCCTTCGTCTTATTGGCGCGTTGTCGATAATAATTCATTGAACGTAAGAGATACCGCTTTATTTATATTCGTATTACAGGTGTAAATCAGAGAAGCTATTTCACTTAGTTGTAGGCCGAACGTCACTAAATGAATTATCTGTTCAGCATGAAGTATGTAATCCGTCTATTCCTTTTACCATGTGTGGAAGTGATAGCAAAAACTTAACTGTGTGTAGCTGCAGATGTAAAAGTAAAAAAAGGTCTGTGTAAATTTATCTCTGTCTACATACGCCCTCCAGCCTCCTCGAATCATATATTCAGGGGGATTCAGCTGAGCTGCTCTTACCTATGGCGTTTTATGCAACCCGCAGTGTTACATTTGGCCTTCATAAACCACGCGCGAATTTTCATATTCCCTCGCTCGCTACCAGATAACTATTAGTCCTACAGATAAAAATGAACAGGATCTTTAAATGGGAAGTTTTGTACTGCGATGCGTTTTCGTTGGAGACCACGGGTTTCCAGTAATTCAAGATAAACGTACAAAAATACCTTCAAACGCACCGCCACCCGCACACTCAGTACTCACCAATCAAGATTCGTAACTTACCATTGTACATAAACTTCAGACTGCGTGAACTATTCCCGATATTAGACATTTTTGTCTCTATTGACTGGGCAATTACGCAACCAGCATAGTCGGCTATTTCGTTAACATTATAGTTTAAACGTGTCCGTGAGGGTAATGAGCGATAAACGATATTTGTAAACGTTGCGCTAAAACTAATTACGTCGACAATTCGATCCAAACTTGACCCTTACAACCACAGTAGTTTTTTAGTCAGAAGGCCTGACGAATATAAATATGTAATTGTTCATTTTAGAAACTTGCAACAGTTAAAATTCCGGTTTACGATGAAATATCCAGAATTCCTCCAGCAATTACGAAAGAAGTGTTTAAAAACTGATTGAAACGCGTCGAGTACTAAGCGCGAATGACCATCATTTGCCCGATGTAGTATTTCGTAAGTAAACTTAAGTGCTGCATCTTGTTGCTGTTCCTTGTTCAGTTTTTTTCTCGATTAGTTCGTGTGTTTTTCAAATTTGAAATCGTCAAAACATTTTGAAATACCCCGTACAAATATATAAGTAATGGGAAAGCAAAGGTTAATTTTATTTGGACACTACCGAATGAATCGGTACAGTCTAGCAAAACAAATATTCCTATATTTCAGGAAAAACAAATCAACTATAGCTTGGATTAAGGAAACCTGAAAGAAATAGTATCAAAGATTGGAGATAACTGAAAAAACGTTTTGTAAGTAAAATACTAAATACGGAAGGCGTACAGTGCAGGAGAAATACGAAAGCCGGAGCAGCATTGACAGAAAATGGAAAAGACACGGAAATCAAAAAAGGTTCAAATGGGACTTAACATCTGAGGTCATCAGTCCCCTAGACGTAGAACTACTTAAACCTAACTAACCTAAGGACATCACACACATCCATGCCCTAGGCAGGATTCGAACTTGCGACCGTTGCAGCGGCGCGGTTCCAGACTGAAGCGCCTAGAACAGCTCGGCCACAGCTGCCGGCCGTCGAAAACACATCATGGGTATGAGGGGTGCTGGAAAAATAGCAAACAATAGAAGAGGACAAGGAATTGATGTTGTACGTGATTGTAGTTGATCAGTACGAAGGTAAAAAAAAAAAAAAGAAAAGCCACTGACTCTGGCGACTTATCGCTGAAATTAGTTCGCAGATAGCAAAGTGTTTACATCAAGACACACAGAAATCCCATTTTGGAATGAAGGCTGCTGTTATTGCAGGTGTATGTGGACGACTTGTAGGGTTCTGCTGAGCACGGTTTTGGAAACCGCGTCCTGTAGCGCAGCGTTCATTATTAAGAACTGTGTGAGTTGGCTGGCGGTCGTCGTGCGCTTCCCAGCGGCCCGCGTACCAGCTGCTGTTTGCGGAGTAAAGGTTACGGGGGCGGCCTGTGTCCGGCGTGCACGGAGCGCGGGAAACTGGCCCGCGCCGTAAAGTTGTTCCCGGAATGATCGCTCCCCACACGCGGAGGCTTTGAGGTGCGGCCGGAGCCGCTATGCGATCTCGCAGCGCGGAGGATATTCCCACGATAAGTCTGGGCCAGCGCCTTGCTGAGGGGCAGGAGGGAAGCGGCAGTGTCTGTGAAAACGTGCACGTCGGCTGCGTTCAACTAGAACTCTCTCTCTCTCTCTCTCTCTCTGCATGTGTGTATGTTTTGTACCATTATGCAGCCGGCGACACACAAAATGTACATCTAATGAGTCCTTCAGAACTCTCTCTCTCTCTCTCTCTCTCTGTGTGTGTGTGTGTGTGTGTGTGTGTGTGTGTGTGTGTGTGTGTTTTGTACCATAACGACACATCTTCGCAGTTCACGGGCGAACACAGGTAAATGCCGTTTTCAAGCAGGCATAATTATAAGCCTGTATCGCTAATATCAATCTATTGTAGAATTAAAGATCATGTTTTATGCTCACGACGTTTCTGTAGAACGAAAGTCGTCTCTTCTCCTTCCTCTGCCTCATTGGACCGCTTCATTTTGTAGTCATATACGAATGTTCAGTTTCGCGGCGATATAGACTGATAAAATTTTCCGGCTTTCAGCCGTGTCCAGTGGTTTAAAATCCAAGAGCTTCCGGACGAGTTCTCCTCTGCCCTTATGAAGTGGTGACAGTCTCCTCTTGACAGTGGCTGAGGAGAATTCGGCCGAAAGCTCGTGGATTTTAAACCACCACCTCGTTCGTTCTGATTTTTTTTTTGTCGCTCCTCATCAGCAAATACCCTTTTTATTGTATGTCGTTTTTTATGTTTTTCAGTTTCTTTAATTTTTTTTGTTCTGCATTTATCCAGTGTTAAATCTAGCACTTTCGTATCCTGTTTGATATCCTTACCATCCTACTTGTTGATTCGTAATCCGAAGCTTGTCTGTGATTTTGTTTGGTAATCTGGTCTCTGATGTCCTCATGTTGTAACCAAAATGAACCTTCCCAAAAAAAAAGAACAACATCGACGTGCCTTACACATACGGATATATTCAGAAACTAAGCTGGTTCTGTTCGACCATGAAATCCAGAGCGCCGTAGGCACCGGCGCTCTGGTTGACGACCCATTACGTACAATTCGAAATTCTCGTTTACTTAACAAAACACGAGTTTACCGAGTATCGGACCAGATTTGTGACTAGATTCAATACTGTCTTGCAGACAGATTCCTGCACGTCGGTCTTAACGGAACGTAATCGACATGTGTTAAGGTAATGTCAGTAGTATCCCAAGGACGAGTGATAGGACCGTTACTGTTTGCAGTGTGCACAGGGTGGTTGTAATTAAACTTTCAGTACTTGAGAGGGCCCCTATGAAAAACGACTTACCATACTACAGTGAATCTTCGTGGAAACATCTATAAGGACACGCCATGAAAGAAACAACATTTTCATTACCGTATGAGAGGACAACGTTTGTTAATTGCGTACCTTGTTAACGTTCCAGGTCGCTAACGTTGCTCAGTGTAATGATCATCTACATCGACAGTCTGGAACTGCACTAGAGATTGCTGACCGAAACAACGGTGGACCGTGGAATGTTCAGCTACCATTATAAAGCTCGTGCACTGTTTGAATATTGTACATTGCGTCCAGTATTCTGAGCTGTGGGGCAGTTGGCCTCTCCCAGGAGCAATTCCCAAATCGCCATTTAATTAGAACTTCCGAATCATGTTCTACTCCGGTGCGGAAATCGTGTATTATCCGTAATCATTTAATGCGTCGATACTCGCTAAGAGCAGCAGCACTGTTGCCGTTCTTTTGATAAAACAACTTTACGAGTAAAGTCCTAAACACATTGTCCAGACGCGTGCAGACACTCTGCAGCTGTAATTCACACTGATGCCTGGGTTTGAACTCTGCGTCGCCGTACCAGTACCACCACTAACGGCAAGTCATGACATTTTAACACTACTAACAACGCAATCCTGCAGCGCACAGTCTGAACGTCATTCCGATAAAGTTGGTTAACCATACAGTCCATCCCTTGGTGCAACGGATCCAGCAGTCCCTCCATTCTTTCGCTGATAATGGTTCTCCTGTCAGCTTTCTGTGGGTTCCCGGACATGTAGGAGTGCCTGGGAATGAGGCTGCAGATGCTGCAGCCAAGGCTGCAGTCCTCCTGCCTCGGCCAGCCTCCCATTGTGTCCCGTCATCTGACGTTCGTGGGGATGTTTGTAAGAGGCTTGTGTCGTTGTGGTGGGACGCTTGGTCATCCCTCCAAGGAAACAAGCTCCGGGCAGTAAAACCGTTCCCAACTGCTTGGACAACCTCCTCTCGACCATCTCGGCGAGAAGAGGTCCTTCTGACCAGGTTGCGGATTGGGCATTGCCGGTTTAGCCACCGCTACCTGCTCTCCGGTGATCCAGCCCTGCAGTGCCCTTGTGGTCAAGCATTAACAGTGCGCCATGTTTTATTGTCGTGTCCCCGCTTTAGTCAATCTAGTGTTGTCCTGTCCCTGCCATCTACTTTACCGGATGTTTTAGCTGATGACGCTCGAGCAGCTGCTCGTGTTCTGCGTTTTATAACTTTGACTGGCTTGTCCAAAGACATCTAACTTTTTTACGTCTCTTATCTGCATCTTTGTCAAGACTTTCTGGTGTCCCCCCATCCCCTTGAGTTTTACTAGATTCCATGTGCTCTAACAACTGTGACTGGGCGCTAATGACCTCAGTAGTTGAGCGCCCTTAAACCCCACCAAAAAAAAAACCATACGGTAAATAGTTTTCCGTCTATATTGGCTCAATTAGCGAAAGTTTAATTATAACCACGCTGTATGTAAATGATGTGGTGGCTAACGTTGGTATCACAGGATTGCTAGTCGCATATGACGTTATTGTCTATAAGTAGGTCGCAACACCAGAAAATTCTAGCGAACTGCAAGACGGCATGCAAAGAATCGATGACTGGTACTGGGACTGGCAGTTGACCCTGAACGTAAATAAATGAAATGTGGTACACTTAGATAACGGAAGGAATTCCCTACAGTTCGATTAAACTACTGGCGATAAACCATTGTAAAAAGAACAGCCAGAGTGCACCTGTGAGTAACCATGCGGAGCAAGCTAAACAGGAACGACTGTGTAAAGTTAATTAATGAAACGCAGATGGCAGTCTGAGAGTCATTGGAAGAATAATGCGGAAATGTAAATACATTCCCGAAAGAAGTGGCTTAAAAGTGTTTCTTCGACCGATAGTTTAGTATTGTTCATCAGGCTGGCACCCTTTCCAACTTCGATTCATGGAAGGTAGAGAAAATCCAAAGAAGAGCCTCAGACTTTGTGACGGGATCGTTTTGTCACCGCGAGAGCATTGTGTAGCTGCTCGAGAAACTCCAATGGCAAGAGGGGTTGTGCATCACGGAGAGATTTGCTGCTGACATTTCGAGGGAGTGTGTTCCGGAAAAGGTCGGGTAACGTATTGCTTCCTTCTGCATACGTCTCGCGAAGTGACTACAACGAGAACATTTCAGAAATCGAAGATTTACCTCCAGTTATTCTTCCCTTGTGCCATTCACATACGGAACAGGACGATTTTGTATCAATCTACTTCGAAATGCACTTGTGAAAAGTGAACACCGAAAACTTTACGTAGCAGCTCTGACTTCAGTTATTTTATGACGATGGCCATTTCTCCCAGGTCAGTTGAACTTAGGAATGCCGGCAGTCGGCTTTGACAAGTTGTCGTTGTTGGGAGTGATGATGATGATGATGATGATCATGTGCAGTGTGACGTCATTAGTGGGTAAGTAGAGAGAGAACAAAACTCTCACAAAACTTCGTTTGATTCTCCTTATTTTCCAGTTAATGGTAACGGACCGATTTGTAACGTGGCCTGGAGTCTAGACAATTTAGATGTGAATTGGCGAAGCCAACGAATGTGATGTAATGAAAATGATCATTTAGATGTTAGGAAAAAGTTGCCTCCAATATTAGTGCATATTTTTAAATTTTTTCCAGGCATTAACTCATTCGATTTTATCCGATGTTCCTGAAGCTGGTATGACTGTACAAGTGTTTCCTGAGGTAGGTTACAGCTTATTCACTACGTGATTCCCATGAAATGTTAACAAACGATCCTACGTCCAGGATTATTTTCACGCCCGGGAATTAGCGCTTTTGCTAAGTTGACAGAGTGTAACGGGAATTGTAATTCGGAGCTCCACTCTTTCGTTGTCATTTTTTTTCCCTCTCGAATAATTCACCAGGCGCAGATAGGCAATTCATCACATTCCCAATAACTTACTTTTTTTTCCAACTCACAAGTAAGATACGTACTGCCTAGACGAAGCAGAGGCAAGAGAGGGCGTCGATACGTGTCACTGCATTCCCTGACCTGCCAGAGTGAGCGGCGGGAAGTTAACTGTGATGGTAGCTGTCCGGCCTGGGGAAACAGCGCGTGATACGATGACGTCACGTTTCCCGCTACGCTACCGTACATCGGCACTACGCTGAGTGGTTGTGTGGTTATGGTGGTTAGAGCGCTCGCTTAGTGGATCACTAAAGCCCTCAAAGGACAAGGTGTCCTAAAAAGATTGCTCGATTTCACAAGACTGTATCTAAATCAATGAAGGTAAAAAACGTAAGGTAAATTTTAACTTACACCTAGGACATCTGTGTTTTTATTTTCAAAAGAACCTTGCTACTTTACAGAGTTATATCTTTTACATTCGTCCATATAAGACCTTGGGGCACTTATCACATTTCGGTAGTGATTAAATTTTTCATTTACTCTTCGCAAATGTTCACTGTACCCTCAAGCGGTACGCGGTACAACTGCATGCACTGCTTATGCTGCTATGCTGAGCGACGTCTGGTGTTAGAAAAGGAGACAAATAGACGGAACCCTTAAAAAATAGATAAAAAAGAGCATTCAATCAGATCAACCGACATTGGAGGCCTGTGGTACAATGCGAGATCCGTACAGCCCTTACGGCCGAAGCATCGTGGAAGCAGCTCTGATAAGAAATGTTCGTAAGCCAGATCTTCAACAAATGTAACTAAGCCATCCCTGTAACCACTTTTGCCACATTAAAGAACGAACTGCAAATTATTTCTCGGGACACGGCTCAAAAACACCTGAAGCTATGGAGAGTCTCCTCCGTTCTCAATTACAGTATGTGAATCCTGTGTTCCCATATTCTCACGTTGTGGCGGTTCAGCTTTTCTCTTAAATGGAACGTAGACTCACTGTTGACACTAAAAGTGACAGGAAATTATCTTAGACCTCCAAATGCAGAATGAATTCACAAATATCTTCATGCTGTGGTAGTTGAATCCTGAATTATTTGACACACACACACACACACACACACACACACACACACACACACTTCCATTATTCGCCACTTGTAACAGCAGGTACCGCTAATAATCATACTCCGATCACTTAGCAAATCATCCCGCCTTCTCACGTGCCCCATTTCTCCTTTATTTCAGATACTGTAGTTTTCCTTGGCCCGTTAAAATTTTACTTTGTATAATCCACTTGTTTGAAGTACTCGTTTAGACTCGCTCATAATATTTTACCTTCGATAGACTGTGGGACCAATTAATGCCAAGATTATTTTAATTGCCCCCTTCAAACATGTAACCAAAAGTTACCATACCGCCTGTCGTGTAGTTCATTAATTAATATATCACATTTTATCTAGCTAAACAGTTTTTACCGCATTTTTGCTGGAGTAATTCCTCTTGTTTTGGTCCTAAATCAAGCATTAACGATTTTCATCTATGGAAACCGACTAAAGTACGCTGTAGATGCTCTATTTTAAAATCTTTGACCCCACAAAAATTTCACAGCCACACATTTAACGTTGTATTACACATGGCGATTATCTAACAGCCGAAAACCGGTTTATAAAATAACATATACCCGTGCCGCGTCTCTTTGCATTCATAACATTTTATATATTCTACCCAGAAACAGGAACAGCCAATAATGCGGTCATCATTCAAGTCACAAAATTAGAAGCAGCATTGGACCCCACTGCTACAGGCAACTGAGATTACTACAGAACTGGCAGACACAAAAAATCTGGACAATAAATAAAATGAGTCACTTGGCAGGGGTATCCCTGTCGCCATAGCAAATGACACACAACGAGAGCTATGTTGGTTGATTCTGAGGATAAGCATGCAGGGCACAAAACCAGTAGCGAGTGCCCATACAGTGGACTGTTTGCATTTGCAACCTCAGGACGGATTGGAAACGTCAAAAAAGCGACCACAAAGTTCTGGCACATTCACACTACCAACCACAGGGAGTGGTGTAAACCTCACAGACCCAAAAATGCAATCTGTCCTGATCAGACAGCTTGCACAAAAGTAAAGGAAGATGGCACGTATTATAAAGACTTAAGTCTACAGATAGGAGCCTTTAAGCATGGAGCGGGCGGTCAACATAACGACGATACCATGAGCTTTAAAATATAGTAGGGTTTTTTTTTTAGTTCAGCTAAATATTCAAGGACTACAGTCCGCAGCAGATTTATGACTTCTTAACGAAGAAAATAAAAATCATCAAGAGGGAATCTACATTTAGATAAACTGGAGTACATACACGGCAACGTTCTATCACCTAATACTAAAGCCATGTGGTGTCGTCAAAGATAAAATACGTAGCAGCTAAAGAAAAATCATTCATCACCTCAGCACAATTTTAATTTGTCAAACATGTGGTCTCGTGGTACGTTACGTCACAGGTTCACGGGCGGATTCATATCTCAGGTCTGGTCGTACATCCGAAAGAGACTTCTGACCACAAATAGAACAGCAGCAAATTGCATCGATGTGGTGAAAATGACAAGGCCGCAAAAGCTGCGACACCCACAATCCAAAAACAACAAAGCAATTTGTACGATCGAACACACGACTACGTACAACTTCCCAACGATTGTTACTCATACATAGAAGTAGAACATAAAACAATAAGAACCCATAAGAACTACGCAGAATTACAATACTGGCCATTAAAATTGCTACACCACGAAGATGACGTGCTACAGACGCGAAATTTAACCGACAGAAGGAAGATGCTGTGTTATGCAAATGATAAGCTTTTAAGAGAATTCACCCAAGGTTGGCGCCGGTAGCGACACATACAACGTGCTGATATGAGGAAAGTTTCCAACCGATTTCTCATACTCAAACAGCAGTTTACCGGCGTTGCTTGGTGAAACGTTGTTGTGATCCCTCGTGTAAGGAGAAGAAATGCGTACCATCACGTTTCGGACTTTGATAAAGGTCGGATTGTAGCCTATCGCGATTGCGGTTTATCGTATCGCGACATTGTTGCTCCCGTTAGTCGAGATCCAATGACTGTTAGCAGAATATGGAATCGGTGGATTCAGGAGGGTAATACAGAACGCCTCGTATCACCAGCAGTCGAGATGACAGGCATCTTATCAACATGGCTGTAACGGATCGTGCAGCCACGTCTCGATCCCTGAGTCAACAGATGGGGACGTTTGCAAGACAACAACCATCTGCACGAACAGTTCGACGACGTTTGCAGCAGCATGGACTACCAGCTCGGAGACCATGGCTGCTGTCACCCTTAACGCTGCATCACAGACAGGAGCGCCTGCGATGGTGTACTCGATGACGAACCTGGGTGCACGAATGGCAAAACGTCATTTTTTTCAGATGAATCCAGTTTCTGTTTACATCATCATGATGGTCGCATCCGTGTTTGGCGACATCGCGGTGAAAGCACATTGGAAGCGTGTTTTCGTCGTCGCCATACTAGCGTATCACACGGCGTGATGGTATGGGGTGCCATTGGTTACACGTCTCGGTCACCTCTTGTTCGCATTGACGGCACTTTGAACAGTGGACGTTACATTTCAGACGTGTTACGACCCGTGGCTCTCCCCTTCATTCGATCCCTGCGAAACCCTACACTTCAGCAGGATAATGCATGACCGCATGTTGCAGGTCCTGTACCGGCCTTTCTGGATACAGAAAATGTTCGACTGCTGCCCTGGCCAGCACATTCTCCAGATCTCTCACCAATTGAAGTACAGTCGATGATGGCCGATGAACTGTGGTATCGTGTTGAAGTTGCATGGGCAGCTGTACCTGTACACGCCATCCAAGCTCTGTCTGACTCAATGCCCAGGCGTATCAAGGCCGTTATTACGGCCAGAGATGGTTGTTCTGGGTACTGATTTCTCAGGATGTATGCAACCACTTTCGTGAAACTGGAATCACATGTCGCCGGCCGCGGTGGTCTAGCGGTTCTAGGCGCGCAGTCCGGAACCGCGCGACTGCTACGGTTGCAGGTTCGAATCCTGCCTCGGGCATGGATGTGTGTGATGTCCTTAGGTTAGTTAGGTTTAAGTAGTTCTAAGTTCTAGGGGACTGATGACCACAGATGTTAAGTCCCATAGTGCTCAGAGCCATTTGAACCATTTGAACCACATGTCAGTTCTAGTATATTTGTCCAATGAATACCCGTTTATCATCTGCATTTCTTCTTGGTGTAGCAATTTTAATGGCCAGTACTGCATTTGGCAACATGCAGAACATAATGATCACACCACCATAACCAGCAGAAAAATAAAATAAAAAGCCCAGCGTATGAACCATCGCACTGCAATGTAAGTCTCTCATTTGCAGATGGAGTATTCTACAAATCATCAAAGTTTAAGATTCTTTCGAGGCATTCTTTCTGGGTGTTATAGTTTTCATAAACTTAAGTGTAAGAGAGATTAGGGCGTCGGTGCAGGAGATACCTCACCGCCAAACACTACGGAGGCCTGCGGACAGCTGCAGGCGTCCCGACTTAATTATCCGGTTGCGGGCTGGGAGACTACTGCCGCCCGATGGCGATGCGGCTGGGAAGCCTGGGGTGGGGGAAGAGAGATCCGGCGGGTTGCCTTGGCAACGCACCGCAACCAGCGTCTCGGGCGGTTCAGTGCCCTAGGGCGTGGCGCGGTATTAACCTGCCTGTCCAGAAAGGGAAGGGACAGTGTCTCGCTCGTGGCTGCTGCGTGGGACCATCCAAAGGGACCTCTAGGCTGGCCGTAGTCTTTCAGCGATTATAATTCCGTAAGAAAATGCAAGCAAACAGGCTTCAGACGTTAATCGTGATTTTTTTTTTTTTTAATTTCAATATACACGCATTTCAACCCTGCCCGCTCATCATTGGATGCTTAGGCATTATTTTAACTTTTAAAAAAAATGAAAAAGAAAAGCAAGTTGCTGCTGATCCTAATCAAACACTGCAAGCTTTCCCGACCGGTACATGTGTAAATGGTGATATCTTTCTTATGAGGTTTAGGCCATACTCCAAGATTTATTTGACTGATGTTTCGTCTACCAGTGCTGGAGGCATCGTCAGAGGCTATAACAACTCAGAAAGCAGTAACAAACCCAGATAAGCTTGTTTGAGATGTAAAGAAATTAAACAGTATCTAAATGAAAAGAACCAGACATATGCGAGCAACGAAAAATCTAAATCTCTATGGCTGGATTGGGATTTGAATTGCCTGAAACTCGGAATAATATATATATATATATATATATATATATATATATATATATATATATATATATATATATATATATGACTTTTTGATCACTCGGGTGATCAAAAAGTCAGTATAAATTTGAAAACTGAATGAATCACGGAATAATGTAGATAGAGAGGTACAAAACTGACACACATTCTTGGAATGACATGGGGTTTTATTAGAACCAAAAAAATACTAACGTTCAAAAAATGTCCGACAGATGGCGCTTCATCTGATCAGAATAGCAATGATTAGCATAACAAAGTCAGTCAAAGCAAAGATGATGAACTTTACAGTAAATGCTCAACATGTCCACCATCATTCCTCTACAATAGCTGTAGTCGAGGAATAATGTTGTCAACAGCACTGTAAAGCATGTCCGGAGTTATGGCGAGGCATTGGCGTCGGCTGTTGTCTTTCAGCATCCCTAGAGATGTCGATCGATCACGATACACTTGCGACTTCAGGTAACCCCAAAGCCAATAATCGCACGGACTGAGGTCTGGGGACCTGGGAGGCCAAGCATGACGAAAGTGGCGGCTGAGCATACGATCATCACCAAACGACTCGCGCAAGAGATCTTTCACGCGTCTAGCAATACTTTTTTTGTTTTTGTTCTAATAAAACCCCATGTCATTCCAAGCATGTGTGTCAATTTGTACCTCTCTATCTACATTATTCCGTAGTTTATTAAGTTTTCAAATTTATACTGACTTTTTGATCACCTAAGCTGCCCCTGCTGCCGTTTTTTTATACAGCCTGCAATGCCTTCATCTACATCGATACTCTGCAAATCACATTTAAGTGCCTGGCAGAGGGTTCATCGAACCACCTCCACAATTCTCTATTATTCCAATCTCGTATAGCTCGCGGATAGGATGAACACCTATATCTTTCTGTACGAGCTCTGATTTCCCTTATTTGATCGTGGTGATAAATACCACATGCAAGATTTTCGTATTCTCTCACTTACTACACACGGATTGTTAGCCCAACAGAAAAAATGAACATATTTTTGTAGGAAATTTAATGTAGTTAAATTTACTACTGGGATATGTTTTCACTGGAGGCCACGGTTTTCTAGTTATTAAAGAAAAACGGATTTTTGGTAAGTTACTTTGGTACGTTTTTCTGGAATAATTTGAAAACTATGGCCTTTAGCGAAAAAGCATACCAGTACAGAATTTAACTACATTAAATTGCCTAGAAAAAGGACCTGATAATTTTTGATGTAGGACAGATAGTTTGCGGGTAGTGAGCAAGAGTATGAAAACCTTGCGCATGATATTTGAAGGCTTTGGGGGTTACATAAATCACTACGATTGGGATAGATTAATCATCGTGCGTGTGCGCGTGTATGTGTGTAGCTATAAAATGTAACGTTTACATTGGCTCTTGGCGCAATAAGCTTTATTCCTACGTTTCAGATCTTAGTTGAGCGAAGATGCAGTTGTGGACGCATGATGCCATGAAGTGCAGTGAGGTGCGAACGACAGACTAAAGTTAAACCTACCATCAATTGAATAGTCTTATCACCTGATTGGCTGCTGTGGTAAGAAGTGGAGGGATTATACTCGGGCCATCATATTTTCGTTCATTAATGATTATGAACCTCCAAAGACTGACATACTGCTACATAGACAAAACATTATTTTACGGGTGTTATCAACTTTTCGGAAACATTTGAGTAAAAAGAGCCGAATCATTTCGCGCCGAATGGGTGTTAAGCGAAGTGGTTCGCGCGAAACGGTACAGTAATGCTTAGGAGGAGCCAAACTTTTTGGTTAAACTGCAGTTAACAAGAGTCCAAGACCGCGATTCTACGAGTAAATGCAGAGTGTAATTGAGTTTCGGAAACGTAAATTTGAGAGTGAAAGACTATTGTGTTTTTTGAATAATAAGAGTGGTTAGTAACTTAACGTGCGATTATTTCAGGCGTAGATATTACTATAACCCATCTCAGTGAACAGTTTTCTATTTTGCATGATGCAATGTGCATAATAAAAAAAAATAGCTGGCTTCTCTATGAAATTCGGAACTTATTATTTCATTAAGAGAGAGTCTCAGCCTGTTTCTTAGCAAGTCTGAGGGATGGTTAATAACAGTAACAAAGACTACCACGTATCATGTAACTTAAAAATTGAGAGTTGAACGCTCCTTGTACTTCTTTTTTTCTTAAATTTGTGGAAATTATCCGCTGAAATGTCTCTAGACGTTCTGTCTAAACCTTTATAGAACATCCACATCCACATACACATCTTTCTCCAAATTCAAATTTTCTCTTCCCTCGTGACAACTTATTGATAATGTTTGATCTTCGGAATCACTCCTGCGGCGTATGTACTTAATTAAAATGACAATTGGGATAAAAAAAGAAGTCCTGATACCATTTCGTCGCTAGACAGTGAATCCCTCGCTCCGTTCTCATTTCGCATGCATAGAATTGGACGGCGGGCTTGTGACGATGTGCAGGCATCATTCCTATCGCCTGTGTGCGGCTGCGCCGGTGTATTTCATTGCTTTGATCGTGTAAATCCGTCCCTGTCCGTCGGGGCGGTTATGTGATTCGCTATGGACGTCTGAGATGATTTAGTACGTCAATAAATATGTGATCGAGTGAGGTGTAGTGAGTGAATGACCATTGGGCAGTCTATAATCGTAGTACGTATACAGCAGCGAATTCTGGAGGGGAAACAATTCGCCTAGGCTGGATGTTCTATACACGACTGATCATACAATTATATCTTTCCTGACTAACTGCACATACTCACAATCCCACAGTACAAATGGATGCATGTGAAATGAGAATGTAAGGTCAATTCTACGGAAGGCAAAGGGTCGACGTTTTATTATGAGAATTCGAGGAAAGTGTAGCTCATCTGTTAGCGAGACCAGGTACAGAACACTTGTCCGACCCATTCTTGAGTACTGTGGACCCACCAGATCGCGTTAGAGGAAGACTTCGAAGCAATTCGGAGGCGTGCCGCTACATTTGTTATTGGTGGATTCGATCAACAAGCGACTGTTACAGGACTGCTCCACGAACTCAGGTGGGAGTCCCTGGAAGCAAGATGATATTCTTTTCGCGAAGCGCTATTGAGAAGGTTTAGAGAACCGTCATATTCGACAGATTGCAGAACAATTCTACTGCCACCATCTCGCGAAAGGCCCGCGAAGATAGGAGTCGCACGGAAGCATATCGATAGTATTTTCTTTTCCCCTCTCTCCATCTGCGAGTGGAATAGGATAGGCCATTCCGATAGGGAATGACCAGCAGTGGTACAAGGTAGCCTCCACCATTCACCCCATGGTGACTTGTGGAGCATGTATGTAATGTAGATGAAGAAACATTTAAATAATGTAAAGGTTTCCAGAAATAACTGCAACCAGCTGTTTTTGTGATGCTTCAATTTCTATTTACTACGCCCGTTTTCGAATCACCAAGCGACTCACACACTAATGAATGATTAAACACCAGAACTTAGCATAGATAATAATCAATGTGTATTAACAAAAAAAGTCAAGCGTACTTTCAATATAACAATTATAGATGAAATATTGCCCTGAAAACTTAGTTTGATGGATTTCGTAAATAACACATGTTAATTTGGCAGTAATGAATACATGTTACTCTTGTAATTATATATTGCCAGCAGTGTGTAATTTTCGATAATGTGAGTGCTGACCAACAAAAATCTCTGCTCCAACACAAATTCTTTTAACACTAACCTTAGTCACGCTTTTTGTTTTCTTTACATTCTGTGAAATACGCAGAAGTTGCTGCCTTCAGCAAAGGTTGTATAGTGCTGTAGATTTAACGTAACTGGAAAACATAAAGTATGTTTTCCAGAGTGATGTGGCCACCAGAAGTTTGCTGATAACTGTAAATAAAGACTTTAACTTGGTCTAATTATGTAAATACACTGAAGCACCAAAGAAACTTGTATATGCATGCGTATTCAAATACAGATATATGTAAACATGCAAAATACGGCGCTCCGGTCGAAACGCCTATATAAGACAAAAAGTGTCTGACGAAGTTGTTGCATCGGTTACTGCTGCTACAATGGGTGATTATCAAAATTGAAATGAGTGTGAACGTGGTGTTATAGTCGGCGCACGAGCGATGGGACACAGCATCTCCGCGGTATCGATGAAGTGCGGATTTTCCTGTACGACCAATTCCCGAGTGTACCGTGAATATCAGGATTACGGTAAAACATCAAATCTCTGACAGCGCTGCGGCAAGAAAAAGATTCTGCAAGAACAGAACCAACGACGACTGAAAAGAACCGTTCAGCGTGACAGAAGTACAACCGTTCCACAAATTGCTGCAGATTTCAATGCTGGGCCATCAACAAGTGTCAGCGTGCGAACCATTCAACGAAACAACATTGATACGGGCTTTCGGAGCCGAAGGCCCGCTTCTGTACCCTTGATGATTGCACGACACAAAGCTTCACGACTCGCCTGTGCCTGCCAACACCGTCTTTGGACATGTTGATGACTGGAAACATGTTGCCTGGTCGGACGAGTCTCGTTTCAAATTGTATCGAGCGGTTGGACGTGTACGGGTATGGAGACAATCTCATGAATCCATGGACCCTGCATGTCAGCAGGGGATTGTTCAAGCTGGTGGAGGCTCTGTAACGGCGTTGTGCGTGTGCTGTTGTAGTGATACGGGACCCCTAATACGTCTAGGTACGATTCTGACAGATGACACCTACGGTAGCGTCCTGTCTGATCACCTGCTTCCGTTGTGCATTCCGACGGCCTAGGGTAATTCCAGCAGGACAATACGAAACCCTACACATTCATAATTCCAGGAAGGCTTCTGAGTGTAACCACTTCCGCTGGCCACCAAACTCGCCAGACATGAACATTACTGAGCATATCTTGGATACCTTGCTGTTCAGAAGAGATCTCTACCCTCTCGTACTCTTACGGATTTATGGACAACCCTGCAGGATTCATGGTGTCAGTTACCTCCAGCCCTACTTCAGAAGTTAGTAGAGACCACGCCATGTCGTGGCACTTCTGCGTGCTCGCGGGGACCCTACACGATATTAGGTAGGTGTAACAGTTTCTTTGGCTCTTCAGTGTAATTCCACCACACTTAGCGCCTTCTTGTTTCGTTTCTCTATCTTGTCACATTAAAAATGTGCGCTATCTGATGGTGAGTCGCTAGGCGATCCGAAAACGGTCATGATGAATAAAAATTGAAGCATCACAAACGGCGACTGGATACAGTTATTTCACAAAACCTTTGTTCATCACAGTCGCAGTATTCCACATCCATAATAGATAAGTTTTGAATTATATGTTTGACTAGACTACATATAT
Organism: Schistocerca nitens; assembly: GCF_023898315.1. Taxonomy (NCBI): domain Eukaryota; kingdom Metazoa; phylum Arthropoda; class Insecta; order Orthoptera; family Acrididae; genus Schistocerca; species Schistocerca nitens. The sequence continues at coordinate 980,660,407 of NC_064615.1, read as the reverse complement.
TTCATTAATTTCCTGACGCATTTCGGCCTCTGGCTATCCTCAGAAAAACTGTATGAGGAAGAAAGTGTCAGAAAAAAAGTTACGTATACAAACATTTGCACATCAGCCAGTTCTTAAAGGCAATACATTTCTAAAGCCTGTGCATTGTCGCCTCAGTCTCCCTATTTTGTACTGTCCTCTCCAATTCTTAATAATTTTGATAATGTGTTTCATTCAATAGATATTTAACGGGTTTCTTTTTCGGCTGCCATTTCTTGACAAAATTATATGATTGTTTGAGCCCGTACATGTGTAGCCAGATTTCCGTCACAGTACAGTTAGTGTTAACTTGTTCACTTTTAAAATATCACGTTTCCTATCATGTTAAGAGACCAGAACGCATAAATACTCGTATATCGAGGTGCTGTTTTCACTTAGTTATGCCGAACAGTGTGGCGGAACCTCTGACGTACGAAGAAATTTTTAGCGTTTATTGTTGATGCGTTTTGCTATATACTTTTCCTCTGTCAGAAAGAGACATTCAGGAGGAGTAAAGCAACGTCGAAGTTGGGGAACATAATCAAATAGTAACGAAATAGCAGTGCAGCAAAACAGCGTCTTGTAGGAGAGGGGGGTCCCTGCTGTACCATATGTAAACTAACAAGTAACTTGGTTCGTGTGTTATGACTGTCGTATCCAGTGCCCAAAATGTTTACCTTCTGCAGTGACGCATAAGCGATTTCGGCAGACAATACTATCGCACTCTAAATTTTACCTGGAATTATTGCAGCACAGCCCGTGGAATATGGCATTTGTCTTTGCCTCCAATATCAAAAATGATATATAGCGGCTTTTAGAAGACAGCATTGGACATTAGATGGATACAGGGCAATAATATAAAAACTCCATTAGCAGAACTTGAAAACGCCATCCTTATTTTACCATTCGACTGGCTGTCGAATTAAGATACCTAACTGGGCCTCAGTTAGTATTCGTAGGTGAGAAAATGTGAACGGTTCTACAAAGCTCGTTTGCAAAAAGGATGACTTTCTTCAAAACTTTTTGAATGATTGTAATTACTGCCCACTCATAAACTGGTTAAAAATTTGGCCATAACTTTAAAACTAAGTACCACCCAGTGCATTGCAGAGGTGCGTAATGTTTGCAGCCAGCCTTCCTTTTATCGAAATAGCCTAGTGCAGTTTTTCCCAATGAATGCAGCAAGCGTGGGGGTCGTTGAGACGCAAGCTAAACTATTGCGTCAACGGCTGTAAGAACTCGGTACGAACTATCGACCCGCCTTCGACAGAACTGCTCGAGTGAGTGATTGCGTTCATTGTTCGCGAAGGCTGCGTGTGCCAGTTTTCACAGTCAAGGACTTGCAGCATTGCTTGCGTCACCTGTTGGCGTGCACTGTTCCTCGCAGGCTCTTCTCCGAAGCAGTTGCGTCTTTATTTCCTCCACAGTAGACAGATGTATTAAACATTCTAGAGGTGGCGTTTATACTGCAGTGGGTGTCAAATGCGTAACTCGCGGAGCGCTACATAACGAGAGGGGGAGGCAGGCCCACGCGACGGATTCAGGACGACTGTGGTTTTTAGACTGTTCTCCAGGCTAGTTTAGGCAAATGTCGGGCTAGTTCACGATCTCCCCTTCGGAAAATAGGCCACGCAAACGTTTAAACCACGATAAGACACAGACCAAGGTCACACATTTCACAGACGGTGTAGGTTACCTGGAGGCCGTGGTGGCAAGAAAAGTGTCGTGGCGCCAAGTCAAAATAAACGTATTGGCCAAATCAGTAAACACGAGGGAACACTGTGACCCTGGGACAACAAAAAACAGAAGCTGAAGAAAGAGACAAATAGCTGAAGATAATAGTTTTGAGACCTGACGCCAGTGATTTCGTCGAATGCATGGATCAAGAAACCCGGCAATATGCACCGTAGGAACAACGTGGTACCTGTCACCTGTTATCTGAACCTCCGTTCATCAGTTTACTGGATTTAACAGTTGTCAGAACCGTAGCAGGTATATAAAGCATTGTTTTTAGCTAAATGCTCCATCTATAATGTTTCGAGCAGCAGCTGTACTTGGATGCAGTCTGTCGAAATCGAATGTTATTTTCTTCTCCAGCAGCTATTTCGAATCTCTTCATTTTTCGTCACAGATATTTCTTGTAAGTCTGAAGACTGTGTACGTCATAGCAACGAATTTCGCGTTTGTTAGTTAGTCCGCTGGTGAGGAAAATATTGTCATCGAAACAGTCTTTCATCGTCTTTGTCATTCCCTTATTCTTCTTTCTTCGTACTGCGGGTGCTTTTTTCTTCACGCTTATGCCAGAACAAGCAGTTGCATTGTTTCTGGACTTCCAAGAAATGTTACAGTTTCCGGAGAACTATGTTTTAAATTCTCTCCAAGGTGAAAAAGGATTTTCTACACGAGGCAGGGGAAAAATAAAGACCTCCGGTCGCTTTTCATGCGCACCTTCACCCTGACTGGTCTGTTTATGTTCTTGGGGGGGAGAGAGAGAGAGAGAGAGAGAGAGAGAGAGAGAGCCAGGCGCGCTCTCTGTGTCAGAGGTGGAATTATTAAAAACCCGGACTACGTCACCAACAGACCCTACGCTGGCACGCCCGAGCTACCTCCACACCCTCTTACGCCGTTCGCATGGTAGAAGAGAAGTTGGTGGACGAGGAGCTGGTCGAGTTTCGTGACGTCACAACGTAGAATTCCACGTTCCAGAGCTTCCGAAGTGTGAAAGACTGAATAAGACACATCAGATTTTTGTTCTGTGTAGAAGAACATGGCTAGTGAGTTGCACGCCATGTTGGATCACGTTGTTTACAGTTGAAGCCGTATTTGGTGGGTTTTATATTACAACATACATAAAAAAATGGCTCTGAGCACTGTGGGACTTAACATCTATGGTCATCAGTCACCTAGAACTTAGAACTACTTAAACCTAACTAACCTAAGGACAGCACACAACACCCAGCCATCACGAGGCAGAGAAAATCCCTGACCCCGCCGGGAATCGAACCCGGGAACCCGGGCGTGGGAAGCGAGAACGCTACCGCACGACCACGAGATGCGGGCCAATATATATCGAATGAATGTGTGCTATTTCAAATCACCAATACATTGACAGTCTATAGAAAACGCGTAGTTTTTGGTACGATTCGTTACAGTTAAATGTCAGTTATTGACATGTTGGCGGTTAAAGCCTGCAGGATATGGTAGAATCAAAGACAATGTAGATAACAGTAGTTTGCAGTAATGTAGTGAATTGAAGTTTGGAATTGTGAACTCAAGTGTAATCGGTTTGCATCCTCTTATCTACAAATACTTTTTATTTACCTTCTTTACGTTTCCTAAAAAATGCTGGGAGTTTCTTATTAATTTAACAGAAGTGTGTTGAACGTACCATGTTATATGGATCAGTGAACTGCAAGATTGCTTTCTGTATTACTGCCTGATACTATAGCAATTCAGTATTAATTAACTCACTCACTCATTCATTCATTCATTCATCCATCCATCCATCCATCCAAAACAACTTTCCAGATTTTAGTAGAAATAATGTCTCCATAAATACTGTGTGTGATTGTGAGCACTGACAAACGTGTACGCTCGAGCTACTGTCTTGATACAAAACTTTCCTTTCCATCTAGTATCACTTCGAAGTATATTGAAGATGTTATTTATCTAAACTGCAGACGGAAAAGCGTGGCTAGCATGTGAGTAAGAAGAGAAATGTGATTTCAGTGAAGAACAGGTAGTGAAGTTACGCGCGTACAGTTTCGTAAACAAACTATGTAATTTGTGCGTCAGACAGATATAGCCGACATCTGCTGCTGGTGAACGCCGCTGTGGTCGCAAATTACGATGAGGAGCACGTTCCGTTTGAGGTACGGGTGTACTATTTCGCATCTGGGCTTGCGCCAACCACGATGTAAACCATGTCTGGCGTGCTTCATTATGAGGAACGTGTCGCACGTGAGAATGGTTTAACGATCTCCTGCGGCTCGCTGTTTCACTGGACCCGAGAGCCCTTGCCCACTACAGTCATCGGCTATTGGTCCACTGGTCGGCGGATTCCTGGGTGCTACCAGAGCGCGAGCAACATTCCGTAGAGACAGCTCATCTTCAAAGTCTCTCGATATATTTAACGGTTTTTGACAATGCACGTAGTTCCATTCACATCTATATCAGTACTGAGCAAGCCACCTGACGGTGTGTTGCGGAGGGTGTCTGTGATACCATTAGCTGATGTCCTCTTGTTCCATTCGCGAATGGCACGTGTCAAGAATGATTGTCGGTAAGCAGCTATATTAGCTCTAATTTCTCGAATTCTCCCGTTATCATTTCGTAGACATATATGGGGGGAAGAAATATGTTGCCCTATTCTTCCCGGAACGCGCACACAGCAATTCAGTAGTGTGTGATGCACACCACCTCTCATTTAGCGTCTGCGACTGGTGTCTGTTGAGCATCTCCGTAATGCTCTCGCGCCGACTGAACCATGCCGTGCCGAGGCGGGCGCTCTTCGTTGTATCTTCTCTCTCTCTCTCTCTCTTCTGTTATTGTTACTTGTTGAGTGTCCCAAACTGATGAACAGTATGCAAAAATCGGCCGAACAAGTGTTTTGCGAGACACTTCTTTCGTAGATGAGTGCAATATCCTTAAGATTCTTCATATTAATCCCGGTTTGGCATCAGTTTTTCCTACTCTTTGTTTTCTCTATTTATTCCATTTAAGGTCATTCCGAATAGTTACTCCTAGATAAGTTACAGCAGTTCCTGTTTCCAGTACTTTGTCATCGGTTGTGTAAAGTAATTGACTGTTTTCTTCTATGTACACAACTAGCCATTGTGTAAAGTAATTGACTGTTTTCTCCTATGTACACAGTTAGCCATTAAAATTGCTACACCACGAAGATGACGTGTTACAAACGCGAAATTTAACCGACAGGAAGAAGATGCTGTGATATGCAAATGATTAGCTTTTCAGAGCATTCACATAAGGTTGGCGCCGGTAGCGACACCTACAACGTGCTGACATGAGGAAAGTTTCCAACCGATTTCTCATACACAAACAGCAGTTGACCGGCGTTGCCTGGTGAGACGTTGTCGTGATGCCTCGTGTACGGAGGAGAAATGCGTACCATCACTTTTCCGACTTTGGTAAAGGTCGGATTGTAGCCTATCGCGATTGCGGTTTATCGTATCGCGACATCGCTGCTCGCGTTGGTCGAGATCCAGTGACTGTTAGCAGAATATGGAATCGGTGGGTTCAGAATCGTAATACGGAACGCTGTGCTGCATCCCAACGGCCACGGGACGTTTGCAAGACAACAACCATCTGCACGAACAGTTCGACGACGTTTGCAGCAGCATGGACTATCAGCTCGGAGTCCATGGCTGCGGTTACCCCTGACGCAGCATCACAGACAGGAGCGCCTGCGATGGTGTACAACGACGAACCTGGGTGCACGAATGGCAATACGTCATTTTTTTTTCGGATGAATCCAGGTGCTGTTTACAGCATCATGATGGTCGAATCCGTGTTTGCCGACATCGCGGTGAACGCACTTTGGAAGCGTGTATTCGTCATCGCCATACTAGCGTATCACCCGGCGCGATGGTATGGGGTGCCATTGGTTACACGTCTCGATCACCTCTTGTTCGCATTGACGGCACTTTGAACAGTGGACGCTACATTTCAGATGTGTTACGACCCGTGGCTCTACCCTTCAGTCGATCCCTGCAGAACCCTACCTTTCAGCAGGATAATGCACAACTGCATGTTGCAGGTCCTGTACGGGCCTTTCTGGATACAGAAAATGTTCGACTGCTGCCCTGGCCAGCACATTCTCCACATCTCTCACCAACTGAAAACGTGTGGTCAATGGTAGCCGAGCAACTGGCTCGTCACAATACGCCAGTCACTACTCTTGATGAACTGTGGTATCGTGTTGAAGCTGCATGGGCAGCTGTACCTATACACTCCATCCAAGCTCTGTTTGACTGAATTCCCAGGCGTATCAAGGCTGTTTTTACGACCAGAGGTGGTTGTTCTGGGTACTGATTTCTCAGGATCTATGCACCCAAGTTGCGTGCAAATGTAGTCACATGTCAGTTCTAGTATAATATCTTTGTCGAATGAATACCCGTTTATCATCTGCATTTCTTCTTGGTGTAGCAATTTTAATGGCCAGTAGTGTATGTGCAAATTACTGCATTTACGTACGTCCAGGATCTACTGCTAGTTCGTGCGTCATTCAATTCTCTGCAGGACCTATCGCAAGTCTTCCGACCTTGCTACCGTCTTGTTGGCAAGCGCATCATATGCGAAGAGTCTTTCGGAGCTCCCGACATTTTCTAATAGATCGTTTATAGACTTTATGAGCAGTAACGGCCCTATCGCACTTCCTTTGAATAAGCCTGAAATTACCTATACCTCTGCAGATTTTGTTCCGGTAAGAGCGACAAGTAGAGTTCTATCTGCAGGGATTTCTTGAATCCAGTCGCAAATCTGTTCCAGTAGTCTGTAAGCTCGTTTTTTTTTTTTTCACTAAATAGGACTGGGAACTATGTAAAATGCCTTCCTCAGGTTAAGGAGACGCCATCAATCTGAGCACCGATGTCTACAGCACTGTATAACTCGTGGAGAAACAGAACGACCTAAGTTTGGCAAGACCTCTCTTTTTACAATCCGTATAGATTTCTGTAGAGATGATTTTCGTTTTCCAGAAGCGTCAAAAAAGCAAAACATGTTCCACAATTCTACAACAGAGTGACGGCAGCTACATAGGCTGTCCTACGACCCATCTAGAAAACGGGAATGAACGCCCCTTTCCAGTACTAAGAGCCGCACTGAATGGCCGCATGGTTCGAGGCGCCATGTCACGGATTGCGCGGCGACTCCCGCCAGAGGTTCGAGTCCGTCCTCGGGCATCAGTGTCTGTGTTCTTAGCGTAAGTTAGTTTAAATAGTGTGTATGTCTAGGGACCGATGATCTCAGCAGTTTGGTCCCTTAGGAATTCACACACATTTGAACCAGTACTAAGCGATTGTATTTGAATTTCTGTTCCGCCATCATTTTTCTCCACATTTGCCATTTCCGTGTTCATACGATGATTGATAGGAGGGACTGGCTTACTGTCTTCCGCGGTGAAACTGTTTCGGAAAACCAAATACGGTATTTCGGCGATCTGTAACCTTTCGTTTCGATGCCAGTATAATCACTGAGTGCCTTAATATGTGATTTGGAGCCACCTAAACATCTTACGGTTTTTAGTCAGTTCGGATGACAAAATTTTACATTCAAAGTCGTTGAACGCTTCTCTATTGCTCTCTTTACGCTCATTTCCTCTTAACTTCGGTTTGTCAGTTAGTTTTTGACAACTCTTAAATCTCTGGTACTCTCTTCGCCTGCGTAGCAGTCTGCTAACACGACTATTGAACCACGGTGGGTCTTTTCAATCCCTTAAGACCTTGCCTTGTCCAAGGCATATTGAATGATACTTTTGATTTCTTTTCATTTCTGCTCCACGTCTTCGTTCTCAGCGCCGAACATTGGATGTTGACTACCCAGATACTCAGCAATTTGTATTCTGCCACTCTTGTTAAGCAAGAATTTTTCCCGCTTTTCTTAACAATCTTCGTAACACCAGTGGTCATTAATACTACCACAGCCTTATAGTCACTGATACCTTCCTCTAGGTTAATTTATTCAACCGGCTCAGTTCTGCTGCCAGGAGGTCTACGACGTTACCTTTCCGAATATGTTCTGTGACTATCTGCTTGCAGTAATGTTCAGACAAGACAGTCATAATAATGTCACACGAATCACATGTCTCTGGCACCAGTTTTGATCGTATGGCGCTCCTATTCTATATCTAACAAGCTGAAGTCTTCCACTAGATACTCCGTAGCGATTCATCGTTTCTGCCACCTTTACCACTGGATAGCTGTGACGAGCTTCACTTTGCGTTGTGGGGCAACAGCGACGATTTCACTTTTGGTTCTCCGTGGTGTGTAAAACGGCCGCCATTCAAATGGAGTTTCGAAATATATATATATATATATATATATATATATATATATAATTCGGTTTCGGCTTACTTAGCAAGCAGCGTTCTCACTTCAAGAGGGCGGTTACGTGAAGTGCTGAAATATTACGTGAAGATCAAATTTTGATGTCAGTTCGAGTGATCATGTATGAAACGCACGAAAAGGATATGCTCCGAACCAACAGAGAGATTCCTGTTAAATAACAAAACTTCAATGAGTCACTGAAAAGTTTTAATAAATCCGTAGATGAAAACAATTAATTTCTAAGCGTTGTGAAGGAATACATCTTTAATATTCAGTCACTTACGAGCACAGCTTGAGTTCCCGTGTGTAAATCCGTTTTTTGTGTGTTTATGATGCGGCCCTTCTCTCCCTGCCCGTTCAGTTGTAATCTTTCACTGCGTGATGGGTCGCAGTCGCAGAGGTGTTACTGATTTGCTCACGTCTGGTCCTCCACCCATAATGACAGGTCTCTCATTTCGACGTGGTTGTCTACCACATAATATATTTCGGCGGCCGCAGAGAAAGCAAGAATTGGCTGATAGGTTTCTCCTTTTGATGTGGTTCTCTACCACATAATATTGCAGCTGCCGCAGACAAAGCAAGAATTGGCTGATTTCTGTTAGCACTCCTCACCACGATAGCTTGTTATCTGTCTTGCAGCTGTAATGCGCGCTTTGTGGCGCTAGTACCCATATCCGGGACTTTTCGCGTTCGCTTTAGTGCGCGCTGCAATGAACGTGAAAATAGGCGACTGCGCCCGACGCGGTGTGGGTTTAACGTTCTGTAGGAAGGAACATCCAGTGACGTGATAGCAAACGTAGAGGAGTACATAGCGCAATGATCACGTCCGTCTTAAAATTATGGTCTTTCCGGTGTCTCTTTGGGATCTTCAGTTCCGTGTTCACATTGCTTACGTCAGGGCCTCTCGTAATGCAGAGTGCAGAAGACGGATTAGCCGCTACGTTGACGACGGTCAAACACCCACTCCTCGATTCTCTGCGCCGGCCGCGGTGGTCTAGCGGTTCTAGGTGCTCAGTCCGGAACCGCGGGACCGCTACGGTCGCAGGTTCGAATCCTGCCTCGGGCATGGATGTGTGTGATGTCCTTAGGTTAGTTAGGTTTAAGTAGTTCTAAGTTCTAGGGGACTGATGACCACAGATGTTAAGTCCCATAGTGCTCAGAGCCATTTGAACCATTTGAATCGATTCTCTGCAATAGCGCTCTCTCGCTATTTCATTACGCTTGGCTCGCACGCTCCGCCTGTCCAAATCTTCACCTCTGTTTTCTTAGTCATTGCCAAATATTTATGTGCAGTGGGTGGAGAGCTTAGTTTATGGGACAAGATTACCGGTGTAAAAGAGACGATACCTACATTCCCTTACATGTGCGTCATCGTTCAATCCAAAAAAAAAAAAAAAAAAAAAAAAAACCAACTGCCGTGTCGGTAATATCTGTGGACATTCCAAGTGCAATGGAGTACACTAGGAGGTTATCAATTTTGGCTGCCAATTGTTCGTACAAATTCCCAACATTGTCGCTGTTTCGCCAAGAGATTGTCACACTGAAATATGGTATTCTGTTGTATCCGAGAGCTGAAGTGGGATTCGTTGTCTCTACTGCGTCCAACAAAATATTCCTTATTAATGGAGCTTCCGTAAGCGGCTTCCGAGCTCTTTGCTAAACGTAGAGTAACTTAATAACTAGCTCTAAGAGTCCTTTCGCATCGTTCACCACCTTCTTCGCTCTAAAGTAGAGAAAAAATTGTGTTGGGACAATACAAGCGAAAACGAATACACATTTGAGAGGAATGTGAACGAACTTCAGTTTGTTTAGCTGGTCCTGTAATCAATATAACCATACCAAAGTAGTGGTACAACCTCATTAGTGAGTACAAAATTCTGTCTGACTCCCTTAATTCCTCCGCTCTGGCGTCCACTGTGATTTCACTGTACTTTGCTGAATGCAATTTGCTTCAGTGTCTTTCAGTAGACGATTTTCTTACACATAATTACTGCACCGCGGATTAGATAGTCGGTTTTATCGTCACCACTAATAAAGAAGTTCCCCCTCCCTTTTAAATGGTCTTTCGGAAATCTTGCATTTTTCGGAGCACATTGTTCCATTATTCTAGTAATTGTCTTGCGTTTTGGTGATTAAAATTCTTCTGGGTATATGCCGCGTCATTGCTAAAAACTAACAACAACAATAATAAACTAAAACCGACGTTTCGGCCAAATTGCAACGACCCTGAGGAAGGGTGAAACGTCGGTTTTAGTTTATTATTGTTGTTGTTAGTTTTTAGCAATGACCGGGCATAATACCCAGAAGAATTTTAATCACTATGACACCGGCCGCGGAAGCCTACGTTCTTATGTCTTGCGCTCATCCACTTGTGTTGAAATAAGCCACCTATCAAAGCACTCGGCAGCGTACCCACGGCGTCTTCACTATGTCACCCGAGTTGACGAGAATTAATCCGAGTTGGACCGATGCACCGTGCAAATACTCCCTGCACGTCGCTTTCCACACTCGCTATTTTCCGTGTGCCAGAGGCGCTGACCTACATACTACCGTGTTAATTGGATGGATCTTTTCAGACCGCATCGAGTCGCTTGCATCGTATACAGAGACATCTTCCATTAATCTTCTCTTTTCCGAGAGGGTTTGAACGTACAGTAGCTCGAGGTGAAAGCTTGTAATAAATCTACAGTCGCTTTTATTCCACGAACAAAGCAGTGCGGGTCCGCCCCGTTAGATACACCGTTGAGCTCCTGTGTAAAGCCCCCTTGCGGGGTTGGGCCACCCTTCTCCGTCGTGACACATTCGCCCGCGACTGAGGAAAAAAAGAGACAGCAAAATGAAACGGGATCGTTTCTCACGTGCAGTGCCTGGGACTTGTCCTTCTTCTCGTGGCGGACCCGGCGAAAGCACCATCGACCGTAGGGAGTGCCGTGTCGGGGTCACGTGGAGGTCACCGTGGTTAGGCGGGATTGGGGGAAGGGGCAGGGAGGGAGGGAAGATTGAGGGAAGAGCACGGAGGGGTCTGCACCGTGGGAACCGACGCGACCTGCCGCAATAGCGGCGGGCGAGACAGCTTGGGTGCGTGCGTCACTCCTTATCAATACTCAGCGACCACGTGTTGCGTTCCCACTGGTACACGTGACACGCCGTTACACCGGATGGCGCCTCCTTTAGTTAACTACACCCCCGCCGTCTCAGCGTAGACTCGAGAGAAGAAAGACGAATACGTTATGTTCGAGTATAATGACTTTTCTGGAGACTAGAAATCTACTCTGTAGGAATCAGCATGGGTTCGGAAAAAGGCGATCGTGCGAAACCCAGCTCGCGCTATTCGTCCACGAGACTTAGAGGGCCATAGACACGGGTTCCCAGGTAGATGCCATGTTTCTTGACTTCCGCAAGCCGTTCGATACAGTTCCCCACAGTCGTTTAATGAACAAAGTAAGAGCATATGGACTATGAGACCAATTGTGTGATTGGATTGAAGAGTTCCTAGATAACAGAACGCAGCATGTCTTTCTCAGTGGAGAGAAGTCTTTCGAAGTAAGAGCGATTTCAGGTGTGCAGCAGGGGAGTGACGTAAGACCGTTGCTATTCACAATATACATAAATGACCGTGTGGATAACATCGGAAGTTCACTGAGGCTTTTTGCGGATGATGCTGTGGTATATCGAGAGGTTGTAACAATGGAAAATTATACAGAAATGCAGGAGGATCTGCAAGGAATTGACGCATGGTGCAGGGAATGGCAATTGAATCTCAATGTAGACAAGTGTAATGTGCTGCGAATACATAGAAAGAAAGATCCTTTATCATTTAGCTAAAATGTAGCAGGTCAGCGACTGGAAGCAATTAATTCCATGAATTATCTGGGAGTAGGTTTTAGGAGTGATTTAATATGGAATGATCATATAAAGTTGATCGTCGGTAAAATAGATGCCAGACTGAGATTCATTGGAAGAATCCCAAGGAAATGCAATCCGAAAACAAAGGAAGTAGGTTACAGTACAATTGTTCGCCCACTGCTTGAATATTGCTCACCAGTGTGCGATCCGTACCAGGTAGGGTTGATAGAAGAGATAGAGAAGATCCAACGGAGAGCAGCGCGCTACGTTACAGGATCATTTAGTAATCGCGAAAGCGTTACGGAGATGATAGACAAACTCCAGAGGAAGACTCTGCAGGAGAGACGCTCAGTAGCTCGGTACGGGCTTTTGTTGCAGTTTCGAGAACATACCTTCGCCGAGGAGTCAAGCAGTATATTGCTCCCTCCTACGTATATCTCGCGAAGAGACCATGAGGATAAAATCAGAGAGATTAAGAGCCCACACGGAGCATACCGACAATCTTTTTCCACGAACAATACGAGTCTGGAATAGAAGGGAGAACCGATAGAGGTACTCAAAGTACCCTCCGCCACACACCGTCAGTTGGCTTGCGGAGTATGGATGTAGATGTAGATGAGTGAAGGGCTGTTCGTTGTAGTTGCACACGTAGCTGCCTATGTTCCCATTTGTGTTCAATGCTGCGGCAAGATTTTGGTAGCCTGCAGTCACGTGGGAAACGGGGATTACCACCTGAGATTTCAAACAGAAGGGCGGCTTCAGAATAACTGCCCCTCCTATTCCCGGGGACACTCGCGTGCTACACCCACAAACACGGCGGGTCACTTCACAATTGCTGTTAATGTGTAACGCGGAGCAATGTGTGACGGGGCCGCCGCGAGGTATGTCAATATGCTAAATACTCTGTCGAAGCTGATTTTAAGTGATCAGTGACTGAACTGCGGCAGACGACGCGCCTTATAGCCCTGAAATTAAACTCGTATCTTAAGGTAATCACGAGCTCGTGATGATGTGCAGCGTATTCGAGGAAGCGGCGATCAACAATCTGCGGCAGAACTAGAATAACGGTCGCTTTGTTCACGGCGACTAAAGCTAACCTATACGAGAAAACTCAAGACAGGGAAAAAATCCAGCTTCAGCGCTCATAGCAAACTGTAATTTCTCGCTACCATCGGTTACCTGAAACTATCCTCACACTGACTACTTGAGATGCCGCGCCTGGAACTGTGACAGATGGTTTTCAGACAGGGCTTTGGAGTATTATGCGCCGTTATCCTGTAAGTTGGTAAGCGTGCTACAAACAGCGTGCAGAATGGCCTGTAGGTGGCAGCGTAGTGCAGATGCACACATACCGTCGCAATATCAGTATAAAGATGGCCGCCCCACTTACGACTTGCACCAGGGAAGAACACCGTTCTGTTATTCGGTTTTTGCGTAGTGAAGGTGTGAAACCTATTGAAATTCATCGACGAATGAAGGTTCAGTAGGTGATGCATGTTTGTCACAGCAGCAAGTCTACGAAGGGAGTAGGAAGTTCGCAAAAGGTGTGACTTCAGTGGCAGATGCTCCTCGTCCAGGTCAGGCACAACGAGTTGTGACTCCACAGAACATTGCAGCAGTTGAAGCCATAGTGGAGGAAAACCGCCAAGTGACACTGAATGACATTGCAGCATGTTTACAGATTAGTCATGGGTCAGCACACCACATTGTGCGTGATGTGCTCCAGTTTCACAAAGTGTCTGCAAGATGGGTGCCACGGCAGATGACTCTTGAAATGAGAGAACGACGTGTTGATGCTTGTGAAGAACTTCTTCGGCGCTTTGAACGAGAAGGTGATGGCTTCCTTGGAAGAATCCTTACTGGGGACGAAACCTGGGTTCACTTCTACTAATCGGAAATGAAGAGAGCGAGCAAGGAATGTCGCCATTCCTCATCATCAAAATCAAAAAAGTTTCGAACAGAACCATCAGCAGGGAAGGTTATGCTGACTCTCTTTTGGGACGAAAAAGGCGTCATTTTGGAGCATTACATGCCTAGAGGGACCACTGTCAGCAGTGCATCATACACAGATCTCGTAAAAAAAATCATCTGCGGCCTGCAATCAAATCAACGCGACGTGGATTGCTGTCAGCAGGTGTCCTTTTGCAACATGACAATGCAAGGCCCCACACTGCCCGTACAACAGTTTCAACAATCAGACCTGCATTTTGAGTGTCTTCCTCATCCTCCATACTCACCACACGTTGCCCGAAGCGATTTCCGTATGTTTGAACCAGCCACGCGGTGCATGAGTGGTTGCGTGAATTACCAAAAGAATTTTTTTCTAAAGGAATTTATGCACTTGTAAGCGCTGGAGGACTTGCATTGAGCGTGGGGGAGATTATGTTGAAAAGTGATGCAGCTTTGTACCACTTCTGCACAATAAATAATATTTAAAAAATATTTAAGGTTTTCATGTGACTCACCCTCCAGTTTCATGCAGCTATTGGACAACAGCCTTCGTTACTGTGTACTAGAAGATAATATACATATACCATCTTATTGATTTTATGTTACATTTGTATAGCGATGTCGGCATATCATGAAGATCTACTCATCCCGAATTACAACTCTACATTTGAAATGTAGATGATCTTGGGACGGGAATATGCTCTTTCCTATCCTATCCCACTCTTTTGCCATGTTCTTTGGCTCCACACCTGTTAAGGAAGATAACAGAGTAAATTATTTGTTATCACACCATTTGAAATGATGAACTTGCCTGTTCTGTGAACTTGTGAACCTGTAGTACCTCGTCCTTGCGCTTTCTTCTTCTTTTCGTAAGGAAGAGTACATTGGTTGAATCTTCCACTCTTATTGTCCCTTTATAACAAATACATCTCTTCATTAGGCTCTGAGCAACATGGAATTGTATGTTAACCGGGGACCTAGAAACGACAGAGAGGCTCCGTCCCCTCCACAGTCACAGTGGTCCATAACGACTACCGCAGTCCACCCCTCCGCCGCCCCACACCGAACCACTCTTTCAGGGTTATCGTGAGGTTCGGCCCCCGGTGGACACCCCCCCCAGGGAACGCGGAGAACTTGTTTGCGCAGCAATCGCCGAAACGTGTAGCTGAGGCGGAATAAGGGGAACAAGCCCGCAATCGCCGAGGCAGATGGAAAACTGACTAAAAACCGTCCATAGACTGGCCGGCTCACCGGACCTCGTCTCAAGTCCGCCGGACGGATTCGTGCCGGGGACCAGGCGCTCCTTCGCATCCGGAAAGCCGCGAGTTAAACCGCACAGCTAACCGGGCGGGCGAGCAACATGGTACGACGTGAAGAAACTAGTGACCGTCTTCCAATACTTCAGTTAGTTTGGGAACAACATGGCAACCAATACCATTTCCAAGTACTTGCTTTGCAGCCTTAGAAGTTGCACATCAGAAAGTCGTACCAGCCATATGGGCGTCCACGCCTCATCAGAAAACACAGCCGGAGTCTTGCCCTGTGAAGCAGAATGTGCAGCAATATGTGGCCGATCTGACGACAGAGCTGAGACAATGCTGGTGTAGGCACAGCTGTTTCCGATCACACCGTTCAGCGCACATTACTGGTACGACTTTCTCGTATTCAGTCGAGCTCCTGAAGATGGGATTTAGATTGTGAAATCCGGGTAGTGTGTACAAAATTTGTCAAGTACAATTGGAGTGAATGTACTCACATCGAAAAAGTTCAGTTTTATGAAGTTCCATGTTTTCTTAATTTGTTTGTGAGTCATTGCCGTGAAGGCATGAAAAAAAAAATTGCACTGTAAGCATCTCGAAGATTTACAACTGCAAGGAGAACGGTGTGAGAGGGAGCACTTGTTTAGTGCGCAGTTTCTGAGGAACGAGTGCGGACAGAGGCGGAACCAAAATACGCGGCACTAATTACTCGCCACTTGTGCCGGCGCGGCCCCGCTTTGAGACCAGACAAGTCCGCCGCGGGCGACCGCCGACGGCCAGGGCGCGCACTTGACCCGTCCGGTCTGTGCTGGTGCCTCTCGTCTCCGGCGCCCAGTTTGTCTCCCAATTAGTGACCCGGACCCGCCGTCTCCTTCTGGCGGCGCTTCTCGCGTCGCAGCCACCTTCTTGAGACGAAGCACGTCGACAACTCGGAACGCAGAGTCCCTTTTTCATTTTGCGCTACTGTGTCGGCGCCCATTCTACGAACGCGCACGATACACTGACGAGCCAAAGCATCTTGTTGATTCCTCTTCGGAACGCTATAAGGCAGCGATTTTGTGCGGCATGCATTCGTAAAGTCCTTCGTAGATTTCAGATATTCACACAGAGGTTACGCAATTCCTTAAGTCAGGGCTTCCCAACCTGTGGTCCGCGGACCCCTTAGGGGTCCGCTGGCTCTTTCTATGGGGTCCGCGGCAACCTTTCACCAAATCGTGTGAAATGATGAGTAAAATTACTGAATAAAAATGTGAAAATCAAATTTATCACTTTTTTTTTCGTGTGATCCCCAAGCAGCCTTTGCGGTTCCTAAGTGAGAACGCATACACAGTTTAGTGCCGGAGAATGCGGCTTCTCTGATCGACTGTTTCGCAACAATACGGGGGTCGTTTGTGCCCCGGCTCACGGCGCTAGATGCGCTGAAACCTTTTACGCATGCGCGGAGCGAGCTTTGTCCACCAATCACAGCGCTCGCTGGCACGTATGCGGTCCCAGGCATTATTAAATGTTAAACTTGCTTTGTCAGTGCACTACCTATTTCATTAGTCGATTTTTTACCAGTTTATTACTTCTAACATGGATCGGTGGCTGAAGTCAGGATCACTGAAGAAGGGCGCAGTTTCTCCATCGCCTTCACAACGAGGGAAGTTTCCAGTTAAAATGAATGAGGAGGGACCAAAGGAAGACTTTACATACATTTGAACATTTTTCTTCGGATTTCACGAACCGCCCCCGCCCCCCCCCCCCCCCACACACACAAACACACACGACTGTTACGAAATATGCGTGCTCCTTACACAGCAGTAGCCAAATATTGGAAGTGAACAGACCATAAGCGGCAGCTTGTCAACAGCGAACAGTTTGGACGTGACGTTGATTGCTCTTGGAGGAAGACAGCTCCCTCGTGAGAAATTTCAATTACCAAGTAATTTTAATCAGGCTATAGTGTTTTGAACAAAATGAGTAAATCCACTAGTAAGTGTCTGGATACAATGGGAATTCAAATTGGATCGTTAATTTCAAGTTGTTTTCATTCATCTCTAAACCAAAGACTATTGATACTTAGAGGGGGCAGGAGGGGGTCATTGGGAACATGGCACTTGCATTAAGAAGCTTTCAGTTCCCATGGGTTTCGCTCTGAAATTTAAAGTTACTGTGCTCTTGACTGACTAGGGGTCCGCCATGGATTTTCGACTGAAGAAGGGCTCCGCCAGCTGAAAAGGTTGGGAAGCCCTGCCTTAAGTTACGGATGGTCGTTACTGAGCGTGGAGCTGTCTCCAGGTAGCGCCTCACGTGTGTTCCAACGCGTTCAGATCACGTATATTTGGTGACCAATACATCAACTGGAGATCACAGTCGTTCTCCTCAAGCCACCGTAAAACGGTTCTGACCTTGGTGACACTGACAGTTACCCTGCCAAAGCCGTCGGGAATGACACTGAGCATGAAGCGAGGTATGTGGTCCGCAGGTATGTGGTCCACAGTTGTCGTGGTTTCTTCGATTACTACCGCAGGTCCCTTGGAAGCACAGGCGAATGACCCCATGGGCCGCATCCGTGGCGCGGTGCATGTATCGCCTGGATGTCGGCGTTTCAGGACACGTCAATCGACCGGGTGTAAGAAGAAACGCGATTCATCTGACCAGACGTCACGTTTCCACTGATATAGAACAATCGTAATTAATGATGCTCCGTCAACATGGGAACACGTAGGTATTCGGGGCCCCATGTTCAACACTGTGCGCTGAACGCTGTGCTCCGAAGCACTTTACCTGCGCCGTCATTGTGCTGTGTTGTTAGGTCTGCCACAGGTTGCTGCCTCTCCTACTTTACAGAGCGGGCAAACCCGCAAACTGCACGTCCTCTGATTAGGCGTGGACGTGCAACATCATGACACCTACTCGCGGGTTCCTCACACTACAATCGCTTTCCACGACATTAGCACGCGAGCAGCTATCCAGCTTCTTCGTTTCCGGTATGCTCGTTCCCAGGCGCTGGGGCATAACAGTCTGTCCTCTGAAACTTCCTGGCAGGTTAAAACTGTGTGCCGGGCCGAGACTCGAACTCGGGACCTTTGCCTTTCGCGGGCAAGTACTCTACCAACTGAGCTACCCAAGCATGACTCACGCCCCGTCCTCACAGCTTTACTTCTGACAGTACCCGTCTCCTCACTTGCCCGCAGAAGGCAAAGGTCCCGAGTTCGTGTCTCGGCCCGGCACACAGTTTTAATCTGCCAGAAAAGTTTCATATCAGCACACACTCCGATGCAGAGTGAAAAATCTCATTCTGGATTCTGTCCTCTGACAGAGCCGTTTATGTGAGTGGATATCCCCATATGCGGCCTGTTTAGTCGCTTGAATGAACCACCATTCGTCTCTGCTCCGCTTAAACAGTTTCCTTACCGCCTGCCATCTCGACAACGCCACCAGGCGGAATCAAATCTCGCGGTGGACAGTGGTCATAATGTTTTGGCGTATCAAAGTGTATTAGGGCACTTTCTATTCTCTTCAGAGTGTTCATGCAGTGGTTGTGTTGTGGTCTTCATTCCGAATGCTGGTCTGATGTTATTCTCCATGCTAGTTTTTGAGGCATTCAGCGTGGCTTGTAATACACGCTTTTCTTCTTATGTGTACAATAGGTGTGTGATAAAGTAGGTCGAACCAAGTCTCCATAATACAGGTTTTGTTGTTTGTCTCCTATTGTTAGGTGAAATATACTTTAGTGCTCAAGCTACTACAGGTTTTTAACAATTTTCGGTTCCATTTCCGATTTTGTACTGTCTCTCATTCAGATCTGTTTTCCGCTGGAACTATATTTAGTTACCCCGTACGATGCAGGATATTCTATTCTTGATATGTATGTGCACTTTCACTACACACAGTTAACTTTTCCAAAGACGTTTTTTTTAAAAAAAATGAATGTGTTCATTGTGTGCTTTCACTGCCTATAGTAGTGCCAGTTGTCTTTTATTTGTGTTTTGATGATTGTAGGCCTTTCAGCTTTCGTTAATTTGTTGTGTGCCGCTGAGTGTGGTGGGGGAAGGTACTGGGAATAAAGAGGGAATTTGTAAATTGGTAGAATTGGTTCCGCTCACACGATTACGTGCACGAGCGTGCGTGTGTGTGTGTGTGTGGGGGGGGGGGGGGGGGGGCAGCATTACGGAGTGCACATGCATGTGTTTTTTTTAAAGAATGGAGCTGATGGATGCTCATATCTCGATGTAGGCGGGACAGTAAACTTTATCCTTTTATATATAATGTCGACATGGTTTCAGAAGTTTGCAGTTTCATGGGAATCTGAAGTACGATATTGCAATGCCTGTACAATATCATTTTTATCTGCCGATACCAGGGTAGAGACTTTCGATTAAATGTTTTCCCTCTATGGGAATTACAGTAAGTGAAAGAGTGCAGGTTAGTGACACATGGATGACGACATTGGAAGTTTGGGTCCGGCCGTGAAGCGTGCACGGATAGCCGAATGGTAAGCCGAGCGCTCGCGGCAGGCAGGAAATCAAGGGGTCCGGCACAAATTTCCAGTTTCGTGATTCCAGTCTACAGGTAGAGGTTGCCCGGATTCTCACCTGCTAATACATTTCCTGAATCTGAAATAACTGCAGGTCATCTGAAATTTTAAAATTGCTGACGCTGCTTCACGAAAGCTCATGCTGCGTCAAAAGTTACGCAATGAAATATGCTCTTTGTGGCTGTTCCCGAGTAAGGCAGAAGAAACCTTTAAGCCACGAGGTATACATTACCTTCTAATAATTTGCTATCTGCAGTGAAATTATTTGATAAGACAAGACGAAGAGCTTATTGACAATATTATTTGTTAGGAACGACCTTTTCGATTTTGACACAAGGTTTTTTTTTTGTATCAGTAGACAGTAGTTACTGGACAAGGAGAACTTGAAAAAGAAGTTAACTTCTAATGATGCGCAAGAATGTCCTAAAATAGTTAACATTCTAAAGTGCGCTCATTTCAAAGGCACCTGGTCTAGAATCTATCTGTTCATATTTTCTGCGAAGCGGGTTCCCAGTAGGGTCTGCGCGCGCATAAGACAGTCAATAAAACAAAATTATCTCGTCGCACACAGATCCAATAAATAGGCGCCAAAATGACAGATATTCGTTCATATCAGACAGCTCTTGAGGTTAACCCACGACTAAACGACTAGCTAATTTAAGCAATTGTAATTAGAGTATGGAATAGAGACAGACACAAATTACTCTTATTTAAGAGTGATATATTTTTCTTTCTTTACCAGAATTATTTCTGTGAGGGACAGAAATCCGATTCATACTTCTGTAGAATTAAATACAGCAAAGAGATCGGTTCATACCTCGTTTGGTTACCACGAGTACGCAGCTCCAATCGGAAGGCACCTCTGTTCGCTCGTTGGACCAAAATTTTATCTTTTTAGTTGGTCCACCTTCTTTCGAGAACTTGAGTAACAACTTAAATAGCTACCGATATCTCTCTCTCTCTCTCTCTCTCTCTCTCTCTCTCTCTCTCTCTCTCTCTCTCTTTTTCTCTCTTTCTTTTTCTCTTTCTGTCGCTCGCGCGCGTGCTATCGGCCGACATGCCCACTAAATCCCGAACTACTGGCCCCACAGCATTGTCCAGTGTCGGAACGGGAGAGAAGAGAAAGGAGGAGAGCAGGGCACGGTGGTATGTGGAACCCATCACCGCTTGCTATCGCCACCTGCCACTTGTTTAGTTAATCTGGACTGGTTCGTAACGAACAGCTTACGACGCTCACCTCGTGGGGATGTTGTCGGCGGCGGGACATTCAGCATTTGTCGGTGGGGAAAACTATGTGACGCTCGTAGCTTTGTAACCTAGTTTCCAGTCAGGTGTTCCACATTTCGACACACATGTTGTAAGAAGTGAGAAAAAGAGTGGCCTCAGTAGAGTGGCGAATTTTTAATTATACGTGAAAAACGAATTCGTAGATTATATAAACTACTGAACAACGTTTGAATTCTTTAAATCTGTTGGTCACAGAAGATAAGTGGTTTAATTTAATTACGATGTATTTGCAACTCAGGGAACTGGTCTTCAGTCGATTAGTATAGTTAGGAGTTTAAACAACTTCGGCAATGTTTAATCTAGGCGGTAAAATACTTTCAATAAAAAAAGACAGAACACTTGCGATTAGGGCTCGCGCACTGAGGGTTCCGTACAAATGTAATTACGTATACAGATGATGATGATGATGATGATGATGATGATGATGATGATGATGATGATGATGATGATCGTTGAGAGGGAAGGCTAGGTTAAAACAGAGACTGAAGAACTCATAGCCGACCGAGACGCTATCCCGCGACCTCTCGGTTTCCAGGCACGCGCCTTAGTGCTAGTCCACCAGGCCCGTCGTGTATTTGGACAGCTCATTTATAGGTTTCAATGAGCTAGTTTGCGAGCATCAAAATATGTCAAATA
Source organism: Schistocerca nitens (assembly GCF_023898315.1). Taxonomy (NCBI): domain Eukaryota; kingdom Metazoa; phylum Arthropoda; class Insecta; order Orthoptera; family Acrididae; genus Schistocerca; species Schistocerca nitens. The sequence goes on along the minus strand of NC_064615.1, from coordinate 980,638,826 downwards.
CATGGCCGTATCTTTTGACTGCATTGACTTACAAACTTCAATAATTTACAGCGCCAAGGGACCATAGACCTTAGTTTTTGACATAAATAGCTCCTCCACTGGTTCCGGTTTGAAGTGTCCTACCCTCATAACGGTGTATGTCGTAACACGATGCCTCAACACGTGTAGCAGTGGTCTGCCACTTGACATGGCGCTCCACAGACATTTCACATAATCAACTGTCTGTTACTGACATAGATAAATCGAGTGTAGCTTAGCTGGTGTGTTACTTATTAGCAGATTACAAACGTGGCTAACGGTGATTAGGGCGTGAACGATATGTATACTGGCTTATTCTTATTCTGGCTATTGTATTGCTATTAGAGGTTTGTATATGAAGTAATGTCTTCATATAATACGATTTATACAGAAATAGTGATTTCCTTTGGTTGGTCACCACAGTATAGGTATATTCGAATAAAAACACGATTTCCAGCAGCCTTACTGGCTGGTTTAGTGTTCTAGCTCGGCGATTCACATATGGATATGTCCACATATGTTATTGAAAATGAGCTTAAGCTCTAAACTACCCAATAGAGCTAATTGAAGTATTTTGACCCAACACCTTCGTGAAAATGTCTTTCTTTGTTTACAGAAATTCTGGAACTCCAGAGTGATTCCTTCCGTCGATTTGATACGATTTGTACAAGCAGCACCTTCCGCAATGCTCGACTGTCCCTTGTGTGTCAGTACGTGAGATCTGTCTGGTCTTCGTTTAGGTGCGGTTGTTCTTACGCTGTTCCACTTTACAATCACATCACCTATATTCGACTTGGGCAAGTTAAGATGGGTTGAAATGTCCATGATGGATTTGTTAATAAACTGTTGCCATTGACTTGTCACGTTCGAAGTCAACGAGCTCTCCAGATCTTTACAGTCTGCTGTAACTTCTCTACTCACAACACACTACTTCCCACCTCCTTGCATGCTGGTGATGGTCGCCTGTCGTGACATTCAGGGATCAGTTCCGCATTACGTAGTGGTGTCTCGATACTTAGTCAGATACTGTATATTCTTTTCCTGTCGACGTTAAAATATTTCTCTTTTTCCGAAACAATTTTCTTGCTATTGTCAGTCCACATTTTATATCCTCTGTACTTCTGCCATCGTCAGCTGTTTTGCCGCCCAAATAGCAAACAGATTCTACCACTTTTAGTATCGAATTCCTAATTTAATTCTCTCAACATTAAGGTAATTCGGCTACACCACATTACTCAAGTTTCACTGCTGTCGATGCTCATCGTATAACCTCTTCTCCTGGCCTCTATCCATTCCTTTCAGCCGATCTTTCAAATCCTTTGCAGTCAGGTTACGTACACGCACACACGAAGTCCTCGATAATAGCTAGATCTCTGCGTGGAAATCCAAACACAGTTCCTGATAGCTCCCGCAACGAGTCCAAGTCCGTTATCGTTGTTGTCAACTGTGCACATGTCAGAAGCCCAAGTAATGACAACCGAGTTCCAGTGCAGAGTGTCCGTACGGTATCAGTCGACTTGGCTTGCTAATTTACGCCTTCCTTCTACAAACCACTGTGAAGTGATGGGAAAGGGCGGTTCCCATTGTGCCACATGTTAGTTTCTTCGTTCCATTAAAGTGTGGAGCTGAGGAAAAAATAATTGTTTAATACCTCTCTGGGTGGTCAGTCTAAAAATTTCTTTGGTTTCTTACGGGAATGCGGACTGATATGAAATCACCGTCTATATTTGGAGAAATATGCTGTGGGCGCTATAAAGTGTAGATGTTTTAGACAGCTGCCAGGGAGGTGTTCGGCTGGTCGTTACGCCGTCCTCACACGGGACGAGTTAGTTAACGTTGAGGTGAAGCTGTAAAAGTTTTGTGACGTCACGTCCTGCTATTTCGCGTTGAGTTATTTCGTCACGTGAAATGCAAAATAAGTTCTGCGCTACTTCGGCAACCTAAAGTAGAACCAGCAGGAAACGAGAAAGCTCTCGTCGTCACAAGCACAATAAGCAGACGCCATACTGCATATGTCGTTTTCAGTTGAATTCCATGTGAGATGTTTTTTTGTTATAATACACCCAATGAATATATGCCCTTTCTAAGCACAAGCACAATGAGGATCTATAGAAAACACGTCATTATTGGTACGAAGTGTTGCAATAAAATGACGGGAAACGTCAAATTGGTAGTTAAAGAGTTTTCGCGTTATGACACGTGTTACGAAAGTAAGATATTTTAAGGCAACAGCACACTGAAGATCAATCAAAGTCCCGTCGTTCTTGATAGGAATTGTTATAATTATAATGCCAATTAATAGCATGTCGGGGATTAGACCCTTCGTTAAATTATAACATGAAATAGGTCGTCCATTGTAGTGTAATTGGTTGAGGCTACGATACAGTGTGTAGCGGGTTCGCATCCCTGTGTATTCACTCTCTCTCTCTCTCTCTCTCTCTCTTTTATTTCTTTGTTTCTTTCTTTATTTCTTTCTTTATTTTCGTCCACCTTTGCGTTTCTTGAAAGATTATGGAACTTTCTTGTTAAATTAATAGAAATAATTTCTGTATTACTCGATGTTAAGTAAATATAAGTGCACTGTGGCACAGGAGTTACTTTGCCCGATTTTCTGAAGTTTTATAAGCAGTTGTCCTTACTGACTGTATATGGAACTTTCTGTTTTCGCTTATAACATGTCCATGTACATTAAAGGCTTTATTTATGTCTGCTACAGACAAAACATCATGTTTAGCATATGGACAAGGGAGGAAATTTGTGTCTTAATAGAGCTGACGTAAGGACATTACGCACATCAATTTTCTTAAACAGTCTGTGTGGTTTCCGAGCCAAATAAATCCGACAAATGCCACTCGAGAGCGCTGGGAGCGTAGATCATATTAACCAGCTCATCCAGTGCGAGGACGGCTTACACCGAGCCGAGAAGCTTGGGTTTCGCCTACGTAGATAGGCAGCCCGACCAGCGCGCGATCCTGGCTGGCTGCCGACGTGCGTGCGTTAAGGCGAACTCCCACAGCGCGTTATAATTTCCTTTGCAAATGGCAAGTTCTGGAGAAGCTATCATCTGTTTTATCTACGACTTTGCCTATTTCATTTCATATCTGCCAAAATAATTACATTCAGATATTCGCATGAATTGACTGGTACTAATTATTATTCATAGGTAGTGTCGTCATTGGATGCAAGTTTCTTTTCCGGAAATTTGTGGTAGGGTCTTATGGGAGCAAACTGCGAAGGTCATCGGTCCCTAAACCAACACACTACTTAATCTAACTTAAACTAACTTACGCCATGGACAAAACACACACACACACGCACACACACACACACACACACACACACACACACACACACACGAGCGAGGACTCTTAACCTCCGACGGGGGGAGCCGCACGGAACGTGACAATGCATCTCAGACAGCGCGGCTACCCCGCGCGGTGCAAGTTTCTTGCTCTTCGCGTGTGCAGATCACATTTTCAGGATTTCCATGAATCTCTTCTGTGAATCAGACAAACCTGTCACAATTCGTACTGCCGTGCAGTATCTCTTGTTAATCCTACGTGAGTCCAAAGCAATAGAAACCCACAAATAGTTTAGAGCTACAAACCGGCGGGTCGATGGAATATTGGGTGACATTGGAACAGACGGGAGCTGGAAACAGTCACATCGTTTAAAATTCCTTGAATCGCGAGGAGGAGGAGGAGGAGGAGGAGCACTGATATCTGCCATGAAGCAGCGCCCTGCCGTGTTAGAGCTGAAGCAAGCAAGCCAGCAGGAGGGGCCAGTGGTGTGACGTCACACGTGACTGCAGTGGGACGAGGGCCCTCGTGTCTTGGCTAACAAGGCGCCGTGCCGCCACTCGACAAGGCGCCGATGTTGCAGGGTGCAGGCGAAGACGGTGCTTTACGTGGCCTTCATACTGCTTGCTGCGTCCGCTGCTCACGAGAGCCCGCTACTTGACGGCTAGCCTCCGCTCGTCAGCCTTGTCATATTGGCGACACTAGAAAGGCACAACTCGTCTTTCTGTATCTGTACGTACGTCAGGGTCCATTCCTTTCGGGCTTTCCATTTGGGCTTGACAAGTTACTGGAAGGAACCGTTCCACGTGCAGATGTGCTGTGTATGTCACCAGAATGTTGCGGCTACATCAGGCGTATGATGGCGTTAGTGTAAACTCGAGCCGTCCCTTAAGCTCCTTTCAGGCGAGCAACTTCCCTGTCTGTCGACTATTCGTGGCACGTGTCTACTGCAGCGCTCCTGGCGTTTTATTCCTGTACTGAGACTCGCCTGCCACGAGTGTTCGTTTCAGTTTAGATGTCAGCGACAAAACCTCGTATGATGTGAGAGCTGTTTGCTGTGCAGTTTGGCACTTTAAGTGTGAAAGTTAGGTTATAAACGACAACCCGTTTTACGAAAAAATAGAAATACTGTAACATAATGTTGGGAAAAGCAACGATAATAGTAAGCTGAGAGGTGATCAGTCATGGCATACCTCCTAATATCGTGCCGGATCTCCTTTCGCCCGACGTAGGGGAGCAATTCGACGTGGCATGGACTCGGCAAGTCGTTGGAAGTCCCCTGCAGAAATTTTCAGCCATGCTGCCTCTATAGTCGTCCATAATTGCGAAAGACCGCTATGGTCGCAGGTTCGAATCTTGCCTGGGGCATGGATGTGTGTGATGTCCTTAGGTTCGTTAGGTTTAAGTAGTTCTAAGTTCTAGGGGACTGATGACCTCAGAAGTTAAGTCCCATAGTGCTCAGGGCCATTTGAACCATTTGAGCCATAATTGCGAAAGTGTTGTCGGTGTAGGATTTTGTGCACGAACTAACCTCTCGATTGTGTCCCGTAAATATTCGATGTGTGGCCCAACCATTTGCTTGAATTGCCTAGAATATATGTCAAACTATTCGCAAACAGTTATGGCCCGGTGATATGGCGCATTGTCATCCATAAAAATTTAGTAATTGTTTGGGAATATGAAGTCAGTGAATGGTTATATATGGTCTCCAAGCTGCCGAACATAACAATTTGAAGTAAAGGATTGGTTCAGTTGGACGAGAGGGCCCTGTCCATTCCATGTAAACACAGCCCACGTCGTTATGGAGCCACCAACCGCTTGCAGAGTGCCTTGGTGACAGCATGGATACATGGCTTCGTGTGGTATGCGTCACGCTCGAACCCTACCATCAGCTCTTACCAAATGAAATCGAGGCTCATCTCACCAGGTCACGGTTTTCCAGTCGTCTTAGGTCCAACTGATGTGGCTCAGGAGAGGCGCTGCAGGTGATGTCATGCTGTTAGCAAAGGCACTCGGTGTTGGTCCTCTGCTGCCACAGCCTATTAACGCCAAATATCGCCACACAGTCCCAACGGATACTATCGTCGTGCGTCCCACATTGATTTCTGAGGTTATTTCACTCAGCGTTGCTTGTCTGTTAGCTCTGACAACTCTACACACACGCCGCTGCTCTCGGTCGTCAAGTGATAGCCTTCGGCTACTGCATCGTCCATGGTAAGGGGTAACGCCTGAAATTTGGTATTCTCGGCACAATCTTGACACTGTGGATCTCGGAACATTGAATTCCCCAACGATTTGCGAAATGGAATGCCCCATGTGTCTAGCTCCAACTAACATTCCGCGTTCAAAGTCTGTTAATTCCCGTCGTGCCGGCACAATCACGTGGGAAACGGTTTCACGTGAATCACTTGTGTACAAATGAGAGCTCGGGCAATGCATTGCCCTTTTACATGTTATGTTCGCGATACTACCACCATCTGTATATTTGGATGTCGCTATCTGATTACTTTAGTCACCCCAGTGTAAAAAGTCGCGTGACCTCGAAGGACAGATTCTGCCGCTTAACTGGAAAGGTTTTTTTCCTGTCTTGAGTTCCCGCAGGCACCTTTTCTTCGCGAAGTATGAGGGTTATGTGGGCAAGTGTAGCTATTAAGTGTACGTGACGGTAATATGAATGAGTGTATGGAGTGAAATGTCACGTTCGTGATGGAGATGATGATACCAGGGAGATGGTGAAACTGAGTGCCGGCAGGCCGGTGTGGCCGAGCGGTTCTAGGCGCTTCAGTCTGGAAGCGCTTGACCGCTACGGTCGCAGGTTCGAATCCTACCTCGGGCATAGATGGATGTGTGTGATGTCCTTAGGTTAGTTCGTTTTAAGTAGTTCTAAGTTCTTAGGGACTGATGACCTCAGATGTTAAGTCCCATAGTGCTCAGAGCCATTTTTTTGGACCCAATGCCGGCACGTAGCCTACTCATCTCGAATAGCCAAGCTTAACATCCCCATCCTACGGACGGATCACAATCAATAGTGCCGCATGAAACACTCCGAAGAGGTTTGCAGTTTAATCCAAGACTTCGACCCTAAGGCTGGTGATCAGGGGCTTAACGTCACCATCTCTCGTGTCCCCTCTGCCGTCAAGGCAAAGAAGGGCAAGGCAAAGGGAAAATATTGTCGACAGCACGCGGCGTACCCGAACGGTCACCCATCCAAGTACTGGCCACACACGACAGTGTTTAACTTCGTTCATCTTTTGTTACGGACCAAACCAAAATTCGTAGCGGATATTCCTGACAAAAGATTGTGTGTAAATTCTCTACACTCCTGAGAACTGAAAAAATAAAGAACGTGTCAGCCAAACATCTACATTTCTGTATTCTAAAAAAATATATTTACAAACACGTCAAATAATATTTAGATTGCAATAAATAGCGCCTTTTTACTTTAACGTTTGTTTCTTGTTTTTTTTTCTCTCTAAGAGCCAAATAACGTTGAAAATTATTTTCTCGTTAAATAGAGCTCACTTTTTCACTGTTGAACAATTTTAATTAATGGACGTTTATGTATTTGCGTCGTTATTGGTGCAGAGCGCAGGCTTTCTTTTGTCCGGGTATTTTAAAATACAAATATCCTTTTATTTTCTCTTGCTGAGAACAATGGTGGGAAAAATATCAGACCCTAGTGCAACCTTTACAGTATGTTATGAAAACAAGCAAACAAAAAAAATAAAGACAAAGGAGACCCACAAGCACAACATCCGTAACTGTAATAATGTTGGTGTAAGCTCAACCAGAACAGGTTAGCTTAAGACGTCAGCATATGACGTCACCGTCCCTTGTTCCTACGCATGCACGAACTGCAGCGTACTCAAGATACTACAATTGCACACTCGCTGTCCCACTCCCGACGTAGTGTGTGGCTGACTTACAAGTATGTGACGCACACTCATGACGAGTAGCCGATTTTGACCAGGGAATCGCCCGTTTAAAACGGGCTCTAAGCGACCTACACGTATTACATTTAACTGCATAGTTCACTATGTGCGATGTCATTTCCAGGCGATCAAGTGTTCGAATACTGGAGACAACTGCGCATTTTTGGCAGCCCATTTGTCTGCCATACGGAATGTTCATATTCTAATCGTGCAATACGAAATAAATACAAAATTTTAAAAGCGGCCACGTAATATGTTTTAAGAGAAAAACAAAACTTGTGGAACCCGACATTAGTCGTGAGTGTGTATCGGTTAGAAAAATGCACCGATAATGACTGATAGCAGTCGAAATCGATTTGCAACAAGATAAATAAATTATGTTTCCGCGACTGGTTGCTACATTCTTTATAATTTTAATCTTCCATCCGTTTATCGGAAAAAATTAAAGAAGCAACACAGCAGGAGCCACACAAAAAACTTGCAGGTATCTTGATTTACATTTATCATCATGAACATTGCTTGGAAAGATAGAACTGAAAACGAAACTGAGGGTAAAACTGATTGTGGTGGACACACCTTTATTTCAGATAATTAAACAGTTAAACTGAAGGCGTGTGTAGTTACAGACACGCATTTACAGTATATAACAGCATCTCGCAAGTTAATTGACGCCGAATGAGGAATGATAATCAGCGAAAAACGCGTGTATTACGGCTTGTCGAAGATAACGCTAGAATTCGGGTTTGCGAGATTATGTGTCTGGTGTGGATCGTCAGCATCGCAGAGACGAGACTTCCAATTGCGTAGGCTATCCCACACAGCCATCATAAGTGTTTGACGAACGACTGTCACCTCGCCTCTGCAGAGCCACACAGGGAGAGCAACGATCGACTGGAAGTCAGAGCGTCGCTAATTTGAAAATTGTGTGTGTGTGTGTGTGTGTGTGTGTGTGTGTGTGCGGGGGGGGGGGGGGGGTGGTAGGAAGTCATTTCTACCATGACTGTGCTAATACAAATGGACTGCATAAGCTTCAGTTCCCGATGACCGATTGATGTCCCTTTGCTGACACTTCGACACAGCGCTCAAGGATCGGCATTGGCATGTCGCCGGGAACATCGTCAGTGGACTGTCGAACAGTGGCGGTGTGTAGCAAGGTTCTGTGAATCCCGGTTTCAGTTAAGTGTGTGCGGCGTATGCCCTATGTAAATATGCAGCCTGCGTGTCAGCAAGTGTGGGTCCCTGCAGGTGGCGGCTCAGTTACGGTCTGGGCTGTGATCATATGGTCGGAATCAGGCCTCATTGTCCGGCTGCAGAAACTAATGACAGGCCGGCCGGAGTGGCCGAGCGGTTCTAGGCGCTACAGTCTGGAACCGCGCGACTGCTGCAGTCGCAGGTTCGAATCCTGCCTCTGGCATGGATGTGTGTGATGTCCTTAGGTTAGTTAGGTTTAAGTAGGTCTAGGGGACTGATGACCTCAGAAGTTAAGTCCCATAGTGCTCAGAGCCATTTGAACCAATGACAGTTGGGTATTACAAGGGCATTGTTGCAGACCATCTGCATCCCTTTCTGTCATTAGAGTAGGCCGGTAGAGATGTTTCAACAGGACGATACGACATGTCCCTGCTCTTTGATTGCACGCAGGAAGCTTTATTGACAGTGCAGTGACATCATGACCATGGCTTGGTCCCACAGACAACCCGATCTTGACCCAATGAAGAGTCCATAGAAGGCTGTCGATTCCCGTGTACGCTCAATGAACTTCAAACCAACTACACAAGAACAATTATTCTGGGTAGAACTGCAAGACGACTGGACCAGTATTTCTCCAGAACGATTCCAACACATGGTAGAGCCCATTCCTTCAAGTTTTATTACATTTCTGACTGTTAGCGGAGGAGCAATTCGCTATAATCCTCACATCCAATGCCGTCCCAAAACTTTTGGCCACCCGGTATATCATAACCACGAGATCTTTCACAAACTAAACTGCATCTACAGGCCCTGGCGGGTCCATAGATACCGACCGACCGCCGTGTCATCCTTTGCCAATGGCGTCATTGATGCAGTATGAAGGGACGTAGGTCAGTACACACATCTCTCGGTCGTTGTAAGTGACTTGTAGCCGCACTACTCAAGTAGCTCCTCAGTCTTACCACGAGGCTGAGTGCATCCCGTTCCAGTCCCTCCACCAAGGAAAAATCCCTGACATTACCGGGAATCGAATTCGGGCCCTGTGCATGGCAGTCAGCCGTGCTGACAGCTCCGGTGACGGTCTCTGGCTTTCACAGGCGTTGTGAGCTTACCTCGGATTGTCGGAATTTATTCAGTGTTGTTACGACGTGATCTGGGTGATTGCGTAAAACTTTCCTGTATTGCAATATAGTGCTACGTATGGAGAAACCTCATAAAAAAGAGAGCGTCTATGTTTAATCGTCTTTTTTGTTAATTTATTACTCACTCGTTTATGAAAAGGTCCCCCCCCCCCCCATATGTCAGTACCACCGACCCACAGCGAAGCAAATTAAAGTTAAAAAATAACGTTGAAATCTGCCGCGAGCCAGACCAAAGAGCGTACATATTCTTGTTGGCTTGGCTGCGAGAATAGCAGTCTCTGATCGAATACTATTGCGTTAACTATATTTTGGACATCAGTAAAAGGGTTTAGAGTTAGAAATTCTATAACTTTTTATTTGCACGAAAACATTACCTTTCTCACTTAAAATGTCATAGTAATTTCAGTCTCCTTTTTCGCATGCAACGATAAGGCAAGTCAGCTTCAAGTGCATGAAAAATGAACATCTCAGCGTCATACATAGGTGTCTAATTTTCGTGAAAGAATAATTCGAAGTTCTTTTTATGCATATATTTTACACTTTTAAGAAAAATCCACACTTACATGAACCGTACCGCAACTGAACCAACAAGACAAGTCATATAGTGAACACGTGCGAACAACAAGAAGCTCACGAACGTTGTAAGTTTTCCTTTGTATACCGTTAGTACAGAGCTTACATAAAACATGCAGAACTCTTTGTTTTTAAATAGTGTTACTCTTATTAGTTTTAAAATTGTTTTTCTTCTCTTTCTCATGCAAGCTCTTCATGTGTTACATTTTCTGTTCGGAATAATTTATAAACATTTCTGTTTTACGTAATTTTACGTCTTGCTTTAGGGAGGCTTAAAAGATCGGTTACACATTATGGAAAAGCATTCTACACGAATGATTTACCGAATCTTTTTCTGATGAAGTACAACTCCAGTTTGTTGCCTGATAATCGTTTCTTTTTCTAGAAGCCATGTGGGTCGATATTGTGACTGCGGTCTCTCCGAGAACAGGTGCGCTTACACAGGGAGAAATTTCTTCGGCGGGAAAGTTGCTCGGACTGACATCGCGCACTGATTACACGCGTCAGCTTTGTTTGCTGTGTTGCGTCGGCATTCATTTGGGCCGATCACGTCTGTCACAGCAGCGCGCATACATGGCAAGTCAGCAGTTACGTGGATCTAATTACTGAAGCCTAATGAAACATAAATCTCCTTGGGGGAGGGGGGGAGGGAGGGGGGGAAATACCCACATTCATGCTGCGGCCTATACAGAGTGATTCATGCTGCGGCCTATACAGAGTGAGCTGTATTGCGAGGCGATAAACAAACATCCGAAAAATTATTCTGCTGTGCGCTCTGGCCGCTTAGCTTGCTTAAATACTCGTGCATTGTCTCTCACGAACACACACTTACGAAATGCGTTGACGTAGTTATATGTTCTCCGGATATCATGAGCATCTGTTGAGAAACGTACACTACCTGATCCTATGTAATGCAGAACTGACCTATAGGTCCCACGAGAGGTGGTAAGTATTGTGTTGTCTCTATAGAAGCAGTAACAGCAGAATTTGTCGGTTAGGAGAGCTCAATGACTTCGAACGTGGACTAGTCAATGGATGTCACGTGATTAACAATCGATCAGGGACATTTGTCAACCCTTCTAAAACTGCTCGAGTCGACTGTTGTTGATGTGAGTGTGAAATAGAAACGGGAAGGAACAAGCACAGCTAAACAGAGACCAGGGAGGATTCATGTATTGACGAATGGGGACCGTAGAGCATTGCTTCCAAAGCGCTATCAGCAGTCCAGCCAGCACAATGACTGTGTGTAGGAAGTTAAAAAGAATGAAGTACAGTTGTAGAGGAGCTACTCATAAGCCGCACTCCTCTGTCGTAAATGCTAAGCGACACCTGAAGTGACGTAAAGTGTGTGGACAGTGGATGACTCGAAACCCGTGGTTTGGAGTGACGACTCAAGCTATGCCCAGTGGCAATGAGATGGAATGGTTTGGGTTTGGCCAGTGCCTGGCAGCATGTTATCTACAGCCATGAATAGTGCCAGCAATGAAGTACGGAGGAGGTAATGTCACGGTGCAGAGGTGTTTTGGGGGTTAGATTGTGGTCCCCTTATTGCGCTGCAGAAAAAGGTAAATGTGGAAGGACCTCAAAACATTTTATAGTACTGCGTACAGTAGAGGAACACCTCGGAGATGGTGGTTGTCTGTATCATCATGCCAATGCACCGTGTCTTAAAGTAACACCTGTAATGCAGTGGTTTGTGGACAATAACATTCCTGAAATGGACTGGCCTGCCCAGAGTCCCGACCTGAACCCAATGGAACACCATTCGGATGAGTTAGAACGTCTATTTTACTCCAGACACAGACCTCCAGGATCCAACATCACTATCTTTTTTGGTTTGGGGTCTTTAGGAAGAAGGGGGTACCGTTCCTCAACAGACATTCAGAAGTGTCCCCAGCACAGTTCAAGTCGTCAGAAGGCGGAGGTTGGAAACACGACTTATTAATGTCCACTGATAGGTGTTGGTACCCCTCTAATCAGATAGTGGATACGATATACCGCGGGCAAATCTAAATTGTCTGTACGAGCAACGGCTACGGTATCAAGATCCACAAATATCTCAACTATTCTCCCACAGCTTCTTAATAGAGGTAAGCTTCAGCACAAGACAAATGCAGTACCACATATACGACAATGACGGCGGCAACTACAATGCTGTTAACAACAGAAACCACAGTCATTAACGGGATATATACAAAATCTGGAATAAAATCACACACGTAGGGGTGCAGATGTTCATTCATACGGTACTAGCAGTTGCATACTATACACTGACATAATGCAGACATGCGATACATTATAGACACATGAAAATATGACTGGAGTGCAATGAATAATGAATTTCGCAAATTCCGATTACCTGTATTAAATAATTACGTAGCCCTTGTGCAATGCTGTGGATGTGATACCATGTATTATTCGAGGATTAATTACTATCGATAATTAAAAGTTAAGCCATTTTCAGCAAGTACAACTATACGTTGTCAAATGTCCCTGGAGTAGTGACGCGGGTTAAAATTTTGCGATTGATCTTTAATTTGTGAATAGTTTTCAAGTGAAAGAAGTGCAGGTAATTACAGTTTGTGAGGTTCCATTTCGTTGCTCGCTTCGCCGACGATTATTTCTCTGCTTGTCGGTGATGGACTGTTTCATCATTAGTATTATGATATATCAAATGTGTGTGAATTCCTAAGGGAGCAAACTCCTGAGGTCATCGGTCCCTAGACTTACACACTACTTTAACGTATACTAAGAAACACACACACACACACACACACACACACACACACACACACACACACACACACACACACCCGACGGAGGTCTCGAACCTCCGGCGGGAGTGGCCGCACTATCAGTGACGTGACGCCTCTAACCGCGCGGCCATCATCATCATCATCATCATCATCATCATCATCATCATCATCATCGCTTTCTGCGAAACGTGTTCCGCTGAATACAATGTGGGAAACGCTGCTGTATAGAAATCTTTCAATTGTGGCGCCTCTGGTACTGCTCTCACTTTGGCACCACAAACGTCGGCTTGTGTCACTTGTGTCTTAAACCGACCTGCAACTACTGCTCCTATTTTATGTCCTTCGACTCTTATAACTGTAGCCTGGTTTCTGGACAAATTGTAGTTAACCTTTAGCTCCCTGCTCCTTACCCAACTAGAAAGAGTGTATTCTGGTCAACTCTGTCAAAAACTTTCTCAGAATCTACAAATGCTGTGAACGTGATGCTACTTTCTTCGGCCTATCATGTAAGATCAGTCGCAGGCTCAGTGTTGTATCTTTTCCCGAACATGTTGGACGCAGCGCTATTTACTGGCTGGACCGTAAACCTGAGAGATGGTTTTTTGTGTGTGTTTGCAGGGAGGTGCGCACGGTGGTGCTGAACAAGGGCGCGAGTGGCCTGGGCTTCAACATCGTCGGCGGCGAGGACGGCGAGGGAATCTTCGTGTCGTTCATCCTGGCCGGCGGCCCGGCCGACCTCAGCGGCGAGCTACGGCGCGGGGACCAGATCCTCAGCGTCAACGGCGTCAACCTGCGCAATGCCACGCACGAGGAGGCCGCGCAGGCCCTCAAGGTGAGCCTCAATCGCTGGACGCGCTGCCTTCTACTCACAAAAAAAAGGACCATTCTCCGTAGAAGAATCTCGGAGCATAAGAACATCCTCCGGAGGAAGTTCTCGATTTCGTACGAATAAAGCCTTTGAACCATATTCCCTGATGAGCGAGTTCCTTCTCACTGCTTAACCTCCTCCTCGAGAAGGTTGTCTGTGTGTGTTTGTACCACGTCCGGTACAGGACACATGCGTAATCTCAAATTTCATTCAACTCACTCAGACAAATTATTCAACGCACAAACAGAACTGGCCTCATTGTGTCCCCGAAGAGTTGGACTGTTTCGATTTTAGTTTTACGTTCCCTAACAAATTATTAAGACGATTACAGGCAGTTTACGGAAATGCATTTTCTGACGATGTTATCGAATTTATGACGTTCGGGAAACTTTTTATTCCAAGGAAATCTTTGGAGGGGGGGGGGGGGGGCGTTTATAAAATTGAGCAAAAAATGCCAATTTTCCAGTTTATTTTTATTTATTAATAGAGCTCGTGGACAATGAGGTCCTAAAGTTTCAAAGATGAAATCGTGTCCCAAGTGCCTGAAAAATAATTAAATGTGTGATGCGACCTTCCGGTCAAGCCCACCTCTTGAAACAAACTTCAGTACTAGCTCCGTGAAGAGGATTACATTTACAAGGAGAGGCTTCTAGATTGTATGCTGGATGTTTTTAAGCCCAGTTACAGGTTTCTGGCGGATCCTGAACTTACAAAAAAGTGTGTTCATGGCAAAACAAAGAATGCAAATGAGTCTCTAAATTCATTCATATGGAAACGATGCCCTAAAACCACATTTTCATGGACTACAGTTGTCATAATTGCAACTTATGATGCAGTTTTAGTATTGAATGATGGGAACAGATATTGGAGAGAATGGGCTTTAAGATAGGAAGTTTCGCGCAAGACATCTTGAGAAAAATAGATTTACAGCACCTCTCTGCCAGTGAAAAGTCAGTTGAAGATGTAGTAAAGGAAATAAGGCAGAAAACTAAAACCGAAAGAGAAGAATTGAAGGGAGAGAGGACCCCGAGTACAAATCTGGGACCTTCGGAAGAGGTTACATAAGGAAAAAAACATTAGGTTGAACTTGAAAATTCCATTTCTTGAAAATTATCCTTCTTTTTATAAAATTCATATACCTTTCTATCAGAATCTATGAAGGCTACAATTCTGAAATCTTGCACACTCACTTAGTTCTATAAACCAAATAAATGTTGACTCAAGGGTAAATTTTGAACTTCTAGTGTAAGCTGAGATATGGGACAAAGTGCTTGGAGGTTTGCATGAATTTTGTATTACACTTACAAAATTATAATTAAAAAATTATTAAAATTCTCCTATTTGATAGAAGCTTACTAATTGCAAAGAGATTAAGTAGAGAAAATTTTGCACAAATCTCTTCAACAATTTCTGAGAATATGGTATATTTATTTTTTGAAAATAAAATTTTTAAATTGCGTAAAAAACGCACAAATATGTAATCCAATGACCTTAACAGTAAATGTGTTAATTTCATGTAAAGTGTGGTACCAAATTTTATTGTTGCATCTTAAAAAATCTGGATTTGAATCTTCTTTTAAATAGCGTTCGATTTTCATCACCATCGCCCCTTAAAAGTAAATCACATTTTCATTTATTCAAACTGAAACCATGTCAGTGGTTTCTAGCACCAGATAATTTTGGTTGAACGTGACTCACAATGCTCCGCACTTGCATCAAGTACTTAAGTTGTCACCCGTACGCATTCGTTATGAGAAACAGTTAGCTAGGTTTTCCACACTTGCATCAAGTACTTAAGTTGTCACCCGTACGCATTCGTTATGAGAAACAGTTAGCTAGGTTTGTAAGTAACCAGTTACTAATTTTCTGATCCACCTCCTTGTTTCTAACAGAACAAAAAAGAAGATTTGTGCTGTTAGAAGACATAACTTAAATCAATGAACCAATACTGGAAGAACGAGCAAAAGCAATACAGAAAACAGAGCCTCAGTGTTGCAGCAGCACTTATTTTGTGTGACACAGTCACAATCTTTTAGATGTACTTCATTTGGAATTAGTTACTCATGAGGCCTTTTTATTAAAATTTCAAAACTTTTGTCAACATAATTTTGGTGTGTAGCTACTTACAGAAGTAAACTATGCACTCCAAACATACAGCTGAATTCATCTGTGGTGGTACAGCATCTCTCGTGACTGGTATGTGCATGCAAATGAAGGACCCCCACTGCATGTGGAAACTGTTTCCTTGATTGCCACTTAACTTTTATTGTTTCCAGTTCTCCTAAGTTTCTGGGAAATTCGGATCCACAGAGGTGCTTCTTGGATAGCATGATGAATATCTGAAAATGTCAATGGCACAGTTGTTTGGTGTATATGTAAATCTTCTCCTACACCAGTCTTACAACCTGGGTCTGCTAAATAGCACAAAAACATTTCGTTTTTTGCTTTGTTTGAAAGGTCATGCCCCTGTTCTTTCACGATTTTCGGGAAGGATGTGGTTCACCAGTCAAATAACATTTTTGTTGCTAAACCTGTATAAACTTCCACAGTTTCCCTCTTCAGTATTCCCTTGGGCTAT
The DNA here is from genome assembly GCF_023898315.1 of Schistocerca nitens. Lineage (NCBI taxonomy): Eukaryota > Metazoa > Arthropoda > Insecta > Orthoptera > Acrididae > Schistocerca > Schistocerca nitens. Next base: position 980,622,469 of record NC_064615.1, on the reverse strand, counting down.
GTATATCTTCTTTTGCCTTCCAAGCAACATAAATTATGCTGTTTTAGTAAAAAACTTCAGTAAAACTTAACCTTAACGGAACTTAACTGAGCTTGATGTGTGCTGCAGAGCTCATTCTAAAAGTGGAGAATGTTCTGCACTTATGAGAAACTTCTCTAGTAGGTTGCCCGTTTTATTCATATGAAATTGGAGAACATTCTTCGCATTGAGCAACTTCTCCTATCCTTTAATCCAAGGTGAGAACATTCTCAGGTGTAGTTTATTCTCAGACACACACTATTCTTGTGAACCTGAAAATTTTTTCTGAAATCATGGGAATAAAGTACATCGTGATTTTATTCATACAGCCCAAAATCCTAACACAAAAGCTTTCAAACAATAGATCTGAGGTCTTCCCTACAAAGAACAGCTGCCAGCATGACTAATGTAAAAGTAGAAACCCTTGGTGTGGCAAAGCACCGTAAGTCACTTAATAAGGGTTCATCACTGGGGCCAGAATGTGTAGCAGTTAGCTTCCTTTTGTAGTATATGAATGAAACTGCTCCATTTTTAGCAATCGTATACAACCACTCACTTGACAAGAGATCCGAGTCTGAAGATTGGAAAGTTGAACAGGTCACACCAATAGATGAGAAAGCAAATAGAAGTCAGAAGAAATATTCTAAATTATAGACTTAAATCATTAACATTGATTTACAGTAGGAATTTGGAACATACAACAATGTTCCAACATTTTTCCCATGCCTGTTTAGGCAAATACTGAGCACTTCAGAATATAGGATGCACAAACAGTTAAAATGCGATTACATACAATAAAATTTACACATTTCACACATCGGCGGTGCATGAGACTTCCTCACCTTCAGCTAGCTTAAACTGTAGCAACAGGAATGCCAAGTGGCTGCAAAATTAAATAAAATAAATTTGCTGAAACTCGAGTACAGTGGATCCCGCACTTTATGGGAATAACATTGAGGTGATGACTGAGTTCCAGCATTATGAAAGATCTCAAAGAAAACAATTTATTCACACACAACCAGTACTGATTAGGGAAACATCATTCTTGTGAAACACAACTGGTTCTTTATCCAAATGAAGTCATGAGTTCTGTCGACAGGGCAGGTGAAGTTAATTCCAAATTTTTAGCTTACCAAAAGGCTTTTCACAATGTTTCTCTTAAGCACTTCTAATCAATTTGCATTCCTATGGAGTGTGCAAACAATCCTGTTGGAAGAAAATCAGCTAGGTTGAAAATACTGCTTCAGCTCAAAATTTCTTGTATTATCACGACCAGTTTTGGGCTCTCATAAGCCCATCCTCAGGTGTTGCAACTGTGCTGTGGCCCCCGAGCGTCGCAGTGAACGTGCACTAGGTGCAGGGACTCCCTGTTCTGCACTCACTCACACGTAGCACACTGCACCTAGAACATGTCCACTGCGGTGCTCGGGGCCCACAGCACAGTTGCGACACCTGAGGATGCCCTTATGAGAGCCCGAAACTGGTTGTGTTAATAAAAGAAATTTACAACTGAAGCTGTATTTTCAACCTCCAGTCTATGGAGTGTGGTCGTAGATATACAACTGGATTCGTGACTTTTTGTGAGAAAGTTCACAGTTCATAGTAATAGACAACAACTTCTAGTGGAACCGAGTAATATCTGGCATTCCCCAAGGAAGTTTTGTAGTTTTCTGCTGTTCCCTAAACTATATAAAAAATTTAGAAGACAGAGAATGCAGTTCTGTACTGTCTAGAAAGTCACCAGAAGATCAAAACAAATTACCAAATAGTTTACACAAGATATCTGCCCGGTTTGAAAAGTGGCAATTGACCCTAAACAGCAAAAAGTGTGAAGTTCTCAACATGAGTATATATTGAAAAGTTTCTGTTAAATTTGTTAGCATGATAGACAACATTTCAAGATTACCCAGTCAACTAAGTTTGTAAGTATTGCAGTTACAGACAACTTAAATTGGAATCATAACAAACAAAATGGGCGGAGATGAACCAAAGATAGTGGTCTAGTGCCAGAACGTGTGGAAGATGGAGCATACCTCATAAAGTGACTGGCTACACTAAGTTTGTCCGACCTCGTCTGGAGTACTGCTGGCAGAGATGTTTGACAGAGGATATGGAAAAAATCCAAAGAAGGGATGCTCGTTTTATGTTTTCGCAACATATAGGAGAGATTGTCACAGGTATGATAAAAAGAGTTAAAGCAAAGGCATTTTTCATCATGTAATCATTTCACAAAGTTTCACTCACAAAATCTCTGTTCCAAATGCCAAAATATTTCATTGGCTCCTCCCTACATTGTAATTAAGTAAATGAGGTCAGAGTTCACATAGAAAGATGGAGGTATTAATTTTTGCCACATGCTATTTGAGATTGGGATGGTTAAGAAATAGTTCAGCGAACCCTTTGCCAGTCACTTAAGTCTGAACTGCAGACAAGCCATGTGGATTTAGTTGAATGATGCAATGGACCTACACTTAATCGGGAGCTTCATTTCAAATAGAATCAAGTATAAGGGGCAGTTAAATAAAAATGAGAGAGATGGGAAGAAGTAAGTAAACTGTTCATTACTTCAAAATTAATCTGTTAGTACATTTATCCCACTTTGAGACAATATAGCCAGTGCCCTCATGGAAAGCTTGGGGCTGCATATGGAAACATGATTGTACCCAGGTGTGCCACTCTTCGTTCGAAACCAATTGATGGCCACGAGTGTCTTTCTTCAGGGCTCCAAAAGTATGGAAATCACATGGGAAGAGATTGGGACAGTAAGGAGGATGTGTAAAGGCTTTCCAGTGAAATGTCTGCAACGTAGTTGAAACAACCGTGGTAATGTGGCTGGGCTCTTGTCTCACAGTGTGATAAATATATTATTTATGGAGATTACTTTTGAAATAATAAACAGTTTCCAGAATGAAATTTTCACCTTGCAGTTTCAATAAATAGGTTACTTACTTTTTTCTCCATCTGTCTCATTTTCATTTGACTGCTGCTTATAACTCTCCATTACAGCCACTTGTCCAATAACTTCTGTTGGTACAAACACCAACCCAGTTTGTCCATTCCAAATTATCAATGGTTGCAGAAGGCATCTGAAACAGGAATATTTTTCTGATGACTCGGGAACACTGCTGTGGCCACCAGGTGGTCTGTGGCACACAGCTTGGCAGCCATAGTGTTGGACAATCAGTAGGCCGTCTAAGACCTGTCTAGTGCAGATACTAAGCAGCATTTGCATCCTTGTATTTCATGCAAAGTAATTGCTGCCATGTGTCTTACAGCATTCATTAATCTTGTAAGATAACAGTAATTAAAATTACATGGCTTGCCATCTTTGTGCAAAAAGCCTGCCAGTGAGAATAAATCAATAGTTACCAGTAAGTAGTCGTGTTTTGTCAAAATTACGTCTTGAACTGTGGTTTGTGTGGTTTCTGAATATAATTGTTATGACATCTCACTTGTGAACGGAAAACTGTTGACAATCCAAGTCTCGGAGGTCTTCACAACCTTTATCAGTTAAATGGGAGAAATTTGCAGAAGACTATTTAAAATTCTTAGAAGGAACAGTACTTCACAGTACACTGGAGCATTACACTCCCATTTTTTGTTGTCTCTCGTTTCATTTACAGATGGACTACACTTATGCAAAAGTCTCCAAACTCTTCCATTCTTGTTTCCCACTGCTATTTACATGTGAATGTACAATGTCATACCACTTCATAGTATTACAAATGTTGAGATAGAGACAAGAAGTTTACTGCTATCAAAATGCTTGAATCTTGCTGTGGATAATGATCAAAAACAAGTGTCTGTCATGTGTCAACCACGTCATAGTTCCTCTGTCAAGAAGGAACTCACAGCATTGGACACCATGATGACTGTGGTAATGGTTTCAATGGAAAATAGTGCTGATAACTGCATAGTCTCACCTTATTCAGATATTCATCTAAAACTCTTCCATCATTGCTTGCATATAGTTATTTCTGAAAGCAGTAGTAAGATTGTTAGTTACTTGTGTATAGTTATATAAATATTTCTTTTATTAAATTATTTTTATTACATTGTTGCAGGGTGCTGGCCAGACAGTGACTATTGTGGCACAGTATCGACCTGAAGAGTACAATCGATTCGAAGCTCGGATCCATGACCTCAAACATCAGATGTCCCAGCAGATTATGTCTGGCACACTCATGAGGACATCACAGAAACGGTCATTGTATGTTCGGTAAGTAACAGCTGGCTTACATTGCAATAGTTTTCTTCTTCAGTTCACTAGGAGCCAGGATTCTCAATAAAATCCTTTAGGCAATCAATTATTGTTGGCCTCAGCAGTTTGTATGTAGAATGTAAATTCCATTTCTTACACAGTCAAGGGAGCAAAAGTTATCTATAATTTTTATAGAAACTAATCCGGTGTTAAGATTTGAAGGAAATAAATGCAAGGCACTGTTTGAAAAGGGAGCGACGCACATTTATAGCTCTTCCCCCATGTCATTCACTTGGTACAGAGAGCAAGCAATGAAGGAAACCAAAGAGGAATTTGGAAAAGGAATTAAAGCTGGTGCAAAAGAAATAAAAAATTGAGTTTTTCCAGTGACATTGTAACTCTCTATGATGCCAAAGGACTTTGAACCTAAGTTGAATTTGTCAGGTAATACTAAAGGAATTAGAATTAGTTGACAAATTTTGGTATTGCTGTTGCAAAATAACTTACAGCAGCTGAAACAAAGAGGACATAAAATGTAGACTGGCAGTAGGAAGTTAATCTTTCCTGAAAGAAAAAAAGAAGTATGTTAGCATCAAATATGAATTTAAATGTTACGAAGCCTTTCTTGTGAGAATTTGTTCGAAGTATAGCGTTATAAGTAAGTGAAATGTTGCAGATAATATAGACAATATGAGAATAGAAGCTTTGGAAATGTGATGTTACAAGAAATGTTGAATGTTAGATGGATAGATGGAGCAGCTGGTAAATCGAACTGGGGGAGAAAGATCTTTTTGGCACAACTTTACTAAAAAAGAAAAATGACACGTTCTGAAGCATAATGGAATGGTTCAATTGGTAATGGAGAGAAGTGTGGAGAGTAAAAATTCTTGGAGAAAACAAGGCTACACTACAGTAACCAGGTTCAAATGGATATAGATTGCAAATGTCAGACAGATATGAAAATATTTGTGCAAGAGAGCCTCAAAGAGTTGCTTCAAATGAGTCTTAGAATTCATGAGGACAATAACAACAATTACTGTTGCCATTTGTGTATTATGAATTTAGAAATATGTATGTAGTGTGTCAATACTCTTCATTACATAGTCATGATTTCTTCCTTTAAGCGTAATAGTGTACTTTTAAATCTTCTGGCTGTGTTAAGTGATGATTACAGACTGTTCTTTTTGCTTGCAATTTTGCTCATGCTGATGTAACTCTGACATTATTGTACATAGGGCACTGTTCGATTACGACCCCAACAAAGATGATGGCCTGCCCAGTAGGGGCTTGCCATTCCATTATGGAGACATCCTGCACGTCACAAACGCGAGCGACGACGAGTGGTGGCAGGCACGCCGCGTTCTCCCTACAGGCGAGGAGGAGGGAATGGGTATCATTCCATCCAAGAGACGTTGGGAACGCAAGCAACGAGCCAGAGATCGTACTGTCAAGTTCCAGGGACATGTTCCAGGGGGACCAGGCTCTGACAAGGTTTGTTAATTTTGGATATCTTCTGCAGGAAATAACTAATGAGTAATTTACTGTTTGGAAGGTGAGGGTAGAACTACTTTGTAAAGAGGTTACATATATTTATTGTAGATTGGATAGGTGGTCCCAGATCAATCCCAGACATTTGATGTCTGGCATACTATTTGATATTGGGTTTATTCAAGCACAGAGTATACATGAAATGTCTCATTGATGTTTCCTGTTTCATTCTCATGAAAATGGTGCAAAAATGTGTGCATGCCATAATTGTTTCTTATATTTATTCCATGAGATGTAAAATAGAAACTCAAAACATTTTTATGCAGAATGTCATTTATCTTTCAGACACCCAGAAAATATTAAGGTGATCTGAAAATAAATTTTTGTCAGTGAAGATAACTGTATTTACCAATAGTGTGTATTATTTATGCCTTTGATTTGCCAAAATTGAAAGTAACTCCTTCAGTCCTCTAAAAATGTGAAAAATTCTGTTTAATTTAAGACATTTTTCACAGCATAATTTAAAGAATGACAGTTTTGTAATAATTTAATTTATGAGAAGACTGCTGTTCGAGTGTAAAACTGACACACATTATGGCTAGTGGGATATTTGGAACTCGAAAATCATTCTTAACTAAAATGTATCTAGTAATGGAAAGTAAACAGTGGAAGTGAGAGCTTTTTCAAAAGTTTGTTTCCTTCTCGTTTGAGCTGGCATAACCACAAATAGTATTAAGCAAGTTGTTAATTCAGCGTAAAAAATTAAGGTTATAGGAGATTTATTAATGTGTGTCTTCACTATTTCCATAGCCCTGAAGGCTTTCCTTCTTGACAGTGTTTATGTAGCACAATGACTGAATGAAAAATGAAGTAGGCCTTTTAACGTGCCTTACGATGATGATAAAAGAAATTTTGCTAACACTGTTTTTGTGCACATTACTTGAATAACTGACCTGGTCCTCTTCTGCAGGTACTCTGAATAGCGTGCTGCCTAGAGTTCATCATAAAACACAAAAACACTTCTTATAGCACCTGAAGGAGACAGGTCAGATGCTGAAATAGTGTGCACAAAAATAAACTTTTCAATGTGACTAGAAACCAGAAAACATCTGAGAAAAATGTCAGAAATTGCATCTATTAATCTTCTAAGCAAGCTAGTTGTTGTGATGTTGAAACTTATTTACTTCCTTCATGTAACTGGTGACAGTGGGATATTGGACCTAGTTTCTGATATCCTGTTTATATTTGTGCAAACAATTTGTGAAAAAAAATTTTTCCCTATTATGGATTTTAGCTTATTACACAGAAAAAAATATGATTGGAATCTTTTCAGCTAAATGGCATATCACAGTTGCTGTGTGTGATAATTTACATGATAGTGTTATCAACATTTTGCTTTGAAAATGCAAAATGAATAGTCACATATTGTAAAGATTAAAATTGCTTTCCTGTTTAATTTTCTTGGGCCAATACTACAGCATTCAAGACAGGGGTGTCAATTTTTTTGCATTATTTTATGACTCTTTATCTGTATTGTTTAGTGAGCAAACATATGAGATGGAATCCAAAATTTTTGGGACTGCTGGTGCCATCTGGAAAGTGAGTAGTAGAGCTTTGCACCACTAGGTGGACAGAGATGCATATCTAATGAGTCAGTGTGCGGAGTGGCATTTAGCTGGGAGGACGTGTTGCGTGTCCTCAGTGGTTTCCGTAATACTCTGTGTTTGGTGTGTGGCGATTTTATGATGAATCCGTGAACAGAACAGCGTCAGACCACAGCTGATGATCCAACCTTCTTGTAACAGGTTATCATCGGCGTTGAGAGCTGGATTTACGATTATGACCCAGAGATGAAGCAACAGTCGTCCCAGTGGAAGAGCCCGGGCTCTCAAAGACCGAAAAAAGCGAGACAGATGAAGAGCAAAGTGAAGAGTGTGATCATAATTTTCTTTGATACCAAGGGAATTGTGCTCAAAGAATTAGTCCTACCCAACAAAACAGTGAATTCCATGTACTACTGTGACATCTCGCGACAGTTTTGTGAATACGTGTGGCGACAACGGCCTGAACTTTGGCGTCAAGGGAACTGGCTGCTGTGTCACAACAATGTGCCCTGTCACACGTCCTTGCCCACCAGGACCTTTTTGGCAGAAAACAACATGGCGGTTGTACCCCACCCACCGAACTCTCCAGATTTGGCACCTTGCATCTTCGTGCTATTCCCAAAACTGAAACTCAAGTTGAAAGGCCGTTGGTTTGACACTCCAGACAGGATTCAAGAAACATCACTGGCGGTGATAAACACCCTCAAAGAACAGTACTTTTTCTTCATCAGATGCAATTACGCACATAATTTGTTCCATATCTCTGATTTTGACTGCTGTTTAGTCAGACCTGAAATGTACAAGCGAATAGGAACTACTTCGAGGGTATGGTGACCATTAGTCCAAAAATATGGTTTTCAACAGAAGGCAGCACCAGTCCTGAAAATTTTGGATAGCACCTCGTACTTTGCTAATTTCCATTCTGTCATGTCATATTGACTTATATTCTGAGAGACGTTACCTTGATGAAGGAAGTTGTCATTGCATAAAACAGTGCCATATGAATAATGCAGTTGGCATGCAAGTTCATGTTGTAGACAACTATTTTAAGAGTTGGGTATTTTGACTAAAGTATCATAATCATCATCTTTTACAGCTTACCACCACTGGCAGGTATGCTTGGAATACAAGCCTCTCCATCCTCCCCACTCTTCCTATCACCTCTCTGTCACTAGTCTGACACAGTATTCTCCTCCCAACTGAATGCTTTCTTCCACTTGTCTGTTGGCCTTCCTCTTGGTCTCAATCATATTACTCATTCTTCTCTTGTAGGGGTTCCTCCTGTGTGTATCGTTCTAAACCTTTCATTTGTCAGCTTTTACATTTTTATTACATCTATCCAACTTCTGAAATCTTCAGTTGCTTGCATCTTACTTTTCCACTTTCTCTCATGACCAAGGTTTCTGCTCTGTACACTTTGTATGTAGTGTGAACTGTACATCACTTTCTTACTTTTTGGGGGACATTCTTGTTCCACATAATGAGCCTTCCTTTCCCTTAACTCCTGATCATTTCTTCCATTTTCCTGTAGCATCAAGGTGCATGTTTTCTTTCATGAAATTTGTTGTATATAACCCATTAATGTTAAGGAGTAACTTTTATGAAATTAAATATTAATTTCTGTTATGTGAATTGTTGCAGCTATATTAAAATACTAATTAGCTTAATAACCTGTTAATTCAGTTGTTTTACATTACAATGTTATTGTGTGCAACTGACTTGTGAACCATGTAACCAGCTGATTAACCAAGGAATTTTATGTAGCTAACTCTGCAGTGAGCGTATGCACTGTTATTGATTAGGGAATGTTTCATTTTACAGCAGTCGACACTAGACAGAAAAAAGAAGAACTTCTCCTTCAGTAGAAAGTTCCCATTTATGAAGAGTAAAGATGACAAGTCAGAGGATGGTTCAGATCAAGAACGTGAGTACACTTTATTCTGGTATGAGATTCACCCCATTAGCTGCAGTAGGGGCTTCCCCCCTCTCTTTCTTCCAGAGGAATGTGACAGCATTTATAAAAAACAGTTGTAGATTTTGCATAGCTACTTTGTCTCGCAGGTAGTTAAAGGAGGTAGATACTGTTCCCATTCTACCTGTGTTGAAGTCTTGACTAACATTTTCCAGCAAGTACAATCTGTTTTCTGGTATTGTTTCCCGAGTGTTGTTTGTTGTATTTAAGTGCATTTTTCCCTATGTTTTTGACAATAGCATGAAGCATGAAAATAACATAAACTTGTAAGATGTATTGCAAGGAAAATATGTGGGAAGGACTTGTTAAAATAAGACTTTTCTCCAAAAGAAGTCATTTCGAACAAAGCACACAGTACTACAGATTTATTTTTAGGATTGTTGTAAATAGTTCATGATATATGCCAGGAGATAGATAAATAAGTTAGGAAAGGTAGGGAAACCAATTAATTATGTGCAGAATGAGAATTGTTTGAGTGAAGATTTCTGTGCTCCATAGCTTGAAACTCTTTGCCTTTCTTCTTGCAACTGTGGAATTTGTTTTACATTGTACAACCAATTTCTTCCATTTTCATGGCTGAGAATCTTTATATAGCATCGAAGTTTAATTTTGAAATTATCAAATATGCAAATGCTGTTCTCTGTGAACAAATACATTATACCAGGATCGTTAATACCAGTATTACACCATTCTATAAAGAAAGTTGCACATTCTGTCTTTCATTTGCTTATTTTGAATTTTCTGATACCTTCCAAAGGAAACTGACTGACAAAAAGTTGTCTTTATCACTGCAGTTCAGTGTAAAACTTCAAAGATTCTGAGTGATAGAAAAAATGGTTTTTTTTATAATCTGTGAAAGAATGTGGTGTTGATTAGTGATATGAGTATTTTACATTGGCTCAGTACTTTTTCTTCATCAGATGCAATTACGCACATAATTTGTTCCATATCTCTGATTTTGACTGCTGTTTAGTCAGACCTGAAATGTACTATTCCCAGATGTCCATTGCTCTACAGGGCATTTTCTAGCTGCACATATTTTGTTCAGAGTTGATAATCAGTTTGGGTATGATGGAAATGACAAGTAATTCTCACATTGTTATTGTCTGTTGCTTTCTTATGTACATTATTTCCATATTATTATGTTTTCTACATGTACATAAATATTACAAAAAATGTAAATGTTTTCAAAGTACAAAGGAATTTTAAACATTCTTCAGTTTTTGTTGGGAACTGAAATAGTAGAGGAAAACAGTTATTATTTGTAGAGAATGTGCATACTCATTTCATCTCAAATAATTACTGTCAATACATCTTACAGTTTATGAAATGTTTTGCTAGTTAGTAGAAGTCTCTTAACTGTTAGCATGGAGCTGTGGTTTTTGGGTTCTGCATTTTTCCTTTTACTTGTAAAAGTTGAACTGTGTAAGGAAAGACACATGTTTGTGCAGAACTGCTACTACAGAGGTTAAGACTCAAGTAAGCATTTTATGTAATGGTAATGAAGTAATGTTCATTGTCTGTGGCATGTTATCTAATACTATTTATTGTATGCTGTTGCCAGTTAATGTTTGCTTCCCATTGTTTTTGTTATGAAATGATGTTTATTGTTCTCTGTCTGTGCTGTAGCTTCTCCAACCACTCCCAACAACGAGGGTGATCCTAATAACATGCGTAAGTATTCTTTCCTGTGCTGGGATGATGGTGTGCATGGTATTTGTGTTGCCTGTTTGTATGTGGAAATTTGTGTAGTTCGTTTGATCTTGTCTACAGTCACTAATTTGTTTGGTGCATTTTAAGAGATTCTGAAAATTATCTTGACAGTCTTTTGTAGCCTTATTCATAGTAAATTTCTTTTAGTGGGTCATACTTTTTGAACATATTTATAGAATTCATCATCATCTGTTTAGATTACATGCAAGTACTCTTGTGAAAGCAAACAGCTGTAGACAGAACAGTCTGACAGAAAAGTTTATCATTCATGGTACCTGTTAATAGCATAGATACATGTGATACAAACTACCATTACTTTCAATCTGAAAAACAAAGATTCATCAATCAGTGGATGACACTGTAAATGAGAGGCGTTTAATTACAAATAATGTTCCTATATTTGATTTAATTGCTCTTTGTTATATTTTACAGATTTCTCACTTAATTGTGTCAATTTTGTTTCAGCATTCATGCTGTGCTACACTCAAGATGACACTCACACAGAAGGTATTAGTCACTGTTTACTAAGTAGTTAAAACTGACGTAACCTCCTCTGTTGTTGAAAACCTTGATCCATGGCAGCCTTGCTTGTCTTCCCTGTGGACCATTCCTTGCATGCTTATCCTTGGCTTTGGAGCTAGTGTTGCTTAATATATTACATCAATTGATTGAAAGATTTAATTAGTTGTTGTTTGGGGTATGTTTAAAATTTTGTAACATTTGATTCTGTTACAGGAGGAGAAGAATCTGTGCTGTCGTACGAGCCAGTACAACAGCTTCAGATACAGTACACGAGGCCTGTTATTATACTTGGTCCACTGAAAGACAGAGTGAACGATGATCTGATTTCAGAATTCCCTGATAAGTTTGGCAGCTGTGTGCCTCGTAAGTACTGAAGATGTAGCACTTCTTACTGTTTGATATTGTTAATGAAGGAAAGAAAATTAGGTTTTAACATCTCATTCACATCGGGGTCATTAGCACAAAATATCTCAAACAAATACATTAAAATGTTTACTTACTGGTTATAATTTCTATAAAGTAAAATCAGTCATAACTTCTATCTTTGGTGAAATGTGCATCTAAATTTTTGTTTGTTTGTGAATGACTAGGTGTACATATTTAAAAGATTGTCATGCTGTGTACCTGAAAACAAAGCTTTTATAGTTTGAAACTGAGTGATAAAAAAGTGGTGATTGGTGACCTTTTGACTAGAATGTCTGCTTTTGCAAAAACTTCAGTGACACTTTTTTTAATGGCTTTTGCTTTTTTCTCATTTGGCTGTATTGCAACTGTCAAAAAATGATTGTTCCTGTTGAGGAGCAGCAGCATTTTTCCAACCAGTGAACGGAGAGCTTCTCTGACTGAAGGTGTTTCTCGGCATTATTTTTCTTGTCCCTCCAACTCAATAATTACAAAACCAGCAGAATACTGGTTTTGACCTTTGGTTAGCATTCATAATTGTGTGACTCATACTTGACAACGCTACAGGTACTTTGAATTACATCAACAGGTTGTTTTGTCTGATTGTGAAGTGCAAAGTGCAGACACTGTGAACTGGCAGTCAGCCATGAGCGAGCAAAAACAAACCGCCAGACAGGAGAGCAACAGTGTGGGGAAACCATCCCTGCCTCCCTGTTGCAGGGCAGCAAGCCTGCTCCTGCCTGTGTTTTTCTTTTTAGTGAAAGTGGAACTGGCTCTCGGTCATTCAGATTGCCAATCCCTTTTGGTGCTGTGAAGTTTGTAACCAAATTCCGAGGTGGACCAAGATAAGTCTTGTCACTCATTTCAAAATAAGAAAAGAAAACAATGCACAGTACAAAGCATTCAGTAACGGCTACCACACAATTGCTTGCTGAGCTTTGTAGTGCCCTACTGCTAATAGTATTTGATGAAACCACGGAACCACAGTCCAAAACATCCACCACCTAAAACTGCCATGTTAAAGTATTCGCATTGTACCAACTTTTGAAATTATGCTAGCAGACAAACGTAAACTTTTCTTTGCCTCTGTACATGCAGTAATGATTCTAATCTTATCTTCATGATTCCTATGTGAGCAATATTTAAAGCCGATTCTTGAAACTTTGTTAACAGACTTTTTCAGGATAGTCTGCATCTGGCTTCAAGAGTCTGGCAGTTTACTTTGTTCAATATCTCTGACGCTCTCCCATGGATTAAAGAAACCTGTGACCAGTCATGCTGCCCTTCTGTATATATATTCAGTATTCCCTGTTAGTCCTATCTGATCGATTCCTACAGTGACTCATTAATGTTATAGTCCTAGGATACTACCTCTTTTTTTTTTAAAAAAAAAAAGTGCAAAATTTTACGTTTCTGAACATTCAAAGCAAGTTGCCAATCTCTGCATCATGTTGGAGTCTTATCAAGATCTGACTGAACCTATAAGCATCTTCTCCGAGATAGTACTTCATTATAGATAACTGCATCATCTGCAAAAAGCCTGATTTTACTATTGTCTGTGAGGTCATCGATATACAACATGAACAGCAAAGGTCCCACTGCACCTCCCCAGGGGCACACCCAAAGTTAGTTTTACATCTGATGATGACTCTCCATCCAAGATAACATGCTTTGTCCTCCCTACCAAAACATCCTCAATCCAGTCACAAATTTCACTTGATACCCCATATTATCATACTTTTGACAGTGATGCTGGTTGTCATTGAGGAGGTCATACTGTTAGAGATACCTCATTATGTCCCCTTCTTGTAGACAGGTGTAACCTGTGCCTTTTTCCAAGAACTGGGCACAATTTTTTGTTCAAGGAATCTACAATAGATTATAGTTAGAAGAGGGGCTAACTCAGCCACATATTCAGTATAGAATCTGACAGGGATTCCATCAGGATCTGGAGCTTTGTTCAGTTTTAACAATTTATCTGTTTCTCGACACCACTGACATTAATACATATTTCATTCATCTTTCAGTTGTATGAGGATTAAATTGAAGCAATTCTCGTGGGTTTTCCTTTGTAAAGGAGCATTTGAAAATGGATTAAGCATTTCAGCTTTTGCTTTGCTACCCTCGATTTCAGTTCCTGTTTCGTTCGCTAGGGACTGGACACTAACTTCAGTGCTACAAACAGTCTTTACATATGACCAGAATTTCTTTGGATTTTGTGAAATGTCATTTGACAATATTCTGCTACAGTAGTCACTGAAGTCATAATGCATTGCTCTCTTGACAGCTAAATGTGTTTCACTCAACATCTCTTTATCTTCAGCCCTATGCTTTGTTTTACACCTGCTACACAGTAATCTCTTTTTCTTTAGAAGGTTCTTTACAGTGACCGTGTACCATGAAGGTTCCCTCCCATTATGAACTGTTCTATGGAGTACATATCTAACCAGTGCATGATCAACTATTCTTTTAAGCTTGAGCCATAGTTCCTCTACGTGCTTCTGCCCTGTGCTGAAAGTTTCAAGTTTCTCATTGAGGTATGATCTTACTGATTTTTTATTTGGTTACTGAACATATATATCTTTCTGCTTGTTTTAGCTGCTCTCTGTACTTTAATAACTTTTGCTGACACAACCGTGTCATGGTCACTGATACCAGTTTCAATGTGGACATACTAAAAGATGTCAGGTCTATTTGTTGCCATGTCATGAGTGGGGTTCCTAACTATCTGTTCTAGGTAGCTTTCAGAGAAGGCATTTAGTAAAGTTTCACAGGATGTCTTATCACACCCACTGCTAAAAAAAACTGTAATTTTCCCAGTTAATTGTTGGATGACTAAAGTCTCCACCCATGATTACATTATGATTGGGGAAATTATGGACAAGTAAACTGAGGTTTTCTCTAAAGTTTTTGACCATGTTAGGAGATTAGTCTGATGGGCAATAAAAGGATCCAATTATCATTTTATACCCATTCCTGATACTGACAATACCTCATCTCCATTTCCCATTTTCCTCTGCTTTCAATATACACGTAAATTTTCCCCAAAAATCTCACTGCTTTTTGTGAGCACTTCAAACTCTGGCACTTTGTTACGAATGCTTCGACAATTTACTTCTAGGATTGTAATACTCACACCAGTGGGAGGCATTTCTTTCACTCTTACACCGATACATTTGGGTTTCCTACAGCTATCATTTGCGTTGGACGGAGAGTCATCTTGTCTAAAATACCCTTGTGCATCCCACACACAATCAGCTACCTGAGTAGCAGCTTCTGATGTATGGTGCTAACCTGAAATATTAAGAGGGACCCTACAGTTGTCAACCCTATGACCCAAGTCCAGGAAGTTGCAGTCTATTGCTTGTCGCAGAACCTTCAAAGCCTCTGGTTCAGTCCTTCCGCTTGACACAGAACCAAAGGGTGACAATCAGTTCTGAGGATAATGCTGCAATTTGTGAGCTTCGTTGAAACTCCACACGCAAGGCCGGTGTTCTCAACCCTCTCCGCCAGTTGCTGGAATGACCCAAGAATGACCTCGGAGCCCAAACAACAGGCATCATTTGTTCCAATATGCACCACAATCAGCAGCTGGTTGCACTCTGTTCCCTCAATGACTACCAGAATAGCCTCTTAAACTTGCTGAAGGAGGCCCCCAGGCATACACACTGAGTGCACCTGGCATTCTTCCCTGTCCCTTGCTGCCATTTCCCTAAGGGGTAACATCATCTGCTGTGCATTCAAACTGCTGACAATTAATAGACCCGTACACTTTTGCGTTCGCCTGCTACTGACACCAGACAAAACAGGTTTCCCCAAAACAGGTGAAGTGAGTCCCACCGGCTCAGTTTCAGTGAAAGACATGGGGGTTAATACAACACCCTGAGTCCTCCCTGGTCCCCATCTACCCTGTACAGGACACCTAGATCTACTATTGACACGTCACTCACACTTAAGTGGACAGGTAATGACAAATCCTGTACTTTCTGCAGAGGATATAGGATCCACAGGAGAAGGCAGTACTTTGAGTATCTCTGGTACAGTTATCACAGGTAAGCAACTCTTGGGAGCTCTTTCAACACACCAATTTGCATGAGCTGCCAATTGTTTAACAGTTGTCAGAGCAATTTCCAGCTGCATACGAATGCCATCCAACTCGTGCCATGTTTGAGAACAGCATTCACAGTGGGCCTGCATTTTGACTGTTGCAGTGTATCACAAGGCATTGAACAAATAACATTAAATTAAACCTGCTGATTGCCTCACAATTTGTTGAGCTAAAAAGTTGCTAATTCCTTATAGGAATTGAAGCAGATACACAAAACAAGATTTCTATAAAGCAGCACAAAAACATTTCGTAAAAATTACTAGTTTCCTAAAACACTCTGTTATTTTTAGTGTTAACAAACATGAAAATAGAGTTAATTTATGATAAATGCAGATAATATATAGGACTGTTCCTCTTTAAGGGAAAACTATATGTAACACAATATGTTAGTTAGAAAATAATCTGCTACAGTAACTAAATCACAAACAGTGATTTGTTAAAAGTTGCTCATAGATTATGTAAAGGACAATGGTAGCTTCCAAAAATTCTCAGAAACTGACGTTTATTTGTCCTGATATACAGTGAAATTCATGTGTGATGTATACTTTGGCTGGAGGGTTGCAACTTTGTGAAGTGTCTCATAATGAGAATGAATTAAATTTGTATTGAATGTCGAAATAAGTATAGCTGTGATGACTGTCTTTCTCTCCATGTGGTGGTTTTATTTTTTACACCATTGTGGCATTGGATTTTAAACTGTTGTTCACGGGGATTAACAGTGGGACTAAATATGCACTGAGAATTCTTCTTCATAACATTACATGTAATCCAATATTACCAAGGCGTGCTGTCACCTGACTCACTATATGACAAAAACCTTTTGATCAAGTAACATTTAAGTGACTTAAATTTAATTGTGATAATCTTTAATTCAAGGCATTCCTTACCAAGCTTTCATGCCCAGATTCTCCAGAGAATCCTGTAGTAGTGACAAGCAGTCATGCATGGGGTGTCTTGTCAGCAGGCCCAAGTAATAATTATTACCAATGAAGCCACCTGACATACTGTGGGAAACTCGGTCATTTTTTACACACATACACATTTTTGGAATCATTATGTTTTCAAATGGTGAACTTCTCAGGTATCTTTTTTTTTTTCTTCTTCCTCTCTCTTTTCTCATCCACATCTATATTTCATAAGCCACCGTACAGTGTTTGGTGGAGGGTACTAGTGTCACTTTCCCCTTTTCCCATTTCAGCCAGGAATGGTTCGCAGGAAGAACAATTTCTGGTAAGCCCCCATGTGAGCTTCACTCATTCTGATTTTACCTTCATGGTTTTTCAATTCAATTTCAATAGCACTAGGCTTTGAGCTGCTGTGTATAACTTACTTGTGTGGACAAGTTTCATAAAAAGTTAGTTTTCTGTTACATTGTGGTAGCAGACATTCGGCTATGCAACATATAGATATGCACATGATGGCATTTTTGAATTCTGATAATTTTACTATAGTAGGGCAACAAAACATTAACGTATCCATATTGAATTGTGGCTCTTCTGACTGTGAGTTCACATTTTGGTACATCAGTATTGAATTGTTCTCTGATTTAATGGTATAAAGTAATAACTGAAGGCTGACTCTGATAGACATTGGTGGATCTTGCTGAAACATTCTAAACAAAACCAGAATACTGATAAAATTTTTTCTGTTGCTTTTCACAACAGAGGTTTCATTGCTCCTTTTAAGTATTGCCAGTCAACATTGTATTGTCTTAATTTGCAGACACGACAAGACCCAAACGAGAATATGAAGTGGATGGAAGGGACTATCACTTTGTGGCATCTAGAGAACAAATGGAACGTGACATCCAAAACCATTTATTCATAGAAGCTGGACAATACAATGATAATCTCTATGGCACATCAGTTGCCTCCGTGAAAGAAGTTGCTGAAAAGGTTTGTTCAAATAGTATTCCACATATGCATATTAACTGTGCCATTCACAATATGGGAGACTGTCAATATCAGTGTTGCAGTGTGAGTTTTTTCAATTTCATTTTTTTATAGTGTTCTTCAGAAATGCCATGTGTTCAGACTTTATTTCTTTAAGCTCCACTGCACTTGATTTTGCAGTGTTATCTAGTTAATGAATTCAGTAAGTTTGCAACTATTCATGAATACATATTTTTATATTTGTAAAGCCCTAGCAATCCACAGTTAGACATTTAAGTGATACAACGTATCAGTTCATGCAATTAAGACAGTTATTATGAATACCAGTATATGTAAAAAGATAATAATATAATTCTGATTGCCTTTGGAGAGCAAAAAATCATCAGTGATTTGACTCCTCTGCTAATTTTTTAACAGGGAAAGCACTGCATCCTGGATGTAAGTGGAAATGCAATCAAGAGGTTACAAGTTGCTCAGCTCTTCCCCATTGCCATTTTCATTAAACCAAAGTCCGTGGAATCCATCATGTAAGTATTTTCTCAAATATCAGTTTAGTTACATCAGGCCAAGTAAGTGAACTGTAACTAGCCATATATACAAAATATTGTTCTATGACATAGCATGTAAATTTGCATATAGAAAGTGACCAGTTACTTTTTTAACTGACATACTCATATTCAAAGATCAGTTTCATGAAAATGAAGCTGGTTACAATTCTTAAATGTATGCGGTCTAGACAGAAGACAAAATTTGTTGTGCAACCATTGATAATGGATTTTCTCCAAAAAAGACAGTATGTTAATTTTTGCAAAGGTCTATAAAAGTTTGATACATTTCAGTATTTTAAACTGTAATGTAGAAGACAATCTGTTCAAAAGGCTAAAAGTCATCTATCCATTTTGTTGCTGGCTGCTATGCAACACTTTGTCTTAAAAGCAAGCTAAGCTGTGTGTTTTGTCCATCATCTTTTAATTGCTATTTAGGTTAATTTCAAATACTACTTTTTTGTTTAATCTTTGAAATGTGGATATTATTGTGTTTTTCCATCCAACCACATTATGGATTACCAAAGCCCAGGATTTCCTTCACACTGACACTTGTTGTCTTTATATTTCTTTTATTTATGCATAGTACTTGTAAGGATTATTTGCATTTAAGTACATTGAGAATTCTTCATTTATAACTTGTTTCTGTATGGCATCAGTGTGCAAAACCAGAAATCTCTGCTACAAGAAACTATAGTGGTGTAGAGTCATGCAAAATGAAATTTGTTCTATGAAATTATATAACTGAGACAAGATTCACAAATACATCAGTCTATTACTGTACTTACTTTATCAAGGATTTCAGATCTATTGAATTTATTTCATCTCATTTAATGTATTTATTATGTGCCAGATACCTTTCCCAAGGGTCGTTCCACACATTTTCTGTTTTTTGGGCAGATACGTGTAATTTCATTTTTGCAGTGTGTTGATGGAATCACCGAAACAAATAATGCTTGTCCTGTGTTTCGTGTAATGCCCATTGTCAACAAAAAACATTGGCTTGTTACTCATTTTAACCAAAATGTTATTTGAAGTTAAATTATACATGACAACAGATAGACAGTGGTCCAAATTTAGTCTAGTGTGATGCTTGTTTTAACAATACGTGTTTATCAGGCCAGCAAAAGTCTAACAACCATTTATATTCAAGGTAGCAACAAAGCGACACTTCTACATAATGATAACAAACAGGCTGATGAGATGGTGCAAGTGGACTTAAGGAAATTGAAACACCAGGCCATTATAAATGAAAACCTTTTGAAAGTTATGCTGTACTGTCTTGGTTCACTACATCTACAAGGCTTATTTTTGAAGTGTAATGTGGTTTATAACAAAAATTAACACCAAAAAATTGGTTAGCATTTGTTTTCTACTTCTTCCTTGCCCGACTTGGCCAGTCTTGTATGTCGCTCAGCACATTGCTCTCTGTTATTGCCATGCAGCAGCACAACTAATGCACCTGATGACCCTTAGGACAGATAGTTGGTATTCCGGTATGATGCCCTCTTGAGTAAATTGTAAATAGTTTAGCTAATGGGCTACAAATAAAACTAAATCCACTGGTATCCTTTTTTCAGTTGTTTCTGGTAGTTTCAACCACTGAATTTGGATTAAATACAGTAGCTGGAAGCAGTTTGTGCCCTGTTTGTTGATATTTAATTCATGATAATTATAAATACTTAAACTTTGATTTTTGCTCCTCTAGGGAGATGAATAAGAGGATGACAGAAGAACAAGCCAAGAAAACATATGAGCGTGCAATGAAAATGGAACAAGAGTTTGGAGAGTATTTTACAGGTAATTTATCCACATTTCCCCTATTTTTCAGTACTGAATCAATATTTGATGAGAGTGCTATATACAGTGTTTGACTGAAATTATTGTTGTTAGAGAAAAGGTAATAGCACCTTGTGTGTTCATAAGAAGGTTCATACCTAAAGCCTATAATAATAATTTTCTGCCAGATACCCACTGGTGAAAGTTTTATCAGAAAATCCTAGGAATACGTGGTCATGTGTAAAGTCAATGAATAATCCAAACCATCTGTGCAATCTGTTGCGGATCCTTCTGGTTCAAAACTGAAGGCAGAGACAGAAAGCAGAAATTTTAAATTACACATTTAAAAATGTATTCACACAATAGGATACTACTGTACCAGTGCTTGACTACCCTACACACGAATGAGTGATGTTGATATAAGTCCCCGCCCCAAGATTGAAAAACAGTTAAGACACTACAAAGTGAACAAGGCACCAGACACTGATGGAATTTCAGTTAGATTTTACACTGAATATGCTATGGAATTGCCCTCTTTCCTAGCCCGTATTTACCAAGAATCTCTTGCACAGTGAATAGTCCTATGTGATTGGAAAAGAGTCTCCCATGTTTGTGAAAAGGGTAATAGATTGGATGCACATAATTAGCAACCAGTATCGCTGATGTCTGTCTGTAACTTGATCCTAGAGTGTATTCTAATCTCAACCATTTTGAAATTCCTGGAGCTGTCAAAGAGATCAGCACTTATTCAGGGGAAAAAAAGGAAAAAGAAGAAACTCATGTGAAACAACTTGCTTCATTCATACATGACATCTTGCACACAACATGTGACAGTGAACAGATAGGTTCCATCTATCTAGAATTCTGTAAGGTGTATAATCATGTTTTTCCAAGTATGCGATCAGCTTGAGAAATATTTGACTAATACAAAGGAGGTTCGATAAGTCCGGTATTAAACACAAAAAAAAGGTTGTTTCATAAACAACTCACCTTATTCTCAACATAGTCTCCATTGAGGGAGATACATTTGGTCCAGTGATCTTCCAGCTTATTCATCCCACTGGAAAAATAGGTTCCATCACAATTTGCAAAATACTTGCTGACCGCAACTATAACATCCTCATTTGACGAAAATTTCTTCCCAGCAATCCAAAGTTTCAAGTGGGGAACAGGAAGAAGTCACTTGGGGCTAAGTCTGTTGCATAGGGCAAATGAGGAACCAGTTCCAAGCCCAATCATGCTCTTTGCTGTTATTATTGTTGATGTTTCATAAACAGTCACAAATCTGTGCAAAAAGTTTTGCAGATTGCGGTTAAATATTACCAGAGATGATGCACTTTTTGTCATCTTGTGAGAACTGCAGTACCCACCTTGTACACAGCTTCTTCATAGCCAAATCTCTGTGCAATATATTGTGCACTCTCTCAGTTGAGATGCTTACAGTCTTGGAAATCTCACAGATTTTTGTATGGTGGTCTTGCATTACCGTATCATGGATTTTGCCTTTGGTATCCTTAGTGGTGTCTTTGGTATTCTTAGTGGTGACTTCACTTGGACGTTCGGAGCATGCTTCGTCTTTGGTGCTTGTCCATCTATGTTTAAACTCACTAAACTAAAAGTAAATGCAAAATGGGATTTTCACTCTGCAGCAGTGTGTGCGCCGATATGAAACTTCCTGGCAGATGAAAACTGCATGTCGGACCGAGACTCAAACTTGGAACCTTTGCCTTCCGCGGGCAAGTGCTCTACCGACTGAACTACCCAAGCATGACTCGTGACCCATCCTCACAGCTTCAAATCTGCCAGTACCTCGCCTCCTACCTTCCAAGCTTCCCAGAAGCTCTTCTGCGAACCTTGCAGAACTAGTAAGTAAATGGTCTTCAATGATGGTGATGATTCTGCATGAACTTCATCCATTTCTGTTTTGATTTTTTGCAGTAGTCAGACCCTTCAAATGAAAATGTTTAATAACAACATAAAACTCAGTGTTCTTCATTTTTCAGTCACAGTCAACACACTGACCAACTCAGACAGCTGTCAACAATGAACTGTACGTGGCACAGAGTTGGAATTCTTTATATGATTCATGGAGTAATCAAGCTTACGAACTATGAAGGAATAACAAAAATGTTCCATTCTTTCATGGAAATTTTTCAGACTTACCAAACCACGCTTGTAGAACCCAATACATTACACTGGAAGGTGAATGTTCTGCAGAAATGAAAGTAACATCAGGTGTGCCCCCAAGGAAGCATAATACAGCCTCCAATGATTTCAGTCTTTATAATTAACCAATCAGATATGATCAGCAGCTGTCTAAGATGCTGACAATGCTGTTGTGTGCAGGAAAGGTGCATGATCTTACAGAATTGCAGAAAGAATTGGACAAAATTTTCACTCGGTTTAATGAATGCCAGCTCTCTTTAAATGTGAATAAACATAAGGTACAAAGAGAAAGAACCGTGTAATATTTAATAATATTATTAGTGGTGAACAACAAGCATCTCACGGAGTATAAGTATTTAAGGGTGATACTAGCTGTGTGAAATGGTACGATCACATAGAATCAGTATGGGAGAGAGCATATGGAAGAGTTAGATTGTTACAATGGTTGGCCACTTGGGCTGCTGAGATGAGAGGAGTGCAAGTGTAAAATTTGTACCCAAAATGTATCACAATCAGGAGCGAAAACAACCCATTTCCATGTTCACTAGATTTGTATTTATTTTTAGAGATCTTACAAGAGCCCAAGGAAGGAAAGAAAGGGGGAGGAGTGTCAAATGTATGTAGCTTGTGTGGAAAAATGTTCTCAAACTGGTCCTTTGTTGGTAAGACAAGATACTCTGAATGAATTCAGAGATGCTCTACTAGGATTGTAACATGTTGGTGTAGCCCATAAGAAAATGTAATAAAAATGCTCAAGGAAGTCGAATGAGAGTCCTTAGAAGAAAGACAATTTAGTCCTCGCAAAAGCACCATTGGAGGGTAAATTTGGAGAATGTGTGTTTGAAGGAGACTTTGCAAACACGGTGATGCCATCAACAAATATCTCAGGTACAGATCATCAGAAAAAGATAAGACTTAGGACTTCTGCATAAGCATGTAGATAGACATTTTTCCCTTGTGCAGTACGTGAAAGCATTAGGAAAGAAAATTGACAAAATTGGTATGATGTAATTTATGCCACGTATTGTGCACAGTCTCTCTCTACAATATAAAGATGCTGTTCCTTCATTTTCAGCTGTAGTCCAGGGTGACACTCCTGAGGACATATACATGAAGGTGAAGGAAGTGATTGAGGAGCAGTCCGGACCGAGCATCTGGGTTCCGTCGAAGGACCAACTGTGACGGTCTGCGTGGACCATGCCCGCCCGCCGCTAGATGCGGCTGGCCCGCGTGGCGTAGTGTCTGAAGAGACCGTGGCCTGTCCACATGCCCAAACACACAAACATAATGCGACGGAGTGTTCCATAGTGATGTCCCACGATCCGATGTGTCGCAAGGAGATTTGCGTGTTATTATCAGTTTTGTGTAGAGCTTGTTGTTTGTTCTTGTATCACTTAACTTGTTATGTGATTGTGCAATTTGTGTGTCAAAGATCCTTTTCAATTTTAACACATGGAATCTGACTAACCACAAAATAGAGTAATAATCTGATCTGAAATGTACACCGAGTCCTCGTTATTCGGAGTTTTGAGGCTTTGATTTGTAACTCGCATTGTATTGGCAATAAAATTTTATTCGAGGTAGGTGGTGTCGAAGGCAGTGTTCGACTGTATGCTGGCTTGCTCTGGACAGAAGCTCTGATATTAGTGGAACTCGTGTTATTAGACTGTGGATGGCTCATCTGATAACAGATTGTGTTTCCGGTTCTGCTAGATGCTGCGCAGTGGTGGTGATCTGTGGGAGTGGTCTGGGAGCTGAGCACGAGGCAGTGATTTGGGATAATATGGCCGAATTGAAATAGTTGTTTTTAAGAATATGAAGATGCCCAAGTTTCTAAAGTTTCACCCTGTGTGTTGTGAAGCAAGTTAAATTATTTTTCAGGCAGAACTTGAACTGTGTATAGTGTGAAATCTTCATCGGACTGTGTACAGTCGTGGGGTTAAAAAGACTCAGTTTTTGTAAATGACTGACAATTTGGAAAGTGTCTTTGCTGGCACTCTAGAGATCTGATTTTTACTAAACAATACAGAAATCTCAGTTACTGCATATTATTTCCCTCTGTGTAAAGTGTGTTGCATTAAATGGAGAGAATATAGGTAAAAAGGTAGTACTCACCAGAATGAGGGTTCACAGTTGAGCCAAAAACGTGAAAAAGTGGATGCTGTAACACTAGCATTTGGAATGAGAGGAGTTACAAAGTGGGAGAAAATAAAAGGTGTAGGGAAATGAATGAAAGGAGGTGGCTTTATCCAGTCTTTCCATTAAATAGCAGGTCATGGATAAAGCAGTTAAGGAATGAAGTAGTATATGATGAGAAGAGGCATTTTGGTACAGGAGAAATGCTACAGAATGGAAAGAGAGAGTAAAAAGTCAAGGTAAAATTAGGATACAAACAGGAGATAGAACCATGAGGAAAGGGTAGACAGCTTGCAGAAATAATATGATGGACAAAGATGTCTGTGCAATTGCAGGCCTTGAGGATTCAGTCACTAAAATTGGCACCTTGATCTGTTTAGATGCATTGGAGAGCTCCTGCTGAAATAACGTATTTATTGTACCTGTGCCTATTTATGCTATGGGTTTTATTGTTAGTGACACTGCTTGCATCTGTTGCGGCAGGTAACATGAATGACTTTTAAGATGTGCATGGGTAGTGTGCAAACATCTCATCTGTCAATCATTGTGGAAGACATGACATGAGAAAGTGGTCATAAAGACGTAGGTTTTATAACTGCAAAGAAAGAGCAGGAATTGGAAATTGATGAGGCATAAGAATGCCACCTGACTGTTCATTCATTTACCATTTACACTCAAGATATTCTCTTTCTGCTCTCTTACACATGACTCAGTCCTCCTTAGAGTTTTTGTGTCTGTGTTTGCTCAGTGCTTACATATTTTATTTTCCTCCTCCTTTTTTCTCTCTGAATACAGAGACAGGGGCAGTTTAGGTTTCTATATTCCCCCTCATGTTTTTGTTGGCTGAACTGTGATACCTATTCTTGCTGAGTACATTAATTTCATTGAGCTGTACTCAAGTTTTCTATTTATCAAATGGGCTGCAAATGCCCATAATCCAAAGATAAGAAGGAAAGCGTCCTGGTTTCCTCCATGAAGAATTAGAGATGTAGTTTAAGAAGAATTTACTACATATGAATAATGATATAATCTGATTGCCATGTTTCAATTTTTATATAGCAATTTAACATTCTTATTACCTGAATTTGAAGATGGTCATGTTTAAAAAAATATGCAGTTTGTTACTAGGTCTTTATTTATTGAGAACTGGTGCCGAAGACATATTCAGAGCTTGTAGTTTGAACACAACATGAATGTACATAACACTCTGTTTATTGGGAAGCTGTATTAAGTGAA
This sequence comes from Schistocerca nitens, assembly GCF_023898315.1. Taxonomy (NCBI): domain Eukaryota; kingdom Metazoa; phylum Arthropoda; class Insecta; order Orthoptera; family Acrididae; genus Schistocerca; species Schistocerca nitens. Next base: position 980,596,687 of record NC_064615.1, on the reverse strand, counting down.
AAGTCCTTAGGGGCGTAATGGTGGCTAATATTAAACTCCTTGTTTTGTTTTTAATCGTGTAAACCTGCTAACAAGTTGTTAATGCTGAAGCAGTATGGAAGCACAGCCTGCAAGGCACATATGATGTACTGATGGGAAATTCTTAGATATGATATGATGACAATGCATAAATAATGCATTTTCTGTACACTTTTGTGTGTTGTTACTTCTACAATTTTCTGATTTTATTATGTCCTAATGTTCTCTCTTTTGACATTTTGCAATGATGTCAGTCTTTACTCTATTTCTCTTTTCTGTAAACTCACTTCTTTTCTAGCTTTTTTCTTTTATTAGTTAGAGTGGCCTCTATATTTAAATTGCTGTGCCTGAATGTTCTTTTAAATGATGTTTTATCTCTCTTAAATTTTTGAAACTAACTGTCTGCAATTCATTATAGTGTTTTAACATGGCAGATAATGCTTGTAAATCTGAGGCCACAGTTTTCGTAATTAACTTGTTGATGTGTTACTCATTTGTACAATTCATGTTTTAATTCAATGGCTGACATACTCAGTAAGTTCTACTCTCTAAGCAACTGTAGCTTACTATTAAGTGTGTTGGCTGGTACAAGTAAACAGATCAGATGACAATGTGCATGGCTTTTACATATTAACACTGTTTATAATAAAACTTCTATCCATTGACTGCAGTTGTGTAAAAGTGTTGTTGAATTATTATTGTATACAAAAAGTACTGCCCATTTCATTGCAGTGTAAATAAAGTTGAGTCCCCATAACTTTGGTTACTTACAGTTATTTCTTATTGGTCTCCTTTACTGTGTAAACCATTGAAAAAAGGTGTTAACCATGTTATTACCAAAGCAAGAACACATCCAACATATGACATATGAAAAGAGATTTATGTTCCAAAAGCAAAATATTTATATGGAAGATAATTTACCACAATAAGCACAGACAAAAACAACATCCATTTTGTAAAACAATAAACTGGTAGCCAAGACTGCAGGAATTATTTTTATTCCATGATTACCGGTTTCGGCAAAACTAAAACCGCCATGATCTAGGGATGACAGAAAACACTATAAAAGTGAGTTTGGATTCCACTTATATAACATCTATACATATAAATTTAGTTACATACCTTGGGACACGTACAGGTTGCAACATCAAGGCAAACAATGGTGGTATTAATAGTTGCCTATAACACGCAGGTCTTACAGAATTGTCATAAGTAGCACATAGGTGTCCAAGAGATATGACATTATAAATGTTAAGTGTCTCCATCACATACAAGCACAAGCTAGGTACTACCACAACTCCGGCTCTGTAATCATGGAATAAAAAGAATTCCTGCGATCTTGGCTACCAGTTTATTGTTTTACAAGCATCTAGATCCCTCCCACATGAGCACAATGTGCTCCCTACAACATCCATTTTGAGTCATTTTCATACATTTCTCAAAAATTATTCCAAGATGAATCATGTCATAAAAAGTTTCAAAAAAGTTGTTGGCTTAGAGTGATTAAGATAATAATAAGTTGAGTTAGTGAATTCTTTTCTAACATATTGTTATGAGTTGGCTATGTTCATTGTAGGGTAAGTTTTTCTGGGAACCCAGGTATGATATTCCGTTGAGTAAGAGATAATAAGTGTAATGTGCAAGACCTGTCATTTGTCTTTAGATAAGCAGGTAATTAGACACTTGAACATGCCAGTAACAACTTGATACTACTTTTACTCCCTTATGAACAGCATTGTCAAGAAGGGTAGTGTAAAGAACAATGACACTCTCCATAAATAGAGAATAAGAAAGTAAAAAATACTCTATGCATTTTCCTGACATACAACAGAAAGGGGTGGGGTGGAATCATGATAAGTTATGCAATGATATGAAATGTCTAATGTACAGTAAAGGTAATCTTAAAGAGAAGTTATTTGCTTAACATCAACTTTACTTTTATCACCTCAGCAGTAAATTCAGAATTAATTTCTGTTCATCCCAATCAGAGGAGAAATAAATCTAAGAGTAAGTATTTAAATGACCAGCATATAACAGCAAGTAAAAGGTGTTGTACGTACTGACCATTTAAAATAGTCTCACGCAACAACAAGAAACTAAAACCAGGCACAAGAGCAGGGCATTCAATAAGAACTAACACTTCATGTTGAAAGAATGTTTATTGACACAATGAAAGCATGGATGCAACTGAACTGTCCTATTTATTCACGAATAAACAATTCAAGAACATATCAATGTCAGATTCATAAGTAAGTCCCAGATACCACAAGTGTTTGCAGTACCATTAACCTGTATGGTCTCAGCCAGTGGCTGCAGCCAACAGACTATGCAGATCTCCACATAGGCTGTGGCAATATGCCTTGTAATTATTGGCAGTATTTTCTAATTTTTAAGTATGTTGATACACACAAATAAATTACTTGAAACCACCTATTTCTTCAACAATCTTTTCATTGCAACTTTCCTGATGATTTTCATTGTTTTACTTTTTGTTAAACTAGCCTGTTTCTTCAATTACTCTCTGCCAGGTATTTAGTTCTTCCAATTTCTGCTCATTTTCTTTTCAAATCATCACATCATCTGGATAAGGTTTTCCTATTCTAATTCACTGATTGTCTTATGCCATTATATTCTAGGGTAACTCATCATAGAAAATAGTGTTTACTTAGAACCTCTTGTAGACTGCTCTTTAAACAGCTGCACAAACTGACAACAGTCTAACAGTACATTTACTCCATTACAAAGTATGTCATGAACAGTCAGTCACAGTTCAAAAACAACAGTAACATTCATAAATATAATACTAGACAAAGATCTGACTGAACCATCATTCAACTTTAGTATGGTACAAAAGGCAGTGAGGTATATGGCTATTAAAAACTTTTATCAACTTTCCCAGTAACCTAATGAATTTAATATACAACAAAATTGACTTCAAACACAAACTGAAATCATAGCTATTCCTACTGCTTCAGATTTCTGAGTGGGTGAATGTTTGTTCAAGTATAAATAACTTTAAAACAGATAAAAAATTATAGCTCTTTGAAATCTCAACAATATGAAAAAGTAGTTTTATTAAATTTTTTGCAAAATTAACCTTTTTTATCATAGGAAGCAAGGACATGGTTGCTACAAGTTTCCCCAAGTAAACTTTCATGATATTTCCCTGATTTCCAGACAGGTTTTAGCATTTTTCCCTGACAGATTTTGAGATCTCAAAAACATGTAAGGACATTTGTATTTCTCTCCCATGTGAACAAAAATCTTAAGTACTAACCTCAACATCTTTTGTAATAAACTGTTGTTAGATGGAGAAAGCAAGTCAAATGGTCTGCGTGTTTCATTAAGACCACTGTTGTTATTTTATTTCAATAAAACAAAACACATTTGGTGACAAAAATATGCACTTCCTTGGAGTCACCTTCACTGTTTTCAGAAATAACTTCAGAAAAAATTAGGCCTCTTGAAAGAAGTGTACAAGACAGGGAAGAGTTGTGTAAACCAACATTATAGGTGACTGCCAATAAATATTGGTTCTACTATACTTGTTATTGTCGTTTATTACCAACTGTGTTATGTCAATTATTTTATGGGTATTTTGTGATTTTTCTTCCGAGTGCCGGCCAGTGTGGCCGAGCGGTTCTAGGCGCTACAGTCTGGAACCACGCGACTGCTACGGTCGCAGGTTCGAATCCTGCCTCGGGCATGGATGTGTGTGATGTCCTTAGGTTAGTTAGGTTTCAGTAGTCCTAAGTTCTAGGGGACTGATGACCGTAGATGTTAAGTCCCATAGTGCTCAGAGCCATTTGAACCATTTTCTTTCGAGAAATATGAGTACATAGCGTAGAAACCACCAGTCACTACTACAATTTTCTCCTCCTCCTCCTCCTCCTCCTCCTCCTTCTTCTTCTTCTTCTTCTTCTTCTTCTTGTCATCCATACTTTCTAATACATCAAACTACTTTCAGAGTGCCAAAATATACTACATTAAATAAAATGTCTATAAAACCTTGCACTGTACAGTGTATTTGCAATGAGACATTCTCAGTTCCTGAAATCCATCGCCTCTGGCCTACCGATGAGCACTGCAGTTCTGGGTCCATGGATAGAACATGAGAATCCGCTGCATTATGCCATACACAGACAGATCTGGCCTGCAGACAGATCAGTAAGACTAGATCCGATGGGCAGGTCCTGCACATTAGTGGGAAATAAGGGGCTTCAGATTGGCAGGCCTGATCCATTAGAGAAACCCACAGAAATGGCCTGCTGTTTTGGCCCGTCGTGGAATTCCACTCACGTGGGCAGCTATTCAGGAGTCACAGAGAGCATGTTGATGAACTGAGGCCACATTAATCAATCCATGCAACAGATAACTTGTGCAAATACTCTGAGAATCAGTAATAATGACAGCTAGCAACTCACTGTAAAGATGATCGCTGAGCTGCAGATAGGCACCTAGAAAAGACAATCACACTCTCACAACTAAATTTTTGGTCATAGCTTTTGTCAGAAAATGAGAGCACACACCCATTCACACAATCACTCAGACACAGCTCATGTGCATGTAGCCGCCTTTTCGAGCTGTTGCATCTACAGTCTCTGAAAATCAGAGCCAAACAAACCAATCCTCACACCTCCCTGCCTCTTGATGGCAGCTGCTAGGCTAGTGGCAAGAAGTGGTGGCAGCACTGACTGCAAGCTGAGGGGACTGGTAGGAAGGCGATGAGGGAATAGGGAAGCAGCGTACGTTCTCAACTGCATCAAGCCAGTGATGATGCATCATACATCATTAAACAAACCATTTCATCTACTGAGACAAAAACGAGATTTTTCCAGTGGGTTTTTTTTTTCTCCCAAATTTCCCTGACTTGTTTGGAATTCCCTGATTTCTACAACTTGTGGCAAGCCTGAATGAGTACAAGAAATTGACAAAAAGTAAACAATCGTATTAAATAGTAATACATACAGTCGCAACACATTCTGGTGGAAAAGTTGTTACCATTTGTCAGCTAGAGCAACACTAGTGCTCCAAGCGGTGAGAAAGCAGTCACGTGTCGTAAGGATAATATAAGTTTTTAATTATTTTTCTGCTTAATCAATGAAATGATTGTTATATTTTTTTCCATTCCATGTGTTAGTAAAGTATCAAGGCACATGAATTATTGTGAATTAAATGTAAAAACTGCCGAATTTCACTTATTCTGACATAAGCTGCATCTTATTCATCAACAAATACCTTCGAATATGTATATAATTGAAGCTTACTCTCCTGACAGCAAGAGAATATAAACACATACTTCAAGCATCAGAAGCATATATGTCTGTTCTTATTATGATGATTTCATTGACACACAAAATATTTGCCCAGTCCTACACATCACTCGACTTTCTGATACATGAATATTGTTGTAAATGCAGTTACTTTTGTTTCAAAAGTGAATGACGTGAAGATACTTGTATTTTGTGGCTCAGAGGCAACGACAGCAGAAAGGTTGATTTCCTTTCTGTTGGGAAACAGTTTTATTGCTTTTGACATTTTATTATGTCTGTGTGATTTTTCCCTTCAGATACAGGTCTAGTGTCTTACTTGGTACACTAAATAACATAGGTATTGCATCCCATACAGGATTATCATGTCCCACATTCACCGACTTGGCTGGAAGAGCAGCGAACAAAACTTCATATTGTTGGGTACATACTAGATGTCATTCTGCAAAAAGTCAGGTCTTCTGGTGTTTACTAGTAATTTTTTGTTATTAAAGAAAGAGAACATTCTTCAGTAAATGTCTGCACATTATAAGAGAACCATAAATAAACAATCCTGTAACCTAGAGACAGAAGGGCTGGCCAGTACTTACCTCAGCTCAGTACAGCTGATAGATACACAAAACAGAACAGAATATTTACGTTCCTAGCTTTCGGAACTTTGTTCCTTCATCAGGGAGGAGAGAGGGGAAAGAAAGGGAAGAAGGGAAAGTGGATTCAGTTACTCACAACCCAGGTTATGAAGCAACAGGGAAAGGTAAACAGGGAGGGTAGCAAGGATGGAGGCATGGTTGTCAGAGGGAAGCCAAAGATATTCTACTGTAAGTACTGTGCCAGCTTCAAACCAAAGAGGATGCATACAGAAGTAAAGAGGTATATAGTATAAAGATAATCACAACTATGTAGGATGAAAAGATGCGTGAGTGGCTAAAGAGGAAAGGGAAAGAGGAGAAGACTGAAGAGTAAATGGGAGTGAGACTGGTTAACATAGGTTCAGTCCAGGGGGATGGCAGGATGAAAGGATGTGTTGGAGTGCAAGTTCCCATCTCCGCAGTTCCGAGGGACTGGTGTTGGGTAGGAGAAGCCAAATGGCACGTACGGTGTAGAAGGTTCCTAGGTCCCTAGAATTATGCTGGAGGGCATGCTCTGCTACTGGGTATTGGATGCCTCCTAGGCGGACAGTTCGTCTGCGTCCGTTCATGTGCTCAGCCAGTTTAGTTGTCTCCCGCAACTATACTGCAGACCTTGTCCACAAACAGATCTACCGAGTAATACATTCCTCCCCGTCCAACAACAATGTTCCTACCCCCAGACCACACAGGAGCATCCCCCTTGTCACCCAATATTACCCTGGCCTCGAATACATCAACAAATTACTCTGCCAGGGATATGACTTTCTCAAGTCAAGCCCTGAAATGAGATCATCCCTTGACAAAATTCTCCCCACACCACCCAGAGTTGCCTTTTGTTGCCCCCCTAACCTCCGTAATATCCTTGTCAAATCCTACAATATTCCCAGACTACCTTCTCTACCCAGCAGTTCCTACCCCTGTAACCGACCCCGCTGCAAAACCTGCCCCATGCATCCCCCCACAACCACCTACCCCATCCCCGCTACGGGTAAAACATACAAAATTCAAGGCAGGGCCACATGTGAAATAACACATGTCATTTATCAGCTGACATGCCTGCACTGCACAGCCTTTTACATCGGTATGACAACAACTAAACTGGCTGAGCTCATGAACGGACACAGACGAACTGTCCGCCTAGGAGATGTCCAATACCCAGTAGCAGAGCATGCCCTCCAGCATAATTCTAGGGACCTAGGAACCTGCTATACTGTACGTGCCATTTGGCTTCTTCCACCCAACACCAGTCCCTCGGCACTGCGGAGATGGGAACTTGCATTCCAACACATCCTTTCATCCCACCATCCCTCTGGACTGAACCTACGTTAACCAACCTCACTCCCATTTACTCTTCAGTCTTCTCCTCTTTCCCTTTCCTCTTTAGCCATTCACGCATCTTTTCATCCTACATAGTTGTGTTTATCTTTATACTATATACCTCTTTACTTCTGTATGCATCCTCTTTGGTTTGAAGCTGGCACAGTACTTACAGTAGAATATCTTTGGCTTCCCTCTGACAACCATGCCTCCATCCTTGCTACCCTCCCTGTTTACCTTTCCCTGTTGCTTCATAACCTGGGTTGTGAGTAACTGAATCCACCTTCCCTTCTTCCCATTCTTTCCCCTCTCTCCTCCCTGACGAAGGAATAAAGTTCCGAAAGCTAGGAATGTAAATTTTCTGTTCTGTTTTGTGTATCTATCAGCTTTACTGAGCTGAGGTAAGTACTGGCCAGCCCCTCTATCTCTTTGTTAGTATTTGTTTCACATCTTTATATGAGATTTTCCATTAATCATTTAATCCTGTAACATACTTTTTCATACTTCCCTGTGTCCTTAGAAAACTATAGATTGACAAATGTAATGTTATTTTCTAGTTATTGTTGATTTTTATGGTACTCAATATGCTTCGAGTTGTAAAAACTATGTTACAAATCAATATAAACAATAGTATTTGCACTCATCCTATATCATATTCAGCAGTGTCCCTGGCCGCTTGCTACACAGCTATCGCAGTTGGTAACAAAAACGAGACAGTGTGTTGCGACTTAACATTACACTGTGGTTTCACTCTTGAGCCACTGGGGCACATAGTTTTCAACCCCCATTTGAAACCAATTTCACAGTTGTCTTAGACAATTTCAACTCTCAAAACTCATGTAAAATCATAATGCTGACAACAAATCATAATCATAACAAACAGAAATGAACTGAAAATTTAATAAATTTGAATTAAAAGTACTTACTGCCCCAGCAGTTTCATTTTGAAACACTCACAAAATCAGTAGTACAAACTAAAATTTACATTTCAAGAACTTAAGGCATACATACTTTCACTGTCAATGATACCCTCAATATGGTCTCTTATATATGCACTGAAGCACCAAAGAAAGTGGTATAGGCATGCATATCAAATACGGATGTATGTAAACAGACAGAATATGGCATTGTGGTTGGCAACACATATATAAGGCTATAAGTGTCTGGCACATTTGTTAGATAGGTTACTGCTGCTAAAATGCAGGTTATCAATATTTAAGTGAGTTTGAATGTAGGTTATAGTCGGCACACGAGTGATGGGACACAGTATCTCCGAGGTAGTGATGAAGTGGGGATTTTCCCATATGACTATTTCACAAGTGTACCATGAATATTGGGAATCTGGTAAAATATAAAATCTTTGACATTGCTGAGGCCGGTAAAAGACAGTGAAAGAATGGGACCAATGACAACTGAAGACAACCGTTCAACATGACAAAAGTGCAACAATTCTGCAAATTGCGGCAGATTTCAGTGCTAGGCCATCAGCAAATGTCAGCATGTGAACCATTCAACAAAATATCATCGATATGGACTTTCTGAGCCGAAGGCCCACTTGTGTACCCCTTAATGACAATGCAACACAAAGCTTTACGCCTCACCTGGGCCTGTCAACAGCAACATTGGACTGTTGATGACTGGAAACATGTTGCCTGGTCGGACAAGTCTCATTTTAAATTGTATAGAGCAGATGGACATGTTCGGGTATGGAAACAACCTCATGAATCCGTGGACCATGCATGTCAGCAGGGACTGTTCAAGCAGGTGAAGGCTCTGTAATGGTGTGGAACGTGTGCAGTTGGAGTGATATGAGATGCCTGATACATGTAGATATGACTCTGACAGGTGACATGTATGTAAGCATCCTATCAGATCACCTGCATCCTTTCATGTCCATTGTGCATTCCGACGGACCTGGGAAATTCCAGCAGGACAATACGACACCTCACATGTCCAGAATTTCTGCAGAGGACATGAGGAACACACTTCTGGGTTTAAAAACTTCCGCTGGCCATGGAACTCCCCAGACGTGAACATTATTGAGCATATCTCGGATGCCTTGCAAGGTGCTGTTCAGAAGAGATCTCCACCCCCTCGTACTCTTACATATTTATGGACAGCCCTGTAGAATTCATGTTCCCTCCAGCACTATTTCAGACTTTAGTCGAGTCCATACCACATTGTGTTGCGGCACTTCTGCATGCTTACAGGGGCCCTACATGATATTAGGAAGGGAAGGGAACCACATGTTTGTCTGGCCTCTCAACAGATACCCCTCCATTGTGGTAGCACCTATGGCACAGCTATCTGTTTCACTGAGGCATGCAAGCCTCCCCACCAACAGCGACGTCCATAGTTCATGGGATACTGCTAGCCAATAGAGCACTTTGATGTGGTTACTGGGTGTATTCTTGTGTGGGGGATATATTGTTTAGGTGCAGCACTCCAAAGGTAACCTGTGCCATCATCAAGACAATGCACCATCTCACAGCTAACGAACTGTCATAGTATAATTTGAGAGTGCTCCATGGGCTTGAGGGTGCTTGTGTGGTGCCACAGGTCAGGTGGACCCACTACTATTGTACTTTGGTGTAAAACCCATCATGGTAGCCATTACATTGTGGGAGGAGGTAGGGGGGGGGGGGGCGTCAAGTATTTGCATCGTGGTAGCCCCTGCCCGTACAGGGATTGCACTGTTGGGGCCTGAGCTGGAAACTCTCTTTGCAAGCTGAGGAGTGTGTGCCTACCATGGCTGCGGCACATGGAGTCTGGCACTGGTTTACTGGCCAGGTAGCGTGGGGATAGCCACTGTTCAGAATGGGTGGCACCATAGTGGAAGACTCCCACGTGAAACTAATCAAACTTCCTTCAGGTAGAACACATTCAGGAAAGGTATGTAGAAGTGGCAACAATTTGAAAAATGAATAGTGGCTCTGTTCTGCTTAAAACAGCTGTTCGCCTGCAACAAACTGGGTGACATTCCTGTCAATGTAACTCCCCATGAAAGTCTGAATAAGGTACAGGGTATCATTTTCCACTGAGATCTCCTTTTGCAGACTGATATAAAGTTACTGAAGTATAAGTTTAATAAGCCATGGCTGCAAAATACTAACACGAATTATTTACAGATGAACGGAAAAACTGGTAGAAGCCAACTGTGGGGAAGATCAGTTCGGATTCTGTAGAAATGTTGGAACACGTGAGGCAATACTGACCCTAAGACTTACATTAGAAAGTAGATTAAGGAAAGGCAAACCTACGGTTCTAGCATTTGTAGACTTAGAGAAAGCTTTTGACAATGTTAACTGGAATACTCTCTTTCAAATTCTGAAGGTGGCAGGGGTCAAATACAGGGAGCGAAAGGCTATTTACAATTTGTACAGAAACCAGATGGCAGTTATAAGAGTTGAGGGGCATGAAAGGGAAGTAGTGGCTGGGAATCGAGTGAGACAGGGTTGTAGCCTATCCCCGATGTTATTCAATCTGTATATTGAGCAAGCAGTAAAGGAAACAAAAGAAAAATTCAGAGTAGGTATTAAAATTCATGGAGAAGAAATAAAAACTTTGAGGTTCGATGATGACATTGTAATTCTGTCAGAAACAGCAAAGGACTTGGAAGAGCAGTTGAACGGAATGGATAGTGTCTTGAAAGGAGGATATAAGATGAACTCAACAAAAGCAAAACGGGGATAATGGAATGTAGTCGAATTAAGTCGGGTGATGCTGAGGGAATTAGATTAGGAAATGAGACACTTAAAGTAGTAAAGGAGTTTTGCTATTTGGGGAGAAAAATAACTGATAATGGTCGAAGTAGAGAGGATATAAAATGTAGACTGGCAATGGCAAGGAAAGTGTTACTGAAGAGGAGAAATTTGTTAACATCAAGTATAGATTTAAGTGTCAGGAAGTCTTTTCTGAAAGTATTTGTACAGAGTGTAGCCAAGTATGGAAGTGAAACGTGGGTGATAACTAGTTTGGACAAGTAGAGAATAGAAGCTTTTGAAATGTGGTGCTACAGAAGAATGCTGAAAATTGGATGGGTAGATCACATAACTAATGAGGAGGTATTGAATAGAATTGGGGAGAAGAGAAATTTGTGGCACACCTTGACTAGAAGAAGGGATCGGTAGGTAGGGCATATTCTGAGGCATCAAGGGATCAGCAATTTAGTACTGGAGGGCAGCACAGAGGGTAAAAATCGTAGAGCGAGACCAAGAGATGAATACACTAAACAGATTCAGGATGATGTAGGTTGCAGTAGGTACTGGGAGATGAAGAAGCTAGCACAGGATAGAGTAGCATGGAGAGCTGCATCAAACCAGTCTCTGGACTGAAGACTACAACAACAACAACAACAACAACAACATGTTGCTTACTGATTTGGAGTGACAAGATGTGCATTTTGTCCATCGCGAGCAATGGGGACCAAAAGACAATGAATGGATACTGGAGCTTTCCTCTTCGCCTTTGAATGTGACTCGTTGCCAAAAAAGGTAAAGGTGATGGTGTGTTGCTGTAATTTAAATCCGTATATTCCTTCCATGCGGTGGTGCAAATGCATGACATCTGGACACGTCTTAGAATTGCAGTGTCAGTCGCCCTTCTGTGGGGATTGTGGCTATCTGTTGCACACAAATCCTCCTTGTGCCCCTCCCCTCTCCTCCATATGTGTCAGCTGTGAAGAGCACCATTCGCCATGTTCCCCATACTGCATCGTTTACAAACAAGACCAAAAAAAATCCAGGAATACAAGACCCTTGACCATCTCACCAATCAAGAGGCCAAGAAGAAATACACTGAAGAGCCAAAGAAACTGGTACACCTGTCTGATATCATGTAGGGCACCTGCAAGAACACAGAAGTGCCACAACACGACATGGCAGTGACACGGCTAATGTCTGAAGGTACTTTGATGTCTGTGAAGATACTTTAAAGTCCCTAAGAGATAGTTCTTTAAATCATTCTTAAATTCCAGCACATTGTCCTCAAGGCATTAAATATTCTCTGGCAGGTTGCTGAATGTGTACCTGACTCTCCTCTGGCTTTGTAGAACACAAATGGCTAAGAATTCAGTTCACAAGTTGGGCTCCGACTTACATGCCATAGCTCTCACACCTGGCTGTGCACTTCAACTACTGCCATGCTGTCCCAGTGTGAGGAAGGGAAAGAGGAGGAAACTGCAAATGAGCACCACACTTAAATGACAATGCAGTTGCACTGCACATGGCTCTGTTTCATATTTCATAACATATACCACAAATCAAACAAATTTTCAGTATTATTTAATTATTTTTTTACATGCTGAAGTCATAGTAGAACTTTTGTCCGGTACAAATTGTCAGTATACGGACAGACGCAGACAGTTTCATTAGATTTCAGGCTCAGGTTGCCACATAAACGTGACTTATTTAGTTTCATAACTGAAAACACCCTTTCACACACACACACACACACACACACACACACACACACACACACACACACACACACATTGATTGCATAATCCGAAAAAGCCTTTCACACACACATGTAGACTGAAATATTTTATCAAGTTTTCAAACTGATTGTGGAGACATGGGAAAAGTCCTCAAGGAAAACAACGCAAAAGTATTTGTCTTTCAAATGGGAATTACATTGCAGGTAAGCCAGTTCCAATCAGCACATGCAGAGGAGTGCTTTCAACTAAAATGGCAAATTGTCTAGAAAACAGATTCAAGATTGGTAGCGTCCTCAACATTTAGAAAACCATCCTCTTAATTTTTCAAGGCCACTATGAGTTCTTCAAATCTCATGTTTCCGTTAACGTCAGTAAGTTTAAGGAAACTGACGGCATTTTTTGTCGAAATTTATTGTTTCCACAACGTGATTTTCTTTTTAAATGCTTCCCCATCAAATCACAAATAAGTTGTTTCTCACCTTGCAATATCTGTCTGCCAGCAGTGTTCTGTCAACTCCACTTACCCTGCGAGGTTTGCAATCCATGCTGGACCATTCTGATTTTCGTTCCTGCTACCAATCTACTTTGTGGTAATATATAAAGTCTCCATACTCTATGTATGTCTACATCTACACTCTGCAAACCACCGTGAGATGCATGGCAGAGGGTATGTCCCATTGTACCCGTTGTTAGGATTCCTTCCTGTTACTTTCACATATGAAACACAAGAAGAATGATTGTCCCCTGCTGGCATGCAGGGCCTATGGACTCATGAGGTTGTCTCCATATCTGTACACATCCATCTGTTCGATACATTTTGAAACAAGACTTACCCCACCAAGCAACATGTTTCCAGTCATCAACAGTCCAATGTTGGTGTTGACAAGTTAGGGCAAAGTGTAAAGTTTTGTCAGTGCAGTGTGCCTTTGGCTCCAAAAGCACAAATCGATGATGTTTCATTGAGAGGTTCACATGCTGACTCTTGTTGATGGCCCAGTACTGAAATCTGCAGCAATTTATGGAAGGGTTACACTTCTGTCATGTTGAGTGATTATCTTCAGTCCTAGTTGGTTCTATTCTTGCAGGATCTTTTTCTGGCTGCAGCAATGTTGGAGATTTGATGTTTCACCGGAATCCTGATATTCATGGCACAGTCATGAAATGGTCATATGGGAAAATCCCCACTTCATCGCTACCTCGCTCGTGCACTGACTGTAAAGACACATTCAGTCTTACTTAAATCTTGATAATCTGCCTTTGTAGCAGCAGTAACTCATCTAACAACTGCACCAGACACTTGTCTTATATAGGCATTGCCGGTCGTGGTGCCATCTTCTGCGTGTTTAGATATCTGTGTATTTGAATATGCATGCCTATACCAGTTTTTTTTTCCCCGCTTCAGTGTATGATTGCTTACATTCTACATGTAAGATGATGATCTATGTTACTGCTATGATGATATAATCCTCAGACTGTGCCATCGCCCTCTGTATCTTCTATGTCTGGCCCTCGGGGCTACTCGATTACACCCACTCCTCTGGTGGTTGGTGTTCTCTTCCTCCTCTTACTGCTTCCCTCACACCCCCCTCTCTATCCATCAGGGACATCATTTACCAACACCCAGCTGGAAAGCAACATCCTCCTCCGGCACCCCTTTGTCAGGAAGGGGTTCCTCGTGATGCTCCCTTCCTAGGACTCTGCTGACCTGCAACTGTGTGCCAGCCAGTGCCAGAAGGAGCCACAGGTTGTAGATCAGACTTCCTGTTCCTCCTCTGTCCCAGAATCTGGCGCAGACAAGCCCTCACAGAATTCTAAATTGTCTAAGGACAAGAAGTAGTCTTCCACAAAGAGGGAGATACTGGTGGCACATGTTCCACCTCTGCTTCTGAGGCCCCCCTGTGGGCCCAGAAACCTTGCCCCCCCCCCCCTCCCCATCCCTCACATCCAATCACCTGGATTCAGAACAAATGTGTTTTGATGGTGTATGAGGTACTATCCAAAATATCAGAGAATTTCATTGTATCAGTCAAATCGGTAGCAGTACAACATTCTACCACTAAATATCTTGAGGTACACGTCTTAAATTGCTGTGGCACAAAGTTGTGTCATCTTTGGTGCATGCAGTTGTGAGTTATAGTGGTGTGTGTTGGGATGTATTTCAGTGCTTCTGCAAATTGTGACACGAGTAACATAAAGGACCAACAGATTTGCATCAAATTCTGTTTCAAGTTGAAGAAAACTGTAGCTAAGTACCACTCCATGCTGACTGAGGCACTTGGTGAGAGTGCACTGAGTCAAGCAAGAACTTTTGAGTGGTTCAAGCACCTCAAGGAAGACCCCAGAATCTGTGGAAGATGACAAACTTTCTGGTTGACTGTCAACATGCACAATGCCAGAAAATGATCATGAAAGTGCTAGAAGAGATGATGACTAAAGGCAGACAATTCACAATGTTTGTTATAGTCTTGGGCTGTCATACACCTGCATGTCAATGAATTCTAGCCAATGAAATGAACTTGAGATGAACTGCAGTGAAGTTTGTCTCTTCCCTTATCAGCACTGAACTACGAAACCTCAGGTTTCAGACATCCCCTGAGCTGCAATGAAGAGTTGAAGTGTGTCCAAAATTCGTATCCGCAGTCACAACAGGTGATGAATCTTGGGTCTACAGTTATTATGCTGAAATGAAGCAGCAATCATCACAACAGAAAACGCCATTTTCTGCAAGGCCAGGAAAAAAATGACAAGTTTGCGGCAACATAAAGTAACACCGACTTTTTTTTTTTTTTTTTTTTTTTGCATTCAGGTAATAATACATAAGGAGTTTGCTCCATCTGGTCAGACTGTGAGGTTTTGAAGCGACTGAAGGAAAATGTTTGGCCCAAGTGGCCAGAGTTGTGGAAAAAGAAAGACTGGTTGGAGCACCATGACAACGCACCCACACACCTCGCTCATTGTGAAGGAATTTGTGGAAAAAACAACACAATGGTCCCCCAACATCCCTACTTGCTAGACCTAGCTCCATGAGAATTCTACCTGTTCCTCAAGGTGAAAATCGTGTTGAAAGGTTGGTCTTTTCACTTGATTCCAAAATGGGAACAATGCTGGAATTGTTGCATACCTGCCCAAGGTGACTACTTTGAAGGTGACAGAGGATATTAGGATGTAAGTACAATTTTCTGATTTTTACAATGAAACTCTCAGATATTTTGGGTATTACCTTGTATTTTCACAACCAGTGGCAGCAAGTGGCCCTAAGGCACGACCTGCCTCCTTGGCCCCATCACACCCCTACAGGATGCCGATAGCATGGTCCTCCAGTGGAACTGTAGAGGTTACATCTACCCCTTGGCTAAGCTATGACGTCTTTTGTGCATTTCTCATTTTTTTCAATTGCCCTCCAGGGAACTTGATTTCCAGCAATACGGACACCTATCCTTTGTGGTCATCAGGGCTATTTTAAGGATCACACTATGAGAGAGTGTCAGGTGGTGTTTCCACTTACGTTATGGACTCTGTCTACAGCAAGTTTGTGCTACTCAGTATGACTTGGGAGGGTGTGGCTGATCGTGTGAAGACATCTCTGGAATTTACAATCTGTAATCTGTATCTCCCTCCCAATGGTCAAGTGTCCCAGAATGTGGGGTTGTCTGCATGTTTTCTCAGTTCCCCCAATCCTTCCTAATACTGAGTGACTTCAGTGCCCACAACCCTTTGTGGAGAGGAACTATGACCACTGGCTGTGGTAAAGCTGTTGAAAACTTGCTTCCAGAGCTTGATTTTTCCTTCTTAAATACTGGTGTTCCCCATACACTTCAGTGTGATGTATGGATCTTATTCGGCCACTGATCTTTCCATTTGCAGCCTAAGTCTTCTACCATCCATTTATTGGAGAGTCCATGATGACCTGTGTGACAGTGATAATTTTCCAATCATTTTGGCCCTCCCTCATTGTCACTCGCCTGGACCTCCACCCAGCTGCGCTCTGTCCAAAGCTGATTCGGATGCTCTCACCACTGCCATTGCCCTTCACAACCCACCACATGGAGGTATGGATTTGGCTGTCCAGAGCACAGCTGCAGCCATTCTATTAGCAGCTATCACCTGTCTTTGGATCCTCCCATCGGAAGACAGTGGACCCCGTGATCATTAGAGATCACAGGTGTGCTCTCCTGTCCTGTAAGTGACATCTGTTGACAGAGCACCTCATTGCCTTTAAACAGCTCTGTGTCAAAGTCTGCCATCTCATAAAATGACTGACATAAAAATTCTGGGAGCGATAAGTTGCTACCATTGGATCATGTACCCCTCTTTTGCAGATTTAGGTGAAGTTTCGGCGCCTCTTGGGACATCCAGTACACTGTGTGTGGACCTGTTATCTCTATGAACAGTGATTTCTACACTGACCCAGATGCTGTTGCTGAAAATACTGCTTTTTACATTTTGATGAAGCCTCTGTGCCTGAGAATTATCAGCCTGCATTTCTTGCCCTCAAACCATGGGTAGAGTGACTTCCTTTACCATTTACTAAACCTCACCTGGAACCTTAAAATGCTCTGTTCAGTGTGTGGGAATTCCTCAGTGCCCTAACCCTTTGCTGTCACACTGCTCTGGGGTCAGATCGCATCCACAGTCGAATTTTCCAACACTTATCAGTGGATTGCCAACGTCAAATCCTTGCCATTTTCAACCATGTCTGGAGCGAGGGTGAGTTCCTATCTCAGTAGTGAGAAAGTGTGATCATCGCAGTACTGAAACCAGGCAAACACCCCCTTGATATAGATAGCTATTGCCCAATTAGCCTCACTAATGTTATCCGTGCACTGCCGGAAAATATGGTGAGCTGAAGGCTATGTTGGTCTTGGGGTCTTTTAGCTCCATCCCAGGACAGTTTTCGCCAAAGATGTTCTACTGCTGACAGTTTGGTCTGCTATCTGGTCAGCTTTTGCCTGGCGTCAACATTTTACCACTGTCTTCTTCGACTTGCATAGTGATTATGACACCATAGCGTTACTACATCCTCATTATCCTCCACGAGTGGGGTATCCAGGGCCAACTCCCAATTTTTGTCTGGAACTTCTTGTCTCACTGCACTTTCCGGGTTCAAATTGTGCTTCCTACAGTAATACCCATACACAAGAGAATGGAATATACAGGGCTCTGTATCGAGAGTGTCCCTTTTTCAAGTGGCTATCTATGATCTAGCTGCAACTGTGGAGTCTACAGTGTCACCCTCCCTGTATGCTGATAACTTTTGCATCTACTACTGCTCCTCAATTGTGGGTGTTGGTGCCACGTGGTCTGAGGTGCCTTGTCACAGTCCATGCATCTCCTCCTATTAGAGGTTTGAGTCCTCCCTCGGGCATGGGTGTGTGTGTTGTCCACAGCGTAAGTTGGTTTAAGTTACATTAAGTAGTGTGTAGGCTTAGGGATCAATGACCTCAGCAGTTTGGTCCCATAACACCTTACCACAAATTTCAAAGTTTCCAAATTTGTGAGTTCTTTGGGATTGGTCTTCAATGCCCAGATAACGTGGCTTCCCCTTCTTTGTGAACCTGAGCAAACATGCTGATTACTCATTAATACTCTTCGCTGTCTCAGTAACACCAGCTGGGATGCAGACCGCTCTGCACTTCTGCAGCTTTACAAAGCTCTGATCCTGTCACATTTTGATTATGGGAGCCTGCAGTATGGCTCAGCATCAATTTCAGCATTGTGGTTGCTGGACCCGATACACCATTGTCTGGTCCACCTCATGACAGGCACCTTTCAGACAAGCCCTGTGACAGCCGACCCACAGAGGCTAGTGTCCCTCCCCTATAGATCAGGCATCAACAACTGCTGCTCGACTATGCAATACACATTCAGTGCTCCTCTGAGCATCTGAACTACTGTGCCCTTTATCCCTTACAGCGAGATCTACCTCCGAGCCCTTTATCCCTTGCAGGGAGATCTACCTCCGACAAAAGATGCCAAGGTCAGGAGTCACAATTACAGTCTGCATACAGAGTGGCTGCTCTGAAGTCCATCTTTCCCCACTGTTGCCTCCTGTCAGGGAGAAATCACATGCACCTCCATGGTGAGCACACCATCCTCGGATCTGCCTTGACTTCTCCTATGGACTGAAAAACTCAACAAACCCTGCGGTTTTTTGCCACCTGTGTCTGGATTTCCTTGATGCATTTCTGGGCCACACGTGTTATAACTGATGGTTCTATTGCCCACAGATGAACTGGTTTTGCCTACACACATGCAAGATGCAGTGAACTATGCTCCCTGCTGAATGGGATTGGTGGCCACTGCTCGAGTCCTCAGCCACCTTCATTCTTGCACTGGCAAGTCATTCTTAATCAGCAGGGACTCCTCGAGTAGTCTTAAGGCAGTCAACTGCTGCTACCCTCGACACCCATTTGTTGGGCCACCCAGGATCTCTTATATGACCTACCACACTAAATGGTCGATTTTCTTTGTGTGGACTCCTGGTAACATTGGGATCCCATGGAATGAACATGCTGACTGGTTGGCCAAGTTGGCTGCCAGAATGTTGACTTTGGAGATGGGCTACTGGAACCAGATCTTCATTTAACTCTATGCCATCAGCCACTTCAGGGATTGAAGAGGTGCCATATCATCTGCTCTGACCCAAGGCTGCCCTTGCTCATTGGTCTGGTCTGGCCTGGCTACTGCCCTTCCCAACTTTGATTGACTTGTCATCACTGTTGCTTTTCCAGAGAGTTTATCTTGTTCTTGCAGCTAGTTTTCTTACAGTAATGGAGGTTGTGGAAGAACTAGTCGGATGCAGAGGGTGTGACTCCAGTTGCATGTGCGTCCTGGGGCCTCCAGCTGCTTTCTGGACTGGGAACTTTCTCACATTACCCTTTTACCCCTCCTCCACTAGCAGTTGCTTCTGTCTCTTGGTTTTCTTGATTCTCTGATACAATTGAGTCTATTGGAATTTGTATTTTGTTTCCTGCCTCTTTAGGCACACAAAGGACTAAGTCAGGGCTTCACAACACACGTGCTCGCGGAGCAAGCTGTGAGCAGCAAGGCGCGAGCACGGAGCGGCGCGAGCACGCTACCCCCACTACCGGACCAGAGCGGAGAGTGGGGAGAGTCACGTGGTGCACACAACAGCTGCCGCCAGTCAATGTAAATCCGCGGCCACCTGCAGGGATATCACTCACGAATTATTACTGCGACAAATGAAACAAATAAAGGAGAATGTACACGTGCCACACAATTTTATTAGCTTAGGGTATGCCTCTACATTCGTATTAATTTGTGAACTATTACACAATAAAAGGTGTCACTTAAGTGTGGGATTCTCGGTTATCTTGTACTTATTGCCCTTTATAATTGCGTCTATGTTCGGAGTAATTGTTCTTGTGCAACGTAGGCGCAGCGTGCAGTTTAAATTTCGATCAGACAATGCGTTTCTCAGGCGCGTCTTGTTACATTTCATTGCAGAGAACAGTTGTTCACAAAGATACGTGGAACCGAACATTGATATTATTGTAGCCGCCAGTTTGTGCAAACGAGGAAATCTATCCTGAGGGAAGTGTCTGTAGAATTCCAAAATTTTTTTCTTGTTCTGAAATTTGTCTCTGTATTCTCTGTCACACTGCAGGTCAATAATTTCTAGTTGCAGCTCAGGACGAATCTCTTCAATATTAGCTGAATATGGAGAGGAGAACAGATCAAAATCACTGTCTAGTGCTGTCAGATCTTGAAAGCGTTGATCAAATTCTTCCTTAAGGGAAACTAAACTATGTGAATAATGTTCACAGTCTTTGTGATCATCTTGCATGGATGATAATTTAGGAAAATGAGCTAGATTTCCTGTTTCCAGCTGACTCACCCAAAGTGTCAATTTCATTTTAAAAGCTCGTACTCGATCTATGAAATGAGTAATTAGCAGATCTTTACCTTGTAGTGAAATGTTCAAAGCATTCAGATGGCTACTTAAATCTGCTAAGAATGCGAGATCACATTCCCATGAAGGCTCTTTCAATTCAGGAACACACATGTTATTTATTTCCATGAACATATTTATCTCATCTAATAGGCAAAAAAAATCGATTTAATAATTCACCACGACTAAGCCAGCGGACCTCGCTGTAATAAGGCAGGCTACCACACTGACTTTCTACATCCTCAAGAAAGCTTTTAAATTGTCTGTTTTGTAGCCCATGCTTCCTTCTATAATTGGTTGTACGAACAACAACACTCATCACATTTTTTAGAGTGATACTCTTTGCACATAAGTTTTCCTGGTGGATCACACAGTAAACGCCCCATATTTCATTCGGCACGGTCAGTTTTTGCATTTTCTCCTTCAACAGCGCAACGAAACCTGATTTTTTCCGTGTCATCGCTGGTGCACCGTCTGTAGACACTGAAACTAAAGAATTCCACGACAATCCTATATTTTCAACACTTTCTTCAATACTACTTAAAATATCACCTCCGGTTGTAGTGTTCTTCATGGCTACTACATCGAGGAGCTCCTCCTTCACCTGAAGATCTCTTTTAACACCTCTAATAAATATGGCAAGCTGTGCTGTTCCAGTGATATCAACACTTTCGTCCAGAGCTAGAGAATAAGCCATAAAATCTTTACAGATATTTGCAAGCTGGCTCTGGACGTCGTCTGCCATGTCCTGTATGCGACGCATAATGGTCATGTTAGATAATGGCACAATCCGAAACTGTTCAACTTGAGATGGACACAAATGTTCCGCTGCAACTACCAAACATTCTTTTATTAAATCGCCATCAGTGAAGGGGCGCAGGGATTTTGCTAAAAGCAAAGCAATTTTGTAACTCACTCTGAGAGCTGCTTCAGTTGATTTTTCTTCGTCGTCCAGATCTTCTTCGGATAGCTTTCTTTTAAGTTTAATAACTTCCTGTGCACGATCTGGTCCATCACATTTTCCACTTCCGTAGTCTTTCGCGTGGTACGACATATAATGTCACTGCAAATTAAATTTCCTAAAAGAATTCAGCGTTTTGTGACATACTAAACATTTTGCAAACACCATCTTTTTCTGTAAACAGATACAATTCCTCCCAACTGCGAAAGCATGGTTGGGGTTACACAACGGCGACTTGACATGATTCTTAACCAGCAAAGTGACTGTTAGAGCTGATCGTAGTACTTTAAATGTTACACAGTCGGCGCGATTTCAATAGGCAAGCTGCGGCCCTATTCAAACGTGCGCGCGCATTTCCCCTCCCTCCCTAATCCGCCATCTTGCACCTGCTCGCGAGCAAGTGCCTGAGCAGACGCGAGTACTCGCGCTCAAAACCGGCCAGTTGTTAAGCCCTGGACTAAGTGATCGATGACCTCATAAATTGGTCCCTTTAACACCAGCGATCCATCCATCTATCCATTCTTGGATCTATTATTTGACTGCATTATAAAGTATTCTATCACTATGGGTGCCACTATCAAAAACAACTGAACTGAAAGTGACAATTTCGTGGAATAATTATTCATTGTAATTTCACACAGAAATTTAAAAACTGTACACTCCTGAAATGGACTCAAAGCAAAATGATTAAATCTTCAGCTCCATATCAGTTCAATCTGTGAAATAAACCTTCAATTGTTGATTTAAAAACAGGCATTACACATTGAAAAAGTAATCCTCCTAATAGCTTTAACCAGTAATAACTGCAATAATACTAGCATGGTGCAACCGTAAACAAGTCAGTTCAGAATTGATACAATACAAAGACTGCCTCTTTTACAACTAAATTGTAAATGCTGTCTTTAAAAAACACATCATTTCACTGTGATAGTTCCACACATTCAAATTTGTTTCCCAAGTACTGCATTTCCCAGACTGTGATGATCCTTGGGAGCTTGGACATTCTTTGCAGTATACATGCATCAGATTTTCACAAAATTATCCACACTTCCACTTTCCTGATCACAGAAACGTTTAGCATCCTTGTGACCAGTTTGATCAACTTATTTACTATGTGAATTCTCCACTATGCACTTTCAGAAGCTGTGGGTAGTGCTACAGACAGTATGGTTTCAGATACCTATCGACATCTTTCAGGACCTGACTGAGCTGCTCCCAGCTTGTTTACCACCATGCGCCCAAGAGGCTGTTGCTGTGGCTACGAACTGTTACTCATATATACAATTAATTACATGAATCAGATGCCAAAGAGTATCGTGAACAGGGGTCTCAAGGATGTGAGAAGAAGTCAAGGATGACGAATTTGTTTAAAGGCGATATAATGAAATGATTTAAATTTAATAAAGATAATATTATTAACGGTTAGACCATCAGTGAGAGAACACCGCATGTTCCTGCTGCTAATAAGGCGAGTACACCATTCGTTTATTACATATTTTTATGAGCTTCAAACAGAAGTGACTTATTTTCAGTTACCTGTGTAGTTACTTGTGTATTTTTGTAATTTCTTCCATGTTTGAGTGCTTAGTAGGAACAACCTTCTATTTTAAAAACAGTGTAGCATACAGGGCCGCCGTTGCTATTGACCCTTGTATTGACCCTCAAATTGTACAGGCTTTTGTTTGTTTTGGTTAGAACAGCTCAGTGTCAGTTAGACCATCAGTGACAGAGCTGCTCGAGTTCCTGCTGCTAATAAGGCAAGTACAACATTTGTTTATTACATATTTTATTTTCAAACAGGTGCGACTTCACTAATGTATAGGCACTGTGACTGCTGTGTACAGATGCGAGCTGAGTTGGTGACCCTTCGCTCACAGCTCCAGGCAGTGTTGACTTCTGTCACACAGCTTGAGGCTGCTGCCAATGGGCATCACTGTAGGGGTTCAGACGCGGGGATGCGAGGGACGTTGAGCACGGCCCATGTGTGCCTTGATTGGTCCATTGCTGTGACCGCCCCAGGTACTGCCTGCACTGAGGTTGCCCCTCAACTGTGGTTGAGTGGGAGATCATTTCAAGGTCTGGCAGGCAGCGAGACTTTCCGAGGGGCCGATTGTAGGGCCTTCTCGTTTCGTTTGATGAGAAGGTTTTGGGCGTTATCTGTGGCTGACAAAGTCTTTGAGCCGGGTGCAGTTGTCCACCCTGTTCCAGAGGAAGCTTCTCGGCCCGTAAGGTCTGGGCATTCACAGAGGGTGGGTTTGCTGGTAGTTGGGAGCTCCTACATTAGGTGCATAATGGGGCCCCTTAGGAACATGGCTGCCAAGGAGGGGAAGGAAGCCAGTGTGAACTCCGTGTGCTTACCAGGGGGAGTCATTCCGGATGTGGAAAGGGTGCTTCCAGACACCATGAAGAGGGTGGGGTGCAGCCAACTGCAGGTGGTGGCCAATGTCGGTACCAATGATGTGTGTCGCTTTGGATCAGAGGAGATTCTCTCTGGTTTTGGGCAGCTAGAGGAAACAGTAAAGACTGTCACTCTTGCCTGCGAGATTAAGGTGGAGCTCACCATCTGCAGCAACGTTGACAGAACCAATTGTGGTCCTTTGGTGCACAGCTGATTGGAGGGTAATGAATCAGAGGCTCAGGCGGTTCTGTGACCATGTAAGCTGCAGATTCTTGACTTGCACCATTGGGTGGTGGGTTTCCGGGTCCCGCTTAATAGGTCAGGAGTCCATCACACACAGGAAGTGGCTACACGGGTAGCAGGGGCTGTGTGGAAGGGACTGGGCGCTTTTTTAGGTTAGAGGGTCTCAGGAAACCACAGAAAGGGCGTCCATCTAAAAGGGGGCAAGTAAAACACAGTAAGTTAGTTGTAGAAACGATCAGTATTGTAGTAGTTAAATTGTCATAGCTGCATTGGGAAAGAACCAGAGCTCCAAGCCCTAATAGAAAGCACTGAAGCTCAAATAGTTATAGGTACAGATTAAATGCAGTTGGTGGTGGAGTATTTATTGCTGTCAGAAGTAGTTTGCCTTGTAGTGAAATTGAAGTAGATAGTTCCTGTGAAATAGTATGGGTAGAGGTTATACTTGACTATCATACTAAACTATTAATTGGATCGTTTTATTGACTTCCTGGCACAGGAGATATAGTTGCTGAGCAGTTCAAAGAAAACTTGAGTCCCATTTCAAATAGGCATCCTACTCATACAATTATAGTCGGTGGTGACTTCAATCTACCCTTGATATGCTGGAAAAAATTATATGTTTAAAGCCGGTGGCAGGGATAAGACGCCATCCGAAATTGTACTGAATGCTCACTCAGAAAATTATTTGGAACAATTTGTTCATGAGCCCACTCGAAGCGTAAATGGTTGCAGAAGTATACTTGACCTCTTAGCAAAAAATAATCCTGGACGAATAGTGAATATTGTGACGAATACAGGGATATAGCAACCACAAGGCAGTTGCTGCTAGGCTGAATAACATAACACCTACAACCTTCAAAAAGAAATGCAAAGTATATCTATTTAAAGAAGCTGATAAAAATGCTGTTAACGCCTTTTTTAAGAGACAGTCTTCACTCCTTCCGATCTGATCATGAAAGTGTACAAAAGTTGTGAAATGATTTCAAAGAGAGAGTATCAACAGCAATTGAGAGATATATACCAAATACATTAATAAGTGATGGTACTGATCACCCATGGTACACAAAATGGGTCAGATCGCTGTTGCAGAAGCAACAAAAAAAGCACGCCAAATTTAAAAGAATACAAAATCCCCAAGATTGGCAAAGTTTAGCAGAAGTTCAAAATACAGCACGTACTTCAGTGCGAGATGCTTTTAATAATTTCCACAATGACACTATGTCTCGGAATCTGACAGAAAACTCCAAGAGATTCTGGTCATACATAAAGCACACCAGTGGCAAGACGCAGTCAATACCTTCACTCTGCGATAACAATGATGAAGTCACTGATGAGAGTGCCACTAAAGCAGAGTTATTAAACATGGTTTTCCAAAACTCCTTCACCAAAGAAGATGAAGTAAATATTCCTGAATTCGAATTAAGAACAACTGTGAAGATGAGAAACACAGAAGTAGATATCCTCAGAATAGCAAAACAGCTTAAATCACCTAATAAAGGCAAGGCCTCCGGTCCAGATTGTATACCGGCAGGTTCCTTTCAGAGTATGCTGATGTGATAGCTCCATATTTAGCAATTATATACAACTGCTCACTCACACTTAGGTACTTCTGTACCTAAGGACTGGAAAATTGCTCAAGTCACGCCAATACCCAAAAAGGGAAATAGGAGTAACCTGCTGAATTACAGGCCCATATCAATAATGTCGATTTGCAATAGGGTTTTAGAACATATACTGTTTTCGAACATTATGAATTACCTCGAAGAAAGTGATTTATTGACACATAGTCAGCACAGATTCAGGAAACATCATTCTTGTGAAACACAAGTAGCTCTTTACGCTCTTGAAGTAATGAGTGCTATTGACAGGGGATGTCAAATTGATTCCATATTTTTACATTTCCAGAAGGCTTTTAACACTGTTCCTCACAAGCATCTTCTAACCAAACTGCGTGTCTATGGAATATCACTCCAGCTGTGTGACTGGATTCGTGATTTCCTATCATAAAGGTCACAGTTCCCGTTCCCCAAGGAAGTATTATAGGCCCTCTATTGTTCCTGATCTATATTAACGACATAGGAGACAATCTTAGTAGCCTTCTCAGATTATTTGCAGATGATGCTGTCATTTACTGTCTTGTAAAGTCATCAGATGACCAAAACGAATTGCAAAATGATTTACATAAGATATCTGTGTGGTGTGATAAGTGGCAATTGACCCTGAATAAAGAAAAGTCTGAAGTTATTCACATGAGTACTAAAAGAAATCCACTAAATTTCAATTACGCGATAAGTCACACAAATCTGAAGGCTGTAAATTCAACTAAATACTTAGGAATTACAATTACACGTAACCTAAATTGGAACCATCACATAGATAATGTTGTGGATGGAGAAAATCAAAGACTGCGATTCATCGGCAGAACACTTACAAGGTGCAACAGATCTACTAAAGAGACTGTTTACTCCACACTTGTCCGCCATATTCTCAAGTATTGCTTGCGGTGTGGGATATGCATCAGGTGGGACTGACAGATGGCATTGAAAAAGTTCAAAGAAGGGCGGCTCATTTTGTATTATGGTGAAGTAGAGGAGATAGTGCCACAGACATGATACATGAATTGGAGTGCCAATCATTAAAACAAAGGCGTTTTTCGTTCCGACGGGATCTTCTCATAAAATTTCAATCACCGGTTTCCAGCTTTGATTGCGAAAACATTCTGTTGGCACCAACCTACATAGGGAGAAATGGTCATCACAATAAAATAAGAGATATGAGGGCTCACACAGAAAAATTTCTTGTTTTTACCGTGCGAGGTTTGGGAGTGGAACGGTAGAGACAGCTTGAAGGTAGTTCATTGAACCTTCTGCCAGACACTTAATTGTGAATAGCAGAGTAATCACGTAGATGTAGACAGAGCTAATATTGAATACATTATGACTTTTCACATTAATTTTAAGAGTTTCTGTGAAGATACTTTACAGTCCCTAAGAGAGAATTTTTTTAATTCAATCTTAAATTATAGCACATTATCCTCAAGGCATTAAATATTTTCTGGCAGGCTGCTGAATGTGTACCTGACTCTCCTCTGTCTTTGTAGAACACAGACAGCCAAGAATTCAGTTCACAAGTTGGGCTCCGACTTACATGCCACAGCTCTCACACCTGGCTGTGCACTTCAACTACAGCCATGCTGTCCCAGTGTGAGGAAGGGAAAGAGGAGGAAACTGCAAATGAGCATCACACTTAAATGACAATGCAGTTGCACTGCACATGGCTCTGTTTCATATTTCATAACATATACTGCAAATCAAACAAATTTTCAGTATTATTTAATTATTTTTTTGCATGCTGAAGTCATAGTAGAACTTTTGTCCGGTACAAATTGTCAGTATACGGACAGACGCAGACAGTTTCATTAGATTTCAGGCTCAGGTTGCCACATAAACGTGACTTATTTAGTTTCATAATTGAAAAAAGCGTTTTACACATGCATACGCACACTGATTGCATAATCAGAAAAAGACTTACACACACATATGTAGATTGAAATATTTTATCAAGTTTGCAAACTAATTATGGAGATATGGGAAAACTCCTCAAAGAAAACAATGCAAAAGAATTTGTCTTTCAAATGGGAATTATATTGCAGATCAGTCAGTTCCAGTCAGCACTTGCAAAGGAGTGCTTTCAATTAAAGTGGCAAATTGCCTTGAAAACAGATTCAAGACTGGCAGTTTCCTTAACATTTAGAAAACTACCCTCTTAATTTTTCAAGGCCACTATGAGTTCTCCAAATCTTGTATTTTCTTCAACGACAGTGAGTTCAGAGTAACTAATTACATTTTTTGTCAAAATTTATCTCTTCCACAATGTGAATCTTTTTAAATGCATCCCCGTCATATTACAAATAAGTTGTTTCTCACATTGCAATGTCTCACTGTCAGCAGTGTGCTGTCAAGCCCACTTACACTGTGAGGTTTGCAATCCATGCTGGACCTTTCTGATTTTCATTCCTGCTACCAGTCTACTTTGTGGTAATATAGAAAGTCTCCATACTCTTTCTACATTTGCATCTACACCTACACTCTGCAAACCACCATGAGGTGCATGGCACAAGGTATGTCCCATTATACCCATTGTTAGGGTTTTTTCCTGTTCCATTCAGATATGAAATGCAGGAAGAATGATTGTTTGAATGCTTCTGTGCCTGCAGTAATTATTCTAATCTTATCCTCATGATCTGTACATGAGCAATACGTATGGGGTTATAGTGTATCCCTATTTAAAGCCAATTCTTGAAACTTTGTTAATAGACTTTCTTGGGGCATTTTATGTCTGTCTTCAAGAGTTTTCCAGTTCAGTTCCTTCAGCATCTCTGTGACACTCTTCCACAGATTAAACAAACCTGTGACTGTTTGTGCTGCCCTCCTCTAAATACGTTCTATATTCAATGTTATTCCAATCTTGTACTGGTCTCACACTCTTTGTTCAGTTCCATCAAAAACTGTTTGAACTGACAATGGAATGATTCGCGTGACTTCAGAAAATTTACTATTCACACCAAAAATTTCATCACATACTCCAAATATGCAAATCTAGCACAAAGTGCTTCCTGACATACACACCAATGTGTCCTGTCTATTGATCGTTTTAACTTTTTGCTCTTTTATCGTCAACTAAATCTTTAAATTCTTGCTGTATGTTATCGCAGTGCCGATCCATAACAAATTTGTGGTATCCATCATAAAAGATACTGTAACAATATTATGAGAAGGAAGCTGCTACTCACCATATAGCGGAAATGCTGAATCGTAGATAGGTACAACAAAAAGACTCTCACAATTAAAGCTTTTGGTCATTAAGGCCTTCGTCAACACTAGACACATATAAGCACACACACACACACATGCGCATCTCAGTCTCAGGCAACTGAAACCACACTGCGAGCAGCAGCACCAGTGCATGATGGGAGTGGCGACTGGGTGGGGGTAAGGAGGAGCCTGGGGTGGGAAGGGGGAGGGATAGTATGGTGGGGGTGGGGGAGAGTGAAGTGTTGCAGGTCAGACGGTGGGCAGGGGAAAGTGGGGAGGGGGAGGAGCAGGAGCGGAAAAGGAGAGAAATAAAAAGATTGGGTGTGGTGGTGAAATGACAGCTGTGTAGTGCTGTAATGGGAACAGGGAACAGGCTGTATGGGTGAGGACAGTGAATAACGAAGGTTGAGGCCAGGAGGGTTACGGGAACATAGGATGTATAGCAGGGAAAGTTCCCACCTGCGCAGTTCAGAAGCGTTGGTGTTGGTGGGAGGGATCCATATGGCACAGGCTGTGAAGCAGTCATTGAAATGAAGGATATCGTGTCTGGCAACATGTTCAGCAACAGGGTGGTCCACTTGTTTTTAGGCCACAGTTTGTCGGTGGCCATTCATGTGGGCAGACAGCTTGTTGGTTGTCACGCCTACATAGAATGCAGCACAATGGTTGCAGCTTAGCTGGTAGAGCACATGGCAGGTTTCACAGGTTGCCCTGCCTTTGATGGGATAGGTGATCTTAGTGACCGGACTGGAGTGCAGGTGGTGGTGGGAAGACACGATGGCGGAATACCACTGTCGTAGAGGTGGGAAGGATAGTGGGCAGGAGTGAGATGCAAGCGCGGCGCGTGCGTGTGTGTGTGTGTGTGTGTGTGTGTGTGTGTGTAGTGTTGACAAAGACCTTAATGGCTGAAAGCTTTTATTGTGATATTCTTTTTGTTGTGCCTATCCGCGACTCAGCATCTCCGCTATATGGTAAGTAGCAACTTTCCTCTCATAATATTGTTACATTCCATCCTGGATTTTCCATTGTTTGATCATGATAGATACTGAGAATTCTTATCCTTCTCTTCTGTCATTTTCGTTCACTTTCAAAGGCTTGTGATGGTAGATCACTAAACTGCCTATTTTTGTGTAAACAGCCACTGGACCTGTGAACTTTTATACCACAAATAAATAGCAAAGGGTAAACAGTGCTGACACCATGATTCTGCCAAACTGAAGAAATTCGTGCCGAACAAGAAATGCCTACTGCAATACTAAATGAAACGTCACGCTGTACCAAACACTTCTGACAAGTACCAAGCAAAGCAAAGAGAGGATTAGCCTAAGACTACACATAGAGCTTAAGTAGTTTGGCATGCTGTAGTCAATCCTGTTGTAGAGGTTGACTGTGATCTTAGTATTATGATCATGCCTTACAATATTTTTTGAGAAAAGAGAAATAGTGGTAATTATAGAGAACATGAGTTATATTACATATTGCCAAATACCTGTCAAAATAGGAAACAATGGAAACTCCCAGTAGGAATATCAACAATGTAGGAAAAGACAGATTGCTACTTATCATAAGGAAGACACATTAAGATGCAGACAGACACACTTGAACGACACTCACATAAAGCTTTGGACCACAGCCTTCGTCAGTAAAAGAGAAACACACACACACACACACACACACACACACACACACACACACACACACAAACACACACGCGCGCACATGCACACACTCACTCACACACACTAGCAAGCACACCTCAAACACATGACCGCCATCTCCAGCATCTCTGGTCGGAATGCAATGTCACATGGGATGTAAGAAGCAATTTGGAGGGGGTGAGGAAGGGGAAGGCATAGCAGTGTACGGATGGGGAGAGAGACAAACGCTGTCTGGTGGAGTGAACAGGGACTAGACTGCCAACAGACACAGCATCACAAGATTGTGGTACAGGAAGGTGGGGAAAAAAGGATCAAAAAAGGAAAGGAGTGGGGAAAGATGGGCAGCTGAATTTGCAGATGGATGCAAATAAAGAGGGTGGGAGATGATAATGGGGAGAAGATGATACGACAGAGGAGGTGGAAACTATTGGGTGGCAGGTGTGGGGACAGGATGTTACCGTAGGTTGGGGCCACAACAATTACAGGAGCAGAGAATGTGTTGTAAGGATAACCCCTTACTGCACACTTCAGAAAATCTGGTGGTGGAGGGAAGGATCCAGATGGCTCAGGTAGTGAACAGCCATTGAAATTGTGTTATGTTCAGCTGCATTTGCTCAGTGTGCTGAGGGTCTCTCCAAGCCCTTCACAGGCAGGCATTATCTTCTAGACATAGTCCACAAACAGATCACCCATGCCATTTCCCCTCAAACCCCCAATCCTCCCCCTACCCCCCAACAACCAGCTACAGAGAAGTGTCCCCTTCGTCACCCAGTATATGCCCGGACTGGAACAACTGAACCACATCCTTTGCCAGGTCTTCCTATCGTATTGCCCTGAAATGAGGGCATCCTACCCAAGATACATCCCTCCTAAAATGATGTTCCGTCGCCCATCCAATCTCTGCAATGTCCTAGTCCATCCATACACCACCCCCAATCCCAACCTCTTGTGACCAGGGTCATATCCCTCTGGAAGACCCAGGTGCAAAACCTATCCAATCCACCCACTCAGCACTTCATATTCCAGTCCTGTCACAGGTTTATCCTACCCCATCAGAGGCCAGGCCATCTGTGAAAGCAGCCACGTCAGCTCTGCTGCAATTATTGCACAGCTTTTTATAATGGTATGACTACCAACCAGCTGTCCCGCTGGATGAACAGCCACTGCAAAACTGTGGACAGGAGCAAAGTAGACCACCATGTGGCACAACATGCAACTGAACATACCACACTTGATTTCAATGGCTGTTTACTACCTGAGCCATCTGGATCCTTCCCTCCACCACCAGCTTTTCTTAACTGTGCAGATGAGAGTTATCCTTACAACACATTGTCTGCTCCTGTGATTATCCTATGGTAACATACTGTCCGCATACTGTCCACTCGTCAGTTCCCATGCCCCCCCCCCCCCCCTCCCCTGTCGTATCATCTCCTCCCAATTCTCATCTCCCACGCTGTTTATTTGGAGCCTTCTGCCAATGCATCTGCCCATCTATTCCTACTCCTCTCCTTTTTTCCCCACCTCCCCATCCCACAGCCTCCAGATGCTGCGCCTACTGGCAGTCTTGTCCCTGCACACTCCACCAGACAGTGTTTGTTCTCCCCTCATCTGTACTTACTATCCCTTCCCCTTCCCCACCCACTCAAGATTGCTGCTTGCATCCCACGTGATGTTGCATTCTGGCCTGAGATGCTGGAGTTGGCAGTCTTATGTGTGTGCTTGCTTTTGTGTGTGTGTGTGTGTCTGTGTGTGTTTCTGTGGCTTTTGCTGAAGATGGCTGTGGCTGAAAGCTTTTAATTGTGCTTGTCTGCAACGTGGTGTGTCTTCTTTGTTGTAAGTAGGAATCTGTCTTTTCCTACATTGTTGATATTCCTACCTGAAGTTTCCATGCTTTTTTGCATGCATTTTTGCCAAATGGTCTTTTTCCACCCTACAACACTGTAATGTTTTCCTTTGTTACTCTTCTCTATAGCATTACTCTTCTCAGTGTCGGTTCTTTCCTGTGTTTATTCACTGCTTTGCAAATCGCATCTACTTCCGTGCCATACTGTCTCAACGATCATCCACCCGTGACACAGACTTCGTGACCGTGTGGATTGTTGATGCTGTGTCTAATGTCCCACATTCTTTCCTCTGACAGTTATAATTACGTTTATTCCTATTGATCCCACTTCATCCCCCATCCTAATGTACTTAAGTGCTTTGTTTTCCACACCTACCCATACCAAATGAACTTTTGATGCTCGACCTAACCCAACCCCTTCCACCCCACTCCCTCTCGCTCTTCACTTGCCAAAAAAAAAAAAAAAAAAAAAAAAAAAAAAAAAACCATTTACCTCATCCTTCCTTTTCCCCCACATTACTGTGCTTTTTTAACTTACTTGTGATTATTTTTACGTGGTTTCAAGTATTTTTGCATATTTGTGTGTATCTGTGCTAATTTTTGCATATATGTGCCTGTCTTTAAGTATTTTTTACGCATCTTTACGCATATCTTCGCTTCTCCCACAACCACCAACACTAATTTTGTCCATTTCTGCGTCATTCCCGTTTCCTTTGCACCACTCCTGCTGCAATGGACCCTTGCTCCTCTTTTTGCAGCAGTTCAGAAAAGTATCCCTTTCCCTGGCTAAAACCAAGTCCCTAAAGATTCCTTTCTCTGATCCCACACTTCCTTTCACAATGATCTACACCTTTTCAGATTCCTCACAAACCTGGTACTGCAAAAACACTTCTCCACGGCACAGGTATCCTAGAACCATCTCAGCTCCGTCCTCAAGATACTACTACAGGGCAATCCCTACTCCATATGTCACATCTCAGAAATTGGATCCCTTGCTCTCCAGCACCTGGAGGAGCATTCCAGACACCACCTCCATAAGTTATTCCACCTGCTGATATCCTACTGCCGCCTTCGGGCACCATTATCCAAACCCTATCATACCCACAATATTCCTTCTTGTCCACCCCTCATAGCAGTTAAACCCTGGCTAGCTGACCTTCTGAGCTTGTCACATCCCGCAAAATTCCCTACCAGCCCTTCACCAAATCCAGAGCCAAAACATTAGCCTTGTCCGGTTAGTGGCTGACGCTACAGATCTTTATTTATGAAAATATACAGTACAATCACCAACAAACTTTACATATTCACATACATCTTTACCTTTTATCCAAATAAATACAGATTCATTAGGATTGAGTTTTCTTTTGTTACGAGTATACAATACAAGTGGAGACGTAGAGTCATAAGCAGATTTACCAAAGTCTTTATTAGCAAGTTGAAACATATGATGTGTACAATAAGCAATTACAACTCTATCATTAAAACTTTCAAGTCCAGGTACACTAGAAACTCCACTACCACCTCTCACTAACGCAACAGTGAACCATCCATTTCCATGTGAGAATGTGTCGTTTTGTATCCAAGCTAAAATTAAGTGAACATCCAAGAAATACACAGGGTCCATCGACGAGGGCGTGGGCTGCAGAGATGTAGTCATAAGCAGATTTACCAAAATCTTTATTAGCAAGTTCAAACATATGATATGTACGATAAGCAATTACATCTCTATCATTAAAACTTTCAAGTCCAGGTACACCAGAAACTCCACTACCACCTCTCACTATGGCAACAGTGAACCATCCATTTCCACGTGAGAATGTGTCGTTTATATCCAAGCTAAAATTAAGTGAACATCCAAGAAATACACAGGGTCCACGACGAGGGGGTGGGCTGCAACACTCTTCACTGGAATGCGATTTTTCTTGTCTCCTGATGTTGTTGTAAGTTCAATATTTTCTGTGGTTTTGTAGACTGTTGTGCGTCGACGACGTCGATATCTCCTGTAGGGGATGTTGACGGCGTTCAATGCAGTTGCCTGTGCAGCAGCAAGACACAGAATGAGCGTAGCGCGAGAGCGCACTCGCTTATATACTGTGCGGGGACTTAGCGTTTTCACAGTGGCCAGCAGGAGCATTATCCGGGACGCGCACACTGGGTGGGCAGTATGGCACTATGCTTTGTAAATTTTTTCAAACTGTTGCATCCTTGAGCCCCCGGTTCGAGATGTACCCTTGTCCGGTTAGTGGCTGACACTACAGATCTTTATTTATGAAAATATACAGTACAATCGCCAACAAACTTTACATGTTCACATACACCTTTACCTTTTATCCAAATAAATACAGATTAATTAGGATTGAGTTTTCTTTTGTTACGAGTATACAAGTGGAGACGTAGAGCCATAAGCAGATTTACCAAAGTCTTTATTAGCAAGTTCAAACATATGATATGTACGATAAGCAATTACATCTCTATCATTAAAACTTTCAAGTCCAGGTACACTAGAAACTCCACTACCACCTCTCACTATGGCAACAGTGAACCATCCATTTCCATGTGAGAATGTGTCGTTTATATCCAAGCACCCACGACTATAAGGCGTCTATCAAACGTGGCGTCTGTAATCTCATATGCATTACTCACACAAATAATAGGTCCTGTAAAATTGATTGGTCTCTGATCTTGAAATTTAACATTAATACCAAACTTTTTACCTTCAAACAACCTCTTAAGTTCTGGTGAATAAGATCTCCATCTGTCCCATGAAAACTCTTCAAAGAGAATAACTTTATGATAGCTACTCAGATTCTGAAATGCATAGTCGCATTCCAGTGAAGAGTGTTGCAGCCCACGCCCTCGTCGATGGACCCTGTGTATTTCTTGGACGTTACATACGCCGTCTGGCTCGGCGTTGGCAGCGCGCCAGCGGGCATGCACACTCTAGAACACCCAGTGTGCGCGTCCGGGATAACGCTCCCGCTGGCTACTGTGAAAATGCTAAGTCCCCGCACAGTATATAAGCGAGCGCGCTCTCGCGCTACGCTCATTCTGTGTCTTGCTGCTGCACAGGCAACTGCATTGAACGCCGCCAACATGCCCTACAGGAGAAATCGACGTCGTCGACGCACAACAGTCTACAAAAGCATAGAAAATATTGAACTTACAACAACATCAGGAGACAAGAAAAATCACATTCCAGTAAAGAGTGTTGCAGCCCACGCCCTTGTCGATGGACCCTGCGTGTTTCTTGGATGTTCACTTAATTTTAGCTTGGATATAAATGACACTTGTATTGTATACTCGTAACAAAAGAAAACTCAATCCTAATGAATCTGTATTTATTTGGATAAAAGGTAAAGGTGTATGTGAATATGTAAAGTTTGTTGGTGATTGTACTGTATATTTTCATAAATAAAGATCTGTAGCGTCAGCCACTAACCAGACAAGGGTACATCTCAAACCGGGGGCTCAAGGATGCAACAGTTTGAAAAAATTTATGAAGCATAGTGCCATACTGCCCGCTTATCGTCTAGACATATTCTCACATGGAAATGGATGGTTCACTGTTGCCATAGTGAGAGGTGGTAGTGGAATTTCTAGTGTACCTGGACTTGAAAGTTTTAATGATAGAGATGAAATTGCTTATCGTACATATAATATGTTGGAACTTGCTAATAAAGACTTTGGAATATCTGCTTATGACTCTACGTCTCCACTTGTATTGTATACTCGTAACAAAAGAAAACTCAATCCTAATGAATCTGTATTTATTTGGATAAAAGGTAAAGGTGTATGTGAATATGTAAAGTTTGTTTTCACCAAAATCCTCAGTTCCACAGATGTTTCAGTCCTATCCAAAGGCCTCACCTTTCGCCCTACACCCAAATTTAACCATTCTGGACTTATCAAAGACCTACTGTCCTTCTCCCTAGTCCCTGCAATGGAAGCACTTCTTTGCCACCAATCCCTCCCCCAAAACCACCATAATTCCAACATTGAACCCTGCCCCTTCCAGTTAATACCAACATCCCACCATGATCCTGGCCCCCTCCCACCTAACCACCCACTGGTCACCTTCCAGGAATTCCTTCCCTCCAATTTCGCCTCACCATCCTTCTGCAGGTCCCTTTCTCAGAACACCAACCTTCCAGTGGAAGAAATAACAGCCATACACAACCTAAAAAAAAAAAAAAAAAATCCTGGCCTAATCATCCTACCTGCAGAGAAAGCTCCCAATGTTGTTGCTATGAATTGCAGTGACTAACTGGCCTAAGCCTCCTCCAATTATCTGACTCCTTCACCGATAAACTCTGCCAGTGTCATCCCATCCCAGAAGTCCAACACAAACTCCAATTACACACATCAAAAAAAGTTTTGCATCACCCAGGTTCCCAGAACTCCTGAAGATAGACGCTGACTATGGATACTGTATCACAGACGCAGTCCCTTTGACTGTTCAGAGATGTCACTAAACCCGCCCAAAGATGTAAACAACCATGCATGGGCAGCACCTAAAAGGTGGAAGGGGTCCGACAGCTAATCAGTTCCCGTCATTCCACCAGGAAGGAGGTACATGGCTCGTGTTGTCTGTAGTTCAACCATGCCTAGACGGTCAATACTACGGTTCGATCACGTCCGCATTGTTATTTTGTGCCAGGACGGACTCTCAACAAGGGAAGCTTCCACGCATCTCAGAGTGAACCAAAGTGATGTTGTTCGGACATGGAGGAGATACAGAGAGACAGGAACTGTTGATGACATGCCTAACTAAGGCCGCCCAAGGGCTACTACTGCAGTGGATGATTGCTACCTACGCATTATGGCTCGGAGGAACCCTGACAGCAACGCCACCATGTTGAATAATGCTTTTCGAGCAGCCACAGGACGTCATGTTACGACTCACACTGTGCGCAACAGGCTGCATGATGTGCAAATTCACTCCCGACATCCATGGCTTTGCAACCACAACACCATGCAGCATGGTACATATGGGCCCAACAACATGCTCAATGGACTACTCAGAATTGGCATCACGTTCTCTTCCCCAATGAGAGTCACTTATACTTTCAACCAGACAATCGTTGGAGATGTGTTGGGAGGTTACGCGGTCAGGCAGAATGCCTTAAACACACTGTCCCATGAGTGCAGCACGGTGGAGGTTCCCTGATGTTTTGGGATGGCATTATGTGGGGCTGGCGCACAGCGCTGGTGGTCATGGAAGGCGCCGTAACGGCTGTACAATACATGAATGCCATCCTCCGACTGATGGTGCAACCATATAGACAGCATTTAGGCGAGGCATTTGCCTTCATGGATGACAATTTGCGCCCCCATAGAGCACATCTTGTGAATGACTTCCTTCAGGATAATGACATCACTCGACTAGAGTGGCCAACGTGTTCTTCAGACATGAACCCTATCAAACATGCCTGGGATAGATTGAAAAGGGCTGTTATGGACGACGTGACCCACCAACCACTGGATCTATGCTGAATCGCCGTTGAGGAGTGGGACAATCTGGACCAACAGTGCCTTGATGAACTTGTGGATAGTATGCCACAATGAATACAGGCATGCATCAATGCAAGAGGACGTGCTACTGGGTATTAGAGGTACCGGTGTGTACAGCAATCTGGACCACCACCTCTGTAGGTCTCGCTGTGTGGTTGTACAGCACACAATATGTGGTTTTCATGAGGAATAAAAAGGGCGGAATTGATGTTTGTGTTGATCTCTATTGCAATTTTCTGTACAGGTTCCGGAACCCTTGGAACCGACGTGATGCAAAAATTTTTTTGATGTGTGTGTATGAGGGTGTGGCCTTTCAGACATGTTTGCATTCATATAACTGATAAGCCTAGCTGGGCAGTGGATCCACAAACTCCAATTATATGAATGTGTGGTGTCTGATCTTTCGGACATGTCCGTATTCATATAGCTGATATGCCTAGCTGGCAAATGGATCCACTTTCTTCAGTGTGGATGCACAATTACATCCAATCTCCTGTGGGAATCTCAGAGCAGTGAACCATGAGTAAAATGACGGTCTGCGGATAGGTGGCACTCGGTGGGAATGTGAATCAGCCTTGAGCCATGCCGAGATAGTTTGCGCTGTTGTGATAACGCTGTGTCCAAGATGGCACAGTGGTTAACACACCTGCCTAGTAAGCATGAGATCCTGGGTTCAAATCCTGGCGATACACATTTTTGCTTATAGCCGATAATTCCATATAATAGGACAGCAGTGATCCCCTTCAGTTCTAACAAACCCCAGTCCCTGCTTAAACCCTTAGACCTTTCTCAGAACATCTCCCCTGAATCCATTTCCCTCCTCACCCCTACAACACCCCACACACCAACCTTCTACATGCTCCCCAAAATCCACAAACCCAACATTACTGTATGCTCCACTGTGGCTGGTTATTGTGCGCCCAACAGAAGAATTTTGGCCCTCACTGCCCAACACCTCCAACCAATTGCCTGTAATCTAGCTTCCCATGTCAAAGACACCAACCACATCCTTCACCGACTCTCCACCATCCCAATCCTACTCGTCATAGTTGATCTCACCTTCCCATACACCAACATCCCTCATGCCCATGGTCTTATTGCTGTTCAACACTACCTTTCCCAACATCCTTCAGACTCCAAACCCACTACCTCATTCCTCATACACCTTACTAACTTTATCCTAACCTACAACTACTTCTCATTTGAAGGGAATATATATATATATATATATATATATATATATATATATATATATATATATATATATATATATATATATATATATATATATATATATATATACAAATCTGCAGCACAGCCATGGACAACCGCATGGCACCCTCCTATGCCAATCTTTTTATGGGCCATCTAGAGGAGACTTTTCTAGCCTCCAAAAACACCAAATCCCTAGTCTAGTTTAGGTTCATTGATGGTATCTTCATGATCTGGACTCAGGGCCAAGACATCTTATCTTCGTCCCTTCATAACCTCAACACCTTTTCTCCCCTCTGCTTCATGTGGTCCTTCTCAACCCAGCATGCCAATTTCCCAGACGTTGACTTCCTCCTCTCTGATGGCTCCATCTGCACCTCTGTCTACATTAAATGCACCAACAACCAACAGTACCTGCATTTTGACACCTGGTCATCTGTTTCACACCAAAAAATGCCTCCCACTACCTGGGGGAGGCATATCTGCAGTGTCAAAAACTCCCATGCTCAGTTTGCTGAGTGTTTCACCAAGGCCTTCACCGACAGGCACTACACCCAGACCTACTCCGCAAACACATCTCCTGTTCTATTTCCCCTCACACCCCCAATCCTCCAACCACCCACAAAAACCAGCCACGAAGGAGTGTCCCGTTCACCCAGTATCACGCTGGACTGTAACAACTGAATCACATCCTTTGCCAGGGCTTTCTTTACCTATGATCATTCCCTGAATGACAGATGCCCTACTCGAGATACTTCCCACCCCCTTCCGTTGCCCACCAACCCTCCACGACATCCCTCCTGCAGCCCTAAGTCACTCCCAATCCCAACCCCTTGCCATAAGGATCATACCCCTGTGTAAAATCTGCCCAGGTCACCCACTCAGCACTTCCTTTTGCAGTCCTGTCACAGGTTTACCCTACCCCATCAGGGGCCAGGCCGCCTGTGAAAGTAGCCATGACATTTACTAGTCCGCCTGCTTAGCTGAGTGGTAATGTGCTCGCCTCCCATCCAGCGGGCCTGGGTTTGATTCCCGGCCGGTTTGGAGGTTTTTTCCACTCATGGGCTGGGTGTTGCGTTGTCCTCATCATCATTTCACCCTCATCACCGGCAGTCAAGTCGCCCAATGTTGCGTCGACTGAAATAAGTCTCGCACTCGGTGGTTGAACTTCCCCGGATGGCCAACAATGCCATACGATCATTTCATTTACCAACTCTGCAGCAATTGTTGCACAGCTTTTTATATTGGTATGACAACCAACTAGCTGTCACCCAGGATGAACGGCCACCACCAAACTATGGCCAGGAGCAAAGTACACCACCATGTGGCACAACATGCAGCCGAACATAACACAACACAATTAATTTCAATGGCTGCTTCACTACCAAAGCCATCTAGATTCTTCCCTCCACCAATAGCTTTTCTGAACTGCGCAGATGGGAGTTATCCTTGCAACACATTCTCCGCTCCCATAATTATCCCGGCCTCAACCTATGGTAACATACTGTCCCCACACCCTCCACCCAACAGTTTCCACCTTCCCCATTTTCACCTCCCACCATGTTTATTTGCAGCCCTCAGCAAATTCATCCGTCCATCTTTCCCCACTTATCTCCTTTTTTCCACACCTTCCTATGCCACAGCCTCCTGAAGCTGTGCCTGTTGGCAGTCTAGTCCCTGCACACTCCACCAGACAGCGTTCATCTCTCTCCCCACTTGTACACAACTATCTCTTCCCCTTCCACTTGCCCTTCCCCACCCCCTCCAGATTGCTGCTTGCATCCCATGTGATATTGCATTACAACCCGAGATGCTGGAGTTGGCAGTCATGTGTGCATGGAATGTGCTTGCTAGTATATGTGTCTGTGTGTGTGGATGTTGGGCGTATGTGTTTCTCTTTTACTGACTAAGATTTTATGTGAGTGTCTTAATTGTGTCTGTTTGCAACTTGACAAGTCTTCTTTAAGGTAAGTAGCATTCTATCTTTTCCTACATTGTTGTTGCCAAAATTGCAAGTTTTTTGAAGGAATCTCTGCAGGTAGTTCTCTAATTAACAACTGATACAATTCTTAAAACATGATCCTGTAATCCATTACACTGCTATGGTTGAATAACACTAAATTAAACTGGTGTTAAATAGAACACGCACCAAGAGCATAAGCTTAAATAAGAGCTAGGTTAAGGTGAAGAAAATAAGGCAAACCTTTCCCAAGATTTTGTTTGTCATTTTTTGTTCATGTATGTGTTGCTGACATTAAATACATACAATCAAATAAAAATACTTTAATGTTTATTTTGGAGAGCCTTTCCGTGAAGATGCTAAGTGAAGGCAAACAATTTTTCAACAGTGCTTGGAGATTCACAGTCAGCAAAGAAAAGAAGTTGCTCAGTTACACAATTGTAAGTTTTTAGCAACAGTCCTGCATGTAGCTTAATTTTTAATACTATGTTGTTTTGTTAAACAAGTCTTCTACCCTTAATCTCATTTTTGTACAAGGAAATTTTACTTTAAAATACACCACACAACAAACCTGTATCAGTGTTTAACAGTACAGGGTGATTCAAAAAGAATACCACAACTTTACAAATATGTATTTAATGAAAGAAACATAATATAACCTTCTGTTATACATCATTACAAAGAGTATTTAAAAAGGTTTTTTTTCACTCAAAAACAAGTTCAGAGATGTTCAATATGGCCCCCTCCAGACACACGAGCAATATCAACCCGATACTCCAACTCGTTCCACACTCTCTGTAGCATATCAGGCGTAACAGTTTGGATAGCTGCTGTTATTTCTCGTTTCAAATCATCAATGGTGGCTGGGAGAGGTGGCCGAAACACCATATCCTTAACATACCCCCATAAGAAAAAATCGCAGGGGGTAAGATCAGGGCTTCTTGGAGGCCAGTGATGAAGTGCTCTGTCACGGGCTGCCTGGCGGCAGTCTCAGCTGCAGACAGTGCTTGAACCAATTTCAGACGATAAGGTTTCATAACTAACCTTTTTCGTAGGACTCTCCATACAGTTGATTGTGGAATTTGCAGCTCTCTGCTAGCTCTGCGAGTCGATTTTCCTGGGCTGCGAACAAATGCTTGCTGGATGCGTGCTACATTTTCATCACTCGTTCTCGGCCGTCCAGAACTTTTCCCTTTGCACAAACACCCATTCTCTGTAAACTGTTTATACCAACGTTTAATACACCACCTATCAGGAGGTTTAACACCATACTTCGTTCGAAATGCACGCTGAACAACTGTCGTCGATTCACTTCTGCCGTACTCAATAACACAAAAAGCTTTCTGTTGAGCGGTCGACATCTTAGCATCAACTGACGCTGACGCCTAGTCAACAGCGCCTCAAGCGAACAAATGTACAACTACATGAAACTTTATAGCTCCCTTAATTCGCCGACAGATAGTGCTTAGCTCTGCCTTTTGTCGTTGCAGAGTTTTAAATTCCTAAAGTTGTGGTATTCTTTTTGAATCACCCTGTATAAACCATTGAGATACCCTTTTTTTGATATGGAGGGATTAGAAAAATAACACAAACTACATTAGTATTTGTTTTACATAAAAACAATTTATTTAATACAACAGTCCTCAGGTAATAATCAAATAGCAGTAAAAAATTCTCAATCAATCACTGTCATCATCATTTCTGCAACGATTAAGTGGTCTTCTACTTTCTTCGTCAGATCCATAAATAACGTCCTCATCAGAGTCATTTATCATGGAAAATGCTGGATTATCTTTGGTAATGGGAGATTCTGCAATGAAAAAATCATCTCATTAAACAAACATATTGCACTGTTCAAATTAGCTACACTTCAAGGATATTTTATGGTTACATAATTACCAAATATTGTTCCTTTTGAAGGAGAATACACATATGCCATTGTATACAAATAGAAATTGAGGAGGCCATAAAATGACATAAATTCTGCAGAATTCTTGTAGTTGGTAGATAATTCTGCGACAAAATTATCTTCCAGTATACCGACTCCAAATCTAAGTACAGTTATTGTAAGACTTACTGCCAAGACAATAAGCATCAACAATGTCAAAAATTTGAGCCGCATATCTGGAACAAAAACAGAGGAACAGTGACACACCTTATGACAGCTAGCAAAAGCAAACTGGTAAAGGTTGCATGAAACAATTATAAAATAGTAAATGGTGAATGGTGAAATGTAATGTAATGTAATCTACAAAGGTGCATTGTTTGAAGTATCTCCACTACCATGTGAGTTAATTAAGAACAGAAGACATTCCTGAATAATTGGAATTATATAAGATATTAAATACATATAGATTTTTATTGTTTTACAAATAATCAATTTTTTTTTTTCAGGTTTCGCGTTTCACAGATCTTTTTTGCAGGTTTCCATACTTGTGACTACTTTACTGTTGTTACAAGATAGGCCTTACTGTTTCCTTATTCTGCTGATGAAGTGTAGTGTCCAACAAAGGACTCTCATTATAAATGTAGACAACATGAAAATAAAGACAGATAGAAGAATGCAACAAATGGTGTGTTTACTGTGAAAGCTTTAAGAATTTTATACAGCAGTTTCAAAATAGTAGTTACAAAATCTACCAACAGATGGCACTATAATCACAACATGTAGCGTAGCGCCTATAAATTGCACTCCAAGACCCAGAGCAATGTATTCCACCTTTCAAACATGAAAAGATATAAGGGTACCGAAGGAACTAGTTGAAATCATGCTGGGGGTA
This sequence comes from Schistocerca nitens, assembly GCF_023898315.1. NCBI lineage: Eukaryota > Metazoa > Arthropoda > Insecta > Orthoptera > Acrididae > Schistocerca > Schistocerca nitens. Next base: position 980,552,724 of record NC_064615.1, on the reverse strand, counting down.
TCAAGCAAAATTTGTGACTGGATTGAGGATTTTTTGGTAGGGAGAACACAGAAAGTTATCTGGGATGGAGAGTCATCATCAGATGTGGAAGTAACTTCAGGTGGGTCCCAGGGAAGTGTGTTGGGGCCATTGCTATTCATGTTGTATGTTAATGACATTGCAGATAATATTAACAGTAACCTCACACTTTTTGCAGATGATGCAGTTATTTATAATGAAGCATTGTTTGAAAAAAGCGGTACAGATAACAGTCAGATTGTGATATGGTTTCAAAATGATGCAAAGACTGCCAATTTACTTCGAATCTCCAAAAATTAAAAAATTACGCATTTCACAAAATGAAGAGTGGGGGAGGGGGGGGGGGGATAACACATAGCATCCCTCGATTATAATATCAAAGAGTCACAACTGGAAGCAACCAGTCCATACAAATACCTGTAGGGATATGAAATGGAACAGTCAGTTGGAGGTTAAGCAGGTGGCAGGTTGAGATTAACTGGTAGAATACTAGAAAAATGTAATCAGTCTACAAAGTACACTGCAGACGAAACATTAATATGACTCATCCTTCGATAATGCTCTAGTGTGTGGGAGCTGTACCAAATAGGACTAACAAGGGATAATGAATGGATAAAAGAAGGGCAGCAAATATGGTCACAAGTTTGTTCGACCCACAGGAGAGTGTCACGAAGAAAGAACTGGATAGGCAGACACTTGAAGACAAATGAAAACTATTCCATGAAGACAGAAAATTTTTAGAACCAACCTAAATGTTGAACCTAAGAATATATTACAACTCTGTACTTATCACTCTCACAGGAATCACAAAGACAAGATTAGACTAACTACAGGGTGTGCACAGTCATTAAAGTGATCATTGTTCTTGCACCTCATATGGAAATGGATCGGGAAAAAGCCATAATAACAATGGAAATTTAACCTCTGTCATGCACTTCACAGTGGTTTGCAGAGTATAGGTGTAGATGTAGAAGTATTCCATTGAATAACAAAGAGTTTATTGTACTGCAATATCACAGGTTAGAACAAAGTACGAGGTGCATTCAAGTTCTAAGGCCTCCGATTTTTTTTCTAATTAACTACTCACCCGAAATCGATGAAACTGGCGTTACTTCTCGACGTAATCGCCCTGCAGACGTACACATTTTTCACAACACTGACGCCATGATTCCATGGCGGCGGCGAAGGCTTCTTTAGGAGTCTGTTTTGACCACTGGAAAATCGCTGAGGCAATAGCAGCACGGCTGGTGAATGTGCGGCCACGGAGTGTGTCTTTCATTGTTGGAAAAAGCCAAAAGTCACTAGGAGCAAGGTCAGGTGAGTAGGGAGCATGAGGAATCACTTCAAAGTTGTTATCACGAAGAAACTGTTGCGTAACGTTAGCTCGATGTGCGGGTGCGTTGTCTTGGTGAAACAGCACATGCGCAGCCCTTCCCGGACGGTTTTGTTGCAGTGCAGGAAGGAATTTGTTCTTCAAAACATTTTACCTGTTACCATAGTGCCCTTTGGAACGCTATGGGTAAGGATTACGCCCTCGCTGTCCCAGAATATGGACACTATCATTTTTTCAGCACTGGCGGTTACCCGAAATTTTTTTGGTGGCAGTGAATCTGTGTGCTTCCATTGAGCTGACTGGCACTTTGTTTCTGGATTGAAAAATGGCATCCACGTCTCATCCATTGTCACAACCGACCAAAAGAAAGTCCCATTCATGCTGTCGTTGCGCGTCAACATTGCTTGGCAACATGCCACACGGGCAGCCATGTGGTTGTCCGTCAGCATTCGTGGCACCCACCTGGATGACACTTTTCGCATTTTCAGGTCGTCATGCAGGATTGTGTGCACAGAACCCACAGAAATGCCAACTCTGGAGGCAATCGGTTCAACAGTCATTCGGCGACCCCCAAAACAATTCTCTCCACTTTCTCGATCATGTCGTCAGACCGGCTTGTGCGAGCCCGAGGTTGTTTCGGTTTGTTGTCACACGATGTTCTGCCTTCATTAAACTGTCGCACCCACGAACGCACTTTTGACACATCCATAACTCCATCACCACATGTCTCAGAAAACGAATGATTGCATGCTGTTCAAGTAAGGAAAACGTCGCCATTTTAAGTATTTAAAACAGTTCTCATTCTCGCCGCTGGTGGTAAAATTCCATCTGCCGTACGGTGCTGCCATCTCTGGGACGTATTGACAATGAACGCGGCCTCATTTTAAAACAATGCGCATGTTTCTATCTCTTTCCAGTCCGGAGAAAAAAAATCGGAGGCCTTAGAACTTGAATGCATCTCGTATTGCAGCAACAAGGTATAGTTTTCAAACATGATTAAGTTCCAAAAGGATGAGAAAACAATTCGTAAGTTCGTCAACAAAATCAAACAGACAGTGTGGCAGCCCCATATAACTGTAGTTATTTCTGAAAATGTCATCATACTTTCTGAACTTATTTAGCAACATCTGAGAATATCCATCTGAAGGATTACAGTAGACTGGTTTGAAGTGCTCCAGCAAGCTTTCAATACTGAGAAACAGTCTACACGTTTCCATTCAAAATCCAAAGTTACCTGGTCATTTGTTGCTGTGTGGCAAATGCCTGTCTCTGCAAACTAGACTCATATACAGGGTGATTGATTGATGGAAGAATACAGAACAAAAGAGGTCTAATGAACTTATGTCTGGAAACACATGTTTTCCACACTACAGACCATTTATTCAATCCTACATTGTTACAGAGACTGTGGCCTTATATGCACTATACGATGCAGCCACAGTTACAGTATGTGTTGAAAATGGTTTTCACATGCCTCAAGGCATGCACGTGTACACCGTAGCATGTTCTTATCTCACGTGTTCACTCAGTCAGGTTGCATCCGAACAATGTCAAAGGCAGCACGAATACACTGCTCCAGTGTCTCCACATCTGGAATGGGCTCTTTATACATGATACTTTCGAAATGGTCCCATAACCAGAAACTGCACGGGCTGAGATCCAGTGAACGAGCAGGCCATGCAACTGGAACCCCTCATCTGGTCCATCGACTAGGGAAGACACTATTGAGATGTATCAGGACATTAATGGCAAAGTGGGCTAAACCTTTTGAATCATCAATGGCACTTCTTCCAGCTGGGGAGGCAAAGTCACCCACAAGAAACACCAATAGTTCCGGCATTTTAGACGATGTGGAAGGAAGACGTCCCAAAATACGGTTGCCAATTATCCTGGTCCACAGATTCCAGTCGCATCGATGCTGATGATTTACCACCACCATACCATGGGGGTTCTTCATACTATCCCACAGATAACTGTTATGAATGTTGAAAGATACCACTCTGTGTAAAGGTGGTCTCACCCGTGAATAGGACGGATGACACAAATCCCAGTATTGTGGTTGCCTGGTGAAGAAACAGTGACAAAACTGCTCGTGATGTGGAAAGTCTGTCACTTGTAAGACCTGCACACACTGTACATGATAAGGGCAGTAACATTTGTCATGGAGAATGTTCCACATGGTCATCTGGCTTACCCCACACTGGCAGTCCGACTGCCTGTTACTGACACGGCAGTCACATTCCACAGTCTCAATCACATTTTCCTCCAAGCCTTGTGTCTGAACATTATGGGTATGTCTTTCATGATTTCCTGCTTTTGGAAATGACCCTGTCTCAGACAAACGGCAAAACCCTGTTGCAAACATTTAATGCTGGGGTTGCTGGCAGGGACAGGTCTCCTGATACAACCTTGCTGTCCGCTGCCCGTTGCCATTTGCCTTTCTGTAAGCAAACACTTTGTCAGCAAGCTCTAGATTTGAATACAGAACATAGTGTACAATGCCGTAGCACAACCACCACCGGGTGAGTCAGCAAGAGAAGTGAATTGGACACAATGTTGCCAATTAATATGGGAGGAGAGTAAGTTTGGGCATGATGTATGGGGAATAGTACCATCATCTAGGAGGAAACCATGGATACTGTAACTGTGGCTGCATGGTACAGTGCCCATTAGATATCAGTCTCTCTGTAGCAAAGTATGATTGAATAAATGGTCTCTAGCATGGAAACCAAGCATTTCCGGACATAAATATCTTGAAAGGTACATTACACAATCCCTTGAAAGGTACATTACACTTTACAGTTATATTACTTTAATTTGTAATTTAAAAAGGAATCAAAGCATAATCTATGACATAATTGTTATTACTAAACTTTTGGTGTGAAATTGGTGAACGAGGTGTGTGAGAAAAGTAATGAGACTGATTTTTTATCTATCAAATCTTTTATTTTTTTCAAACAACAATCTTGTCCCTTTCAGCAGCTACATACTGGCAGATTCACTGTTCTTGCCTTGGTAGCAGTGCTGAAAGGCTTCAATTGGTAGGACCTTTGTAACAAGTCATTCACATTCTTTTGAATGTTCTCCAGAACCCCAAAATGAGATCCTTTTAAGACGCTTCTCAATTTTAGGAAAAGAAAAAACACGAGCATTTATATCAGATGAATTGGGGGGGGGGGGGGGGGGCTGTGGAACAACAGGAATGCCGTTCAAACAAATTTCGGGCTTGCAGCCGGTCGTCGTTCAATATTTCGCACAATATTTCAACTGGGCACCTGCCAGTCATCTTCAGGTGAGCCGTTGCAGACTGGCGAAAATGTCCTCCATTCCGCAATATATAGCGTACTGTAACTATTCTGCGCATGCATCGAAAAAATATTTTGAACAGACTGACGGTGTCGCCATGCGTAGCCCCGTCTCCTTCGGTGGCCAACCTTTTTATGGAGTATTTTGAAGATAGAGCGCTTGAATCAGCTGCCCTGAAGCCAACAGTTTTTTGGCAGTATGTGGATGACACTTTCATAGTGTGACCTCATGGAGAAGATAAATTAATGGAGTTTCTACATCACCTCAACTCCATTCATAGCAACATCCGGTTCATCATGGAAATAGATTAAGATGGTTGTTTGCCTTTCTTGGATGTCCTGGTTCGAAGGAAGAATGATGGTTCTCTAGGGCATTCAGTTTACCGGAAACCCACTCATACTGATTTGTACCTGCAAGCATCGAGTTGCCATCACCCATCGCAAACCATGAGTTTGCTTAAAACACTTGTTCATAGAGCTCATACTGTCTCAGATCTAGATAGCTTACCTCAAGAACTTTCCCATCTAAAGACAGTATTCAGCGAAAATGGGTATTCCATCCGGCAGATTAACAGGGCACTAACAGTTAAAACAAAGAAGCAGGACGAGAATAAAGAAGAGAACATGCCGGAACAATCTTTAGCTTTTCTTCCTTTCGTTGGCAACACTTCGTTCAAAATAGCAAGAATCCTCTGAAAATTTCAGGTAAAAGTGGTTTTCCGCCCTTCATCGAAGATTGCGGACCTTGTGGGATCAGTTAAGGACTATCTGTTACTACGAAAGGCTGGAATTTACAAGATACTGTGCCAATGTGGTACGGCTTACATAGGTCAAACCACACGCACCGTGAAAGAACGCTGCACTGAACATCAACGTTACACCCGCCTTTTGCAGCCAAGCAAGTCCGCTATTGCTGAACATTGTATTTCTACTGGACATTCAATGGAGTATGAGAAAACAATGATTTTGTCCACGGCAATGTCTTTCTGGGACTCCATTATTAAAGAATCCGTAGAAATACGACTGGCGGAAAATCTGTTAAACCGTGACAGCGGCTACCAGCTGGACAGTGCATGGAATCCCATCATCTCCACGATTTGCTCAAATCACAGACGACAGAGTGCGTCAACGGCCGTGGCAAACAGCAACGCAGAGGGCGACTGAGTTCCGCTATTCCACCGGTGAGGGCGCTGCTGGCGGGCAGTGTGGTTCAACTATCAAGTTTTCGACGCATGCACAGAATAGTTACAGTACGCTATATATTGCAGAACGGAGGACGTTTTCGCCAGTCTGCGACGGCTCACCTGAAGACGACTGGCAGGTGCCCAGTTGAAATATCGTGCGAAGTATTGAACGACGACCGGCTGCAAGCCCGAAATTTGTTTGAACAGTCAATTTGCCGGGAAAATTTTAAAATTCACAACAGGAATGCCCTTTGAGATAAAAAATTCTATGATGGAAGTGTCTTGTGACATGGAATGTTGTCATGATGCAGCACCCACTTGTCTGCATGTGCAGACTCAATCGATCCACCATTTTCCTGAATCTTTCAAGGACACCTTTGTAAAATGCTTGGTTGACAGTTTGTACTGGAGGAATTGTCTTACAAGAGCACGCACACATGTGAAATTTTTGTTGGTTTTTGAAGTCGGTGGTTTCCCTAAGCGAGGTTCATCTTTAACTTGTTCTTGGCCTTGCAAAAATGACTTTTGCCAGCAAAAAACTTGTCCTCTTAATAGGCCTGCTTCAACTTTTCAAACATCACACTCGTGGAGTCCTCAAGTTTACCACAAACCTTATTAGCATAACATTGCTTTAAATTTCTCTGCTCCATTTTCATAACACACAACAAGAAAACAATTTCATTGAGGTCACTCTCAAAAATCAGGTGATAGTTGTACACAGCTGAAACTCAGACTAAGCATCTGGAAGAGATGAACAGACCAGTCTACACAAGTAGAACAACACTGCACTGCCAGATTGTTTGCACTGTTGTCAGTCAGTTCCATTAATTTTCTTACACACCTTGCATATTTGCAAAAATCAGAACCAGAAACCTAGAACCCGATATTTATGAATTTTGTACGTGAAGATGTATTCATTCATTGCATTCCATTGACACCCAGTAACTCAAATATGGCCTTTGATTTAAAGCTATTGCAGTTTCCCACATGGCTTGCATCCACTCAGAGAATCAACAAGACTCAGGGCCAATCACTTAGTGTGGCAGATATTAAACATCCTGGGCAGTGACGGGCACTGCTGCTAGTAATTAATAATGAAGGATCTGATGTCGGCTCACGCTCGCAGATGACACACGCTTCCACCTGAATGATAGTGAAGAAGCAAAACTGGTGTTTTGTGTGAAGTGTTTCTGTTTGGGGTGTGGGATACAGCAGAGGCATTATTGGCCCTAAGTGGACATTTTTGAACAATTTGTTGCGACACAGGAACTGTTGGGAGGACCGACCAGGTACCGAGTGGTCCTTGGAAGATGGGGCATTACTAACATGGATTAAGCCAAACTCAATGGCACAGGTGTGGGCTGGCTTCCATGTTCACCCAATCTGACTCCTTGTGACTACTTTTTTGGGGTACATTGAAAGACACTGCCTACCAGAACTATCGCACTGCACTGGACAAATTAACTAACAATCTGTGTGACAGCTGAATCCCTTTCCATTGACACACTACAAGATGTGATGCCAAATTTCGTTGTTTGTTTGCGTCACCTCCTTACTGCAAGCAGTGGACATTTTGAAAAGATTGTGATTTGAATGGAAAGACTGCTTGCAGAGGATGAATTCATTTATGTATGCCAAGCTGTACATCGTAACAGCCCCATGTTACCAAATTTTGTGACTACTACTTCAAAACTTCTGCATAAAATTCTTAGACCTTCCACAATAAACATGGCCATTTACATTCTTCTAGCAGTCTTTGTTTTCACATAATTTAATTTTAAAATCAGGGAGTCCTTTGTTATAGTATCTTGGGTTAGCAAACAGGAATTAATGAAACTGGAGGAACTACTTAAGTTACAAGGAACAACTTACCAAAATAAGGCATGGCACGAAGTTCACTGTATGCCCTCAATATGAGGCACACCAGGTACAGTAAATAGACACCACATGCTATGAAGAAAAAAACCTTGAGACCCTGAAACAAAAATTAAAATAGCTGAGCAGAAGCAGGACGATTTTGAATTATTTGACTGACATAAGCCTAACTACTTAAAACTAATGATCAAAAACACAAAAAGTGTGTGAATAATGTCGTCTTGGAATTAAAACAATAGAAATGATTTTACCTTGTTACTAAAGAGGTCTACACTTTCTGCACTGAGAAATGATATTTTTTTAATCATGTCCAAAAGAACAGATACTATCGGTGACCATGGAGCTCGTTAGAATGACATTACAATGAAATGAATACCCCTAGCTGCATACAGGCATTGATATAAGTCAACGGGGACAGTTGAAAATGTGTGCCCCCACCGGGACTCGAACCCAGGATCTCCTGCTTACATGGCAGATGCTCTATCCATCTGACCCACCGAGGACACAGAGGATAGTGCGACTGCAGGGACTTATCTCTGGCACGCCTCCTGTGAGACTTGAAAAGATTGTGATTTGAATGGAAAGACTGCTTGCAGAAGATGAATTCATTTATGTATGCCAAGCTGTACATTGCAACAGCCCCATGTTACCAAATTTTGTGACTACTACTTCAAAACTTCACGGACATGTCCGTGTTAGGAATGTAGGTCTCTCAGGAGGCAGACATTTAGTATTTGCTGATAATCAGGTCATCAGAGGTGGAGCCAACAGATGGGTTTTGGGAAAGATGGAGAAGGAAATTTATCATGTCCTTTTCTGAATAATGAATGTGACATTTGCCTTACAACAATTAAGAAAAGAATGGAAAAGCTAATTCTGGATGGCCAGACAGGGAACTGAATACCAGTGCCCCAGATGTGGGGGTCAATGTTTTAACCAGTGTACCATTTCAATCGGCTGCTTGTTTCAGAAGTTTTGATAAATGTTTTCTCAGCTGTCGAGCAAAAATTTCAAGTCCTATAAGTCAGACATTGCAAGAATCACCAGCTCCAAAAATCGTCAGGAACACTGTATCACACAAGTAATAATAGGTTGGAAAATAAATGAAATACTGATACTGTAAGACAATGAGGTTGTGAGGGATACAGTGCGAGACACCAGGACAGTTCACTGCTGCATAAAGAATTTAAGTTTCTCTTTTCCTTTTCTTAACAGACTCTCTACAAGATAATGATCAGATAAACTTTTATGTATAATGGTAAAGCACAGAAGTATCAAAATAAGGTAAGCAATATTGGTAAGGAAACTCTTCAGTTAAAGGTTCTAACCTAAGATAATTGCTGGCAGCCAAAACAAGGTTGCTGATGTTCTGGAAACAATTAGGAAACTGTTACTCAAATTCAAATTGAACACACATCTCCAACAAAAAACAAAAAGGCCATATTCTGATATATGCAGGAGGTTGTCTCTTACAAATACAGTATACTCATTAAATTTGTTTGTATGGATGCAAATACATGCCAATTAAAAAACTGTTCACAATGCATATCATTGCTCATGGTCTTATAACTGTGGCATTAAAATTTACATAATCCCAAACAAGTTATTTGGGCTGTTTAATGAAAGGCTTCATTAGTGAAAGCTACATGTGTGTGAAACTGATGTCCACTCCCACACATTACTGCAGTAATTATCAGCTAAACATGGTAGGAGGTCAAAAGTGAGCTGAATTTGTGGCATGGAAGGGGTACAGCTGCAGTATTTGCAGTACATTCAGAATTGGACTGTTGGTCAACTATTTTACTTTTGGATTGATGATTCCAGAAACCACGTCTAGTCCAGAATTTTTTATACACATTTTATAGCATTGATGGACTTGTCTGGAGTCAACATAAACTGCCTCATTTGGAGATACTGGGACATTGAAGCCTTCAACTATTACAGAAATAATGTCAGAGAGCAACTCATATGGTTTTTGTTCCAATCGTTAGATGGAATCACAATGATGTGGCATGGTACTATGCATCTGTGTTCAGTTTTGACACAGGATGAGCTTACAAAAATGTGTTCTCATTATATCCACTTCCAAAGACTGTGCTGTTTCCTGAAGAAATTTCATAAGTAGTTCCAGTGAAAGTAGCACTGAGGGTGTGCCAAAGAAGAGATGCTTCAAAAAAGTGATGCATTATTTTTTCATTAAATGCCATTTCTTTCTTCCCAATGGTTGAGATTTAGGTATAATAAAGAAAAAAAAATCAAGAAACATGACCATTTGTATGTTCCAGAACAGTATGTAGCCATACTTAAATATCCATGTGCTTAGTTTCAACTGTCATAATTTGAATCCCGATAATTTGGATTTTGATAACTTGTAGAAAGTCCTTTAGTCACAAATCACTCGGAAAGACTATTGTAGCCCAACAGAAAGTTAAATTTTTGCCTAGTAAATAGATGGACTTTCAATATGATTCACAATGGAGGGAACTTGAAACTGTCAACAAATTTACTGATGATTTCATGTAACTTCCCAGCTCTCAACTTGCCCTTCTGGGGCTCTTCAGTATTAATATATTGGATGTTTCAGAAAGTATAGTAAATATTTTAGGTGGTAGTGTAGATTAGTTCAAATAAAAATTCTAAGCTGGAAAAACATATCCGTCTTTTGCATGAAAGAAACCTCTTCTAATAATGCTAGAAGCCCATTCTCAAGAAATTTCAAATAATGGGGTAAAAATCAAACTATGGAAAACCCAGGATGGATGTAACAATATTAGAGAAGGAAAGTTGTTGCTCACCATATAGCAGAGATCCTGTTCGCAAAAAGTGTCACACAATTATAGCTTTTGGCCATTAAGGCCTTTGTCAGCAACAGACACACACACACACACACACACACACACACACACACACACACACACACACACAAAAACGCAACTTGCACACATGTCTGCAGTCTCAGACAACTGAAGCCACACTGCGAGCAGCAGCAGCAGTGCATGATGGGAGTGGCAACTGGATGGGGGTAAGGAGGAGGCTGGGGCAGGGAGGGATACTATGGTGGGGGTGGCGGACAGTAACTCAGTACCATCTGGGACTGGAGCAACTGAATTACATTCTCTGCCAGGGTTTCGATTAAATCTCGTCGTGCCCTGAAATGAGAAATGTCCTGCCCACTATCCTTCCCACCCTCCCTACAGTGGTATTCCGCCGTCCACCGAGCCTACAAAATATACTTGTCCACCCTTACACGACCTCTGTTCTCGAGCCCTTACGTCGTGGCTCGTACCCCTGTAATAGACCTAGATGCAAGACCTGTCCCGTACATCCTCCACCTCCACCTACTCCAGTTCAGTCACTCCCATCAAAGGCAGGGCTACCTGTGAAACCTGTCATGTGATTTACAAGCTAAGCTGCAACCACTGTGCTGCATCCTATGTAGACATGACAACCAACAAGCTGACTGTTCGCACGAATGGCCAATGACAAACTGTGGCCAAAGTGGCCCACCCTGTTGCCGAACATGCTGCCAAACATGATATCCCTCATCTCAATGACGGCTTCACAACCTGTGTCATATGGATCCTTCACACCAACACTAGCTTTTCTGAACTGCACAGATGGGAACTTTCCCTGCAATACATCCTATGTTCCCATAACCCTCCCGGCTTCAACCTTCGTTAGTCACTGTCCTCACCCATCCGACCCCCTCCCTGTTCCCATTCCGGCACTACACAGCTGTCATTTCACTGCCACACCCAGTCTTTTCATTTGTTTTTATTTCTCTCCTTTTCGCTACTTACTCCCTCCCCCTCCCCACCTTCTCTCCAGCCCTTCGTCTAAACTGCAGCATTTCACTGTCCACCACCCCCACCATACTATCCCTCCCTCTCCCCGCCCCAGCCTCCTCCTTACCCCCACCCAGTCACCACTCCCATCATGCACTGCTGCTGCTGCTCACAGTGTGGTTTCAGTTGTCTGAGACTGCAGACGTGTGTGCAAGTTGCGTGTGTGTGTGTGTGTGTGTGTGTGTGTGTGTGTGTGTGTGTGTGTGTGTGTGTGTGTCAATGGCTGACAAAGGCCTTAATGGCCAAAAGCTATAATTGTGTGAATCTCTTGCCTATCGCAACTCAGCATCTCCACTATATGGTGAGTAGCAACTTTCCTTCTCTAATATTGTTAAATAATGGGGTAGCAACACAACTGTCTAGCATACCACACCATACATTCACAAAGGATTCTTGATAATGTTTCTCCACAAAACACAGTGGGTTTTTGGTGGACCACCAGTATTAGTTACAAGTATTACAGTTTCTTTCACAAATGAGTGCTACATCACTAATAAAGGATATTAATGGAATTCCGCAGCGATTTGCAACTAACCAATGACAAAATTTCAGTTGCATACCTTCATCTTCTCCTCGGAGGTGTTGAATCCACTCTAAATAATAAGGATACAGGATGCCCACATGCAATGTCTGTCCATGTATGATAATAATGGAAATACCTGGATGGAGCAATACATACAACAAGGAAAAGGCAACCACCCACCTATTGCAGACTGATGCATGGAGCACAAAAACATGTAACAGAAAACAGCATTTACACTAACTTTTGAGCACAAGCTATTTTTCTAACCAATTTACACATATTCACACAAACAATTACACAGACACTGAAATGAACACTACCTGGCTACAGAAAGACTGATTATTGATACCCAATTACTGAAAGCAGCTGCTTGAAGTGTTGGGGGTGGGGAAGGTAAGGAAGGAGGCAAGGAGATGACAGTGAGAAAGAGGTAGGTTTTTTGTCAAATGACTCCCTGGCTGTAGAAGATGAAAAGATTAAAGCAAAAAGTTCTGTAGGATGAGAGAGGGATGGGGGAAAGTGAGGGGGAGCAGAATGGGGAGGGGGAAGGGGGAGGAAGGAGGGAGGCAGAGAGAGAGAGAGAGGGGGGGCACATTGGAGGGAGGTAAGAGTGGTGTGTGGGCCAAGGTAGTGCACAATCTGGATGTAGAAGGGGTGGTGTGGACAAACGAGAGAAAGGAAAAGGAAAAGGGAGGCAGTGGGAACAGGTTAGCAGAAGCTGAAGCCAGAATGCAAGAGTTCAGGATATGTTGAGAGAGAGAACTTATGTGGAACACCAGTACATGTAAAAATTCAATCTGTGCTTGTTAAAGGACCACATTCTACCACACAATGTTAATTTGCACCTTCAGATGACTCCTGGGCATTGCACCAGTTCCACACAGTGTAGTGAAAACATGAATAAACACTCTTAATTGGGTATGCTGCAGTTAGGAAATCATCTACTGTATTCTCTACAAACAGCACCAGTGTTTCCATTTCAAAACCCATACACAAATACCATATCAGCAAACTCAGCATCTGTAAATATGTATAGAATACTTAATACAGTAGAATTGGTCAACAGATCTCAATCATAATTAAAGTTGAAAAATCCAATTATGTAAACACCAGCACAACTTCAAAATCAAAACAAAAATGACAGTCACAAATAAACACAAAGCAACTGGCATATCAACATACAAAATTCAAATTTATCTCTGTAACCAACGAAAACTGGACAAATGTTACATAGAGTGTTTCAGTAAAAGTCGTCTATATTACCACCTCCTAAAGCATATACTGTTCCTGCTGAAACACTCTGTACACTCCGCACAAAATACCATGGCTGGCAGATGTGCAGTCAGCAGGGCATGTGTGGGGACAGCTATAGTGGTGGGGATTAGGGTCAAGCACTGTAGGAAAAATGTCAAGTGCTGGATGGGAATTGCCATTCTAAACTGAAGCTCACATTTTTTGTAAATATTACATACTTGCATGGAGGGAGAGGAGAGTGGTATGTGGGCCAAGGTAGTGCACAATCTGGATGTAGAAGGGGTGGTATGCTTTGGTTAGTATCTAAAAAGAATTCCACTGAACATGCAGCAGTTTATTTATGCTTGGCCTATTAATCATTTGTAACTTTCAGAGAAGCATCCTGAGTGGCAAATTTTGAGTAAAACCTATACAGTTCTCTTGCTGTCACATCACTAACATATTGTTCAGACACAATTGTGAGAGAATTTTGAGACAATGATTTATTAGTTTATTAAATGAGGAACTGAGGAAAAGCACACCTCTGTACAAAAATAACATATAATGTCTTCAATCATGCTGTTCCCAAACCCACAGATTTTCTCATTTCACCAGCTATTGGTTGCCCTTAAAAATTAAATCCTTTCATTGAAAGTCTGTAGTTAGTCGAATAGCATGGCACACAATGAATTTTTGCATAATAAACATATGGCAAAATACTCTCCTCTTTGTGTACTATCATTTGCCAAAATCTCTTTTAGATATCTCTTATTACTTATGAAATATGGGGTAGGATATTACGGACATTTCACTCTGGTTTTATCACAGGCATCAGCGTGATCACAAATGAGTATGCTACATCAGGTCAACTTTCTCGAGACTGGTGATGAATTGAGACCTTCACCAAAGCCTAAAAAAAAAGCTGAGCTAAATTTAAAATGCAACAATATACATACATCAAAAAATGTTTTGCATCACATCAGTTCCAAGAGTTCCAGAACCTGTACAGAAAATTGGAATAGGGACAACATTAACATCATTTCCACCCTATTTACTCCTCATGAAAACCACACAGTGCATGTTGTAACACAATACAGAGACAGAGGTGGTGGTCCAGATTGCTGTACACACCGGTATCTCTAATACCCAGTAGCAAGTCCTCTTGCAATGATGCAGGCCTGAATTCGTTGTGGCATACTATCCACAAGTTCATCAAGGCACTGTTGGTCCAGATTGTCCCACTCCTCAACGGTGATTCGTCATAGATCCCTCAGAGTGGTTGGTGGGTTACACCATCCATAAACAGCCCTTTTCAATCTATCCCAGGCATGTTTGATAGGGTTCATGTCTGGAGAACATGCTGGCCACTCTAGTCGAGCGATGTTGTTATCCTGAAGGATGTCATTTACAAGATGTGCACAATGGGGGCACAAATTTTCATCCATGAAGACAGATGTCTCGCCAATATGCTGCCTATATGGTTGCACTATCAGTCAGAGGATGGCATTCACGTATTTTACAGCCATTACGGCACCTTCCATGACCACCAGCGGTGTACGTCAACCCTGCAAAATGCCACCCCAAAACAGCAGGGACCTCCACCTTGCTGCACTCACTGGACAGTGTGTCTAAGGCATTGAGCCTGACCGGCTTGCCTCCAAACACATCTCCGATGATTGTCTGGTTGAAGGCATATGTGACACTCATCAATGAAGAGAACGTGATGCCTTCCTGAGCGTTTCATTCAGCATGTTGTTGGGCCCAGCTGTACCGCACTGCATGGTGTAGTGGTTGCAAAGATGGACTTCGCCATGGACGTCGTGAGTGAAGTTGCGCATCATGCAGCCTACTGCGCACTGTTTGTGTTGTAACACCACATCCTGTGGCTGCACAAAAAGCATTATTCAACAAGGTGGCATTGCTGTCAGCATTCCTCCGAGTCATAATCCGTAGGTAGTGGTCATCCACTGCAGTTCCTGTCTCTCTGAGTTTCCTCCATGTCTGAACAACATCGGCTTTGGTTCACTCCGAGATGCCTGGTCACTTCCCTTGTTGAGAGCCCTTCCTGACACGAAGTAACAATGCGGACACGATCGAACCTTGGTATTGACCATCTAGGCATGTTTAAAGACAACACGAACCATGCACCTCCTTCCTGTGTAATGACTGGAACTGATCAGCTGTCGGAACCTCTCTGTCTAATAGGCACTGCTCATGTATAGTTGTTTACATCTTTGGGCAGGTTTAGTGACAGTATCCACAGTCAACATCTATCTTCAGGAGTTCTGGGAACTGGGTTGATGGAAAACTTCTTTTGATGTGTATATTATATAATACACAACCAACCCAAAATAATTGTAATCCCTAATTTTCATTGCAAACTTTTTCATATGTCTTGCAGTGTCTTACGTCCATGTAAAAAACTATGACCATTAATGAATTGGTGGTTATATCGTTATGAACCTGACAAATAAGTAAGGCAAAAATGAAATATTTTTACCAAATAGTTTCCATAAAATTGTTTGAGAAATATTGCAGGGTGTGTGCCATGATTCTTTCATCGCCAACCGGCCAAAAGATTGTGAACTTGTCAGTTTCCCCTTCTGAAAAAACGAATGAACTCACCCAGCACTTTGGATGAAAATTGGTTACTGTGCATCGGCTACCATGTCCCACACAGAACCCAGCTATACAACAGGATTTCACTAGATTTTATTGCTTGTCTTCAGAAAAAAAAAAATTCTAGTGTGCTGTTTTGTATGGCATTGTATTTACAACATGTATTTTTAAAAAAGTGCTGAAAATGTCATGTGTTTTGTAATGTTTCCATGTTTGTTTTTCATCTAGGAAATATGGCTGAATGAGTTCCATTAACTTTGATTATAAAATATTTATGTCCTGTAAATACAATATTTTTTTCTTTAAATTCATTCAAGCATTATTCACTTAGTGCAGACACAATGTAAGGTTTTTCTGAATAATTACTTTTGGAAACTGCAACTGAAACCAAATTGAGAAGTTACTCACGCCATTGTATTTTTCTATGAGGGCTGTTTGGAAAGGAAGTTCCGATTGATCGCAGAATGGAAACCAGTGTAAAAATCCAATGAAACTTTGCACAGATGTGATGGGCAGTGTCTCTAGTATGCCAGTCTATCACATCATGTCACTCTTTTCAGTTATGATTGCACAGTGAGCACATGAAGGTGCCAAGAAAATAGTATCTCCCACCAAGTACGAGGGCCTGATAAGATTTCACCTGAAGCTATGCAGCCCATATAACATAAATGTCACATGTTTCCTTCTTCAAGATAATTCTGTAGGAGCAATGAAGATGCTTCCGCAGCATTTTTCGATGGGAAGTGTTTGATCACCCACAATACAGCCCGTAATTGGCCCCCTCTGAGTTTCATCTGTTTTCATGAACCACTGGCTATGAAGACAACATTCTGGCACATACATGGATTTCTATGATGAGGGTATTGGAAAGTTGGTACAATGCTATAACAAATGTCTCAGTTAGAGGGGTGATTATGTAGACAAATATCTGGAAATTGTAGCTTACTGTTGCAAATAAAACATATTTGATTTTCACTCTGGTTTCCATTTCACCGCCGATCAGAATTTACTTTCCGGATACCCCTTGTATATAAGATGCATATATCTATACAAATACATAGAGGCAATGTCTTGACCTACTGACACATCATCGCCCTGTCCAAACCGCTACAGATAGTCACTTGATATTTGGAGAGGGTGTTGATCTAATAGCGAAGGTGTCATTTAAGAAGTGATTTTTCGAAATTCTACCCCTAAGGAAAGGAAAGGGAAGGAAAGTTCTACGAAATTATTTCACGATGAAAGTGTTTTCAAAGGTAAACCTATGAAAATTTGTATTTACTTTCTCTGCTAGAAATAAAAAAAAATTTATTTCACTGTTTATGGTTATGGAAATTCGACCACTAATGGGGGAAATAGTGGACGAAAATTTTTAAGGAAATATTTTGATATATTAAAAAATTTTTAAAGCTAAATCTATGAAAATTGATATTTTGTTTCTTGGTTAGATATAAAGAAAGTGTTGCAACATGAAAGGAACTTGAAAACCCAGTTAAAAAAATAAAATAAAATAAAATCTGTGTACGCCATATATTTTACATCAGCAAAGTACCAAGTGCGCTGAGCTAGTAAAAAATATCATGACACTTGTTCTCAATTTGGAAGCAATATACAGTTCTTTGTTCTCCTGGAAAATTTAGAAAACGGACTACTGAAGTCTCTGTGATCACCAATTCATTTGTACTCTTCCATGTGTGTCATATACTCTGGCAACCCTTTCTCATACACCATAGTGACACATGCATTTAGCATGTGGCTGTTATCAAACAGGCACAAACCTTATGCCTTGTTCATCCAGTCTGCAATTGACACCACTGACAATTCATCAGCTGACAGTACCACATACATACAAAGCCGTACTGTTGAATTTGCTGATGTGACAGAATTTTCTTTCTAACACCTCTAATTTGAGACATATAGAGACATATAGCAACAGAGCTACAAATGGAACGAATAAGGAAACACAGCTAACTGCACTGTAAACAGTTGCAGTTGACTTTCCCTAGTATCAAAAGTTTAATTATATGTACTGATTAGAGAAGTCTTATGGTGAATGAAAATATACAGTTACAAAACTATCGACCAGCAGAATGCAGGAATACTCACATAAAAGTGGCTAGTGTCCAACTTGTAACTGTACGTTGGATCTTGTACTTCATTTATCTTTTGCCACGTGGCCATAGTAATGGCTGAGAACCACAACATACCAACTATTACCATTTTTGGAAAATAGAATGTTAGAAGTCGTCGTTCATTCTGCAAAAACAAGCCCATTTTCAAAAGAATATCATAACATAAAAACACTTACAGACTGCGAACTGTGAATTAATGAATAAAACATTAAACAATGGAAAATCCAGGATGGCATGTGACAATATTATGAAAAGGAAAGCTTTGACTCACCATATAGCGGAGATTCTGAGTCACAGATAGGCACAACAAAAAGACTGTTCTAAACACAGCTTTCAGCCTGTAAGCCACAGTTGCCTTAGACTGCCGTCATGTGTGTGTGTGAGCTGCATTTGCTTTTGTGTGTGTGTGTGTGTGTGTGTGTGTGTGTGTGTGTGTGTGTGTGTGTGTGTGTGTGTGGTCTATTTTTGACGAAAGCCTTACCGGCGAAAGCTTTATTTGGAAGTCTTTTTGTTGTGCCTCTCTGCGACTCAGGATCTCTGCTATATGGTGAATAGGAAATTGTAATTCTTGCTGTGAATAAAATATACTTCTCTTCTATAACCCACTAATTGTTGCCAATACATTAATTTTATGCAATTTTCTTCACATAAGCCCAGTAACTCTTAATACTGAATCTTCTATTTTTTCAGCTATTTTTGAAATGGTTATCATGTGATGAAACTGAAATGTTGAACACCTGAGACAATTCTCCTAGTTTTGCAAGGGCACAGAGTATTAAAATCACTCTACAGAACTGTTGTGATTGAATTTCACATCAAACATGTACCGGTACCATGAAAGTTTGGTATGACTGTTTTATACGTATATGCTGTTTAGTACAGCAGAAACTATATGAAAGCTCACACAGTGCTTCTAACTAAAAGAAAGTTTTCAACCTCTGACACTGAATTCCGTTGACAACACTGATATCTTGAGTAAAACAGACAATGAAGTCAAGTTTCTCTCATTAGCAATGTGTTTGATAATACAGAAACATTATGGTTTAATATCGCATTTTATAAACCATACAATACTCTGAAGTGGGAGCATTAAGGCAGTTATTTCCATGTACTTTCAATGACAATTTTGGCTTCTACAACCAACTCATATTATTGGAAAAGAAACCTTTCAGACACAACTTACTTCTCAATAATTAAAGATGAACTTTAGGTTAACTTTATAAAGGACATAACAATAAATCACAGTGTTTGTTCACACCCCTCCCATGGGACACCACCTTTTCAAAGACACTTTCATTGTCAAGCAACAGAGTTTGTGTACTTCAAAGAAGCTGAGGGCTACGCCAACAGCAGCTTAGCTACCGGCAGGGCGTCCCAAGCCAGACAGGCCTCAGCAGAGGAGCCAGACAAAGTGTGTCCCACATTACTGGATAGGAGAGCTCAAAAGGTGTAGAAAATTCAAAGTTCCTAGAGGAATAAACAATAAAAATATCCAAGTCCTCCAGCACGGACACTGGGTGGGGGGCCGATAAAGCCACAATGTAAAAGTGTCATATTACAGAAGCACAATGGGAGCCTTGGAATGTACAGAAATGACTTCGGCAAAGGAAATGGACAACAGATTTGGCAATAGCAATGTGGAATATACAAAAAATGATGAAGTACAGAAAAACGAAAGAAACAGTTGAAGATATCAGGAAGTTTAAGTACAATATTGTGTCCCTACTAGAAGTGAGATTGCAAGGGCTTTGACAGATATATATATATATATATATATATATATATATATATATATATATATATATATATATATATATATATATATATATATCTCGGTATTCTCTGCTGTATAGTGGACCAGAAAGAAGAACAAGCCCATTTGGAACAGGGTGTATAATAAAAAGAGATTAGGAGAAGTCTTTTGGAACTTGAACCTATAAATGAAAGACTAAGCAGACCAAGAACAGGAGGGAAATTCAGGACTGTGACAATAATAACAGTATACACACCAATAATGGAAGCAGAAGAAAGAATAAAAGAACAGCTTTGAGAAGATCATGAAAGTACATGTAGTAAAGTACCAAACTACAACCTATTGATAGTTTTGGGAGCCTCTAATGCAGAGGCTAAGCGATTGAATGCTGAGAGTGCCAGGGAAATACACTTTACATGATGAAACTAATGAGAATGGAGCTGTGTTATGTCAGTTTGGTGCTACAAGTAATTTACTCATCAAGAGTACCTGTTTTCCATAAAAATGAATACATCTTGGAATATAGAAGTCAAGTAGAATAGTTAACAAAATAGACTATGTGTTAGCAAAATTACAATATTCCATGTCAGTAATAGATGTATGTAGCTGCTGGGTTCCAAACTGTGATTCAGACCACTATGTTGCGAAAGAGATGTTATCTGTAATAAATAAAAGCAAATTGTATTACTGAAAAATTAAATGATCCCAAAGATGTAAAAACATACTTAATAAAAATTAAAGATGTCTGACATCTGGTGAGGAACCACTGGGAAATCAAGATAGGTGGAGCAGGATCCAGAAAGTGGTGGAAGAGGCAGCGGAATTGGGATAAGGAAAAAGGAAAGAAATAGATGGTGTGATGATGAATGTAGACTAGCAACAGAACACAAAAATGCAGCAAGACGATGAATGACATGGAGGGCGACAAGAAGAAATGTGTATAAAGAATTAAGATCTAATGCTCATATGTTATGAAAGAAAAAGAAATGAACGGAAGCAAAATTTCAAGAGATAGAAGAACTAAAAACAGAAAGAAACATGAAAATTGTATTTCAAGAGATAGAAGAACTAAAAATAGAAAGAAACATGAAAATTGTATCATCCATCAGAATCAAACAGAGAAAATTTTCAACTAATACAAAATGCATGTAAAAATATAAAAGGTAAGACAATTAGAGATGAACAAAAACATTGCAGATATGGGCAAAATATTTTGAAGATATGCTTAGTACCAACTCAAACCTGGTATCAAGAACCCACAAGAACAGGAGGAGAACTGAGAGGCAAGAGAAGAAGAAAGGGAAGAAGCGAAAATACCAACAATGCAGGAGGTGGAATCGATGAGACATAAATTAAAAAATAACCATGCACCTGGTGAAGATGGGATAGTGTCAGAATTTATAAAGTGTGGCATTCTACCTCTAATAAACGTGATACATCCACTAATGTATAACTAGGGAAAATGAAAGCATCCCTGAGGACTGGAAAACAGGGATATGATGATATGCCCTATACTCAGGGTATAACTAAATTCCCTTAACAAACATTGAGGAGTTGTAGTGGTGACAAAGACAGTTAAGTTGTATGGAAATGTACCATTTTCCTGCTATACATGAAATACCACAGCACATGTCTACCGATCACCTGATTCCTCATGCCCATTACAGGCTTGTTTACCTCCCATTCAACTGACTTTGTAGATCTGCCCGGAGAGGTTTGTACTTACTGCTGTGCTTTGGTTTTTGTTCATACTGTTCTACAGTACAGTAGTAATCATTCACTACAATACATGATGCAAGCTGTGTGTACGTTTCATTTTAGTGTGTTGATGTTGACCATGGTGAACAACAAATTTGTGGAATACACTGACATGATGTTATTGTACGGTGAAGCTAGGCGCAATGGGAGGGCTGCTTGTCAGTTGGAAGAGTTTTCCACACTGCCAGACACCTTTGCACTTGCTCTTTGCTAAGATGCCAGTGAACCTTGGAGACGGGTACACTGACCACCAGCAGGGCTGACTATGGTGCTCCTAGGCAGCATTGCACAACCGAGTTTGAAGAGGCTGTACTCGATGCAGTGGAAGAGGATGCAATGATGAGTATCAGAAACATACCTGGTAGACTGAATGTTGATTGCCAAACCGTCTATTGTGTTCTGCATGAGCAGCAGCTACACCCATACCAACCCCCAGAAGGCATATGCAATGCAGCCACAGGATTTTACATCATGAGCCCACTTCTGCAGGTAGTTCTTTCAACAATGTGCGGACAAGTCTGGCTTCCGGCAGCAGATCCTTTTCATGGATGAAGCCGAGTTCACTAGGAAAGGTGTTTACAAGTCCCATAACTGTCATTTGTGGACTCATGAAAACATACATGCTGCGGCCCTTTATGAGTTTCAGGAACGATAAGGTCTGGACATTTGGACAGGGCTCTTTGATGGATGTGCGATTGGGCCACACCTTCCTCCACCATACCTCAAGGGTGCCATGTACTTGGAATTCACCAATGTGCCTATCCATGAATGGCAACACATGTGGTTCCAGCATGCTGACGCACCACCTCATTTTCTACGTATGGTCCAAGATCATCTGGATTAACAGTTTGGGCAACATTGGATAGGTTGTGACTATTACCTATGGTGTCACATGAAATCCTTCAGTTACGAGGCCACTGTTAGGTCCAATGAAGACCTACTGACATCGGTTATGGCTGTGGGGGATGCTGAAGAACCAGGGACTGATGATTGTGTGTACCAGAACATGGTATGAAGGTACTCTATCTGTGCTGATGTTGGTGTTCATCACATCGACCCCTACTTGTAAGTGGACCCAGACAACAAGCAGGAGTCAAAGAGTATCGTGTGTTGAGGTATTTTGCAGTTAGTGGGAAAACTGGACAAGAGTTCCTACTCTAAAGACGGTTGTCTTGGTCTCCACTACATATCCCAAAAGTCTATAAAGGGAATTTAATTACATGCTTTATAAGAAGGAAGAAATGTTTGCATGTGAAAATTATAAAAGCATAGCAAATGGCTCATTAGATGTTTTCTGGAGTGCTGGATGACAGGATAAAAAGTGTGCAGAAGATACCCTCAGAGAATATCAATGTGATTTCTGGCCAAATACAGGCACAGGCATAAGCTGTTTGTTATTAGACAAATAATAGAAAATTTTTATGAATATGACAAACTTCTGTCAGTTCACAAGGGAATGTAGATGCTGTTGCAGCTGTCCAGCAGATGTCTCTGCACCATATAGGTAATCATTGTTCGCAACAACAACAGTCCATGTCACAACAGCAACAGCCTTGTGCTCTGCTACCTTCATGCCATACTGTTTCATTTCACACGAATGGACCATATGTCCCAGGTGCTGAGCAGTGTGTTATAGGTACCATAAGAAAGGCCATATTGCTTCTGTATATAACTCCTTTCCAAACCTAAGTGAGGATGTAACAAACATGGGTGTGATGAATGTATCAGCAGTTATGGTGTCTCAAAGCAAGTTATACACTGAAGTGTGTGTGTGTTTAAAAAAACCTTTGAGGATGCAAGTGGATAAAGGTGCAGCGGCAATGTTGGTGAATTCTCAAACTTATGTGGATTTGGGTGCGCCCCCTCTAATTCCATTGTCACACAGGCTGGTGAGTAATAGCAAACAACAGATTCACATCCTTGGACAGTTTTCTGCACCTATGACTTACAAGGCTATGGTTCATTCATTAACGTTCCTAGTTGTGGGGCCTTGCCACAGTGGTAACACTAGTTCCCATTAGATCACCAAGTTAAGCACTGTCGGGCTGGGTTATCACTTGGACGGGTGACAATCCAGTCTGCCAAGTGCTGTTGGCATGCAGGGTGCACTCAGCCCTTGTGAGAGAAACTGAGGAGCTACTTGACTGAGAAGTAGCGATCAGCTCTCGTAATCTTACATACAGCCGGGAGGGTGATGTGTTGACCACATGCCCCTCCATACCTGCTTCCAGTGACACATGTGGGCTGAGGATGACATGGCAGCCAGTTGGTACCGTTGGGCCTTCATGACCTGTTCAGACGGAGTTTAGGTTTTTTAGTTCTGAACAATGCTTACACTGATAATCTGTTTGGTTTGGATGCTTTTAAACTGATGAAGTGCATTTGATCTCTGAACAAGTTCAATATCAAGGGTTAGATGCTCTCTGTGCCAAATTTTTATCTCTATTTTCTCCAGGACTGGGTTGTGCAAAAGAATCAGGCTCATATTATGATGACACAGTCTGCCCACCCTTGTTTTTTCCGGGCCTGCCCAGTACAAGTAACTTTACAGGACCATGTAAAAGCAGAATATTATTTGACCTGTTTCTTCCAGTGAATAGTGAAAACCATTGGTGATATTCAAACAAGCTACAGGTAAATTACATCTCTGCAGTGATTTTAAAAAACCTATTAATGCACAGCCGATCATTGATACCTATCCTTTGCCACACTCTGAAGAGCTGTAAGCCAAATTAATTCGGGGCCATTATTTTTCAAAGATTGTCTTGGAAGAGGCATATTTACAGCTGCCGCTCAATGAGGAATCTACATGCCTTCTAGTTATCAATAGCCCATTCGGGCTTTATCAATACCAGCATACGCCTTTTGGTGTGGCAAGCACACCATCTATTTTTTAATGCTTTTTAGAGTGACTCACTGCATCTGTCCCAGACAGCATCAACTATATAGATGATGTAGTAGTGTCTGGTGCCTCTACAGAGGAACATTTGCAGAACCTTCGTGCTCTGTTTTTCATTTTACAATATTCTGTGCAATTTGAATAAGCCAGTTTTTTCAACCATCCATTATTTATTTGGGTTTCAAAGTGACACGTGCTGGCATTAAACCACTGTGCCAGCATATTGATGCTATTGTTGCATTGCCATAACCCATGTCCATCAAGGACTTGCAGGCATTTTTAGGCAAAAATGTGTACTATCACAAACTCATACTAGACACTGCTACTGTTGCACAACCACTCCATGCAATATTACGTAAAGAGATTCCTTTCCACTGGTTCAAGACTTGTGACTTGTTGAAATCAAAGCTGCAGTTGGCCCCTTGTTAGGTCACTTTTCAGCCAGTTCAGCACCTGGTGTTTGCAATGGATGCGTCTCATTTGGTCTTGGTGATGCCCTTGCTCATAAGTATGTGGACAGATCTGAATGCGCTATTGCATATGCCTTTAAATCCTTAAATTCCGTGCAACAGCGTTATTCTCAGATAGAAAAAGAGGCTTTGGCAATTGTTTATGTTCTAAAAAAATTACGTTTTTCTATATGGGTCCCAGTTTCACCTGACCACAGACCACAAATCACTTATTAGCCCTTTTACATCCTTGCCATACAAAGCTGCACATTGCTTACAATGGTGGCTCTTGATACAATGACGAGATACATTTTCTATCTATGGCATAACACGCCAATGTTGATGCCTTATTGTGTTTGCCAACTGTCCAGATTCAGCATCTGATAAAGTAGAATTACTTTGTTTTAATTTAGTTGTGGAAGCTCAATAAGATGTTGATGGTTTTTCTATTACCAGCACAAAACTGCAGCCATGGTAGCCGTCAATCCTGTTCTACATAACGTTGTTTCTTCTGTGCAACATCTCTGGGTTGTGTTTCTGATCCTTTGCGTAATTATTTTGCATTACAAACTTATCTTTCTGTTTGGAATGGAGTACTGCTGTTAGCTACGGAGGGCATCGCTCCCCAGGTTGTAGTCTTGTTCGCCCTTCAGCATGAGGTTATGCGTTCATTACATGTGGACCACTGGGGTGTGTCATGTACAGAAGTGCTAACATGCAGTCATGTCTTTTGGCCAGGCACTGATGGGGAAATAGCGCGAGTTGTTGCAGTGTGCCACTCATCAGACAGTACACCGTGCTTCTTTGTCACAGTGGCCATATCCATCTTGTGAATGAATTCATGTAGATTTTGTGGAAACTTTATTGAATTTATACCTGTTTATTGTAACTGATGCTCATTCTAGGTTTCTGTATGTGATGTGTTATCTGCCTACTTCTGTGGTGGCAACAAACTCAGCTTTGTAAAAAATTTTACAATGGAAGGTCTTCTGCAGACAACGGCACCCAGTTCATATCTCAGGAATTTGAATATTTTTGTACAAAATGTGATGTTTGCCACATCATGGTTCCTCTTTCCACCTTCAATTGAACAGGGAAGCAGAATGAATAGTACGAACATTTAAGACTCAGATGAAAAAATACATTTTGGATGTCACCAGAAGTACCTCTTGACTGATCCCTCACTTCTTGCAGGTTCCCATCTGTTGGCAATAAAGAGTCTGGCAGAGTTATTGCACAGTCATCGACCCCAGAATCTGCTACATATGCTTGGGCTGACGCCAGGCTACCTCTGGCACTAGCGCCACAATGCTGTTTGGGCTCACGGGTTTGGCCACTGGCCGAAACAGACACCAATGGTGACAGAGTATATGTGGTCGACGCCTCTGCTTTATACGCATGGCTGAGAGGAGGGTGTTGCAACACTTTGACCAGCTACGTGGCCGGCTGTGCTTTGGGCACGCCTCCGCTGCCCTCACGTACTCTGTCTGCTTGGCCATCACCTACATCGCAGCTGGTGCCCTTGTCTTCTCCGCCGCCACTCCCAACACTTTCACAACTGCCTCCTCTGCTGTGGATGCCTCCTTCAGCTGTCGTGGGCCATGGTGGGAGCCCGATTCCTATGCTGTTGCAGTCGTCGCCTCCACCACTGTCCCCTACATCACAGATGGTGCCACCTGTTCTGCCCCCTTTTCCGCAACATCCTTCCTTGGGGTTGGACTTGGACATGGAAATGGAAGCTGTGTCAGTGTCGCCTGTCCTACCATATAGCCCATCACAGGGGGTGGGCACCAAACCTGTCCGCACTCTCGCCACTAACGACCCTACACTCCGGAGGCAGCGAGTCACATGACTTAACAACCTACATAGACCACAGAAGAAGTGGACGTGAGCACTGTGCTCACTTCTTCAAAATGGAAGAGGAGTGCTGTAACTACCAATTTAGTGTGTGCGCCGCTTCATAGTTCCCATACGAAGTTTTTGCTTGACTCAGCCACTAAAGGCCACCCAGCCTATTAATGTGACAGCAGTTGTGTGCGCAGCCTGCTGTGCCCTTTTTGGAACTAATGACCCTATAGGCCAGAGTGCAAGGTTTCGTCGGCCATTTGTGTCTAATTGTATTATACCTTGTCTTTGATGTGTGCGTACTGATCGAACAATAAATTAGTGTTATTGGTTTAAAACACAATCTAAACAGGGTAAGGTACTATATTACACCTGTAATGAGAAAAATGAATATGGATATAATTAGGAGAAATTTCTTATGACATATTTATGAGAGTGAAGTGAGTTAAGTGGGGAAGCAATTTGTACATTTGTAAGAAACTGATTTTACGTAAATATTAATGTCATAAATACAAATTTACCTTTAATTTTAACCCACTAACAAGTGACTTTTTTCAAATTTTGCTTCACAAATAGTTTTTTTAATTAATGAAAAACATTCTATAATACATGACATTACATATAAACACATAAAGAAAGTGTTTAAAGCTCACAAAATAAATCATCTGTAATAAAATCCAGAGTATAATCATGCACTGGACTTCGACTAAAATATCTTGAAACTTAAAGTAATTTTTTCGTTTCTGTGTGGAATTGAAGTTGAGCATGTATTTCACAAGGGTTTCCTGTGAACAGAAGTCTTTGAGAAGCTGGGTGAAGTACAAACGACATATTTCTCATACCACTGTGAGCACTTGTCAGTCAGTGACAAACTGTCATCACTTTATCTCTAATGAAGTAGCATTGCATTCTTCTTCACTTTCTGAGCTGCTAAATTCAATATCAAACTCAGCATCACTACAGTCATCCTTTTTGAAAGCACTGCCTAAACAACCAAATAGAACAGAAGCAGAAAATGCATGCTTTGTAGTCAAGTATCCAGAGCTGCTCACAGTAAACACTGTATCTAATGGTAACCACCTCAACCAAAACACGATAGCCAGGCTACAAAAGTAGAACTGGATGCTCTCCAAAGGCCAAACACTTAACTACCAGCTCTGAAACGGATATAAGTGAGGTTTTACTTTTTCTTAGGTCTGGTTTTAAGTTGCCTGAGTATACTAGGGATTTTATGTTACAGTGTTAATTTCATTTTAGTTTTAAGCATCTATTCATAAGTAACCCTCTACTTCCAGTTTAAAACAAGATTTTCATGCAAGAGAGAATAAAAATTTCTTTTCATAAACAAAGATCCCAATAAACTCTTCTGTTACGCTAAAAAATACTATAATGTAGACAGAAAAAATATGTGATCACCAGGAGGAAATACATACTTTCTAAGAAAAAAATAAATAATTCACTATGAAGGTGGTCCATCTATGGCTCTTATGCAAGCACTTACTTGGCTTTGCATCGATTGACAGTGTTGTTGGATATCTTCCTGAAGGATACTGTGCCAGACTCTGTCCAATTGGCATGTTAGATTGTAAAAGGCCCAAGCCGGTTGGAGGGTCCTGCCCACAATGCTTCAAATGTTCTCATTTGGGGAGAGATTTGGTGATCTTGCTGTCCAAGGTAGGGTTTGGCAAGCATGACGACAAGCAGTAGAAACTCTTGCACTGTGTGGGCTGGCATTATCTTGCTGAAATGTAAGCCCAGGATGGCTTGCCACGAAAGGAAACAAAACAGGATGTAGAATATTGTTAATGTACTGCTGTGCTGCAAAGGTGCTGTGGATGACAATCAAAGGGAGCGTGCTATGAAAAGAAATGGCACCACTGACCATCACTTCAGGTTGTCAGACCATATGGCTGGTGACAGTCAGGTTGGTATCCCACAGCTGTCAAGGGCGTCCCCAGACACTTCTTCACTGGTCATTGGGGCTCAGTTCAAAGCAAGATTCATCACTGAATACAATTCTCCTCCAGTCAATGAGATTCCAGGCCAAAGACATGTCTGGAGACACCTTGGACAGCGGTGGGATACCAACCTGAGTGTCACCAGCCATACGGCCTTACAACCGGAAGTGATGGTACGGGGTGCCATTTCATTTTGTAGCATGACCCCTTTGGTTGTCATCTGCAGCACCCTTACAGCACAGCAGTACATCAATGGTATTCTATGCCTCATTTTGTTACCCTTCAATGGTAAGCCATCCTGGGCTTACATTTCAGCAAGATAACGTCCTTCCACACACTGCAAGAGTTTCTACTGCTCGTCCTCATGCTTTCCAAATCCTACCTTGGCCAGCAAGGTTGCTGGTTCTCCCCAACTGAGAATGTCTGGAGCACCATGGGCAGGGCCCTCCAACCATCTCAGGATTTTTACAATCTGATGCACCAACTGCACAGAGTTTGGCACAATATCCCTCAGGAGGGCAAGTCTATCAACAAACGCCAAGCTAAATAACTGCTTGTATAAGTGCCAGAGGTGGACCAACACATTTCTGACACTCTTTCTCTTGAATAAATCATCCAAATTTTCTGAAATTTTAATCAATTGTTCATCTGCACATGTACATCACATTTCCAATTCCTGTCCCATTCAGATAATGCCTTCATGGTGTGTCTTATTTTTGTATTAGAGCATAAAAACCATATCGAAATCTGCAAGTTTTCAGAGATAGCGGCTCCTCCTCCTGGCAGGAGGTCTGAAGTGAAAGAAGGGGTGAAGAAAAGGACTTACAAGGTTTAGACAATAAGAAAAGTTATGGAAAAGTCACCCAGAAACTTGGGTAAAGGAGACTTACTGGACGGGATGAGAATGAAATACTAACTGTTGGTGCCTAACCTGGATGAGATTTGAAATCATGAGAACTAGAAGGTGGAAGATAGGGTAATAATCAAGACAAAGATTACTGAAAATACATCATGCAAGAGTCAATATGAGTGGAAAGCAAAGTGAGTTTTATATGGATGGTGAGGTGGGTAGGGAAAAGTAGACAGGTTGGAAAATAAAACATATAGAAAAGTAAAATGGAGTGAAGAAGAAGAACAGTTACCCAAAAGAAATGCTGAGACCACAGAAATTAATGTAAATTTAGGCCAGGTGGGTAATGAGAACTAAGCACATGTTGTAACACCAGTTCCCACCAGCAGAGTTCTGAGAGACTGGTATCAGGAGGGAGAATCCAGATAGCACATGTGGTGAAACAGGCACCATGGTCACAACTGTCATGCTGTAGAGTGTGCTGAGCAACAGGATTTTGTGTGTCACCAGCATAGACCATCTATCTATGCCCATTCATCTTGACTGATAACTGGTGGGCATAATCCATATCACTTCAGGCAGGGGGGTTACCTTCATAGTCTCAGATGTTATTGAATTTAGCATATATTAAAATTCAGGAGTAAGTAAGAAACACATATTTTTCTGTTTTCTCCAAAAACAAATTCCTGCCTTAAGATACAGGCCTCCAAAGATGACACTGCTAACATCATTTTGAAGATGCGAATTTCACAAAAATTTTTAAAATCTGTATCTCTGTAACAGTTCTAGATATTTTGTTATAGTTTTTTTTGCTTGAAAGATAATTGCTTTATGATTACAATGGTATCCTCTGTCTGGACGTATCTGTCAAAGTTCATTTACTGTTGCCTTTTGACTTTTTTTTATAATTTACAGAAATTTTTTTTTTCATAAGTGCCAATCCTGTAAAGTTAGATTTTTTTCTGTTGATTAGTATCATGTAATACTATATTCTCTGCAAAGGAGAGCTTCCACTTTTAAGTTGGACAGGTTTTATTTTGAAAAATCATTTTTTTAACTTTCGAGGGTAATGTATGTCTTCACTGTAGTTGTTTTTTACTAATTTCTTTGTTACATTGTTTATTTTTACTGTCTTTGTTGCAGTTATTTCGTATCACTTTCTATGTTGCAGTTATATCTTTTCACTTTCATTGTTGCAGATATTTCTTACACCTTGTTGTAGCTTTGTGTCTGTTTCTTTGTCATGGTTGTTCGTTGCAGGTTTCTGTATTGTAGTTGCTCAGTGCTAATTTGTTTACTGAAGAGGCTTCCAAGAAATCTGAGACCATCCAGTGAGTTCTGTGCTTTCATGACAAATTTGCCTGTTGACACAGCTGCAGTGTGTTTTGTGAAAAAGACTGTCTGAAATGTCTTCTGACTGGGGTCACAGGAGAGTGAAGTGTTCTGACTATTTGCATATCCATGAAGGAGTGATATATAAGACAAACAAAAAAACAGACTTTGTTCAGGTTGGGAACACGTGTTCTCATTTGAAGATTCTGTTTCAAAGTGAAGATGTTTCCAGTGACAACTTTTTGTGTTCTAAATGTTTTGACAGAATAACAACAATGATAGTATCTGAACAATGTGAAGCCTCCCATGGTGCAGATGATGCAGATTTTGCATCAATAGAGGAAGAATTAAATACCCTGAATCAGTCAACTACAGAAGTAGGTGTTAGTCCTGTTAAGAAACCAGGGTCAGTGAAGTCGAGTCATAAGCTCTATGCAACAACAAAGCACAGAGAAATTACTAAAGCTATGGATGAATACACTACAGTAAAACTGACCACACTCTTCAAAGTAGAAATTCCATCTTCAAGAGAAAATGAACCAAAGCACTCCTGTACCTCTTGCCAGGAATTTTTCACAAATATCAATTCAGCTGTTGAATATTGTGCATCCTACAGTGAAAAGGTGCAAGTTTTAACAATTATTTGAGAGACATTTTCAAAGAAAACAATTTTGAACCACATCCCATCAGTATCAAAGTACATGGTATACAAATCAAGAAATGTGAGGTCTGTAAAAGGAGTCTTTGGCAGACAAGATCCCTACTATGGTCATCCTGTAGAAGCAGCTCAAGTTCAAATAGTGCAGTCATTTTATCTGGAAGATAAATGGGACTGTTCTCACCGTAATGCCAAGAAAAAAGACACTGTAATAGTTGAAGGTCAAAAAGTTGTGAAAGTGAAGAGGTACATGACTCGCAGCATTAAAGAAACTTTTGCAGTTTATAAGAGCAGCTATACAACTTCACATATTGGAAGATCAAAATTGTATGCACTACGACCTAAGTGGGTAGTTCCACACCCACCTAGAGATGTCTGTTTAGAGGTGTACTGTGCGAATTTTGAACTTTGTGTGGTAACTTTGAAGAACTTACTGGAGCATGTGACATATGACACCTTGTTTGGGCGTCTGAAGTCATTAGTAGTCTGTGACGTAAAGCGAGAGACTTGTTTGTTTCAAGAATGTGATGACTGCCCTGGAAAGGGAGGACTGGAAGACATAGCAGATAAGTCTGCAGAAATTACATATGTGACATGCGAGGAAAATAAACTAATTAAGAAAACTGTTGCCTTTGACAGTTTCATTGATCAACTTGGTAAATGGCCAGTGAAAGCAGTAACACACCAGCATCTGAAGAAATTGCAACAACACATTGCAGAAGTGAAAGGGTGTGTACAGGCTGAAGAACTATGTTTAGTGCCTGGTTTCAATTTTTATGGGCGTGACATATTTTCAAAACAAGACCATAAGTGTTGCAGTTATAAGTGATGACACAGGACATGACTCAGTACATGCTTTGCTAGCAATGCGCACAATTCTTCAACTGGAAACAAGGGCAGAGAAGATCATCATTATTTCTGATGGTGCTCCTAGTCAGTTTAAAAATTGTTAACAGCTGTTTGAATTGAGTAAGTCACTTGTGCCAACTGACGGGATATACAGTGCTACTGGTCACAAAAAGGGGCCTTGTGATGGTGTAGGAGGCCTGCTGAAGCACCATGCTACAAAACATAATCTTTCCAGACCAAATACAGCTGTGATTAAGGATTTTACGAGAGTTGTGAAATCTTACACATCCACATTCTCCATTCTTTTGTCCAAAGAGGAAATTGAAGAATTCCACGAGCAGAAAAAAGAAGAATGGTCCAAACAAACTACTTCTGTGAAAGGAACTCAGAACACACATTTTTGGACTCAAAGTGATGGGCGAACTCATACTGCACACACTTTACAGAGCAAGAAGAAGAAATTTCGTTCATTCAGCCAACAGATCAGAAACAGCAGGATACTACTCAGATTCACAACCTGAGAAGCGATATGTTTGTGGCATGTGTGTATGACTGTGACTCGTGGGTTGCAGAGGTTATGGACACCAGTTATGAGTTAAACAAAATTGTAGTGAACTTTATGCTATCACATGGATCAGCTGCTGGATATAGGTTTTGAGCTGAAGGACAGCAACAATGCCATCAGTGCTCACTTCCTGTTCACAATGTTTTGAAGATTGTAAGTGGTCCAGTTCCTATTGGTTCAACAGGAAGGCATCACCCTATATCATAGGAAGATACTGAAGCAATGGAACACATTTTTAATTGACTGACTAGCTAATTTCAGTACAAAACAGAGTGCACAGAAGTTGTATAAATCGAAACCTTGAAGTCTTTGGATCTTACACATACATTTTGGAACCATTTAAAATGCTTGAAAAATGAGTGCCTTACTCATCTTTCAAAACTAAAATTATGTTAAATAAAGCTAGGTTTTGATTTTTATGAGCCTGTTATGTGATAATGTGGTAATAAAACAGGTTTTATGTATGGCACAAATTTCAATTGTTCATAAAACCTGTTCAACCTAAAAGTGGAAGCTCTCCTTTTCACGGAATGTAGAACTATATGGTACTAATCAACAGAAAAAAATCAAAATTTTATGGATTGGCATTTTTTTTTAAAAAAATGAATTTTTTCCATAAATTATAAAAAGAGTTCAGAACGCTATAGTAAAAGAACTTTGACAGGTAAATTCAAATGGAGGATTTCTTTGTAATCATTGAGCAATTATCTTTCCAATTAAAAAAAACAAAAATTCACATCTGCAAAATGGTATGCACAGTGTCATATTTGGAAGGCTGTATCTCAGAGTAGAAATTTTTTTGAAGAAAATAAAAACATACGTGTTCCTTACTTAGTCCTTCATTGTAACATACGAAAAATTCAATAATGTCCGAGGCTATGAAGGTATTATTTGTTCCTAGTCTGCCTGAATTGATAAGGACTATGCTGGTGGTAGTCATGCCAATGTAGACGGTCAAACAGTATTTATAGTATAGTATAGTTTGTACATGACGTGTCATTCCATAGGTGGCTCTCCCTTTGATAGTTTGTTTTGCCAGTTACAGGGCTGTTATAGGTGGGGCAGGAAGGTGCCGTTTGGTAAGTCTTACAGAGGGGATGGTCACAGGAATAGTAGTCAAACGGTAGGAAAATAAGTGCAAGAAGTAGCATAGAGTTTCACCAGGATGCTGCAAGGATTGGGGGGATGAAAAGCTATTCTAGATGTGATGGACAGAATGTCAAGACAGATTGGACCTCATTTCAGGGCCTGAGTTTCTCCTTTCAGAATACATATAATGCCTTATCGACGTAGCTGATTAATATATTCAGAACCAGGATAGTACAAGAGGTGTACTTCCTAGTTGTTTTTTGGAGGGATTAGCAGTACCAGGATTGGATGAGACGGCCCGAGAAATCTGCTTTTGAGCTAGGCTGGTTAGATAACTATTTACAATGAAGGCTGAAGTAAGAGTGGTGATGTATCACTGTAAAGAGTCTGCATCTGAACAGATATGTTTGCCTTGAATGCCGAAGCTGTAGGGGAAGGAATGCTTGACACGAAAAGGATGGAACCTGTCAAAACGTAAGTACAGTTATTTGTATGTGATTCAATGTGAACAGCAGTGTGTAGCCGACCCTCGATGAAGATGAGGTCAACATCAAGGAAAGTGGTGCAAGATTCAGAATAGGACCCCATGAAGGTTAATTGGAAGAATGTATTTAGAGATTCCAAAAAATTCAACATTTAAGCCTCATCATCAGACCATATGTCACAGATGTCACATGTCTAAACCAAATCAGAGACTGAAGGCTTACAGATCCCAGGAAAAAAATGTGTGTATGGCACTGTTGGCAAGGTATCTCCTTCTGGGTAATTTAACTGCCTGTTGCAAGTCTTTTTTATTTGATGC
The DNA here is from genome assembly GCF_023898315.1 of Schistocerca nitens. NCBI lineage: Eukaryota > Metazoa > Arthropoda > Insecta > Orthoptera > Acrididae > Schistocerca > Schistocerca nitens. The sequence goes on along the minus strand of NC_064615.1, from coordinate 980,517,850 downwards.
CACATTAGCTACTTGTATGTTGATGATGATGAAATGATGATGATGACACACATACCCAGTCCTGAGTCGAGAAAATCCCTGACCCAGCGGGGAACTGTATGTGGAGCACCATGATCGAGAGTCAGCAGTGTTAACCACAAGACCAAGAGCTGCTGACACATCCCACAAAAGACCCCTACAAGTGAACCACGAACAGGTTGTATAAGAAGGAACCATACTGGTTTCCAATGCCATACCCCTGGTGTGTTCACATGACTGCCCTTCAAAGGTAAAGTAGTATAAAGCTGATTAATGTGAGCAAGAAGGATGTCACCGGTTTGCAATCGGGTGAGTGCTGGTAGAGGTAATGTCCAGCAGCTGACCATGTACATGGGGAATGCTTATGTAGAGGGAGAAGATGATGATGTTTGGTTTGTGGGGCGCTCAACTGCTCGGTCATCAGCACCCATACAAAGTTCCAATTTTTACACAGTCCAATTTTTGCACAGTCCAATCTAGCCACCATCATGAATTATTATGATGGTGGGGAAGAAATGATGATGCCAAAACAAACATCCAGTGCCCAGGCAGAGAAAATCCCTAACCTGGCCGGGAATCGAACCCGGGACCCCGCGATCCAGAGGCAGCAACGCTAGCCACTAGACTATAAGCTGTGGACTAGAGGGAGGTGGTATTGAGCAAGGAGTGTGGGGTGGGAGTTGGATGGGCACATACTTGAGACGATCTAGGAAATGGTTGGTGACTTTAATATTAGAGAGGACCTTTGCAGATGCTGATCGACCAAGGCAGAGGTACGTTTAATACGCGCCTTGAAGATAGCAACTATGGGATGACAGGGTGATTGGGTTTGTGGATCTTAGGAAGAAGGTAAAAGGTGGAAGTATGTGGTTTGGGTGTGTAAGAAGTTCTGTTGATTGAGATGTTATTCCTTGTGAGGGGCCTGAGGTTTTAAGGAGGGACTGTGGGTCAGACTGTACCACAACATTGCAATTTTGATTGCTGAGGCTATATGTAGCATGTCAGAAAGCTAACGTAGACCCTCACTTGCATACTCCTATCAGTCAAGTAACAAAGTGGTAGATCCCTTGTCTGTTGTGAGGATAATGATGGAGGCAACTGTTTTTAGGGAACAAAACACCTGAAATTCTACAGCAGACAGCTTAGAGACCTGAAAAAGAATGGTGAAGCAATGCTGAATGTTTGGAATCCTTGGAAAGGTTGTAAGGAATGATTCTGAGATAGTGGTGGTGGATCAAGTTGGGAAAGTGGTCTGAACTGTTCAAGGCAGCATTCAACATCAGTTTTGCTGTGGGAAATGTTTTGAGACTGGGTTGTAAAGTGGTACTTTGAGTTGACATTATGAGTGAGGATGGTAGGTTCTTAACCAAAGCAGCATGATTAAATGCAGATTTAAGTCTGAAAATGAGACCCTTGGATAAAAGAGATAATTCAGGAGGGGAGAGAGCCTTAGGTGAGATGCTGAAAACATTGCACTGTTGTGGTTGGTTCTTGGGACCCTGAGCTGCCATTCTTGGGGAGACAGTGCTGAAAAGGTGGGGGGGTGTGGCATGTTAAGAAGGTTGTCAAAGCCCTCCAAGTTTGTTTTTCATTAAAAAATTATGTAATTTTGCCAGTCTTCACTTTGATGTGCATAAATAGTGTAGCCATAGTAGTTACTATCAATATCCTTTTAGAGTCCACAAGTTAAATACATATAAACCATCTGATCTATCACTCCTCTGTCATATTCAGTTCTAAGAGACGCTCCCTTTAATGGACCAGAAATGGTACCTTTATCTTACATGATTGAGAGGCAAGCAATTTCGGTAATGCTATTTAAAATAATAAAAAGAATGGAGACATTAAGCTCAAATAGACATCAGTGCATGTCACACTACAGGAATCTAATAGTGGAAAGTTCAGGTTAATCATTATGGATGCACTGCATTCTAATCCAAACCATTCATGTGAAGCTGCATCTAAGACTTTCAAGCATGAATGATGTGCTGATGTAAAAATGCTCCACATTCTAGAACAGTAATGGCGAACACATGTCTACCTTCTACACCATGGTTCTGCCAAATTGCAGTGTGCTGTATGATTTGGAAACTATTACTAAAAAAATTTCTTAGGTGTGAAAACTAGGTGATCATCTCATACAGTATGTGCATCTGAACAGTGATTAAAAATGAGAATAGTGTCTCAAGATATAATTTTGTTTAAAATCACATATTAATTTTTCTGTGCACTTCTCAACCATTTTAGGTGTCAAATGTAAATGAAGTGTACTAAATTTGTTCAAAGGCTTGCAGAAAAGAAGAACACAACTGACAGACAAAAATGTAGAGCTGTGGCAGTTTCTTGAGGTATAAATAGATTAAATGGCAAACAGCAACAACAATTTTAAGATTTCATTTTGCTGGATAATGTAGAAACAATGCTGGTTTCCCCTTTATTCTTACAGCAGCTCAAAATCATTGAAATGTGTGAATGTTATACATTTTCCAGAACTATGAAAGTATTTATACTGTAAAAAAATTTGTTAGACAGCTGGAGACAGAGAAAAAGATAGATAGATAGATAGATAGACACACACACACACACACACACACACACACACACACACACACACACACACACACAGAGAGAGAGAGAGAGAGAGAGAGAGAGAGAGAGAGAGAGAGATAAGAGATAACAGAGGATTATTGTAAGTAGTGGATAACATTTAACAATTTTAAGAATAATGATACAACCTGCCTGAGGCCATGGTACATACACAGCCAGAAAAGCAGCAATGCACACAGGAAACTAGCCTGTAGAACAGCATCCAGCATTCCTGGTAACCAGGAATTGACTAAGAATGTCATAGGAAAAATGGGATCTGAAAAAATAAAAATGAATACTTTCAGATATTTAAATATGAACTCTATGCTATTACAACAAAATAGAAAGCTATTTAGGATAATAACTGGACAGGAATTGATAACATAATAAAAAATAAATAAAAAACAACAATGTTTGCAAAGTATCAAGACAATAAAAAAATTTTGTAAACTGCATTTGAGAATAATTTACTACACCAACAGGTTTCTACTGTTTTAGTAAATTTCTCTCCTTCCATTTGTGCCCCAGTTTATCTCTATATCTATAAAGTTTCTTCCATCACTCATAGCCTCTCTTCCCACATCTTTATTTTGCAGGTGAAATGTTACCTGAAACTGTTTTTCCTATTTTCTGTTTATTACAGCAGATATTATATTTATAGCAAAAAGAAATTATCAGGAAATCAGTTGGTAATTTTTATGTAGAACACGGACAAGTGTTTTAACAACTAAAATAATGGCAACAGGAAAAATAAACCTCTAGAGGAAATTGAAATGCACATAGTTTAAGTACCTAATTTAGTTTATAATTAACTTAACAACAGTAATTATTTTACATATACTGCTAGATTCTGGCATTTGACAGAGTTAGTCACTTACTTATGATATCCATTCTTATGGACATAAATATATCTTGCCTGCTTCCTGATGTCATCTACCTATTTTTCATATGGTTATCAGCTAGACATGGCTGGGCATGTGAGCTGCCCATGGGCACTGTGGGCATGTGTATTGCTTTTATGCAACATCTCGTCACTTAAGGCTTTGTATATCAATTACTAGGTTGTAAAAGAGATTCCCCCCCCTACACAGTGTAACCCCACACAGCGAGCATAATTCGTTCCAGAATCTAAACATAGTGCAAAACACCTATTAAGCAAATCAGTTTACCCCGTATAAATCAATGTAAAATGCAAAATGTGTTCCGTGCAGAAAGAGTACTAGAAGTTTTATCTTATTCATGCCATTTATTCAAGAAAATTATACATACAGTATTATGTACTTTATTATTGACAGTACGTAAGTAATGTTTCTGACAATGCTTCAACACTTGACAAAAACGCAAAACAGCATTATCGCCAAATACATTTGTAGGAAGGATAGCCACTGCTTTATTGGGGTGATGTTTTTCTTTGTACAATGCAACTGATAGCCATGCTTTCAGCGTTTCTCTTGTTGCACAACAAGACTGCTGCTTTGCTATTATTGCTGCCTCCTCCTCCTCCTGTGAAGAACTCCTCTCCACAACTTCCTGCTGTGAAACACACTGCAACTCCATAAGTTCTTCAGTGGTCATTTCTTGGCTGTGATCTCCTCCCACAAGCTCATCGCCATCACTGTTATCAAACTCTAGTCTCATACTCTTGGCCAAAGACACTCATTGACTACAGGCTCCACAGGTGCAGACTCAAATGACTCAAGAGTCACATTCAACAATGCACTCCGACCAAAGCTTCTTCCAAGTTCTCTTGGTAACCCCTTCCCAAGCCTTTCTGATCATCTTGGTGCAGCCAATGGTGTTGAAGTGACATTTCCAAAACTCTCTGAGAGTGAGATTGATAGCTACAGTCACCTCAAAGCAATGCTCAAACAACACTTTAGTGTATACCTTCTTAAAGTTAGAAATAATCTGCTAGTCCATAGGCTTGAGTAATGGAGTGGTGTTGGAAGGCACAATTGGATCTTGATGAATTGAAATTCTTCAAGGAGGCAGTCTTGTAGGCCTGGAGAATGGTCAGGAGCATTGTTCGGAACGAACGAGATGTGGAGTGGCAGATTCATGTCAAGCAAACATTTTTTCACTGACTGATCATTGATCAAATTACAAAAAAAGATTGTGTGTCATCCAAGCCTTGTTGTTGGACTTCTACATCACATTTAACCTGCTCTTCTGGTCTTTGCACTTCTTGAAGGCTCATGGAGTTTCTGAATGGTCAACAAGCAGCAGTTTAGTTTTCAAAACGCCACTTGCATTGGCACAAAATAGCAGTGTGAGATGGTCTTTCATTGGCTTGTGCCCGGGCAATGCATTCTCCTCTGCTGTCATATACGGGTATGCTTTGGCATCTATTTCCAGAATAGACCCATCTCATCATGATTAAAAACCTGTTGTGGCAGATAACCCTCAAAATCTAAAAGCATCTTGAAGTTGCTGATAAAGTTCACTGCTGCCTTTGTGTCGAAGATGGCTGCCTCACTGTGCCTCACAATGCTGTGGATGCTGGATCTTCTCTTAAACTTTTCGATCCACCCACAGCTTCCCTTAAACACCTCTTTGGCCTCTGATGGTCCTAGTGTATTCTTAATGAGGTTGGTGAAAATCATTCTCACCTTCTCACAAGTGATGTTCTGGTTAATAGTGTCGCCTTGCAATTGCTTTTCATTTATCCATATAAGGGGCAACCTTTCAACATCATCCAGAATATGAAACCATTGTTTTGATACTCTTGTCACTCCCTTTGGAGCATGTATCTCCTTAATCTTGCCCTTGTTCTTGAGGACAGTGCAAATAGTTGATGAAGGTCGATTGTATGTGTGTGCTAAATCAGTAAAGCTCACATCATGTTTGCGTTTTTCGTTTTTTTTCCCCTTATGGTCATCATCTTATGACTTTATAATTGGGAACATTTCTATGAAGGTTATTAAAATTTGAACATAAAAAAACTGTGAGAACACAAGTTTAGAAAAATGATTGATCAAAAGCTGCTCTAAGATGGTAGCAGAAAGGGTGCTAAACCCAGACTGCAGTATGTACTAAAGATATTGTCCATATGCTCTTGCTGGCAATGAAAGGTGTTCATATTCTTGAATGTTTCCCCTACCATGCACAAACGGCTGGTAGTGTCACACTAAATCGTCATCACGCTTTATGTGAAACTTTGCTCATTAAGTGAGTAATTTTTTTAACATTTGTTTTGTTCATTATGTGAACTGTGTGTTCTGGGAGGCACTCGTTAAGTGAGGTTCCACTGTATTTCACAGTGAATGAAATTTTACTTTTGATTTTTTTCCCCCTCTGCAACCAGCTTATAGTTCAATGTTCCACTTTCTTTTGAGCACAAATGTATTCTTGCAATACACTAGCAAACAACAGAAAATTAGTTGACTATCTGCACTCTGACAGAGTGACAGAGAAGGAAATAAAGGATAACCTTTTCACTGTGTAATGCCCTAATGAAATTCCAAATTGTTGTTCAGTTCAGGTGAGAAAGGGGGAAGAAAATGAAATACTGCTCGCATTAACAGCACAGATGTAAAGTAATAAGCAAAGAACACATCCTTCTTTAATTAAACCTCTACTAACTTAATACATGCCATATTAATGAGAGGTATTATGTTTGGAGCTGGCTTACTACTTAAGGAAAAGAAAGCAACATCTCCTTGTATCACTCTACTTTTGCCTTTAAATGTTTTATCACTTGCATCTCGATGTTTGAAATGTTATTGTTCATCAAGTGCATTGCTCCCATGTGTTAAACGCCAGTAGGACTACTCAGAAGATTTGATTTCATTAATTTCAACAACTGTGGAAACTGTTCTCGGAGGAAGTTCTTGTAAAACATTTCAATGTTTCCTGCAGTGTGTAACTTGTCCATGAGCACACGATTACACTGAAAATCAGTTAACTTCAACTGAATTCAGGAGTCACACTTTCAACGTCCATTGTATAAAGAGTTGCAAAAAACCACTGACATCAAGTTCAAACTGGTCTGAGTCACTAAAATTACAATCAAGGTTTTGTAACAAACTCATCAAAATGTTCACTCAATGTCTGTTTTTCAAGATTAATTTCATTTCAAGATTAATTTCATTTATAATTAGTGCAACTTTATAATTATTATTTATAATTAGTGCAACTTTTGAAAAGTGCACAAATGATCTTTCTGAAAGTTGTTTTACCCACAACAGTAATTTTCTTTTAAAACTCAAAGCTAATATCAAAAACATCAGTAATTAGTTTATGTGTACCATGCAAAGTTGTACCTGCAACATTCAGTTGCTTTGTAAGGACATCTAGAAAAGCAAACTTTAATATCCACTGCAGATGATCAAACTCTTTTACTGGCATTCTTTTTATGTCCATGAACAATCCTATGTCTTTACGCAAGTTGGGAAAAAATATTCTAAAACTGCATCTGGACACAACCATTGTACTCATACGGCACATCACTATAATCACACCCCAGCTTGCCAGGAAAGAGATAAACTGCCAATGTCCCAAACCACGTGATCTCAATTTTATTAACTGTTTTACAACAATGTACATGACACCACATATTTTGGCACATTTTGCCAGCCAATTAATGCAAACGTTTTGAGATTGGGTTGCAAAGTGATACTGCAAGCTGACAGTACGAGTGAAAGAAAGTGGATCTTTAACCAAATCAGCATAATTAAATGCATGTTTAAGTCTGAAAGTGAGACCCTCAGATAATACAGATAATTCAGCAGGAGAGAAACCCTTAGATAAGTATTTCCTGCTGGATACCCACTTATTTCTTATCAAAGCAATGACAGCAGACTTTCAACCAATCATTACAGGAGCTTCATCTATTGCAATCACTGAAGTTTTTCCCATTATTGCTCATATTTGTAGATAATGTTTCCTAAGCAAGAATATATGTTGCCAACCAACGATGTAATGTGCTTTGACACTAAATCAATAAATGAAAGAGGAACTGTTTGAAAACTGTAAGTATCATGGACACAAGATTGTTGTGGCAGCAACAAAGCACTCCTAAACAAACTCTCCATTGCTGGCACTGTACTTCTTCCACGCCAATAAAATAGGAATTCAAAACTAACACTGAGGGCCAATTTGCATTTCCAAAGAATATACTTCTTCCGACTTTGGCTTGAAGCACAGGGATTTACCCAATTTTTGTTTTGAGGGACCTCACCTAAGTCTCAGCCATTTTCTTCTCATCAATTGTGACCTACTATGAATACCAGAGAGACTTCGACACTGACAACTCTAATAACATGAAGAAAATAGGTCTGTATTGCCATGCGTGTATTATTAACAAACAAGCGATGTTGGCAGAGAAAAGATAGACTGCTACTTACAGTGAAGATGACATGTTAAGTTGCAGACAGGCACACTTACAATACACTTACACATTAGAAAGAATGGCATTCTGGTCTGAGCTGCTGGTGATGACGACCATGTGCACGAGATGTGCTTGCTTGATGGATGAATGTGTATGTGTTTCTCTTTCTTTTTCTTATAAAGGATGTGGCCGAAAGCTAATGTGTGTCACTTAATTGTGCCTGTCTGCAACTTAAAGTGTCATCTTTACAGTCAGTGGCAACCCATCGTTTCCTTACGTTACTGATATTCCAAACTGGAGTTTCCATTGTTTGAGGTTATCACAGAAGTGGAGGAGGAGGAGCTACTTGCTGACAATGACCAATCCCCACAGGCAAGCAGTGTGGGTATTCACAGGCGCCCACACGTGCATAGCACATGTGCCTATCTGTGGTCTGGATTCTTTCTTGTCTTGAGGAAGCCAGCAAAGAATTTTCTTAGTCACTTTGACTGCACACCCTCATTCTCTCAATTTGATGGCACTGACCTTTTGAATTATTCCTAATATACTACTCAAATTTATAATAGTGTACACAGCTAAATTCCTTATCTCACTGTCGCAACTTAGAATTTGTAGTACGCACTTATAGACTCCATTTCAGTCACAATGGGAATGTGGCACCAACCTTCCAGACAAATTTAAAGGCCTTTTTATTCTCATTTATTTCTTATGCTTTACATCTGACCACTGTTTTTGTTTGTTTACATCAGGAGATATACAGTGCTGATGAGAATTACTGAACCGTTAGTTTTAAACCTCACTACTGATTTTTTCTTCTTCATATATTTTCTTTTTTCATTGTGGAAGGATAGTTATGATATTCTGAAGGCTACAGATTCAAGAGCACTGTTTAATTTAGGAGACTGACAGCCTCACTGCTGCTGTTTTTATACTGGTGCCTGGTAAATATACACACCTCTTCTGTTCTCAAATATTGTTATGTTCATTTCTTGCTTCAGTTTTGAATTATACTCAGAGCATAATCTAACTTAACATCACTCTGAAAAATCATGATGAATTCAAGTCATAAAAAGAATTATGGCTTACCATTATAAAACAACAGAAGCGGCAGAAGAATTGACATCCATTTCTGTTCTATCGACCAATCAAAGACTGGGAATGCCCGAAGAGAATGAGCAAACCAACACTGCAACACAAAAAAATTAAACTTTACAATACATACTTGAATTTATAAAATGCAACAAACATATGTACTACTAACAATTTTCTTGTAGTGGCCATTTTTTGCAGCAGCAATATAATTTGTATCAATTAAAATGCCTCTGCACGCTGAAAATCAATGTTTAGTTGCCCAGATTATTTTGCCTTTATTGCTTGTCTTGGAATGTTAAACTATCTTTTTTGTACTGATGTTGATTTTCGATTATTATGTAAATTTTTTAAAATCTGAAATCAATGTCTGTAAACCAACATAATGTAAAATTTCAGGACATCCATTAATGATGCTATGTGATCTCTGGGTGATTAAATACATTCATTCACAGCATGCTAAAGATGTGCTTAATGATGCAAAAAAGTACTATTGTTTGTACAAAGTGAAAAAATCCAATGATTTTTAAAATGGTAAGATGCAACTCATGAAGAAAAGCACAGGAATGAATGATTCCTTTAACTTAATTGCACCCCCCAGAATCCTTCAATTAGCCTTTACAAATACCCACTTAACCGTACGTTAAGAGAACTTAAAAATCCATTAAATAACTTAAGGTATGGTTGCAGAGACACAAAATATGACAAAAATCTGTACATCTGTACTGTGAAAACCACAGTGGCAGAAGGTACTTATAGGTATATTAGGGCTTTGTGTTACATTCACATATGGAAAAATTACTGTTAAAATGCCTCTGAATGTTCTATAATTAATCTAATATTGTCCTCATAATCACTATGGTAGTGATCTATATGGGGTTGTAGGATACTCTTAGAGTTGTTCCAGTTCTTGAAACTTTGTAAGTAGAGTTTCTGAGGATAGTTTGCATCTGTCTTCAAGTGCCTGACATGTCAGTTTCTTCCGAATCCTTGAGACACTCTCCTATGGATCAAACAAACTTGTGAACATTTGTGCTGTCCTGCTCTGTGTAAGTCTGATATCCTCTGTTAGTTCTATTTGGTATGGGCACCACATACTTGAGCATTATTCTATGATTGTCTGCAATCTCCTCTGTAGCCATTTCCATAGTAATCCACCAATAAACTGAAGTCCGTCATCCATTTCACCTACCACTGATGCTATGTGATGGTTACATTTCACAAACACAATGTGTTACACCCACATATTTGTAGGAATTGACTCATTCCAACTGTGACTCATTGATACTGCAGCCATGTAGTACACAATTTTACATTTTTCAACATTTAAAGCAAGTTGTCAATCTTTGCACCATTCGAACACTGATTTAGATCTGACTGAATATTTGTGCAGCTTTTTTCAGACAGTACTTCATTACAAGTAATTGCATCATCAGCAAAAAGTCTGAGGTTACTGTTAATATTGCCAGCAAAGTTATTAGCATACAATATGAACAGAAAGGGTTCCAACAAAATTCCCTGGAGGACATGCAAACTTACTCCTTTGTCTGTCAATGGCACTCCACCCATGTTAACTTGATGCATCCTCCATACCAAAAAATCATCAACCCAATCACGAATTTCACCTGATACCTCAATATGATTGTAATTTTGATAATAAGCATAGACGTGGAACTGAATCAAGTAGTTTTGGAAACAGAGAAATACTGCATTTACATAACTGCCTTGATCCATCAACGGCTTTTAGGATTCATGCGAGAAAAGTGCGAGTTGTGTTTCACTTGATTGATGTTTTCAGTATCTATTCTGGTTGGCTTGGAGGAAGTCATTCTGTTTGAGATGATTCATTACATTTCAGCTCACAAACGTTCTACGATCCTACAACAAATGGATGTCAAAAGGATTGGATGGCTGATTACAGATCACTTCTGCTATCCTTCTTGTGGATGAGTGTGATCTGTGCTTCCTTCCAACTAATGAGCACTCCCCCATCCCAAGGCATCTACAGTAGATTAAAGTTAAAAGAGAGGCTAACTCAGCTGTAAATTCGGTATGGGATTGATAGGAATTCCATCTCTTTCTAGAGCTTTGTTCAGTTTTCACTTTTCCTTAACACCACTGACACTAACACTTGTATCACTCATCTTTGTAGTAGTATGAGAATTAAAATGGGGCAATACCCACAGATTTTCATTTGTAAAGGAATGTTTGAATCTGAGTTAAGCTTTTCTGCTTTTGCTCTGTTACCCTCAATTTGTTCCTGTCTCATCCATGACTGTCTCGACCATTAACAGCCTTAACTTATGACCAGAATTTCTTTTGAATTTGTGAGAGATCTGTCAATAACATACTGCTACAGTAGTTGTACATGGCTTCGTGCATTGTCCTCTTGATAGGCAAATGCGTTTCATTCAGCAACTCTCTTCCTACAGACCTATGCTTTGTTTTACACCTATTATGCAGTAGTCTCTGTCTCTTTAGAAGTTTCTTTACAGCAACTGTATACTACGGAGGGTCCCTCCCATCATGACTTGTAGATGATACTTACCATGTTCTATGCCTCAACTGGAGTGTGTTCTGCATATTTTTCACACTGTTATATATTCTATTGGCATGCTGATCTCTGATTATTTTGTTAGTGATAGTGTATAACATTTATATGTTTTAAAGCATCTGTCATCTGTTAGGTCTTTTATGTCCAAGAAGAGTAGGACTGCTAATTCTTGTCTTCTCATTAAGTACATGTTACTGCTCAACTATCATGATCAGTTTTTGATTGTTATTTATTCTGAAGATAAGTCACATCTGTTATTAAGTTTGTTTGCATGCAATTGCAGTCACAAAGACTGTCTGTGGTTATGTGAAAATGAAGATTTAAATGTCCTGTATGTTTTGTTCCAAATTCAAGGTACTTATAGGCCTTGTATATTGCATTTGTAGCACATTGGGTCTCGGGCAACATGTCTTTATAAGATGTTGGTTATATTGTATGCAACAGATATGTTAAAATTAATCTGCTTACATGCATACCACTGAAAGAGGTCTCGGGGATGTGGGTAGAAATCAAGGCTATACATTTTGTTTAAGTAAAATATAATGAAATGACTTTAATACTGTGAAATATTGAAATGTTAATATTAATTATATTACAACTTAACAAACATATTTTAAAAGTTTCTGTGAAGACAATATTTAATAGAGTAAAAGACATCGCCCACAAGAAAGTCCTGTAACACACCGAATTTCCTGAAATAAGTCATTTTCTTGAGCATGACAGTTCTTTATTTGAAATAAATACTTTTCTTTCATTTAATCTATGATTAGCTAATTTTGTCTCCTAGGGGATTATCACTCAATCACACACTTAAATTATAACCTTTTCTCATAATATGAGACACCATTACATATTGTTCTTTCTAGACTTCTGTGAGGATCATGATGTGCTGTAAGTGTATAAAGTAATTTTTGTGTAATTTAACATGATAATTCTCAAGAAGGCAAAATAAGCTAATTGCAAATGAAATGAAATTAACTGTTTATTTCAAATGAGTAAACAGCTTCACTGCATGAAAATTACTTCTTTTAAGAAACTGAATGTTGCTGAACTCTACCACATCATCAAAAACAATTTAGTATGCTCTGGCAGATTTCTGAGTGTGTTCACATGTCTGAATATATTTCATACACCAATGTCAAGCTCCTAGAGTCTTTGGAGAAGTTGTATTTGGTCCTAATATTACAGCAATACTCTGACCTGTGCTACACCATTTTATGCAAATCCAGAGTTACATGATTCATCCATTAGAGTGCCACGCATCTCTATTCCCTCACTCTGACCACACAGTGTTTGGCTTATGACAGGTTTGGACAAACTTTGCGTGGAGCTGGATAGGTAGATTTTAACTATGTCATCCAAACAAAAAAGAGCTGATTCGTCTGCTTCAAACAAGAAAAGAAAATCATTATCTTTTGAAAGAAAACTTAATATAACCAAAGAGTTTAACAACAAAAATTAAAATTTGTGAAATGGCAAAGAAGTTTGATGTGCAAGAATCAACAGTCAGAATAAGCGTAAATAAAGCAGTTCTCAAAGTTATGACAAATGCTCAATTTCTGACGTCAAGTATCATTAGTAAACATCATAGTGTCGTTGCTCAGAGGGAAACAATGTTAAAATTATGATGTGATAATCAATTAAGAGTGAAAAACTGTCCTGTTGATCAGAATGCTGTATGCTCTCATGCTAAACTGAGCTTTGAGAGACTGAAAGGAATGGCTGGGGAGGCAGACAAAGATGATATGTTTAAAGCTAGGAATGGATGGTTTAGCCCAGTCAAAAGTCATTACAATTGGCATAGCATTGGAGAAAGTGAAGATGTGGCAAGCACTGATAAAGAGACTGCAGTACTGTATCCAGAGAAAGGGTCGACAGAAGCGTCCAATCCCACGTGTCGGTTTTGACCCGTGACTTAAGGGTGTTGTCGTGTGTGACGTCATGACGGCGTGGAGTTTGGTTTGAGTGTGGCAGTCTCCAGTTCTGTTTTATCTTATTTTATTTACTTTTCTGATTTGTTCGTTCTATCTCGTGAGATTTTTTTTAAAATTTAAAAACACTTATTACTTATTTTAATTATCTGTTTCCTCCAATTTCTGTTTTAGTTTATTATATTTATCTTTCTGATCTGTTCGTTCTATCCCGTGAGATTTTTTTTTTTTTTTTTAAGACAAAAAACACTAATCAGCTACTGAAGCATCTTTATCTTCTATGGGTTGCAGGGGTTACGACCCCTGGGGAGGTGGGTGGGTATTCATGCATGGCTGTCTTCACTTACACGTTGTTGCTACGTAAGGCGTCTAAATTTGTTTATATTTAGTTTGCCCCCCACCCAAAACACCCCATTTCCCGCGCTTGTCCCGTTAGTGTCATTAGGCTTCTTGTGGAAAGTGTGTGTGTTTGTTTTTGTTTCCGCCATATTTGTGACGTCATGGGTCAAAGCAGACGGGCGGGATCGGACGCTTCCGTATTTCCCAGAGAAACTCAAGGCAATGATAGAAGAAGGTGGCCAAACCAGACAAACCATATACAGCGTAGATGAAACTGGTCTGTTCTGGAAGCAGATGCCTAAAAAAAGAGAAAACCTTTCTGGGTTATAAAGTCACCAAAGATCGATTGACAGTGCTAGTTGGCACGAATGCAGTTGGTGACTGTACATTAAAACCTCTCTTAATTTATTTCTCAGATAGTCCAACAGCTTTCAAAAAAATATCTGAAGCTGGGCTGCTTGTGGTTTGGAAGTCAAAAGATTTAGCTAAAGCTTGAGTGACAACTTCCCTTTTTGAGGACTGGTTTGGTCATCACTACATACCTGAAGTCGAACATTACTGCCAGTTAAAACAAATCCCATTTGCAGTGATGCTATTACTCAACTAAACACCAGGTCATCTTACTGTTAACAATAATTAATTTGGACCCATGTGTGAAATTTGTAATTTTGCTACCAAAAACAACCATCTTCCTGGAACTGACGGACCAAGGAGTCATTGAAATAGTTAAAGCTTAGTACAAGAGATGACCATCTGCCCTTCTACATGAAGCTATGAGACAAAACAAAAAGTTCTCTGTTAAAAAATTTTGGAAGCAATTCAATGTTTAACATGCCACGAGAATTAATGAACAGTCGTGGAATGAAATTCCACAGAAAACTTTAAATGGTGTCTGGAAAAACTGTGAACATTTTTTTCACCACTGAAACCCCGGGGGGGATCAGCACCAGATCCTAACAAATCAATAATGCGATTGAAGAAGTGCTCTATCTTGCCAGACAGTTAAATTTAGAGTGGACGGTGGTGACACTCAAAAACTGATGGATTCATATAATCATGAGCTGAAAATTGAGCTTATAGAATTGCATGAGCAAGAGCAAAACAATGAACAAACTCAGTTCAAGCAAAGGATCAAACTACAGTTGCAAACTTGACACGAGGCCTCGTTTGAACTGAAAAAAGATTATAAATTTTGGAAAAAAAAGACTCCAACAAAATGCACATTTCTGCTCAAAAGTGGAGAATAAAAAATTTGTTAGCATGCTACAAGGAATTTTTTTTGTGAGAAGAACAAAAAATTGATTCATCAGATGACACTGTTAGTTTTTATGAAGCTTTCTACATCACAATAACTTTACTTTACATTGTTGCAATGTATAACACCTTGTGTAATATGATTTGCTGTATTGTTGAACATTTTATTAAAAAATTTTCTTCTAAATTACATTGTTCTCTTTAGTCTTTGGTCCCAATTGAACATAATTTGTATGTATTTATATGCAAAATTGAATCATGACTCACATGAATTTGACTTTCAAGGTTATCACTCTGTCCCACCTATCACATAAGTC
The DNA here is from genome assembly GCF_023898315.1 of Schistocerca nitens. Classification (NCBI taxonomy): domain Eukaryota; kingdom Metazoa; phylum Arthropoda; class Insecta; order Orthoptera; family Acrididae; genus Schistocerca; species Schistocerca nitens. Next base: position 980,502,433 of record NC_064615.1, on the reverse strand, counting down.
CAGGGTATTGCTGTATTCTGTATTTACCTGAGTATAAGATGACCTTAAATGTAACATCTTATTTATTTTTTAACATATTCTGTCTAATCAAAATTACAAACTTTTACTGATGTAAGGTACCTCTCTAAAAAGTTAACATTACACCTATTCTAAACTCACAAAAAGGAATTTTTTACATTAATTTTTGTCTTCAGCACCTGTTATTTCTTTCTTTTTACTTAGCCTGTCATTTGTGGTATCACTATTTTTAACCATCACTTTAACTGGTCAGATGTGAAACTTACATCTTCATTGACACAAGTATCTAGCTATCTCGTCCTAATATGTTGTGATTTCTAAGGTTGTGGTTACAATGACACCTGAGAACACAGTTCTTCCCCCCCCCCCCCCCCGAACAAACAGTGGATTTAACTTTTGTACTGGCATGAGAATGCTACAATGTCTCTTGCTTCCGATCATACTGCCAATTCGCCATTCCCTAATTGGTTGCGTAGAACCAGCCGCTGCATATCCCCTATTGTTGCCATCACACCTCACGGTGAGCGTCGACAACTTTGCTGCAAGAAATACGTAAGTACCGTATGCTACTGGCCCAATCTAGACTTTTAGCATTTCTGCTATTGTCATATATTTGTCCAATTTCAAAGTCAATTATTGGATTCTGAGTACAAATGATAGAGGAAAACTGCAGTTTAAAGTGGCAGATGTTCATAAAAAGCCCAAGTATACAGTATAGATTCTCTCATGGTTTACTGCATGGCGAAATCTGCTGCCCACTCGCCACTCCCCTCATCAAAGTTCAGCTTCAAATACTTACATACTGCTGTGCTTGAGCAATATGAAACACAGACTGCAATATCTTCTCTGTGCAGGACATATGTAACAACATAACTAATACACCAATAAAAAGCAATCATGATTCAGTCCAATTCTCGACTTTAGCTCGTACCATGACAGGGTGTATACGCGGACAAGAAAAAAAAATTCCCAGATTTTTCCCGGATTTCCAGGTTAAAATTATACTTTCTCCCGGGTGAAAATACGCTTTTTCCCTGTCAAGTGACAGTATACTTTTCCTCGAAACTGTAAAACTTATCAATCCTTTGAATGGTAATAGTAAAAAAACACGTTTTGGAAAGATCTTTGATGTGCAGCAACATGTTCGCTGCATATTTTCGTATTACGAAAGTGTAAATTTAAATTCCCCCAAACACCGCACGTTACTTTCCGAAGCATTGAAATCAAGATTGCAATGCGCTTTTGTAGTCAGTCATAGCTCGTCACGTGATCTCGCCAGCCGATAACAGCGGATCTTCTAGTGTAGGATATGTGATGTAGTCAGCCAATAGCAATATCAGTGTTAAGTAGCGTGTACACACAAATAGGAAACGTGAATGATTTAAATTAACATACACAGCGTTACTACAAGAAAAGAAAAGCTTTCAAATACAATATTGGTCTCCGAGATTAATAAGCTGCAAGAGAAGCTAAGCTTTCACATATAATGTTGATTTTTTTGCGCGTGTTACACTTCAAGGTACAACACACAAATGCATCAGTAAAATTTTTAATAAAGACAAATGTCTGATCTTCTGAGCTCAAAATTTTTTTAAATGTACGTCGTCAAAGACTTGATTTTTAAATGAGAGTCAAACGCTCTGTGATTTAAGAAATTCATCATACATTCTCGCACATAATTCATCTTGCATAAAAGGAAATTTACTCTGAAAGTAACGCTTTTCAAACAACCATTCGAAATATTTTCCCGTGACCTGTTAGAAATGGGTTCGTTTCAGTAGTTGCCAGAGAGCGCCAGAAACACGTCACTGTGCTTGCGCAGCTACGATGATGCAGGAAGCCCGTATGTTCGTAGGTGTAAAACATTAAAAGATCTTACACTGTGTCATAAAAGAAACAAGACATCAGAGGATACTCCAAGAACATCGGAATTTCGTGAACCATACTACAATGCGTAATTCGGTTTAAAGTGCACATTCGCATGTCCAGATTCGGACGTAAATTTTCTTCAGTACCGGTACTGTATTATCTCATGTTTGCTTCTTTATTACGGCGTAATGCCATACGTGCTTGAAGATGAAAACATGCACTTTTGAAAGGCTGCGAACAGTTGAAACTAGCCCATAGTATGAAATTAAACACTTAGTTTCAAATAAATTGACTGCCCCAGCGGAAAATATTAATAAAAGCCAAATTTCTTTGGCAAACCGACAAAAATAACTTCTTTGTTCTGCAAGAAGATTAATGCCTGACTGACAGAAAGGTGAAGATAAAACCTGAAACTAATAACATATTTTAGCCTTCCGTAATTATGCGAACGTATTTTAATTCATTTGATAGCTCACGGCCATAGATATCCATTTTGTTTTCGTTTAATGTGAGAGCAATAAATGAAAAGGAAACAGCAAAATCACTAAACGTAAACATGGGTCACGTGGAGACTCCCCACTAGAACTCAGATTGCTCTGTGTCTGTGAATCAGCCCCGGACCTCCGATATTTCCGAACCGGAGCAATATTAGATAGTGGCGCCCAACCACACGTCTGTAGCGAGAAGCGGGAAAAGGTACTTCTCATACGCGACTCAACTGCACACGCGCAAGGGCCGTCCCGCAACTGCTCAAACGAATCTAAAGTAAACAGTTGTGACGTCACGCTCATCGGAGACAATTTGTTGTTAGGAAGCACTGCATAGTCTTCCCAAAGCCTTTGACACACTTTGCAGTTGGCAAACGCTTGTATGAGAACTGTGTTTTATTGTTGTATATGGTGTATTTCCTTTGCGACTTACGTTTTCTTTTCGTTTTTTTTTTCTCCCGTTCATCTTTTGTTGCTGCGGTATTATACTGCAGAAGCGGGATACAGTATTTTATTTTATTTATTTATTTATTTATCTCTTGTTCCGGTGATCCATGTTGTGACAGTATCACAGGATATGGAACGTATCAATTTTACAAGCTTTTGGCCAGAATTTATGGTAATACATAAAACAAAACAAAAACAGTAAACAGTAACTTAGGTCCCACTACAAAAAAAAATACATTTTAGAAATAGATAGAGATTACAAAACAAAAAACAGTAAACAGTAACTTAGGTCCCACTACAAAAATACATTTTAGAGAGAGATAAAGATTACAAAATAATAAGTGTTACAGAGAAATAAATATTGCAAAATATATGTTTACAATAAAAATATTCGGTATTACAAATACAAATTTGGGCATACATTTGCAATTTACAATACAAGAGATGTTAAACACTGTAGTTCAGGAACTCTTCTAATGTATAAAATGATCCTTGCAATAGGAACTGCCTTAAGGTTTTTTTAAACAGGAGATCATCATCTACCAAACACTTACTTCTTGAAGGGAGGGCATTAAAAATCTTACAGCCACTGAAATGGACTCCTTTCTGCACCATACTTAGATTTGGCTGTTCATAGTGGATATCATGTTTCCTTCTAGTATTGACTGTGATATGTGCTATTCAGCTTAAAGATGGATTTTTCTTTCCTTATGAAGCACATCAATGAGAATATATACTGTGCAGTGGATGTAAGTATTTCAAGCTTCTTAAAAAGATTCCTGCATGTGGCTCTAGGATGGACTCCACACATGATCCTTATGGCTCTTTTTTGTACACACAGTACTTTTTTAGCCAGTGGCTGATTTCCCCAAAATATAATTCCAAATGCCATAATTGCATGAAAGTAACCATAATACGCTGACTTCATGGTTTCCATATTTCTATAAGAAGAAACAATGCGCAATGCATATGTTGCTGAACTTAGTCTTTTGCACAGATCCACGATGTGGTTGGACCAATTCAGTTTACTATCAATATGCAAGCCTAGGTACTTTGAGGAATCTACCCTGGTTATTGTCTGCTCACCTACCTTTACAAATATTTCCTGATCTTTGGATGTTTTGTGGAACTGAATGTAGTTTGTTTTACAATAATTTAAAATAAGACCATTAATGTTGAACCAGTTCACCGTTTCATTTAAAACCTTATTTGCCGTTACCTCAAGCTTATCTTCCGAATTATTAACAAGTAGTGTAGTGTCATCCGCGAAAATGGTGAATCTACAATATTCTGTAGAGAGAGGAAAATCATTTATAAATACACTCCTGGAAATGGAAAAAAGAACACATTGACACCGGTGTGTCAGACCCACCATACTTGCTCCGGACACTGCGAGAGGGCTGTACAAGCAATGATCACACGCACGGCACAGCGGACACACCAGGAACCGCGGTGTTGGCCGTCGAATGGCGCTAGCTGCGCAGCATTTGTGCACCGCCGCCGTCAGTGTCAGCCAGTTTGCCGTGGCATACGGAGCTCCATCGCAGTCTTTAACACTGGTAGCATGCCGCGACAGCGTGGACGTGAACCGTATGTGCAGTTGACGGACTTTGAGCGAGGGCGTATAGTGGGCATGCGGGAGGCCGGGTGGACGTACCGCCGAATTGCTCAACACGTGGGGCGTGAGGTCTCCACAGTACATCGATGTTGTCGCCAGTGGTCGGCGGAAGGTGCACGTGCCCGTCGACCTGGGACCGGACTGCAGCGACGCACGGATGCACGCCAAGACCGTAGGATCCTACGCAGTGCCGTAGGGGACCGCACCACCACTTCCCAGCAAATTAGGGACACTGTTGCTCCTGGGGTATCGGCGAGGACCATTCGCAACCGTCTCCATGAAGCTGGGCTACGGTCCCGCACACCGTTAGGCCGTCTTCCGCTCACGCCCCAACATCGTGCAGCCCGCCTCCAGTGGTGTCGCGACAGGCGTGAATGGAGGGACGAATGGAGACGTGTCGTCTTCAGCGATGAGAGTCGCTTCTGCCTTGGTGCCAATGATGGTCGTATGCGTGTTTAGCGCCGTGCAGGTGAGCGCCACAATCAGGACTGCATACGACCGAGGCACACAGGGCCAACACCCGGCATCATGGTGTGGGGAGTAGAGATGGGGGATCCGCTCTTGAACTAATTCATAGAGTGGAATCTTTCAAAGGAATGAACAATCAGTGATTCAGAAAAAAAGAACGGTAGCTCCAAATGTTTCCCACGGCAGAGAGAGAGAGAGAGAGAGAGAGAGAGAGAGAGAGAGAGAGAGAGAGAGAGAGAGAGACGGAGCATATCAGCAGCGCCTCTGCTGGTCAGAGCACAGTGCACGCCACACAACACAGCCAGCGCCGGCCTCTGCCCTGCTTCTACCTTGGCTGCCTGCATTGTGCAGTGCCCCATTGGATTTTGTGTTTCACATATGCCGTGCCGTCTCTGTGCGTCGTCTGCCGTGTGCAGTGTCTGGCGCAGGTTAACTTCGCATCGCACTCTGTCGGCGATCGTTTCAGTCGCACGTCCTGCCCTCTGGGCAGTTGATGCGAGCAACAGGACAGAGAGCCACCTAGCGGATAACATAGGAACTACTTGCAAAAACCTGCTCGCAAGGGAATGGACGATTTGGCTCCGAGCGGGTGAGTTCACCGCTTCCCCCAGCCTCGGAACTCGCCCGCTCAACGCTCACCCCACCGTCTCGACTCTAGCCAGAGCGTTGAGCAAAGCGACTCAGGTGTCACTCTGGTCTCTGCGGTCTCAGCTCATGCAGTAATACAGCTCGCGGCTCGACCTGCTCGACTCAGCGCCTCTGCATCGGAGTTCGTCCCCACTGGATATTGTTCTTCGTAGTAATACCGCTATGTATATTACATTATTATGTTATGTATACATCAATCGTTTTTATTTTATTTTTATTTGTTTAAACTGATTAGATTAGGTTCCTGATGACTCCTCTTACCATAGGATTTTTATTATGGACACTCGAATTTACGCTTTAATTACGAGCGAACCGATAAACGTATCGCAAAATGTGATACACCAATATTTTCCTTGTTTTATTCTGCGTAAGGCTATATGCAGCACTTTCGTTTTACAGTCAAATTTATATATTTTTTCTTATTCTGGTACGGATTTTGCGATTTTAGGCGTCTTCGGAAGGAAACGTTCACTTTAAAAATATATGGCTTGCGATGTATTTGTATGAGGTTAATGAAATTTTAATACATTATAGCCAAATATATTGTTAATGTAAATCTCAAGTTACAACATTTTCCGATCACCCAAAAAACCACGATAGTGCAAAATACATCAATAATCAAAAACTTTGTCATATCGTGGAAATTTCAATAAACAATACAAAATTCTTACTCATTATGTGTGTTACTTCAAAATAATATCAAATAAGATCAAAATACAGGTATAGTACTGGAATAAACCAAGTTTAAAGGGCAATGTGCCTTCCATTTATTTTCTATTGTAAATGAGTGGCGAGTCATGAAAAAGAGCTAATTCATTTCAGGGAGTGAACAGTTCTGATCCAATCTGTGAAAAGAACAGTTTTGCCCATCTCTAGTGGGGAGCGATCTCCTACACTGGCCGTACACCACTGGTGATCGTCGAGGGGACACTGAATAGTGCACGGTACATCCAAACCGTCATCGAACCCATCGTTCTACCATTCCTAGACCGGCAAGGGAACTTGCTGTTCCAACAGGACAATGCACGTCCGCATGTATCCCATGCCACCAAACGTGCTCTAGAAGGTGTAAGTCAACTACCCTGGCCAGCAAGATCTCCGGATCTGTCCCCCATTGAGCATGTTTGGGACTGGATGAAGCGTCGTCTCACGCGGTCTGCACGTCCAGCACGAACGCTGGTCCAACTGAGGCGCCAGGTGGAAATGGCATGGCAAGCCGTTCCACAGGACTACATCCAGCATCTCTACGATCGTCTCCATGGGAGAATAGCAGCCTGCATTGCTGCGAAAGGTGGATATACACTGTACTAGTGCCGACATTGTGCATGCTCTGTTGCCTGTGTCTATGTGCCTGTGGTTCTGTCAGTGTGATCATGTGATGTATCTGACCCCAGGAATGTGTCAATAAAGTTTCCCCTTCCTGGGACAATGAATTCACGGTGTTCTTATTTCAATTTCCAGGAGTGTATAATAAAAAGTAGGGGGCCCAGAACTGAGCCCTGCGGCACTCCACATGTAATGGTACCCCATTCTGAAGATATTGGGACACCATCTTGACTATCTACTACAACTTTTTGTTTTCTGTTTGACAGATATGAGTCGAGCCATTTCCCTGCTGCACCACTTATACCGAGATGTGCAGCTTTTTGTAAAAGAATTTGGTGATTTACACAGTCAAATGCTTTTGTTAGGTCACAAAATATGCCGATCACTTTCAGTTTTTTGTTGATAGATTCCAAGAGTTTGCCAGTAAATGCAAATATTGCATCTTCTGTTGACAAACCTTTCTGAAATCCAAACTGACTTTTGCTGAAGCTATTGTGTTCACTGAGATGCTTAACTATCCTGGCATGCATTAGTTTCTCTAAAACTTTTGAAAAGCTTGTCAGTTGTGATATTGGCCTATAGTTAGCAGTATCCGTCTTATCCCCCTTCTTATACAGCGGTTTTACAACTGCATACTTAAGCCTCTCAGGAACTATTCCTTGCTTAAGTGATGCATCAAAAATGTGGCAAAGGACTTTACTTACATGGCTGGAGCAGTATTTTAATAATTTGTTAGAAATGTTGTCAATTCCAGCAGAGTTTTTACTTATCAGGGATTTAATAACTCTTTCAATTTCTTGAACAGTGACTGTTTTTACCTTCATGTGTTGCACTAAACCAGGTACTCTAGCTTTCAAAAGATTGATGGCTTGCTTCATGGACCCTTGTAAACCTATTTTTTCTGTTACTGTTAAAAAATTGTAGTTGAATGTGTCTGCAACTGTTTTTGGATCGCTAACAAGATTACCCTCACTTTTGATTTGGATATTTTCACTACAAACTGCATTTTTCCACGTTTCCTTCTTTACAAATTTCCAGATAGTTTTTACTTTATTGCTCGAGTTGTCAATTTCTGCCTTCAAGCACATGTTCTTTGCTGCCTGAATTGTCTTATTCAGAACTTTATTGTAGATTTCATAGTGTGTAATCCTACTGTTATCATTTGAACTCCTGGCTGCAGCATATAGTTCTCTTCTTGTTTTACAAGAGATTTTGATGCCTTTAGTAATCCAAGGCTTGTTTCCAGATTTGAACAGGTTTTCTCTCACTGATTTTTTAGGAAATGCTTCTTCAAAAAGGCTTGTAACTTCATTGATAAATATATTAAATTTTGAATTAACATCAACTGTAGCATATACAGGAGACCAGTCCACAAGCTGTAATATCTTTTGTTAGAGTATTGGTTCTTACCCGTCAAAATCACAAAAATTTAACTGAAAACTAAAACAATGAAAAATTCCCACAATTCCAAAAAATTCCCGGGTTTATCCCGCTTTTCTCCCGGATGAAAAAATTTCCAGGTTTTTCCCGTGTCTCCCGGTTGTCCCGGGTCATATACACCCTGCATGATCTACTAACAACTGTTGGTACCATAACCACAATGGGGTCTTTCTGCTGTAATTTATTCTTCGGATAACAAATGCAGTAAGTTTATTGTGGTTTATTTCATTTGTTCCACAATTCTGTATTAATTTTCTTTCTTGTTTCATCTTTGTATCACCATCTTATTCTAATGCTAATTAAAATCTGATGACATTTTTCACTAAATTTCTAATGCGTGAACAGCAAACGAATTTCTCATTTAAACCCACTTGGTAAATCATTACAATTTCTCATAACCAATAGAAAACTGACTTGGTTTCAGAATCGAGTGATGGTTTTTGACAAGCCACATAAATGTGTGTATACAACAGCCATACATATACAAGAATTTTTATTGCAAACTCGTTCAGACACAACTAAAGTGTGTAAATTGATAGAATTTAACACTATTTCCTCCTGAGTTTCCCAAAATTGTCAATTTTTAAGCAGAGCATTAGACTGTTGTGAAGTAGCTAGTTCAAGTTTCTAGTGTATCCGCTGCACTACTGCCGCAAGTCAAATGACAGGTGATTGTTTGAGGAAGATCGATACTGCATTAAACACTTTGGTGCATCGGGAAATCTCAAGCCTATTCAAATGAAAACATTGTTTGCTCTTCGAAATAAATTTGTATGAAACCTCAGTAGCCAAAGCTGCATCTGTAAATGTAAGATGACTCCATATAAAGCTATTAAACTATGTAAAAATGTTAATCTCTAAAGGAATATTTTAATATACGAATATGAGATGACCTGTATTTTTTTTAACTATTAATTTGGGAAAAAACCTCGTCTTACAATTGGGTAAATATGGTATTCATGCATTACAATAGTTTTTTTAGAAAGGGAAATGTTAACAACAAACATTTACAGACACCGGCACCTATAACTTTGACACTCTGTACTCTCGTTGGATGACGTTTCCGGACATAGGTTCCTATTCAAAATACGATATACTCACTCCCTTCTACAAGCCCTAGAAGTCTGTAATGGGAATTTCCGACCACCCTGTGTATATTATGTCTCAGGTCACATATCTGGGAGAACAACTGTTCAAAAATCCCCATCTAACCGTCCAGATTTAAGTTTTTTGTGGTTTCGCTAAATCGCTTATGAAAAATGCTGGGATGGTTTCTGTGAAAAGGATATGGCCAATTCACTTCCCAACTTTCCTTAGTCCAAACTTTTGTTCCTCTCTATTAATCTCATTATTAACGGTACGTTAAACTCTAATCACCTTTCTTCTGTACTACATTCTGGTGTTTATTGAGCCACAACATTTTTTTTTTTTCATTCTATGTCTGTTCTATAATTCTAGTGTGGTCTCAGCTCTTTGAGATTGCTGATGAATGTGCAAGTTGCGTTTGTGTGTGTGTGTGTGTGTGTGTGTGTGTGTGTGTGTGTGTGTCTACTGCTGACAAAGGCCTTAATGGCTGAAAGCTTTAATTGTGTGAATCTTTTTATTGTGCCTATCGCGACTCAGCATCTCCGCTATATGGTGAGTAGCAGCTTTCTTTCTCTGGTGGTGTTCTATAATTCTGCATGTCCATGACTGATCTTCCCAGTTTGTCATGTGAAAGTAGAGTAACTGCCTGTAGTATGAAAAGGTTTGAGATGCATTTGAAATAGTTGCATACAAGTGGCTGCTCCTTTGCTTAAATTCCCCCAATTTTCATTTCAAGCCAATATTGCTTATTTGCTTAACATGTGATGTAATTTTCACACTGCTTTTAACTTTCACTTGGTCAGTACTTTATAATAATGTATACACATTTTACTGTTTCAGAAACATTGAGCTTAAGTCTTTTAAATTAATGGGATAGGCTCACAAAGATACTTGACATAGCTTGATAATGTATTCACTTGTGTGTCTTGGCATCTCTCATATGCAGCAATATGCATCTATTGATATGGGTAACAACGTATGATTAACACATCATCAAATTGAATTGCAATCTACAGTGACATTTATAAACAAAAAACTGTTATGAACTGAACTAGTTATATCGCTGTTCTTCATATTCCTTATTTCAGCTTTAGAAGCTTTATGCTTTGTACACTGTTATCTTGCAGATTAATATTTTATAACAGAGCATGAATAACAGAGTTAATAAAATATAATTTTAAATGCAAATGATTACTATGTTTCCAGGATTATAATGGAATGCACTTACTGTGACAGCAAATGTAATAAGTAAGAAAATAAAACGAAACCAGATTTCAATCTGAGTGAAGGCAGGATTGTAGCTCTTGAACTGCAAAGAAAGAAAATAGTAACTTAAGTGCTTGCTACTCTCTCATTAACAATATATTTCTTTAAAAAAGACTGATACATCAGATTTAGGGAAAAAAGTACTAATAACAAACACGAAATATAATGAATATGAAACAGATAAGAAGTTAAAAAACCAGTCAAATTATTAGCTAGCTCTAAAATGCATAGAAACAAACATATTTCTTACATAGAATGTTACATCATGGATTGTGTAACGCTGATGAAAACTTTCAAGGCCATAGAAATGGATGGTGAGGATGTAGTGTGTATAATCAAGAAATCCAAGATGCAGGACAATGAATTCTTCACAGTCCTGCCGTTTACATTTCAGATGACGTGTTCTGAAAGAAAAAGGTGATGTTAAAATACACAGTATTAATGTTCCACAATAACAGTTATTTAATAGTTCATTATGAACTGGCTTTCAACTTCTTAGGCCATCATCACATAACTTAACCTCTTGTATGTGACTGTAATCTTTTAGTACTGACAAGCTGTCAAAGGAAAATGCAATTGGAAAGCAAAGTTATGAGAGGCTGGAGATAGCAGTTATTGATTCTTATCAGGGCAATTCAGAAGTAATTGAGCCATGTTTCTGCAATTGTATCTGCCTGGTAGCCTATTCCTCTGCACACCAGGCAGGCCATGTGGGCAGTCGCCCCGCCAGCCGGACGTGTGTAAACAGCTCTCATCAACACTAAAATATTTTTTGTGTGTGGGCTGGGCTGTTTACCATGGACTTACATTTTGTCTCCACAGCATCTGGTCATGCCAACCTCACCTACAGGCAGTGTGCCAGGCAGTCAGCAGGGCACTCTTTTGCTACACCAGGTCACGTGCCCTCACAGTGTCACGTGGATATCCATCTGCATCTGACTATTTAGGCCACCGCTGGACCATGCTAAGTGAGTTTACAGCAGCACCAGCCCAATAAAGTCCCAGATCTTCATGCCACTGCCTACTGCAACTCTGGGGTTTGTCATGTAGGCACATTACAGACAACATCACATGAGAGACATTTCTGTTGTGTGTAGTTGTGTTGGTATTCGTCTAAGGACATTATAATTAAGTTTCGTTTTGTTAATAAATAGTTATTCTTTCAAACTGTCTTTGATCACTCCTCAGTATGAGGATGCTTAAAGAAAATTGAGGTTGATGATCTGGGGATAGTGCGGACAAATGTTGATTTAAATACTGACAAGTAATGAACTGATTTCTGATGTAGTGCAAAGGAATATTGCTGATGTACTCTAACTGGGAGTCGATCAGCAAATTGTTGCTGTAAATAATGGTATTTTTGCTGATGTTGAAACAGACTGTGGACATTTATTAAATGAAATGGCTAACAAAGTTGATGATTATGTTAATAATGGATGTAAAATGTATGTGTTTAGTAATAAAGTATCTAATGTTCAATGTAAATGAGCAAAAGACGATTTGCAAGGTAGATGGTAATGGTGAATGCATTTGCATTCGCTGGATGTCAGACATTCAGAGATTTTATTGTGTTTTGCACTGGTATGGCAAACTTTCTGAAAGGTAAATGTGGGATTTCACTCAATGCTGCAAAAACAAATGAGATGGCAAGGGGTCAAATTAACCGTGAATTCACCAGTAAGTAGGAGGTTCACTATTCTTTAGCACACTATTTGGCACATAATGTTTTCCCAAGCTGTGTGATTTCACTCTTCCTTTCTGGAATCACTCAATCCCTTGACTATATTCCAGTAATCAAATTTTCTGTGCGCTTGTAATTACAAGTTTTGTATGTCAGTTCATACTGATAAAAGATAAGAGAATGGAAGTAAAATATTTGTCAGCAGAAATTTTGGAAAAAGTGTCTTATTTTGTTGTTAAGTATATTAATGAAGAAAGTTTGGCAAATATCACATCTCTTTCAGCAAAAATTGATGTAAAAATAGTGATTTAATCCAAAATATGAGAAAATGTGAAATTTTTAAGAAAGATTGTAGAAACTATGATACTGCAGTGCATGTGTTGTTCAGAAAAATGATACAATGTTTCTTCGGACAAGTGTGTATGCATGCACGCAAGTCCAAAGGAGCATTCTGCATTGTACTTCTGAACAACACAAGCACTGCAGTATCATATTTATCCACAGACATTGGGCAAGCAAATTTCAATTAACATGTCTCACCTGTACAGGAATATACATAATGAATGTACGTGTGCAGGTTAATGGCACATGGTCGACAACATACGGAAGTTGAGGTCTGGTCGTGGGGCATCGTCGGATAGCCTAACAGCATAGTGACCACTCACGTTAAGTGGGAAATCTGTCTTCAACCTGGTTCAAATGGCTCTGAGCACTATGGGACTCAACTTCTGAGGTCATCAGTCCCCTAGAACTCAGAACCACTTAAACCTAACCAACCTAAGGACATCACACACATCCATGCCCGAGGCAGGATTCGAACCTGCGACTGTAGCAGTCTCGCAGTTCCAGACTGTAGCGCCTAGAACCGCACGGCCACTCCAGCCGGCCTCTTCAACCTGGTCCAGCACAAATTTTCATTGTTGTCATTCCATTATACAGCTTATGGTTGTCCATATTTGCAACTGTAGATACATTTCATGTATTTCACAACGACTGTAGTCGCTGCAGTGCCTGTTCCTTTGGACATGTATGTCTGAAGGAACACTGCATTGTAATTCTGAACAACACAGGCACAGCAATATTGTATTTACACATTGATACCAGGCAAGTGACTTTCAATTAAAATGTCTCCCTGTACAGGAATATACATAATGAATGTATGACTGCAGGTTAACGACATATGGAAGCATGGGTCTGGCCATGTGTCACACTCCGATAGCCTAATGGTAAAGCAACCACTCGCGATAAGTGGGAAAGCTGGGTTCAAGCCCCAATCCAGCACATATTTTCATTGTCTTCATTCCAATATAAAACTGATGGCTGTCCATATTTTCAACTGTGGATACATTTCACAGATTGTTACAAAGACCGAAAAAAACCTGTAAGAATATAAATCAATGATAATTTGTACAGAAGCAGTAAAAGAAATGGTTTTAATAATAAATTCAGTATTATTTACGTAAATATTTGATAGCAATATAATGTCATTTGTTCAGTTTAAAGCAAATATTTATGTCAGTAAGATACAACAGATTATCTTGTCAGTTAGTGTGTGTGTCATAAAATAGTCCTTTAGGATGATGAAGAGGATTGAATTAAATAAGGTTCTGTCAGTTATATACTACAAAGAAATGTCTTGTTAGTAATGTGACGTGTTCCTGTTGAGTGGCACTCAGCAGAGCCATTTTTTGTGAGTAAAGCAAAGCAGGGATTTTGATGTTTACTTAATGAAGTAATGAGGCATAAATGCAAGAGACATATTAAGTAATGGAGATGTATATAGTAATGAAGTGACAAAATATGAGGTACAAGAAGTGACAAGTTTAATGAAGCATTATGAGGTCTATATGAAGCAGCAATGCTTAGAGACCCTGTCTTTTTTATAGTAGTTTATTCTGTGGCTGCACTTCTGCAGTCAACTTGTTTGTAATAAAGAAATGAATGATTACAAGAGAGTATTTTTTTATTGCGATGACAAATCCACATAGTACAAGGTAAACTAGTGCCTGAAAAAGTGTGGCACATTAGTCAGGAAAAGTTTGATATTTTACATGAAAAATGAAGGTAATAATGAAATTCAGTGAAAAATTATTTGGTACAGCTAGTTGAAGAACTAATTTGTTTAAGAAATGTTGAGTATATACCGTAGCACAGTTCATTTTCATGAGATTATTGTTCTTACCTCCTATGTGATGTGTACCTGTCATTTAAGTTTCATTTCAAGTAATTTCAATAAGACTTTCACAAAAAGGTTTTGACAATTAACCATTTTCAATACATGAACTAAAACTTGATAGTTTTCTAACACGAATTAGCAAAAAATGAAATGGTAAATTTTGCAAATATAGAGTCAAATTCTGTAAATTATAGTAATTAAAGTTCAGTTTCAAGAAAGTTATGTGGTCATATTTCGGAGCAGACCATTTGGATATTCGAAGCAGCTTTCACTCTTTTCCATTCTTTTTCCATGTTTCATTTCTGTATTGTTTTGTACTGATGTGCATTTCTAACATGTGAGCAGGGTATAATTAATAAGAAAGCACTTTTTGTACAATTCTAGAGATAAAAATTGTTAGTGTACTAAAGTAGAGGATTTTGTGTCTTCTTTGCACATGATTCCTGAGTGTATCAATGTCCAAGGACACTGACTGAGGTTCTTAAACGTGGACCTGTGATTTGAACTTGTGGAAGGAACTGGCCAAATTACAGTAGTGTTTTAGTGAAGTGTTTGAAGAAAAACTGTGAGACAGATAAAAGATTTAAAGAATTTTTCTCCTGTAATCATTCACAGTAAAAAGAAAAACTTTCTAAAGAAATTCCCAAAAGGGAAATACGTTCTTTTGTATGGTGAAACAGAATGTACATATGTTTTGAAGTTCTGTAAATTTCATGTCACAAGATGGTCATGGAAGGTAATTAGATGATTCACAATTGTAGTATTTTGGGCAAAAATTTCTTTAAAGTGCCATGAAACTTTTTTTTATTATGTTTTGGTAAATAATTTATTATCTTATGGACTGTTGAGTCAGCTATTTCTCAATAACTGTATAATTCAATGGGAGGAGGAGAGGGGTGGGAGTGGTATCAGATATAACAAGTTGGAAACTCCTCCATTTTTTATGTTTCCTACTCCCATGAATAACTAAATTTTTCCTGATTATTCTTGTTATTTTCAGAACAGATATACACATAACACGAGAGAAGCACAGGGCCATGTCAAAGTGTTATTGAAGCAAAGTTCCAGTTAAATTTATTGTCTGGTTGATTATATTGGACCTACAGATTTCAATAATGCAATTAGTTTTACTAAAAGCTAATTGAGACTCTTACTATAGTATGTAATGCAGAAACATTTTGAGCTAGTAGGCAGAATAAGAAGTGCTGGTACCATTCATTTGAATGTACATATTTCACTCTTTCTGAGAACATACTTTAAATTACCGGAAACTAATTAACTTGCTAAACAACTGATATTGAAAGTTTGGATCCTCACAACCTCAACTGCTTATTTTGCCTCAATGGTTACTGGATTCTGAACTTTGACACTGTAGTTTTGTTACTATACATTTCCAAATCAGATAGCACAGATTATTTATTGATTGACTAGGCCACTAATTAAGATTTTGTGTAATTTAAGATAACATAAAATTATTTTCAAGATTCTCAGATGTTGGGACACTGATGAGTCTTCAACGGAATCTCGACGTAGTAGTTCTCATCCCTTTCCATCAGCTGGTAGAGCACACTAGTTTGAAGTTGCTACAAGCTGTACGGTCAACAGTTACTCAGAATCAGAAAGTGATAGCAAAAAGCTTCAGAAAAAAGCATGCCTTAGTGACAATTTTGATTGTAAACAAACCAATTTGCAGTCATTAAAGCACACCTTTGATGACTCGGTTTCAGGACACAAGTGTCAAGTGGTTAATGACATGAGAACTCTGTAATTTTTTATATTTCTGCAGTTTATAGCAGATGAAAATTTATTTTATGTATCCCCCAGGTAAAATACTCTAGAACCTGTGTGTGCTAGACTGTCAAAGTGGAAAGATATTGAATTTGAAGAACTTTGCTATTTGTCTTCTAATGGTTCAAGTTAAAAAGTTGAAAATAAGTGATTTTTGGTCCAAAGATATACTTTTAAACACTCCAGTTTTCAGACATTTATGTCCTGAGACTCATTTACTTTACTTTCGTGAATGCTACACTTTAGTGACCACCCAGTGAGTACTCGATGTGATTTGTTTGAAATTAGGAATATTGTCAATAAAGCTCTTACAACGTTTTGTTGTATATTTAGCCCACATCAGAAGTTCGGCATTGATGAAAGTCTCTTGTTGTTCAAAGGTAGATTACCTTTTAAAAAAGGACTGAAAATATGTATGCATGTTGTAAAAAGTATTCAGACACTTAAAGATTCTGAGTTTGAAGCATCTCTCCAACTGAAGTAGTATGTTGGCAACAGACTGAACTGATTCTTCATATGCAGCAATATTTATTCCATTCATGAAATAAATACACCACATACATAGTATCAATTAATAAAAAATTTGCAGTTCCATCTCTTTACAATGTGATCAATTTACTCTGACATAAAGGAAAGATTTTGTTTTCAAAAACTTTGATTTCTGGCCTTGAAGTTTGCCAGAGAACAATTAATTTTATTTATGGACTCAAAATTTATTTGGGTACATCAAAAGTGTCTCCTAGTAAGCACTTTGTTTCCCTCACAAACTGTTTATGAATGAATTATTGTGCTACCATGCACAAAAAGCACAAACAAACTGGAGAGACTGGATGTACAGGTTGTACAGCATGTAGCTCGCAAGCTGTGTTTGAAGTATTCAGAACAGAGCCAGAAGGCTCGACACAAGTAATGCACCATGCAGGAACAGGTCTCTTAAGAAAGGTGTGGGCATAGGTAATCAGCTTTGGTGCTAATGACACAGCACTCAGAACGGCCTGTGCAAGCACATCTGTAGCAGTTAAGGCATTAAGATTGGAGACTGGACAAATCACAAAAATTTAAAATACATACTTCAATGTGAACTAACAAAAGGGCACATAGCCACTAACTTTGCCTCTGCCCTGTCATGAGCACATAATATACACTTACACTGCAGTGATCTGAAATGATTTTGCCACATGTTTCATTATCAAGTGGTTATTTCTGCCAGTAGAAGGCTACATACACGAAGACAATGTCCTAAGAAGACACAGGTCAGAGACATTCTGCCTTTTCTGTGATGAGCAGGAATTATCACACAGCAAGACAGTTGGTTTTCCACAAGACATAACACTGTCCATCACTTTTAACCTCTCTTCCCCACAAGGGCTCATGGGCTTTTAAGTCAACTGTGACAAGCTTCCCTGACTGCAATGTCTGTCTGCTCATTTCCCTGGATACCAAAATGAATTGGCACATAGCAGAATGCTACAACCATAAATATTTCAGCTTGCAGAATCCTCAGGGCATGGCCAAGGAAAACTAAGGAGCAGCAAATGGGAGTCGTCCTGCTTGGAATAATTTGTCTCAAATATTGTGAAAACATACTTATTCAGGTTTCTCTGGTGTGACAACCAAGTAGGGTAATCATCAAAAGTAATGATCACAAATTTTTAAAACTGAAAATGGCGTAGTTCATTCCAAAATTCTGGAAGATTAAAGGCAAGATATGAGTGGTTAAAAAGGAGAAATACAGATTTCTGTGCAGAAAAAAATTTCAAACCAGTATTTTTTCCCACCCCAACCCTACACAGTCTTATCAACTAATTGTTGGACAGTTTGAAGAAGAACAGAAAACTTAGAAATTATCCATGAATAAGGAACACTGAACAACACTCCTTACAACAGTGATGAGTGAAAATTTGTGCTGGACTGTGACTTGAACACGGGTTTCCTGCTTCATATGACCAGTCGCTTTAACTGCCTTGGCCATCTGGACACACTTCCCATCCAACCCAAATTCTCAACGTGTCATATGCTAGTAGTTTCCACTGTCCATTAATGCCTTTGTTCACAGCTTTTGGCTGAGTCCTGCAACAGTTCAGATGTTGTGGGCATCTGCACTGAAATTACCATAAGCCGTCTATGCTCACAGACGCCACACATACATATGAGTGGTGATTTAAAAAGTAAGTTTGCCCTTCAAATACAAACTTGAAGGATACCATTCTCTTGAATAAAAGGATATGATAAGATGTCACTAATGTCATCATCATCTTGCAGTTTCCTGCCACAGGCAGGGTCTACTTGGTGTATGCTTCTCCATTTTCTTTGGTCTTCCCACCATCTCTCAGTCACCAGTTTTCCGAATGCTTTCTTCCATTCCTTTTAGTTCTTGCACTTAGCCTCCACCTTGGTCTCCTGCCCTCCATCTTAATATCATGTATTTTTCTACTTGTCCTCTTCTCAGACATTCTCTTTGCATTCTCATACCATTTTAATACTTCATTACTTAATCTTCTTTTGCAGGGAACCTTTCCTCACACTTTCATTTCCAATCTTTTCCATTTATGTTAAACCTGCCTGACTTGAAAATTTTAATTTCACTTGCCTGTGTCTCACTTTTTTTCCTTGCATTCATGACTCAGGCTGCTGCAGCATACAGCAGAATTGATGTATAATAGGTCTGGTATATCACCTTCTTACTTTTCTATGTACTTATGTCTTCCATGTCATGGCTCTCATACTCCTCAAAAAGCTATCATATTTCTTGCACATCACTTTTCTCTTTTGTCATTTCTATCATTTTCCTGCATTATAATTCCCAGATACATGAAACTTTTCATCCTTTCCCTAGAGGAACAGTTAGTCAAAAACACAAGGTCCAGAACAAGTCCTTAGAGAACACACAAGATACTAAACTTCATTGAAGAAGGAGAAAGTATAACAATGTGCCAAACAAAGCAGGAAAAACAGAAGACAGACATCTAAATAATGAGATTGGCAGTAGATGCAAAGTGGGAGAGCACAAGATAAATGCAAAGCTGTAGAAGTGTGCATGAGTATAGGAAAGTTAAATGCTAAGTATAAGAAACTGTCTTGAGAAAAGAAAGCAGCTGTACAAATATCAAGAGTCCAGTTGCAAGCCAGAACTATGCAAAGAAAGGAAGGTTAGAATGTGGAAGGAACATATATAAGAAATGAAAAACCTTGGAGACAGCATTACACTGGAGGAACATGAAGGGGAAGATGAGAACAATAATGCAGTACCATGTGAAAAACCTAACAGAGGACTGAAAGAGCTGAGTCAAGACAAGACACTGGGAGAATATGACACTCTCTCAGAATTATTAATGCCCTTGAGGGAATCAACTATGCCAAAGCTGTTACATCTGGCATACAAGACATGTGGGAGAGCAGAAATATCTCCAGGGTCGTAGAGCAATATAATAATTGCAATACCAAAGAACACAGATAGTGAAAGGGTGAGCATTACAGAGCTGTTAGTTTAATATGTCATAACTGGAAAATACCAACATGAATAACGTATAAGAAGAATCGGATGACTAATAGAAGCCAATCTGGGAGAGTAATTTGAGTTCTACAGAAATGTAGAAACAAGAGAGGCAATTTTGACCCTACTACATATCTTAGAAGATAAACTGAAGAATGGAAAACCCACATTTATAGGACTAGTAGATCTAGAAGCAAGCTTGTGTCTGTATATGTGTGGATGGATATGTGTGTGTGTGTGTGTGTGTGTGTGTGTGTGTGTGTGTATACCCGTCCTTTTTTCCCCCTAAGGTAAGTCTTTCCGCTCCCGGGATTGGAATGACTCCTTACCTTCTCCCCTAAAACCCACATCCTTTCGTCTTTCCCTCTCCTTCCCTCTTTCCTGATGAGGCAACAGTTTGTTGCGAAAGCTTGAATTTTGTGTGTATGTTTGTGTTCGTTTGTGTGTCTGTCGACCTGCCAGCACTTTCATTTGGTAAGTCACATCATCTTTGTTTTTAGATATATTTTTCCTACGTGGAATGTTTCCCTCTATTATAACCATATATATAGTGTGTGTGTGTGTGTGTGTGTGTGTGTGTGTGTGTGTGTGTGTGTGTGAGAGAGAGAGAGAGAGAGAGAGAGAGAGAGAACTGTCTTTATACCTCTGTATGAGCCCTAATTTCTCGTATCATATCTTCATCGTCCTATGCATGATGTATGTCTGCGGCAGTAGAATTGTTCGGCAGTCAGCTTCAAATGCCGGTCCTCTAAATTTTCTCAATAGTGTTTTTCAAAAAGAACAACACCTTCCCTATAGGAATACCCATTTGAGTTCCCAAAGGTTAGGTGTTGTGCGATGTCTTCCTTCAATCCGAACTGGTACGGATCCAAAACACTTGAGCATTACTCAAGATTAGGTCACAGAAGTGTCCTACATGCAGTCTCCTTTACAGGTGAACCACTCTTTCCTAAAATTCTCCCAATAAACTGAAGTCGACCACATACCTTCCCTACCATAATTTTCACGTGCTCGTTCCACCTCATATCGCTTTGCAACGTCACACCCAGATATTTAAATGACTTGACTGTGTCAAGCAGGACACTAGTAATACTGTATTCGAACATTACAGGTTTTTCTTTCTACTCATCTACATTAACTTACATTTTTCCACATTTAGGGCTAGTTGCCATTCATCACACCAACTGGAAGTTTTGCCTAGTTGTCTTGTATCTTCCTACAGTCACTCAACTTTGACACCTTACCTACACCACTGCATCATTACTAAACAACTGCAGACTGCCACTAACCCTGTCCGCCAAATCATTTAGGTATATAGAGAACAACAGCAGTCCTATAACACTTCCCTGGGGCACTCTTGCCGATACCCTTGTCTCTGATGAACACTCACCATCGAAGACAACATAGTGAGTTCTATTATTTAAGAAGTCTTCGAGCCACTCACATATCTGTGAACTTATTCCATATGCCTGTACCTTCATTAACAGCCTGCAATGGGGCACCATGTCAAATGCTTTCCGGAAAGAAGAGAAGCAGCTTTAAAAATATGGTGCTATAGAATAATGCAGAAGGTTAGATGGGTAGATAGGATAAGCAACACACAAGTACTGAAATGAATCGCAGAGAAAATATTTTTGTGGTACAACTTGACTAAAAGAAGGGAGAGATTTATAGGACACAACCTGAAGTAATGAGGAATGATTAATTTGGTAATGGAGGGAAGCAGGTTCAAATGTACACAGATTGCAGCAGTTATGCAGAGATGAAGAGACTTGCATAAAATCAGTTGTTGGAATGAAGACTGCACCAACAACAACATATATGAAGTTAAAACTTCTAGGAGGTGCTAAGACATGCTGCTGTGCATTTATCACCTGCTGACATGCTGGGAAGATAGGGTCTATTTTTCACTTGCTGTCACAAAGGCAACACCATGTCATGCGGCACAGAAAATGTCAAATACTGATCCCATATTGATAAACAGTAAATATGGGAAACAACTGTTTCTCGAAGAGGCTGAGTGCTGGTGGTGGGAAGTTGGATACTGCCTGGAGGTGAGGATAATTCGAGTAAAATACTCTGGGTGATATTTCCTTTGCTGGTCTGGAGAATCCCATTCCTCGTGAGAGTATTAACAGAACATGTTGCACCATTACCAGAAATCCTTGTGATGCCTTCCCAAACTATAGATGATTTAGGGGAACAATTTTGCTGCCACTAACTCTTTTTTTGTCTTTTATTATATGATAACATTTCACTCTTGTGAACCAGACAACATTCTGAACATTTGGTCAACATTTGAAACTCCACAGATACGCCTACCATCTACCTCATGACTGCAGATTGTCATCCTTCACTTCAGTTTCATCTTTGTGAACAGGTTAACCACATTTTCCATGTCCATTACACACCATACTAAGAGGGTTATGGGTCAGAGTGGAGTAATTATTTATTTTTTATTTTATTTATTAGTTGCTGTCCCTAACAGATTTGCACCCTAGCAGCAACTGAAAGTTACATTTCACAGTTTTTATTCTGAACCACAGTGCAGTAATAAATTTTTCTTTCTTAGCCTTATACGAACAGCTTAGTGTACAGATCCGAGATCCAGGCAGCCTTGAAACCCAGTGAGAGAAAACTATTACTGAGAGGAATGAGCAAGAAATGTGTTAGGAATAGGGTTGAAGACAGAGGCTAGTTGTAGGATAAAAGCTACCAGAAACTGAGGCTAGGAGAACTGCAGTACCCAAGGATGTGTTGGAAATCTATTCCCATGTTTGCCGTTCAAAGGAAATTATATTGGTGCAGGTTACAAAGCAGCCACTGACAACTGTATAAATACTCTTCGGCAAGGTGTGCACATGTATAAGTGTGACCCCCAGTGGCAGAAAACAGGGTTGAGTACATCATAGTTAATTTCAATGACATCCTATGGTCCAATATCTCTCTTGGCACACCAATATCTGTTAGTACCCATTACATTACTCTGAAAAACAAACTGGTTAATGGTGATATAGCAGAAACTAACTTGGTTACATGACTAGGTACAATCATGTTCCAATTCAAAGTAGTGTGCCTTGTTACCTCACAGTGTAAACTGTGAAAATAATGGTAGAAAATGACTTCATTGAAAGCTAAAAGAACTTGCTGTTAACACTGTTACTATTACTGACTTAAGAATGAGAAAGATGAGAAAGCCAACAGAGAAGGTGACATAATGTGCAAGCAAATGTTGACAAGCATAAGTTCATTAAGTCTATGGTGTGCAAATTACAGAAGGAGAAACACAATGCTGAGTGGAGCAGGATTCAAGTATTTTCCTCAATTGAGGGAAGATCCATTAATTAGGTGAGAGGTTTTCTCTGGTGTGATGTCGTCTGTATCACTCCCCCTTCCCCACATGAGGCTGACCCCCTAATTGGGTAAAAATATGTAACAATGAAATTTTTAAAATTTGTTTTAAATATAGATTAAAACAGTTTAACAGATCCACATTTTATTTATGAAGCATATTAAACAGTATTTTTAATACATTTCAAAAATGCCAACCCCAAGTACTATTTGGATGGGCAGAACAGAGACAGGTAGATGAAAAGGCTCCACAGCAATACTCTTAACAGTTTTTCAGGATCGCTAAAACCAACTTTTCTTTGTATGTTATGTACATAAATGTCACTGAACCTTTACTTACTTTGCAGATGAATGACATTATTTGTACCTTCCTTTGAACCATATGATTACGTAGCTTTTCAGTCTCTTGATTAACATGCTCTTTAAGAGAATTCTTGTCATTGAACTTCAGTTAAGCTTCCTTCCATAAGCATTTAACTTCTTGCTTGCATGAGTGTTTCGACTTGTCAGCACGCCACTTAACACAAGCATTGTAAGAATTTTAAGGCAAATTCATGTGAACACAATAACATCAGCTTTATATGCATTGCAGAACACCACAACTCACTCACTGAATGCAGTGATTTTGACTGGTGCAGCAGACAGCTCCCCAAATGAAATCTAACACTTGTGCAGTGCTTTTTTCAAATTGGGGAATCCTGGGCATGCACGCATATAAAATGTTTGGTTCAATTCAGGGAGACTACAAAGATTGGTGGCCACTTTGCTTAAGATTAATTATATAAAAGAAAAAGGTTATCTGTTACAATAATGTATATTCTCTGAATTAAAAAGGTTGAAATGAGGTTTTCATTGCCCCACACCCCAGAAAAATGAGATTTGGTGAGATTTTGCCAGATGCCTCCATCACTATTTTGAAATAATGTAATTAATGGAAGTCTCCAAAGCAATTCTGCAAGGAACTAGAGCACCAAGACTCTGATGGGTGTGATGAACTGTTACAGCAACGCTCAGCAAAACGACATCATACAGAGGGAAGCAAGCGTCAGCCTGAAGTCCAGATACTGTTTCACTAAAAGGCATATTCAGAATGAAAGAGCACTTCGCAAATTTATTAAGGAAGCTGATGTAGCATGACAAACTAGCCAGTGCTTCTGAAGAGTAAAGCTGGGCAATATTACAGCTCCATTAGGCTCCTGCAAGAGGTGACTAAACAAAAAATCCAGAACAAATGAAGTCTTCATCACACAATGGCAACACTATGCTGTGAATGCCTGTTGTCCCTTCTGGAGTAGGGTGCAGCTGTTGGGAAAGTAACAGCTGCACACTTTATCCTGACCGCTCTGTGATCTATGGACGTTGCCTCACTTTGTGCCGCTCTGTAATGTTTACGCTGATTGCCAACATTACCTACATAACGGTATTGTGCGCTGTAACAATAAGTAACCACTGTGAATATAGTGCTGATCTGTGAGCGCTGTTGGGCATAGTGACTGTTAATATCATGTACATAATGAGAGAGGGTCCCCCTAGTGATTAGACATCAAATTTCGTGTCACTTCTTCGACACATTAACCCCTTACATGTTCATTTCTTTTATACTCTATGAGTTGGCTGCTTTGGGAGAAGGATGTGTGACCTGCCTCAGCAGCCTATGTGTTATGAGCTGATTGAAAGCTTCTGCTCCCAGCATCCTCCACTCAGGGGCCAAGTAAAAGCATGCAATCAGTACTGGCAGTAGGCTCTCATAAACATCACCCCCTCCACCACCACCCCAAATCAAACCTTCACTCTCTTATGCTTGCCGATGTTTTCTGTACATGACAGTATAGGGATTTTTGCGTGATGCTGAATGCCACTGCCTTCATAAGCTGTTAACTTCAAGACAAATATTACTGCAGTGAAAGATGAAACATCCACTCACCTTCCAATACTTCATCTCTACTAGCATTAGGCATCTGCCTGAGCTGGAGAACATATCCAGACAACTTGGTGCCTTCCCATTGCTAGGTCACATGCCAGGTGATTATCTTCTTCTATTGATTACCTTCCTGGTAGGTCGCATGTTTGAGCTTGGGCTAGGGGCTGCCTGGTCTCTTGTTACTGTACACCGGTTCCTATGGGCCCCGATCATTGCTGATCACTACCCAGTGTGGACATATGCCTTTGAATTCAGGCTTTCTGGGTACCAAGGCATAAACACTGTCATTCCTGGTGTGATACATTGCAACCACGAGGCTGGTAGGAAGCCAGGAGCTGTGCCATCTTCACATTGATAGCAGCACATGATGGCGTCAGCCTTTGGCGGCTTCGCTGATGTCAGTACCACTCATTACTAATGGGTGCTTTGCCTCAGGCTGCTGACATCGGCATGTAGTGCACCTGCATCCAACTACATTATCGATTTCCAAACAGATATGCAATTGCTACAGATCAAGCTCCATAAATGATGATAAATCTAATATTACAAAATCCATTTATGAAATGAAAGGCGGATTCTATTGTTTAATGGATGGAATGCAATAATACCATCTGATGCTACTACATCATATAAGGAATTTACGAAATCAGGTAGGTGCCCCAGTAGCATGTGGGACTGCACTTGAGGTCACAAGAATATCTTCTGAAAAATGTACTGCACTCAGTGCATAACCAAATTAAAGTTCTGTGGTTGCCTGTGGCACATTGCAAATTCAACACCATAGAACTTATATGGGCCCTTGTGTAGAACAAAGTAGCAAAAGTGAAGAAGTATTTTAAGATGAACGGTAATTTATAATCATGCCATTTAGCTCTGGAAACTGATCCCCAAGGTATCTGAATGCATTCAATGAGTTATGTGCACAAACTTGAAAACAGACACGCACTATAAAACCACAGTCTTGACATAGCAACAAAACCACTGTGATCGAAGTAGATGACTGCAACAGTAGCAGTGACACCTCAGTCATCAAAAAAGTGATTCAGGTACGTTTTATTTTATTTATCATTCTTTCCTGCAAAATTTATTCAAGTTAATCGATTTTTCATTTATTTTGAAAATTTACAATACATTTCAATGCTCATTTATTGAGACCCGCTTGTATATTAAGTGTTCACTCGCAATAACAACCGAATATGGCAATGCTATATTGGAATGTGAGTACGAAGTTGCCATTCTTCACTGGTGAATAGGCACTTGTCACACATTACTACAGTGGCAGAATGTTGGGATGGCACCTATGCTTCACCACAGCCTTGCAAAGACTGCAGTTAGTAATGCAACTGCTTTACAAATTCTTAATTGAGAAACATGGGGAGTATTTATTAGTAATGACATGTGATGCAACCAACAAAAGATTCAGCTTTACATTCATGTTCTCTCTGGCACAGTAGCTGCAGTGGTAAGCTTAGTCACTGTGTCTTACATCTGTCATTACAGCAATGAAACGATTAAACAGAAAATAATGACAGTCTGCCTGGAAATAGAAAAAGGTTGTATCATGAAACTATGCATGGAAAATTTTTTCTCCTAACTACAGTCTGGCTTCTATGACTTCTCAAAATTGACGCCAAACAAAAAGTGCTTGGAAAAACAAGCTTTATCTTAAATAATACCATGCATGTCACCCACTTTTCAACAAAAACGTAATATTCATACACCAAATAAAAGTAGATATTTCCACAAATCCAGCAAGGTACAACACAGTGATGTTCATCATGCGATGTAATCAGATTATGAGTTCCAAAATAGGGGTCAATAATTATGAAATGGATAACTAATTCAAAGTAATTCTGGTACTCAAAATTTATGGTGCCCATATGAATGGATTCCCCCCATGAACCATGGACCTTGCCGTTGGTGGGGAGGCTTGCGTGCCTCAGCGATACAGATGGCCATACCGTAGGTGCAACCACAACGGAGGGGCATCTGTTGAGAGGCCAGACAAACATGTGGTTCCTGAAGAGGGGCAGCAGCCTTTTCAGTAGTTGCAGGGGCAACAGTCTGGATGATTGACTGATCTGGCCTTGTAACATTAACCAAAACGGCCTTGCTGTGCTGGTACTGCGAACGGCTGAAAGCAAGGGGAAACTACAGCCGTAATTTTTCCCGAGGACATGCAGCTCTACTGTATGATTAAATGATGATGGCGTCCTCTTGGGTAAAATATTCCGGAGGTAAAATAGTCCCCCATTCGGATCTCCGGGCGGGGACTACTCAAGAGGACGTCGTTATCAGGAGAAAGAAAACTGGCGTTCTACGGATCGGAGGGTGGAATGTCAGATCACTTAATCGGGCAGGTAGATTAGAAAATTTAAAAAGGGAAATGGATAGGTTAAAGTTAGATATAGTGGGAATTAGTGAAGTTCGGTGGCAGGAGGAACAAGACTTTTGGTCAGGTGATTACAGGGTTATAAATACAAAATCAAATAGGGGTAATGCAGGAGTAGGTTTAATAATGAATAAAAGAATAGGAGTGCGGGTTAGCTACTACAAACAGCATAGTGAACGCATTATTGTGGCCAAGATAGACACAAAGCCCATGCCTACTACAGTAGTACAAGTTTATATGCCAACTAGCTCTGCAGATGATGAAGAAATAGATGAAATGTATAACGAGATAAAAGAAATTATTCAGGTAGTGAAGGGAGACGAAAATTTAATAGTCATAGGTGACTGGAATTCGTCAGTAGGAAAAGGGAGAGAAGGAAACATAGTAGGTGAATATGGATTGGGGGGAAGGAATGAAAGAGGAAGCCGCCTTGTAGAATTTTTTACAGAGCATAACTTAATCATAGCTAACACTTGGTTCAAGAATCATGAAAGGAGGCTGTATACATGGAAGAAGCCTGGAGATAACTGACAGGTTTCAGATAGATTATATAATGGTAAGACAGAGATTTAGGAACCAGGTTTTAAATTGTAAGACATTTCCAGGGGCAGATGTGGATTCTGACCACAATCTATTGGTTATGAACTGCAGATTGAAACTGAAGAAACTGCAAAAAGGTGGGAATTTAAGGAGATGGGATCTGGATAAACTGAAAGAACCAGAGGTTGTAGAGAGTTTCAGGGAGAGCATAAGGGAACAATTGACAGGAATGGGGGAAAGAAATACAGTAGAAGAAGAATGGGTAGCTCTGAGGGATGAAGTGGTGAAGGCAGCAGACGATCAAGTAGGTAAAAAGACGAGGGCTAATAGAAATCCTTGGGTAACAGAAGAAATATTGAATTTAATTGATGAAAGGAGAAAATATAAAAATGCAGTAAATGAAGCAGGCAAAAAGGAATACAAACGTCTCAAAAATGAAATCGACAGGAAGTGCAAAATGGCTAAGCAGGGATGGCTAGAGGACAAATGTAAGGATGTAGAGGCTTGTCTCACTAGGGGTAAGATAGATACTGCCTACAGGAAAATTAAAGAGACCTTTGGAGAGAAGAGAACCACTTGTATGAATATCAAGAGCTCAGATGGAAACCCAGTTCTAAGCAAAGAAGGGAAGGCAGAAAGGTGGAAGGAGTATATAGAGGGTTTATACAAGGGAGATGTACTTGAGGAAAATATTATGGAAATGGAAGAGGATGTGGATGAAGATGAAATGGGAGATAAGATACTGCATGAAGAGTTTGACAGAGCACTGAAAGACCTGAGTCGAAACAAGGCCCCGGGAGTAGACAACATTCCATTAGAACTACTGATGGCCTCGGGAGAGCCAGTCCTGACAAAACTCTACCATCTGGTGAGCAAGATGTATGAGACAGGCGAAATACCCTCAGACTTCAAGAAGAATATAATAATTCCAATCCCAAAGAAAGCAGGTGTTGACAGATGTGAAAATTACCGAACTATCAGTTTAATAAGTCACAGCTGCAAAATACTAACGCGAATTCTTTACAGACGAATGGAAAAACTGGTAGAAGCCGACCTCGGGGATGATCAGTTTGGATTCCGTAGAAATGTGGAACACACGAGGCAATACTGACCTTACGACTTATCTTGGAAGAAAGATTAAGAAAAGGCAAACCTACGTTTCTAGCATTTGTAGACTTAGAGAAAGCTTTTGACAATGTTGACTGGAATACTCTCTTTCAAATTCTGAAGGTGGCAGGGGTAAAATACAGGGAGCGAAAGGCTATTTACAATTTGTACAGAAACCAGATGGCAGTTATAAGAGTCGAGGGGCATGAAAGGGAAGCAGTGGTTGGGAAGGGAGTGAGACAGGGTTGTAGCCTCTCCCCGATGTTATTCAATCTGTATATTGAGCAAGCAGTAAAGGAAACAAAAGAAAAAATTTGGAGTAGGTATTAAAATCTATGGAGAAGAAATAAAAACTTTGAGGTTCGCCGATGACATTGTAATTCTGTCAGAGACAGCAAAGGACTTGGAAGAGCAGTTGAATGGAATGGACAGTGTCTTGAAAGGAGGATATAAGATGAACATCAACAAAAGCAAAACGAGGATAATGGAATGTAGTCAAATTAAGTCGGGTGATGCTGAGGGAATTAGATTAGGAAATGAGATACTTAAAGTAGTAAAGGAGTTTTGCTATTTAGGGAGTAAAATAACCGATGATGGTCGAAGTAGAGAGGATATAAAATGTAGACTGGCAATGGCAAGGAAAGTGTTTCTCAAGAAGAGAAATTTGTTAACATCGAGTATAGATTTAAGTGTCAGGAAGTCGTTTCTGAAAGTATTTGTATGGAGTGTAGCCATGTATGGAAGTGAAACATGGACGATAACCAGTTTGGACAAGAATCGAATAGAAGCTTTCGAAATGTGGTGCTACAGAAGAATGCTGAAGATAAGGTGGGTAGATCACGTAACTAATGAGGAGGTATTGAATAGGATTGGGGAGAAGAGAAGTTTGTGGCACAACTTGACTAGAAGAAGGGATCGGTTGGTAGGACATGTTTTGAGGCATCAAGGGATCACAAATTTAGCATTGGAGGGCAGCGTGGAGGGTAAAAATCGTAGAGGGAGACCAAGAGATCAATACACTAAGCAGATTCAGACGGATGTAGGTTGCAGTAGGTACTGGGAGATGAAGAAGCTTGCACAGGATAGAGTGGCGTGGAGAGCTGCATCAAACCAGTCTCAGGACTGAAGACCACAACAACAACATGAATGGATTCAGAAAATCACTGCAAACACTATGTTCCTTAATTCACTTTTTAAGCAGCATACTTTTCCATTCCAATAATTTTTTCCAGCTTTTGATTTATGAACTGTAGTATTTTTATGTACTAAAATTATCAGAAAATTATCTTCAAATATATTGTTCCATGAAATGTTGTGGACAAGAAGCTGAAAATATAAAAAATGTGTGAGACTTACCAAACTTACAATCTTGTTACTACTGTAGAGTGATGCAAATGTATTGTAAAGCAGGCCTGTCAAACAATAATGGAGCACAGACCCCACCTGCTTTTCACTTTCTTTTCCCTGGTCCTCTCTGTTCTTCACAGTGCATTTCAGTCCTAGGGATAAACATGAAAAAAAGGGAACGGCAGTTTTTATGAGACATAGAACATGATGTCTATTAACATTAATCTTTACCTGAGGATGCAATTACATATTATTACATACTTAACAATTTCTGCTCCGCGTAGATGTATGCAGAATGCTTTTAAGTTTGACAGACCTGCTTTAATGCAATACATGTCACTTATCATTTTCCTTTTCTACCCCCTTTTTTTTTTTTTGGGACTCAACTGCTGTGGTCATCAGTCCACTAGAACTTAGAACTAATTAAACCTAACTAACCTAAGGACATCACACACATCCATGCCCGAGGCAGGATTCGAACCTGCGACCGTAGCAGCAGCGCGGCTCCGGACTGGAGCGCCTAGAACCGCACGACCACCGCGGCCGGCTTTCTACCCTTTCAATCTCTCGTATTCCTTTTAATTGGTTTAGTTATGGAGGTCTCAAAATTAAAGAAAACAGTCAAGAATACATTACATAAGAGGTCTGTTCAAAAAATTCTGGAACTTTGTCCACAAATTTTTTTTTTATGCTTACCTTTTATTTATTGTGCATGGTCTTCTTCGAAATATTCTCCTCCACAATAGATACACTGCTCCCAACACTGTTTCCACATCCGGAAGCAGTCTTAGTATGCCATTAATTTTCTACCATCTCATCTATTGTTGCAAATCTTCAATTATCACAATGCAAGAGCTATGAACTGTCTCACCACATTTCAGGCCGTTTTCTTCTCACATATTTTTATTTGCAGGCGTCGCAACACGTGTCTATTGCACCAGTGATTAAGTTTGTCCCTGTGGCTTGAATTGATGATGAACAATTCCTTCAAAGTCAAAGAAAACTATCAACATGGCTTTGACGTTTGACCTGCTCTGACAACCTTTTTTTTGGTCTTGGAAAACCTTTCCCAACCCACTGTGAACATTGAACCTTGGTCTCAACAACATTATCATAGACCCACATCTCATCATCAGTTATAATTCTCTAAAATAACATCTCATTCTCATTTGCACAGTCCAAAAGCTCTTCACAGATTGCGAGTGTGAAGGTCTTTGTGGTCTTGACTCATGAGCTGTGAGACAAAACTTGACAGCCGCATGATGCATTCCAAGATGATGTCAGGATTTCATGAGATGTCAGGATTTCATGAGATGTTACATTCTTCTGCAATTTCTTGAACAGTTGGTCTTTGATTGGCATGCACAGTTCCTGACATGAGTGTCATAAGTAGACGTCAATGGGCTTCCTGGACAAGGGTCATCTTTAACTTCCGTCGGCCATTTTTAAACAATGCGAACTATTTATAACACTGAGTATGGGTTCATGGATCATTTGGAAAGGATTTCATGAGTTTCACGCATAATTTAATGCAGATGCATTGTTACTCTAACTCTACCATTTCAAAATTCATAGACTGTGTGAAACAATGTTCTATTCAATACAGCACTGAACAATAACAGACATACAACAATGAAACTTTTGGCAGTTACACATTAAACACACGCATTTGCAGGGATGCCAACTGCATTTCTTTCCAGTGCACCACTGGCATGAAATTACAAATGTTCTGGAATTTTTTAAACAGACCTCGTATTATGGAATTCATTGGTAGTGGAAAATAGATCCTGAAAGATACACTGACTGTTAACTACCATGATGTAACCCTTTCTACTGCCAGACAATCAATTGATACATAAAATGATAGTAAATGACAATTTACTCCATACACTGGAAAGTGCTACTTTGGAAAAAAATTAGAATATAAATAAAAAAAAGTTTCTCTTTTAGTTGCAATACTCATCAGCTGCTTACCAATAACATATGTTTTAGATGTACGTAAGTATGTGGTTATTTGTCGACAGAAAACTTTTACCTTTATCTATGATGTGTTAAGTTTTCTTACTACTGTCGGGTACAGCTAAACTGGTGGCTGTCCGACTTTTGCTTGACGTGATTCGGAAGAATGAAGACCTTCAGTTGAGTAATAATAACTTTATTGCGGCGCGTATCTGACGACGCCCGGCATGCGTGGACAGTTCGGGGCTATAAAATTTTGCTTCCGATCTATACAGAGGATCCTCAATCCTCGGGAACTTCTGTAGTTAGGAGAGAAAATAGTATCCGTCCACACAAGTCAGGAGACAAGGAACTACTCACTAACTCTAAAAAACAAGGAATAATAATCATAAGAAACAGAACGTATATAAAAGTTATAAAACACAGCGCCTCTAGAGGCTGGGCGCGGAACTACACAGCGTCGCTACATCACTGTACTGACACACGCGCACAGCACACACACACACACTGGCGAGCTTGAATTAGCGCGCGGCAGCGTCGCTACATCAGCCCCCCAGGCGGAAGCGGAGCGTCGGCGTCGAGATACCGCGCCGGAAAGTGCACCCGACGTCCAGAACGGGTCGTCCTCATCGGAGGAGGAGGAGGAACAACGTCAGGAGGCGGATGTTGTGCTGCGTTGGGCGGCGAATGTTGAAGAGCCGGCGCCGGAGATGTGGCGTCAGTGTCTGGAACAGCGGTAGGTGGACGCCTACGACGAGGTGCCGCTAGTGGGGTGTCAGGAAAAACATATGCAGGTTTAACCCGATTCAACGCGACAGTCGTCGTTTTGCCGTTCACTAGGATATCCATGGTGTGGGCACTGCGCCGTAGCACTTCATATGGACCAGAATAAGGAGCTTGTAGAGGCGGTTTAACGCCCTCAGTGCGGAGCATGACGTGACGACATTGTTCCAGGTCCTGGTGCACGAAAGTGGGCGGCTTACCATGACGTGTGGTTTTCGGAGGGCGAATCTTTGATACATGGTCCCTCAATCGTCGCAAGAAATCCGGCTGGCCAGTAGCAACTGTCTCTGTGGCATCAGCGTCTACAAAGTCACCAGGAAGGCGCAGTGTTTCTCCGTAAACCAGTTCTGCCGCTGACGACCCCAGGTCTGGTTTGAAAGTCGTCCGTAAGCCTAACAAGACCACTGGTAGTGCGGTTGTCCAGGTTTCTTCGTGGCACATCAGCGCGGCCTTCAAACAACGGTGCCAGCGTTCGATCATGCCGTTGCTTGCTGGGTGATAACTTGTGGTCTTATGGTGGGTGTAACCACAAAACTTGGCCAGCTGTGAGAACAGGTCTGATTCAAATTGCCGTCCGCGGTCAGTGGTAATATGTAGTGGGCATCCAAATCTTGCCAACCAAGTCATTGCAAAAGCGGAAGCTAATGTGTCTGCTGTGATATTATCCACCGGCACTGCCTCCGGCCAACGCGTAAAACGGTCGATCATTGTAAACAGATATCTTTGCCCGTTCGAAGGTGGAAGTGGTCCGACTACATCCAAATGAACGTGGGCAAAGCGGGCGGTGGTATCCGGAAAATCGCCGATCGGTGCGTGTACATGGCGGTTAATCTTGCAGCGTTGGCACTGAAGACAAGATTGGACCCACTCGCGGCAGTCTTTTTGCATGCCTGGCCACACGAAACGTTGCGATACTAGGCGGAATGTCGGGCGTACCCCTGGATGGGACAATCCATGTACCGTATCAAAGGCTTGCCTTCTAAAAGCCGCCGTCAGAAAGGGACGAGGTCGGCCGCGAGAAACGTCGCAGTATAGCTGTGTGTCCTCCCCCGGAACATCAACAAGTTTCAGTTGCAATGCTGAAGCCGTGTCCTTAACATAGGCAAGGAGTTCTTCGTCGTCTCTCTGTGCCTGTGCCAGTGCAGGAAAGTCTATGTTACTGGAAACACTGCTGATCCGTGAAAGGCAATCCGCAACAATGTTGTCGATCCCAGAAATATGTCTAATGTCGGTAGTAAACTGGGCCACGAACTCAAGGTGATGAAATTGACGGGGAGAGCAGTTGACACTATTCCGACGGAAGGCGGCAGTTGACACTATTCCGACGGAAGGCGAAAGTGAGTGGTTTGTGGTCTGTATATACCGTGAAAGTTCGCGCTTCCACTTGAGGGCGAAAATATTTCACTGCTTGGTATACTGCCAGGAGTTCACGGTCGTATGTGCTCCATTTTCTCTGTGCAGGCGAAAGCTTGTGGGAATAATACGCCAGTGGCTGCCATGCGTTGTCGGACCATTGTTGTAACGCGGCACCGATCGCCGTCTGGCTCGCATCTACGACAATTGCTAATGGCGCGTCGAGTCGTGGGTGTGCGAGAAGCGCCGCGTCGGCCATACTCCTCTTTGTTGCCTCGAACGCAGAACACATGTCCTCTGTCCACTGTATCAGAGACTTGCTATTTACTTTAGGGCCTGATAATGCCGCCGTCAAAGGTTCCTGCAGCTCCGCAGCGTGAGGAAGGTGTCGTCGATAAAAATTGAGCATCCCCAAAAAACGACGTAATTCTTTGATTGTAGTTGGTCGGGGTAGCTGCAAGATAGCGTCCACCTTCTCGGACAGAGGAAGAGAGCCTTCAGCAGAAATCTTATGGCCAAGAAATGTCACCTCTGACTGCCCAAAAACACACTTGTCCACGTTCAAGACGACACCGTAACGCTCCAATCGCTCGAAAATCTCTCGCAGATGTTGTCGGTGTTGATCGTGGTCAGCAGAGAACACTAACACATCGTCCAGGTAGGCGAAACAGAACGGCAGCCCCTGGAGAACCGAGTCTATAAACCTTTGCCAGGTCTGAGCGGCATTGCGTAAACCGAAAGTCATAAATTTACTTTCAAATAAACCGAAAGGCGTTATTATTGCAGTCTTTGGAATGTCGTCATTGGCCACCGGAATCTGTGTATACGCTTTAGCGCAGTCCAGGACTGTGAACACCGTGGCACCATGTAAAGCGTGATTATAATCCCTCAGTAACGGAACGGGATATCTGTCCGGCACCGTTCGCGCGTTAAGCGCACGGTAGTCACCGCATGGGCGCCAAGCTCCACCCTTCTTCGGAACAAGATGTAATGCGGAGGACCACGGGCTCTTAGATGGCCGCATTATGCCCTCGCGAATCATGGCGTCAAATTCTGCCTTCGCTATCTTCAATCTGTCCGGAGCGAGACGCCTAGGTCGGCATGCTACTGGGGGACCATCAGTCGTTTGAATGTGATGCACCGTGTCATGTGGTATGAACCTGGGAGCGCCGGGCGGCCTGGTCAAGTTCGGATAGTTAAGCAGTAATTCAGTGTACTCACCCTCCGTAGCATGGACCAACTTGGCACTGTGCGTTGCGGTGTTGCGACGGAAACCCGTGACAGCTAAGCCAGTGACGCTGTCTACCAAGCGTGCGTTCGCGACGTCCGGCAGCAGGTGGTAGTGCGCGAGGAGATCAGCCCCGACGATCGCCTCCGTGATGTCAGCAACTGTAAAATTCCACTCGTACGCGCGACGTAGGCCGAGATTAAGCTCCATCCTCTGTGTGCCATATGTTGCGATGGAAGAATTGTTGGCAGCCGTCAGG
This sequence comes from Schistocerca nitens, assembly GCF_023898315.1. Classification (NCBI taxonomy): domain Eukaryota; kingdom Metazoa; phylum Arthropoda; class Insecta; order Orthoptera; family Acrididae; genus Schistocerca; species Schistocerca nitens. The sequence goes on along the minus strand of NC_064615.1, from coordinate 980,466,381 downwards.
CGGAAGGCAGTTGGCGGCCGGCAACGATGTATGGCTGTTCGTGGTATGATACTCAGGTCCGATCCAGTGTCAATTAAAAACTTAACGCCGGAACTCCTATCGGTAACGAACAGGCGCTTGGGGGATAACTGGCAGTCGGTTGCGCCTATTGTCGACCGCCGGTGGCGTTTGGGTGCGAGCATGGCGATGTGCACTTCCTTGCCTGATCGCCGAATCGTCGGTGGTACCAGCACAACGGTACCTCGCCTTGCGGAGTGGTAGTACTGCCGGAAGATCTGCTTCTCGAACGCCGCCGTCTGTATCGACTTCTTCTATTATTGTCGTCGTCCCGTGCTAGCAGCGCACTGACCTGGGCGCACAAAAGCTCAACCTTGGCAGCGAGAGAATCATGGTCGGCTCGTGCCACAGACGCGGTACTGTTTGCACTGTTGTCCAACGCCGCGACTGCGCTGACCGGAGCCGGTGTGATCGCGTCCTGAATCCGGTCTGCTAGCTGCGCCACGTCATCCAGCGGCATGTCCGTTTGTGAGGCGATTATGGCTTTTATTTGCGGCGGCAACCTACTGCTCCACAGCGTTCTGAGCAGACTGTCTGGCACAGTAACGGTGTCAACCTTGCTGCGTAGATGTCGCAGATATTGGGAAGGCTTCCTGTCGCCAATTTCTTCCTGTGTCAGAACCTGACGTATCCGGTCCTCTTGTGACGCGGCAACCCGTCGAATCAACTCTGATTTTAGCCTGGCATAAGCTCCAGCCTCGGGCGGTGCTGTGATTATGTCCTGCACCTCGGCTGCATAACGTTGGTCGAGTTGGCTCACAATCAGCGCAAATTTAGTTGCTTCGACCGTTATTCCAGCGCAGCTAAAACTTGCCTCTGCCTGCGCGAACCAGAGTACTGGGTTGTCGGACCAGAACGGCGGCAAATGGACTGCAATCCTGGAGACGGCCTGCTGTTCGGTCATTATGTGCTCGTTACTTGCGTAGCTCACGACTGCTTCTTCTTAATCACGTCGGTCTCGAATCACGTCGGTCTCTGCTTGAATCACGTCGGTCTCTGCTTGAATCACGTCGGTCTCTGCTTGAATCACGTCGGTCTCTGCTTGAATCACGTCGGTCTCTGCTTGAATCACGTCGGTCTCTGCTTGAATCACGTCGGTCTCTGCTTGAATCACGTCGGTCTCTGCTTGAATCACGTCGGTCTCTGCTTGAATCACGTCGGTCTCTGCTTGAATCACGTCGGTCTCTGCTTGAATCACGTCGGTCTCTGCTTGAATCACGTCGGTCTCTGCTTGAATCACGTCGGTCTCTGCTTGAATCACGTCGGTCTCTGCTTGAATCACGTCGGTCTCTGCTTGAATCACGTCGGTCTCTGCTTGAATCACGTCGGTCTCTGCTTGAATCACGTCGGTCTCTGCTTGAATCACGTCGGTCTCTGCTTGAATCACGTCGGTCTCTGCTTGAATCACGTCGGTCTCTGCTTGAATCACGTCGGTCTCTGCTTGAATCACGTCGGTCTCTGCTTGAATCACGTCGGGGTCACCACTTGTCGGGTACAGCTAAACTGGTGGCTGTCCGACTTTTGCTTGACGTGATTCGGAAGAATGAAGACCTTCAGTTGAGTAATAATAACTTTATTGCGGCGCGTATCTGACGACGCCCGGCATGCGTGGACAGTTCGGGGCTATAAAATTTTGCTTCCGATCTATACAGAGGATCCTCAATCCTCGGGAACTTCTGTAGTTAGGAGAGAAAATAGTATCCGTCCACACAAGTCAGGAGACAAGGAACTACTCACTAACTCTAAAAAACAAGGAATAATAATCATAAGAAACAGAACGTACATAAAAGTTATAAAACACAGCGCCTCTAGAGGCTGGGCGCGGAACTACACAGCGTCGCTACATCACTGTACTGACACACGCGCACAGCACACACACACACACTGGCGAGCTTGAATTAGCGCGCGGCAGCGTCGCTACACTACAAACCTGATCCATCACAACAGTAAGCAGATTGTGTGTGTGTGTGAAGATTTTATTATCACATTGGAATAGTATTTCTATGAATCCTCAACTTCCCACCATTCATCTTGGGACAACTTCTTGTGGATTTGCATTAGAATAAAAAAATGGTTCAAATGGCTCTGAGCACTATGGGACTCAACTGCTGTGGTTATCAGTCCCCTAGAACTTAGAACTACTTAAACCTAACTAACCTAAGGACATCACACACATCCATGCCCGAGGCAGGATTCGAACCTGCGACCGTAGCAGTCGTGCATTAGAATACTCCACTTCAAATTCAAGACAAAGATACAACATTTACATAAAAACTGTTTCTATATTGTGTTACATTTGTATATGTAACAAATTATCTGAACTGGGCAGAAATGCCATTTGAACTACACAGTTTATACAGTGTCCTACTGCTCAGTTTTTAAAACCAATTATTTACTGATATCTATGCATTACCTCAGTAGCCTGTAGCTCAACACACTGGGAGATAATTCCAAGTGGAATGCAATAACTCTGGAACTTCTTGACAGGTTAAAACTGTGTGCTGGACTTGAACTTGATCCTGGATCTTTCCTTTTATGGGCAATGGTAACCTCTACATAATACATAAAGTGCAAACCACTGTGAAGTGCATGGCAGAGGGCACTTAGCAAAGTACTTTTCTACCTCTTCCAATTGTGTAAGGAGTACGGGAGGTATGACTGCTTTAATGACTCTGTGCATGCTGTAAATAGTCTATTCTTGTTTTCATGATCCCTACAGAAGGGATACTTAGGAGGCTGATCCTCAAACATCTGCCAATTAAGGATTTTTAGTATTTCCATGATGTTTTTCCAAGAGTCAAAGAAAACTGTGAGCAGTAGTGCTGGCTTTCATTGTATATGTCCGTCATCCTTGTCAGCCCCATTTGGTAAAGGTCTCCTTTGCAGATTGACTGCAGTTTCCCAGATAGTGGCAGTGGCAGTGGCTTAGTGACTAAGCTACCCAGGCACAGCTCAGAAAACACCTTCACATCTTGAATTCTGTCGTTACCTCTCTCCTGTGTTCCAAGCTATATTTATTTGTTAAATATTATTCAGTTTGTTGATTCTATTTTACTCCATTATTTTGGTCTCCTTTTGAGAAGAAAATTCAAGTGAAATGAGTGTACATTTTAATTCGGTATATGGGGATATTTTTTCAACACGAGAAAGAATATGGAAAAATTAATGTTTCATTTTTTACGTTACATAAAGTTAAGGGAGGGAAACAAATACTAGTCTCTGTTTTTACTTTTCAATGTATCACAACTGACCACCAATGAGAAAACAATACTACTGCCAACTAGACAAGTTTTCAAATTATGAAATTTGTACAAAATTCTAGCACAGTTATGGGAAAGTATGCCTTCTGGGCACACTTCTGTTATAAGAGAATATCTGCGTGCATTCCTGAAATCATCATGTTGTGTAATTTTGTTGAGAGAAAAATTGTTTCTCTGTTATCCACCATGCTGGAATTTTTACAAAACCTATCTTCTTCATGGATTATTATTATTTTTCTTCAGTTTGGATTCCGTCAACAAAGACAGGTCATTGATTTAGGTAAATGTCTATTGGCCACCAGTATTGTAGCAACTATATTGCCTATTTTTATATATTTTTATAAGAATAAAAAGTAACAGTCTAAACCACAATTATTTTTCTTTCTACTGCTGAAAACTGGTATTGGTTGTCATAACCATCATCTAACCAAAATTAATTTACCCAGACTACATGACTGCCACTGAGTACTATCGAATGGAGCTGATACACTGGTTTTGATCGCTGGTTCCTCATGTGATCTGGGTAAATTAATTTTGGTCAAATGATGGTTATGATAATCAAAACCAAATTATGATTTAGAGTTTGTTTTCTTATATAAAGTCAAAAAAAGGTTGTTGAAATTCCAATAGGTTGCTAAAATTTGTTACTTTTATTATGCTGAGGAACACTTACATCGCTTCTTGTACTAATTGTGACCAAACACAGTTAACCTCACGATTTTACAAAAAATGTCACAAAATATATAAGACTTTTCAGCTATTGTACTGGCTGTGTGTATTTTAATGAAACATTTTGGGTTGAATAAAAAAATTAAATGAGTGAACACAGTTACCATGTAGACAAAGTGTTAAGTAGATAATGAAGTAGTTAAAGAATAGTGCTCAACCAGAATGAATTTTCTTTCTATAGTGGAATTTTCACTGATCTGAAACTTTCTGACAGATTGAAACTGTGTGTCAAACTGGGACTTGAACCTGGGACTTTTGTCTTTCGTGGGCAAGCGATTCTCTGGCTAAACATCTGTGTTCTCACAGTTTTACTTCTGTCAGTACCTCTGTCCCACTTTCTAGACTTCACAAAAGTTCTCCTACATACCTTGCGAGACTGGAACTGCTGGAAGAAAGAATACTGCAGAGAAATGATTTACCCACAGCCCATGGGATTGTTTCTAGAATGAATTTCTACTCTGCAGTGGTGTGTGGGTTCTGAAAAGGGAAGAGGGGCATGATGAGGAAACCACTATGAAAACATTGTGGTGACATGGATTTAAGTTTATGTTTATATAATAGAGGGAAACATTCCACGTGGGAAAAATATATCTAAAAACAAAGATGATGTGACTTACCGAACAAAAGCGCTGGCAGGTCGATAGACGCACAAACAAACACAAACACACACACAAAATTCAAGCTTTCGCAACAAACTGTTGCCTCATCAGGAAAGAGGGAAGGAGAGGGAAAGACAAAAGGATGTGGGTTTTAGGGGAGAGGGTAAGGAGTCATTCCAGTCCCGGGAGCTGAAAGACTTACCTTAGGGGGAAAAAAGGACGGGTATACACTCGCACACACACACATATCCATCCACACATATACAGACACAAGCAGACATCTCACAAGCAAATATATCTAAAAACAAAGATGATGTGACTTACCGAACAAAAGCGCTGGCAGGTCGATAGACACACAAACAAACACAAACACACACACAAAATTCAAGCTTTCGCAACAAACTGTTGCCTCATCAGGAAAGAGGGAAGGAGAGGGAAAGACGAAAGGATGTGGGTTTTAGGGGAGAGGGTAAGGAGTCATTCCAATCCCGGGAGCGGAAAGACTTACCTTAGGGGGAAAAAAGGACAGGTATACACTCGCACACACACACACATATCCATCCACACATATACAGACACAAGCAGACATCTCACAAGCAGACATATTTGTCTTCAAATATGTCTGCTTGTGAGATGTCTGCTTGTGTCTGTATATGTGTGGATGGATATGTGTGTGTGTGCGAGTGTATACCCGTCCTTTTTTCCCCCTAAGGTAAGTCTTTCCGCTCCCGGGATTGGAATGACTCCTTACCCTCTCCCCTAAAACCCACATCCTTTTGTCTTTCCCTCTCCTTCCCTCTTTCCTGACGAGGCAACAGTTTGTTGCGAAAGCTTGAATTTTGTGTGTGTGTTTGTTTGTGTGTCTATCGACCTGCCAGTGCTTTCGTTCGGTAAGTCACATCATCTTTGTTTTTAGATATAAGTTTATGTTTATCAACATAAGTGAAGCAATGGATCCAGAGAAGTACAAAGCTGAATAGTGTGTGTGTGTGTGTGTGTGTGTGTGTGTGTGTGTGTGTGTGTGTGTGTGTGTGTGTGGGAGGGAGTGGGAGATGGAGGCATATGGGATGGGAATAAGGACAGATGGACGTGGATGACAAGAACTAACGAAGACTGACATCATGAGGATTACAAACTAAAGGATATAACAACAAAAAAGAGGGGCAATCATTGCCCCACAGCTCAAGACAGTCGGACAGATGGGCTGGGGTGAGTGGGGGAGGAAGGACCAAACAACATTCAAATACAAGGGTCATGTATGGGAGATGATGCAGTAATTAAGAACTGGATTGACATTTGGGCAGAATAGGAGCCAAATACTTATCAGCGTTGCTAGTGAGGATACAATGAGTATTATACCCAGGTTGGGCTAACAAAATGATTGGTTAGTTGTTTACAGCCAGAGAACAAGCTTGGTTGCACCATGTGTTCATTTCATTTTTGTAATATCACCATATTATCATAGGGCCCAGTTACCAAATGCAGCTGTGAATGAGAACTGTGGTCACTAATGTAGCTGTTATGATCTTTTCGGTAATGTGATTCATCTCACTGTATTGATTTTCTTTATTTTAAGTGACAGCTTGTCTGAAGCTAGCAGTGAAAGTCAGGAAGAAAGTGATAAAGTCATTATGATACTGCAAAGTGAACTCTGTACTGCATGCTGACTGGAAATGTGTGAAGGATTCAGTATTGAATTACATGGCTGTTGTTCTCACAGCATAATGTGCACGTGGGTACTGTAGAATTCACCTGCTTTCAGGTCTAAATCTCAATTATCCTGTTATTGCGAATTAGGTGTGGGTGTATGGGAGGGTATAGCAACAACAATCTGTTCTGTGGACTAAGTTTGGTGGCTAGATGTTGTCCCTGAAGGTCTTGGTGAGGTTTTCGACATAATAATGTCCATCACTGCAGATGCACCATTTGCAAGAATATAAAGGACAGCTTTTTTGGTGTAAAAGGAATGACAGCTACTGAAGTGGACATATTACTGACGGATGATTGGCTTAATAAAGACAGAGAACTGCTTCTATGCTGCTGCCCTTTCTCCTTCAATTACCTTGGCATAATATGCGACTACTCTTGCCTGCATGTGCTTGAGTTCTCTTTCTCTCTCTCTAGACCTTCTTTATCTTTCACCTTTTAAGCATTCAGTCGACTCACTCTGTCCAAGACAAATAATCATTCCAGTGCGATCACGAAGTTGGGACAATGCAGGACGTATCTATGTGCTGCACCGATGATCTTTCAAGAAGAACATGACTTCTAAAGTTGTGTTACTATGATCAATTTCTTGCTTAAATGGATGTCTATTGTTTTACAGATCTTCTATATCATGAATGATTGTCTTTACCCAGACCATTGTTTGCTGTTCGTATTATAATCCGTTCATCATAAGAATAAACCTGATGTAAACATGTCCATATGTACTCTTCCACATTTGCTGGAACCTCATTGGATTTCTGCTTCACGTGGGACTGCAGCCAAGCTGTCTCGAGTACCGTCAATAATGATAATAAGGGTACATTTTGTGCTATGTATTACGTGCACAATGACTTAGCGATAATACGGGACAACAGCTTTACCGGTGCATTTAACTTGGACAGCACTGGCCGTTTAGCTGCTACAGCTAGGCCTGCAGTGATGTGACCAGTTGCAATTCACATGTAAAAAGAGATGATCAGAGGAACAATACAGCTTCGAATGTCATTTAATTTTTACGCAAAATGAAATACTACACTGCAAATCTCCCACAATATGCTCCTTAGACGACTAGACAAAAACCCCAACATGTTATTGTTTTTAGCTAACATACTATCGTAATTAAAAACAAGAATGATGAAAATTCCTGACTTAACCACACTGTAATTTTTCTGCATAAGCTGTGTGTAATGCAAGACACTATTGAAGGATTTCACCATATAGTTAATTAAATATTGAACAGTCTTTCATAAAACATCAATAATTAAGAATTTGTATTTGAAATGGAAACAGGAATTTTGTGTCCAATATGTAATTAGAAATAAGAAGACGTGCATTATTCATAAAAAATGGTGATGAGTTTTATAATTAAGAGATGTAGACATTTCAAATAGAATGAGGAAAAAAAAGTGATACTGGAGAGATCTGAACTAACAAACTAATAGCCGCATTTGTTTCCCATTCCATTACGCAACTGACTGCGCTACACGTTCAATGTAACTTTATTGATCGACTGCATTATATACAACACTGGAAAAACTTCAAAGCCGAATATCTCCATAAATTTATGAAAACATTAAGACCAGCCTATTTCTCAGCACTTTTTAACTGTGTTCCACATGCGTGTTTCACTACGGAACAGAAAGCAGCCTTAGCCATTTTCACACTGTGCATTAACATTGCTGCAGAGGCTGTGACTATGCAGGATTTTTTAAATAAAAACTACGTAGCTGAAGCATGATTACGAGAAACGTTGATGGCTATTAGTACATTTGAATTTCTTAAAGTTCCATTTAACATAACTTAGTAATATGATATCTAATACATAAGTAGGACCCACCTCGAAAAGCGTAACAGCGCCAGTGTACGTTTGTTACGGCTTCTGACCAATCATCGCGTGTGTGTTTGTTTACATCAGGTTTATTCTTATGATGAATGGATTATAGGATTCACAACAGCCTAGTTGTTAGTAACTGCAGCGATTCACAACAGCATAGTTGTTAGAAATAGTGGCGAGGCTGATGACTGAGTTTAGGCTTATGATCATTAGACTTTAACGCCAGTTAACATAGTTTTTGAAAAATGTTTCAATCAGCTTTGGTTAAAAATTTATGTAAGCAAAAATTGGGAGGGCTAAAGCCCAAAACTGTGTAATGCCATACTTATATGTAAAAGTGAGGAAAGGCAGCCACTCACCCACAGGAGCCCACTGTGTAGTGCATAGAAACATGCAACAGAAAAGACTGGTACACACATTCCCACGTACAACCACACATACACCAAAACCCAAAGTCTGGGTGTTTGTGTGGTTGTGTGCACTAGTAATTATAATAGACAAGCAGCAAATGCTAGAAAGCTAGTGCAAATGATCTTTCCTGTTGCATGTTTCTATGCTCCACACTTACATCACCTACAGGTGAGTGACTTCCTTTCCTTAATTTTATATATTATTGCATCCAGAAATTTCGATTTTTGTTATAATGCCATAGTTGATATTTTTCTATTCTGTGTTTAATTTTACTTTTATAGTGAAATATTTTAAATCTAAACATCATCCTTTCTGTTAAGGAGGTAAATCAACAGAATGCAAAGAGATGTAACTACCATTAATATTGTGGCATTAAAATTATTCAAATAAACATCTATGATCTGTGGTATCAACAGTCCCTATGAGACCAGAAAATATTCTGCGAGAATAATTTTTCCTAGCGTAAAGCAAAACATGACTTTCATAGATGAACTACACATATGAAAATTTTAGATTTCCATAAAATATGTACTGTGATATAACTGAAAGCAGAACCAGTTAATATTCTGGATGAGTCTGATGTCAATGATGTGTCCAAGGCCCTGATAAAAAAGTGTTGAAGACATTTATGAATGATGTCTCCAAAGCATTCAAGGTCAAAAATGGTGTCAGGCAAGGTGACTGACATTCTTCATTACTCATTTTCAACTATGTTTTGGAAAAAAGTAGTTCAAGTATTGAGGAAAATTGAGCAAAGAAACAGAAAAAAATTATCCAGGTTACCACATAATTTGGAAGTTCAACTATCTAAAGCAAGCTGCCAGAACACCAGGACTACAAACTTCCTTTAAGACAACATGGCTGCCGGCCGGAGTGGCCGAGCGGTTCTAGGCGCTACACTGGAACCGCGTGACCACTACGGTCGCAGGTTCAAATCCTGCCTCGGGCATGGATGTGTGTGATGTGCTTAGGTTAGTTAGGTTTAAGCAGTTCTAAGTTCTAGGGGACTGATGACCTCAGCAGTTGAGTCCCATAGTGCTCAGAGCCATTTGAACCATTTGAACAACATGGCTGACTTCAATGATGGACACAAATGGAGGACCACTATGAAGACTACATCTGTACTCAGCATGGTGTCATACAGTGCACGGTACAGGGTACTTATTAAATGATATTTATTTCCCCATTTCCTATTTATTCATGTATGGTACATGGGTGAAAAGGCTGTTGACACAAAATATTTCACATAATTTGGTAGCACAGGAAGAAAATAAATAGTAGCATCTCAAAATTAAACTGATCCTGTCACCTGACACTCTGTTTTGTAGTTAAGATAACATAACAGGGCACAGTTATCAAAACAGAAGACTTAAAAACGAGAATAGTGGGTAATTTCAATAGGTAGAGTGATGGACAAATTAGTAATTGTACAAGAAAATAGAACTGATAACACATTTAAATAGAAAGAAGTGGCTGCTGTTCTATTTTAATGCATTCAGAGTAGCCCATGATTGTCTGACCCAGATCTGAAATTTGTAACCCAAAGAGAACAATCAAAATTATTTCAGAAACGTAAGAAATATCTGACAATTTGCTGCCCTGGAACAGACCATTATTCTTCTTTCTTTTTCTTATGCATTTTTCCTGGTACAGGATCGGTACAGGTATGAACGAATCTCGTGTAGTTTATTTCTGGGGTGGTCAGATGTCCTCCCTTGTGCTGCCCCATTACTGCCTTTAACAACTGCCTGCATGTAGTGTTATTCATGTGAAAGTTTTATAGAAGGAAAAGTTTTATAGAAGGAAAACACCATCACTGAGAGCAACAAATTAAGGCAGATAATACAAATCTTCCAAAGTTTGAAGTGGAACCAGAACACAGGTGACAGCAAGAGCCTCTACCGAGACAGAAGAAAAAATGGCTAATGGGCTCGAAAAATATTATCAGATCAATAAGATCTAAATGTCGAAAATGATTCTGATTGTCAACATGCCATCTGCTGAGACATGGGTTGACAATACAGACACAGCACATAGTTACAGAACAACTTTATTCATAACTCACTGCATGGAGAATAATACACAACTACAAACAATTTACTTGAAAACATATACTTAATGACATCTATAGACACCAAAGGTGGTGAAAAAATTTGAATCTCAATACAGTTCATAAGTCTCAAATTGAAAGGGGAAAAATTAATATTGTGTGATAATTCAAGTGAAAAGGCTCAAGATGGAGGGAAGACTATCACACTGGTATATGATTTGTACAGTTCACTAGATACACTTTTATCACCCATGGAATTACTAATTTCCTCAGATTTATTAACAGTTGTAATCTATTTACACCTGAGATACCAGATGGCAGAGAGAGGTACAGGAAGCTGAAAAGAGGGTTAATGCAAAACTAAACTATTCTCTATCTCAGTATATTTCTTTCACATTTCAAATACTAAAGAAATTTGACCATGTGACGGTACATATCAACTTTTTGGTTACCTGTTGTGGGCCCTGTCACTGTGTACTATGGTGACAGGTTTATGGTCTGCAGTTAAACCTTCAATAGAAACACTGACATGGAATGTCTTGTCAAAAGTCTCATCTGGAAATAGAAAGACAATAAAAGAAAGAGCAGTACAATTATCAAGATATTAAAAGGTGGTAAGACATCATTATGTACAGAAAACTTTATGTTGACGACTTGCCTCTGTCACTAGACAAGGTCACTAATACACACTAGTGCAAATCATGGTGACACATAAAATATTACCATACTATTTGGCAGACAAGGAAATGAAAGGTGGTAGTGTAAACTTCTCAGTCATCAAAACCATGCACCATGGTTCTGGATTAAATTTCTACCCTGTCACCATATGATGTGATGCAGTGGTTATGACACTGGATATATTTTGGGAAAGTGGAGTTCAAATCCCTGAGTGGCAATCAAGGTTAGGTTGTCTGTAGTTTTCTTAAACTGCTTAGTGCAAATGCCATATGGTCCTTCCAAAATGAACAAAAGCCAGTTTCCTTCCCCACCCTTTCCACTATGAGCTTGTCCTTTGTTCTTAATGGTTTTGTCATCAGTGGAACATTAAACGGTAACCTTCATTTTTCTTTCAAACTGTCTTCACAATGAGTGATAACTAAAGAAGAATTGCACACATTGCAAATCGCCCCCACACTGACGATGTCAGGAAAATATGTCCTCTTCATATAAGCATGCTGATTGTAAGTTGTTAATTGGATGAGAATATTAAGATTGTGTGTCCACTTGATGCTACTGAAGAGAAGACTTGTGCTGTCACTGGGATTACACAACTTCTTATCTCTCTCGCTGACACCATGAACACAAAAGCCTGATGCTACACTCTGCACACACCAGTCACAGCTAGTGCTTACGACTTGACACATTTGACTAAGAAAAGTAGTTGGCAGGTTGGAGCAACAAGAAGGGGGAGGGTCAGTTGAAATAAAGTTGACAAAACTTCAAGGTGATTTCCAGTAATCAATTTCAATACATTTTGTTTACTGCTTCAAAACATACACACAGCATAGTGCTCAGATACTAAGTGTTAGGAGAAGCAGTTATTGTTCACTTCATGAAAACAATTTTTTGGCAACTGTTTATACACTGATCATTGAGATCAATGCTGAAGTTCAATCTACATCCACAGAATACTGCTGGTCCATCTAGAAGAGCGTGTGCGGCGACAGATTTAATTGTGTTCTTCTTCTTGTCGGCGGCTGAAGTTGTCATTTCGACGTCTTCAATTGTTTTATAGATTGTCTGTCTTGCACGTCGCCGTTGTCTTCAGTAGCATTATTGCATTATTTATTTTTCTTTTTTAAAAGTGATTTCCATAATGGCCATTCCTTCCTTTTTCCCCACAAAAACGACATAAAATGATTTCTCCGCATGCCTTTTAGAAGCTACATCCATCAACTATCTCACATCTGTAGGAGACTTCATTAATAGGAAATATTTGTCATTACTGCTGCATTTTCATTTGTGGGACAACAATTACAAGAAGTCAAAACTATCGGCTAAAAGTCTCTAAATTACTTACAACCATCTGTCACAGAATAGTATCTAGAAGTTGGTTCATTCTCATGATAGTGACATTTTGCCACCTGCATTTCTCTTTATGGTTATCACATTTACAAACTTACATGCTGTGTTCAAACTTCTGATAACAAGTCTGACATACAACCTTCCCTGTACATCTGCCACCTTACTCAACCACTGATATCAAGCCACTGTTTGGCAATTATATGCATATGATTAGGAAATAAGGTAGTGCAAAGTCATGATCAGGGATTAACAGAATCCCCTACTGCATGAAACTGATGCTCACAGCAACTCATGACAATTGGTTCTTCCACACCCTTTACTTAGCCCCACCAATAGCACAGTCTGTCATCTCCATGCTTATCCAAACAACTGCTTGGTAATTTGTCTTGAGATTTGTTTCTGAAGTCCTGTTTTCTTGAAAGATGACCTTATTTTTACAAATACTGTGTATTTGCATGGAACAGTGTTTATTTAAACCACAATTAACCAATTTCAGCTATACAGCCATTTTATAATTGACAAGTCTGTGAATACATGCTATACGTTATCCAGGCAACAACCAGGATGCCACACTGTATAATGTGTAGTAATATGTCGGTTACTATACCTACTGCTCAAAGCAGATGCAAGTCAGGCCACCAGAGAAAGTACAGAGCGTGCCACCTTTCAAATAGCTTGCTCACAACTACCCAAGGCGGCTGCCAGGGGCAGCCCAGCCACCGATTGGTTCACCGTGCACACGCAGCACTACACCAGTGACACATGATGTGGATAACGTCTTTATAATGGCAAGCACAGGCCTCCAGGTCCTCAGTTGTTAAAAGATGTGTGAACTAGTTCATTGTATTCTCGTTGATGTCAATCAATGATCCAATAAATTGTATCTCTTTTATGGCCATATATTTCCTTGTGTTCCTAGTTAGAGCAGGGTAGAGTTTTTGCAGTTTTAGATTCTGTGATTTTCTCGCCATTTGGCTCTCCATAGAGGCTTTACTCTGGTCACTTCTGCAACAATAACAGGCACTTACAGCCAAGTTGGAGCATTTGTTGGCTACGACAACCCAATGTCAGCCAAGGGGTGTTCATCCACCACCACTCCGTAGAATACTGGGGCACGTACAAAAAGCAGCTTTTGTGACATTCCGGGTGGGATCACAGAGGTCTGTAAGGGTCTGTTCTTATCACATACTGTGCCAGTTAGCTCCTCTGCAAGAACCAGCATCACTTTCTTTCGACAATATGTGTTGTTTGCTGTTCTCTTAACACTACAAGCAGCATGTGGTCACTGCGCATGTTGAATTCTACGAATGTCTCAAACAGCCACAGCAGTAATATCAAGTTTGGACGACTAAGCTTCATTACCTCAGTCACACATGTCAGTTCTTCAAGACTAAGTTTCAGGAGTCTTATGCTGACATCACAGTCAGAGATGCAATCATTCGTTAGCCCCTGGTAATGAAGTGCATCATTATGGCCTTCAGTTTGAGGAACCTTCACTAAAAGAGGTTTTGAATATTGCACAGTTGTTCGAGGTCTCCCGTGCCATGGGCTGCCAATCAGAGGCTTGGAATGATGGTGCCATTGTTGACAGCATGCAGCTCCAGCACAGGGAGCATAGTGCGCTGGGGGAAGAGGAGGCAAATGAACTGGGCCAAAGCAGACGAACATGTCGTCAGCAAAAGGAACAGCAAATGCCATTCCTTCGCGTCCCTTTTGTCACCACTGGCACATGTCTACTGTTTGTTGATAAGCTGTAACAAATAGCAAATTCAAACTCCTATTCTCAGCCAATTCATGGCAAGACAATTTATAAACCATTGCTCCATTTCATTCAAAAATTTGTTTGGGTTAGTTGCCTTTGCTACTGTTGGATTTTTTATTGAGGATGTAGTGCATCTAGTGTCAGACCAAGTGCCTTCCGAACTGTATTCCTTGTGTTCTGAGTTATCAGATCTTTTTGCCCCAGGCTTGGGTTGTGCAGACAGTTTCATGGCACACATCAGGTCTTCTGCCCATCCTTGCATTTTTTGGTCCATGACCAGTGCCAGTAGCTTTTAGGTCAATGTTAATGAGCAGGCAGTCATAGACAGCCACCTCCTCCATGCCCAGAGGAGTTGCTCACAAAGTTGGCTGGGGGTCAATTCTTTTTGAAAATTGATCTGGTTGGAGCCTACACCCAGACCTTCAGATTCCATAGGGCAAAGCATGAAAACAACTGCTTGTGATTAATATGCCTTTCGGCCTTTATCAGTATCAACAATTGATGTTTGGGGTAATTAGTGCACCTGCCATCGTTCAATGATTTTTTAGAATAGGTTACCACAGTTGTCCTCCATTGCATTAACAACCTTGATGATATCGTCATGAAAGGTGCTACCACAGAGGATCACCCATCTAACCTCTGTTCTTTGCTTACTGTTTTACATAATGCAGGCCTGAAACATAACCACACTATACCTCACTTCTTCCAACCTTCCATTGGTTATTTGGGTCATGAAATTTCCCAGCAGGGTGTGCATCCCATAGAGCAACATATCACCACCTTTACAACTTTGCCCTGCCCATCTAATCTATGAGAACTTCAAGCATTCCTCGGCAAAGCGATGTACGAGTTTATTTGCAGAGCAGCTACTATCACCCATCCCTTGCATTTATTGCTTTGGGAAAGGGGATCTTTTGTTTAGTCTGCAGGCTGTAGGTGTGCCTTTGTGCAGCTTAAGGTTAGTCTTCACTCCATGCCATTTCTTGCAACATTTCGACCCAGTGAGTATCTGGTACTGGCTACAGACCTGACCCATCGCCATTCACATGGCTCTGAACAGCCTATTATTTTTGCATCAAAAACTCTCAACGTGGCTCAGCAACATTATTCTCAGGTGGAAAAAACCTCTTGCTGTTATTTATGCCTTAAAAAATTGTGTGTTCCTGTGTGGAGTAAAAGCCCCCAGTTTCCTTATTTGGCATGTCGGTCTCCTCACTGGACAAAGCCACTTATCATCCTCAGCATTGGGCTCTGTTCTTGTCCCCCTTGTTCATCCATGAGGAACAGCTTTGTTCTCAACAGGATACGGAGATGAGGTACACAGTGGATGGCTTCTCCCATCACCAATGACTGTACTGGCTCTGTTGTAGTGGCGGATCTATTGCTCTGGCTTGACACAATATGGGAGGTCCGACCTGCCAGGCTGGCCACTGGCCCCTCTCCAGAATTTTTGTGTTGCACCATTGCCTCTCCCTCTTGGATGGCATTATGCTCCGGCAGACAGAAGGTTTTACTCCACGCATTGTGGTTCCAGTGGTGGAGTGTCCTCTGCTCATTACATCAGGGTCACTGGGAGATCTCTCGCACAAAACTGTTGGCATGATATCATGTGTTTCAGCCAGGCATCGTTCAGGGAGTGGAACACCTTGTTGCAGCCTGTTGCAAGTGCTTAGATGAACAGGTGCTGCTTATTTGCCATGGCTGACCCCTACACAGCCCTGGGAAAGAGTCCACACTGATTTCACTGCTCCTTTTTTACACACTTTCTGGCTGATGGCAATTGATGCTTTTTCTCATTTTTCTTATGTCGCTTATTGTCCGTTGGTGACAGCAGACACAACTGTCAAGGCCCTGTTGAAGAAATTCTCCATAGACGGCTTGCCTTGTACCCTGGTTTTGGAGAAGGGTTCTAAGTTTGTTATGAATCTTTTGAAAACTTTTGTATACACAATGGCGCCTCACTTCCACCTGCAGTCAAACAGCAAGGCGGAACTCCTTGTCCAATCATTTAAGACATAGATATGCAAGTATATACAAAATTTTCCAGCCAAGGAGGCTATCATTTTTTGGTAAGCTCTTACAGAATGAGAACAATTGTGGCTAAGAGTCCTGCCGAGCTCCTGCATCGCTATCAAGCGCACACAGTGTTCAACCTCCTGCTGCTCGGAAGGCATCTTCTAGTGGCATCAGTTTTGTTGATGTTCATGCCCGGCACACCGATCTGGGTCAGGGCTTTTGAACGGCACCCTTAATGGATTCTGGCTGTCATCTACAGCCAGCATACTCATTGCATCTTCATGGTTTGCACCAATGTTTGACTTGTGGCATGCATCCAGAAACAGCTGCACTCCATGGATGAGTGTAGGGCCCTCCTCAGGCCATGGGCCTGACATCTTGTTCTTCATTTGCCCTGACCACTCCAGGGATGGAGCTGGCCTGGTCATGCCTGCCTACCTCAGCAATTGGGGCTACATCAGCAGTGATGGCAGGTTTGCTTCCTGTGGCCGATGTCGGCGCCTTCCACTGCGCTGAGCAGGTGCTGCCGTCAGTGAGGACAGAAATCTAGTCTCCATCACCACAGCTTCTCCTTTCCAGTCTGCCGACGCCACTGCCTGTGGCGGCACTCCCCTCGCATCGATTCCAACGTCCAGATGGCTCCCACCAGGCACCCAAATGTCTGTGAGTGGCCCTTGTCCCACTCACTTTGTCTGTATCCACTGGTCCAGGCAGATCAGGAACTTCCCACAGCTATGGCAGCTGCCCCAGCACCACAATGGATGCTATTGGCATCTCTTCAATCGCAGAACTGTGGACAGCGATGTCTGGTCTTTACCCCCACAAGGAAGGAGGAGTGGATTAATTGGCTGGTTACTATATCTACTGCCCACTGTGGATGTTAAGTCGGACCACTACAATAGTCATAGTGTGCACAGACATACAGCTCGCAACTAGCTGAGGCAGCCACCAGGGGCATCTTGGCCAACATTCAAATGGTGCACCCGCAACTACCTGAGGCGGCTCCCAGGTACCAGGGGCAGCCCAGTCATTGACTGCCATCACCAGGTCCACAGTGTGTGCACAGCACTACACAACTGACATCTGACTTGCATTCAATCTTTATAAGACCATACACAGAACACGATATACCTATACATACGCACATGACAATCATTACTAGTGTGAAGAACAATATGATGTGCATCTCAAAGAATAAAATAATTATCGTCAGACAACACTGTTTACATCATGAGCCCATCAAATCATAACACCATAGTTATCACATCATCAGTAAACATGGAAGCATGATTACTGTGTATAAAATCACAGTAAATATTATCACTCATTAGAACAAGATTAGGGTTTACCATCTTGTCAACAATGAAGCCATCAGAGACAGAGCAAAATCTAGAATTGGTAAAAGATAGTGAAGAAAACTGGATGAGCTCTTTCTAAAAGAACCATCCCAGTATTTATCTTAAGTAATTTAAAGAAATAATCAAAAACCTAAACTGGGATCGTCGAAGGGGATTAGAATCGTCATCCTCCTGAATGCAAGTCCAGTTGGCTAACCAGTGGGCCATCACCTTTAGTATAAACAAGCACAAATGAGAATATGAACTGCACTCAGTTTCACAGGACTCATTCATACATGTTTACTATTTAATATTATTTTATAATTTTACGTGTATTATAATGTTGTCTGATATCCATTATGCATTTTATACTGTTCTTGGAATTTTAATTATTATGTAGGCAAATGATGGACAAGAGTGTTCCTCAACAAATTTTATACAGTGACTTCAGCACAGATGGAAGGGCGAAGGGTGTTCCTCTGAGGTGCCGAAAGGATCAATTCAAGAATATAAAGAATCTAAACATTAACCTGAGTAACTGGTGTGCCACAACAGGAGCTCACACTCACTAGTGCACAACTAATTCAGCCACTGTTTTATGTTTTGGGCAGGAAAGGCATAAGCTGACAAACGAGAAAGTCCGAGATTCAAATTTCGCCAGGCCCAACCACGCCCTCCACTCTCTATTATGTGTCATCTATGTGGCCATATGTTTCATACCAGAATTTGTCTGTTAAGCCAAACTCGGATATGAGTATCAGCCACTGATAATGAATTATTGTGTCGTGTGTATGGATACATTGCCCAATTAGATGCCCTGATTATTGTCTGGATGCCGTATGCCATATATTCAAGGACTTGTCCATTTGAAAATGGTTATATATCTGAAATTGAGGATCATTTTCTCAAAATTCAACTACAAAATTTGCAAAAATGAGTTATATATGTATTCATGTACTTCTAAATGACATTTGTCATTGGTTTTAGACAAATTAGCTCACAACTTCCCAATCAGGGGTCAAAGTTTCATACCACCAATCGGGTATTTGGTACCGTTAAAAAGGAATTGAGAAAACTTGAAATCCACAACCTTAGCATCACGCTATCATGAGGTTCTGAACAACCATGGCACTCATATGGTTCTGAGCATGGCCTGGCAGGTGTACTGTTTCAAGATCTCTGCTAATAGATTAATAAGAGAGAAGCTACCACTCAAAATGTCTTAAGCACACAAAAAGATAGTGCCATCTGTAAAGTCAAAACACATACTTTTCCTCTCTGATAATGCATGAAGTGAAAAAAACTAATACAGGTAGTTTAAAGAACATTCATCAGTCAGCTAGAATAACACCTAGAAATCAAGTGAGTGTCAAAAAAGCTGATGCGAAAAGAAACTGAAGATATTTTTTGATAAATTACCACAAGAAGCCTTTGAGTTCTTTGGGAAGGCGACAGAGTGTTACAATGAAAGTGACAATGAAAATAATAAAGCACAGTACCTTAATGAACCAATTTATTAAATTATTACGTGCTCAGCAGGTTAAAATAAACTAAAACATTACAGCTATAAAATAATTAATCTGTAGAGGGTCAGTTTTGGAAAAAATTCATGATTTTTTACATATTTTTTTTATTTGCAACTGAAAGATAGAAATGTTTTTCCACAGTTGTATAATGTATCAGGAGTTTATTTGTGAAATATTATTTTGTAGGACATCAGCAATGTATATTTTTTAAGCAGTTCGGTAAAATGTGTTTCCTGAAAAGTTTGTGTTTTGTAGATGTTGACTTTCGTGAAAATGGTCCTCACTTGGAGAATAATGTTTTACGTATATACTGCTTTATTCAGATTTGAGATGTGATCATTATAAAGTTTTAATTATCAACTCAAAAAAAGGTGTTGTAATTTTTTTATTTGTTTACAAGAACATCTGTATTCCTGGTACACATTGAAATCCCTGTGCCACAGTAGTGTAGCAACACTGATAGAATTGGGAGTGGGAGAGGGAGGGGGGAGGGAGAAAGGGGGGAGGAAGAGACAACCTGAAGCCCACTGAAAAAGTGGACTATTGTGTGGTAATTTATTTTCTGAATTTGGAGGGGAACAGCACTGCAACTACATACACTGCGTCACAGTAGTTAGGTGGCACGACACTTCCTGTGTGGTCAAATGAGCCTGAATGACAAAGAACAAAGCAGAAGACCATCTCTCTGTGAAGAACCAGGAATTGCTAGAGAATTGGAAGCCCTCTTTCTTGAAGACCTGTGTAACATATTCGAGTCACTAGTGAATAAAGTGAAAAACCAGTCATGGATCAGTTACAACATATTGCATGACATTTTCAATATGACAAAGGTTGCCACCCAGTGCACTCTGTGACAGCTCATACTGTCTCAAAAAGCACGCTGAACTGAGGCGGCAGCCGATACGTTGAGCTGTGTCAAGCTTATTCTGATGACTTCTTCAACCACCTTATCACAATGGATGATTGATGGGGTGACCCTGAGACAAAACAGCAAAGCAAGTAATGGAAACATGTGGTTTTATCATCGCTTGAAAGAAGTGAAGACCCAACCATCATAGGGCAATATTCGTAAATCCATAATTGAAATGGATGACTTGGGAAGTCAGCCAGTTTAATATAAGTTAAAAAAATGACAGGAATTTTGTCATTTTTTAACATATATCATAGGCCAAGGTGATGCTGAGTGTTTCTTGGGACTGGTATGGTTTGACACTAACAGATCATTCCTATGTGGGGCAAAGTGGCACAAGGACATGCTACACTACAACATCGCACCTCATTCTGCAAAAGACACAATTTTTAGCCATTCCTAAATCCTTTACTTCAAACTCTGAATGTAACTTACTTTTCAAAAATTCAGTCTCACTTGAGTCATCTGAAAAAATATAAAAGTTATCAACATATAAAGCTATCATAGTAACTAAGCCTTTATCTTTATGTTTTGTAAACAAACAAGGTTCTAAACCAGATCTCTTGTAACCTAGGCAGCTTAAGACATCATTTACTCTTTGATTCCACACTCCGGATGATTGCTTTAAACCATACATAACCCTTTTGATCTTCAAAACTTTTCTTTTACCATTACAGAGATTTAATCCTTCGGGATGTTGTAGGAAAATATCTTCTTTGAGAATACCATTTAAAAAAGCAGCCTTACCATCAAGACGTGTACCGTTCAAATCTAGTTCAACGTATAAAGCCATTAGAAGTCTAAGTGTTGAATGCTTACCACAGGAGAAAAGGTCTCATCATAATCAACTCCAGATTTCCGAGTGAATCCTCTTGCCACTAGTCTAGCACAAAGCTGCACTTCACCTTCACTGTTGACTTTTTTCTTGAACACCCACTAACACTGCACATCACTTGCACTTTATGGAAGATTTACCACTTTCCATGCATTGTTATCTTCAAAAGCTTGTATGTTGTCACCCATAGCATGTTTCCATTCTTCTGCATCAGGTCTGCTAAGGGCCTCCTGCACAGTTGTTGGGTCCTCGAGTTGGTCTGAAGTTCCAGCAGAAAAATAAATCTCATAATCATCAAATCTTCTATTTGGTTTGAGCTGCCTTCGTGATGTTTTTTACTTCATCTTCTTGTGTAACACATTTTTTAACATCAGTTTCTTTCTCTGATGTAACTGCTTCTTTTGAGACATCATGTAAGTCCTCTCTTAATACAACATCAGACTTATCATTTTCTTCATCATCCTCCACTGAAGTGGTGATTTCTTCATGGTTCTTTATTTCAGTTCCCGCAACATTAATATTTTCTACTATAGTCACATCATGGCTCATCACTACATCATTTGTCTCAGGGTCATAGAGTCTATAACCTTTTGTAGTATTGCTACAGCCCACTAAGATCATTCCCTTTGCCTTTTAACCAATTTTGTTCTCTTGACTTTGTGAACATGCAGAATGACCATGCTTCCAATTGATCTGAGATGAGTAATGTTGGGTTTCTTGCCAGTCCATCATTCACATGGTGTTTTATTCCCTAAACTTGAACTCACTGACCTATTTCGAAAATATACTGCGCTATTAACAGCTTCAGCCCAAAATCTTTTATCAAGTTTACAATCAATTTTTACTTTTCTACAACAGTTCTATTCAGCCATTCTGCCAAACTGTTTTGTTCTGGTGTATAGCTGTTGGATAATTGATGTATAATAACATGTTTTTTCAACAAACTGTCAAAATTCACACAACAGAATTCTTTTCCATTATCTGTTCTTACAGTTTTGATTTTTCTTTCTTGCTAATTCTCCACCATTTTCTGAAATTCTTCAGAAGTTTCATTCTTTATCTACAGAAAATACACAAATCCCATTCAGGTGTAATCATCTTCCAAAATGAGAAAATACTTTGCACCACCTAATGACATAACTTCCACTGGTCCACACAGGTCTGCATGTACAACTTCAAGTGGTTTAGAGGATCTAGTGCCTCCAGGTGGAAAAGGTTGTCTTGTTTGTTTGCCTTCATTGCATACTACACAGTTTTGATTATTAATGTTAATGTCTTCACATACCATTCCTTCTACAGCACCATTTTTGATTTTAATAAGATCCTTTGCATTAAGGTGACCTAATCTTCTATGCCAATCAGATGCTGTAATCATTCCAAAAAATGACTTCTTCTGTCAATGTTTAGCTTGAACACGCCATTAATCAGATCTGCAGTTGCAACTAATTCTTTATGCTTGTTATAAATATTGCACTGATCACTATTAAATTCAACAAAATTTCCTTGCTCTATCAACCTGCTCACGGACAGCAAATTTGTAGTAAGTTCTTGAGCATACACAACATTTTTTACAGTAATGTCATTCCTTGCTCAATCAACCTGCTCGCAGACAGCAAATTTGTAGTTAGTTCAGGAGCATACACTACATTTTTTACAGTAATATCAAACGAGTTCTTTCTGGGTACTGTTGTTAAATCAGCTTCTACAGAGCACAACACTGGGATTTCTGTCTGGTTTGCAGCCATCATTTTTTGCATCTTAACATCATTTATTTTGTTTTTCAGCCATTCTTCATTTGCTGTGAGATGCACACTAGCACCTGAATCAACATACCAGGCACTTCTGTCAAAAGAGCCACTTATAGACACTGCACTGAAAACATGTGAAGTTTTACTTTGTCTTATTTCATTGTCACTGTTAGGGCACTTACTTACAAAATGTCCTGGTTTCTTGCATTTATAGCAAACAACGTCCTTCCTGTTTTGATTTTCCACTGTATTTCCATTTCGGTGAGAAAACTTTGGTTTACTTTGCCAACTTTTGGACCTAAAAGCACTACCAGTTGTGGTAATGTCTTCTTCCATGTCAAGAAGCTTACTTTTGATTGCGTCCGTTGCAATTGGTATTCCTGAATGCCCAATTGCCATTATCATGGGAGAATATTTTTCTGGCAATCCTGCTAGTAGTAATGAACCAATCCATTCATCATTAATAGCAAAACCTGTTCCATGTAATTTCTAACCATTTCTGCTATCTGGTTCACATAACTCGTCATTGAATCACGTTTTTCTAGACGTTTTGATATCAGTGTTCTCAATATATTTATTCTTCTCGCAAAACCAGAGTCATCAAACATTGATTTCAGTTTCTTCCACAAGTCCACTGTTGTTTTTGCTTCTCTTATGTGCACATATAAAGATGAATCAATCATAAGATTTATCTTCACTTTGGCCTTTGAATCTTCCAGTGAAACTACTTCTGAGACACATTTCACTAATCCTTCAAGAATAAGCACATTTTCGATAGGGAACACTGAATCTCCATAGTTCTCACGTCCTTTCAGCTTCGGCACATTAATCAGATAATTTGTCAGCGTATTTGTCGACTCGAACAATTCCCCTTTGTGAACAGCAGCACGCACTGGACTTTGAATCATGACACGTGGGTTTTAATCAGTGATTCCTGATACTTTTAATGATTGGGTTATCTGTGTACCTGGGCCCATAACCTGTTGAGGTTCCGTGGATATTGAGAACATGATATACATGTACACATTCGGTGATTTATTATAACATTTCACATTGGTACACTTTACTACATGTTAGCACACATACAATGAATATGGACGAAATAGAACTGAAGAGAACAGCTTGTAGCAACAAAGATGTAGAAACAGTCAAAGATAACACACACATAGCTCCTCACATATCAATATCATTTAAATGGGTTTGACAAACTTAACAATTTGTTACTCTTTCCTCGAACACAGACAACATTGTGTGGTTGGCATTCCAGAATGATCTCAAGTTGATTTTTGAGACAGAATGATTCCTGAACAGTCGAAATGCAGACTTCTACAGCCAAGGTCAGTGGCAAGACGTCCATCACTAGGGAAAATATGTCATATCGAAGGGTGAAATTGTACAGAAGGAATAACATCATCACCAAGTTTCAAGGTGGCTGCTTGACTTTTTTGAGGTGATAATTATTACTTAATGGCTCACTACATTTATGGTCATAGTGGAAATAATGTTATCTTGCAAGAGAGTGCTAGTTATATAGTGCCCTCCATTGCCTCACTCTTCCACTACCGTTGATAAATTTGTTTCATTTTTCCTATTCCACAGGTTCCTTTGTTTATTTTTACTGGTTCCCATTTTGTGTTATCCTTCTTCTCTTCTGCTTGACTGATCTGTACTCATATTGATGCACAGAACAGAGTGCAGTGGTATCAGCGAGTTTTTCCTGAGCTTTTGTCTTTCTCTCACAATCTTCTCTCATTTCTCTCTTCATTTCACAAGAATATCTACCATTTCCCACCCTGCACCTCCTCAGCAGAGATCATGCTGCAGTGTTTGTGTGTGTGTGTGTGTGTGTGTGTGTGTGTGTGTGTGTGTGTGAGAGAGAGAGAGAGAGAGAGAGAGAGAGAGAGAGAGAGTGAGTTTTACTGCCGAAGAGGAAAAAACAACTTGATCTTGTCCCTATCTAGGTCTCCAGAGGAACACACTTACACATTCTGAATTACAGATCATCATCTCTGTTCTGCTTCCATGTATTTTCACTGCTTTAACATTTAAACTGAGGTGTGTTTGGCCATTTTCAAACAAAATTTTCCAGCCTTCACATAAAAAAAGTTTCTGTTATAGTACTTTTACAGATCTCTGACAATGCTTTTCAAATAGAAATATTTTTTTTTACAAAATGTATATAACTGCAGAAAGGTAGTTAATACTCTCTAACAGCATTCATACAAGAAACTATGTTCATAATTGTTTGCTAAGTACCAGGCGCGGCTCGTGGTTTCTATACTGGGGAAGGCTGCGGCGTTTATCAATCGGAGCCAATATAGACCTCTGGTTACGTTACAGACTAGTCTGACATAAACAACTAAGAATTCAGGGGGAGGGGGGTGGGCAGATCACTCTCTACCCATAATTTTACGTACTGTGTCTTCTATAATCAGGTATTAAATATCATTAGAAGCTAACTTCGAGTTAAAATCTTTGGTTAGTGTTTTTATACGTCATCATTACATTTTCAGACACTTCGCAGCAAATCATATGAAAAGACGCGTTTCGGAGAGATCTTTAATGCGATGAATGTTAACTTTGCGGTTGCTTAATATTTTTGGTGTTTCGAGTTCTAAATTTAAGGCTTTTATTGTAGTTTACCTCCAAAGCTCGAAGTTAAATGTTTTTCGCTGGAATTATGTTTTTTCAACTTTGCGTGAAAATTCTTTAGGTCAGTGATACCAGTTTCAGTCCAGGCACTATCAGTACTATTTGTACAAAGACAGGTGAAACAGAAAAATGCATATTTCACTTCACAACCACACAACCACTCAGCTGCATCGTACATTGCTCTATTAAAACCGCGTTTGTATCCTTGCCTAGATTTGCACTGTTTCTGTTCTTGATTGATCGTTAGATCAGGTCTGGGTGCACCAAGTTCTTTCACTTGCATCCTATGGCCGTGTTCCAAGTTTTTACCTATTAAATTGCACACTGAATTCATATTGCGCTGGTTTCACACTCGCGGTATGTCGCAGATATTCACAAGCAAGTAAAACTCACTAAAATCTACACGATATCAACAAAAGCAGTCAGCATCAGCAAGCAAGGAAAGTAAAGTCACGGGACAAATTTCGCGCGCTTTGTCCTCTAATCACTTATGAAACTCTCGCTAGATGGCAGTACTGGTGTTACGGTTAGAGAGCCTGTAGTTACGGTCGTGTAGTGCACTCTGGCGGGATATTTGCAAACTTATTGTAAATGTGGATAAAATAGCCAATGGTAGAAACAAAACAACTATGTAAAACATTATCAAAACAATAATACTAAATGTCGATTAATGACACATCGAAGCGTAGTAGAGATGTGCAGAGACAGAGATTGGATAGCGAAGTTTCGGCCACTCTGCATTCCTTTATTACATAGATAGTGGAACGTAAAAAACGTGTGGTGGTTGGTATGACACCCTTAGGCTGCAAGCTCTGAGCCTTCGGGTCGCCCATAAAGAGCAGTACTATGTAGAAGCCATGCCCCCATACCGCTACTACATGCAGCTTACGGACGTTCCAAGGCGCAGCCTAAACACTACTAACCGTTCGGAAAACATCTATCGATACAAACAGTTCCAAAAACGTTGACCGTCGTTATTTTAATCGGAATGGGAAATGTGCGAAATTCATCCTCATAATTTAAATTTTGTAATATGTTCTTGTGAAATTTACTTTAACATATATTTTGGGGCGGCTCTGCCTCAGAGCCTTTAATTATGAGCCGCGCCTGCTAAGTACCATTTCTCTCACAGACGCACAGCTCAGAAATGAACTTCTGTTCACATCAACTAACGTTTCTTGCAGAGAATACTTACCGTCAGTGTTTTCAGTAGACACCTTGGCAATAACCCACAACTGTTGGCTGTACGTAGTCATTGCAGGACTCCTCATAATGAAAGCTCGATTTACTGAGTCACTTGCATTCAGATGAACTCTTTTTTCTGTTGTACTCGTAATTGGTGGTCCTGTACAAGAAAAATAGCAGTTTTACTGAAACACATAATTATTTAACAAGTTGTCCACCTGATTTTCATGGAACAATTTTACAGGCAAATAACTGCAACTGCTAGTAACAATATATTTTGATGCTTGAGCTTCTCAGCGTGCTCTAAAAGAGTGTTGGCATTTCTAGTAGTGCAGAAATTGCACTAGTAAAAAAACTGCAGCTTCAGAGCAACAATCTATAAGCTGCTGCTTTGTGGAAAAAATAAGTGAACTGCAGTAATATGCCAATGGAAAATCCTGTGTTTAATACAATAAATGGGAAAATAAAGATAACCATTTACCATATTAAGGAAACATTGTGTAGCAGTTAGGAACACAAACAATAAGTTCAATGTTACAACTCACCCATTAAACTTCCATTCTTCTTCAAAGAATCCTGTAGTACTACCACAGTAATATATGTAGAAGACTCACTGTAAATGTGGAAGCAGATAATGGTAGGATCTGGGCCAAAAGGTGTGTTTGCATAAATCAGTTGATAACAGTACTGCTCATCAATGGTAGAGCAATCAATATTAATCAATGGAGAGGTTTCGCCACTCTACAGATTTATATTCTTACTTTAAATGCTTATGATGACAAAACAAAACAAAGTGACAATACGAAATAAGTGAGTGGGTGAAATATTTGAGGATGGTGATTACAATGCAACAGAAGGGAGCAGAAAGAAATGCACAAATATACAAGACTACTATCGCAAGGAAATAAGTGAGACATGTCTTCTGGAGTTCTAAGATAAGTTTCAACTGTTTCTAGAGAGCACAATCTTTCTGTATCACAAGAGAAGAAAAATGTAATATTGATAACATCAGACTATATGAGAAAAAGTGGACTTCTTTAAGACAAAGACTACAGGTCAAAGTACGGATGTTAAGCGTATTTCAATAGATGTAGTGTGTTATAGAATGAAGAAGAGGGTGGTAAGGAGAAGGGAGGGGCAGGGGAATTAAGCAATGTCCAAACTGAACTCGAAAAACGAAGGGAATCCACGTTCTGGAAAAAGAGATTAAAAACCTGAGCTTTGCTTATGATATTGTTCTAGTCACAAATAGAATAGAAGAACTTCAAATATTTGTTAGAAAACTTATGTTAGTCTACTTTGAAGTTGGTCTAAAATGACCTACGACAAAACCAATATCATGATGAATGAACAAAAACAAGAGGGAAATACATGTTGCAGGTACACAACTCCAAACGGTCACAGAATGTAGTCATCAGAGTCAATTTGTAAGTATAAAAGCAGTCCTAAAATCAGAAATATTTTGACATATTAAATTGGACTGGGAAGTTTATGGAAGATATTCTTCAGTTTTCAAGTCTAAGATGTCGACTGAGCTGAAGAAAACAGTTTTTGACCAGTGTATACTACCAATAATAACTTATGGCTGTGAGACAAGGACATTAAGTGAGTTCATTGTTAGGCAGCTCAAAGAAGAATGAAAAGATCAGTGTTTGGCTACACAAAGAAAGAAAGAAAGCAAAAGACATAAGACACAACAAAGGTCAGTGACATAGAGGAAAGAGTGAACACCATCAAAAGGCAATGGGCTGGTGAAATCACTCAAAGAAGGGATGGCAGATGCTAAAAAAAAATACTAGATTGGAGCCTCAAAACAAATACTAGACTGGAGCCCTGTGTTAAAAGAAAAGGACCGAGGTGAAGGTCACCAGACAGAGGGGCCAGAGACATATGAAAGACAGCTGCATTCAAGTCGACATGGGAAGCTCAGGATTGAAGAACCTGTTAGGATCCTATGTTGCATGCCATCTCAAAGAGCCCACATCACCAAGTGATGATGTCAAAAATTGGTTGATGATGATAACACGAGGGCTATTCAGAAAGTGAGGA
This sequence comes from Schistocerca nitens, assembly GCF_023898315.1. Taxonomy (NCBI): domain Eukaryota; kingdom Metazoa; phylum Arthropoda; class Insecta; order Orthoptera; family Acrididae; genus Schistocerca; species Schistocerca nitens. The sequence continues at coordinate 980,437,689 of NC_064615.1, read as the reverse complement.
ATGATCGGTCGCAAAATGGAAACCACTGTGAATAATCCAATGAGGCTTTTCACAGACTTTTGGGTAGTGTCTCTCAGCTGCACTCTGCAGGGGCTGTGAAGAAGCTCCTGCAGCCTTTTCGATGGGAAGTGTTCGATCACCCACAACACAGCCATAATTGGTTTGTCTCTGTTCACATGAAACACTGGATACGAAGACAATACTTGGGCGCAGGCTACGCGCTATAGACCAGCGTAGAGAATTATCGGAAAGCACAGGCAGCTGCCTTCTATGACGATGGTGTTGGAAATTTGGTATAATGCTCCAACAAATGTCTAAGTCAGAGTGGCAACTATGTATAGAAGTACCTGGAAGGTATAGCTAAATGTCCAAAGAAAACAGTTTTGATTTTCACTGTGGTTTCCATTTCATTACCGATCATTCCTTACTTTCCAAACACCCCTCGTATATATGGTTTAACAATGTTTACATGTCTTATCTGAACTTATGATTGTCCCCCCAAGAGTATTCTTCTCCCTCATTAAGTACTGAATTCCTGAATCCAAGTATTAGGTGGTCACCCCTTTCCTTCTTCTTCCATTTTCATTACATTTCAAAAATAAAAATTAAGTTAAAGCCAAAAGGAAATAACCACCTTTTCAAGCCAGGAGGAGGAGGAATTATGACCCCAGACATTTAATAAACAACAAAGTATACACAGGTAGATCCATAACACACTTAAATGAAAAACTGGGGACAATAATTAATAAATAGAAAGCCATAGCTTAAAAAATAGGAGCTCCTACTACAGAGACAAGAAACTTGCATGGTGAAAACAAGAATTGCGACTAGGCAATTACAAAAAGGCTTAATCGCTAAATGACCAACAAACGAAAACTGAAAAAATCCAGAACCTAATAAATGCCAGACGACAAACAGCCAAAGACATTACAAGAATTAGAAGGAATCATCAACATGAAACTCAACAGAAGAAGTATTCAATCTGCATAAAGGACTATTGCTACATGTTTAAATATCAGTCTAAATATACTTCGCTGACACCTATGATGAAATATGAAAATGGCACATGACAATCAAGACAATGGCAAGACTTCGCAGAATGCTGCCATTAATTACCCAAGTGTGAAGAGAAAAATGGCTACCTCAAGTTTGACCACAACATTAAAAGGAAAACACCACCCAAAAATTTTCCACTACCAAATTACAACAAAGTGGTCACAGAAATTGGCTCACTCAAAAGTTACAAAGCAGCAGCAGAAATTCAACTGATGGCAGAATTTTGGAAGTATGCCAATGATCAAACACTTGAGAACCCACATAAACATACAATCAACATTTTGAAAACTGAAAGAATGCCTGAGGAATGGAAAAAATTGGTAATCTATATCTGTCAGGGGGTTATCACTACTGGTTATCACATATAAGATTTTATCCTGTCTGCCTGCTTAGCTGGGTGGTAACTTGCTTGCCTCCCATGCAGCAGGCCCGGGTTCGATTCCCAGCTAGGTTGGAGATTTTCTCTGCTCGTGGACTGGGTGTTGTGTTGTCCTCATCATCATTTCATCCTCATCATTGGCACAACAAGTCGCCCAATGTGGCATCAACTGAAATAAGACTTGCACTTGGTGGCCAAACTTCCCTGGATGGGGCCTCCTGGCCAACTATGCCACATGGCTCATTTCATTTCATTTCAGATTTTATCCAAAATTAGTCACACAGGAATTCAAGAGCTTGAACAAGAACTTGGAGAAAACAGAGGTCAATTCCGTCCAGGCAAAGTTTTCTGGACCTAATCATCATTTCTTAGTGTATCATGACCATCAAACAGTTTGAACTAAGAGTCTTTTATTACTTTTATTGTTTCAAAAAATGTAACAGTGCCAACCGGGAGTTGTTATGGAAAACCATAAGCAATTTGGTGCACACCAAAACTTACTGACATCATTGAAATCAGACACTGTAATATTAAATGAAGAGTTAAATTTATAGGTGACTGTTTTAATCATAATTAGACTAGGTCAGTGGGATGAACTCTCACCAACACTGTTTAACTGTGCAATGGAGGCAGTCACAGGTGAGTAGCAAATGAAATGGTGATAAAATATTTGAGATTGGTAGAAATATAAAAGTTGAGTGCATCGTATTTGTACATGGTCTCAAACTATTGGGATCAGCAAGAAAGAGACAGCTCCAAACTGAACATCTGGGAAACACAGCAACAAAAGTGGGACTACAAACTTCATTCAAAATGGTGGAAACAATGGCAACCTTCAAGACTGGCTTTGGAAATTCCTTGGTAGAATATAAATAATGATGAGAGTAAAAGTACCAATTCATCATACAGTTGTGTGACTAACAGACAGATGCACAAGACTTAGAACATAATCAAGCTTTCAGATGAATCCTTTTCCAGGGCTAACAGAGTATACATACATACATACAAATACTTGCAAATACAACTGCATGGCCCCAGCCAACTACATTGTATTGTACTAACCCTGAGGCCTGACAGGTAAATGTATCTTTGACTGTAATAATATTATGAGAAGGATAATTGCTACTCACCATATAGCAGACATGGTGAGTTGCAGATAGGCACATCAAAAATACTGCCAGATAGTGATCTTTCAGCCACCAAGGCCTTTGTCAAAAATAGACAACATACACACACAGCCATGCAGTCTAAGGTGCCTTGTCACTGTCTGTGTGGCTCCCCCCATCAGGGGTTCGAATCCTCCCTTGAGCATGGGTGTGTGTATTGTCCTTAGCGTAAGTTAGATTAAGTAGTGCGTAAGCTTAGGGACCGATGACCTCAGCAGTTTGGTCCCATAAGACCTTACCACAAATTTCCAAAATACATACACACACACACTCAAGCAAATACAGCTTGCGCACACATGACCACAGTTTCTGGCTGCTGAGGCTAGACTGCAAGCCAGGCCTCAGCAGCCAAATATTGTGGTCATGTGTTATGTTTGTGTTACTGTGTGGGCATGTGTTGTCTATTTTCGACAAAGGCCTTGTTGGTCAAAAGTTCACTTCTGACAGTCTTTTTGTTGTGCCTATCTGTGACTCAGCACCTACACTATATGATAAGTAGCAGCTATCCTTTTCATAATATTGTTACATTCCATCTTGGATTTTCCTGTTTGACTGTAATAAACTTTATTGAATCTCACTGAGACCAACTGACTTATCTGAGCTCAAATCATCAAGTACTCTGTCAAATTATGACTGCAATATAATCACTTAGCTCTCCCACATCAACTTTGTTTCTCTTAAATCGTGTTGTGTTCTATTGCACAGACTGTGACTGGTAGGTTATTACAAGCCCTTCTTGTATACTAATCCTCCACATGTACAGATGAAACTACGAATCATTCCATGCTTTTTTCTCATTGTTTTATAGTGCTACTAAAACTGACAAATAAGTTGAAAACAGTGTAGCCATTGAAATATTTTATGGTAACAACCGAGTGTTATATACTTATTGTTAAAAATGATCATTACATCTTTATATTTTGTGACAATGCATTTCTGAGAAAATGCTGTCGTACACAAGCATGTACAAATAGAAAATAACATTTATCTATTTACTTTTTGCAGTTTGGTCATTACAGCATAATTAAAAATTAGAGAATACTATAAAAATGTACTATAGTTGAGACAGCTTAAGAGGCTCCCTGAAAGCTAACAGCACTATGGACAGTTTTTAACTGTGAAGCACAAATGCCTTCAGTTGAGACAAGTGCCCCCTGTAGCACTGCGAGGAAATTGAGGCATTGCTAGAGAGACTTTTATCAAGTCGTGTTATGTGACTTGCTGATGTGGACACTCAAAGTTGTTGCACCCAGACCTCTGCAACTGCCACAGAGCTTCTTATTCTGTCTCAACTGTAAATGTTTAAGGAAGATTAAGATTTAATGATTGTCCTCATAAGTACCATTAAGGATAAAATTATCTCTGTGCCAGCATCTAGCTGTTGGCAGAGATAGGTGTCTAGAACACCTCGGGATTTTTGAGTTACTGGTGAACTGGAAGGATCTGGCTGGCCAAGATTCTTTGTATTCTCTCATAAGTGCAGTTTTCTAGTACAAATATGGTGAGGACATGTGGAACAGATCAGACGGGAATTGTATAGATGTTGATTTTGTATTACCAGCAATAATGTGCATTGATTCGGTGCGCATATTCAATAGATTAATGAAGACACTCTTGAGCTATACAAGAGAAAAACACTCAGCAGCAAGTACACATCACCCATGGCATGTGATCACAATATCGATGTAAAAGAATTTCAGAAGGTTTGACACAAGGACACCATTCCTCATTCAGGTTTTGGCAGTAAATCTACACAATTTAGAAAGAAAAAATAACTACAGTATATGTTAGGGCTATCAGTGAACCAGATGCTTCTAAATTATGTGCCTATAGTGAAGACATACTCACCTGCCAAACCAATGAAGACCCCAAGTCCAAAACACGCAAAGAATGCAAGGAATACCATGACAAATTCCCTCTTGTGCATAGAATACAGTCGCATCTGAACTGACCTGTTAACATATTAATGGTGTAGACCAATTTTAAAAAAGTGAAGATATTGCATTTTTTTGTACTGAGCTACAGACACAAGAAACAATTAGCTTTATTATGGAAAAATTTGGGGAAACATTTTGAAAAATGATTGTTCTATTACCTTGATTTTGTTACAAAACTGGAACACTTATAAAGTGCATTTCCTCAAAAAGTGAGATACTGTGCTTCAACAAGTCATGTTAATATACAGTGTGTACCTGAACTCCACCAACAAATTTTTCTGAGGTTGTTCAGGGACATTTTCTTAGTATTTGATACAAGGGACATGTGGTTTCAACTGGCTCATTACAGGCAATAAAGTAGTTATGGCTTATTCAGTTTATTATCCCAATCACCCTCCTCTCTGTGACCATATCTTCACAACAGTGACAACGCCTGTAATATAACAACACTGTCCGAACAGGTCATGAAGTTCCAATGGTACCAACCAGCCACCGTGTCATACTCAGCCCTTAGGCATCACAGATGTGGATTATGGAGGGGTGTGTGGTCAGCACACTGCTCTCCCAGCTGTTGTCAGTTTTCATGACTGGTGCCACTACCCCTTAATCAAGTAGCTCCTCAATTGAAAGCATGTAATATGCAACTACCGAAATATATATCACATATGAAACACATATGATGACTGTTCAAAAAATCACGGAACATTCGTAATTTTGTGCCATGGTGTGTTGGAGTGAAATGTGGTTGGCATCCCCGCATATGCCTGAGTTTAAAGAGTAACTGCCGGAAGTTTCATTGTTGTTTGTCTGTCGGTGTCAGCGCTGCATTGAGCAGAATGATGTGACACACAGTTTGCAAATTACGAGAAGGCAAGTTAGTGGAGCAGCGCATCTACATTAAATTTTGTGTGAAACTCAAGAAAACCCTTACAGATACACACCAAATGATGTAGGAAGCCTATGATAATGATTGCTTAAGCTGTAGTTGATGTTACAAATGGTTGACATGGTTTAAAAATGGCCAGACAGAAGTTAAAGATGACCCTCGTTCAGGACACCCTTAGACGTCTACCAACGATGCTCATGTCAGGAACGTCAATAAAGTTGTGTGTGCCAATCGAAGACTGACTGTCTGAGAGACTGCAGAAGAATGTAACATTTCAGCTGGATTATGTCATGAAGTCCTGACACAGCATCTTGGAATGCATCATGTTGCTGCCAAGTACGTCCCACAGCTCATGAATCAAGACCAGAAAGACCTTTGCCTTACAATCTGTGACGAGCTTTTGGATTGTGCAAATGAGAACAAGATGTTCCTTAAGAGAATTGTAACTGATGATGAGATGTGAGTCTACAGTTATGATGTTCAGACCGAGGTTCAGTCACAATAAGTTGGGAAAGGTTCTCCAAGACAAAAAAAAAGAGCTCATCAGGTCAGGTGAAATGTCAAAACCATGCTGATACTTTTCTTTGATTTTTAAGGATTAGTTCATCAAGAATTCATGCCACAGGGACAAAGTGTTAATCAATGGTACTATTGGGACATGAAGCGAGTCTGCGAGAAAATGAGAGAAGAAAATGACCTGAAATATGGCGAGACAATTCATGGCTCTTGCATCACGATGAAGTACCCTCACATTCATCCAAGTTGTGTGTGACTATTGCACAAAAAACAAAATCACTGCACTGCCCCATCCTTTGTACTCTCTAGACCTGGCCCCTGCTCACTTTTTTTAATTCCCAAAGTTGAAAACCCCATTGAAAGAATGAAGATTTGCAACAATAGACAAGATAAAAGAAAGTTTACAGATGGTGCTTTATATGATCCAGCAAGAGGTGTACCAAGACTGCTTCCGGAAGTGGAAATGGCATTGGGATAGATATATCAATTGTGGAGGAGGGTATTTCAAAGGCGACCATGCACAATAAGTAAAAGATAAGCTCAGAAAAATTTTGTGGACAAAGTTCCAGAATATTTTGAACAGACCTCATATAGATTTATCTCAGAGCATTTAATCTGTTCTGTCACTGCACAGTACAATACATAACAAATGCAGAAATGTTTCCATGCAGGTATTATTCAAAATGTCGACCACCATGATTATGGCAGAGTGTCAGTGTCTGTTATCATACATCTAACATTGCTGGAAAAATGAACCTGAGATGGAACCAAATACTACTAAATGCGAGCTTGAGCTGAAGGGTAAAGTGGGTGTTAGTGTTGTCAACAGCAAGCATCACGAATAAATGGAGACAGTTTGTTTCAAAACAAGACACGAAGCACATAATGCCAAAATTTGCATTGTTGTACAGATATATTCAGTGAAGTACAGATATATTCAGTGAAGTATAGATATGAAGATAAACGGGGGTAAATGAATTGAAATTACTGTGTAATGAGCTACTGCACTCCAGGAGTCACCTACACCAAAATGCACAGAAAATATCCTTGAATAACTCCAAAAATAAAATTACCAAATATGCAGCAACCTGTTGCAAAATCATGTTTTATTTATTCACTTTTGCAAATCGATTTCAGTGCAGAGGTCAAACATAGAGTGATACATCGAGAATTGACTATGGCAACGAGAAACCATAAGAGGGCGTTGCAAAGCAAACCCACCATCTATGCGAAAAGATACAGCTAAAATAAAAATGAGAAGAAGAAGAAGAAGGAGGTATGACAAACAAAGTGACGTAAAAAATAATGATATAATATTAAAATATTAACATGAAATGGATATATTGACAAAGATTTTGTCAACCACATAGTACAGTTATATATGCCAAAAAGCGATTGTACAAATTAGTAAAAAGGAACAAACATAGATGAGAAGCACACCATCGAAAAAATGTAAAAAACCTTTTTTTAAATTTTTTAATTATTTATCATATTTTTTCTAAGAGCAAAAGTTCCTTTTTACTAATTTTTACAATTGCTTTTTAGTGTATATAACTGTACTATGTGGTTGACAAAATCTTTGTCAATATATCCATTTCATGTTAATATTTTAGTATTATATCATTATATTTTACCTCACTTTGTATGTCATACCTCTTTCTTCTTCTTCTCTTTTTTATTTTAGCTGTATCTTTTCGCATAGAGGGCAGGTTTGCTTTGCAAATGCCCCCTTATTGTTTCTCGTTGTCATAGTAAATTCTCAATGTATCACTTTATGTTTGACCTCTGCTTAAGACAGTATTACTACTCAAGGCACATATTGGTTCAAGGGTTCATTTTAAATGGTTTAATGCGTCTATATACATTTAATTGGTTTACGTTGCTTTATGTACATTTATTCATTTGGTCACTTTTATTAATTATTTTTATTCTTGTTTTGTAGCACCAATGATGGCTGTTAATCAGTTGAAATCCATTTGCAAAAGTGAATAAATAAAACATGATTTTTCGACTGGTTGCTGCATATTTGGTAATTTTATGGTTTGCGGTCACTGCATGACTTGGGAACCACATGGAGCCCACCATTCATAACTCCAAAAATGTTGTCAGTAGAGATTTTTATTATATTGTGCCACAACTGTCTTAACCAATTTTATCTAGAAGCAAAAATCAATCAAGCAAATGTTGTTTAATCACCTGGGAACATTAACTACCAAAAATGCTTTTCTTGTAACTATGTTCAACTGCAGATACGAATAGCATTACATCTTTTTTAAATAGCACCCTATATTTATTATTCGGTTATTCATTTCCTCTCCTCAAGATATTTTCAAAGATGTAGCACAGTGTACCTTTCACATAAAAATGACCTATTAAAAACGCAAGACTAAACTAAGTTTGGCTCTCTTGTACTAGCAAACAGTGCAGGTATCGAGAGTAATGTAACTCATTCACTTGCTGGAGCTGACAGTAAACAAACAAGGAAAATGCACATTGATCACTTAAGCAACCAATTCCAGTAAAAGGTTTGTCGGAATACGATGTACACCAATGAACTGAGTGTAGAAGTGCTATTCATCTATGGAGAATGTAAGCTAGCAGAACAGCCAGTGTGCATTTTCCTTGTGTTTCAATTTGTTTACTGTCAACTCCAGCAAGTGGACAAATTATATTATCCTGGATACCTGCATTGTGTGCTAGTACAAAAGATTCAAAATGAATTTTATGTTACATTTTTAACAACATCATGTACCAGATTTCTTGATTATCAGCACATTAAACACATTCACATGGGCTCCAAAGTAGACAGGAGACATGACACCAAGGATATTAAAATTCTGACTCCTGTTTCTAATAAAAAGTCTTAGGACTGTAGTAATTTCAATGTAGCCTCAGCTAGCATAGAGCTGGTATGAGGTAAATAAGAAGTGAAGGGTTCCTCAAATAAAAATAACCAAGTTTGTAATACTTTACAACTTAATGCTTTCTATGAAAACTACCTACAATACATTCTATGCTGATGTGATGTAATTGAAGCAGCAGAAACTGTAACTCTTTCTTCTCTCCCATGCCCTACTTCACAATGATCTCATCAAAACTAACATTGTAACATGAACAGATGAAATGTTATACCATCTATTTATTACTATTACTGGGTAATGAAAGGAAGGGGGGAAGCAAAATGCAAGCGAGTGAGATGAAATTCTTTGTAAATAGTATTGGAGTGACAAATATGTACAGGTTAAGGAATGAGAGGATCAGGGAATTAGTGAAGCATGAACCATTACCGGATAGGATAGAGGATGGCGGTGGCGGTTAGTGTTTAACGTCCCGTCGACAACGAGGTCATTAGAGACAGAGCGCAAGCTCGGGTTAGGGAAGGATTGGGAAGGAAATCGGCCGTGCCCTTTCAAAGGAACCATCCCGGCATTTGCCTGAAACGATTTAGGGAAATCACGGAAAACCTAAATCAGGATGGCCGGAGACGGGATTGAACCGTCGTCCTCCCGAATGCGAGTCCAGTGTGCTAACCACTGCGCCACCTCGCTCGGTAGGATAGAGGAATCAAGGCTTAATGAAATGGAGATGTTAAGCTGATGGAGGATAAGAGGATACCCAGAAATGTGAACAAGATGAAAGGGGAGCGAAAAAGACCAAGTGGAAGACTAAGAAACATGGGGCTGAAAGGACAGGATGCAGAAGAGAGGAGAAGACTGGATGAAGGTGAAACGGACAGATGATAGGTGACATAAAATGAGGGAGAGGTTATTTTCCAAACAGATCCAGCCAGTGGCTTGAAACTGTACAAGATGATGATAATTTATTAATCCTACTAATATCACATTCATTTGATATATTTGTGCACAGTCACCAAAGATAAAAGTGTCCCTGGTATCTACGGGTGCATAGCATTTTGAGAGATGCTAAAATAAATTTGGGAACCCTGTAGGAATAAGTGTACAGATATGGTTCTGGGAGTCAGAAGCTTTATGAAATTCAAACTGATTAATGGCATCATTACTATCATAGCCATCTTTGGTTGTGAAACATGGATCCTTAAAAATGCTGTAAGGAAGAGATTACAGCATTACAAATGCAGATCACATATGATTGGAATAATTTTTTACTAAGTTACTCACATAAGTGAAGTAGGAAACAGAATCTTTAGAACCGAATTATAATTGACATGCACAGCCAAATGCTTTTATATATAAGATCTGTGTTCTTAAGTTGCAAATCCCCATCAGCAATACTCATTAAGTATATAACAACAGACACATAGCAGCTGAATAATATACCTTAGAAACAAGCAGTCTTCTATACTGCTGATATTATTTTGCAGCCTCTGTAGCACATTTGTACACCTCTAGTTACCTTTGGCCCAATTTTCCCACTGCCCACATACATTTCCACTTGCAAATCATTTTTGACAAAAGGATGCTTCTTTCAGTGGTAGATGTTTCCTTTTATTTCACCATTCTACTCATTATCGCTCCTTTGCTGTGCTCATCTTATTTCCTAGATATCTATATCAATGCATTGCTTTTATTATACACTCTGAATTTTCATGCTTAACAGGCTGTTACTTTCAGACTCATTGCTCTTCATAAGTTCTGTGTTAGTTACAAATATCATTTCAACTTCTGAGTAACAAAGTTAGTTGATTAATCTGCACAGTTCTTTTAAATCCTCCATTGAGCCAGCCACAAAAACTTTATTGCTTGTAGAAAAATCTTCTCAGTGTTCAGACTGAGAATAACTTTGATGTCAATTTTGCTAGTGTCCCTTGACATAAGTGTGTGGTATTTACTCTTATTCTTGGCACTTCTCATCACTTCTTCAAAGCTTAGGAATGGCATCCAGCCTACTTACAATTCATTCTTGCTATTCATAATTATTTTATTTCCTTAACTGGTTCTTCAAAATATAATTTAAACTACTGAGATGATGAACTATGGCTCTGTATTGTTATCACTCTTTCATCCCTGTGCTTCTTTCCTTGTCACCTTGGAATCCAGACTCTCTTATTCCAATAAAACATCTGAGCGCTTTATCACTTTACAGCCAGGCAAATCGATGATGACGAGTCGGGTGACAGTAAGAATGCAAATACTTCAATAAATTTACTCCTGTACTAATATGTACATTTTTGTTGTTAAGTCCTACTTTGTATCTCAATGTCATACTTTCACCTCTTATGTACTCTGATGAAATGCTTACTCTCTAGCAAAGTATTTTTTCCAATGAAAAATGCCATGCCTGACACGATATCTGTAGCACTCAGAAGACATGGTCAGATGTCAATGTAATTCCAAGCATGTTCACACCATTAGTGGATATGTAAATGATTAGAGTTACAATCATCTGTGATAGGGAGAATGGCCATCAGAGTGCATTAGTATTGTTTGTGTTTAGTGTTGTTACCAGGCCCGGTATGGTATACAGGGGGCATGAACAGATGTTGACTGATCACTGTGAAGAACACAAAGATGCCAAGTACTCATATGACAGCATTATCAGCATCTGACAGTTTGAAACAGGCATCATTGTGGGTCTCCATCTGGCTGGTTGGCTGAATCCAGCAATATTCTTATTTGTGGGACATTTGGATGTGACAGCAGCCTGATGTTGGACTGCAAGGGAATGCAAGGGCAGATATATCGGTTGTCAATGTTCCAGTCAACCATTTCTGACCACCATAAGGGAGGAATGCTGTATTGTGCACAAAGCACATTACCACCCAATCATTTCTGCATATACCATCCAAGAACAAGTAATGGCTTCCCTGCAACATTCTGTGCCAGCTCACACCATTTGTTGGAGACTAGCAGCAGCCACACTATGGAATTACTGTACCACAGACAGACTACCATTAACATATCAGCACATCAAGTGTGTCTGGAATAGTGCCATCACTGGGAAGAATAGCTGTTGATGAATGGCACCCCACTGTGTTCAGTCAAAGAATTGCAGTTCTGCACTACTTCAGATGACCATCATCAGCAATATGGCACCAACCTGGGGAGGACTCCCCATTCATCCAATGTTCTGAAGAGGCAAAGCAATATTACTGCAGGCATCATGGTGTGGGGAATCAACACATATGACTTCAAGTCATGGATGACAGTGATTGAGGGCACCCTCAAGGCACAACAGTATGTCACCAACATGCTGTGTCTTCGTGTGTTATTCCTCATGCAACAGTATCATGGTGACATTTTTCAACAAGACAATGCTCATCCACACATGCCATGTATCTCTATGAATTCCTGATAATGTTCCAGTGCCCCCATGGCCAGCAACATCCCCAGATATGCCCCCAATAGAATATTGTAGGATCAGCTCAAATGTCAACTCTGTCCCAGTATAGTCTCCAGGATGTCAAAGGACAGGGGTGACAAAGAACTGTTGCAACAGCTGTGGGTCAGCTTGCCTCAGGAATGGTCGCAACGGCCTATGATACCCTCCCCAAATGAATTAAGTGCATGCATAAAGGCAAAATGGATTGCAACATCACAGTGCTAAGTGGGCATATACTTTAATTTGAGACAGTTTTGTAATGGTATTATTTTACAGTGTAATTCTAGTTGTGTTCATGACATCTTAATATTGCAGAAGAAAGCTATTACAGTAATTACTGGTTCTTGATATAAAGCACAATGTAAATTTTTGTTTTGTGAACAAAAAAATATTGACAGTAATAAACTTAGATATATACTACAGGGTGGCACACGAAATGTGTTACCACTTGTTTCTTTCACAATTTACGACGCACATTACATATACCGCTGGGATCTCTACAGCAGTACCAGCAGAGCTTGGAAAAACAAATGAGTTACAAAATGACATGTAATTCACGATACTGCCGCTAGGAGACTAGTAAGCAGCAATGGCTGACAATGGAAGACTGACGACACAGCAACGATCGGCAATTGTGTTACGTTTTCATGAAACGAAAAGCCTTGTTGTGGCTCAGAGGCGTTTTTGACAACAGTTTAACACACGATGGGTCCCTTGCAAAAAGACCATCCACAGGTTGTACGATAAATTTGTACAGGAAGGAACAGTACTGGAAGCGAAGCGACCTCGGCCTAAGCCTGTTTTTTCGCTGGAGAATATTGAAAGGGTACGAGTTGCTGTACAGAGAAGTCCCGGGAAATCGTGTAGAAATGCAGCAGTGCAACTGGGAATATCCAGACGCTCCGTTCAATGCATTCTTAAAAGTGACCTCCATATGTACCCATACAAAATGACTAGTGCACAGAAGCTCACTGAAGAACACAAGCAGCTGAGACTACTGTTTGCTCAGTGGGCGGAAGATAGGGAAGAAACTCTCAACAACGTTTGGCTTTCAGACGAGGCGCATTTTCATTTAGACGGTGTGGTTAACAAACAAAATGTACACTTTTGGGCCACTAAAAACCCACAAGTGCTTCATGAACGACAACATTATGTTCCGACGATTACAGCGTGGGCAGCAATTTCCAGTCACGGACTTATTGGACCCTTTTTCTTTGAAGAAACTGTGAACAGTGAGCATTATTTGAGCATGCTTCGCAATAGCTTCATTCCACAGCTTCTTGCTACTGCCTTGCCCTTCAACATGCAGTGGTTCATGCAAGATGGAGCAAGGCCACATACTGCAAACACTATGTTGGAGTTTTTACATGATCATTTCGACATGCAGATCATTTCACTCAGATTTCCAGGTCGCTTCAATGGTGGACAAAATTGGCCCGCCAATAGTCCAGACCTCAACCCATGTGACTTTTTTCTTTGGTGGTACCTAAAGGAAAAAATTTTCCCGAAGCATCCACGTGATTTAATGGAGCTCAGAAGACTTATTCTTCAAGCTTGCAGTGAAATTACGGAAGACATGTGCCGTAGGGCAATCACTAACTTCAGTGTTCATCTGAAGGAAGTTAGGAAACGAAATGGTGGACATATTGAGCATGTGCTGAGTTAGAACAAATATCCATGGACAGCTCTTCATTGTGGTGTATGTTCCTTTCAGATTGTATTGACAATAAAGTTTATATTCAAAAACAAAATGGTAACACATTTCGTGTGCCACCCTGTATGTTTTAATTTATACAAAGAAGAAGTTAGCAGAAGCAAAACACAGAGAAAATATACACTGTTAAACACAAGAAGCAATAGATGCATTTATACTCCATACCACAGACTGTCAACATCACTTAACAGCTATGACCTCATGGGGCACAAATTATTTAATGAGCTTCCACAAACTGTACAAGATTTACCAGAACAAGCATTCAAACAAACACTACATGACTAATTAATAGACAAACTATTCTACAATATAAAGAAATTTACCAATTAGCAAATTTGTACATAAAACAGTAATGTTAAGAACTACTATAGCTTTTTTTTTAAATTATAAACTATATTATATTATGTGTGTGATGTTGCCTACTGCTGTTGTGACCTAACGACATAATTACCACTGAAATGTCATTACAATCCTCTCAACCTGTGAAGTTTCATATTTTCATATCATTTCCTCCTCTCTTTTTGGTAGCTTCATTTTTTTGTCAGGCACTGTATACTGTCATGCATTTTGTAATGGGCTGTGATTAGAATAGAGTTCACACCAGTATTAGCACTTCACTGACCCTCTAATGGAAAGGTGAACGGTCAATGGCTTATGCTCTTATTTCTGGAAATGAACCGAAGATCCTCTACTCAGCTTTCTCCCAATGTAATAACCTGAGTTTTCCTAATCGCCACAGTCTAGTATTGCCTGCTTCCTGTGCCCTTCTTAGCAAATCCATAAATAAAAGTAATCCAAAATCCTTTGCAAATGACTGAGAATGCGTATTTTATAAACCTCAGAATATGAATTGATCATGTAGATCAGCCCATCTAACACGTACAATTTTGTAAAATTTGTGTAGCTAGATATAGCCGTCTCACCTTTCACACCGGTCATGATGGTATGCTGGAGCAATGTATCGATTGAACTCGCTGAACAGGTCACTAAATTGTGATAACGTACTGCGGATTTTTAATCCCCATCCAGCTGAAGGCAGATGATATGAATATCCAAGACCTGCTCCATCAATTTTGGCCATCATGTAATACCCTGCAACAGACAAGCATTAGCTATTTTTCTAGTAAAGGAAGAGAGAATGGCAAAAGCAATACCTCAAGATACAAAAGAGCTTAAGAAATAATGAGTTAACTTCCTGAACTTATGATGATAAGTGACTTAAAGAATTCTGCATAGGCAGCAAAGAAATCTTTACTCTATGGAGACTGTTGCTCAGCAAGTACTTCCTAGTCCTGGAATAGCTTGTACACTTAATCTAGATGCAGTCCAAGCCTCCGAGCGCAGTGAAGAACTACAATCACAGCGTTAAACCACAAAGTTACATTGTTTTATCCTGTAAAGCAGTCATATTCTTCAACGATATGCCACTACAAATTGAAGTATCAGCCCCTATCAGTTCAAAATAAGGTAAGATTCAAGAGAAGAAACCAAGCAGGTAAAGTGATTGCCTTCTTTTCAGTCTATGTTTTACAGTTACATAGCCGGCCGAAGTGGCCGTGCGGTTAAAGGCGCTGCAGTCTGGAACCGCAAGACCGCTACGGTCGCAGGTTCGAATCCTGCCTCGGGCATGGATGTTTGTGATGTCCTTAGGTTAGTTAGGTTTAACTAGTTCTAAGTTCTAGGGGACTAATGACCTCAGCAGTTGAGTCCCATAGTGCTCAGAGCCATTTGAACCATTTTGAACAGTTACATAATTTTGGGAATAGTATGCATAACGAATAAAATTAAGTTGAAATAAAATAGAACTAGAATCTCTGGTACATATCTACAATGAAACAGAATTACTAAATGTGGCTGCAAATGAGTTACAACATGCAAATAATAAGTCATGAATGTAATTCAGATTTAGGTGTTCTTGAGTATCTAGCTGAGTTGTCTGTTCCATTTTGCACATAAGGCTTTAATGACTGATCTAGGCTTTTTCAGATGTTTCATGCAGTGGTCTTATATATTCTTGCTGTCTGGAGCCAAACCAGACCATTTGGTGTTCAGGTGAAATGATCCTTTCATTCAGCAGTTTCAGAAATTTCTCTGCCACAGGTGCTGGAAACACTTGTCATGAAGAAAATTCTCACCCTTAAATTCAGCTTAGTCATGTCCAACCACCAACCAGTTTTGAAGAGCAGGGACAGACCGGCCAATCATATTTAGGTCAGAAAAAAAGCAGAAACTGGCGAGGCAACTACAATAGTGAACAGGTCTGGGCAGATAGCAAATGTTATGTTACACAGAGAGTGAACATACATGAGATTAACACATGAAAAAAATGAATAAGCCGATTAAAATGGAATTGTTAACTCACCTATAAATCTGAAAATAACAGCCAATCATGCTAAGAAAGCCTAAGAAATCAGAAAATCTTTCACAATGACTTACAATTGACACTGACTGTTTGATGCTACAGTTTGTAGAGTAAACCAAAAAATGTATAGTCATTAATGCACAAATTATGAACTTTAGTACAGTATGTACTCAGAATTATTATGAACTTCAACCATCATTGATTCAGTTAAATTCATTAATATAATTAAATGAAACATGATAGTTCTATAAATTTATAATGCTATTTTTATCTCCCTCGCCACAAATTATTGTACTTGGATTACTTTTTTTATTCATTGTTAATTATAGCTTATTTCTGTGATGACAAATACAACCTGTAATATTTCTCAAATAAATTACTGATCTGTTTACCAGATAAATCTAACATTAGTTTATTGCTGTTTACACAAACACTGGTTCAGTGCCAAAATGGTGCTGCATGTCACCCTTAGTAGTGAGGATTGCCAGAAGTTTCCCCGAGTGTAATTTTCTGATATTTCCCTGATTTCCAGACAAGTTTCAGCATTTTTCAATGACAAATTTTGAGATCTCAATGATGGGTAACAATCTAAGTTGTCAAAAAATGTAAAGACTTCTGCATTTCTAAATGTGTAAGCAAAAATCTTAAGTACTAGCATCAACATCTTTTGTAATGAACCGTTTTTAGATCAAGAAAGCAAGCCAAATGGTATATGTGTTTCATTAAGACCACTGATGTTACCTTATTTCAACAAAAATACGCAATCTGTTAGACTCGCAAAATAGATTTGAAATACCTTCAGGGTCAATCCATTTAAAAATCACCCAATATGAATAAAATTTGTTGCTCAACATGTTTGATTTTCTTGATTTTTTTATCATGAGTTCCCTATAGGCAGGCATTCACAAAACACTGTTTTAAAAATTTTATATGTCATAGTTTTTTTCTGGCAGCTGCTTCTACAATGGCAGTTGGGCAAATTTTAGTGGAAATCGACGTTTGCGGAAAGTTTAATTGCCAAGTTATTTTAAAAGATATCAGAATAATTCAAAAACCAGTGTGCTCAGCATGAAATGAACTTCAGGCATAATTTTTTAAAATTTTTCTATCATGCAAGAGAGTCACTCAAACTCTTTCTGTAAAGACTCTGAAAAAATTTATCAATCTTCACTTTTTAAGGCCTTCAATTTTCATGAAGGAAGAGAGACTCACTAATAATATGTTATCTCTGTGTTGTGTACTTACATAACTACCTGCAGTAAAAGTTGCAGTCCTGAGAATGCACCCCTGTTTTATCTAGAGCTTTTCAAAAATGGCCAAAACCCTTCTAACGTCAATTTTCGCAGTTCAATATCTAAAAAGGGACTGAATGAAAACAAGTGAAAATTTTACAGAAGGTTCTTTATTCTCATGGGAATATCTGACAAAAAAATTATGACTGAGACTCAACTACATTGAGAGTAATAGAGCAGCAAATTTCAGTAAAAACGCTACTCCTCTACATGCTCGAGCAGTGCCAAGTTAGCAAACAAGAGCTTGAAATTATTACAGTTGACATTGGTCAAATGATGTTTAAATCATTACATACAATAAATGATCAAATATTTCTACTTTTAAATAACAATGGGCAGAGATAACAATTGGTAAGGGTTCTAATTCTTAAAATTAACGGTACATTTGTTGTACTAAACTTACATACAGTATACACGTAATAATGTTTCTCCATGTATACAGATTTAAAACTTCAGTTGTAACTACTTGCCAGCTGCAATTTTCATTAGGGAGTTAAACAAACACGATATTTCATTGCATAGTTTATCAGTTATGTTGTGTGTTCTACCAGACACTGTTGTGAGTTCCAGTGGAGTCAGCTTTCGTACTATTTTATTTGCAAGCACCCAAGCAATGTCATTTTTGGAAAGTTGAAAGGCAGTTCTTGGACCAGAAGGGTGAAAGAAATGCACTAAAACATCATTGTTATCTTCACTTTTCTCTTCAATTTTTCAAAGCCACCACTTCTCATCATACATATAAACAACAAAATTATTATTTGTAAAAGATGATACACTTGTAAAAAGTATTGAAGTTTGATGATCATCAAAATTGGAGCCTTTGGAAGTAACAAAACATCTTATTTGATTGTCACTTATGGGAACATATCTGTGATAGCTTCTTGTTCCTTTCAATGGTAAACAACAATCAAATCTCTCAGTCAGCTTTGTTTTGATTTGTCCAATTTCAGTTGAAGAAACAAATATGTATCTAATTCCAGTAATATTCTGTTGACAGTATTTGAACAAATTGTGTGGAGTCAGGATCTGTTCTGGGTAAGGTCTTTGAAGGGAAGCTCGTGTAACTTCTCTTTTTGTTGTTCCGCCTATCCCATCGCAAGAATTCTTTCCGTGTGATGAGGCAAAGAAATTCCACTCTGCTGGTAAACCAAAATCATTTTTGTGTTGGCAGATATTAATGAAGTTTTTCTTATTTTTGTACTGGCTGCTAGCGCCATCACGAAAGTAGATTATCTTTTCAACATTACGTACGATATTCTTAATTTCTCTGATGAGGTGATGTTGAAATGCATGCACAGTCGTGGTATTATGTTCTAGGTGGTCACTAATTACACAAATAGATTTGCAACACACGTATTCTTTTTTAAAGTAGATGATAAACAGATGCAGTGTTGCTTGTGCATTAGTCCAGTGAAAACTTTGAATTTCATCCTGTACTGTAAATGTATAGTTTTCTGCAAAATCGCCAATCACTAAACAGTGGGTTTCTTTCAGGTTTTCTTTCGTTTCCTTAAAATATTGAGCTTGAGCTTTTGAGATAAAGTGATGGGATTTTAAAAGCACCAGCTTATCGACAAGAGACTGTAAAAATTCCTCACTGGGCATTACCTGTGTAATAAGCTCAACTCTATCAGTTTGTACCCATTGTTTGAAAACTACTTCATCATCAGGCAAGATGTCAAGTTCATTTTTTAAGATATCAATTAGGGTATCTGCTCCAGGACATCCTGCACATATGTCAAGCATACATTTTTCATTACCAATATCACATACCATGAAAGCTATCAGGTCTTTATAATTTGCATTAAGCTTTGCTCCTTCCATCATAAGCTTTGTGTTTTGATGATGCTTGCAAACGCATACAGTATCAGTTCCTGATGAACCCAGAAGAACACACCACTTTGGCCGTAGAACACAAAACACAGAGCAGCCAATTTTGTTATCTGGGTATTTTTGTTTATAGAGGCTGTAGAGCTCATTCAGCGAGAGAAGAATTAACCTTTTCTGCTTCTGCACCTTAGCATTGTCAATCACAGTTGAAACACATTCCTCTTTACCAGGACACATGCGACTATTGTCATCATCCCCGTAAAATTCTTTAACACTATTAATAACAACTTCACTTATTTTGTTGGCACCTTGTCTTTTCAAAAGATGTGGTAAGATACCTTGATCCATAACTAGCTGCCTAGTTAACTTCACCATGTATTCAGATGCACCAAATTCCTCGATTATTTTTTTCTTTGACCATGATCTTGGCAAGAGGCTAATTATCTTAATTTTGTCATCTTTACTGGAAACTTTGAATTTTTCTTTCATTTTGGTAATAAGTATATCATACTCACATTGTACATTTTCTGTACTATTTCCATTCTGAGCATCTAAGTCATTATGGAAAGATTCTTCCAATTTTCGCTTGACAGCACTTGTAATTTTATAAGATTTTCTTTGTAAAGCTGATAGTCGCTGGTCTTTGTTGAGCTTTGTTATTTTACGTAAAGGAGATAATTCCAAAGTTTCACAGATTGATTCTACTTGATGCAAACGATCATCCTCAACCAATTCAAAAGGCCCAGGGAGAAATTCAGGATCATTCTCAACACTAGTTGCCACTTTTTCAGCTGGTTTATTTACAAATATTCTTGATGCGCAAGTTGGGCATAGAGCTTGTCCAGGAATTAGGTTAGTATCCACATTTTTTTTTTTTTTTTTGTTAAGGTGTTCAACTAGCATTTTACGCAAACCATTTTTAACTGGCTTTTTGTGAGTACCAAATGGGTCACAACACTTTTTACCAAAAATGTGGTTGTATTTGTCTAAATATTTATCTTTGTGGAAATAAGAAATATTAGAAATTTCTTTCGAAATTCTTAATTTTAACAAACATTGTTCTTCAGCTGACAAGTCACTCACACTTATTAATTCTTGATCCACTTTCTTCTTGTAGTGTTGTTTATGGCACTGTTCACTTATTAGTTCACCCACAAAACAACTCATTTCAATACTTGAAAAATCTACTATTCTTGAAAACAGTTGAAGATGGGAGACTTCAGATCTACACTTACAAAACTTTTATTCACTTGTTTATTGTCTTGGGTCCTGCAAAGAAAGTAATATGAAAAGTAACTCCAATGGAATTCACTAAGTGTCTGGTAGAACACACAACATAACTGATAAACTATGCAATGAAATATCGTGTTTGTTTAACTCCCTAATGAAAATTGCAGCTGGCAAGTAGTTACAACTGAAGTTTTAAATCTGTATACATGGGGAAACATTATTATGTGTATACTGAACGCAAGTGTAGTACAACAAATGTACTGTTAATTTTAAGAATTAGAACCCTTACCAATTGTTATCTCTGCCCATTGTTATTTAAAAGTAGAAATATTTGATCATTTATTGTATGTAATGATTTAAACATCATTTGACCAATGTCAACTGTAATAATTTCAAGCTCTTGTTTGCTAACTTGGCACTGCACGAGCATGTAGAGGGGTAGCGTTTTTACTGAAATTTGCTGCTCTATTACTCTCAATGTAGTTGAGTCTCAGTCATAATTTTTTTGTCAGATATTCTCACGAGAATAAAGAACATTAGCTGTAAAATTTTCACTTATTTTCATTCAGTTCCGTTTTAGATATTGACCTGCGAAAATTGACGTTAGAAGGGTTTTGGCCATTTTTGAAAAGCTCTAGAAAAAACAGGGGTGCATTCTCAGGACTGCAACTTTTACTGCAGGTAGTTATGTAAGTACACAACACAGAGATAACATATTAGTGAGTCTCTCTTCCTTCATGAAAATTGAAGGCCTTAAAAAGTGAAGATTGATAAATTTTTTCAGAGTCTTTACAGAAAGAGTTTGAGTGACTCTCTTGCATGACAGAAAAATTTAAAAAAAAAAATTATGCCTGAAGTTCATTTCATGCTGAGCACACTGGTTTTTGAATTATTCTGATATCTTTTAAAATAACTTGGCAATTAAACTTTCCGCAAATGTCGATTTCCACTAAAATTTGCCCAACCGCCATTGTAGAAGCAGCTGCCAGAAAAAAACTATGACATAAAAATTTTTAAAACAGTGTTTTGTGAATGTCTGTCTATAGGGAAGTCATGATAAAAAAATCAAGAAAATCAAAAATGTTGAGCAACATCACCTGGGTGATTTGAAATGGATTGACCCTTCACTGATTTCAGAAATAACCTCAGAAAAAAGTAGGCCTCTTGAAAGAAGAGTATAAGGCAGGGAAGAGTCGTGTAAACGAACACTATAGGTGACCACCAATAAAATGTTGGCTCCACTATGTTCGTTATTGTCGTTTATTACCTATTGTGTTATGTCTATTATTTTACAGCTATTGTGTGGTATTTCTTTCCAGAAATATGTAAGTACATAGCGTACCAACTGCCAGTGACTGCCACAGTTCTCTTCTTCTCATTGTCCATACTTTCTAATGTATAAACTACTTTCGAAGTGCCAAAATGTACTAGAATCAATAAAATGTCTATATAACACCACACTGTACAATGTACTTGCAGTGAGACAGTAGCAATTCCTGAAATCCATCGCTCGCGGCCCCGGCCTGCCAAGGAGCACCACAGTTCTTGGTCCATGGATAAACCACAAAAATCTGCCGCATTACACTACACACAAACAGAGCTGTGCTGCAGGCAGATCGGTGAGACTATATCTGATGGGCAGGGCCTGCACATTAGTGGGAAACGATGGGTTACAGATCAGCAGGCCCGATTCATTAGTGATACCCACAGAAAAGACCTGCGGTTTTGATCCCTCATGGAAGTTCACTTGTGTGGCCAGGTATTTATGTGCCACTGGCACCATATTGATGAAATGAGACTGCAGCAGTCAATCCATGCAACAGACAACTTGCGTGAATATTCTTGAGAATCAATGCTGATGAGGACAGGTAGCAACTCATCGTAAATATGATCGCTGAGCCACAGGCAGGCAGATAGAAAAGACAATCACCTTTGTCAGAAAATGAGAGCACACACACCTTCACACAATCACTCAGACACAACTCATGCAGTCACGACTGCCATCTCCAGCCACTGTGTCAACAGTCTCTGAGAATCAGGTCCAAACAAACCACTTCTCATGCCTCCCTGCCTCTCATCAGCTGCTGCTAGGCTAGCGGCAAGATGTGGTGGCAGCACTGACTGCAAGCTGAGGGGAGTGGTAGAAAGGGAAGATGGAGTAAGAATGAGGGAGTAGGGAAATGACGCATGTTCTCAGCTGCACCCAGCCAGCAACAACGCATGACATCTCAGTAATCAAACGATTTCATCTACTGATACAAAAACGAGATTTTTCCTGTGTTTTTTTCCAAATTTCCCTAATATGTTTGAAATTCTCTGATTTCCAGAACTTGTGGCAACCCCGGTAGTACTGAGTGTGAAAGACAAGAAATGCAATAGACTTCTTTAACATACTGTATTCCAAGAGCAGCACACACGATTGTAATTACATGTTACAGTGTGGAGTTTGGATGTGGTCTTGTGAAGGCACAGCTCATGTGAGTTTGATTTAACTACGGTACTGTAATCATCACAGAAACCTACTACAGATAGAGAAGTCATGAATGAACAATGTCTCACAAAAAAAAGTGAAGCACAAAGATGGGGATGTGGAAACAAAATGAAGCTTCGTGGGTTGAGGTTGAGAGGGTATGTGATGTTTACAAAATCAAGTAAAATTTACAAAGAACTTGGCAGTTTGAGCCCACTTATCAGTATTACGTTACATCTCCTAAGGCCTGGGTGCGTGCATTGATTCTGTTGGGATGGGTGTCATTAAGCTGTTGTATCCTCTCCTGAGGCAATCTGACCCTCAATTGTTGGAAATACGGAAGCATCCGATCCCGCCCGCCTGCTTGGACCCACAACGTCACAAATATGGCGGAAACGACCATCAATGACAATTCCAATATGGCGTATATAAAGTCGTTACGTACACATTATGAAGACGAAAATACATCGAAAAACAAACACACATATGTTCCACAAAAAGCTTAATGACACTGACAGGACAAGTGCGGGAGATTGGGGGTTTTTGGGTGGGAACAAACTAAATATATACAAATTTAGACACCCAACCCCATACAAAGCCACGCAAAACGACAAAAAAAACTTACATCACAAAACTCCCCAAATACCACTAAACACAATATCATCTAGAATAAATTGGGATCGAACATTTTCCTTGACCTATATAGAAGTTCCCGATCCCATCTCCCAATACAAATACCAACAAACACCGCCAAACATTGGGATCAAACACATCCCTTGACCTATATAGCTCTACAGCAGCTCCCAGTCCCATAAATTGGGATCGAACACTTCCCTTGACCTATATAGCTCAACAGCAACTCCCGATCCCATACCCCAATACAAATAACAACATACTCCGCCAAACATTGGGATCGAACACTTCCCTCAACCTATATAGCTCAACAGCAGCTCCCAGTCCCATGAGTTAGGATCGAACACTTCCCTTTACCTATGTAACTCAAAAACATCTCCCAATACCAATACCAACCTTCACAGCCACAAATTTCAATGAAACACTTCCCTAGACCCCAACACACAACACATACACCGAAAACAAAAAAATAAAAACTTACCACAAAAAAGTTCCGGTGCCACAAACTAGATTGGCCACCACAATCACACATAGGTGCATACACTCAAACAAAAAACACACACACACACACACACACACACACACACACACACACACACACACACACACACACACACAAACCAACGAAAAAATACTCAACCAAAAGAAAAACCCAACCCTCCCACACCTCAACCCCCCCCCAACCAACCCAACCTCCCCCAAAATAAAAAACCCACATACAAAAACCAAATGTAACATAAAAAAATCTCAATCACACACTACAACTCACCAAAACCTTCAACAAAATAGATCCTGCACAACTAAAACACAAACACACTCACTCCCCCCCCCTTTAACAAACACAAAATAAACCATCCACCCCACCCTAAGCCACAGCCACCCACCCACCTACCCAGACCACCCTAACCAACCACTTTCGGCCTATACATTTTACTCACAGCCCTTAAGAAAACCCGAACAACACAATAATCCTCAGGGACACTCTTCCGCCAACAGTATTCATCTAAATGAGACTGAAGGTTGGAAGAGCGCCTCTTCCCCCTCCAAAGAACTGACTTAACCGTCCCCCACATCCCCTCTACTGTATTGGTACAAGCCCCCGTCTCATAATTCTTAAACTCTAAGCTATGATTCACTACTAAATGATAAAATCCCCTCTCACCCAACCCCCTATACCAAGAAAAAGCATAAGAAACTATTATATATTCCTCAATTAACCCCACTAATTCGGCCTTAGACCTTCCTTCCACAACCCTAAAAACACATTCGGAACACCCCCCCCCCCCCCCCCCCGGAACAACAGCCCCCCACACAAGAGACCAGCCACAGACTTACCCCTCCCATACTTCCTTTTCCTAAACTGCAACTCGTCCACCTCCACAACAACCCCATGCCCCCCCCCCCCCCCAGCTTACCCCTGTACTTAATAAAGTCTGAACACACTTCACGACAAAAACAATACCAATCAAGCACACTCCTCTCACTCACACCAGTCTCATGCGCGCAAAAACTGTGTGGGGATCTATAACAAAAATAATAAGTAACCAGTACAATCTCGCGCATGCCCAACCTACCAACCTAGACTTCTTGAACCAGGTACCGCGCCATATGGAACACCAAATGTCGTCTTTCCGACAGCGCCACATATAACCGTCCCTGGTCCGAGAGGCCGGAACTTTAGCCAACTTCATATCTTCACGGCAAACACTGCACTTGACCACCTTGGCAATTAAGCCAAAAAGCTGCAGAAACTTAATCAGCTCTAAAGGGGTGCCCCCATCATAGCCCTCAAACGGGAACTATTAATCTTATCTGTCATATCCATTCCTGAACGAAAAACAACAACTGATTAAATTTAATAACAATACCACACGACATACAGCGATCATCACTACATTAACCTTCACACAAAACCACAAAATCGTTAACTCACTGAAATGAATTCCACTTCAAACACACTCGAACAATACTCGACACCGAGCAACAGCAAACTGAGCCCAATACACCAAACAAACGAAAACCCTGAACATACCACCAGAGGGCACAACAAACCACAATACGGCGACATCTACAAACACGCCACACTCACAAACCAAACTCTGCGCCGTCATGACATCACACACCACAACGCCCTTACGTCACGGGTCAAAGCCGATGTGTGGGATCGGACGCTTCTGTCGACCCCAATTGTTGTAACTGGTCTTTGACATGGCACTGGGATGGAGTTGAAGTAGGAGCCGGATCCACAAATGTTCTATCAGGGAAAGATCTGGGGATCTGGCCGGCCAGTGGAATAACTCAACTTCATGCAGGCAGTCTCTCTAGATGTGCCAAGTGCGGACAAGCATTGTCCTGTTGAAAAATGTCACCATAATACTGTCACATGAGCAGTAACACATGAGGACACAGGATGTTCTGGACGTACTATTGTGCCATCAGAATCCTCAATCATTACCAGCCCTAACCTGAAGACATACCCAATGGCTCCACAAATCACAATGTCGGGAGTATCAGGCATAACAATACTGTACTTCTCCTAAACATTCGAAAAATGGGACCTTTCCCCATGTTGCCACCATACATACCGACGTTGGTTATCTGGGATAATGCAACTCAACGTTGAACACAATATGATGCCATTCATCAGTAGTCCATGCTTCCTAGTCACAGCACCACTCCGAGTGTAGCCATTTGTGTTGTGGTGCTAATGGCAGTCTATGCATGGATGTTAATTCCATAATCTGCCTGCTGCTAGTCTCTGACCTATTGTGTGGGATGACACAGAATGTTGCAGGGAGTCCATTACTTGATCTTTGATGGCAGGTGCAGATGTGAAGGGATTACAATGTGCTTGGTGCACAATATGGCAATCTTCCCTTGAGATCATCAGACATGATCCACCTGAACCTCAACGACAAGTATACTTGTGCTCACATTCCCATGCAGCCCAACATTGGGTCACCACTGTCACATCTGAATGCCCCACAAATCTGGATATTGCATTTTTCGACTACCTGGCCAAATGGAGACCCACAATGAGGCCCCTTTCAAACTCATGTACCGATAATGCTCTCTCACACAAGTATCTCCTTGTCCTTCACCGTGATCATTTAACATCTGATGCTGGTCACATCCCTTATACACCCTATGATGCCTGGTAACAACAATAAACATGAACAACACAAAAACACTATGGAGGTCACTCTACATGTCACAGAGAACCATTCACTTACCCGACAATTTGTGTGCACATGTACAAAGTTACATCGACATTCGATCACGTCTTCTGGGTGCTTCACTTTTTTTGAGGCAGTGCTTATTTTGCATATGAAATAGTTAACAGAAGTATGAAATTCACATACTGAATCTTTCAAGAAGGGCGTTTCTCAGAGGGGATAACATAAGAACCAATCAGTGTGTGTTAGAGAAACATGGTTATTTTTCCAGAAACAGTTGCACTGCCACTGGTACTCTATCCAGAATTAATTAATTCATACAAATCATTTATTTCTGTTTATGAATCCTTGAGCTGTTATTAAAGAACTGCCTTTTACCAATACAAACAATATGTGAAACTGGAATAGCTTCCTTTATAAACTGGAAAAGTAGAATGCAACGAAGGCAAAAACTATGGATTTCTACCAACCAGCTACGAATGAGGAATCTCCATCGAACTATCCTTGCAACAGGTTTATTACTCAGATCGAAAAATCTATATTTACCATATTTTGTAATGCAAAAAGGAGATCTTCAAGAAATGCATACATCAAACAGGCAGCAGAAAGCTCTGCCAAGTTTGAAATGAAAAATTATGCAGAGTAGATATACATGTAATCAAGAAATGTTATTCAGCCTTCAGTGATCACCTCACTAGATTTTGTCATAAAAAGAAAACCTATGAAAGTGTAAATTTCTGGATGGAATCAATATTCATGATAGCCTAATGAAACACTCAACTGCCCACAAGCAGATGAGTGTTACTGGAGATGGCAAAAAACACAGTTACAAATCAGATGTGTGTGATTTCAGAGTTTGCACATACATACAGTTCACAGGTCACTTACAGAGGTCACCTGGTAGTGGCTAGATGGCTGGACTCAAACACTGATATTTTTTATGTAAATGAGTTGGTCAGTTGTGCTGCCAGAAGGGGTAAATTTTATATGTAACATCAAAACTTATTAAATACCAGAGAATTAATGGTTATGCACTCAATACATGAATAAAATCTCTGTATTCTCTAGGGAAAGGAAAGGGGGGGGGGGGATGGAGGAGTGCAATGCCCCCTCTCACTCTACACCCTTGCCATTGTCTATGGTATGAAGCATTTCAAACTACAGATTTATTGTCATGTTCTGAGGAATATAGCCTACCACATTTATTTTCACAACTGTACTCAAAACTTTTTCAGTTCTAATAATGGTTATTGACTATATCGCAAATGGTTGAAGTACTGTCTGAAAAAAGTTGCAGAAAAATTTAGTAAGAAGTTGATAAGATTTCAAAGTGGTGCAATGATAGCCAACTTGCTTTATGTACTGAAATATAAAATTATGCATTTCACAAAAAAAATGCAGTATTCTGTGATAATAATATCAATAAATCACAATCAGAATCAGTCAATTCATACAAATACCAATGAGTAAAAACATATAGGGATCCAAACTGGAATGATCACATAGGCTCAGTTGCCTGCAAAGCCACAAATTTGCAGGATATTATAAAAGAACACAAAATGATACTTTGAGTCTACAACTCAATGGCTTGAAACCAATAGGCTAATTCTCAATTATGAGAAACCTAAAACAATACTGTTCAGGAACAACAACAGTAGAAGAATAGAGGAATCTCAACACTTACAAGCACTGGGTATAAATGTAGTTCAAAAAACAAAATTATTAGGACTCACCATAGATAATTGTTTACTGTGGGAAGACCACACTGCTATGATACCGATCAAACTAAATTCGGCCATATTTATTCTCCAAAAGAGCTATGGAGTAGAAATGTGAGATCAAACAAGTGATGCAATTAAAATCTTCAAACTGCAAAAACTAAAAATCAGAATAACGCCTAAAATGTTCACTTTTTTGAAAATATTCCATTCAAATGGAATATAACTGAATACGAAGTCACATCTCTCATTCAACGATCTAAAATTATCCCCTCGTAAGAACAAATCTAGGGAAACCAAGTTGTGGAGTATAAAGCTTGAAAGCATTCACGAGACATGTCATATTCCAAAAACGTTGGGTCGAAACCGAAAATTACAAACCTGATAGAGAAAAGAAAAATCAGAACTACTGAGTAGGATACCAACAAACATAATAAACAGATAGTGCCCCATTAATATTCCTTGACGTGGAGAAACAGGATATAAACTTTAAATAAGTTTTATTCAACCTTAATACCATTTACAACACTTCACCTAGTACATCAAAAGCATTACTGGATTTACTGGATTAAATCTGAACAAAAATTAAATCTGAAAAATATGTGTTTTGAAATCTATATTTTTGAGGTTGATGCCGGCCGGTGTGGCCGAGCGGTTCTGGCGCTACAGTCTGGAACCGAGCGACCGCATTGGTCGCAGATTCGAATCCTGCCTTGGGCATGGATGTGTGTGATGTCCTTAGGTTAGTTAAGTTTAATTAGTTCTAAGTTCTAGGCGACTGATGACCTTAGAAGTTAAGTCGCATAGTGCTCAGAGCCATTTGAACCATTTTTTGAGGTTGGTTAAGTAAAGTGCAGCTTTGAGCCATTAGGCTATAGGGCTAGGGCTAAAAAGTTGAGAACATTCCAGTTCCTGGGGATGATATCTCTTTGAACTCGAAATCTGACATTTCTTCCTCATTCTTCTTGCGCTGACATATTTGGCCCCATTGATTGAGTGAAGATGGACACACAGCATGGCTATGTTCTTCAGAGTTTACTACACTAGCTTTGCCGGGTAAAACAAAGTAGAATAAGCAAGCCAATTGGAGTGTCTTATTGCGGGCAGTAAAATGATAAACTACTGTTGTGTTTCCGTTGGGCAGCAAGTGCAGGACGCGTTCTTGTGGGAATTTGGGCATGTGATGGGCACGTGTCTACTGCCGCTGTGCTTGTGCTGTACTAAGAATCTGCGCTTCACGATATTGGCCCCTACCTGCAGCTCAGAAAGGGCTGTACGAGGACGACAAAGAAAAAAGCGCGAGGACCATATTTCGGCAATGAAAATATGCGTATGGCATATTTGGCCGGGAATCCACTGCTCTGTACAGATTTAATCCATCTTGACAGCACAATGGCGTCGAAACCGCCGCCGCACGGAAGAATCCGCATAATTTCCCGAGAACACTGTGACAAAAACAAATATCTCAGATACGTAGTCACTGCTAAACTCACAGTGTTTCCCGTTGCGCTCGGTAATGTTAAATGTGCAGTTTAGTAGAGTCGAAGACAAACATTGCCAAAAATTCTGCAATGAATAAAAAAGTTATACCCTCAGATTCCAGACGGATACGGAACTGTGCGTATTATTAACTCTGACCTCTCACTACCCATCAAAACTCCACAAACTTGTCAACGCAATGGATCTTACTTTTAACGAAACCTCGAAGTGCCAAACACACATTACTACTAGAACTCCAACAACTGGCCTTAGTGTTAAATCAAGTACCTACTTAATGTCCACCTTCAATATTTGCAACCAGGCCCAACATAGACACTCCTACAAGTTTACGATAAAACTCCCTCGTTATGAATTCGAACTCGCTGTAGCCATTAGTCCCGTTGGTACACTTTATCACAATTTACTTTCCGATCCCACAAGAGAAGGCACATGTATTACTGGCTAGCTCCATTCGTAACATTAATCTTTCTGAAAAGCCACATGCTCTCCATCAAATCACATTACAGTAAATCTAAAAGCTGCCTTCCCAAAACCAATCCCATTTCATATTCAACCAACTTGACGTATATGTTAGCAAAGAAGCAAATGTTAACTTCTCATTTAAAAAATATCATCCTAACACTGCTACATTCTTTAGCTTCCAAACATGCACTCAAACCAATTATCTAGAACGATTC
Source organism: Schistocerca nitens (assembly GCF_023898315.1). NCBI lineage: Eukaryota > Metazoa > Arthropoda > Insecta > Orthoptera > Acrididae > Schistocerca > Schistocerca nitens. Next base: position 980,406,847 of record NC_064615.1, on the reverse strand, counting down.
CTCCTGTTAATAACACGCTGCCTAGCCTTCTCTTTCAATACCGCCATCAACTTCTGCAGTCTTTCAGACAGTTACAGCTACCATGAGCACCTAGGATCAAATGTTAATCCAACCAACAAACAACGGGCATTTCTACTACCTCCACCATCAGGAGCATTACATCACTTTCGTCACAAAATGAACATCAAGAATATTGCTTCACCCATCAGTAACCATTCCTGCACTTGAGCGTAGCTGCGCACATGTTATCACCACACAATCACATCTTTCCTTTACCAACATCGTAAATACCGTAATTTTCGGCTACGAATCTAATAATCTGATGCTAAAGGGCAACAATGCAGCTACTATCAGCCTGCCCCCAAAAGGGGGAGCGAAATATAACAATTTAAAAGAGTGAAGATACAAAGTAACATAATCTGCAAGGTACAATACGATGAACATTTCCCGCCACATGGCACCTCGATACGCTACCCTTTTAGTAAATCTGGTACATCAGTGCGGGATATCACAGCCTAATTTACCTGACATTTACCACACTTCGTATGACGCTGTTTTTTGATTCGGTCAGATCTTTTTTTGTATAAATAAGTGCAAGATGCGTGTAATTCTGGATCGGGCTGCACTGTTGTCATAATCCACTCGTAATCTGGCTCCATAATTTCTTTTCCTCATTTTGTTATTTGAGAATAACTGTTAAGCACATAATTGGTAATCCACAAAAAACTGGACTGCATTGTTGTTTCCCACACGCATTTCACAAACACAAAATTAAGTGGCAACACTGACATCTTGAAATCCATGGATGCCAATATCATTAGTAGTGTTACATATTACCACAGTCTAATTAAACTGCGGTGTTACGTTAGCGACAGCTATATCGATATCTCGAACGCAGCTAACAACAAGAGTAGGAGCTCTGAAACAGTTGGCATATTTTTCAGAACATTCTGAAAGGTGTCAATGCAGTGCCATTATGTATGAGAGTATAGGAAAGAAATGAAAATTATTTAATAATATTACCTGATACTTTATGTGTCTCCAATACTTTTCGCTCTCTGCATCCCGAAAATTAAAAACTCAGCTCACACGTTGAAGAGCAAATAACATTACTGAGTGAAGACAGGGAATAGAACAGCTCTGTCAGGCATATTAGTTTCCTTTTTGTCCTTTATTTTCATTCACTTATTTTTGCGCATACCGAATACAATTGTGAACACAAAAACGAAAGTTTCCCTACCACAGTCTACGTTACAACATGTAACTCAAAACAGTACAGCCACGCGATCATATAATGCTTTCCTATCTAAACAGGAAAATTAATTGAAATTTAAAACATAATACGTGATAATGCTCGTGACTGTAGGTGGAGCTTATTGGGTTCTATTTATAGACTAAATATTGAAGATATTGAAATTGTTTTGTACTACTCTCCCAAGGGTTTATGAATAATTAGATGCAACAATCAGTAGGGAGGATGTTGCTACTTTACAGTTACACTTTGCTGTCAAGTCGTTTTCTCTCAGCAAGCACGTGCAAAAATCTTTGTTTTCGAACCATGCCGGCCGTTGTGACCGTGCGGTTCTAGGTGCTTCAGTCCGGAACCACGCTGCTGCTACGGTCGCAGGTTCGAATCCTGCTTCGGACATGGATGTATGTGATGTCCTTAGATTAGTCAGGTTTATGTATTTCTAAATCTAGGGGACTGATGACCTCCGATGTTAAGTCGCATAGTGCTTAGAGCCATTTTTTTTTTTTCTAACCAGTCTTTATTAAACGGTGTAACTTAACTCCCTTCTTCGGAAGAGACGAACTTGATATTTTTCATCATCAGAGAAAGGACGAAACATCTTTTCCGAACGCCAATCCTTTATAATTCTAAAATGCTCAAACTACACGTGTAATGCGCTGCTAACTCATTTACCCAGTAACCACTAATTTCAGACTAAAATACACATTTTGAATCATGTGTAGTGATTTAGGGAAGGGGGGTGAGAGTGCACGTATCATTCTTCGCATTGGTCTGCATGATTTGCAAATTCGGCAACAGGTGGGATAAAAGTGTGTCCCGAGCCATTTACTCCGGACGGTACTTTAAATTCCAGGAAAATCCCGACGAAAACTTGACGGATGGCAACCCTACACTAACTTGTGACAAGTGAGACGGGGCAAAAGATTTTCGATAAACAGACTAAAGTAGGGTTTCAGTCAGTTTTTGACCATCTTCAGACCTCATTACCATGGTCAAAAACTGCCCAAAAGCGGTTAGCACCAAATAGAGACTGTTTGCGGTCGAGACTATTTGCGCTCATTTTAAAGTGCTTTTTGCCAGACCTCTGTTCTCCATGAGAAATGTTCTAAAAATTTCAAACAAAACAGTAATAGTAGTGGTGATGCATATTTAAAAAATGCATATTTAAAAAATGCAATCCCTGAAGGCAACAGCAGTACTATGTGGCCGAACGATTCTAGGCGCTTCAGTCCAGAACCGCGCGACTGCTACGGTCGCAGGTTCGAATCCTGCCTCGAGCACGGATGTGTGTGATGTCCTTAGGTTAGTAAGGTTTAAGTATTTCTACGTTCTAGAGGACTCATGACCTCAGATGTTAAGTCCCATAGTGCCCAGAGCCATTTTAACGATTTTGAAGGCAACAGAACAGCAGCCAGAACGAATAAATTTTTTAGAAGGTACTCAGATAATAAAGCAGACGCCACAGGAAGAACACTGGTCTGGGCGTCGGCCAAAAGTGTTACATAGACTTACGAGGTAATCAAAGGTCGAGCCACGAGGTGCGGCAGTGCGTTGGCGATGACCATATATGCTCACGCACGAAACCTCGCAGGGCGGTGTTCGGAAGCGATAACATGGAAGGGGTGGCATGGCCTGCCACACAGTATAAAGGCGGAGGCGGGGTAGAGAGTTCAGTATAGTGTAGTGATGGGCTAAACTGCGATTTTCCGATATCAGTGATTTCTGTGAATGCTACTTTTCAGTATCTGTTATTCTTAACTGCGATTTGTCGCAGTTAAGAGTCGCAGTTAAGGAACATAGGTCGTGTATCCCTCCGCCACTGCTATTTCTGCGATTTCTGCTACTTCCGCGATTTCTGCTACTTCTGTGACTTCTGCGATTTCTGCTACTTCTGCGATTTCTGTGACTTCTGCTACTTCTGCGATTTCTGTGACTCCTGCGATTTCTGCGACTTACTACTGTATGAAAAAGTTACATCTGTCAACACGGAAAATTGCATCCCAACAAACCTGTCATTGGCAAGTATGTTTTACGTTTTTTCTTCCGTTGGCTTTAATTTTGTATTAAAGAAACAACTGTGAAAATATTAATAGTGTAATTAATATGTAAGTAGCCGTACAGTACCGTAATAGTTCGTCTTTAGAAAATGAATTCTAACATATTGTTATGTTCACAGGTACCTGAACTACATTTCAGTCACTCAGTAAAGTGATAACTCAAAATATCATTGTCAACAGATCTGAAGAAATTGCCACTGCGTCTTTAGACCGTTTTCGTCAGACGAGAGGTTAGTTTCTAAGCGTTTCGATGGACTTAATTACTTCAGTGAGATCGTTCTTGCAAATGTGATATTCATTATAGCAAATATTAGCAATCTACTCTGTCCATTATATTTCTAGTAATTAATGACAGCAAAAATTGTTTAATAATCCTTGTGTTTTTGCAGACACAGTTCTGACTCTGATTACTGGTTGCTGTACGTATCTATCCACATCAAGGCTGTTGGGAGAGACTCGTGAAGATTCAAGACAGCTCTTAGAGGATTTGCAGTTTAAAAGTGAAACAATTGTGAAATAAGTGTGTGAATGATTAAGCTGTGTTTTATTGAAGTTGTGCGATTTTAAAGGAATAATAAATGTCAAATACAGTGAGTGAATAATAAAAATCTCATTTTCCACATGTTAAGCCGTCCTATACCCATAATTTTCCGCCACTTACTTATTGGTAAACACTTGTTGGAGAGCGACATGCCGCCCCCCCCCCCCCCGCCCCCTTTCTCCCCAATCTTGGTGTGACACTGACCTGTAACATATCCCGAAGTCTACAATATGCATTTTGAGGCTGTTGATATGAAAGTGAGAAGTACAGATCTTCCAGTTAAATCAGGAATAGCTTAAGTGCATTACTTGAAAGTAACACAGGAAAAGCTTACTTATGTAGGTGGTAGTAGTGTCGGCAAAAAGTTCTTGTGTGTGAAGTTGCCATGTAGAACACCAGGTGTAAAACTTTTCTCCCGAGTCTTGAACTGTGTCGGAACAAAAGTGAGGCATTCATATGACTGTTTTCATTTCTCTACACTTATACAGATGTCTGAGTTCTGCTGTGTTAACATTGCAAAGTCCTGTAGGCATGTGGAGTATTAACCAAAACTGTCATATTGGAAGCAGAATCAAACACATTTGTTACGTTACTTGATATTTTCAGGAGAAAACGGCAATGTTGCTTCTTATTAATATAATACATTCAGAGTCACAGCAGTATTTGACCAACCATAACTGATGCTGAATGTGCATGTGTCATATAATATGAAAGGCTTATTTCAATAGTGGTACAAGTCCATTACCTCCACTTTTCTGTCTATAATGCTTCTGAAATTAGTGATCCAGACAAACATAAATAAAGGTTCATCTCTAGCAAGAAGCCATATGCTTGAATATTTCTGGTATCTCAACTGCAGATTTTTCAGCGCTCATTTAACTTTACGACTCTGTATCTCAAAATGAACAAAAATGGACTTGTACCACTAATAAAATAAGTCCTTCATATGCACACACAGCACACCGATCTCGTGAGGCACGAAGCTCTCATAACGAAGTACATACGTCGGTCAACAGATGGCACTAGGAAAAGAATGTTAACTGCGCTTTTTAGTTGCTACATGCGACTCTTAGTTGCGATTTGTCACAGAAATAGCAGTTTGACTCGGTAGCGAATAGCGTAGTATGAACTTTGCTCAACAGATGGCAGTGCTAACTGCGCTTTTTAGTTGCTACTTGCGACTCTTAGTTGCGACTTGTCACGGAAATCGCAGTTAGACTCCATAGCGTACCGCAGAGATGGGCGTAGTACGAACTTTGACCCACAGATGGCACTGTTAACCGCGCTTTCTAGTTGCTACTTGCGACTCTTAGTTGCGACTTGTCACGGAAATCGCAGTTAGACTCCATAGCGTACCGCTGAGATGGACGTAGTACGAACTTCGGCCAACAGATGCCACTGTTAACCGCGCTTTTTAGTTGCTACTTGCGACTCTTAGTTGCGACTTGTCACTGAAATCGCAGAAAGCAGTGCTAAATTCGACCAATAGATGGCTCACGTCTTTGAATGTGAAATACTACTTGCGACTGCTAACTGTGACTGAAATCGCAGTTAGATTCTGTAAAGTTGCTACTGTGATATCTGTGACTTCTCAGTCACTGCGATTTCTAACAGATATGCGATTTCCTGCCCACCACTAGTATAGTGTGTATACTTTTAGATGGCAGACCTCTCCGTAGTCCTGAATCGGTAGAAGTCGGTAAACGTCGGGAGGCTTCGGTAGGGACGCAGTTTCGACTGCTGCCAACATTACGTAGCTGACTGTGTTGTACAAGGTAGCCATTGTCGTCTGCTTCGTTATTGTTTTGCGCTGTACTGTTCTGCGTGTTTGTATTGTGCAGTTGTGCTAAACATTATCAAAATGAGTGAAGAGGCAGTTGCTGGCCCATCTCGGGAATCGCCAACAACCCCTACCGGTAGGCCTACGGTTAGAAGGAAACCAGTATTCGGTAGCGATCGTTCATCAAATTGGCGAGATTGGGATGAGCAAAGGATGGGACTTTGTACGGGCACTGATAACCACGCAGTTGAGCGCCCCACAAACCAAACATCATAATCATCTGGGATTTTGCAATCAGGAGTAGTGTACTTACATTCAAGTTGTTATCAAATTCTTGCTCAGACGAGCAATTACAGATTGTAATTATTCAAGTCTTGTCTTCGTTCGATTATTTCTCGACCGAGTTTCATAACTCTTTCAGACTTCCTGTTAGCCATCTCCGCGTTAGCTGACTGGACGGACCTTCCGCAGTCTACAATGTCAATGAGGGTCTAGACCAGGGGTCTCCAAACTACGGCCCGCGGGTAACCGGCCCGCGTTAGCTGGCCGGACATCCCCGGTATCCGGTCCGCCAAATATTTGAGATGGTACCTATACTGCCAACAATTGAGTTTCGAGGGCTATCGTGACCAATACGATAGATGGCGTTTCAGAGACTCATACATTTCTAATCGTTCCCATCCCGTAAACTTTGAGTAATTCTGAGAATACTTAGTCTCATAATGACGTTTTATATTGTATTCTTTGAAGGCTGATATTGCTTCATTGCAAATAATACACATTGGTTTGTTGCTTGACCCCACCACGGAATATTGACATCCCCACTGCTCTTTAAAAATTCTAGTCACTGTCAACCTTTCGTTTCTTTTCCATATTTGTACAGAACTTCACAAAAGATTGTAACCTGAAAATAAAATTATGCTATTTAATACTAATAAAACTAAGGAGTAGTCTGCCTAAACAAAATGCAATGAATTTATTTTTAAGGTACTTTAATTACTAAATTAAATACAATTACACTGTAGTTCCTCTAAAAATACAATTAAAAAACACTCAAGTCGTGCTATACGTATTTAGATTTTCAGATTTTCCTTGTCTCTTCGAATTCAGACATTGAATTGTCCCACACTTCGCCGTCTCACCTACTAGTACAGCGCATAAAACACTAAAAAAACTCGTGAGACACTCGCAACATAGACACAATCACGCAACAGAACTATCAAATATATGCTCTGGTTCTGCTACTCGCTACAATACTACATAACTAAACTTATTGTTGCGCCGCTTGAAATAACAATGCGTTGACATACCCTACCTCTGTTACGTCTTGCAGTAATAGTGTTGCTAACAATGATTTTGAGATTTCGTTAACTTTGCTGGACGCTTTCGTGAAGAATGTGCAGTGACATACTTTTTTGTTGGTGAAATTCGCCAGAATAAAATACGCCAGAATTTCGGTCAAGTACGTCCACCAATCAAAATTATATAATTAAATAAAAATCGTAGTTCGTTTCAGTGCTAGCTATTCCCACAACCTTAGATTTTTGCAATTTCATGTTTCCTTTAGCCTTACATTAAGGTGATCATGGAGTGCTAGGGTGTTTTAATCCCACTAGGTAGATCTTGGCCCTTATGACTTCATGAAGGAGTCAATGTGGCCCGCGGACTAAAAAGTTTGGAGACACCTGGTCTAGACCGTTCGCTGGACGCGACAATGGGACGGTACAGCTAAGCTACAACTGTACCTCTTTTCCTTACAGTATTCTCGTTATGATTGTAGGTTTGCATGTGATGTAGATTCGCGTCATAGCTTTAGTAGTTCAGCATAGGTCGTATGAGCTTTCAGTCGCCTAATCCTGCAAGGGAAGCCATAGTTTTCTCGTGCAGATTTTTGTTGTCACATGGCTCCGTGATTCAGATTTGACAGCAGCAAATAAGACAGAGAGTTAGAAAGTTCTTGGCTCATCGCCATCAACGACATCTGCTTGGAGACGTTGCTTCTCCTTCGATTACACAGCAAACATTCGTTGCTTTGGTGGTCTTACCCAGAGCTACCAACAATTGGAATAAAAAGTTGCATTAAATTTCAGGTCTCCCTCTCCTACTCGTCAGTTTTAATGTCGATTAAAGCTTGCCACTTTGTATATGATCATTGTTATTTATTACAACAGGTGTCCAAACCATACTTTGGGCTAATGACTACTTCATCGTTTGTTATCCTGCAAGAGTGGATTAACATTTAGTGTGGAAGGATATCAGTGAAATTGCTGATAATATTGTCATCCTCAGTGAAAGTGAAGAAGAATTAAAGAACGTGTTGAATGCTATGAAGAATCTAAAGAGCGCAAAGAAAGACGAACGTAAAAAGGAGTATGACATACGAGATTAACTACAAATTAGCGTTCAAATTGGGGACTACACAGTAGACCAAGTGCAAAACACCTGATACGTTGTAATCGAAATAACACATGAAGGACGATGCAAGGACATAAGAATCAGACTATCACAGGTAAAGAGAACTTTCGTAACTAGAAGAAAGTCTAAGACGTTAGGAACATAAGGAATAACTTACATGGTACTAGAGGGAGCTCAAAAATGGCTCTGAGCACTATGGGACTTAACAGCTATGGTCATCAGTCCCCTAGAACTTAGAACTACTTAAACCTAACTAACCTAAGGACATCACACAACACCCAGCCATCACGAGGCAGAGAAAATCCCTGACCCCGCCGGGAATCGAACCCGGGAACCCGCGCGTGGGAAGCGAGAACGCTACCGCACGACCACGAGATGCGGGCACTACTAGAGGGAGCTTTAGCGGGTAAAAACTGTAGGGCAAGACAGAGACTGGAATACATCCAAGAAGTCACTGAAGACGGAGGGTGCAAGTACTGCTCTGATATGAAGAGGTGGCAACTGTTTTGTCTGGAGTATCGTGAGAGTCAACTTCTAAGTTTTTACAAAAACAATGGAACTACCAATTCAACCTACAATTCTTTGTAGTATTTCATAAAATATTCGCCTTTAAAATTTGTACATTTCTGTATGACTCTGAAACAATTCTGGAAATATTTTTTGCACTTTGGTATACATCTGGGTACATCAGAGACATGATTTTGGGAGGCTATAACAGTGGTCTGAAGTGGTGAAAATCTCTGTCCATGGATTTTTTTACATAAGTGAACAAAAAAAAGTAGCTACACGACAAATCACGTGAATATGGACAATGAGACATTAATTCGAGTGTTTTCTCCTCCAAAAAATTAATTATTTGACGTATCGCGTGACAGCTGTCATTCTCATGATGAAGAACGATGTGACGTTTTGGGGTTGTTTTTCCTCATTTCATCGATGACTACTGTGAAACAAATTGTTGGTATAGTAATTTACTACGTTAAGAACGTTAATAATTGGGTAAGGCATATAACAATTGTGATTATGCATTTTGAACATAATGGAGTCGTATAAAATACCTCAACAAATTATACGTCCCATCGTCCACATAGCAAAAGAGATGGATTAATCGAACTGAAGACAGTAATCAAGTGCCGAAACCGGTAACGTAAATAGTTATTTAAACATTAATAAGGTCGCGGACTGCCGCTTGGCAGTCTGTCAGTTCTTCAAAAATAAATTGTTACATAGCACTCAGTTTTAACTGTTCTTCGATCCACTAAAGCAATGATAGCGGTATGTGCAGTGTAACAATAGAAAGACGCCACTACTTTCTTGAAAGCGCTTAGCAAAGTGGCCCGCACTGGGTTCATTGCGAAGAAACTAACATCCTTGTAGACAATGAAAAGCAGTTTTGTTGTTCCATAAAAACACGGGAGAACTGCCGGATATCAGTAACTTCCTGCCACGATATTTCGGCGCAGAGTCTTCTGGCCATCTTCAGGTGAATGCCACTGTAGTAGTACTGGCGAGTACGCGCTGAGCTCCGCTATTTAAAGCCTTCTGAGCTGACATTGCGCATGCAAACATCAAAAGCAGTTTTGTTACTAATAACATAAATTCATTCTCCTCCGAATAGGAAAATAAATTCACAAGAACACAAAAATAGTTTCTCAGTCAAAGTATCTGACCTTTATATCTGACTTTCTTTACACTTCTAATAGGTAAGTCAAAGTTCAAATGTTTGCTCTGAATGGCTAAGTCACTACTACATGATAGGGTCAAAGTCTTCACGCCCACACTGTGCGACGACTGTCTCTTGACACAATTACAGCAATGAACCGAAATTATCTCTTAACACAATCACAGTGATGATGATGATAATGAGGTCCTATACTCCGAGGAGCGTAGGGAACGATGCGGGAGACCTGCACCGCCGCCTACGCAAGGTCGTAGCGGAGGTGGTTTGCCATTGCCTTCCTCCGACCATGATGGGGATGCATAATGATGAAGACAACACATCAACACCCAGTCGTCTCGAGGCAGGGAAACAACCTGACCCCGCTGGGAATCGAACCCGGGACCCCGCGCGCGGGAAGCGAGAACGCTACTGCAAGACCACGAGCTGCGGATTTGTAAAGAGCCGAAATTTCAAACTCGTGGGAACGCAAGTGTCCAGAGGCCAAGTCTCTGCATAGCCAGGATGAAAACTGCTGGTGACCACGTAGCTCTGGAAGATGCGATCCCAGGTTGGCTATAGTCCGATCCATGAACGATGGCACCGTGCAGTCGGGAAACAGATGGGCATTGCATTGTTATCGGTTCCAAGTGACAGTTGCGCCTTTGCGCTTGATGCAATCGTGTAGCCTGCAAAATATGTCTCTCACTTGCTTGTGTAGAATTTTTGGCTTACCATCACCATTATCCATGACAATTAGCAACAAATGGAATAAATATTCACTAAAGAAGTAGTAAGAATTACGTTTAGTGAAACTTCCTGGCAGATTAAAACTGTGTGCCGGACCGAGACTCGAACTCTGGACCTTTGCCTTTCGCGGGCAAGTGCTCTACCAACTGAGCTACCCAAGCACGACTCGCGCCCTGTCCTCACAGCTTTACTTCTGCCAGTACCTCGTCTAATACCTTTACAGAAGTTTTCCTGCGAACCTTGCAGAACTAGCACTGCTGAAAGAAAGAATATTGCGGAGACATGGCTTAGCCACTGCCTGGGGGATGTTTCCAGAATGAGATTTTCACTCTGCTGTGGAGTGTGCGCTGATATCTCTCCATAATATCCTTTCTTTCAGGAGTGCTAGTTCTGCAAGGTTCGCAGGAGAGCTTCTGTAAAGTTTGGAAGGTAGGAGAAAAGGTACTGGCAGAAGTGAAGCTGCGAGGACAGGGTGTGAGTCGTGCTTGAGTAGCTCAATTGGTAGAGCACTTGCCCGCGAAAGGCAAAGGTCCCGAGTTCGAGTCTCGGTCCGGCACACAGTTTTAATCTGCCAGGAAGTTTCATATCAGCGCACACTCCGCTGCAGAGTGAAAATCTCATTCTGGAATTACGTTTAACGCTTGCACTGGGTACTTCATTCACAGCATAGGGCTCAGAACACTACAAATGCTCATTGGCTGGCGGAGAATATCTGACAGAGGTGCAAGGAAAGGTCCTAAACTTGACCGCCGTCGTTTGTGACTCCAATTATAAGTGGTTGCAGCTGTGTGTTACGAGCCAGGTTATGGCTTGAGTACCAGCAAACAGATGAAGTGTTTGTGAACTATTTGTGGCCGCACGATGTGGCTCAGGCAAGTAGGTCTTCACTAGCTATGCCTCCTAGGAGTGATGCTGCTGATGTGTGTCGGCGAGTCGAGCACCCTGAGTCACAGTGGTCCAAATTGTTCTCCATAACATGACTTGTTATTGCAATGTCTCGGCCCCTGCACTCTCATGTGCACCCAACCCGTGTGCAGTACTGTCATGTTGGATGGCTATATTGCTCAGACAGCACATCCATTTCTGCCCCAGGGGAGAAAGGGTGACAGATTTCAGCGTACCAGAAGATGACGTTGCTGTTGCTGGTGTCCAGAGGAAGTGGTTGGTTGGATAGTTGGTTGGTTGGTTTGGGGGAGGGACCAAACGTCCAGATCATTGCCCCATCGGATTAGGGAAAGATGGGGAAGGAAATTGGCCATGCCCTTTCGAAGGAAACATCCCAGCCTGAAGCGAATTAGGGAAATTATGGAAAACCTAAATCAGGGTGGTCAGAACCGTCATCCTCCTGAATGCAGTTCCAGTGTGCTAACCACTGCGCCTCGAACAGTAGAGGAAGTGGCGAACATGGTGAACTGCTGTTGACATCTACAGTGATGGGGGTGTCAGGTGCTGAAGATGTGCCTGCCAGGAGGCTGGTGTCCGTGTGTGCCATGGCTGTTGGGTGATGAGGTTGGAGCAACTGGCGTTAGTGGCTGTCACTCTTGGATGTTGCAAGGGATGGATCTGGAAGAGAAATCGAGGAGAAAACTCTGTCATGGCAACTGTAGCCTTGCGAGGGTGTACTCGATTGATACAGTTGCAGCATTGGGTACGATCTGTAAGTTCGACCTTGTCCTTGGCCCTGCCCGGGAGGCATGTAATGCAAGGCAGCACTCTGTGCTGGCTGCTAGCAAAGAACACCAGTCCCCATACATCGTCCCAAAGGGTATAGTGAAAGCAGCGAGGATGCCAGGGTAGGAGTTTATGAGTGGTGGGATGAATTATGGAGACCTGGGATCGTTGCAGTCTGCCATGCAGTTTTTCTGCCAGGCTTCATCCGTCCCTTGGTGTGGAGCAATAGCAGGCGACAAGCAAGGTAAGTGCCCCATTGAGACCAGATGCTGTTGCAACTTTACCCTCTGTGAGGTAAAAGTACAGGCAAAGCATACAGCCATGTTGTTGGAAACCAGATGGAATGGTCCATATAGACTAAACTGATGATGTCCTCTTCACAAAAGAAACGAAATTATAGCGTCTGAGACACACAGGGTAATTTGCTCCCAGCATCAACCAAGAGGAACCCACAAAATGACCAGTGAAATCCACACAAATCCAGGACCAAGGATATGTTGCTTCGGGCCACGGGTGATACTGACATGCTGGAACTGCCTGACGATCTGGAGTGTTTGATTCACCGCAATGTTCTGTTCAATGCCTTTATCAATGCACTTCCTGAAGACATTTTCTCACGCCAATCTTTTGGCGATAACTATTCCCCAATGACCTTGATGGAACAACGCCAATAGCCGGCGTTGGACAGCTCTTGGGATGATTACTCTGCTGTGACCATTGCCTTTGTGCAGTAACAAGACGCAGTTCAGCATGGATAATTCATGCCGATGGTGCCAACACACCTGGATCTCAGGCTGCTTGATGAGTTTACGATCCATCAGCCACCGTTGTTTCACAGTGTCCAGGAGGGCTAGGTCCTCTGGTGATCCCTGGGTCTGGGTGGCAGTCTTGCTATCTATTGACAAACGTCTGATTGGTGCCTTCTACTATGATTCCTTACGGAAACAGGACTCTGGTGCAACAACAAAATCAGGGTCCTCCCATCGGGAGGTGGAATAGCGAACCTGTATTCGCATACTGCACTGTAGAGTGGTAACAGATGTCGTAGTGGTACTCAGAGACGAGTAGCGCCCACTGTTGGAGGCGCCAGACGGTCTTGGTAAGTTAGTGTGGGAATTAAACAACGGCAGAAGCGGCTTACGGTTTGCTGAAAGAAAGAATCGCTGTACATACACATAGCCACGAAACTCTTTTACCGTAAAAAGGATAGTGAAAATGGAAGCAAATAGGTCTGTGCTAACCGTGCCTCACAGGAGCGATGCCGCTGCCATCTGGCGGCGAATCGAGCGTTCTGAGTAGCAGAGGTGGCATCCGAAGTCGTTTTCCACAACATGGCTTGTTACTGTTATTGTCCTACTGACACACTTTGTTCTGCTTGCCCTGTTACGGTAGCTGAAATGCGGTAGGGAGCTGGTGATGAGTGGACAGGTTCTGAGCCATAATGAATTTATTAAAGTTTCTAAAAACACCAATGAATTTATTTTTAAAAGGCAAAAATCCAAGAATGACATTAACAAATTGCCTCCAACTGAAAACACTAAATTTCAATAACACAACTGATAACAAACACCTCAAAACCGCCATATTAAATGAAGTAAGATATATATTTACATTACAAACAGCAAAACCTATAATCAAATGAATAGGTCACAAATATCAACCATCGGCTATTGTTAGTAATTATCAAAACGAGAGTGCCTTCGAAGTAGCCAAAATGACTGATAAATGTGGTTCAGATTTATGATGATAGAGGTGGGGGCACAGGCAACACCAGCAGCAATAATTCCTCCTTCTCTACTAACATAGGACGGCGCTAACGCAGTACTCGAAAACTTCATTAAAAATTTCAATCATGGTACACAGACATCTTTAACTAGACAGTTGAGAAGAGATACAAATACCTATCCTATTACACAGAGAGAACTCGTTCATTATGTAGTAAAAAATTTAGCATACTACAAATGCAGAAAAGTACGAACGTTATGTAGGAAACTTGGACTTGACTACTGAGGAAACTTGGACTTGGCTACTGAGGAGTGAAAGTTTATTTTTATTTTTTTTAAAGATGCAGACAATTTAGTAAACAGCTCGAGCTCATGATACTAGCCAACAGATAATTATAGTAACGCCTCAGAAATAAGGTAGGTAGATTAAACAATTTTCACTGGCTATGATGTAAAATTGGTAAATCAGAAGAATTACATATGCATTCTATACCCTTAGATTCTAAAATCAGTTTGGAATAGTGACAGCCACAAGCCCACACACATTGACAGAAGTACACTCAAGTAGTACCAGGCAAAACCTTCATAAGTAACACATCTACATATACAGGGCTATTACAAATGATTGAAGCGATTTCATAAATTTACTGTAGCTCCATTCATTGACATATGGTCACGTCACACTACAGATACGTAGAAAAACTCATAAAGTTTTGTTCGGCTGAAGCCGCACTTCAGGTTTCTGCCGCCAGAGCGCTCGAGAGCGCAGCGAGACAAAATGGCGACAGGAGCCGAGAAAGCGTATGTCGTGCTTGAAATGCACTCACATCAGTCAGTCATAACAGTGCAACGACACTTCAGGACGAAGTTCAACAAAGATCCACCAACTGCTAACTCCATTCGGCGATGGCATGCGCAGTTTAAAGCTTCTGGATGCCTCTGTAAGGGTAAATCAACGGGTCGGCCTGCAGTGAGCGAAGAAACGGTTGAACGCGTGCGGGCAAGTTCCACGCGTAGCCCGCGGAAATTGGCTCATGCCACAACTGGAGACCGACAGCGCCGACTTCATCTTTCAACAGGATGGTGCTCCACCGCACTTCCATCATGATGTTCGGCGTTTCTTAAACAGGAGATTGGAAAACCGATGGATCGGTCGTGGTGGAGATCATGATCAGCAATTCATATCATGGCCTCCACGCTCTCCCGACTTAAACCCCATGCGATTTCTTTCTGTGGGGTTATGTGAAAGATTCAGTGTTTAAACCTCCTCTACCAAGAAACGTGCCAGAACTGCGAGCTCGCATCAACGATGCTTTCGAACTCATTGATGGGGACATGCTGCGCCGAGTGTGGGAGGAACTTGATTATCGGCTTGATGTCTGCCGAATCACTAAAGAGGCACATATCGAACATTTGTGGATGCCTAAAAAAACTTTTTGAGTTTTTGTATGTGTATGCAAAGCATTGTGAAAATATCTCAAATAATAAAGTTATTGTAGAGCTGTGAAATCGCTTCAATCATTTGTAATAACCCTGTATGTAAGAACGGGCAACCAATATACGGAGTCAAAATAGCCACCACGCGACACCAAGTGACGTGCACGCTGATCGGATGCTCACCGTGATTTCTCGTAAAATCCAGCGCCCATTGACAAACGCTTGCTTAGAGAGCGCCGAGAGAAGGATGTAAAGAAGATTACTCGTAGTCGGAAACCCACGGGTATCATCCAGCAGACGCCACCGCGTCCAGTACTTGCAAAGGTCAGACCGGACTCCAACCCGGCACCACAATGGACACAAACTGCCTTCAACTTCAATAGCAGAGGACACTCCGAATTCTGTGCGTCCTGCCGAAGTAGCCTTTAACGAGCAATGTTCACGGCTGCGACCAACACTCGGCCGCGCCAAACCCGCAGTGAGCAAAGGCACAACTCTGGCCAACGGGCCACGCCGGACGCTTGCTCGTAACAATACGCCGCCTCACTTGCGCTCCTCGCCGCCTATGTCACCGCCGGGATGGTTCCTTTGAAAGGGCACGGCCGATTTCCTTCCCAATCCTTCCCAAACCCGAGCTTGCGCTCCGTCTCTAATGACCTCGTTGTCGACGGGACGTTAAACACTAACTGTGGTGTCACCGCCAGACACCACACTTGCTAGGTGGTAGCTTTAAATCGGCCGCGGTCCATTAGTACATGTCGGACCCGCGTGTCGCCACTGTCAGTGATCGCAGACCGAGCGCCACCACACGGCAGGTCTCGAGAGACGGACTAGCACTCACCCCAGTTGTACGGACGACTTAACTAGCGATGCACACTGACGAAGCCTCGCTCATTTGCAGAGCAGATAGTTAGAATAGCCTTCAGCTAAGTCAATGGCTACGACCTAGCAAGGCGCCATTATTATGACATTGCATGAATCTACAGAGTCTCACTTGTATCGTCAAGAGCGATGTACAACAATGATGGATTAAAGTTAAGTATTCCAGGAGCTACGTACTTTTCTTTATAGCATTCATTACGTATCCTGTTTCAGACATCACGCCCATCTGCGTGAGCTTAGCGCGTGCCTTTCGGCTACTTCCGAGTGGCGTGGCTGTCTTGTTACGCCACAACACTAACCACCACCACCTATGTCACCCTCCCCTTTTCTCCAGGTCGCCGCAGCCCTTAACTACCTTCTCCTCCGATCTGCCCTCTACCGGCGACAGCAACGCCCCGTGCGCTCTTGCGGCCAGAGGGATTCCAAATCCGCGGGAATTACGCGAAATTAAACGTGGGCGCACGGCACAGTACCTACGCTCTCGCGTGTAGGTAAACCATGGCAGAGAATTGTCATTTAACCGTGAATTTACTTTCAAAAACTTTTCTTAAAGAATTTACTTTATTTACTAGCTATTCATCAAGAACATTAACACATTTAATCACACTATGTGAGCATGGAAGTAGTTGCCAATTGGTAACTGATGAAACAAATTATTCCTAAAAGCCTTTTTTTAAAAACAGATTTAAAATTATAATCTGAAAGCACCCTGTAAATATCAAGTTACAATTTATCTAGAGGCAGAAATAACTTTTTTTGTAGTATGAGCTTTCGGGCTGAGAAACTTGCCGCTCCCTTTTAACACGGCCCGTAAGAGGGATGGAGATGGTACAAAACAGTCACATTAAAAATTATTTGCCAGCGAAAGTGCAACTTGTTTTTTAAACGAACTCTTACGGTGGAATGGTGGCAACTTTATATACTAAAATGACCATTTAAATACAATCCATGAAATGCAGTATTACATAAGATGTACCAACATGCTCTGCATTACACATCTACCACCTCGCAAGATGATAGGCAAGATAAAAACATATCTCAGGAATTCGGCCTTTACACTTGAAGCAATAAATCCGTTAACACCGAATTCGACAAACATGACAGAGGCAGCTATTAACGTATGGCAGACCGACAGACAGACAGACACTAAGTGCCAAACAAATGCGGACTAGAGACAGATGAGCAAGCTGGGGACGAGAGACTGACCAAGAAAACAAGTAGAATTTAACAAGTGAAATGAAACAACATATCTCGAATCACTTAACTTCTAATAAACTGCGATGTCTGGCGAAGACTTGGCGTAGCACCCCCAAAACGCTCTCCCGAACCGTCCGCTGCCAGCCGCTTCAAGGAACGCAGGAAGGCGCGCCGATCTCCCGACTCACGGCGTTAGAGCTCGCACCGGCCAGATCGACGTCGTGGGCCGACCCCTGCCGCTCCCGCGTCGGTCGCGAAGCCACTCCTCCCGCTGCACGGGGGGCTACTGGACTCACGTGGGACCTCACACTCGCCGACGCTCAAGACGGACAAGTCATCTTGTGTCTCAGTGCGCGACCGACCAACCAATCGATCCAACCGCCAATGACCATTGCCTGAGCAAACTCGAGCAGACTGGCGGCCTAACACATACTAACACTCCGGACGACAGACAGACACTGACTGCCCCACACTGACCCGGCTGACCAACTGACCATACTCGCCGAGACTGACAGACTCACCGACTGCCGAGCTCATAGCATCCCTTAGATGCACGTGAACAGGCAACTTTTCCCCTTTCCCACCAGAGGGAGACCCCAAAGCTGCGATTGCCACAGCGGCGCCACCGCCAGAAACGGAAGGCGACTGCTTTACACTACGCGCTGCAGCGCGCTCTTCAAAACAGGAAATTTTACCACGGCTCAGTCATGTTGGTGAGCAATGTGCCCAGGCCCAGCACTTAGGGAACGAACCACTTTTTTGGTTCGGGATCATCTTGAGACACCCTACCAGTTGACTGGTGCTTATTACAAATACACCACCACCTCTGATTCTTTAAAGAATCGAACTCTCACTTATAAGTTCTCAATTCGTGGTCTAGTCGCTAACGTTGCTGCCTCTGGATCACTGGGTTGTTTTTGGGGGAGGAGACAAGACACCGAGGCGTTTGGTCTCACCGGATTAGGTAAGGACGGGGAAGGAAGTCGGCCGTGTCCTTTCAAAGGAACCATCCCGGCATTTACCTGGAACAATTTAGGGAAATCACGGAAAACCTAAATCAGGACGGTCAGACGCGGGATTGAACCGTCGTCCTCCCGAATGCGAGCGCAGTGTGCGTCACCTCGCTCGGTCTGGATCATTGGGTCCCAGGCTCGATTCCCATCCGGGTCGGTTATTTTCTCCACCTGGGGTCTGGGTTGTCCTCATCATTTCATCATCATTCGCCAAAATGACGAGACTGGGCTGTGAAAAGACTGCCTTTGTACCGGCACTGATAACCGCGTCATAGAGCACCCCATAAATCAAACATCATCTTCATCCCATGTACAAAACAGCTTCAAACACCTGATTACGGCCTCAAGACATGTACGCAGTTTCTAACTTTAATACTTGGTTTATTGTGTTAAACCGCTGACTTAAAATTATATCTCTTAATAAGTAGATCACATTTTAATTTTTCAGTTCGGTCAATAACTGATGGTTAAATTTTTGTTGACCCTGTAAGCTGTTGAATTGGCAACCTGCGACTGGGACCGGATGAGTGTTTTACCCATTTAGTGGTGTAGATACCAAAGTCTTGTCTCCTGTTACAATGTTATGAACGTATTTTCCATTTTCAAGGTAATTTTTTTTTAGCATTTTCGACAGTAAATGGACGAACGTGTTTTTGGGCTTTGGCACGGAATACATTGTTAATTACTCTCTTTCACAGTTAAATATTCATGCTAATTCATGTACTGCATGCTTCAATATGCTGATACCCCTTAATCGTGTTGTGCACGCGAACAATGTTTGTTTTGGCACAACAACCGATTTTGGTCAAACTTCAGCGGTGACAGAAACACGAACACGACGAAACAAATTGTAAACAGTATTTTTGAAGGTGACCACTAAACCCCATCCCATCACTCCTCTCCACCACTGATCCTTTAAAGAACCGAACTCTCATACTGGAAACAGCTTCAAATTACGTTTAACGTTTGCTGGAAATCGGTAAGTGCTCCTATTATTAATCACTGCATAAGCACAGTCTGGGCAGTTTGTGACCCATTAAAAAAAAAAAGCTAACTTTTCATGCATCCCTGTGTTTGTGGTGTCATATCTTCAGTACAATGTGTCGTACTGATATAATTTTGCAGTCACATCCAGTGGTGTATTCGGATGCTGTCCGCAAAATGAGTTGCGAATAGTCAGTGATACAGAAGTAATAAATTAAAATGATACGCCCATTACTGAAGTTTTACTGCATGAACAATGAAGATGTAGTAAGCGATAAACGTTTTTCCTTTCAAAATTATGTGTGGGGTGTCAGCGAGGAAATGTTTCGAAAAGACTTGAAATTATGTGCAACGTTTCTTGGAGATCGCTAAGTTCTCTCATTCTCAAATAGTGGACGTATATAGTCAGGCAGTTACACTGTCTCAACACATGTACACAATACCTAACTTTATTACGTGACTCGTTGTGTTAAAATTTTAACGAACACTGTACCTTTTAATGAGTAGATTATGACGGACTTTAAATTTTTAAATTCCGTCAGTAATTATATGAAATACTGAAAATCAAATTTGTGTTGCCCTTGGAGACGTTAGATAGGCAGCCTGCAACTTAGACCTGGTAATTGTTTTAGCCATGCAATTGTGCCGTGCCTCTCCCGAAAGGACTCGACCACCCTGTGTCGTCTCCGCATCGGCTGTACCAGGCTGCGTAATGAGCCACCTCCACTTTGTGGTTGTGGACTCTTCCAGTCAGAAGCCCACATTTTGGTGGAATGTCCCCTTCTTTTGGCTCTGCGTACCAAGTACAGACTTCCCCGCACTTTACCTTTAATATTGGCAGACGGTTCCCGGATGGTCGAACTGGTTCTCAGTTTCCTCTGTGAAAGTGGTTTTTATTTTTAAAAAAATGGTTCAAATGGCTCTGAGCACTATGGGACTTAACATCTGTGGTCATCAGTCCCCTAGAACTTAGAACTACTTAAACCTAACTAACCTAAGGATATCACACACATCCATGCCCGAGGCAGGATTCGAACCTGCGACCATAGCGGTCACGCAGTTCCAGACTGAAGCGCCTAGAAGCGCACGCCCACAACGGGCGGCTTATTTTCAGTTTTAAGGTTTTTAATCTCACTCTGGAGTAGGGGCAGGGCGGTGAGGGTTGGATGTCTCCCACTGTGAGCTTTGTTTGGAGATTCCTCACTCCCCTCCCCGACCAAGATCCTCTTTTCTTTCCCTTTTACTCGGTTTTTATAACTTTTTAGAATTGATTAGTCTCCTTTTACAATACGCACTTCTACATTCTAGCGGTTGAACGCTTTTGAATAGCAGGTGGTCTTGCCTGTACTGCATCAGAGGTGGGATATTTCCTGCCTCTAGCATAGCCTTGGGGTTGCTCACTTCTTGACTTCCCTCATTTTGTTTTTACCATTGACAACAAGACTGCACTTTTACGTTTTTTAGCCTTTTACCTTTTATCGTTTTGACTTTTCTGAGATGTCAATCTGTCTGAATGGACCGCATTTGAAACAAGGGACTGATGACCTTGCTGTTTGGTCCCTTCAACCCCAATAAACCAACCAACCAACTAGTTGTGCCGTCACAAGACGTCACGCAGCCGCCATCTACATCTACATCCATACTCCGCAAGCCACCTGATGGTGTGTGGCGGAGGGTACCCTGAGTACCTCTATCGGTTCTCCCTTCTATTCCAGTCTCGTATTGTTCATGGAAAGAAGGATTGTCGGTATGCCTCTGTGTGGGCTCTAATCTGTCTGATTTTATCCTCATGGTCTCTTCGCGAGATATACGTAGGAGGGAGCAATATACTACTTGTCTCCTCGGTGAAGGTATGTTCTCGAAACTTCAACAAAAGCCCGCACCGAGCTACTGAGCGTCTCTCCTGCAGAGTCTTCCACTGGAGTTTATCTATCATCTCCGTAACGCTTTCGCGATTACTAAATGATCCTGTAACGAAGCGCGCTGCTCTCCGTTGGATCTTCTCTCTCTCTTCTATCAACCCTATCTGGTACGGATCCCACACTGCTGAGCAATATTCAAGCAGTGGGCGAACAAGCGTACTGTAACCTACTTCCTTTGTTTTCGGATTGCATTTCCTTAGGATTCTTCCAATGAATCTCAGTCTGGCATCTGCTTCACCGACGATCAACTTTATATGATCATTCCATTTTAAATCACTCCTAATGCGTACTGCCAGATAATTTATGGAATTAACTGCTTACAGTTGCTGACCTGCTATATTGTAGCTAAATGATAAGGGATCTTTCTTTCTGTGTATTCGCAGCACATTACACTTGTCTACATTGAGATTCAATTCGCTGCAGATCCTCCTGCATTTCAGTACAATTTTCCATTGTTACAACCTCTCGATATACCACAGCATCATCCGCAAAAAGCCTCAGTGAACTCCCGATGTCATCCAAAAGGTCATTTATGTATATTGTGAGTAGCAACGGTCCTACGACACTCCCCTGCGGCACAGCTGAAATCACTCTTACTTCGGAAGACATCTCTCCATTGAGAATGACATGCTGCGTCCTGTTATCTAGGAACTCTTCAATCCAATCACAAAATTGGTCTGATAGTCCATATGCTCTTACTTTGTTCATTAAACGACTGTGGGGAACAGTATCGAACGCCTTGCGGAAGTCAAGAAACACGGCATCTACTTGGGAACCCGTGTCTATGGCCCTCTGAGTCTCGTGGACGAATAGCGCGAGCTGGGTTTCACACGATCGTCTTCTTCGCATGCTGATTCCTACAGAGTAGATTTCTAGTCTCCAGCAAAGTCATTATACTCGAACATAATACGTGTTCCAAAATTCTACAACTGACAGACGTAAGAGATATAGGTCTATAGTTCTGCACATCTGTTCGAACCCTTCTTGAAAACGGGGATGACCTGTGCCCTTTTCCAATCCTTTGGAACGCTACGCTCTTCTAGAGACCTACGGTACACCGCTGCAAGAAGGGGGGCCACACGTTAAAACCAGCGCCATTGCTCTGCATACATGGTTGAGCAGCTCAGGGGCGGTGCTGCGCCACATGCATCGCGACACAGGTGCCACTGAGCGAAACTACGCGGAACAGCTAGAAGAACGAGGAATCAGGTGTTTGGGCGGCGAGAGCTCAGCAGTGGAAGCGGCCGTTGGATTTAACTGCGCGTCGTGGCTGCCGTGGTGGACGGCAACAACGAGAAAGAGGAAGATGGACGGAGACTTGCAATACGATGAGACTGGGCGCAGTTTGTTTCAGGGCTATCTGGCTAGCTGTTACAGAAGCAGAACCTGGAGACAGCGGAATTGCCTGTGTGAGTGTGTTACTAGACAGGGCTGTTCTCTTATGCGGAAGGTCTGCAGATGTTAAGTGGTGTGCGCGGCTGTGTGTATTGAGTGAATTCAACGTGATAAGCACACATTATGAAACCAGTACTTGCCTTCTAACTATGCTTCATATCAGTCAAATTTCGACTCTCTAGCTTTTTCAGATGTGTATTGTTTTGACCACTGGATCTGATGTCATTAGTTTTCGTTATGTTCTATCAATCAACCCGCTCCTTATTTAACAGTCACGTTTCAGGTGATGCTTATTCGGAGCGTATTTTTATTATAAAAATTCTCTTAAAGATTTGAAGTAGAATTTGCTCCTTGCGTAATGGTGTCATGCATAACTTTTAATACGTATGTATTTTAAATCAATTTTTTATTACGAAGCGGGATTGATACTGTGTTTTCACTGTATTGGAATCTCAGAATGTTAAGTGAGCATTTGGGCATTGAGTAAATTCTTCTTATTGAGTAGCTAAAAACCTGATTTGTTTGCCCTTACTGTAACAGTTTTGTTCTGGAAAAAGTAACTGTCTTTTAAATTACTGAATTGTGCCATTTTTATGAGAAAATAAATATTCAGAAATTGTTTAAATCAAATAAAAACTATTTTAGCAAGGAGCAAGAACCACTCACAGCTCAACCGTGTCCTACCACTCCCCTAGCAGCATAGTAGTGATATACCAAGGACTGCTGAAAAGCAATGACTCTTAAGGTCTTTTAAATAAAACAGACGTTATTGAAATTCTACAGCTCTATTCTTGATGTCTACATATTTGCAGCCCTCTACCACTAGAGAGCTCCGAATTGCAGTGCATAACGTAACTATGTCGGTGCGTGAGAAACGGTGTGCTGTATTCGAATATCGAATTCGAAGAGTTCGTCTACACATGGAGCACCCTCTTCTTCATAATGGCAATACCAGACCACATACGAGCGCTGCTGTCCCTGCAACAATCCGACACCCTGGGTTTGCTATCATCAATCATCCTCTACACAGTCCCGAATTTGTCCCATCAAATTTTCGTCTGCTTCCAAAACTTAAAGAGAACCGTTTTGGACTTAAATTTGACAGTGATGAAGCGGTGTAAGCAGACATGAGATTGGGGCTCCATCAACAAAGGCAAACATTCAACAGTGACGGTATCAACAAACTGGCCTCTCGTTGGGAGAAACGTGTTCCTCGACAGGCTAACTATGTTGTGAAATAAATATGTAGACAGCAAGAATAAATATGTAGAAAGTTAATAACATTTGTTTTATTTAAAAAGCTTTAAGGTTTTCACATAAAAACTCGGAGGCATTGCTTTTCAGCAAACCTTCGTATATTGACTACTAAAATGGATACACACCGTCAACCCCTTACCTAGCGGGGAAATGATTCACTTGTGATGTTTGTGACACATGACAAAAGTGTTTCTTTTACCTTCTCTGTTAACTCTACAAATTTCGATCTGTCCAACGTATGAGGGCGTTAAGCTGGATGGCCCGCTTCGTGGAATTTGAGAGGAGCAGGCTATGTGTGCCTATCGAGTTCCATCCTCTTCCTTCCCTTTGTGAGAGTTCCGGCTGGGAATGCTCACCGGAAGGAGCAGAACGCCAGTACAATGCAATTAACAAACACTTCACTACTAAACACGAGATACAGAGAAGCACGTGCTTCGAATAAAAGTGTAAACAACAAACCGGATGAGTCAAAGATTTTCTCCCTGCTGAAGGCTAACTCGTTGCCCTATATACACTCCTGGCCATTAAAATTGCTACACCACGAAGATGACGTGCTAGAGACGCGAAATTTAACCGACAGGAAGAAGATGCTGTGATATGCAAATGATTAGCTTTTCAGAGCATTCACACAAGGTTGGCGCCGGTGGCGACACCTACAACGTGCTGACATGAGGAAAGTTTCCAACCTATTTCTCATACATAAACAGCAGTTCACCCGCGTTGCCTGGTGAAACGTTGTTGTGATGCCTCGTGTAAGGAGGAGAAATGCGTACCATCACGATTCCGACTTTGATAAAGGTCGGATTGAAGCCTATCGCGAGTCTGGTTAATCGTATCACGACATTGCTGCTCGCGTTGGTCGAGATCCAATGACTGTTAGCAGAATATGGAATCGGTGGGTTTAGGAGGGTAATACGGAACGCCGTGCTGGATCCCAACGTCCTCGTATCACTAGCAGTCGAGATGACAGACATCTTATCCTCATGGCTGTAGCGGATAGTGCAGCCACGTCTCGATCCCTGAGTCAACAGATGGGGACGTTTGCAAGACAACCATCTGCACGAACAGTTCGACGATGTTTGCAGCAGCATAGACTATCAGCTCGGAGACCACGGCTGCGGTTACCCTTGACGCTGGATCACAGACAGGAGCGCCTGCGATGGTGTACTCAACGACGAACCTGGGTGCACGAATGGCAAAACGTCATTTTTTCGGATGAATCCAGGTTCTGTTTACAGCATCATGATGGTCGCATCCGTGTTTGGCGACATCGCGGTGAACGGACATTGGAAGCGTGTATTCATCATCGCCATACTTGCGTATCAGCCGGCGTGATGGTATGGAGTGCCATTGGTTACACGTCTCGGTCACCTCTTGTTCGCATTGACGGCAATTTGATCAGTGGACGTTACATTTCAGATGTGTTACGACCCGTGGCTGTACCCATCATTCGATCCCTGCGGAACCCTACACTTCAGCAGAATAATGCACGACCGCATGTTGCAGGTCCTTTACGGGCCTTTCTGGATACAGAAAATGTTCGACTGCTGCCTTGGCCAGCACGTTCTCCAGATATCTCACCAACTGAAAATGTCTGGTCAGTGGTGGCCGAGCAACTGGCTCGTCACAATACGATAGTCAATGCTCTTGATGAACTGTGGTATCGTGTTGAAGCTGCATGGGCAGCTGTACCTGTACATGCCATCCAAGCTCTGTTTGATTCAATTCCCAGGCGTATCAAGGCCGTTATTACGGCCAGAGGTGGTTGTTCTGGGTACTGATTTCTCAGGATCTATGGACCCAAATTGCGTGAAAATGTAATCACATGTCAATTCTAGTATAATACATTTGTCCAATGAATACCCGTTTATCATATGCATTTCTTCTTGGTGTAGCAATTTTAATGGCCAGTAGTGTACTAATGAGCCAAAACATTAAGATCACCTGCTAAACAGCTTGTCTGGCCGTCTTTGGATCATCACTGATTCTGCGTATCAGGTAGGTTTGTAGAGGTATTTTTCAATTGATATCTATGCACAGCGTACAGAACGAGCCACTGATCTGCTGTCGCGGTGATGGCGCCCGATAGCGACCCATATGAGTTCCGTAGGATTTACATCAAGCGAATTTGGTCACCGAGACATCAACTTGAGTTCTGGCTCCGAGACAGGGGCAATTATACTACTAATAGATGACATCGCCGTCGGGGAAGACATCAAGCATGAAGGGTTGCAGTTGGTTCTCAGCTGTCAATGTGTCTTCGATTACTACCTAAGGTCCCATGCAAGCGCAGGAGAATGTTTCCCTTAGCATAATACTGCTCCCACCAGCCTGCGTTCGTGGCGCGCATGTTTCGAGCCGCTGTTCACTTCCACGACGGCGTCTGTGGAGACGACCAGCGACCTAGTGTAGCAAAAATGAGACTCATCCGAAGAGACGACACGTTTCCATCGATCGGCGGTCGAATCCCGATGGTTCCGTTCCCACTGCAATTACAATTGACGACGTCTTTGGGTCAACATGTGAACACGTAGGGGTGGTATGCTGCAGAGCTCCATGTTGAACAATGTATGATGAACGTGTGCTACGAAACACTTGTGCGTGCACCAGCATTGTGTTCTTTCGGCAGAGACGTCACCGATCACAGCCGAACCCTACGTTTTGTGAAGAGCCGTGGACGTCCAACCATTTAGCGCCTAGTGATTATTTCACTGTCCTTCTACCAAGCCGGCCGGAGTGTCCGAGCGGTTCTAGGCGCTTCAGTCTGGAACCGCGCAACCGCTACGGTCGCAGGTTCGAATCCTGCCTCAGTCATGGATGTATGTGATGTCCTTAGGTTAGTTAGGTTTAAGTAGCTCCAAGTTCTAGGGGACTGATGACCTCAGATATTAAGTCCCATAGTGCTCAGAGCCATTTGAACCATCTACCACTTTCTGCAAAAGCTCACAACAGTAGCACATGAACATGCGACCAGCTGAGCCCTTTTCAAGATATTCCTTCACAGACTCTGTATAATAATAATCTCCCCTTCGTCAAAGTAGCTTATCTCAATGGATCTCCCCATCTGCAGCCAATATCTTCTCTATGGTGATCCCCCAACCGTGTTGCTCCGCTTATATACTTATGTTTACCTCATCACGTCCCCGAAACGCCACCAGGCGGCATCTAACGTCGTGATGGACAGTGGTCATAATGTTTTGGCTGATTGTAGTCTTGTTTTCTAATATTTTACCTCATCGATGGTGAGGTCCCCACAGAGGCACTCCATCATCAGGGTATGGAGCCCTTGCGGAAGTATGTCGTCGAAGGTCGCAGCTGCTGATTTCTTCGCGCAGTTGCACTTGGCCAATTGTGCTATGGCTGGCTGCACTGCAGGATGTGGCTGGGCCCTTTCTCGGCGACAAGAAAAAACTTAGTGCTGGTGACCCTGAGAGGAGAGGGGGGCGGTCGTCGGGGATGCCCGTAGCGGGAATGCTGGTAGGGACTGTGATAATCAAGTTGTGAGGGTGGAGAGCTCGACTACTGTGGTGACTGGAGAGGAGGAGCGGTATCATCCGTCTCTGGTGGCGTGCTTGCTGGCAGCAGTCGTTTCCTTGGAGCCGTGATCATTAGGAAACCGTCGGCTGATAGCTGTGATGTTATTGCCACAGGTTCAATGCCGCTGGGTATTTCGTAGTGGCAAGTGATCTGTCTGGAAATAAAACCGTTCTGAACCCGTCGTTCCCCGCCCTGTCCTTCAACCATGACAACGTCGTTTCACGTTTATTTTACAGGGTATTTCAAAAAGGACTTCACAACTTTAAAAATTCATATAAATTTATTGAAAGAAGATATAGAGCTGGGTTTAGTGTTATTTTGTTGTAGGAAAACGCATCGAGCTTTTTACCTTAAACTGAAGATGTCGTATGTGGCTTCCGCTGGTTATCCTACACACACCCCATCGGAAGTCAATTTCTTCCCTAACGCGCTGTAGCATTGCAGGTGTAACTTGCTCAGTGGCGGCGTAAATTATTGCACCAAGTTCAGGTAGAGAAGCCGGCATATGAGGTACAAACACGATATCCTTGATGAATCTCCACACACACACACACACACACACACACACACACACACACACACACACACAAAATCGAGTAGTGTCAATCTGGGGAACGTGAGGTCCAAGCAATTGGCGCACCACGGCCACCCAAATTGCGTGAAAACGTAATCACATGTCAGTTCTAGAATAATATATTTGTCCAATGAATACACGTTTATCATCTGCATTTCTTCTTGGTGTAGCAATTTTAATGGCCAGTAGTGTATATTTGTTTACTAACAGCCATTCACATAGCTGCAGATGACATGATGTATGCCGAGAAAAACGGCAACAAAAAACACAGAAAATACGCCGGAAACAACGGCAACAATTGTAAAAACCGTGCTGTGCTTTAAAGTAAATTAGGCGTTATGGAATTATTCACAGAAAACAATATTTGGAACCAAACAGTACACAGGTAATAATGTTTCACATTCTTTATAAGTTTTTTCACGTTTTAGAATCAAAGAACCCACCGATGATGACGATATTGTCGCTGAAACTAGTTTGGGAATAAATAAATAAATAAATCACAAAAGTGTTTTGCATCAAGGAGGACTCACAATCCCATAAAGTTGTTTTTACGTAAACACGGACAAATGAAAAAGTTGCAAGATAAATTTATTCTACAAAAAATGTACTTCAAGTGGTAAGCGATGATGATGATGATGATGATGACCTGCCCAATTTTAAAAGGACAACATTTTATAGACTAATGACACACTGGTTTCCACTTTGGAAAAAGGAAACGAAATAGTGTAACCAGTGGCAGATTTACATATAGGCCCATTAGGCACGGGCCTAGGGGGGGGGGGGGGGGCAACTTAAGGGAGGTGGCATTTTTTGCCCCGTACTCATTTTTACGCCCCCCCCCCCACTCACCATGAACCATGGACCTTGCCGTTGGTGGGGAGGCTTGCGTGCCTCAGCGATACAGATGGCTGTACCGTAGGTACAACCACAACGGAGGGGTATCTGTTGAGAGGCCAGACAAACGTGTGGTTCCTGAAGAGGGGCAGCAGCCTTTTCAGTAGTTGCAGGGGCAACAGTCTGGATGATTGACTGATCTGGCCCTGTAACAATAACCAAAACAGCCTTGCTGTGCTGGTACTGCGAACGGCTGAAAGCAAGGGGAAACTACAGCCGTAATTTTTCCCGAGGGCATGCAGCTTTACTGTATGGTTAAATAATGATGGCGTCCTCTTGGGTAAAATATTCCGGAGGTAAAATAGTCCCCCATTCGGATCTCCGGGCGGGGACTATTCAAGAATACGTCGTTACAAGGAGAAAGAAAACTTACGTTCTACGGATCGGACCGTGGAATGTCAGGACCCTTAATCGAGCAGGTAGGTTAGAAAATTTAAAAAGGGAAATGGATAGGTTAAAGTTAAAAGTAGTGGGAATTAGTGAAGTTTGGTGGCAGGAGGAACAAGACTTTTGGTCAGGTGAATACAGGCTTATAAATACAAAATCAAATAGGGGTAATGCAGGAGTAGGTTTAATAATGAATAAAAAAATAGGAGTACGGGTAAGCTACTACAAACAGCATAGTGAACGCATTATTGTGGCCAAGATAGACATGTAGCCCACGCCTACTACAGTAGTACAAGCTTATATGCCAACTAGCTCTGCAGATGAGGAAGAAATTGATGAAATGTATGATGAGATAAAAGAAATTATTCAGGTAGTGAAGGGGGACGAAAATTTAATAGTCATGGGTGACTGGAATTCGAGAGTAGGAAAAGGGAGAGAAGGAAACATAGTGGGTGAATATGGATTGGGTGTAAGAAATGAAAGAGGAAGCCGTCTGGTAGAATTTTGCACAGAGCATAACTTAATCATAGCTAACACTTGGTTCAAGAATCATAAAGGAAGGTTGTATACATGGAAGAATCCCGGAGATACTAAAAAGTATCAGATAGATTATATAATGGTAAGACAGAGATTTAGGAACCAGATTTTAAACTGTAAGACATTTCCAGGGGCAGATGTGGACTCTGACCACAATCTATTGGTTATGAACTGTAGATTAAAACTGAAGAAACTGCAAAAAGGTGGGAATTTAAGGAGATGGGACCTGGATAAACTGACTAAACCAGAGGTTGTACAGAGTTTCAGGGAGAGCATAAGGGAACAATTGACAGCAATGGGGGAAAGAAGTACAGTAGAAGAAGAATGGGTAGCTCTGAGGGATGAAGTAGTGAAGGCAGCAGAGGATCAAGTAGGTAAAAAGACGAGGGCTAGTAGAACTCCTTGGGTAACAGAAGAAATATTGAATTTAATTGATGGAAGAAGAAAATATAAAAATGCAGTAAGTGAAGCAGGCAAAAACGAATACAAACGTCTGAAAAATGAGATAGACAGGAAGTGCAAAATGGCTAAGCAGGGATGGCTAGAGGACAAATGTAAGGATGTATAGGCTTATCTCACTAGGGGTAGGATAGATACTGCCTGCAGAAAAATTAAAGAGACCTTTGGAGAAAAGACAACCACTTGTATGAATATCAAGATCTCAGATGGAAACCCAGTTCTAAGCAAAGAAGGGAAAGCAGAAAGGTGGAAGGAGTATATAGGGGCGATGTACTTGAGGACAATATTATGGAAATGGAAGAGAATGAAGATGAAGATGAAATGGGAGACACGATACTGCGTGAAGAGTTTGACAGAGCACTGAAAAACCTAAGTCGAAACAAGGCCCCGGCAGTAGACAACATTCAATTGGAACTACTGACGGCCTTGGGAGAGCCAGTCCTGACAAAACTCTACCATCTGATGAGCAAGATGTATGAGACAGGCGAAATACCCTCAGACTTCAAGAAGAATATAATAATTCCAGTCCCAAAGAAAGCAGGTGTTGACAGATGTGAAAATTACCGAACAATGAGTTTAATAAGTCACAGCTGCCAAATACTAACGCGAATTCTTTACAGACGAATGGAAAAACTAGTAGAAGCCAACCTCGGGGAAGATCAGTTTGGATTCCGTAGAAATGTTGGAACACGTGAGGCAATACTGACCTTACGACTTATCTTAGAAGCTAGATTAAGGAAAGGCAAACCTACGTTTCTAGCATTTGTAGACTTAGAGAAAGCTTTTGACAATGTTGACTGGAATACTCTCTTTCAAATTCTAAAGGTGGCAAGGGTAAAATACAGGGAGCGGCAGGCTATTTACAATTTGTACAGAAACCAGATGGCAGTTATAAGAGTCGAGAGGCATGAAAGAGAAGCAGTGGTTGGGAAGGGAGTGAGACAGGGTTGTAGCCTCTCCCCAATGTTATTCAATCTGTATATTGAACAAGCAGTAAAGGAAACAAAAGAAAAATTCGGAGTAGGTATTGAAATCCATGGAGAAGAAATAAAAACTTTGAGGTTCGCCGATGACATTGTAGTTCTGTCAGAGACAGAAAGGACTCGGAAGAGCAGTTGAACGGAATGGACAGTGTCTTGAAAGGAGGATATAAGATGAACATCAACAAAAGCAAAACGAGGATAATGGAATGTAGTCGAATTAAGTCGGGTGATGCTGAGGGAATTAGATTAGGAAATGAGACACTTAAAGCAGTAAAGGAGTTTTGCTATTTGGGGAGCAAAATAACTGATGATGGTCGAAGTAGAGAAGATATAAAATGTAGACTGGCAATGGCAAGGAAAGCGTTTCTGAAGAAGAGAAATCTGTTAACATCGAGTATAGATTTAAGTGTCAGGAAGTCGTTTCTGAAAGTATTTGTATGGAGTGTAGCCATGTATGGAAGTGAAACATGGACGATAAATAGTTTGGACAGGAAGAGAATAGAAGCTTTCGAAATGTGGTGCTACAGAAGAATGCTGAAGATTAGATGGGTAGATCACATAACTAATGACGAGGTATTGAATAGAATTGGGGAGAAGAGGAGTTTGTGGCACAACTTGACTAGAAGGAGGGACCGGTTGGTAGGACATGTTCTGACGCATCAGGGGATCACAAATTTAGCATTGGAGAGCAGCATGGAGGGTAGAAATCGTAGAGGGAGACCAAGAGATGAATACACTAAGCAGATTCAGAAGGATGTAGGTTGCAGTAGGTACTGGGAGATGAAGAAGCTCACACAGGATAGGGTAGCATGGAGAGCTGCATCAAACCAATCTCAGGACTGAAGACCACAATAACAACAACAACTCATTTTTAACCTTTTATGTTTTAAAATAAATGCGCTTTGAAATGACAAAATTTTTTAATATTTTTAAACAACTTGCTAGTTTAAATAAGTCTTAAGATCAAAATTCGACAATACAAGCTTGGAAATATACATAGTTTACTTGGTGACTGAATGGAAATTTAACATTGGGTTTCTGTCTGGTATCGTCTTCATGATTATTCAAAATATTTTGAAGTAAGCTGGCAGGACGGCAATCTACAATACAATGTTTGAAACGTTATTATTCTGAGAATGTTGTCAGTTTCTAATTAACCATGCCATATTTTCCCTGTGAAAATACCGGGACCCCTGAAAAGCTGTGATAAACTAAAATTTCTTGTGGAAATTACGGGGAAGTGTCAAGTCAAGCCTCAAAAAATGGTTCAAATGGTACTGAGCACTATGCGACTTAACTTCTGAGGTCATCAGTCGCCTAGAACTTAGAACTAATTAAACCTAACAAACCTAAAGGACAACACACACATCCATGCCCGAGGCAGGATTCGAACCTGCGACCGTAGCGGTCGCTCGGTTCCAGACTGCAGCGCCTAGAACCGCACGGCCACTACGGCCGGCCAAGTCAACCCTCCATTACTGTAATTAATCTGAAAGCTCCGTGGTTTTCAATATCTGAGCTTTGGTTTAATGACACCCATTTAACAAAACTTGTTGATACTGCGAATGTTTTTAAACACATGTTTATGCGAAAAGAACATAAACAGAATATCTAATTATGTGTGAAATACACTTCACAACAGTTTAAAAATGTAACTTATTTATTTACTTAGTTACTTCTTTGGCGAAAAAAAAAGAAGAAACCAACTTTCGTTTGTCTCATTTATTGTGCGGCATCCTGCACGATGTCAAAATTCCAACTGTGTGCAATCGAATAGTACGTGGCATTGCAAATTTTATATTAAACTTCATATCTAAGCTTTTTTCTTCGAGGAAAGGTTATTTTTATGTTGGAACAAAAGGTGCATTTGCGTTTAGACGTTAACAGCAGTGTTCACACAAATAACAATACACCACATCAACTGCCAACAAGACTACTTAAACTTTTGTCTTTCCTCCCCACAGAAACCGCTAAAATGTTATTTATAAGTGGGATAAGAGTCGATCCTCACTGCAAGAAATTGCAAACATTATTTGCTTTTTAAATTAGGAAGACAGTGTCAAGAGTATTCAGAACATATTTGCGTCCCAGCTAAAATTCCGGTGATGCGGGAAAGAGAAGCCAAAAAAGGGACGGTCCCGTTTTCTCTACACGAGAAATTCCAGCCGGCAGGTGTGCTTCTACTGTTCGCTGACAACAAAAAAACAGACGACAATGAAATTAAATTATTCTGTATTGTCGTTCTTTCATAGCACAATTACGCCGAGTAATCCAAGTTGGTCAGTTCATCGCTCCGTGTTTAAAGGATACCCGAACGACCCAGGCCGCTCGGCGCTGTACAGTCAATTCACACTGATACTGTAGTATATACAGCTGATACTTATTCTTGGCGTCTTCTAAAATGTATAGTTATTGCGGAAATATACGTTATCGGAGAGTACCCTCAGATGAAAAGTTGTTAATAAATAACGTAGTTCAGTTCTGTCGATAAATACGTAACAGTTTTGCTAATACACTACTGACCATTAAAATTGCTACACCACGAAGATGACGTTCTACAGACGCGAAATTTAACCGACAGGAAGAAGATGCTGTGATATGCAAATGATTAGCTTTTCAGAGCATTGGCTCTGAGCACTATGGGACTTAACATCTATGGTCATCAGTCCCCTAGAACTTAGAACTACTTAAACCTAACTAACCTAAGGACATCACACAACACCCAGTCATCACGAGGCAGAGAAAATCCCTGACCCCGCCGGGAATCGAACCCGGGAACCCGGGTTTCAGAGCATTCACACAATGTTGGCGCTGGTGGTGACACCTACAACGTGCTGACATGAGGAAAGTTTCCAACCAATTTCTCATACACAAACAGCAGTTGACTGGCGTTGCCTGGTGAAACGTTGTTGTGATGCCTCGTGTAAGGAGAAGAAGTGCAGCCACGTCTCGATCCCTGAGTCAACAGTTGGGGACGTTTACAAGACAACAACCATCTGCACGAACAGTTCGACGACGTTTACAGCACCATGGACTATCAGCTCGGAGACCATGGCTGGGGTTACCCTTGACGCTGCATCACAGACAGGAGCGCCTGCGATGGTGTACTCAACGACAAACCTCGGTGCACGAATGGCAAAACGTCCTTTTTTCGGATCAATCCAGGTTCTGTTTACAGCATCATCATGGTCGCATCCGTGTTTGGCGATATCGCGGTGAACGCACATTGGAAGCGTGTATTCGTGGGGTGCCATTGGTTACACGTCTCGGTCACCTCTTGTTCGCATTGACGGCACTTTGAACAGTGGACGTTACATTTCAGATGTGTTGCGACCCGTGGCTCTACCCGTCATTCGATCTCTGCGAAACCCTACATTTCAGCAGGATAATGCACGATCGCATGTTGCAGGTCCTGTACGGGCCTTTCTGGATACAGAAAATGTTCGACTGCTGCCTTGGCCAGCACATTCTCCAGATCTCTCACCAATTGAAAACGTCTGGTCAATGGTGGCCGAGCAACTGGCTCGTCACAATACGCCAGTCACTACTCTTGATAGACTGTGGTATCGTGTTGAAGCTGCATGGGGAGCTGTACCTGTACACACAATCCAAGCTCTGTTTGACTCAATGCCCAGGCGTATCAAGGCCGTTATTACGGCCAGAGGTGATTGTTCTGGGTACTGATTTCTCAGGATCTATGCACCCAAATTGCGTGAAAATGTAATCACATGTCAGTTCTAGTATAATATATTTGTCCAATGAATACCAGTTTATCATCTGCATTTCTTCTTGGTGTAGCAATTTTAATGGCCAGTAGTGTGCCATTAGAAAGGGCTATGGTGACAGCATTAACTGCAGTACAAAACTGTTCAGTCCTTACATGGATTAAAGGTATTGTGTACACTTATTATGCAGCATCTAGCTACACAGACCCTAATGCTTTACATGTTAACTATTAGATTAGAAAACAAATTTGATTTTTCCACAGTAGTCTGTAAAATTATGTAACAGCAAATCCAGTTATGTGTTTGTTCGTAGTATTTAGTTATTAGTTCGTGCACCGACATCTCTATTTCATTTTCAATTCTTATGCTTTACTACAGATTCACGTATTAATACCAAACGTGTTTTTTTTTATCAGCTACACATTCAAGTTATTAGATAGTAAAACGACAGTTTGATTTTAGTTTTGATCGCATCTCTGTAAAAGTAAGTATTAATTCCTAATGTATGATACGTTCGCTTCAGTTTTTAGAGCGTAACACAACTTTTCTATTTTCAGTTTCAGTGGTTTCATGTAAAAGACCATATTAAAAGTGAATGTATAACAAAAATCCATTTTCTCCTACTCGCTCTGCTGAGTTTTTAGGCCGTAAAAGAAAAGTTATTTTCCTTGTGTTTGTTTCTGTTGCCTTTCGACAGAAGAATGTGTTAACACAATGCAGTTTTAAGTTCGTTTTATCCTCTGCCGTACACCAAGTACAGTTCAGGAACCATATTACACTTTGATTTAGCGCGACTAGACCGCTGACGCGTCCTTCAGAACAACGAATAGCAGATACGGAAACGGCTCACAGCACTCCCAACCGAAACGGCAATTGTTAAGTGAACTGGTAATAGCTATTATTTAAAACAAGTTTCCTTTTTTTTGGGGGGGGGGGGAGGGAGGGCGCATATAATACGATGTGCCTAGGGGAGCAAAATTTTTTAATCCGCCACTGAGTGTAATAACAGAGAGGGATGATATTTCTTTGTGGAAGAGGCAGTATCTTCGCAGATTCGCGAATTTAGACGTGAGAAACGTAATATTTATTACTTTAATGAGACTTGGGTTAATGCGTGGCATATCGCACAAAAAGTATGGCCTGACACAACAGTTACCGATAATAGGCGTGTTTTTGTTGCAGGTCTGTCACAGGGGATAAAAAAGGAAAAGAGGTTAATTACTGTGCATATAGGTAGCAACTGTGGTTTTGTGAAAAGTGGTGATTTAATTTTTGAATCTAGGAAAACAGGAGATTATTACGAAGAAATTATTGGTGAATGGTTTCTTAAGTGGTTTAGAGATGTCCTGCCAAAATTGGAGCCCTCCAGTATTATTGTAGTGAAAAATGAATTTTATCACAGTGTGAAAGTTGAGTGTAGGCCTTAAAAATATTGGAAAAAGCAGACGTTGTAAACTGGCTGGTAGAAAAGGCAGCCAATGTCAATCCTAACGCAGTTAAAGTTGAATTGCTGCTACAAGCCAATGTTATACCGTAGAACAATAGACAGGGTGTAAATAAAGTCAGGGAACACTTTCAATCATTTATTGCACAAGAACCAAACATTGTACAGATATCATACATATGTCATTTTGAAGAGAAACCCTGAAAGCGTAGTTTGGTAATTTGCCGATAGCGTCAGTCGCAAACATGGCGAGTTCAGGTGCTGAGCGAGCTTTCTGTGTGTTGGAGTTCGACAAAAACTAGTGTGCTACAGCTGTTCAACGGATGTTTAGAACCAAGTACGATAAGAATCTACCAACAAGGAAGGCCATTTACCATTGGCACAACAAATTCGTTACGACGGGTTGCTTGTGCCCGGCAAAGAGAAGTGGACGTCCCAGTGTGAGTGAGCGCGTACATTCATCAGGAGTCCAAAGAAATCGGTGCGTCGTGCAACCCATGAACTCGAAATGGCTCGAATAACAGTGTGGAAAGTCCTGTGACAGAAGCTCTCTATGAAACTATTCAAATTGGAGCTACTGCAGAAGCTCATTGACGACGACAAAAACAAGCGTTTTGAGTTTTGTTCGCAGTTGCAACAGTTGAGTGAGGATGGGGATGACATTGTTGATCGCATAACTTTTAGCGAAGAAGCCACTTTTCGCACTAACGGGAAAGTGAACAGGCATAATTGTCGAGTCTGGGGTACAAAGCACCACATGAATGCATTGAATTTGAGCGTGATTCCCCAAAGGTAAATGTTTTTTGTGCCTTTTCACGGCGAAAACTCTACGGGCCATTCTTCTTCGCCGAGATCACTGCCACTGGATATTCCTACCTGGACATGTTGCAGCAATGGCTGATGACTCAAATGCAATCGGACTCTCCGTTCATCTTTCAGCAGGATGGGACTCCACCCCGTTTTCATCGTGAAGTTCGTGAGTACCTGAACACGGAGCTGCCGCATCGATGGATCGGCCGTGCTACAGAAGGGGACAGCTGTTTCATGAAATAGCCTCCCCGATCAGCGGATCTCACTCCGTCTGGCGTTTTTCTCTGGGGACACAATAAAGGTCTGGTGTATGTAACGCTCCCGGAGAGAATACGGGAAGCGACTGCCACATTCGACGATGCCATGCTGGGGCGGGTATGGCAAGAATTCGATTACCGTACTGACGTCTGCCGGGTCACTCATGATTCTCACATAGAATGTTTGTAAAAAAACTTTCAGAGTTTCTCATCAAAATGGCATCTGTACAATGTTTAGTTCTTGTGCAATAAATGACTGAACGTGTTCACTTTATGTACACCCTGTATTTTTGATGAAGCTGCTAAGTCTGCAGGTCACATTGTCGTTAGGATATCGCACCGTACCACTACAATCTGAACTCTATATAGCTGATCCTGGAGTCAGGTTAAGGGGCTTGTCGTGAGGAATAACAAACGATATTTTAAGTTGCCAGACGTACTGCAATTAATGTACGAAGCAATGTCACACGTCACTCCCGAACGCTAGGGGGATGCAGAACAGCACGCCATAAAAGAAGAGGTTCAAATGGCTCTGAGCACTATGGGACTCAACTGCTGAGGTCATTAGACCCCTAGAACTTAGAACTAGTTAAACCTAACTAACCTAAGGACATCACAAACATCCATGCCCGAGGCAGGATTCGAACCTGCGACCGTAGCGGTCTTGCGGTTCCAGACTGAAGCGCCTTTAACCGCACGCCCACTTCGGCCGGCTAAAAGAAGAGGAGAAAATTTGGCGCCTGGATGGATTCGTGGATTCTGTCGTCGATCGCCTCGTTATTAACGTAGCAAATGACAGTTCGAGGGCTGAAATGTATTCCTCGGGTTCGGATGTGGAAGGTGTTCAGAGATTACCATCTGATTGACTGTAATTAATCCCTTCAGTGACTTCAATATTTAACTGTAAGGTGAAATCCCTGCAATACTCTCATACGGCACACATAGCTTATGCAGAAAAAATACCCTGTGGTTAAGTTATGAATTTCCACCACTCTTGTATTTAATTACAATAGTATGTTAATTAAGAACGAGAGCATGTTAACGTTTGCCGTCCAAGAAGTGTATTGTGGAAGTTCTGCAGTATTTTTTCATTCTGCTTAAAAATTAAATGACATTCGACGCTGTATTACTTCTCTGCTGTCTCTTTTTACCTCTTAACTGCAGCTATTCAAGTCACTGCAGATTAGTTTGACCAGCTATCTGGGCAGTTTGTGCAAGTTAAATGTGCCGGTAAAGCTGTTGTCCCGTATTATCGCTGAGTCGTTGTGTACGTAATGCACAGCATGAAATGTAACCTTATTATCATAGGCGGCTCGTAGGTATACATTCTGGTTGTTCACAAATTTTTAAATTCTGATACATATGAGGGTGTGAAAATGTACAAGATCCCTAATTTATGTATAAGTTAACAAATCAACTTCTGAGTTGAAAATGAGGCATTTTTACGGTACACCCACACAACAGCTTACGCTTATTACACACTCCTTTGTTAAATGTTCGCTTGCGGTCATGCTTATCCGATTTCGTCTCTCAGAGAACGGACCTGGTCTGGAATGGCCTATCTTCCTTGCGGCTAACTTTTCTTGGTAATTTTCTTTTCTGTTAGCGTTTAATACGGATTCAGCATAGCTCATATTGACACTGCACAGGAAAGCCGATCCCTGCACCGTAGACAACCAACTCCAAACGCAAACTGCCGTTTGCGGAAATGATTAAATTCTGGTGCTACTTCCTACCAACAAGGTCACCCGACTAGAATACAATTGAGATGCAGAGAGCTATAAGGGCCAAAAGCAACCCCCATATTTAAGTGAATATCAGAGAAACGAGTGAGACAGCTTTTCGTTAATGTTCAGATACGTACGAAGTGCGCCTACAGTGCAGATAAACCTGACCCACAACAGGACAATAGACGTCAGAAGCATGAAAAAATGCGTCTCACTATCGACGATGAAGTGCTTTATGGGTTCCAGCGCCTCAAATGGATTACTCTATGATAAAATTCAAAACTTAATGTACTATATCTCATTTAGAATTCCACAAAATAAGCTTTTCTACTGGTATAACTGTAAACATATACTGAAGTGCGATCAAATTCTACTACATAGTGAGTGAAGTCGTGTTATCTGTGGAGCGTGCAACCGCTAGCGGATCAAGAGAACGTAGATAAAAGCCAACTGCAGTGTGCTACCACCTGGTGGCATTGACGTAAACTTGTAGCTGAGTGGTAAGGGCTGGCAGTGCACTCTGCACCTTGCACAACGATAATCAAATCCGTGCGTATTTGGCCCGTAAGGCAAAAAAGCCACTTGCGCATGCGCAGAAGCTCATTATAACGTGCGCGAGTGAATATGTGCTCGCGACCCTGATGCCAAGCTTCACCAAATATAGAACAGCCATTCATATGTAACACGGCGTGGTAGATTTAGGGCCGTATATTTCGGATTACCACATGTATGTTACGCTTAACAGCATTCAAAGAAAAATAACCAATAAATCCGCAGAACGTAAGGTGTTCACATGCTTTGTGCTCTTACACAGCAGCCGTCACTGCTTATTACCGTAGTTAACTGTTTTCGAGGCAACTTGGCTTTCCAAGCGAAACGGCCGCGCGGGTTAGCTGCGCGGTCTCAGCCGCCTTGTCACAGTTCGCGCGGCCCCCCAAGTCGGAGGTTCGAGTCCTCCCTCGGGCATGGGTGTGTATGTTGTCCTTAGCGTAAGTTAGTTTAAGTCAAATTAAGTAGTGTTTAAGCTTAGGGACCGATGACCTCAGCAGTTTGGCCCAATTGGATCTTATCACAAATTTCCAAAAATTTCCACGTGAAACGAAATCCACTGAGATTCCAGCAAACACGGAAGAATACTCAGTGTAATGTTACATTAATGACGAACGCAGTATAGCATGCAGTCGATGATCTGAGCCACGTTGCCAGGTGTTCCGATTGGAAGGGCGGTAGTTTAAGGAGAAAACTCGGTTGTATACATTCTCCACAGATATTTTGTCGTTGTTTGAGGGCGACGCAGATGAGATCACCGGGACCACACAGTGCGCGGATGGCAGCCCGAAAATCTTCTCGCGTGGCCGAGCAAGCTGGGCTGTCCGAGACGGACAGACCGGTAAAATCGCACGAGGTGATGCTCCATACACATGGAGCAGCTGGCGAAATACTGTCTTGTTCGTGCGGGGAAAGACTGAACTTATGACCGAAATTGCCAAGGAGGTCGAAAGTCATTATGCACTGTTCTCTCACACGCCCATCATTGTTGTAGTCGCAGTACGTCACGGTAGAATGTCACTTCTGTGTTTCACACATAACGTACGCTCAAATGGTTCAAATGGCTGTAAGCACTATGGAACTTAACATGTGAGGTCATCAGTCCCCTGGACTTAGAACTACGTAAACCTAACTGACCTAAGGATATCACACACATCCATACCCGAGGCAGGATTTGAACCTGCGACCGCAGCAGCCGCGTGGTTCCGGACTGAAGCGCCTAGAACCGCTCGGCCACAGCGGCCGGCCTAATGTAGGCCTATCAGGGTGGTAGAAAACCTCGGCTGTGTTACCGTGGCAAAACGCCAGTAAGATGCAATTCACACACACACAAACACACACACACACTTTATTACTAAACACGTACATACAAAGAAACGCGTACGCACGATGCAATTATAGACAACGAAATGGGTGAGTCACAGATATTCCCCACGCGGAAGGCTAAACATATCCAAAACTACACTGCACAAGCACTCATCGCACGGCATAGGTACACACCTGACATTTCAAAACAGTTCGGATGAAGTCCACAGAGAACCAGTTACGCTCTGCTGTTGCCACGAGTGGCGATGCAGGAATATTGCATCAGCTCCCTTACTAATTCCCTGAGAGTATAGGGCCACTTTGATTTTTGACAAAAGGAAGAAGGAATTCGAGGCATAATCATTGAGTTAGTCATTTATGAAAATCCTAAACAATCATCCAATTAAAACCTTCGAGTGAAAGTTTCATTTTTTCACGACACTTTCTCTTTAAACACGTTCTGTAAACAAACTACTCGTTCAGTTTCTGAGCTGCCATCGTTTTAACAATAACAAATGACAGATTTCAAAACAATGCTAATGTCTCACCTCAATAGTGCCGTCGATAGTTTATTCACGACTTCCTGACCAAGTTTTCAGGGTGGTGTGGAGAGTACAGGATGCAACCTCTCCCTATCCAGCACGTTAACAGTTGAGTTTGTAGCGCAACCGTAAATGCTTTGTCCATATGAGAGACATCTTCCGGAAGACGAAAACCGAATTTCGGAAACCGTTTTCCACTGTCGTATTTACATGTAAAAGCATGAAGCGATTTTTCTAGGCTGATCAGATATCGGTTTAGCTATTGCCAGCTGTTTTACACAAATAGTCTCTGGGAATCAGTTGTTCCGGTTTCTGATTTAGTCAGCATTTAATATTTTTGTGTGGGATCTAAAATTTAAAACCTCTCTCACACCGGCCTGATTTAGCTTCACTGATCAGGATAGTAAGAAACATGCGTATATTAAGGGGATTTTCATTCACAAAGCAGGCTTATCACATTCACACAGTTCAATACTGCTCAATCCTGATTAAATTGAGCTTAACTTAAATTCCATAAGGCAGTGAAGCAATTTCGAAGTCTCGGTGCGACGAAAATTGTCAGTCGATCTCCTGAAAACATTTGTAACAATTATTAACTTTCGGTGATTACATGGGGAAGACCGGAGATCTGCTGGTAAGACCGTGTTAGCCTATTTATTGGAAGTAATAAACTGGATATCTTGAGCATACAAAACGGCAGGTTCGTCCAGTGTAAATCAGACGTTCCCCACTGATCCCGTGCAACACAGCGTAGTAAGCAGACACTGTCAATAATCAGTTAAATAATACGCGAACACACTTACTTTAGTTTAGTTCATGTATTAAATTCCTTCTCATACAGAATCTCATCAAGATGGCGACTACCTCAAAAATACATACATATACATCTTCGTTCTTTCACGGCTAATCCGCAAGATCTCAATCATTCTTCTCATAAGAGAAAACATACACTCCTGGAAATGGAAAAAAGAACACATTGACACCGGTGTGTCAGACCCACCATACTTGCACCGGACACTGCGAGAGGGCTGTAC
This sequence comes from Schistocerca nitens, assembly GCF_023898315.1. Taxonomy (NCBI): domain Eukaryota; kingdom Metazoa; phylum Arthropoda; class Insecta; order Orthoptera; family Acrididae; genus Schistocerca; species Schistocerca nitens. The sequence continues at coordinate 980,364,149 of NC_064615.1, read as the reverse complement.
AAGCAATGATCACACGCACGGCACAGCGGACACACCAGGAACCGCGGTGTTGGCCGTCGAATGGCGCTAGCTGCGCAGCATTTGTGCACCGCCGCCGTCAGTGTCAGCCAGTTTGCCGTAGCATACGGATATAGTGGGCATGCGGGAGGCCGGGCGGACGTACCGCCGAATTGCTCAACACGTGGGGCGTGAGGTCTCCACAGTACATCGATGTTGTCGCCAGTGGTCGGCGGAAGGTGCACGTGCCCGTCGACCTGGGACCGGACCGCAGCGACGCACGGATGCACGCCAAGACCGTAGGATCCTACGCAGTGCCGTAGGGGACCGCACCGCCACTTCCCAGCAAGTTGGGGACACTGTTGCTCCTGGGGTATCGGCGAGGACCATTCGCAACCGTCTCCATGAAGCTGGGCTACGGTCCCGCACACCGTTAGGCCGTCTTCCGCTCACGCCCCAACATCGTGCAGCCCGCCTCCAGTGGTGTCGCGACAGGCGTGAATGGAGGGACGAAAGGAGACGTGTCGTCTTCAGCGATGAGAGTCGCTTCTGCCTTGGTGCCAATGATGGTCGTATGCGTGTTTGGCGCCGTGCAGGTGAGCGCCACAATCAGGACTGCATACGACCGAGGCACACAGGGCCAACACCCGGCATCATGGTGTGGGGAGCGATCTCCTACACTGGCCGTACACCACTGGTGATCGTCGAGGGGACACTGAATAGTGCACGGTACATCCAAACCGTCATCGAACCCATCGTTCTACCATTCCTAGACTGGCAAGGGAACTTGCTGTTCCAACAGGACAATGCACGTCCGCATGTATCCCGTGCCACCCAACGTGCCCTAGAAGGTGTAAGTCAACTACCCTGGCCAGCAAGATCTCCGGATCTGTCCCCCATTGAGCATGTTTGGGACTGGATGAAGCGTCGTCTCACGCGGTCTGCACGTCCAGCACGAACGCTGGTCCAACTGAGGCGCCAGGTGGAAATGGCATGGCAAGCCGTTCCACAGGACTACATCCAGCATCTCTACGATCGTCTCCATGGGAGAATAGCAGCCTACATTGCTGCGAAAGGTGGATATACACTGTACTAGTGCCGACATTGTGCATGCTCTGTTGCCTGTGTCTATGTGCCTGTGGTTCTGTCAGTGTGATCATGTGATGTATCTGACCCCAGGAATGTGTCAATAAAGGGGACTTCCTGGGACAATGAATTCACGGTGTTCTTATTTCAATTTCCAGGAGTGTAGATAGAAGAGAAACTATTCCGTGGAGTAAATGCACGCTCCAAGGAATAATAGGGCTTGAAACTACTTTGCATTGATAATCATCGTATATTAAAGTCTAGGAATCGGTAAGATAAGAAGAGATATTTCGAGATATGTACTGAGTTATATAATTTATAAAATTTCTGAAAATATCGCGAAGAGACCGCTGCAAGAGACATTACAAGCACAATGGCTGTTTCTCTTCCAATTAAATGCCCGAGGTAGACATCATGCTCAGTTTAACTTCTCCTTCACTGCAGGAAAAGTCGCTCCGTCCAGATTAGGAGAATTTTTTTTAACAAGACGTAAAATGGTTCAAATGGCTCTGAGCACTATGGGACCCAACATCTGAGGTCATCAGTCCCCTACAACTTAGAACTACGTAAACCTAACCAACCTAAGGACATCACACACATCCATGCCCGAGGCAGGATTCGAACCTGCGACCGTAGCGGTCGCGCGGTTCCAGACTGAAGCGCCTAGAACCGCTCGGCCATATCGGCCAGCAAACAAGACGTAACCTGACGACCTAAACGCCTGTGTTTTTACATGGGAGCGACAGTCGACTGTGGAGGAGAACATACGGCAGATAGAATCGCATTTCCAGAATCGATATTGAAGTATTTACATAACCAACCAAAAGCGATACCGGTAAATTGGTTTATGAGGTCCGGTTTAGGGAGCCTCGTGTAAACGTGTTTTTGTTGTGGTCTTCAGTTCTGAGGCTGGTTTGATGCAGCTCTCCATGCTACTCTATCCAGTGGAAGCTTCTTCATCTCCCAGTACCTACTGCAGCCTACATCCTTCTGAATCTGCTTAGTGTATTCATCTCTTGGTCTCCCTCTACGATTTTTACCTTCCACGCTGCCCTCCAATACTAAATTGGTGATCCCTTGATGCCTCAGAACATGTCCTGCCAACCGATCCCATCTTCTAGTCAAGTTGTGCCACTAACTCCTCTTCTCCCCAATTCTATTCAATACCTCCTAATTAGTTACGTGATCTACCCATCTAATCTTCAGCATTCTTCTGTAGCACCACATTTCGAAAGCTTCTATTCTCTTCTTGTCTAAACTATTTATCGTCCACGTTTCACTTCCATACATGGCTACACTCCATACAAATACTTTCAGAAACGACTTCCTGACACTTAAATCTATACTCGATGTTAACAAATTTCCCTTATTCAGAAACGCTTTCCTTGCCATTGCCAGTCTACATTTTATATCCTCTCTACTTCGACCATCATCCGCTATTTTGCTCCCCAAATAGCAAAACTCCTTTACTAATTTAAGTGTCTCATTTCCTAATCTAATTCCCTCAGCATCACCCGACTTAATTCAACTACATTCCATTATCCTCGTTTTGCTTTTGTTGATGTTCATCTTATACCCTCCTTTCAAGACACTGTCCACTCCGTTCAACTGTTCTTCCAAGTCTTTTGCTGTCTCTGACAGAATTACAATGTCATCGGCGAACCTCAAAGTTTTATTTCTTCTCCATGGATTTTGATACCTACTCCGAACTTTTCGTTTGTTTCCTTTATTGCTTGTTCAATATACAGATTGAATAACATCGGGGATAGGCTACAACCCCGTCTCACTCCCTTCCCAACCACTGCTTCCCTTTCATACCCCTGGACTCTTATAACTGCCATCTGGTTTCTGTACAAATTGTAAATAGCCTTTCGTTCCCTGTATTTTATCCCTGTCACCTTTAGAATTTGAAAGAGAGTATTCCAGTCAACATTGTCAAAAGCTTTCTCTAAGTCTACAAATGCTAGAAACGTAGGTTTGCCTTTCCTTAATCTAGCTTCTAAGATAAGTCGTAGGGTCAGTATTGCCTCACGTGTTCCTACATTTCTACGGAATCCAAACTGATCTTCCCCGAGGTCGGCTTCTACCAGTTTTTCCATTTGTCTGTAAAGAATTCGCCTTAGTATTTTGCAGCTGTGGCTTGTTAAAGTGATAGTTCGATAATTCTCACATCTGTCAACACCTGCTTTCTTTGGGATTGGAATTATTATATTCTTCTTGTAGTCTGTGGGAATTTCGCCTGTCTCATACATCTTGCTCACCAGATGGTAGAGTTTTGTCAGGACTAGCTCTCCCAAGGCTGTCAGTAGTTCTAATGGAATGTTGTCTACTCCGGGGGCCTTGTTTCGACTCAGGTTTTTCAGTGCTCTGTCAAACTCTTCACGCAGTATCATATCTCCCATTTCATCTTCATCCTCTTCCATTTCCATAACACTGTCCTCAAGTACATCGCCCTTGTATAGACCCTCTATATACTCCTTCCACCTTTCTGCTTTCCCTTCTTTGCTTAGAACTGGGTTTCCATCTGAGCTCTTGATATTCATACAAGTGGTTGTCTTTTCTCCAAAGGTCTCTTTAATTTTCCTGCAGGCAGTATCTATCCTACCCCTAGTGAGATAAGCCTCTACATCCTTACATTTGTCCTCTAGCCATCCCTGCTTAACCATTTTGCACTTCCTGCCTATCTCATTTTTGAGACGTTTGTATTCCTTTTTGCCTGCTTCATTTACTGCATATTTATATTTTCTCCTTTCATCAATTAAATTCAATATTTCTTCTGTTACCCAAGGGTTTCTACTAGCCCTCGCCTTTTTACCTATTTGATCCTCTGCTGCCTTCACTATTTCATCCCTCAAAGCTACCCATTCTTCTTCTACTGTATTTCTTTCCCCCATTCCTGTCAATTGTTCCCTCGTGCTCTCCCTGAAACTCTGTACAACCTCTGGTTCTTGCAGTTTATCCAGGTCTCATCTCCTTAAATTCCCACCTTTTTGCAGTTTCTTCGGTTTTAATCTACAGTTCATAACCAATAGATTGTGGTCAGAGTCCACATCTGCCCCTGGAAATGTCTTACAATTTAAAACCTGGTTCCTAAATCTCTGTGTAAACATAGTGTTTCTGTTTAGGGCAACTAAGCTAAAAACCAACGTACGATGCAAGCTGCTTTTTCAATTAAACCAAAACCGAATTGTGGCTGTTAGTTGATGCACGCTATAAACATTCTACATTGATAAGCCAAAGCATTATGACCACTGCACACCGTGCGGTTGGCTGCCGCCTGGTTGCGTTGGGGGCACGTGACGCGGTAGCGGAGCTGACACGGACGGGGGGATCACGTAGCCAAGATAAGGGCTGCAAATAGGGAAATCCATTGAGATAAGCGACTTTGACAAACGGCAGATTATTATTACGCATTGCCTGTGAACGAGTATTTAGAAAACGGCGAAGCTGGTCGAATGTTCACATGCTACTGCCGTGAGCATCTGCGGAAAGAGGTAGAAGGACAGTGAAACTACGACTTGGCGCTGAGTCAACCATTCAGCGCCAAGTGGTAGTTTCACTGTCCATTACTCTTCAAGAACGTGGTTTTCGGAAACTGCTCTGTACAGTAGGATAGATGGCGATTTGTAGCATCTCTGCCGAAGGGTGTGCACGCACAAGTGTTTCATACACACCGTTCATCGTACATTGATGAACATGGAGCTCCGTAGCAGAACACCCTTACTGTTGTAATGGGACATACTCCTCTAGCATTACTTTTCCTCAACAGTAGTTGTCGATACCAGTAATATTTTTCGAACTTTGGACAGGTCAACATTATCTTAGCTGCCTTTTTGAAAACTTTCATATAATTTTATATACAATATGTTACATATCAAGTTAAAATTTATTGAAAGAACTTACTTTATTTTCGTCTTTCCAAACGATAAGTTCTAGCTCTGAATGTACAGTTAAAAATATTTTTTTTGAAACATTTGAAATTACGAATTATTTGGCACACTTTAAATTTCTATTAATAATTACACAATCTAATACTGTGCACTATGTTTATTTCCGGATTCATTTATGAAATAACAATCGAAATTAATAGAAATTCATTAGTCAAGGAAAATTGTAAACGCTTTCGAATATGATTATTACCGCAGAGTTAAGTAGTAATAAGCATCTCTCTGCTGTGATCAGACTTATTTTTGTATTTTGGGCGAATAATGTAATTTCGGTTTTGTTAATGTGAAAATTCAAAAGTCTGTACGCTATACTAAAATCTGAAAAAATATATAAACTTAACGACAAAAATTCTGCAACAACAATCTTCAAATTTATTTGGATCAATTCAAGTATGAGGACCTAAAATGTGAGAATTTCGGCTTTCTAGAATCCCATAGACAAGAAGAGCTGGAGCCAGCTCTACACGAAAAGCTAAGTAACTAGAATGTGTACGGTATTGTAATCTTCGCTCCTCTCAAATTTTTCATAAAAGACTTTGCTTATTGTGGACAGTAACTGGAATTAGGAAGAAGGGAGGAGATTACAGTGTTCACATTTTGACCCAAGGGGACCGTCAATTACGGTTGCAGTGAGCGCGGGACCATCGCCATTCGACCGTCGATCAATGGAAATGCGTCGGCGCTTTTTGCTACACTACATCAGGGATGTATTTCGTTCCAAAGTTGGAAAAACAAGCTATTAAGCAGGTGGTCATAATGTTTTGACTCATCAGTGAAGATGGCTTCCATCTTTCCCAAAGTCATGCATGATTCATGCATTTCTCCTCTAGCTATTTTCAACTTTCTGCTAACTTCTTTTTTGTAGGCGTCTGTATTCCTTTGGGCCAGCTTCATTTGCTGCAGTTAAAAAGATTTCTTTTTAAATTGAAAATAGCTACGAACATGAACTTATCTGTAAATTCAAGAAAAAGGAATAAAGTAATGAGCGTTCCATTAAATATAAATTATTTGAGAGGTGAATAATCTCACAAGGTTGTGATTTCCTGCGCCTCATACTACTGAAGTCCATGATGTGCAAAGTCATCGAAACTTCGGAATATGGCATTAATGTGAAAACTACATAAACAGATGAATACGAAGACAATCGATGTGAAACGATGAATGACAGAGAACTTTCAGAGTTTCTCGGCGAACAGGATGGTTTACAGCTGAGTTGGCACGTTATCTTCGCACAATGTTTCGACAAACTCTTTAATACCCTTCTCAGGAATCGAAGGCCGATTTGTTACTCTCTGTTTGGACTCCAAAAAAACTGAACGGCGGACGGTGCGCTCAGCACTAGCAATTGTTTCTGAAAAGAAGTGCTCTTTTGATTCCCCTGATCAACAATTATTTTGCGACTTAACGTCTACTTCGAGACTTGTCGGATCCCTGATACTTCGGAGGGGGCCACAATTATCTGTCGAGTCATCGGCACAGGTGCAAATGAGACTTCTGGGAAGCCCAGTGACGGCCGAGTGGCCCTCTCAAATTTACACCGCGCATCGCACATTTGGCACTGTTCTCACCTCTTGCGTTGAGCGTGGCGACAAAACACGACGACGGGGCATTCCCCCGCAGCACCTTCGACGGTGTGGTTATTTCTGGAACAAGCTGCCTCCCTGACCATACAAGTGGATATACGTCTCCTCCGAGCCTCTGATGCTCTTCGAGTTGTTTTCTAGAACAGCTTGATATATTTATGGATGTTTTAACTTTCTGTACACGCCCCTAGTCCTCTACTGTCACATTTGAGAAAAATACATTTCTTTCGGCAGCAGTGATCATGGGTTCGTTTTGTAAATAAATACCCCCTTTTCTTGGTGCAATGTGTTTTATTTCTTCCAGACGCGTTTCGCCTTTTACTTTAAGCCATCTTCAGTGGAATCTAGAATGATACAGCTTTGTTTGATATGCGAGATATACAAATTATGATACAGTTCACGTCTTATTTTTTACGTAAATAAGTGATTACTTACAGCTCCTTACGTTTTTAGTTGGCATCTGCGTTTCCTCCCATCTGGGCATATACTGGAGGTCGTATTATAACCTCACTTACGAAGCATACACACTCCAGCGTGTGACCAGAGGAGAGGTAACGCAGATGCCAACCAAAAACGTGAAGAACTGTAAGTAATCACTTATTTACGTAAAAAAAACATGACGTGAACTGTTTTATAATCTACAGTAACGAGGTTCAAATAGATGAAGGCTGCAGTGGTTAACTGAGGTGAAGAGGCTTGCACAGGATGGATTAACGTGGAAAGCTGCATCAAACCAGTCTTTGGACTGAAAACCACAACAACAACACGCAATGAACCCCTGGTGCACTCACAGTTTTTGATAATCAGTTACCAAATCACCAGTTTCAGCCACTATATCCCACCTACGGATGTAGTAAAAACTGATAAATACGAAAAGAGAAAAGAGGGGTATAGAAAATTATAATTGACAACAAAAAAATTCAGAATAAAATAATCATAGGCATTATACAGTATAACCAGAAATCTGTGAATAACAACGTCAAGACATCAAACTGTCATACGCAGCTGTACGGAAGGAGGCCGTGTCAGACCCCCACATTTTCAGTTGGTGTGACCCTGTAATGAGATGCAAGTAAAGCGCGCTCTGTCGCTGGCATTTGTTGAAACATTGTTAAAATTTTATCCAAAAAGAGGGTTATATAAAAAATAACAAATAAGCAGCTATTTACAATCTGCAGAATAATAAAATGTTGCACAATATCACAGTCGTGTTCCGTTATTTTATTTGATGCCGTCTCTCAAACATTATTTTCTATTTTAGTATTAATTATTATATTCTAGATTTGAGGTGGCACACGGTGGCGGAAACTGGTAGCTTGGTTAGGTTGTCCAAAACTGTGATTATGCCAAAGGGTTCCTATAAATAAAATATTTTTGAACCTGTTATCTACATGCTCAGACTTCTGTATTCTGGTCACGTTTTGGAACCTGTTGGCTGTATGCCCAGACTTTTGCATTCTGGTCATGAACGATGCAATGTACAATGGATCAGTTGATGAGCCCAATAAGTTTCTAGGAAATTTCGGGAATTTCTGTTAAATGACAAGGCCGGCCGTTGTGCCCGAGCGGTTCTAGGCGCTTCCGTCCGGAACCGCGCTGCTGCTACGGTCGCACGCTCGAATCCTGCCTCGGGCATGGATGTGTGTGATGTCCTTAGGTTAGTTAGGTTCAAGTAGTTCTAAGTCTAGGGGACTGATGACCTCAGATGTTAAGTCCCATAGTGCTTAGAGCCATTTGAACCACTTTGATAAATGACAAGCCTTTTGATAAAAATTGTTTTTGTATCGGTTTTCTCCCAACTTTTTCAGCCAGATGCAACGCATTCTTGTTTTTTGACAGATGCACTACCTGATCAGAAATATGTGTGCACTGTTCTCCTGTATGAAGGTTTGAACTCTGATGGGGACACTTTCAATGAGGCATCTGAATGTTTGTGGAGGAATGGCACCCCATTCTTCCTCAAGAGACGAAATATGGAAATATGGCAAGTTAGTGATGTCGGTGACTGGTGTCTGGAGGGAACCCTTCGTTCTAACTCATCCCAAAGGTATTCCGTGTGGTTCAGGTCGGGACTGTGGGCAGGCCAACCCACGTCACAAATGTTATTGTCCACAAACAAATGACTCACAGATGATGCTTTCTGCCAGGGTGCATTGCTATGTTAATACAGTCATCACCTCCAAACTGTGCCTCTATTGTACGCAGCACACTATGCTGCAAAATGTATTCGTACCCTTCTGCATTTCGCATTTTCTATGTAGTAATAAGGGGGCCGCACCCTAATCACGAAAAACACCGTCGTTCGCTAACACCACCTCCCCCGTAATTCACTATTGGCACTGCACACTATGACAAGTAACATTCTCTAACCATACACCGAAACGAAACCCTTCCATCGCACTGCTGCAGGGTATGGCGTTATTCTTCGCTCTAAATCGCCCGTTTCGTGATCCACTGTCCAGTGGCGTCACTGTTCGGACCACATCGAGCCCCGGGTTCCCGGGTTCGATTCCCGGCGGGGTCAGGGATTTTCTCTGCCTCGTGATGACTGGGTGTTGTGTGATGTCCTTAGGTTAGTTAGGTTTAAGTAGTTCTAAGTTCTAGGGGACTGATGACCGTAGATGTTAAGTCCCATAGTGCTCAGAACCATGTGAACCATTTGAACCACATCGAGCGTCGCTTAACACTGACTTCAGAAATGTGGCGGTTATGCAGAGCTGCTCTACCATTGTTTCCCATTCTTTTCAACTTCCTATGTTTCCCATTCTTTTCAACTTCCTACGCATGGTCATTGTGCTAGCTTGACCGCTGGTACTATTTGGGAACAAACGAGCGGAGTGTTTCCTTCCACCGATTTAAAGCGATTTATTACAACCACCATCTACAGTATAATGCTCGATGGTCCCTGTCCATCAGGACGAATGCCGGACATTTGCCACGCCGGACATTTGCCACACTTGCCCCTTCGCCAGGTAGCGATCCCTCAGGTAAGGGACGCCCTTCCTACTTCTGTCCGCTTTCAAACCGCCGTCTCCACATCTTACTCGATACAACCAGTACGTAAGGGACCTTCTTCTTCGACATCTTGGCCAAATACATTCTTTTCCGAAACAGAAATATTTATAACTTTTGGGAAACGAAAGCAATATCGACGATTATGTCAGTATGTAATTAGTTCTGCCAAGTATAAATATAGATCCCTCTGTCTGTATGGTAGCTTCCTTTCACGCTTACTGATTGCGATAGAAACAGCCCATCGCCGTGAGAGCAACAAGGAAGGAACGATGTAAAGATAATGCGAATGTACGCTAATCATTTCATTTTGATCACTGCATTTGTGCCTACCTTAATTACTACAACTGAATGCCCAAAAGACAATAAGGAAAGAAGAAATGGGTATGCGAATGTTTAAAAAAAAGAAGAACGACATACTCCATATTAATTTACTCTCTAAAATGTGATATCCCTTGCGGCGAAACATAGTTAATAAAGTGTAGCGGGACAATGTTCAAAACATGACTGAAAATACGTTCACTAAATAGAGATAAGTTCATCTATGATTGACATGTCATCTAAAGTCGACATACAATTTTAAAATGTTTGAAATAAGGAAATGAAGTAATACAGAATGCTATGCTTGTAACGTACGTAGTTGTTCTACATTGTTTAGCTCTGGTATTTACAGGGTCACAGAGAAAGCATCCTAGGTTTTGGAGGGAAAAGCAGTGATTCTAATGATCTGCACTACAACAGAAACAAGAAGCACAACTTAAAAAAAAAATTAATGTGTGTTCCAGCTCACAAGCGACATTGAAGCAGGCAGTTCCTGTGACTTAGTATGGGCAGAGGTTATATTCGACAACTGGAATAAATTAATAGCTGGCTCCTTTTACCGACCCCCGGTCTCAGATGAAACAGTTGCTGAACAGTTCAAAGAAAACTTGAGTCTCATCACAAATAGGTACCCCACTCATACAATTATAGTTGGCAGTGACTTCAATCTACCTTCCTTATGTTGACAAAAATACATTTTCAGACCCTATTGTTGATTGAAAACAACTTCCGCAATTGTTCTAAATGCTTTTTTTAAATATTTTGAACAATTAGTTCACGAGGCCTTTCAAATTGTAAATGATTACGACAACACACTTGACCTCTTAGCCACAAATAATCCTGAGCATCACGACGGATACAGGGATTAGTGAACACACAGTCGTAGCGAGGCTCAGTTCCATAACAAAGAAATTCACCAAAACTAAACGCAAAATATATCTTTTAAATTCGGTTGACGTCTTTCTAAGAGACAGTCTCTAATCCTTCCAAACTGTCTAAGTGAAGACCATATGTGGCTTAAGTTCAAAAAATAGTATCAACAGCACTCGAGAGATTCATACCAAATAAATTAATAAGAGACGGAACTGATCCCCCATGGTACACAAAACACGACGGAAAGCTGATGCAGGAGCACCGAAAAAGCCAAGTATAATTTAGACGAACGCAAAATGTCCAAGATTGGCGAAGTTTAACTGAGGCTCGAAATTTGGTGCATATTTCAATGTGAGATGCATTTAATAGTTACAACAACGAAACTCTCTCTAGAAATGTGGCGGAAAATCGAAAGAGTTCTGCTTCTATCTTAAGCAAACCAGCGGAAAGGCTCAGTAAGTGATGAGGAGGAGGAGAAGGAGGGGGAGACAAGGGACTCAGCCCTTCGGAGCAGGTAAAATCGTGGCAAATGTCCGGCGTGGAAAATGTCCGCACACCATCAGGGCATGAGGTCTTTCTGGTCTTGGTTTACCTATGTTTATATCTTCGCGTTTCTGCTTCATAGCTGCATCAACAGTCGACTTGGACACCTTTAGAAAGGGTAACATGTCCCTGAAGGATTGTTCTCTCAAACGATGTCCAATGACTAATCCACGTTCTAAGTCAAAGAGCTCTCCTGCAAACCCATTCTGGTTCCATACTGATAACAGAAAAATCCCCAATTCCTTTTCTCCTGGCGTGTCCGCCTCTCGTGACATTTAGTTCAAAATGTACAAATGTGTGTGAAATCTTATGGGACTTAACTGCTAAGGTCATCAGTCCCTAAGCTTACACACTACTTAACCTAAATTATTCTAAGGTCAAACACACGCACCCATGCCCAAGGAGGACTCGAACCTCCGCCGGGACCACCTGCACAGTCCATGACTGCAGCGCCCTAGACCGCTCGGCTAATCCCGCGCGGCTGACATTTAGTGGTCAACTCGCCATTACATAGGTGTGTCCGGATACTTTTGATCAGTTAGAGTACATTCTGTGCACTGTATGATATCCATTTTGGGATGGGTGTTGGGAGCAAAAGCTTACGATCGGTTCGTAGCACATACAGTGTTGGAACAAACATCACTTTCTCCCAGGGCTGCCATTTCGTAGCTTATAACAGCAACGATTATGTTATGGGTTAATGCGTCGCAGTGACACGAAAGTTGATGGCGAGCCTCTAGAAGGACCAGCTACAACCCCTTTGCTCACTTTTCTGAAAAATAATAACTACGACGTACAACACGAATTTATACGACACTGATGGAAAAAAATCGCAACACCAAAAAATGCCTATGTGGAGTAGTGAAATTTTGGGAATATATTTGTCTAGGCAACATACGAGGGTCACTCCGAAACAAATGCACACTACTTTTGTAAAAATACAGTTTTCATTCTGCATGTGTGAAAGTTTTACAGTGTGAGGATACATCCTTCCCGCTTGTTTTCAAACTTGGTTCAACCTCTTCCCGTGAGTGGCGCCGTCACAGCATGTCTTCAAGATGGCAGCCGGCCGGTGTGGCCGAGCGGTTCTAGGCGCTTCAGTCTGGAACCGCGCGACCGCTCCGGTCGCAGGTTCGAATCCTGCCTCGGGCATGGATGTGTATGATGTCCTTAGGTTAGTAAGGTTTAAGTAGTTCTAAGTTCTAGGGGAATGATGACCTTAGAAGTTAAGTCCCATAGTGCTCAGAGCCATTTTTTTTTCAAGATGGCTGCTACACTTGACGTTCGTCAGAAGCAACGTGCTGTCATAGAATTCCTGTGCTGTGAAAACGTGACAGTGGGGAACAAGAGGTTGAAAAAGGTGTATGGAGATGCTGCTGTCGATCGCAGTACAGTTAGTCTGTGGGCAAGCAGGTTACGTGATGAAAGGGGGCACGGTAATATTCAGGATTGTACTCGTAGTGGCAGGCCTCGCAACTGCAGACACTCCAGACAACTCTTGCTTGTGGACATCATGCCAAGTGGAACCACCGTAACTTCTGATGCATATGTGACGACAATGAAGAAACTTCAAGCTCGACTGAGTCCTGCTCGACCACATCGGCAAAAGCAGGATGTTTTGCTGTTGCACAACAATGCACGCCCACAGGCCAGTCAAAAAACCATAGAAGCGATCACAAAACTCGGATGGACAACACTAAAACACCCGCCTTACAGTCCTGACATGGCTCCATGTGACTATCATCTCTTTGGGAAACTAAAAGACTCTCTTCGTGGAACAAGGTTTGAAGATGACTCCCTTGTGGACACTGCCAAACAGTGGCTCCAACAAGTTGGTCCAGAATTTTACCGTGCGGGTATACGGGCGCTGGTTCCAAGATGACGTAAGGCAGTTGAGAGGGACGGAAATTATGTAGAGAAATGAAAATATTGTTCCTAAAGGATGTATCTACACACTGTAAAACTTTCAAACATGTAGAATAAAAGATGGATTAAAAAAACCTAGTGTGCATTTCTTTTGGAGTGACCCTCGTATGGCCGGCCGGAGTGGCCATGCGGTTCTAGGCGCTACAGTCTGGAACCGCGCGACCGCTACGGTCGCAGGTTCGAATCCTGCCTCGGGCATGGATGTGTGTGATGTCCTTAGGTTAGTGAGGTTTAAGTAGTTCTAAGTTCTAGGGGACTGATGACCTCAGAAGTTAAGTCCCATAGTGCTCAATGCCATTTGAACCATTTTTGACCCTCGTATGTAAGTGGTTAACATTGCAAGACCATAGGTCAATGTAAGCGCGAGATAAGCCATTACAAATGTGAAATGCTGGTATATCAATAACCGGTGTAATCGCCAGAATGTTGAATACGAGCATCCAAACAGGCACGTGTTGTGTTGTGCAGGGGCTCATACCAGTTTGTGGATGGAGCCCCATACCTGTTGCACTTGGTCAGTCAATACAGGGACGGTTAACCCTGTTTGTGGATGACGGTGGAGTTGTTCGATGATGTCCCATACGTGCCCGATTGGGGGCAGTTCCGGTGATCGAGCAGGTCAAGGTAACCTGTCGACACTCTGTAGAGTCTGTTGGCTTACAACAGCGGTATGTAGGCGAGCGTCACCCTATTGGAAACACCTGCTGGAATGCCGTTTATGAATTGCGGTGCAACAGCTCGAAACACCAAACTGGCGTACAAATTTGCAGTCAGTGCGCGTGGGATAACCACGAGAGTGCTCCTGCTCTCATACGAAATCGCACCCCAGACTCCAGGTGCAGTTCCATTGTGTCTAGCATGCAAGCAGGTTGGTCGCAGGTCCACAACTGGTGACTGGCCACCTTTAACCGACACACACGGCCATCACTAGCACCGAGCCAGAATCAGCTTTCATCAGAATGCGCAACAGACCTCCATCCGGATCTCCAATGAGGTCTCGCTTGACATCACTTAAGTCGCAAATGACAGTTGTTTGAGGTCAGTGGAATGCACGCTACAGAGCTTCTGATTCGGAGTGATCCTTGAAGTAGCCGATTTGTAACAGTTCGTTGTGTCACTGTGGTACTAACTGCTGCTCAGATTGCTGGTGCAGATGCAGTACTATGGGCCAGACCCACGCACCGAATACGATGGTCTTCCCTTCCGGTCGTACCACCTGGCCGTCCACAGCCCGGACTTCTCGCGACCGTCCATACCCGTGACCACCGCTGCCGGCGATCACGTAAAGTGGCTAAATTCCTACCAAGTCTTTCTGCAATATCGCGTAAGGAGATTCCAGCTTCTCGTACACCTATTGCATAACCTCGTTCAAACTCAGTGACGAATTGATAATGGCGTCTTTGTCGCCGTAAAGGCATTCTTGACTAACGTGAACTCAACACGTCCTAGGCGCTTCAGTCTGGAACCGCGTGACCGCTACGGTCGCAAGTTCGAATCCTGCCTCAGGCATGGATGTGTGTGATGTCCTTAGGTTAGTTAGGTTTAAGTAGTTCTAAGTTCTAGGGGACTGATGACCACAGATGTTAAGTCCCATAGTGCTCAGAGCCATTTGAATCAATCAACACGTCCAATCTCAAAGGTAATTAATGCTCACGACCGTTAGAGCGTGTATTTAAAGCGAACCTCATTTGCATCCTCATAGAGGCGCTACGAGCACCACTGTTACACCACTGGAAGGGAATTTCAATAGACATCATCTGTGAAATGTAAAACACCCTTACCAAATTTCGTTTATTTCGTACAACCCCTATTTGGTGCTGCGATTTTTGTTTCTATCTATGTATTTCCACAAAAGCTAGTTTATTCTTACAGCCTGGAGTGAGCATTGCGTTCTGCGCATGTTGTCAACATTAAACTAGGATTGTCACGTGTTTTCGGGACTTTGCTGTGCGTGTGTGCTTCCTGCAACGTTTGAAGTTTATAATATCCCCCTCAGGGGACTCAGCATTTATTTGCTGGGTACGGGCTTGGCGAACCCGGGGTCCCCGAGCTGTGGATTGGTGTGCGCCGCCAGTCCTCTGACACCGTAAGCTCTGGGCATGCTTCAGCGACCACCGTGTGGCGCAACGGTGGAACGTTGTGTGTCGCAGGGTCCGGGGATCTTGGCTTGATTGCCTGGATCGCGAGGATGGTACATACCTCTATAAAAAACCCTTCAATCTTAAGGTGTGCTGCGCGCCGATAAGATGCATGGCTGTTGAGGTGGAACAGTCGCTAGCGGGCGACCTCTGAGGAACCTGCCGCACCTCAGTTGTATAAGGCTTACCCAGGCATGCGGGGCTCTGTCTGGGCTGACGTTTCGTTCCCTAGCTGCTCGTGGGACGCACATGGCAACCACGTATTTTCCTTCACCAACTTCGCAATCAGTCAAGCGCATGAGGGAGGCTAGTCCTCCAGATATGCAGATGGAAAAGAGTAACAGGGCTCTTGGAGTCGTTAATGACAATGTTTTCATCGTGATTAAGAGGAAGGAGGGCTCCTTTGAAAAAGTGTCTCCTTTTTACATACATAAAGGTTTAGAAGGACTCGCAGGTACACTGAAATCTATCAAACGCCTGAGGAATGGTACCCTGTTAGTTGAGACTACTAGGGCAAAGCAAGTGGAGCTGCTTCGAAAGTCAACCAAGTTAGGCGAGTATGATATTACTGTCGAGTTGCACAATTCCCTCAACTCCAGTAAAGGCGTTGTCACCTGCCGTGATTTAATGGATATCGATGTCGACGAGCTGAAGCAAGAATGGGCAACACAGGGGATTGTAGACGTGGAACAAAGGACGCGTAGGAATAATGGAGTTCTTGAGAAATCTGCCACCTTCATTGTGACATTCAATTCGCCTGTCTTACCTGAATACGTTCTGGCTGGTTTCCTCCGACTTCGGGTTCGGCCTTATATACCTAACCCTATGCGCTGTTTCAAATGTCAGCGATTTGGCCATACGACAATGAGTTGTGGGGGTGAACCGACCTGCGGTATATGTGGCAAGGCAGCCCATGAAGCTGGGACCAACTGCACATCTCCAGCGCTGTGTATCAACTGCTCTGGGAGCCATCCCGTCTGGAGCAGAGACTGCCCCGTCTTTGCGGAAGAACGCAAAATTCAGGAGATCAAGGTGACAAAGAGGCTACCTTATGTGGAAGCCAAAAAAGAGTATCGGGCTACAAAACCCCCTGTCTTTGCCACATCCTATGCCTCCTTGGTGCACAACCGTGCGTCGAAAGTGGACGCTTCGACGCAGACCATGTCCAGCGTCGCAGTATCTTCCACCAATACCTGTACCTGCGTTTGTACCTGCCAGAGCACTCCCACTACCGATATAGCTATTCAGGCTGCTCCACCTGCACCAACCGCTATTGCTGAGAAAGCTCCAGTGAAGCCTTCGAAGGCCCTCCAGAAACAGAGTGCCTCTCCACTTCCCCCATCCCCGACTTCCACAAAGAAAACGGGACCAGGGAAAGGGGCACGGCGTTTGACGTCAAACCTGCCGCAGGCGCCATCGGATGTCGTCATGGCATCCCTGACTGATGAGGAGGAAATCGTCATGGATTTTGATACCTCTTCCCCAGAACCTGGCTGCCCCTCTGCTGCCACTCGCTCTACAAGTGCCTCACCAGCGCGGCGCAAAGACAGGGGGAAATCTAAACCGAAACGCTGATATGGCTCCCATACTTCAGTGGAATCTAAATGGAGTCAGACCTCACTTTGCAGAATTGCGGCTGTTAGTACAGGCAAACCCCTTTTGCATCTCTTTGCAAGAGACGCATTTTAAAGAGACCGATACGCCTGTACTTCCAGGATATCGCGTGTACAGGAAAGACGACCTGACTGGTAATAGGGCTCAGGGTGGGGTGGCCGTGTTCATTAAGGACACGTTCCACTCCTCACCTGTGACCTTAACCACAACGCTACAAGCGGTTGCAGCTCGGATGCTGGCCCAGGTTGATGTCACAGTGTGCTCCCTGTATCTACCACCTGCTGAGCACATTGACAGTGAAGCCCTCGCACGGCTCATTGATCAGCTACCCCGACCCTTTCTCATTTTAGGAGACTTTAATGCTCATCATGCATTATGGGGTTCCCACAAAACCTGCCCCAGAGGCCAGATGATTGAGCAGTTGCTCAGGACTTCCGACGTCATACTGCTGAACACAGGTCAGGCCACGCATTTTAGCACCGCTTCAGGTTCGTCTTCTGCCATAGACCTCTCTATTTGTTCGCCTGTGCTTGCGGACATTGTTCAGTGGGTCGTAGACGACGACCTTCATGGCAGCGACCATTTTCCTATCTGGCTTCATCTGCCAGTTGAAATGGGTCGTGTCGCACAGCCGCCGAAATGGTTGTTCCGGAAAGGAAACTGGACGCTCTACCGGCAGTTGGCTGTTTTTGAACGGTGTGAAGGCGTCCAGGATTGGGTGGATCACATTACGGCGGTGATGCACCATGCCGCTGATGTATCCATACCAAAGTCACAGGGGACACCTGTGAGGCAGCCTGTCCCTTGGTGGAATGACGACTGTCGTACCGCCATCAGAGATAGACGGGCGGCTTTGAGAAGATTCCGTCGGTGCCCCACTGCTGCGCATCTGACAACTTTCCGGATAGCACGGGCGCGGGCGAGACAAATCGTTAGGGAGAGTAAACGGAGGTCTTGGCGTGAGTTCCTGAACTCCATCAATAGGTCCACGTCTTCAAGCAAAGTATGGGAAGCCATTAGGAGGATCTCAAGGCGATACTCTCGACCGCCAATGGCGGCTATACGTGAGCGGGGGTGTCTCCTAACATCTCCGAGAGACATCGCCCGGGCGTTGGCAGAATCTTTCCAAACTATTACGGCCGATTCTAGCCAGGACCCGGAATTTCTGCGCTATCGGGGTACACAGGAGAGGGCTGGTTTTGATTTCCGTTCAACGAACGCTGAGGAATACAACCAGCCTTTCTCTTTGTGGGAGTTGGACTCTGCTCTGTCCGTATCTCGGGATACCGCACCTGGTCCAGACCTGATATCGTCTAGCATGCTGCAGCAGTTGGATCTGCGGTCGAAGGAAGTCCTCCTCCAACTTTTTAATGAAATTTGGAAGACAGGCGACTTTCCTAGTTCGTGGAAAGAATCGATTTTAATTCCCCTTTTAAAACCAGGGAAGGATCGGACCGAACCCAGTAGCTATCGTAGCATTAGTCTCACGAGCTGCGTAGGAAAGACATTTGAGCGTATGGTCAATCGGCGCCTGGTGTGGGTTCTCGAATCCAGATCCTTACTTACCCGCTGCCAGTGTGGGTTCAGGAGGTATCATTCCACCCTCGATAACCTGATCCTACTCGAAACAGCGATACAAGATGCTTTCCTACGTAAGCAACACCTTATCGGGGTTTTCTTCGACCTGGAGAAGGCATACGATACTACCTGGAGGCATACCATTTTGCGGCAGCTTTATGAGTGGGGTTTCCGTGGGCGTCTACCCACACTCATCCGATCCTTTCTGTCGGACAGATATTTTCAGTATAAGGTTGGGAATGTCCTGTCTGACCGTTTTAAGCAGGAGAACGGTGTCACTCAAGGAAGTGTCCTCAGTGTGACAGCTTTCGCAATTGCCATCAATAGTATTGCGTCCACAGTACGACGGCCCGTGCAGTGCTCCTTGTTTGTGGACGATTTCTCCATTTTCTGTGCGTCTTCCTCCCTCACAGCTGCTACACGCCAATTACAGCTGACACTCGTGCGATTGGAGGAATGGTCTAAGACCACGGGCTTTAAATTCTCTTTGGAGAAGACCGTTTGTGTAGATTTTAACCGTTCCCGTTCTCTTTTTAATATCCCTGTTTTAAAACTAGGAGACACTGCTCTCCCCTTTATGGGAAAAGTGAAATATCTCGGGCTTATTTTTGATGAGAAGCTCACATGGTTGCCACACTTAAAGGATCTAAAGGTCCGCTGTTTCAAGGCATTAAACGTCCTTAAATGCGTCAGTCATAGATCCTGGGGCGCTGACAGGGCACGTCTGCTCCAACTTTATAAGGCCTTTGTGCGACCTCGACTGGAATACGGATGTCAAGCTTATGGCTCTGCCAGACCTTCCTACCTCAAAATGTTGGACGTGATTCACCATGAGGGTATTAGGCTTTCAACGGGGGCTTATCGCACGAGTCCGGTTGCTAGTCTGTGTGTCGAGGCGGGAGAGCCTCCGCTGTCCATTCGGCGTCTTCTCCTCGTGGTACGGCACGCGTACAGGGCCAAGTCCACTCCTCTTTCATTGGCGTCCAACACTTTTTCCCAGCCGGCACTGGAACGTCTCTTCCGCCACCGTCCGAAGGCAACAAAGCCGTTTGGCATCCGTGCGAAGGAGAGTCTCGAGTTAGTCCACCTGGAGGGCATTAAGGTACTCCACCAGGGATGGAGTAGGGGATCTCCCTGGCGACTACAAAGGTTAAGATTACTTCTTGATCTGGCTGCTTACAGGAAGTATTGTACCCCAGACCATCTTTTTAAAATTAAACTTACTGAGATTTTAGAACGCCATTCCGATTTTATTACTGTTTACACGGATGGGTCTAAACAGGGTGATTTTATGGGCTGCGCTGCTGTGTTTCCCGATACTGTCCATCGGATAGGGCTCCCAGAGCAGTTCTCAGTTTACTATGCAGAACTGTTTGCCATTCTGCAAGCATTAGAGCATATGCGCCGACATCGTGGCACGAAATTCATCATCTGCTCCGATTCCCAAAGTGCTCTACACGCTCTTGAACAGATGTACCCAGCAGATCGGATGGTGCACGAGGTGCAGGACGCACTCCTGCTCTTGCAACAGCAGGGTAAGGATGTAATTTTCTGCTGGGTTCCAGGGCACATAGGGATTCCTGGCAATGAACTTGCAGATGCGGCTGCCAAGGAGGCTTGCTCCATCCCACCTCCTGCTCGCTGTTCCGTCCCCCTGCAGGCCATTACGTCTTTCGTGACTCGGAAGGTCATGCGTTGGTGGGAGGCTCAGTGGCTGGACGTGAGGGATAATAAGTTGCGAGCGGTGAAGGATTCTGTCCGACCGTGGCTCACCTCCTTCCGCCACCGACGCGCTGAGGAAGTAGCCCTTACACGGCTTCGAATAGGACATTGTCCTTTGACACATGGTTTCCTGTTACGTCGTGAGGAGCCACCAACGTGTCAGACATGTGGGACACAGCTGTCGATACGACATATTTTAACTGAGTGTGTTTTATATGCGGGTTTGAGGGACGATTTCAGTTTCCCACCAGACCTACCCTCTCTTTTAACTAATAATGAGGCGAGTGTTGCTAGAGTTTTACGTTTTTGTGTGATGTCTGGCCTTCTTCCCAAAATATTGGGATTGAAGTCTTAATGTGCTGTCCAGTGGTTTGGTCACCCATTATTTGTAAGTGGTCACTCAGCCACCGTTACTTATTTTTCCCTGTTTGTACTGCTATTTTATTTTTAGTTTTATCTCCCTGTTTTGATGTGCTGTGTCCAATCTTGCAATTTGAACAATACCAATTCTCTCACAATTCGGCTCTGAATTGAACTTTTGGGAACGGGCGCTGATAACCTCGCTGTTGTGCGCCCTAAAACACTAATCATCATCATCATCATCCTCATCATCATCTTATAATATCAAGCGTTTTTCGTTGTGTTTCACCGTTTGTTGATAGTGTAATAGCGATGGTGAATTACTGTTGTTGCTACGGATACAAATAAAAATATGTGAAAGGAGGGATAGTAACTTTTCATGTGTACATACCATGTACCTCTAATTATAGTTATCATATTAGTAAGAGAGACTGTATATGTATAAAAATTTCGAAACGTATTATAATTAAGCTTGATTCTGTAGACCTGTTTTTCTACGATTTTATGACTATATGATAGATATTACGACTCGTACAAAAACTTACAATCGCTTCCTCTCGTAAATTTGCTAGTGGAACAGGAAAGGGAATGGTTAGTTGTTTCAGCAAATACTATCCTCCATGCATTTATCAGTGACTTGTCGATTATGTATATAGATTACTCAGTCTACTAATTATTTAATAAACTGGGAGCAAAGTATGTAAAATGCGTTAAATAAATACTTCAAAGTGTCACCAGTAAGAAAAATTGTGCGTTAGGTCGCAAAAACGAGAAAACAAATACGCAGAAATAGCAGGAAAAAAGGACGAATTAGCAGGAATGTAATCGCTAATGTGTGGCAAATCCGGTGTTTTTCAGACACTTGCAAAAGTACTAGCGTACTGACAAGTCGTTTTGCAAGACTATCGCTGTAAAAATGTACGTCAGGCTCTGTAATACTATGAAGTGCCGTATCATACCGAAAACTACCAAAAATCGAGTGCATCTGAACTGTGACACCTATGGCAAAACCGAGCGAGGTGGCGCAGTGGTTAGACACTGGACTCGCATTCGGGAGGACGACGGTTCAATCCCGCGTCCGGCCATCCGGATTTAGGTTTTCCGTGATTTCCCTAAATCATTCCAGGCAAATGCCGGGATGGTTCCTCTGAAAGGGCACGGCCGACTTCCTTCCCTAATCCGATGAGACCGATGACCACGCTGTCTGGTCTCCTTCCCCAAACAACCAACCAACCAACCTATCGCAAAGAAGCAGGATGTAATATCACTTGCCCTTAAAAGTTATGTAGCTGGTTTATTCCCGGTATCAAATGGATACTGTTAAAATGTCTGCGCAACATATATAAATAATCCACGACACATACGAAAAGAATACGTCATTACTAGGGATGTAGTGACATTCTAAATATACAGGGCGCTATACGGACAAACACACGACGTCCCAAGAACACGTGACCAGGCCGGCAATGTATGTTGACAACACAAAATCTGTTCTGCGCATGTGAATGCGCACTCCAGAGACATTTACTCTATGGTTACAGCGCTCAATATTATTTAATAGCCAAAGTTCACAACGAGTGTAAACATTCCGTAGCCATCCGAAGTCAGTCGAATTTCACGAATCAGAGAACTGCCTTCTTAGACTGTGCAATTAGCATCTGGCAATACACTGTGATCGGTCAAAATTATACAAAAAATTGGCAGTAGGGAAGTGACGGATGTCTTTTTCATGCTGCTGCACCTGTATGCAATGTTGACAACTCTGTTCGAGTGCTGCGCCATCGCGTCGACACCGGCGGCTCCCTACGTGACCGCCAACCCGTGGCTTCCTTTGATATTTGGGTGTGAAATTGCCTTTGGAAGGAGCGACCTCTGAAGCGAGCCCGAGTGGATTCTTTTATTTTGCTGTGTGAGCGCTACTGCATACACGAGCGAGCAGGCTGAGGTGCTCATGTAACATTACTGGCCATTAAAACTGCAACGCCATGAAAGTGGCATGCAACAAACGTCAAAATGGATGACTTGTACAGCATGGTTGTACATGAAAATGACTAGTATTTCGGTGCAACAGCACGAAGAAGGTATGAATAGTGTCTTCTGCATTCTATATGTAACGAGATCATGTAGTGGGTTTCTCGTTAAGAAATCACATTTGAATGTTGTATCGGGTGGTTATAATTAAAGTGCAAGCAACTCATGGAGGTCCAGTGTGGGCAGTAATTATGGTACAGTAGCGAAACTGGGTGCAGATGCTAGTGCATTAATGCGGAACTGATGTACGCCGGAAAACAAATTAGTTCAAATTTTGGCCACCAGGTGCAAATATGGCGCTGTGCACTGTTTATATGATGCTATGACATCCCCATTGTCATTTGACAAGCTATGATGTGAGTGAACAGTATGGTTACTGAGATGAGAGACCGTGCGTTGTTAGTGAAACAGTTCCTGTTGTTTTTTTTTTCTTGTGGTAAGGACTATGGGACCAAACTGCTTAGGTCATCAGTCCCTAGGCTTACACACTACTTAATCTAGCTTAAACTAACTTATCCTAAGGACAACACACACACCCATGCCCGAGGGAGGACTCGAACCTCCGACGGGGGGAGTCGCACGAACCGTGACAAGACGCCCTAGACTGCACTGCTACCCCGCGCGGCGAAACTGTTTTGTGTGAATACTTACAGTTCTGCATTGAGACAGTATCACTGACTGAAAGGTCTGAGAAGAGGCCCGATACCCTAAAATTGTTTAAAGAAGATGATGATGACATTCGAAAACACGGGTGAGCTTGGGGTGGCATCTGGAAGAGGTAGGTGTCCTATCCCTTTTGAAGTTACTGACGAGGTTGCTGTTGCTGTAACTGTCCTTGCAGCTCGTACTCCAGGCGGTACTAGTGCTCGAGCAGTGTCAGGAGAATTGTCCATCCCATGGTCAACAGTACGGGAAGTTTTGTAGTCTGTTTTATATTGGTACCCGTACAATATCCAGATGGTGCAGCAACTGAAAGCTTTGGATCCGCAGCAATGTTCTGAATTTGATCTTCAGTTTGTGGCACAGATTGAAGATGTTGACATATGGTCAGGCAATATTCTGTGGAGTGACGAAGCACAATTTACACTGCAGGGTGCAGTGAATAACACAGAACTGCCGCCGGCCGGTGTGGCGGTGCGGTTAAAGGCGCTTCAGTCTGGAACCGCGTGACCGCTACGGTCGCAGGTTCGAATCCTGCCTCGGGCATGGATGTGCGTGATGTCCTTAGGTTAGTTAGGTTTAATTAGTTCTAAGTTCTAGGCGACTGATGACCTCAGCAGTTAAGTCGCATAGTGCTCAGAGCCATTTGAACCATTTTTTGAACAGAACTGCCGAATTCGGGGGACATTGCACTCTCCATATGTGGCTGTGTGGTGCGGATTCACAAGCACCTTTATAACCGGCTCGTTCATCTTTGAAGAGAATACACCCAGACGGCCTGTCAGGTGTACCGTGATATTTGGACGTTACCGAGACCTCCTTGTACAGCATGTAATTCCAGCGCTGGAAGGGCGCAACAGTGTGGAAATCACAGTTTTCACGCAAGATTGGGCAAAACATCATATCACTCGCCCAGTGAAAGTTCTGTTTAATGCAACCTTCCACGAACGTGTTATCTCCAGAGATTTTCCAGACGCATGGCCTGCAATATCATCTGATCTGAATCCATGTGACCTGCCTCTGGGGGTATCTAAAAGGGCGCACTTACCAGGGACACGTTGTCTGTACCTGATCTGGAGACCAGTGTACCGGAACACGCTGCTCAGATTCGACTGGAACTTTTGTGAGCAACTGTTCAAATGGTTCAAATGGCTCTGAGCACTATGGGACTCAACATCTTAGGTCATAAGTCCCCTAGAACTTAGAACTACTTAAACCTAACTAACCTAAGGACATCACACACATCCAAGCCCGAGGCAGGGTTCGAACCTGCGACCGTAGCGGTCGCGCGGTTCCAGACTGAAGCGCCTGGAACCGCCCGGCCACAGCGGCCGGACACTTGGATTTTAGACGACTATATAAGCGTGGCCTGGTCATATGAGTGCCGATTTCAGTTGATAGGGTTAGAGTGTGGTGCAGACCCCACGAAGCCATGGACCCAGGTTGTGAACAAGGCACTGTGGAACCTGGTGGTGACTCCATAAAGGTGTGGGTTGTGTTCACATGGAACGGACTGGGTCCTCTAATCCAACTGAACTGATCATTGACTGGAATTCGTTACGATCGGCTACCTGGAGACCATTTGCAGCTATTCATGGCAGCTCTCAGTTGACACACGTCTACAGAGCGGCAAGTTAAGTGTTTATCTTTCTCTGTGTTTTGCACGTAGTATATTTATTCTCTGTTTATGAGGTTTACTCTCGCATTTTGTATTTGTAGCTGCTCACTGAACAGCCAGCTACGTATCTCATTAACGCATCAGCGTCCATTGCTGAAACATCAGGAGGGTAGCAAGTTGCATATCAAGGACTGTCCGCTTTTATAGTTCACTTCTTCAGTTACCCTTGCTAGGATGGCTAGGATTTGTGCGTGCGGTGTGCGGACACCGCAGTTCGCGAACAGCTGACTGTGCTTTTGGCTACGGTCAGTCACCTTCAGGCTGTGGCGTCGGCTTGTAGCTCTGGCGGAGAATCTGGCGCACCGCGTGAGAGACCTCAGGTGTCACTTGTTTTGTCCACGGGCTCTGCTCCCGAGGCACCTTCTGCGCCTAGCGCAGTGGATCTACCCTCACAGCAAGGTGAGTGGTGGGTGGTAATGCGTTCGCTTCACTCGAGGCGGAGAGACAATGTGGAGATTGGCATCACCCATTCATCCAGTGACTGGACAGGTGACCACTCCTTCAGCAGGCCCGAGCAGGCACACGGAGGAAGGGGAGCTCCAATTTTAGGCGCATTATGGAGCGCCTTACGCAGATATTGTTAAGGACTGGAACAAAAGCCAATGTGCACTCAGTATGTCTGCCGCAGGGCCTCATCCGAGATGTGGAGGAAGTCTTGCCTGTGGCTATCGAGCGTGCAGGGCGCAGTCGCCTGCATGTCGTGGCTCCAACAACGGCGATCGCATGAGTTCTGAGGCGACCCTCAGTTCGTATAGGTGGGCTGGTGAAGGTGGTGAAGACTGCTGGCCCCACGCGAGGGGTACAAGCAGAGCTCGCAATTTGCAGCATCGTTCCCAGATTTGATGAGGGTGCTTTGGTTAAGAGCCCAGTGGACAGTCTCAATCAACGGCTTTGTCGACTCTGTGACGGTCTTGGCGGCAGATTTCTAGACCTGCCTTATCGTGTGGGAATTTGTAGGACTTCCCTTGATAGGTCAGTGATGCATTACACTAAGCAAGCAGCAACTCGGGTAACAGAATACTTGTGGATTGAACGTGAGTAGTTTGAGTCCTCTGACGAGCACTCGCCAGTCGATATGCAGCAAGGTAAGTCAAACGGCGTTCAGAATAAAGACGCTTCAACCGTAACAGTTTTATCAGTAAACTGTCGAAATATTCGTAATAAAGTTGCCGAATTTACTGCCCTCCAGGGAAGTTCTCGCTCTGAAATTATTCTTGGGACCGAGAGCTGGCTGAAACCCGAAGTGGAAAGCTCTGAGATATTTAGCAAGTCGTAGAACGTATATCGGAAAGACATATTAGAGGCTATAGGAGGGGGGAGTGTTCACTGCAGTTGACAAAAATTTTGTCTCTATTGAGGTCGAACGTGAGTGTGACAGTGAAGTCATTTGGTCGCGTATAACAGGAGCAGATGAAATAAAGCTAATTGTTGGATGTTTTTACTAGAGTCACTCACAGAAAGTCTACGGTCATTAGCGCATGAATACCTAGATCATGCAATACTGGTTGGAGGTGACTTTAACCTGCTGAGTATAGATTGGGATGTCTATGGATTCATTGGGGGCGGGGAGGCGATTGGGGGGGGGGGGGGGTGCAGACAGTCACGCGAAATATTTTTGAACACGTTTTCTGAAAATTGTCTTGAGCAGGTAGCTCGGCACCCACACACAATGGAAGTATCTTAGACCTTGTAGCTACAAATCGGCCGGACCTTACCGACGCTGTCAGTACAGAAACAAGGATTAGCGATCATGATGTCATTATAGCAACTAGATTACGAAAGTTAATAAGTCAGTCAAGGAGGCCAGGAGAGTGTTTCTGCTAGATAGAACAAATAAGCAGCTATTAACATCTCACTTCGACACTGAATTGTCATCACTTAGTTCCAGTAAGATGAATGTAGAGGAATTATGGGCAAAGTTTAACAAGAGTGTAAATCGTGATCTTGAGAGCTATGTGCCTATAATGTGATAAAGGATGGAAAAGACCCATCATGGTTTAATAACGAAATTCGGCAGATGCTGGGGAAATTTGGAAATTTGTGGTAAGTTCACATGGGACCAAACTGCTGAGGTCATCGGTCCCTAGGCTTACACACTACTTAATCTAACTTAAACTAACTTACGCTAAGGGCAACACTCACACCCATGCCCGAGGGAGGACTCTAAACTCCGACGGGGGGAGCCGCGCGAACCGTGGCAAGGCGCCGCAGACCGCACGGCTACCCTGCACGGCGATGCTGAGGAAGCAGCATATATGACGACAAGCGAAGGTTAGTACAGATTCGTGCGTCTCTGAAAAGGTCTATGCGCGAACCACAATCGTCACACATTAGCAAAAGATCTGGCAGAGAACCCGAGAAAATTCTGGTCTTACGTAAAACCGCTAAGCGGGTCTAAGGCTTCCATTCAGTCCCTTGTTCACTAGTCTGGTGTGGCAGTTGAAATTGGCAAAACGAAAGCTGAAGTTTTGAATTTCACATTGAAGAAATCGTTTACACAGGAGAATTGTACAAACGTACCGTCATTTGACCATTGCATAGACTTCCGCATGGACGACACAGTAATAACCATACCTGGCGCAGAGTAGAACTGAAAGATTTGAAGGCAAATAAATCACTAGGTCCGGATGGAACCCCAAATGGCTCTGAGCACTATGCGACTTAACTTCTGAGGTCATCAGTCTCCTAGAACTTAGAACTAATTAAACCTAACTAACATAAGGACATCACGCACATCCATGCCCAAGGCAGGATTCGAACCTGCGACCGTAGCGGTAGCCCGGTTCCAGACTGTAGCGCCTACAACTGCACGGCCACTCGATTTTACAAAGAGTACTCTACGGCACTAACCACTTACCTAGCTTGCATTTATCGTGAATCTCTCACCCAGGCAGAGTCCCAAGCGACTGGAAAAGAGCGCAAGTGATTCCAGTATATAAGCAAAGTAAAAGAAAGGACCCGCAAAATTACAGACCAATATCCCTAACTTCTGTTTGCTGCAGAATCCTTGAACGTACTCTCAGTTTGAATATATTAAACTTTCTTGGGACTGAGAAGCTTATTTAGAAAGCCTCGCTTGTGCGAAACTCAACTTGCCCTTTTCTCATATGATACGGATGAAGGGCAACAGACAGTCCATATTTGTAGATTTCCGGAAAGCTTTTGACACGGTGCCCCATTGCAGGCTGTTAACGAAGGTACGAGCATGTGAAATAAGTTCACAGATATGTGAGTGGCTCGAAGACTTCTTAAATAATAGTAACCAGTATGTTGTCCTCGACGGCGAGTGTTCATCAGAGACAATGGTATTTTGAGGAGTACCCAGGGAAGTGTGATAGGACCGCTGTTGTTCTCTGTATACATAAATGATTGAGCAGACAGGGGGGCAGTAGTCTGCGGTTGTTCGCTGATGAAGCCGTTGCGTACGGTAAGGTGTCGAAGTTGAGTGACTATAAGAAGATGCATGACGACTTGGAGAAAATTTCCAGTTCGTGTGACGAATGACAGCTAGCCCTAAATGTGGAAAAACTGTAAGTTAATGCGGATGAGTAGGAAGATCAAAATTGGAAATTTGTGGTAAGGTCTTATGGGACCAAACTGCTGAGGTCAATGGTCCCTAAGCTTACCCACTACTTAAGCTAACTTGAACTACGAGGGGCGTTTGAAAAGTCCGTCCAAAAACTAAAACTGCTTACGTGTTTGGGGTAAACCATTTTTATATTTCGACATAGTCCCCTTTTAGACTTATACACTTCGTCCAACGCTGTTCTAATTTGTAGATCCCTTCCGAATAATAGGAATTGTCCAAGTTTGCAAAATAGCTATTATTTGCTGCAATCACCTCCTCGTTTGAATAAAACCTTTGTCCCACCAGCCATTTCTTCAAATTAGGGAACAAATAGTAGTCCGAGAGAGCCAAGTCTGGAGAACAGGGGGGATGTGAAACGAGCCGGAATCCTATTTCCATTAATTTTGTGACCACAACTGCTTAGGTGTGTGCTGGTGAATTGTCGTGATGGAAAAGGACTTTTTTTGCGGTCCAATCGCTGGCATTTTTCTTGCAGCTCGGTTTTCAAACTGTCCAGTAAAGATGAATAATATGCACCTGTAATAGTTTTACTCTTTTCCTTTCCGGCCGAAGGAATGGTCTTCGCCTATTTTGGTGCAGATTCTCTCTTGGTAATCCATTGTTTAGATTGTTCTTTGGTCTCAGGAGTATAGTAATGTATGCATGTTTCATCCACAGTGGCGAAACGACGCTTAAAGTCCTGCGGATTCTTCCTGAACAGCTGCAAACAATCCTTGCAACGCTTCACACGAATCCGATTTTGGTCAAGCGTCAGCAGTCGCGGAACCCATCTTGCGGATAGCTTTCTCACGTCCAAATGTTTATGCAAAATATTGTGTAGCCGTTCATTCGAGATGCCCAAAGCACCAGAAATCTCAGGCACCTTAACTCTTCTGTCATCCATCACGACATCATGGATTTTATCAATGATTTCTGGAGTCATAACCTCCACAGGGCGTCCAGAACGTTCAGCATCACTTATGCCCATATGACCACTCCGAAAATTTTGAAACCACTTATAAACTCTTCTAATCGAAGGTGGAGTCACCATAATGTTTATCAAGCTTCTCTTTAGTCTCCTGAGGCGTTTTGCCTTTCATAAAGTAATGTTTAATGACCACACGAAATTCTTTTTAGTCCATTTTTGACAATCACTCGACTTCCTTGATTCACACGAATGCCAAACACAAAGAAAGAGACTAATATGCCTGAAACTTGGCGTGCGTTCTTTCCTAAGATGCTACTGACTAAACATGACCTCGATACGCGCCAGTGGTGCCATCTCTCAGACTTTGCACGGACTTTTCTAACGCCCCTCGTAACTTACGCTAAGGACAACACACACACCCATGCCCAAGGGAGGACTCGAACCTCCAACGGGGGGAGCCGCGCGGTCCGTGACAATGCACCTTTGCCGCGCGGCACCCCCGCGCGGCCTAGGAAGATCAAACCTGTAATATTCGGATACAGTACTACGAGGGCAGTTCAATAAGTAATGCAACACATTTTTTTTCTCGGCCAATTTTGGTTGAAAAAACCGGAAATTTCTTGTGGAATATTTTCAAACATTCCCGCTTCGTCTCGTATAGTTTCACTGACTTCCGACAGGTGGCAGCGCTGTACGGAGCTGTTAAAATGGCGTCTGTAACGGATGTGCGTTGCAAACAACGGGCAGTGATCGAGTTTCTTTTGGCGGAAAACCAGGGCATCTCAGATATTCATAGGCGCTTGCAGAATGTCTACGGTGATCTGGCAGTGGACAAAAGCACGGTGAGTCGTTGGGCAAAGCGTGTGTCATCATCGCCGCAAGGTCAAGCAAGACTGTCTGATCTCCCGCGTGCGGGCCGGCCGTGCACAGCTGTGACTCCTGCAATGGCGGAGCGTGTGAACACACTCGTTCGAGATGATCGACGGATCACCATCAAACAACTCAGTGCTCAACTTGACATCTCTGTTGGTAGTGCTGTCACAATTGTTCACCAGTTGGGATATTCAAAGGTTTGTTCCCGCTGGGTCCCTCGTTGTCTAACCGAACACCATAAAGAGCAAAGGAGAACCATCTGTGCAGAATTGCTTGCTCGTCATGTGGCTGAGGGTGACAATTTCTTGTCAAAGATTGTTACAGGCGATCAAACATGGGTTCATCACTTCGAACCTGAAACAAAACGGCAATCAATGGAGTGGCGCCACACCCACTCCCCTACCAAGAAAAAGTTTAAAGCCATACCCTCAGCCGGTAAAGTCACGGTTACAGTCTTCTGGGACGCTGAAGGGGCTATTCTGTTCGATGTCCTTCCCCATGGTCAAACGATCAACTCTGAAGTGTATTGTGCTACTCTCCAGAAATTGAAGAAACGACTTCAGCGAGTTCGTAGGCACAAAAATCAGAACGAACTTCTCCTTCTTCGTGACAATGCAAGACCTCACACAAGTCTTCGCACCCGAGAGGAGCTCACAAAACTTCAGTGGACTGTTCTTCCTCATGCACCCTACAGACCCGATCTCGCACCGTCGGATTTCCATATGTTTGGCCCAATGAAGGACGCAATCCGTGGGACGCACTACGCGGATGATGAAGAAGTTATTGATGCAGTACGACGTTGGCTCCGACATCGACCAGTGGAATGGTACCGTGCAGGCATACAGGCCCTCATTTCAAGGTGGCGTAAGGCCGTAGCATTGAATGGAGATTACGTTGAAAAATAGTGTTGTGCAGCTAAAAGATTGGGGAGTAACCTGGTGTATTTCAATGCTGAATAAAACAACCCCTGTTTCAGAAAACAAATGTGTTGCATTACTTATTGAACTGCTCTCGTACTAGTGTCATGCTTCTCACAGTCAAGTCGTTTAAATATCTGGGCATAAAGTTGCAAAGCGATATGAAATGGAACGAGGATGTGAGAACTGTGGTAGGGAAAGCGATTAGTCGACTTCGGCTTATTGAGAGAATTTTAGAAAAGAACGTTCAACTATAAAAGAGACTGCATATAGGATGTTGGTGCGACTAATTCTTGAGTACTGCTCGAGTGTTTGGAATCCGTGCCTGGTCGGATTGAAGGAGGACATCGAAGCAATTCAGAGGCGGACTGCTAGATTTGTTACCGGTAGCTTCGAACAACTCGTAAGTGTTACGGAGATGCTTCGGGAACTCAAATAGGAATCCCTGGAGGGAAGGCGAACACTATTGAGAGAATTTAGAGGATCAGCATGTGAAGCTGACTGCCGAACAATTCTACCGCCGCCAACATACACTCCTGGAAATGGAAAAAAGAACACATTGACACCGGTGTGTCAGACCCACCATACTTGCTCCGGACACTGCGAGAGGGCTGTACAAGCAATGATCACACGCACGGCACAGCGGACACACCAGGAACCGCGGTGTTGGCCGTCGAATGGCGCTAGCTGCGCAGCATTTGTGCACAGCCGCCGTCAGTGTCAGCCAGTTTGCCGTGGCATACGGAGCTCCATCGCAGTCTTTAACACTGGTAGCATGCCGCGACAGCGTGGACGTGAACCGTATGTGCAGTTGACGGACTTTGAGCGAGGGCGTATAGTGGGCATGCGGGAGGCCGGGTGGACGTACCGCCGAATTGCTCAACACGTGGGGCGTGAGGTCTCCACAGTACATCGATGTTGTCGCCAGTGGTCGGCGGAAGGTGCACGTGCCCGTCGACCTGGGACCGGACCGCAGCGACGCACGGATGCACGCCAAGACCGTAGGATCCTACGCAGTGCCGTAGGGGACCGCACCGCCATTTCCCAGCAAATTAGGGACACTGTTGCTCCTGGGGTATCGGCGAGGACCATTCGCAACCGTCTCCATGAAGCTGGGCTACGGTCCCGCACACCGTTAGGCCGTCTTCCGCTCACGCCCCAACATCGTGCAGCCCGCCTCCAGTGGTGTCGCGACAGGCGTGAATGGAGGGACGAATGGAGACGTGTCGTCTTCAGCGATGAGAGTCGCTTCTGCCTTGGTGCCAATGATGGTCGTATGCGTGTTTGGCGCCGTGCAGGTGAGCGCCACAATCAGGACTGCATACGACCGAGGCACACAGGGCCAACACCCGGCATCATGGTGTGGGGAGCGATCTCCTACATTGGCCGTACACCACTGGTGATCGTCGAGGGGACACTGAATAGTACACGGTACATCCAAACCGTCATCGAACCCATCGTTCTACCATTCCTAGACCGGCAAGGGAACTTGCTGTTCCAACAGGACAATGCACGTCCGCATGTATCCCGTGCCACCCAACGTGCTCTAGAAGGTGTAAGTCAACTACCCTGGCCAGCAAGATCTCCGGATCTGTCCCCCATTGAGCATGTTTGGGACTGGATGAAGCGTCGTCTCACGCGGTCTGCACGTCCAGCACGAACGCTGGTCCAACTGAGGCGCCAGGTGGAAATGGCATGGCAAGCCGTTCCACAGGACTACATCCAGCATCTCTACGATCGTCTCCATGGGAGAATAGCAGCCTGCATTGCTGCGAAAGGTGGATATACACTGTACTAGTGCCGACATTGTGCATGCTCTGTTGCCTGTGTCTATGTGCCTGTGGTTCTGTCAGTGTGATCATGTGATGTATCTGACCCCAGGAATGTGTCAATAAAGTTTCCCCTTCCTGGGACAATGAATTCACTGTGTTCTTATTTCAATTTCCAGGCGTGTACATTGCGTGTAAGGACCACGAAGATAAGATACGAGAAATTAGGACTCATACGGAGGCGTACATATAGTAGTTTTTCCCTCATTCTGTTTGCGAGTGGAACAGCAAAGGAAATGACAAGCAGTGGTAGAAAGTACCCTCCGCAACGTATCGTACGGTGGCTTGCGGAACGTCGATGTAGATGTACAAACAAAGATGAATGTAATTTTTAAGGGTGACGACGCGCAATGACACATGGCACAATTGTTTGCGATTGCTTAGGAGAACATTCCGCCGCGCCGGATTAGCCGAGCGGTCTAAGCGCTGCAGTCATGGACTGTGCGGCTCGTCCCGACGGAGGTTCGAGCCCTCCCTCGGGCATGGGTGTTTGTGTTTGTCCTTAGGATAATTTAGGTTAAGTAGTGTGTAAGCTTAGAGACTGATGACCTTAGCAGTTAAGTCCCATAAGATTTCACACACATTTTTTGAGAACATTCCAGACAATTCGAGTGATTTGGCCACACAGGTCGTCCGACATGAATCCCATTGAACATTTATGGGACGTAATCGAGATATCAGTTCGAGCCCAAGATCCTGCACCGGCAACACTTTCGCAATTGTGGACGGCTGCAGAGGCAGCGTCGCTCAACATTTCTGCAGGGGACTTCAGACGACGTATTGAGTCCGTGCCACGTCGAGTTGTTGCACTACACCGGACAAGAGGAGGACCGACACGATATTTGGAGGTATCCTATGACTTTTGTCACCTCAGTGTAGAAGTGCCATGTCATCGTCCTTTCAGAGTCTTGGTGTTATGTATAATTAATTTAATTTGTGGTAAGGTCTTATTGGACCAAACTGCTGAGGTCATCGGTCCCTAAGCCTACACACTACCTAATCTAACTTAAACTAACTTACGCTATGGACAATACACCCACCCACGCTCGAACATCCGACGGGGGGAGCCGCACGGACTGTGAAAAGGCGCCGTAGGCCGCGCGGCTTTTATGTATAGCATCACAATGGACTTATCCGTGTGTGGAGGCTCCGAGTAAAATGAACATTGTCAGATTGCTTTTCTCATCGTCATGAAGGCCCAGCGCCTGGCATGATGGTATGGGTGCCAAGTGATACGCAGTGTTATACTAGTGTGCTAAGGAGAGAACTTGGACAGATAACTATCTTATCTCGTGGTGATGAGATAAGACATACTGGAAGCCTATTATCAACCCCTTCACCCCGGCTGAGGCTGACACATGCCCAGGTCATGTCTCGGGCACTTGTGCGGAAAAAATTCGTGGGAAAATGAAGTTGGCAGGTGTCCTGGTCAAGCCCATGGCTCTGCGGCGGAAAACCCATCCCATCCTCACACTTTCTCTTTAGTTCAGTTGCATGAGCCTCATCATTTGTGCAATGTGCACCACAGCGAGAGGAAGAATCATAAGCAGCATAGTTATACTACTTAATTTATTGGCTTGCTGCATAAGTCCGTAGCGTTTCTCCATAAATTTAATTAAACAAAACAGATACACATAACAGAGACTTTACTCATCAGTAACGTATTCTCCTTCACAATTTACAACAGTCTGTCAAAGCTGGGGTAACTTTTCGATTCCGCGACTGTAGAAATCACGTGTATTTTAAGGCGGAGAACTCTGTACCACACAAGCGGCTCATAGTGAAATTGCGTGCTTATGGAATATCGTCTCAGTTATGTGACTGGATCTGTGATTTCCTGTCAGAGAGGTCACAGTTCATTGTAATAGACGGAAAGTCATCGAGTAAAACAGAAGTGATTTCTGGCGTTCACCAAGGTAGTGTTACAGGCCCTTTGCTGTTCCTTATCTATACAGGGTGTTACAAAAAGGTACGGCCAAACTTTCAGGAAACATTCCTCACACACAAATAAAGAAAAGATGTTATGTGGACATGTGTCCGGAAACGCCTAATTTCCATGTTAGAGCTCATTTTAGTTTCGTCAGTATGTACTGTACTTCCTCGATTCACCGCCAGTTGGCCCAATTGAATGAAGGTAATGTTGACTTCGGTGCTTGTGCTAACATGCGTCTCATTGCATCAAGCACATCAGTACGTAGCATCAACAGGTTAGTGTTCATCACGAACGTGGTTTTGCAGTCAGTGCAATGTTTACAAATGCGGAGTTGGCAGATGCCCATTTGATGTATGGATTAGCACGGGGCAATAGCTGTGGCACGGTACGTTTGTATCGAGACAGATTTCCAGAACGAAGG
Organism: Schistocerca nitens; assembly: GCF_023898315.1. Classification (NCBI taxonomy): domain Eukaryota; kingdom Metazoa; phylum Arthropoda; class Insecta; order Orthoptera; family Acrididae; genus Schistocerca; species Schistocerca nitens. Next base: position 980,328,611 of record NC_064615.1, on the reverse strand, counting down.
TGTCCCGACAGGAAGACGTTCGAAGCAATTGATCGGCGTCTTAGGGAGCACGGAAAATTCCAGCCTATGACTCGGACTGGGGAAGACCTATAACGACGAGGACACCTGCAATGGACGAGGCAATTCTTCGTGCAGTTGACGATAACCCTAATGCCAGCGTCAGAGAAGTTGCTGCTGTACAAGGTAACGTTGACCACGTCACTATATGGAGAGTGCTACGGGAGAACCTGTTGTTTCCGTACCATGTACAGCGTGTGCAGGCACTATCAGCAGCTGATTGGCCTCCACGGGTACACTTCTGCGGATGGTTCATCCAACACTGTGTCAATCCTCATTTCAGTGCAAATGTTCTCTTTACGGATGAGGCTTCATTACAACGTGATCAAATTGTAAGTTTTCACTATCAACATGTGTGGGTTGATGAGAATCCGCACGCAATTGTGCGATCACGTCATCAACACAGATTTTCTGTGAACGTTTGGGCAGGCATTGTTGGTGATGTCTTGATTGGGCCCCATGTTCTCCCACCTACGCTAAATGGAGCACGTTATCATGATTTCATACGGGATACTCTACTTGTGCTGCTAGAACATGTGCCTTTGCAAGTACGACACAACATGTGGTTCATGCACGATGGAGCTCCTGCACATTTCAGTCGAAGTGTTCGTACGCTTCTCAACAACAGATTCGGTGACCGATGGATTGGTAGAGGCGGACCAATTCCATGGTCTCCACGTTCTCCTGACCACAACCCTCTGGACTTTTATTTATGGGGGCATTTGAAAGGTCTTGTCTACGCAACCCCGGTGCCAAATGTCGAGACTCTTCGTGCTCGTGTTGTGGACGGCTGTGATACAATACGCCATTCTCCAGGGCTGCATCAGCGCATCAGGGATTCCATGCGACGGAGGGTGGATGCATGTATCCTCACTAACGGAGGACATTTTGAACATTTCCTGCAACAAAGTGTTTGAAGTCACGCTGGTACGTTCTGTTGCTGTGTGTTTCAAAAAAAAAAAAAAAAATGGTTCAAATGGCTCTGAGCACTATGGGACTCAACTGCTGAGGTCATTAGTCCCCTAGAACTTAGAACTAGTTAAACCTAACTAACCTAAGGACATCACAAACATCCATGCCCGAGGCAGGATTCGAACCTGCGACCGTAGCGGTCTTGCGGTTCCAGACTGCAGCGCCTTTAACCGCACGGCCACTTCGGTCGGCGCTGTGTGTTTCCATTCCATGATTAATGTGATTTGAAGAGAAGTAATAAAATGAGCTCTAACATGGAAAGTAAGTGTTTCCGGACACATGTCCACATAACATATTTTCTTTCTTTGTGTGTGAGGAATGTTTCCTGAAAGTTTGGCCGTACCTTTTTGTAACATCCTGTATAAACGATTTGGGAGACAATCTGAGCAGCTGCCTACAATGTCGTTTATCGACTAATAAAATCATCAGAAGATGAAAACAAACTGCAAAACGATTTAGAAGAAATATCGAAATGGTGCGAAAAGTGCAGTTGACCTTAAATAACGAAAAGTGTGAGGTCATCCACATGAGTGCTAAAAAGTACACGTTAAACTTCGGTTACACGATAAATCAGTCTAATCTAAAAGCCGTAAATCCAACTATATACCTAGGAATTACAATAACGAACCATTTAAATTGGAACACATAGACAATGTTGTGGGGAAGGCTAACCAAAGACTGCGTTTCATTGGCAGGACACTTAGAAAATGTAACAGACGTACTAAGGAGACTGCCTGCACTACGCTTGTCAGTCCTTTTAGAATACTGTTGCGCGGTGTGGGATCCTTACCAGATAGGGCTGACGGAGTACATCGAAAAAGTTCAAAGAAAGGCAGCACGTTTTGTATCATCACGAAATGTGGGAGAGAGTGTCACAGAAATGATACGGGATTTGGGGTGGAAATCATTAAAAGAAAGGCGTTTTTCGTTGTGACAGAATCTTCTCACGTAATTCCAATCAACAACATTCTCCTCCGAATGCGGAAATATTTTGTTGACACCAACTTACATAGGGAGGAACGATCACAAAGATAAAATAAGGGAAATCAGAGCTCGTACGAAAAGATATAGGTGTTCATTCTTCCCGCGCGCTATACTAGATAGGAATAATATAGAATTGTGAAGGTGGTTCGATGAACCCTCTGCCAGGCACTTAAATGTGATTTGCAGAGTATTCATGTAGATGTAGATGTAGAGCCGTGTTCGGAGCGCATTTTCGTCTGAAAAGCAAGTTCCTTAAAGATTCTTTCATAGAGAGCGGAAAAGGTGAAAATTGGAGGTCGCAAGTTCAGGTGAATAAGGTGGGTGCGGAAAGACTTCCCAGCCCAATTCCTGTATAGTGTTTGTTAGTCTAGCAGACTGTGGGGCGGCCGTAATCGTGGAGTAGCATCACTCACGTAGTCTTCCTGGTCGTTATTCTCGGAATGGGTCTGCAAAACGTCTCAGTTGTTGATAATGAACGTCAGCAGTGACGGTTTCACCTCGGGGGAGCAATTCGTAGTACACAACACCGTCCCTGTTCCGCCAGATGCATAACATTGTCTTTTGTGAACTCTCGCAGATCTTTGTATGGGAACCTGCTGCTTTATTTGGGCTAACCATTCTTTTCTTTTCCTTATATTAGCATTAAGACACCATTTCTCGTCACACCAGTAACGATTCAGGATGGCAAGGGTCGATGTTGATCACGAGTCAATTCATGATGAAAATGGTTCAAATGGCTCTGAGCACTATGGGACTTAACTTCTGAGGTCATCAGTAACCTAAGGACATCACACACAACCATGCCCGAGGCAGGATTCGAACCTGCGACCGTAGCGGTCGCGCGGTTCCAGACTGTAGCGCCTAGAACCGCTCGGCCACTCCGGGCGGCTAATTCATGATAAGAAAGCAGAGATGCACATATGGCCACCCGCTGATTTTTGTGATTTTGGATGAGAGCACACATTTTTGGACCTTCCCCATTACATGCAAATGTCGCACGATGGTGGAATGATCACAGTTCATCACATTTTCCAGTTCTCGAGTACATTTACGTGGATCATTGTGGATTAATGAGTTTAAACGATCTTCGTTTCTTCCTGAACGTGTAGAGTCACTGTTAAACGATCCTCCTTAAAACGAGAAAGCCATTTTCTTGTCGTGCTCTGTCCAATGGTATTATCCCCAGACACGAAGCACATGTTTTTGGCTGCGTACGCTGCTGTCGCCCCTCTATTGAACTCAGATACAAGAATGTCGGAAATATTCCGATTTCTGCTCCTGACATTCACCGTGCGAGGTGGCGCAGTGGTTAGCACGCTGGACTCGCATTCGGGAGGACGACGGTTCAAACCCGCGTCCGGCCACCCTGAGTTAGGTTTTCCGTGATTTCCCTCGATAGGTTCAGGCAAATGGCGGGATGGTTCCTTTGAAAGGGCACGGCGGATTTTCTTTCCCATCCGTACGAGATCCGAGCTTCTGCTCTGTCTCTAATAGCCTCGTTGCCGACAGGACGTTAAACACTAATCTCCTCCTCCTCTGTCCTCCTCTTGGGCATTCAATTTTCTAGCGTCCACAGCTCCACTCAGTACCTCCAAATGACAAAATAACAGTATGTAAACTCACATAACAACGGTGAACTACAAATAAAAAAATGACAACTGATAAATAAATCCATAGCAACCGGAATACAGACATGCGAAACAAAAATGCAACGAACTCATGCACCAACCTAGTATGAGGTTAAGGCACATAGACATTACGGTGTGCGACCGAATTTCTATAATTTAATGTCATCATGGCATATTCTGCAAAACGGTGGTATAATTTATGGCGTACTATAAAATAATGACGTCATCTCATGGAGCAGATGGGCCGCCTGCAGGGCAAACAGTCCCTCATCAGCTCCGATTTCCTTAGTGTCCTACAATCGTTGCAGCGCATGTACCCAACAGAGAAAATGGTCCAGTTCACACATGACCAACTGTACTTCCTACAGCGGCAGGGAAAAAAAAAAAAAAAAAAAAAAAGAGATGGGGCGCATCCACGCCCGCACCAACGTGGTGACCAAATCAAAAGTTCTACTGTCACCTCCGTCAACATGTTAGTTATCTAGTAAGTGGGTCACAGGATGCTGGGCTGTGATGTTATCCGTGCGTCTGGGTAAGACTACGTATTAACACGATCCATCAGGTGATAGATAGTGGACGAAACGCGAGTGAGGGTAGCGATTTGAAGAGCAGAGGGAAAAAAGTGCCAAGGCTCGTGCCGTGGGAAAAAAAAAACCCTCTGCGACAGTGGGATGGGTAGTAAGAGCAGTAGTGGCTTACTAGCTGCGATAGTTCATGCAAGATTGGATTTGTTAGTATGGGTATCATGCATCATTACCGTGGCAAGCGAGGCTATGTATCCCAGTTGCTGCAGCCGCTACATTCCTGGAACAATCTAGATCGTTATACAGTAGTGGGAGATCGGCCATAGATCATCTCACTGTGTGGGGGATGTGTGGAGCTTGTCTGCATGCAGTGTACGGTACAGCTACCCTGCGTGGTGGTAGTTATTCGGCAGTGTATTCCAGCTGGATATCCAGTAATGGCGTCTGATTAACAGGGGCTCACCTGTACCGTTGTGTTTGGGGAAGGTGGTGTCATTCTGCTGGGTACCAGAGCACATGGAAATTTGTGAAAATGAAATGCAGGCAAAGTCGCCAAGGAAGCCTGCAGGGAGCGTAACGGTACGCAGTGTGTCATCCCATTGCAGGCTATCATCTCGTTGTTGAGTCGCAGATAACAGAGTTAGGGCAGGAGTGGCTGGTAGTGACAGACGATAAACTGCGCTTGGTGAAGCAAACTGTCCGGCCGTGGTGGTCCTATTGCCGGTCACTTCGGCGGGATGAAGTGGCTCTGACCCGCCTCCAAATTGGACACTGTCGTCTAACGCATGGCTTCCTGCTCGGGTGGGAGAACCCTCCAGTCTGTGATACTTGTGGCGTGCAAATTACTGTACGTTACATTTTAACTGAGCGCATTTTATTTTGTAATAAGTGGGCAGAAGCAAATTTAGCTACGGATCTGTCCTCTATTCTAGCTGATGACGGGACAAGTGTGATCAAGCTTTGAAAATCTGTGACTTGTGTAAACTCTAGCGTAAGCTTTTAAGCTACAGATTTTAGTGTCTTGCAGAGCGGCTGGCTCATCCCTTCCATTCCAGTGACCAGCCATCCGAAGGCATCTGCTATCTTCTTTTACTTATTTCCTTTCGCTTTTTCCCTTATCATTGTGTATTACATCTGACGTTATGATACGCATTGTTTTGTGTTTGTTTGTGTGTGAGTGAGTGTGTGTGTTTGTGTGTGTGTTTGTGTGTGTGTGTAAGAGAGAGAGAGAGAGAGAGAGAGAGAGAGAGAGAGAGAGAGAGTTTGCAAGTTTTTAGGACGTTCCTTATGTCTTTATTTGCAGCCCCGTTTTTATAATTTTGGATCCTTTATTGACACCCATCTCATCGCATTTTTGTACTGGCGCTACAGATCTTCCTACCGTGCGCCTTCATCATCTCATCACCATCTAAGAACGCTGTAAGCATTGCACAGCGCTGATTGTTTAATTCGGAATACAGGTGTATTCGTTAAAATATCACGTTGTGCTCGTTGTTTGGCATACGATATTAGTGTTATTTTGTTTAAATATCACAATGTGCTAATTGTTACAAAGATTTAAAAATCATATGGTTACGTGTACCTCATAATGAAAGTGCGGGTATTCGGGAAAAAATCTGAATCCTAGCGCCGAAAAATTAGGTCTGCAAGGAAATTATATTTTTCAACCAGATAACGACCCAAAGAATACGGCTCTAAATCAAGGCTGTGGCTCCTGTACAATACCCCAAAACAATTAAACACCCCTCCTCAGAGCCCAGACATGAATCCTATTGAACAGTACTGGAAGACAGCATCAGGAGAAGACACATTTCTGACACGAGAGACCTAAAAGAAGCACTTTCAGACGAGTGCCCAGACGACTAGAAGAAGTAATAGCAGCAAAGAGAAACCCCACTAAATATTAATTTTTGATTGTAAATAAAAAAAAATGTGAGTGGACGAAAACTTTTTGAAGTAGCCCTTGAACAAATCCTCCATTTTGTCAAATTTTTTTATCGCTATGGATGTTATTTATTTCCTTGTCCATCAATAAAAATGACTTAACCAAGGTTCGTTGCATATGACTGGAAGTTCACATTTTATGTTCCCTTTCTTTCACGTGACATATAGTTAAAAAAATTACTGCTGGACGAATACTTTTTGGACTCACTGTAAGTGTTCAGTAAAATTATAAATCTTCCTTCCTTCTGAGCCGGCCGGGGTGACCGAGCGGTTCTAGGCGCTACAGTCTGGAACCGCGCGACCGCTACGGTCGCAGGTTCGAATCCTGCCGTGGGCATGGATGTGTGTGATGTCCTTAGGTTAATTAGGTTTAAGTAGTTCTAAGTTCTATGGGACTGATGACCTTAGAAGTTAAGTCGCATAGTGCTAAGAGCCATTTGGACCTTCCTTCTGACACTTACATCCTAAGTGGATACTAGGCATTGGTAGCATCTTTTGATATCAGTACATGAATAATTATGTTCCCTTCACCATATCTACATCTACATCTATACTCCACAAACTACCGTGAAGTGTATGGTAGAGGGTACGTCCCATTGTACCAGTTATTAGGGTTTCTTATGTGCCATTCACGTATGGAGCGCGGGAAGAATGATTGTTTGAATGCCTCTGTGCGTACAGTAATTATTCTAATTCTAGCCTTACGACGTGTGAGCGATACGTAGGAGGTTGTAGTATATCCCTAGAGTAATCATTTAAAGCCGATTTTTGAAACTTTGTTAGTACACTTTCTCAGGATACTTACGTAAAGGACCCAATGGAACTCTGACCGAAAAGAAATACAAATTAAACGAAAAGATAATTGTTCAACTCAGTTGGATAACGGTGAAACATGGGTACTAACATGCGAAGTTAGCAGCATAAATGAGTTAATAGTGTACTGTCTCCACGTCTCGACCCATCACCGTCCGTCACAAAGAAATTCGATGCTAAAGATTCTGGTACACTTTCAAACAAGGAGTACCTCGCCGAATAGTGTCCCGAAGGACTGGGTAGTGAAACCATCAAACTGAAAGAATGATGCAGTCAAACTCAAGAATATCTGTGAAAGAGGTGGAGACTGAGACCGAGGATGAGAAGTCAAAGATCTCTTACTTATTTTCTGTTGACCAAGTATCTGGAAAGATCGAAAACACAGCCTGGTTGTAGTGCAGGAAGCGAGTAGGCCTCCACATAATAGCAAAAGCCGCAGCACTTAAAGAGAACGGCTTGGTCGGTAGTCGAAATATTGCACACAAAACGGAAAAAAATCAACTCGGCAGAACACCCGGAAGCTCACAATTAAGCAATCATTCCGAGGGAACCTGAGAAATGTCAGCACAAATGAAGTTTCCACGTGTAGGAAAGGGCTTCTCCAGAACCTACCGTACTATCGTATCAAAAAGGAGTTATATCTCTTATTTCCGAGGCAAATATTTATAAATATCACAAAGAATTGGGCAGAAATGCAATGGGACTGGATGAAAATCGCATTCCAAAATCAGTTGTGCAACCCCTAGTAAGACGCAGTGTGGGACATTCTAGAAATGGGTGTTCTGTTAAACCGGGACAAGCCATAATTACGTAGGCTTCCACAGCCAGCGTCAATTTCATTAAAATCCTTCTGTAAGTACAGGCGCATAAACTTATATGAGTAAAACGGGTAAACGATAAAATACTCAAATTCTACCAGTGTAACATGAGCGAACGTTGGATATGAATTTTGTAGTTTACGTATTTTAAGATGACGCAGGATCTTAATGGAAGTATCTCGGCAAGCGCGACCTCCTCCATGCCAGTCAACATGGATCCCGAAAACAGCGGTCATGCAAAACCGAACTTGGACTTTTCTCACATGAAATCCGTGGATCAAGGCAGTCAGGTGGAGGCTTTTTTGATTCCCAAAAACATTTGACTCTGTACGCACCAACGGTTTGGTTCTTGACACAAGTATAGTTATATGTGGCATCAAACAAAACGTGAGACTGGGTTGAGGATTTCTTGGTTGGGAGCACGCAGCCTTCCATTTGGAATGGAATGTCACCGACAGAAGTGGAAGCAGCTTCAGACGTGCCACAGGTAAGTGTGTTGGGACCATTGACGTTAAAATTGTGCGTCAGTGACGTGACAGACAATATCAATTGCAAATTCAGAATATTTACGGATGATGCTATCTGTGATGAAGTACTGTCGGAAATAAGCCGCGCCAACATCCGGTCGGATCTTGATGAGATTTCAAAGTGAAGTAAAGATTGGCAAATTGTTTTTCATGTAAAAAATGATTGTGCACTTCACAAGTTCTGGAAAATACTAGCTAATGATTCCGACGTGAGTGAGCCAGTATTGGAACCCGTCGACTCATGAATGTACCTAGTTTGTAAATTTGTGGAGATATGAACACTGGATGATCTCATGGGCTCAGTCGTATGTCAGATAAGTGGCAGACTTTGGATTTGGAGAAAGAACTTCTTTTTTCGTATTCTGCTGCTGCCAAAGGATAAGGCTGATATTATTCTCGAATAATCGTGGACAACTTTCTGATAAACCCAGAAATGCGCAGCTAAATCTTAATTTTCACAACATAAACAAAATTTTACTCTTGTATCAACAAAATAGGTTTATACCGGTTAAATCATTGTACAAATTGTCGTAGAATACGAGCTGCAGTCATTAAAAAGGATGTGGACATACATTTCTGGCTCACTAACGAGTAAAAAAAGTGCTCATGGATGATTATTAACATAGAAATATGCAAGATGCGGAGTATGCAAATACATAATTAAAAATAACTGTCAAACAGGCTATTAATTTTTTACCCCCATCCAACTGTGCAGCTCTCGATCTTTACATAGCAGTTCGTGATTTATTTTGGTGTTTGGCTATCACATTCTTCACATGGCTGAAGTTGAAGTAGTTTACTATAATAGTTCGTCCGAATAATTTTCGTTTTACAATGCTGCAGAACTGTTTCAAGTTAAAACTAAGCATAAAAGTTATTCTACATCAGCGACGATTCTCGGCATTCATATGGCATGTTATGTCGTGTTACTGTGCTTCTGTCACACGAAACAACGGTTTGTTGTCGGTGAACTTATTAGAAAAGTTAGGAAGAAGCATTCACTGAATTTTAAATGTAACACCGAACAGATAAAGTACTACATTCTACCATAATACTTCTCCTCGCTTACTGCGTATATGTTTATTTGCAGACCCCTAGTAGGTTATCTCTGAACATCCCACATTTTTCGTCCCAGTTCCTTCGACTGAAAACAGTTCTTTTATGTATAGTTCAATTACGTTCTGTTTTACATGCGGCAGACATAGCGAGTACATCAAAACAAATAGTGAAAGTAAATAAACAATGTCTTTCGTCATGCTACATCTCCTATCAAATGCCACATTTCAACATAGCGTTACGTAACAGACTTAATGTTAAGAAAAATGTCGAACTTCAAGCTCAAAATCTGATATACTGTCAGCTACAGTGATAAATTGAATCATTCATTACAAATGAAGAGATGACGACAATGAGTTGTTAGCGAATTTGCAGTAAATCAACACAAAAGAAGTTGAAATACAATTCTCTCCGTAAGTCAGCAGTTTTCTTATTTTGCATGCATTGCAATCCGCTAGTCGTTTACTCTTCGCGGAAAAATAGCAACACCTGATTCTATTTGAAAATTATGGATATAAACAGGATTTCGCATCACTATTTTAATGACTGTGACAAATCTCTAACAACATACGATATTAAGTGAGATCCTATCAAATACTGTTATCAAAAAATAATTTCGATTCTGGGCAACATCTCCCCATGTCATCAACAAAAAAAACGCCAATTGCCCACAACGTCATAGTTTTGCTGTGGAATATCTCAGTCGCTGAAAAAACATAAACAATAACCTTAAATGGCAGACACACGAGACGTAGTAATATCTTTCTACTATGTTCTGAATTAATGAGGAAGCACCAGCACTACGAACTTTCAATTAAAATTCGTAGAACGTTGCAGCAAATTACACTTTGTATGATGTTTGTAATTATGCGTGTTATCATTGCAGATCTCAACGATAGTCATTAGTTTACCAGACCAGTTCTCACTTACATTACTGACAGTCTTTTTTCTCATTGTCAATAATGATTAAGATACAACGCGGTTTCATTTATTTTGCCTATTTCAAGCTGTAATTTTACGTCAACGCGTGTCTATTCAAAACCAAAATGGCATCAATTAAATTAATAGTTAGTAACATAGGACTACTGAAAAAGAATCGCAACCATGTAAAATAAAAGATAATAACAATATTTTGTGAAAGAAGTTTTTGATTCATTTTCATTTATTAAAATAGATCGCATTTATCTTTCAGTTTCATAACTGGTTTTTAGGCGATTTTTCAATTAGACTACAGCGTGTGTACATATCTTACATCCAGAGATATTTGTGTACACACAATTCTCAGAATTGTCAGTTGCAACCGGAACAGGTGTTTCATTGTACACAGACAACACATATATGCGACTATTGTTCAGAAATTACTACCCTTCTTATTTTGTTTGTGCTTTATTGTACCTACAGCTTTATTAAGTTTTTCAAACGCTGGTTCTGCAGTGACGCAATACACTGAAACTATTATTGCACAGGTGGCACATTTTAATATTATGCCACTAAAAATTCGTAACCTCTGCATTTAACAAGCGATGTGCGGGTACCTAAATGTAGGTTGTGTTTCTGGACGTGTAAGTGGACTTGTTCATCCCGGATGCCAGGAAATAAGGTGAAAGCGTGGATTCCGAGCCCAATTTGACCGGAAGCCCATTTAACTACCTTCACTAACCTCTTTCAGCTGGTTAAAGCTATCTTCCGCGGAGACCCATGGACGGCATGAAGCTCGTGTCGTGTGAAACCCGTCGGATGCGATGATCCGCTACGTCGACCTGACGACGAGCATGCAAACTCGTACACACGCAGTGAACTAGGTCGCCAGGCGTAAAGCTAGCCCGTGGTGCGGTGGCGGTGGCGAAGTGGCCAAGGGGAGGGGGCTGTTGTCATGGCAGCCAGTTATTGATCTGCGTCTGGCGTGCAGCCGTCCACAATCGCCGCTTCGGGCGTTATCTTGACGTTGTCTGTCGTGTGACGTCCTCGCTGACCACACGGCGTTTACTGGATTATGCGTGCAACAAACGTGAGACTTATGAGCCCTTTTCAGATAGTAAACTGGGGTCCACAAATCACAGAGAAACAATGACGAAAATAGCGATAAAACGGAACTTTATGTGTCAAGTGTAATGAAACTTAGCCGAAGCGTAACACACATTATCAGCGATAAACAAATCACAGAATCATTGTGACAAATAAAGAAATAATGTTAGAAATCATTTAGTGTTTGAAATGTACAAAAAGAATGTGATGATTCTGTATAGCATAAGTAGTCATTTATTTATTTATTGTGTCAAAAGCAAATAGCCTGCACGACTTATGTGCCCAAGTTAACTAAAGACGGATTAGAAACATAACAAAAAACTTGAAAAACTGCAGAACATTGCTTGGCAACATCAAGTGCACTGATCGCAGTTTTTGGGAAATCCTCCTGTATGGCGAACAAAATTGGACGTAGTCGCCGCTGCGAGATCTGTGTGGTGAACAAAATTAGACGTAGTCGCCGCTGCGAGTAGTCTGACGCTGCTGACTCTCACATTCATAAAATATAGACGGCACCCTAACGCCCTATTCCTGAAGATTATTTTTTCCAACTGTGACACCAGTATGGTCGGTTGAATGACCCAAAGATGATCATTCTTCTACGTGGCTGTGAGCAAGTCCTTCAGGTATCATCTATCTATCGAGGTGCTGAGTCCCAGCATGCCACGTTTGTTGTCTCGTTTAACCCTCCTACCAGGATTTATTTGTTTTATTGAGCATCAGTAGAATCATAAGGACCCCAACTAATTTTCACGGGATATTTTGCCAGTATTTTAAGGAACTAACGTAAAAACATAAATTACTAACGTTCAACAAACAGTCATCATTCTATTTTCATAAATGTTACTTTCCAGAAACAAAAAGAAATTTTGATTGATGTCATGTTGATCCCAGTGGTACTCAGTATGAATAAATTTTAATATTATGTTCATACAAAACCGAACAAAGCATTATTGGATACATTTGATGCAGAAGCAGAAAATAATATATTTTGAACATAATAGGTTTGAAAACAAGGAAGATATATATTTGCAATGCGCTTACTCGTATGGAGTCATATGATCCCAGTGATACTAGAAAGGGTAGAGCAACAGCTGAGGCAAGCTAACCTAATAATGGGTACTAAACTTAATGGGAAATAATATTTTCATTGTTGCAGGTGTTCCCTGTAATAGCTGTTCAATGTAACAGTCATCATTCTACTTTCATAAATGTTGCATTCAAGAAACAAACAATTTTAACTGCAGGGGGGGGGGGGGCTTATTGTCCCCACTGGTACTCAGAGGAAAAACCATGAATAAATTTTAATGTATTGTAAATATAAAAAATGAGAAAAGCACCATTGGATGCAACTGACTCAGAGGGAGAAAGTCACATATTTTGAAAACGATAGTTCTGAAAACAAGGGAGATTTATATTTTCACTGTGATTATAAGGTCATACTGACCCTATTGGTACTAGGAGGATTAATATAGTGGCGCTACGAGCGGCTAAGTACTATTTTTTTCTCGAGGGTGAGGGAGGGGGACGATTTACTCTCCTGTACCAGGCATTTCATTTAACAGTAACACTTACAACCAACATCATTAGGTACTTGTTCGATGTATTCCAACTCTGTCTCTCCCATCAATTTGAACCCTCCTTAGGTCCCTCAAGTATCATGAAAATTATCATCCAGTCCCTTCTTCTTGTCTGATGACTGGGGTTGTGTCATGTCCTTAGGTTAGTTAGGTTTAAGTAGTTCTAAGTTCTAGGGGACTGATGACCATAGATGTTAAGTCCCATAGTGCTCAGAGCCATTTGAACCATTTGAACCTTCTTCTTGACAGTATTTTTCTCTCCGATTCTGAGGGGATCATGCTCGTTTCTTATCATTCCAGCAATTTTAAACATCCTTGTGTGGCACCACGTATCAAACGCTTCGAGTCTCTTCTTTTCCGGTTTTCCGTGCCCGCATCTCGTGGTCGTGCGGTAGCGTTCTCGCTTCCCACGCCCGGGTTCCCGGGTTCGATTCCCGGCGGGGTCAGGGATTTTCTCTGCCTCGTGATGGCTGGGTGTTGTGTGCTGTCCTTAGGTTAGTTAGGTTTAAGTAGTTCTAAGTTCTAGGGGACTTATGACCACAGCAGTTGAGTCCCATAGTGCTCAGAGCCATTTGAACCGGTTTTCCGATACTCCATGATGCACTTCCATACAGTGCTGTGCTCCAGTCGTAAAGTCTCAGAAATTTCTTCCTCAAATTAAGGTCGATGTTTGATTCTAGCAGGCACCTTTCAACCAGGAATGCCCTCTTTGCCTGAGTTAGTCTGCTTTTTATGTCCTCCTTTCTCAGTCTGTCGTGGGTTAGTTTGCTTCCAACGTAGCCGAATTTCTTCACTTCGTCTATTTCGTGGTCCCCAATCCCGCAGGTCGTTGGAGCTCAATTTGCAGCGAAGCGTGACTCAGCACTGCAGCCAATTCTTCTCCAGGCCGAAGACTCGTCTGGAGACGACCCGGACAGCGATGGGATGGCAACCTGACTGTCGTTCGCCATACTGCTCGACACCCAAGGTTGATGGTCAGGGGTGCCATTTCTTTTAACAGCAGGACTCTTTTGGCTGTCAACCGAGGCAGCCTACCAACACAACGGTACGTCGACGATATTCTTCTCCCCCTTTTGTTGCCCTTCATGGCAAGCCATCCTGTGTTTACATTCCAGCAAGATAATGCCAGCCCACACAAGGCGAGAGTTTCTACTGTTTGTCTTCGTGTTTGCCTAACCCTACCTTTGACAGCAAGGTCGCCAAACCTCTCCCCTATTTAGAATGTTTGGAGCGTTATGGGCAGGGCCCTCCAACCAGCTCGTGATACTGAGGATCTAAAGCGCCAACCGGACGGAACTCAGCATGATAGCCCTCAGGAGCCCATCAAACATCTCTATCAATCAATAATAAGCCGACTAATTGCTTGCTATGGGCCAGAAGTGGACCAATGCGTTATTGACTTGATCAATTTGGGGAGCGGTTTTTCTTGAATAAATCGTCCAATGTTTCTGAAACCGTAATCATTTGTTTTTCTGTATGCATACATCACGTCTACCGATTTCCATCTCATTCAGATAATTCCTTCGTGGTGTATCTTTTTTTTGTCTTGTATGTATGTTGGTCTTCAGTCCTGAGACTGGTTTGATGCAGCTCTCCATGCTACTCTATCCTGTGCAAGCCTCTTCATCTCCCAGTACCTACTGCAACCTACATCCTTCTGAATCTGCTTAGTGTATTCATCTCTTGGTCTCCCTCTACGATTCTTACCCTCCACGCTGCCCTCCAATACTAAATTGGTGATACCTTCATGCCTCATAACATGTCCTACCAATCGGTCCCTTCTTCTTGTAAAGTTGTGCCACAAACTCCTCTTCTCCTCAATTCTATTCAATACTTCCTCATTAGTTATGTGATCTACCCATCTAATCTTCAACATTCTTCTGTAGCACCACATTTCGAAAGCTTCCATTCTCTTCTTGTCCAAACTATTTATCGTCCATGTTTCACTTCCATACATGGCTACACTCCATACAAATACTTTCAGAAATGACTTCCTGACACTTAAATCTATACTCGATGTTAACAAATTTCTCTTCTTCAGAAACGCTTTCCTTGCCATTGCCAGTCTACATTTTATATCCTGTCTACTTCGACCATCATCAGTTATTTTGCTCCCCAAATAGCAAAACTCCTTTACTACTTTAAGTGTCTCATTTCCTAATCTAATTCCCTCAGCATAACCCGACTTAATTCGACTACATTCCATTATCCTCGTTTTGCTTTTGTTGATGTTCATCTTATATCCTCCTTTCAAGACACTGTCCATTCCATTCAACTGCTCTTCCAAGGTCCTTTGCTGTCTCTGATAGAATTACAATGTCATCGGCGAACCTCAAAGTTTTTATTTCTTCTCCATGGATTTTAATACCTACTCCGAATTTTTCTTTTGTTTCCTTTACTGCTTGCTCAATATACAGATTGAACAACATCGGGGAGAGGCTACAACCCTGTCTTACTCCCTTCCCAACCACTGCTTCCCTTTCATGTCCCTCGACTGCCATCTGGTTTCTGTACAAATTGTAAATAGCCTTTCGCTCCCTGTTTTTTACCCATGCCACCTTTAGAATTTGAAAGAGAGTATTCCAGTCAACATTGTCAAAAGCTTTCTCTAAGTCTACAAATGCTAGAAACGTAGGTTTGCCTTTCCTTAATCTTTCTTCTAAGATAAGTCGTAAGGTCAGTATTGCCTCACGTGTTCCAGCGTTTCTACGGAATCCAAACTGATCTTCCCCGAGGTTGGCTTCTACTAGTTTTTCCATTCGTCTGTAAAGAATTCGTGTTAGTATTTTGCAGCTGTGACTTATTAAACTGATAGTTCGGTAATTTTCGCATCTGTCAACACCTGCTTTCTTTGGGATTGGAATTACTATATTCTTCTTGAAGTCTGAGGGTATTTCGCCTGTTTCATACATCTTGCTCACCAGATGGTAGAGTTTTGTCATGACTGGCTCTCCCAAGGCCGTCAGTAGTTCCAATGGAATGTTGTCTACTCCGGGGGCCTTGTTTCGACTCAGGTCTTTCAGTGCTCTGTCAAACTCTTCACGCAGTATTGTATCTCCCATTTCATCTTCATCTACATCCTCTTCCATTTCCATAATATTGTCCTCAAGTACATCGCCCTTGTATAGACCCTCTATATACTCCTTCCATCTTTCTGCTTTCCCTTCTTTGCTTACAACTGGGTTTCCATCCGTGCTCTTGATATTCATACAAGTCGTTCTCTTATCTCCAAAGGTCTCTTTAATTTTCCTGTAGGCAGTATCTATCTTACCCCTAGTGAGATAAGCCTCTACATCCTTACATTTGTCCTCTAGCCATCCCTGCTTAGCCATTTTGCACTTCCTGTCGATCTCATTTTTGAGACGTTTGTATTCCTTTTTGCCTGCTTCATTTACTGCATTTTTATATTTTCTCCTTTCATCAATTAAATTCAATATTTCTTCTGTTACCCAATGATTTCTACTAGCCCTCGTCTTTTTACCTACTTGATCCTCTGCTGCCATCACTACTTCATCCCTCAAAGCTACCCATTCTTCTTCTACTGTATTTCTTTCCCCCATTCCTGTCAATTGTTCCCTTATGCTCTCCCTGAAACTCTGTACAACCTCTGGTTCTTTCAGTTTATCCAGGTCCCATCTCCTTAAATCCCCACCTTTTTTTGTCTTAGAGTACACTTTTTTTTTCTTTTTTTTTGTGCAAAGGTAGGAGACTTTGGGTTGGAGACTTTGGGTCAAGCTGCTGGAAAACCATTCTGGACTGTAATTAGCAGTATTCGAAAGGGAGGTAAGAAGGAAATGACAAGTATTTTGGACAGGTCAGGAAAACTGCTGGTGAATCCTGTTGATTCCTTGGGCAAATGGAGGGAATATTTTGAAGAGTTGCTCAATGTAGGCGAAAATACGATCAGTAATGTTTCAGATTTCGATGTACAATGGGATAGGAATGATGATGGAAATAGGATCACATTTGAGGAGAAAATGGTCAATAGATTGCAGTGCAATAAAGCGGCTGGGGTGGATGAAATTAAGTCGGAACTCATCAAATATAGTGGAATGTCAGGTCTTAAATGGCTACACAGGATAATTGAAATGGCGTGGGAGTCGGGACAGGTTCCATCAGACTGGACGAAAGCAGTAATCACACCAATCTTTAAACATGGAAACACAAAAGATTGGAACAACTACAGAGGTATCTCTTTAATCAGCGTTGTGGGTAAAATCTTCTCAGGTATTGTTAAAAGGAAAGTGCGAGTATTAGTTGAGGACAAATTGGATGAAAATCAGTGTGGGTTTAGGCCTCGTGTTACACGCATGGGAGAAGCAAGGTTACCCAAGAGACTCATGGGTTCAGCAGTAGAGGGTAGGAGGAGTCGGCGTAGACCAAGGAGAAGGTACCTGGATTCGGTTAAGAATGATTTTGAAGTAATAGGCTTAATATCAGAAGAGGCACCAATGTTAGCACTGAATAGGGGATCATGGGGGAATTTTATAAGGGGGACTATGCTCCAGACTGAACGCTGAAAGACATAATCAGTCCTAAATGATAATGATGATGATGATGATGAAAGTAGCAGACCACATTCGTCCAGTATTAGAGTATGAAAGCATTTAGCGAGTACCAAAAACTTTACCCATAATTTCAAATCTTTTCGAAACATTTTCCCGCACCCCTCCCTCTCCTCCTTCCCAATGCCAATTTGTGCTTTAAGGCGTGACAAGTTTAATTTTAAATTTACATATGAAATACACAACCAACATAATGAACTGAGTTTTCCGTATCTGAAACTAAGTTTAGTAGATGGTAACATTAACTTTGGTATTTACAGGAAACCTCCCGCAACAGATAACATAATTCATGTCTCTTCTTGTCACAGATTGGCATTCTTTCAAGCTATGATCGACCGTATCACTGAGATGCCCCTAACCCCTTGCCACAAAACTTAAAGTATATACCGGTGAAAAACGTATATCAAGCAAACCTTACACAAAAACTTTATAATAAATTATGAAGAAAATAAATTTCTCTACACTTAATAAAAATCTTACTGTTAAGAAATACACTACAATCCCATTTCTATGTGACATTTCAAGTCGTACGACGAATTTATTTAAAAGCATGATATCATTCTGTTCTTTCCCACCAATAATGCCATCAAGTGGCTACCTAGAGTATATAAAATACAACGTAATATATGTTCAAGCCTTTATATAGGACAGACAAAGAGGGCATTTAAGAGCCGCTTTCGCGGTTCAGTGGAAATATGAATATGTTACAGAAGCTTATCTATGCAGTTATACAAATACAAGTCTGTGCTTAACATTGTTACCAAAAATCTCGAACGTTCTTCACAGATTTACTTCATATTGGTAGATAATGTGGTAGTAAATGCTCACTAAGACATAGGTTCCATATTTTATATATCTCCCCAGCCCGGCGCACGAGCTATGGGACGTAGCGGCTCTGAGCACTATGGGACTTAACATCTATGGTCATCAGTCGCCTAGAACTTAGAACTACTTAAACCTAACTAACCTAACGACATCACACAACACCCAGTCATCACGAGGCAGAGAAAATCCCTAACCCCGCCGGGAATCGAACCCGGGAACCTGGGCGCGGGAAGCGAGAACGCTACCGCACGACCACGAGCTGCGGACTGGGACGTAGCGTCTCCGAGGTAGCGATGAAGTGGCGATTCTCCCCTACGACCATTTCACGAGTGCACCGTGAATATCAGGAATCCGGTTAAACATCACATCTTCAACATCGCTGCGGCCGGAAAAAGATCCTGTAAGAACGGACCAACGACGAATGAAGAGAATCGCTCAACCTGACAGAAGTGCAACCCTTCCGCAAATTGCTGCATATTTCAATGCTGGGCCATCAACAAGTGTCTGTGTGTGAACCATTCAACGAAACATCATGGATATGGGCTTTCGGAGCCGAAGGCCCACTCGTGTACCCTTGACGACTGAACGATGCAAAACTTTACGCCTCGCATGTGCCCGTCAACACCGACATTGAACTGTGGATAACTGGAAACATATTGCCTAGCCAGGCGAGTCTCGTTTCAAATTGTATCGAGCAGATGGACGTGTATGGGTATGGAAACAACCTCATGAATCCGCGGACCCTGCAAGTCAGCAAGAGACTGTTCAAACTGGCGGAGGCTTTGTAATAGTGTGTGGCGTATGCAGTTGGAGTGATATGGGGCTCCTGATACGCCTAGATACGACTCTGACAGGCGACACGTACAAGCTTCCTGTGTGATCGGTGCATCCATTCATGTCCATTGTGCATTCCGACGGACTTAAACAATTCCAGCAGGACAGGGTGACACCCCACACGTCTAGAATTGCTACAGAGTGGCCCCGGGAGCACTCTTCTGAGTTTAAACTTTTCCGCTGGCCACCAAACTCCCCAGACATGAACATTATTGAGCATATCTGGGCATTTGACTCCGTTAGCCATGTAGCTGTCCTCCAAGCTTTGAGCGAGCAAGGAGTGGGAGCAGCATACATTGAAGTGCTCAGGAAAATCTACGAGAATTCTTCAGCCTATGTTAACATCGGCGAATCAACTCAAGAATTCCGCATCATGAGGGGTGTCAAGCAAGGCGATCCCATCTCCCCAAAACTGTTCTTTGCTGTATTGGAAATGGCTATGTCAAAGCTGAGCTGGGAAGGTAAGGGAATTAGAATTAATGGAAGAAGGCTTACCAACTTGAGATTTGCTGATGATATTGCCTTACTGGCCAAAGACTTCGCAGAGCTCCAAAACTTAGTTACAGATCTTGCATCGGAATGTCAGCTGGTTGGCTTGAACATGAACCTTTCCAAAACAAAAGTAATATCCAACAAATGGGTCCCAGCTGGAGATGTGAAAGTCAAGGACAGTCTACTAGAAGAGGTCAGTGAATATGTCTACCTTGGCCAGATTATAAATATGAAGGGAGACATAAGGCCAGAAATCGATCGACGCATCAAGCAATCTTGTCTGGCAAGCATTTGGGAAGAATTCAAAAGTATTCAGATCAAAAATGCCAGTAAATCTGAAGAAAGCAGTATTTGATCAATGCATTCTTCCTGTGATGACGTATGGCTGCGAGACATGGACACTGAACTCATTCACAAAAGGGAAACTTAGGACAGCACAGAGAGCCATGGAGAGATCAATGCTGGGCTATACAAGAAAGGACAGGAAAAGGGCAGATGACATCCGGTCTGTGACGAAGGTTAATGACATCTTAGAGAGAGTAGGTTCCTTGAAATGGCAGTGGGCTGGCCACGTTGCAAGAAGAAAAGACAACAGATGGACGAAGCTAGTACTGGAGTGGAGTCCGAGAGAGCACCGGAGGCCTAGAGGAAGACCACCAGACAGATGGGACAAAGACATCAAGAAGATCGCTGGTAACACCTGGCAGAGAACTGCCCAAGACCGTCCCACTTGGAGAAGACTTCTGAAAGCCTACCTGAATCCACAACTCGAAGAGGCCACATCATCTAATGATTGAATTGGCTGATGATGATGATGATGATGATCTGGGATGCCTGGCAACGTGCTGTTCAGAAGAGGAGTCAATCCCTCGATTCTTACGGATTTATGGACAGCCCTGCAGGATTCGTGGTGCCAGTTCTCTCCAGCACTACTTCAGACATTAGTCGAGTCCATGCCACGTCGTGTTGCGGCACTTCTGCGTGCTCACGGGGGCCCAAAAGGTCCTGATCTTTTTTCTGTACGACTAATAGTTCACATGCACTTGTAACGAGCGAGAGAACGTAAAAATCTCGCGCTTGGCTTTGGAAGGCGTTGTGGGTTGCATAAAATCCAGCAGTACGGACAGGTGAATCACCTTGCTACTGCTGGATTTTATATATATACCATACAAGGTGATTCACCTGTCCGTAGTGCTGGATTTTATGCAACCCACAACGCCTTCAAAAGCCAAGCGCGAGATTTTTATGTTCTCTCGCTCGTTACAAGTGCATGTGAACTATTAGTCGTACAGAAGAAAGATCAGGACTTTTTGCAACAAATTCTCTGTAAATACATTTTGTACTCTGATATATTTTCGCTAGAGGCCATGAATAGCAAGTTATTCAAGAAAAATGCTTCTGAAGGTCAGTTTTGTGCCTTTTTCTTGAATAAATCGAGAACTATGGCTTCTAGCGAAAATGTATCCCAGCACATAATTTAATTACTTTATATTTTCTACAAAAAGATCCTGTTCATTTTTTCTCATTTTTTTCTGTAGGGCTAATAGTCTGCATGTAACGAACAGAGAATATGGAAATCTTGCGTGTGGTATCTGAAGGAGTTGTGGGTTGCATAAAACCCAGCATTAGCAGCTGCTGAATCACACTGTATAACGGGGAAAAGTTATTAGCAAAAATATCGAAAAGTTAAGGACTGATTTACTTCAAAATTTTATACGATACTCTTATAAGCGTTCGGACAAACATAGGCTAAATATTTTTATATATAGTATACGGACGTATAAATAAAGTCTATACTACAACTTTGTATATAAAAACAATTAGTTGCCTAAGCTTGTTAGCAAAAACCACCAAAAGTTCTTGGCACATTAACTTCAGATTTTTAGATGACATTCCAATAAACGATATGATAGGCATAGGCTACATATTTTTAATATATATGGTATGTAAAGATAAATGTAGTACATAAAGGAGAAATTTTGTTCGTAAAAATCTTGAAAAATTCTTGACCGATTCACTTCAAACTTTTACATGATAATCTACGAGTAATAAGGAGTTGGACAGACATAGCCCTTATATTTTTAATATACGTATACGGTGTACAAACGTGTGCATATACATGGGAAATTTTGTTAGCAACACTTTCTAAAAGGTCCTATTACAGCTGACTGCGAGAAAGAAAATTGTATTCTATGCTGTGTTGTGAAAATATGTGGTTTCGTTTTCTTTCTCACAACCAGTTTTAATTTCGATAGCAAGGCATTTAAACCATTAGACAAATTAGGCAAATTGTTTCTCCTTACGTATAATTCAAGAAGAGTTGTGTAAAGAACTTCCTCACAGTAGGTTTTAACAGAAACAGGAATTTGTAGATGATAGAGCACAACAATCAGTCGTCCTTTTTTGTAGGTTTTTTTGGCAAATCCAGATTTCGGCTAATGCCTAGCCATTATCAATGGGCTATTTTCTCGTGTCAATGCATATCAGTTCCCTGTTGTTCGGGCGTCAGTCACAGTGACTCTGTTTGCCGCATTGCATATTTTTTCAGTTATCTTCTGTGCTATACCGTAACAGTTTTTCTGTATTTGGTCTAAGTTCCATCAAGCTGTGTTGCTTGATAATAACACACTGTGCGAAACTTACTTTTGTCCATAAGTTTTGCACACCAACGAATTTATGGGTTGACTTGAGAAAGGCTCGATGGGGACCGGTGATGCCAAAATTACCAAAAAATGGTTCAAATGACTCTGAGCACTATGGGACTTAACATCTGAGGCCATCAGTCCCCTATAACTTAGAACTACTTAAACCTAACTAACCTAAGGACATCACACACATCCAAGCCCGAGGCAGGGTTCGAACCTGCGACCGTAGCGATCGCCCGGTTCCAGACTGAAGCGCCTAGAACCGCTTGGCCACTCAGCCGGCGCCAACATTACCAACAGCGACGCAAAAGTCTCAGCGCGATTTTCCTACGCCGGCCCCATGTTTGCAAGTGAGCGACACACGTTATAGGAGTATGTTCACTAGCATACAGCTTCCCCAAGTAACTTCTGCAAGCATTTGCTCTGGTGTTTGCGTAAGACCAAAAACTTGCGCATATTTACTTCTGCAAGTCTCTTGGCTGTGTTAATTTCGGGAACTTGCTGCAAGTACTTGTAGAAATGTTGTGCCGTAAGACAGATATGTGGAAGTTTACAGCGTCGTGGTTAAAAAAAGATCAGACGCCACCGTTTTTGCATTAGGAAGAATAAGATGAAGAATCGTTAAGAATATGAGAAATCTTTACGAAAAACAATAATTTAGAATGAAGAAATGTTTGGGTGAACAAATGGATTCGGAAGCGTATATATTTTAATTATCAGGAAACGCCGTTGAATTTGGGAAAATCTGAGGATTTTGTTAAGATTAAAAACTTTCTGAGAACGTCGTAGGCTAGTTTTGGGCATTTCTTGTCTATTGCACAAACAAATATTCGAAAATAGGATACAGAAATGCGGCAAACTATACCACAACAGATGGCCTTTCCATTTCCTTTCGATTTTCGCAAGTAGTATTTATTAATAAAATATTTCCGGGTTTAAAGGCGCGTCAAGTGGTTAACTACTCACGAACTTTCGGCAGGCATCCTCTGCCATCGTTAAGTGGTTGGCTGCCTTGTGGATGCCGCTGCCGTGCTTATGTTGCTGCGCCGTCGCTAGTGACGTCACTGGTGCTTACTTTTTATTACAAACTAGCGAACCTGGCAATGCCTCGCAATTGCTAAATATGTATGGGAAATGCATATACATCCTAGATTCCTTGCCTTCTCTCTGCCCATCTTCTCATCCCCACTCTATGTCCGTACATCTCCTCATGTCCCCCACCTTTCTATGCATAGCCTCCTCCGCCTCTATCTGTCCTTTTCCTTCTCCCCCTCTCTGTCCATTGCAGTCCGAATGTTCATTACAATATTGTGCAAAAATTGGAAGTAAATCGGTCACGAACTTTCCGAGATTTGTAATACAACGCTTCCCCCTTTATAGACTATACACTATGTGATCAAAAGTATCCGGACACCCCTAAAACATACCTTTTTCATATTAGGTACATTGTGCGGCCACCTACTGTCAGGTAATACATATCAGCGACCTCAGTAGTTATTAGACATCGTGAGAGAGCATAATGGGGCGCTTCGCGGAACTCACGGACTTCGAACGTGGTCAGGTGATTAGGTGTCACTTGTGTCATACGTCTGTACGCGGGATTTCCATACTTCTAACCATCCGTAGGCCCACTGTTTCCGATGTGATAGTGAAGTGGAAACGTGAAGGGACACGTACAGCACAAAAGCGTACAGGCCGACCTCGTCTAGCCGGCCGGTGTGGCCGTGCGGTTGTAGGCGCTTCAGTCTGGAACCGCGTGACCGCTACGGTCGCAGGTTCGAATCCTGCCTCGGGCATGGATGTGTGTGATGTCCTCAGGTTAGTTAGGTTTAAGTAGTTCTAAGTTCTAGGCGACTGATGACCACAGATGTTAAGTCCCATAGTGCTCAGAGCCAATTGAACCATTCGACCTCGTCTGTTGACTGACACAGACCGCCGACAGTTGAAGAGGGTCACAATGTGTACTAGGCATACATCCATCCAGACCATCACACAGGAATTCCAAACTGCATCAGGATCCCCTGCAAGTACTATGACAGTTAGGTGGGAGGTGAGAAAACTCGGATTTCATTGTCGAGCGGCTGCTCATAAGCCACACGTCACGCTGGTAAATTCCAAACGACGCCTCGCTTGGTGTAAGGAGCGTAAACATTGGACGATTGAACAGTGGAAAAACGTTGTGTGGAGTGACGAATCACGACAAACAATGTGGCGATCCCATGGGAGGGTGTGGGTGTGGCGAATGCCCGGTGAATGTCATCTGCCAGCGTACGTAGTGTCAACAGTAAAGTTCGGAGGCGGTGGTGTTATGGTGTGGTCGTGTTTTTCATGGGGGGGGGGGGGGGGCCTTGCACCCTTTTCCACTGTTGAAGAGCAACTCGGGCATGTCTATTGCATCTTTCAACACGATCGACCACCTGTTCATTATGTACGGCCTGTGGCGGAGTGGTTACACGACAATAACATCCCTTTAATGGACTGACCTGCACAGAGTCCTGACCTGAATCCTATAGAAGACCTTTGGGATGTTTTGGCACGCCGGCTTCGTGCCAGACCTCACCGACCGACATCGATACCTGTCCTTAGTGCAGCCCTCCGTGAAGAATGGTCTGCCATTCCCCAAGCAATCTTCCAGCACCTGATTGAACGTATGCCTGCGAGAGAGGGAGCTGTCATCAAGCCTAAGGGTGGGCCAACACCATATTGAATTCCTGCATTACCGATGACGGCGCCACGAACTTTTAAGTCATTTTCAGCCAGGTGTCTGGATACTTTTGATCATATGGTATATATACAGGGAGAGTCGCGTAAGACGTAACACCCCCTTTATTCCGGGAGCGATTGCACGTATCGACAAGCGGTGTCCGGCGAATCATAGCCGACTATGGGGCACATACTGTGTGGTACATGCACAATAATCACGTTTATATTGACCGAGATAATGAGGCACGTACATGTTTTTTAAATGGGTCGCCATACTTTTTTTACATCATTCGAGCGTTCTGGAAAAGACGCGTATAGTGATGTAACGCATTTTGCTGTTGTGATTCAAACTTCGCTTAAAAGACGCTGGGAAATATTGTACGATTGGAGGTCGAGGCGGTCGGAAGTGGCTGCAGACTGTAAACACGTCTCGCGCGACCCGCGGGCCGAGTTGCCGTGCTCTATGCAGCATGCACGGCTTGCGCTACGTAGGTAAATCCTCATCCGTCCTCTTTTAAACAAAGTTTGAATCACAACAGCAACATGCGTTACATCACTATACGCGTCTTTTCCAGAGCGTTCGAATGATGGTAAAAAAGTATAGCGTCCCATTTAAAAAACATGTACTTGCCTCATTATCTCGGGCAATATAAACGTTGTGATTATTGTGCATGTACCAACGTATGTGCCCCATAGTCCGCTATGATTCGCCGAAAACCGCATGCCGATACGTGCAATCGCCCCCGGAATAAAGGGGGTGTTACGTCTTACGTGACTCACCCTGTATATATGTCTATATTACATACACTACAAAAATATATAGACTATCTGCCTATGTCCGTACTAATGTTAGAAATTTGAAATAAATACGTCAAGAACTTTTCAGGATTTGTGATAACTATGCTTCATTAGAACGTCGTGTAAAAATTCGCAGTAAACTGGTCAAGATGACAATGAGCGATCTCTCTTTCATTGGTCTTGGTGTTAAAACTGATCATTTGACATTGTGTCTCTGTGATAATCAGTAGACCTGTGTAAGTCACATTCAGGCTGTATGCACTGTGGCTTTAACAAATTATGTAATTTGATGGTGGAGCGGGAGAAAGGAAAGGAAAGGAAAGGAAAGGAAAGGAAAGGAAAGGAAAGGAAAGGAAAGGAAAGGAGCTAAAAACATCAGCTGCCTCGGAACTTTACGCGGAATCAGGGCGATGCAAGAACATGTGTGCGGGAGTGGGACTTGAACTCAGGATCTCCTCCTTACTAGGCACTTATGTTAACCATTACTTCGCCCAGACACAGCGTTTATCGTGAATGGTGTATTATCTCGGCACGCTCCCTGACCAACGCACATTCCCACCTAGCGCCATCTGCCCAGAGGCCCTCACCATGTCCTCAATGCTCGTCAATATTAGATGCCCGCTGGAAGCCGAATGGAAGTGTGCACCCGCACTGAAGGTAGCAGATTCATTACTCATCGAGGCGAATAGATTGTATGAATGTGTGATGCCTGTTCTTTACCTTGATGGGCAATGAATCCACAACCTTCAGGGCGGGTCCAGGAGATTCTGCGTTCGACTCCCAGTCCAGCACACATTTTCACTCATCGCCGCTGATTCCGCATTAAGTCCGATGAAACTGATACCTTTAGCTCTTTCCTCCCCTTTCTCTCACTCCACCTTCAGTTTACATAATACGTGTATCACAGCTGCAGATTTTGGATGGTCTGTTCTTTCAGATAAGTCCGAAAGAACAGACACCACGCATTCATATAACTTTAATAAATGTTTTTATTTTAGTGAGACTGTTATTGGCAGTTACATACGTAGTCGCCTTTGGAGAAAATGGAAATTTATGGTGTGCAATACAGCACCCGGTGACTGCAGTCATTACATTTGCCCACTTACATCTTCTATGATTTGTCCTAATTCTACTTAAAGATGACCATTCCTTTCTTGGTATATTGAAACCAAGTGAATTTTGCATGGATTAAGTTAGATGGTAAGGATCTGAAGAGGTCCATTCTCCAGGCCAGGTGTAACGAGGCCTCGAAACATGATTTGATGAGTTTGTCAACAGGTTTCAGTGATGGGTTCCTGGATTTCAATCTCTCTGATTTCTTTGGGGTCTGCAGTCATGGTACAAGTCCAGCTGAGGGTTACTGCAATATTTCTGCCATTGTCTTAGCAGAGCTGCTAGTCTTCAGATACAAGGGAGGTGTGTACTAGGTGTCGGTGTGATGGTGCACAATATTATCTTCATTGTATCTTTCAGTTGGCTGTTATCTTCGGCAGTACGTACGTTGTTGAGCCACACAGAATAACAATATTCTGCAACTAAATGGACTAAGACAAGAGCTGATATTCGTACAACCGTTACCGTTGCTTCCCATCTTGTTAACCTGCTCCTCTGAGCTTGTGCATGGTGATCCTCTGTGAAATAGCGTCATTGAGTGTGGTATGGAGGGGCCTGATGCCAGCACACCGTTCTACCGGCCGTTGTCAGTTTTTCGTGACCCCGAGCCGCTACTGCACGGTCAAGTAGCTCCTCAATTGGCATAAAGAGGCTGAATACACCCCGTAGGCGGACACTTAACAGCGTTGTCCTTGAACTCTGCAGGAAGCGAATGCCATTCTTCTAATTCTGCTCTCAGCGAAGCAACTGCTGGGGAGGAATAATGTGAGCAGCAATAGCTTCCTGAGAAGTCGCGAAATAACAGTACAGTTCTAGAGTCGTGTTTGGACTACAACAAGACGATTTTAGATCTCTAGAATGAGTGTTGTCTACAGACAGCCACACGTCGAACCGAAGAATAAAATCGAGAGGAAGAAGATGACGCTTCTGAGCGTCCAAGGCCTACCTCCTACAGTCATCAAAGATGCGTTTACAAGGGCAATCCATGCCCACAGATAATGTTGCCGACAACATTGCTCTATTGCGGATAACGTATATGGCAATACAGCTTTATGGCTGGGCAATATTGTTGGCAGGGAAGGCTGTTGCAAGTAGTTGCAAAGGTATGGTTTAGATGATTCCGGTGTTGTCCACAAAAAGAGATAAGATTTCATATGATCGGACCATATCTACCTCTGTCCTTGTCTGTATATTCTACCCCTCACCGAGCGAGATGGCGCAGTGGTTAGCACACTGGACTCGCACTCGGGAGGACGACGGTTCTATCCCACGTCCGGCCATCCTGATTTAGGTTTTCCGTGATTTACTTAAACCGCTCCAGGCTAATGCCGGGATGGTTCCTTTGAAAGGGTACGGCCGATTTCCTTCCCCGTCCTTCCCTAATCCGATGAGACCGATGACCTCGCAATTTGATCTCTTCCCCCAAACAACTCAAACCAACTACTACCCCTCAGTCTGCCTTGCTTCCTCTTTCTCATGGTTCAAAATGGCTCAAATGCATGGTCTATGGCGGAGTCGTTACACGACAACAACATCCTTGTAATGGACTGATCTGCACAAGTCCTGAGCTGAATCCTACAGAACACATTTGGGATGTTTTGGAACGCCGACTTCGTGCCAGGCCTCACCGATCGACATGGATACGTGCAGCACTCCGTGAAGAATGGGCTGCCATTCCCCCAGAAACCTTCCAGCACCTGATTGAACGTATGTCTGCGAGAGTGGTTCAAAATAGTTCAAATGGCTCTGAGCACTATGGGACTTAACATCTGAGGTCATCAGTCCCCTCGAACTTAGAACTACTTAAACCTAACTAATCTAAGGACATCACACACATCCATGCCCGAGGCAGGATTCGAACCTGCGACCATAGCAGTCGCGCGCTTCCGGACTGAACCGCCTAGAACCACTCGGCCACCGCGGCCGGCCCTCTTTCTCATGCCGACGGCACTTCAGTGGTGAGTCTTTTGAATACAACTTATCAGTTAACAACAGTTTTGAGTTAATCAATTATATTAAGGATCTAATAGTGCCAGGAACAGCAGAATGCCTCCTTTGACATAGTAAATCTCCAACAAATATACCCCGGAAAGACCTTCTCTCAATAATACAAAAGTATATAGCTAAGTACAAAAAGCTAAACAATGCAGACATTTATGAACTCATGATGTTGCCTGAATGAATCCTCTCACATAATTATTTTTCATTTAATAGCAAGTTTTATATGCAAAATAATGGTTATTTGTACATAATCCAGAGCAAGAATTCTTCTTAGCTCATCCACAATTTACTGACAAAATTAAATATTATAAAAGATACAATCTAAGAAAAAACGACGCACACGACGGAATTATACGAATGGGATGGTAGCTGTGGTGTACATGTACACCAGTTTCAGAAATACTGGATGATTTATTCAAGAGAAAGAGCTTCACAAATTGAGCAAATCAGTAACGTGTTGGTCCACATCTGAACGCTATAAAAGTAGTTATTCGGCTTGACATTTATTGAATCTCATTGACTGTAGCGGAATTGCCTTCAGTGATGAATCCCGCTTCGAAATGAATCCCCATGACAGGCAAATGCCGGGATGGTTCCTTTGAAAGCGCACGGCCGATTTCCTTCCGCTTCCTTCCCTAATCCGATGTGACCGATGACCTCGCAAATTTGGTTTCTTCCCCCAAACAACCCAACCCAACTCTTGCCCCTCACTCTGCCTTGCTCCCTCTTTCTCATGCTGACGGCACTTCAGTGGTGAGTCTTTTGAATATAACTTGTCAGTTAACAACAGTTTTAATCAGCAATATTAAGGATCTAATAGTTCCAGGTACAGCAAAATGCCTCCTTTGACACAGTAAATCTCCAACAAACATCCCCCGGAAAGACCTTCTCTCAATAATACAGAAGTATATAGCCAAGTACAAAAAGCTAAACAATGCAGACATTTATGAACTCATGTGGCCTGAATGAATCCTCTCACATAATTATTTTTCATTTAATAGCAAGACGTGTCTGAAGAGGCGCCGGAAACAGTGGAATACCAGCCTGACTGTAGCCTGCCATACAGCCCGACAATCAGGAGCGATGGTCTGCGGTGACATTTATTTTCGTAACAGAGCCCCTTTGGTTGTTATCCCAGGCATCCCTACAGCACCGCCGTACGTCGACAGTATTCTGCGCCCCATTTTGTTTCCCTTCATAGCTACCCGTTCTGGCCTTACATTTCAGCAAGACAATGTACGCATGCACATAGCAAGAATTTCTACTGCTTATCTTCGTGCTTACTAAACCCTACCTTTACCAGCAAGGTCGTCGGATCTCTTCCCAATTGAGAACGTTTGGAGAATTATGGGCAGACCATTCCAATCAGCTCAGTATTTTGACGACCTAGCGCGCCAGTTCGACAGAACTTGGCACGATATTGCTCAAGAGGACACCCAACAGCTCTGGCAATCAATGTCAAGCCGAATAACTGGCAACATAAGAGCCAGAGGCGAACCAACGCGTTGCAGACTTGTTCAGTTTGTGAATCTCTTGCTCTTGAATAAACGAACCAATTTTTCTGAAATTGTGATCATTTGCTTGCCTGTACATGTAAATCACATCTGCCGATTTCCGTCCCATTCGGATAATTCCTTCGTGCTGCGTCGTATATGAATGACACTACAATACATTTCAGTGGTCTAAAAGAAGCACTAAATACCGTAGCATGTGACGGTACGTCACATAAGCCTAAATATTGACATTTTTTATCGGTTGTAAGCAGTGAACAATATTGTGAAGTGTTCAGGGTGAACTAAAAATTATTTGTAAACACTTAACGTATTTTATGAACATAATTAGTATAAAAGATACAATTAATGTTCTTAAAAAACTGATAGGCAGCGATAATTTAAAAGTAGCATCTTTATTTAAAACATGTCTATGAAAATAAAAAAGATCGTTAAGAGACGCGATTGTATGGCCGAGGAGGACGGACGTAGTTTATCGTACACACACACTGTTTTGTTTCGCGATACGGAAGGCAGTCATTGAGCAGCTACACATATTTTATGTAAGTTATTCTGTATTCTGCTAAAATAAACTAATTATTGTTATCACAAAATGAATTTCTTTGTAATAGTTGTCACCTCAAATAGTCGCAGCGGCTAATTATTTTTAACAAGCATTTTTTTCAGTAATTTGCGCTGCGGGAAGCTCATCTTCCGATGCAGCCTATGGTCGGCCATTACGCGCCGAAGTGTTAATTTATATTTCAAAGTGTTAACAGTAACTGTAAATGCGAGAGATTTCGTTGTAAGAACCTTTCTAAATTGCAACAGATAATTAATTTAACGTTAAAGTTCATTTTTTAAATTATACAGATTCCATGAGTTCAGTAAGTTTTATCTTGGTCGCTAAACGGCAACAATCGAAATTCTCTCGAGCCATACTTTGCAATCAATAAATAAAAATTAACAAAATTACATTCAATTCAGTTAACGACAACTATATTTTAATCATCACGTTCAAAATCTAAAGTTGGTACATGAATAACAGCGGCCCTTCAAGAACCCGTTTCATATTTACTTATGCACGTAAATAAACTGCATCCAAATATCAGATTCACGGTAGAAATCAGACCACTGAAGGAATTAATTTCCTTAATATGACAATTCCGGGCACAATAACAAGCATACCTTCCAAATATACAGAGAACGCACAACCACTGATGTTGCAATTAAAACACCTCATGTCGACCCAACATAAAACCACTTTCTTCTAGTCAAATGTACATTGTATGTTCTGCATTCCCATCAGTGAAGCAGATGCCAAAACTAATGGATATAACACCTCTCACATAAATACCCTACTTGAAGAAAATCCCAGTTAAACGTAAGCAATAACCATCACCATTACAAGCTGTGAAAGAAATTCCAAAATTTCCCAGTCTTCGATTCCTTGGCGAAGTATCAAATAAACTTGCGAATATTTCAGACCACGTAACATAAAAATATCCTTCCATACTCACAATAAACTACAGAATAACATTTTCACAATAATATGTCCACTGGAGAGCGGTATCAAAAATCCGGCATATACAAACTCACGTGCTCCTGCTTCTAAAGCGCCAAAACTGAGAGGTATTTTGCAAGCGGCAACAAAGAACATGGATGCCCTTCGACTCAACTACTTAATTAAGTCCAGCTTTGCATCACATTTTCCTCATCATGAAAACTTCGTTGGTGATGTCAATGACAATCTTTCTGTGCTACAAAAAAATGGTTCAAATGGCTCTGAGCACTATGGGACTCAACTGCTGAGGCCATTAGTCCCCTAGAACTTAGAACTAGTTAAACCTAACTAACCTAAGGACATCACAAACATCCATGCCCGAGGCAGGATTCGAACCTGCGACCGTATTTCTGTGCTACACATTGCTGAGAAAGGGTGACAGATGGATCTCCTTGAACAATTAGAGATTTACAGTCACAAACTAAAATCTCCTCAGAAATCCTTAACAAACAAACTGATTCAGTGCAGTACTCTTTCTTCCACAATTACCAAGACATCTTGGCCCCAAAACACGAAAAAGGACAAACAAAAGACGTGTTTATTCTCCTGTGTAAGTCATATTCTTCTAGTCACGTAACAACTACGGCATTCTGTAACTCATTCAATCTTTAGTTACATAGTAAATATTTCACTCTGTTTATCTTTTGCATAAATTTTAACCCATATTACATGTATATTGCCAACATAAGAATACCCCTGTAACGGGAAAGATTCACTTAGGTATATTATCTGTAAGTGTAATATTTGTACTGTAATACAATGTATCTCGGACCAAAGGTCACGGTTAACTTCTGCGAATAAGTGTAAAACCAAGTGCAGCTGAATATGTGTGTATTACCTGATAATGTACATTATGAGAACGGTTTTGCTATGGATATCATGACGCAGAGCACTTCAGTACCCAAAACATAACAACCTTTCCGTTTCATAAACGTTTCTGGAATTTTCGCCAACACCACAGCATCTAACTACAGTTGGTCCACGATACAATGTTCCGAAACACTTCCATCTGATGATGAGCCTGCAGTGGTTCGAAAACATGTTAACGGTACAATAAATCGCACAAAATGTTCAAAAAAGCGATTTGCACATCAATTCCCAAATAAATCACCTAATACACATTCCAAACGAATACGTGGGGAATTGCGAAACTACATTCGCAGCAATGCGCAGTTTGTATATCTCATTCGACTGTGGCTCTAGGATACGAGTGCAGAGGAATCCAGAAAAATATAGACACTCTTTGATAGTCAATATGGTAATTTACAAAAATGATTGCCTATCGAAGTCGCGGAGTCCCAACGGCACATATCGAACGTGCGATTGTAAATCGATCATGCGCGTCTCGTTGCGGACGTTATGATCAATTATTTGTGATCGTCATTTTTATCTGTTTTCCGTCGTTCCTTTAGTTGCTCTAAATTACATTCCTCAGCGCTTGGGAAACCCAGACGATTTCTGTCGATAGTGAGTGTGATGTCTGGTGTTCCTGACGTTTCTTCGGCGGATTCGCTCACATGGAAAAATCTAATTTCATGCTTACCATCGAAGAAAATTGTTTGACTTTTTGTCGCAAATATGTCCAGACCAGCGTAATTCTTCGATCTTGCTGGATTCGAGACTACACGTTGCAAGCAACAGCATCGGAAACTGAGTTATCTGCTAATACCGTTTGTGACTATTTTGAGTTATGCAGAGAAGTCTGTTATGTGGTAGTGGCAATCGACAGTGTATCAATTGGTGGAGCGAGTAAAGTTGTGGAAGTGGGCGAATCTCATATAGTTAGAAGGAAGAACCAGAGAGGACGATCCTCAAAGAGTGAAATAGATAACATTTAGGTATTCGGTGGAATAGAAAGAGAGTCCCGGAAGTTTTTCGTTGTGAGAGTGTTGTCCCGAGACAAGGTCACAATAGTGGATCTGAAAAAAGCACTTCATGCTGCCTGGTACTAAAGCCATTACAGACGGGTTTCAGTCCTACAAGACTCTGAAAGCCGAAGGATTGGACCACGAATTCGTGAACCACGCTGTAGAGTTTGTGTCTTTGGATGATGCTAGTGTGCACACGCAGAATATCGAGCGCCTAAGGAAATTTGTGAAGTCTTCCATTAAAAGAGAAGGGCGTCCGGGACAAAGGGACGAACTGCACTTGTTTCAGTATTTCTATTTCCACAACTTACGTTTGCGAGATATTGGCAGAGTTTACCCAGGCTATAGCAAAAAGGGAAATACCCAGTAGCGTACACATCACGTGGACTTTCACATGACAACACCGACGACGAGTAAGGTCAGTCGTCTCCTTTCTAATTACAAGTATTTTTTTTAACGCTCTTCTTCTGTCGTTGCTGTAGTGATTACCGTAAACATAACGACCGCGACGAGAGACGCATGATCGATTTACAATCGCACGTTCGATATGTGCCGTTTGCACCCCTCGACTTCGATAGGCAATCATTCTTGGAAATTACCGTCAATATTAATGGAAAAAGTGACACACCGTTACAATTCTTGCACGGGGAGGAAGTTTATTTTATGTGTTGAAAGTGACCCGTGTTAGCAGCCAAACAACGTTGACACAAATATGGCTGCCAGTGTTGCCGTTGAGATAGCCGCAAAGGACGCCTCTATGGTTTCTCGTAGCTCGTTCAGTGTAGCTGACTTCTGTTGATAAACTTCATTTTACAAGGTCCTCTATAGGCATAAGTCAAGAGACGTAAAGTCTGGGGACCGTGGTAGGTACTCAATAGCCCCTCCTTGATCTAGCCATCCAGGTAGACTCAGACATCTCTATCGTAGTGAGGCGGAGGGCTACCTTGTAGTAGGTAAAACACCTCTCGGATGGCAGGCAAACACGATGTTTGCAGCATGTGAAGATACACCTGAGTTGACCTGCAAAATGTTCAACACAGCAGCGCTGGACTTAATGATGTTTTTTGTCGGCCAGATCTTTCCTTATGCACAACCTGAATGGTACCGTCGGCTTCCAATTTATTCCGAATACGATAAACTGTTGTATGTGTTGGTCGCCGAGATCTGTACCCATTATGCCATTGTTGTACCTCCAAAATGATTCAAATCGCTCTGAGCACTATGGGACTTAACATCTGTGGTCATCAGTCCCCTAGAACTTAGAAGTACTTAAACCTAACTAACCTAAGGACATCACACACATCCATGCCCGAGGCAGGATTTGAACCTGCGACCGTAGCAGTCGCGCGGTTCCAGACTGAAGCGCCTAGAACCGCACGGCCACCATGCCCGGCTGTTCTACCTCCACCATGTTTTCGTACTTCCAGTACCACTCCAATACAACCTTGCGTTGCTCAAATGACAGTCTTACTTATTGATTGCTGTACTAAATGGCTCTGAGCACTATGGGACTTAACATCTGAGGTCATCAGTCCCCTAGAACTTAGAACTACTTAAACCTAACTAGCCTAAGGACATCACACACATCCATGCCCGAGGCAGGATTCGAACCTGCGACCGTAGCGGTCGCGCGGTTCCAGACTGTAGCCCCTAGAACCGCTCGGCCACTCCGGCCCGCGATTGCTGTACTGCCTTCTGCTGGAAAATGCGCGCCAAGAACTGTTGAGAAATCAGTGGACTACGCTACCGTGCAGAACTGCAACGATATTATATTTTTCCAAAGATATTAACTATCAAAGAGTGTCTACATTTTTCTGGACCCCTCTGTATAATGGTCAGTTTCGCTGAGGTCTCCCTCTTTACAAGAGTCCCACTTTCTGAATCCTAGGAACTAATTGCGGAAGAAAGTTCGACGATTGTTTCCCTGAGCTCTTCCGGCACGATCTCTCTGTTTGACAGAAATTATTATCAGCAAACTGATGGTGTTGCGAAGAGTAGTCCATTATCGCATTGTGTGACGAACGTTTACTTGAAATACTTTGAAGCATGCGCATTAGAAGCTGACAATTTCAAACCTACGTGTTTCTTATAGATACATGGGCGAATGTTTGTGATGTGGCAACATGGAACGAAACAAATTGAAGACTTTAGAGAATATTACAACTCTACCCATTCTAATATAAAACTTGAAGAAGAGAGCCATTTAACTTTCTTCGATGTGCTCATTATGAGAAGAATGGATGGATCCTTGGGTCACAGAGTATATAGAAAACACATGCACCCAATGCTTCGAGCCATCACTGTTCGTAAAAAGAAATTCCGTGCACACAGCGACCATACAGGTCTAACAAATAAAAAGACTGAAGAATTACACCACCTTCGAATAGTGTTCCCAAAGAATGGTTACTCAGATTTTCAAACTGTCTTGAGCGAAATATAAAAAGTGTTCTATGTAATGTTGAAGACAGTCTAAGTCTCCGAAATACAGATGTGTACCGTCTAATGAGTACACAGTAATGAGTACACAGTATGGTTTGAGAGTAAATCGGAGAAAGACGAAGGTAATGAGAAGTAGTAGAAACGAGAACAGCGAGGAACTTAACATCAGGATTGATGGTCACGAAGTCAATGAAGTTAAGGAATTCTGCTACCTAGGCAGTAAAATAACCAATGACAGACGGAGCAAGGAGGACATCAAAAGCAGACTCACTATGGCCAAAAAGGCATTTCTGGCCAAGAGAAGTCTACTAATATCAAATACCGGCCTTAATTTGAGGAAGAAATTTCTGAGGATGTACGTCTGGAGTACAGCATTGTATGGTAGTGAAACATGGACTGTGGGAAAACCGGAACAGAAGAGAATCGAAGCATTTGAGATGTGGTGCTATAGACGAATGTTGAAAATTAGGTGGACTGATAAGGTAAGGAATGAGGAGGTTCTACGCAGAATCGGAGAGGAAAGGAATATGTGGAAAACACTGATAAGGAGAAGGGACAGGATGATAGGACATCTGCTAAGATATGAGGGAATGACTTCCATGGTACTAGAGGGAGCTGTAGAGGGCAAAAACTGTAGAGGAAGACAGAGATTGGAATACGTCAAGCAAATAATTGAGGACGTAGGTTGCAAGTGCTACTCTGAGATGAAGAGGTTAGCACAGGAAAGGAATTCGTGGCGGGCCGCATCAAACCAGTCAGTAGACTGATGGAAAAAAAAAAACCGTATTCCATGCGAATGTGGCATGTCTTGCGTGGGACAGACGATTATGAGTGCAAATCAGAAAGTCTTTGCCCCTATTTTTTATTAGCCAAAGTAACGTACATACAGGTAATGACAAATGTACATCCTATTCTACGTGCCTTACACTATTTTTCCACATATTTCCCACACCAGTTCACACATTTATCCCATCCGACCACTAAATCTGAGATGCCCTTGGGGTTGAATTCGTCCAGCTGGCTGTGGAACCACCCTCAGACTGCTGTCTTGGCTTCATCGTTACTTGTGAATCACTGTCGTGTCAGAAACTTCTTCAGTAGTCCGAAAACGTGGAAATTACTAGAGGTGAGGTCTGGACTGTGTGGTGGGTGGCCCAGAATGTCCCAGTGAAATGCCCGGAGCTTTTTGGCAGTTCTGATTGCCTTGTGTAGTCTCGCATTTTCATGCAGCAGTATACGTTGTCCACATCGAGATTTCCTCGTCGTCTTTGACTAATGACTGTCCTCAGACGTGACAGTGTGGAACAAAAACTGTCGGCATTGATGGTCGCACCTTGTAGCACGAAATCTAGCAGGAACGGTGCATGGCTATCCCAGAAGGCCGTTAACATCACTTTCCTAACAGATGGTGCTGAACAGAATTTTTTTGTCACAAGCAAACCCGGATCTTTCCACATCATGCTCGGCTGCTTCGATTCCACATTTCATCGCCAGTAACAATGTGGTCCAGGAAACCTTCACCTTCCTTGGATTACCTTTCCAGATGGTTCAGTGAAGAAATCATTTGCTTCCCTTTCAGCCAACTGCTTAAGCACCCACCGACATGAAACCTTCCAGTATCCTAAGGACTTGTGAACAATGTTGTAAGCACTCCCATACCATATGCCAAGCGCCTGGGAAATGGCCATAATTTGCACACGCCGATCTGCTTTCACTGTTGCATCCATGCGGGAAATATTGTCAGTCGGCGACGAACGCAGCCTTCCTGACCGCTCATTGTCAAGCCCTTTGTTGAACTCACAACACAACCGCCTTACAGTTCTCAGAGCGAGATGGTTTCCCCCATATGTGGGCTGCATGTTCCTGTAGTTCTCGAGAGGCGTTCGTCTCTTGCTCCATAGAAAACAAATCACATTTCGTTCCTCTAACGCCACGGACGTGTGAAGCACAGCCACCATCTTTAAAACTGACAGCAGCGCCGTGCGGCAGAGCTAGCGTCAGATAAGGCCGTCACGAGACAACAGGAGTCCACAATTTATAACCAATTAAGCAAATCAAATCGCGTGGCAAAGAAAGTAGCGTTCTGCTCAAATTTACCACGAATCTTAAATATTAGAGCAAAACCCTCAACTGCTAACTCTAAAAAAAAAGACAACTCTTGGTGGAGGGGACGACTCAATGCTGTGGCCAGTGACGAACGAGAATACAACTTATTTTACGAAAAAACAGGGGAACGCAACAGAAGCTTTCCACTTTTGGCATACAAAATGCAGATTTACGAACAGGAGGTTGGTACTGTCCTGGAGTAGTGTGTTTCTCGCTTGGTCAGCCTCTTTGCACCAAGCATGGTGGCGGGATGATTCAGTCGACCAAAATTTTGGAGCAAAAGCAAGCTATTTTCCCACATTGGTCAGGCGGCGTTATGGCCTACTGTTCTTTGATGTTCATACAGAAAAGACAAAGATGTCATGCTCAGATACACTCTGGAAATAGCATTGGTGCACGGCATCCTCTGGCCTGAGCCAACGAAAGTATGGAGTAGGCCACGGCCCAACTTCTGCGAAAACTGCCCAAGACACCGGGGATGCTCACCCTTGGTAATGTTCCATTTGCATGAATCCTGCATTCGTACAGTTATCTTTTAGCGTGGGTTCATAGCAAAGGCTTGACATTGGTAGCAAAAATTGCTTAAAATCCAAATGAAATTGACCTTAGAGCTACATTTCTTTTCTTTTCTTTTTTTAAAAAAAGACCATATATCATAAAATAATGTTTTCATCAGGATGTCGAAATTACAGTAGCAGTGTTGCTTGTTTGCATAAATGTGATACGAGGAAGTTTTATCCGTAGTGAACTAGCGTGAGAACGACATGTGAGCTCGTTGGTTCATCAGAAGCTATCAACTAACCTCCTCTAATGTAGTATCTAACACCTCTTGCATTAGAAAAGGTCTGCTCACCCGAAACTTCCTCGCGTTTTTGGGATTCGAACGCAAGATCTTTGCCTTTTGTAGGCAAAATGACTGAACTACCAAAGCTCGCCTCATAACATGCCCTCACACCCGTACTTCTGCTGGTACCTCACCTGAGTCTATTAATACGTTTTTACTGCTTACAAACTGTATGATATGTTAATCTCAGTGTGAAACGACATATAATGAATGCTGTAGTATCAAAAATGAAATCAAGTGGCGCCTCGGTGCGTCTGTCTTGTAATTATGACCTTGTGACTAGTAACTGTGAGCGTGTGTTGCGTCAATGGTGGTGTGTGGTATGTGTTTACTTATCGAAATGAATGGGTGAGAAAAATTATTTCTTGTGGATATCAAGATATTTTTTAATAGATTAATTGTACTTGTACATAAAAATGTTCTCCACAAAAACTGATTGTTTTTGCGTGTGTCTAATATGCAGATTAGTAATAAAAACCTTTCTCGTTCTGAGACAGAATTGAGTTACATCATTATGTTGCACATAGCTACTCTCCTTTGAAAGGATGGCTGCTTCTGACAAACAGCCGGGAGACCGGTGTGCTGACCAAATGCCCTTCTATATACACATCCAGTGACGCGTGTGGGCTGAGGATGACACGGAGGCTGGTGACGCTGACGCTAACGCTATACTTACGGGCCTAATCCTTGGCCCGAGGTTTGGAGTCATGGCTTAGCCACAGCCTAGGGGATGTTTGGAGGGTAGGAGACGAGGTACTGGTGGAAGTAAAGCTGTGAGGATGGGGCATGAGTCGTGCTTGGGTATCTCAGTTGGTAGAGCACTTGCCCGCGTAAGGCAAAGGTCCCGAGTTCGAGTCTCGGTCCGGCACACAGTTTTAATCTGCCAGGAAGTTTCATATCAGCGCACACTCCACTGCAGAGTGAAAATCTCATTCTGGAAACATCCCCTAGCCTGTGGCTAAGCCATGTCTCCGCAATATCCTTTCTTTCAGGAGTGATAGTCTTGCATGGTTCGCAGGAGAGCTTCTGTAAAGTTGGGAAGGTAGGGGACGAGGTACTGGCGGAAGTAAAGCTGTGAGGACGGGGCGTGAGTCGTGCTTGGGTATCTCAGTTGGTAGAGCACTTGCCCGCGAAAGGCAAAGGTCCCGAGTTCGAGTCTCGGTCTGGCACACAGTTTTAATCTGCCAGGAAGTTTCAAGACTGCAATGTTGTCCAGACATCCTGGATGCTGTCACGACATTTAAAGATATAAAGTTGGCTGTACATCATCTATTTAGCTTCACTGAGCATCAGTTTTAGCAGTTCCTAATTCAGAACTTTCAATCTTTGAGGTATGTCCAGATTCGGAATTTGTCACTGGACAGCGAACTGTAAATTACTTTTTACTGAGCAGCGACTGTGAAAGCAGGAGAACATATCAATATATTGATGGTGGGCAATAGTGTCATAGCAGTACTGAAGTACATGCTGTTTTCATCAGTTTTCTATTGGTATTGACATTTGTGCTACTGAATATTTTGGCACATGCAGCTTCTTTCTCTCTCTTCTTCAGGCAGATTTTCGGCACTGTCAGAACTTAGCACATTTTCTCTCTTTGTATGACTATATCAACATTTACCAGATTATATTGCATTATTTCTGCAAAATATGGGCAACTTCAATGAATTTCATATATTCTTCATGTCATTAGAAGGTGGCCTCTTGGTGACATTAATCTCCTGCACCTAATTTTGTTTCAGGAATATAGAAGAATTGCTGCTCCATGCTGTGCTGAGCAATTCATGCAGACTAATGTTGTGCATGCAATTTGGGCTGCCTCACCACTATTGTCACATACAGAATGTCCCTTACAAGCAAGTGCATTGATTCAATACCATTACACTTCAAACATCAAAAGTGTCTGATGTACATAGTCTTACTTTGAATCAAAGGAAGCTTGAGTCAATGCACTCTGGAAAAGTAGGTGAATCAAATGTTACTGTAAAGTTGGCAGTTTACTTTATTGTAAATTCTTGTTTAGATTTCTCATTGATTTCCCATTGAATACTGACAGCAGAATTAAATCGTCCAAAGATTCCCTTAGAGTTATTTTGAGGGTATCAAAGCAGAATTTTCAGATGAAATGGTTCATTTTACATATTATTTTTCACAACTAGAAAATGTAATATGAAAAAACATTTCAAACATTGTGGTAATTTACTTATTTTTAAAATACTACTCCATCACCTTTTGCAAATGCTACAATGATATTAAGAATATATAGATTATGACTGTGTATGTTACAAGTGGATGAAGTTAACTAAAAGTTTTGCAAAATTGTTGTCAATATTAATGAAAGTACTTTATGATACAATCACTGACAATTGTGTATCACACAAGACAGACTCTCAAATTATCCTTAAAGATTTATCATGAAAAATTAAGGAAACTGAACGTTTAATATGGTGACTCATTAACATTTAATTTCTACATTGTCATGTGGTATTGTTCAAGAATTGTACTTATATGTCATTTTTGCAAATAATTTAAGGAGTAAAGATAACAATTCTCCAAAATGTAGAGGCATAGAGTTGTTAAAAGGCTCATAGACAAGACTGAGAACTTTGTTGGCTTTGCAGCTCAGCAATAACTGGGGCCAGGGAAGGAAGAATATAATGTGTGAAAGGGAGGGCTGGGGAAAGGTGGCTGATGGCTGTGATAGCGAGACAGCAGGTGCATCAGATAGGATAGGAAAGCTGCATGGGCACTTGGAAAGGTCGTGCATTGCAAAATAATGTGGAGAATCTGATTGGGAGGGGGAGACAGAACACAGAAAGGAGAGACTGCAGGGAAGAAACTGTTGATGGAGGATGAGTGAGTTTAGATCCAGGGGCAGGAGTGGAGTTGAGTGTGAGGCAGAGAGCTAGCAAAGATTGAGGCTGGAATATTATCACATCAAAGGATGTGTTGCAAGGACAGCTCCCATCTACGTATTTCAGAGAAGCTAGTTTGGGGGAAAGAACCTAAACTGCACAGGTTGTGAAAAAGTCATTGAAACTGAGCATGTTGTGCCCAGGAGTGTTTTCTACAACTGGGTGGTCAATTCTGCTCTCAGTTACCATTTGAGAGAGGTCACTTATTCAGATGGACAGGTGATTGGTGGTCATGATCATGTAAAATGCTGCACAGAAATTGCAACAGAGCTGATATGAACATGGTTACTTTCACAGGTGGTCCTGTTGCTGATGGGGTAGGATAAACCTGTGACATTGACTGGAGTGGATATGCTGGGTGGCTGTATTGGACAGGTCTTGAAGCTGTGCTGTTCACAGGCATACAAAAACCATGTACCAATAGGTTGTGAATGGGTTTGGTATAAGGATGGACTAGTGTATTGCAGATTGGGTAGATGGCAGGGAGGGATGTGAAGGACTGTTGATAGGGTGTTTCGCATTTCCAGGCACAAAGATAAATTGTCGAAACCCTGGCAAAGGATATGGCTAAGTTGATCTAGTCCAGAATGATACTGGGTGATTCTTTGCAGCTGATTACTGGTGAAAGGGGGGGGGGGAGTGGGGGGATGAAATGAAATATAATTTTTTAACATATGGCTATAGTGTAATGTAATGTAAGCTTTGATGAAGTGAATGAATGCTGAAAAGGAAGAGAGAAGTACTTGGAGAATTAAAATGGTAAGTCTGAGTTGTGACTGTACATGGATAGCTCAGTTGAAAAAATCATTGTACATGAAAGTCAACCTTCTGGGATCAGATTCTGACCCAGTGCATGTTTCAGTATGCCACGAAGCTTGAATGAATATAGCTTTTCTAGCACACTATTACAGACTGGGTGCACTGTAACAGTCTACATTGATACTAATGCAAATAAATAAATTGATTTTAAAGATATGCTACGTCTGTGAAATTTATATTTTCATTAAGGGTTCTATGAAGAAAAATCAGTTAAAAGAATTGATTTTTCACAAATATAATTTTCAAAATTTGGGAAAAAATGTTTCTCTTACACTGCATCCCACCTTCCCCTGCTTGAAGCAGGTATGTGAATTTCTACTAATATTAAATCTTTTACAGTTAGGAGTAGATTTTTTCAGCTGGAAAAGGAAGTCTTGACATCTAGAATAAATTTTTTTTACGTGCCATTCTGAATCCACCACCTCCTTTTGCGCCAAAAAAGCTCCATACAAGTTGCTGGTGAGAAGAAGCAGGTCATTCAGTTTTGAGTCTGCAATTATTTAATCAGATTTTCTGGTATCTAGTATAACTGGCAAATGGTTCAGTACTTAAACCTACTTTAAAATACAAGACAGTTTGAGGAAGATAATAACAATCTGTTTCTGTTAACATCACCATAATAAAGAAATGTGAATACTTCGCAAACAATTCGCATTTGGTATCTACAAATATATTTAAGGAGAGTAATGATTTATACCAAAATCTATTTTGTTGTTAGCAGAAAAAAGTTCTGAATACATTTCTGATTTATTGTTGTTATGTTGTCCTATGCCATTTCTTTTTTCAATACTGTTATAAAAAATATTAAGCATCTCTTCTCTCAAAATTTTTTGTTCTTATTCTCCATCTTCAAATTTGTAGTGGAATTTCTGAAATGATGTTTTTGTCAGTCAGTGTTGTAATAGGGAATTACTTTCCTCAAAGACAATGGAAATCATTTTGAAATATGAGCAGACTCAGTGGGAAGTTCCATATTTTTGCTCTACAGATGTCAACCAACCAGACTTGGTACTACTTGTCTGAAGAGTGCCAGTTATAAAATGAGTGTTAAGTGGCAGCACAAACAGACGTGTAAGTAGTGTGGCTGGCACTAAACGGTTAGTCAACCAATTTGTTAGTGCTCCAGAGCTTTAATAGCTTGCACTGGGTTTCCAACCTGTCAGTACTGTCAGAGAAGCCACTGCTGCAGCCACTTGTTGTGTTTTTGTGTCATGTTATGGCTGGAGTAACTGACAAGCTTTTCATGGTATGTTGCTATTTGTTTAGGTATTATTACAATAGATTACTGACACTTGAAATTATAACTATGAAGTAAACAGTAAATGTTAAAATAATAATATGTGACAAAAAGAGATACAAGAAGTTAGACAATTTTTTAAAAAACTAGAAAAAATATATATTTTGCCACTTTGTGTCTAATTTTTATGCTGCAATTAAATGATCTAGCATTAAATGTGATTAAAGTAAGTTGTGGTTCCATATCAGTAACAGGCTAGAAGTGAAAAGTCTGCAAAGAAGAGATTTAATAAGGATATCAGCAGCTTACTTAACAAACTCTCAAAAAGAGTTATGCATGATTTTGATGTTGCAATGATCTTCTTTGATGGACAGTATTCTGTTGATTTACATTACTATA
This sequence comes from Schistocerca nitens, assembly GCF_023898315.1. Taxonomy (NCBI): domain Eukaryota; kingdom Metazoa; phylum Arthropoda; class Insecta; order Orthoptera; family Acrididae; genus Schistocerca; species Schistocerca nitens. The sequence continues at coordinate 980,284,029 of NC_064615.1, read as the reverse complement.
CTGCCATATTATTTTTTCTGTGGAGGCTCTAGAATTGTAGGATTTCATCTACTTTTATATAAATAATTACATTTGCTTTGTACTAAATACAAATTTAGCTCCTCACCCAAATCTTGCTAGGTCTATGTCATTTATACAAATGTTTTAGAGAAGTACCTTTTGCTGTGTTAGGTTATTTAAACTTTTTTCCACATCTCATTGCAAGTATAAAGTTTGATGAGTTCACATATGTTTTTCATTGGATAGCTCTAAGCAATCCTGTATTTGCTACTACATGAACTATCTCTAATACCAAATCATATCAACCTTATGGAAATTGAATTCAGCTCAGTTTTTTTATAATTAACCTTCATAGCATATTGAAATTTATATTTATCAGATGTTTCAGCTGTATGTACAGTGATTCAGTATTTTTAACCACTTGTGACTGGCTATAATTTAACAAGTACTTCATCACACCAGCTGTTCAGTACAGCTTCAGCTAGTAAATAACTTATTGTAAGCATAATTCACCAGCTTCATGTTTTGTAACTATGTTACGCCATTAACATATACAAGATACAAAAATGCCCAAAAATACTTCACTATGGGATGCCACAGCTGAGAGTCTTGTATGGTGATTTTACTGGTAGGTTTTTGCCTTCAATCTTATAACCTACTTTAGCTCACTGTCCTCTGTCTTGGAGAAAATTTAGCACCATTCCTCTTATACTGTAAGCATCTAATCTGGATAAAAGGACTGGCTTATTTACAGTATCAAAGGCCTTAGACATAAAAGTCCCAATAATTTCTGTTGCTTTTATGCAGTCTGTGTAGCAGTTAATGGAAAAAAGTTGTTACTGCAGTTATTGCGGACTGTCCTTTTTGGAAACCCTTGCTACAAGTGGTTTATTAGGTTGTAATTTTAGAAGAAAGATTACATTTGAACTAGACTTTGTCTTTCAAGTAGCTTGCCAAGTGCTGAAATCTATTAAATTGGCCTGTACTGAATTCTGTCAATGGTTGCTCCTTTTTATACACTGATTATGTATCACTCAGCCATTACATGTTTTTATTTTGAGTTTTGATATTATTTTCATTACCTCACATTCTGTTACACTCCTCATGAAAAATGAATTACTCATGATAGTTAAGTTTATTACTAGTGCTGATTCATAAGTGTCTTCCCTGTATGTCTTACTAAAATGCTCTATGAACACCTCACTCACCACCATTCTGTTTTCTCTTAATGCTATATTTTTGCAACCTGATACTCTTTTCACATTCATTGTTCACTATATTCCATGCTATTTTACTAATATTACTGGATTCATTATATGTCTAACGTAATAATGTACTTTTAGTGTGTTCAGGGATCCCTCTATGTTTTACTGCTAGATTTGTGTTTTGTTAGCAAGTATTGCTGTTTGGTGTCCCTGAACAGTACATATAAGTATTTCATATTTTCCTATTATTTGTGAATTTCTGGATGAATTTTAAGTTTATTTGTATAGTCTATTTTCCTTAGTGTTTTACCACTTGATATGCCTGATCAAATTCTTTGGTTAAATATTTCATAGAAATGGCACCAGTTTTAACCCACTACCAGTCTATGCCATTAGTTTTCCTTCTAGAAATGAGTAAGTCACTGTGCAGAACTATTTTGTGGTTGGCATTAATCTCTGTGGCTAGAGCTCTATGGCTTTTAATATTCTCACCACTAATTCTTCTCTATTTAAATTCACAACAATGAGGGCAATGCAAGTGTGTGGGTCAGGTGTTATTCTGATTGTTGACACATTCATATGGATATGGTCATTATTATAGCTTAAAAAGTACGTGCTCACATCTCCTATTACATAAACTGTTTTTTGTTTGTTGAGAAGTTATTCAGAAGTTCTTCTAAATGACAAAGCATTTCATCTCCATGACTGTTTGGTGCTCCATTCAGGCCAGCTATTATTAAGTTGTTTGTGTCTAGCTTTATTTGTACTGCTGCCAATTAAAAGTCAATCTACACAGTGAGTTCATCAACTTAATCAGTGTTTTTGCATTGAATGTTATTTCTAGCCTAACATAAATGTCTGCAGCATCACCCTTGTGTATCTTTCTATAATACACCATACAGACTCACAGTTTTGTATTTATTTAACTTAAAACTATGAGTCTATTCCCTCTTGCATCCAAGTTCAGCTGCAATATATAAACATAGTTTACTATGTCTTAGAAATTCATTGAATTGTAGTATTTTATCAGTGATGTACTGGATAATATTGGACATTATTTTACATTTTTGTCTACTTTTGTTCTGTCAGCAGTTGATTTTCTTTGGTGTATGTAAACTGAAGGCTCCTTTACACTAAAAAAAGGAACTTCACATTCACTCATGCACAAACTGTTTTCATCAATTAGGCAGTTCAGTTCAATCCTTTATATAAACATATATGAACATTCATGTTATCTGGAATTTACATCCTTGAGTCCAGACATTCTGATAAAGAAGGAGTAATTAATAGTTACTCTGATTTTGAGTATTGGTATCTATGTATTTCTAATTTCCTAACTGATGCCTACCAGCGACCATTTTAACACTTTTGATCCATAACATAAAACTCCACACTGAAGCACAGACTGGAATGCAGTCTACAGGTAAATTATTTTTGCATCAAGTACTGTGCCAGTGAATTTCACCATTCATCCTACATTCACTCTTATTTATAATCATAAATAGGATTATGGTTTAAATATATTGGCATGTAAGGGTGTGAATCTCAAGGTCCCAGAAGAGGCTTATGAAAGATGTTAAGTTATTTACTCAAATAATTTTCTTACTGTACTTTCCTGTAGAATAAACATGTTTTGGCCTTAGCAACAATGACAAAGGAGGTGAGAATTGGTGGAATGGGGAAGCTATCAGGGAGAAAGGGTCTGGGTGGTATTGAGTGATAAGGGGAATTGTTCTGAGTTTAATGGAAGTGGGAGCTATGTCAGTCAAAGAGTAATAAGAGAATATTGCCCAGGAGTTTTATCTGTGAATAAGGCCTGTGGACTAGTTGTGGGGGAGGAGGGCGAGGTTGTCAGCATAGGTAAAGGTAAGGTAAAGTTCTGTATTCTGGCCCTAGTGGGGCCAACTGGGCTCGACCATATTGGCGTGTCATCCTCTGCTAATGGCCTCACAGGATGCATCATGGTGAGTCATGTGGCCAACACACCACTCTCCACGAAATGTATTCCCAATTGTGAATAAGGACAACCATCAGCTGTAGAATGGAATGATGACAATGAAAATTTTTGCTGAACTGGGACTTGAACCCGGATTTCCCACTTATCGCAAGCAGTCGCCTTGCCATTTGACTATCCGTGCATGACTCATGGCAAGACCCAAACTTCCATATGTCGTCAACCATGCGTCTATGATCTGTGCTCATACATCCATTATGTATATTCCCGAACAGGTCAGACACTGTGCTTGAAAGTCGCTTGCCCGGTATCGGCAGAAAGTTACGATATAGCAGTGCCTGTGTTATTCTGATTATGATGCAAAATTCCTTTAGACTGCTCGCGATAAGCGGGAAATCTGGGTCCACGTCCCGGTCCGGCACAAATTTTCATCGTCGTCATTCCACTCTACAGCTGACGGTTGTCTTTATTCGCAATTGCGAATACATGTAGTGTTTCGTAATGGATGTAGTGGCCACAGTGCCTGTTCCTTTGTACATGCATGCATGTCCAAAGGAACTTTGCATTGTAATCACAATAACACAGACACTGGAACATCGTAATCCACCACTCCCCAAGTCATTATTGGGTTTCTTGACCTTGGAACCACCACTAATTGGTTGAGTAGCTCCTCAGTTGGACTCATGAAGCTGATTGCATCCCATACCAGTCCTCCCACCAAGGGCCAGGAACTGAAACTGGGTCCCCCACGCCGCAGTCAGCTGTGCTGACCACTCAACTGCAGGGGCGGATTGTTGGTGGTGCAGGAATTGAGAGAATTCATGGTAAGGCAGTTATATTTGTTGTGAATGCCTAGGCTGTAGGGAAAGGAACGTTTGATAGGAGAAGGGATGGCAGCTGTTAAAGCGTAGATATTGTAGTACTGAGGTTTGTGTGTAGGCTTCATTGAGGTCCACGTCAACATCAAGGAAGGTAGCTTTTGAGTCTCGAATAAGAGCAATAGCCCAATCTTAATTTAATATTATATGCTTCTCTCTACTTCTAAAGGTGAATAACTCAGCAACATTGGCCGGCCGTGGTGGTCTTGCGATTCTAGGCACTGCAGTCTGGAACCGCGGGACTGCTACGGTCACAGGTTCGAATCCTGCCTCGGGCATGGATGTGTGTGATGTCCTTAGGTTAGTTAGGTTTAAGTAGTTCTAAGTTCTAGGGGACTGATGACCTAAGATGTTAAGTCCCATAGTGCTCAGAGCCATTTGAACCATTTTGAAATCAGCAACATCGACCTTTTAGGAAATACAGCTTGAGGCATTGACTGACTGCAAAGATTGTTCAGGTCTGAATAAGGTGTCAATATTTAAACAAGTACATCTATATAACTACAATAAAAATATAAGCTTTAGCAGCATTAACACTTCTGTAATACAATTGTATTTATTCCTATGGGACTGACATTTTCTGCTGATACATCTATTGGAATAAATAATGTTTCGTTAGTCCAAGGTTCCGTTTCCCTTGCGGAAAATGTGTTCCAACTACGGACCAGTGATTACTCTCTATGTTCAAATCAAATGTGTGTGAAATCTTATGGGACTTAACTGCTAAGGTTATGAGTCCCTAAGCTTATACACTACTTAACCTAAATTATCCTAAAGACAAACACACACATCCATGCCCGAGGGAGGACTCGAACCTCTGCCGGGACAAGCCGCACAGTCCATGACTCCAACGCCTTAGACCACTCGGCTAATCCCGTGCGGCTACTCTCTATGCTAATAGATCCTATGACAAGTGTTTTTGTTAATATTCACATCTGTCACTGCCAGAGCAGTATTTAGACAGGTGAAAAATGTGTAGCTGCGCAGGGCGGTAAAATGTTGATATCGAAAATTTTTTAAGCATAGTTTTTTTAATGTTCATTGCATCAGCAGTCGGTCATTCAATAATTTATTGGCAAAGTGTTGACAAAGTGCACCTGTCATTAAACTCTTTAGTCCACCTGTATAACTTCTTCCTTGTATGAGTGCATTGAGGCTCTGCGAAACAGGGAGCGTGTAACCTGTAACTCTAGTGTTGCACCCTACGGCATCGTCCTGGTCAAAAAGGAGGCAGGCGCCTGCGCTAGATCGCCCTTCAATGTGGTGTACAGCTGGCAAGTTGGCCATTTTCAAGTCCGTGGCACACAAGTGAGCGCAAGATGGCGGCAGAAGCAGAAAGACTGATTGAGATGGTTCATGCAGATGTATTTTTGTACTATACACGGCACTGTGGTTATAAAAATGTGATGAAAAAGGCAGCAATAAGGAATAAAATTGACACAATTGTACATTAAACAGGTGTTTTCTCTGTTTATGACGGCGACATCATTTGACTGATGTAGCACCAGATGAATATTGTGGTGTACACTACAGTTCAGCTGAAATAATGATGTGCTTGCACAAGCTAGTGGTGCCATTGTGGTACAGCTTAAGCTTCTAATATGTAGCTTTAACAACAGCACTGCAGTTCGGTATCGACTGTAGGTCTATAGGTCTTATTAAGCCTCGTCACTCTTGAGTGTGTATACCGAAGGCATTTTCCACCACACGACGGCCCCCGCATTTTTGTTGATTGAGAATTGCTTTTGAAGGCTCTTCAAGGGCCGATGTTTTGGGGAAAGGGATCATCAGATACGTTTATCATTTAAACCCTTCATCACCTGTCAGCACATCAGGGATGGGCATGTTTGTGCCCGACAATGGTTTCTGAGGTAGAATACATTTTCCTCACATGAATTCGCGAAAAAATGCAGAGTTTTCAAAACTTGTGCTGTCAAAGCGTCGATAATCCTGGGGTTGTAATCGCTATCTTTCCTCTGAACCTATGGGCTTTTTCTAGTTTGTTTCAATTTTTTGAATTTTTTTTTCAGTTTACCGAGCTTATGTAACTTCGCAGTTGTTCGCGAGACATTTGAAAATAACTGAAGAAACAATTTTCATAAGTCCACATTTTCTGGATAATCGAGAGTCCACTGCAGTTTGATTATATCGAATGCAACAGAACTAACTTCACTATGGCCAGTTTGTACTCAAACTGATACCTTAATTTTGAGTCGAGAACCACATGAACGCTGTGTTGGGTGTGATGGCAACGTAACTATGCAAGCAGTATAACTGAAAACAAGTTTTTGTAACAAAAATAATTTGAGCCACTGTTTTCAGGACGCTCAGTTCTAACATACTTCACATCCATGCTGACAGTGCAATTTGGAAATTGCCTCTGTTCTATCAGTCCCAACTAAATTTTCTTTCAGATTTCCTTTGCTGGTTGAGGTAAATACAGTGGTTGTAAAATGTTGTACAGTTCTCTACACACACATGTGTCTAAGATGGAGACAGCTTCCTTCCCCTGCGGAATTAAAAAGCGATGGTGTGGCGTGAATCACCAGTGGCCGAATATTTGGAACAAAATGTTCTATTTGTTAGTGATAAATGCGTCATATGAGGTAAAATAATTTGCATATGCCTTGATTGATACGTGAGACTGTTCGAGCAAAGCGGAAGAGTCTATGAGATTCCCACAGCAAATTTTGTTTCAGCATAGAAGACTGACGATTGACGTTTAGCCCAAACTTGTTTGCACACCGTGTTGACTATATTTTTCAGCTTATATTTTATTTATATAGCTCCACGTTTTATGATTATTATTAATTTTGAAAATATATAGTTACGAAAAATAGAATAATAGGTTTATACCATAAATAATGTTCTATCATAAATAATGTTCTACCATTCAGCGAACGAAGAATCAATTAACATCATAAATAATGCGCTTGCCTCAAACAAACTGACTGGTCTTTCCTCTGAACCTAAGGACTTTCTCTAGGTTGTTTCAATTTTTGAAATTTTCGGTTGAATGAGCATGTGTGACGTTTCCAATTGTTCGCGGTACACTCGAAAATAACTGAAGAATCCGTCTTCACAAGACGAGAGTTCCTTGCAAAGATGGTGTAAATCCCCGTCATTTAGTGTTAATTTCATATTTCCACTTTCTTTGTTTCCTGAAAGCGAGTGCAAATAATGACAACAGTTGAGCGTCGGGGAACGGCAATTCATGTTTAGTGGGCAGAAGCTGACTTGTCCGCGACGAGCGCCATTCAACAAGTGGATCGCTGCGTCCCGCAAACTCTGACCACAACCAACTGCAGCCGTCAACAGAGCGATTCGAACACATGGGCAGCCCGTTCACTGTTTTACACAGCCATACTCTCCACGTAATAACGTAGCTTACGAGATATTACGTGCGGCATCGTGTTGAATTTCTTCACCCATTCATGGTTATGTTTCCGTCATACACAACACAACGTTTCACTTAGTTCTCAGCTTTAAATTTCGGTATTAATTCACAGTATTATAACTGGTCAAAGTGAAGCTGGTTCTATTGTATTCGATATCATCGAAGTACGGTGGACTTTCGACTACCCGACTCGTGCCTATGGCCTCCACACTATTCGGCCTACTTAATTAATATCATAATAATACTTCACCATAATAATATAAGGATTAATTTATTGTACGTACTGTACTTTTACAAGGCTTCAGCAAGCAGCTGCCGGCTACAATGCTGCGTGACCTTCCACTATGTTTTATACGTCTTTTGTGATTGTAAGCCGGCCGCGGTGGTCTAGCTGTTCTAGGCGCGCAGTCCGGAACCGCGCGACTGCTACGGTCGCAGGTTCGAATCCTGCCTCGGGCACGGATGTGTGTGATGTCATTAGGTTAGTTAGGTTTAAGTAGTTCTAAGTTCTAGAGGACTGATGACCACAGATGTTAAGTCCCATAGTGCTCAGAGCCATTTGAACCATTTATGATTGTAACACATCTGGAGTCACAATTATAATACTGAATAAATTACTGGGACTACTGTTCGAAACACGATACTTAGAAGCGCTCAAAACAACAATGAACACACGTAGAGAGCAGCTGCCTTGGCAAACTGTGTTCTTTGCTGCAGTCACAGTAGCACTGACATCGGTGGATTCCGCCAGCCACCGACATCGTCCGAAGAAGGTCGATCCTTTCAAATCAGTGCGCCGCTTCGTTCGCGGTCGCAATGTAGCCGATCTCATCGCCCGAACGTGCAGATTTCGGACGACAATCGATGAAATTAAAATCAGTTGGTTTTCGGTCATAATGGCCAACATGACACGAAACATGGAATGTGGGAAACTGATAAGTTTAGTGAAAGGAATAGTTTGTGGTACCCGGAGGATGGAAAATATCATAAGCTTCTACTGAAATCGCAGGTTTATTGGAAACGACAAGTAGGCAAAATCTTTACCGGAAATTGTTCAAGCAACAAAGATGGTTTATCTTATGATTAAAGTTACTGTTATGGATCTTTTTGGGTTGTGATAGGTGGACATTAGCCGTCCACAAATTATTGTTATTGCTCATTGGCGTTTTTATGCTAGTAGGCTGTTTATTCTGTTCCATGAAGTGGTTTGCAAATGTGGTGCACGTATGTTTTTCCACTTTACACTGCTTTAGGTTTTAAAGTATCCCAGGCTCAGTGTTTGTCTTTCACATGTATGCTGAATGACAATCATTGATAGTTAACTGACATATATCTGCGCAAATTCAAATACATTCAGCGAATTAGATTTGTAGTCCTTCCCTAGAGGTGTGGTTTGAGCTCTATTAAAAACTCTGATACTCAATACTGGTTCAAGTAAAGCTAGAATTTTGAAATTAGATATTTGACATCTTACCAATCATTAGACCTATACCGCATTCTGAAAAGTACAGTTTCAAAGTTTTTGTGGGATGTGTTGGATGTTATATACAATGCCGTAAATACTAATTTAAAAGCTAATATTTTCACTCTTGCGCCACAGATACTACGAAATTTTTAATTTATACTGTGTCGTACTTTGGAGCTATGCTCCGTGCAAGTTCCCTGAAATACACTGTAATATAGTTGATACCGTAGTCTTTATTATAGCTACACTGAATCTGAAATAAAACTGCCTCCAGAAATACTGTTACATCCTTTCTCAAATCCACTGGGCAAGTGTTCAAAGAGTGTCGAAGCTTTCAGTACTAGAATCTGATTATGTGAATATACTTACTGCTAGTATTGCATTAATATATGAGGATGGTTCAATAAGTAATACTTCACTTTTTTTCTCAGAGTATATTTATTGCTAAGAGTCAGAATTTGGTGACAATATACATCAACATGTCTTGTCCATGTCCTATTTTTCTACGTAGTCTCCATCATGTTCTATGGCAGTATGTAACGTTGTGGGAGAGCATGTATTACCTGCTGATAAAAACTCTTGTCCTGTAGGCGTACCTATGTTTTCACTGCATGACACTCTTGTCATCTTCAAAGTGTGTTCCCTGTAGGGAATCTTTAAGCGGATCAAAGAGATGGAAGTCCGAGGGTGCCAGGTCTGGACTGTAGGGTGTATGAGGCAATGATTTCCAGTGGCTGTGACAGAACATCCCGAGCATGGCTGATCATGGAGCTCTGTTTCTGCATTTCCTGGGGCTGTAACTTTCTTTACCCAACGTCTAACTGCACTCCTATCAACTGCAGCATCGCCATACATTGCCCACAAACGTTCATGGATTTCACCATGGTTTCTTTTTCTGCACACTAGAATTCAATAACAGCATGCTGGTTATAACATGAGTCGAATGTAGGTGCCATTTTGACTCTGTACTACGGCTCTGCCATCTGCCAGAACGGTTCGAAACTTCAGAGGTGCATAGAACAAACATCAAATGTGAAGCACTAACAAGGACATTTGCCTATGTATATTAATGGAGTTAAAAAAAAAAAGTGGGGCATTACTTATTGAACCACTTTCGTACACCGTTTTTAGAAGAAAGTACATGGCTGTGACACCACAAATCTACTTTTCATTAATTAAACAATACTTGCTTACACACAAATTTTATCCATTCATCATATAATAGAAACATCTACTTTCACCACGTAAATTAACCATTATGTGCTCATAACCTCATTGACAAAACCTTTATACACCAAAGTCACCACTGTAGAATAATAAACCATAACTTGAACAATGTGTTTGGGAGAGATCCTTAGTGCGGTGTATCATTGAAACTACATATTTTCGTAATACATGGGTATTTTTTGAAACTCATCTGGTGATTCCAATAACTGATGACAGAGTGTACGGTACTCGAAACGTTCTTTTCGAGACAGATATAGCTCATCGGCATCTCATTAATAGCAAACGCCGCATTGCAGCACTTGTCTCCAAGCACAGAGCCGTCGCAGTTTCCATCCCATCCAAGGAAATTAAAATCTAACATACCTCATAAAAAGACTAGATTCTAACCTAACCGAACCCAACGTGCTCGACCCGGCCAAAAGATGACGAATGAGATCGGAAGCGCTGTGACTGAGCTGTCGTCCGATGTTGTCGCGCGATCTCTGGCGACAGCGTCTGACGACTGTTATCGGTGCCATTATGAACGCAGCCTTTCTTGAGTTGCACATCAGAGGGCCAAAGTGCGTGCATTGTTACGCTGTTATTTTGAGCGGTCCTTTGTGTTTTAATTTGAGTCCGAAATGAGTGATAAATGAAATAAAGTTGTAGTGATTTTGGAAGTCAGAAAATGTTAATAAAATTTTTTGATGTAGAAAGGGTTTTTCGAATCGTACTGTTGTGGTCGGAAGAGGGAATTTATAAAATTCCGGCCTATCCGGCATGTTTGTTGTCCAGCTTGACCATCCACCACACGACGCCAGATAGTCAGAATTCTACTGTATGTTCAGTTTCCAACACCCTACATCGCAGACACTTTTTTTTTCAGTTCACGCAAGCGGTATGGATGGACGATCTAGGTTCAGTGGTGCTGCATATCGAAAGAAAGCCGAAAAGGCAGAGGAATAGTAAACTTTTACAGAAAATACTGCGACTAGACTCATATTTCAGTTGTAAAAGTGAAAGCGAACCGTGCGGCTCTGAGCATTCAGGTGAGGCTGCGGTTCAAAACAGTAACAGTGAACAGTGTAGCTCTGAAAGTGTAGGCGAAATGAGAGTTTTAACTGGTAAACAGAATGTGGAAGTTCTAACTTCCAGAACTCCAAAAGGGTGTCCAGTATCTACACTCTCTAAAGCAGCGGATTTTCCTGTTCCAAATAATGTTCCATTTTATTGGTAAAACAATGCTCAGCACTGGATTATTTGGTTAAAAATGATATTAATCAAAACAAAAATACTGATTTTTCAATTTGCTCACAGCGACACGCCGATGGATCTCAGCGATTTTGCAGCAAAAAATTGTTTCAGAGGGTTTTGATGAATGGGGTAATTATAAATCGTGAATATTTTGTACATTCTCCTGCGCAAGAATCGTTGTTCTGTTTATGTTGTAAATTATTTGTTGATGCATCCCAGTTCGCAGTATCAGGTTTCAGTGATTGGAGACACGCTGGAACAGGAATAGCTGGACATGAACATTCTACATCTACTGAGATTGCTTGTTAAAATTGAAAAACAGAGGAAACGAGCTGAATCGAACTGACAAATGGTTGCTCGCCCAGCATGAACATGAAGTTATGTATTGTAGAACTGTGCTGAAAAGAGTCGTTTCTGTAGTTAATAAGCTAGCTTCTAGGGTCAAGTATTTTGTGGAGACAAAGAGATGTTTCGTTTTGCGAAAAAACAAAATTTCATGATGTGTCTGGAATTAACTGCTCTTTTCTGGCTGACCATACAGCAAGGTCTGATAACGCTGGAAAAGGATTTACTTCATACCTGTCACCAACACCAAGATTTAATACGTCTTGTGGAGAGATTAGTGACCCCAGAAATATGTAATGAAGTTATGTCTCCTAAATATTTTTTTATGCATAGCAGGTTCTACACCAGATACACCCCAAAATGACCAGTTAAGTACACTATGTGATCAAAAGTATCTGGACACCCCCAAAAACATACGTTTTTCATATTAGGTGCATTGTGTTGCCACCTACTGCCAGGTACTCCATATCAGCGACCCTAGCACTCATTAGGCATCATGAGAGAGCAGAATGGGCTGCTCCATGGAACTCACGGACTTCGAACATAGTCATGTGGTTGGGTATCACTTGTGTCATACGTCTGTATGCAAGATTTCCACACACCAAAACATCCCTAGGTCCACTGTTTCGGACGTGATAGTGAAGTGGAAACGTGAAGGGACACGTACAGCACAAAAGCGTACAGGCCGACCTCATCTGTTGACTGACAGAGACCACTGACAGTTGAAGAGGGTCGTAACGTGTAATAGTCAGACATCTACCCAGGCCATCACACAGGAATTCCAAACTGCATTAGGATCCACTGCAAGTACTATGACAGTTAGGCGGGAGGTGAGAAAACTTGCATTTCGTGGTCGAGCGGCTGCTCATAAGCCACACGTCACACCAGTAAATACCAAACGATGCCTCACTTGGTGTAAGGAGCATAAACATTGGACGACTGAACAGTGGAAAACCGTTGTGTGGAGTGACGAATCACGGTAGACAATGTAGCGACCCGATGGCAGGATGTAGGTATGTCAAATGCCCGCTGAACATCATCTGTGAGCATGTGTAGCGCCAACAGTAAAATTCGGAGGTGGTGGTGTTATGGTGTGGTCATGTTTTTCATGGAGGAGGCTTGAACTCCTTGTTTTGCATGGCACTGTCACATCACAGGCATACATTGACATTTTATGTGCTTTCTTGCTTCCCATTGTTGAAGAACAATTCAGGGATGGCAATTGCATCTTTCAACATGATCGAGCACCTGTTCATACTGCACGGCCCGAGGCGGTCTGGTTACACGACAATAACATCCCAGTAATGGACTGGCCTGCACAGAGTCCTGGCCTAAATCCTATAGAACACCTTTGGGATTTTTGGAATGCCGACTTTGTGCCAGGCCTCATCGACCAACATCGATACCCCTCCTCAGTGCAGCACTCTGTGAAGAATGGGCTGCCATTCCTCAAAAAGCCTTCCAGCACCTGACTGAACATATGCCTGTGAGAGTGGAAGCTGTCATCAAGGCTAAGGGTGGACCAACATGTTACTGAATTCCAACATTACCGATGGAGGGCACCACTAACTTGTAAGTCATTTTCAGCCAGGTGTCCGTGTACTTTTGATTACATAGTGTATAATAATTACATACGGTGCATAAATGAAGATGGGCTCTCAGTTGTAAGATCCTGTGTTTTATAAAAATTAAGATCACATTTGAGAGGAGCCTCATGAACCAGTTTTGAATTCTTTAGATTTACATGGACTGAAATTTGACAACTGTAAGTGTCAGTCATACAGTAATGAAGCCAATATGTCTGGTGCCTATTCAGGCCTGAAAGCATGACTTAGTGCTGAAACCCTCTAATTTTCTTCATTACGTATCCAGCTCACTCGCTGAACCTATGTAGTTGGCCCACAAGCTGCAATCGGTTTTTTGAGTTAATTCAAGGTTTATATAGCTTCTTTACAGATTTTAAAGGTAGATGGAATGTCTTAGAAATATTTTTTTGATTCTGCAAGTGTGACACTGAAGTCACTATCTACAACTCGATGGTATGCAAGTGAGGATGCTTGTAAAAGTTTGAATGCAGATTGGAAAGCTCTGTTGTTTACATTAAGAACAATTTCTGAAAGTGAGAGTGGTAGGGTTAAATGTGAAGCTGAAGGACTCCTTAGAAAGTTATGTAGTATGGAGGTAGCTTTCATGAGATCAGTGTGTGATTGTATTCAGCAACAGTTTGGCAAAGCAATTAAAAAATTGCAAGCTGAGGATGCAGACATTTCTGCTTCTGCTGAAGTATATGATTCTCCTGCCACGTTTTTAGGTGAGCTTCAGACATCTTTTTCAGTTCACAAGGATTTAGCTGAAAATAAGCTTTTGGAGATCAGGAATTCGGAATCAGCTGCTGAGGACCCAAAAAAAGAAATGCCAAATTAAACACAAGAGATTCTCTGATGAATCGCCTCACTCAGAAGATAAACACAAATATCCTGAAGAAGAAACAGGATCAGATTGGTTGAATTCTGTAGAAAAATGAAATCGTCATATGAAACAATGGAAAATCCAGAATGGAATGTAACAATATAATGAAAAGGGTAGCTGCTACTCACTGTATACCAGAGATGCTGTGGTGCAGAAAGCATAACAAAAAGACTGTTTTGAAGTTAGCTTTCAGCCAACAAGGCCTTTGTCAAAAATGGTCAACATACACACATGCACACACACAACTCACACACACATCACCACAGTCTCTGGCAGCTGGAGCCATAAAATCAAGAACGACTGGTCAGTCTTGGTCCTAGCCATATGACCAGGCATTAGAGTCAGACTGGGTTTTAATGAAGTGATCAATGAATTCACAGATACAAAAGTGAGAAGGAAATTACTTGTCTAAGTTTGCTATATTTTCGAAAAGTTTGGTTAGATGGTATTGAATCATGCATTTGAGACTGACCAAATTTTGCATTTAAGTGAAGTAATTTTGGTATAGAGTATTAAATTGTAATGATTTTCTTTGTATTTTTACCATGTATTGTGACCAAGGTTAATGTTTCCGTGGTAATTTTTCAGTAAAAGCAGCCATTGTACTGTAGTTGTTATTTTATTGTTTTTGAATATCTAACTTTGTGTAATATGTTATTTAAACACTTCAGTGAAGTTTAGAACTGAAATTAATGATTACACAGCTTTATTGTTGGTAGTCCATAAATCAATAGCAATGCTCAAGTTTAGCAGCAGAAAGTGTAGAATAAATTACTGCACAAGGGCATCACACAGGCTAAATACAGCCCTGGTCACTCTAGAAATTTCACCATTCTATTTATTCTTTGTTCATAATGATCTGTAAACCTTCACTGTATTTTCCAAGGTTTTAATGGTTTTTTAGAAACTATGTTGAGTGTTTCATAGCTCTGTTTGCAACAAAGCATTAACAGTTTGTGTAATAACTGGTGGCTAATTAGACAAACACCTCAGTTTTAGGTACAAAATATTCTGATGCAGTACACTTACTGTCCTTGTGCCACACTTCTGCTTAGATGCAGGAATAAATTAGATTTTGCTTTATAGTGTCTGCTTGTTAAACATCTTACCAGTGACAATGTTAAAAATTACAGTTTTTGTATTTATGTTCACATTCAACAGGCTTTATTAATTTTAATTGGTTAATTAATGTATGGGACAAGTCTTAAACTTGGATCTTCTTTCAGGATATTACAAATGAGGCAGATAGCTGTATGCAGAAATGGCATAGGGCTGCAGAAGGAAGGAATAAAAGAAAAAAAAAGAAAGGATGGAAGATTATAGTTTAAAACTCATTGATGACCAGGTCATTAGAGATGGAGCA
The DNA here is from genome assembly GCF_023898315.1 of Schistocerca nitens. Taxonomy (NCBI): domain Eukaryota; kingdom Metazoa; phylum Arthropoda; class Insecta; order Orthoptera; family Acrididae; genus Schistocerca; species Schistocerca nitens. The sequence continues at coordinate 980,268,493 of NC_064615.1, read as the reverse complement.
TAAGCTCAGATTGGCAGAGGGTGGGGAAGGAATTTGGTCATGTCCTTTTAAAGAAATCGTCCCAGCATTTGCCTTAAATTATTTAGGGAGACCACAGAAAAGTTGAATGTGGATGGTTGGATGGAAATTTGGATCACTATCCTTCTGAACGCAAGCCGTTTGCTAACTATTGTGCCATGTTACTTGGTGGGGTGGACAAGAATGTGGTGTAGATTTGGTGAGTGGTGGAATACAGCTCTCTGAGGAGTGGTAAGGATAATAGTGAAGAGATAAGACATGCGAGATCTGCTTCTGGGAAACATGGAAAAGTGCCTTATCTCCACATGCCCGCAACACTGTGTAATGTTTTACATCGTGCTAGACACCAGAACCATGTGCTCTCTCCACAGACACAGTGCAGATTGAAATAATGCAAACTGGGGCTCTAACTTTAAGGATTTTTCATTCATATGGTATTAGTTTATGCTTAAGAGATTCAATCAATTTTATTGTATTGGGACCAGCCAGGTAACTAAAAGCCAACTGAAACACGCTGCAGAGTGGATACAATCCTGAAAGAGAAAAATCCAGGAAAGTGATACGTGAGTATGGAGTATCAGGCAATAGAACAATGTTGGCAAATATACACTACTGACCATTAAAATTGCTACACCATGAAGATGACATGCTACAGATGCGAAATTTAACTGACAGGAAGAAGATGCTGTGATATGCAAATGATCAGCTTTTCAGAGCATTCACACAAGGTTGGCGCCGGTGGCGACACCTACAACTTGCTGACATGAGGAAAGTTTCCAACGGATTTCTCATTTACAAACAGCAATTGACCGGTGTTGCATGGTGAAACATTGTTGTGATGCCATGTGTAAGGAGGAGAAATGCGTACGATCACGTTTCCGACTTTGATAAAGGTTGGATTGTAGCCTATCGCGATTGCGGTTTATCCTATCGGGACATTGCTGCTCATGTTGGTCAAGATCAAATGACTGTTAGCAGAATATGGAATCATTGAGTTCAGGAGGGTAATACGGAACACTGTGCTCGATCCCAACGGCCTCGTATCACTAGCAGTCGAGATGACAGGCATCTTATCCGCATGGCTGTAAACGGATCGTGCAGCCACGTCTCAATCCCTGAGTCAACAGATGGGGACGTTTGCAAGACAACAACCATCTGCACGAACAGTTTGACGATGTTTGCAGCAGCATGGACTATCAGCTCGGAGACCATGGCTGTGGTTACCCTTGACGCTGCATCACAGACAGGAGCGCCTGCGATGATGTACTCAATGATGAACCTGGGTGCACAAATGGCAAAACGTTGTTTTTTTTGGATGAATCCAGGTTCTGTTTACAGCATCATGATGGTCGCATCCGTGTTTGGCGACATTGCAGTGAACGCACATTGGAAGCGTGTATTCGTCAGTGCAATACTGGCGTATCACCCGGCGTGATGGTATGAGGTGCCGTTGGTTACACGTCTCGGTCACCTCTTGTTCGCATTGACAGCACTTTGAACAGTGGACGTTACATTTCAGATGTGTTATGACCCGTGGCTCTACCCTTTATTCGATGCCTGCAAAACCCTACATTTCAGCAGGATAATGCACGAGCGCATGTTGCAGGTTCTGTACGGGTCTTTCTGGATACAGAAAATGCTCGATTGCTGCCCTGGCCAGCACATTCTCCAGATCTCTCACAATTGAAAATGTCTGGTCAATGGTGGCCGAGCAACTGGCTTGTCACAATACTCCAGTCACTACCCTTGATAAACTGTGGTATCGTGTTGAAGCTGCATGGGCAGCTGTACCTGTACACGCCATCCAAGCTCTGTTTGACTCAATGCACAGGCATATCAAGGCCATTATTACGGCCAGAGGTGGTTGTTCTGAATACTGATATCTCAGGATCTATGCACCCAAATTGCATGAAAATGTAATCACATGTCAGTTCTAGTACAATATATTTGTCCAATGAATACCCGTTTATCATCTGCATTTCTTCTTTGTGTATCAATTTTAATGGCCAGTAGTGTATGTATTGAAGAATTTGAAATGAGTGGAAAAAAATGTGAAAAAACTTGATAGAGAGTAATGAACTGAGAGGGTGAAATAGAAAGAGGGAGAGGAGAAAAAAAAAATATTGTCTGGCTGTTCAAAGAGAGCAAAATTTGTATGGAGTGTTTTGTATGAGTAACACTTGAGTTACAAGTTAAGTGACATTACAAATTCTGATCTACAGTAAGACAAGGCATTTGAAAACCATAGGATTATCACATTCGAGACTAGTTTGCTGCGCAGATGCTGGTAGCAGTGATTCTCTGGTGGCTGGTAAAGCTCAGCAATCACAACTCAGGCAGTCCACTTTACTTGTATCCTCGGGGGGTGAAGTGAACCTTGGTCCACCATGATGGAAGACTTGTGATGCTGTTAGCAGCAAACTGAATGTGGACAAGGTGACAGTAGCCAACATTGGCAAGGCTACCATCTAAAAGCAGCAGTTGCTGATTCCTCCAAGGCTCCAACAGAACAGCTGTTCCAAGAATAGATTTGGATAGAACTCATCTTCTAAATTGTTTCCACGGCTTTGGTCTCCTTTGTCCCATGGTTTACTTGCATTGGTTTATCCACATGCACCCTCCAGCTGATGGAGTTTAGTCTTACAAACTTGAGGATTGCTTTACTTTATTCATCTAACAAACAAATAGCTGCCATGGGAAAGTTCTTTCTAGGACAGCCAGGTTCCCCTGACTTACTATTTTCTAGCAGCATCTTTGGTGCACTTATTCCACTCTGCCAGACTTACTCTTCAGAGAACAACGTTTTTGGTGTGCAGCTGGGCAACCAAGGATTCAGAGATGTGTACCAGACCAACTGTTGATGGGTTTGCATCTAGGAAGAGCTTTTCTTGTAGTAATGATATACCTTCCTGTCCCATGGACTGCTGTTGTAGAACTGAACTATATGAGGGGCCTATTCTACTGTATGGAATCACATCACATACAAACAAAATCACCTGTATATTAAATCACTTCATTCCTACATTAACCACCATATACATATTATTTCTGTCATGGGAGCACAAAATTGATAAAAGTGCTTGCACACTTGCTCACAAACCACAAAACCAGAAAAGAGTGTCCCCTTGTCACTCTAGTAGTATTATTATTATTATTATTATTTTATTTTTTTTTAATTTTTTTATTTTTATTTTTATTTTATTTTTTTTTTTTTTTTTCAGGGTAGCAGCTTTCGTTCTGGGTTACTCAGTGAAATTTGGCTATTATAAGTTGAATAGTATTCACCAGTACAGTGATAGTTTCCTTTTAATGCAGTACATGGATTAACTTTCTATTGTATCCTCTTCTCTTTCATTAATGTATACGTTGACTCATTCCATGTCCCTGAAGGTTCTACTTCTTGATGGGGTCTGTGGAACATAATGAATGAATAACGTCTGTAACTGGAACAGCTTAATTGCATTCTACATCAGGGCTTCAACTACCTCTTGCTGTGTCATAAAATGAGGAATATTCCCACAACTATCCTTCTCATCCCTTCAAAATTAGTATTCCACCACCCAGTCATCCTATGCAGTATATTTGTCTGTCCATATATCTGTCCTGCTTCCAACTTACTCCTTCATGCACCATATCTCTGTGGAAATTCTGAGTGTGAGGACAAAGCAGGCATGAGTGACCACTGCTAAGTGTGACCAACTTTGATAAGAGCAACAGTTGTATTTGTTGCTGTAAATTACATATTGGGACACTTTAGTATTTAATGTTAAGAAATATCAGCTGTATAGTAAGATAAGTGGTTGGTTTTAGGAATGAAATTTTTTAATCTTCACGTATGTGCTGCACATCCATAACATTCAATCATGAGTTAGACTACAATATTATGCACTGAAATAGACAGCTTTTGTTTTTCGAACTAGACCATATGCTGCCATCTGTTTTTTTTTTTTTTTTGTTGTATTAAATGCTACCAGTCTATGCCAACTGCTGTAAGCTAAATATGTTATTGGTCTAAGAAGTATGGAAAACCATGCATCACTAAAACTGTGGATAAAATCACTGCTCCTTTCATAGCCTCATTTCATCTTACGCTTTTATCCAGATATATACCTATAATTTTGTATGCACTGCTTCATTAATTTTCTGCTCTTTACTATTTACTTAAGAACATTGCAGGCAGGAAATTAATGTGATCTGTGTTTGAAGGTGTTATTGTTAGGTATTATTGTTACATTATTTGTTGTACATGTCCTCTAGTTTGTAACAAAGACTTTGCACAGGCCGTATTATAAAGTTAGTATCATTGACATGCTTTTGTCATCAGTTAATATATAAGTATTTGCTTGAGCAAATGCTGACAATAGAAGATAAAAAACTTACTATATATTATGGGCTATAAGACACACTTTTTTGTTGAAAAATTGTCTCCAAAATTCAGGTGTGTCTTTTACTCGAAATTAATATAAAAATGTCCAGAGTGCGATTTAAAATTCCTGCCCATTTTAAAAATGGCCATATATTTGATGCTGCAGGAAACTTATCTCTATCTGGCAACAATGAATTCAACTGGTAGCAGCAGTGCACCGATGCAACGAACATGAGTTGAAGGGATTCACAAGTTTGCCAGCACTGTCTCCTTCCTGCTTCACCATCACAAAAGCAGAATATCATCTAGTGTATGATGCAACATTGTAATCTGTGGGCTAAGTGAACTTTAATTGAAAGTGATTTATGTTATCAGTAACAGTACAATATTTTTGTTAGTGGCTAGTTCCATAATGGAAAAAAATAAAAGATATTCATATGATGTGGGCTATAAACTGAAAGTAATAACATATGCAGAAGAACATGGAAACAGAGCAACTGAGTGGCATTTCAGCCCTCCACGCTAGAAAAAACCATTCGTGATTGGCAGGCTAGTAAAGAAGAACTGAAAAAAATGAACAAGACTAAATGTGCAAATAGAGGACTAATGCAAACTGGCCAAAACTAGAAGATGACATATTGAAATGGATTCAAGGACCCATCAAAATGACACTGGAATTAATACAAAAATGATTCAAATACATGCTCTTAAGCTAGTGCTAAACAGACTTTAAGGGTGGAGTTGGTTGGTGCTAGAGGTTTACAAAGTGTTTGTGGACTTACCATGCAACCAAGACCAAAACATCTCAGAAAATGCAAAAGAGTATGAAGAGAAAATATTGTCTTTCCACCGCTCTATGATTCAACATCAAAAGAAAACCTGTGTGGACCTAAGCCAAACAGTGAATATGGATGAAAGTCCTCTGACATTTAATGTGATGAGTAACAGAACTGTTGCCATGTGTGTAAGTGCATGTGTGTGAATTCCTAAGGGGCCAAACTGCTGGGGTATCAGTCACTGTTGCCATGAAAGGTGCTAAAACTGTAAATATAAAAACAAGTGGACATGAAAAATGCCATACACTGTTGTCCTTTCATGTTGTGCTGATGGTATTAAACTTAATCCAATGATCATTTTCAAGTGCAAAAATATGCCAAAACCTTCTGAAATACTGCCAGGTGTTGTTGTTCAGGTACATGAAAAGGATTGGATGGACAATGCTGATACGAAATTATGGATTAACAGAGTGTGGGGCAGAAGAGAAGGTGCTTTATTGAAGAAGCGTTCTCTTCTTGTGCTAGGTCAGTTTAGAAGTCATTCAAAAAATTCTGTGAAAGAGAAATTGAGACAGGGAAATACAGAGTTTGCTGTTATTCCAGGAGGAGCTACGTCACAATTGCAACCTCTTGATGTCTCTATAACTAGACCTCTTGAAGTGCATATGAGGGAGGAATGGAACAAATGGATGATGGATAAAACCCAGCTTGAAATCACATGGAAGGAAATTTAAAACAACCTACAATCAAAGAAGTGCGTCAGTGGATAAAAGAGTCGTGGTCTAGAGTGAGAGAAGAGATTATTATTAAATCTTTCAAGAAGTGCGGCATAAGTAACACTCTTGATGACAGTGAAGACCATCTTATATATGAAGAGGACAATGATGATGGCGAAGAGGAAGAAGAAGAAAAAAAAGATAAAAAGAAGAAGAAAGTTCAAATTATGATTTTCAGGGATTTTAAAGGTCAGTTCGGTTTTATAAACTAAGAATTTTTTTTGGTCTAAAAATAAAAATGATAAAAATGTAATTAAAAAAGGTTAAAAATTAAGGTGCATCTTATAGTCCATAGTGTCTTATAGTCCATAAAATATGGTAAATCAAGAAAAGCTATATCCCTTTGATAGGACCTAAGAGCTCTACAGATAATGCAGCAATTATTGTCCTCAGAGAAGGTACATACAACTCGTGCTAAGCTTATGCTAGCGTAGTTGTCGTTTTGGTCCAAGCTGTGCATCCTCTGTTGCAATGCAAGTTGGAGATGTAATGGCCACTGCAGATGGCAGTTAACAGGATACACTACCATACTACAGCATGTAAAGTGAACTGTCTGGCACTGAACTGCTGCTCACCAGAGAATGCTGTGTGGCATCAAATCCAGGACTACTTATTCCACATTTTTTTAAAATTTCGACTTGTCAGTCTTCAGTGCACTATCTCACTGAAATATTTTTCTGAAATCACAAGAATGTATCCTAATACACTATCCAAAATATACAGAATTTTTTAGTTTATTGGACACTCTCTTTCTCTCTGTTCATTTTATCTTTGTTGTTCAATTTTTAAATTAACTGGTTGTTACTTTTGTGAAAAGGTGTTATTATTAATTCATACTTCATTATGTACCTAATTTGTTTTCAGCTCTGCTTTATCATTGTGGTACTCATCTTGTCGAGGGCTTACTCTGAAGATGTTGACAGCACTATGACACCTTCATTTTATGGATCAACTAGTGATGAAACTTTCACTCCAACTGAGACAGTGACAGAAACGGATGGAGAGCTGGAGATAGAGAGGACAGTTCAAGACAATGGTTCAGATGCCAAAGAAACTATGCAGACTGCAAATTTTGTGTATCCTGTAGGGGTGGTTGTTGTTGGAATTCCTCGTCCTTTCTATCCTCCTTATTTCTACCGACCTTTCTATCCTCCGCCTCCTCCCCCTCCCCCTCCTCCTCCTCCTCCTCCACATTTCTTTCACCCATGGAGGAGACGGTGGGGGTAATGTTTAACATATGTACATTAAAATTACGTCTTTATGCAGAACACTGTAATCCTGAGATGTTCAACCAATAGAAAGAAAATGTTGTTACAACAGAAAGATAAAAATATGTGGTTTTAGTCCACAGTACATAGTCAGTCATTAGTTGTCAACATATCCTGATTCACCTTGAACCCTTATTTTCATCTCAAGGTATATTGTTTCATTTAAATATTTATTTTAATTTATTTTATTTTGTATACTGGATTGTCACACTGATTTTAAATAGAAGCAAACATAGCTAAAAAGTGATTATATGTAAATTTAGTCATAGAATATGCACTACATTTCAAAATACACAGACTGAATGTTTCTTCCGACAATCTTATTGAACGTAATGATCTCCCTCTTTTTTCTTCTAAAAACATTAATGGGTAATATGCGCCTGCAAAAGTAAGACAATAATTATCTTGTAGACAAACTTTTTCAATAAATCTGTAACAGTCCTACTGTTTTTGTACTTAATTCAAATAAATCTGTTTTATAAATACATAGAATATATTTTATATGCTAAGTGGGCAAAATTACAGTTAAAATGAAGTGATTATATTCATCTTAAATATTCGTTCTAATATCTTAAAATTTTTTATTTAGACAAATCTGGAAAGTAATGAAATTATATTCAGTTTTTTTTAAATTCATCTATCACTACAAACATATAAAATTCTTCAAATTTTTCATTCTTTGACATTTTTCTCAGTTACTTTTTCATGCACCACAAGTATCCTGGAAATTGCTGATAGGGACCGTGTTTAGAGCATTTGTTATGATGGTTTAGATCACGTAAGTGTGCCAAAAGCAGACTCCTATTAGGCTAATATTGTTCCTCGAGAACAGGAAAATCTGCCTGAGCCTGGTCTGGACTGTAGGTAGCTGGGGCAGTGTTGCCAAGTTGTGATTTGCTTGGAACTTCTAGACATGCAAATAGACATGGCTAGGAGTATTACTGTGATACTATTATTAGGTATTGGTGATTTGCTTCCATGACTTGATGAGCTTTTTTAAAATTTCTTAACCATGTCCACATGCACTATCTGTCCTTTGGGTATGAATCCTTTGTGAACCATGTCTTTGGTGTTGAAAAGGAGAGTTAGCATTGTTTTCATTTTTGGGCATGCTCACTCTTGCCTTCTTGAGAGAGGGGCCTCCAAGAGGTGCATTTCTATGGTTTGGAACTTCATGTCAGAGATATACTACTGTGGTAATGACTGAATCTAAGAAGGAAGTTTAATTTACACATGTTTCAGAAGTTGTGATCAGCACTCAGTTGTTCTTCTCATCATCAGTCAACAGTCTGGGGACCAACTTGGCATGCTCCCTTTATGCATTTTGTCACTAACAGAGTCTTTTCTATCATCTGCACACTAGTTCAACAATCAAGAGTTCAAAACATAATGAACACAACACTCATTTTCATAACCTTTGTTGGTTGATGCTCATTCCAGATGGAATTCATCACCTGAGTCTTCTGCCATCTTCAAGTCACATCCATAACTTGAAACATGAAATACAACAAAGTAGAGTCCCTATTGGTTTACTAAATCACTTAGTAGGTTTTGATTTTACTTTTGTTGAGTTTAACATAATATTTGATTGCATACCATTGTCCAGGTGTTTACTCTGTAACATACTGTGACACATCTGCTAACAGGTAGTTAATGGAAATAATAATCCTGATCAAAAAAAAATGGTTCAAATGGCTCTGAGCACTATGGGACTTAACATCTGTGGTCATCAGTCTCCTAGAACTTAGAACTACTTAAACCTAACTAACCTAAGGACATCACACACATCCATGCCCGAGGCAGGATTCGAACCTGCGACCGTAGCAATCGCGCGGTTCCGGACTGAGCGCCTAGAACCGCTAGACCACTGCGGCCGGCAATAATCCTGATCCTCCTGGAGCTTGGAGCAGACTGAATTAGCAGTGATGGAAACCCACAACTCTACCCCCCCCCCCCCCCCCCCCCAGCACCTTCCTTCCTTTGTATACTGTTATAATACTTACTGTTCAATCCTTCACACAGTTTCAAATGTCCAGGTTCCTGTAACACTGGATGTCTGACTCTCTTCCATCTGGCATGTGCACATATATGTGTAAGGAAACTCTCTCTCTCTCTTTCTCTAAAACACACACACACACACACACACACACACACACACACACACAGAGAGAGAGAGAGAGAGAGAGAGAGAGAGAGAGAGAGAGTGGACCAGTCATTACTTATATCTACATATATCTACAGCTAAGCACTGTGAAGTGCATGGCAGAGGATACCTATCATTATGCCAATTATTTGGGCTTTTTACCATACCATTCACACACTGAGTAGAGAAAGAATGATTGTTTAAATAACTGTCTGCACACTTTAATTGTTTATTTGTTCATATAAATCTCTTTTCCAGTACATATATCGTACACAGGATATTGGACAGAAAGCCTTTTTATCTATCGGTTTTTCAAATGTCAAAAATACATTACTTACATTTTTATAACAACTTGGATCTACAATTAAAGATACAAATTACATTTTTTCTTGCATATGATACTGTGAGATTGAATAGTAGCAGTTTTTCAGAAGGTATGCTGTCAGACTTTTTATAGCTCTGTAGTTCAGGAAGAGATTTTATACATCTTGGTAATCTGTTGTATAGTTTTGTTCCTGCATGGTATACACCTTTTTGGCATAATGCAGAGTTACAATGATTAACATGTATGTCACTGTCTGACCTGGTACTGTAATCATGGACACTTTTGTTTTGAGGAAAAAAGTTTTCTTTTCTCAGTATACTTTTTTGACATGCATGTCTACGTCCAGTATATAAATGCAGGGAAGGGGTACAATCTTTAAAGAAAGATTTGCATGGTTTTATGCTGTTCACTTGTTTCATCATTCTTATAGTTGCCTTTTGTTTACTAAAAACTGTTATTGCCTGGTGTACATTTCCCCGGGAAATGATACCATACTTCAGTACTGAATGTACCCGAGCAAAGTATACAGCCCTGACTGTTCCTGCACTAGTAATGTTGCAAAGAATTCTTAATACGCAGATCATTTTTGCTAGTTTTCAATTTTGGGATGTGGTATGAGTGCTCCATTTAATGGATATGAACCTCAAGAAACTTAGTTTCATTGACAGCGCTAATGTTTTGGTTATCTATTACAGATTGTGCCGCATTTTTATTTTGATTGGTGTGGAAATTCATGAGTACCGTTTTTTGGAGATTAACTCTTATCCTGTTTCTGGTAAACCATTCAGACACTCCTTTTGTAATATCTTTTGCAGATACAGTAAGTTATTCTTCTTTATTCCCTTCAGTCAATAAACTGGTGTCATCTGCAAACCGTACTGGTTGAGAATCCCTAACGTGTGATGTGAAATCATTAATGAACACCAAAAAAAGAAAGGGACCTAAAATGGAGCCCTGTGGAACACCATGACTTAGTCCACATCGTTCTGAAAGGTGAACCTTGAGTTCATTTCTTTCCATGTATTTAATTTCAGTTACCTGAGAGTGATATTCCAAATATGATTTAATCCATTGATTTGGCACGTCTCTTACACCGTACCGTTCAAGCTTCCTCAAGAGCACAAAATGATCAATCATATCAAAAGCTTTTGTTAGGTCCAAGAATAAACATGAGATATTTCTGTGGTTGTCTGCTGCATTTAAGATATGGTTTATCAGATTGAAAGTGGCTGTTTCAATTGATCACTGTGGTCTGACTTACGTAGCTAACAGGAGATCTATATACACATAAAATAATAGTTTTTTTCAGACATTAACTCAACAGCTGTGATTTCAAAGTCTTTTTCACAACCAAGTTTGCAAACAGAGGCTATACTCTTATAATCTACATTTTCTTTTACATACATACAAGTTCCCCTATGTTTTGATTCCATTCTACAAAAGCAGTTTGCAAGTTTAAAATGCAATATTTTTAAGTGAGCGATATGTAATGGGTTGTAGTATATTTCTAGATTCATCATTTAAAGCTGGTTTGTGAATCTTTTTATGCAGGCTTTCTCAGGAATGTTTGTTTCCAACTTCAACTGACTGCTAATTCAGTTTCTCAGCATCTCTGTGATGCTCTTTCAGGGGCCAAACAAATATGTGACCATTTGTGCTGCCCTTATGTTCATTACCTCCTTTTTGTCCTGTCTAGTATGAGTCCCATACACTTGAGCAAAATTCTAGTATGGATCATATGTGTGTTTTGTACATAATCTCCTGTGCAGACTGACTGCATTTCACTACCCAGATAGTACAGTAAGCCGGTTTCAAACTTGTTTCCAGATGTAAAGTTCAAGTTTATAAGCTTGATCAAAGCTGGAATATTCCGGCCTGTTAGTTGGATTCAAGCTTGAAACAAACATCAAAGTTGGCAGAGTTCAAGCTATATTTCAAGCTTGACTTATCAAGTTTGGCTCCAGCTGTATCTACACACGTGGAATACAGCCTGGTATTTACAGCTTGTTTTAAGCTACATAATTATTAATCTGAATTTATTGAACCTAATTAATTAAATAAATATCAGAATGGAAATGGTGTGAAAAAAACTTATCAAGACATGTATGTTTAAAAAATTTTATTTTCGAAGTGTTTAAAATTGTTTTAATTTAAAATTTCATTATTCTGAAACCCCTCCGGCCCCAGCACACAGACCAGAGCAGGATCAAATATCGCTGACTTCTGCTGGTATAATGCTCCTGTAACAGGTAAAAGAAAATGTTAGCCATACCTAAACATAAAAAATGTAAAACGTTGAAACTGATCAACCTAAATATAATTTATGCCCCAGATTAGCAAAATAACTTCAAACTCACTGATGTAGTAAGAATCATTAACTAGTATAAACGTCACTGAGTAAGCAGCTGCTTTTGGTGACTTCATTCCAAACAGTTTTTAAAGTAATTTGAAATAACTTTTTGTTTGAAATTTTGAAAGTAAAGATGACATTTGGGTAATTTTGCGATGACTTCATGAAGAAGCCACACATCACTATTTCTAACAGTTTCAGGACCATTTAATCTGAATTATAAAGAAGCAATTACTTGAAATCATATACACCTCATACTGTAAGCTTATAAGGAAACTACCGTTTAGAAAAATGTAGAGGTTTTATTCTATCCACAATTATATTTTGGTGAGTAAAACTGAATCAAAATGAAATAAAAGATGAAATCGAAATGAATCTAAGAAATTACCAGTTCAGTGGAACTGAAATGTAAAAGAACAAAAAATGTTCTCCTTGTCATATTTTAATATTGCATTTTATTATATTTCAGCCACATTACAAATAGCCTAACAATAAAAGTAAGAAATACCAGTAGGCCTTGCAGTATTATTTCACCTAGGGAACAACAAAATTAAGAGCAATTGAAGACCAGTCAAAGCTACGTAAATAAAAAAGACTGACACCTATGTAGTGACTGGTTCTTGATGCACTTTTCCCGTTCACCATGTCATTACTATTTGTATTAGCAAAGAAACTTTTCACACTTCATGATTATTCATTCATGGTGTGACACGCGCAAGTATTTACAAGTAAACAAATGTAATAGGGCGATATATATAAAAAGGCGAGATTTTAAAAAGGTAAAATAACATTAAGTTTTAATTTATTGGTGCCACGTACTAGAGAGCTAGTTTAAAACGACCTCTTTTTGCTGAACAACTTGTAATATGTTTTCTTAGCTGGTAATCCATTTCACTTTCATCCAGGTTCAATTTTTCTACGTAAAAGAATATGATATTTCTTTACGTTACGCAATAATATTTAACATTTGTAATATTAACGTACCACTAGAGAAAAATGCACCAGCGTACCTGTAATACACTATATATCTTCTTCAGACCCGGTGTAGCAGTAAGGCAGGGGACGCCACACACTTTCCGAAATATTTTCCAGTATAAAACAAACTTCACAACAGTCAACAATCATCAACCCACGTCACAAAAATAAAATGGCCGTAAACCTAGCAGACTCTGCTAAGCAGAGTCAGTGCAACTGCAAGGCTTATAAACGCTTGTGGCGCTTCCCGTGGACGTCTATGGAAGCTATGCTGCGCGCGCATCTGCTGTACAGCCTTCCAGGGAAATTACAGTTTATTTCAAGCTTGGGAAAATTATTTTAATTCAAGCTAAATTTTTACAGCTTGATGTAAACTGTGTAACAGGTTGATTTTTCAATCTTGAATTTTCAACTGAACCTAAACTCAATATCCACCTTGAAATAAGCTGTGTAACGGGTTGATTTTTCAATCTTGAATTTTCAACTGAACCTAAACTCAATATCCACCTTGAAATAAGCTTGAGTGCTAACTGGGTAACATTCTACCAATGAACAGAAGTCTGCTGGAATGCAAAGATATTTTGGTGAGATAAATAGTAAATGGATAAGATTCACCATGAATTCTGGTATTTGTACATTCACAAAACAACACTGTAACCAACAAAAAATTCAATTTAGGAAAGACAGTTTGCTAATCAAAGTAAGGAAGATGCAGGTGATAAATACAGGTGAATCAGGAGGGTAGATACATGTTTTGGAGGTGATAGTATTCGTGATTCTGAAGAAAAAAATTTCATATAGACATGTGCCCTATTCGGAATGGTTTCTGTGATAGCATACATTATTGAACATTGTTATTTATTTTCTGTATTATTCGTCATTGTTCACAATGTACAACAGTAGTGTAGAGGACGAAGATGAACAATACCATACAGGACATTTGTGGTCTATCAAGTCAAGAAATGACCTCAAATTGGGCTACAAAAACTATCTAAATTTACAGCACATGCAAATTATGTGAAATTTTCAGTATTCTCATGCTCCCTTCATACAAACTATTAGTTCTAGAGAAAAATGAATAGGACCATTTTTGTGGGAAATTTAAAGTAGTTTAATTTTGTACTGCAATGTATTTTTGCTTGAGGGTGAAGTTTTTGAGTTATTTTAGAAAAACTTACAAAATTGATTTTAAATGTGTTCTGTCTCGGAGACCATCCAGAATAAGGCATATGTCCATATCAAAATTTTTGTCCAGAATCACCCCTCAAAGCATGTATATTTCCTCCAGACTCACCCTGTATAATTCACTGAACAATATTGGTGAGTTTTATTCTTTTGTCTCTTACACCACGAAAATTTGTTGAGCATATAATTATGACTTTTAGGAGCAATTCTGTGAACGAAGAGCTAATTTTGGTTTCTGCCATGGCATGGACTCACATTAAGAGATGATTGGTGAGTTAATATTTTGGGCTTTCTCTCTTCCTTTTCTCGCGCTATCCCACATTGCTTTATTTTTGTTTGGGGAATTTTTAATGATATAAGTTTTAGACATTATAGTAATTGTCTAGGATTGGTTTGTACTTTCAAACTTAGCCTCAAAATATATCTCTATGCTTGTTATAATTCACTAATCTTTTTATTTATTTTCATTATTTTCTCATTACTGAGATCGAAAAATAACTCAGAATAACAATGGAATATATTTATGAATACCAGAATGAGATTTTCACTCTGCAGCGGAGTGTGCGCTGATATGAAACTTCCTGGCAGATTAAAACTGTGTGCCCGACCGAGACTCGAACTCGGGACCTTTGCTTTTCACGGGCAAGTGTTCTACCAAGTTCTGCAAGGTCCACAGGAGAGCTTCTGTAAGGTTTGGAAGGTAGGAGATGAGATACTGGCAGAAGTAAAACTGTGAGTACCGGGCGTGAGTCATGCTTCGGTAGTTCAGATGGTAGAGCACTTGCCCGCGAAAGGCAAAGGTCCCGAGTTCGAGTCTCGGTCGGGCACACAGTTTTAATCTGCCAGGAAGTTTCATATCAGTGCACACTCTGCTGCAGAGTGAAAGTCTCATTCTGGAAACATCCCCCAGGCTGTGGCTAAGCCATGTCTCTGCTGTATCCTATCTTTCAGGAATGCTAGTTCTGAAAGGTCCGCAGGAGAGCTTCTGTAAAGTTTGGAAGGTAGGAGATGAGATACTGGCAGAAGTAAAGCTGTGAGTACTGGGCGTGAGTTGTGCTTTGGTAGCTCAGATGGTAGAGCACTTGCCCGCGAAAGGCAAAGGTCCCGAGTTCGAGTCTCGGTCGGGCACACAGTTTTAATCTGCCAGGAAGTTTCACATTTATGAATATGTTGAACTTTTTTTTGGGGGAGGGGGACACCAGTTTCTCAGAACTCCGCAGGTGGGAACTAGTGCTACAACATGTCCTTGGTTCTCGCCACCCACCTGGCCTTAATTTATGTTACCTTCTTCCATCTCAGGCTTTCTTCACAGCAACTTCTCTTTCCTTTGCTCCATTTTAGTTTCCTACAGCTTTTATTGTCTTACCCGTCTGTTTTTCACCTCCCCCTCTTGCCTCAGTTATGCACAATGCACTTCGCTTTTCATTCTTAATAACTTGTGCATGATATTTTAGGAGTAATCTCTGAATTGCTTATTACCTCGGCTTCCACATTTAAGCTCTCAAGTTTTCAAATCTCATCTGATGTAGTCCTCAACCATCAGTCTTTCCATATCATTGTGTGCGATAAGTCTCCCCTGACCAGTGGTTTTTGGGTGAGCTTATCGAAATCTACCCCTTTTGCCAGACCTCTCCACTCCTTTTCCCTCAAACCAGGATGGCTCCTTCCTACACCAACATTTTCATGGGTCACTTGAAGGAGGCTTTCCTGGGATCCATAAGTCTTCAGCCCCTGGTTTGGACTAGATACATTGATGACATCGTCACCATATGGATTCATGGTGAGGCTGACCTGTTAAAATTCCTGGAATCTCTGAATACCTTCTCCCAATTAAATTTCATATTGTCCTAGTCCGAATTCCATACCACTTTCCTTGATGTTGATCTTGTTCTCAACAAAGGCCAGCTACACACTTTTCCACATGAAACCTACCAACAAATAACAGTACTTACATTTTGACAGTTTCCACCCATACAACCTTAGCATTTGAGGCAAACGTATTCGTTTGGATGTAGACGCTTTACAGCAGTACAACACCGTTCTCACCTCAGCCTTCCCCACCAGCCTAGTTCAAAATAGATTTCCTGGACCATCACATTGAATCCTGGTACTGTAGATTCCTCCAAAAAACAACTTCGGGGCGCACCACTGGTGTCTCAGTTCTATTGTGGTCTGGAATGTATTAATCAGCTACTCTGACAGGGCCATGACTTCCTAAAATCATGCCCTGAAATGAGGTCTATTCTGTCTGAAATTCTGCCCACCACACCTAGAATAGCTTTTTGTCACCCTCCCAATCTCTGCAATATTCTTGTCAGACCCTATGCTCCTTCTGCACCCATCTCCCTACCCTGTGGCTCGTGCCCCTGTGACCATCCCTGCTGCAAGACTTGCCCTATCCACCCTCCTACCAACAATTACAGCAGTCCTATAACTGGCAAAATATATACTACCAAACAGAGCCACCTTTGAAATGACACATCATATACCGGCTGTTATGTAAACACTGTTTGGCCTCTTTCAGTGACATGACTACCATGAAATTATCAATTAGGATGAATGGGTGTAGGCAGAGGGTATATACTGGCAACACGCAATATCCTGTTTGCAGAGCATGCTCTGCAACATAACAGTCGTGACCTCGGTGCTTATTTCACTACACGCACCATCTGGGTTCTTCCCCCAGACACCAGTTTCTCAGAACTCCACAGGTGGGAATGAGCACTACAACATGTTCTTGGTTCTTGCCACCCACCTGGCCTTAATTTACATTAATTTCTTCCGTCTCAACATTTCTTCACAGTAACTACTCTTTTCTTCTCTGTTTTAGTTTTCTACATCTTTCATTGTCTTTCCGATCTGTTTTTCACTGTCCCCCTCCCACCTCCGTTACATACAATGCACCCAATATGGTTATAAACTTCTTTCTTCATTATTTAAATACCAAAATAACTATAACTTTGGTGACTTTGTCTGAAACTGTATGAACAATATGTGTGCCTTGTAGTAGTAATGGTTTTTATCTTCCCAACTTACTCTGAACAAGCAACAAAGCCTCTGCACTTACAATAAGTGTATTGTTCATTTTTTTCCAAGAAATTGTTTAGGACTTCTCAGCTATTTGAATATTTATTGTGTGCTGCTCAGTTTAAATTTTGGCACCATGGCAATTAGAAGATTGATGGCAAGTTGGAAGAATTTGCAAATCCCTCAACAGATGGACTAACACTTTCGGAGTTCGAAGATCATATCAGTAATGCATCTGAAAGCATATGTTGTGATGGCAGTGATGCCAATGCACATCTCGTGCAAAATAGTATAGTAATTTCTTTCTAAAAGTGGGAATACAGAATCACAGTTACATCCACTAGCTGCACACGGCTGCCTATCACCTTGTAAAAAGCTCATTTGAAGTAGTATTTTCTACAATACTTCGAAATCAGATAATAGAGTTGTCAAACATTGAGGGGACACAAGTTTATGGTCAAAAATGGACAACCCTGATGATTCAGTTTTACACACATCTTTAGGATACTTATTCCTTGGGGGTGTACATCGATCACATGGAAAATGACTGCTATATAAATAACTCCAATAACAAAATGAAAGCTGTATGGAATATAGTGAACAGCAAGCTGATAATGTTCACCAGTTTCATCATTGGCACAAACAGTAGATTTGCCTTGCTATCTCAGTCAGTTAAGGAAGAGGCTCAAGTATATGTAAGTGTAGTCAGCACTCAACAGATTTTCACTAGGAAACCAACTGTTGCAAGAAAGTAGAAAGTAGGAGGAAAGTTCTGTTGTTGGGTAGTAGCCATGGAAGAGGTGTGGGCCAGATTTTGTAGGAAAAATTAGGTGACAGGTACCAGGTCACAAGTATTTTCAAGCTCAGTGCATGTCTTAGCCAAGTGTAAGAGGATGTAGCATCATTGTGCAAAGGTTTTACAAAGCAGGATCATGTTGTGGTAGAGCATGGAGCGAGAAACAGTATTGATAGGGATCAGGGCTACAGTATTGAGTGTGACCTGGTAAAAATAGCGTCTGCAGTGAACCGTACGAATGTTGGCTTGGTTCCTGCTTTCATGTGGTATGACTGGCCCCAATTGAACAGCTCTGTCAGGAGGGTCAATATGGAGCTAGATCAGCTGCTTTGGGTGGCTACTTTGTCAAGCATAGGTTTGGTTCCTGTTGATGGTATTAGTAGGTGGGACTTCACAATACATGGCCTGCATCTCAATAGGAAAGGAAAGGGAAGGGAAGGGTAAACTGGCTGGGGTGGGATGATAGCAAAATCTTTTTAAGGGGGGCGGGGGAGGGGGGGGGACACGAGACTGAAACTCACGGGAGTACTTTTTTAGGCTAAGATCTGTATCCAAACATCCTACATTGATTGAAATTAAACTTAATGAAAAGTTCAGACAGGCAGGTACTAGAGATGTGAAAATATCACAAGATTCTTGTAATGGTACAATGAAAAATAATGTTAGTATATCACAAGATTCACATAAAAGCATAGTAAAAATTAATGTTAATATATTGCATCAGAATATCAGGAGATTAACAAACAAAGTAGATGAGCTCCTTGTTTGTATAGAAGATTTAGAAACTGAAGGTGGAATAGATGTACTATGCCAGTCTGAACATCATATAGTGTCCGCCACCGGTAGCTGAGTGGTCAGCGCGACAGAATGTCAATCCTACGGGCCCGTGTTCAATTCCCGGCTGGGTCGGAGATTTTCTCTGCTCAGGGACTGGGTGTTGCATTGTCCTAATCATTATCATTTCATCCTCATCGACGCGTAAGTCGCCAAAGTGGCGTCAAATCGAAAGACTTGCACCCGGTGAACGGTCTACCTGACGGGAGGCCCTAGTCACAGGACATTTATTTTTTTAACATCATATAGTCACAGGTATGGAAATGGTAAATGTAGGTGGATATAAGCTGTATGGAATATAGTGAACAGCAAGCTGATAATGTTCACCAGTTTCATCATTGGCAGAAACAGTAGATTTGCCAGTTAAGGGAGAGGCTCAAGTATATGTAAGTGTAGTCAGCACTCAACAGATTTTCACTAGGAAACCAACTGTAGAGACACCGTGGAGAGAGGAAGAGTTGCCATATATGTTAAAATCAGTCATAGTGTGAAAAATTTGGAAACCAAAAAATTTTGGGTAAAGCAACACATAGAAGCATGTGCATGTGAGCTTAAACTAAATAAAGGCACTTTTATAATTGTAGCCTTGTATAGGTCCCCATTGGGAAATTTTCTGCTATATTTGAAAAACTTGGATTCTTTGTTGTGCTAGCTGTCAGACAAAGGGAAGAAAATTATTGTTTGTGGGGATTTCAATGTAGATTTTCTGAAACAGTCAGATAGAAAGCTTGACCTTGAAGTATTGCTTGGTTCTTTCAATTTGACATCAGTTATTGATTTTCCTACTCGGATGGTAAAGGAGTGTGCAGTATATGACATAGCTCCATACAGTAATGCAAAACAGTCCTCCAAAATAGTGTGTTCCATTAATGATTTAACACTTCAAAATTTTGGGGAAAGCTTGCAACAATTAGACTGGGATGAGGTGTACAGGGAACATGATGCTAATTTAAAATTTAACCTATTTCATGATACCTTTGTGAGTATATTTGAAAACAGTTTCCCTAAGAAAACAGTGAAATATAATTGTAAGAAACCATGTAAAAAGTCATGGCTTACTAAAGGGATAAAAATATCTTGTAAACAGAAAAGGGAAATGTATCTTATAGCTAGGAGGAGTAATGATCCCGTAACAATGAAACATTATAAAAACTACTGCAATATATTAAGAAAAGTTATTAAAAAGTCCAGACGTATGTATATTATGTCTGAGATTAGTGCATCTGATAATAAAATTAAAACAATTTGAATATGTGAAAATGGAAACAGGGCAACTGAGAGCACAGGAAGACTGTATTTCTATCAAACACAATGAAAAATTTGTTAACAGGAAGTCAGAAGTAGAAAACATTTTTAATAATCATTTTTTAAGTGTTGTAGAGAAAATAGGTTCCAGCTATTCATTAGAAAATGCAAAGCAGTATATGGAAGAGGCAGTACGTACGAAATTCAACCCACCTCTCCTACTGAAATTAGGAAAATAATAAATTCACTCAAAAGTTAAAGCTCACATGGAATTGATGGCATTTCCAACAGAGTACTAAAAGCTTGTTCCCAACAAATAAGTGGGATTCTCAGCCACATATTTAGTAGCTCACTGAAACTGGGAATTTTTCCAGATAGACTGAAATATGCTATTGTTAAACCATTACATAAAAAGGGGGATAGATCTGATGCTAACAACTACCGCCCAATCTCACTTCTGACAGCTTTATCCAAAATTCTTGAAAAAGTAATGTATTCAAGAGTAACATCACGTATTTGTAAAAATGAAGTACTAACAAAATGTCAATTTGGTTTTCAGAAAGGCTTTTCAACAAAATATGCTATATATGCTTTCACTGATCAACTATTAAATGCAATGAATAACCGAACATCACCCATTGGGATATTTTGTGATCTCTCAAAGGCTTTTTATTGTGTGAATCATGACATTCTTCTAGATAAGCTTAAGTATTGGGGTATGAGTGGGACAGTGGACAAATGGTTTAATTCATACTTAACTGGCAGAATGCAGAAGTTTGAAATTAACAGTACAGTTAGTCTACAAAAACCAGCAGAGTCCTCTAATGGGGGAGATATCAGGAATGGTGTCCCACAGGGTTCAGTCTTGGGTCCCTTATTGTTCTTAATACATATTAATGACTTGCCACTCTATATTCATGAAGATGCAAAGTTAGTTCTTCTTGCAGATGATACAAGTATAGTAATTACACCCAAGAAGGAAGAATCAGCTGATGAAATTGCAAATAATGTCTTTCAAAAATTGTTAAGTGGTTCTCTGCAAATGGACTCTCACTAAATTTTGAGAAAACACAGTTTATACAATTCTGTACAGTAAATGGCATAACACCATTGATAAATATAGACTATGAACAGAAGCCTGTTGCTAAGGTAGAATACTCAAAATTTCTGTGTGTGTGCACTGATGAGAAATTGAATTGGAAGAAACACATCGATGATCTGCTGAAACGGTTAGGTTCAGCTACTTATGCTATAAGTCTTATTGCAAATTTTGGTGATAAAGATATCAGTAAATTAGCCTACTATGGCTATTTTCATTCACTGCTTTCATAGGGCATCATATTTTGGGGCAATTCGTCATGAAGAGAGAAAATATTCATTGCACAAAAGCATGTAATCAGAATAATAGCTGGAGGCCACCCAAGATCACCTTGCAGACATTTATTTAAGGAACTCAGGATATTCACAGAACCTTCACAATACATATATTCACTTATGAAATTTGTCATTAATAACCCATCCCGATTCAAAAATAACAGCGAAGTGCATAGCTACAACACTAGAAGAAAGGATGATATTCACTATACTGGATTGAATCTCACTTTGCCACAAAAAGGGGTGAATTATGCTGTCACAAAAATCTTTGGTCATTTGCCAAAAAGTATTAAAAGTCTGACAGATAGCCAACCTACATTTAAAAGCAAATTAAAAGAATTTCTGAATGACAGCTCCCTTTACTCAATAGATGAATTCTTAGATATGAAGTAGTAACTGAAAAAAAAAAGAAAAAAATAATTATTATTTTGTGTAAAGAAAACTCATGTTAAAGTGACACATTCCACATCATTACGAAATGTCATATTCACGATCTATGGAACAAGGATTAATGTATGTATGTATGTATGTCTCCTCAAAGTTCCAGTATTAAATTGAATTGTAATGGCAAAGAAATTACTGATCCTAAATAAATAGCAAATGTGTTCAGTACCTGTTATAGTAGTATAAGTAAGTCACTGAAATCAAACCTTACAATACAAACTATCAAGTAGCATCTGTAAATACCAACATAAATCGTACTTCACTCATTCTCTCTCCAACAACCAAGAAAGAAGTCTTGTCAGTTATCAGAGCTTTAAAAATGAACCATTCCACTGGAATAGATGGCATCCCAGACAGTCTTGTGAACCATTAGCTTACCTTTTCAATAGTTCCTTTCAACCTGGAATTTTCCCATCATACCTAAAAACAGTAAAGCTCAAGCCACTATTTAAAAAAAGGTAAAAAGGATGACCTCCCTCCCCCCTGTGAACATGGGCCTTGCCCTTGGGGGGGCGGGGGGGGGGGGGGGGAGGCTAGTGTGCCTCAGCAATACAGATAGCTGTACCATAGGTGCCAGCACAATGGAGGAATATCTGTTGAGAGGCCAGACAAATGTGTGGTTCCTGAACAGGGGCAGCGGTCTTTTCAGTAGTTTCAGGGGCAACAGTCTAGATGATTGACTGATCTGGCCTTGTAACATCAACAAAATGGCCTTGCTATGCTGGTACTGTAAATGGCTGAAAGTAAGAGGAAACAACAGCCATAATTTTTCCTGAGGACATGCAGCTTTACTACATGGGTAGATCTTGTGACTAATGAGAAGGAACTGAATAGAGTGAATAGAATTGGGGAGAAGAGGAATTTGTAGCACAACTTGATTAAAAGAAGGGATCGCTTAGTAGGACACGTTCTGACTCATCATGGGAGAGAAGGGTGGAGGATAAAAATCGTAGAGGGAGACCAAGAGATGAATACACTAACCAGATTCAGAAGGATGTAGGTTGCAGTAGTTATTCGGAAATGAAGAGGCTCGCACAGGATAGAGTAGCATGGAAATCTGCATCAAACCATTCTCTGGATTGAAGATCACAAGAACAACAGTGGCCAAATACAGGCCCATTGCTTTACTATCTGTATTTGTAAAAATCATAGAAAACTGTTTTCAAAGAAGAGTATTACATTTATTGGAAGAGCACAAAATAGTATCCACAGCACAACATGGTTTCAGGGAAGGCCAATCAACTGATGTAGCAATTTTTGAACTATTAAGTGAATTAATTCAGAAACTAGATAATGGTGAAAATTTCACTGAACTATGTCTAGATCTCTAAGGCTTTTCATAACACAGTTCACACAAAGATTGACAACATGGGGATTAGAGGAACATCTGAAAACTTGATAAAATCATACCTAAGTGGCCGAAAACAAGTGACTGAATGCAACATCAAAGTTTCAGCAAATTGACTCAATACTACTCAAACTATGATGCCATCAAATTTGTAGTGCCACTTCTGGGACGAGTGGGACCTCTTCTATTTCTGTTATGTGTAAATGATGTTGTTGGTTTACTTTTGCTGTTGGTCAGTCTCCGTGCAGAAAAAAACCAACAGTTACCATCAAACACTATTTACTCATTCACAATAACAAGAAAAGAATGCACATCAACTGAAAACAAACATAATCCAAAACAAGATTCAAAGCTCACTGAATCCACAGATAGAGCACTCCTCATTCTAGAGCCTTTGACATCGATGGTCGCCACAGATCCCCCCTCGCACCCCCAGTGGGGAGAGGAAGAGGGTGTTGTCAAATATGAGGAGTTGTGTGTCGCTAGATGGTTATTGATTGATCAAGGTAGCATGACCACCCATGCCATGGTCAGTACAAATGAAAGGCATGGCTGCACCATTTCTCACAGAGTCGGGTGGTCCATACTGGGTGGACTACAGAAAGTATAGTCTGCCTTCCAATAAGGAGGACGGACCGGTCAACCTGCATGTGAACTGGACCAGCATGGAAGGTGATGTTGTCGGAGGTGCGGCAAAGAGGGATTCGCATATCTTCAGCATCCTGTTGGTGCTGAGTATCAGTGTTATTCCAGCTTTATCCATGCAAGAGATGGTTACATGTGAAGTACATGTGGCCTTGATGAAGTTTCCCTTGCACAAAGGACAAAGAATGATCCATCTTGGAGCTGTAAGGAAAGCTCATCATCTGGTCACCCAGAAGTATTGATGGAAAAGCAAATCTCGTCAATCGTTGTTGTAGGGAATGTTGTAGGAGAAGGGAGCGGGAGATACTGTAGCTCGGCAGAGGCACTAGAACACACTGTGGGAACAGTAGATGACAGCACTAGTGATGATGTAATGTCACACACAATGTGTTTTTGAACCTGAGGCAGCAGATCATCGCATGCAGAGCCTGAGTGATGCAAGGAATGGGATCAGGACACACAACCACTGAGTGGCTGATGGACATAGGCTCAACACATGGAAAATCTGGTTGATGCACAGGCAGAGGGGTAGTATGTACTGGTCTGGGTCATTGTACAATGGTGGGGAACTCAACTCGATAGGTTGTGGTGGAATTGATTCCTCGATTGCCCAAGCTGGTTTAACTTGCTGAAATGAAACTGTCTGGTGCCAGCCATTGATGAGGATGTTCATAGTATTAGCCATGTGTGCCAATATCCAACGCAGACCAGAGTAAGGTGGCTGTAGTGCCAGTTTGACAGTGTCATCCCATAGCATAATAAACTCCCGTAAGTCCATGGTCAAGTGCAAGAAAAATGGGGGGAGGTGGGTGGGCAAGTATGCGGTCATGGGAGAGGCATATGGATTGCAGCTACGTGCAACTGGACATGCTCGACAAAAACGGCGAGGTCAGATGGGTTACAGGTTGCAGCATCATTAATGAACTCAGCTGGGAGGACTAATGTGTTACCATACAGGACCTTGGCAAGTGACGCCTGGAGGTCTCTATCTTCGGATTCAGTGAGCTTCAGATCTTGTTTTGGACTATGTTTGTTTTTGCTCGATATGCATTATTTTCTTGTTATTGTGCGTGAATAAAGAGTGTTTTATCGTATATGTTGGCTGTTACTATCTGGAGACTCATCAACGTTGATAGTAAACCATGTTGATGTGTGCTGCACCTCGTGTGGTTTGGCATGACAAAGGAGGTTAGAGTCATCTGTTCCAGTGGAGTAAACACGGGAGAAATGAGCAATCTCATCATTGTATTTATAGTGCCTGTAGGAAAATGTTGCAGTGCATAACTGAAAGTCTGTTCCACAGTAGTGAAGTCCAGCACTGTCAGGCAGGTCGGAGGCTGAGTCACTTTTTGAGTTGGTGTGAAATCAGTAATAAGTGATACACAAATTAATATGTATTCATGTGGCTCAGTGTCACCAGTATCAGTATACTATCAACGTTGACAAGTCTCTGGATGTAAATAACCAACAGTTATGGTCAAACACTATTTATTTGTGCAGAATAACAAGAAAAGAATGCACATCAAGAAAAAACAAACATAGTACAAAACAAGATTCTGAAGATAGAGCACTCCTTGTTCTAGAGTCATTGGCAATCACAGCAAGTTGGTAACAAATGCAAGTAAGACAGTGGCACTAAAGTTCTATAATGTGAAAAAAGATGAACAAACTGTTCAAATTAAGATTTCTGACAAGGGCCTTCAGGGTGTAGACAACATTAAGTTCCTGGGTGTAGGGTCACAAGATGGGGGATGCACATTGAAAAAATCTGTAAGAAATTAAGCACTGCATGCTACTTGATGAGAATATTAGAAGGATGCTGTGACAAAGATTGTCTGTAAACTGTATATTATGCCTATATATACTCACAACTGAAATATGGAATCATATGGGCTAACCCTGCTCTTAGCCAAAAGCTCTTTAAGCTCCAAAAATGAATTATAAGAATAATGGAAGGTGTAAAATGGAACAAAACCTGTAGACCATTCTTTGAAAAGCTAGAGATCCTCCCATTTACATGTATATATTCATATGAGATAACTGGTTTTTTGAGAAAGTATTCAGAGGAAAATCTCACTCTCTTCCTAAAAGAATGAAAATGTCCCTTCTTATAACACTAGACAAAAAGGAAACTTTCATTTGGAGCCCACCAACTGCATCCTAAATAAAAGAAGAATCCTGTAGTGTGGGAAGTTATTTGTAATAAAGTTCCCCCAGAAGCTAAATTAATAAATGACCTGGCAAATTTCAACTCAGCTGCTAAGGCATATTGACTCATCACTGCTTCTATAGCTTCCACAAGTTCCTTCAAGAAGTTCACTAAAGATTTCCCTCTTTATCTTAGTGATGTATCATATAAATTTTACTAGAATCTTAATGACCTATGTAAATGTTACTGTAATACAAATATTAATCTGCCAGTATAGTACATGCTCTGTCTGTTTTATATCATCTTCTCTTTATTTTTCTACAGTATTTTTTCTGTATGTTGTAATGATGAAGAGATTGAAGAAATGTATGGTGTGGTAAAATCAATTATTCAGATAGTTAAGGGAGATGAAAGTTTAATAGTCATGGAGGACTAGAATTCGGTAGTAGGAAAAGGAAGAGAAGGAAAAGTAGTAGGTGAATATGGACTTAAGTACAGAGTGAAAGAGGAAGCTGCCTGGTAGAATTCTCCACAGAGCGTAACTTAGTCATACCTAACACTTGGCTTAAGAATGATGCAACAAGACTGTATGCATGGAAGAGACCTGGAGACACTGGAAGGTTTCAGACTGATTATATTCTGGTAAGACAGAGATTTAGGAACTAGGTTTTAAATTGTAAGACATTTGCAAGGGCAGATGTGGATTCTGACCACAATTTATTGGTTATAAACTGTAGGTTAAAAATGAAGAAACTGCAAAAAGGTAGGAATTTAATGAGACGGGACCTGGATAAACTGAAAGAACCAGAGGTTGCAGAGAGTTTCAGAGAGAGCAGTAGGGAATGATTGACAAGAACTGGGGAAAGAAATACAGTTGGAGAAGTATGGGTAGCTTTCAGAAATGAAAGGCAGCTGAGGATCAAGTAGGTAAAAAGATGAGGGCTAGTATGAAACCTTGAGTAACAAAAGATATACTGAATTTAATTGATGAAAGGAGAAAATATAAAAATGCCATAAATGAAGCAGGCAAACAGGAATACAAATGTCTCAAAAATGAGATCGACATGGCAAAATGGATAAGCAGGGATGGCTAGAGGACAAGTGTAAGGATGTAGAGGCATATATCAGCGGGGAGGGAGGGGGGGGGGTGGAGGGGGGTGGTGGGGGAGGGGGGGGGTAATATACATACTACCTACAGGAAAATTAAAGAGATCTTTGGAGAAAAGAGAACCACCTATAAGAATATCAAGAGCTCAGATGGAAAATCAGTCCTAAGCAAAGGAGGGAAAGCTGAAACTTGGAAGAAGTATATAGAGGGTCTATACAAGGGTGATGTGCTTGAGGGCAATAGTATGAATATGGAAGAGGATGTAGATGAAGATGAAATGGAAGATATGATGCTGCGTGAAGAATTTGACAGAGCACTAAAGTCGAAACAAGGCCCGGGGTTAGACAATGTTCCAGTGGAACTACTGATACCCTTGGGAGAGGCAGCCATGGCAAAACTCTACAGTCTGGTGAGCAAGATGTATGAGGCAGGTGAAATACCCTCTGACTTTAAGAAGAATATAATAATTCCTATTCCAAAGAAAGCAGGTGTTGACAGATGTGAAAATTACCGAACTATCAGTTTAATAACTCACAGCTGCAAAATACTAACACGAATTCTTTACAGACAAATGGGAAAACTGGTAGAAGCTGAACTTGAGGAAGAACAGTTTGAATTCCATAGAAATGTTGGAACAAGTGAGGAAATACTGACCCTACGGCAGATTAAGGAAAGGAAAATCTACTTTTCTAGCAATTGTAGACTTAGAGAAAGCTTTTGACAATGTTGTCTGGAATACTCTTGTTCAAATTCTGAAGGTGGCAGGAGTAAAATACAGGGAGCAGAAGGCTATTTACAATTTGTAGAGAAACCAAATGGCAGTTATGAGAGGCAAGGGGCATGAAAGGGATGTAGTAGTTGAGAAGGGAGTGAGACAGGGTTGTAGCATATCACTGATGTTATTCAATCTGTATATTGAGCAAGCAGTAAAGGAAACAAAAGAAAAATTTGGAATAGGAATTAAAATCCATCGAGAAGAAATAAAAACTTTGAGGTTTGCCGATGACATTCTGCAGAGACAGCAAAGGACCTGGAAGAGCAGTTGGACAGAATAGACAGCATCTTACAAGGAGGATATAAGATGAAGATCAACATAAGCAAAACGAGGTTAATGGAGTGTAGCCAAACTAAATCAGGTGATGCTGAAGGAATTAGATTAGAAAATGAGACACTTAATGTAGTAGATCAGGTTTGCTATTTGGGGAGCAAAATAGCTGATGATGGTCAAAGTACAGAGAACATAAAATGTAGACTGGCTATGGCAAGGAAAGCATTTGTGAAGAAGAGAAATTTGTTAACATCGAGTATTGATTTAAGTGTCAGGAAGTCATTTCTGAAAGTATTTGTATGGAGTGTAGCCATGTATGGAAGTGAAACATGGACGATAAATAGTTTAGACAAGAAGAGAATAGAAGCTTTCGAAATGTGGTGCTATAGAAGAATGCTGAAGGTTAGATAGGTAGATCACATAACTAATGAGGAGGTACTGAATAGAATTGGGGAGAAAAGGACTTTGTGGCATAACTTGACTAGAAGACGAGATCAGTTGGTAGAAAACACTCTGACGCATTAAGGAATCTCCAATTTAGTACTGGAGGGAGTCATGGAGGGTAAAAGTCATAGAGGGAGACCAAGAGATGCATACACTAACCAGATTCAGGAGGATGTATGTTGCAGAAGTTACTCGGAGATGAAGAAGCTGGCTGAGGATAGAATAGCATGGAGAGTTGCATCAAACCAGTCTCTGGAATGAAGACCACAACAACAACATATTGTAACTCAATTATCATTTAACATAAAAATAGTGAAATTAATGTAAATTTAAATTATTTAATATCATATTTTGTTATACATTGACTTGCCCTACATCAGAATGTACCATTTGTGTACTATATGATTACCAGGGCCAACAAAACTCTACTCTAGTCTACTTTGCTTTCCTTGGTAAATTGTTGCCTTTCAAATTTTTCTCTACAGCTGACATGAATTCATTTTGGAACCTGATTTTAAAGATTTCTGAATTCATCCATGCTTTCTTTTGATGAGTGTAATGAAGAGACAGTGATTCTCTTTAGGTTTTTGAAAGCTTTATGTTTCCATGATTTCCTTGTTAATGTAAGCCTAAGCTTGTGGTTGTCAGCAGCATTACTGGAAGCTAATATGCTAACTCCTTCCTCACTGTTCTTGTACCTGGGTGCTGTAGCTTCCTTTTTTCAAGCAAGTATTTTCAAAGAAAAGCACCTTGTAATTTAAACCACTCTCATCACAAATGTACAACTGTCCACCAGAAGTTTCCTCCACATCAATTAACTTCAAAAACTAGTCTTTAAACAATGGCACAGCCACTTTGTCAGTAGATAAAGCTCTCCATTAATGGTAATCCAGTGACTACTGAATTGTTTTCTCATTGATCCCACCATCCATCACTGGCAGTACATTCTGAATCATCTCCTTGTACTTACTAGTGAAATTACAGTGATTTTTCTCATAATATTAGCCCAGTAATGGGCAAACCTCTACCTCTCAAACATAAAAATAAAGCTTCCTCATCTGCCTTATTTTTATCTCTTAACAATGCCTTCCTTACTTTTATTCTACTTCTACTATCTTGGGAAGCACACCACTTTTTCTACCCCTAACTCCATAGCAGTTGTCTTGGCTGCTATCCCAGAATTCAGTTGCATTATAGCATGTAATTTCTGATCCATTCACTACAAGTTTTTTCTTTTATCACTCATTTCAGACTTTTTAATTAAAACACAAAGAACCCCACAAAACAACAATTTAACAATAATATGCAACTGAAGGAATTAAGAACACAGGGTGGCCAACAGTGTTTCTAAGTCTATTTGTTATTGTTTGTTAGAGCTGCAAGCAGGCTTCTAAGTATTGTTTGTTGAAGGGTAGTTCTGGTAATTTATTCAATATTAACAATTCAGTATGTACCTTATAACTGTGACTCCAGGTGTGTTAGAAGCACAAACAATACATTAAACATTCTGAAAGGCCACCTCTGCTTGCTAAAGCTTTAGAAAAGTGCAGTATGTACAATAAATTAATCCTCATTTTATCAGGAAGAAGTAATTATATGAAATTAATTAAGTGGGCTGGATAGTATGGAGGGCAGATGTATCATTAATTTCAATAAGATACTGGAATATGACATCATCAAAAACTGTACAAAAAAATGTATGTTAGAGCTTTTTTTCAGTATTTTAATGTCGGTTTCCATTTGTATGGTAAAGGTGAAAATAAAAGCAGGATTGAATTGGACATAAGATGCTGCCCTTTGGCACACCTGTGTTTATATGTTTGTTGACTGACAAGTGTTTTACTAAGAATTTATCATCAGCAGACAAGCGAAATACATCATTTTTCATGTGTGTTTCTAGGCTGCTTAGTACCGTTTTATGGTCAACAGCATCAAAAACCTTGGACAATTCTAACAATATGCCTACCACAGATTCATCCTTATCCACTTTTGTGAGCTTTGCAGTGGCTGATATTGTACTTCCCTTACTTTCGAAATCAATCTGTGCTTCATTAAAATGGTTATATTTATTCGTGTAACTCATTAGTCTACCTTTCATGACTGATCTATTTATTTTTGAAAACTTTCACAATAGTATAACTGGCCTATAGTTTTCTATACTCTTCACATTTTATCACTCTGTACTAAGGGCACAACTCATGCATGTTTTAGGCGCTCTGGAAAAATACCTGAACTAAGGGATTGTTCATTAATGATGTTTATATACTGCCTATGTATGCCTTCAGGATAGAGACTGGAATCTCACCTATGTCTGCTGATTTCTTGTTTTTTAATTTCTGTATTGTCATGCTGGTGTCAAGCTCAATTGCAGGAAACATCACCACTCTGCTAGCTGTGTAATTCAGTGTCAGTTTTATGTGTGTTTTAGGAAGATTTTCTGGCAATTTCTCCATAATATAAGAGAAATAATCATTTACAAAATTTGCCTATTCCTGAATTTTTTTTGTTACTATGCTCCCATCTTTGACATCCATGTCATTGTACTTGTATCTGCCTTTCCCAGTTTCATGTTTTATGACATCCCACACTTCCTTTAATGTGACCTGGTGAGGATCCCGAACACTCGAGTAACACTAGTATTCAGCACATGGCCTCCTTTTCAGATGAGCTATACTTTCCTACAGTTGTGGTAGTAAACTGAAGTCGACTATTTGCCTTTCAACAGTAATGATCAGAGTACCCAAGATATTTTGTAAATACTCTAAAATTTTCCCTGTCAAAATCTGAGAGTATGTGGTCTAAGACTGATACTGACCTCTTTGATAGTTTGGTAGTACTGTTTACTATTTGTATCATGTTAAAAGTGTTGAGGACGTTACAACTAATTTCACCCTCAATACCTGTTCATATTAATGTATTCCCCATATTATTTAGTTTTGTGGACTGATACTTTTTTTGAGGGCTTCAGTAATTTTGTTGAAGAAAGTGTCCACATTACCACTAGGTACACAGTGGATGCACAAAATGATTACCCTTTTTCCGAATGTCTAGCTTTGTTAATTCAACAGCTGCCAATTCCAAACTTTTTCTACGCTAATTGTGATCAGATCTTGTATAGCTTTAAAGTGTACCACATCTGATATAAATACATGATCCCCATCCACTAAAGTAGTTCTACAGTAGCAACTTGCACATTCATCTGATGATAGCATTATATGCTCTATTTCAGTGTCTCCTCACCAGTGCTCTGTAGTGCATATCGCTATGCTGTTCAAAGACTGTAATCCATCTTCAAGCTGGTGTACTTTACATTTAATAAGCTGTGGATGATCTTTTAATCCCTGAGCAGTTTTCTATAAACTTGTACTAACTCTTTCATTATTATAAATGAGGAATAGGTCAATAAATATTTGCTACCACACATGATTGAAGTTCACCTAATTGTAACTCATGTTGTTGGATTTGTGGATTGCAAGTTGGATTTAAAATTAAATATTAAAAGGAGTTTTTGACTTCTATGTATCTGGGAAATTTATTCAGAGGAATATAAAGATATTTCATGAGGTATTACATATGTTGTTGGTTTGCATAAATAAATAATAGGTACATATTCACTTCCTAATATGATTCCTGACATAGTTCAATAATTGAAAATATTGCAAATTTTGTTACCATTTCATTATATTAATACTTCCATGAGTGGGTATATTTCTACAGAAATTCATTCATTCAGACACACATCATGTTCCACATGAAAGATAACCTTCAGGGATATCTCAGAGGCCAAAATTCAGGCCCTGCTTGACCTCTATGCCATGGACCATATTGGTGTCTTAGATGTAGTCTTTACATCAGCAGAATATTGCTGCGTGGTGTGGGATCCTTACCAGGTGGGATTGATGGAGGACATCGAAAGGGTGCAAAAAAGGGCAGCTCGTTTTGTATTATCATGTAATAGGGGACAGAGTTGAAACATGAACAGCTGCTAGCATGAGTTTCTTAGAAGTAGATACCTTAGGGGTTGTGAAGCAACTCAAATCACTTGATACGGGCAAGTCTTCAGGTCCAGATTGTATACTGATTAGGTTCCTTTCAGATTACGCTGTTACAATAGCTCCCTACTTAGCAATCATATACAACTGCTCGCTCACCGATAGATCTGTACCTACAGATTGGAAAATTGCGCAGCTCGCACCAGTGTTTAAGAAGGGTAGTAGGAGTAATCCATCGAACTACAGACCTATATCATTGACGCCGGTTTGCAGTAGGGTTTTGGAGCATATACTGTATTCAAACATTATGAATCACCTCAAAGGGAACGATCTATTGATACATAATCAGCATGGTTTCAGAAAACATCGTTCTTGTGCAACGCAGCTAGCTCTTTATTCGCATGAAGTAATGGCTGCTATCGACAGGGATCTCAAGTTGATTCCGTATTTCTAGATTTCTGGAAAGCTTTTGACACCGTTCCTCACAAGCGACTTCTAATCAAGCTGCGACTGGATTTGTGATTTCCTGTCAGGAAGGTTGCAGTTTGTAGTAATAGACAGCAAATCATCGAGTAAAACTGAAGTGATATCAGGTGTTCCCCAGGGAAGCGTCCTGGGACCTCTGCTGTTCCTGATCTATATAAATGACCTGGGTGACAATCTGAACAGTTCTCTTAGGTTGTTGGCAGATGATGCTGTAATTTACCGTCTAGTAAGGTCACCCAAAGACCAGTATCGGTTGCAAAGCGATTTAGAAAAGATTGCTGTATGGTGTGGCAGGTGACAGTTGACACTAAATAACAAAAAGTGTAAGGTGATCCACATGAGTTCCAAAAGAAATCCGTTGGAATTCGATTACTCGATAAATAGTACAATTCTCAAGGCTGTCAATTCAACTAAGTACCTGGGTGTTAAAATTACGAACAACTTCAGTTGGAAAGACCACATAGATAATATTGTGGGGAAGGCGAGCCAAAGGATGCGTTTCATTGGCAGGACACTTAGAAGATGCAACAAGTCCACTAAAGAGACAGCTTACATTACAGTCGTTCGTCCTCTGTTAGAATATTGGCAGGACACTTAGAAGATGCAACAAGTCCACTAAAGAGACAGCTTACACTACACTCGTTCGTCCTCTGTTAGAATATTGCTGTGTGGTGTGGGATCCTTACCAGGTGGGATTGACGGAGGGTGCAAAAAAGGGCAGCTCATTTTGTATTATCACGTAATAGGGGAGAGAGTGTGGCAGATATGATATGCAAATTGGGATGGAAGTCATTAAAGCAAAGACTTTTTCGTCGCAGCGAGATCTATTTACGAAATTTCAGTCACGAACTTACTCTTCCGAATGCAAAAATATTTTGATGAACCCAACCTACATAGGTAGGAATGATCATCAAAATAAAATAAGAGAAATCAGAGCTCAAACAGAGAGGTTTAGGTGTTCGTTTTTCCCGCACTGTTCAGGAGTGGAATGGTAGAGAGACAGTATGATTGTGGTTCGATGAACCCTCTGCCAAGCACTTAAATGTGAATTGCAGAGTAATCATGTAGATGTAGATAACTGTGGTGGTGCCCCATTATGCACAAACCACATGAAATTTGAGCCTAATAATATGGGGCCATTATCAAACAAATTTACATCGCAGACACCTATGTACTTACTGGTAGAATATCTCGTATAGAAGTCAGCGGGAGCTCATAACCAAACATTGAACCGCCTTTTTATTCTTCTTCTTCTTCTTCGCGGATGGATCACTTAGGACCACGCGTAATCAACATTTGTTGGCCTTCCTTTTCGCCCAGTATTCCTTCATAAACAACGAATGGGCTAGCTTTCATTGCGTAGACCATGTATGTCGGTTAGTTTTTCTCTCTTCTTCCTCAAAACCCCGTGTGTTTGTGATTTTTCTGATTTCATTTCTATCATGTAGATTTGGAGACCCTAATTCTCTCAGGTCTTTTTCCGTCTGTTTGTACCAATTCGGTCTTGTAGTTTTGTTCTTTAAAAATGTATGGATTTTGTACGTTATCCTGTTTGAGTGCATTCTTTCTAAGTGCCCCATGAATTGGATTCTTCTCATGGGCATTGTCTCTGTTACTTTGGAGATATTTTTATATATTTCTGCATTGGGTTTTGGATAATGTACCCCATCTTTAGTTCTTGGTCCTAGGATTTTCCTCATTATCTTACATTCTTTCACTTCTAATTCCTCTTTTAGTGTTCTGTGTTGAAGGTTTAGTGTCTCAGATGCCTAGAGAGCTTCGGGTCTAATTACTGTTGTATAGTGTCGTATTTTGCAGTTCCACGAGAGACTCTTTTTGTTGTAAATGTTTTTTGTTAACTGAAACGCCATCTCCATTTTCTGGACTCTTGATCTGACAAATTTCTTTTCATTACAATTTTCTGCAATCCATTCACCTAAATATTTAAATTCTTTTACTCGAGAGATGTAGTTATTACCAATTTTGAGATCAGAAGGTGCATCTTTGATGTCAGTCATAAATTTTGTTTTTTCAAATGAAATTTGTAATCCTATTTTAGCTGCCTGTTCTTGTAATAATTCTAGCTGTTTCTGTGCATCAGTAACGTCTTGTGCGATCAGTGCCATGTCATCAGCAAATGCTAAACAGTCTAATTCTATGCCCTTATGTCTTGGTCCCAGTCTGTGTGCTGGTGCACCTGCTTTTTTCCATTCTCTAACAACTTTTTCAAGAGTACAATTGAAGAGCACTGGGACAGTACATCCCCTTGTCGTACTCCTGTGTCTATTTCAAATTCTGTGCTCAATTCTCCCATAAATTTTACTTTGGATTTGGTCTCCGTGAGTGTTTCTTTTATGAAGTTTGTTGTCTTTTGATCTAGTCCAAATTCTGCTAATACTTCAAAAAGGGATTCTCGGTCTATACTGTCATATGCTTTTTTAAAGTCGTCAAACGTGATGACATAACTTTTGTTTGAAGTACTATGTAAATATTTCATTGAGTTTTTCAAGTTAAGGATTTGTTCTACGCATGATCGACCTTTTCTGAACCCACCTTGGTATTCGCCTAATTTTGAATCCAGCTGAGGGTCTGCACGGTTTAGTAGGGCTTTAGACAGAATTTTGTATGTTATTGACAATAAAGAGATTCCACGATAGTTGTTGGGGTCTGTTTCACTTCCTTTTTTGTACAGAGGATGTATGATTGCAGTCTTCCAATCTGTGGGGATTTTTTCAGTTTTCCAGATTTCATGTATAATTTCTTTGAGTTTTGCAATAAGATTTTCTCCTGCATTTTTCCATAATTCTGCGATGATTTGGTCTTCTCCTGATGCGTTGTTATTTTTCAGTGACTGAATTATCTCTTTAATCTCTTGTAAACTTGGTAGCTTTGAGTCTGGGTTTCATTGTGTACGATGGAACTCAAATTTTTCTGCAGGCTTTTCACAATTCAGTAATTTAGAAAAGTATTTTGCAAGAATTTCACAGTTTTCGGTGTTGGTATGAGCAATTTCCCCATGGTCATTTTTGAACTGGAGTGATGGAGGAGAGTACTTTGTTAATTTTTGTTTGAATACTCTGTAGAAATTTCGGGAATTGTTTTTCTTGAAATCATTTTCTATGTCTTGCAATTTTTTGTCTTCGTGTTGTTTACGGACTGTTCGTATTGCTTTTGTGACTACTTTCCTGGTATCTTTGAGATCTTCCAGGGTCTTTTGATTTTTGTTGCACAACCAATTTTGCCACGTCTGTTGTCTGAGATTTATCAGTTGGTCACACTCATCTGTCCACCACGGGTGTTTACATGTTCTTGTTTGCAGTGCTACAGTTTCAGCTGCATTTAAGAGTCCTGCTTGCAGTTGTTGCCAATTTTGTGGTTTTAAATTTTGCTTTTCTTTTGTAAATTGTTCATTGCCATTTATCTTTTGTACATCATATTTACGGTGTGGAGATTTCTTAGTGACTTTTCTTTTTTCTGGAATGACATCTAGGGAGAATTTTGTTGGGTAATGGTCGGAATCTAGGTCTAGTCCATTAAGGACTTTAAGTTTCATGATTTCTACTGTATTTACGCGGGAGATCATTACATGATCCAACTGATATTCACCTAGTAATGGATTAGGTGAGATCCAAGTTTTCGTTTTCAAGGCTCTTTTCTTGAAAAATGTTGATTTGAAAAATAGGTCATGGTTTTTGCAGATTTCAATGAGTCGCATGCCATTCCGGTTGGTCTGTGTATGCCCTGACCATTTACCTACCCAATATCGATATTTCTTTTCTTTACCGATTTGTGCATTGAAATCGCCCATAAGGATTTTGACATGGTTATTTGGGTTTTTTTGGAGAATATTATCTAATTGGTTCCAGAATTCTTCTACTTCTTCTATTTTGTTTTTGTTAGTGATGTTAGTTGGTGCATGTCTGTTGATTAGGGTGTATATCTTATTAGCTGATTTTATTGTCATCGTGGAGAGCCGACCCGAGTAAGATTTGAAAGTTGTGACTGAATCAAGTATTGATGTATCTACTATAAATCCAGTTCCAAATTGTGGACAATTTGCCATGGTTCGTTTTCCAGGTTTTCCTTTGTATATCCTGTATCCTTCCGAATCAAAAGGATTTTCATCTGTACATCGTGATTCCTGAAATGCAATAATTTTGATTTTACGTTCTCTGGATTTGTCCAAGGTGTTTTTTAGTTTTCCCATTTTTAAGGTACTCCAATTTACCTTTTTATTATTATTACAATATAATGAAAATTATAGTTACTACTCACCATATAGTGGAGATGATGAGTCACAGATGGGCACAAGAGGAAGACTGTCACAAAATAAGCTGTTGAGTCCAGGAGGGTTATGGGAACCCTCTGGGCCTCAACCTTCATTAGTCTTATCCTCACTCACCTAACCCCTTCCCTGTTCCCATTCCAGCACTACACAGCCCTCTACTCCAAACAACACACAGAGTCTTTTTACTTTTCTCCTTTTCCGCTACCCCCTGCCACATCTCTCCCTCGCCCTCCGTCTAACCTCCCGACTGCACCTAGCTGCCATCTATTTTTGTCAAAAGCCTTGTTGGCCAAAAGCTTATTTTGTGACAGTCTTTTTGTTGTGCCTATCTGTGTAACTCAGCATCTTCAGTATACGGTGAGTAGCAATTACTCTTTTCATAATATTGTTACATTGCGTCCTCGATTTTCCATTTCTTTTTTTTTATTATTATTAATATAGTAAATTTAATAACTAAATTATTTTTATTTCTTTTTATCCTCATCCATATCCTCTCTGTTTTTCCTCATCTTGCTTTCAGTGTTTAATTTTTCTTTTCCTCTGTCCACTTTTATTCCTCACTCTGTTCTTATACTACCTCTGGACTGTATTTGACTTACTTATTTATTTGCCCATATAAACCTCTTTTTCAGTACCCTTATCATACACAATGTATTGAACAGGAAATATTTTTACCTGTTGTTCTTACAACTTGCAAATGTGTCATTTAAATTTGTATATTATAAGGTGTGTGAGAAAAATAATGTGACTGATTTTTTTATCTACCAATGTTTTTATTTTTCTCATACAACAATACTGTCCCTTTCAAAGTAGTTCCCTTCAGCAACTACACACTGGTGGAGGCACCATTTCTGGTCTTGATGGCAGTGCTGAAAGGCTTCAGCTGGTGCGGTCTTTAACATGTTGGTCGTCTTCTTCTAAATGTTCTTCAGAGTCTCAAGATGATGTCTATGTAAGATAATTTTCAATTTTTGGAAAAAAAAGGTCACAAGGACTCATATCAGGTGAATAGCAGGGGTTGTGGAACAACAAGAATGTCTTTTGAGATAAAAAAAACTCCGTGCTGGAAGTGGCTGTTTGACATAGGGCATTCTGATGATGCAGCATCCACTCATCTGTAAAGTCTGGTCTTACCTGATTTATCCCTTTCCTGAGCCTTTCAAGGACATCTTTGTGAAACACTTGGTTGACAGTTCATGCTGGAGGATCAAATTCTTTATGCACAATATCCCTACTGTAAAGGAAACAAATCAGCATTGTTTTGATCTTTGGTTTGCTCATTCGAGCCTCTTTTGGGGTGTCTTAGTGTGTCACTTCTTACTTTTCTGCATTGTCTCAGGACCTTACTCAAAAACCCAGGATTCATCACCTCTGATCACACTGCTGAACCATTTGTGGTCATTAGCAATCCTCACAAAAATATCAACACACACATTTATTCGATTGTCCTTCTGCTCAGTTGTGAGGTTTTTCGGTACAGTTTGGCACAAACCTTTTGCATCTTCAAAACTTTAACCAAAATTTGACATACAGTGAAAGTGTTTCAGCTTAACAGGTCATCCATCAACCTTATTGTTAAGTGCCAGTCTGATCTCACAAGAGTATGCACACATTCGACGTTTTTTTTTTTTTTTTTTTTTTTTAAGTTGAAGGTCTCCTTGAGTGAAATTCACCTTCAATGTGTTTTCGGCCTTCCAAAAATGATTTGTGCCAGTGAGAATTTTGTGCTCTTGATAAGAAATGTTCATCTTTTCAAGGTCGCAATTGTGGATTCCCCAAGTTTAACACAAAACTTGATGGTATAATGTTGCTCCAAATTCTGCTGTTCTATTTTTGTAACTCACAATAAAAACACAACTAAAAAATGATGTGATGGCTGTACAGAGCTGAAACTCGGACTGAGTATCTAGAGCAAGTAGAACAACACAGCATTGCCAGATTGCTAGCAGTGTTGTCAGTCTCATTACTTTTCTCAAGTACATCGTAAATTATATCCATTTGTTAAATACATAGAAAATTGCGAATATATTGTACATTTACAACTTATTTATATAATTACAAGCTGATGTACTGAGAGATAGAGTAACAGCAGTTTTGTAGTAGGTTGGATGTCAGAGTTTTGTTAAAGGTATGTACAGGATGGTTATAATTAAACTTTTGCTACTTGAGCCAGTGTAGATGGAAACTATTTACTGTATGCGTACCTAACTTTATAGGAATCACCTTTAGACTCTGTGCTTCAGGATTTGCGGTCTTAGTAGTGATAAGTGTCATGACTTATCGTTAGGCACCGATACTGGTATGCAATGTGGGGTTGAAACAGTTTGATCCCTGTGCATACAACTGCAAGCAGTCAACATGGGTGTGGAGAATGTGAACAGAGAGTTATTCGTAAAGCTGTTTTATCAAAAGAGTAGCAGTATTGCTGCTGCTCTTTGTCAGTATCAATGTGTTAAAGAAATACAGAGAGGTCCTCTTTCCACGAGGGCTGAAGGACACGATTCAGAAGTTTGATTTGTTGAAAATGTCGCTGTTGCCATGGCTGAGAAAGCTGAACGCATTGTGTGACCTTCAAGCAGTGCATGAGTTGTATCATGACAGCGGAACATTCCATTGACCATTGTTGTTTCGGACAGCAGTACAACAATACAACAATCTAGTGTGGTTCCAGGGTGTCGAAGAGCTAGATGGTCATCACATTGATGAACTTTTGTAATCTGGAATGTAAACATGGTACAGAATCAACAAATGCTACCCCTATCATGTGGAAACTAAAATGTGTTTCTTTGAATGGTTTATTCGTTATTTCTCTTCTGCATATCCTTGCATAAGTTACCACAAAGTTTCATTGTCCTACGATCACTTGTTTGTCATGGGGGCCCTCTCAAGTAGCAAAAGTTTAATTATAGCCACCCTGTAGTTCAGAAAGAGGTTCAATGTGTCTGGGTAATCTGTTGTACACTTTTGTTTCTACATGATATACATCTTTTTGGTACAATGCGGTGTTGCAATGACAAATGTGAATGTTACAATTTGAATGGGTATGGTAATCACGGACAATTTGTTGCAAGTAAAAAAAAGTTTCTTTTCTCAGTAAAATTTTTTTACAAGGGTAACTGCTTTCAATATATAAATGCAGGAAATGAGTAAAATTTAGAGTTCTTTAAATACATATCTGCGTGGTTTT
The DNA here is from genome assembly GCF_023898315.1 of Schistocerca nitens. Taxonomy (NCBI): domain Eukaryota; kingdom Metazoa; phylum Arthropoda; class Insecta; order Orthoptera; family Acrididae; genus Schistocerca; species Schistocerca nitens. The sequence goes on along the minus strand of NC_064615.1, from coordinate 980,227,896 downwards.
GTGCTGCTTATTCATCTGTCTCATTATTCTTATAACTTGTTTTCTGTTTCTTGAAAGTTGTTTTGGTCTGGTGTACATTTTCCCAAACAATACCATACCTCAGTAATGAATGTACACAATTAGATTAAACAGCGCTAACCGTTTCAGCACAAGTGTTGCTGCAAAAAATTCTTACCACACACAGTTTTGGGATTTAGAAATGTGATATGAGAACTCCATTTAAAATTCTCTTGAATATGAGTCCCAACAAATTTAGTTTCCATAATAGAACTAATGTTTTGTTCATCCATACGTACTATTGGTTGTGATGCATTTTTACTTTGATCTTTATGGAAATCCATTAACACTGTTTTGTGGAGATTTAAAATTACTGTTACTGGCAAACCACTCAGACTTATTTTGTAACATTGTTTTCCAACACAGTAAGAGTTTCTTTGTTATTACCTCTGACTGGTAGACTGGTGTCATCTGCAAATAGTTCTGGCTCTGAATTCCTAACATTTAATAGAAAATGATTTATTTATAAGAGAAATAGACCTAAAACTGAACCATAAAAACCCAACAAGGTTGCATCCCGCATAGTTTCTACGTCTAGAGCCCCACGAGATAGAAAGCACACAACAAAAGTGAAGAAGGACTTAAAAACATTAAAAAGGACCCGTGCAATGGACTCAGAATATTCATCAGATATTCGTACAGAGGAGGTTACCAATGCCCTGAAGAAGGTTAAACTAGGCGAAGCTCCAGGTTTCGATGGTATCCACCCTGAGTTCCTCACACATGTTGGAGCCTACATAAAACAATGGCTGGCTAAGTTCTTTATGGACATTCTCCAAGTGGGTAACATTCCTCCCTCACTTCAACGAGCAAAGATCATCGCAGTCCTGAAACCTGGTAAACCAGGCGATAGACCAAAGAGTTACCGCCCCATTGCCCTTCTCAGTATGGTGTATAAATTACTAGAAAGACTGCTCCTCAACAGAATAGACCAAACTATACTCAAAAAAATCCCTGTCGAACAAGCAGGATTCTGTCCCTATCGCTGCTGTACAGATCAAGTCCTATCACTGACAACATATATAGAGGCAAGGTTGCAGAAGAAACATAAAGTAGCTGCAGCATTCATAGACCTAACAGCAGCCTATGATACAGTTTGGAAACAGGGACTCATGTACAAATTAATCTAAACCGTCCCCTGCAAGAAGATAACCAACCTCATTGACGATATGTTGTCAAATAGAACCTTCCAAGTAATAATGGGGAATGAGAGAAGTAAACAGATGAAACTCAATAATGGACTCCCACAAGGCTCTGTCCTTGCACCCCTTCTTCTCAGCCTTTACATAGCTGACATGCCAGCAACCAGATCGTGCAAATTTGGTTATGCTGACGACTGGGCTCTGGCAACAGCCCACAGAAATATAGAAACTGCCGAAGATATCCTTATGAGTGACCTAGGGATTCTCAGTGAGTACTTTAGAAAATGGAGGCTACAACCTAGTGCTACAAAGACGGAAGTATCTGCCTTCCATTTGAACATCAAAATGGCCAACAGAGAACTACATGTATATCTAGACGGGAAAATACTAAATCACAACAAACACCCAAAGTACCTTGGGTTTACCCTAGATAGGACACTAACATTCCAAGAACACCTGATGAAAACTGCAGCGACACTCAAAACACGCAACAACATATTGCAGAAGCTCTGTGGCACCACTTGGGGCTCCACAACATCTACCTTAAGAACATCCGCACTTGGCTTGGTGTATCCAGTCGCAGAATACTGTGCCCCAGTGTGGCTCAACAGCAAACACACACACATGGTAGACAGCCAACTTAATGCAACAATGTGTATTATATCAGGCACAACCAGGCCAACTCCTACAGTGTGGCTGCCTGTTCTCAGGAACATAGCCCCTCCTAACCTGCGCCGAGAACACGCTCTGGTTAGAGAATTTCAAAAAATCATGACCAACCCTCAATTGCAAATCCATGAAGATACTCACTCCAGTCTAGGCATCCTCCACTAAAGACTGCACAGGCGCTGCACCAAACCAACTTTAAAATAAATGACCGATGGAAAGAGGAATGGGAGAGCAGAACAGCAGTAAACTCCCACAATATGCCATGCATCTTTAGTAAACCAAAAGGATTTGATTGCCCTCACAAAGCTTGGTCAACTCTTAATCGCATCAGAACCAACTGTGGGAGGTGCGCCAACTCCTTACGCAGATGGGTAAACTTCCTTCGGCCACTTGCGACTGTGGCGCTCAGAGACAGACGGTCAAACACAGTGTGCAGGAATGCCCACTAAGGGCATATGAGGGTGACCCACAGGATTTCCTAATGGCGACTCAAGAGGCAATCGACTATATATTATCTAAGCTGGACGTTTGTTTGTGATTGCTCTTCTGTGAGTGTAAATTTACAATTAGTGGTGCCCTTATATACAAACTGTTATTTATTGTTGTGTTTATACGTATGTAATTTTTTTTAATCATGTTTGTGTAATTTTTACTGTGATGTTATGAGCCATACGCTAAATAAAAATAAAATCATGACTTAGTGCACATGGTTCCGCAAGCTGAATCTGAAGTTCATTTCTTTCCATGTACTTTACTTCTGTTACCTGAGAATGACATTCCAAATATGATTTAATCTAGTCATCTGGCATGCCTCTTACACCCTATCATTCAACCTTTTTCAAGAGCACAGAATGATCAATCACATCAAATGATTTTGTTAGGTTTAAGAATAACCCTGAGATTTCTGTGTAATTATTCACTTCATTTTATATATGTTGCCAGGCTAAAAGTAGCTGTTTTAATTGAGCACTGTGGCCTGAAGCCATACCAATATCCATAAATATAATTATTTTTGTCCAATAATATATTCAGTTGCAAAAGGAACACATTCTCAGTAAGTTTAGAAAATCCTGACAGTAATGGTAAAGGCCAACATTTGTCCATACAAAGCTGATCACCCTTTTTATATAGTGGTAATGCTTTTGTTATTTTGGAAAGACACCACTTGATGAAAATGAATTCCAGATACCTAACAAAGGAAGGAATGTGTCTCTTGCTGATATTTTTACAATACAATCCAGATGAATTTATTTACGAATTCTGTTAACCTTACTGGACTGAGGAACATGAACAGATTATTTATTTCAGTACTTAAAAGTTCTTTTAGTGTTGTATTGGGTGGATTTCCAAATTTGTTCTTCTAATTTATTGGCAACTCTTTCTGATGCCTTCCCATTCTTTTTTCTATCATATTCACAACAGGAAAGTTCCTCTTATCTTTGTGTCTGACTAAAATGCTTCTCCTTCCAACCTTTCCCAATCTATCCCTCTTTCCTCTCTGAAGGAGGAATTATAAGCTCCAAAGCTACAATAGTTGTTTCCATTTTATGTGCCAACTGGCAGTACTATCAGATTCATATCAGCAAATACTACAGGGTATCCCATTAGTTCATTTCTGCATCATGTAGGACAGTGTTCATGAGGTAGAAGCCATGCGCTTGTGCATTACCGTCTTGAAAGGCACATACATCACCAAAATATTGACTGTAGGACTGAAAACAGGTCAGAGGATCCTGTCATGATACTGCACAGCCCTCAGTAGTGACGGGGTGTCTGACACATATAATGATGCTGACCCACCTTCTTGTTGAATCCATGGGACTGTATGCCTGGCAAAACCCAGACTCTTCTATGATATCGGGCATTAAACAAGTCCTGGACTTGTCCATGAAGAGAACCTGATGCCATTCAGCCAGGTTCCATCCCAGCTCTTCCCTCACCCTACCTCCTTTACAGATCATGGTAAATTTTGGAAATTTGTGGTAAGTTCCTAATGGGCCAAACTGCAGAGGTCATCAGTTCATAGGTTTACACACTACTTAATCTAACTTAAACTATCTTACGCTAATGGCAAAACACACACCCATGACCAAAGGAGGACTCAAACCTCTGATGGGGCGAGCCGCACGAACCATGGCAAGGCTCCTCAGACCCCATGCGGCAAGCATCATGATGCTGGGAGTTTTGTACTGAGTGTCTATGGGCCAAATTATTCCTGTGGAGACAGTTGTGTACTGTTATATTCTCTGCAGGGTATCTACAAGACATAATTTCTAGGCAGTAATTATCTCAGCAGTTAATGTTGGCCACAGATGACCACCCAGAGGCAGATTTTCATTGTTTTGTGTCTCATGATGGTGAATAAATTTTTGAATAATGTTGTTATGGTGTATGCCAATTTGGCAGGCTGTGCTGACAACCCTTCTTACGATAAAGGGACAATATGAAGTTTGAAATGACGTTTCAAGGCATGATGACAAATAGAAACAGTGAGTACAAACCACATTGTGCCATTCACAATTGGAAACACAGTGCACTCAACTGAAACACAATGAGAATGCAGGATTACTTTTACTGCCATTACACAGGTGACTGTATGTAGCCATTTCATGTGATTGAAAGAGTATCCAATTAAAAAACACCTATTATGCAAGTCATGATGTTAGTGCAAAACATTTTTAAGTAGTTTATATATGTCTCCACTGTCTTATTTATCCACATGCCCCAGATTTTCACACAATGAGTTTCATTTAGCGTGACCCCATTGATTTGGGAATCTTCAAACTCATATTGAGTAACGCCTATCGCAGAATAACTTCAAACCTCATTATACAGGGTTTCCCACTCAAACCTCCCTGATTTAAAGGACCCAGGAAAGAAAAACCACAGTAGATATGACAATGAAAAACGCACTACATTGTAGAGCATCTCAAAGAATTTATATTCCCACGTCAGAAGTACCAAGTATCGTCAACAGAGTGCAGCACGGTCGCATGAAGTGAAAATGGTGACTCCACAGCAGCGCGCGCAAGCAGTAGTGTGGTTTGCAGAAACAAAATCACTGATTACTGTGCAAAGAAATTATCATTGTGTGTATGAATGTGATCCACCTGATGTGAAAACAATTAAGGAATGATATAGGAAGTTTCTGGCAACAGGAAGTGTTCTGAAACATTCTGGTAGTGCATGTTTCGCAGTTTCAGAAGAGACTGTACAGGATATCAGACAGACGTTTCTCAGAAGCCCACATAAGTCAATTCATCAAGCATCTAGGCAACTTGATGTACCTTGATCAATATTGCATTGTGTAGTTCATCAGCATCTTCATATGTGTGCTTACATAGTGTAAATTCTGCAACATCTGACGCTGAACAACAAACCATGCCGACAAAAATGTGCTGTGGATATACTGCACCGTATTGATCTGGAGACCAGCTTCCTGGAAAGATGTTTATCCTCAGATGAGGCAAACTTTCATCTAATGTTCGGATTTGGGGTTCGCAAAATCTGCATGTTGTCACTGAACATGTTCGTGATAGCCCTAAACTAAACGTCTGGTGTGGGCTAATGCACGACAGGACTGTTGGACAGTTCTTCTTTGCAGAACAAACAGTGAATGGATCATTGTATCTGGACATGTTGGAGCAGTCTGTGTACCCTCAGATACAAGACTGGCAACCCAACATCATTTTTCAACAAGATGGAGCTCCGCTGCATTGGTCAATAGCTGTTTGCTAGTTCCTGGATAGGAAATTTCCCAATTGTTGGATCAGATGCGGAGGACCCATTGTTCACCTGATATTACACCACTTGATTTCTTCATGTGGGGATTTGTGAAGAACTGTGTATATGCAACCAAAGTGGACGATATTCCTACGTTGCAACATTGTATCACTAATGCGATTGCAACAATGACAGAGGAAATGTTACAAAAACTTGGGAAGAAATTGAATATAGACTCGATATTCTTCGTGCTACAAATGGTTCACTTGTAGACGTGTATTGTTGATAAATTCTTTGAAATGCTCTACAATGTGATGCATTTTTCATTTTCATATCTACTGTGTGTGATTTTCCTACTCGGGTAGTAAAGGACAGCAGCACATCGGTAGATAACACGTTTATAGACCAAGATAAGTTTAAAAACATAAATTCTTGTCCTGTTGAGAATGGCCTTATCTGATCATGGTGCTCAGCTAGTTACAGTATATGACATAGCTCCATTCAGTAATTCAAAACTACCCTCCAAAGTTGTATGTTCAATTAATGACTCAACAATTAGAAATTTCAGGGAAAATCTTCAGCAGTTAGACTGGGATGAGGTGTTCAAGGAACCCGATGCTAATTTCAAACATAACTTATTTCATGATACACTTGTAAGAGAATTTGAAAACTGTTTCCCCAAGAAAGTAGTTAAATCTAATTATAAAAAACCATGCAAAAAGCCTCAGCTTACTAAAGGAATAAAAATATCTTGTAACCACAAAACGGAACTGTATCTAACAACAAGAAAGAGTAATGACCCAGAAACAGCCAAATATTATAAAAACTACTGTGCTACATTAAGAAAGGTTATTAAAAGGTCCAGCAGCATGTGCATCATGTCTGAGATTAGTATCTCTGATAACAAAATCAAAACAATTTGGAATATTATTACAAGGGAGACAGGGCAACCAAGACTACAGGACGATGGCATTACCATCAAAGCAAATGGAAACTTGACAAATAATAAGCCAGAAGTCGAAAACATTTTGAATAATCATTTTTTAAATGTTGTAGAGAAAGTAGGATCTAAATGTTCATTAGAAGAAGCAAGTCAGTTAATGGAATAGGCCTTACCCACACAATTTGATACAACTGAAATTCCACCCACCTCTCTTTCTGAAATTAGGAAGATAATAAACTCTCTCGAGAATAAAAGCTCACATGGAATTGATGGCATTTCCAGCACGATAATAAAAGCTTGTTCCCAAGAGATAAGTGGGATTCTTAGCCACATATGTAATAGCTCTCTGAAGCAGGGTATTTTCCCAGATAGACTGAAGTATGCTATTGTTAAACCACTGCATAAAAAAGGGGATACATCTGATGTCAACATCTGCCACCCAACCTCTCTTCTGACTGCCTTATCCAAAATTCTTGAAAAAGTAATGTACTGTACAGTAGCTTCCCACCTCTGTAAAAATAAAGTTTTAACACAATGTCAGTTTGGATTCCAGAAAGGTTCCTCAATGGAAAATGCTATATATACTTTCACTAATGAAATATTAAATGCTCTGAGTAACCGGAAGTCACCCGTTGCGATTTTTTGTGACCTCTCAAAGGCTTTTGATTGTGTAAATCATGGAATACTTCTACATAAGCTAAAGTACTGTGGTATGAATGGGACAGAGCTCAAATGGTTTAAATCATACCTAACTGGAAGAGTGCAAAATGTTGAAATAAGCATTTCACATAATATGCAAAAAACTGTTGATTTCTAAAACTGTGGTACAATCAAGAATGGGGTGCCACAAAGTTTGGTCTTGGGTCCCCAGCTGTTCTTAATATTTATTAATGACTTGCCATTCTATATTCATGAATATGCAAAGCTGGTACTTTTTGCCGATGATACAAGTATAGTTATCACACCCAACAGACAAGAATTAACTGATGAAATTGTAAATGATGTTTTTCAGAAAATCATTAAGTGGTTCTCTGCAAATGGGCTCTCATTAAACTTGGACGAAACACAGTATATACAGTTCCACACAATAAATGGAATGACATCATTAATAAATATAGACTTCGATCAGAAATCGGTAGCTAAGGTAGAATATTCAAAATTTCTAGGAGCATGCATTGATGTGGGTTTGAACTGGAAAAAACACACTGAAGATCTGCTGAAATGTTTGAGTTCAGTTACTTATGCTATTAGGGTCATTGCAAATTTTGGCAATATACATCTCAGTAAATTAGCTTACCACACCTATTTTCATTCTCTGCTTTCGTATGGCATCATATTCTGGGGTAACTCATCATTGAGTAAAAGAGTGTTCATTGCACAAAAGCATGTAATCAGAGTAATTGCTGGAGCTCATCCAAGATCATCCTGCAGACACTTATTTAAAGAGTTAGGGATCTTCACTGTAGTGTCACAATATATATATTCACTTATGAAATTTGTTATTAACAATCCGAATGAATTCAAAAGTAATAGCAGTGTACATGGCTACAACACTAGGAGAAAGAATGATCTTCACTGCTCAAGGTTAAATCTAACTTTGGCTCAGAAGGGGGTAAATTATGCTGCCACAAAAATCTTTGGTCACTTACCTAATAGCATCAAAAGTCTGACAGATAGACATATAGCATTTAAAAGGAAATTAATAGAATTCCTGAATGGCAACTCCTTCTACTCATTAGGTGAATTTTTGGATATAGTAAGTGGGTAATTTCCTCCTCCCCCCCCCCCCCCCAGTCCAAAAAAGTGTCATGTAATATTTTGTGTAATGTAATATTTTGCATTGACACCTTTTATTAACCTGACACGTTCCACATCATTACGAAGTGTCGTATTCATGATCAATGGAACAAGTACTAATCTATTCTAATCTACCATCAATTATGGCAATGCATGTTCAATTCCCAGTTGTGTCGGCATTGTCATCATCATCATCATCATCATCATTATCAATGGGCAAGTCACCATAGTGGCCATCCTGAACTTCGTTTCCTGTCTAATAAAGCCATACATACAAATCAGTTCATTTTACTGATATGCAAGCGCAGCCATGGGTAACAGCTAGTATTTTGTTTAAAAATGTTGTCCCTGGTGGTTGGCATTTTCTGGTACAAATAAAGAGCTGTTGTTCAGGTTTTCAGTGTGGAGTCTAATTTGATGCAGTTCTCATTGCTAGTCTATTCATCTAGGCATAACATCCATTTAAACCTGATTACTGTAGTCAAGCTTTGGTCTCTCTACAACTTTCATCACCCATACTTCCCTCTTTTACCAAACTGACAATTCCTCGATGTCTCAGAATGTATCTGTCAACCGATTCCTTCTTTTAGGCAAGCTGTGGCACAAATTTCTTTTCTCCCCTATTTGATTCAGTGCCTATTCATTTGTTATACCTACTCACCTACATCACCACACTTCAAAAACTTGCATTCTCTTCCGTTCTGAACTGTTTTTCATCTTCTGTTTCACTTCTTTACAAGGTTACATTCCAGACAAATACCTTCAGAAATGACTTCCTACCCCTTTAATATATATACAACATTAACAATTTTTTTTCTTCATCAGAAACATGTTGGCTAGCTATGGCCAGTCTGCATTACATATGAATCGCTGATTGCAGAAACAACACTTGTCCACTTTTTGGTTAAATTGAGTTAAGAGCTGATTTCCATGTTATGGTGCTCCCTCTATTGAATGAATGCAGAAACAACATTTGTCCATTATTCTTAATGGGACAAACAAGATCCCAACGTTATGAGTGAGAGGAGAAAGAACACTTGTCCAGGACTAGTGCTATTTCTGCAGCCAACATTGGCTAGCCTGTTGTATAATATCATCTCTGTGTTCACACACTTTTTCTTTGTGAAGTGCAGCAATGTTGGACAGGGAAGATATGGATGTACATGATGGTGGTGAAAGTAGAAAGAGAAAAAAAGGCGTAAAGAATGTTGAGTATCAGTGTGAAATCATAAAAAGGTCGTGAATTAAAGGTCTAGAGTACAAAAACTACAGTGGAAAGTTAGTTTCAAAGAAAAACATTGGTATGGGCTGCAAGTAAGTAATTTTCTAATACGGGAGGTTATACGTCAGTGAAATAGTAAACTAATGATTTATTGTGAGACTGAAATATCTGTGTAATTTTGTAGATGTCATAGAAACTGCTTTGGAAGAATTCCTGAAGAGGAAAGAAATGAAGTATTTTCACTTTTCTACAACATGACATCAAAGGACGCACAAGATTCTTATCTCCAAGGCCTGATTACTGTAGGTAATATTTCCTGAAGACAAAGAAGAGTACCAGAAGGAGGTAACTGCAAACCAAGATGCAACAGTTTTCAGTATTTTATTAATTCTAGCATGGGGCGATCAGAGGTATGCAAGAAAGCTTTCTTAAGTATCCATGGTGTCACAAACCAAAGGGTAAGGAGGATAAGCAATCTGCTTGCTTGTGGAAAGTCACCTAGTGACCAGAGGGGTAAAAATGCATCGGGAAATCAAATCGGGGTGCAGAAATAAGTTTGATAATTGATCACATAAATTCCTATCCCCAAAAAATTACTCACTATGGCACAAGAGAGCAGCATTATTTAAATAGCCAACTTAATGTCAAAATCATGCATGAGCAGTTCAGATTACGACATCCCCAAGCAAGTAATATTGAGTACGAATTTTATTTAAAAATATTCAAAGAATGAAACTTCAAAGAATGTTTTCCACTTACATTTGGTTGACCACAAGTTGACACATGTGGTATTTGTGAAGTGCTTCAAAATAAATTATGAAACAAAACACTGAATGAAAAGGCTAAGAGGGTTGCCGCTGCAGAAATGCAGGGCTGCAAAGTTTTCTGCTTGTATTCGTGAAGTACAAGTACTGAGTCAAAAAGACAAGGATGTTGCAGGTATTGCCATAGATTTTATGTAATATCTGTCCCTTCCTACCATTCCAGTTCAGGAAGTTTTTTTACCTTTGGCAGCTCAATGTTAATGTATTCAATATCCACAACACGAAGACAGGATATGCAACATTCTACATTTATCACGAAGGTGTAGCAAAGAAGGGTCCCGATGAAGTCTCACGTTTCTGCTGGATTACATACGAAACGAGTTGCCACCAAACATAAAATACCTGCATATCTTTTCAGATGGCTGCCCAGGGCAGAATAAGAATAATACTATGGTCAGGTTCCTCACAGCAGTTGCAGCATCTCAGCGTTTACTCAGAATTATCTTATTTCCCGGTCAGAGGCCATTCATTCTTACCCTGTGACAAGGACTTTGCAGTGATTACGAGGAAAATTCGAGCTGTCGATAGGATTTATAGCATCATGTAGTTTGTAGAACTTATTGTTGCTGCAAGTATCTTTAACAAATACCAGGTTAAAGTTGTTTCAACAGAGTTTGTACTGGCTTTCAAACAATGGTGGCCTAAATTTTACAAACACGATGCCTTGTCTTTGGAAATAATGAACAGCAAAGTGCTCACAAGGAATGAGAAACAATCCTTCACTGTTTCAGACTTCATGGAATTTGAATACAACAGTGAGTGTAGTGGGAACATCATTGCAAAACCGAACATTGGAAGCCTGGTGACGCACACTTTTTGTTTACTTCTTGATTTAAAAACAACAGTAACTCTACTGACGGCTGCAGCATACGAAAAATGTGTACCGCTAAGTGAGAAGAAAATAGCTCTACTCAAGAAATTGGAGCCGTATATCCCTGAAGAGCACCTATCCTTTTACAGAGCTCTCTACAACTGGCCTTCAGTAGACAGCAGAGGGCCTGACAGTGAGTCATATACATGGGTACAAGCAATATTTCACTAATCTTGCTATTTACCTGATTGTAATTTGTAGTTAAAAGTAGTTGTTCAGAATCTATTATGTACACATAAAATAGAAATTTTGGTAATGAGAAATAATATAGCTGATCTTCAGAAACTGTTATGTAGCCTAATAATAACAATTTTTGTATTGAACATAATAAATTTACAAATAAACTGCTGAATAACACAGCAACCAATTGATTTCAGAAACAGCACACGTCCACAAACTTCGCGTATTTAAATCATTATATAATCTAATCATTACACCATTGAAAATAGTGTCTGGACATCACCAGAAACTGTGCTGTTCAAAGTAAAATAGAGCTGTCAAAGAAAATAGAATACTCAGGCCCACAAAGTTATTTTTCCGTTTTTCTCAAAATCAACATGCATGGACTAATGCTGTTTCTGCAATCAGTGATTCATATATAGTCTACTTTGGCCACTGCCAATTATTTTGCTGCCTAACTAGGAAAAACTCTCTACCATCTTAATGCCTCATTTCCTGATCTAATTTTTCAGCTGTCTCTTCAACTGCTCCATGACACACTCCCAAGGGTCAAACAAACGTGTGAGGAGTTGAGTTGAAACCTGTGACGATTCATGTTGCCCTGTGTTGAATTTCTTTAAGTCCTGTTTTTACATCTACATAACCACTACAATCCACCACATAGTGTATGACAGGGGGTACCACGTACCACTACTAGTCACTTCTCTTCTTATTCCACTCGCAAATGGAGCAAGGGAGAAACAACTGTCTGTATGCCTCTGTATGAGCCCTAATTTCTCATATCTTGCCTTTAGGTCCTTACAAGGAATATACATTGGCAGCAGTAGAATTGTTCTGCAATCAACTGCAAATACCTGTTCTCTAAATTTTCTCATTAATGTTTCATGGGAAGATCCACTTGAGTTCAAAAAGCATCTCTGTAACATTCGCATGTTGACTGAACCTAGTGCTAAAATTTCTAGCAGCATGCCTGTGAATTGCTTTATGTCTTCCTTTAATCCAACCTGGTAGGGGTCTCAAACACTCAAGCAGTACTTAAGAATGTCACAAGTGTTTTCTACACAATCTCCCTTGTAGATAAGCTACATTTTCCTAAAGTCTCCAAATAAACCAAAGTCAACCAATCACCTTCCCTATTACTACCTTCACATGCTTGTTCCATTTCTGATATGAAATTTTGCAACATTATGCCTGGATATTTAATCAATGTGGCAATGTCAAGCATCACATCAGTAATGCTGTATTCAAAAATTACAGGGCGGTTTTTCCTATCCATCTGCATTAACGTACATTTTCCTACCATTGCGGCAAACTGCCATTCATCACACCAAGTAGAAATTCTGTCTGTCATTCTATATCCTTCTAGTCACTCAATGATATGTCCCACACATGACCAGTATTCTAGGATGGGTTGTACGAAAGTTTTGTCTCCTTTGTAGACTAATTGCATTTCCCTAGTATTCAACCAAGAAAACTAAATTTTCCACCTGTTTTACCTACTACTGAGCCTGTATGATCTTTCCACTTCATATCCCGATAAACTGTTCCATCCAGGTATTTGTACGAGTTGAACAATTCCAATTGTAACTTGATATTGTGGTCCCCTTTTTCATTTTGTGAAGTGCACAGTTTTATATTTCTGAGCATTTAAGGCAAATTACCAATTTTTGCACAACTCTGAAATCTTTTCAAGATCCAACTGAATATTTATACAGCTTTTCTCAGACATTTTTCCAGTATAGACAACTAAATATCAGCAAAAAGTCTGAGGTTACTATTAATATTCTCTGACATGTCATTAATATACAACATGAAGACCACAGATCCAAACACACCTCCCTGGGGCACACCCTATATCTGTTGATGACCCCCCATCCAAGATGACATGCTCATTCTCTCTATCATTATATCCTTCACCCAGTCACAATTTTGTGTCTTACGCCATACAGTCTTACTACCAATAATAAGTGTGGTACTGTTACAAACGATTTTCAGAAATCAAGATATACAGCATCTACGTAACTGCCTTTATCCACAGATTTCATGATGTCATGTGAGAAAAGTGTGAGTTCGGATTCACATGGTCGTTTTCGGAACATATGGTATGTATTGGCATGGAGGAAGTCACTCTGTTTGACATTCTCATTAGGTCTGAGCTCAGATTATGATTATATTGTCACGTAGAAGAAGGTCTAATTAGATGAATGATGAACACTAACTTCACTTAACGAAGATTTATTCAGCACTTGCACGTACAAGATCATGGAGCAAACTGCCTATGGCCAGAACACATACAGTATATATACAGCTACAGAACATTCCAGTACAATGATTCTTGACATTTGTGGATACTTCTAGAATGTACTCGAACCAAATATATCAATTAAAATTGTACAGTCCAGGTGGGTTTTGAACTCATGACCCTCCATGCAACAGTTTAGTATCATAACAACTACAGCACAGTGCTACTCACAAGGGAACCTCCCCATCGCACCCCCCTCAGATTTAGTTATAATTTGTCACAGTGGATAGGTCTTGAAAAACTGGACACAGATCAATCGAGAAAACATGAAGAAGTTGTGTGGAACTATGAAAAAAATAAGCAAAATATACAAACTGAGTTGTCCATGCGCAAGACAGGCAACATCAAGGAGAGTGTGAGCTCAGGAGCAGTGTGGACCCGTGGTTAGTGTGAGCAGCTGCGGAATGAGAGGTCCTTAGGTCAAGTCTTCCCTCGAGTGAAAAATTTATTTTTTTATTTTCAGACAATTATCGAAGTTCAGGCACTCACACATAATCAACTTCGCTCTCCAAAATTCCAGGACATGTTCAGATTTGCTTAGACATATGCAGGATTTGACAGTCTACACACAGAAAAATTTGAAAACGTTAAAAACATATGTTTTGACAGAGCACAGGGAAAACTGTGCGACTGTGAAACTGTTGCATTCATTTGTTGCAGTTTATGTGACAAACTCTTATGTTTTCATCACTTTTTTGGGAGTGATTATCACATCCACAAGAAAACCTAAATCGGGAAAGTAAGACGAATCTTTTTACCCATTCAACAAGTGTACAAATAAGGTGGGTCGACAACATATTCCTGTCATGTGATGCACATGCCGTCACCAGTGTCGTATAGAATATATCAGACGTGTTTTCCTGTGGAGGAATCGGTTGACCTATGACCTTGCGATCAAATGTTTTCGGTTCCCATTGGAGAGGCACGTCCTTTCGTCTACTAATCGCACGGTTTTGCGGTGTGGTCGCAAAACACAGACACTTAACTTATTACAGTGAACAGAGACGTCAATGAACGAACGGACAGATCATAGCTTTGCGAAAATAAAGAAAGTAAACTTTTCACTCAAGGGAAGACTTGAATCAAGGACCTCTCGTTCCGCAGCTACTCACGCTAACAACGCGACCACAGCACTCCTGAGCTCGCACTATCCTTGATGTTGCATATCTTGCACATGGACTACTCAGTTTGTATATTTTGCTTAATTTTTTTCATAGTTCCACACAACTTCTTCCTGTTTTCTCTGTTGATATGCGTTCAGTTTTTCAAGGCCTATCCACTGTGCCAACTTATAACTAAATCTGAGGTGGGTGCGATGGGGAGGTTCCATAGTCAGCTTCTTATGTGACATTGCTCCCTCCTTAAGAGTACAGCATCACGGTGTTACATCCTCCTAGTCCGGGAACGTGTCATCAGTTGTGCATACTCCAACTCCCGATGACTGATGCTCGCTCCGGTGGTGATCTTCTTAGAACTTCTTTTGCAGCTATGCTCTTTACCAGGATGATATTTTCACTCTGCAGTGGAGTGTGAGCTGATATGAAACTTCCTGGCAGATTAAAACTGTGTGCCGGACCGAGACTCGAACTCGGGACCTTTGCCTTTCGTGGGCAAGTGCTCTACCACTGGCAGAAGTAAAGCTGTGAGGACGGGGCGTGAGTCGTGCTTGGGTAGCTCAGTTGGTAGAGCACTTGCTCGTGAAAGGCAAAGGTCCCGAGTTTGAGTCTCGGTCCGGCACACGGTTTTAATCTGCAAGGAAGTTTCACTATGCTCTTTGTCGCCTTTCCACTTATTGCCGGTCATGGGAGCTTCAAATTTACCCTATGTGGCAGGATCCTTGTAGGGCTTCATTCGAAGGACATCGACCGTACCTCTGATCTTTCGTCGTCTTGCGTCATGGTCGAAATCATCAACTTAATAAGTAACATCAGACAAATGTCTTACAACCTTATAAGGTCCAAAGTAGCACCTGAGGAGCTTCTGAGAGAGACCAATCTTCCGAACAGGAGTGAAGATCCAGATGAGGTCACCAGGCTGGTAGACAACAGGGTGGTGCCTCACATCATTCGTTTGGCGATCGTTTTCTTGAGCCTGCAACATGCATAGTTGAGCTAACTGCCAAGCTTCCTCAGCTCTGGTTAACACCTGGCCGATGTAATCATTGTCCACATCAGGGTGTAATGTAAACACAGTGTCCATCGTCATAGTCACCTCATGCCCATGCACCAGGAAAAATGGCGTAAATCCTGTGGTGTCTTGTTTGGTGGTGTTGTAGACAAACGTCACGAAAGGTAGCACCTCATTCCAGTTGCTCTGCTCAACACTGACGAACATTGATAGCATGTCGGCCAAGGTCTTGTTAAGGCATTCAGTAAGCCCATTGGTTTGTGGATGGTAGGCAGTCGTCATGTGATGAGTAATGTTGCACTGATGGTTTATCTCTGTCACAAGATTCAATTGAAAAACTTTCCCTCAATCTGTTTTTTAATACAATGTCTTCCACGATGAATTTAGCTACCTCGGATGCTTCGACTGTTTTCACGGCTTTTGTAATGGCATAGCATGTCAGATAATCAGTGCAAACAATAATCCATCTATTGCCACTAGCAGATGTTGGAAATCGTCCAAGGAGGTCAATCCCAACAATTTGGAAAGATGTTTTGGCTGGTGGAATTGGCATGAGTCGGCCAGGTGGTTTCTGAGGAACTGCCTTTCTCCTCTGGCACTCTCTACAGTGTGACACACAGTGACGGACACTCCTAAATAAAACTGGCCAGAAAAATCTCTTGCAGATTCTATCATAGGTCTTAATAGATACTAAATGTCTGGCATCAGGTTTGTCATGCAACTTCTGTAGAACATCTAAGTGCATATGTTTAGGAATCACTGGTAGCCACCTCTTTCCAAATGGATCAAAGTTTTTCTTGCAAAGTAATTCATTAACTACATTAAAATGTCCTTTCACATCCTCTGACCAATTTAAGGCAAGCATAATTTAAGACATCTTGGCGTCCTTCTGCTCAGCAGAGAGATCGTAGAGGGCAGCGAGAGTCACTATCTTCATCATAGTCTTGATGGTCTTGCACAGGTTTTCTTGAGAGACAGTTGGCACTTTGGTGTTTTCTTCCCATTTTGTACACTATGGAAATGTCATACTCTTGAAGATGTAGTGCTCACCTGGCGAGTCATCCTGTTGGATCCTTAAGACCTGTCAGCCAACAAAGTGAATGATGGTCTGTAACAACTATGAATGGCCTTCCATAGAGATACTGTCGAAATTTGCACATGGCCCAGATCACAGCAAGACATTCTCTTTCTGTAGTTGAGGAGTTTCTCTCAGCTTTTGTAAGTGTCCTAGAAGCATAGGCTATAACCTTCTCTTATCATACGAAATTTGCACCAGAACAGCACTGATCCCATACTCACTGGCATCTGTAGGTGCTCTTTCATCATACAGACCAAGTACAGGGTCAGTCATCAGAGCTTTTGGTTGGTTGGTTGGTTTGTGGGATTAAAGGGACCAGACTGCTACGGTCATCGGTCCCTTTTTCCAAATCCTAAAAACATCCACAGAGAAGAAAAACGATTAACAGAACACAGACGACACAGAACAAGAGAAACGGAGATAAAGACCAGGCAAAACGAATTTAATCACACAGAGTGTAACGGTGGTTGGCCGACCATAGGAAAAAAAAGGAAAAGCCAACCACCGTGAACACATTAAAAACCGAGTTTAAAACCGTAGGCCAAAAGCCAGAATCAACACAAAACAATAAAATAAAACACAAACACTCAGATTAAATGATAAAAACCCCCTGCCCGAATAAAACGTAAAACTAAGCCAGCCATAGCAGGGTCATCAGATAAAAGGGCAGGGAGCGTGTCAGGCATGGCGAACGTCTGCCTGAGCACAGCTAAAAGTGTTGTTGTTGTTGTTGTTGTGGTCTTCAGTCCTGAGACTGGTTTGATGCAGCTCTCCATGCTACTCTATCCTGTGCAAACTTCTTCATCTCCCAGTACCTACTGCAACCTACATCCTTCTGAATCTGCTTAGTGTATGCATCTCTTGGTCTCCCCCTACGATTTTTACCCTCCACGCTGCCCTCCAATACTAAATTGGTGATCCCTTGATGCCTCAGAACATGTCCTACCAACCGATCCCTTCTTCTGGTCAAGTTGTGCCACAAACTCCTCTTCTCCCCAATCCTATTCAGTACCTCCTCATTAGTTATGTGATCTACCCATCTAATCTTCAGCATTCTTCTGTAGCACCACATTTCGAAAGCTTCTATTCTCTTCTTGTCCAAACTATTTATCGTCCATGTTTCACTTCCATACATGGCTACACTCCATACAAATACTTTCAGAAAAGACTTCCTGACACTTAAATCTATACTCGATGTTAACAAATTTCTCTTCTTCAGAAACGCTTTCCTTGCCATTGCCAGTCTACATTTTATATCCTCTCTACTTCAACCATCATCAGTTATTTTGCTCCCCAAATAGCAAAACTCCTTTACTACTTTAAGTGTCTCATTTCCTAATCTAATACCTTCAACATCACCCGACTTAATTCGACTACATTCCATTATCCTCGTTTTGCTTTTGTTGATGTTCATCTTATACCCTCCTTTCAAGACACTGTCCATTCCGTTCAACTGCTCTTCCAAGTCCTTTGCTGTCTCTGACAGAATTACAATGTCATCGGCGAACCTCAAAGTTTTTATTTCTTCTCCATGGATTTTAATACCTACTCCGAATTTTTCTTTTGTTTCCTTTACTGCTTGCTCAATATACAGATTGAATAACATCGGAGAGAGGCTACAACCCTGTCTTACTCCCTTCCCAACCACTGCTTCCCTTTCATGCCCCTCGACTCTTATAACTGCCATCTGGTTTCTGTACAAATTGTAAATAGCCTTTCGCTCCCTGTATTTTACCCCTGCCACCTTTAGAATTTGAAAGAGAGTATTCCAGTCAACATTGTCAAAAGCTTTCTCTAAGTCTACAAATGCTAGAAACGTAGGTTTGCCTTTCCTTAATCTTTCTTCTAAGATAAGTCGTAAGGTCAGTATTGCCTCACGTGTTCCAGTATTTCTACGGAATCCAAACTGATCTTCCCCGAGGTCGGCTTCTACTAGTTTTTCCATTCGTCTGTAAAGAATTCGTGTTAGTATTTTGCAGCTGTGGCTTATTAAACTGATTGTCCGGTAATTCTCACATCTGTCAACACCTGCTTTCTTTGGAATTGGAATTATTATATTCTTCTTGAAGTCTGAGGGTATTTCGCCTGTTTCATACATCTTGCTTACCAGATGGTAGAGTTTCGTCAGGGCTGGCTCTCCCAAAGCCGTCAGTAGTTCCAATGGAATGTTGTCTACTCCGGGGGCCTTGTTTCGACTCAGGTCTTTCAGTGCTCTGTCAAATTCTTCACGCATTATCTTATCTCCCATTTCATCTTCATCTACATCCTCTTCCATTTCCATAATATTGTCCTCAAGTACATCGCCCTTGTATAGACCCTCTATATACTCCTTCCACCTTTCTGCTTTCCCTTCTTTGCTTAGAACTGGGTTTCCATCTGAGCTCTTGATGTTCATACAAGTGGTTCTCTTATCTCCAAAGGTCTCTTTAATTTTCCTGTAGGCAGTATCTATCTTACCCCTAGTGAGATAAGCCTCTACATCCTTACATTTGTCCTCTAGCCATCCCTGCTTAGCCATTTTGCACTTCCTGTCGATCTCATTTTTGAGACGTTTGTATTCCTTTTTGCCTGCTTCATTTACTGCATTTTTATATTTTCTCCTTTCATCAATTAAATTCAATATTTCTTCTGTTACCCAAGGATTTCTACTAGCCCTCGTCTTTTTACCTACTTGATCCTCTGCTGCCTTCACTACTTCATCCCTCAAAGCTACCCATTCTTCTTCTACTGTATTTCTTTCCCCCATTCCCGTCAATTGTTCCCTTATGCTCTCCCTGAAACTCTGTACAACCTCTGGTTCTTTCAGTTTATCCAGGTCCCATCTCCTTAAATTCCCACCTTTTTGCAGTTTCTTCAGTTTTAATCTACAGGTCATAACCAATAGATTGTGGTCAGAGTCCACATCTGCCCCTGGAAATGTCTTACAATTTAAAACCTGGTTCCTAAATCTCTGTCTTACCATTATATAATCTATCTGATACCTTTTAGTATCTCCACGGTTCTTCCATGTATACAACCTTCTATCATGATTCTTAAACCAAGTATTAGCTATGATTAAGTTGTGCTCTGTGCAAAATTCTACCAGGCGGCTTCCTCTTTCATTTCTTAGCCCCAATCCATATTCACCTACTACGTTTCCTTCTCTCCCTTTCCCTACACTCGAATTCCAGTCACCCATCACTATTAAATTTTCGTCTCCCTTCACTATCTGAATAATTTCTTTTATTTCATCATACATTTCTTCAATTTCTTCGTCATCTGCAGAGCTAGTTGGCATATAAACTTGTACTACTGTAGTAGGTGTGGGCTTCGTATCTATCTTGGCCACAATAATGCGTTCACTAAGCTGTTTGTAGTAGCTTACCCGCGTTCCTATTTTCCTATTCATTATTAAACCTACTCCTGCATTACCCCTATTTGACTTTGTGTTTATAACCCTGTAGTCACCTGACCAGAAGTCTTGTTCCTCCTTCCACCGAACTTCACTAATTCCCACTATATCTAACTTTAACCTATCCATTTCCCTTTTCAAATTTTCTAACCTACCTGCCCGATTAAGGGACCTGACATTCCACGCTCCGATCCGTAGAACGCCAGTTTTCTTTCTCCTGATAACGACATCCTCTTGAGTAGTCCCCGCCCGGAGATCCGAATGGGGGACTATTTTACCTCCGGAATATTTTACCCAAGAGGACGCCATCATCATTTAATCATACAGTAAAGCTGCATGCCCTCGGGAAAAATTACGGCCGTAGTTTCCCCTTGCTTTCAGCCGTTCGCAGTACCAGCACAGCAAGGCCGTTTTGGTTATTGTTACAAGGCCAGATCAGTCAATCATCCAGACTGTTGCCCTTGCAACTACTGAAAAGGCTGCTGCCCCTCTTCAGGAACCACACGTTTGTCTGGCCTCTCAACAGATACCCCTCCGTTGTGGTTGTACCTACGGTACGGCTATCTGTATCGCTGAGGCACGCAAGCCTCCCCACCAACGGCAAGGTCCATGGTTCAGCTAAAAGTGGACACTCCAATAAAATGTGCACCACAGAGAAAACGGAGCCGCAGCGACACAGAGGTGGGTCCTCACGGCGCAGTAAGTAGCCGTGTGTCAGCCGAGTGTGCCCAATGCGCAGCTGGCAGAGGACAATAGACTCCTGGCGGGAGACCCGAATGGACGACCGCCATACAGTCGTCGACGCCTTGATACGGGCAGGTTGCGCCATTCAGTGTCCCATAAATCGGAAATTTTGCGGCGTAATAGTGCCCGCAAATCAGTCGCCGGGAGGCCAATCCCCAGAGGTGGTTGACTGGTGGCCTCTTTCGCCAGGCGGTCAACATTCTCATTCCCGGGGATCCCAACATGGCCTGGGGTCCAAACAAAGACCACAGAGCGGCCGCAACGGTCAAGAGTAGACAGGGACTCCTGGATAGCCATCACCAGACGGGAACGAGGGAAACACTTGTCGAGAGCCGGTAAACTGCTCAGGGAGTCGCTACTGATAACGAAGGACTCACCTGAGCAGGAGCGGAGATACTCTAGGGCTCGAAAGATGGCGACCAGCTCAGCAGTGTAAATGCTGCAGCCAGCCACCAAGGAGCGTTGTTCGGAATGGTCCCCTAGAGTGAGCGCATAAGCGACACGACCAGCAACCATTGAACCGTCAGTGTAAACAATCCCAGAGCCCTGATACGTGGCCAGGATGGAATAAAAGCGGCGGCGGAAGGCCTCTGGAGGGACTGAGTCCTTCGGGCCCTGTGCCAAGTCGAGCCGAAGGTAAGGGCGAGGAACACACCATGGGGGTGTACGCAAAGTGGCCCGGAAAGGAGGTGGAACAGGGAAAAATCCAAGCCCGGAGAGAAGCTCCGTGACGCGCACGGCGATCAGACAACCCGACCGGGGCCGACGTTCTGGCAGATGGACGACTGACTGCGGGAACAGCACACGGTAATTTGGAAGCCCGGGCAAGCTAAAAACATGGGCAGCATAAGCAGCCAGTAATTGTTGGCGTCGTAACCGCAGTGGAGGGACACCTGCCTCCACTAGTATGCTGTCCACAGGGCTGGTGCAGAAAGCACCAGTGGCAAGGCGTATCCCGCTGTGGAGAATTGGGTCCAGCACCCGCAATGCAGACGGGGATGCCGAGCCATAAGCCAGGCACCCATAATCCAGACGGGACTGGATTAACGCCTGGTAGAGCCGTAACAGGGTAGAGCGGTCGGCGCCCCAGCGGGTGTGGCTGAAACATCGCAGAGCATTGAGATGCCGCCAACACGCCTGTTTGAGCTGCCGGATATGAGGCAGCCAAGTCAACCGGGCATCGAAAACCACCCCCAAAAACCAGTGGGTCTCCACCACAGCAAGGAGTTCGTCGGCAAGATAAAGCCGCGGCTCAGGATGGACTGTTCGGCGCCGGCAGAAATGCATAACGCGGGTCTTGGCTGCCGAAAACTGAAACCCATGCGCTACAGCCCAAGACTGCGCCTTACGGATAGCGCCCTGTAGCTGATGTTCAACAGCTGCAATGCCAGTAGAGCTGTAGTAAAGGCAGAAGTCGTCAGCATACAGGGAAGCGGAGACAGAATTTCCCACAGCCGCAGCAAGCCCGGTAATGGCTATTAAAAACAGACAGACACTTAAAACAGAACCCTGTGGCACACCGTTCTCCTGGACGTGGGAGGAACTATACGAGGCCGCGACTTGCACGCGGAAGGTACGATACGACAGAAAATTGCGGATAAAAGTCGGCAGAGGACCACGAAGACCCCATCCATGAAGCGTAGAAAGGATGTGATGACGCCATGTCGTATCGTACGCCTTCCGCATGTCGAAAAAGACAGCGACCAGGTGCTGACGGCGGGCAAAGGCACTACGGATGGCTGACTCCAGGCTCACCAGATTGTCGGTGGCGGAGCGGCCTTTACGGAACCCACCCTGAGACGGAGCCAGAAGGCCCCGAGACTCCAGTACCCAATGCAAGCGCCGGCTCACCATCCGTTCAATCAACTTGCAAAGAACGTTGGTGAGGCTAATGGGACGGTAGCTGTCCACCTCCAGAGGGGTCTTTCCAGGTTTCAAAACAGGGATGACAATGCCTTCCCGCCATTGCGACGGAAACTCCCCCACGACCCAAAGACGGTTGTAAAGATCGAGAAGGCGCCGCTGGCAGTCCACTGAAAGGTGTTTCAGCATCTGACAGTGGATGCCATCTGGCCCAGGAGCGGTATCAGGGCAAGCAGCTAGGGCACTGCGAAATTCCCACTCACTAAATGGAGCATTGTAAGATTCTGGGTGGTTGGTGCGAAACGAAAGGCTCCGACGTTCCATCCGCTCTTTAATGGAGCGGAAGGCCTGGGGGTAATTCGCAGAGGAGGAACTCATAGCAAAATGCTCTGCTAAGCGATTTGCAATGACGTCGGAGTCAGTACAAACTGCTCCATTCAGTGAGAGCGCAGGGACGCTGGCAGGGGTCCGATAGCCGTAGACGCGTCGAATCTTGGCCCAGACCTGCGATGGAGTGACATGGAGGCCAATGGTGGACACATACCGCTCCCAGCACTCCTTCTTGCCTTGGCGGATAAGGAGGCGGGCCCGCGCACGCAGCCGTTTGAAGGCGATAAGGTGGTCTATGGAGGGATGTCGCTTGTGACGCTGGAGTGCCCGCCGGTGATCTTTAATCGCTTCAGCGATCTCAGGCGACCACCAAGGCACAGCCTTCCGCCGAGGGGACCCAGAAGAACGGGGAATGGCAGATTCGGCGGCAGTAACGATGCCGGTGGTGACCGATTGAACCACCGCATCAATGTCATCTGTAGAGAGAGGCTCAAAAGCGGCAGTGGAGGAGAACAAGTCCCAGTCAGCCTTATTCATAGCCCATCTGCTAGGGCGCCCAGAAGAGTGACGCTGTGGTAGTGACAAAAAGAGCGGAAAGTGATCACTACCACACAGGTCGTCATGCACACTCCATTGGACAGACGGTAAGAGGCTATGGCTACAGATTGAAAGGTCAATGGCGGAGTAGGTGCCATGCGCCACACTGAAGTGTGTGAAGGCACCATCATTTAACAGCGAGAGATCGAGCTGCGACAATAAATGCTCAACGATGGCGCCTCGACCTGTTGCCACTGACCCACCCCACAGAGGGTTATGGGCGTTGAAGTCGCCCAATAGCAAGAAAGGTGGCGGCAATTGGGCAACCAGTGCAGCCAGGACATGCTGCGAGACATCACCATCCGGTGGAATGTAAAGACTGCAGACGGTAACAGCCTGTGGCGTCCACACGCGTACAGCGACAGCCTCTAAAGGCGTCTGGAGAGGGACAGACTCGCTGTGCAGAGTGTGAAGGACATATATGCAGACGCCACCAGACACCCTTTCATAAGCTGCTCGGTTCTTATAATAACCCCGATAGCCACGGAGGGCGGGGGTTCGCATTGCTGGAAACCAAGTTTCCTGGAGAGCAATGCAGAAGAAAGGGTGAAGGCTGATAAGTTGGCGGAGCTCAGCTAGATGGTGGAAGGAACCGCTGCAGTTCCACTGGAGGATGGTGTTGGCCATGGCTGGGAAAGGCGTGACGGGACTGGGAAGGCAGATTACGCCGCTGGGTCACCTGCTGCCTCTGATTGAGCACCTGCGCTAGTGCTATTCATGGCGTCTGAGGGACCGGCGAGATCGAGGTCCTCAGCGGACGCCAGAATCTCCACCTCGTCCTCAGACGCAGAGCTGGAAGGTTGCGGTGGGGCGGCTGCCACCGCGAGTTCCTTGGGCTTAGAGCTCTTCTTCTTCGATTTCTCACGCTGCTCCTTGGGTTTAACTGGCTGGGAGGGCTTCACCAATTCAGTCTCCGGGACTGAGGAGGATCGTGAAGCCCTTCGACCAGCTGATTGCGGGCACTTACGCCACTGTCGGTCGTCAGCCTTCCCACTGGTGGAAACCTGGGAATGGAAGGACCCAAGGGACCCCTTGCGAGCGTGAGAAGCCGAAGAAGTTGGACACTTCTCCGGCTTAGAAGCAGGGACCGACGTCCCCGATGGGGGGGATGGTGTGGCTCCTGAGGTAGGTGGCACAGGAGCAACCCGGTGGGTAGAGCTCCCCACTGGCAAGGGGGCAGGAGGAGTTGTACCACTCGTCGATCCGGCCGGAAGTCGCAAAACTGATGGGGCGAGCGCAGGTGTTGTAGCAGCGGCGTAGGAAGATGTCATTCTCACTGGATGTAATCGGTCGTATTTCCTTTTGGCCTCAGTATAAGTCAGTCGGTCCAGGGTCTTATATTCCATGATTTTGCGCTCTTTCTGGAATATTCTGCAGTCTGGCGAGCAAGGTGAATGTTGCTCCCCGCAGTTGACGCAGATGGGAGGCAGGGCACATGGAGTATCGGGATGAGACGGGCGTCCGCAATCTCGACATGTGAGGCTGGAAGTGCAGCGGGAAGACATATGGCCGAACTTCCAGCACTTGAAGCACAGCATCGGGGGAGGAATATAGGGCTTCACGTCACATCGGTAGACCATCACCTTGACCTTTTCCGGTAACGTATCACCCTCGAAGGCCAAGATGAAGGCACCGGTAGCAACCTGATTGTCCCTCGGACCCCGATGAACGCGCCGGACGAAATGAACACCTCTACGTTCTAAGTTGGCGCACAGCTCGTCATCAGACTGCAAAAGGAGGTCCCTAAGGAAAATAACACCCTGGACCATATTTAAACTCTTATGTGGTGTAATAGTAACGTTAACATCCCCCAACTTGTCACAAGCAAGTAACCTGCGTGACTGGGCGGAGGATGCCGTTTGTATCAGTACCGACCCAGAGCGCATTTTAGACAAGCCCTCCACCTCCCCAAACTTGTCCTCTAAATGCTCGACGAAGAACTGAGGCTTTGTGGAGAGAAAAGACTCCCCATCAGCTCTCGTGCAAACTAAGAATCGGGGCGAATAACTGTTACCTCCAGCCTGAGACTTACGCTCTTACCACGGCGTGGCAAGGGAGGGGAACGTTTTCGGATCGTACTTCTGAGCATTAAATTGAGCCCGAGAACGCTTAGAGACTGCTGGCGGCTGGCCGCCAGCGAGAGATGATGTACCACGCTTCATTGCGGGTCATCCGCCCTGATGCCACCTACTCCGACCAAGGGCCCTCCCCACGGGCGCCACCCAGCCACAGCAAAGGCCACCTGGCAGGATGGCCATTGCCAGGAGTCCCGATACCCCAGGAGGATAGGCATCTACTCCTTGGCATACGTGGGGAGTTAACGGCGCAGGCATCAGCAGAGCGATCCCTGTGTTGTCAGGGGGCTACAACCAAGAGGGTACATGGCGGCCCCACCACAACGGACTGGCTACCGTGCTGGATGTTAGGTGACACGTGGTCCATGGTCGCCGTCAGTGCAGAAAGGGGCCCTGCACATTGCTTGGCAGAAAGGGCATGCAGGAGCGTAGCCATGCCCAAAAGACGTAGAGCGGGCAGGACTGCAACGCAACGACGAATAAGCAGGCGAAAGTTCTCAATGCAAGATGGACACAATGCACCAAGTAAGGCGCCCTTCCCCAATCGGCTCGCTCTTCGGAAAAATTTTGAGATATGGAGGTCAAACCCGACAGGGGACCATCACGTAAGGCCGAAACGTTTGAGACTCCTTTTAGCCGCCTCTTACGACAGGCAGGAATACCGCGGGCCTATTCTTACCCCAGACCCGCAGGGGGGCATCAGAGCTTTTCACAGCGCATCAAAAGAATCTTGTTGATCACCATCCCAGATAAATTTAGCATCAGCTTTGAACAACTTTTGAAGTGGCCCGGCTTTGATACAAAAGTCTTTGATAAAATGATGGTAATAAGAACATAGTCCAAGGAAGATTCTCACATCTCTAATACTTTTAGGAAAAGGAAATTCCATTACAGATTTCACCTTTTCTGGGTCTGGCAGCACACCTTCGTTTGACACAAGTGTCCAAGTATTTGATTTCTTTTGCTCCAAAGAGACACTTTTTTGGATAAGTTTAAGTCCGCCTTGTTGGAGACATTTAAGAATGGCCCTCAGTCTTTTTATATGGTCATCAAATGTCTATGGGAACACTATAATGTCATCTAAATAACAGACACACACTGTCCACTTCAGGTGACGTAGAAGAGTACTCATCATACATTCAAAAGTTGCTGGTGCATTACAAAAACCAAATGGCATTACCTTAAACTCATACAGGCCCTCAGGGGTGATAAATGCAGTTTTCTCACGATCAGCTTCATTTAATTCGATTTTCCAGTATCCCAAGTACATGTCCATGGTTGAAAAAAACTGAGCCCCCTTCAGACTATCTAGTGTATCGTCAGTTCGTGGAAAAGGGTAAACGCCCTTTTTAGTTATCTTACTAAGTTTCCTGTAATCAACACAAAAGCGTCAACTGCAATCCTTCTTCCTGACAAGCACCACCGATGACGACCATGAGCTCTATGAAGGCTCAATGATGTCAGTCTTCATCATTTTCTCTACCTCTTCATGAATTATTCAACGTTCCGTTGCTGACACACGGTATGCTCTGCGGCTTATTGGTTGATGGTCTCCAGGGCTAATCCAGTGCTTCACTGCCAATTTGTCTAATTTACTCTTCACCTGTGGATTGAAGCATTCAGAGAACTCTTGAAGAATGGCAAGTAGCTTCTTCTGTTGTTCCTTAGTGAGATCTGGTGATAGTCAAGCTAGAATATCTTGTCTCATAGTGGTTGAGCTAATTTCGCCCACAGACTCGGCATGGGAGATTTATATGACGCTCAGCTGTTCTTCAATTAATGGCTCAGCATTTGCTACGCACATGCATCTTGGAAGGATCTGCGGTTCTCGGCGACAGTTAACTATCCACAATTCACCGAATCCATTCTTAAACGAGACGACAGGCTGGGATGACCAAGTTATTCTTCAGTGATATGCTTCTCTTACATTCCACTACAAGATCCATGAGTTGATGCATGGCATGACATGTGACAGTTACCTTTCTAGTGCTGACTGCATGAATGATCACTTCATCCAGCACACAGTCTCCACACACTCGGTTGTGCATCTTCCTGTCCACAGCATCTCATCTTGTCAAGGATAATTTTCGAGCGACCACAATCTATAATTGCCTGAGAAGCTTTCAAAAAGTCCCATCCCAGAATGACGTCATGATTAACTCTTGTAAGGCAATGAATTGTAAGGGCTGTGTAAAGCCACTTATACCCACACAAATGGTACATCTTCCTGTAGGTTTTACATTTCCAATTAGCCACCTTCAACAGAGGTGTTTTGTTGTCGACGAATACTGTTTTCTGCAACTGGCGACGGAACTTCTCCGAAATGACTGAATATGATGCTCCAGAGTCCACAAGAGCTTGTGTTGGTCGGCCATCCATGAGGATATCAACGTAGTTTCCTATCATTTTCGTAGTGATCGACAGCAGAGGATTTTTCTCATCGGCGGCCTCACCTCCAAGGAAAGTTTTCCAGGTTGCAGTGACTAGGTGTTCGGCTGGAGCTTCTAAATGGTGATGGAGACCTTGATTGGCGTGTTGGGGAGTGTCCTCTCCAGCAATTAGCTTGCGGTGATGGTGACCTATGTTGTCCTGCACCCACATCATCTTGTTCATCTTCGTCGCCCCGGAGTTGGCTACGATTGGTCTGCTGTCTTCTGGCGCGAGCGTCATCAAATATCCACCGCCTTTCTCAACAATAGCGCACCATATGTCCTGGTCGTCCACAGTGGAAACATACTGGTTGGTTATCCTGGGTCCTACAGATGTCAGTCTTTCTCGGTGCCCAAACAGGTTCCTCATGCAGCATTGTAGGAATGTAACTCCGCCTGGGTCTCGACTTTTTCACCATTTTAATGGGAAATGGACAAGAGTTTGGGTTCAATGTCTATTCCACCTTCCTCCCTTATGACCTCTTGAAGCGTCTCGGTTTTTTTGCTTGCCGTGCAATCCAATCACCTTCTGAACTTCCTCTCTCACTATTTGTCGAAGAACACTTGTGAAATCAGTTGCTTCCTCCATCACAGACATCGATACGATGTTTGAAAGCCGTTCAAACTTTGTGCGTGTAATTATTTTTTGATGCATTGTCTCAATATACCGGCACCATTCTATGAAGTCGTCTGCTGTCAAAAACTCCTTCAAGAGTAGGGCTTGATACATGTCCTCAGCAACACCCATCATGAGATATGCAACCTTATCTTCCTCCTCCATTATAGGATCCACTATTTTACACAGCTCCAAGATGTCTTGAATATAGGATGCTGTAGTTTCTCCTGGACACTGTGCCCTGCACTTCAATTTATCTTCAGCCTTGCACTTCTGTCGTCGTGTGTCACCGAAATACTTGCACAGTTCTGCCTGGAATACTTCCCAGCTTGTTAACTACTTCTCGTTGTTCTCATACCACTGCTTGGCAGTACCCTCCAAGTAGAAAAATATCTTAGCCAAATACACGGTGTCATCCCATTTATTAAATTTGGCTATACCCTCGTATACCTTCAGCCACTTGTTTGGATCTTGGCCATCGTCACCAGAGAACCTGGAAGGATGTCTCATGTGGTGGCAGACAGTTGCTGTCATCACAACTTCCTCTTCTTCTTCTGTCTCCGGTAGATTGTGATCTGTTGAATATGGCTCGAACTCGGGTTTCTTGCCACGTAAATGGCAGCTCTGTCAGAGTCGTCGATAATGTGCACTATCACAAGTTCCAATACTTGGCGCCTCCACCAGAATAATGTCATGTAGAAGAAGGTGTAATTAGATGAATGACGAACACTAACTCTACTTAACAAAGGTTTATTCAGCACTTGCACGTACAAGATCATGGAGCAAACTGCCTACGGCCAGAACACATACAGTATATATACAGCTACAGAACATTCCCGTACAATGATTCTTGACATTTGTGGATACTTCTCGAATGTACTCGAACCAAATATAGAAATTAAAATTGTACAGTCTAAGTGAGTTTTGAACTCACGACCCTCCATGCAACAGTTTAGTATCATAACCACTACACCACAGTGCTACTCAGCTGCTTCTGCGGCAATATTATACAACAATGGAAGTCAAGAACATTGGATGGTGATTTTGCAGATCACTTCTGCTAGTCTTCTTGTAGGTATGGGTGTGACCTGTGATTTCTTCCAACTAATGGGTATGGCTTTTTTTGTTTGAAGGATCTATGGTAGATTACGGCCAAAAGAGGGGCTAACTCGGTCACAAATTCAGTACAGAATCTGATACGTATTTGATTGGACCCTGGAGCTTTATACAGTTTTAGCAATTTCTTTTATTTCTCAATGCCATTGAGATAATTTCTATATCAGTCATCTTTACAGTGTTGCAAGAATGGATTGTCCTAAGCAAAGAAACATTTGAAAACAGAGTTCATCATTTGTTTTGGATTTTTGAGAGATTTTTTTGATAAGATTATGTTATGGTAGCACTAAACAGTCAGACATGTTTCATTCACCATCTCTCCATCTATAGAGGAGGAGGAGGACAATAGTGTTTAACATCACATTGACAGTATGGTCATTAGCAATGGAACACAAGTTTGGATTAGGGGAGGACAGGGAAGGAAATCAGCCTTGCCCTTTTGGAGAAACCATCATGGCATTTGCCTGAAACAATTTAGGGAAATCATGGAAAACCTAAATCAGGATGGCCAGACACATGTTTGAACTATCGTCCTTCCGAAAGTGAATCCAGTGTTTTAATGACTGTGCCCCCTCAATCGGTCCCACCTATAGCCCCGTACCTTGTTTTGCACGTATTATGCAGTAGTCTCTTGTTTCTTTGTTGTTGTTGTTGTTGTTGTGGTCTTCAGTCCTGAGACTGGTTTGATGCAGCTCTCCATGCTACTCTATCTTGTGCAAGCTTCTTCATCTCCCAGTACCTACTGCAACCTACATCCTTCTGAATCTGCTTAGTGCATTGATTTCTTGGTCTCCCTCTACGATTTTTACCCTCCAATGCTAAATTTGTGATCCCTTGATGCCTCAAAACATGTCCTACCAACCGATCCCTTCTTCTCTTCTCCCCAATCCTATTCAATACCTCCTCATTAGTTACGTGATCTACCCACCTTATCTTCAGCATTCTTCTGTAGCACCACATTTCGAAAGCTTCTATTCTCTTCTTGTCCAAACTAGTTATCGTCCATGTTTCACTTCCATACATGGCTACACTCCATACAAATACTTTCAGAAACGACTTCCTGACACTTAAATCTATACTCGATGTTAACAAATTTCTCTTCTTCAGAAACGATTTCCTTGCCATTGCCAGTCTACATTTTATATCCTCTCTACTTTGACCATCATCAGTTATTTTACTCCCTAAATAGCAAAACTCCTTTACTACTTTAAGTGTCTCATTTCCTAATGTAATCCCCTCAGCATCACCCGATTTAATTTGACTACATTCCATTATCCTCGTTTTGCTTTTGTTGATGTTCATCTTATATCCTCCTTTCAAGACACTGTCCATTCCGTTCAACTGCTCTTCCAAGTCCTTTGCTGTCTCTGACAGAATTACAATGTCATCGGCGAACCTCAAAGTTTTTACTTCTTCTCCATGAATTTTAATACCTACTCCGAATTTTTCTTTTGTTTCCTTTACTGCTTGCTCAATATACAGATTGAATAACATCGGGGAGAGGCTACAACCCTGTCGCACTCCTTTCCCAACCACTGCTTCCCTTTCATGCCCCTCGACTCTTATAACTGCCATCTGGTTTCTGTACAAATTGTAAATAGCCTTTCGCTCCCTGTATTTTACCCCTGCCACCTTCAGAATTTGAAAGAGAGTATTCCAGTTAACATTGTCAAAAGCTTTCTCTAAGTCTACAAATGCTAGAAACGTAGGTTTGCCTTTTCTTAATCTTTCTTCTAAGATAAGTCGTAAGGTTAGTATTGCCTCACGAGTTCCAACATTTCTACGGAATCCAAACTGATCTTCCCCGAGGTCCGCTTCTACCAGTTTTTCCATTCGTCTGTAAAGAATTTGCGTTAGTATTTTGCAGCTGTGACTTATTAAACTGATAGTTCGGTAATTTTCACATCTGTCAACACCTGCTTTCTTTGGTTTGGAATTATTATATTCTTCTTGAAGTCTGTGGGTATTTCGCCTGTCTCATACATCTTGCTCACCAGATGGTAGAGTTTTGTCATGTCTGGCTCTCCCAAGGCCATCAGTAGTTCTAATGGAATGTTGTCTACTCCCGGGGCCTTGTTTCTTTACAGTGACTGAATACCATGGAGGGTCCCTTTCATCATCATAAGCTGTTCTACTAGGTACAGATCTATTATCTGCATGGTTAAATATTCTTTTAAGCCTGAGCCACAGATCTTCTACATGCTCCCCTCCAGAGTTAAGCGTTTTAGGTTTCTTACTGAAATACAACACTACGGCTGCTTTAACTAGTTTGCAAAAACCATAAATCAATCTGTTTGTTTCAGTTGCCCTTTGCACTTTAGTAACCACTGTTGCTGTAACTGCTTCACAGTCATTGATACCAGTTTCAACGTGGACACCCTTGAAGAGCTAAGGCCATTAGATCCAGTATATTTCCATCATGCATTGGCTTTCAAACTATTTGTTCAGAAGGCATTTAGTAGTTTTGGAGGATGTCTTGTCAGACCCACCACTTACAAAACTGTAATTTCTCAAATGACTGCTGAATGATTTAAGTCGCCTCTGGTGATGACATTCTGATTGAGAAACTTACATTTTCTTTCAAGTTAACGGTTAGATCTGGTCTGGTGGTTGACAAAAGTATCTAATTATAAGTTTATGCCCACCTTTGATACTATGTCTTGCCAAACAATCTCACACGCAGCTTCAATTTCTATCTTGGTGGATTTGACTTCCCTGTCTACTGTGACAAATACAACACCAAGACTAAGATTAGTGGCAAATAATGGACTGAACAAGAATGGAAACAGACAACTTGGGGAAACAAGAATAAGCTTCAAATTTCAGAACAGACACTAATTTGGAATAATTTTTTCAAAGGAATATAAAAATGTGCAATAGGGAATAGTTAAAACTGAAGAAATTGGAAAAAAATGTATGAAATTGAGGAGATGGGACCTGTATACATTGAAACAACTAGAGGTTGTTGAGAGCTTCAGAGGGAGCATCAGGCAACAGTTGACTAGAACAGGAAAAAGGAATACAGAAGAAGATAAATTGATACTTTAAGAAATGAAATAGTGATGGCATCAGAGGATCAAATAGATAAAAAGACACGGCCTAGTAGGAATCCTTGGATAACATAAAAATGCAATAAATGAAGCAGGCAGAAGGGAATACAAGCGTCAAAAAATGAGACTGACAGGAAGTGCAAAATTGCTAAGCAGGAATACCTAGAGGACAAATGTGAGGATTTAGAAGCATATTTCACTAGGGGAAAGATAAATACCATCTACAAGAAAATTAAAGAGGCCTTTGGGGAAAAGAGAAGCAGCTGTATATCAAGAGCTCAGATGGTAAACCAGTCCTAAGCAAAGATGGGGAGGCTGAAAGGTGGAAAGAGAATATGGAGAATCTATACCAGTGAGATGAGGTTGAAAGCAATATTATTGAAAGGGAAGTGGACGTAGATGGGATGGGAGATATGATACTGTGAGAAGAATTTGGCAAAGCTCTGATTTAAGTTGAAACAAGGGCCTGAAAGTAGACGACATTCTGTCAGAACTACTGATAGCCTTGGGAGAGAGCCAGCCATCTTCCATCTTGTGTGCAAGATGTATGAGACATGCAAAATACCCTCAGACTTCAAGAAGAATGTGGTCATTCCAATTCTAAAGAAAGCAGTAGCTGTCAGGTGTGAAAATTACCATACTGTCACTGTAATAAGTTATGGCTGCAAGGTACTAACATGAATTCTTTACAGAAGGATGGAAAAACTGCTAGTAGCAGACCTTGGAGAAGATCAGTTTGGATTCCAGAGAAATGTAGGAACATGCGAGGCAATACTGAATCCTACAACTTAATCTTAGAAGATAGGTTAAAGAAAGGCAAACCTGCATTTACAGCATTTGTAGATTTACACAAATATTTTGACAATGTTGAATGGAATACTCTCCTTGAAATTCTTAAGGTAGCATGGGTAAAATACAGGGAGCGATAGGCTATTTACAACTTGTACAGAAACGAAGCAGCAGTAATAAGAGTCGAAGGATATGAAAGGGAAGCAGTGGTTGAGAAGGGAGTGGGACAGGGTTGTAGCCTATCACTGATGCTATTCAATCTGTACATTGAACAAGCAGTAAAGGAGACAAAAAAATTTGGAGTAGGAATTAAACTTCAGGGAGAAGAAATAAGAGCTTTGAGGTTTGCTGATGACATTGCAATTCTATCACAGACACCAAACTGCTTGGAAGAGCAGTTGAACGGAATGACAGCGTTTTGAAAGTGATGCTAAGAGAATCAGATTAGGAACTGAGATATTTAAGGTAGTAGATGAGTTTGCTATTCAGGCAGCAAAATAACTGATAATAGTCAAAGTAAAGAGGGTATAAAATGTATACTGGCAATGGCAAGAAAAGCATCTCTGAAGAAGAGAAATCTGTTAACATCAAATATAGATTTAAGTGTCAGGATGTCTTTTCTGAAGGTATTTGTCTGGGGTGTAGCCATGTATGGAAGTGAAACATGGACAATAAACAGTTTAGATAAAAAGAGAATACAAGCTTTCAAAATGTGGTGCTACAGAAGAATGCTAAAGATTAGATGAGTCGATCACACAAGTAAGGAGGAAGTACGGAATAGAATTGGGGAGACAAGAAATTTGTGGCACAACCTGACCAAAAGAAGCAATCAACTGATAGGACACATTCTGAGACATCAAGGGATCACCAGTCTATTATTTGAAGGAAATGTGTGTGTGTGTGTGTGTGTGGGGGGGGGGGGGGGTAAAAGGGGTAAAAACCAGAGAGGGAGACCAAGAGATGAATACAGTATGCAGCTTCAGAAGATGTAGGTTGCAGCAGTCATTATTTGTAGATGAAGATGGTCACACAGGATAGAGTAGCAAGGAGAGCTGCATCAAACCAATCTTCAGACTGAAGACCACAACAACAACAAGGAATAGTAATCACAACAAATGCTACACAAAAATAGAATAAGCACGAGCAGAATAGATGGAACATAGACAACAAGGAAGCTGATGTCAGACAAATGACAGGTGTAAGCAGAGTCAGTAGTATACTGTTCTAGATTAAGACAGACATCTGATTAGGAAGTATCAGCCAAAGTCGTACAGGCATTAGAACTAACTGACTGCAAGAAAGAACCACAACAGATGCAAGATAAAAGTTTCAAGCAAATGGAATGTAGTAACAATGGCTAAAAAGGCAACAAATAAATAAGAAAAGAATATGAAGTCTACACTAAAATTATAGAAATTCTAGGATAAAAACAAGTGTTAAAAATGGTGATGTTCCAAAGCACTCACTTTGATGAAACCTAGAAATAAATTCAAAATGAGTATATATTCTTAACTACGTTAAAAATGTTGTAAAATAGTGAACTAAGTGTATACTTCTTTTGTACCTTCTGAATTTTATCTTTTCTCCCAGTAAACTACCTCTGTCTCACAAATGATATTGACTGATTCATTCTGTCACAGACTTCTTCCTGATAACTATTTCTTCATGATCAGTCATTACCCTCTGAAGCATAAACAAGTCCATGATCATGTCCATCTTCATGTAATCAGTGCCTCAGTATAGATATTTCTTCATATCATCAGACATATATTTACACAAAAAACACTGTACAGTCACATTAATGTGACCACCTGCCAAC
Source organism: Schistocerca nitens (assembly GCF_023898315.1). Taxonomy (NCBI): domain Eukaryota; kingdom Metazoa; phylum Arthropoda; class Insecta; order Orthoptera; family Acrididae; genus Schistocerca; species Schistocerca nitens. Next base: position 980,192,142 of record NC_064615.1, on the reverse strand, counting down.
AACCTGAATAACCACCTTTTGCGAACTGCTGTGAGATATAGAGGAAGTGTGTCAATGAGGTTCTGGAAGTTATTGACAGGGATGTGGAGCCATACCAACGCGCAGATAGGTGCATACTTGTGTTGATCCATTGGACCTTCCAGAATGACACGATCACCCAGGGAATGCCCTCCGACTTGGCCTCTTCTGATAATTGGTTCAAGGTGTTTGTTTTTAGATGTTTTATGCTGTACATGCTAATGGCCATCTGTTTGATGGAGCATAAAACATGATTCGTATATGTCCACTTGCAATACTGGCATGCAAATTCCAGCTTTCGTCACCGATGAACATCAGTCAGCATTGGTGTAAGAACCAGGCACCTATTATGGAGGCTCATATGCTGCACAACATTCACTGAATGATTGTTGGCATATGCTGCTGGTAGCCCCTTGGTTCAGCTGGACAGTAAGATGCTCAATAGTTGCATGTCTATTCACTCATATGCCTCAACACAACCACTGTTCACCCATATCAATGGCCCATGGTGCACCACAGTTGCCTTAGCACTGGTTTTGGATAGCATCATTTTGCCATGCACAGTATACTTTAACCACAGCGGCACATGAGCAGTTTACAAGCTTAACCACTTCGGAAATGCTTCCACCCTTGGCCTGGAATCCAATGGTCATGCCCTTTTGGACATCCGGTAAATCACCCTGTTTCTGCATTACAACAATGACTGCAGTGTTTTCCTGTGTCCCAACATGCTTTATGCACCCTCCACTGCTAGTGCTGCCACCTGCCATCTGTGAGTGATTATTGCACACTGACATCAAACACAGGCAGTGGTCACAATGATGTGACTGAACCATGTATATGGTATGACATAAGATACAGTTACTCATTGATGTTGAAGGGAAAGATAAATGCTATCTTACCTATTTTTATATTTTATCACTTTTAGATCATTAGGCAATAGAAACTTACACACTCCAGAGTCACCCAGTGCAACCTCTGATATAATCACAGCTATGTCTTAAACATTGTACACACAACTCTCAACAATTTTACTTAAAATTTAGACTACTTGTTTTTCACAATATTTGATTATTTGTTTCAAATGTATTTGGCATCTTCAAATCCCTTTATTATATGATTTAACATACCTCATCCAAATTTCTGTATGCAGTGTATGACTACTACTAGACATGTGCTGATTGAGCCCAACATATATCTACATAGTTACTGATAACTGCCTAAATCTAAATCTAGCTGGAAGGCAGGCTTCAAAATGAATGTCTTAAAGGACATTAGATGAACAAAGAAAGTTAGTGATTTACTCCTTTATCTTTCTCGGGCATTTGATGCTGTACGCCAAAGCAACATAATGCCAAAACTTAGTAACTATGGCATTGGGGTAAAGGTAGAAATATTATAAAATCATACTTGGAAAACAGAGTACAATGCATGAAGGTAAATTATAATAATGATAATACTGACAAAAAGATTCTTTCAGAGAACTTAACATCCTAACTGTTCCTGCACTGAACAGTCATGCATGAAAAATAAATTATGCTTGTTTGTTAGAGAGATACAGGGGTAAGCAAAATAATGTAAACCCCTGTACTTACTTGGGTATGGTTTATTAATAAGGGATTGGACCTCCATTTCCCCATAATACGGCTGTGATTCTTCTTGGAGTACTGGTGTATGATTATTGTATAGTCTCCAGTGTAATGTTATGCCACTCTTCGGTCAGAACCTCTTCTAACTCCTGTAGTGACGAGGGAGGCGGAAATCTGCTCCGGAGTCTACGCTCCAATACCGTCCACAAGGGTTCAATAATGTTCACGTTCATGGTCCATGCAGGCCAGGGAAGACGCTGCAGTTCAGTTAAATGGTCCTCATACCATGATTGTAGGCCTGGCTGTGTGAATGGGTGCATTATCATCCTGAAGTATGGCATCATTGTTGGGGAACATCAGAATCATGGTGTGTACCTCATCACCTGAAATCTTCATATAATAGTTGGCTGTAACACGGCCTGTGAGAGTAATGACGGGACCAGCAGAATACTATGATATGACTGCCCACACCATCACACTTCCACCTCCATGCTTAACCGTTGGAATCAAGCAGTCTGGATTGTAGGCTTTTTTTGTGTTCTCCAGACGTCAACCCGGCCCAATGTTGGAAATAACAAAAACATTCAATCGTCAGACCATACGAAGTCTTTCCACTGACCAACCATCCAGCATTTCTGCTCCTGACATCATGTTTTACACTTCTTTTCGTTGTTTGCCATCACTAATGGTTTTGGTATAGCAGCTTATCCATGAATATTCACTTTATGGAGTACTCGGTAGACAGCGTCGATAGATACGGAGTCTCGAAGATGGCTATTGAGCTCTGCAGTCACTTTAGCCACAATAGTTTTGTGTTGTTTTGACACAATTTGTGTTAGAATATGACAATCTCTGTCATTAAGTTTTGTTTTGCAGCCACTATTACATTTACACAATGATGTCTTTCCACGTTTTGTGTAGACTGTCATGACTTTTGACACAGTTGCTCCTGAAACATACAATAAGCTGCCTGTCTTGGTTGCTATTGGTCCAGCTAATTGGGCACCAACAATCTGCCCTCTATGGAACTTTGTTAGGTCTTTCACTGCACGTCAACTTTAGCCTATGAATGCAAATACAAAGTGTGCTCTACTTGTAAACAACCTGCACTGATGCCTAGCCTGTACTGAACATACACAGTCCAACACGACACGTGCCTTACCTGCGTTGTTGACTGACAAACACAACCATTCCATTACTACCACTGTTCACATTATTTTGCCTATCCTCTGCACCTAATCATAATAGAAGATATGGGACTGATTATCATATACAAGGAAAACAACATTTAACAGAGAAGATTCCAACAAATGCTGGTCACTTTTTCCACAACCGACTCTAAGTTTATATAAAAAAAGAGAAGCTATTGCTGATCTGAAAAATAAATAAATAAATAAATAAAAATAAAAAATTAAAGTCTCAATTAGGACTGTGTCCATAATGTATTTACTAGTATACAGAAGACAGGCAGTAAAGTGTCATAATAAATTGTAAAGTATATGAGTTATGGTAAGAAACTATTCATTACCCAACCCCCACTCCAGGTGACATCATTCGTACACACAATGACACAATATTCTGATTAACCAAGGGAAGCAACAGAGATTAAGTCTGCAGCTTTCTATCGCATCTGTTACTGGGAACATTGGTGATGGATTAGTGTCATCAGTAGAATAGTGCCCAGGACAGTGATCAGCATTCTAAGAAAAAATAGCTACCAATTTTATTTCCAGCAATATATTATCTGTATGTTTTCTCTCATCTCCTCCCATACCTTTTTTTCCCAAAACAAGAATTAGCAAAATTATTTAAGGGGGGTAGGACGTCAAACGGGCCGACTTGGAACAGGGGAGGCACCACAGGACATTTTATTTTCTACTGTCTATACTTTTACAAATAAATTCATAAAACTTTGTCAGCATGACCAGGAAGGATTCAGGATTCACACTCATGGCAGTGGAAGTGCAAAAACATAACAAAATAATTTTTTTTTAGATATGAAATTTCATCATTTATTCACTTGCTGTTGGCTGCCTTTGTTGCTATAGGTACATTTTTCTTCACAAGTAAGAGAGATTCTTTGATGAATTTTGCACAGCATACAAACCATACTTACAGGTGTACGCAACTCTAGAATTTTCCAAATTTATTAAAAACTGTGGTAAAAATTGAGATAATTAACTATAAAATTTGATTGTTTTCTAAACAAAAAGTTTAAAACTTAACAGCTCATTCAGTTTTTCATAAATTAAATAGATTCTAGAGTTTCAGACACCTATAAGTATGGTTTGTATGCTGTGCAAAATTCATCGAACAGTCTCTCTTACTTACGAAGAAAAGTGTACCTATAGCAACAAATGCAGCCAATAGTAAGTGAAAAAATGATGAAATTTCACATGTAAAAAAAATTATTTTGTTATGTTTTTGAACTTCCGCTGCTACTAGTGTGAATCCTGAATCCTTCCTAGTCATGCTGACAAAGTTTTATGAATTTACGTGTAAAAGTATAGACAGTGGAAATTAAAATGTCCTGTGGTGCCTCCCCTGCTCCAAGTCGGCTCGTTTGACGTCCTACCCACCTTATATTGGAAAAAATGCAATTAGATAAATTCCACACAAACAGCAATGAGAAACCTGTAAATCACTCTGAAAAGTTGAACATACTGCCTCTCCCTAATCAATATAGATAGTTGAACTGCTCTGTTTTGGTAAATGAAAATATCAGTGGAGTGTATAGGAACCAGGATAGTCACCACCATGACACCAGGTAATAAATAAATAAATAAATAAAATAGAGGGAAACATTCCACGTGGGAAAAATATATCTAAAAACAAAGATGATGTGACTTACCGAACGAGAGCGCTGGCAGGTCGATACACACACAAACAAACACAAACACACACACAAAATTCAAGCTTTCGCAACAAACTGTTGCCTCATCAGGAAAGAGGGAAGGAGAGGGAAAGACGAAAGGATGTGGGTTTTAAGGGAGAAGGTAAGGAGTCATTCCAATCCCGGGAGTGGAAAGACTTACCTTAGGGGGAAAAAAGGACGGGTATACACTCGCACACACACACATATCCATCCACACATATACAGACACAAGCAGACATCTCACAAGCAGACATATGTCTGCTTGTGAGATGTCTGCTTGTGTCTGTATATGTGTGGATGGATATGTGTGTGTGTGCGAGTGTATACCCGTCCTTTTTTCCCCCTAAGGTAAGTCTTTCCACTCCCGGGATTGGAATGACTCCTTACCCTCTCCCTTAAAACCCACATCCTTTTGTCTTTCCCTCTCCTTCCCTCTTTCCTGATGAGGCAACAGTTTGTTGCGAAAGCTTGAATTTTGTGTGTGTGTGTTTGTGTGTCTATCGACCTGCCAGCGCTCTCGTTCGGTAAGTCAAATCATCTTTGTTTTTAGATATAAATAAATAAATAAAAACATTAACATTAGTACCCCATTCAACTTAACTGTATAATAATAGTGTTAAGTTATGGGAATCAAACTGTACATTCATCTCCTTAAAGAAGTAGAAAATATTTAAAAACCAACAAAATTCTTAAAAAAAAATGTTAAGAATACTTCTAACACAGCATTGCTTCTACAGCATACAAGAGTTCCTTGAATACGCTCTCTCGTAAATTATATTAAATGTATTTTGAAAATCCTTCAAAACTAAACTGTTTTATCAGAAATAATGCCTATTGCCCATTGATGAACTTTAGCTGTGAGATTATGACCAGCAATAATATTTGGACTTACTCTTACATTATTATGTATAATTCAATGTTATGTTACTACATGAAACAATGTTGTGTGTACACGCCACGTGATCTAAAGTATCCGGACACCCCTAAAAACATACTTTTTTCATATTAGGTGTACTGTGCTGCCAGATACTCCATAACAGCGACCTCAGTAGTCATTAGACATCATGGGAGAGCAGGATGGGTCAATCCGTGGAACTAATGGACTTCAAACTTGGTCAGGTGATTGAGTGTCACTTGTGTCATACGTCTGTACACAAGATTTCCACACTCCTAAACATCCCTAGGTCCACTGTTTCTGATGAGATAGTGAAGTGGAAACGTGAAGGGACACGTACAGCACAGAAGTGTCCAAGCTGGCCTCATCTGTTGACTGGCAGAACACCGACAGTTGAAGAGGGTCGTAATGAGTAATTGGCAGACATTTATCCAGACCATCACACGGGAATTCCAAACTGCATCAGGATCCACTGCAAGTACTATGACATTAGGCGGGAGGTGAGAAAACTTGTATTTCATGGTTGAGCAGCTGCTCATAAGCCACACATCACACTGGTCAATGCCAAATGATGCCTCGCTTGGTGTAAGGAGCGTAAACATTGGACAATTGAACAGTGGAAAAACGTTGTGTGGAGTGACGAATCACGGTACACAATGTGGCTATCCTATGGCAGAGTGTGGGTAGGGCAAATGCCTGGTGAACATCATCTGCCATCGTGTGTAGTGCCAACAGTAAAATTCAGAGGCAGTGGTGTCATGGTGGGTCATGTTTTTCATGAAGTGGGATTGCACCCCTTGTTGTTTTGCATGGCACTACCACAGCGCAGGCCTACATTTATGTTTTAAGCCCCTTTTTGCTTCCCAATGTTGAAGAGCAATTCAGGGGTGGCGACTGCATCTTTAAACACAATCGAGCACCTGTTCATAATGCATGGCCTGTGGTGGAGTGGTTACATAACAATAACATCCCTGTAATGGACTGGCCTGCACAGAGTCCTGACTTGAATCCTATAGTCCGTCGTCCTATGAGATCCCTAAATTCCCAACGAACTTCCGTGCACAAATAGAATCAATCCACAACAGTCCACTCATCTAGCCATGTTTCATGGATGATAAAAGGGACATCTGAATGCTACAAATTATCACTGCCACGTGTAACCACAGGACTGTGAAGCTGCAACATTTGCAAGACACAAGCTGTGACCAGAGATATGGCACCTGCAATACTCCTCAACGACACTGAAGTTTTGTAAAAATGCAACAGTCAACTCCATATCAGCCATCTGTCATCACGATTTGGCTTGTAAACTTCACAATAGCATCCATTTCAAACAAACAAGCCAGGTCAACTACCTTGGACACTGTTCCCCACATAAGGCAGACTGAACTAATTTGGAAAGATAGGCTCAACTACACATGGCCGGGTCAGAGATTTTCTCCACCTGGGGACTGGGTGTTTCTGTTGTCCTCATCATTTAGGTAAATGGTGAGACTGGACTGTGGAAAGACTGGGAATTTGTACAGGTGCTGATATCTGCGTTATTGAGCGCTCCACAAACCAATCACCACCATCATTTGCCCTCTACTAAAACTGCATAAACTACCACTGCAGATGACCTATACAAATCAAACAAACTTTGATATTCAAAGCACGAGCCTAACATCACCCTCACATGACCCTGACCCATTAAATCAAACTAACTTTCGCATTCAAAGCACAAGCCTAACATCATTACGTAAGATCTCAAAACAAATGTGCAGCACTCACTCAAAGCCTCAAGTGACCCAAGTTAATGATGACCACAGTTATTCGATGAGTAAACCCGATAATGTCTCCACTGAGTAATGTTACCATAGTTAGATGTTATTATTTCTGATTACAAGGATACTAAAAGTTTCTGTGCATACAAGCTACAACAGGAGCTGCCTTGTTCAGCAAGTAAATTTCATTATCCACACCCAATATGCTTCACAAGGATAATTACAAACAGTTTTGCCTGTATAGCTCTTCTAATACAGTGAACATCAAAATTGGTAAAATTGAAAGAGCAGTTAAACATAATATTGTGCTCGACATTAAAAACACACTACTTCAGTCAATAATTACAATTTTTAGCCACGTTTCTAAGAATAAAACAGATAAAAAAAAATTCACTATGAATGGATTGAGCAGATGCTCAACATATCCTTTGCCAACAGTGAACTGTACAAAATATCACAAACTCTGAGGAAAACACACACAAACCTGTGCTGTGCCTCTACAGAGTGCCAGCTGAACAAAAAATGCCAGGAGCACAGTTCCACAAGTGGACTAGAGTAGGCTGGGACTTGACGGGTGAGGTGGGTAGAGGCAGAGAGGTGAGAGTGAGAAATAAGGGTTTAGCAATATAAAAATGCAGTAAATGAAGCAGGCAAAAAGGAATACAAACGTCTCAAAAATGATATCGACAGGAAGTGTAAAATGGCTAAGCAGGGATGGCTAGAGGACAAATGTAAGGATGTAGAGGCTTGTCTCACTAGGGGTAAGATAGATACTGCCTACAGGAAAATTAAAGAGACCTTTGGAGAGAAGAGAACCACTTGTATGAATATCAAGAGCTCAGATGGCAACCCAGTTCTAAGCAAAGAAGGGAAGGCAGAACGGTGGAAGGAGTATATAGAGGGTTTATACAAGGGCGATGTACTTGAGGACAATATTATGGAAATGGAAGAGGATGTAGATGAAGACAAAATGGGAGATAAGATACTGTATGAAGAGTTTGACAGGGCACTGAAAGACCTGAGTCGAAACAAGGCCCCGGGAGTAGACAACATTCCATTAGAACTACTGATGGCCTTGGGAGAGCCAGTCATGACAAAACTCTACCATCTGGTGAGCAAGATGTATGAGACAGGCGAAATACCCACAGACTTCAAGAAGAATATAATAATTCCAATCCCAAAGAAAGCAGGTATTGACAGATGTGAACATTACCGAACTATCAGTTTAATAAGTCACATCTGCAAAATACTAACGCAAATTCTTTACAGACGAATGGAAAAACTGGTAGAATTGGACCTCGGGGAAGATCAGTTTGGATTCCGTAGAAATGTTGGAACACGTGAGGCAATACTAACCTTACGACTTATCTTAGAAGAAAGATTAAGAAAAGGCAAACCTACGTTTCTAGCATTTGTAGACTTAGAGAAAGCTTTTGACAACGTTAACTGGAATACTCTCTTTCAAATTCTGAAGGTGGCAGGGGTAAAGTACAGGGAGCGAAAGGCTATTTACAATTTGTACAGAAACCAGATGGCAGTTATAAGAGTCGAGGGGCATGAAAGGGAAGCAGTGGTTGGGAAAGGAGTGCGACAGGGTTGTAGCCTCTCCCCGATGTTATTCAATCTGTATATCGAGCAAGCAGTAAAGGAAACAATAGAAAAATTCGGAGTAGGTATTAAAATTCATGGAGAAGAAGTAAAAACTTTGAGGTTCGCCGATGACATTGTAATTCTGTCAGAGACAGCAAAGGACTTGGAAGAGCAGTTGAACGGAATGGACAGTGTCTTGAAAGGAGGATATAAGATGAACATCAACAAAAGCAAAACGAGGATAATGGAATGTAGTCAAATTAAGTCGGGTGATGCTGAGGGAATTAGTTTAGGAAATGAGACACTTAAAGTAGTAAAGGAGTTTTGCTATTTAGGGAGTAAAATAACTGATGATGGTCAAAGTAGAGAGGATATAAAATGTAGACTGGCAATGGCAAAGAAAGCGTTTCTGAAGAAGAGAAATTTGTTAACATCGAGTATAGATTTAAGTGTCAGGAAGTCGTTTCTGAAAGTATTTGTATGGAGTATAGCCATGTATGGATGTGAAACATGGACGATAACTAGTTTGGACAAGAAGAGAATAGAAGCTTTCGAAATGTGGTGCTACAGAAGAATGCTGAAGATAAGGTGGGTAGATCGCGTAACTAATGAGGAGGTATTGAATAGGATTGGGGAGAAGAGAAGTTTGTGGCACAACTTGACTAGAAGAAGGGATCGGTTGGTAGGACATGTTCTGAGGCATCAAGGGATCACAAATTTAGCATTGGAGGGCAGTGTGGAGGGTAAAAATCATAGAGGGAGACCAAGAGATGAATACACTAAGCAGATTCAGAAGGATGTAGGTTGCAGTAGGTACTGGGAGATGAAGAAGCTTGCACAGGATAGAGTAGCATGGAGAGCTGCATCAAACCAGTCTCAGGACTGAAGACCACAACAACAACAGCTTGCAGCTCAGAAGGAGATAGTTTCCTGGCTCAGAAAGTGTGAGGGAGAGGTGGTAGGTGCAAAGGCTAAGTATGTGATGCACGAGTGTTGGAGCTGGTAGAGAGCAGTGAACAATGAAGGTCACATGGAGAGGTGAATTGGGAGGGATGCCAGGATCAGGAAAGGGAAAGTCATATGGTGCAGGGTGTGGGAACTGTTTGTTAATGGAGATTGGCACCAAGATGGCTCCAGGAGTGGGGGATTTGTTGCAACAATAACTCCTATCTGCATAGTTCAGATAATGATGAACAGTAGGCTGACATTTAAGAGTTGTACAGAAGCATCAGTGTGGAAGAAGTGTAATACTGAAATACTGATGAATGATGAGACCCATTGGAGCTCACTTGAAGATGCGCGGATGAAATGGGAGACACACATGTTGGATAGACAAACATGGGTAGAGGAAAGTAATTGTGAAGAAGCCTTGGGTAACAGAAGTAAAGATCAAAGAAAAATGAAAGCACAAAAATGGTCAGGTAAAGAAAGGAACACAACAATAAAATCACTTCTGGACATTTGGGAGATCAAAGGTGAAACGGCTAAAAAAAAAAAAAAAAAAAAAAAAAAAATTGTCAGGACTGACTCAGCATACAGAAAAGTAAAAACAGCTTTCAATGAAATAAAGAGTAAGGGTGGTAACAGTAACAGTCCAATAGGAATTTCACTGTTAAGTGCAGAGAAGACAGCAGATTGGGGGACGTAGTACACTGAAGGCCTCTACGATGGGGAGGTCTCGTCTGATGACTCGACAGAAGAAGAAATCGGAGGCAATGTGGGAGACGTGGGGGATCCATACTCAGGATTTAAAAAAGCTCTAGAAGACTTGCAATCACATAAGGTAGAGGGCTAGATAACATTCCATCGGAATTTCTAAAATCATTGAGGGAAGTGACAACCAAATGGCTATTGATGTTCGTGTGGAGAATATATGGGACTGGCGATGTACCAGACTTTTGGCAAAATATCATCCACACAATCCAGGGGTAGCAAGGGCAGTTAAGTGCAAGAGCTATCACACAATCAGTTTATCAGCTCATGCAACCAAGATGCTGACAAGAATAACATACATAATGGAAAAAATGGAAGGTCTGTTAGATGATGATCAGTTTGGCTTTAGGAAAGGTAAAGAAACCAGAGAGGCAGTCCCGACATTGTGCTTGATAATGGAAGCAAAATTGAAGAAAAATCAGAACACGTTCACAGGACTCGTCAATCTAGAAAAAACATTTTGACAATGTAAAATGGTGTAAGATGTTTGAAACTCTGAGAAAAATAAGTGTACACTATGCAGAAAGATTGGATTAAAAAGGGTGCAAGAAAGGGATGCAGTCTTTTGCCCCTACCGTTCAATCTATACATCGAAGAACCAAGGACAGGAATAAAAGAAAGTTAAAGAGTAAGATTAAAATTCAGGGTGAAAAGATACCAATGACAAGATCCACTGATGAGATTACTATTCTCAGTGAAGGTGAAGAAGAATTACAAGATATGTTGAAGGGTTGATCAGTTGATTTTGGGGAGGGGACCAAACATCTTTTGAATGGAATGAACAGTCTAATGAGTATAAAATATGGACAGACAGTAAGCTAGAAAAAAGTAATGAGAAGTAGCAGAAATGAGAACAGAGAGAAACTTATCAAAACTGGGGATCACAAACCAAAGGAATTCTGCTACCTTGAATGCAAAGTAATATATGTATGAACAGAGCAAAGATGACATAAAAAGGACTAACAATGGTAAAGAAGTCATTCCCGACCAAGAAAAGTCTACTGGTGATGAAAATAGACCTTAATTTGAGGAAGAAATGTCGGAATGTACATTTGGAACACAGCATTGTGATAGTGAATTGAGGACAATGGGAAAACCAGAAGAAAAGAGCTCTGAAGCATTTGAAATGTGGTGGTACAGAAGGATGCTGAAAATTAAGTGGACTGATAATAAACCAGGTGGTTCTCTGCAGAACTGGTGATCATAAGGAAAACAATGACAAGAAGGGACACAATGACAGGACACATATTAAGACCTCAGTGAATAACCTCCAAGATACTAGATGGAGCTGTAGAGGGTAAAAACTGAAGGGGGAGATAGATGCTGGAATACATCCAACAAATAACTAAGGATGTATGGCGCAACTACTACTCTGAGATGAATAGGTTGAGATAGCAGGGGAATTTGCAGCAGGTCACATCAAACCAAACTGATGAAGGAAAACAGACAATCAGTCCGATGTCCATCAGAATGAATGTCCACTGCCAAGAACACAATAAACCACCTGTTGGCACAACATACAGCAGGATACAACATGTCAAATTCAATGGCTGCTTCATATCCCAGGTCATCTGCATCCTTCCCTCCACCATCAGCTGTTCTGAACTATGCAGATGGGAGTCATTCTTGTAACACACCCTCCAACCCCAGAACCATCCTCACAGCAATCTCTGTTAACCAGCTGTCCCCACAACCTCCACCAGCTTCCTCTTCCCATTTATTACCCCTTTCCATTCACCTCTTCACATCACCTTCATTGTGCACTGCTCACCACTGGCTCCCACACCTATGTAACACATATCTCACACACGCAACTGCCACAGCTCCCTCCCACGTTCCTCACTGTGTGTGTACTGGTACGAGGTCTCTGTTATTCTTATAGTGTTCTCACTAATTGTTTTGTGTGCAATAAGAGTCAGTGGGGGGGGGGGGGGCGGCTCCTTAGGGATACCATAAAAAAAATTCCTTGACTTCTGATTACTTTGCAATGAAATTACAAATAATTGTGGGAACAACAACATCTCTTTTATGAAGTCTTCTCTTAAATGAAAAGTTTCAAGAGTTATTCATTAGGGCCTATTATTAAATGGGAAAGACCCACTGAATGTCACAATGAACAGATCGGCCACGTATTCATGGAACATTATTGCTAAAAGAGGAAATGGCAGTGTGAATTTCAACAAGCAATAAGATACAATTACCATACTTTTTAAAGCAAGGATTACAAATTTCAACTCACCATTTAAAAATCTTCTGATAATAATGCTGAAATTAAGTTTCCATGCTATAATTATGTTAGTTCAAATAAGAAGATGAACTGGTACAGTCAGGAACTATATCAAATAGTGAAGATATAATCCACTTAATATTTTTGAGAAATCAGGACAAAAAGGTGAACAGAGTTGCTTCTGTTGTTCATAATACTTACGAGCTTTTACCAAGCTAAAGATTTACATAAATTGTATACGATTTGCACCATTGAAGAGATGTTGTATGAAGATCTTTGCTCTTTCTTTTACATATAAAGTAGCCTCTGGCTTAACATTTTTCTGAATGTACGTGCTGTGGGGAAATAGTAAGAAAATATAATGTGAAATATGGAAGTTGGAATATAGCTACAAAAACAAGAATAATAATAGGCTTGAATCAGGTGCTCGGTGACTCACAATGAGGCAGTTGATGCAGGACTTAACATTTTCCTTCTTCACCTCCTGAATAAATCAGTTTATTAGAATGTTTCAGACTACATAGACACAACAAAAATATTGAGACTAGGCCTACTACATCTGATATAGGGCTAAGATTTTGTAAGAGAAAAAACTGAATAAAATGGGTCTCTCTTACAAAGCAAGTCATCTGTAGTCTAAAAGTTTATAACAGATAGAGAAATCTTCTTAAAGCAGTTTTCTCAATCTTTGTTATCTGCATTGATCCTTACAATATACCAATTCAGTAAATGCAAATATTATGGCTCCACAATTTGTGACAAACCAACACTAATTAATATGTCTACACTTTTAAACAATTTTTAGCATTGTATGCTGGATGGAGCATTAACATTTGTACAAAGAAACATAATTTTAGTGATTAAAAAAATCACAGCCATTGTAATATGCACATATTTTTATCTTTGGGGTTGAACAGAAACAAGCAATAACATTCAAACACAAATCCATACCACTGGGAAAAAAGGTTGGGACAAAACTGCAGTTCATGCTAGCAAGAAAATATAGCTTATTATCTTCTTCACATTTCTTTATTTTTATAAATGTATATTGTAAACTGACATTTTATGCAAAAATGACCGTATAAAATGAATATGTTATATGTCATTTTAATTTATTGTTTCCAAAACACTTCAGCAACATTTAACCCTGCAATGTGGCAGTTAAGTAGACTATCTGCATTAAAACTGTGCAGCTGTAACAAAATATAGGAACATTACTTGCAGATATTCTGCAGCTCCAATGTGTAATGTTTTCTCACAGTACTAAAATTTAATACTTCATTACCGTACATAACTCTGCAACTTGTCAATTCAGTAAGCTTCTTCAAAAAATCTCCACAAATAAAGCTTATAACACATATATACAATACATACAAATTATTTTGGAATATCCTGCGGCTCCTTCAATTTATAATGAGTTCTTTTCTGTGCTGGTCGTTGAAGCGGATGCGCAAGAAGCTTAGCCATATGGTCATGCAATTTCGTTGCATTTCTGAGGACATCATACACATAGGAGAGTTCCTGCTCATCTAATCCATCTAAAACACTAAATGCTTCTTCACATTTATTGTCCTCTGAAGGCTGTTCATGTATATACAGAATATCCAATGTAAAATACGGAGATGATGTGAGGACATTAAAAGACTCTCGTCCTTGTCTAAATTCTGGGACGCAGAATGACCGGCTATATAACAAAATTACTCTCACCGAGTACGGTGGGCAAAGTTCTGGATTATTGGCATGAGGTGCAGGAAGTTTTACATTTCGTTTTATAACGTCGAACAATGACGTAAGATTGAAAGTTTCATTTTGTGTGGTTTCACTCAAACCTTCCAGTATGGATATGATTTCCTTCGGATTACTACAAAAATCACTTAGCCACACCGCTTCATCAGTCTTTAACACAACCAACGCAAACTCGTGTTCAAGGCTTATGATGTTTTTACTATACAAAAATATTTCTGTCACCCTCTTGACCATATACAAGGGGGAGAACTTCGATCCTTGTCCTAGTTTAAACGGAGTATAATCAGGATCTTCCGCTAAATCAACACATAACACTATTTTTTCTGGGCAGCTGACAGCTGGAAATTTTAATATCTCGCAGTCATCACCTGTTACACCGTTATTTACATCATCAACACACCGTCCGAGTTGGTTCATTTCGTTGCACGGTGGACCGGGGGAAGAATCGTCACTTGAAGAACCGCGAGAGGTCGATGTGTTATTAACTAAGGAAACACTAGAATTCTCACTTCCACATGCGTGATCTCCATCCATTGTCACAAAATTTTACTTGATCTACTTCCCTCGTTTTTCTAAGTCAAAACCACACGGCACACAAATTCATACAACCAACTCATTTTCATTCAAAGATTACAATCGACATGCAGTGATCACCGATTTGAAATCAGTAGTTTAACATTACATGTTAGGTCCAAGCGGCAAAATATGTTTATCTCCGCACATAACGATATTTTTCTGTGCACATCATATTTTTGAGCTTCCGTCACAATTAATAAATTAGTGGAAAAAAATTATATCTCGAGTTTGGAGTATGAGATCTTTGGAAGTAGCTGCAGTGAAGGATGTAGCTAGTTACTGTGCATGCAAAGATCATAAGATGCCAGATGTATGTTAGATGTTACTGTTGAGTGATGAACGGTGTGTTGTTTACAAATCTTATTGTTTTGTATACAGAACTGAACACATACGAAGACAAAAATAGAAATGCTAGAACTACTACAATATGGAAGCAGCGATGATGACGATGCGGGAACAAAGACGGCGAATGACGACACAAACATTCACTTGAAACCTCTGGCTCCAGGGACATCCATTATGAGTTTACAGAACAAAATGCAAATTTGCGCTGCTCCCGATGTTGTTCCCATGGTGTGTATCTAATAAAAACTACTATTCTAAACTGACCTATGGAATATTTGCCAAGAAAAGTGGTTTTTGAGAAGAATGTAGTTCATTTACGTGCACGACCTTACTAATTTAGGTTCTTCCATGATTTACCTTGCTACTTAAAGTAAATACTGGCTTTATTCCTTCATACATAATGCCATTTGCAGCCTCAATCCCAGCTAACAGCTTTTAATTTGTCGCGAACGACCTCTGTCTTGTTTGGAAATAAGTTTATTTGATAGGTCCCTGAAAAGGTCTTTCCTTTTTCAACTTGTAAAATAAGTTTATTATCTAAGTATTGCTGATTATGTTTATGGCAGTTGATGGAACGAGTCATCTATTGATTTTAGTGTGTCGACTTTAGGGGCCAATTTCAGTGATAGTGAAGTCTGGCTAAGTGGCTGTACGTACAGTGTTTCCCACAAGACTATACTTTGAAGCAAATCTCATCTGTTGCAAGCTCTTTGCTATCCATATTTTGGGAGGAGGTAGTATAGACGAAAACAAAACAAAAAAATTTCTGGTACATGTGGGTTCTAAACTGCATATCTTAAACAGTTACGAGCACTTTTTCAGTAGAAGAAATTTTTTTGCATTAGCGAAAATGAAGTAGTGCTCACAGCTCTAAGGGCATTTTAGAGCCCATATTTACTAGACGTGTTTGCTCAAATGATTGTTCTTTTCATATCCCTGAATATTAAGCATTCCTCCTGGGGCACCCTGTATAGTCTAAAATTCGTCACTGAAGATGTGATACATACTGGTGTTCATTGAAAATGCAACAGAATTTTGTGTGTGTGTGTGTGTGTGTGAAAATTTCCATACTTTTCCACATACCATCTCTACATTATGTTAATTTTTATAATTTTATTCTTAAATCATTGACACATTGAAATTTCACTACCTTAGCACAAGTACTTAGCTTAGGTTGTTGTTGATTTTTTCCAGTAAGCAACTAATATTCCCAAGAGAAGGAAGAATTATGTGTCAGATAACTTCAGCAATGTTCTCTTTGTATAATGAGATGATACCAAAGATTACAGTTAAGCACTGTGAGACAAACCTCCCAGATTGCTTCAGAAATACCAGAGAAGTGCCAGGTGTGATTAGGAGCTAACTCCAATGGAATGTCGTCCCCGCATTCTTCTGCAACTCCGAGGTACATACACTGTGATTAGACTCTAATGCTAATCGGATGGCATCTCTGTTTTTTTTTTTTTTTTATGGAGCTCCAGAAGCATGACAAGTGTTATTCATAGCTAACACTAATGAAATGGCCTTCTCTCATTCATCACAAATTCCAATGAATGTTCAGACCAATGCTAGTCCTATTGTCATTAACCGAAAGTTACACTAGTTTTGTACAAGTGGAGTGTGGAGTGTAAGATTCCTTAATGTAAAAAAGGTAAATGGGTAGGTTGAAGTGAGACGTAGTGTGAATTAGTGTATCAGATTAACAGGGAGAACAGGACTGCTGGTCAATTCAGTACTGGATTATCAACACAAAACCAAATAGGTGTAATGCAGTAGTGGGCTGAATAATGAATAAGAAAATAGTAATGTGTCTAAGGTACTACCAACAACAACATAGTGAATGCATTATTATAAAAAAGATAGACATGAAGTCTACAACGACCACTTTTAGCACAAAATGTTTATATGCCAACTAAATCTGCACATTATGAAAAGATTGAAAGAGTGTATAATGAGGTAAAGGAAATTGTTCAGATAGTTAAGATAATGAAAAGTTTATTGTGATGGGTGACTGGAATTCAATAGTAGGAAATGGAAGAGAAGGAAAAATAGTAGGAGAGCCTGGACTGGGGGAAGGAATGAAAAGGGGGAGGGGGGGGGCACCACTCGGTAGAATTTTGCACAGGGCAGAATTTAATAATCACTAACACCTAACACTTGATTTAAGAATAATGAATGGAGGTTGTGTACATGGAAGAGACCTAGGGACACTGGAAGGTTTCCAGATTGATTGTTTATAGTTAAGACAGAGATTTGGAACCAGATTTTGAAGTGTAAGACAGATGTGGGCTTTGACCATAATTTACTGGTTGTGAACTTCAGATTAAATCTGAAAAAGCTGCAAAAAGATAGGAAATTAAGACGATAAGAAAGAAACAGATTTCTGAAACTTTCAGGACAAGTTTTAGGTAATGATGGTCTGAAACAGGAGAAAGGAATACTATAGAAGAGGAATGGATGGTTTTGAGAGATGAAATAGTGAAGGCACAGAGGATCAGGCAAGCGAAGGAGAGTATAGATGTCTAAAAAATGAGACTTGCAGAAAATACTGCATGGCTAGAGAACAAATGCAAGGCTGTAGAAATGTGCATTGTACAGGGGGAAAGGTAACTTACAGAGACTTTGGAGAAAACAGAAGCAGCTGTGTGAATATCAAGTGTTCAGATCGCAAGCCAGTACTAAGCATAGAAGGGAAAGGTGGAAGGAATATTTAGAAGGTCTGTATAATGGAAAATATGATATAAAGAGAAGAGGGAGTAGGGGAAAGTGAGATGAGAGATATACTGCAAGAAGAATCTGATAGAGCACTGAAAGACATAAATAGAAACAAGATCCTTGGAGTAGACGACATTCTCACGGAATTATTTAGAGTCTTGTGAGAGCCAGCCATGACGAAACTGTTGTGCAAGACATGTGAAACAGGGAAAACACCCTCAGACTTCAAAAAGAATGTAATAATTCCAATTTCGAAGAAGGCAGGTGCCAGCAGGTGTGAATACTACTGAACCATCAGTTCAGTAATACATAGTTGCAAAATATTCACAAGATTTATTTACAGAAGAGTGTAAAAAATGCTAAAGCAACATCAGGGAAGATCAACTTGGGTTCCAGAGAAACGTAGGAAAGTGTGCGGCTATACTGTGACCCTACATCTTATCTTATAAGGTGGGTTGAAGAAAGGCAAACATAAATTTAAAGTATTTGCAAATGTAGACTGTTGACTAGACTACCCTGTTTGAAATTCTGAAGATAGCAGGGATAAAATGCAGGGAGTGAAAGGTTATTTACAACTTGTGCAGAAAACAGTCTCCAGTTATTAGAGTCACAGTATGTGAAAGGGAAGCTGTAGTTGAAAAGGGGGTGAGGCAGGATTGTAGCCTATCCCAGATGTTATTCAGTTGGTGCATTGTGTGGGGAGGAATTATGAAAGGGAATTTAAGAAATAAAAGCTTTGATATTTGCTGATGACAATGTAGTTCTGTCAGAGATGGCAATTGACTTGGAATAGCACTTGAACCGAAAGAATAGTGTCTTGAAAAGAGATTATAGAGTGAATATCAACAAAAGTGAAACAAAAGGTTATGGAAAAAAGTTGAATTAAATCAGGTGATATGAGAGAATTGTATTAGAAAGTGAGACACTAAAAGTAGTAGATTGATTTTGCTATTTAGGCAGCAAAGTACCTGATGAAGGTTGAATAGGGAGGATATAAAATGCAGACTAACTGTAACAAGAAAAGCATTTCAGAAAAATAGGAATTTGTTAACATATAAATTGAAATGTTGAGAAGACTTTTCTGAATGTATTTGTTTTGAGAGCAGCCTTGTACAGAAGTTAAATGTGGATGAGAAGCAGTTCAGACAAGAAGGGAATAAAAGTTTTTGAAATGTGGTGCTGTAGAAGAATGCTGAAGGCTAGATACTGATAGATCGAATAACTGATGAAGAGGTGCCAAATCAAATTGAGACAAAAATAAATTTATGGCACAACTTGGCTGAAAGAAAGGCTAGATTAAAAGGGCACATCCCAAGAGGGATAAAAATTGTAGAGGGAGATCAAGGCATAACTACGGTAAGTAGGTTCAAATGGATGTATGTTGCAGTAGTTTTGTAGAGGTGAAGAGGGTGGACTAGCAAGGAGAATTGCATAAAACTAGTCTTCTAACTGAATACTTCAACAATTTCAATGACCAGTTATTTCTGTTATACATCAATTTGAGACCTGTCTCTTGTAGTGTCATTCAGAGATTGGTGTTCAAACCGACAGTTTGCCTTTCATATCAAAGTACAGTGAGATGCTCTGGGTTTAAGACACTGCACTCATGTTCTGGAGGACAGCAGTTTAAATCCTTGTCTTGTCATCCATACTGCTCAGTCTTTAATGACCTTGTTGACAGCAGAACATTGAACCCTTATTTTCCTTTCTTTTTCTTCACATTCAGATATTTTCAGATGCCAGTATAAGTAAGCAGGACATAGGCTCAGATACTTCAAGTGATTGGCCTCTATGTGTCTATGTGTAGTCGTAGTTCTTATAAGGGCAATTTTAAGTGATTTGTGCCTGAACATAAAGTGTAAACGGCACATAAATATGTTGTCAGGAGAGGAAGGATGTAAATGTTGTATATGAATCTGTTTTGTAAAACATTTTCAGTTGTTTTATTCACATGAAAAATACTCTTTTTAAAAAGTATATTAAAAACAACGTACACATACTTCTTTCTGCTGGTGTACGGTTTATGCTAAATATCATACAATTTACTTTTCAACCATGTAATAGATAGGTAACATGATAGGTTCATTCAAAAAGGAATGGTTATCCTGTTGTTATATGGTGCCTTTTCCCCTGAGTAGCTTAAATTCCACCTGGAATCTTTCTTTTTTTTGTCATCCATTTGTAAGTTTTTGTGGCAGTTAGACACAGATCAGCATTCATGAATGTGTTTTAATGAATAATTTAATTATCATAAAAATGTTTTGGGTATGGTACCATATAATGTTGTAAAATAACTGTAACAGAATAAAATCTGCATTCTGGCTGCAGCTACAGTGGCATTCCTTTGGGTCTACTGGTGTCCTACGTTGTCAAGAGTCATCTTGTGTTATATCATAACCTCTCTAATGGGCTTGACATTAAGTCACTTTTTTTTTAAACCAGTGATATAATTAATTTACTAGTGGAAGGAGTGGGATACATTAGATGGCATCTTATGGTTGGAGAAGTGGGGATCTGCTTTAGTCTATTACATCATTCATTATGAGCCTTGCTTGGAAATTTTCAGCAAACGGGGAGTAAAACGCTGTAATCCTTATGTGAGACATTTGGTTATGCTTCATGATTCAGTGTATTGACCATTTTCATTTTTAATTTAGAAGACAGTTTAGGATCAAAGATAGCCAAGGCAAGAGAAAAGGAAACAGATACTATAAAGAAGTTTTCAGTGTTTTTAAATCCACTTGAGAGGTAATGTATCACGTTTGACAACTTAACATTTGTAAAATTTTGTAAGAATACTGAAGTCTAAATATGGTGCTTTGTTTTCAGGAAGTTTGTTATACACAGTAATAAGGACTAAACAGATACCACAAGTTGCATTTACTTGTCTTAGCGATAAATGAAATTTATCGTGGAATAAAATCAGCAATAAGTAGACTTTCAAAATGGATACTGCTGGAGCACAAAAACATACTCCACGAGGTTGGTGCTTTTGCATGGGAGATCACATTTAATGAAAACTTAAATAGAATCCTTTGTAGGTTCCTGTTGTCGCAAAGTATCTCAAACAAAATTGAGAATTCAAAACATATTGAGTTGATCCATGTGTTCCTTGAATTTTCCATGCTAAATTCTGATTTGGGATTTATAGAATGGATTCTAAGCCAGATGTTTTGAAACTTTTTCAAGACTAATTTAGTATGTGAAAGTGATTATTCAGATGGCCAGGCTGTCGTGCTTGTTCCCCATCCAGTCATTTTATGCTTAAACACTGGTTGTGGAGGTCAGAGTCCAGTTGACAAGATAGCAGCAGCTGTATTGGACATTTTTGTGCTAAAAACATGACAGCAGTACATGTTATTCAGTACATTGCGAGAGATGAATAGGTGGTGAGATCCTTGTGTCTTGTGTCACCTGAAGGTTATGAGGAATGTTTCACTAGCGCCATACCAGTAGCGATGAGATTGCAGCCAAACCCAGAGGGGTGGGTGGGTAGTGCTGATGGTATCTTAAGCTGTGTTGTTTTGGTGTCCTCCCTTGTTAGCACCACTTCTTGGGGCTGTATGATGTTGCAGTCTGTGACTGCAGTGTTGGGGGAAGCAGTGAGCTGATGTAGTATGGGTGACGCTGAGTGCCAGACCTCGGCATACAAGCAGCAATTGTCGAATGGACAACTGCTGCCAAGTATATGGATTGAAAGCTGACGGGAGGACTGGTCACATCATAGCTGAATGGATGGCTGCCAAACTGCTCAGTGTCCTGTAGCCTGGCAAAACCGGTATAAGTAGTGTCTTCCAGCTACTGTCCCATTGCAAAAACAGCAACTTAACTGGACATGCTGAATATATAACAACACATTGTCATAGTCATTGGTAAAAAGACAGGTGTAATACTGTTTTACATGATAGCCTATCTTGAGCAAGTCCTCTCAAATCTATACAGCTAATGCATTGTAGACCTATTTGAGGTTCCTTACTAGTCTCAGTCCTTTCTTTGACTACCTCTCACACTTCCCTCTTATTACCAAGTGAACAGTTCTCGGATGCCTCAGAGTGTCTTGTCAAGTCTCTTCATTAGTTACTCACTCTACCCATTTAATTCCCAGAATTCTTTTGTAACACTGCATTCCAAAAGCTTCAGTTCTCTTCCATGTTGTTATTGACAGTGACATTACAAGAAATTTAAGTAAATAAAATTAACTAAATTCATTTAGTCAAAATAAAGTAAGCACTACTCGTGTCAGCATGAAGTAAATAATTTACAAACAGATGCAGTATTGTTGCTGATGTGGGTAACATTAATGTCATTACTTATCATAACTGGAGGAATAAGGGCCAGTGGTGCAAATACAGCTGTTCTGTTACAGCACAGTTCGTCAACTTGATGAAGGCTTCTTCCAATAGTAGATGTAAAGAAGCTTTCAGTTTACGTCATAGTGCCATGCTCATCTGGAAGTGCTGCAGTAAATAAGTCTCCACCTGTGAATGTATATGTAAGAATATAATCATTTTTCTTATATAGAGTAGCTTTTTGGGGTACATGGAAAATCAAACAGTGTACGAATAATGCTGAAAGGAATGTTCCATCAGTACTTGGAGGAACATTGTGACAATGTAGGCTTTCATGGCCGATATTGTTGTCACTTGAAACTTCCAGGCTGATACACTGTGGTCGATGTATAAAACTCTCCCCTGACATTTCGTCTCTGACTGCGGAAGAAATCCTCCGAGGTAAAGCGGCGAGCTACAAAGAGAACTTGAGGAAGTGCAGATTATATAGGCAGTGCAGAGGGTGCCACTGTCCATCATGTGGCTTGGCTATGAGACTATCTCTGTAATGGCAACATTCTCGAATGAAAGTAATTGATCGTCACGCTTCCGGTGCAGTGCTAACATCTAAGTTTTACCCAGTTTAACACCTTTCTCTTTCCTTTTAAAATCTTTATGGTGTTTATCAATCTCGATAGTCACTCTATACATGCGCACATAATAATGCGAGGTTTTAGATATGAAACTCGTCACACTGAATTTTAGTTCATGATTACCTTCCTGGTAAACTTGTTCTGCTATGGTTGATTTATTTGTTTGTGTTCAACAAGACGAGTGTTATCACTTCTTTTTGTGATACTGATATAAACCTGTCCACAACTACAAGGAATTTTATATACCCCCGGTGTAGCCAAAGGATGTCTTGCATCTTTTGCCAGTCTTAAATATTCTTTTATTTTCCTGGTGGGTCTGAAAATAATTTCCACCCCATACTTGTTTAACACTTCCCAGTGCTATCTGTGACCTTACTAATCAATGGAAGAAAAACCTTGCTAAGGGCGGCTGTTGTTCATTGTTGCTCGTGATTCTCTGCCTACGGCACAGTACTCAATCTATCTCCTTGCTAGAATAGCCATTCTTCACGAAAGTCGACTGTAGATGTTCAATCTCATCTTTTAAATAAAGTTTGTACGCCCTGTCTACCAAGGTTTTTATTACATCTTCTATTTTGTCTAGGGTGTGGTTAGACACTTTATGCATATGATAACCAGTATGTGTGGCCTTTCTATACACATTATGGCCCAACGTTCCACCCTGTCATTTAATCACAGACAGATCCAGAAAATTCAGTTGCCCGTTACTCTCCGTCTCCATAGTAAATTGGATTTTCAGATTAATGCTGTTTAGATGTGTCAGGGAGGCATCCAACTCCTCTGCTCCATGTGTCCATACTACAAATGTGTCATTGGCATAGTGATACCATCTGGCTGGTCTCTTATTGGCAGTCTGCAGTGCCTGTTGTTCAAAAGTCTCCATAAACAAGTTAGCCACAGCAGGACAAAGAGGACTGTCCATAGCAACTTCATCAATCTGTTCATAAAAGTCACTATTGTACTGAAAGTAAATTGTGGTGAGGCAGTGTCAGAATAATGCCACAATAACGGTAGGAAAAATATCCGCTCTGCATGAGATAGCTTTGTGTACTGGTATTATGGTAAATAACGATACAGTATGAAAACTAACGAGGATATCATATGGGCCCATGCTCATTTCCTTTAACATGTTAATGAAATGAGCTGAATTTTTAGTATGACTCTCAGTCATTGACAAGTTAAGGAAAACGATCGTGGGCCCGGATGATATCCTCTTTAGTTTTGATATAGTATCATTATTTGCCATGTTTCTGGTAAACGAAGCTATCTTATGCATATTGGATATTTTTCATAGCGATATTGTGGCATTATTCATGCAATCTAATATTGATGTGCCCATCATTACTTTTCTGGAGCTCACAAATCTCAATCTAAAGAACTTAAAATTAATTAATTAATACATAAAATTATCACATTCTGGAGACTAGAATCTGCCTCATCTGAATGAAGCACACTGGTCAGGGGAAAAAAATGTTTCAGTAATAAACTAAGTGAAACAGGGTCATAACTTGGGAAACAGCGTAGTTGACTGGCAGCCTTACTTGTCAAATATTATTGAGCTATAATAGCATAAGTCCCCCACATAGCCGCTTGTTTTGACATCCATGAGCAGCTGCCTGTACCATCCACAGGTGGTTTCTGAAGGCCATTCCTACAAACAAAAGACTTTAACATTAATTATTGAGTAAAATGTTGGCAAATATAAAATATTGAAAGAGAAATTTGTGTGTGCAAATCATCTGTAGATTCTGAATGTGACATTACTGTATACATCGAAAAGTCACAGTACATTGTTAGGTCACTTCTCCCTCAAAATGTCTCACATTTTACCTGAAATTAAAAGTACACAGACTGACACAGAAAATGCAATGTTTCAATTTCTTTAATTTTATTTTAAACTCCAGTTATTTTTATGATAAAATATTGTGGCATGGCCCCCTCTGGGTGTCTAGCAATGAATAAATAAATAAATAGAAAGACAGTTGTATAAACAACTTAAGCTAGAGAGGCAGAAGTGACATAAATATATTCACACTTCAAGCACATTTTGAGGACGTTCATCGAGGTAATGCACATCTGTTTTGATTTTCAACACTTCTCTTTACAGACTTCTCTTTGCATCTTCAAAACGGTGTATTACCTCCTCTTGCACCAGTCATGGCATCCAACCTCCCAGGCATTCTCTTTATTAATGTTGCAGTTTCCATTTGAGAAATCATCTCCCATTATTTCAAGGGGACCATCCATAGGTCCAGTAGGGTCACTGAGTAGTGCTGAGTCCCAGCTGGTCCCATACGGGCTCAATAAGATTCAAATCGGGGCTCTTGAGCAGGCCAAGCCATAGAGTGAATGTCCACTTCATCCAAGAACTCTTGCATTAGTGTAAAACTATCACCACTAAATGAAGCAAAAGACAAAACATGCTCCACGAAGGATTTCCTCCACATACCAATATGTCGCAAGGTTCCTGTGCTCCACAAAGAACAAGTCTGTCCTTATAGTGATATTGATTCCTGCACCCACCATAAGACAACTACCCTGAAATGCTGACCTGGATGAGAATATGCATGTGGGAATAACTTCCCCCAGCCCTTCTCCAGACCCTCTCTGTCAGGTGATGGTAAGCCAAATCAAGACTCATCAGTGAACAAACACTTGCTCCTATTGTTGTAATCTCCAGTCATGATATTTCCTTGTTAAACATAGTTGAACTGTGTGATGCACTCTAATGAGTCCTGGGTGTATAGCAGGCCTTCTGGATGGGAGATTGGCTTCTTCCAGTCTTCTTCAGACAAGTGCCTCATTAACATTGACCCCTCAAACTTGGTGGAGTCGATTTCGTGCTCCAATGGTGATGGTGTGATGGTTGTAAAGAACTTGGAAGTTATAAGAAGTGCTCATCTCTTGGCAGTGTTGCTCACCTGGAACCTGCTCCTCATTTCCTTGCATGGCCTCCTGTCCAGTTTCTCTGTACCTTCTTATAGTTCTGAAAATAGTGGAAGATGCAGTTCTCAACCTTCTGACACACAATTCTGTGACCACCTTCCACCAAAGCAGTGGCTTTTCCAGTATCTTCATTGCTTAATGACATGTTTGTTTGAGAAAGCTGATTACACTAATCACAGAGAAAGCCTACAAACAAGTGTTATTGAAAGGGCAACAATACGGGTATGGGAAAAAAAACATTTAAGGCTAGTACAGTAAACAATCAATGCTGTATTGTTTGGGTGCAAAACAATGCCAGTAACATACACTATCTAAAAATATATGACAAAGTGCTACACTTTAATTAAATAGATAATTACATATCATTTATTACATGTTACAGTTTTCATGTTGGTCACTGTAATTATTAGCATAAGAAGCAAGTGGTATTTCCACAATTATTGGAACGATTTCAAGCTTTCATGTTTTTCATATCATTGTTGTTTTGGTGGCTGTCAATCTGAAGACTAATTTGATGCAGATCTCCATGCTGCTCTATCACATGCAAGTCTCTTCATGCCTACAGAACTACTGAAACCTACAGACACTTGAACATGCTTGTTGTAATCAATCCTTCGTCTCCCCCTACAATTTTCATCTTCCACCTTTTCCTCCATTACCACATTGGCAATTCCTTGAGGCCTCAGGAAGTGTCTTTATCAATCAATCAATCCTTTCTTTTAGTCAAGTTGTACCATAATTGTATCTTTCCAATTCGATTCAGTACTGCTTCATTAGTTATATAATCTGCCTATCTATTCTTCAGCGTTGTTTTGTAACTTCACATTTCAAACACATTTATTCTCTTCGTGTCTGTACTGTCTATGATCCATATTTCACTCCAGTACAAGGTTATACTCCTGACAAATACTTTCCGAAATGATTTATATTTGAAGTTAACAAACTACTTCTTTTCAAAAATACTTATGTTACTATTACCAGTGTGCATTTTATAGCATCTCTACTTCGGACTTCATCAGTTATGTTGCTGCCTGAACAGCAATTGCATACTTTGCTGTCTCAGTTTCTAATTTAATTCCCTCAGTATCTCATGATTTAATTTGATTACACTCCATTACCCTTGTTTTTCTTTTGTTGAAGTTCCTCTTACAACTGCTATTCAGGGTGCTATCCATTTCATTCATTTGATCTTCTGAGTCCTCTCTTTTTTTTGGTCTGCCTAGTGGTCTTCTTCCATCAGGAGTAAAATCCATGGATTTCAAAGACTGTCTGTGTTTATATATGAGTTAAATGCCCTGCTTGTACAAGCCATTGGTTCTCATCAGTCGTACAATGTTTGGTCTCTTGTAGATTTCACCCAGCTCACAATTATGCTGGATCCTCCATTTCCCAATGATCTCATCTTGTAACAAACTGTAGATCTTTCTTAAGACTTTCAACTTGAAAACGGGAAGGTTGTTTTAACCTTTGCTCTGGACGAACTCTCGAAGTTGTGCAGCCACATTGCCATATGTGTTGGATCAGTGTTTTGTACAGCTGGAATTTGAAATTCCTTGAAAGGCTGTGTGCTTTAAAAAGCTGATGCAGACTGAAGTATGATTGGTTATCAGCTTGGATCCTCACTTGAACTTCTGCCTCACACAATGCATTTTCTGTAAAGATTTCTCTTAGATATTTAAAGTTGTGAACTATGTTGTAGGATCGGGTTCTGACTAGCAGAGACTGGAGTTGGTCTCTTGAATAGGCTTGAGTCCCATTCATCATCAGATACTCGGTCTTTCAATAATTCACTAGGAATCCAATTTTGCTTGCTGACACCTCCACACTGTCACTCACCTTCAATAGTTATTAGATGTGAAACAACAGGGCCATGTTATTGGCAAATGTGAGATTTGTGATTTTTTCCACCCTCTACCTCAATCCCTTCAAAATTCTTATGGAAAGCTCCTCTCATTATATTTTTGAGTGCCATATTGAACAATATCGGTGACACACAATCTCCTTGTCTCAATCTTGCGTTTACATTAAGGCTCTCCATAACTTTATTCCCAAGATTCACATTATGTTTTGAATTAGGAAGAAAAACTGCAAATAGGTTTGTGGTTTTTTTGGGTGTTCCAAATTTGGTTAGGCAATTCATCAGGTGCTCCCAGTGGATGCTATCATATGCCTCCTTAAAATAAGTGAGGAGCACATGAAGGTCTTCGCCATATTCGCACATCTTCTTGGTGAGCTGTTACGGTGTCCACAGTCGAAAGCTGCTTCCTGAAGCCATCCTGATATTCACGAATCACTTCTTCTACCAATGGCTTGGGCTTCTACCAATGGTTGGGTTCTAATCTGTATACAGTTGGACCTGATGTTGCAGAAGATTCAGGAGGGTGTTTTCTCTGTAGTTGGTGCAGTCCATTTTGTTTACCTTTCTTGTGTATAGGTCAGATGATTGCTGTCTTCCAATCTTGTGTGATCTCCTCCACAATTCAGATCCTCTTAACTAGTTGGTGAATTCTCTCGTGATGTCTCTTCTCTCCAACTTAAATAACTTCTGCCTGTATTCGCATTTTCTCGTGGACTTTTGTTCTTCTTCAGTTTCATCATCTGATCCTTCATTTCCTTCAGTGTAGGAGCTGGATAACCAAAATTTACAATGTCAGGAGGTTGAAATTTGAACAGATCTTTAGGTTAATCAGGGTTGAGAAGCTCCTTGAAGTATTGTTTCCATCTCTCGGCAGTGCTGAACTCATTGGTGAGAATGGTCCCGTTATTGTCCCTGATGAACTTTTGGCAGCTCTGTACCAGAGGTTAACTTGACACTATATCTTTTGCACCTGTCTTCCAAAGAAATCTAGCTGAGCCTCCTCTGGTATTGCTTTGATGTACATCTCTTTGCTCCCCTCAGAGTTTCTGGAATAGTTCTAAGTAGGCCCACTTTTTCAAATTGTGCTTTGCCTTGGGCAAAATCTGTACCTCATATCCACCTCCTGTTGGCTTCCCTTCTCTTGACTGACGCCTCAATGCATATATCCTCATACCAAATCATCTTACCCCTGATCTGCTAACAAGATAGCATATTACTTCCTTAAGACTGTTTCTGACTCTGGCTTTGGGTTGTAGTCATAAACAGCTTTTTACTAGGAAATGGTCACTCCTGTGCTCCGTACTGTCTTTACATCCATCATCCAGTTCTTTGCTTGCGTGTTAACTGCAGTGTGACCTATCTGATTAATTGTTTTACCATCTGGTGACACCTAGATTCAGGTGTGTATAAGCTTCTGTTGGAAATTTGTGCTATTGATAAGCATCCCTTTTGATGATGTACAGGTGATGAAACTGATGCTATTGTTGTTTCAGAGTTCATACAAATTTTGTTTTCTGTTTATTGAATGGAATACATCTTCTTTTCCCACTTTAGCGTTCATATCAGCCAGCAGGACCTTATAGCTGCTATTCGAAACGTCACCCATCACTACTTCCAGTTCTGCATGGACTTGGTCCTTCGATTAGGATGTGCTTTCTCCTGTGGGTGCATGGTGGTTCATAAACGACATTTTACATCCCTTTGTGTCTGTTACTAATAACTTTAATTACCTTTCCTAATTTTTCTTTGGTTTTCTTTATTAATTGTTCATTGTCGAAATGGAATATTTTGTGTGTACCAAATTCATTTTCCAGTTTAAACTCTGGATGGCCCAAAGCCAAGAAGTTTCAAGCCGCCCCCCTCTCTTCTATATCTGGAAAGGGACACAACATTTTTTCCATCTGCATGGTAAACTAAATTACAGGATGGAGTGACTTTAGATTTTGTATATGTAAATATAACCTATAAACTTACTGTGGCAAAATAATACTGGTAACATTCATCTATTGAGAAGATAACTGCAAATCTACTAGATACAGAACTTTATCCTCAAAATTTATTGATAAAGAAGTTTGCTGCTATAGGTTAAGGCTACCAGTAGCAGTATCATCAGATTGTTGCAAGTATTGGTTAGTAAAAAGTAGGGGTAAGTAGGCCTATATATGTTGAAAGCAGAGCACAATTGTCTTCCAGCTTTTTATAGGTGAAGTCAGGGGTAAAAGTGCCTGGTGTTTTCTTTTTTTTTGCCAGCTGGGAGGAAAGAGTGTCTCAGAATGGAAGAACAAGATGAACTGGAAAGCATTTAAAAATTAGTTTTATAAAATAAAAGAATCTTTCCAAGAGCCTAGGAAATCAGGAGTGCCAAAGTGGTACATGAAGTGAAGATAAGGAGAAAGAATAATGTCTGAACTTTAAAGAAGGTAGTGATGCAAGCTGTATAGAAACCCATCAGATCCAACATGGGATCATTACACAATTACTCATTGCTAATTTGAATAGTGGGAAATATGTCATTCTATCTGGCTTTTAGCAAATTATTACAGAAACACTTTCCTTGTTCATTTTTGGGACACTAGCCACCCAATTTTTAAAGTTGATTTAGCTGTACAATGAGACTACATTTTAAAATTTTTGTGCTAAAAAAAGTGTTACTGTGCCTTGGAACACAAAATTTTGTAAAGCTGATTATTTTTGTGGTCATGTATATATTTAGTTAAATTAGAACTAGTATCAGTTGTATGTTTGTATGAGAGACATGATTTATTTGCTTTAAATATCAGTTCAAATATCTATGTATTTTGAATATTTCAATGCAGATTCTCATCATCTATATTCGTTAATAGTGCCAGAACAGAAAGGAAAAGAAATTGTTTTGCTGTGTGAGGACCAAGTTTAAACAGTGTTCTCAGAGTATAACTTAAACTCTGCTGAATTTAGTGCCCAGGAATAACTCTTGCACACTATGATTATTTGTAAGAGTGAGAGTTAACTATAAAAAATTAAATGCCATTATCATAATAGTATGTGTTTTATAAATGTTTATATAGGTATGTGGTGACTAAAACATCTTTTGAACTTAAGCCAGGGGAAAAAAGCCCTCGCACATGCATTACTGCCACACTTCAGCTTGTGAAGAAGTAGTAGAAACAAATCCGTCCCATACAATACAAGAACTCCTAATATTCTTGTAATTATATTTGGCTTTGCAAATAAGAATATTTTGCTGCTTTTATTTCCTTCATTTGTAACATATTAGCACCATCATACGAGAAGTAGAATACTGCCTTTTGTCATTTGTTCCAGCTCAGTAGTTAGTCTGCATGCTGTACGACATCCATCTTCAGTTATTGATCTTTGTATGTAATAGAGAATTAAAGAAAGTCTATAGCAACATCTGGGAAGTATTGAAAAATACAATGAAACCCACCAAGTTTGACCATTGATACTGTCTGCAAGGTAACAATTTGTCATAACTATGGTGACTATGATATCACACAATCATGTGTGTTTTAACTATCAATGAATTGGAACCTCCAAAGGTGGAACCTCCGAAGGAATATAAGGGCCTTGGGTGGGGAAATACTTGGTGTTAATGACTTCAGATATACTAAACACTTGAAAATTTCAGACTACAGTGGGGAAATACGGACTTTCATCGGGATCATAAACTATAACTGCAAAACACAAAGTGTATGAAAAACTAGATTAATGTTATGTCGTAGATCTCTGGACACACTACAAATTAGTCTGTAATTGCAATATTCGTTTAAGAAGTAGGTTGTTTTGCTGACACATTTGTTGTTTTAGAAACTCTCAACCAAATTTTCACCTTCCAACATAATTTAGACCATGGGCAATGCTGCACATCACTCTGTCACCACAGCCATCATTTCAAAAAATGGTGACATTACTGGTCAAAACTGATTGTTAATATCTCAAACACTCAACTTCTAAATGCTGTATCTGCATCAAAAAGTCAGACCAGAAGCCCTGTACTTCTTGATTCTGAGGAAATGTATTTCCTACGTCCAGGGAACAAACTTTCCTGATTTATAAATCACATACTTACTGGTCCTGTATCAGAAACACTCGTAAGGGACAAACATAAAAACTCCTAGTATCCGACAATATCAGAAACATATTTCATTTGTTTGTGACAGTGTCATTGGTTGAGTTGACTCCTGCATAGCAGCAAGCTGAGTACTAATATTGGTGGCATTTTGCAAAATTTTGAAATCCATTTATCGATTTTACTTTTTTTCAGGGTACTGTTGACACCTTAAGACACATTGACTCTACAACGAAAGAAGTATTGCATAATCCAAAATATGAAGAACTATTTGCCCCAGAAGTTGGACCAGAGAATCCATTCCAAACAAGACAACAGAAAGCTCATAAAAACATGCTGTCTGGATTTGTTGAACAAGCATACATTAGTGATTTCCAGTTTGAAAATCAGCGCCGAACCTTCAACAGCTATGGTAAACACGGAATACATTTAACTCTCTGTAAAACTTATAAATGACAGGAAGAACTGTCAAGATTTCAGAACTGACATCTGTAGCACTCAGTCTTTTGCTTCTCAGTTCTTCCTGTTCCAGTCAAGGATTAAGCTTACATTTCTGTTTCTTATATTTGTGTGTGTTTTTGCCCCTTCGCAGAGGAAGAAGATTAGATTATAAAAAGTTCAAATACCTTAAATTTTATATGTCACTTCTGCTACAGTGTATTTTATCTTTGTAGTTCTCTCTCTCTCTCTCTCTCTCTCTCTCTCTCTCTCTCTCTCTCTCTCTCTCTCTCTCTCTCTGTCACCCTCCCTCCTTCCTTCCCTATCCCTCTCCCCCCCCCTCACTCTCCCCCCTGCCCCCACTCTTCCCCCTTCTGCTCTCTCTCTCTCTCTCCCCCCCCCTCCCTCTCCCCCCTCTCCCTTTCCCCCCTCCCTCTCCCACTCCCTCTCCCTTACTCACCAGGAAGCTAATGAATAAATTGCTCACAAAGTAAATTGGGACATAAAACTCAACAGTGGAATGTAGAAAACTAAAAGGCAAATGCCAGAGTAACTTAATAATAGCAATAATTCAAGAAAGCTGTCATGAACCGGAAGGTTGGTTTGAACACTACAGCACTTTACTAGGCATGATCCTATTGGAGGTGGTACGCCATTGCCTTCCTCTGTCCATTGAGCTGACTTACCCAGCCACTTATAGGCGGACCCGCAGTTTAACAGGAATTCTGAACCACAGTGAATTCTTTTCACTTTAATAAACACATTGCCAGAAGTTAATGAAGTGGTACGTGACAGATAAAAATCTTATGACCCAAAGAAACAGTCTGAAAAAATAGTTGCAGCAAAAGTGAAATTTCTGTTGAAAAAATTATTTACAATTTGGTTCCTTTTTGATGTGCACTGGTGGTTAATATAAACGGAAGATGTTGGTTCGTATAAACATCCATTTATTCTGACTTAGGTAATGCATTGTTTCCCTAAATCACTTCAAGCAAATGCTGGATTTGTTCCATGAACAGAACCATTGCCAGCTCCCTACCCTAATCTTGTACAGTTGGGCTAACACTGTGTCCAAAAACCTCAATTTATGAGAATGCATTGGATTACGCATATTAAAATCTTTAAATTTTATTGCATTTCATTTTTGTTGTGCTTCGCCTGTTGCACTGAGAATTCATATTGGTCATTCTCTTTGTATTTTGTTCTTATATGTTTTCTTCACTGTACATTTTTCAAGATTCTCAGCACGCATGTTTCTTGCTTTTGATTTATGTTGTCTCCTCATGCTCTACAACAATTTTTTCACACTTACTACAGTCGCCCTATACCCATTCTTCACACATTTCCTTCTCCTTATTGTTCAGTTATGCTGTTGGTAGTTTTTTAAAATTTTCCTTTTGGTGCCCAGCCAAATTTCACTGATGTTACCTTATTTATTGACTGAGCAAAATGGTGCAGTGTTTAAAGCATTTGATTTGTTATCGGGAAAATAAGGTTCAAATTCTTGTCAAACCATTGAGATTTCGGTTTGGCTTGGTTTTTCTGGATTGATCAAGGTGAATGGCAGAGCGATTGCTTTCAAAAGATCCTGGATAATTCATTTAGGATCATTAGTTCTATTGGAGTTTGTCTCCACCGCAAATGATGTTATCATCAACAGAAGTTAAACCCCTAATTTTTCTTCTTATTGAACTTCAGTATATTAAAAGGGATAAATGCTAATGTATGTATCTTTGGATTATAGCTCTTCACAGCAGTAACTCTATTTCCATTATTGTCACAACTGTTTGTATGCAATAAGTATGCTTGTATTATCTAACACATTTTCCTAGATTAAAAGAGCTTGTAACCATCTGTCTATCTCTTAGTGATCCTTATTAATTTTTTATTAATTTGGTTGCTCAGTTATTGAGTAAGCTGAGATGGTTGAATATCTGCTTCAACAGCCACCAATTAAAAATAAACATTCTGCACATTGTAATATTCAGAACATATAAAATTAATGAAAGTCCACCAGTAATGCGTGTACTCATAATCAACCAAGTAGTATCACTCACAAATTTGTCATGTAGTACTCACATCTTAAACCGATGAAAGTTCTCAGTAATGCAACCCACAAAGTTCATAACATTTGAATAAAGAGTTTGTTGTTTATTATGACATAGATGAGTTGTATTCAGAAATTATCAGAATTTTTAGATGCACAAAAAAAGATTGTGTTATGAAACACTTCAGAGTAAAGTGTGTTGAGATGACATTGGTATGGCACATTATATTAATATCAAATGGAATCAAGAGGACACACATTTGGATGAAATTATGTTTGGTCAGATTGTTGACAGACTAGAAGTAAGCCGCAGTCATTGCAAAGTTGGAGTCAGAGTTGAATGTCAGCCTTACGTCATTTCAGTGCTACAGAGAAGATTCCAGGGATGAAGAAACATTCAGTGGCAGTGTGAACAAGATGGACAAATTGCTACAATCCAATACCACAATCCAAAGACATCTGGCCAGCACAATACCTACCCTGGCTAGGTTCATTGCAGCAAGCTTTGGATTACTCAGCTACTGTTACAGAACATATTTTGGACCTCAAGTGGTAACTTTGTATGTTCAATGACACACTACAACCATTCTGCTCACACTAAGATGCCTTCTTGCTTGGCATACATGTGTGTTATGCGTAGCCAACCATGAGAGTAACTAGTGTTGGGGAACAGTTGGAATGGAATTTTAAATATCAAATACAGGTAACTTTAATTGCACAGTGTGTCTATATCACAGAGATTATATAAAATTTCTCTAAACAATGGAAAAACCAGGATGGAATAAAGACAGTAGTTCGAAAAGGACACATTACTACTCACTTTATAGAAGAGGTGTTGTGTTGTAGACAGGCATAACAAAAAACTGCTATACATTTGAGCTTTCAACCATAAAGCCTTTTTCTAAAGTAGGAAAATGACAACAACAATAACAGCAGCAGCAGCAACAAAAACAACACACACACACACACACACACACACACACACACACACACAATCACTATCTCTGGTCAGTGAGACTAGGCTGTGAGCAACTGCACCTGATGAGAGAACCAGTCCTTGGGTTGTGGGGTTAAGGAGGAGGCTGGGGTGGAGGGGGGAGTGATAGCATGGTAGATGTGGGGGATAGTGTGGTGCTGCTTGTGGGAGCATGCAGGATGTGGTGGGGATAGAGTAAGGCTGCTAAGAGTAGTCAGGTGGTTTGAGAGGGGGAGGTGGGGGGAGCAGAAAAGGAGAGAAATATGGGGGAGGGAGGGATGGCATGGGGAGAGTAGTGGGTGCATTGGTTAGAACAGAAGGCTGTGATGTGGTTGAGTGGGAGTAGGGAAGGGGACAGGTGGGGTGAAGGACAGGGAATAGTGAAGGTTAAAGCCAAGGGGGTTACAGGAACATATAGGATATACCAGGTGTACCGGTATGAAATGAGCGTTAAGATACAAATGTGTCAATGGGGAACATTGTTGTGAACGAGCCTTAATTATTTTTTTGTTTGGTTGGTATGACATCTGTCAAAGATATTTAGTATACATCAAGTCATGGAACAAACAACATCATATGTTTTCATTGTGTTAACAATGTTGAATTTTATACCAGAAAGTGATGATTTGCGGAAAGCATTAATTTTTTGTTTTCATTTGAAAAAGAGTGCTGCAGAGTCACATCGAATGCTTGTCGAGGCATATGGTGATCATGCTCTATCAGAAGCAACATGCAAAAGATGGTTTCAACGGCTCAGAAATAATGATTTTGATGTAAGAAATGAAGAACATGGAAGACCACCAAAAAAGTTTGAAGACGCCGAATTGCAAGCAATATTGGATGACGATGATACTTTGAGTCAGAAGCAAATGGCAGCAATGGTAAATATTGCACAACAAACAATTTCTGACCATTTGAAAGCTATGGGAAAAATCCAAAAGTGTGGAAAATGGGTGCCACATGAATTGAATGAAAGACAGATGGAAAACCGAAAAACCATTTTTCAAATTTTGCTTCAAAGACATGAAAGAAAATCAGTTTTGCATTGAATTGTTGCTGGCAATTAAAATGGATTTATTTTAAGAATCCTAAAGGGGAAAAATCATGGGTTAAGCCGGGACAACCATCAACATCGACTGCAAAACCAGATTGATTCGGCAAGAAGACCATGCTCTGTTTGGTGGGATCAGATAGGTGTGGTGTATCATGAGCTTCTAAAACCCAGTGAAACTGTGAATACTAATCGCTACAGACAATAAATGATCATTTTGAACTATGCATTGATCAAAAAAAGACCAGAATGGGCCAGAAGACATGGCAAAGTAATTTTTTCACATGACAATGCACCTGCACACAAAGCAAAACTGGTTTAGGATACAATCAAAACACTTGGTTGGGAGCTGCTACCCCATCCATCATATTCACCAGACTTGGCCCCTTCCGACTACCATTTGTTTTCATCAATGGGAGACACATTGGCTGAGAAACACTTCGATTCCTACGAAGAAGTCGAAAATTAGGTGTCTGATTGGTTTGGTTCAAAAGACGAACATTTCTATTGGCGTGGTGTCCACAAAATGCCAGAAAGGTGGTCAAAATGTATAGAAAGCAATGGTCAGCACTTTGAATAAAATGTTTTTACTTTTCAATTCAAAATTAGTGTTTCATTTTCACAAAAAACGCTCATTTCATACCGGTACACCTGGTATTACAGGGAGCATTTCCACCTGTGGGTAGGAAGGGTCCACGTGGAGCAGGCTATGAAACAGTCATTGAAGTGAAGCATGTTGTGGTGGGCAGCATGTTCAGCAAATGTGTGGTCCAAGTGTTTTTTGGCCACACTTTGTTGGTGGCCATTCATGCAAACAGACATCTTATTGGTTGCAGCTTAATTTTTAGATCACATAACTGCTTTCACAAGTAGCCTTGCCTTTGATGGGATAGGTGATGCCCGTGACTGGACTGGAGTGGGTGGTGGTAGGAGGATGTATGGGACTGGTCTTGCATCTAGGTCTATTGCAGGGATATAAACCGTGGAGCAAGGTGATGTGAGTAGGAATGCACAAGGATACTGTGCAAGTTTGGTGGATGGCAGAATACACTGTGGGAGGGATGGGAAAAATAGAGGGTAGGATGTTCGTCATTTCAGGTCACAAGAAGTAGTTGGAGAATGTGATTCAGTTGCTCCAATCCTGGGCGGTACTGAGTCACCAGGGGAGTGCCTATTTGTGGCTAAATGGTGACAAATTGAGAGTTGGTAGGTGACTGGGGAGACAAGGCACAAGAGATTTGTTTCTGTACAAGGTTGGGAGGATAATTTTGGTGTGTGAAGGCCTTTATATATTTGGAGAAGGACTGCTTGTCACTATAGATGTGACAACCATTGGTGGATAGGCTGTATGGAAGGAATTTCTTCATGTGGAGTTGGTGGCAGCTGTCAAAGTGGAGGTGTTGCCAGTGGTTGGTAGCTGTGATGTGGATGGAGGTACTGATGTAACCATCTTTGAGGTGGATGTCAACATCCAGGAAGATGGGTTGATTCCCCAAATCCCTCAACACGGAAGCTAACCTAATATCCACGGAAAGCATCAATTCACCAACTAAAAACTGATCTTGACCTTATATTACTACCTGTTGACAAAGGCTCTAATGCTGTGGTTTTGAACCACAGGGATTTCTGGTGGAAGGATTCCACAAGCTGTAAGATTTGTTCACCTACTAATGCCTCAGTGACCTCATTCCAGAAATCCAAAAGGATGTCCAGTCTCTCCTCAAATCCTTAGGCCCATCCCAGAACCTTTCCCGTGAGTCTGACCCCTACCACTCCCTACACTCCTATCTCCTACATGTTCCTGTTCCTTTATCACATGACACTCTGCTTGCCCATCACTGTTAATGTCACCTTCCTCTGCACTAACTTCCCCAATGCCCATGGCCTTTTGACTTTTGAACACTACCTTTCCCATTGACCGACTGGCTTCAAATCTGTAACTGTGGTGCAAAAATAGGCACCTGAATGGCCCCATCCTATACCAAACTATTCATGCAAGACCTGTCCCAAACATCCTCCTGCTACCAAGTACTCGAGCCCAGTCACTGGTGTCACTTACTCCACAAAGGCAGGGTTACCTGTGAAAGAAGTCGTGTGATCTACAAACTAAGGGAAACACTGTGCTGCTTTGTACATGATCATGACAACCAACAAGCTGTTTGTCCGCATGAATGGCCACCGGCAAACTGTGGCCAAGAATCAGCTGGACAACCCAGTTGCTGAATACATTGCCCAATACAGCGTGTTTCACTTCAGTGCCTGCTCCACAGTCAGTGCTACCAGGATCTTTTCTACCACCAGCAGCTTTTCTGAACTGCACAGGTGGGAAATCTCTCCCCCTTATCCTCAACCTTCGCTAGTCCCTGTCCTTCACCCATATACCCCCTTCCCTGCTCCCACTCCAGCATGTCACAAGCTTCTATTCCACCAATGTACTCACTCACTAGCCTTTTTCTCCTCCTGCATTTCTCTCCTTTTCTGCTCACTACCCCCCCCCCCCCCCCCATCCAACCCATCCACTCTTTCATACCTCCCGACTGCACCTCTGCACCCCTACCCTACCCCTCCACATCCCTGTGTGCTCCCGCAAGTAGCACTACACTGCCCCCTACACCTACCCTGCCATCCCCCCTCCCCTCCCCAACCCAGCCTCCTCCTCAACCTCACCACCCACAGCTTACTTCTTCCATCAGGCACATTTGCTCATTGCTCGCAGTCCGGTGTTAGAGGCCAGAGACAGTGGTTACGTGTGTGTGTGTGTGTGTGTGTGTTGCCTACTTTAGAAGAAGGCCTTTTAGCTGAAAGTGCAAATGTATAGTAGTGACAGGAAATAAAGTTTTGGAGACAATAAAGTGAGCAGCCATGTGTTGGATCTAGTTGGTCGTTTCACAGTTTGCTCGCATTGTGACAATCATAAATACATCTTTTCTTTTCAGAAAAAATACCTTATGTTTGTGACCACACAAGAATCTCAGTCTGAGATACCATTTTGCTATCTAATTTAACCGCCTAATAATACAACATTTAATATAAAACTAAACAGTTTTGTGGCCTACGTTGGTGTGACGCAACACTAGTCTTTCTTAACCCTCAATACAGGCATGTAATATACATTGCTCTTGTTGAAGCTCTATAGTTTGTGATCATTTTGAAACCCCCAAGCCAGGGCTTCCTGTCATTGTGGTCGTAATATTAAATATCTACGTTCTGTGGACCCACTGCTGACACTGAGTACACTAAAATGTGGTAATGAAATGGTGCTCAACCACAGAGGTAGCCTGTTCGAAACATCTGTCGAATACGTGATCACCAGAGTTTGGTCTTTAAGGAAATAAAAAGTTGTGCTATATGCATCCTGGTCATCAAACTTTTCACTGTTTAAACATAGATATCCATTGGGTGATAAAGTTACTCTTAATGCTGACCTTTGTGCTATGCAGTAGAGGTAAGTTATGCACTGGAAATGATTCCACTCGCTCCCCTTTATTTTTAATGTCATATCTAACAACAGTGTAAACATAACAACAGAGTGTGCATGTCGTGTATAGTGTTTCAAAACCAGATTTGTCCATCCATATCTAGAAATCCTGTGCTAAAGGCAAAATCTTTGGGAAAGGACACAGCTGATTTCCATTCCTGATCTGAGTTTGTTCTCATATCTAAATGACCTTATATCAAGGGAGTGATAAACATTATTATTCCTTCCATCCTATAGGCTGGGTGAGGTCTAAAATAAATAACTTGTGTATAAAACTTGCTGTATAGGTAGTCCCACATTGATACAACTCTACTACTAATAAATGTGCATTGATTAGACGTAAATTTTCTGCCATGTGTAAATTTTGTGATCATTTTGGTAGATCTGTCTGGGATAAGTCATTAGCGATGAATGTTTTCCTGCTCAAATATTTGAATAAACTTATTAGAATAGCAAAAATGTCCAATAAAGAATTCATACAAGTCTGATGTCCGCACTTACTACGAGAATAATGTTTGTTCTTCAATGCCTTAAGTTTGTATAACAGATTTCAAAACTATTATGATGGTCATCAGTCTCATAACTCATGTTTGCTGTTGGACTGCAAGTTTTGAATGACTCCTCACAACTGCTTTGACGGGAGCTGTTTAATCACAGGTTTAGCACAACACACGAACAGCATATGTAAGACCAGGTATATAACGTGGATTTAGTATTATTGTACAAAGAGAAAACAGAAAGAGGCCGGCCGGGGTGGCCGAGCGGTTCTAAGCGCTACAGTCTGGAACCGCGCGACTGCTACGGTCGCAGGTTCGAATCCTGCCTCGGGCATGGATGTGTGTGATGTCCTTAGGTTAGTTAGGTTAGTTCTATGGGACTGATGACCTTAGAAGTTAAGTCCCATTTTTTCCCCCTTTCTGGAAGTGTATGATACATTTACATTCATTGAATTAGTGGAATATTACAGGAAATTGAGCCTTAACTAAGTTAGTTTTCTTTTAAGTATGGCATGAGCTGCAGTGTAAATAAAAATAACACATTAAAATGAAACCATTAATGTGCCTTTGATCTATTACTTATTATTTTTGTGTAGGCTATGCATTGGATCCTACTGTTGATGGAGTTACTGGAAATGGAAATCAGATTGTTGGTGCAACTGAAGCAGCCAAAGAATCTGATGGTAAGACAGTCTTTGAAACCACCAAGGAACGCCTTCTTGACAAAAGGAAAAGAAACAAGAATGACAACCCTTCTGACATTGAAGGATTTCTTGGGCCATGGGGAGGATATACTGATGAGCAGAGGGTAATGAGACCTAATGAGGTATGTAATTTAATATATCTCCACATCCACTCAGTGCCACTAGAGTTTGGAATATAATAAATAATCTGATAGTGCTGGATGCAGTAATTATCTTTGGTGACCTTGCCTGGAACATGCAACAACAGGCATACCAGGTGTTGTAGTGGATACACAGAAACCAACAGTGAAAACATCAGATATGTTTGTCCTTCATTCTAGAACCGTATCCTTTGTTTGCAAATAATATTGTAATACTTGTGAAGAGTGCCTGAAATATCTCTCTTTGACTATAGAAAATTGCAAATTTAAATACCTCACTATTGTATTTCAATATCAATTTACAAAACCTGAAAGTACATACGTCAGTGATTAGTTAGCACAGATGCAATAGTTTACATACCAGTTTACAAGTATGTATAATATTATCACTCTTCTGGGACAAATGCTATAACTAATTTGATATGATAAACTATTTTTTGTTATTTCCAGCTTTAAGCAAATTCATTTATAATTAATGGGTTATTAAAAAAGTCATCACTTTTTAAACTGAATATCTGAGTTCATTACACGTTAACAGTTCTGTTTATGCTTGGGTCTCCAGTCACATTAAGTTTCTCAAGAGAAACCACTTTTCAGCACAGATGTGTTTTTCTTTTTAATTTTAAACAAATACTTTATATTATAAAATCATGATTTTACACAAAAGGTGTATGTTACTTTATCAAAACTGATGTACCTACGTTCATGATGCACATGATTTGAGATCATGCACCCATACAGTTGACAGGCCCACTTATGGAGGCTGCCTGAATCGGTGTCCTGGCGCAGTTTGATGAGCCACCAAGGAAACTATTATTTAAGCGATCACAGACGAATGCTCAGCCTATTCTGTAACCTGTATTACTTACTACTGTCCATTCAATATGTTCAGTGCTATGCGCAACCTGTACTTCATTTATCTTATGTTGGCTCTATGAAGTACTACGTTCTGTAAATTGTGTTTGTTCTTTCCGTAACAAACTTGGCAATGAGTGAGGCTACGTTTGTTTGCTTGCCAGTGTCAATGCTAAGTCACCCGACAAACCTCTTGATGGAAGAAATACTCCAAGGTATCGTTGCCCAGCAGCAGGCTTTTACAGAACAACTCTCTGTCAGGTGACATCTGTGTGTTCGCGGCTGTTTACTCTTCCGTCAGTGCAGCTGTAACCCTTTCCGGCATATGATGAATTGGCTGAAGATTGGGACTCCTATGAGACATGGTTACACTAACATTTTCAGGTTTTTCGCATGGGCAATGCAAACCTGTGTAGGGCTTTCTTTCTTTCTTTCCTGGATTTCACCACAAATGTATCAGTTGTTGGGCCAATTTGCACCTTTGCAAGAACCAGCCAACTTGTAATTTGATGAAATGCTCAAGCTTATCTCACCCTATTACTGTGACAGAACACATGTCATTGCGACGCATATAGAATTTTACCATTGTCAGAAATGGCCAAACTAATCTTACAAAGCCTGGGCAGCAGAACTTCACGAGAGGAGCCGTCATTTTAAATTTGTCACTAGTCCCCATCACGTTGATCACATGGTGTGTGGTGATATTATTTGTCTGGCACTGGGTAGGGAAGTCTGCGAAAAAGCACTTTGGTGTGAGAATCCTATGTGTATGGATGTGCTCAATATAGCACAGTCCTGAGAAGTGTTACAAGGCACAGGCATTCAGATTGCTGCATGGGGGGAGATATTGGAAGTTGTTCAGTCAACCCCTGTTAGGCACACTGCAAGTGTTCAGGATGATGGGGAAGTTTCGCCTCTGCGGTGACTTCAGTGTCACGATTAATGCACATCCTTGAAAGATACGCACCCTTTGCCGTGCACTGACAGGTTGTTCCCAAAATTATCAGGCAGCCACTACAATTACCTCAATGATATCGTTGTTTTGTGTTTTGTAGTCTGTGGGCCTCAAGTGCAATCTTGCCAAATCTCAGTTTTTTCAAGCCTCACTTAAGTACTTAGGTTTTGATGTTGTGTCACCATGTTGATGCAATTGCAGTTTTGCCACAGCAGACCTGCAGTAAGGAACTGCAGGTATTTCTAGGTAAAGCTGCGTACTGCTGTTTTTATAGGATGCATCCACTGCTGCTCAGCCCCTGTGTATGCTTTTGCGTAAAACTGTGCTTTTTTTCTGGTCCCTAGCTTGGAGCTGAGTGTTCGCTTTGCTTAAATCTAAGCTACAATCTGCCCCGTGTCTGGCCACTTTTCAACTGGGTCAGCATCTTGTGTTGGCTACAGATGCCTCTCAGCACTATGTTGGCTCACAAATATGCAAATTGGTCTGAACGACCCATTGCTTACATTTCTAAGACTTGAACTCCCACTCACCAGCAGTATTCTCAGATTGGAAAGGAGGCTTGAGCAGTTGTGTTGAGTTCCATTTAATCATGGATCACAAGCTGTTGGTTGCTCTTTTCAACCCTTCAGTTTCCTTGTCAGACAAGGCAGTACATTGTATGCAGAGGTGGACACTCTTCCTCTCCCGATACCATTATCAGATCCATTACCGGCCGACAGCGCAACACACCAACACCAATTCCTTATCTCAGATTCTTATTGGGTTGGACCTGGTGTTCAATCAGAATGAATTGCTTTGTTCATATTTAGATACTGAGAACCAGACTGCAGTCAATGGTTTTTCCCATCACTGGTGCCATGATTGCATCGGTTGTCGCCGTGGATCCTGTACTTACTCAGTTCATGTCTTTTGTGCAGCACAGGTGGCCGTAAAAACACGCGGGCCGTGCCTCAGATCCCTTGCATAATTACTTCTCCCTCCAGCACTGCCTTTCTGTGTTTGACAGG
This sequence comes from Schistocerca nitens, assembly GCF_023898315.1. Lineage (NCBI taxonomy): Eukaryota > Metazoa > Arthropoda > Insecta > Orthoptera > Acrididae > Schistocerca > Schistocerca nitens. Next base: position 980,148,148 of record NC_064615.1, on the reverse strand, counting down.
GTTCTTTTGTTAGCTCTCCAGGTTATGATTCTTGCTTCCTTATGCCATAATGTACTGCGACTTCTGCACATTGGTACTTGGAAGACCTCCTGAATCACAGACAGGCGCAATGAAAAGACTGCTAAATAAGTAATCTTTCAGCCAAGAAGCTTTCTTCTGAATTAGACCACACACACACACACACACACACACACACACGCACACATTTTCATCAAATTCATTCTGGGGGGGGGGGGGGATACAGGAAAAGGAAGGAGTTGAAAGGGGGGACTGGCAAAAGGGGGTGACAAGGAGATAGAGGACCATAGAACAGGCACCCTTGAAAACTGCTCGAATTGAAATGCAGTAAAATAAACTAAGACAACTAAGAGTCATTAGTAATTAATTACAAAAGTTGCTCAGGATCCACAGGAAGGGACAGCAAGGTACGGTGAGAGAGAAATCACATCTTAACAAGGGAAAGTGAGGAAGGGGCGGAGGGAATGAGTGACATGTAAGGAAATTGAAAACTGAAAGAAGACAAAACTGTATAGTAGCCTGACATGATACGTTCTGTATGTTGTTATGTGTAGTCAATAATTTTTGTAACAGTTTATTGGATAAATTGTAATTTTAACTTCCTGTTTTGCTGGATGATTTGAAAATGTGTTCAAGTAACCGAAAACTAGTCAGCAATTAAATAAAAAGCGAATTTTGCAACTTTGGCTATTTCTATATCGAACTATGTTATGCATGTTGACTGATGTAGGATATGGTCACAAAAAAGAATCTTCAATTAAATATACGTAAAAAAAAGTGTTCCACAAACCAAGCAAAAGCAAAAATAGATGCAACGGATAGTTGTGAAATTATTAGCTTTCAACAGTTTAGGTCAAAATAGAAAGAGGTATTGGAGGAAATAAGATTCATTAGAAATTAATTAAGAAAGTTACTCAGGACCTACAGGAGACGATGACAAGACAGGATGAAAGAGAAATCACATTTCTTAACATAAGAAAGTGAGAAATAGTAAGTAGCCATGATATATGGGTTGTTGTTGCAGTCTTCAGTCCTGAGACTGGTTTGATGCAGCTCTCCATGTTACTCTATCCTGTGCAAGCTTCTTCATCTCCCAGTACCTACTGCAACCTACATCCTTCTGAATCTGCTTAGTGTATTCATCTCTTGGTCTCCCTCTACGATTTTTACCCTCCACGCTGCCCTCCAATGTTAAATTTGTGATCCCTTGATGCCTCAGAACATGTCCTACCAACCGATCCCTTCTTCTAGTCAAGTTGTGCCACAAACTTCTCTTCTCCCCAATCCTATTCAATACCTCCTCATTAGTTACGTGATCTACCCACCTTATCTTCAGCATTCTTCTGTAGCACCACATTTCGAAAGCTTCTATTCTCTTCTTGTCCACACTAGTTATCGTCCATGTTTCACTTCCATACATGGCTACATTCCATACAAATACTTTCAGAAACGACTTCCTGACACTTAAATCTATACTCGATGTTAACAAATTTCTCTTCTTCAGAAACGCTTTCCTTGTCATTGCCAGTCTACAATTTATATCATCTCTACTTCGACCATCATCAGTAATTTTACTCCCTAAATAGCAAAGCTCCTTTACTACTTTAAGTATCTCATTTCCTAATCTAATTCCCTCAGCATCACCCGATTTAATTTGACTACATTCCATTATCCTCATTTTGCTTTTGTTGATGTTCATCTTATATCCTCCTTTCAAGACACTGTCCATTCCGTTCAACTGCTCTTCCAAGTCTTTTGCTGTCACTGACAGAATTACAATGTCATTGGCGAACCTCAAAGTTTTTACTTCTTCTCCATGAATTTTAATGCCTACTCCGAATTTTTCATTTGTTTCCTTTACTGCTTGCTCAATATACAGATTGAATAACATCGGGGAGAGGCTACAACCCTGTCTCACTCCTTTCCCAACCACTGCTTCCATTTCATGCCCCTCGACTCTTACAACTGCCATCTGGTTTCTGTACAAATTGTAAATAACCTTTCGCTCCCTGTATTTTACCCCTGCCACCTTCAGAATTTGAAAGAGAGTATTCCAGTTAACATTGTCAAAAGCTTTCTCTAAGTCTACAAATGCTAGAAACGTAGGTTTGCCTTTTCTTAATCTTTCTTCTAAGATAAGTCGTAAGGTTAGTATTGCCTCACGTGTTCCAACATTTCTACGGAATCCAAACTGATCTTCCCCGAGGTCCGCTTCTACCAGTTTTTCCATTCGTCTGTAAAGAATTCGCGTTAGTATTTTGCAGCTGTGACTTATTAAACTGATAGTTCGGTAATTTTCACATCTGTCAATACCTGCTTTCTTTGGGATTGGAATTATTATATTGTTCTTGAAGTCTGAGGGTATTTCGCCTGTCTCATACATCGTGCTCACCAGATGGTAGAGTTTTGTCATGACTGGCTCTCCCGAGGCCATCAGTAGTTCTAATGGAATGTTGTCTACTCCCGGGGCCTTGTTTCGACTCAGGTCTTTCAGTGCTCTCTCAAACTCTTCACACAGTATCTTATCTCCCATTTTGTCTTCATCTACATCCTCTTCCATTTCCATAATATTGTCCTCAAGTACATCGCCCTTGTATAAACCCTCTATATACTCCTTCCACCGTTCTGCCTTCCCTTCTTTGCTTAGAACTGGGTTGCTATCTGAGCTCTTGATATTCATACAAGTGGTTCTCTTCTCTCCAAAGGTCTCTTTAATTTTCCTGTAGGCAGTATCTATCTTACCCCTAGTGAGACAAGCCTCTACATCCTTACATTTGTCCTCTAGCTATCCCTGCTTAGCCATTTTGCACTTCCTGTCGATTTCATTTTTGAGATGTTTGTATTCCTTTTTGCCTGCTTCATTTACTGCATTTTTATATTTTCTCCTTTCATCAATTAAATTCAATATTTCTTCTGTTACCCAAGGATTTCTATTAGCCCTCGTCTTTTTACCTACTTGATCCTCTGCTGCCTTCACTACTTCATCCCTCAGAGCTACCCATTCTTCTTCTACTGTATTTCTTTCCCCCATTCCTGTCAATTGTTCCCTTATGCTCTCCCTGAAACTCTCTACAACCTCTCGTTCTTTCAGTTTATCCAGGTCCCATATCCTTAAATTCCCACCTTTTTGCAGTTTCTTCAGTTTCAATCTGCAGATCATAACCAATTGATTGTGATCAGAATCCACATCTGCCTCTGGAAATGTCTTACAATTTAAAACATGGTTCCTAAATCTCTGTCTTACCATTATATAATCTATCTGATACCTTTTAGTATCTCCAGGATTCTTCCAGATATACAACCTTCTTTTATGATTCTTGAACCAAGTGTTAGCTATGATTAGGTTATGCTATGTGCAAAATTCTACAAGGTGGCTTCCTCTTTCATTTCTTCCCCCCAATCCATATTCACCTACTATGTTTCCTTCTCTCCCTTTTCCTACTGACGAATTCCAGTCACCCATGACTATTAAATTTTCGTCTCCCTTCACTACCTGAATAATTTCTTTTATCTCGTCATACATTTCATCAATTTCTTCATCATCTACAGAGCTAGTTGGCATATAAACTTGTACTACTGTAGTAGCCATGGGCTTTGTGTCTATCTTGGCCACAATAATGCGTTCACTATGCTGTTTGTAGTAGCTAACCCGCACTCCTATTTTTTTATTCATTATTAAACCTACTCCTGCATTACCCCCATTTGATTTTGTATTTATAACCCTGTAATCACCTGACCAAAAGTCTTGTTCCTCCTGCCACCGAACTTCACTAATTCCCACTATATCTAACTTTAACTTATCCATTTCCCTTTTTAAATTTTCTAACCTACCTGCCCGATTAAGGGATCTGACATTCCACGCTCCGATCTGTAGAACGCCAGTTTTCTTTCTCCTGATAACGACGCCCTCTTGAGTAGTCCCCGCCCGGAGATCCGAATGGGGGACTATTTTACCTCCGGAATATTTTACCCAAGAGGACGCCATCATCATTTAATCATACAGTAAAGCTGCATGTCCTCGGGAAAAATTATGGCTGTAGTTTCCCCTTGCTTTCAGCCGTTCGCAGTACCAGCACAGCAAGGCCGTTTTGGTTAATGTTACAAGGCCAGATCAGTCAATCATCCAGACTGTTGCCCCTGCAACTACTGAAAAGGCTGCTGCCCCTCCTCAGGAACCACATGTTTGTCTGGCCTCACAACAGATACCCCTTCGTTGTGGTTGCAACTACGGTACGGCCATCTGTATCGCTGAGGCACGCAAGCCTTCCCACCAACGGCAAGGTCCATGGTTCATGGGGGGGGATATGGGTAAATGAAATGAAAATGACAGATATGTCCCAAGAGTTATGATATTAATTATGACAGTGTCTTCAAACAAATATTGTGGTGCTGGTAGTAAGTTAGATGGTAAACTAAGGTGATTATTGCGTGAGGTTTTTTTACTTATCAGAGTGCTGCAGACATGTATTTTTGATTTTTGTATTGTTAATGTTGGATGTGTTTTTAATGATAATTCTAATTTTTTTTCAATACTTATTAAGGTAAATCTACTAAACTAGTGGGAAAAATGAATGCTTCAGGAGGTGTGACATGAAGTGCCATATTGCATGGAACCAAGATAAAGGACAATAAAGTTATGTTCTGATTGCTATACTAGGGACACAGTTGGAACCATGCGCTAATTATGAAAATTGTGATGTCTTACACACCTATATTTGACAATCTGAAAGACTGGTTGGTTGTTAGAGCTTTATACAGTATTGGTAAGCTTTAAGAAAGCTGCCAGTACTGCATCGATGACCAGGGTTCACGCTATATTGCATCCAGTCACATATGACCACCAAGAAGCATTTTTTGGAGAATAATCTATAAGGAAGTGCACTGCATGCTAATTTTCCTCTCATCCTTACTTCCTTGCTACTAACCTCTGGTGGCATGATGAAAGATGCAACTGGAGTGTTGAAATGACCACGTACTTCCTAGGTCCCCTATCTTTTAAAAGAGTATTGAACAGTTTAGAATACATACAGTACATCACCCAACCCATTGCTGTTCTCTTTCTGCGAAGTCGTGGAAATCTATTCTTCTAGGGAAACAGTTGTCACACTCACAGTTATCGTATTTCCCACTGCTCTCTTCAGGAAGTTCTCCCCGTCCTCCTTAGTGCAGTCTATCTTCAGTAAATACTTGTGTTTGAAGACAGATGTCATTGCCAATGTAAGTTGGTGTGAACATCTTGCTCTGCCATTGCTTAAATGACACCACTTCATAGATAAGTTTGAATTTAAAAGCTTTGTCAGTAACTTGTAATATGTGGTTTTTGCTGAGATGGAAAATGTACAGTATTGTTCACTGATTTACTTTTTGCTTTTAAATGGGAAAACATGGGGAAGGGGGGGGGGGGAATTGGATGCTGTATATGGTGATCCTTTGCAATCAGTGACAACAGTTAGATATTGCTTCAGTGGATTTCACCATGTTTTTGATGATGATCACCCAGGACAGCCCACAGATGTGATTACTGAAAAAGTAATTGATCATGACATGATTCTTGCTGATTGTCAAAAGCAATTACACAGAGTGCATTGATGGGAACGGCAAGTGATATTTTGTGTAATGAGTTGATGATAAAATTTTGTTGGCCCAGTGACATAAGAATGAGGTGGCAGTGATTAGGAGCTTCAACAGGAACAAGAAGCAATATTAGAAAAGGGGTAAGACAAGGATGTGCTCTCTCTCCTCTTATATTCAATGCTTACATCCAGGAAGCTGTAGACTAAGTTCGGGAAACTACTCAGGTGGGTATCAAAATTATTGGGCAGAAGATAGACATGCTACGTTATGTAGATGATATTGCTATGGTCACGGAGACAAAAGAAGATCTAGAGGAAGGCCTCAGAACAATGGAAAAAATTCTGTGCAATCAGTATGGAATGAGAATAAACAAGAAAAAGACTAGAGTGATGGTATGCAGGGCAGGAGCAGAATATGAACTTCTGAGAATGAGTATTGGAAGAGAGAAGCCAGAAGTGATAGAGGAATTTACTTACCTGGGAAGCAGAATCACAAGGGATGGTAGAAGCCGGAAAGAAATTGCGAGCAGAATACAAAAGGACAAAATTGCATTTAATTGGAGGAGGAACTTACTCATCAGCAAAAACGTCAGTCTGAAAGTAAGGAAACGTGTCATGAAAGTTTTCGTTTGGAGTGTGGCCCTATACGGATGTGAAACTTGGTCTATTGGAAGAGAAGAGAGAAGATGTCTAGAGGCCCTGGAGATGTGGTGCTATAGAAGGATGATGATGATCAGTTGGAGAAATAATAGTAACAAATGAAGAGGTGCTTAGAAGAGTACAGGAAACCATATCTCTGTGGAGGCACATCCAAATAAGAAGAGACAAACTTGTAGGGCACTCCTACGACACAACATCATTGGAACAATAGCAGAAGGAGCTATTGAGGGAAGGAATTAGAGGGAGCGACCAAGGATATCGTACATGCAACAGATCATAAATGACGTTGGATGTAACACATACGTGGAAATGAAGAGGAAGGCAGACAGAAGAGAGGAATGGCACTCTGCTGCAAACCAACCTCACTGTTGAACACTAAAAGAAGAAGAAAGAAGTGACTGCCTCAGTGGGTGGTCATGGTAGATAACAAGTGTGGCTTTCAAATTGGATGCTGTGTGTGAAGCAATGTAAATGAGCTCCACAGGATATTTTGCTTCGATTTTACCACCATCCATCAGACTTGGGTTCCGAGAAGGCAAAGACAATCCCATTGGTTGGAAAAGTCATAACAGTGATTTCCTGGATGTGAAGTAAGTCTATAAGAATGACTTCTTAGAAAAGAAGAAAACAATCACTGGACAGTACCACAGTGAAACATTGGGCTGTTTCAATGATAAGTAGAAGGAAACATGACCCCATTTGGCAAAGAAGAAAGCGCTGTTTCACAACAACACATCAGGAAATTCTTGCCACAGAACTGCTTGAGCTGATGCAACACACTCTGTAGTTGAATCGTTTGGTGCCCTGTGATTTCTTCTAATTCCCAAGAAGAAAGGGATTGTGGGCAAGATATTCTGCGCAGATGAGGTGGTCATTATTGAGATAGAGGCATACGTTAGAGAGTTTCACAGTACCCATTTTTTTAAAGAAGTTTAATCTTTTTGGGACATTGCATATATCCCTAAAATGGAACTGTGTTCAAAAATTAATAATTTGTTTTAAAAAATGGTATCTTGATTCCTAAAACAGGTACTTATTCAACCAGTGTCATATGATAATCTCTGTATTTGATTGTAGGATTGTTTTAGAGCTATATACGGCCAAAAAGATTCTAAAATTGTTCTCCAGACATTATGTCTGTATATGTATTTGCTGTTATAATCCATCAACTTGTCTCCAACTCATAGTGGCTTAATGAGCGATGTGTCTCTATGCACTCCTGGAAATTGTTTTGGTGCTCAGTTCTTCCAGGGCCATTTTGATGCTTTCTTTGGTGTCCTGTATCCACTTGCTCCTTGGTTTTCCTCTACATCTTTGATCTGTTCTTCCACGCATTACAGTTTGTACTGGTAATTCTTCTGCTGTTGTGACATGCCCAAAGTACCTTAATTTCATCTGAAGAGTTTTGGTCTCCAAAGATAGTTCAGGTTTTATTTTTTCTAGGATTAGTTTATTTTTTTGGTCTGTGAATTCCTCGGGATCCTTCTTCAAAGAATCAGTTTTCTTGTGATACACTTTTTTATTGTCAGTGACTCACATCCTTACATAACTGTGGGAAACATCAAAGTTTCAGCCACTTTATCTTGGGCAGTAGTGACAGTTTCCTTTCCTTTAGCAACTTGTGTAATTGTAGTGACTTTTCCAAGGTTTACACTTCTTAATTTCTCAGTGTGGAGCTGGTTGTTGTTATTATAGGTTCTAAAAGTGTATACTGGTATTGACCGAATTCCTCCATAATTTCTCTATCACCACATTAGTCTCCATTCCTGTAGTCAAAATTGTTTTCTTCAAATTTAGCCTTAGGCCAACATTTTCACTATTATTTTATATTCTTTCCAGTATACTTTACATGTCCACTGCACTGTGTGGTGTAAGGGTTGTCTAAGCTGTATATCTTAAGTCGTTACTCAAATACCCCTCAGTTTTAATTCCAGTTTCCATATGTGTTAGACCTTCAGTTCTCAGTAGGTGCTCATCATACAAATTGAAAAGAAATGGAGATAGTATACATCCTAACTGACTTCTTTCCTTATCCCGAAAGTTTATGATCGTATGCATGTACAACCTACATAATGAGTGACTAACACTTCATTCATGTGGGACCATTGTTTTAGGGTGTTCATATTTTTATTTGCGCAGATCTGTATGTTGTTAACAGTAATGTATATCTTAGATTTATACCAGTTGACAATTGATTTTATGTTTGACAGGAAGAAGCAGCTGAATTGGAAGAAATACTTGCAAAACGGCAGAAGCGAGGGAAGCAAGCAGATGAGAAGCCCCTTGAGGAGAAAACTGTGTTGCATAGTGAGTATCCAATACCCTTCCAGACACTTTTTCTGTGTAATTTTTATATTACAAAAAAAGATAATGGCATTTGAAAAATGTGTGTGGCATGTGATAAATGTATGTCACAAAAATGTGATGTCTCTCATTTCAGTTAAGGATCCAGTTGACTATCAGGGCAGGTCATTCCTCCATGCTCCACAGGATGTTGGTGTTAACCTTAAATCAGATTCGCCTCCTGATCGTTGCTTCTTACCAAAGACTCACATTCACACATGGCAAGGACATACCAAAGGAATTTCTGCAATACGTTGGTTTCCAAAAACAGCTCATCTTTTGCTTTCATGCAGCATGGATTGCAGGGTCAAAGTAAGTTTATTTCAAGTAAATAGTTGTAAGTTCTAAACATAATGGGATTTTTGTGAAACAGGTTGTCCAGTGAACCTTGAAATCTGAAAAATTTGGAAAAAGGCAAGAATTTTCAAAATCGGGAAAAAACAAGAAAAAACCTTAAATTTTATTTAAAAACCTTGATTTTTTTCTGTACCATACTCATATTGATATGTTATCAGTGATATTTCAAATAGCATTCAAATATTCAAAGGGGAATCTACATGTTACTCACATAATACTTGTTGGTGATTCAATGTTTTCACAATAATTGGTAACTGCTTTGTACTTGTCAAGGTGTCGCATGAGGTGGGGATCCACGGAAGGTGATTGATGCTACCGCTGAGAGGTAGGGAGAGATGGGAGAATTCATTGCTTCGAAGTCTAGATTCCTGAGTCACCAAGTTTCTGAAGCTGTCAATAACAAAGTGATAGCTCCAGAACTGACATTCTTCAGTTGAACAGCACACTTGTTGGAACCATTTTTACTCGATTTTCAGACTGATGTCCCAATGGCTTCATTTCTGTATGATGTACTATATTATCTCATGAACATTTTGATACAGTGAGTTGTGGAACTGGACATCTTAAAAAGCAAATACTCAACTTTAATGAAAATCAGCTTAAAGGATGTAAAGAATCTTATTAAAGCCAGACAATTCACTCTGCATTCTGCTACAAGATGTGCACTGAAAAAAATTTAGAATGCACCTGAGGAGGAAATATTGTTGCTAAAGGAAAATATGCAAACATATTATTGGGATAGTAGAGAAATGGTGAGAAAGATCACAGCCCAAATAGAATTTAACGCACATGGTTTCCTGCTTGAATCCATAAATCACATTAAACCAGGAAGCAGCTCGTCTTGAAATTTTGGTATCAAACGGAAGAATGTCATGTTTAAAGGCAGACCTTGTCAAACTTGAATTTGTGGAGATCTACAGGGAAAAAGAACTGAAAACGAGATGAAATGTTACAAGAGAAATGAAAATCGTTGTGGTAAATTCTGGATTAATATAATCAAATTATCTTCAAAACCATGCCCAAATTTCCAAAATTTTATGCAAATTATTTTAATAATCTCATCGAAATGATACTGTTGAGTGAGGCTTTCCTGTAAACCTCAAAATTGTTGTTGGGGAGGGGGCAAAAAGCCTTATTCCTCAAAGATACATATATGACACAGTCCAGGATGCAAATCGAGTTGACAGTTTCAACATTGACAAAAGTTTTATACACTGTTTTCACAGTACACATTCTTTGTACAAAGGTGATGTGAAACATAAGGTGAAGGAAGTTGAAAAAGAAAAGAAGGAACCATTGATTATTGAACAAATGAAAGCAGGCTGAAATCAAAGAATTGGAAACAAAAGGACCACATAAGTTAATTGAAGCCTCAAAGATTTCAGCAGAGACAGAAAATTTAAAGAAATGATTTATTCATTTTTATCATGATGAATTTGTTTGGTTTGTTTCCTGTGATCAGCAAGTTACAGTGTATATATATTTATAAAAACAGAATTTGTAATTTTTTATTGGGTGTAAATCAGAATACAGTATTTAATATTTTAAAAATATTTTAATTTGTATCTGTTACGTATGCTGCTTAAGAAATAACACATAATTAGTTATGCACTTTGTAATAATTGTCAATGTAAAGTATTGAAAAAAGGATGTTTTAGTCTCAAATTTAGTAAAAAAGCAACTTGGAAAAAATTTGCTGTGAAAAACCTGGAAAAAAACCTTGAATTTGGAAATGATCAATAGCTGGACACCCTGTGAAAGTAGTAACAGCACTTCTTTTATTTTCTGTTGTGTGGTTGTTACTGGTGTTTTGATTTTTGCATTGAAGATTTCATTTGCAACTACTGCAGAAGAGGAAGATATTGCTTTCATGGTATTCTTCTTTGTTTTTATTTCTTCCTCTCTTTTTGAAGTGTGTTTGTTTTTAAATTTTGCAACACCATTCTCAATCTTTTTGCATCTGGTAATCTACAGGGATCCAATAAATGCTAGACACTCTTGTAATGTAAGTTCTGTTCGCAGCTGTCATTTTTCATTTTTTTTCAGAATAAAATTAGTCATAAGCTGCATTATTGAAATATTTTATTGGTGTGTGTGTGTGTGTGTGTGTGTGTGTGTGTGTGTGTGTGTGTGTGTGTGTGTAAGTCTTTCCGCTCCCGGGATTGGAATGACTCCTTACCCTCTCCCTTAAAACCCACATCCTTTCGTCTTTCCCTCTCCTTCCCTCTTTCCTGATGAAGCAACCGTGGGTTGCGAAATCTTGAATTTTGTGTGTGTGTTTGTGTTTGTTTGTGTCTCTATCAACATACCAACGCTTTTGTTTGGTAAGTTACATCATCTTTGTTTTTAGATATATTTTTCCCACGTGGAATGTTTCCCTCTATTATATTCACTTTATTTAATTGGATAGATAAAAAAGCTACTCACCAAGTGGCGGCAGAACACACACATAAAAGACTGTTGTGATTGACAAGCTTTCGGAGCCAGTGGCTTCTCCTTCAGGCAGAAGGGTTGAAGGGGATGGAAGAAGGGTGAAGGAAAAGGACTGGAGAGGTCTAAGAAAAGGGGTAGATGTTGGGAAAGTCAGCCAGAACTGCAGGTCAGGTGAGACTTACCATACGGGATGAGAAGGAAAGACTGATTGTTGGGGACTGCATCGGACGAGACTTAGAAACCTGAGAGCTTAAAGGTGGAAGACAGGGTAATATGCAAGACAGAGATTACTACTAAAACATGGTGCATGAGTTAATAAGAGTGAGAAGCTAAGTGCTAGTATTGAAGTCACTTGTTTTCCACAAGGAGTAGATTAAAATAGTGCAGGATTTACAAACAGTCCAGCTTTTAGCTGTGTCACTAACCCAAAGCACCAAGTTGGCGCTGAGGTAACTCAGTCGGTCTCCTGTAAGAATATTTATATTACAAAGAATGATATTCATAGATTTGTAGCCTGGGTCATTTTTAGAAACTGAACATATCAAACAAAAAGAAGATGAGATGATTTCAGTGTGCAGTCCGAATAAATTCATTTGTTTGTAGAATATCTGCATAAACCAGTGGTTTCACAGTTGGTTATTTGTTACTCATTGTAACAATAGTTTTGACCCTGAAACTCTTATAATATGAAACTAAAGAATCCTTGCATTGTTATGCATTCATAGATAAAACACAGTACATTCAATCTGCATTGCAAAAGACTTCACCACTCTTCTAAAATTTGCACAAGAGAGAGAGAGAGAGAGAGAGAGAGAGAGAGAAACAGTATATGAAACAGAATTCTTTAAATGTGTCAATGTTTATTTTGGCAGGAAAGGGATTTGGAAATCACATGTTGAATATATTCTTAAATGTCTAAGATCTACAACTTTTGTAGTACAGGTAATAACAAATTATGAAGATAAAAATGTTATTTTTTTCTATTTTCACTCACTGTTGACCTACAGCATCTGAGCAGCACTTCACTGACTGAGGAACAAAGTATTCACTGTGGAGAAGTGTGTAATAAGGATAATGTGTGGTGTTCATTTTAAAGCATCTTTTAGGCAACTCTTGAAATAGTTTGGTATATTGGTTGAAACTCTGCAATACATTTACTTATGAAAATTGTTATCAGTGACCAGTCACAGCTTGAAACTGACAGTAATGTTCACAAACATAATAGCAGAATCAGAAATGAATTATTGTAACTAATAACTTATACTATAAATAATTAAACATTTACATGTACACAATAACTAACCACACTTTTTATTTACTTTCCAGTTGTGGGAAGTTTATCATGAGAGACGATGTGTTCGAACATATTATGGTCATCGACAGGCTGTGAGAGATGTTAGCTTCAATAATGATGGAACACAGTTTCTTTCAGCAGGTAAGAAAAATTGTTCAAATGAAACATTTGTTTGTTAGTGTCAAGAGTTGAAATTAGGTAACATAGAAAACTATTCCTTCATAATTAAAAAAAAAATAGACATCTTATAATCATTTCTTGTCTTGTGCACTAAGCAGAGTATTCTAATGTTGCTAGTCACTCAACACTGTCAGAAATATTTTATAATATGCCCTGCTGACTCCAGAGACACATCCTCATTCTTTATACAATGAGAGACTATGTCGTTATTCACAGCCACCTCTCCTTGAAGAGAAAAAGTGCAAACAAATCCATAGTATGACTGTGGAAAGCAACTCCTGCAGTGTTCATGAAGTGAAATAAAAACATGTTGGACTATCCCTCCTTGTCTTTGAGTGCCCATTTCTGTCCTTATCCATCCCATCACACACAACAATCTCATATCAGACAGTATCCAGTTGAGATTTTTACTAGTGCATAGATGTCAGCCGGACACTCTGACTCACTTAGAAGATGGTCAGTCCTATGTAAAACACTGTGCAGTGAACAGATTTAAGTCTTTGAATGACATATTTGATTTCACATGTTGCTCTGGCTTTTACATTGTTGGATTTACCAATTGTGGGGTTGGAGTAAGTGGTAGTGGGTGGGTGGATGGGGCAGCTTTTATAGTGCGATTGATTGCAGGTGTATGTGCCTTGAGGTAAGGATAATGGTCTAGGGATTGGGAACGTCATATTATTTGAGAAGGATGTTACGAGAGTTATGAGGGCAAGGGATGGCTTCAGTGGGTAGTGTGGGAAGGAAAAGTGATAAATACTTTCATTTGAGGGCTTAAGAAAGTCTTACCTGTTGCTAGAGTGTTATGATGGATTACCCACAAGGCCTGTCCTGTTGTCTCTCTTGCCCTGTAATCCTTTGTAACTTTACTCTCTATCCCTGATTAGTCTTGTCTTTTCAAATCCTTTCTTCTCTATTGCCAGATGGAGAATCTCTGGTTACAAGAGCTACTGTTTGTGTGTCTTTTGCTTTGTACTTTTTTGTACCACTGCTTCATTGTTTTATAAATATAATTGCAATGTTAAAGCACAGTGTTATAGATGGCTTCAGCATTACAGAGGAAAGACTCAGCTAGAATCAGTCAACTCATACAGGTATATGGTTTTTGACAATTTGTAGAGACATGAAATGGAATGATCACATAGACTCAGTCATAATTAAAGCCAGTAGTGGACTTCTGTTCATTGGTAGGATATTGGAAAAATTCAGACTGTCTACAAAGGCTATTGTTTATAAAACGTTCATGCTACCCGTTCGAAAATATTGTTCAAGTGTGTAGAATCTAAACCAGGACTAACAGAGAATATTGAATGTATAAAAAGACTGGCAGCACAAATGGTCGCAGGTTTGCTTGACCCGTGAGAGGGTGTTGTGGAAATGCTGAAGAATCTGAACTTGAACTCGTAGATGCGCAAAGGTCACTAAGTTTCAAGAACTTGTCTTATGGGAGGAATATTAGGGATATGCTACAGTTCCCTGCATACTGCTCCAGTAGAGTCTGACTAGACTAATTACAGCATGCATAAAGCAATATAACTAGGTGCTCTTCCCACACTCCATACACAGATGCAGTGGGAGGAAACTCCAATATGTAATTCATTGGGAAGTACCCTCTGTCGTGCACTTCACAATGGCTTACAGAGTATGGATGTACGAGGTGCATTCAAGTTCTAAGGCCTCCGATTTTTTTTCTAATTAACTACTCACTCGAAATCGATGAAACTGGCGTTACTTCTCGACGTAATCGCCCTGCAGACGTACACATTTTTCACAACGCTGACGCCATGATTCCGTGGCAGCGGCAAAGGCTTCTTTAGGAGTCTGTTTTGACACTGGAAAATCGCTGAGGCAATAGCAGCACGGCTGGTGAATGTGCGGCCACGGAGAGTGTCTTTCATTGTTGGAAAAAGCCAAAAGTCACTAGGAGCCAGGTCAGGTGAGTAGGGAGCATGAGGAATCACTTCAAAGTTGTTATCACGAAGAAACTGTTGCGTAACGTTAGCTCGATGTGTGGGTGTGTTGTCTTGGTGAAACAGCACATGCGCAGCCCTTCCCGGACGTTTTTGTTGCAGTGCAGGAAGGAATTTGTTCTTCAAAACATTTTCGTAGGATGCACCTGTTACCGTAGTGCCCTTTGGAACGCAATGGGTAAGGATTACGCCCTCGCTGTCCCAGAACATGGACACCATCATTTTTTCAGCACTGGCGGTTACCCGAAATTATTTTGGTGGCCATGAATCTGTGTGCTTCCATTGAGCTGACTGGCGCTTTGTTTCTGGATTGAAAAATGGCATCCACGTCTCATCCATTGTCACAACCGATGAAAAGAAAGTCCCATTCATGCTGTCGTTGTGCGTCAACATTGCTTGGCAACATGCCACACGGGCAGCCATGTGGTCATCCGTCAGCATTCGTGGCACCCACCTGGATGACACTTTTCGCATTTTCAGGTCGTCATGCAGGATTGTGTGCACAGAACCCACAAAAATGCCAACTCTGGAGGCGATCTGTTCAACAGTCATTCGGCAATCCCCCAAAACAATTCTCTCCACTTTCTCGATCATGACGTCAGACCGGCATGTGCGAGCCCGAGGTTGTTTCGGTTTGTTGTCACACGATGTTCTGCCTTCATTAAACTGTCGCACCCACGAACGCACTTTCGACACATCCATAACTCCATCACCACATGTCTACTTCAACTGTCGATGAATTTCAATTGGTTTCACACCACGCAAATTCAGAAAACGAATGATCGCACGCTTTTCAAGTAAGGAAAACGTCGCCATTTTAAGTATTTAAAACAGTTCTCATTCTCGCCGCTGGCGGTAAAATTCCATCTGCCGTACGGTGCTGCCATCTCTGGGACGTATTGACAATGAACGTGGCCTCATTTTAAAACAATGCGCATGTTTCTATCTCTTTCCAGTCCGGAGAAAAAAATCGGAGGTCTTAGAACTTGAATGCACCTCGTAAGTGTAGAAACGACTATTCTTTGCATGCTGGCAAAATTTTGTTATTATGCTCATTATCATATTTATCACTTCATGACTGTAAATCTGTGTGGTATGCCTGTTGTGATACTATACCTATGACAGCGAAACATTGCACTTGACGGTTCACATTACATCAAGTTAGGTTGGCTATACTGCAATTGCGATGTTGCAACAGCAGCCTCTATACACATAGCAGACAATACGGTTTTCTGTTCCATCTTGTAAATGTAAGCTATTGAGCAGTAACAGAACATATAATGATTCGTTTTTGACTTGCTACCACAATGACAGCAAATAAACAACTGCAAACAATGTATATGGCCCTCTGTAAAGTTTTACCATATATATATAATCATAATGAAGCAAACACTTTCGATAATGATGCAAAGAAATACAGAAAATAAGCATTTGATGATGACTGATATCTTGAAAACAATGTGGTACATAGTTTACAAAATAAGTAATAACAGAGACTACAAATTATCGCTCTATATCTTATAATAATAAATAACAGATATTCGTTACTCTTCACTCACCATTTTACAGTGACAATGGCACAATTCCATGCAGCTCCCCATCGTCACTGTATTCGGAATTGGCGCCAAAACCATTTTCATGGTCATCACCACAAATGCAAATTGAATGAGTTTCCTTGCTCATAATTTTATGCAAGAATATGCTTTGAGCTGTAGCAATATGCACCTTTTCTAACAGGACTTTGCGTTCATCTAACACTTTGAAACAGAAATTCCTTACTTTTCAGCACAATTTATAGTGACATTTTCCAACCTCTAAAAAGTTCACTTTCTTTTAATGACAGTAGTAACTTTGCTACCATAGGATGCTCTTTCTTGCTGTAGTAAGCATAAATATGCATGCAGTCTAAGTCGATGACAGGGTGAGGTTGCTTTTACTTCTTTCTGTGAGTCGTTAAAAATGTATTATCTGGTACAGATGGTGTGGAATCATTATGGTTCATGTCTACATCTCTCACCTTTTGCGTAGGAACTGATGGCTGTCAATGAATACTTGCGTATTCTTTCTCCTGCTCATGAAACTTATACTTCAGTGCCTCGCTGCCTAGTGGCACACCTTGACACATAAAGGATTGTCACTAGCCGAATTTTTTCGAGTATCAGAATTTTCTAAACCACAGTGAAGCGAAGAACAGTCCAATTCAAGCACACTGTAGAAACAACACACAATGCACGTTGTTTATGTTCACACCAAACATAGGTGGCAGTGTGGGAGCTTTGACATCATGACCAGCACCGATTACCTCGCTGGGACTTGTTCACACCCCATGCCTAGCACCGCGTGCTTCTCATTCTTCACTTGTTAAGCTGCCAACTTGAAATGCATATGTCACATGCAAAGTTTTAGTGGCCTGGGTATAAATATATTTAATTTCTTGTGCTTGTAAGTTAGGAACTAATTCTTACGTTGAGGTTAATGTTACAATATTCTTGTTTGTTTATTGAGGAAATTTGGGGGCTGTACATAACTTTTTATGTTCGAATGACAGCATTAATCAAGCTGTCTTTATTATGTCATTTTTATTGTTAAATTGAAAAGGTTAGGTGTTTGAAAAATTGTATACACTAAATTGCACTGTTTTATCTTCCAGCATATGATCGCTACATTAAACTGTGGGATACAGAATCAGGAAAATGTATATCTCGTTTTACGAGTCGGAAAATTCCGTATTGTGCAAAGTTCAACCCAGATGACGATAAACAACATCTCTTTGTTGCTGGCACTTCTGATAAGAAGATCATTTGCGTAAGATACTTTTATTTGAGATAAGTCTCTATTAATTATTTTAATTATTTTCATATCCTGTCCCTACAACATATGTCAAAAGAAGGACCATAATTGTATCCTGTGTGATTCCTACTTATCTTTCACATGTTTCAGTACATATATCTTCCTGTCACACCATAATATTTATTGGCTTTCACTGAAAAGATTGCAGGGACTTGGCAGAACTACTACTTAGGAAGTTCCAAAGAGAAGCACATCATTGCCTAAATATTATTGATCCATTTAAATTTTTACATGCTTTGTGATAAATTATGTGACATGATCATTACAAATTCATTGCCTATTTTATTCACTTAGTAATTTATGGTTTTCTGTTTTATTTCAGTGGGATATTCGTTCAGGTGAAATAGTTCAAGAATATGACAGGCATCTGGGTGCTGTAAATACTATAACATTTGTGGACGAGAATCGACGATTTGTTACGACATCTGATGATAAAAGTTTGAGAGTGTGGGAGTGGTAAGTTGACAAAAAAAAAAAATTTATAATTAGGCTAGTGGTCAAAAGTTAACAATATTTATAAAATGAGAGCCTGTTTCCTGAACAGGCCATCAGAAGGTTTGCAATACGAGAGAAAGCTTAATCGCAGGTGGTTTAGCCTACAATAATGTCCAAAACATTGCATCAGAAGACCAAGGGTACACACTTAACAAAAAGTGGCAAACCTAGAAAGTCTTTTGCACAACTACTAAACAGTTAATAGATGATGAGCATGCCTATAAGAAATATGGTATGTTCTTTGTGATATGGTGCGAGAGCATCGTTGGCATTCAATTTCATTGCTGAGAAATAGTGGCAGTGTGGAGGTATGGAAGTAGTGGCAGTTCTTTCTCCTGATGTTGCACAGGATTCAGAGCCAAATCCAGAAACATCATCAGCAATATAATTTGTGGCTTTTCTCCCTACCAAGAAATTCATCCACTGGAACATCTCAGCAGGACTTTCATTATGTTCAAGAACGGTAAGTTTAATTCTGGTGCACCTTGGAAATGTAATATCTCATTCCAGTATAATATTCCTCTGACAACTAATGAAGGTGTAAAGTGCCGTATACTGTATGTATCCAGCATGCACTGAACTAGCACTGCACACCGCTGAAGTGGTCTCATTCTATGATGTTCCAGAGATTATACTTGCTATGATGTTTATTCCACTTTATGATGAAAAACGTTTTTTTAAACTGAAAAATACATTCCTCCAGTGATTCATGTTCCAATTTTAATGTTGCTGACTCCACAATAAATGAGCCTATCTGTGCACTGTAGTGAAAGGGGTACAGTTCAACCCATCATCTCTTTGTTGCTAGCACTGCTGATAAGAAGGCCGTTTGTTTAAGATACTGTTATTTGAGATAAGTCTGTATTAATTATTTTTACCTTTGCCTGCCCATCATATCCTGTACTTATAATTTTGTCTCTGATGTATGCAAAAAAAGGACCAAAATAGTATACTGTACAATCTTAATTTAGCTTTTACACTTTTCAATACATATATGTTCTTATCACACCATTTACTGGCTTTTACTTCAAATATTGCAGGAACTTACAGTGCCACTATTCAATAAACGAAAAGTTCCAAAGAAAAGAGCATCATTGCCTAAATAATGTTGATCAATTTAAATGTTTACCTTCTTTTCAATAAATTTTAGGACATGGTCACAAAAAAATCATTTATGACTTTATTCAATTTGAAAATTATGGTTTTCCATTTTATATCAGTAGGAGCTACAAGAAATATACAGACAAATTGATCTCTTCTCAAGTTCTTGCCAGCTCAATAACTCTTACTTAACTATATGAGTATTGTGTCTATAATAAATTCAATGTTTATTCCTGTCAAATCTAGTAGGTCTACTTTTTCAGGATTTGACAAATTTTATTTTATTATTAGCTACGTGCCCTTTCTGACATCACAGTCATTAAGATAACCTAAGGAAGGAGAGTCATGCTAACCATCTGTGAGGCATATAAACTACGTTCTGTGTTCCTAAACATGCATGAGAAATCCTAAAAATCCACACCCAGGCTGCTCGGTATACCAGGCCACATTTGCTGTGTGGATTTGATCTGGGTCTGGCTCACCTTCCTACCTCTCAACCTAGTGTGCTGCATGTTACACAATACAAGCAGGTTTCTACAATGAATTCAATAAACCAGTTAATTTGTGACATTGATAAACGGAATCATACACAGCCCACATATTTTCTTTGACTGTTTTAATGAATTTTGCCAAATTAACTGAAAGCAGCTTGCAACTACCACTTGGCTCATGCTGTCTCGATTCGGGAAATTGTAAATAATGTAAATTACTACCAGTATTCAAGTGTCAAGGGCTGAGAACTAAATATTTGTTTGTTTCCACATCTGTGCAGGAGTTTTTACCTGTACAGTATATGTGGATTTTTTCCTGTAAAATAGTTTCCAAAATTACCCAGAGATTACACTCTGCTTGAAACTGAAGTCAGTCACAGTCATTATTACTTGAACGCACAGATTCTTATTACCTTTCAGTCACATGCCTATTTGAAGAAGGGAGTACACCTTTTCTGCAAATAGAAAGCACAGTTCCAGTTTGAGAGGAAACTGTAAAGATCATGTACAGTGATTGTGACTGATCCATTTTCCTCCTTCCTGAGTGTGCTTAATTTTTGGACACTAGTGTTATTTTCTTATTGCTGACCAGTATTTGTTATTTGTTGTCATGCTTTTAATTTTTAATGGATATTTGAACATTATTAGGATCTAGGAAACACTCTTATTGATACTCTTAATAAAATCAAGTTATCTTGACATTTAGTGTTTGTGCATGCATTTTAAATGAAGTAAAACTGAAAAATATCATTATGTGATGCCTCATTATTGTGATGAATAAAACTATACTACGGCAAGCATAAAACTTTTGTGCTCTGTTACAGATTAATATTGATATCAGTGAAATTATTCAAAGCAGTTTGATACGTCACACAGTAGCATAAACTAAGTGCTGACTTGGTCCATGTAATAGTTTTGTTTGTACAGCTCTTAAAGAATTAGTCTCATATGTGCTTCATTCAAATAGATAAACTGGAATACTCTGTCATCATAAAATTGTTTGTTGTCATTGATTTGTCAGCTGTAGAAATCCAAAGTTGGTGAAGGTCTAGGAGGAATCAGGTCCATCTTTTTCACCATTTAACCCTTTAACTGCTCTGGACGTGTTAACATGCGTGCATTTGTACCTGTCCACGTGTGCTCTGAACGTGTTTACGCGCACGACCAGTCCTTCTACCTGGTAGTCTGAGCGTGTCTACGCAAGTACCAGGTAGAAGGGATGGTGGCGCGTGTAAACACGTTCAGAGCACACAGGGAAGGTACAAAGATGCGTGCGTTAACATGTCCAGAGCAGTTAAAGGGTTAAGAAATGGATGGTTGAATTCAAATGTAGCCATAATCCTTTTGAAAGAGGTCCAAGTGAAAAATGTCCCTTTATTACAGCTATAGGTCATCACATCAAGAAAGCACACAATATAGTACGAACAATCGGTGGCTAATGCTGCATGAAACAGCTGATGCAATAGCCACATCAGAAGCTTGCTTGACATACAAAAGATATTTTTCTTGTTGATTGACCAAACAGGGAAACCATAACTGATGAATAGTAAGCAAATATTATTGACCAAATGGATGAAAAATGTAGGAGTAGATGCCTGGATTGGGAGGGGGGAGGGTGGTGGAGGGAGAAAGAAAGTGTACTTAGTTCTGCCACCCCCTGATTTCAACCTAATTCAACATTTGTTGTTGTAAAAGTTTGAGTCCATTGAATACATCAAGGAAACCATAGAGGGAGAATTATGTAAACCATATAGAATGAGCCTCCAAAGCAGGAATCTACTCACTAGACAAAATTAACAGACCTAAGATGCGAATACATAAAGAAAATAACATTTTCATGTAAAAAAAAAAAAATCAGTCAGGTCGAGAAATTTTCTTCTTGCTTTAGTACTGCTTAACCCTTTCGCTGCAACAGACGTGCATCCCTTACTGAGGCAGCTTTTGTTATGACTGTACAGCAGGTGTCTGTGCTGAGAGATGGAATTCCAGCCAATATGAAACACTTATCGCCTGATATTCTGAAAACTATTAAGTGAAAACATTTTTCATCTTACAGTCTGATATCTTCACTCTGCAAAGAACCAAATTTCTTTTCATTATCCATCATATTTGCCGCACTACATCAAATTAAGTAAAATATTACATGAAATTTCAAAGAATTTGCAAAGGTAAAAATGCATTGTGTAAACTTTTTGCTTATGGATGATTTTAGCCCATACATTGCAGTAAGTGAAATGTAGGTAAGATATAGAAATTTTATGTAAAACTGAGAGCAGAAGAATATCTCATTTCCTTCATGAGTTATTGGGTTTTATATCCCAAGGATGGTCATGTGCAACAAGCACATTCACGTCTTTGCACATTGCGAGTCATGGGGTAATGAAAATCATCATATATCATAAATGATTCAAGATATCAAAATGAAGTGCACAATGAGGCAGATGTGTTGTATGATTAATACTCAAAACATTTTATTTGCCAAGATATGGAAGTAATTTGTTAACAGCAGTGAGAGATTAGCAACTCGAGATGCATTCAGATGTGCATAGCACTGTTGGAAAATCCAAGCAGAGCGTTTATACATCTCCACAACACCAGGGAGATGGCCTAGCAGGATGTATATACATGTCCACATCAGTGAAAGGGTTAAACCTTCTATATATCTAGTATGCTTTGACACATAGTTTTAGAAGGGAGAAATGGGTGTAATTGTGACGAAGAAATGGGTGTAATTGTGACAGTGTCTCAAAGCTCATATTACTACAGAATAGTGATGTTGCCTGTTTATGGTGAAAATTTTATTTGTCATACTTTCATTTTCAATACTTTACATAATAGTTTGTCATGATGTGTAATTCATTGTGCACAAGCAATTGAATTTAATTGTAAATTGTATGTTTGCATTTTTTCTAGGGATATCCCAGTTGACATGAAGTATATTGCTGATCCCACAATGCATTCCATGCCTGCTGTCACACCATCACCCAACCAAAAGTGGTTGGCCTGTCAGAGTATGGACAACAAAATTGTAATATTCTCATCACTGAATCGTTTCAAGATGAACAGGAAAAAGACATTCAGTGGTCATATGGTTGCTGGTTATGCATGCACTTTGGACTTCTCTCCAGATATGAGGTATGATAGAAGATGTGAAGCTTTTTGTAATGAACAGTGTGCACTGTAAATTATAGTGTGGAAGGTCAGTTTTGGGAGAAACAGAATGGGTATGTAAGTGCTAAATTAAACATCGGAACAAGATGGAGCTGTGTAATGTAATACTGTTTATTTATCTGAAAATGGCTAAATCAGACACAAAACAGTGACTAGTAATGACTTCCATTAAAACTGTAGATTTTCTAGCAAAATGTCATGGCAAGGCAAACCTACGTTTCTAGCATTTGTAGACTTAGAGAAAGTTTTTGACAATGTTGACTGGAATACTCTCTTTCAAATTCTGAAGGTGGCAGGGGTAAAATACAGGGAGTGAAAGGCTATTTACAATTTGTACAGAAACCAGATGGCAATTATAAGAGTTGAGGGACATGGAAGGGAAACAGTGGTTGGGGAGGGAGTGAGACAAGGTTGTAGCCTCTCCCCGATGTTATTCAATCTGTATATTGAGCAAGCAGTAAAGGAAACAAAAGAAAAATTCGGAGTAGGTATTAAAATCCATGAAGAAGAAATAAAAACTTTGAGGTTCGCCGATGACATTGTAATTCTATCAGACACAGCAAAGGACCTGGAAGAACAATTGAACGGAATGGACAGTGTCTTGAAAGGAGGATGTAAGATGAACATCAACAAAAGCAAAACGAGGATAATGGAATGTATTCGAATTAAGTCGGGTGATGCAGAGGGAATTAGATTAGGAAATGAGACACTTAAAGTAGTAAAAGAGTTTTGCTATTTGGGGATCAAAATAACTGATGATGATTGAAGTAGAGAGGATATAAAATGTAGACTGGCAAAGGCAAGGAAAGCGTTTCTGAACAAGAGAAATTTGCTAACATCGAGTATAGATTTAAATGTCAGAAAGTCGTTTCCGAAAGTATTTGTATGGAGTGTAGCCATGTATGAAGTGAAACATGGACGATAAATAGTTTGGACAAGAAGAGAATAGAAGCTTTTGAAATGTGGTGCTACAGAAGAATGCTGAAGATTAGATGGGTAGATCACATAACTAATGAGGAGGCATTGAATAGAATTAGGGAGAAGAGGAGTTTGTGACATAACTTGACTAGAAGAATGGATCGGTTGGTAGGACATGTTCTGAGGCATCAAGGGCTCACCAATTTAGTATTGGAGGGCAGTGTGGAGGGTAAAAATCGTAGAGGGAGACCAAGAGATGAATACACTAAGCAGATTCAGAAGGATGTAGGTTGCAGTAGGTAATGGGAGATGAAGAATCTTGCACAGGATAGAATAGCATGGACAGCTGTATCAAACCAGTCTCAGGACTGAAGACCACAACAACAACAGCACTACTTTGGTATTATTAAACAGGGTAAGATGAATTCTTAAATCTGAATTATGAATTTCTAAGTTTAGTATTATGTCTACTACTATTACTGTGAAACTTCCTGGCAGATTAAAACTGTATGCCCGACCGAGACTCGAACTCGGGACCTTTGCCTTTCGCGGGCAAGTGCTCTACCAACTGAGCTACCGAAGCACGACTCACGACCGGTACTCACAGCTTTACTTCTGCCAGTACCTCGTCTCCTACCTTCCAAACTTTACAGAAGCTCTCCTGCGAAACTTGCAGAACTAGCACTCCTGAAAGAAAGGATATTGCGGAGACATGGCTTAGCCACAGCCTGGGGGATGTTTCCAGAATGAGATTTTCACTCTGCAGCGGAGTGTGCGCTGATATGAAACTTCCTGGCAGATTAAAACTGTATGCCCGACCGAGACTCGAACTCGGGACCTTTGCCTTTCGCGGGCAAGTGCTCTACCAACTGAGCTACCGAAGCACGACTCACGACCGGTACTCACAGCTTTACTTCTGCCAGTACCTCGTCTCCTACCTTCCAAACTTTACAGAGGCTGTGGCTAAGCCATGTCTCCGCAATATCCTTTCTTTCAGGAGTGCTAGTTCTGCAGTTTCGCAGGAGAGCTTCTGTAAAGTTTGGAAGGTAGGAGACGAGGTACTGGCAGAAGTAAAGCTGTGAGTACCGGTCGTGAGTCGTGCTTCGGTAGCTCAGTTGGTAGAGCACTTGCCCGCGAAAGGCAAAGGTCCCGAGTTCGAGTCTCGGTCGGGCATACAGTTTTAATCTGCCAGGAAGTTTCATATCAGCGCACACTCCGCTGCAGAGTGAAAATCTCATTCTGGAAACATCCCCCAGGCTGTGGCTAAGCCATGTCTCCGCAATATCCTTTCTTTCAGGAGTGCTAGTTCTGCAAGTTTCGCAGGAGAGCTTCTGTAAAGTTTGGAAGGTAGGAGACGAGGTACTGGCAGAAGTAAAGCTGTGAGTACCGGTCGTGAGTCGTGCTTCGGTAGCTCAGTTGGTAGAGCACTTGCCCGCGAAAGGCAAAGGTCCCGAGTTCGAGTCTCGGTCGGGCATACAGTTTTAATCTGCCAGGAAGTTTCATATCAGCGCACACTCCGCTGCAGAGTGAAAATCTCATTCTACTATTACTGTGATTGCAGCAGCAATAAAAACAACAAATACTACTACTACTACTACTACAGTGCAGACACTATGACTTGGCAGTCAGCTGCGAATGTAAACAAATGAGAACTTATATGACACAGGGGATACAAACAGAGCAGGGCATCAAGCTGTGCCTCTGTCTGACTTGGCTGGTAGTCTACATCGGTGTTCTGTGCTCCTGCAAAAGCACAGCTGACATAATGGTCACAGTGATTGCTGATCACTTTCGGTGTTGTGACGGTCATACTTGAACCCCATCACAAACTGCAAGTGATCTCTTCAGTCATTTCAAAATAACCAAAGAAAACAACAAGCAATGTACAACACAAAGCAAAGTGGAACACACAAATTGCTCTGGCTGCAGTGCAATTGTTTGCTGAGGTTGACAGTGTTGTAAACATGGTAATTTAGGTCTGACCTCTACTGGAATCTTATGCAAACATAGCTCAAAGCATGCCGCCCCCACATCAAAATCTAAAACTATTATGTTAAATTCTCCACATATTACTACTGCTACTACTACTACTACTACTACTACTACTACTACAAGTACACTATTACTGCTACCATCATTGAGATATTCTAGAGTATGTAACTACTGTTGTTGTTGTGGTCTTCAGACCGGAGACTGTTTTGATGCAGCTCTCCATGCTACTTTTCCTGTGCAAGCTTCTTCATCTCCCAGTACCTACTGCAACCTACATCCTTCTGAATCTGCTTAGTTTATTTATTTCTTGGTCTCCCTCTATGATTTTTACCCTCCACGCTGCCCTCCAATACTAAATCGGTGATCCCTTGATGCCTCAGAACATGTCCTACCAACCAATCCCTTCTTCTAGTCAAGTTGTGCCACAAAATTCTCTTCTCCACAATTCTGTTCAACACCTCCTCATTAGTTATGTGATCTACCCATCTAATCTTCAGCAATTTTCTGTAGCACCACATTTCAAAAGCTTCTCTTCTCTTTTTGTCCAAACTATTTATTGTCCATGTTTCACTTCCAGACATGGCTACACTCCATACATATACCTTCATAAACGACTTCCTGACACTTAAATCTATACTCGATGTTAACAAATTTCCCTTCTTCAGAAACGCTTTCCTTGCCATTGCCAGTCTACATTTTATGTCCTCTCTACTTCAACCATCATTAGTTATTTTGCTCCCCAAATAGCAAAACTCATTTACTACTTTAAGTGTCTCATTCCCTAATCTAATTTCCTCAGTATCACCCAAGTTAACTCGACTACATTCCATTATCCTCATTTTGCTTTTGTTGATGTTCATCTTATATCCTCCTTTCAAGACATTGTCCATACCATTCAGCTGCTCTTCCAGGTCCTTTGCTGTCTCTGACAGAATTACAATGTCATCGGCAAACTTCAAAGTTATTATTTCTTCTCCATGGATTTTAATTCCTACTCCAAATTTTTCTTTTGTTTCCTTTACTGCTTGCTCAATATACAGATTGAATAACTACTAAAAATATTAAAAACCTGTTGTCATTATTACATTATCTAGGTGGATTATCATTGATATATAGCACTTGCTGTGTCTTATTAAGGGGTTCACCAGTGCAAAATTCAGACAGTGGATTATTTTCATCAGCAAGCAATACATCAAATATTTGAGTTCATATAGGGCTTTTATGAAAATAACTTGAAAATACCATTGACATGATGTGAACTTACATTTTTAGTGAACTAATAATGTTTCTAAATTTTAGATGTTTTAGTGGGTGTTTATTTTTGGTTGCTTAAAATTTTTGATTGTTGTATTGGGAACATAATGACTTGATTTTTTTTCCTGAGCTGATTTATACGCCTCTCTCTCTGTCTGTCTTTCTGTCTGTCTCTCTCTCTCTCTCTCTCTCTCTCTCTCTCTCTCTCTCTCTCTCTCTCTCTCTTTCCGCATTAAGAATTAACTTTTATGAATATATGCTCTCCATAAATTATTATTTGTTGTGCTTAATGTGGATATTACAAGTTTATTCCCTGGTATGTTGCTTTGCTCTCATCACACTCTATTCTATATAGAAATGACATGTTGATGGAAACTGTTATAAATAAATCATTGATACCAACCTGCCTCCATAAGTAAATGTCTGTGATAATTGCTGTTGTTATATAGCATTTCACATGTTGCTGTGGGGACTGAAATAAGTTTTAACACATTGACAATACTTTGATGAATGTCTTGCTTCAGGTTATTATGCCTGTTGAACCAGGTGCCAAGCAGATTTACCAAGTTTTTTGTGAACCAAATTGGGATTTTTTAAATGAAACATAGACAAAACACTCATAGGCCTAAAATTCAAAATACAATCTAACAAAGTACTGTATTTCACCGTATTGATCTACCTGCTCGGTTTTCAACCTCCCCTTCTTCCCCATCAAGAAGTTTTTGTTGTCCTCATCATTCATGCACGTGGCGAGATTGGACCGAGAAAAGGTTGGGAATTTGTAGGGCACTGATAACTGCACAGTTGGGCGCCCCACAAACCAAACATCATCATCATTCCCCATCAAGAAAACAATAAAACTACAGGTATGTAAATGAGTAATTAATCTTCACCATGAATTCAGTTTCTGATGTAGTTATTGACAAACGGTTTCTCTCAGCTCGCCAAGTGCTCCTTAAGAAGTTCAAAAATTATTTCTGGGCAACTTTGGAATGAGGTTTAGAAAACACAGACCAGACAACTTTGAATAGGTTTTCACAGTTTTCATAACAGTGAAAAAATCTCACCCACTTATCACCAGACTTAGGCGTAAAAACGTTCCCCTCTTGTTCCTTGAGAAAGATGTTTAATTGCAAACATTCTTCGAACATAAAATCCTTGTCTACGCGAAGTTCATATTGAGAAATAATTCTATGAATTCCTCTTCAAAGTAAAATCATTTGTCAAGATAGTCTATACCATTATGCATATAACTGGCTGCTTATCTTTTGAATGCTTTACATGGTCATCAGTTCTGGATTTCAAGAAGACAGAGAAAGCTAAAGACCCGTAAAACTGATCTTCCTTTATTTATTTCAGAAAAGTTCTAAAGTTGCTCATAAGGTCAAATAAGTATGTTATAAGTGCATCATCATATTGAAGTTTTGCGTTTAGTGATGGAAAATAACCACCAATTTTAGTTATAAAGCCCAGATATGCCAAAGATAATTCATCTTCATAAAACTCTCTGTATATTTTTGGTGTGTGCTGTACGAGGGGAAGTACAATTTGATCAGTTCAGAGTTTTTCACTATTCACGCTGTGGCCAGAATGAGTGTGTGTGGGTACTTTTTAAAACCTCCTGCCCTTCATTGTCCGTCCAAGAAAATGGAACTCGTTATATATTTTCATAAGAGTGGCTTCTAACTCAATTTGAAGTGCATTTGCTGTTTGCTTGGTTGCGCTATTCAAGAGATGACAGTTACATGTCATTGCAGACAAATTTGGATTTTCTTTGTGTAGCTCGACATGTACACTTTTCTTCTTTCCAAAATCAACAGAGGCCTTGTCAGCAGAAAAACTGTTATATACTTCAGTGGTAAAGATGCTTTGATAAGCTCACTTTTGATTCTTGCCGCAATTGTTTCAGATGTTTCTGTAATAACCAACTAATACATGAAACTGATACAAGTAAGACAATATGACTTTATTAATAAACCTCTGAACAATAACAGAAATAAGCCTCTTATGACTCCATATGTGACAAGACAAAAGAATCATACTCACATGCATCAGTAGCAGGATACAGCAGTTTCACTATCACTGCTATAAAATGAGAGAATTTTTGTACATAAACGTTCTTTACGAGAAAAATAATGTACTGCCAGTGGAATCGTTTTAATGTGTTCTTCGTTGGACGCATCTGGAGATACAGAATAATAAACAGACTTGTCCAGCTGACAAAATCATTTCCGTTTCGTTTGTGCATCCACAGTAATACTTGTCAGATATTTTTGAATCAGGGAACAACTGCGGGGACAAACTGCTGCAACAGTCCACAGAAACATAACAATGACTGTGTTTAACTGAGTGAAACACAAAGGATGCTTCTGCAGCTACTACTGTTTTTTGCTCTACACTTCTATGAGAGGTAAAAAAAAGAACTTACTTCCATCTGCACTTTTGAGCCAACTGATGAACAGAAGTTCTGCGTGTTGCAATGTTTGCATGTTTTTTAATGTCGTTTCCATGAGAAACACTGCAATAGGAGGGACACACAGTGCAGTGGCCGTTGTGATCATATTTACATTTTTAAGAAACAAGTCAACTTTACTCCATCCACTATGGAGCTTAGTTTTCAACTTTTGTCTCTTTTGTGGTAATTACACTTCTGTAGTTTCACTATCTGATGATGAATCCTTATTTTTAAAAGTGTTTCACAAAAGAAACTGCACAACACTACTTACAAGGAAAAAACTCCCGTCGCACCGCCCTCAGATTTAGTGGTGAGATGGCCCAGTGGATAGCCTGTCAAAAACTGAACACAGATCAAGCACGAAAACAGGAAGAAGCAAAGTAGAAACAGTGAATAGTCCAAGCTCAAGACGAGCAACATCTAGTGAATTGGAAGAGCCATGGCATTGTGGTTGTATGGTCATGGTGTTGGACTGCAGAGCGAGAGATTCATGTTTGAATGTCCCTCCTGCCTCTCTCTCTCTCTCTCTCTCTCTCTCTCTCTCTCTCTCTCTCTCTTTTTACAAAGTTATGAACTGTCCATCCGGTCATTGATGTGTTGGTTTGCTGTATTCAAATTTACGTGTAATGGTGTAACGTCTGTTTGCAACTGAGAGGTACAAGAAATGGATCTGTAATGAAAGTTTATTCTCATATTTTGTATGTTTTTACCTGTACTCGACACTGGGATTCCATGATTACAAGGCGATGAGCCTCCAGACATACATATCTCCTATTTGTTCTCCACAAGTGCCACATGTTGTGACTCTTGAGTTCTATTTTGGAAGTTTTGCCTCTTTAATTCCTTTGTTGTAACGTAGTTCACACCTGTTTATTTGTTGTTTACATTTCTGTGAAAGGTCTGTGCAGCATCTCACTTGCTCTCACTATTCATCCAGTTACTTGCGACGGTAATATATTATTACCATATGACTCTTATTCTACAACCAGTGTATAGTACCACAGTTGCTAAGACTACAGAAAGAGAACGGAGATGTCAGCGAATGGATGGACAGTTCATAATTTTGTGGGGAAAAAGGAGGGGGGGGGGGCGCATTAGGTAGATTTGAGCATGGATCTTTTGCTTTGCAGTCCAACACTGTGACAATGTAACCACGACTTCGTGTCCCCTTCCAAATTGCTTGATTGGCACATCTTGAGCTTGGACGTTTCACTGTTTCTATTTTGCGTCTTTTCTCTAGTTCAGTACACCCTATTCCTGTTTCCATGCTTGATCTGTGCTCAGTTTTTGAGGGGCTGTCCACTGGGTCATCTCACCATTAAATCTCGTGGGGGAGGGGGGGGGGGAGTGATGGGGAGTTTCCCTTGTTAGTTTGTTCTTGCAGAGAATGACTAAGCACTGTTATGTTTGTTGACTTCTGGCTTGCTACAAAAAAACAATGGCTGTTGAGTCAGATTCGCCCGCTTAGCGCTCTGACCAAAACTAAAAGCAGAATTTTAAATTTCAGTAAAATTTACAAGATTACCCCTCAGTTTTAAACCTATAATGATATTCGGGACAGTACTACCAAAATCGGGATATCTGGCATCCCGGTACCAAGGTATTTAAAATGTTCCATTCTGCCATCTCTTCTTCTGCCTCCACTATGGCTGCAATACAATGGCTACCTATCCCAGTAACTTGCGTTCTTTCATTTAGCTTCACCCTTTTGCCTTATCTTTTCATATCATGAATTACTTTCTCAAGAACCAAATTTACAAGCAGTGGTGAAATGGCCTCACACTTGGTCTGTTACTGAATTCGTTTGATGGCTCCCTGTGGTACTTCACCTTGGCGGTACACACCTTCACCAAGTTAATTGACTTCCTTGGCATGCAAAGATCCCTCAGGATGTTGTACATACGTAATCTGTGTGCCTTTGCGAAATCTACAAATGTTACCTTTTTAGGTAAGAGGATCTCAGGGAAACACAAAACAGGCTTCAGTCTCAAAGGGTGCAGGTCGAATACGGGAAGAACTTAGATCTAGGAACCATCGGTATAACAGTTGTAAATTGTCATAACTGTGTTGTGAAAGTACCTGAGCTCCAAACACTAATAGAAAGTACTGATGCTCAAATTGTTATAGGCACTGAAAACGGGCTAAAGCCAGAGATAAGTTCAACTGAAATTTTGGCAAAGGATGTAACTGTGCTCAGAAAGGATAGGCTGAATACAGTTGGCAGTGCCATGTTTGTTGCTGTTAGAAGTAGTTTATCTTGTAGTGAAA
Source organism: Schistocerca nitens (assembly GCF_023898315.1). Classification (NCBI taxonomy): domain Eukaryota; kingdom Metazoa; phylum Arthropoda; class Insecta; order Orthoptera; family Acrididae; genus Schistocerca; species Schistocerca nitens. The sequence continues at coordinate 980,116,325 of NC_064615.1, read as the reverse complement.
TTGAAGTATATAATTTCTGTGTTTCTGTGGGTAGAGGTCATTCTTGGCAACCAGAATAAAATAATAATTGGATCCTATTATCAGCCTTCCAAGTCAAATGATACAATTGCTGAAAGGTTAAAAAAAACTTGAGTCTAATTTAAAACATGTACCTGACTCATAGATTTATAGTTGGTGGTGATTTCAATTTACCCTTGATATGTTGGGAAAAATACATGTTTAAATCCGGAGATATGCATAATACATCATTCAAAATTGTGCTTAATGCATTCCCTGAAAATTTATTTTGAGCAATTAGTTCATGAGCCCACTTATATAGTAAATGATTGTGAAGACACATTTGACTTCTTATCAGCAAACACAGATACTGAGCTAATAATGAGCATTAAAATAAGTTCAGGGATTAGTGAACACGGAATTGTCCCAAATCCTCCAAAAATAAACGAAAAATATATATGTTCAAAAAAGCAGACAAAAATTCACTTGACAAGTGTAAGTCTGGACCAGATGTGGCTTGAATTCAGAGAAATAGTATCAGCAGCAATTGAGAGATTTATATCAAATAAATTATCAAATGACAGAACTGATCCGCCATGGTACACAAAACAAGTCAGAACACCGCTCTTTCACAGAAGCTCGAAATTTAGTATGGATTTCAGTTTGGGATACTAATAATAATTTCTACAATGAAATTTTGTCTCGAAACCTGGTAGAAAATCCAAAGAGATTCTGGTCATATTTAAAGTATGCTAGTGGCAAGACACAATCAATGCCTTCTCTGTGCAATAGCAGTGGGAATATATAGATGACAGTGCTGCTAAAGCAGAGTTACTGAACACAGCCTCCTGAAATTCCTTCACCAAAGTAGATGAAGTAAATATTTCAGAATTCGAATCAGGAGCAGCTGCCAACATGAGTAATTTAGAAGTAGATATTCTCAGAGTAGTGAAGCTACTTAAATTACTTAATAAAAGCGAGCCCTCTGGCTCAGTCTGTATACCAGTTATAAGGGGCATTCAAATGAAACCTGGTCACCAGTGTAAAGCAATGGTAACGATTTTAGTAACTCAAAAATGTAGTTATACACAACTCGCATACTCAAAAATAGTCGCCAAAACTGTTGATTCTATCCTTGAAGAAGCTAGTAGGCTGCTGTCGGATCCAGGCCATAATATTCTGAAAAGTGACTTAATAACCTTGTGGTAAAAAAAAAGAAAGGACATCATGACCTTACCAGAACTGGTGTGCATGGCCTTTGATTTCTTTGGAGGTGGTGAGGTCGCATGTTTCCACTGCTTGCTTTCCGTTTCAAAATGGTGACACCATGTTTCGTCACCTGTGACAATATATGACAGAAAACTGTATTCCTCCTCATGGTAACATTGTAGATGACTCAAAGACAGCACCATTCGAGTATTGCAGTGTTCAGTGGTCAGTTGGTGGGGAACCCACTGCGCACAGATTTTTCGAAAGTTCAAGTGTTGATGCATTATGGTGCTAATACCCAGTAACCGATGGATCTTTTCCATGGTGATTATGCGGTTGTCCAAGACTAAATTATTCAGTTCTGCAACCATTTCCGGTGTGATGACACGATGAGTGTGTCCAGGACTATCATTGTCTTCCAGTGACTCGCGCCCCTCAAGGAATCTTTGCGCCATTCCACAACACTTGAACGACTCAGACTGTACTCACCATACACAGCCTTCATCTGTCAGTACATTTCATAGCCTCGAACTTCCTCCACCGCCAAAAATTGAATCACTCCTCGTTGTTCCTGCTTACTCTCCTACATGTTCGGTAGCGGACGATAACTTGTGTGACCACCTTCTCTTTGGTGTGAAACCACACTATGCAACATCGAACAGTGCGCACACATCAGTCTCTCTACCAATAGATGGCGCCACCATACCCGCAGTTACGTGGTGCCACCTTACGTGTAAGGCAAAGGTAGATGCACTGACCAGATTTCATCCGTATCTATATAAACGATTTGGGAGACAATATGAGCAGCTGTCTTAGGTTGTTTGCAGATGATGTTGTCAGTTGTTATCTAGTAAAGTCATCAGAAGATCAAAACAAATTGCAAAACTATTTAGAAAAGATATATATATGATGTGAAAATTGACATTTGACCCTAAATAATTAAAAGTTTGAGGTCATCCACATGAGTGCTAAAAGGAATCTGTTAAAACTTCCATTACACGATACATCAATCAAATCTAAAGGCCATAAATTCAACTAAATATCTACGAATCTAGGAACTACAGTTAAAAACAACTAAAATTTGAAAGAACACATGGAAAATGTAGTGGGGAAGGTGAATCAAAGCCTACATTTTATTGGCAGAATACTTTGAAGATGCAACAGATATATTAAAGAGACAACCTACACTACGCTTGTCCATCATCTTTTTGGAGCACTGCTGCATGGACTGGGATCTTTACCAAAGGAAGTATACTGAGAAAGTTCAGAGAGGGGCCGTAAGTTTTGTTTTATTGAGAAATGAGCAGTGTCATGGGCATGGTACGGGATTCAGGGTGGACGTCATTAAATCTAAGGTGGTTGTTGTTGCGGTGGGATATTCTTGTAAAATTTCAATCACCAACTTTCTCCACCTAGTGCGAAAATATTTTGTTTATGCTAACCTACATGGGGAGAAATTATCATAATAATAAAATAAGGGAAGTCAGAGCTCACACAGACTTTTCGAGAGTGGAATAATAGAGAATTATTGCGAAGGTGGTTCAATAAATTCTCTACCAGACACCTAAGTGTGATTTGCAGAGTATCCATGTAATGTAGATGAACTGCCTCATAGTGAACATTTGATCCATGGTTGATCTTACTGTCAGAAAACCTGTCTGGTACTCCCCAACAATATCTGCAGCAAAAGGCTTCAGCTTTTTGAGAATTATTACTGACAACACTTTGTGTGATATGCTTAGCAGAGAAATACCTCTGTAATTACTACAGTTCCTTTTACTGTTTTCTTTTTTGTGCTGTGGGATAATGGTAGCTGACTTCCACTCTTTTTCGAATCTCCTCCTTCCTCCATACTTCACATATAAGATTGCATATCTCGTTCTGAAGTGTTCCACCACCTGCCTTCAACATCTCTGCCATTATCCTGTCTTTTCCTGGTGCCTTATTATTCTTCAATTTCTTGATTGCTCTATGTATGACCTGTTGAGTTACTTCAGTTTGTTCTCCTCCTATACCCTCTACAATTCTTCCTTCGGGGAATACATATTCAGCATTCAGCAAATGCTCAAGATATTTCCCCCACCTGTCCAGAAGCCTTTCCTGGTCCATTAGTGTATTTCCATCCTTATCATTAATAACTATTGCCTCATTTCTTTGACCATTACTCATCTGTTTTATCATCTGAACAGTTCAGTTTAACGTTCTTATTTATTCCCTGAGGACCTTCCAACACTTTTAAATGATTATTCACTCACATTACATGCAATCAGTGAAACATTTGGCACTTTCATCACTTGCTCTCAATGGAAATAAAAGGTTTATTGATGTTTCAAAAATATGTTTATTACACATTCTTTTCTAAACTAGACAAAACTTTGCTGGTAGTACTGTCAACTTTAATTTCACTATGTTAGTTTGGACATTTTAATCAATATTACTAAACATTCTTCTATTAGTTAAAAGAGTGAATTCAGATGGATATTATATAATAGCTCTTTGTGATGTGTGTGTGAAGTTAAATGCATTGTTAACAACAAGTGTAATTGTTGAATAATTAAGCTATTCTATTTATACTCAGTAGGACTGATATTCAGTGGTGTGCCATACAATTATCCTGATGTAGGTGTTCCACAGTTTCTTCAGTTCTGAATGCTAAAATTGTTCCTTCAGCACTGTGGCTGACTCCTTTCTCTGTCCTCCGCCTATAATATGAATTGTAATAGGAGTCGGAAGACACAGAAATTTCCGTTAAGGGGAGGAGGTTTGTCAGATTTTGGTTTTTCGCGGTTTCTTAACTTGCTTAAGACAAACTCTGTGGTGGAGGAAAAGGACAAAGTCAATTCTTATCTACTCTTCCAGTTTTTCGTATATCCCGGATGACCTTCTGAAACATTACATCCTAATCAACCTTTGAATCCTCAACTTGCACGTGGTGTTAAGCTATAACCTTTTCTGCACATTTTTAAGTATTGCCATTGATACTTTGTTTCTTATTTTGTGAACTTTTTCAGGTATCCCCTTCACACAACTGTCTTTAAGTTTATGCTTTGACTCTGCAAAGGACACAACACCATTACATACACAATAATTTCATGAGACAGTCCTACTTTTGACAGATTTTTTTGTCAGTAAAGTGCTCTGTGGTTCCAAAGCTAATTCAAGTTACACAGTTGACAGAACACAGTTTATTACAGTTCAGTGATTTAAGCCAATATGTGTTAGAATAATTGTTTTTAAAGTAATTGATGCAGTTTAATTATTTTGTTTCAGTTATCTCATATCTGGCGATGCTGATGGTAAATGCTATGTATGGGACTGGAAGACAACTAAACTGTACAAGAAGTGGAAGGCTCATGACAATGTTTGCATTGGTGTTCTGTGGCACCCACATGAGGCAAGCAAAGTTGTGACAGCTGGCTGGGATGGACTTATGAAGTATTGGGACTAAACTGCCTCATATTATTTGTTGAGTGCAGTGTTAAATAATGTGATTCAAGAGAGGAAAAAAACTCAGCATGAGATACAGTCATCCCTTTTCTTTTCCTTTTAAGACTTTTGTGTAAAAGTGATCTGTGTCATATCATTGACACTGTAGTTGCCCATATCTGTCAAGTTGATGTTACATCAAGAAAAAAATGCAAATAAGACTTAGACATAATGGACTCTTGAAGCATTGCTATAATGTAAAACTTGCCAGGTATAACACTCAATTAAATTTTATTCTTATCTGAACAACTGATGCTGTGCTGTGCAATGTTTGTTGACAGTATATCTGATACTGTTCAAGAATTTATTTAGTGTTAATATTTTTGTAAATAAATACTGAAAAGCTGTACAATTCTTCTGCCAACTGTGAACCATACAGTAAATGTCACTACTATGTAAAAACCCTTGATTGTGAGACAAATTGCATAATCAAAACCAAGATTTTGTGCAGTTGTTTCTCAGGTGGCAAGACAATAGTATTGTGTGTGACTATCAAGCCATCTTAGATGTAGTCTCCTAGAATTATGCCAGAGCATATAAATTGCTTTTTTGAACAAGATACGTTATGGTACTGAAGGTACACACTCTCTGCACCCTGGGTCTTGTCATTGTAGCAGGAAATAGTATCTCATATTAATGGGAAAGCAACTGAACAAAGGGAGATATCTCACACTAATGGGAAAGAAACTGAACAAAGGGAGAATGTCAAATGTGACAAGCAGATGCTTTTTGCTTGTTCATGACTGTGTTATTGCTGTTCCAAAAACTTTAAAGGGGATTTAAAAAATACTATTGATCACTCATTATGTGGTCATAGTGATTAATAGTCAGCACATGATGGTACTGACCCCTGAAAACAATATGAATAAAACACTTCCTACTGTTCTGCAAAATTATATTTATTTGGCCATGAATTGGCTTCGCTTCTTAGCCATCATCAGGTTACGACTGAATATTGCTAACACAAATAAAATGACATGCAACTTATAAACAGATGTAACTTATATAGAAGATACAAAAAAATGATAACATGTAGTACGTTTACATAGAATCATCTGTCTGCATTTTCAACACAATGTAAAACTTCACATTCTGTATCATATAAGTGGTTTTTCAGTTAAAAGATGATTGTTGAGTGTTGGCTCTGTCCTCAATTCAGTACATTGCAACTGAGTGACTTTCAAGAATTAAACTCTCGACATTATAAATACTCGTATTTTGTAACTACAAAGAATTCATAATGACTTAGCATCTCACAGAGAACACACATGGTGAAGGTTTAATTATAGATATAATTTTTTTTAAATATGCGCAGGAGCAACATGGATGAGTTTGCTGAAGACATTGCATCAGTATGTCATGTTAGCTACTTCTTATTTCCTGGAACCCTGCAAAGATCATCTACCATTAATTCACCTGGCTTCATGTCAAAGGCACTTCCATTTCATTTTCATTATATTCATTATTATGTCTTTCACTCTAATGTGTTTCCTGGTTTATTCATTTATTTTCCTGCCGTTAGTAATTTACAGAGAGCATGGTACTGAGGCAAACCTCAGCTTTTGATTGGTTGTCACATTCAAATCTCATGTGTCAGTGCCCCAAGTCCCTTGTGGTAGGTTACATTCGACTGTAAATTTTCTTGTTCACACACACTAGCAACCTGATTCTGAAAACCCTGTTCAGTTAAATACTAAAAGTACTCCGTGCCACTTTTATATAGTTGTGATGGTATCTGTGAGACAGATTACACCACTAAAACTTCTGTAATGTTTGTATGTATTGTACTATAGTGCTTATTGTGTTAATTTTTTATGTTTATTTCTTTGCTGTACATTCAGTTAAAACTTCAACTACACTTGGGTTCAAATGTACCCCAGTTACACATACACCTTCTTATTTTGCTGTGTCCAGGATGACAAGATACGCTGCTGTAAAAGACAAACTCATTCAATCTTCTACTCTCTTGCAAACAAATATTTTACTGTTAAATTCTCAATGAAAAGTGTCTACTGCTTATTATGGTAAAGTGATCATCTTCTTCAGACCACTGCTTCATGTTGCTTTTCTTCATATATAATCTAGAATTTTCTCCCTGTCATTGCAAGTTACAACAAAATAATTTTTTAATATAGATGACACTTCTGTTTTTTGTATTGTGTATAAAATCTCTGGTTCAGAAGGTGAAATTTATTGGAGAGTGTTTATAAGATATGGAAATCTGTCTGCTATTATGGAGGGTCAAAATTGAACAGCCAGTCGCCGTAGTGGAATCAGTGTGGCCCAGACCACTCAGAAATCTTGATTCGAACTATCCAAATTTACTGGAGTGTCAGGACCAGTTATAAATAACTGGCTGAAATATTTTTAATGAAAAGAGAAATTCATAAAACATGCAGCTGCTGTATGCTAACCCCACCTTTTCAATAAGGAACTTGGATTCCCTCGCAGTACCTCAGTATGCAGTCATATCATGAACATGAGCTCCAAAAGCCTTTGTTTTTGCCGTGTGAAAACCCTTGAATGCAGTGGACTGGGTATGCAAAATGAAGAATAACATCCTCCCTCAAACAGTGCAGATATATTCATGTGTAACTGGCTTTTAGTTCTGAACAAAATTTCATTGATGTAATGAAGCAATATCTGTGTTGAAACCTTCCTATAGCTATTTTAGACACACAAAACAACTACTGCTTAAAGAGTGCCTTTGACAGTTTTGGATTGAGTTATTACGAGTCGTGCTCTTTTACCATTAAATGGAAAACTATTTTCTTGCTATGTATCTCTAGGTGTTATTAAGAGGTTAATCAGCTACTGATTTGTGGAAAGTGCAAGAGACACTGAGTGATGTTCAACATTACACATAAGGAATATTAGTGACTTAATTGCTGTGTTCTCTTTTTATATAAGAATCAGTGTTTGGACTTTCCCTGCTTTGAAAATGAGACAAGTTTTCACTGTCCATCCATAGCTAGAAATTTCTGGTGTAGGTGGATATTGTGTATAATTTAAATGATGTTGAGTCCATCCCTGCATTCTCACTTGTTGAGACTACTACTTAACTAATGAATGTGGTAATATAACTAACAGTGGAGGCAGAGATAGAGGTAACAACAAAATTATAATTTGTAACTTTTTGTATTAAATTAAGTTCATCATACTGGTGCACATCAGGTATTTACAGAATACTTGTTTAAAATAACAGCTCATTCTTCTTCAATCTCATTTTAAAGCTCTCATTATTCACATAAAGCACCACTGACATATTTTGAAATCTGTAACAGTACATAAATTAAACATCACTATAATTTGACCTTTAATGGAACACTACTCCTCTATAAATAAATTTCCATTCAGGCACTTTGTGTGTACAATACAGAAGCCAGCCTCAGAGAACTGTAAAATTGTAAGTATGAAATTCAGTCATTTAGGAACCTGTTTTTGCAGTAATAAAATGCAGTCTTGATACATAAGCTTTTGGACACTTAGTTTTTGAAGACTGCAGTATAATTTATATTGCAATCAGATCTTTGGCACAGACCAGATGCTATATGCAAGTCATTTACTTTTCAAACACATTTTCTGTACTTATTTGATGATGCCACAATAAGTACATTGCAATTGTATTTCATGCTAACAATATAATAAATACTATATCTGTGAAAGACATCTTAGTAGTAAACTTTTTTAATAATATAACATCTTTTTCCTAGGATACAGAATCTCTGCATTACTGCAGATATCTCTCTGCTTAAACATCAGACTAGATAATTAATTGTTCTCACTGCAGTTTCATGGAAATGGTTAGCAACACATTTTAATAAATATTTTCTATTCTGCAGTAGATCTGCATCTGTAGTGCCATTAATCTGACTAGCTCTGTACTAATGCAGAAATAACACACACTCACTGTATATCAGTACAGAAATGACATTAAGTTTTACAGATACTGCATCCAAACCAATTGTGCTCTGAGAATTAATGACAATAGATTATTTTTTTTTAGAATGATACTACATGGCTTTACACTCAACTGCAGCAGATTCAAGTTACCAACTTTGGATAAACAAGTGCCATAACTCATGGCTGCCCTCCTTAGGTGGTTTTTGCACAAACCCATGAATATGTGTAACATACATCAAATCTATCATTGGTATATTCTATACTACGGTACTTATGTTGCAAGTGATTCTGTAGTAATGACGTCTAATGATTGATTGACAACTGGAATTTGTAACCCCAGACACACAAATTTGAGAGCATATTACAAAGTTTGTAAGTTATGCAGTTAAATGACTACAAATAGCTTTTTGACAGGGTAACAGCAACTAACATAAGTTCCGAAAACAAAGAAGAAAGTGCATGGACTTTGTGTCAGGTACAGCTTGAATTGAATGTACATGACTACTTGTAGGTCACTGATCTCTACATCTGAGATCTCACTTTATTCTCCTACAATAAATGACTGTAGTACTGTGTTAAAAGTTTTGTTCTTACATTCTTAAGGTACCATGTTTTCACACACATTTATATCATGTGTGCTCATGTTCAAGTAACTCTTCGAAATGGCACATCTTGAGGTATGTACGAGATTTCTTCGAAATCAGTTTTCCTTTCACATTTGGCAAGCACGTAAAAAAATGATCACAGCCATCATATAATATAAATACGTAAAATTAATAACTTTCGACGGCAATTAATCGTCACGTAGAACTCTCGGAGGTGCTTGGGCGCGCACTGGCATGTGCAGTCTTCACGTGTCCCAGCATTTTGTCACTGCGCCCGAATGTCTTGGGACAGTGAGGGCACGTGTAGGGCTTTTCTCCGGAGTGAATCTTGCGGTGGCGTAACAAATTGCTAGTATGTGAGAAACGTTTGTTGCACACAGGGCAGGCATAAGGCCGTTCGCCAGTATGCGTACGCCGGTGCTTCTTGAGGTCACCGGCGTGGTTGAAGGACTTGCTGCAGAAGTCGCAGATGAGGCCCTTCTTGTGCGTCGTGCCCTGCAGCGGACTCGAAACTGGCACCTTCCGCTCGTCTTCGACAGTGGAGCTGGGTTGCGGGGGCGGCGTCTGCGCGGCCTGGCTCAAAGGGCTACTCGATGGCGCACTGTCGCTCTCCTCCAGCGTATCTTCCAGGGGCAGGCTGCCGTAGCGACTCAGCGTGCATTTCACGCACTTGCAGAGTCTCAGGTGCCCCACATGTTTGTTATCCGCTCTCGAACTTATGTCCAGATTTGCGGGAAACCATGGCTTGCTCTTCTCTGGCCGCTCGTCCATAACCATTGGTTCCAATAGCTTCACGTCTGCTGTATCAGCGTAATACATGCCGTCCTGAAAGGAAACAAAATTCGAAAACTACAATTAGACGCTCAATTCCTTAGTAGCAACAAAAAATGCATGTGTACACACTCATGCGTGCATATGGGTGTTTGCGTACACTCATATACAGTGTGTTTGTAGACGAATAATGCATCTTACAATCTGGAAGGATTTTTGGTTGAATAAATAAATTTTTTTTGAAAACAGCCACAATTCGCACTTGTTATTTTTTATTTACGTATTTCGCTCTTCAAATGAACAAGAGTATAACCAGAATATTCAGTTTAAAACTGGCTGATAGCACTAAAAACTGCGTTTAAAGTTGGCTAACAGCACTAAAGATTAAACTTTGGCGCTGTCAACGTCATCTCCCATTTACTACTGTAGTTTAAACAAAAGTTTAACTACTATAGTACAGACAATTCAATATTTAGTGCTCTCAGCCAACTTTAAACTGTGTATTTTGATGATGATTTTGTTCACGTGAAGAGCGACGCCGGTAAATAAAAAATACTAAGCGCAACTTGTTACTGTTTTCAAAAACTTAGTTTTAACAGTCGCTTCCCCTGTAGGCAATCCCTACTCTTGCAGAATAAATGCACTATAATATTTATTTTTATAGGAACACGGATCATGAAACACTGCTGACACTATCGCTAAGACTACAAAATACTGATACATTTTACGTTCATTTAACTGGCTGGTATGGAAATTACAACAGCAGTTGTCAAACTAGTTCGATTACGGAACATTTACGAAAATTCTGAACCTTTGTGTAATCTCAAATTTTTCGCGATCATTGCAAGCCCAAGGTTGCTGTAGTATTTAAAAAATAAAAACGTGCTTTCTAATGTCTGATAAGTCTATTTATATTATTTTTGGCAGCTTTGTTAAATATTTTGTCTTTCAGATTACTTTTTTCGCGGAATTCTGAGAATTTTTGAATTACAGCAGTTAGAATGTATCGGACATCAGAATTAGACATATTAGCTTTATGAAAGTGGTTGTCTATCTTTGAGTTTACTATTGTTTGAATCATTTGTCGCTTATTACAAAGATATTGTTTAGTGGGATGCTCTAATACGTTCACAAATTAAGCGCAACTGGAATTACAGTACATGAGGCTTCTCGTGACCACAGGAAATGTAACTATAGTTCAGGTATTAGAAATGAATAACCAACAATCAGGAAACAAAACAAACGGAGAAATGTGCACTAAAAAAATTATACAGAATATTGTTAAAACTGCATGACACATTTATGATCTCAATGAACGTAATGAAGTTACTATTCCAAGTCCCGCGGTTGACGGAAAGTGATTGGAATCATTTGTGTGGACAAAGTTATGAAAACTTACGTTAAATAAATATGAACTGAAGCAACTAAGATATATGTATTTCAAAAGATCATACTCACTTCAGGCGTGGCACATGTTGTTGGGTTGACGCTGTATTGGATCCGTTGGTTTCGGAACTGGTTTTCTGCGATAAAATGGTCTTGCATAAACTCGTAACACACTTCCAATCTTGCTACACACTTCCAGCACAATGAAGTTGGTAGATCGTCACTGGTAGAAACCTAAGTAAGAAGAGAAGAGTTGATTTTGAAAATGAACTGACATTGCTACCAGGGTGCAAACAATAAGTTAGCAATATCTAAAAACACTGCAGAAACGCGTTGCTGTCTCTACAGACATATACGTTTCCCCATGACACAAAAAATAATTATGAAACATCACTGAGACAGCTTTCTTGCAATACGTTAAAAAACTGTCACAATTTTATGCCAGCAAAGCGCACTTCGTTACTTCATTAACACCGATATTGGTGAAGCACAAGTAGCATGTCTAGCACTGATCAAGATGCGATTCCGACTAAACAAATTATTAGCGTAGCACTGCGTTTTATTCCACTTTCAAACGAGCGCCAAATACATCGCGGTACTTTCATTTGCCGCTGTGAAGCTACAGCAGTCAGACACACGACTACTTACTGTTATACGAAGGCAGAACTGTAGTTTAAGGATCAGCTGCCGGCATCTCCCTTCCTCACTGAAGATTGATATTAAATCGTCGTGCTTGCGAGCGCACACACGGCAACAGTTCACCGTCATCCAAGCCATGCTTTCCCTCGACTGAGCCAGCGAATAGAGGCGCTCCTTGTATAGGTGGAGGGGGACCCGCTGGTACCAACATTGAAACACACAAACGCCCTAGCGCGCCTTATCTACGCTTCGTTATTGAGCCGCATATCTACGCTTGTGTAATTCATGATTAACAGATAAGCTGTTTGAAACACTCATTGCGCAAGTTAGACGAATTATGTGCATGTAATTTTTAATGTTAATGACTTTGAAATAACGTGTACAATCGAGTTAAGATGGTACGAGGGAGGCGGGGCCAGCGTCGTATTTTTCCTGCAGAACCAGTGTAAGGAATTCCCCACTCGGGAGTCCCCTGCGGTATTCCCTTATCAATTCCGACCTCTTAGGAAGCGGTAATTACCTTCTGCATTTACGATGGATGTGTGGCATCAGGGCAGGTTAGTTCCGGAAAGAAAAGTACCTTTCGTTCTAGAAAGATAGATCCGGTCGTAGCGATCTATTAAACGTGAGGGACAACAGTTACCTCGTCAGAACCTAATGAAAGGAAGGGAAATACAAGAAATAATAAAAAAAACCGAATATTTCTCGAAAATCCCTGTTGCATGCTTCTATTTGGTCTGTCTTGTGAAATTTCAGAGGAGATTTGTTCCCCCGGTTTGTGCTTAAAATAAACGCATCCTGGAAGAAACTTTGACAGCTGTTGTAATAACTGCCGCATATAAAATGAGATCTTGGCTTTGCATGGTATGTGTTTCAAAACCTATGAAATACGCATATCTGTGCCGAGGAAATTATTTTGGCCTCTTTTTCTTGCGCCTTTATTATTTTCTGTACCAGTATGATGTGTGCAATGCACTACAGGTAGTAAATCTATCCTTACTGGCGACACAAGTGAATACGTTTTCGTGTAATACGACACTATTCGCAGTGTTGGCAAGCGTTGCACTCTGAAAACTTGACGATATCATTTAAAGTGAGGAAATCACGAATAATTTATTCTAGAAATTTTTGTAAAATCTTTACAAATTTTTCCTCGATCTTGATATCAAATAAGAGTCTAACAGTGGAAGGAGGGGGTCTCAATTTTTTCTGTCGATTATTTTGTGTTGAAGGATTGTTTAAATTCCTATCCTGTACGTTGTACAGTCAAGAAGAACTTTGTTATAGCTGGTAGCAAATTTAGTGGCGGGCTTAGTTATCTTTTCTTAGTGTACAATGTATTTAGAGTATTAACAATACAGCAATTAAAAACAAACGTTGTCTGCTAATTTCATTGGGATAAATGCAGAGGACACATTTAAAACATATTCTTATGCTCGAGGCAAGAATTTAATCTACAGCTACCGTATTTTACGAGACTAGATGCAGTTAAGACGTTGTACATAGAAAAAATCGGTTGCCTGCATCAATATTTTCTCAGATTTTGTATCTCACTTTTATATTTTGAAAGTAGTAAAGATGTTCATTATGGTTCAAGTTCCGGAGATTTGTTTACAATTCCCATTGTGAACGGTTTGTACTGAATGCTTGTATTTTTGTTTACTCAATTATTGATTGTGAAGTAATCTAATTTGTAAGGGTATGATATGTCACGAAACAGAGTTACTGGAGAATTATGGTACTCCTGCAGGGTTTGCTTGAAGGGAATGATGGAAATTTTTGCTCAGCTTGTTGGCAAATGATTTCATCCATAGGAGTTTAAGATATGGTCAACCGGACTTTACTCGCAATGTAATGTGTCATTGGGAAATCACGCCGTCGCAGAAGTCATCTGCAAACGAGACGCACTTTCGCGCAGGCCGTTTAGTCACGAGTCGGCGACTGGGACTCGGCTGACATGGAGTCCCTGCAGCAGGTGAGGGCTCCCCCACTCGGACACACGAGGCGCGCCTGATTCACTCCTGACGCAGTGGAAATGCTGTGACGTCTTCTGGCCGCTGGGGATTCCTGCCCGGCGCCAGGCTCGGCTGCGCGGTAGCATGGAACACTGAACTCTCCAGGGTCGCCGCGTCGACAGTGCGCATGCGCGGGACTCGCTACGCCACCTGGCGTTAGCCGGCACACGAGGTTGCGAGCGCCACAGGTGCGGCAGTCGGTGCTCGGCACTCGGTGGAGTGTGGGCATTTGATTCTCGAGAACCTGAGGGAACCGAATGACAGTACGAGAATGATTGTAAGCACAGCCTAAAGGCGTTTGTCCAATAACAATTTCTGCAAGCACTTGCTGAGGTGTTTACATTAGAATAAAAACTGGCGCAAGTTTACTTCTGCAGGTTAATTTGAGGAACTTGCTGCAAGTACTTGAGTTGCGTCCCGAGATAGGCTGAAAACGGAGCAGCTGCCTCCGTTGTTGCATTTATTATTAAAGGATAAAAACTCACCAGGTTCGAGTAGGACTCGCGCATTGAGGGTTCCGTACGAACTTAATTACGTATGTAGATAGTCCACCCATTCTGCAAATCGAGAATCTCACTCATTTTTGCCTAATCGACATTTATACTGGCAAGATCTCAGTCCCACGGATTCCGAGATTTTAGATAATGTTTTAATTCCAATTATATAAATGTGGCGTAAATTTATGCAGCAAGCAGACGACCTTTATCATTATATTCAGCAGTTCTGCATTCAGGCTAACAGTCGCAATCGCAAAACTCAAACATCAAATGGCACGTTTCGGAATCTATCCATCATCAGATATCCGGGAGCGATTAGTGCGCGTAGATATGGTGTTTTAGGTTGTATGTGAAACAAAGATTCGCAAACGTTCAAATAACTTGCCTTATTTTTGACTTTTACCATTGCGATGCCTTAATGCAGAATTACTGATGGTTTTACTTTCTAGTTTGACGTCACATTCCAAATGACAAAAGAATTTTTTTACGTCTAATGTAATTGCAAGTTAATGGTTTTCGGATTTCTTTTTTTCGTTTACTTGTACTGTGAAACCTTGCTTCTTGACATATTTCATGATTCTAAGCCAACTGTAGGCTTTGATGACTGAGTTTACGAGTGCCAAAATATGTGAACTAAATGGCCATAGCTTTTGGATTAGAAACTTACTTTTATTACACAGCCAAGGGCCTACAGACCTTGATATGTGATATAAATTTCAACTTGATGAGTTCTAAGCGTTCCTGAGAAAAAGGGGTCTTAACAGAACGGACGAACAGTCGGATAAGAAGTGACAAAAAATTTTCTCATGCGATATAATTAAAGATTTACAGTTTTCGGTCTTATTTCTTTGGTTGTCCAATGAAATCTTCCTTTTTGCCAAATTTCGTGGTTCTAGGCCAACGGGAAGAACTCTATAGGTTTTGATGGGTGAGTTTGCGAGTAAAACAGGTGACACAAATGACGATATCTCTTGATTGCATTAACTTAGAGGTTAAGAAGTAGAAGTTTTTATACAGCCAAGGGACTATAGACCTCGGTACGTGACATAAATTTCAAATTGACACGTCAACCCGTTCCAGAGAAAAGTGGTTTTTAACAGTCGGGCAGACAAATAGACAACGAAGCGATCCTATTTTACCGATAGAGGCACGGAACCCTAAAAATCGTTACGAAGAACAAAATTAAGAAGAAAAAAAAGACGTTTTAATGAAAAATAGATGCAGAGACATAGATATTTTACTTATCAAGAAAAACTTTTAAGTGAAATACAGAGGATTTCTCTCAGATTAAAAACTTTCTGAGAACGTCGCATGCTAGTTTCGAATATCTCTTATTACAGTACAATCAAATATTCGAAAAGGGGACACAAAAATGCGGCAAGCTACAAGGCCAAGAGATGGCCTTTTGCTTATTCTTCGAGTTTTCTAAAGAGTGTTTATTACTTTTGTTACAAATGTAATGCATTTATGTTTATGTTAACATTATAAACCAACTATAATTTGAAGACGTCTGTACTGACATTCTACTTCTCCTATGGGCAAAACAAAGTAATCTGTAAATTAATTTCGCACTTCGTTAGCTGTTATACACGTTTAGTGGTTCCAGGGATACATTTCTTTGTACCGTTCTCCGTTTGTAAAATGGAAACTTTCACGACTGCAAATGTCACAATTAATAAAATGTTCCTGGCTGTTATGCCGTATTTCACATTTAAACCCAAAGTTTCATCCCTATCTGCGGACGATATTTTCAAGAGCGATCGCAGCTTCTTTGAATGTCCGATTTACGCCCTGGGTAGCTACTGACTGCAGCAAAATTCCGTTTCCGCGCAATGGCGTGACGTCACATGTTTTGAATACCCGAGCACAGTTGGCCGTTGTCGATTGCCGTTGTCGATTGCCGACGTCCGCTGAAGATATGTACCAGCCTTCCACCACAGGATGACAATAACAGCGGACAACGGCATAATAGCCCGAAACATTTTATCTACTGTGATTCTCCTGTTTTTCTCTGACATTTTCGTACCGCTGCTGAACACGCAAAACTTCTACAGGTTTCAGAAAGACTTCCAGTAACTGGCACGTCCGGCAAGTTCTTGCAGCAAGGTGCAAGAAACTATTTCCACTAGTTTGTGGAAGATGCCTTTGCAAGTCGATGAAACTTGCGGAATTCGACTTGCTGGGGGTGTTCCCGCGTCAAATAATTTTCGCGGAAGTTTATTTGCTAGCTAGGGGCACCATTAGGGTGGTTCTTCTTCTTCGAATTTGATTTTTTTTTCTTTCTGCTACCTTCTACTTTAGTTCCATTGAACAAAGCTCTGTCCTAGGCCATTGGGTTGGGAAAAAAGGAAAATAAGATCACATAAAATCATCATTTACTTTTTATCTCAAAACTATTAAGTTATGCTGAAGCAGCTGTGCTCAACATAATTATTAAATTTGTTGTATTGATTTTAATGAAATCAATCGATAACACTACTACATAAAATGTTTGTGAAGAAAAATATCATGAGGAATCAAATATTTTTTTTACTAATCCTTATTCTTTGATGTAGTCTCTTTTTTATGCTTGGATACAAACTGAATGAAGCGCATGCAGCTTGCGTTTCTTGTTTTTTTTTTCATATAACTTATTGTAGTGTTCCTTGAGCTAGATACCTCTTTCTGCTGGATCATTTACAACTTTCGGTTTATTAATTAGACGCCGAGCGTTGACGAAATCTTCATTTTCATGTCACTGCGGAGAAGCTATCTTACGGAACTCGACACTCAAGTCAAATCATGTTAAAAATAGTCTTATTTTATCAGGAACAAATTCTTCTTCGTTTTCTTCTTCACTTCAAGGAGAAGGCTTATAGTCTGTCCCGTCTTCACAAAAGCCGCCTTTTCCTTGGTCTTCCTGCGTCTCTCTTTCCTTTGGGTTGTAGTCTGTTACACGTCTGAATATTCTTTCCTCCCCAGTTCTTTCAGTATGCTTCTTCCATTTTGTTATCCACTCTGTTCTTTCATTTAAGCATAATATATTTAATTCTTTCCTTATTTCAGATTTCTTTGATGTCTCCGTGCACATCCTTTTACCGTCGTTAAAAATTTCATTTCAGTTGATTGTATCCTTTTTGGCTCTTTCTTAGTTATTTTCCTGGTTTCACTTCCATACGTGAGCATAGGTGTTACCACGACATTGGAGAATTTCGTCTTTGTGACTTTCCTGGTTTTACTGGCTAATGTTCTATGCTGTGGTTCTTCCTTCGCGATTCCATTTCACAATCACATACTTGGGCAGCTTTAGAAACGTTGAAATATTCCCGAGAGATATGTTAGTAAGGTGACAGTCGATTCTCTTATGATAACACAATACTCCCCGTCTTCTTTTAAATTGGTGGATCCTCCTCTCGTAACATCTAGTGTTCAGTCCCGCATTACGTTGGGTGTCCGGATACTTTTGATCAAATAGTGTACGTCGAGATGAAAACGTTAGCTCAAAATAGTAAGAGATGGAAGTTGGAATTCAACTAGACGGAAGAGTGACGACATAAAACGGTTTGCAGAGCCATTAGTGTGAGCAGTCGTTTTCATGCAGCGGTCGAGGAAAACGATGGCAGATGTTTCGCTCAGATCTTTCTCAATAAGGATTTCCTTGTTGACGGTCATTACTCTCTCACGCTGGCAGCCACATCTATACACAGCTACGCCGCCATACTATCTCCGGGGCCCCTCTATGACGTAAAACGAGTACCGTTGTTTCAGCGTCTCATTCATGACGATTGACGTATCTTATTGATAACGCCACTTTCCGCTTTCGCAACAAACAAGAAGATACCCCTTTCGGTTAATTCTGGTCTAGCTTTATTAACGGTTTCCCTGAATCATTACAGGATAACTTACACTCCTGGAAATTGAAATAAGAACACCGTGAATTCATTGTCCCAGGAAGGGGAAACTTTATTGACACATTCCTGGGGTCAGATACATCACATGATCACACTGACAGAACCACAGGCACATAGACACAGGCAACAGAGCATGCACAATGTCGGCACTAGTACAGTGTATATCCACCTTTCGCAGCAATGCAGGCTGCTATTCTCCCATGGAGACGATCGTAGAGATGCTGGATGTAGTCCTGTGGAACGGCTTGCCATGCCATTTCCACCTGGCGCCTCATTGGACCAGCGTTCGTGCTGGACGTGCAGACCGCGTGAGACGACGCTTCATCCAGTCCCAAACATGCTCAATGGGGGACAGATCCGGAGATCTTGCTGGCCAGGGTAGTTGACTTACACCTTCTAGAGCACGTTGGGTGGCACGGGATACATGCGGACGTGCATTGTCCTGTTGGAACAGCAAGTTCCCTTGCCGGTCTAGGAATGGTAGAACGATGGGTTCGATGACGGTTTGGATGTACCGTGCACTATTCAGTGTCCCCTCGACGATCACCAGTGGTGTACGGCCAGTGTAGGAGATCGCTCCCCACACCATGATGCCGGGTGTTGGCCCTGTGTGCCTCGGTCGTATGCAGTCCTGATTGTGGCGCTCACCTGCACGGCACCAGACACGCATACGACCATCATTGGCACCAAGGCAGTAGCGACTCTCATCGCTGAAGACGACACGTATCCATTCGTCCCTCCATTCACGCCTGTCGCGACACCACTGGAGGCGGGCTGCACGATGTTGGGGCGTGAGTGGAAGACGGCCTAACGGTGTGCGGGACCGTAGCCCAGCTTCATGGAGACGGTTGCGAATGGTCCTCGCCGATACCCCAGGAGCAACAGTGTCCCTAATTTGCTGGGAAGTGGCGGTGCGGTCCCCGTACGGCACTGCGTAGGATCCTACGGTCTTGGCGTGCATCCGTGCGTCGCTGCGGTCCGGTCCCAGGTCGACGGGCACGTGCACCTTCCGCCGACCACTGGCGACAACATCGATGTACTGTGGAGACCTCACGCCCCACGTGTTGAGCAATTCGGCGGTACGTCCACCCGGCCTCCCGCATGCCCACTATACGCCCTCGCTCAAAGTCCGTCAACTGCACATACGGTTCACGTCCACGCTGTCGCGGCATGCTACCAGTGTTAAAGACTGCGATGGAGCTCCGTATGCCACGGCAAACTGGCTGACACTGACGGCGGCGGTGCACAAATGCTGCGCAGCTAGCGCCATTCGACGGCCAACACCGCAGTTCCTGGTGTGTCCGCTGTGCCGTGCGTGTGATCATTGCTTGTACAGCCCTCTCGCAGTGTCCGGAGCAAGTATGGTGGGTCTGACACACCGGTGTCAATGTGTTCTTTTTTCCATTTCCAGGAGTGTAGATGCGATAGCCGCGCGGGATTAGCCGAGCGGTTTAAGGACCTGCAGTCATGGACTGTGCGGCTGGTCCCGGCGGAGGCTCGAGTCCTCCCTCGGGCATGAGTGTGTGTGTTTGTCCTTAGGATAATTCAGGTTAAGTGGTGTGTAAGCTTAGGGACTGATGACCTTAGCAGTTATGTCCCATGAGATTTCACACACATTTGATTTTTTTAGTTGCGATACACAAGGTCAACATTAATAAAACCTGTAACACCCCACCTGTCACTTATCTGGTCTTGGCGTGTGTTCACCCCAGCTAATTGACTAACAGATCAACAGAGAGTGCAAAACTGCTGCAATATCGGATAACGCAAAGAAAGAAATAAGGCCCTGTGACCGCTGATTGAACTGTGGTGGCAGTGTTGACATTAATTGATTCAGAATTGATCATTTTTAACTAAAAATGGGTGCACACTGATGTTATATTTAGCTATTGAACACCAGATGCAAATGTTGAACATAAAATTAATTAAGAAAGTGACTTGGGATTTCAACTACTTGATTGAAAACAGATGAAGTCGATTAGCACAAATTTATTTTAACTACCGACCTTGAATCATCACATTACATGACTCTCCTATCAGGCAGTGGTAATAAATTACGTTTACGTGGAGTAAAGCGCGATAAATCAAAACTAATTCCTATCGACTGACCCAGGCGTAATGCGAAGTGCGAGAAGAATTCCCCACTACACGGCCCATGAAACCCTCGCGGAAAATTTGCCGACGTGATCGAAGGGAGACCAAGAGATGAATACACTAAACAGATTCAGAAGGATGTAGGTTGCAGTAGGTACTGGGAGATGAAGAGGCTTGCACAGGATAGAGTAGCATGGAGAGCTGCGTCAAACCAGTCTCTGGACTGAAGACCACAACAACAATACTTTCTTAGCTAAAAATCAGTCACGTCGGTCAGACTACGGTTTATGAAGATAAGATGAGACTAATTACAGCGTGCACGAAGACATTCCCGTGCTCCATACACGATTGGTACAGGAAAAGACCTTGACATGTGGTACGATGCTAAGTACCCCCTATGATGCGCTTCACAATGGTTTACAGAGTATGTGTGTACAGCTATACTGAGGCGTCAAAAGTGACGGGATAGCGATAGACACACATACAGATGGCGGTAGTATCGCACACGCAAAGTATGAAAGAGTAGTGCATTGGCGGAGCTGTCATCTGTACTTTGCTGATTCATGTGAAAAAGTTTGCGATGTGATTATGGCCGCACGACGACAATTAACAGACTTTGAACGTGGAACGGTTGCTCAAGCTAGGCGCGTGGGACATTCCATTTCGGCTATCATTAGGGAATTCAATATTCCGAGATTCACAGTTTCAAGAGTGTGCCAAAGTACAGTCATTACCTCTCACAATGGACAACGCAGAGGCCGACGGCGTTTACTTGACGACCGAGAGCAGCCGCGTTTGCGTAGAGTTGTCAGTGGTAATTGACAAGCAACACGGTGTGAAATAAGCGCAGAAATCAATGTGGAACGGGCGATCCACGTATTCGTTTGGAGAATGCGGCGAAAGTTGGCGTTAATGGACTGTGGCAGCAGACGACCGACGCTAGTGCCTTTGGTAACAGCACGACATCGCCTGCAGCGTCTCTCCTGCGCTTGTGACCATATCGGTTGGACACTAGACGACTGGGAAACCGTCGCCTGGTCAGATGAGTCCTGCGAAATCTCATTCTGGAAACATCCCCCAGGCTGCGGCTAAGCCATGTCTCCGCAATGTCCTTTCTTTCAGGAGTGCTAGTTCTGCAAGGTTCGCAGGAGAGCTACTGTAAAGTTTGGAAGGTAGGAGACGAGGTACTGGCAGAAGTAAAGCTGTGAGGACGGGGCGTGAGTCGTGCTTGGGGAGCCCAGTTGGTAGAGCACTTCTTAGGCAAACGTCCCGAGTTCGAATCGCGGTCCAGCACACAGTTTTAATCTGCCAGGAAATTTCATGTCAGCGCACACTCCGCTGCGGAGTGAAAATCTCATTCTAGAGTGTATGAGATACACTATCTGATCAAATGTATCCGGACGCCATCTAGTGGACATTAATATGGCGTGTGCCCACTCTCCGCCTGTATGATGGTTCAAATGGCTCTGAGCACTATGGGACTTAACTACTGAGGTCATCAGTCCCCTAGAACTTAGAACTACTTAAACCTAACTAACCTAAGGACATCACACACATCCATGCCCGAGGCAGGATTCGAACCTGCGACCGTAGCGGTCACGCGGTTCCAAACTGAAGCGCTTAGAACCACACGGCCACACCGGCCGGCGCCTGTATGATGGCTTGACTTCTTCATGGGACACTTTCAATGAGGCATCTGACTGTCTGGCAAGGAGTGGCAGACCAGTTTTCCTAAAGAGCCGAAACCAGGTAAGGTAGTGGTGTTGAATGCATGTTCTAACTCTTCCCAAAGACGTTCCACCTGGTTCCGATTGGAAATCTGAGCAGGTCAGTTCAGTTCAGGAATGTTGTTATCCACAAACCAATGCTTCACAGGTGTTACTTTAGGTCAGAGTGCATTTTAATGCTAATACAAACAATCATCGCCTTCGAACTGTTCCTCTACTATGCAAAGTGCTGTAACATGTGTTATTTCCTTTTGCCTTAAGCGTTTTCTTAGGCACGACATGGGGGCCACATTGTGACCACAAAAAACACTCCCTTATCGTAACACAACCTTCTCCTTACTTCACTGTTTCCAACACACATGATGGTAGATAACGTTCTGCAGGCATACACCAAACCCAAGCTCTTCATCCGGAATGATACTGGGTACAGTGCGCGCTTTATCACTTCGAATCACTCGTTTCCAGTCATCACCTGTCCAGCGACGTCGCTTAGCACCGACTATTGGAACGTGTGGCTTATGAGGAGCTGATCAACCACTGTAGCCCATTCTCTTTGACTCCCAGCGCACAATTAATTGTCCAAAGTGGACTCGTGCTAGCGCTTTGGAACCCACAATTGATCCCTTCCGCTGATTTCATGCGTGTTTTTTTCTTTTGTTTTGTTTTGCTGCTCTCAGTCGTTAAGCGAAGGCCAACGGCCACTGTGTGGGCCACGGTGAGAGGAAATGCCTGAAATTTAGTATTCTCAGCACTCTCTTGACACTGTGGATCTCAGAATATTAAATTCCCTAACGATTCCTGAAATGGAATGTCCCAAGCATCAATCTCAAACTACCATTCTGCATTAAGAGTCTGTTAATTCCCGTCGTGCAGCTGTAGTCACCTCTCGAGCCTTTCCATATGAATCACCCGAGTAGAAATGACAGCTCTGTTTTTTTTCTTTATTCTGATTTTATTCGCCTGCCTCATATGGGCAGGGGAGGGCTGTCAGCGGCACAATCCGCCGCTCTTCAGCCGAGTGACATGACAGCTAATACAAGAAGAAAATGTTACATATAAAGGCGATAAAAAGGGGGGACATAAAACAAAATAAGGGGAGATAATGGAGGTAGAAATACACTGACATGGAGACGTTCATGAGGGACAATTAAAAAAGTCGACATAAAATTAAAATACACAGTTGGCGATTTGTATAACACAAAAAAGACACTGAAGTCAGACTCACAGGTTAAAAGTTGGCCACACTATTAAAAACACTCCAGAACAACACACTTTAAACCCACTTGGAGCACACACGATGAAGAATAAAACCGCCAGGTGGGACATGCCGAGGGAGAGCCCTGAGAGGATGGAAAAGGAGGGGAGACCAAGGTGCAGCAGGGGGGGGGGGGGGGATGAAAAGAGTAGGGGCCTCAGCAGGTGCACAAAGAAGCAGGTTGGGCAGGAGATGGAGAGGGAAGTCAAGGCAGGAGGGAGCGCAGAGACACTGAAGGGGAGCACAAGAGAGGGAGGGGGAGTAGGAGGGGGAAGCTGCTCAGGAGAAGGGAGGGGGGAAGAGGGAGCTCTGAGGAGGAGGCAGGAGGAAGGTGGGGTTAGAGTTGGTAGGAAGGGTAGATGATGTCAGGGTGAAGCTCAACGTCTGGGAGGGGTAGATGTTGGAAGTTATGTTGGGAAAGGAGGCAGAGGGTGTGGAGATGGGGAGAGGGTGGGACACAACGGTAAAGGCTGGGGGTGTAGAGGAAGGGAGACACTAGGGGGTGAGGGGGATTGAGGTGGCGGATAATATATAGGGTGGGGATGTGTTCAAGGGAAAGGAGAAGGTGGGGGAAGGGGATGAGGTCGTAGAGGAGGCACATGGGGGACAGAAGGTGGATGAGGAAGGCGAGGCGGAGTGCATGGCGTTCGAGGATTAGGAGGACTTTATAGAACCTGCTAGGGGCAGAAATCCAAGCAACGCTGGCATAACAAAGGTTGGGGCAGATCAAGGATTTGTTGGTGTCAAGGATGGTGGAAGGATGCACAGCTCTGTCAATGCACTGCCCTTTTGTACCTTGTGTATGCGATACTACCGCCATCTGCATATGTGCGTATCGCTATCCTGTGACTTTTGTCACCTCAGTGTGTACAGACTACTCAGAGAACCATGTGGGAACAGGACAGGCTTTTCAGGATTCTCACGTGCAAGTAGGACTTGCACACAAGCTGTCAAAGTAAGATAACAATAATGATGACAGAGCTTACAGCGATCTTGGAAGCCCTTCAGCAGTGTCACACCGCACCGGAGGGAACTATTATCACATTCTCGAGCTAAATCTGTACTCACTCACCTCAAATATTTTCATCGAAGGTACAAAACTGTCCCATAGTCTACAAGATAATAGCATATCTAAACCAACTGGAAAGAAATGGTTGCAGTGTTCCCATATATTCGAGTAAGGTGCACAACAACGAACTTGGGAGAAGTGATCGATGATTTCTTTTGCTAAGGATGCGATGATCTCATGTATAGAAGAGAGAAGACTATACACGCTTTCCTGCGGAGGACTCTAAATGAGTGGGACAAGCTTCTAAGACAACTAAATCCGAACACTACGCGCGAATAACACCAGTATTACCAACGAAACCGTGGTACTATAGGCTCCCGCGTACAAGGAAACTTGCATCTACGATAGCGCTGCTGAAACTGAAGCACTGCCGCTTTGCCCAGAATGCATAGCATCTCCGCTATATGACAGCGACGATGTGGAGGACAAAATCATATATGTTTTGGATGCATCATCTAGTGAGGCCTCTCGCAAAGTCACTAAAGAATGTTGTGAGAAAGAAATATCAGTTACCAACATATGTACCCACATTATTAGTAACCACAGACTTTCTCAGAGTGTAAATAACTTAACTCCTTCCTCAACGAAGCGAAATGAGTGATATGATCTGATTGACGTAAACTAAATAATTTTGTGTAATCTCAGTTTCAAGTTATTTTTGCCTTTTTATTTGTATCACCATCATTAGTGTTTATTTTACCCATTTAGTCTGTTATCTATAGGCCTACCATTTGTGTGTAATTCAAATTTATTTACGTAGAAGAATGTACGGAATATTCTTAAACGCCAATTAAAAAAAAAAAATGTAGCTCCTCTTCAAAAGAGCCCAAAAATTTGGAAAAGTAAAAGAAATATTCTCAGACACTAAAATCACATCTAAAGCATCTATTGACATTATTTCATTTTAAGGCAAATGGCAAAAGGAACCAGCCGTAAAAAGGGAGAAGGAGTTACAAAAATTTTGAAAGGTTTGCGGTCTTTTGATCACTGTGTGTTCTACAAGTTCAGGGTGATTCCGTTATGATGTTACAAACTTTCATGGATGATGGAGAAGCGTAACTGTATCAATATGAGGTAACAAACCTTGGTCCGAAAACTACCAAGTCGAAAGTTCTATGCGAAAATCGTTCTGATAGCTCTGACAGTCGAATACATGTACCGGTACTATTGTTGTTAAGATTACAGGGTAGGCAACTTTCAGATGTGGTAGAAGGGACAAGAAAAAGTCTAGTAAACATGGGTTCTAAAACGCGTACATTAAGAACTATGAGCACTTTTTCATCTTCAATGCTGTGAAGCACATCTCTTCTACTGCAAGCTCTTTGGTTTCGATATTTTGGAGGAGGCAGTACTGTATGCGCAAACTAAGTTGACGCTCGGTGCGGGGGGTAGTGTGAGCGACTGTAAAGGCATTTCTCATTTACAGTCGCTCCCATCAGCCACGGCGCTCGAGTGTCAACTTAATTTGCGCGTACAATATGGGCAAAACAAAAAAGTCCACTAAAGATGGGTTCTAAAATCCCCACCCTAAGAACTGTAGGTACTAGATCAGTAGAAGAGATGTGTTTCACAGTAACGAAGATGAGCAAGTGCTTATAGCTCTGAAAATATGCATTTTAGAGTCAATATTTACTGATTATTTTTTCTTGGTTTTGTCCATTCTACCTCCTTCAAGAATATGGAAACCAAAGAGGTGTGTTTCACAGTATTGAAGATGAACGAGTGCTCAGAGCTATTTAAGCATGCATTTTAGAGCCCATCTGTACTAGACATTTTTTCTTCTTTTGGCCCAGACGACCCTCTTTGAAGGTTGCCCAGCCAGAAATCGTAGCAACAACAGTACCGGTACATGTACTCCATTTTCAGAGGTTATTATTATTATTATTATTATTATTATTATTATTATTGCAAGTGGCAAGGGCCTTACCGACCATACGACTGCTCTACAAGCCTCTTCCATTTCCTTCTGTTGAATGCACTGTTTGTCGATTCGTGTTCAAAATGGTTCAAATGGCTCTGAGCACTATGGGACTCAACTGCTGTGGTCATAAGTCCCCTAGAACTTAGAACTACTTAAACCTAACTAACCTAAGGACAGCACACAACACCCAGCCATCACGAGGCAGAGAAAGATTCGTGTTCATCCTAGTTGTGCCCTCCCAGATGTTATCTCTCCACCTGCTCCTGTGTCAGAGGTATCAGAACGATTTGCTTCTGGAACTTTCGACTTGGTCGTTTCTGGGCTAGGATCACTCATTTCGAATTGATACATTTACACTTTTCCATCATCCCTCAAAGTTTGTAACGTCATCGCGGAATCACCCTGTATATCTACATACATACTGTGCAAGCTCTTATGAAGTGTGTGGCAGAGGGTATTTCCCATTGTACCAGTCACTGGGGCTGCTTCTCGCTCCATTCACATACGAAGCGCGAAAATAATGTCTGCTTAAACCCTTCTGTGCTGCCGGCCGGGGTGGCCGAGCAGTTCTAAGCGCTACAGTCTGGAACCGCGCGACCGCTGCGGTCGCAGGTTCGAATCCTGCCTCGGGCATGGATGTGTGTGATGTCCTTAGGTTAGTTGGGTTTAAGTAGTTCTAAGTTCTAGGGGACTGATGACCTCAGAAGTTAAGTCCCATAGTGCTCAGAGCCATTTTAACCATTTTGAACCTTCTGTGCGACTTGTGTCTACGTGAGCGATATGTTGGAGGTTGTAATATATTCTTAAATTCATAATAAGCTTGTTCGTGAAACTTACTAAGTAGTCATCCACAGGATAGCTTGCGTCTACCTTACAGCATTTCACAGTCCAGTTCTTTCTGCATCTATGTGATTCACTTGCGCCAAACAAACACATGACGATTCGTGCTGCTCTTCTTTGATATACCCTGTTAGTCCTATTTGGTACGGGTCCCACGCACTTGAGCAATATTTTGAGATGGGTTGCACGAGTATTTTGTAAGTTGTCTCCTGTGAAGATTGGTTTCATTTCGCTAGTATTATACCAAGGTACCGAAGTCTACATCAGCTTTACCTGGACTGAGTCTATGTGATCGTTCCATTTCATATCCCTACAAATTGTTATGCCCAGATATTTGTGTGAGGTGACTGATTCCAAACGTGACGTACTCATATTGTAGTTACAGGATACTACGGACTTTCCTATTGTGAAGTGTAGAATTTTACATTTCGGAACATTTGAAGCAAGTTCCCTGTCTTCGTACCACTTTGAAATCTTATAGAGACGTGACTGAATATTTGTGCTGATTGTTTTCAGACGGTACCTATTTGTAGATAACTTCAGCTACTACGAAAAGTCTGAGGTTACTATTAATATTGCCTACTATCCCCCCCCCCCCCCAATAAAAAAAATGGTTCAAATGGCTCTGAGCACTATGGGACTTAACATCTGTGGTCATCAGTCCCCTAGAACTTAGAACTACTTAAACCTAACTAACCTGAGGACATCACACACATCCATGCCCGAGGCAGGATTCGAACCTGCGACCGTAGCGGTCACGCGGTTCCAGACTGAAGCACCTAGAACCGCACGGTCACACCGGCCGCCCCCTCCCCCCCCCCCCCCAAATCCTACCTTTCCCTAACACATATATCGCATCGCACCTCTAGCTGAGAGTAGATAACAGTGCCCTTATTTCGCGCTGAGAAACGTATAGTCACGGTGACAAGCTTTGATTGTTATCGCTGTTTCATCATGCGGTAATACTTATTTATGCACTGACTCCCCATGTTATCACAGTCGTATGTCGTCGTTCCAGTTCCATATTTCACAGTGAGATTCAGAATTAGTGCCTGACGTTTAGTTGGTAGACAATGTGTCACACTCGTCGAACGGCTCGGCAAGTAGAGTGTGATTTCGCATTTTGTTACGAAATTATTTAACAAGCTACCGGCAGACGTAAAACAGGGGGAGTGGTTGAAGTCTCTGCAGACTCAGTAGAAAATTAAACTTAAGCAGACAATATTTAAACAAAGTATACTACGATCTCGATCCACGAGTCGCAAAATGCTTGTTGTGCACATGTAGATAATTGTTAATCTTCAGGAAGTTTGGCTGGCTCTGAGCACTATGGGACTCAACTGCTGTGGTCAACAGTCCCCTAGAACTTAGAACTACTTAAACCTAACTAACCGAAGGACATCACACACATCCATGCCCGAGGCAGGATTCGAACCTGCGACCGTAGCAGTCGCACGGTTCCGGACTGCGCGCCTAGAACCGCGAGACCACCGCGGCCGGCAGGAAGTTTCGGTATAGTCATATAAATATTAAATTAGTTAGAGGATAACCGCCAGAATTCGAATTCAAAGGTCCGGGAGACAAATACAGAATTCGTTGTAAGATTCTTTCTCCCAGTTGTCACTTGGTTCACCTTGTAATGTGGCAGAACAAAAGACACTATAATGAAGTGACTGATATACACATTAAAGAACCTCATCCACATTCCAGTTCATTATAATAACATTCTGACTCCTCTATTTATCTATTTGTAACTTTCGTTAGATATAAAAAGACTCGAGTAATCAGTCACGTAGACATTATTGTGTTTACAGTTCATACGTAATTTCTTGTAAAGACATATACTCTGAAAATATTAGCTTATATAAAAATGAATTAATTAATGGATTAATTAAGATGAAATGACTACATACTGTTGAAGCGCCAAAGAAACTGACTCGGGCATGCGTATTCAAATACAGAAATATGTAAACAGACAGAATACGGCGCTGCGGCCGGCAACACTTATATAAGACGAGTGTCTGGCGCAGTTGTTAGTTCGATTACTGCTGCTACAATGGCAGGTTATCAAGATTTAAGTGAGTTTGAACGTAGTGTTATAGTATGCGCACGAGTGATGGGACACATTTCCGAGGTAGCGATGAAGTGGGGATTTTCCCGTACGGCCATTTCACGAGTGTACCGTGAATATCAGGAATCCGGTAAAAAGTCAAATCTCCGACATCAATGCGGCCGGAAAAAGATCCTGCAAGAACGTGACCAACGACGACTGAAGAGAATCGTTCAACGTGCAACCCTTCCGCAAACTGCAACAGATTTCAGTGCTGGGCCATCAACAAGTGTCAGCGTGCGAACCATTCAACGAATGATCATTGATATGGGCTTTCGGAGCCGAAAGCCCACTCGCGTACCCTTCATGACTGCACGACACGAAGCTTTAAGCCTCACCTGGGCCCCTCAACACCCACGTTGGACTGTTGATGACTGGAAATATGTTGCCTGGTCGGACGAGTCTCGTTTAAAATTGTATCGAGCACGTGTACAGGTATGGAGACAACCTAATGAATCCATGGACCCTGTACGTCAGCAACTGTTCAGACTGGTGAAGGCTCTGTAAAGGTGTGGGGCGTGTGCAGTTGGAGTGATATAGGACCCCTGATACGTCTAGATACTACTCTGACAGGTGACACGTACGTAAGCATCCTGTCTGATCACCTGCATCCATTTATGTCCACTGTACATTCCGACGGACATGGGCAATTCCAGCAAGACAATGCGACACCCCACACATTCAGAATTGCTACAGAGTGGCTCCAGGAACACTCTTCTGAGTTTAAACACGCTGGCCACCAAACTCACCAGACATGAACATTATTGAGCAAATCTGGGATCCTTGCAACGTGTTGTTCAGAAGATACCTCCACCCCCTGTACTCTTATAGATTTATGGACATCCCTGCAGGTTTCATAACGTCAGATCCCTCCAACACTACTTCAGACGTTAGTCGAGTTCATGCCACGTCGTGTTGCAGCACTTTGTGTGCTCACGTGGCAGGTGTACCAGTTTCTTTGGCTCTTCACTGTATAATCATTGAATACTATGTTATTCTCAGCAGTCATCATGTACTTATGCTTTATCACCTAGGACAAAGTGCGATATAATTAAACTGAAATTAAATTTTTAATTGCAAAATTGTTAATGTTGTAACTTCAACAATACTATACTAATTTTGATAGTCTAGATTTTATAAACAGTCGGGAGTCAGAGTCTACGTTGCTCGATTTTCCTCCTTTATTAGTTGTAGTGAGGGTAAGGTTGCCATATCCAGCTGGAATCTCATCGGGTCACTCTGAGATACGTGTGTAGAAATGAAGTAAAAAATTTATCTGATATAATTATTTTTTATTCAGAACACAATTACACGGCATATGTTGCGTCAGAAGGGGTTGTTGGTACACGATATTTCTCAGAAGACTTCACCTTTTTCAGCAGGTCTCTTGATCTTTTTATGTATTTATAAATCTCCATGCAGGTTAGCTTGTAATTAAACTGGCACTGTAAGATTGGTTCCACAGTCTGTGGCAGCAGTTGATTTCTTTTATCGGTCCACTTGTCTGACATCAGCAAAAATACTCTTTCCACAGTGGTGTTGTGTGTGTGAATAGAAAACAAATACCCATATAATCTTAGAAGTTGGCATTTGCGTTCAATATTTTCGTTTCCTTAAGAAAATAAATCCACCTTTTTTTTTCCTTTATTGTTTTTTCATGCCCCATATGGGTAGCGGAGGGCTGTCAGAGGCACAGTCCGCCGCTCTTCAGCCGAGTGGCTTTACAAAAATATAAAATGGGAGAACAGGGGAATATAAAAACCCAGAAATGGAGATAATGGATTTTAAAATATACACTAACACAGGGACATTCACTGGGGAACAGTCCACATAAAGTTAAAAGAAAGCTGGCAATTTGTGGGGCACTTAAAATACACTGGAGTCAAACACAAGTTAAAAGTCAGCCACAGTATAAAAACACAAAGAGCGAGAGACACTTAAAAAACCACTGTAAACGGTGGAGTACACATGAAGAATAAAAACGGCCTGTAGGAACCTGCCAAGGGACTGGAGGTCAGAGAGGAGGGAAAACGAGGGGAGGAAGATGCGGTGGGGGGGGGGGAGGTTGGGGGGAAGAGGAAAAGAGGGGGCAGGGGGCTCACCAAGAGGCAGAAGACAGATGGTGTTGGAGATGATGAGGGAAGACAAGGCAGGGCGGAGTGCAGAGACACAGAAGTGGGGCACAGGAAAGGGACGGGGTGTAGGAGGAAGGAAAACTACTCAAAGGAAGGGGAGGAGAGAGGAGCCCTGAAGAGTAGGTGGGAGAGGTGGGATTAGAGTTGGTAGGAGGGGTAGATGTCAAGGCAAAGCTCATCATCCTGGAGGGGCAGGAGCTGAAAGTTGCATTGGGAAAGGAGGTGGAGGGTGTGGAGAGGAAGGGGGAGGGGGTGGGGAAGATCGAGTCAGCAAATGATGTACAGGGTGTAGATGTGTTCAAGGAAAAGAAGAAGGTGGGGGAAGGGGATGAGGTCGTAGAGGATGCTTGTGGGGGATGGAAGGTGGATATGGAACATGAGGCATTGTGCATGGCGTTCTAGGATTTGGGGGGCTTTATAAAATCTGGGAGGGGCGGAAATCCAAGCGACACAGGCATAACAAAGGATGGGGCAGAGCAAGGATTTGTAGGTGTGAAAGATAGTGGAAGGATGCAGCCCCAGTGTCCAGCTGGACAGGAGTTTCAGGAGGCGGAGTCTGTTGTGATCTTTGTGCTGGATTGTGAGGAGATGGGGAATCCAGCTGAGGTGACGGTCAAGGGTGAGGCCAAGTTATTTTACGGCAGGAGTGAGGTCGATAGGATGACTATAAATGGTGAGATAGAAATCATGGAGATGGAATGAGCAGGTGGTATGGCCTATGATGATTGCCTGGGTCTTGGAGAGGTTGATACGAAGGAACCACTGGTTGCACTAAGTGGTGGACTGCTGAAGGTGGGTTTGGAGGGTATGCTGGGACAGTTGAATGGTAGGATAAAGGGCGAGGAATTGGAGAAGACGAACACGTGGGGGAGGTTTGGGCATATCGGCAGTATACAGGAGATAGAGGAGAGGGAAAAGGATGGAGCCTTGGGGCACACCGGCAGTGGAAGTATGGGAGTTGAAACTGTGGATAGTGATATAGGAGGGATGATGGGAGAGGAAGGAAGCAATGAGATGGACGAAACTGATGGAGAAAGCATAGGTCTGGAGTTTGAAGAGGAGCCCGGGATGCCAAACACGGTTGTAGGCATTCTGGATGTCGAGAATGAGGGCCAGAAGCCACATTGGGTAAAGGGAAGGAGGTGGTGTTGGTTAAGTGGTGATGAATGCAATGGGAGAGGATGGACTTGAAGACCTTACTGAACACAGATTTGAGGCAGATGGGACGATAGGATGAGGTGTCAGAGGGGGTTTGTTGGGTTTAGGGAACAGCAGGACACGGGAAGTCTTCCACAAGTCAGGACAAAAACCAGTGGAGAGGAGGATGTTGTACAGGGTAGCAAGGGCAGCCAGGAAGGACAGGAGGATTCCTTATGGTGGTAGGTGACACTGTCATGACCAGGGGCAGTGCTGCATTTGGAGTGGAGGACGAGTGTGATGTCGTGTGCAGTGATGGAAGTATTTATGTCTGAGGGGAGTAACTGATCCAAGTACTGAAAACTAGGGGTGAGTGGTGGGACAGAGGTATCAGTGCATTCAAGGGCCTTGGGGAAAAGGGGTTAATCAAAATGGGGACCATCAGGAATGGAGAAGACCTTGGATAAGTGGGAAGCAAAATGGTTACCATTCCTGAGGTTGTCAGGGAAGGGGTGGTTGTCGTGGAGAAGAGGGTAATGTGGGGTGGGATGGCTACCAGTAAGGCAGTGCAAGGCTGGCTGGCTCTGAGCACTATGGGACTCAACTGCTGTGGTCATAAGTCCCCTAGAACTTAGAACTACTTAAAACCTAACTAACCTAAGGACAGCACACAACACCCAGCCATCACGAGGCAGAGAAAATCCCTGACCCCGCCGGGAATCGAACCCGGGAACCCGGGCGTGGGAAGCGAGAACGCTACCGCACGACCACGAGATGCGGGCAGTGCAAGGCTGACCAGTACTTGGAGGAGTTGACAGGGAGGGTGGAATTGAGGCATGTACATGTCTGGTGCCAGTACTGGCGTTTCTTTGCTGTAAGGATGGTTCAAATGGCTCTGAGCACTATGGGACTCAACTGCTGAGGTCATTAGTCCCCTAGAACTTAGAACTAGTTAAACCGAACTAACCTAAGGACATCACAAACATCCATGCCCGAGGCAGGATTCGAACCTGCGACTGTAGCGGTCTTGCTGTAAGAAGGTTCTGGATGTGTCGCTGTAATTGCTGGTGGCTGAGGAGTGTATTCTGGTCATGGGTATGGAGGAAGGAGCGGTAGAGCCTGCAGGATTCATGAAGAAGGAGGACAGCCTGTGGAGGAAGCATAGGGCTATGAGTGTGGATGAGCTTGGTAGGAATGTGGGCCTCCACAGCATCAGTGATGGTCTTCTGGAGGAAGAAAGCGGCATGGGTGATGTCAGTGGGATGGTGAAAAGTAGGGGTATCCCAGTTGGCACAGCAGTAGTCGTGGGTGGGACTGCTACGGTCGCAGGTTCGAATCCTGCCTCGGGCATGGATGTGTGTGATGTCCTTAGGTTAGTTAGGTTTAAGTAGTTCTAAGTTCTATAGGACTGATGACCTAAGATGTTAAGTCCCATAGTGCTCAGAGCCATTTGAACCATTTTTAGTAGTCGTGGACGAGCTTTGGAGGGGCAGCAGGATGGGGGCTGGAGGGGGACCATGGGTGAAGGAGATGGTGAGGACCAATGGGATCGAGGATGTCTGCAGCAATATGATGAAGAAGGTTGGGAAGCGAGGATAACATCTGGGGTGGAGTTAGTTTCAAGATTGGTTCTTGTGGGAGAGGAACAGGTCACCATGGATGGTGGCAAGGAACTGATGCCACCGCCGAAGGGTGGCAGGGTCACGGCTGTGGATGTTGAGGTTGGTGGCAGTCACATAGATGGAGAAGGTACGGTCAACATAGGAAATGAAGTCGTAGGGAAGAGGGTCAGCGGTACGGTTATAGATAGTGGCACAGGTGATGGTGAGAGAGGGAAAAAAGATGCTGAGAAGATGTTCAGTCAGGTCATTGGGTAGGGATTGTGGCCAGACAGTGAGATGCCTGAGGTGGTCAATAGCGACCCCACCTCTGGCGAGGGGAAAAGGTGCGGACAACATGGTGAGGTTGGAAGAAGATTTCATTAATGCTGAAGGAATCAGTAAATCCACCTTTGTACCACTGAGTGTTTAAACTTTCATTCTTCCCAGTCAAGCTCAGTTTTCAAAAAGCTCTTCATACACATATAGTTCTGAGAAACAATTGTCGCCTGAAACCTTAACACCATTTTTAGTCAGTTATGTAATGGTGTTTTTAATCATCACCCAATCTGGGGTTTCAGATCTAATCAAAATTTGATATTTATTGAAAGAAATAGCCGATTTACTATGCAATGCCATCTGTGAAACGGCCTTGTCAACATAAACTTGTTGACATAAATAAAACTAACTGAGACTGCATTTACATGTTGCTCTAACAGATGGCGTTAGATCAGTACTTGAGTCAAGCTGATAACAATATTTTGCAAAACCTGGACAAAACTGGATCTTGCCAGGATGACGGGACAATATGGTCGCAATACATCGGGGCGGGTGGCAGCCCTAAGTCAGGGTCAGTTTCTGTCTACTCTGTGCTAGGAAGAATTTCTAAATTTTCATTACAATACGAGTGAAAACTGAACTGCATTTAAATAATTTCATTAGTTTGTCACAAAAATGTGTCATATAATAAAATCCAGCAAAAAATGTTAATTTATAGCAAAACAGTTATACTTCTCGATTGGAAATGGAAATGCCGTGTGGCTAGAGCCTCCTATCGGGTAGACCGTTCGCCTGGTGCATGTCTTTCGACGCCACTTCGGCGACTTGTGTGGCGATGGGGATGAAATAATAATGATGAGGACAACACAACACCCAGCCCTGAACGGAGAAAATCTCCGACCCAGCCGGGAATCGGACCCGGGTTCTTAGGTATGACATTCCGTCTCATTGACAACTCAGCTACCAGGGGCGCACACTTCTCGATTGATACCTATTGAACAAGATGAAATTTAACAAGTACTGGAAGTTAACGTTGTAATTTTTACTGCTAACATGAAAAATTTGAGTGCTATATGCTTCGGAAATGGTTATACAAAAGAAGTGCAAGACTGAGTCATCGTTATTTGGTTTCATAAATGAACTGGTAGCTAGTTAAAATGTTAAAACTTTACCATGTTAAACTATAGGTTCTCAGTAACCTCAAAGGTAAAAGGAGGGCAAGAACTGCAACCTCCAATAGAACCACATCTAGCGTAACACTGTGGTATGAAAACCTACCTTTAGGTTACGGGCAACTTGACTGTTTTTAGTAGATGAGCATCGACAACTTACAAGGGAAGTACCACAACTCGAGCGGCTATAATTGAATGAAAACGATTTTTAAATACGGAGATGTGTCTGTTCCACCACCCATCACGATCACTTAACTGTGCAACTATGGATTTAAGTCCAGGGTCAGCCATGAATTCAGTATCTCAGTGGAATGGTACCCAATAAAGTCCCTTAAGGTTGTCGCGTATCACCGAGTGCATGACTGTATTTAAACGTGCAGCTAGGAAATGCTAAGCTCGTCTTAAATACTGTAGTAACTCACTCCCCTCCAGAGATGGTGGCTGCTACTCGCGAAGACACTTGCTGTGACGTGTTGGTCTCGGGTGCCAACGATTAGAGACAATGACATGGCGGCAGGAGTAGGGAAGAATTGGGCCGGCCCGTCATGTCAAAGCGTTCTTTACTTTTAGAATGACACTCCTAGTTTCCATTTAGTGTCTCTCGAATGAAGTCCATGAAATGAAAGTTAGCATACTTGGGTTTCTCAGTTAGCGGTGGAATCAGCAGGTAATCACTCAGTGCTAAGAATTATACTAGTAACAAAAATCAACTTGTTAGTAAGTATAATATTATTATATTTATTTCCTAAACAATTCATCGTTAATCGTGTAAAACGACAGCACGGTTAAAGTCTTCTCATATTCCTCAAAATTATGTTTTATTACTAGCGATCTGAGCAATGCTACGCAATTGCTAAATACGTGAACGAATGGGTATGTTATGTCCTAATCTTACTGTCCCCCCTCTCCTAATGTGTCCTAACAGACACATATGGCCCCACTAGCTGAGAGTAGATAACAGTGCCCTTGGTTCGCGCTGAGAAACGTATAGTCACGGTGACAAGCTTTGATGCTTATCTCTGTTTCATCATGTGGTAATACTTATTTATGCAATGACTCCTCATGTTATCACAGTCGTTTGTTGTCATTCCAGTACCATTTTTCATAGCGAGATTCAGAATTAGTGCCTGACGTTTAATTGGTAGGTAATGTGTCAAACTCGTTGAACGACTTGGCGCGCAGAGCGTGGTTTCGCATTTTGTTACGAAATTATTTAACAAGCTGCCGACAGGCGTATAAAAGGGGGACTGGTTGAAGTCTCTGCCGACTCTGCAGAAAATTAAACTTGATCAGAAAATATTTCAACAACGTATACTACGATCTCGATCTACGAGTCGCAAAATGCTTATTGTGAACATGTTATAACTGTTTATCTTCAGGAACTTCCGGTATAGTCATGTAAATATTAAATTAGTTAGTGGATAAGCGCCAGAATATGAACTGAAAGGTCGGGGAGGCAAACTCCAATTTTTTAGAATCCTATCACTCAGTTATCGCTTGGTTCACCTTGTAATGTGGCACACCAAAATACACTATAATGAAGTGACTGACACCATACACACTAAACAACCTGATCCACATTCCAGTTCATTACATAAACATTCAGACTCCTATATTTATCTACTTGTAAATTTCGTTTCTTTCGTTAGATATAAAAAGTCTCGAGTAATCAGTCACCTAAACATTACTGTGTTTACAGTTCATACGTAATTTGTAGTAAAGGCATATGCACTGAAAATGTTAGTATATCTAAAAGTGAATTAATTATTGGATTAATTAAGATGTAATGAGTACATACGTTTCAAAGTGCTCATTTTGTTACACTCCTGGAAATTGAAATAAGAACACCGTGAATTCATTGTCCCAGGAAGGGGAAACTTTATTGACACATTCCTGGGGTCAGATACATAACATGATCACACTGACAGAACCACAGGCACATAGACACAGGCAACAGAGCATGCACAATGTCGGCACTAGTACAGTGTATATCCACCTTTCGCAGCAATGCAGGCTGCTATTCTCCCATGGAGACGATCGTAGAGATGCTGGATGTAGTCCTGTGGAACGGCTAGCTAGCCATGCCATTTCCACCTGGCGCCTCAGTTGGACCAGCGTTCGTGCTGGACGTGCAGACCGCGTGAGACGACGCTTCATCCAGTCCCAAACATGCTCAATGGGGGACAGATCCGGAGATCTTGCTGGCCAGGGTAGTTGACTTACACCTTCTAGAGCACGTTGGGTGGCACGGGATACATGCGGACGTGCATTGTCCTGTTGGAACAGCAAGTTCCCTTGCCGGTCTAGGAATGGTAGAACGATGGGTTCGATGACGGTTTGGATGTACCGTGCACTATTCAGTGTCCCCTCGACGATCACCAGTGGTGTACGGCCAGTGTAGGAGATCGCTCCCCACACCATGATGCCGGGTGTTGGCCCTGTGTGCCTCGGTCGTATGCAGTCCTGATTGTGGCGCTCACCTGCACGGCGCCAAACACGCATACGACCATCATTGGCACCAAGGCAGAAGCGACTCTCATCGCTGAAGACGACACGTCTCCATTCGTCCCTCCATTCACGCCTGTCGCGACACCACTGGAGGCGGGCTGCACGATGTTGGGGCATGAGCGGAAGACGGCCTAACGGTGTGCGGGACCGTAGCCCAGCTTCATGGAGACGGTTGCGAATGGTCCTCGCCGATACCCCAGGAGCAACAGTGTCCCTAATTTGCTGGGAAGTGGCGGTCCGGTCCCTACGGCACTGCGTAGGATCCTACAGTCTTGGCGTGCATCCGTGCGTCGCTGCGGTCCGGTCCCAGGTCGACGGGCACGTGCACCTTCCGCCGACCACTGGCGACAACATCGATGTACTGTGGAGACCTCACGCCCCACGTGTTGTGCAATTCGGCGGTACGTCCACCCGGCCTCCCGCATGCCCACTATACGCCCTCGCTCAAAGTCCGTCAACTGCACATACGGTTCACGTCCACGCTGTCGCGGCATGCTACCAGTGTTAAAGACTGCGATGGAGCTCCGTATGCCACGGCAAACTGGCTGACACTGACGGCGGCGGTGCACAAATGCTGCGCAGCTAGCGCCATTCGACGGCCAACACCGCGGTTCCTGGTGTGTCCGCTGTGCCGTGCGTGTGATCATTGCTTGTACAGCCCTCTCGCAGTGTCCGGAGCAAGTATGGTGGGTCTGACACACCGGTGTCAATGTGTTCTTTTTTCCATTTCCAGGAGTGTATTTCTAGCAGTCATTGTGTATTTAAGCTTTATCACGGAGGCCACAGCACAATATAATTAAACTGAAACTAACTTTTTTAATTGTAAAATTATTCAAGTTGCAAGATTTTATAAATAGTTGGGTGTCAGAGCCCACGTTGCTCGGTTTTCCTCCTTTATTAGGTTTAAGAAGGGTGAGGGTGCCATATCTAGATGGGAACTCGTCGGGACACTCAGAGATAGGGGTGTAGAAATGATGAAAAGAATTTATTTAATATAAATATTTTTTTATTGAGAGCACAATTTCATGGCACTTGTTGCGACAGAAGTAGTTGGTAAACAATATTTTTGGATGATTTCGCGTTTTTCAGCAGGTTCAAAAATGGTTCAAATGGCTCTGAGCACTATGGGACTTAACATCTACGGTCATCAGTCCCCTAGAACTTAGAACTACTTAAACCTAACTAACCTAAGGACAGCACACAACACCCAGTCATCACGTTTTTCAGCAGGTCTTTGTTCCCTTGTACATGTTTATAAAGCTCCATGCAAGTCAGCTTGTAGTCAATCTGGCACTGTAAGATTGATTCCACAGTCCCTGGCAGAAGTCGATTTCTTTCATCGGTCCACTGGGCCGACATCAGCTAAAATACTCTTCTCACAGTGGCGTTGAGAAAACAATTATTCCCATAATTTTAGCAGTTGGCATTTGCGTTCAGTATTTTCGGTTTCCTTAAGAAAGTAAATCCACCTTTCTGCCATGGAGTGTTTAGAATACCAGTCATCCGAGACACGCTTAGTTTCTAAAAAGCTCTTCAGATACATGTATTCCTGAAAACAATTGTTACCTGAAATCTTTGACCCTTTTTAAGTCAGGTAAAGAATAGTGTTCCATCACCCAATATGGGGTTTCAGACAGCGTCATCCAGTCAATTACTTGATAGTTATTAAAAGAAACAGCCCATTTAAGATGCAGCGCCATCTGTGAGACGACCTTGTCAACATAAGCTTGCTGTTATAAATAAAACTAACTGATGCTTCATTTACACGTTCCGCGAACTGGTGGCATTACTCCAGTACTTGAGAAAAGCTGCTAACAGTATTTTGCAAAATCTGGACAAAACTGAGTCTTGACGGAATTTCGGGACAAGAAGGCCCATAACACTAATGGTCGAGATACATCGGGATGGATGGCAAACCTACGTCATAGTCAGTTTCTGTGTATTTTGTGCTTGGAAGAATTTCTAAATTTTCATTAAAATGCAAGTGAAAACTGAACTGCATTTCAATCATTTCATTAGTTTGTCTTATATATTAAAATCCAGAAAAAATATTAGTTTATAGCAAAAAAATGATACGCTTCTCCATTGATGCCTATTGAACAAGATGAAATTTAAGAAGTACAAGAATTTAACGTTGTAATTTTTACTGCTACCGTCAGAAATTTAAGTGCTATATGTTTCGGAAATGGTTATTCAAAAGAAGCGCAAGACTGAGTCATCGTTATTTGGTAAGAACACCGACCTCCAATAGAACCACGCCTAGCGTAACACTGTGGCGTGAAAGCCTACCTTTAGGTTAAGAACAACTTGACTTTTTTTAGTAGTCAAGCAGCGACAACTTACAAGGGAAGTACCACAACTCGAACGGCTATAATTGAATGGAAATAAATGTTAAATACGGAGATGTGTCTGTTCTACCACCCATCACCATCATTTATTTGTGAAACTATGCATTTATGTGCAATCTGCCATTGAAGGTTAATGAAGCACAAGGCATTAAGGGAAAAAAGAGTCACACTAGTTGCTTTGCCCGACATATATCGCGAACTCCGTTGCCAGCCGAGAAATCAGTATCTCAGTGGACAGGTACCCACTAATGTCCTTAACGTTGCCGTATGTTGTCGAGTGCATGACTGTACTTGAACGTGCGGCTGGGAAATACTAAGCTCGTTTTAAATACTGTAGTAACTCGCTCCCCACCAGAGATGGTCGCTGCTACTCGTTAAGACCTGTAGTGTTATGTGCTGTGACGTGTTGGTCCTGGGTGCCAACGATTAAAGACAATGATATGGCGGCAGGATTAAGAGAGAACTCGGCCGGCTCGTCATATCAAAGCATTCTTTACTTTTAGAATTACCCTCCTAGTTTCCATTTAGTGTCTCTAGAATACGAGTCCATGATATGAAAGTTAGCATACTTAATATTTTGTGTCTCTCAGTCCCTTAATATAAGTTCTGTTAGCGGTGGTATCAGAATGTAATCGCTCAATCCTAAGGATCATAAGAATAATATTATTATACTTATTTCCTAAATGACTCCTCGTTAATCATATAAAAAGACAGCACAGTTAATGTCTTCTCTTAATCTTCAATACTATTGTTCCAATATTTTAATACTAGCGAACCGGGCAATGCTACACAATTGGTAAATATGTGCGCGAATAGGATATATTATGTCCTAATCTTCTTGTCCCCCCCCCTCCCTCTGGCCCTCACCTCCGCCTCTCGCTCCTCCTCCACCGCTCTCTGATCTTGTGCCTCGTTTATCATTATTACAAATTCAGATTCCGTAGTAGTATTCTAATCATAAGACGATAAGCCATAAACATAACTTAACTGTTTTCTGTGAAAACTGACGGCAAGGAGGAAAATAAAACAGTACATTTTTGTGTATACAATTTAGAAACACACACTAATGGCCATTAAAATTGCTACACCAAGAAGAAATGCAGATGATAAACGGGTATTCATTGGACAAATATATCATACTAGAACTTACATGTGATTACATTTTCACGCAATTTGGGTGTATAGATCCTGAGAAATCAGTACCCAGAACAACCACCTCTGGCCGTAATAACGGCCTTGATACGCCTGGGTATTGAGTCAAACAGAGCTTGGATGGCGTGTACAGGTACAGCTGCCCATGCAGCTTCAACACGATACCACAGTTCATCAAGAGTAGTGACTGGCGTATTGTGACGAGCCAGTTGCTCGGCCACCATTGACCAGACGTTTTCAATTGGTGAGAGATCTGGAGAATGTGCTGGCCAGGGCAGCAGTCGAACATTTTCTATATCCAGAAAGGCGCGTACAGGAGCTGCAACATGCGGTCGTGCATTATCCTTCTGAAATGTAGGGTTTCGGAGGGATCGAATGAAGGGTAGAGCCACGGGTCGAAACACATCTGAAATGTAGCGTCCATTGTTCGAAGTGCCGTCAATGCGAACAAGAGGTGACCGAGACGTGTAACCAAAGCCACCCCATACCATCACGCCGGGTGATACTCCAGTATGGCGATGACGAATACGCGCTTCCAATGTGCGTTCACCGCGATATCGCCAAACACGGATGCGACCATCATGATGTTGTAAACAGAACCTGGATTCATCTGAAAAAATGACGTTTTGCCATTCGTGCACCCAGGTTCGTCGTTGAGTGCACCATCGCAGGCGCTCCTGTCTGTGATGCAGCGTCAAGGGTAACCGCAGCCATGGTCTCCAAGCTGAAAGTCCATACTGCTGCAAACGTCGTCAAACTGTTCGTGCAGATGGTTGTTGTCTTGCAAACGTCCCCGTCTGTTGACTCAGGGATCGAGACGTGGCTGCACGACCCGTTACAGTCATGCGGATAAGGTGCCCGTCATCTCGACTGCTAATGATACGAGACCGTTGGGATCCAGCACGGCGTTTCGTATTACCCTCCTGAACCCACCGATTCCATATTCTGCTAACAGTCATTGGATCTCGACCAACGAGAGCAGCAATGTCGCGATACGATGAATCGCAATCGCAATAGGCTACATTAAGACCTTTATCAAAGTCGGAAACGTGAGGGTAGGCATTTCTCCTCCCTACACGAGGCATCACAACAACGTTTCACCAGGCAACGCCGTTCAACTGCTGTTTGTGTATGAGAAATAGGTTGGAAACTTTCCTTATGTCAGCACGTTTTAGGTGTCACCACCGGCGCCAATCTTGTGTGAATGCTGTGAAAAGCTAATCATTTGCATATCACAGCATCTTCTTCCTGACGGTTAAGGTTCGCGTCTGTAGCCCGTCATCTTCGTGGTGTAGCAATTTTAATGGCTAGTAGTGTACGAAGGTGTCTTTCCTAAGAGTTTTCAGGTACATTTTCTCCGATGTTTCGTCAAATGTTTTGCAATTTTTACAATGTGTAGATGATATCAGTCCAAACGATTACTGGTCTTCACGCCTTTCATGTGACGCTCAGCGTCAATGAAAAGCGTCGATTTGTTTCCGATTAGAATCAAAATGATTTTTAAAAGTGGATAATGCGGTCCCAAATTAGTCTATTGCTATATCCGTTTTTTCGATATGTTTTACCAGGGACAGTAAAACACGAAGAATAACCAGTACTCAAGCAGTGACAGCACGGCCCGTGCCACACAATGGCTGCTACTGGAATGCAGCAGCGCAGCTCATTTGCTGCTAGAGTACTCGTCGTTCTTTGTGTTCTACTGTCCTTGTTAATACATATCGATAAAACGGATGTTGCAGTACACAAATTTGGGTCCGCGCTAACGAACAGGCCGTCAAATTCCGCTTTATAATTATTTTGTTTATAACAGGAAACAAAACCTACACTTTCCGTCGACCTGGGCGTCGCATGAAAGACGCGGTCAGCATTACTTGAATGGGCAGAGTCCAGCTTTTTTTTTTGAGTCGTCAGTCTTCTGGGTGGTCTGAAGTGGTCCACCACGATTTCC
Source organism: Schistocerca nitens (assembly GCF_023898315.1). Classification (NCBI taxonomy): domain Eukaryota; kingdom Metazoa; phylum Arthropoda; class Insecta; order Orthoptera; family Acrididae; genus Schistocerca; species Schistocerca nitens. The sequence continues at coordinate 980,072,634 of NC_064615.1, read as the reverse complement.
TCTCCTGTACTATCTCAGAGTAGCAACTGCAGCCTACGTCCTCAATTATTTGCTGGACGTATTCCGTGTCGACAGGAAGTGCAAAATGGCTAAGCAGGGATGGCTAGAGGACAAATGTAAGGATGTAGAGGCTTATCTCACTAGGGGTAAGATAGATACTGCCTACAGGAAAATTAAAGAGACCTTGCATGCTTTGATGGAAACCCAGTTCTAAGCAAAGAAGGGAAAGCAGAAAGGTGGAAGGAGTATATAGAGGGTCTATACAAGGGCGATGTACTTGAGGACAATATTATGGAAATGGAAGAGGATGTAGATGAAGATGAAATGGGAGATATGATACTGCGTGAAGAGTTTGACAGAGCACTGAAAGACCTGGGTCGAAACAAGGCCCCCGGAGTAGACAACATTCCATTAGAACTACTGACAGCCTTGGGAGAGCCAGTCCTGAAAAACTGTACCACTTGGTGAGCAAGATGTATGAGACAGGCGAAATACCCTCAAACTTCAAGAAGAATATAATTATTCAAATCCCAAAGAAAGCAGGTGTTGACAGATGTGAAAATTACCGAACTATCAGTTTAATGAGTCACAGCTGTAAAATACTAATGCGAATTCTTTACAGACGAATGGAAAAACTGGTAGAAGCCGACCTTGGGGAAAATTAGTTTGGATTCCGTAGAAATGTTGGAACGCGTGAGGCAATACTGATCCTACGGCTTATCTTAGATTAAGGAAAGGCAAACCTACGTTTCTAGCATTTGTAGACTTAGAGAAAGCTTTTGACAATGTTGGCTGGAATACTCTCTTTCAAATTCTGAAGGTGGCAGGGGTAAAATACAGGGAGCGAAAGGCTATTTACAATTTGTACAGAAATCAGGTGGCAGTTATAAGAGTCGAGGGGCATGAAAGGGAAGCAGTGGTTGGGAAGGGAGTAAGACAGGGTTGTAGCCTATCCCCGATGTTATTCAATCTGTATATTGAGCAAGCAGTAAAGGAAACAAAAGAAAAATTCGGAGTAGGTATTAAAATCCATGGAGAAGAAATAAAAACTTTGAGGTTCGCCGATGACATTGTAATTCTGTCAGAGACAACAAAGGACTTGGAAGAGCAGCTGAACGGAATGGACAGTGTCTTGAAAGGAGGATATAAGATGAACATCAACAAAAGCAAAACGAGGATAATGGAATGTAGTTGAATTAAATCGGGTGATGCTGAGAGAATTAGATTAGGAAATGAGACGCTTAAAGTAGTAAAAGAGTTTTGCTGTTTGGGGAGCAAAATAACTGATGATGGTCGAAGTAGAGAGGATATAAAATGTAAACTGGCAATGGCAAGGAAAGCGTTTCTCAAGAAGAGAAATTTGTTAACATCGAGTATAGATTTAAGTGTCAGGAAGTCGTTTCTGAAAGCATTTGTATGGAGTGTAGCCATGTATGGAAGTGAAACGTGGACGATAAATAGTTTGGACAAGAAGAGAATAGAAGCTGTCGAAATGTGGTGCTACAGAAGAATCCTGAAGATTAGATGAGTAGATCACATAACTAATAAGGAGGTGTTGAATAAAATTGGAGAGAAGAGAAATTTGTGGCACAACTTGACTAGAAGAAGGGATCGGTTGGTAGGGCATATTCTGAGGCATCAAGGGATCCCAATTTAGTATTGGAGGACAACGTGGAGGGTAAAAATCGTAGAGGGAGACCAAGAGATGAATACACTAAACAGCTTCAGAAGGATGTAGGTTGCAGTAGGTACTGGGAGATTAAGAAGCTTGCACAGGATTGAGCAGCATGTACAGCTGCATCAAACCAGTCTCTGGACTGAAGACCACAACAAACAAACAACGATCTCATAGTAGCAACTGCAGCCTACGTCCTCAATTATTTGCTAGACGTATTCCAATCTCCGTCTTCCAGTACCGGTTTTACACTCTACAGCCACTCTAATACCGTGGAACTTATATCCCGATATCTTAACAGGTATCCTACCATCCCGTCCCTTCTTGTAAATGTTTTCCATACATTCCATTCCACGTCGATCCTCCGGAGAACCTCCTCATTCATCACCTTATCAGTCCGCCTAATTTTCAGCGTTCTTCTGCAGCACCACATCTCAAATCCTTCGATTCCCTTCTGTTTCGGTTTTGCCACTGTCCACGTTTCAATACCGTACAATGCTGCACAGCAAATGTACATCTCAGAAATTTCTTCCTGAAATTGTGGCCTTTGTTTGATACTAGTAGACTTCTCTTGATCAGGAATGCAGTTTTCGCCAATGCTAGTCTGCTTTTTCTGTCCTCCTTGTTCCGTCCATCGTGGTAGCATATGTAGCAGAATTCCTTATCTTCATCTATTTCGTGATCACCAATTTTGATGTTAAGTTTCTCATTTCTGCTACTTCTCATTACTTTCGACTCTCTTCGATTTACTCCTAATCCATATTCTTTGTTCATTAGACTGTTCATTCCATTCAACAGAGTCTGTAATTCTTCTTCGCTTGCGCTGAGGATACCAATGTCATCAGCAAATCTTCACGTTGATATCCTTCGCTTTGAATTTTAGTCCCGATCTTTAACCTTTTTTTAAAATTCCGTCATTGCTTCTTCGATGTAGTAGGGGCGGAAGACTACAACCATTTTAATCCTAGCACTTCATTCTTGGTCTTCCAGTCTTATTGTTCCATTTTGGTTGTTGTACATATTACATATGACCTGTCTCTTCCTATAGGTTACCCCTGTTTTTCTGAATTTCAAATATCTTGCTCCATTTTGCATTTTCGAATTCTTTTTCTAGGTCGACAAATACTATGGACGTGTCTTGATTTTTCTTCAATCTTGCTTCCGTTATGAACCGCACCGTCAGAAGTGCCTCCCTGGGGTCTTTACTTTTCCCTTCTTGTCAGCAACTGGGATGCATGAGCTGTTAAGCTGACTGTGAAGGCCACTATGAGGAAATGTCTTGTCTGATGACGTTATAGAAGAACAGAGAGGAGTTGTCAGGAAAGAGATGAGGGATCCAGTATTAGAATTTAGAAGAGCTTTGGAAGGCTTAAAATTAAATAAGGCAGAAGCGATAACATTCCGTTGGAATTTCTAAAACCATTAGGGCAAGTGGCAACAAAACGATTAGTCACGCTGATGTGTAGAATGAATCAGGCTGGTGATACCATCAGTCTTTCGGAAAAACATCATCCATATAATTCTGAAGATAGCAAGAGCCGACAAGTGCCAGAACTATCGCACAGTCAGCTTAACACCTCATGCATCCCAGTTGCTGACAAGAAGGGAAAAGTAACGACCCCACCTATCCACTCTCTCCTCTGCATTTAACAGTTAAATTCCCATTGCAATTTTAATGTTACCACCCTTGCTTTTAATTTCATCAAAGGCTGTTTTGACTTTTATATATGGTGAGTCAGTCCTTCTGACAATCATTTCCTTTTCCATTTCTTCACCTTTTTTCATGCAGCCATTTCGCCTTGGCTTCGGTACTTCCTATCTATTCAGCTCTTAAGTAACTTGTGTTTCTGAATTTCTCTGCGCGTTTTTGTACTTCCTTCCTTCGTCTAGCAACTGAGTTATTTCTTCTGTTTCCCATGGTTTCTTCACAGTTATCTTCCTTGTACCTACGTTTTTCTTCCCAACTTCTATAACTGCCCTTTTTAGAGGGCCCTCTTCAGCTGTACTGAACTATCCATTATCGCAGTATCTGTATCCTCAGAGAAGTTCAAGCGTATATTGTCATTGCATAGTACTTCCGTATGCCATTCCTGATTCTCCTGAACCAGTGTCTTAAATTGTGAGCTAAGTCTGTATCTGCTCCTGGGTACGCCTTACAAATCCAGTATCTGATTTCGGAATCTCTGCCTGACCGCGATGTAACCCAAATGAAATCGTCCCGTATCTTCCGATATTTTCTGAGTATACCGCCTCCTCTTGTGATTCTTGAACAGAGTATTCGCTATAACTAATATTTACTGCAGTACTCAGTTGGTCTTTCTCTCCCTCGTTACAGCTGCCAAGCCCACATTCTCCTGTAAGTTTTTTCTTCTACTCCCTCCCCTACAACCGCATTCTAGTCCCCCAAGACTATTAGATGTTCATCTCCCTCTACGCACTGCCCTACCCATTCCATATCCTCGCATACTTTTTCTGTCTCTTAGTCCCCTACCAATTACACATTAGAGAAAGGAAATCAAATATCTGCCGAAAAGCCAGAGAAAATGCACCTGACGACTTTTAGGATAGACGCACTGTATGTGATGAGAAAGAATATTTACGGGCGAAGCAAATGTTCTAATGGTTTAAATGCCCTTCTGTCGAAGTTAAAACTGATTGCAAGGGAAGACCGCACATATTCACAGCCGAGCAAAGCACAGCATTTTCTTTCCCGCAGTCGTTTTCAGTGGGAAACCTTTACGATGTTGTTCATAAAACTATACAGCCTGTGTCCGTCCGAATGTTCTTCATAGAATCGACTAAAAATTTGAATTAAGTGGGTCCATTACTTTTCGAGATTTCTTGTAACAACTTTTCTCTTTTCTAAATTAAATATATATTTATATATTATGAGATGGCGCTCCAGTAGGTGTATCAAAATACGCGCGTATTCGAATGCAACGCCGTGACAAAAGTTTCAAAGGAATCGGTGAGGAACTTTCGGAGATTTAAGTTTTTGAACAAACGAACATTTATATTTTTATTTATATATACAGGGTGTTACAAAAAGGTACAGCCAAACTTTCAGGAAACATTCCTTACACACAAAGAAAGAAAATATGTTATGTGGACATGTGTCCGGAAACGCATACTTTCCATGTTAGACCTCATTTTATTACTTCTCTTCAAATTACATTAATCATGGAATGGAAACACACAGCAACAGAACGTACCAGCGTGACTTCAAACACTTTGTTACAGGAAATGTTCAAAATGTCCTCCGTTAGCGAGGATACATGCATCCACCCTCCGTCGCATGGAATCCCTGATGCGGTGATGCAGCCCTGGAGAAGGGCGTATTGTATCACAGCCGTCTACAATACGAGCACGAAGAGTCTCTACATTTGGTACCAGAGTTGCGTAGACAAGAACTTTCAAATGCCCCCATAAATAAAAGTCAAGAGGGCTGAGGTCAGGAGAGCGTGGAGGCCATGGAATTGGTCCGCCTCTACCAATCCATCGGTCACCGAATCTGTTGCTGAGAAGCGTACGAACACTTCGACTGAAATGTGCAGGAGCTCCATCGTGCATGAACCACATGTTGTGTCGTACTTGTAAAGGCACATGTTCTAGCAGCACAGGTAGACTATCCCGTATGAAATCATGATAACGTGCTCCATTGAGCGTAAGTGGAAGAACATGGGGCCCAATCAAGACATCACCAACAATGCCAGCCCAAACGTTCACAGAAAATCTGTGTTGATGACGTGACTGCACAATTGCGTGCGGATTCTCCTCAGCCCACACATGTTGATTGTGAAAATTTACAATTTGATCAAGTTGGAATGAAGCTTCATCCGTAAAGAGAACATTTTACTGAAATGAGGATTGACACATTGTTGGATGAACCATTCGCAGAAGTGTACCCGTGGAGGCCAATCAGCTGCTGATAGTGCCTGCACACGCTGTACATGGTACGGAAACAACTGGTTCTCCAGTAGCACTCTCCATACAGTGACGTGGTCAACGTTACCTTGTACAGCGGCAACTTCTCTGACGCTGACATTAGAGTTATCGTCAACGGCACGAAGAATTGCCTCGTCCATTGCAGGTGTCCTCGTCGTTCTAGGTCTTCCCCAGTCGCGAGTCATAGGCTGGAATGTTCCGTGCTTCCTAAGACGCCGATCAATTGCTTCGAACGTCTTCCTGTCGGGACACCTTCGTTCTGGAAATCTGTCTCGATACAAACGTACCGCGCCACGGCTATTGCCCCGTGCTAATCCATACATCAAATAGGCATCTGCCAACTCCGCATTTGTAAACATTGCACTGACTGCAAAACCACGTTCGTGATGAACACTAACCTGTTGATGCTACGTACTGATGTGCTTGATGCTAGTACTGTAGAGAAATGAGTCGCATGTCAACACAAGCACCGCAGTCAACATTACCTTCCTTCAATTGGGCCAACTGGCGGTGAATCGAGGAAGTACAGTACGTACTGACGAAACTAAAATGAGCTCTAACATGGAAATTAAGCGTTTCCGGACACACGTCCACATAACATCTTATCTTTATTTGTGTGTGAGGAATGTTTCCTGAAAGTTTGGCCGTACCTTTTTGTAACACCCTGTATAGATTTTCAAGCACACAACTGTATTTTGAAGCGGCAAAACACAGCAAGCCACTGGCATAAAACGAGGTACAGATGATAAATACTCGTGTATCTGCGCTCTCCGATTAACCCGTGCGGCAACTCGACTGTAGCTGCGATCTCACTTAGCTAACATCTTCAGAGTCCGATGATGGCGTGCAAACCGCGGTATCCTCCTCCGACGATAACTCCATAGCTTTCGCGTCCGGTCCATCGTTCCCTTCCACATTAACAGTAGGGTAACGATTAATACTGTGATTGCCGTGCGTGGTAGCCGCGTAGTCTTCGGCACGTTGCCACGGTTCGCGCGGCTGCCCCCTTCGGAGGTTCGAGTCCTCTCTTGGGCGTGGGTGTCTGTGTTGTCCCTAGCGCAAGTTAGTTTAAGTTAGACTAAGTAGTGCGTAAGCCTAGGAACAGATGAGCCCAGCAGTTTGGTCCTATCGGAACTTACCAAAAAAATACGATGATTAGTTTCTGTACTAAGCGGAGAAGCAATACAATAGAATAATATTCACGGTAAATGATGACAGCCAAAACAGCTGCAGGATAAAAATTTATTAAAATTCTTGACCACGGTTTCGGCATATCTAAATATACCTTCATCAGAAGTAAAATACACCAAAATCACACCCTGCAATCGAGATTCATAAAACAATAGTGCCAAAGGCGTCGTCAGTAGTTAAAATATCATCTCCATTTATACAACACAATTATGGACTGAGGGTCTATGCGAACACAGCTTACCATCAGTACTCCGCCTATGAATACTACTGACGACGCCTTTGGCACAATTGTTTTATGAATCTCCATTGCAGGGTGTGATTTTAGTGTATTTCACTTCTGATGAAGGTATATTTGGATATATCGAAACCGTGGTCAAGAATTTTAATAAATCTTTATCCTGCAACTGTTTTGGTTGTCATCATTTACGCTGAAGAATTTCAACAGTTGCTGTTTCAGCTATCTTTAAAATCTTGAAACAATAGAATAAGGAACAAAGGCCCTCTACGCACACCACACCATAGGTTGTTGCAAAATGCTCCGCTGTCCTTCCAAGCACAAACTTCGCTTGATGATGATGATGAGGTCGCATACTCCGAGGAGCGTAGGGGACGACGCGGGAGACCCGCACCGACGTACTAGGCAAGGTCCTAGTGGAGGTGGTTTGCCATTGTCTTTCTCCGACCGTAATGGGGATGAATGATGATGATGAGGACTACGCAACAACAACCAGTCATCTCGAGGCAGGAAAAATCCTGGATCCCGCCGGGAATCGAACCCGGGACCCCGTGCGCGGGAAGCGGAAAGCTACAGCGAGACCACGAGCTGCGGACAACTTAGCTTGGCCCTTGCTTTATCTGGACACTGTTTTGATCGGAAGTTGTTGCTTTGTTGTATAAATTTTTCTTCTAGAACGAATGTATCATTCTGCAGAGGAGTGTGCGCTGAAACTCCGTGGGAGATTAAAACTGTGCACAGGGCGGGGACTAGAACGCGAAACCTTGTCTGTGGCAGGGAACGTCTACCCATGCGCGGTTGACGACCTGCTCTTACAGCTCTAATTCTGCCATTACTTCTCTTCTACTCTCCGAACACAGCAGTTTTGCAGCATACCTTGTGGAACTAGTAGTGCTGGAAACTAGCACCTCTGGAATAGGTAAGGGGAACAGGTTCGAGTCAGAATCCAACGTTCAGTTCTATTATGCCAAGGAGTTTACAGCCCTTGTTGTAAACATAGAATGTGATCTGACTTATGGAAAAAAAAATGCAAATGCCGTGTGGCTAGGGCCTCCCGTCTGTAGACCGTTCGCCTGGTGCAAGTCTTTCGAGTTGACGCCACTTCGGCGACTTGCGTGTCGATGGGGATTAAATGATGATGAAAGACACACAACACCCAGTCATCACGAGGCAGAGAAAATCCCTGGCCCCGCCGGGAATCGAATCCGGGACCCCGTGCGCGGGAAGCGAGAACGCTACCGCAAGACCACGAGATGCGGACCTGACTTATGGAAATTAAGTAAACGAGAAATAAAATACTGTTATTATTACACTACTGGCCATTAAAATTGCTACACCAAGAGGAAATGGAGATGATAAACCGGTATTCATTGGACAAATATATTATACTAGAACTCACATGTGACTACATTTTCAAGCAATTTGGGTGCATAGATCCTGAGAAATCAGTACCCAGAACAACCACCTCTGGCCGTAATAACGGCCTGGATACGCCTGGGTATTGAGTCAAACAGAGCTTGGATGGCGTGTACAGGTACAGCTGCCCATGTAGCTTCAACACGATACCACAGTTCATCAAGAGTAGTGACTGGCGTATTGTGACGAGCCAGTTGCTCGGCCACCATTGACAAGACGTTTTCAATTGGTGAGAGATCTGGAGAATGTGCTGGTCAGGGCAGCAGTCGAGCATTTTCGATATCGAGCAAGGTACAGGACCTGCAACATGCGGTCGTCCATTATCCTGCTGAAATATAGGGTTTCGCAGGAATCGAATTAAGGGTAGAGCCACGGGTCGTAACTCATCTGAAATGTAACGTCCACTGTTCAAAGTGCCGTCAATGCGAACAAGAGGTGGCCGAGACGTGTAACCAATGGCACCCCATACCATCACGCCGCGTGATACACCAGTATGGCTATGACGAATACACACTTCCAATGTGCGTTCACCGCGATGTCGCCAAACACGGATGCGACCATCATGATGCTGTAAACAGAACCTGGATTCATTCGAAAAAATGACGTTTTGCCATTCGTGCACCCAGGTTCGTCGCTGAGTACACCATCGCAGGCTCTCCTGCCTGTGATGCAGCGTCAAGGATAACCGCAGCCATGGTCTCCTAGCTGATAATCCATGCTGCTGCAAACGTCGCCGAACTGTTCGTGCAGATGGTTGTTGTCCTGCAAATGTACCCATCTGTTGACTCATGGATCGAGACGTGGCTGCACGATCCGTTACTGCCATGCGAATAAGATGCCTGTCATCTCGACTGCTAGAGATACGAGGCCGTTGGGATCCAGCACGGCGTTGCGTATTACCTTCCTGAACTCACCGATTCCATATTCTGCTAACAGTCATTGGATCTCGACCAATGCGATAGCAATGTTGCGGTACGATAAACCGCAATCGCGATAGGCTACAATCCGACCTTTATCAAAGTCGTAAACGCGATAGTACGCATTTCTCCTCCTTACACGGGGCATCACAACAACGTTTCACCAGGCAACGCCGGTCAACTGGTGTTTGTGTATAAGAAATCGGTTGGAAACTTTCCTCATGTCAGGACGTTGTTGGTGCGCCATCGGCGCCAACCTTGTGTGAATGCTCTGAATAGCTAATCATATGCATATGACAGCATCTTCTTCCTGTTGGTTAAATTTCGCGTCTGTAGCATGTCTTCTTCGTCGTGTAGTAATTTTAATGGCCAGTAGTGTATTTAATTTTGCTAAAAGGGGGGAAATTGCAGGAAAAAATTCCCTGACAGGATAAGAGTTAAAAAATGGTCATCTGAACTATGACCGGAAATGCTTTCCAAGGGAAGTACACTCACTTGAAGATGGAGGTGAAATCTCCTTGACAGTACAGATTTCAATGACTGAAAGCGCACGAGGGAACACACTTGACCAAGTCGCAATGTTCTGTCTGTGCTAATGTTTCAGTCCTTACTCAAGAAGGCAGTCGCGCTCAGAAGTTGGCACTACAGGGCATCCGTCTCACTGCTGTTGCCAACTCACTGGTGTGGACGTTTGTTGTGTAGTTTAGCGCTGAGAGACGATGCCCCGGTATGCCAACCAGGAAAAGGCAGGCGTGATCTTTACATACGGATAGGCAGGCAGCAGCACGACTGTACAAGGAAAAGTATCCCCACCGACAGCAACTACGCCTATTTATTTACAGCAGAATTCCTTCGTTGGTGTGAGACTGGTGTGTTTACGGGAATGGATAACCATGAAGGGCGAGTACGCCTAGTAAGTACACGGGCCTTGGAGGAACAAGTGTTGGACACTGAGGTGGTTGGTTGGTTGGTTTTGTGGAAGGAGACCAGACAGCGTGGTCATCGGTCTCATCGGACTAGGGAAGGATGGGGAAGGAAGTCGGCCGTGCCCTTTCAGAGGAACCATCCCGGCATTTGCCTGGAGTGATTTAGGGAAATCACGGAAAACCGAAATCAGGATGGCCGGACGCGGGATTGAACCGTCGTCCTCCCGAATGCGAGTCCAGTGTCTTACCACTGCGCCACCTCGCTCGGTCACTGAGGTGGCAAAAGCCATGACATAGCGATGTGCACATACATTCAGATGGCAGTAGTATCGAGTCTTCTTCTTCTGTAGTGGTCAATCCAAGGACTGGTTTGCAACAGCTACAATGCCAGCTTGTCTCCATTCTGTGCGTCTTTCAGCTTTTCTCTTCATTTCTTTATAGGTGTTACATCCCACATCTTTCACGATTTGATCCATGTACCTCAGTCGTGCTCTTCCTCTTGGTCTTCTTCCCTCGACATATCCCTTTATGATTGTGTTCAGGAGTCCTTTATATCTTAATAGATGGCCTGAGAATTGCACTCTTCTTTTAACAATGAAACTCCAGAAGCTTCTCTTCTCACCTGCTCTTTCCAGAACCACTTCGTTTGTGACCTTGTCGATCCATTCTATTTTGAGCATGCGTCTATAGCACCACATTTCAAAAGAATTTAGCTTCTGGTCTTCCTCTGTCCCGAGAGTCCATGTTTCACACCCATAGCATGCCACACTCCACACATATGGTTTCAAAAATCTTTTCCTGATTTCAAGGCTGATGCTATTAGATGTTAATATGTTTTTCTTCTTGTTAAAAGCAGCCTTTGCTTGAGCAATTCTACTTCTCACTTCTGCCTTGCTCCTTCCATCGCTGGTAATATTACTGCCCAGATAAGTAAATTTATCAACTTGTTCAAGCAGTTCATTGCCTACATGAACTTGGACTTTCACTTGATCTTCTTTGTCGCATGCCATTACTTTTGTTTTTCCTTTATTAATTCTCATATTATATTCTTCACCCATAACTTTATCCATTCTATTCAGTAGGACTACAAGATCTTCTTCACTTTCAGCCAGGACAGCTATATCATCGGCATATCATATCTATTCGTTGGCCATGAATTCACCTGTCTGTGAATTTTCCCTTACTTTTTTCAGCGCTCTTCAATGTATACGTTAACGATAACAGGGGATAGTGCGCAACCTTGTCGGACACCTTTCCGTATCTGCTCCTCTTCTTCTTTTGTCCGTCCACGGATAACTGCTGTCTCGTTTTTGTACAGGTTCCATATCATTTTTCTATCTTTATGGTCTATTCCTACTTTTTTGAGTACCTCAAACATCTTATCCCATTTAACATTATCAAAGGCTTTCTCGACATCTACGAAAGCTATGTATCTTTTCAGGTTCTTATCTAGTCGTTTTCTATTATTAGTGTTAGAGCAAGTATTGCTTCTGTGGTTCCTCTATCTTTCCGGAATCCAAACTGGTCTTCGGAGAGTGTAGCTTCGACTTTTTGTTCTATGCGTTTTAGGATAATTGAGGTTAATATTTTAGAGGCGTGAGTAACTAGGCTGAGCGTCCTATAATTTTCACATCTTGTAGCATTGTACACAAGGTATAAAAGGGCAGTGCATTGGCGGAGCTGTCATTTGAGCTCAGGTGATTCCAGTGAAAAGGTTTGCAACGTGATTTTGGCCGCACGACTGGTATTAACAGACTCTGACGCGGTTTGATAGTTGGACCTAGTCGCACGGGACGTTCCATTTCGCAAATTGTTAGGGAATTCAATATTCCGAGATGCATAGTCTCAAGAGCGTGCCGAGAATATCAAATTTCAGGCATTATCTCTCACTGTGGACAATGTAGTGACCAGTTGCTTCTACTTAACGACAGAGAGCGGCGGCGTTTGCGTAGAGTTGTCAGTGTTACGAGATCAACAACACTGCGTGAAATAACCCGAGAAATCAATGTGGCACGTACGACGAACGTATCCGTCAGGACAGGGCGGAGAAATTTGGGGTTAATGGCTTATGACAGCAGACGACTGACGCGAGTGCCTATATTAACAGCACGACATCGCTTGCAGCGTCTCTCCTGAGGTGACGATATCGGTTGGACCCTAGACGACTGGAAAACCGTCACCCGGTCAGATGAGTCCGGATTTCGTTTGATAAGAGCTGATGACAGGGTTCGAGTGTGGCTCAGACCCCACGAAGACAAGGACCCAAGTTGTCAAGAAGGCACTGTGCAAGTTGGTGGTGGTTCCATAATGGTGTCGGCTGCGTTTACATGCAATGGATTGGGTCCTCTGGTGCAACTGAAACGATGATTGACTGAAAATGGTTATGTGCGGTTAGTTGGAGACCATTTGCCGCCATTCGTGGACTTCGTGTTCCCAAACAACGATGGAATTTTTATGGATGTTAATACGCCATATCACCGAGCCACAGTTATTCGCGACTAGTTTGAATAACATTCTGGACAATTAGAGCGAATGATCTGGCCATGCAGATCGCCCGACATGAATCCCATCGAACAGTTATGGCACATAATCGAGGGGTCAGTTCGTCCACAAAATCCTGCACCGGTAACATTTTCGCAATTCTGGACGGCTAGTATATAGAGGGTGTATACAAGGGCGAGGTTCTTGAGGACAGTATTATGGAAATGGAAGAGGATGTAGATGAAGATGAAATGGGAGATACGATACTGCGTGAAGAGTTTGACAGAGCACTGAAAGACCTAAGTCGAAACAAGGCCCCCGGAGTAGACAACACTCCTTTAGAACTACTGACACCCTTGGGAGAGCCTGTCCTGACAAAACTCTACCATCTGGTGAGCAAGATGTATGAGACAGGCAAAATACCATCAGACTTCAAAAAGAGTATAATAATTCCAATCCCAAAGAAAGCAGGTGTTGACCGAACTATCAGTTTAATAAGCCACAGCTGCAAAATACTAACACGAATTCTTTACAGACGAATGGAAAAACTGGTAGAAACCGATATCGGGGAAGATCAGTTTGGATTCCGTAGGAATGTTGGAACACGTGAGGCAATACTGACCCTACGACTTATATTAGAAAATGGATTAAGAAAAGGCAAACCTACGTTTCTAGCATTTGTAGACTTAGAGAAAGCTTTTGACAATGTTGACTGGAATACTCTCTTTCAAATTCTAAAGGTGGCAGGGGTAAAATACAGGGAGCGAAAGGCTATTTACAATTTATACAGAAACCAGATGGCAGTTATAAGAGTCGAGGGGCATGAAAGGGAAGCAGTGGTTGGGAAGGGAGTGAGACAGGGTTGTAGCCTATCCCCGATGTTATTCAATCTGTATATTGAGCAAGCAGTAAAGGAAACGAAAGATAAATTCCGAGTAGGAATTAAAATCCATGGAGAAGAAATAAAAACTTTGAGGTTCGCCGATGACATTGTAATTCTGTCAGAGACAGCAAAGGACCTGGAAGAGCAGCTGAACGGAATGGACAGTGTCTTTAAAGGAGGATATAAGATGAACATCAATAAAAACAAAACGAGGATAATGGAATGTAGTCGAATTAAATCGTGTGATGCTGAGGGAACTAGATTAGGAAATGAGACGCTTAAAGTAGTAAAAGAGTTTTGCTAGTTGGGGAGCAAAATAACTGATGATGGTCGAAGTAGAGAGGATATAAAATGTAAACTGGCAATGGCGAGGAAAATGTTTCTGTAGAAGAGGAATTTGTTAACATCGAGTATAGATTTAAGTGTCAGGAAGTCGTTTCTGGAAGTATTTGTGTGGAGTGTAGCCATGTATGGAAGTGAAACGTGGACGATAAATAGTTTGGACAAGAAGAGAACAAAAGCTTTCGAAATGTGATGCTACAGAAGAATGCTGAAGATTAGATGGGTAGATCACATAACTAATGAGGAGGGATTGAACAGAATTGGGGAGAACAGAAATTTGTGCCACAACTGGACTAGAAGAAAGGATCGGTTGGTAGGACATATTCTGAGGCATCAAGGGATCACCAATTTAGTATTGGAGGGCAGTGTGGAGGGTAAAAATCTTCGAGGGAGACCAAGAGATGAATACACTAGACAGATTCAGAAGGATGTAGGTTGCAGTAAGTACTGTGAGATGATGAAGCTTGCACAGGATAGAGTAGCATGGAGAGCTGCATCAAACCAGTCTCTGGACTGAAGACCACAACAACAACAGAGGCAACATGGCTCAGTATTTCTGCAGGGGGCTTCCAACGACTTGTTGAGTCCTTCCTACAATGTGGTGCTGCACTATGCCGGGCTAAAGGAGGTCCGACACGATATTAGGCGGTATTACATGACTAATGTGACCACATTGTATGATCCCGGCATTAACACAAGGCAGATGGGCCGCCAGCAGGGCGTTAGATAGGCGACCGTGTGGAGCATTCTCCACGACAGATGACGCTCTCCGTATTATAACGCCTGCAGGCAATATTACCTACAGAATTGCCTCTGCAGCAGCAGTTGTGTCACTGCTTCGCCGCACAGTCCGCCACGATGCTGCGATTTCTGCCATTCATTTTATTCACAGATGAGAGGCGATGAACTCCACAACACCCCTCTGCGGGCTGCGGAGAATCCTCACAGTGGCAACAACTCCGGTTCAGCCCCAATGTGTGGGCGGCATTATAGGCGACCGTCTCGTGGGACCTGACGTTCTGTCAGAAAGCCTCATCAGGCGAGACATATCTGCACTTACATTGGGCGACCCTTCCTTCCCTGCTGGAAGACATGCCTTTGGTGATATGAAGGGTAATGTGGCTACTACACGATGGTGCTCTAGCTCGCTTTTGCATTTCCGTGCGGAGGCATTTCGACATCTGCGAGGTGGTCCAGTTGCATGGCCTGCCTGTTCGCCGGATCTCGGCCCTTTCGATTTCTACCTGTGGGGGCACCTGAAAGAAGTCGGGTGTTTGTAGTCCATCCCCGACTTGCACACTTTGGAACAACGTAGTCATGAAGACTGTGACGCCATTCCGTTGCAGGACGGCACATTTCAACGTGCGCGTGCGAAGTTGCTTTGTCGTGTTCGCGCATGCCTCTGGGTGCCATTTCGAACACCTTGTTAAACGGTGCTCTCATCACAAGATGTTGTGTGCTGCAACACTCTCATTCACACACACACACACACACACACACACACACACACACACACACACACACAGGGGGGGGGGGGGGCAAACATACGAAATTTGGGATGTACACGTTGTAAGAGGTCCATGAATAAGGAATTTATTGCTAGCGCACTCGAGCAGATGTAACTTCGATGGAATGCTCATGCGCTGCCTGCGATATGTAAGCTAAAATCGTAGACCAGAGAGCAGTGTCGGTAGCAGTAGTAGTAGCAGCTCGCAGTCGGGCAGTGGGGCCGGTCGTGGAGGGCGATGGCGGTGCCTGACCGATGCAGTATAAGGTAAAAGCAGCCGCGCGCATATGTAAGTTGTAACAACTGATTTTGTAGTATTGTTATATCAAGTCCCATGCAAATGTTTTTAAAAATCTTTTAATAATAATCTTTCTTATAAAGATAACTTTTGACAATCATTCATCTGAATTTAAAGATTTTACTAACTTCTCCTATCCATGGTCATCCCTATAATCGTAAAGAATATTCAGTTGTTTCTTTTTATACATAACAAATCTAGTGGCCAGCATTGCATTGGGCTGTGCCAGAAAAATTTCTTATAGGAGCAGACATATACGCGTTATCCGGCGACTTCATTGAGGTAAGAATTTTCAATTTATTCAGAATGATCTTTCAGGGCCATGACGCAGCATTGCTGACGTCCGGATTTACCAGTTTAGGTTCACTGTCAGTTAATTATTGAAAGGTTATATATGAGTCACATTTTCATTGGGAGGTTAGTGACGTTTTATTCCGAGGTTACGGAAATAAACTGTTGGGAGATTCCACAAAATGTGAATATTATAATTATTTAAACTGTTAGGAGGTTGCACTAGTGTAACCCAGCCAGTGCAGCCCAGCCCAGTGCAATGCTGGCCACTAGATTTGTTATGTAAAAAAAGAAACAACTGATTTTTCTTTACGATAATAGGGATGACCATGGATAGGAGATATAGTAAAATCTTTAAATTCAGATGAATGATTGTCAAAAGTTATATTTATAAGAAAGATTATTATTAAAAGATTTTTAAAAACATTTACATGGGACTTGATATAACAACAGTACAAAATCAGTCGTTACAAATTACATAAGCGCGCGGCTGCTTTTACCTTATACTGCATCGGTCAGGCACCGCCATCGCTCTCCACGACCGGCCCAACCGCCCGACTACGAGCTACTACTCCTACTGCTGCCGACACTGCTCTCTGGTCTGCGATTCTATTGTAGCGTACATATCGCAGGCAGCGCATGAGCAATCCATCGAAGTTACATCTGTTCGAGTGCGCTAGCAACAAATTCCTTAGTCATGGACCTCTTACAACGTTTTCAACGTTGTTTGAGATAGGAATCTTAGGAATATATTTCAAAAATTTCAGCCATTTTCTGTGCGTAGCCGTCTTAGAATCCGCCGCTCGGTTTTGGTGCCCAAAAACCAAGTTTTTCAAGTTTTCTGAGGAAACTCCAACAAACTAAATAGTGGCTCCATAAGTGTCTTATATAGAGCACATATAATGCAAAAGGAAGCAAGCGGTTTGGTCCATTTGCCTAAGCTGGAGGATGTGTGAAATAGCCAAACTTTGACCCTGTACTGTAGGTTAGTCACAGTAAGACAATCCTTATGTTGAGTATACAAATTGTCCTTGTCTGTTCAAAACACTTGGCCCTACCTTACTATCACCACTAAACACAAAAGTGTGAGCCGAAGAAAAATTACGTTTTTAAGTGAGGCGTTTTGGAACATATTGCGAGGGACACTCAGTAAGTAATGCAACACATTTTTTCTATAATCAGGTTGGTTTTATTTAAGATTACAATACAACATACTATTGCCGACTTTTTGGCTATAAAACTCTATTTTTCAACCTAATTGCTGTTTAATGCGACGGATTTACGCCACCTTTCTGGGAAAGCCTATATGCCTCTTGCCCTATGGTACCACTCTACTTATCGACGTCGGAGCCACCGTCTTGTTGCATCAATAACCTCCCCATCATCCACTTGCTGCTTCCCGCCGAATGCATGCTCCATTGGACCAAACAGATGGAACTCGGAAGGTGCGAGATCCGGGCACAAAGCTTTAAGTATCCCAACTGCTGGAGGGGTGTGTCAGCACTACCAGCAGAGGCGTCCACTAATGCAGCGAGGTATCTGATTGCGATACGTATAAAACCTCGAATGAGAGTGTCCGCACGTTCGACATTGCAGGAGTCACAGCTGTGTGCGGACGGCCGGCACGCGGTAGACTCCTCGCCCAACGACTCGTCGTGCTTTTGTTCACTGGCTGCTCTCCATAGACACTCTGCAAGTGCCTGAGAGTAACTGCGATGCTCTGTTTTTCCGCCAAAAGAAACTAAATGACAGCCCTCTGTTTGGAACACAGCTCCGTTCCAGGCGCCATTTTGAAGGCTACGCATAACGCCTCTGTCTTTCGGAATTTCGTGAAACTATAGGGGCTGAAGCGGGAATTCCGCGATGTCCCACAACAAATTAGGCAATTTTTCAGCCGAGATAGGACTAGAAAAAATGTGTTGCGTAACATATTTGAGCCGTGTTGGGCTCATATTATGCGTTGGTTTAAACCTTAGCAACTATTCTGTGTTTGATTTTCCTCGGTTATAGCGATTATGCTGTTGTTCTCTCTCTCCGTGAGAGGCAGCAGCCGTGTGTATCGATATTCGCACCTTGTACTATCTTTGGTCTGGTGCTTATAGTTTCCGGCTGTGCTGTGTGCGACCAGTCGATCGGTTGGCGTGGAGCAGCGAGAAAATGTCCGCGTGGCGTGGTTTGGCCGGGCCCGCTGGTGGCCTCTACACAGTGTCGGAGTGTGTGGGGGTTGTTCCCGTTTGCTACGAGGTCCATGGCTCACTGAGCCTGGACACGAAAATTGAGTTTGGATTACCAGCAAGTCAAGACAGTTCACATTGTGCATTGAGTCAAACAGAGCTTGGATGACGTGTGCAGGTACAGCTGCCCATACAGCTTCAACACGATACCACAGTTCATCAAGAGTAGTGACTGGCGTATTGTGACGAGCCAGTTGCTCGGCCACCATTGACCAGACGTTTCCAATTGGTGAGAGATCTGGAGAATGTGTTGGCCAGGGCAGCAGTAGAACATTTTCTGTATCCAGAAAGGCCCGTTCAGGACCTGCAACAAGTGGTCGTGCATTATCCTGCTGAAATGTACGGTTTCGCAGGGATCGAATGAAGGGTAGAAGCACGGGTCGTAACATATCTGAAATGTAACGTCCACTATTCAAAGTGCCGTCAATGCGAACAAGAGGTGACCGAGACGTGTAACCAATGGCACCCCATACCATCACGCCGGTTGATACGCCAGTATGGCGATGTCGAATACACGCTTCCAATGTGCGCTCACCGCGATGTCAAATGGTTCTGAGTACTATGGGACTTAACATCTTAGGTCATCAGTCCCCTAGAACGTAGAACTACTTAAACCTAACTAACCTAAGGACATCACACACATCCATGCCCGAGGCAGGATTCGAACCTGCGACTGTAGCGGTCGCGCGGTTCCAGACTGAAGCGCCTAGAACCGCTCGGCCACACTGAACGGCTCACCGCGATGTCGCTAAACACGGATTCTACCATCATGATGCTGTAAACAGAACCTGGATTCATCAGAAAAAATGACGTTTTGCCATTCGTGCACCCAAGTGCGTCGTTGAGTACACCATCGCAAGCGCTTCTGTCTGTGATGCAGCGTCAAGGGTAACCGCAGCCACGGTCTCCGAGCTGGTAGTCCATGCTGCTGCAAACGTCGTCGAACTGTTCGTGCAGATGGTTGTTGTCTTGCAAACGTCCCCATCTGTTGACTCAGGGATCGAGACGTGGCTGCACGATCCGTTACTGCCATGCGGATAAGATGCCTGTCGCCTCGACTGCTAGTGATACGAGGCCGTTGGGATCCAGCACGGCGTTCCATATTACCCTCCTGAACCCACCGATTCCATATTCTGCTAACAGTCATTGGATCTCGACCAACGCGGTCAGCAATGTCGCGATACTATAAACCGCAATCGCGATAGGCTACAATCCGACCTTTATCAAAGTCGGAAACGTGATGGTACGCATTTCTCCTCCTTACACGAGGCATCACAACAACGTTTCGCCAGGCAACGCCGGTCAACTGCTGTTTGTGTATGAGAAATCGGTTGGAAACTTTCCTCATGTCAGCACGTTGTAGGTGTCACCACCGGCGCCAACCTTGTGTGAATGCTCTGCAACGTTAATCATTTGCATATCACAGCATCTTCCTCCCGTCGGTTAAATTTCGCGTCTGTGCCACGTCATCTTCGTGGTGTAGCAATTTTAATGGCCAGTAGTGTAACAAAGACACATTCTTGATACTTCTATAACATTTTGATGATGCCAGTGGCCATGCCCAGAAGTATTTAGACCAAGGCAGATACCCACATTGTACTGAAAGCTCTTTGACGAGTACAGGATTTCAGTGGCTTTCCCACGACGGTATCCACCGGCCTCAGCAAGTACCAGTCGGATGAAGTACTCTTCTGACGTGGATTCATTCATCATGCCGGCTATTTATTTTGTTTCGACGTATTGGCTCCTAATAAAGTTTTTCCGACCTTACAGCTGCGACAGGTGGATATTTTAACATCTTTACGTGGTAGGAAGCTCGAGAAAGCCTTATCAGTTTACATCGTCGTGAGATCGTACACTCATATCTCTTCTTGTTTTTCTCGCAGTTTCGGACGAACAGCAGGGAATTACCGACTGGCAGCACACAGATATGAGCGCAGTGTTATTACACTGCGCTCTCTGTCGCAAGTTTTGGGACCGACTGATCAGATAAGTGGCCAACCGTCGCTCAAAACAACAACACAGATAACGAAACATTTCCGTAAGTCCAAAAACACCACTAGAACGTCTGTTTCACACATGTATCATCGTACATATAGACTCATACTGTCTTAGTGCGAAACAGTGTTGTAACTTGCTTTTGCCTCGTTGCGGAAACTGTGAGAAGTTTGTGAACTCACGCAACCACCAAATACGCGAAACCACACACGTACCTCCTACCGGGAAACTAGCGACACTTGTTATTCCGAAAGTGCTGACAAGCGCATTTTTTAATTATCATTCTGTTTCTGTGGAAATGAGATCACTAAGTAAAAATAGGAATCGTGTGAGATGAGGAACTTTGTTTCAATCGCTCGAAAACGTACATCGGTTATTTGCATCCGCAGCTGTTACACAGGGTGAATTCTATCGATAAACTTTCAGAGGAGTACCTTGTGAGTATTTTGGTATAAGAGACCCACTGTCGCCGGCTCGTTACAGAGATATTGCATTTCCTTTTGTACATAATGTGAAGGACAATCAAACTATTAAGATCAAAGATGGTAAAATGGTCTACATCAAAGTGAGTGAGATCCCAATTCCCTGTATGACGACCGCTTTCATACGGTGGAGGTTTCTCTTCAGCGTATGTAAAACTAATATTTCATGTTCCACGTCTTCCAAGCTGCAAGTGCACATAAAAACATATGACTCCTCGGTCAAACCATGCACAAACCAGCAGACGAGCATCCGATCTGAACCGTGAATTGATGTTTTAGTGGCCATGCACGGTTCAGAGCGGATGCTCATCTGCTGGTTCGTCCATGGTTTAACCGAGGAGTGATACGTTTTTATGTGCACTTGCACCTTGGAAGTCGTGGAACATGAAATACTAGTTTTATGTGACCTGAAGATATACCTCCAGGAAACATCCATTGCGGACTTGGACTTTCACTCCGTTTAATATAGACTATTTTAAAAGCTTTGATATTAATTGTTTGATAGTCCTGTACATTATGTACAAGTTCTTTAGCTGTGGTTGCCCGACTTATAAGGTTATTTGTACCATTTTGTCTGGTTTCTTTCCCCGGTTTGTTTTGCGTCTGTATTGCACTGAAAGTAATGCACAACAATGCAACTGTCGATGGTATGCGCTGCGAATCTTGCTACCATTCGCTCACGGTATCTTTTGTTGACAAAAGTAGTATCCAATTTACTCTTCGCCTTCAAGATGACATACAATACTGCTCGGATCTGTGTTAGATTTGTCTTTCCGGCAGTGTTAGCTGCGTCAATTATGCTTTTAAGCTGTCTAGAAGTTTGAAATGGCTAGGAGAGGGATTTGGCAGACTGGAAAAGAAGGTAGAGGAGTTGGGGCTCCGAGTAAACGACACCAAAACACGGTATGTCTTTGCTTCCAGGAGAAACGCTGCTGTTTAAGATAACTACACTCCTGGAAATTGAAATAAGAACACCGTGAATTCATTGTCCCAGGAAGGGGAAACTTTATTGACACATTCCTCGGGTCAGATACATCACATGATCACACTGACAGAACCACAGGCACATAGACACAGGCAACAGAGCATGCACAATGTCGGCACTAGTACAGTGTATATCCACCTTTCGCAGCAATGCAGGCTGCTATTCTCCCATGGAGACGATCGTAGAGATGCTGGATGTAGTCCTGTGGAACGGCTTGCCATGCCATTTCCACCTGGCGCCTCAGTTGGACCAGCGTTCGTGCTGGACGTGCAGACCGCGTGAGACGACGCTTCATCCAGTCCCAAACATGCTCAATGGGGGACAGATCCGGAGATCTTGCTGGCCAGGGTAGTTGACTTACACCTTCTAGAACACGTTGGGTGGCACGGGATACATGCGGACGTGCATTGTCCTGTTGGAACAGCAAGTTCCCTTGCCGGTCTAGGAATGGTAGAACGATGGGTTCGATGACGGTTTGGATGTACCGTGCACTATTCAGTGTCCCCTCGACGATCACCAGTGGTGTACGGCCAGTGTAGGAGATCGCTCCCCACACCATGATGCCGGGTGTTGGCCCTGTGTGCCTCGGTCGTATGCAGTCCTGATTGTGGCGCTCACCTGCACGGCGCCAAACACGCATACGACCATCATTGGCACCAAGGCAGAAGCGACTCTCATCGCTGAAGACGACACGTCTCCATTCGTCCCTCCATTCACGCCTGTCGCGACACCACTGGAGGCGGGCTGCACGATGTTGGGGCGTGAGCGGAAGACGGCCTAACGGTGTGCGGGACCGTAGCCCAGCTTCATGGAGACGGTTGCGAATGGTCCTCGCCGATACCCCAGGAGCAACAGTGTCCCTAATTTGCTGGGAAGTGGCGGTGCGGTCCCCTACGGCACTGCGTAGGATCCTACGGTCTTGGCGTGCATCCGTGCGTCGCTGCGGTCTGGTCCCAGGTCGACGGGCACGTGCACCTTCCGCCGACCACTGGCGACAACATCGATGTACTGTGGAGACCTCACGCCCCACGTGTTGAGCAATTCGGCGGTACGTCCACTCGGCCTCCCGCATGCCCACTATACGCCCTCGCTCAAAGTCCGTCAACTGCACATACGGTTCACGTCCACGCTGTCGCGGCATGCTACCAGTGTTAAAGACTGCGATGGAGCTCCGTATGCCACGGCAAACTGGCTGACACTGACGGCAGCGGTGCACAAATGCTGCGCAGCTAGCGCCATTCGACGGCCAACACCGCGGTTCCTGGTGTGTCCGCTGTGCCGTGCGTGTGATCATTGCTTGTACAGCCCTCTCGCAGTGTCCGGAGCAAGTATGGTGGGTCTGACACACCGGTGTCAATGTGTTCTTTTTTCCATTTCCAGGAGTGTATATCAAGCTGAACGAGGCCAGCTATGAGAGATGTGAAAGGTTCCTATGCTTGGGAATGCAGGTAACCGATGATAACAGCATAAGTGAAGAAATAAACTGACGGAAAAAAATCACAACACCAAAAAATAATTAATTTAGAGTAACGAAATTTCGGAAATACATTTGTCTAGGTAACATATTTAAGTGATTAACATTGCAGAATCATATTTTAATGTAGGCGTGAGATAAATCACTGCAAATGCGAATGCTGGTGTATTAATAACCGGTGTAACCACCAGAATGTTGAATACAAGCATGCAAACGTGCTTGCATTGTGTTGTACCAGATGCCGAGTGTCCGTTTGTGGGGTGGAATTCCGCGTCTGCTGCACTCGGTCGGTCAACACAGGGACTGTTAATGCTAGTTGTGGATGATGCTGGCTGGCGTAGTCGTCTGATGATGTACCATATGTCTCCCACTGGAGACAGATCTGGTGATCGAGTAGGCTAAGGCAACATGTCAACACTCTGTAGAGAATGTTGGGTTACAACAGCGGTACTATAGACCTATATCTCTAACGTCGATCAGTTGTAGAATTTTGAAACACGTATTATGTTCGAGTATAATGACTTTTCTGGAGACTAGAAATCTACTCTGTAGGAATCAGCATAGGTTTCGAAAAAGACCATCGTGTGAAACCCAGCTCGCGCTATTCGTCCACGAGACTCAGAGGGCCATAGACACGGGTTCCCAGGCAGATGCCGTGTTTCTTAACTTCCGCAAGGCGTTCGATACAGTTCCTCACAGTCGTTTATTGAACAAAGTAAGAGTATATGGACTATTAGGCCAACTGTGTGATTGGATTGATGAGTTCCTAGATAATAGAACGCAGCATGTCATTCTCAATGGAGAGAAGTCTTCCGAAGTAAGAGTGATTTCAGGTGCCGCAGGGGAGTGTCGTAGGATCGTTGCTATTCACAATATATATAAATGACCTTGTGTATAACATCGGAAGTTCATTGAGGCTTTTTGCGGATGATGCTGTGGTATGTCGAGAGGTTGTAACAACGGAAAATTGTACCGAAATGGAGGAGGATCTGCAACGAATTGACGCATGGTGCAGGGAATGGCAATTGAACCTCAATGTAGATAAGTATAATGTGCTGAGAATACGTAGAAAGAAAGATCCTTTATCATTTAGCTACAATATAGCAGGTCAGCAACTGGAAGCAGTTAACTTCATAAATTATCTAGGAGTAGGCATTAGAAGTGATTTAAAATGGACTGACCATATAAAATTAATCGTCGGTAAAGCAGATGCCAGACTAAGATTCATTGGAAGAATCCTAAGGAAATGCAGTCCGAAAACAAAGGAAGTAGGTTACAGTACACTTGTTCGCCCACTGCTTGAATACTGCTCACCGGTGTGGGATCCATACCAGATAGGGTTGATAGAAGAGACAGAGAAGATCCAACGGAGAGCAGCGCGCTTCGTTACAGGATCATTTAGTAATCGGGAAAGCGTTACGGAGATGATAGATAAACTCCAGTGGAAGACTCTGCAAGAGAGACGCTCAGTAGCTCGGTACGGGCTTTTGTTGAACTTTCGAGAACATACCTTAAACGAGGAGTCAAGCAGTATATTGTTCCCTCCTACGTATATCTCACGAAGAGACCATGAGGATATAATCAGAGAGATTAAAGCCCACACAGAGACATACCGACACTCTTTCTTTACGCGAACAATACGAGACTGGAACAGAAGGGAGAACCGATAGAGGTACTCAAGGTACCCCCCGCCACACACCGTCAGGCTGCTTGCGGAGTATGGGTGTAGATGTAGACGTAGATACGTGGGTGAGCATTATCCTGTAGGAAAACACCCCCTGGAATGCTGTTCATGAATGGCAGTTCAAGCCGCGCGGGATTAGCCGAACGGTCTAGGGTGCTGCAGTCATGGACTGTGCAGCTGGGCCTGGCAGAGGTTCGAGTCCTCCCTCGGGCATGTGTGTGTGTGTTTGTCCTTAGGATAATTTAGGTTAAGTAGTGTGTAAGCTTAGGGACTGATGAGCTTAGCTGTTAAGTCCCATAAGATTTTAAAAAAATGGCAGCTCACAGGTCTAATCTCCAGACTGACGTAAAAATTTGCGAGGGGGGGGGGGGGATAACCACGAGAGTGTGCTCCTGCTGTCATATGAAATCAAGCTCCAGACCATAACTCTAGGTGTAGGTCCAGTGTGCAGACAGGTTGGTTGCAGGCCCTCAACTGGCTTCCTTGTAACCAACACATGGCTATTACTGGCACCGAGGCGGAAACAGTTGTCATCAGTAAACGCAACAGGTCACCACCTTGCGCTGTACTGAAGTCGGAAATGTCGGTGGTTTGTGGTCAGTGGTATGCACGCTACAGGGCTTCTGGCTTGGAGTTTTCCTTAGAGTAACCGATTTGTAACAGTTCCTTGTGTCATTGTGGTGCTGCTCAAATTGCTGGTGCTGATGCAGTATGGTGCGCCAAAGCCATGTGCCAAACACGATGGTCTTCCCCTTCGATAGTGCCACGTGGCCAAACGGAGAGAGGTCTTCTTGCGACCGTACATTATCATGACGACTGCTGCCAGCAATGATGTACTGTGGCTACACTCCGACCAAGTCTTTCTGCAGTATCGCGGAAGGAACACCGAGCTTCTCGTAACCATATTACGCGACTTCATTCAACCGCAGTGAAATGTTGATAATGACATCTTTGTGGCCTTAGAGGCATACTTGAGTAACATCAAGTCGTCACGCCCAGTCTCAAAGGGAACTAACTTTCATGACCGTTACAAGGTGTATTTAAAGCAAAAGCTGATCTGCATCCTCATAGTGGCGCTACTAACACCACTCTTGCGCGACTGGCGCGAAATTGGAATATAAGCCATCTTTCATATGTAGAAACACGTCTACCGATTTTCGTTTATGTCGCACCACTCCTTCTTTGAGTTGTGATTCTTTTTCCGTCGGTGTAAAAGCGAGGATTGCCGCGGGATATAGAGTTTTCTGATCTCTGATTAAGACTGTTCAGTCACGAAGCGTGAGCAGAAAATTGAAGGTGATTTTCTATCGATCGGTTAGAAAGCCAATGGTAATGTACGTCTCAGAAACATGGAAATGACTGTGGCCGAAGAGGAGTTCCTGAGAAGGTGGGAGATGAAAATGTTAAGGAGAATACGGAAAGATAAGGAACTGGAAGAATTTTATGGCTATGCTGACCTAGTTTCGGAAATCAAGAGCAACATATTAACATGGTTGGGGCACGTGGATCGAATGGCCGAGGATAGATAGATATGTCAAGAAGTTCGACAGAGGAATGTGACCTGGTGGTAGTTAAGGGAAGGCAGGATTCGGTTACGATTGTGGACGGAGCCGTAATCAGCTACTATTGGTTGCCTTTTACAGTTACACACAATTTATTTTAAACTAATAATTCCAGACTCAACAATAAATAAAATACCACACGTTGTTAATGAAGGAATAAACAACTGTGCAAATAATAAGGTTTTCAGTGAGCGACAGTTTAGCAAATCACCATTAAATACAGATACAACAGATAATGTTTTAAAAACAAGCCACTGTGATGTGGGCAGAAGGCCTTAGACGTCGGGAATGGCAATAAATTAAGAATTGTTTAAAAGTCGCTGAAACTTACAAATTAATGGTATCGAAATATTAAAGGCAAGTCGCCACAAACACAGCAGAAGGCATCAGACGCCAGGAATGGCAGTAAATAAGATTTTAAAAGCTTACTGGGTAAATACAAATTCCAAATTATAATTTTAAGGCAAATGGCGACAACAACGGCTGTAGGCCTTTCACGCCAAGAACGGCAATAAATTAAGAATTGTTTAAGAACTCGGTGCAATTTACAACTTACAAGTATTGAAATATTAAAGGTAAGTCACCACAAACACAGCAGAAGGCATCAGACGCCAGGAATGGCAGTAAATAAGGTTTTAAGACTTACTGCTAAAATACAAATTAGAATTTTAAGGCAAATGACCACAATCAGAGGTGAAGGTCTTACACGCTAGGAACGGCAATAATATAAAAAAATTTAGAAACCTACCGTAAAACAGCAAATACACTCCTGGAAATGGAAAAAAGAACACATTGACACCGGTGTATCAGACCCACCATACTTGCTCCGGACACTGCGAGAGGGCTGTACAAGCAATGATCACACGCACGGCACAGCGGACACACCAGGAACCGCGGTGCTGGCCGTCGAATGGCGCTAGCTGCGCAGCATTTGTGCACCGCCGCCGTCAGTGTCAGCCAGTTTGCGGTGGCATACGGAGCTCCATCGCAGTCTTTAACACTGGTAGCATGCCGCGACAGCGTGGACGTGAACCGTATGTGCAGTTGACGGACTTTGAGCGAGGGCGTATAGTGGGCATGCGGGAGGCCGAGTGGACGTACCGCCGAATTGCTCAACACGTGGGGCGTGAGGTCTTCACAGTACATCGATGTTGTCGCCAGTGGTCGGCGGAAGGTGCACGTGCACGTCGACCTGGGACCAGACCGCAGCGACGCACGGATGTACGCCAAGACCGTAGGATCCTGCGCAGTGCCGTAGGGGACCGCACCGCCACTTCCCAGCAAATTAGGGACACTGTTGCTCCTGGGGTATCGGCGAGGACCATTCGCAACCGTCTCCATGAAGCTGGGCTACGGTCCCGCACACCGTTAGGCCGTCTTCCGCTCACGCCTCAACATCGTGCAGCCCGCTTCCAGTGGTGTCGCGACAGGCGTGAATGGAGGGACGAATGGAGACGTGTCGTCTTCAGCGATGAGAGTCGCTTCTGCCTTGGTGCCAATGATGGTCGTATGCGTGTTTGGCGCCGTGCAGGTGAGCGCCACAATCAGGACTGCATACGACCGAGGCACACAGGGCCAACACGCGGCATCATGGTGTGGGGAGCGATCTCCTACACTGGCCGTACACCACTGGTGATCGTCGAGGGGACACTGAATAGTGCACGGTACATCCAATCCGTCATCGAACCCATCGTTCTACCATTCCTAGACCGGCAAGGGAACTTGCTGTTCCAACAGGACAATGCACGTCCGCATGTATCCCGTGCCACCCAACGTGCTCTAGAAGGTGTAAGTCAACTACCCTGGCCAGCAAGATCTCCGGATCTGTCCCCCATTGAGCATGTTTGGGACTGGATGAAGCGTCGTCTCACGCGGTCTGCACGTCCAGCACGAACGCTGGTCCAACTGAGGCGCCAGGTGGAAATGGCATGGCAAGCCGTTCCACAGGACTACATCCAGCATCTCTACGATCGTCTCCATGGGAGAATAGCAGCCTGCATTGCTGCGAAAGGTGGATATACACTGTACTAGTGCCGACATTGTGCATGCTCTGTTGCCTGTGTCTATGTGCCTGTGGTTCTGTCAGTGTGATCATGTGATGTATCTGACCCCAGGAATGTGTCAATAAAGTTTCCCCTTCCTGGGACAATGAATTCACGGTGTTCTTATTTCAATTTCCAGGAGTGTACAATAGCAAAGGTTAATTAAAGAAAAACAAGCAACTGATCACCAAACGGGTGAAATAAGATGATGGTAGACTTTGTAACACAAGGGGCCACAGACGGTGCTCCAGGAATCGACCTCTGAGAAGGTCTGGCAACAAACACTTTCGCGAGCGATGAGATAGGCAGCCAAGAGTTGTATTCACTTCACAAGATGGTAACTCATACTAGTGTCAGTCTAACGAATAACTAATGATAATCTTGCTGAAGCTACCTGACGTCCGATAAACCAAATGCAACGATGGAACAATACGCCAAAGCCGGAACCGGCGGCCTGCTCTATGTCCCCAGAATACTGTGTTTAGAGCGCCCAGAACGAGAAAGGAACCACTACCACCAGATTAGAAAGCACTCCACTCGCTGCTCTTCGCCTCGGCAACACTACGAGCAGCAACACAAATCCAAGTCACTCGAGAATCGCGAGATATCACAATGGTGGAGGTTGCTCTACTTGTATTCAAATGCACTCATCTTAAGGCTTGCTGGATCCGGTTTACGGCGAGGTCGTGCACCCTCGTGACCACAGCCCTCCCATCTGGCAGTCCGTGCATGCCACCAGCGGTCCCGGCGTGTTCTCGCACTGTGTGGACCTGGCTCCTGCTGAGTCCCCAACCGAACTGCCCACTCACACTACCCGGAAAATCGACGACTTCGCCCCAAAGATAGGGCAACAGTTACTACATATCGATAACCGCCGCTGCTGCCACTAGCGGACAGGCAACGTTTGCGAAGCCGAGTGGCGCCAGTCGACACGAGAAGAAGACAAACGCCGGCCGAAGTGGCCGTGCGGTTAAAGGCGCTGCAGTCTGGAACCGCAAGACCGCTACGGTCGCAGGTTCGAATCCTGCCTCGGGCATGGTTGTTTGTGATGTCCTTAGGTTAGTTAGGTTTAACTAGTTCTAAGTTCTAGGGGACTAATGACCTCAGCAGTTGAGTCCCATAGTGCTCAGAGCCATTTGAACCATTTGAACCAAGAAGACAAACAACCGCAACCGTGCCAACTAAACAATACCGTCTGGCCTGCAACAGTGGGTGGAAGCCTACAAACAGCACCAACGCGAGCTGCAGCACGGCTCAAGAAAATCAAGATGGCAGAAGGTGCAAAGAGAGACCTCGGAAACGCTGTATGATGGGTAGAATGACTTGAGAAAGATGGGAGTAAGAAGATGGAGGAGAGGAAAAGAAGATCGTCAAGACTTGGCTGCGCCAGTCAGAGAGGCCAAGTCTCTACATGGTCTCTAGCGCCAAGGAGTAAGTTAGCTGTACTAGCTGTACGTTAACAGCGATAAACAACTGCGTGGTAGATGGCCGATATGTTCCTCGTGTGTGTGTTCATTGGAAGAGCGGCAGAACGACGTTATGATGAATTGTTCCAGCAGCGACAGCAACCACATCACAGTACAATGTTCTGTCTGGCAGTTGTTGCATTACTCATCTTGTGTGGTGTACGTTTATGTTATTGAGTATTACATGCGAAGGCATTTTTACAGACTTAGGGGTAATTGAGACAATAAACCAAATAATCATAATTGCTAAGTAACTAGTGGCTGAAGACTTATACCAAAATCCTCATAAGGTGTGCCTGAACTACTTCTACATCTACATTTACATTATTACTCTGTAATTCACAATTCAATACCTGGCAGAGGGTTCATCGAACCACCTTTAAGTTTTTTCGCCACCGTTTCACTCTCGAACAGTTCTCAAGAAAAATGAACAATTAAATTTTTCCATGCGAGCCCTCATTTCTCTTCTTTTATTACGTTGATCATTTATCTCTATGTAGGTGGGTGCCAACAAAATATTTTTACACTCTGAGGAGAAATTCGCTGATTGAAATTTCGTGAGAAGGTCCAAATGGTTCAAATGGCTCTGAGCACTATGGGACTCAACGTCTGATGTCATCAGTCCCCTAGACTTAGAACTACTTAAACCTAACTAACCTAAAGACATCACACACTTCCATGCCCGAGGCAGGATTCGAACCTGCGACCGTAGAAGTAGCGCGGTTCCAGACTGAAGCGCCTAGAACCGCTCGGTCACAGCGGCCGGCTTGAAAAGTCCTCCCGCAGCGAAAACCGCCTTTGTTTTAATGACTGCCATCCCAATTCGTGTATCATATCCGTGGCACTCTCTCCCTTATTTCGCGGTAATACCAAACGAACTGCCCTTTGAACATTTTCGATATCTTCCGTCAATTCTATCTGATGCGCGGTTTTCACACCGTATAGTAATACTCCAGAAGAGGGAGGGCAAGTGTGATGTAAGCAGTCTCTTTAGCAGACCTGTTACATTTTCTTAGTGTTACGCCAATACACGGGCAACGGCCTTGCCGCAGTGGGTACACAGATTCCCGTGAGATCACCGCCGTTAAGCGCTGTCGGGCGTGGTCGGCACTTGGACGGGTGACCATCCAGGCCGCCATGCGCTGTTGCCATTTTTCGGGATGCACTCTGCCTCGTGAAGCCAATTGAGCAGCTACTCGACCAAACAGTAGCGGCTTCGGTCAAGAATACCATCATAACGTCTGGGAGAGTGGTGTGCTGACCACACGCCCCTCCTATCCGCATCCTCCTCTGAGGATGACACGGCGGTCGGATGGTCCCGGTAGGCCACTCGTGGCCTGAAGACGGAGTGCTTTTTTCTTACGCAAATACATGACAGTCTGTGGTTTTCTGTCGCCACAACATTATCTGTATGATCGTCCTGATTTAAGTCATTCGAAATTGTAATCCTTAAGTATTTAATTGAGTTTATAGGCCTTACATCTGTGTGATTTATCGTGTAACTGAAATTTAGCGGATTCCTTTTAGTGCTCATGTGGACGACTTCACACTTTTCATGATTTACAGTCAAGTGCCACTTTTTGCACCATACAGATATCTTGCCTACATCATTTTGCAATTCGTTTTGATTATCTTATGATTTTACATGACGGTAAATGACAGAATCATTTCCAAGCAATCAAAGAGGGCTGCTCAGATTGTCTTCTAAATCATTTATATAGGTCAGGAACACACAGGGTCTATCAACGCTTCATTGGGGAAAGCCCGACATTAATATTGTTTTGCTCGATGACTTTCCGCCAGTTATTACGAACTGTGACCTTTGTGACAGGGAATCACGAATCAAGTCACACCACGGAGACAATACTCCACAGGCAAGCAATTTAATTGGAAGTCGCTTGTAAGGAACGACATCAAAATACTTCTGGAAACATAAAAATATGGAATCAGTTTGACGTCCCCTGTCGATGGCACTTATTACTTCGTGAGAATAAAGAGCTAGTTATGTTTCATAAGAACGAGATTTTTTGAATCCGCATTGGCTATTTGTCAATAAATCGTTTCCTTGAGCACAGTATATGTTCCAACATCCTGCTGCAAATCGACTTTAGCGAAATGGATCTGTAATTCAGTGGACTACTCCCATTTCCTTTCTTGGGTATTGGGTGACTCATGCAACTTTCCAGTCTTCGGGTACGGATCTTTCTACAAGCGAGCGGCTGTATTTGATTGCCAAGTACGGAGCTATTTTATTAACATAAACTGAAAGGAACCTGACTGGTATACGGTCTGGATCGAAACCCTTGGCTTTCTTAAGTGTTTTAAGCTGCTTCGTTATAACGGGGATTTCTGCTTCTAAGTTACTCACGTTGGCAGTCTGTTCTTGATACGAATTCTGGAATATTTACTACCTCTTGAAAGTACGTAGGTAGAGTTCTGGTTCATCGTGTATAAAGGGTCAAGCAGCTGATGTAGGCAAAAGGCAAATGAGAAAAGTTGTAAATGCCAAATCTGACATTTATAAGGAGACTGAAAAAAACAATGCATCTCCGTTTGTCCCTCTCTGATATGTAACCAAAAAATTAAGAACGTAGTCTGATATCAAAGAATTGTTGTGTTGTTCACAATAATGCAAAAAATAATGAGACTAATTATAAAATAAATACTTCGTTAGGAACATTCTGAGTGCTATACAGGAGAACTGACTGGTTTAATTGCCAACAAGAAAGTTTGTACAAGCTATACTTGCGAAGAAGAAAACAGCAACCAGCTACCATTAATGATGCTGTTTATTTACACAATAGCACCGTTACCAGTTACCCTAGTTGTTGGCTATTTTTGTCCAACAAGAAAAGTAATGTAAACGTGTACAGCCCTCTGAAGATGGACCTGACGGCTCGAAACCGATACCGGCGCTATTTGTGTAAATAAATAGCATTGTTAACAGTGGCTGGTTGCATTTTTCTTCTTTTTTTTTGCTTTTTTGTTATTTCGACACCTTTACAATAAAGGTAGGCCGGCAGCGGCCTACCTATGCCGCTCTTCGGCCAAAGATAACACAGACAGTAAAAGGAAAGACAGAGAAACAAACAAACATGATGGATAAAAACGGGAGACAGACATATTAAAATACATGAAGCCGTTCACAGGCGCTGTCCGGATAAAAACACGTTCATCACTATATACAACGGGGAAGAACGAGTTCACACACGTGAACGGAGGAGCACAAACGGAGAGACACTGAAGCACCGACGCGAAGACACACACAAGCACTGGCGACGATCTCCGGCGCCTGCCAAAGGGAAGAGGTGTGGGCAGCAGAGGAGGAGGGTGTTGATGCCAGTGGGAGATGAAAAGGGAGGGGGAGGGGAGAAGGTAGAGGGGGGGGTAGTGGAAGCCCGGGGGGGGAGGGGTTGGAGGGAGCAAGAGAGGTTTTCTTCTTTGCAAGCATCATATTTTATTTTGTACTCAGCCACGATCTC
The DNA here is from genome assembly GCF_023898315.1 of Schistocerca nitens. NCBI lineage: Eukaryota > Metazoa > Arthropoda > Insecta > Orthoptera > Acrididae > Schistocerca > Schistocerca nitens. Next base: position 980,039,118 of record NC_064615.1, on the reverse strand, counting down.
AAAAATGTTATTTCTCGGCGAAATAACAAAAATGGTTCAAATGGCTCTAAGCACTATGAGACTTAACATCTGTGGTCATCAGTCAAATGGTTCAAATGGCTGTGAGCACTATGGGACTCAACTGCTGAGGTCATTAGTCCCCTAGAACTTAGAACTAGTTAAACCTAACTAACCTAAGGACATCACAAACATCCATGCCCGAGGCAGGATTCGAACCTGCGACCGTAGCGGTCTTGCGGTTCCAGGCTGCAGCAACTTTAACCGCACGGCCACTTCGGCCGGCGGTCATCAGTCCCCTAGACTTAGAACTACTTATACCTAACTAACCTAAGGACATCACATACATCCATGCCCGAGGCAGGACTCGAACCTGCGACCGAAGCAGCAGCGCGGTTCCGGACTGAAGCGTCTAGAACCGCTCGGCCACAGCGGCCGGCGCGAAATAACAGATATAGTCTTTGTTTTGAGTGCCATTAATGCTGAGGTGTTACCTTTTATGTTTGACAATACAAGTACAGAAATACAGTCCTACGTTTCTCATGGTTTTTAAGTTCCGGACCTTCAGAGAGGTGCACAGTTTGGTACAAAGTCCGTGCGCCGTCTACTGACGCATGTTTGAAACACTTTCTCCGTGATTTGGCGCGTGGATCAAGTCTACAGACATGAAACAGAGTACCAAGAACAAATAAGCACTGAAAAATGACACTTAAACTTTTGCCATTTCCTATAAAATAAAACGAGGATAATGGAATGTAGTCGAATTAAGTCGGGTGATGCTGCGGGAATTACAGTAGGAAATGAGACACTTAAAGTAGTAAAGGAGTGTTGCTATTTGGGGAGCAAAATAACTGATGATGGTCGAAGTAGAGAGGATATAAAATGTAGACTGCCAATGGCAAGGAAAGCGTTTCTGAAGAAGAGAAATTTGTTAACATCGAGTATTGATTTAAGTGTCAGGAAGTCGTTTCTGAAAGTATTTGTATGGAGTGTAGCCATGTATGGAATTGAACCGTGGACGATAAATAGTTTAGACAAGAAGAGAATAGAAGCTTTCGAAATGTGATGCTATCGAAGAATGCTGAAGATAAGGTGGGTAGATCACGTAACTAATGAGGAGGTATTCAGTAGGATTGGGGAGAAGAGAAGTGTGTGGTACAACTTGACTAGAAGAAGGGATCGGTTGGTAGGACATGTTTTGAGGCATCAAGGGATCACCAATTTAGTACTGGAGGGCAGCATGGAGGGTAAAAATCGTAGAGGGAGACCAAGAGATGAATACACTAAGCAGATTCAGAAGGATGTAGGCTGCAGTAGGTACTGGGAGATGAAGAGGCTTGCACAGGATAGAGTAGCATGGAGAGCTGCATCAAACCAGTCTCAGGACTGAAGACCACAACAACAACAACAATATCCCAAAGTTGGATTTGTGGCATGATTGCATGAGGGCTCATACCTTATTTTTATTCACGTCAAGAATAGATAACATCGCGAACTATAACTAATCGATTACTTCAAAAGCCAGGTTGCGACTACAACAAAATTACTTGAAATTATGCATCACCTACAGTATCAGTCATTTTAATTATATCAGCTTTCTTCGTGAGACTGAAGTTTTCGCTTTTGGTTTCCCTTGTTGAAATTACCAGCATTTGAATATTTATTGGAAGTCAAAGCACCTCTTATTGGTAGTGGCATAATAAGCTATGTTCCATGAATGAATCCTGTAAAGCCTGATAGGATCAATAGAGTTATCGCAGTCGATCTACAAGGTCGCAGGTACCTCGATACGGATAATTTGTTTCATCTAACGGACGATGTTCTAATATATGTATAGTCTTGAATATTCTTACTATTTTGTTGAATTTGTTCCCCGAATTCTATTTTCATTCGTTGAATTATACTGAAAATTGTCCTCCAATGGGACTGAAATGGTACAAATGATAAATTTATTTATAACATACTTCGTAAGTCTGATGTTCGACTTGGCTGACACGAAAAGAATAACATCACAGACCACCAAGATAAAGGAAATTATCTGAGGTGAAAGCAGAGAGTTCTCGACAATCCTGGGAGTTTTTCTATGTGTTACGGATGAAGGGAACGACAGATTCGGACGGCACTGAGCATCTTCCTTTGTGATAAGTAGTGTGGTGTCTGCACTAACTACTGCCATATTACAGTGGGGCGATACGTTTTTATTCTGAACCGAATGCCAATAAACCAACGTTATACGGATTTTTTGTTTGTTCTTCACTTCACACTATAGTCTCTAAATTCAAATTAACCTCTGGACCTGAAACCCTGGACATATCAACGGCCAAAGATACTTATGTTTAACAATGAAATGTGCCAACAGCCGTGTAGTTGAGATGTTATTTTATTTTATTTTTACTTCCAGTTTGCCGGCCGGAGTGGCCGTGAGGTTCTAGGCGATACAGTCTGGAACCGAGCGACCGCTACGCTCGCAGTTTGGAATCCTGCCTCGGGCATGGATGTATGTGATGTCCTTAGATTAGTTATGTTGAATTTGTTCTAAGTTCTAGGCGACTGATTACCTCAGAAGTTAAGTCGCATAGTGCTCAGAGCAATTTGAACCATTTTGAACTTCCAGTTTTGGCACTCCATTATGCAATCTTCAGACCCCATAATGGAATGCCGAGACTGGTTCAAAATGGCTGTAAGCACTATGGGACTTAACATCTGAGGTCATCAGTCCCCTATACTTATAAACCTAACTAACTTAAGGACATCACACACATCCAAGCCCAAGGCACGCTGGCTCTAAGCACTATGGGACTTAACATCTGAGGTCATCAGTCCCCTAGACTTAGAACTACCTAAACCTAACTAACCTAAGGACATCACACACATCCATGCCCGAGGCAGGATTCGAACCTGCGACCGTAGCAGCCGCGTGGTTCCGGACTGAAGCGCCTAGAACCGCTCGACCACAGCGGTCGGCCCCGAGGCAGGATTCGAACCTGCGACCGTAGCCGTGACTGGTAGTAAAAATAAAATATCTGAACTGCAAGGTTGTTGAAGAGTTTCATTGTTAAATACTTGACTAGCCACTGTCCCATGTCCATAATGGATCAACAGAGACTGAAAGATATCTGTATCCACGGGATTAAGCACACCGGTGAGCCGAAAAAACAATCGGTGATGTTACCTACGTCGTAGACACAGAGCGAGACGCGTGTGGTTTACGGTGACGTCAAGTGGCGGCTGAGATGCGGCAGTATTTGACGCACGTGAGAACTCGTACATTGACTACAATGCTTGGTAGAGTGACGCCGGTCCCCTGCGTCCATCTGACGTTCGTGTGAACCTGGCTTTTAAATGTGCTCACAGTGTCACAGACAGCGGATTTGACTGACTGCGCACGCCGTTCTAACGCTGCTATCACAGCGGTATCGACATCGGGGCGTTCCACTGACGACGACATCGGCTGAAGGCGACAAATCTTTTCAAACCAGAAAGCCAGTACGTGGTCTCACTTGTCAATGCAACCGACATCAACGTCGGAACGTACAGACTTCGGACGACAGTTGGCGGCATTCAAATCAGTTTGTTTCTTCGGTCATATCGGGCGACGTTTAAGCGAGAAGGGTGGCGTATCTCAACATAGGTGCTGATCATTTTTGGATTGTGGTAGCTGGCCATTAGCTGTCTACCTGTTATTGTTACTGCTCAGTGGTGTTTTTATGCCAGTATGATGGTGATTCTGTTATTTGAAAATGTGTTGTATGTGTTTCTACTGCTCAGTGATTTCGGCGTTCAGATTATCTTATCCTAAAATTTATTTTTGTCTTCCACACATCGCTGTTTGACAGTCATTGAAGGCTAATTTGACATATGAGGAAGTATCGGGAAGTGACGCACAATAATTTTTTTCTTCTCTGGTATTGCAGCTGGAATGTTGAAATTTCACGACGATATAGTTTGAAGTATGCGCTGGAGAGGGTATTTTGTTTACATGTGCAGCTGCAGTGAGAGAAGCCTGAACTGTCGTCAACTTGTGAAGAGCAGCGAAGAGTAGTTCAAATGGTTCAAATTGCTCTGAGCACTATAGGAATTAACATCTGAGGTCATCAGTCCCCTAGAACTTAGAACTACTTAAACCTAACTAACCTAAGGACGTCACATACATCCATGCCCGAGGCAGGATTCGAACCTGCAACCACAGCAGTCGCGCGGTTCCGGACTGAAGAGCCTAGAACCGCTCGGTCACCGCAGCTGGCGAAGAGTAGTTCTTCAACACTTGTGGGCCAAAGGGCATAAACTGAGCGAAATTCACAGGGATATGCGTGGTGTGTATGGGGACTACTGTATGCATCTGAGTAATGTCTCCAGGTGGTGTAAATTCTTCCAAGAGAACCATCTGAACCTTAGCGATTCGCCACGCTCCGGGCGGCCGGTAACAGCTCCAGCCCCACAGAATGCTGGAACAACTGACGTATGCAAATGCGAACCTTATCCCAGCAGTTCAAAATTTCCTATGGTGCGGTGTAATTGTTGATGACACGCTGAAATCTCGTAAAGTTAGTGCTTGTTGGGTGCCATAGAACCTGACGGAGAAGAACAAGGGCCAGCGAATGATGACAAGCTTGGTTCACTTAACCCATTACGCCGCCGAAGGGCATGGCTTTCTGAAAGGAGTCAACACTGGTGATGAGTTGTGGGCGTACCACTACACACCTGGAAATGTAATTACTTTTGAGTGCATTGTGGGAGCAGAGAGTGATCAATGTTATTACTAATAGTTACTATTAAAATCAGTCTTGATCACAAATTTATTTATTCTGGTAACCGGTTTCGACCACGCCTGTGGTCATCTTCAGACCAAAACACTGTATGAGGAGGAGCCTCCTTCTGGTGATTTACCACCAGAAGGCTCATACAGCATTTTGATCTGAAGATGACCACAGGCTTGGTCGAAACCGATTACCAGAATAAATAAATTTGTGATCAAGACTGGAAATATACTGGATCCCCACTGCGAAAAAAATTCGGTGACACGATTTGCTAGGAAAGGGCTTGTGACAGTGTTCTGGGATATGCATTGCGTGTTATCGGTGGACGCTTGATAACGGAATGAAGACTTTCACAATCGTATAACATTGCTGCTGGTAAACAAAAATGGTGCATGGGGGCTTAATTAAATGAAATGAAAATAATTTTAATTTTTGGTAGCTGTTTGTCCGATTACGAAGTCTCGTAAACGGTTGGCCCTGACTAGTAGTATTACGCAATCTGACTGCATAGAACAACAACAAAGAATGCAATGGAAATTTTCATTAACACAATTAATTAATTAAGTTCCCAGCAACTATAAAACCTACGAAACCAAAGCACAAGTGTAACTGTTCTGTATGTGGAAGTATGACTCAACGCACATCTGGCACGGTTCTTCTTGAATAACACAAGAAATTTTAAATATCATTTATACTGAATTAATTAAAGAAAACAAAAATACCATAATTACTCAAGAGAACCAGAATTACACTCTAATCCAAGAACACAAGCCAGATGCTTTGTTGACTGAACCTGTAATGAAGCATTACTGACATTAAACAATGAAAAATAAATCAAGTTTCGTTACCTTCATATATTGACCAAAATCACTCTAATCATTACAATATATCTCCACACCGACTCGCTATTACCACATCTCAACAAGAACTTTTCAGTATCACATCTCAGCAAGCACTCCCTACTAGCACATCTCAACAAACACTCTCTGCTACGAGTTCTTAACAAGCACTGACTACCACGAGCTCTCCCCAAGCACTGCCCACTACGACATCTCAATAATCACTGCCAGTGGAGGCGGCGGAACAATACTCTCTAGCGCGATCTCTGGCGCTGTGGCTCAGTGTAGCCACCTTTCAATGGGTCAAATGACTCTGAGCACTCTGGGACTTAACTGCTGTGGTCATCAGTCTCCTAGAACTTAAAACTACTTAAACCTAACTAACCTAAGGACATAACACACATCCATGTCCGAGGCAGGATTCGAACCTGCGACCGCAGCGGTCGCGCGGTTCTAAACTGATGCGCCTAGAACAGCAAGGCCACACTGGCTGGCATTACGAGGGTCACTCCAAAAGAAAATGCCACAGCATTAATGTTGACGGTGTCAAACCTTTTCATAACAATGCTCTCCCCATGTTGCAGCAGCTGTTCGTGAGAAAATCGCAAAATTTCAGGGGGAGGTGCTCCAGCATCCTCAATACAGTGCGGACCTTGCACCGTCGGACTTTCATGTGTTTGGTAGCACGAACAAATCTCTGGCCGACCAATGCTTTACGACAGACGCGGAAGTGAACTCAGCAGTCCGCTGACGCTGTACTTCAACCAAATGAACTTCTACGAACAGAGCATATTGAAACTGGTACCACAATGGAAGAAATGTGTTGAAAACATTGGCGACTGTGTAGAAAAGTAAGTAAAAGGTGTAAGTTTAATTGTGACGTTTTTTATTTTGTTACGTATTAAACGTTTTGGCAATAAAGCAATTGTGCGCTACTTCCCGACCTTCCCTCGTATCCCTCGTATGTCTGTTTTGCTGAATTTATTTGAAATTGTGCAGAGTGTTTGTAATCTTCCTTTTCAGTGGCACCACGAATCACCTCGGGCGTGTAATAGAACATCAGAAAAAACATGTCTGGTTATTCCATTAACTGTGGAAAGAGTGTACAGTATTCGCTACCCTCTTTTCAAGATAGATATAGGTCAGAATAGTTTCTAAGCCCCTTGATCCCGCGAAAAACTGAAGAAGGAGATGACGGCTGACTTTATCGACCGACCACTGACGACAGCGTCCAGTGACCTTTGTCACTGAGAACGTAGCCCATAATTATGTTAATTATTCTGCAATGACTGATATTTGTGAAAGACAAACATAATTTTAGAATAAGATACTCTGAACACCTGTTGTTGTTGTTGTGGTCTTCAGTCCTGAGACTGGTTTGATGCAGCTCTCCATGCTACTGTATCCTGTGCAGGCTTCTTCATCTCCCAGTAACTACTGCAACCTACATCCTTCTGAATCTGCTTGGTGTATTCATCTCTTGGTCTCCCTCTACGATTTTTACCCTCCATGCTACCCCCCAATTCTAAATTGGTGATCCCTTGATGCCTCAGAATATACCCCACCAACCGATCCCTTCTCCTAGTCAAGTTGTGCCACGAATTTCTCTTCTCTCCAATTCTATTGAATACCTCCTCATTAGTTATGTGATCTACCCATCTAATCTTCAGCATTCTTCTGTAGCACCACTTTTCTAAAGCTTCTATTCTCTTCTTGTCTAAACTATTTATCGTCCACGTTCCACTTCCATACATGCCTACACTCCATACAAATACTTTCAGAAACGAATTCCTGACACTTAAATCTTTAAGAGACTGTCCATTCCGTTCAGCTGCTCTTCCAGGTCCTTTGCTGTCTCTGGCAGAATTAGAGTGTCATCGGCCAACCTTAAAGTTTTTATTTCTTCTCCATGGATTTTAATTCCTACTCCGAATTTTCCTTTTGTTTCCTTTACTGCTTGCTCAATATACAGATTGAATAACATCGGGGATAGGCTACAACCCTGTCTCACTCCCTTCCCAACCACTGCTTCCCTTTCATGCCCCTCGACTCTTATAACTGCCATCTGGTTTCTGTATAAATTGTAAATAGCCTTTCGCTCCCTGTATTTTACCCCTGCCACCTTTAGAATTTGAAAGAGAGTATTCCAGTCAACATTGTCAAGAGCTTTCTCTAAGTCTACAAATGCTAAATACGTAGGTTTGCCTTTCCTTAATCTATTTTCTAAGGTAAGTCGTAGGGTCAGTATTGCCTCACTTGTTCCAACATTTCTACGGAATCCGAACTGATCTTCCCCGAGGTCGGCTTCTACCAGTTTTTCCATTCGTCTGTAAAGAATCAGTGTTAGTATTTTGCAGCCATGGCTTATTAAACTGAAAGTTCGGTAATTTTCACATCTGTCAACACCTGCTTTCTTTGGGATTGGAATTACTGTATTATATTCTTCTTGAAGTCTAAGGGTATTTCGCCTTTCTCTTACATCTTGCTCACTAGATGGTAGAGTTTTTTTAGGCCTGGCTCTCCGAAGGCTGTCAGTAGTTCTAATGAAATGTTGTCTACTCCCGGGGCCTTGTTTCGACTTAGTGCTCTGTCAAACTCTTCACGCAGTATTATATCTCCTATTTCATGTTCATCTACATTCTCTTCGATTTCTATAATATTGTCCTCAAGACCATCGCCCTTGTATACACCTTCTATATACTCTTTCCACCTTTCTGCTTTCCCTTCTTTGCTTAGAACTGGGTTTCCATCTGAGCTCCTGATATTCATGCAAGTGGTTCTCTTTTCTCCAAAGGTCTCTTTAATTTTCCTATAGGCTGTATCTATCTTACCCCTAGTGATATGCGCCTCTACATCCTTACATTTGTCTTTTAGCCATCCGTGCTTAGCCATTTTGCACTTCCGGTCGATCTCATTTTTGAGACGTTTGTATTCCTTTTTGCCTGCTTCATTTACTGCGTTTTGATATTTTCGGCTTTCATCAATTAAATTCACTATCTCTTCTGTTACCCAAGGATTTCTAATAGCCCTCGTCTTTTTACCTACTTGATCCTCTGCTACCTTCACTATTTCATCTCTCAAAGCTACCCATTATTCTTCTACTGCATTTATTTCCCCCATTCTTGTCAATCGTTCCCTAATGCTATCCCTGAAGCTCTCTACCACCTCTGTTTCTTTCAGTTTATCCAGGTCCCATCTCTTCAAATTCCCACCTTTTTGCAGTTTCTTCAGTTTTAATCTACAGTTCATAACCAATAGATTGTGGTCAGAGTCGGAACACCTATAACACTGAAAAGTGGAATCACATTTTCTACATTTGCAAGCCACCTCACATTGTAGAATTCCCGCCCTACTGTCATAGGAATACTAGTAAGCAATAAGAGCTCTACCAACGCACCCACCAATCCTAGACTGCACATAACTCCATATTCTTCCGAAAAAACTTCAGCTGAGACAGCTCCCCCTCCCAGATCATGATCTCCATTCTGGCGTTTGCCCTTCTACCAACCTTAAACCCACCACATCTATTCCACCTCGTCAGGGCTCCCTTTCCTTCCCTCCCCATATTTTCCCTACCACTTTTTTCCCTCTTTCAACCTTATTTCCCTAGCCCCTTTTCCTCTCAAATTTTAACCTCACTGATACCGCCTCTACTCTACCCCTCTTACATCCCAACAGCCACTTCTACCCCATCGACACATCCGCACCAGTCTTCCATCGATATACCATCTCCCTTCTCCTAGTCTCCTCAACTACCATCCTTCTCCCCTTCAACAATAGACTGCCTATCCCAGGGGAGATCCTTCCAATTTTAGTGCCAGTGAAGAGCTTCTTTTCAACATGTGCTTTACACTATGTTTTTAAATGCTTTTAAATGAACTCTTATTGTGTTTCCGTTTTTTCATCTTTTTTTTACAACTGTTTTTGACAAAAAGGAGGAAGTTATGTGTCTATACTTCCATTTTTTTTTCACCTTTAAAAATGTTTTTAAATATCTCATCTTTCTGTTTGGTATTTTGTCATCTTGTAAGAGGTCCATGATTAAGGAATTTGTTGCCAGCACACTCGAGCAGATGTAATTTCGATGGATTGCTCACGCGCTGCCTGCGATATGTAAGCTATAAGAGAATCTTAGACCAAAGAGCAGTGTTGACTGCAGTAGGAACTGTGTGCCAATAGGAGTAAGTAGTAGCTAGGAGTGGTGTGTGCAGTTGGCTGGGCCGGTCGCGGGGAGCGATGGCGGAGCCTGAGCATTGTAGTACAAGGTAAAAGCACCCTCGCGCATATGTACTATTGTTATATCAGGTCCCATGTAAAATGTTTTAAAAAAATCTCTTAATAATAATCTCTCTCATAAAAAAATTAACTTTTGACAATTATTCATCTCAGTTTAAAGAATTTACTAATTTCTCCAATCCATGGTCTTCCTGATTATTGTAAAGAAAAATCAGTTGTTTCTTTTTATACATGACAAGTCTATCGGCCAGCATTGCACAGAGCTGTGCCAGAAAAGTTTCTTATAGGAGCAGATATATACGCGTTATCCGGCGACATTATTGAGGTAAGAATTTTCGATTTATTCAGTATGATCTTTCAGGGCCATGATGCAGCACTGCTGACGTCGAAAATTCACCAGTTTAAATTCACAGTCAATTATTGAAAGGTTATAAGTGAGTCACATTTTTTATTGAGAGAATAGTCACATTGTATTATTGGTAGGTTACGGAATTTATCTGTTGGTAGGCTACGCAGAATGTGAATGATATAAATAATTATATTTTTTCTGTTAGGATGTTTCGGAATTTTTCTGTGGAGAGGTTACAATTTCATTCAGGTTTTCTTGTAAATTGGCTGAAGTGCGGATTGACTGCACTGCTGACAGCTCCCAACACCCGCCCATAGGGGGCGGGAGGGGGGGGGGTTGAAATATGAATAAAGGACATTCTTAGACAGTTAATGATCAAGTGATGATGATGATGATGATGATGATGATGAGGTACCATACTCCGAGGAGCGTAGGGGACAATGCGGGAGACCCGCACCGCCGTACTAGGCAAGGTCCTAGCGGAGGTGTTTTGCCATTGCCTTCCTCCGACCGTAATGGGAATGAATGATGATGAGGGAGACGACACAATAACACCCGGTCATCTCGAGGGAGGTTGTAATATAGGGCTAAAATTTCCGATGCAGATTTTGTCAGTGTAAACATTGAGTATAGACATGAGGCTGAAATGGATAACAGAACATGCACAATATACTGGAAGGCAACGTTCAGTTAATTATTATTAAGTTTATAAATTGTTCAAAATTTGTGGTTTCCAATAAAGTAGTGAATTCAGATGATAGTTTCCGAGATATTTCCTGTTAATGATATTTACCATTTCCAAAAACGAACAAACAAACACCATCCGAACAGGTCTTGAAGGCCCAACGGTACCCACCGGCCGCCGTGTCATCCTCAGGCCTTAGGGTCTTCGGATGCGGACACGGAGGGACATGTGGTCAGCACACTGCTCTCCCGGCCGTTGCCAGTTTTCAAGACCGGTGCCGCTACTTCTCAGTCAAGTGGCTCCTCAATTGCCCTCACAACGGCTGAGTGCACCCCGCTTGGCGACAGCACGCGGCAGACCCGGGCGGTGACCCATCCAAGTGGCAGCCAAGACCGACAGCGCTTGACTTCGGTGATCTGTCGGGAACCGATGTTACCAATGCGACACGTCTGTTGGCGTTTATCGTTTACAGGAAGCCACAAACTCCTTCTTTCTTGTACTAAACTTGTGGGTTTCTCACTGTCTATGTTCTGCGTGTGGGAACATCACTCGATTCGACCGAAGAAAACAAACTGATCTTAATTCCTCCAACCGCGATCCGAGGACGGTTGCACTGAGACTGCACAAGGACAGGTTACCATTCTTTGAAAAGATCGGCTGTCTTCGGCCGATATCGGTCGCCAGTCGAACCACGCAATGAATGCCATTCTGACCGCAGCCTGGGGAGGCAACACGTGCCCTTTCAGAGAGCATCCGACTTTATCGGCTCACATAAAGGACGTCGGACGCTGGCGTTCTGTTTGTCTTCATTGGCCGATGCGGGCAAGGATCCACTACGACAGCACTATGAATCAGAAAAACTTATAGCTCCAAAAACATTTTTATTTACGTAAGAGTACGCTACATGTAGTTCTGGAATTATTTATTTAACAAACGCTTTACTTCCCATATGCTAAGGATTTAGAAGCCATGTATGGAAGTGAAACATGGACGATAAATAGTTTGGACAAGAAGAGAATAGAAGCTTTTGAAATGTGGTGCTACAGAAGAATGCTGAAGATTATATGGGTAGATATAACTAATGAGGAGGTATTGAATAGGATTGGGGAGAAGAGAGGTTTGTGGCACAACTTGACTAGAAGAAGAGATCGGGTGATAGGACATGTTCTGAGGCATCAAGGGATCACCAATTTAGTATTGGAGGGCAGCGTGGAGGGTAAAAATCGTAGAGGGAGACCAAGAGGTGAATACACTAAGCAGATTTAGAAGGATGTAGGTTGCAGTAGTTACTGGGAGATGAAGCAGCTTGCACAGGATAGAGTAGCATGGAGAGCTGCATCAACCAGTCTCAGGACTGAAGACCACAACAACAAGGATTTAGAAAAGAAATTTTTGTTCACCTGATAAATCTGATTACTTTACATTTGATAGTGTACCGTCTTAGCTGCGCAAACTACTTTAGTTGCCCTTGTCATTGCAGCATTTGAAATAGTCTGAACTGTGATTTACTGCTATTTTGGGTTTCAAAATTTGATCAGCGTGAAGTGAATTCTTGACCACCAAATGAAACCACTTGAGTCTTGTGTGTTTGAAGCTATGCTGTAGGGCGTTGCGTAATGGAAAAGTGCTTCCGAAATTTCGGTGACCGCACCCGGGCCGTCCGTATGTCCCAAGTCGTCCAAATGTGTCAAGTCACCAGATAACGGCACCACTCAAGCCCCGCAGGTGTTCTCCAGATACCGCGAGATGACAGGTTACGCTGCAAAAACAAACAAGCCAGTGATGTCACCCCTACCGACGCTTTATCTGTACTTCATTGAATTCCAGTTCTCCTATACAAAAAATTTTGTGTACAATATAGATAATGAGATTCAAGGGTGACAATGGACGATAAACTGTCTCGAGAGATTCTGCAACTGTATAATTTCTAAAGGACTTTAGTGTAACGGTATAAGATGCATTTTATCGCACGTGATAATCAGTTCTCATAAGTTAATAATCATAATCAGATCTGATTATTCACAAATTGTGAAAAATAAAAAAAAATCTTTTGTAAAAGAACATTGTCATTAGAGGGAAAATGACCGGCACAGCACTATGGTGTCCAGCAGTGTTGTTCAGCATTTTGCTCAATTACTGAGTAAGATGCTGGACACCACGGAATGTTGCCGCAACTGTACTCTAGTCACTTCACAGCTAATGATTGTGTCTTTTCACAAAATTTTGTTTTGATTGTTCACAATTCTTGAATAATGGATCTGAACATGATCATGGTTGAAAACTCAAAACTATAATTATTTTCGATTTTTAGTTTCGGATTACTCAATGTTTATGAAGTCATATCTGCTGAACCACTACTATGATATAATTTTGCAGGTACATTCAGTGGTATATGGGGACAACGTCTAATGTGTTGGGAATAGTGTTAGAAGCAAAGAGGTGAAACCTTTTAGTTGTGCAGTTTCAGCATACCTGTCTTGGTGTAGCCTTTTAGCCGTGTAATGTTTCTGAGTCATCATCATCAATTTCTTTTGGCCTTTGTCCCACTTCAACGTGGGGTCGGCCTTGTTACTATGGATTTGGTGATGTTAGTGTCAGAGGTTGGCTGGATACCCTTCCTGTCGCCACCCTGTATCCCCTGCAGTGGAATTAGCCCGATTTTCACCCCATGGGATGTGGAAAACCGCCTAAAATCCACATCCAGAATGGCCGGCACACCGGCCCTCGCCGTTAATCCTCCAGACGGATTCCATACGGGGCCGGCGCGCCTACCCGAGTCCAGGAAGCAGCGCATTAGCGCTCTCGGCTAACTTGGCGGGTCTGTGTAATGTTCCTGAGTAATATTACGAATGTAGAATGGAGTTGTGACTGGTGTGTAATCTTTAAGCTTTGTAGCCAGTGAACTGTGACACCTACGTTACATGACTATACAGCTTCCTGCATATGGAACGTGCCTATGCAACTGAATACATAATGGTACAGAATTTGCTAAAGCAATATTCCAAAATGTTATGGGGAGCGTGAACTAGCAGCTGTGACTGATAAGTTTTCAACAATGAAGACTTTGATATTAACTGACATACAAAACAACCATGTTTAGTTACTGATGTTGTTTGTTGTTGTGGTGTTCAGTCCTGAGACTGGTTTGATGCAGCTCTCCATGCTACTCTATCCTGTGCAAGCCTCATCTCCCAATACCTACTGCAGCCTACTTCCTTCTGAATCTGCTTAGTGTAGTCATCTCTTGGTCTCCCTCTACGATTTTTACCTTCCACGCTGCCCTCCAATACTAAATTGGTGATCCCTTGATGCCTCAGAACATGTCCTACCAACCGATCCCTTCTTCTAGTCAAGTTGTGCCACAAACTCCTCTTCTCCCCAATCCTATTCAGTACCTCCTCATTAGTTATGTGATCTACCCATCTAATCTTCAGCATTCTTCTGTAGCACCACATTTCGAAAGCTTCTATTCTCTTCTTGTCCAAACTATTTATCGTCCATGTTTCCACTTCCATACGTGGCTACACTCCATACAAATACTTTCAGAAACGACTCGATGTTAACAAATTTCTCTTCTTCAGAAACGCATTTCTTGCCATTGCCAGTCTACATTTTATATCCGCTCTACTTTGACCATCATCAGTTATTTTGCTCCCCAAATAGCAAAACTCCTTTACTACTTTAAGTGTCTCATTTCCTAATCTAATTCCTTCAGCATCACCCGACTTAATTCGACTACATTCCATTATCCTCGTTTTGCTTTTGTTGATGTTCATCTTATATCCTGCTTTCAAGACACTGTCCATTCCGTTCAACTGCTCATCCAAGTCCTTTGCTGTCTCTGACAGAATTACAAAGTCATCGGCGAACCTTAAAGTTTTTATTTCTTCTCCATGGATTTTAATACCTACTCCGAATTTTTCTTTTGTTTCCTTTACTGCTTGCTCAATATACAGATCGAACAACATCGGTGAGAGGCTAAAATCCTGTCTCACTCCCTTCCCAACCACTGCTTCCCTTTCATGTCCCTCGACTCTTATAACTGCCATCTGGTTTCTGTACAAATTGAAAATAGCCTTTCAGTCCTTGTATTTTACCCCTGCCACCTTCAGAATTTGAAAGAGAGTATTCCAGTCAACATTGTCAAAAGCTTTCTCTAAGTCTACAAATGCTAGAAACGTAGGTTTGCCTTTTCTTAATCTAGGTTCTAAAATAAGTCGTAGGGTCAGTATTGCCTACTGTTTTGAATTTACACATTGCAGTCACATTAATATGACCATCGCCTATGTTCGACGACAACGTTCAATAACCACTGACAGACGGCACGTAGCAGCACTAGCAGCGGTGGTATACACGTATAAAGGGTACCGGGGAATCGCCGAAATCTGTGCAGTCGTTGTCGTAATGCTGAAACGGAGCGATTTGTCTGACGTCCAAAAGGACATGGTCAATGGACCTTCGGGCCAACGACTGGTTGCATTTCCAAAACTGTTCGTGTACCGCCGTGCTTGAAGTATACCATGCATGGCAAAATGGACTAAAACTAAACTCAACTCCGTCTGAACAGACCTTGGAAGGCCCAACGGTACCGACCGGCCGCCCTGTTATCCTCAGCCACAGGCGTCATTGGATGGACATGCGGACAGCACACCGCTCTCCCCAGAGTATGTCAGTTTACGAGACCGGAGCCGCTACTTCTCTATCAAACAGCTCCTCAGTTTGCCTCACAAGGGCTGAGTGCACCCCACTTGCCAACAGCGTTCTGCAGAACGGATGGTTACCCATCCAAGTGCTAGCCCAGCCCGACAGCGCTTAACTTCAGTGCTCTGACGGGAACCTGTGTTACCACTGCGGCAAGGCCGTTAGCCATGGCAAAATGGCGCTACCCAAAAGCGATGCTGAAGCAGCTGTGGTGCACGACGGACCATATATGACAGGGATGAGCGACAGTTGTGGAGATGTGTACGGGCGAATAGACATGCAACTGTTGAGCATCTACCCAACCCACATGAGCCAAGGGGTTATCGGCAGTGTCTCCTCAATGACCGTTCAGCGAACGTTCCTGCGTTCGTGTACCCATGCTGGCTACTGTTCACTGGCGACGAAGACTGGAATTCGCACGCCAGTACCGTAACTGGACATCCATTGAATGACGATAAGTGGGCTATTCCAATGGTCGGGAAGGTCCAGGCTGGAGGAGGAAGAGTTACGATCTGGGTAAAGTTCCCTGGGTAACCTCGTCATTCTTGAAGACACAGTGGATCAATGCAAGTATGCATCTATCTTTGGGGACCATGTTCACCCCAACAAGAAGTCTGATTTTTCTCGGCTCAATAGCATTTATCAACCGGACAATGCAACCTGTCACACAGCTCGAGGGCAGATGCACGATGAGTTTATCTCACTCTCCTAGCCACCAAACTTCCCGGATTTAAATCCAATTGAGATTCTGTGGGACCTATTCGACCGAGCACTGAGAAACCTGGCCACAGTCGGCCGTTGTTGCCGAGCGCTTCTAGGCGCTTCAGTCCGGAACCGCGCGACCGCTACGGTCGCAGGTTCGAATCTGGCCTCGGGCACGGATGTGTGTGATGTCCTTAGGTGAGTTAGGTTTAAGTAGTTCTCAGTTCTAGGGGACTGATGACCTCAGATGTTAAGTCCCATAGTGCTCAGAGCCAACTCAACCAAACCTGGCCACGGCACTGGAATCAGCGTGGCACCACATCCCTTTCGGTACTCTGGAGAACCTCACTGGTTCTCTTTCTGCACGTCTCGCAGTTGTCCACACTGCAAACGTTGCTTGTTCAAGCTTTTGACAAGGTGGACACATTAATGTGGCTGGGCAGCGTACATAACGTGTGAATGTTCACTATTCCCTGAATACTCCAAATAAAGTTTTGTTATGGCCCTAATATTACGAGGGTCAAATGGTTCAAATGGCTCTGAGCACTATGGGACTCAACATCTGTGGTCATCAGTCCCCTAGAACTTAGAACTACACTCCTGGAAATGGAAAAAAGAACACATTGACACCGGTGTGTCAGACCCACCATACTTGCTCCGGACACTGCGAGAGGGTTGTACAAGCAATGATCACACGCACGGCACAGCGGACACACCAGGAACCGCGGTGTTGGCCGTCGAATGGCGCTAGCTGCGCAGCATTTGTGCACCGCTGCCGTCAGTGTCAGCCAGTTTGCCGTGGCATACGGAGCTCCGTCGCAGTCTTTAACACTGGTAGCATGCCGCGACAGCGTGGACGTGAACCGTATGTGCAGTTGACGGACTTTGAGCGAGGGCGTATAGTGGGCATGCGGGAGGCCGGGTGGACGTACCGCCGAATTGCTCAACACGTGGGGCGTGAGGTCTCCACAGTACATCGATGTTGTCGCCAGTGGTCGGCGGAAGGTGCACGTGCCCGTCGACCTGCGACCGGACCGCAGCGACGCACGGATGCACGCCAAGACCGTAGGATCCTACGCAGTGCCGTAGGGGACCGCACCGCCACTTCCCAGCAAATTAGGGACACTGTTGCTCCTGGGGTATCGGCGAGGACTATTCGCAACCGTCTCCATGAAGCTGGGCTACGGTCCCGCACACCGTTAGGCCGTCTTCCGCTCACGCCCCAACATCGTGCAGCCCGCCTCCAGTGGTGTCGCGACAGGCGTGAATGGAGGGACGAATGGAGACGTGTCGTCTTCAGCGATGAGAGTCGCTTCTGCCTTGGTGCCAATGATGGTCGTATGCGTGTTTGGCGCCGTGCAGGTGAGCGCCACAATCAGGACTGCATACGACCGAGGCACACAGGGCCAACACCCGGCATCATGGTGTGGGGAGCGATCTCCTACACTGGCCGTACACCACTGGTGATCGTCGAGGGGACACTGAATAGTGCACGGTACATCCAAACCGTCATCGAACCCATCGTTCTACCATTCCTAGACCGGCAAGGGAACTTGCTGTTCCAACAGGACAATGCACGTCCGCATGTATCCCGTGCCACCCAACGTGCTCTAGAAGGTGTAAGTCAACTACCCTGGCCAGCAAGATCTCCGGATCTGTCCCCCATTGAGCATGTTTGGGACTGGATGAAGCGTCGTCTCACGCGGTCTGCACGTCCAGCACGAACGCTGGTCCAACTGAGGCGCCAGGTGGAAATGGCATGGCAAGCCGTTCCACAGGACTACATCCAGCATCTCTACGATCGTCTCCATGGGAGAATAGCAGCCTGCATTGCTGCGAAAGGTGGATATACACTGTACTAGTGCCGACATTGTGCATGCTCTGTTGCCTGTGTCTATGTGCCTGTGGTTCTGTCAGTGTGATCATGTGATGTATCTGACCCCAGGAATGTGTCAATAAAGTTTCCCCTTCCTGGGACAATGAATTCACGGTGTTCGTATTTCAATTTCCTGGAGTGTACTTAAACCTAACTAACCTCTGGACATCACACACATCCATGCCCGAGGCAGGATTCGAACCTGCGACCGTAGCGGTCACGCGGTTCCAAACTGAAGCGCCTTGAACCGCAAGGCCACACCGGCCGGTATTACGAGGGTCACTCCAAAAGAAATGCACACTATTATTGTAAAAACATGGTTTTCATTCTGCATGTGTGAAAGTTTTACAGTGTGTAGATACATCCTTTCCGCTTGTTTTCAATCTTAGTTCAACCTGTTCCCGCGAGTGGCGCCATCACAGCGTGTCTTCAAGATGGCTGCTACACTTGACGTTCGTCAGAAGCAACGTGTTGTCATAGAAGTCCTGTGCTGTGAAAACGAGACAGTGGAAACATCCACAAGAGGTTGAAAAAGGTGTATGGAGATGCTGCTGTCGATCGCAGTACAGTTAGTCGGTGGGCAAGCAGGTTACGTGATGAAGGCGGGCACGGCAGTATTGAGGATTGTCCTCGCAGCGGCAGGCCTCGTACTGCACACACTCCAGACAATGTGCAGAGAATTAACGAATTGGTGATTGCTGACAGACGCATCACAGTGAACGAACTGTCACGCTACGTTGGGATTGGGGAAGGAAGTGTTTGCAGAATACTGAAAGTGTTGGCGTTAAAAAAGGTTTGTGCCACGTGGATTCCCAGCATGTTGACAGGGGCTCACAAAGAAACAAGAAAAACGGTATGCAGCGAACTTTTGGAACAGAACGAGAATGAGGGAGATGAACTTCTTGGAAGAAATGTGACAGGTGATGAAACATGGCTCCATCAGTTTTCACCAGAGACGAAGAGGCAATCAATGGAGTGGCATCATGCAAATTCACCCAAGGAAAAAAAAAATCAAAACCACAACTTCTGCTGGAAAAGTTATGGCTACGGTGTTTTTCGATTCCGAAGGACTCTTACTTGTGGACAACATGCCAAGTGGAACCACCATAAATTCTGATGCATATGTGACTACACTGAAGAAATTTCAGGCTCAACTGAATCGTGTTCGACCACATCGACAAAATCAGGATGTTTTGCTGTTGCACGACAATGCACGGCCACATGTCAGTCAAAAAACCATGGAAGCGATCACAAAACTCGTATGGACAACACTGAAACACCCGCCTTACAGTACTGACTTGGCTCCATGTGACTATCATCTCTTTGGGAAACTGAAAGACTCTCTTCGTGGAACAAGGTTTGAAGATGATGACTCCCTTGTGCCCGCTGCCAAACAGTGGCTCCAACAGGTTGCTCCAGAATTTTACCATGCAGGTATACAGGCGCTGGTTCCAAAATGGCGTAAGGCAGTTGAAGGGATGGAAATTATGTGGGGAAATGAAAATATTGTTCCTAAAGGTTGCATCTACACACTGTAAAACTTTCAAACATGTAGAATAAAAGATGGATTTAAAAAAAAAATTGTGTGCATTTCTTTTGGAGTGACCCTCGTAATTATTACCTGCGCAACAAAGATAACGAAGCCCAGCTCTGCCCTAACTCTCGATCTGTAATGTAACTTTATGCTTCAGGATACTAAATCACTCAATGTTAAATGCATAGGAGCATGTGAAGGTCCAGTAATATTTTTTTTTTTTTTTTTTTTTTTTTTTTGCCTGACTGGTTTGCTACGGATTGCCACTAATACCCTTCCTGTGCCAACGTTCTCATCTCAGAGTAACAGTTGCAACTTACGTCCTCAATTATATGCTGGATGTATTCCAATCTGTGTCTCCCTCTACAGTTTTTACCCTCTTCACCTCCGTGTAGTCACATGGAAGTTATTCCCTGATGTCTTACCGGATGTCGTACCATCTGGACCCTTTTTCTTGTCAGTGTTTTCCGTATGTCCCTTTCCTCGTCCATTCTACGGACGACTTCTTCATTCCCTTCCATATTAGACCGCTTAATTTTCAATATTACTCTGTAGCACCATATCTAAAACGCTTCGATTCTCTTCTGTTCCGGTTTTCCCATAGTTCTTACAGCAGGATTTCTTAACTTTATGTACTTATAGCACTCCGTCTTCAGGCCACAAGTGGCCCAACGGGACCATCCGACCGCCGTGTCATCCTCAATGAGGATGCAGATAGGAGGGGCGTGTGGCCAACACACTGCTCTCCTGGTCGTTATAATGGTTTTCTGTGACCGGAGCCGTTATATTCGGTCGAGTAGCTCCTCAGTTGGCATCACGAGGCTGAGTGCACCCCGAAAAATGGCAACAGCGCATGGCCGCCCGGGCGGTCACCGATCCAACTGCCGGCCACGCCCAACAGCGCTTAACTTCGGTGATCTGGCGGGAACCGGTGTATCCACTGCGGTAAGGCCGTTGCCAACTTTATGTGCTTTTTGATCACCAATTCTGATGTTAAGTTTCTCACTGTTCTCGTTTCTTCTACTTTTCAGTACTTTCGTCTCTCTTCGATTTACTCTCAATCCATATTTTGCATTCATTTGACTGTTCATTCCATTCAACATATCCTGTAATTCTTCTTCACTTTCATTGAGGATAGCAGTGTCATCAGCGAATCTTACCATTGATATTCTTTCACCCTGAATTTTAGTCCCACACTTGAATCTTTTTTTTATTTCCATCATTGCTTCTTTGATGTATAGATTGAACAGTAGGGACGAAAGACTCCACCCCTGCCTTACATCATTTTTAATCTGAGCACTTCGTTCTTGGTCTTCCACTCTTATGGTTCCCTCTTGTTTCTTATACATTACTCGTCTTTCCCTATAGTTTACCCCTATTTTTCTCAGAATTTTGGACATCCTGACCATTTCACATTGTAGAACGTTTTTTCCAGGTCGACAAATCCTATGGACGTATCTTGATTTTTCTTCAGTCTTGCTTCCATTATCAACCGCAACTTCAGAACTGTCTCTCTGATGTCCTTACCTTTCCTAAAGCCAAACTTATAGTCACCCAACAGACCCTCAATTTTATTTTTCATTCTTCTGTACATTATTCTTGTCAGCAACTTGGATGCAAGATATGTTGATCTGACTGTGCGTTAATTCCCGCTCTTGTCGGCTCTTGCAATATTGGGAACTGGACGAATGATGTTTTTCCGAATGACTGATGGTATACCGCCAGACTCACACATTCCACTCACCAACGTGAATGTCGCTTTGTTCCACTTCCCCAAACAACTATAGGAATTCTGATGGAATGTTATCTATCCCTTCTACCTTATTTGATCTTAAGTCGTCTATTGCTCTTTTACGTTATGATTCTAATACTGGATCCCCTATCCCCTCCATCTCAGTATTAAGCAAATCAAAAACCCTATCTCAGTTAAGCTCCTGCATTTCATCAGAGAAAGCATGAATGATTATCAGGTTTAGTATTTGAACGTTTGACGATGTGTGTATCAAATCTGTTGTCACTAATAGTAACAGAAATCTCATGTATTAAACATTTTTAGACAATTTGTATTCTTGCATTCAGTACATTGAAAAGTGAAGAGTGAGGTAATCATTTCCTCACTTCGTGTATGGCAATCACGAAATAGCTACCCAGATAACGTTCTATTAACCAAGAATTACATTTCTACTTCATAATTCGTGAAATGAAAGTCTTCCCCAGCCACATTGCACAAACGTTTGCAATCGCAGCAAACGCAAATGCATTGGCGAATATTAACCCATTCAGCGTAACTCTAGAACAACAGAGCGCCATCCGGAAAGTAAAATTTCCGCACTCTCACTGACAATAGCACAAACCAAAAGTACTCTGAGGTGACAAGTCATGAGATACCTCCTAATATGGTGTCGTACCTCCTTTTGCAGTGTGCAGTGCAGAAACTCGACGTAGCGTGGACTCAACAAGTCGTTGGAAGCCCCTAGAAAAATATTCAGCCATGCTACCACTATAATTGTCCATAATTGCGAAAGAGTTGCCGGTGCAGGACTGACCTCTCGATTATGTCCCATAAATGTTCCATGGGACTTATGACGGGCGACGTGGTTGTCCACATCATTCGCTCGAATTGTCCAGACTGTTCAAGCCAGTCGCGAACAACTGTGGTCTGATGACATGGTGCATAGCCATCCATAAAAATGCCAACGTTATTTGGGAAGATGAACATGAATGGCTACAGATGGTCTCCAATTAACCGAACATAACCATTCCCAGCCAAAGATCGGTTCAGTTGGACCAGAAGACCCAGTCCACACCGTTATGGAGCCCCCACCAGCTAGCACAGTGGCTTGTTGACAACTTCGGTCCACGGCTTCCTGGAGTCTCCGGCACATCCGAACCCTACCATTAGCTCTTATCAACTGAAATCAGGACTCATCTGACGCTGGCCAGGGTGGCCGAGCGGTTCTAGGCGCTACAGTGTGGAACCGCGCGACCGCTACCGTCGCAAGTTCGAATCCTGCCTCGGGCATGGATGTGTGTGATGTCCTTAGGTTAGTTGGGTTTAAGTAGTTCTAAGTTCTAGGGGACTGATGACCTCAGAAGTTAAGTCCCATAGTGCTCAGAGCCATTTGAACCATTTTTGAACTCATCTGTCCATGCCACGGTTTTACAGTCGTCTAGGGTCGAACCTATACGGTCACGAGCCCAGGAGAGGCACTGCAAGCAAAGTCGTGCTGTTAGCAAAAGCACTTGCGTCGGTCGTCTGCTGCCATAGCCCATTAACGCCTACTTTCGCCGCACTCTCTAAACGGATACGTTCGTCGTACGTCCCAGATTGATTTCTGCTGTTATTTCACGCAGAGTTGCTTGTCTGTCAGCACAGAAGACTCTACCCAAATGCCGCTTTTCTCAGTCGTTGAGTAAAGGCTGTCGGTAACGCCTGAAATTTGGTGTTCTCGGCACACTCTAGACACTGTTAATCTCGGAATACTGAATTCCCTAATGATTTCCTAAATTGAGTGCCACATGCATCTAGCTCCAACAACCATTCCGCGTTCAAAGTCTGTTAATTCCCGTCATGCTGCCATAATCACGTCGGAAACCTTTTTACATCAATCACCTGAGTACAAATGACAGGTCCACCAATGTACTCCGTTTCATACCTTGCGTGCGCGATACTATCACCATCTGCATTTATGTTCATATTGCTATCCCTCAGTGTGTATTATCTTCGTGTATTTCTCGAATCATCTATAAAAGATGGTCATCCATATTATCTGTATCTTTCGAAGCCTTCCTCAACTTTGTTCTAGGAACCGTGTCATAAGTCATAAGCCTTTGTTAAATCTTTGAAGGCAACGTGTAACTTCTTTCTCCATTGGCTTTCATCAAATAAAGAGGTTCTTTGTGCAGAGTCTGATCTCTCTAAATCCACTCTGGTCTTTCTCAATATGGTGGTCAACATCCTGCCTTATTTTCGGACATACAATTTTGCTAAACAAGCTGCTGACTGCGCAATTCACAATAATGTCTCTGTAGCATTTAGTGTCTCTTCTATTCCCCTTCTTCAAAATGGGAACTATATAAGCTCTTTTCCCCTCTGATAGTATTTGAATCCTTGACAGGCATTGCTCATATGGTGCGTTATTTTTTTCTTCAAATGGTGTCCTCCAGTTTTCAGTAATTCCACAGGTAAATTCCAGGACCAGGTGATCGGCCAACCTTCATTTTAGCTATTTTTCCTACAGCAAAAAATAGCGATATGTAACCTCAGACAGTTCTCGCAAACAAACAAAATGCCCTTGAATTTGTCTCGTCAGAGATCTAATCCAGGTTCATTCCAAGTATCGGAAGCAATTCATTAAGATGCCTGTAAAAGGGTGTGAAAATCAATGGCGCTCTCCATTGGGATCTGCCTGTACTAGCGATGTGATGGCAGTCAGGATCTTCAGGGCACTTACGGGCAAACGTTTCGCCACATTAAAGTCATATGACTTTGTAGACAGTGTAACTTACAGAAATGTAAGGCGTTACAGCAGAAAGCATCAGCCCGATATTTACCACACTTTGTGCTGATGGCCACTACGTAACAGGTATTAAATCATTAAATTTTCCTTATGTTCCAAAGTGATGCCCATAATAAACATTAGTATGAGGTGTCACCAAACGAGCACGATTACGCTACTGTATTGGATGTGGCATGGAAGCAAACAGTCTCCGTATGTCATCCAGATGTTTGAAAAACATGAAGATCGCTGGCTGGAGACTGGTATGACAGTATGTTTTCCCATCGCATACCAGACATGCTCTATGGCTGACGAATTACTGAACTGAGTAGACCAGTCAAGGCGTTTGTGATGTGATGTATTGGGTCTTGCATTATACTGCTGGAATACACCATTTGGTACTGGTAATGGAAGGTATGAAGACAGGGTTTATCATCTTGCCACATACTGATGAGCATTTTCACCTTCCTTCAACAATTACGAAATCAGTTTTGATGTCGTGACCAACACCTCCCCACACCATGATGCGGATCTCTAGAACTGTTGATTTCTGTGACCTTCCACCACGCCGTCTACGGGCACATTGGGGTCGACCTGGCCGGCACAAACAGAAGCGAGTTTCATAACCGAATACCTCAGAATGCCACTTAACATCCCAGTTGCCTCTGGCTCTACAGTGTGCTAGTCTTTGTTGTCTTTGGAATTATGTCAGTACTAAATGACGCGTGGCGAGATCTCAACCCAGCTTCCAGTTATCTGTTCTAGACGATTCGTAGCAACACTCTGCCTGTAACCCATACCCGGATTTCAGCTGTTGTTATCCATCTTTTCGTCAGAGTCGATCGAATAATCCTTCTAATCTTCTGGTCTATGGTGTATTCCTTATGGAAGGATCCTTGCCTACTCTTCTTGCCACGTTGTCCTTAGACCATCTCATCACCGCTCCTGTGATCATAACACTACTGCATCTGTGTGGCCTATCTGTATGATACTCCCAGGTCCATCACGCCAGTGGTTCGACGTTTCTGTAAGTCCAAAGGATGTCTATGAACTGAACGTGCATTCCTCCACGTGAACAGCTCCAATAATGTTAGACACACTCAGGAGCCAGCATGGACCCACACCAATTACAGTATTCCGCACCACAGCCGGTAAAAACGGAACGCTTATGGCGTCGCTCTGTTGTCCGTCTCTCTGCCTGCCTGTCCGACTGTTAAAAACCCTTTTTTCAGGAACGGGTAGACGCATCAAGTTGAAATTTGTGTCACGTACTAAGTTCTATGGTCCGTGGGCGGTATAAGATGCTGAAGTTTGTAAGTCAATGCTGTCAAAAGATACGACCATTTATGTCAGATATTTTCATACTCGCTAACTCACTCATCGAAATGTTTAGGGTGCTTTCCGTTGACCGGGAATCATTAAAATCGGCAAGAAGCAAGGTTACACTGTAGAAGTAAAGTAAAAAATCTAAAAAATGTTAATCTGCAATTATATCACATGAAAAAAGGTTTTTGTCATTTGTCGTCCGACTGTCTGTCCCTCTGTTCAGACCGACTTTTTTTAGGAACGGGTAGACATATCAAGCTGGAACTTATATCCCGTACTAAGGTCTATGGTCGCTTGGCGGTGTAAGAATCTTAAGCTTCTAAGCCTCTGCATTCCATCTGTTCAGACCCCCTTCTTTTTTTTTTAGGAATGGATAGACGTATTAAGTTTGACATACTAATGTCTATGGTTCCTTGGCAGTGTAAAGAACTTAAGCTTCTAAGCGACAGCAATAAAGAGACACGGGCCATTTACGTCAAATATTTTGATACTTCCAAACTCATTCATCAAAACATGTAGGATAATTCCCTAGAATCATGAAACTTGGCAAGAAGCAATGTTTCACAGTACAACTAAAGGAAGAATCCGAAAATATTTTTTTGATGATTGTCGGAACTTTTGGAATTCCCGATACCGATATCTTGGCCGTATGAATGGACTATCTATATACATAACTAAGTTTGTACGGATGCCCCGGTGTGCGATTTCTACTCGTATTCATCCGAACTTTTCCATCCTTAGGAATGGTTTTCGCCTTTACTGAAAATAAGCTCGCATGAGGTTGAAATTCTGATTAACGTATGGCATAGGCTTAGTGTCGTATCAGTGTGGCAGCGTCTGGTGCAGGTGTAACCCTCCCCCCCCCCCCCCCCCCATTTCCGTCAGTGTATGTTGGCGACAAGAAAGCATCTGAATGTACACTCCGTGGATATATGTACTCTATGAGCACTCTATGAGTTTGGAATGACCCGTCGTTTAGGCGTAGCGTCTTTGATTAGTAATCAAAACGTCCTCGGTTCCGGGTGCGAACCCCGACACTGCTCATTTCTGAATAAAAATCATCAGCGAATGGCGGCGAAGACTGCCGGCATAAGAAGTCACCCTCATACTAACAACGGTCCTGTTAAAAAGGGCGGAGAAGCGGATAGAGGTTCAAGGCACATTGAGAGGCTGTGTGAATGGGAGGGCTTATCTGAATGACGTGGTCAAAGGCGCACAAGAGTCGATAGGGATGAGATAGGGGATACAGTATTCGAATTTAAAATGGCTTTGGAAGACTTAAGATCAAATAAGACAGAAGGGATTGATAGGATATCATCGAAATTTCTAAAATCATCGAGAAAATGGCAACAAAACTATAAGAAACCTTGGTTGGTAGAATCTATGAGAGTGGCGATATACCATCGGACTTTTGAAAAAACATCATCCACACAATTCCCAAGATTGCTAGAGCCGACAAGAACGAGAATTAACGCACATTCAGCTCAATGGCTCATGCATGCTAGGTGCTGACAAGAATAACGTATAGAAGAAAGGAAAATAAAATTGCGGAACTGTTAGATGACGATCAATTTGGCTTTAGGAAAGGTGAAGACACCAGAGACGCAATTCTGAGGTGCAGCTGATAATGGAAGCAAGACGGAAGAAAAATCAAGACACTTTCATAGAATCTGTCGATTTGGAAAAAGCGTTCGACAGTGTAAAATGGCGCAAGATACTCGAAATTCTGAGAATAGTAGGGTAAGGTGTAGGGAAGGACGGGTGATGTACAATATGTACAAGAAACAAGAGGGAACAATTAGTGTGAAAACACAGAATGAAGTGCTCGGGTCAATAAGGCTGTAAGACTGGGATGCACTCTTTCGCCTCTGCTGCCGGATATGTACATTGAAGATGTAATGAAAACAAAAGAAAGGTTCGAGAGTGGCTTAAAATTCAAGGTGGAAGGATATCAGTGATAAGGTCCGCTGATGACATTGCTGCCATCAGGGAAAATTAAGAAGAATTATAGGGTGTGTTGAATGGGATAAACAGTCTAATGAGTGCGGAATATGGATTGAGAATAAATTGAAGAGAGACGAGAGTGATTAGAAGTAGCAGAAATGAGAACAGCGGGAAGCTTAACATTAGAGTTGGTGATCACGAAGTAAACGAAGTTAGGGAATTCTGTTACCTAGGCTGCAAAATAACCCATGACGGACGGAGGCATTCCTGACCAAGAGAAGTCTACTAGTATCAAATGTGGGTCTTAATTTGAGAAAGAAGTTGCTGAGAATGTACGTTTGGAGAACATCATTGTATGGGAGTGAGAAATGGACTGTGGTAAAATCGAAACAGAAGACATTCGAGGCATTTGAGATGTGGTGCTTGTAAAATGACCTTTTTTTTAATAATATTATGAATATTTATATATGTGTTTGGAGAGAGAGATTGATTTTTGATTGAGATTTTTACTTTAAGTCGTAACTGGTACCTGAATTTTGGTTGCTGCCTCCTTGAATGATCAGCTTCTGCACCAGTTGTTGACGTATTGCAATTTGGAGGAAGTTGTTGTTCTTTAAGCTTTAAAATACGACTCTGTTAGTTACTTGGCCGTATTGCGGATATCTTTGATCCCAAGTTTTCGTAGTTTTTCATACCTAAGAATGGCTCTGAGCACTATGGGACTCAACTGCTGAGGTCATTAGTCCCCTAGAACTTAGAACTAGTTAAACCTAACTAACCTAAGGACATCACAAACATCCATGCCCGAGGCAGGATTCGAACCTGCGACCGTAGCGGTCTTGTGGTTCCAGACTGCAGCGCCTTTAACCGCACGGCCACTTCGGCCGGCCATACCTAAGAGACCACTGTTGTAAGTAAGTAAGATCAAACAGCAATCTGCGTTTCGTGAGAAAACGAGATTGCTTGACACACAAACTTCCTTCAGACTACACGTCCTGCTACATCAAAATTGGTCAGTGGAGTTCAGCACCATACTGTTGTACAAGAACATAAGCCAATTACTGAAATTAAGAAATTATGAGAGGTTCTTACTTATTGAATGAAAACTATAGAGAATGCATTTCTTTTCCGGTATTTTAGTGAACTTTGTACACTTACAATTCTGTCAATTAATAGACGGCGACGACAATGAAGTTCACCTCCTTTTCCAAAAACAAGATATTTCTATTCTTCACTTCCA
This sequence comes from Schistocerca nitens, assembly GCF_023898315.1. Classification (NCBI taxonomy): domain Eukaryota; kingdom Metazoa; phylum Arthropoda; class Insecta; order Orthoptera; family Acrididae; genus Schistocerca; species Schistocerca nitens. The sequence goes on along the minus strand of NC_064615.1, from coordinate 980,010,433 downwards.
GAAAATTTGTATACATAAATGTTTGGCAACTCTTACACTTTCTTCACTCGGTTTTATCACTAAAATATCAATTTTCATTAAATGTAACAATACGTTCTGAGCGACGTCCTAGCAACACGTACTTTTTCCACAAGATACAGATTAACAGTCTTTTTTTTTTAATAAAATCAATTGTCTTTTTTTTTTTAGTCCATACTCAAAGATTCTCTAATACTATCGTTGCGGGTATTGCGCGCTAACGAGTTTCTTGCTGTCCAGCTGCGCTTCACTTCACTTCAAGTACTTTTTGAATCACATTTACATTTTCGGTATATACATACATTATTGAGCTTCTCAGAATAAAATCAGGCACAAATTAGTTAAAGAAAAAAAAAGCAGTGAGGCATACATAACATTACATGCTACAGAAAAATTCTGAAAGTTAGATGGACAGATAACGTAAGGAATGACAAGCTTCTCTGCAGAATCGGTGAGGAAAGGAATGTATGGAATACAATGAGAAGAGGAACGGGCAGGAAGCTAGGACGTCTGTTAAGACGCCAGGGAATAATTTCCTTGGTACTAACGGGTAATGCAGAGGGTACAAACTGTAAGGGGAGACAGAGAGCGGAATTCATTTGAGGACGGAGACTGCAAGTGCCACTCTGAGATGAAAAGGTTGACACAGGAGAGGAATCCGTGGTGGGCTGCATCAAACCAGACAGAAGCCTGACGGAGTTTAGACAGATATCACTGAGAACTCAGCTTTGACTTTCCGTTGACGGTTGACGTGGCCTTCGCGGACGGCTCAGTTCCGCTCATCGCCGTACATTCCCCCCTTTCCGTCTGGCATTTTCCACCTCCTGTCTCGCGTTTTGTACACTCCACGCGGTCGGATTCTCCCACACGCTTTTCCATCGGCCATTCTCTTTCGCACGCCTGTCCGTAGGGCTCAGCGCGTCGGCTGACCTTGTCGGGCGACACCGCTATTACGTCTAATGCTACGGCTGCTGCTCTTACGTCAATCTGGCGTAGACCACGGCCACTTTTTCCAAGCACTGCTTCCCCACGCACCAGCGACGGATCGCTAGCAATACCTCCTGCAGTCGACCGCTGGCTTCGATCCCGCCGCACACGAGCGATTTACCAAGAAATCAATCACTATTTCGAAGGCCACTCTCACGAAGATCTGCTGCGGAAAATTAACAGTTGTGTTTAACAGTAGCGGCAGTTGATCTCCGTTTGCCCACTAATACATGCAAAAAAAGTGGGAATGGGGAAACTGTAGTTTATTAAACTTCTATCCCGTAACTTAGCCTACAGTTCCCAGGAAAAACTTTTCAAATCATCTTTCCTAAACGTATTTCACAAATACTTTCTGAGGTCGTGAGTTCATACACTCCTGGAAATTGAAATAAGAACACCGTGAATTCATTGTCCCAGGAAGGGGAAACTTTATTGACACATTCCTGGGGTCAGATACATCACATGATCACACTGACAGAACCACAGGCACATAGACACAGGCAACAGAGCATGCACAATGTCGGCACTAGTACAGTGTATATCCAACTTTCGCAGCAATGCAGGCTGCTATTCTCCCATGGAGACGATCGTAGAGATGCTGGATGTAGTCCTGTGGAACGGCTTGCCATGCCATTTCCACCTGGCGCCTCAGTTGGACCAGCGTTCGTGCTGGACGTGCAGACCGCGTGAGACGACGCTTCATCCAGTCCCAAACATGCTCAATGGGGGACAGATCCGGAGATCTTGCTGGCCAGGGTAGTTGACTTACACCTTCTAGAGCACGTTGGGTGGCACGGGATACATGCGGACGTGCATTGCCCTGTTGGAACAGCAAGTTCCCTTGCCGGTCTAGGAATGGTAGAACGATGGGTTCGATGACGGTTTGGATGTACCGTGCACTATTCAGTGTCCCCTCGACGATCACCAGTGGTGTACGGCCAGTGTAGGAGATCGCTCCCCACACCATGATGCCGGGTGTTGGCCCTGTGTGCCTCGGTCGTATGCAGTCCTGATTGTGGCGCTCACCTGCACGGCGCCAAACACGCATACGATCATCATTGGCACCAAGGCAGAAGCGACTCTCATCGCTGAAGACGACACGTCTCCATTCGTCCCTCCATTCACGCCTGTCGCGACACCACTGGAGGCGGGCTGCACGATGTTGGGGCGTGAGCGGAAGACGGCCTAACGGTGTGCGGGACCGTAGCCCAGCTTCATGGAGACGGTTGCGAATGGTCCTCGCCGATACCCCAGGAGCAACAGTGTCCCTAATTTGCTGGGAAGTGGCGGTGCGGTCCCCTACGGCACTGCGAAGGATCCTACGGTCTTGGCGTGCATCCGTGCGTCGCTGCGGTCCGGTCCCAGGTCGACGGGCACGTGCACCTTCCGCCGACCACTGGCGACAACATCGATGTACTGTGGAGACCTCACGCCCCACGTGTTGAGCAATTCGGCGGTACGTCCACCCGGCCTCCCGCATGCCCACTATACGCCCTCGCTCAACGTCCGTCAACTGCACATACGGTTCACGTCCACGCTGTCGCGGCATGCTACCAGTGTTAAAGACTGCGATGGAGCTCCGTATGCCACGGCAAACTGGCTGACACTGACGGCGGCGGTGCACAAATGCTGCGCAGCTAGCGCCATTCGACGGCCAACACCGCGGTTCCTGGTGTGTCCGCTGTGCCGTGCGTGTGATCATTGCTTGTACAGCCCTCTCGCAGTGTCCGGAGCAAGTATGGTGGGTCTGACACACCGGTGTCAATGTGTTCTTTTTTCCATTTCCAGGAGTGTATTTCATTAATTTTTTTTTTTACTTTAACTGTAAGTTAAAATGGTTTTGAAATCTCATTGTGTCTATAGAAATGTTATCTAATGCAGCATTGCTGATTTGCATAATTCTTGTTGTAAATTGTTTCGGTTCAAATGGCTCTGAGCACTATGGGACTTAACATCTATGGTCATCAGTCCCCTAGAACTTAGAACTACTTAAACCTAACTAATGTAAGGACATCACACAACACCCAGTCATCACGAGGCAGAGAAAATCCCTGACTCCGCCGGGAATCGAACCCGGGAACCCTGGCGTGGGAAGCGAGAAATTGTTTCGGAGCGAGTTAGATATGTGAAATGACAAGGATTTTATTGTAGTGCGGAATAGGTAGGTCCGAAACATGTAAATTAGAAGGTTCACGTACCGTTACCTTATTATTATCAATAATGCGTCTAGTTTCACAGATCCAGAAGGAGTTCTCTACATCGTGATTGTTGCAATGGGCTTAGTATGAATTTCTGCTTCTACAGCACAACGTTCAAAATGCTAATCAAAGCAAAACCTGAGGGTGTCAGCGTTTTTAAACTTGTACTCCCTTTTAACCCTAGATTAGTAACCCCTCGCAAAATTTACCGTTGCAGTAGGATATAAAACAGGATATTTGTTCTTAACTGGAACGTAACATACCACTGGAGATCTAATAACTGTAATTAACTAATGCATACACTATGTCTTCCTTTGAATAAAATTAGGAGCAGTGATATTTACGATGGTTTCGTAGCAATGGAATATTCCCCCCCCCCCCCTCCCCTTTAGTGTTGAGATGTTAATGTAAGTGGGAATTCCTCTGACAACTGCATTTTACAAAGTGGTTTATGTTACCTGAACAACTATAAATTCTAAGGTAAAGTTTTTACTCTAGGGGTAATGACGGAAAAAACACGCAACTACGCTTAATATATACGCTACTGGCCATTAAAATTGCTACACCAAGAAGAAATGCAGATGATAAACGAGTATTTATTGGATAAATACACTCCTGGAACTTGAAATGAGAACACCGTGAATTCATTGTCCCAGGAAGGGGAAACTTTATTGACACATTCCTGGGGTCAGATACATCACATGATCACACTGACAGAACCACAGGCACATAGACACAGGCAACAGAGTATGCACAATGTCGGCACTAGTACAGTGTATATCCACCTTTCGCAGCAATGCAGCTATCGTAGAGATGCTGGATGTAATCCTGTGGAACGGCTTGCCATGCCATTTCCACCTGGCGCCTCAGTTGGACCAGCGTTCGTGCTGGACGTGCAGACCGCGTGAGACGACGCTTCATCCAGTCCCAAACATGCTCAATGGGGGACAGATCCGGAGATCTTGCTGGCCAGGGTAGTTGACTTACACCTTCTAGAGCACGTTGGGTGGCACGGGATACATGCGGACGTGCATTGTCCTGTTGGAACAGCAAGTTCCCTTGCCGGTCTAGGAATGGTAGAACGATGGGTTCGATGACGGTTTGGATGTACCGTGCACTATTCAGTGTCCCCTCGACGATCACCAGTGGTGTACGGCCAGTGTAGGAGATCGCTCCCCACACCATGATGCCGGGTGTTGGCCCTGTGTGCCTCGGTCGTATGCAGTCCTGATTGTGGCGCTCACCTGCACGGCGCCAAACACGCATACGACCATCATTGGCACCAAGGCAGAAGCGACTCTCATCGCTGAAGACGAAACGTCTCCATTCGTCCCTCCATTCACGCCTGTCGCGACACCACTGGAGGCGGGCTGCACGATGTTGGGGCGTGAGCGGAAGACGGCCTAACGGTGTGCGGGACCGTAGCCCAGCTTCATGGAGACGGTTGCGAATGGTCCTCGCCGATACCCCAGGAGCAACAGTGTCCCTAATTTGCTGGGAAGTGGCGGTGCGGTCCCCTACGGCACTGCGTAGGATCCTACGGTCTTGGCGTGCATCCGTGCGTCGCTGCGGTCCGGTCGCAGGTCGACGGGCACGTGCACCTTCCGCCGACCACTGGCGACAACATCGATGTACTGTGGAGACCTCACGCCCCACGTGTTGAGCAATTCGGCGGTACGTCCACCCGGCCTCCCGCATGCCCACTATACGCCCTCGCTCAAAGTCCGTCAACTGCACATACGGTTCACGTCCACGCTGTCGCGGCATGCTACCAGTGTTAAAGACTGCGTTGGAGCTCCGTATGCCACGGCAAACTGGCTGACACTGACGGCGGCGGTGCACAAATGCTGCGCAGCTAGCGCCATTCGACGGCCAACACCGCGGTTACTGGTGTGTCCGCTGTGCCGCGCGTGTGATCATTGCTTGTACAGCCCTCTCGCAGTGTCCGGAGCAAGTATGGTGGGTCTGACACACCGGTGTCAATGTGTTCTTTTTTCCATTTCCAGGAGTGTATTTCTGTCAGGCACTGCATTTAATTTTGTTGGCCGGCGAGCATACTGGGGACAGACAGACTGACAGACTCGAGTTCGGAGAAATCGCAGGATGTGACTGGAAAAAGCGTAACTCCCCGAGCACCATTACAACCTGACACCGAAGGATAATTGAGCAGGATAGATTAGCAGGATAGACTAGCAGGAAACGCCTTATGGGTAAAATGTTCAGGTGTTGCTGCCACTAGGAAGTGCAGCACTTAATGCAGTCACCAAGTCACGTCGCGGAACTTTAAACTCTATTAAAAACACATCGTTCAAATTCAGCGTCCTCAAAATCCAACAGGTTGTCCTTTTCCGGAGAACCGTCTCAGCAACTGCTGGAAAGAATTTCGGAAACCACAGAAAAATTAAATCTAGCTGGTCGTCTGCAGATTCGAATTCCACTCCTCACAAATTCTTGTCCAGTGCCTCTAACAACTGTGCAGCCTAGCTCGACTTATACGAGCAGATATCTCTTCCAAAATTTTCTCTTTCTTCGCTTTTTGGCAAATTTTTGTTTTTATGTTAACATTAATGTACATCGATAAAGTGACAAACATGTTGAGCGACAGAAAAAGCTGGCCTGCAGATTTATTTGGAGAACACAAAGTACATAACCAAAATCCCATCTGCGCCTCATCTGATAAGGGTACGTTAAAATATAAAAAGTGCACAGTTTCAGATGTCTTGGTAAAGTGATACGGATAAAAACAAGCGAAACAGAAGCCAACGACAGCAAGAGAGAAGATGGCCGCTGCATCTTCGTAGAATGCTTGTTCTCTACAAGACAAAGGATGCGACCATCATGATGCTGTAAACAGAACCTGGATTCATCGGAAAAAATTACGTTTTGCTATTCGTACACCTAGGTTCTTCGTTGAGTACACCATCGCAAGCGCTCCTGTCTGTGATGCAGCGTCAAGGGTAACCGCAACCATGGTCTCCGGGCTGATAGTCCATGCGGCTGCAAACGCCGTCGAACTGTGCGTGTAGACGGTTGTTGTCTTGCAAACGTCCCCATCTGTTGACTCAGGTATCGAGACGTGGCTGCACGATCCGTTACAGCCATGCGTATAAGATGCCTGTCATCTCGACTGCTAGTGATACGAGGCCGTTGGGATCCAGCACGGCGTTCCGTATTACCCTCCTGAACCCACCGATTCCATATTCTGCTAACAGTAATTGGATCTCGACCAACGCGAGCAGCACTGTCGCGATACGATAAACCGCAATCGCGATAGGCTACAGTCCGACCTTCATCAAAGTCGGAAACGTGATGGTACGCACTTCTCCTTACACGAGGCATCACAACAACGTTCCACCAGGCAACGCCGGTCAACTGCTGTTTGTGTATGAGAAATCGGTTGGAAACTTTCCTCATGTCAGCACGTTGTAGGTGTCGCCACCGGCACCAACCTTGTGTGAATGCTCTGAAAAGCTAATCATTTGCGTATCACAGCATCTTCTTCCTGTCGGTTAAATTTCGCGTCTGTAGCACGTCATATTCTTGGTGTAGCAATTTTAATGGCCAGTAGTGTTGAAAAATGAGTCAGCCAGCCAGCCATATTGTCAGATCTCATATGCGATTCATCAGATTGCAAGGGAAGTCCATGCGATTGGCAACACATCGCTGTGGTATACAATTGTCCACACACACACACACACACACACACACACACACACACACACACACACACACACACACACACACACACACACACACACACACACACGCGCGCGCGCGCGCGCACGCGATCGTTCTACCTGCGAATGGACAGCACGATCTGGCGACGAATTTCTGCGATTCGTTGTTTGCGTGTGGAGGCCATAAGACCCATTTCGTTTCTCTGTCACGGTAACACATGTTCAGACATTATAAAAAGAACCGCTGTGCTACCACTGACATTAAGACGTCGCAAAAAGTAAGGCCGTGCACCCAATCACACATGTAGAAGTTCGCTGTACTTCGACCCCGGAGTAGAGGACTGCTTCCTGCCCTGTAGAAACCACGGGATTTTACTGTGTGTTCTACATTTTTTTTGCGTTATTCCAACCTAATAAGGCCTCCTTATAAGGTTAAGGGGTGGTATTAAACTTCACTGCGGTAAGATGTCCATGATAAGATTAGCTCATGACATTGCTGTTCTCAGTAAAGGAGGGGAAGTATTACAGAACCTGTTGAATGGTGTCAACAGTGTAATGAGCGCAGAATATGGGCTGAAAGTAAACCAAAGAAAGATGAAAATAAGGAGTAGTATCAGAGACGAGATTAGCTACTAATTAGCATCGAAATTGGAGATCACAAAGTAAACGAAGTGTAAGACGTCTGCTACCTTGTACGAACCAAAGTAACGCATGACGGACGAAGAATGAGACTAACACAGACAAAGAGAGAATTCATAGCTGAAAGAAGTCTACTAGTACCAAATACATGCATTTATTGGAGGAAGAAATTTCTGAGAAAGTATGTCTGGAGTATAGCTTTGTACGGATGTGAATCATGAACTGTGGGAAAACCAGAAAAGAAGAGAGTCGAAGGGGATCGGGTGAGGTTTCACAAAAGGATGCTAAAAATTAAGGAACTAATGAAGATAAGAAATGAGGAGGTTCTCCGGAGAAACGACAATAAAAAGAATATTCTGAAAACACCGACTAGAAGAAGGAACAAGACGACAGAACTTGTGTTAAAGCGTCAGGGAGTAATTTCCATGGTACTTGCTGTGGCGGGCAAAAATACACTCACTAGTGCATCGGTGGGTTCTTTTGTTTGTTCCACGAGGAGATTAAGTGGAACTACAATACATGAAATACTAGTGCACTTTATTACAATATAGATATGAAGATTAACTTCCAACAATCCACTTCCGCAGGAATGTTCTGAGTATTTACAACTGTCTCCGGAAGTTAAAATATTACCTGATACGGACGAATTTACAACAATCGTCGCTTAAAGAATAGCTGAAATAATGTTCACGTTAGGTGTTGCCTAAGACATCTAATACACTGGTGGCCTGTCTATGATGATGCTGTCGTCTTGATCGATGACTGCGAACTGTGCCAGCTTTCTTCTGCTCAACCGTAACTACAGAGTGAGGCAAAAGTCTGGATATACCCTTATGAAAGTCGAACGGTGTGAGTTGTCATAATAGCGTATGGCGTGGGGTGTCTGTAGCTGGAGACGTAACTTGCTATGGCGACAGCGGCGGTCGTTTCAAAATCCGACATCTTGGATTTGGGTTACGAGTTTCAGATGGGAACAGGATCATGAGGCACATTATTTTCAACTGCCTCTTTCTCAGGAATACGGATGTGAAATCTGTTTTAAGATATCTTTATTCGTGTAGGCGTTATGACCTGTTCCAGTTTAGGACACTTGCCAGAGTCGACATCACAGCATATGCTCAATATGACCTCCACTGCGCTAGACACACAATCGGAGCCTTGTTCGCCAGTCCTGCTGTACACGTCGCAGGATCTGTGGATCAGTTGAGGCACACGCCGCGTCAATACGCCGTCTAAGATGGGCTACATTGTTGGTTTCTACCTCATACACATTTGATTTCAAATGTAGCCGCGCGGTCTGGGGCACCTTGCCATGGTTCGCGCGGCTCCCCCCGTCGGAGGTTCGAGTCCTCCCTCGGGCATGAGTGTGTGTGTTGTCCTTAGCACAAGTTAGTTTAAGTTAGATTAAGTAGTGTGTAGGCCTAGGGACCGATAACCACAGCAGTTTGGACTCATAGGAACTTACCACCACCAACAGATAAAATTCAAGAGGTTTAAGATCAGGGGATCGTGGTGGCCACTCGATGGGACCTCCCCTACCTATTCAGTGACCTCCAAACTGTTCATCCAGCAACTGTCTAACTTCAGTTGCATAGTGGGGAGGTGCACGTCTTGTTGGAAGAAGGCTGGGAAATCATGCTGGGGATTCAACACCGTTGGAAACATACACACATATCAAAAAAGTTTTGCATCACCTCGGTTCCGAGAGTTCCGAAACCTGTACAGAAAATTAGAATAGAGATCAACATAAACATTATTTCCGCCCTTTTTTATTGCTCATGAAAACCACACATTGCATGTTGTACCACCATACAGCGAGACCTTCAGAGGTGGTGGTTCAGATTGCTGTACACACCAGTACCTCTAATAACAAGTAGCCTCTTGCGTTGGTGCATGCCAGGATTCGTCGTGACGTACTATCCACAAGCTCATCAAGGCACTGTTAGTCCAGATTGTCCCACTCCTCAAAGGCGATTCGGCGTGGATCCCTCAGAGTGGTTGGTGGGTCACGTCGTCCATAAACAGCCCTTTTCAAACTACCCCAGGCATTTTCGATAGGGTTCATGTCTGGCCACTCTAGTCGAACGATGTCTTTATCCTGAAGGACGTCATTCACGAGATGTGCACGACGGGGGCCTGAATTGTCGTCCATGAAGACGAATGCCTCGCCAATATGCTGCTGATAAGGTTGCACTATCGGTCGGAGGAGGGCCTTCACGTATCGTATAGCCGTTACAGCACATCCTTGACCACCAGCGGCGTATGTCGGCCCCACATAATGCCACCCAAAAACAGAACCTCCATCTTGCTGCACTCGCTGGACAGTGTGTCTAAGGCGTTCAGCCTGACCAGGTTGCCTCCAAAGAGGTCTCCGAAGACTGTGTGGTTGAAGGCATATGCGATCCTCATCGGTGAAGAGAACGTGATGCCAAACCTGATCGGTCCATTCGGCATGTTATTGGGCCCATCTGTACCGCGCTGCATGGTGTCGTGGTTGCAAAGATGGACCTCGCCACGGACGTCGGGATTGAAGTTGCTCATCATGCTGGATATTGCGCACAGTTTGAGTCGTAACACGACGTCCTGTGGCTGCACAAAAAGCATTATCCAACATGGTGGCGTCGCTGTCAGGGTTCCTCCGAGCCTCCGGTCATCTACTGCAGTAGTAGCCCTTGGGCGGCCTGAGCGAGGCATGTCATTCACAATTCCTGTTTCTCTGTATCTCTTCCATGTCCGAACAACATCGCTTTGGTTCACTCCGAGACGCCTGGCCACTTCCCTTGCTGAGAGCCCTTCCTGGCACAAAGTAACAATGCGGACGCGACGAACCACGGTATTGACCGTCTAGGCATGCTTGAACTACAGGCAACACGAGCCGTGTACCTCCTTCCTGGTGAAATGACTGGAACTGATCGGCTGTCGGACCCCCCCCCCCCCCCCCGTCTAATAGGCGCTGCTCATGCATGGTTGTTTACATCTTTGGGCGGGTTTAGTGGCACCTCTGAACAGTGAATGGGACTGTGTCTGTGATACAATATCCACAGTCAACGTCTATCTTCATGAGTTCTGGGAACCTGGGTGATGCAAAACCTTTTTTGATGTGTATAATAACAGAGCATGTTAAGATTCCTCTCCCCGTTCAAAGTTCTATCAATAATTACCGGACCCACGATTCTTGTGTCTCAAACCATCACTTTTTCGCCACCAGCACCTTTATAGGGATACAAAAAGCAGGGGTTTACATTTCACCAGTAACAACGATTCTATTTGTTTCTAACCTTTCCCTTACAAATCAACTTAGTCGCTGAACTGCACCTGTCGTACGAAGCTTGGATTCTTGTTACACTGATCCAGAGCCGATTCTGCAAACTGCACCCACTGATCAGGGTAGTCCTCCGAGAGACGACATTGCAACTGTAACTTGTGCAGGTGCCGTTGGTGTGTGTGCAACACAAGCAGGATTGAAAGATGATTGACACCGGTTATTGCTGATAATCGGTGCGTACTGCGCTGTGGCCTTTTCAGAAACGACGCCACAATTGTTGTTCCAGTCTCTTCGTCGTCGCCTGCTCTTGTACGTCCTCTACGTGGCTTGTCCACCACAGGACCTGTTGCACGATATTTGTCCAATAACTTGGATACTGTCATGTGTGAAATGTCATTTATCTCGGGATGCTGGGCCTTTAAGTCAGCAGCAACCACTCTGGTACTCCGTCCACCACTTATTGACACAATTTCAGTGCTTTCCTGCTGCGTCTAAGTGCCGTTGTGGATCACCTGCAACAATAAACAGAATTGATCACCTTGCAATTTCAAACTTTAACAGGTCATAACTCCTATACAACTAAATATATCTTAAAACAGATTCCACATGTATATTCCTGAGAAAGAGGCAGTTCAAAATGATGTGCCACATGATCCCTTTCCTATTTGAAACTAGTAACCCTAATCCTATACGGCGGATTTCGCGATGACCGCCGCAGTTGCCATAGCTCCTTTAAGTTGCGCCCCCACCTACAGACGCCGCATACCAGACACCATTATGATTCCTCACACCATTCGACTTTTGTAGGGCTGTATCCAGACTTTTAGACATCTGTAGACAGATGGTTGCGGTGGCGTGAGTATGCAGGTTTGGCTCATTCGTCGGTTTGGCCTACAGCGACTATCGTTTTCTGCGATTTTGTTACGTGGTGCCAACACTGCTTTGGCACCCTGTTCTTCGAAGGGCACCACAGTACTTGAGTGAGCCGTATAGGGAAAAAGTGTAGGGGAACACAGAAATCTGAATACATTCAACAAATAATCGAGGAAGTAATGTGTCTCTGACACAACTGTTCACAGTTACTGTCCGCTCCAACCTGCAACTCATTTCAAATGGTTCAAATGGCTCTGAGCACTATGGGACTCAACTGCTGAGGTCATTAGTCCCCTAGAACTTAGAACTAGTTAAACCTAACTAACCTAAAGACATCACAAACATCCATGCCCGAGGCAGGATTCGAACCTGCGACCGTAGCGGTCTTGCGGTTCCAGACTGCAGCGCCTTTAACCGCACGGCCACTTCGGCCGGCTGCAGCTCATTTAATATCCACAATAATTAAGAGTTACCTTTGCAGTATTGCTAAGTCTAAACAATACAGATAAAATAGAATTAATTTTCTTTGTGATTTCTTGGTATATGCTTGCTAAGGGTGCATCTCTCTTTGCGTAAGCTGCAGAGTTTCACGCTAACGTGGAATCCATTTAATGTTTTAAACCTTGCAAGGATGAAATATGAAGAAGGTGGTATGCAGTCGAATTCACCTACTTCTACTAAAGACCTACATGTTATTTATTAGTTTATTTCTTGGACATTGATTTCAGTGACGCCTACATTTCGTTAGAAATTGTGGGAATGTTAGAATAAAAGGTAATAACTCAGACGATTCCGTGAATTGAGGTTCTAACGATGGTTACTTGCTCATTTAAGTTCATAACAAAAATAGAGTACTTTCCAAGTCCAAAGGAAATATGTGGAGTAATAGCTTTCAGTGAGAAAGAGAGTGTCTGTGTACAGGTGGAGATGGAGGAGCGAAAGATCTTGAGAGATATCTGGGGCCGAAGAAACAAGATGAAGTCTGGATACATACGAGTAGATCAATGCAAGAGCTGTATGAGAATGGTGAACCAATTCCAAGCATCATAAAGAAGAGAAGTGTGATTTGTTGGGCACATCTAGGCGCTCAGTCCGGAACCGCGCGACTGCTACGGTCGCAGGTTCGAATCCTGCCTCGGGCATGGATGTGTGTGATGTCCTTAGGTTAGTTAGGTTTAAGTAGTTCTAAGTTCTAGGGGACTGATGACCACAGATGTTAAGTCCCATAGTGCTCAGAGCCATTTGAACCATTTTGTTGGGCACATAATGAGGATGGTGGAAAACATGTTGACCAAGAAGATACGGAACGCAACATGCTGAAGAAGGAATGACTGGGTGAGAGAAGGCTGGGGGGATTGGAAAACAATTGGAGTAATGGGAGAAAATTGGTACTTTGTAGTGCAGGAGAGATCCAGCTATTGGAGTACAGTGGAAGGTCATGGATGGACTGATACGACATTCAAAATTAAGATCACGGAAGGAGAGAGAACAAGAGGAGCGAGAGAATGAAGAGTTGTTGTGAAGAAACAAAAAAAAAAAAAAAATGGCTCTGAGCACTATGGGACTTAACTTCTGAGGTCATCAGTCCCCTAGAACTTAGAACTACCTAAACCTAACTAACCTAAGGACATCACACACATCCATGTCCGAGGCAGGATTCGAACCTGCGACCGTAGCGGTCGCGCGGTTCCAGACTGTAGGGAAGAAACAAGATGTATTAAACAAGTCACCAGTGGTCCTAAAGAGTCGAAACGAAGAAAGTAAATAATTAGATACTTATTGCTTTTTTTAGTTATATGTCTGAAGATGGTCATTAAGTGCTCGAAATTAGCAATAATTTGTGACAATTTTCAACTGAGTCTTTTAAAATAAAGAGGTTTAAAAAATGTACGGTTGGGGAATCTCTCCTGGCAATATGTCACTTGCTATTAATTTTAAAAGTGCTATCTACGTTGAAAAGTTAAACTTTCGACAAAAACAAAAGAGATAAACTGCTGAAAGACAGTGTAAAGCAAACTAACGATGTAGTTTAAACGTGAAACTTTAATCGTTCGCGAGATAGATAGAAAGAAGTTGAAGCCATAATTATCAGCGCAATTGTTTAATCTCACAATAAGTAAGATGGATATCATTTGAAACGTTCATTTCAGCGCTGCAGAGTTTCATTAGACATGCTCCTATAGTATCCTCAAGATACGCGTGCAGACAAGCCCAAACAGCGGGACCAACAACTTAACGTAGAATGTGAATTATTTAACATTTTTCACGTACACACATGAAATGCTGGAGATTGGAGACTGTGTACTCTTCTGTGTTCCCAATGACAGACGTGAGCGAACGAGGTCGACTTTGGAATGTTTCACAGCAATTTTCATAACTGTTTTGTGGTCAATATGAGCCCAGCTTCGCAGTATCTGACCCACGAGACGAAGGCTATTATTTAGCTTGCCCGCAGGTCGGCTTGTGCAAAATAATTTCCATGGAATTTCCGCCTCGAAACACTACGAACGTTCGTTAGCAACGAACAGGCTCTCGCAACGGTAATTACCTGCACAGTCATTCGACGATCCTACGTAACAACATCGCGTATACTTTGCGAAATACTGAACGGACTTCTTTAACACTATTAGTAAGTATGCATCGTTACATGAGAACCGACTGGCCGGCGTTATGAGTGCACTTTAATTAAGCATAAATAAGTACTAGAGCTGGATCGACACGTATGAAGGGCATTCATCAAAAGTATCCCCCGACCCACTTCTGTTAGCCACAGGACGCTGGAACATTTTTTAACCTTTAAAGACAAAGTTTTTGTACACTGCCTGCTTCTCTAGACTAAGTTATTTCGGGACTGTTAAACTACATAGATTTTTGAAATAAAACAAGGTATTGGCCTGCTATTTTCTCACCAAATAATTTTGCTGTATTGAATTACTTGATAATTATTACATGGGAGCGTAAATTTTTTGGTGAAGTAAGGTTTCAAGAGACTACTTACAAGAGCGCCAGAAACATCAAGGCCGCAAGTATCGTCAATTTCTGTTCCTCTTCCTGTGTACAATATAATTTCCAAAATAAATCTAGTTCAACATCGCACAATATACACAATTTTATTCCACATCTGTGCTTTATGCTGTTCCTCTTCCTGTGTACAATATAATTTCCAAAATAAATCTAGTTCAACATCGCACAATATACACAATTTTATTCCACATCTGTGCTTTATGCTGTTCCTCTTCCTGTGTACAATATAATTTCCAAAATAAATCTAGTTCAACATCGCACAATATACACAATTTTATTCCACATCTGTGCTTTATGCTTGGTATATACGGTTTTAAAAGAAGTTTGCAAAGCATTGAATACTTGTCAATGCATAAAACTCGGAATGAATTAAGAATAGACTTGAATTTCTCTGTGAAAAAAATCTCCCAAAACGCCTTCATCACTAAAATGTAACATTCGAAGAACTGTCAAAAATCTGTCCCTAGGCATTACTTTCGGAAAGAAGGTTACATCTTCGTCTACATGGATACTCTGCAAGACTGCCTGGCAAAGGATTTATCGAACCACTTTCACAATAATTCTCTATTATTCCTCTCTTGAACTCCTGTATCTTTCCATGTGAGCTCTGATTTCTTTTATTTTATTACGATGATCATTTCTCCCTATGTAGGTCGGTGTCAACAAAATATTTTGGGTGTATTCGGAGGAGAAAGTTAGCGTCTGAAATTTCGTGATAAAATCCCACCGTAACGAGAAGGGTCATTCTTTTAGTGATGTCCACAACAAATCCCGTATCATGTCCGTGACACTTTCTCCCCTATTTATCGATAGTTCAAAACGCACTACTCTTCTTCGAACTTTTTCGACGTACAACTTTAATCCTATGTGGTAAGGATCCCACACTGACAGGATAGCAGCGGCACTCCAAAAGAGGCCAGACAAGTTTTAGTAGATCTGTTGCATCTTCTGAGTGTTCTGCCAATAAAGCGAAGTCTTTCGTTCGCCTTCGCGGCAACATTTTCTATCTGTTCTTTCTAATTTAAATTGTTCGTAATTGTAATTCCTAGGTATTTAGTTGGATTTACAGCCTTTGGATTTGATTGATTAATGGTGCAAACGAATTTTAACGGATTCCTTTTAGCACCCATGGGTATTATCTCACACTTTTCATTATTTAGGGTCAATTGCCGATTTCACAGTCTGGAGCGGAAGACCTGCTTTTATTAAGTGATTTAAGTTGCTTCACTACGCCTCCGAGGGTATCTACTTCTAAGTTACTCATGTTGGCCGCTGTTCTTGATTCGAGTTCTGCAGACCAATAGTACCTCATTCTATTCTTTCTACGTGAGGAATCAGCATGCAGACTACTAAAGACTGATACATCTGGTCTGCACTTGTACACTATGTGATCAAAAGTATCCGGACACCTGGCTGAAAATGACACAAGTTCATGGCGCTCCGAATATTTCTTTTGTTTCCTTTACTGCTTGCTCAATATACAGATTGAATAACATCGGGGAGAGGCTACAACCCTGTCTCACTCCCTTCCGAACCACTGCTTCCCTTTCATGTCCCTCGACTCTTATAACTGCCATCTGGTTTCTGTACAAATTGTAAATAGCCTTTCGCTCCCTGTATTTTACCCCTGACACCTTCAGAGTTTGAAAGAGAGTATTCCAGTCAACATTGTCAAAAACTTTCTCTAAGTCTACAAATGCTAGAAACGTAGGTTTGCCTTTTCTTAATCTAGCTTCTAAAATAAGTCGTAGGGTCAATAATGAATATAAACCACCTGAAGATGGGCACAACCCCGAAACCGCTCGTGTGTTAAATAAGTATTGTGACTGGTACCGGTTATTATTGTACACTCTAAAAGGAACAGTCATGGAGTTCAGTTGCATCCGTTATGGATAAATACACCCAATACAAAGCAACTTTTATTACTTTTATTACTTTTTATTACTTGAGAAACTGCGCACAAAGGAAGACGTTCGATGAGATGAATGAAGGTTATGGTGACGAATCTCCATCACGCAATCAAGAATGATTAAAATGCGGTCCACTCTAAGAGGAAATGGCCGCACACTGAAATCGATGGATATACTATCCAATTTTCTGGTGCCGCCATTTTGTAAAGCTGCTGAGTAACCGTTCGCCACCAAGGCCAAAACTGGCGAGATTAATGTGAGGTCTATTGTATCCTGCTCGGCGTAGGTAGAACACAGTTTATGGTCACTAGAACTGGAGGTGACGCAGAGACCGGTGGAACAAACAGGCGGTTCTCGAGAACAATACGGCGAAATTTACGAGGTCAGCGGCTAGCCAGAAGCAAAGTCCAGAGCATAGCGAAAGTCGTCGTAAACGTGAGTAAACAGTCTAGGGAGCGATTCGAATCGAAAAACGTAAACACAGCTAAGGCCACTCACTCTACTATCGATGCTGCATATCGGAGGCTTCAGAAAACAGCGAGAACTGCCGGACAAGTGCAACGCCACGATGCTTACGGACACTGTCGACTCTGTGGACAAAGCCCACAGCGTCAGCGGCGACCTCTGCAGGAGCAAACTGTGGTCGTGGTGTTGAGCAAAGAGGTATACGAGGTGCTATCCAAAATTTTCGGGACTGGTGGTGCCACTTGAACCTTACCTTTGGACTAATGGTCACCATGTAAGTAGGCTGTTTAGGTTTTTATGTCGGAAACGTCACGTAGCGCTCTGTATGAAAATCACTGACTATGCTGTGTGCCGTCTGTGGCTGGTTTGCATTGTTGGAATATTTGCTATTGTAATGTTGGGCAGTTGGATGTGAACAGTACGAAGCGTTGTGCAGTTGGAGGTGAGCCGCCAGCAGTGGTGGACGTGGGGAGAGAGATGGCAGAGTTTTGAGAGCGGACGAGCTGGACGTGTGTCCGTCAGAAAAACAAAAATTGTAAGACCGGATGTCATGAGCTGATATATGTATTATGACTTTTGAACACTGCCGGCTGGTGTGGACGTGCGGTTCTAGGCCCTTCAGTCTGGAACCGCGTGTCGCTACGGTCGCAGGTTCGAATCCTGCCTCGGGCATGGATGTGTGTGATGTCCTTAGGTTAGTTAGGTTTAAGTAGTTCTAAGTTCTAGGGGACTGATGACCACAGATGAACACTATTAAGGTAAATACATTGTTTATTCTCTACCAAAATCTTTCATTTGCTAACTACGCCTATCAGTAGTTAGTGCCTTCAGTAGTTAGAATCTTTCATTTAGCTGGCAGTATTGGCGATCGCTGTATTGCAGTACTTCGAGTAACGAAGATTTTTGTGAGGTAAGTGATTCATGAAAGGTATAGGTTATTTTTAGACAGGGCCATTCTTTTGTAGGGATTATTGAAAGTCAGACTGCGTTGCGCTAAAATAAATATTGTGTGCCAGTTTCGTGATGATCAGAATAAGTAAAGAGAGAAATGTCTGAGTACGTTCAGTTTTGCTCAGCTGTTTGAAAATAAAATAACGTAAGAGGTTTACCAGTACTGTCATTCTTAATTTTTCTAAGGGGATGTTTCAACCATCACCCTCGAAGTAGTTCCCATCCACATGTACACACCGGTCCCAGCGCTTCTGCCACTGGTCAAACGTTTTCTGGAAGTCCTGTTCTTTGAGAGTGTTTATCACCACCAGCGATACTTCTTGAATCCTCTCTAGATTGTCGAACCGACGGCCTTTCAACTTTGAGTTTTGGGAATAGCGTGAAGTCTCAAGGTGCCAAATCTGGCGAGTACGGTGGGTGGGGTACAACCTCCATGTTGTCTTTTGCCAAAAAGGTCCTGGTGAGAAGGACGTGTGACAGGGCGCGTTGTCGTGATGCAGTAGCCAGTTCCCTTGACGCCAAAGTTCGGGCCGTCGTCGCCGCACGTTTTCACGGAGACGTCGCAAAACGTCATAATAGTATTCAGCATTCACTGTTTGGTTTGGTGGGACGAATTATTTGTGCACAATTCCCTTGGTATCAAAGAAAACCATGATCATGCTCTTCACCCTGCTGTTCACCTCTCTCGCTTTTTTGGGTCTTCGAGAGCCCGGGCTCTTCCATTGGGACGATTGTTGCTTTGTCTCTGGGTCATAACCGTAAATCCAGCTCTCGTCACCGGTGATAACCCGTGACAGGAAGACTGGATCATCAGATGCGGTCTGACGAAGGTCTGTGCACACTTCAACACTCTGTGCCTTCTGATCGGCAGTCAAGATCCTTGGCACAAATTTTGCGGCGACAAGATGCATGCCCAATTCATCAATTGACATTCGTTGACATGTCCCACAACCAATACCCACTTCATCTGCGAGGTCTTGAATGGTTAGACGTCGATCCGCACGAACCAATTGTTGAAGTTTGGCAACAATGTTTGGCGTTGTGCGGGTAACGGGCCTTCCAGCGTGAGCATCATCTTCAACGTCTGTACGGCCGGCCCTAAACCGAGCATGCTACTCAAACACATGTGTACGGCTCATGCTCTGTTTCCCAAACACTTGTTGAAACATTGCAAGGGTCTCTGTAGCACTTTTCCCGAGATTCGCACAGAATTTGATACACATGGGTTGTTCTGTTCGCGGATCCATCGTAAAATCGCCACGCACCAAACACAGAGTATTACGGAAATCACTGTGGACACGCAACACTTCCTCCCAGCTGAATGCCACTCCGCACACTAACTCATCAGAGATGCAGCTCTCGCCCCCTAGCGGTGCAAAGATCTACTACTCCTACTTTCCAGATGGCAGCACCAATCCCAAAAATGTTTGATTCCACCTTGTATAATCAACACAAGGAGGTTATCTATGCGTTAACAGCAATCTGCATTGCAGTAAAAAGCAACAACGGTCGCCATTTTTCATGACAACAAAACTTGGCATATTGGTTAAGTGGATGCAACACAACGACCTATATAAATATTATACACTAAATGCCAAAGAAATTGGTACACCTGCCTAGTATCGAGTAGGGCTCCCGCGAGTATGCAGAAGTGCTGCAACACGACGTGGCATGGACTCCAGTAATGTCTCAAGTAATTCTGGAAAGAACTGGCACCATGAATCCTGCAGCGCTGTCCATAAATTCTTAAAAGTACGAAGGAGTGAACATCTCTTCTGAACAACACGTTGCAAGGCATCCCAGATATGCTCAATAATGACTGTTAATGACTGGAAACATGTTGCGTGTTTGTACGAGTCTCGTTTCAAATTGTATCGAGCGGATGAACCTGTACGAGTATGGAGACAACCTTATGAATCCATATGCCTTGCATGTCAGCAGGGGACTGTTCAAGATGGTGGGGCCTCTGTAATGGCGTGGGGCTTGTGCAGTTGGAGTTACATGGGATCCCTGATACGTCTAGGTGTGGCTCTGACAGATGACACATATGTAAGTATCCTGTCTGATCATCTGCATCCATTATGTCCATTGTGCATTCCGACAGACTTAGGCAATTCCATCAGGACACTACGACACCTCACACGTCCAGAATTACTACAGATTGGCTCCAGGAGCTCTCTTCTGAATTTGAACACTTCTGTTGGCCACCAGACATGAACATTATTAAGCATATCTGGAATACCTTGCAAAGTGCTATTCAGAAGAGTCCTCCAAACCCTAGTATGGGTTTATAGACAGCCCTGCAGGACTCATGGTGTCAGTTCCCTCCAGTACTACATCAGACATTAGTCGAGTCCATGCCAGGTCGTGTTGCGACACCTCTGCGTGCTCGCGGGGGCCCTACACGACTTTAGCAGGTGTACCAGTTTCTTTGGCTCCTCATATAAACACGTTAATTAAAACTTAAAGTTCAAATCTCGTTTCGCTCTTTCCAAATCCGATGTCACAGAAGGGGTCTTCATAAAACAAACACCAAACTTCGAACAACCTTAGAACCTTTAAGATCGTGGTTGTTGGTAATGGTACGTGATCCCTTACGACCCTAACAATGTACATCTAACATTATATTTTGCTGTATCCCTCCTCCATTCCAAGTCAGTCTCTACTATGACTAAAAACATGTTTGCTTATTTGATCTTCACTGAACCTTGCCTTGACCTTGAATCATGTACTATTTTATAGGTAAAATTTCCCGCTCTTTTAAAATATCAAATCAGATATTAGGACCGTAATTTTAAAAAATCAGTTTAACCTCCAAATCATCTTGAAAATCACGCTCAAGGCAATGGCCATTTATGCGCGAACCTGTTTGCCAGCTACAACTTTTATCTAAAACATTTCGTTGTATCTCATCTCTATCCTGAGTTATTCCTCATTATAGATTAAAACTGACCACCATATATATATATATATATATATATATATATATATATATATATATATATATATATATATATACTCCTGGAAATTGAAATAAGAACACCGTGAATTCATTGTCCCAGGAAGGGGAAACTTTATTGACACATTCCTGGGGTCAGATACATCACATGATCACACTGACAGAACCACAGGCACATAGACATAGGCAACAGAGCATGCACAATGTCGGCACTAGTACAGTGTATATCCACCTTTCGCAGCAATGCAGGCTACTATTCTCCCATGGAGACGATCGTAGCGATGCTGGATGTAGTCCTGTGGAACGGCTTGCCATGCCATTTCCACCTGGCGCCTCAGTTGGACCAGCGTTCGTGCTGGACGTGCAGACCGCGTGAGACGACGCTTCATCCAGTCCCAAACATGCTCAATGGGGGACAGATCCGGAGATCTTGCTGGCCAGGGTAGTTGACTTACACCTTCTAGAGCACGTTGGGTGGCACGGGATACATGCGGACGTGCATTGTCCTGTTGGAACAGCAAGTTCCCTTCCCGGTCTAGGAAAGGTAGAACGATGGGTTCGATGACGGTTTGGATGTACCGTGCACTATTCAGTGTCCCCTCGACGATCACCAGTGGTGTACGGCCAGTGTAGGAGATCGCTCCCCACACCATGATGCCGGGTGTTGGCCCTGTGTGCCTCGGTCGTATGCAGTCCTGATTGTGGCGCTCACCTGCACGGCGCCAAACACGCATACGACCATCATTGGCACCAAGGCAGAAGCGACTCTAATCGCTGAAGACGACACGTCTCCATTCGTCCCTCCATTCACGCCTGTCGCGACACCACTGGAGGCGGGCTGCACGATGTTGGGGCGTGAGCGGAAGACGGCCTAACGGTGTGCGGGACCGTAGCCCAGCTTCATGGAGACGGTTGCGAATGGTCCTCGCCGATACCCCAGGAGCAACAGTGTCCCTAATTTGCTGGGAAGTGGCGGTGCGGTCCCCTACGGCACTGCGTAGGATCCTACGGTCTTGGCGTGCATCCGTGCGTCGCTGCGGTCCGGTCCCAGGTCGACGGGCACGTGCACCTTCCGCCGACCACTGGCGACAACATCGATGTACTGTGGAGACCTCACGCCCCACGTGTTGAGCAATTCGGCGGTACGTCCACCCGGCCTCCCGCATGCCCACTATACGCCCTCGCTCAAAGTCCGTCAACTGCACATACGGTTCACGTCCACGCTGTCGCGGCATGCTACCAGTGTTAAAGACTGCGATGGAGCTCCGTATGCCACGGCAAACTGGCTGACACTGACGGCGGCGGTGCACAAATGCTGCGCAGCTAGCGCCATTCGACGGCCAACACCGCGGTTCCTGGTGTGTCCGCTGTGCCGTGCGTGTGATCATTGCTTGTACAGCCCTCTCGCAGTGTCCGGAGCAAGTATGGTGGGTCTGACACACCGGTGTCAATGTGTTCTTTTTTCCATTTCCAGGAGTGTATATATATATCCCATGGGATGCTATATATATATTCTTGGCAGTGGTCGACGCGAGCAAATTGGGAGCAGAGTACCACGGTGGCAGAGTGATATTTAAGGCCCTACCCCCCCCCCCCCCTCTTTACATTTCGGGTTATGTTGTTACTGTCCTGTGATTCCATCCTTCCCGCGAAGAGTTATGGTGTCTGAAGTTCAATTGCAGTGCAAAGTTGAGTACATTTCTATATCATTCGCTGTATTGTGGATCTCTTGTATTGATTAAAATCCTTTGGTGTGCTCGCATCACTAATTCACACACGGTATTGAAGTGGCCTCATTTTAGGGGCTATTGCCATATGGTCTTGTTCTAGTAGTGATGGTTTTAACAACATTGTTGATTAATCAACTAAGTACACTTGAAAATTTGTTTGGTCAAATTAAAGCACCTCCTTAGTCATGGAAGTGATTTTGATTGTAATAAAGCTTTTAGGATTAGTGTTTTTTTTTTTTTTTTTTTTTTTTTTTTTTTTAGGAAAGGTCGCTAGCCAAATCTTACAAGATCTGTTCAAAATGGTTCAAATGGATCTGACCACTATGGGACTTAACATCTGAGGTCATCAGTCCCCTAGAGCTTAGAACTACCTAAACCTAACTAATCTAAGGACATCATACACATCCATGCCCGAAGCATGATTCGAACCTGCGACCGTAGCGGTTGCGCGGTTCCAGATTGAAGTGCCTAGAACCGCTCAGCCACACTGGCCGGCTTACAAGATCTGTGTTCTGGCACTTAATGTATTCTTTAGTTGATCGGAAGTAATCACAGTTCTGATAGTAATCGCGTGGATATTAGTTCCATCTAAGTAATGAAGTTTATCTGAGTTAGTTCAACTAGTTATACTTAGTTTTCAAGTTTTTATGGGTCTTGTTCTAGTTAAAGAAATTTGTTCGTCTTTTATCCAAGTGATCTGGCTTTATAAGGCAATCGCCTTTATTATTGTGATTGTGATTTGATGATGCTTTATGACTGAATAAAGAAGTGTGTGGCAACTACAACGGATTACTATAGTGATTTCGGTGTGTCCTTATGACCCACACCCAAAAAACGACGCATGGAAGCAGCGGAAGGAATAACTAGTGAATTACAATGCTCTACCAGGCGTCCAGCTAGCGCAGCGAATTAAAAATTGTGGGATACAGCCGTTGAGTAGCACCTCATTAGCCATACACTGCTGCAGTCTGCGCTAAGGGACACTTGAGGTGGTGTAAAGAGGGCCGCCACTGGACAGTGGGTGACTGGAAATGAGTGATCTGTGGTGAGGATATGCGCTGTGGCAATTCGATGGAAGGGTCTGGGTTTGTCGAATGCCTGAAGAACATTACCTGACATCATGTGCAGTGCCAACAATAAAGTACAGAGGAGGTGGTGTCATGGTATGGGGGTGTTTTTCGTGGTTAGGATGGTGTTCCTTATAGCGCTACAGAAAAACACTAAATGCGGAAGAATATGAACACATTTTACAACATAGTGCACTGCACACGGTAGAGGAGCAGTTCGGAGACGATAATCGTTTGTATCAGCATGAGAATGCACCCTATCACGAAGTAGCATACATGAGGCAATGGACTGTCGACAATAACATACCCAAAAATAAATTGGTCTGCCCACAGTCTCAGACTGAACCCAATGGAACACCTTTGGGATGAGTTCGAATGTCGAATTCGCTCCAGACCGCAGCGTCCAGTTCCGCTACCTTCACTGGTTCCTTGTCTTGAGGAAGTTGGGCCCCCATTACTCCACAGAGGTTCAGATCTCACTGAAAGTGTCCCCAGCGGAGTTCAGACCGCCGTAAAGGCGAGTGGTAGACACTCTCATATTAATGTTCGCTAATATGAGTCTGGGTACTTTTGATCAGACAGGGTAGTGTGATTCCAAGCAACAAGCATATCCTTTACAAGATACATAAGGAACAGGCAAAGGTGCATCTCGCTAAGTCGTGCAGGTAAAGCATAACAGCAGTGATTGACTGTTCCGTCAGTTCTTGGTAGAATATTTTTTACGTCGTGAACGAACATATACGTGTACTCAACGTTGGGGTAATACTCTATAAAATTTATTATCTTTGTCACAAGCCGGTTTTCGGCTGTTAACGCCATTATCAGGTACAAAGATACGTATGTGGTGCTGTGAAATTTTATTAGATCAAAGATTTTAAACTAGTGCATCTACAGATTATCTCCGTTTCCAGAGATGAAAAATGTTAGCGTTAGGTTTAGCGATAAAACAAGAGGGATCATTTCAGTGTACAGGCGGTGTAAAATTATTCATTCATAGAAAAAAATAAATTGAGCAATAAATTTAAATGACGCGTTTCAAAGGTGTGCCTGAATAAAATAATCTTGTCTTTAATAGTTCCTAAATTACACACAGATAAGATATACTAGTGAGATTAATCAGGTAAGTGAAGCAGCTGTGATTATACAAAGTAAAATTTTCTAAAACGAGAGAAATTATAGTAAATGAAATAAAGGAAAACGGGGCATGCGAGTAAGAGAAGTAATTTACAACATGGCCTGGATGGGATTACGAGCAGTATCTGCATTTAGAAATGGCGAGTAAGGGAACTGTGTCTAGTCCTTCAGTACTAAACATGGGCCGATTGACATATATTTATTAATTTCCATTATTTCAAGACAGTTCATCTTCCTTCCTTTATGGATGTGACGTAATACTTCATTTTTCACCTTGTAACTATGGCCTTCTTTAAGCAGCTGGCCTGCAGAAGTGGAGTCTCCTTTCCTAAGTTTCCAACTTTTGTGGCGCATATTGCCCTGCCAGACTGACTTAAATAGAATTTTACAGTTACTACTAATTTTATATTTTCCACTCTTTTCCAAAACGGGAGTGCTCTCTGTATCATTGGACAAATGTGTCCAACAGTGTTGAGCACATAAAATTATGGTTTTACGTTCCTGGATTTAAGCTTTCTCATTACATAAAAAAAGTGTGTGAAATCTTATGGGACTTAACTGCTAAGGTCATCAGTCCCTAAGCGTACACGCTACCTAACCTAAATTATCCTAAGGACAAACACGCACACCCATGCCCGAGGGAGGATTCGAACCTCCGCCGGTACCAGCCGCACAGTCCATGACTGCAGCGCCTCAGACCGCTCGGCTAATCCCGCGCGGCCATTACATCCAGTGAGACTTTTTCTAAATAAGAATTGTGCATAATTTATTGTGCTCTTGACGTAGTGGCTCGAGAACATAGTAGAGAAGAGAGTACACCTGCTGTTTCTGCTTTTTGTGCATTGGGGAGTCAATTAAGGTAGGAGGGTAGCTTTTGTTTGATGCTATTTGTTTGATTGCATTTAATTCACTCATGGGGATGGATATTACACGATGCGTCATTGAATGAAAGGTAGTTTGTTTATGGGTCATTGGTTATTGAGAATTGGCAGGTATTACAATATCTGTGGTGGTACGTTTCCTATAAATCATGAAAGTATGAATATGGTCACTGATTTCTATGGTTAGATCTAAATAATTTATACAGTTACACTCAAACTCCATTGTGAATTTTATACTGTTGTGATTAGAAATTAGTCCCTTGAGGAATATTTGGTGTTGTCTGGCAGTACCTGTCCATAATCACAACACATCATCAACAGTGTCCAACGTTGGAATAGAGTGGATTATTTTCCGAAATCTTTTTTTTTTTTCAAAATTGTTCATGAAGATTTCAGCAAGGACAGGACTGAGGGGGGATCCCATAGCCAGACCATCCAACTATTTTTGTATTCTACCATTGAAACGGGTATAATTTTGTGTAGCTAACCTTATGTCATCTGTGACAACCAGCTTAATTCCTGATTTATGCAGTAGGTCTGCTAGATGTTTAGGCACTGCTCAACAGGTGTATTACTGAATATGTTGCTAAAATCAAAAGAAACTAGCGTGACACTAGGGGGGATTTGCATGTCTTTTAACTTGTTCACTAAGTCAAGCCGGCCGCGGTGGTCTAGCGGTTCTAGGCGCTCAGTCCGGAGCCGCGCGACTTCTACGGTCGCAGGTTCGCATCCTGCCTCGGGCATGGATGTGTGTGATGTCCTTAGGTTAGTTAGGTTTAAGTAGTTCTAAGTTCTAGGGGACTGATGACCATAGATGTTAAGCTCAGAGCCATGTTAAGCTCAGAGCCATTTGAACCACTAAGTCAATTTAATTAAGAATACCACGCCTAGGTTTAAACTTGGTTTTGATCTGTATCAGGTCATTTCACTCTCTGGTTACATTGTAACATGGAACTGAGAATGAAGAGACCAGAGGACGGAGTGAGACATTATCTTTATGGAGTATAGGGAGGCCATGAAGCCTGGGAGCCATAGGATTCACGTTGATGAGAAATTAAGGGTAAAAAGAGAGAGAGAGAGAGAGAGAGAGAGAGAGAGAGAGAGAGAGAGAGAGAGAGAGAAATGAAATGGTGATATAGCATTCTTCATCACGTGAGCAATGCAATGAACTTAACGGACGGAATCTGTGCAACATACGAACTATCTATAAGATTTTGTTAGTGGAGAGATTCAATATAAATAGCTCCTACATAAACAGAATCTAATCTGTTTCCAAGAGCGCTTGGCGTGCTAAAAACTGTAAGTACTTAGGAGGAAGCACAATTCTGTAACAAATGCTACTTTCCCTGTCGAAGCTGTTAGCAGATGAAGGAAGATTTCTGCCTCCCCTTCCTACGAGTCTCACACGTTTGAGCATCCTTTCGTGGAATAGGAGGCAAATAGTGCTGTAGGTTGTGGCAATCTTATTTACTTAACAGAGGGAGTGGGACGAACACCATTTCCAGGAGTGGAAAACGAGGTTTCAGCTTACCGACGAAAGGTAAACTCAAAATTCACTGAAGGTAGTGGAAACTGGAGGCATTTGCCTTTCCGTGTTTACATCCTGGTGGAGACCTACGGATAGGCCCCAATTCAGCAGCTTACTTGGTTAATCTTGACGGATGTTCCACACATAATTAGTACGATTTATATCGAAATAGTTTGGAAGGAGTCAGTTTACAAGCTACATAGTGGGGAGTCGAGCAGGATAGGTCGGGATACGTTTTTAGATAAAATGTTTGTGGCCAGTCGGACTGTTAATACACTATACTTTTACCTCAAGACATGTTCTATGAATAGCACAGTGTAATGATTTTTACTTTTTATAGTAAACATAATTAAAAGAACTACAATTACAATGCTTGTAGAAAGTGTATTGCAGTATCGGACATTGTCTATTTTATGATAATATCGTTTGTTATTGACACATTGCACTGATACTTAGTGAATAACAATAGAAAACATAAACGTGGGAACTTATTGTTGCCGCGTGGTTTAAGGCACCATGTCACGGATTGCACGGCCCTTCCCGCCGGAGGTTCGAGTCCTCCCTCAGGCATGGGTGTGTGTGTTGTTCTTAGTGTAAGTTAGTTTAAGTAGTATGTAAGTCTAGGGACCGATCACCTGAGCAGTTTGGTCCCTTAGGAATTCACACATTTTTGAACTTATTGTTACTCTATCAGCTCAATTCAACAATGTTCAGCTCACTGTTTTACAGAGATCACAAATGAAACACAAAATGATCTCCTGAACCACACACTCATCGTGTGCCCAGCCTCTACACTTGGTACACAGTGCCTAGTCTTCTTCAAATGACTCAAAACACATAACGCGCTTTTCAGTCTCTTCTACTGACCCATTATTTCCAGTAAATTCCAATTTTTTTCACCGCTTTGCATCTGTCTTTCCATGGCTACCCTTTGCGAGTTTAGTTTTTGGAACACCCGACTTCAGTTCAGCTTTCTTCAACTCTCTTTCAGACTTTAATATTTCCGCTTTTAATCTCCCCTCATCTGTGGCGATCGTTTTCTTTTCTAGTTATTAAAAACGCTTCAGCTACCTCCCACAAGGTAATTTTATTAGACATTGTCTCACTCACAGCCATTTTCATGCACTCTTCATTGTAGTTTCCTCTTTTTTTCTCATTTTCACCCATTTCAGTGTGAAAAGAAGAAAGAAGAAGAAAATATAAATTAAAAATTGTAATTACTTCTGGCCGATACTGAAAGACAAATGGGTGGCCGGTACGGGAGCCGGCCGGTTTGGCCGAGCGGTTCTAGGCACATGAGTCTGGAACCGCCCGACCACTACGTTCGCAGGTTCGAATCCTGCCTCGGGCATGGATGTGTGTGATGTCCTTAGGTTAGTTAGGTTTAAGTAGTTCTAAGTTCTAGGGGAGTGATGACCTCAGAAGTTAAGTCCCATAGTGCACAGAGCCATTTGAACCATTTGAACCGGTACGGGACGACAAACACGCAGCTCGATATAGTGATATTGTAATTCTTGTATAGAAATTATCCTGAAACGTTTTGTAGATACCATTCCTTTCATTCCTTACATGATATAGGTAACCGAAAAAAAGGCGGCGCAGCATGAAGGAATTATCCGAATGGGACGGAAATTGGTAGATGTTTCATGGGAAAGAGCTTCACAAATTGAGCAAGTCAATAACGCGTTGTTCCATTTCTGGTCCTTATGCAAGCAGTTATTTGGCTTGGCATTGATTGATGGAGCTGTTGGAAGTCCTGAGGGATATAGTGCGAAATTCTGTCCAGTTGGGGTATTAGACCGTCAAAATCCCAAGCTGGTTGGTGGACCCTTCCCATAATGCTCCAGACGTTCTCAGTTGGGGAGAGATCCGGAGACGTTGCTGGCCAAGGAAGGGTTTGGAAAGCACGAAGACAAGCAGGAGACACTTTCGCCGTGGGCAGGCGGACGTTATCTTTCTAAAATGTAAGTTTAGGGTGACCTGCACGAAGGGCAACGTACAGCTGTGCTTTAAGGCGTCCTGCTATGAAAAGAAACGGCACGCTAGCCCATCACGCCTGGTTGTCGGGCAGTATGGCAAGCAACAATTGGGTTGGTAACCCACAGTCGTTCAGGGAGTTTTCACTGGTCATCGGGGCTGAGTCCGAATCGGGACTCATCACTAAAGCCGTCGGCACACGGACCTTGCATCCGAACGTTGAGCGTTGAGTGTGGCGAGTTTCTGACGTCATAGCGTGGAATAGCACGTTCGGGAGTCTTTCCGAACGTGCAGAGCAATATCTGGCATTTCAGATATTCTGAGCGTGCGTCTGAGCGTTGACCAATGAGATGGCACAACGCCACCTACGTCACACGCACGCCGTCTCCCTTCAGTATAGAGTTGTGAGGCGCCATATTGGCATTCATTTCAAGTCTATATGTATATATGCCGTTTCTGAGCACCAGCAAATTGAGAATCACTGGAAAACCCATTGTTAACTGTGTGATCCGTTCCAATAAAATAATGAGAAACATCATATTCGTGGCAAAAGAATTATTGGAACTTGCGTATTATGAGAGTAGGCTATTTGAAGGCAGCGACACACTGAAGATCCACCCAAAACGCATTGTTCTTGGTACAATTTGTCATAATTAAATTTCAATTAGTAACATATGTACGATTAAGGTTTTCAGCAATGGGTAAGATAGTATGATTATTGGGTAGGGGCACGTTGTCGCAGTAGCGTAATGACTAGTGTTATGGTTCCACTCTTCACTTGCTTGATCGGGTGGTGGTTCGCGGCTTGCTCCTTCCAAATTTTTTTTTCCTAACGTTAGTGTTTTTGTTGGGTTCTGGTACTTTATTATTAGTTTAATATAAGTACATACTATAATATTTGACGTTATAATGTCACTCTTTTTTTGAGAGGTGACTTTGTTCGATTGGCTTAATCTACAGGACAATTACTTGTATAAAGATATTTTGCTCCTTTTTCTTTTACGCGTCGTAATTCACATGTTGCAAAGATTCTGCTACTGGGTAGGAAAAGTGATCAAGTAAGACTGACCTTGGGGTTTTACTAAAATGTGGGAATGATGAAATAATGTTTATATTATGCGGAGAAGTATTCCAAATTTGCACTGCACTGCTTGTAACGGAACTTTTACAAGCCTGTGTCCTTACTGATTGGACATAGTACTTTCCTTTTCGTGGACGATGTGTGATTTACGAACTAGAAACATCCCTCAACTGCTGCTGGAGCGCGTTGCGATCGCGTATACCACGTTGGGGGCTCACGTACCGTATGCACAAGTCGCATCGTTCCTGAGCGTTCAGCAGCACGTTGAACTTAGCATGCTCAGCGTTAACGTTCGACAGCACGGTCCGTGTGCCGGCGGCTTAACGATAGTTCTGTTCCAGTCAGTGAGATTTCAGGCCGAAGATACGTCTGGAGACGACCCGTACGACGTTTGAAAACGTCGCCTGTACTCTGTACGCTGCAGATCGCCGTTTGTGGTCGGGCTGTGAGCGCGTGACCAGCAGTGCGTACCTGACGGCCCGGGCCGGCTGAATGTACGCAGAAACCGCAGCCAGCTCCGTGGCTACGAGCGGCACGTCGCGTCCCCAGCGACAGACAAGACACGGCGGGAGTCACGTAGCCGCCGTGTTCGTGGAAGCCGCGCTTTCTCCTGGCCCGTGGATCCCACCCGTGGCCACGCCATGCCACACTCTTCTAGGTATTCCGGGCTGCTATTACGCAGGCGGAGCACCTGTTTCCATTGTAGGAGCTCTCACCGAGACCTGCCGATCGGAGCTGCCAAGAATAGGACCTGCTGATGTAAGAAATACGGCTTGATCATTTAAAGAACCAAGAGTGTCTCTGCATTTCGCTCACAGCACTGTCTCCCTTCGCAGCGGTAATATTCAAAATGGAACTCGTAGCGAAACTTTTGCAAGGTTACAAACGCGTGTACCGCATAGTAATCTTCCCTTTGTCACGTTACCAGCGTCTCTGCGGTGCATTTCACTCGAACAACTTTTTTGGTGCATGACAAAGAGAACGCCTGTCAAATTATTGATATGCCTGGTTTTCGGTTCAAACGGTTCAAATGGCTCTAAGCACTATGGGAATTAACATCTGAGGTCATCAGTCCCCTAGACTTAGAACTAGTTAAACCTAACTAACCTAAGGACATCACAGACCTCCATGCCCGGGGCAGGATTCGAACCTGCGAGCGTAGCAGCAGCGCGATTCCGGACTGAAGCGCATGGAACCGCTCGGACACAGGGCTGTTTTTCGGATGCAAATTACACTGTGGTGACAAAAGTCATGAGATACGCTACTGGCCATTAAAATAGCTACACCTAGAAGAAATGCAGCTGAGAAACGGGTATCCATTGGACAAATATATTATACTAGAACTGACATGTGATTACATTTTCACGCAATTTGCGTGCATAGATCCTGAGAAATCAGTACCCAGAACAACCACCTCTGGCCGTAATAACGGCCTTCATATGCCTGGGCATTGAGTCAGAGCTTGGGTGGCGTATACAGGTACAGTTGCCCATGCAGCTTCAACACGAAACCACAGTTCATCAAGAGTAATGACTGGCATATTGTGACGAGCCAGTTGCTCGGCCACCATTGACCAGCCGTTTTCAATTGGTGAGAGATCTGGAGAATGTGCTGGCCAGGGCAGCAGTCGAACATTTTCTGTATTCAGAAAGGCCCGTACAAGACCTGCAAAATGCGGTCGTGCATTATCGCAGGGATCGAATGAAGGGTAGAGCCACGGGTCGTAACACATCTGAAATGTAATGTCCACTGTTCAAAGTGCCGTCAATGCGAACAAGAGGTGACCGAGACGTGTAACCAATGGCACCCTATACCATCACGCCGAGTGATACGCCAGTATGGCGATGACGAATACACGCTTCCAATGTGCGTTCACCGCGATGTCGCCAAACAGGGATGCGACCACCATGATGCTGTAAACAGAACCTGGATTCATGCGAAAAAAATGACGTTTTGCCATTCGTGCACCCTGGTTCGTCATTGAGTACAACATCGCAGGCGCTCCTGTCTGTGATGCAGCGTCAAGGGTAACCGCAGCCGTGGTCTCCGAGCTGATAGTCCATGCTGCTGCAAACGTAGTCGAACTGTTCGTGCAGATGGTTGTTGTCTTGCAAACGTCCCCATCTGTTGACTCAGGGATCGAGACGTGGCTGCACGATCCGTTACAGCCTTGCGGATAAGATGCCTGTCATCTCGACTGCTAGTGATACGAGGCCGTCGGGATCCAGCACGGCGTTCCGTATTACCCTCCTGAACCCACCGATTCCATATTCTGCTAACAGTCATTGGATCTCGACCAACTCGAGCAGCAATGTCGCGATACGATAAACCGCAATCGCGATAGGCTACAATCCGACCTTTATCAAAGTCGGAAACGCGATTGTATGCATTTCTCCTCCTTACACGAGGTATCACAACAACGTTTCACCAGGCAACGCCGGTCATCTGCTGTTTTTGTGTGGGAAATCGGTTGGAAACTTTCCTCATGTCAGCACGTTGTAAGTGAATGGTCTGAAATGCTAATCATTTGCACATCACAGCATCTTCTTCCTGTCGGTTAAATTTCGCGTCTGTAGCACGTCACCTTCGTGGTGTAGCAATTTTAATGGCCAGTAGTGTACCTCCTAACATTGTGTCGCACATCCTTTTGCTCGGCGTAGTGCAGCAACTCGACGTGGTATGGATCCAAGTCGTGGGAACTCACGTGGAGAAATATTGAGCCCTGATGCTGCGTCTTTAGACGTCAGTGATTGCGAAAGTGTTGCAGTGCAGGATTTCGTGCACGTAGTGACCTCTCGATTACGTCTCATAAATGTTCGATGCGATTTATGTCAGACGATCTGGGTGGCCAGGTCATTTATTCGAATTGTCCAGAATATTCTACAAATCAGTCGCGAACAACTGTGGCCTGGTGACATGGCGTATTGTCATCCATAAAAATTACTTTGTTGTTTGGCAACGTGGAGTCCACGAATGGCTGCAAATGGTGTCCCAGTAACTGAACATATCCATCTACAGTCAATGACCCGCTCAGTGGAACAAGACGACCTAGTCCACATCATTATGGAGCAACAATAAGCTTGCACAGTGCCTTGACGACAACTTGGGTCCATGATTTCGTGGAGTCTGCGCCACACTCGAACCCTACAATCAGC
Source organism: Schistocerca nitens (assembly GCF_023898315.1). Lineage (NCBI taxonomy): Eukaryota > Metazoa > Arthropoda > Insecta > Orthoptera > Acrididae > Schistocerca > Schistocerca nitens. The sequence goes on along the minus strand of NC_064615.1, from coordinate 979,976,914 downwards.
TCTTAGCAGCTGACCCCTGACCAGGCCACGATCAGGATCTAGGTCCAACCGATATGGTCAAGAGCCCGGGAGAGGCGCCGCGGCCGATTTCGTGCTGTCTGCAAAGGCAGTCGCGTCGGTCGTCTGATGCCATAGACCATTAACTCCAAATTTCGCAGCCGTCGGGCGTGGTCGGCAGTTGGATGGGTGACCATCCAGGCGCCATGCGCTGTTGCCATTTTTCGGAGCGCACTCAGCCTCGTGATGCCAATTGAGGAGCTACTCGACCGAATAGTAGCGGCTTCGGTCAAGAATACCATCATAACGACCGGGAGAGCGGTGTGCTGACCCCACGCCCCTCCTATCCGCATCATCCTCTGGGGATGACACGGCGGTCGGATGGTCCCGGTAGGCCTGAAGACGGTGTGCTTTTTTATGACTTTAGATAGAGATCACTAAGAACTCAGCTTTGAGCTCCCAGCGGAATCCGAATGGAATGACTTAGCGCCGTTAGTTTACAATTTATATTAAAGATCTAGTGGACAATTTTGGAGGCTCCCGAAGGCTATTCATAAATGACACTGTTGTCTATCGCAAGGTTGCAACACCAGAAGACTGTAGGGACGTGCAGGACGATCTGCTGGGGTGCAGGGAATGGCATTAGGGCCTGAAAGTACATAAATGTGACGTCAACGCCCGTGCCGTGCTGGATATGCCGGTTCCAGTCAGATCACCGAAGTATCGTCGGACGTGGCCAGTACTTGGATGGGTGACCTTCCGGGTGCGCCGCGGGCTGTTTTCAATTTTCCTTTTGCCTTTATGGGAGAGGAAACAGCAGGGATGGTGGCGCAAAGTCCCTGACCACCAATCTTTGCCCGCCAATGTTCCGGATTAAATTCCAACCCTCTCCGCAGTGTGCCATGTCGTGAGGACATGTGACACGTTAAGCTCGGCGACCCCCTTGGTTGTAGGCTATGTGCCGGCATCGGATTTCACCTTCTCCACACATGGCTCTGAGCACTATCGGACTTAACTTCTGAGGTCATCAGTCCCCTAGAACTTAGAACAACTTAAACATAACTAACGTAAGGACATCACACACATCCATGCCCGAGGCGGGATTCGAACCTGCGACCGTAGCGGTCACGCGGTTCCAGACTGTAGCGCCTAGAACCGCTCGGCCATTCTGGCCGGCTCACCTTCTCCCTTCTGTCCAATATGTACATGACACTTCACTACATACACATCCAGTACAGTCACCTACACTTAACATTCACACTTCGGTAAGGGGAGGTGCCTACTGGCGCGAAGAATAGAAAACACCTTTCCAGTTCCCTTCCAGTTCAGGCGGCTGAACCTGCCATTCAGGTTTCCCCAGCCAGTCTTGTCATACGACTTAACTTTTAATAAATGTAAATACTGACGACATATCACTGGAAACAGTAACTAACGTAAAATGTCTAGAAGTAGCCTTCTTGAGCGACCTAAAGTGTAGTGATCACGAAAACTAATAGAAAAAGCAGATACCAGGCTGAGGTTCATTGGAAGAATCTCAAGGAAATGTAATTCATCTACGAAAGAACTGGCTTACAAGACGCTCTTTCGACCGATCCTTGAGTACTGTTCATTAGTCCGGGATCCTTACCCAGTAGGATTAACAGAAGGAGTAGACGATATCCAACGAATAGAGGCACGCTTCGTTACGGAAATGCTCAACGAATTCTAGTAGCAGACGCTGCTAGAGAGGCGTAGTACACAGTGTTTATACTTAATATTTTTTGTTTTACGCCAGATTCTTTCGGAATATTCCTCTAAATTTATGGTTTATAATTACGGGAAATAACAACATTTTATTTCACGCGTTTAATGACTTAAAATAGCTATAATACATTATACAAAATATTCGTAGATTTATGGGATAAGAAGCTAAAACATTACTTTTGCACCTTTTCGCTGCATTTAGCGTGGCACTATTGGGTTCTAAACCCGAGCGATAGTTTGGTAGTGTTCCTATCTTTGTAGCAAGTTACCCATCAACGGCTTCGTTGTTGTCTATTTCTTTTGACTGTATTTATATTTTTTGAGAACATTGAATAATCTTCCTGCCTCAATGTTTGAAGATGGAACTGCTAGTAAAAATGAGGTATTTGTAAATAAATTGCTACAGTGATCTATCAAGCTTAGTACCTTACACCAATAAATTTCAGCTGCTAATATTATTTATTTACCCTCACCTTTAACCCCAAAACATTTAGCTTCGATGACAGCTTGATCTCTCCATTCATCGTCAGATTTTTGCATCTTGTTTTTTGTCACACAAAATTGTAATGACTAAACACATCTCTCACAGACTGTTTCTTCCAGATTTCATGCGTTTTGTGGTTTACATTGTTACACAACCGATGTAACCGGTCAACTTTTCTTGCTAGTACTGTTGGTATACAGAGGGTGTTCATTAAATAATGCACCACTTTTTTTCTGTAAGCAGGTTGGTTTTATTCAGGATTCAAACACACCATATTATTCCCCTTTCTTTTGGCTACAGAACCCCATCTTTCAACATAATCTCTGATCAATGCGACAGCCCCCTTACTGAGGGGACCCGAATGCAGTCTATTGGTCGACGTCGGAGCCAGTGCCTTGCTCCATCAGTAACCACCCCGTCATCCATGTACTATTTCCCGCGAAGTGCATCCTTCATTGGGCCAAACAGATGGAAGTCGGAGGTACGAGGCCCAGGCTATAGAGTGCATGAGGAAGAACACTCCAGTGAAGCTGTGTGAAACCTTCTCGGATACGCAGACTTGTGTGAGACCTTGCGTTGTCATTGAGGTGTAGCAGTTCGTTTGCATTTTTTGTGGCAACGAAGACGATGAAGTCGTTTCTTCAATTTCTTGTGCAGCACAATACATTTCAGAGTTGATCGTTGCTCCATGAGGGAGATCTACCAACAGAGACGTCCAGTTGTGCAGCTAGGTTAGGGCTTAACAACTGGCCGGTTTTGAGCGCGAGTACTCGCGTCTGCTCTGGCACGTGCTCGCGAGCAGGTGCAAGGTCGCGGAGTAGGGAGGGAGGGGAGGGAGGGGAAATGCGCGCGCACGTTTGAATGTGATCTCGCGTTCTTAGCAGATTTAACTAGCCATGTGAATGCTTTGAACATTTTACTACAAGGTAAAGATCTGCTAATTACTCATTTCATAGATCGAATACGAGCTTTTAAAATGAAATTGACACTTTGGGTGAGTCAGCTGGAAACAGGAAACCTAGCTCATTTTCCTAAATTATCATCCATGCAAGATGTTCACAAAGACTGTGAACGTTATTCACATAGTTTAGTTGATCAGCGCTTTCAAGATCTGACAGCACTAGACAGTGATTTTGTTCTGTTCTCTCCATATTCAGCGAATATTTAAGAGATTCGTCCTGAGCTGCAGCAAGAAATTATTGACCTGCAGTGTGACAGAGAATACAGAGACAAATTTCAGAACAAGAAAAACATTTTGGAATTCTACAGACACTTCCCTCACGATAGATTTCCTCGTTTGCACAAACTGGCGGCTACAATAATATCAATGTTCGGTTCCACGTATGTTTGTGAACAACTGTTCTCTGCAATGAAATGTAACAAGACGCGCCTGAGAAACGCATTGTCTGATCGAAATCACGCTGTGCCTAAAATGCACAAGAACAATTACTCCGAACATAGACGCAATTGTAAAGGGCAAAAAGTACAAGATAACCGAGAATCCCACACTTCAGTGACACCTTTTATTGTGTAACAGTTCACAAATTAATGCGAATGTAGAGGCATACACTAAGCTAATAAAATTATGTGGCATGTGTACATTCTCCTTTATTTGTTTCATTTGTCGCAGTAATAATTCGCGAGTGATATCGCTGCAGGTGGCCGCGGATTTACATTGACTGGCGGCAGCTGTTGTGTGCCCCACGTGACTCTCCCCACTCTCCGCTCTGGTCCGGTAGTGGGGGTAGCGTGCTCGCGCTGCTCCGTGCTCGCACCTTGCTGCTCACAGCTTGCTCCGCGAGCACGTATGTTGTGAAGCCCTGAGCTAGGTTATTGACTGTGATACGTCGATCACCTCGAATGAGAGTGTCCGCACGTTTGAGCAATGCAGGAATCCAGATCTGTGTGCGGCTGGCCGGCACGCGGGACATCGCACAGGTTTGCGCGATCTTGTTGCGACGACAGACGCCTCGCTCAACGACTTACCGTGCTCTCGTTCACTGCGAGGTCTCCGTAGACACTCTACAAGTGCCTATCAGTATGTGTGATGCTCTGGTTTTCCGCCAAAACAAACCGAATGATAGCTCTGTGCTTGGAACGCACATCCGTTGCAGGCGCCATTTGTCAGGTATAGCGACACCACCTATCAGAACTTCATGAAACTATAGGAGTTGAAGCGAGAGTATTCTACGATGTCCCACAACACATTCGGCATTTTTTCAACCGAAATTGGCCGAGAAAAAAAAATGTGTTGCGTTACTTATTGAACGACCATTGTAAAAGTCTAAGTTTCGATGTCGTCTATAACAACGGTAATAGCACACTTAATACAGTAAGCTAAAATTAGACGGACTGTATTCAATAAGTGTTTGAGGGAATCCCCTTTAATAAATCAGTGGGGCCATCAAGTGACACTAACCGGCCGTAGTGGCCGAGCGTTTCTAGGCGCTTCAGTCTGGAACCGCGGGACCGCTACGGTCACAGGTTCGAATCCTGCCTCGGGCATGGATGTGTGTGATGTCCGTAGGTTAGTTAGGTTTAAGTAGTTCTAAGTTCTAGGGGACTGATGACCTCAGCAGTTAAGTCCCATAATGCTCAGAGCCATTTGAACCAAATAACAATACATAAAGTAGTGCCTACTACAAGTGATAGGGATACCACCTTAAGTTCGATTCATCCCAAATTTCCTTAAATCCCTGACAAAATCAAATAGCCCTAAACTACACATACTATAAGACATTTCGCCCTAAAAAAGGGCGAAATCTCTAAAATTGAAAATACTGGTAGTACATCACGGAGTAGTTTACTGTTGAAAATTTGATAGCGTACATTGCGATAAGGGTCGGGCAACAGTATTACGAGGGCTTACCGACAACATTTATCGGTGTCATTTGCGGATATCTATTCAGAGATTCTGTACACTGACGACCGTATCATGTGTAAAAGCGCGTGGCACGTTACTTATGTTTTATGCTACTTGCGAGAATGATGTATCCACATGTACACTCCTGGAAATTGAAATAAGAACACCGTGAATTCATTGTCCCAGGAAGGGGAAACTTTATTGACACATTCCTGTGGTCAGATACATCACATGATCACACTGACAGAACCACAGGCACATAGACACAGGCAACAGAGCATGCACAATGTCGGCACTAGTACAGTGTTTATCCACCTTTCGCAGCAATGCAGGCTGCTATTCTCCCATGGAGACGATCGTAGAGATGCTGGATGTAGTCCTGTGGAACGGCTTGCCATGCCATTTCCACCTGGCGCCTCAGTTGGACCAGCGTTCGTGCTGGACGTGCAGACCGCGTGAGACGACGCTTCATCCAGTCCCAAACATGCTCAATGGGGGACAGATCCGGAGATCTTGCTGGCCAGGGTAGTTGACTTACACCTTCTAGAGCACGTTGGGTGGCACGGGATACATGCGGACGTGCATTGTCCTGTTGGAACAGCAAGTTCCCTTGCCGGTCTAGGAATGGTAGAACGATGGGTTCGATGACGGTTTGGATGTACCGTGCACTATTCAGTGTCCCCTCGACGATCACCAGTGGTGTACGGCCAGTGTAGGAGATCGCTCCCCACACCATGATGCCGGGTGTTGGCCCTGTGTGCCTCGGTCGTATGCAGTCCTGATTGTGGCGCTCACCTGCACGGCGCCAAACACGCATCCGACCATCATTGGCACCAAGGCAGAAGCGACTCTCATCGCTGAAGACGACACGTCTCCATTCGTCCCTCCATTCACGCCTGTCGCGACACCACTGGAGGCGGGCTGCACGATGTTGGGGCGTGAGCGGAAGACGGCCTAACGGTGTGCGGGACCGTAGCCCAGCTTCATGGAGACGGTTGCGAATGGTCCTCGCCGATACCCCAGGAGCAACAGTGTCCCTAATTTGCTGGGAAGTGGCGGTGCGGTCCCCTACGGCACTGCGTAGGATCCTACGGTCTTGGCGTGCATCCGTGCGTCGCTGCGGTCCGGTCCCAGGTCGACGGGCACGTGCACCTTCCGCCGACCACTGGCGACAACATCGATGTACTGTGGAGACCTCACGCCCCACGTGTTGAGCAATTCGGCGGTACGTCCACCCGGCCTCCCGCATGCCCACTATACGCCCTCGCTCAAAGTCCGTCAACTGCACATACGGTTCACGTCCACGCTGTCGCGGCATGCTACCAGTGTTAAAGACTGCGATGGAGCTCCGTATGCCACGGCAAACTGGCTGACACTGACGGCGGCGGTGCACAAATGCTGCGCAGCTAGCGCCATTCGACGGCCAACACCGCGGTTCCTGGTGTGTCCGCTGTGCCGTGCGTGTGATCATTGCTTGTACAGCCCTCTCGCAGTGTCCGGAGCAAGTATGGTGCGTCTGACACACCGGTGTCAATGTGTTCTTTTTTCCATTTCCAGGAGTGTATTATGCATATGAGACAGAGTAAAACTTAAAGTACCTAGTAGTACTTAATAAAGCGACATGTTAAATTAACGATGTTCTTTAAATTTATCGACTCTCTGGTGCCCACCCAGAAAAAGTCAATTAATTTCTCAGTTTAGGATCAGCTACTGTCTGTATAATTTTCACTCGAAGGGTTTCACATTGGGCTTCCACGTGAGATCATACAGCCATGGTAATGACAACCTCGATGGATACTGAAGACTGCTACCAGAATGGCAGAAATGATTATAGCTTTGATATGGCGATTTAATAGGTGACAAACTTCAAAATGAATCGTATTTTGACAAATCAACGTTAAATAGAATTCCGTGTGTCATTATGTACAGGAGTAAAACCAACAGCACGAAAGGCCAGAGGGAGCCCCGAAACGAGATGATAGAACTTAAAACTGATTATGAGTAGGTGTAATCGGCAAAGGCCAACAAATGCAGAAGAAAATGATGATGAAAAAAGTGGCTCTGAGCACTATGGGACTTAACTGCTAAGATCATCAGTCCCCTAGAACTTAGAACCACTTAAACCTAACTAACCTAAGGACATCACACACATCCATGCCCGAGGCAGGATCCGAACCTGCGACCGTAGCGGTCGCGCGGTTCCAGACTGAAGCGCCTAGATCCGCTCGGCCACTCCGGCCGGCTGATGATGACTAATGACATATTGCAGCTAGGTAGTTAATCTCAACTTTTTCCATAACTCTTGCATTTTGTTGTTGTTTCTTATATTTTCTCTTTTCATTTACTTAAATTTGCCTGCAGAGATGAATGGTAAGGATGAAAGGTCACTTCTTCATTTTCCTGTTTATACTACCTTATTAATGCTAAATCTCAGAAGCTGCTACGGACAAAATTTCCTTCTTTGCTTTCTAAGAACCCTTCAGGCACTTTCCCTTTCAGAAACTGCTTTCCGTCTTATGCGTTTTCGTGCCTATACTTATCAACATTTTCGTGAAGCAGCTTTGACCACATGAGAATTTGGAACTCATTTCGCAATGCAAGACGCGTGAGCGTTACGGCAGCGAGGTTGGCCGCATTGTACGGCGTGGTAGGTGCGTGTGACGTAGGCGGGCGCCGCGCGTGCGCCCTGACTCACGTCGCTTTCGTCGTCACACTTATTTACAGTTGTGCGTAGTCCTTGCAAACGAAAACCCGTGCGTCATGTTTTTCATCGCGCGAGAAAAACTGTTTGAGAAATGCGCTACAAATATTTACGAATGTGCGTAAACGTGGTTGACAAACCAGCTCTGCCAGCAGCTGCATCTTCATGTACATACATACTATGAAACCTACTGCGAAGTGCATGGTTGAGGGTACTTAGCATGGTACCACACATTAGGGATCCTCCCTGTTCCAATCGCATATGGAGCGCGGGAAGAATAACTCTTTAAATACTCCGTGCGTGCTGGAATTACTCTAATTATCTCTTTGAGGTTCCTACGGGAGTGATGCGGAAGGGTACAAATAACACCTCTAGATCCTTCACCTAATTCTGATTTCTGAAATTTTGTAACCAGGGTTTCGTGGGATATGAAATGGTTGAAATGGCTCTGAGCACTATGGGACTTAACATCTGAGGTCATCAGTCCCCTAGAACTTAGAACTACTTAAACCTAAAGGACGACACACACATCCATGCCCGAGGCAGGATTCGAACCTGCGACCGTAGCGGTAGCGCGGTTCCAGACTGAAGCGCCTAGTACCGCTCGGCCACTCCGGCCGGCCCTTTCGTGGGATAATTTTCTTCTATCTTCAGAAGTTGCCAACTGAAGTTTTTCATCACTTTCATGACGCTCTCGTGTGTGTCCAACAAACATATGACCATCCGTGCTGGGCTTGTTTGTATACGTTCAGTATCTCCTGGCAGTTCTATTTGGTACGGGTCCTACACGCTTGAGAATTATTCTAAGAAGGGACGAAGAGAGTGATTCCCAAGCCTCCTCCTCTGACGACTAACTGTATTTTCCCAGTATCCTACCAATGAACCGACGTCTTCCACCTGCGATACCTATGACTGAGCCTATGTGATCATCTCACTTCATATCTCTAAAAATTGTTGTGCCTCCATATTTATGTGAGTTGTCTGATTCTAATTGAGAATAATTGGTACTATAGTCGTAGAATACTAAGTTTCACTGTTTCGTGAAGTGCAAAATTTTACATTGTGGCACACTTCGGGCAAGTTTTGTACCACTTTGAAATCTTCTCAAGTTCTGATTGTACCTCTGTGCAGCTTTGCTCAGACAGTACTCCATTATAGATAACTGCATCATGTGCGAAATTTCCCGGCCACGGTGGCCGAGCGATTCGAGGCGCTTCAATCCGGAACCGCGCGACTGCTACGGTCGCAGGTTCGAATCCTGCCTCGGGCATGGATGTGTGTGATGTCCTTAGGTTAGTTAGATTTAAGTAGTTCTAAGTTCTAGGGGACTGATGACCTCAGATGTGTTCCATAGTACTCAGAGCCATTTGAACCATATTTTTTGTGAAATTTCTGAGGTTGTTATTAATATTGTCTTCAGGGTCATTGATGCTCAACGTGAACAAAAAAGGCCCCAACACACTTTCCTGAGTCTCGCTTGAAGTTACTTCTGCTTCTGCTGATGAGTCTGCAAGGTGCTGCGTTCTGCCTACCGAGAAATCCTCATCCCCAGCAGAAATTTTGTTTGATGACCTACATAATCGTACTTCTGTTAATAAACGTGGATGTGCCACTAGATCGAATGCTTTCCTTAAGTAAGAAGATATTGCACTCCCCGATTGCCTTGGTCCATGGCTCTCAGGATGTCATGTTCCTCACATTATCGATGTTTTCGGAATGCATGCTGGTTTGCGTTGAGGAGGACATTTCGTTCGAGATATCTCATTATATTTGAGCTCAGAATATCATCTAGGATTCTACAGGAGACAGAAGCCAATGATAATGAACGGTAATTTTGTGGATAACTTCTGCTACCCTTGCTGTAGGCAGAAGTGACCTGTACTTTCTCTTGTCACCGTACACAGTTTTTTGTTCAAAATGTCTACGATGTATTATGGTTAAAACGGGAGTTAACTCAGCTGAAACTTCTGTACACAACCTGACAGGGGTGTCATAGGGATCTGAAGCCGTGTTTCATTTTAGAGAGTTTATCTGTTTCGAAATGCCGTAATTTATTATTACTATCCCCCAACTTTGCAGTGATGCGAAGTAGTAAACTGGGGCAGTATACAATGATCAGCCAGAACACTGTGACCACCATTCTACACTACTGGCCATTAAAATTGCTACACCAAGAAGAAATGCAGATGATAAACGGGTTTTCATTGGACAAATATATTATTCTATAACTGACATGTGATTACATTTCCAAACAATTTGGGTGCATAGATCTTGAGAAATCACTAACCAGAACAACCACCTCTGGCCGTAATAACGGCCTTGATACTCCTGGGCATTGAGTCAAACAGAGCTTGGATGGCGTGTACAGGTACAGCTGCCCATGCAGCTTCAACTCGATACCACAGTTCAGCAAGTGTAGTGACTGGCGTATTGCGACGAGCCAGTTGCTCGGCCACCATTGACCAGACGTTTTCAATTGGTGAGAGATCTGGAGAATGTGCTGGCCATGGCAACAGTCGAACATTTCATGTATCCAGAAACGCCTGTACAGGACCTGCAACATGCGGTCGTGCATTATCCTGCTGAAATGTACGGTTTCGCAGGGATCGAATGAAAAGTAGAGCCACGGGTCGTAACACATCTGAAATGTAACGTCCACTGTTCAAAGTGCCGTTACTGCGAACAAGAGGTGACCGAGACATGTAACGAATGGCACCCCATACCATCACGCTGGGTGATACGCCAGTACGGCGATGACGAATACACGCTTCCTATGTGAGTTCACCGCGATGTCGCCAAACACGGATGCGACCGTCATGATGCTTTAAACTGAACCTTGATTCATCCGAGAAAATGATGTTATGCCATTCGTGCACCCAGGCTCGTCTCTGAGTACACCATCGCAGGCGCCCCTGTCTGTGATGCAGAGTCAAAGGTAACCGCAACCATGGTCTCCGAGCTGATAGTCCATGCTGCAGCAAACGTCGTCGAACTGTTCGTGCAGATGGTTGTTGTTTTGCAAACGTCCCCATCAGTTGACTCAGGGATCGAGATGTGGCTGCACGGTCCGTTACAGCCATGCGGATAAGGTGCCTGTCATGTCGACTGCTAGTGATACGAGGCCGTTGGGATCCAGCACGGCGTTCCGTATTACCCTCCGGAACCCACCGATTCCATATTCTGCTAACAGTCATTGGATCTCGACCAACGCGAGCAGCAATGTCGCGATACGTTAAACCGCAATCGCGAAAGGCTACAATCTGACCTTTATCAAAGTCGGGAACGTGATGGTACGCATTTCTGCTTCTTACACGAGGCATCACAACAACGTTTCACCAGGCACTGCCGGCCAACTGCTGTTTGTGTATGAGAAATCGGTTGGAAACTTTCCTCATGTCAGCAGGTTGTAGGTGTCGCCACCGGCGCCAACCTTGTGTGAATGCTCTGAAAAGCTAATCATTTGCATATCACAGCATCTTCTTCCTGTCGGTCAAATTTCGCGTCTGAAGCACGTCATCTTCGTTGTGTAGCAATTTTAATGGCCAGTAGTGCACTGTCGATACAACCCCTTCCAGGCGAAAGGAGCGTCACTGGCGAGGAACACACACTCACGGTACTTGTGTCCGTGTGCAGAATGGGGGAGTCACAGGGTCTCTCTGAGTTTGACCGAGGGCAGATTGTGATAGCCCGAAGGTTCGACATGAGCATTTCGGAAACTGCACGATTTGTCGGGTGTTCGGGCAGTGCCGCGGTGAGTGTCTTCAACACGTGGCGAAACCAAGATGAAACCACATCCAGACGCTGTGGAGTTGGGCAGCCATACCTAATTACAGATGTTGGATTTCGTAGCCTGGGCAGACTGGTGAAAAAGGACAGGCGGAGAACTGTGGCAGAGCTAACATCAAACTTTAATGCTGTGCAGAGTACAAGTGTGTATGAACACAGTACAACGAACAATCCTACTGGTGGACCTCTGTAGCCAACGACCCATGCAGGCGCCAATATTAACGCCACCACATTGGCAACTACGATTGAAACGTGCACGTGGCCATCGACACTGGACGTTGGTGCAGTGGCAGCGCGTTGCATGGTCTGATGAACCCCGATACCTTATTCATCATGCCGATGGGTGAGCGTGGATCCGTCGTCTTCCAGGCGAATAGCTCCTTGACACCTGTATTGCGGGATGGAGACAAGCTGGTGGCGGTTCCACTATGCTCCGGGCAACACTCATGTGGGCATCCATGGGTCCAGTGGATTTCGTGCGAGGTCCCATGACGGCCAAGGAGTATCGTACACTGGCTGCAGACCACTCACACTATTTCGTGACGATCATGTTTCCCGATGGCAGTGGCATTTTTAACCAAGATAATGTTCCATGTCACAAGGCCAGGAGTGTGATGGAGTGGTTCGAGGAAAGTGTCGAGTTTCAATTGATGTGATGACTCCCTCCCAACTCAGCAGATCTGAACACGATCTAACACATTTGAGATGTGATTGAACGTGGCCTCAGAGCTCATGCCGCCTCCCCGGAATTTACGGGAATCAGGTGACGTCGTGTCCAGATGTGGTGCCAGCTGCCTCCAGGGACCTACGAAGACCTCATAACTTCCATGGCACGACTCTTCACCGCTGTTATCCGCGTCAAAGGTGCACATACCGGCTGTTAGGTAGGTGGTCGTAATGTTCTGGCAGATCAGTGTATCTATATCTTTCTTAGTAAATGATGCTCTTTTTTGCGAATTATTTGAAGTTCGTGGCAGAGGGAACATTTATAGTACCGTGTGTTAAGGATTGTTCTCATTCCATTCACGGAGGAAGCGCGAGAAGTGTGACTGCTCATACCCATCTGTGCGAGCTGCTATTTGCCTAATAATTTTTTTGTACGATATTTACGCGGCAGATACAGGGGTTGGACCAAAATAGGGAAGCACTGAGAGAAATGTGTGCTTGAACGTAATTAATGCAGGTGCTACCCAAGCCTGCAAGTTGCGCTGTCCTGTTGGAGAACGAACGGTGCTTGTGGAATGTCCTCAGTACGTTGCAAGTGTCACTTGTGGTCACAACACTGTTTTGTGTAGTTGTGAGTGCTTATGTCGGAGTCAAGTGATTTCGAGTGTGGGCAAATTGTTGGTGCTCGTATGATCGGTGCCTTTGTAAACACGGTAGCCGAAGTGTTTGGTTCAAATGGCTCTGAGCAGTATGGGACTTAACTTCTGAGGTCATCAGTCCCCTAGAACTTAGAACCACCTAAACCTAACTAACCTAAGGACATCACACACACCCATGCCCGAGACAGGATTCGAACCTGCGACCGTAGCGAGCCGAAAAGTTTAGTGTTTCAAAAGGCACCTTATCAAAGACTTATACTGCATACAGGGAAAGCAGGAAAACATCATCCGCTAAATCACTACAGTTGACGAAAGTGTGTATTAAGTGATCGTGCCGGACTGTCATTCTAGAGTCCTGTCACGAAAAATAAAGAGGACGAAATGAGCAAAAGTCTCTTCCCAATTGAATTTCCCACTCGCGCGCCCCGTCAGCACCAAAACAACACGAACGGAGCTCAATAAGCTGAGAACTGCAGGGCGACTTAGAATTCCATAACCATCCGTCAGTGATGAAAATGCTCGCGGTAGGAAAACGTGATTCCGAAGTCATAATACCTGTACAATACAGCAATGGAAGAGAATCATTTGGTCGGATGAGTCTAGTTTCAGACTGTTTAGAGCTTCTGGGCAGAGTATCCGTCCAAAAAGTGAAACTTGGTGGCTTTCGATGATGATTTGGGCTACTATATCGTGGTATTCCACGGACCTCATGATTTCTCGAAAAAGTCGCATTACTGCCAAGGATTATGTGACCATTCCGGCTGATCACGTCCATCTCGGCAATGGTGATGCCTTGTTCCAAGATGACAGGGCCCTAATTCGCACAAGTCGCATCGTTCAGGCTGATTTTGTGAGCAGTAGGATGAATCGTCGCATCTCCCCTGGCAACTTCAATCACCAGATCTCAATATTACTGAGGCTTTGTTATCTACTTTGAAGAGGAGGGTACGTTACCATAGCCCACCTCCGTCATCGTTACCTCAACTTGCTACTATTTTGCAGGGAGACTGGTATAAGATTCCCTTGAAAACCATGCAAGACCTGTATTTATCCATTCCGACACGAGTGGAAGCTGTCTTGAGTGCTAATGGGAGCCGGCCGTTGTGGCCGAGCGGTTCTAGGCCCTTCAGCCTGGAACCGCGCGACCGCTACAGTCGCAAGTTTGAATCCTGCCTCGGGCATGGATGTGTGTGATGTCCTTAGGTTAGTTAGGTTTAAGTAGTTCTCAGTTCTAGGGGACTGATGACCTCAGATGTTAAGTCCCATAGTGCTCAGACCCATTTGAACCGTTTTTTTGCTAATGGGTTTCCTACACGATATTAGCCATGGTAATGTTTTGTTCATGGTTCAAATGGCTCTAAGCACTATGGGACTTAACATCTGAGGTCATCAGTCCCCTAGACTTAGAACTACTTAAACCTAAAGTTAAAATCTTCTGGGTTATTAGGCCGCGTCATGTTTCTTCTAAAATGTTTGACGTTTCGACACCTCTGCTGGAATCTTCTTCAGGATCTTTTGGTGTCAACTACTGCTAGAACCTAACTAACCTAAGGACATCACACACATCCATGCCCGAGGCAGGATTCGAACCTGCGACCGCAGCAGTCGCGTGGTTCCAGACTGAAGCGCCTAGAACCGCTCTGCCACAGCGGGCGGTGGTAATGTTTTGTGGTTTGGTATTTCCATGTTTTTGTCCAGCTCCAATAAGCAGAGCGAAAGAATAGAATTATTGATGTCCAACCGTGGAAACCAGTGCTACGTACAAGGTCGCGCCTAAAACGAACAGACTAACGGCTTCGAGAAATAACAGTGGCACTCAGATTCGCATGGTGTAACATTAATGATATTCTGATAATAACAGATTCGCGGAGCGCCAAAAATGGTTTAAATGGCTCTGAGCACTATGTGACTTAACTTCTGAGGTCATTAGTCGCCTAGAACTTAGAACTAATTAAACCTAACTTACCTAAGGACATCACACACATCCATGCCCGAGGCAGGATTCGAACCTGCGACCGTAGCGGTCGGTCGGCTCCAGACTGTAGCATCCAGAACCGCACGGCCACTCCGGCCGGCCGCGGAGCGTCCTCGAAAAACTAGAACATAACACCTGGAACCTAAAATGAGCTATTACCTCCACGATGTACGGGAGGTAACTAGCAACTTATCAAACAATGCAAAAGATGCAATTTCTATGCGTCAAAGGGCATTCCGGAATCAGAGACAACGGAATTTTTGACCAGTTAACAAATGTTCAAATGTGTGTGAATTCCTAAGGGACCAAACTGCTGAGGTCATCGGTCGCTAGACTTACACACTACTTAAACTAACTTATACTAAGAACAACACAGACACTCATGCCCGAGGGAAGACTCGAACCTCAGGTGGGAGGGGACCAATTAACAAGGAATGGCATAAGGGAAGGAATACTTTTTTGTACGTCCATCGTATACAGACTTCGGAACCACTGATACAAAGGGGCGTTGGATGATTTGTTCCGATTCTAGGAAACCTGTCAAACGACGAAAACACAAAACTTAGTACGGTTTCAACATTGCATTCCAAAAGAAAAATGATACACTGACGGAAAAAAAAATCACAGAACCAAGAAGGAGTTATGCGACATAAACGAAAGTTGGTAGGCGTGTTTCTACATCCGAAAGATGATGTCTTTTCATATTTCTATATTTCTCGCCGGTGGCATAAGAGTGGCACTACTAGCGCCACCGTGAGGTTGCAAATCAGGTTTGTTTTAAATACACGCTGTAACGCTCGTGGGCGTTAATTATCTTTGAGAATGGACGCGGTGAGTTGATGTTAGTCAAGAATGCCTTTAAGGCGACAAAGGCGCAAATTATCAACACTTCTCTGAATCTGAACGAGGTCATGTAATGGGGCTACGAGACGTTCGATGTTCCTCATGCGATACTGCAGAAAGACTTGACCGTAAAGTGTCCCCTGTATATGACTGCTGGCAGCGGTGATCACGAGAATGTACGGTCGCAAGGAGACCGGGCTCCGGACGGCCACGTGGCACTTCCGAGAGGGAAGGCCATCGTGTTTGGCGTATGGCTCTGGCGATTCGTACTGCATCGGAAGCAGCAATTTGAGCAGTGATTGCTATCACAGTGACACAACGAACTTTCACAAATCGGTTACTTCAAGGACAGCTCCGAGCCAGACGTCCCGCACCGTGCATTCCACAGACCCCAAACCACCGCCATTTGCGACTTCAGTGGTGTCAAGCGAGAGCTCATTGCAGGTCACGGTGGAGGTCTGTTGCGCTTTCTGGTGAAGAACTCTTGTGGTTATCCCACACACCCTGTCTGCAAATCTGTACATCAGTCTGGTGATTCGAGCTGTTGTGCTGCCATTTATGAACACCATCCCAGGGGTGTTTTCCAACAACGTAATACTCCCCCACTCACGGTTGTTGAAACCCGACATGCTCTACAGGGTATCGACATCTTGCCTTGGCCTACTCAATCACCAGATCCGTCCCCAATCGAGCACATGAGTCATCATCGGACGGTAACTCCAGCGTCATCCGCAAGCAGCATTATCTGTCCAAAAAATGGCTCAAATGGCTCTGAGCATCATGGGACTTAACATCTGAGGTCATCAGTCCCCTAGACTTAGAAATACTTAAACCTAACTAACCTAAGGACATCACACACATCCATGCCCGAGGCAGGATTCGATCCCGCGACCGTAGCAGCACCGCGGTTCCGGACTGAAGCGCCTAGAACCGCTCAGCCACAACGGCCGGCCATTATCTGTCCCTGAATTATCCGACCAGGTGCAAGAGCCACGGATCTTCATTCCATAAACTGACATCCGGCACTTGTACAACATACCGCTTGCACACCTGCATTCTGGCGGTTAACCTGTTATTCATGTGCCAGCATTTCACATTTGCAATGGCTTATTTCGCGTTTACGTTCACCTGTGATCTTGCAATGCTAATCACTTAAATATGGTAACTATACAAATGTATTCCCAAAATATCATTACTCTACATTAATTATATTTTGGTGTAGTGACTTTTTCCGTCAGTGTATAAACTGGTGACGGGTGTTATCCTACACATCTGTACAGTATCAAAGTTTTAACGTCTCTCTATTACGAAGTTCTCCCATCACAAGTTGTTGTTGTGGTGGTCTTCAGTCCAGAGACTGGTTTGATGCAGCTCTCCATGCTACTCTATCCTGTGCAAGCTTCT
Source organism: Schistocerca nitens (assembly GCF_023898315.1). Lineage (NCBI taxonomy): Eukaryota > Metazoa > Arthropoda > Insecta > Orthoptera > Acrididae > Schistocerca > Schistocerca nitens. The sequence goes on along the minus strand of NC_064615.1, from coordinate 979,959,793 downwards.
TCATCTCCCAGTACCTACTGCAGCCTACATCTTTCTGAATCTGTTTTGTGTATTCATCTCTTGGTCTCCCTCTACGATTTTTACCCTCCACGCTGTCCTCCAATACTAAATTGGTGATCGCTTGATGCCTCAGAATATGCCCTACCAACCGATCCCTTCTTCTAGTCAAGTTGTGCCACAAATTTCTCTTCTCTCCAATTCTGTTCAATACCGCCTCATTAGTTATGTGATCAACGCATTTAATCTTCAGCATTCTTCTGTAGCATCACATTTCGAAAGCTTCTATTCTCTTCTTGTCTAAACTACTTACCGTCCACGTTTCTCTTCCATACATGGCTACACTCCATACATACTTTCAGAAACGACTTCCTGACACAAATATATACTCTCTGTTAACCAATTTCTCTTCTTCAGAAACGCTTTCCTTGTCAATGCCAGTCTACATTTTATATCCTCTCTACTTCGACCATCATCAGTTATTTTGCTTCCCAAATAGCAAAACTCGTTTACTACTTTAAGCGTCTCATTTCCTAGTCTAATTCCCTCAGCATCATCCGATTTAATTCGACTACATTCCATTATCCTCGTTTTACTTTGATTGATGTTCATCTTATATCCTCCTTTCAAGACACTGTCCATTCCGTTCAGCAGCTCTTCCAGGTCCTTTGCTGTCTCTGACAGAATTACAGTGTCATCGGCGAACCTTAAAGTTTTTATTCCTTCTCCATGGATTTTAAATCCTACTCCAAATTTTTCTTTTGTTTTCTTTACTGCACGCTCAGTATACACATTGAGTAACATCGGGGATATGCTAAAACCCCGTCTCACTCCGTTCCCAACCACTGCTTCCCTTTCATGCCCCTCGACTCTTATAACTGCCATCTGGTTTCCGTACAATAGTACCAGTCAGCAGGCTAAAATTTACAAAACATGAGTCAAACTTGAAATTACCTACCCACAAAGGTGATGAACCTTGCCCGACAACCAAAAAGCTATGTACACATCGCATGAACATTCATCTCTAAACTGGAATTCGTGAAAACATCGAGTTACGGCCAGCGTATTATTTAATTGACTCTACAGGTGTACACCAGCAACTGCTACCAGAAGAAGAAACCGTTTGTAGTCATTTTATAATTGGTTATTTGCATACAGCGCTAACCTCTTGCCTGATTAGTTATTTAATTTCACGGATAAACTCCATAAAACTTAGCCCAGTGGGAATTGTTTGCCAATTATTAACATCCTCAGTACCAGATAAGAAACTTGATATGTGTGTGTTATTTGTTGTGATAATATGTAATTATGAAATATTGAGCTGTATCGAAAATCCATTATTTAAGTAACAAATTATACATAACTGTGATACATAAACACCAGCTTTTGCATTACACCAGTATGTCGTGCTAATGTGTTGCTATTGTGACTATTCCTGTACCGAGCGGTTCTAGGCCCTTCAGTCCGGAACCGCGCGACTGCTACGGTTTGGCGTTCAAAGAGGGCTACAGGGCGTTACGTATCGCATCAAATTATTAGGAGACTATTGCGTGATGGGAATCTCTATTTCCATGGCGTGGTACACCACAACATCATGGAGTCTGTTAGAGATGAGCAAGAAATCACGTAGAATGGACGCCCCAGAATTGGCGCTGTACGTTGCTAACGGACGAAACTCGGATCTGTTTGCGCCCTGATAATTGCAGACAACATGCTGGGAGACAACCCAGTAGTATTAAACAGCTCCGTCTGTGGTATTACGTATTCATAAAACCCTACGAGCGTATCACAGTTGGTGACGGAATTGCAAGTTTCCGTTATACGGCAATAGCGGTCGCGCGAGATCTGGGGACCCAATGGTGCGTACCCACTGAGTCACGCATCAGCGGCTCTGGACTACGAGCGCCCTCTGCTGCCGCGATAGTGGACAGCCAGCTTCAGTCACTCACCCCACTTGCATTTGGAGCGTCTTCGCTAGGACACCACTTTTCATGCTTAGTAGGTGGCGAGTCTCTTCCTTGCTGATGTTGTGTTAGCTATTTGTAATGAAACTTCGTACACTTGGAGAAATCTACATATACATCCATACTCCGCAAGCCACCCGACAGTGTGTGGCGGAGGGTACCTTGAGTACCTCTATCGGTTCTCCCTTCTATTCCAGTCTCGTATTGTTCATGGAAAGAAAGGTTGTTGGTATGCCTCTGTGTGAGCCCCAATCTCTCTGATTTTATCCTCATGGTCTCTTCGCGAGATATACGTAGGTGGGAGCAATATACTGCTTCACTCCTCAGTGAAGGTATGTTCTCGACACTTCAACAAAAGCCCGTACAGAGCTACTGAGCGTCTCTCCTGCAGAGTCTTCCACTGAAATTTATCCATCATCTCCGTAACACTTTCGCGATTACTAAATACTCCTTAACGAAGCGCGCTGCTCTCCGTTTGATCTTCTGTATCTCTTCTATCAACCCTATCTGGTACGGACCACACACCGGTAAGCAGTATTCAAGCAGTGGGCGAACAGGTGTACTGTAACCTACTTCCTTTGTATTCGGACTGCATTTCCTTAGGATTCTTCCAATGAATCTCAGTCTGGCATCTGCTTCACCAACGATTAATTTTATATGGTCATTCCATTTTAAATCACTCCTAATGCCTACTCCCAGATAATTTATGCAGTTAACTGCTTCCTGTTGCTGACCTGCTATATACGAGTTAAATAAATCTTATGTAAGATGTGTTAACTTCTTTGCTAATCATTTCTGCTCCAGTCCAGCTTTCCTCCGACGACAGTTGTCACACCATTCTCTAGCCCAAATTTCCTTAACGTTGTGTGTGAAGTCGTAATCAACAGCAACACTGTGTCCCACAAATGCAACAAGGTAGTGGTGGACTGATGTTCTGGCTTGGCATTACATTGGGCCACTGTACACCTCTCCTAGTTGTTGACAGCAGTCTCGATGCTCTACGGTACAGAGACGACATTCTGCAAGAAATGGCGGGACTGTATCACCAACATTTTGGTGACACTTTCATCTTGGCGGATGATAACTCGCCTGCTCATCATGCTGTTCTCATGAACACTTTCCTTCACCATGCTAGGATCACCTGATTGGAGTGACCTGCTTATTTTCCGGATATGGACCCAACTGAATATGTGTGGGACCGATTGGAGCGAGCTGTTTTCGGTCGTCGACAACGAGCACACACTCTAGGCGACTTACACAGAGCCGACATTGAAAAGCATTGAAGATGGAACAAATTGGACCAGGGCTGGCTTGATGATCTCGTTGACGGTAGGCGAGGAAGGATCGGAGCTTTTATCTGAGCAAAGGAACTTTCCACTACGCAATGACGTGGCTCAGGAGCGCTGTAAAAACCCCTCTCCCCGCTGGAAAAAGGTAATTTTGTCGTTACACGTGTGTGTGTGTGTGTGTGTGTGTGCGTGTTTGATCTGAAAACTTTACAGATGAGTATATACACTTGCCTCAGGGCCAGTTTAACTTTTCTAACAATGAATTTCGAAATGTGTTAATTAACCATGTAACTGGCTAAGTACACTACTGGCCATTAAAATTGCTACACCACGAAGATGACATGCTACAGACGCGAAATTTAACCGACAGCAAGAAGATGCTGTGATATGCAAATGATTAGCTTTTCAGAGCATTCACACAAGGTTGGCGCCGGTGGCGACACCTACAACGTGCTGACATGAGGAAAGTTTCCAACCGATTTCTCATACAGAAACAGCAGTTAATCGGCGTTGCCTGGTGAAACGTGGTTGTGATATCTCGTGTAAGGAGGAGAAATGCGTTGGTCTACATCCAATGACTGTTAGCAGAATAAGGAATCGTTGGGTTCAGGAGGGTAATACGGAACGCCGTGTTGGATCCCAACAGCCTCGTATCACTAGTAGTCGAGATGACAGGCATCTTATCCGCATGGCTGTAACGGATCGTGCAGCCACGTCTCGATCCCTGAGTCAACAGATGGGGACGTTTGCAAGACTATCAGCTCGGAGACCATGGCTGCGGTTACCCTTGACGCTGCATCACAGACAGGAGCGCCTGCGATGGCGTACTCAACGGCGAACCTGGGTGCACGAATGGCAAAACGTCACTTTATCGGATGAATTCAGGTTCTGTTTGCAGCATCATGATGGTCGCATCCGTGTTTGGCAAAATCGCGGTGAACGCACATTGGAAGCGTGTATTCGTCATCGCCATACTGGCGTATCACCCGGCGTGATGGTGGGGTGCCATTGGTTACACGTCTCGGTCACCTCTTGTTGCATTGACGGCACTTTGAACAGTGGACGTTACATTTCAGATGTGTTACGACCCGTGGCTCTACCCTTCATTCGATCGCTGCGAAACCCTACATTTCAGTAGGATAATGCACGACCACTTGTTGCCGGTCCTGTACGGGCCTTTCTGGATACAGAAAATGTTCGACTGCTGCCCTGGCCAGCACATTCTCCAGATCTCTCACCAATTGAAAACGTCTGGACAATGGTGGCCGAGCAACTGGCTCGTCACAATACGCCAGTCACTACTCTTGATGAACTGTGGTATCGTGTTGAAGCTGCATGAGCAGCTGTACCTGTACACGCCATCCAAGCTCTGTTTGTCTCAATGCCCAGGCGTATCAAGGCCGTTATTATGGCCAGAGGTGGTTGTTCTGGGTACTGATTTCTCAGGATCTATGCACCCAAACTGCACGAAAATGTAATCACATGTCTCTTCTAGTATAATATATTTGTCCAATGAATACCCGTTTATCATTTGCATTTCTTCTTGGTGTAGCAATTTTAATGGCCAGTAGTGTAAATGCGCAGGTAAAGGACAAATAAATACAATAACATGAAATAAACGAATTGTTACAGTCTCTCTTCAGGAAAGCAAGCCTACGAGCACTCACATCTCACTTAATTGTACACGCTCCGTGTTGCCCAGTTAGTCCGATCGGTATTAACTCACTCAGTTGAGCAGCATTCAACTATGAACAGTCTCTATTGTAGACAAACGGCACTTTGCCAACATGTGTCCTGCCAATGAATTATAGCCCACGTGGTGGATCCGCTTCATGTCGACGGCATTGTTATTCTGAAGTATTTGTATGGCATGCCTGATTCATTGATCCAGTTAAATACCTACCAGGTTCCGGTGGGACCTTGTGAGCCAAGGCATTTGCACATGGAACGAGACCCTATTCCTGTAAATATATTATCTTTTCTGGTTCAAATGATATTTTTCGGAAACCTGCACCTTACCATTCGTAGTTCGCCCGCATCTCGTGGTCGTGCGGTAGCGTTCTCGCTTCCCACGCCCGGGTTCGATTCCCGGCGGGGTCAGGGATTTTCTCTGCCTCGTGATGTCTGGGTGTTGTGTGATGTCCTTAGGTTAGTTAGGTTTAAGTAGTTCTAAGTTCTAGGGGACTGATGACCATAGATGTTAAGTCCCATAGTGCTCAGAACCATTCGTAGTTCGCCGCTAGCTACAGCATTTCATTGCTAAGCTTTAATATCACGAATAAACTGCTGTTATCCAGGTACATTAGGGTACTGCAATGTGACATGGTATTGTTTTCTAGTGGGAATGGCAATTAAGATGAAGAAGGTCTAGAAAGGTGCTGTATGATACATTTACCGACCCTTGTAATGATCAAGGGGATTATGCAGATACTCAGTAGACTTGCATGGAGTTCGGGACAGGGAAATGTCGTTCTTCGCGAACCTGATCGTAGTCAGCGTCTGAAGGATTAGTGCTTCCCCCATTTACATTCCGTGTAGAAATCCAATCGTGACTGTCAGAGGATATCGATATATGGACAGAGGGAAATGCAGCATGGTTACTCCCACGTCCCGTTCATTTTCCCAGTAATATTAGCTCACCAGCGCGCATGGTTACAGTCGCTAAAACACGATAATGCTGTGACGTTCGAACCGGGAAATAATGGTCCAGGAAAAAAAAATCCAGTTATCCTTAATTTTCTCGCAAGTAGAGAACAGGTGGAGCTATACGGTTACAGGTCACCAGAATGTGCGGTGCAATCCTCGATTAATTTCTAAATTACGCTGTACTGCCTCTCGGGACGAGGGCATACGGTAGTATACGTGAGGATCCGCGCACTAGAAAAGGATGTTAACGTCAGATGTGCTGCTTGGCGGTCGCAGGTTCGAATCCTGCCTCGGGCATGGATGTGTGTGATGTCCTTAGGTTAGTTAGGTTTAAGTAGTTCTAAGTTCTAGGGGACTGATGACCACAGCAGTTAAGTCCCATTGTGCTCAGAGCCATTTGAACCATTTTTTGTGCTGCTGTGTGCCAATGCGTTTCTGTATTTGTTGCTAACAATTGAATCAAATGTTGGGATGTACCTATGGCTAGCCTATTGCCCACGTCATCTCCTTACAGAGAAGACGATCCTATTTTTCCGAAGAGATTGTTAAAATAAGCAGACAAGTTCAAATGGCTCTAAGCACTATGGGACTTAACATCTAAGGTCATCAGTCCCCTAGACTTAGAACTACTTAAACCTAACTAACCTAAGGACATCACACACATCCATGCCCGAGGCAGGATTCGATCATGCGACCGTAGCAGCAGCGCGGTTCCGGACCGAAGCGCCTAGAACCGCTCGGCCACAGCGTCCGGCTAAGCGGACAACTCGTACAACTGTGGTATGCTAACAGATGACGGAGGAACAAGAGGAATAATACAACAGTCTTAAGAAAGAAAGAGTCACATTTCCCAATTCAACATGCATTCTTACGTGGCAACAATGGTTCCATTTAAAAATGATTAATTTAATGAATGAGATTTTCACTCTGCAGCGGAGCACTTGCCCGCGAAAGGCAACGGTCCCGAGTTCGAGTCTCGGTCGGGCACACAGTTTGATTAATTTAATGTTAGTATCAATCAAACATCGTCCTCTTTTTCTTTCGTCAAGTGTTAGGCATTTCCTTGCCACATCTCTTGTTCAGTGCATTTGTTGTCTGTGGTTAGTTTCTATTTGATCACTTTATCCATGGGCGTCCGCAGAAATTTATGCAGGGTGGGGGATGTAAGACTCTACAGTTTCCGCCAGTTTAACAGTTCATCAAAGTGAATTCCAAGATATTTTACATGTGCTTGTGAGGGAGAGTTCTTGCCCGAGAGACGAATATTTAGTTTGTGTGTCTTTTTTATCGTTTACAAAGTAATGAGGTGTCAGTGTAGGTGAAAATCTGAGGGGTAAGGTAACGTGAACTAAGACGTCACGTGACTGGACTCATCGATCAACACAGCGCTCATTCAACGTTCATAAACCACATCCGTTGTCTTTCTGCAAGAGTAAAGCTCACTAACACCACGTGTAATTCGTCGAGCAGGAATTGGCAATAAACACCACCCACTGATTTGTCTAGTGAAATGTATGGCCTTATGCATTTTTCAGTAAGGTTGCCACCTTTGACAAGCCAGAAACCGAGACACACCCACCTTTCATAAGCCAAAAGTCGGGACACTTCAGAAAAGAGATAGCAATATATATTAAATGTGGAATTCTTCCTAACGTTCGTCAGTTTTTATCCTCACATCAGAGCTAAATTACAAATACCATACTTGAAACTAAAAATATTTAAAAGTTAACAGTGTTTACCTTACTGTGGGGCTTATACATTTTGACTGGAATTTACAGACGTACTTGCTGTCTTACGTAGCAGCCTTTAGTAGTTTCTTCTCATGTAGAACATAATGCCGGAGCTCCGAGGAGCGCATATTATAGTTTATTTTGACAATATGTTCATTTTTCATATATTCCACCTTAAATTTGTTTCGCTCAATAGTCCACAAGCATTTTAAATAGGTTTCGCCCTTCGGAAAACCCCAAAATCACCGTAATATTCTTAATATTTTGATCTTCAGGAATAGCGAACGTACGAAACATTTCAGTGCTTCTTCACTTGGTCACTCCCAAAGCACAGCTGTCTCTTGAACACTATCTGTTATGAAAACGAGGTGGCGAAACAGTTCACTTTTAAGCCCACTGATTTGTTGCTCTCTCGTGTATTTTAGATATGTTTGATTTGGCTAACTAGAATAAGATGGTAAACTTAACAATATGAAATTAAAAATTATGCATCTTCATATTAAAAATATGAAAATGTAAAAGTAAGTCAAGAAAGTAGGGACTCGAGGGTGTCCTGTCATACTCACGCAGGAACACCGGACAATTACAGAAAAGAGGGACGATCCCCAGGTGGCAACTCTATCTGTCATCCACAATTTCTGCACATACACTGATACTGAATTGATGCCTTCCATGATCTCTTGAGAATTTTCTCTACCCAGAAGCATATATTTTGGTAATATAGTGAGATATCACTCAATGCGAATCCAGACACATTCGTCAACAAAATGTAATCTGAAAACTGAGGATCTTCAGTGCTCCGTCTAAGACTCCATCATCAGAACTGTGGTCTGTCATCATGGCCTTGCACACTGAGAGCTGAAACACACTGTGAGGAAATCGGATAAAGTAGCTATTCATGCAGAACTGGCCGAGCAAGAGTGGGGTTTATTTCAACAGGTCCAATTGTTAACACACTTCCTTCAGGATCATCACCTACTTGTCCCACCACTTGCTTCTCTAGGGAACGCGACGTGCGAACTGTGCGAGGTCTTCCGCGCTACCTTGTCATGTGTGAATGACACCTTGCGCGCAAGTCACCGGGAAAACCTGCTCAATATTTTTTTTTTTTTTTTTCGTACGGAAGTCAGCGATGAGGATGGCTTTTGGTGAACATGACGGAGCCTGTCGATTAACTCCGTTGACTACATCACAGCAGGGCAATGAGATGCCTAGAAAAAAATAGAGACTTTTAGTTCAGAATACATGTAGTAAGAGGCTCAGCTACACACTGACTGTTTAAGGCATAGAGTATCTGAATTATTAAGAAAATCCGTGTCGCACGTATCCTGATACACTGTAGCTCATAGGTTTTCTGATATAAAAAATGGTTCAAATGGCTCTGAGCACTATGGGACTAAACATCTATGGTCATCAGTCCCCTAGAACTTAGAACTACGTAAACCTAACTAACCTAAGGACATCACACAACACCCAGCCATCACGAGGCAGAGAAAATCCCTGACCCCGCCGGGAATCGAACCCGGGAACCCGAGCGTGGGAAGCGAGAACGCTACCGCACGACCACGAGATGCGGGCTTTTCTGATTTATACCTGGACCGTATTGCATCACGCTATGTACAATAAAGGACTTTAAAGAGTTTGATTTTAGGCGTTATTTGTGCCCACATTTATTTCATTCTTTCAAAATGGGTCCTTATCTGTCGTCTGAGCAAATTATTCCAGTCTTATTGGACAATTTTGTCAGGCCAACGGACCAGTCGTGTATTTTCTGCCCAAAAATTTTCCTGTCTGCTCTACCAAGTTGTGTTATTTCTGCTTCTTTTAATTCCCCTAATCATTTTATTGTTGCAGTTTTAGCTTTCAGCGAGATTCGTAGAACTCCGCAGCCTGACTTCTGAACGTGGTTGACTCCGTTTTTAAATGTGACCATAGAATTTTAGCCTGCGGTTCTTCATGTCCGAATAAATGTTAACATACTTTTCAATTTCTTTATTTGTTCTCGGTCTGAATGTTCTTTCTTCAACATAATTGGGACAACATTTTCCTAATTACTTTCGTTATCTGTATTTGGGATTTCTTCAGTGTCTGTCTTCCTGCTTAAGATGAATCTTTGAGCCCCATAAAGACAGTCTGGGTTGATGACTGTTTAGTGTACCTCAGGACGAGTTTTTTGTTTTCTGGCAATGAATTTTGTAATCAATCTATTCCAGGCCAGTCACGCTTTCGTTTAAATATTTGAACTGAAAAATTCTCTTTATTTTTCCGTATTTGGTTTTTACAGTTTTGGGTGGCATTTTGTAGCCAGAAATGCATTTTTTTCTTTCAGATGACGCTCCTGCTTTATTTTCGCCACTCTTGAGTTACTTTTCCTGAGACACAGTTGAAAAGTAATGGATGGAGTCAATCACCTTCTCTGCCTCCTGTTTTATTTTCAGAATGTTCTGAAATTTATTCCATGAATTATACCTTAGATTTTGTACCTTTTGTTTCACTAATACACGGATCAGTCACTTTAATGCGATTATCGCCTATTTTCGACGTCAGTGTGCAATAACCACTCACATATGGCAGGTGGCAGAACTAGCAGTAGGCCTGTGGGTTATACAGGGTGTAAATTTTAAGTTGACAAACCAGAATAACTCGAAAAAACGTGTAGAATCCAAAGTTGATTATTTTCGAGGCGGAGATCTGCTGGTGGCAAAATTAGCCCGTGGGCTCGTTATAATGCTTCTCAAACCACAGTAGCACGGTTTTGAATTCGAGACACGGGCAGTTATACTGGTGAAAGACGACGTCTCCGTCGGGGAAGACTTCAAGCATGAAGGAATGAAGGCCGTTCCCAGTTGTCAGCGTGTCTTCGATTACTGCCACAGGTCCTGGTGAAGTACAGTGCTTCCACCAGCCCGCGTCCATGGTGCGCTGCACGTTTCGAGCCCCGGTTCATCTCGATGGCCGCTTTTGTGAAGACGACCAGAGACCTAATGCAGCAAAAATGGGATTTATCTGAAGAGCCACCATGTTTCCATTGATCGACGGTCGAATCCTCATGGTGCCGTACCCACTGCAATCGTAACTGACGAAGTCGTTGGGTCAATATGTAGTCTGCTGCGGAGCTAGATGTTCAACAATGTACGATAAATAGAGTGCTCCGAAACACTTGTGCGCACACACGCATTGTGCTCTTTTGGCAGAAGTGCCGCAGATCACCATCTATCCTACCTTACAGATAAGACAAGCCTCCGAACCCCACGTTTTGCGAAAAGTCATGGACGTCCGACCATTTAGCGCCTAGTGGTAGTTTCACTGTCCTTCGACCTCTTTCCGTAGATGCTCACGACAGTAGCACGTGAACATTCGACCATCTTCGTCAGTTTCGAGTGACACGTTCACAGGCTCTGCATAATAATAATCTGCCTTTTATCGATGAGGCTTATCTCAATGGATTTCACTATTTGCAGATCATATCTTCGCTAGAGCGATCCCCAGCCCGTATCTGCTCCGCTTGCATACTTTTGTTACCACTTCATGTGCCCGCAAAGCCACCAGGCGTCATCCAACATCGGGATCGGCAATGGTCTTAATGTTTCGGCTTATCAGTGTAAAAAGAGTGTTAAGGGTATAAGTGCAGATAAGCCTATTGATGTGTAAGGAAAGTGTACTGAACAACATATATTAGTATTTATCTTATTTGCTAACAAATAATTATAGCTGTTAGGAGTAGTACAAATATGTTTTTAGGTTGGTTAGTACCTCCAAGTACATGCGGCAAGAGCAAGCCAATAATGTTTATTTTTGCCTGGACAGTAGGTCAGGTATTGAAGTGTGGACACGTGGATGGTCTATACTGGCAGACGTGCAGAAAACATCAGATAGTAAATTATGTGATGACTTTGTGGGAAGCCTGTTGGATGCAGAGAGGTAACAACTAACACACTGAAGTGGGTACATATTAAGGTACTAATGATCACAATATCTGTACCTATATTCTTAACATCCTGCATATGCCTCCCTTTCAGCGAGATTTCAGATGTGTCCAGTTGTCAGAAGGGTGGCAGTAACTTGTATGGTAAATTCAGATGTTCCCCTTGTTTAAGTCAGTTTTAAGGTACTGCAGATTGAAACTGAAGAAACTGCAAAAAGGTGGGAATTTAAGGAGATGGGACCTGGATAAACTGACTAAACCAGAGGTTGTACAGAGTTTCAGGGAGAGCATAAGGGAACAATTGACAGGAATGGGGGAAAGAAGTACAGTAGAAGAAGAATGGGTAGCTCTGAGGGATGAAGTAGTGAAGGCAGCAGACGATCAAGTAGGTAAAAAGACGAGGGCTAATAGAAATCCTTGGGTAACAGCAGAAATATTGAATTTAATTGATGAAAGGAGAAAATATAAAAATGCAGTAAATGAAGCAGGCAAAAAGGAATACAAACGTCTCAAAAATGAGATCGACAGGAAGTGCAAAATGGCTAAGCAGGGATGGCTAGAGGACAAATGTAAGGATATAGAGGCTTGTCTCACTAGGGGTAAGATAGATACTGCCTACAGGAAAATTAAAGAGACCTTTGGAGAGAAGAGAACCACTTGTATGAATATCAAGAGCTCAGATGGCAAGCCAGTTCAAAGCAAAGAAGGGAAGGCAGAAAGGTGGAAGGAGTATATAGAGGGTTTATACAAGGGCGATGTACTTGAGGACAATATTATGGAAATGGAAGAGGATGTAGATGAAGATGAAATGGGAGATAAGATACTGCGTGAAGAGTTTGACAGAGCACTGAAAGACCTGAGTCGAAACAAGGCCCCCGGAGTAGACAAGATTCCATTAGAACTACTGATGGCCTTGGGAGAGCCAGTCATGACAAAACTCTACCATCTGGTGAGCAAGATGTATGAGACAGGCGAAATACCCACAGACTTCAAGAAGAATATAATAATTCCAATCCCAAAGAAAGCAGGTGTTGACAGATGTGAAAATTACCGAACTATCAATTTAATAAGTCACAGCTGCAAAATACTAACGCGAATTCTTTACAGACGAATGGAAAAACTGGTAGAAGCGGACCTCGGGGAAGATCAGTTTGGATTCCGTAGAAATGCTGGAACACGTGAGGCAATACTAACCTTACGACTTATCTTAGAAGAAAGATTAAGAAAAGGTAAACCTACGTTTCTAGCATTAGAGAAAGCTTTTGACAACGTTAACTGGAATACTCTCTTTCAAATTCTGAAGGTGGCAGGGGAAAAATACAAGGAGCGAAAGGCTATTTACAATTTGTACAGAAACCAGATGGCAGTTATAAGAGTCGAGGGGCATGAAAGGGAAGCAGTGGTTGGGAAAGGAGTGAGACTGGGTTGTAGCCTCTCCCCGATGTTATTCAATCTGTATATTGAGCAAGCAGTAAAGGAAACAAAAGAAAAATTCGGAGTAGGTATTAAAATCCATGGAGAAGAAGTAAAAAACTTTGAGGTTCGCCGATGACATTGTAATTCTGTCAGAGACAGCAAAGGACTTGGAAGAGCAGTTGAACGGAATGGACAGTGTCTTGAGGATATAAGATGAACATCAACAAAAGCAAAACGAGGATAATGGAATGTAGTCAAATTAAATCGGGTGATGCTGAGGGGATTAGATTAGGAAATGAGACACTTAAAGTAGTAAAGGAGTTTTGGTATTTAGGGAGTAAAATAACTGATGATGGTCGAAGTAGAGAGGATATAAAATGTAGACTGGCAATGGCAAGGAAAGCGTTTCTGAAGAAGAGAAATTTGTTAACATCGAGTATAGATTTAAGTGTCAGGAAGTCGTTTCTGAAAGTATTTGTATGGAGTGTAGCCATGTATGGAAGTGAAACATGGACGATAACCAGTTTGGACAAGAAGAGAATAGAAGCTTCCGAAATGTGGTGCTACAGAAGAATGCTGAAGATAAGGTGGGTAGATCACGTAACTAATGAGGAGGTATTAAATAGGATCGGGGAGAAGAGAAGTTTGTGGCACAACTTGACTAGAAGAAGCGATCGGTTGGTAGGAGATGTTTTGAGGCATCAATGGATCACAAATTTAGCATTGGAGGGCAGCGTGGAGGGTAAAAATCGTAGAGGGAGACCAAGAGATCAATACACTAAGCAGATTCAGAAGGATGTAGGTTGCAGTAGGTACTGGGAGATGAAGAAGCTTGCACAGGATAGAGTAGCATGGAGAGCTGCATCAAACCAGTCTCAGGACTGAAGACCACAACAACAACAACAATGTATAACACATCAGAAAGAAGATGTTAAAAAATAATTTTTTCTTCACTAGGTACCACCGGGGGCCGAACCGCACAATAATCCTGGTTTGGTTCGGTGTGGGGCGGCGGAGGGGTGAAGCTGACTGCGGTGGTCATCGTGGGGTTGTAGACCGCTGCGGGTGCGGTGGGGACGGAGCCTCTCCGTCGTTTCTAGGCCCCCGGTTAAGATACAATACAATACAAAACAATATAATGGTCCAGAGCGAATCTCAGATATTTTGCAAGGGGTATATTTAGTAGCTGTATCCCTTGCCATGTGATGTACGTGATGTGCTTGATTGTGTCTGAAATGAAAAGAACACAACTGTGCTTTAACTGGGTTTGTACAAAATTGATTGTTAGAATAATAGGCACTAAACTCTTTCAATGCAGCATCTTCAAACGATTTCCTTTGACTCGGTGAAGCCAGATCGGCGGCGTAAAGGAAATTCCTAGGGTTCACTGGGAGTGATTGATCATTAGCATAAGTGTTTAATAACATTGGTGAAAGAACACTTCCTTGTGGTAAGCCATTTCTTCGACATCTCCATCGAATACTCTTGACATCTCCTGCTTTTGTGTAAACTTTGAATAAGGTTGGTGAAACCATAATCTTTCGTTAACCCACAGACTTACTGTGACAGTTCACGGTGGTGTCTCCTATTCCCCGCGTGGACTAGTGGAATAATGGGACTCCATTTCACTTTTTACGTGGGTCACACTCCACGTAATTGACAGTCTTCTTCAGATGAAAACCCAACCTAAAAACGATACGTACAGAATGGCTGTTACAGCGATAGGTGTATGCGCTATATCTGATAACAGCATCACAGTCAAAGCACTAAGTAAGGAGACAAACACAAAGCAGTAAAAATTGAGCACTTACTTCAACGGGAAGAGACCCTGCACCATTGAATACTGATCGTTCTCGACACGTGTAAAATAATTGTTATGTGCACAAGTATTTGTTTCGAGAAGATGCTGAGCGGATCTCCTTTGAATTCAAACTCATTGCATTACAATGTAGAAGATTCTGTAACATCGTTAGTCAGAAACATGAGAAAAACTGTTGCGTGGTTGTATACATCATTCTCAACGAACACTGAATCGATTAAGAAGGCTTCTGAGACTTAAATGCACTATATTTCCGAGAGATTAATCATTATTTATGTTATGCGTGCTTTCGAGAACTCAGTTCTTTCTACAAGGATGTGGGTCCATACCTTCCGTAGTCTTTCCTGGACTTAGGACATTGTCACGAGACGTGGAGTTGTGCGTCAGCCGTAACGTACACGGGATCGAGTAACTCTGTTCCGTGCCTTAACTGGCAGTAAGAAAGGGAAAGGAACTTTAAGACATCGCGTGAGTCAGAGTGGCCTCCCTGCGTTTATTTTTAAAGAAAGTCATTTTAAAGTAAGACCAGCAGTTGCACATATTAGGCACACCGCTCTTGTTGAACTAAGTGGTAGCGTTCTCGCTTCCCACGCCCGGGTTCCCGGGTTCGATTCCCGGCGGGGTCAGGGATTTTCTCTGCCTCGTGATGGCTGGGTGTTGTGTGCTGTCCTTAGGTTAGTTAGGTTTAAGTAGTTCTAAGTTCTAGGGGACTTACGACCACAGCAGTTGAGTCCCATAGTGCTCAGAGCCATTTGAACCATTTTTTGAACTAAGTGGCCGTCTTATAAATTGTGTATTTTACCCGCAGAGCATTGAAATAGCATCATTAACAGTGCCGACTTATTACCAAGTCATCAGCAGATGATTTATTTAAAAAGAATGATAAATGCGAATACTGAAATATCAGGAGACTACACTACTGGGCATTAAAATTGCTACACCACGAAGATGACGTGCTACAGACGCGAAATTTAACCGACAGGAAGAACATGCTGTGATATGCAAATGATTAGCTTTTCAGAGCATTCACACAAGGTTGGCGCCGGTGGCGACACCTACAACGTGTTGACATTAGGAAAGTTTCCAACCGATTTATCATACACAAACAGCAGTTGACCAGCGTTGCCTGGTGAAACGTTGTTGTGATGCCTCGTGTAAGGAGGAGAAATGCGTACTTTGATAAAGGTCGGATTGTAGCCTATCGCGACATTGCTGCTCGCGTTGGTCGAGATCCAATGACTGTTAGCAGAATATGGAATCGGTGGGTTCAGGAGGGTAATATGGAACGCCATGCTGGATCCCAACGGCCTCGTATCACTATCAGTCGAGATGACAGGCATCTTATCCGCATGGCTGTAACGGATCGTGCAGCCACGTCTCGATCCCTGAGTCAACAGATGGGGACGTTTGCAAGACAACAACCATCTGCACGAACAGTTCGACGACGTTTGCAGCAGCATGGACTATCAGCTCGGAGACCATGGCTGCGGTTACCTTTGACGCTGCATCACAGACAGGAGCGCCAGTGATGTTGTACTCAACGACGAACCTGGATGCACGGATGGCAAAACGTCAATTTTTCGGATGAATCCAGGTTCTGTTTACAGCATCATGATGGTCGCATCCGTGTTTGGCGACATCGCGGTGAACGCACATTGGAAGCGTGTATTCGTCATCGCCATACTGGCGTATCACCCGGCGTGATGGTATGGGGTGCTATTGGTTACACGTCTCGGTCGCCTCTTCTTCGCATTGACGGCACTTTGAACAGTGGATGTTACATTTCGGATGTGTTACGAACCGTGACTCTACCCTTCATTCGATCCCTGCGAAACCGTACATTTCAGCAGGATAATGCACGACCGCATGTTGTGGGTCCTGTACGGGCCTTTCTGGATACAGAAAATGTTCGACAGCTGCCCTGGCCAGCACATTCTCCAGATCTCTCACCAATTGAAAACGTCTGGTCAATGGTGGCCGAGCAACTGGCTCGTCACAATACGCCAGTCACTACTCTTGATGAACTGTGGTATCGTGTTGAAGCTGCATGGGCAGCTGTACCTGTACACGCCATCCAAGCTCTGTTTGACTCAATGCCCAGCGCGTATCGAGGCCGTTATTACGGCCAGAGGTGGTTGTTGTGGGTACTGATTTCTCAGGATGTATGCACCGGAATTGCGTGAAAATGTAATCACATGTCAGTTCTAGTATAATATATTTGTCAAATGAATACCCGTTTATCATCTGCGTTTCTTCTTGGTGTAGCAATTTCAATGGCCAGTAGTGTAAATTGCAAATAAAACTGACTTCTTCAGGGTGAGCCCGAACACCACCGACAAAATTGCGGAAGTTTTTCGGGGATATTTTCTGAGTATTTTATTATAAGGGACCCATGGTGTCCAGTGACTCGCTGCCGGGTAATTACGTTCCGTTTGATTTCTTACTCCCTTTTATAACTGTACCTCATGTCCTAACAGAGAATAGAGGAAAGACAGGGGATTTAGTGACAATCCACAATTCCCGAGAGGTCAGGAGTAATTGCAGAAAGACGAGCTTCTAGTGATGGCAGGTAGAGTGCCTCTAGCAATGATTGTGGCCGCGCACTGTTATTCCGTTCCCATAGTCGGCACAGTCCGCAGCTCGTGGTCTAGTCGTTAGCGTTGCTGCCTCTGAATCAGGGGGGTCCCAGGTTCGATTCCCCTCCGGGTCGGCCATTTCCTCCGCCTGGGGACTGGGTGTTTGTGTTGTCCTCATCATTTCACCGTAATTCAGGAAAATGACGAGACTAGACAGTATAAAGATTGGGAATTTGTACTGGCGCTGATAAGCACGCCGTTGAGAGCCCCACAAAACAAAATCATCACCATCATCATCTGTAGCCGGTAGCCAATCAAACGACATTTTACAGGCTTTGGCCAATCTGACGAGTGCTCTGTACCTCCAGGGTGTATTGGCCAACCACATTCAGATTTCTTCCTTTCTCCTGCTCGGTAGGTGGGTATGTTTCTGGCCTTTACAGTAACAGACTCTCAAGTTTGGTAGCTGAAAACTAAATGTCGCTGCCATTCCTACTACGGCTAGCAACAATAGTGTTTTACGTCACTTGACGCCTGTCGTGAGTGGGGACTACTGTTGCCACACTCTAACCTGTGTAAACCCAAGGACGTTGCGGCTCTCAGGACGAGTATCGAGCTTGATGCCTCTGCTATGGCGTTTCTTTTTGTGACCATCTTCTGCTGTGACGCGTTCCAACAGCTTCCAGGCCGTGGATGGAGTTACCAGTTAGTTCTCTGAAGTGAAACCTCCCCCCCCCCCCCCCCCCTGGATCAGCTGCCCGGGGAGCCTGCAAATAGCAGCGCTCTAGCGTTACTGTTTACCTGTAGTAACCTAAACTTTGCTTGCTCTCTTCGTTGCGTCTCTGATTTCCTATTTTGGAGAGTTCTCGCTGGCTTCTAACAGCCTTAAGCTTAACAATGTACAGGTCAATATATCGCCAATATATAACACTGTATTGCACTAAAAATGAGCACAAGAGTGCAGATGTTGAAGGAATGGACTGTTTGTCTTGTTTGGAAACAAAGTTGTTCCATTCACTCGCGGTGCTTGCTATTGACATCAGTAATGCTCACTTTGCTCTTCGCGATAAAGCTTACATTCAGTGCAGCTGTGTTCTGTCTAGGGTTTGTTTTTGCGGCAGTGTTAGTTGTACGTTAACACTGATACAAAGAGAGCCCCCGGTAGCTGAGTGGAGTAGCTCAGCGTGTTCGGTCAGAGGGCTGTTCGCTCTCTGTAATTACAAAACTGAGTAAAGGAATCAACGACCAACTTGAACGGATGTCTTGTGACGTCCGACCAGACCAAACGTAACGAACAATACCGACCAAAACGCAAAAAAAAGGTGGTCAGCGGGAGAGAATGTCAATCCTAAGGGCCCGGGTTCGATTCCCGGCTGGGTCGGAGATTTTCTCCGCTCAGGTACTGGGTGTTGTGTTGTCCTAATCATCATCATTTCATCCGCATCGACGCGCAAGTCGCCCAAGTGGCGTCAAATCGAAAGACTTCCACCCAGCGAACGGTCTACTCCACGAGAGGCCCTAGACACACGACATTTTTAGCGATACATAGCTGTGACTCCAGGTTTACTTATGAAAGAGTCATGCAATACGCACCCCACATATGGTTCACTGAGTGTAGTGGAAGAGCGGTACAGCGGCGCTATGATGAAAAGGAACGCCGTGGGTGCGAGGTCGCGATGGCCAGTGATGTTTACGGCATTCGACGTCCCACTTGCTGTCTACCACGCAACTACATTATTTGCTGTTAATGGCAACAGGGGGTGGGATTGGAGCTATCCAATGGTGTGCACAGCATGAGGCTACGGAGAGTAGTTGAACAACTTAGTCGACGAGTAACTCCCAACACTGCTACACTACTAGTGGTGACGATACAAAGCAGAGCAGAGAAAGCAAATGTTGCACTATATCCTCAACAACAGTTGCTGAAGCTGAGATTTTGTCAGAAAGGAACCCAAGGAATTTCGCAAAGTAAGGAAGAAGTGGCAGATGAAATATTAGCGTTTCTGCAAGATGAATCAGTGGAATGTGTTGTGTCGTATACGCTCGACTGTGTGGACAATCCACATGAGGAGTGCTATGAAGACGACACGTACTTAACAACTGAAAGTGATACTGAAACAGGTGTCGAGGCATGTACACTGCTGGCCACCGTAAATGCAACACCAAGAAAGACAAGAGGTAGCACAACAAAATTTATTTTGTAGATAACATGTTGACCAAGTATCAAATGATTACGTTTACAGACGTCTGTGACATGTGGTTCCTGCCAGAATAAGTAGCCAGAGTAGCCGCCATTGTTGGAGATCACCGCTGCCACACGTGTCGGCATTGAGTCAAAGAGACGTTGGATGCGTTCCTGGGGTACAGCAGCCCAAGCAGCTTCCCCACGTTGCCAAAGATCATCTGGTGTGGCAGCTGGGGATGTAATCTGGGTCACTCGTTGAGCAACCATGGACCACATGTTTTCTATCGGCGAAAGATCCGGAGAGCGAGCCGGCCAGGGAAGCAATTCAATCTGGTTATTGACGAAGAACCTTTGGACAATGCGTGCCACGTGTGGTCGCGCTATATCCTGTTGAAATATGGCTGTGGCCGAGCCCTGAAGGTAAGGAAGGACAACTGGCTCCAGCACCTCGGATATGTAGCGCCGGCTATTTAAAGTACCGGCAATGCGTACTAGAGGCGTGCGAGAGTAATATCCAATATCGCCCCATACCATAATACCCGGTGCAAGACCAGTGTGGCGGTGCATAATGAAGCTGTCCAGCATCCTCTCTCCACGGTGTCTCCACACTCGAATCCGATCATCGTGGTGCTGCAGACAGAAGCGTGCCTCGTCAGTAAAGACAACGTCATTCCATTCTGCCGTCCACATCCGTCTGTCATCACACCATTGGCGACAGAGACGTCTGTGGTTCTGCGTCAATGGTAGACGAAGCAATGGACGTCTTGCGGACAGACCACTCTGCTGTAAACGGCGTCGAATGGTACGCGCAGACACTGGATGATGCGTTACAGACGCAATGTGCTGTGCTATGGTTCGGGATGTCACTGAGCGATCCGTCACTGCCATGCGCACAATTTGCCTATCAGCACGTGCAGTGGTGCACCGAGGTGAATGCGATCGACCACGTCGGTCCGTCGTGCCCTCCTGCATCCAACCGTCACATATCCGCATTACAGTTGTTTGGTTTTGTCCAACACGACTAGCGATTTCTCTGTATGATAATCCACAATCTCGGTAAGCCACTATCCTTCCTCTGTCGAACTCGGATACTTGATCAAACGATGTTCGCTGTTGTCTACGAGGCATAACTGATCGTCTTGCGAAACAACCACAAGGTAAGCACACGTGCCGAACGTACACTCGTCGAAATCGCCAAGCCTTAAATGGCGCTATGAGGTGGCGCCACAGGCGCGCGTGATGTGCCTCTGCGCTGAAATTCTAATCAGTTCCATATCTCATCGCTGCAAACTCATGGTGTATATTTCACTAGATTCGGATGCTTCCTTCAGGGTGATGCATTTACGGTGGCCAGCAGTGTAGTTCGTCATCCCTGTTGGACAAGGCGCCACAAATCTCGTCTCCAGAGAAACGTAGTGAAAGACAATCGTTGTCCAAGGAGCGGATATAAAACACAATTACGCACATGGATGATCATCCGCAGCGTAGTAAAAAAACAATTACGAATAGATTTCGAATAAATTCACGACAGTATGACGTGTAGTGAATAAGAAAAACTACGAATATTTGAGGGAGGACAAACGCAGCCGGCCGGAGTGGCCGTGCGGTTCTAGGCGCTACAGTCTGGAACCGAGCGACCGCTATGGTCGCAGGTTCGAATCCTGCCTCGGGCATGGATGTGTGTGATGTCCTTACGTTAGTTAGGTTTAAGTAGTTCTAAGTAGTTTAAGTAGTTCTAAGTTCTAGGCGACTGATGACCTCAGAAGTTAAGTCGCATAGTACTCAGAGCCATTTGAACCATTTTGAACAAACGCACTTGCAACAAAAACTGGCATTTTCGCGTACAAATGATGCTCGTTACAGTTCACAGGTTGTGCATGATAGTGACCTGCGACGTTACGCACACCAAATGGCGCCTGACATAGACTGCAGTGATTTCAAAGGAAGCAGTGGATGGTTGCATAGCTTCAAACCGTGCTACAGAATTGGAAGACTTAAGATAACGAAATTTCAAACAAAGTGCCAACTTCCAAGAAGTTCGCCTTTGTGATCGCTGTGCAGCGCTATTTTGCATTCGGTGTTCTTGGTGCAAGTGATGGTTTGTTTTGAACATTTCTTGCATGTCGACGATGTCCACTATGTGAAGTGTAATACTGTATATACATCCCATAGAAGGTTGATCATTACACCTCCCGGATACTCACTTTCTGACCCACTCCTGATGCACGTAGTGTGTCATTAGCACCTAATATTTTTTCAGTCATAATGGTTAACACAACACTTTCAAATGAGCCTTACTAAAGACTGAAATTGCGACCTCGCACTCAAAGAATTCCTTGTGAGATGCTCCCACAGCGACGGAAAACCACATCACAGTACTTTTGCGTCTGAGGGTTGTAACATTGCTCCATTTTTTCTGTTATACGTGATTGTGATCGCGTGTTTATTACAGTATTTTGCACAGTTGGGAAGGTTCATTTCACTGAAACGTAGGTAAAAGAATAAACATAACTAGGTTATTTAGAAAGAAACCCTTATACCGAGAAACTCAGAATAAATCCCTAAACCACTTGCTTTGATTTGCAATTTGATTTCCTAGTATTTTATCTTTTTAAACAGATGATCTGACGATGACTTGGTAATAAGTGGAAATCAAGAAAGATACCATTTGAGCAATCTGAGTATGAAATACATAATAAAGAAGAGTTTTCTTTCTTTACTACTACTTTGGATCGAAACTTCATGTTGCCAAGTGACGATCAACTCGATCGAAACTAGTACCGTAAAACCTTTATGTCCTCTCGCATCAGAGGCGTTTGTGTGTGTCCTATTGTCATGTTTTGCAGTTCAAAACATGATATGGGGCGTGTACAACAGTCTCTGACGTTGACAGTACATACAGGTTACGCATAGACTGTTGATAATAATATTAAAACAGTCTGCAAGATACAATTGGTATTATAACTATGAGAACGCATAGTTGAGTTGATCTGAGACACGAGGATAGTCTGATGTAGAACCGAAATCGACAGTCTTTAATATAAAAGTTAGGGATGCAGCTATGTATTTTAAAATGCAGTTGTTAACATTCCTGTAAGCTATTCAATACCATCTACGCGAGAAATATACACTGAAGGGTCAAAGAAACTGGTATAGGCATGCATATTCAAACACAGAGATATGCAACAGGCAGAATATGGCGCTGCGATCGGCAACGCCTCTATAAGACAACAAGCTCTGGCGCAGTTGTTAGATCGGTTATGGCTGCTGCAATAGCAGATTATAAAGATTTAAGTGACTTTAAACGTAATGGTATAGTCAGTGGATCTTCGAAGTAGCGATGAAGTGGGGATTTTCCCGTATGACCATTCCACGAGTGTACCGTGAATATCAGGAATCCGGTAAAATATCAAATCTCCGACATCGCTGCGGCCGGAAAAAGATCCTGCAAGAACGGGACCAACGACGTCTGAAGAGAATCGTTTAACGTGACAGAAGGGCAACCCTTCCACAAATTTCTGCAATTTTCAATTCTGAGCCATCAACAAGTGTCATCGTGCAAACCATTCAACGCAACATCATCGATTGGGATTTAGGAGCCGAAGATCCACTCGTGTACCCTTGATGACTGCACGACACAAAGCTTTACGCCTCGCCTGGGAGCGTCAACACCGACATTGCATTGTTGATGGCTGGAAACATCTTGCCTGGTCCGACGAGTCTCGGTTCAAATTGTATCGAGCGGAAGAAAGTGTACAGGTATGGAGACAACCCCATGAATCCATAGACGCTGCTTGTCAGCAAGGCACTGTTCAGGCTGGTGGAGGCTCTGTAATGGTGTGGGGCGTGTGAAATTGGAGTGATATGGGACCCCTGATACTTCTAGATACGACTCTGACAGGTGACACGTACGTAAGCACCCTGTCTGATCACCCGCATCCATTCATGTCCATTGTGCATTCTGACGGACTTGGGGAATTCCAGCAGAACTATGCGACATCCCACACGTCCAGAATTGCTACAGTGTCGCTCAAGCAATGCTCTCCTGAGTTTAAACACCTACGCCGGTCACCAAATACCCAGACATGAATATTATTGAGCATATCTGGGATGCCTTGCAGTGTTCTGTTCAGAAAAGATCTCCACGTCTTCTTACGGGTTTATGGGCAACCTTGTAGGATTAATGGTGTCAGTTTCCTCCAGCCCTACTTCGTACATTAGTCGAGTCCATGCCACGTCGTGTTGCAGCACTTGTGCGTGCTCCCGGGGGCCCTACACGATACTAGTTTCCTTGGCTCCTATGTGTATATATTATATCTTAATCATACTATTTTAATATTTTAACGGCAAAAATCTGTATCTATGTATTTTAATGTAATTCGGCTGAAGAGCAGTAAAATGATTCCTGACAGCTTGGCCTTCCCCCCTTCCCACCCCCACCCCCAGGCTTCATGTTTGCTGGGTGGCGGGGTGGAGAAGCCGCGGTGGGAATGAACTCACCAATAAAGAAAAAAAGATCGTGCTGTCTCTTCATTAAAAATATTACGGAAGTGCTGGTAACATCACTTCATCGTGCTGACGAAACTCGAAAATTTGGTTTACAGATACCATTCGTGAAAAAACAACTGACGCGTGGAATATCAGTGTGTGATCGGGCTAGCGAAATAGGAACAGGTCTGACTCGGCAACGAAAAATGTTTTCCGAAATTTGTTTTTCATGTTTCAAAAATGGTTCAAATGGCTCTGAGCACTATGGGACTCAACTGCTGTGGTTATCAGTCCCCTAGAACTTAGAACTACTTAAACCTAACCAACCTAAGGACATCACACACATCCATGCCCGAGGCAGGATTCGAACCTGCGACCGTAGCAGTCCCACGGTTCCGGACTGCGCGCCTAGAACCGCGAGACCACCGCGGCCGGCCTTTTCATGTTTCGCCAGCTGCATAACTTTTAACCTTAGAACACTGAAAGGGGTGGAGGGATTGGGGAGATGAATGTAACATTTCCACTAAAACATCGTAAACTGTACTACTCCAAATTTATTCAGAGGAAGTCATAATGCGTAGGTTACGTATCAGTTAATTACAATTACTAAATCTCCAACGGTATGTTACATACCAAATTAAGTACAAGAAGTCCTGTTTTATACGCTAATACAGTCGTAAATTTTACGAGGGTTTAGTAATATAGGATTAAACGTGGTGATTACGACGGCACAACGCGAAGAGGGGTTGGCTAATAGATAGATATGGGGCCCCTCCACGCCCGCACCAACGTGGTGACCAAATCAAAAGTTCTACTGTCACCTCCGTAAACACGTTAGTTATATAGAAAGTGGATCACAGGATGCTGGGCTGTGATGTTATCCGTGCGTCTGGGTAAGACTACGCATTAACACGGTCCATCAGGTGATAGTGGACGAAACGCGAGTGAGGGTAGCGATTTGACGAGCAGAGAGAAAAAAGTGCCATGGCTCGTGCCGTGGGAAAAAAGACCTCTACGACAGTGGGATGGATAGTAAGAGCAGTAGTGGCTTACTAGCTGCGATAGTTCATGCAAGGTTGGATTTGTTAGTATGGGTATCATGCATCATTACCGTGGCAAGCGATGGCGATGTATCCCAGTTGCTGCAGCCGCTACATTCCTGGAACAATCAAGATCGTTATACAGTAGTGGGAGATCGGTCATAGATCATCTCACTGTGTGGGGGATGTGTGGAGCTTGTCTGCATGCAGTGTACGGTACAGCTTCCCTGCGTGGTGGTAGTTATTCGGCAGTGTATTCCAGCTGGATATCCTGTAATGGCGTCTGATTAACAGGGGCTCGCCTGTACCGTTATGTTTGCGTATGCTTGGCCATAGATGTTAGGTCCTTACAAATATGTCTTTTTGTCTTTTATGTTTCCATCTATGGTTGTGGTCGTAGTTCCCCAGATTCAGAATAAACGGGTGTAAATTTTAAGTTGACAAACCAGAATAACTCGAAAAAAACGTGTAGAATCCAAAGTTGATTATTTTCGAGGCGGAGATCTGCTGGTGGCAAAATTAGCCCGTGGGCTCGTTATAATGCTTCTCAAACCACAGTAGCACGGTTTTGAATTCGAGACACGGGCAGTTATACTGGTGAAAGACGACGTCTCCGTCGGGGAAGACTTCAAGCATGAAGGAATGAAGGCCGTTCCCAGTTGTCAGCGTGTCTTCGATTACTGCCACAGGTCCTGGTGAAGTACAGTGCTTCCACCAGCCCGCGTCCATGGTGCGCTGCACGTTTCGAGCCCCGGTTCATCTCGATGGCCGCTTTTGTGAAGACGACCAGAGACCTAATGCAGCAAAAATGGGATTTATCTGAAGAGCCACCATGTTTCCATTGATCGACGGTCGAATCCTCATGGTGCCGTACCCACTGCAATCGTAACTGACGAAGTCGTTGGGTCAATATGTAGTCTGCTGCGGAGCTAGATGTTCAACAATGTACGATAAATAGAGTGCTCCGAAACACTTGTGCGCACACACGCATTGTGCTCTTTTGGCAGAAGTGCCGCAGATCACCATCTATCCTACCTTACAGATAAGACAAGCCTCCGAACCCCACGTTTTGCGAAAAGTCATGGACGTCCGACCATTTAGCGCCTAGTGGTAGTTTCACTGTCCTTCGACCTCTTTCCGTAGATGCTCACGACAGTAGCACGTGAACATTCGACCATCTTCGTCAGTTTCGAGTGACACGTTCACAGGCTCTGCATAATAATAATCTGCCTTTTATCGATGAGGCTTATCTCAATGGATTTCACTATTTGCAGATCATATCTTCGCTAGAGCGATCCCCAGCCCGTATCTGCTCCGCTTGCATACTTTTGTTACCACTTCATGTGCCCGCAAAGCCACCAGGCGTCATCCAACATCGGGATCGGCAATGGTCTTAATGTTTCGGCTTGTTGTTGTTGTTGTTGTGGTCTTCAGTCCTGAGACTGGTTTGATGCAGCTCTCCATGCTACTCTATCCTGTGCAAGCTTCTTCATCTCCCAGTACCTACTGCAACCTACATCCTTCTGAATCTGCTTAGTGTATGCATCTCTTGGTCTCCCCCTACGATTTTTACCCTCCACGCTGCCCTCCAATACTAAATTGGTGATCCCTTGATGCCTCAGAACATGTCCTACCAACCGATCCCGTCTTCTGGTCAAGTTGTGCCACAAACTCCTCTTCTCCCCAATCCTATTCAGTACCTCCTCATTAGTTATGTGATCTACCCATCTAATCTTCAGCATTCTTCTGTAGCACCACATTTCGAAAGCTTCTATTCTCTTCTTGTCCAAACTATTTATCGTCCATGTTTCACTTCCATACATGGCTACACTCCATACAAATACTTTCAGAAAAGACTTCCTGACACTTAAATCTATACTCGATGTTAACAAATTTCTCTTCTTCAGAAACGCTTTCCTTGCCATTGCCAGTCTACATTTTATATCCTCTCTACTTCGTCCATCATCAGTTATTTTGCTCCCCAAATAGCAAAACTCCTTTACTACTTTAAGTGTCTCATTTCCTAATCTAATACCTTCAACATCACCCGACTTAATTCGACTACATTCCATTATCCTCGTTTTGCTTTTGTTGATGTTCATCTTATACCCTCCTTTCAAGACACTGTCCATTCCGTTCAACTGCTCTTCCAAGTCCTTTGCTGTCTCTGACAGAATTACAATGTCATCGGCGAACCTCAAAGTTTTTATTTCTTCTCCATGGATTTTAATACCTACTCCGAATTTTTCTTTTGTTTCCTTTACTGCTTGCTCAATATACAGATTGAATAACATCGGGGACAGGCTACAACCCTGTCTTACTCCCTTCCCAACCACTGCTTCCCTTTCATGCCCCTCGACTCTTATAACCGCCATCTGGTTTCTGTACAAATTGTAAATAGCCTTTCGCTCCCTGTATTTTACCCCTGCCACCTTTAGAATTTGAAAGAGAGTATTCCAGTCAACATTGTCAAAAGCTTTCTCTAAGCCTACAAATGCTAGAAACGTAGGTTTGCCTTTCCTTAATCTTTCTTCTAAGATAAGTCGTAAGGTCAGTATTGCCTCACGTGTTCCAGTATTTCTACGGAATCCAAACTGATCTTCCCCGAGGTCGGCTTCTACTAGTTTTTCCATTCGTCTGTAAAGAATTCGTGTTAGTATTTTGCAGCTGTGGCTTATTAAACTGATTGTCCGGTAATTCTCACATCTGTCAACACCTGCTTTCTTTGGAATTGGAATTATTATATTCTTCTTGAAGTCTGAGGGTATTTCGCCTGTTTCATACATCTTGCTTACCAGATGGTAGAGTTTCGTCAGGGCTGGCTCTCCCAAAGCCGTCAGTAGTTCCAATGGAATGTTGTCTACTCCGGGGGCCTTGTTTCGACTCAGGTCTTTCAGTGCTCTGTCAAATTCTTCACGCAGTATCGTATCTCCCATTTCATCTTCATCTACATCCTCTTCCATTTCCATAATATTGTCCTCAAGTACATGGCCCTTGTATAGACCCTCTATATACTCCTTCCACCTTTCTGCTTTCCCTTCTTTGCTTAGAACTGGGTTGCCATCTGAGCTCTTGATATTCATACAAGTGGTTCTCTTCTCTCCAAAGGTCTCTTTAATTTTCCTGTAGGCAGTATCTATCTTACCCCTAGTGAGACAAGCCTCTACATCCTTACATTTATCCTCTAGCCATCCCTGCTTAGCCATTTTGCACTTCCTGTCGATCTCATTTTTGAGACGTTTGTATTCCTTTTTGCCTGCTTCATTTACTGAATTTTTATATTTTCTCCTTTCATCAATTAAATTCAATATTTCTTCTGTTACCCAAGGATTTCTACTAGCCCTCGTCTTTTTACCTACTTGATCCTCTGCTGCCTTCACTACTTCATCCCTCAAAGCTACCCATTCTTCTTCTACTGTATTTCTTTCCCCCATTCCCGTCAATTGTTCCCTTATGCTCTCCCTGAAACTCTGTACAACCTCTGGTTCTTTCAGTTTATCCAGGTCCCATCTCCTTAAATTCCCAACTTTTTGCAGTTTCTTCAGTTTTAATCTACAGGTCATAACCAATAGATTGTGGTCAGAGTCCACATCTGCCCCTGGAAATGTCTTACAATTTAAAACCTGGTTCCTAAATCTCTGTCTTACCATTATATAATCTATCTGATACCTTTTAGTATCTCCAGGGTTCTTCCATGTATACAACCTTCTATCATGATTCTTAAACCAAGTATTAGCTATGATTAAGTTGTGCTCTGTGCAAAATTCTACCAGGCGGCTTCCTCTTTCATTTCTTAGCCCCAATCCATATTCACCTACTACGTTTCCTTCTCTCCCTTTCCCTACACTCGAATTCCAGTCACCCATGACTATTAAATTTTCGTCTCCCTTCACTATCTGAATAATTTCTTTTATTTCATCATACATTTCTTCAATTTCTTCGTCATCTGCAGAGCTAGTTGGCATATAAACTTGTACTACTGTAGTAGGTGTGGGCTTCGTATCTATCTTGGCCACAATAATGCGTTCACTAAGCTGTTTGTAGTAGCTTACCCGCGTTCCTATTTTCCTATTCATTATTAAACCTACTCCTGCATTACCCCTATTTGACTTTGTGTTTATAACCCTGTAATCACCTGACCAGAAGTCTTGTTCCTCCTGCCACCGAACTTCACTAATTCCCACTATATCTAACTTTAACCTATCCATTTCCCTTTTCAAATTTTCTAACCTACCTGCCCGATTAAGGGACCTGACATTCCACGCTCCGATCCGTAGAACGCCAGTTTTCTTTCTCCTGATAACGACATCCTCTTGAGTAGTCCCCGCCCGGAGATCCGAATGGGGGACTATTTTACCTCCGGAATATTTTACCCAAGAGGATGCCATCATCATTTAATCATACAGTAAAGCTGCATGCCCTCGGGAAAAATTACGGCCGTAGTTTCCCCTTGCTTTCAGCCGTTCGCAGTACCAGCACAGCAAGGCCGTTTTGGTTATTGTTACAAGGCCAGATCAGTCAATCATCCAGACTGTTGCCCTTGCAACTACTGAAAAGGCTGCTGCCCCTCTTCAGGAACCACACGTTTGTCTGGCCTCTCAACAGATACCCCTCCGTTGTGGTTGTACCTACGGTACGGCTATCTGTATCGCTGAGGCACGCAAGCCTCCCCACCAACGGCAAGGTCCATGGTTCATGGGGGGAAGTGTTTCGGCTTATCAGTGTAAAAAGAGTGTTAAGGGTATAAGTGCAGATAAGCCTATTGATGTGTAAGGAAAGTGTACTGAACAACATATATTAGTATTTATCTTATTTGCTAACAAATAATTATAGCTGTTAGGAGTAGTACAAATATGTTTTTAGGTTGGTTAGTACCTCCAAGTACATGCGGCAAGAGCAAGCCAATAATGTTTATTTTTGCCTGGACAGTAGGTCAGGTATTGAAGTGTGGACACGTGGATGGTCTATACTGGCAGACGTGCAGAAAACATCAGATAGTAAATTATGTGATGACTTTGTGGGAAGCCTGTTGGATGCAGAGAGGTAACAACTAACACACTGAAGTGGGTACATATTAAGGTACTAATGATCACAATATCTGTACCTATATTCTTAACATCCTGCATATGCCTCCCTTTCAGCGAGATTTCAGATGTGTCCAGTTGTCAGAAGGGTGGCAGTAACTTGTATGGTAAATTCAGATGTTCCCCTTGTTTAAGTCAGTTTTAAGGTACTGCAGATTGAAACTGAAGAAACTGCAAAAAGGTGGGAATTTAAGGAGATGGGACCTGGATAAACTGACTAAACCAGAGGTTGTACAGAGTTTCAGGGAGAGCATAAGGGAACAATTGACAGGAATGGGGGAAAGAAGTACAGTAGAAGAAGAATGGGTAGCTCTGAGGGATGAAGTAGTGAAGGCAGCAGACGATCAAGTAGGTAAAAAGACGAGGGCTAATAGAAATCCTTGGGTAACAGAAGAAATATTGAATTTAATTGATGAAAGGAGAAAATATAAAAATGCAGTAAATGAAGCAGGCAAAAAGGAATACAAACGTCTCAAAAATGAGATCGACAGGAAGTGCAAAATGGCTAAGCAGGGATGGCTAGAGGACAAATGTAAGGATATAGAGGCTTGTCTCACTAGGGGTAAGATAGATACTGCCTACAGGAAAATTAAAGAGACCTTTGGAGAGAAGAGAACCACTTGTATGAATATCAAGAGCTCAGATGGCAAGCCAGTTCAAAGCAAAGAAGGGAAGGCAGAAAGGTGGAAGGAGTATATAGAGGGTTTATACAAGGGCGATGTACTTGAGGACAATATTATGGAAATGGAAGAGGATGTAGATGAAGATGAAATGGGAGATAAGATACTGCGTGAAGAGTTTGACAGAGCACTGAAAGACCTGAGTCGAAACAAGGCCCCCGGAGTAGACAAGATTCCATTAGAACTACTGATGGCCTTGGGAGAGCCAGTCATGACAAAACTCTACCATCTGGTGAGCAAGATGTATGAGACAGGCGAAATACCCACAGACTTCAAGAAGAATATAATAATTCCAATCCCAAAGAAAGCAGGTGTTGACAGATGTGAAAATTACCGAACTATCAATTTAATAAGTCACAGCTGCAAAATACTAACGCGAATTCTTTACAGACGAATGGAAAAACTGGTAGAAGCGGACCTCGGGGAAGATCAGTTTGGATTCCGTAGAAATGCTGGAACACGTGAGGCAATACTAACCTTACGACTTATCTTAGAAGAAAGATTAAGAAAAGGTAAACCTACGTTTCTAGCATTAGAGAAAGCTTTTGACAACGTTAACTGGAATACTCTCTTTCAAATTCTGAAGGTGGCAGGGGAAAAATACAAGGAGCGAAAGGCTATTTACAATTTGTACAGAAACCAGATGGCAGTTATAAGAGTCGAGGGGCATGAAAGGGAAGCAGTGGTTGGGAAAGGAGTGAGACTGGGTTGTAGCCTCTCCCCGATGTTATTCAATCTGTATATTGAGCAAGCAGTAAAGGAAACAAAAGAAAAATTCGGAGTAGGTATTAAAATCCATGGAGAAGAAGTAAAAAACTTTGAGGTTCGCCGATGACATTGTAATTCTGTCAGAGACAGCAAAGGACTTGGAAGAGCAGTTGAACGGAATGGACAGTGTCTTGAGGATATAAGATGAACATCAACAAAAGCAAAACGAGGATAATGGAATGTAGTCAAATTAAATCGGGTGATGCTGAGGGGATTAGATTAGGAAATGAGACACTTAAAGTAGTAAAGGAGTTTTGGTATTTAGGGAGTAAAATAACTGATGATGGTCGAAGTAGAGAGGATATAAAATGTAGACTGGCAATGGCAAGGAAAGCGTTTCTGAAGAAGAGAAATTTGTTAACATCGAGTATAGATTTAAGTGTCAGGAAGTCGTTTCTGAAAGTATTTGTATGGAGTGTAGCCATGTATGGAAGTGAAACATGGACGATAACCAGTTTGGACAAGAAGAGAATAGAAGCTTCCGAAATGTGGTGCTACAGAAGAATGCTGAAGATAAGGTGGGTAGATCACGTAACTAATGAGGAGGTATTAAATAGGATCGGGGAGAAGAGAAGTTTGTGGCACAACTTGACTAGAAGAAGCGATCGGTTGGTAGGAGATGTTTTGAGGCATCAATGGATCACAAATTTAGCATTGGAGGGCAGCGTGGAGGGTAAAAATCGTAGAGGGAGACCAAGAGATCAATACACTAAGCAGATTCAGAAGGATGTAGGTTGCAGTAGGTACTGGGAGATGAAGAAGCTTGCACAGGATAGAGTAGCATGGAGAGCTGCATCAAACCAGTCTCAGGACTGAAGACCACAACAACAACAACAATGTATAACACATCAGAAAGAAGATGTTAAAAAATAATTTTTTCTTCACTAGGTACCACCGGGGGCCGAACCGCACAATAATCCTGGTTTGGTTCGGTGTGGGGCGGCGGAGGGGTGAAGCTGACTGCGGTGGTCATCGTGGGGTTGTAGACCGCTGCGGGTGCGGTGGGGACGGAGCCTCTCCGTCGTTTCTAGGCCCCCGGTTAAGATACAATACAATACAAAACAA
Source organism: Schistocerca nitens (assembly GCF_023898315.1). Classification (NCBI taxonomy): domain Eukaryota; kingdom Metazoa; phylum Arthropoda; class Insecta; order Orthoptera; family Acrididae; genus Schistocerca; species Schistocerca nitens. The sequence continues at coordinate 979,927,121 of NC_064615.1, read as the reverse complement.
TATAATGGTCCAGAGCGAATCTCAGATATTTTGCAAGGGGTATATTTAGTAGCTGTATCCCTTGCCATGTGATGTACGTGATGTGCTTGATTGTGTCTGAAATGAAAAGAACACAACTGTGCTTTAACTGGGTTTGTACAAAATTGATTGTTAGAATAATAGGCACTAAACTCTTTCAATGCAGCATCTTCAAACGATTTCCCTTGACTCGGTGAAGCCAGATCGGCGGCGTAAAGGAAATTCCTAGGGTTCACTGGGAGTGATTGATCATTAGCATAAGTGTTTAATAACATTGGTGAAAGAACACTTCCTTGTGGTAAGCCATTTCTTCGACATCTCCATCGAATACTCTTGACATCTCCTGCTTTTGTGTAAACTTTGAATAAGGTTGGTGAAACCATAATCTTTCGTTAACCCACAGACTTACTGTGACAGTTCACGGTGGTGTCTCCTATTCCCCGCGTGGACTAGTGGAATAATGGGACTCCATTTCACTTTTTACGTGGGTCACACTCCACGTAATTGACAGTCTTCTTCAGATGAAAACCCAACCTAAAAACGATACGTACAGAATGGCTGTTACAGCGATAGGTGTATGCGCTATATCTGATAACAGCATCACAGTCAAAGCACTAAGTAAGGAGACAAACACAAAGCAGTAAAAATTGAGCACTTACTTCAACGGGAAGAGACCCTGCACCATTGAATACTGATCGTTCTCGACACGTGTAAAATAATTGTTATGTGCACAAGTATTTGTTTCGAGAAGATGCTGAGCGGATCTCCTTTGAATTCAAACTCATTGCATTACAATGTAGAAGATTCTGTAACATCGTTAGTCAGAAACATGAGAAAAACTGTTGCGTGGTTGTATACATCATTCTCAACGAACACTGAATCGATTAAGAAGGCTTCTGAGACTTAAATGCACTATATTTCCGAGAGATTAATCATTATTTATGTTATGCGTGCTTTCGAGAACTCAGTTCTTTCTACAAGGATGTGGGTCCATACCTTCCGTAGTCTTTCCTGGACTTAGGACATTGTCACGAGACGTGGAGTTGTGCGTCAGCCGTAACGTACACGGGATCGAGTAACTCTGTTCCGTGCCTTAACTGGCAGTAAGAAAGGGAAAGGAACTTTAAGACATCGCGTGAGTCAGAGTGGCCTCCCTGCGTTTATTTTTAAAGAAAGTCATTTTAAAGTAAGACCAGCAGTTGCACATATTAGGCACACCGCTCTTGTTGAACTAAGTGGTAGCGTTCTCGCTTCCCACGCCCGGGTTCCCGGGTTCGATTCCCGGCGGGGTCAGGGATTTTCTCTGCCTCGTGATGGCTGGGTGTTGTGTGCTGTCCTTAGGTTAGTTAGGTTTAAGTAGTTCTAAGTTCTAGGGGACTTATGACCACAGCAGTTGAGTCCCATAGTGCTCAGAGCCATTTGAACCATTTTTTGAACTAAGTGGCCGTCTTATAAATTGTGTATTTTACCCGCAGAGCATTGAAATAGCATCATTAACAGTGCCGACTTATTACCAAGTCATCAGCAGATGATTTATTTAAAAAGAATGATAAATGCGAATACTGAAATATCAGGAGACTACACTACTGGGCATTAAAATTGCTACACCACGAAGATGACGTGCTACAGACGCGAAATTTAACCGACAGGAAGAACATGCTGTGATATGCAAATGATTAGCTTTTCAGAGCATTCACACAAGGTTGGCGCCGGTGGCGACACCTACAACGTGTTGACATCAGGAAAGTTTCCAACCGATTTATCATACACAAACAGCAGTTGACCAGCGTTGCCTGGTGAAACGTTGTTGTGATGCCTCGTGTAAGGAGGAGAAATGCGTACTTTGATAAAGGTCGGATTGTAGCCTATCGCGACATTGCTGCTCGCGTTGGTCGAGATCCAATGACTGTTAGCAGAATATGGAATCGGTGGGTTCAGGAGGGTAATATGGAACGCCATGCTGGATCCCAACGGCCTCGTATCACTATCAGTCGAGATGACAGGCATCTTATCCGCATGGCTGTAACGGATCGTGCAGCCACGTCTCGATCCCTGAGTCAACAGATGGGGACGTTTGCAAGACAACAACCATCTGCACGAACAGTTCGACGACGTTTGCAGCAGCATGGACTATCAGCTCGGAGACCATGGCTGCGGTTACCTTTGACGCTCCATCACAGACAGGAGCGCCAGTGATGTTGTACTCAACGACGAACCTGGATGCACGGATGGCAAAACGTCAATTTTTCGGATGAATCCAGGTTCTGTTTACAGCATCATGATGGTCGCATCCGTGTTTGGCGACATCGCGGTGAACGCACATTGGAAGCGTGTATTCGTCATCGCCATACTGGCGTATCACCCGGCGTGATGGTATGGGGTGCTATTGGTTACACGTCTCGGTCGCCTCTTGTTCGCATTGACGGCACTTTGAACAGTGGATGTTACATTTCGGATGTGTTACGAACCGTGACTCTACCCTTCATTCGATCCCTGCGAAACCGTACATTTCAGCAGGATAATGCACGACCGCATGTTGTGGGTCCTGTACGGGCCTTTCTGGATACAGAAAATGTTCGACAGCTGCCCTGGCCAGCACATTCTCCAGATCTCTCACCAATTGAAAACGTCTGGTCAATGGTGGCCGAGCAACTGGCTCGTCACAATACGCCAGTCACTACTCTTGATGAACTGTGGTATCGTGTTGAAGCTGCATGGGCAGCTGTACCTGTACACGCCATCCAAGCTCTGTTTGACTCAATGCCCAGCGCGTATCGAGGCCGTTATTACGGCCAGAGGTGGTTGTTGTGGGTACTGATTTCTCAGGATGTATGCACCGGAATTGCGTGAAAATGTAATCACATGTCAGTTCTAGTATAATATATTTGTCAAATGAATACCCGTTTATCATCTGCGTTTCTTCTTGGTGTAGCAATTTCAATGGCCAGTAGTGTAAATTGCAAATAAAACTGACTTCTTCAGGGTGAGCCCGAACACCACCGACAAAATTGCGGAAGTTTTTCGGGGATATTTTCTGAGTATTTTATTATAAGGGACCCATGGTGTCCAGTGACTCGCTGCCGGGTAATTACGTTCCGTTTGATTTCTTACTCCCTTTTATAACTGTACCTCATGTCCTAACAGAGAATAGAGGAAAGACAGGGGATTTAGTGACAATCCACAATTCCCGAGAGGTCAGGAGTAATTGCAGAAAGACGAGCTTCTAGTGATGGCAGGTAGAGTGCCTCTAGCAATGATTGTGGCCGCGCACTGTTATTCCGTTCCCATAGTCGGCACAGTCCGCAGCTCGTGGTCTAGTCGTTAGCGTTGCTGCCTCTGAATCAGGGGGGTCCCAGGTTCGATTCCCCTCCGGGTCGGCCATTTCCTCCGCCTGGGGACTGGGTGTTTGTGTTGTCCTCATCATTTCACCGTAATTCAGGAAAATGACGAGACTAGACAGTATAAAGATTGGGAATTTGTACTGGCGCTGATAAGCACGCCGTTGAGAGCCCCACAAAACAAAATCATCACCATCATCATCTGTAGCCGGTAGCCAATCAAACGACATTTTACAGGCTTTGGCCAATCTGACGAGTGCTCTGTACCTCCAGGGTGTATTGGCCAACCACATTCAGATTTCTTCCTTTCTCCTGCTCGGTAGGTGGGTATGTTTCTGGCCTTTACAGTAACAGACTCTCAAGTTTGGTAGCTGAAAACTAAATGTCGCTGCCATTCCTACTACGGCTAGCAACAATAGTGTTTTACGTCACTTGACGCCTGTCGTGAGTGGGGACTACTGTTGCCACACTCTAACCTGTGTAAACCCAAGGACGTTGCGGCTCTCAGGACGAGTATCGAGCTTGATGCCTCTGCTATGGCGTTTCTTTTTGTGACCATCTTCTGCTGTGACGCGTTCCAACAGCTTCCAGGCCGTGGATGGAGTTACCAGTTAGTTCTCTGAAGTGAAACCTCCCCCCCCCCCCCCCCTGGATCAGTTGCCCGGGGAGCCTGCAAATAGCAGCGCTCTAGCGTTACTGTTTACCTGTAGTAACCTAAACTTTGCTTGCTCTCTTCGTTGCGTCTCTGATTTCCTATTTTGGAGAGTTCTCGCTGGCTTCTAACAGCCTTAAGCTTAACAATGTACAGGTCAATATATCGCCAATATATAACACTGTATTGCACTAAAAATGAGCACAAGAGTGCAGATGTTGAAGGAATGGACTGTTTGTCTTGTTTGGAAACAAAGTTGTTCCATTCACTCGCGGTGCTTGCTATTGACATCAGTAATGCTCACTTTGCTCTTCGCGATAAAGCTTACATTCAGTGCAGCTGTGTTCTGTCTAGGGTTTGTTTTTGCGGCAGTGTTAGTTGTACGTTAACACTGATACAAAGAGAGCCCCCGGTAGCTGAGTGGAGTAGCTCAGCGTGTTCGGTCAGAGGGCTGTTCGCTCTCTGTAATTACAAAACTGAGTAAAGGAATCAACGACCAACTTGAACGGATGTCTTGTGACGTCCGACCAGACCAAACGTAACGAACAATACCGACCAAAACGCAAAAAAAAGGTGGTCAGCGGGAGAGAATGTCAATCCTAAGGGCCCGGGTTCGATTCCCGGCTGGGTCGGAGATTTTCTCCGCTCAGGTACTGGGTGTTGTGTTGTCCTAATCATCATCATTTCATCCGCATCGACGCGCAAGTCGCCCAAGTGGCGTCAAATCGAAAGACTTCCACCCAGCGAACGGTCTACTCCACGAGAGGCCCTAGTCACACGACATTTTTAGCGATACATAGCTGTGACTCCAGGTTTACTTATGAAAGAGTCATGCAATACGCACCCCACATATGGTTCACTGAGTGTAGTGGAAGAGCGGTACAGCGGCGCTATGATGAAAAGGAACGCCGTGGGTGCGAGGTCGCGATGGCCAGTGATGTTTACGGCATTCGACGTCCCACTTGCTGTCTACCACGCAACTACATTATTTGCTGTTAATGGCAACAGGGGGTGGGATTGGAGCTATCCAATGGTGTGCACAGCATGAGGCTACGGAGAGTAGTTGAACAACTTAGTCGACGAGTAACTCCCAACACTGCTACACTACTAGTGGTGACGATACAAAGCAGAGCAGAGAAAGCAAATGTTGCACTATATCCTCAACAACAGTTGCTGAAGCTGAGATTTTGTCAGAAAGGAACCCAAGGAATTTCGCAAAGTAAGGAAGAAGTGGCAGATGAAATATTAGCGTTTCTGCAAGATGAATCAGTGGAATGTGTTGTGTCGTATACGCTCGACTGTGTGGACAATCCACATGAGGAGTGCTATGAAGACGACACGTACTTAACAACTGAAAGTGATACTGAAACAGGTGTCGAGGCATGTACACTGCTGGCCACCGTAAATGCAACACCAAGAAAGACAAGAGGTAGCACAACAAAATTTATTTTGTAGATAACATGTTGACCAAGTATCAAATGATTACGTTTACAGACGTCTGTGACATGTGGTTCCTGCCAGAATAAGTAGCCAGAGTAGCCGCCATTGTTGGAGATCACCGCTGCCACACGTGTCGGCATTGAGTCAAAGAGACGTTGGATGCGTTCCTGGGGTACAGCAGCCCAAGCAGCTTCCCCACGTTGCCAAAGATCATCTGGTGTGGCAGCTGGGGATGTAATCTGGGTCACTCGTTGAGCAACCATGGACCACATGTTTTCTATCGGCGAAAGATCCGGAGAGCGAGCCGGCCAGGGAAGCAATTCAATCTGGTTATTGACGAAGAACCTTTGGACAATGCGTGCCACGTGTGGTCGCGCTATATCCTGTTGAAATATGGCTGTGGCCGAGCCCTGAAGGTAAGGAAGGACAACTGGCTCCAGCACCTCGGATATGTAGCGCCGGCTATTTAAAGTACCGGCAATGCGTACTAGAGGCGTGCGAGAGTAATATCCAATATCGCCCCATACCATAATACCCGGTGCAAGACCAGTGTGGCGGTGCATAATGAAGCTGTCCAGCATCCTCTCTCCACGGTGTCTCCACACTCGAATCCGATCATCGTGGTGCTGCAGACAGAAGCGTGCCTCGTCAGTAAAGACAACGTCATTCCATTCTGCCGTCCACATCCGTCTGTCATCACACCATTGGCGACAGAGACGTCTGTGGTTCTGCGTCAATGGTAGACGAAGCAATGGACGTCTTGCGGACAGACCACTCTGCTGTAAACGGCGTCGAATGGTACGCGCAGACACTGGATGATGCGTTACAGACGCAATGTGCTGTGCTATGGTTCGGGATGTCACTGAGCGATCCGTCACTGCCATGCGCACAATTTGCCTATCAGCACGTGCAGTGGTGCACCGAGGTGAATGCGATCGACCACGTCGGTCCGTCGTGCCCTCCTGCATCCAACCGTCACATATCCGCATTACAGTTGTTTGGTTTTGTCCAACACGACTAGCGATTTCTCTGTATGATAATCCACAATCTCGGTAAGCCACTATCCTTCCTCTGTCGAACTCGGATACTTGATCAAACGATGTTCGCTGTTGTCTACGAGGCATAACTGATCGTCTTGCGAAACAACCACAAGGTAAGCACACGTGCCGAACGTACACTCGTCGAAATCGCCAAGCCTTAAATGGCGCTATGAGGTGGCGCCACAGGCGCGCGTGATGTGCGTCTGCGCTGAAATTCTAATCAGTTCCATATCTCATCGCTGCAAACTCATGGTGTATATTTCACTAGATTCGGATGCTTCCTTCAGGGTGTTGCATTTACGGTGGCCAGCAGTGTAGTTCGTCATCCCTGTTGGACAAGGCGCCACAAATCTCGTCTCCAGAGAAACGTAGTGAAAGACAATCGTTGTCCAAGGAGCGGATATAAAACACAATTACGCACATGGATGATCATCCGCAGCGTAGTAAAAAAACAATTACGAATAGATTTCGAATAAATTCACGACAGTATGACGTGTAGTGAATAAGAAAAACTACGAATATTTGAGGGAGGACAAACGCAGCCGGCCGGAGTGGCCGTGCGGTTCTAGGCGCTACAGTCTGGAACCGAGCGACCGCTATGGTCGCAGGTTCGAATCCTGCCTCGGGCATGGATGTGTGTGATGTCCTTACGTTAGTTAGGTTTAAGTAGTTCTAAGTAGTTTAAGTAGTTCTAAGTTCTAGGCGACTGATGACCTCAGAAGTTAAGTCGCATAGTACTCAGAGCCATTTGAACCATTTTGAACAAACGCACTTGCAACAAAAACTGGCATTTTCGCGTACAAATGATGCTCGTTACAGTTCACAGGTTGTGCATGATAGTGACCTGCGACGTTACGCACACCAAATGGCGCCTGACATAGACTGCAGTGATTTCAAAGGAAGCAGTGGATGGTTGCATAGCTTCAAACCGTGCTACAGAATTGGAAGACTTAAGATAACGAAATTTCAAACAAAGTGCCAACTTCCAAGAAGTTCGCCTTTGTGATCGCTGTGCAGCGCTATTTTGCATTCGGTGTTCTTGGTGCAAGTGATGGTTTGTTTTGAACATTTCTTGCATGTCGACGATGTCCACTATGTGAAGTGTAATACTGTATATACATCCCATAGAAGGTTGATCATTACACCTCCCGGATACTCACTTTCTGACCCACTCCTGATGCACGTAGTGTGTCATTAGCACCTAATATTTTTTCAGTCATAATGGTTAACACAACACTTTCAAATGAGCCTTACTAAAGACTGAAATTGCGACCTCGCACTCAAAGAATTCCTTGTGAGATGCTCCCACAGCGACGGAAAACCACATCACAGTACTTTTGCGTCTGAGGGTTGTAACATTGCTCCATTTTTTCTGTTATACGTGATTGTGATCGCGTGTTTATTACAGTATTTTGCACAGTTGGGAAGGTTCATTTCACTGAAACGTAGGTAAAAGAATAAACATAACTAGGTTATTTAGAAAGAAACCCTTATACCGAGAAACTCAGAATAAATCCCTAAACCACTTGCTTTGATTTGCAATTTGATTTCCTAGTATTTTATCTTTTTAAACAGATGATCTGACGATGACTTGGTAATAAGTCGGAATCAAGAAAGATGCCATTTGAGCAATCTGAGTATGAAATACGTAATAAAGAAGAGTTTTCTTTCTTTACTACTACTTTGGATCGAAACTTCATGTTGCCAAGTGACGATCAATTCGATCGAAACTAGTACCGTAAAACCTTTATGTCCTCTCGCATCAGAGGCGTTTGTGTGTGTCCTGTTGTCATGTTTTGCAGTTCAAAACATGATATGGGGCGTGTACAACAGTCTCTGGCGTTGACAGTACATACAGGTTACGCATAGACTGTTGATAATAATATTATAACAGTCTGTAAGATACAATTGGTATTATAACTATGAGAACGCATAGTTGAGTTGATCTGAGACACGAGAATAGTCTGATGTAGAACCGAAATCGACAGTCTTTAATATAAAAGTTAGGGATGCAGCTATGTATTTTAAAATTCAGTTGTTAACATTCCTGTAAGCTATTCAATACCATCTACGCGAGAAATATACACTGAAGGGTCAAAGGAACTGGTATAGGCATGCATATCCAAACACAGAGATATGTAACAGGCAGAATATGGCGCTGCGATCGGCAACGCCTCTATAAGACAACAAGCTCTGGCGCAGTTGTTAGATCGGTTATTGCTGCTGCAATAGCAGATTATAAAGATTTAAGTGACTTTAAACGTAATGTTATAGTCAGTGGATCTTCGAAGTAGCGATGAAGTGGGGATTTTCCCGTATGACCATTCCACGAGTGTACCGTGAATATCAGGAGTCCGGTAAAATATCAAATCTCCGACATCGCTGCGGCCGGAAAAAGATCCTGCAAGAACGGGACCAACGACGTCTGAAGAGAATCGTTTAACGTGACAGAAGGGCAACCCTTCCACAAATTCCTGCAATTTTCAATTCTGAGCCATCAACAAGTGTCATCGTGCAAACCATTCAACGCAACATCATCGATTGGGATTTAGGAGCCGAAGATCCACTCGTGTACCCTTGATGACTGCACGACACAAAGCTTTACGCCTCGCCTGGGAGCGTCAACACCGACATTGCATTGTTGATGGCTGGAAACATCTTGTCTGGTCGGACGAGTCTCGGTTCAAATTGTATCGAGCGGAAGAAAGTGTACAGGTATGGAGACAACCCCATGAATCCATAGACGCTGCTTGTCAGCAAGGCACTGTTCAGGCTGGTGGAGGCTCTGTAATGGTGTGGGGCGCGTGAAATTGGAGTGATATGGGACCCCTCATACGTCTAGATACGACTCTGACAGGTGACACGTACGTAAGCACCCTGTCTGATCACCCGCATCCATTCATGTCCATTGTGCATTCTGACGGACTTGGGGAACTCCAACAGGACTATGCGACATACCACACGTCCAGAATTGCTAGTGTCGCTCAAGGAATGCTCTCCTGAGTTTAAACACCTACGCCGGTCACCAAATACCCAGACATGAATATTATTGAGCATATCTGGGATGCCTTGCAGTGTTCTGTTCAGAAAAGATCTCCACGTCTTCTTACGGGTTTATGGACAACCTTGTAGGATTAATGGTGTCAGTTTCCTCCAGCCCTACTTCGTACATTAGTCGAGTCCATGCCACGTCGTGTTGCAGCACTTGTGCGTGCTCCCGGGGGCCCTAGACGATACTAGGCATTTGTACAAGTTTCTTTGGCTCCTAAGTGTATATATTATATCTTAATCATACTATTTTAATATTTTAACGGCAAAAATCTGTATCTATGTGTTTTAATGTAATCCGGCTGAAGAGCAGTAAAATGATTCCTGACAGCTTGGCCTTCCCCCCTTCCCACCCCCACCCCCAGGCTTCATGTTTGCTGGGTGGCGGGGCGGAGGAGCCGCGGTGGGAATGAACTCACCAATAAAGAAAAAAAGATCGTGCTGTCTCTTCATTAAAAATATTACGGAAGTGCTGGTAACATCACTTCATCGTGCTGACGAAACTCGAAAATTTGGTTTACAAATACCATTCGTGAAAAAACAACTGACGCGTGGAATATCAGTGTGTGATCGGGCTAGCGAAATAGGAACAGGTCTGACTCGGCAAAGAAAAATGTTTTCCGAAATTTGTTTTTCATGTTTCAAAAATGGTTCAAATGGCTCTGAGCACTATGGGACTCCACTGCTGTGGTTATCAGTCCCCTAGAACTTAGAACTACTTAAACCTAACTAACCTAAGGACATCACACACATCCATGCCCGAGGCAGGATTCGAACCTGCGACCGTAGCAGTCCCACGGTTCCGGACTGCGCGCCTAGAACCGCGAGACCACCGCGGCCAGCCTTTTCATGTTTCGCCAGCTGCATAACTTTTAACCTTAGAACACTGAAAGGGGTGGAGGGATTGGGGAGATGAATGTAACATTTCCACTAAAACATCGTAAACTGTACTACTCCAAATTTATTCAGAGGAAGCCATAATGCGTAGGTTACGTATCAGTTAATTACAATTACTAAATCTCCAACGGTATGTTACATACCAAATTAAGTACAAGAAGTCCTGTTTTATACGCTAATACAGTCGTAAATTTTACGAGGGTTTAGTAATATAGGATTAAACGTGGTGATTACGACAGCACAACGCGAAGAGGGGTTGGCTAATAGAGATATGGGGCCCCTCCACGCCCGCACCAACGTGGTGACCAAATCAAAAGTTCTACTGTCACCTCCGTAAACACGTTAGTTATCTAGTAAGTGGATCACAGGATGCTGGGCTGTGATGTTATCCGTGCGTCTGGGTAAGACTACGCATTAACACGGTCCATCAGGTGATAGTGGACGAAACGCGAGTGAGGGTAGCCATTTTACGAGCAGAGGGAAAAAAGTGCCATGGCTCGTGCCGTGGGAAAAAAGACCTCTACGACAGTGGGATGGATAGTAAGAGCAGTAGTGGCTTACTAGCTGCGATAGTTCATGCAAGGTTGGATTTGTTAGTATGGGTATCATGCATCATTACCGTGGCAAGCGATGGCGATGTATCCCAGTTGCTGCAGCCGCTACATTCCTGGAACAATCAAGATCGTTATACAGTAGTGGGAGATCGGTCATAGATCATCTCACTGTGTGGGGGATGTGTGGAGCTTGTCTGCATACAGTGTACGGTACGGCTTCCCTGTGTGGTGCCAGTTATTCGGCAGTGTATTCCAGCTGGATATCCTGTAATGGCGTCTGATTAACAGGGGCTCGCCTGTACCGTTATGTTTGCGTATGCTTGGCCATAGATGTTAGGTCCTTACAAATATGTCTTTTGGTCTTTTATGTTTCCATCTATGGTTGTGGTCGTAGTTCCCCAGATTCAGAATAAACGGGTTCTGCGAATGTCTGAAGTTTCTGTATAGTCTTGTGGTGAGTTTGTGGATTACCTCCGTGAGAGTCTCAAGTCGGTATTCCCGGTGAAGGTCCGCGATGCGTGTGTATCGTGGAGCATTGATTATGATTTTGAGTACTTTGTTTCGTATGAGCTGCAGACGGCGCAGGCGTGTAGGCAGACAGGAGCTGCGTACGTCATCAGGGGTCGGATAAGTGTCATGTACATGGACCTCGACACCCTTCTGTTCAGTGTGCTACGCCTGTTGAGCATAGGGTAGCGCTGTTTGAGCCTCGCGGTAGCTCGGTTGGTCATGTGTTGTATGTGGTCCCCCCAGAGTAATTTCCGGTCCAGCCAGACACCGAGGTATTTGACTTTCTCGCGGAAACGTATTGGGCGTGCATGTAGAGTTACTGGTCTGCAGTATTGGTGTTTGCGATAGCTGTTGCGTGACACAACCTACTGCTGGACCTCGCGCGAGGCCGGACGGCTACTGGGCTGGCGGCTTGCCAGACACGTCGTGCTCATCGCGAGAGCCACGTGGTGTAGGTCGCCATCACACAGATGATGCGTTCCCGGAAAGCTGCGGCCTTCGCGTGAGCAGGCGATCTCATCGCCGTATCTTCCCGAGTGAGCTTCCCGCGTCTGGTCAGCACTTATCTTCCGCGAAATGCGTCACCAATCACCTGAAACAGACGCACTGCTGATGTGTCTCATCGGTGATGTGATGTGCTCATAGCATAGCTAAGAATCATGCTCGTAGCAGCCGGAACTAGACTAATCATGATGCTTCACACACTCGGAAGTACCGTGGGGAAGCACGGAGAACCACTATAAATATCGAAATGACTCAGTTTTAAGTTTCTCCTGGAGAAACTCTGAAAGCATGTACTATGAAGCACAGAGCTTAAACAAACTGTATAAAACAAAGTCTAAACCAATTTTTTCGAGTCTTCAGACTACGGGGGAGTGCAGAAAAACTATGACTCCCAGTTTTTATTCTGTTCTCAATATCTGTTGGCGTATTACACTGAAGGGTCAAAGAAACTGGTACACCTGCCTCATATCGTCTAGGGTCCCCGCGAGCACGCAGAAGTGCAGCATCACGACGAGACATGGACTCGAATAACGTCTCAAGTAGTGCTGGAGGGAACTGACACCATGAATCCTGCAGGACTGCCCATAAATCAGTAAGAGTACGAGGGGATGGAGATGTCTTCTGAACAGCACGTTGCAAGGCATCCCAAATATGCTCAATAATGTTGACGTCTGGGGAGTTTGGCGGCCAGAAGAAGTGTTTAAACTTAGAAGCCACTCTGGAGCCACTCTGTAGCAATTCTGGACGTGTGGGATGTCGCATAGTCCTGCTGGAATTGCCCAAGTCCGTCAGAATGCAAAAAAAGGTTCAAATGTGTGTGAAATCTTATGGGACTTAACTGCTAAGGTCATCAGTCCCTAAGCTTACACACTACTTAACCTAAATTATCCTAAGGACAAACACACACACCCATGCCCGGGGGAGGACTCGAACCTCCTCCGGGACCAGTCGCATAGTCCACGAATGCAGCGCCTTTAGACCGCTCGGCTAATCCCGCGCGGCTTCAGGATGCACAATTGACATGAGTGTATACGGGTGATCATACAGGATGCTTACGTACGTGTCACCTGTCAGAGTCGCATCTAGACGTATCAGGGGTCCCATATCACTCCAACTGCACACGCCCCACACCATTACAGTGCCTCCACCATCCAGGACAGTCCTCTGCTGACATTTAGGGTCCATGGATTCATGCGGTTGTCTCCCTACCCGTACACGTCCATCCACTCGATACAACTTGAAACGAAACGAGATTCGTCCGAACAGGCAAAACATTTCCAGCACCAACAGTCCAGTGTCGGTGTTGACGGGCCCAGGTGAGGAGTAAAGGTTTGTGTCGTGCAGTCATCAAGGGTACACGAGTAGGCCTTCGGTTCCGAAAGCCCATATCGATGATGTTTCGTTGAATGGTTCGCACGCTGATACTTGTTGATGGCCCAGCACTGAAATCTGCAGCAATTTGCGAAAGGGTTGCACTTCTGTCACGTTGAACGATTCTCTCAAGTCGTCGTTGTTCCCGTTCTTGTAGGATCTTTCACCGGATTCCTGATGTGCATGGTACACTCGTGAAATGGTCATAAAATCCTCACATCTTCGCTACCTCGGAGATGCCGTGTCCCATCGCTCGTGCGCCGACTATAACACCACGTTCGAAGTCACTTAAATCTTAATAACCTGCTGTTATAGCAGCAGTAACCGATCTAACAACTGCGCCAGACACTTTTTGTCTTATATAGGCTTTGCCGACCGCAGCACCGTATTCTGCCTGTTTACAAATCTCTGTATTTCAATACGCATACGGTTTCTTTGGTGCTTCAGTGTACGAGGGTTGGAACTTAAATAGTGGCACAACCGATCCGAAAGTGTTACATGTTTGCACCTGCTACTGCCCTTCAAAGAAGTCACCAGTGTCGTGTAGAACCCGTTGCCAGTGATGTGGAAGGCGTAGTATACCGTTACCAAAGCCTGCTCTGTTGATGGTGCGAATGGAGCGGTCTAAAGTTATGGTGATTCTCGTGTACGACTGTGATGGTGTTATCTTAACGCATTACGTTCCTCCACGGCAGACCGTCAATGCACGGTGTTCGTTTTTGGGTTTTTGGAGCATCACCTGCGACCAGCTTTGCGAAAGAAGCGGAGACACTTTCTGCGCAAGCCACCCATCATTTTGCACGACTAATGCGCGGGCGCATACAGCGCAAGCTGTGGCTGCTCTGTTCGGTCGATGGGACTGGGAAGTACTGTACCACCCACCATACTCCCCGGACTTAAGTCCTTGTAACTTTGGTTTCATTCCGAAGATGAAGGAACCACTTCGTGGCATTCGCTTCAGAACTGTTCCAGATTCGACAAGCAGTAGACCACTCTATTCGCACCATCAACAGAACAGGCTCTGCTAACGGTATACTACGCCTTCCACATCGCTTTCAACGGGTTCTACACAAAGCTGGTGACTACTTTTAAGGACAGTAACAGTTACAAGTATGTAACTCTTTTGTATCGGTTGTGAATAAATAGTTGCCACTATTTAAGTTCCAAACGTCGTACATTCATTCATGTTACTCGGTCGACTTTCTCGCTTCGCTGACACAAGTTCTAACCCTCAGCCCCTGGAAGTCTCCGGACTGCAGCCTGTAACATGGCGGCGCATAATATAACTATAGTCTCCAGTCACATTAATGTGACCATCAGTCGAAAGCACAGAATAGGTTCGTCTGGTAATCCCCAGCTGTTACTATCGTTTTAATTTTAGTTCTTGCAACTCCGGAACGTAGCCTGTTCAATGATCCCTATGCGTTCCACTCCTCTGCTGCCCTGGGGAAGTTCTGTCCTTGGTGCAGACTAATCTGTCTTCTCTGGTTTGTTGTGATGTGTTCGCGATATTTTTGTTGTGTGCATGGAACTCGTCCTCGATATAAATCGGTGTCTGGATGGTTGGTATCCACAAAATGGGGTGGGCCGTGGATATGAACGATTTCGTTTCTTCCTTCTTGACTGTCAATTCGCGTCTGATGCTAGGGGGAGCGAAATCAGCTAGGCAGTACAGCTCTTCAGTCGGTGTTGGTCTCAAACAGCCTTCAATGATGCAGCACTATTCGCTGAGTGGTATTGCCACTTGTTTTGATTGGCTGGAGTTATAACGCAGGACCTCAGAACCTATTTCGCAACTGAGTTGCAAAAGGTTACTGTGCTACTGTCTTGGGTCGTGCTGCCAAAAGTATTATTGGAGGTTCTCTTTAAATAATAAAAATATGTGTGAAAGTACTGTTTCTGGTTGTAAGCTCTGAGCTGTAATAATAAATGAACTGTCGTATTGTGAAGGCAAAGCTGCATTGTAAAAATAATTAATTGTTGTAATGAAAAGAGAAGTATTCATATTGTAAAAGTTATCAATCTGAATGAAAGAATTTGGAACAGTATAAACTGCCTGAATAATGAACTTTGACATAAAAACTACAATAATTAGTTTTGCAAAACTGAATGACATAAGTTGGCCCTGATTGGATAAAGACAAATATTAAAATATTTAGTCCGTACCTCTATTCTACTCAAATCTGGATAACACGTTGCAATACTGCTCAGTCTTGCGCGCCGCTATGCTAAAGCTGGAAATTGCTGTATCTACACAGAGACACTTGAGAGGTGGAATGAGTTCTCTGTTAGTTGCAAATCAAAGTATTTTCCGAACACTCTTGGTTCCATGATCAATTAAAAGTTGTAAGAGAGTAAAAAATGAAATATGCGCATAAATGACAACACTGAGTTTTTCTGTATACTGTGAAAAAGTGCTCATGGCTGATTTTAAATTTAAAACGTCTTAACATCCAAACAATACACTTTCCTATCTTTCAAATCTAGCAACTCTAAGTACAATAACCAAGTTAGTCCGACGGTGCTACAATAGTGAAACAATCATAGTGAAATCATTATACAGTAATATTTACATTAGGCGTTCCATTAGACTTCCTCCCTCACAAATCAGTTTCCGTTACAATCCTGATGTAATCACTTGCATTAAATACGCTGATAAATTGAGACTTTACATTTGAAACATTACATTGCCATTGCTTCCTCACTCTGACACTGCTTAACATTATCTGCTCTACTGCGCCTTCGCGCGCATCAGAGATAATCACCTAACTTCTGCGGTACAGCCTTACAACATCGCAGCTCGCTCACAAAAGATTGAGATACCAAAAATTATACATGACACCTACCACTATCTGTTAGTACGCGCACAATGTTGTTTCTAGCAGCTACTTTGTGCTTCTTGTTCGTGCAAGTTTCCTGGGGAACAGATGAGAATGAACAGAAATTCAAATAGTTTGTCAGCTGAGCTAGCGCACCTTGAAGTCACCCTCCGAGAGAATGGTTATAGTGAAAGACAGCTGAGAAGCACGTTGCGCTGTTGACCAACTGTGAATTGGGTGAATGATAAAAATAACTGGGTAATCCCAGCTGCGCGCAGACCAAAAGTTTTACCTGCTCTTGAAGTGGTCAATCGCGTGCGCGGTCACATTTCGAAATACGTCAACAGCGCGTGGTGGTCAATTTTTGAGTCAAGTGAACTGCGTGCGGAGGAAAACATAAATAGGCACTACAGCTTTTTCCTACCTATTTTCAGAGCTTAGTAATCTCTATGTCTGCTGAACTCGACCAGTCATTGGTATGGTTACAAATGCTTGATAAAATACTTATGCACATAATGGGGCACTCGTCAAGATATTCAAAAAGGCACGGAAGCTATTTCTATTCCATATGATAATAATAACAAACGCTTTTGAAAAAAAAAAATCAAACGAGTCGTAGCTCCATTTATGTATTTTAAAATCAGATCATGTATACACTGCAGATGTTTTTCAATTTTATTGTTACGTCGGTGAGACCTATCTATATCATTAACCCGATTACCTCTCATCACGGAAAACCCAGCCTTCACATAACGACCGAGAGCAGCGGAGTTTGCATAGAGTTATCAACAAGCCACTTTGCAAGCTGGTAGTGCGTTCCCGCATGCAAACAAACCAGTTATCATTTAGTTACTGTTTTCTAAGTAGCCAGGGAGACCTAAAGGGTAGTTTTAGTCAAACAAATTTTATTTGACTGGATTTTTAAAAATTAGATACAGTCAGATTCTAATATGAAATTAGGTATTTTTAGGATTTTTAAAAATGAAGTGCTATCAGGTTCTAACATGAAATTAGGTATTTTAGGTATTATATAATTACAATTTTCGATAAAATATTTGCGTAATGTTAGCTGGGAAGACCACGAGAGAATGTAAGTGATAAAAAATTTTATTTAATTGGATTTTTAAAATTTAGGTACAATCACGTACTAACCTGAAATTAGGTATTTTTAGGTGGCATAAAATTAGCGCTTTCGATCATACATTGGAGAAATTCGGATTGGAAAAAACTTTAATTGCCTTTATTTAATGAGGAACAAAATAAGTTTTTACCTAAAATCCGAGGTGTAGTTATGACTGACTTCATTCGTAAACAGAATGTGGTTGGAAGATACAGTCAGGTTCCTATATGAAATTAGGTATTTTTAGGATTTTTAAAAACGAAGTACAGTCAGGTTCTAACATGAAATTAGGTATTTTAAGTATTATAAAATTACAATTTTCGATAAATAAAAAAACGTGAATACATGATTTACATATTTTTACTGTGCAGTCCATGCTACTCCACGTTGTGTTTCTCCATCATTACGAAGTCTGTTTCTTCCAACGACGATCAACTTATGGCTTCTTTCACTTGTCATACGTTCCATGGGAACGTTACCATCCATTCTAATTTACTAGTTAACGTGGGAGGAGTAAGAACTGGCACACTTGAAGGAGGTGACTAATGATAATCATGCTACCAACAGTTTAGTGCAAACAAGCAGTAAATACAACATCAGCGTGCAGTTGGCCTGTTTGTAACATATCTGACTGTGCTCTGTCGACCTATTTGCTGAGGAGGTTAGGCTGAACCTACTCTCTCGGAGTTGGGCAAGCAGTAAACCTTTTCGCGCGCAGTCGGTACCCACCCAAAATAACGAGGTGGCAATAAAATCGACGGCCTTTTTGCCCGATGCAGGTGGTACTTCCAGTAGGAAAGGTCGTATAATGCGCAAACGCGGTGTAAGTTGTGGGGTCCTTCTAGAGCCTGTAAAGGATGATCTTGGTTTGCAGGTGTCTACCGTATACCATACAATTGTGGTATGTCATACGTTGGTCAGACATCAGGAACTTTGAGGACCGATGTACTGCGCATAAGCGTCACATACGCTTACAACAGACGAGGAAATATGCTACTTCAGAATATTGCGTTAAATGTAATGTCGTGTGACGAGGACCTCCCGTCGGGTAGACCGTTCGCCGAGTGCAAGTCTTTCGATTTGACGCCACTTCGGCGACTTGCGCGTCGATGGGGATGAAATGATGATGATTAGGACAACACAACAGCTAGTCCCTGAGCGGAGAAAATCTCCGACCCAGCCGGGAATCGAACCCGGGGCCTTAGGATTGACATTCTGTCACGCTGACCACTTTTTTTAATAATTATTATTTTAATCTACGGGCAATGCTTACCTTCCCACTAATTTTATTTACCATATGGTCGTTGTGCATGCAGCTCACCTACCGGGGGCGGACAGAATATTGCGTTAGTATCGGTCATCATATGGAATACAACAACACGAAGATTATGGCGTGCATTTCCAACTATTGAGGTTTTGTCACTGAGGAGGCAGTTGAGATTAAATTAGCAAGTGACCTTATAAATAAAGATGGAGGTTTTTGCTTAAATTCTGCTTCAAATGATACTCTCTCCCTGGTCAAATAATAGGTTAATGCTACTCGCTCACGCGCTGGCAATTAATATTCACTCGCTTCCGACACTGGCCATGTTTGGTTGTGTTTTGGGGTTAGTTGTTTACGGTGTGTGTGTTGTCTGTCTGGAAACGCTATACTACGGTTAATGGTGGGCGTAGCCCTACTCTATTGACGGTATAAATTTTCTTTCACAATACTCTCTACTTGAATTTGTTCCTTGAAAATAATGGTGTTCACCTACCGAAAATCAGCGGTTGTCGAAGACATCAGCAAGCTGCTTTCCCGGCAGCTGTTGGAACATATAAGTCGGGGGAAATTCAAGTTTCACAAAGAAACTAATATCTTAGTACAAAATACAGAGAAACAGGCGGATTCAACAAATCTGATGAAAGTGTGAAAAATGACATAAAGTACCATACAAGCGGTATGACTAAGCTGTATAAGCACAATGAGCAAAATTCCGTTATTTTCTATCCTTCTCGATGTCGCCGTTTTAATGGCCAGAGGCCAATTTTTATTTCTATAGCTACTCGGGTTATTACCGTTATATGTGTGTTTAGGGCGGCTGGGGGTAGGGGGGGAATGAGAGAATGGATGAGGGAGAAAAGTATTGGGGGTGGGTGGAAGTTAGTTTATCAATTAGTTAGCACGAGAGCGTCACAGAGATGCCTAGAAAACTCCATCGAGGAGATACAAGAAAGACAGCGTGCATCGCCGAAGTCTTACAAAATTTCAAGACCCTAGTTTCCGACATGAGTCAGACGTATTACTTTTTGCAGATATACAGGGTGGTCCATTGATCGTGGCCGGGCCAAATATCTCACGAAATAAGCTTCAAACGAAAAAACTGCAAAGAACGAAACTTGTCTAGCTTGAAGGGGGAAACCAGATGGCGCTATATGGTTGGCCCGTTAGATGGCGCTGCCATAGGTCAAACAGATGTCAACTGAGTTTCTTTTAAAATAGGAACCTCCATTTTTATTACATATTCGTGTAGTACGTAAAGAAAAATGAATGTTTTAGTTGGACCGCTTTTTTCGCTTTGTGATAGATGGCGCTGTAATAGTCACAAACATATGGCCCACAATTTTAGACGAACAGCTGGTAACAGGTAGGTTTTTTAAATTAAAATACAGAACGTAGGCACGTTTGAACATTTTATTTCGGTTGTTCCAGTGTGATACATGTACCTTTGTGAACTTATCATTTCTGAGAACGCATGCTATTACATCGTGATTACCTGTAAATACCACATTAATGCAATAAAAGCTCAAAATGATGTCCGTCAAGCTCAATACATTTGGCAATACGTGTAACGACATTCCTCTCAACAGCGAGTAGTTCGCCTTCCGTAATGTTCGCACATGTATTGACATTGCGCTGACGCATGTTGTCAGGCGTTGTCGGTGGATCACAATAGCAAATATCCTTCAACTTTCCCCACAGAAAGAAATCCGGGGACGTCAGATTCAGTGAACGTGAGGGCCATGGTATGGTGCTCGACGACCAATCCACCTGTCATGAAATATGCTATTCAATACCGGTTCAACCGCACGCGAGCTATGTGCCGGACATCCATTATGTTGGAAGTACATCGCCATTCTGTCATGCAGTGAAACATCTTGTAGTAACATCGGTAGAACATTACGTAGGAAATCAGCATACATTTCACCATTTAGGGCCGGCCGCAGTGGCCGAGCGGTTCTAGGCGCTTCAGTGCGGAAGCGCGCGACCACTACGGTCGCAGGTTCGAGTCCTGCCTCGGGCATGAATGTGTGTGATGTCCTTAGGTTTAAGTAGTTCTAAGTCTAGGGGACTGATGACCACAGATGTTAAGTCCCATAGTGCTCGGAGCCATTTGAACCACCATTTAGATTGCCATCGATAATATGGGGGCCAATTATCCTTCCTCCCATAATGCCGCACCGTACACTAACCCGCCAAGGTCGCTGATGTTCCACTTGTAGCAGCCATCGTGGATTTTCCGTTGCCCAATAGTGTATATTATGCCGGTTTACGTTACCTCTGTTGGTGAATGACGCTTCGTCGCTAAATAGAACGCGTGCAAAAAATCTGTCATCGTCCCATAATTTCTCCTGTGCCCAGTGGCAGAACTGTACACGACGTTCAAAGCTGTCGCCATGCAATTCCTGGTGCACAGAAATATGGTACGGCTGCAATCGATGTTGCCGTAGCATTCTCAACACCGACGTTTTTGAGATTCCCGATTCTCACGCAGTTTGTCTGCTACTGATGTGTGGATTAGCCACGACACCAGCTAAAGCACCTACTTGGGCATAATCATTTCTTGCAGGTCGTGGTTGGCGTTCCACATGTGGCTGAACACTTCCTGTTTCCTTAAATAACGTAACTATCCGGCGAACGGTCCGGCCACTTGAATGATGTCGTCCAGGATACCGAGCAACATACATAGCACACGCCCGTTGGGCATTTTCATCACAATGGCCATACATCAACACGATATCGACCTTTTCCGCAATTGGTAAACGGTCCATTTTAACACGGGTAATGTATCACGAAGGAAATACCGTCCGCACTAGCAGAATGTTACGTGATACCACGTTCGTCTAAAATTGTGAGCCATATGTTTGTGAGTATTATAGCGGCATCTACCACAAGGCGAAAACAGCGGTCTAACTAAATCATTCATATTTCTTTACGTACTACACAAATATGTAATAAAAATGGGGGTTCCTATTTAAAAAAAAAACGCAGTTGATATCCGTTTGACCTATGGCAGCGCCATCTAGCGGGCCAACCATAGCGCCATCTGGTTTCCCCCTTCAAGCTAGACGAGTTTCGTTCTTTGTAGTTTTTTCGTTTGATGCTTATTTCGTGAGATATTTGGCCCGGTCATTATCAATGAACCACCCTGTATACTCTCGTGTAACTGCCACAAAAGTTACAATTGTGGATTATACAGAAAGATACCACAGTGTCTCTTTCAGGCTGCCTTTCACAAATGGAACAGGAAGACAATATCGGCTAAAAGCGTGGGGAGGGGGTATGGAGGGGGGGGGTAGTTGCGGGGGAATGATTCTGCTCGGGTATGTACTTCTCACCGTACGACGTACCACGGATGTGGAGTGGACGGAAATTAATTTGCTACTGAAAGTTGCTCGTCATCATATCCAGTTTTGGTTTAGGAATCAGCTTGTTCCAATTTCATGTTGACGGCAACTGGTATTTCCATCTCTTCCTAGGATGTCCAACATTTCTTCTGCCTTTCCTTGAGGTGAACACTTGTTTATTAATTTAGGTATTCGATCATCCGACATCATTTGAATGTGTTCACGCCATTTCTTTCTGTACTCCTGTATTTTCTGAGGTATGCTATTGACGCCCAGTTCATTTCTAATTCCGCAATTTGTGCTCCGTTTTAAGAAAAACTAGCTTTTCACACAACTGAATGTTTATGACATCGTATCTCTTGAATTGTGTCGTACAATGATGATGCTTTGCAGATAGATGCAGTGGTAAATGTGGATAATGTCTGCAAAATTTGTTGCGAGTAGAGTTAGTAGTAAACGATTAATAAGTTAAAATGTCAGGCCTGGCGCTGAATATTTGCTGTATGAACACCGAAAATCTAGTAACTGATAATCTCTTTTCCTTTCGTGGTTTAGCGATCATGTTGGGGGAGGGTCGTGACAGCGAAAAAGCTTCGAAAAGCTTGGAAATTATGTGTAAAGCTTGTTGGAAGTCCCTAAAGTTCTCTCATTGTCAAATACAGGGTAAATTTAATCAGGGTAATTTGTGCACCATGAAATACACTGCCTCCAGACATACAGCTTGGCACTGTGATGTTGTTACAAACATTCATAAATGAGATATAGGTCCTGAAACAATCCATTCGACAGATATAAGTGAGAACAGTTCTGATGTCCCTTACGGTAGAGTACACTACTGGCCACTAAAATTGCTACACCAAGAAGAAATGCAGATGATAAACGGGTATTCTTTGAACAAATATATTGTACTAGAACTGACATGTGATTACATTTTCACGCAATTTCGGTGCATAGATCCTGAGAAATCAGTGCCCAGAACAACCACCTCTGGCCATAATAACAGCCTTGATACGCCTGGGCATTGAGTCAAACAGAGCTTGGATGGCGTGTACATGTACAGCTGCCCATGCAGCTTCTACACAATACCACAGTTCATCAAGAGTAGTGATTGGCGTGTTGTGACGAGCCAGTTACTCGGCCACCGTTGACGAGACGTTTTCAATTGGTGAGAGATCTGGAAAATGTGCTGGCCAGGGCAGCAGTCGAACATTTTCTGTATCCAGAAAAGCCCGTACAGGACCTGCAACATGCGGTCGTGCATTATCCTGCTGAAATGTAGGGTTTCGCAGGGATCGAATGAAGGGTAGAGCCACGGCCGTAACACACTTGAAATGTAACGTCCACTGTTCAAAGTGCCGCCAATGCGAATAAGAGGTGACCGAGACGTGTAACCAATTGCATCCCATACCAACACGCCGGGTGATACGCTAGTATGGCGATGACGAATACACGCTTCCAATGTGCGTTCACCGCGATGTCGCCAAACACGGATGCGACCATCGTGATGCTGTAAACAGAACCTGGATTCATCCGAAAAAATGACTTTTTGCTATTCGTGCACCCAGGTTCGTCGTTGAGTACACCATCGCAGGTGCTCCTGCCTGTGATGCAGCGTCAAGGGTAACGGCAGCCATGGTCTCCGAGCTGATAGTCCATGCTGCTGCAAACGTCATCGAACTATTCGTGCAGATGGTTGTTGTCTTGCAAACGTCCCCATCTGTTGACTCAGGGATCGAGACGTGGCTGCACGATCCGTTACAGCCATGCGGATAAGACGCCTGTCATCTCGACTGCTAGTAATACGAGGCCGTTGGGATCCAGCACGGCGTTCCGTATTACCCTCCTGAACCCACCGATTCCATATTGTGCTAACAGTCATTGGATCTCGAACACCGCGAGCAGCAATGTCGCGTACAATAAACCGCAATCTCGTTAGGCTACAGTCCGACCTTTATCAAAGTCGGAAACGTGATGGTACGCATTTCTCCTCCTTACACGAGGCAACACAACATCGTTTCACCAGGCAACGCCGGTCAACTGCTGTTTGTGTATGAGAAATCGGTTGGAAACTTTCCTCATGTCAGCACGTTGTAGGTGTCGCCACCGGCGCCAAGCTTGTGTGAATGCTCTGAAAAGCTAATCATTTGCATATCACAGCATCTTCTTCCTGTCGGTTAAATTTCGCGTCTGTAGCACGTCTTCTTCGTGATGTAGCAATTTTAATGGCCAGTAGAGTACATGAAACAGGAATTTTGTTACTAAGACTGTAGGGTAGGCAACTTTCAGAGTATCAGAAGCATAACAACAAAAAAGTGCCTAGAAAGATGGGCTCTAAACTCCACACCTTAAGAACTATGAGAACTTGTTTATCTTCGATATTGTGAAACACATTTCTTCTACTGAAGAAGTGTCAATAGCTCCCAAAGTACGCTTCTTACAGCCCATACTTACTGGGCATAGTTTTCTTATTTTGATCCGTACTACCTCTGAAAATATATAAATGAAAGATCTTGCAATAGAAGAGACAAGTTTGACGATAGAGAAGACGAACAAGTGCTCATAGCTCTAAAGATATGGATTTTAGAGCCGATGTTTACCACACTTTTTTCTTGTTTTGACCCATGCTACAACACCTGAAAGTTGCTTACCCTATAATCGTAGCGCCCATAGTACTGGCGCATCTGTTACACTATCAGAGGTATCAGAAAGATTTTTGCTTATAAGTTTCGACTTAATCTTTTCTGAACAATGGTTCCTTACCTCAGATTGATACATTTATCCTTTTCTATCATCCCTGAAAGTTTGTAACATCATGCTAGAATCACCCTATATACAAAGTTGCTAACTTTAATACTTGAATTATTGTGTTAAACCTCATATATCTCATAATGCGTAGATAATGGCAGTATTTAAATTTATTCGGACAATAAATATATGAACTACAGGAAATAAAATTTTTTGTTTACCCTGGAAACCACTAAACAGGCAACCAGTGACTAGGTAGTTTCACACATTTAATAATATAGATTATTCGGCTCGAGTATTCTAGATATGCTGCGATAATTGTGAAGAGAACTTTCAACAGATATTTAGCAGACATCCTTGAGGGAGCGTTATTAAGGTTGCCTTGCACTGCGTAGAAAAATAATATCGAAGTAACAGTGATCTATCTTTCACAGAGGGATCTAACAGATATTATTCCTCTACGTATCTCGCAAGGATCAAGACAATAAAATCAGAAATTCTTGTGTCAATAATGCACTCAAGGACGTGAAAAGTAGACCTTCTTGTCACGAATAATTTCTGAATGGAGTAGAAACGGAAAACATGAAATTTGTGTTTCCTTTCCTGCTAAGCCGCCAGATTAAAGGCTGGGATCGTACGCGATTACTGAAATGTAACTGTGCCGAACAGGAGCGACCATGCATGAGTACAGCAACGAAGAAGAGAACTATTTGGAACTGCAATCCTCAATTATGCTGATCTGTTACACAATGCTATGCAACTTTCGGGAAGGAAGACTGGAGAGATTACAGTGATATTGACGATGCTGGATTCAGCGTGTCGACGAGAAAGGTAGTTTTCTGACGAAACACTGCCTCACGAACGAGACATGCCCAACATTTGATGACGAAACGGTAGAGCAGTGGTGCAACATGGAAGGAACAGGCTGGGAAACGATCAGTCAGACAAAGAATGCTGAAACTCAGTTGGCTAATCGGCTTCTCACAGATAAAATACTCGACGTATTTCTGCACAGTATGCAACAACTACTTATCTAACATATGTGACCACCATCAGAGAACCGAGACTCTGCTTTTGTTTTTATGCACTTGAGACTTTAATGTCTTACTAATCATGTGACAACTTGTAATTCTAAACTTCTGATTCAAAATAGTGTAACTCTTAAATTCGGTTTACAGTGTCGCTCGTGTATTTTGATCTAGAATAACCTTTGTTCCCCTTCTTTTTAACATGAATATTAACAATATAAAATGCTTTCGATATATGTGATGCCAATCCCTCCACACTGAATCTGACTATCTGTAAATGAAACTGAATACAAAGAATGGTTACCAATAATACGCAAATGGCTTGCTCATCAAACAATCACGACATACTGAGTAAGTGTCGCGTATTGAAACTGTGCCCTGTCAGAAAATGCATCTACTGAATTACGTGAAAATTTTACAAATGAATACAGCCCATAATTCCATCTCAGAAAGTTTTTTAGGCCCCTACAATTGTTTATGGCCTGCTATGTCTTGATCAATAGTATGAAGTGCTAAACTGCGTTTACGTTAAGCTGCTTTGGCAAATGAAAGTTTTGTTATCGTTCCAAAAATGCAATTGGGCGTCCGCGTAGATTCTGAGAATAAACGTTATTGAAATGTTTGAAAATAAATGAAAAGGGTTAAACTGACATTATATCAAAATATTTGTAATAACACAGAAGTGACTAGTACTAACATGAAACTATGATCTTCTCTTGCATTGTCATACGCAATGGAAACTGATTCAGACAAACAATATTCAAAGTTACAAATTTACTCTTTCCTGTTCCTATAAGACAACTTTAAGTAAAAGTGGAGGGTGACGAACAATAATGGTGATTCTGAAAATATGATCAATAAATCGCCTTGGTACCGAAACGTAGATTTTGCTGAACAAAATGGAATCTTTACAAAAATTACTGAGCCAGAGCTTGCAACAAATAAGAACTACACCCATGTTACCTTTTTGCAAATGTGCTGTCACTCAGTGAAATACTCTCAACATCATTTCCTAACCTCAGTCATGTCAGGGAGCATTTCAAAATAAAATACATTCGCTACTTCATACGTCCGCCATCAAAGCTCCTCACTCACCGACCACACAATACTCTCTCTTTCTTCTACCACTAATACAATCTCTGGTAACCAAAGAGTAACATATCACTCATGTCTACAGATATCCAAAGACGCTCATAATGGAACAGATTTCAAAGAAGACTGCCATCTCTAATGACATATAATCCTTTCAAATTATAATTCACTGCCTCACACGTTCAGTGTACACAAGTCCGCAGTTAGTTTTTTGTATATAACACATGAGAATGGCATAAAAAAGTTACAGAATTACACAATCAGTTTTGGTGACAAAGATAATAGGAATGTGCTTAGAAATGTCTTCAAGTGAAATGACACTGGCACTGTTAAGCAATTAAAGGTTGACTGAACTTACTCATCAATTTGTTTTTGTTCTAAGTGGTGAACAAGTGAGTGGCGACAATAACACATCGTAGCGCCTCCCCATGAGTATGGCTACATAAGTGTACTGTCAACTCTCGTTTTTGTTTATGGAAACGTGTGATACCAGGCGAGAATGGTGTTTAAAAGATGCGAAAAAAAACAGCTTGTAATTAAAATACAAAAAGGAAACGTGCCAAAGTTGCGCAACAGGACGAACATGTTAAGTGCGGTAGGTAAACACTATTTCTAATCTCGCAAAAGTATTTCAGAATTAATAACTCTTTTAGCAAATTGTTCGACTATTTTGCATATAACATGTTGTCAAACAATAAAAAGACATAAAGCAACCCGACCTGTACAAATCAACTTTCGCAGTATATGTTATTCCAGATGAGCAATCAAAACAAAAACACATATGTTATAGTTCTTTAGACCTAGAATAGTAAAATAACCGCGAGCTTTGTATAAAGTTTTTAAAGAAATAAATCTAAACCCATAGAAGATGACGCACAGGCGTGGAAACGTGTTTGAATAATAGAAAAAAATCATTGTGTTTTGCGGTAGGTGGAGTTTAAATACACAGATTTAATTCGCAAACACGAAGAAAAAGTTGACAAGAGCTTCCAACTCCAGCAAAGCGATTATCTTCTGTCTGGAAAAGTTCCTTTGTCAGTCTCTGTAAACTTTCTCTCTCTAAGGGTTCTTGTGTCAGATTTCAGAAAAATCTGTCTTCAAAACTTTTTGTGTCAGTTTATATAGAACTCCAGCCATTTCACGACACACACATTGTTTTTCTTATATTTTGGAAGCAAATATAGTACAGTGTGTGTAGTCGAACGACCACATAAAACTAATTGCAGGTAAGGCAGACCACATTGTTACTCATTGGAAGAATCACCAGGAAATGTGGTTCACCCCAAAAGATGTAGCTCACAAAACTCTCGTTCAACCAGTCCCTGAATATTGCTAGTCAGTCTGGGGTCAGTACCAGTTAGGATTGATAGAGACAATAGAGAAGATCCAAAGAAGAGCTGCGTGTTTCGTAGCGTGACTGAGATGTTCAGCCAAATCCAGTGGAAGACGATACAAGAGATGCATTCTGCACCCTGGTATGGTATAATGTCAAAGCAGCGAGAGCTTACGTTTCTGTAAATGTCAACCATGCATTGCTTCTTCCAATGTATATCTTGCGAAGTCACCATGAAGATCAGTGAGACTAGAACTCACATGGACGCTAATCAATAATAGTTATTCATGCGAGCCATTAGCGACTGTAACAGAAAAGGGGGAAGTAACATGATGATGATGATGATGATGATGTTTAGTGCGTGGGGCACACAAGAGCGCGGTTGTCAGCGCCCGTACAAATTCCCAGCCATTGCTCAGCCCAATTTCGTCACTTTCATGAATGGTGATGAAATGAGGAGGACAACACCCAGTCATCTCGAGGCAGGGGAAAATCCCTGAGCCCTGCGGGAATCGAACCCGGGACCCCGTACTCGGGAAGCGAGAACGCGACCGCGAGAGCACGAGCTGCGGACAGGGAGGTAACAGTGATATACAAAGTACCCTCCACCATACACAGCAAGATGACTTGCGCAGTATTGATGTTGTTGCAGATGTCGATGGGGAGCAAATGATACAAAACGTTTGGGCAAAACGTTATAAGTTATATGCAGTCAGTTCTCTATTAAAACCAATTGATTACATGAGTTTTCGAAGAGAGGCAGCAGAACAATGTCAGCGTTACTGAAAGGAAAAAGAACGCTACGGATACACAGAGCAGAGGTGTCCGTTTTCGCGCAGAAGGCCACTTCTGGCATAAAGAATGACACAATGTTGCACCACTACATATGCGATAGTGACCTTTTCATGGAGGAGTAAAGAAGAGTTAGCAACGGATTAAGAAGGAATGGGTTTGATGTCTGCCATGAATGATTTCGGTTGCCGTGTTAGTTTTCGGTTGTCTTGATCTAGCGTTGCGGAAGCAGCTCAAGCTGTCACGAGGCCCAGCACGTCGTGAATCATCGGCAAACCGCCTTTTCCAGCCGAGTCGCCGTCAGCTGATGATGTGGCCAGAGCATGACGGAGCAGGGAGCACCGGCTCGCTTCAGTGGAATCCTCGACAGTCTTCTCGGTAATGTGTTTCATGGGTGCAAGACTCACAAAGAGGCCCTGTTTCTTCGCATGGCGAATCACCCCATCTCTATGATCTCTCTAATTTCTCCTGTGGGGTGCTTGTAAAAGGGGATACATCTGATGTCAACAACTACCGCCCAATCTCTCTTCTGACTGCCTTATCCAAAATTCTTGAAAAAGTAATGTATTGTAGAGTAGCTTCACACCTTTGTAAAAATAAAGTTTTAACAAAATGTCAGTTTGGTTTCCAGAAGGGTTTTTCAACGGAAAATGCTATATATACTTTCAGTAATGAAATATTAAATGCTCTGAGTAGCCGGAAGTCACCCATTGGGATTTTTTGTGATCTATCAAAGGCTTTTGATTGTGTAAATCATGGAATACTTCTAGATAAGTTCTTGTACTGTGGTATGAATGGGACAGTGCTCAAATGGTTTAAATCATACCTAACTGGAAGAGTGCAGAAAGTTGAAATAAACAGTTCACATAATATGCAAAAAACTGGTGATTTCTCAAACTGGGGAACAATCAAGAATGGGGTGTCGCAATGTTCGGTCTTGGGTCCTCTGCTGTTCTTAATATACATTAATCACTTGCCATTCTATATTCATGAATATGCAAAGCTGGTACTTTTTGCCGATGATACAAGTATAGCTATCACACCCAACAGACAAGAATTAACTGGTGAAATTGTAAACGATGTTTTACAGAAAATCATTAAGTGGTTCTCTGCAAATGGGCTCTCATTAAACGTTGACAGAACACGGTATATACAGTTCCACACAGTAAATGGAATGACACCATTAATAAATACAGACTTCGATCAAAAATCTGTAGCTAAGGTAGAATATTCAAAATTTCTAGGTGTATGCATTGATGGGGGGTTGAACTGGAAAAAAACACACTGAGGATCTGCTGAAACGTTTGAGTTCAGCTACTTACGCTGTTAGGGTCATGGCAAATTTTGGAGATATACATCTGAGTAAATTAGCTTACCACGCCTATTTTCATTCTCTGCTTTCGTATGGCATCATATTCTGGGGTAACTCATCTTTGAGTAAAAGAGTATTTATTGCACAAAAGCGTGTAATCAGAATAATTGCTGGAGCTCATCCAAGATCATCCTGCAGACACGTATTTAAAGAGCTAGAGATCTTCACTGTAGCCTCACGATATACTGTATATATTCACTTATGAAATTTGTTATTAACAATCCGAACGAATTCAAAAGTAATAGCAGTGTACATGGCTACAACACTAGGAGAAAGGATGGTCTTCGCTGCTCAAGGTTAAATCTAACTTTGGCTCAGAAAGGGGTAAATTATGCTGTCACAAAAGTCTTTGGTTACTTACCTAATAGCATCAAAAGTCTGACAGATAGCCATATAGCATTTAAAAGGAAATTAAAAGAATTTCTTAATGGCAACTCCTTCTACTCATTAGATGAATTTTTGGATATAGTAAGTGGGTAATTTCCGCAACCCCCTCAAAAAACAAAAACAAAAACAAAAATTAAAAATATTGAGTGTCATGTAATATTTTGTGTAATGTAATATCTTGTATAGACACCTTTTATTAACCTGACACGTTCCACATCATTACGAAGTGTCGTATTCATGATCTATGGAACAAGTACTAATCTAATCTAATCTCTAACCAAACTTACTAAAATGTATTCGAAAAGTCGAAAGTGTGTTTATTCCTTTAATATTATTAATTCCTTTAACTTCATATGTGGAGCATAGGGCTGCAACAAAGGATCGCCACCTTGTTTTGTCTTCTGCTAGTATTTTCTCTTCTTCTCATCCTATTCCTTGCTGTTGACCTTCTGTTTCAGCTGATCGCCTGCACGTTATTCTGGCTCTGCCTCGTCACCATCGTTCCTGCGGTATCCAATAAAGTGCTTCCTTCGCGATATGTTGATTTGGTCTCCTAAGGGCCGGCCGAAGTGGCCGTGCGGTTAAAGGCGCTGCAGTCTGGAACCGCAAGACCGCTACGGTCGCAGGTTCGAATCCTGCCTCGGGCATGGATGTTTGTGATGTCCTTAGGTTAGTTAGGTTTAACTAGTTCTAAGTTCTAGGGGACTAATGACCTCAGCAGTTGAGTCCCATAGTGCTCAGAGCCATTTGAACCATTTTTTGGTCTCCTAAGTGTATGTCCTAACCATCTCCACTTCCTGCTTCTTATTTGCAGCTCAATTGGCTTCTGGTTGGTTCTTTTCCAGAGTATTTCGTTAGGGATGGCCACCGTATCCCCAGGATGTTTCCCAGACGTCTGTTGTTGAATGTCTGCAACTTATGGATTATCTTCTTTGTCACTTTCCTTGTTTCTCATTCATATAGAAGCACAGAGCGTGCAGCTTTGCTTAATTCCTGTTTCCGCTGTTACTGGATCTGAAAGCAGACCTTGATGTTGAACCCGCCACGTGTAGTTTTCATACATGCACTTGACAAGAGCAGTTATTTTCTTGGGTGTTCCATATTTTTCTTCTAATTATACTGTCGAAGGCCTTTCCAAAGTCTACAAACAGCATGTAAAGCAGTGACTGGTATTTAAATGAATGTTCAGCTGCCGGTCGATGTGGCCGATCTGTTCTAGGCGCTTCAGTCCGGAACCGCGCGACCGCTACGTTCGCAGGTTCGAATCCTGTCTCGGGCATGGATGTGTTTGATGTCCTTAGGTCAGTTAGGTTTAAGTAGTTCTAAGTCCTAGGGGACTGATGACCTCAGATGTTAAGTCCCATAGTGCTCAGAGTCATTTGAACCATTAATGTTCAGCTATTATTCTCAAGGTGTTTATCTGGCGAATGCAAGAGCGATATTTCCTGAATCCTGATTTCTGTCTTCTTATTTTCTTGTCTACATGTGTTGTTATCCTATTAAGGATTTTCACGAGAGGATCTTGCTTGGAATTGACAGCAGGGTGATGCCTCTCCATTTATCACAAACCGATAGGGCTCCTTTCTTGCGGAGCTTTATGAGCAAGCATCTGTTCCAATGCGTTTAAATTAGTAATATTAGTGGAATTGAACGAGAGCTGAAGCTTGAGACTTTTCTGGTTGAAACCAGATAGCTGAACAGCACAACTGTCAAGCAATTTCGCAAGGCGCCCAATTGAAGCTTAATCTTTTGTGTACAATTTTTTTTCTTACTCTTCTTACCGCTCAGCGCCTAGTAGCTTTGACTGTAACTAATGATCACACTTTCGCTCCCATTATATTCATTCACATTTTCTTGGTGTAATGTAGATGAGCTGTTTGAGTTTAGGGCGAATACCAGGTGGGATAACGTATAAATGGGAATTTGGATTGAGTAGGGAGGCATGCTAGGGTAGTCCGTGCAGTTGTAAAAAGCCGTTGTACCACAGAGGGGTAGTAGTTATGGAGTCTGCCTAGAGAGCAGGAGACCCGGGATCGAATCCCGGCCTTGTTACAAACTTTCATTTGTCGCTTCAGATTGCATATAGACATCATAGAAGTCTAAGACTTAAGAAGTTCTCTGGAATCAAATAGTTTCATTTGGCTGTTTCTGTACAGTTAGGACAGTCCAAGAAGACCGACCAGTGCAAAACAGTACTACCAACATTGTATTACCTCAGATAGTTGCCTAACCAACTATAACATTCTCGCTTGCTGATGACAGACTGCCACATGAGCAATCTCGCCAAACTGATTAAAAAGGTATCAAGATGTCTGTCTGGATAACGGAGTAAATTTTCCAAACAAGTAGCAGCATAATAAAGTTTTTTGCAGCTTTCGATGGTGTACATTTTTTTTTTTTTTGTCATCAGTCTACTGACTGGTTTGATGCGGCCCGCCACGAATTCCTTTCCTGTGCTAACCTCTTCATCTCAGAGTAGCACTTGCAACCTACGTCCTCAATTATTTGCTTGACGTATTCCAATCTCTGTCTTCCTCTACAGTTTTTGCCCTCTACAGCTCCCCCTAGTACCATGGAAGTCATTCCCTCATGTCTTAGCAGAAGTCCTATCATCCTGTCCCTTCTCCTTATCAGTGTTTTCCACATATTCCTTTCCTCTCCGATTCTGCGTAGAACCTCCTCATTCCTTACCTTATCAGTCCACCTAATTTTCAACATTCGTCTATAGCACCACATCTCAAATGCTTCGATTCTCTTCTGTTCCGGTTTTCCCACAGTCCATGTTTCACTACCATACAATGCTGTACTCCAGACGTACATCCTCAGAAATTTCTTCCTCAAATTAAGGCCGGTATTTGATATTAGTAGACTTCTTTTGGCCAGAAATGCCTTTTTTGCTATAGCGAGTCTGCTTTTGATGTCCTCCTTGCTCCGTCCGTCATTGGTTATTTTACTGCCTAGGTAGCAGAATTCCTTAACTTCATTGACTTCGTGACCATCAATCCTGATGTTAAGTTTCTCGCTGAACTCATTTCCACTACTTCTCATTACCTTCGTCTTTCTCCGATTTACTCTCAAACCATACTGTATACTCATTAGACTGTTCATTCCGTTCAGCAGATCATTTAATTCTTCTTCACTTTCACTCAGGATAGCAATGTCATCAGCGAATCGTATCATTGATATCCTTTCACCTTGTATTTTAATTCCACTCCTGTACCTTTCTTTTATTTCCATCATTGCTTCCTCGATGTACATATTGAAGAGTAGGAGCGAAAGGCTACAGCCTTGTCTTACACCCTTCTTAATACGAGCACTTCGTTCTTGATCGTCCACTCTTATTATTCCCTCTTGGTTGTTGTACATATTGTATATGACCCGTCTCTCCCTATAGCTTACCCCTACTTTTTTCAGAATCTCGAACAGCTTGCACCATTTTATATTGTCGAACGCTTTTTCCAGGTCGACAAATCCTATGAAAGTGTCTTGATTTTTCTTTAGCCTTGCTTCCATTATTAGCCGTAACGTCAGAATTGCCTCTCTCGTCCCTTTACTTTTCCTAAAGCCAAACTGATCGTCACCTAGCGCATTCTCAATTTTCATTTCCATTCTTCTGTATATTATTCTTGTAAGCAGCTTCGATGGATGAGCTGATTGTGCGATAATTCTCGCACTTGTCAGCTCTTGCCGTCTTCGGAATTGTGTGGATGATGCTTTTCCAAAAGTCAGATGGTATGTCGCCAAACTCATATATTCTACACACCAACGTGAATAGTCGTTTTGTTGCCACTTCCCCCCAATGATTTTAGAAATTCTGATGGAATGTTATCTATCCCTTCTGCCTTATTTGACTGTAAGTTCTCCAAAGCTCTTTTAAATTCCGATTCTAATACTGTATCCCCTATCTCTTCTAAATCGACTCCTGTTTCTTCTTCTATCACATCAGACAAATCTTCACCCTCATAGAGGCTTTCAATGTATTCTTACCACCTATCTGCTCTCTCCTCTGCATTTAACAGTGGAATTCCCGTTGCACTCTTAATGTTACCACCGTTGCTTTTAATGTCACCAAAGGTTGTTTTGACTTTCCTGAATGCTGAGTCTGTCCTTCCGACAAACATATCTTTTTCAATGTCTTCACATTTTTCCTGCAGCCATTTCGTCTTAGCTTCCCTGCACTTCCTATTTATTTCATTCCTCAGCGACTTGTATTTCTGTATTCCTGATTTTCCCGGAACATGTTTGTACTTCCTCCTTTCATCAATCAACTGAAGTATTTCTTCTGTTACCCATGGTTTCTTCGCAGCTACCTTCTTTGTACCTATGTTTTCCTTCCCAACTTCTGTGATGACCCTTTTTAGAGATGTCCATTCCTCTTCAACTGTTCTGCCTATTGCGCTATTCCTTATTGCTGTATCTATAGCGTTAGAGAATTTCAAACGTATCTCGTCATTCCTTAGTACTTCCGTATCCCACTTCTTTGCGTATTGATTCTTCCTGACTAATGTCTTGAACTTCAGCCTACTCTTCATCAGTACTATAATGTGATCTGAGTCTATATCTGCTCCTGGGTACGCCTTACAATCCAGTATCTGATTTCGGAATCTCTGTCTGACCATGATGTAATCTAATTGAAATCTTCCCGTATCTCCCGGCCTTTTCCAAGTATACCTCCTCCTCTTGTGATTCTTGAACAGGGTATTCGCTATTACTAGCTTAAACTTGTTACAGAACTCAATTAGTCTTTCTCCTCTTTCATTCCTTGTCCCAAGCCCATATTCTCCTGTAACCTTTTCTTCTACTCCTTCCCCTACAACTGCATTCCAGTCTCCCATGACTATTAGATTTTCGTCCCCCTTTACATACTGCATTACCCTTTCAATATCTTCATACACTTTCTCTGTCTGCTCATCTTCAGCTTGCGACGTCGGCATGTATACCAGAACTATCGTTGTCGGTGTTGGTCTGCTGTCGATTCTGATTATAACAACCCGGTCACTGAACTGTTCACAGTAACACACCCTCTGCCCTACCCTCCTATTCATAACGAATCCTACACCTGTTATACCATTTTCTGCTGCTGTTGATATTACCCGATACTCATCTGACCAGAAATCCTTGTCTTCCTTCCACTTAACTTCACTGACCCCTACTATATCTAGATTGAGACTTTGCATTTCCCTTTTCAGATTTTCTAGTTTCCCTACCGCGTTCAAGCTTCTGACATTCCACGCCCCGACTCGTACAACGTTATCATTTCGTTGATTATTCAATCTTTTTCTCATGGTAACCTCCCCCTTGGCAGTCCCCTCCCGGAGATCCGAATGGGGGACTATTCCGGAATCTTTTGCCAATGGAGAGATCATCATGTCACTTCTTCAATTACAGGCCACATGTCCTGGGGATACACTTTACGTGTCTTTAATGCAGTGGTTTCCATTGCCTTCTGCATCCTCATGTCGTTGATCATTGGTGATTCTTCCGCCTTTAGGGGCAATTTCCCACCCCTAGGACAAGAGAGTGCCCTGAACCTCTATCCGCTCCTCCGCCCTCTTTGACAAGGCCGTTGGCAGAATGAGGCTGACTTCTTATGCCGGAAGTCTTCGGCCGCCAATGGTGATTATTTATTAAAATTTTAGGCAGTGGCGGGGATCGAACCCGGGACCGAAGACGTTTTGATTGTGAATCAAAGACGCTACCCCTAGACCAAGGGTACATAAAAATGTCTAATATTTTTATTTATTCAATCCTTAACTTTACCACAAACTGGAAGAGGTGCTCTCTTACACTAAATAAATCACTAATTTTTATAAACTTTTGTGTAACGAATTATAGTAGTATATTATCGAGTGTCAGAGACCACGCAAAGAAAAACACTTTTCCGCAAGCTTTTTGTGCAGCCCAAAAGCATTGCATTATTCCTCTGGCCGTCTGCCATCTCCCCTCTGTCGAACAGCTATTCCGTTTCACCTCGCCGTGGAAGGTCTTGTTGATTTGTGGTCTGTACTTTGAACGGTCACAGGATGTCTTCCTGATTCAGTTCATTTTTCTAGAGGTCTTTCCTTATTCCCTTGAACCATTTATCGACTTTATGTCTGTTGATCTGCTTCGTTAGCTGGGTTGCATCCGTCCTGAAATGATCTACATCAACATACGTTCTCCACAAGCCATCTTATGGTGCGCAGCGGGGGTACCTTTTACCACTACTGTTAATTGCCTTTCCTGTTCCACTCTCAAATAGAGCAAAGGAAAGACGAATATCTATACGCTTCCGTATGAGCCCTAATTTCTCTTATCTTGGTGGTCCATGCTCTCATTGCAGGATATCTAAAGCTTTTCGATAGTGTTCCTCGGAAAGAACGTCATCTCCCCTCCAGGGATTCGTGTTTGAATTCCCAAAGCATCTCCGTAAGATTCTATTGTTGTTCCAACCTATCGGTAACAAATCCAGCAGTCCGCCTCTGAACTGCTTCCGTATCTTGGTGTAATCCGACCTGGTACGGATCTCAAACACTCGAGCAGTACTCAAGAATGGGTCGCACTAGTGTTCTGTAGCGGTTTCCTTTGCAGATGAATCACACTTTTCTAAAAAATTTCCAATAAGCTTGAGTCGAACATTCGCCTTCCCGGCTACCGTCCTTACGTGCTCGTTCATTTTCATATCGATTTGTAATATTATGCCTAGATATTTAATGTACATGACGAGGGCTGTAATCGAACACTATGAGATTCTTTTTTTTCACACCCTTCTGCATTAACTTACATTTTTCTCCGTTTGGAGCAAGCTGCCATTGCTCACACCAACTCGAAATTCTGTCTCATTCATCCTGTATCCTCCAACAATCACTCATCGTCAAAATTTTTTCGTATACCGCAGACTCACCAGCAATCAGCAGCAGATTGTTGGTCACCTTGCCCGTCGGATAGTTTATGATGAAGAGAATAAGAGAGGTCATAACACACATTCCTGGGGCACTCCTGACGATACCCTTGTCTCGTACGAACACTACCCATCGATGTCAACGTACTTAGTTCTATTTCTCAAGTCTTCGAGCCAGTCACGTATTAGAGAACCCATTCCGTATTCTCATACTTTCGTTGACAGTCTGCAGTGGGGCTCCGTTTCAAAAGTTACTCGTAAGTCTAGGAATATGAAATCTGTCTGTTGCCCTTCATCCATGGTTCGTAGGAGATCACGTGAGAAAAAGGCAGGCTCACTTTCGCACGACAGTGCTGATTTATGGACAGGTGTTTTTCTGTCACAAGGAAATTTATGATGCTCTAACTCAGAATATGTTTCAGAATTCTGCAACGAACCGATCTTAAAGATATTGACCTGTAATTATGCGGGTTACCTTTTTTTAATCCTTATTATATAAAGGCGTCACCTACGCTCTTTTATAGTAACTTTGGAGTTGGTACTGAGCGAGAGATTCGCGATGAATGCAAGGTTAGCAAGTAACCAAAAACTGGCTCTGAACACTATGGGACCTAATATCTGAGGTCATCAGTCCCCTAGAACTTGGAACAGTCCCCTAGAACTAGATTTAACCCTAACTAACCGAAGGACATCACACACATCCATGCCCGGGACAGGATTCGAACCTGCGACCGTAGCGGTCGCGCGGTTCCAGACTGAGGCGCCGTAGAGTATTCCTTGTAACTGAGATTCCATCCAGACCTAGCGACTTACTTGTTCCCAACTCTTTCAGTTGCTTCTCTACGCTGGGGATGCCTGTTAGTATGACCTTCATACGGGTATCGGTCCCGTGGTCAAACGACGGTATGTTTGTGTACAGTTGTCCTGTGTGAACTATTTATCACATGCAAAATTTAAAACTTCAGCTTTCCTTTTGCTATCTTCTACTGCCACACCAACTGGTCAACGATTGACTGGGCAGAAGCTTCCAATCCGCTTACCAATTTTACATAGGACCAGAATTTTCTCTAGTTCTGGACAAGATCTTTTGCTAAATGTTTGACGGCGGTAGTTGTATGCTTCGTGCATCGATCTTTTTACAAACGCACGAATCCCAACTAACTTTTGCCTGTCGTCATTTGTATGTTCTATTTTGAACCGAGAGGGCAGCAGTGTTTGCTTCTGCAGCATTTTCTAAAGTTTGTAGTTAAACCACGTTGAGTCTTTCCCGTCCTTAATTCACTTACTCGGCACATATTTCTGTAGAGCACGATTTATAATCCGTTTAAACTTTGCCCATAATTTCTCTAAGTCCATCATACTGGAAGTAAACGATGTCATTTCAATGCCTAAGTAGGATGCTAACTACTGCTTAGCTGAACTTTCCATAAAAAATTCCCTCCTAGCATTCGTCGTTGACTTATTAACTATAGTAACTGTCGTCGCTATGATGACACCATGATCACTAACCCGTGTCTCTATACTGATATCGTCGATAAGGTCAGGCCTGTTGGTAGCTACAAAGACTAAAATATTTCCATTACGTGTGGATTGTCGAAGCAGCCACTCAATAAATTTTGGAAAACGTGTTCAAAAGTATTTTTATTTATTTATTTATCCATCTTTAAGCATTTACATGCAATCGATGTCGTCATGAGCAATGTACAATTTACATATTAAGAAATATAACTATTGTGAGGTATCACACAAAGCTAAAGTATACATTTTAAAAGAACATACATAATAAAGGAATACATTTGATACATAAAGATATCCCACATAACTAAAGTATGCATTTAAAAGAATGTGCATAATAACAAAATACATTTCATACATAAGGATTTCTCCACATGTTTAACAATATTTAGCAAGACTGACTGTCTGAACCCCCTGCAATGAATCCACAGATGGACCATATTGCATGATCTTGGTATTTCTGCACTACTGATCGTAGACGTTCTCTAAAAATGGCTCTAAGCACTATGGGACTTAACATCTGAGATCATCAGTCCTCTAGACAGAACTACTTAAACCTAACTAACCTAAGGACATCACACACAACCATGCCCGAGGCAGGATTCGAACCTGCGAACGTAACAGCAGCGCGGTTCCGGCCACAGCAGCCGGCAGACGCTCTCTGAAAGACTCTAAAACTGTCACAGAGGAACTGGGTGGCTAGCAAAAACATCCAACAATTAACTTGATTTCATCTTCACCTGTTAGACGCGTCCACATAACTTTGCTGCCACACTCAAATTCGACTTCAACAGAGACATTTTTTTGTCGACAGCAATGAAGACTTCCCCTCCTGTAGTGCCTAATCTTTGTTTCTGATACACGTTCCATGACTCGCTAAATATATCAGAGCTTTCTACTTCGGGTTTCAACCAGCACTCGGTCTCGAGAATAATCTGAGCGCGAGTAATTTCCTGGAGGACAGTAACTTTGGGAACTTTGTAAGAATACTCCTACAATTTACTGACGAAATTTTGACAATCGAAGTGTCCGTACCCTGAAACCGGTCTGATTTCGTTAGCTGCGTGTCGACTGGCGAGTGTTCATCAAAGCACCTTAAACCCCGTAGCGCTAGAGTTGTCGTTACCGTATTTACACGATCAGCCGTTCATTATCCCTGTAAAACTCTTTCTGTCAGTCTGACTGTTATCTCAGGACCCATTATTTTCCGAAGGATCTTACGCTCAAACTTCTCGGATTCTTTTAGACGAGGCTTTCCTGTCATTCTGAAGCATTCATTTGAGTATGGACATTCGGTATTTGGTCACTGCTTTATTGCGGATGACTTTAGCCATTTCTTTTAGATTTCCTTTGTCTTGTAGAGAACAAGCATTCTACGAAGATGCAGCGGCCATCTTCTTTCTTGCTGTCGTTGGCTTCTGTTTCGCTTGTTTTTATCCGTATCATTTTACCAAGACATCTGAAACTGTGCACTTTTTATATTTTAACGTACCCTTATCAGATGAGGCGCAGATGGGATTTTGGTTATGTACTTTGTGTTCTCCAAATAAATCTGCAGGCCAGCTTTTTCTGTCGCTCAACATGTTTGTCACATTATCGATGTACATTAATGTTAACGTAAAAACAAAAATTTGCCAAAAAGCGAAGAAAGAGAAAATTGTGGAAGAGTGTTATATCTGCTCGTATAAGTCGAGCTAGGCTGCACAGTGGTTAGAGGCACTGGACAAGAATTTGTGAGGAGTGGAATTCGAATCTGCAGACGACCAGCTAGATTTAATTTTTCTGTGGTTTCCAAATTTTTTTTGTGGTTTCCGAAATTCTTTCCAGCAGTTGCTGAGACGGTTCTCCGGAAAAGGACAACCTAACATGTTGGATTTTGAGGATGCTGAATTTGAACGATGTGTTCTTAATAGAGTTTAAAGTTCCGCGACGTGACTTGGTGACTGCATTAAGTGCTGCACTTCCTAGTGGCAGCAACACCTGAACATTTTACCCAAAAGGCGTTTCCTGCTAGTCTATCCTGCTAATCTATCCTGCTCAATTATCCTTCTGTGTCAGGATGTAATGGTGCTCGGGGAGTTACGCTTTTTCCAGTCACATCCTGCGATTTCTCCGAACTCGAGTCTGTCAGTCTGTCTGTCCCCAGTATGCTCGCCGGCCAACAAAACTAAATGCAGTGCCTGACAGAAATATAAAGCAAACAGCAGAAATGGCCGGATGTTGAAATCTTTCCTGGGTATCTCAGTGACATCTTTCGCTGAGTAGTGCAGTACGCCAGCTGGAGGGTAGGTTGCTAACGTCAGAAAGCCTCTTTCTCGTTACCTGCGTCTCGGCTTGAAAGAATTCTCTGTCTCTCTTCGAATTGCCGTCCAGCTATATCGTGTATGCCTCGTGAAACTGACTTCCTCTTCTGTTTGGCGTGCTGCTGAGTGCTGAAAACTCGCCAACGGACTACTTCTCTGCACACAACTAGACTGAAGGGCCAAGAAATTGGTATAGGCATATGTATTCAAACAGAGATATGCAAACAGGCAGAATACGGCGCTGCGGTCGGCAATGTCTACACTCCTGGAAATGGAAAAAAGAACACATTGACACCGGTGTGTCAGACCCACCATACTTGCTCCGGACACTGCGAGAGGGCTGTAAAAGCAATGATCACACGCACGGCACAGCGGACACACCAGGAACCGCGGTGTTGGCCGTCGAATGGCGCTAGCTGCGCAGCATTTGTGCACCACCGCCGTCAGTGTCAGCCAGTTTGCCGTGGCATACGGAGCTCCATCGCAGTCTTTAACATTGGTAGCATGCCGCGACAGCGTGGACGTGAACCGTATGTGCAGTTGACGGACTTTGAGCGAGGGCGTATAGTGGGCATGCGGGAGGCCGGGTGGACGTACCGCCGAATTGCTCAACACGTGGGGCGTGAGGTCTCCACAGTACATCGATGTTGTCGCCAGTGGTCGGCGGAAGGTGCACGTGCCCGTCGACCTGGGACCGGACCGCAGCGACGGACGGATGCACGCCAAGACCGTAGGATCCTACGCAGTGCCGTAGGGGACCACACCGCCACTTCCCAGCAAATTAGGGACACTGTTGCTCCTGGGGTATCGGCGAGGACCATTCGCAACCGTCTCCATGAAGCTGGGCTACGGTCCCGCACACCGTTAGGCCGTCTTCCGCTCACGCCCCAACATCGTGCAGCCCGCCTCCAGTGGTGTCGCGACAGGCGTGAATGGAGGGACGAATGGAGACGTGTCGTCTTCAGCGATGAGAGTCGCTTCTGCCTTGGTGCCAATGATGGTCGTATGCGTGTTTGGCGCCGTGCAGGTGAGCGCCACAATCAGGACTGCATACGACCGAGGCACACAGGGCCAACACCCGGCATCATGGTGTGGGGAGCGATCTCCTACACTGGCCGTACACCACTGGTGATCGTCGAGGGGACACTGAATAGTGCACGGTACATCCAAACCGTCATCGAACCCATCGTTCTACCATTCCTAGACCGGCAAGGGAACTTGCTGTTCCAACAGGACAATGCACGTCCGCATGTATCCCGTGCCACCCAACGTGCTCTAGAAGGTGTAAGTCAACTACCCTGGCCAGCAAGATCTCCGGATCTGTCCCCCATTGAGCATGTTTGGGACTGGATGAAGCGTCGTCTCACGCGGTCTGCACGTCCAGCACGAACGCTGGTCCAACTGAGGCGCCAGGTGGAAATGGCATGGCAAGCCGTTCCACAGGACTACATCCAGCATCTCTACGATCGTCTCCATGGGAGAATAGCAGCCTGCATTGCTGCGAAAGGTGGATATACACTGTACTAGTGCCGACATTGTGCATGCTCTGTTGCCTGTGTCTATGTGCCTGTGGTTCTGTCAGTGTGATCATGTGATGTATCTGACCCGAGGAATGTGTCAATAAAGTTTCCCCTTCCTGGGACAATGAATTCACGGTGTTCTTATTTCAATTTCCAGGAGTGTATATAAGACAAGTCTCTGGAGTCGGCGCACGAGCAATGGGACACTGAATCTCCGAGGTAGCGATGAAGTGCAGATTTTCATGTACGACCACTTCACGAGTGTACCGTGAATATCAGGAATCCGGCCGGAAGAAGATCCTGCAGGGACGGGACCAACGGCGATTGAAGGGAATCGTTCAACGTGACAGAAGTGCAACCCTTCCGCAAATTGCTACCGATTTCAAAGCTGGGCCACGAGCAAGTGTCAGCGTGCGAACCAATCAACGAAACATCATGAATATGGGCTTTCGGAGACGACGGCACACTCGTGTACCCTTGATGACCGCACGACACAAAGCTTTACGCGTCGCCTGGCCGCGTCAACACCGACATTCGACTGGTGGTAACTAGAAACAAGTTGCCTGTCGGACGAGTCTAGTTTAAAATTGTATCGACCGCATGGACGTGTAGGGGAAACCTCATGAATCCATGGACCCTGCGTGTCAGCAGGTGACTGTTCAAGCTGATGGTGGCTCTGTAAGGGGGGTG
This sequence comes from Schistocerca nitens, assembly GCF_023898315.1. NCBI lineage: Eukaryota > Metazoa > Arthropoda > Insecta > Orthoptera > Acrididae > Schistocerca > Schistocerca nitens. The sequence goes on along the minus strand of NC_064615.1, from coordinate 979,883,545 downwards.
CGGCATATGCAGTTCGAGTGATATGGGTCCCCTGATACGACTAGATACGATTCTGACAGGTGACACGTATGTAAGCATCCCGTCTGATCACCCGGATCTATTCGTGTCCACTGTACATTCCGATGGATTTGGGCAATTCCAACAGGACAATGCGACACGCCACACTCCAGAATTGCTACAGAGTTGCTCCAGGAACACTCTTGTGAGTGGCCACTTAACTCCCCAAACATGAACATTATTTAGCATATCTGGGTTGCCTTACAACGTTCTGCTCACAACAGATCTCCATCCTCTCATACTCTTACGGATTTATGGACAGTCCTGTAGGATTCATGGTGTTAGTTCCATCCAGCACTACTTCAGAGATCATTCGAGTCCATGCAACATCGATTTGCGGCACTTCTGCGCGCTCGCAGGGGCCCTAGACGGTGTTAGGTAGGTGTACCAGTTTCTTTGGCTCCTCGGTGTAAATGAGATAATTTTCTTCTTTTGTAACCGACATACACTAGAACAGCTTTTTGCACACAATAATTCTCTGTCTGGTTTTCAAATATATTTCAACAACATTCGCAATGACTCGATTAGCAGTTCATAGCAGCACTACTCTCGAACCTCTTCTGTTCTGTGACTTTCTTATGCATTGTCACTGGTGTCCTCTTCCATGGAGTCCGGTACAAGTCCGAGACGGGGATCCTCTGCATGGAGGAAACGTTAAGAACAGCAAATGTAGTCGAAGGCATCGCCATCCCGTACAGTAGCATCGCCATCTCCCTTAGCATTCAATCAGCATCCGCATACAGAGAAACGCAACGATCAACATGGGTGTCCTGCTTTACAAAGTCCATTAAATAAATTTGTTTCAATAGTCGACGATCATCATTCGTCGGTCCTAAATGCTCTGTGCAACAGATCACTATAACCAAGCGATATGTTACACTGTAACGTCATAGTAACTTTATACATGTACACGCCATTGGCAGACATGTAAATGACTACAGCCCCAATACTGTGTGGCTGGTAGAATGGCTACCATATTGCACTAGTGCTGTTCGTGTTTATTGTAGTTTCCTGGCATGCCAGGACTCTGTATGTGCAGAACAGGGAATCAGTGATCATAAGGCCGTTGCAGCATCCCTGAATATGGAAGTTAATAGGAATATAAAAAAAGGGAGGAAGGTTTATCTGTTTAGCAAGAGTAATAGAAGGCAGATTTCAGACTACCTAACAGATCCAAACGAAAATTTCTGTTCCGACACTGACAATGTTGAGTGTTTATGGAAAAAGTTCAAGGCAATCGTAAAATGAGTTTTAGACAGGTATGTGCCGAGTAAAACTGTGAGGGGCGGGAAAAACCCACCGTGGTACAACAACAAAGTTAAGAAACTACTGCGAAAGCAAAGAGAGCTTCACTCCAAGTTTAAACGCAGCCAAAACCTCTCAGACAAACAGAAGCTAAACGATGTCAAAGTTAGCGTAAGGAGGGCTATGCGTGAAGCGTTCAGTGAATTCGAAAGTAAAATTCTATGTACCGACTTGACAGGAAATCCTAGGAAGTTCTGGTCTTACGTTAAATCAGTAAGTGGCTCGAAACAGCATATCCAGACACTCCGGGATGTTGATGGCATTGAAACAGAGGATGACACGCGTAAAGCTGAAATACTAAACACCTTTTTCCAAAGCTGTTTCACAGAGGAAGACCGCACTGCAGTTCCTTCTCTAAATCCTCGCACAAACGAAAAAATGGCTGACATCGAAATAAGTGTCCAAGGAATAGAAAAGCAACTGGAATCACTCAACAGAGGTAAGTCCACTGGACCTGACGGGATACCAATTCGATTCTACACAGAGTACGCGAAAGAACTTGCCCCCCTTCTAACAGCCGTGTACCGCAAGTCTCTAGAGGAACGGAGGGTTACAAATGACTGGAAAAGAGCACAGGTAGTCCCAGTCTTGAAGAAGGGGCGTCGAGCAGATGCGCAAAACTATAGACCTATATCTCTGACGTCGATCTGTTGTAGAATTTTGGAACATGTTTTTTGCTCGAGTATCATATTGTTTTTGGAAACCCAGAATCTACTATGTAGGAATCAACATGGATTCCGGAAACAGCGATCGTGTGAGACCCAACTCGCTTTATTTGTTCATGAGACCCAGAAAATATTACACTCCTGGAAATGGAAAAAAGAACACATTGACACCGGTGTGGCAGACCCACCATACTTGCTCCGGACACTGCGAGAGGGCTGTACAAGCAATGATCACACGCACGGCACAGCGGACACACCAGGAACCGCGGTGTTGGCCGTCGAATGGCGCTAGCTGCGCAGCATTTGTGCACCGCCGCCGTCAGTGTCAGCCAGTTTGCCGTGGCATACGGAGCTCCATCGCAGTCTTTAACACTGGTAGCAAGCCGCGACAGCGTGGACGTGAACCGTATGTGCAGTTGACGGACTTTGAGCGAGGGTGTATAGTGGGCATGCGGGAGGACGGGTGGACGTACCGCCGAATTGCTCAACACGTGGGGCGTGAGGTCTCCACAGTACATCGATGTTGTCGCCAGTGGTCGGCGGAAGGTGCACGTGCCCGTCGACCTGGGACCGGACCGCAGCGACGCACGGATGCACGCCAAGACCGTAGGATCCTACGCAGTGCCGTAGGGGACCGCACCGCCACTTCCCAGCAAATTAGGGACACTGTTGCTCCTGGGGTATCGGCGAGGACCATTCGCAACCGTCTCCATGAAGCTGGGCTACGGTCCCGCACACCGTTAGGCCGTCTTCCGCTCACGCCCCAACATCGTGCAGCCCGCCTCCAGTGGTGTCGCGACAGGCGTGAATGGAGGGACGAATGGAGACGTGTCGTCTTCAGCGATGAGAGTCGCTTCTGCCTTGGTGCCAATGATGGTCGTATGCGTGTTTGGCGCCGTGCAGGTGAGCGCCACAATCAGGACTGCATACGACCGAGGCACACAGGGCCAACACCCGGCATCATGGTGTGGGGAGCGATCTCCTACACTGGCCGTACACCACTGGTGATCGTCGAGGGGACACTGAATAGTGCACGGTACATCCAAACCGTCATCGAACCCATCGTTCTACCATTCCTAGACCGGCAAGGGAACTTGCTGTTCCAACAGGACAATGCACGTCCGCATGTATGCCGTGCCACCCAACGTGCTCTAGAAGGTGTAAGTCAACTACCCTGGCCAGCAAGATCTCCGGATCTGTCCCCCATTGAGCATGTTTGGGACTGGATGAAGCGTCGTCTCACGCGGTCTGCACGTCCAGCACAAACGCTGGTCCAACTGAGGCACCAGGTGGAAATGGCATGGCAAGCCATTCCACAGGACTACATCCAGCATCTCTACGATCGTCTCCATGGGAGAATAGCAGCCTGCATTGCTGCGAATGGTGGATATGCACTGTACTAGTGCCGACATTGTGCATGCTCTGTTGCCTGTGTCTATGTGCCTGTGGTTCTGTCAGTGTGATCATGTGATGTATCTGACCCCAGGAATGTGTCAATAAAGTTTCCCGTTCCTGGGACAATGAATTCACGGTGTTCTTATTTCAATTTCCAGGAGTGTAGATATAGGCTCCCAGATAGATGCTATTTTTCTTGACTTCCGGAAGGCGTTCGATACAGTTCCGCACTGTCGCCTAATAAACAAAGTAAGAGCCTACGGAATATCAGACCAGCTGTGTGGCTGGATTGAAGAGTTTTTAGCAAACAGAACAAAGCATGTTGGTATCAATGGAGAGACGTCTACAGACGTTAAAGTAACCTCTGGCGTGCCACAGGGGAGTGTTATGGGACCATTGCTTTTCACAATATATATAAATGACCTAGTAGATATTGTCGGAAGTTCCATGCGGCTTTTCGCGGATGATGCTGTAGTATACAGAGAAGTTGCAGCATTAGAAAATTGTAGCGTAATGCAGGAAGATCTGCAGCGGATAGGCACTTGGTGCAGGGAGTGGCAACTGTCCCTTAACATAGACAAATGTAATGTATTGCGAATACATAGAAAGAAGGATCCTTTATTGTATGATTATATGATAGCGGAACAAACACTGGTAGCAGTTACTTCTGTAAAATATCTGGGAGTATGCGTGCGGAACGATTTGAAGTGGAATGATCATATAAAATTAATTGTTGGTAAGGCGGGTACCAGGTTGAGATTCATTTGGAGAGTGCTTAGAAAATGTAGTCCATCAACAAAGGAGGTGGATTACAAAACACTCGTTCGACCTATACTTGAGTACTGATCATCAGTATGGGATCCGTACCAGATCGGGTTGACGGAGGAGATAGAGAAGATCCAAAGAAGAGCGGCGCGTTTCGTCACACGGTTATTTGGTAACCGTGATAGCATTACGGAAATGTTTAATAAACTCAAGTGGCAGACTCTGCAAGAGAGGCGCTCTGCATCGCGGTGTAGCTTGCTCGCCAGGTTTCGAGAGGGTGCGTTTCTGGATGAGGTATCGAATATATTGCTTCCCCCTACTTATACCTCCCGAGGAGATCACGAATGTAAAATTAGAGAGATTAGAGCGCTCACGGAGGCTTTCAGACAGTCGTTCTTCCCGCGAACCATACGTGACTGGAACAGGAAAGGGAGGTAATGACAGTGGCACGTAATGTGCCCTCCGCCACACACCGTTGGGTGGCTTGCGGAGTATAAATGTAGATGTAGATGTAGATGTAGATACAGGGTGACTCAGTTGCCCTTACTACTGGGCTTTATGCAACCCACAACACCCTCTACTACCACGTGCAAAAGTTTCATGACTTCTCACTTACTACACTACTGGTCATTAAAATTGCTACACCAAGAAGAAATGCAGATGATAAACGGGTATTCGTTGGACAAATATATTATACTAGAACTGACATGTGAGTACATTTTCACGCAATTTTGGTCCCTAGATCCTGAGAAATTAGTACCCACAACAACCACCTCTGGCCGTAATAACGGCCTTGATACGCCTGGGCATTGAGTCAAACAGAGCTTGGATGGCGTGTGCAGGTACAGCTGCCCATGCAGCTTCAACACGATACCACAGTTCATGGAGAGCAGTGACTGGCGCATTGTGACGAGCCAGTTGCTCGGCCACCATTGACCAGACGTTTACAATTGGTGAGAGATCTGGAGAATGTGCTGGCCAGGGCAGCAGTCGAACATTTTCTGTATCCAGAAAGGCCCGTACAGGACCTGAAACTGGCGATCATGTATTATCCTCTTGAAATGTAGGGTTTCGCAGGCATCGAATGAAGGGTAGAGCCAAGGGTGGTAACACATCTGAAATGTAATGTACACTGTTCAAAGTGCCGTCAATGCGAACAAGAGGTGACCGAGACGTGTAACCAATGGCACCCCATACCATCACGCCGGGTGATACGCCAGTATGACGATGACGAAGACACGCTTCCAATGTGCGTTCACCGCGATGTCGCCAAACACGGATGCGACCATCATGATGCTGTAATCAGAACCTGGATTCATCCTAAAAAATGACGTTTTGCCATTCGTGCACCCAGGGCCGTCATTGATTACACCATCGCAGGCGCTCCTGTCTATGATGCAGCGTCAAGGGTAACCGCAGCCATGGTCTCCGATCTGATAGTCCATGCTGCTGCAAACGTCGTCGAACTGTTCGTGCAGATGGTTGTTGTCTTGCAAACGTCCCCATCTGTTGACCCAAGGGTCGAGACGTGGCTGCACGATCCGTAACAGCCATGCGGATAAGATGCCTGTCATCTCGACTGCTAGTGATACGAGACCGTTGGGATCCAGCACGGCGTTCCGTATTACCCTCCTGAACCCACCGATTCCGTATTCTGCTAACAGTTGTTGGATCTCGACCAACGCGAGCAGCAATGTCACGATACGATAAACCGCAATCACGATAGGCTACAATCCGCCCTTTATCAAAGTCGGAAACGTGACGGTACGCATTTCTCTGTCTTACGCGAGGCATCACAACAACGTTTCACCAGGCAACGCCGGTCAACTGCTGTTTGTGTATGAGAAATCGGTTGGAAACTTTCCTCATGTCATCACGTTGTAGGTGTCGCCACCGGCGCCAACCTTGTGTGAATGCTCTGAGAAGCTAATCATTTGCATATCACAGCATCTTCTTCCTGTCGGTTAAATTTCGCGTCTGTAGCACGTCATCTTCGTGGTGTAGCAGTTTTAATAGCCAGTGGTGTAGCAACCTATGCATGGATTGGTAATTCACTAATCTGGCTGCTGCCAATCTCTATCAATGGTGAGAGATGGCAGTGAATGTTGCAGGTACTCCACACTTGTTCTTGGATGACCTCATATTGACCAGATCTTTCTTTCTTTTTTTGGTCAATACTTCCTCCTCCTAGTACACGGAAATCAAAGACCTTGAAGTAAAAGAAATCTATTTCATAGCATCAAATATGAGTAAGTGCCCATACCTCTACAGGTATGCGTTTTAGAGCCCATGTTTACTTGACATATTTTACTTATTTTTGTGTGAGAAACTTTTACATAAAGTTTGTCTGTGTTTTTTTTTTTTTTTGGGACACACTGTATATTCAGACACTGTTTGACTCAACTTCATTGTTGGCCACCGCTGTTACTGACATGCGAAAATTCCGTGTCGATTAAGGAGGATTCAGTTACAAATTCTTCCTTCTTCCATTTGGGTTGATGCAGATGACGAAGTAAGTTCCTTTGCCAGAAGTCACGGTGCAGCCCCACAGCTTTTATAATTAATTCCTCGTCCCCCTCCCTCACCAGTGCCATGTGTGACGCCTTCTGCTAACGCGTATGAGTCGCTCTCCTGGAAGACGTTGGCGTACATAGGTACTGAGTGTACCCGGGCAGCACGCAGACTGACGCATCGACATGCTTTGTCGAACTTCGACATTTTACTGCGTCATTTATGGAGCTACTGACAAAAAGAGTCGAGAGAGTCACTGCCATCAAAATTACCTCCTGTTGTGAAAGTCGGTCCCGAGGCATCTACGTGACTCACAGTGCGGGAGTCAGATATCGTGGAGAAATCGTTTGATGTATATCACTGCGGTAAAATCGTCATCAAGTGTAGAATGCAGGTGATACTATCGATACTACACTTGGATATCTGTATATTATCAACACGTTACTAATTTTGCTCGTGCAGCGCATCATCACAAATACTTAAATGGTTTAAATGGCTTTGAGCACTATGGGACGTAACATCTGAGGTCATCAGTCCCCTAGACTTAGAACTACTTAAACCTAACTAACCTAAGGACAGCACACACGTCCATGCCCGAGGCAGGATTCGAACCTGCGACCGTAGCAGCAGCGCGGTTCCGGACTGAAGCGCCTAGAATCGCTCGGCCACAAGGGCCGGCCGCAAATACTTGCGGATGAGAAACAACTCTGGGTAGTTAAAAACCATTCAGCAGGCAAGATCGCGTAAAATATTTCTTCATTTCAGACAACCGGTTTCAACAGACTTTGCTGTCATCTTCAGGTTTGTTGAAACTGGTTGTCCTAAATAAAGAGGTATTTTATGCGATCTTGCCTGCTGAATGGTTTTTAACAATTAAAATAGAACGCCCTTCAGTATTCTCAAAATGAGAAAATTCAAACTCTGGATAGATCCTGCCTGTCGGTTAAAGAAATTAATTTGATGACTCATTGGGCCAGTAATGCTTTTTAATCGCTTTTCCATACACGTCTTGTCGAATGCAAGGATTGATCCTCCTGATATACGATTTAAAAAATCTAAACGTCAGAGATGACAGAGATTACACATTTCGTATGATCGTCTTGAAAACTGAAATTTGTACCAGAACGGGAACTGAACCCACTTTTCCTGTGTTTTTGCAAGTGGTCGCCTTATACGCTAGACCAAAATGGAGTACAAGGACATGTCCGTCAACAAATTCCTTTCACTCCTTTAAACTGAACTTAATTAGCAGTTACATTCTTTACGGCTGCTGGCAAGTTATTGAAAATGTGTGTTTCTGAATAATGGACACTTCTCTGGAGCACAGTAACGGACTTAATATCTTTGTGAGGTTTATTTTTATTTCCAGTGTTGGTTCCGTGAAATTAGATGTTAGTATGAAACAATATAACTCTTCTTCGAACCAACGGCTGAGTCCATAGAATCAATGCTTGAAATGGGAGAATCTTCACAGAGATATGGAATTATCTACTTTGTTCCAGAAAGAAGACCGTTATTGCACAACACATATTTTCAGTAACTTGCCAGGACCTATAAAGGATTTAACTGCTAACAATGTTTAGTTTAAGCGGAGCATCAATGATTTATTGACGCCCAAGTCCATTCACGGTACTGTCGAATTTCCTAGCAGAAACAACTGATGTGTATATATTATTAATAATATCAAATAACGTTTCTGTTACATAAAATCAGACTTCTCTACATCTTTAGTGCAGTAATGTGATCATTGTAAATAAGTGTTGAAAACTGATTTTCTTTTTGATGACGCGCGGCTACAATAACCTATGAATTATCATTTGCTCTTCGGTGGATTGTACATTTATAGCTTTTTTTTCCAGAAGCTTGCTATCACCACGTAAATGAAAACAAGCTTAAGACTTTCTAACTTATTTTACGTCCACGACAATCATTTCACTTGGAATCTATGGAAAGTGCACCAGCATACCTCCTTTTTTTTAAAAAAAAAATTGTGTGGTATGTTTTTATGACACGTCTGTAAAGATCTCCTCACTATGAATCCATTGAAAAGAAACTACATAATCTAATCTAGCACGTCTCCCCATGGATTCCAACAATTTTCAGTGATATTAATATAGCTGATACAGTGTCTCATCAAAAACATACTGACACCCCCATGTAACGCGGAACTTACTACTAGATGTCACGAGAGGCCAGTATAATAAGTCTCGGGGAGTATTGTGTTGTGAGTAAGGAAGCAGTGGAAGCAAATGAGTCGGTCAGGACAGTTCAGTGACTTAGAATGCCGAATTATCATTGGATGTCACCTGAGTAACAAATCCATCAGGGACATGTAAACCCTTCTAAAGCGGCTCAAGTCTATTGCTGGTGATATGACTCTTAACTGGAGACGCGGAGATACAACCACAGCAAAACCACGACCAGATATACCTCGGCTACTGACAAATAGGGAACGCCGAGGACTGCGGAAGGTGGTTATAAGTAATTGCATGAAATCATCGGTAGGAATCACTCGGAGGTTCCATTGTGCTTCCAGTAATGCAGCGAGCACAATGACTGTCCGTACGAAGCCAAAAAAAAGAAAAGAAAAAAAAAAACAATTGGGCAGCCCCTTCATAAGCCATACATTTGTAGTAAAAATTTAGGACACGCTTTAAGTGGTATGCCGAACGATACCAGTGACTGGAATCGATTTATTTGTAGTGATGAAAAATCGCGTTATACCTGTGGAAGGGTATGGATTTGACGAATGTCCGGAGAAAGTTATCTGCCGTCTTATGTAGTACCAGCCGTGAAGTAAGGCTGGAGTGGTGTTACGGTATGGGGGTGTTTCTCATGGTTAAGAAAACGCTAAATGCAGCACTGTGCACTACTTACAGTAGACGACCAGTTCGGAGATGATGATTATTTGTATCAGCATGACAAAGCGTCCTGTCACGAAGCAGCATCTCGCTGTCATGGAGGATCATCTGTCAGGCAGTCCGCTCCCGGTGGCTGAGTGGTCAGCGCGACAGAATGATAATCCTAAGGGCCCGGGTTCGATTCCCGGCTGGGTCGGAGATTTTCTCCGCTCAGGGACTGGGTGTTGTGCTGTCCTAATCATCAACAACTCATCCCCATCGACGCACAAGTCGCTGAAGTGGCGTCAAATCGAAAGACTTGCACCCGGCGAACGGTCTGCCCGACGGGAGGCCCTAGTAACACTACATTTACATTTATCTGTCAGGCAAAGGCTTGTAGACAATAAAAGTCCCGAAATGGACAGGCCTGCCCAGAGTCCCGATCTGAACCCAATAGAATAGCTCTGGGATGAATTAGAGCGTCAGCTTCATTCCAGACCCCAGTGTCCAACATCACTACCTTCTCCAGTTTCGGGTCTTGACGAAAAATGGGCTTCCATTCCTCGACAGACATTCAGATACCTAAGTGGAAGAATTCCCAGCAAAGTTCAAGTTGTCATAATGACGAAGGCTGGACACACTGCATATTAATACCCACTAATAGGTGTCTGGATACTTTTGATCGGACAATCTATATACGCAAACAACTAAATTTGGGTATGTTCGTATGAGCTGGAAATTAAGTACCACTCAATCGTACCCAAGTCCCATTATGCACAGAAATCATCAAAAGATTTTTTAAGCACTTCCAAAAACGTGGTCGCTTGTTTCTTTAGTTACATTACACATTTCGCGATCATTACTGTGAGGACGATTAATGTTGAATATTGTACAACTATTTGTCTATCACGTGTCATCGGTGAAATCAGGGAATACAGAAAGCGTCGCGCCATACTTCAGCACGATACTGTCGGCTACCACACAGCGCTTCAAAGAACTGTTTATCTAATGGACACAAACGTGGAATAATCTGGCGGGTACCAACATCAGATTGGTAAAAAGATTTCCAGAATTGGTTTGAACTCATACAAACGTGCATAATTTTTAAATGCGAATATTATGAGAAACAATTTAATTATTTGTACTGAAATGGTTTTTCTTTCATTGTTTTAGTAGTCTTACCAGCTTTGGTAGTTGGCTACAAACGTTACGGGTACTAGAGTGACGGTGAATTACTATCATTCTTTCAGCCAACAGGCTCTGGACAATGAAACTCGTTATTTCACGCTTTTATTTTGGTAGCTCGCAAATGGTTGCACTGTTAGTATTTAAACAATTAATTATCCAGCACCCACTGCACGTCCTAGGGGTTTATTAGAACAAGTTAAAAATATCCTTTACGATTTGTACGTTATGTTAAATCATGGTGCATTATCGTCTATTCCAGGTATTGAGAAGTTATATGAATGTTTGCAAACAGAAAAGCTGTAGAGGTGTGGGTTACAGCGTGGGTTTGCTGTATGGGGACAAATAGCATGGAACGATTCGATAGAGGGTAGCTAACAAAAGAGATCGTACGGACATATGGCCGGAAATGATTTCCAATGGAGGTACACGCTCTTGAAGATGGAGATTTCTTACTCCGTCCGAACAGGCCTTGGAAGGCCCAACAACACCGACCGACCGCCGTATCATCCTCAGCCCACAGGCGTCACTGGATTTGGATATGGAGGGGCATGTGGTCAGCACACCGCTCTCCCGGCCATATGTCAGTTTACGAGACCGGAGCCGCTACTTCTCATACAAGTAGCTCCTCAGTTTGCCTCACAAGGGCTGAGTGCACCTCGCTTGCCAACAGCGCTCGGCAGACCTTGTAAGTAGGCTGTTTAGGTTTTTATGTTGGTAACGCCATGTAGCAATCGAAATGAAAATCACTGACTGTGCTGTGTGCAGTCTGTGGCTGGTTTGCATTGTTGGAATATGCTATTGTAGTGTTGGGCAGTTGGCTGTTAACAGCGCGTAGCGTTGCGTATTTGGAGGTGAGCCGCCAGCAGAGGTGGATGTGGGGAGAGAAATGGCGGAGTTTTGAGAGCGGATGATCTGGCCGTGTGTCCATCAGAGACAGTAAATTTGTAAGATTGGATGTCATGAACTGTTATATATATTATGACTTTTGAACACTATGAAGGTAAATACATTGTTTGTTCTCTATAAAAATCTTTCATTTCCTAACTATGCCTATGATTAGTTAGTGCCTTCAGTAGTTTGAATCTTTTATTTAGCTGGCAATAGTGGCGCTCGCTGTATTGCAGTAGTTCGAGTAACGAAGATTTTTGTGGCGTAAGTGATTTGTGAAAGGTATAGGTTAATATTAGTCAGGGCTATTCTTTTGTAGGGATTATTGAAAGTCAGATTGCGTTGCGCTAAAAATATTGTGTGTCACTTTAGTGTTGATCAGAATAGGCAAAGAGTGAAATGTCTGAGTACGTTCAGTTCTGCTCAGCTGTTTGAAAATCAAATAATGTAAGAGGTTTGTCAGCACAGTAATTCATTAATTTTTCTAAGGGGACGTTTCAACCTGATTGTCACCTATCCATGTGCTAGCCCAGCCCGATAGCGCTTAACTTCGGCTATCTGACGGGAACCGGTGTTACCAACGCGGCAAGGCCGTTGGCTGAAGATGGGGATAAAAGATGTATACACTGACCCCGGTAACAGCACTAGGCAGATGGGCTGCCAGCATGGGGTAAGCAACATGACCGGGTGGAACAGTTCCCACAGACAGTCCCGTATCACTTACACTGATGTGACGAAAGTGATGGGATAATTCCTATTATCGTGTCGGACCTCCTTTGCCTGGCGTAATGCAGCCAACTCGACGTGGGATGGACTCATGTCATTGAAGTCCCCTGTGCAAATACTGAGCCAGGCTGCTTCTGCAACTGCCCGTAGTTGCGAAAGAGTTGCGGGTGCAGGATTTTGTGTACAAACCAACCTCTCGATTACGTCCCATAATTGTTCGGTGGGTGGCCAAATAATTCGCTGGAACTGTCCAGAATGTTCTTAAAACCAATCGCTAACAATTGTGACCTGATGACATAGTGCACTGTCATCCGTGAAAAATCCATCGCTGTTTTGAAATAAGTAGCGAACATAACTATTTTCTGTCAATGATATGTTCAGCTGGACTAAAGGATCCACAACATTCCATGTAAACACAGGCCACACCATTATGGAGCCACCAGCAGCTTGCACAGTGCCTTATTGATAACTTGCGTCCATGGTTTCGTGGGGTCTGCACAGCACTCGAACCCTACCAGCTGAAATCTGACCAGGCCACGGTTTTCCAGTCATCAAGGGTCCAACCGAAGGGGTCACGAGCGCAAGAAGAGGCGCTGCACACTGTACTGCGCTGTTAGCAAAGGCACTCGAGTCGGTCGTCTGCTGCCATAGCCCGTTAACGCCACGTTTTGCTGCACTGTCCTAACGGATACGTTCGTCGTGTGTCCCAAACTAATTTCTGCGGTATTTTCACGCATTGTTGATTGTCTGTTAGCACTGACAACTCTATCCAAAAGTCGCTAGTCTCCGTTGTCAAATGAATCCCGTCAGTCACTGCGTTGTCCGTGGTGAGAGGTACTGCCTGAAATTTGGTGTTCTCGGCACTCTGTTGACACTGTGGATTTCGGAATACGGAATTCCCTAACGATTTCGGCAGTAGAATGTCGCATGTGTCTAGCTCCAACTTGTACCATTCCGCGTCCAAAGTCTGTCGATTCGCGCTGTGCCTGCATAATCACATCGGAAATCTTTTCGCATGCATCACCTGAGTACAAAATGACAACTCCGCCAATGCATGTTGTGTAAGCGATACTACCATCACCTGTATATGCGCATATCGGTATCCCACGGCTTTTGTCAGCTCAGTCTATAACGCGTACAGGCCTTATTATCTACAGTATTACCTCCACGGTGACGGTTTTGTCGCTGGTTCGTTGCATTGGCCGCCACGGTGCTGGGATTTCCGTCATCCGTCCTCGCCACAGAATAGTTTCTTTTACTAGGGGCAGTGTGTTAATCCTTCACAGTATCCACCTGCCGCCTACGCAGAATCCCCATGGTATGCTGGCAGCGATCCACCAGCACTAGTTCAGCCTGGTCTGGCCGGATATTATTGGTGACCGCCTCGTTGGACCAGTCATCCTTCGACAACATCTCAGAGGCAGGCAGCATCTCCACTTCCTGCATTTCGCGTACTCGAATCACTGCGTCACGGCTGCTTACTTCCGCTAAGTGCACCGTCTTCCCAGAATGTACGTGACAAAGCTTATCCAGTTTTTATAATCCGGTTCTTATTTCGTCTGCACCAGCGTCAGCGTCAAGCAGAAAACTGGCCACACCGTTTTTAACAGGAAATTCCTCCTGCGTTAATCAACGTCAAGCACCAAACTGCAATCCTTAGGAAACCAGAAACCGATCTCGGTCCTTCCGAGAATGACACCTGGTTGTTCCAACTCTCACTTCGGCGAGTTTCAGAGGCATATAAAAGGAAATGCCAAACTGCGCCAACCTTGCGACTGTGTGTTTCTGAACAACCATTTACTGGTAGGCGGTGTTAATAAAGGCCTGAAAGAATGGAAAAAAATACCGGACGAGTGCGAGTAGGGTCTACACTCTAGGGGCTCCGTAGAAACTTAATTATGAATATAGATAGTTCATCAATAGGTGCTGGTGAGTGAATTTGCGATTGACATAAATGGGCGTATCTTTTGATTGTATTGGTTTAGAACCTTAAAGTTTTTACAGCGCCAAGGGATAGTAAACCGCATTATTTGACGTAAGTTCAAACTTGATACCCCTACCCATTCCTGAGAACAGCGAGTCTTAATAGACGGACAGACGGGCAACAGATGGCAAAAAAAAATTTTTTTTTGTGACGTAAGTACAAGTAAGAATTTTAGGGTTTTACCTTTTCATGTAATGTGAAATATTGGTTTTTCACAAATTTCATGATTGTAGTCCAATAGAAGAAGCCTATAGGTTTTCATGAGTGAATTCGCAAGTATCGACATTTATGACATAAATGTTCGTATCTTTTGATTGGACAGACTTAGAAAATTAATTTTTTTTACAGCACCAAATTTCAGTTTGATACCTCTAACTGTCCCTGAAAAGGAGTCTTAAAAATCGGGCAGACAGACAGGGAGACAGACAGACGGACTACAATTTGATTCTGTAAGAGTTCTTTTTGTACCGACTGTGATACGGGTTTAAAAGGAAATTAATGAGAAAGCGGATAGTTAATTATTTTTGCAGCTTATTACAGTCAGTATTGGCAATATTAAGTGAAAGAATTATTACTTTTAGCGTAGAAAAAAATTACTGAGTCACAAAATAAACGTGTTTTGAAATACACAAACATTCTCCGCTCTCTGATACTGCAGTATATTCTCTGACTAAGACCCACTGTATATTGTGCAGTGATCGACAGCTAATCGTATATAACATTGTCTATCCTTCCTCATTCCTCAACAATTATTTTCTATCGAAATTCTAACTGTAAAGTGGTCGACCACATTTGTGCAATTTATTCTAGTTTCTTTCTAGATTGCATCTTAACTTTTTTATTTACACTACTGGCCATTAAAATTGCTACATCACGACGATGACGTGCTACAGACGCGAAATTTAACCGACAGGAAGAAGATGCAGTGATATGCAAATGATCAGCTTTTCAGAGCATTCACACAAGGTTGGCGCCAGTGGCGACACCTACAACGTGCTGACAAGAGGAAAGTTTCCAACCGATTTCTCATACACGGACATCAGCTGACCGGCTTTTCCTGGTCAAACGTTGTTGTGATGCCTCGTGTAAGGAGAAGAAATGCGTACCATCACGTTGCCGACTTTGATAAAGGTCGG
This sequence comes from Schistocerca nitens, assembly GCF_023898315.1. NCBI lineage: Eukaryota > Metazoa > Arthropoda > Insecta > Orthoptera > Acrididae > Schistocerca > Schistocerca nitens. The sequence continues at coordinate 979,868,085 of NC_064615.1, read as the reverse complement.
ATTGTAGCCTATGGCGATTGCGGTTTATCGTATCGCGACATAGCTTCTCGCGTTGGTCGAGATCCAATGACTGTTAGCAGAATATGGAATCGGTGGGTTCAGGAGGGTAATAAGGAACGCCGTGCTGGATCCCAACGGCCTCGTATCACTAGCAGTCGAGATGACATGCACCTTATCCGCATGGCTGTAACGGATCGAGCAGCTACATGTCTACCCCTGAGTCAACAGATGGGGATGTTTACAAGACAACAACCATCTGCACGAACAGTTCGACGACGTTTGCAGCAGCATGGACTATCAGCTCGGAGACCATGGCTGCGGTTACCCTTGACACTGCATCACAGACAGCAACGCCTGCGATGGTGTACTCAACGACGAACCTGGGTGCACGAATGGCAAAACGTCATTTTTTCGGATGAATCCAGGTTCTGTTTACAGCATCATGTTGGTCGCATCCGTGTTTGGTGACATCGCGGTTAACGCACATTGGAAGCATGTATTCATTATTGCTATATTGGCGTATCACCCGGCGTGATGGTATGGGGTGCCATTGGTTACACGTCTCGGTCACCTCTTGTTCGCATTGACGGCACTTTGAGCAGTGGACGTTACATTTCAGATGTGTTACGACCCGTGTCTCTACCCTTCATTGCTCTACCCTTCATTCGATCCCTGCGAAACCCTACATTTCAACAGGATAATGCACGACCGCATGGTCCAGGTCCTGTACGGGCGTTTCTGGACACAGAAAATGTTCGACTGCTGCCCTGACCAGCACATTCTCCAATGAATACCCGTTTATCATCTGAATTTCTTCTTGGTGTAGCAATTTTAATGGCCAGTAGTGTAGATAGAGGTTGTCGTTAAAGATGTGATCTAAACGAAAATTGAAATAAGGTGTTCGTTAGAACACCGAAGTCTTTAAGTAGAGATTGTCTTATGGGACATGCTCTGCACTTTTTGCTTTCGTATCTGAGACTCAGCTCGTCCACTGGGTTATTGGGAGTTCTATTGTTCATCTGGTATCAATAGTCTTGCGCAACCTGGCAATTTTCACATACATTCTTTGACGAGCAGAGGATAGCAGTGCGAACAATAATGTGTTGTGCTCCATTAAATTTCGGGCGTGCAGCCGCATACTTTCCACATCTTCTAACATTTCGGCTGTGTACTGTTCGGCCATCTACAGAGTGAGCCGAAAGACTGTCCACATAGCACTCGCTCCCTCCTTTGACACTCGCGGACCGTGGCACTGCGCATGCGGGCACTGATAACAAAATCGCCAGAGACGTTGATCGGCGACAAAGAAGTACACATATGCATGAAATGAATCAGTAGTTACGCGCTCGATACACGCAGGGAAGTTGATGTGTCACCATGAGCAGCAATGTGGCGATGTATTTGCGATTTCATTAAAGAAAGCGTCAGATTCCATGACTTGTCCAAGCTGAAACCGCTATATGTCTTAACTCAATTCTTCGCCAAACGGACGTCAGCAGCTTCTTTCACCACCGAATCCCAAAAGAACATGCTAGAATTTCGACATTTTCGTACATTGTAGAGCAACCAGTGTCAATGCATTGCTGTACCACACGCGAATCAATGGGGATGTCAGAGCCTGGTGCATCTACGGCATCCCGTGCATCTTTCTTAGACTGTACGAGTTGTCTGTCCAGTGAATGAACGCCACACTCAGAAGATATCTTGTAAACGCCAACTTCCGGCAAATCAAATCATCCGTAACAGAACCCAAGAGTGCTACTGTCTTAGGTGGACTGCAAAACATCATTTTTAATTTGTGTTTCCTGAGAATCCGTCCTTTTTTTTTCACGATAAGCTTCCCACGTATGGCAGGACAGCCATGGATTTAAATCTTCCTACATCATCTTCTGCGTTCCTTATGCCTACCTTTGGTTTCACCTGGCATGGCGTACCTGCTGTGGAGAATACCCGTTGGCTTGAAAAACTCTAAATGTAGGAGCTCCTCCATTAGACTGATGTGTGCTCTGTGAACCAAATTTCTAAGAACACTCAACGTCTAGGAAAGATGATGATAGCTATTTGCACGTAAATATAAATCCACATGCTTTGGCTTCCGACATACTGCATGAGCCGAAGTACCATCATTTTCGCGCCGAACCAAAACATGCAAAAATGGATGACATCCCTGCTTTTTGATTTCCGTTGTAAATTGGATTTGTCCATGAATGGAATTCAGATGGTTCAAAATTCTTGTAATTTATCTTAACCATAGGGCCACACTACAAACTGCTATCAACATATCTTTAAAATACTGTAGGTTTCAAACTAGCAGACTCCAGAGCCTTTCCTCAGAGTCCTCCATAAAGAAATTGGCAACCAAGGGCGCCAAGGGACTACCCACAGTCAGTGTTCAAACCGTTTTTAAATAAAAAGTATAGGGAAGTCGTAACTTGCTGAGTCAAAACTTTTTCCGCTAAGAGAGAGTGTTCTACGAGGGGAACCTTCGCGAATAACGACAACACATCGAAACTGCCTAATAAATCAGAACTGTTTAGGTCCAGTGATTCAAGTTGGCGAATAAAATCTTCAGAGTTGCGTATGCGATGAGCAGATTTTCCCATCCGAAGGCTCAATAACGGGATTAAGTATTTGCTGCAGGCGTAATTTTGAGTGTCATTGTTACTCGCTATTGATCGCATAGGAAAGTCTTTCCTATGGATCTTTGGGAATCCATAAAGTCTCGGAGGAAAATGTTGTGTCTGACACGAAAAAGAAAACTATGTTTAAAATTTAGAATATTATCTATAAATCACTCGCAGCATTTCAGGTTTAGCAACCCATCTCCAGGTACCAATATGTTATATCTTCAATGACACATACGGTTATACACAACATATTTACACACACTTGAATTTCGGTGTGGGGGCTGAAGAATGAAGAAACGAAGTCATCTCTAGAACTCCTTCACTAATTACCACATCCCTCCCACACGACTAACATGTAACAGCTTTAAACAGTAATTTATGAAAGTGAGAAGTGCCCTTATGATTGGCTGAGTTACTGTAGGTATCGTTGTAGATGCATTTATTGCGATGATCTGATAATCTCGATATGTGTTGCACAATTTGTAAAATAGTTTCGTATTTCAAATTATGGCTAACAGTGATTTATAAATCAATAGCAATAATCTATTCACTTTCTTACGCAATCCCAGCATGATTAAAACAAAGATTTAGGTCGCACCAACAGAGTTTAGCTTCTTCAGAAACGATATTCAAGCTAGCTGATTTCGGAAAAGATAGTGCGTGAAAATTAAACGAAGGTGTGTGTATGTGTGTATGTGCGTGTGCCTCTGTTTATGTGCATATGTGCGAATTAAGAAGGATTTTCCTCAAATGTCTCGTTTTTCTACCACTGTGCACACATTTGCGATTTAATTTCTTCAACCAGCTATTCTCACAGAACGCACACCTAGAAACTCAGTATAATTTCCCCTCAGATCCATTCTTTCTGGTACTGCTCTTAAGCGATACAATTTCTCGCATGCGTCATTTGCGTCGTTCCGTGAAGAAACGAATCGGTGGAGGAACATGTCTAAAGCTTGTAGCGCTCCAGCTTGGTGTCAACGGTTTTCAGTTCGTGGATACTGGCATTTACGATTTGACAGTGAACTGCAGTAAAATAACCATATGCTAACCGCATGCACAAAACACAGATATGACGAAATACTGAAGAATATTGTGCCATATGTCTTAGATTAAATACTCTTTTAGCTTCGCTGTCGCACCCCGTCAGCTGCGATGATATCGAACCCTGGTACAAGAGCTCAAACGCGATACTACAGCTGTCAGGGCATCAAGTACATGTTCTCTTCTCGCAGTAGTTTTCTTCATACTCACGCGAGCCACTACACTCTGTTCGAGCTTCTGCAAATCGGTTTTGGTAATGTCGTAGCGAATAACTGAAAGTCAAGGAACGATACCTCAGCAATGTGCTTTTGTATCACCAAATTCTCATCAGGCATGGATGGATCAAGATATTTATCACTTTCATCATTACTTTGTTAATGAATAATAGCTCCAGTTGCTAAAGTTCTTTACTTTACTCCACGGTCACAGTGTTCAGATTCCACAAGAAAATTGCTTCAATTTAGGGATTGAAACCAATGATGGAATAAATTATACGACATTTTGCCAAATGAAGCGGTTATACTTTAGTTCAGGACACAGCTGCAGATATGCAGCGCTTTCCAAACACCCAGAAACTAATGATTCTTTACTTATTCAACATGTAGCTAACGTCCTTGTCGCAGCGGTAACAGCGGATCCCGTCAGATCGCCGAAGTTAAGCGCTGTCGGCCTGGGCTAGTACTTGGATGGGTGACCATCCGGTCTGCCGAGCGCTGTTGGCAAGCGGGGTGCACTCAGTCCTTGTGAGGCAGACTGAGGAGCTACTTGGTTGTGAAGTAGCGGCTCCGGTCTCGAAAACTGACATACGGCCGGGAGTGCGGTGTGCTGACCACATGCCCCTCCATATCCGCATCCAGTGACGCCTATGAGCTGAGGCGGCCGGTCAGTACCGTTGGGCTTTCATGGCATGTTCGGGAGGAATTTTAGATGTTTGTTCAACATGTAAGAAAACAGCAGGAGTAGCACTGCAGTTGCCTTACTGAAAAAGGAGTTTTAAAAATGGATTTTTTTTTTTTTTTTGTAGACATTCCACTTGCATCACCTCATCTAGATCAATGGTGATACTGTAACTCAGCTGTTTATACTGCGTTCTCATTTTCATCCATAATCCCGACATTAGAAATCGCTAGCAAATATTTCTTTTATTTTTATTTAACCTGATTTTATAAGGGTATTGCCGGCCGGTGTGGCCGAGCGTTTCTAGGCGCTACAGTCTGGAACCGCGAGACCGCTACGGTCGCAGGTTCGAATCCTGCCTCGGGCATGGATGTGTGTGATGTCCTTAGGTTAGTTAGGTTTAAGTAGTTGTAAGTTCTAGGGGACTGATGACCTTAGAAGTTAAGTCCCATAGTGCTCACAGCCATTTGAACCATTTTATTAGGGTATTCGGGTCTTCTCTTAAATAGGAGCATGGATTTAAACACACAAATATGTTTACACCACAGTTTATTTAAACAATGATTAATAATTTTAATGTCATAATAATAATTCTATTATCAAAAGTGAAAGTTTAATTCGTACATATTCGGGGCATTTTGAACAAGAGTACCAAAATTATAGCGATAATAACACTGTAAAAAAACTGCTGCCACATTTAATAACAGTGGTGGAAAATGCATATGTGGTCTAGAGTAAGAGTAAAAAAACTGCGTTATTATCAGTTTTTTTTAAGGTAGAGGTGTTATTCAGTTCCCTGCTATAGTGAGGCAGAACATTCCTAACTCTTGTTCTTGGTACGGAAAAGGATTCAGAGAGACATCTGTGCAAGAGGTGTTATTTTACTCTGATGGGGCGAATGTTTCTGCTGCGCTGCTCACATACGTGTTTTTAAGGTTCAGGAGGAAGATATGACAGACTGTAAGCTTTGATTGACAGCGAAGAACATAGTGTGTACGGAAATCTATGCACTTGCCTACACATAGCCAGGATAGCAATGAATAATGTGGTGAAATATGGTCAAAATGACTAAACTGGCTGTATCACACGGTCAGTTCTGAAACTTTAGTGGTAAATACATATCATTTGGAAGAATGCCCCGTTCAGGTTTACTACGCCTGCAGTTACACCGGGTGATCAAAAAGTCAGTATAAATTTGAAAACTTAATAAACCACGGAATAATGTAGATAGAGAGGTAAAAATTGACACACATGCTTGGAATGACATGGGGTTTTATTAGAACCCCAAAAAACAAAGTTCACAAAACGTCCGACAGATGGCACTGGACATCAAAACGTCAGTGACTGCGCATGACAATCGTGTATAAAAGGAGCTGTAATGAGAGTGCGATGTGGGCGTTTCAAAAGATGGCGGAAGATGACGATTGGTTGAGTAACGTGTTGTGGACCGACGAAGCTCATTTCACTCTCCGAGGGTCTGTCAACGCCCACAACTGCAGAATTTGGGCTACCGAAAATCCTAGAACTGTCGTGGAAACTCCATTGCACGACGGGAAAGTCAAGGTATGGGTTGGATTTACCACATCTACAGTTATCGGGCCTTTTTTCTTCGAGGAAATGCGTGATTCTGGTTTTGTAACTGCTACCGTGACGGGTGAGAGGTACGCCGATATGTTACAGAATCGCATCATCCCCAGCCTGGTTGATAAACACTTGCTGGAACGTACGATGTTTATGCAGGATGGCGCTCCACCCCATATTGCTAGACGCGTGAAAGATCTCTTGCGCGCGTCGTTTGGTGATGATCGTGTGGTCAGCCGCCACTTTCGTCATGCTTGGCCCCCCAGGTCCCCAGACCTCAGTCCGTGCGATTATTGGCTTTGGGGTTACTTGAAGTCGCAAGTGTATCGTGATCGACCGACATCTCTAGGGATGCTGAAAGACAACATCCAACGCCAATGCTTCTCCATAACTCCGGACATGCTTTACAGTGCTGTTCACAACATTATTCCTCGCCTACAGCTATTGTTGAGGAATTATGGTGGACACATTGAGCATTTCCTGTGAAGAACATCATCTTCGCTTTGTCTTACTTTGTTATGCTAATTATTGCTATTCTAATCAGATGAAGCTCCATCTGTCGGACATTTTTTGAAATTTTGTATTTTTTTGGTTCTAATTAAACCCCATGTCATTCCAAGCATGTGTGTCAATTTGTACCTCTCTATCTACATTATTCAATGATTTATTAAGTTTCAAATTTATACTGACTTTTTGATCACCCGGTATATGAACATGACTGATGTACATTGTATGTATGTAGGCTTTCCCTTGGACTCCAGGCGAAAGCTAAAATTGGAAATCCCCTCCGGAAGATTCCCACCTGGGCATCTCTCTGCCCCACTCCCAGCCTGCTGGGACATTTGACTGAGAAGGACGAGATCCTGCAACAACCCACCCTGCTATCACGCGTTGGGAAAAAAAGACACAAAAAAGAAGAAAGGTCCACATTGACACGGCAAAATACGAGGAAGTGATTACACACAGTGCAAATGACATGGTGTATACATGAAGTGATTCAGAGTTCCCCTTCTTAGCCGACGTCGCTAACGCACGCCTGTGCGTTGGCGCTCGACTCGGAGGTAAGCTGACTCGAATCCTGGTGGTGGATGAAATTGTCAATCTCAGTGTTTGGTCGGCAAGTGCAGCACAGGTGGTGGCGTGAAATCCCTGATCACCAGACTTTACGCCAGTGACCTGGAATTCCAAACGTCTCCGCAGTTTCTCCTGAAGTGGGGGTATGTGACACTGCTAATGGTGATCAGTCCGTCGGACGAGGACGTTAAGTTTGGCGGTACATGTACATGCATCCACTAGACTCCCCTACACCCTGCATGTACACCTATCACATATTCGCAAGGAAAGGGGCTAATGTGTGCGAATGAAGAACTCACTTCCCGGCAGACAGCTAAACAGTGGCTGAACCCATCTCGTGGCATATCCCAGTCAACAATGCATTGCGAAATTTACATTTGATAATACGGACTGGCTCACAGATTTATAGTCTTTTGACACTATAAGACATATGTTATATGTGTTGTACCTTGGTGTCAGACTAAGCACTTTAAAATGGCACATTGCCGCTACCAGCTGATAGTGTGAAAATAAATGTCTGTGGTCACTGCAGGGCCAAGATGGAAAACGGAAATCTCTTTTAGTATATTTATGGCTGTATCACCCGATATGAAAAGAAAAGTTTTTGAAAACTCATTGTGCAAGTCGGCGTCTACTGGCAGTAACGGGCTGAATATGACCACCCCATCTGTTTGTTCATACTATTTGCGCTCAAAGAGAAAGTAAGTTGTCGACAGGACATACCGAAACAGCTCTGTAAAATGCGTATCAAACTTCTCGCCAATTAATTCCAAAGACTCTCTAAGTGGGTCTCGGGTGAAGAGAGAAAACTCATCAAAACAATCCACGAGACTTCCGGAGCGGCATTTGTTTGGAACTGTTTACGCTGAGACAACTTCATCAGTAGACAAGAGACTGCTTATTTAGTTGCACGAAGATGAGTGAACTTATTAGTTATATCGTCCACTTCAGAACTTTATTTTGCCCTGCAGGATTTATGATATCAGTTCCCTCCAGCACTACTTCAGACATTAGTCGAGTCCGTGCTACGCCGTGCTGCAGCACTGCTGCGTTCTCGCGGAGGCCCTACACGATATTGGGCAGATGTAACACATTCTTTGGCTCTTTAGTGTATATTGCGAATGTCTGAATCAGTTGTCGTATTTCTGTAATCTATCACGAAACACTGATGATGCAAAACTGTTGTATTTCGGTGGCACAGTGGTGAAATATCATGAAGGATGTATGCTAGTAGTGTAAGTTTCTTTACAAACCGCTATCTGCTAATGAAGAATTTCTCGGTCAACGCCTGAATGCTCGAAAGGTAACGGTCTCGACCAACATTGTTCGCGTATGAGCGTTTATTTGGAGCCGATGTACTGTCTTGTGAGTTCGAATGGCTCATTAACTTCAACAAGAAGAGCGTTTATAGAGTTTCATCGCTAAGCGCCAGTTCAGAAGTTACGGAATACGTGATCTTAGCATTGTTGTTGTTGTGGTGGTCTTCAGTCCTGAGACTGGTTTGATGCAGCTCTCCATGCTACTCTATCCTGTGCAAGCTTCTTCATCTCCCAGTACCTACTGCAGCCTACATCCTTCTGAATCTGCTTAGCGTATTCATGTCTCGGTCTCCCTCTACGATTTTTACCCTCCACGCTGCCCTCCAATACTAAATTGGTGATCCCTCGATGTCTCACAAAATGTCCTACCAACCGGTACCTTCTTTAAGTCAAGTTGCGCCACAAGCACCTCTTCTCCCCAATTCTATTCAATACCTCCTCATTAGTTATGTGATCTACCCACCTAATCTTCAGCATTCTTCTCTAGCACCACAATTCGAAAGCTTCTATTCTCTTCTTGTCTAAACTATTTATCGTCCGTGTTTCACTTCCATACATGGCTACACTCCATACAAATACTTTCAGAAACGACTTCCTAACATTTAAATCTATACTCGATGTTAACAAATTTTTCATCTTCAGAAACGCTTTCCTTGCCATTGCCAGCCTATTTTTATATCCTCTCTACTTCGACTTGCTGCCCAAATAGCACAACTCCTTTACTGCTTTAAGTGTCTCATTTCCTAATCTAATTCCCTCAACATCACCCGACTTAATTCGACTACATTCCATTATCCTCGTTTTGCTTTTGTTGATCTTATACCCTCCTTTCAAAGACACTGTCCATTCCGTTCAACTGCTCTTCCAAGTCCTTTGCTGTCTCTGAGAGAATTACAATGTCATCGGCGAACCTCAAAGTTTGTATATCTTCTCCATGGATTTTAATAGCTACTCCGAACTTACCTTTTGTTTCCTTTATGGCTTGCTCAATATACAGATTGAAGAGAACATCGGGGATAGGCTACAACCCTGTCTCATTCCCTTCCCAACCACTGCTTCCCTTTCATACCCCTCGACTCTTATAACTGCCATCTGGTTTCTGTACAAATTGTAAATAGCCGTTCGCTCCCTGTATTTTACCCCTGCTACCTTCAGAATTTGAAAGAGAGTATTCCAACCAACATTGTCAAAAGCTTTCTCTAAATCCACAAATACTAGAAACGTAAGTTTGCCTTTCCTTCATCTATTTTCTAAGATAAGTCGTAGGGTCAGTATTGCCTCACGTGTTCCAACATTCCTACGGAATCCAAACTAATCTTCCCCGAGGTCGGCTTCTACCAGTTTTTTCATTCGTCTGTAAAGAATTCGATCTAGTATTTTGCAGCCGTGGCTTATTAAACTGATAGTTAGGTAATTTTCACATCTGTGAACACCTGCTTTCTTTGGGATTGGAATGATTTTATTCTTCTTGAAGTCTGAGGGTATTTCGCCTGTCTCATACATCTTGCTCACCAGATGGTAGAGTTTTGTTAGGACTGGCTCTCCCAAGGCTGTCAGTAGTTCTAATGGAATGTTGTCTACTCCGGGGGCCTTGTTTCGACTGAGGTCTTTCAGTGCTCTGTCAAACTCTTCACGCAGTATCATACCTCCCATTTCATCTACATCCTCTTCCATTTCCATAATATTGTTCTCAAGTACATCGCCCTTGTATAGACCCTTTACATACTCCTTCCATCTTTCTGCTTTCGCTTCTTTGCTTAGAACTGGGTTTCCATCAAAGGTCTTGATATTCATGCAAGTGGTTTTCGTTTCTCCAAAGGTCTCTTTAATTTTCCTGTAGGCAGTATCCATCTTACCCCTAGTGAGATAAGCCTCTACATCCTTATATTTGTCCTCGAGCCATCCCTGCATAGCCAATTTTGCACTTCCTGTTGATATCATTTTTGAGACGTTTGTTAGTCATTTTTGCCTGCTTCATTTACTGCATTTTTATATTTTATCCTTTCATCAATTAAATTCAATATTTCTTCTGTTACCCAAGGGTTTATTGTTGGTAAGAAATGCACAGCTCGCAGAGACCTGGAGCGGTTGTGGTGGTGTGGGCATGCGAGGTGGGCAAGGGGGGGGGGGGGGGGGTGGAGGCTCGCAGCGGAACGGCCATCAGCATTCCTGAGTGGACGCGCCGAGGAGCACGAGAAAGCGATTTCTGGGAAGCTGTATTCGGAGCATATCTGGGTGACGTGAGTCAGCGCAGAGCCCCGCGCCTGCTGCTGGTGGCAATGCTTAGGTAACGGCCTCGCGGCGTGCCAAGGCGGGCGGTGCGTCACGTCACACCGCCGGTTCCTGTGTGGTGTACTAGGTCAGGGCAGGGAGGCGCGATCCGTGGCACAGGCCCGCACCTTCACTTTGCCTTTGCATCTACGTAAATACAGTGTATACACACTGACGGAAAAAATCTCAACACCAAAAATTAATTCATGTAGAGTAATAAAATACCCTCAGACTTCAAGAAGAATATAATAATTTCAATCCCAAAGAAAGCAGGTGTTCACAGATGTGAAAATTACCGAACTATCAGTTTAGTAAGTCACAGCTGCAAAATACTAGATCGAATTCTTTACAGACGAATGGAAAAACCGGTAGAAGCCGACCTCGGGGAAGATCTGTTTGGATTCCGTAGAAATGTTGGAACACGTGAGGCAATACTGACCCTACGACTTATCTTAGAAGAAAGATTAAGGAAAGGAAAACCTACGTTTCTAGCATTTGTAGACTTAGAGAAAGCATTTGACTGGAATACTCTCTTTCAAATTCAGAAGGTGGCAGTGGTAAAATACAGGGATCGAAAGGCTATTTACAATTTGTACAGAAACCAGGTGGCAGTTGTAAGAGTCGAGGGACATGGAAGGGAAGCAGTGGCAGGGAAAGGGAGTGAGACAGGATTGTAGCCTCTCCCCGATGTTATTCAATCTGTATATTGAGCAAGCAGTAAAGGAAACAAAAGAAAAGTTCGGAGTAGGAATTAAAATCCATGGAGAAGAAATAAAAACTTTGAGGTTCGCCGATGACATTGTAATTCTGTCAGAAACAGCAAAGGACCTGGAACAGCAGTTGAACGGAATGGACGGTGTCTTGAAAGGAGGGTATAAGATGAACATCAACAAAAGCAAAACGAGGATAATGGAATGTAGTCGAATTAAATCGAGTGGTGCTGAGGGAATTAGATTAGGAAATGAGACACTTAAAGTAGTAAAGGAGCTTTGCTATTTGGGGAGCAAAATAACTGATGATGGTCGAAGTAGAGAGGATATAAAATGTAGACTGGCAATGACAAGGAAAGCGGTTTTGAAGAAGAGAAATTTGTTAACATCGAGTATTGATTTAAGTGTCAGGAAGTCGTTTCTGAAAGTATTTGTATGGAGTGTAGCCATGTATGGAAGTGAAACATGGACGATAAATATTTTGGACAAGAAGAGAAAAGAAGCTTTGGAAATGTGGTGCTACAGAAGAATGCTGAAGATTAGATGGGTAGATCACATAACTAATGATGAGGTATTGAATAGAATTGGGGAGAAGAGGAGTTTGTGGCACAACTTGACAAGAAGAAGGTACCGGTTGGTAGGACATGTTCTGAGGCATCAAGGGATCACAAATTTAGCATTGGACGGCAGCGCGGAGGGTAAAAATCGTAGAGGGAGACCAAGAGATGAATACACTAAGCGCCGGCCGCGGTGGTCTCGCGGTTCTAGGCGCGCAGTCCGGAACCGTGCGACCGCTACGGTCGCTGGTTCGAATCCTGCCTCGGGCATGGCTGTGTGTGATGTCCTTAGGTTAGTTAGGTTTAAGTAGTTCTAAGTTCTAGGGGACTTATGACCTAAGATGTTGAGTCCCATAGTGCTCAGAGCCATTTGAACCATTTGTGTATGAAATCTTATGGGACTTAACTGCTAAGGTCATCAGTCCCTAAGCTTACACACTACTTAACCTAAATTATCCTAAGGACAAACACACACACCCATGCCCGAGGGAGGACTCGAACCTCCGCCGGGATCCGCCGCACAGCCCATGACTGCAGCGCCCAGACCGCTCGGCTAATCCCTCACGGCTGCTACAGTTCGCGCGGCTTCTTCCGTCGGATGTTCGAGTCCTCCCTCGGCATGGGTGTCTGTATGTGTTGTCCTTAGCGTAAGTTAGTTTAAGTTAGATTAAGTAGTGTGTAAGCCTAGGGACCGATGACCTCAATGGTTTGATCCCACAAGAACATTCCACAAATCTCCAAATTTCGTAAAAGAAAAAAATGCTGTTTGTGGATGATGTTGTAAACGTCATCTGATGACGTCCCATGTGTGCTCGATTGGAGACAGATATGATAATCGAGCAGGCCAAGGCAAGATGTCGACACTCTGTAGAACATGGCCGGCAGGTGTGGCCGAGCTGTTCTGGGCGCTTCAGTCCGGCACCGCGCGACTGCTACGGACGCAGGTTCGAATCGTGCCTCGGGCATGGATGTGTGTGATGTCCTTAGGTTAGTTAATTTTAAGTAGTTCTAAGTTCTAGGGGACTGATGACCTCAAAAAAAAAAAAAAAAGAAGTGGTTCAAATGGCTCGGAGCACTATGGGACTTAACTTCTGAGGTCATCAGTCGCCTAGAACTTAGAACTACTTAAAGCTAACTAATCTAAGGACATCACACACATCCACGCCCGAGGCAGGATTCGAACCTGCGATCGTAGCGGTCGCGCGGTCCCAGACTGTAGCGCCTAGAACCGCTCGGCCACCACGGCCGGCCACTGATGACTTCAGATGTTAAGCCCATAGTGCTCAGAGCCATTTGTAGAACATGGTGGGTTACAACAGTGGTATGTGGGGGAGCACTATCCTGTTGAAAAACACCCCCTGGAATGCTGTTCATCGATACAAATTTGCAGTCAGTGTGCGTAGAACAACCACGAGAGTGCTCCTGCTAGTATACGAAATCGCACCCCAGACCATAGCTTCAGAGGTAGTTCCAGTGTGTCTAGCACGCAGACATGTTGTGTGCAGGCCCTGAAATAGCCTCCTGACCGACACACGGCCGTCGCTGACACAGAGGCATAATCATATGTCATCAGAAAACCCAAAAGACCTCCTCCCCACCCTCAGTCAGCTCTCGCTTGATACCACTGAACTCGCAAATGGCTGCGGTTTGGGGTCGGTGGAATGCACGTTACAGGGCGGCTGGCTCGGAGCCGTCTTTGGAGTTGTAACAGGCCACTGTGGTGCCAGCTGTTGTTGAGACTGCTAGTGCAGATGCAGTACGATGTGCCAGAGCCATACGCCGAACACAAAGGTCTTCCCGCTCGGTAGTGGTAAGTGGCCGTCAGCAAGCCTGTCTTCTTACGAGCGTACATTCTCGTGACCACCGCTGCCAGTAATCATTATTGCTTCTGCTGGGTACAATATTAGACTTCAAGATACAAATGTTCAACATAGTCTTCATGTAGGCATAAGTCCTACATATGCTTTAAGTACTGGCAGTTTAAACAGTGAAGTTGTTAAATATACAGACACCCAAATGTTGTTTGAAGTTACTGCTGAATGTTCTGTTTATTCAGATGGTTTGGAAACTCATTATCCTAGAGCAAATGTACCAAATGTTCAATTATCTGATATGATTTATATGTCAAATGTGAAAAGGAATGAGGAATTATCGGTGTATAAGGGACGATATGAAATTAAACAAACATAAATATAATATGTTGTATTTATTATACATTATACAGGGCGGAAAGTATTTAAACCGACAAACTCTGGGAGGCTGTAGGGGACATCAAAACAAATATTTTTCCCTAATGTAATTTTTCCTATGAGGATTATTTAAGCTGGTGTAGGCCGTATTACGCTCTTCAGTTGTTAGAAGCCGTATTAAGATCTTCAGTTGTTAGAGGGCGTATTACGCTCTTCAGTTGTAGGCAACTGCTGTCCACCAGTGTAGTAGTGTATTGTCTCTGTTTACTAATGGAGCGATACACCTGGAGTGAGTACACTGATATGGTTAGTGCGTACTGCGTAGCGCACCACAACGGACGAGCTGCACAGCGGGTTTATCAACAACAATATCCTAATCGCCGTATCCCGCATCATAAGCCCTTTGCTGCTGTGTACCAACGTCTGCGTGAGACCGGGTCATTTAGCAGATTACCTGAACAGGGACGCCGTCGCACGGTAACAACGCTGCAATTTGAGGAGCTGCCTTGCAGCACGTGGAGCGGGATCCTTCAATCAGCATACGTGCAATTGTACGCAACATGGGAACGAATCAGACGAATGTAAGAACAGTCCTTCGAGAGCAATTGTTACGTCCATTTCACTTACAGCGTGTCCACAACCTGGAACCAGTTGATTATCCACCCAGAGCATTGCCAGAATTGCTGGAAGACGTCCCGCTCTCTACAAGACAACGCATGTGGTTCCAACATGACGGGGCGCCGGCACATTTCAGTCGTCGTCTGCGTCGATTCCTGGACCGACGGTTAACAGAAACGTGGATTGGCAGAGGTGGTCCTGTACCATGGCCTGCTCGATCCGCAGATATGTCCCCTCTGGACTTTTTTGTGTGGGAAGAGATGCGCAACCTTGTTTGCGCAACTCCTGTTGCATCAGAAGGGTATCTGGTTGCCCGGATAGTAGCAGCAGCAGGAACAATTCAGGATACTCCTGGGGTTTTTGCCCGTGTCAGACAGAACATGATCCGATGGTGTAATCGTTGTTTACGTGTCAAAGGAGGCAATTTTGAAAATCTACTGTAATTGGAATTGGGTTGTGTTAATGTGTTGTCTCTTGGTCATAAAAAATGGAAAAGTGCTTCTTGGTTTAATTAATTTGCCGCCAGATAAATCTTCCTCTACCAGTTTAAATACTCCTCATAGGAAAAAATGACATAAGGGAAAAATATTTGTTTTGATGTCCCCTACAACCTCCCAGAGTTTGTCGGCTTAAATACTTTTCACCCTTTATATAATTGTATATACATAAATAAATAAAAGGAATCATTTCTTGTATTTTGTGTTACAATTTATTCCCCTTAACATGACACATCATACTGTAAGTAGGCTGTTTAGGTTCTTATATTGGTAACGCCACCGCCACGTAGCGCTCTGTATGAAAATCACTGGCTGTGCTGTGTGCAGTCTGTGGCTGGGTTGTAATGTTGTTCGCTATTGTAGTGTTGGGCAGTCGGCTGTTAACAGCGCGTAGCGTTGCGCAGTTCGAGCTGAGCCGCCAGCAGTGGTGGATGTGGGGAGAGAGATGGCGGAGTTTTGAGAGCCGATGATCTGGACGTGTGTCCATCAGAGACAGTAAATTTGTAAGACTGGATGTCATGAACTGATATATATATATATATATATATATATATATATATATATATATATATATATATATATATATATAATGACTTTTGACCGAGTAAAACATAGCATCATAATGATGAAACATTTCGAACAATCTGAATTTTCCGGTCTTGTGCCGGCCGAAGTGGCCGTGCGGTTAAAGGCGCTGCATTCTGGAACCGCAAGACCGCTACGGTCGCAGGTTCGACTCCTGCCTCGGGCATGGATGTTTGTGATGTCCTTAGGTTAGTTAGGTTTAACTAGTTCTAAGTTCTAGGGGACTAATGACCTCAGCAATTGAGTCCCATAGTTCTCAGAGCCATTTGAACCATTTTGAGCCGGTCTTGTGAAATATTTTGAAGACATGTTGCACAAGAATCAGTACTTGTCAAACCCATACAGCCCCTCAGAACTCATCTGCATTTGCTTAATCAAATTACCTGAACATTTACGACATTTTATTTTGGCAAGGCGTTGCAAAGACGACATTGAAGCTTTTCAGGGACTCTTACAAGAATTAGAAGTTGACACTGACAATCGCGGAACGCGAAAACAGGAACAGAACAATTACAGGTCACATCTGTCGCAATTCCGAGATGACAGAAATAATAACTGGACACAACAAGGCTATTCTTACAATGTAAATCGTGACCAAAACGGACACCACCCGTATAACAACCGAGTAGTAATAATTACAGGGAAAGATCACCTCTCTGTGGTAATGACTATCAGAGAGACAATCAGAGAAACACACAATATGGGAACCAAAATAATTATTATCAAGGGAGACAGAATAACTTCAGACGCAACGGTCCAGCGCGCAGTTTCTGGGAGAAATTCTCCACCACGTGACCGACAAGAAAGGAACTATGGAATCTACCGACATGACGGCAGACGATACTATCGTAACGACAGACCTGAATTGCATCAGAACTGGCGGGATTCAAACAGGGCAGGGCCCTCTCGACAAGGTGAATTTGTAGAAGTTAGGTCTCCAAATCCCAATAACG
Organism: Schistocerca nitens; assembly: GCF_023898315.1. NCBI lineage: Eukaryota > Metazoa > Arthropoda > Insecta > Orthoptera > Acrididae > Schistocerca > Schistocerca nitens. The sequence goes on along the minus strand of NC_064615.1, from coordinate 979,851,163 downwards.
ACGTGCGCCAACAAAGAGACAATAGGCAATGACTCACACCGCTGGCAGCCACAAAAAGGACTTACGAAGCTGACGACGAAGCTGCCGTGGCTAGTAATTACGTAAAAATGGAAGACATTAGGGACATCTTACTCCAGGAACACGACGTAAAACATAACAGCATTGCATATCCTGTGATTCACATTACAATAAATGACGTAAAATTTACGGCAGTACTTGACTCTGGCAGTCCCATTTCAGTAATTAGTGAAACAGCCTACTTACAATACATTTGTAAAAGCTGGAGAAATGCCAGAGGATATGGTTTTTTAGTAGCATATTTTAACTCGTCATATTTTGACCATCGAATGGTTTTGACTCTTATATTTTTAAAGTCTGAATGGGAACATACAATAGGCTGGCTGTTACTAATGAGAAAAACTAGCGTCCTCCGCAAAATAGCATCACCTTTATACTTTACACTTATGTTACATGCCCAAGGTCAGGCCGGGATCCCCAGGGTCACATGGCGGCTGTCAACGTGACGCTGAGATAATAGCCCATTTAGGACCTTATCTGGGCAAGCACCCACGATAGTGAAAGGTTGCCCGTGGCAGCACGTGTACATAACTTTTGTAGCGCCATGTTTGCATAATCGAAAAGCAGTATACAGGGTGTTGCAAAAAGGTACGGCCAAACTTTCAGGAAACATTCCTCACACACAAAGAAAGAAAATATGTTATGTGGACATGTGTCCGGAAACGCTTACTTTCCATGTTACAGCTTATTTTATTACTTCTCTTCAAATCACATTAATCATGGAATGGAAACACACAGCAACAGAACGTACCAGCGTGACTTCAAACACTTTGTTACAGGAAATGTTCAAAATGTCCTCCGTTAGTGACGATACATGCATCCACCCTCCGTCGCACGGAATCCCTGATGCGCTGATGCAGCCCTGGAGAATGGCGTATTGTATCACAGCCGTCCACAATACGAGCACGAAGAGCCTCTACATTTGGTAGCGGGGTTCCGTAGACAAGAGCTTTCACATGCCCCCATAAATGAAAGTCAAGAGGGTTGAGGTCAGGAGAGCGCGGAGGCCATGGAATTGGTCCGCCTCTACCAATCCATCGGTCACTGAATCTGTTGTTGAGAAGCGTACGAACACTTCGACTGAAATGTGCATGAACCACATGTTGTGTCGTTCTTGTAAAGGCACATGTTCTAGCAGCACAGGTAGAGTATCCCGTATGAAATCATGATAATGTGCTCCATTGAGCGTAGGTGGAAGAACATGGGGTCCAATCAAGACATCACCAACAATGCCTGCCCAAACGTTCACAGAAAATCTGTGTTGATGACGTGATTGCACAATTGCGTGCGGATTCTCGTCAACCCATACATGTTGACTGCGAAAATTTACAATTTGATCACGTTGGAAAGAAGCTCATCTGTAAAGAGAACATTTGCACTGAAATGAGGATTGACACATTGTTGGATGAACCATTCGCAGAAGTGTACCCGTGGAGACCAATCAGCTGCTGATAGTGCCTCCACAAGCTGTACATGGTACGGAAACAACTGGTTCTCCCGTAGCGCTCTCCATACAGTGACGTGGTCAATGTTACCTTGTACAGCAGCAACTTCTCTGACTCTGAAATTAGGGTTATCGTCAATTGCACGAAGAATTGCCTCGTCCATTGCAGGTGTCCTCGTCGTTCTAGGTCTTCCCCAGTCGCGAGTCATAGGCTGGAATATTCCGTGCTCCCTAAGACGCCGATCAATTGCTTCGAACGTCTTCCTGTCGGGACACCTTCGTTCTGTAAATCTGTCTCGATACAAACGTACCGCGCCACGGCTATTGCCCCGTGCTAATCGATACATCAAATGGGCATCTGCCAACTCCGCATTTGTAAACATTGCACTGACTGCAAAAGCACGTTCGTGATGAACACTAACCTGTTGATGCTACGTACTGATGTGCTTGATGCTAGTACTGTAGAGCAATGAGTCGCATGTTAACACAAGCACCGAAGTCAACATTATCTTCCTTCAATTGGGCCAACTGGTAGTGAATCGTGGAAGTACAGTACATACTGCCGAAACTAAAATGAGCTCTAACATGGAAATTAAGCGTTTCCGGACACATGTTCACATAACATCTTTTCTTTATTTGTGTGTGAGGAATGTTTCCTGAAAGTTTTGCCGTACCTTTTTGTAACACCCTGTATAAGGTACGGGTTTGAGAGTTGATGTTCCATGCCGTCTACAAACGTATTACCATCGTCGTCTGCATGACCTGTGCCAGAAACCACACCAGTAAGCACATTACAGAATAATGGTGTATTCATTAGAAGATTTGTGCCGACATGTAGTTATAGGGAACTTGCGTAATGGAATGGATGTATTGACTTTGCCTTTACCAGTGATATTGAAGACAGATATACTTATGAATTTCCGACATGACAAATTTAGTTATGTGTTCGGACGGTATCGGTTGGATAGCTCATTTATATATGCTCAATCGGGTAATGTGCCTATCACAGATAAAATTCTACGAACCGCGGCGGACTGTGGGAAAAAATTTCGTACAAAGACGTACAAATCGTGGCATTAAATATGTCATTTAAGAATGTGCAAATTAAACAATGGTATGTTTGCTCATAACGAGTTTAAGATTAATTTTCGTTTCTTTGAATTATTTGTGACGTTCATACTACCTTTTGGTAACGTTGCTGGTATGATCAAAATATGTGAAAGACGTTTAGGTAAATGTATTCATGTACAATATGATGAACGTTTTACTAGAGTTCTAAATATTTCTTCAGTATTATAGAAGGAACACCCGGCTTCTCGTAGCTCTATTGCACGACCTCGTTCAAACTCAATGAGTTTTTGATAATGGCGTCTTTGTCGCCTTAAAGGCATTCTTGACTAACATCAACTCACCACGTCCAGTCCCAAAGGGTTACTAACGCTCACGACCGTTCCAACGAGTATTTACAGCAAACCTGATTTATATCCTCATATTGGCGCTGCTAGCGCCACTCTTATGCGACCGGCGCGAAATCTGAATAGCTATCATCTCTCAGATGTAGAAAGACGCCTGACAACTATCGTTTATGTCGCACAACTCCTTCTTGGTGTCGCGCTTTTTTCCCGTCATTTTACATTAGCGTTGCTTTTAAAGTCATATTCACTCTTAATCGAATATGACTGCTTCAAAAATATGCAAAGGTTTTTCAGCCACCCTCTGTGGTCGAGCGGTTCTAGGCGCTTCAGTCAGGAACCACTCGGCTGCTACGGTCGCAGGTTCGAATCCTGCCTCGGGCATGGATGTGTGTGGTGTCCTTAGGTTAGTTAGGTTTAAGTAGTTCTAAGTATAGGGGACTAATGATCTCAGATGTTAAGTGCCGTAGTGCTTAGAGCCATTTGAACCATTTTAAAGGTTTTTCAGACCGCTACCAGTCACAATTTTTGCTGACGTATTTACATTATCTAATAAACTAACGCGTTTCTGGGTACAAGTGGCAATACAGGTAACGTTCAACAGAAGTACACGTATATATTAAAGTTATTTTTTACACTTTTGGTACGTGCACTTCTAGCCATTGCTATGGCTCCCTGGATCTCGTTAACCACTGTTTATAAGCTTGCAAAGGACGCTTAAAACACGATCAACTCTACCGTACAGTAGAAACAAAATGGCGGTCAAACCAAAGTTCCTAGAATGAAAGGAGGCGAGGTACTGGCGGAATTAAAGCATTGAGGACGGGGCGTGAGTCGTGCTTGGGTAGCTCAGTTGGTAGAGCACTTGCCCGCGAAAGGCAAAGGTCCCGGGTTCGAGTCTCAGTCCGGCACACAGTTTTAATCTGCCAGAAAGTTTCAAACCAAAGGTTGTTTTGATTGAACTATCGATGAGTCGACCCTGCTTGCTACATCATCGGCACACGTTGCTAACACACATCTCTGGTGATGGTCAACAAAATGCTGGCGTTATACAAAAATGTGGAAACACCGCGAGAAATGCATGTTTCAACATAAACGCAAATTCTGACTAAGCCTGCAGATTGCGCTGCCGTATTCGATCAGTAACGGCACCTGTGCAATGTCCTGAACACGTTATAAGTCTCAACCCTGATCAGGACAGTGATACGTGTAGCTGTGACTGCATTATGACGGATTCAAATAAACTAGAACGTGGGTAAATATTTTGTACTCGTATGGCGGGTGATCCCGTATCCAAGGTAGCCGAAGTGATTTGTGTTTCAAGTAGCATCGTATTGAAGATTTACACCGCATACAGAGATAGCAAAAAAAACATCATTCCCTAATTCACAACGCTGACGACAGTGTGCGGTCAGTGATCGTGACAGGCGGACATTGATCAGGATTGCAACGAAAAATAAGAGAACAACAGATGCTGAACTGAATGTCGCACTCGCGAATTCTATCAGCGCCAAAATAACACGAAGGGATCCCCGTAAGCAGGGAATTACAGGGCGAGATGGAATCGCAAAGCCACTGATCAATAATAAAAATCCTCGTAACAGGAAAACGTGGCTCCGAAGCCACAAAACATGGGATGAGGAACACTGGAAGAAAGTCAAAATGGTTCAAATGGCTTTAAGCACTGTGGGACTTAACATCTGAGGTCATCAGTCCCCTAGACTTAGAACTACTTAAACCTAACTAACCTAAGTACATCATACACATTCATGCCCGAGGCAGGATTCGAACCTGCGACCGTAGCAGCCGAGTGGTTCCTGACTGAAGGGCCCAGAACCGCTCTGCCACAGTGGAAGAAAGTTATTTGGTCGGATTAGTCTTGTTTCCCGCTATTCCCAACTTCTGTCCCAGTTTACGGCCCAAAAGTGAAACATGGCGGAAGGTTCAGTGATGATTTGGGTAGCCATATCGTGGTGTTCCATGGGCCACGTTGTTTTTCTGCAAGGTCGCATTACTGCCAATGATTATGTGGCCATTTTTGCTGATCAGGTCCATCCAATGGTGCAAGGTATGTTTCCCAATGGTGATGCTATGTTCCAAGATGATAGATGCTCTGTCCACTCAGCTCGCATCGCACAGGACAGGTTTTGTGAACACGAGTATGAATTTTCGCATCGTCCCTGGTCACCACTGTTACCAGATCTCAATATTATCGAGCGTTTGTGCCCTACTTTGGAGAGAAGTGTGCCTGATCGCTATCCACCCGCGTCATCGTTACTTGGACTTACCGCCGGCCGCGGTGGTCTAGCGGTTCTAGGCGCTCAGTCCGGAACGCGCGACTGCTACGGTCGCAGGTTCGAATCCTGCCTCGGGCTTGGATGTGTGTGATGTCGTTAGGTTAGTTAGGTTTAAGTAGTTCTAAGTTCTAGGGGACTGATGACCTCAGATGTTAAGTCCCATAGTGCTCAGAGCCAACTTGGACTTACCACTGTTTTGCAGAAAGAAAGATAAAAATATTTCTCTGAAAACGATGCGGGACCTATATGTATCCATTCCAAGGCGACTGCAAGCTGTTATGAATGGGTTTCCTACCCCGTGTAAGCTGCGGTTATGTATTGTCTTTATGATGTTCCCAAATTTTTGTCAAAAAAAATGGTTCAAATGGCTCTGAGCACTATGGGACTTAACATCTGAGGTCATCAGTCCCTTAGAACTTAGAACTACTTAAACCTAACTAACCTAAGGACATCACACACATCCATGCCCGAGGCAGGATTCGAACCTGCGACCGTAGCGGTCACGCAGTTCCAGACTGAAGCGCCTAGAACCGCTCGGCCACTCCGGCCGGCCAAATTGTTGTCCACCCCTTTACATTACAATAAGGGGAACTGGGACAATTTGATGTTAATAACGAGAGCATACAAAGTTTTTAATGAGTTATAAAGATATTGTTATCTGAATACAGATTCGTATATTATCTTAAACGTTACGTATTTACCTTTTTAGCAATATTAAATTGAAGTTGGTGGAGATATGTAAGTTATTGAAATCTAATTTCGTTTAGGACCTCGTTTTTCCGCTTCTGGGCATGGGTGAACAATTGCATCTTCTGTATGTTGTATATTTTCCAGCTCGTTTCTGAAGTGTGCAGTACTTTGCTGGTCGTTATTTATTGGAACATTGTGTCCTGTTACTATTGTATGCTTCGCTATAGCTCATTTGCCGGCTTTATCAAGTCTGAGGCAGTCAATGCGTTGCTTAAAACGGCTTTTAATATTTCTGCTCATTTGGTCAGAGTAGTACTTGTTGCAATGACTACATGTTACTTTGTAAATTCCCGACTTGCTCAGTTTCTCAGCTGGTTCTAAGAAGTCATGCTCCTGTTCCTTCCTTAAGATGTTAGTTGTGGAAGAAATGATGCTAATAACAGCGTTTACAAAGATAATAGTGGATGTAACACAAAACACCACAAGAAGACAATTATTTCATGTGAGCGAAATGAGGAATTGTTTTAAAAATGTAAGTGACGGTTTCTATTTACGATTTTTCATTTCTTTGAAACCACTCTAGAAATATCACGACTAGAAACTTGACATTCAACATGTTTTGAAAGAAAGGAGAAATCCAAATAAGATACCTTGCCGGTTTAAGGCACACAGACCACACTTCATGCTAAATACAAGTATCACAAACTGTATTCCCTTCCTCTGGTGCCCGCATCTCGTGGTCGTGCGGTAGCGTTCTCGCTTCCCACGCCCGGGTTCCCTGGTTCGATTCCCGGCGGGGTCAGGGATTTTCCCTGTCTCGTGATGGCTGGGTGTTGTGTGATGTCCTTAGGTTAGTTAGGTTTAAGTAGTTCTAAGTTCTAGGGGACTGATGACCATAGATGTTAAGTCCCATAGTGCTCAGAGCCATTTGAACCATTTTTGAACTGTTCGTGCAGATGGTTGTTGTCTTGCAAACGTCCCCATCTGTTGACTCAGGGATCGAGACGTGGCTGCACGATCCGTTACAGCTATGCGAATAAGATGCCTGTCATCTCGACTGCTAATGATACGAGGCCGTTGGGATCCAGCACGGCGTTCCGTATTACCGTCCTGAACCCACCGATTCCATAAGCTGCTAACAGTCATTGGATCTCGACCAACGCGAGCAGCAATGTCGCGATACGATAAACCGCAATCGCGATAGACTACAATACCTCGGAAACGTGATGGTACGCATTTCTCCTCCTTACACGAGGCATCACAACAAATTTTCACCTGTCAACTGCTGTTTGTGTATGTGAAATCGTTTGTAAACTTTCCTCATTCCAGCAAATTGTAGGTGTCGCCACCGGCGCCAATGCTTTGAAAAGCTAATCATTTGCATATCACAGCATCTTCTTCCTGTCGGTTAAATTTCGCATCTGTAGCACGTCATCTTCGTGGTGCAGCAATTTTAATGGCCAGTAGTGTAACAACTGGAAAATCTCACACGTGTCTCATCAGATCCAAGGGACTTTCCACTGTCGAGCGATTTCACTTAATTTTCTTTACCGCGGTCATTTATCTGGTGTTTCGCCGCTCGCGCAGTGATTGAAGGGAGAAACCATTTCCTCTGCATGGAAATATTCTAGAAAGACAGCCGTCTGTCTGTGTCGGTAGTTGCTCTCGTGGCCTAGCCTTGTTGGCACAAGGGATAATTCAGAATGGCTTATGGCCAAGGACCGTCGCTCATTCATAGAATGAATCATTCATCCTGGAAACGCAGCGCCGGCATGTTGATGGTTCTCTGTAATTGTCCTACATTCAAGTACTGTGCAAAAAACCTTGTTGACGTGGCCATCAGTCTAACTAGAGCGTGTGATGGCTGATAAGCATTACCAGTAGTGCGCAAACAAGAATGCCAACTGTGCAGAGTCTACATCACTCAAATACGCAATGTTAATTCCCGTAACGTAAAATAACTGTACACGTTATATCTGAAGATGACAATAATCATCGAAATCGCTTCAGGTGTCTTTTACATCTACATCTACATGATTACTACGCAATTCACACTTAAGTGCCTGGCAGATGATTCATCGAACCACTGTCAAGATATTTTTCTAGCATTCCACTCTCGAACAATGCGCGAGAAAAACGAACACTTTAATCTTTCCGCGCGAGCTCTGGTTTCTCTTATTTTATTAAGATGATCATTTCTGCATATGTAGGTGGGTGCCAACAAAATATTTTCTCTCTCTGAGGAGAATATTGGTGATTGAAATGCCGATCCCACACCGCACAGTAACACCCAGAAGAGGGCGGACAAGCGTAGTGCAAACAGTCTATTTCACAAACCTGTTGCATTTTCTAAAATGTTCTGCCAATAAATTTAATTGGTTCTGAATTGTAATTCCTAGATATTTAACTGAATTGACAGTCTTTGTATTTGTGTGATTTATCGTGTAGCCGAAAGTCAGCAGATTCCTTTCAGTACTCATATGGGTGACCTCATACTTTTCATTATTTAGGGTCAATTGACACTTTTCGTACCATACACATATGTTGTCTAAATCATTGGTTTTGATATTCTGATGCCTTTACTAGACGGTAAATTACACCGTCTTCTGCAAACAATCTAAGATGGCTGCTCAGATAGTCTCCTAAATCTTATATGTAGATCAGGAACAGTAGAGGGCCTGTAACAATTCCTTGGTGAACGTCGTGTGTTACTTCTGTTTCATTTGATGAGTTTCCGTCTGTGACACTTCTGATAGGAAATCTTGAATCCAGTCACACAACTGAGGCGACACTCCATAGGAATGCAGTTTGATTATAAGCAGATTGTGAGGAACGATATCAAGATCCTTTTGGAAATCCAGAAATATGGCATCAATTTGAGATCCCTGTTGATAGCACGTATTACTTCATGAGAATAAAGAGCTAGTTGTGTTTCACAAGAACGATAATTTTTTAATCCGTGCAGTGTGTCAACAGATGGTCTTGCTCAAGGTAATTCACCATCTTCGAATATAGTATATTTTCCAAAATCCTAGAGCAAATCAACTTTAGTGATATGGGACTGTATTTCATCTGATTACTCCTATTTCCTTTGTTGGGTATTGGAGTAACTTACGCAACTTTCCAGTTTTTAGGAACGGATCTTTCGACGAGTGAGCGGTTGTTTGTGATTGCTAAGTATGGAACCGTTGTAGCAGTATACTCTGAAAGGAACCCGATTGATATTCAATGTGGACCTGAGTCTTTGCCTTTGTTAAGTGATTTAAGCTGCTTCGCTACACCGAGGATATCTGCTTCTAAGTTACTCATGTTGGCAGTTGTTCTTGATTCGAACTGTGGAACATTTACTTCGTTTCCTTTGGTGAAAGAATTTCAAATAACTGTGTTTAGAATTCTGCTTTAATAGCACTACCATCATTAACATCACCATTGCTATCGAAGGTATTGATTGCATCTTGCAGGTGGTGTACTCTACGTACGACCAAAATGTCTTTGAGTTTTCTGCCAGATTTCGAGACAGAGTTTCGTTGGGGACACTATTAGAAGCATCTCACACTGAAGTTCGCGCTAAATTTCGAGGTTCTTTAAAACTTCTAATCTCTGCGGTTTTGCGATCTTGTAAATTTTGCATGTTTTTTCGTTGTTTCTGCGACGTTATTCTGACATTATTTGTTTATTTGGTATATATTTCAATTGCCTTGGATACTATTTCTTTGAATTTAAATCACATTAATGTCACGCTTAGATAGATTGGAAGAAGTAGAGACTGTCTCTTAGGAGATGTCATGTGATTTCCATCCGCTTTTTAAACTGAAGTACTTCGCGTTTATTTTTGGTGGGCTTCGGTGTTACGGTATTCAGTCTTTTTACAACAGCTTTGCCGTCACTACTCTCTGTATCCGTCGTGATGCTCCCTATTTGCTCAGAACCTGGCAAAGAAATATCTACATTTGGGATGGCATTTGATTCCAAAGAACATGTCTGTCGGCCAAATGTGTAGATATGACGCTTAGAATCCAACTAACTGCCTCTCTCTCTCTCTCTGTTGCTTCATCATAGACCAAGCATAGTGAAAATTATAATATGAATGTTAATATAAATGGAAAGACTATTAAAGAAGTAACCAGCACAAACTTTCTAGGAACTATAATAGACAAACATTTGGCATGGGGGGAGCACATAGATGCACTGGGTAAAAAGATAAACAAACAGATCTTCATCAAGCATAAAACAGCTAAGACTGTGGATGATAAAGTCCTCAGATCAATGTATTATGGACTTGTCTTCCCACATTTGTCTTATTCAGTTCATATATGGGGAAGTGCACAAGCTGGCTACCTAAAAAGAATATTCACAATTCAGAAAAGGGCAGTGAGATGCATTGCAAAAACACCACAAGACCGACCTGTAGGCAAGCTTTTGTACACTATGATATTATGACAGTATATTCACTGTACATATACCAAAGCATAATGGCGGTAAGGTCAAGCGATAAACACGTCCTAAATAAAGATGTACACAAACACGGTACAAGAGGAAATGAAAATTACTACATGATAAACAGAAATCTAAAACTGTCTATGACTGCCCCTGAAGAAGCAGGCAAAAGGTTTTTTAATAAACTCCCCAAAATCATTAAAAAAGAAATAGACCTAAAATGTTTTAAAAATCATTTGAAACTATATCTCACAGGGAAGTGTATGTACAGTTTGAGTGAATTCTGAGATGATGTTTAAATATGTTATATCATTACTGAAATGTACCTTTAAAAAGTATCATTTCTGTATGTTGTTTGGATTTGCGTGTATATATAATGTGAAACATGTAATACCTTTGTATGCTTATAGACTATTTCTGTTTAATTATGTGTTTCATTTATATATAATGAAATCAAGTTTGATGTTAATAGCCTATTGTATGACACACCCAATACCCTCAGCTGGATTTTCAGCTGGAGTCCATGGGCAAAGAATAAATAAATAAATAAATAAATAAATCTTCTTCTTCTTCTCCATCTCTTTCTTCAGCTCACTTCCTGGCGGCTACCCTTCAGGATATTTGCGCTATTAGTCACCAAATTTGGCGCCACCACTCCTGCACAGTATCTCTTCAGACTGGCATAAACAGAAGGCTTACGTCACGGCCTCCGACGTCAGTTGCGCCGATGAAAATTGTGGAAATTTCTCAACGGTATACTACGTCTCGCCCGAGAACCATATTTACAGCAATCGTGATGCTTTAAGTAATGAGTGTTATCGTATCAATTTCGATAACTCTATTTGTATCTAACACCATCTGCTGAATGTGAGCAGATTTCCTGTTAGTGGAAGTCAAGTAATAGGAGGTGTTCACAAATTAGTTGCAGAGCTGAAGTAGGATACTGCATTCAAAGTTGGGAAACGTGACAGCAAGCGCATACAATTGTTTTTGCAAGACATCCAGATACTACACAAGGACTTCCAGAGACAATGAATGACTCTACCAAGATGCAATGTTACTGATCATAGACTATGAGGGAGCATGTACCACATGTTGTTAACATCAAGAGCTTACAACACTCATGGAAGGAAAGATATACTACTACTGCCAGCGTGTTTGCCTATTTCACTGCTTCTGCTCACATATCAGTGATTATACAATATCAAGGCAAGCCATACTGTGTATCACATAGTTCTTTATTAAGGATTTTAACCATATTATTCTTTTAATTGTCCATCCAAACCTTACATTTGGGGTAATGGTAATCAACATAATGCAGAGGTAATGGCATTCACTCTCTAAATTACGCATCATTGCCCCAACAGCACACGTTTTTTTTATATCTTTTATGTTTCAGGTGGTTGGAAATTATACAAGGAAGACAGACAAAGTTAAATAGAATGCAGCAGATTTGATAAAAGCAAAACAAACTGTTGCTCAAGATTTATCGATTAGAAGGGCTACTGAAAGTTTTTAAACACCTTTTAGTACACTGCATATAATATTAAAGATTGGAAATGATTCAGACCTGAGCCTAGCAAGGTAATATGTACACCATGATAAAACACCTATTTCCCACAAAATGCGATTCAGTATCACTTCGATTTTATTGAGGTAGATACGGCTGTCAAAAATTGGTTATCTGATGAAAATGACTTAAATACTTACTTGAACTCAACATACAGTTTACAATACGTGATAATCTAAAAAGTGTTGAAGATGATCAAGCTCATACGTTTCCGCTATGTGTCAGAATAAATGTCGAAAGATTTGCGTTGCAAGACAAAGTCTGGCATAATCTAAATGAATTGCTGAAGCAATCAGTTTTCTTGCTAGATTCGAAAGCGGCAGGCAATAATTCACATGTTAATAGAGTAATACCTACTGAAGAGAAGCTTCACAAAATATAGATTATTACCTGAAATTTATGGTGGCTGTCGAAAATTAAGTGAAAGACTCAATTGTAGGAGTGGGAAGTTGCACATAAGTATCTTCTATCGGTTGAAAGACTTCCACAAAAAGTGCATTCTGAAGCTTTGGAAATAGTTCACGAATTTATTACGTTGGATTTCTTATATCTAATAACACACATTAGATTTTGGAAACAAATGTTAAAGGTTTTCTGACAGTTCGCCAGTGCAGCCGGCCGTTGTCGCCGAGTGGTTCTAGGCGCTTCAGTCTGGTGCCGCGCTGCTGCTGCGGTCGCAGGTTCGAATCCTGCCTCTGGAATGGATGTGTGTGATATCCTTAGGTTAGTTAGCTTTAAGTAGTTCTAAGTCTATGGGACAGATGACCACAGATGTCATGTCCCGTAGTGCTCAGAGCCATTTGAACCATTTTTTTACGTCAGCGCGAGTGTTTGGCATTGTCAGAGCTTCACCCTCCATTGCTGGTGTAGCACTGGTGTCGAGCTGGCGGCCGCAGATTACATGTCCCTGGTGCACCAGTGTCCAAGGGCTTTTTCCGTGGTCACTTCCGATGCGGCTCTCCACTTGATACCGGCATTGGTTGTTCGCTGCAGTACGAGAATCCAGGATCCATTCATCTTGAGGCTTCCTCCTTTTTTGTTGAAGCTATTATCATGTCTGCGTATTTCTAAAGCTTCTCTGAACAAGCAGGTGTGATAGCTCTTCTCTACAGCAAGAACTCCCGTGTCAGAGAATTTTGTTACATGATCGGTCTCACACAGCGCGTGCTCCGTCACGGCCAATTTGTCCACCTGCTCCAACCTGCAATGCCGCTTATGTTCTGTGATCCTGGTATTGATTGATCGTCGAGTCATTCAGACTTAAACTTTTCCACACGTACATGGTATGCGGTATGTTCCCGCATTGCAAATGGGTCCCTTTTCTCCTTCGCCCATGTGAGACAGTCTTTGATCTTCTTGTTCGGTTTATAAATATTCTTTACGTCGTGTTTGCTCAGTATACGGCCGATTCTGCCTGTCACTCTGGGAATGTTTAGCAGAAAAACCGTACTCGACCTTTCCTTTTCAAATGCGTCACTTCGCAGAGTGTTTGACTCTGTGACACTTCTTATGCAACTAGCAGAATACCCTTCGCCCCTCAGAACGCTTCCCAGACGTTTCATCTCGCGTCTGAGGTGCTGAAACGTAAATTAGGGCGATTCACAAACAACAATTTAAGTACACATGTTATTCCAAAAGCATTATCGTTGAAGTAGGGGCCAGGAGTTGCTGGTAAAAAACACACATTGATACGGAAATCTTTTATTTTAAAAGGCTTTGTCAGTAATAAATTTTTAAGTCTGGCATTTCTTTAAATTTTTTTTTCAAAACTATTTCAAATAGCTTGACAATTTTCATCATGAAAAGGAGATTACCAGGTATGACATTAACAACTTGCCGATAATGAGATTTTAACTTGACACACACACACACACACACACACACACACACACATATATATATATATATATATATATATATATATATATATATATATATATATATATATATTAAAAAACTCTTTTAAAAATAGCTCTATGTACAGGACACTGCAAGGTTTGACGTTAACAATAAGAAGATTTTAAACTTGTTATATCAATAAGGGAACAATTCCAAAAGCAAAAACAGTTGTCTTTCGCCAGTTACATAACTTACATTTGTTACAAGATAAATGTGAATAAGCCAACACACAAACCTTCACATTAAAGGCAGTTCATTCCTTAGCCCGGTGAGGGAGTGACACCTGTAAAGGGGCCCAAATCACAATATCCGGAATAGTTACTGGTGGTCTACAGGGCCATAGCAGATCAGCCCCAAGACTTCCATTACAAGCCGCCACCTCCCCGAGTTACTCAAAACCAGAAGATGTAGCAAGGGCGGTGCCTGCACAGACTCCGTACCACAGAGACCCGCGACACCGACCCTAAATCACCCAACTGAGGTGTGAATGAAAACGGCCCGACCAAGAATCAATTAGCACATTCCCGCGGACAAGCAAACGAAAAATGTGGTGGGACGACCCCAGCAAAACCACTGGTGAAGAAACTCATACACTTCACTAGAACTTGAAAACCTTCACTTATATATATAACTTTGTTTCATAAAAACAGTACTCAACTTCTCACACTCCACCCCCAGCACCGGGAACACGTCGCACTTCCAAATGCTCGTCAGAGCGAACCGCTGCCAGTGGTTTCAACAGCCGATAAGAAGACATACGGTCCCACGCGCTGATCTCCTGCACCACGGCTTCTAAGCTTCATAAGGCACGTACATGCGGGTAAGGCAGGCTTTTTAAGCCCCTGACAGCCAAGAGGTCGGCCAAAGCACGTGGCGAGCAGTTGACGACCCCCAACAGCAGGGCCCCGCTCGCGCCACCACCTCTCTCGGTCACCGCCCAGTACGTACTCATCGATCGTAGCGCGGCCGAACACTCGCTCCACCTCCCGACAGAGGGCGGTAGCGATCCAAACAGTGCGCCAAACCGAAAGCGCCACCGCAAACACTAGACGCGAAGCGAAAGCACTCCGCCCGGTGCGCTTTTCGAAGAACCGGACACAACTACGGCTCAGGTGCTGTCGCTCATATATTCGTCTTGCTCGCGTTACGCGCTATTAATCATGTCTCTTTTCTGGCTCGAGTGGTGATCTGACGGTTTGTGTAGGTATCTGTCGTTCGTGTCGGTTTTCCATACAAGCTGTGTCTCAGATTGGCAAAGGAGAAAACGGACGCATTTGCAATGTCAGGAATGTAGGGAATACCATGTACAAGCCGAAAAGTTTATGTTGGAATTATTGGACGATCAATCAACACCAGGATCACCGAACATAAGCAGTACTGAAGGTTGGAGCAGGTGGAGAAATTGGCCGTGGCCGAGCAGGCGCTATGTGAGACCGAACACATAGCAAAACTCGCCGACAAGGAAGTTTTTCCTGTAGAGGAGAGCTATCACATCCGCTTGTTCAGAGAAGCTACAGATACACACTAACATCAGAAAAGCTTCAGCAAGAAAGAAAGAAGAAGAACGGATCCTGTATTCCCGTCCATCAAAGAATGACCTTTGCAGGTCCCAAGGGGAGAACCGCACCGGAAATGCTCACGAAAAGCCCTTGGACGGTGGCACGCCAGGTACTTGTAATCTGCAGCCGCGATCTCGACTCCAGTCAACCACCAGCAATGGAAGGTGAAGCTTTGACAATGCCAGCCACTCGTGCTGGTGAAACATCAGATAAATCATCAAACAAACTCCGTCCGAAGAACAAGAAACAGAGCCAACAGTTGTTGTTGTTGTCTTCAGTCCTGAGACTGGTTTGATGCAGCTCTCCATGCTACTCTATCCTGTGCAAGCTTCTTCATCTCCCAGTACCTACTGCATCCTACATCCTTCTGAATCTGCTTAGTGTATTCATCTCTTGGTCTCCCTCTACAATTTCTATCCTCCACGCTGCTCTCCATTTCTAAATTGATAATCCCTTGATGCCTCAGAACATGTCGTACCAATCGATCCCTTCTTCTAGTCGAGTTGTGCCACAAATTTCTCTTCTCCCCAATTCTATTCAATACCTCCTCATTAGTTATGTGATCTATCCATCTAATCATCTGCATTCTTCTGTTACACCACATTTCGAAAGCTTCTATTCTCTTCTTGTCCAAACTACTTATCGCCCACGTTTCACTTCCATACATGGCCACACTCCATACAAATACTTTCAAAAATAGCTTCCTTACACTTAAATCTATTCTCGATGTTAACAAATTTCTCTTCTTCAGAAACGCTTTCCTTGCCATTGCCAGTCTACATTTTATACCCTTTCTACTTCTACCATCATCAGTTATTTTGCTCGCCAAATAGCAAAACTCATTTATTACTTTAAATGTCTCATTTCCTAATCTATTTCCCTCAGCATCACTCGATTTAATTCGACTACATTCCATTACTCTCGTTTTGATTTTGTTGATGTTCATCTTATATCCTCTTTCAAGACACTGTCCATTCCGTTCAACAGCTCTTCCAAGTCCTTTGCTGTCTCTGACAGAATTACAATGTCATCGGCGAACCTCAACGTTTTTATTTCTTCTCCATGGACTTTAATTCCTACTCCGAATTTTTCTTTTGTTTCCTTTACTGCTTGCTCAATATAAACATTGAATAACATCAGGGATAGGCTACAACCCTGTCTCACTCCCTTCCCAACCACTGCTTCCCTTTCATGTCCCTCCACTCTTGTAACTGCCATCTGGTTTCTGTACAAATTGTAAACAGCTTTTCGCTCCCTGTATTTTACCTCTGCCACCTTTAGAATTTGAAAGAGAGTATTCCATTCAACATTGTCAAAAGCTTTTTCTAAGTCTACAAATGCCAGAAATGTAGGTTTTCCTTTCCTTAATCCAGCTTCTAAGATAAGTCGTAGGGTCAGTATTGCCTCACGTGTTCCAACATTTCTGCGGAATCCAACCTGATCTTCGCCGAGGTCGGCTTCTAACAGTTTTTCCATTCGTCTGTGAAGAATTCGCGTTAGTATTTTGCAGCTGTGACTTATTAAACTGATGGTTCGGTAATTTTCACATCTGTCAACACCTGCTTTCCTTGGGATTGGAATTATTATATTCTTCTTGAAGTCTGAGGGTATTTCGCCTGTCACATACATCTTTCTCATCAAATGGTAGAGTTTTGTCAGGACTGGCTCTCTCAAGGCCGTCAGTAGTTCTAATGGAATGTTGTCTACTCGCGGGTCCTTGTTTCGACTCAGGTCTTTCAGTGCTCTGTCAAACTCTTCACGCAGTATCGTATCTCCCATTTCATCTTCATCTACACCCTCTTCCATTTCCATAATGTTGTCCTCAAGTACATCGCCCTTGTATAGACCCTCTATATACTCCTTCCACCTTTCTGCTTTCCCTTCTTTGCTTAGAACTGGGTTGCCATCTGAGCTCTTGATATTCATAGAAAGGGTTCTCTTTTCTCCACAGGTCTCTTTAATTTTCCTGTAGGCAGTATCTATCTTACCCCTAGTGAGATAAGCCTCTACATCCTTACATTTGTCCTCTAGCCGTCCCTGCTTAGCCATTTTGCACTTCCTGTTGATATCATTTTTGAGACGTTTGTTATTCATTTTTGCCTGCTTCATTTACTGCATTTTTATATTTTCTCCTTTCATCAACTAAATTCAATATTTCTTCTGTTACCCAAGGATTTCTACAAGCCCTCGTCTTTTTACCTACTTGATCCTCTGCTGCCTTCACTACTTCATCCCTCAGAGCTATCCATTCTTCTTCTACTGTATTTCTTTCCCTCATTTGTAACAATTGTTCCCTTATGCTCTCCCTGAAACTCTGTACAACCTCTGGTTTAGTCAGTTTATCCAGGTCCCATCTCCTTAAATTCCCACCTTTTTGCAGTTTCTTCAGTTTTAATCTACAGACTCTACCAACAGATTGTGGTCAGAGTCCACATCTGCCCCTGGAAATGTCTTACAATTTAAAACCTGGTTCCTAAATCTCTGTCTTACCAGTATATAATCTATCTGATAACTTCTAGTATCTCCAGGATTCTTCCATGCATACAACCTTCTTTTATGATTCTTGAACCAAGTGTTAGCTATGATTAAGTTATGCTCTGTGTAAAATTTTACCAGACAGCTTCCTCTTTCATTTCTCTCCCTCAGTCCATATTCACCCACTATGTTTCCTTCTCTCCCTTTTCCTACTTTCGAATTCCAGTCACCCATGACTATTACATTTTCGTCTCCCTTCACTACCTGAATAATTTCTTTTATCTCATCATACATTTCATCAATTTCTTCTTCATCTGCAGAGCTAGTTGGCATATAAACTTGCACTACTGTAGTAGGCATGCGCTTCGTGTCTATCTTGGCCACAATAATGCGTTCACTATGCTGTTGGTAGTAGCTTACACGCACTCCTATGTTCTTATTCATTATTAAAGCTACTCCTGCATTACCCCTATTTGATTTTGTATTTATAACCTTGTATTCACCTGACCAAAAGTCTTGTTCCTCCTGCCACCGAACTTCACTAATTCCCACTATATCTAGCTTTAACCTATCCATTTCCCTTTTTAAATTTTCTAACCTACCTGCTCGATTAAGGGATCTGACATTCCATGCTCCGATCCGCAGAACGCCAGTTTTCTTTCTCCTGATAACTACGTCCTTTTGAGTAGTCCCCACCGGGATATCCTATTGGGGGACTATTTTACCTCCGGAATATTTTACCCAAGAGGACGCCATCATCATTTAACCATACAGTAAAGCTGCATGCCCTCGGGAAAAATTACAGCTGTAGTTTCCCCTTGCTCTCAGCCGTTCGCAGTACCAGCACATCAAGGCCGTTTTGGTTGGTGTTGTAAGGCCAGATCTGTCAATCATCCAGACTGTTGCCCCTGCAACTACTGAAAAGGCTGCTGCCCCTCTTCAGGAACCACACGTTTGTCTGGCCTCTCAACAGATACCCCTCCGTTGTGGTTGCACCTACGGTACGGCCATCTGTATCGCTGAGGCACGCAAGCCTCCCCACCAACGGCAAGGTCCATGGTTCATGGGGGTAGGAGCCAACAGTTAGGGACTGTGATTTCAAGAGGTTCGTATGAGCAGTTGCCAGCGGGCTCGTGCGCATGCGCAGAGACGAATTCGTGTATGAGCAGTGCCTTCCTCCCGCTTCTGCCTACTTGAAGCGTGACTGTTGGCCGTATGAGCAGTAGCAGCAAGTAGCCAGAAGCTACCTGGAAAAATTTTTCCGGCGAGCCCAAGCTGCCAGTTTCGCGCATGCGCAGAGCAAGCTGAGCTATAGTGGGGGGGAGGGGGCTCCTTCCCCATGTGACCCGTGTATGTGTTTCGTGTTTTCGTAATATAGCTGGTCTCTTCGTTTACAGCTCCCACGTCAAATGAAATCAAAACAAATTCCTGTGGCCGGGAGCCATCAAGTGAATTAATATACATTCTAATAACCATGTAAGACCAAAATAAGTTAGTCGTTTCAATTTTATATTATTTCCACGTTATTAGCAATCAACCATTAATGTCTTAATGAAGCTATTTCTGCCTGTTTTTTTAGAGAAGTTTGCTTCTATTAGTCTTTTTTTCCGCAGAGGCAGTTAGTTTATTTTAAACGAAGTGTTTCATTCCGCACTATTGGCTACATTCAACTTCGTTCAATTTCAAGTGCAAATTTTCATTTTCTGGGACGAATGACATTATACCATAATAAAGAACCAAACATGAGAATACAGTACTGGACCTCGAAGAAACTTGGTATCACGAAAACCACATGAAAAGCTGAATATCAGGTACTTCAGAGTGCATCTGGACATAGAAATGTGCAATTAGAGCGGAATGAAGCATTTTAGTATGGTTTACGAAATTCCGATGCTGCTGGAGTAGTCTCTCGTGTCCTGTTCCTTTATGACACTGTAAGATCCCTTACTGCTATATACGTACGAACATACGTAAACATTTATTTGAAGCTGACTAAGTAGGCAAATTTGGTCAGTAGTTTTGAACTAAATATTTTGTTTCAAATATAATGACAGCTGTAGCAGAATTTTACAAATCTGCCTTCTGTGAAAGTGTTTTTCGATCACAAGGCACTTGTCTAGTACTTCCTCTAGGCCTGAAGTTATTTCTTAATTTGTGTTTACGTCTTAAATTTATAGAATGCCATTCTACGCTAAATTTTAGACTGGCAGCATATGGTGTTTTACCGTTTTAACTACGCACATGGCTTCATATTTAATCCTAGAGCAGAATATAAACTGTCAGTTGTACAGTTTCTTTGCCTCACATATAACCTTGTTAATTTTTTGCACATTTTGAAATAGTCATGAAATTTATTGTCCTTTATTCCGGTGTAAGCTACACCAGAAACTGCGTTTTTTTTTTTTTTTTTTTTTTTTTGCAAGAAATTTGTATTCCATCCTAATAGCTTTTTGCAGTGCTGTGTAGATGTAAACCAGTTGGAAATGCTACTTAACAGTATTGCAGAGTACGAATTTAAGAAACAATCTGTCAAATTCACCTCATAGCAAAATGTTATGGTACTTCGAGCTGTGGGGTATAATTTTGAAATGATATTTTGGCAAGAACTGCTTCCTTATTTGCATCCTTTATCTGGGTGGGATATGATAAAAAAATTGCTCTAAGTACAACTCTGTATGTCCTCTCAGCAACATGCCGCAGGGCTGCACATGGTCACGTGATGCCCCACCACGAAATTCCACCAGAAATTCGACGAAAAGCGTATGAGCAGAGCAAGCACCAAGTACGGGCTGCCTACGTTATCGTAGCTGTGCATGCGCAGTACAGCCTGTTGCCTGGCGCTGTCTGGTAACTGCTCAAACGAACCTATCACATCCGCTTGTTCAGAGAAGATACAGATACACACCAACATGAGAAAAGCTTCAGCAAGAAAGAAAGAAGAAGAACGGACCCTGTATTCCCGTCCAGCAACGAACGACCGTTGCAGGTTGCAAGGGGAGAACCGCCCCGGAAATGCCCACGGAAAAACCCTTGGACGTTGGCGCGCCAGGTACATGTAATCTGCAGCCGCGATCTCGACTCCAGTCCACCACCATCAATGGAGGGTGAAGCTTTCTTTAATGCCAGGCACTCGTGCTGGTGAAACAAATCGTGAAACAAACTCTGTCCGAAGAACACTAAACAGAACCAACAGTTAAGGGCTGTGTTTGATTTCATGGAGAATTGAAATTACAGGCAGATTTATGGTGCCATTATTACAAGCCCATCTTGACAGAAGGCTGGCATTTAACGTGTGGACATGTGAGGTGCCTGTCTTATCTCACTTCCCAGGAGCCAGCACCCGCTCCCAACTTTTATGACACTTGATACGCGGCAGCTTAACTTATCACGCGCTAGTTAAACAGCAGTAGTTAATATTTGTTTTATCACTAAATTGTAATTATTGCCAGTCAATGTAACCCTGCAGCACAGGAGCATAGATACAACAAATGCATCTGAGTTCCCTGGAATATGCATATCTGTTTCCTGTCGCTTGAAATTTGGAGATACAACATGCGCATTTCAGGCTGCACTGCAGTTACACTGATGATGTGCGTTTTGAAGTATACATACCTTCAAGATCATGTTTCTTGAAATGTGGAAACAACATGTAGTGCAAAATGGTTCAAATGGCTCTGAGCACTATGGGACTCAACTGCTGAGGTCATTAGTCCCCTAGAACTTAGAACTAGTTAAACCTAACTAACCTAAGGACATCACAAACATCCATGCCCGAGGCAGGATTCGAACCTGCGACCGTAGCGGTCTTGCGGTTCCAGACTGCAGCGCCTTTAACCGCACGGCCACTTCGGCCGGCCAACATGTAGTGCATGTGCCGATAAGATAGGACTTGCTGACTGATGCAACAAATTGCTGAGTAGTGGCATTTTTCGTCTGTTGAAACTGGTTTCAACCTGTTGACTCAGCATGATTGTGTATTACAAAAGCAGAATATCCATGGTGAGTAACATGTCGTTGTTCTGTCATCACAGAGCCATAGTCGTAGTCATCACAATCATCGCCGTTGTTCAACTTGGTCTTCTTTTTGGGCATAAAATTAAGCATGGCGTGCACTACATCCTACTTCTAGTAATAAAATTTACATTTTGCTTATCAGTTACATGTTATAATTCAAGAAATCAGGGACCCTTCTGCTCACATGTTGCAGAACTTGAAGAAATGTGCACTGAAAGACTATTAGCATTGGAGAAGGGAGAGAGTCCTCCAATATTGAGCACAAGACACATTAACACAGAATTTGGAATGAAAATGCTGTTTTATCTGAAGGACTGCGAAATATTTCTACCTTCTAGATTCTCAACTATCATTGATGCTAAACTTGACTTTCTCAACAGTGACGCCATGTGCTTGATCTATCGTGAAATAGTGAACAACATGGAAACAGTCGATTTCGAAACTACTCGTATGGTCTAACGTAACTCTTTTATATGTACCTAGTACAAAAATCGTGTGAATAAAACTGTCATTTCCTATTCATGAAGTATCACGCAGTGGAACTGTAAGAAATAACAATGTTTGTTCTCTAAAAGAAGTTTGTTATGGCTCTATGTTTAACTTGCAAGAGTGTTTAGTTCTCACATATAGTCACTGGTTTTGGTTACAATCAAAACGCTTTTTTGGACCTGAATGTCAAAATAATGTTATTGCTGTACAGAAGCTGAACACTTTCCTCCTTTTGAAGTGTGTGGTAAGCTTGAATGAAACCATTACACTGAAGTGTTTCTATTTCACTATAACAATCTGCTTGATTGTTACATTAAGGATATGTTATTCTTATTGTATACATTATGCCCACAAACTGCAGTTCAGAGCCATTTCGATATTACTAAAGCAGATTCAGCTGTCATAATGTGGCTAGCAAGTGGCTGTTTTTCAAACATTCACTCAAATTGCATCAACTTAATGTTGCAATAACTGATATCCCAGAAAGTATTGAAGGTGAATTGGAATTTGTATTAAATTCGTTTGTTTTCACTGTGTGACAGTGTAAGATGACAAACAATTTGTCTTGCAAGTCAAAGTTAACTGCGATTTTAGTGTATGTGCGAAAAAGTGATTTCTTGTATGAAAAAATATAAAAAAATATATTACAATAAAAATTTATATCTATCGTATATTTTTTTCATTTCCTCTGTAATATATTATAATATTGTTGTCTCATTAAAATGATCATTACAGAGAGAAGAGAGAGAGAGACGAAATTTACGGAAACCTTTCAGAATGTTACATAAACATTTTTGTAATATATAAATCAAGCAGGTAACATTTCTTAATTATGATGATGATGAGGTAGGTGTGGAAATATTTTAGATAATATTTTGATGTTTTGTATACACACAAGATGAAATATAATGACACGACTGTACAGTATTTGACATAAACAGAGAGAAAGAGATGGAATACAGACATGGAACGTTATCCAGTGTGTGTGTGTGTGAGTGAGTGTGTGTGTGTGTGTGTGTGTGTGTGTGTGTGTGTGTGTGTGTGAGTATGTATGAACATGATGGCATTTTTATGTAATTCAAGTGTAACTTACGTATTTTTTTAGCAGTTCAAGAGGAGGTTATATATTGTTTTCTTGACATGAAAATACTGTACATCTTTGAATATGGAGCCATTTTCACGCAATGCTAGTGAAGATTTCCTAATTGCTTTTATACATGGCGCCATTTTTACGCAGTTCCGGTTAAGACCGTGAAATTTAGTAGCTACATTGTGATTGACTGGCTTATTTTAACCTTCGGGTGAGCACGCCTGTGTATAAAGTGCGCCAACCACAAATAACATTGTCTTGTACCGTTCCACTGTTATTTATCAGGTTCGAGCCCATACCTATTCCTTCATTATTGCTTCAGCTAACACGGTGATAAGTTGTGTCTTCATACATCCAATTGAGCAGTAGTAATATAAAAGAAACACGAACTAGGCAAGAAAAAAAAATTAAGAACCGTGCAAGAAAATGCTCCAGATTCCAAGGTAGCACCACAGACACAAAGAGAGACCGCTGACTACGTGGTAAGCGGTCGGCTGGGATCTGATACAACTGCACTATTTAATGCTACGTGTGGATCATTACTGAGGAGTTACACTTACATGCGAGAAAATAGAGATATAATGAAAGTTTTTTTACTATTGTTTAATTAAACAATGATTTAGCTTATATAATAGAAGTTTATTTTATCATTTTTAACTAAATTAAGATTAAATCGTGATTTTGCTCATACATGTTTACCTTAGCAACATAAAGAAAGCTTTTCTTTAGATTCTTTAAATTAAAACTGAAGGAACTGCAAAAAGGTGGGAATTTAAGGAGATGGGGACATGGATAAACTGACAGAACCAGAGGTTGAAGAGAGTTTCAGGGAGAGCATTAGGGAACGATTGACAGGAATGGGGGAAAGAAATACAGAAGAAGAAGAATGGGTAGCTTTGAGAGATGAAATAGTGGAGGCAGCAGAGGGTCAAGTAGGTAAAAAGACGAGGGCTAGTAGAAATATTTGGGTAACTGAATATATATTGAATTTAACTGATGAAAGGGGAAAATATAAATACGCAGTAAATGAAGCAGGCAAAAAGGAATACAAACGTCTCAAAAATGAGATCGACAGGAAGTGCAAAATGGCTAAGCAGGGATGGCTAGAGGACGAATGTAAGGATGTAGAGGCATATCTCAATAGGGATAAGATAGATACTGCCTACAGGAAAATTAAAGAGACCTTTGGAGAAAAGAGAACCACTTGTATGAATATCTAGAGCTCAGATGGTAACCCAGTTCCAAGCAGAAAGGTGGAAGGAGTATATAGAGAGTCTATACAAGAGCGATGTACTTGAGGACAATATTATGGAAATGGAAGAAAATGTAGATGAAGATGAAATGGGAGATTTGCTTCTCCTTGAAGAGTTTGACTACTGATAGCCTTGGGAGAGCCAGCCCTGACAAATCTCTACCATCTGGTGAGCAAGATGTATGAGACAGGCGAAATACCCTCAGACTTCAAGAAGAATAATTCCAATCCCAAAGAAAGCAGATGTTGACAGATGTGAAAATTACCGAACTATCAGTTTAATAAGTCACAGCTGCAAAATACTAACACGATCCCATACAAATGTTGGAACACGTGAGTCAATACTGACCCTACGACTTATTTTAGAAGAAAGATTAAGGAAAGGCAAACCTACGTTTCTAGCATTTGTAGCTTTTGACAATGTTGACTGGAATACTCTCTTTCAAATTCTGAAAGTTGCAGGGTTACAATACAGGGAGCGAAAGGCTGTTTACAATTTGTTGAGAAACCAGATGGCAGTTATAAGAATCGAGTGGCATGAAAGGGAAGCAGTGATTGGGAAGGGAGTGAGACAGGGTTGTAGCCTATCCCCGATGTTATTCAATCTGTATATTGAGCAAGCATTAAAGGAAACAAAAGAAAAATTCGGAGTAGGTATTAAAGTCCATGGAGAGGAAATAAAAACGTTGAGGTTCGCCGATGACATTGTAATTCTGTCAGAGACAGCAAAGGACTTGGAAGAGCTGTTGAACGGAATGGACAGTGTCTTGAAAGGAGGATATAAGATGAACATCAACAAAAGCAAAACGAGGATAATGGAATGTAGTCGAATTAAGTCGGGTGATGTTGAGGATATTAGATTAGGAAATGAAACACTTAAACTAGTAAAGGAGTTTTGCTATTTGGGGAGCAAAATATCTGATGATGGTCGAAGTAGAGAGGATATAAAATGTAGACTGGCAACGGTAAGGTAAGCGTTTCTGAGGAAGAGAAATTTGTTAACATCGAGTATAGATTTAAGTGTCAGGAAGTCGTTTTAGAAAGTATTTGTATGGAGTGTAGCCATGTATGGAAGTGAAACATGGGCGATAAGTAGTTTGGACAAGAAGAGAAGAGAATCTTTCGGAATGTGGTGCTACAGAAGAATGCAGATGATTAGATGGGTAGATCACATAACTAATGAGGAGGTATTAAATAGAATTGGGGAGAAGAGAAATTTGTGGCACAACTCGACTAGAAGAAGGGATCGATTGGTACGACATGTCCTGAGGCATCAAGGGATCACCAATTTAGAAATGAAGAGCAGCGTGGAGGATAAAAATCGTAGAGGGAGACCAAGAGATAAGTACACTAAGCAGATTCAGAAGGATGTAGGATGCAGTAGGTACTGGGAGATGAAGAAGCTTGCACAGGATAGAGTAGCATGGAGAGCTGCATCAAACCAGTCTCTGGACCGAAGAGCACAACAACAACATTCTTTACACGTGAACGAAATACGCTGTGTGCCCACTCCTGGTATCAAAAACGACACGGCCTCTGGAGGGTTGATGCTTACAAAAATACTAGGCCGTGACTGCTGTTTCATTTTTATGTCGTTTTTAAATACTATTCTGCGATGGGCTGTATAGTGCAAGGTGTTGATAATGACACTGATGCCGTCATTGATAAGGGTGACGACATCATCTATAAAAGGGTGTGGCTTGTGACAACAGAGATGAGGGGCATATGATGAGCTTCGGCAGATGGTTGAAGGTCCAAGTGCACCAGCTGGCCCATAGATACACTATTCATATGGTCAGATGGACCGTCGTTCGCATTACTCTCGTCAATGGACGTGTTTACTTTATTGCCACAGAAGCCTATCATATTGCGTGTGTCTGTCCCACTGGAGGCGACTCAGTGATACAATGTGAGGCAGTCTCACGCTGTGAGCAGGACAAGATTGCCCTGTATTGGCCCGCTACAGGGGAGAGGGGGAGAGGGAATTATATCAGCATTCTGGGCGACCATCTTCATCCTATGTAGCAAACTGTCCTCTGTGAAAAACGACTTCTGTGCCAAGACAATCCGCCAATTCACACTTCCGAAATAATCCTTGACTGTTTTAATGAACACGATGACAAAGTACAACACCTAGCACGTTACGCTGATCTGAATATAAATGAAACTCTGTGAGTTATTTTTGGAGGACAAACTTCGCAGTCGACTTCTTTCCACAAGGCCACTTTCTGAATTTTCCTTTATCCTCTGACTGTTGTTCATGTATTTTTGCATCTAATGAGACAAGATTTTGTCTCTAGTTACAGGTGTTCGTGTTATTTTATCCAAACACTGTACAACTCGTGCAACAAACTGGTTGTCATATCGAGAACGTTCCGAGGCATATATTCCTATGTTAAACTTTATGCATGCAATACTCTTTACAACCTCCAGAAGTAACATAATTTATACAGTAACCGATAATTTTCTTGAAAGTCAACGTGGAGATCGTGAATTTCGTTGTGACTCATTCGGATGAGTTGATGCGTTTCTAGTCGTGGTGCAACCTGTATACAAAGCATGTGTAACATAATTGCGTTAAGTACTTATACTCACATACAATATATTCCAAAATGGGAGGTGACGTACCTTTTTTATGTGGCGTTTATAAGGACACTTTACAGTTAAAACATAGAGGTCGGAAAGTAGCAATTGCATTTCTGGCCTGTGATAGAAGCGAGACAGCAGTAACAAGGTGACTGCCTATGATGGTAAAGCTATTTGGCAAACTGTCAGACATGCTGCATATGCTTTTATTTACGTGCTTTGTGGTGGATATGCTAGGTTGATTGAGAAGAATTACTAGGATATTTCAATAAATAATGATATGTATCTGAAGCACTTACGAGGACTTTCCCTTATATATATATATATATATATATATATATATATATATATATATATATATATAAGGGAAAGTCCTCGTAAGTGCTTCAGATTTGATGTTTCTCCGTAGTGAACCATCACAATGGAGTCTACGCAAGACACTTGGTACGATCAACGTTCTGTAATTGAATGGTTGGTTGCGGATAAAGAAACTGTGGTGAACATCCATAAACGTTTGTGTGCGGTATAGGTTAATGACGCAGTTGATAAAAGTACTGTTGGACAATGAGTAAAGAGTAAGTGCAGAAACTCAGCTCAGTGATCGGCCATGTTCAGGACCGTGTATTAACGAAAGTACATTGTACAGTGCGACGTTTCAATGGCATTTTATATATTGTTGTAGATTTTCGCATTTTGAAAGTAGTTTATATCTTCGAGGGAAGTATGGTCGATACTCGGGAGAGAATTGTGACAGTCACTGGCTATTTGAACCTTTGTGTAGTTAATTCGTTATACCAGTTAAACAATGGACATAACACAGTTATGGGTAATAGCCTACAGTAATAGTAAAAGAAATATTTTACTGGCGCTCATTATAGTGTTGCTTTATAAAACTCATCCCGCCCACCTTTTACACTTCTTTTCAAGAGATGTATAAATTTCTGAGATTATTTGAGAATTTGTTGACGGTATTTTAAATCCGTCTTTGCAGCTACAAGAAAAGGCCCCATTTTTGTCCCTAAACTCCTTTCCATTTCCTGAAAAAGAAAAAAAACCGCAAGTGGTCTGTGATGAAACATATTTACAATCTGACTTGCTTTTTGCATTTAAAAACCATTCTTTGCAAGAGAGGTTGATGCTACAATGTGTTAAGTCCGATTTTGGCTCTAATTAGGAAACGCGTTCTAAAAATGGTTCAAATGGCTCTGAGCACTATGGGACTTAACTTCTGAGGTCGTCAGTCCCCTAGAACTTAGAACTACTTAAACATAACTAACCTAAGGACATCACACACATCCATGCCCGATGCAGGATTCGAACCTGCGACCGTAGTGGTCACGCGGTTCCAGACTGTAGCGCCTAGAACCGCTTGACCACTCCGGCCGGCAAACGCGTTCTGCTTGCGTGTTTTTGAGGTATTCTCTTGTTTGGCATTGTTGTTAATTTTTATAACACTTGGTTCCACAGTTGGAACACTGTCTAGTAATCTTTCGACCATATTTTTCCATGCATTTTTTTCTTGCACTCTTCCTTGTTTAACATCCTGTGTCCGTTTTCACAAACTAACAACATTTTCACATTGGCGGGAGCTGTAACTCATGAATTATACCTGTAATTACATTACACCTTTTTGGAAATTCTGAGTCGTCGTTCCTTCTATTGTACTATATACCATTTTTGAGACGTATTTTACTTTTGATTTTCTGAGCACGTTTTTAAATCAACTTTTCTGTCGCAAAAAAATGACTTTACAGAAGCTAAGCCATGTCTCCGCTATATCCTTTCTTTCAGGAGTGCTAGTTCTGCAAGGTTCGCAGGAGAGATTCTGTAAAGTTTGGAAGGTAGGAGACGAGATACTGGCAGAAGTACAGCTGTGAGTAGCGGCCGTGAGTCGTACTTCGGTAGCTCAGTTGGTAGAGCACTTGCCCGCGAAAGGCAAAGGTCCCGAGTTCGAGTCTCGGTCGGGCACACAGTTTTAATCTGCCAGGAAGTTTCATAGCTAAATGTTGCTCGCAGCAATATATGGCCTAATACGCTCCAAACGCAGAATCATAGTGACCCTTATCTATCATAGCAAACTTTTAGAATTTTCCACGGTGTGTTACTTATATGAAAATTATCGAAATAACTATGACAGGCGGTTCGTCATGAAGCTGATATACAGGGTGGTCCATTGATCGTGACTGGGCCAAATATCTCACCAAATAAGCTTCAAACGAAAAAACTACAAAGAACGAAACTCGTCTAGCTTGAAGGGGGAAACCAGATGGCGCTATGATTGGCCCGCTAGATGGCGCTGCCATAGGTCAAACGGATATTAACTGCGTTTTTTAAAAATAGGAAACCCCATTTTTATTACATATTCGTGTAGTACGTAAAGAAATATGAATGTTTTAGTTGGACCACTTTTTTCGGTTTGTGATAGATGCCGCTGTAATAGTCACAAACATACAATTTTAGACGAACAGTTGGTAACAGGTAGGTTTCTTAAATTAAAATACAGAACGTAGATACGTTTGAACATTTTATTTCGGTTGTTCCAATGTGATACAGGTACCTTTGTGAATTTATCATTTCTGAGAACGCATGCTGTTACAGCGTGACTATCTGTAAATACCACATTAATGCAATAAATGCTCAAAATGATGTCCGTCAACCTCAATGCATTTGGCAATACGTGTAACACACTCCTCTGAACAGCGAGTAGTTCGCCTTCCGTAATGTTCGCACATGCATTGACAATGCGCTGACGCATGTTGTCAGGGGTTATCGGGTGGATCACGATAGCAAATATCCTTCAACTTTCCTCACAGAAAGAAATCCGGGGTTGTCAGATCCGGTGAACGTGCGGACCACGGTATATTGGTTCGACGACCAATCCACCTGTCATGAAATATGCTATTCAATACCGCTTCAACCGCACACGAGCTACGTGCCGGACATCCATCATGTTAGAAGTACATCGCCATTATGTCATGTAGTGAAACATCTTGTAGTAACATCGGTAGAACATTACGTAGGAAATCAGCATACATCGCACCATTTAGATTGCCATCGATAAAATGGGGGCCAATTATCCTTCCTATCATAATGCCGCACCATACATTAAACCGCCTAGGTACCTGATGTTCCACTTGTCGCAGCCATCGCGGATTTTCCGTTGCCCAATAGTGCATATTATGCCGGTTTACGTTACCGCTGTTGGTGCATGACGCTTCGTCGCTAAATAGAACGCGTGCAAAAAATCTATCATCGTCCCGTAATTGCTCTTGTGGCCAGTGGTAGAACTGTACATGACGTTGAAAGTCGTCGCCATGCAATTCCTGGTGCATAGAAATACGGTACGGGTGCAGTCGATGTTGATACAGCATTCTCAACACCGACGTTTTTGAGATTCGCGATTCTCGCGGAATTTGTCTGCTACTGATGTGCGGATTAGCCGCGACAGCAGCTAAAACACCTACTTGGGCATCATCATTTGTTGCAGGTCGTGGTTGACGTTTCACATGTGGCTGAACACTTCCGGTTTCCTTAAATAACGCAACTATCCGGCGAACGGTCCGGACACTTGGACGATGTCGTCCAGGATACCGAGCAGCATACATAGCACAAGCCCGTTGGGCATTTTGATCTCAATAGCCATACATCAACACAATATCGACCTTTTCCGAAACTGGTAAACAGTCCATTTTAACACGGGTAATGTATCACGAAGCAAATACCTTCCGCACTGGCGGAATGTTACGTGATACCACGTACGTTTGTGACTATTACAGCGCCACCTATAACAAAGCGAACAAAGTGGTCCAACTAAAGCATTCATATTTCTTTACGTGCTACACGAATATGTAATAAAAAAATGGGAGTTCGTATTTAAAAAAACGCAGTTGACCAACCATAGCGCCATCTGGTTTCCCCCTTCAAGCTATCCGAGTTTCGTTCTTTGTAGTTTTTTCGTTTGATGCTTATTTCGTGAGATATTTGGCCCGGTCACTATCAATGGACCACCCTGTATATTGAGGTGACAAAAATCATGAAGTAGCGATACGTACATGTACAGATGGCCGTGGCATCGCGTACACAAGGTATAACAGGACCGTGCATTGGCGGAGCTATCATTTGTACTCAGCTGATTCATGAGAAAAGGTTTGCGACGTGAATATACCCGAACGACGGAAATTAACAGACTTTGAACGGAATGGTAGTTGGAGCTAGACGCATGGGACATTCCGTTTCGGAAATCGTTAGTGAACTCAATATTACGAGATCCAGTGTGAAAGAATATGTCTAGAATACCACATTTTAGGCATCACCCCTCACCTCGGACCATGTGGTGGCACTTAACGACCGAGAGCAGCAGCGTTGGCGTACAGTAATTAGCGGTGACAGACAAACAACAAATTGTGAAAAAAAAAAACGCAGAAATCGATGCGAGACGTTCGATGAACATATCCGCTAGGACAGTGTGGCGAAATTTGGCTTTAATAGGCTATTGCAGCAGACGACCAAAGCGGGTGGCTTTGCTAACAGCAGGACATCGCCTGCACCGCCTCTCTTGGGCTCGTGATCACATCGGCTAGGCCCTAGACGACTGGAAAACCGTAGCCTATTCACACGATTCCCCATTTCAGTTGGTGAGAGCAGATGGTAAGGTTCGAGTGTGGCGCAGCCATGGACCCAAGTTGTCAACAAGACTCTGTGCAAACTGATGGCAGCTCTAAAATAGTGTGGGCTGTGTTTACATGGAATAGACTGAGTCCTCTGGTCAAACTGAATCGAAAATTGACTGGAAAGGATTACGTTTAGCTACCTGGATATCATTTGCAGCCGTTCGTGGAGTTCGCATTCCCAAACAACAACGGAAATTTTATCAGTGAGAATGTGCCATGTCAACGGGCCACAATTGTTCGTGACTGGTCTGAAGAACATTCTGGAAAATTCTAGGAAAAGATTTGGCCACTCATCTCATATTTATGGAACATAATCGAGAGGTCAGTTCGTGCATAAAATCCTGCATCGGCAATGTTGTTTGTTGTTGTGGTCTTCAGTCCTGCGACTGGTTTGATGCAGCTCTCCATGCTACCATATCCTGTGCAATCTTCTTCATCTCCCAGTACCTACTGCAACCTACATCCTTCTGTATCTGTTTAGTGTATACATCTCTTGGTCTCCCTCTACGATTTTTACCCTCCACGCTGCCCTCCAATACTAAATTGGTGATCCCTTGATGCCTCAGAACATGTCCTACCAACCGTTCCCTTCTTCTAGTCAAGTTGTGCCACAAACTTCTCTTCTCCCCAATCCTATTCAATACCTTCTCATTAGTTATATGATCTACCCATCTAATCTTCAGCATTCTTCTGTAGCACCACATTTCGAAAGCTTCTATTCTCTTCTTGACCAAACTATTTATCGTCCATGTTTCACTTCCATACATGGCTACACTCCATACAAATACTTTCAGAAATGACTTCCTGACACTTAAATCAACACTCGATGCCAACAAATTTCTCTTCTTCAGAAACGCTTTCCTTGCCATTGCCAGTCTACATTTTATATCCTCTCTACTTCGACCATCATCAGTTATTTTGCTCCCCAAATAGCAAAACTCCTGTACTACTTTAAGTGTCTCATTTCCTAATCTAATTCCCTCAGCATCACCCGACTTAATTCGACTACATTCCATTATCCTCGTTTTGCTTTTGTTGATGTTCATCTTATATCCTCCTTTCAAGACACTATCCATTCCGTTCAACTGCTCTTCTAAGTCCTTTGCCGAATTACAATGTCATCGGCGAACCTCAAAGTTTTTATTTCTTCTCCAGCATCGGCAATACTTCCGCAATTATGGACAGCTTTCAAGGTAGCATGGCTCACTATTTCTGCAGGGGATTTCCAACGGCTTGTTGAGTCCATCCCACGTCGATTTACTGCACTACACTGGGTGAAAGGATGGTCCCACGCAATATTAGGAGGTATACCATGACTTTTGTAAGCTCAGTGTACATTGACCCAGTATTTTAGTATGCTTAACTTTAAGTATTTAACACTGCACAAGGCCACTGTTGGGAGGCGTATGTAGTGTTGGGTCTGCGTGAGGAGGCACTCTCCCAGTCGCTCCTTGCCAGTTTTCCTCGAAAGGGTGGCAGTGACCTATGGTCGCCGGTAGGCGCAGTAAAAGAAGATTCAGAATTACTTGTTTATTTCCATAAAAATGAAGGTAGCGTCTTGAGTCGTGGTTGGCATCGTCTGTCAATGTCCGCTGAGGAATCGCGTCGTAAGCGGCCTTCAGCCCGCTCAAGGCTGCTGACACCGCAGGCTGGTGCGCATTGGCGGTTCGCCGCTTGCGGTGGCCCGGGCACAGGCTGTACCGTGACGACGCGGCGAATGACAGCGTCGCGTATATTGAACTTACAGGGTGACAGTTATTGAACTACGAGGATCACTCCAAAAGAAATGCACAGTATTTTTGTAAAAAATACAGTTTTCATTCTGCATGTGTGAAAGTTTTACAGTGTGTAGATACATCCTTCCCGCTTGTTTTCAAACTTAGTTCAACCTGTTCCCGTGAGTGGCGCCGTCACAGCATGTCTTCAAGATGATTGCTACACTTGACGTTCGTCAGGAGCAACGTGCTGTCATAGAATTCCTGTGCTGTGAAAACGAGACAGTGGGAAACATCCACAGGAGGTTGAAAAAGGTGTATGGAGACGCTGCTGTCGATCGCAGTACAGTTAGTCGGTGGGCAAGCAGGTTACGTGATGAAAGCGGGCACGGCAATATTGAAGATTGTCCTCGCAGCGGCAGGCCTCGTACTGCACACACTCCAGGCAATGTGCAGAGAGTTAACGAATTGGTGACTGCTGACAGGCGCATCACAGTGAACGAATTTTCACGCTACGTTGGGATAGGGGAAGCAAGTGTTTGCAGAATACTGAAAGTGTTGGCGTTAAAAAGGGTTTGTGCCAGGTGGGTTCCCAGGATGTCGACAGTGGCTCACAAAGAAACAAGAAAGACGGTATGCAGCGAACTTTTGGAACAGTACGAGAATGGTGGAGATGAATTTCTTGGAAGAATTGTGACACGTGATGAAACATGGCTCCATAATTTTTCACCAGAGACAAAGAGGCAATCAATGGAGTGGTATCATGCAAATTCACCCAAGAAAAAAATATTCAGAAGCACACCTTCTGCTGGAAAAGTTATGGCTACGGTGTTTCTCGATTACGAAGGACTCTTGCTTGTGGACATCGTGCCAAGTGGAACCACCATAAATTCTGTTGCATATGTGACGACACTGAAGAAACTTCAAGCTCGACTGACTCGTGTTCGACCACATCGGCAAAAGCAGGATGTTTTGCTGTTGCTCGACAATGCACGGCCACATGTCAGTCAAAAAACCATGGAAGCGATCACAAAACTTGGATGGACAACACTGAAACACCCGCCTTGCAGTCCTGACCTGACTCCATGTGACTATCATCTCTTTGGGAAACTGAAAGACTCTCTTCGTGGAACAAGGTTTGGAGATGATGACTCCCTTGTGCACACTCCAAGATGGCGTAAGGCAGTTGAGAGGGATGGAAATTATGTGGAGAAATGAAAATATTGTTCCTAAAGGATGTATCTACAAACTGTAAAACTTTCAAACATGTGGAATAAAATTTGGATTTAAAAAAATAGTGTGCATTTCTTTTGGAGTTACCCTCGTATATGATAAATGTAAATTAGTTACGAACTAATTCAACACGTAAACGGCACTACAAATATCCGGATTTAGTTTACGATATGTTCGATATGCCTGCCATCATTGGCGATGATGTGGTGCGAAATTCTGCACGACTCCCTGAAGCGTTGGGATATTGATGCTGTCGATGACCTCCTGAATGGCTGTATTCATCTCAGCAGTGGTATTGGGTTATTGCTATACACCTTGTCTTTAATATATCCCCACAAAAAGGAGTCGCATGTGTTCAGATCCAGAGAATATGACGGCCAATCGAGGCCCATTCTAGTGGCCTCTGGGTACCCGGAG
This sequence comes from Schistocerca nitens, assembly GCF_023898315.1. Classification (NCBI taxonomy): domain Eukaryota; kingdom Metazoa; phylum Arthropoda; class Insecta; order Orthoptera; family Acrididae; genus Schistocerca; species Schistocerca nitens. The sequence goes on along the minus strand of NC_064615.1, from coordinate 979,815,836 downwards.
CCAGAACGCGGTCCCCAAAGTGCTCCTCCAGGACATCAAACACTTTCCTGCTTCCAAGGGGTCGAGCCCCCGACTTGCATGAACAGCATCTTGTCGAAATCAGGGTCACTTTGGATAATGGGGATGAAACCATCTTCCAAAACCTTCATGTACCATTCAGTTTCCACCGTGCTATCAAGGATCATCGCACCGATTATTCCGTGACTGGACATTGTACACCACACAGTCAGCCGTTGAGGGTGAAGAGACTTTTCGATCTCCAAATGCGGATTCTCAGTCCCCCAAACACTCCAGTTTTGCTTATTAGCGAACCAATTCAAATGAAAGTGGGCTTCGTCGCTAAAGCAAACCATACAGCGCATACTAATTCCCAGCATGCCCCACGGCCAACCGCGTAGTTTGAACGTCCTAACGCAAACCGTTCAGAAGTTATGACGATTTTATTTCATATACGAGGTGCGACAATAAAGTAATGAGACTGATTTTCTTTGGAAGATGTGGTAACCCTGCAAGCTTGCGTAGGCACAATATCTCTGACCTTGGTCTATAAGCTGCTTCTAGTCCAAGTGGCACATCGATGCAACTGCTCAGTCGTGAGTTGTGCTGTAATAAGTTAACATGTGTTTGTGTCTCAAGTCACGGAAGTGGAACTGCATAATATTGCGCAATGGTATGCCATTTCTCTATGCGTTTAACTGGGTGAAAACGCGACGACAACTTACGGTAAGTTTCAGAAGGCTATTGGAGAGGAGGTTATGTCAAGAGCTCAAGTTTAGTGAAGGCAGAACGAATGTTGAAAGACCGCAGTGGACGACCATCAACCTCACAGACGGATGTCAACTTGCCCAGGGTGCGTGAACTCGTACGATCTGATCGAAGATTATCCGTGAAAATGATTACAGAAGAACTGAACATCAATCGGGAAATGGTTCGTCTAATAATAACTGAAGATCTTGGTATGAGAAAGATTTGTGCAAAAATGGTCCCCAAAAATCTCACACCACAACACCGAGAAACATGGAAAAATGTGGCAGCCGATCTGTTAGAGCAAACGGAAATCAATCCAGAATTATTGAGCAGTGTTATCACTGGTGATGAAAGCTGTTTTTTTCAGTACGCTCCAGAGACAAAACGCCAAAGTCCGCAATGGTGCTCAAAGGGATCACCCAGACCAAAAGCAGCTCGCATGTCAAAGCCAAAAGTGAAATGCGTGCTTGTGTGCTTCTTTGATTCCAATATTACTGCAAACAAATTTTAGAAAGACTTCGTGAAAGAGTTCTTCGTGTCCGTGCCAACATTGCTGATACTTGGATTCTGCATCGCGATAACGCGCCATCCCATACTGCTCCGTCAGTACAGAAATTTTTAATCTCAAAACAGATTTCAGTACTACCACAGCCACCTTATTGAACAGATAGCGCTCCGTGCGACTTTTTTCTACACTACTGGCCATTAAAATTGCTACCCCACGAAGATGACGTGCTACAGACACGAAATTTAACCGACAGGAAGAAGATGCTGTGATATGCAAATGATTAGCTTTTCAGAGCATTCACACAAGATTGGCGCCGGCGGCGACACCTACAACGTGCTGACATAAGGAAAGTTTCCAACCGATTTCTCATACACAAACAGCAGCTGACCGGCTTTACCTGGTGAAACGTTGTTGTGATGCCTCGTGTAAGGAGGAGAAATGCGTACCATCACGTTTCCGACTTTGATAAAGGTCGGATTGTAGCCTATCACGATTGCGGTTTATCCTATCGCGACATTGCTGCTCGCGTTGGTCGAGATCCAATGACTGTTAGCAGAATATGGAATCGGTGGGTTCAGGAGGGTAATACGGAACGCCGTGCTGGATCCAAATGGCCTCGTATCACTAGCAGTCGAGATGGCAGGCATCTTACCCGCATGACTGTAACGAATCGTGCAGCCACGTCTGGATCCCTGAGTCAACAGATGGGGACGTTTACAAGACAACAACCATCTGCATGAACAGTTCGACGACGTTTGCAGCAGCATGGACTATCAGCTCGGAGACCATGTCTGCGGTTACCCTTGACACTGCATCACAGACAGGAGCGCCTGCGATGGTGTGCTCAACGACGAACCTGGGTGCACGAATGGCAAAACGTAATTTTTTCGGATGAATCCAGGTTCTGTTTACAGCATCATGATGGCTGTATCCGTGTTTGGTGACATCGCGGTGAACGCACATTGGAAGCGTGTATTCGTCATCGCCATACTGGCGTACCACCTGGCGTAATGGTATGGTTACATGTCTCGGTCACCTCTTGTTCGCATTGACGGCACTTCGAACAGTGGACGTTACATTTCAGATGTGTTACGACCCGTGGCTCTACCCTTCATTCGATCCCTGCGAAACCGTACATTTCAGCAGGATAATGCACGACCGCATGTTGCAGGTCCTGTACGGGCCTTTCTGGATACAGAAAATGTTCGACTGCTGCCCTGGTCAGCACATTCTCCAGATCTCTCACCAATTGAAAACGTCTGGTCAATGGTGGCCGAGCAACTGGCTCGTCACAATACGCCAGTCACTACTCTTGATGAACTGTGATATCGTGTTGAAGCTGCATGGGCAGCTGTAACAGTACACGCCATCCAAGCTGTGTTCGACTCAATGCCCGGGCGTATCAAGGCCGTTATTATGGCCAGAGGTGGTTGTTCTGGGTACTGATTTCTTAGGATCTATGCACCCAAATTGCGTGAAAATGTTATCACATGTCAGTTCTAGTACAATATATTTGTCCAATGAATACCCGTTTATCATCTGCATTTCTTCTTGGTGTAGCAGTTTTAATGGGCAGTAGTGTAATTGTAAATGTCAGTATGCAGACATGTTAAGCTGACAGCTCTATTCATCCATCACTGATATTTGTTGAAGTAATACTTTGGAAAATATGGAGCTTTGAAAGCAAATTATCATTTATAGAAGGATACAACTTCATGATATGGGCATCCACAGCCGTTGAAATTCATGGTAAACTGAACTTGAACAAAACCGCAAACAGCTGTTAAGTGATGATTTATTAACTACCGATTTGACTGCGTTAAAGGAGCGCCTTCAGATCGTTAGTAATGCCACATAGATAAGCACTGTTCTCCCCAGTGCTCTGCCGGTTATTATTTGTTGACTAATTCCCTCTTCATGGTGTTGGATTCTGCGACTACGAGCGTTAGGGGCGTCTCCGTGTGCTTATCTATGTGACACTATTAAGCACCTGAAGATGCTGCTTTAACGCAGCGAAACCAGTCGTTAATAAATCAGCACTTAACAGTTCAAAATTAATACGATTGCAGCCCTCGTTCGCGAAAATGAAGTCTTTTTGACCTAGGTTTCGGCCACTTTTAAGAGTGCCTTCATCAGAAATAAAACATTTGCATGTCACGTATAAAATAAACATGAAGCGATAACGCTTTAGTCACAAAATATTACAATAGAAAACATAGTGACAGGTCACTAAGGGCTGCACCACATGTCGAGCTGCGGTAGCGTCAGACTCAATGATACTACCGCAGCTCGACATGCGGTGCACCCCTTAGTGGCCTGCCCGTATGTTTTCTATTTTAATAATTTGTGACTAAAGCGTATCGCTTCATGTTTATTTTATACGTATATGTTTGTTTATAAATAACTCATCTGCTACCAGTCACGATTTTCTTTATTTTATTTTTCGCACGACGCGTTTCGGGAAATGATTCCCATTTTCAAGTGCGTTTTTTGTGTTTGTTATGCCATTTCTATGTGATGTTGTCGATGTGTGAGAGTCTGCTAAGTCAACGAAATGAAAAAGTCAACGAAATGAAGCAGACTCTCACACATCGACAACATCACTGAGAAATGGCACAACAAACACTAAAAAACGCACTTGAAAATGGGAATCATTTCCCGAAACGCGTCGTGCGAAAAATAAAATAAAGAAAATCATCATTGGTAGCAGATGAGTTATTTATAAATAAACCGATTGTTTTCACAGTCGCCGGCTTTCAGAACCGTTTATAATGGATCAAATCAGATATTTTATACGTGACATGCTAGTTTTAAATGTTTCATTTCTGATCTAGGCACTCTTAGAAGTGACCGAAACTTAGGTCAAAAACACTTCATTTTCGCGACCGAGGGCTGCAATAGTTTTGATTTTACCTTGCAACGGTCGCTGACAACGCAGCCATGTTTAAAGACTTAACAGTTTTTTACGGTTTTATTCAAGTTCAATAATTTACCGTTTATAGAAGCCCTGAATATCATTGTATGTAGTTAATACTCAAACTTGAGTATCGGTAATGTCTTTAAATTTTGGATGGTTGTACAGTCATTAAACCAAAAACTAAAGCAGTGGCAACGGATACGAAGATTGCAGGGGAGCAATGAAACTCTTATGACTACGTAGCAAGTCACACAGACACAGGTGCGTCACAGTTTCGGACTCTCTCTGGTAGGATGAACCAACGTGCGTCGTTCACTAACTGGCTGAAGGAAACGTCGAGAAACCGGAATCGGACCAGATAAGCTGCCGGCTGTGTATCCGGTTCACCTAATTGCGCCACATCGCTCGAAAGGAATGCGACGCTGCAAGCTCAGACGCAGTCGGTGGCAGGACTTTTGAACTTCCCCGCAGCCGCCATCACCACAGGGGAACGCCGTAGCAGTTTGGGGAGAAGGGGCATCACATCAGTCGTTCTTCGTACTGTCTCTGTCCCCTGGAGTGCCGTTACGGCTGGTCTGCTCAGCTGAGCATACTGCCCGGAGCTTTCCCGGTATAGAGGCAGACGCTAGCCGCGCGCGCACAATAGGTGAGTCACAGCGCCGCGACGTGTGATGACTTGCAAAACGCGCGCCGAGACTCTGACGCAACGGTTGGACGTACCTTGTGTGTGTGTGTGTGTGTGTGTGTGTGTGTGGCTGGTTGCGTAACACGGGAGCGCTGCGCCGTGGGTCCCGTGCAGCCGGTGACGTGTCCGCGCGTGATACGTGGCACGTTCCACCAGGCGTGACTCCTCCGCGGATGGCGCCCTATCTCGTCGCTTCCACGTATCTGGATCAGCTGTTCACAAAGCGAGGCCAGCCCGCGTGGCCGCGTGAATCCCTCTGCTCGCGGCGAGGTCTCGCGGAAACTGACGTGCTGCTGGCGCAAATATTTCCTGCAATTCCGCTCTCAACAGTCTTTTTGCAGAAGGGAGAACTCGAGCGGGGATCCAAAGGGAGGAACACTATTGGTGTCCCTCTTAGCATTTTCCCATGCTTCTTTGCTTTCCTTTGAATCTCTTTTAGCTCTGCTGGTGAGTTAAATTGACGATAACTAGAAAATCTTCGATTTGCAAGAAATACTATATGTTTCGAGAATAACTGGTTTGGTTTCTTATTTTCGCGACCGTGTCAGTTTCGAATATCTTCAGTGCGCCAGTACTGTTCGCACTGGCAAAAAGGACTTCTTAAACTAAATAGTAAGCAAGTCTTGAATGATTAATACAGTTCGTAGCGATCTCAGTGAGACATCCGTAAAGACGGTTAAGCAAACTTCGTCCACGCCTGTTATTATGGTCCATGTTGTAAGCCTCATCCGCATTTCGTCACAAAACCTAATAATAACATATAAAAAGGATGTTATTAGCATGAAATAATGAATTATTACACAATGTGGGAAATAAATTTAGTGCTTGTTATTGTTCATATCTCTCTCTCTATTCGTTTAGTCGGTTCCGACTCTTCGTGACCCCATGAACCAAATCACGCCACTTTTTCCTGTCTTGCACTTTCTCCCGTAGACCTTCCAGGTTGGAACGCATTGCTTCTGTGATGCCATCGATCCATCTCATCCTCTGACGTCCTCTTCTTCTAGTTCCTTCAATCTTCCCCAGCATTAATGTTTTTTTCCAGCGGGGCATGCCTTCGCATTGTGTGTCCAAAGTAGGTCAGCTTTTGTTTTAACATTAGACCTTACAGGGAGAAATCTGGTTTTATTTGCTCCAATATTGATCTGTTGGTTCTCTTTGCAGTCCATGGAACTCTAAGAAGTTTCCTCCAACACCACAATTCGAAGGAGTCAATTCTTCGCCGTTCAGCCTTTCTAATGGTCCAGGTCTCACATCCATACATCACAACTGGAAAGACCATAGCCCTCACAATACGGATCTTTGTTGCGAGTATTATATCTCTGGACCTTCTAACCTTGTCAAGGTTTGAGATCGCCTGTCTACCGAGCAACAGGCGTCTCCTGATTTCATGGCTGCAGTCGCCATCAGCAGAGATCTGGGAACCGAGATAACTGAATGTGGTCACTACCTCCATGGTTTGTCCTGCTATATCCCACGAATTGGTAGGTGTAGTTGCCATAATTTTTGTTTTCTTCACATTCAGCATAAGACCGGCCTTTTCACTTTCGTCTTTCACCTTCAGTAAGAGTGTTCTCAATTCTTCTTCACTTTCTGCCAACAGGATCGTATCATCCGCGTACCTGAGGTTGTTTACATTTATTCCAGCTATTTTAATTCCTGTTCCCCTTCATCTAGCCTCGCATCCCTCATCACATGTTCTGCATACAAATTCAATAAGTACGGTGACAGTATGCAGCCTTGTTCATATGCACTTACATTAACATATGCGTAGTAACTTTGCAAGATCAGGAGGACAAAACGGTAAAGAAGGGAAACACAAGTGACGTATGTCAGACAAAAGACGGATATTGCCTTACGAAGATAACTTAGTTACTAAACTGATTACTCCAGACTTAACACGTTATGGCTGTATGTTCCACATACATGAATCTTTTCTTCATAACAAGTAACACACTTAATCGTCAGACTATTATACTTACTCTAAAAATAGTTTTACTAAAACAAGGAAGAAAGAGAAAATTACAAATATGTTGTTATCTTCTTTCTGTCACTTTTCGCTCGCATTCGTCTGAGGACCATGGACTTTTGTTCTTCTTTTTCTTTTCCGCACACTTCTTCTGTTGCAAGACACGTGTTCCAACATTACATATTACCTCGAAGAAATTGATTTTCAGATAATAGTCAGCACGGATTCAGAAAATACCGTTCTTGTGAAACAGAACTAGCTCTTTATTCACGCGAAGTACTGAGTGCTATCTACAGGGGAGCTCAGATTGACCTCATATTTCTAGATTTCCATAAAACGTTTGACACCGTTCCTCACAATCGATTTCTAATGAAACTGCGTGCCTACGGAGCATCGTCTCAGTTGTGAGACTGGATTCGTGATTTCTTGCCAGAAAGGTCACAATTAGTGGTAACTGAAGAAAAGGTATCGACTAAGACAGACGTTATATCTGACGTTCCACAAGGAACTGTTACAGATCCTCTGCTGTTCCTAATCTATATAAATGATTTAGAAGACAATCTGAGCGGCCCTTTCATATTATTTGCAGACAACGCTGCCATTTACAGTGTAGTAAAGTCATCAGATGGTCAAAACCAATTGCAAAATGATTTAGAGGAAGTATATGAATGGTGCGAAAACTGGCAAATGACTCTAAATAATGAAAAGTGTGAACTCATCCACAAGGGTACTAAAAGGAATCCGCTAAATTTCCTTTACACGTTACATATAAATCTCACATATCTAAAATGCCGCGAATTCAACCGAATACTTAGGTATTACAACTACAAATCACTTAAGTTGGAACTATCACATAGTTAATGTGGTACGGAAGGTAAACCAAAGCGTTTTATTGGCAGAGTACTAGATGCAACAATTCTGCTAAAGAGACTGCCTCCTCTAGACTACTGCTGCGCGGTATTGAATTCTTACCAGATACGATTGACGGAGGACATCGAAAAAGTCCAAAGAAGGGCAGGTCGTTCCGTATTTTATCGCGAAATAGGGGACACAGTGTCATGGATATGATACGCGAGGTTGGACGGCAGTCATTAAAACAAGACGTGTTTCTTTGCGGCAGGATGTTTTAACGAAATTTAAGTCACCAACTTTCTCCTCCGAATGGGAAAATATTTTGTTGGCGCCCACGTGCGCAGGGAGAAACGATCGTTGCAATAAAATATGAGAATCAGAAGTCTCACGGAAGGATTTAAGTTTTTGTTTTCCCCGCGCGTCGTTCGAAACTGGAACGGTAGAGAAATAGGCTGGATGTGGTTCGATGAACCCTCTCCCAGGACTTAATTGTGGACTGCAGAGTAGCCAAGTAGACGTAGATGTCACTTCTTCCATATTTGTTTTTATCGTTTCACTCTGGCCGTCAGTGTCGAGATTGTTTACATTCTCACAAACTTAAACCTTTTTTGAAACTTAATGACAAATTCGAGTGCCTTGTGCTTATCTTCCAATTTGTCTACGTCAGTTCTGTTTTATTTCTTTTCTCCCTTGCTTCTCTATGGCTAACAGTCATGCCGCTCCCTCCCCCATCCCTAGCCGCAATTCTTCAAAGAATCGAACTCCCACGTTAATGTGTTGTTGCATGCCAACCTTGTATCGGGCAGTAAAACTGATAAAATTTTGAAAGTGCCAGAGGGAAGCTATCTTTTGCTATATTATGGCAATGTCGACACGAAGTGTCCGCAATGAAAACATTTCGACACCGAGACTGGGTCAGGACAAAACGCAACATCGGCGTTTCTGACGAGCCAGGCAAAGACTTCAGCAGAAACTAGTGGGTCAGAGCAGCCAAACATGGTCACGTCACCTTCGTTAGGCGACGAAAGAAAGGCTGAGGCGAATGCAACAAACGGTACAAAGAGCTTTTAAGAACTTAAATACATAATATAATGTATAAAACTACTACGTACAATGTTTGTGTTGCAAACTTGACGAGAAAAACGTATTTTCTTGAACAATTCTTGTTGCTATTGTGGTCTTCAGTTCTCAATGCTGCTCTATCCTGCGCAAGTCTCGTCATCTCCGAATAACAACTGCAACCTACATCGTTCTGAATCTTCTTACCGTATTCATCTCTTGGTCTCCCTCTACGATTTTTACTCTCCACACTTCCCTCCAGTATTAAATTGCTGATCGCTTGATGTCTCAGAACGTGTCCCATCAGCCTATCCCTTCTTCTAGTCAGGTTGTGCCACAAGTTTCTCTTCTTCCCAGTTCTGTTCAGTAACTCCTCATTGGTTATATGATTTACTCATCTAATCTCCAGCATTCTTCTGTAGAATCGTATTTCAAAAGCTTCCGTTCTCTTCTTGTCTAAACTGTTTATCGTCCATGTTTCGCTGCCATACATAGCTACGCTCCATACAAATACTTTCAGAAAGGAGTTCCTGACACTTAAATCTATATTCGATATTAAGAACTTTCTTTTCTTCAGAAATGCTTCTCTTGCCGTTGCCAGTCTACATTTTATATCCTTTCAATTTCGGCCATCTTTAGTTATCTTGCTGCCCAAAAAGCATAACTCATCTACTACTTTAAGAGTCTCGTTTCTTAATCTAATTCCCTCAGCATTATCTGATTTAATTCCTCTACATTCCATTACCTTCGTTTACCCTTTGTTGATGTTAATTTTATATCCTCCTTTCAAGACAGTGTCCGCTCAACGGTTCTTCCAAGTCCTTTGCTATCTGCGATAGATTTACAGAGTCATCGGCAAACCTCAAATTTTTTATTTCTTCTCCACGGACTTTAATTCCCATTTCAAAGTTTTCTTTGGGTTCCTTTACTGCTTCCTTAATATACAGATTGAAAACTATCGGGGATAGACTACAATCCTGCCTCTCTCTCTTATCAGTCTCTGCTTCCCCTTTATGCACTCGGATACAATCTGAAGAACATACTGATTCTGTTTCCAGTTTTTCAAATGTGCTAAAATTGTTCTTATTTTACTAGAAAAAAGCTCTCAGTGTCGTTATGGACACTGTCTGGAATTTGATCGATTTCTGTTTGAATCGTTTCAATATTTTCTGCTAATAGTTCTGTCTTAAAATACAATGAATTTTTACGATCTTTGGGTGTTGTAGCTCTTCCTAATTTTGGTGCTTGCAAAGAAAAATTGAAGGGAACTCCACTTTATGCAAGAGACAGTAATCAAGACTTGCTATATTCTTCATTTAAAGGAATCCGCTGATCATCAGTGTAAAGGTGTCTCTAGAGAGGTGACGAATGTGGTAGTGGCACTAACAGTCCATCTATGGAGGGATCCATATCGTAAAATAAACTACATGGGAGTGGCTGCACATTATACTATAAACAGTGAAGAAGGAAAAGTTCGTGCTAGACGTTTCGAGAGTGAGAATTAAAAAACTGGAGATAATAATAAATGTGAACTGTTAATGATATTACGGTCGTCCCATTTACTGAGTGCAGTGCAAAAAGTGTTTCTTGGCGAAAGAGGTCCAAAAATTGCAGCAGCATGTTGTCAGTATAAGAAATTCCCGTATTAATAAATTCTTTTTTATAAGACCTGGCCTTCGGAATCGCCTGCAGGAATTGGTAAAAGGAATTGTGTACACACTACAGGACAGCAAACGAGACATCTTGGAGTCAATTAACCCGCAGTGGTTCGAAGTTCTAGCAATGTTTTCCGAGCTAAATCAAGACTATTTAACTAATTCTGTTGGCAAAAAAACGCTGGAAGATGTAATAAGCTCCCTGGCATCATTTAAAAAGATCTCCCCCAAGATATTTTTAGTAATCTTACTATTCCCAAGCATGATATTTAACTTCAAAAACAGATTTGTGAAATATTGTGAAATTGAATAACGATGGCTTGTTAAGCGTCTACCTAAACTTTTGACATGCATGATATTAGCCCTCACAACAGAGAGGGGTGAAAGGGGTACTTTATGCCTATCTTTTGAAAATATTGTAATCTACTCAGTTACTTTGCATTTTAGATTTCTGAAAATATATTAATCGCTTGTAATGAATTGCTCCACCTAAATGTTTCAAATTTTCCAGTTAAACTTAACCTATAAGTTTAAGTCTTAGTGTTACATTCAACATTTTCAGGTTCAGGACCTTATTTACACATCAATATCTCTTTAAAACGTATTTTATAAGTAAAAGTCCACAACAGTTAAGTGATTTTTTTCATTTTAAAATTTGTTTAGTGTGGGCACAAAGTGTCCCCAGCCCCCCCCCTTCCCCCCCACCCTGACAGCACACGTCACACGTTATTGAAAGTGCATTGGTGTTGCTACGAGTGGGCTTAAAGGTATTTTCATTTTATGGACCCTACTGACGCATCAGTACCTCTTTAAGAAGTACTTTATGTTTATAATACAGGGCGGAGGAAATAAGTGGCCCGGACGAGTGGATCAGATTGGACGTGAATGTATGTATATAACTACACCCCGTGACGCGCCCGTCACGTGATCCACAACGATTTAAAGAGCAGTGCGGACTGTGCGAGTCGAGCAGTGCAATGGGGAGAATGGTACTCACAGTGAAACAGCGGATGTTCGCTGTGGAAAGTTACATGACAACAAAGTCGACGAAGCTGTATGGTCAGTTGTTTGCAGAGCAGTTTACTGATGTCAAAGTGCTAGAAAAGAGTATCATGCGACGCTTAGTCCTAAAATGGCCCGCACACCAGAAAATGTGGCTGCAGTTCACCAGAAAATGCTTCAAAATCCTACCAAATCTACCCGATGTCTGTCTCAAATGACCGGCATATCACGTCGATCATGCTGAAGAATACTGCAGCTGGACACACATGCGTTCCTACTGAATGTCTGTTGTTCCTGCATTAAGGCCAGCAGATACTCCTCAGTGCCTCCAGCTTTGTTAGTGGCTGTTCACTGAGACGACATTGAATGGCTTGGACGTGGATCTGTTCTCTATGTCTGATGAAGCCTGGTTTCACCTGAGTGGACATGTCAACTCATTGGTCAGAATGTTGGGAGCTTGGTGTGTAATGTTGAGGCGTAGCGCCGTATACCGATCCTGCCTTGGAGGCGGTTAAGTGGGAAATGTGTCTCAGAGCTGGAGAGTGACAGATGGTGACGCGAGACTGGACGCGCACGTAGTTTATGTATCAGCAGATAGAGGACAATATTGGATAGGGGGACTGTGATTTTAGTTTCGATTGTGCCCACTAGAGTGCACTAAAGTAATAGAATGTTTTTCATAAACTGTTGTTATTATGTCTTTTTGTGTATGTACACTCCTGGAAATGGAAAAAAGAACACATTGACACCGGTGTGTCAGACCCACCATACTTGCTCCGGACACTGCGAGAGGGCTGTACAAGCAATGATCACACGCACGGCACAGCGGACACACCAGGAACCGCGGTGTTGGCCGTCGAATGGCGCTAGCTGCGCAGCATTTGTGCACCGCCGCCGTCAGTGTCAGCCAGTTTGCCGTGGCATACGGAGCTCCATCGCAGTCTTTAACACTGGTAGCATGCCGCGACAGCGTGGACGTGAACCGTATGTGCAGTTGACGGACTTTGAGCGAGGGCGTATAGTGGGCATGCGGGAGGCCGGGTGGACGTACCGCCGAATTGCTCAACACGTGGGGCGTGAGGTCTCCACAGTACATCGGAGTTGTCGCCAGTGGTCGGCGGAAGGTGCACGTGCCCGTCGACCTGGGACCGGACCGCAGCGACGCACGGATGCACGCCAAGACCGTAGGATCCTACGCAGTGCCGTAGGGGACCGCACCGCCACTTCTCAGCAAATTAGGGACACTGTTGCTCCTGGGGTATCGGCGAGGACCATTCGCAACCGTCTCCATGAAGCTGGGCTACGGTCCCGCACACCGTTAGGCCATCTTCCGCTCACGCCCCAACATCGTGCAGCCCGCCTCCAGTGGTGTCGCGACAGGCGTGAATGGAGGGACGAATGGAGACGTGTCGTCTTCAGCGATGAGAGTCGCTTCTGCCTTGGTGCCAATGATGGTCGTATGCGTGTTTGGCGCCGTGCAGGTGAGCGCCACAATCAGGACTGCATACGACCGAGGCACACAGGGCCAACACCCGGCATCATGGTGTGGGGAGCGATCTCCTACACTGGCCGTACACCACTGGTGATCGTCGAGGGGACACTGAATAGTGCACGGTACATCCAAACCGTCATCGAACCCATCGTTCTACCATTCCTAGACCGGCAAGGGAACGTGCTGTTCCAACAGGACAATGCACGTCCGCATGTATCCCGTGCCACCCAACGTGCTCTAGAAGGTGTAAGTCAACTACCCTGGCCAGCAAGATCTCCGGATCTGTCCCCCATTGAGCATGTTTGGGACTGGATGAAGCGTCGTCTCACGCAGTCTGCACGTCCAGCACGAACGCTGGTCCAACTGAGGCGCCAGGTGGAAATGGCACGGCAAGCCGTTCCACAGGACTACATCCAGCATCTCTACGATCGTCTCCATGGGAGAATAGCAGCCTGCATAGCTGCGAAAGGTGGATATACACTGTACTAGTGCCGACATTGTGCATGCTCTGTTGCCTGTGTCTATGTGCCTGTGGTTCTGTCAGTGTGATCATGTGATGTATCTGACCCCAGGAATGTGTCAATAAAGTTTCCCCTACCTGGGACAATGAATTCACGGTGTTCTTATTTCAATTTCCAGGAGTGTAAGATGTTATAAATGTGTTTTAGCAGTATGAATGATGCGTGAGTGTGGTTTAAGGTTTATATGAAGATAATTGTTTAACGAGTTATGTAGTGGGATTTAGTGTGGGAACTTTCCGAAGAAGTATGGATATGGACAAAGGGGATTTTTGTAGAATAGATTTGTAAAGTAAGTTTAAGGGAAAGTTAATTCAGGTATAAATAACGATAGTAAATAACTTTATGAATAAGCAAAACTTCAGCATATTAGATAATTACGTCGGTAAAAAGTGCAGTCGTTAGGTTTACTATTTTGCGATTAGTTATGGATGAAAAGCGCGGACTGACGCGGGAGAATGTTGTTTTGCTATTGGCTGTTGAGTAAACTGACCAATGATAAAGCAATATTCTTCGCGCGTCTTTCTATGCTGGTAGAGAAGACTTAAAGTGTTCTAGAGAAGAGTCGGAGCCTAGCCATGAAACAGTTCGGACGTGTGTAGTAGTAGTTCCGACGGAAATGATAAGTTGCCGGATCTAGCAGTGTTTCATACATCAAAAGTGTTGTAAAGTGACGGCAGAATTATTCCGATGGGTGTGTAGAAATTTCGGAATTTTTAAGTGAATTTTGAGACGAGAAAAGACATAAATTCCGCATGGCGTATTGAGCAGGTTGGTGGCTAAAAACTGTGATTGCATTTGGTACCGACAGACTTAATATTTGGCGAGCATTCTCAATCAAAAACAATCCGTATTTTTGTAGCTATTACGTTTTCGGGAAATGCAACACCATAAACTTGCTAAAGTGAGTGAAAGGGATTGTGAGTGATTGTGTTAAGATTAGCACGGTCTTGGCAGTGATACTTGCTCACCTAAGTTTCAGAATATATTAATTAAGGACAAAATTTCCAATCTTTCGTTTCCTGTGAAAACTTTGTCCCGAAACGTAGATAGTGACTTCAATTGCAGCCTGGTTCACGTCTAAGTACAGCAGGTTTCGCTCGGCTTTCCTACTAATGAACTGCTGAGACAATGTTCACAGGTAGGTGCAGGTTCGTCGTAAAGGGACGGAAAGACCCGCACCACCGCAATGTCTGTACGCCACATTTTTGGTCTTATCTTTTTTCCTCGGATGCTGACTCTGGTTCGCTATATTGCCAACATTTTGAAACCATTTTTGGCAGAGTTAATGGAGGAGGAAAAGACCTACAGTTACTTCCAACAGGGCGGAGCAACTGCCCATAGAGTCGGACGAACCTTGGAGAACATTGACACAATCTTCCCGCCTGACAGAGTGAAAGGTGGCTACACTGAGCCACAGCGCCAGAGATTGCGCCAAAGAGTTTTATTACGCCGCCTCCACTGGCAGTTCTTATCGAGAAGTCGTGTTGGAGAGTGCTTATCGAGATGTGGTAGTAGTGAGTCGGTGTTTACATGTTGTAGTAGGGAGTGCTTGTTCCATGTTTTATGCAGTTGTTTCATGGGCTAGACAGCAGATGTTGTTTGAATGGAGATATTGTAATGATCAGAGTGCTTTTCGTCAATATACACTCCTGGAAATTGAAATAAGAACACCGTGAATTCATTGTCCCAGGAAGGGGAAACTTTATTGACACATTCCTGGGGTCAGATACATCACATGATCACACTGACAGAACCACAGGCACATAGACACAGGCAACAGAGCATGCACAATGTCGGCACTAGTACAGTGTATATCCACCTTTCGCAGCAATGCAGGCTGCTATTCTCCCATGGAGACGATCGTAGAGATGCTGGATGTAGTCCTGTGGAACGGCTTGCCGTGCCATTTCCACCTGGCGCCTCAGTTGGACCAGCGTTCGTGCTGGACGTGCAGACTGCGTGAGACGACGCTTCATCCAGTCCCAAACATGCTCAATGGGGGACAGATCCGGAGATCTTGCTGGCCAGGGTAGTTGACTTACACCTTCTAGAGCACGTTGGGTGGCACGGGATACATGCGGACGTGCATTGTCCTGTTGGAACAGCACGTTCCCTTGCCGGTCTAGGAATGGTAGAACGATGGGTTCGATGACGGTTTGGATGTACCGTGCACTATTCAGTGTCCCCTCGACGATCACCAGTGGTGTACGGCCAGTGTAGGAGATCGCTCCCCACACCATGATGCCGGGTGTTAGCCCTGTGTGCCTCGGTCGTATGCAGTCCTGATTGTGGCGCTCACCTGCACGGCGCCAAACACGCATACGACCATCATTGGCACCAAGGCAGAAGCGACTCTCATCGCTGAAGACGACACGTCTCCATTCGTCCCTCCATTCACGCCTGTCGCGACACCACTGGAGGCGGGCTGCACGATGTTGGGGCGTGAGCGGAAGACGGCCTAACGGTGTGCGGGACCGTAGCCCAGCTTCATGGAGACGGTTGCGAATGGTCCTCGCCGATACCCCAGGAGCAACAGTGTCCCTAATTTGCTGAGAAGTGGCGGTGCGGTCCCCTACGGCACTGCGTAGGATCCTACGGTCTTGGCGTGCGTCCGTGCGTCGCTGCGGTCCGGTCCCAGGTCGACGGGCACGTGCACCTTCCGCCGACCACTGGCGACAACATCGATGTACTGTGGAGACCTCACGCCCCACGTGTTGAGCAATTCGGCGGTACGTCCACCCGGCCTCCCGCATGCCCACTATACGCCCTCGCTCAAAGTCCGTCAACTGCACATACGGTTCACGTCCACGCTGTCGCGGCATCCTACCAGTGTTAAAGACTGCGATGGAGCTCCGTATGCCACGGCAAACTGGCTGACACTGACGGCGGCGGTGCACAAATGCTGCGCAGCTAGCGCCATTCGACGGCCAACACCGCGGTTCCTGGTGTGTCCGCTGTGCCGTGCGTGTGACCATTGCTTGTACAGCCCTCTCGCAGTGTCCGGAGCAAGTATGGTGGGTCTGACACACCGGTGTCAATGTGTTCTTTTTTCCATTTCCAGGAGTGTATATGAAGGTAAAAAATTTCCCTTTTCTTTTTATTATTTCAATGTCTTAAATAATGCGTCATTACAGGTTCAGTCAACAAAGCATCTGGCTTGTGTTCTTGTATTAGAGTGTAATTCTGGTTTCCTTACGAAATTATAGTATTTCTATTTTTTTTTAAAATTTATTACTTCAGTATAAATGGTATTTAAAATTTCTTGTCTGATTGAAGAAGAACAGTGCCAGATGTGTACGTTGAATCACACTTCCACACACAGAACAGTTACACTTGTGCTTTGGTTTCGTAGGTTTTATAGTTGCTGGGGACTTAATTAATTAATTGTGTTAACGGAAATTTTCTTTCATTCTTTGTTGTTATTCTATGCAGTCAGATCGCGGAGTAATACTAGTCAGGGCCAATCGTTTACGAGACAGCGTAACCGAACAGACAGCGACTAAAATTAAAAATTATTAGCATTTTATTTAATTAAGCCCCCATGCAAGAGTAGTTAGCAGAGGTAAGTCTGGTAGCGGCCAGAGCTGGCCATCCAGGCCACCTGATCTGTCAATGTGCAATTACATTGTGTGGAGAGCCCTCAAGAATATCACAGCAGCCCTCATAGTCTCCAAGAACTGCAGCAGAACATTTCGGATGAGATTGCGGCAATTCCAGCAGTCCAGCTTCGAGCCGCCGCGCCGTCAGCAGCTTGCTGACCGGGGCCGAAAAGTACCAGGAGAAGAATGGAGGTCACTTTCAACATCTGCTATAGTCAGGTTAGTAATGTATTTCCTTTTCCTGTTGTGTTTCTTTGTACCGTGGAACTCTGTTCTCCAGTCCTCTTTTATTTGTTCCACTGCGTGTAAGTCAATAACAATTAACAAATTTTATTTTTAGGGTGGGCATAAAGTACCCCTCTCCCATCTGTAACGCGTGAGTGTTATGGAAAATGCCTTGGTATTGATAGGGTTAACAGACTATTATTCTAGAACAGGCTGTTCCAGGTCGTGGCGTATTCCAGAATGAGATTTTCACTCTGCAGCGGAGTGTGCGCTGATATGAAACTTCCTAGCAGATCAAAACTGTGTGTCGGACCGAGATTCGAACTGGGGGCTTTGCCGTTCGCGGGTAAGTGCTTTACCAACTGAGCTACCCAAGCACGACTCACGCTCCGTCCTCACAGCTTTACTTCTACCAATACCTCGTCTCCTACTTTCCATACTTTACAGATGCTCTCCTGCGAACCTTGCAGTACTAGCACTCCTGAAAGAAATGATATTGCGGAGACATGGCTTAGCCACAGCCGGGGGGGATGTTTCCAGATGAGATTTTCACTCTCTTCTCCACGAGTTCGAGTCTCGGTCCAGCACACGGTTTTGATCTGCCAGGAAGTTTCATATCGTGGCGTATTGTCGTTCTGTGTGAAAAATGAAATGGGTAGATACACTGCGGTCCCACCATACACGATCATCAACTTCGTGATGACAATGATGAGACCACACGCCCCCAGCCACTGCAGTGAGCGCTCTGGAGAGCTCCTGCTCCACGACGTATCGAGAAATCCATTTCCGCACACAACTTCGGAAAGTAAAATGACTTTTCAATTGGTTCTGAGCACTATGGGACTTAACATCTATGGTCATCAGTCCCCTAGAACTTAGAACTACTTAAACCTAACTAACATAATGACAACACACAACATCCAGTCCTCACGAGGCAGAGAAAATCCCTGACCACGCCGGGAATCGAACCCGGGAACCCGGGCGCGGGAAGCGAGAACGCTACCGCACGACCACGAGCTGCGTAAAATGACTTTGCTGGCAAGATTGATGAGTTTTCTTTGTCGTTGCTATCTTCAAATATCTGCGGATGTGAACATGCAACTTGTGGATGTAGACATGTAACTTGCGGATGCGGGCAAGGAACTTGCAGATGTGAATGTGGAACATACGGATGCAGACACGGAACTTACGGATGCGGAGGTGGAGATGGAACTTGCAGATGTGGATATGGAAATTGCAGACGCAGGTATGAAACTTACGGATGCAAATGTGTATAAGGATCGTGCGGATGAGGATAGCATTTTTCGTATCCACACAGACATCTACATCGACATCTACATCGACATCTACATCTACATTTATACTCCGCAAGCCACCCAACGGTGTGTGGCGGAGGGCACTTTACGTGCCACTGTCATTACCTCCCTTTCCTGTTCCAGTCGCGTATGGTTCGCGGGAAGAACGACTGCCGGAAAGCCTCCGTGCGCACTCGAATCTCTCTAATTTTACATTCGTGATCTCCTCGGGAGGTATAAGTAGGAGGAAGCAATATATTCGATACCTCATCCAGAAACGCACCCTCTCGAAACCTGGACAGCAAGCTACACCGCGATGCAGAGCGCCTCTCTTGCAGAGTCTGCCACTTGAGTTTGCTAAATATCTCCATAACGCTATCACCTTTACCAAATAACTCTGTGACGAAACGCGCCGCTCTTCTTCGGATCTTCTCTGTCTCCTCTGGCAACCCAACCTGGTCTATGGGAATGAAAGAGAAACAGCAGACAGTTTAAGGTATAAGCCCAGCATGGAAAAAAGACGCAGTGTAATAATTCCAATCCGTATAAAATCAAGTATGCATAGTGCAATCAATTTACACACACAAGCAGGGCAAAATTTAAAATCTGGCACAAAGAACATTTTGGGCATTAAAGTAGAACGGCGTTTGTGCGCACATTAAAAGCAACAAAAATAAAATTTTTATAATAGGGGAACATAAAGATACTGCACAGAGTTCCCAAGAGTTTTTATTTGAATGCGCTTTAACAGCTTGATACTTGCACTCATTATCTAAAACACTCGATTCAACGACCGAAGTAATTGTGGACATTACAATTTTTATGAAATTTGTAAAGACATGTGTTAGCGTATATCAGCGCTACGTATTCGGATGTGACGGGACGCTCTACCACGTACCTAAGGGGACCGCCCTCGGCACATTGGCAGCGTCGAGTTTGACACGATGGGAGAATCCTCCACTTGGTGCTACTGTCGGCCTGGTATTTATATAGCCGCGTCTACGTATTGTTTAATGGAAGAGAAGATAGGACACAAAAATGGTTCAAATGGCTCTGAGAACTATGGGACTTAACATCTGCGGTCATCAGTCCCTTAGAACTACTTAATCCTAAAAAAACGTAAGGACGTAACACACATCCATGCCCGAGGCAGGATTCGAACCTGCGACCGTAGCGGTTGCGCGGTTCCAGACTGAAGCGCCTGGAACCGCTCGGCCACACCGGTCGGCCAGATAGGACACATTATTAAAAGTTTTTAACTGTTTGTCAATACAGCAAATCTTGTGTGGTGGTGCTCGGTCTGGGGGTAAGCCAGCTCGAATCCTGGTGGTGGAAAAAATTTCTTTTCCAGTATTTGACCGTCAAGGGAAGGGGACATAGTGAAAATGGCTCTGAGCACTATGGAACTTAACATCTGTGGTCATCAGTCCCCTAGAACTTAGAACTACTTAAACCTAACTAACCTAAGGACATCACACACATCCATGCCCGAGGCAGGATTCGAACCTGCGACCGTAGCAGTCGCGCGGTTCCGGACTGCGCGCCTAGAACCGCTAGACCAGGGACGTAGTGACCTAAAGTTCCTGATCACCACACTTAGCGCTTATGCCCTGATTTAAATACCAAACCTCTGTGCATTGTGTCGTGAAGTGAGGGCATGTGACACTGTTGACGGCGATCCATCCATCGGATGGGGACGTTAAGCTTGGTAGCTCCCTTGATCCTATTCACGGGCAGTAGGCTACGCGCCGGCACCGCGTTTTACCCCCTCCCTTGTCTCATCATCATCATCATGATAATGTCCGCCCCCGTTAGCTGAGTGGCCAGCGCGGCGGAATGCCACGACAAGGGGCCCGGGTTCGATTCCCAGCTGGAGCAGGCAATTTTCCCCGTTCAGGGACTGGGTGTTGTGTTGTCCTCATCATCATTTCATCCCCATCTCCGACGCGCAAGTCGCCCAATACGGCGGCGTATGCAATAAGTACTTGCCCTCGGCAGCCGAACTTCCCCGAATGGGGGACTCCGGCCCACAATGCCGTACGCTCATTTCCATCATGATAATAATACAGCACAAAGAATACACTACACTCAAAACACATTCACCCCCCCCCCCTCACACACAGTACATACATGTAATATTACAAATATTGTGGTGGAGCATGTTGCAAATAAGTAAATAAAACAAATTTAGCAAATCGTCTTTAGTCTTTTATGTTTAGCTCTGGAATATTTTATTTATAAATTATTTCAAGACTGTGTCATCCAATCCATTAGCATTCATTAACACTACAGGCTTTTTAAATCAATCTAATTTATTTTAAGCACAAGTATGCCTTTAGTATATGGCAGTGAAATTGTTTCGTTAAGACGGGTTAATTTGTAGTTTATGTGCAAGAAATGGTACCTTACAAGTTTATATTGTCATTATACAGCAACGTTTTCAGCTCTGTAACACTGAAAAACACAAGATTAGAACAAGATTGTCATTCATTTTTAATTTGTTTAGCAGATTTGATGGTGGGTGCCACTGCCCAGGAGCGGTCATTTCGAAATAATAAAAACATGATCGACAGACGAAAAATAACGATTTTTTACGTTTGAGAAAGATTGCTGAGCAGCAGTCGTACTGATACTGTTGCATCATGACTTGCAGTTACATTCAGGGGAGTCACGTTAAGACGTACCGCTCCCATATTTCGCGACCGATTAAAGATATCGAAACAACGTTTACGGCTACTGATTGCAGAGAGTTACGGAATTTTGTTGCGTCGTTAATACTCGTAGCTTTTGTATCAACAGAGTTACTGGAGGAAGTATGATTTGTTTTGACTGAGCCGCGAAGAGTCGCCGCGCGGTTTGAGATGGATGGATGGATCGAGAGGGTTGTATGGGCGCACGACCGCAAGGTCTTCAGCGCCCGCTCAGCAACAGATTGAGACGGGTGTCAAGAAAATACTCAGAACAGTAAGACAAAACAGAACCTAAAACACTTGTAACAAGCTTGGAAAAATATGTGCCTACCCACACCGAAGCGGGGGACGAAGCATGTCGTCAGCAGTAAAACATGGACAACATAGGAAGAAAGTGGTAGAGGGAGCTACAACAATGTAGCAGATGGAAGTGACTGGCTGACCGCAAGGGAAAAAAGGGAGGAGCCAGCCACTCTGCAATACACTAAAACCTCCAGCCTAAAAGTTTAGGCCAGAGTCCAGACACATCACAAAACTTTAAAACCCTAGACACACACGTCTCATCATTAGCTACAACACAGGGCAGATCCCCATCAACTTGCGCGGCTTGAGGCGTCATGTCACGGACTGCGCGACCCCTCCCGCCGGAGGTTCCAGTCCTCCCTTGGGGACAGTGTGCGATTTGCAGGGGGGGATGGGAGGGGGATTTCCCCCTCTCCGCATCAAATCATCCCCTCCTCTGGTTTTTGTTTATGCATCCTAACCTGGGATGTTTATTTCCCACGCACTGGAGTAAAACTTTACATATAATTTAAATTTGTGGAGCCGAACACTGAAAGTTTTTAATACAGTCTTACTATTAATACTATTAATATGTTTGCTTATTAATTTTGAAAAAGTGTTATCTGGTAGTTATTGTTGTTGTCTTCAGTCCAGAGACTGATTTGATGCAGCTCTCCATGCATGTCGTAGTTAACCATTTCAAAACGTTTAGAACTAAATCATCATTATCATGTTGTCATTGTTGGTTTCGTCTAAGGTGCGTCATCCGTTTACTTGCGAGCTTGTATCATGATGGACGAAAGTACAATGGTTTCCAATAAAACTTGTTTAATAATATATATACGTTTGTCCTTTGAGGTAGTTGATATACGTGTGTCCTTTGAGGTAGTTGCTTGCGATTATTTTTTTGACATTGTTGAATTAGAAAGTGGGACAGGAGAACGCATTTTCAGCACACTGTTAGCAGCTCTTGAAAAGTATGGCATTACAAATGATGAACTAAAAAAACACCTTGTAGGTATCGCAACAGATGGTGGCTCAACAATACTTGCACCTTACAAAAGCGTAGCCGCTCTACTGCGTAGTCATTTACATAAGGATTTAACTGTCGTTCATTGTATGAACCACAAAATGAAATTAGCTGTCTACGATGTTATGGATGATGTAGCAGATCTATACCATATACAGGTTTTTTTTTAGATTCCTTATATTCTGTGTTTTCTCGAAGTTCCAAAAATCAGAGACTACTACAAAGTGTTTCACAAGAATTATCCTCGCAGCTATTAAAACTAGGCCGTATTTTTCGCGTACGTTGGGTTGTTTCCTCATTTAATGCTTTTCGAGCTTTTCTTGAAAGTCACAGTTCTCTTGTCCATCTTTTTGAAAAACTGAGACATGATGGTTCCTAATCAACTCAGGAGAGATCTAAATTTGAAGGTTTACTAAAACATCTTACAAAGTGGCTTTTCTGATAGTGCATACGCGTGAATAGTAAGTTTCGGCATTAACATATATTTATAAAAAACTGTTTAACCATGGGTAACGCCACGGTCCAAGCTAGTAACATATATAATTATACTAACCCCCTAAGACTTCCCCCCCCCCCCCCCCCCCTGGTAAAAGCACAAATCGCACACTGCTTGGACATGGGTGTGTGTTTTGTGTTTAGCATAAGTTAGTTTAAGTAGTGTGTAAGTCTAGCGATCGACTTTGGTCCCTTTGTTTTGACTGAAACGATATGCCTCAACTGCATTCAAAAGGTCTTCGAAATAAGATTATCATGAGATCGTGCTGGTTAATGTTGCCCCTGAAATTGTCTGCAAAAGCATGAGAAAAATGCATTATAATGGAATGGCAAGGCGGCTGGGGTGTATTAATGCGGTGATACCATCGCCAGTTCTGGGTCTTTAGTGGCCTTCCCACCCTTAATATTTATTGCGCAATACAGTGTGTTGTGCAACAATACTGACCATCTGAGATCCGTATTGGCGTTTTGCGCAATATGTTGAAGAAGGCTGCAGAGTTTTTTTTTTTTTTTTTTTTTTTTTTTAATGTAGATGCTTGTTCCATATACTGTACTCTATTAGTGTTGCGCAATGCGCTTGACTTCTTGCCGGGAGAAATTCCATTCACTCCGGTCGAATTTACGCAAGGAACTGAAAATATTAAATGACTAGGAGTCAGGCAGCGGGCTAGAAGATGTATATGAGAGCACCATGTGGTACTTAGAAGAAATGACGTTCCTGATTGATAGTCCACAATAACAGAGGATATATCAGATGATGTATCATGGCGTCTTGACAGCAAACAGAAATGTTTATTTTAGCTGCAGCATTCTCAGAATTGACAAACAAGGTCAGATCACCTGTCCAGTCAACATACCTGAATATTTTTCTTGCAACAGTTGTTACAGCCGCTTTACGCCTGGCTTCGTTGTGTTTAGGCGAACTTCTGCATTATTAAGATCGAGCGTATTTGCTTTTGGAGCAAATTTACCTGACGTAGATACTGCGTCAGCTACAATTGTTGTAAATGAAATTATATACTAACTTTTAATGCATCAGAACGAAAATTTCAAATGCGTAGCAGTATTCATGTTTTAAGCTAAGAGCGTATGCGGAAAAAAGTTAACACTCGTAACGGTCGGATACGACGGAGTCTGGTGTGGAGTCCGACGCGGCAGAGGTGACACCGCAACAGCCAATTTCGGTCGCATTGCCTTCCAACTATGTGTTTCTGGATAAAATTTAGTCCAGAATTACCTTCCATTATATAAGAATTCTACGTATTACCAAAACTATATACCCACAAACTGTTATCCAACTTAAACTCGTATCCTAACCTTTGACTAAGCAGAACCTAATTTGAACTGAACTGTAACTGATGTGAATACAACTTAGCCTTATATTAAATGCGCAACTGAAGTAAAACGATTATCTGGATCTAATAAAAGTTTCCACTTACCTAGCGTCTTGACAACATTGTTGCAGATTTCTCGAAATCACAATAGCAAACAGCCAACGGGTAAGCTAGATTTCTATTTTTAAGCAAAATTTCCAAATAATATTCTACTTGTTGCTTACCGCATGGTGCAACGCGGTTATGCGCGATGATAAAACTTCTTTAAACAATGGGATGGGGAGAATAACTATTCCTATGAAATGATACTCCAAGATAACGGTTTTAGAATGAAGTAATTATTCAAATGACAGAGTAAAATGTAACGTGATCTTCACACATAACCTTGGTCCTAAGAATACTACGGTTAACAGAGTGAACAATGATTTGAAAAGGCTACAGTGTTAACAATTTCTATAAAAACCAAACAACTTAATCAATTGATATGTTGATGCATGCCTCAGGGAAGTGGGATGGTCTTTCTCTTAGCTCTGAGCAAGTTCACTAGCTGACAATAATCATTCTTACTTGCGCAGTGCTGCAGTCTTACCTTAAACTTCTTCTCTGCAGAAATAATAACATTCTTCAAAATTTTTATCTTTTCTTCCTTCCAATACATACATCATATATTCATTCCTAGTGCCCTTTGCAATAAACCTTTCTTCATCCGTCATCTACCAAACTTCAACTAAGATTGCACCAGATTGTGCAAAGCCAAAGATTGTGCCACAACAAGACCAAAGATTGTTTAACAGTAACATAACTTGCTCTCTCTCTCTCTCTCTCTCTCTCTCTCTCTCTCTCTGATGTGCACATCGAGAAATTACAAAACTCAGAATGATATGTGGACCTTACAACATTAACTGGATATTTTTGCGAAAAGTTTGAAAGCCATTATTAACAAACTTTATATCGGTGTACTCATGATTTGAAGAGCTTTCGAGTGTCATTGCAAAAAGTATATCGTTCCATAAAAAACATGCATGTTTCGATATCTCGGTTAATACGAGAGTTAACAGTATTACTCATAAAAACGAATTTACGTGCCGCTATGCAAACAATAAACTATCGAAAACATCGTTTCGGTATGTTGAACCATTCACGATGGGGCATTAGACGCTCTGTTGGCAGTCAATATTATTGCGCGATATTTCAGGTCCTGCAATTGTGTGGGTTGTGGTGAGAGGTTACGCAATAATACCGAACACAATTCCTATTACAACCATCTACGGGCTGTATAAGGGACTCAGTAGGTGAAGTTTTGATAAGGAACCCATATCTGGAAGTGCACCATTTGGATGTAAGCTAAGTTTAAAGATCGAATCACTTTCAAGTCTCCCGATTCACGGTACGCATACAGTGGAAACTATAAGTTGTGGCTTGAGTGGTCTAGTGGAGCCTATGGCTCTTCTGCGAGACGAAGAACATCACTTTCAAAGTTGAGAGTGCTTCTCGTCCGTGGAGCACCGTAGACAACCCTCCTAGCTGCGAACGTCGGTTTACCAGTTGCTCGCAGTCGTTGTCGTAGACAGACGAAAATAGTATGTGACGTCATAATTCAGCAGTCACTGACGACGGCGCCTCTGTTCAGTTTGTGTCCGTATCGTTAAGCTGCAGATCTGAAAGTGATCCGATCTTCAAACTCACTTTATATCCAAACGGTACATTTCTGGACATGGGCTCTTAATCGAAACTTTATCTATGAGTTCCCCTCTAAAGACCCTAGAAGCCTGTAATAGGAGCTCTGAAATACTCTGTATTCGGCTGCCTGAGAAATATTGTGCTGTCACTGGACGATATTGCGAATATTCTTGCCAGTCGCTCACGTGTTTCGCCGAAGTACAGTATCACAGTGTCTTTGTGTTCACTATTGTATTTATCTACTAAAATGTAACCAAAATAAGGAGGAAGATCATTCACACTGGAATGAATGGAAATGTACAAATCCTTTTCGATATTATTGGAAGTTAGGGCGGATGAATATAGAAACTGGAAAATTGAGAATTATTATAACGAGTTGTTAAATGGGGAGAGCAGTGCCCTATAGCTACAAGGGGGTATTTTTTTGTCTTAAAAAGTTTTTGAAGGTCTAAGGGGCAACCATTTCCAGTGATGAATCAAATGTTGAGCCAATCCGTGTAAGAAACTTTAATGTCATTTAACTCGTTCAGATTTATTTTTGCCAGTAATTTTTTATCCACCTTCGTTTTCTTCTGTTTGAAAGAAATAGAGCAATTTTCACAAGTATCCTGATTGTTAAAACTTTCAAGTCGGACTAAATATTTATCATTTTAATTGAGCAGTCTAGAGGGAACTTCAATAATGCTGCACAATTCTCATCGTCTACATAAGGTAAGGTAAGTTTTCTATTATGCCTTTTGCTCCGTTCCGTCTCCTACAAAAATCGTCAAGACATCTGCTCGCTGGTCTTCCTAAAGAAATTTTTCTTCGTGGTTTATCTTGTTTCATTGATTCTTGCACAGGCACACGGTTTATACTTTCTTTCCACCTTGCCTCATATTATTTTATTGTGCCACTTATATTTTGCGTATTCAGTTCAGCTCGAATGTCATTATTTCCCTTTTTGTCCTTTAAAGTGTGTTTAGCCAAGTGCCATTCACATGCCCCTATTTTCTTTTCATCTCTTTTCTTAAGGGTCCAGTTTTCGTTTCACAGCGCAGCGTCGATGTACCACAATTTTATAGAACTTCATTCAGTAGAGTATCTCTGTGGACTTTCTTTCCCAACGTTCTGTGTGTAGTTCCAAAAAAAATAATTAAATAGGCCTAACTTATTTTGGACTTCATTATTTTTGCATGTTCAGTTTGTGATCCCTGACTATTTTACTTGAATTAAGGACAGCGCCTTGTAGGTCATTTTCATTCTTGATCGCTTGGCCATCAGTAAAAAGCAGTGTACTGGCATCCATACTACAGTAAAACTTCGTTAACACGAATCCGAAGGGACCGAAAAATCAGGAGTTCGTGTTAAAAAATTCGTGTTAAGTGAAAAACACAGATTTTAATAAGTATACATGTACAGCAGTACTCTAATGTGTAATACACTACACGATCAATCACGTTATTGTAGACTTATAACACTATAAAGTGATTGTAAAAATACAAGTACTCACAAATTACGTACGTTACTTTCTTGGAAAAAATTCGATCATCGTTCGCTGACGTTCATAGGAACGATAATATTTTGTAATTTCACAACCAGTTGTAATGATAGCGTCCGTAAACCCAGCAGTGACGTCGGATGTTGAAGCGAACCTTTCTAAACAGTCCAAGGCTGTAAACATCTCCTGACGGGTAGGTGGAATGGTATCTGTATTCTCTTCCTCTTCACTTTCTTCTGATGGCCCTTCTTGCACCTCAAATGGCTCTGAGCACTATGGGACTCAACTACTGAGGTTATTAGTCCCCTAGAACTTAGAACTAGTTAAACCTAACTAACCTAAGGACATCACAAACATCCATGCCCGAGGCAGGATTCGAACCTGCGACCGTAGCGGTCTTGCGGTTACAGACTGCAGCGCCTTTAACCGCACGGCCACTTCGGCCGGCTCTTGCACCTCGTTCACAGCTTTTGGCACATCCGATTCCACAGAAGCACATACAGCAACATCGTCGTCTACACTAATGAATTCTTCGAAACTAATCCCAGGCTTCTCAACGTCCTGCAGAACTGTCCATTCATCAGGTGAAGTGGCATCTTCTAACTCGTGGACATCTTCAGTGTTGGTATGTCTCCAAGCTCTGCTAAAGCACTTCCCTATACGATGTGGCGATACTGAGTTCTAGGCTGCTGCGATGGCTTTTATTGCGTCAAGCAGATTCCAATTTGAGGTTGCAGGAGCACGAATTGCAGCTCTTACAAGTCGCTTACGATAAGCTCTCTTTATGAGAGAGATTATGCCTTGGTCCAAAGGCTGAAGGCGGCTTGTGGCGTTGGGTGGAAAAAACTGAACCTTTATATTGGATAGGTTTAGATCATGAACGTTATGGGCAGATATTCTGTCCAATGTAAGAAGAACATGTCTATTTGGAGCAACCATTCGATTGTTGAAACGAAGAAGCCACTTGCGAAATGATATGCCATCGATCCAAGCTTTCTTGTGGTAAGAGTAGATGCAAGGTAAAGTGTCCATATTTATGTTTTTAAAAAACGTGGTTTCTCGGATTTACCGATAACCCAGGGGCGAAACTTCTCACTGCCGTCAGCATTACCGCACAGTACAACAGTCACACGTTGTTTGCTTCGTGCTCGACCGTGACACTTATCACCTTTTATACCCAGGGTGTGATTTGGAAAAAGATTGTAGAAAAATCCAGTTTCATCCATGTTAAACACGTCACACGAGGCATACTTTTCCCTCACTCGGTTGAATTCATGCAACCAGCTGTTCGCACTTTCTTCATCAACTTTATTTGCTTCACCACAAATTTGTACAGATGAAATTGAATGTCTCTTTTGGAACAGATACAACCAACCAGCAGAACAACGGAAGCCTTCGATGCCCATATCATTTGTTTTGACTGAATCACAGGGCCAGTTAAAGGTATGTCAGATGCACGCATATGATTGAACCATTCTAGCAGTAACGTCTCGATGTCTTCATACTTGGCGGTACGAAGTTCGTTAGATTTGTTTCCATAACCTGATGCACAGCATTAATAATTTTTTATCGATTCTTAATAATCGTAGATAAAGTAGATTTCGGTATTCCAAACTGCTCTGCAATCGCTGTTTTCTTGGTGCCACGGTGGTCTGTTTGCCCTCTTTGCCATTTCTGCGTGCTACGGTACCGGTTGTAACTGTAGTTTTTATTCAGTATTCCAACTCGATACGGCTACGACTAACAGAACAACAGAACACCTTTCAAATCTGGCACTGAGTACGTTCCTAAATGCTGCTGCACACATTATTGAATTTCTTACAATGTACAGCATACGCTGATGGTTGAGGTGATAATCGCGGCTACCGACCTACAGTACGTTAAAAACGAGTCAACAATAAGTATAATTAGCTTTGTAGCTACATTTCCTACATTCATTTCGGAAAAGAATTACGCTTTAGAATACTCTAAGGTCGGTATTTTGTGTTACAGTGAAATTTAATTACTCTAGGAACTGAAACAGAGTTCGCAATTCGCCTGAACCGAAATTCGTGTTAACCGATAAAACAAACCATAAGAACTAATGTATTCCTGGTGGGACCAATATTTTTTTCGCGTTAACCGTAGAATGACTTTACTTTGCAAAAACTATGTTGGGTATCTGAAAATATAGTTTCAGCGATTGGCGACAGTCGTTTTTTTTTAAATTTTAGCATATAATTTATAACAGGTACTTAGAAAGCTAATACCTCTGTAGTTCTGATATTTATGTCTATTTCCTTGCCGGCCAGAGTGGCCGAGCGGTTCTAGGCGCTACAGTTTGGAACCGTGCGACCGCTACGGTCGCAGGTTCGAATCCTGCTTCGGGCAACGATGTATGTGATGTCCTTAGGTTAGTTAGGTTTAAGTAGTTCTAAGTTCTAGGGGACTGATGACCGGAGTGCTCAGAGCCATTTGAACCTTTCTCATAAATTGGGCATATTTGGGCTATGTTCCATTCTTGAGGTATGTAACCATTTGGCCATCTAATACACTTAAAGTCGCACATTCTTATTTTTGTAACGTTTTGTGCATGTTTCACCAGTTCTGTGTCGATTTCTCACAAGCTAGTGTCTCCCAGTATTTGTTAGACGTTATTGCATCCTGTAGTTCTTCCATCGTTATTCAGATTCTACATTCCTATCTGCTGCGGCCAGAAACGTCTGATAACGTCAAGGGCCCTCTTTACGCGACTCACCGTGAATATCTGCGCTGGACTGCGCGGGGAGTCAGTACTCAGACCGCCAGCTTTCTTTCTTCGAGTCCTCACACCGAGGGCTCGTTTCATCTCCACTGCCCTCGCCCTCACTTCAGCGGCCAATGAACGGACAGAGAGGATGCGTGGAATCGCGCTGACGCCCGGAAGGTCGCGCGCCGTCCGTTACGTAACATCGGCCCTGACGTCACAGAACTGCTAATGGCGGCTGGCCGCGTGAGAGCAGACTGCCTGCCAGCTGGCTCGCCGGCGGGAGGGGGCGCGCGCGTGACGTCATCACTGGCGCAGAGCCCGGCATGTAAACACTTTGCGGAAAGCGCTGACGGAAGCGGTGAGTGTTCGCTAGGTTCCGGGCGGCGTGTCACACCGACATCTCACTATGACGTCTCAGGTTTCTGGTAACCGCTGGTTGTGCTCATCCGCAGATCGAACGATGCTGGAATTCTGGAGGCCCCGTATCGGATGAATCTTTCGTGATTTCTGAATGAGAAACCAAGCCACGTAATCTTTCCTTATACTCAGAATGTACGTAACGTTACTAATTCTAATCATTTCCCTATTCAAGCATGTACTAACCCTCATGCCAACTGGTCTTCAGTGCATGCAGCCTTCATGGTCATGGAAATTTAAGGGGAGACGTAGACGAAAGCGCCCATAATTGTGAAATTTTTTTTATCGGGTCATCGTTTACTACATGGTATTGAAATTCCTGAATACAATGCTCTATTTTCACTTCTAAGTAAAAAAAAAATAAATAACGAAAGCACGCAAGGGATCACGCCCCTTCGTTATTCTGCGTTGCCTCATATTATGTATTCCTGCGGTGCTTTCTTCCAGTTTTATGCAGTCACAATGTGGGGAATATTTCGGCGTTTTGCAGATCCAGAACTTCTACTAAAGTGTGTGCAACGAAAAATTCAAAATTCTAATGGAAGTTACAACTTTAATAGGAAAACCATGCCCTACACAAAATTTGTTTCCACAACTGTTGATGAGCTTGCACCATATTACGCTTGTGTAGTTTTTAACTGTGCTAATCTTGGCAGACTACGGACTCTACTGAGGCTAGGATTCGATCCAGAAGCTTTGTAAGTAGGCTGTTTAGGTTTTTATGTTGGTAACGCCATGTAGCGCTCTATATGAAAATCACTGACTGTGCTGTGTGCAGTCTGTGGCTGGTTTGCATTGTTGGAATTTGCTATTGTAGTGTTCGGCAGTTGGCTGTTAACAGCGCGTAGCGTTGCGCAGTTGGAGGTGAGACGCCAGCAGTGGTGGATGTGGGGAGAGAAATGGCGAAGTTTTGAGAGCGAATGATCTGGACGTGTGTCCATCAGAGACAGTAAATTTGTAAGACTGGATGTCATGAACTGATATATATGACTTTTGAACATCATTAAGGTAAATACATTGTTTGTTCTTTATCAAAATCTTTCATTTGCTAACTATGCCTATCAGTAGTTAGTCCCTTCAGTAATTAGAACCTTTATCTAGCTGGCAGTAGTGGCGCTCGCTGTATTGCAGTAGTTCGAGTAACGAAAATTTTTGTGAGGTAAGTGATTCATGAAAGGTATAGGTTATTGTTAGTCAGGGCCATTCTTTTGTAGGGATTTTTGAAAGTCAGATTGGGTTTCGCTAAAAAATATTGTGTGTCAGTTTAGTGTTGATCAGAATAAGTAAAGAGGGAAATGTCTGAGTACATTCAGTTCTGCTCAGCTGTTTGAAAATCAAATAACATAAGGGGTTTACCAGCACAGTAATTCAATAATTTTTCTAAGGGGACGTTTCAGCTTTCACATGTCGATGTTGACGGAAATCGATTTAGCTGACATTGTTGTTACTCAGTTTGAAAATCAGGTTAACCTAAGAGTATAAGCAAAGAAAAATCTACTTGAGGATGAAGAGGAGAATGCATATTGTTTGCACTACTTCATCCAGATAAGATAAGGCCTAATACAAACACGGTCAAATCTTTGATTCAGGTTTCCTGTAACTTACATTTTCCCAGTTTTATGTAACTTTTCCTCACAAATCATTGCCGTTATAGTAATTAAATTTAGCATACAATTACTCAATACTATAGTGAAACTTTCTGTGTAAGGACTTTTCATTTACTGCAATAGTAAGGCATTCATGTAAGAGAAAATCTCTAAGATTTGGTATATTTTTTTCACAGAAATTTGGAGACCTGTAATAATCTGCCAAAAGAATATACCAACATCTTTTCCATAGATATTTGTAATAATGGTAATCAGACTTTGCACAAAAAAAATGGTTCAAGTGGCTCTGAGCACTATGGGACTCAACTTCTGAGGTCATCAGTCCCCTAGAACTTAGAACTACTTAAACCTAACTAACCTAAGGACATCACACACATCCATGCCCGAGGCTGGATTCGAACCTGCGACCTTAGCGGTCTCGCGGCTCCAGATTGTAGCGCCTAGAACCGCACGGCCACTCCGGCCGGCAGACTTTGTACAAAAATAAATTAATTTCGTAATGACAGATTTTTCAAAAAAGGAACATTTTTGAAAAAATTTCAGTTGTTAATAATTAAAAACGTACAACTTCAATAAGTATTAAAACATGTGTATATCCATATAACATTCCTTAAAAACTGTGCCAAATGTAGTTACATTGCCTTGAAAACTTTGGACTTTATAAGGTTTTTTCAATGCAACTTCGCATGCATCCCCCCTTAATGGCCGGCATTGTACTTGTCAACACGTAAGTTTCTACCATAGATGGGCACACCTCTATGTCTGCCGTGTTAATATTTGAAATCAACATCTGAGTCACCTGGTGGGTTACATTTTATTCTGATTTGCAGCTCAAATCAAACATTGAATTGTCAGTTGTACGACTTGTATGATTTAACCTAATTCCCTCGAAATTTCCACTATTTATCTGACGCCTTCAGTCAGCTGATTGAGATGTTGATTTCAATATAATGTTGTTATGTGTGGTCTCTGTCATCTATGGTCTAATCGTATAAGCTTCCTTGAAAGACAACTGTGTGCTTCTCGTCTGGGGTTAGGATTGCTCCATTTTTTTGGGAAAATAAAGTTTATTCATTGTTAAAGGTAGGGAAGAAGCACGTTGTATCACAATAAAGTATTATTTATTTTGCTTAATTATTTTGTTTAAAATACCTTTTTCGCTTTTAGTGAAATTTAACAAATATTTGTGACTGTTAAACTGCTTCACAGCATGCTTTCAGTCTATATTTAAGTTAAGAAAAATAAATAATCCATTGTGTCAAATTCAGAGACACTTTGTTACTTCTGTCCCATCACTTGATATTCACCACAGAAAAAAGCTCTCTATGTGAAAGCTGAAGTATCTGGAACCGATAATAGAAATTAATTAATTTGTACAAATTTGTAAAATCACTATTTCTCTAATTAAATATTTCTTGCCACTTTTATGCAGTAAATAATTCTGCAAATCCCTCGGAATTATAATTTGTTTAGTAATGCAATTTCCACATGAAGATCAATCATATTTAAACCGAGTTCGTGCATCTTTAAATTTTCAATTGTGTTAACAAAATGGTCCCTTTCAGCGTTGCTTTTTAAATGTGTATTACTAAAATCAAACAATTTATTTAGATACTCTAAACCTTTATCAACAAATAATTAAAAATTCTGTGCATTTTGCTAATCAGTTCAGGTGAAGACAACTGTTTAATTTTTTTGCATGTTTCATATCCAAAGGAGAGATCTTGTTTTCTTCTGGTTAGTCGGGTTTTAAGATTATCCATTATGTGATACACATATTAATAATAATGTATCCACGCAGAGCAAAAGCGAGAGTCTCCTTGTTCCCACATGGCGTTTCGTTTCATCAAAGTCTTCATCCACTGACTCTACTATTTTTTGAATTCTTCTCCTTTTACAGCAGTGTGGGAAATATGAACACATATTTTCAAAATTAGAGTCTCTGTCATACGATAAAAAAATTCATGGTGTGTCTCATACAGTTATGTACTATGTGTGCATGAAAATTTCCCTTAAACATATCTGGTACCATGTCTCTCAAGTTTGTAAACAATTAATGATGCAAAATTAACATTCGTGTTGTCAGCTCGTAGTCCGTATTACGAAAGCATAATTAATATTA
Source organism: Schistocerca nitens (assembly GCF_023898315.1). Classification (NCBI taxonomy): domain Eukaryota; kingdom Metazoa; phylum Arthropoda; class Insecta; order Orthoptera; family Acrididae; genus Schistocerca; species Schistocerca nitens. The sequence continues at coordinate 979,781,445 of NC_064615.1, read as the reverse complement.
TTCCATTGACTATTGCAAGTGCTTGAAACATCCCATCAACAGACTCATCACTAGTTTGATAAAAATCTATTAACTTACTTTGATTGCCATTATTGCCATTTTTGGTTGTAAAATATTGTCCCAGTTACGGAAACAGTTATTTTTCTTTAGGTTTGTTTATAAATAACTCATCTGCTGCCAGTCACGATTTTCTTTATTTTATTTTAAGAGCGTTTTTTGTGTTTGTTATGTCATTCCTATGTGATGTTGTTGGTGTGTGAGATTCTGCTTCATTCCGTTGACTTTACTGCAATATATAAGAAAACACGCGGTTTTTAATTGCTTGTCGATCTTTCGCCACTAACTTCACAAAAAGATCAACAACCAATTCAAAATCGCGTGTTTTCTTATATATTGCAGTAAAGTCAACGAAATGAAGCAGAATCTCACACACCGACAACATCACATAGGAACGACATAACAAACACAAAAAACTCACTTGAAAGTGGGTATTTCCCGAAACGTGTCGTGCGAAAAATAAAGTAAAGAAAATCGTGACTGGTAGCAGATGAGTTATTTATAAACAAACCTATTGTTTTCACAGTCGCAGGCTTTCAGAACCATTTATAATGGATCAAACCAGTTATTTTTCTTTTTGGAAGCATAAATTCGTAAACAGTAAAATAAATTGTCTGTATTTAGGTCATCTATTGAATCTGAAATAGCATGTAGCCTCATCACCACTGTAACTAGAGCTCCCATTTTGGTTCCAGCCTGACGAATTCTTGACGCTGAACAAGACTTAACTTAAAAAAGTTTATTTAGTTTTACAATACAGTCCATAGTACTTTAGGACAAATTATATTTTATAGCGTTATACGTTAAGGCTAGTTCAGCTGGACTAACATTTTCTTGATGACTAAAAGACAAACTTGTAGATGTAGAAGCAGAAGCAGAATCCAGAAATTTCTCAAGCGTTTCAGATTAGATTTATGATGTTTTATTGCGAGGTGTTGCTTAAACTCGAAATAACATGAATAAACCATTCAGCCCACTTACCAGCAACCATCAGTCCAACCAATCCGCATAAGCATAACAAAACATACACACACCTATACACAACACAAGCGTGCACAAAAGATTTTTCCACTCACCTGTCCTATCGCAGCCGAAGCCATTGTAGATGAACTCCACGTATTTTGCAATTTCAGTTATATTTGTTTCGTGGATCGTTTCCTAACAAAGCATCATATTCGCTTTCCCACTTATATTTATACTTCTGCAATCGTTCTGTCTTTTGGACCGTCTAAACAATCCTTCTGGCGCATTTTTTTTTCGGTGAAGTATATTCACTATCTATTTCATCCTTTTCACGATTAAGATTACGTTTTTCAGTTGTACAGGGAATACTCAGTTTGCTAAAGTTGCCTTTATCTACCATTCACTATTACATAAAGTAATAAAATCTAATAATCGAACTTTAATGCATTCCGCTTCACACATGACACAAGGCTTTGCCACGCTACTGTAGTTCCACATGTGTCGGATCGCTTAGTTTGGCAGCAGGGCACGAAATGTTGCGATTGGTGCCGATATGTAACGAACAGTACTTTGGAAGCCATAGGCTAACTTTTCGTGAAATAAATAAACCACAGAGAGCCTTTTTACCTACTTCAGACAGTCTTGTAGACTCATACGCGGTGCTTAATAGTTAGAAAGAATATGAAATTAACGGGTTCTTACTCTTTGTCATTGAAACTTTGACATCGACAGTATTAACAAAAAAATGGTTCAAATGGCTCTGAGCACTATGGGACTCAACATCTTAAGTCATAAGCCCCTAGAACTTAGAACTACTTAAACCTAAGTAACCTAAGGACATCACATACAACCATGCCCGAGGCAGGATTCGAACCTGCGACCGTAGCAGCCCCGCGGTTCCGGACTGCAGCGCCAGAACCCCATGGCCACCGCGGCCGGCACAGTATTAACATTTGAGGTCAGGTTGCGTTCATTGTTCGGTTACTCAGACGATTCTTTACATGCAGAATTACGATCATTGTTTGCGGAAATTTTTTCATAATGTGGGGCCATAGTCATAATATATTTCTTTAAAGTCAGTACCGCCATTAGACTGTTTTTTATTTGCAACGTTACATTTACACGATCATGATTTCGGCTTTGCAGTGCCATTGTCAAGTGTTTTAATGTAATACAGTGCCTAAGATGGCATACTGTCGTATTTAAAATACACTATTAGACACATTGTCTAAGGGTCAATATTGACCCTTAGACAATGTGTCTAATAGTGTGTTTTAAATACGTTGTCTTATTATTGACCCTTAGACAATGTGTCTAGTAGTGTATTTTAAATACATTGTCTTATTATTGACCCTTAGACAATGTGTCTAATAGTGTATTTTAAATACGACAGTATGCCACCTTAGGCACTGTATAACATTAAAACACTTGACAATGGCCCTGCAAAGCCGATATCATGATGGTGTAAATGTAACACTGCAAATGAAAAACAGTCTAATGGCGGTACTGAATTTAAATAAATTGTTTGTGGTCTTGGGATGATTTACGTACAATGAATCGTAGAAAAAATAAAACAGCGAAATTAAGTATTTTCACGTACTTTACTGTTGTCATAAAGCACAGAGAACTTTTGTCCGAAATAATGTACAGTACTTTATGATAAGGTACTGGTGGGAATCCAATCCCGGATACACTCGACTGTACACAAGGACGCCGCGCAAGCGGGATACTGCAGCGTCAGGGTGAAGCCGCGTCTTGTGACGTCTTATCGAACAGTTCGAATTAAAATTAGACATTATTCAACTCTCTCTGTTTTGCTGTTACATTGCCACAGCTGTGCTCGATAAGGGGGCCAGCTGCGCGATGTCTGAAAGCAGAAGTTGTTGATGTAAAGGAGGACATGAAGGATGATCGAGAAATCACGTACCGTCGACTTGTGATTAGTGTTGGAGCACGACCACGAATTAGGGAAGAATGGGAAAGAAAATCGACCAGACCCATTCGAAAACTAACCCAGCTTTCGCCCGTAAGTGATTTAGTGATATCATGCAAAACCTAAATATGACCGGAGGGAAAATTGAATCGTCATCATCCTTGAGTGAGTGTCTTACCTAAACACCACCTCACTCCGTTTGATTCGAAGTTCGTAACTGCGGAGTAATTGAAGGGAGCAGTTTTTTCCGTTGCGTCTATTTTAATTAAGTAACATATTTCATTATTTTATAGACTACTTTGAAAGGGAATGCAAATTAGAGCCCGTATCGTGAAAAACGTTCTCGTTGTTGGGTTTACGTTACTCAGAACAGATTTTGTTTAAATTCACGTCCAAATACTTCATCGTCGTTGGGTTCCATACCGAAGTTCCTTGTAATTCATCGTATTCATAATGAGAAAGGTTCCAACCGCGACTGTGTTTGACTATTCAGTTGTGATGTGATGATGATGATGATGTTGGTTTATTGGGCGCTCAACATCGTGGTCATCAGCGCCCGTAAAAGTTCCGGTCTCGCCACTTACCGAATGGTGATGAGATGATGAAGACAACACAAACACCCTGTCCTCGGGAGGTGAAAATTCTCGACTCGGCAGGGAATCGAACCCGGTACCCTATGATCCAGAGGTAGCAATGCTAGCCACTAGACCTATTCAGTTGTGAACACAATACACCTTAAGTAAAAAAAATAGTAAAGTAAAAAAGAAATTTAAAAAATAAAAGAATAAAATAAAAAAATAAAAAAATATTAAGCACAATGCCTCTCCAGCCCTATCGGTTCGTCTTTACGCACTTCTTTCGTCATTTCTGCGCTTGTTACGAACATTTTTAAGTGCATTTTGTTCCACATGGATTTGCAATATTTTTGAAATAGATGTGAAACAATTTAGACTATTTTCGCTGTAACTACAGAGATAACAAAAAATGTAGGAGGAATGTAATGACAGTAAACAGACCCTGAAGAAAAAGATGGGTTGTCCAGTAATGAAAACATTCTGCCACTGATGGACAGTTTTTATTTATTACTAATATTTGTTGAAATAAGTGAATCATTTGGTTGTACACTTAGGTTCTTGTTTACTTTGTTCTCATTAAAGTTTGCTGCATATTTTCCAAATCTGAAATTTTCTCAAGTAGATCTCCAGCATACTATCGACGAAAAGGTATGGGTTTTATGAAGGGCTTCTGAAGTTTTTCGCAAATTTATTCACATTCATAATATGTATTATTTAAATAATAGAATGAAGAAGCCTATAACATAGCTAGTCGTCTTTGTTTGAGCCCTTAGTAGAATTTGGTTTGGCACTGAAGACGCACATTCACCCATCTAATATAATGAACCCTAAAACGAACATAAAGTGCATGTTCCAGGTTTTTCCAGTTTTCTGAACGGATGTTTATGAGAATGATATACCTGGTGCATTCTTCTGCTCCTAGTAATCTTCATGTACTATACGCTATGTAATCATGTAATAAATCTCCGCCGAAGTTCTGTTTTGAGCCTGAAGAGTTCATAGATTTTAGTCCTATCACTCGACGTGAAACGCAGATTTAATTGCAGACGATGTGCTGTAAGTATGCACAGGGTGTTTCACAATTCCTGTTACAGGCATGTATTGTTCTAGACGGTTAATCAAGGAGGAAATCTCATGACACACAAAATTAATTAATGTAGTTGTTTTCCTCCCGTGGTGTTGAATCCGAATACTGGTTTGATGTAGCTATCCACGGCAGTCTTTCCTGTGCAAGCCTCTGCGTTAACTACTGCAACCTACCATCATTTGAGCCACTATAAACGGTGTAACCAAAATGCATAGCCAAACTTCCAGGACGCATTGCTCAGTCCTGGAAGAATAGAAGGCGTTGCATTATATAGACGTGCGTCTGGCAACGCTTTATTTCCATGTTGAAACTTTTTATTTTTATTTTTTCAGCTCTTCACAGCAATCCTGGAAAACATATAGAAATAGAATGCCTCAGCGTACCGCATGAAATTTTTCTTACATGAAATGTTCAAAACGGTTACTTCTGACTGTCCGTTGGCTACTAGCTAACAGCTGCTATGACAAATAATTACAAAGAAGTGTGTCTATTCTCTGGCCCCTAAATTCTCCGGAAACAAGTCCACTAGACGTCCGTGGCGCGCAAGAGTATATGGTGTGCACTTTAACAGTATTTATTATGTTATAAATAAACGTGTGTTTCTTTTGTAACTAAAAAACTTGTGATCTGTTTCTTTTTCATCTCCTCGGACGTTTCGTTCATTGTAAAATGCTAGAGATCTGTTATTTTCTATTCCTCTGATTGTTATCTCGATGAATTATACTCAGATTTATTTCGAAGTGAACAAAAAGTATACGTCGATCTGAAGTTGCAGATTATTATTTCTGTGTAGTTAGATGATATCTCAGTTAAAGATTATCTTGGATTTATCATTATCACGAAAATTGGTTCCATCGAAGGGTTTGCTTTATTTTTACAAGCTGTAGAAAAAAAGAAGTCTTTACAGATAGTAAGTGATACCGTTTTTAAGGAGATTGTATATATTTCACGACAGTGAATTATTTATTTACAGTGATTTTTAGAATACATACAGTCTACGCCGATCAGAGTTAGATATCTGAGTAACTTGACAGCAGCGTATGTGGAAGTAGTTGATCACTGTCGTCATGCTTGCTTTTCTTCTGTCAAATTTTCTCTCTCGTGCTGATAAAAGAACCCGCGGAAAGATTTTTAATTTAATTTAGAAGAGAGCTTGGGTAGAAGCAGAGAGAGAGAGAGAGAGAGAGAGAGAGATGTATAATGGAATTACTGAAGCCGGCCGTGGTGGCCGTGCGGTTCTAGGCGCTTCAGTCCGGAACCGCGAGACTGCTACGGTCGCAGGTTCGAATCCTGCCTCGGGCATGGATGTGTGTGATATCCTTAGGTTAGTTAGGTTTAAGTAGTTCTAAGTTCTTGGGGACTGATGACCTCAGATGTCAAGTCCCATAGTGCTCAGAGACATTTGAACCATTTTTGTTTTTTTTTTTTGAATTATTGAGCTTCCTTGACGGGCGGAGATGATTTTATGTGGCTTATAAAACACGGTCAATAAATAAGTATATAAATGTATCACCATAACCTGCAAGCTCTTGAGTATCAAAAAAAAAAAAAAAAAAAAAAAATGCTTCAAATGGCTCTGAGCACTATGGGACTTAACATCTATGGCCATCAGTCCCCTAGAACTTAGAACTACTTAAACCTAACTAACCTAAGGACAGCACACAACACCCAGCCATCACGAGGCAGAGAAAATCCCTGACCCCGCCGGGAATCGAACCCGGGAACCCGGGCGTGGGAAGCGAGAACGCTACCGCACGACCACGAGATGCGGGCTCTTGAGTATCAAACCCGAGTACAAGTTGCAAGGAGTCTTTGTGCCGATGTTGCGGAAGACTGTGAAACAATATGCAACACCGCAAGAGATACGTCAGCGTATCTGAGGCTCAGTGTGACGGCACGTTGATGCACGTTATCATTGCTGACGGAGGGCATTTTGAACAAATCGTGTAAGAGAGAGTGTCATGGGCCGGCCGCGGTGGTCTAGCGGTTCAGGCGCTCAGTCCGGAACCGCGCAACTGCTACGGTCGCAGGTTCGAATCCTGCCTCGGGCATGGATGTGTGTGATGTCCTTAGGTTAGTTAGGTTTAAGTAGTTCTAAGTTCTAGGGGACTGATGACCACAGATGTTAAGTCCCACAGTGCTCAGAGCCATTTTTTTAGAGAGTGTCATGTGGTACGCTGGTATGTTGTCTTCTTGAGTGCTAGTAAGGATAGTTGGTATGGTCCGAACTATTCCACTACTAGAGAGGTTAAGTTGATCCATTACGGGTGTTTTAGAAACCGTGACTGTAAATACCATATAAATATTGAAAACTACAACCAGTCACTTTTTTAAAACAGCTCATTTATTCCATTAACTAGCTTTCGACCAGTTTTCGGCTCATCTTCAGGTGTTGCACGATGATTGTGAAGCTACACACATCAAAAAAGTTTTGCATCACCTCGGTTCCGAGAGTTACGGAACGTGTACTGGAAATTGGAATTGAGATCAACATAAACATCATGTCCGACCTTGTTATTGCTCATGAAAACCACACATTGCATGTTGTACCACCATACAGTGAGAGCTTCAGAGGTGGTGGTCCAGATTGCTGTACACACCGGTACTTCTAATACCCAGTAACACGTCCTCTTGTATTGATGCGTGCCTGTATTCGTCGTGGCATAAGATCCACAAGTTCATCAAGGCACTGTTAGTCCAGATTGTCCCACTCCTCAAGACGATTCGGCATAGATCCCTCAGAGTGGTTGGTGGGTCACGTCGTCCATAAATAGCCCTTTTCAATCTATCCCAGGCATGTTCGATAGAGTTCATGTCTGGAGAACATACTGGCCACTCTAGTCGAGCAATGTCGTTATCCTGAAGGAAGTCATTCATAAGATGTGCACGATGGGGGCACGAATAGTCGTCCATGAAGACGAATGCCTCGCCAATATGCAGCCAATATGGTTGCACTGCCGGCCGAAGTGGCCGTGCGGTTAAAGGCGCTGCAGTCTGGAACCGTAAGACCGCTACGGTAGCAGGTTCGAATCCTGCCTCAGGCATGGATGTTTGTGATGTCCTTAGGTTAGTTAGGTTTAACTAGTTCTAAGTTCTAGGGGACTAATAACCTCAGCAGTTGAGTCCCATAGTGCTCAGAGCCACTTTTTGGTTGCACTATCGGTCGGAGGATTGCATTCACGTATCGTACAGCCGTTACGGCGTCTTCCATGACTACCAGCGGCGTACGTCGACCCCACATAATGCCATCCCAAAACAGCAGGGAACCTCCACCATGCTGCACTCGGTGGGCAATGTGTTTAAGGCGTTCAGGCTGACCGGGTTGCCTCCAAACACGTCTCAGACGATTGTCTGGTTGAAGGCATATGCGACACTCATCGGTGAAGAGAACGTGATGCCAATCCTGAGCGGTCCATTCGGCATGTTGTACCGCACTGCTTGCTGTCGTGGTTGCAAATATGGACCTCGTCGTGGAATTCGGGACTAAAGCTGCGGATCATACAGCCTATTGGGCACAGTTTGAGTCGTAACACGATGTCCAGCGGCTGCACGAAAAGCATTATTCAGCATGGTGGCGTTGCTGTCAAGGTTCCTCCGAGCCATAATCCGTAGGTATCGGTCATCCACTGCCGTAGTAGCCCTTGGGCGGCCTGAGCGAGGCATGTCATCGACAGTTCCTGTCTCTCTGTGTCTCCTCCATGTCCGAACAACATCGCTTTGTTTCACTGCGAGGCACCTGGACACTTCCCTTGTTGAGAGCCCTTCCTGGCACAAAGTAACAATGCAGACGAGATCGAACCGCGGTATTGACCGTTTAGGCATGGTTGAACTACAGACAACACGAACCGTATACCACCTTCCACCCCTCCGTCTAATAGGCGCTGCTCATGCATTGTTGTTTACGTCTTTGGGTGGGTTTAGTGACATCTCTGAACAGACAAAGGGACTGTGTCTGTGATACAATATCCACAGTCAACGTCTATCTTCAGGAGTTCTGGAAACTGGGGTGATGCAAAACTTTCTTTGATGTATATATGTATTTATTTCTACAGCGTGATGCTAGATACTCGTTGTGTGGCAAGAAGGTAGATTAAAAAGGATTTAATGCGTGTTTCAGAACCATGACTGTGAATTCAATATAAGTACAGAAAACTGCAACCAGTCAACTTGTTTTTTAATAATTCGATAGGTGGTGGTATGACTACCAACAGTATTTTCATAAAGAGCGGTAACAGAAGAACAATATTCAAACTATTTCCCATTTCCCACCAAAAGGAGATAACGCAGACTAACATACACACACACAGACACACAGACACACACACACACACACACACGCACACACGCACACAGTGTCTCACTACTCAACGTCCCTCCATCCCCACACCACTACTCCACTGTAATGACGAATGTTTATGCGGCGAGTTGTTTCGAAACATGGTTCAAAATGGTTCAAATGGCTCTGAGCAATATGGGACTCAACTGCTGAGGTCATTAGTCCCCTAGAACTTAGAACTAGTTAAACCTAACTAACCTAAGGACATCACAAACATCCATGCCCGAGGCAGGATTCGAACCTGCGACCGTAGGAAACATGGATTGTGTTACTTACTGCAACAGTATGGACGGCTTTGTAATCGGCATCCACCTGGCAGCGTGTATGCGGAAGGGGACAGCAGCATGAATCTAATTCGGTGTGATAACGCTACTGCGAGTTGTCCCTTATCTACGAGGTGCATTCAAGTTCGAGGCCTCCGATTTTTTTTCTCCGGACTGGAAAGAGATAGACACATGTGCATTGTTTTAAAATGAGGCCGCGTTCATTGTCAATACGTCCCATAGATGGCAGCACCGTACGGCAGATGGAATTTTACTGCCTGCGGCGAGAATGAGAACTGTTTTAAATACTTAAAATGGCGACGTTTTCCTTACTTGAACAGCGTGCAATCATTCGTTTTCTGAATTTGCGTGGTGTGAAACCAATTGAAATTCATCGACAGTTGAAGGAGACATGTGGTGATGGAGTTAAGGATGTGTCGGAAGTTCGTTCGTGGGTGCGACAGTTTAATGAAGGCAGAACATCGTGTGACAACAAACCGAAACAACCTTGGGCTCGCACAAGCTGGTCTGACGACATGATCGAGAAAGTGGAGAGAATTGTTTTGGGGGTTCACCGAATGACTGTTGAACAGATCGCCGCCAGAGTTGGCATTTCTGTGGGTTCTGTGCACAGAATCCTGCATGACGACCTGAAAATGCGAAAAGTGTCATCCAGGTGGGTGCCACGAATGCTGACGGACGACCACACGGCTGCCCGCATTGCATGTTGCCAAGCAATGTTGATGCGCAACGACAGCACGAATGGGACGTTCTTTTCGTCGGTTGTGACAATGGATGAGACGTGGATGCCATTTTTCAATCCAGAAACAAAGCGCCAGTCAGCTCAATGGAAGCACACAGATTCACCGCCACCAAAAAAATTTCGGGTAACCGCCAGTGCTGAAAAAATGATGGTGTCCATGTTCTGGGACAGCGAGGGCGTAATCCTTACCCACTGCGTTCCAAAGGGCACTACGGTAACAGGTGCATCCTACGAAAATGTTTTGAAGAACAAATTCCTTCCTGCACTGCAACAAAAACGTCCGGGAAGGGCTGCGCGTGTGCTGTTTCACCAAGACAACGCACCCGCACATCGAGCTAACGTTACGCAAAAGTTTCTTCGTGATAACAACTTTGAAGTGATTCCTCACGCTCCCTACTCACCTGACCTGGCTCCTAGTGACTTTTGGCTTTTTCCAACAATGAAAGACACTCTCCGTGGCCGCACATTCACCAGCCGTGCTGCTATTGCCTCAGCGATTTTCCAGTGGTCTAAACAGACTCCTAAAGAATCCTTCGCCGCTGCCATGGAATCATGGCGTCAGCGTTGTGAAAAATGTGTACGTCTGCAGTGCGATTACGTCGAGAATTAACGCCAGTTTAATCGATTTCGGGTGAGTAGTTAATTAGAAAAAAAATCGGAGGCCTTAGAACTTGAATGCACCTCGTAGTTGTTAAGAGGCACATTGTGACTCATGCATTGAATTAGAGAGTTCCTCCTCGCAGTTCGTAGTTCTACAGTTTCCTTTTACGGATTTTCTGACGGCTACTACATTGCACGTTAGTAGAATACGAATAATTTCTTTTGAAATACGTAAACTGTATTTCTGGAAGTTTGGGAGCAGTATTAGCATCAGTGTGAATTAAAATTAGTGGTACTACTATATTTATACACAAATTAATTAATGAATATTTTAACTTTCATGTTTAGCTGTCTTACGAAATAAAATTCATTTTTGGACATCCACGAATCTACACAAAATATAGTTTCCGTCTTTTGGTCATCGATATTTATTTTGCTTAAATGACATATTAATGCAAGAATGAGCTTATTTTTTTCTTAAATCATGTAATCAACATCGTAAGTCGCAAGACAGGTTTTGCTTACAAGGGGACCGCAGCTATTCGTCATCTTCGTTTTCGTCCAGATTTATGGTATATACACTACTGGCCATTAAAATTACTAGACCACGAAGATGACGTGCTACAGACGCGAAATTTAACCGACAGGAAGAAGATGTTGTGATATGCAAATGATTAGCTTTTCAGAGCATTCACACAAGGTTGACGCCAGTGGCGACACCTACAACGTGCTGACATGAGGAAAGTTTCCAACCGATTTCTCATACACAAACAGCAGTTGACCGGCGTTGCCTGGTGAAACGTTGTTGTGATGCCTCGTGTAAGGAGGAAAAATGCGTCCCATCACGTTGCCGACTTTGATAAAGGTCAGATTGTAGCCTATCACGATTGCGGTTTATCGTATCGCAACATTACTGTTCGCGTCAGTCGAGATCCAATGACCGCCAGCAGAATATGGAATCGGTGGGTTCAGGAGGGTAATAAGGAACGCCGTGCTGGATCCCAACGGCCTCGTATCACTAGCAGTCGAGATGACAGGCATCTTATCCGCATGGTTGTAACGGATCGTGCAGCCACGTCTCGATCCCTGAGTCAACAGATGTGGACGTTTGCAAGACAACAACCATCTACACGAACAGTTCGACGACGTTTGCAGCCGCATGGACTATCAGCCCGGAGACCATGTCTGCGGTTACCCTCGACGCTGCATCACAGACAGGTGCGCCTGCGATGGTGTACTCAACGACGAACCTTGGTGCACGAATGGAAAAACGTCATTTTTTCGGATGGATCCAGGTTCTGTTTACAGCATCATGATGGTCGCCACTGTGTTTGGCGACATCGCGGTGAACGCACATTGGAAGCGTGTATTCGTCATCGCCATACTGGCGTATCACCGAGCGTGATGGTATGGGGTGCCATTGGTTACACGTCTGGGTCACCTCTTGTTCGCATTGACCGCACTTCGAACAGTAGACGTTACATTTCAGATGTGTTACGACCCGTGGCTCTACCCTCCATTCGATCCCTGCGAAACCCTACATTTCAGCAGGATAATGCACGACCGCATGTTGCAGGTCCTGTACGGGCCTTTCTGGATGCAGTAAATGTTCGACTGCTGCCCTGGCCAGCACATTCTCCAGGTCTCTCACCAACTGAAAACATCTGGTCAATGGTGGCCGAGCAACTGGCTCGTCACAATACGCCAGTCACTACTCTTGATGAACTGTGGTATTGTGTTGAAGCTGCATGGGCAGCTGTACCTGTATATTTCATCCAAGCTCTGTTTGACTCAATGCCCAGGCGTATGAAGGCCGTTATTACCGCCAGAGGTGGTTGTTCTGGGTACTGATTTCTCAGGATCTATGCACCCAAATTGCGTGAAAATGTAATCACATGTCAGTTCTACTATAATATATTTGTCGAATGAATACCCGTTTATCGTCTGCATTTCTTCTTGGTGTAGCAATTTTAATGGCCAGTAGTGTACATCGACTGACCAGAAATCAAAGTGACGCAGGTGGGAGTTCCAGATGGCCAGACGTTGAGAAAAAAACAGCATAGTTCGCGCGGGTCGGGTGAGGGATGAGCCATTGATGATAATCTAATTCCAGGCAGCAGTTGGCCCACCAGAGAGAGTGCTGAACGCTATTTACAGCGTCCACGAGGACTGTAAATAATTTTCCAAGAAGAGACTCTAATTACATCATACAGTATTTCGTATTCTGCTAGTTTCATTTCGACCTTCGAGCAGCCCTTGACACCTGCATGCGAGCAGTAGGTATTTCCGGTGCAGGTGAAATCGGTCGATAGCTCATTGGGGACAAGGCCAGCACGCGTAAATCGTCAACTGTAAACTCAGCATGTCAGTTAAAATGCTCATGACATCAAATAAGTATATGGCCACAGAAGACGTTAGGCTGATACCAAAAATGACTGGATGACCAAAAACTAAAATATCACTTTTAATTGTGCCTGTCTACAACTTAGTGTGTTATCTTTACAGTAAGTAGCAATCTATCTTTTCCTACATTGTCGATATTCCTACCTGGAGTTTCCGTTGTTTGATATAAATGAAATGTTTTTTTTTTTTACTTCCTGAATTTCATTCGTCTTGAAACGATTTCCATAACTTTCTTTTGCAGAGGGTAAATTTACTAAAATTAGAAGAAAAGTAACATTTTGAACTATAGCCTACCTCCATCACAGATAAAGGTCCTGAAGAAAAATGCTGCAATGGAAGCTGGGAAAAGCAGGAAAATTATTAATATGGTAAGTAATTTCGTCATTCATGTTCCTTTATTAAAATCTCTTACAGGTTTTGAAGTACAGCCTAGGTAGTAATGAGGTAGAATTCCCTTTCTCGTGATCTGTGCTCGTCATATTAGCCTATTTCTCTTATGTGAACTTTATAAAAATAACTCTAAAGCCCACATGGGTTCTTGTTTACGACTGATAGTTCAGTTATCAGTTGAACTTGCTAGAAATAACCCTCATGCCCACATAGATTCATGTTTACAACTGACAGTTCAGTTTCATGTGTTGCTCAAGTTGCCTTCAGAACAACTGTTTTCCTTGTAATGGTCTGTTACCTGTATACCACAGGGTACAAAACAGGATCTCTGATGTTCTGTTTCTTCTCGCCTGATTAGGGAAACGCTTCAAAAAATACTCTACTAAAACCAAAATAGAGTCGATTCACTTTACAGACCACAAAATGTATTTAATTTCAGTGCGTATTTACAGTGTACGTTCTATAGTATTACCACAACCTGATTTCGTAGGCATAAAAGATGTAAGACATGTTGTCAATATTGTGGGGCTATCTGTCTACTCTCAAAAACTGTACGATTATTCTTTTTCCGGCCTAAATGACAGAATTTCAAGTATAGTGTTCTTAGACAAATTACTGCATGTTTTCTCATGGTAACTGTGTTTCAAATTAGTGTTTGGTGTATACACCATGCACCCCTAATCGCACCTTATCACACAGGTAACAGATGAGTAGCTTTACAAAGAACTGTGAAGCGATGTACTGAGGAAAAAAGTTGATACCATTCTCTCCGGAGCTGCCGGAGTTGGCGGTCATGTGTGAGTGAGGTGTGCTTGTTTGTATGAATGAATGGTGTGTGTTTCTGTGGCTGAAAGCTTATGTGTAGGTGAAAATTTTTGGTAACGTTTTTGGGAAACAGCGATCTTGTTAGCTATATAAAATTAGTGAAAAACCGTATAAATTGCGATGCTCATTTCATTTAAAATGACCGGTTTCGTCTAGTCTTAGGCCATCTTCAGAACAGCATCATCAGCTGGAGCTGACAATGTCCAGAACAGTCAGTAGACCCCAGTCGCTGAAACTGTCATTGAAACTGCAGTTTCTGTTCTGGACAATGTCAGCTTCAGCTGATGGTGCCATTCTGAAGATGGCCTAAGACTAGGCCGAAAACGGTCGTTTTAAATAAAATAACCGTCGCGACCTAGACAGTTTTATCGCTAGTTTTATGTGTAAGCGGTTTTTAACTATGCCTAGCTTAGCGTGTTATCTTTAAGGTAAGTAGCAATCTAACTTTTTATACATGGGTGATATTCCTAGCTGGAGTTTCCATTGTTTTGTATAATGAAATGTTGTTTTCCTTCTTTCTTGAGTTTTGTTCTTCTTGAAACGATTTGCGTTACATCCAGCATTGGGTATTTCGCACAATTTCATCCTCTGCAGAACACACATGACCTATGAGTCTCGTTTGCATGGAGTGTAACACGGAACTGCCACAAAGAAAATGCATATGGTGACAGCTTGCGATTGATGCTCTCGAGTATTTGACTGTTTTACATTTGGAATGTTTACATAACTTCCTTTCATTGCCTTAATATGACCCATATAAACTACTTTTACTGTTGTTGCAATCAGGTAATTATAATGCAAATAACTTTCAACCTATATGTAATAATTTTGACTCACTGTGGCGGTAAAGACAACATTCTCTTCTAATCTATTTAGCAACTCTTCTCTGTTTTCATTGCTTTCGTCCATGGCGTCTTCGAACCTTAGGTTTCGAATCTATTTCATTGGCACTTCGCCACCAGTTCTAATTTTTTCCTCGTTCATTGCTTTGCCGACAAAAAAGTTAAAAAAAACCAATGGTGATGAGCTTTCGTCGTACCTTATGCCTTGTGAATAAACAGATCACTTAATATATTTATCTATAACGTCGTTCGGTAACTGACATCATCAAATCAAAACGTAGAACTTGTAAAATAAAGTTCAGTGTCAGTTGCAATAAAACCTTACACCTTTCTTCTACCGAAATTATCTTTCTTGTTTTTCTAGTTTTGATATCCCCTTTTGGTTTTCGCAACTACTGTATGTGGAGGGTCGGTTGTAATTGGAGCATACCATTGGGATGCACAGGACCAAACTCTCCTGACTCGCAGAGTGAGGAATCATCGCAGTTGACAATGTAAATTAATTTAAGATGAGGATACTGACACCCAATGGAAAATGTCTTGTTTAATTGAATGTTAATAGGGATGGCCCAATTAAGCATGAAACAAATGGGTACCACGCCACTCACAAAGACATATTAATGGATGAGGGAGCTTCTATCTACGAATGGAAACAAATTGTCACTATAACAATTAAATTTATTTTCTTTAAATATGACAATTACCCATGATATTCATAAAGAGCCACTGGAAAACGTACAAGTGATTATGACTCTAAAGAATAACCTTGGTACAAGTGGGTAGGGAGGATGAAACACAGTCATGTTAATAATTCGTCGGCATGGTCAGTGACTGCAAAAGTTGTTAGTTACACACTGAAAGCACACGGAAAGATAGGAGCGAAACACCATAAGAGCTCCAAAATGCAGATTGAGTGCTGGGGTGCATGGCTTTAAGATCGTAAACGGAGTGTATGAAATTCCCATCTCTACGACGCTGGCGGGTGCGACAATGGACCATCTTATCAAAGCACACAGAGCGTAAGCAAAGTGTCAGGTGGCAGCGGCTGCAGGAGAATATGATTGGCACTCCTACTTTGTACTTGGTGCTTAAATACAGACATCCTTCTAGTGGCAGCAAGGCTCGTAACTTCCCGAAAATCTAAAGTGATGTCATTACTCTGCAAAAACCTACAGCCAAGTGTTTACTCTTCAAAAACCTAGCCTGAAGTGTTTTCTGGCTGCTCTGGAATTTTGTCCGAGTGCCACCTCTTAAAACTCAAATGAAGATGTTAACAATCTTCTAATCTATTTTCGCTGTGTTAAGCCAAAAGGGCTTCTAGGTGTGGAGGAAGTCAGAAAACCTCTCCCAATACATGGTTCAGTTCTGAAAACGGCCTATCCAATATTCCGAACGTAGATATGGCGAAAAAGCGTGGGCTTTTCCGGAAATGACAGTATGACACAATCAGAAAGCGAGATTCTGACATTTTAAACCGCATAATCTTCCGAGCCTCCCCATGAACCATTGACCTTGCTGTTGGTGGGGAGGCTTGCGTGCCTCAGCGATACAGTAGCCGTACCGTAGGTGCAAACCACAACGGAGGGGTATCTGTTGAGAGGCCAGGCAAACGTGTGGTTCCTGAAGGGGTGCAGCAGCCTTTTCAGTAGTTGCAGGGGCAGCAGTCTGGATGATTGACTGATCTGGCCATGTAACACTAACCAAAACAACCTTGCTGTGCTGGTACTGCGAACGGCTAAAAGGAAGGGGAAGCTACAGCCGTAATTTTTCCCGAAGGCATGCAGCTTTACTGTATGGTTAAATGATGATGGCGTCGTCTTGGGTAAAATATTCCGGGGATAAAATAGTCCCCCATTCGGATCTCCGGGCGGAGAAAGAAAACTGGCGTTCTACGGATCTGAGCGTGGCATGTCAGATCCCTTAATCTGGTAGATAGGTTAGAAAATTTAAAAAGGGAAATGGATAGGTTAAAGTTAGATATAGTAGGAATTAGGAGTTTGGTGGCAGGAGGAACAAGACTTCTGGTCAGGTGAATACAGGGTTATAAATACAAAATCAAATAGGGGTAATCCAGGAGTAGGTTTAATAATGAATAAAAAAATAGGAGTGCGGGTAAGCTATTACAAACAGAATAGTGAACCCATTATTGCGGCCAAGATAGACATGAAGCTCACACCTACTACAGTAGTGCAAGTTTATATGCCAACTAGCTCTGCAGATGACGAAGAAATTGATGAAATGTATGATGAGATAAAAGAAATTATTCAGATAGCGAAGGGAGACGAAAGTTTAATAGTCATGGGTGACTGGAATTCGATAGGAGGAAAAGGGACAGAAGGAAACGTAGTAGGTGAATATGGATTGGGGATAAGAAATGAAAGAGGAAGCCGCCTGGTAGAGTTTTGCACAGAGCATAACCTAATCATAGCTAACACTTGGTTCAAGAATCACGAAAGGAGGTTGTATACATGGAATAATCCTGGAGATACTAGAAGGTGTCAGATACACTGCTGGCCACCGTAAATGCAACACCCTGAAGGAAGCATCCGAATCAAGTGAAATTTACACCATGAGTTTGCAGCGATGAGATATGCAACTGATTAGAATTTCAGCGCAGACGCACATCACGCGCGCCTGTGGCGCCACCTCATAGCGCCATTTAAGGCTTGGCGATTTCGACGAGTGTACGTTCGGCACGTGTGTTTACCTTGTGGTTGTTTCACAAGACGATCAGTTATGCCTCGTAGACAACAGCGAACATCTTTTGATCAAGTATCCGAGTTAGACAGAGGAAGGATAGTGGCTTACCGAGATTGTGGATTATCATACAGAGAAATCGCTAGTCGTGTTGGACGAAACCAAACAACTGTAATGCGGATATGTGACCGTTGGATGCAGGAGGGTACGACGGACCGACGTGGTCGATCGCATTCACCTCGGTGCACCACTGCACGTGCTGATAGGCAAATTGTGCGCATGGCAGTGACGGATCGCTCAGTGACATCCCGAACCATAGCACAGCACATTGTGTCTGTAACGCATCATCCAGTGTCTGCGCGTGCCATTCGACACCGTTTACAGCAGAGTGGTCTGTCCGCAACACGTCCATTGCTTCGTCTACCATTGACGCAGAACCACAGACGTCTCCGTCGCCAATGGTGTGATGACAGACGGATGTGGACGGCAGAACTGAATGACGTTGTCTTTACTGACGAGGCACGCTTCTGTCTGCAGCACCACGATGGTCGGATTCGAGTGTGGAGACACCGTGGAGAGAGGATGCTGGACAGCTGCATTATGCACCGCCACACTGGTCTTGCACCGGGTATTATGGTATGGGGCGGTATTGGATATTACTCTCGCACGCCTCTAGTACGCATTGCCGGTACTTTAAATAGCCGAGGTGCTGGAGCCAGTTGTCCTTCCTTACCTTCAGGGCTCGGCAACAGCCATATTTCAACAGGATAATGCGCGACCACACGTGGCACGCATTGTCCAAAGGTTCTTCGTCAATAACCAGATTGAATTGCTTCCCTGGCCGGCTCGCTCTCCGGATCTTTCGCCGATAGAAAACATGTGATCCATGGTTGCTCAACGAGTGACTCAGATTACATCCCCAGCTGCCACACCAGATGATCTTTGGCAACGTGTGGAAGCTGCTTGGGCTGCTGTACCCCAGGAACACATCCAACGTCTCTTTGACTCAATGCCGAGACGTGTGGCAGCGGTGATCTCCAACAATGGCGGCTACTCTGGCTACTGATTCTGGCAGGAACCACATGTCACAGACGTCTGTAAACGTAATCATTTGATACTTGGTCAACATGTTATCTACAAAATAAATTTTGTTGTGCTACCTCTTGTCTTTCTTGGTGTTGCATTTACGGTGGCCAGCAGTGTAGATTATATAATGGTAAGACAGAGATTTAGGAACCAGGTTTTAAATTGTAAGGCATTTCCAGGGGCAGATGTGGACTCTGACCACAATCTATTGGTTATGAACTGTAGATTAAAACTTAAGAAACTGCAAAAAGGTGGGAATTTAGCGAGATAGGACCTGGATAAACTGACTAAACCAGAGGTTGTACAGAGTTTCAGGGAGAGCATAAGGAAACAATTGATAGGAATGGGGAAAGAAATACAGTAGAAGAAGAGTGAGTAGCTTTGAGGGATGAAGTAGTGAAGGCAGCAGAGGATCAAGTAGATAAAAAGACGAGGGCTAGTAGAAATCCTTTGGTAACAGAAGAAATATTGAATTTAATTGATGAAAGGAGAAAATATAAAAATGCAGTAAATGAGGCAAGAAAAATGGAATACAAACGTCTCAAAAATGAGATCGACAGGAAGTGCAAAATGGGTAAGCAGGGATGGCCAGAGGAGAAATGTAAGTATGTAGAGGCTTATCTCACTAGGGATAAGATAGATACTGCCTACAGGAAAATTAAAGAGACCTTTGGAGAAAAGAGAACCACCTGTAAGAATATCAAGAGCTCAGATGGAAACCCAGTTCTAAGGAAAGAAGGGAAAGCAGAAAGGTGGAAGGAGTATATAGAGGGTCTATACAAGGGCGATGTACTTGAGGACAATTTTATGGAAATGGAAGAGGATGTAGATAAAGATGAAAACGGAGATATGATACTGCGTGAAGAGTTTGACAGAGCACTGAAAGACCTGAGCCGAAACAAGGCCCCCGGAGTAGACAACATTCCATTAGAACTACTGACGGCCTTGGGAGTGCCAGTCCTGACAAAACTCTACCATCTGGTGAGCAAGATGTATGAGACAGGCGAAATACTCTCACACTTTAAGAAGAAATAATAATTCCAATCCCAAAGAAAGCAGGTGTTGGCAGATGTGAAAATTACCGAACTATCAGTTTAATAAGTCACGGCTGCAAAATACTAACGCGAATTCTTTACAGACGATAGGAAATACTGGTAGAACCGACCTCGGGGAAGATCAGTTTGGATTACATAGAAATATTAGAACACGTGAGGCAATACTGACCCTACGACTTATCTTAGAAGAAAGATTAAGGAAAGACAAACCTACGTTCCTAGCATTTGTAGACTTAGAGAAAGCTTTTGACAATGTTGACTGGAATACTCTCTTTCAAATTATAAAGTTGGCAGGGGTAAAATACAATGAGCGAAAGGCTATTTATAATTTGTACAGAAACCAGATGACAGTTATAAGAGTCGAGGGGCACGAAAGGGAAGCAGTGGTTGGGAAGCGAGTGAGACAGGGTTGTATCCTCTCCCCGATGTTATTCAATCTGTATACTGAGCAAGTAGTAAAGGAAACAAAAGAAAAATTCGGAGTAGGTATTAAAATTCATGGAGAAGAAATAAAAACTTTGAGGTTCGCCGATGACATTGTAATTCTGTCAGAGACAGTAAAGGACTTGGAAGAGCAGTTGAACGGAATGGACAGTGTCTCGAAAGGAGGATATAAGATGAACATCAACAAAAACAAATGTAGTCGAATTTAGGTGGGTGATACTGAGGGAATTAGATTAGGAAATGAGACACTTAAAGTAGTAAAGGAGTTTTGTTATTTGGGGAGCAAAATAACTGATGATGGTCGAAGTAGAGAGGATATAAAATGTAGACTGGCAATGGGAAGGAAAGCATTTCTGAAGAAGAGAAATTTGTTAACGTCGAGCATAGACTTAAGTGTCAGGAAGTCGTTTCTGAAAGTATTTGTATGGAGTGTAGCCATGTATGGAAGTGAAACATGGACGATAAATAGTTTGGTCAAGAAGTGATTAAAAGCTTTTGAAATGTGGTGCTACAGAAGAATGCTGAAGATTAGATGGGTAAATCACGTAACTAATGAGGAGGTACTGAATAGAATTGGGGAGAAGAGGAGTTTCTGGCACAACTTGACAAGAAGTAGGGATCGGTTGGTAGGACATGTTCTGAGGCATCAAGGGATCACAAATTTAGCATTGGAGGGCAGCGTGGAGGGTAAACGTCGTAGAGGGAGACCAAGAGATGAATACACTAAGCAGATTGAGAAGGATGTAGGTTGCAGTAGGTACTGGGAGATGAAGAATCTTGCATAGGATAGAGTAGCATGGTGAGCTGCATCAAACCAGTCTCTGGACTGAAGACCACAACAACAACATGTCAGTTAGTTAGTTACGTGTTCCATTCAGCAATCTCACGATAACTGCTATGTTGTGAAACATGTCAAGTGCATAAGAAATGCACACATGAGTCAAGGTTCTTTTTATTAAGCTTAAAATTTTTATTACCTACTCCATTCTCTTAAATGGTACAAACTGCATATATTATACCTATAGATCTATTTATTGCTATTGCAGAATTCATCTATGGTATAGGAGGAGTTGTCAAGGAGATATGATTTCAATTTGTTTTTGAAACTATTACTACTGTCTGCCTCACATTTATTAGAGATGTTTTGCGTATTCTTCTGGATGTAGTATTACAAAATGTTAGGATTGACATGTGGCCACAGCACGACGCAGTTCCTTCACAATTTGATGTCGATGTGCGGAATTACCTCAATGTCGCATGCCCCAGTCGATGGACAGGTAGGGGTGTACCAGTTGCATAGCCAACACGGTCGCCTGGTCTGACACCTTTCGACTATTTTCTCTGGGGTAGTATGGCACACCTGTAACGTCAGCGGAAGACCTTATTGCACGAGTCCACGGAGCGACTGAAATACTTCAAAGCCAACCGCTCACATTGGCTCATGTGCGTGAGACTCAACATCGCCGATGTAGGCTCTGCGTTGACGTAGGAGGTACGCAGTTCTAAGCCAAATTGTAATGTAGGCAGTGCGACGTGCTACTCATTCTGGGTTTATTGACAATGTGGAACGCGTAACCATCTCAGACTTCGACGCTCTCCACCGTCCAAGCTATGCGTTTGTGGATGTGAGTTTCTTCTTGAAAACGGATGAGTTTGCCTCCCTCCCACAACACACTAAGCGTTGTCCTTTTTTTGGGGGGGGGGGGGCGGGGGAGGGAGCATTCTGTATACAGGCCAGTCTGGCGGGGCAATATCCACCCGCTTGAAGGAACACCATAAAAGTTAGACACCCAGAAGATCCAGAAGATGAGATACTGTTTTTACAGACAGCCTGTTTAAAGAAGACCACAGTTAAAAGTAGCAAATATGAAGTCTTACGTAACATCCACAACGGAAGGAAAGTAATGGGAATTGATAAATATGACTCCGTTTGTCCGTGCCCAGTACTGGATGATCAGACACAATCCCCTTACTCGCCACTTCTAACTGCAGATACTGCTAATAATGGCATTCAAACGTGGTAAGTCATCCATTCCATTCACTTGCCCCATTTTTTCCCTTTATTTCAGTTACTGTAGTTTCACTTGCCCCGTTAAAAATATTTTACCTTGTATAATCACCACTGGTTTATTTACCTGTTTAGTCTCACTTGTTATATTGTACTGGTATGTAATATTGCAGCTTTTAAAGACAACATTATCTTATTCAGTCATCCACATGTCACCAAATTTTATTATACATTGCTCACTTACTTTTCCTCCTACAACATTTGTCATTTAGTTCACTATTGCATGTGTCCTATATTTTATCTAACTTAAATATTTCACGTCGCATTTTTACTGACATAACCCCTTGCGTTATAGACAACCATTAACAGTTCTCGTCTTTGGAACCAACTGAGATATTCTGTAGCTGCACAATTTTAAAATTTTTGATTCCACAAAAATTTTGAAGCCACACGTACATATCTTTGTATCTGACGATGGCGTAATAGCCGACAACCCATTTGTAAAATAATGAATATTGTAGAACATTACACCAGTGTTGTGTGTTTTTCATTGACAATGTAGTTGTGATTTGTCAACAAGTATGTCAGTGGGAACTGTCCTTCAAAATCACTTACTTACTGACGACACGCAGCTGTAATGACCAGCTCTAAGAATGATATTGTTATCAGGTATGATTGATGACTTTTGAGTATCAAGACTGACTCAAAATTCTGGCCTCAAGCTAAACTGATAAAAGTGTAAGTTCAGTCTTATATCTCCAAATCTGTTAATGAATATTTTCATGAAGCCGATCCCCTTACACTCTTTAAAACCTGACGGCGAAAACCTGGATGAACGTCTACATTGAGCACAACCGAATGTCACAACACATGGGTAATTGCTCTCTTGGCTACATGCAGTTCAAAAAATTTGAAAACATGTGTTCCTGGAACATAAAACAAAAACTAGTCCAGCCATTAGTTATCCGTGACTCTGCTGCAATGGTGCAATTCAACATAGCACCATCTAGCTACGAATATTTGTTTTGAACCTCTGCGCTGAGACCTTTGAGTCGCCGCTTAAACACCAGGTGGCGATTTGACCTTGAGCATTGGTACATGCTATGCAGCTATTCCAGTCAGACAATACCGGGTGTTTCAAAACGAATATCGCAGTTTTAAGACTTTGTAGCGTTTATTAACATCAACTTACAATTACAAATGATACATCAAATAAAAGAGACCTCGAACAGTTTTGTTTGTATACCTGTGCACCTGCTCTGTTTCCTGTGTCTTTCGTCAGAAAGCGCTAGTAGCAAGGATGGCGACTAGTGAACAGAAAAGTTTTCTGTTTTGTAGCTTGCAAGGGCTGAATCTGTTACTAGAATGTGTTCTGTCCTAATCTCCAATGCATTCCTCCAAGTGACAAAAACAACTGTAGTTCGCAAAACCAGCTTTAAGACACCAACTGTGTCTGAAAAGAGAAGAGTAAGGGACGACCAAGAGTGACTGAAAAACGTGTTGAATGAGTGAGAGAGTCTTTCACACGTAGCCCCAAGAAATCAGTTTGGAAGGCTAGTAGTGAATTAGCAATGCCAATGAAGGCTGTGTGCAGACTTTTAAGGAGACATTCACAACTATGCCCTTATCGTAGCTACTGTTACAAGCTGTAAGGCCTACAGATTAAGGTTTCCGTGCCAAATTTACAAACAAAATGTTGCTGCATGACGATGGAGAATCTCTGGATCGCGTCGTCGTCCGTGATAAATTTACATTGCACGTAAGTGGAAATACGGACACAAATAATGTGCGCGCTTGGGGATCAGAAGATCCGAACGAGGTCGTACAATTGTAACGAGACACCCCTAAAGTGAATGTTTTTCGTGTCATACCCCGGCGGAAACTTTATCGGCCTTTCTCATTTGGTGAAGCAATTGTAACTGGGGTTTCTTATCTCGATGCACTAAAACTATGGCTCTTTCCTGAAATGGAAGAAGCTGAAACACTTAACTTTATGTGGCAGCAAGGTGGTGTACGGCCTCACTGGCGTAACTCAGTACGCGACTGTTTAAATGACAAATGTACGCGAATTGGGCGCAAGGGGATTGTTTCGCGTGGGCTCCGTGTTCCGATTTGACGCTACGCGTTTTTACCTTTGGGGGATTCATAAAGGATCCTGTGTATTTGTCTCCACTACCAGCTGATGTACCCGTCTTACGAAACAGTAATGAAGCGGCTGTTGCAACAAGTACACTACTGGTCATTAAAATTGCTACATCAAGAAGAAACGCAGATAATAAACGGGCATTCATTGGACAGATATTTTACACTAGAACTGACATGTGATTACATTTTCGCGCAATTTGGGTGCATAGATCCTGAGAAATCAGTACCCAGAACAACCACCTCTGGCCGTAATAACGGCCTTCATACGCCTGGGCATTGAGTGAAACAGAGCTTGGATGGCGTGTACAAGTACAGCTCCCCATACATCTTCAACAAGATACCACAGTTCATCAAGAGTAGTGACTGGCGTATTGTAACGAGTCAGTTGCTCGGCCACCATTGACCATGCGTTTTCAATTGGTGAGAGATCTGGAGAATGTGCTGGCCAGGGCAGCAGTCGAATATTTTCTGTATCCAGAAAGGCCCGTACAGGACCTGCAACATGCGGTCGTGCATTATCCTGCTGAAATGTAGGGTTTCGCAGGGATCGAATGAAGGGTAGAGCCAGGGGTCGTAACACATCTGAAATGTAACGTCCACTGTTCAAAGTGCCGTCAATGCGAACAAGAGGTGACCGAGACATGTAACCAATGGCACCCCATACCATCACCCCGGGTGATACGCCAGTATGGCGATGACGAATACACGCTTCCAATGTGCGTTCACCGCGATGTCAAAAAATGGTTCAAATGGCTCTGAGCACTATGGGACTTAACATCTATGGTCATCAGTCCCCTAGTACTTAGAACTACTTAAACCAAACTAACCTAAGGACAGCACACAACACCAAGTCATCACGAGGCAGAGAAAATCCCTGACCCCGCCGGGAATCGAACCCGGGAACCCGGGCGGGGGAAGCGAGAACGCTACCGCACGACCACGAGCTGCGGACACCGCGATGTCACCAAACACGGATGCGGCCATCATGATGCTGTAAACAGAACCTGGATTCATCGGAAAAAATTACCTTTTTGCTATTCGTGCACCTAGGTTCGTCGTTGAGTACACCATCGCAAGCGCTCCTGTCTGTGATGCAGCGTCAAGGGTAACCGCAACCATGGTCTGCGAATTGATAGTCCATGCTGCTGCAAACGTCGTCGAACTGTTCGTGCAGATGGTTGTTGTCTTGCAAACGTCCCCATCTGTTGACTCAGGGATCGAGACGTGGCTGTACGATCCGTTACAGCCATGCGGATAAGATGCCTGTCATCTCGACTGCTAGAGATATGAGGCCGTTGGGATTCAGCACGGCGTTCCGCATTACCCTCCTGATCCAACCGATTCCATATTCTGGTAACAGTCATCGGACATCGACCAACGCGAGCAGCAATGTTGCGATACGATAAACCGCAATCGCGAAAGGCTACAATCCGACCTTTATCAAAGTCGGAAACGTGATGTTACGCATTTGTCCTAATTACACGAGGCATCACAACAACGTTTCACCAGGCAACGCCGGTCAACTGCTGTTTGTGTATGAGAAATCGGTTGGAAACTTTCCTCATATCAACACGTTGTAGGTGTCGCCTCCGGCGCCAACCTTGTGTGAATGCTCTGAAAAGCTAATCATTTGCATATCACAGCATCTTCTTCCTGTCGGTTAAATTTCGCGTCTGCAGCACGTCATATGCGTGGTGAAGCAATTTTAATGGCCACTAGTGTACTTCAGACATGCTGATTAAGGTTTCACGCTCTTACAGCATCATCGGATTAACTTAAAAAGGCAGCGGAGGTCGCATTACCCAGAATTAAAAGCCATAGTGGCAGTCACCCTAGACAGTATTAAAGCAATGGAGAAAACGACTGAAGCAAAAACGCAGTCGTCAAACTGAATACTTTTTTGGATTTTTGTCTTCAGTTTGACGACTGCGTTTTCGCTTCAACCGTTTTTTTTTTCATGGTTTTAATGATGGCTAGGCTGACTGCCACTATGGCTTTTAATTCTGATTAATGCGTACTCAGGCTGCTTTTTTAGATTTATGTGGTGACGCATTATTAATGAGTAAATATCGCAGCAGAGACTGTCTTTTACTTGGAACATGGAACCACTGCCCAGCGCCTTGGACAAGCTCCTATCGGCCCTTTTTAGCCATCGTCATTTGCTCACTGGAGCTACCCCACCACTTTCTCCACAATGCGCGCAAATTTTAACTGTCGGCCACTTCCTGCTGGAATGCCCATTTTTCAACAATTTACCTTCCAGCTTGGGTTTACCGCCTGATTTATCAGCGGTTTTAGCGAATGACGCGCGGGCTGTCGACCGCGTTTTACTTTTTATCCGCCGCAGCAATATTTTCAGTTTTGGAGATCAGTTGATGTATTATGTTTTTTTAGCTCTTTTTCCACCTACCTGTTTTTAGCTGTCTCCTATTCTTTCCATTGGAACTGACGCATAGTTCTTTAACTCCATTCTGTGTTCGTGTTCTCTCGGTTTGACTTGGGTGCCTATGACCCTAGCTGCTTTTTTGCGCCGTAAACATAACAGAACAAAGTGTTGGAGCACCAGACCAGAGCAGACTGGAGTAATTTGTATTGAACGTAATAATACCTGCAAAACCTTAAAATCCCGATATTCGTTTTCAAACACCCGGTATTGTGCGCTGATTTTCGTCTAGACTTATCGCAGTACAGACAGTTATGGTGGCGGTACTCAAGGCTGCAGAAAATACCGTACCACAATCGATAAGCAGCTCTCGAAACACTTAAAGCGCAGCAGCTGTATGGATTGGCAGTACCAATTATACCATATTCGCCGGCGGCCGCAGCTGCCAACCAATTGGCGTCACGAGTGTGGACAGCGATTGGTCGACGCCTCGTTAAATACCGGAGCAGAGAGCTACAGCGGACGGTTCTCGTTAAGTGCACCGAGCCGTGTACGGCCACGTTGCCGCCGAGTCAGCGAGCTGCAGCGTTCGTCCCTCGTCTTCGAGATTTCGGCTCCCTCGTCATCGTAGGCCAGTTCTTGACTCTTCGTAGGCATCACTCAGAGGCACAATGAAAGGACTTTAATATTTTAGAGGACTTGTAACGCGGAGTGTCATATCTTCGGCATTCGTCGGTGTTTCCTTGTAGATCTGTTATTTGAATTTTCACCTGCTGAGTGTGCAGGCCATTCTCCTGAACGCCAGAGACAATGGTCTCCAAATGTGCTATTAAGGTCTGTAATAATGTCTGTGTGGAATGGGTAGGACATCCGTCATGTTAGTACTTCATCGACTTCCTTATGTCTACATCTACATCTACATGTATTCTCCGCAAGCCACCCAACGGTGAGTGGCTGAGGGCACTTTGCGTGCCACTGTCATTACCTCCCTTTCTTGTTCCAGTCGCGTATGGTTCGCGGGAAGAACGATAGCCGGAAAGCCTCCGCGCGCGCTCGAATCTCTCTAATTTTACTTTCGTGATCTCCTCGGGAGGTATAAGTAGGGGGAAGCAATATATTCGATACCTCATCCAGAAACGCACCCTCTCGAAACCTGGCGAGCAAGCTACACCGCGATGCAGAGCACCTCTCTTGCAGAGTCTGCCACTTGAGTTTGCTAAACATCTCCGTAACGCTATCACGCTTACCAAATAACCCTGTGACGAAACGCGTCGCTCTTCTTTGGATCTTCTCTATCTCCTCCGTCAACCCGATCTGGTACGGATCCCACACTGTTGAGCAATACTCAAGTATAGGTCGAACGAGTGTTTTGTAAGCCACCTCCTTTGTTGATGGACTACATTTTCTAAGGACTCTCCCAATGAATCTCAACCTGGTACCCGCCTTACCAACAATTAATTTTATATGATCATTCCACTTCAAATCGTTCCGTACGCATACTCCCAGATATTTTACAGAAGTAACTGCTACCTGTGTTTGTTTCGCTATCATATAAACATACAATAAAGGATCCTTCTTTCTATGTATTCGCACTACATTACATTTGTCTATGTTAAAGGGTCAGTTGCCACTCCCTGCACCAAGTGCCTATTCGCTGCAGATCTGCTTGCATTTCGCTGCAATTTTCTAATGCTGCAACTTCTCTGTATACTACGGCATCACCCGCGAAAAGCCGCATGGAACTTCCGACACTATCTACCAGGTCATTTATATATATTGTGAAAAGCAATGGTCCCATGACACTCCCCTGTGGTACGCCAGAGGCTACTTTAACGTCTGTAGACGTCTCTTCATTGAGAACAACATGCTGTGTTCTGTTTGCTAGAAACTCTTCAATGCAGCCACACAACTGATCTGATATTCCGTAGTCTCTTACTTTGTTTATCAGGCGACAGTGCGGAACTGTATCGAACGCCTTCCGGAAGTCAAGGAAAATGGCATCTACCTGGGAGCCTGTATCTAATATTTTCTGGGTCTCATGAACAAATAAAGCGAGTTGGGTCTCATACGATCGCTGTTTCCGGAATCCATGTTGATTCCTACAGAGTAGATTCTGGGTTTCCAGAAATGACATGATACGCGAGCAAAAAACATGTTCTAAAATTCTACAACAGATCGATGTCAGAGATATAGGCCTATAGTTTTGCGCATCTGCTCGACGACGCTTCTTGAAACCTGGGACTACTTCTGCTCTTTTCCAATCATTTGGAACCTTTCGTTCCTCTAGAAACTTGGGGTGCACGGCTGTTAGAAGGGGGGCATGTTCTTTCGCGTACTGTGTCCAGCGGGATGTTTTCCGATACCTACAGCAACATGTCAATTAGATACTGTAGACACTTGTAGTTATTTAGAGCAACAGCATTAAAATAAGGACCAGTGATGCTGCTCTTGAAAAGCCCGCACCACACGTTGACAGACCAAGGTCGTGTGTATCCACTTCTCTCAGATAGTGTGGTTTTCTACTGACCGCTAATGCACACAGGGAAGCTTGAGTCACCTAAGGTTTGTAAACGATTCTTCGTCCGTAAACAAAGTGTTATATAGTAACGTATCACTTTGCAGTTTTCCTACACAGCATTCAGAGAACAGTAATCGATTCTGGAGGTCTTTACATGAAGCTGTTGGAGAAATGAATTCTATAAAGGTTAAGGAACGTAGTATTCGGCGAATACTCCTATGGCTAATTCCAGTCGCAGGATAGAGATGCCTCGTAGTGGCCTGTGGGTTGTGTGTTACCGCAGCCAAAATGTTAGTGTCATTTTCCTCATCAGTTGCTGTGCTTTCCCGTTGGTGTGGTTTATTCTTTAGTCTTCCAGGTTTTCGATTATTTTATAATTTTTCGAAAGATAGATCGTGATGGCTTAAAACGATCAGAATACTAATAACCATATAGATTTGCTTTTGGAGAGGATCCGCCCTGAGCAAAACACCATTTAATTTTTTTTCTTTTTATTCCCCAGACATGTTTCACTGTAGTTATAGCATCATCAGTGAGTTTTATTTCATTTTCTATGAAACAGGAAAAATGCTTTTTACTACTGGTACACATATAAATTTGAGTTTATAGTCAGTATTTATATATCAGAAAAATTGACAAGATTTTGTATGTATACCTTGTTACCACATTCTGTGGATTTCCTGAGTTTTATGTAATTCAATGTAGTTGTTTTGTTTCACAGTTTATCATCTACAAACATATAGACCTTGATGTAGAACAGTTATTCAATTCAAAAATTTACGACTGGGCTTGTTAAGGTTATGCCTACCGTTAACTAACACTGTGTGGACTATTGTCTCTCTCTCTCTCTGTCGCTCTATCTCCGCGCGCGCGCGCGCCCGTGTGTGTGTGTGTGTGTGTGTGTGTGTGTGTGTGTGTGTGTGTGTGTGTGTGTGTGTGTGTGTGCGTGGGTGTTTGCAATATATTTCACTTACTTTTACCGGCTTCTCCATTATCTTCACTGTGAAGGCCTATTTTCTGACAAACACGGACAGAAGAGCTTCAATTTGAAGATGACTATTAAGCATGTTGTTGCCGTTGTTGTTTGGTCTTCAGTCCGAAGACTGCTTTGATACACGTCTACACGCTAGTCTATCCTATGCGAGTCTCTTCATCTCCGAATAACTGCTGCAACCTACATTGTTCGGAATAATTTGAATCTGCTTACCATATTCATGCTCTGGTGCACCTCTACAATTTAATCCTTCCCCCCTCCCCCCTCCTCCCCCCCCCCCCACTCCAACACTTCCATCCATTACCAAACTGGCGATTCCTTGATGCAACTAATCCTTTCTTTTGGTTAATTTACGCCATAAATTTCTTTTTCCTCATTTCGATTCACTACCTCTTCAATAGTTATTCGATCTACCTATCTAATTTCTAACATTCTACTGTAGCAGCGTACTTCGAAACGTGGTACACTCCATACACATACATACAAAAAACACATTCTAATACCTAAATTTATATTCGATATTAACAAATTTATTTTTCGCAGAAACGCTTTTCTGGCTATTCCCAGACTGCAATTTTATATCCTCTCTGCTCCGTCCACCGTCAGTTATTTTGCTGCTCATATAGAAAAACTCATTTGCTACTTTAGGTGCCTCATTTCCTGATCTGATTCTGTCAGCATCATCTGCCTTAATCCGCTGTATTCCATCACTACTGTTTTACTTTTGTTTATATTCATCTTATAACTTCTTTTGGAGATTGTATTGAACTGGGGACCTAGAAACGACGGAGAGGCTTCGTTCCCGCCGGAGCCCTCAGTGGTTCACAGCCCCGTAACAGGCTACAGCAGACCACCCACCCCACCGCCGCCACACACCGAACCCAGGTTTATTATGCCGTTCGGTCCCCAGTGGACTCCCCTGGGAAAGTCTCACACCAGACGAGTGTAGCCCCAACGTGGTAGAGTAATTATGGTGTACGCGTACGTGGAGAAAGTGTTTGCGCAGCAACCGCCGACATAGTGTACCTGATGCGGAGTAAGGGGAACCAGCCCGCATTCGCCGAGGCAGACAGAAAACCGCCTTAAGAACCATCCACAGGTTGGTCGACACTCCGGACCTCGACACTAATCCGCCGGGCGGATTCGTGCCGGGGACCGGCACGCCTTCCCGCCCGGAAAGTAGTGCACTAGACTGCACGGCTAACCGGGCGGGCTCTTTTAGAGATACTATCCATTCCATCAAACTGCTCTTCCACATCCTTTGGCGCATGTGACAGAATTAGAATGTAACTGGCAAACAACAACTTTATTCCTTCTCTCTTGCCTTTAAATTCCTTTCTAAAATTCTCCTTGGCTTCTTTTATCGTTTGCTCAATGTACAGATTCAGTAATAGCGACGAGTGGATACACCCCTGTCTTACCCCCCTTCTCAACTACTGCTCCCATTTCGTGCTCTTGGACTCTAATTAATAAATGCATATTTTGTGAATAGAGCCATGTAGATCCTTTATTAAAATTTACTTATTTATTACGACAGCCGGCCGCTGTGACCGAGCGGTTCTAGGCGCCTCAGTCTGGAACCGCGCGACCGCTACGGTCGCAGGTTCGATTCCTGCCTCGGGAATGGATGTGTGTCATGTCCTTAGGTTAGTTAGGTTTAAGTAGTTCTAAGTTCCAGGGGACTGATGACCTCAGATGTTAAGTCCCATAGTGCTCAGAGCCATTACGACGTTTTGGCTACTGCCATTATCAGGTAACTGCAGTTGAGATGAAAGGAACATAAAAAGAGACAGGCGTTGCTTATACAACAACAAGCTAACAAAAGATAATAAGTTAAAAGGTAAAAAAAAAATGTTTTTAAAGGCACATTCACCAGAGAGATTAGAACTTATATAAAAAAAAGGTTCTGTGTCAGTAATAACACCTGTGCGTAATCAGGACGTCAAGTAACTCCATTGGCTTTTTTTTCACTTCGAATCACCCACCTTTGGGGTACGTCAGATCAATCACTTCTTAGATGCTTGTGCTCTCTTTTTCTCGCAATAGTTGTTCATTCTATCTGATCTCTTCTTTCTTTCCTCCTCTGACATCTGAATTTGTTTCCGGATGTTGATCTTAACTTGGAACTTCTTAGTTTTGTCTTTGGTCACGGTCTTGGCTGTACCATTCTTTAACATGACTTCGGTAATCTGCAGTTCTTTCAAATCCTTTTCCAATTCCTAAAACCAATTGTGTTAAGTCTTTTTTTTGTAAAACAAGTCAAAGATTTGTTTAGTTAGTCTCTCGGGATTCATTCGGAGTGCGTGTCTGTAGAAATCAATCCTCCTTTTCCTCATCGTTCCAGAGAGTCTTTCCGGCTTTGCATAGAGGGCTTCGTTTCTAAAGAAAATTTGTTTATTATTTTGAAATTTGGGATCCATGATCTTCCTCAAAGCTTTCCTCTCCCTTATTTCCAATTTGTCCATTTGCCCTTTCCTCCCCATGACTAGTGTCTCTGCTGCATAGAGCGCCTCCGGCTTTATAAATTACTGTGTTATAATGCCTTATTTTGGCGTTCTAAGAGAGGGCTTTCTTATTGTATGTGTTTTTGGTTTTCTGGAAAGCTAGTTCTATGTTGGTCCTTCTTGCTTCCATTGCTTTCCCTTCAAGTTTGTTCCATTCAGTCCATTCCCCTAGGTACTTGAAGCTCCTAACCATCTCTATTTTTTGAGCTCCTACTTTAATTCTCTTACGAGTATATTCGTCATAATCTTCGTTTTTTCGTAAGTTGTAACTCGGCGATATGTTCTTCAGCTTCCTCCCCCGTTTCCGCGAGCAGCGCCGTGTCGTCAACAAATGCCAAACACTTAATCGTGATTCCTTTGTTTTTCGTTCCAAGTCTTATTCCGCCTCTCGTTCTTGCATTCCATTCCCTCGCAACTTTTTCGAGTGCACAGTTAAACAGCGGGGGTGAGAGACCATCCCCTTGTCGGACCCCTGTTCTGATCTCGAAAGGTTCCGATAGTTCACCCATGAATCTGACTTGAAACGACCTTTTCCTGAGCGTCTCCTTGATGATGTTTAGAGCTCTACTGTCCAAGCTAAACTCCTCCAAAATATTGAACAACGACGCTCTGTCTATGGAGTCGTAAGCTTTTGGAAGTCTACAATAGTCACTATATATGGTTTCGCCCTCTGCTTCTGATATGCTAAAATGTTTCTGAGGTTTTAAAATCTGTTCAGGGCAGGATGTTCCTTTCCTAAACCCTGCTTGATACTTCCAAATTTGGCAATCCAACTGAGATTCTGCTCTTTCTAGTAAAGCTCTGGAGAATATCTTGTAGGTCACATCCACCAGGGAAATCCCTCTATAGTTGTTGGGACCAGATTTAGGACCTTTTTTGTGAATATGGTGTATCAGGGCCATTTTCCATTCCTCTGGAATGATCCCTTTCTTCCATATCTCCGCCGGCCGAAGTGGCCGCGCGGTTAAAGGCGCTGCAGTCTGGAACCGCAAGGCCGCTACGGTCGCAGGTTCGAATCCTGCCTCGGGCATGGATGTTTGTGATGTCCTTAGGTTAGTTAGGTTTAACTAGTTCTAAGTTCTAGGGGACTAATGACCTCAGCAGTTGAGTCCCATATTGCTCAGAGCCATTTTTTTCCATATCTCCTCAAAAACTTTCTGGAGTAAGACAATTGCATTTTTGCTAGCATACTTCTATAATCCGACAGTTATCTGATTTTCCCCTGATGCCTTGAAATTTTGCATATGATTTAGTGTTGCCTGGATCTCTCTTACAAATGGGGGTTTAGAGTCTGGTTTGGGGGATGAATTCAGTGCACCATCGAACGCCATCATTTGATGTGTTTCCTCGCAGTTTAGAAGTTACTTGGTTCAAATGGCTCTGAGCACTATGGGACTTAACATCTGAGGTCATCAGTGCCCTAGAACTTAGAACTACTTAAACCTTTGAAACTTCCTGGCAGATTAAAACTGTGTGCCCGACCGAGACTCGAACTCGGAACCTTTGCCTTTCGCGGGCAAGTGCTCTACCATCTGAGCTACCGAAGCACGACTCACGCCCGGTCCTCACAGCTTTTTCTACTTAAACCTAACTAACGTAAGGACATCACACACATCCATGCCCGAGGCAGGATTCGAACCTGCATCCGTAGCAGCAGCGCGGTTTTGGACTGAAGCGCCTACAACCGCTCAGCAGAAGTTACTTGAAGCATTCTGCTAGTATCTTACAGTTGCTCCTACTACTGTACGCCTATTTCCCTTTTTTTCCTGAAGTTGGAGAGTTGGGGGGTCATATCTGTTTAGCTTCTCCCTGAAGATCCAATAGTAATTTCTCATGTTGTTCCTAGCAAAGTCGTCACTTATCTTCCTGAGCAGTTGGTCTTCTTGTGCCATCTTAACTTTCTTTATCTCCTTGGACACCATCTTTCTAGTTTCCACAAAGTGCTGCCAGGCACTCTCGTCCTTTTTGGTTTGCCAGATGTGCCACACATTTTTCCTCAGATCAAGTAGTCTATCACACTCATCGTTCCACCATATGTGCTTGTTCATCTTGGTAACAGCTGCTCTGCCTTGGTTATAAGACGCTTCTCGATCTTCTTCCGGTCCTGGTCTTCTCGGTCGCTGGTTAACTTACCCCGTTCCTCCTTCTCCTTTATTTTCTTTGGATCTCATCTCCTCTGTGCAAAATTTTTCCTATGAAAGTTGCTCTTGGAGATTATCTTCAGTTTCAGTTTAGACAGGTAGTGGTCAGAGTCGAGGTTGGGCCCTCTGAGATTGGATTTCCTCCTGAAATTTCCATTTCATAGGAACATGATCTAACTGGAATTCTCCAGGAAAGGGTTAGGTGAAATCCAGGTCTTCTGATTTCTTGGCAATTTCTTAAAGCTAGTATATTTCAGGACAAAACTGTGCACCTGACATAATTCGATGAGCCTGATACCATTTTGGTGCGTTCTGTTATGCGCCCGGTATCTCCCCACTATATGCCTGAACCTTTTCTCTCTCCCCACTTGGGCGTTAAAATCCCCTATAAAGATGACGTAATGTTTTTCGGGTATCTTTCGGATCGTCTCATCTAGTTTGTCCCAGAATAGTTCCACCTTCGCTTTATTCTTTTTGTTATCAATGTCTATAGGGGCATGAACATTTACAACGGTATATACTTTGTTGGTCGACTTGAACATGAGTGTGCATAGCCTTGCAGAGGCAGACTCAAAGCTTATAACGGAGCCTAATACTTTCTTGTCAATTACGAAACCTGTCCCAAGGTGGGGAATATTTTTCATAACTCTTGTCCCCATCTTCCCCTTAAGTATCCTGAATCCTCTTGATACAAAACTGCCCTCATCGAAGAACCTGGTCTCTTGCACAGCAGTAATGATGATTCTATCTTAATTAATGTGTCCGTGAAAGTCTTAAGTTTCCCCACTTTCAAAAGTGAATTTGCATTAAAAGTTGCTAAGTAATTCGCTTTCTTGTATTTTGTTTGTTTGAGGTTCCAAGACGCTCCGATTCGTCTTTGCGTGACGTTTCGACTCCCCAGAATCCGAATGTCTGCTTGCGCACTTATGTGCGGTGGATTGACCACCTGGGGTAATTAGTTTCACATCACACTTTTCCATGATTGATAATTCTTTGAGTTCTGAGGGTGATTTCTAGAGCCACCTTTTTTTTTTTTTTACAACCGAAGTTGTTAACAAAATGGTTCAAATGGCTCTGAGCACTATGGGACTTAACATCTGTGGTCATCAGTCCCCTAGAACTTAGAACTACTTAAACCTAACTAACCTAAGGATATCACACACATCCATGCCCGAGGCAGGATTCGAACCTGCGACCGTAGTGGTCACGCAGTTCCAGACTGAAGCGCCTAGAACCGCACGGCCACACCGGGCGGCAAGGTTGTTAACACCGGAGGATTATTCACAGCCGCCCCTTACAAAGACGCTGACCAAAGTCCGCTCAATCTGAGAACAGTCGCTTTTGAATTTTGATTTGATTTATAGTTCATGGTTAACTCCACTAGGCTCCTCCGCTCTCTACACCGTTGGGAGTCAGATTCCTCTTCCACCTTCGAGACCGTTGACCAAGTTTTACCTAGTAACCCTAGGCAGGGGCCCTTACAGGGTGCTAACATCCGGAGCCAGATGTACCCAGGTTTTTTTAACAAGGTGTTACTCCTCCCCCTCCTCCCTCCTCATCACTTGTGAGATGAGGCCCCGGCCTTGGCAAAGGCATTGGCGGGGTTCTTGGCTTATTTTGTTTTATTTTTATTTTTTTATACAATGGTGTAAGTTGTAGTCGACAGGTGGCGCTAGTGTTGGGAATGTTGCCTTCAAATTTTATTTTATTTTATTGTTTATATATAATTTTGTTGCTTCATCATACTTAGCAAAAAGGCAGATCGTTTTTAAAATAAAAACGTTCGAAGTCAAATTATAAACCACGATTTAAATGAATTATATGTTGTCAAATTATAAGAAACGCCCGACTCTCTTTACGTTCCTTTCATCATAACTGCAGATATCTGATAATAGCAGTAGCCGAAACGTCGTAATAAATAAAGGAAATTTCAATAAGCGATCTAGACGGATTTATTCGCAGAATATTCGCAATGATCGCCAACTCATACAGGAAATTCATTTCTTTCGTTAATATCTGCACTCTGGTCTCTGTGCAGTGTGTGTACAAGGTGTAAACGACAACTGCTTACACCATACCACAATAGTGCAAGGGAAGACGAGACGAACTGTTTGATATAAGACATTTGTGGACTGTGAAACTGAGAAACAGCAGCAAGTTGGCCTACAGAAGCCACCTAAATAAGCTACTGCGTATGCGCACCGCGCGAGGTTATGGAATATCCTTTCGTCCTCCTAGTCCTCCGTCTTAGTCTTGCACATAGAAATCGTAAAACTCACATTTGTGTAAATTTTATCTCACAATCTTGTTATTTTAACAGCGTAAAATTATTGATTAAATCGCTTTGATTCCCTGGTCTTCCATGAGACTACGTATTCCGCTCGTAAGGGTTAAGTTTACATCGAGTTGGAAACTTAATTAGTTTTCGCAGTACATGTTCAATTAGTGAAAGCTGGTGACATACGAAACCGAGAGGATATTCAATATTTCGAGCGGCGTGCATGCGTCTTAGCTTAATTAGATTTAATAGGCCAGTTTGTCGTTGTTTACCGGATTGATGGACCACAGGTTTTGTATATTAAATAGTCCATCTTGACTTCCCTTACACCACCGTATTAAGTTGTAACTATTTATCATTTAGAGCCTCGTGATGACTGGGTGTTGTGTGATGCCCTTAGGTTAGTTAGGTTTAAGTAGTTCTAAGTTATAGGGGACTGATGACCATAGATGTTAAGTCCCACAGTGTTCAGAGCCATTTGAACCATTTAGAGCCGGTATGAAAGAGACTATCTACTAAGCTAACAGGAAGAAAAAAAAACCGGCTGCTGCGACGGAGCGGTTCTAGGCGCTTCAGTCTGGAACCGCGCTGCTGCTGCGGTCGCATGTTCGAATCCTGCCTCGGGCATGGATGTGTGTGATGTCCTTAGGTTAGTTAGGTTTAAGTAGTTCTAAGTTCTAGGGGATTGATGACCATAGATGTTAAGTCCCACAATGCTCAGAGCCATTTGAACCATTTAGAGCCGCTATGAAAGAGACTATCTACTAAGCTAATAGGAAGAAAGAAAACCGGCTGCGGCGACGGAGCGGTTCTAGGCGCTTCAGTCTGGAACCGCGCTGCTGCTGCGGTCGCATGTTCGAATCCTGCCTCGGGCATGGATGTGTGTGATGTCCTTAGGTTAGTTAGGTTTAAGTAGTTCTAAGTTCTAGGGGACTGATGCCCTCAGATGTTAAGTCCCATAGTGCTGACAGCCATTTGAACATTTTTGAAGAAAGTATTTCATAGAGCAAGAACACACAGGTTTCAAAAAGGGCAACGACAAAGGTAATAGAAGAAGAAATGGCTTGAACAGGCCATTTCTCACCCAGGAACGAACCTCACTTTAGTTCAATGACATCAGCCATGATCGAGTTTCCTTCCACAATCGTACTGTCGAAAAAAAAAAAAAATTGTTCAAATGGCTCTGAGCACTATGGGACTTAACATCTGAGGTCATCAGTCACCTAGAACTTAGAACTACTTAAACCTAACTAACCTAAGGACATCACACACATCCATGCCCGAGGCAGGATTCGAACCTGCGACCGCAGCATCGGAAAAAATAAACAATAAAAACAATGCAACAGAACGCAGCAGCCGACACACATTGATTCATTAGTGGTTTAAAATGAAGCGGAATTAGCCGGCTTGCCAAGCTGCACGCAAGGAAACGCAGACCCAGGAAGCTCAGAACCTCGTGACGAGGAAGAAGGAAACCCATGTGGGTCTTACGGCAGGGAGCACCAATCTTACTTACTGGTCAGCCACTTCCTGCTGACCGTTCTTCCGGCAACATGAGACCGTTTTAGTTCCTCTCAACAAGGAAATATCGGCATCGCAGAGTGTCACATAGTACGAAGTTGTGACACGGCTTGATTGCTATCAACTACAAATCAGACATGAGCTCCGTAAACGCGCTTTAAACTGGAAAGTAGGGTCCTATTACGTCATCTCAGAACTCACCGTTCCCGTACGTACGAAACTCGACACGCAAGTACTGCTGTGCCCATTTAACCGAAAACACATCACTTAAGTTCGTTGTCGAGTTCACGTGTACTTTTTACCATCGAGTATAACCGACAGTTCTCGGCGTTGCTGCTACACCAACAACGGCTGGACACGACAGTTATCTACGCGTATCATACACAGAGCTGATAAGAGTCATGGGTAGGGGTATGCACAATACAGATGGCGGCGGTATCGCCTACACAGGGTATAAAAGGGCAGTGCATTGGCAGAGCTGTCATTTGCACTCAGGTAATTCATGTGACAAGATTTCCGACATGTTTATAGCCGCACGATTGGATTTAACGTTTATACGTGACTGATTGACGATTCATACAGTACAACAGACGTTTAAAACAGGTGTTGTTAGAACTATTCAAATATAAAACTGAATGAAAAGTTGTATTTATATAAGACCCACAACCGGTTTCGCAACATTTAAATTGCATCTTCTTGTGTATATACAGCGGATAGGAAAAATAATGAGAACAGTGGTAGTAATGGTATGGTCGTGTTTGACAGTCAATAATGCAAGTAAGGCATGTATTGAGCTGGACTGTGCGTGTTCAGTGCGGTCTAGGAGTCAGTGCAGGTTGTTTACGAGTAGTGCACACTTCGTGTTTGCATTTAATGGCCGAGGTCGACGTGCAATGAAACACATAACAGAGTTCCGAAGAGGGCAGATTAGTTGGAGCATCAGTAACCAAGACAGCCAACTTATTTCAACAGTCATGACAGCCTACACGAAACATGGAAAGACATCATCGTGTAAACGTAATAGTGGGCGCAAATCAAATCTAAATGATAGAGATCATCGTACGCTAACACGAATTGCGTCAAAACAGCACAAAACTGCGGCGGCTAAAGTGACTGCAGAGACCAATAGCCATCTTCATCGAGCTGCTATACCGAAACAATTAGTGATGACAACCAACGCAAAGAAGCGTAAAACATGGTGTCAGGAGCATAAATCCTGGACGGCTGGTCAGTGAAAACACGTCATATGGTCCGACGAGTGAACGTTTTCGTTATTTCCAACATCGGGCCTGGTTCACTTCTGGAGAACGCCAAAAGAAGCCTACAATTCTGATTGCTTGATTCCAACGGTTAAGTGTGGAGGCCGAAATGCGATGGTATGGGCAGCTATATCACGGTATTCTGCTGGTCCCATCATTACTCTCAAAGGCCGTGTTACAGCCAACAATTATGTGAACATTTCAGGTGATCAGGTGTACCTCACGATTCAGATGTTGTTCCCCGACAATGAGCCATATTTCAGGACGATAACGCACCCAGTCGCACAGACAGGACAATACAATCGTTGCATGAGGAGTATGCAACTGAACTGCAGCGTCTTCCCTGACCAGCAGTCCCTTGTGGGCGGTATTGGAGCGCAGACTCCGGAGCAGATTTCCGCCTCCCTCGACACTACAGGAGTTAGTAGTTCTGATCGAAGAGTGGCATAACATTCCACTGGAGACTATGCAATCGTTATATGACTGTATTCCAAGAACAATCGCAGCTGTATTACTGGCAGGCGGGGGTCGAGCACCTTATTAATAAACTATTCCCAAGTAAGTGCCGGACGATGTGGCCGAGCGGTTCTAGGCGATTCAGTCCGGAACCGTGCTGCTGCTACGGTCGCAGGTTCCAATCCTGCCTCGGGCATGGATGTGTGTGTTGTTCTTAGGTTATTTAGGTTTAAGTAGTTCTAAGTCTAGGGGACCGATGACCTCAGATGTTAAGTCCGATAGTGCTTAGAGCCATTTGAACCATTTGATTTGAACCAAGTAAGTACAGGTGTTCACATTATTTTGCCTATCCCCTGTAAATGCTATGTGATATAGTATAGGGAGCAGTTACAGACTGCCGCAGAGTAACAGTTGGCGTGTCTAAGCAAAGTTCTCAGCCCTCCTCAAGTGATAAAAACCATCATCAATGACGAATGTCATGTCTGTGTTAAAATCGCGAACTAACATCACTTTACCAACTGCAATATGTTCCTGTCAGCCTGTGTCAAGCAAAATTATCTGTAACGAATTAACAGACTTTGACCGCGGAATGGTAGTTGGAGGTAGATGCATGGGATATCCCATTTCGGAAATAGTTAGAGACCTCAATATTCTGAGATCAACGGTGTCAAGAGAGTGCCGAGAATACCAAAGTTCAGGCATTACATGTCACCACGGACAACGCAGCGGAGTTTGTGTACAGCTGTCAGCGCTAACCGGCAAGCTACAATGCGTGAAACAATCGTAGAAATCAATGTGGGGCGTAGGAGGAACATATTCGTTAGGACGGTGCGGAGAAATTTTTGCGTTAAATGAGCTCGGGCAGCAGGCGACCAACACGTGTGTCTTTCTCTAACAGCACAACATCGGCTGCAGCGCCCCTCCTCGGTTCCTGACCACATCACTTGCGCCTTAGACGATTGGAAAACCGTGGTCTTGTCAGATGAATCCCAGTTCCAGCTGACGGTTGGGTTCGAGTGTGGCGGAGACCCAGCGAAGCCATGGACACCAGCTGTCAACAAGGCAGTGTGCAAGTTGGTCGTGACTCCATAATGGTGTGGGGTATGTTTACATCAGGGCTTCACAACATACGTGCTCACGGAGCAAGCTGTGAGCAGCAAGGCGCGAGCACGGAGCAGCGCGAGCACGCTACCACCACTACCGGACCAGAGCGGAGAGTGGGAAAGTCACGTGGGGCACACAACAGCTGCCGCCAGTCAATGTAAATCCGCGGCCACCTGCAGGGATATCACTCACGAATTATTACTGCGACAAATGAAACAAATAAAGGAGAATGTACACGTGCCACATAATTTTATTAGCTTAGTGTATGCCCCTACATTCGCATTAATTTGTGAACTGTTACACAATAAAACGTGTCACTGAAGTGTGGGATTCTCGGTTTTCTTGTAATTTCTGCCCTTTACAATTGCGTCTATGTTCGGAGTAATTGTTCTTGTGCATTTTAGGCGCAGCGTGCAGTTTAAATTTCGATCAGACAATGCGTTTCTCAGGCGCGTCTTGTTACATTTCATAGCAGAGAACAGTTGCTCACAAACATACGTGGAACCGAACATTGATATTATTGTAGCCGCCAGTTCGTGCAAACGAGGAAATCTATCCTGAGGGAAGTGTCTGTAGAATTCCAAAATGTTTTTCTTGTTCTGAAATTTGTCTCTGTATCCTCTGTCACACTGCAGGTCAATAATTTCTTGCTGCAGCTCAGGACGAATCTCTTAAATATTCGCTGAATATGGAGAGAACAGA
The DNA here is from genome assembly GCF_023898315.1 of Schistocerca nitens. NCBI lineage: Eukaryota > Metazoa > Arthropoda > Insecta > Orthoptera > Acrididae > Schistocerca > Schistocerca nitens. The sequence goes on along the minus strand of NC_064615.1, from coordinate 979,739,113 downwards.
TCAAAATCACTGTCTAGTGCTGTCAGATCTTGAAAGCGCTGATCAACTAAACTATGTGAATAACGTTCACAGTCTTTGTGAACATCTTGCATGGATGATAATTTAGGAAAATGAGCTAGGTTTCCTGTTTCCAGCTGACTCACCCAAAGTGTCAATTTCATTTTAAAAGCTCGTATTCGATCTATGAAATGAGTAATTAGCAGATCTTTACCTTGTAGTAAAATGTTCAAAGCATTCAGATGGCTAGTTAAATCTGCTAAGAACGCGAGATCACATTCAAACGTGCGCGCGCATTTCCCCTCCCTCCCTCCCCTCCCTCCCTACTCCGCGACCTTGCACCTGCTCGCGAGCACTTGCCTGAGCAGACGCGAGTACTCGCGCTCAAAACCGGCCAGTTGTTAAGCCCTGGTTTACATGAAATGAACTGGTTCTTATGTTATGTTCGGATACTTTCAGACCCTGGGCTTCATTCCCAAACAACGATGAAATTTTTATGGATGGCATTACGCTATGTCACCGGACTGCAATTGTTCGCGATTGGTTTGAAGAACATTGTGGGCCATAAGAGCGAATAATTTGGCCACCCAGATCGCCCGACATGAATCCGGTCGAACATTTATGGGATATAATCGAAAGGTCAGTTGGTGCACAACAATTATGGACGGCTGCAGAAGTCGCATGACTCAATATTTCTACAGGGGCCTCCAACAACTTATTGAGTCCATGATACGTCCAGGTGCCGCATTACGCCGGGCAAAAGGAGTTCCGACACGATATTAGGAGAAATCTCATGACTTTTGTCACCGCAGTGTAAGTTAAATTCACTCGCCGCACTTTTCTATTTGCATGAGAAGGTTATTCTAAGAAACTTTGCGAGGTGCTGGGGTGGAGAACAGTTTGCACCTCTTTAATTCTGACGAATTTTGTATGAGAACGAGACATGCACTCGACCCCCTTCTTACCTACCACCTAATTAATTATGTGCACAACGGTAACGAAAGGAAATGATGGTGGATCCTACTAGTTAGTAAAATGAGGAGTGCACACTCACAATAATTTAATAAATAACAGCCGCGCGGGATTAGCCGAACGGTCTGAGGCGCTGCAGTCATGGACCGTGCGGCTGGTCCTAGCGGAGGTTCAAGTCCTCCCTCGAGCATGGGTGTGTGTGTTTGTCCTTAGGATAATTTAGGTTAAGTAGTGTGTAAGCTTAGGGACTGATGACCTAGCAGTTAAGTCCCATAAGATTTCACACACATTTGAACATTTTTTTAATAAATATCGTAATCTACTCAGAGAAAACGAAAGAGAACTTTTATCATAATAAACAACAGGAAATGGGATTCTGCATATATCTACGAAATGATATGCGGATTAAATATTACAGTGAGATTTATTATACATCACAACATAAAGGCACATGATTATCGACATGGCCGGCCGAGCGGTTCTAGGCGCTACAGTCTGGAACCGCGCGACCGCTACGGTCGCGGGTTCGAATCCTGCCTCGGGCATGGATGTGTGTGATGTCCTTAGGTTAGTTAGGTTTAAGTAGTTCTAAGTTCTAGGGGACTGATGACCTCAGAAGTTAAGTCCCATAGTGCTCAGAGCCATTTGAACCATTTGATTATCGACGCAAACAGTAAGTTAAAGGATAGGGTTATACAGAACTGTTATGAGAATAAGAGTTGGCTCGAGAACAAGGGGCTCCTACTATCTGTGATGCAACAGATTGACGAAAATGACTTGAGGCCCTAATGAATCAAATATTACTCCCCCCGACTATAATGCAGTATTGCGACTAGTAGTAGCCGGCCGAAGTGGCCGAGCGGTTAAAGGCGCTACAGTCTGGAACCGCACGACCGCTACGGTCGCAGGTTCGAATCCTGCCTCGGGCATGGATGTGTGTGATGTTCTTAGGTTAGTTAGGTTTAAGTAGTTCTAAGTTCTAGGGGACTTATGACCACAGCAGTTGAGTCCCATAGTGCTCAGAGCCATTTGAACCATTTTTGCGACTAGTAGTGAGAGCTCAAATGGGGTCACATGGAGAAACAAGCCAGGTGGACTCGCAGCAAAGCGAGCGGGCGTGCTGCAGAGAGATTCAGTATAAAAATGATAGGTCCTACAATGCCAAAGCTGCAAAATACTTTACCAGTTCTAAAATCTCCAGCACGTTCTGATGATGTAGGCGCCGACTTCTGCTGTGCAGCAACTCTGTTTGAAAATAACTGACTGTACTGTGTGCAGTCTGTGGCTGATTTGCATTGTTGGAATATTTGCTATTGTAGTGTGTGTTGGGCAGTTGGATGTGAACAGCGCGTAGCGTTGCGCAGTTGGAGGTGAGCCGCCAGCAGTGGTGGATGTGGGAAGAGAGATGGCAGAGTTTTGGGAGCGGACGATGTGGACGTGTGTCTGTCAGAAAAACGAAATTTGTAAGACTATATATAGCAGTTAGTGCCCTCAGTAGTTAGAATCTTTTATTTAGCTGGCAGTGTTGGCGCTCGCTGTATTGCAGTAGTTCGGGTAACGAAGATTTTCGTGAAGTAAGTAATTCATGAAAGGTATAGGTTATTGTTAGTTACTGCCATTCTTTTGTAGGGATTATTGAAAGTCAGATTGTGTTGCGCTAAAAATATAGTGTGTCAGTTTAGTGATGATCAGAATAAGTAAAGAAAGAAATGTCTGCCGGCCGCGGTGGCCATGCGGTTCTAGGCGCTGCAGTACGGAACCGCGGGACTGCTACGGTCGCAGGTTAGAATCCTGCCTCGGGCATGGATGTGTGTGATGTCCTTAGGTTAGTTAGGTTTAAGTAGTTCTATGTTGTAGGGGACTGATGACCTAAGATGTTAAGTCCCATAGTGCTCAGAGCCATTTGAACCAAGAGAAATGTCTGAGTACGTTCAGTTTTGCTCAGCTGTTTGAAAATCAAATAACGTAAGAGGTTTACCACCACAGTAATTCATAAATCTTTCTAAGGGGATGTTTCAAGGTATACGTGTACGGAGTTTGGTTGAAATTGGTCCACAAACACAAAAACACACACACACACACATATTGTGTGTGTGTGTGTGTTAAAAATATGTTAGACTACAAAGTGGCAGAACAATCACTGGAAGCAGTTACTGCCATAAAATACTAGGAGTACGCACATGGAGCGATTTGAAATGGAACGACTAAATAAAATTAATCGTGAATACGAAAGATGCTGGACTGAGATTTATTGAAGAATCCTCAGGGAACGTAGCCCACCAACAAGGGAAGAAACTTGGAAAACTCTCGTCAGACCAGTACTTGAATATCGATCATCAGTACGCTGCACTAGTTGGCCACACACGAGTGGATGCTAAGGACGGGTCACGGTTATTTCCAACGGATAATGGAACACGTGCAGTCTCCGCCTGTGCATTAGTGGAGAAATATACTTCGAGGCCGTCAGCTGCAGTTCTCGTAACAGCCGATCCGGCCTCGTTAGCGGGGCCCACATGCGCCGTTTTGTGCAGCAACGGGGCGAGGCCACGTGCAGAAAGTCCGTGAGTTTCCCTGTGGCTTTCACGTGGCAGCAAGTTATAGTTGCCTCCAGATTAGCGAGTGGACCACTGACCACATTGAAAAACTTATAAAATTGTGCCACAAAAGGCCTTGTCTGTAGAAAATGACCTAGGAAATTTACAAGAACGAGAAAAAAAAGGGTGCACGAAGATATGATTGAAACGTTTCTAGAAGATATTCCAACTGTGGACTGTAGTCCAATAAAAACTTCGCTACAAAATTTCAAATTAAATTGTAGAGTGGCGACTTGTCGTAGATTGGCCAGAATGTGTGCTACCAGCTTCTACTGCAGCACAGTTCTGCTCAAAGACAAAGGGATACCGCACTCAGTAAATTACACTGAAGCGCCACAGAGACTGCTTTGGAATGTGTATTCAAATACAGAGATATGTAAACAGGTAGAATACGGCGCTGCTGTCGGCAACGCCTGTATAATACAGCAAAGATCTGGCACAGTTGTTAGGTCTGTTACTGCTGCTACAATGGTAGGTTATCAAGATTTAAGTGAGTTTGAACGTGGTGTTATAGTCGGCGCACGAGCTACGGGGTACAGCATCTCCGAGGTAGCGATGAAGTGGGGATTTTCCCATACGACCATTTCACGAGCGTACCGTGAGTATCAGCAATCCGGTAAAACATCAGATCTCTGACACCGCAGCGGCCGGAAAAAGATCCTGCAAGAATGGGAGCAACGTCGACTGAAGAGAATTGTTCAACGTCATAGAAGAGCAATCCTCCGCAAAATGCTGCATATTTTAATGTTGGGCCATCAACAAGTGTCAGCGTGCGAACCGTTCAACGAAACATCATTGATAAGGGCTTTCGGAGCCGAAGGCCCACTCGTCTACCCGTGAGGACGGCACGACATAACGCTTTACTCCTCGCCTGGCCTGTCAACACCGACATTGGACTGTTCTTTCTTTATTCGTGTCAGAGGTACACTAAAATAAACACATATGCAATACATACAAAGAAAACTATACAATATTCACCCAGAATTGGGCAACTTTGATAGCGTTGGGTGCTGCAGACTTTAAGTCCTTCATGCTACAGCTGGTTGGGCATGAGTTACATTTGAGGAGATGTCGTGTTGTCCGCAGTTCACCGCATTCTCACAGTGTTGTGTTGGCGGTTGACGATTGGAAGTTCCATCTAAGGAGATTGTCCCTCGATCTGGCGACTTCGGTCCGTAGTCTGTTCAAGGACTTCCAGATCACGCACTACTCCATGTGTCCACGCGGCAGGGATTCTTGTGGTGTCATCCAGTTTGACAGGTGTTTGGATCTTTCTTTCCACTTGGTGAGCCGGGTAGCTGCAGCTGATCCTTCTAGGGGCTGTGAGGTTGTTAGGAAACTCGTTCTGGACTCCAGTCTTGGCTTGACAGGTTGTTGTCCAAAGAGTTGATGTGAGGTCACTGTATTTGATTTATGCCTCTCAATGTTAGCGGCGACCTCTCTTCTGATGTCACATGGAACAGTTCTAGCGAGACACTGAACTCTGTCCATGGGGGTTGGCCTTAGGCAGCCTGTAACAATCCTACAGCTGTCATTTAAGGCTTCATCAACCTGCTTTGCATGTACTGAATTGTACCACACTGGGCTAGCATACTCTCCTGCAGAATAGCGTAAGGCAGGAGCTGTTGTTCTTAATGTTTGTGGATGTTGATGTCTGGAAACATGTTGCCTGGTCGGACGAGTAGATTCAAACTGTATCGAGCGGATGAACGTGTATGGGTTTGGAGACAACCTCATGAATCCATAGACGCTGCATGTCAGCAGGAGACTGTTCAAGCTGGTGGAGGCTCTGTAATGGGGTGGGGTGTGTGTAGTTGGAGTGATATGGGACCCCTGATACGTCTAGATACAACTATGACAGATGACACGTACGTAAGCATCGTGTCTGATCACCCGCATCCATTCATTTCCATTGAGTATTTCGACGGACTTGGACAATTCCAGCAGGACATTCGACCCCACACGTCCAGAATTGCTACATGGTGGTTCCAGGAACACTCTTATAATTTTAAACAATTCCGCTGGCCACCGAACTCCCCAAACATGAACATTAGTGAGCATATCTAGGATGCCTTGCAACGTGCTGTTCAGAAGAGCTCTCCACCTCCTCATGCTCTTACGGATGTATGGACAGCCATGTAGGATTCATGGTGTCAGTTCCCTCCAGCACTACTTCAGACATTAGTCGAGTCCATGCCACGTCGTGTTGCGGCACTTCTGCGTGCTCGCGGGGACCCTATATGATATCTCGCATGTGTACCAGTTTCTTTGGCTCTTGAGTGTAAATCCAAATCAGATTCGGGTAACTTGCCGCCGTTTCAGCAGTCCCAACCCTTGGGTTGCGTTCTCTGGCCGTAACCACAGCACGGGTTAAGGTGGCTCTGCGGTCCTTTTCTTGTCGGGAAAACTTACTGTGTCGCGGGCTGCTCGGTCACAAAAATGACAGGAGACTCAATGATCGCCGAGTTGTTGCTAGTTGATCGAGTTCAACGGAGGTGAGCAGTTACGATGGTCGAGAGTTCAGGACCAGCCTCTATCTTAGCGTCGGTGTACATCCTTTGAGCACCGTTTTCCGCCATGAGCAGTCCAATTGCGAGGCTGCATATTTTAATATTCATTACGAGTTCACATTCTGTAGCGTTAGTAACTTCGCTGTTAATCACTCAGTACGTAGTAGACTTGGCGCTATTTGTAATGGTACAGGATTAGTTTTTCGAAGAGCCCTGCTTGGACTTCCGTTACCCATCATGTTAGTGAACAAAGTTCTCTATTTTCTCTCTCTCACTATCTCTCTTAGTTCAAGAAAAAATGGTTCAAATGGCTCTGAGCACTATGGGACTCAACTGCTGTGTCATAAGTCCCCTAGAACTTAGAACTACTTAAACCTAACTAACCTAAGGACATCACACACATCCATGCCCGAGGCAGGATTCGAACCCGCGACCGTAGCGGTCGTGCGGTTCCAGACTGTAGCGCCTTTAACCGCTCGGCCACTCCGGCCGGATTTTAGTTCAAGAGCTGGACCGTTTTAATCCAGTGCTTTTCATACGATTGCATGTTTTGTATTTTATATTCTTGTCCTGCAGCAAGAAGCAATAGGACCTGGCTTTCGTAAATTGACAGTTATAGTCGTATATTTTGCTACCTCGCCAATTTATCACGTGTTATTGCAGAAGTAATAGAGTAGCTTTTACGAGAACAGAAGCATTATCTGTTTGCTGTAGCTTCCTTCTGTTGCCCTGTCCACTATGCTAATTCACCGTCAACTGAACCCCTGTTAGAAGAGAATTAGTTCGGCTGCCGACCACGGTCGGGACGGCAGCCGACAGGTAGGTGAATAACAATCCTCATCGTCTGCAGGCAAACAGAGGAGTCGAGGAAGACAGAGGAATCGCCTGCACAAGTAATTAATTTGCCACATCTCTTCAAATCTATAGCAGCCAGCGACCACTAAAAAGTTTGAGGAAAGTGTTCAGGAAGGCGGAGACTAGAAAGAAGCGGAAAAAGGAAAGGATCAATTGTATAAATCAATAAAAAGTGTCTTTTACTATGTTCATTATTGTATTAAGAATGATTGAGTTAAATCTCATTGACAAGTCCTTCTATACCATAAATGACTTCTTGAATAGGAATAAATAGATCTCAGTTATTTTACATTACATTTTCCTTTATAAACGTCCAAGATTGCCCTCTTCCTACATGTTAACTCTAGGACACCCAAGCCTTTTTTTCTAACTTGGATGCCTAAGAGGGGGGTTCGGCGAGCCCACAGGTATTAAATAAGTTTACTGACGAAAAATTACAACTTTCAAAATGGTTTATGTATTTTAACTAAGGCATCGGTTTATAAATGTTGATAATTGTTATAAATATTGGATTGAGTGAATAAAAAATTGACATATTACAATACTAAATACAGATGTGTTCATATACAGTAGACTACTCTGAGTCCTCAACTTCAAGGCAAGAGACACTTCACAATTTTTTCTGAATGTGTGTTACACACTTGTTTATGACACTGTCCACAATACTGTTTTGGTTTACTTAGATTTTTGTACTTCTGCTTCTTTTTTTTAGCTTCTCTTACACATATATGGCACCGACTTTTCCCTGCAGGAGGCTGACGTGCTTCTGTTGTCACTTCTTTGATTTTCTTTTGTAGAATAGTCTCCATTGATTGAACAATTTGGTTAGATAACCCTCTTGCATTGGCACTTCTTGCTTCTCCCTGCAATTTCACTAGTTCCATCCCAGCTTGCAGAAGATAAAGTTTCCATTTGTTGTGTTTCTTTTCATTCCATCTTGGATGTCTCTGGATGAATATGGTGGTTGCATTGATAGCACAAATGTCGATGAGAGAGTAAAATACAGATAGAGGCCATCTCTTTGTTCCCCTCTTGCAGGTGTACATACGCGCCATTTGATCAATGGTATTAATTCCACCTTAAGTGGAATTATAATATGCATTTATCTCGATTTTATTCTTCTCTCCTCCAACAGTGCCTTTATCTTGGTGCATTGTTAACAACATCAGTAAGTTTTGACTTGGTTTCGTTTTTGCTATGTAGGACATCAAAGTTACTGGAGGCCCACCTGTTGATAGGTATGTGGAACATTGATGAATATAGCTCTCGATTTGACGCGTTCTTCATTATGTCTGGAATATGCTTCATGTTTGACTGGAGAGTTCCTATTGTAGTAACTTTGTAGTCTTGGTATAACTCTTCCGCCAAATCCACCGATGTGTAGTATCGGTCTGTAGTAATATTTCGACCAGTATTTTTCACAGGTGCTACCAGACATTTGACGACAGCTGCTGAACCCCGTTCTTCTTTCGACAAATTCTGAACATTACCTGCATAGAGTTTCATATTCAACGTATCTGTCAACTGCATCGGACACCATGCGTATAAGGATGCCATACTTGCCCGGTTTATTCTTCATAAATACTTTAAAGGGACAGTGCCCTCTAAACAAGCTGAATATCTCATCAATGGTGAGATGGACCCCTGGTTTATACAGTAGTGGAAACCTATCATTCACTTTGTTGGAAACATCACGGATTGCTGTGAACTTGTCTGCTTCTCTTCTAAGTTGGCGGATACTTTTGTCATCAAACCTTATGATTGCAATAAGTTCCTTGAAACGTTCTCTTGCCATAATACCCTTGTAAACCGGCCGACCCATTAGGTCTGACCGAAGATCGTGTACACTGACAGAATTGTCCTTATTTGCCCCCATAAGTATCAGGATTCCTATAAAGGCATACAATTCTTTCTCATTAGTGAAAGTAACATTTCGCCTAACTGACTCTTCATTTGAATGTTTTACTATAACATCCATGATGTCAGGCATAAGAAGTGACTTCAAGGCTTCTCCAGGCGAATGGCAAACACCAGCTGGAGTTGCTCCTGCCTGCTCTCTTACTATATTAGCAATTAGCAACAGACCTCCGAGGAATTCTAGGCTGTGTGGTTACGTACTTCCTTCCAGACTTGGCCATAATAACATCTTGATGGTCACTGCCTGAAGCTGTGCTATCTTCATCTTCTCTAACATCCACATCACATTCCCGATCTGAATCATACTCCATAAACCATCCTCATATTCGCTTTCCCTCCCCGAGTCAGAATCTTCATCTAAAATTTCATTCAAAACTCTTTCTAAAGACGAGTCACGTATTCTTTTAGTCATTTCTAAGTCTGGGTGTGAACAGTAGGGAACTGCACTAACTGACTGCAAGTTTACAAGATAAATACCAGCTGACTGACATCAACAATCATTTCCTCTGAAAGTAAACCGATTGTTGTGAATATCAAGAATACCAACCAACAAGAAACTGACTTGCATTGTTGTAGAGATGAGAAATACGAAATTCTACTAAGGGAAATTTTCTATAGCATGGAACCCTAAGGGGGAGGGGGGGGGGGTTGTTGGACCTATAATAAGTTTATTTATTTTTTCTTTCAAAGCAGGAATTTTCTATAAAATATATTGACACTAAAGTTTCATAAAACAGCCAACAAACAATAACTCAAAGGGAATATGTAGTATGAAAGTTACTTGGGCAAAAGCAGGGGACATAAAAAAATTGTGGGTTCAACGAACAACCCCCCCCCCCTCCCACCTTAGGCGTCCTAGGGTTAAACCTCCACGGTTCCCAAAGGAGCGCCGACGATTCAGGAAGTAAATGCACCCGTGTGTGGCCAGTCATTTCTTCTTCCTCACAGCCGTCTGTTTCCCTGTTGCACCGAACCCTGTGGACTCTCGAGATCGGCCGGGTACCCCAAAGCCGACGGCACACGAACTGTGCTGCCGAACATCAGCGTTGAGAATGCCGATTCCAACACGCCTCTGAGAGCTCAGAAACGATGCGACTTGTGCATATGGTACGCGTGACAATGTTGTGTATGCCATCGTTGCGCAGTCGAACGGCAGTTGTCGGCAGTAACTGGCTCGCAAATCACACTTTCCTGCGAAATCCATGGGCGTAAAATTCCTACATTAGGTATATTAAAACGCACATTTCCTCCCTTGTCCATAAACTAGTCATATCTTTCTGTCTGTAGGATACATAAATGAAAACTTTAATATTCATGAACCTGTTATAAAGCAAAAATGAATGTACCTTGTGCAGTCAATAGGGACACAGGCTTATAAAAGTTCTCTTACAAATAGTGCTGTACAAATTTACAATAGTGCTCCGCATAAGGTAAAGTAATTTCACCATTCTCATTTTTTACTAAGACCCTAAGTTTACTCGTACTTCACCGCTGTTTCTACCCAGTACCAGAATATTTACAAATGACATGCGAAAGTTTTGAAACAAGGAAGTGTGAAACATCTTACTGCCAGTAGCGAAGCTGTCTTGTACACTATTAGCCATTAAAATTACTACACCACGAAGATGACGTGGTACAGACGCGAAATTTAAAAGACAGGAAGAAGATGCTGTGATATGCAAATGATCAGCTTTACAGAGCATTCACACAAGGTTGGCGCCGGTGGCGACACCTACAAAGTGCTGACATGAGGAAAGTTTCCAACCGATTTCTCATACACAAACAGCAGTTGACCGGCATTGCCTGGTGAAACGTTGTCGTGATGCCTCGTGTAAGGAGGAGAAATGCGTACCATCACGTTTTCGACTTTGATAAAGATCGGATTGTAGCCTATCGCGATTGCGGTTTATCGTATCGCGACATTGCTGCTCGCGTTGACATGCAATCGATATAAACCCATCCAGCTGACACCAGCTTAACCTGGCGAAGAATGACTGCTAATCAGACACACGCACGGTGAATGTAGTATCAGCTAGCACGTGTAGTATGGGGAAGGTGTGCGATCTATCTGAGTTTGCTCGAAGGCAGATTGTGATGGCCCGGAAGCACGGCACGAATATTTAGAAAACTGCACAACTTTTCAGGTGTTCGAGGAATGCTGTGGTGAGCGTCTTCAACACGTGGCGAAACTAAGGTGCAACCACGTACAGATGTCATGGGGTTAGCTACCCACCACTCAATACAGACGCCAGACGTTGTAGGCTGGGCAGATTGGCAAAACAGGAAAGGTGGTGAACAGTGGCGGAACTATCAGCAAACTTTAATGGTGAGTAGAGTAAAAGTGTGTCCGAACACACAGTGGACCGTTCACACCTGACGATAGATCTCCACAGCCAACAACACATGCATGGGCCAATGTTAACACCACGTCACAGGCAACTATGAGTGAAGTGGTCGCATGACCATCGACACTGGACATTGACACAATGGCAGAGCCTTGCATGGTCTGATGAATTCCAATTCCTGCTTCATCATGCCAATGCGAGGGTGCGAATCCATCGTCTTCTAGGGCAACAGCTCATTGACACCTGTACTGCGGGATGGAGACAAGCTGGCAGCAGCTCTCTAGGACTCAACTTCTCAGGTCATTAGTCCCCTATAACTTAGAACTAGTTAAACCTAACCAACCTAAGGACATCACACACATCCATGCCCGAGGCAGGATTCAAACCTGCGACTGTAGCGGTCTCGCGGTTCCAGACTGCAGCGCCTAGAACCGCACGGCCACTTCGGCCGGCGATGGAGTGGATTGAAGAACACAGTAGCATGTTCCAATTGATGCGCTGCCCTCCCCCCCCCCCCCCCCCCTCCAACTTGCCAGATCTGTAACCGATCGAACACATCTGGGATGAGATGGAATTTGGCGTCAGGGCTCATCATCGCCTCCCTCCCTGGAATTTACTGGAATTAGGTAACCTGTGTGTGCAGGTGTGGTACCAGCTGCCTCCAGTGACTTACCAATGGCTTACTGCTGCCATGCCACGATGCGTCGCTGCTGTTATCCATGCCAAAGGTGGATATACTAGGTACTAAGTAGGTGGTCATAATGTTCTGGTTGATCAGTGTATAATACTGCACTGTGTTCAGAGTCAAGTAATTCTGGGTGATTACAAATGATTCATCAGGATTTGGGAAAATGTATTTCACATACAGTAGTATTACAAAGAAACTAGTGAATGATACATTGTAGGAAAAAGCACATTTTTGGATTTCTTATACACTATTGCAAATTTTATACATGCTCTCTTCGTGATTCATGACGAACATATAAGTGTTAGTCAAGTTCGATTCATACATCATCGAGCATGTCTCTGTCAGTATTCACCAGTGCAGCAGTGATGCGATCCAGTAGTTTATGCAGTGTTGTCAGTGAAGGTAGTACGCATTCATTGTCATTCACATACCCGCTAAAGAAAATTTCTTGAACATGTAAGGTCGGGAGACATTGGGGAATACCTGACGAATGCCAGACCATCCAGAGTGCAGTGCCCAACCCACCAATTTGGAAGTGCCTTATTCAGATGGCAATGGAGTATTATATGCCAACTGCACAGAGCTTTGTTGAGAGTTGGCACGCCACTCTCTCACTTTAACAACATTGTCAGTGAGATAAACATTCTTATTTTAGACCACGATCTTGATGTTCCCCAGTGTTAGATTTGCTATGTATGGTTTATTACGTTTTTACATAGGGAAATTGTGGCCCGGATATTCTTCTTCTTCATGTGAAGCCGGTGGAGAACTTGTATCCGAGGGGCCACAGTGATGGCTATGTAGGACGGGAGAGAGATGAACTGGAGGTCATAAATGTTGAGCGCAGCGACCTGGTCATTTGAGTGATTCTGGAAAGCAACCCTCAGCGGATCTTACCTGCAGAGGGACTTCTGGCGAAACCCTCTCCTCCTTCTGCTTGGGGTTGGTCAGAAACTGGGCAAGGCGGCAGACCATCACTAAGGCAAATAGATGGTGGAAAGTGGGTGGAGGAAGCCATTTAAGAAAGGTAACTCTAAACTGAGCTTTTGTACAAATGGCGAGAAGGTCATTCTCATGTTAAGAGCTGGGACGATACGGACAGAGAGACTGGTGTGCATGTTTAGTGGAGGCAGGACTGTAACCCCCACCCCCCACCCACACCGCACCCCCCTTTCCTATATTTCACTGGCACAACTGGCTAGGAAGCTTTACAACCTTCTTTCAGAAATTGGAAATGGTCAGCCTGGAAAGATTAGATCACTCCATAAACAAGGTACTGTGGTCCCATCTAGATAGATGTTTTTTTGCAAAAACATGACCTTGCTTGCCGTGAGAACGACGCCTCTCTTGTCTAAAATATTCTTTTTTCACACAAGAGAGATATCGAATCACTGATTGGCTCCTCTCAGAATATGCAAAGTAGAGGCTTGCTCCCCAGCGCGGGAACCCCAGTTCTGCGCCTGGATTGGCTACGAGGCCAACAGGGCTGTCAAAAGGGGAGATCCAATGAGTAGAGTATAGTTCAATTGGTTTGTGCAATGTGGGGTCAGTTTCGTTTTTGCTAATTCGGCTCCACTACCGAGGCTTGGTGGAAAGTGGTTGTGATTCTTTGGATTCTTTGTCCTATGGTCTTCCCCTGGTGGAGAAATCCAGGTCTTTCCGTAGTGGGTGAGACATGTGGTCTGTATCTTGTGGTGGACTAAGAACCAGCAGCAGTTTCCAACTGTACTCACAGTGTAACTGCAAATCGTCTCGGACATATCATGTGTCACGGGGGTGAACTTATTCGTCTGTGGTTTGACAATTCCAGCACACAGCATTGTGCCTGTAAATCAAATTTATTTGGTCAGACCAGTGAATGGGTGCACCTCACACTGAAATCTGTCGGGATTTCAGGGTTCTGATAGGGAAGTTCCACGCGTTCGGGTAATCAGAACGCCGCGCTGCATAGTTTGCATATTTTCGTGGACGCGTCAGAACATACAGCTGCCGTAGCGCACCGCATCTCGCCCATAGCGCTCCATTTTCGGCTGCAGCCTGAATCAAGGTGAAAGGGTAAAATATTGCTGCACCGGAGTAGGGTGAACCATAGTTTATGGTATACTTGACCGTAGTTGATTCCATTTGAATAGAGATGGGCATCACAGTGGATTCATGTAAACAAAGTCAGATTGCGTTGTAAAAGGGATTAATTCAGGGGAGCATTAGTATAGCTTCCACCTGAATGTTTGTTTTGCCCATCAAACACCATTACTCAACTGGTCTGTATTTGTCATTTTTGCGTAAGAGTTATCAGCTGGTTCTCCAGAAAGTTGTAGTTACTAAAGGTTTAATGAAACTTGTCATTATTTTGTAAGCTTCAGTATAGCTTCAGTTTTCTCATTCATACTCCCTCTATTATTCACTGTTTTTATTTTGTTGTGGTGGTACATGGGTACACCAGCAATTTAAGGTTCAGTCTTACGAAATTTGTTAAATTGATTATTAATTTAAGATTTGAAAGTGATTACAGGCATAGGCAACAAAAGTACCATGGGTAAATTCACTGACTCATAAATAAGAATTTAGGGCGTAGCACACGATTTTTAGGTTATTTCCAAGCTGATATTTTTCTTTGTGGAAAGATAATAACAAATGGTTCAAATGGCTCTGAGCACTATGCGACTTAACTTCTGAGGCCATCAGTCGCCTAAAACTTAGAACTAATTAAACCTAACTAACCTAAGGACATGACACACATCCATGCCCGAGGCAGGATTCGAACCTGCGACCGTAGCGGTTGCGCGGTTCCAGACTGTAGCGCCCAGAACCGCACGGCCACTCTGGCCGGCAGATAATAATATTTAGCTTCACTCAGACATATATTTACAATTAAATCAAGTGGCACCGCTTTTTGGAATATGAAGTTTGCGATTTCAGCTATCAGTTCAGGAAACAACCAGTCTTGCAACATGCGTTGGTACAGTGTACCCGTCAGTATTTCAGGAAAAAAGTAGAGACCATACACTTTTCTACTTGAAACAACACAGAAGACATTCAACCTTGCAGAATCTCTGCCGTGTCTCACATGCTGACGTTGTGACCATTCACTTGACCGTTTATATCAGGGTCACCCAAATGCTGCACACTGTGTAAAAGTGCGAAAGTGCGGCACCGGGGCGCACATCTTAGCCGGCGGACAAAGCGGAAAAGCGACATCTGTGACTAGACACGTACACCAAAAGAGAGGTGGTGGTTCCACATCCTGTGGTTTACGCGGTACCAGGACAACCGAAGTACACCCAATCTTGCGTCCCACTGCCGACTGTAGCCTTACAAGTAAGACGTACTGAGAAATGGCGAGTATTGCAGATAAAGCAAAGAACTGGAAATCTGTGTTCCCAGTCATTTAAACACTACTTTACAGCAGTACGTGAAAACTCACAGTATTTGCTGTGCCGCCGAATAATAGGCGGCCAGCGTAGATTCACGATTGACCCTCCTCCCCCCTCCTGGTTTCCCCCTACCGTCTCTCCTCCCCTCCCTTTTCTTCCCCACCCCCTCCTTCCCTTCACCCGATGGTAGGTCCTCTTCGCTGCAGTGATATTTAATAATTTCGTTGTGGTGTCAGTGTTTCTCCAGTGCAGTGCTACGTTCCACCAGCACCAACGGTGTCACCAGAATCATTAATTTGTGTTCCCACTGCGGTGTTTCTTTGTTTTAGTGTCGACTCACAATGCTCATTCTCTGCATGTGTGTGTGGTTCTCGTCTATGTTGTTTTTAAATCTACCATTTATACTCATCTGTTTTCGTTCTTGCTTATTCACCAATTTATACCATTCTCTGTTATGTTTTCTTTTCTCATTTGGCTATGTTTTTCTGTAACTCTCTTGGTTGAAGAGCGGCATATTGTGCCGCTGCCAGCCCGCCCCATTTTGGGAAGTGAAATAACAATAAAGGAAAAAAATCACGATTGAGAAACGCTACAGGTCATTTCATAAAGACGAGTGTAGTGTACTGAACAATGAAGAACAGCAACAGAAACTAAGTGTGCTTAAGAAGATAAGGCACATCAACAGGATTTTAAAGTTAGTCATAATAATTGATACCTCTTGAAATCTTCGTTTCTTGTGTTACATTCGCTTTTGTTTTACTGTACAATGCACTGTTTCCAATTTTCCATAATGACAGCCACAGTACATTTGCACTGCGAACGAGTTTCAAAATTGCATTAAGAATAGCAAAATCCGGGAAACCGTTTTCCCTAGGGGAGTTTGTAAAAGACAGTCCCATTGAACTACAAAACTTTCGTGTCCCACGAACGTTAGCAAGTTTTAAGAAGTCTGGCTTGCCAAACAAACAGTGACATGACATATAAGTATTATGGCCGGCGATGTGCACAGACAGTTAACAAATAATACCAAGGACTTTGTTGCTTTCTCTCATGCGGTGTATGTAGCAACAGATCTTACAGATACAGCTCAGGTAGTGACACGTACATATGACGTGTCGAAAATGCTGTGCGTGTAACAGATGATCTTTTGGATGTAGGACCTACGAAAGGGACTACGACAGGTGTATACTTACTCCAATCTGTCGAGCGACTGATTGATGATGGCGGTATGGATCTGTTAATCTCAGCGACCACAGATGGAGCACCGGCAATGCGAGGCCATCAGAGAAGACTCATATCACTGATGTGCATATCACAGATGTACAGAAGAGATGTTGTTCGGAATTCTCTGCATTCTACATCAAAGGCGCTTTGTGCAAAATCATTAGCGTTAGAAGGCGTCATACAAATTGTTGTGCGTACTGTAAACTACACTCATGCTTATAAATTATGGATAATTGCAGAATGTGGTGCCACACAACGTGTCACTACACGAAACTGGCGCTAATAGCATAGGCACATAGGAAACACACACGACACAGATCTGTAAGTCCACGGTATTGGTGATGAGTTGAGAAAACCGTCCCGAAACACATGTGCTGCAAAACGCCTCTGTTTCCTGCACATGTACCTCGACATCAATATGGGATATGATCACACGTACACAGGCCGCACAACGGGTTGGCATACTCTAGATCAGGTGGTAGAGCAGCTGCTGGGGTATAGCCTCCTATTCTTGCACCAATGCCTGTCGGAGCTCCTGAAGTGTCGTAGGGATTTGAAGACGTGCAACGATATGTCGACCGAGAGCATCCCAAACGTGCTCGATGGGGTTTAGGTCTGGGGAACAGGCAGACCACACTATTCGCCTGATATCTTCTGTTTCAAGGAACTCCTCCACAATGGCAGCTCGGTGGGGCCGTGCGTTATCATCCATCAGGAGGAAGATGGGACCCACTGCACCCTTGAAAAGGCGGACATACTGGCGCAAAATGATGTCCCGACACACCTGACCTGTTAGAGTTCTTCTGTCAAAGACATGCAGGGGTGTACGTGCACCAATGCATCCTTTTCCAGTTCATCTCAATTCTACTTTCTAATATCATTCGTAGTGCCATTATAGCTACCCTGGTTCCATCCCATCCAATCTGGTTTTTCTCCTGAATGTTGGCCAGTCTTAGCTTCTAGTCTGTCCTTAAGAGCATTGAGTAGAATTATTGAAACATGGCTAAGTAATGGCAACGTTCTGTAATTTGAACAATCATTGGCATTTACTTTGTTAGGCATAGTAATTGTTTTACTTTTTATTAATTCCATTGGTAGTGTTCCATCTTCAAAGCAGACACACATTAATTTGTACAGTTGTTTTTTCGCCTTATCTCCTTTCTTTGGTAACTCAGCAGGGATGTTATTTGTTTCAGTAGCTTTTTTGCTGTTCAGATCGTTTAAAGCATTGCTGAATTCCTCCCTGCTAATTGGTGGTCCTACGAATTCATTATCCAGTTCTTTCGTTGTGCTTACGTAAACTGAATCATCTCTGATATCTTCTCCATCATGCTGTTCTTCATTGTATTATTTCTGTCTGCTACTTTTTCGGGTCAAAACAGAATGATACCCATTTTATGTTTAGCTGTGTTGCTTCGAGCTCTAGATTTAAAATGTAATGATCTAATTTCTGAGTACATCTTATCTGTACGTGCCTTCGCTTGGTATTTTCGTATCCTTCCACTTATTTGTCTCGTCCATTTCTATTTTTCTATGCAGCACAGAGTTGTTATCTTTTTTTTTTTTCTATATCAGTCGAAATCTATTTTACTCAACCGCTTTCTTCTTTTATGAGATTCAGTATTTCCTACGTCATCCATGATTTCCTTGGCTGCTGTTCCTTCTTACGCAGTACATTCAGTGCTCTTTCAGTGACACATATTATTTCTTGTCCCTTTTCGATTTCCTGAAATATGTTGTCCGTCCCCACTCAAAATTTCTCAGTTGCGTGTTCATTGTCTAGAAAATAAACCACTTAGTCGCACTTGTTATTTCTTGCTTTTCAAATCCAACTCTGCGCTTAGCTATTATGTGATAGGGTACGAATGACTTGATTTTATTTGGTTTCTGTATTTTTGTTTGACTATAATATAATATATTTGATATCTAACACTACCTCTTGGTGTTTCCCACATATCCCTTCTGCTAGGAACTTCGAACCGTATGAACCTGTTACCTCTACTGCTCATATTTTTCAGCCCGAATTTGGCAACCTAATTTAAATTGTTGTTTGTGCCCACGCAGCCATTGAACTGCCCCTTATCATAACACTGCCGATCTTCTTCGCTATTACTAACAGCTCTTCTTTTTTAATGCACCCATAATCGACTTCTTCGTCTTCGCTGTTTGTTCTTCGGAAATAATTTGTATTATGTATGCATCTACTGAAGAGGCCTTTAGCTTTGTCTTCGGTCGCTGATTGTTAACATGGTAGATATTAATCATATTGTTCTTACATTTCCCTCTTAGAACAATTGCCCCACCATTTGATTCCGCTTTTCCTTTTCTAACAAAAATAATCATCTAATATGAAGTTTCCCATGCCTTTGCATATAGTTTCTGATCCAGCTGGCACATCTAAACCATTTCATGATCTCGTTCAATTTTTCTAATTTTCCTGCTATAACTGGAGTTCTCGTATTTCATTTTGCAATATTTAAATTTTCTGTTACTTTTGCAATGATTTCACTGAATGGCGTCCTGAAAAGCTTTGCTACGGTTCCTTCTTCTGCTGGATCCTGGGCTCCGAGTCCCATGATCTGTAGCCCGTTTTATTTCCTTCTTTTTGTCCACTCCTGCGGCAGAGCTTGATATATCCGTAAGGATGTTTAATGTGGTGGTTTCTTCTTGCCTTCCGCATTCTCTTGCCATTGATCTTCAGCGACATTCATCCGCCTTCCGAGTCAGTTCCTCAACACCAGGACAAGAGGTTGCGCAAACTTCCTCATGGTGTTCACGAGGAAGGAGACTTTTTATACCGTCAGTCATTCGATCCCTAGTCATTCGATCCTAGTATACAGTGGGACTTTCTGTTTCCCCGATACAAAGGAGCGATTACGAATGAAACTTTCGAACTCATTGTCAGCCGAAGCTAGTAAATTTCTTAACTGATCACAATCCTTATGAAACGCACGGAAAGTTTTGAGGACATGCTAACACAGAAAGTATGATCGTAACTCACGTGTGGTAGGCGTAGCGCAATAAATAGGGATGCAGGTTAGTAACACAGCAAATGATGTCTTGACTGTTTACATCTCCCTGGATTCAATTCTTTTTTTACTAACCTTCGCATTTTCTAATAAGTTCTGATACTTTCTTATTAGTTTCATTGAAGAATGCCAACGGCCTAGCCGCAGTGGTAACGCCGTTTCGCATCAGAACATCGAAGTTAAGCGCTGTCGGACTGGACTAGCACTTGGATGGGTGACCGATCTGTCTGCCCCGCGCCGTTGGCAAGCCGGTGCACTCAGCCCATGCGAGGCCAGCTGAAGAGCTACTTAACTGAGAAGTAGCGGCTCCGGTCACGAAAACTGTCATACGGCCGGGCCAGCGGTGTGCTGACCACATGCCCCTCCACATCCGCATCCAGTGACACCTGTGCGCTGAGGATGACACGGTGACCGGTCGGTACTATTGGGCCATCATGCCCTGTTCTGGCGGCGTTTAGATTTTTTTTAAATAGAAGAATGTTCTATAATAATCGATGTTATGTAATTATATATGCACTCTTTCTGAGGAGTGAATTTGTTCAATTGGCTTAATCTGCACTACTGGCCATTAAAATTGCTAAAGCAGAACAAATGCAGATGATAAACGGGTATTCATTGGAAAAATATATTATACTAGAACTGACATGTGATTACATTTTCACGCAATTTTGGTGCATAGATCCTGACAAATCAGTACCCAGAACAACCACCTCTGGCCGTAATAACGGCCTCGATACGCCTAGGCATTGAGTCAAACAGAGCTTGGATGGCGTCTTTAGGTACAACTGCCCATGCAGCTTCAACACGATACCACAGTTCATCAAGAGTAGTGACTGGCGTATTATGACGAGCCAGTTGATCGGCCACCATTGACCAGACGTTTTCAATTGGTGAGAGATCTGGAGAATGTGCTGGCCAGGGCAGCACTCGAACATTTTCTGTATCCAGAAAGGCCAGTACAGGACCTGCATTATCCTGCTGAAATGTAGGGTTTCGCAGGGATCGAATGAAGGGTAGAGCCACGGGTCGTAACACATCTCAAACGTAACGTCCACTGTACAAAGTGCCGTCAATGCGAACAAGAGGTGACCGAGACGTGAAACCAATGGCACCCCATACCATCACGCCGGGTGATACGAGAGTATGGCGATGACGAATACACGCTTCCAATGTGCGTTCACCGCGATGTCGCCGAACACGGATGAGACCATCATGATACTGTAAACAGAACCTGGATTCATCAGAAAAAATGACGTTTTGCCATTCGTGCACCCAGGTTCGTCGTTGATTGTACCATCGCAGGCACTCCTGTCTGTGATGCAAAGACAAACCTGGGTGCACGAATGGTAAAATGTCATTTTTTCGGATGAATCCAGGTTCTGTTTACAGCATCACGATGGTCGCATCCATGTTTGGCGACGTCGCGGTGAACGCACATTAGAAGCGTGTATTCGTCATCGCCATACTGGCGTATTACCCAACGTGATGGTATGGGGTGCCATTGGTTACACGTCTCGGTCACCTCTTGTTCGCATTGACGGCACGTTGAACAGTGGACGTTACATTTCAGATGCTTTACGACCCGTGGCTCTACCCTTCATTCGATCCCTGCGAAACCCTACATTTCAGCAGGATAATGAACGACCGCATGTTGCAGGTCCTGTACGGGCCTTTCTGGACACAGAAAATGTTCGACTGCTGCCCTGGCCAGCACATTCTCCAGATCTCTCACCAATTGAAAACGTCTGATCAACGGTGGCCGAGGAACTGGCTCGTCACAATACGCCAGTCACTACTCTTGATGAACTGCGGTATCGTGTTGAAGCTACATGGGCAGCTGTACCTGTACACACAATCCAAGCTGTGTTTGACTCAATGCCCAGGCGTATCAACGCCGTTATTACGGCCGGAGGTGGTTCTTCTGGGTACTGATTTCTCTGGATCTATTGCATGGGGGCTTAATTATAAAATGAATGCAATAATTTTAGTAGCTGTGTATCCGGTTACGAAGTCTTGTAACCGGTTGGCGCTGAGTAGTATTAGTACGCAATCTGACGGCATAAAATAACAATAAAGAATGAAAGGAAATTTCCGTTAACACAATTGATTCATTAAATCCCCAGCAACTATAAAAGCTACGAAACAACAAAGCACAAGTGTAACTGTTCTGTGTGTGGAAGTGTGATTCAACGTGCACGTATCTGGCACGGTTCTTCCTCAATACGTCGAGATATTTTAAACACCATGTACGATGAACTAATTGAAAAACCAGAAATACTATAATTGCACATAGAAACCAGAATTACAGTCTAATACATGAACACGAGCCAGATGCTTTGTTGACTGAACCTGTGACCAAGAGGCATTATTATTTAGGCAATTTGAAATAAAAAAATGTTTTGCTACCTTCATATATATTGACGAAAAATACACTGCGATCATTGCAACATCTTCCATCTATACATTACACCAACTGAACAGCATCTGCTTCTCACCCAACAGAACAACTGCACATGTCCTGCTCTCAACTAGTACTGCTCTCTACATCCTCTCAATAAGCACTGCCCATGGCAACCTCTGAACTACAACTGCTCTCGACATTCTCTGAACAACTACTGCGCCAGTGGAGGCGGCGGAATAATACTCTTTGGCGCAATCTCTGGCGCTGTGACTCAGTGTAGCCACCTTTGATATGACCCTCCTCCACGAGCTAGAATGTGATGGTATTTTTACCAGCATTGGTGGTGAAAATACCACCAAATTCGTCAAAAAAAAACAGACAAAAATAAAAGATAATATTAATAAGTAAATATCACATAACTAAATAAATTTTGGCTTTGCACTGACCCTTCAATAACCTAATATATAAAATACAGTAAGGAATACAAATGTTTGCATGCATGTGATTTTATATAATAGTTTACACAAGTATCATTTGTTAAACAATGTGGTTAAACAATTCAATCGATATCGTCAGCAATGACGAATAGGTGCAGGTAAGAGTCTCATAACATTTCATAAACAGTAAATACACAAAAAATCAGTTTATACAAATATTCACATAAAATCTTCTCAGTAGTTCAATAAACAGGTAGCACTCCTCAGAGTAGTTGACAGTTCCAACAGTAGCACCCAGCAATGGTCAACAGGTGCAAATAGCAGTCTCACAACATTTCATGAGCAGTATTTAAACAGTGGCACCCAGCAATGGCGAGTAGGCGCAGACACCAACAAGTGACATCATTTCAGTAGAAGCAGTTCCATCAGTGGCACCCAGCAATGTTGACAGGTGCAGACACCAATCAGTGACATCATTTCAGTAGAAGTAGTTCCATCAGTGGCACCCAGCAATGTTGACAGGTGCAGACAGCAACAAGTAACATTATTTCAGTAGAAGCATTTCCATCTGTGGCACCCAGCAATGTTGAGCAGGTGCAGACACCAACAAGTGACATGATTTCAGTAGAAGCAGTTCCATCAGTGGCACCCAGTAATGTTGAACAGGTGCAGACACCAATCAGTGACATCATTTCAGTAGAAGTAGTTCCATCAGTGGCACCCAGCAATGTTGACAGGTGCAGACAGCAACAAGTGACATCATTTCAGTAGAAGCAGTTCCATCATTGGCACCCAGCAATGTTGAACAGGTGCAGGTACGAACAACAGAATGAATGCACACACAATTGCTTTTACAAAATTATTATCAATGCTCTTACACTAAAAATACAAATTATAATAAATACACAAATGATATTAGATAATTGTCATATTAACTATTACAAATACACAAATATCAGTAAACCTACAATATTTATGCGTGTCAGTGCAAGCCACAACAAACAAGTAAAATAAATTTTAGGAGACAGGTCGGTACAAATTATTTGGGATTAGGAAAGGAAAACACACAAAACACACTCACTCATCTTTCATCCACATTTAAGTACTACTGTGTAATTGAATAGTGTTAACTGTGTAAATGCAATTCTGTCAAAATTTGATGTTCAACATGTGTATCAAATAGTAGTGGTAACAGTGTATAACAGTCAATAATAGTTAGTCAACGTCATAGTCATCATGTCAAGACCAATGTTTGCCAAGCCAAATCAAAATGTACAGTTGCTGAACAACTGTCAGTGTGCCAAGATATGCAATTACTTCCTCTCTCCAAAAAAAAGTACATAGTGCTTATTGATTTAACAAAGTGTGTGTGTAGACAATCTTCCTTCTACTTGAGTGTTCTAGTCTGCCATCTCCATCCTCCTTGTTCCATATAAACCAACAAAAAAAATATGCTCCTCACTTACTTTACCTCTTATCCACCAAACTCCAATAACAATCAGCATCACATAATCTTAATACCTCAATAATACCTCTTACGTCGATGCATATAAACCTTATCATCAATATCGTTTACCTTACCTCTTGTCCACCAAAACTCCAATAATCATGAACTTCACACAATCTCAATACCTCAATAATACCTCTTCAATACGTCGATACATATAAACCTTATCACCAATATCATTTCACATCCATAACAACTCTTTCCTCTAGTCAGTCTCCTCGAACAAGTACAGATAAAATCCTAGTGCAAACTTCATCATCCCATACAATCCGAAGACACAATGTCCACACACAACCTCTGTGTAATCCATCTGATCCAAATCTTCTACTCATTATGAATTATAAAATACATTTTGGTTACCTTGTCCATCATTAAGTAAAAGAAATGCGTACATGACCTCTAACAGCCTTTAGTTTGAATAACTTTCAGTAAGTAAGTACGAGTACGGAGTGTGAATGATTGTAATATTTCACAGTGTGTACACCACTTCAAGAATCATAGCAAAACAGAAGTACACATGTGGAGTATTTCTTGTGTCAAGTGTCACTTGCTATTTCAATTGCTCACGAAGTATGCAGTGTAATAACTGTCAATGGTCTAAACCTAGTGTTGGTATGTCATGTCGTTAGCTTCCTTTCTATTAGCATAAATTTATACAGCTTCCATAAAACCTCCAGCTCATCTGACTTCGATTAAGTTTCTTGTACCAATGTCGTTCGTAGAATTATAGCAGTTCATTTTCTTATCTCAAAATATAAAGCATTGAGCGTAAGCAAAACATGCAATAGCGAGTAAATATACCAGTAGAGAACAGAATGTGAACAAGTGGATGTAGCACAATCCCTACAGCGAGGCTCTGCCAAGCAAACAATCTATAATTAATACCGTAGTGTGACCTAAACTCCATGTTCGTACAACGTATATCAGCATTTCTATATCCCAAATTAAAGAGTAGTTATGACAACAAAACAAAAATGTGTAAAAATGCAATCCATACGCAAAGCAGCAAATATATATCTTACATAATAAACAGGTCATTAGCATCATATCAGCATAAGCAAATAAATGTTCATATGTAATCTTAATAAGTAAACATGAAGGCGCAAGCAGATAAATCACAAAGTATAACTTACATACATAGCCATATCAGCACAACTAATCAGGTGACAATTATAATTAAAATAAATAAGCACTGCAGGCACATAATACAAAAAATATGACATCAGTCAAAAAGCAGAGCAGCCAAGCAATGCATAATATACATAAGTAACAACCCTGTTCATTAATCAATCATTGTCAAAATCAGTTAACACAAAGTATAAATCACGTAATCGCGAGCAGCAAATTACGTCTAAAGTACGTACCTAAGTGGAAATATGTTACCTGAAAATTAAACTCAATTAATAGTTACCTTTTTAGTTTATTACTTTCTTCTTCGAAATTACATTTTTCCTGAAATGTTCTCGATAGCAAACCCTCTTAACGTCGGACACACACAGAATTTACCTGAAGTTCTTAAATATTTTATACAACCGTATCCTGAAAAATACTGAACGTTAATAACATAATTTATCAAGTCACTATAGCTTTATACTTAATTTATTCGGAGAAATTAGACTGTGTATTTGTTTACAGCTGTCAGTGCATTCGCACTGAGCGCTCGATCAGCTGTAGTTACGCGTGACGTAGGAAGTAATTGTTTGCGGTCAACGACTGTCTTGTGCGGCGCGCAGACTTGACTGTTGCTTTGAGTATGTGCCGCCGCCAGAACACGGCGCGGTATCCTTATATTCTCTGCGTGTTTACGTATGACTGTTAGTTTCTCAAAAGTATGTCATTCCACAAAAATTTTAACGTTCGATATATGATGTACTCCCTTAGAGCGCCGAGATTTAAGGGTTTCTACTTCGACAGTGTTATCATGAATAATTTTTCGAACTCTATATGGACCGTTATAAAGCAGAAAAAATTTGCGGCACAAGCCTTTTCCTTTGCGAGACAAACGATGAGAGTTCATCAACACCTTTTGACCAACTGACAAGGTTTTTAAACGACCAGGACGTTTAGCTGATTTCTCTCCTCTAGCAGCCGCAGGTGCAATATTTTGTAGAGCCAGGTTGACAACTTCAGAATGCCGCAGTTTCCGTGTAGGCGGAAAAGGAACTATTTCAGAAATGCCATTTGTCGGTGGTTTATTCTTTAATATCAATATAGGCGGTAAAGAAGTTGAATCATTAAGGAGTTCATTCAGAATGTTTTGCGAAATATGAAGATACTGATCCCACGTTCTGTGATTCTGATGACAATAAAGACGACACAATTTATTGATTTCCTTCATCCATCTCTCTGAAGCGTTAGATTGAGGGTGAAAAAGTGAAATGAAAATTGGTTTAATCTTACGACGCCGTAGAGTACAAAGCCAAATTTTAGAGCGAAACTGTGATCCATTATCTGATATAACTTTATCAACATGACCCACTTCTTTAAGAAAATGTTTGATGAAAGCATTAGATACTGAACGAGCTGTTGCTTTACGTAAAGGTGTAAAACACACATATTTTGATGTCAATTCCACTTATACCAAAATGTATGCAAAACCATTAGTAGAACGAACTACTGGACCGAACAAATCGACTGCAGCCATCTCCTTTAATTTCGCTGGAATGATAGGAAACAACGGTGCTCTGTGAGAAATAGTTGGCGGCTTAGCCTCTTGACATAATTTGCATTTGCCAAGAACAGATCGAATAGGTTTTTCCATATTACAATCAATTTATTAACCCACTCATCAGGAATGCAAACTAACCAAACAGAGTTGTCAACAGATTTTCGTTTAAAAAGAATATCATTGCGAACTAAGTAATACTGTCTAATCGCTACGTTTTCCTTTCTCCTCCACTTCTCCTTAATGTCCTTCCAGATTGGATCCTTGTTTTGCTCCTTAGCGACGTCCTGGAGCGAAGACGAAATAAAATTTTCAAACGCAACACCTTGAATATACATCAAACAATAATTTTTTTCTTTGCAGTCCTCCTCAGCACTTTGTTTCAAACCCATAGGTGCACGTGATAAAGCATCAGCAATAATATTTGAAGAACCCTGTATGTAAACAATACTAAAATCAAATTCCTGTAGATACAGCGCCCATCGTGACAATCTTCCATGTGTTAATGTTGTTGACATAAGAAATTCCAGAGCTCGATGATCGGAGTAAACCTTAGTATGTCTGCTATACAAAAATATGCGAAATTTTGTGAAAGCCCATACAACAGCCAAAGCTTCAAGTTCCGTAATCGAATAATTATTTTCTGATTTAGAGAGAACACGACTTCCAAATGCAATAGTTTCCTGTACTAAACGCCGTTTTCTTCTATCTCTTGAAATAAATGTGCACCTAGGCCTTTGTATGATGAGTCCGTCGCCAAACAAAAATCTTCAGATAAATCCGGATGTGAAAGAAGTGGAGCAGCAACTAAAGGATCACGAAGTTATTCAAATTCTGATTGAGCTTCCTCATCCCAACACCAATTAGAATTCTTTCCAAATAGTTCACATAAAGGAGGTGTGGCCAAATTGTCCAATCTAACAAAGCGTCTAAGAAAATTACAGACACCAAGGAAACTACGAACATCACGTTTTGTGGTAGGAACAGCACAGTTACGAATAGCGTCTAGTTTCTCTTGATCGGGAAGAATACCTTCTGTAGAAATAATACGACCAAGAACTTTCACCTGAGAACGACCAAATTCAGATTTTTCCAAGTTCACTGTAATGCCAAAAATACGTAATAATGAATCCAAAATTTAGTTATGCTCACTCCAAGAACGTTTAGCAATAAGAATATCGTCAACATATGAAGGAATATTGTTACGAAGATACACAGGTAAAATTTCGTTTAAGCTACGAATGACTGCCGCTGAAGATACAGTAAGTCCTTTGGTAATTTCCGAAATCACTTTTGGGTAAAATAGCCATATCCGGTTATTCTTTACCGACTCCTTTTCTAGATAGATTGATAGTTGAAGAGTTGTTTTGATAGATACAAAGAATAGTAAAAGAGTAGGCAGCAGTGCAGAAAACTAAAAGGGAAATAGCACCATTACAGCTCGGGGCCCTGTGCACGCTATGGCACATATTCACTTAGTGTCGTGAATCCCCTGAGGACATAAATAGCCACACATAAATTCCAGTTTGTGACTTAGTGGCCAATTTGGTGGAAGTGCGTACATAAATTGATCTAACCATGAACATAGATGTATGTCATTCTTAGAATTGCGAAAGATCTTAAATTTTCGAACAGTTAAAAAGTGTTTATAGTCAAAGTTTTCGCCTCGTGGCGACAAAGATCTACCGCGTCTGTCCCAGTCCGAATGTCGATTATTGTCAAGTTCGCGCGCCTGGCGCTCTCTTGTTGCATCTCGTAAATGAAATAAATTATTTTCTTCAAAACCCACTGCTATCTGTGATTCTAAATTTCTTCTACTGTCTTTTCCTACGATTTCGCTTTCAATTCGTTTAACTTGCTTTCGTAACGCCTCAAATTCCTTTTTAACGCGTTCATTAAATTTTCCCTGATTTTGAACATGTTATTTATGTTCTGGTACTCTTCGGTTTCTGCAAATGGCGATGGAGCTGTATCATCTGAAGCTCTGTCCCCATTTAAACTAAGACTTGTCAATTTATCTGAAATCTCCTCAACTCTTTCTGATAAGTCACCTATTTGTTCTTTCTGTTTATTTACGTCTTCCGTAAGTGTCGCGACTCGGGTTTCAGTATTGACATATTTAGTAGTTAACTGTTCATATTGCTGTGTAAGGTTATTTATTCTGTCATTTGGTACGGATTCCTCGATTCTTTCAAATATTTCTTCCTTGTCGTGAGCACGTTGAAGATTTAACTCTGAAAATGTTTGTACTATCGCGCGATCTCTTTCTTCCTGTTCTCTATCCTGTTCCTTTTGTCTAATTTCTATTGAAATTAATCTATTATTGTGAGAATTCAAAATCGGTTGTACTTCTTCTCTAATTTCTTTCTTTAATTCATCTTTCATGTTTCTGAAACATGCCCCTATTCGTAAGTCTATCCGTGTTTCCATTGTTCCTGTATCAGTTTTAATTGTTTCTATTTGTGAGTCTAACTGTGTTGCCAATGTTCCCAACTGTGATCGCAAATTTAATATAGCACCCATCAACTGCTCCATATTAACTGGTTCAAAATTCTTTTCGCCCCTAACATTTCCCGTAAAACTAACTTCCTTCGTCATAGCTGTGAAGAAAGCTATCTGTGTTCGATACTACACCAGAATCTTCTATCGTTAATCTCGTATTCTGAAAATTTTCCGATCGTGAAAAATTTTGAACTGGTTCCGGACTATTTTCCTGGCTTATTAAATTATTTTCTACTTCATTATTCATGATACTGTTCTCCTGTGTTGGCGAGTTCGCCATGTTAACAATTTCGTCATTCTGACTATCCATCATTTTTGCCTTTTTCATCGATCGCGTAATCATTTACTAAACATACAAAACTCGTCACTATACGAAAATTACACACAATATAACAGTTTATCACCAACAATACCATTCACACGAAATGCTTCCCGACAAACACGATTAACGAACAATTGAAATCTTCATAATTGCACAAAATTGTCAAACCCATATACGAGACATCAAAAGTAAAATTCTGCAAAAAATACCATTAGAAGAATGACATGACAACTACAAATGTTCAATTACAAAATATATATGTGCAATATAGACTACAATTACTAAACTACAAATTACTACAACAATCCTACTGTCTGCTATTTTTACTATCAGAAGATTCCAGGTTCGTATCCTGGTAGGGTCGCCACGTGCATTATAAAATGAATGCAATAATTTTAGTAGCTGTGTATCCGGTTATAAAGTCTCGTAACCGGTTGGCCCTGAGTAGTATTAGTACGCAATCTGACGGCATAAAATAACAATAAAGAATGAAAGGAAATTTCCATTAACACAATTGATTCATTAAATCCCCAGCAACTATAAAAGCTACGAAACAACAAAGCACAAGTGCAACTGTTCTGTGTGTGGAAGTGTGATTCAACATACACGTATCTGGCACGGTTCTTACGACGAGATATTTTAAACACCATTTACAATGAACTAATTGAAAAACCAGAAATACTATAATTGCACATAGAAACCAGAATTACAGTCTAATACATGAACACGAGCCAGATGCTTTGTTAACTGAACCTGTGACCAAGAGGCATTGTTATTTAGGCAATTTGGCCCACAGCAACCTCTGAACTACAACTGCTCTCGACATTCTCTGAACATTCCCTGTACGGGCCTTTCTGGGTACAGAAAATGTTCGAGTGCTGCCCTGGCCAGCACATTCTCCAGATCTCTCACCAACTGAAATCGTCTGGTCAATGGTGGCCGATCAACTGGCTCGTCACAATACGCCAGTCACTGCTCTTGACGAACTGTGGTATCGTGTTGAAGCTGCATGGGCAGCTGTACCTGTACACGCCATCCAAGCTCTGTTTGACTCAATGCCGAGGCGTATCAAGGCCGTTATTACGGCCAGAGGTGGTTGTTCTGGGTACTAATTTCTCAGGATCTATGCACCAAAATTGCGTGAAAATGTAATCACATGTCAGTTCTAGTATAATGTATTTGTCCAATGAATACCAGTTTATCATTTGCATTTCTACTAGGTGTAGCAATTTTAATGGCCAGTAGTGTAGGATTCCAACTCGTTTCACATCCCCCCCCCCATTCTCCAGACTAAGTTTCCTCGGAGTTTTGTTTGTTCCCCAATACGGAGAAATGGCTGGTGGGACAAAGATTTTATTCAAACGCGGAGGTGATTGCAGCAACTAATAGCTATTTTGCAGACTTGGACAATTCTTATTATTCGGAAGGGATCAAATTGGAATAGCGTTGGACGAAGTGTGTAAGTCTACATGGAGACCATGTCGAAAAATAAAAAAAATGTTTACCCCAAACACGTAAGTAGTTTTTATTTTTCCACGGACTTTTCAAACGCCCCTCGTACAGGCCTTTGGAAACAGATCTTGACCCCTTAGGAAACAGGTAAAAATCAGTGATACTTGCAGCGTTGGTATGGTGCTATCGGAATGTAACTTGACACTAAGCGCTGTCGCCCGGTGTGAGGGGCAGCCGATTGGCACAGAACACGTTGTGGGGGCTTCGCGAGCCACGTGTGACGGAAATAGGCGGCACGGTGCCGGCCGCGTCACCCGCGGGGATTTTCGGTTATCAGGCTGGGCCGCTGACGTCGCCTGGCCTCCGTGATAAACAGCAAAGGCTCGTCGCGCTCTCCCCAGACCCGCGAACCTATGGAAGGTCGCCACTCGATAAGACAACAACACAACAGCTACGCCTCCCCGCACGTGTTTCTCCGTAACACGCCCAAGTTTAAAATTTCGCGTTTAGGAAATCGTTCAGACCGGAGAATCGTATAAACATACCGTAGCGATGGGAAAACACGATCTGTTAAAACTGATACTGGTACGAGGCGTGTTTTTTAAGTAAGTACCGTTTTGAAATTTAAAAAAGGCGTTCTAAGATATCTCCATAATTTATTTTTACATGAAAGCCTGTACCTTAATCTACGCACTGACGCCATTACAGTCTGATTCTTCCTTGTTTACGTTGTGTACTGAGTGTTTAAGATGCCTCCGATAATCGTGAGTCCCGCCGATTCTGAAGTACGGGCTGTTATAAGTAGACCACGGATTTGTAGGTCGTAAAAAGTGTGTTTTAGGCAGCTAAAATAGGCTCCTTCAGTAGTTCATTTAGGCTATATAAAACCTAAAATAGGCTTTAATAAAAATGATGCAGAGAAAATAAAAATAAATTAAAATACACAGTGTTGACAGTATGAACATCTTATTAATGGCCGCCTCTTCTGAACAAGCGAATGAAATCGACCGGTGCTTCAGATGAAAACATCTCACTACTGGCAAATTATTTTTCGACCTGGAAAATTCACGTATAATACCTTTTACGAAACAGAGTAGTTTGATAGGACTGCCTGTAGACAGCAGCGAGAAAATGCGCGAAGGGCAGTAATTTAGTTATAGAGGGCGTCTACGATTAACATTGTGATTTTTTAATCCGTGCCCAGGTTAAGGCCGACGAAACCGTTTCTTTGCGCAAATACACAGCTGGCGAGAATCCTACGAACTAAATATCTTGAAATATAACATTTAGTACTCCCACGTTCGATTCTAATGTGTAACTCAAATCTTTGACCGGTTCCCAGTCGCTCACCGAAGTTAAGCACTGTCGCGCTCGGCGCGTACTTGGATGGATGACCATTCAACCGTGCCGAGTGCTGTTGGTAATAAGGCAAGCGAAGGAATTGTAAACAGTTTCCAACTAAGTTTACTTCCTTTTTCTAATCTTTGAAAACACAAGAACTCTATGTCAGATTAACGAAATATGTACTTTTTAGGATTTTGATGCCGAAATAGGCAAAATTAGGCGTCAACGTCGAAATACGCAATTTTAGGTCCTATAGAACGAACGGTATTCAGTTTAGTTAGCCATGAAACGCGTAAATACCAACTTATATGCAAATTGGAGCTTAGGAAAAAAAATAGATTTTAACCTAAAGATCCATGATCTATTTTTTACATATGAATAATAAAACACCTATAAAGAGTATTTGGTATTAACAGGGATAGCTATATAAAAAAATAAAAAAGAGCGGAAGACGAAGCATGAGCGCATATCAACTAGCCACCTTGCTGCACGCTGGGCAGAAAATATTTTTTTCCATCTGTTGTATAGTGTGGAAAAACTTGGAACCCCTGTCTTACATGATGAAATAGACACTTTTTAGGATATTAAAGCCGAAATAGGCAAAAATAGGCACTAACGTCGAAATAGGCTTTTACAGGTCCTATAGAATTAACGCTATTAAGTGTAAATAGTCACGAAACGCATAAGTACAACTTTTTATGCAAATAGGAACTCAGGAACAAAATAGGTTTTTACCTAAAATCCGCGGTCTAGTTATAAGATTTCTTAGTGCTACAGACCTAAAAGCGATCGATATTCATCGTGAGATCTGTGCAGTTTACGGAGAAAACGTTATGAGTGATGGAATGGTAAGAAAGTGGGTGAGTGCATTTAAAGATTGTGCATGATGAACAACGGAGTGGGCGTCCTTCGGTCGTTAATGAAAGTTTGGTGCAGGAAATGGACAATAAGGTGAGAGAAAACAGACGCTTTACGATTTCCTCCTTGTGGGATGACTTTCCTAATGTTACTCTTAGTGTTTTGTATGGCATTGTGACCGAGCACTTGACTTACCAAAAATTGTGCGCAAGTTGCGTACCGAAAATGTTGACGGATGCGCACAAAACCAAACGTTTAGACAGTGCATTGCCTTTCCTTGAGCGGTACCACAACGACGGTGATGATTTCTTAAGCCAAATTGTTACGGGTGATGAAACATTGGTGGCCTACGTCACACCAGAATCAAAGCAACAGTCCATGGAAATCGAGCAAGGGCAACGTTTTGCTGCAAGACAATGCCCGTCCGCATGTGGCGAATCAGACCAAAGATCTCATCACATCTTTTCGATGGGAAACTCTAGATCATCCTCCGTACAGCCCCGATCTTGCGCCCAGTGACTTCCATCTGTTCCTACACTTGAAGAAACACGTGGGTGGTCAGCGTCTTCAAGACGATGACGAAGTCAAAACAGTGGTGATGCAGTGGTTAACAAATCAGGCGGCAGACTTCTATGAGGAGGATATTCAAGAACTGGTACAACGTTATGACAAGTGCCTCAATATTAACGGAAATTATGTAGAAAAGTAGATTAAGGTACAGGCTTTCATGTAAAAATAAAATTATTGAGGTATCTTAGCACGTCATTTTTTAATTTCAAAACGGTACTTACTTAAAAAAACACGCCTCGTATCTTAGTCCTGAACAATGTGCGTTCTTCGGCGTTTCTTTGGTCTCGGTTGTAACAGGTGTTTCTATTTTTTTACTAAAAACCGGGAAAAAACCGAAATATCAATTAACAGTAGCAGCAGTGCTAACATTTCTCGTTTTTCAATAAGCCTTTCTTAAAAAACGAATATTTTTTTATTGGCAATATTTGCATTGCTTTGAAATATTGCGTATAGAAAACGGGAAAGGCCATCAATGCTATTTTTATATGCCGATAGAAACGAGGAAATAACTGGTGTTCTGCACGTCGATTTCTTACATTTTAGAATTATATAGTAATACCTTTATCTGCTGACGGACATTGATATATATCAACGAGGACAGGAGAAAATGTGTGCCCCGACCGGGACTCGAACCCGGGATCTCCTGCTTACATGGCAGACGCTCTGTCCATCTGAGCCTCCGAGGGCACAGAGGATAGTGCGACTGTAGGTACTATCTCGCGCACGGCTACAGCGAGACCCACATTCTCACCTTACATGTCCACACACTACATTCGTAGTGTCCCTACCCTACACATTCATTTGTCGTGGAAGACATTCTTACCAACTCCCGTAAGAGTTCGGGTAAAAAGCGTGCATCCGCACAGAAGAGGAAGGTCATGGCCGGTATTGCCAGAACTACGTACTTAAATGGATATGGTGTCTGTTCTTTAGGACATGTCCGAAAGAACAGACACCATATCCATATAAGTATATATTCTTACATTTTTTTCTACCCATTTCTGCTTAGCCAATCTCAGTTTTCAGACGTTTGTATTCCCTTACGCCGGCTGCATTTCTATATTTTTTCCTTTCATCATCTGAATTCCACATCTCCTGTGCTATCCAAATATTTCTACAGATCTTGTCTTTATAGCTGTTTGATCTTGTGGTGCGTTAATACTTCAAGGAGCAACAAATATATTGTATAAGAACTGACACAGCATTGCCTGTTACCACGTGGCGTGACCTATTAGATGGTACGCTTGCACATGCAGTGCGCAAGACTTGCCCCATCTTGTCTATATCGTAGTTTCTCATTGTCGTGATTGGAATTCATTTGTATTACAGAATGCCACCATATCTAGTCGGGAAGTGTTTTACTATGTGCAGTATCAGTGAAGTACAGTGCCCCATTTGCTTTAAAAGAATAAAAGCAGGAGGGGCCACAACAAATGTGCGGTATAATATGAGAACACGTAATAGTTCATTCACAATTTATAGTAAATACAAATCTTCTACTCTGCTGGCTGTGTCTACATAACATACCTCCATCTGCTTGTAGCTCTTGACAATGGACAAATTAACACGAAAAATAGAGTTCTTCAACGGCAGTTTTCACCATTTAGCACTGACTGTTCGTAATGTCCAAATAGTGGTAAGATACCCTATCACGACACGATTATTGATAATTACTAAATAATCGATGTGAAACATTCACGATAAATAGTTTAGACAAGAAAAGAATAGAAGCTTTCGAAATGTGGTGCTACAGAAGAATGCTGAAGATTAGATGGGTAGATCACGTAACTAATGAGGAGGTATTGAATAGAAGAGGAATTGTGGCACAACTTGACTAGAAGAAGGGATAGGTTAGTAGGACACGTTGTGCGGCTTCAAGGAATCACCAATTTAGTGATGGAGGGGAGCATGGTGGGTAAAAATCGTAGAGGGAGACCAAGAGATGAATACACTAAGTAGATTCAGAAGGTTGTAGGTTGCAGTTGTTATTTGGAAATGAAGAAGCTTGCATAGGACAGAGTAGCATGGAGAGCTGCATCAAACCAATCTCTGGACTGAAGACCACAACAACAACAACATTAAATAATCGTTCAAATTTTGCTCATAAAAATATAGGAGAATATCTTAATATTGTGCTATCATTACGTAATTTAAACATCATTTTATAATCAATTTCAAGTAGACGACTGAATCACTAGAAAGCGACACATCACATAGTGTGCCGTGACCTTTGTTCCGACTAGTGAGGTGACTCGCGCCAAACATTTTAGTTGAAATCGGAGGGAGGTAATACCGAGTGCTAAGTCGGATGGAATGCAGTGTACGTATAAGATGGGATAACTGCGAGTAGTTAAGATTGTTATTGGGTTGAGGAAATTTTAATTTGGCTTGACAATATTGTATATTGGCCAGGAAGGACTACTGTTAACTTGTACTGCGTAGGCAACACTGTAGCTCAGTTTGATATTTTCTCTGAAGGAACGTACATAATAAAAGATAGCTGGTACCCCGATAAACTATGTAACTCATTGTTTCAGTAAGAAAGAGCGTTAGGCTGTTTCATTGTAGTTCCATTAAAACCACACAGCACAAAGCAGCTAAATCAAGACCTCTGCGCTAGAACGACGATGTCACTTGAAGAGAGGACATAACTTCTTTCTATCCGCAAAATTGAGAGGGTATTCTGATACCTTAGAATTATAAGTAAAGGTTTTTTAAATTACCGCTGCCAATCACAAACTTTGTTACCTACCGTATTACTTATTTATTTAGCGACATGTTTCGAGGGACTACCTCATCTTCAGGCTAAATGACATTACAGAAACAATTTTACAATAAGGTCATACTGGTGTTACATGTTGTTGTTGTTGTGGTCTTCAGTCCTGAGACTGGTTTGATGCAGCTCTCCATGCTACTCTATCCTGTGCAAGCTTCTTCATCTCCCAGTACCTACTGCAACCTACATCCTTCTGAATCTGCTTAGTGTATTGATCTCTTGGTCTCCCTCTACGATTTTTACCCTCCACGCTGCGCTCCAATGCTAAATTTGGGATCCCTTGATGCCTCAAAACATGTCCTACCAACCGATCCCTTCTTCTAGTCAAGTTGTGCCACAAACTTCTCTTCTCCCCAATCCTATTCAATACCTCCTCATTAGTTACGTGATCTACCCACCTTATCTTCAGCATTCTTCTGTAGCACCACATTTCGAAAGCTTCTATTCTCTTCTTGTCCAAACTGGTTATCGTCCATGTTTCACTTCCATATATGGCTACACTCCATACAAATACTTTCAGAAACGACTTCCTGACACTTAAATCTATACTCGATGTTAACAAATTTCTCTTCTTCAGAAACGATTTCCTTGCTATTGCCAGTCTACATTTTATATCCTCTCTACTTCGAACATCATCAGTTATTTTACTCCCTAAATAGCAAAACTCCTTTACTACTTTAAGTGTCTCATTTCCTAATCTAATCCCCTCAGCATCACCCGATTTAATTTGACTACATTCCATTATCCTCGTTTTGCTTTTGTTGATGTTCATCTTATATCCTCCTTTCAAGACACTGTCCATTCCGTTCAACTGCTCTTACAAGTCCTGTGCTGTCTCTGACAGAATTACAATGTCATCGGCGAACCTCAAAGTTTTTACTTCTTCTCCATGAATTTTAATACCTACTCCGAATTTTTCTTTTGTTTCCTTTACTGCTTGCTCAATATACAGATTGAATAACATCGTGGAGAGGCTACAACCCTGTCTCACTCCTTTCCCAACCACTGCTTCTATTTCATACCCCTCGACTCTTATAACTGCCATCTGGTTTCTGTACAAATTGTAAATAGCCTTTCGCTCCCTGTATTTTACCCCTGCCACCTTCAGAATTTGAAAGAGAGTATTCCAGTTAACGTTGTCAAAAGCTTTCTCTAAGTCTACAAATGCTAGAAACGTAGGTTTGCCTTTTCTTAATCTTTCTTCTAAGATAAGTCGTAAGGTTAGTATTGCCTCACGTGTTCCAACATTTCTACGGAATCCAAACTGATCTTCCCCGAGGTCCGCTTCTACCAGTTTTTCCATTCGTCTGTAAAGAATTCGCGTTAGTATTTTGAAGCTGTGACTTATTAAACTGATAGTTCGGTAATTTTCACATCTGTGAACACCTGCTTTCTTTGGGATTGGAATTATTATATTCTTCTTGAAGTCTGTGGGTATTTCGCCTGTCTCATACATCTTGCTCACCAGATGGTAGAGTTTTGTCATGACTGGCTCTCCCAAGGCCATCAGTAGTTCTAATGGAATGTTGTCTACTCCCGGGGCCTTGTTTCGACTCAGGTCTTTCAGTGCTCTGTCAAACTCTTCACGCAGTATCTTATCTCCCATTTCATCTTCATCTACATCCTCTTCCATTTCCATAATATTATCCTCAAGTACATCGCCCTTGTATAAACCCTCTATATACTCCTTCCACCTTTCTGCCTTCCCTTCTTTGCTT
This sequence comes from Schistocerca nitens, assembly GCF_023898315.1. NCBI lineage: Eukaryota > Metazoa > Arthropoda > Insecta > Orthoptera > Acrididae > Schistocerca > Schistocerca nitens. The sequence continues at coordinate 979,701,056 of NC_064615.1, read as the reverse complement.
AGAACTGGGTTTCCATCTGAGCTCTTGATATTCATACAAGTGGTTCTCTTCTCTCCAAAGGTCTCTTTAATTTTCCTGTAGGCAGTATCTATCTTACCCCTAGTGAGAAAAGCCTCTACATCCTTACATTTGTCCTCTAGCCATCCCTGCTTAGCCATTTTGCACTTCCTGTCGATCTCATTTTTGAGACGTATGTATTCCTTTTTGCCTGCTTCATTTACTGCATTTTTATATTTTCTCCTTTCATCAATTAAATTCAATATTTCTTCTGTTACCCGAGGATTTCTATTAGCCCTCGTCTTTTTACCTACTTGATCCTCTGCTGCCTTCACTACTTCATCCCTCAGAGCTACCCATTCTTCTTCTACTGTATTTCTTTCCCCCATTCCTGTCAATTGTTCCCTTATTCTCTCCCTGAAACTCTCTACAACCTCTGGTTCTTTCAGTTTATCCATGTCCCATCTCCCTAAATTCCCACCCTTTTGCAGTTTCTTCAGTTTCAACCTGCAGTTCATAACCAATAGATTGTGGTCAGAATCCACATCTGCCCCTGGAAATGTCCTACAATTTAAAACCTGGTTCCTAAATCTCTGTCTTACCATTATATAATCTATCTGATACCTATTAGTATCTCCAGGACTCTTCCAGGTATACAACCTTCTTTTATGATTCTTGAACCAAGTGTTAGCTATGATTAAGTTATGCTCTGTGCAAAATTCTACAAGGCGGCTTCCTCTTTCATTTCTTCCCCCCAATCCATATTCACCTACTATGGTTCCTTCTCTCCCTTTTCCTACTGACGAATTCCAGTCACCCATGACTATTAAATTTTCGTCTCCCTTCACTACCTGAATAATTTCTTTTATCTCGTCATACATTTCATCAATTTCTTCATCATCTGCAGAGCTAGTTGGCATATAAACTTGTACTACTGTAGTAGGCATGGGCTTTGTGTCTATCTTGGCCACAATAATGCGTTCACTATGCTGTTTGTAGTAGCTAACCCGCACTCCTATTTTTTTATTCATTATTAAACCTACTCCTGCATTACCCCCATTTGATTTTGTATTTATAACCCTGTAATCACCTGACAAAAAGTCTTGTGCCTCCTGCCACCGAACTTCACTAATTCCCACTATATCTAACTTTAACCTATCCATTTCCCTTTTTAAATTTTCTTACCTACCTGCCCGATTAAGGGATCTGACATTCCACGCTCCGCTCCGTAGGACGCCAGTTTTCTTTCTCCTGATAACGACGTCCTCTTGAGTAGTCCCCGCCCGGAGATCCGAATGGGGGACTATTTTACCTCCGGAATATTTTACCCAAGAGGACGCCATCATCATTTAATCATACAGTAAAGCTGCATGTCCTCGGGAAAAATTACGGCTGTAGTTTCCCCTTGCTTTCAGCCGTTCGCAGTACCAGCACAGCAAGGCCGTTTTGGTTAATGTTACAAGGCCAGATCAGTCAATCATCCAGACTGTTGCCCTTGCAACTACTGAAAAGGCTGCTGCCCCTCTTCAGGAACCACATGTTTGTCTGGGCTCTCAACAGATACCCCTCCGTTGTGGTTGCACCTACGGTACGGCCATCTGTATCGCTGAGGCACGCAAGCCTCCCCACCAACGGCAAGGTCCATGGTTCATGGGGGGGGTGAGGTTACATAGTTTTTTCATAATCGTTGTGGTTATCCTGTGGGAGAAGAGAAAATTTAGTAAGAGGCGGTGTCACTTTGGAAGCTGGACTGATGTTTGCATGACAATATTTTCTAACGGTCACTCAGTTTGTTCTTCTGGCCTGACAGTCTCGTTGTGATGCGCTGAGGTGTTTCCATTTCCGTGGCTCTCTTCGCTTTCTTGATCACTGTTCTCAAATTTTCACTAACATAACAGTAACTTGGAAACACGATCACACAAGCAAATCTAAGATGGCGTTCGAATTACAGCTGGTTTCTATTTGAGTATCGATTTGTCGATCTATGTGGTGTCAGGTGTTTACATGTCTTCTGCACGTGTTTTTATCATATTACACATGTAGGTTGACGAAATACATTACAAATTGAGCACCTGTTACAATATTGTTGTACAGATGAGGATATAAACTATTTATTTTACATATTTCTAAGCTATTGCTGGGGCTAGAGTCAAACGACTGTCATGTGATGTATCTATTATTCTACAAGTACTGTAGTGAAATTGGAAAAGAAATGTGAATTTTTGAAGTCTGTCATTTCATTCAGGATCTCGTTGTTCCCCATTTGGCCATAGATGAATATTTCTATTTCTTCCAAGATGTCTATTTTTCAGCTCTTTTCTAAATTATGTAGTACTTTGAGATCGTTGTGTATTGTAACACTGTGTCCTGTTTCAATTATATGTTTCGCTATAGCTGATTTATTCGGTTTGCCAAGTCTGAAACCGACAATGTGTTCTTTAAAGCGGGTTTTAAAATTTCTTCCCGTTTGGCCAATGTAATATTTGTTACAATGACTGCATGTAATTTTATAAATCCCTGATTTATTAAGTTTCTCTGTGGGATGTGAGATGTCATGTATCAGTTTCTTTTTTAAGTTGTTGTTGGTGGCAAAGGTGTCCATTTTTTTAATCAGCTTGGCTGCCTTGTCTGCTATGACACCTAAATATGGTAAGGTTATGTACCTGGGTTTTTGGATGTTGTGTGAGGAAGCTGTGTCACACTGTTTGTTGTTATTTTTAGTTGTACATTGTGATAGTGTGTCTGTTTCATGTGCGTTATAGCCATTATGATGTGCAATGTATTTGATAGCGTTCATTTCTGTCTTATAGTCGGCAGCATTAAGTGAGAATTTCTTTGCTCTGTTTAAGAAGGATCTGAATGTAGCTTGTTTATGTGAATTGGGATGTGTGGAATATTTATTAATGATTGTGTCTGTGTATATTGGTTTTCTGTATACACTGATATGTAGGGTTTGGTCTTTGTCACTTATTCACATGTCTAGAAAATTAAGTTTGTTATTTTCCTCATGTTCTGTGGTGAAATGGATGTTGTTGTGTAAATTATTGAATCTGTTTAATAGAGTTTCTATTTCTTCACCAGTTCCATCGTATACAATGAATGTGTCATCAACACATCTGCAGTAGTGTAGTATTTTCTGGGTTATTATGTCTTTGTTGATGAGAAGTTTATTTTCAAGGAGATTAATGAAAATTTCTGCAATGATTACACGTAGAGAATTTCCCACTGCTAGGCATACACCTTGTTTGTATATTTTATCATTAAATGTGAAATTATTGTTTATGTAATGCCATTTAGCCTGAAGATGAGGTAGTTCCTCGAAACATGTCGCCAAATAAATAAGTAATACAATAGTTAACAAAGTTTGCAACTGGTAGCGGCAATTTAAAAAACCTTTACATATTTCTTGAGGCATTCACGGTGGAAAAATAGTCAAACTAGCTTCAAATTCGTTAGAATTTTGCTGCTGACTTCATGACTGGAGAAGAAAAAATACAAATGAGAAAAGGAATGTTGATGAGAAGTTTATTTTCAAGGAGGTTAATGAAAATTTCTGCAATGATTACACGTAGAGAATTTCCCACTGCTAGGCATACACCTTGTTTGTATATTTTATCATTAAATGTGAAATTATTGTTTATGTAATGCCATTTAGCCTGAAGATGAGGTAGTTCCTCGAAACATGTCGCCAAATAAATAAGTAATACAATAGTTAACAAAGTTTGCAACTGGTAGCGGCAATTTAAAAAACCTTTACATATTTCTTGAGGCATTCACGGTGGAAAAATAGTCAAACTAGCTTCAAATTCGTTAGAATTTTGCTGCTGACTTCATGACTGGAGAAGAAAAAATACAAATGAGAAAAGGAATACTTATTAAGAACATTCTATGTGCTTTACCAGGAAATTGACAGGCTCTAAGTGTCAAAGTTTTTGTTTAAAGTGCTATCAGTACAGAGCCGCTATGTTTTGTTTGTGATAATACGAGTACAGCAGTAATACGTATTTTAACTAGTCAACAAAAACAATTTCACATGTCTTTTAAACTTTTTACAAGAGACTAACATAATTAAATTCAAGAAAAAAACATCTTTCAGTACTGATTGCTGTTGTTTTCTGCATCACCCCAGTCTGAAGATCAGATGTTGCAAAGTTTACTGTAAAACTTACTGTGCTATTTTATAAGAAATGGCAACTTCGTCAACAGGTCTTTCCGTTTTGCAACTGATAACCATGACTGGTCTTTCAGATAAAGTACGGCATGGCATACATCTGCCATGGTCTTTCCTCTTTTGAATACAATGAAATTCTTCTATTCTTCCATTTAAGAGAGAGGGGTCTTTGTATAGCTATTTGAAATGGGTGAGCACGAGACACTTTATAATACTGCATTTGATCTTATACGCCTGCTCTGACAACCATATTTCACCAGCATCTTTAAAATCACATAAGTTAATTGTATGCATAGAATTACATGGAATGGGCTCACAGCTTTAACTGACTTAACAACCTTCTGTAAACAGAGGTATTCCTTACCTTTCTTCGTTTCTCTACAGGGTGACCTACGAAGAATGGTCATTATTCATGGATATAACAGTAGCACTCATTTAAAGCAAAATATTTCATACCGATATTAGGCCAATTCCGAATGGTTTTCGAGATACAATACATGTCACAAGACATGTAAGGGGACATCTCAACTGCACTTAACACTAATAGCTGGATTAGTCGTGGTAGTACAATTAACTGTCCACCAAGATCGCCAGATCTTACACCATTAGGTTTTATTTTTGTTTATGGGGTTGCATGAAGTCTGAGGTGAACAAACGAAAGGTGAGTACGCGAGATGAACTGTTTGGTCGCATCATTGACGCTGCTCCCTCATTAAGGAACGCGCAAAGGCACTCAGACAAGCAACACAACATGTTCTCCCAAGAGTGCACAAAGTCACTGAAATTGACGATGGGATATTCGAACATTTATTGTGAACTCTACAACAGCTGTAACGTGACATATACGATAATGCTTAGTGGTGAATTCGTTCTTGTTCATGGTGACAGTTCCTGATCACTGCCACCTCATTCTTATAGAAACTGAGTATCACACGGATGTCTTTGTGCTTTATTCCACTTTTCCTCAGCACTCTGAACATCTCTTGCCAGACAACGTTATCAAATGTCTCTTCCATGTCTACAAAGGCAATATAAGTTGGTTTATTTTTCTGTAATTGCTTTTCGATAACGAGTCTCAGTGCCAGAATCGCCTCTCCTGTTCCCAGTCTCCTTCTGAAACCAAACTGATCTTCACTCAGCATATTCTCCACCTTCTCTTCAATTCTCTTCAGAACTATTTTTGTGAGAATTTTTGATGCATGTGATATTAGGCCTAGAGTTCGGTACTGTTCGCATTTTGTAGCTGCAGCCTTCTTTGGTATAGGAACAATGATACATTTCTGGAAGTCTGTCTGTATCTCTCCTGTGTTATAGATGGACCTAATAAGTTTAAGCAGCATCATTTTCATGCTGTCACCAGCATTCTTTATTAGTTCTGCAGGGATGTCATCAATACCCGTTGCTTTGTTGTCTCGTAGTTCTTTTAGACTTCTGGTCAGTACTGGTAAATTCGCGGTCAAAACATCAGTAGGAGGAATTTAGATTGCATAGTTGCATGCCCTGAGGTAATGAATATAGTTGTTGTTTATGAGAAGAGTGCTTTTAGCGTGCTACTCAATGTCCTGAGGTAGTGAATACAGTTGCCGTTTATGAGAAAAGTACTTTTAGCATGCTACTCATTAATGTTTAACTGTGCTACTCATAAAATTTTTACTTATGCGCTCAGACGCGTTTCACCTGTTTGTCAAGGCATACTTCGCTGTGACATGTAGGTTATAGGTTCCAAAAAGTTCATGGAAGCTTTTATAAATAAATGGTAAGGTACTTACAGATCAGCGTCTATTTCATTAATAGTAATCCAAGCTACTTTCTCTCACGTGGAAAACTGGTTGAAGGCTTCCAGTTTTCTACGTGATCGGTCTGTTGTCGAAACATAAAACTTTAACTACTTTTCTGTATCTAGAGTTTCAGATATCTACGTCTTTCGTTATTTTTGGAATGTACTTTTGGATCGAACTGTCTGTTATGAATACTGTGTTTATACCTTATCTTTGGTAAATGTTTGTTTTATGTGAGAATTGTGCTTGTATATCGTTGTGTACCATATTGAATCTCTCTCTCTCTTTCTCTCTCTCTCTCTCTCTCTCACACACACACACACACACACACACACACACTAACTTCCATCAGTGATAGCTGACAACACTTACAAAAACAAATGAAGCTCTAAACCAGTGGTTCCCAACATGAGGATAATTTGCCCCTGCCGGGTTCAAATCAAATGACTCCAAGCACTGTGGGATTTAACATCTGAGGTCACCAGCCCCCTAGACTTAGAACTACTAAAACCTAACTAATCTAAGGACATTACACAGATCCATGCCCGAGGCAGGATTTGAACCTGCGACCGTAGCAGCAGCGCGGTTCCGGACTGAAGCGCCTAGAACCGCTCGGCCACAATGGCCGGCTTCCTGACGGGTAAAATGAAATTGTTTGATGGGAAAAAACTAGATGTTTCAATTCTGCTTCAGTCATGAAATAAAATTATTTTCAAAAGATAATTACCGTTATTACAATTTTGTAAGACACAAATACTGATTATATAAGTTGTCAGTAATTACTTTTTGTCAATTAGTAGCATTAATGCAGTGGAGGTTAAACGTTCCTCAAATAGTCCACACACTACATATGTAGTTGTGCTTTGCACACCGTTGATGGTAAAAGTGAGACATATTCGTAACAAATGCCAAATATGTGAAGAAAATGTCTTCTCCAAGTTGTAGATAGTACCTGCAGCAACCCAGAAATTGCTTCATTACTCGCTTCGAAACAGATAAATTAATAAATTGACAGCACGGCACAGCAATAACTACGTAAATGCACCATTACTGTTAGCGGTTGTGGCCAGACACAAAGCATTAAGTCTGAAGTCTTCCAATTTCTGACAGTACAGAAGTAAGGAGTGCAGCAATCAAGTGATTTAAGAACAGTAAGTGCAGTGCACATATTTTAAGTTGGTTGATGTCAAGTGGGGTTGCAGTGTGCAGGTCACTGAAGTGCCGCGATGGAGAGAAGAAATACAGGGTAAGTACGTTTTTTAACAAATGTCTGCCCTCACTGTGGATAGTTAGCTTTCTTATTCGAGAAATAGATACGGGTAGCACTTGCGATGCACCATGAATTCCTTTATCATTCAATCTTAAACCCCCCCTCCCCCCTCCCCACACACAAATTAAATAACCAATTACCTTTTATCATTTTAGAAATGAAAGTGTACCAAGAAAAGTCTTTGATTCTACAGTTCAGTTAGGCGCTAAGGTTGGTGATAATGTAGGGGAAGGGGCTACAGACGGCAGCTGGGGTGGGGGGGAGGGGGTGGTACTAGCTAATGTCTGATAGAATTCAGAGTTAGTGGTCTAAGAAATAATGGGAACCACTGCTCAATACACAGATAACGGCAGTTAAAGAGCTGTGTTTTGAAAACAGCTTGGATGAATGAAAACTGCAAGGTTTCAGCCAGTTTTCTACTTGAATTACAAATAATGAACAAAAACTTCCATGAACTGTTTTAAATCTGTAACCTATATGTGACACCGGAAAATTATGTAATATTTCAGAACACCCACGGAAGATGCAATGTCAAAAAGGCGAAACAAGTCTGAGTGCGCAAGTAAAATAAAAGATTAATGTAAAGCATAGAAAAGACATTTTCCTTGTGAACTACTGCAGTTTCTACACAGCTCCTGCTAAAATGGCCACTACAAGAAACTTATTAAGGAAATTGTGTTCGATCATTTAAAACTAGCTGGCATTCTGTGTCATAAGACCGTTGATTTTCAGGTATTTTCCGTAGTGCCATCTTTCTATGTTTCTTTTTGTTAAAAGGTGTTTCACAAGGGACGAATCTCTCTCTTCTAGTCTCCAGCTCCTCTTATGTTCCGAAAACTTAACTGACACACCTCTGCGTGATTGTCCAGTATATACATTTCCAGAAGTCTGTGTACCACTCTGTGCCTGAGCTGCGTAGTCGCGAGTCTACCTTTTTTGCAAGGGCATCTAAAGGTTTGTGGATATACAGGGTGTTTCAAAAATGACCGGTATATTTGAAACGGCAATAAAAACTAAACGAGCAGCGATAGAAATACACCGTTTGCTGCAATATGCTTGGGACAACAGTACATTTTCAGGCGGACAAACTTTCGAAATTACAGTAGTTACAATTTTCAACAACAGATGGCGCTGCAAGTGATGTGAACGATATAGACGACAACGCAGTCTGTGGGTGCGCCATTCTGTACGTCGTCTTTCTGCTGTAAGCGTGTGCTGTTCACAACGTGCAAGTGTGCTGTGGACAACATGGTTTATTCCTTAGAACAGAGGATTTTTCTGGTGTTGGAATTCCACCGCCTAGAACACAGTGTTGTTGCAACAAGACGAAGTTTTCAACGGAGGTTTAATGTAACCAAAGGACCGAAAAGCGATACAATAAAGGATCTGTTTGAAAAATTTCAACAGACTGGGAACGTGACGGATGAACGTGCTGGAAAGGTAGGGCGACCGCGTACGGCAACCACAGAGGGCAACGCGCAGCTAGTGCAGCAGGTGATCCAACAGCGGCCTCGGGTTTCCGTTCGCCGTGTTGCAGCTGCGGTCCAAATGACGCCAACGTCCACGTATCGTCTCATGCGCCAGAGTTTACACCTCTATCCATACAAAATTCAAACGCGGCAACCCCTCAGCGCCGCTACCATTGCTGCACGAGAGACATTCGCTAACGATATAGTGCACAGGATTGATGACGGCGATATGCATGTGGGCAGCATTTGGTTTACTGACGAAGCTTATTTTTACCTGGACGGCTTCGTCAATAAACAGAACTGGCGCATATGGGGAACCGAAAAGCCCCATGTTGCAGTCCCATCGTCCCTGCATCCTCAAAAAGTACTGGTCTGGGCCGCCATTTCTTCCAAAGGAATCATTGGCCCATTTTTCAGATCCGAAACGATTACTGCATCACGCTATCTGGACATTCTTCGTGAATTTGTGGCGGCACAAACTGCCTTAGACGACACTGCGAACACCTCGTGGTTTATGCAAGATGGTGCCCGGCCACATCGCACGGCCGACGTCTTTAATTTCCTGAATGAATATTTCGATGATCGTGTGATTGCTTTGGGCTATCCGAAACATACAGGAGGCGGTGTGGATTGGCCTCCCTATTCGCCAGACATGAACCCCTGTGACTTCTTTCTGTGGGGACACTTGAAAGACCAGGTGTACCGCCAGAATCCAGAAACAATTGAACAGCTGAAGCAGTACATCTCATCTGCATGTGAAGCCATTCCGCCAGACACGTTGTCAAAGGTTTCGGGTAATTTCATTCAGAGACTACGCCATATTATTGCTACGCATGGTGGATATGAGGAAAATATCGTACTATAGAGTTTCCCAGACCGCAGCGCCATCTGTTGTTGACAATTGTAACTACTGTAATTTCGAAAGTTTGTCTGCCTGAAAATGTACTGTTGTCCCAAGCATATTGCAACAAACAGTGTATTTCTATCGCTGCTCGTTTAGTTTGTATTGCCGTTTCAAATATACCGGTCATTTTTGAAACACCCTGTATGTGCTAATGCGCCATATTTTGTAACGGCTGGATGGTTGCTGTTGGCCAACGTACTGAATTGTTTTATTTTCATGGCTTTTACTTTTTTGTTGAATGTTATGAATTAGGTTAGAGCTGTAGGAGATAGTTAAAGAGGTTAGTCTGATTGTCAGTGATTTTGTTTGAGGTGCATGTTCGGTTAATGGGAGTCGATGGGCAATCTAGTGAGTAACTACACATTTGTGACTCTCCGGATGCTGGGACCTTACGAGGGCGTTGCTTTTCTATATAAGGCAAATGAGAGTTTCTTTGTATTAATTTCCATACTAAGATCTAAGAAATTTAGAGAAGAGATTCCCAGCTCCATTGTGAACTGAATTTTATTATGTTGGGAATTTTAATGTTTTTGTTGTTCTTGTGGTCTTCAGTCCTGAGACTGGTTTGATGCAGCTCTCCATGCTACTCTATCCTGTGCAAGCTTCTTCATCACCCAGTACCTACTACAACCTACATCCTTCTGAATCTGCTTAGTGTATTCATCTCTTGGTCTATCTACGATTTTTACCCTCCACGCTGCCCTCCAATACTAAATTGGTGATCCCTTGATGCCTCAGAACATGTCCTATCAACCGATCCCTTCTTCTAGTCAAGTTGTGCCACAAACTCCTCTTCTCCCCAATTCTATTCAATAACTCCTCATTAGTTATGTGATCTACCCAACTAATCTTCAGCATTCTTCTGTAGCACCACATTTCGAAAGCTTCTATTCTCTTCTTGTCTAAACTATTTATCGTCCATGTTTCACTTCCATACATGGCTACACTCCATACAAATACTTTCAGAAACGACTTCCTGAAACATAAATCTATACTCGATGTTAAGAAATTTCTCTTCTTCAGAAACGCTTTCCTTGCCATTGCCAGTCTACATTTATTATACTCTCTACTTCGACCATCATCAGTTATTTTGCTCCCCAAATAGCAAAACTCATTTACTACTTTAAGTGTCTCATTTCCTAATCTAATTCCCTCAGCATCACCCGACTTAATTCGACTACATTCCATTATTCTCGTTTAGCTTTTGTTGATGTTCACCTTAAATCCTCCTTTCAAGACACTGTCCATACCGTTCAACTACTCTTCCGGGTCCTTTGCTGTCTCGGGCAGAATTACAATGTCATCGGCGAACCTCAAAGTTTTTATTTCTTCTCCATGGATTTTAATACCTACTCCGAATTTTTCTTTTGTTTCCTTTACTGCTTGCTCGATATACAGATTGAATAACATCGTGGAGAGGCTACAACCCTGTCTCATTCCCTTCCCAACCACAGCGTCCCTTTCATGTCCCTCGACTCATATAATGTTGTATGAATGTATTTAATTGTTTCATGTTACAAATCCATAACAAAAGCACAACATCCACATACCGTATCTCTTAATTAGTTTTGTAACTCAGTTGCTCTTTCTGTGAGAAAATTTGGTCAAAATTCACCATAAAAATTTCAGATAGTATGTGGATAACAGAGGAACCCTTAACTCAGCCATCAGATGTCTCAAACTAGAAATAATTCTTCATACAATGTGGGCTTCCACGGCCAGTATTGTCTTCACTTGAAACTTCCGGGCTGATCGCCCGTGGTCGATGTATATGTGTTTTATACATCGTTCGCGGCCTATCAAACCGGAAGTTTTAAGTGTAGAAATAATTCTGTTTCACACGTCTTTTACCCACTTCCGTGAATGGAACAGGAATAAATCTGAATGTATGGTACAATGAAAAGCACCCTCTGCCATTCACTTTAGGGTGAACTTGTCGAGTATACATGTAAATTTTGATATCATGAAGCTTTTTGTCTAAATTTGTCTCATTCCTTATTCTCAGTCATCTGTACAATGGCGACCAGCGGCGTAGTTGATGTTTTACATGTCGCGTACAGCATGGTCTGAGCGTTGGTTACGTTACAAATTCGCAAAACTGCAGTGTGGGAGAACGTAGACCAATTAAAGCAGGTATCACTTCTGTAAGTATCGATAGATAACATTCGACACTCTTATGCAGCAGTTTGCTTTTGCGCCTAATGCGACGCACGAGGTATCGCAGTGGTCCGAGATGTTTGCCGCCTTATCTCTGTAACGCGTTCTCACGAGTCGCAGCTCACGTGATTGTTTTCACAAAGTATAAGAACAGCACGCTCGGGATTTTCGTTGATAATTCGCAGATTATGTCACGAGTTGCGGCGTACGTCATGAAAACGCGGAGTCGCGCCTTGAGAAATTTGTCAGCACTTTGGAAGCAGCTGATATCAACAAGTTTTCGATTTATGCTTTACGACATGTTGCTTCGGATCAACTAATCATCGGCTCCTGTGTTACGGAACTTTGGACGGTGTCACGCGTAATTGAGATTCATCTATTCGACAAAAAATTAATCACAGGGAATGAGACCTGGTGCTTTAGATAAATCCAGAGTAGGGCAAGCAAGCAGCACAATACAGTGCACAACTATTTATATCGATAGACAACCAGATGCTTATACCAGTGAGGTGGAGCTGGACTGACATTCGGGAAGATTGTGAGTCAAGTCCCCTTCACATCACGCATTCGTTTTTTCCGTGGTTTTCCAAAATCACTTAGGGAATTTTATAACTTTTCTTTTTGCTTTGAAAAGGAAATGGCAGATTTCCTTCCCATCTTTCCTCCAATTCGAGCATATTCTCCGTTCATAATGAAACTGCCGTTGGTAGGCCGTTAAATGTAAACTTCCTTTCTTTCAAAGAAATAGATTTTTTTCAGCTGGAAGGATTTCGATATTAATGTAAAGTGTTTTGTGTCTGTCAGAAATGTTTGTTCCTGTTTGGTAGCTGTAGTTATTGGTGTTAGTTCCGGTTACATGAGGACATTTATTTTTCCTGTGGCCCTTTCTCGTACCTACCGATATGCTTGAAGATGACTGCAGTAAAATTCCGGATGTTGTCAATTTTCACCTAAAAATGTTTCTGTTAGGATTGCTGTGTCGTATCTCTCTAGAAAATAACAATTTTTTATCACACTGGGTTGAAATATACGTCGGAGGAAAGAAACATTGTTACTGTGAAACTAATAAGCTTTAACTTGATAACTGGAAACTGTGTGCTATGGGCTAGCAATATAAAAACAAATGCTTCTGAATTCCGAGTACAGTGTCGCCCATGTACTCTGATATACAATCACCTTTGCTTCTCTACTTTTGAATACTAATGTAGACTGGTAAGTTACTTTCGATGTGTGTGTGTATCCAGTTAATCTAAATTGAATCTATTTGTAAATGACACTGAATACAAACGATGATTATAAATATTACGTAGAATGGTTTCCTCATCCACCACACAGAATGGCTAACTGCTGCGTACTGAAAATTGTACCATGTTAAAAAGTCTCATCGACTGAGTTATACGAAAATAATTCCGCTGAGAACAGTCTCTAACTCCACCTGACAAAGTATGTTTAGGTTCTAAAATTATTCTTACCTTTGCAACATATAATTCAGCATTGCTCTCTCTTGTTCGGTCGTAAGAATAAGAAGTGTTGCATTGCATGGTCCTGAAATAAATCAGTAACGGCTAAGTGCCTTATAATTTGCTTTAGGATGCTTATTAAATAAGAATTTTGTCATGTTTTCAAAAATGCAGTTCAAACATGTGACACTACAGTAATACTGCAATTTTTATTCAAATTGTGAGGGTAAATTTCCGTCTTACTTCAAATTTATCGCTATACACTAATAAATGTTCAGACTGACGTAAGCTACATATTTCAATATATATGGCAAATAAGAATATATCTAATAGATGAAGGGGGAACATTGTTTGTAAAAGTCGCTAAAAATTCTTAACAGATGTATTACCTATTTTACACGACACTCTAATAAACTTTCGGACGGACAGAGCCTACAGTTTTTTTCAGTATATATGACAAATAAATATATATGTAGTTATGTAGTACATAAAGGGGAACCGTTGTCAGCAGAAATCTAGGAAAATTCTTCACCACTTTACTTCAAATCTTTATATGATGCTGCAATAAACATTCGGACAGACATTGGCTATATTCTTTTGATACATGCAACATATAAATATATGTTTCATAGATAAAGAGGCAATGTTCTTAGCAAAGATATCGAAAAGTTCATCGTTTTACTTCCAATTGTTGCAAGACACAGAACTAACATCCAGACGGAAACAGGTTATATACTGTTTTAAACAAAGATGTACAGATTTTCTTTCTCGCAGTCCGTTTTAACTTAGATATCAGGATATTCAAACCGTTATACAAATTGTGCATACCACATACGTTCTGCTTTCTTATACGTAAAATTTTAAACAACGACATTACACATAGCAGCGTGCTGCTTTGCCTTCTTCGTCTTAGTCAGTTTTAAGAGGAAGGAGGAATACTGCATTTAGGGCTTATCGACTGATGATTAGAATAGTACTATGGAATCTGATTCATCCGGAACTTCGCAGTCCTACCCCTTAACAGACTAAAACTATCTAAAATACTGTTAGAGAAGCTCCTGTCATCACAGATCCAGCAGCTGGACAGATCTCTCCTGTACCGCTTGTGCTAATGATAGTAACCGATTTACCTATCCATTTTAAGTGACACCATTTCTCAGTCGAACCTTCGTTTGCAGTAACAATAAAAATAGGCTCAAGGTCAGAGAGGGAGGGGAAGAGGAGCTGGATAGCGAGACGGGGGGGGGGGGGAGAAAATGGACAGAAAGAGGGGAAAGGAGGAGGTGAATAGAGAAAGAAATGTAATGAGGAGAGAGAGACAGAGAGAGAGAGAGAGAGAGAGAGTTTGGGAGGGGGGAGGAGGAGGAAATGGACAGTGAGAGGGAGAGGAGGAGATGGACAGAGACGGGAGGGGGGGGGGGAGAAGGCGATTAGGACGTATATAGAAGTCCCAATAATTTAGAATCTCTTAGATGACGATAATTTGTCTTTAGGAAAGGTAAGGCACCAGAGAGGCAGGTCTAATATTGCAGTTGACAATGGAAGCAATACTGAAGAAAAATAAAGACACGTTCATAGGACTCGTCGTCCTACAAAAAGAATTCGCAATGTAAAATGGTGCAAGATGTTCAAAGTTCTGAGAATTGGGCTAAGCTATAGGGAAAGACGGATAATACACAATCTTTACAGGAACCAAGAGGGAACAATAAGACTGGAGGACCAAGAACGAAGTGCTCGATTTAAAAAGGATGTAAGAAAGGGATATAGTCTTCGGCCTTGCTGTTTAATCTATACAAATAAGAAGCAATGACAAGAAATAAAAGAAAGATTCAAGACTGGGAATAAATTTCGAGGTGATAGGATATCACTTTGTAAAAACTACAGAGGAATAACCCTTATGAGTCATAAAGCCAAGATTTTTGAAAGAATTTTACTAAATCGGATAAGTGAAAAGATAGAAAAGGAGCTGAGTGAAGAACAGTGTGGGTTTAGGAAAGGAAGAAGTTGGGAGTATAACAAAAGGGTGATAATGGTTTTTATAGACATAGAAAAGGCATATGACTCAGTTAACACGGAAAGACTCTGGGAAGAAATGAAGAAGATAGATGCAGAAGATGGATACATTAATGTAATAAAGACAATGTACAGAGGACACAATTGTAGAATTAGAACAGCATTGGGGAACTCTGAATACTTCGAAATAAGATGAGGACTTAAGCAAGGAAGTATTCTATCTCCTGCACTTTTCAATGTAGTGATGGAGGGAATGAATAGGGCAGTTAAAGATATAGTAAAAGACATAAAGATGATTTTTGCAGATGATATGGTAATATGGGGTGATAAAGAGGTAGATGTACAGTTACAGCTTGATGCTTGGAAGGAAATAATGAAAAGGTATGGATTAAAAATAAATAAAGATAAGAGTGAAGTAATGGTATTTGGAAGAGAGAAAGGGATCAACGGAAATATTACCTTGAATGGAGAACCCCTCAAAGTGGTAGAAAGTTTCACTTATTTAGGAAGTGAAATATCTAGGGATGGAAGAATAACTAACGAAATTAATAGGAGGTTACAGAAGCGAGGCAATTTCTACCAAACAATAAAACACCTGATTTGGAATAAGGAAGTTTCAGAAAAAGCAAAACTCCGTATATATAAGAATTATTACGTCCCTATTGTCACCTATGGTGAAGAAACATGGACAATGACAGAAAGGGACTGGAACAGACTGCAAGCAGGGGAAATGAAATTTCTCAGAGCAGTTAAGGGAAAAACAAGAATGGGCAGAGTAAGGAATGTAGAGATTACAAAGGACCTTAAACAAGAAAGTATGAGAGAAGAAATTGAAAAAAAGAGATTGAGATGGTATGGGCATCTTAAGAGGATGCATGGGCAGACTCCCCAAAATTATGGAAGAACTAAAGATAGATGGGAAGAGACCTAGAGGGCGCCCAAGAACACGGCGGAAAATGGGAGTGAGAATATCTGTGGAAAGGAGAGGTGTGACCTGGCAGCAAGTGGAGGAAGAAAAGTGGTGGGAGGACCGAGCCAAATGGAGAGGACTCGTCAGCACCCAGACCCGGCAGTAGCTGGAGCGGGATTCGGATATAGATAGATAGGATATCAGTGACAAGATCTGCTGATCACATTGTTATCCTCAGCGAAAGTGAAGAAGATTTACAGGATCTGTTAATGGAATGAACAGCCGGCCGAAGTGGCCGCGCGGTTCTGGCGCTGCAGTCTGGAACCGCGAGACCGCTACGGTCGCAGGTTCGAATCCTGCCTCGGGCATGGATGTGTGTGATGTACTTAGGTTAGTTAGGTTTAACTAGTTCTAAGTTCTAGGGGACTAATGACCTCAGCAGTTGAGTCCCATAGTGCTCAGAGCCATTTTGAACCAATGGAATGAACAGTCAAGTAAGTACAGAATGTGGATTGAGTGTAAATCGACGAAAGACGAAAGTAATGAGAAGTAGGAGAAATGAGAACCGCGAGAAACTTAGCAACAAAACTGGTAGTCAAGAAGATGAAGTTGGGCAGCAAAAAACCCACGACGGACGAAGCGAGGAAGACATAAAAAGCAGACTAGCACTGGCAGAAACAGCGTTCCTGACCAAGAGGAGTCTAATGGTTCCAAACATTGGCCTTGATTTGAGGAAGAAATTTCTGAGAATGTACGTTTGGAGCTCAGTATAGCACGGTAGTGAAAAATGGACTGTGGGAAAACGGGAACAGAAGAGAATCGAAGCATCTGAGATGTGGTGCTACAGAAGAATGTTGAAAATAAGGAATGAGGAGGTTCTCTGCAGGAGGAAGGAAATGTATACAAAACAATGAAAATATTTTCATTTACATTTTCAAAATATGTCATCTCTCTATGACATCATCTCAAAACCATCCTCTGTCTTCTATCGCACGAGCGATCTCCTCACATAAAACATTCTCCATTCGGCACGTCCGCCATGAAAGCTCCTCAATCGACGACAACTCAACACCCTAACTCTCAGCAGCCGACTCACTCCTTCTCTACTAACAATACAACAAAAAAAAAATGGTTCAAATGGCTCTGAGCACTATGGGACTTAACATCTATGGTCATCAGTCCCCTAGAACTTAGAACTACTTAAACCAAACTAACCTAATGACATCACACAACACCCAGGCATCCCGCCGGGAATCGAACCCGGGAACCCGGGCGCGGGAAGCGAGAACGCTACCGCACGACCAGTAGCTGCGGCCTACAATACAACCTCTTTTAGCTAAAGTTTATGTATCACCCTTGTGTTCGAGCAAACAAAACCGTTCGTACTGGCAAACATTCCAAACTAAATGCCATTCCTCGTGATGTATACACCATTCAACCACCATTTTTAAAGTTATCAAACCTTCCGAGAGGTTTGAGGATGTTCTCCATCTTTTCCCGTCGTGCGATAATCTTTTCATCTCAACGTCATTACTACACCCAACCTCCTCTGCCATGGGTTTTACAAGTTCTAGTCTTTCTCTGCCTCTGCCAGGTTGTGGGCAAAACTAAACTGCCCTAGGTGCAGATGATGTAAATTAGGTTGCCTATTGTAAGGCGCCTAAAATACTTTCCAGAGTAATTTCATTTTGCGCGCTCTTTGTTTTTCTCTCTGCTGCTGCATGCAGCACCAAGTGACCTGTTTCTACATGCATAAGTAGTTATTCCGCTGACCTGTCGCTTCCAGAGAATTTTTTTACGCGTACTTTGTCTGTCGACCTAACTTACAACTTTCTTCCTTAGCAGCACGTATCAGATGCTTCCAGTTTATTCTTTTCCATATTTCCAATGGTCCACATTCCTCTTCGGTACAACGCTGCGGTCGAGGCGCATACTTCAAGGAGCTTTTTCTTCAGTTCCATACCAACGACTGGTACCATTAGAGCTCTACATAACACAAAGCTTTGTTCGTCTGTACCAATTTACTTCTGATTCTTAATATCTTCGGTCATCCTGTGATATCTTGTTTCCGGCCAGCAGTGCTACGTCGTATGCTAGCACTTATGTGTTTTTCCTACGTACTTTCATTCCTCTCCCGAAATTTTCGATTGGTTGGTTTGGAGATTTAAGGGACTAAACTGCATGGTTATTAGTCCCTTTTTGCTTAGTCACACTGGACTCAGATTAAAACTATATCTCAAAGGAATCCTATCATTTGAAATCAGGGGAAGGAACAAAATGTTTAAATTATGTTTGTGCCCACACTGAAGTAGAAAACGAAAATATCAAGCCAAAATTGAAAACACTAACAAAAAAGGAAAAAAAAATCAGTAAAAGGTGTTAAAACAATATAGCGGATGGCCTTGTCTGGCTGATCGCAAGAATAAAAAAGCAGTGAACACATGGTGTGTCGTGGGGCGATCACGCTGTTTTTAAATAATTGAAAAGCCACGATCGCTTCAATATCGTTTACTAGATGACCGGTTTCAGCACTCTGAAGGTGCCATCATCAGATCTGTGAAGGTATAACATAACAGGTTAGAGGGAGGGCTTACATGAGTTAACTAAATGCATTACAATTATTACAGAACCACATACCTGAAACGTGGATTAACATTTATAAAACCATATGGACATTATGGCACATGAGGCAGACCATATGATAAAAATCACTGTCACAACCAATAAAAATAATAAAAACTGCTCTCATAGTCTTTCTTTCCATAAAATATAAAACTGAAGTCACCAGATGAAACTACCACTTCTCGCCTAACACCGGTCGGCATCGTCACCGCCCTATTCCGCGCAGGCTTACCTGCTGTGATTCTAGCGGTTAACAACCGGCCACCAGATAGCGCTGTCCAAGCAGCGCACACACAGTCCCACGCTATAACCATTCATTACTATTAAAACACAACTTTACGATAACTGCTTGTCACATACTCATGCAAAGCCCACATTTGCGCATACATTTCTTGTACATACTATAATCGCTATAAAGTACGTCAATTACAAAGTAAAAGCATCTGAGGTACAGACATTATCCATAAACGCCTTACAAAACCACATATTATAATTTACCTTTATTCATATAAGAACGTCAGGAATATGCACACAGATAGAGGTTCATAACATGACTTAGGTACAATGTGACGAGCAATTAAAACCTGTATGCTAGGCTTTACCTGTCTAGGCACTATGGTCTTAGGTATTGTAAGCGCTAAAAAAGAACGTATTAACTTGCTATAAAGTGTCTCACCATCTATACATTCGTTATGAGCAAGGTACGAATCAACTACGAAAACCTGTATAGGCACATGGAATTAATGAATGCCAGGTCAGAAGCAAACCGAAGGGCACAGGAACAGGGGGGGGGGGGGGGAACTGACATGCGGACCAAGATGTACAGTGACTCCACGTACGCTCCCATCGGCATGGCACTCGTTTCGTCCATGGGCCTCACCGAATGGGGAATAATGACAAACCATATTACTGTGATACCAAAAACACAAGCGTTCTGGCTTCATACACAAATATGTCTGTAAAATATAGAAACAAATAAAATAAGAACGTAACGAAAACACTTTTGGCGGGCAGTGGTAATCACCTGGCGAAGCTGTCCAACTACACTTCAAGCCTTATAACAAGTATTTAGTTTACCAAGGTATGCCCTCCTAAAGAACATATAAATAACATTAGCAGTATTCTAAAGGTGGCTTTTCGAGCATAATAGATGCACAGCACCCATCACAATGTGTGAATAGGTCGCACAGGGTCTCTAGAGCACCGCATCAAATATGTCAATGAAATTTCAGAGTGCTGAAACCGGTCATCTAGTAAACGACATTGAAGCGATCATGGCTTTTAAAAAAGGATGAGCCAACCACTCTGCAACACACGTCCCCAGCCTAGAAACATAACGCAAGAGAAACACAGATGGTGAAAAGACGAATACCAACTCGAGCAGACAGCACCAGAGGGAGTGAGGAAGAGTTAAAATACAGGTAGGGTGAGAGTCTGAAAGACGAGGGTAAGGATCCGATTCACGGATAAAACTTAAAATTATGTTAGCCGTTGAGGCACTGTCACTTAAAAGCGAAGGGAGCGCGTCAGGGAGATTAAAAGCCTGCCGCAGGGCTGCTAAATTTGGACAGTCCAACAAATTTGGACCACTGTCAAGCGTGAACTACAGCGACACTGAGGGGGGTCCTCGCGGCGTAGGAGGTGACCGTGAGTAAGCCAAGTATGGCCGATGCGGAGCTGGCAAAGGACAATGGAGTCCCTGCGAGAGGCTCGCATGGAAGACCTCCACACATTCGTCATCTCTTTTACCATGGGTGACTTATTCGGCAACGCCAGGGAGTGCCATTCTGTATTCCAGAGTCCAAAAACCTTGTGGCGTAACACCGACTGAAGACCAGATTCCGGTATGCCGATCTCCAGACTCTGTTTACGAGTAGCCTCTTTGGCTAACCTGTCGGCAACTTCATTTCCCGGGATTCCGACGTGTCCCGGGGTCCATACGAAGACCACGGGCCGTCCACGTCGTTCGAGGACGTAAACAGACTCTTGGATGGCCATTACCAAAGGATGGCGGCGGTAGGACTGATCGAGGGCTTGTAAGGCGCTCAAGGAGTCGCTGCAAATGGGGAAGGAACCTCCCTCACTCCCTCCCCCCTCCCCTCCTCGCCCCTCCCTCCGAGCAGGAACCTATATGTTCAAGAGCGCGAGAGATGGCTGCCAGCTCTGCAGTCAAAACACTGGAGTCATCTGGAAAGTAGTGCTGTTCAGTATGTCCTGCATGAGCATAAGGGAACCCAACGTGGCCATCAACCATCGAGCCATCCGTGTTTCTAGCACTTTCTTCGTCGCTTCTCCGACGTGTGTTGAGCAGCACCGTGAACAAGCGGCGACCATGCCGGTACCTGCCAGCGAATTGTGTAAAAATGTTTGATGCCCGAATACTTGTAACTATTTGGAGCTGGTGCACACATGTTCGATACGCGTGCAAATGTGTAACACGAATAAAATGCTCTAGGGTTTTGAAAGCCTGTAACCACGTCAAACTTTAACCTGTGAGTGCATAAACGCTTATGACCCCGGTTTTCAGTGCCATGAAACTTCATCCCTTTATGTGAAATACAACCCGTAAGTGAACAAACACAATTTGACTAATTTTATTTTAGATTGCGCAAGAACAAGGAGTTTTCTCATAGCGCAACGGAATAATTAAATGTGTTTGCACTCTGTATCCAGTAATACCTACTAAACTGAAAAGAACTGAGCTAGTGTGATAATAAAATGTCGATGACTACGTCGCTGCAACCACATGCTTTGAACTTCCACCGCGACACGAACTTACCTGGCGAGTTCAAAATTTAATTTAAAAATAAGCCAGTATCATCACGGTTGAAGGAAGTTTATTCTGTTACTGCATTAAGTGTAGTGAAGAAGAAACGTAGTTCTTAAATGAACAGATGTACAGATTTGAATAAAGACGAATATGGAAAAATAGCGGTTATTCAGAAACAAAATACCGGTATCGTTTATAGCCGGTCTCTTTTTCCCATCCCTAACTCAGCTTTTTACGCTGGTTGAACTGTCAACCGTTGGAACTATCGTGCCGGCTAGCCGTACTAGGCACGAAACGGATTGCGCATGTTCCGTTCTGGGAAGCGGGGAGGCACCTGTGGATCCCGGTATTGGGATCCCCCGGCAAGCGCACGAGGCAAGGTCGCTGGGCTTTTACCGGGCATCCCCGTTATTCCTAGACGCCACCCCACATCGATCGTGTCTGGCCCGTGTCTGCCGCTATTCAGTTCAGCGTCTCATAACTGAAAGAACCACCCGTGGTGTAGGGGCAGCATCTTTGGTTACTACCGGTAGTCAAAAACTTCCTCTGTCCTGGGTTCGAAACCAGCCAAAGCTCAAAATTTGAATAAAAATCGTCAGCATTGGCCGCCGAAGACTTCCGCCATCCTGTCAAAGGGGGCGGCGCAGGGAACAGAGTTTCACGGCACTCTCTTTCCCTTGGGGTGGGAAACTGCCCCTACAGGCGGACAAATCAGCAATGATCAAGATACGGGAAGATTCAGTTAGATTGCATCATTGTCAGACAGAGATTGCAGAGATTCCGAAATCAGAAACTAGATTGTAAGGCTTACCCAAGGGCAGATACAGACTTAGATCACATGTTGGTAATGATGAAGAGTAGGCTGAAGTTTAAAAGACTAGTCAGGAAGAATCAGACGCGTTGCAGTTCTCTATGGCTATAGGCACTGCGGTAACGAATGGCTCAGTAGGCAGTCCAGTTGAAGAGGAATGGACGTCTCTAAAAAGGACAATCACAGAAGCTGGAAAGGAAAACATAGATACAAAGAAAGTAACTACGAAGAAACCATGTGTAAGAGAAGAAATGCTTCAGTTGATCGATGAACGAAGGAATAAAAAAAATGTTCAGGGGAGATGCTTAGGAATGAAATAAATAGGAAGTGCAGAGAAGCTAAGGGAAAATGTCTACATGAAAAATGTGAAGAAATCGAAAAAGATATGATTGTCGGAAGGACTGGCTCAGCATTTAGAAAGATGAAAACAACCTTCGGTGAAATTAAAAGCAAGGGTGGTAACATTAAGAGTGCAGTGGGAACTCCATTGTTAAATGCAGAGGAGAGATCGGACAGACGGTAACAGTACGTTGAAGGCCTCTGTGAGGAGGAGAAATTATCTAAATGATGTGATAGAAGGAGATACAAAATTCAATATAGAAGAGATAGAGGCATCAGTTTCAGACTCAGAATTTAAAAGAGCTTCAGAAGACTTAAGATCACATAAGGCAGAAGGGTTAGATAACATTCCATCAGAATTTCTAAAATCATTGGGGGGATTGGATTGGATTGTTTGGGGGAAGAGACCAAACAGCGGGGTCATCGATCTCATCGGATTAGGGAAGCACGGGGAAGGAAGTCGACCGTGCCCTTTCAAAGGAACCATCCCGGCATTCATTGGGGGAAGTGGCAACAAAACGACTATTCGCGTTGGTGTGTGCGATGTATGAGTCTGCCGATGTACTCTATGACTTTCTCAAAAATATCATCCACACAATTACGAAGACTGTAAGAGCTGAAAATTACGAGAATTGTCGTATAATCAGCTTAACAGTTCACGAATCCAAGTTGCTGACAAGAATAATATACAAAAAATGGAAAAGAAAATTGAGGATGTGTTAGAATACGATAAGTTTGGCTTTAGGAAACGTAAGGGCACCAGAGAGGAAGTCTATGGTTGCAGTTGATAATGGAAGCAAGTCTAACAAAAAAATCATGACCTGTCCACAGGATTCGTCGACATGGAATATGAGTTCGATAATGTAAAACAGTGCAAGATATTCGAAATACGGAGGAAAGGGTAGGCTATAGGGAGAAACCGGTAATATACAACACATACAAGAGCCAAGAGGGAATAATAAGAGTGAAATACTAAGAACGAAGTGTTCGCATGAAAAAGGGTGTAATATGTGGATGTAGTCTTTCGCCCCTACTGTACAGCCTATACATCGAAGAAGAAATGATGGAAAGGAAAGAAAGATTCAAAAGTGGAATTATATTCCAAGGTAAAAGGATATCAGTAATAAGATTCGCTGATGAAATTGCTATCGTCAGCGAAAGTGAAAAAGAAGAATTACAGGATCTGTTGAATGGACTGAACAATCTAATGAGTACAGAATATGGATTGAGAGTAAACCGAAGAGAGACGAAACTAATGAGAAGTAGCAGAAATGAGAACAGCGAAAAACTTAACATGAGGATTGATGGTCATGAAGTAGATGAAATTAAGTAATTCTTCTACCTAGGATGCAAAGTAACCAATGACGGACAGAGCATGGAGGAGGACATCAAAAGCAGACTAGTACTGTCAAAAAGGGCATTCCTGGCCAAGAGAAGTCTACTGGCATCAGACACAGGACTTAAATTGAGTAAGAAATTTCTGAGAATGTACGTTTGGAGCACAGCATTTTATGGTAGTGAAACATAGACTGTGGGAAAATAGGAACAAAAGAGAATCGAAGCATTTGAGATGTGGTGCTACAGACGAATGTTTAAAATTAGGTGAACTGATAACGTAAAGAATGAGGAGATTCTGTGCAGAGGTAAGGAATATGTGTAGAATTTTGGAGCGCGTATTATGTTCGAGTATAATGACTTTTCTGGAGACTAGAAATCTACTCTGTAGGAATCAGCATGGGTTTCGAAAAAGACGATCGTGTGAAATCCAGCTCGCACTATTCGTCCACGAAACTCAAAGGGCCATAGACACGGGTTCCCAGGTAGATGCCCTGTTTCTTGACTTCCGCAACGCGTTTGATACAGTTCCCCATAGTCGTTTAATGAACAAAGTAAGAGCATATGGACTATCAGACCAATTGTGTGATTGGATTGAAGAGTTCCTAGATAACAGAACGCAGCATGTCATTCTCAATGGAGAGAAGTCTTCCGAAGTAAGAGTGATTTCAGGTGTGCCGCAGGGGAGTGTCGTAGGACCTTGTGGATAACATCGGAAGTTCACTGAGGCTTTTTGCGGATGACGCTGTAGTATATCGAGAGATTGTAACAATGGAAAGTTGTACTGAAATGCAGGAAGATCTACAACGAATTGACGCATGCTGCAGGGAATGGCAATTGAATCTCAATGTAGACAAGTGTAATGTGCTGCGAATACATAGAAAGAAAGATCCTTTATCATTTAGCTACAATGTAACAGGTCAGCAACTGGAAGCAGTTAATTCCATAAATTATCTGGGAGTAGGCATTAGGAGTGTTTTAAAATGGAATGACCATATAAAATTAATCGCCGGTAAAGCAGATGCCAGACTGAGATTCATTAGAAGAATCCTAAGGAAATGCAGTCCGAAAACAAAGGAAGTAGGTTACAGTACACTTGTTCGCCCACTGCTTGAATACTGCTCACCGGTGTGGGACCCGTACCAGATAGGGTTGATAGAAGAGATAGAGAAGATCCAGTGCGCTTCGTTACAGGATCATTTAGTAATCGCGAAAGCGTTACGGAGATGATAGATAAACTCCGGTGGAAGACTCTGCGAGAGAGACGCTCAGTAACTCGGTACGGGCTTTTGTTGAAGTTTCGAGAACATACATTCACCGAGGAGTTAAGCAGAATATAGCTCCCTCCTACATATATCTCGCGAAGAGACCATGAGGATAAAATCAGAGAGGTTAGAGCCCATACAGAGGCATACCGACAATCTTTCTTTCCACGAACAATACGAGACTGGAATAGAAGGGAGAACCGATAGAGGTACTCAAGGTACCCTCCGCCACACACCGTCAGGTGGCTTGCGGAGTATGGATGTAGATGTAGATGTAGAACACTGACAAGAAGAAGAGACACGATGATAGGACATCTGTTAAGAAATCGGAGAATAACTTCCATAGTACTAGAGGGAGCTGTATGGAGTAATAACTACAGAGGACGACAGAGACTGGAATACATCGAGCAAGTAATTGAGGACATACGTTGCAAACAGCCGCTTGGACGTCTTCATAGCTCGAAAAACTTCTTTCTCCCCAGACTTTCTTTCATCTCGCCGAAAAGAGGGAAATGGTGACGTAAGATCTGATAGAAAATACCGGAGGACTGAGGGTACATGCTCTAATTCACCTCTTCACCTCGGAGCGTACATCAGCAGAAAAATGTGCACCCGCCCATCTTGCATCTACCACATTCCCCAGCTATGTAACATGGATTAAATTTGAACGGAATTATCTTGGGACTTAACGTAAAACTTTACAGTTAAAACGCCAACGGCCATGCTGCAGTGTTGACACCAGTTTCCCGTCAGATCACAGAAGTTAAGCACCCTCGGGCTTGGTTAGCATTTGTATGAAGATAGTAACTGTTCTCGAAAGAACACATAGCATTGATGACCGTGCAGCTTCTCTAGAATAAATGATAATTAATTGAATCCTTCAGATGCCGACAGTTGTTGTTGATATCACATTTTCAGCTGTCCCCATCGAGGTATATCAACAACACCTGTCGGTAGCTGAGGGTTTCAATTAATTGTCATTGTCTAGCATTTGGAATGGTTTGCCGAGCGCCGTTCGCAAGTGGGATGAACGCGGCCCTTCTGAGGTCAACCGAGCAGCTATTTGATTGCGAAATAGCGGCTCCGGTCACAAAAAGTGACAACGACTGATAGTGGTGTGCTGATCACATGTCCCTCCGTATCGGCATCCAGTGACGCCTCTCAGTTGAGGGTGACATGGCCGTCGGTCGGTACCGTCGGGCCTTCCCAAGCCTGTTCCGGCGGAGTAGGTTAGATACAGTTAAAACACATTTGTACCATTTGTACTAGCTAATACAATATTTCGTAGTGAAGTCGGTGGCAACTGGTAACGATACATTCGGAATTATCTCGCAAATTCCTCTTTTGTGGCCCCGTGTTTACTGGAAGGTTTTTGCTTCTATTACCGCATACTTTCTTCCATATCAGTTTTCGCAATTAATTAAGATACACATTATTACTGAATAAAATTGATGAAAGGAGAAAATACAAAAATGCAGTAAATGAAGCAGGCAAAAAGCAATACAAACGTCTCAAAAATGAGATCGACAGGAAGTGCAAAATGGCTAAGCAGGGATGGCTAGAGGACAAGTGTAAGGATATAAAGGCATATCTCACTAGGGGTAAGATAGATATTGCCTACAGGGAAATTAGAGAGACATCTGGAGAAAAGAGAACCACTTGCATGAATATCAAGTGCACAGATGGAAACCCAGTACTAAGCAATGAAGGGAAAGCAGAAACGTGGAAGGAGTATATAGAGGGTCTATACAAGGGCGATGTTCTTGAGGACAATATTGTGGAAATGGAAGAGGATGCAGATTAAGATGAAATGGCAGATATGATACTGTGTGAAGAGTTAGCCAGAGCAGTGAAAGACTTAAGCCGAAACAAGGCCCCGGGAGTGGACAACATTCCATTAGAAATACTGATAGCCTTGGGAGAGCCAGCCCTGACAAAATTCTACCATCTAGTGAGCAAGATGTATGAGACAGGCGAAATACCCTCAGACTTCAAGAAGAATATAATAATTCCAATCCAAAAGAAAGCAGGTGTTGACAGATGTGAAAATTACCGAACTATCAGTTTAATAAGTCACAGCTGCAAAATACTAACGCGAATTCTTTACAGACGAATGGAAAAACTGGTAGAAGTCGACCTCGGGGAAGATCAGTTTGGATTACGTAGAAATGTTGGAACACGTGGACAATACTGATCCTACGACTTATCTTAGAAAATAGATTAAGAAAAGGCAAACCTACGTTTCTAGGATTTGTAGACTTAGAGAAAGCTTTTGACAATATTGACTGGAATACTCTCTTTCAAATTCTGAAGGTGGCAGGGGTAAAATACAGGGAGCGAAAGGCTATTTACAATTTTTACAGAAACCAGATGGCAGTTATAAAAGTCGAGGGGCGTGAAAGGGAAGCAGTGGTTGGGAAGGGAGTGAGACAGGGTTGTAGCCTATCCCCGATGTAATTCAATCTGTATATTGAGCAAGTAGTAAAGGAAACAAAAGAAAAATTCGGAGTAGGAATTAAAATCCATGGAGAAGAAATTAAAACTTTGAGGTTCGCCGATGACATTGTAATTCTGTCAGAGACAGCAAAGGACCTGGAAGAGCAGTTGAACGGAATGGACAGTGTCTTGAAAGGAGGATATAAGATGAACATCAACAAAAGCAAAACTCGGATAATGGAATGTAGTCGAATTAAGTCGCGTGATGCTGAGGGTATTAGATTAGGAAATGAGGCACTTAAAGTAGTAAATGTGTTTTGCTATTTGGGGAGCAAAATAACTGATGATGGTCGAAGTAGAGAAGATATAAAATATAGACTGGCAATGGCAAGGAAAGCGTTTCTGAACAAGAGAAATTTGTTAACATCGAGTATAGATTTACATAGACCATAAATAATTTGGACAAGAAGAGATTAGAAGCTTTTGAAATGTGGTGCTACAGAAGAATGCTGAAGATTAGATGGGTAGATCACATAACTAATGAGGAGGTATTGAATAGAATTGGGGAGAAGAGGCGTTTTTGGCACAACTTGACAAGAAGAAGGGACCGGTTGGTAGGATATGTTCTGAGGCATCAAGGGATCACAAATTTAGCATTGGAGGGCAGCGTGGAGGGTAAAAATCGTAGAGTGAGACCAAGGGATGAATACACTAAGCAGATTCAGGATGTAGGTTGCAGTAAGTATTGGGAGATGAAGAAACTTGCACAGGATAGGATAGCATGGAGAGCTGCATCAATCCATTCTCAGGACTGAAGACCACAACAACAACATATTATCTTCGGTTTTCCGGGTTGTCACGCCGATTCCTTGGTGCGGCGACGATTTCGGCGCTGTTCTGCAGTCAAGATACAACACAGTCTTGAAATAGTGCCCTCAATCTTCTCTCTGTCGCCTTCTCGTACACGCCTTTACGAGCTGCAAAAAGAGACCGGTCTATCACACTGACTCGCGCCTATTTCCAGCCCCTCGTACACATAGCTACAGTATACTTGGCTCTCATCCTTCCCCTGTTCCTATCAAGCTTGTTTCCTCCCCAGGCTGCACGACAGAATGACGAAAGCAGTTTACTATTTGTATGTGGAGAAAGACGACTCGTGGAGGCTTGTTAACTCTGTATTCAGTTTCACACAGCAACCCTATTATAGTGCATTCTGAAGAAAACGACGCTGTGAGTGCGTAAATCTGCAGTTAATTTACGGGCCCAAACGCATTAGACGAAAAAATAAATTACCATTTTATGCGCTAGAAGAGAGGAAAAAAAATTGTGATGTTTGAAGATCGAAATATGTCATGTCAACCAACTGCACCTTTCTCAACTCTTTGCACTTATACATTACAGTTGAAATGGCCGCAGAACAGTGTGACAAGCTGCGGAAAAGAGGACTACTTGGCTCGACAAAAGGCAATTAAAAGTTGATTATACTGGCCACTCTGAGGGTTCTTTTCGATCGTTTTCCAAATCCAAAAAACTGTATCTGTCAAAAGACATTTTGTTCAACTTCATTTGTGCCAGTCAACATTAAAAAATAGAAAGCATGAAGGTACTGTTATAAATCCATTAACACGATATGGATGCGAAGTATTGAGACCAAAAAATCTTCAAAGTAGAACAACTCTTTCTATTAAGTTCAATCCCTGTTCCTTCATTTCGAGAAGTATAAATGGGATAATTCCGTTGGTTACTTTTTGTTTAAATCTAACAGGATTTTCTCAGTCATTTTTTCTATTTCAGATATTTAAAGTTTTCAGTTACAGCCTGTCGTTACGGGAATATGACTAAATTTTTTTCGAAAAATTTTCTAGCTTCACTTCATAAATCATTTGATACCCTTGTTTTAATCATATGATGATGAAATGTCAGACTGTTGAATCAAAAAGACGGCATCCATATTCATATTAGTAATTGTAAGTTATTAAGAACAAGCATTTGGGCCCGACCCAAGTGCTAAAAACATGGTATCAAGTAGAGAATAATGTTTGTGCAGCACTAACAGGATAATTTATTTTAATTTACTTACATACTAGTTATTACGCCAGACGAAGTGGATCAGTTTCTCTTGAGGAATGGTAAAGGCTCCAGAGAGGCTAGTCTGGCATTGCGCTTGATAGTGGGAGCAAGACAGAACAGAAGCCAAAATACACTCATACGATTTGTCTATCTAGGAAAAGCGTTCGTCAATGTGAAATGGTGCAAGGTGTTTGAAATTCTGAGAAAAATAGGAGTAAGCTACAGGGAAAGACGGGCGATACACAATATGTACAAGAACCAAGAGGGAACAATAAGACTGGAAGATCAGGAACGAAGCGCTCGGATTAAAAAGGATGTAAGAAAAGGATGCAGTCTTTCGCCCCTGCTGTTGAATCTGTACATCGAAGAAGCAATGATGGAAGTAAAAGAAAGGCTCAAAGGTTTGATTATAATTGTGAAACGATATATGTGATAAAGAATCGTTGGTGACATTGCTAGCCTCAGTCAAAGTGAAGGAGAATTACTGGATTTGTCGAATGGAATGAACAGTCTAATGAGTACAGAATATGGTTTGAGAGTAAACCCGAAAAAGGCAAGAGACATGAGAAGTAGCAGAAATGACATAGCGACAAACTTAACATCAAAACTGGTAGTCACAAAGTAGACGATGTTAAGGAATTCTGGTACCCTGGAAGCAAAATAGAATCAAAGCATTTGGAACCTGATGCTACAGAAGTGTGTTGAAAATTAGGTAGACTGATAAATTAAGAATGAGGAGGTTCAGAATCGACGAAGAAAGGAACATATGGAAAACACTGACAAGAATAACGGACAGGATGATAGGAAATGTGTTAAGGCATCAGGGAATAAACTCAAGGGTAGTATAGGGAACTGTAAAGGGTTAAACCTGTAGGAGAGAAAAGATAATGAAGTGCTACTCTGAAGTGAATAAGAAAGCACGGGAGAGGAATTCGTGGGGGCCGCATCAAACCAGTTAAAAGACTGATGATTAAAAAAATTAAAAAATAAATAAAAGGCGAAGTTAAGGAATCCTGCTACCTTTGAAGTAAAATAATACATGGCGCTCGAAGAGAGGAAGGCAAAAGAAATCCACTAGTAAGAAACATAGGTCTTAATTTGAGGGATAAATTTCAGAGCTTGTTCGTTTGCGGCAAAGCACAGTTTAGAAATAAATAATGGACTGTGGGAATCGGAAAAGGAGAGAATCGAAGTGTTTAAGATGTGATACCACAAAAGGACGATGAAAATCAAGTTGAATGTTAAGACAGGAACCGGGGAGTTTGTTTGCAGAACCATAAGAAAGGGCAAGTTGATACGATATGTGTCAAGACAACAGGGAATAAATTCCTTATTACTAGAGGAAGCCGTAGAGCGCCAAAATTGAAGGAGAAAGCATAGACTGAAACGTATACACAACAAATAATTGCCGACATTGGGTGCAAGGGCAAATCTAAGATGAAGAGATTGGTACAGGAAGGAACAAAATTTTCAGATAAGAAGTGGAAGAAAAGCCACGTTGTCTCCTACATTCGAACCTGCAGTCACCAGGCACTTCCTTTAAAAATTATTGCGAAATGATTATAAGCTGTGCCCTTTGAACAGACAAATCAGAATCTAAACAGCAACTTATTGCACAATCGCTGTATAAATGAGCTTGCAGAATCAACAATGTAAAGTGCAAAGAGGCTTTCAGAATGCTATTAATGGAGCTCTACTCTCAGAAATACCAACAAATCTGTATGATCAATACCTTCACTGTGCGTTAGCAATGATAACGTTAATAATGACAGTGCCATTAAGGCGGAAACAGTAAACAAGTTTTTCCGAAATTCCTTCATGGAAGAAAATGCAGTAAATATTCCAGAATTATAATGAAGAACAGCTGCCACCACGAGTAATTTAGAGACAGATAGAGTCTGTGTAATAACACAGCTGAAGTCAGTAAATAAAGGGAAGTCTTCCGCTCCAGACTGTATACTAGTTATGTTTGTTTCGGAGTATGCCAATGAAATACCTTCGTTTTTTAGCAAGCATATATAATCCCTCGTTCGTTGAAAGATCCGTCCCTAAAGACTGGAAAGATGCGCAGATGACACCAATATACAAGAAACGAAACAGAAATAAGTTATTGAATTACAGATTCATATCACTGACATTGATTTGCATGAGGTTTTTGGGACGTATACCGACTTCGAACTCAGTATGGTGCGAAAAGTCTCCATTGACCCTTTACAATGAGTATCAGAAAAATTCCGTTAACTCTCTGTTAGGCGATAAATCACACAAACTTAAAGGCTGTATCTGTTCAGATAAATACCTAAGAATTAAAATAACGGTCACCTTAAATTGGATCGATGGTATAGGAGATGTTGTGAGGAAGGCGAAGCAAAAACTGCGAAGACTATGTTTTATTGGCAGAATACTTGGAAGACGTAAACAAATCTACTAAAGGCACCGCCAACACTACGCTTATCCCTCTTCTTCCAGAATATTACTACTCAGTATGGGGTCCCTACCAGACAAGGTTCGCGAAGGACATCGGAAAAGTTCAAAGAAGAATAGCTCGCTTTGTATTATCGTGAAATGCAGGAAAGGGTATCTCAAATATGATAACCGAGATGGGGTGACAATCATTAAAACAAAGAGGTTTTCCGTTGCAGCGAGATCATTTCTCGAAATTTCAATCAACAACTTCTTCTCAGAATGTCTGGTCTGGTGATGTAGCGGTACACCAACCGAGGTTATCAAGCACATTGCAACTGCAACGGAAACGAATGCCACTATCCAAGCGGGCCGCCTAGAAACTCACAAAATAGAGATGACCCCTACAGTCATAACGAAGGAGACACTGGAAAATGATGAACAAACTGACTCCTCATCAACTAGTGACGAAAATCCCATACAAAATTCCACCCCGACAGTTGATACAACTGAAACCAGTGCAGGAAACTCTTCGCCAAGAAATAAGAGGAAGCGGAGACTAGCACGTGAAGTTGCTGACAAACTAGCACGCATAATGTGGGGAAAAGCTAAGCAAATTAGTAGAAAAGTAACAGCAAAGATTATCGAAAATTGTGGTAGGAGAGTATGCAGACGATCATCGTCACCTCCAACTGCTTGTCTCCCGGAAGGTCATCAAAAGAAGAGTGAAGAACTGGGCAAAAGTCTTGGTGGAAGTGATGAAAATCTCAAAGTCAGAGGGGAATCTCTGCAGCCAAAACACAGAGCAGTTGACGTGAAGAAAACTACAGCAATGAAGATATGATGGAGATTTTTCAGACGCGAAAGAAACATCACCAGTCTCCGACGAAGACGATAATACCAGATAAGATTACATTCCGCCATAATTAGTGGTGGAAAGAAGGTGAACGTCAGATTGTTTCTCCAGTGATGAATGTTAATAGAAACGAACGACACGCATCAGTTTGTTCTCTCCTATTATTAGAAAGTAACTGTACTAAATTGCTCTTCACACAGGACATGAAGCAACTTCAAGCTTACATAATCCAACAAGACCCGGAACGTCCTAGAGGTAGAAAGATTTCAAGAGTTTTTGTACGCTGCAGATATTGATACCATAAAGCTGCAAGAGGTAACTGACATCGAAATAGACTAGCGTGGTTCCCTTGCTCCCGCTCCCAGCGCCCACACAATCGTCAATCTATATGAAGAATGAAGAAGAATTTTGTTTTTCTTCCAGCACTTATTTTTAGAATGGTGAAAGATATATAGATTTGTCGGTTATTTATTAAGCTACGACCTACATCTACATCTACATGGATACTCTGCAAATCACATTTAAGTGCCTGGCAGAGGGTTCATCGAACCACCTTCACAATTCTCTATTATTCCAATCTCGTATAGCGCGCGGAAAGAATGAACACCTATATCTTTCCGTACAAGATCTGATTTCCCTTATTTCATCGTGGTGATCGTTCCTCCCTATGTAGGTCGGTGTCAAAAAAATATTTTCGCATTCGGAGGAGAAAGTTGGTGATTGGAATTTCGTGAGAAGATTCCACCGCAACGAAAAACGCCTTTCTTTTAATGATGTCCATCCCAAATCCTGTATCATTTCTGTGACACTCTCTCCCATATTTTGCGATAATACAAAACGTGCTGCCTTTCTTTGAACTTTTTCGATGTACTCCGTCAGTCCTACCTGGTAAGGATCCAACTCCGCACAGCAGTATTCTAAAAGAGGACGGACAAGCGTAGTATGGGCAGTCTCCTTAGTAAGTCTGTTACATTTTCTAAGTGTCCTGCCAATAAAACGCAGTCTTTGGTTAGCATTCCCCACAACATTTTCTATATGTTCCTTCCAATTTAAGTTCTTCGTAATTGTAATACGTAGGTATTTAGTTGAATTTACGGCTTTTAGATTAGACTCATTTATCGTGTAACCAAAGTTTAACGAGTTCCTTTTAGCACTCATGTGGATGGCCTCACACTTTTCGTTATTTGGGGTCAATTGCCAATTTTCGCACCATTCAGATATCTTTTCTAAATCGTTTTGCAGTTTGTTTTGATCTTCTGATGACTTTATTAGTCGATAAACGACAGCATCATCTGCAAACAAGAGAAGACGGCTACTCAGATTATCTCCCAAATCGTTTATATAGATAAGGAACAGCAAATGGCACATAATACTACCCTGGGGAACGCCAGAAATGACTTCTGTTTTCCGTCAATTACTACGAACTGTGACCTCTCTGACAGGAAATCACAAATCCAGTCGCATAACTGAGACGATATTCCATAAGCATGCAATTTCACTACTAGCCGCTTGTGTGGTACGGTGTCAAAAGCCTTCCGGAAATCCAGAAATAATGGGTCAATAACGCAATGTCTAACAACCTTTCTTATATTTCAGTAGCTATCAGTCATTGCACATCGTAAATCATGCTCAAAATCCACTGATTTCCTTGTTTTTATTTTCACTGCTGTCGTAGACAAAATTCTAATTTCACGTGTATACATCTTGAATGCCACATTTCTTTTCCATCTCTTGTGTTTGGGTAGCACGCGCGATTGTATGTGTGTGTGTGTGTGTGTGTGTGTGTGTGTGTGTGTGCGGTAGAATAAGAAAGCTAACTAAAACAACTACTAAACATGCTTCCCCTTGTACTACTACTCTCCCTAGAGGTACTAACTTCACTTGCACCCTGCACTAGGAATGGGAGAAACCAACCGGTTAAAGCCGATACTGGTGTTTTAGTTCTGAATAACCGGTAATTTCGGTATTGGTTTGGTCTCGGGTATAACAGGTGTTTTTATTTTTTACTAATAACCAGATAAAAACCTAAATGATTAGACAGATTTTATCGTTTTCAAGTTACCTTTTTTAAAGAACGAGCAATTTATATTCGTTAAGTTCGCATTGCTTTAATGTATTGTCGTCGGACTTCAGTTGTGTAACAGGTTGCCCCCATGTCTAGTCTGTAAGTATTTCACTACGTGCGGTGTCAGTGAAGTACAATGCTCCATTTGCTTTAAAAGATTAAAAACGGAAGGAGCCACAACAAACAACATAAGGAGAAAACTTAAAATTTAACAATTCATTTCTATTTACAATGAAAATAGAAGGCTGCTGGTCTGCTGTTTGTGCCTACACAACGTGCATATAACTGTTTTTAGTCCTTGAAAACGAAAAAATTAACGCGATAAACAGAACTGTTCAACCTCAGTTTTCACTCTTTCGCACTGGCTATGCGTAATGTTTCAGTGGTTGTATGATCCCCTATTACAATATCGTTTTTGAGCAGAACTTTAAAAATTTAGAATCAGTACGAGAATACTGGTGATATGTAGTAGTCAGCCACTTATCACTTTTCGAGAAAAGCAGCGAATGGTGGACGGATTAAGTTTTCTTTTATTTTACTATTTAATTTAACGTTCCGATTCTACGTATCTAGAAACTTAGGGAGACAAAATTTTTCAATTTTTGTTCGATTTCTAGGTACATTATTGGAAATATAAGGAATAACGAACCGAAAATAGGTTATTTTAGGAACTGGTTATTTTGAGCTGTTTTAACTGTCCTGTTAAACTAGCATTGTAAAAATGTGTGTGAAATCTTATGGAACTTTACTGCTAAGGTCATCAGTCCCTAAGCTTACACACTACTTAACCTAAATTATCCTAAGGACAAACACATACACCCAAGCCCGAGGGAGGACTCGAACCTCCGCCCTGACCAACCGCATAGTCCATGACTGCAGCGCCTAAGACCGCTCGGCTAATCCCGCGCGGCAGCATTGTAAAACACTGATATAACCGAAAACTGGTTGTTTCAGCGATAACCGCCATCTCTAACCCGCCCACCCGTTTAAAATCAACCAAGTTGAAATGTGTGCACTGCATTTACTGTTTGTAAATCACTTGCTTGCTAGACTCGTTTTTCTGAACTGAAATAAACTGGAAAATTTCAGGCTGCCTATGCTTCGTGTGCGACCAATCTAATTATAACAATAACAATTATTATACTAACACAGTGCGCAGCACTACAGTAGCCCTCATGTACTTTGTAGTTACTG
Organism: Schistocerca nitens; assembly: GCF_023898315.1. NCBI lineage: Eukaryota > Metazoa > Arthropoda > Insecta > Orthoptera > Acrididae > Schistocerca > Schistocerca nitens. Next base: position 979,664,761 of record NC_064615.1, on the reverse strand, counting down.
TTGTATTAAGCTGTCAGTTAGTCCATTTACCTGTTCCGAAGCGTATAATGAAGCAGGGTACGAAATAGCTGTGCCCGCGTCATTCATATCCGAAGGAACATTTCATAGTATTTCTTAACAACACAGGCAGTGCTTATTCGCCAATACCAGGCCCTCGACCCTCAATAAATACGTCCTTCCTACGCAGGAATCTAAGGAACGTACGAGTGCAGGTTGAGACACATGGAAGGCGACATATGGAAGTAAGGCCTAGCAGTGATTCGTGCACGGATGACCAAAGCGGTTAACTAGACCACTCGCGCAAAGCGGGAAATCCGGATTCGTGTCCCAGTCTGGCACAAATTTTCGCCGTCGTCATTTCAATATAGAGCCGATGGTAGTTCATATTCCCAACCGCGAATGCATTTCTTGTAATGAAGCAATTTCTAGTCTATTGCAGGAACTATATACAACCTGGAGAAGACATTTTCATAAGATATTTAGCATTTCATATGTATGAGTACCGCTTTTACTGTTTCAGAAGTGTGGCACAAAGCAGAAAGTGGATGGACACGTAAGGTGGCTATAATTTCGCACCTTACACTCATCTACATACTTTGCCATTGACTACAACTACAATTATATATTACAATGAAATGAACACCCTTAGCTGCTTACAGGCGTTAACATACGTCAACTGGGATAGATGAAAATGCGTGCCCCGACCGGGACTCGAACCCGGGATCTCCTGCTTACATGGCAGATTCTCTATCCACCTGAGCCACCGAGGACACAGAGGATAGCGCGACTGCAGGGATTTATCTCTGGCACGCCTCCCGCGAAACTCACATTCTCAACGTATTGTCCCGCACTACATTCGTAGTGCCCCCGCCCATTATACTCATTTCTCGTGGCGCGTTGCCGATTCCCGTAAGAGTTCGGGCACTGTTTGTGTATTCGCACAGAAGAAGATGGGCAAGTGGCCGGTGAGCCTTAACTATATATATATACTAAGATGGTATCTGTTCTTTCGGACATGTCCGAAAGAACAGATACCATCTTAGCATATATACAATTAGATATCATTTGAATACATATGAATATATAAAGGAGACTGAAATTGTCACGTATGCCTTATAAATAATTGTTAACGCTTACTGCATGAAAGGTGACGGAGTGTATTTATTATCAGAACGGCGTAATGAATGCTTGCCTATACTAGTAGAGGTTGGAACGACAGCGGAAATGAAATGGCAGGCAGAACTCAAGCCCTGGGTGGAAGGCTCACACAGGTGTGGTGGTCCAGCTCCAAACAGGAAGTGCCAGGGCTGGCAGTCTGGACACCTGAGCGCGAAGACACAATACAGGGGCGGCCGGCCGCTATCGGCCGCTATTGTAGTAGGGCCGGAAGGATAACTGGATAATACTTCCGAACTCCGCAATTCTTGGACGCAGGCGAGAGGAGGGAAGAAACGGCACCTTGGAAACCACGCAGGCCGGGTTATTTCCAAGGATTTTTACTCAGAAGCGTACCATTGTATGAGTGTAGATTTTTCCTCGCAAACTTTCCGCGCTGGACGACAAAAGACTAAAATATGGTCCGCCGGCTTTCGGAAGAATCTTTAGAGAGGGAGAATATTTCGTGGTTTCGGGAATATGATTCGTTTTCGGAATTACGATGGTGGGGAGCTGAGCCTTGCTGGGAAGCCAGCGGTGGAGAGACGAGGTCTTCTGTTATGAGCGCCCGTGTGTGACGGTCGCTCGATATCAGCTTTGTTGGTAGAGACGGACTTCCTGTCCTTGCGCTCAGGAGAGTTTATAGTTAGAACAGTTAGGAACTGTACTGTTGCGAACCTATACTATTCTGGACTTCACCTCCGGGTTGGAAGTCGTCGTTGAGTACGCAGCGTTCATTATGTTGTGGATTGGCAAGACAGCCAACCCCCTATGACAGGAAGCCGAAAGGCACGCATTTTAGCTCACGCAGGCTGGCGTGAGGTCTGGAACAGTTAAAGGAGTTGAGACCAGTAAAAAAAGTACGTAGCTGCTGGAATACTTAACTTTAATCCATAATTGGTGAACATCGCTCTTGACGGTACATGTTTTACAGCATCAATAGTAACTGGTAATGGCGCCTTGCTAGGTCGTAGCAAATGACGTAGCTGAAGGCTATGCTAACTATCGTCTCGGCAAATGAGAGCGTAATTTGTCAGTGAACCATCGCTAGCAAAGTCGGCTGTACAACTGGGGCGAGTGCTAGGGAGTCTAGACTAGACCTGCCGTGTGGCGGCGCTCGGTCTGCAATCACCGATAGTGGCGACACGCGGGTCCGACGTATACTAACGGAGCGCGGCCGATTTAAAGGCTACCACCTAGCAAGTGTGGTGTCTGGCGGTGACACCACACATTAATTGAGAGCACTTCCTCTGCTTATAATTACTTTGAGACGTTATCTGAACTCTGTCCTTGTGGCTGGGAGTTCGCGTTACTAGTCTGTAGAACACAGACAAGAGAAGTCAGTATTAGAGTATATTAGTCAGAGGATCGCCTTTTGCCATCCTAGTGTTTGAAAGAGTTTATTTGTGGCTGGAGTTCTTCCATCGTCGCAGACGAGTACGAGAACTATCACTTCGACGCACCGGACGCAGTACATACGGTGATATCGCAAATTGCTTCGGCTTATTCAAATGTTCAAATGTGTGTAAAATCTTACGGGACTTAACTGCTAAGGTCATCAGTCTATAAGCTTAGACGCTACTTAAACTAAATTATCCTAAGGACAAACACACACACACCCATACCCGAGGGAGGACTCGAACCTCCACCGGGTCCAGCCGCACGGTCCATGACTCCAGCGCCTGAGACCGCTCGGCTAATCCCGCGCGGCTCGGCTTATTAGAGCTATAAAAGCTAAACAGCTGTGATCACGTTAGTTTATTTCTACTGAGGTCCCACACCACCGTAGATCATATGTGAAAGTAGTGTCTTCTAGTGTTTGGTACGTAGATGATGTCCGTCATTTCACGTTATTGAAATGAGATCGCGTAGTCATAATAAGGGACATAGTTGGGCAATTGATTAGTAATTTTACTTAGGAAACGTAAACTTTGTAATATAAAGTTTTTTTTAAATATACAATAAATATATAAGCAGGAACAACGTTTATCATTTAGTAGTATTAGTTACCGTAATCATTCATTTATGTTTAGGTTGTAATTTATATGTTAAAGTCCATTAAGAGATCCTAAGATCTGCTTCAGGGGGTAGTCAGACAGGGCCAAATCTTCATTTTATTGTTTATTATTTTCCGTTGCGCACATTTATTTTTACACCCACCTGGAGTAGCATCTTGGAGACTATGTGAGGAACGTATAACCTCCACAAAGTCCTTGATGCTAGTAATTTGAGAAAAAAATTAACTATTGATAACTTATATAATCAATATTCGAGCGATAATAGTAATGATCTTTTAAAAATAATTTAGTTTCATGACTGAAACACGGCTAAACCTGTTTGGTTTTTACCTAACCGAAAATTACCGCCCAGTAGAGGAATCCATTAACTAGAGGGGTATAACGTCACAACAATCCCTGTAAATGACACTGAATTAGGAACCATAATTCTCACAAAAGAAGCCATCCTTTTACAACATGTTGAAAAGAGTAGGTGACAGGGCGATCGCCCGTACAGTCCGTAATACTAGAATTATAAATGTTTGTGACCTCTCAGGGAATAGTAACAGGAGTAGAAGAGCCGAGCTTTTCAAACACGAGACTGTATCACATTTTTTAGCACAGTGTGACAACCTAATTTTAGCTCGCTGACGAAATCCAGGATTTTAATAAATCCATTGTGCTGGAACACATAATTAAGGAACTCCACGTAACCGATGCATGCCAGCATAAACACGGCAATGTTCCCGACTCATCTTGTGTAACCAACCACGCAGCTGTTCGTTTGGATAGGATTTATGTCTCGCGTTATTTAAAGAAAAAAATTCTCCACCCGGAGTGTGACCTCGGATCACGCCCCATATGTGCACAATCAGTATGGAGAAACAAAAGTATTATCCGGCAACAGGTCTAAGGAAACTGAATGTTACCTATCTATAACACGCTGCCTGCCTGTCGTGAAGTAGTGTGTCACACATAGGAAGAACGTAAAAAAAAGAAAAAAAACGCATCTCATCACGCCACTATGAGCTGATGAGTTGATGGTTGGACTGTGTCAAGCCGTAAATGAGAACGCTGCTCAGGTAACCAAGAAAAAAAGTTCTGGTACAAAAAAACGGAATTATATTTCATCTGTCTCCGGAACTTGTACAAACTCGACGCATCGGTTAGTCCCAACTATGAGAACAAGAAAATTAAAGTAAAAGTTTTAACCTTAAACGAAGGCAGGTAGAAGGTATTAAAATCAGAATCAGAGTACACGAAGCAAGAACCGCCATGTACCATATTATTCGTGAAATCAGGAGTGGAAATAGGAAAATAATAAAAGAATTAAGTCCGCTGATGGAAGAACTTTCACCGAACAGAATGACATCAAAGAAGCGGTTTTTAACTTTTATATAAAGTAAATGTGCGAGAAGACCACAGACGGCAAAAGTCGAAGTGAACTGATAAAGAACCTGCAAAGAAGACGAAGCGCTGAGACAACTGAAATTCTGACAACGGGAATCGCTGAAGAAGAGATACAAAGTCTCACACACAAGTCTCCCGGTCCAGATAGTATTTTGCCAAATATTCTTGCAGCTAATGAAATTTAAGTTTTTAAATACACATGACGAAGTAATGATTTTTAACTTTGGCCTCGAAGGAATTTTGAGAAACAATGGTTGTTTTAATTCCTAAAGGGCAATTTAATAACTCAGCTGAACACCTGAGAACTATAATTCTCTTCAGCAGCGATAAGATTTTTGCTCGCATTTTAGCCCAAACAATTAAAACTGTGATCATCTCAGTGACCGGCACGAAAATTAACCAGGGAAAAAGATATGCACAGCTCCGTGAAACAAGGTTGCCCGATGTCGATGACGCTTTTTGGTTGGTTGGTTGACTGGATGATTAAAGGGACCAAACTACTAGGATATCAGTCCCTTTTTTTCCTCGAACGGGCAGGTTTACATGACTGTACATCAGAGATGGCTACCGCGCAAAATGCGAGGGAAGAGAACCTCACGGTCTACCAACGGTCAGCGAAGGCTAGGTAAGGGACAAAAAAAGAAGAAAGTGAGAACTGGGAAGAAAGGCAGGCGATGTGTCCGGATCGAGTGAGACAGCCGGAAGCCCCCAAAATCAGAGTGCAAATATGTCCCCCCTCCCCACTTACCAGAGGTAACCTCTCAGAAATTGCCTAGGAAAGACTAGCAACTGGGACAGGGCAAGAGAAACACAGATAAACAAAAGATGAACAGGTCGAGCAGATCACGCAAGAGGGGGCAAAAGGGCAGGTAGGGTGGGGACTGGGCTGGACCTTCAAGGGCAGACAGCCGCAGTGCAGTCTGGGCAGAGGAGGCAACAGAGTGTTCTGCTAACCAACCCCTCACTGGTCCGAATAAGCTAAGTTGTCCTCCCTTAAAGAGAGTGGGAAAACCCCCTTCACGAATAAAACTTAAAACTAAGTCAGCCGCTGGGGCATCATGACGCTTTTTACCATTGCCATTGAATCTTTTCGGATGCCGATGACCTCGTCGATTACTATCCTAATAATCATCATCATCATGCTAGCTACCTGCACACAATAACTGCGAGAGTTATTTATAAATAAACAAAAGCCTGTGTGCACGGCGTATGCCGACAACACTGGCTTTTTGGTAGTAAATATAAGTGAACTCGACAAGGCAATGCAGGTTATAAATAACTGTGAATGTCTATCCCTTGCCAAACTAAACACAAGAAAATTCTGCGTCATTAAGGTAGAACAGGAAATAAATAGCCATAATCAACGACAATTAAACATAATCATGAGTATGAAATGCTTAGGAATTGATTTCAGACACAGGATCAACATACATTGCCGCGACCTACAGGAAGCTCCTCACAACCATTAGAGCCAGTGTAAAAGAACATAGCATAAGAAAACTATGAGAGGTCCTAAGAGTAAATCTTACAATGTTGTATTATCTCAAAAATTAATTACTCCTGCTGATACCTCGAGGAATAGCCCAAAGAATGTATGCTGCCCAAGGCCACATCATAGGCAGTGGTCACACACAGGTGTTGAAAGGCAAATCTGATAAGCCCAGTCTCACCACAGAAAATGGACTTAACTTTACAGATACCTTCACGTCGGAAGACTTGTATGTATTTGTGTGAGTGTTTGTGTGTGTGTGTGTTTGTGTGTACTCAGTACGCATAAAATGTGGGGGAAAATGGCACCTAGCCTACAAAAACAGCTCACCTGCTTAATGAAGTATTTCCGACGGACTTAAAACGATCTCATATACGTACAACACATTCCCACCAGAATTTATCACCTTAAACATTTCGTAGTTGAATACATCTATATACAAATGAAGATCCTTGAAAAGCAAAGGCAATGTTTTTAAAAATGGTGGAAGGCAATTAAACAGTTAAAAACGCTTTTCTTGGATTTATAGTAAGTTTACGCTGTTCATTTTTTGCAAATATTTTCTGCATTTGATTTACGAAATTCATAGCCTAACATCAAACCTTTTCGTGACAGGCATATGCATTTCATCTCATTCAAGAGCAGAAATAAATAATATATTAAGACAAGTTATACCTGATGATGGACCCACAGGATCAGAAATGCATCGTGTATTTAATAAAACACGAAAACTTATGACTGAGGGCGTTTTTTAAATTCATGCTTCCAGTTATTTGTTTTCGGTTCGTGTCCATACAGCCATCTCAGTAGTAGATAGACGATACGACACTGTGCTTGAACTAACTTTCCTTTTTGGTCAGTAATGGCGATACCAATGTAAGGACATCACCACACCCAGTCCCCCAGCGGAGAAAAACTTCTTCCCACACGGAAACCGAACGTGGGCCCCTTTGGTTAGCAATTTGCCGCGCTGTCTCGCAGCTACCGAGGTGGATAGAGCCTTAACCTTCAAAAGATTTGGGGAGTCTCCAGAAACGACACGTGGCTCGTATTCCACGTTAAACTGTAGGTCCCCTTTCCCTCGTTGGATGGCTAAGTTAGATTAGGGATGCGGAAGTCGGTAAAATAGCGATCAATTGAAACACTTGCAGTCGGTCACTGAACCACGCGCAGCTATAATTATCCTCCAAATGCCAAAATATTCTGTTGGCTCCTATCTATATAGGCGGAAATAACCATCACATAAAACAGATGCAATCAGAGCATGTACGGAAAGACTTAATTGTTAATTTAAGAGTGGAACAATAGAGAAATAGTCTAAGTGGTTCTAAGAACCCTTTGCCAAACACTTAAGTGTGAACTGCAGAGTAGTCGTGTAGACGCAGATATGAAAATTTCCCGCCTGAGTAATCTGTCGCGAAATGCAACAGTGAAACTCTGCATGCGCATCTACGTTCATAATCTACAAGGCAATGTTTTAACCAAGCCCTGTCTAATGTTGTTTACGATTTGGGCGAGAGAAAACTGAATCAGTGTCTAGGGACGCGTTCTAATTTCTCTTCTCCTAATAACCCCTACACGAAATATACGATAGTAGCAGAGCAGCTATAGTAGGTTACTCATAACATCTGTCCTCTAAATACATCCAGCAGGGTCACGTGGGGACAACGTGACGTATCTTAAAAAGATTCTCATTAAGTTCTTCATTTCAACGCTCATCTGAGTTACCTCGACGTGCTCTGATAGGCGTAGCTTCTATGGATTCCAAACTCTCGAACAGTATTCTAGAGTGTGTCGCATTAACGTCTTGTGTGCCATTTCCTTGACGGATACGCTGCCCTTCCCTACAATTCTCGAAAAAAAAAGTCTGCCGTACTTCTTCGTTACTATTTACGACTGACGTCGAGAGCAGATAATACTGCATTATTTTTCTATTGTAGCTGCCTTGCGTTTATTTATCTATCTTTTAAAGAGAGCTGCCACTCACTGCGGGAAGTGGAAATACTGTCTAAGTCATTCTGCATGTCAGTAAAGTCTTCCAGCGGCGATATTTTTCTCCAGACGACCACAACGTAAGCGGACCTGCTGAGCTACCTGATAAAATGAAACTTCCTGACAGATTAAAACTGTGTGCCGGACCGGCATATCAGCGCACACTCCGCTGCAGAGTGAAGACTCCACTGCAGAGTGAAAATCTCATTCTGCTACCTGATAAAATGTTTACGTATACTGGGAGCATGAGTGGAATAATTGTGCATCCATTTTATCCATTGTGAATGAAGATCTGTAACTGTGGTTTAAAGTGGCGGTTTGTGCAGGTAGGGTATGCAACCACCCACTTTTTTCAGTTTGATACGATTTATTGTACTATTACCTAGGTATTAGTGCAATATTATTTCCTGGGCCTCGTGCACCTGGATGTTAGGATCGTGTTGCTGGCGAAAATAAAGGACATTTAGGTAAAAACTGACATGTTTACAAAACGAGAATTACGTAGTTTTAAGACACCTGCATTGTACTACTTCGTTGTATCTACGACATATTCATTCCGACGTTTTATCCAGCTTACACACACACACACACACACACACACACACACACACGCACGCACGTACCTGGTATTTATGTGCATTTTGTTTCAAAGCAAAGAATGCTGAACGTAGGTACAAAAGTACGAAGATGCTAAGAATTACACTTTTCCACATCGCGATGTTTGACATGAGGTGCATTAAAATGTGAGCCTACAGTGTCTCGATGACTGCTTAATTGTGTCCTTTATATGCAGAGCTGGGAAGCAGGAGGTATGCTAAAGAAGGAATATAATTACGACAACGAAAAGAAAACACAAATCCGAATCCTGCGTGTATATTAAGATTAGATTTATTTCCATAGGCCCACGGTGCATATTTCCTCAAGAGGTAGAAAATGTCGTACAACAAGAATACCTAACACACACTTCCAAAATAGAAATATGCTAATATTCCTTCCGCCTATCATAAGTGAAAGGGTCCTCGTGGATAAGGAATAAGTACAAAAAACCTAAAGATATTTTCATATAAAAGGTGCACTTGTCATAAACAAGTAAAAATGTATCCACTGGGGTGTGTAAGATAGTTCTTAGGCTATCATAGCTTTCCGTCATGAAACAGGAAGCAGTTTACAAGATTTATTAACACTGATCATATCATTGCATTGAAGATGTGCAGAAGTCAGAATTTACGTAACATTCGCTTCATTTATATTGCTAAAAATCTAAAAACCTACGAGTTGATGCTGACAAATTGATATAAAAGAGAATATTGAATTATGCAAAATACAAGTTTGAAATAAAATGAGGCGCTATCTTGATATCAAATGTAATGCATTGCTCATAAATATTCTAAACGACTTTCCAAATCTCTAGGGTACTGTGCTTTGGTCAAGAATCGTGAAATTTGGCATACAGAAAGCTTTAACAGTAAAAATGAAGGAAAAAAATCGAATATTGTTAATTTGTAACTATATCAGCAACTTTTTTAAAAAAAATTGTTATCCTATTGTCTGTCTGTCTATACGTTAAGCTCCCTTTTCCTCAGGAACAGGTACACGTTTCAGGCAGAAATTTATGTCCCGTACGAGGGTTTATGGACCGTTGACGGTGTAAGAAACTGAAGTTTGTAAGTCAGTGCAATCATAAAATAGGGCCATTTATGTGATATAGTTTCATACTCGCAAACTCATTCACTAAAACCTATAGTGTACTTCTGGTTGATCTTGTATCATTAAATTTGGCAAGAAGCAAGCTTTAACAGTAAAAGTACAGGGAAAAATCAGAAGTTATTAATCTGTAATTATATCAAATGGCACTGAGCACTATTCGACTTAACTTCTGAGGTCATCAGTCGCCTAGAACTTAGAACTAATTAAACCTAACTAACCTAAGGACATCACACACATCCATGCCCGAGGCAGGATTAGAACCTGCGACCGTAGCGATCGCTCGGTTCCAGACTGTAGTGCCTAGAACCGCACGGCCACTCTGGCCGGCTGTAATTATATCATATAAAAATTTGTCATTTGTTATCCGACTCTCTCTCCGTCAGGAACTGTTAGACGTATCAAGTTTAAATATGTCACATACTGAGGTGTATGGTTCCTTGGTGACGTAAAAAAGTTAAGCTTCTAAGCGAATGCAATCAAAAGATACGGTCACTTATATGACTTTTTGGTTCTCGCAAACTCACTCATTAAATCCTACAAGGTACTTTCCGTTGACCTGGAGTCACGAAATTTGGGGAGAAACAAGATTTCAAAGTATAAGCAAAGAAGAAAAGTAGAAAACTGTTGCTTTGTAATTATATCAAAAGAAAAACATATTTCTTTTGTCATTTGTTATCCGACTACAGACTTAAAACATTCTCGAAAGCCTTGGAATTCCCGAGAGCGTTTTCTTGACTGTATCAATGTCGATAACAGGCAAAAATCGTCTCGATTCTCGGGATGTATGAACTGTCTGTTTACACAATTAAGTTTATTCGGAATCCACAGAGCTTGAGTCCTACTCGCAACTGCTCACTTTCTATTTTCCTTTTGGACAATGAATTATTTAGACTGGTCAAGACAGATGGGGTACCCTGTATACAGACAATCTTTCCTGTGTGCAAACCAGGAATGCTAGAGGAGGGACAAACTGGCGCTATTTCGTTTTGTACGCTTCTCCATACAAGTTAAGTTGTTACCGGCACAGAAACATGTAGTACGTTCTGCAGAATCTCGGTATCTGTGCTGCAGTGGATTAGTCAGTAACGGAAATTTTTCCACTTGTTTGAGTGCGGTTCAGCTATCGGTGAATGCCACTATTGACGTCAGAAACGGCAGTCTCGTTCCTTTTTCCAAGGTCAGTGGCAACGGAGTGGATGCGCCGAGTCATGCTGGCGTCTGGAGTCCAGGCGTACTCCAGTCTAGCGAGCGGGCGGTCGCGGCTTCCTAGAAGCCGTGTGACGTCCTCCCTGCTCGCGAGCCGTGCGCGGGATTCCCAGACAGCGGCAGGGGCTGCCCTGATCCCCCACCCGTCCCCTATGTCTGGCCGTCGACCCGGCCGGCCAACACGTGCCCGTGAAGGTCCGATTACACTGCAAGCCGCGGTACGGAACGTCAAAATATTCCACAATACATTTCAAATGGAGCATTCGCACAACGGAAGTGAACCCACTAGTGCAGGGGTCTCCAAACTTTTTAGTCCGCGGGCCACATTGACTCCTCCACGAAGTCATAAGGGCCAAGATCTAACTAGTGGGATTAAAGTACCCTAGCACTCCATAATTACCGTAATGTAAGGCTAAAGAAAAGATGAAATCGCAAAAATCTAAGGTTGTGGGAATAGCTAGCACTGAAACGAACTACGATTTTTATTTAATTACAGAATCTTGATTGGTGGACGTACCTGACCGAAATTTTGGCGTATTTTATTTTGGCGAATTTCACCGACAAAAAAGTATGTCACTGCACATTCTTCACGAAAGCGTCCTGCAAAGTTAACGAAATCTCAAAATCATTCTTATCAACACTATTACTGCAAGACGTAACAGAGGTAGAGTAATCAACGCATTGTTATTTCAAGCGGCGCAACAATAAGTTTATTTATGTAGTCTTGTAGCGAGTAGCAGAGCCAACGTCGCGGTGTATTGGTCGCGATAGGCCTCGAAACTCAGTTGTTGGCAGAATAGGTACCACCTCAAATATTTGGCGGGCCGGATACCAGGGATGTCCTGCCAGCTAACGCGGGCCGGTTTGCTGGCCCTCGCGGGCCGATTTCGGCCTGCAGGCCGTAGTTTGGAGACCCCTGCACTAGAGTCCTGACCCCTCCTTTCCCCCCCCCCCCCCCAACGAGAATGGACAACCTGGCCCAGAAAATAAAGAAAGAAAGAAATGTAACAAATGAAGAATCGCCTTAAGTGATTAAGGAAAGTTACGACAAGCGTATGTCTGGATCTGGATGGACGAACGACGATCTGAACCATCAGCTTCGAGAACAGGAGTTCAGAGTGTTACCACAGCTTGTATTTTCAAAATAAACAAATAAGTAATATTCTCCAGCAATTGCATAAGAACTGCAGACATGGCCGCGATGCAAGCGAGTCAGTGATGAAATCAAACGTTACGCTTGGCGCCGTTTTGAAACCGAGTAAACTTGAAACGATAGCTGCTTACTACTATGGCTCGAAATGGACATTCTTGCGAAACGGAAGTAATCCAATAATTTTATCTTGAAACTTTTCCATTGGTCCGTGTTGGCATACAAAAACAACTGTACGGGATTGTGGCACCGCCTTGAACACACACACACACAATCACTCCCCCATCGCACACAGACGTAAATAAGGAACAGATGTCTTCAGGACTCCAGTTACAATTTTCATAACTTCTCACAGTATACAATACAGTTTTTGTAACACACACGAACAGCAAGATGACGTAATGTTCTGGATACGAACGAGGTGCGAAAGTTATGCTTGTCTGTGTCTAAAAGTAGCTGCAAGCCGACCAACGGACGTGAGTACATGACAAATTACGTAACAACCTAGTACACACAAATCCCAGTTGTGTAACGCCGACATAACCCAAGTTCACTTTTCTGTATTTGTTTGCTAAGAGCCTCTCATACGGTAGCAGATGACGTGATGTACGCTGAGAAAAAGGTCAACAACAAAAAAAATTGCAGAAAATATGCCGGGAACTGCGACAACAACTGTAAAATTATGCTGTGACGCATAGTACGAGGATTTATGAAATTATTCACAGGAACAATATTTGGAACAAAACAATACATATATAATAACGTTTTACAATGTTTTATAAGTATACCATTTCTGCATGTTTTGGAGTCAAAGATCCCACTGACGATGGCGATATTTGTCGCTGACACTAGTTTGATGGAATAACAAAAGTGTTTTGCATCAAGGCAGACCCACAATCCTATATTGTTGGAAGTAATCTAACCGACTAAACGAAACCTTTTGCGAAGAAACGCTAATGAAACAGGCAGTGATAAATCTTTAATTAAAAACTTATCACATAAGTTTCTAAATTCATTACTGTTCACATGTGCAACCTGTGAATTGCCAATTTAGCTTCAAATGACAATGAAGCTATTTTGTTTTTGTAAGTGTCGAATTTTTCCTTGCAGCAATTTTATATTACTTCTTAATTTTTGTTTCCTAGGAGTTTGACCTGACCTGACTTCATTTGCAACAGTAACAGCTGTTATGGGACACACTGCAGTAATTTCACTGTTCGTTATCAGTGTTCGAATTTTCAACCATGTTTTCAACCTGGTATTACTTTACATGAAGACAAGAGTCGCAAAGAAACTTTTGCGAAGTTTTATTCTAAATATAAGACGTTTCAGTTTTTCATTATGTAACTGTTGACCTGAAATGTCTTCTTCATCATCATTTTCTTCCAGCATTAAGCATAACAATAAATTACGATCACTAATTTGAGAAACATGCTCCTACGTGCACTAATTGTACTGAAGGCTCTTTGCATATGGCGCCATCGGGCTAAAACAATATACTTTACCTTCCATTTTTCAAACACTGTAGTGAAATATGGATTTCCTTTCAGCTTTAAAAACAATTTCGAAACGATGGCTACATTTAGTACACACCTAATGTGAACCAAACGCAAAGAAGCCAGTGACTACATTTTTCACTGCAAAGTCTTAAAATTATAAGTTGCAGTGACTATGAACAGTTTCGAAAACAATCACACTTCATCGTCGAGCTGAGATGTGAAATTATAAGATAGGAAGGAAGTCAATTTTGTGCTCCAGATAGTTTCCTAGAATCGAATGAGAGATGTTACACACATCAAAAAAATTTTGCATCACCCCAGTTCCCAGAACTCCTGAAGAACTGTGCATATTGTATCGCAGACACAGTCCCTTTGACTGTTCAGAGATGTCACTAAATCCGCCCAAAGATGTAAACAACCATCCACGAGCAGCGCCTATTAGACGGAGGGGGTCCGACAGCCGATCAGTGCTAGTCATTCCACCAGGAAGGAGGCACACGGCTAGTGTTGTCTGTAGTTCAACCATGCCTAGACGGTCAATACCGCGGTTCGATCGCGTCCGCATTGTTACTTTGTGCCAGGGATGGTTCTCAACAAGGAAAGTGTCCAGGCGTCTCGGAGTGAATCAGAGCGATGTTGTTCAGACATGGAGGAGATACAGAGAGACAGGAAGCATCGATGACATGCCTCGATCAGGTCGCAAAGTGGCTACTACTGCAGTGGATGACCGCTACCTACGGATTATGTCTCGGAGGAAACCTAACAGCAAAGCCACAATGTTGAATAATGCTTTTCGTGCAGCCACAGGACGTCGTGTTGAGACTCAAACTGTGCGCAATAGACTGCATGATGTGCAACTTCACTCCGGACGTCCATCGCGAGGTCCATCTTTGCAACCACGACACCCTGCAGCGCGGTACAGATGGGCCCAACAAAATGCCGAATGGATCGCTCGGGATTGGCATCACGTTCTCTTCACCGATGATTGTCGCATGTGCCTTCAACCAGACAATCGTCAGAGACTTGTTTGGAGGCAATCCGGTCAGGCTGAACGCCTTAGACATACTGTCCAGCGAATGTGGGGCCGACACACGCCGCTGGTGGTCAAGGAAGGCGCAGTGACGGCTGTACGATACGTGAATGCCATCCTCCGACCGACAGTGCATCCATATCGGCAGCATATTGGCGAGGCATTTGTCTCCATAGACGACAATTCGCGCCCCCATCGTGCACATCTTGAGAATGACTTCCTTCAGGATAACGTCATCACTCGACTAGAGTGGCCAGCATATTCTCCAGACATGAACACTATCGACCATGCCTGGGATAGATTGAAAAGGGCTGTTTATGGACGACGTGATCCTCCAAACACTTTGAGGGATTACGCCGAATCGCCGTTGAGGACTGGGACAATCTAGACCAACAGTGCCTTAATGAACTTGTGGACAGTATGCCACGACGAATGCAGGCATGCAACAATGCAAGAGGACGTGCTACAGGGTATTAGAAGTACCGGTGTGTACAGCATTCTGGACCACCATCTCTGAAGGTGTCACTGTATGGTGGTACAACATGCAATGTCTGGTTTCCATGAGCAATAAAAATGAAAGAAATGATGTATGTTGATCTCTATTCCAATTTTCTGTACAGGTTCAGGAATTATCGGAACCGAGGTAATGCAAAATTTTTTTGATGTGTGTAGATAGAGTAGGAAGAAAACGTTCAGATACAAAAGAAACCGTTTATTTTTTTATTTTTTTTTATTTTTATTTTTTATTTTTTTTTTACGAAGGAGGACCTGTACCGAGAAACTAACCCAGAAGGTCATGTAGCTTCCCTTAATTTAATACCGTACTTTTTACAGTTTAGTGACCGTTTATTGTTTTCAGCAAGAAAATCGGAAAACTCATTTTCCTCATGTGTTGCTGTCAGCTGCTTTGTGGGAACCACTCGTTATTTTCCTGTGTGGTGTTTCCTGTGGATACAACTCATTACATATACACACATCAATTGTGGTTAATTGAGCAATTTCTCATGACAGTTCGTACGTCACACGTGTATAATTTTTATTGTGTTGCCTCATTTTCCTGTTCTAACTAGAGCTGAAGACGATTTGCAGCGCAGATTGAGACCGCTACTCGGTAATAAAAGAAGTGATTCAGACGGTGTTCGTTTACTTACTATGACAAAGCAGATCACAGTTCCTACGACGCGGCGTCAGTTGTGATAATAACTATTTGGAAAATAACGCAAATGAGTCAGAAAGAAGGAAGCAGAGAAATGGGGAAAATTCTTTGAAGGTAAGTAATAAACTGATTCAATGTTGTCCCGAAACTGAAGACACATTCACTAGTTACTTTTAACTAAGTAGCGGATAATTTAGGTCTTAACACTTCCTTAGTGGATAAATTACAGTTCCTAAGAAAATATTTCCAAAACACTGTTGCTAAACGTGGCAGTGAATTTTTTATAACAGAACTTCCCCACATAATTGCGTTCGAAATACTCTTTTAAATTCCTTGGTAAATAGCTCGTGCGTGGTGACGTCCATGAGAGCGACTGACAATTGGCGACAGTGCTGGTGAGACTGCCAGTGATACAGGGTGTTCGGAAATTCCCGTTACAAACTTCTAGGACTTTTAGAGGGGAATATTTTCCTATTTTGAATAGGAACCATATCCGGAAACGTTCCGTTTCCGTTCTACGACGTCTTCATTTCGGATGTTTAATTCATCCACTTCTGCTTGAGGAGTAGAATCAGGCGTAACGCAGTACAGTTATCAGATAACAATTCGAAATGAATCATAACGAAACATCCATTTATCACTTAAGCACATTTGTGTGTATTAACACTCAAACATCATGTGTTTACATTAACCAAAACAAAAATGAACCGAGCACACTGTACGTACAGAACAGTACTGACGCATTACAACAGCGGTTCGATGTGGCGGCCACCAACGTTGTTACAGACACTGTATATACGAAGCATGTTCTGGTACACCCTCTCCGTCTCACCTGACGTCTCTTCAATTTCTAGTGCAGCGGCCAGAACTCATGCTAGCAGATATTCCTCTGTCTCCAGCGGAGTCTCGTAAATTAAACTTTGCATACGACCCCATAAGGCGTACTTCATAAGAATTAAATCCGGCGATCGCGGCGGCCACGCGATTGGATCACCTCGACCTACCCATCTTTCACCATATCGTCTGCTGGGGTGTCTCCGAACCTCACACGAGAAGTGAGGTGGTGCACCATCATGCTGAAACCACATTTCCTGACGGACATTCATTGGTACAGCTTGCAAGAACCGGTCCAATTCACGTCATCCTATCTACCCTATTGAATACCAAGACAAGCAACTTTGAGACATTTTTCTTCCCCTCAGCAGACGTGGACGCGTTACACATCTGAGCTGAAACCCTCGAACAACGGAAACCATATGTTTCAAGGGATGGGCAACTGTTCAAAATATTATGTACTCACTCCCCTCTACAAGCCCTAGATTGTAACAGGAATTTCCAAACACCCTGTACGTCGATCGTGTGTCCTTAAATGGCAAGTGATACTTATTGCTACAAAATAATTTACAAGTTGCTGCATTAGATGAACTGAGAATAAAACAACTAAAAATCTGTGGACCCGACACCAAAAACTGAATTCTAGATATGATGAACAGCTGTGTTTCAAAATTTCAAATACCGAAGATCTTGGGAAAAACCAAAGTTGTGACCCCATTGATGTCAAAAACAGACGCCAAAAACTTCCGACTGATGTCACTCCTATGTCACTTCGATCGAATGAACCTTTATCGAATCTTAGACCATGTCGACCAAACACTTGTTAGGGAACAATCGGATTTTCGACCAGGAAAGTCATGCAGATCTTGAATCTGACACAACACATAGAAGATGGATATGAACGCGGGCCTTTGTTGATGTTACTTCCGCAGACGACACCATCAGTCACAGTAAATTACTAACAAAGATCTATGCCTTCACAAAAGACTTCCATTTAACACATTTTATGAGATGTCTACTTCAAAACAGACGTTTCTTCGTTACTCTACAAAACTAAAAGAGCCGCCGGAGGACACAGAGAAACGGCATCCCTCAAGGAAGTGTGTTAGCCTCATTGTTATATAATATATATACTAATGACCAACCAATTAGTTCTACCATAAGATCTTCCATTTACGCAGATGATATAGCAGTTGCTGCCCAAGAGAGAACTTTGGTGGAGGCGGAAAAAAACCAACGACAGGTCTCAAGAAGCTGTCTGACTGTTATGATAATAACTGCGTAAAGCCAAACCCTTCAGAGACTCAAATGTGTGCATTCCAAGTACGGAACAGAGGGGCCAGGAGGAAATTGAGCATAACCTGCAGAGGTCAACAACTAACACACTGCGATACTCCAAAACATTCCAGCGGCCTGCACCGATTCAGTATCTGGGAGGCGAGAAGCCAAGCATGTATCGATGCACTGTAATGGGTACAACTACACCAAGAGCAGTGGTACTACGACCATGAAGCTGAACCATTATTTAATTATACGTCAGCAGAATCAACCAACTCAAACTGAATTTCATTCCGTTAATATCCACAGTTTTAAGGGCGCCTATGTTTTAAATGGCCAGTTAGTTTCTGACAAAAACAAAACAGCTTACTATCTACAGTGCGTTACACTTCCTGATGAAATATATTAGTTGCTGTGGTATTTGCACGGGAAACATCTGTTTGAAAACATCAAGCTGATACAAGACTGATTGATTGCCTATCGAACGCGCAGGCCCCTAACGGTATATATTGAACGTGCGACTGTGTCGACCACAGGACTCTGGTGGGGCGAATTATGGTAAATGTTTGGTGCTATGCCAGGGGAACATAGTTTATCGTTTTCGGTTATGAAGAGCAATGAGTGAAAGCGTTGCAATTTCGAGTGCCAATAATCTCACGTGCGAAATCTAGTTCCTCGGTTGCATACTATAGAAAGTTATTTAAATTTTGTTGGGACTTCGGATTGCTTCCAAAAGAGGATAGCAGGAATTTTGTAGAATGTCATCGATTCGACTCTGTGAAACTTCGCAAGAAGGTGCGGATGCTGATTTTCCTTTGCGGTTGTACCACTCCCAGTGTCACAGAAGAACATCTAAAAGAAAGAACACGTGGTTTGACGGTTCCAGGTTATTCACCGAGAAGAACATAATTTTAGTTTCTTTTTGGATAAGAGAATGCATGCTGCGAGCGACAGCTCTTGAAACACAATTGTCCACGAAAACCCTGTGCGACTACTACGGCTTTTGCCGCGAAGTCTGTTACGTCATTGTCACGAACGAGAGTGTTCCAATTGGTGGACAAAACAACGCTGTCGAAATAGAAGTGTCACATACAGCGATTAGGAAATGTTAGGGAGGACGACCGTTGCAAAATGAACCTGAACATCATTGAGTTTTGGTGACACTAAAACAGAACCCCCTGAGTGCTTAATAGTTCGAGTTTATTGAAGGGGGAGAAAATTTTAGTCTCTCCGATAAAGAACTTCGTATTGCAAGGCACGATTCTGATAATAGGCGGTTTTGTCATACAACACCTTAAAGAAAGAAGGGTTTCGACATGAATTAGTGAATCATTCTGCTGAATTTTTGTCATCGGACTATCCGTCTGTTCGCACAAAGAACACAGAACGGTTGAGGAAATCAGTCAAACCGTCGATAAAAAGAGGGAGTTCAGGAGAAACGGGCGGACTCTACATCTTCCAATACCTAATTTTCCACAACTTGACGGCGCATGGAAAAACTGTCTCTCCTGATACTCTCCGGTATTTCTCACTAATATAGGTAGAGTGTAGCCGAGTTGATGAAGAAAAGAAGGGATTGCTGCCGGTAGCTTATGTAAGACGAGGAACACTGCACAAAGAACAAGTGGTTGACAGGTAAAATAAGTAAATTTTCCGCTTTCGTTTGTAATTAACTGTAACTTACAATTAGTAAACGTTTGTCTTTTGTCGTTGTGCTAGTGACCGCTGTGAACAGTATCCGTAGCTCGCACCACGAGTCGTGTGGTCGACAAAGAGTCGCACGTTAGATAGGCAATCATTCTTGGAAATTACTGACCTGCTGAGAAGCATACGTATGAGCAACTTTAGAAGTGTCCTTGGCACGGAAACTTGGTAGGAGAATTTATGATTCGTAATGCCCCGATTTTACTGCAATTACAGATTTTATAACGTTCTGGTTTCTCCAACACAAACTGCTTCAGACAAGCACTGATATACAGTCTCGTTTGCAAAACAAAATTACTCTGAATGTATCTGCCGCTTCGAAGAACTCCATACTGATCCCACATGTATGCCTCTGAGACTTTATGCTGTCGATTTGATACCAATATATTCCGTGCCACGGCCTGACAGGACTGTGATCTTTGCTGATGACTTACCTTATGACTGCTATCGCTGCCCCGTGCTCTTACTGCATTGGGCGGTTTTCTTAAAGTTTTGGTGGCTGGGGACTGATACCTCCATGTTGCTCGCCAATCGTCTCGAGTGACTGATGCTGGGCAACGGTACGGGCTCTCTAATGACCCTTGTATTGTTGAGAACTGCGGCTCGTGGCGATCCGTTGTTTACTCCTAGAAGACGTGCGGAAAATAATCACCGCATAATTAAGATAACTAAGTGGCGATAGTAGCAGGGCATAGCAAAGAGAACGAAGGAAAGAAAGGAATAGTCAAAGTAGGAAAGAAAAGTGGAAAATTAATGAAACTGATCAGTCGAATGAACTCTTTCGCTATGTTCAAATAATGGCTCTGAGCACTATGGGACTTAACATCTATGGTCATCAGTCCCCTAGAACTTAGAACTACTTAAACCTAACTAACGTAAGGACATCACACAACACCCAGTCATCACGAGGCAGAGAAAAGCCCTGACCCCGCCGGGAATCGAACCCGGGCGTGGGAAGCGAGAACGCTACCGTACGACCACGAGATGCGGACTATGTTCAAATAATCAAAATAATCAGAGGTAAAGATATGATAATCATTTACCTCCTTCACACAGGCCAAATATCAGTCTGCACTAGGACGCGAATCTACACTGAGGCGACCGAAGTCATGGGATAGTCACGTGCACAAATATAAGTGGTGGTAGTATCGCGTGCACAAGGTATAAAACGGGCAATGCATTGGCTGGGCTGTCATTTGCACTGAGATGATTCATGCGAAAAGGTTTCTAACGTGATTATGGCTGCACAACGGGAATTAACAGGTTTTGAACGTAGAATGGTAGTTGGAGCTACAGGCATGGGACAGTCTTTTTCGGAAATCGTTAGGGAGTTCAACATTCCGAGATCCACAGTGTCAAGATGGTGCCGTGAACACCAAATCTAAGGCATCACCTGTAGCCATGGACGGCCATCACTTAACGACTGACAGCCGTGTAATTTGCGGGGAGTTGTCAGTGGTACCAGACAAGCAACACTGCGTGAAATAACGGCAGAAAACAATGTGGGACGTACGACGAACGGATCCACTATGACAGTGCGATGAAATTTGGCGTTAATGGGCTATGGCAGCAGATGAGTGTCGCGAATGCCTTTGCTAACAGCAAATCTCCCTTAGCGCCTCTCCTGGGCTCGTGCCTAGATAAATGGAAATCTTCCTCCAAGCTAAAAATATTTTAAAAATATATGCTACACACTAACTCCAGTTTGGTAATACTGTCAACGGGACAAAGGGGTGCTTACATTCACAGGATTGTTTGGCTAGCAAGCACGTGTACCAGAAATTTTGAAGAAAATTAACTGGAAGTAAGAGGCCGTACAATATTTTGGAAGGATGTGCTTGTAAGATTCAACGACCCTTCCTTCAGCGCAGGAGCTACTGGGTGGTTATAGTTAATGTGCAGCTGCTCATGGAGGTCCATTATGGGCTGTATGGCAGCTAAACGTTGTAGATATGCTAATGTGTTAATGAGGAACCGAATTACGCTGGAAAAAATAGTTCCAACTTTGGCCACCAGGAGCAAATCTGGCGCTGTACAGCACTCGGTTTATGTTTCCGGTGCTCATATTGAAGAAACTATGTAACCAGTGGTTAATAATAAAATCAACATCATAGCATTACACATGGAAACATTTCTCTACCTCTTTCTTACATTCACAGCGCCAGATTTGAGCTTGATGGCCAAAATTTTAACTAATATTTTTTCACCGTAAATCGGTTCCGTGTGAGCGCATTAGAATATGTACCAAGTTTTGCTGCCATACGATAACTGCAGTCCACACTGGATCTCTGTGAGTAGCTGCACTTTAATTATAACCACCCGGTACAAAAATTCTTCAGCCGCCTACGTACTCACCCGCAGAGATCGAGCAGATAAACTCAAGCAAACAACAGGGGCCTGCAGTCAGTCACTGTCCCTACGATCCATCTATGCTTGCAAGAAGAAAAGAATTTAACATGTGATTCCATAAAAAGTACCTTCTGCTATTCACTTTATAGTTTTTTGCAGGTTATGGATGAATGTGTAGGTAGACACTATCTGATCAAAAGTATACGGACAGGTTTGTGTGTAATGCGGAATTGACCGCTAGATGTCACAAGAGGCAGACCAGAACAGCCGATATAAAAGGAGGCCATAGGTGGAAACATAACCGTCCAAAAGCACTTGTAAATAGCGACAATTAATCACCTATGGGTAGCAGCAACACAGACATAGCAAATACTGGTGAACCCCTGCAGCACTGCAAAGCTAACTGGCATTGCCAGCTGTAAACCAGCCGACCAACCGGCAACGCAGGGAAGCCGTGCTGCACACTAAAACGAAAACAAACCGAACCGAAATTCTTACACAGTGCGATCGATTTATGACCAATCGACCAACCTTGGCTTGTTGCAGGTACAGACGTTGCAGCTGGCCCAGGAGACTCACAGGTGCCCAGCCCAGCAGTACCCCTCATCGATAGGACTGACACTCTTTATGACGACCTAAGCTGTGACAACGGTACCAAACATTGCACGATACCCGAAACTGACAACAACCTCACCCTTGTATGATCTGTCGCAGATAGCAAGAAAACCACTACTGCTCTTACTACCAGACCAGACTGTCGCAGAGGTTTTCTTCCCTTGGCACTTTTTTCCCCCTCTGCCCTTGAAACTGCTATCCTTCGTTCGCTTTTCGTCCACTAACTACCTGCTCAACGCGATCGTATTGGTGGACAGTCCTACCCAGACGCACGGATAACATCACGACCCCACACCCCGTGAAGTCCTCTATTAGTAACTAGAAAATACGCAGATGACAGTAGAACTTTTGTGATGGCCACCATGTCGGTGTGGGCGTGGACGGACTCCACCCTTTATATATATAAAAAAGAAAATATGTTGCCAGTAAAGAAGCAGTAACAGTAGCTTGGGTATGCCAGCAGAGCTCAGTGACCTCGAAAGTGGATAGGTCATTGAATGTCACCTGAGAAACAAATCCATCACAGGCATTTAAACCCCACTAAAGCAGCCGAAGTTGAATGTTGGTGATGTGACTGTGAAGTGGGAAAGCAAAGGGACAAATACACCTAAACCAAGACCTGGAAGACTCATGTACTCATGGGCTGGCTAAATGGTTCAAATGGCTCTGAGCACTGTGGGACTCAACTTCTGAGGTTATTAGTCCCCTAGAACTTAGAACTAGTTAAACCTAACTAACCTAAGGACATCACACACATCCATGCCCGAGGCAGGATTCGAACCTGCGACCATAGCGGTCTCGCGGTTCCAGACTGCAGCGCCTAGAACCGCACGGCCACTTCGGCCGGCGATGGGCTGGGACGGCAGAGCATTGCGAATGACGATTAAAGCAAAACGCGTGAAATTAGGTGTAGGAATCACTCATGAGTTTCAGAGTGTTATCATCAATCCAGCTAACACATGACTGTGCGTAGAGAGTTGAAAAGAATGGGTTACAATGGTCGAGCAGCTTCTCATAAGCCACACATTTCTGTAGTTGAAACTTCCTGGCAGATTAAAACTGTGTGCCCGACCGAGACTCGAACTCGGGACCTCTGCCTTTCGCGGGCAAGTGCTCTACCAACTGAGCTACCGAAGCACGACTTACGCCCGGTACCCACAGCTTTACTTCTGCCAGTATCTCGTCTCCTACCTTCCAAACTTTACAGAAGTTCTCCTGCGAACCTTGCAGAACTAGCACTCCTGAAAGAAAGGATATAGCGGAGACATGGCTTAGCCACAGCCTGGGGGATGTTTCCGGAATGAGATTTTCACTCTGCAGCGGAGTGTGCGCTGATATGAAACTTCCTGGCAGATTAAAACTGTGTGCCCGACCGAGACTCGAACTCGGGACCTCTGTAGTTATTGCGAAGCGACGCGATTGGTCAGTGTATGACTGGAAACGAGTAATAATTTGGAGTGACGAATCACGCTACATTCAGCGGCCAGCCGGTGGAAAGGTAGTAGGTTTTGGCGAAAGCGTGGAGAACATTGCCTACTATCATTTGTAGTGAAGTAGGGAGGAGGCTGTGGTACGGCATGGCGACATTTTTGTGGTTAGTCTGTGATACCCTTGTTGCGCTTAAGAAACTGCTAAATGCAAATAGAACAAACCCAGTTTACATCATTGTGTACTACATTCAGTAGGGGAACACTTCGGAGAAGTTGATTGCTTTTATCGGCATGACAACGCACCCTATCATAGGGCAACATCTGTGAGGCAATGGCTTGTTGACAGTAAAAAAGCAAGCAGACAAACACGGTCCGAACAGGCCTTGAAGGCCCAGTGGTACCCACCGGCAGCCATATCATCCTCAGCCCTTAGGCGTCACCTGATGCAGATACGGAGGGCATATGCTCAGCACACCGCTCTCCTGCCATTGTCGGTTTTCGTGATCAGTATCGCTTCTTCTCAGTCAAGTAGCTCCTCAGTTGGCCTCACGTGGTCTGAGAGCATCCCACTTGTCAACAGCGCTCGGCAGACCCGAACGGTGACCCATCCAAGGGCTACCCAACTCCGACAATGCTTAACTTCAGTGATCTGACGGGAACCGATGTTACCATTGCGGCAAGGCCGGTGGCTTTGTTGACAATAACGCCTGCGTAGAGTCCCGACCTGAACCCAATGGAAGACCTTTGGGATGAGTTTGAACGTCGACATCTCTTCAGACCCCAGCATCCAACTTCAGTATCTACTTTGGCTTCGGCTCTTGGAGAAAATTAGGCCGCAATTCCTCCACAGACATTCAGAAAATAGGGTTCAAGCCGTCATAAAGGCGAAAGGTGGGCACAGCCCATATTAGTGACCACCGATACCTATTCGGATACTTTTGATCAGGTAATGTAAATAAAAAATGCACCCAAGACCTATTAGATCCGACGACGTACCGAAAACTAAGCGCAGATACGACGCAGCGTATCAGACGGAATACGAATCGATTAATCATGGCGTCTTCTCTGCCGGCGGACATACAGAGAAACCTGCTCAACACAGAAGCCCTACCACTTCGGCTCTATGGGTTACCCAAGATCCATAAGAACAACGTTCCACAAAGACCGATTATTAGCGCTCCTGGCTCACCGGCGTATAAAATGGCAAAACACTTGGCCTCTCTCCTCCAGCCACACGTTGGGAAGACCGACATACATAAAGGACTCAGGACATTTCATTGACACGCTGAAGAAACTGAAACTTGCACCAAACGACATCCTGGTCAGCTTTGATGTTGTTTCTTTGTTTACGAAAGTGCCACTCTGTGACGCTGTGGAGCACATAGGTTCCATTTTTCCGCAAGACATCAAAAAGCTCTTCCATGCATGTCTCACCAAGAGCTATTTCATGTGGAATGGCGATTTCTACGAACAGCTGGAAGGCGTCGCCATGGGTAGTCCTCTTAGTCCAGTGGTGGCCAAGTTCTTCATGGAACAATTCGAAGCACAGGCACTGGATTTGGCAACTAGGAAACCTAAGGTGTGGTACAGATACGTCGATGATACTTCCGTTGTATGGAGCCATGGAGAAGAACAGCTCGGTGACTTTCTAAGACACTTTAACAGTCTCCATGCCAACATAAAATTTACCATGGGAGTAGAAAAGGACAAAAAACTGCCATTCCTAGATGTGCTGATCACAAGGGAAGGCGAAAACCTGGGACACAGCGTGTATAGAAAACCGACACACACGGACCGATACCTGCACAAACTATCAAACCCCCACCCGAGCCAGAAAAGAGCCATGATTAATACGCTCGTAATGTGAGCAGGACGAATATGTGAGCCGCAGCACCTCAGACGCGAAATGAAACACCTGGAAACTGTTCTGAGGAGCAATGTGTACTCCATAAATTGTATTAGAAGTGTAACTGAACCAAACACTCGGCGAAGTAAGGAATCAGGAAAAGAAATGTCGGGTACGGCCTTTCTGCCATACATTCTCAGAGTGACGGACAGATTCGGTCGTATATTGCGCAAACATGGCGTAAAGACGATTTTCAAACCGACAAGGAAGATTAAAGAGTGTCTTAGATCGGCAAAGGAAAAAATGAACCCACTTGCAATGTCGGGAATATACCGTATACCATGCACATGCGGAAAAGTTTATGTAGGAATGACTGGACGATCGATCAACACCAGGATCAAAGTACATAAGCGACATTGCAGGCTGGGGCAGATGGAGAAATCGGCTGTGGCAGAGCACGCACTGAGTGAGACCGACCACGTAATAAAATTCGCCGACACGGAAGTTCTGGCTGTAGAGAAGCACTATCACACGCGCTAGTTCAGAGAAGCTGTAGAAATACAAAAACACGCGAACAGTTTCAACAAGAAAGAGTAAAGCCTAAGCCCTAAGGTAAACGAATCCTGGCTTCCCGTACTGCAGCGAACGACCGTCCCAGGTAGCCAGAGGAGAACCGCACCGGAAATGACCGCAGAGAAGCTCTCGGACGTTGGCACGCCAGGTACATATAGTATGCGGCCGCGAGCTCGGCTCCAGTTCACCACCGCCAATGGAGGGTGAAGCTTTGACAATGCCAGCCACTCGTGCTGGCGAAACGTCAGTAAAAGTATTAGATGAACGTCGGCTGAAGAACCTGAGATAGAAGCCAATAGGCAGCTTGTCAAAAAATGGAAGATCACCAAGCACTGATTTTGTTAAAATAATAGACCAATTTACACATATAAGAAACACGGAAAAACTTAGTTAAGGAAGACTCGAATTCAGGTCACTAAGGACATACGTTTTATTGACAGTTTACGTTTTTACATGGATGTTCATAATTATGAACTTCTTTGAAATTTCTTTTCGTTTCTATTTTGTCTTACAATAGAGTACTAGATACTATTTCATTCGTTATAAGATAATTCTGTGTTGCAGTTAATTTATTTGTGATGTTTATAATCCGAGTGAAACACGCTGTCTAACTACGTAGTTAAATAAAGATTTTCATAAGAAACAGTTTGGTTTAACACTTAATTAAAACTTATGTTGGCTACATTTGCAGTATTGCTTATGTGCAACGATGTAGTGATGAGTAGCATTATCAGAAAAAAAAAGTTAGTTCCATAATGAGGAAAACTGTGGACAACTCCAACATAGGTATATGTTTGAACGAGAATTTAGTCTTACGGATCTGGATTTTACTGATGACTGATAAAACAAAAACATTGTGTAGAATAAGTGGAACTTTAGCTACAAAAATTGTAGTGAAGCAGAAGGGACTACAAGATGTCGACAGATTTCCATATCTCGGCAACTTTATCTGTACGGAGACGTACGAATACTTGCAGACATCACCAACAGAATTGGGAAAGTTTCTGGAGTCCTCTTACGAATCATCCTACTGGTGGTCATATACGCACATGAGACCTGGTAAATGTCAACAAAATCACGTTAGGTGACGTTTCGGTAAGCGAGACATGGGGTGGCGAACTGAGAACATTGTTGATTTTGGGGCAGTTATGCTATGCGTAACTGCTTGTCGAACGTCGATGATAATACACTGAAGAGCCACAAAACTGGTACACCTGCCTAATACCGTGTAGGACCCCGCAAGCACGCAGAAGT
Organism: Schistocerca nitens; assembly: GCF_023898315.1. Classification (NCBI taxonomy): domain Eukaryota; kingdom Metazoa; phylum Arthropoda; class Insecta; order Orthoptera; family Acrididae; genus Schistocerca; species Schistocerca nitens. The sequence goes on along the minus strand of NC_064615.1, from coordinate 979,637,087 downwards.
GCCGCAACACGACGTGGCACGGACTCGACTAATGTCTGAAGTAGTGCTGGAGGGAACTGAACCATGAATCCTGCAGGGCTGTCCATAAACCCGTAAGAGTACGAGGGGATGGAGAACTCTTCTGAACAACACGTTGCAAGGCATCCCAGATATGCTCAATGCTGTTCGTGAGGTTGGTGGCCAGCGGAAGTGTTTAAACTCAGAAGTGTTCCTGGAGCCACTCTGTAGCAATTCTGGACTTGTGGGGTCTCGCATTGTCCTACTGGAATTGCCCAAGTCCGTCCCAATGCACAATGGACATGAATGGATGCAGGTGATCAGACAGGATGCTTACGTACGTGTCACTTGTCTGAGTCGTAACTAGACGTATCAGGTATCCCGTATCACTCGAACTGCACACGCCCCACATAATTACAGTGCCTCCGCCAGCTTGAACAGTCCCCTGCTGACATACAGTGTCCATGGATTCATGAATTTGTTTCCAAGACCCGAACACGTCCATCCACTCGATACAATTTGAAACGAGACTCGTCCGACCAGGCAACATGTTTCCAGTCATCAACAGTGCAGTGTCGGTGTTGACGGGCCTTTGTGTCGCGCACTCATGAAGGGTGCAGGAGTGAGCCTTCGGCTTCCAAAGCCCATATCGATGATGTTTCGTTGAATGGTTTGCACGCTGACGCTTGTTGATGGCCCAGCATTGAAATCCGCAGCAATCTGCGGAAGGGGTGCACTTCTGTCTCGTTGAACTATTCTCTTCAGTCGTCGTTGGCCCCGTTCTAGCAGGATCTTTTTCCGGCCGCAGCAATGTCGGAGATTTGATGTTTTACCGGATTCCTGATATTCACAGCACACTCGTGAAGTGGTCGTACCGGAAAATCCTCACTTCATCGTTATCTCGGAGATGCTGTATCCCATCGCTAGTACGCCGACTATAACACTACGTTCAAACTCACTTAAATTTTGATAACCTGTCATTGTGGCAGCAGTAACCGATCGAACAACTGCGCCAGACACTTGCTATCTTATACAGGCGTTGCCGCCCACAGCGCCGTATTCTGTCTGTATTTGAATAACAGTTTCTTTAGCGCTTCAGTGTAGTTACAAGAAGAAAGTGCGACGTAGTGCTGCGCTTGAAAGTTCTTCGAGATACGAACATCGAAGGATCGACCACATCGGAGTTACTGAGCAAAACATGCAGTGTAAGAAATAAGACATCCAAGATTAATAAAGCTCCCTTTTTGCTTTTGTAAGCTTCTGTAGATGCTCTTCGCTCAATATGAAACCATCTTGGAGACACCAGCAAATGTGAAAGCTATCAAAAAAATGCGTTGTGGAGCTAACGGTGGAAATAGAAAACTTAACATGTACGAAGCGAAAGGCTTGATGTCAGAAAGTTAGAGATAAGAAGCTTCTGAAACAGGTGAAATCATAAATATTTTGGAACGAACTTGTTAACTGTGGGCGTTACAACGCTATATGAATATTATACGGGCGATGAATAAAACTCTCCACTTGTCAAACCGAAAGCAACGTGTTATCCACTTTCAATTCCGATGATAATGCTTCACGCATTAGTGTATCCTGTTTACTTACAGAATCACGAAATCTATTAAGATCCGTAATTGGTCTGACGTCATTTTTAGATGGCTGAAGTAGCTTCTGAAGTGATCTACGAAAACGTCGTGGCTCAGTGCCCGAGCTGACATCATCTCCTTATCCAGTCACGCAATAAAGCACGGGTCTTTTTTCTGTTTCGTTCTCACTAAAAAAAAAAAAAAAAACCTGAACTCAGCTACTGCCAATATGACTACGACAAATATAATTTCACAGACGAAAACGTTGAGTCGTTACTCGTAAAATCTCGAAACTGAAGTGTACACCGACGTAGACAGCCAATTACGGAACGTGTTTCACGACGCTGATTTCAAGAAACGAGTTCCACAACTCGTAGTCTGTGCATAAAGTAGTCTTTACCTTATCCAGTGCCTGTTTCCCCCCCTAGTAGTGTTGCGGTCGAGCAGGCTGGGCCTAATGAGCCAGAGAATACATAGAGAGTTCTGTCTACTCTGACGCTGGAGTATTACTCCGTTGTTCACTGGTACTACGTAATTGGGGTAAATTTGTGCCCTAGTTTGTGATATATGTGGGTACCAGTTGATACCATGTTTCTACGATCTCACACATTTGAATAAGAAGTATGTGATTTCAACCTTGCGTAGGTATAATGACACACTGACAAGGGAACCCCCCCCCCCCCCCCCCATCGCCCCCTCAGATTTACTTAGAAGTTGGCACAGTGGATAGGCCTTGAAAAACTGAACACAGATCAATCGAGGAAACAGGAAGAAGTTGTGTGGAACTATGAAAAAAATAAGCGTAATATACGAACGGAGCAGTCCGTTTGCAGGATACCTAACATCAAGGACATTGTGAGCTGAGGAGCGCCGTGGTCCCGTGGTTAGTGTGAGCAGCTGCGGAACGAGAGGTCCGTGGTTCAAATCTTCCCTCGATTGAAAACTTTAATTTTTTTATTTTCAGACGATTATCAAAGTTCAGGACTCACACGCAATCAACTTCGCTCTCCAAAATTCCAGGACACGTTGAGGTTTGCTTGGACATATGCAGGATTTGACGGTCTACACACGGAAAAATTTGAAAACATGTTTTGGCAGAGCACAGGGAAAACTGTGCGACTGTGAAACTGTTGCATTCATTTGTTGCAGTTTATGTGACAAACTCTTATGTTTTCATCACTTTTTTGGGAGTGATTATCACATCCACAAGAAAACCTAAGTCGGGCAAGGTAGAAGAATCTTTTTAGCCATTCGCCATGAATACAAGTTAGGTGGGTCGACAACATATTCCTGTCATGTGACGCACATGCCGTCACCAGTGTCGTATAGTATATATCAGACGTGTTTTCCTGTGGAGGAATCGGTTGACCTATGACCTTGCGATCAAATGTTTTCGGTTCCCATTGGAGAGGCACGTCCTTTCGTCTACTAATCGCACGTTTTTGCGGTGCGGTCGCAAAACACAGACACTAAACTTATTGCAGTGAACAGAGACGTCAATGAACGAACGGGCAGATCATAACTTTGCGAAAATGAAGAAAGTAAACTTTTCACACGAGGGAAAAATTGAACCGAGGACCTCTCGTTCCGCAGCTGCTCACGCTAACCACGGGACCACACCGCTCCTGAGCTCATACTATCCTAGATGTTGCCTATCTTGCGCAAGGACTACTCAGTTTGTATATTTTGCTTATTTTTTTCATAGTTCCACACAACTTCTTCCTGTTTTTTCGATTGATCTGTGTTCAGTTTTTCAAGGCCTATCCACTATGCCAACTTATAACTAAATCTGAGGGGTGTGCGATGGGGAGGTTCCGTTGTGAGTAATATTTCCTGTTTAATTTGTGTATTTTTTAATGGGTTGGTCCATAAGTTTGGTGCGTTTTTCTGTAAGTTTAATAAACACAGGAGATATAACAGAGACTTCAGTCGCAAATAATATATTCTCCTTCACTATTTACAACTGTCTGCCAACACTGGGGTAACTTTTCGATTCCGTGACTGTAGAAATAACGTGCTTTTTAGGCGAAGCACTTGTTGAGCCATGTTCGGAGCGTATTTTCACCCGGAAATGAAGTTCCTTGAAGGTTGTTCGATAGAGTGCGGAAAAGATGAAAATCTGAGAGCGCAAGATCAGATGAATGAGGTGGGTTGAATGACTTCCCAACTCAGATCTTATATAGTGCTTTTTGACAGACTAGCGGAATGCTGATGGGCGTTGTCGTATAGTAGCATTCAACTGCGTCTGCAAGATGTCTCGTATGTTGTCAGCAGTGATGGTTAGACCTCGGGGAAACAATTCGTTGTACACCACACCGCCGCTGTTCCACCAGATGCGTAACATTTTCTTTTGCGGATGCGCGCGGCTCTTTGTACGGGAAGTTGCTGCTTCGTTTGGGCTTTCTTTCCCGTATGTTAGCATAAAGACACTATTTCTCGTCACCAGTAACGGTACAGGATAGGAATGGTCGGCGGTGCTCACGAGTCAATTGACGAAGAGCAAGCAGAGATGAAAATCTGGCCACCCGCTGCTTTTTTTGATTTTGGCTTAGAGCATGTGGTACCCATACACTCGATTTTTGAATCTTCCCGTCTGCATACAAATGGTGGAATGATCACAGTTCGTCACATTTGTCAGCTCTTGACTTCAAGGACGTGGATCATTGTGAATTAATGCGTCAGCACGATCTTAATCAAACCCAGAAGGTCTTCCTGGACGTGGTAAGTCACTTATGTCAAAACGATCCTCCTTAAAACACAAAACCCCCATACAGGGCGCAAATGTTTCTGGCTACTTTCGCTGCTCTCACCCCTTTATTAAACTCAAACAGAAGAATGTGTCGCAAATGTTCCACTTTTTCTAATTTCTAGCTTCCACTCCTCCACTCACTATCTTCAAATAACAAAATGACAAGTTGTAAAATCAAATAACAACAATGAACTGCTAATAAAAAAGGCAATCGATAAATAAACCCATAGCAACCGGAATATCAACATGTTATGAACTTATGTACAGTTAGTTCCACCGAGCGAGGTGGTGCAGTGGTTAGCACACTGGACTCGCATTCGGGAGGACGACGGTTCAGTCCCGCGTCCGGCCATCCTGATTTAGGTTTTCCGTGATTTCCCTAAATCGCTCCAGGCAAATGCCGCAATGGTTCCTTTGAAAGGGCACGACCGACTTCCTTCCAGATCCTTCCCGAGACCGATGACCTCGCTGTTTGGTCTCTTCCCCCAAACAACCCAACAGTCAGTTCGCAAGAAAGTGTAAGCCATAATTTTAAATGTAACGTCGGCAGCGCTGTCTCTGGTAGTGATCTCGAATCTCTAATCAGTGCACTTTTGCACAGTATATAGATAATGTTTGGTTTGTTTGTTGCCGTTTAAAATGAGTGCAAAATATTTGAAGCGTCAGGAGCCAGTGTTGCTTGTAAATCATCCAAAGGGACCAAAGCTTTCGTATGGAGCCACTGCTAAAATTCTTAGAAAGCAAAACCATTCGTTGCGGAGTGGGTCAGATGATATTTAGAGATTGGAAATGTGGATGATTTACCGGAGAGAGGGCTAAGGTGCCAAGGTGTAATCGATAATGGCGGCGATTGCATTAACTATTACATAATTCTGCAATTAGTAATAACGTGCATTTTCATCTAAACATATATTTATAATAACATATTTTATTTCATACAGATAACGGCGTACGCTTCCTTGTGGAACTGACTGTACCAACCTAATACATACCTGGAAAGAAGATTGAAAACTGATGTACGTATTTTCACATACGTTCTTCAACTATGTATTACTATGTGTATAGTGATGCATTTGTTTACTTCTGTAATTAAACTTGTTTCACCCAAATCGTCCTTGCCATACATCTGAAGCCATATGAAATTCATAGACTTGTAATCATTCTGATGACAAGGAGTCTTGAGAAAGGCCTGCAGTACACTTTATGACATTTCCAAAACTTCAGGAGCATAAGAGATTTTTTACGTGACTATAAACGTAGTTATTCGATGGAAGATATGGTGAAATACGTGTGTTTGTGTATTATAATGTAATTGATTCAGTTTCTGACAGCTGCAAGTAACTGTTTTTACTGCTAGCTGTGAAATTTCAGATGAAGTGCGCTTTCAGATAATAAAATATATATTAGAGACAGAAAAGAGTGTAATTTGCTATGAGCAGATAGTTTCCAGTTTTACGTTGTAACCTCAAAGTATAATGGGAGCCCATTGTGTGAAAAGTAAAACATTACTGCATGGAACGATCATGGTATCCTCTTTACATGGATAATCATTCGGTAAAAGTTAGCTCTATACAGTGAGCAGGTGATAAACTGATTCAGGAGAAGGACAGTTTTGCTTAAGTATTAATTTTATAAACTTAAGCTCAGCCTACCACTTCGTTGCATACTGGAATGCCTGGATGGATCCGTGACTCGAAGCTTCTGTGTTTGAACCATGTAACACACAGTTTATTTCGCTTATTTCAGATCCCACTACGAATTAAAATCAGTCCACAAACTACATGCAATTTATATAAAAGCTAAGTTTTCTGTAACGTGTGCATTGCAAATCTAATAATGTAAGCTGTTGTTAAAGCAGAGATGATACTATTGTGAACGTTATCATTTTTGTCATTTAAGGTGGATTCCAAAGAAATCAACCTGAATCCATCTTAAATGACAATATTTTCAGCAGCAACCTACATTATTAAATTTGCAATGTGCTCAAACACACACACACACACACACACACACACACACACACACACACACACACACCTTAATGTTTGCGATAAATATTTTGTTATGTTACCATGATATTCCCCAAATGAACTATAGGATGGCCTCATTTACAAATATCCGATTACGCCAACCGCTTGTACCCCCTGTCAGTTTGAAACTATATGAACATCAACTAACAGCAGAAATTGTATATTTATCTGCATGTTTTTAAAGCATTAACCAATGTATTACTCCAGTCTTTAGTTATTACATGTAACAGGTATAATCATAAGAACTCTTGCTTTGGAAAAGTGTTCTCTCCTCCAATCACTCCTTCCACCCTCTGTATCTGAATCTCCCTCTCTTTCTCTCTCTCTCTCTTTCTTTCTCTCCCTCTGCCTCCATCCCTTCATCCCTATGTCTGAATCCCAGCCAAATTGTTATTTATGTACAATTTTCAACATAATTATTGTATTTAATGTTTGCAAACGAGTATGAAATTTAAACTATATAAACTTGACAGAATCGGATTTGTACACCACCTGAAATGTATTTATTCCAACGCGATTCGAACAAAGATCTCCACAATGCATTAAATCTTATTCTGAAATAACGATGTTGTTATGATGTATACTCTTTCTACTGCGAGATAATGTTTTAATTTTGCAATATGTTCTCTGCGCCTAGCGGTTTCCATACACAATCTTTATTTACAAAATGTGACTGTTTGTATCTGATGTGTTACGACAGAAAGAGGAACGTGTGACCGCTGGACGTATTCTGTTTTACTTGTTTTATTTACACCGCAAGATATACGTTTAGTTTCTAGTAAAAAAAAAACGTAAACCATGTTCCGAAACAGTGTTTTTGTTTCTCGACTACACAGTGGCACAAGTTAACCCACAAATAATCATTGACTGGTACCAGTAAACTTGTTGTTTCATTCGATATCAAGTGCTTCAATTCTTCTTTCTTCTTCTTACCTCAGTGTCCATGTCTGAGCACCCTATAATGCCTCTCTCCATATAAAGCACTTCGCCTGTATGTTTCTCAGGTTCTTGTCCATGCACCCACAAAGAAGCCTCCTCTTCTTATTAAATGCCTCCATGCAATTGCTCTACGCGTTTTCACCCCCTTACTGCATCTCATATCCTCCGTTATTATGCTTCCCAGATATTTGAAAGCACTTTAGAATTGTTCTTATTCATCTTCGATTTACCACCACACATTTTGTCTTTTTATTACTAATTCTAATTCCGAGTTCCTCACAGGTCTTGTTTAATTCTTTTAACTTGCCAATTATAGTCCTTTCGCTCTCTGCCAATAACACCGTATCATCCGCTAATTGCATACATTCTATCCCCCTACCACTAACTCTAAACCGAATTTTTCAGACCGTGTTTTCTCAGCCTGAATGTCACGCAATCGCTCCTCTGGGATTCGAAAATTTGTTTGTGGTCTGATCTGATTCATTATAAATGATTTTTGAAAGCCTGCGACTGTCAAAACAGTAGGTTCGTTTATCAATAAATCTTCTGCTACCAGTCACGATTTTCTTTATTTACTTTTCGCACGACGCGTTTCGGGAAATGATTTCCATTTTCAAGTGCGCTTTTTGTGTGTATTATGCCATTTCTACGGATGTTGTCAATGTGTGTGAGAGTCTGCTTCATTTCGTTAACTTTTCCCGCAATATATAAGAAACATGCGATTTTTTAGTTGTTTATCGATAATACAGACAAAAAACGCACTTGAAAATGTGAACCATTTCCCGAAACGCGTCTTGCGAAAAGTAAATAAAGAAAATCGAGACTGGTAGCAGTAGATTTATTTGTAAACAATCCTATTTGTTTGTGGGCTATGTGTTACAGTCACTACTGAAAACGGCGTATGTCAAATGTTCGTCCGCTATAACCAGGATTATTCAAGGTTTTTGATGGTTCAAATGGTTCTGAGCACTATGGGACTCAACTGCTGTGGTCATCAGTCCCCTAGAACTTAGAACTACTTAAACCTAACTAACCTAAGTACATCACACACACCCATGCCCGAGGCAGGATTCGAACCTGCGACTGCAGCAGCAGCGCGGCTCCGGACTGGAGCGCCTAGAACAAGGTTTTTGAAAACAGCCAAAAGCAGCACTTAATATTTTTTACTGAGCGGTTTTGCTCTTCAAATGAACAAGAGCATTATGAGAGTATACACTATAAAAGAAACAATTTAACAAGGAAAACTCACACTGACGTTATGTAAAGTACATTTCTACTTCCAGTATGGTGAGTTAAGTTTACAGTTGGCTGAGAGCATTATAGATTGCGTTTAGAGTTGGCTGACAACGCTAAAGATTAAACTGACTGTACTATAGTACTTAAACTTACGTTTAATCGTCGTTTAAAGTGCAGTACTAAATGATGACATTTACAGCGCCAAACATGAAATTGACTTTACAACAGTATTTGTAACGTTCATAGTTTAGTTTATCCAAAGACAATTTACAATTAAAGAAAACGAAATGTACATTTCAATCGCCTGTTGTATGGGCGTGTGCGTAGACAGGTCATTTCTCTATACATCTTATCTTTCCAGAAATACGAATACATATGCAAGAAATAAAATATCTTTCAGAGTACATTATAAAAAATACATATTTAAAATGTCTATACAAAAATGCATTCAAAACTACCGTTTTTAAAAATATTACTGTTAGGATTATACGGCAGGTTTTATACACAAAAAATCTGGTACACGTGCCTATCATCGTTAGGTCCCCCGTGAGCACGCAGAAGTGCCGCAACACGACGTGGCATGGACTCAACTAACAGCTGAAGCAGTGCTGGAGGGAAATGAACCATGAATACTGCAGGGCTGTCCATAAGTCCGTAAGTGTACAAGGAGATGGAGATCCCTTCAGAACAGCCGAGCAGTCTAAGCCACTGCAGTCATGGACTGTGCGGCTGGTCCCGGCGGAGGTTCGAGTCCTCCCTCGGGCTTGGTTGTGTGTGTTTGTCCTTAGGATAATTTAGGTTAAGTAGAGTGTAAGCTTAGGGACTGATGACTTTAGCAGTTAAGTCCCATAAGATTTCACAGACATTTGAACATTTTTTTAAGCACGTTGCAAGGCAACCCGGAGATGCTCAATGCGACATGTCCATGTCTGGGAAGTTTACTGGCAAGCGAAAATATTTAAACTCAGAAGAGTATGTCTGGAACCACTCTGTAGCAATTCTGGACGTGTGGGGTGTCGCATTTTCCTGCTGGAATTGCCCAAGTCCGTCCGAATGCTCAATGGACTTGAATGGGTGTAGCTGATCTGACAGGATGCTTACGTATGTGTCACCTGCCGGAGTGGTATCTTGACATATCAGTAGTCTCATATCACTCCAACTGCCATGCCCCACACCATTACAGAGCGTCCACCAGCGTGAACGGTCCCCTGCTGACATGCAGGGTCCATGGATTCATGAGGTTGTCTCCATACGCGTACACACCCATCCGCTCGATACAATTTGAAACGAAACGAGACTCGTCCGACTAGGCAAAAAAAATGGTTCAAATGGCTCTGAGCACTATGGGACTCAACTGCTGAGGTCATTAGTCCCCTAGAACTTAGAACTAGTTAAACCTAACTAACCTAAGGACATCACAAACATCCATGCCCGAGGCAGGATTCGAACCTGCGACCGTAGCGGTCTTGCGGTTCCAGACTGCAGCGCCTTTAACCGCACGGCCACTTCGGCCGGCTCCGACTAGGCAACATGTTTCCAGTCATCAGTTGTCCAATGTCGCTGTTGACGGGACCAGACGAGTCGTAATGCTTTGTGTCGCGCAGCCGTCAAGGGTACACGAGTGGACCTTCAGCTCCGAAAGCCCATTTCGTTGAATGGTTCGCTCGCTGACACTTGTTGACGGCCCAGCATTTAAATCTGCAGCCATTTGCGGAAGTGTTGCACTTTTGTTGCGCTGGACGATTCTCTCCAGTCGCCGTTGGTTCCGTTCTTTCAGGGCCTTTTCCCGGCCGCAGCGATGTGAAAGGTGGCTACACTGAGCCACAGCGCCAGAGATTGCGCCAAAGAGTTTTATTCCGCCGCCTCCACTGGCAGTGCTTATTGAGAAGTAGCAGTAGGCAGTGCTTGTTGAGATGTGGTAGTGGGGAGTTCTTATCGAGAAGTCGTGGTGGAGAGTGCTTGTTGAGATGTAGCAGTGGTGAGTCGTTGTTGAGAAGTTCCCATGGAGAGTGCTTGTTCAGATGTTGTCATATTGTTTTGATGGGCTAGACACCAGATATTGTTGGATTGGGGATGCTGTAATGATCAGAGTGTGCTTTTCGTCAATATATATGAAGGTAAAAAATTCCTTTTTTTTATTATTTCAATGTCGTAAACAATAATGCCTCTTGGTCACAGGTTCAGTCAACAAAGCATCCGGCTCGTGTTCTTGTATTAGACTGTATTTCTGGTTTCTATGTGCAATTATAGTATTTCTGGTTTTTTTATAATTACTTCAGTATAAATGGTGTTTAAAATATCTGGTCTTATTGAGGAAGAACCGTGGCAGATGTGTACGTTGAATCACACTTCCACACACAGAACAGCTACACTTGTGTTTTGTTGTTTCCTAGGTTTTATAGTTACTGGGGACTTAATTAATTAATTGTGTTAACGGAAATTTTCTTTCATTCTTTGTTGTTATTCTTTGCAGTCAGATTGCGTACTAATACCAGTGAGGGCCAACCGTTTACGAGACTTCGTAATCGGACAAACAGCGACTAAAAAATAAAAAAAAATATTTGCATTATAAATAATTAAGCCCCCATGCACGTGGCGACCGCTGCTTCGGATCGTCCCTTGGAATCTTCTGGTAGTAAAAATAGCAGACAGTAGTATTGTTGTAGTAATTTGTAGTTTAGTAATTGTAGTCTATATTGCATGTGTAGATTTGGTAATTGTCATTCTTCTAATGGTATTTTTTTTGCAGAATTTAATTTTTGTTGTCTTGTATACGGGTTTGACAATTTTGTGCAATTATGAAGATTTCAATTGTTCGTTAATCGTGTTTGAGGGAAGCATTTCGTGTGAATGGTATTGTTGGTGATAAAGTGTCATTGTGTGTAATTTTCATATAGTGACGAGTTTTGTATGTTTTGTAAATGATTACGCGATCGATGAAAAAGGCAAAAATGATGAAAAGTGAGAATGACGAAGTTGTTAACATGGCGAACTCGCCGACACAGGAGAACAGTGTGATGAATAATGAAGTGGAAAACAATTTAATAAGTCGGGAAAATAGTCCGGATCCATTTCAAATTTTTCTCAATCAGAAAATTCACAGAATACGAGATTAACGATAGAAGATTCTGAAATAGTATCGAACACAGATAGCTTTACAGCTATGACGAAAGAAGTTGGTTTTGCGGGAAATGTTAGGGGTGAAAAGTATTTCGAACCAATTAACATGGAGCAGTTGATGGGTGCTATATTAAATTATGGATCACATATGGGAACAATGGGATCACGGTTAGACTCACTGGGATCACAAATAGGAACAATTAAAACAGAGATAGGAACAATTACAACTGGTATGGGAACAATGGTAACACAGTTAGACTCAGTGGGATCACAAATAGGAACAATTAGTACTGAGATGGAAACAATGGAAACACGGTTAGACTCACGAACAGGGACATGTTTCAAAAACATGAAAGATGGATTAAAGAAAGAAATTAGAGAAGAAGTACAACCGATTTTGAATTCTCACAATAATAGATTATTTGCAGTAGAGATTAGACAAAAGGAACAGGATAGAGGACAGGAAGAAAGAGATCGCGTGATAGTACAAAAATTTTCAGAGTTAAATTTACAACGTGCACACGATAAGGAAGAAATATTTGAGAGAATCGAGGAATCCGTACCAAATGACAGAATAAGTAACCTAACACAACAATATGAACAGTTAACTACTAAATGTGTTAATACTGAAACCCGAGTCGCGACACTTACAGAAGACGTAAATAAACAGAAAGAACAAATAGGTGATTTATCGGAAAGAGTTGAGGAGATTTCAGATAAATTGACAAGTATTAGTTTAAATGGGGACAGAGATTCGGATGATACAGCTCCATTACCATTTGCAGAAACCGAAGAGTACCAGAACATAAATAAGCATGTTGAAAAACAGGGAAAATTTAATACAAAAGCAAGTCAAACAAATTGAAGGCGAAATCGTAGGAAAAGACAGCAGAAGAAATTTAGAATCACAGATAGGAGAAGGGTTTGAAGAAAATAATTTGTTTCATTTACGGGATGCAACAAGAGAGCGCCATGCGCGCAAACTTGACAATAATCGACATTCGGACTGGGACAGACGCGGTAGGTCTTTGTCGCCACGAGGCGAAAACTTTGACTATAAACACTTTTTAACTGTTCGGAAATTTAAGATCTTTCGCAATTCTAAGAATGACATACATCCATGTTCATGGTTAGATCAATTTATGTACGCACTTCCACCAAATTGGCCACTAAGTCACAAATTGGAATTTATGTGTGGATATGTAGAAAACGAACCGGCGACGCGCATGCGCGCACTTATTAGAGATTGCAATAATCTAAATGATTTTTATCATGCATTTCTATCGGCATATTGATCCGAGAACACGCAAGACAGAGTCAAACATAGTCTTATTATGCAGCGTAATTTTAAACAGTCTGAGTTCCGCACGCCAGCAGAATACTTTGAAGACATGATTCGAAAGAATCAGTTCCTTTCCAACCTTTATAACCCGACTGAATTAATTCGCATTAGTTTAACTAAGCTGCCACAATCCATAAGACAAATTGCTTTAGCCGGAAGATGTTAAAGTCCTCAGGGGATTCACTACACTAAGTGAATATGTGCCGTAGCGTGCACAGGGCCCCGAGCTGTAGTGGTGCTATTTCTCTTTTAGTTTTCTGCACCGCTGCCTACTCTTCTACTATTCTTTGTATCTATCAAAACAACTCTTCAACTATCAATCTATCTAGAGAGTCGGTAAAGAATAACCGGATATGACTATTTTACCCAAAAGTGATTTCGGAAATTACCGTTTGGACTTACTGTACCTTCAGCAGCATTCATTCGTAACTTAAACGAAATTTTACCTGTTTATCTTCGTGACAATATTACTTCATATGTTGACGATATTCTTATTGCTAAACGTTCTTGGAGTGAGCACAACCAAATTTTGGATTCATTATTACGTATTTTTGCAAGAGTTAGCATTACAGTGAACTTGGAAAAATCTGAATTTGGTCGTTCTCAGGTGAAATTTCTTGGTCATATTATTTCTACAGAAGGTATTCTTCCTGATCCAGAGAAACTAGACGCTTTTCGAAATTATGCTGTTGCTACTACAAAACGTGATATTCGTAGTTTCCTTGGTGTCTGTAATTTTCTTAGACGCTTTGTTAGATTGGACAATTTGGCCACACCTCTTATGTGAACTATCTCGAAAGAATTTTAATTGGTGTTGGGATGAGGAAGCTCAGTCAAAAATTTGAACAACTTCGTGAGGAGAAAGGAAAGCGTAGCGATTAGACAGTATTATTTAGTTCGCAATGATATTCTTTTTAAACGAAAATCGGTCGACAACTCTGTTTGGTTAGTTTGCATTCCTGATGAGTGGGTTAATAAATTGATTTGGTATACACATTTCAGTTATGCACACTTTGGTCCCAGAAAATGCTTTCATAAATTAGGAGAAAATTGCTACTTCAGTAATATGGAAAAATGTATTCGATCTGTTCTTGCCAAATGCAAATTATGTCAAAAGGCTAAGCCGCCAACTATTTCTCACAGAGCACCGTTGTTTCCTATCATTCCAGCGAAATTAAAGGAGATGGCTGCAGTCTATTTGTTCGGTCCAGTGGTTTGTTCTACTAATGGTTTTGCGTACATTTTGGTAGCAGTAGAATTGACATCAAAATATGTGTGTTTTACACCTTTACGCAAAGCAACAGCTCGTTCAGTATCTAACGCTTTCATCAAACATTTTCTTAAAGAAGTGGGTCATGTTGATAAGGTTATATCAGATAATGGATCACAGTTTCGCTCTAAAATTTGGCTTCGTACTCTAAGGCGTCATAAGATTAAACCAATTTTCATTTCACTTTTTCACCCTCAATCTAACGCTTCAGAGAGATGGATGAAGGAAATCAATAAATTGTGTCGTCTTTATTGTCATCAGAATCACAGAACGTGGGATCAGTATGTTCATATTTTGTAAAAACATTCTGAATGAACTCCCTAATGATTCAACTTCTTTACCGCCTATATTGATATTAAAAAGTAAAGCACCGACAAATCGCATTTCTGAAATCGTTCCTTTTCCGCCTACATGGAAACTGCGGCATTCTGAAGTTGTCAACCTGGCTCTACAAAATATAGCATCTGCGGCTGTTAGAAGAGAGAAATCAGCTAAACGTCCTGGTCGTTTAAAAACCTTGTCAGTTGGTCAAAAGGTGTTAATTAAGTCTCATCGTTTGACTCACAAAGGAAAAGGCTTGTGTCGCAAATTTTTTCTGCTTTATAACGGTCCACATAGGGTTCGCAAAATCCTTCATGATAACACTGTCGAAGTAGAAACTCTTAAATCTCGGCGCTCTAAGGGAATACATCATATATCGAACGTTAAAATTTTTGTGGAATGACATACTTTTGAGAAACCAACAGTTATACGTAAACACACGGAGTGTACAAGGATACCGCGCCGTGTTCCGGCGGCGGCACATACTCAAAGCAACAGTCAAGTCTGCTCGGCGCACAAGGCAGTCGTTGACCGTAAACAATTACTTCCTACGTCACGCGTACCTACAGCTGATCGAGCGCTCAGTGCGAATGCACTGACACCCGTAAACAAATACACAATGTAATTTCTCCGATTAAATTCAGTATAAAGCTATAGTGACTTGATAAATTATGTTATTAACGTTCAGTATTTTTTCAGGATATGGTTGTATGAAATATTTAAGAACTTCAGGTAAATTCTGTGTGTGTCCGAAGTTAGGAGGACTTGCTATCGAGAAATTTTCAGGAAGAATGTAATTTCGAAAAAGAAACTAATAAACTAAAAAGGTAACTATTAATTGAGTTTATTTTTCAGGTTACATATTTCCACTTAGGTACGTACTTCAGACGTAATTTGCTGCTCGCGATTGCGTGATTTATACTTTGTGCTAATTTTATGTTCTATGAATTTACTTATGAAGCGACGTGCTTGCGTACATTAACTGATTTGACAATGATTGATTAATGAACAGGGTTGTTATTTGTGTATATTATGCATTGCATGGGTACACTGCTTTTTCACTGATGTCATATTTTTCTATTATGTGTCAGCTGTGCTTATTTATTTAAATTATAATTGTCACCTGATTAGTTGTGCTGATATGGTTATGTATGTAAGTTATACTTTGTGATTTATCTGCTTGCGCCTTCATGTTTACTTATTAAGATTACATATGAACATTTATTTGCTTATGCTGATATGATGCTAATGACCTGTTTATTATGTAAGATACATATTTGTCGCTTTGCGTATGGATTGCATATTTACACATTTCTGTTTTGTTGTCATAACTACTATTTAATTTGGTATATAGAAATGCTGATGTACTGTGTACGAACATGGACTTTAGGTCACACTATGGTATTAATTATAGATTGTTCGCTTGGCAGAGCCTCGTTGTAGGAATTGTGCTGCATCCACTTGTTGACATTCCGTTCTCTACTGGTATATTTACTCGCTGTTGCATGTTTTGCTTACGCTCAGTGCCTTATATTCTAAGATAAGATAATTTGGTATATAGAAATGCTGATATACGGTGTACGAACATGGAGTTTAGGTCACACTATGGTATTAATTATAGATTGTTTGCTTGGCAGAGCATCGTTGTAGGGATTGTGCTGCATCCACTTGTTGACATTCTGTTCTCCACTAGTATATTTACTCGCTATTGCATGTTTTGCTTACTCTCAGTGCTTTACATTTTAAGATAAGAAAATGAACTGCTATAATTCTACGAACGACGTTGGTACAAGAAACTTCATTGAAGTCACATGAGCTGGAGGTTTTATGGAAGCTGTATAAATTTATGCTAATAGGAGGGAAGCTAACGACATGGCATACCAACACTAGGTTTAGACCATTGACAGTTATTACACTGCATACTTCGTGAGCAATTGAAATAGCAAGTGACACTTGCTTGACACAAGAAATACTCCACATGTTTGCTTCTGTTTTGCCGTGATTCTTGAAGTGGTGTACACACTGTGAAATATTATGATCATTCACACTCCGTACTCGTACTTACTTACTGAGAGTTATTCAAACTAAAGGCTGTTAGAGGTCATGTATTCATTTCTTTTATTTAATGATGGACAAGGTAACCAAAATGTATTTTATGATTCATAATGAGTAGAAGATTTGGATCAGATGGATTACACAGAGGTTGTGTGTGGACATTGTGTCTTCGGATTGTATGGGATGATGAAGTTTGCACTTGGATTTTATCTGTACTTGATCAAGGAGACTGACTAGAGGGAAGAGTTGTTATGGAAGTGAAATGATATTGGTAATAAGGTTTATATGTATCGACGTATTGAAGAGGTATTATTGAGGTATTGAGATTGTGTGAAGTTGATGATTATTGGAGTTTTGGTGGACAAGAGGTAAGGTAAATGATATTGATGATAAGGTTTATATGTATTGATGTAAGAAGTATTATTGAAGTATTAAGATCATGTGATGATGAATATTATTGGAGTTTTGGTGGATAAGAGGTAAAGTAAGTGAGGAGCATTTTTTTTTGTTGGTTTATATGGAACAAGGAGGATGAAGATAGCAGACTAGAATACTCAAGTTGAAGGAAGATTGTCTACACACACACTTTGTTAAATCACTAAGCAGTATATTTTTTTTTTTTTTTTTTTGGGAGAGGAAGTAATTGCATATCTTGGCACACTGACAGTTGTTCAGCAACTGTACGTTTTGATTTGGCTTGGCAAACATTGGTCTTGACATGATGATTATGACGTTGACTAACTATTATTGACTGTTACACACTGCTGCCATTACTATTTGATACACATGTCGAACATCAAATTTTGACAGAATTGCATTTACACAGTTAACACTATTCAATTACACAGTAGTACTAAATGTGGATGAAAGATGAGTGAGTGTGTTTTGTGTGTTTTCCTTTCCTAATCCCAAATTATTGGTACCGACCTATCTCCTAAATATTATTTTACTTGTTTCTTGCGGCTTGCACTGACACCCATAAATATTATAGGTTTACTGTTATTTGTGTATTGTAATAGTTAATATGACAATTATCTGATATCATTTGGGTGTTTGTTATAATTTGTATGTTTAGTGTAAGAGCATTGAGAATAATTTTGTAAAAGCAATTGTGTGTGCATTCAAACTGTTGTTCATGCCTGCACCTGTTCAACATTAATTTCTGCTGATGAACTCTGATGAACTGTCTAATTAGTGATAGTGAATATTATGGACTGTTACCTGCACTTGTTCAACATGATGGGTGCCACTAGGAGATGTTTAATTTCTGCTAATGAACTCTGATGAACTGTCTGATTAGTGATAGTGAATATTATGGACTGTTACCTGCACTTGTTCAACATGATGGGTGCCACTTGGAAATGTTTAATTCTGCTAATGAACTCTGATGAACAGTCTGATTAGTGATAGTGAATATTATGGACTGTTACCTGCACTTGTTCAACATGATGGGTGCCACTAGGAGATGTTTAATTTCTGCTGATGAACTCTGATGAACTATTTAATTAGTGATAGTGAATATTATGGACTGCTGTCTGCACCTGTTCAACATTACTGGGTGCCACTGATGGAACTGCTTCTATTGAAATAATGTCACTTGTTGGTGTCTGCACCTGCTCAACATTGCTGGGTGCCACTGATGGAACTGCTTCTACTGAAATGATGTCACTCGTTGGTGTCTGCACCTGTTCAACATTGCTGGGTGCCACTGATGGAACTGTTTCTATTGAAATGATGTCACTTGTTGGTGTTTGCACCTGTTCGACATTGCTGGGTGCCACTGATGGAATTGCTTCTACTGACATAATGTCACTTGTTGGTGTCTGCACCTGCTCAACATTGCTGGGTGCCACTGGTGGAACTGCTTCTACTGAGATAATGTCACTTGGTGTCTGCATCTGCTCAACATTGCTGGGTGCCACTGATGGAACTGCTTCTACTGAAATGATGTCACTTGTTGGTGTCTGCACCTGTTTAACATTGCTGGGTGCCACTGATGGAACTACTTCTACTGAAATGATGTCACTTGTTGGTGTCTACTCCTGTTCAACATTACTGGGTGCCACTGTTAGAACTGTTTCTACTGAAATGTTGTTACTTCTTGCTGTCTGCACCTGTTTAATATTGCTGGGTGCCACTGATGGAACTGTTTCTACTGAAATAATGTCACTCGTTGGTGTCTACACCTGTTGACCATTGCTGGGTGCTACTGCTGGAACTGTCAACTACTTGTTTATTGAACTATGGAAAGCATTTTATGTGCATATTTGTATAAACTGATTTTTTTGTGTATTTACTGTTTGTGAAATGTTTCGAGACTCTTACCTACACCTATTTGACATTGCTGGTGCCATAGATTGAATGGTACTTGTGTAAACTATTATGTAAAATCACATGTATGAAAGCATTTGTATTCCTTACTGTATTTTATATATTAGGTTATGGAACGGTCAGTGCAAAGCCAAAATTTATTTAGTGAAGTGATATTTACTTATTAATATTATCTTTTATTTTTGTCTGTATTTTTTTTGGACGAATTTCGTGGTATTTTCACCACCAATGCTGGCAAAAATACCATCAAATTCTGGCCCGTGGAGGAGGGGCATATGAAAGGTGGCTACACTGAGCCACAGCGCCAGAGATTGCGCCAAAGAGTTTTATTCTGCCGCCTCCACTGGCAGTGCTTATTGAGAAGTAGCAGTAGGCAGTGCTTGTTGAGATGTGGTAGTGGAGAGTTCTTATCGAGAAGTCGTGGTGGAGAGTGCTTGTCGAGATGTAGCAGTGGTGAGTCGTTGTTGAGAAGTTCCCATGGAGAGTGCTTGTTCAGATGTTGTCATATTGTTTTGATGGGCTAGACACCAGATATTGTTGGATTGGGGATGCTGTAATGATCAGAGTGTGCTTTTCGTCAATATATATGAAGGTAAAAAATTCCTTTTTTTTATTATTTCAATGTCTTAAACAATAATGCCTCTTGGTCACAGGTTCAGTCAACAAAGCATCCGGCTCGTGTTCTTGTATTAGACTGTATTTCTGGTTTCTATGTGCAATTATAGTATTTCTGGGTTTTTTTATAATTACTTCAGTATAAATGGTGTTTAAAATATCTGGTCTTATTGAGGAAGAACCGTGGTAGATGTGTACGTTGAATCACACTTCCACACACAGAACAGCTACACTTGTGTTTTGTTGTTTCCTAGGTTTTATAGTTACTGGGGACTTAATTAATTAATTGTGTTAACGGAAATTTTCTTTCATTCTTTGTTGTTATTCTTTGCAGTCAGATTGCGTACTAATACCAGTGAGGGCCAACCGTTTACGAGACTTCGTAATCGGACAAACAGCGACTAAAAAATAAAAAAAAATATTTGCATTATAAATAATTAAGCCCCCATGCAGATGTCGGAGATTTGATGTTTTGCCCGATTCCTGATATTCACGGTACACTCGTGAAATAGTCGTACTGGAAAATCCCCACTTCATCGCTACCTCGGAGATGCTGTGTCCCATTGCTCGTGCGCCGACTATAACACCACGTTCAAACTCACTTGAATCTTGATAACCTGCCATCCTAGCAGCAGTAACCGATCTAACAACTGCGTCAGGCACTTGTCTCATATAGGCGTTGCCGACCGCAGCGCCGTATTCTGCCTGTTTACAGATCTGTATTTGAATATGCATGCCTATACCAATTTCTTCGGCGCTTCAGTGTAGTTTGGTTGCTTATCTACAGCACTTCATCAAATAACTAGAAGAACGCACGTACATTAATTTCATTTTGTTCGTTTGATAAATTTCGCGAGTTTTTCTTCTTTTCTACGCAAGTGTCGAATTCTTCCAAAACATTTAGGAAAGAACCTTCATTTACGGTGTGGATAATTGTCATACTATCTTGTGTCCCATCTAATGTATGTTTATTTTTCTCAAACGTTCTCCCAGTGTTGTACGCTTCGAATTCAAATTGCACTGTTCCTTATAATGTGGCTGTTTTCACAAACTTAGTTTTAATAATCGCTCCATCTGCAGGCAACGCCTGCTCTTGGTAGAATTCGTTTTTGGCTGTAATTTCTGGGTAGTGACAGTTGGATGTTATTTGGTAGTTCCTACCATAATCTCCCCCCTCTTTCCTTCTCCCATCTAGTGTCCACGTTTAACAATGCCCAGTCCAAGTAATTAATAAGCTAAGTCTTTTATGAAGATTTGAGAGAAGAGAAGATTACCATCAAATGGTTCAAGTGTCTCTCACCACTATGGGACTTAACATCTGAGGTCATCAGTTCCCTAGACTTACAACGACTTAAACCTAACTAACCTAAGGACATCACACACATCCATGCCCGAGGCAGGGTTCGAACCTGCGACCGTAGGAGCAGCACGGTTCCTGACTGAAGCGCCGAGAACTGCTCGACCACAACTGCCGGCAGATTAGAATCAACATTCAAGTTTACTTAGCATGTCATGTTGAGATGGGTCCAGTTCTTCTTGTGTAGGGGTCTGATTTTTGAAGTTGAAAATCTCCCATCAAGTCCTCACGGTTGCTTTGAGCAAAATAAATTGGAAGACTGCTGCTTGAGTAATTTTTTTTTTACGTAAATATGTCTTCCACTGATTTTCTTACATTGTAATATATCATGCAGTATTTTGATTTTTCACATTAATAAAGCCGATGTTACACTGTTCGTACCGATTATACAAAAATACGTCCGATCACATCAGAGGCAAACTTACGACTCTCACACCCTGTGAAAATAACAATATTCCAAAGGGTTTACAATTTTTCTTAACGAATGGATTCCTAATAGTTTTTGTTACATTATTAATTTCGATTATTATTTCATGAATAATCCAGAAATAAACAGAGTAAACAGCACAGGATAGCGTAATTAATAACTGAAATTTCAAGTGTGTAAATAATTCGTAATTTCAAATGTTTATAAAAAAAATAATTTTTACATTCAGAACTAGTACATATCGATTATAACATTGAAACTAAAATATTTTATAAAGTAATTCCTTTTCATAAATTTTAACTTGGTATATAACATACTGTGTAAAAAATTGTATGAAAGTTTTCAGGAAAGCGACAGATAATATTAACCTGTCCAAAATTCGAAAAAAAAAAATCTGGTATCGACAACTACTGTTGAGGAAACGTAATGCTAAAGGAGTATGTCCCGTTACACTACCGCCGGCCGGTGTGGCCAAGCGGTTCTAGGCGCTACAGTCTGGAGCCGCGCGACCGCTACGGTCGAAGGTTCGAATCCTGCCTCGGACATGGTTTTGTGTGATGTCCTTAGGTTAGTTAGGTTTAAGTAGTTCTAAGTTCTTGGGGACTGATGACCTCAATTGTTAAGTCCCATAGTGCTCAGAGCCATTTGAACCGTTACACTACCACTGTCCTATACCACGCGCAATTTTTTTGACAACGTGGAACATGGCGGAGTGTTGTTCACTTTATCTGTGGTCGCGCTGCCTGTGGCACTTTCTCTCTCCGGGAGCGTCGGAGACTGAGGGGAGGCCGTGGTGGGCGCCGACCACCGCCACTTATCGCATCAGCGCTCGTTACGAGCCACGGCCGCCCGGCCGGACGCCGGGGTCGGCAGTGTCCGCGGGAACCCCACCGGCGGTCGCGTCGCGTCGTGTCGCCTGCGACAACCGCGCGCTCGCACCATGGCGACGCTGGGGACGCTCAAAAGGGGCAGCGTGCAGATCCAGAGGGCCGCCATCAAGGCCACAGGTGGGTCCGCCGGTTTCCGCAACGCGATCCAACCACTAACACGAGCTCAAGTGCATCAGCACCAGTGGTGTAAAGCAAGGAACAAATACGTGAGGCTTGTGTTTGTGTCATCAGTCTCCAGGTATCAATGGAGATGCTGCACCTCGTTACTATACACAGGAAATTAACCAGAACCAACCGATTCAATTTTCACCCAAAGAAGTTACGTTCGTAGCGCAATCCTATCCGTCATGAAATTACCACACACTGGTATACTAAATTCATACTAACTCTCTGTGAAATCTTCCCGAAAAGAATAGCTGAGGGCTGCTTTGATGATTACACCACATGCTTCACGTGGTCAACTTGGTTTACACAAAGAGTGTAACTCCACAATAACTTTGATAGTTAAAATAAATTACATCTAAACGCAATTTACAAAAGAAAAACCTCGAACTGGTTACTATCGTCTTACTATTAACCTAATGGGTCAAACAATAGTATAAGCACGTGGTACTGCTCTCACAAAGTACACCCCACGTGGGTTGAACATAAAGAAAAGTTGCAATATTGAAAAATATTGTCAAGACGAGACGTTATAATCTCACACACATTCGCTTTTAAGATTGATGATCTTAGTTAGAGTTACGCATCATCAACACGTGGTTCCACTTTACTCACAAAGTAGTCACAAATCAACTACTAGAAGATATTCTGAACTTCACACTCGAATTACACTGTGTTGCAATTTATGATAACATAAGATATTTTAGATCTAAACCTGAAATAAAGCTGATTAAATTTTCAGTTAGGCTGAACTTAAGAAATCAATTGTTCTACGGACTTAGTAGAGACGCGCTTAGCCGGAGATCTTACCACTTCAGACGCTCGCCACGGACAGACTGCCCTGGGCCCCTACCGAGGGTGCTTCACAGATACAGACGGAAGTGACCAGAGAAGCAGCTTCCTATACCAACATGACACGGGATGGACAGGATCATACCAAGAATAGAAACCTCTTTGCTTTTAGAAAGCGTAGCTACCTTTTCCGACGTTGGTCCTACTGTTCTCTAGCAGACAGGCTCCTTTCACACAGAAGGGAAGGAGGGTGACAGTATCTTATCATATACAGTATATAAAAGAAAGCGGATGTAGGTTCCGTATGAGACTGTGTGACATGAATTACATATAAACTGTGTTTTAAAGTGTAATAGCGTGACACATCGTTTTTGATTATATGTAAAAGTAACGCGTTCCACTGCTCAGTCTCCTCTCAGATAGAGTCAGAAACACCACAGTAAATTTAGAAGAGGAATTTATGCCATAAATGACAACAGATTTAAGAAATTAACATGAAAGGAATCCAACAGAGACCTTTCAATACTTTTCTCTATTGGTATACACTAAGCCGACAAAAGTCATGGGATACCTCCGACTGTCGTGTTAGACCTCTGTTTCCCCAGTGTAGTACACCAACTCGACGTGGCATAGATTCAACAAGTCGCTGGAAGTCCCCTGCAGAAATAATGAGCCGTTCTGCCTCTATAGCCGCCCATGACTGCCAAAGTGTTGCTGGTCCAGCTGTTCAAATGGCTCTGAGCGCTATGGGACTTAACATCTGAGGTCATCAGTCCCCTAGACTTAGAACTACTTAAACCTAACTAACCTAAGGACATCACACACATCCATGCCCGAGGCAGGATTCGAACCTGCGACCGCAGCAGCAGCGCGGTTGCAGACTGAAGCGCCTAGAACCGCTCGGCCACAGCGGCCGGCGCTGGTCTAGCATCGTGCACGAAGTGACCTCTTGATTATGTCCCAAAAATGTCCGATAGGATTCGTATCGTGCGATCTGGTTGGCCAAATCGTTCTCTCGAACTGACCAGAATATTTTTCAAACCAATGGCGAACAGTTGTCGCCCACTGACATGAGGCACTGTCATTCATAAAAACATCCATCGTTGTTTGGGAACATGACGTCCATGAACGGCTGCAAATAACCGAACATCCAGAGGCCCCAGTCCATTCCATGTAAACACAGCCCACACCATAACAGAGCCACCACTAACTTGCACAATGCCTTGTTGAGAACTTGGCTCTATGGGTTCGTGGTGTCTGCACCCCACTCGAATCCTACCATCAGCTCTTACCAACTGAAATCGGGACTCATCTGAGCAAGCCACAATTTTCCAGTCATTTAGGGTACAACCGATATGGTCACGAATCCTGAACAGGCGCAACAGGTGATGTGCTGTTAGTCGAAGCATTCGCGTCGACCGTGTGCTGCCATAGCTCGTTAATGCCCAATTCCGCCTACTCTCCTAACGGATACGTTCGTCGTACGTCCCACAATCATTTCTGCGATATTTCACGCAGTGTTGCTTCTGTGTTAGCAACTCTAAGCAAGTGACGCTGCTCTCGGTCGCAAGTGAAGGCCGTCAGCCACTGCATTGCTAGTAGTGGGAGGTAATGCCTGAAATTGTTTATTCTCGGCACACTCTTGACAGCGTTGATGGCGGAATATTGAATAACGATTTCCAAAATGGAATGCCACATGCGTCTAGCTCCAAGAACATTCCGAGTTCAGAATCTGTTAATTCCTGTCGTGTGTCCGAAACCATTTCACATGGATCACCGGACTACAAATGACAGCTGCGCCAATGCACTACGCTTTTATACCTTGCGATGCAAAACTACCACCATCTGTATATGTGCATGTCGTTATCCCACGAGTTTTTGTCACTTCTGTATATATTCCGTTCAAGGTTCACACTATCGCATGGGAGTGGACAGAGAAGCATGTCCCCTATGTTCTCAGTTATTTGTTGGATGTATTTTAATTTCTGTCTTCCTCTACAGTTTTTACCCTTTACATCTTCCTCTGGTACTACGGAAAATCGATACGCATGCGATAGCTTGCGCTATACTTGATATTCCAAAACGCACACAAAAACTGGATTTTCTCAGGGCTAATACCGCGGGTTCTGCTGGTGATGGAAATATAGGGTCAGGTGTTTTCGATAGCCATCGGGCTAGGGACCATCCTCCAGCTTAGGCAAATAAAGCAATTCGATTGGTTGTTTTTGCATTAGATGCGGTCTACGGTGCACCTTAAGAGATTTTATGGACGCACCAATTAGTTCATGGCCGATTTTTCCGTAAAGCATGGTTTTCGAGTACTAAAACCAATCCTCCGAATTCCGGATGGCTATGCACAGCAAACAGCTGATATTTTTACGATATATTTCTGAGATCCCATTTTCCGGCATCTTTGAAAATTTTGTTGATAGCTTTATCCGTTTCCCAGATGCAGTGGTTCAAAGTCATACTGCTTGTATACGTAAAATACGCACGTACAATCCGGTATGAGGCGAAGACTTAGCTTATAAAGTGACGTAGCAAGGACAAATATTCTGTAAGGCATCTCCACTATCATCAGATGAGTTTTAGGAATCCTATGTTGCAGTAGTGAGGTATATGCAAAATGTTTCTGCACATAAAATCCGGACTGAGGTGTAAAGGTTTGTAGATTTGCGATTTTTCAATTTCACGTAAGTAAACTATCAAAACCCATAAAGTTATTGTCGTGTGAGCAACTTGCCCTACTGTAGAAGGGAAAAGAAGGGAACCAGCGGAGAAAGCTTCTATTGGAGCACAGAAAAGGCGAATATGCTCCCGTTTCTTAAAAGACACTGACTGAAAATTGGGGTACCAGCTGCCTCATCTACGTTCCTCAGCACCTTTACAAAAATTTCTCAAAAATTTTTGGCATGCGAACCTATTCGCGCTATGTTATGCGGAGAGAGAAGGAGCCAGTGGCAGTACGAAAGAGGCGGAAAAGTAATGAAAACTGAAAGGTAGTACACGATGATTGTGGTGCAGAAAGAGCAAAGAAGACAATGGCAGTGTGAGAGAGAGACAGCGACACAGTGGCAGTGAAACGTTGTTTGACAGTGACAGAACAGTGCTAGGAAAAGAGTGAAGGAGACAGCGCCAATGGGAGAGGGATAAAGAGAAGGAGAAAGTGGAAATGGGTGAGAGCCAGTAATAGTGAGAGACAGAGACAATGGCAATGCAATGACAACGAGGAAGAGAGAGATAGTGACAGTGGGAAGAGACAGCAGCAAAGCGAAGGAATGAAGTAAGAGAGAGCAAGAGGGGGACAGTAACAGCGAAAGGAGACAGAACGAAGAGGATGTGTCTGTGAGAAAAGGAACAGTGACAGACACCAATGACAGTGAGTGGTTAATGAGTGAGAAAGGTCAGGTAGGAAAGGATGGGTCTAAGCGACTTAAAGCGATGGACTAGTGGGTGTGAGCGAGTTACAGTTGAGGGAGCTTGCGGTAGTGAGAAGTGAGTTGCACATTAAAAAGAGCGCGAATTTGTCGCATGCCGGAATCTTTGGGAAATATATGAAGGTGCTGAGGGAGGTACGCGTAGAATGCGGCGGCTGGTACGCAGTTTTTCAGTCAGATTCTTTTAAAAAACAGGAGCGGATTCGCTTTTTGTATGCACCGATAGGAGCATTTTTCCTCTGGTTTCCTTTTGTTAGAAAACATATCCTACCATGCTGTCGCTTCTTTTCGGCTGTGTTTCCCGCATGTTCCTTTTTTCGCCGATTCTGCGGAGAAGCTCCTCATTTCTTATCAGTTCACCTGCTTTTCAAAATCCATCTATAGCACCACATGTCAACGACTCCATTCATTCCTTTTCCAGCCGGCACGGTAACTCAGCGTGTTCGGTCAGCGGGTTAGCTGCCCTCTGTAATAAAAAAACTGAGTTAATGGATCAACGACGAAGTGAAACGGGTGTCTTGCGACGTCCGCCCCAAGCAGATACAAAGAACGAAGACGAACAAAATGAGATTTAAAAAAAAGTGGTCAGCGTGATGGATTGCCCTCCAACGGGCCCGGGTTCGATTACCGGCTGGTTCGGGGATTTTCTCTGCTCAGGGACTGGGTGTTGTCTTCATCATCATTTCATCCCCATCCGGTGCGCAGGTCTCTCAATGTGGAGTCGAATGTAATAAGACCCACACCATGGCGGCAGGACCTGCCCCGCAAGGGGCCTCCCGGCCAATGACGCCAAACGCTCATTTCCATTTTTTTTGCCAGAAATGCCCTTTACCTGTTCTAGTGTATTTTTTATGTTCTCCTTTCATCGCCTGTCATGTGTTATTTTCCTTTAAAAGTGGCGGAATTCCTTAACTTCGTAGTCCCAGATTTCGATGTTAAGTTTATCGCTAAGCACTTTTCTATTACTCCTCATTACTTTCGTCTTTCTCGGGTTTAGTCTCCATTCATATTCTGTAATCTCTAGACTGTTCGGACGACCTAATGAGCAAAATGGATGGATTTTGGCACGATATCCCTCAGCAGACATCCAACAACTGTACCAATCAATGTGAAGCCGAATAATTGCTTGTGTAGGAGCTGGAGGTGGACAATCATCTTATTGCCTTGCTCAGTTTGTGAAGCTTTTTCTCTTTTATACATCATCCATTTTTCCTGGGATTATAATCTACCGATTTCCGTCCCATTCAGGTAATTTCTTCGTGATGCGTCTTTTTTTGTCGTAGGGTGTATTTCAACACGAGGTACACAGAAAGACTTAAAGCGCTGTACATACTCGAATGGTTCAAATGGCTCTATGCACTATGAGGTTTAACGTCTGAGGTATGAATGCCCTAGACTTAGAACCACTTAAACCTAACTAACCTAAGGACATCACACACATCCATGTCCAGAGCGCGGTTCCGGACTGAAGCGCCTGGAACCGCTCGGCCACAGGGTACATAACTGTTTTGCAGTCAGGTAATAGGACAACCACTCAAAACGGTCAAGGAAAACTTTGGGCAACTACCAGTGTAAATTTTTAATGAAAATTTTATGAAAGTCTGTACCTTGAAAATAGGCATACAAAGACTGTAATTCTATAGCTAGAAATTTAATGGTACCTGGAAAAAAATTTTGAACAACATAATTCGTTCGTGTGTTTTGCGATGGTTCTGTAAGTAAATATTCTCAAAATCATCTCACTGAAATCTTCCATTTCCGTTTGTTAGAACAATTTTATATTTATCTTACACATCTGTATTTTCGTTGATAAATTTGGCAATATATGCTGTATTTACGGTGTTTATAAATGTTAGGGTGATAATGATTTATTGTTTGCTTTATTTCGCCTCGAAGCCCAAATTATTTTAGTACACAGATAATTACATATTTTAGCCTTATGATACCCTTCTATAATGTCAGTTTTTCACGTTTTGGCTCTAGTGCAATTGTATACCAATAAAGCTTGGCTCCACAGATTTATGAGTATTTACTTACATTCCACTTAAAACTGGAGAAAAGGCCCTTCACAAAACATGAGTAGCATTACGCACCTTGGGCACCACCTCGCACATTTAACTACCCTTTAGTATCAACATGATATTAACCAGCCCTAGAAAATCGCAGAGAGATTTGGATTTGGGCAACACTTCACAGCCATAAATTATTAAACCGGTTCTAGTGAACATGTTTCAGCTAACGGTGAACAGTCCGCATTCGCAACAGATTGAAACTGTACACCAAACCAGGCATCGAATACGGGTTTCTGATTTTGGTTGACTGGAGAACATTTTTTTTTTTTTTTTTTTTTTTTTTGCGGTATCATCGAGCGCAATACCTACTTAGTTCTTTCGTGTTTTTCCTTAATGCAGTCAGATGATATTGTATCCCATCCTTCTGGAATTTAGCTTGAACTCCGTCTTTAATGACCTCGTCATCGACTGGAGTTTTAACTGTGACCTTCCTTTCTTTGTTTTACAATTTTTCGATACCAACAGGGCTGATTTAAAGCCGAAGCGACACGAGATGTCTCCTGAGGCACGAAGTTGAGAAGGATGACGTAGGCACCCGCGTGGAAAATTTGTATACAGAAGGTATCACAATTAATGGATTGAAGTCTAGGACATCAGAAGCAAAAACATTCTGCTAAACATGAGTCGGGAAATAAGCCGTTTTAGAGATAACTGCGGACGTGTGGTTAAGAGCCACCACCGATTTTCGTATCAAATATTGTCCTGGTTAGTACAAATGCATTTGAAATTCAAAATTTTCAATAAAGTTCCCATGTAATTGGGCTCAAATTTCACCCAAGGCTCAACAAGAAATATAATATTGCTTCGCATATTACGTGTCACAATTTGTTTCCCACTTGTCGTCCTCACATTTCATTAATAAATTCGAATACTGAAGGTGCCTTGCAAAGAACAAACGCGAAACTCGTATGGCACAAAAACTGTGTTTCATTCAATTGCAATTAGACGGTCCCAATGTAAAAATTATCAACATATCGTAATCGAATATGTCTCTTTCTACTCGCACACAAATTTTTGTTTTCCTCTTCAGTTCTATACATAAAATTGTAGATCATATTTATCAAATTTCTACTTTCATGAACAATTTGTTAGTGCGTTTTCTTCAAATGCAACATGCAATTCACGCAGCTAAACGTGTCCTTTGTTTAACATATCAATGTAAGAAGTGCTTTTTAAATTTCTGTCCCACTCTTTTCCGATGGAAAGTGAAATAGTAAATTATAAAATTTTAAAGTTCCTTTATTAAACCAAAAAAGGTAACAGAAATTATATACTTTTATTTTTTATGTTCATTTTTATAAATAGCACATTTTCACTGAAGCTAGAATAATGCTTCTAGTTCTTTCAGCTTTCGTAAAGCTTCTAAAGATCTCAGAGATTACGCTAAATAGGTGTAAAATCTGCAATTATCACTAGAATAAGATTAATAAATTTATTTCTGTTGCAGAGAATTGTCCATGTAGTACATATACACATCAAAAACGTTTTGGATCATCCCGGTATATCGGGCAGGTGTGTTGCAGTTGTGATTGTTCTCGTGCCGATCGGAAAGTCATCCCTGGCGTTATTTATAGACGCACACACAGTTACCATGAGCGCTTTCTTTGGGTAGAACACGCAATCGAATGGACTGAGGCATTTCATTTGAAAATAAAGCACCAGTAGGAATGCATTAGAAACGTCGGTAGAACGATAGAGTGCATATCCATGATGCCATGAAGGACAATCGCGACCAATTATCGGGTCCGCACTATCACGTAACAAGTAGAAAGCTTGCCAACCATGGAAGTTGCTGGACGTACGCTCTGCACTCAATTGTGGTACGGACATGAAATCAGTTCCAACTGACAGGTAGTGTTGAGGACTTGCACTGTACAGGCCGCCTACGTTTGACAGATGCACAGGATGATAGATATCTATAACTTTTGAGTCAAAGGAACCATGGGATGAGTGCTCAAGAACTGGATTCGGCGTTCGAAGAGGCTACAGGACGTCATGTATTGCATCAGACGGTTAGGAGGCGACTGCATGTTGCGAATCTCCATTCCTGATAACCAAAGCGAGCACCAAGTCGAACACCATACACTCAGTTACAGACAGGCAAGGAATCATGAGAATGGACGCCACAGACTGGCTACGGGTGTTTTTTCCCTGATAATCTCGGACATTGTGTTTGGAGACAACCCAGCACAAGTGCAACAAGGTGATTTTGGAGTGATGTTCTGGGGTCTGATTACATGTGGCCTTCGTGGTTTTTGAGGACACTATCATTGCTCGTCAGTACAGGGACGAGATTCTGCAGCCAATAGTGGGCCGTCGCGCCAAATTCTAGGTGGCAATATCTTCTTGATGAATGATAACTAGCGTGCTCATCGTGTTGTTCTCGTGAACATGTTCCTTCAGTATTCTAGAAACACCAGAACGGAGTGGCCTGCCTGTTCCACAGACAGACTCAATCGAACACATGTAGGATCATTCAGAACGATTTGTTTTTGGATGTCGACATCGATCAAGTACTGTGCGCGACTTACTCAGAATCACCTTTATGAATGGGACAATCCGGACCTGGGCTGGCTTGATGATCTCATCGCTGGTACGTCACAAAGGATTCAAGCACGCATCCGAGCAGGTGGACGTTACACCACGTATTGATGTTGCTCAGAAGGGTGATCTCGACACGTTGCAAATGAATATATACGCATGACTCAGAGCCAGTCTTTTTTTTTTTTCTCTGCCTTGCATTCAGGAATAAAAGGATGATGCAAAACTTCTGTTGATGTGTGTATCTTAGGATCAAAATAGCAACGCTTTTCACGATCATTAGACTTAGATTTATTTTTAAAGGCCTATGCAAGAGTCCAACAAAAGGCAATTAATGTCTGGAACGTGAACACCCAAGTTCCGCGTTAGTTTCCTGTTATGGTAAACAACTTTGTATGCAGCGTACTACGAGACTAGGCTGCTGAGTGACAGGTTTCATTCAGAGGGGAAACAGTGCCTGAAAATGGCTTCTGAATGTCAGCTGAACCGTTTCCTCGTACAGCCAATTAACAAACGAGCTGCCATTTCCCTCTCACCGCTCTACCGGATCTCTAATGACGATGCGTTTTTGTAAACGATACCGTTCTCGGAAGTAACTCTGCTTGTGACGTCAGCGGCTGCGTCCATGGGCATAGGCCGCGCGGTTCTGGCGCTGCAGTCTGGAACCGCGAGACCGCTACGGTCGCAGGTTCAAATCCTGCCTCGAGCATGGATGTGTGTGATGTCCTTAGGTTAGTTAGGTTTAACTAGTTCTAAGTTCTAGGGGACTAATGACCTCAGCAGTTGTGTCCCATAGTGCTCAGAGCCATTTGAACCATCCATGGGCATAACAGTTAATAGGAAAAACGCCGCAGGCGTTTACGAATGTGCTAGCATCCTCATTTTATTTTTAGCACGTACATTGATATTTCTCATACAGCGGAAGTTAACTAATGTCTTTCTTAAATTAAATAAAGAAAAAGACTCTGAATCACATGCAACTGATGCCTCCATTTTTTGCAGTAAGCCCTAGTGAAAATCGCATCTGACTATAAATTACATGAGGACAACAACCTTCACAAGTGCAACGGACAAAAGACTCATTTGTCTCAAAGATAAATAATTATACATTACTACAGGGCGAGTAAATGCAATTAAGGGGGCTGCAAAGCCAAAGAAACTCCGAATATAATGGAATTCGCCCTATAGACGAACTTCAGTGCAACGCACACCTTTATGCAGTTAGTGGAATCGGAAACAACTTATACGCAAAAACTCTGACCTCTAAACACACGAGAGAGAGCTTTCTTCTGAGAAATCTGTGGAAGTTGATCTGCAGCGGGTATTGATGGTGTTGCTACATTTTTCGCTATCTGGCGTTCAAATGCTTCCCCAGATACGATGAAAAATCACATAATACAAATCAATAATCTTGATGGAGTGAAATGTGCCAGCTATCTATGAGTGCCGCTACAGTCAAAGGGACGATGCAGTCATTAAGTGGCCTGTTGTAGACAGTGAGCTTATGGAACCACTTGGTTACAGAGGTTCAAAAATGGTTCAAATGGCTCTGAGCACTATGGGACTTAACATCTGAGGTCATCAGTCCTCTAGAACGTAGAACTACTTAAACCTAACTAACCTAAGGAAATCACACACATCCATGCCCGAGGCAGGATTTGAACCTGCGACCGTAACAACAGCGCGGTGCCGGACTGAAGCGCCTAGAACCGCTCGGCCACCGAGGCCGGCTGTTGCAGAGGTGACAAGGAAGATTTTAAAAGGTACACGCACATGGACACCAAATTTGTTAATAACCTGTTCTATCAGACAGTCTCTCCTTTTACAGAATATGCAAACGAACTTAGAGCCTTCCTAATCAACATCGAAATTAAACCGAATACAGAAGAGATAAATTACTATAATCATTTATTGGAACCTAAGTTACTTGTTACTGAATAAAGGGGCGTTTTAGAATCAAGTATGATCATAAATGGCAGTACAGTAGTATGTACGGATATTCTGGTCCGTTTACACACTGTTCGGAAATTCCCTTCACAAACTTGTAGAGGGGAGAGGGTACATAAAGTTTTGAATGTTAATCCATGTCCTGAAATGTTCCGCTTCCGTTCTACGATGGTTTCAATTCAGCTGTTTAACTCATGGACTTCTGCTTGAGCAACTGAATTAGGCGTGACGCAGTACAGCTATTAGGTAACAGTTCGAAAGGAAGAATAACGAAACATCCACTTATCCCTTAAGCACATTTGTTTGTATTAACTTATAAACATTACGCATTTACGTTATTCCAAAACAAAACAGAATCCAGCATACTGTACGTACAGAACAGTAATGAATGAATAATGAGCGTATGGCATTGGTGGCCGAGAGACCCCTCGCGGGGCGGTTCGGCCGCCGCTCCACAAGTTTTTTAACGCCACTACGGCGACTTGCGAGTGAATGAGGATCAAATGATGATGAAAGACACACAACACCCAGTCATCTCGAGGCAGACAAAAATCCCTAACTCGCCGGGAATCGAACCCGGGACCCCGTGCGTGGGCAACGAGAACGCTACCGCAAGATCACGAGCCGCGGACTACAGAACAGTAATGATGCGTTACAACAGGGACTCGATGTGGCGACCAACAACGTTGTTACAGACGTTGTACCTACGAAGCAAGTTGTAGTACATACTCTCCATCCAATCTGGTGTCTCTTCAGCCTGTGTCTCTACGGGCGTCCTGTAAATAAAATGTTGCAAGAAGTAGTCAATAGGAGTTAATTCCGGTGATCGCTGCGGCCACGCTGCTGGACCACCTCGGCCTATCCATCTTCCACCAGACGGTCTGTTGAGGTTTCCAAGCCGCACACGAGAAGTGAGGTGGTGCACCATCATGCTCAAACAACATTTCCTGGCGGACACTCAGCGGTACAGCTTCCATGAACGGGTCCAATACACGTCATCCTGTCTATCCTATTGCGTACCATGACAAGCAACTATGAGACTTTTCTGTCTCCCTCAACAGACGTGGACGCATTGCACAACTGAACTGAAATCGCCGTAGAACCGACACGGGTTCCTATTCAAAATATTATGTACTCACCCCCCTCTACAAGAGGGTTCCAACGGGGACTTCTGAAAACATAGTAGACACGCGACTCAACCTGTACAGAAATGAAGTCAGTTTCGTTTTTAAATCGGAAAGCCAAGTAATGACAAGAGATGTTTCCAGAATGAGATTTTCACTCTGCAGCGGAGTGTGCGCTGATATGAAACTTCCTGGCAGATTAAAACTGTGTGCCCGACCGAGACTCGAACTCGGGACCTTTGCCTTTCGCGGGTAGAGCACTTGCCCGCGAAAGGCAAAGGTCCCGAGTTCGAGTCTCGGTCGGGCACACAGTTTTAATCTGCCAGGAAGTTTCATATCAGCGCACACTCCGCTGCAGAGTGAAAATCTCATTCTGGAAACATCCCCCAGGCTGTGGCTAAGCCATGTCTCCGCTATATCCTTTCTTTCAGGAGTGTTAGTTCTGCAAGGTTCGCAGGAGATCTTCTGTAAAGTTTGGAAGGTGGGAGGCGAGATACTGGCAGAAGTAAAGCTGTGAGTACCGGGCGTGAGTCGTGCTTCGGTAGCTCAGGTGGTAGAGCACTTGCCCGCGAAAGGCAAAGGTCCCGAGTTCGAGTCTCGGCCGGGCACACAGTTTTAATCTGCCAGGAAGTTTCAATGACAAGAGACTTGCCGTGCCTAACCGCGACGTCGGAAAACAAAGTTATTCTACCTGAGTGCCGCCGACAATATCAGCAATGTGTTGCGTGAGCCAACGCCATTTAGTGATGTTACCAGTAGAATTAGTAGTATGAAGTGGAACAACAACCTGGTACCGCTTGACTGAGCAGAACCAAGAACCGCAGGCGCAGTAGCTCTAGCGTGTTGCTCAGGGGGTTATCTACCCTTTGAGCGAACAGATCAACGGTGAACCAAATGGTTCAAATGGCTCTGAGCATTATGGGACTTAAATTCTGAGGTGATCAGTCCCCTAGAACTTAGAACTACTTAAACCTAACTAACCTAAGGACATCACACACATCCATGCCCAAGGCAGGATTCGAACCTCCGACCGTAGCGGTCGCTCGGTTCCAGTCTATAGCGCCTAGAACCGCTCGGCCACTCCGGCCGGCAACGGTGACCCATAACGAGTGTCACGAGACGTCCGCCCCGAACAAATGCAACGAACAATAATGAACAAAATGAGATTAAAATAGAAGAACAGGACACAGAGCTGCAAAACGGAGTGACTGCAAAATGGGGCCCACGTAACGCGAATACGAATTCACGCGATAAGTCATCCGATTGGCCACCGCAGACCGAACAGCTTCCTGTGAGATATATCACTCGTTTGCAGCCAATGATCTGCGCTAGGTAGTACACCACCAGTTTCGGAGTGTCAACGTGCGC
Source organism: Schistocerca nitens (assembly GCF_023898315.1). NCBI lineage: Eukaryota > Metazoa > Arthropoda > Insecta > Orthoptera > Acrididae > Schistocerca > Schistocerca nitens. Next base: position 979,601,385 of record NC_064615.1, on the reverse strand, counting down.
GCCTTATTGCGTAATGAAGGACAGCGTGGTGTTAGCTTAGCAATCAAATGAGTTGCGATGAAACCGGCGCGTTTCAATGGTGCAAGTAACTGTTGAAACCTCCCCTTAGAAAAACGACTGTGCTGGTAAAACTCTTACGTTATTTGATTTTCAAACAACTGAGCAAAACTGAACATACTCAGCCATTTCTCTCTTTATTTATTCTGATCAGCACTAAACTGACATACAATATTTTTAGCGCAAGGCAATCTGACTTTCAATAATCCCTACAAAAGAATGGCCCTGACTAACAATGACCTATACCTTTCATGAATCACGTACCTCACAAAAATCTTCGTTACTCGAACTACCGCAATACAGCGAGCGCCAATACTGCCAGCTAAGTAAAGGATTCTAACTACTGAAGGCACTAATTACTGATAGGCATAGTTAGCAAATGAAAGATTTTCAAAGAGAACAAACAATGTATTTACCTTAATAGTGTTCAAAGGTCAATATATATGTATATCAGTTCATGACATCCAGTCTTACAATTTTAATGTCTCTGATGGACACACGTCCAGATCATCCGCTCTCAAAACTCCACCATCTCTCTCCGCACATCCACCAGTGCTGGCGGCTCACCTCTAACTGCGAAACGCTACGTGCTGTTCACATACAACTGCCCAACACTGCAATAGCGAATATTCCAACAATGGCAACCAGCCACAGACTGCACACAGCACAGCCAGTGGTTTTCATACAGAGCGCTATGTGACGTTACCAACATAAAAACCTAAGCAGCCTACTTACTGTTGGAATATTCGCTATTGTAGTGTTGGGCAGTTGGATGTGAACAGCGCGTAGCGTTGCGCAGTTGGAGGTGAGCCGCCAGCAGTGGTGGATGTGTGAAGAGAGATGGCAGAGTTTTTGAGAGCGGATGATCTGGACGTGTGTCCGTGAGAAAAAAGGAAATTTGTAAGACTGGATGTCATGAACTGATATATATATATTATGACTTTTGAACACTATTAAGGTAAATACGTTGTTTGTTCTCTATCAAAATCTTTCATTTACTAATTATGCCTATCAGTAGTTAGTGCCTTCAGTAGTTAGAATTCTTAATTTAGCTGGCAGTATTGGCGCTCACTGTATTGCAGTAGTTCGAGTAACGAAGATTTTTGTGAGGTAAGTGATTCATGAAAGGTATGGATTATTGTTAGTCATTATCATTCTTTTGTAGGGATTATTGAAAGTCAGATTGCGTTGTGTCTGAGTACGGTCAGTTTTGCTCAGTTGTCAAATAACGTAAGGGGTCTACCAGCACAGTAATTCATTAATTTTTCTAAGTGGAGGTTTCATATGGCAAAACAGCGTGCGCCAATACTGCCAGCTGAATAAAAGATTCTAACTACTGAAGGCACTAACTACTGATAGACATAGCAAATGAAAGATTTTGATAGAGAACAAACAACGTATTTACCTTAATAATGTTCAAAAGTCATCATATATATAGCAGTTCAGTTTCGGAGTGTCAACGTGCGTGCCTTGTTACGTAAGGAAGGACAGCGTGATCTTAGCTTAGCAATCAAATGAGTCGCGGTGAAACCGGCGCGTTTCAATGGTGCAAGTAACAGTAAACGAAATAAATTTTCCACAGTTCCCTAATATACAGTACAGTCACACTAACGTGACCACCTGCCAAAGGCTGAATAGCCACCTTGTGCAGTGTGGGCTCCTGAAGAGACTTGCAGTAAGAGATTAAGTGAGAGTCTGGAAGCTAGCGACATAGATGTAGAGCTTTACCGATTCCACACAGAGCAACACAGAGTCAACATGGGTTTGGAAACCATCGTTCCTGTGAAACACAGCTAGTTCTTTATTCACATGAACTGTTGAGTGCTATTAACAAGGGATTTCAGATCGATTCCGTATTTTTGGATTTCCGGAAAGCTTTTGACACTGTACCACATAAGCGGCTCGTAGTGAAATTGCGTGCTTATGGAATATCGTCTCAGTTATGTGACTGGATTTGTGATTTCCTGTCAGAGAGGTCACAGTTGATAGTAACTGACGGAAAGTCATCGAGTAAAAGAGAAGTCATTTCTGGCGTTCCCCAAGGTAGTGCTACGCCCTTTACTGTTCGTTATGTACATAAACGATTCCGAAGACAATCTGAGCAGCCGTCTTCGGTTGTTTTCAGATGACGCTGTCGTTTATCGACTAATAAAATCATCAGAAGATCAAAACAAACTGCAAAACGATTTAGAAAAGATATCTGAATGGTGCGAAAAGTAACAATTGACGAGAAGTGTGAGGTCATCCACATGAGTGCTAAAAGGAATTCGTTAAACTTCGGTTACACGATAAATCAGTATAATCTAAAAGCCGTAAATTCAACTAAATGCCTAGGTATTACAATTACGAACAACTTAAACTGGAAGGAACACACAGAAAATGTTGTGGGGCAGGCTGACCAAAGACTGCGTTTTATTGGCAGGACACTTAGAAAACGTAACAGACCTACTAAAGAGACTGCCTACACTACGCTTGTCCGTCCTCTTTTAGAATACTGCTGCGCGGTGTGGGATCCTTAACAGGTAGGACTGACGGAGTACATCGAAAAAGTACAAAGAAAGGCAGCACGTTTTGTATTATCGCGAAATATGAGAGAGAGTGTCACAGAAATGATACAGGATTTGGGCTGGAAATCATTAAAAGAAAGGCGTCTTTAGTTGCGACGGAATCTTCTCACGTAATTCCAATCACCAACCTTCTCCTCCGGATGCGAAAATGTTTTGTTGAGACCGACCTACATAGGGAGGAACGATCACCACAGTAAAATAAGGGAAATCAGAGCTCGTACTGAAAGACATAGGTGTTCATTCTTTCCACGCCCTATACGAGATTGGAATAATAGAGAATTGTGAAGGATGTTCGATGAACCCTCTGCCAGGAACTTGATTGTGATTTGCAGAGTATCCATGTAGATGTAGATGTAGATTACCGTGGCCGGCTGCGATAGGATTCTCAGTTGCGAACCCATGACGCAAACGGAGAGTCTCTATTTGGTTTAAGTCTATGGTGTTTGGTGGCCACTCATCCTGGTGCTCTTTGAACCAAGCACGCACATTGCGAGGTGTGTGACACGTCATATTGTCCTGCTGTCAAATGCCACTACGCTGAGTGAAAACAAACTGCACGTAGGGGCATGCGTGGTCCCCTAGGGGAGATGTAAACCTGTGTTGATCCGCTGTGCCTTCCAGTATGACGAGCTCATCCAGGGAATTCCCCGCGGCCTGAACACTTCCGACCATTATTGCAAGGTGTTTGCTTTCAGACGTTTCACGCCGTACATGTCAACGACCATCCGTCTAATGGAGCACGAAACTTCATTCATCTGGTAAGGCCACCTGTCGTCTCTCAGTGGGCGTTCAGTTGCGGTATTGGTGTACAAATTCCAGTCTTCATTGTTTGATGAACAGCAGTCGGCAGTGGTTCCTGACCCAAGCGCCTGCTTCGGAGGCCCATGCGAAGCCACGTTCGCTGAACGGTCGTTGAAGAGACACTGTTGGTAGCCCCTTGGTTCACGTGGGCTATCAGTTGCTCAGCAGTTGCACGTATATTCGCCCAGGCACATATCTGCAGTCGTCATTCGCCCCTGTCATCTATGGTGCACCATAGCTCCCTCGGCGCCGGTTTTGGACAACGCCATTTTGCCATGCACTGTATACCTTAATCGCGATGCCACGAGAACAGTCTACAGACTTAGCCGTTTCGCTAATGCTTCCACCCTTGTCCCGAAAGCCAAAGGTCATGCGCTTTTGGACGTCAGTTAAATCGCTCATTTTTCGCATTACAACAGCGACTACACCGTTTTACCGATCCCATTTGACACCCTTTATATACTCTCCATTGCTAGTGCTGCCACCTGTCGTCCGTGAGTGGTTATTACACGTTGACTTCGAACATAGGTGATGGTCATATTTACGTGACTGGACGGTGTATATTTTAAACATACACCAAATTACTCAAAAACCTCTTTTGTTATGCAACATAGCTTTTGCTCCGCCTCCGTTGTGCAAATCGACACATTGGTTCCCAAAAGGGGCGATACCTCCAACGGGTGGGGGCTGAAGAAATGGCTGTTTGGTTCAAGGAAAATTTTATGGCACTAATGGCTAAGCACGCCCCTCTCCTTCCCCGCACAAAACTTCCAAGAATCCGGAGAACAATTTCATTAATACTAAAAGTCATCAAAAGTATGTACAAAAAGTAGTTCAAATTCTATTTTCACAGAGTCTAATGTGAATACGGCATTTGACATACATATGGGCTTTTTCCGCTATTCTTTAGTTTATTTCACTAAGAATATCAATTTCTCCATGCAGCTATTTAATTTTCAGCACAAGTACGAGTATAACTGATTGCAATACCATATAGTTTGATCATCAAGTATCAAACGTGCCCGAGAAATCGAGTGCTCAAAGTACTACGGCATATGGAAGTAAGTCAAAGGGTGCAATTCATCATTTATCTCCTAGCATTTCATTATACCTGTTGCAAAGCGATCCACGGGAGCAATGGAAAAAAAAAAAAATGGAGACCGAGTCTCCCACTGGCCGTTTTGATGTTGGAAGTATGATGAGTGCACAGTAGCTGTACTCGACGCCATGTACTAGTATCTACGGTCGAATATTTGTGTATGTTCTGGCAATTCAATATAGCTGATATTTACAGGTTTTCACAGGTAATGGTACTCGAGGAAAATGGAGACAAGACCAGAATCACTATAGACAGACAACAACTAGAGCAGGTAGCAAAATTCAGATACTTCGAAAATGTAACAGAAGAGCTAAAGTGTGACACAACCATAAGATCGAGAAAAGCGATAACCAATCCAGCACACAATAAAATAGGTAATTGCTATGGAAACTATTGAATAAAAATCTAAGATTGGGCAAATGCTGTATGTGGGACACAGCTTTTTATGGGGCAGAGACCTGGGCATTATGGGCTTTGGTGTTAAATAAACCAGACAGTACTAATTCATGTTTCAAACGAGTTCACTTCAGCCCAAGTTGGAGATATTTGAGAATATTACGGTTAAGTTATGACACAGTAGTAGTAACGTGTTAGAAGCAAAAACTAATAGGAGTAGTAAACCTAAGTGGATCTGAGCAGCTGGACATTTGCTTTTTTCGATGTCTTTAGCAGTAGATACTGCGTTTTTGTGACATAATACCCCTCATGTTGAGCGCTGACCCATGGTCAAACCATATTATTGAGCGAAGTATTACTTGCGAGCTACTGTGTAATGCTTATGGTGCAGAGTATGCATAGCGTAATATCATTTTATTAAGGTAAAGTAAGTATGATACGGTGAAACTACATTAATAGCCCTTTTAAGTGAAAAGTGTCTTTATAACAGAGAAACGTTCTTAGATAGCTTTTTAATTATCTTTTTTCCCTTTCTGGACTCCGACTAACATGGATGTAGGCATAAATTGTACTCCGTCAGTTTCGTGAATAATAAAGTTGTATTTCGAGGGAGTTGTATTTAATCTCAAACCATTTTTATTTCGGTAACTAAGCAAGCTATTATTCCTCTCATAGTAATTGAATTAAGGAAGTGATTTTTGGCCGTTTTAATTGTGAGTTAGAGGTGGTTCGTTTGGCGACGCCACGAATGAACGTCATTTGCGCTCTATCGTTAGCTGTTCATTTTCTTAAGGGTGAACATGCATTTTCATTCCGAATTCTGATAAAATTTTACAAAATATTTTATGTGTCACCAAACACACCGACGAACTATATCAAACTTTGGCCTGTACTTTTTCTTTGGAACCAAAAATATTTTTAAATTTTTTTTATCAGAAAACATTAGAAAGAGATTCATTAAACAGCACGGTCATCGCAAAAGAAAAGACGTTTAATTCCATCGATGTTGACATAGAGGCTTTGGCTGAATACTTTAAAATTTATCAGTACATGAAAAGCTAATTAGTAGCATGGAAGGAAACACTTAATAGAGAATGAAACATTAGGAAAAACATTATATCTAATGCCGTGGCCTTTATATTCCCATCCAGTAATCGAGTTCTGTTGGTTCTAAGGTTTCAAAATGCTAAAAAAAATTTAAATAAATACATTATTATCTTGCATAATGAATGCCCTGCAATCAAAACTTCATGAGGAAATTACGCTATTGTCGAATTTCCATATCCATATCCATAATCTGTCAGACGAACCCTTTAATGAGCAAATTGCTTCTGTGGCAATACGAATTATCATTCCAGGTAAAATATTTTTGGAATGTTAAAAATGCAATCATCGTATGTATCACGTCTAATTAGGTTCCCTATCTTCCCTATCTCAGGACCTCTAAATGACGGGCAATTGTCAATTTTCGATTTGTCAGTAACAAGGTTTTTTTTAGTTTCTACCTTTTTTTCGCCATCAAGTTTTATGTAGTACCTCAAGGTTTTCAAACACACTGGAAAAACCATGATAGGTGTGGATTGCACATACGCGTTTTAGTAGTGGAAAAAACCCCTCTGTCGAGCGAATAAGCAGTAAGATGTGATACACAACAGAACAGATTTGTTATGGAGGAAAATGTACGTTCACAGAAGCGAGAAAAAAAAACATTAGCCTAATTATAGTCAGTTGGAGAAGCGTTCGGGATTCGGCCCCCAAATTACTCCCACTTATTAACAGAAGTTATTGATGGTTCGATTATCTGTTCTGGAATTAGTTTGATTCCTCCCGTTCACCGGCAGTTTTCAGCTACATCCTACATAATTATCGGTGTGGCTTATCATATTAGAGCCTGTCCGTACTATTTTTCCTTCTAATTGCCGTTATTAACATTCTACATTCTGTGGTGACGTGTGGGTGCTATTCTGTCATTCTGCGCAACGGATTAATCTGAGATGTACCCTTTACCCTGTGGCTCCTGCAAGATGCAATTTCCACCCCCACACTACTACAGAAGTCAGACAGACGCTCCTAACGTTCTAAAGAGAAAGGCCTGAAAAACTTTCAGCAATAAATATCTTCTGGAGTCGTCCGCTGTAAGGAAATGACACAAAAATTCACAAAATTTCTTACGTTACTAGTGGGATACTTGGGTACTAGAGTAGTGCTAGTTAGTGCAAGAAAAACATGAAACTAACGAAAATTATTATTTATTTTGCAAAAATTCTGAGAAATCACAATGGCACATTTAGTTATGAACTGAACAAGTTATTTCTGGGTTCTTTTCGGAATGTGAAGTTACCTCTCAAGGATAGGATTCGCTAACGAAATTTCTATACAAAGTTTAAGATTGTTATTGACTTGGCAGAATGGTTGAGAGCCGCCCCTACGCGCCTACTCAACTTGAATAATTATCTGTTAGAATGTTGCTAGGTACAGTCGAGGCTGTCGCGTGTGAAACACAGTGAAGTGTACTGTTGTGGAGGAAATATGGGGCTCGCAAGAGCTATAGTGCACAATACCGTAAGCTGTGATGACTGCTGTTCAAAATGGTTCAAATGGCTCTGAGCACTATGGGACTTAACATCTTAGGACATCAGTCCCCTAGAACTTAGAACTACTTAAATCTAACTAACCTAAGGACATCACACACATCCATGCCCGAGGCAGGATTCGAACCTGCGACCGCAGCAGTCGCGCGGTTCCGGACTGAGCGCCTAGAACCGCGAGACCTCCGCGGCCGGCATGACTGCTGTCTGCGCCACTCGCTGCTGACAAATAAGATAACTCTCGTTCTATCTGGATTGACCAAACTCTCCCTACGCCTTGATGAAGTCAAGGACTCCTATTCGCCCCTAGTCTAACTATTGGCGTGGTACACCGGTCAGATAACCAGTCCACCATGATGCCACTCAAAAATTCACTTCCAGGCGTTTAACTATAACTCTGTCCATTCACACCGCACAATAAGTGTGGTGGCCAACACAGTGAATAACGCTTAATCGCAAGGACTCAATATAGAGTCGCACTCCGATTCGCTCTCGACAGAGGTGTTCTCCCAGTGAAGTACTGAGGAGACACTTTTTCCTCACTCTTTGAGTACACGTACGAGCGCACATGCTCTCGTTGCGTGTTCTCGCTCCAAGAACGACAACGGAACGGCCCCTCTCCACGCCAGACGTGAAGGGGTGTATCTTTCGGTCTCTTCCCTTACTCCTTCAGCTCAAGGTGTCAGGAATATCGTCTGCCAATAGGCATTGCTCTTCTAAAACGGGAGAATGACGTTTCGTTTAAGGCGACCAATCCGGAAATCTGTAGCATCGGCGTTTGGCGTTTGCTCTCTCCCTGTAAAAACCTCTGAAACTGCGAGCTATGTTTGTAAAGAATGTGTAGGCTGGGCGTTCCCACACAATGTAGCGGAAGTTGCTTTTAAGCCGAACACGGGGTCGTTCTTCCTTTTACTCAGGCAAACGTTGTCTGCTCTACGGGTGGTCGCTGGCCGACGTAGATAGGTTGACTGGTCCTCTGAAGGGATCGGCCTCCTTGTGTGTGGTTTTTACTAGTTATTTGCATATCGTTTACATGAATACATGTAACATTGACTTTATCTTATCGAGTTTGGGTTCGAATGAAGCGTCTTGATGTGCGGAATATGATTGTGAGGGCGGAATATGTAAGGAATGAAGGTCAGGAGACCACGAAGTCTTACAACATCTTTATTCTTGTCTACATTTTTGCAGCTCCCTGTCGCTGAAGGGCGTGTAGTATGGCAGCGTGTAATGAAACTATCTTGGTGAGAAACAGCCTGCTGTAATCGAGTTTTGAGTTCGTCCACACATGGAAAACCCTCTCCTTCAGCATGTCAATGCCAGACGGCACACGAGTTCGGCGCCGTCTGCAAGAATCTGACGCCTTGGGTTCACGAACGTCGATCATCCTCCATGTAGTCTCGACTTGGCCCCAACCGATTTTCATCTGCTTCCAAAACTTAGAAAACATCTTCGGGGACTTAACTTTGATAGTGATGGAGCGGTGCAAGCACAGGTGAGGTTGTGGCTCCGTCATCGAACATTGTACAGTGACATTATCAACAAACTGGTCTCTCGTTGAGAGAAATATGTTCGTCGCCAGGATGACTACGTTGAGAACGAAATATGTAGATATGAAGAACAAAAATTTAGTATGTTAATAACGTTTGTTTTATTTAAAAGCTTTAAGCGTTTTCACATAAAAATTCGGAAGCATTACTTTTCAGCACGTCCTCGTAGCTGATCATGGAAAAGTTCAGAGACAGCAAAATGAGCCGATGCCCAATCATTCGTCTACCACATTCTCCAACGTTGCGCTAGGCAAGGCAGGCGATTGGTGAAATTTGATTCCAGTTAGATGGGGATTTGATAGAAAAGTTTACATTTATCCTAATCAGGACAAAACGAGGTACGACAACGAAGTAATGAGACTTATTTTCTTTGCTAGATGTGGCTACCCTACAGGCGTGCGTAGGCACAATATCTTTGACCTTGGTCTATGGTTCAAATGGCTCTGAGCACTATGGGACTTAACTGCTGTGGTAATCAGTCCCCTAGAACTTAGAACTACTTAAACCTAACTAACCTAAGGACATCACACATATCCATGCCCGAGGCAGGATTCGAACCTGCGACCGCAGCGATCGCGCGGTTCCAGACTGTAGCGCCTAGAACCGCTCGGCCACTCCGGCCGGCCCCTTGGTCTATAAGCTGCTTCTGGTCCAAGAGGCACATCGATGCAACTCCTCAGTCGTGAGTTGTGCCGTAATAAGTAACACGTGTTTGTGTCTCTCGTCACGGAAAGGGAACCGCATAATGTTGTGCAACGGTATGTCATTTATTTTTGCGTTAAATTGGGTGAAAACGTGACGAAACTTACGGTAAGCTTCAGAAGGCTTTTGGACAGGACGGCATATAAAGAGCTCAAGTTTTTCGTTGGCATAAAATGTTTAGTGAAGGCAGAACGAATGTTGAAGATGAAGACCACAATGGACGACCATCAACCTCACGGACGGATGTCAACTTTGCCAGGGTGCGTGAACTCGTACGATCTGATCGAAGATTACCCGTGAAAATGATTGCTGAAGAACTGAACATCAACCGAGAAACGGTTCGTCTAATAATAATTGGATTTTGCAACACGATAATGCGCCATCCCATACTACTCTGTCAGTACAGCAATTTTTAACCTCAAAACAAATATCAGTACTACCACAGCCACCTTATTCACCAGATATCGCTCTGTGCGACTTTTTTCTATTTCCAAGAGTCAGAACGGAGGTCAAGGGACACCATTTTCAAACAACACAAGATATCCAAAAAGCTGTGACGAGGTTCTTGAGGCACATTACAGAAGATGAGTTAAAGAAATGTTATCATCAATTGTAGAAGCGCTGCAAAAAGTGTGTGCAATCAGAGGGGAACTACACTACTGGCCATTAAAATTGCTACAACAAGAAGAAATGCAGATGATAAACAGGTATTCATTGGACAAATATATTATACTAAAACTGACACGTGATTACATTTTCACGCAATTTGGGTGCATAGATCCTGAGAAATCAGTACCCAGAACAACCACCTCTGGCCGTAATAACGGCCTTGATACTACTGGGCATTGAGTCAAACAGAGCTTGGATGGCGTGTACAGTTACAGCTGCCCATGCAGCTTCAACACGATACCACAGTTCATCAAGAGTAGTGACTGGCGTATTGTGATGAGCCAGTTACTTGGCCACCATTGACCAGACGTTTTCAGTTGGTGAGAGATCTGGAGAATGTGCCGGCCAGGGCAGCAGTCGAACACTTTCTGTATCCAGAAAGGCCCGTACAGGACCTGCAACATTAGGTCGTGCATTATCCTGCCGAAATGTAGGGTTTCGCAGGGATCGAATGAAGGGTAGATGCACTGGTCGTAACACATCTGAAATGTAACGTCCACTGTTCAACGTGCCGTCAATGCGAACAGGAGGTGACCAATGGCACCCCATACCATCACGCCGGGTGATACACCAGTATGGCGACGACGAATACACGCTTCCAATGTACGATCACCGCGATGTAGCCAAACACGGATGCGACCATCATGATGCTGTAAACAGAACCTGGATTCATACGAAAAAATGATGATTTGACATTCGTACACCCAGGTTCGTCGTTGAGTACACCATCGCAGGCGCTCGTGTCTGCGATGCAGCGTAAAGGGTAACCGCAGCCATGGTCTCCGAGCTGATAGTCCATGCTGCTGCAAACGTCGTCGAACTGTTCGTCGAGATGGTTGTTGTTTTGCAAACGTCCCCACCTGTTGACTCAGGGATCGAGACGTGGCTGCACGATCCGTTACAGCCATGCGGATAAGATGCCTGTCATCTCGACTGCTAGTGATACGAAGCCGTTGGGATCCAGCACGGCGTTCCGTATTACCCTCCTGAATCCACCGATTCCATATTCTGCTAACAGTCATTGGATCTCGACCAACGCGGGCAGCAATGTCGCGATACGATAAACCGCATTCGCTATAGGCTACAATCCGACCTTTTCAAAGTCGGAAACGTGATGATACGCATTTCTCCTCCTTACACGAGGCATCACAACAACGTTTCACCAGGCAACGCTGGTCAACTGCTGTTTGTGTATGAGAAATCGGTTGGAAACTTTACTCACGTCAGCACGTTGTAGGTGTCGCCACCGGCGCCAACCTTGTGTGAATGCTCTGAAAAGCTAATCATTTACGTATCACAGCATCTTCTTCCTGTCGGTTAAATTTCGCGTCCGTAGCATGTCATCTTCGTGGTGTAGCAATTTTAATGGCCAGTAGTGTACTTTGAAGGAGACAACACTAAACTTGACTAAAACGGTAAGCAACATTTCTTTTCACGTCAGTCTCGGTACTTTATTGTCGCTACTTGTATTTCGTGCTGAATTCAGTAGTGGGTAGTAACCACACTTTCTCAATCATCTAAATAACGGCTCGTTTGTGAATCCATCTTTAGTGGAAATTTTTTGCTTCAGTTATCGCATACTTTCATATGTGTAGTTTTCTCTATTAATTGTGATCCACCGTGTACATACAGGGTGCTTCCGTAATAGCGTGGAAAAATGTAAGATGACATAGAGAATGTTGCAATGAGCAATTTGAGATAGGGAACCTGTGGTCGCAAAAGGCCGTTTAAGGAGTTTCTGGAAGTAAACTTGTCTACCATTTTGTCTAGCGTTACTGTTTTCCAGCTTATTTAAAATCAACATGCGTACAATTTTACACGTACTGTGCTGCTTATTTACATTTGCTTCCTGCAAGAAAACAAGGAGGACGAACCTGATTGCTAGGAAGTCATGATGCAAGTTTTGTTTGCTTTACTTGCCCATAAGATGACTCTGTTCCATCATACCTACGTTGTCCCATGACAGAACGTGCTATGAGTCAACGACAGACCCATTCATTGATGAGTGCTATTCAGCGACGTACAGTACAGTACGATGGAGCAGTACCGGTACAGTTTCGCAGAACTCACTGACACGCGCCTTGTGAATGGGGAAGTACGCTGCAATGCTCTCGCTGCTGAAAGGCTGTACAGGAAATATGGGGTATCTAAAGTCATTTGTGTACGAAATCCCAGTGCATACGGAGATGGAATTAGTTGCCAGAACTGTAGGTGAGCCGGCCTAGTGGCCGAGCGGTTCTAGGCGCTTCAGTCGGGAACCGCGCTGCTGCTACGGTCACAGGTTCGAATCCTGCCTCGGGCATGGATGTGTGTGGTGTCCTTAAGTTAGTTATGTTTAAGTATTTCTAAGTCGAGGGGACTGATGACCTCCGATGTTAGTCCCATAGTGCTTAGGGCCATTTGAACGTTGACATCTGACTAAAACACCAGCAAGCAGCATTAGCCGTCTTTATATAGACCGACCAAAAATGTGCTGGCCCACGAACTGACATCCGACACCTGTACGACACTATGCATGCACGTTTGCATTTTTGCATTCAGCACCGGTTATTACTGTAACAGAATTTCACATTTGCGATAGCTTATGGCGCGCTTACGCTAACCTATGATCTTGCAGTGTTATCACTTAAATATTTTATCAAGACAAATGCTTTCCAGAAACAATTACTCTACATTAATTGTTCAAAATGGCTCTGAGCACTATGGGACTTAACTTCCTAGGTCATCAGTCCCCTAGAACTTAGAACTACTTAAACCTAAGTAACCTAAGGACATCACACACATTCATGCCCGAGGCAGGATTCGAACCTGCAACTGTAGCGATCGCGCGGTTCCAGACTGTAGCGCCTAGAACCGCTCTGCCACCCCGGCCGGCCATTAATTGTTTTTTGGTGTTGTGATTTTGTTCAAAAATGTTCAAATGTGTGTGAAATCTTATGGGACTTAGCTGCGAAGGTATCAGTACTTAAGCTTACACACTACTTAACCTAAATTATCCTAAGGACAAAGACACACACCCATGCCCGACGGAGGACTCGAACCTCCGCCGGGACAACCGCACAATCCATGACTGCAGCGACTAAGACCGCTCGGCTAATCCCACGCGGCTGTAATTTTGTTCCGTCAGTGTAGTTTCGTCTGACGCCATTTGAGTGACGGTGTGTCAGTTCACAACGGTGCTTTTATCAGCAATTGAATCCAGCTCCAACGTGTGAAAAGCGTGAACGCTGCCTTTCAGCTGCGGAGGTCGATAATTACATTTATGCCATTAGTAAAATGAGTAAAAGCCCAAGAATGGCAAATAATGCTGTGAGATGGGTGCGAAGAGGGGGAGTGGGGTTGGGGTGGGACACGTCAAATGATACGTCGCTTGTGCGGAAAAATATTCTCGAAAGGATCCTGGTCGTAATGTTTTCCCATCCATTGTGTTTCTTCCATTAGCTATTTTTTTATATTCTTTTCTCTTAACTCGTTGAAAACGTCTGTATTCATCTCCTCGTCAATCCCGTCTTATTGGCAAAAATGGCGCTGCAAAAATGGTTCAAATGGCTCTGACCACTATGGGACTTAATAGCTGAGGTCATCAGTCCCCTAGAACTTAGAACTAGTTAAACCTAACTAACCTAAGGACATCACACACATCCCTGCCCGAGGCAAGTTTCGAACCTGCGACCGTAACGGTCGCGCGGTTCCAGACTGAAGCGCCTAAAACCGCTCGGCCACCCCGGCAGGCTAAGGCGCTACAGTCATAGACTGTGCGGCTGGTACCGGCGGAGGTTCGAGTCCTCCCTCGAGCATGGGTGTGTGTTTGTCCTTAGGGTAATTTAGGTTAAGTAGTGTGTAAGCTTAGGGACTGATGACCGTAGCAGTTAAGTCCCATAAGATTTCACACGCATTTGAACTTTTTTTTTTTTGAGATTCAAGAAGTGATTAAGTACTTCGTAAAGAAAGGTATGAAAGCAGAGGCCATTCATGCCGATTTCCAGAATACACTGGGGGACTCTGCTCCTTCATATTGAACTGCTGCCACGTGGAAAAATGAATTAAAATGTGGTCGGGAGAACTTAGATGATGATCCGCGCGGTGGTCTCTCAAGATGTGTCACTGCTCCAGAAATCGTTGCAAAAGTGCACAAAATGGTCATGGAGGATCGCCGACTGAAACTGTGTGAAACTGCTCACTCTTGCCAGATGTCATCTGAAAGGGTATATCACATTTTAACTGAATAATTAGAAATGCAAAAATTATCTGCGAGATGGGTGCCGCGACTCCTGACGTGCGCCCGCACATATGTGCCATCGCCATGGCAAAATTGCACGAACTAAGGTATGAATTGTTGCCACACCGGCCTTATTCACCTGATGTAGCTCCATCAGACTTCCATCTCTTTCCAAAACTGAATATTTTTTTTGGTGGACGAAGATTTACTTCAAACGAAGGATTGACAGCCGGAGTTGACAAATATTCTGCAGGCCTGTAGGAAACTCATTTTCGAGATGGGATCAAGGCACTGGAACATCGTTGGACCGAGTGCATTAATCTACAAGTAGCCTAAATTGAAAAATAAAAAATGTTTCAGTCATGTAAGTTTTTTTCTATTCCGTTCCGAGGACTTTTCAAACCACCGTCATAGAGTCTTCTGTCCAGCAACATTACATTCTAATCACTCCATCGCTTTCCAGTTCATGTCAACGACAGAAGCAGACAAGACAGCAGTCGAGCGCTCTTTGCACTGCTAGCACCGAAGCGGAGAAGACGAAACTTCCTTTGATGGTTTCCTAAAAGACGGAAAAACTAGAGGAACGCCAGTGAATACGACCTTCCACAAGGGAGAAATCTCGTTCGCTTGTGTTCGCTTCGGTGTAAAGCAGGCTTTACGTGCTCTTATTTTTAGCCCCCTTTCTGTAAAGTTTCCTCTCCTCCGGTGTCTTCTTGTCGCGACAGCGATGGCAACGTAGGCGCCACCAGGAGCCAGTCATCAAGCCTGAAATAGGTCAGTTCTGGAAATAGATACTAGTCAGCACCGCGGCTGCGAGTTGAGAGCATTATGGACGTAAGAGGAGATAGGGGAGCCACAGAGCCGACTAGTCTCAAGCGAAGGGCAGCAACCAGTCCCCACTCTCACGTCATTAGTTCCCTGGCCATGCCAGCTCGTTAAACAAGCATAAACAGCAGCAGAGTTCATCGCGTCAAACGGTTTGAGCGTCTTGTTACGGTAATTCTGTCCTTTTGTAGACTGCGGTTTACATTCTAGGACTTATATTGGGGGGAGTGACTACATAACATTTTGAACAGGAATCCAGCCATATGAAAAAAATTTTGGTAACGAGACGGCATTTACAAGTAATTTATTAGCCGTGACCCAGTACATCACTTGTTTTACAATTCCACTCATTAATAACCAAAAAAACTGCGATAGGTTTGTTTATAACTCATCTGCTGAAACTTCCTGGCAAATTAAAACTGTATGCCGGGCCGAGACTCCAAATCGGGAACTCGGGTAGCTCAGTTTGAACGCTAATAACTTTGCGGAACTACCCACCACAAAAGCGGAGAAAGGAAGATCAGACAAGAACAAAATGTCAGAAGATCGTAATTCTTGAGAACCTAACAGACGAGAAAAGAGTTAATCAATATCCTGTTATTGAGGATGGTGATCTTTGATTACAATTTATGTGCAGAACAAATGTGTGTGAAATCTTATGGGACTTAACTGCTAAGGTCATCAGTCCCTAAGCTTACACACTACTTTAACCTAAATTATCCTAAGGACAAACACACACACACCTATATTCGAGGGAGGACTCGGATCTCCGCCGGGACCAGCCGCTCAGTCCATGACTGCAGCGCGTCAGACCGCTCGGCTAATCCCGCACGGCATGTGCAGAACGTATTCCCATTTGCAGATGACCTAGGGACAAGAAACTTTGTTATGGTCATCAGTCCAAAGGCTGGTTTGACGCAGCTTTCCAGGCTAACCTATCCTGAACAAGCCTATTCATCCTTGCATGTCTACTGTAACCTAAATGCACTTGAACCTACTTACTGTATTAATCCCTTGTTCTCTCTCTACAGTTGTTCTTCCAAAAATACCTCCCATTGCCAAAGTGACTATTCCTCGACCCACTGGATCAACCGATACCTTCTTTTACCTATGTAAAGCCACAAATTTCTTCGCTCCCCGATTCGATCCAGTACCTTTTTTTTGGTCATTCGATCTGCCCATTTACTCTTCAGCAATCGTATCTAATAGCACATTCCAAAAACTTCTGTTCTCATCTTGTCTGTTTATTATTCACGTTTCACTTCCTCATAAGGCTACAAACCACACAAATACTTCCGGAAAGGACTTAGTGAAACTTAGATATTTGTGTTAGACGTTAAAATATTTATGTTTTCAGAACATTTTTCTTGCTATTGGCAATTTGCATTTCATATCGTCTCTGCTTCGGCCATCCGCACTTATATTGATCTCCAAGTAGCAAAACTCGTTTACTACTTTCAGTGCCCTGTTACCTAATTCCCTTATAATCATCTGATTTAATTCGAGTATACTCCATTTCTTGTTTTATTTTAGTTGAAGTCATCTTATAACTTCTTTTCAACGCGGTATTCACTCCACTCAACTGGTTTTCCAAGTCCTTCTTGTCCCTGACAAAATTACGATGTCACCAGCAGAAATTAAGTTTTTTTTTCTTAATCGTTGAAAAAGAGGAAAAGAGTGTTGATTCCGGTAACAGACACTGTTAAGCGTTCAATGCTGAATACAGGGAAGATATGTATACGAGAGCTGGTCGCATTCAGAACATGGGTTTTGAAATATTGGCCAACGCTAACACATGCAAAATATAAAGTTTAATGTTTCGGAGAAATATTTAGGGCTTTCGAGGTCTGAGGAGCTTTTAGATTGGAGGTGATCTGCCCTCTATCTGGTTCAGTTGTGTCCTTAAAAAAAATTCACTAGAGTAGGAAGAGGAGATCAAAAAGTATGGAGTAATTGACCAAATGTAACACAACTATAATAACAGGAAGCATCGAATTTAACATTCCGTTTTGCACAACACCTTTTAATATTGTCCGGAGAGACATAATTATGACAACTATAAATAACAATATTTTGTAAACAACTGTGTGAGAAGTAGGTCGTGAAATATCTTAGACAAATGCTCCGAATTAGCTGAACACAGAGTAAGACGTCCGTATATTTAAATACCTTACTGAGTTAAAAGGAAAGAACTACCGTGCCGGAGTGGGAAAGAAAGACATAAATGTCTTATCGGTTCACTAAAGTCCCCCCCCCCGGTAGCTGAGTGGCCAGCGCGATAGAATGTTATTCCTAAGGGACCGGGTTCGATTCCCGGCTGGGTCGGAGATTTTCTCCGCTCAGGGACTGGGTGTTGTGTTGTCCTCATCATCGTCATTTCATCCCCATCGACGAGCAAGTCGCCGAAGTGGCGTCAAATAGAAATACTTGGATGCGGCGAACGGTCTACTCGACGGGAGGCCCTCGTCACACGACATTTATTTAGTTCACTAAAGATGTGTATGACAAGAGGTCTACATTCTATTAAGCAAAGCTATAAAATTAAACCAGTGTGATAAAATCAGATTATTTATATGTGGCTGCCTGATGATAGACAAGAACGCCTTTAAGGCGAAAAACATGTTATTATCAACGACTCGCAGAGTTTGCACAAAGTCGTATAATAGGGCTAGAGAAGCTAGATGCTCGTTCTGCGATATTACAGGAACACTTAGCGGGAATGTAGCCACATGATTGCTGGTAGCGGTGGTCACGAGAATATACGCTCGCAAGAAGACCGGGCCTCGGATGGCCACGTGGTACTACCGAGAGGGAAGACCATCGTGTCTGGCGTATGGGTCTGTGCCATCGTACTGCATCTGAAGCAGCAATTTGAGTAGCAGTTGGTACCACAATGACACTGCGAACTGTTACAAATCGGTTACTTCAAGGACAGCTCAGAGCCAGACGCCGTGTAGCGTACATTCCACTGTCCCCAAACCACCGCCATTTGCGACTCCAGTCAACACCGACTCAAAGGAACGCCTCGGCGCTTGTTCGTGACGTCACGTCAGCTAGGCACGGCGAACGCCAGGTCTGGCTGATCGCTCTGAGCACTAAGGGACTTAACATCTTAGGTCATCAGTCCCCTAGAACTTAGAACTACTTAAACCTAACTAACGTAAGGACATCACACACATCCATGCCCGACGCAGGATTCGAACCTGCGACCGAAGCGGTAGCGCGGTTCCAGACTGTAGCGCCTAGAACCGCTAGACCACTCCGGCCGGCAAACGCCAGGTCTGTTGCAGGCATACTCATAATGGTGGTGTCTCCCTCTCTGACACAGGAAAATGTGAAACTATTGGCGGTAGTTGACCAACGAACATTGTTCTGAGAGATTTCTGCAAGCAATTAATTGTGCAATTCATTACACTTCTTAACAAATAGTGTACTCCTGAACTTAAATTTCCACCTGTTTTAAGGATTGACGTACAAAAACAAGTTCATGGTCCAGTAGCTACAGAATTCGTGCTTCTTTACGTTATTTGTAAATCTGAGGAAGTTACGTTTGTACTGGGTTGCTTTTACAAGAAACTGTGAATATACTGGTGCTCTTCTTTGGGTATCATGGTTGACTATGGGGTGAGGAGCACCGAATGCTAATGAAATATCTTGCGATTGTACACGTTGGGGGAGGGGGTGGGCGACAGATGACGAGGCAAAAGAGAGATACTTGTTTTATCAAATAAAATTTTTTTATCTTATAAAGTTTCTCCTTTCTGTTGCAAGAGGGGAACATTTATCTTTTCTAATGTGCATGTTTCCAAAAATTTAAGCTCAGCAGTATTTTCGATGTATGAAGCTATTTTGTTTCCTGTTTAGAATTCCTTTCGTTAAAAACGACTGCAACCTAATGACTGGCAACAGTTGGACATTTACACTTGAAAATTAGTTCACATTTCCAGTGACGACGTCAAACGAAAATAAATAAATAAATAAAAGAAAAGAGTTAATTGTAAGGGGGTTGGGGTAAGTTTCGATAACAAAATGGGTCAAGTAAATATAATTACTTGAATGTAAAATTTCCGAAGCTTGGAATGGGGCAAAGCATCCTCTCATATTGATCTACGTTTGTTTCGACAGGATTCTGTAATACAGAACTATGATCTTCATTTGTAGCTTTACGATAGTAAGAAAATCTTTCATCTAAATAAAACTGCAGAATCCAAAACAATACCAAGCATTTTGTCCAAAAACAATAGATTTATAGTGATAAGCACGCCCAGGCGTTTATTCCTGCAACAGACCTGGCGTTCGCCGTGCCTAGCTGACGTGACGTCACCAACAAGCGCCGAGGCCTTCCTTTGAGTCGGTGTTGCTCCAGTTGAGTCAGGTGAGACCTCATTCGAGGGCAGGATGGACGTCTGTTGTGTTTTCTGATGAAAGCTAGTTCTGCCCTGGTGCGTAGGTCAGAAGGAGGCTAGTGGAGGGCCAGTAACCAACAAGTCTGCGTGCTAGACACACTGGAGATGCGTCTGGAGTTACCGTCTGGGGTGCAATTTCGTACCACAGCACGAGCACTCTTTGGATTGTCCCACGCATACTGACGGCAAATTTTTACTTCAGTTAGGTATTTCGATCTGTCGTGCTGCCATTCACGAGAAGCATTCCAGGGGGTGGTTCCGACAGGATAACGCTCGCCCACATGCCGTTGTTGTAACTCAAGATGCTCTACAGAGCGTCGACATGTTCCTTGGCCTTCTCGATGACCAGATTTGTCTCCTGTCGAGCACATATGGGACAACTCCAGCGTCATCCGCAAACAGCATTAACCGTCCCTATATTTACCGATCACGCGCAACAGGCATCGAACTTCATCCCACAAACTGACGCCCAGCATCTGTAGAATACAATGGATGCACTTTTGCATGCTTGCATTCCATATTCTGACGGTTATACTAGTTACTAAAGTACCAACATTTCACATTTGCAAAAACTTATCTGACGCTTGCATTAACCTTAATTGCAATGCCAAAGAAAACTGGTGTCGACAGATGTGAAAATTACCGAACTATCAGTTTAATAAGTCACAGCTACAAGATACTAACGCGAATTCCTTACAGACGAATGGAAAAACTGGTAGAACCCGACCTCGGGGAAGATCAGTTTGGGTTCCGTAGAAAAGTTGGAACACGTGAGGCAATACTGACCCTACGACTTATCTTAGAAGAAAGATTAAGGAAAGGTAAACCTATGTTTCTACCATTTGTAGACTTAGAGAAAGCTTTTGACAATGTTGACTGGAATACTCTCTTTCAAATTCTGAACGTGGCAGGGGTAAAATACAGGAAGCGAAAGGCTATTTACAGAAACCAGATGGCAGTTATAAGAGTCGAGGGACATAAAAGGGAAGCAGTGGTTGGGAAGGGAGTGAGACAGGGTTTTAGCCTCTCCCCGATGCTATTCAATCTGTATATTGAGCAAGCAGTAAAGGAAACAAAAGAAAAATTTGGAGTAGGTATTAAAATCCATGGAGAAGAAATAAAAACTTTGAGGTTCGCCGATGACATCGTAATTCTGTCAGAGACAGCAAAGGACTAGGAAGAGCAGTTGAATGGAATGGACAGAGTCTTGAAAGGAGGACATAAGATGAACATCAACAAAAGCAAAACGAGGATAATGGAATGTAGTCGAATTAAGTCGGGTGATGCTGAGGGAATTAGATTAGGAAATGAGACACTTAAAGTAGTAAAGGAGGTTTGCTATTTGGGGAGCAAAATAACTGATGATGGTCGAAGTAGGGAGGATATAAAATATAGAATGGCAATGGATAGGAAAGCGTTTCTGAAGAAGAGACATTTGTTAACATCGAGTATTGATTTAAGTGTCAGTAAGTCGTTTCTGAAAGTATTTGTATGGAGTGTAGCCATGTGTGGAAGTGAAATATGGACGATAAATATGTTAGACAAACGAGAATAGAATCTCTCGAAATGTGGTGCTACAAAAGAATGCTGAAGATTAGATGTGTAGATCACCTAATGAGGAGGTATTGAATAGAATTGGGGAGAAGAGGAGTTTGTGGCACAACTTGACTAGAAGAAGGGACCGGTTGGTAGGGCATGTTCTGAGGCATCAAGGGATCACAAATTTAGCATTGGAGGGCAGCGTGGAGGGTAAAAATGGTAGAGGGAGACCAAGAGATGACTGCACTAAGCAGATTCAGAAGGATGTAGGTTGCAGTAGGTACTGGGAGATGAAGAAGCTTGCACAGGATAGAGTGGCACGGAGAGCTGCATCAAACCAGTCTCAGGACTGAAGATCACAACAACAACAACATTAATAATTTTTTTTTACGAATTTTTGCGTCAGTGTAGTTGTTAGAATTGTCCACAGAAATCCCAAATCGCAGAAAGCGGAACTCTGCGTCATGATACAACAGAACTGTTTACGGAACAGTCTCGGAGCTCTTACAAGGAAATGACTAGCGGTCTGCGCCTTGCTTTACTCTGGACAGACGGCACGTGGATAGCCAAGCTGAGGCAGAGGCAGCGGCAGCCCATCGCTGGCGTGAAAATTTCACACGGACGCGGATTCTAGCGCCGGAGGTCGCGAGACGACAATGGACCCACCGAGCCGGAGGTGGAGAGGGCTGAGGACTCCACGGGGAAGTTTGACGTGTGGCGCCTCCAGTGACTGCAGCTGCTTCCCAGAAGGTGCCCGCTGTCCTGGGAATAAGCGGGAAGGCCAAGGCTAACCAGCCGATCTCCGGCTTTTTTCCAGATTTTCTTTCGGAAAGAATGTCTGGTAAGCTCGCGACGGCGTATACTTGTCATCTCCTGCAACAGAAATATACGAAAATAAATAAGAGCATTTAAGGAACGCTTTCCGTTTGATTAGCAATTTACAAAAACAACAATGATAATAACAATAACAGTATTAATCATCATCATGATAATCTTTGTATAAATATGGTAAAAGCTGTGGCTCGTGTTTTTATTTTACAGGTTACTATTCCTTGCTGTAGGGGCTGTGATTTTTTATATTTTTTGTCTAAACCGGCAAGGCAAAACAGAGGCCACTACTTCCACTACATCATGTGGATTTAGTGCTCACGTACTCACACTGAGCCGTGAACGCTTCCCAGTTTATCAATGGGGAATAGTTGAACATGATTACTACTGTCATCGGTGCCATGCGTGCAATGGTCGTGCCAGGCGCGCCGTCTTGAATCTTTATACTATCGTTAGTAGACCTGCACGACCTTATAGCAACCGCTATAGTTCCGCATTATTCTGTTACACTAGGGGTGAGATCACGTGAGGAAAGAGAGAGAATGTAAGATTTACGGATTCATTTATTAAACATTTGAGAATCGAACAATAATACAACCAAATGGGTGTGGGGGGAAGAAAGATTCGAGTTCAGCAGCCTGCCCCAACGTACGTTCATAACATGCCACGATAGCAGGAGGAAAGGAATTTTAGTTCAAATGGCTCTGAGCACTATGGGACTCAACTGCTGTGGTCATAAGTCCCCTAGAACTTAGAACTAATTAAACCTAACTAACCTAAGGACATCACACACATCCATGCCCGAGGCAGGATTCGAACCTGCGACCGTAGCAGTCGCACGGTTCCGGACTGCGCGCCTAGAACCGCGAGACCACCGCGGCCGGCAGGAATTTTAGTAACGATCGCCGTATTATCAAATAGAATCCCATTTAGTAATGGAAGGGGTTGCAGGCGTGCAACGACCACCACCAGGAATTAGCCAAGACTAAGAAGATGCTACTGTGCGTGAATCGCTCGGCAGCCTCCCGTACTAAAGCAATAAAACCCGCAAGACGCGAAACTATTCACAATGACCTATCAGGTTCCCTCTGGGCCGCAGGGCGCGAATCTACAGTGCACGTCGGCCCTCATGCTTACCGAACTTCAATCTCCTGGAAGCGGCACCTCCGGTCTCCGTCACGGTCACACTAGAACTGAACTACTGCCCCCTTGTCCACCACCCATCCGCGGAGGGCGGTTGGCGCCCGCCCGCGAAAAACGGGCGCGCACCTGAACTGGCCAATCATAGGGCCGGAATTTCACACGGAGGCGACCTCGCGACGTTAAAATTGAGCAGAAATAGCGTTTACAAGGTTGGTAAGGCAGATTGGGGAACTGAGGACAGGAGAAACTTTGGCCACTACTGAACATTCAAACGACACCACGTCCTACCCTGGCGATCGGGAAAAGAATAGGAAACGGGGAGCCATCATGGCTGCTAGGAAGACTGCTGGCCTCGCCCATAAATAAAGAAAATTCCTGGCGCCAAGCTCCTCTCACAGATCAGCGTGAGACAAACTGTGAAAATCGTCAGATAAATCAGGCAACCCATAGAAATTATTAATATTGCCTGAATTATTATTTTACCGAATACCAGAATGCTGGGCCGGCCAGAGTGGCCGTGCGGTTCTAGGCGCTGCAGTCTGGAACCGCGCGACCGCTACGGTCGCAGGTTTGAATCCTGCCTCGGGCAGGGATGTGTGTGATGTCCTTAGGTTAGTTAGGTTTAAGTAGCTCTAAGTTCTAGGGGACAGATGACCTCAGAAGTTAAATCCCATAGTGCTCAGAGCCATTTGAACCATTTTGAACCTGCTGGTAGATGGCATTATGCCGAAGAAAAACAAATACGAGGCGTGTTTTTTTTAAGTAAGTATCGTTTTGAAACTGAAAAAAGACGTGCTAATATATCTCAATAATTTTATTTTTACATGAAAGCCTGTACCTTAATCTACTTTTCTACATAATTTGCGTCAATATTGAGGCACTTGTCATAACGTTGTACCAGTTTATGAATACCCTCCTCGTAGAAGTCTGCCGCCTGACTTGTTAACCACTGCATCACCACTGTTTTGAAACTGTTTTGAAACAGCTTTGAAACTGTTGAACAGAATCTGTCAGAAGCCCTCGAACAGCTTGCCACCTACTATAAGGGGAACCATCTCAAACCCAACACAGGGAAAACCCAAACCTGTGCCTTCCACATAAAGAACAGACAATCTGCTAGAAGACTACAACTTAATTGGGAAGGAGTGCCCCTGGAACATTGCGAAATACCAAAATACTTAGGCGCCACCTTGGATAGAGCACTCACCTATAAAAAGCACTGCATGAACATTAAACACAAAGTAGCCCCGAGAAACAACATTGTGCGCAAACTAACGGGCAGTTCATGGGGGGTACAGCCTGGAATAGTAAGAACCACAGCTCTTGCTTTGTGCTATTCAACAGCGGAGTACGCGTGACCTGTGTGGTACAATTCTAGCCACACCAAGCAAGTGGACATACCGCTTAATGAATCCTGCCGCATCATCACAGGCTGTCTGAGACCAACCCCGACTGATAAATTGTACTGCCTGGCAGGCGTGGCCCCACCAGATATTAGAAGGAAAGTAGCGGCCAGGAAGGAAAAGACAAACGCGTTGACCTCACCTGCCCACCCGCTGTACAAACACCAGCCAGCCCGCCGTCGACTAAAGTCTAGAAAAAGCTTCCTGTACACCGCAGTAAGCATCGTCGGGACACCGCAGCAAGTAAGGCTGGCAACGTGGCGAGAAGAAAACGCACACCTTGGGGAATGGTTGGTCCCAAACGAAGAACTCCCTCCCGGCCATATGGAAGGATGGACGACATGGAAACCTCTTAATAGGCTGCGCTCTGGTGTCACACGATCCAAAGAGAATATGCGCAAATGCGGCCTCTCAAATCAACTGGCGCTGTGTGACTGTGGACACACTCAAACCACCACCCACCTCAGGCAGTGTGTGCTGTGCCCAAGCACCTGCACCATGAAGGATTTGATGAATGGCCGCCCGCAGTGGCCGAGCGGTTCTAGGCGCTACAGTCTGGAACCGCGCGACCGCTACGGTCGCAGGTTCGAATCCTGCCTCGGGCATGGATGTGTGTGATGTCCTTAGGTTAGTTAGGTTTAAGTAGTTCTAAGTTCTAGGGGACTGATGACCTCAGCTGTTAAGTCCCATAGTGCTCAGAGCCACTTGAACCATTTGATGAATGCCACCCCGGAAGCACTGGACGTGGCCAGGTTCTGGTCCAAGACTTCATAAAATAAAAAAACTACTTGACCCTGCTTATATATCTGTATAATTTTATACTTTTTTGTATTTGTTATATTATTGATATGCATGTGTTAATCATTCTGATTTTATGTACGATGCTTACGACACGATTAAATAAATACCACTGTTTTGACATCGTCATCGTCTTGAAGACGCTGACCGCCCAGGTGTTTCTTCAACTGCAGGAACAGATGGTAGTCACTGGACGCAAGATCAGGGCTGTACGGAGGATGATCTATAGTTTCCCACCGAAAAGATGTGATAAGATCTTTGATCTGATTCGCCACATGCGAACGGGCATTGTCTTGCAGCAAAACGATGCCCTTGCTCAACTTCCATGGACTGATTCTGGTGTGACGTAGGCCACCCATGTTTCATCGCCCCTAACAAATTGGCTTAAGAAATCATCACCGTCGTTGTGGTACCGCCCAAAGAAAGTCAATGCACTGTCTAAACGTTTGGTTTTGTGCACATCCGTCAACTTTTTCGGCACCCAATGTGCGCACAATTTTCGGTAATTCAAGTGCTCGGTCACAATGCCATACAAAACACTACGAGAAACTTTAGGAAAGTCATCACGCAAGGAGGAAATAGTAAAGCGTCTGTTTTCTCTCACAGTATTGTCCACTTTCTGCACCAAATTTTCATTAACGACCGAAGGACCGCCACTCCGTTGTTCATCATGCACATTTGTGCGGCCATCTTTAAATGCTCTCATCCACTTTCTTACTATTCCATCACTCATAATGTTTTCTCCGTAATCTGCACAGAACTGACGATGAATATCGATCGCTTTTTAGGCCTTTAGCACTAAGAAAACTTATAACAGCCAGTACTTCACAGTCGGTGGGACTCACGATTATCGGAGGCATCTTAAACACTCAGTACACAACGTAAACAAAGAAGAATCAGACTGTAATGGCATCAGTGAGTAGATTAAGGTACAGGCTTTCATGTAAAAATAAAATTAATAAGATATCTTAGCACGTCTTTTTTTTTAATTTCAAAACGGTGCTTACTTAAAAAACACGTCTCGTAGCATGGAGGTGTTGACATGGTCCTCAGGAACAGATGCTTATTAATCCTGATCCAGCGTGCCTTCTAGAATGACGAGATCACCCAAGGACTGCCACAAAAACATTCCCCAGGCCATAACTCCAGCTCCCTTCTCCGGCCTGGGCCCATCAGACGATTGTTGCAGGGTGTTTGGTTTCACACGCCAACAGCCATCTGTCTGACGGAGCATAAAACGTGATTTATCTGAATAAGCCATCTGTTGCCACTCAGTGAGTGATGAGAGAGGGGTGACAAGTCAGGAAAAATCCTTTTATTATTAACTGTGGAAAAAATTTGTTTCGTGCTGAGAAGCCCAGCTAGGAGTTCCGAGGGAAGTAATACTTGAGGGAAACAGGTGTGAATGCTGTGGAGGCATGGAGCAGTCGTCTAACAACCACGTTATTCGCAACCCGCTATTACATCAAAGAAACAAGAAACTTTGGACACTGTAGTAAGAGCGTATGGACTGTCAGGCCAATTGTGTGATTGGATTGCAGAGTTACTAGATAACAGAACACAGCGTGTCATTCTCAATGGAGAGAAGTCTTCCGAAGTAAGAGTGATTTCAGGTGCGTCGCAGGGGAGTGTCGTAGGACCGTCGTTACTCACAATATACACTCCTGGAAATGGAAAAAAGAACACATTGACATCGGTGTGTCAGACCCACCATACTTGCTCCGGACACTGCGAGAGGGCTGTACAAGCAATGATCACACGCACGGCACAGCGGACACACCAGGAACCGCGGTGTTGGCCGTCGAATGGCGCTAGCTGCGCAGCATTTGTGCACCGCCGCCGTCAGTGTCAGCCAGTTTGCCGTGGCATACGGAGCTCCATCGCAGTCTTTAACACTGGTAGCATGCCGCGACAGCGTGGACGTGAACCGTATGTGCAGTTGACGGACTTTGAGCGAGGGCGTATAGTGCGCCTGCGGGAGGCCGGGTGGACGTACCGTCGAATTGCTCAACACGTGGGGCGTGAGGTCTCCACAGTACATCGATGTTGTCGCCAGTGGTCGGCGGAAGGTGCACGTGCCCGTCGACCTGGGACCGGACCGCAGCGACGCACGGATGCACGCCAAGACCGTAGGATCCTACGCAGTGCCGTAGGGGACCGCACCGCCACTTCCCAGCAAATTAGGGACACTGTTGCTCCTGGGGTATCGGCGAGGACCATTCGCAACCGTCTCCATGAAGCTGGGCTACGGTCTCGCACACCGTTAGGCCGTCTTCCGCCCACGCCCCAACATCGTGCAGCCCGCCTCCAGTGGTGTCGCGACAGGCGTGAATGGAGGGACGAATGGAGACGTGTCGTCTTCAGCGATGAGAGTCGCTTCTGCCTTGGTGCCAATGATGGTCGTATGCGTGTTTGGCGCCGTGCATGTGAGCGCCACAATCAGGACTGCATACGACCGAGGCACACAGGGCCAACACCCGGCATCATGGTGTGGGGAGCGATCTCCTACACTGGCCGTACACCACTAGTGATCGTCGAGGGGACAGTGAATAGTGCACGGTACATCCAAACCGTCATCGAACCCATCGTTCTACCATTCCTAGACCGGCAAGGGAACTTGTTGTTCCAACAGGACAATGCACGTCCGCATGTATCCCGTGCCTCCCAACGTGCTCTAGAAGGTGTACGTCAACTACCCTGGCCAGCAAGATCTCCGGATCTGTCCCCCATTGAGCATGTTTGGGACTGGATGAAGCGTCGTCTCACGCGGTCTGCACGTCCAGCACGAACGCTGGTCCAACTGAGGCGCCAGGTGGAAATGGCATGGCAAGCCGTTCCACAGGACTACATCCAGCATCTCTACGATCGTCTCCATGGGAGAATAGCAGCCTGCATTGCTGCGAAAGGTGGATATACACTGTACTAGTGCCGACATTGTGCATGCTCTGTTGCCTGTGTCTATGTGCCTGTGGTTCTGTCAGTGTGATCATGTGATGTATCTGACCCCAGGAATGTGTCAATAAAGTTTCCCCTTCCTGGGACAATGAATTCACGGTGTTCTTATTTCAATTTCCTGGAGTGTATATAAATGACCTTGTGGATAACATCGGAAGGTCACTGAGGCTTTTTGCGGATGATGGTGTGGTGTATCGACAGGTTGGAACAATGGAAAATTGTACTGAAATGCAGGAGGATCTGCAACGATTTGACGCATGGTGCAGGGAATGGCAATTGAATCTCAATGTAGACAAGTGTATTGTGCTGCGAATACGTAGAAAGAAAGATTCCTTATCATTTAGCTACAATATAGCAGGTAAGCAACTGGAAATAGTTAATTCCATAAATTATCTGGGAGTAGGCATTAGGAGTGATTTAAAATGGAATGATGGTTCAAATGGTTCAAATGGCTCTGAGCACTATGGGACTTAACTACTGTGGTCATCAGTCCCCTAGAACTAAGAACTACTTAAACCTAACTAACCTAAGGACATCACACACATCCATGCCCGAGGCAGGATTCGAACCTGCGACCGTAGCAGTCGCGCGGTAAAAAATGGAATGACCATATAAAATTAATCGTCGGTAAAGCAGATGCTAGACTGAGATCCGTTGGAAGAATCCTAGGGAAATGCAATCCGAAAACAAAAGAAGTAGGTTACAGTACACTTGTTCGCCCAGTGCTTGAATACTGCTCATCGGTGTGGGATCCGTACCAGATAGGGATGATAGAAGAGATACAGAAGATCCAACGGAGAGCAGCGTGCTTCGTTACAGGATCATTTAGTAATCGCGAAAACGTTACGGAGATGATAGATAAACTCCATTGGAAAACTCTGCAAGAGAGACGCTCAGTAGCTCGGTACAGGCTTTTGTTGAAGTTTCGAGAACATACCTTCACCGAGGAGTCAAGCAGTATACTGCTCCCTCCTACGTATGTCTCGCGAAGAGACCATGAGGATAAAATCAGAGAGATTAGAGCCCACACAGAGGCATACCGACAATATTTCTATCCACGATCAATACGAGACTGGAATAGAAGGGAGAACCGATATAGGTACTCAAAGTACCATCCGCCACACACCGTCAGGTGGTTTGCGGGGTATGGATGTAGATGTAGTAGTCACTCATTGCTGTGTTTTCGTTCAGGACTTATCGATGCATGGTTGCGCTTCAGCTATTGTAATTATAACTGATTTTTTAAAAGTCTATTACGAAGTTATTACTATGAGGTACCTCGCTCGTATATTATTTCAACTAAATTTGTTTATACTGTTCTGTTCTCAGAAATCCGTCGGTTTCTTTACGAAGTTGACTGAAAAATATTCTCTTTCAGCTTTCAGTAATTTATTGCAGAGTGCAATTTTTTTAATTACTGCGTGAAGCTGAGAGAATTTACTTTTCGTTTTGTAATTTAGCATTCTTTGATGCTTATAAAGGGACCGCGCCTACTCGTCATCACCTATTTCGTCCAAATATATGATATATGCAGGGCTTGGCCAGAAGGGAAAGTGACAGAAGTGAGAGCCCCCGATGGCCAGATGTTTACAAGAAGTAGCGTTTCTGGCGCAGATCGGGCGAATCATGAGCCATTTATGTTACCATAGTTTTCAGATAGCCATTGGCGCGGCAGAAAGAGTACGTTATCAGAGGGTCGTGGGATCCTACCCTACGAGGAAACTTTTTTATTTTCAGTTTTTGTCTTAATTACAATGCAAATGAAACGAAATAATGTTCAGTACTTTGTATGTTTCAATATTTTCATAAAAGGTAGGAAAGGAAAAAGCAAAGGAAAATTTGAGATCGTAAATAAATTTTCGGTTGTGGTTTATAAAGCGCGCATGAGAACTTCATATTTGAAATTAGGTACTTTTATTATTTTAATGTTGATGATTTACACGTGGTAGGGTGATACTCTTTATAAAAACAGGGGAAGCAGTAACATTCTCGGCATTATGTGCAGGTTATAAACGTTCCATTTTTACAATTACATGGTTGTTTTGAAGTTTTTATACAAATACAGACGTGGACTATGTACATGAAATGTTCTCTCTCATCTCACAATTTTGCAGCAAATCACGCACAACGCATCATTTTGCCAAATATAACTGGTGGTGTACAATGGAATGTATTTTCATGAAGTGTTCTCGGGAGTGATTTCTTTTTCTCTGTCAGTGAGATAAGACTATTTTTGAAGCTTTTTGATCACATTCTTCACTCGCCGATAACAACAGACCTCACAGTGTTACACTAGAGGAGTGCATGTGAGTGGAGTCATTTTACACTGAAGAGCCAAAGAAACTGGTATAGGCATGCGTATTCAAATACAGAGATATGTGCCCGCATCTCGTGGTCGTGCGGTAGCGTTCTCGCTTCCCACGCCCGGGTTCCCGGGTTCGATTCCCGGCGGGGTCAGGGATTTTCTCTGCCTCGTGATGGCTGGGTGTTGTGTGATGTCCGTAGGTTAGTTATGTTTAAGTAGTTCTAAGTTCTAGGGGACTTATGACCACAGCAGTTGAGTCCCATAGTGCTCAGAGCCATTTGAACAGAGATATGTAAGCAGGCAGAATACGGTACTGCTGTCGGCAACGCCTTTATAAGACAAGTGTTTGGCGCAGTTGTTAGATCGGTTACGGCTGCTACAATGACAGGTCATTAAGATTTAAGGGAGTCTGAACGTGGTGTTATAGTCGGCGTACGAGCGATGGGACACATTATATCCGAGGCAGCCGTGAAGTAGGGATTTTCCCGTACGACCATTTGATGAGTGTAAACTGAATATCAGGACTCCGCTAAAACATCAAATCTCCTACATCGCTGCGGCCGCAAAGAGATCCTGAGAGAACGGGACCAACGACGACTGAAGATAATCGTTCAACGTGACAGAAGTCAAACCTTCCGCAAATTGATGCAGATTTCAATGCTGGGCCATCAACCAGTCTCAGCGTACGACCCATTATACGAAACATAATCGATATGGTCTTTCGGAGCCGAAGTCCCATTAGTGTACCCTTGATGATTGCACGACACAAAGCTTTATTGCTGGCCTGGGCCCGTCAACACCGACATTGGACAGCTGATGACTGGAAACATGTTGCCTGGTCGGACGAGTCTCGTTTCAAATTGAGTCGAACGGATGGACGTGTACGGGTATGGAGACAACCTCATGAATCCACGGAGCACGCATGTCACCAGGGGACTGTTCACGCTGGTGGAGGCTCTGTAATGGTGTAGAACTAGCAGTTGGAGTGATATGGGACCTCTGATACTTCTAAATACCACCCGGCACGTACGTAAGCATCCAGTCTGATCGCGTGCATCAATTCATTTCCATTGTGCATTCCGACGGACTCGGGCAACTGTAGCAGGACAATGCGACACCTCACATGTCCAGAATTGCTACAGAATGGCTCCAGGAACACTCTTCGGAGTTTAAACACTTCCGATGGACACCAAATTCCCCAGACGTGAACATTACTGAGCGTATCTGGAATGCCTTGCAACGTACTCTTACGTACTCTTACGGATTTATGGACAGCCCTGCAGGATTCATGGCGTAATTCCACACTGCACTAATCGAGACATTAGTCAAGTCCGTGCCACGTCGTGTTGCGGCACATCTGAGTGCTCGTAGAGGCCCTACACGATATTAGGCAGATGTACCAGTTTCTTTGGCTCTTCCGTGTAATACTACACGATGGCAATACTTCTACATCTTCGAAAATGTCTACATATAATTCAGAATTTGTTTGTTTTCCCGAGGAGTCAGTTAACAAAGAAATTTGTTATTCTGCACTTAGGGGTTCATCACACGAGTCAAATTTTTTTTTGGTGGAAGGCTATTGTAAGTTTTTTCCGATTTTGACGGAGTAATAACGAAATTCCTATATTTTGCATACTACTCCGTCTTCAGGCCTCGAGTGGCCTACCGGGACCATCCGACCGCCGTGTCATCCTCGGTGGAGGATGCGCATAGGAGGCCGGCCGCTGGTGGCCGAGCGGTTCTGGCGCTACAGTCTGGAACCGCGCGATCGCTA
Source organism: Schistocerca nitens (assembly GCF_023898315.1). NCBI lineage: Eukaryota > Metazoa > Arthropoda > Insecta > Orthoptera > Acrididae > Schistocerca > Schistocerca nitens. The sequence goes on along the minus strand of NC_064615.1, from coordinate 979,568,761 downwards.
CGGTCGCAGGTTCGAATCCTGCCTCGGGCATGGATGTGTGTGTTGTCCTTAGGTTAGTTAGGTTTAAGTAGTTCTCAGTTCTAGGGGACTGATGACCTCAGCAGTTGAGTCCCATAGTGCTCAGAGCCATCTGATGCGCATAGGAGGGGCGTGGGGTCAGCACACCGCTCTCCCGGTCGTAAGATAGTATTCTTGACCGAAGCCGCTACTATTCGGTCGAGTAGCTCCTTAATTGGCATCACTAAGCTGAGTGCACCCCGAAAAATGGCAACAGCGCATGACGTCCTGGATGGTCACCCATCCAAGTGCCAACCACATCCGACAGCGCTTAAGTTCGGTGTATCCACTGCGGCACGGCCGTCTGTTTTGCATAGTGTCGTTTGAAATAAAAGAGACTGCAGCAGGAAATCTACGATTTTTCTTCTATAGCGTGCAGTGATAAAAACGGTCTGTCTACAAATACAAGTACTGTTTAATCACCTCCGGTTGCTAGCCTGCACTCTTCCGCGGTGCCGTGAGTCCACAGACAACAGCGGCCCAACCGGTCTGCACGGCGGCTCTGTTGACCGTGACGCCGTGACGAAAGGCGGCCGAGACGCCAGAGCCACTCGGCTGCAGCTGAGTCTGCAAAACACGCTGCTGGCCGGGCCTCGCCATGGCGACCACGGACTGAGAGGTGCTGGCTGCGTTCCGGTAACGTTGTCGCCAGAGCCTGTGAGTCACTGAACAATCTTAAGGAAATACGCCCTACTCTCGTTCGATCGAATCTCAAGTACTTGTCGTCTATCTGGCACTTCTATTATTATTATTGTTATTATTATTACGGTGATGTTTGGTTTGTCGGGCGCTCACCGACGCGGTTATCAGCGCCCTTACAAATTCCCAGCCGCCCGGTGTGGCCGAGCGGTTCTAGGCGCTTCAGTCTGGAACCGCGCGACCACTACTGTCGCAGGTTCGAATCCTGCCTCGGGCATGGATGTGTATGATGTCCTTAGGTTTAAGTAGTTCTAAGTTCTAGGAGACTGATGATCTCAGATGTTAAGTCCCTTAGTGCTCAGAGCCATATGAACAATTTGAACAAATTCCCAATCTTTTCACTGTCCAGTCTCGTCATTTTTACGATTTCTGATTTTTATTTAATCATGTCAGAAGCATCGTACATAGAATCAGAATGGTTAACACATACATATCAAGTATATAACAAATACAAAAAAGTATGAAAGTATAGAGATATATAAGCAGGGCCAAGTACTTTTTTATTTTATGAAGTCTTGGACTAGAACCTGTCCACGTCCAGCGCTTCCGGGGTGGCATTCATCAAATCCTTCATGGTGCAGGTGCTTGGGCACAGCACACATTGTGTGAGGTGGATGGTGTTTGACTGAGTCCACAGTCACAGCGCCAGTTCATTTGAGAGGCCCCATTTGCGCATATTCTCTTTGGATTGTGTGACACCAGAGCGCAGCCTATTAAGAGATTTCCATGTCGTCCATCTTTCCATATGGCCGGGAGAGAGTTCTTCGTTTGGGACTAACCATTCCCCAAGGTGCGCGTTTTCTTGTCGCCATATTGCCAGCCTCACTTGCTGCGGTGTCCCGACGATGTTTACTGCAGTGTGCAGGAAGCTTTTTCTAGATTTTAGTCGACGGCGGGCTGGCTGGTGTATGTACAGCAAGTGGGCAGGTGAAGTCAACGCCTTTGTCTTTTCCTTCCTGGCCGCTACTTTCCTTCTAATATCTGGTGGGGCCACGCCTGCCAGGCAGTACAATTTACCAGTCGGGGTTGGTCTCAAACAGCCTGTGATGATGCGGCATGATTCATTAAGCGATATCTCCACTTGCTTGGCGTGGCTAGAATTGTACCACACTGGGCACGCTTACTCCGCTGTTGAATAGCACAAAGCAAGAGCTGTCGTTCTCACTATTCCAGGCCGTGCCCCCCATGAACTGCCCGTTAGTTTGCGCACAATGTTGTTTCTCGCGAATTCTGATGAAACGATTCATTTAATCGTACGGCGAGGGCTCCCCGCCATCAGGCCGTTCGCCGGGTGCCGGTCTTCCAATTTGACGCCACTTCGGCGACCTGTAGTCGATGAGGATGATAGGATGATGATGAGGACAGCACAACACCCAGTCTCTGGGCGAAGAAAATTCCCCGACCCAGCCGGGAATCGAACGAGGGTCCAGAGGGTTGACATTCCGTCATGCTGACCATTTTTTTTTTTTTTTTTTTTTTTTTTTTTTTGTAATCTCATTTTGTTCTTTTTCGTTCGTTGCATCTGCTCGGTGCGGACTTCGCATGACACCTGTTTCAGTTCGTTGTTGATCCATTAACTCACTTTTTTTATTACAGAGGGCAGCTACCCCTCTGATCGAACACGCTGAGCTACCATGCCGGCACTAAGCAAGGTCCTAGTGGAACCATGCAGCTACCGGGGGCGGACAATGGATTGATGAGGACAACACAAACACCCAGTCCCCGGCCGCGACCCCGGGATCCAGACACTTCTGCGAGGTTTCAATAAAGGAGATATAGAAGTTTCAAAGAAAGGATGCAGGTTTCTTCACTGGTTTAGTCAGTGTGAGAACGCCGCGGGTAGTCTCAGCCTATTGTAGTGGGAGACTATACGAGAACGACGATCTGCATCGTGGATAGTGGTACTCGAAAAATTCAGAAAGGGCACGTTACGAAACGAGTCAGATATCAAACTACCAAAGCTATCATTATTTCGCTAATCATCAGCTATTAATCAATTACCATCGCATTACCGTGATACCACATCGATGAATATCTGAACTGTTAACGCCGTACCCTGGCGTACAATACTGAAATGCCAACTGGTAGAAACGTCGTACCTGGTCCCAATGCGGAAACGTTGCACAGTCGGTGAGAGAAAACGGATAGATCAAATTGGAAACGCGTTTCCGTGAAATGAAATATGACAACTCTGCGAAGTTTAAACAGAATATTGTATTCTTATTTGTAGACACTCTGTTGTCTGGCATACGACTTTTGCATGACTTCGGTGTATTTAACATATTTTCCTTCCCACTATCAAGGTGCCTAATTGTAAAGGTTTATGTGGGAAGGGGGGGACATTCAGCATGTGTTCGTGGAAAGGCATATTTTGAGTCTCACCATTATGTCCGTAAATGCACCACTGTCACGAAACATATCCAGTTTATAGATGTAATAACAATTTCAGATTTTTAGCTAATTGAAAGTAAATAAACTTATTTTCTCTTCTTAAATTATATGAACAACACGACGGTAAGAATAAATCATTCACTGTCGCATAATTGTGTAATTATGTGACTTCCTGTTTTTAAGTTTTCCTGCAGCTTATACTTTTTTTTTGACAATACACGTGAAAAGTGTAAAAACAGGGCTCTAGTTTCTATTCTATGCAGTAGTAAGCTAAATTCGGCCAACGAATTTTCATAATATCCAACACATTCATTAGAGCTAACGTCATCATTAATTTTATGAAATTCGATTGTTATATCTTTGTTACTAGTTCCATATTAAGAGCAAAATTGAGCATGGTGTTATGGAAGTACACGTTCTAATATTAATAGCGTGCAATATTCACATACTTGAGTTACTTAAACTGGATTCGTCTTAGTTCCTTCCCGTAACTATCTACCATTTTTTAAATAACAGAATCCTGCTCTGATTTCATTTTATCACAATGAAGCCGGCCGGGGTGGCCGAGCGGTTCTAGGCGCTTCAGTCTGGAACCGCGCGACCGCTACGGAAACAGGTTCGAATCCCGCCTCGGGTATGGATGTGTGTGATGTCCTTAGGTTAGCTAGGTTTAAGTAGTTCTAGGGGACTGATGACCTCAGATGTTAAGTCCCATAGTGCTCAGAGCCATTTGAACTGACACCATACACAGAGACGATTATCTGCCATAATTTTCAATGCTATAGCGTCCGCAGCTGCGATGAATCTTTTGAAAGATTTCTTAATGCCTTCAGCTGCCATTCTCGTTATTTCATGAACGATTGTACAGTTTCGGCTTTAGGCCGTTTCCAAGTATTTTGTAGATGACTTTTTAGTAGTAAATTTTGTCATGTACGCCGTTGCTCCTATGACACTATATTATGCTCAAAAACAAATCTCGGATTTATTTTATGAGCAAATATAGGCCTTAATCTGAGGAAGAATTTTTTAGGATGTGCATTTGGAGCACATCATTCTATGGTAGTGTGTCATGGACCGTGGGAAAACGGGAACAAAAGATAATCAAAGCGTTTGCGACGTGGTGCAACAGAAGAATGTTGAAAATTATATGGACTGTTAAGGTACAGAACGAGGAGCTGTTTTTAAGAACTGGTGAAGAGAGGAACATACGGAACACACTGATGAGAGGAAGGGACGGATGATAGAACATGTCCTAAGACAGGAAATAATCCTTTTTGGTACTAGAGGGAGCTGTAGAGGGTAAAAACTAGGAGGAGACAGAGACTGGAATAGACGCAAGAGAGGAATCTATAGAGGGTCACATGAAACCAGTCAGAATACTGATTACTCAAATTCTTTCCCTTTACTTTTTTCTTTTGATTACCAGTACATCTTCATTTTAGCTTTCTGTTGTTCTCTTCTTTCTTCTGTCCATGTTCCTCCTCTCTTTGTGTTTAGTCGTGCGGAATGGCCGCACGGTTAGACTACCGTCGCAGGTTCGAATCCTGCCTCGGGCATGGATGTGTGTGATGTCCTTAGGTTAGTTAGGTTTAAGTAGTTCAAGGTTCTAGGGGACTGATGACCTCAGAAGTTAAGTTCCATGGTGCTTAGAGCCATTTGAACCATTTTTCAAACGAAATTTGTAATCTGCATATTTCCGCTATCTCTTGAAGAATGTTTATTTTGTTGCATTTTGTAGGTTCTCTGCTACGACTTTCACATTAACCCCTACGCACAAGGTGGAGGAACAGAAGGCAACAACGTATATGAGCAATAGCAAGCGCCAGCCGTTGGTAAAGAGCCGACTAAAGCGAAGGGAGATTAGCCATGCAACTTGCAGAGCTAATGGTAATAAGGACCTTCCGCGTGTGTTTCGCATCAGCTATACGAGGAACGGATTTGACGCTGGCTGTTGTAAAAGCTTCCTCCGAAGGTAGCAGCGGTCACGTGCCCGGGCTTAACTGCTGGTAGAGCCTGCGCCACAGTTTGTGTGCGTCCCTCCCACTCACCGTTTGACGTCATTAGCGCTGTCCGTGGCTATGAGACACTGGTACCTCTGCTTGCGCAAGACTGCGTCACCAGCGCCTGTTTCGGAACTTTTAGGAACACTGTTACCGGAACTCTAACTCAAACGTCTTATAAATATCAGCTTTCTGTTTCCGGGCTAGACTATACAAACCGTCTCGACGAGCGAAGTCATTATACAATGTAATACAGAACCCCACCGACGAAACTTCGGAGGTAGTTCAGGGATATTCTCTGTGCATTTTCGTACAAGCACCCGTAGTCTCTGTCAAATTGTTTCAGAGTAATAATGATATTGTGAAAGAAAACATGGTCCGTAGTAGGCTGTAATATTCTTTATGAATTGTACGAGTGGACGATTTCGAAGTTCATATAATTTTCAAGAACATGTGGATTTGATGTATCACACTAGACGTGGAACATAAATCAAATTATTATACGACGTATAATGTGATAAGTAATGTGATAGTCATCCACATGTGCTTCAAAATGACATAAACGTCGAAATCAGCTGATTGCACCGTTAATAAAGTGTGTTAAAGACCGTTACCGACCATGTCTTTCTTTACAAAATTTTGAGATGCTGTGATCCCACCCAGAAGTTAAATTATTCACTAATGGCTATTGAAATTGCTACACCACGAAGATGACGTGCTACACACACGAAATTTAACCGACAAGAAGAAGATGCTGTGATATGCAAATGATTAGCTTTTCAGAGCATTCACACAAGGTTGGCGCCGGTGGCGACACCTCCAACGTGCTGATATGAGGAAAGTTTCCAACCGATTTCTCATACACAAACAGCAGTTGACCGGCGTTGCCTGATCAAACGTTGTTGTGATGCCTCGTGTAAGGAGGAGAAATGCGTACCATCACGTTTCCGACTTTGATAAAGGTCGGATTGTAGCCTATCGCGATTGCGGTTTATCGTATCACGACATTGCTGCTCGTGTTGATCGAGATCCAATGACTGTAGCAGAATATGGAATCTGTAGGTTCAGGAGTATAATACGGAACGCCGTGCAGGATCCCAACGGCCTCGTATCACTAGCAGTCGAGATGACAGGCACCTTATCCGCATGGCTGTAACGGATCGTGCAGGCATGTCTCGATCCCTGAGTCAACAGATGGGGACGTTTGCAAGACAACAATCATCTGCACGAACAGTTCGACGACGTTTGCAGCAGCATGGTCTATCAGCTCGGAGACCGTGGCTACGGTTACCCTTGACGCTGCATCACAGACAGGAGCGCCTGCGATGGAGTACTCAACGACGAACCTGGGTTCACGAATGGCAAAACGTCATTTTTTCGGATGAAACCAGGTTTTGTTTACAGCATTATGATGGTCGCATCCCTGTTTGGCGACATCGCGGTGAACGCACATTGGAAGCGTGTAAACGTCACCGCCATACTGGCGTATCACCCGGCGTGATGGTATGGGGTGCTATTGGTTACACGTCTTGGTCACCTCTTGTTCGCATTGATGGCACTTTGAACAGTGGACGTTACATTTCAAATATGTTACGACCCGTGGCTCTACCCTTAATTCGATCCCTTCGAGACCCAACATTTCAGCAGGATAATGCACGACAGCATGTTGCAGGTCCTGTACGGGCCTTTCTGGATACAGAAAATGTTCGACTGCTGCCCTGGCCAGCACATTCTCCAGATCTCTCACCAATTGAAAACGTCTGGTCAATGGCCGAACAAGTGGCTTGTCACAATACGCCAGTCACTACTCTTGAAGAACTGTGGTATCGTGCTGAAGCTGCATGGGCAGCTGTACCTGTACACATCATCCAACTCAATGCCCAGGCGTATCAAGGGCGTTATTACGGCCAGAGCTGGTTGATCTTTGTACTGATTTCTCAGGATCTATGCACCCAAATTGCGTGAAAATGTAATCATATGTCCATTCTAGTATAATATATTTGTCCATGAATACCCGTTTATCTGGTGTAGCAGTTTTAATGGCCAGTAGTGTAGTAATGATATGTTATTCGGTTTGTTACCTTTGTTTCTGTAGGGATAATAAAACACTCGACAATGATGAAAATCGGCTTTCAGCTGTTATGCCATTGTCAGATGCGAAGATAAGTATGTGCGACTGTGAAATTTTTGTGGGATCAAAGATTATAAAATGGCCGCGTTTACCGAGTGTCTTACTTGGTTTACAAAGATGATTATTGTTAATGTTTGATTCTGAAGTAAAACGAAAGCAGTTATTTTGGTAAAAAGCTATGTAAAACTATTTAGCTCAGAGTAAATATAATGAACTATATGACAAATTACAACAAATGTTCTGAGACACTGAACAGTATATACTAGGCTTTGCAAAATGCTCAGAGGGGTTGACCGCACAAGATAATCTTGTCCGTAACAGGTCCAACACAACAAACAGGTAAAATATTGCAAGTGAAATTAAGCAGGTAAGTGAACAACTGTAATTATTCCTCTCGTTTTAGTCCAAAACAAACATTAAACAACAAGAAGCTGGTCTGAAAACCATAAACATTGTAGATTATCACACCAGTGTTGTGTGTTTTTTCATTCATCCTTATCTGTCAGTTACGTATGATCTCAAAAAGTAATAGCCCAGTTTAAGCGCAGTTGTATGTAAATTAACCGGCTTTGCTGGAGGAGGGTTGTAGCTACAGTATACAGCATTTCCAGCAACAGTGTACCAGTTTCCCGTTAATGCTGGTGAACTTAATGCTTGCCTGAAAGCATCACATCTTTTTCGACACGTGCATACTCACATTCAAGACCAATAAGCGCATACAATGGAATGCGCCATCCATATTTTCATAACAGCTATTGGACGTAGGTAATGGAAAGTTCCAACTGATGCCGTAACAAGAAATATTTTTCTTTTCCATTGAACTTTTGTGTCACTCTTCTATCGATCGAACAGTGAATTGAGAAAGTTTTCCCAAAAATTGTGCCGGCCGGAGTGGCCGAGCGGTTCTAGGCGCTACAGTCTGGAACCGCGCGACCACTACGGTCGCAGGTTTGAATCCTGCCTCGGGTATGGATGTGTGTGATGTCCTTAGGTTAGTTAGGTTTAAGTAGTTCTAAGTTCTAGGGGACTGGTGACCTTAGAAGTTAAGTCCCATAGTGCTCAGAGCCATTTGACACATTTTGAACCCAAAAATTGCCCCTGTGGCAACACTGCTTCGACAAACGCATCGGTCGACAGGGACCGCACGTAAATCTCTTTGACTGTCAGCCCGCCTTATGGCTTGGTTGAGTTCGTATGTTACTGACGAGTACGTTCCATTTGTTAATAAAACTATCCTGTATAGTATCCGTGTTTTGTGATTTTTCATCGTCACCACCACATATACACCGTAGCACTACACCACAGATTACAAAAAACCAACTGAGGCCTTGCGAAGGCGCTTTTTTGGGAGTTAAAACCAGTGAGGTCAAATTCAATCATGTACACCAGGGGTTCCCAACAAAATATTCTCGAGGACACCCCCCCCCCCCCATCGAGCATGATTGGTACCTTGTCATATCACAGTATCAAGTACCTAAAAAAGCCAAATTAAGAGTCTTTGTATTTTTTGGTACTTAGAAAACACATTGGCATATTCGTTATTGAAAAAATATTGAGCTTAAAACTTTTTCAATTTAGCCATCACTGTTATTGTTAAATTTCTGATTATTTTTCAAAATCTTTGCCTTCAAATCTGGGTGTTTAGTATTTATTTTACAAACAATACTGTTTTAATACAGAATATTGGCTATGTAAACAACATGGTCTGTGAAAGCACTAGCAATAAATTAACAATGGCCGATTGTCGTCTGAAATGCGACTTTCTGTGTACAGCGACTGTCAGTTGTCAGCTACAAAGAGGCAGTGCGCGCAGTCGAACGGCATACAGCAGAACTATTTGCCTCTATATAATTCTAGTTTTGCGCTAGAGTGTGCTAGTGTCATTTGGCTCTAGGAAGACGCTAGACACACAATTTAGCGTTCGATAAGGCTCTGCTCATGCAGGAAGCAGCCAAAACAAAAAATCTGTTATCCTACGAAATATATTTTTTATTCTAATAGCATCTTGCGGACCTCTCTTGCATAGCTCGCGGACCCCTGGGGGTCCGCGGACCACCTGTTGGGAACCACTGATCTACACCATCATGAACAAATGCGGGAGAGTCTGTCTCGCACAAATCGATTGACAACGTTGCGAATGAGGACGGTATTTTAAAGTGTCCAATTCAGTTTTTGCATTCGCTGAATCTTCCTGGTATCCTACCGCATACCTTTCCACTCGAAGTCAGGCCACTAATAATTCTTCTGTGCAACTCTGTGCAATGGAACCAGGTTCGCCGTTAAAAAGATTGTGCCCAACGTCATATCAGCCACAATTCTGAATGACAAGTCAAGCGGAGACGTGGGCTCATTCCACGTACACAGGGTGTTACAAAAAAGTACGGCCAAACTTTCAGGAAACATTTCTCACACACAAAGAAAGAAAATATGTTATGTGGACATATGTCCGGAAACGCTTACTTTCCATGTTAGAGCTCATTTTATTACTTCTCTTCAAATCATATTAATCATGGAATGGAAACACACAGCAACAGAACGTACCAGCGTGACTTCAAACACTTTGTTACAGGAAATGTTCAAACTGTCCTCCGTTAGCGAGGATACATGCATCCACCCTCCGTCGCATGGAATCCATGATGCGCTGATGCAGCCCTGGAGAATGGCGTATTGTATCACAGTCGTCCACAATACGAGCACGAAGAGTCCCTACATTTGGTACCGGGGTTGCGTAGACAAGAGCTTTCAAATGCCCCCATAAATGAAAGTCAAGAGGGTTGAGGTCAGGAGAGCGTGGAGGCCACGGAATTGGTCCGCCTCTACCAATCCATCGGTCATCGAATCTGTTGTTGAGAAGCGTACAAACACTTCGACTGAAATGTGCAGGAGCTCTATCGTGCATGAACCACATGTTGTGTCGTACTTGTAAAGGAACATGTTCTAGCAGCACAGCCGGCCGAAGTGGCCGTGCGGTTAAAGGCGCTGCAGTCTGGAACCGCAAGACCGCTACGGTCGCAGGTTCGAATCCTGCCTCGGGCATGGATGTTTGTGATGTCCTTAGGTTAGTTAGGTTGAACTAGTTCTAAGTTCTAGGGGACTAATGACCTCAGCAGTTGAGTTCCATAGTGCTCAGAGCCATTTGAACCATCTAGCAGCACAGGTAGAGTATCCCGTATGAAATCATGATAACGCGCTCCATTGAGCGTAGGTGGAAGAACATGGGGCCCAATCAAGAAATCACCAACAATGCCTGCCCAAACGTTCACAGAAAATCTGTGTTGATGACGTGATTGCACAATTGCGTGCGGATTCTCGTCAGCCCACACATGTTGATTGTGAAAATTTACAATTTGATCACGTTGGAATGAAGCCTCATCCGTAAAGAGAACATTTGCACTGAAATGAGGATTGACACATTGTTGGATGAACCATTCGCAGAAGTGTACCCGTGGAGGCCAATCAGCTGCTGATAGTGCCTGCACACGCTGTACATGGTACGGAAACAACTGGTTCTCCCGTAGCACTCTCCATACAGTGACGTGGTCAACGTTACCTTGTACAGCAGCAACTTATCTGACGCTGACATTAGGGTTATCGTCAACTGCACGTAGAATTGCCTCGTCCATTGCAGGTGTCCTCGTCGTTATAGGTCTTCCCCAGTCGCGAGCCATAGGCTGGAATGTTCCGTGACCCCTTCGAACTTCTTCCCGTCGGGACACCTTCGTTCTTGAAATCTTTCTCGATACAAACGTACTGTGCCACGGCTATTGCCCCGTGCTAATCCATACATCAAATAGGCATCTGCCAACTCCGCATTTGTAAACATTGCACTGACTGCAAAACCACGTTCGTGATGAACACTAACCTGTTGATGCTACACACTGATGTGCTTGTTACTAGTACTGAAGAGCAATGAGTCGCATGTCAACACGAGCACCGAAGTCAACATTACCTTCCTTCAATTGGGCCAACCGGTGGTGAATCGAGGAAGTACAGTACATACTGACGAAACTAAAATGAGCTCTAACATGGAAATTAAGCGTTTCCGGACACATGTCCACATAACATATTTTCTTGATTTCTGTGTGAGCAATGTTTCCTGAAAGTTTGGCCGTACCTTTTTGTAACACTCTGTGTATGAAGATGGTGTCTGTTCTTTCGGACATGTCCGAAACTACAGTTACTCGCGGCCATTTGACCATCTTCTGTGCGGATGCACACACATTGCCCGAGCTCTTACGGTAATCGGTAAAGCCGCGAGTAATGAGTGTAATGGGCAGAGGCACTACGAATATAGTGCGGGACAATAAGTTGGGAAGGTGGGTCTCACGGGAGGCGTGTCAGAGATACGTCCCTGCAGTCGCACTATCCTCTGTGTCCTCGGTGACTCATTAGGACAGAGCATCGGCCAGGTAAGCAGGAGATCCCGGGTTTGAGTCCCGGTCGGGGCACACATTTTCAACTGTCCCCGTTATATATCAACGCCTGTATACAGCTAAGGGTTTTCATTTCATTGTATTGATTTAAATGTAAATTCATTCCACGTATTCCTATAATTCCCACTGCATTTCATTTCAAACGACTGGAGTGCAGCTTTTGTCTAGCATTCTCAATATCCGTCAACCAAGCACAAGATCAGTCGCTTCAAATGCGTGGATTAAATCTGGAAAGTCCATGCTTTTGACGTGGCCAGTTACACGGTCCAGTCACAATAACGTGAATTGTGTTCGACGTGCCATAAGCACTCACAGGAAAGACGTGGCAGCACTAGCAGTGGAGGACATTCAAAGCGTGTCGGCGGAAGGGGGCGGGGCGCGGAAAACAGTGAAGCGGTTGTAATGCGGATTTACGTGACGTCCAAAAGGCCATGATCGTTGTATTTCGGGCTGCAGTCCGGAACCGCGCTGCTGGTACTGTCGCAGGTTCGAATCCTGCCTCGGGAATGGATGTGTGTAATGTCCTTAGGTTAGTTAGGCTTAAGTAGTTCAAATGGTTCAAATGGCTCTGAGCACTATGTTGAAATGTGTGTGAAATCTTATGGGACTTAACTGCTAAGGTCACCAGTCCCTAAGCTTACTCACTATTTAACCTCAATTATGCTAAGGACAAACACACACACCCATGCCCGAGGGAGGACTCGAACCTCCGCCGGGACCAGCCGCACAGTCCATGACTGGAGCGCCTGAGACCGCTCGGCTAATCCCGCGCGGCAAACCTATCTAACCTAAGGATATAACACACATCCATACCCGAGGCAGGATTCGAACCTGCGACCTAGCGGTAGCGCGGTTCCAGACTGAAGCGCCTAGAACCGCTCGGCCACAGTGGACGGCGTTTAAGTAGCTCTAAGTCTAGGGGACTGATGACCTCAGATGTTAAGTCCCATAGTGCTTATAGCCATTTGAATCATTGGATTTCGGGCCAAGGGTGGAAGTATTTCCGAAATGGCTAAATTTGTAAACTGTTCGCATGCCGCCGTGGTTAAAGTTGTACCGTGCATTATAAAATCGAGCTTTCGAAGCTGGCAACTGTGATGCAGTATGGGCCATAGATGACAGGTGAGTATGATAGCTGCGGAGATGTGTACGGGCGAATAGACGGACAACTGTTGAGCAACTGACCGGCCAGATGAACCAAGGCGCTACCAGCGGTGTCTCTTCAATGAACATCCAGCGAACGTTGCTACGTATGGGCACGTGCACCGGGCGCCTGGTTCATCCACACGTGCTGACTGCCACTCATCGACGATGAAGGCTGGAATTTGAATGCCAGTACCGGAACTGGAGGTCCTCTGACTGCCGACAGGTGGCCTTTTTAGATAAATTACTTTTTATGCTCCATTGGACAAATGGCCGTTGGCGTGCACGGCGTGGAACATCTGAAAGCAAACCTGCAACAATCGTCGGAAGGATCCAGGCCTGAGGACATTCCCTGTGCGATCTCGTCGTTCTGGATGGTACAATGGATCAACACAAGCATGCACCTATGCTTGTGGACCATGTCCACTCCTACATGCAGTTTGTTTTTCCTCGGCACGACGGCATCTACCAACTGCTGTTAAACGGCTCGCAGTGTACGTGCGTGGTTCGAAGAGCACCGGAATGAGTTTACCGTACTCTTCTAGCCAGCAAACTCCCGCATTAAAACCCAACCGAGATTCCGATCAGGCTGTTTGCATGTGTAATACACTCGTGCTCATAAATTAAGGAGAATGCTGATACATGGTGGAACAACGCCCTGGTGGGCGGTTGGTGGGTTTAAATCATCTCGGGGTATGACCATACGGTGCATATGACCTGCGGTCGTCGCACGGGGGCGCTGGCAGCAGTCCACATACTCAGAGGTGTGTTGGTGCATGTCAGAATATGGTGCAACGACTAAGTATGCAGACGTTTTCAGACGTGCTAATGGTGACTGTGTGTTGAAAATGCCTCAAAGAACACATTTTTGTGTCGTTATGAGGGGTAGAATACTAGAGCGATTGGAGGTTGGTCAAACACAGCAGGTCGTAGCACGGGCCCTCCGTGTGCCACAAAGTGTGATCTCAACATTATGGCAACGATTCCAGCAGACAGGGAACGTGAGCAGGCGCTATAGTACAGGACGTCCACAGTGTACAACACCACAAGAAGACCGATATCTCACCATCAGTGCCCGGAGACGGCCACGGAGTACTGCAGATAGCCAGGGCCTTACCGCAGCCACTGCAACAACTGTCTCCAGACACACAGACTACAGACGACTGAGCAGACATGTTTTATTCGCCTGAAGACCTGAAAGATGCATTCCAATGCCACCTGGTCACAGGAGAGCCCGTAAAGCCTGGTGTCAAGAACACACTACATGGTCATTGGAACAGTGGTGCCAGTACCGGAACTGGAGGTCCTCTGACTGCAGACAGTTGGCCTTTTTAGATAAATTACTTTTTATGCTCCATTGGACAAATGGCCGTTGGCGTGCACGGACGAGTCCATGTATAGTCTGAACAGTGATTCTCGCCGGGTTTTCATATGGAGTGAACCAGGACCCCGATACTAACCCCTTAATGTCCTTGAAAGGGACCTGTATGGAGGTCGTGGTTAAATGGTGTGGGGTGGGATTGTGATTTATGCACGTACACCCCTGCATGTCTTTGTCTGAGGAACCGTAACAGGTCAGGTGAATCGGGACGTCATTTTGCACCAGTAGGCCCGCCTTTTCAGGGGTGCAGTGGGTCCCACCTTCCTCCTGATGGCTGATAACGCATGGCCCCACCGAGCTGCCATCGTGGAGGAGTACCTTGAAACAGAAGATATCAGGCGAATGATTTGGCCTGCCTGTTCTCCAGACCTAAACCCCATCGAGGACGTCTGGGACCCTCTCGGTCGACGTATAGTTGCACGTCTTCAAACCCTTAGGACACTTCAGGAGCACCGACAGGCACTGGTGCAAGAATGGGAGGCTAAACCCCAGCAGCTGCTCGACTACCTGATCCAGAGTATGCCAACCTGTTGTGCGGCCTCTGTACCTGTGCACGGTGATCATATCCCATATTGATGTCGGGGCACAAGCGCAGGAAATAGTGGCGTTTTGTCGCACATGTGTTTCGGGACGGTTTTCTCAACTTATCACCAACACCATGGACATCCAGATGCGTGTCGTGTGTGTTCCCTATGTGCCTATGCTATTAGCTCCAGTTTTGCTTAGTGCCACATTCTGCAATTATCCTTAATTTATGAGCATGAGTTTAGTTATTTACTCTGATAAATGGTTCCAGTCAAACATGACTATCTTCAGACGACTAACAACTGAGCCGTTGTTGACTGACACCGTTTGGCACGTCGAACAACTCCTTGTGCGGCTCCATACGTCCCCAAGGAGTTAGTGGTCTAAAGATGCTCATGCTTGACTGAAACCGGTTATCAGAATAAATAAATAATAGCTGTGATCTACTCTGACTAGTTTCGTTATGAAACACGTTTGTTTCCAAGCAAGACATACAGCGCATACCGTCGACATTCCCACTGTGCACAGATATTTTCAGTGCAATACAACTGCAAAGTAAATGGAGGTAAGAAACCCATACATAATGCAATTGCTCTGTAATGAGCCATCAAAATACTAGGAAAACATTCCTGAAGAATCTCCGAAATATTGTAACTGAAGTTCGGGTTCAGCCTGTGTGCGTTGCTCGTTGATGAGAGGTGTCTAAATACAACATACGTTCATGATTTAAGTAATGAAAACTGAACCAGTTACTTATTTTCTGCTGCTTAGCACAACTTGTTTGGAGAATTTATCCTTACTTTCAAGTGCATTTGTGCACTTGAAAATTGGAATAAATTTCCGAACCGCGTTGTGCTAAGCAGCAGAAAATAAATAACTGCTGTAGTTTTCGTTATCTAAGTCATGAATGACACAGCTGCGGGCTTTCCCGAAACATATAATATGATGAACGAAAATAAACAACAAGCGTTGTCCGACAGTATTTGAATTCATATAAAGAAAC
Source organism: Schistocerca nitens (assembly GCF_023898315.1). Classification (NCBI taxonomy): domain Eukaryota; kingdom Metazoa; phylum Arthropoda; class Insecta; order Orthoptera; family Acrididae; genus Schistocerca; species Schistocerca nitens. Next base: position 979,552,998 of record NC_064615.1, on the reverse strand, counting down.
CACGTTTCTTCCTATCTCACAATCCAATAACAAAGTGATTGTGGTTTGTTTTTGATATCTCCTATAATTGTCACGACGTATTTACCAGAGCAACTGTCATCAGTTTCATGACTGGTTATTTTGCAGATTGCCACGACTTATCGTCTTGTAACTTTAGTTGCGGCATTAAGTCGCGCAAGGGGACTGTGATCAAAATGCAAGTTTTGAACAATTGTTATACTCTGTTGTAACGATCCTCTTAAAAACAACAGATCTCTCGTGGTGTCAGATATATATTTTTATATATCTGACACGTTTCGGCCTTGGCCCATCCTCAGAACATCGAACAGAATGCCTTCATACATGGTATGTGCTCACATGTGTGCATCTCAACATCTATTATTTTTAAGCGAGCTTCGTATAAGTAATGCACGCAGCGGTTCTCCTGTCACAATCTTTTCGTCTCAGAGTTCGGAGTGGCATCGTTCTCAATAATCTGATCGTAAAATATTGCTCCAGAAGTTGGACCATTACGGAATGTGGGGAGTAGCTCACAATTGGTCCACCTTTTACTTTAGCAACAGACAGCAAAAGGTCATTATTCACAGTGTTGAGAATGGCTGTGATGTGGGGTCTGAGTGGGGTACAGTCAAGTGGGGGGTGCTCCAGGGATCAGTGTTGGGGCCACTCCTGCTCCTTATTTATATAGATGATATACCCTCTAGTATATTTCTGTTTGCTGATGACACTAGCTTGGTAGTAAAGGGTTTTGTGTGCAACATTGGCTCGGTTTAAAATAGTGCAGTTCACGACATAAGTTCATGGCTTGAAGAAAATAAACTAACGCTAAATCACAGTAAGACCCAGTTTTTACAGTTTATAACATACAATTCAACAAAACCTGACGTTTTAATTTCACAGAATGGGCATATGATTAGTGAAACTGAATAGTTCAAATTTCTAGGTGTTCACATAGTAAACTTTCGTGGAAATCCCACGATCAGGATCTTGTGCAAAGACTTAATGCTGCCATTTTTACTATTAGAACGGTATCGGAAGTGAGTGATCGTTCGCTGTTGTCGTATGGTATTATATTTTGGGGTAACTCTTCCCATTCTAAAAGGATATTTTTGGTTCAGAAACGGGCGGTTCGGGCAATAAGAGGTGTAAGTTCACGAACCTCTTGTCGACCCTCGTCCACGACTCTGGGTATTCCGACATAAGGCCTCTCAATAAACTGGGTGTTGTGTGATGTCCTTAGGTTCGTTAGGTTTAAGTAGTTCTACGTTCCAAGGGACTGAGGACCGTAGATGTTAAGTCCCATAGTGCTCAGAGCCATTTGAACCTCTCAATATACATATTCCTTACTGTCATTTCTTGTTAACAATATTAGCTTATTCCCAAGAGTAAGCAGCTTTCACTCAGTTAATACTCGGGAGAAATCGAACCTGCATTTAGATCGGACTTCCTTAATTCTTGTGCAGAAACGTGTGCAGTATACTGCTGCATCCATTTTCAATAAGCTACCACTAGAATTCAAAAATCTTAGCAGTAACCCACGCGCTTTCAAATCGAAACTGAAGAGTATCCTCATAGGTAACTCCTTCTCTTCTGTTGAGGAATTCCTTGAAAAAATAAGCTGATTCATTTTACTTAAACTTATGGCTTGACTTTTTTCGGGTTCATTAACATCTTATTTTTATCTGTTATTACTTTTACTTTCTAATTTCATGTGCTGACACGTTCCATGACCTTCGAGATTTGCTCCTCAATTTTGTCCTACGGAACTTGACGTGTAAATAAATAAAAAATAGAAAATACTTGTATGTACTCCAATCTCTGTTTTATTCTACCTTTTTTGCCTCTATGGCTCCCTATGGTACAACGGGAGTATTCCGTGAAGTCTACACACATGTCCTATCATCCTCGCTATTCATTAAATTAGTGTTTTCCACATATTTCCGTCTCCACCAATTCTTGTTTCCACCATACCTCTGTAGCAGAACTTCTCAAACGCCATGACTCCTCTCTTCTTCCAGTTTTCCTACAGTTCGTGTTTCACTTCCATACAATGCTGTGTTCCAGACGTATAGTTTCAGAAAGTTCTTCCTCAAATCAAGGGCCTATTTGTGATGCTAGTACACATTTTTGGTGGGGGATGATCTCTTGCCGTACTTCTTACGTCCTTCTTACTGCATATGCCATGCATTACTTTGATTCAATTCCTTCAACTCGCGTCGTATGAGGTGCCCAATTTAGATGCTATTTTATCCCTAATCTCATTTCTGCTACCCCTCAATACTATAGTCTTTCTTAGGTTTACTCTCAAGCCGTATTCTGTACCCAGAAGTTTGCTCATTCTGCTCAACATGCTCTGAAAATCTTCCTTGCCTACGAAGATTTTCATTCTGAGACATAATTGCTTTTCCGAATCTTTATTTGCTTGATTGCTTCTACGATGCAGATGCTGAAGAGTTAAGGAGGAACAGTACATAGGAGGTGCCTCATAACAATTTTCGCAAAACTTAACCAAAAGCGGCGTCGTGCTGCTCTTGAAATGCGACCAATGTGAGCAAGTGTTCCAACCGTGACTCTATAAACAACCAGTTTAGCTGTATGCTGTTTGCATCCCTCAACACATTTTCGTTTGTAAACTTGTCAGTTATTGTTGCAGGTGGAAGATGAGCAATGACAGCCTCATACTAGTGTTGTTGTTGTTGTTGTTGTGGTCTTCAGTCGTGCTTCTTAGCTTCTTTAGCTTCTTTGGTCTACTGACCACCTACACTCCAAAGATATATGTATGTGTTGTCGTGGTCTTCAGTCCTGAGACTGGTTTGATGCAGCTTTCCATGCTATTCTATCCTGTGCAAGCATCTTCATCTCCCACTACATACTGCAACCTACGTCCTTCTGAGTCTGCTTAGTGTATTCATCTCTTGGTCTCCCTCTACGATTTTTACCCTCCACGCTGCCCTCCAATACTAAACTGGTGATCTCTTGATGCCTCAGAACATGTCCTACCAACCGGTCCCTACCTATGGTTAAGTTGTGCCACAAACTCCTCTTCTCTCCAGTTCTATTCAATACCTCCTCATTAGTTATGTGATCTACCCATCTAATCTTCAGCATTCTTCTGTAGCACCACATTTCGAAAGCTTCTATTCTCTTCTTGTCCAAACTATTTATCGTCCATGTTTCACTTTCATACATGACTACACTCCATACAAATACTTTCAGAAACGACTTCCTGACACTTAAATCTATACTCGATGTTAACAAATTTCTCTTCTTCAGAAACGCTTTCCTTGCCATTGCCAGTTTGTATCCTCTCTACTTAGACCATCATCAGTTCTTTTGCCCCCCAAATAGCAAAACTCCTTTACTACTTTAAGTGTCTCATTTCCTAATCCAATTCCCTCAGCATCACCCGACTTAATTCGACTACATTCCATTATCCTCGTTTTGCTTTTGTTGATGTTCATCTTATATCCTCCTTTCAAGACATTGTCCATTCCGTTCAACTGCTCTTCCAAGTCCTTTGCTGTCTCTGACAGAATTACAATGTCATCGGCGAACCTCAAATTTTTTATTTCTTCTCCGTGGATTTTAATACCTACTCCGAATTTTTCGTTTGTTTCCTTTACTGCTTGCTCAGTATACAGATTGAATAACATCGGGGATAGGCTACAACCCTGTCTCACTCCTTTCCTGACCACTGCTTCCCTTTCATGCCCCTCGACTCTTATAAATACCATCTGGTTTCTGTACAAATTGTAAGTAGCCTCAGGCTCCCTGTATTTGACGCCTGCCACCTTGAAAATTTGAAAGAGAGTATTCCAATCAACATTGTCAAAAGCTTCATACTAGTGTAGGCACATGAAATGAAAGTCCTTTGCGCTTGTATACTGGACCACTTGTTGTAACTCCAGTTAGCATTTTCTGTTAAAGAGTAAGTTAGTTTGACACATATGTACATTTCAAGTCATAAAAAGAACGTAAAAATGTTAATGCGTGAATACTATTCCCAAGTTTTGCTTCGCAGACACACCCAAAAATCGTTCAGATCACGGACTTAACTGACGTTTTCACATATGTTTGGACATTATGACTTTTTACCTTGGAATATAACACACTGTCCTTTTTTCCCCTTTCGTCGCTCGAACAGTATAGCCATTTAAAGAAATTTTGGAATGTTGTACAATTCGTCTCCATTGTTAGTTACCCTGCTGTCTTCCATCTTCGGTGAAGAAATGTGGTCCCCACGTAACAGAAGTATTTGCCTGGTCTACTTCATGATATTATTGTTTTCAGCTTTTCATATCATCATTAAATCTTCTCACATCTTCCTGAGAACATTAGCGAACAGCTTTCTCATTCAGGTTATGCTCACGATCTTCTTTCCGTTTTTTATGTTTCTTCCAGTTCTGTAGACAGAGTGTGGGAAAAATAGAAATGAATTCAAGGAGAACTGTGAAGTTTGGAAGGTAAAGGGCGAGTTGGTGGCAGAAATAATGCTGTGAGGGCAGGTCGTGTGTCACGCTGGGATATCTCAGTCGGAAAAGCATTTGAACATGACCGGCAAGATTAGATTAGATTAGTACTTGTTCCATAGATCATGTATACGACACTTCGTAATGATGTGGAACGTGTCAGGTTAATAAAAGGTATCTATACAAGGTATTACATTACACAAAATATTACATGACACTTAATATTTTTAATTTTTTTGTGGGGTTGGGGAAATTACCCACTTAGTATATCCAAAAATTCATCTAATGAGTAGAGGAGTTGCCATTAAGAAATTCTTTTAATTTCCTTTTAAATGCTATATGGCTATCTGTCAGACTTTTGATGCTATTAGGTAAGCGACCAAAGACTTTTGTGGCAGCATAGTTTACCTCTTTCTGAGCCAAAGTTAGATTTAACCTTGAGTAGTGAAGATCATTCTTTCTCATAGTGTTGTAGCCATGTACACTGCTATTACTTTTGAATTCGTTCGGATTGTTAACAACAAATTTCATAAGTGAATATATACACTCCTGGAAATGGAAAAAAGAACACATTGACACCGATGTGTCAGACCCACCATACTTGTTCCGGACACTGCGAGAGGGCTGTACAAGCAATGATCACACGCACGGCACAGCGGACACACCAGGAACCGCGGTGTTGGCCGTCGAATGGCGCTAGCTGCGCAGCATTTGTGCACCGCCGCCGTCAGTGTCAGCCAGTTTGCCGTGGCATACGGAGCTCCATCGCAGTCTTTAACACTGGTAGCATGCCGCGACAGCGTGGACGTGAACCGTATGTGCAGTTGACGGACTTTGAGCGAGGGCGTATAGTGGGCATGCGGGAGGCCGGGTGGACGTACCGCCGAATTGCTCAACACGTGGGGCGTGAGGTCTCCACAGTACATCGATGTTGTCGCCAGTGGTCGGCGGAAGGTGCACGTGCCCGTCGACCTGGGACCGGACCGCAGCGACGCACGGATGCACGCCAAGACCGTAGGATCCTACGCAGTGCCGTAGGGGACCGCACCGCCACTTCCCAGCAAATTAGGGACACTGTTGCTCCTGGGGTATCGGCGAGGACCATTCGCAACCGTCTCCATGAAGCTGGGCTACGGTCCCGCACACCGTTAGGCCGTCTTCCGCTCACGCCCCAACATCGTGCAGCCCGCCTCCAGTGGTGTCGCGACAGGCGTGAATGGAGGGACGAATGGAGACGTGTCGTCTTCAGCGATGAGAGTCGCTTCTGCCTTGGTGCCAATGATGGTCGTATGCGTGTTTGGCGCCGTGCAGGTGAGCGCCACAATCAGAACTGCATACGACCGAGGCACACAGGGCCAACACCCGGCATCATGGTGTGGGGAGCGATCTCCTACACTGGCCGTACACCACTGGTGATCGTCGAGGGGACACTGAATAGTGCACGGTACATCCAAACCGTCATCGAACCCATCGTTCTACCATTCCTAGACCGGCAAGGGAACTTGCTGTTCCAACAGGACAATGCACGTCCGCATGTATCCCGTGCCACCCAACGTGCTCTAGAAGGTGTAAGTCAACTAGCCTGGCCAGCAAGATCTCCGGATCTGTCCCCCGTTGAGCATGTTTGGGACTGGATGAAGCGTCGTCTCACGCGGTCTGCACGTCCAGCACGAACGCTGGTCCAACTGAGGCGCCAGGTGGAAATGGCATGGCAAGCCGTTCCACAGGACTACATCCAGCATCTCTACGATCGTCTCCATGGGAGAATAGCAGCCTGCATTGCTGCGAAAGGTGGATATACACTGTACTAGTGCCGACATTGTGCATGCTCTGTTGCCTGTGTCTATGTGCCTGTGGTTCTGTCAGTGTGATCATGTGATGTATCTGACCCCAGGAATGTGTCAATAAAGTTTCCCCTTCCTGGGACAATGAATTCACGGTGTTCTTATTTCAATTTCCAGGAGTGTATATTGTGAGGCTACAGCGAAGATCACTAGATCTTTAAATAAGTGTCTGCAGGATGATCTTGGATGAGCTCCAGCAATTATTTTGATTGCACGCTTTTGTGCAATGAATATGATGCCATAAGAAAGCAGAGAGTGAAAATAGGCGTGGTAAGCTAATTTACTGAAATGTATATCGCCAAAATTTGCAATGACCCTAATAGCGTAAGTAGCTGAACTCAAACGTTTCAGCAGATCCTCAGTGTGTTTTTTCCAGTTCAACCCCTCATCAATGCATTCACCTAGAAATTTTGAATATTCTGCCTTAGCTACCGATTTCTGATCGAAGTCTATATTTATAAATGGCGTCATTCCATTTACTGTGTGGAACTGTGTATACTGTGTTTTGTCAAAGTGTAATGGGAGCCCATTTACAGAGGACCACTTAATGATTTTCTGAAAAACATCGTTTACAATTTCACCAGTTAATTCTCGTCTGTTGGGTGTGATAGCTATACTTGTATCATCAGCAAAAAGTACCAGGTTTGCATCTTCGTCAATATATAACGGCAAGTCATTAATATATATTAAGAGCAGCAGAGGACCCAAGACCGAACCTTGTGGCACCCCATTCTTGATTGTTCCCGAGTCTGAGAAATTACCAGTTTTTTGCATATTATGTGAACTGCTTATTTCAACTTTCTGCACTCTTTCAGTCTGGTATGATTTAAACCATTTGAGCACTTTCCTTAAACCAATTGAGTGAAGTTCCAACAATTAAGCCACGGTCCGGTACACAGTTTCATATGTCAGGATTTTTCAATAAAAGTTTTGTAACAAAAAATTGTTTACTTAGATTGTTATAGCAAAATCTTAAAAGACACCCCTCTTATTACTTTTCGATGAGACACAGTAATCATTACTTAAGTGGCAATAGAGGACTTCCCATTCAGGATAACCTGCTGCGTTCTGTACATTAAGAAATTTTAACACTAGTAGTAAACAAGTTAGGTATCCCATACGAACTATCTACGTTAGTGGGCAATCATTGTGATACTGAAACAGAAGTTTTACGAAGGTCCAGAGACAACGGATCCACTGGAATATCTCTATCGATGGTGAAATTTGGAAATTTGTGGTAAGTTCATATGGGACCAGACTGCTGAGGTCATCAGTCCCTAGGCTTACACACTACTTAATCTAACTTAAACTAACTTAATTATTTTCAGCCATAATGGCTATGTTTGTGAACCGTGACTGTGTGGGATAATTATTTATTTCAAGTTTCTGCTACCAGTCACTTTTTATTTTATGCTTAATCTAACATAATGCAACGCGTTTCGAACATGTTTTGTTCATCTTCAGGCGTTTATACATACATACATAAATACATAGAGAAATGTTACTTAAAAATAAACAGTCTTAAACTAGATTAATCTAGAACACTTTGTCCATTAACCTAGTTTAAGACTGTTTATTTTTCAGTAACATTTCTCTTTGTATGTATATATGTATGTATGTATAAACGCCTGAAGATGAACAAAACATGTTCGAAACGCGTTCCATTATGTTAGATCAAGCATAAAATAAAAAGTGACTGGTAGCAGAAACTTGAAATAAATAATTAAACTAATTTACGCTAAGGACAAACACACACACCCATGCTCGAGGGAGGACTCTAACCTCCGACGGGGGAAGCCACGCGAACCGTGGCAAGATATCGATGGTACGTAAAGTGTTTGTGAAGAGCACTGTTTCTGTTTTTCTTGACTGATGTTATCTAAATCCGCGCTGGTTTGGGTATACAGAGTTCCAGTTACTTCATTAATCTGAACTCATTAACGTAAACATAGTAATTGGATTCATAAGATCTCCTAAAATTCCAGTACAAACGGGACGTAAACAATGGTTGAATTATTCGAGCATTACATGCAAATGGAGTATCTATATTTTTCATCTGCATTTATTTGCATGTAGGACGATGGGGATAAGTGAAAAAAGGACTTTGTTTACGAATCTGTTCAGCTGCTTTCTTGTGGATTTCTGTGCCTGTGTCATTTCCAATCGCCGGGAACAATTCTCTGCGCTAATGACCTACTCTCAATGGTGGCAAAGAGTACCACTAACTCCTATAAAGCCATATATAGAACATGACAGGGACGTCAATTGATCCTGCAGAACAACACCTGAATAGACGTGACAGAAATAGAATGGGAAGCCAAGCGTATTAGCAGTGATTACGCCAGTGTACGCAGCTGCTGACATTAGAAGCCGTGTTATTTCCAAGAATGCTGCTCTTGACGAAAACGCATCGTCATTAGGGATTCGACAGAGCGTGGAGCGGGAAATGTCGGCACGAGGAAATGTCATGGCTGACAAAAGTAGCTATTTCCATACATCATTTGTCGCCTTCTGAATGAAACGTCTCAAGTAGGAACCCAATGGGCACCGTAGTGGAACGCGGTGACACGTCTACGTTGTTTACCAGTGCGAGACACGGAACTCGGGCGCTCACGGCCAGTGCTTTGATACGGAACTTGCAGGGTGTTCCCCATCACGTGAGTCAATCAATCAATCTTGTTGCAGCTTTTCTGGTAGCAAAAGTCAGACAGTCGTAAAGATACCTCTCAGACGGAGAGAGCATTATCTGATTCAAACAGCGTGCATGTAGTTCAAACGAATAGTCGTTCAAACTCTAGAAAAATACGTAGGTTGCAGAATGCTTAAAGATGTTAGAGATCACCCTTGGTAAAAAGACAATATCATTCAGCTTCTTAAGATATAGCGCTTACTGCACAGCAGGTTTAAAAAGAAACATGAATACGCAGACAGGCAGGTCACTGAAATGCACTCGACTACCAAAATGGCATTGCGTGAAGCATAGACAACTACCGTTGGTAAATATGATCATAGGATCTGTCCCAAAACCAGAAGGAATTTTGCTAATATGTTAAGGCCTTGCTGAACCGAAATATAAGATGTTGTTGTTGAGGTCTTCAGTCCTGAGACTGGTTTGATGCAGATCTCCGTGCTACTCTATCCTATGCAAGCTTCTTCATCTCCCACTACTTACTGCAACCTCCATACTTCTGAATCTGCTTAGTGTATTCATCTCTTGGTCTCCCTCTACGATTTTTCCCCTCCCCGCTGCCCTCCAATGCTAAATTTGTGATCCCTTGATGCCTCAGAACATGTCCTACCAACCAGTCCCTTCTTCTTGTCAAGTTGTGCCACAAACTTCTCTTCTCCCCAATTCTATTCAATACCACCTCATTAGTTAGGTGATCTACCCATCTAATCTTCAGCATTCTTCTGTAGCACCACATTTCGAAAGCTTCTATTCTCTCCTTGTCCAAACTATTTATCGTCCATGTTTCACTTCCATACATGGCTACACTCCATACAAATACTTTCAGAAACGACTTCCTGTCACTTAAATCTATACCCGATGTTATCAAATTTCTCTTCTTCAAAAATGCTTTCCTTGCCATTGGCAATCTACATTTTATATCCCCTCTACTTCGACCATCATCAGTTATTTTGCTCCCCAAATAGCGAAACTCCTTTACTACTTCAAGTGTCTCAGTTCCTAATCTAATTCCCTCAGCATCACCAGTCTTAATTCGACTACATTCCATTATCCTCGTTTTTCTTTTGTTGATATTCATCTCATATCCTCCTTTCAAGACACTGTCCATTCCGTTCAACTGCTCTTCCAAGTCCTTTGCTGTCCCTGACAGAATTACAATGTCATAGGCGAACCTCCAAGTTTTTATTTTTCTCCATGGATTTTAATACCTACTCAGAATTCTTCTTTTGTTTCCTTTACTGCTTGCTCAGTATACAGATTGAATAACATCGGGGAGAGGCTACAACCCTGTCTCACTCCCTTCCCAACCACTGCTTCCCTTTCGTGCCCCTCGACTCTTATAACTGCCATCTGCTTTCTGTACAAATTGTAAACAGCCTTTCGCTCCCTGTATTTTACCCTGCCACCTTCAGAATTTGAAAGAGAGTATTCCAGTCAACATTGTTAAAAGCTTTCTCTAAGTCTACAAATGCTAGAAACGTAGGTTTGCCTTTCCTTAATCTTCCTTCTAAGATAAGTCGTAAGGTCAGTATTGCCTCGCGTGTTCCAACATTTCTACGGAATCCGAACTGATCTTCCCCGAGATCGGCTTCTACCAGTTTTTCCATTCGTCTGTAAAGAATTCGCGTTAGTATTTTGCAGCTGTGACTTATTAAACTGATAGTTCGGTAATTTTCACATCTGTCAACACCTGCTTTCTTTGGGATTGGAATTATTATATTCTTCTTGAAGTCTGAGGGATTTCACCTGTCTCATACATCTTGCTCGCCAGATGGTAGAGTTTTGTCAGGACTGGCTCTCTCAAGGCCGTCAGTACTTCTAACGGAACGTTGTCTACTCCCGGTGCCTTGTTTCGACTCAGGTACAAGTAGTGGACAAAAAGCCAGTGTGTGAATTTCAGTCTATAAATACACCGTTTGTGAAGAAGAGAAATTTGTCAATATTGAGTATAGATTTAAGTGTCATGAAGCCGTTTCTGAAAGTATCTGTATGGAGTGTCACCATGTATGGAAGTGAAACATGGGCGATAAATAGTTTGGACAAGAAGAGAATAGAAGCTTTCGAAATGTGGTGCTACAGAAGAATGCTGAAGATTAGATGGGTAGATCACATAACTAATGAGGAGGTATTGAATAGAATTGGGGAGAAGAGAAATTTGTGGCACAACTTGAGTAGAAGGAGGGATCGGTTGGTAGGACATATTCTGAGGCATCAAGGGATCACCAATTTAGTATTGGAGGGCAGCGTGGAGGGTAAAATCTGTAGAGGGAGATCAAGAGATAAATACACTAAGCAGATTCAGAAGGATGTAGGTTGCAGTAGGTACTGGGAGATGAAGAAGCTTGCACAGGATAGAGTAGCATGGCGAGCTGCATCAAACCAGTCTCTGGACTGAAGACCACAACAAACAAATACTCCCTTGCAGAGATGATGACGTAATGAATGTTACCATCGTTCAATGGCCGCAGCGATCCTAAAATGGGCGACATAGTAATCAGACAAGTGTTGCCGGAAAGCAACTTAAATCGCTCCTGCAATGAACTTATGAACTGTAGTGATATCCATATATCTGTGTGTATATACGTCTACTTTATAATATGCAATCGGTTTGATTTGAAATATTTCGACAATAATAACCACTGCAAGTGCAAAAAAATTCTAGTAAACCCAATTTATCCTATTATCTTTTAATAATAAGTTTACGCTTAAGCTTCAATTATTTTTCTCTTCAACATGTTATATTTTGTACATCCAACTTGATCTTTGCTCTGTTTATGTTCTTGGTCGATATTTGATGAATGATACCTTTGTATCTTTACTTAATGATAATCTTTGCACTGTAAAGAAACACATCCAGTGTATAACGCATGAGCAATGCTCAGTACGCATTTTAACAATATTATGAAGTGTGAAACAGTAACTTTCTTACAATATGTGTGTTGTGATGGAATTCAAGAACATACACGTCGAGGTAGAAAACCACATGGACCAGAACAAAATCAACCGCTATCTACTGGAATGTGTGTAAATGAAGACAACTATTTTCTGTCATACTCAAATATTCTTCTGCAGTGTGGAGCAGACGATATGCTGTTAACCAAAACATCTGTGTAACGAAAAATGTTAGTCATCTTAAGATGGGCAGGGTAGAACGAAAAGTGTTATAGCAGTAAAATAAAACAATCAAAAGATATTTGTGGCTGATTGTGTATTCAACAACTGAAATATATCTTCTTCCCTTTAATATTTTTGCTTTCAATATTTTAGTTAATGATTAGGTTTTTGATTTTTTAAAACATTGGAGTGATATCTTGTGTCCTATACGGATTTTGTTCTACTACTTGTTTAACTAGGAGTAGTTTTTGCAATTTGTCTTCTGTGAATAGCAGTCTGGGGCTCTGTTGCATGTAGTTTTTCTGAAGACGTCGAAAGTGTGCCTTCCTACACGCCTTTTGACGGTGAAAGTTAACTGCTCCATTCTTTCCCAGTTTTATCTTGAATGGCAATGAATCATCTTCCGTTTAAGTACTAAAAAATTTACTGTCTAGGTTGGTCACTAAAATTCATGTCATTATTACTGACAGGCAATTGCACAAGGCTAAACCTTCGTTTTGCGGGACAACCTTCTCATCAGCAAAAAATGACTTAAAAGCTAACGTGAACTGTAGCGAATCCAAAAATTCAGAAATTTTCCTCATAGAAATTGACATGATTTCACCAGATTATCCTTAATAATCAAAAAAAGTTCTTGATGTCAATATCTAACGAATTCTAACACAGAAACTTTAAAAATTAATAGCTGCTTCTCGTGATGTTATCCGCTATTTAACTGTTAAACAGTTATTTGTAAAGAAATGTCAATGCCTAAACGCACTATCCACGCCTATGCGCCGTCACAAAATATATCTCTTAGAAGTACTAAGGCACGAGCGCCTTGCGGCCCAGCAAACCATACGGCACCGAAAGAAAAAAAAAAAAAAAAGAAAAGAAAAGAACACCAAATTTTGAGATGATGGGAGTAGCTGACAACACATGTAATACATATTACTCTCAACTCACTCGTTTACTTAAGGAAAAAATTTTTACTAGACCGAGTAGTGAATTAAAAAAACGTGCCGGGAAAGGGAGCAAATAATTTCACATCTATTTGCGACATGCCTAGCACGGAGAAGATCACATATGTCTTGCTGGGCATGGAAAGCGAGAAATCTACTGTAATACGTAAACAATGTTCCGAGACTTGTTGTCCTCTGCCTATATGTAGAGATTTCTAGCTAACGATACACGCCAGTAGCCGATGTAGAGCTGTCCATGCGAAAAACATGGTGTGCCCAGATTAATACCAGCCACTTTAAACGTTTGTCCTTTTATTCGTACTGATCCGGATAATACCACAATCCACTACACTTCCAAAACATTCTGCGTGCTTCGAAATATATTCACGCACATACGTTACATTGTTACAGAGTTTAGTGACGATTTCATCCTACAGGAATATTTGTGCTCTCCTAGATTTACGCATCCACTTTTTCATTTGTTGAAACAGTACCCGGAAGATGTTCGGTCCGGTTCTGGATGCAGATACAGGGGAATGGAGGATATACAACCAAGAGCTTGAGGAACTATACTAGCAGCACAACATAGCAGTAACTGTCAAAGCCAAACGGTTGCAGTGGGCCGGCCATGTGGCCCGGATGGAGGATCACAGATGGCCTCGAAAGCTCCTGGATTTCACACCTACAGGAAAGAGACCGCCAGGGAGACCGGAGAATCGTTGGAGGGATGGACTCCATGAAGATTTAAACCAAGTGTCAATAGATGTGAACGGATGGCGCATAGCAGCAATGGACAGAATACAGTGGAGGAGCAAACTTGTAAATGCGTGCGGTCCACTGGGCCTGATCACGTAGTAGTAGTAGTGAAACAGTAAAAACTAATCTCTACGCTAAGCGTAATGCATTCATTCCATAGTTAACTTTCATGGGCTACTTTTAGTCACGTTACGCATCCCACGGGAACGGTAGTCCCTTCGATCATCTCATGGAAACAGTGATTTTTTAAATAAATGTAGCCTATGTGTTAATTAAGGGTGTAGGCTATCTCCATTCGAAATTTCATCCAAATCCGTCCAGCGTGGAGGAGCAACAAACACACTAACTCGACGAAGAAAGAAAATAGCAATTTCTACTCGTAGTTCGGTGCAGCGCAAATTTTACAATATTTGTACGCTCAACAACGTCATCTGCCCTTACGTCTTTGCAAGTTACCAGCAGATATGCACGCATATTGCTCAAATCCGGCCTCACTAAAAGCCTTCTACGTCCTAGATGTAACGCCACAATATCTCTCTGTCGCACAGCATTCGAATGACACCTTCGTTGTGAATCTTCAAGAGTTCAGAAGCTACGTCTGACGCTTAGTGGATAAAATGCAACGGGCTTGTGTGGAAGTGTGGATTAAACACTTTGAAGATCGTATAAGCATTGTATTCGTTACGTTGAACTGTATCATGTAGGACGTATTAAACAATAAAACAACCAGTTTCACAACATCTCAGATTTATTTTATGGAAATACAATACAGTTCAAATGTCAAGGAGTAAACAGTCTTCCCTAAGAGTACTTATTGTTCTACATTTCGCGTTATATTCTTCATCTCAATAAACTTCTTGTACTATACACTTTTAAAAGAAGCCTGTTTGTTAATTCGGGATATATGCTAATTCCATTTCAAGTTTCTTCCAAATTTGTGCAGCCGTTTCAGCGTGAAGGAGCAACAAACACACACACAAACTTTCACGTACATGGTATGAAGAGTAACCTGTTAAGCTGGTAAAATAATCTGTCGAAACTGGCATTAAAAAATCAAGGTCCAGAACTACGACCCACTTAACAGCCTCCTAAATGAAGTGACGGCCAACCAGGTATTTCTTTAAATGTCCGAAGAGATAAAGCACGAAATATGAACTGTATGTAACATACAAATGCACTCCACCGGGAATGCCGGACCGGACCATGCATAAATGATCGGGTATGTCATATGCGGTGGGGCGTTGTCGTGCAACCACACGACAGCTTTCGAAATCAATCCCGATCGTTTCCCCAGAATCGCCTTCTGCAAATGTTCCAGTATGACACAGTAACTAGTAGCTTTCATGGTCTCTGCGTGGATGATAAAATCAACCTGCATCACAGCCTGAATGTCCAAGAAGACTGTGGGCTTCGCTTTCTAAACGAATATCGGTTTTTTGAACTTTCTTTGGGAGGGGGGGGGGAGGAGGAAAGACTGTGGGCTTCGCTTTCTAAACGAATATCGGTTTTTTGAACTTTCTTTGGGAGGGGGGGGGGGAGGAGGAATGACGGTTGTCTCCATCACATTGATAAATTCTTCGTTTCAGGTATCACATGATACACCCACGTTCCGTCTTCTGTGTCGATACAGTACAGGAAAAGAAAACACTGCACCCAATATCGCATTAAGGCAAGAGCTTTCGCTTGGCTTTATTCTCGTCAGACAGAGGCAATGTGAAACGTCCCCTTTGAAAAATTATGAATGACAGAGCTGGAAAAACTCTTACTTTATTTGATACAGAAACAGCTGAGTAATACACAACGTACTCAAACAGTTTTCTCTTTACTTATTCCGATCATCACTAAAGTGACACACAATATTTTTAGTGCAACGCAATCTGACTGTCGATAATCCCTACAAAAGACTGGCCCTGACTAACAATAACCTATACCTTTCATGAATAACTTACCTCACAAAAATCGTCGTTACTCGTACTGCAATACAGCGAGAGCCAATACTGATAGCTAAATAAAAGATTCTAACTACTGAAGGCACCAACTACTGATAGGCATAGTTGACAAATGAAAGATTTTGATATATATATACACTCCTGGAAATGGAAAAAAGAACGCATTGACACCGGTGTGTCAGAACCACCATACTTGCTCCGGACACTGCGAGAGGGCTGTACAAGCAATGATCACACGCACGGCACAGCGGACACACCAGGAACCGCGGTGTTGGCCGTCGAATGGCGCTAGCTGCGCAGCATTTGTGCACCGCCGCCGTCAGTGTCAGCCAGTTTGCCGTGGCATACGGAGCTCCATCGCAGTCTTTAACACTGGGAGCATGCCGCGACAGCGTGGACGTGAACCGCATGTGCAGTTGACGGACTTTGAGCGAGGGCGTATAGTGGGCCTGCGGGAGGCCGGGTGGACGTACCGCCGAATTGCTCAACACGTGGGGCGTGAGGTCTCCACAATACATCGATGTTGTCGCCAGTGGTCGGCGGAAGGTGCACGTGCCCGTCGACCTGGGACCGGACCGCAGCGACGCACGGATGCACGCCAAGACCATAGGATCCTACGCAGTGCCGTAGGGGACCGCACCGCCACTTCCCGGCAAATTAGGGACACTGTTGCTCCTGGGGTATCGGCGAGGACCATTCGCAACCGTCTCCATGAAGCTGGGCTACGGTCCCGCACACCGTTAGGCCGTCTTCCGCTCACGCCCCAACATCGTGCAGCCCGCCTCCAGTGGTGTCGCGACAGGCGTGAATGGAGGGACGAATGGAGACGTGTCGTCTTCAGCGATGAGAGTCGCTTCTGCCTTGGTGCCAATGATGGTCGTATGCGTGTTTGGCGCCGTGCAGGTGAGCGCCACAATCAGGACTGCATACGACCGAGGCACACAGGGCCAACACCCGGCATCATGGTGTGGGGAGCGATCTCCTACACTGGCCGTACACCACTGGTGATCGTCGAGGGGACACTGAATAGTGCACGGTACATCCAAACCGTCATCGAACCCATCGTTCTACCATTCCTAGACCGGCAAGGGAACTTGCTGTTCCAACAGGACAATGCACGTCCGCATGTATCCCGTGCCACCCAACGTGCTCTAGAAGGTGTAAGTCAACTACCCTGGCCAGCAAGATCTCCGGATCTGTCCCCCATTGAGCATGTTTGGGACTGGATGAAGCGTCGTCTCACGCGGTCTGCACGTCCAGCACGAACGCTGGTCCAACTGAGGCGCCAGGTGGAAATGGCATGGCAAGCCGTTCCACAGGACTACATCCAGCATCTCTACGATCGTCTCCATGGGAGAATAGCAGCCTGCATTGCTGCGAAAGGTGGATATACACTGTACTAGTGCCGACATTGTGCATGCTCTGTTGCCTGTGTCTATGTGCCTGTGGTTCTGTCAGTGTGATCATGTGATGTATCTGACCCCAGGAATGTGTCAATAAAGTTTCCCCTTCCTGGGACAATGAATTCACGGTGTTCTTATTTCAATTTCCAGGAGTGTATATTATATATATATAATTTTGTGACATCCAATTAAACAAATTTCCTTTTTCTGATGGACGCACATCCAGGTCGTCCGCTCAAAACTCTGGCATCTCTCTCACCACATCCACCACTGCTGGCGGCTCACCTCCAACTGTCCAAAGCTACGCGCTGTCCATATCCAACTGCCCTACACCACACAAGCGAATATTCCAACAATGAGTCCAATCAGCCACAGACTGCACACAGCGTAGTCAGTGATTTTCATACAGAGCACTACGTGCCATTACCAACATAAAAACCTAAACAGCCTACTTACAAACCCTAAACAGACTACTTACAAAAGGTATCTGACGAAAACTTGTCTTCCGATAGTCCAGTGTATTGCGCGGTACTTCCACTACGCTGCCAGTGGAAATGCTGAGTTCGTGTGTTATCTGACTAACATGAATATGACGATGGGATTGAATTAACCCATCGGCACGGCACATGTCGCCTTAGGTGGATGAGCTTGGCTCTCCTGACCTTTCGTGTTCTCCCACTGCTGGTTTATCAACTCCTTGAAGGCAAAGCCACGCCTGGTTTCGTGCCATTACGCTCGCTCCATAAACTACCACAAATATTCGCTGTCGCGAACGTGGACAACCATCAACTGTGTAATGGAATGACAACTGTAAGGTGGCTATAATTTCGCACCTTACAAGCACTCATCCACATACTTCGCCTTCATTATTCATTTTTGTTTAGATTGTAATTTATGTGTTAAAAAGAGCATTAAGAGATCCTAAGATCTGCTTCAGAGGGTAGTCAGACAAGGCCAAATCAACATGTTGTTGTTGTTGTTGTGGTCTTCAGTCCTGAGACTGGTTTGATGCAGCTCTCCATGCTACTCTATCCTGTGCAAGCTTCTTCATCTCCCAGTACCTACTGCAACCTACATCCTTCTGAATCTGCTTAGTGTATTCATCTCTTGGTCTCCCTCTACGATTTTTACCCTCCACGCTGCCCTCCAATGCTAAATTTGTGATCCCTTGATGCCTCAAAACATGTCCTACCAACCGATCCCTTCTTCTAGTCAAGTTGTGCCACAAACTTCTCTTCTCCCCAATCCTATTCAATACCTCCTCATTAGTTATGTGATCTACCCACCTTATCTTCAGCGTTCTTCTGTAGCACCACATTTCGAAAGCTTCTATTCTCTTCTTGTCCAAACTATTTATCGTCCATGTTTCACTTCCATACATGGCTACACTCCATACAAATACTTTCAGAAACGACTTCCTGACACTTAAATCTATACTCGATGTTAACAAATTTCTCTTCCTCAGAAATGCTTTCCTTGCCATTGCCAGTTTCTATCCTCTCTACTTAGACCATCATCAGTTATTTTGCTCCCCAAATAGCAAAACTCCTTTACTAATTTAAGTGTCTCATTACCTAGTCTAATTCCCTCAGCATCACCCGACTTAATTCGACTACATTCCATTATCCTCGTTTTGCTTTTGTTGATGTTCATCTTATATCCTCCTTTCAAGACACAGTCCATTCCGTTCACTGCTCTTCCAAGTGCTTTGCTGTCTCTGACAGAATTACAATGTCATCGGCGAACCTCAAAGTTTTTATTTCTTCTCCATGAATTTTAATACCTACTCTGAATTTTTCTTTTGTTTCCTTTACTGCTTGCTCAATATACAGATTGAATAACATTGGGGAGAGGCTACAACCCTGTCTCACTCCTTTCCCAACCACTGCTTCCCTTTCATGCCCCTCGACTCTTATAACTGCCATCTGGTTTCAGTACAAATTGTAAATAGCCTTTCGCTCCCTGTATTTTACCCCTGCCACCTTCAGAATTTGAAAATCAACATACTAGCGTTTATTATTTTCCGTTGCGCAAATTAATTTTTACGCCGGCCTGGAGTAGCATCTTGGACAACAATGAAAATTAGTGCAGAACATGGATTCGAAACGGGACTTCTAGGTTATCTCGAGCGGTTGCCACACCATTATTGGTTTTATTCTCTTCAGACACTTGCCGTGGTATCTGACGAAAACTTGTCTTCCGGTAGTCCAGTGTGTAGTGCGCTACACCCACTACGCCACCAGTAGAGATGTTGAGTTCGTCTGCTATCTGTCTCTCATGAATATGACGACAGGACTGGATTAACGCGTCGACGCGGCACACTTTATCATCTGAAGTGGATATGCTTGGCTGCCCTGACCTCTGGTCTTTTCGCACTGCTGCATTTATCAGTCCCTTGAAAGCAAAGCCAAAAAATGGTTCAAATGGTTCTAAACACAATGGGACTTAACATCTCAGGCCATCAGTCCCCTAGAACTTAGAACTACTTAAACCTAACTAACCTAAGGACACCACACACATCCATGCCCGAGGCAGGATTCGAACCTGCGACCGTAGCAGCAGTGCGGTTCCGGACTGAAGCGCCTAGAACCGCTCGGTCACAGCGGCCGGCACACAAAGGCACACCTGGTTTCGTGACATTACGCTCACTCCATTAACTTTCACTAATTGGTGCACGAAATGTATTCGCATTCGGGAATGTGGACAACCGTCAGCTGTATAATGGAATGACGACAATGAAAATTTGTGCCGCAGTGGGACTCGAACAGGGATTTTTCGCTTATCGGGAGGAGCCCATCTTCTCATTAGGCGCCGGCCGGAGTGGCCGTGCGGTTCTAGGCGCCACAGTCTGGAACCGCGCGACCGCTACGGTCGCAGGTTCGAATCTTGCCTCGGGCATGGATGTGTGTGATGTCCTTAGGTTAGTTAGGTTTAAGTAGTTCTAAGTACTAGGGGACTGATGATCTCAGAAGTTAAGTCCCATAGTGCTCAGAGCCATTTGAACCATTTTTTTTTTTTCGCATTAGACTATCCGAGTAAGACTCACGGCCACACCCACACTTCCATACGCCGACTAATGTGCGTACATCATCATGTATATTCCCGTACAGGGGAGACACTTTACTTGAAAGTCGCTTACCCGGTGTCGGCAGATAAATACGATATTGCAGTGTCTGTGTTATCCCGAATTATGATGCAAAGTTCCGTTGTACATGCGTCCATGAAATAACACAGGCACTGCAATATCGTATCCACTAATTGGCGCTGAACTGCAGCTGGAGACGTCATCTTCAAACACAGAATCTTATTACGGTTCGCACTTCAAACGCTGACACCGTCTCCGTTCTTGCCTCGATTTTGAACTGCATTTCTAACTCGATGTGCCGTTGGCGACTGAGAGATTTTATCATCTCTTCTATCTAGAGGTGGAATTTAATTCGCACAGTGTATTTGTACACACATGGGAGCTCTTGTTACCTTACTGAATCACATCTCTCTCCGAAGTGTTTTCTCACCCAGGATATTTCTGTGTGTTTCCCTTTTCTACAGGATGAGCCACGGGAAACAGTACATTCTCATTTGGCCAACGTTCTAAGATGTAGATTTACTCGTGCGGTCTTCCGCATCTAATCGGATCCACATAATGTGCTATTCAGTTTCGTATAGAACATGGGCCAGGGTAGGTTGTAAGTAGGCTGTTTAGGTTTTTTTTATTGGTAACGCCACCTCAGTATGAAAATCACCGGCTGTGCCGTGTGCAGTCTGTGGCTGCTTTGCATTGTTGTAATACTCAACCATTGTAGTGTTAGGCAGCTGGCTGTGAACAGCGCGTAGCGTTGCGCAGTTGGAGGTGAGCCGCCAGCAGTGATGGATGTGGGGAGAGAGATGGCGGAGTTTTGTAATTTGTCATGATATCAAGGTAAATACATTGTTTGTTCTCTATTAATATCTTTCATTTGCTAACTATCCCTATCAGTAGTTAGTGCCTTCCATAGTTTGAATCTTTTATTTAGCTGGCAGTAGTGGCCCTCGCTGTATTGCAGTAGCTTGAGCAGCGAAGATTTTTGGTGAGGTAAGTGATTTGTGAGACGTATAGTTTAATGTTAGTCAGGGCCATTCTTTTATAGGGAATTTTGAAAGTCAGATTGCGTTGCGCTAACAAAATATTGTGTGTTGAAAGTCAGATTGCGTTGCGCCAAAAAAATATTGTGTGTCAGCTTAAGCACAGTCCTGTAAAATTGTTTAAAAGGGGACGTTTCATATGTCGACCCTTAGCCTAGGATACCTCATTGGAATCTTCTGATTTTTTCTTGTAGTTTGTGTGATTAGTGTAGATTTTGTTTATTGCTAGCGCGTAATTATAGAGAGAATTTCCATTGTAGTTGTAGTTTTTCATTGTCGTACAGTAAAACATTTGTGGCATGCATGTAGATTTGCACCAAGTATTTCGCAGCTGCGCTTGCAATTAACTACATATTATTTTCAGTGCTATGTTAATGTGTTCTCTTATTTTTGATCTTCAATTTGTGTTTTTCTGTGTTCTCGTGTGAAATACTGTGACAATAATGGCGTGTGAAAAACGCAATACTAGGCTCCAAAGTAAACTGAGAAATGACAGTGAAAATGAAAGCAGTGTGTTAGCGTCACCGAGTAATGAATTAACTGATGTTCAAAATAGTAATTTAGTAATTGTGCATAGGGAAATGGAGCGGGCAGCAAACAATGGCGTAGGCGGTGAAACAATTAGTGAAGAGGGAAGCATTATCGATCGATCGGTCGGCAACAGCTCGCCTCAGGAATCGGGAATGACAGGACACAATTTTGCAAATACTGTAGATTCAGGTTTTGGGTCCTCACCGTTTTCTCAAATAAGTCAAGACACAATTCCTGCTTGTCAAAATGTGAATGTTGCCGGTGCAAATGCACTGCCGAAAAGCATAGAGGAACAGATTCCAGACACTAATACATTATTATTGCAATTAATGCAACAAATAAAACAAAATCAGAGACAAACACAGCAACAGCTAGACACAGTGGAACAAAATCAGAGACAAACACAGCAACAGCTAGACACAGTGGAACAAAATCAGAGACAAACACAGCAACAGTTAGACACAATGGAACAAAATCAGAGACAAACACAGCAAAAGCTTCAAAAGTTAGACTCATTGGAACAAACTCTTGAACAAACACGTGAAGATTTAACTACTGAGTTACATAACATTGAATCGAAATGTCAAAAAGTCTGTAATGACGTAAAAACTCAAATTTGTGAGCATTTTCAACCTATTTTTTCGCGGCATGAAAATGCATTACAGAATCACGAAGCAGCCATAAAAGAACTGCAAACCATTGTTCATGAAAATCATGAGACCTTGCAAGCTAAATTTGACTTAGTTGCATCTACCGATTCGGTTACGCAACTTGCAAATACTCAGGAAAACTTAAAGGACACAGTAGATACTCTGAAACTTGGTTCAGAAAAACACACTGAGGAAATAAGTACACTATCGGAGAAAGTAGCCGAACTTTCGGATCAGTTCACTAACTTATCTACGAAGGTAGATGATGATCTGAATGACACAAAACCGGTAGTCTTTAATGACACAGAAGAGAGCGAACAAATTAGGAAACTGAAACAAAATCTGAATCAAATTAACACGCAACACCAAAGAGAAATCCGCGAAGTACAAGATCAGCTGACACAGGTAATACAAGAATTACGTATTTCAGAGGACACTCGCGCCCCAATACGGGAAGAGGGACTTAGAAATGCGGAACACCCACAAGATAATAACACAGGATACTTCGGAAATTATGAAAGAAATTGGCAAGGTGCACCGAATTTTGAAATGGAACCGCCGAAACGACGTAACAATGACCGATATGCGACTCGTCGACATGATGACTTTGACTATAAGCTGTTCATTACTACACGTAAATTCAAAACGTTTAAAAATTCTGCCAACGACATTCATCCACAAGCGTGGCTCCATCAATTCTCTCATTGTTTTCCTCCCAACTGGTCGTTAGAACACAGATTAGAATTTATGTGTGGCTACTTAGAGAATGAACCAGCTGTAAGAATGCGATCGGTCATTCACGATTGCCACAGTGAAGGAGAATTTTACCATGCCTTCCTCTCAGCATATTGGTCTCAAGCTACACAAGACCGAGTAAAACATAGCATCATAATGATGAAACATTTCGAACAATCTGAATTTTCCAGTCTTGTGAAATATTTTGAAGACATGTTACACAAGAATCAGTATCTTTCAAACCCATACAGCCCCTCAGAACTCATCCGCATTTGCTTAATCAAATTACCTGAACATTTACGACATATTATTTTGGCAGGACGTTGCAAAGACGACATTGAAGCTTTTCAGGGACTGTTACAAGAACTGGAAATTGACACTGACAATCGCGGAACGCAGGAGCACAACAATTACAGATCACATCCGTCGCAATTCCACGATGAAAGAAATAATAACTGGACGCGACAAGGCTATTCTCACAACACAAATCGTGACCGAAACAGACACCACCCGTACAACAACCGTTGGCAGAGTAGTAATAATTACAGGGAAAGATCACCTCTCCGCGGTAATGACTATCACAGAGACAATCAGAGAAACAGACAATATGGGAATCAAAACAATTATTATTATCAAGGGAGACAGAATAACTTCAGACGCAACAGTTCAGAGCGCAGGTACGATTCAGGAAGAAATTCTCCACCACATGACCGACAAACAAGAAACTATGTAAACTACCGACATGACGACAGACGATATGATCGTAACGACAGACCTGAATTGCATCAGAACTGGCGGGATTTAAACAGGGCAGGGCCCTCTCGTCACGGTGAATTTGTAGAAGCTAGGTCTCCAAACCCCAATAACGACGCGCGCCAACAAAGAGACAATAGACAATGACTCGCACAGCAGGCAGCCGCGTGCGCCCGCTGGCTCCGAGAAAAATAACATAAGTCGCTAGCCTTGAGAAAAATTTTAGCATTCTTTACCGATGTATAAAACATGACAATTGCTTTTCAGTTGAAAGTCTGAGTACTATGAAGAGTAAAGGTTTACACCACATTTCACATGTAAAACCGTTTATTGAAAGATAATCTGCTTTTTAACTTTGTCATTGCCATATAACTTTTCACTTTACATTGCTAGTAAGCGTTGTCAGACTTAGAATCTGTTAACATGCAACAATGTTTGAAGTTAAATATCCAATCAAGAACCAAGAGAACTTATTTAAACAGAAATTACGAATGCATTGTTATTGTGAACAGACGACACAGTGTTATTGTGTGTGTGCATTCTTGCTTGTTTGTTGCACGATTACGTAACGACTATAAGGCTCACATACTTAGAACATTTACCAGTACTGTTAATGAGATTTTAATGCAAAATTTTGGTTTACTTGAAAATACATTCTGGATTTAAAGTACATTCTGTGAGATACCAGATGACACAGTGGTTAGTTTATGTGACAGCTACACGATTTTATCACGACGCTACTAATGAGTGACAATTTACAATGTTGCTTTTGCGGTGTATCTGTTTTATATCTGCACAGTTTTCTGAATTCTTCTGGAAAGAAAAACATGTTTTAGTAGTAACTTTTGTGGTATAGCAACAATGAGACAGCCTTTTTCGTGGCACAACAATACGTTACAGTACAGTACTTTCTTCATCACAACAATAAGCGTAATAACTACGATATCCATACACAAAGCATTTCCCTTTTGTTTATCATGAGGTAAGTACATTGACTTCTGCAGAACTTAGCTTTCGGAGGACGATAACTATGACACTTCCACAGAATTATCTTACAGCAAGATGCACATTTAGCACTACAGGACACGCATTTGAGAGATTACTTTTGTACTTAAGCCATTTATTTTTCGAGATTTTGAATTGCAAAGAAAGTTTTCCGTGATACATTTCATTCCATTGCTGTAATCTGTAACACCTGAGGGGATAATTACATTTATCCTCAGGGGGGTACATGCTTACTTTGTGTACCATGTGTGTGGCAACCACAAGGAACCCTAGCTAATATGGTATTTGCTTATACAACTTTACACATCGGTACCATATTTCTCTAACACACAAATTACACAGCTATCTGATCATGTAACTGAGAGATAAACATTTTTTTTTTACTGCATTAGTGACAGATGTTTACGTAATTACACAGTTGAATAACTTCACACTTATGAAATTGCATTTTGTCTGTACTTTGTGAACTGTTCATATTTTTTCGGAACCATTGTGATACTATGAGAGCTTTGAATGATGTATTTGGTAAGGGAGCATGATTTTAAAGTACATTTGATGTAGATGACACTTTTGACATGAGCAGAGAATTTTTTTAGGTTTTGAAATTATTGGAGGAAGCTACGACGATTTTGAGATTTGACTGAGGTATTATGATGTTATTTTTACGACGACGATATGTTTTATGCTGTTGAGGTACGTTTATGAACAATAAGCTGATGCTATATGAGGAATTTGATTATGTGTCGACGATATATATATGTGTAATAAGGTAAGGAGTAATGAATAGTAATTTAGGGACTCTGATTTGTGATAAAGGTTGTTGGAAACCAAGAATCGTACTTTAAGAGTTGTGAAATGTGTGTAAATGCGTGAATGTATTACAATGCTGACGAATATTTTTTTTGACACTTATATTTGTTTCTACAGATTTGCAACGCTAATTCTTGACCTGTGAAATATTTTTATGTGAGACTGTCGTAGCGGAAACTGCTGTCGTAAATATTTCGGTAAGAAAGTTCAGTGACCACCTGCACGTAATGCGTCGTGGGCACGCAGCTGGGCGACAGCCGCCCGAAAAAAAAAAGCCATTAGCCTTCCAGCGGCACAGGTAGAAAAAAAAACAAAGGGAAGGCCATTATAATCGCTATTGACGTTCCTTTGTAGAAAGCATCGCAACATTTCACTGCTATTGTCGTGCTAATTGAGAGAAATGCCATATGGCGACAGAAATGCCTAATGAAATGACGAGAAATATTTTTATGTCTATACACCTGATTATGACTACTGTCTCTCTAGTTGAGAGATTTTTCTACTAACTTATGAAATACCTCATGACTACTGAATGATATTTTTATGCTTTGCTTTGTACATAGTTGCTTATTTCATTTGATATCTGGTTTCCAGCTGTCTTGCAGCATTGGTTTCATAAAATAAAATTAAATGCATTTGCTAATGTGAACACTTTCTGTCAACAGATCTATTAAATAATTACTTTATGATCCACATTCTTCGAAAAAGGAGCTATTGGAATGGAAAGAACAATAAGAAGGGACTAGTAACAGGAACTGCATACATAATTTTCTTTTCAACTACTTGGTAATTTTTTGGTAGAGTAAGTTATCGTGATGCATCACTCTAGTGTTAAGATGTGACATAGGTATTAGACATGGCCATTTTTACTGTAATATTTTTTCTGCTTGAGCTATGTCATGTTTAGGTATAAGTTGCTGCTGTTTGCCAGGCATAGTGTTATTGAATTTGACTTTGTATTATTCTGTTAAGCCAGTTTTACTAATGATTTATTTTTATTATTTGCTCCACATTGCCTTAGATTAGTTGTAATATTGCAATTGCTTTGCTAATTTCTTAATGCTGCTTGCTTCGCAAATCTGCGTTTTTTTTATTGCTGTTTATATTAATTGTTTTATGTGATGCTACATTGCCTCGTCCATTAGTTTAGCATCTGAGATCAGTAGATTTAAGTTAGCTTAAGAGGGGTAGACTATATAAGAAACAGATTTGGCAAAAATGAGTATTGTGCACTAAGAAATAATTATTTCGAAAGAAATATGAACAGAGTAGAGAAAGCAGGTATAGATGGGACTTTTTGGGAATAATGATGAACGAAGGGAGATCTCCAAGAACAAAAAAGGTTTTGTTCGCAAAATACTGCAGTACCAAAAGTTACACTGATAACGAACCCTGTCCTTTCCATTGTGTTACCCCACTATGTGTTTGTGTTCCCTTGTGTATTTATGTTTTTCCTGTATTTATGTGTTTATCTGATAAGACTTATGTTGTGGAATTTTTCTAATACTAAGCTGCATTCACTATGATGAGGAATCTATCCTCAAATAGAATTGATATTAATAATATGTTATTTAACTTGTAAATATGCTTAGATATTATTTATTATGTTCTGTTCTAATGCTCATGTGTAAAGTTGATGTTTCAAAAGCTATTCTGATCTTTTATGTATGTACTCATGTCATAATTCCTGTAACATTGATGTATATGTTTATTTCTATTGTGTTGTAAAGCCTGTACTACAAATGTTATCTGTATTGTTATGTTCTTTAATGATGTATTTTGTACCTTTGTAATTGTACTCTCATGTTATAATATTGTAATTGACACCAGTTCTTCAAATTAAGTATCATTTCACTGCACACGCTTCTGTTGATCATAGTATATGGACAATATGTGAGAAGTAGGAACTGATAGTGTTTGCACATGTGTTAATAATTCAGCAAGGGACTGGTTAACAGCATTGCTGGTTCTAAGGACAATTCCACAATCTTTGTGAGTGCACAAGTGGTGGTTTATGGACTTGCTATATTATCCGCAAGACTCTTCATTGGTGATTGTGCACCTGCACAGTCACAACAGATGGCTGCTGGCCATCTCTACAAGGACTGCAGTGGGTCTGCTCCTCTACCATTATCTCTACAAGGACTGCAGTGGGTCTGCACCTCTGGTGGCCCACCAATACCGTAATCTCTACCAGGACTACAATGGGTCTGCTCTGTGATGACCTACCCACCAATACTCTTCAAAACTTCGATTGACTCCGCTGTGGGTTTGCTCTGTTGTGGCCCATTACCTGTCAGCATGTCAAGAGTCAGCAGTGTCTTTCTGTTGGAAGGACAACACTACTTCTTCAAGACTGTATGAAATTCCACTACTTCCGTGTGCATTTTCTTTTACTGCTCAGACTTTGAGAAAAACACTGCAATGTGATGAATGATCAAGACTGTCTTTATGGACTGTGAGAAAATTTTAGCTTTTGACCAACATTGTATCAATAAGTGTGTGCATTTGATTTCTTAGTTATTGTAATTATGAAAAATTTTTTCAAATCTGTATTGGGCACTGCCCAACCCAATTTGTAAAATTTTTTGTGGGGAGCATGGGGGCTATGTAAGTAGGCTGTTTAGGTTTTTTTATTGGTAACGCCACCTCAGTATGAAAATCACCGGCTGTGCCGTGTGCAGTCTGTGGCTGCTTTGCATTGTTGTAATACTCAACCATTGTAGTGTTAGGCAGCTGGCTGTGAACAGCGCGTAGAGATGGCGGAGTTTTGTAATTTGTCATGATATCAAGGTAAATACATAGTTTGTTCTCTATTAATATCTTTCTTTTGCTAACTATCCCTATCAGTAGTTAGTGCCTTCCATAGTTTGAATCTTTTATTTAGCTGGCAGTAGTGGCCCTCGCTGTATTGCAGTAGCTTGAGCAGCGAAGATTTTTGGTGAGGTAAGTGATTTGTGAGACGTATAGTTTAATGTTAGTCAGGGCCATTCTTTTATAGGGAATTTTGAAAGTCAGATTGCGTTGCGCTAACAAAATATTGTGTGTTGAAAGTCAGATTGCGTTGCGCCAAAAAAATATTGTGTGTCAGGTTAAGGACAGTCGTGTATAAATTGTTCAAAGGGGAAGTTTCAAGGTGCGTGTTGAGACAGTGGAGTAGTTGTGTGGAGTTGTGTTGTGTGGTGAGAGTTGCTGCTGTCTAACGCGCAATGCGCCGTGCAAGAGACTACGATTTACGTGTTTCAGACAGGAGGACAGGATCGACGTGGATAAAACAATGGCGTGAGACTGGTTTCTGTAGCCAATGTGAAGTGTAAGAGACCTGAAATGGCAGTTCGAACTCCAGAAAATATCTGAATAGTTTGTGCAGTTCTACGACGAAGCCCACAGTGATCCGTCCGTCACCGTTCCAGAAGATTACAAATTCCTGTATGTCTTTGCAGAATACTGTGAAGCGGGATTTAAAGTTCCATCCTTATAAGCTGAAAGTGGCTTAGTAGTTACGATCGGGAGGCAAAGGCAGTAGGCGCAATTTCTACACAACTTACCAGCATGACGCATTTTTGACAAATCTTGTGATGTTTGACAAGGCAAACTTTCATCTGAATGGGTTTGTTAGTACGCAAAACTTCCGATATTACTCGGATACAAACCTGCAGCTCATTCATGAAAAGGCTCAGGGTAGCCCAAAGATCGGCTTCTGTTACGCTGTTGGACAGTTCTTTGGGATAATCAGCCGTAGTTGACATTTCATACCTTCCACAGCTGCACCAACGTTGTTGTCTAAATGCGCAATGGTTCCAGCGACCCGTAATTCATTGACTACACTACTGAAGCTTTACTTTGCATCACGGTATGGCCGGCGGGACCATCAGAGTTTGTTTCTGTGGGGTCATATCAAGAACATCGTTTTTTCATGTCAGCTCGGTAACACTGATGCAATGAAAGCCAAATCTGGGAAGAGATGGAAATCATTCTATAACAAATGATTGAGATCGAAGTGCGCAGCTTCCGCGAACGTCTTCATCAATGCATCGCCAATGATGGAAGCCATTTGTGTGATATACCTTTTAAGAAAGAAGTTTGCGTTTTGCTTTGCAGAAAAGGCAATAAGTGTAGAACAGTTATCTATAAAATATATTAGTGGCGTTGTCCGATACTGCTGTCCGAGTTTTCATTTTTCTCCTGTCTTTTCACGGATCGCAGTTCAAGTGTGCAGACGCCTTCGATGGCTTAGCAGACCAATCCTGTCAGAAACGTGCGGCTTCATAGATTACACATAACACAGGCTGGAGCGTGTGACTGGACCTGGCCAGTTTTAGATCTCTGACATTTCTCGTTTTACATTTTTTCAACGTTCCTATTCTAAATGCAAAACAGCAGCTAAAGTAGTGGATTTCTTTTCCTGTTTGTGCGCAATGTAACACATTGCATATACACTGCTGGCCATTAACATTGCTACACAACGAAGATGACGTGCTACAGACGCGAAATTTAACCGTCGGGAAGAAGATGTTGTGATATGCAAATGATTAGCTTTTCAGAGCATTCACACAAGGTTGTCGCCGGTGGCGACACCTACAACGTGCTGACGTAAGGAAAGTTTCCAACCGATTTCTCATACACAAACAGCAGTTGACCGGCGTTGCCTGGTGAAACGTTGTTGTGGTGCCTCGTGTAAGGAGGAGAAATGCGTACCATCACGTTTCCGACTTTGATAAAGGTCGGATTGTAGCCTATCGCGATTGCGGTTTATCATATCGCGACATTGCTGCTCGCGTTGGTCGAGATACAATGACTGTTGGCTGAATATGGAATCGCTGGGTTCAGGAGGGTAATACGGACCGCCGTGCTGGATCCCAACGGCGTCGTATCACTAGCAGTCGAGATGACAGGAATCTTATCCGCATGGCTGTAACGGATCGTGCAGCCACGTCTCCACCACTGCGTCAACAGATGGGGACGTTTGCAAGACAACAACCATCTGCACGAGCAGTTCGACGACGTTTGCAGCAGCATGGACTATCAGCTCGGAGACCACGGCTGCGGTTACCCCTGACGCTGCATCACAGACAGCGGTGGTGTACTCAACGACGAACTTGGGTGGACGAATGGCAAAACGTCATTTTTTCGGATGAATCCAGGTTCTGTGTAAAGCATCATGATGGTCGCATCCGTGTTTGTGACATCGCGGTGAACGCACATTGGAAGCGTGTATTCGTCATCGCCATACTGGCTTATCACTCGGCGTGGTGGTATGGGGTGCCATTGGTCGGACGTCTCGGTCACCTCTTGTTCGCACTGACGGCACTTTGAACAGTGGACGTTACATTTCAGATGTGTTACGACCCGTGGTTCTACCCTTCATTCGATCCCTGCGAAACCCTACATTTCAGCAGGGTAATGCACGCCCGCATGTTGCAGATCCTGTACGGGCCTTTCTGGATACAGAAGATGTTCGAGTGCTGCCCTGGCCAGCACGTTCTCCAGATCTCTCACCAATTGAAAATGTCTGGTCAATGGTGGCCGAGCATCTGGCTCGTCACAATAGGCCAGTCACTACTCTTGATGAACTGTGGTATCGTGTTGAAGCTGCATGGGCAGCTGTACCTGTACCCGCCATCCGAGCTCTGTTTGACTCAATGCCCAGGCGTATCAAGGCCGTTATTACGGCCAGAGGTGGTTGTTGTGGGTACTGATTTCTCAGGATGTATGCACCCAAATTGCTTGAAAATGTAATCATATGTCAGATCTAGTACAATATATTTGTCCAACGAATACCCGTTTATTATCTCCATTTATTTTTTGGTAGCAATTTTAATGGCCAGTAGTGTACATAGTAAAAGACAGCCAGTACTGTACTCCTACACTATTGACGACAAATTGCTGGAAACAATATCTGAGAGTAACTATTTAGAGCTACCTTAAGTGGAAGACCACAGAAAACAAGCCGTAGGAAAAGCAGATGCCAGACTGGAATTCATAGGAGAACTCTTAAGGAACTGTAACTCATCCACGAATGAAGTGGATTGCAAAGCACTTGTTCGACCGATGCTTGAGTATTGTTCTTCAATCACGGATCCTTACCACGTAGGATTGACGCAAAAGATAGAAAAGGTCCAACGAAGAGCGGAGCTTGTAGTCACGGGATCGTTTAGTGCCGGCCGCTGTGGCCGAGCGGTTCTAGGCGCTTCAGTGTGGAACCGCGCTGCTGCTACTGTCGCAGGTTCGAATCCTGCCTCGGGCATGGATGTGTAAGATGTCCTTAGGTTAGTTAGGTTTAAGCAGTTCTAAGTTTAGGGGACTGATGACCTCAGATGTTAAGTCCCATAGTTATTTATTTCAAGTTTCTGCTACCAGTCACTTTTTATTTTATGCTTAATCTAACATAATTCAACGCGTTTCGAACATGTTCTATTCATCTTCAAGCGTTTATACATACATACATACATACATATAGAGAAATGTTTCTTAAAATAAAGTCTTAAACTAGATTCTAGAAATCTTTGTCCATTGTTTTTTACTGTAGCTGCTGGTGTGGCATTTGGGGGGAAGTAGGGGGGCAGTGTATGGCTAGAAATCGAATTCAGCCATACACTGTCCCCCTACTTCCCCCCAAATGCCACACCAGCAGCTACAGTAAAAAACAATGGACAAAGAGTTCTAGATTAATCTAGTTTAAGATTGTTTATTTTAAGAAACACTTCTCTATATGTATGTATTTATGTATGTATAAATGCCTGAATATGAACAGAACATGTTCGAAACGCGTTGCATTATGTTAGATTAAGCATAAAATAAAAAGTGACTGGTAGGAGAAACTTGAAATAAATAATTATCTCACACAGTCACGGTGCACAAACATAGCCATTATGGCTGAAATTAATTTAAGTACCATAGTGCTTAGAGCCATTTGATCGTTTAGTTAGCGCTCGAACGTTACGGAGATGCTCAACAAGCTCCACTCAGCAGACGCTACAAGAGACGTGTTATGCATCACGGAGAGGTTTACTACTGAAATTTCGTGAGAGCACTTTGCGGAAAGAGTCGAGCGACATATTACTTCCTCTCGCATACAGCTCGCGAAAATTCAAGGAATTAGTTTTAATACAGAGGCTTATCAACAATCATGTTCCCCACGCGCCATTCACGAGTGGAACGAGGAAGGGAGTACCAGTTGTTGGCAGCAGAAGTACCCTCCGCCACACACCTTTTGGTAGCTTGCCGAGTATAGTGCTTCACAAAAAAAAAAAAAAAAAAAAAATCAAGGAAATCTGTCGTTTCTCATCCGCTATACTTGACCAATGACGTTGGCATCTACGCTGGTCATCTTCGGCTCCTCGAGAAGAGCTGTGTTTGATATAAAGTTGTCCCATTTGGTTTTAGTAATGTATCTAACTAAGCCTCTGTTGCTTGAAGCGTTCTTGTTTCTTAAGACCACGGCGTTTAGCGTCCAGGTTTCGCAGCCATAGAACGGAGTAGAAACAACAACTGCTCGACACATCATCAGTTTTGTTGAGGAAGATCCGATGTGTGACACGTCCAAAAGCAGCTTGATGAACATGTATTCTGCTCTCTTCGGACTTTTCCGTGGAGCATTAGTTGACAACGTATTACCTAGATAGACGAAGTGATCTACTTGTTCCAAAGGCTTGTTGGAAATGTAGATATTGAAATATGCAATGTTTAATAAGCGCTTGTGGTATGCGGAGGAAATTCCAGCAGAGTGGTACTTAGCTTACCTAAGCCTCAGGCATAAAAAACGTCACAAGCAGTTATCGCGAAATAAGTATCACCAGTTCAATTAGCAAACTGTATGGGAGGATTTTAAAATCAAGAGTGGAGCAGTGTGTAAACGAAGTAGAAGGAGAAAGTGGCTTTAGGTGTGGCACGTCATGTGGAGATAACATCTTTACCTTAAGACAATCATAGATAAGAAATTGGAAAGGAATTTAAGAAGTCATTTGGTCTTCATAGATCTTGAGAAAGCTTATGACACAGTGCCGCTAAAACTACTATTCGAGGTGCTGTGATCAGTAGAATTGTCAAACATTTACATAAGAAGCACCATAAACCTCCATTAGTCTGCAGAATGTGTCAGTAAAGTGGGGAAAGAAATTTCTAGAGAGGCTTGCAGAATAACTTAAGGACTGAAGCAGGTAAGCTGTCTATCTCCCAGACGCACTGGATCTATGGTGTAGAAAGTGCATGGTCATGGGGAGTGAAGTAGGAAACCAGTGTACATACACACTTTTCTACGCTGATGGTTAGGTCGTTGCAACAAACGATGAAGAGGATGTATCTTACATGCTTAGGAAGTTGTTGGAAAAGTATAAAAAGTGTGGTTTGAAAATTAATTTGAACAGACCGAATATTTATGTTGCGAAGAAGAGGGAAGTACCTTGGACATTGACAGACATCTTATTAAAGTGTGAAAAGTGTTTAAGTACATGGGTAGTATCCTATCTCACGATAGAAGATGTGACAGAGATATCCAACAACGGATCAGGCACGGAATGTTGGCTATCGCAACTTGAATCCTGTACTTTGGTCCTCTAAAATTAGTTTAAAGGTTAAAATGCATTTATACAAGTCCATCGTGGAACCAATAACAAGCTATGGGGTAAGTGCTGGGAACTTACAGAAAGAAATAAAGAGAGACTTAGAGCTTTAGAAATGGACCATTTGAGAAGAGCATGTAGAATTTTCCGACTTGATCACGTAAGAAATGAGGAGATAAAAGAAAATACACTGACTCATAGTTGTGTTACGGAAAGAATGGAAGAACAGAAGAACGACAGCTAGGATGGTTTGGGTATGTCAAAAGGATGGATGAAGACAGATGGCCCAAGAGTATACTTTTATGACAACCTCCTGGATGGAGAAGAAGACTACGGAAAGTGTGGCTAATATCTGAGAAGCGATGGAGAGAAGAGGAATAGAAGAGGGTGGGGAAGAATGGCGAGATCGAGGCATTTGGCGACAGAGATGCGGTGACAGTTGTAGGACCCCCGCAACAAGAAGGAGAAATCCGGAAAGACGGTTCCAGGAGATAGCTGTGCGAGTACCTTTGTTTTGGGAGGTTGATGGTCGGGCCAAAAGGTTTTTATGTACTACTGAAACCATTTACAAATAAGTGCAGCTTTACTGGTGTTTGACCTTGTGGAGCATTTTCGTCTGCATATTGCAGTTCACTTACTTGGGTGAGAATTGTCAACCTTTTCAAACAGAAACTGGACTGATTAAATAATCCATTATTAAATCTGCATTTAAGTTCTACAACTGCACTGTGTACAGATGATGTCTCATAAAGCATGTCTGCGAGTTACAGGCCAAACAATGTTGAACACATGCTTTTTGAGCTCCTTGTATTGTATATTAACCAGGGACCTAGAAACGACGGAGAGGCTCCGTCTCCGCCGCAGCCGCAGTGGTCCACATCCCCATGACGACTACCGTAGTCCACTTCACCCCTCCGCCGCCCCACACCGAACCCAGGATTATTGTGCAGTTCGGCCCCCGGTGGATCCCCAGGGAACGTCTCACACCAGACGAGTGTAACCCCTATGATTGCGTGGTACAGTAATGGTGGTGTACGCGTACGTAGAGAAATTGTTTGCGCAGCAATCGCCGACATAGTGTAACGGAGGCGGAATAAGGGGAACCAGCCAGCATTCGCCGAGGCAGATGGAAAATCACCTAAAAACCATCCACAGACTGGCCAGCTCGCCGGACCTCGACACAAATCCGCCGGGCGGATTCGTGCCGGGGACCAGGCCAACCGGGCGGGCTTTGAGCTCCTTAGTAAAAGAGAAATTATTAGATGATTCATTCTGGTATAGCACTTGCCCAGACGTAACATGAAGAGCTTTAACCAGTCCAACAGAGTATCCAGGGCACTGAAACATATTAAAACCTTCCACATAGCTTCTCTGGGCATCGTATCAAATGCCTCTCTGAGTGGCAGAATACTAGTATTAAAAACTTATGTTGTTTCCTGCACTTCTGCTCTAGTATTGGTAGAAATGCTCGCTAAACCTCGTACTAACCAAATGGAAATGTAATACTTTCCGTGAGCCAGCCTGTACTACGCAGAAACCACTGTTATATTGTTATCGATATTTTACCGATGTAAGGAATATTCCATGTGACTGAATTGTTATCAACCGAAATTCGTGGCAATAAGACGAGGTCACTCTGTAACAATCTTGAAACTTCATGGAATATTCCACGGTTGCATTTTTGTGATGGTACAGTTTTGTAACTCGTCCGCGACATGCATCGTGAAGGAGTAAGCCCAACGAACAGGTATCGGCAAGAGGACCCGTTACGTAATTTCTGCAAAAGAGAACACGGTGCTTCCCTTAGAACTCGTTCGGTTAGCATACACCCATTAAGATAGCGTGTGTCGCGTGGGCTTCGCCGAGCCACGCTTAATGAGACCGTAGGCGCCTGCGTACACGCTGGCCGCTGATACATAAAACATGTGGCTGCGCGCTGTGTGACGTCATAGCGGCATTGACGCAAAGTCGAGTCGACCGGCGTGCGCGGCTGCAGGTCGCACGTGTTTGCCTAGGCTGTAGACTGCCTCTACCACTATCTACCTGGCACTGTCTATCGCCGCTGCGCTGCCGGCAAAAAAACCAGCCCGCCTACTAGACAACTACTTGCAGCCCAGTTCGATAAATCAAAGTCGGCGTAACGTAGTACCTAATGAGTCACCTTCTCCTCTGACTGTTGTGCTTCCCCGCGGGGTAGAACTATAGGAGTTCTAGTCCAATGGTAACCCCCCTGATAGGTAATTAGGTATTTACTGTGACTTGTTAAATAGTCCTCTGCATCTCGAAAGGACGCATGTCGGGGAAGAACAAACTAGCGTGTGGGGGTATTCTCTGATATTTAATGCAAGATCAAAACAAATTTTGGCTTTAATCTTCCATCAATGGCGAGGTCATTAGAGACAGATGGGGAATTAAAACAGCCCACAGGAACCATCCCGTCATTGGTCTTATTATTATCACAAGTTTGTTGTGTGCCCATCATACCAGAAAGAAGATATCTACCAATAGCAATGCAACACTTATGACAGCAGGTGTGTGGAGTATACTAGAGATGGGTCGTTCGCGAACCAACGGACCCAAAGGAACGGTTCACCAAGTTGAACGGAAAGAGCGAGGAACGAATTCTAAGGAACGGTCTTTCATAGTTCACTCCAGTCCCGGCTTTCTACTTCAGTTCCCGGGAACGGTAAACGGTCGGTCTCGTTCCCGCAACGGCACTTCGGCCGGTCTCGTTCCAGCCTCGGTCCCGTTCCCGCCTGTCTCGGTCTCGGTCTCGCTTGGCGGGACTCGTCCTTCTTCGCGTGGTCACACGTCGCAGTTCCACTGCCGACTGCTCATGTTAGTTCAGTATCGAGTTGTTGTTCGTTTCGTTCACTTCGTACGTCCATTCTAGATCTGTTTCTAACCTTTTTTTAACTCTGAACTTCTGGTTCTTTTCGTATTCTATTCAGCGTCCACGACCGGTAGTTAAAAATGTATTTTAAAATTACGTAAATTACATAAAAATTACGTGGTATGTAATACATATATCTTTTCAGGTAACAAAACGGCGTATCAGCTTACTTCACTATTTCGATAAACAGCAGAAGAAATACTTGTAAAAAGGTAAGAATTTTTGTTATTACACATGCAAACGACTTCGGCACGGCACAAACTAGTGGCCATTTTGCGTCTTTTTTTGATCCAAGGTAAAAGAGCACGTTCATTTTTATGGAAGGCAGTCCGACTTACAACGGAATGAAGCCCACGCTCCTACAATATTATTTCAGTGGTACAGTGTGGAGCACGAAAAATCGGTCCCGAGTACTAGACTGCTCACTGTCACTTACCAATCGTCATCTATTGTTTCGAAGTTGTCTGCATTAGCTTATTTGTTATTTCGTCACTGCCTAATTATTACATGTTTATCTATTCTTCTCGTAGCGGTCAACAAATCGTGCGTAACTGACGAGCAGTCTGCACCCGGGGTCGGTTATTCGTACGTCACCTTTTATTATTTCACTGCGATCAGCCACATGACGCTGCAACTGGCTAAATGAGATGTTTTGCAGAATCACGAAAATTACAAGTGTGTGACAATTCTGTTCCGCATAAAAACTTTGTACTCCAGGGTGGAGGCAAGTGTCCCCTGTTGGCGCCTTCCATCTTCAGTCACCTATGCTACTAATTTTCAATTTTTCATTTTTCACACCAAGCACAATGAACGGTGAAAGAGTAAATATGAACGGTTCCCAAAAAAGAACGATCACCAGTGAACTAGTTCCCAAGGATGAACGACTTTGCCCATCTCTACGGTAAACAGCTGAAACGTTCGATGGAAAAAAAAAAAAAAAAAAAGAAAGAGAGAGAGAGAGAGAGAGAGAACCTGGAAATGTGAGACAAATCACTCCAGATTTGCCGAGCATCTCAGATAAAATAATCACAAACTAACCTCTGGAGAAGAAAACATGAAAATGATCAGATTAAACAATAAACGACATCTTCTAAGCTTGCAACAAAATTATCGTATACAAGAAACCAAAGCAAAAAAGAAAACCGTTTTGAATGACCTAGTGTACAAAACCAGCAACCCTCCATTTACATTAAAAGATAAAATAGTAGAACAACACACTAATAGTAGAATAACAGTCTAATAATAGAATAACTGCTTAACCTAGAAAAATATCAGCATAATGCCATACAATCTTTTCTCCATTCCCCCCCCCCCCCCCCCATAACACACTCTTCCATGACCCCCTCTAAATTATCTTTAAACCCAAGAACTCAGTCATCCGAACAGCCACACACCCTTACAGCTATGAGATCCATATTCAGCTTTCCACAACCCCTTACCTGACTACCTGTCCAAAACCCAAGAGGTATTGATTCGTCATTTTAGGCTCGTTACCCGGGAATATCGTGAATTCCTACCATATTTAACCCTAAATGGGACAAGTATCAACTTCTCTCCTTCAGAGAAGAGTCTAGAAATAATATTAGAAGAAAATCTAAATGGGACTGAGAAATTAATGTGCAAGAAGCTATCAATATCTCTCCATGCAACATCTTTCTAGGGAAAGCTCACGGCGTCCGGAACTGGTTATGAAATCCTGTGTTCGTTTTATCTGTGACGTTCGACTCTTTGGTCATATTTCACCATCATATGCACAGCTATCCTGGCTGCGTGCAGACAAGGGCAGAGATTTCCATACCCTCTATCTTATCAATGAACACTGTCCCTCATATCTCTCCAGGACCTTAACGCTCTTGTCTGAACAACATGGCAGAAACATCCGTTGCCAGCAGATCAAAATCCTTTCTGCCCCACTCCATCGTTCGGCCATCTTCTGGATCTACTTCCCAACTGCAGGAACCTTACCCTCGAACAGCCTCTAACTTTATATTAGCTAAATAAAATCTCTGGCTTCAGAAGACAGGTAGCTACATATTTTCTAAAGCACCAATAAGATTACGATTATCCTTGTATGCACTCCTTACCTTTGAACTTCCCTCTTTCCAACCTGATCTTCCTCATTTCTCAGTTTCCTCGGCCGATGTAGTCTTCATAAATTTCCTTTTCCCAGAACTCCCTATGTCAGAAAACATCTATTTTGTAGACCCATAAATTCTTCTTTTATCTGCCATTGTTATTAAGGTTGTTAATGTTACAGTTATTTTTATTATTATTAAAATTATTATTATTATCATCAGTATTAGTAGCTGCAGTTGCTGTAGCACAACTAATGCCAGTATTAACTTCGTTAGTTCATAATCAGTATAACTTACTCACACGGCCACTTCAGACGCTCAAATCATTTTAATAATAGTTGTTATATTAAAATTGTAATTTTCTTAGGTTATTACACTGAAGAGCCAAAGAAACTGGTATACCTGCCTAATATCGTGTGGGACTCCCGCGACCACACAGAAGTGCCACAACACGACGTGGCATGGACTCAACTAATATCTGAAGTAGTTCTGGAGGGAATTGACACCATGAATCCTGCAGGGCTGTCCATAAATCGTAAGAGTACGATGGCGTGGAAATCTCTTCTGAATAGTACGTTGCAAGGCATCCCTGACATGCTCAATAATGTTCATGTGGGGAGTTTGGCGGCCAGCAGAAGTGTTTAAACTCAAAAGAGTATTCCTGGAGCCATTCCGTAGCAATTCTGGACGTTTGGGGTGTCACATTGTCCTGCTGCAATTGCCCAAGTCCGTCGAAATGTACAATGGAGCCGGCCGCGGTGGCCGAGCGCTTCTAGGTGCTACATTCTGGAACCGCGCGGCCGCTACGGTCGCAGGTTCGAATCCTGCCTCGGGCATGGATGTGTGTGGTGTCCTTAGGTTAGTTAGGTTTAAGTAGTTCTAAGTTCTCGGGGACTGATGACCTCAGACGTTAAGTCCCATAGTGCTCAGAGCCATTTGAACCATTTTTTTGCACAATGGACATGAATGGATGCATGTGATCAGACAGGGTGCTTACGTACGTGTCACCTATCAGAGTCGTATCTAGACGTCTCAGGGGTCCCATATCACTCCAACTGCGCACGCCCCACACCATTACAGAGCCTCCACCAACTTGAACGGTCCCCTTCTGACACGCAGCGCTCATGGGTTCATGAGGTTGTCTCCATACCCGTACACGTCCATCCACTCAATACAATTTGAAATGAGACTCGTCCGACCAGGCAATATGTTTGCAGTCATCAACAGTACTATGTCGGTGTTAACGGGCCTAGGCGTGGAGTAAAGCTTTGTGTTGTGCAGTCGTCAAGGGTATACAAGTGGCTCTTCGGCTCCGAAAGCCCATATCGATGATGTTTCGTTGAAGTTCGCACGCTGACACTTTTTGATGGCCCAGCATTGAAATCTGCAGCACTGCAGCAATTTTCGGAAGGACTCCACTTCTGTCACCCTGAACGATTCTCTTCAGTCGTCGTGGGTTGCGTTCTTGGAGGATCTTTTTTCAGCCCCAGAATGTCGGAGACTTGATGTTTTACCGGATGCGTGGAATTCACGAATCCCCACTTCGTCGCTACCACGGAGATGCTGTGTCTCATTGCTCGTGTGCCGACTATAACACCACGTTCAAATTCACATAAATCTTGATAACGTGCCATTGTAGCAACAGTAATCGATCTAAAAACTGCGCCAGACACTTGCTCTCTTTTAGATATATACAAGCGAGGACGGCTCTAGGCATTTTCAGTGGAGGTGCACCATATCTTCCGAATCCCTAGGAGACTTACTGAATGTTACGAGCAGTGGGGCTAATGGCGAGGGGGTGATAATTGCGCGTGACAGGCAGAGAACTTGGGGTGGACGGGAAGCGTGTCCGGATGGCCGAGGCGGTTCTGGAAAACGTTCTACAGGAGCGGAGCGTCCGGGTTTGAGTCCCAGTCCGACACATTCCCTTGTCTGTAGGCGGCAGAGGTCCTGGTTTCTCGTAATATAGTTTCATTTAGTTCTCTGCACCACCAATGGTCTGTGCTCTGTCGTACATGTCCGAGAGAACAGAAATCTCATACTTGCTCTACCGCCCATCCTTTCTTCTTGTTTGTTTACGACACGTCCCTTTGCTCGTCGATTTTTAGAAGAATCTCTTCATTTCTTATCAGTCCACCTAATTTTCAAAACATACTTCTATAGCATCGCATCTCAAACATTTCCGTTCCATACTTTCGCGTTTTCCCACAGTAAATCATTAACTTCCAGTGGAGATTGACTGCGTCATTGTATTACACCCTCATTAATGCGATTAGACCTACTTCTTTTGGCAGTTATATTCGTTAAAAATTACTGCCTTGAGTAATTGTGCACAATAAGGTAGTGAAAACCGCACCAAAATGTTTTCTCGTTCTGAATATAAATTGGTGAGCAAAACTGAAGGACGAAAGTAACTACCGTATGATTGTTCACTGCCGTACAACAATGGTCGATAAAACTTGGACCACAGACAGAAAGAACTATAACAGTAGTAGAGAAGGTAACTGAAAGAAATACGCAGAGAGACGAACAGAAATGACGCTTTTATTCAAAGACATTAATTGTTGTTGTCGTTGTTGCAGTCTTCAGTCTATCCGCTACTCCATCCTGTGCATGCGTCTTCATCTCCAAATTACTACTGGAGCCTTCATCTTTCTGAATCTGCTTAGTGTATTCATCTCGTGGTCCCCCTATACGATTTTTACCGACCACGCTTCTCTCCAATACTAAACTGGTGATCTGCTGATGCCTCAGAACGTATCCTACCAACCGATCCCTCCTTCTAGTCAAGTTGTGCTACGAATTCCTCTTCTCCCAATTCTGTTCAGTACCTCCTCATTAATTACGTGATCTACCCATCTAGTCTTCAGCATTCTTCTGTAGCACCACATTTCGAAAGCTTCTCTTCTCTTTCACTTCCACACATTGCTGCATTCCACACAAATACCTTCCGAAAAGACTTCATGACACATAAACCTATACTCGATGTTAACATTCTTCTTCAGAAATTCTTTCCTCGCCATATCCAGTCTACATTTTATATTGTCCATACTTCGACCGTTACGTTATTTTGCTTCCTAAGTAGCAAAACTCATTTACTACTTTAAGTGTCTCATTTCCTAATCTAATTCCCTTAGCATTACCTGATTTAATTCGACTAAATTCCATTACCCTCGTTTTGCTTTTGTTGATGTTCATCTTATATCCTCCTTTCAAGACACTGTACGTCCCGTTCACCTGAATTTCAGGTCCTTTGCTGTCTCTGACAGAATTACAATGCCTTCGGCAAACCTCAAAGTTCTTATTTCTTCTCCGTTGATTTTAATTCCTGCTCTAAATTTTTCTTCTGTTTCCTTTACTACTTGCTCACTATACAGATTGAATAACATAGGGAATAGGCTTCAACTGTGTCTCACTGCCTTTTCAACCACTACTTCCCTTTTCTGAACCTCGACTCTTGTGCCTGCAATCTGGTTTCTGTACAAATTGTAAATAGCCTCTCGCTCCCAGTGTTTTACACTTACCACCTTCATAATTTGAAAGAGTGTATTCCAGTCAACATTGTCAAAAGCTTTTTCTAAGTCTACAAATGCTAGAAATGTCGGTTTGCCTTTCCTTAACACATCTTCTAAGAC
This sequence comes from Schistocerca nitens, assembly GCF_023898315.1. NCBI lineage: Eukaryota > Metazoa > Arthropoda > Insecta > Orthoptera > Acrididae > Schistocerca > Schistocerca nitens. Next base: position 979,510,063 of record NC_064615.1, on the reverse strand, counting down.
AAGCCGTAGGGTCAGTACTGCCTCGCGTGTTCCAACATTTCTACGGAATCCAAACTGATCTTCCCCGAGGTCGGCTTCTACTAGTTTTTCCATTCGTCGTGTGTAAAGAACTCGCATTAGTATTTTGCAGCCGTGACTTATTCAACTGATAGTTCCGTGATTTTCACGCCTGTTAACGCCTGCTTTCTTTGGAATTGGAATTATTATATTCTTATTGAAATCTGAAGGTGTTTCGCCTGTCTCACACATCTTGCTCACCAGATGGAAAAGTTTTCTCATGGCTATCAGTAGTTCTAATGGAATGTTGTCTACCCCTGGGGCCTTGTTTCGACTTAGATTTTTCAGTGATCTGTCAAACTCTTCACGTAGTATCATATCTCCCATTTCATCTTCATCTACGTCCTCTTCCATTTCCATAATATTGCTCTCATTTACGTGGCCCCTGTATAGACCCTCTATATAATCCTTCCACCTTTTTGCTTTCCGTTCTTTGCTTAGCACTGGTTTTCCATCTGAGCTGTTGATATTCATACAGGTGGTTCTCTTTTCTCCAAAGGTCTCTTTAATTTTTCTGTAGGCAGTATCTATCTCACCCCTAGTGATATATACTTCTACACCCTTACATTTGTCCTCTAGCCATCCCTGCATCCCTGCTTAGCCATTTTGCACTTCCTGTCGATCTCATTTTTGCTAGGCACATTCTTCTCTAGCACGTGATGTGCAATACCTTTAAATTCCGAGCAAAGATGTTCAATATCTTCGCGTCCCGCGGTGAATGGTTTGAGCTGACTATGAAGATATTCATTAATGACACTTTTATTTGCTTTCCCAAACAAGAAAACTCTACGCTGTTTCTTTGTTTTTTTTTTTTTTTTAACTTCCACTGACATAGTAGCCATAACGACACTATGGTCGCTAATACCTTCTTCTAGATTAACTTCCTCAAAAATATCAGGTCTGTTTGTCGCCAGGACTTCTAGTATGTCCCCATCACGAGTTGGATTTCTTTTATTGCGCCCTACATCCCGAAGATCAAGTCCCAAATTTTCGCTCATCCATGGTGCAAGAGTTAAGACTATCTGACACGTGGCAGTTTAAAAATGGCGATGCGCCTGGCCTTACTTTTATTACGAACACCTCAGCCGGTCGTCTACATAGGATATACGGCTCAAGAAACGTGAAGAACATGGTACTGTACGCAGCTTGTGTAACCACATTAAATATGGAACGACAAAAAACTCACCAAGCACGGCGATATTGGAAATTAAGTGTCGCACACTTGCAAGATGATGCATGTTGCGAGCGGTTGAGCAACACATTGGAGGACTGTGAGGGGAAGCTGACTTCCTATGCCTCTACTCTGACATGCTGACTTCATATTCCATACTGTAATTAAGAAAAATGTTAATGGATTATTCGCGCGAAAAAAAGTTTTTGGTATAAGAAAACGGTAGAATTTTATTAGCAGTGTCTGTGGAATCTCCGTAAACCACATGCATCCGTTCAGATCAAGGAAACAAAACTAATAATTTTAGTTCTGAAGCGCAAACAATTAGAATGACCAAAGTTCGGTCGATAAGGTGGGACAATGTTTTTCGCGAAGAAACATTAGTTTTCCATGCTGCATGCGAAAAGAAAAGACGGGAACGGAAAACTCTTACAGAAGGGAATTAAAGAAAGAATGTACAGACATTTTGCACAACTTATGTCCCGCAGGGGATCGATGAAGATGATATACACGCAGCAACAGCGCTTAGTCCGAAAAACAAATCACCTGGACCAGATCACGTACCTGCACAGTTTCACCAGGCCTCCCAAATGCAACCGACACCTAAAGTATTGGAAGTATATAATGAACTTATGAAACCTGACTCCGAAATCCGAAAATATTTCATGGAGGAACGGCTCTGCTTATCCCGAAATACCCACAAAGTGTGTCTCTCGGCAAGCTGCGACATACCACATTGCTTAACGATGACTGTATAATAATTATCCGCAACACGGCACAAAGGCTCAAGAGGGTAATACGTGAGATCACCGGAGCCTACGCAACTATTATAGACAGGGACAGATCAATCCTCCAGTGATTATAGAGACATCATAGGTACAGCAGATCTTCTAGAACTTAAAACACTGACGGAAAAAAAATCGCTGCGTCAAGAAGGAGTAGTGCGACATAAACGAAAGTTGATAGGCGTGTTTCTACATGTGACACATGACGTCAATTCGATAGTAGCGCCAGTATGAGGATGCAAATCAGGTTTGTTTTAAATAACGCTGTAGCGGTCGTGAGCTATAGTTACCTTTGAGTTAGTCGACAGTGTGTTTAAGACGACAAAGACGCCGTTATCAACACCTCACTGAGAATGAACGAGGTCGTGTAATAGGGCTACTAGGAGCTGGGCGTTCCTTCTGCAATATTCCAGAAAGACTCGGCGGGAATGTAGCCACTGTACATGGTTGCTGGAAGCGGTGCTCACGAGAATGTACGGTCGCAAGAAGACGATCATCGTGTTCGTCGTATAGCTCTGGCGCATCGTACTGCTTCTGAAGCAGCAATTTGAGCAGCAGTTGGCACCACGGTGACACAACGAACTGTTACAAATCAGTTAGTTCGGAGGCAGCTTCGAGCCAAACGTCTTTTAGCGTGTATTCCATCTGCGACTTCCTTGATGTCAAGCGAAAGCTCATTGGAGGTTGGAGGCTGTTGAGTTTTCTGATGAAAGCTTGTTCTGCTTCGGTTCCAGTGACGGCCGTGTGTTGATCAGAAGGATTCCACATGAGGTCCTGCAACCAAACTGTCTGCATTCTAGACACACTGATCCTTATCTGGAGGGTGCTATTTCGTATGACATCAGGACCACTCTCGTGGTTATCCCACGCACTCTCACTACAAATTTGTTCGTCAGTCTGGTGACTCGACCTGTTGTGCTGTGCCACTCATGAACATCATTCTGGGAGGTGTTTTTCAACAGGATAACTCTTGCCCTCATGCCGCTGTAGTAACCAAATATGTCATCAGTGCGTCGAATTAGCACTAAAACAATTGTCAAATATTTGCAAGTAAATGTGTCTTGCGCATCGCTACGGTTGTTACTCTTGGCCCATTATAATATGTGAAGAACATAAAAGTTTCAATAACCTCCAAACCTGAGCTAATCTACGTTTTTAACTGTCACTTTCAACTTCAGCGCACTCAGCTCCTTATACAAAAAGGCGAGAAAAGTCATGGGATACCTCCTAATATCGTGTCGGACCTCATTTTGCTCGGTGTAGCGCAGCGACTCGACGTGGCGTGGACTCAACACGTCGTTGGAAGTCCCCTGCAGAAATACTGAGCCATGCTGCCTCCATAGCCGTCCATAATTGGTAAAGTGGTGCCGGTACAGAGTCTTGTGCACGAACTTACCCGTCGCTAAATGCTGTATATGTTCGATTAGATTCGCGGCCGATCTGGGAGACCAGTTTGTAACACCATAGCTCTAATGCTGTACTGATTTATTTTGCTTTTGTTTCATTTAAGGTTACATTGCTGTGCTTCTGTAAATGTGTTTGTTTGAATAGATAACACAAAACGGTATACTCCTTTCTTTGTAAAAACTTTGTCATGGTTTGGTTCAATGCAAAGTAGTATGTCTGTCGTTTAAATTCTTTGTCTCATTTGGAGGGAACAAAACTTACTGTACATAAGTGTAATTTTGTGTGAATAATTTTTGGTAGAAATGTAAATATGTGCAAATGTTCTGTTTTATTTAATGTATTTGTTTACTGTTATGTAAACTGCTGATCCTCACTTAGGGTTCTTAGTTAATTTGTATGTAAAAGGTGTAGTGGTTCCCCTCGGGAACGGAACTGTGTAGCGCGCGCAAATAGTGGTTGGCCTATGTAGAGAAGGTGGAACTGATAGTCAGTCGGGGACGAGCTAAGAGTCGTGGACAAGCTACGAGTCGGGGACGAGCTACGAGTCGGGGACGAGCTACTAAACTGTGCATTGCCATGTAAAAGATGCATATTGTGCTGGTTCCGAGAGAGGCTTTTTCTGCTACTTTCCAATGCCTCGGATGGATGGATAAATAGCTGGAACTATTCTGGAATTTGTATCAATCATCGCCACCAAGAAATGACAGAGTCCAGCAATTCTACCTTCAATTCCACCTAACAACATGCAGTTGCCACCACATTGCGCAATCAATACATCGGAATACTACAACGATGTACAGTGAAGGATCAGCTTAATGGATGTGTTAGTGTGCTCAAATATAAGGTAATTTATATCTGAATTTATGTACCTATCCTGATTTTTCTCCTCATCATAACACCTCTCAGGTTCCTCTCCGTTTGAGCTAAAGTGATATCCGAGTGTCCTTACTAAAAGAACATTAAAGCTCAGTATTTTGCTCATTAATGCCTCTTCAACATAGTAATAAGAAAGTTAAAGTTAATGTGGCAAGAGAGTGAGTTAAAGTAAATGTTGTTTGCTGAAAATATTCCTATTAAAACTGCTTATTAAAGTGCTGTTGCCAACTTCAAAATTAAAAGTTCGTAAGACTGAGGCTTATAAAGTGAATGATCACATTGTTGTCTGTAGTAAATTGTAAAAGGTGAGTCAGTTTCTTGCAATTTTGTCAACATTGTGTTTCGCTGTAGTAAAAGTGGGAAACGGCAATAGTAGAAACGTTATATACTCATGTTTGCTAAGTGTTTATCTCTCTTGTGTATTAGAAGTGCATCTTAATAGTATAAAAGGATCCACAGTTTGTCTATTGTGTTAATGCTCGGTAATAAGTAACGGAAAGACCACTAATTATAAAAACCATAATTTCTTTAAGCCCTGAAAGTAATAGTGTGTTTCGGTATCTCTTATAATTTTGCAAATAGTTTCTGCTGCTCTAGCTGCTAGCTTCAATCTTAACGTAAACAAATGTATGTATCAGAGTTCACTGCACTCCCGTGTGACAAAGTATAGATTGTGTTTATCCACTAAAATTACTAATAACTATTTTCTTGAACGAGAATGTTAATCATTCTCTTGCCTAGTTAGGCTGGCGACCGTTTTCTTTATCCATTAAACAGTGCAGATAACAAAATTTCGTTTGTTACTGATCCAATATTTACGTAATTCTGACTTCCATTTCCGATAAGCCACCTCCGTTAGGTACAACACGGTCAACATAACAAAATTCGTCTCAGAGGGTAACACTGCTCTGTTGCTTTATATCATAATTGCTTTAACAAAATAGTTTTATTTCAAAACCTGTTATGGTACAGTAGTAGCAGACGGAAGTGTTATAAGTTCATTGGTTCGAATTGGCCAGAATGTTTTTCAAACCTGTCGCGAATAATCGTGGCCCAGCGGCATGACTTCGTTGTTTGGGAACATGATTATCACGAATGGCTGCACATGGTCTCCAAGTAGTCGAATGTAACCATTTGCAGTCAACGATCGGTTTAGTTGAACAAGAAGACACAGTCTGTTCTATGTAAACACAACCCACAACATGTAAGTAGCCTGTTTATATGTTTGTATGTTGGCAGCGCTGTAGACTGTAATTATTAATATCGCTGACGGCGCTCTGCGCCCTCCGTAAGAGACTCTGTGGCTGGACGGACTAGCTGACAGCAGTTAACGAGCGGACGGCTTGGACATGTGTAATTCGTGGAGACTCAGTATCGGTAGGACATGCATTGTAAAATGATGATGGATGTCGTTGGTAGTTTGGGTAGGGAATTATTGACGGCTATACAATTTTTGGAACTGGATGTCACTTGAATAAGGTAAAACCTGCTAAATACATTGTTTGGTCTTCAACAAAATCTTTATTTTGCTAACCATACGCCTCCCAATAGTTAGAGCCTATAGTAGTTAGAATCTTTTTATTTAGCTGACTGTAGTTGCTGCTTGCTGTAAGTGCTGTAGTTCGTGTTATGAAGATTTTCTGTGAGGTAAGTGACTTATGAAAAAGTATGGGTTATAGTTAGGATTTCTTCCAATTCAGGGCCATTCTTTTGTGTTAATTATTTGAAGTTGTATATGAAGATAGTAACTGTACCATTGATGACCGTGCAGATTCTCTAGAATAAATGCTAAATTTATTGAAACCCTCAGCTACCGGCAGATCTGGGTAATGCCAGGGTTCCCAGCTTGTATATATAGCCTATATTTATACATAAAAGAAATAGTTGTTGAGAAAAAAATTCAGTACGTTGCGCCGTTTCCGAGGTTGATATACCTCGATGGGGACAGGTGAAAATGTGTGCCCCGACCGGGACTCGAACCCGGGATCTCCTCCTTACATGGCAGACGCTCTATCCAATTTTTTTTCTTTATTAAAACAATCATATAAGCACATAAGCACAAAAACAAACTAATGAAGTACTGGAACTGTTTCAACACGAATTGTATCCTACAATACACTGAAGAACACATTTCAATATAGTGCCATATAGTGCCATTTGTGAGCTTACAAGACAGAACAATAGACTGTCTTAACTAGAATTGCAGTTCTGTCAATTGGTTCACAACCGTCCAAACTCTTCACAGAAAGTCATTTGGAGCATACAAACGGATAACAAAGACATGCACAGGCAACATAAATTAAGGAAAACGTCAAATGAGGTTAATAACACCACAGAGAAGTCGGGAGCAGTCCTAGCCCATCTGAGCCACTGAGGACACAGATGAAAAGCGCAATTGCAGAGACTTATCCCTTGCACGCTTCCCAACTGTCCACAATCTACATATGTAATGTCCCTAATAGATATTTGCCCATCCACTCTTTACTCGCGCCAACAAAGGTGACGATTCCCGTAAGAGTTTTGGTCAACCTGTGCGCATTCGCATAGACGAAGGTCAATGACCGGGTAGCCTTTAACTATACATATGAAAGAACAGATACCATTGATGACCCCATAGAGGTATATCAAAAACACATGTCGGCAGGTGAGGGTTTCAATTAATTATCATTTATTCTAGAGAAGCTGCACAGTCATCAATGGTATCTGTTCGGGGTACACATTTTCAGCTGTACCCATCGAGGTATATCAACAACACCTGTCGGCAAATGAGGGTTTCAATTAATTATCATTTATTTGAAATCATGTTGTCATTGTAGTGCAGTGAGATTGCCTCGGGCTTCTATATTGTGGGTAATAAAAGAATAGGAGAGCCAGTCATGAAAAAACTCTACAATCTGGTGAGCAAGATATATGAGACAGGCGAAATACCCACAGACTTCAAGAAGAATATAATAATTCCAATCCCAAAGAAAGCAGGTGTTGACAGATGTGAAAATTACCAAACTATCAGTTTAATAAGTCACAGCTGCAAAATACTAACGCGAATTCTTTACGGACGAATGGAAAAACTGGTAGAAGCGGACCTCGGGGAAGATCAGTTTGGATTCCGTAGAAATGTTGGAACACGTGAGGCAATACTAACCTTACGACTTATCTTAGAAGGAAGATTAAGAAAAGGCAAACCTACGTTTCTAGCATTTGTAGACTTAGAGAAAGCTTTTGACAACGTTAACTGGAATACTCTCTTTCAAATTCTGAAGGTGGCAGGGGTAAAATACAGGGAGCGAAAGGCTATTTACAATTTGTACAGAAACCAGATGGCAGTTATAAGAGTCGAGGGGCATGAAAGGGAAGCAGTGGTTGGGAAAGGAGTGAGACAGGGTTGTAGCCTCTCCCCGATGTTATTCAATCTGTATATTGAGCAAGCAGTAAAGGAAACAAAAGAAAAATTCGGAGTAGGTATTAAAATTCATGGAGAAGAAGTAAAAACTTTGAGGTTCGCCGATGACATTGTAATTCTGTCAGAGACAGCAAAGGACTTGGAAGAGCAGTTGAACGGAATGGACAGTGTCTTGAAAGGAGGATGTAAGATGAACATCAACAAAAGCAAAACTAGGATAATGGAATGTAGTCAAATTAAATCGGGTGATGCTGAGGGGATTAGATTAGGAAATGAGACACTTAAGGTAGTAAAGGAGTTTTGCTATTTAGGGAGCAAAATAACAGATGATGGTCGAAGTAGAGAGGATATAAAATGTAGACTGGCAATGGCAAGGAAATCGTTTCTGAAGAAGAGAAATTTGTTAACATCGAGTATAGATTTAAGTGTCAGGAAGTCGTTTCTGAAAGTATTTGTATGGAGTGTAGCCTTGTATGGAAGTGAAACATGGACGATAACCAGTTTGGACAAGAAGAGAATAGAAGCTTTTGAAATGTGGTGCTACAGAAGAATGCTGAAGATAAGGTGGGTAGATCACGTAACTAATGAGGAGGTATTGAATAGGATTGGGGAGAAGAGAAGTTTGTGGTACAACTTGACTAGAAGAAGGGATCGGTTGGTAGGACATGTTTTGAGGCATCAAGGGATCACAAATTTAGCATTGGAGGGCAGCGTGGAGGGTAAAAATCGTAGAGGGAGAACAAGAGATGAATACACTAAGCAGATTCAGAAGGATGTAGGTTGCAGTAGGTACTGGGAGATGAAGAAGCTTGCACAGGATAGAGTAGCATGGAGAGCTGCATCAAACCAGTCTCAGGACTGAAGACCACAACAACAACAACAAGTTTGAATTGTTATTGTCAGGGAAAATTCCGTAGGCCAGTGTTGAAACGACAAAAACAAGTAACGAGACAGTAGATTCTGTTGCACTCAGCGGTTTAAGTAAACACAAAGAAGTTTCAACCACTATGGAGCCACCGTAACCTTGAGAGTGCCTTGTTGACAACTTGCGTCCACAGCTTCGCGGCGTCTGCGCCACACTCGAACCCTACCACCAGCTCTTACCAGCTGAAATCGGGATTCATCTGATCAGGCCACGGTTTTCCAGTCGTCTAGGGTCCAACCTACATCGTCACGAGTTCAGGAGAGGCGCTGCACGCGATGTCGTGCTGTTAGCAGAGGCACTCGTGTCGGCCGTCTGCTGCCACAGCCCATTAACGCCAAATTTCGCCGCACTCTGCTCACGGATACGTTCTTCGTTAAGTCCCGCATTGTTTTCTGCGGTTATTACTCGCAGTGTTGCTTGTCTGTTAGCACTGACAACTCTCCGCAAACGCCGTTGCTATCGGTCATTAAGTGAAGGCAGTCAGCCACTGCGTTGTCCGTGGTGAGAGGTAATGCCTGAAATTTTCTATTCTCGGCACACTTGACACCATGGATGTCGGAATATTGAACTCCCTAACGATTTCCGAAATGAAATGTCCCATGCGTTTAGCTCCAACTGCCATTCGTCATTCAAGGTCTGTTAATATTCGTCGTGTGGCCACAATGTGTCGGAAACTTTTTCACGCGAATCACTTAAGTGTAAACGACAGCTCTTATGTACGCGATACTACAGTTATCTGTATACGTGCATATCGTTATCCGCTTACTTTTGTAACCTCAGTGTAGAACTATCCCAGTTAGTCTAGTGCAAAACGCCATCCTAGGCAGGGCTGACTGCTATTTCGTTCTTTGTAAAAATAAAAAAAAAAGTAACGGTGGGGTCTAGTCTAATTCCTGAATCCTCAAAAATTCTGCACCTTGAATGTTTCCAGTTTTTCCACCTCGTGATTATAGGCAGCACTGTTATATCGTGAAAGTTACAAGCCTCTTCCTTGGGAGAGCTTGAATGAACCTCGTTTAACGTAATTGGCTTCGCCGTGTACAGACACGTGTGCGCTATTTCCTCGTTTAAACGCCATAAATTGTCGGCCGAGTTCCTTCTTACTAGAAGTACTGCTTTCTTGCCGTTTCCTGTCTTCTTGTACCAGGTTGTCAAATGCCTTGTACAGCTTCTACTGCATTCCACAGAAGAAATTTCCACCGTGTTCGTGATTTTTTTTGTTTCTCTTGCGTTAGAAATACTCGGAACAATTGGTGTACGCTACAGGGAAGGGCGGGTATTGTACGATATATACAACAATCAAGAAGGAACTGTCTTTTGGGACCAAAAACGGCGTCACAAAGGGATGCATTCTTTCTCGTCTACCTTTCAACCTATACATCGAAAAAGCAAACCGGACAACGTCCTTTGAACACTAACCCTCGAAGGATACAAAACTCACAGTTTCGACCCAGGCTTAAGATAGATCGGCATCTAGTGCTACCAAGAAGAAGTCGGAGAAAACGGTAACGTCGGGGAAACCACGACCTGAAACCACTTTGCTGATGTACGATCTATCACAACGCAGTAGCACGGAAAGCTTGTCTCCTGCCACTGGTCAGTTATTAGCTCGAGTCTCGGTCCGGCACACAGTCTTAATGTGCCAGGAAGTTTCATATCGGCGCACAGAGTGAAAATTCATTCTGGCAGTTATTAGTTGTCTTACATACGACTACTGACAGACGATTCCTAGTCACACGCAATGACATCCTTTGCTCTGCAGTAATAACCACTGTACTCCCATTTAGGAGGCTGACGATTCTAATTCCCTTTCGACCACTGAGATTGAGGTTTTCGATCGTTTTCCAACGTCTCTTAAAACAAATTCTGGGGTTGTTCCTCTGAACAGAACACAGCCGATTTACTCTCACGTCCCTTCCCAGTATACATCTACATCGGTATTCTGCGTAAGCACTGCGAAGTGCATGGCGAAGGTTACTTGCCGTTATAGCACATATGGAGTTTCTCCACGTTCCAGAAGGATTTCTTTCGGCACTTCGCACAATAGAATCTTATAGTAGATAGGCCATCCCAAGAGATGCGTCGTAGCGAGTTCTGCGCTTCCTACCTGCTTCAGCAGACAACTTTCAGCTTCGAACACGTTTCTGTACCTCTCTGGTCCTTTCAAGTAAACTTCTGTGTTGCACGAGCCAACTGGAAAGAGCTTTCCAGTATGCAGAAAATAACGGATCCCCCTACCATAATACAAGGAAAGGAAGAAAAGAAGTAATTAGCTGAGCAGTCATTCACAGTATTGAATAATGTCTGCAGTTATGATGCATCGTTAGAGGATCGACTATCTTAACTACTGGGGTTTGCATATTACATTACAAAATATGTTGTGTGACTATTTGGTGATAAACTGCCCTGTAACATTATGTTCAATATCCCCTATTAATCCTATGGGTTCCACAGCATTAAGATGGGTGACTCGAGTGTTTAGTAAGCAACCTCCTTTGTAGACTTTCTGTATTTTCCTAGTGTCTTACCAGTTAAGTGAAGTCTACAGCCTGCTACATCTACGACTATGTGATAATTCAGTTTCCTATTCCTAAAAACTGATATGCTTTGATCAGTCTCAATTCTGACTCATTTATATTGTAGTATACTAAGCGCTTTGGATTGTAAAGAAAAAAATTTTATTTTTCTGAATACATAAAGCAAGTTGCCAGTCTAAGAACCACTTTCAAATCTTGTCAAGATCGGACATGTTTACAGGTTAATTTTCAGACGCTAATTCATTACAGATAATCGCATTATCTTCATAATGTTTGAAGTTACTTTTAATATCGTCTGCAGGGTCATTAATAAAAATCATGAACAATCGACGATACATTAGACACTAATAGTTCTTCCTCCCTTCCTTTCTTCCTTGCTTTCGCTCTCTCCCTTGCCCCACGTCAGATACATGGCATATTCTTGTACCATTATTTCCAGAACATTTTTTTTATTGCTGTCACATTGAGTGTATTCATTAGACCTTTGTTTGGTTGGTGAATGTTGCAGGATTTGGGCTGGAAATCATTAAAAGAAAGGCGTTTTTCGTTGCGACAGAATCTTCTCACGAAAGTCCAGTCACTAACTTTCTCCTCCGAATGCGGAAATATTTTGTTGACACCGACCTACATAGGGAGGAACGATCACCACGATAAAATAAGGGAAATCAGAGCTCGTACGAAAAGATATAGGTGTTCATTCTTTCCCGCGCGCTATACGAGATTGGAATAATAGAGAACTGTGAAGGTGGTTCGATGAACCCTCTGCCAGGCACTTGAATGTAATTTGCAGAGTATCCATGTAGATGTTAGGTCGTAGTCCATGGCATATTTTTCTTCCCAACGTTTCGTCTCCTAACGCTGGAATCATAATCAGAGGCTAACTTTTCTCGACACGTCCACCAAGGACGCAGATACAGCCCATGAAATCCCGCCTTGTATGATCAAAGGCCTTCACGGAAAGGACATGTAGAGAAAGGTAGCCTATGATGATGTCTTTAGCACAGGAGACAAATCATTAGCTCCAGAAATTTGCCTTGTATCACGGCATAATGCCCATAAAACTAATGCTGCAAAAGCTTGCGTTGTATGTCCAAACGATTGTTTTGAAGCTTTGTTTTGTTATGAAGCTGAGTCTACCCCTAAACCCAGCTGCTAGCATTCACTAGCCGTGTAGTTTCGGTAGGATCAAATCGCGGAAGGATCTGCCTTCACAGATGAAATCACTGTCAGACACCTTTGCGGTAGCCCTCGACTCGTAACTGGTTGGAAATCTGGTACTGGAAGAAATTTTCACCATCGGTACTACTACTACTACTACTACTACTACTTCTACTACTACTACTACTACGACGTGATCAGGCAAAGTGGACCGCACGCATCTACAAGTTTCCTCCTCCACTGTATTCTGTCCATTGCTGCTATCCGCCATCCGTCCACATCTCTTGACACTTGGTTTAAATCTTCATGGAGTCCATCCCTCCAACGCTTCTTGGGTCTCCGTGGCTGTCTCTTTCCTGTAGGTGTGAAATCCAGGAGCTTCCGAGGCCATCTGTGATCCTCCATTCGGACCACATGGCCGACCCACTGCATTCGTTTGGCTTTGACAGTTCCTGCTATGTTGGGCTGCTGGTATAGTTCCTCAAGCTCTTGGTTGTATCTGATTCTCCATTCCCCTGACTCTGCATCCAGAACCAGACCGAAATCCTCCGAAGCACTTTTCTCTCAAAAACAAGGAGCTTATGGAAGTCCTGTTTCCGGATACTCCATGTCTCACAGCCATATAGAAAACAGGCTGGATCATGATTTTGTACAGTCGAATCTTGAACTGTCTGGAGAGATATCTGGACAGAAGCAGTTGTGCTAGGCTGTGGTAAGATCGGTTTCCTGCTTGTATTCTGGCATTGATCTCTGCTTCACACGACGAGCTCTCAGTGAAAAGTACCCCTAGGCATTTGAATTCATGCGCTCCCTCGTAGGACTAGTCCCCAACCTGCAGTGATTGTAGATGACCTAAGTCTGACAATGACCACGCGTCATAACGAGGTACTCTGTCTTTGCTTCGTTTATGTTTAGCCCAAATTGGCTGGCAGCCTCCTTTAGTGCTTTGGTCATTTGCTCCAACTCCATCAGTATTTAGCCAAAAACGGGAGGAGATGCTATGGCGCACAATGTACTGACCACCATACTATGCACCATTGTCTTGGATTCAAATCCTAAATTCCGTAAATCATTCCAGGCAAATGCCGAGATGGTTCCTTTCACGGGACATGGCCGACATCCTTCCCCGTCCTTTAAACGGTGCGAAATTGTCTTCCGTCTATGATGACCTCGATGTCGACGGGACGCTAAACCCTAATCTTCTTTCCTTCCTCCAGTTCCAAGCCTCTCCTCTGTGGCTCACGGAGTCAGTGGCATGTGCCATTGTCCTATGGGAAAGTGAAATTGCTCGAACTCTTTGATGAGAGAAGTAGGGTACGTGCTGGCACTGGGTTTCACGGCATCGTTCCTGTCTCACTCAAATAACCACACAAACACGACAGTAAGACTCTACACCTGCTCATCACAGTCACCTACACTCACGATGTACACTTATGATTCAACAGTCGTATTTTTCAAAGAAAAGTGAAAATATGCGTGAAGAAAGAAAGCCTTTCCAAATGAGGGTGAACTTATCCCTCGGGATCTCTCAGCCAGTATTCGTATTCATGCGACAGCATGCGTATCTAACATGCTTCAAAACGCCGAGCATAAGAACGGAATATTCCGGTGCTCCTATCTCGGGTTCTTGTGGTGATAGAAAGGTAGGATGAAGTGTTTTTTGCCGGCCGGTGTGGCCGTGCGGTTCTAGGCGCTTCAGTCTGGAACCGCGTGACCGCTACGGTCGTAGGTTCGAATCCTGCCTCGGGTATGGATGTGTGTGATGTCCTTATGTTAGTTAGGTTTAAGTAGTTCTAAGTTCTAGGGGACTGATGACCACAGATGTTAAGTCCCATAGTGCTCAGAGCCATTTGAACCATTTTTTAAGTGTTTTGGATAGCCCTTAGGCTAGGAGCCATTTGTATGCCCAACAGAAGGATCGTCCTGGTGTCACTATCCTACAGCACAGTGTCAAAGTGTGAATGTTACAACGTTCTCCTGCCTAGACAAATGGTGGAATTCGGTTTGCTCTCTTTGCATTTGATGTGTTCTACGGTAGGCTTGATGGAACTTATGGAGGCACCATTAGTTCATTGGCAGTTCCTCGGAAAACAGCAAAACAATAAATAAAAAATGTTCTTATATTTTCACCGTCACCAGCGGATCAAAACCCTGTCGAGGATTCCCAGACGGCTATGCACAGCAAATGGCTGAAATTTTTGCTATATGATGCTAAGATCCAGATCTCAAACAGCCTTGAAAATGTTCTTGATATCTTTATCCGTTTCCAAGCTACAGAGATTCAAAGTTACCATCATTCTACATTTAAAAGCCGGGATGAGACGAAATCTAAATAACAAATTTCGCTAGCAAATTGCTCAGGTTTTAACACGGTGCAATCTGTGGACATCAATCTAGAAGAGCCATCTCACAGCTTTCAAAAGTCTTTATTCTTTATCGAAAAACATCCCAAAATCTTATTTTTTGTGTACCAAAACTCATCCGCGGATTCCGAGATGACCGTTTACAATAGACGGCTGAAATTTTTACGATGTGTTTCTAACATACTAATCTCGAAACAGTTGGAAAATTTTCTTCATATCTTTATTCATTTCCGAGATACAGAGATGCAAAGCTACCCTACTTGAACACGTAAAATACGCACGTAAAATTCAATGTGAGGCAAAAACGTAGTTTATAAAGTGAGTTGGCATGGAGAAAAGTGCTGTAATGTGTCTCCGTTATCTTATGGGGACCCCATATTGTAGTCGAAAACATTTTTGGACGTAAAATCCCTTCTGAGGTGTAAAATTAATTTCGCGTTATTTCAGTTCCACATAAATCAACTGTCTAAATTTTACTGATCAATACATTTCTTTCCAAATGAGTTGCATGCCCTGCCCCAACAAGGAAAAGAGGGGAACCAGCGGAAAAATGCTCCTTTCAGAGTACGAAAAAATCGAATATGGCCGTTTATTCAAAAGACTCTGACTGAAAAGTCGCGTACCAGCTGCTGCGTTGTACCTCCCTCAACATCTATAAAAAATTTCCCAAGCTATGAGAACGGGTTGTGCGTCGGGTTCGTGGAGCTCAGTCGTTAGAGCATGTGCCTGCGTTGCAGTCTTGAACCGCGCGACCGCTACGGTCGCAGGTTCGAATCCTGCCTCGAGCATGGATGTGTGCGATGTCCTTAGGTTAGTTAGGTTTAACTAGTTCTAAGTTCTAGGGGACTGATGACCTCAAATGGTTCAAATGGCTCTGAGCACTATGGGACTCAACTGCTGAGGTCATTAGTCCCCTAGAACTTAGAACTAGTTAAACCTAACTAACGTAAGGACATCACAAACATCCAGCCCGAGGCAGGATTCGAACCTGCGACCGTAGCGGTCTTGCGGTTCCAGATGATGACCTCAGAAGTTACGTCTCATAGTGCTCAGAGCTATTTGAACCATCTGCCTTCGTGAGGCAAAGATCCCCGCTCAAGCTTTAACGGACATCTCCGCTCATCTCTCGTCTCAATGCCAGCATCTAGGTACTCTAAAGCCAAAACGTGTGTGTTGAGGTTGTTCATAATACCGCCTCGGGTGAAGCATACTTTGTCAGTAAAAAGCACGTGCACGAGGAACTCTGCACCATTCCTACATTGTGTAAGGCTCCATTGGCAGACAGCAACCCTTGCTTGAACATCATGTGCAGCCAGGGCTTGCACACTTTATAGATGAAATGTAATGCCCGTCATATGGCGGCGGAGCGAAATTGATACTGCTGCAGTAATTCTGCTGGTATTACTGTTGTTGGCATTGAGTCCAGCTGTAATACATGCTCCTACATTCGTGGTGTCGACACTGTTCTCGGTCTACTTGCATGTTTGCATGTTGGGTTTAAATGAACCTGTCTTGCGCAGGCGACTCAGTGAGCACTGTGCTTTCTGGCGGTTTTCTCTGAGGATACAAGCGTGCTGCCTCCCGTGCTATGACGTTAGCAGAGCCGTACTTGAAATGGATGTCAGCCATTTCTTCATTTGAAAATGAGTGTGAAGGATTTCGCAGGTTTCCTTAGCGCGATCGGTTAAGGGTTTTCTTCGGGGTGTTCTGCCGGCTACTTCTTTCCATTTGATGCACAGTACTAGCGAAGAAATCCGGCATTGGACACGTATTTATTTATAGCTGTGCGTCCACCTCCGTACCACGCAGCGTCTGGCTTTGTGCTTAATGTTTATGACGTCATAGCCTATGAACTACTACGTGTCGTACAATGTGTAGGTACATTCAGCGGCATATGTGGAGTCTGTCTGCAAAATATTTGCCAAATGGAGTTAGCAGCAAGGAAGCAGTAAATGTAAACGTCATGCACGATGCTGCAGTCTTCCAGGTGTCTCACTGTTGATGACGTCACATCTTCTGAACAATAATTAAATATTGTAGATACATTCAGTGGAATATATAGACACCGTCTGTGAAATTTATTGCGAATAGAGTAATTAGCAAAGAAGTAGCATCTCATTGTTTACGACATCTTATAACTATGTGTCATACAATGATATAGTTTTACGCTTACTTTCAGTAGTGTATGTGCATACTTTCTGTAAAATGTGTCGCGAATACATTCAGCAGTAAGGAATTAAAAAATTATAACGTCATGCCTCGTGCGATATTTTTACTGCATGAATATATGAAAAGTGGTAGTCGATAAACATTTTTCCTTTCATCATTTCGTAGGGGTTGTCAACGTGAATTTATGTGTAACTTTGTTTGCAAGTCACTAAATGCTCTCTTTCTCAAATTCTGGATGAATGAAGCCCGGGAATTCACGCGTCGTGAACTACGCTACTTTTTCACCCCCGTGCCATTGATAGGTAGGCGGATATTAACCCCCACAGCGATTGTCACCTCACAGAAAGCTATATGTTTGTTGAAATCGGTCCTGTGATTTAATAGAAGATGTGCAACATACACAAACACACACACACGCACACACAAAAACATCCATTTTTATACACTTGTTGTAGCTGGGATTCACAGTAATAAAATTTTTTTTGAAGGACATCACCTTTACGCCAGTGACTGTTGTAAGTTTTTATTACACTGTTGCAATTTCGGCCTTAGACCATTATCAAGTGCTGATATTATTGCTTTAAGCCGTGTCAACGTAATGTAAGCTGACACATTTGTGTGTCGTTGTCAATCCTGTTAAATACATTCGTGTAATAACGACACGAATGTGTTTAACAGGATTGACAACGACACACAAATGTGTCAGCTTACATTACGTTGACATGGCTTAAAGCAATAATATCAGCAACTGATAATGGCCTAAGGCCGAAATTGTAATAGTGTAATAAAAACTTATAACAGTCACTGGCGTAAAGATGACGTCTTTCAAAAAAATCCATTTTTATATTTTTATAATGTGTATGGATTTCGACGACCGACCCAGTAGTCTTTTCAGATGCTGCGAATTTTTTTTTTTTTTTTTGTGTGTTCATCGCTGCCTGGACCCCAACCATACTGTGAACTGTTGTTGGTCTCGGGCTATTTATAAACCGCGATCGATGCCTGATGTCCATTACGCTCTCTGGAACTCTTTCATACTCGCACTGATGTTCCGTGAATCGCAAATGCTCTCAACGTTTTCCGGATCTGGTCGATGTGATGGCTGACGAGGTCTTAATAAACTGAGGGCCGGGCCCAAGTCTTGTTGAAATTGAAACCTCTGCTTATTATGTTTTCTGACGTATTTATTTCGATAGACTCCTTAATTACGCTGTCTCAGCAATTTGTCATCTGCACCACGATACTGATATCATCGTATTTCGTTTCGTGATTATTTTGGAGGAAGTGCTCGGCGACAGCTGATTCACCTGCTTGTTTTAGTTGGGTGTGTCGCTGATATTTATTGTATCTCACTTCTTCTTGGGTCATGGTACAAGTTATCGTTTACTACAAAACAGAATTATTTGGTGTTTGTGGTAGCCTACGACAAGACTGCAGTCATATATGAACACATGGTAGCACAATGCAATTAAACATATGAGCCTTCTGATCTAGATTTCAGTTCGACTGCTAACAGCCTCGTACAGTTCGGGCAAGTCCTGATCACTAGCGCAAAATCACAACTCTTACGACCGATATACTCTCATAAGGCTGCTACCAGGGTTTCCTGATTTGAGACTGCATTCGCTCTTAACTTTCTCGGAACGAAACAAACGTCGTGCTGCCTTCCGTGAGTATGTATCATTTGATATTTTGTGTTATCTTTGGCTTGAACTGCATAAGTTTTATTTTTGATGGCCAATATCAAGCACCACTCCACACTTCTGCTCCGACAATCGATTTATGTAGATCGAAGTTCGATGATAACGTTATTCCCAGAGGTGTAGCCACTAAAAGGTCAACAGTATCCCGCGGTCGGTAGACATTTCCCGTGTGAAGAGTTGTCGGCGATATGGAACGATGTGTTATTCACGTCTATTCGCTACTGATATGAGACAACGGGTTCATTGTTTTCAGCACGATGAAAACACTATCATTCTTATTTAAAACGACGTGCGTTAAGGGCCCTCTTCGTCGACTGCTATGGGAGGACGATGGAAGTTTAACTATCCGTCGACGATCAGATTCTTAGGGGAAAAGCACAGGCTCGGGTTAGAGAAGGATGGACAAGGAAATCGGCCTGTCTTTCGAGGGAACCATCCCAGCATTCGCCTTATGCCATGTAGCAAAATTATGGAAAACTTAAATGAACGTGGACGCATGTGTGTTTCAACTGTTGCCCTTGCGATTACGGGTCCACTTTCTTACTACTTTACCACCTCACTTGATAAAGTCTTATGATAACTTCCAAATATTTGATGCTCTTATTGGAATCTTAGACCTTAAATACACTTGCTTGTACTTTATTCCATATGTCAATGTTACGTTTTATTTTATTGCGTATATTTCTGTTCTGCCTGTGGCTTTCTTTGTGGTATCTTCAAAGCCTGTTTGGTTTCTCATTGGGGACTGTAAATGTATCGATCTGTATCTGGTTTTATAAAATGAGGTATTATTTAAGGACCATCTAGGGTAAAGCACTCGGCTCACGCATAGAGCACTCTACTACTGATTTTCTAACAGAAGCCTACAGTTAGTGTACAAATCTCTTTATAATATTAGACTTCAGGTTTTCATTATGTAGATTGGGTTGGGTTGTTTGGGGAAGACCAGACAGCGAGGTCATCGGTCTCATCGGATTAGGGAAGGACGGGGAAGGAAGTCGGCCGTGCCCTTTCAAAGGAACCATCCCGGCATTTACCTGGAGCGATTTAGGGAAATCACGGAAAACCTAAATCAGGATGGTCGGACGCGGGATTGAACCGTCGTCCTCCCGAATGCGAGTCCAGTGTGCTAGCCACTGCGCCACCTCGCTCGGTGTCATTATGTAAAGATCGTGGAATATTCAGATAGAAGATTCTGTGATTTTTTTACTAGTTGGGGTGAAATTGTTTCTCAGTAATTGTCTTGTGATTGGATTTGTCATGTGAAGTCACATTTATTGATTAATTCTGTCCACTGCAAGGTTTTCACACATTAATTGCCATTGTAAATAATTCACCTGTCCTGTACTGGGACAAAGATTCATGAGCACGCTGCGCGAGCAGTGAATAAGATCCTTGACTCGAATGTAATCTGTGGCGCGCTTGGTCGTCAGTCAGTTGTGAAGTGCTGGGGCATTCTTATTTGAAGCGTAGTAGCGAGCAGTTGAGATTTTAGAGAAGGAGATTTGATATTTGTGAGAGAAATTTTTTGGGATACATTCCTACTGAGGCGAGAACTTGTTTGTGACCATTTGTTGTTGAGTCTATTGATGAAGAAGATTTTTTGGAGGAATATTTCAAGGTGACCAATGCATGCGCAAGAATTAAATGTTCGTCAGAACTATTAATTGAAGGCTATCTGTGTCCCTCAGATAACTAATAACATTCATGATTAATAATTTGCTCTCTTTGTTTTCATTATGTCACAAACAACGCAATGTCTGATATTTTTGTTGAGAGAGTTTCGTAATTGTGTCTTTTATGTTATACAATCTTTTTTGGCACTAATCAGAATGTAATTTTTTCAAGAACGAGTTTCTCCTCCATCATTCTTAGTAAATTTTTGTATATTTTGTCATGTGTGCATTGCACCTTACGCCATACGAAGCCTTAGAGTGTTTCTCACAAGCGAAAAACAAATTTTGTAGTGAGAAGTTTACTTTTTCTTTAAGTGCTGCATCTGCTGTTTTTATTTGTTTTCGAGAATGTCAGTACACCATACACAGAACAACACACCAACATATAGAGTATGAGGTAAATAACTTTTGTTTCAGAGCAAATCTCACTTTGCATTGTTATGAGAAAGCAGTTCGTAGTCAGAATCGTCAGGCGTTGTGCTAAGCAAATAGATTAATTTACAGTGAACACTGTTGGTAATCTCAAACAGTAATTTTTCTTCTGAGTAGAACTATATTTCATTTTTGTGGACACTTCAAATCATAAATTGCAGTTCATGTCACGCAGCTTTCATAAGGTACTTTAGTATTAAGTTACAGTTAAATAGCTCTCTCTAAGTACTCAGCTAGCTACTTTTTGCGTTTAATTAGATTAGTTTTCATTATTTCAAATCCTACATTTCGCTGACTTTAAAGTTTCGTTTCATCACGCTGTTCACTTGCGCAGCACAGGGGCAATCAAGAGTCAGTTTTGCTCACCAGTTGAAAACAATATCCATAGCACAATTACCCGAGAAGAGAGTTTAAAAAAAGGAAAATTCAGTATTAAAGATAAATTTTTGTAGAATGCTTACACCACGACTGCGAAAATTTGCTGGTGCATTAATTCGGTCTTGTGTAGAACCCGGAGAAATTCAAGCACAATATCAAGCTATATCTTCGCTATGATGACAAATTTCGCATTGTCTTAACATGTCGGAATGACTCATACGTTGACAGATTAAACACATTGTCACTGTTTCCACTATTCTTTATATTCCATATCCTGAGTCATCGTGTTAGAAAACTTAAACGGAATGCAGGATGTGGGTCGCAGGTTCGAATCCTGCCTCGGGCATGGATGTGTGTGATGTCCTTAGGTTAGTTAGGTTTAAGTAGTTCTAAGTTCTAGGGGACTTATGACCACAGCAGTTGAGTCCCATAGTGCTCAGAGCCATTTTTTTGAGCAGGATGTGGGATGTCATCCAAAAAACATTCAGGGAGCAAAATTTTCCCTCTTCAATCGATTACGTGCCACTTGCAATCCGTTGCTGTTGTGGTCTTCAGGCCGAAGGCTGGTTTTGATACAGCTTTCCATGCTACGCTAGCCATTGAATCTCTCTTTTTTTCCCTCTCCGTTAACTGTTGCAGCCTATATACATTTAAACATGGAAGTTAAATTCTTCTGGGTTATTAGGCCACATCATGTTCTTCTAAAAGAAGAAACATGACGCGGCCTAATAACCCAGAAGATTTTAACTTCAGTGACAACGGCCACGAAAGCCTGCAGACTTACAATTAAACATGCTTTGTGAAGTCAAGTCTTAGTCTTGCTCTACAATTTTTTCTCTCCACACTTACCTCCATTACCAATCGACGGTTCCTTCATGTCTGAGGATGAGTCCAGTTAACCTATCCCTTCCTTTAGTCAAGTTCTCCCATAATTGTTTTTTCTCCCCAATTCGAATCAAAACCTCTACGTTAGCTATCCGAGCTGCTATGTTATCTTCAGGATTCTTCTGTAGCCCCACATGCCAAAAGCTTCTACTTTCTTGTTAACTGTACAGATTATCAGCAACATTTAAATTCCGTATAAGACTAGTGCAAAAATTTCCTAATACTGGTATTTGTACAATTTTAATAAACATTTTTGGAATAGCGATCAAAAAATTTTTTTTAATTTTTCTTTTTAAAATTCAGTCTTGGTCGCACCACGTTGTTGTAGCATACGTTGTGCGATCGAGACAATTTTAAAAAGAAATTTTTTTTACTGATATTTGTATTAGATGTTGAAATAACTTTCCTTTTAGAAGAGCTTTTATTGCTGCTGGAAGTTTACGTTTTATGTCATCTCTATTACTGCCATCGTCAATTATTTTCTCCTCCAAATACCAAAACCTGCCAATTACTCTCAGTGTCTCACTTCATAATCTACACTCCTGGAAATTGAAATAAGAACACCGTGAATTCATTGTCCCAGGAAGGGGAAACTTTATTGACACATTCCTGGGGTCAGATACATCACATGATCACACTGACAGAACCACAGGCACATAGACACAGGCAACAGAGCATGCACAATGTCGGCACTAGTACAGTGTATATCCACCTTTCGCAGCAATTCAGGCTGCTATTCTCCCATGGAGACGATCGTAGAGATGCTGGATGTAGTCCTGTGGAACGGCTTGCCATGCCATTTCCACCTGGCGCCTCAGTTGGACCAGCGTTCGTGCTGGACTTGCAGACCGCGTGAGACGACGCTTCATCCAGTCCCAAACATGCTCAATGGGGGACAGATCCGGAGATCTTGCTGGCCAGGGTAGTTGACTTACACCTTCTAGAGCACGTTGGGTGGCACGGGATACATGCGGACGTGCATTGTCCTGTTGGAACAGCAAGTTCCCTTGCCGGTCTAGGAATGGTAGAACGATGGGTTCGATGACGATTTGGATGTACTGTGCACTATTCAGTGTCCCCTCGACGATCACCAGTGGTGTACGGCCAGTGTAGGAGATCGCTCCCCACACCATGATGCCGGGTGTTGGCCCTGTGTGCCTCGGTCGTATGCAGTCCTGATTGTGGCGCTCACCTGCACGGCGCCAAACACGCATACGACCATCATTGGCACCAAGGCAGAAGCGACTCTCATCGCTGAAGACGACACGTCTCCATTCGTCCCTCCATTCACGCCTGTCGCGACACCACTGGAGGCGGGCTGCACGATGTTGGGGCGTGAGCGGAAGACGGCCTAACGGTGTGCGGGACCGTAGCCCAGCTTCATGGAGACGGTTGCGAATGGTCCTCGCCGATACCCCAGGAGCAACAGTGTCCCTAATTTGCTGGGAAGTGGCGGTGCGGTCCCCTACGGCACTGCGTAGGATCCTACGGTCTTGGCGTGCATCCGTGCGTCGCTGCGGTCCGGTCCCAGGTCGACGGGCACGTGCACCTTCCGCCGACCACTGGCGACAACATCGATGTACTGTGGAGACCTCACGCCCCACGTGTTGAGCAATTCGGCGGTACGTCCACCCGGCCTCCCGCATGTCCACTATACGCCCTCGCTCAAAGTCCGTCAACTGCACATACGGTTCACGTCCACGCTGTCGCGGCATGCTACCAGTGTTAAAGACTGCGATGGAGCTCCGTATGCCACGGCAAACTGGCTGACACTGACGGCGGCGGTGCACAAATGCTGCGCAGCTAGCGCCATTCGACGGCCAACACCGCGGTTCCTGGTGTGTCCGCTGTGCCGTGCGTGTGATCATTGCTTGTACAGCCCTCTCGCAGTGTCCGGAGCAAGTATGGTGGGTCTGACACACCGGTGTCAATGTGTTCTTTTTTCCATTTCCAGGAGTGTAATTCCCTCAGCACCGAGTGATTTTATTCGATTACTTTCCATTGCACTTTTTTTTGTTTTGCTGATGTTCGTCTTATCTTTTTCGATTCAGTATTCATTCTTTTCAACTGATCTTCCAAGCCCTTTGCCGTCTGTAACAGATTTACGTAGTCATCGGCAACCTTTAAAGCTTTTGATTTGTTTTCCACGGACTGTAATTCCATAAGTAAATTTCTGTCGTACCCGGCCTCTCAGGCCAATTTTGGAAGGAGCCGATCTTCGAGTTTTACTAGCGATTCATTACACGATCTAAAAAAACTAAACAAAACTCAATCGGAACAGGCCTTAATGCAGAACGGTACCGACTGGCCGCCGTGTCATCCTCAGCCCACAAGCGTCACTAGATGCGGATGTGGAGGGGTAAGTGATCAGCAGATCTTCTCCCGGCCGTTGCCAGTTTTCGTGACCGGAGCCGCTATTTCTTAATCAAGTAGCTCGTCAATTGACCTCACAAGGGCTGAGTGCACCCTGTTGCAAAAAGAGCTCGGCAGCCTGGACGGTCACCCATCCAGGTGCTAGCCCAGCCCGACAGCGCTTAACTTCGGTGTTTTGACAGGAACCGGTGTTACCACTGCGGCAGAGTCGTTGACCCTTACGCAATTCAGTCTTCGGATAATATTCATGAACCGCGAGCGCCCAGACTGCATTGTGGTTACTTGTATGTTTGATGAGTAGTATCCGGACATAAGTATAGAATGTGGAATTGAGCGCTAGATGTCACTACAGGCTGACACGCCAATATGCAAGGAAATGGGTCAGTTGAGAAGCTGTTGCAGCAGACTGGGTCGTTCAGTAGAGCTCAGTGACTTCGAACATGGACTTTTCATTGCATATCACCAGAGTAACAAATCCCCGTGAACCGTGATTTATTTTCAAAGAATACTCTTAAGAATATTATTTTATTTACTAGCGATTCACCAAGAACATTAACACATTTAATCACACTATGTAAGTATGGAAGTAGGTGCCAGGGAGTGACTGATTAAATCACAACCAAATTCCTTTTAAAAAATGGGAATTTTATTCACTTTAATAGTGCCTAAAAGCATTTTTTAACAGAAACAGATTTAAAATTATAATCAGAAAGCACCCTCTAAATATTAAAGTTACAATTTATTCAGAGGCAGAAAGAAACAAGTTTTGACTGTATGAGCTTTCAGGCAGAGAACCTTGCCGCTCCCTTTTGACATGGCCGTAGTTACGACCGCTCACAACAGCCTCTGAAAGACTACACTGGTGCAAATCTGCAACACACCAGATTACTTTAAACTAAGCACACAAACTATGCACCCCCCGTAGGAGGGATGGAAATGGTACAAAACACTATCAATTAAAATATTAAACTTGCCACCGAAGGTGCAACTTAATTTTAACTTCTAAGAAAAGTCTTACAGTGAAAGGTTGGCAACTTTATATACTAAAATGATCATTTAAATAAAAGCCCATGAAATGCAATCTTATATAAAATTCTACAACGTTGGCCAAACAATAGTTAAGATGCTCTACAGTACACAGATGCCGCCTCTCAAGATCATAGGCAATAATATCAAAGTTTCCAAAGATCAAAACACATTTCAGGTATTAGGCCATTACACTCCAAGCAATAAATTTGCTAACACACCAAATCCGACAAACATGACAGAGGCAGCTACTAACGTACGGTAGATTGATAGGGAGATTACCGAACAATCCGACCCGCAGGTTGCTCTAACCCGCCCCTATTCTACAAGGGAAAAACGGATCACCCGATTTATAAACAACCACCTTCCTGGAGGTGGGCAAACGAAGAAGAATGGTGGGACGACCCCAAAGCATAACGGCTGGTGACATCATCAGGAAAACAAGTAGAATTTAACAAGAGTAAACCAAACAACATATCACTAATCGCTTAACTGCTAATAAACTGCGATTTCTCGAGAAGACCTGGCGCAGCATCCCCAAATCGCTCTCCCGAACCGTCCGCTGCCAGCCGCTTCACCGGACGCAGGAAGGCGCGCCGATCTCCCGTCTCACGGCGTCGCAGCTCGCACCGGCCAGACTGACGTCGTGGGTTGACTCCTGTTGCTCTCGTGTCGACCGCGAAGTCACTACCCCTCGCTATACGCCGCGGCCCACTGGACTCACGTGGCGACCTCACATGCGCTGACGCTCAAGACGGACAAGTCATCTTGTGTCTCAGTGCACGACCGACCAACCGATCGATCCAACCGCCAATGACCATTGCCTGAGCAAACTCGAGCAGACTGGCGGCCTAACGCGCAGACTCAGATGCAGGAACTAAGCACCGACCGGGCGACCACTCACTGAGTTCTCTTACTGGCGGACTGGAAAGACTCTCATTTTGCCGGCTTTAAAGGTTGATCCGAACGACAGACATACTAGCACTCCGAACGACAGACAGAGACTAACTGCCTAACAAATGCGGACGAGAGACAGACTATCAAGCTGGGGACGAGAGACTGACCCAGACTCGCCGACTGGCGAGCTCATAGCGCCCCTTAAATGCACGTGAACAGGCAACCTTTCCCCTTTCCCACCAGAGGGAGACACCAAAGCTGCGACTGCCACAGCGGCGCCACCGCCAGAAACGGAGGGCGACTGCTTCACACTACGCGCTGCGGTGCACTCTTCAAAACAGCAGTTTTTACCACGCCTCACCATGAGAAAGATTCCCGTCTTTCCAAAGGTGTCGAGGTCGGCAGCTGGTGATGTGATTGTGATGTCGAAACGCGAAGTAACAACCGCAGCTAAACCAAGGCCAGACACGCCTCATGTACTGACTGATAGGGACCGCCCAGCATTGCAGTGGATGACTGTAGAAAATCGCATGAAATAAGAGGAAGGAATCACTCGTGAGTTCCAAAGCGCTATCAGCAGTGAAACTAGCACAGTGACTGTGCATAGGGAGTTAAAAAGAATGGGGTAGAATGGTCGAGCAGCTCTTTCTGTGGTCAGTACTAAACGGCGCTTGAGGTAGTATACTATCATCAAGCTTCACCTCTGGACAGTGGATGATTCGAAACGAATGATTTGGAGCGAGAATCACGCTATACCCTGTGTCAATCTGTGGGAAGGGTTTGAGTTTGGTGAATGCCTGGGGAACATCGCCTGACATCGGGAGTAGTGTGGAGGTGGTGTTGCGGTATGGGCATGTTTTCCGATGTTAGGGTGTGTTCCCCGTACTGCACGTAACAATACGCTAAATGCGGTCCAATGCGAACTCATTTTACAGAGCTGAGTCCTATGTACAGCAGACGAACAGTTCGAAGCCGATGATTGTATCAGCATAACAGTGCATCGTGCCATAAAGTACCGTCTGTGAGGCTGTGGTCAGCGGACAGTTCATTGTCATATACTCACCTACTCCTTTACGGCAGTTTACTCTGCAAGTGCAACAGATGATCTGGAGATTTGTGACATTGCCAAAGCCGGTAATTTGGAATCAAACATCAGCAGTTTGCAGGCAAAAATAATCACAAAATGTGTGTGAAATCTTATGGGACTTAACTGCTAAAGCCATCAGTCCCTAAGCTTACACACTGCTTAACCTAAATTATCCTAAGGACAAACACACCCACCCATGCCCGAGGGAGGACTCGAACCTCCGCCGGGATCAGCCGCACAGTCCATGACTGCAGCGCCTGAAACCGCTCGGCTAACCCCGCGCGGCAGAAATAATCACACAATTTTGAAATATTTCCTGTTGGCTTCTGTCCGGGTTTCTTCCGCCGAAATTTGTTTGGCGAATTTTCTGACATTTCGGCAGCAGGAGTGGCTGGCATTGTCAAAGCTTCACATTCCATTGCTGACGGCGGACTAGAGTACAATTCGGGAGGACGACGGTTCAATCCCGCGTCCGGCCATCCTGATTTAGGTTTTCCGTGATTTCCCTAAATCACTCCAGGCAAATGCCGGGATGGTTCCTCAGAAAGGGCACGGCCGACTTCCTTCCCAATCCTTCCCTAATCTGATGAGACCGATGACCACGCTGTCTGGTCTCCTTCCCCAAACCAACCAACCAACCAACTAGAGTACAACCCGTGGCCGGAGATTGCATGTTCTTTTAAGCAGCAGCCAGCGACCTACTTTCAAACGGCACGAAAACAAACATTATTGCGCTTGTATAGCAAGGATGACAGATAAACTTCGTGTTCGGTGTCTGCAGCTCTCAAACACGTTTTCTCCCACTCATGCCTGGAATTTGATAGCCTTGTCAACAGCGCTCAGCAGACGTAGACGGCCACCCCTCCAAGTGTTAGCCAAGCCCGACAGCGCTTAAATTCGGTGATCTGATGGGAACCGGTATTACCACTGCGGCGAGGCCGTTGGCCCGTAGTAATATGACGTCAGAGGTAATTCCGTGAGCGCTGACCCGCAGGGTCCGCAGCTCGTGGTCGTGCGGTAGCGTTCTCGCTTCCCACGCCCGGGTTCCCGGGTTCGATTCCCGGCGGGGTCAGGGATATTCTCTGCCTCGTGATGACTGGGTGTTGTGTGATGTCCTTAGGTTAGTTAGGTTTAAGTAGTTCTAAGTTCTAGGGGACTGATGACCATAGATGTTAAGTCCCATAGTTCTCAGAGCCATTTGACCCGCAGGCGACGGTACAGTGACTTAACATCAAGCCACCTCGCTCGGTCTCAAAGAAAAAAGTTCGTCATCGCTAAACTTTGTACAAAGTAACCGATAACAGCAATATTCTGCTCACGTTGTTAACTTTAAATTACTAAACTCTCGTAAAATTTACGATTGCAGTGGTGTATGAAACAGGATATTTTGTACTTACGTAACATACCTTTGGAGATCTATTACTTGTAATGAATTAATGTATAACCTATAAACATGAGTTCCTTTGAATAAAATGTGGTGTAGTTAACTTTAAGATGGGTCAGTGCAAAGTAGCATTTTCCTCCCTTTAGTATCCACGGTTAAAATCGATTTCTGCGCCATAATCTAAACTTTTGAGAGCTTACTGACCTCTACAGCATTGATAAGATGCCAGTCACTGACGCGTTCAGATATTTACGACGAGTTTTTCAGGGACAGTGTGCAAGCTCGAATTTGATAAGGGTAAGTTAAGGAATCCGCCACGATCTTGAAAAGAGTGTACCGTGTTCAAATATTTGGAGGTGACTACGCCCACGCAATATTATGACTCCCGCCACCACCCGTCCCCATATCATCTGGACCATCATGTTCGACAACGATGGACTTACTCTCACATGGCGAGAGATGGGAAAACATAATGCACTCAAGAACATTATCGAACATGGTAGTTTTGGTAGTCCAGGTGTTTCGGTGTGTGTGTGTTTGGGGGAGGGGGGATTATAATGTTATGTAGATGTATTGATCTCCAATTGATCAATTAAAATAATTGT
Source organism: Schistocerca nitens (assembly GCF_023898315.1). Classification (NCBI taxonomy): domain Eukaryota; kingdom Metazoa; phylum Arthropoda; class Insecta; order Orthoptera; family Acrididae; genus Schistocerca; species Schistocerca nitens. The sequence continues at coordinate 979,480,769 of NC_064615.1, read as the reverse complement.
GGCTCCTCCCCCATGCGCGTCATTTCATGGAAGCATTTAACCCTGGCATCATTTTTACGGATGACAGTGTGCGACCGCAGATGGAGGAGCTGGTGGAACGACAGGATATTCGGCGAATGGGCTGGCCTGCCCATTCCCCGACTTGATTCCGATCGGGCACGTGTGGGACGGTTTGTAGGAAGTACTGCAGCACGTCCACATCCTCTCCGATTATGTACCAGTTGTTAACTGCAGCGATGGAGGAATGGAGTGTTCCATCAAATAGTTCAAATGGCTCTGAGCACTATGAGACTTAGCTTCCGAGGTCATCAGTCCCCTAGAACTTAGAACTACTTAAACCTAACTAACCTAAGGACATCACAAACATCCATGCCCGAGGCAGGATTCGAACTTGCGACCGTAGCGGTCGCGCGGCTCCAGACTGTAGCGCCTAGAACCGCTCTGCCAGCGTTCCATGACAAGAATGCCTTACTCTTGGGGGCAGCATGGGAACTCTCGACGGAGTCCAGCCTTTTGTAACGTCCAGTGCAACTACTGACTGAATAATAATGGCGCAGTTGTTAGATGGGTTAATGCTCCTACAATGGCAGATTATCAAGAGTTAAGTGAGTTTGTACGTAGTGTTACAGTCGGCGCACGAGCGATGGGACACACCATCCCCGAGGTAGCGATGAAGTGGGGATTTTCCCATACGATCATTTCACGAGTGTACCGTGAATATCAGGAATCCAGTAAAACATCAAATCTTCGTCGTCACTGCGCCGGAAGAATATGCTCCAAGAACGGGAAAAACGATGACTGAAGAGAATCGTTCAACGTGACAGATGGGCAACCCTTCCGAAAATTGCTGCAGATCTCAATGCTGAGCTATCAACAAGTGTCAACGTGCAAACCATTCAACGAAAAATCGTCGATATGGGCTTTCGGAGCCGAAAGCCGTGTACTCTTAATAACTGAACGACACAAAGCTTTACGCCTCGTCTGAGCCCGTCAACACCAACATTGGGCTGTTGACGACTGGAAACACGTTGCCCTGTCGGACGCATCAAGTTTCAAATTCTATTGAGCCGATGGACGTGTACGAGTATGGTGACAACCTCAAGAATCTATGGACCCTGCATGTCAGCAGGGGACTGTTCAAGCTGGTGGACGCTCTGTAGTGGTGTGCGGCACGTGCAGTTGGAGTAATATGGGAGTCCTGATACGTCTAGATACGACTCTGACACGCGACACATATGTAAGCATCCTGTCTGATCACGTGCACCGAATCATGTGCATTTTGGATTCCAGCGGACTTGGGCAATTCCAGGAGGACAATGTGAGACCCCACACGTCTAGAATTGCTACAGCGTGGCTCCAGAAATACTCTTCTCAGTTTAAATACTTTCTCTCCCCAGACATGAACATTGTTGAGCATATCTGGGCTGCCTTGCAGCGTGCTCTTCAGAAGAGATATCCAACCCTTCGTACTCTTAGGCATGTATGGACAGCCCTGAAGGATTCATGGTGTCACTTCCCTCCAGCACTACTTGAGACGTTAGTCGAGTCCATGCCAGGTCGTGTTGCGGCACTTCTGCGTGTTCACGAGCGCCCTACACGATACTAGGCAAGTGTACCAGTTTCTTTAGCTCTTTAGTGTTTATCTGGTATACATATACATTGTTGGAAGGAGTGGAGATCGTCTCTGAGGAACGCGTCAAGCGAATTTTTATCTGCTTTTATGAATAGATTTTCGTTTATTTTTGATGGATTTGCGTGTGACGGTACTCACACTCGCTACGACAACCCTCTGTTCACTAATCCCTGTATCCATTTCGAAGCTAGTTATTAGCTCAGGGTTATTTGTTGCTAAGGGGTCAAGAGCGTATGGGGCTCATGAACTAACTGCTTGAAATAATTTTCAGAGAATACATAATTTAGCACAATTTCAGGTGATGTTTTATGCATGCCTCCGGATTTAAACACGGATTTTCGCCAACAAATAGAGTGTAAATTGAAGTCACCACCATCTATAATTGTACGAATCACGTACGTGTTTGAAAGTAGACTCAAATGTTATTTGAATCTGTCAGCAATGGTATCATCTGAATTGGGAGGTCGATGAAAGGATCCAATTGTTACTTTATTGCGGTTGCCCGTACTAACTCCCAGGAAATATTTACTTTAATTTAGCTACAAGATAAACTACTTCTAATAGCAACAAATACGTCATTGCCAACTATTTTGGCCTATCCTTTCTGAACACCATTCAGTTCTTGGAAATAATTTCGGCTGAACTTATCCCTGGCTCTAACCAGCTTCCAGAGCCTATAACGATTTGAGCATCAGCGCTTTCTAATAACACGTGGAGCTCTGGTACTTTCTCAACAAAGCTATGCCTTTTTATATCTATTATACCGATAGTTTCTAGATATACAGGTACGTTCTTCCTACGCTCGATCTGCACCCTTTGGAACTGAAGCCCTTTTTGTGTTTCCCCAAGATAATCTAAACTGAAAAACCGCCCAGTCCACACCACATAGCCCCGTTACCCACGTAGCCACCTTCTGCACGTAATGGACTCCTGACCTATTTAGCGGAACCCGAAACCCCTCAAAACTATGTTACTAGTCGAGGATTCTGCAGAGTACATGGTCCCAGAACTGTCTGAGCCCCTGATTAAGACCGTCCAATCGGCTCTTTACCAGCGGTCCACAATCGGTCCTGTCGAGTATGCTGCAAATGGTGAGATCTGATTTCGTATCGTAACCAAGATTGGCAGTCTTTACAACTTCAAATAGCCGCTCGAAACCAGAAACCAGAGAGAATTTCTTTTGATCCAAAGTGACAGACGTCACTGACACCGACAAGATCCTCCATCTGCAGTTGGCTGCACCCTGTGTTCGTTGTGACATCCGGAAGCAACCGTTCCGCGTCTGGAACGAATCCACCTGGTATGCGCACAAAGTGCACACTGACTTTCTTACGCTCCTTGGCAGCCATGACCCTAAGGCGCCCCATAACTCGCCATTACATTGGGGCTCCCAACTACTATTAACCTCGCCCTCTGTGACTGCTCGGCTCTTGGAGGCTGAGAGGTTACCTCTGAAACAGAACAAGCGACGGCACCTGGCTGAGGGACGCTGTCAGCCACTGATAGCACCTGGAACATGTTTGTCAGACTAACATTAAGTTCAGACCACTAGGAGGTCTTCTGCAGCTGGCCACGCCCCGAGACGACCTCCAGCTCGATCACAAGTGAGTGGTCAACCTCAGTGAGGGCAGTAACTGGGCTGGCCACCGATCGCCGGACTCGTAGGTCGTTCTGGAAGTCTGTTGGATTCCCACGGCCGATCCACAACAGTGATGCCCATTCACTGCAGCCTCAAGCTCTCTAACCGTAACTAACACAGCTCGAAGCTGAGCTCGGAGTGTCATCAGTTCAGCTCGCATCCGCACACAACAGTCACAATCCGTGCCCACACCAAAGACGGTGAAAATCTTCGTTACACAGACAAGCAAACGACTAGCGACACGCGCTGGGGAACTCTACTGTAAAACACTGACGAAAACGCAAGAACTGTGTCTAATAAAGTAGATTAACACGTAGAGATTCAAAAACTAAACTACCAAACCACACAGGTGAGACTATATAATTCGCCCCTGATTAGGAACTCGTAAAATGTCACAAAAATCAGTTACTTCTCTGTTGCTGCTTTTTCTCGTAGGTGGCTGCTGCCTGACACCTATGTACGACTTCGTCTTTAAAACCTGTAAAGTAACAACTGGGAAACAATAATTAATTCACTTTTACCAACCCCACATTGCAAATAACGGACAGAATCGGCCATGTATTGCTCAAACATGGCGTAAAGACGATTTTCAAACCGACAAGGAAGATCAAAGAGTGTCTTAGGTCGGCAAATGAGAAAAGGGACCCACTTGCAATGTCGAGAATATACCGTATACCATGCACATGCGGAAAAGTTTATGTCGGAATGACTGGACGATCAATCAACACCAGGATCAAAGAGCATAATCGACATTGCAGGTTGGGGCTAAATTATATATTCTCTAAAAATTATTTAAAACAGTTAGTTCATGAGCCCAATCGAATAGTAAACAGTTGTGATACACACTTGACCCCTTAGCAACAAATAACCCTGAGCTAGTAACTAGCATCGAAATGGTATAGGGATTAGTGAACAGAGGGCTGCCGTAGCGAGTCTGAATACCGTCACTCCCAAATCCATCAAAAATAAACGAAAATCTATTCAAAAAAGCAGATAAAAATTCGCTTGACGCGTTCCTGAGAGACGATCTCCACTCCTTCCAAAGTAACAATGTATATGTAGACCAGATATACACTGAAGTGCTAAAGAAACTGGTACACTTGCCTAATATCGTGTAGGGGGCTCGTGAACACGCAAAAGTGAAGCAACACGACGTGGCATGGACTCGACTAACGTCTCAAGTAGTGCTGGAGGGAACTGACACAATGAATCCTTCAGGGCTGTCCATAAATCGAGGGGGTGGATATATCTTCTGAAGAGCACGCTGCAAGGCAGCCCAGATATGCTCAACAATGTTCATATCTGGGGAGTATAGTGGGCAGCGAAAGTATTTAAACTGAGAAGAGTATTTCTGGAGCCACGCTGTAGCAATTCTAGACGTGTGGGGTCTCACATTGTCCTCCTGGAATTGCCCAAGTCCGCTGGAATCCACAATGGACATGAAACGAAACAGGTGATCAGACAGGATGCTTATGTATGTGTCGCGTGTCAGAGTCGTACCTAGACGTATCAGGGGTCCCATATTACTCCAACCGCACGCGCCCCACACCACTACAGAGCGTCCACCAGCTTGAACAGTCCCCTGCTGACATGCAGGGTCTATGGATTCATGAGGTTGTCTCCATACCCGTCGAACACGTCCATCCGCTCGATACAATTTGAAACGAAACTCCTCCGACGGGGCAACGTGTTTCCAGTCATCAACAGTCCAATGTTGGTGTTGACGGGCCCAGGCGAGGCGTAAAGCTTTGTGTCGTACAGTTATCAAGAGTACATGGCTTTCGGCTCCGAAAGCCCATATCGATGATGTTTCGTTGAATGGTTTGCACGTTGACACTTGTTGATAGCTCAGCATTGAGATCTGCAGCAATTTGCGGAAGGGTTGCCCATCTGTCACGTTGAATGGTTTTCTTCAGTCATCGTTGTTCCCGTTCTTGCAGCATATTCTTCCGGCGCAGTGATGTCGAAAATTTGATGTTTTACTCGATTTTTTGATATTCACAGTACACTCGTGAAATGATCGTATGGGAAAATCTCCACTTCATCGCTACCTCCGGGTTTCTGTGTCCCATTGGTCTTGCGCTGACTGTAACACTACGTTCAAACTCACTTAACTCTTGATAATCTGCCATTGTAGGAGCAATAACCTGACAACTGCGCCATTGTTACTCAAAGTCAATAGTTACACTGGACGTTACAAAAGGCTGGACTCTGCAGAGAGTTCTCATGCTGCCCCAAGGTTAAGGCATTCTTGTGATGGAAAGTAGCATTCCCCCACCGCCGCAGTTAACAACTGGTACATAATCGGAGAGGATGTGGACGTGTTGCATTACGCCCCCCAAAGCGTCGCCGGCCGGGTTGGTCGAGAGGTTCTAGGCGCTACAGTCTGGAACGGCGTGACCGCTACGGTCGCAGGTTCGAATCCTGCCTCGGGCGTGGATGTGTCAGATGTCCTTAGGTTAGTTAGGTTTAAGTAGTTCTAAGTTCTAGGGGACTGATGACCTCAGAAGTTAAGTCCCATTGTGTTCAGAGCCATTTTTGAACCCAAAGCGTCCCACACGTGCCCGATCGGATTCAAGTCGGGGAACGGGCAGGTCAGCCCATTCGCAGAATATCCTGCCGTTCCACCAGCTCCTCCATCTGCGGTCGCAAACTGTTATCCGTAAAAATGAAGCCAGGATTAAACACTTCCATGAAATGACGCACATGGGGAAGGAGCCACAATGATCTTGATTGATGAATTGGAGATCAATACATCCATGTAACATTATAATCCCCCCTCCCCCAAACACACACACACACACCGAAACACCTGCACTACCAAAACTACCATGTTCGACAATGTTCTTGAGTGCACTATGTTTTCCCATCTCTCGTCGTGTGAGAGTAAGTCCAAAATTGTCGAACATCATTGTTTGATGGTCCAGATGCTATGGGGACGGGTAGTGGGGGCATTCATAACGTTGCGTGGGCGTAGTCACCTCCAAATTTTTGAACACCGTACACTTTTTTAAAGATCATGGCAGATTCCTTAACCTACCCTTCTCAAATTCGAGCCTGCACACTGTCCCTGAGAAACTCGGCGTAAATATCTGAACGCGGCAGTGACTGACAACTCATCAATGCTGTAGCGGTCAGTAAGCTTTCAAAAGTTTAGATTATGGCGCAGAAATCGATTTTAACCGAGAATATTAAAGGGAGAGAAAATGTTACTTTGCAATGACCCATCTTAAAGTTAACTACACCACATTTATTCAAAGGAACTCATGTTTATAGGTTATACATTAATTCATTACAAGTAATAGATCTCCAAAGGTATGTTACGTACCATACGAAGTACAAAATATCCTGTTTCATACACCACTGCAATCGTAAATTTTACGAGAGTTTAGTAATTTAAAGTTAACAACAGTGAGCAGAATATTGCTGTTATCGGTTACTTTGTACAAAGTTTAGCGATGACGAACTTTTTTCTTTGAGACCGAGCGAGGTGGCTTCATGTTAAGTCACTGTACCGTCGCCTGCGGGTTAGCGCTCACGGAATTACCTCTGACGTCATATAACTACGGGCCAACGGCCTCGCCGCAGTGGTAATACCGGTTCCCATCAGATCACCGAATTTAAGCGCTGTCGGGCTTGGCTAATACTTGGAGGGGTGGCCGTCTACGTCTGCCGAGCGCTGTTGGAAGCGGGATCACTCAGCCGTTCTGCATCCAATTGAAGAGCTATTTGAGAAGTAGCGGCTACGGTCACGAAAACTGGCAACGGCCCGGACAGCGGCCTGCTGACCACGTGTCCTTTCATATCCGCATCCAGGGATGCTTCTAGGCTGAGGGTGGTACGGCGGTCGATCGGCACCACTGGGCTTCCTGAGAAGTGTTCGGGAGGAATTTGGGTCTGAGCTGTCTGCTAACTACAGTGGCAGCAGCCTTAGTGAACGTAAATGATACACAGATGAACTTCACAAAAACTGTAGGAACATAAATGAAAAGCGCAAAAAGCAATATGATACTGTAATTTGAAGAAATTCGTGCACGTTACAAGTGGTAGTGTCAAAAAATGTGTGTGATTTCTGCTATTTCTGATGCTCTGGATACAACGAACGCGATTTTTGATACCTGTTAAGCATGAATCACGTCGTGTTAGACGTGAATCATTCGCTTGTTTGATCACCGACTGCACTTACTTCGTAATATCAACTAACTAGCTTAAGATAATCACACGGGAAAGCTTCCTTAATATTAGACCGTGAGTCAGTACACAGACGTATTTCTGAGATATTTTCCACCGCACATTGATTTCCAGAAGATTTCTGTAGCGGAAATGTGGTACGTCACTTCATCTTTCTCAAAGAAATATCATTGTTAAATTAAAACTTGTACTATTCACGCCGATGAAAAGTTGAACGATTCGAATGATATCCTTATTTTACCATAGAAGTAGATATCCTCGGAGTAACGAAGCAGCTTAAATCACTTAATAAAGGCAAGGCCTCCGGTCCAGATTGTATACCAGTCAGGTTCCTCTCAGAGTATGCTGATAAAATAGCTCCATATTTAGCAATTATATACAGCCACTCGCTCACAGAGAAAACCGTACCTAAAGAGTGGAAAATTGCTCAAGTCAAACCAATACCTATAAACGGAAGTAGGAGTAATCCGCTGAATTACAGGCCTATATCACTAACGTCGATTTGCAGTAGGGTTTTGGAACATAAGCTGTATTCGAACATTATGAAGTACCTCGAGGAAAACGCTTTATTGACACATGGTCAGCACGGTTTCAGAAAATATCGTTCTTGTGAAACACAACTAGCTCTTTATACTCATGAAGTAATAAGTGCTATCGACAGGGGATGTCAAATTGATTCCATATTTTTAGATTTCCAGGAGGCTTTCGACACCGTTCCTCACAAGCGTCTTCTAACCAAACTGCGTGCCTACGAAGTACCGCCTCAGTTGTGCGACTGGATTCGTGATTTCCTGTCAGAAGGATCACAGTTCGCAGTAATAGACGGAAAGTCATCGAGTATAACAGAAGTAATATCCGGCGTTCCCCAAGGAATTGTTATAGGCCTTCTATTGTTCCTGATCCATATTAACGACGTAGGAGACAATCTGAGTAGCCGTTTTCGATTATTTGCAGATGATGCTGTCATTTACCGTCTTATTATCAGAACGACTTGAAAAATGATTTAGATAAGATATCTGTATGGTGCGAAAAGTGGCAATTGACCCTGAATAAAGAAAAATGGAAGTTATTCACATGAGTACTAAAAGAAATCAGCTAAATTTCGATTACGCTATAAGTCACACAAATCTGAAGGCTGTAAATTCAACCAAATACTTAGGGTTTAAAATTACAAATAACCTAAATTGGAACGACCACATAGATAATATTGTGGGTAGAGAAAACCAAACACTGCGATTCATTGGCGGAACACTTAAAAGGTTCGACGCAGGTCTACTAAAGAGACTGCTTACACCACGCTTGTCCACCCTATTCTGGAGTATTGCTGTACGGTGTGGGATCCGCATCAGGTGGGACTGACGAACGACATCGAAAAAGTACAAAGAATTGCAGCACGTTTTGTATTATCGCGAAATAGGGGAGATAGTGTCAGACATGATACGTGAATTAGAGTGGCAATCATTAAAACAAAGGCGTATTTCGTTGCGACGGGATCTTCTCATGAAATTTCAAGGGATCTTCTCATGAAATTTCAATCACCAGTTTTCTCCTCCGATTGCGAAAACATTGTGTTGGCACCCACCTACATAGGGGGAAATGATCATCACGATAAAATAAGAGAAATCAGGGCTCGCATAGAAAAATTTAAGTGCTCGTTTTTCCCGCGTGCCGTTCGAGATTGGAACGGTAGAGACACAGCTTGAAGGTGGTTCATTGAACCCTCTGCAGGCACTTTATTGTGAATACAGAGTAATCACGTAGATGTAGATGTAGATGTACCTGTGACGTACGTAAACATCCCGTTTCATTCTGACAAAGATACGAGCGAATGGAATTTTTCCATAGAAGCCTCTGGAAACAGCTTTCTGCGAGCACATTGGCCACATGGTTATATTACATATTTATCCCTCCTAGATATGGTAGTAAAGACTATGCTGTTATGGGTGAATCGTTTAAAAATTATGGAATTTTCGTTGTTCTGATAAACCAGCAGAATAATATGGAATCAACTCTGGTGCCCTTTCATAGCCCTGCCATCACGACACTCGAAACTGCCAAGAAGAAGCGTTTCAACTTCCTGTTACACACTTGAGAAGCTGCTGGCTGTGTAGCAGATGCTGATGACACTCATTTGGCCAAAATGAATTGTAGATGACGAACTAAGTTCAGAGAAGGTTCACAAAGAACTCACCGACTAGAAGCAGTGAGCATCAACATGTAGACAGCTGGTGTGGTATGTGTGGCTAATTTGGTTTGACATTATTAACTCACTGGACTCGCATTCGGGAGGACGACAATTCAAATTCACGTCCGGTCGTCCTGATTTAGGTTTTCCGTGATTTCCCTAAATCACTTCAGGCAAATGCCGGGATGGTCCCTTTGAAAGGCCACGGGCGATTTCCTTCCTCATCCTTCCCTCATCTGATGGGACCGATGAACTCGCTATTTAGTCCCTCTCCACCCAAATCAACCAACCAACATTAATAGCTGTGATTTCAGGAGTCATCCTACGCTAGTGCCTAGGTTAACTAGCACTGTACCTTAATTCTTAACGGGCATTCCAAAATTTATTGCGGAATTATAAAATGGTTATTACGGAAGTTTGTTTGTTATGCTTATAAAAGCCGGCCAGGGTGGCCGAGCGGTTGTAGGCGCTACAGTCTGGAACCGCCCGACCGCTACGGTCGCAGGTTCGAATCCTGCCTCGGGCATGGATGTGTGTGATGTCCTTAGGTTAGTTAGGTTTAAGCAGTTCTAAGTTCTAGGGGACTGATGACCTCAGAAGTTAAGTTCCGTAGTGCTCAGAGCCATTTGAACCATTTTGTTTATAAAAGCTTTTTTAAAATTTTTTCATTAAAGCAGTAGATTTTGTCGTTGGTAGTACAATATTTATAATTCAATTTGGTAGGACTGAAAAGAAAAAAAGCGAACGACAGTGAGAAATATCAAGAGCCTGTGATTCAGTTACGCACACTCTAGTTAGCAGGTGCTTGTGCTACACTGTCGACTGGTAACCAAGACAAGACTGCGTCGGTACCTAACGGTTACTGCTAGTGTAGTTGCTTTTCCGAACAGTATTCCATATGAGCAAACCAGTTGCGTCTTTACCTGCAGTTACTCGTACGTTAGGTACTAGAGCTATACACGGCTCCGTTTTAAAAGAATAGCTCGATGTAGTTATAGGGTCGAGCCGCGGATGTCTACTTTCATGCCCCGCAGCTAATTCGCTGCAAATAATAACCTGGAGCTGTGATACTGCAGTCAGATTGTCTGTGCATTGGTTGGAGTTGCAAGTTAACAAAATACACAGGAATACAAAATAAAAGTTAAATGAGTAATTTAATAGCAAGAGTTATATTGTAACGTCTTTAATAGATGTAATCGACGGAGTGTTATGTTGAGAAAGGACATCTTGAATAAACGGGAAATGGTGGTGGTGGTGGTTAGTGTTTAACGTCCCGTCGACAACGAGGTCATTAGAGACGGAGCGCAAGCTCGGGTTAGGGAAGGATTGGGAAGGAAATCGGCCGTGCCCTTTCAAAGGAACCATCCCGGCATTTGCCTGAAACGATTTAGGGAAATCACGGAAAACCTAAATCAGGATGGCCGGAGACGGGATTGAATCGTCGTCCTCCCGAATGCGAGTCCAGTGTGCTAACCACTGCGCCACCTCGCTCGGTAAACGGGAAATGATCCAGTGATATTCAACTCATTTACAGATAGAAAATTCCCTTATCAAATGCAGTAAGATTACGTCGACAGTGTTAAGAGAATGGTAGCAAAATCTCCAAACTCAATGTTCATCAAAGATACGCGGAAACGAAGTCCATTTCGTAATCACAGTTCATGACACATTCACCAGCTTAAAACAGTTCAAAGTTCAACATGATAATTTAGAAATTATCAAACATGATACAAAGAATAGTATGTTTGAAACTTCCTGGTAGATTAAGGTAAAGGTACCGAGTTCGAGTCTCGGTCCGGCTCGCAGTTTTAATCTGCCAGGAAGTTTCATATCAGCGCACACTCCGCTGCAGAGTGAAAATCTCATTCTGGAATAGTAAGTCTGTCGTTCTTAAGATCTGTAATACAAGAAGAAAAATATGGAGTCCTACTCTGGTGCACATTCAGCTCTCTCAAAATATGAAGTCCCTTCAAAAGTTAAAGTATGGTAGAGGCCGTTCAGCACCCAGAATCAATCATCTACACTACTAAATCACGCAGGTTACGACAGCAGGTCTGCCTTCATCCAGAACTCGACATAAAGCGTCCAGAATCGCCCCTTTGAACTCTGCACTCCAAAAGTCCCAGTCTTCACTTGACTCCTTCAGTGTTTCACTACCGTCAACTTTTCCATTGACTGAAGGCCGTCCACACTTAAAATACATCGTTATTAAGATCTATCGACACGACCTGACTCAACATAACCACTTTCCGGACTAAACTGATATATTACATCAATAGTTAAATAAAGATATTTCATAAACTTTCAGTTACGCCCAGATCATTTCCAATAAATGTTAATAGTAGTTGGTTCACAAATAAATAAGCCATCATTCTTGTGCAAGTATGCTGAAGGTAAATGACAGCAGACCGTTGTTAAACTTTGTTTAAACAATTATTTAGGCCTTTTTCACAGAAACATCATTTGGTTGTCTTTTCAATTGGAGTTTCCTCTACCACATGGTTCAAATGGCTCTAAGCACTGCCCGCATCTCGTGGTCGTGCGGTAGCGTTCTCGCTTCCCACGCCCGGGTTCCCGGGTTCGATTCCCGGCGGGGTCAGGGATTTTCTCTGCCTCGTGATGGCTGGGTGTTGTGTGTGATGTCCTTAGGTTAGTTAGGTTTAAGTAGTTCTAAGTTCTAGGGGACTGATGACCATAGATGTTAAGTCCCATAGTGCTCAGAGCCATTAGCTCTAAGCACTATGGGACTTAACATCTGAGGTCATCAGTCCCCTAGAACTTAGAACTACTTAAACCTAACTAACCTAAGGACACCACACACATTCATGCCCGAGGCAGGATTCGAACCTGCGACCATAGCAGCAGTGCGGTTCCGGACTGAAGCGTCTAGAGCCGCTCGGTCACAGCGGCCGGCGCTACCACATGCAACTGACCATTTTGACATTACCACAGTTTTTTAATAGCACTTGTAATCAACAGTTAAATAAAATTACTGGCAAAATAGTAAACATTCTATTAAATAAAAACACAAGCAACACAAAATACGAGGTACTGACGTTGTGTTCATTTGCTGTGTAAATGTGGAGACTATAATGTTCTGACTACATCTGCGTAATAAAAATATATATGAAACACGCAACAAATCAAGCAATAAAATAGATACAGATACGTAGCGTTCACAGATGAGACCTACAGTGCAATGCTATCATCTGAGATATCGTATGTTGAAATAGCATGAAGCGTTTAAAAGTTGTTAATTCAGCGGTTTATTGTGAAAATGTTTATTCGTTGTGAAACATTGATTTCTGTGTTTTTAAAGATATTGTTGCTGTATCTCTGGATGCGCGTCATTTCTCTGAAATCGCAGGTGTATTCAGATCTGCATTAATGTTTGACTGTACATTATTATAGGTTCTCAAAGGGCTGAAAGAGGCCATCTTTCAGCTTGCGTGACACTCGGCCATTTCTTGGAGCTTTGCCGGCCCTCTTAAGCGTCAAAATTCCCATTACCGGGATTTTCCCCATTTCCGGCCAAGCCTTTGTCCGCTACCTGATGCCGCCAGCAACGGTCGCTGCCTCTGGGCCGGCGGCGGCGCTTTGACGGCGCTGGTGCTGTCCTCGGGCGCTGAACTGTACAATAAATCCATCTTACCTCGTACCAACACTGGGCGACCGATTCGCTCACCTAAAAACGCGCACCGTTACAGGATCATACAGAATGGCTTGGCGATTATCTCACTAATACAATCCAATACGTTATACTGGATAGCGAATATTCCATAAATGCGAAAGTAGCGTCGGGTGTGACACAGGGAAATGTAATAGAGCCTCTAATGTTTTCAATATACAGGGTGATTATAATTAAAGTTAAACTTTCAAAACGCTGTAGAAGTAACACCACTGGTCAGAATGACGTCAAACTGCAATGGAATATTATTGAAGGAGGAGGAAAACTATGGCAGACAAAAAAATAGTGTGAAAATTGATCGATAGATGGCACTGTATGTGTCAGAATACGTAAATCAAAACACCTGTCATGCGCAATGCCCATTGAAGTTGAAACGTCCCCTTCGAAGAATTTATAAATGACTGTGCTAGTAAAACTCTACGTTATTTGATTTTCAAACAGCTGAGCAAAACTCAACGTGCTCAAACATTTCTCTCGTTACATATCCTGATCAACACTAAACTAACACACAATATGTTTAGCGCAACGCAGTCTGACTTTCAATAATCCCTACAAAAGAATGGCCCTGACTAACAATAACCTATACCTTTCGTGAATCACTTACCACACAAAAATCTTTGTTACTCGAACTACTGCAATACAGCGAGCGCCAAAACTGCCAGCTAAATAAAAGATTCTAACTACTGAAAGGCATAGTTAGCAAATGAAAGATTTTGATCGAGAACAAACAATGTATTTACCTTAATAATGTTCAAAAGTCATCATATATATATATATATCCACTATTACAAATTTACTCTTTCTGATGGACACACGTCCAGATCGTCCGCTCTGAAAATTCTGCCATCTCTCTCCCCACATCCACCACTGCTGGCGGCTCACTTCCAACTGCGCAAAGCTATGCGCTGTTCACATCCATCTGCCCAACACCACAATAGCGAATATTCCAACAATGCCAACCAGCCAGAGACTGCACACAGCGCAGTCAGTGGTTTTCATACAGAGCGCTAAGTGACGTTACCAACATAAAAACCTAAAAGCCTACTTACAAAGCCCCCACGCTCCCCACAAGAAATATCACAAATTGTTTTGGGCAGTGGACAATACAGATTTGAAAAAAAAATTTCATAATTACAATAACAAAGATATCAAATCCACACGCTTATTGATACACTGTTGGTCAAAAGCAAAAATTGTTCTCATAAAGACAGTCCTGGTCATTCATCACAGTAGTAATTGCAGTTTTTTTTTTCAAAGTCTGAGCAGTGAAAGAAAATGCACACGGGAGTAATGGATTTCCATGTAGTCTTGAAGAAGTAGTGTTGTCCTTCCAACCGAAAGACAGTGCTGACTCTTGACATGGAGACAGGTTATGGGCCACAACAGAACAAACCCACAGCAGAGTCGAAATTTTGAAGAATATTGGTAGGTAGATCGTCACAGAGCAGACACACTGTATTTCTTGCAGAGGTGGTGGTATTGGTGGGCCACCACACGTGCAGACCCCCTGTAGTCCTTGTAAAGTTGATATAAACACGTCGGGTACACGGCTTTTCCTCCTTTCGCGTCTTCGACGTTCGCCATGACTGTCTCAATGCAGAATCGCGCTCTGCTTCTAAAGCTGTATTACAAGAATGATGACTGCGCACACGTTGTTCTGCAGAAGTTCAGGACACTGAAGGGTTTGAAGAAAGGCATTGGTGCGATGACTGCCGTGGGTCTGGAGAAAATGATTCGGAAATTCGAAAAGACGGGTTCTTTTGGTGTGCAACCTGGTAGAGGACGGAAACGAATTGATTCGACGTCAGGGGAAGCAGTGGTCACAGCAGTGCAGAAGGAGAATAGTGGTGGTGTGCCCGAACATTGGACATACCCATGAGCACGGTGCGTAAAATCCTACGAAACATCCTTCTTTGCTATCCATTCAAAATTACCCATGTGTACAAGTTGCTTCCTGCTGACCTGCTAGCAAGACACACCTTTGCTTTAGAATTTATTGCTCGCGTGGAAGTGGACATTGATTGGCCGTGGAAGATTTTGTGGACAGACGAACCCCACTTCTATCTCACAGGATATGTTAATACACAGAATTGTCGAATATGGGCAACGGAAAATCCACATGCAAGTCAACCAGCGTCACTTCATCCTGAAAAGGTCACTGTGTAGTGTGGATTTACTGCATCATTTATCATAGGGACATATTTTTTTGAAAAGACAGGTGCTTCCGGTCCTGTTACCTGTACCGTCTCTGGTAAGCGCTGTGAGTGTCTTGCGCAACCACGTCATTCCAGCTCTCCAACAGCGTGGATGTGTGGTGGAATCATCTTTATGCAAGATGGCGCACCTCCACACATTGCAAATCCAATTAAGCAGCTGTTGAAGCGCCATTTCGGAAATGTTAGAATTATCAGCTGCCATTTCCCTACAGCCTGGCCGTCCCGTTCACCTGATCTTAATCCTTGTGTCTTCTGGCTGTGGGGCTATCTGAAAGATGTTGTGTTCAGTGTTCCGACTGCAAACTTAGCTGCATTGAAGGCACGCATTGCGTAACACATTCTGAACGTGACCCCGGAAACGCTTCGATCAGTTGTGGAATATGCTGTTTCTCGATTTCAACTTGTTGCAGAAAACGGTGGACAGCATATTGAACATGTTTTGCTCCAGTCACACGGAAATTAATAATCCTATTTGATTTTTATTGATGCTTTTTATGCGGTTTTTGACCTCAGGACAGTTGAAAATAGTTGTTATTGCTTTTTATGCGATTTTTGGCCTTAGGACAACTAAAAAACGATTTTTCCCACCCGATATGATGTAACCTTGCTGTGGTGGATGGGCTTACGTGACTAACAGTATCACACCTATACACCAATGCACACTGAGTTGTACAGTTTGTTTAACGTCAGACATACACCTTAGGCGTTGTTGTATGATTCATTTGTCATTTGTAGTCGACCACTATTAATTTAAGATGCTTACAGCGCCATCTATTGCTACATTTTGTAAGTATTTATTTTTCTTCTCCCATACGTTTTCCCCCTTCTTCGGTAATATTCCGTTAAAATTTGACGTCATTCTGACCAGTGGTGTTATTTCTACAGTGGTTTGAAAGTTTAACTTTAATTAGAATCATCCTGCACTTAAACAATTTATCTGATATGGTCAGGAGCACTATAAGATTGTTCGCTGAAGGTACAGTTGTGTACAACGAAGTGTCGTCGTTAGAAAGCTGTAAGAAATTTAAGAAAAATTGGACAAAATTTCCACTTGCAGCGGAATTTGGGCAGAAAGAAATAGTAGGGCACAGCGGCATTGTGCTGCTTTCTACACTGGAGTATGCTGAAACCTGTGTCCAGTATGTGACGTGTGATGTAACATCATTGATGTGGGTCCAGTCGAAATGTAATTATGGAATTGGTATCTGATTTTGTATGTATAAACTAAAAGAATCTGATAATTACACTACGTACTTACAATTACACTATGTAGTACGCGACATCACGCATATCCTTGAAAATGACTTATGGCCGAAATTAGCTAATCGCTTTATTTAAATAAGGAACATTTACATTACAGCCCACAACGGACCAAGTTTTCTTTTATAAAGTACTTGCTGTTCCCGGCCACGCATTGCTGGGGCGCAGTCTAATTAAATGGAAAAGAAAGAAAAGAGAAAGCACACGTTTCTAATACCTGTGCTAATTTGATAACACGTCCTAGTCTCCTTCTCCCCCCTGTCTCTGTCCATCTCGTTCTCCCGCTCTCTTTGTCTATCTCCTCCACTTTCTCCCTCCCTCTGTCCATCATCTCCTCCCTCCTCCCTCTGTCCATCTTCTCATCCCCCCCTCTCTCTCCATCTCCTCCTACCTCTCCCCCCCCCCTCTCTCTCTATCAGTCATCTCCTCACCATTTCTCCCTCCATATTTTCCTCCCTTTCTCTGCCCATTTCCTCTTTTAACTTCGCTCTCCCCTCTCTCTGTCCAGCTCCTCCCTCCGTCTGTCCATCTCCTATCCCTCTCTGTTCATCTCCGCTTCCCCCATTCTCTGGCCTTGAGCCTTGTTTATTGTCATTACAATCTCAGAGATTCTGTAGTAGTATTCTAATCGTAGGCCGATAAGCCATAGACACAAATTTTCTGTTTGCTATCGTTTCAGTATACTGAATATTCTTTAGCGTATTGTGTAAAAATTTGAAGTAAATCGATCAAGAATTTCCCCGGAATATACTACAGGCTTATTCTTACGTTATATCTGTTAAAAACAGGCGCATTAAAACACTCATGTATTCGAATGCAACGGTATGTCAAAACTTCGAAACAGTCGGTGAATAACTTTCGGTGATTTAAGATTTTGAGCAAACGAACATTTACATTTTTATAGAGATTTCTCGAATAATTATTACATATACTTTTGCATATTATATTTAGCGCTCTAGTAAGTATATAAAAACAGGAGCGTATTCGAATACAACTGGATGTCGAAATTTCAAAGCAGTCGGTGAAGAACTTTTGGAGATTTACGATTTTGTACAAACAAACATTTACATTTTTATTTATGTACATTTAGAGGCTGCGGATCTTCACAGAGAAGAAAGGTTAAGCAACCTAACATGTAGCTATGCCTCCGAATGGAAGGGAAAGTGCGACGGCCATTTTAATTGGTTTGTTAATGAACGATAGTCCCCCAGATCTCCAGTTGTTTATTTGTAATTTTTGATAAATTTAAACGTAAGACAGACCGTTGAGTCTTAATTGTTCGCCATTAAAGACATGTAATTTTAAAGTTCGTGACATTCACAGTACATTAGTTACATAATATGTTTAACTCAGTTATAAACGTTGTTAAACTAAAATGTGCTCTTGAGACAGAACGGGACGGGGCGAAATGGGATAGTGTCTCATTTTCCCGCGTCATTTTTTGATGCAAGTAGATTTCAATCTATTTCTTTCTCTCCTTTGTTTTATAGAGGGTATGAGCTTACATTAGAAAGACTAACAGGTAGCAATTGGAAATTAAATCACCGGAAATGGCCGCTTCAGCCGTTTTATCATGTGAAATGGGAGTTTTAAAAGCATCAAAGGAGTTTAGCGTACCCATGTCAACGTTGGAAATATGCGTTTGCAAAGCTAAGAATACAGAGATGACAAATCAGACGTGAAGTTTAAAAATGTGTCACCTGCAGAAGAAGAAGAGCTGGTGCTATACCTGAAGCCAATGGAGAGCAGACTTTCTAGTCCAACGATGAATCATCTCATTGTCAGATCATTAGCCTATCAGCTAGAGGAAAGAAATCTCTTACCAGACAGATTTGACAAATAAACTTGTCTAGCTGGCCAAGACTGGGCTGTAGGACTTATTGTGGTGTCACCGCCAGACATCACACTTGCTAGGTGGTAGCCTTTAAATCGGACGCGGTCCGTTAGTATACGTCGGACCCGCGTGTCGCCACTATCAGTGATTGCAGACCGAGCGCCGCCACACGGCAGGTCTAGAGAGACTTCCTAGCACTCGCACAGTTGTACAGCCGACTTTGCTAGCGATGGTTCACTGACAAATTATGCTCTCATTTGCCGAGACGATAGTTAGCATAGGCTTCAGCTACGTCATTTGCTACGACCTAGCAAGGCGCCATTACCAGTTACTGTTGATGCTGTAAAACATGTACCGTCAAGAGCGATGTTCACCAATTATGGATTAAAGTTAAGTATTCCAGCAGCTACGTACGTTTTTTGCTAGTCTCATTTCCTTGACCTGTTCCAGACCTCACGCCAGCCTGCGTGAGCTAAAACGCGTGCCTTTCGGCTTCCTCTCATAGTGGGTTGGCTGTCTTGCCAATCCACAACACTTATCGCTGGGCATCTCAAGTTGTCTATTCGCAAACCAGAAAATACATCTGGTGCACAAGCGATGGGATTCAATAAAGTAACGAAAACAGCAACAATAACTTTGTACTAAACATTCAAAAGATATGTACGTTTTTGAAAATTAAATTAAAATATTTTCTTATTGTTAACGATTTTTTAAATATTCCAGTTTCTTAGTTTAAACTGCTATTCAGAAATTTTAAGTAGTAGCTTTAAGATGATATTCCTAATAATTTCAATATTTATGAAATAATTTCACAAAAAAATGCCTTACCCCATTCTAGCCAGTGGATGGGGCAGAACGGGAAATATGCAAGCATTTCTTTGACAAGTGTAAAAAAATACGTAACATTAAATTTAAGTGGCTGTCAAGTAAGTTACGTAAGGTTATACTACAAGGCGATTTTTTATAGTTTTAAGAAGTGTTTTTTCTGTGCTCTATGTTTCACAAAACATGTTGAATATGAAGTATCCCGTTCCGTCCGGTGTTCCCGTATAGTGTAGTCACATCGTATAAGTATATAGGGGTAATACTAAAAGGCGAAAGCCACATAAAATCTGTAAATTCAATGTATTTGTTGAAAGGCTTCTCTGACGGTGCGGCGTGTACAACACGGTATTGCGACCAATACTAAAATATTGTACCAGGCGTTCTGCGACTTTACCAAGTAGCCGCGAGAACAGGTATGAATTTAGAGACTCGCTGAAAGGACTATAACATGTCGGTATAGTACACACGAAACTGTAACAGTTACATTCGAAGAACTTACATCGGAATCTTTGTTCGAAAAACCACAGTTTTGGCGAAACCCTGTTGAGTAAATTTAGAAGTTTTCGAAGAAGTCTGTGTGACTGTTAGTCAATCAGCAATGAATGTCTCGCGAAGGGGTCATGAGTAAAATATAACAGAGATTACGAGAGTACATTTTTCTCTCTTTCACTACAAGAATGGGATAGGAAAGAAAATAGATTATACTGGCACGATGTATCCTCCATCATGTGATGTGCAGTGGCTTCTGGAGTATTTATATGGATGGTATGTAGACTTTAGAAGCTGGTCGCCTTAACGGAGAGTACGTCACAGATTCATGGGCGTCCGCAGGAACGTATCCAAGAGGGGGCAAGATTCTAAAATAACTAATTATGATGTAACTGATTCGGTGAGTTTGAGAGCGCGTAGTGGCCCAAAAGCTAAATTTATACAAAAGTTATTGTATCTCAAAAGATTGACAGGGGTCCACCCAAAATGTTTTGTTTTTCCTTGGTACGTTAGTTTGATACCAAAATGGTAAGTAAGCATATTTCGTCAGCATACGCTAAAAAGGGGGCTGCGCCTACTCATAGTCACTTCTTGTAAATTATGGTAAGTTATTGTCACGGCGTGGCCAGGAATGATGGTGACGGACGTGGGAGTTCCAGAAAGCCAAGCGTTTAGAAAAAAATAGCATTTTTGGCGCGGGTCGGGGAAGGCATGAGCCATTTATATTAGCGCAGTTGCTAAGCAACGATTGGCGTAGTGGAGAGTTTACGGGACGATATGTCGAGGGTGGTGGGAGTCGAATCCGTACGTGAAAACATTTTTACTAGTTCAATGATTGCCACCCTGTGTCTTCGCCAGTATTTGGCGACATGATGCTTTGTGCGTGGTTTGCTGTCAAACTGTGCGATGGAAGAGAATCTTTCATGAATGTAAACTAGCTTTGTTTTTTTGTAGAAACTCTAAAACAATCAGGCAATTGTAAAGATGCTGCGTTTATAAAGTGGGCAAGACGCTGAGAAAATTATTGCTTCCCCTGTTTTTATGGTATCACCCCAGCATGTGTAAATCATCAACTGCAAAATAATAAAACTATCTGATTTTATATTTGAAGTCCTTAGCTACGGATTAGACTCCCTGCCTGGAAATCTATTTGCAATCCCAAATTTTCCTTCGCCTTCCCTTTTCAAGCCTTTTACGAGACTATTAGTAAATAAACTATATAAGGCATTCCAGAATGAGATTTTCACTATGCAGTGGAGTGTGCGCTGATATGAAACTTCCTGGCAGATTAAAACTGTGTGCTGGACCGAGACTCGAACTCGGTCCGGCACACAGTTTTAATCTACCAGGAAGTTTTATATTAAGCATTATGTCGGTTTATTTTCAGTGTAAGTAAGGGAAAAATAGAAAATAAAAAAAGTCTTTCTGTACAAAGACTCAACCCCACGACCCTCTGATTACAGTTTCGTAATCTTTTCGTTGTGCCAACGAACCGCTGTCTGGTAACAATGCGCACATCAATGGCTAACGTTTCGCACGACCCGCACCATAAATATTATTTTTTTCTAAACGTTTGGCCATCTGGAGATCCCACTTCTGTTGCTTTCAGTTTTGGTCAAGCCCTGCAAATGCCATAAATCTGACCAGTCGGTGCGGTTGCCTCGTAAGCACTTATTTTTAGATCATGCTTATCCATTACGGATATTTTAGAACCGTGACGGTATATTAAATGTAAATAAGTTATACACAACTGCAACCAGTCACTTTTTTCCTCAATAATAATGCTTTATTACATGAACCGGTTTTCGAACCCTTTCAGGTTCATCTTCAGATGATTTCGGGAGGATCCGGGAAGTTACATCATTACTGGTAGTAGCATAATGCTGGGTGCTGGTTCTATGGCAGAAAGATGGGTCACACTTTAATGTATCGCCATGACTAACAAGCTATAAAAAATGTGACTGGTTGCAGTTGTGTATAACTTATTTACACTGATTTTTAGTTATTAATATGACTTTGAATGCCATAATTTGGATTCAGTGATATAAAATTATATCCTTCTTATAATTAAATCCACATTGTTCAACGAATAGTTTGCAAGAAAAATTAGTGTTCGTGTAGCAACAATATTCGGATTTGCCTGAAAATAAAAAATCTGAAAAAAGTAAATGTGAACGACCGAGAAAATTTTGCTGCATAGCAACAAAAATAATCAGAAAATAATGCCGAGTAATTACCCCTGGCGGCAGAAAACAGATTTAAAATTTAAAAATCGCAGCATTTGCCATCGCATTTTGAAATGCCAAAACTGTGATGTAGTAGAATGGAAGACAATCGTTGCTAGAAATAGCAGAAAATTTTGTGCCAAGTATACAGTCTATATACCGCTACACTCCAGCAGCGGGGTAAGTTCCCACTCTTCCCCCCAACCCCCTTCCCCACGCCCTACGTTTGCGGACGCCTATGAGCAGATTGCACATACAATCATGCTCATAAATTAAGGATAATTGCAGAATGTGGTGCCACATAACGTGGCACTACACAAAACTGGCGCTAATAGCATAGGCACATAGGGAACACACACGACACGGATCTGTAAGTCCACGGTATTGGTGATAAGTTGAGAAAACCGTCCCGAAACACACGTGCCACTGTTTGCTGCGCATGTACCCCAACATCAATATGGGATATGATCGCCATGCAGACGTACACAGGCCGCACAACGGGTTGGCATACTTTGGATCAGGTGGTCGAGCAGCTGCTGGAGTATGCGTCCCATTCTTGCACCAGTGGCTGTTAGAGCTCTTGAAGTGTCGTAGGGGTTTGAAGACGTTCGGCGATACATATACCGAGAGCATCCAAGACGTGCCCGATGGGGTTTAGGTCTTGCGAACAGGCAGGCCACTCCATTCGCCTGTTTCAAGGAGCTCCTCCACGATGCCAGCTCGGTGGGGCTGTGCGTTATCATCCATCAGGAGGAAGGTGGGTTCAAATGGTTCAAATGGCTCTGAGCACTATGGGACTCAACTGCTGAGGTCATTAGTCCCCTAGAACTTAGAACTAGTTAAACCTAACTAACCTAAGGACATCACACACATCCATGCCCGAGGCAGGATTCGAACCTGCGACCGTAGCGGTCTCGCGGTTCCAGACTGCAGCGCCAGAACCGCGCGGCCACTTCGGCCGGCTAGGAAGGTGGGCCCCCCTGCTTCCCGGAAAAGGTGGACATACTGGTGCGAAATGGCGTCCCGATACACCTGACCTGTTACAGTTCCTCTGTCAAAGACATGCAGGGTTGTATGCGCACCAATCATAATCCCACCCCACACCGTCAAACCACGACCTTCATACAGATCCCTTTCAAGGACATTAAGGGGTTGGTATCTGGTTCCTGGTTCACGCCAGATCAAAACCCGGCAAGAATCACCGTTCAGACTATACCTGGACTCGTCCGTGAACATAACCGGGGACCACTGTTCCAATGACCATGTACTGTGTTCTTGACACCAGGCTTTATGGGCTCTCCTGTGACCAGGGGTCAGTGGAATGCACCTTGCAGGTCTGCGGGCGAATGAACCATGTCTGTTCAGTCGTCTGAAGACTGTCTCTGTAGACAACTGTTCCAGTGGCTGCGGTAAGATCCCGAGCAAGGGTACCTTCAGTACACCGTGGCCGTCTGCGGGCACTGACGGTGGGATATCGGTGTTCTTGTGGCGTTCTACACTGTGGACGTCCCGAACTGTAGCGCCTGGACACGTTTCCTGTCTGCTGGTGTGGTTGCCATAATCTTGAAATCACACTTTGTGGCACACGGAGGGCCCGTGGTACGACCTGCTGTGTTTGACCAGCCTCCAGTCGGCCTAGTATTCTACCCCTCATAACGTCATCAATATGTGTTCTTTGAGCCATTTTCCACACACAGTCGCCATTAGCACGCCTGAGAACGTCTGCACACTTACTCGCTGCACCGTACTCTGACATGCACCAACACACCTCTACGTATATGGACCGCTGCCAGCGCCACCGTGCGACGACCGCAGGTCAAATGCACCGAATGGTCATACCCCGAGGTGATTTAAACCCACAAACCGCTCATCCTTAATTTATGAGCATGAGTGTGCTATGAAATTGTGAAACTCGCCGAAAACCTCTAAAACCGACATCTGGGCGGTAGAATAGTGTAATATTCAGTCAAACATGGCATGGCAAAGGAAATTATGTTCTAAAAAAATGTATGTTAGGGAACACCTGGTAGCGATGTGATAACGTTTTTCTCTAAACTCATCTTTTCACAAATAAGAAATAGAGGCAAGACAGAGCTCGAAATGAATCTAGCAACCACACTGTTATCTGTGTTCAAGGCTACCGTTGCGTAAGACAACACACGGAACTGAGTACACGTCGTTTGATCTATAAAAATGATAGTTTCGTGGAAACGATTTTTACTCTTGTGAGACAGTTGCGCTATGTTAAACCGCAGAGCAGTAGAGTTAGTGAAATGTCCATAAAAGCTACGAGACGACTATGAGTAGTGTGATGATACCAGGGGTGATGAAAAACGTGTAAGTTGAAGCCTGTGCCACGAAGGCGGAATTAAGAGTAAACGTGAAGCCAAGAATACAAGGCAGTCCGAATACACAGCAGCTGTCGGATATTTTGTTAAAAATTAGCAACTGCACGGACACGAAAAAAGAAACGAAAATTAGATTGCCTTATTTTTTGTTGCCAAACAGACGATTCACCGCAATACATCAACTCGACCATGGATGGTGTGACTTGGGGAAAATAAGAAAACAACACAATTCACATCTTCCTGTCCATTAAAAGAAAGGCACAGTATGTCAAAACCAGTAACTGGCAGAAAATGCGGACTAAATTCTACGACCATCATCAGTAGATGTAAGACCTCCACCCGACCAAGGTTACTTACTTACACAAATGCTGCAAAAACCTCCGCTTCTGCCCAGTTTGAATACTCTCTCCAATTCCGTGAATGACGCACACTCTGCCTCACTTTCCGGATCTCTTACCCCCCCCCCCCCCCCCCACTCGTGTCTCGTACCAGTTTATAAATTTCTCTCTCCCCCTGAGAAACGTAGACCACCTTCGCCATCCTATGTCTCCCCTAAAGTGGAGTCCCAACACACCCTTAAAAACACTGTCTTGTAACAGCATCTCTGTCGCCTTCCTACTACATCCAAACATGCTACATCTTCCCTTACATTCCTGTCCAAAACTACGAAATCATTCCTGAAACCTGCCTATTCCATCACCCTTAACATCCCCTACTTATTTCATCACACATTCGGCGATCCCGCAAACGGTTTATAATTAAAATACTGTCGTCGCTAGGGAAAGTGATGGAAATCAGCCATCAGATCGAGTGCGCTTGCGTTTCCTTCTCTGTGTTACCACAAATGGGGCTAACTCTCCCTATTTATACTGCATTAGTAACATGTTTGAGGGGCCCAATTGCTAAAACTCTGAAAAGTCCACCAACCTGTCGTCTGCAAGTGACGCCCTCGACCCAGCACAGAGGTAGCACGTAGACCGTGCGTCCGCTACTGTTGCTATGTGACTGTCGTAGGACAAGGCTCAGTGCTACTGAAGTTAAAATAGAGAAGTTTGTTTGGGGGCTAGAGACATTTTGTTTTTCCCATTTCACGAGATAAAGACGAAAACTTGTCGCAGAAACTGTGTGGTGAAAGACGTTCGACTTTGTGATTCATATGTTAAGTCATTAAGTATCATCATTATTCGCAGATACAATCCTTGTACATTAATGAACATGACACAAAGCAAAGTACTGTTGATATTTCACAATTGAAATTACACCTCCTAAGCTCAATTAATTTCTACGTTGCCGACAGATTCGCTCTTTTGGACACCCACTGAGATCCTAGCTAGTTTACTATTCAGACCTACCCCCCCCCCCCCTTCCCGTCTTAATGAGTATAGTGGTTGGCGAGCAGCTAGCAAGTGCACTTCAGTAGCACGAACAGCTTCGTTGAGCGGTCTTTCGACGGGAAGCCGATCTCACAGGAACTGATTCGACTCTATCTCATTCAAATATTCTGCAAATATTGATAGTAAAACGAAATTTTGACTACGAGGTGACAGCTCAGTACTGAGAGGAAAACAAAATGTGAATTATTCTTCAGTAATAATTAGTTATGGAAACGTGAGCTCTAACGCGGTGACAGTTCCTGCATCTTCTGTCACAGAAGCCAATCAGATTACAATACTACTCAGCTGGCGGCGTTTCTGACGATAGTTGTAGTAACATCTGTTGTTCGTATTTCATAACTTTACGACCCCACGCATCATCTACTGTATCTTCGCTTAACTGAGACCTGTAGCGTGAGGATAAATGTTATGGCTCCCAGAACAAGCAATGTTATACCAATCGCAGTGTAGACTTGTGCCTCAGGGAAGCCTAATAGGGCCTCTGATGCTCTCAACGTGCACGAACGATTTATCGGAGAGGGTCAGTAGCGCTATAATACTTTTCGCTGTCAATGTTGTTCTTTTCGGGAAAGAATCGTTGCTGGAGTATCGTAAGGCATGCAGAAATATTTGGACGAAATTTCCACTTGGTATAATGAATGATAGGTCTTTTTAAATGTGGATAAACTTTAGATAATGCCTAGAAGGAAGAAATACACAGAAGAGTCGCACTAATGTGGCCTCTGTCTATGTACGACGTCAGTTAGTAATAATCATTCAAAGACAATACGTGGCATCACTAGCAGTGAAAGGATTACGACGGTAATCCCAAAAGTAAGGTCTTCTATTTCTTTTGTAAGTACACAACTCTGTTTGTGTGGCAGTTGGTCACACTAGGTTCGTTTGAGCTGTTATCAGAAAGCGCCAGACAACAGGCTGTACTGCGCATGCGCAGCTACGATGACGTAGGCAGCCCGTGCTTGGTGCTTGCTCTGCTCATACGCTTTTCGTCGTATTTCTGGTGGGGCATCACGTGACTATGTGTAGCCGTGCCGCATGTTGCTGGGAGGACATACTGAATCGTACTTAGAGCAATTGTTTTATCATATGCCACACAGATCAAGGATGCAAATAAGGAAGCAGTTCTTGGCAAAATATCATTTCAAGATTAGACTCCACAGCTCGAAGTACCATAAAATTTTGCTAAGGGGAGACTTTGACATAATTTTTTTTTAATTCATACTCTGCAATATTGTTATGTAGCATTTCCATAAGGTTTACATCTACACAGCACTGCAAAAAGCTACTAGGATGGAATACAAATTACTTGCAACAAAAAAGAGACAGTTTCTTGTGTAGCTTACACCGGAATAAAGGACAATAAATTTCATGACTATTTCAAAATGTGAAAAAATTAACATGGTTGTCTGTGAGGCAAAGAAACTGTACAACTAGCCGGCCGAAGTGGCCGTGCGATTAAAGGCGCTGCAGTCTGGAACCGCAAGACCGCTACGGTCGCAGGTTCGAATCCTGCCTCGGGCATGGCTGTTTGTGATGTCCTTAGGTTAGTTAGGTTTAACTAGTTCTAAGTTCTAGGGGACTAATAACCTCAGCAGTTGAGTCCCATAGTGCTCAGAGCCATTTGAACCATTAAAAAAAAAAAAAAAAAAACTGTACAACTGACAGTTTATATACTATTCTAGGAATAAATATGAAGCCATGTGGGGAGTTAAAACGATAAAACATGGTATGCTGCCAGTCTAAAATTTAGCATAGAATGGCATTCTATAAATTTAAGACGTAAACACAAATTAAGAAATTACTTAAGGCCCAGAGTAAGTACTAGACGAGTTCCTTGTGATCGAAAAACACTTTCACAGAAGGCAGATCTATAAAATTTTGCTACAGCTGTCATTATATTTGAAACAAAATATTTAGTTCAAAACTGTTATGAAGAGTGCTTCACGCGCTGTGTGTAAACATGCGCACGCCGCGCTGAGGCGCTCAGTCTTGGCTTGGCAGCCGTTGAGAATGGAGCTCCCGTTGGATGTTACCGTCAAGTGCGAATTGCGCGCAGTTATTCGGTTTTTGAACGCAAAGGGCACTGCGCCGATTAAAATCCATCGCCAATTGACGGAAGTCTTTGGTGAGTCGCCCATGGGTGTCAAAAATGTTCGTAAGTAGTGTAGAGAGTTTACAGTCTGCCGGTAAAGTCATGTCAACCGTTTTTTGGGATCGGAAAGGGGTATTGTTGGTCGACTTTATGCCCACTGGGACCACAATTAACGCTGACAGCTACTGTGAGACTGAAAAAACTCAAACGGACAATTCAGAACCGGAGAAGAGGAATGTTGAGCAAGGGCGTACACACTCTCCATGACAACGCTCGCCCACACATCACTCGGCAAACCGTTGCTCTCCTGCAACAGTTTCAGTGGAACATAATCACCCACCCAACCTATTGCCCTGGCTTGGCGCAGAGTGACTATCACCTGTTCCCTAAGTTAACATTTGGCCGGAAAGCGGTTCTGCTACGACGACGAGGTGAAAAACGAGGTTCATAACTTTCTGAACAGCATGGCGGCGAGCTGGTATAACATGGGCATACAGAAACTGCCACAGCATCTGCAAAAACGCATGGACAGGTGATTATGTCTAAAAATAGCTAAATGTTCAAGCTGTGAACTGATGTAAACCATTGTAGAAATAAACAGGTCTATGTACTTATAAAAATGTAGGAGACTTTACTTTTGGGATTATCTTCGTATAAAGTGTGCCGGAGGACGCGGAAACAGTGCAGTCGTCGTACTGTGGGAACGGAGTGATTTATCTGACGTCTTGAATGGTATACTCATTAGCTTCTGGGCCAAGGATGGAAGCACATCCGAAACGGTTAAGGTTATAAACCGTTCGCGTGCCGCCGTGGTTAAAGTATACCGGGCATGGCAAAGCGGCGCTATCCAAAACAGGCGCCGACGCAACGGTGGTGCACCACAGGCCATAGGTGACACGGGTGAACGACAGCTGCGGAGATGCGGCTACGTGGGGTTTCCTACCGTGGGGTTCCTACAAGGGTGCAGCAGGTAGCGAAGCTGTCCAGAGCAACCGGTTCCCTAACGAGGTGTTTGCGAACTGAGCCTCCCCCACTACTTGTCTACCCCAGTCGCTCACCCTCAGTGTGGGTGTTGTAACCGTTTCTCAGAAAGTGTCGTCGTCGATCAGCATCAATAATTTCGCAAAATTAACTTGCCGATTCTGGAGTTTCGTCACATATGTCATACGAAACTAACATTTGTATTTGGCGGATCTCATTCACAGAAGTACGCCCTCAACGGCATTTCTAAAGTTGTAATACACAAGCTGCTATTTATTGAATTTTTATCTCAACAAAACTGAAATTTTACTTGGTAAATTTCTTACATAACATGGTCACTTTCCTGTGAAGATTCCACAATTTTTGGTGAGGAAAGCGCAATGAGGAATCAGACAGCTGGTTGCCCACTTTTCTGTCAGAGACTTTTAAACACGATCATATTTGCCTTTATTGTGCTCCAACAGGAGCATTTTTCAGCTGATTATTATGTAGTTCGTTTTATAAAGATGAAATTCCAACTAGATGAACTTTGGTGGAGTCATCTATATTAAGCAACGAATTTTATCATCTGTAGACATCAAGAACAACACTCTAGTTATCGAGACTTTATAGGCCGCATCTAACCAAAGGGAAATACTCTGTAATTTCTTTTAGACGAACACACCCACTGTCGCGTAAATCTTTATCTAATTACTAACTGTAAATCCGTCGTTGCCCGGATATTTATTCATCCCACTTTTATGTCAGTTCATCGCCTCTTCCCTCATCTCTCTTGTCCATTTAGTCCTATCTCGTCTCTCTATCCACCTCCTCCTTCCGCCCACCCGTCTCTTTTTCCATCGGCTCCATCTGCCCCCCCCCCCCCTCTCTCAATACACTTCCTCCTCCTCTGCATCCTCCTCACCTTTTCCATCCATCTTCCCGTCTCTGTCCTTCGCTTTTTCTAATAGTACATCAAATTCACAATAACACCCCTAATTTATGTATTTATTACAGTGTTCCATTAGTCATTCATCACCTTCCCCCTTTCTCTGTTTACCTGCTGCTCCCTCTCTCTTTTAATCTGCTTCTTTCACTTCTCTGGATGCACGTCCTCCCCCTCCCCATCCCCATCACGTTGTCCTCTCTCTGTTATCTCCTCCTCCGCCTCCGTCATGCCATCTCCTCTTTCCCCGTCTGTGAAAAGATACGTACATCTGCCAACTTTCATCCTGATTGACGAGACGATGTTGAATTTATTTGAAGGTAGGCCAACCGTCCGCCATCCAGCATACTTTGGCTTGTGTAAATGCCTTCACCACGAAAACATACATACATGAGCCAACTCCCAAGCTGATCAGTCAATTGTTGTGTAATTCTGTTGTAAGGCAACCTCCGCCATATACCGTACGAAGTTTCACGTAGACGGTGAGGCTCCCCTTGTTTTGAAGATCAAATGTACAAAATTTCATCAATATCGGAGCAACACTGTGGCTTCTGTTGAAATCGGTAAGTAAAGTACCCTCCACCATTCACTGAACGAAGTTTTATGTAGACAGTGACTTTCCTCTTGATTTGGGAAATAGGAATCCATTTTTATACACCCCGCTCGCTCTATGCCGACTTAGTTGCGAAACATAAATAATAGATTCGAAGAACAGAAATCATGTAATGATTTCTGTCGTATAAGGGGCAACATAGCTATTAACTAAAAGTAACGAGATTACGAGAGCAGTCACTTTCAGTGTTACGTAAAATAACGTTACACCTTGTAAATTATCACGACACAAAATGAAGATGATAAGCGATGTGGGACTTCCTTCCGTTTGCGTTTGAAACTCTCGGAGGACTCCTGTGTGGCGAGGAGGGTGGGAGGGGGCAGCAAGGGGAGCCTCGATTTGTTTTGCCGACCCGGGCCTTTGACAGGTTTAGTGTGCCACTGCTCGTAGGAAACCCCACGGTAGGAAACCCCACGACACCGGAGATGCTACCGGGCGAATAGACGCGCAACTGTTGAGCAACTGACCGCCCAAATGAACCAAGGGGCTCCCAACTGAGTCTCCCTAACGACCAATCAGCGAACTTCGTTGCTTATGAGCCTCTGCAGCAGGCATCTAGTTCATGCACCCACGGTGGCTGCTATACATTGGTGACGAGGGCTGGAATTGGCACGCTAGTGCCGCAAATGGATGTCCACTGAGTGGCAACGGGTTGTCTTTTCCTATGAATCATGTTTTATGCTCCATCATGGCGGTTGGCGCGTACGGGGCGTAACGTCTGAAAGCAAACACCCTGCTACAATCGTCGGTAGGGTCCAGGCCGGAGGGCATTCCCTAGATGATATCGTCCTTCTGAAAAGCGCAAGGGATCAACAGAAGTATGCATCTTTCCTTGGGAATCATGTCCACCATTATATGCTATTTGTTTTTCTTCTGCGCGATGATACCTAGCAGTAGGACAATACAGCGTGTCACACAGCTCACGGTGTACATACGTAATTCGAAGAGCACCAGGGTAAGTTTACCGTACTCCTCTGGCCACCGAACTCCTCGCATTTAAGCCCAATCGACAATCTGTGGGATCACCTTAAAATGGTTCAAATGGATCTGAGCACTACGGGACTTGACATCTGAGGTCATCAGTCCCCTAGAACTTAGATCTACTTAAACCTAACTAACCTAAGGAAATCACACACATCCATCCCCGAGGCAGGATTCGAACCTGCGACCGTAGTGGTCGCGCAGTTCCAAACTGAAGCGCTTAGAATTGCTCGGCCACACCGGCCGGCACGAATATTATTGAAATTGTTATTTGAATTCTCTTTAATTTTTCGATCGCTTGAATCGTGTCCTTGATACAGTGCATTGAGAAAAAACTTTAGCGCTAACAGTGGCAAATTAACTTTCCATTATGACAACACAGTGAGAACGCCATTGTGTCACGTTAAGTAACCACAGAAGCAAAATGCTATGCATTACACAATTTACAGTGTAAATTCATCGAACTGCAGTTGGAGCTCTCAAAATTATTTGGAATCACGTTCAGTTAGCAATTAAATATATCTTTCAAAACACCAAACGAGGTAGCACAGTGGTTAACATCTCTACTATGCGTCTGGCTATTTAGATTTCAGTGTTCTGTGATTTCCCTAAATCGCTCCAGGCCCGATTTCCTTCTCCATCCTTGAAACAGACAGAGCTTGTGCTCCATGTCTAATGGCGTCGGTGTCGACGAGACATTAAACTCTAATTTTCCTTTTCCCCTTTCAAAACAGCAATGGAATGATCATTATCAACGTCACGTTTTTGCTTTTACATTGTCTATGTAACATCATCGACCTAGTAGTTGTCGCATTGTAGCTGCCGGTATGGGTGTGTTACTGCAAATGAACCACGTTCACATGAACATCCTAGAACGCGATATCACGCAACACTGTTACCTTCGTGTGCCATTTCTACTACAGCATCTGATCGGTACGCAGGGCCCAAGTTGGTAGACTGCAATTTTCGATGTTCACCTATTGGAGATTTTAATGTATAATAGAGAAGTCATCATCAGATATATGAAAACTGAGACGTCTGTTTACTTTTACCACTCTCGGTGGTTATGCACACACACGATTTTTTCTTTGTGCGCATCTGTGACAAAATACACTACTGGCCATTAAAACTGCTACACCAAGAACAAATGCAGCTAATAAACGGTTATTCATTGGACAAATATATTATACTAGAACTGACATGTGATTACATTTTCATGCAATTTGGGTGCATAGATCCTAAGAAATAACTACCCAGAACAACCACCTCTGGCCGTAATAACGGCCTTGATACGCCTGGGCATTGAGTCAAACAGAGCTTGGATGGCGTGTACAGGTACAGCTCCCCATGCAGCTTCAACACGATACCACAGTTCATCAAGAGTAATGACTGGAGTATTGTGACGAGCCAGTTGCTCAGCCACCATTGACCAGGCGTTTTCAATTCGTGAGAGATCTAGAGAATGTGCTGGCTAGGACAGCAGTCGAACATTTTCTGTATCCAGAAAGGCCCGTACTGGACCTGCAACATGCGGTCGTGCATTATCCTGCTGAAATGTAGGGTTTCGCAGGGATCGAATGAAGGGCAGAGCCACGGATCGTAACACATCTGAAATGTAACGTCCACTGTTCAAAGTGCCGTCAATGCGAACAAGAGGTGACCGAGACGTGTAACCAATGGCACCCTATACCATGACGCCGGGTGATACGCCAGTATGGCGATGACGAATACACGCTTCCAATGTGCGTTCACCGCGATGTCGCCAAACACCGATGCGACCATCATGATGCTCTAAACAGAACCTGGATTCATCCGAAAAAATGACGTTTTGTCATTCGTGCACCCAGGTTCGTCGTTGAGTACACCATCGCAGGCGCTGTCTGTGATGCAGCGTCAAGGGTAACCGCAGCCACGGTCTCCGAGCTGATAGTCCATGCTGCTGCAAACGTCGTCGAACTGTTCGTGCAGGTGGTTGTTGTCTTGCAAACGTCCCCATTTGTTGACTCAGGGATCGAGACGTGGCTGCACGATCCGTTACAGCCATGCGGATAAGATGCCTGTCATCTCGACTGCTAGTGATACGAGGCCGTTTGGATCCAGCACGGCGTTCCGTAATACCCTCCTGAACCCACCGATTCCATATTCCGCTAACAATATCATTGGATCTCGACCAACGCAAGCAGCAATGTGGCAATACGATAAACGGCAATCGTGATAGGCTACAATCCGACCTTTATCAAAGTCGGAAACGTGATGGTACGCATTTCTCCTCCTTACACGAGGCATCACAACAACGCCGGTCAACTGCGGTTGGAAACTTTCCTCATGTCAGCACGTTGTAGGAGTCGCTACCGGCGCCAACCTTGTGTGAATGATCTGAAAAGCTAATCATTTGCATATCACAGCATCTTCTTCCTGTCGGTTAAAATTCGCGTCTGAAGCACATCACCTTCGTGGTGTAGCAATTTTAATGGCCAGTAGTGTACCTTTGAAATTATATATCTTTCATTGGCCTCCTTGTATAATTAATATTAAAAATTGGTTCTTCAATTTTCTGTTCACGTATTAATATTATGATGCCCCTTACAAGTTACACACGAAGCCTCACGCTAAGACTACTGAGAAATATGATCGACGCACTGTCAGGAGAGGGTACAAGTTCCGGGTTCCGTGTAGACACAGATCCGCTGCAGTACAGATACAGTGTGGAATCAAAGTGTGCGATTGAAATGGCGTGGTAGCTGGAAACATAATCCAAAGTTGAAGTACACGGGACAGAACGATTCCTGTGGGCAAAACATCTAAGTTGCACACAGATTCGCAGCGAAATATCCGTTCAGCCGCAGTGACATGGCGCCAACAACATGACCAAGGCCACACGGACCTGTGTGATGCTGATCGGTGAGTCCAGACATTGCACCACGCGATTTCCATGTTTTTGGCGAGCTGAAAGATCGTCTTGTGGGAAAAGAGATTTTACAACAATGAAGACGTTCTCCGGCTGCGTGACTGAGGAGCGAATGTTTATCTTCGTGGAACTGAACGGTCTGTAGGACACTGCGACCGTTGTTCACAGAAACTTGGTGTCAATGCTGAAAAATAGTGTCAAGTATGTGCGTCACTTTGAAGTGTAGTGCAGCATTCAATAAAAATCATTTGCCTGCCATAATTATGTGTGACTTACTTTCTAAACTCCTCTCACATAAGTAGCGAAAAAGATAAGAGAGATCAGCGCGCATTAAGAGGCATGCAATCATTTCCCTTCGCTGAAAACGCATACGCACTAGGAAGGAAAATATTGGCAATATGCAGCATCCTTCATGCTCTGCACAGTGGCTTGTGAAACATCTATGTGGATTATAAAATGATAGTATGGGTGTGCTTCATTATTAAAAAGAACAGTCTTTTCAATAATTTTGAGCTTACAACCTCGATACGTTATTACGAGATACAGCAACATAATATCAGTGTAAGGACTGAAAAATGATAAATATGCGGCCGGTAAGAATTTAGAATACAAGCTACCAGGCGGATAGTAACTGCAATGCCATACGTACTGTCGCAGTAAATAAAAGAATAAGTTTTTCGTAAGAACACGCCGTATAAACGTTACTCTTGGCGACACATTATTTGTGGGGTTGTGTTCTTGTGGCAGAAGCAGTATTCAGCACCACACTGGGAAAACAAAGCTGTAATTTCTGTATGTCCCTACCTGAAGAGACTGGAAAACTATTTTATGGGAATAAACAAATATTTCAAAAAGTGACTGGTTGCATTCTTCTGTATTTATATTCGTTAGTCAATCACAGGTTGTAGAGCTTCCAAAATGGATAAACTTCATACGATACAACAATATTAAAGTACTATTCGCAGAATATATGGTACGAAATCGTTCAAAATGTATACAGATTAAGTTCGCACGTTGTACGAATGTAGTATGAAGAGAGGCTAGACATTATAACAGAGGAAAAGAGTAGAAAAGACGCAAAGGACAAGAATAAACGACTCGCAATAAAACATCAATCGCCCCTAAATTACAAAATGCCGGGATAAATTGCATGAAAATTAAATTA
Organism: Schistocerca nitens; assembly: GCF_023898315.1. NCBI lineage: Eukaryota > Metazoa > Arthropoda > Insecta > Orthoptera > Acrididae > Schistocerca > Schistocerca nitens. Next base: position 979,445,177 of record NC_064615.1, on the reverse strand, counting down.
TATTTAGTATGAACGGTCTATATATTGCAAAAATAAATAAATAAAATACAAATTCCATTGGGACATTAGTCGAGATCTTACAGACGTAAAACGGATTGTTATAGGACCACTACTTTTTACAATACATATAAACCACCTAGCGGATAAATTCGGAAGTTGAGGGGGCTTGGCGGATGATGCTGTCTATAGGGAAATCGTGACGCTAGAGAACTGTAGCGAAATGCCAGGATCGACGCTTGGTGCAGAGATTGGCAACTGAGTCTCAGTATAGAAAAAAAGTAACGTATTGCGCAAAATAGAAGAAAAACCCATTTTTGTATGATTTCATCAATGCAGAAAACTCACTGAAAACAGTGGCATCCTAAAATATCAAGGAGCATGTTTACGGACCGAAGTGATGATGATGATGCTGATGTTTGGTTTGTGGGGCGCTCAACTGCGCGGTTATCAGCGCTCGTACGAATTCCCAACCTTTGCTCAGTCCAGTCTCGCCACTGTCATGAATGATGATGAAATGATGAGGACAACACAACCACCCAGTCATCTCGAGGCAGGTGAAAATCCCATACCCACGGACCGAAGTAGAGCGATCACATAAAACTAATTACAAGTAAGCCAGGTCATAGATTGAGATTCACTGGAAGAATCTTCAGGGAATGTAGTCCACCCACAAAGAAGGTAGCTTACAAAATCCTTGATCGATGCTTGACTATTGCCCGGCAGTCTGGGATGCGTACCAGATAGGACAAACAGAGGATATACAGAAGATCCAAAGAAGAGCAGAACGTTTCGTTACAGGTTTACTTAGTAAGCGCCAAAACGTCATAGAGATGCGCAGCCATCTCCAGTGGCAGACACTGAAAAGAGCAGTTCTGCTTCACGATGCGGTTTACCGTTAAAGGTTTCGAGAGTGCAGGTTCCTAGAAGAGTCAGCCGATAAATAGCTTCCTCCTACATACGATGTCTGTTCAAAAAAATCCCGGAACTTTGTCGAAAAAAACTTTTCTGGGCGTACCTTTTACTTATTGTACATTATCTCCTTCGAAATACTCTCCTCCACAACTGATACACCGCTCCTAACGCTGTTTCCATTTTAGGAAGCAGTCTTGGCACCCCTCTTGCTGGATCGCGCGAAGCGCCGTCTGCAAATTGTCTTTTATCTCGTCTATCGTTGCAGATCTTCGTCCTTTCAACGGGTATTTCATATCTGAAATAAAAAAAAGTCCGCTGGGGCCAGGTCTGGAGAGGATGAGGCAGCACAGCCATTGCGTTTTTTGTGCAATAGTTACGCACCAACAGGGATGAACGTGCGGGTGCGTTATCGTGATGCAAGAGCCATCGGTTGTTTCGCCAAGTTTTAGGACGTTTCCTTCTCACATTTCCTCACAGGCGTCGCAACACGTCCAAATAGCATCACCGATTAAAAGTTTGTCCTTGTGCCACGATTTCATGATGAACTAATGCTTCAAAGTCAAAGGTCTTGGAGAAGCTTTCCCGTTCCTTTGTGAAGACTGTACCTTGGTCTCATCATCATAATCACAGACCCACGTCTCATCACCAGTTATTATTCTTTCGAGGAAGATCTCGTTCTCATTTTCGCGATCCAAAACCTCTTCACAGATGACGAGGCGAAGGTCTTTCTGATCTTGAGTCATGAGCCGTGTGACGAACTTGGTGGCAACACGATGCATTCCAAGAGCCTGTGTCAGGATTTCATGACATGATACAACTGAAATGTTACATTCTTATGCAATCGCTCGGAGAGTCAGTCTTCGATTGCCACGCACAATTTTGGTGACGTTCCTGACATGAGCGTCGTCGGTAGACCTCGAAGGGGGTCCTGAACGAGGGTCATCTTTAACTTCCGTCCCGACACGTTTAAGGGACTCCGGAAAGGCTCAAAATCATGAAAAGTTCAATTTTTACTTTTTTGTGTTTTCTGAATCTGCAGACTATTACCTTTTAATAGATATATAATTTATTCAATTCCGAAGACTACAACTATTTTTAAATTTTTTTTTGAAATGTGTTCTACATGGGCGTGACCCACTGTGGCGCTGTTAAACTGCTGTCAAATGGTGTTATTATTAACGTCCGTGTTCATCAGGTACATTTTAGTGATGTGAGATAAAGTATGTGTTGTGGCTAACCTGTGATGGTTCAATATATATCGTTGGTGTGATTGTCGATTGTTTCATGTTTATTTACTCTGTCGTTATCTCGAAAATATTCGTAATTAATTCTGTTTCTTGAGTCTCTGTTTTGTTGAAGTATAATAATGAGTAAAAGTAAAGTTATTAGAAATCCCCTGAAGGCTTTTAAGAAAAGGAGAAATGTTGGAAAGCCAAAGGTATGTGTTATTACTGTAAACAATAAAGACGATGAAAATCCCCAATATAGCTTGTGTCCCAAAGAAGAAGACAGTTGGTGTAAACATAACAAAGGATTGCTAACTGGTGAAGTGTACACTCATAAGCATAGTCTGCCTCATGCAATAATGGAGGTGATAAAACCTATTTTCAGAGACTTAGCAGCACCTGAACTGTTGAAAAAGTGTATTCACAGAAAAACTCAAAACCCCAATGAAAGTGTAAATAGTGTTATATGGTCGAGAATCCCCAAGACTGTATTTGTTGGAATAGAAACACTTCACTTTGGTGTGTATGATGCTGTTGCGACTTTCAATGATGGCAACATTGTAAGGTGCAAGGTATTTAGAAATATGGGAATGAAGATAGGTTCTAACATGGTACGAGCGATGCTTGCTTTAGACAAGGAACGCCTTCGGGCTGCAGACAGGGCTGTAAAGAGTCTAGAAATACAAGCAAGAGTAAACAGGAGGAGGAACAAGAGGAAGCTGGAGGAGGAGTTTGCAGAGGATGAAGATAATCCATCCTATGGACCTGGAATGCACTAAAAAGTTAATCCAATCTTTGTCGCTCGATTCCCAAAACTTTTATTTTCTCATACTAATTACATGTTTTCTAAGGATCTTCCAAACATATTTGTTTCAAACTTTCAGTAAATGTTACACAGTACCTTCTGCATAATTTAACACAGCCTTTTTCCAAAAACTGTATATTTTTGAATATATAAATAAAAAATTGCAAAAAAATGTTGTGAATTTTTATTACAATTGAAAAAAAATCATCTTTAATAACTGAACTAAAATTTTGTAAAATCCCTGTGTTAAGTTGTAGCCCATATTCCAATAAATAATCTGTAAAAAGTTCAACTTCCTACCTCAAATACTTTGTGAGGAAAGATGTAATTTATAAGCGTTATTTTAACATTGCAAGTATAGGGCGTTCCGGAGCCCCTTAAACCATGTGTACCATTTGTAACACCGAGTACGGCTCTGAGCACTATGGGACTTAACTTCTGAGGTCATCAGTCCCCTGGAACTTAGAACTACTTAAACCTAACTAACCTAAGGACATCACACACATCCATGCCCGAGGCAGGATTCGAACCCGCGACAGTAGCGGTCGCGCTGTTCCAGACTGAAGCGGCTAGAACCGCCACTCAGGCCGGCCACCGAGTACGGCTTGAGCACTCATCACCGTAGGCATCCTGCATCATTTGGTGTGTCTCTGTAAGGGTTTTCTTGAGTTACACGCAAAATTCAGCCGCGTTGCTCCTCTAACTCTGCCATCTCTAAATTCGCAAACTGTGCGGCACAACGTTCTAAAAATGTTCAGATGTGTGTGAAATCTTAGGGCACTTAACTGCTAAGGTCATCAGTCCCTAAGCTTACACACTACGTAACCTAAATTATCCTAAGGACAAAAACACACACCCATGCCCGAGGGAGGACTCGAACCTCCGCCGGCACCAGCCGCACAGTCCATGACTGCAGCCCCTGAGACCACTCGGCTAATCCAGCGCGGCGACACAACGTTCTACTCAACACAGCACTGAACAATAACTAACAGCAATACAGTAATGAAATTTCTGGCAGTTACACATTAATTGCCGGCCGCGGTGGTCTCGCGGTTCTGGGCGCTCAGTCCGGAACCGCGCGACTGCTACGGTCGCAGGTTCGAATCCTGCCTCGGGCATGGATGTGTGTGATGTCCTTAGGTTAGTTAGGTTCAAGTAGTTCTAAGTTCTAGGGGACTGATGACCACAGATGTTAAGTCCCATAGTGCTCAGAGCCATTTGAACCATTTAGCCAGTTAGACATTAAACACAGGCCTGTGCAGGGATGCCAACCGCATTTCGCTCCAGCATACCAACCGCTCGAAATCAGAGAGACTGGAGTCTCACGGCCGTTACCAGCAACAGTTCTTACCGAGAGCAATTCGCTACTGGGCACGGAAAAGGGGGCAGTGACCATGGCACAGAATGTACCCTCCGCCACACACCTTAAGGTGGCTTGCGGACTAGAGATGTAGAGCCTAATGGATTACTGTTGCAGACACTGTGATACACAATCTACATACCATATGAGCTGGCATTGAGAAGACGTTAATATCTGATACGAAAACATAGCCAAAAGAAAATATAGACAAAAGAAGTCAAAGGTCTTGGAGAACATTTCCCGTTCCTTTGTGAAGACTGTACTTTGGTCTCATCATCATGATCGTAGACCCACGTCTCAATACTTCATTTAGCTACAATATAGCAGGTCAGCAACTGGAAGCAGTTAATTCCGTGAATTATCTGGGAGTAGGCATTAGGAGAGATTTAAAACGAAATGATCATATAAAGTTGATCGTCGGTAAAGCAGAAGCCAGACTGAGATTCATTGGAAGAACCCTATGGAAATGCAATCCGAAAACAAAGGAAGTAGGTTACAGTACACTTGTTCATCAACTGCTTGAATACTGCTCACCAGGGGCATCCGTACCAGATAGGGTTGATAGAAGAGATAGAGAAGATCTAACGAAGAGCAGCGCGCTTCGTTACAGGATCATTTAGTAATCGCGAAAACGTTACGGATATGATAAACTCCAGTGGAAAGCTCTGCAGGAGAGACGCTCAGTAGCTCGGTGCGGGCTTTTGTTGAAGTTTCGAGAACACACTTTCACCGAGGAGTCAAGCAGTACATTGCTCCCTCTCGCGAAGAGACCATGAGGATAAAATCAGGGAGATTAGAGCCCACACAGAGGCATATCGACAATCCTTGTTTCAACGAAACAATGTGAGAGTGGAATAGAAGGGAGAACCGATAGAGGTACTCGAAGTACCCTCCGCCACATAACGTCAGGTGGCTTGCGGAGTATGGATGTAGACGTAGTAGTCACTCATTGCCCTGTATTCGTTCTGGACTGATCGATGCATGGTTCCTGTCATCTGAGAGTGTCGTGTGTATCGATCCTATCGAACGCTGCCTTCTGACTCACACCGCTAGCCGAACATGCTCACTGTTATCGCGTTATCGCAGCCACGGGATGTGATCTGCCATTAGGAGAGGTGACTCAGGTAGATGTACAATGTGCCGAGTTTGTTACGGCGGTAACGTGTACTTTGACCGACTGAGTGATTCATGCATGTCGAGAGCTTCTCACCTTGACGCTGAGACGTTATCAATGGACCTGCAGTCAAACCTTTCAAACGTATTCTCTATCAGTGAAACACAGTGATCCTTGCAAATACTGATGACTCTAGAACAAATGTAAGAATAATGAGGGGTTTCTTACGGTGACATCGATAATAAAATATTTATAAATTTTTTTAATAAACATTGCGCAACTGATTCCCCCCCACCCCCCGATGAAATACGTGTTGCTGGGGATCTCAGGTATTGCTTCGGATGTTGGTCCTGAAACTTCGTGTATTCTGTCACTGACGTTGACGAAGTTTCAGTGACGTCTTTGCCTGCAGATGAGTAGGCGCTCCGTCAAAATATTGTGAAATCCCAGTGACACCATCCTTGGCAACGCATGACAGCTATAGCGTCACAAGGATGAGTATCTATTTTTCTTTTTGACACACAGTTGTAGTTACATAATCGTCTCTAGATATGCACCTACCAAACTCATCTTTCCGATTACACACGTTAGTGTAAATGAAACTGAAAATACACTACTGGCCATTAAAATTGCTTCACCAAGAAGAAATGCAGATGATTAACGGGTATTCATTGGACAAAAATATTTTACTAGAACTGACATGTGATTACATTTTCACGCAATTTGGGTGCATAGATCCTGAGAAATCAGTACGCAGAACAACTACCTGCGGCCGTAATAACGGCCTTGATACGCCTGGGCATTGAGACAAACAGAGCTTGGATGGCGGGTACAGGTACAGCTGCCCATGCAGCTTCAACACGATACCACAGTTCATCAAGAGTAGTGACCGGCGTATTGGGACGAGCCAGTTGCTCGACCACTGTTGACCAGACGTTTTCAATTGGTCAGTGATCTGGAGAATGTGCTGGCCAGGTCAGCAGTCGAACATTTACTGTATCCAGAAAGGCCCGTACATGCGGTCGTGCATTATCCTGCTGAAATGTAGGGTTTCGCAGGGACCGAATGAAGGGTAGAGCCACGGTCGTAACATATCTGAAATGTAACGTGCACTGTTCAAAGTGCCGTCAATGCGAACAAGAGGTGACCGAGACGTGTAACCAATGGCACACCATACCATCACGCCGGGTGATACGCCAGTATGGCGATGACGAATACACGCTTCCAATGTGCGTTCACCGCGATGTCGCCAAACACGGATACGACCATCATGATGGTGTAAACAGAACCTGGATTCATCCGAAAAATGACGTTTTTCCATTCGTGCACCCAGGTTCGTCGTTGAGTACACCATCGCAGGCGCTCCTGTGTTGCAGCGTCAAGGGTAACCGCCGCCACGGTCTCCGAGCTGATAGTCCATTCTGCTGCAAACGTCGTCAGGGATCGAGACGTGGCTGCACGATCCATTACAGCTATGTGGATAAGATGCCTGTCATCTCGACTGCTAGCAATACGAGGTCGTTGGGATCCAGCACGGCGTTCCGTATTACCCTCCTGAACCCACCGATTCCATATTCCGCTAATAGTCATTGGATCTCGACCAACGCGAGCAACAATGTCGCGATACGATAAACCGCAATCGCGATAGGCTACAATCCGACCTTTATCAAAGTCGGAAACGTGTTGGTACGCATTTCTGCTCCTTACATGAGGCATCACAACGATGTTTACCAGGCAACGCCGGTCAACTGCTGTTTGTGTATGAGAAATCGGTTGGAAACTTTCCTCGTATCAGCACGTTTTAGGTGTCGCCACCGGCGCCAACCTTGTGTGAATGCTCTGAAAAGCTAATCATCTTCTTCCTGTCGGTTAAATTTCGCGTCTGTAGCACATCATCTTCGTGGTGTAGCAATTTTAATGGCCAGTAGTGTATGTTAATTTTATTTACTTATTTATTGTATTTACTAATTAAGTATTAAGAGAGTTCACTGGATTAGAAATAACAGCTCTTCTACGCACGGTGATGAAGCACAGCCATGTACAAAATCTTGAAATTTAGAGAGTTGTTTTCTGTGCGCATGTTCACTGACGTGGCTGTAACATTAGTTTTAGCATACACTCGTATGTCGCGAAAAACAAATCGCATGTGCCCAGTGTTCTCTCTAATATATTCATCATTGACCTGCGAGTGCTAATCGCAGATAGTTTTAGAAAGTGACATTATACTTCTCACGAAACTGACATTTCAGTCTCCATTGAGGCTGGAAGAGGTTGCCCTGGTAGTCCTTCAAACGAGAATGTCTAATAGACGCACTGCCCGTCGAATGAAATGTGGCTACCATGCTTTGCGCTAGTGATTAACTCCCATTCTGGTCGTAGCGGGGTCGTGTTGCCAGTCTGTTAGGGAACAGCTCCCATTCTGGTCGTAGCGGGGTTGTGTTATCAGTCTGTTAAAGAGTCACCCTTGTTATTATTGCCAACTTCTTCATTGTTCAACTCCGAATGTGAATTGGTTTGTTAAACAGAAAATAGTAGACAATGTTGGATACCTGGATACGGGAATTACAAAATGGACAGGTAAAAGGTACGGTTAAATTTCCTTCCAGGTTTTTGTGGTGGCTCTGAGACTACGTCATACCAGATGGCTCTGATGTTTGTACCTAATATCGAAGCCAGAATGTTTCTCCAGACTTGTGCCCATGTTAAAAAACTAAAAACTAAACTCTTCCCGAACATACCATGAAGGCCCAATGGTACCGACCGGCCCCCGGGCCATCCTTAGCCCACAGGCGTCACTGGATGCGGATATGGAGGGGCATATGGTCAGTACACCGCTCTCCCGGCCTTATGTCAGTTTACGAGACCGGATCCGCTACTTCTCAATCAAGTAACTCCTCAGTTTGCCTCACAAGGGCTGAGTGCACCCCACCTGCCAACAGCGCTCGGCAGATCGGATGGTCACCCATCCTAGTGCTAGCCCAGCCCGACAGCTCTTAACTTTGGTGATCTGACGGGAACCGGTGTTACTATTGCGGCAAGGCCGTTGGCCTTGTGCCCGTGGTGTCCGTGGGTATTTAACAGGTATGGGACGTCTGGGAGTGCTCATTATAGTGGTTCGGTAGACTAAACCTATGGATGATTCAGAATTTCTTTACCGATGTAGCTCATGCCTAAATACGCTGAAGAGCCAAAGAAACTGGTACACTTGCCTAATATCGTGTAGGGCCCACGCGAGCACGCAGAAGTGCCACAACACGATGTGGCATGGACTCGACTAATGTTTGAAATAGAGCTGGAGGGAATTGACACCATGAATCTGGCAGTGTTGTCCATAAATGCGTAAGAGTACGAGGGGGTGGAGATCTCTTCTGAACAGCACGTTGCAAGGCATTACAGATATGCTTAATAATGTTCATGTCTTGGGAGTTTGTGTTTAAACTCAGAAGAGTGTTCCTGGAACAACTCTGTAGCAATTCTGGACGTGTGGGGTGTCGCATTGTCCTGTTGCAATTACTCAAGTCTGTCGGAATGCTCAGTGGACATGAATGGATGCAGGTGATCAGAAAGGATGCTTACGTACGAATCACCTGTCAGAGTCGTATCTAGACGTATGAGGGGTCCCATATTACTCCAACTACACACGCCCACACCATTACAGAGTCTCCACCAGCTTGAACAGTCCCCTGCTGACATGGCAGGGTCCATGGATTCATGAGGTTGTCTCCATACCCGTACACGTCCATCCGATCGATACAATCTGAAACAAGACTCGTCCGACCAGACAACATTTCTCCAGTCATCGACAGTCTAATGTTGATTCTGACAAGCCTAGGCGAGGCGTAAAGCTTTGTGCCATGCAGTCATCAAGAGTACAAGAGTGGACGTTCGGCTCCGAAAGCTCATATCGATGATGTTTCGTTGAATTCTTCGCACGCTGACACTTGTCGACTGCCCAGCATTGAAATCTCCAGCAATTCGTGAAAGGGCTGCGCTTCTGTCACGTTGTACGATTCTCTTCACTCGTCGTTGGTCCCGTTTCTGCAGGATCTTTTTCTGATCGCGGCGATGTCGGAGATTTACTGTTTTACTGGATTCCTAATATTCATGGTACACTAGTGAAATGGTCGTACGGGAAAATCCCCACTTCATCGCTACGTCAGAGATGCTGTGTCCCATCGCTCGTGCGCCAACTATAACACCACGTTCAAACTCACTTAAATCTTGATAACTTACCATTGTAGCAGCAGTAAGCAGTAACCGATATAACAACTGCGCCAGACACTTGTTGTCTTACATGGGCGTTGCCGACCGCAGCTCCATATTCTGTCTGTTTACGTATCTCTGTATTTGAATACGCATGACTATAGCAGTTTCTTTGACGCTTCAGTGTAGTATTTGTCAATGTAATCCAATGCAGTTCTCAGGGGATTATCATGTCTCCGTGGGTAGGCGTCTGCAGGCTGATGAACGAAGATCATAGTTATGCTACCTTCTTTGGCCTCTAAAATCCGGTATGTTTGTGTGAGATAGATTGCGATGCTGTGCGAGCCCGTTTTCCTTACTTCGAGTCTCCCTATGTTACATGATGAGGCATGTTTGATAAAGGATGTTTGAAATATGTTTAGGCTGCATATGAGCCATGACATTGCTGATAAAATCTGTCTCGCAAAGGGCCTAGGCAATGACAATATCACTGATATATGATTTATTTTCTATTTTTATATAATATATTAGGGTTTCTGTAGCCAGTCTAGATTGCGTAGACGTCGTTGTCTAAGCATGTTAATAATGAATCGGTCGGGCACACAGTTTTAATCTGCCAGGAAGTTTCATATCAGCGCACACTCCGCTGCAGAGTGAAAATCTCATTCTGGAAACATGTTAATAATGTTGGACGTCTTGTTGCGCCAATTCTTTTGGACAATCCATAATGTGGGCTGTGGTGGCAAGTGTCAAGGTTGGTCTTCATGGAGTGGACCACGTGGTTGAACACAGAGCATTTGTGGTATTGTGGTCGCCGTACGGTCCCTTTACAAGTATACAATGTATAGTGTGACACTCGGGTGATGTGCAGGTATAGCTGCACATAGAAACACACCCTTATCGCCCTCTATGTTCCGGTAAGCGTTCATCGCGTTTTTCCCGGTGGCAACCTTGTGGCATAGCCACCTGTCGTCCATCCGCTAGTTAGAGCCCGTTCCATTGTGTAAGACTTCCGGCTTCCACCGGCATGGGTGTAACAGGCTGCTCTTTATCTACCGCAAACGTGTTGGGTGAACTTCAAGGAAAATCCGATGCTTCTCTATTTATTCCTGACTGCTCGCTGAGGAAAATGAAATGAAATGGTCGTACGGCATTATTAGCCGGGAGACGACATGTGTGGTAGTTCGTAGTGCAAGTCTTTCTACTTGACGCCGCTTCGGCGACTCTCGCGTCGATGACGATGAAATGATGATGAGGGCAACGCAACACCCAGTCCCGGAGCGTAGAAAATCTCCGACCCGGCCAGGAAACGAACTTAGACCCTCCTAGGGTCTAGAGTCCAGACCATGACCTGCGGACGCTCGCTGAGGTCTTTATGTCAGCTGAAAAATTTGTAACGTGCGTGGTTTCTAAGGTACTGTATCTGTACCGACATATACGTCGCGTATCAGCCACACAGTCTGTAACAGAGCGAACAGAGCGTACCTAAATCAGCCCACCCAACACACCTTTTCTTTTCCATTCTGGGATAGTATGGTACACTGAAAGAGCGATTATCACCGGATATAATTTTGGAAAGGTCTTGGTCGCAAATTCATTTATTCGCCGTTAACGCATTTCGATATATTATCATCAGAATACAGAGTAAAATACAAAGCAAAGCTCACATAAGTATGAATATAAATCACTGAAATTAAGACTCCTCATCCCTATGGAGTCAAGTGCCAAAGTCATACTTAAAGAGAAGTCTTATTTTCGGTACTCACTTTTCTGAAATTTTCCTTGTATTTTGTTCTGTGTTCTGAGAAGATGATGTATCTAAACGCTTAATGGAAAGTAAATTAATTTGCGACCAAGATATTTCCAAAATTGTATGCTGTGCCAAATCCCAATGGTCGCTTGCCGCAAATATGGAAGAATTTCTAAATGAAGAAGGCATTTCGACACTTTTCTATACTAGCTCGTCTTTATCTCAATTTTCTCTTGCGGTCGCTACGTGAAATTGTGTTACAAAGTTGAAGGACACGAAGAGGAGACAGTAGATGACGATGTGGTACACTGCAAGACATGTCGAGCACGATATCGACTTACTATTTGTTCAAATGGTTCAAATGGCTCTGAGCACTATGGGACTTAACATCTATGGTCATCAGTCCCCTAGAACTTAGAACTACTTAAACCTAACTAACCTAAGGACAGCACACAACACCCAGCCATCACGAGGCAGAGAAAATCCCTGACCCCGCCGGGAATCGAACGCGGGAACCCGGGCGTGGGAAGCGAGAACGCTACCGCACGACCACGAGATGCGGGCTTACTATTTGTGCAGGTGGTGCCCCACACGTCATAAATGTTTGAAAAAACTCACATTTAAGAACCACAGAGAGCTGCTATTGAAATAAGCGCTTATTCATTACCAATTTTAATCAACAACTCATCACCACGTATTGTAAAAGCTATTTCGTCAAATAACGACATTTCTAAGAAGTGTGGGCTATGTTGATAGTGCACAACAGAAAACAGAAAGAATTTAGTTATTGTTTACTTTATTAAAAAAGAATGTTACTATTTTCGAATTAATACACATTCGAAACAAGTATCGGTATTTCGTTTTAATAAAGTAACCCAAAACTAAATCTTGACCGATAGTTGCTGTGTACTAGGTATTATAAAATTGTTTACAACAGTCTGTATGGTATCATTCTAATTGCGGTTTCAAAACATAAAATAAATCACCATCCTTCGTCACTGGAACTGCTGTTAAGTGTAATATGAGTCATTACAATCAACAGTGCATAATATCATTAAATAATCTTGACCACACGGTAAGAACGATAACATAAAGACTGATGTAAATAGTTTTATGATACCTGATAATGATCGAGTAACCGAAACTTGTAGTTACTAAAGCTGTGGAAGTGCAATTCTGCCTTAAGCAAACACAAATTCTTCTTTAAGACCCATACATGTTCCCTTGATTATGGTGGAGCGTGCAACTTTCTCCTTCATATTCTGTTCAAATGTTCAACTGTGTGTGAATTCATAAGGGACCAAACTGCTTAGGTCATCGGTCCCTGGACTTACACACTACTTAAACTAACTTATGCTAAGAACAACACACACACCCAAGCCCGAGGGAGGACTCGAACCTCCGGCGGGAGGGGCTCATACCCTGTGTGTGTAGTATAGAATGAAAGTGCATGAAACTTATTATTAAAAGTATGTGATTACTTAAGCCCTGTTTTGCACAGTCGAGTGAACAGTGGTGTGTTGGCTGACGTCAGTGTAGACAGTATTCAACATATCAAAAAGACGCCAAAATAAAACCAATAAAAATTCCACATCAAATGAACTGCTAAATTTTGTCTGAATGTATTATTGAAATGACTTTAATTAAAGTCGTCTGCTGTTTTACGTAGCTTAATTGCGAAACTAAACTCAGAATACGAAAAATATTTCATTCACTGATATATCACACTGTTTGCTGAAATGTATTTGTATAACTAGAAAATAACCTGCAAACTGAATGTAGGTATCTGAACTAATCTCTGATTAAGTGTGTAATGACCTTGTTCTGTATGTATAGTGTAACTATATGATTATGGCCCTGAACTATACTTGCACTTACACTTTGTGGTCAAAAGTATCCGAACAGCACCAAAAACATACGTTTTTCATATTAGCTGTATTGTGCTGCCATCTACTGCCAGGTACTCCATATCAGCGACGTCAGTAGTCATTAGACATAGTGAGAGAGCAGAATGGGGCGCTCCGCGGAACTCATTGACTTCGAACGTCGTCAGGTGATTGGGTGTCACTTGTGTCATACGTCTGTACGCAAGATTTCGACCCTCCTAAACATCCCTAGGTCCACTGTTTGCGATGTGTTAGTGGAGTGGAAACGTGAAGGGATACGTACAGGTCGACTTCGTATGTTGCCTGACAGAGACCGCCGACAGTTGAAGAGGGTCGTAATGTGTAATAGACACACAGCTGTTCAGACCATCACACAGGAACTCCAAACTGCGTCAGGATGCACTGCAAGTACTATGACAGTTAGGCGGTAGATGAGAAAACTTGGATTTCATTGTCGAGCGGATGCTCATAAGCCACACATGACGCCGGTAAATGCCAAACGACGCCTCGCTTGTTGTAAGGAGAGTAAACATTGGCCGATTGAGCAGTGTAAAAACGTTGTGCGGAGTGACGAATCACGGTACACAACGTGGCGATCCGACAACAGGGTGTGGGTTTGGCGAATGCCCTGTGAACTTCATCTGCCAACCTGCGTGTAGAGCCAACAGTAAAAGTTGGAGGTGGTGGTGTTATGATGTGGTCGTGATTTTCTTGGATGAGGCTTGCACCCCATGTTGTTTTGCGTTGCACTATCACAGCATAGGCCTACATTGATGTTTTAAGCACCTTCTTGCTTCCCTCTGTTGAAGAACATTTCGGGGATGGCGATTGCTTCTTTCAACGCGACCGAGCACCTGTTCATAATGCACGGCCTGTGGAGGAGTGATTACACGACAATAATGGACTGGCCTGCACAGAGCCCTGACCTGAATCCTATAGAACACCTCTGGGATGTTTTGGCACTCCGACTTCGTACGAGGCATCAATACCCTTCCTCAGTGCAGCACTCCGTTTAGAATGGGCTACCATTCCCCAAGAAACCTTCCAGCACCTGTCTGAACGTATGCCTGCGAGAGTGGAAGCTGTCATCAAGGCCAACACCATACTGAATTCCAGCATTACCGACGGAGGTCGCCACGAACTTATAAGTCATTTTCAGCCAGCTGTCTGGATACCTTTCATCACATAGTGTACCTCGGTTCAGTATAACTTTTCTTCCGAAAGTGGAGCACAGCCAGCAGCGCCGCAGCATTGCTAAATTACAAGTGGTAAGCCAAAAATAGCCTTCAAAAGTGTGTAAACCGCCATGTGCAATGCGGTCACTCGCGACATACAATTTCTTGCATGGGAATGATTTTGGGTGCTAAAGTTCTACAAATGATTTTTCTAAGACAGTTTTATAGCAAAGAATTACTTTATAACTTTACAATATGCTGAACAACGCTGACTTTATACAAAAGTGACTGGTTTTAGAAACAATCTAACTGATTGATTATTCGAAAATTTACTTTGATCAAAAGATTAAGCCACCTTAATGACCCCGATTTTTCCACAAACTTCTGAAGCTGTGTGAAATTCATGAGATAAATGTTTCAACCAAATCTCGGTGCAACAAATATCTTTACAACAGAGTGCTAACTACGCAGAAGTAAACAAAACAAAAAACTTCCTTTGATTCACAATTCTTCACATGACTCTTTTCAAAATCCATAAATACTCTCATCATCACCTTATTCAATAATTTCCAACAAATGTGTGTTCAGTGTTTAGCGGCTAAATTCCAGATAAAAAATTGTTGACCATCCAGTTTTACGTCTACTTCCAAACACACCTCTATTAAAAATAATCTCCCTCTGTGAGCGCCCTCAGGCAGAGACGGTCTAACAACATTTCAGATGTGTGCTTGTCGATATACGACAGTAAGAAATGAACACTTGTACACCTCACAAGCCGGCCGCAATGGCCGAGCGGTTCTAGGCGCTACAGTCTGGTACCGCGCAACCGCTACGGGTCGCAGGTTCAAATCCTGCCTCGGGCATGGATGTGTGTGATGTCCTTAGGTTAGTTAGTTTTAAGTAGTTCTAAGTTATGGGGGACTGATGACCTCAGAAGTTAAGTCCCATAGTGCTCAGAGCCATTTGAACCATTTGAACACCTCACAAGCTTCCCAGAAACATATGCTGTGTAGGTGTTATAGAAGAACTTTTGTTTGCTCAAGGCAGAATTGTGCATCTGAAAGCAAAAAGTGAGCTTCGGCCACGAGATGGACAGTCACCAGCAGCTCCAGTCATCTCTAAAAATATGACTTTTTTTCAACGACCGGCTCTCCTCTGTTACACTCATTTACATACACACACATGTTTTCGTTTGTAACAACGTATCACTCCAAAAATAAAATAAAAATGATTTTAATCGTTCCAGTATCAACTGATGTGTTAAGGATTTCCCTTGGTTGTACAGCAAACACCGTACTGGTAATTCCACTCATAGTCCTACCAAACCACAGGATAAGGAACCCCCTCTCCCACCGCTCCACCCCCACCCCCGCCTTCAAAAAGAAGTGGCATGGAATAAACAAACAATGTATTGCAGTAAATATCTAACATTTGCAAATGATTTTGCTGTATTTTCTGAAAATCAAGCAGACGCAGAAATATAAGTCAATCTCTTGCAGCAAATAGCCAGTAAGAACCAATTAAAAGTAAAAACCAACCACAATTATAAGTTTCTAATACTAGTCTAAAACTAATTAACAAATAAACACCTGATAGGACGATCCTGTTCATTTCATCAAATTTCTGACTTGGGGATTGAATAGGGCTAGAGATCAACAACAAATGCTGCCTGTTGAAAAATCGTCTAGAGTTTGACCGAACGGCTTTGACCGATTGATAGTTCAGTTCTGGACTTTATATATTGTAAATATAAAATAATTACAAAAATCCGATTGCAGTGTGGTCTCCTTCGGAGCCATGGAGTTTCCAGACACTGTGCTATCCCGTTGCATTTGTGCCCTGAAAATGACAGGGTGTGTACCTGTCACAATACGGCGATTGTTGAAGACGTTAACCGGATACATACCCCTAAGTTGTCTGAACATTTTATACGGCGGGGGAATCGTAAGTTTCACAGCATCTAGGCAGTTTACCAGTTTTTGAGTTTAGATCAGAGACGCTATTTGTTTCTTTTACAATGTATGGTGATGCGCTCGACACCAAACGGAGACAACTAGGCAAGTTGTAGAAATAATGGGAAATAGAAAATGAAAACAGATGAAAACCGAAACATTAGAAAACTATCATTTTAGTGCTAAAATCCAGAAGGAGAGCACCTAAGTAAATTTCCCTTGTAGTGTAGTTGTAGTTATTCCTTAAACTAGGCATCTCGTGCCTACTGTCTTTTTAACTTGCGTCAAAAGAAAGCAGTGTGACATTGCCAAGGACTTAAAAATTTACAGTTTCTAGAGAACAAGGAAGGAAGATTAGAGTTTAGGGTTCCGTCCGCGAAAAGGTCAGTAACAAGACAGCAGTAACTCGGATTCGAGACGTCTGGTACAGGAAATCGTCCGAGGCTGTTTCGAAGGAACCAACCCGGCATTTAGGGTCCTAGGGACACCACGGGAAACGAAAATCTGGGTGACCGGCCGCTGCCCTCGGATGCGTGTCTAGTGTCGCAGTTGCTTGGGACCGTACGCACTCTGCGAACGTGTTGGAGAGGATGCTGGGCACACGAGATCGACGTCAAGCCTGGGTGCGTAAAACACCGCTATACGCATGCAGAGCGTCGTCTCCCAAGGACACACCGTTGCGGCGCAGAGCATACCAAGCGTTCTACGTCGTTGGCGGGGTCTGCTGCCAGAACACGATCAGAACGAAAAAGTTTGTCTGCCCACGTAACGTAGCGTGCAGACAAACAAATTGCAAAGATGTGTTTAGCTGGCTCGACGCCCGAAGAAAAAAAACACTGCCTAGCAAAAAAAGTGAGGCCCCCAGAAGGGGAGGAGGAAACAAATTGAACCGCCTCCCCCCCCCCCCCGATGTGAAAGGGCAGCGATTGCAAAATCGAGTAAAATTTGCAAAGGACTTGACCATATGAGGACGCCTACCAGTGCGACGCTGCGCCACCTCTATCTTGGATGCAAGCATGGATTCTGTTTAGAGGGGTGTCTAAGGCCATGGTATCCTGACCTGAGGCAAGCTGGCCCACAACAGTTGTAATTGGTTCCTGATATCTTGGATACTGGTACTGGGACGGCATTGACATTTCATGGGGGACGACGTTCTATGAGGGACAAATCAGGCGGTCTCGCATACCCTGGAGAACCTCGGCATCATGCAGACAGTCCATAGAGACACGTGGCATGTGTGCACGAGCATTGCCATGTTGAAAAATGGCACCAAGACACTGTCATATGAGAGGTAACACTCGAGGACGCAGGATGTCCGTGACATATCATTGCAGGTTCGTTTGAGCATTTACCAGGGCAGCGCCAGACAACAGGCTGTACTGCGCATGCGCAGCTACGATGACGTAGGCAGCCCGTGCTTGGTGCTTGCTCTGCTCATACGCTTTCCGTCGCATTTCTGGTGGAAGTTTGTGCGTGGTGGGGCATCACGTGACCATGTGCAGCCCTGCGGTATGTTGTTGAGAGGACATACAGAGTTGTACTTAGAGCAATTGTTTTATCATATCCCACCCAGATAAAGGATGCAGATAAGGAAGCAGATTTTTGGCAAAATATCATTTCAAAATTAGACTCCACAGCTCGAAGGACCATAACATTTTGCTATGGGATGACTTTGACAGTTTTTATTTTAATTCGTTCTCTGCAATCTTGTTATGTAGCATTTCCAACAGGTTTACACCTACACAGCACTGCAAAAAGCTAGTAGAATGGAATACAAATTTCTTGCAAAAAAAAAAAAGAAAAGAAACAGTTTCTTGTGCGGCTTATACCGCAATAAAGGACAATAAATTTCATGACTATTTCAAAATGTGTAAAAAATTAACAAGGTGGTCTGTGAGGCAAAGAAACTGTACAACTGAGAGTTTATATTCTGCTCCAGGAATAAATATGAAGCCTTGTGGTGAGTTAAAACGATAAAACACGGTATGCTGCCAGTCTGCCACAGAATGGCATTCTATGAATTTAAGACGTAAACACAAATTAAGAAATAACTTCAGGCCTAGAGGAAGTACTAGACAAGTGCCTTGTGATCGAAAAACACTTTCACAGAAGGCAGATTTGTAAAATTCTGCTACAGCTGTCATTATATTTGAAACAAAAAATTTAGTTCAAAACTACTGACCAAATTTGCCTACTTAGTCAGCTTCAAGTAAATGTTTACGTATGTTCGTACGTATTAAGAGATCTTACAGTGTCATAAAAGGGACAGGACATCAGAGACTACTCCAGCAGCATCGGAATTTCATAAGCCATACTAAAATGCTTCATTCCGCTCTAATTGCAAATTTCTATGTCCAGATGCACTCTGAAGTACCTGATATTCAGCTTGTCATGTGGTTTTCGTGATACCAATTTTCTTCGAGGTCCAGTACTGTATTCTCATGTTTGGTTCTTTATTATGGTATACTGTCATTCGTCCCAGAAAATGAAAATTTGCACTTGAAATTGAACGAAGTTGAATGTAGCCAATAGTGCGGAATGAAACACTTCGTTTAAAATAAACTAACTACCTCAGCGGAAAAACATTAATAAAAGCAAATTTCTCTCCTGAGAAATCAGTACCCAGAACAACCACCTCTGGCCGTAATAACGGCCTTGATAAGCCTGGGCATTGAGTCAAACAGAGCTTGGATGGCGTGTACAGGTACAGCTGCCCATGCAGCTTCAACACGGTACCACAGTTCATCAAGAGTAGTGACTGGCGTATTGTGAAGAGCCAGTTGCTCGGCCACCATTGACCAGACATTTTCAGTTGGTGAGAGATCTGGAGAATGTGCTGGCCAGGGCACCAGTCGAACACTTTCTGTATCCAGAAAGGCCCGTACAGGACCTACAACATGCGGTCGTGCATTGTCCTGCTGAAATGTAGGGTTTCGCGGGGATCGAATGAAGGGTAGAGCCACGGGTCGTAACACATCTGAAATGTAACGTCCACTGTTCAAAGTACCGTCAATGCGAACAAGAGGTGAGCGAGACGTGTAACCTATGGCACCCCATACCATCACGCCAGGTGATACGCCAGTAGGGCGATGACGAATACACGCTTCCAATGTGTGTTCACCGCGATGTTGCCAAACACAGATGCGACCATCATGATGCTGTAAACAGAACCTGGATAGTAAACAGAACCTGGATTCATCCGAAAAAATGACGTTTTGCCATTCGTGCTCCCAGGTTCGTCGTTGAGTACACCATCGCAGGCGCTCCTGTCTGTGATGCAGCGTCAAGGGTAACCGCAGCCACGGTCTTCGAGCTGATAGTCCATGCTGCTACAAACGTTGTCGAACTGTTCGTGTAGATGGTTGTTGTCTTGCAAACGTCCCCATCTGTTGACTCAGGGATCGAGACGTGGCTGCACGATGCGTTACAGTCGTGCGGATAATATGCCTGTCATCTCGACTGCTAGTGATACGAGGCCGTTGGGATCCAGCACGCCGTTCCGTATTACCATCCTGAACCCACTGATTCCATATTCTGCTAACAGTCATTGGATCTCGACCAACGCGAGCAGCAATGTGGCGATACGATAAACGGCAATCGCGATAGGCTACAATCCGACCTTTATCGAAGACGGATACGTGATGGTACGCATTTCTCCTCCTTACACGAGGCATCACAACAACGTTTCACCAGGCAACGCCGGTCAACTGCTGTTTGTGTATGAGAAATCGGTTGGAAACGTTCCTCACGTCAGCACGTTGTAGGTGTCGCCACCGGCGCCAACCTTGTGCGAATGCTCTGAAAAGCTATTCATTTGCATATCACAGCATCTTCTTCCTGTCGGTTAAATTTCGCGTCTGTAGCACGTCATCTTCGTCGTGTAGCAATTTTAATGGCCAGTAGTGTACTAAATACCTCTTTACTAGTCTTCGAGTTTATACACTATCAGCCAGAATGTTGCCGGCCGTAGTGGCCGTGCGGTTCTAGGCGCTGCAGTCTGGAACCGCGAGACCGCTACGGTCGCAGGTTCGAAACCTGCCTCGGGCATGGATGTGTGTGATGTCCTTAGGTTAGTTAGGTTTAAGTAGTTCTAAGTTCTAGGGGACTGATGACCACAGCAGTTAAGTCCCATAGTGCTCAGAGCCATTTGAACCAACCAGAATGTTATGACCATCGACCTACTGTCAATATAAACCCGTCCAGTCGATAGTAGTCTCATCTGGCGAGGAATGGCTGCCAGTCAGACATTTACACGGTGCATGTAGTATCAGTGAGCGCGATCTACCTGTTTCACCGAGGGCGGATTGTGATGGCCTGGAGGTTCGGCACTAGCTTTTCGGGGACTGTACGACTTGTCGGGTGGTCGACGAGTGCTAAGGCGAGTGTCCTCAAGACGTGGCGATAGCAAGCTGCAACCACGCCCAGACGTCGTTACAGATGGCGGGCATCGTATGGTGGGAAGACCGCTAAAACCGGACAGGCGGCGAGCTGTGGCGGAACTAACATCATACTTTAATAATGGGCAGAGTACAGGAGTGTCTGAATGCGCAGTGCACCTAACCCTCCTAACGATGTACCTCTGCAGTCGACGACCTGTGCATGTACCAATGTTAACTCCTCGACATCGACAACTACGACTGAAATGGGCACATGAGCATCGCCACTGGACGGTGGCGCAGCGCAGAGCGTCGTTTGGTCTGATGAATCCCGACTCCTTCTTCATCGTGCCAATGGGAGGGCGCGTAACCCTCGTCTTCCAAACGAATAACTCCTTGACGCCTGTACTGCAGGGCGGAGACAAGCTGGCGGCGGCTCCATTATTCTCTGAGGAACATTCACGTGGGCATCCATGGGTCCATTGAACTCGTTCAAGGCACCATGACGGCCAAAATGGCTTGGTTCAAATGGCTCTGAGCACTATGGGACTTAACATCTATGGTCATCAGTCCCCTAGAACTTAGAACTACTTAAACCTAACTAACCTAAGGACAGCACACAACACCCAGCCATCACGAGGCAGAGAAAATCCCTGACCCCGCCGGGAATCGAACCCAGGAACCCGGGCGTGGGAAGCGAGAACGCGGCCAAAATCTCACACCGGTTACAGACCACGTGCACCCCTTCATGACGATCATTTTTCCCGGCGGCAGTGACATTTTTCAACAAGATAATGCGCTATATCTTAAGACCAGGAGTGTGATGCAGTGGTTCGAGGAACACAGTGGCGCTTTTCCAGTTGATGTGCTGGCCCGAAAATCGCCAGATCTGGACTCATTCGAAGACATCTGGGATGTGATTTAATGTTGCATCAGAGTTCATCGTCCCCCTCTCCGGAATTTACGGGATTTAGGTGACTCGTGTGTGCAGATATGGTGCCAGCTCCCTCCAGTGACCTACCGATGACTCACTGCTTCCATGTCACAATGCGTCACCATTGTTATCCGTGCCAAAGGCAGACGTACCCACTATTAGGTAGGAGGTCATAATGTTATTGCTGATATGTGTCTATTACAACTAGCAGTTGTAAATAAATTCACGTTAGCAAGTATGATCTGTCTGTTGCTGAGACTTTTATTGCAGTCGCTAGAGAACGCGAGTAATAGCGACCGGTTGTGGGATGCGGTAAGCCACGTATGGCAACAGCGTCGCTGCGACCTGAACTGGCAATACAAATCACTTGTCTCATGGACCAAATGTCCTCGATAGCGACTCTTATTTCTTCTCCTCCCTCATCGTGAGATATTTCGTTCCCGTGAGAGGACACAGCCGAAACAAGAGTGCACAAACTTTTTTGCGATAATTGCGCTAGGGGCATTCAATAAGTAATTCAACAATTTTTTTTCCTGAAACCAGTTTGGTTTAATTCAGGATTCCAGTTCACCATATTACTCAGCACTCATTTGACTACAGAACCGTATTTTCCAATCTCCGTTAAATGCTGCACACAGTGTCGATTTACAATTGAAGTTCTGGGCCCCCAACTCGCCATAACTGAACCCAATCGAACACATCTGGGATGCGATTGAATGTTGCGCCAGAGCTCATCGTCCTCCTCTCCGGAATTTACGGGACTCAGGTGACTCGTGTGTGTGCAGATGTGGTGCCAACTCCCTCCAGCGACCAAGGCCTCATTGCTTCCATGTCACGATGCGTCACTGCTGTTATCGATGCCATTTGACAAAAGAACCCTATTTTCCAATCTCCCACCACCTTACTGGGTGGCCGGCCGAGGTGGCCGAGCGGTTCTAGGGGCTACAGTCTGGAACCGCGCGACCGCTACGGTCGCAGGTTCGAATCCTGCCTCGGGTATGGATGTGTGTGCTGTCCTTAGATTAGCTAAGTAGTTCTAAGTTCTAGGGGACTGATGACCTCAGAAGTTAAGTCCCATAGTGCTCAGACTCTGCTAGTCGACGTCGGAGCCAACGTCTTCCTGCATCAGTAACCTCTCCATCATCGACGGACTGCTTCTCACGGATTTCATCCTTGATTGGGCCAAAGAGATCGTAGTCAGAAAGTACAAGATCGGGGCTGTAAGGTGGATGAAGAAGAACAGTTCAAGGAAGTTTTGAGGAGCACCTTTCGGATGCGCAGACTTATGTCAGGCCTTGCGTTGTTACAGAGAAGTCTGTTTACATTTTTGTGGCGACGAACACGCTTAAGCCGTTTCTTCAATTTCCTAAGGGTAGCACATTGCACTTCACAGTTGATCGTTGCACCATGAGGAAGAACATTAAACAGTATAACCCAATTAGAGTCTCAGAAGACCGTCGCCACGACTTTACCGACTGAGTGCACGGCGTTAAAAATTTTCTTCAGGGGGGAGGCGACATGGCGTCCCTAAATGGATCACCGTTTTTTTTTTTTTTTTTTTTTTTTTGCTCGAAGTTGTGAAACCAGTTTTCATCGCCTGCGGCAATGATCGTCAAGAAATTGTCACTATCAGTTTCGTAACGCGCAAGCAATTCCACACAGATGGTCCTTCGTTTGGTCTTTGTGATCTATCGTTAGGCAGTGAGGAACCCATCGGGCGCACATCTCTGAGCACCCCAGTGTGTCAGCACTACCAGCAGAGACGTCCAGTTGAGCAGCGAGGTGTTTGGCCATAATCGTAGATCACCTTGAGTGAGAGTGTCCACACGTTCCAGCATTCACAGCCGTGTGCTGCTGGCCGGCACACGGGAGACCGAACAGATGTGCGCGAACTTCTTGCGATGTTTACAGATTCCTCGACCGACTCAACTTGCTTTTGCTCACTGCCAGGTCTCCGTAGACATTCTGCAAGCGCCTCCGAATATCTGCGATGATCTTTTCTTCCTCCAAAAGAAACTCAGCAGAGCTCTCCTCTTTACAGACGCCATTTTGAAGCCTACGTATAGTTTCGCCACCTGTTGGAACTTAATGAAACTACAGGGGCTGGAGCGGGAATATTTCACGACATCCCACAGAAAATTCTACATCTACATCTACATCCATGCTCTACAAGCTACCTGACGGTGTGTGGCGGAGGGTACCTTGAGTAGCTCTATCGGTTCTCCCTTCTATTCCAGTCTCGTATTGTTCGTGGAAAGGAGGATTGAGGTATGCCTCTGTGTGGGCTCTAATCTCTCTGATTTTATCCTCATGGTCTCTTCGCGAGATATACGTAGGAGACAGCAATATACTGCTTGACTCCTCGATGAAGATATGTTCTCGAAACTTCAACAAAACCCGAACCGAGCTACTGAGCGTCTCTCTTGCAGAGTCTTACACTCCGTTGGATCATCTCTATCTCTTCTAAAATCAACCCTATCTGGTACGGATCCCACACCGGTGAGCAGTATTCAAGCAGTGGGCGAACAAATGTACTGTACCCTACTTCCTTTGTTTTCGGATTGCATTGCCTTAGGATTCTTCCAATGAATCTCAGTCTGGCATCTGCTTTACCGACGATCAACTTTATATGATCATTTCATTTTAAATCACTCCTAATGCCTACTCCCAGATAATTTACGGAATTAACTGCTTCCAGTTGCTGACCTGCTATATTGTAGCTAAATGAAATGCATCTTTCTTTCTATGTATTCGCATCACATTACACTTGTCTGCATTGAGACTCAATTGCCATTACCTGCTTTAACACTGTTAAACACTGCATTCAGTCGGGAGAATCAATCGTGTGGACAATTTGTTCCTTTTACGAAAGATTGCGAATTCCAGATGCGTACGAAGCCTTTTTGGACGATTTAACACAGACTCAGTGATTGCAGGCTCTCTTCGACACAGCTGAAACTTCCCCACTAATTACAGGGCCAACGTGATCATCAAATGATTCAGAAAAAACTCATTCGTTCATTCACTCCGGAACAAAAAAAGTCACAAACCTTATTTATGAAGGAAATTGTGTATTAAATCCATCTCCATTACATGTCCAGATCTCCGGTGATTCCACGTCTTAATTTTTTTTCCGTTTACAGTCTCTTTCTATTCAAACAAACCGCTAGCGGCACAAATGTTAATTGGCTCGCTTTAGCGAGGAGAAAAGCAGAATATGTATCTCTCAGAAACACGTCAATCCCTCAATCGATACTCCAGAAGCTGTCCTAGTTACCACTCCAACAACCATGGAGAATGCATATATGCATCTCTGTTATTTCAAAGAATAAACGCACTAGAAAATACTTTGGCGTCGTCGAGCTGTCGCCGCATATGTTACGAGAAAATCAGATCAGATACTTTTCCAAAGTGAATGAATGTGGATGGTTTGATTGACAATGATTAATTGGTGCGTGGTAGAGGGTATTTTCTGTGGGGACATTACAATGCCCCTCCCAGCGAGCGAAGTTTGTGAGCCTAATTTTGATTTACCGAACACACTTCGCGAGCTATCTACTAGTGTGGGTAACCCGGAAGTGATGAGTGTCAGTCCTCCGACTGAAAAAAATTAATTATGTTTAAGACAGACGAAGAAAAGAAACATTGAAAACAGAAGAAATGAAGAGACAGGTACCGCGGCTGTATTGCTTTTACGTGCATCAGGGTGTTATGTTTGCTGTGCACAACCAAGGAAGATGATCTTTCATGAAACTGTTATCAGGGTCTACCCATTCGGGAACTTTCTTAAGCAGGGAAACCTTGGAAAACCTCTTAAGCCTAGACCGCCAGCCTGCGGTACATAGAAGATAGGAAAGCCTACAGAAGAGAAAAAATAATTTTCAAATTGATCTCTAAATGAAAGATAGGTATCGATTTATATAACGATTTGGAGAAGAGTGATTTGTGCCTCTAGCTAAAAAAAATTTACACTAAATAACTCGAGTTTTTTTTACAATCTTGTTCCCAGGACAATATCTTGCGATGCTGAAACTCCCCCGGATCTTGCATGTCCCCGACGTCCACATTTGTAGTCGGTCTTCTACGCGGCCCACAATGGGAAGAGTAGAAGGAACAGGGATACCAGATTTCACATGCAACATTCATTCCAAAAGAATTAGCAATGACCGAAAGGGAAACTCTTCCTGTAAAAGAACTGGTTAGGTTGCACCGTCCAAGATTCTCCTTTTTGAAAACAAAATCCCTATGGCTTCATGCATCCTTTTTCTTACGATGTACTGCAAGGAATTTAGCCATTGACTTAAAGTTTCCATTTATCCATTGACTAATGCTGTTGCCGAAAACATCATAATATTTACTCTAGTTTGAATTTTCTTTTGGACTTCGCATCACCACTTGTGCTTGTAAGTCCAAAAATTCCGACACATTTTCTGTCAATGATTTGTTCTTCGTAATTTAAAGGATTCATGCAACTTGCAGTAGATTTTGGATTCAAATCATCGAATAATGGAAAGTGTGGTTCATTTTATACAAAGACATAATCCATCATTTCCTTGAAAAGTCATATCATTTATCTATACTCATAAAATTTTTATCCTAAATATATATATTTCTCCGCTTGATTGCTGTAATGTAAAAGTTATTAGTAGTGAGGAATGTGGATTCACTTCTTTCATTTATTCTCTGATTCATCCGGCATTCATACATGCACATATATGGAAATGGATTTTCAAACAAAATTCCAAAGTGAACAAGACCCATTAAATAACTACTAATTCTATGAATCTTAATTTCTTTTGACATTCAACAATAAATCAAGAACTCTTAACGTCTAATTATGATACTTTTTTGAAGTTCAACATCAGTCAGTTTCCCCTCGCGTTTGATGCGAGTCTCTTACAAAGCATATCTGTGTCGTCTATATCGATTCTAACTCTCGCGCCGACGTCAATTGTTTTGCGCGGGAAATTATCTTTGCGGCGTTAACCGTCACTCATGATTCACTGCCTAAACGCATCACTTCACACGTTTACACATGTAAGCATGCACTTGAAATTATATATGGACATTCTCTGGGAACCTCTTTTGATTATGCAGCGTCATTTTCGGGAAATATTTCTTTCTTCTTGAAGGTCATTCAGATCCTTTATAATTCTTGATGACATTAGCAATGCTAAAGTTCCATGTTTACCCAAACACAGGTGAAGCCTATCTCCACTGTCTTCTTTGCAGCACTCGATAGTAATAGTTAGTCACTATTTCTACAATCTGTGTCACTCATTAATTATTTCAGTTTAAAGTTTTCTAACACTAAACACACACAGTTTATTGTTATGTTTTTACGAGCGTTCATCTCTGTCACTTGCAATGGGGAGCAGTATGTGCTTGTAGAGGGTTCGATCAAACCCCATTTCAACATGCGATCTATTTCCTTTTGAACTTGAGCCTTTAACCTCCAGGGAACAGGATAGAATGTTCTACAATACGTTTAGTGCGGCTTAACGTAGAGATGGCATATATATCCCTTAATAACTCCTGGCCTTTCATCAAAAACGTTTTCATACATTAATAATAATTCATTGAGCTGCTTCTTCTGATCTTCGATAATGCAGTCGGATTCATTTAACTTTTCAAACACTAATTGACCGAAATCTTCTTTGACTTGGAACTCATTAATTACATGCTCTTTCGAATTTTGTGCCGTCCTGGTTACTTGCACACTGATCCCACAATTATACAGTATGTTCTCGTAAGGCTTTTTTTTTCTCAACAACTCCAACTCAATTTCTTGTTTATTAACATTCAACCAAATTTTTCCTGTCTTAAAATCTATTCTGCATCCGTATTGACGTAGGCTATCGACTCCGATAATGCAATCTACCACCAAATTTTTCACAACAAGGAATGTGCTTAATATTGCTACATTTCCGAATTCCACACCAAGTAGTGACTGCACCTTTACATTAGCCGATCGAGCCCCAACGGCGACTATTATTCTGCAATTTTGAACTGGAAAAATTGGTACTCGTCTTATATTTCTGATCCTGTTGAATAGTGCCTCCGAAATAACATTTGTGGTTGCAGCTGTGTCTAAAACCGCCACTATAGGTATGGTCTGCATAATGACTTGCACTTCGGCTACTGCCACCTGTTCCTTATCCTCATCTTGTGGTTCTAAGTCCTCGGTCATTTCATCTGCTAGTAATCGTCCATCATTATACGTTAGCATGGGTACACATATCCTGTTGCCCCTCAACCAATTGTTGACCGCTCCTCCGGGGCACGAGTGGGTCCTTACAAGTTTGTTGGATTTTGATTTGTCTGCTGGTTGACATCATCCGTCACTTCGGTAATTACCGGTTGATTCGTAGATGTCCATCCCCACTGATGTTGGCTATTTGAATTCATTCCCCCCGGTTGATTCCACTCTCTATTATTGTTATTATTCGAGGCTTGAGGTCTGAAATTTCTTTCGTTCCCCCACACGGGATTGTATCTTTTCCCGTTCCTGTTGTTCCTTGAATAGCCCCTCGCAAGACCATTGCCGGGACTACTATTGAGATTTTGAGGGGTTTCTCCATTATTTAACGATCTCTGTTCATTCCTTCTAAGTGTCGATTGATCGCCATTGGTATAACACATACTTCCACCTTGCCTACCGTTTGGCGGAGGTTCTATCTCCCTATATTGGAATCTGTTATTACGGGCTTTCTGATTTTTCTCTTCCATAATATCTATATGGTCTAACGTCGTGAGGAACGACTCCAAGTCTTTGTCGTTTCCGTAAATCAATTGATTCCGGATGCTAGTTGGTAGTCTTGCCTTAAGTATGTTTATTATGTCTGGCAAGGGCATAGGTCTGTCCCAGTATCTCGTTTTATTTATATATTTTTCGAAATACTTTCTAAGACTTCCTTTCGAAAAGGAGAAAGGCTCTGGGTAGAGCACCTCCTGCCTTAGGCGTTCCTGTACCCCTTCTGACCAGAACTTTGGTAAAAACGCCTTCTCAAAATCGTCATATGTCGAGCAAACAGAAGTCATGTCCGAGGCCCAGATCGCCCCCGAACCTTGTATATATCCTGTAACAAAACTGATCTTCTGCCACTCCGACCAATTTCTGGGTAGCACTCCTCTGAAACTTCGAATAAAAACAATTGGATGGACCCCCCTTTTGTCAGGGTTAAAAATCTGGAATTGCCGATGCTTTATCATTTTTTCTTCGGCATGGCAAAGGCTTTCGTAATCTCCGTTAGATAAGAATTCACGCGAACAACCAGCTTGTGGCAATTTAATGTTTGAATTACTTACACAAGTCGGTATTGTGTGCGAATGGGCAGTAACTGGCTCTATAGTCGCTGCCAACTTCTGTTGCTGCCCTGTATTCATTTGTTCTGAACTTTGTTGTGAAGCGCGAATCGACTCTTCTATCGTTTGTTTCCAATGCTCCAAATCAGCACCTAACTGCTGTCGCACCTCCTCAAGTCCTTTCGCAAACAAATTCTCTTCCTGTTTGCCAGATAAACTCTGGAATGCCGCCTTAACATTTTGCTCAACGTTTTCACACATTAGCCTTTTGTTTTCTAATGTGATTTCGGATAATTTACCCGTTAATACGTTAATTTGGTGGTCTATAACGTCTTGACGCTCTGTCAGATGTTCAACGCTTTCCTTTAGGTTAGTCTGTGTACGTGCCAATTCAGGAAGCTGCGCAGTTGCACATGACATGGCGTCTTGCTTTTGTACTAATTGCGGAACCATTTCCACTTGTTCCCGTACAGTATCTATCTTAATAGCCACATACTCCTTCATTTCGACACGTACGCGGTGAGTAGATTCCTCACATTGTGCTTTCACCAATTCTATTTGTGCAGTTAATTTTCGTTCCGTCTCTTCGGCCTGATCTTTGAGTTCCTTGGTCTTCGCCTCTATCCGCTGCTCTAATTCGGAAAAACTGTCTTGTAACTGCTGCTTAATCTCAGTCTGGACTAATTTCATTTCTTCTTGAGTTTGAGTGACTGTCACTAATTGTGCTTTAATATCGGTTTTCAGATTTTGCTGCCCTTCAGTAACTGAGGCTAATTTCGTATTCAAATCATTTTGCCCTTCAGTAACTGAGGCCAATTTCGCGTTAATGTCGGTTTTCAAAGTATTCATGCTCTCGGTTATCATCTGCATCTGTCTCATGATAATTACAAGTGGATCTAATCCCTGATGTGTACTTGCTGTTACACCTCCAGCCGTGTCTACAGGGCGTTCTATTGTGCTATCTGTAACCATCGGTCCTACAACACTTCTTACTGCATCATTATTATCAGTGCTAACAGCTGAAGGCTGTTGCGTGCTGCTATTCTCTGCTTGACTCATCCTAAACAATGCCCTAGTTAAAACCATATAAATGTTCTACTGTCACTATATATAACTCCCTTTTACTGTCACTATATGTAACTCCGTTCACACAAGAGTACTTCTGTGTCTACTTTCTTAATGTACATATACAGATAAATGCAACTGGGACAGGTCTATCAAAACACATCTAACATGAACACAATTAATCAATGTTTAAATATCAAAAAACACTAAGCAGAAAAGCGTATACTTCAACTATACTAGCAAGCTTTAATAATAAAAATATAGATCTAACACAATTAATCAATGTTTAAATATCAAAAAACACTAAGCAGAAAAGCGTATATTCAACTAAACTAGCAAGCTTTAATAATAAAAATATAGATCTGACCTTTTCTCTGCGTCCAGTGTGCTGTCTTTCGGATTTATTTGTAGATCCAATTATATCACCTGCGAGTCTTTCCTCTCTTTTCCGAGCGTCAGTTAGGTTAGCTCGTCGTAGTTGACATGACCCAGAGAACAAAATTATTTTAGCAACGTCCAAAAACATGTCCTGTCAGGGATTGGCCATTTTAACACTGTTAAACACTGCATTCAGTCGGGAGAATCAATCGTGTGGACAATTTGTTCCTTTTACGAAAGAGTGCGAATTCCAGATGTGTACAAAGCCTTTTTGGACGATTTAACACAGACTCAGTGATTGCAGGCTCTCTTCGACACAGCTGAAACTTCCCCACTAATTACAGGGCCAACGTGATCATCAAATGATTCAGAAAAAACTCATTCGTTCATTCACTCCGGAACAAAAAAAGTCACAAACCTTATTTATGAAGGAAATTGTGTATTAAATCCATCTCCATTACATGTCCAGATCTCCGGTGATTCCACGTCTTAATTTTTTTTTTCCGTTTACAGTCTCTTTCTATTCAAACAAACCGCTAGCGGCACAAATGTTAATTGGCTCGCTTTAGCGAGGAGAAAAGCAGAATATGTATCTCTCAGAAACACGTCAATCCCTCAATCGATACTCCAGAAGCTGTCCTAGTTACCACTCCAACAACCATGGAGAATGCATATATGCATCTCTGTTATTTCAAAGAATAAACGCACTAGAAAATACTTTGGCGTCGTCGCGCTGTCGCCGCATATGTTACGAGAAAATCAGATCAGATACTTTTCCAAAGTGAATGAATGTGGATGGTTTGATTGACAATGATTAATTGGTGCGTGGTAGAGGGTATTTTCTGTGGGGACATTACACTGCACCATGTGTCATTTCGCTGCAGATCCTCCTGCACTTCAGTACAATTTTCCATTATTACAACCTCTCGATATACCACAGCATCATCCGCAAAAAGCCTCAGTGAACTTCCGATGTTATCCACAAGGTCATTTATGTATATTGTGAATAGCTACGGTTCTACGACACTCCCCTGCGGCACATCTGAAATCACTCTCACTTCGGAAGACCTCTCTCCATTGAGAATGACATGCTGCGTTCTGTTATCTAGGAACTCTTCAATCCAATCACACAATTGGTCTGATAGTCCATATGCTCTTACTTTGTTCATTAAACGACTGTGGAGAACTGTATAGCACGCCTTGCGGAAGTCAAGAAACACGGCATCTACCTGGGAACCCGTGTCTATGGCCCTCTGAGTCTCGTGGACGAGTAGCGCGAGCTGGGTTTCACACGATCATCTTTTTCGCATTCCTACAGAGTAGATTTCTAGTCTCCAGAAAAGTCATTATACTCGGACATAATACATGTTCCAAAATTCTACATCTGATCGACGTTAGAGATATAGGTCTAGAGTTCTGCACATCTGTTCGACGTCCCTTCTTGAAAACGGGGATGACCTGTGCCATTTTAAATCTACATCTACATCTACATTTATACTCCGCAAGCCACCCAACGGTCGTGGTGGAGGGCACTTTACGTGCCACTGTCATTACCTCCCTTTCCTGTTCCAGTCGCGTATGGTTCGCGGGAAGAACGACTGCCTCCGTGCGCGCTCGAATCGCTCTAATTTTACATTCGTGATCTCCTCGGGAGGTATAAGTAGGGGGAAGCAATATATTCGATACCTCATCCAGAAACGCACCCTCTCGAAACCTGGACAGCAAGCTACACCGCGATGCAGAGCGCCTCTCTTGCAGAGTCTGCCACTTGAGTTTGCTAAACATCTCCGTAACGCTATCACGCTTACCAAATAACCCTGTGACGAAACGCGCCGCTCTTCTTTGAATCTTCTCTATCTCCTCCGTCAACCCGATCTGGTACGGATCCCACACTGATGAGCAATACTCAAGTAAAGGTCCAACGAGTGTTTTGTAAGCCACCTCCTTTGTGGACTACATTTTCTGAGGACTCTCCCAATGGATCTCAACGTGGTACCCGCCTCACCAACAATTAATGTTATATAATCATTCCACTTCAAATCGTTCCGCACGCATACTCCCAGATATTTTACAGAAGTAACTGCTACCAGTGTTTGTTCCACTATCATATAATCATACAATAAAGGATGCTTCTTTCTATGTATTCGCAATACATTGCATTTGTCTATGTTAAGGGTCAGTTGCCACTCCCTGCACCAAGTGCCTATCCGCTGCAGATCTTCCTGCATTTCGCTACAATTTTCTAATGCTGCAACTTCTCTGTATACTACAGCATCATCCGCGAAAAGCCGCATGGAACGTCCGACACTATCTACTAGGTCATTTATATATATTGTGAAAAGCAATGGTCCCATAACACTCCCCAGTGGCACGCCAGATGTTACTTTAACACTTGCAGACGTCTCTCCATTAAGAACAACATGCTGTGTTCTGTTTGCTAAAAACTCTTCAATCCAGCCACACAGCTGATCTGATATTCCGTAGGCTGTTACTTTGTTTACCAGGCGACGGTGCGGAACTGTGTCGAACGCCTTCCGGAAGTCAAGGAAAATGACATGTACCTGGGAGCCTGTATCTAATATTTTCTGGTTCTTATGAACAAATAAAGCGAGTTGGGTCTCGCACGATCGCTGTTTCCGGTTCAAATGGCTCTGAGCACTATGGGACTTAACTTCTGAGGTCATCAGTCCCCTAGAACTTAGAACTACTTAAACCTAACTAACCTAAAGACATCACACACATCCATGCCCGAGGCAGGATTCGAACCTGCGACCGTAGCAGTCACGCGGTTCCAGACTGTAGCGCCTAGAACGCTCGGCCACTTCGGCCGGCGCTGTTTCCGGAATCCATGTTATTCCTACAGAGTAGATTCTGGATTTCCAGGAACGACATGATACGCGAGCAAAAAACATGTTCTAAAATTCTACAACAGATCGACGTCAGAGATATAGGTCTATAGTTTTGTGCATCTGCTCGACGACCCTTCTTGAAAACTGGGACTACTTGTGCTCTTTTCCAATCATTTGGAACCTTCCGTTCCTCTAGAGACTTGCGGTACACGGCTGTTAGAAGGGGGGCAAGTTCTTTCGCGAATTGGTATTCCGTTAGGTCCAGTTGACTTTCCTCTGTTGAGTGATTCCAGTTGCTTTTCTATTCCTTGGACACTTATTTCGATGTCAGCCATTTTTTCGTTTGTGCGAGGATTTAGAGAAGGAACGCTCTTCTAGAGACCTACGGTACTCCGCTCCAAGAAGGGGGCCAAGTTCCTTCGCGTACTCTGTGTAAAATCGAAATGGTATTATCAGGTCCAGCGGTCTTTCCTCTTTTGAGCGATTTTAATTGTTTCTCTGTCCCTCTAACCCGCATTGTTTCAACCGAAATCGTTCAAATGGTTCAAATGGCTCTGAGCACTATGGGACTTAACTGCTGTGGTCATCAGTCCCCTAGAACTTAGAACTACTTAAACCTAACTAACCTAAGGACATCACACACATCCATGCCCGAGGCAGGATTCGAACCTGCGACCGTAGCGGTCGCGCGGTTCCGGACTGTAGAGCCTAGAACCGCTCGGCCACTTCGGCCGGCCAACCGAAGTCGTCCGAGAATAAAATGTGTTGCATTACTTATGGAACGCCCGTCGCAGATGACTCGTCATTATGCCAGGTTAATTTCGACCGTGTAAATTTTGGCTGGCAGTGTGGTAGGAGTGATGTGAGCAGGTGGCGGCAGGTGCGGGGCATTGCCCAGTACCCGCGGCGTGGCTGGGAAGCCCGGACACTGTCTGCCTTACAGTGGCCGCGGGTTTCCCGACGCAACCGTCAGGGCCGACGGCTGTCGGCTGCCGGCTGCCGGCTGGTGGGTACGTTATTTACAAACTGGAGTGGCGGCGGCGGCGGCGGAGCCTCACCTTGGGCCCGTCCAAGGCGTTGTGAGGCCCCCGCTCCGGGAAAACTGACGGCCCCCGCCTGTTTATAAACACAGCGTTAACGCCCCACGGCCAGGAAGCTGACAGCTGACGAGCTAACCGGCCGTAATTACTGCCGTCTTGGCGTCGCACTCGGGCGGACCGCATCCTTCACCTTTGTTACTGCCTCGTCCGGTGCCAGTTGACACGGCGCTGCGGTCACATGTATGGTTTTGATCTCGAGCGCCGAACGTGCAGCTGCGCTAAGCTTCACACTTTTTCTGCGTATGTAGCAATTGCACTACAACTCGTACTGGAATTAGCACGTTCGTAAATTCTCTTTTCGAATACCGGTCTGCAGCTATGCTATCTACATCTCTGCTAACGGAAAAGAAACGCAACAACGAAAAATAATTAATGTACAAGGGCGTTTGAAAAGTCTACATCTACATCTACATGATTACTCTGCAATTCACATTTAAGAGCTTGCCAGAGGGTTCATCGAACCACAATCATACTATCTCTCTACCATTCCACTCCCGAACAGCGCGCGGGAAAAACGAACACCTAAACCTTTCTGTTCGAGCTCTGATTTCTCTTATTTTATTTTCATGATCATTCCTACCTATGTAGGTTGGGCTCAACAAAATATTTTCGCATTCGGAAGAGAAAGTTGGTGACTGAAATTTCGTAAATAGGTCTCGCCGCGACGAAAAACGTCTTTGCTTTAATGACTTCCATCCCAACTCGCATATCATATCTGCCACACTCTCTCCCCTATTACGTGATAAAACGAAACGAGCTGCCATTTTTTGCACCCTTTCGATGTCCTCCGTCAATCCCACCTGGTAAGGATCCTACACCGCGCTGCAATATTCTAACAGAGGACGAACAAGTGTTGTGTAAGCTGTCTCTGTAGTGGACTTGCTGCATCTTCTAAGTGTCCTGCCAATGAAACGCAACCTTTGGCTCGCCTTCCTCACTATATTATCTATGTGGTCTTTCCAGCTGAAGTTGTTCGTAATTTTAACACCCAGGTACTTAGTTGAATTGACAGCCTTGAGAATTGTACTATTTATCGAATAATCGAAATCCAACGGATTTCTTTTGGAATCATGTGGATCACCTCACACTTTTCGTTATTTAGCGTCAACTGCCACCTGCCACACCATGCAGCAATCTTTTCTAAATCGCTTTGCAACTGATACTGGTCTTCGGATGACCTTACTAGACGGTAAATTACAGCATCATCTGCGAACAACCTAAGAGAACTGCTCCGATTGTCACCCAGGTCATTTATATAGATCGGGAACAGCAGAGGTCCCAGGACGCTTCCCTGGGGAACACCTGATATCACTTCAGTTTCACTCGATAATTTGCCGTCTATTACTACGAACTGCGACCTTCCTGACAGGAAATCACAAATCCAGTCGCACAACTGAGACGATACCCCATAGGCCCGCAGCTTGATTAGAAGTCGCTTGTGAGGAACGGTGTCAAAAGCTTTCCGGAAATCTAGAAATACGGAATCAACTTGAGATCCCCTGTCGATAGCGGCCATTACTTCGTGCGAATAAAGAGCTAGCTGCGTTGCACAAGAACGATGTTTTCTGAAACCATGCTGATTGCGTATCAATAGATCGTTCCCTTCGAGGTGATTCATAATGTTTGAATACAGTATATGCTCCAAAACCCTACTGCAAACCGACGTCAATGATATAGGTCTGTAGTTCGATGGATTACTCCTACTACCCTTCTTAAACACTGGTGCGACCTGCGCAATTTTCCAATCTGGAGGTACAGATCTATCGGCGAGCGAGCGGTTGTATATGATTGCTACTTGGGGAGCTATTGTATCAGCGTAATCTGAAAGGAACCTAATCGGTATACAATCTGGACCTGAAGACTTGCCCGTATCAAGCGATTTGAGTTGCTTCGCAACCCCTAAGATACCTCCTTCTAAGAAACTCATGCTAGCAGCTGTTCGTGTTTCAAATTCTGGAATATTCCATTCGTCTTCCCTGTTGAAGGAATTTCGGAAAACTGCGTTCAATAAGTCCGTGCAAAGTCCTAGAGATGGCATCACCGGCGCGTATCGAGGTCATGTTTAGTTAGTAGCATGTTTGGGAAGAACCATAGAGTAAATATCTCTGGAGTTAGCATTACGTTCTGCGCATGCTGTCAACATTAAATCAGGATTGTCACGTGTTTTCGGGACTTCGCTGTGCGTGTGCACTTTCTGCAGCGTTTGAAGTTTATAATATCAATAGTTTTTGTTGTGTTTCACCGTTTGTTGATAGTGTAATAGCGATGGTGGATTACTGTTGTTGCTACGGATGCAAAGAAAAATATGTGAAATGAGGGATAGTAACTTTTCATGGGTACATACCATGTAGCTCTAATTATAGTTATCATGTTAGTAAGAGACATTGTATATGTTTAAAAATTTCGAGACTCATTATAATTAATGCTTGATTCTGTGGACCTATTTTTCTACGATTTTATGACTATATAATACATATTACGGCTCGTACCTAAGCGTACAAACAATGGCTTCCTCTCGTAAATTTGCTAGTGGAACAGGAAAGGGAATGGTTAGTTGTTTCAGCAAATACTTTCCTCCATGCATTTATCAGTGACTTGTCGATTATGTATATAGATTACTCAGTCTAATATTTATTTAATAAACTGGGAGCAAGTACGTAAAATGCGCTAAATAAATACTTCAAAGTGTCATCAATAAGAAAAATTGTGCTTCAAGTCGCCAAAACGAGAAAATAAATACGCAGAAATAGCAGAAAAAAAGGATGAATTAGCAGGGATATAATCGCTAATGTGTGGCAAATTCGATGTTTTTCGAACACTTGCAAAAGTATTAGCGTACTGTCAAGTCGTTTTGCAAGACTATCACTGAAAAAATGTACGTCATAATCTGTAATACTATAAAGTGCCGTATCATACCGAAAACCAAAAATCGAGTGCATCAGAACTGTGACACCTATCGCAAAGAAGCAGAATGTAATACCACTTGCCCTTAAAAGTTACGTAGCTGGTTTATTCCCGGTTTCAAATGGACACTGTTAAAATGTCTACGCAACGTATATAAATAATCCACGACACGTATGAAAAGAATCCGTCTGTACTAGGGATGTAGTGACATTCTAAATATACGGGGCGGTATACGGACAACGTCCCGAAAACACGTGACCAGGCCGGCAATGTATGCTGACAACACAAAATCTGTTCTCCGCATGTGAAGGCTTACTCCAGAGATATTTACTCTATGGAAAGAACGCACACCAAATTTCAGCCATCTTGGTCTATTTCTTTGTGTTTGGCATTCGTGTGAATCAAAGAAGTCGAGTGATTGTCAAAAAATATACGAAGAAGAATTTCGTGTGGTTATTAAACATTACTTTATGAAAGGCAAAACGCCTCAGGAGACTAAAGAGAAGCTTGATAAACATTACGGTGACTCTACACCTTCGATTAGATCAGTTTCTAAATGGTTTCAAAATTTTTGCAGTGGGCATATGGGCACAAGTGATGCTGAACGTTTTGGACGCCCTGTGGAAGTTACGACTCCAGAAATCATTGATAAAATACATGATATGGTGATGGATGACAGAAGAGTTAAGGTGCGTGAGATTGCTAGTGCTGTGGGCATCACCAATGAACGGGTGCATAATATTTTGCATAAACATTTGGACATGAGAAAGCTATCCGCAAAATGGGTTCCGCAATTGCTCACGCTTGACAACAAACGGAATCGTGTGAAGTGTTGCAGGGATGGTTTGCAGCTGTTCAGGCGTCGTTTCGGCACTGTGGATGAAACATGGATACATTACTATACTCCCGAGACCAGACAACCATCTAAACAATGGGGTACCAAGGGAGACACTGCACCAGAAAAGGCGAAGACCACTCCTTCGACCACAAAGGTTATGGCGACTGTCTTTTGGGATTCGCGAGGGATAATCCTCATCGACTATCTGGAAAAGGGTAAAACTATTACTGGTGCATATTATTCATCGTTATTGGACCGTCTGAAAACCGAGCTGCAAGAAAAACGCCGGCGATTGGACCGCAAAAAAGTCCTTTTCAATCACAACAATGCACCAGCACACACCTCAGCAGTTGTGGTCACAAAATTAATAGAAATAGGATTCCAACTCGTTTCACAGCCCCCCAGTTTTCCAGACTTGGTTCCCTCGGACTACTATTTGGCCGGCTGAAGTGGCCGTGCGGTTAAAGGCGCTGCAGTCTGGAACCGCAAGACCGCTACGGTCGCAGGTTCGAATCCTGCCTCGGGCATGGATGTTTGTGATGTCCTTAGGTTAGTTAGGTTTAAGTAGTTCTAAGTTCTAGGGGACTAATGACCTCAGCAGTTGAGTCCTATAGTGCTCAGAGCCATTTGAACCATTTGAACTACTATTTGTTCCCCAATTTGAAGAAATGGCTGGCGGGACAAAGATTTTATTCAAACGTGGAGGTGATTGCAGCAACTAATAGCTGATTTACCGACATGGACAATTCCTATTATTCGGAATGGATCAACAAATTAGAACAGCGTTGGACGAAGCGTATAAGTCTAAAAGGAGACTATTTCGAAAAATAAAAAAGATTAACCCCAAACACGTAAGTAGTTTTTATATTTGCACGGACTTTTCAAACACCCTCGTAGATAAATTAAATTTCAGGTATCCATTTGTCTAGGCGGTGCAGTGTGGGTCTCCCGCATCGTCCCCAACGTTCCTCGGAGTATGGGACCTCATCATCATCATCATTTGTCTAGGTAACATATTTAAGTGATTACCATAGTGAGATCACAGGTTAATGAAAGAAGCGAGATGATCCATTGAAAATGTGAGATGCTAGTGGGATGGATTTGCACTGCCGGCCACGGTGGCCGAGCGGTTCTAGGTTCTTCAGTCCGGAATCGCGCGACTGCTACGGCCGCAGATTCGAATCCTGCCTCGGGCGTGGATGTGTGTGATGTCATTAGGTTAATTAGGTTTAAGTAGTTCTAAGTTCTAGGGGACTGATGACCTCAGATATTAAGTCCCATAGTGCTTAGAGCCATTTGAACCATTTTTTGAATAATGTACACACGTAATATACATGTGTTAATGCTAACAAATGTGCTTAAGTGATAAATGGACAATTCGTTACGTTTATTTTCGAATTGTTACCTAGTAATTGTACTGCATCGGGCCTAATTCAATTCTTCAAGCATATGTGCATGACTTAAACATCTGAACTGAAACCGTCGTAGGACGGACACGGTATGCTACCACACATGGGTTCCTATACAAAATATGAAAGTAGAGGCCATTCATGTCGATTTCCAGAATACACTGGGGGACTCTGCTCCTTCATATTCAACTGTTGCCACGTGGACAAATTAATTTAAATTTGGTCGGGAGATGTTAGATGATGATCCGAGCAATGGTAGGTCAAGATGTGTCACTGCTCCAGAAATCATTGCAAAAGTGCACACCAATATCGTTCTGCACGGACAGTATGCTGGGTTATTTTTTGTTTAGGAATAATGTAACCTATCCCCGATGTTATTCAATCTGTATATTGAGCAAGCAGTGAAGGAAACAAAAGAAAAAACCGGAGTAGGTATTAAAATCCATGGAGAAGAAATAAAAACTTTGAGGTTCGCCGATGACATTGTAATTCTGTCAGAGACAGCAAAGGACTTGGAAGAGCAGTTGAACGGAATGGACACTGTCTTGAAAGGAGGATATAAGATGAACATCAACAAAAGCAAAACGAAGATAATGGAATGTAGTCGAATTAAGTCGGGTGATGCTGAGGGAATTAGATTAGGAAATGAGACACTTAAAGTAGTAAAGGAGTTTTGCTATTTGGGGAGCAAAATAACTCATGATGGTCGAATTAGAGAAGATATAAAATGTAGACTGGCAATGGCAAGCAAAGCGTTTCTGAAGGAGAGAAATTTGTTAACATCGAGTATAGATTTAAGTGTCAGGAAGCCATTTCTGAAAGTATTTGTAAGGAGTGTAGCCATGTATGGAAGTGAAACGTAGACGATAAATAGTTTGGAAAGAAGAGAATTGAAGCTTTCGAAATGTGGTGCTACAGAAGAATGCTGAAGATTAGATGGGTAGATCACATAACTAATGAGGAAGTATTGAATAGGATTGGGGAGAAGAGGAGTTTGTGGCACAACTTGACTAGAAGAAGGTTCAAAATGGTTCAAATGGCTCTGAGCACTATGGGACTTAACACCTATGGTCATCAGTCCCCTAGAACTTAGAACTACTTAAACCTAACTAACCTAAGGACAGCACATAACACCCAGCCATCACGAGGCAGAGAAAATCCCTGACCCCGCCGGGAATCGAACCCGGGAACCCGTGCGTGGGAAGCGAGAACGCTACCGCACGACCACGAGATGCGGGCACTAGAAGAAGGGATCGGTTGGTAGGACATGTTCCGAGGCATCAAAGGATCACCAGTTTAGTATTGGAGCGCAGCGTGGAGGGTAAAAATCGTAGAGGGAGACCAAGAGATGAATACACTAAGCAGATTCAGAAGGATGTAGGTTGCGGTAGGTACTGGGAGATAAAGAGGCTTGCACAGGATAGAGTAGCATGGAGAGCTGCATCAAACTAGTCTCAGGACTGAAGACCACAACAACAACAACAATGTAAACGCCGGCCTCTGTGGTCGAGCGGTTCTAGGCGCTTCCGTCCGGAACCGCGCTGCTGCTACGGTCGCAGGTTCGAATCGTGCCTCGGGCATGGATGTGTGTGACGTCCTTAGGTTAGTTAGGTTTAAGTAGTTCTAAGTTCTAGGGGACTGATGACGTCAGATGTTAAGTCCCAAAGTGCTCAAAGCCATATGAGCCATTTTTGATTGGTCGTGCGGTAGCGTTCTCGCTTCCCACGCCCGGGTTCCCGGGTTCGATTCCCGGCGGGGTCAGGGATTTTCTCTGCCTCGTGATGGCTGGGTGTTGTGTGCTGTCCTTAGGTTAGTTAGGTTTAAGTAGTTCTAAGTTCTAGGGGACTTATGACCACAGCAGTTGAGTCCCATAGTGCTCAGAGCCCTTTGAACCATTTGAACCATTTTTGAGTTGCACTTGGTCGTTAGATATGGGCATGGTTAATGCTGTTCGTGGATGACACTGCAGTTGTCATTCGATGATGTCCAACATGTGCTCGACTGGAGACAGATATGGTGACCGAGAAGGTCAAGGCAACATGTTAGGTTACAACAGTCGTATGTG
This sequence comes from Schistocerca nitens, assembly GCF_023898315.1. NCBI lineage: Eukaryota > Metazoa > Arthropoda > Insecta > Orthoptera > Acrididae > Schistocerca > Schistocerca nitens. Next base: position 979,403,571 of record NC_064615.1, on the reverse strand, counting down.
GGCGAGCGTCATCCTCTTGGAAAACACTGCCTGCAATGCTTTTCATGAATGGCAGCACAACAGGTCCAATCACCAGACTGACCTAAAAATTTTCAATTAGTTTCGTGTGACAACCAGGAGAGTTCACCTGCTATCATACGAAATCGTACAGCAGACAATAACTCCAGGTGTAGGTCCAGTGTGTCTAGCACGCAGATGGGTTGGTTGCACAGGCTCTCGACTGACCTCATTCTAACCAATACACGACTATCACTGGCAGCGAGGCAGAAACTGGTTTCACCAGCAAGATCAAGAGACCTCCTCCCTGTCCTCCAGTGAGCTCTCACTTGACACCGCTGTAGTCGGAAATGGCCGTGGTTTTGGGTCGCTGGAGTGCACGCTACAGGTCGTCTGGCTCAGAGCTGTCATTGAAATAACAGATTTGCAACAGTAAGTTATCACTGCTCATGTTACTCCTGGAGATGTAGTGCTATGCGGCAGATCCATACACCGACTCGATGGTCTTTCCTCTGGGTAGTGCCATGTAGCAGTCCAGAGCTCTGTATTTTTCTTGTGACCGCATATTCTCGTGATCACTGCTGCCAGCAGTCACGTACAGTAGCTACGTTCCTGCCAAGTCTTTCTGCAGCATTGGAGAAGGAATATCCACATTCTCGTAGCCCTATTACACGACCTTGTTCCAACCCAGGAGGTGTTCATTATGGCGTCATTATCGCCTTAAAGGCATTCTCGGTTAACATCAACTCAGCACGTCCAATCTCAAAGGTAACTAACGCTGATGACCGTTACAGCGTGTATTTACAGCAAACCTGATTTGCATCTTTACAGTTATCATGTATATCGCCACTCTTATGCGATCGACACGAAATTTAGCAGACATAATCTTTCAAATGTAGAAACACGCCTGCCAACTTCCATTTATGGCGCACAGGTTCTTCTTGTTGTTGTGATTTTTTTCTGTCAATGTATATTCTGCAAGCCATGTTATGCAGTTTGTTGATATCGAAAGTAGATATACCGATACGTTTAGCTGGTTGGTTGGTTGTTTGGGGAAGGAGACCAGACAGCGTGGTCATCGGTCTCATCGGATTAGGGAAGGATGGGGAAGGAAGTCGGCCGTGCCCTTTCAGAGGAACCATCCCGGCATCTGCCTGGAGCGATTTAGGGAAATCACGGAAAACCTAAATCAGGATGGCCGGACGCGGGATTGAACCGTCGTCCTCCCGAATGCGAGTCCAGTGGATACGTTTAGCATATGTCCTGAGTTTTCCCAGACTGTAGTTCTGTCCAGGGTAACATCCAGTGGTTCCTAACCAGAATTTTTTCGGCATCGCGATTTTAAACAGTCTCGTTTCTCTCTCAGTCGACCTCGAAGGAGGGCCTAACGTCGTGGGCAGACATGGCTACCGGTTCCGCGCCAATTTTTCATCTAGTCATTTGTGTGTCAAGTTACCTGCCTATACGTTTTTGTATATGTCCGTACGCTCTTATGTGTATTCTTTTTTGTCTTATTGTTTAACAATGGGCAAAAGAGAGTGTGCACATGCTTTACATACCTCAGTGAAGCTGGAATTCGTGTCGTTATAATTACGTTGAGTATGCATATAGCGCACTGATGGTACCTGCACTATTAGCTGAAGTATAGATCTGCAGTAGGAAAGACAGATCATGTTATGACCAATACTGATGTCCTTTGTGTCCTATATTATTGTACTGTAACGTTGAATATATTTTAATGTTGTCATTCTGTTCCCAGGCAAATTGGTACACTGGTTCTTGTTGAGTATCTCTGTACCAGTAATGCTCTCGGGACGACTGAACGATTCCGTGATGAAGCACATCGCTCTTCGTCGGATCTTCTCCATCTCTTCAATTAATCCAACTCACTAACGACCAATACCGAAGAAACGGTAGTTCAGTTGGTTGATTTTGTTGAAATGGTTCTGAGCACTATGAGACTTAACTTCTGACGTCATCAGTCCCCTAGGACTTAGAACTACTTAAACCCGACTAACCTAAGGACATCACACACATCCATGCCCGAGACAGGATTCGAACCTGCGACCGTAGCGGTCGCGTGGTTCCAGACTGAAGCGCCTAGAACCGCTCGGCCACGACGGCCAGCGGTTGATTTTGTAAGCCGTTTCTTTCATTGATGATTGATCTTTCCTGAAGATTCTTCCAGTGAATCTGTCAGGCTGGGCCGGCCGGAGCAGCCGAGCGGTTCTGGGCGCTACAGTCTGGAACCGCTTGACCGCTACGGTCGCAGGTTCGAATCCTGCCTCGGGCATGGATGTGTGTGGTGTAATTAGGTTTAAGTAGTTCTAAGTTCTAGGGGACTGATGACCTCAGAAGTTAAGTCCCATAGTGCTCAGAGCCATTTGAACTATTTTTTTGTCAGATTTTTCCACCAGTTGTTTCAAGCGCCCACACCGCTTTAGGCCACTATTGATTTACCGTAATTTTCCACAGTCACCCAGATCTAGATAGAGCTATACCTTCTGTAAATTGTGGTATGTGAGAATAAAAGACACGTCTCACTGTATCACAGCTACTCACTGACGTCGCAGTTATGAACTCACTGTGTTAGGTTTCATTTTGTCGATACTTTTTTCCGGGGAGCTAAGACATTCCGAAAAGGTACACATGATGTGTTAAAGTAGAATCTGCTTCACAAATTACAGTCACTCAATTCAGTAGGATGTCAATACGCATTGAATACTGATGAAATCTTCATTCATTCTCTGTAAAGCTGTCTCTGAATGTCTGAGTCATGCGTGATTACTACTAAATAAATATGGTATTTTCTTGTGGATTCAAAGATACTGTCAGTTTCATTAACTGTTGCGCGTGTTTCGAGCAACGAATTTCTTTCTTCATTACCATCATCATCACTAGCTTCATCACTTAACAATATCTACTTTTGTTAATGGCATCGGTATTTCACTGGTTTGTTGCTCTCCAGCATTTTTTCTTGTCTTATGCTAGTTTCATCTCTACGTGACTACTAGACCCAACATCCTCTCTAATCAGTTTCGAATATTTTGGTATTGGCATAGCCCACAGCTTTTCACCTCTGCTGATTTTTCCAGCGACAAGTCAACTATTCCTGAATGTCGTAGCGGACGCACCACTAACCTGTTCCATCTTCTGGTGACGGTCTCTTTACTTATCTTTTTAGTTGGTCTTCATTTTGTAATTTATGTGCCCACTTGATTTTAACTGTCTTTGATAGTAACACATTTCAAATGATTCCAGGCTCTTGTTTCCCGATTGTCCAGTGGTCCACGTTTTACTTACATACAGTACTGTTCTCCCGAAGTACGCTTGCAGGAATTTCTTCATCTCAGTGTTCGATACCAACAGAATTCTTTTGATTTTATTTAATCTGGAAGCCTGAAGTTCAAATACCCGTGCGGCCAAAAGCTTTAAATTTTCTGTGGCTTTCCTTAATCGCTTTTCTTTTTAGCAGCGACAATTTTTATCGCCAATCCGGCCTCCTTTTAAGAAAGAAAAGAAAAAATTCACCGTCCACTAACTCTAAAGTGTTTTCTTTTTTCTTTTTAGTTGCAGGCAAATTTTAAATAACGGGGCGCTTCTTCTTTTTCTTTCGCTTGCCATAATATTGGCGATATTCTCTTAATAGTAACTTGTGACTAGGTGCGATGGGTATCCCTATGATCTTTTAACATTGTGAGTGTATTTTAGACAATTCTTCACTAATTTTAATCTCCGCAAATAGTGGTGACATTGTACGTTACTTTTTACCACGTTGATTCACTTGAGGATGCGGCTTAAAGCCGCGAAACCATTCGCGTTTTAATAAACAACAATTTTACCAGCTGTGAGCGGAGTTCTTCCTAACATCGAGCCTTTCATCAGCTGAGGTTGCCCGGAATATAAAATAGTTTATATTGTAATCACAAAGTGCAGATGATACTTCTCGTTCCTTCAGTATTTATGGATTGAATGACAGTTTTACTTAAGGATGACTTATTGTAGATATTACTTTCAGTGGTTTGTGTCCCTTTTCCACGTTCCCATGACAGCTGCTGTTCCTTGCAGGTTGGCAGAAGCTGGAATCGAACTTGCACTTCTTACATTCACTGGTTTCACTTTCTCTACGCCTTTTTTATGGCTGCCTTGCACAATAGACTTTCTTGGTTTGCAGCTTTGTTATTTGTAGCTTACAAAGTCTCTCTGTGGATGTCCACGTTTTGCAGTCGATGATGTGTTGTCTTTTCATTTACATTCTTCCGTATTAGCCATAGTTCCAAAGACAGCAACCCGAAGAAAAACATTTTCTGTGTCTGTAATGGTAAAAACATGTGTTGCCGACTCTAAATCTGGACGGTGTAAAAATGAGAATCGGGTCTGGCGAACGAGCATTTCAGGTTGCAGTAGACAAAAAACAAAAACAATTTATGGATTTATGATGTTTAGTTCGCAATTAGAGCATCTGAGTATCACTTATATCTACGCTAAACCTAGTTACTGAAATGGGAATAAAACTCATTGACATATACGTATTGCATTCCAGCCCTTGGTAGCCATGTCTTTCAGACGCAGGCTGGAAGTCATTTCCGTGCCAGCTCAAGGAACACACAGGCTCATGAAATACGTTCTTCGCTTCCGGCAGTATACCTGAAACCTGGCAACAATGCAGAATGTTTGGCGACACTGTGAGTATCACGCTTCTTTTGAAACGGATTTCCTCTTGGTTTCAGATGTTAGAATTTTTCATTGCGATTTCGGCGTTAAGCCATTTTGAAGCATGACATTTTGACATATCGATGGTAGGCAATGAAAACCTCGTAACTATTTTGTTAAATTTTGCAGATGAAGCAAAAGTGGTTTCTTAAAAAACGGTATGAAATGATAAAGTAAGTTTATACATGTGCAATTCTGGGTTCCCGGGTTCGATTCCCGGCGGGGTCAGGGATTTTCTCTGCCTCGTGATGACTGGGTGTTGTGTGATGTCCTTAGGTTAGTTAGGTTTAAGTAGTTCTAAGTTCTAGGGGACTGATGACCATAGATGTTAAGTCCTATAGTGCTCAGAGCCATTTGAATCATTTTTGCAATTCTATAGTAGAAGCCTAGTTGTTGAAAGATTAGAGAAATCCATGCACTTTCAAATCTCTCTTTGATTATGGAGTAACTGGTTACTGGAATTATGAGTTTTCAGAGACAGATGGGATTATGAGTTTTTTATTGCCTACCATCGATATCTTTATCTCTGTCTGTAAGACAAATTCTTATGCTTCAAAATTGTTTTAATATCGAAAATGCAATCTCAGAATAAAATTCTAACAGCTGAAAGCAAGATAAAATCCTTAAAATTTTTTATAGAAGCTGTGGACCCATACCACAAGAACATAATCATGATGTTGCTTCCTAAATGGCACACTTGTCATTTCCATTGAATAATCTGAATGGTTTTGACTTACGACATACATCAGGTTATCAGTGTTATGATTTTGAGAGGCAGTTCCATGCTTCCTCAAGACATATACATAGTTTACAATTTTAATACTTGAATTATTGTGTTAATTCTTTAACTTAAGAGTATACATATTAATGAGTAGCATTTTACATTTAAATTTTTTAGTTTTCGTTCATAATTACATGAAATACTCAAAATAAAATATTTGTTGTCCCTAGAAGCCGTCAGATAGACGACCTGCAGCAACTAGTAGGTGGCGAGATTAGCTGTTTAGTAATATGAATGAAACTAGCACATTTTCATTATTTTGTAGTTCATTGTTTATAAGATGTACATTGCCCAATAGTTGTATTTTGCTTTCCTTTTCCTGAAAGATCTGAAGATGGTGATTATGGACCAAAATCGATAGTATGATGATAAGTTGTTTGTGGTCACCTACTGGAAATATAGAAAAATTCTGTGCTTCGTGAATGACTGTCTTTCTTGGACACTTTGTTGCATCTTGTAAATAATAAAATTAATAGAGATGGTTAAAGCTGAAGTGCTGCGTTATGGATGTAATTCGTTTTAACCTTGTTTATATGGGACAGAGTCGTTTCAATTTCTCATAGTCACGGTTTTATGCATGCTTACAGTAGTCTATCGGTTTCCGCACGCCCGGAGCGTGTGTCCCACTGACATCTGCAACGGTTAAATCGCTTGGCTTTCATGTAATAGGAATGCCGTTTAAATCCCTCGATGGCCATCCAGATTTACAGTTTATGTTGTTTCCCCAATCATTTAAAGGCAAATATCGGAATCATGCTTTTGAAAAGGGCATGGTCCATTTCCTTCTCCATATTTGTCCTGTCAGATCTTGTACTTCACTCGTAATGAAGTAGGTATAGCGGAGTGTTATATCCTGATATTCCTTAATTTCAACTGTCTGCCTCTGTCTCGCCTCCTCTCTCTGAGCAAATGTCTGTAATGTATTTTTCCCATAGGGAAAACGGTTGTTAGTTTTGCAGAATTCATGCTTGAGAAATACCACAAAACTGTCGAACGTCGGTTCCTCACGATACGGGCATTTTTAAATTTATCAGCGGAACCTGTATCTGGATCGCCAGTTGTGTTTATACATGTGCTTTTAAATAATAAAAATGCAAAGTGTTTATAAATGTGCTTTTAGGTAGTAAAACTGCAAAACGTGACCACAAATATGCCTTGATTACATCTAGTCAATTGTTTAAATTCGAACGTAGTGAGTCATTATGACTGGTGTTCGTGCAGTGTACTGAAATATTACAGAGTGTCCTTTCGTTATAAACTGTTTATACTCTATTTGTGTGCTAATATCCTGGAATGTGAAGTCAAGCATAACGTTTGGGCTTCATTTTCGCTGACATAGGAAGCCATATATAACGTACGTTACTTCGTTTAACCCTTTATAAACTGTTAAGTGTTTGTTTTTAAATGTTTATTTGTGAAATAGACTTTGTGTGTATCTTTTGTTTATGTGATGCCATCTGAATGTTATGCAAAGCTGCTGAAAGAATCTGGAACACGCAGCCTTTTAATTCTGATCACTTAAATTCCCGACTCTTCATCTTGGAAGAATTACTCTGCTACACATGCGTACAATCTACTCCGGGTTACAGTCAAGATGATGATGTACTAGGTACTGATGTAAACAAATTATTGTTGTACTGAAACATTTAATCCGTTTTACTATCATTATTATGAAGTCATAGGCATACATGGTACGTTAAAAGTGAGGGCAACGATGAATTATGTTGAAGATAGGGAAAGCGAGGGTGGGAAAGCCAAAACAGACGAAATGCAATCAACAGTGTATATCCCCTCACTCCATGAGACGCTGGTAATTGATTTGGCATCTAGAATGGAGCACTGGAGTTACAGGCTTCTTCAAATAAAATTACTTCAGAATTACGTCGTTGAGATATTGAAGTTCAGTGTTTATCCCTTCAGGGGCCAGCGACCTTGCCGCAGTGGTTATCGAAGTTTAGTGCTGTCGGGCTTGGCAAGCACTTGGATGGGTGCCCCTCATATATTGGCTTGTGAGGCCGATGGAGGAGCTACGTGACAGAGAAGCAGCGCCTCCGGTCACGAAAGCTGACAACAGCAGGGAGAACGGCGTGCTGATCACATGCCCCTCCATAACCGCATCCAGTAACGCCTGCGGCTGAGTGACATGGTCGGTACCATCGAGCCTTCCGAGGCCTGTTCTGACGGAGTTTAGTTAAGTTTAGTTCCTCCCTTCGTGTTCTTACGCAACGGCCTTGCCGCAGTGGATACACCGGTTCCAGCAGCACAGGCGATACCACGAGAACTTCAAAAACTTCCTGCAGATTCCACTGCAGACAGCAATCGCCAGAGTCCTTCCCAGCCTGTGACCCTCAGCACCGCCACCAGCCACCTCACCACACTCACCACAAGAATAACGTGTGCAGTGATAGTGAACAAGTGCAACACAAAAGATAAAGTGCTTTCTCTTCTCGCATCAAATAGTGAAGTATAGTAGTATAAAGTGTTTCTTCCTAGTGGAATCAGTGACACAAAGTGCTCCTTAGTGGAAAGTGCCAACTACTCATTATTATTAGATATTTGATTTCCTTTACTTTGTGCCTATAAAATTCTATTGATTACTCACACTATCCCTTCTGCTTCTCTTATGTAATATGACAAAAATTTCTTTCTTCAATTAGGTATATTCTGTAGTATATGTAAAAAAAAAAAAGTTTCTTCCACTTCTGCTCCACCTATCATGGTGACGTTTCCTTCATACAGTCCCACTAAACAGTGTAACTAGAGGAAAAGATCAAACCAGAATACACAATGTGCCTGTGTCATCACAAGTGCATCACATACAGAAACATAAACTCAAATCAATGCAACGATGCCAAATATAAACTGTTATGTCTGTCCTGCAATGTCTATCCCCCTCAAAAAAAAAAAAAAAAAAAAAAAAAAAGACGACAAATGGCCATGTAAAAGGGTTTAAGGAACAAACAATAAGAGAAAAACGAAAAAGGAAAATATAAAAACGAAAACATATAAAATGACAATAATATTAATCATCACTAGGATAATAGATTAATAGAATAAAAAGTCTTTTTTTAAATGTATCGTTGTTAAAATATTTAAATAAATATATATGGTTACAAAAAAAAAAAGTTCCCGTGAGATCACCGAAGTTAAACGCTGTCGGGCGTGGTCGGCACTTAGATGGGTGACCGTCCAGGCCGCCATGCGCTGTTGCCATTTTTTGGGGTGCACTCAGCCTCGTAATGCCAATTGAGGAGCTACTCGACCGAACAGTAGCGGCTTAGGTCAAGAATACCATCATAACTACCGGGAGAGCGGTGTGCTGACCCCATGCCCCTCCTATCCACATTCTCCCCTGAGGATGACACGACGGTCGGATGGTCCCGGTAGGCCACTCGTGGCCTGAAGACGGAGTGCTTCGTGTTCTTACGCTGCGGGGCACTGTAGAGGGATTTGTGTTTACACCAAGTCATTGGTGCACTATCTCGTGGCTCGCAGCTCTAAGCTATTATGCATCGTCTCGCTGCCTGCCAGGTGCTGGCGATGATAATTTCTTCTTTCTGCAGGTTTCTGCACTGCTCCAGTGTAGGTTAGTGACCCCTCTTAAGGAACAAAGATTGCGGCATGATTACAAAAACATAGAGAAGCGGCTGTACTCATGGTCAGAATGTATGGTTGTAAGCTGATAATGACGGAATCGTATCGAAACACAAAGTGCCATATTGTATAAAATAAAACAGAGTCGTGACAGCTTCAGAAGAGCAATGTATCATTACGTTGCAAAATAACTGGCAGTTTGATGCCATTCTACTACTGTATACATCACAGGCTTGGAGCTACTAACTGAAGCAGTGTTGTAACTGCGAAGACCGCTATTGCCGTGTTAGTTCCGGAGCGTCAGCCGCTAGAACGCACAGGTGCGGTTGCGTCGGAATTCCTGTTTGCAGAATTTCCGTCTGAGCCGCCTACCGCCCGGGGCGCGGGCGCACCAGACACTCCTTGTAGTCTGGGCCGCAATTGCCGCCAATTTCACGCTCGCTACTAAGTAGCAGCTCTGCCGCTGCATCCGGCGACCGCTGCGGTCAGGGCGCGCTCCGCCGGCTGTGGGACACGGTTTTTGTGGCAGCCGTGCTGCAGTTCCGCTGCGCTGCATCCGATGCACCAGACAGCGGTCGTCACGGCGTGCAACTCGCTGGTCGCAGCAGTGTCAAGCGGCTTTCAGCTATAAAGCAGAAAAAGCAACGCCGCAGCTCAAAGTACAACGTCTCCTGTTTATCTTGGACACCCAAAGTAACGTTTTTTGTTCAGGAGCAAAATAAAAAAGATATCCAGCAAATGCACAGCAAACAGAAAGACACCAACCAGCACCAATGCCGTTCTTGTATGAAGATACACTATGTGATCAAAAGTATCCGAAGACCCCCAAAACCATACGTTTATCATATTAGGTGCATTGTGCTGCCACCTACTGCCAGGTACGCCATATCAGCGACCTAAGTAGTCATTAAAAATCGGGAGAGAGGAGAATGGAGCGCTCCGCGGAACTCACGGACGTAGAACGTGGTCAGGTGATTGGGTGTCACTAGTGTGATACATATGTACCGCGAGATTTCCACACTCCTAAACATCCCTAGGTCCATTGTTTCCGATGTGATAGTGAAATGGAAACGCGAAGGGTCACGACAGCACAAAAGCGTACAGGCCGACCTCGTATGTTGCCTGACAGAGACCGCCGAGAGGTGAAGAGGGTCGTAATGTGTAATAGGCAGACATCTATCCAGACCATCAGACAGGAATTCCAGACTGCATCAGGATCCGCTGCAAGTACAATGACAGTTAGGCGGGAGGTGAGAAAACTTGGATTTCATGGGCGAGTGGGTGCTCATAAGCCACACATCACGCCGGTAAATGCCAATTGATGCCTCGCTTGGTGTAAGGAGCGTAAAAATTGGACGACTGCACCCTGGAAAAACATTGTGTGGAGTGACGAATCACGGTACACAATGTGGAGATCCGATGGCAGGGTGTGGGTATGGCGAATACCCGGTGAACGTCATCTGCCAGCATGTCTAGTGCCAACAGTAAATTCCGGGGCGTTGGTGTTATGGTGTGGTCGTGTTTTTCATGGAGGGAGTTTGCACCCCTTGTTGTTTGGCGTAGCACTATCACAGCAAAGGCCTACTCTGATGTTTTAAGCACCTTCTTGCTTCCCTCTGTTGAAGAGCAATTTGGGGATGGTGACTGCATCTATGCATCTTTGAACACGATCGAGCACCTGTTCATTATGGACAGCCTGTGGTAGAGTGGTTACCCGACAATAACATCCCTGTAATGGATTGGCCTGCACAGGGTCCTGACCTGAATCCTACAGAACACCTGTGGTATGTTCTGGAACGCCAACTTCATGCCAGGCCTCATCTACCGACATTGATACCTCTCCTCCGTGCAGCCCTCAGTGAAGAATGGGCTGCCATCCCCCAACAGACCTTCCAGCTCCTGAGTGAACGTATGCCTACAAGAGTGGAAGCTGTCATCAGGGCTAAGGGTGGGCTAACACCATGTTGAATTCCAGCATTACCGATGGAGGGCGCCATGAACGTGTAAGTTATTTTCAGCCAGGTGTCCAGATACTTTTGATCACACAGTGTAGGATAAGCAGTACGTATTTTTTTTAATATCATACCATGTTCTTTTTTATTCAGTGATCGACGTCTTCTCAATACCTGTTCAAAAATGTATCACAGAGTGTCGATCACATAAATATGACTGAGCCATACCAGCACCTCTCTGGGTAGCGATAAAAAACTATGTGAGAAAAGTAATGAGACTGATTTTTTATCTACCGAAGTTTTTATTTATTTATTTTTCAAATGAAAATATTGCCCCCTCAAAGTAGGTTCCTTCAGTAGCTATACACCGGCTGAGTCATTCCCAGTCTTGGCAGGAGCTCTGAAAGGCTTCAACTGGTAGGGCCTTTAACAGTCCAGACTTCTGCTGGTGCCGTGGCAGATATTGTGGCATTGTTCTGCTGGAGCGCTATCTAAATGAGGGGCAGCCCTGTCTGCCCTGTATGGCTGTGGGCGTGTCCGGAAAGATTTACTAAGGGATGGGCTTGCTACCAATTGCTTTCAACTCCCAGAAAGCTGTTTCTACGCGGTAAGAATCATAAAAATGCCTCATACTTTTAGCACCCTACCAGGCTCCATCAATGTCTGCTCAGGCCGTTAACTTTCTAGAGTCTCACTCAAGGTGCATCAGGTGGTAACAAAATCTTTAATAATTTTCCGTATGCGAAAATTAGGTGTTCTCTCTCAGCTTCACTGAGGCGAGCAGCTGGATGTGTAGTACCAAGGCCCTCACATCTAGAATGGCACTGATGATGGCATCTTGCACTTTCTATTCCATCTTTTTTTGTCCTTCTAAATCAAACAACCGTAAGTTAAAATTGCCCAACTTCCCAAAGATAAGCTATTTTTAAGTTTTTATTTATTTGTTAACAAGTTAAGTGTGTGTTAGGTATTTTAACAAATAGCAATGAAAAATAACTTGTTATACAACATTTTACAAAAATTTAATATAAAAAACAGTCCATTTAGTCAACTATGTGACAAACCATCAACCGGATAAATGTAAATAATAAATGAAAAAATTTTTGAATTAAGAGTCAAAATAATACAGTTATCTACACTCCTGGAAATTGAAATAAGAACACCGTGAATTCATTGTCCCAGGAAGGGGAAACTTTATTGACACATTCCTGGGGTCAGATACATCACATGATCACACTGACAGAACCACAGGCACATAGACACAGGCAACAGAGCATGCACAATGTCGGCACTAGTACAGTGTATATCCACCTTTCGCAGCAATGCAGGCTGCTATTCTCCCATGGAGACGATCGTAGAGATGCTGGATGTAGTCCTGTGGAACGGCTTGCCATGCCATTTCCACCTGGCGCCTCAGTTGGACCAGCGTTCGTGCTGGACGTGCAGACCGCGTGAGACGACGCTTCATCCAGTCCCAAACATGCTCAATGGGGGACAGATCCGGAGATCGTGCTGGCCAGGGTAGTTGACTTACACCTTCTAGAGCACGTTGGGTGGCACGGGATACATGCGGACGTGCATTGTCCTGTTGGAACAGCAAGTTCCCTTGCCGGTCTAGGAATGGTAGAACGATGGGTTCGATGACGGTTTGGATGTACCGTGCACTACTCAGTGTCCCCTCGACGATCACCAGTGGTGTACGGCCAGTGTAGGAGATCGCTCCCCACACCATGATGCCGGGTGTTGGCCCTGTGTGCCTCGGTCGTATGCAGTCCTGATTGTGGCGCTCACCTGCACGGCGCCAAACACGCATACGACCATCATTGGCACCAAGGCAGAAGCGACTCTCATCGCTGAAGACGACACGTCTCCATTCGTCCCTCCATTCACGCCTGTCGCGACACCACTGGAGGCGGGCTGCACGATGTTGGGGCGTGAGCGGAAGACGGCCTAACGGTGTGCGGGACCGTAGCCCAGCTTCATGGAGACGGTTGCGAATGGTCCTCGCCGATACCCCAGGAGCAACAGTGTCCCTAATTTGCTGGGAAGTGGCGGTGCGGTCCCCTACGGCACTGCGTAGGATCCTACGGTCTTGGCGTGCATCCGTGCGTCGCTGCGGTCCGGTCCCAGGTCGACGGGCACGTGCACCTTCCGCCGACCACTGGCGACAACATCGATGTACTGTGGAGACCTCACGCCCCACGTGTTGAGCAATTCGGCGGTACGTCCACCCGGCCTCCCGCATGCCCACTATACGCCCTCGCTCAAAGTCCGTCAACTGCACATACGGTTCACGTCCACGCTGTCGCGGCATGCTACCAGTGTTGAAGACTGCGATGGAGCTCCGTATGCCACGGCAAACTGGCTGACACTGACGGCGGCGGTGCACAAATGCTGCGCAGCTAGCGCCATTCGACGGCCAACACCGCGGTTCCTGGTGTGTCCGCTGTGCCGTGCGTGTGATCATTGCTTGTACAGCCCTCTCGCAGTGTCCGGAGCAAGTATGGTGGGTCTGACACACCGGTGTCAATGTGTTCTTTTTTCCATTTCCAGGAGTGTATATCAGTTACTTTTCGTTCCTTTCACGACGTATTTCGAGCTCTCTTCCGGTATATCACTAGTCTGCATGAATATTTTTTTCTTGAATGTAGCCAGCTGCCTGCTTTACGCTTCTACAAATTAGTTATTGTTTTACATATTATCGTAACATATCTCTGAATCCATACATGCGAAACGATGACAAAACTACATACAAGATATCCTAGTAAAACGCACACTGTAGGTCGTAAGAAGTGCTGCAGAATAGCTAATTTGTAGAAAAATGAACCGTAAGTCAGGTAACTAGTTACATCCAGAAAATAAATACTCACGTCTACCACTGATTCACATGAAGTTGAGGATGCAATTCCGAGAAAATAAAAGTTCCTGAAACAGATAATTGTTTTATTTTGTCTTTTATATAAAAAAGTCACAAGTGCCACGTCGCGTATAAAGGACAGACGTTTTGACTGCTTAATAAATTTATTTGACGTCACTATATGCGTTTCAGTGTGGTTACCGTAATCAGAATCTGGAGTACATTGAAATAACAAAATAATCGGTACAAACTAAAGAGATGAAATAATGCCAGTTGTTAAATCTCAAACGTTTTGACTGCTTAATAAATTTATTTAACCTCTCTGTATTCGTTTCAGTGCGTTTGACGTAATCAGAATCTGTGGTACACTGAAATAACAAAACAATCAGTACAAACTAAAGAGATCATATAATGCCGTTTGTTCAATCTCACACTTCTCCTGGCTACAACAGAACATAGTTCCTTTAGTTTCGTGGCTCAATGCTTTATTATTTTTTCTTTCATGCTTCTTTTGATGTTTATTAGGCACTCACTTAGTCAAATATATCTCTGATGCCTTCTCTCTCTCATTTGTCACTGACGGAAGGAGAAAATCAAGAACAAAAGATTTCGTTAGCCTCATTGTTCTGGTAGAAGTCGTACTCAGCGTATGCAAGCCAGAAACGGACATGCATTTGTTCAATATAGTGGTGAGCTGATAAAATAGTTTTTCCTACATTATTTTAGTAGCAACCATTATTAATCGCACATATGTTTAAGCTCATTCAGAAAGTAGAAACGAAATGTGAACGTTGCAGATTTGAGATTGTGAGAGAATTAGAAAAGAGTATTTTCATTACAGGAGTCCATGATTTTACAGTTGAATACATTTTACACCAGCTAAGAACCATTAAGTTAAGGAGAATTTTAAAACTTTTAATGTTTCATACCGTTCCCGGTTTCGAACATTTTGTTTATCATCAGACGGTTGAACTGAACTTACCCGATGAAGTATTAATCACTTGGTGAGTGTTCACAGTACAAGAACTAAAATAAAATATAGAAAAGGAATTACAATTCAAGGAGAGAAACTGATATTGTAATTCTGTCAGAGACGGCAATGAACTTTGGGGATCACTTGAACGGAATCAATGGTGCCTTGACAGGACATTAAGAGATGAAAGCTAACAAAGCTAAAATAAGAGTAATACAATATAGTCGAATTAAATATGGCTACGCTGAGGGAATTAGATTAGGAAATGTACAGCTAAAAGTAGTAGAAGAGTTTTGCTACTTAGCAAAAAAATAAGTAACAGTGGCTGAAGCAGAGAAATATTTTAATATATAAAATTATGTGTTCGGTGGTCGTTTCTCGATGTGATCATTTGGAATGCAGCCTTGTACATAAGTGAAACGTGAATGACAAACAATGCAGACCAGGAGGGGAGTTTCCAAATGTTATGTTGCAGGAAAATGCTGAGCATTAGGTGGGGAAATTGGATAACCAATGAAGAGGTACTGCATAGAACGGGGAAGAAAAAAAATTAGGACACATTTTGACTGAAAGTGAAGCTGACACGACACAGTCTGAGGTATAAATGAGTGTTACGGACGTTCTGTGCCGAGGACAACGACACAGCAATTGTGTACTTGAAACGCCCTGTAAATTACAGTTATTAGGCCATGATTAAATAAGATCTATGTTTCTGTTTCTATAACAGAATATAACTGAAACGGATTAACTCTCGAATAAATTAGTCATACTAGCTCAACTGCTCAGAGTCCATAAGCTCTGAGGGATGAAGTAGTGAAGGCAGCAAAGGATCAAGTAGGTAAAAAGACGAGGGCTAGTAGAACTCCTTGGGTAACAGAAGAAATATTGAATTTAATTGATGAAAGGAGAAAATATAAAAATGCAGTAAATGAAGCGGACAAAAAGGAATACGACGTCTCAAAAATGAGATCGACAGGAAGTGCAAAATGGCTAAGCAGGGATGGCTAGAGGACAAATGTAAGGATGTAGAGGCTTATGTCACTAGGGGTAAGATAGATACTGCCTACAGGAAAATTAAAGAGACCTTTCGAGAAAAGAGAACCACTTGTATGAATATCAAGAGCTCAGATGGAAACCCAGTTCTAACCACAGAAGGGAAAGCATAAAGGTGGAAGGAGTATATAGAGGGTCTATACAAAGGCGATGTACTTGAGGACAATATTATGGAAATGGAAGAGGATGTAGATGAAAATGAAATGGGAGATACGATATTGCGTGAAGAGTTTGACAGAGCACTGAAAGACCAGAGTCGAAACAAGGCCCCGGGAGTAGACAACATTCCATTAGAACTACTGATGGCCTTGGGAGAGCCAGTCCTGACGAAACTCTACCATCTGGCGAGCAAGATGTATGAGACAGGCGAAATACCCTCAGACTTCAAGAAGAATATAATAATTCCCATCCCAAAGAAAGCAGGTGTTGACAGATGTGAAAATTACCGAACTATCATTTTAATAAGTCACAGCTGCAAAATACTAACACGAATTCTTTACAGAGGAATGGAAAAACTGGTAGAAGCCGACATCGGGGAAGATCAGTTTGGATTCCGTAGAAATGTTGTAACACGTGAGGAAATACTGACCTTACGCCTTATCTTAGAAGAAAGATTAAGGAAAGGCAAACCTACGATTATAGCATTTGTAGACTTAGAGAAAGCTTTTGACAACGTTGACTGGAATACTCTCTTTCAAATTCTAAAGGTGGCAGGGGTAAAATACAGGGAGCGAAAGGCTATTTACAATTTGTACAGAAACCAGATGGGAGTTATAAGAGTCGAGTGGCATGAAAGGGAAGCAGTGGTTGGGAAGGGAGTGAGACAGGGTTGTAGCCTCTCCCCGATGTTATTCAATCTGTATATTGAGCAAGCAGTAAAGGAAACAAAAGAAAAATTCGGAGTAGGTATAAAAATCCATGCAGAAGAAATAAAAACTTTGAGGTTCGCCGATGACATTGTAATTCTATCAGAGACAGCAAAGGACTTGGAAGAGCAGTTGAACGGAATGGACAGTGTCTTGAAAGGAGGATATAAGATGAACATCAACAAAAGCAAAACGAGGATAATGGAATGTAGTCGAATTAAATCAGGTGATGCTGAGGGTATTAAAGTAGTAAATGAGTTTTGCTATTTGGGGAGCAAAATAACTGATGATGGTCGAAGTAGAGAAGGTATAAATTGTAGACTGGCAATGGCAAGGAAAGCGTTTCTGAAGAAGAGATATTTGTTAACATCGAGTATAGATTTAAGTGTCAGGAAGTCGCTTCTGAAAGTATTTGAATGGAGTGTAGCCATGTATGGAAGTAAAAAGTGGACGATAAATAGTTTAGACAAGAAGAGAATAGAAGCTTTCGAAACGTGGTGCTACAGAAGAATGCTGAAGATTAGATGGGTAGATCACATAACTAATGATGAAGTATTGAATAGAATTGGGGAGAAGAGGAGTATGTGGCACCACTTGACAAAAAGAAGGGACCTGTTAGTAGGACATGTTCTGAGGCATCAAAGGATCACAAATTTAGCATTGGAGGGCAGCGTGGAGGGTAAAAATTGTAGAGGGAGACCAAGAGATGAATACACTAAGCAGATTCAGAAGGATGTGGGTTGCAGTAAGTACTGGGAGATAAAGAAGCTTGCACAGGATAGGGTAGCATGGAGAGCTGCATCAAACCAGTCTCAGGACTGAAGACCACAACAAAAACAACAACAACAACAGAATATAACTGAAACGGATTAACTCTCGAATTAATTACTCATACTAGTTTAACTGCTCAGAGTCCATAAGCTAAGCACAATAATTCTATCGAGCTTCAAGAGCCATAAGTTTGAAATGTAGTAGCTACATACATCCAGAATTCGGCTAGTGAGGTTACCATATCTCGATCAATGCCAGCGGTGCATATTTCAAGGTAATACTTGAATAGTTCCGGGTTCGTTACGTTGCTGCAAGTGAATGGTGCGAGCTCATTAGTGGTGACTATATCTACTGTACTGTCTCATTGTCGGAATCTGCACTAAATTTTGTATTGGTTGCTGCGTGTACAAACAGGAAGTTTGACCGCCATCTTACGCTGCTAAATTAGGTGCAGAGCAAAGGTGTACACACACGCTGTGAATAAACTTTGCACTGAAATTGGCCGCCAGTTATTGAAATGAATAATTACACGCCCTGCGTGACTTGAAGAAAGTAGATTCAGTGTCATGTAAGTGTAAAATCTAAACTCCGGTGCTATAGGAGTTTTACTTTAGTGCGGAAACCAGTTTAAACGAAACCATTACCGAAGGTAAAGCCTCCTAATTTTATTTCACATCTCGTTTCTTCAATTTGCGCTGAATTTTGACACTTTAATGACAGGAGACTCATCAAACAATGGGATATATGGACTGGAATGGTATGTTGATTTATACCGACGATTTGTCTCAAGAGTTCAGTTCCTCTGCTAAATGAAAAATGTCGTCTTAAACGCGTCGCGTATTTCAAAGTATTTCTCATGTACCGAGACTTCCTACTAATCTTTGCATGAAACAGAAGACTGTTGAGGACCGTTAGAGCATTCTGGCCAGTGTCCGTATACGTCCGTCTTGAGACCGATAACGTCGTGTGGTCTTATCACCTTTTATACGTGATGCAATGTGTTGTTTTGTACCATATTAACATGATACATTTCGAACAAATCTTCTCGTAATGGTGAGTCGTCTACTGCTGAAGTGGCTATTTGCAGTTGTTTCATGATGACTTGCAAATTACTTTTAAAGAGGACACTCGTGTTTTCCGCACGTCTTAATCAGCACACATCAAGTGAGCTGTATCGCACGCAGTGACGCCTGTCGATGGAAATCCGTACTGATATCACCGGATAGAGAACACCTGCAGCCTTTTGTAATCACCTATATCCGTCAGCTCCACTACACCTCCTGTTAGGAATCTGTTGCAAAGATTAAATATTTCCTTTTCCTACGGCTTGAAATAAAACATAAATAAGCCTATGGTAGAAACGCACGACATTGTTATGGATCTTAAGACGATGTATACAATTCCTCTCTTCAAAAAGAATTCGTTGGCACAAGTTTTCTAAATCAGTGGTATGCTTCTGGAGGCTGTGGCATCGTTTAAATATCTAGAAGCTCTGCAACGAGGCTATATGTAGTAGAACTAAATACAATTAACTAGTAACAGGCAAAGCGGGCCGACCGCGGTGGTCTAGCGGTTCTAGGCGCGCAGTCCGGAACCGCGCGACTGCTACGGTCGCAGGTTCGAATCCTGCCTCGGGCATGGATGTATGTGATGTCCTTAGGTTAGTTAGGTTTAAGTAGTTCTAAGTTCTAGGGGACTGATGACCACAGATGTTAAGTCCCATAGTGCTCAGAGCCATTTTTGAAGGCAAAGCGGAACGATGACAGAGATATTCTGCGGATTTTTGGAAAACGCGTAGCACTTGGAATGCGAAGCCCATGCGAAACGATAGTGTGATGCGGCGTGTAAAGAATTTTGCAAGTAGACATGACACCAGACTTGCAAACTAGTGAGAACCGCAGGCGAATATTTTTTAAAAAAATTGATACAAGAAAAATTAATTTGGATGCATATCACTTGTTACTACGTCTACGTCGTACTCCGCAAGCCACCTAATGGCGTGTGGAAAGCGCTCTCTCCCAATTTCAATAATATATCTCTCTGTGATGAACAACGCCTCTCTTGTAACGTGTGCTAATGGAGTTTGTTGAGAACCTCTCTTCGTTGGATCTTCTCTCTCTCTCTCTCTCTCTGTCCCTCTCTCTCTTCTACCAGTCGCCGGCCGTTGTGGCGGAGCGGAACCGCGTAACTGCTGCGTTCGCAGGTTCGAATCCAGCGTCGGCCATGGATGTGTGTGATGTTTTTAGGTTAGTTAGGTTTAAGTAGTTCTAAGTTCTAGGGGACTGATAACCTCAGATGTTAAGTCCCATACTGCTCAGAGCCATTTGAACCATTTTTCTATCAGTCCTATCGGGTACGGATCCCAGATAGATTTCGACACTCAAAAATCGGCCGAACAAGCGCCTTATAAGCCACTTCCTTCCTCGGTTTGTCACCTTTAGTGTACCTATACAGTAGTGGATTTCTTTTCCTAAGTATGCGCAATATGTTACATTTATTTACGTTCAGAGTCAACTGCCCGAGCCTGTGCCATTCATCGATTCTGCGGAGGTCATTCTGCAAACCGGTACTATCTTCCGGCGTTGCTACTTTGTTATAGACAACCGCGTCATCTGCGAACAGCCTTGGATAGCATACGACGCTTACTAAAGTAGTGTTAAAGACGGATAGGTGTATTCTTTTTAAATTACGGGCTATTGTACTTGCAAGTGGTATGTTATTTCACAGCTATTCAAGAAATATCGACCATTATTTTCAAGCACGACTCTGGAGTTCCAACGCTTCTTCTACTGATAGTTATAATGTGTACAATGCAGGCTTCTTCGAGGCTGCGTCATCAGCGAATATTATCATTGATATCCTTTCACCCCGAATTTTAATCCCACTCCTGAACTTTTCTTTTAATTTCGTCGTTCCTTCTTCAATGTTTAGATTGAACAATAGGCCCGAGAGACTACACCCCTGTCATATATTCTTTCCTTGGCCTTTCATTCCCACTTTTATCTCTTGGTACTTGCTCAAATTGTATATTATCCGTCCTTGTTTACAAAAAACTGGTTCAAATGGCTCTGAGCACTATGGGACTTAACATCTATGGTTATCAGTCCCCTAGAACTTAGAACTACATAAACCTAACTAACCTAAGGACATCACACAACACCCAGTCATCACGAGGCAGAGGAAATCCCTGACCCCGCCGGGAATCGAACCCGGGAACCCGGGCCCGGGAAGCGAGAACTCTACCGCACGACCACGAGCTGCGGACCCTTGTTTACAGCTCGCACCTATATTCCCAGGAATTTCAAACACGTTGCACCATTTTACAGTGCCGAGTGCTTTTTCTGGATTGACAAATCTTTTGAGTGTATCTTGATTTTTTGTTAACTCTTTCTTCCATTATCAAGCGGAATGTCGAAATTGTCTCACTGGTACCTTTAGCTTTCCTTAAGGCAAACTGATTGCCATGTAACATATTCTCAGTTTTCTTTTCTATTCCTCTATTTAAAGAAGAAATGAGTTTTTCTTAATATGCAAATTACAACTGCGAGCTAGCACACATCTGATTTCATTGAGCATCTAACTCAATTTTCACTTTCGACGACTACAGCACTGCCATCAAATAACTGTAACATTTTCAGTTCTATCTGTGACTAACACCTCAGACAGTTAGACAGTCCTTTACTTTCCTCATTGCCATCTACAAAAAGTAAATATTAGTTTTGTCAATAGACAACCTTGTGGTACAACTTCCCTAATTTTTACCCCTTGTACCGCTTAATCAGTGCTCAGTAGTGCAGTCTGTGTTCCATAAAATTAGTGGTTTATTCTTCTACTCCTGTGCTGAACCCTAACTAAGAATGGAAAACATTTTATTCTGTTCCATACTATTCAAACTCGTTTCTGTATCTACTAATACAATTCATGTTACTTTGTTTTTCCTCAGAATTATCTGTATTGTCAACAACAATGCCAAAATTGGTTCTCCAGTCTATTTGCTTCTATTTTTAATCAAACTTGTACTCCCAATAACTTTAAATTTTGTTCTTAAATTATTCGAAAAAGTAATTTTGTGAGTATATTGCCGTGATACGGCACTTGGGACTCACCGTGTTGATTAGGTGGTAGTTTCTAGCGCGAGCATCTAATTGTGTATGTAGAACAAGAAGGGTTGACGTTTAACATCATGTTGACATGTACGTCATTAGAGGTGCACTAATGCCTCGACTGGACTTGGGTTTGCAAAGCAACCGTCTGGAGCCTTTCGTTCTTAAAATGACTTAAGGAAGCAAATAAATTATTTGTATCAGGATGACTGAAACAATCTTTGGATTCCGTCCCAACAGAGCCAGTTGCCTTATTGATCAATTAGACAAAACAAAATATACACTGCTGGCCACCGTAAATGCAACACCAAGAAAGACAAGAGGTAGCACAACAAGATTTATTTTGTAGATAACATGTTGACCAAGTATCAAATGATTACGTTTACAGACGTCTGTGACATGCCGTTCCTGCCAGAATCAGTAGCCAGAGTAGCCGCCATTGTTGGAAATCGCCGCTGCCACACGTCTCGGCATTGAGTCAAAGAGACGTTTGATGTGTTCCTGGGGTACAGCAGCCCAAGCAGCTTCCACACGTTGCCAAAGATCATCTGGTGTGGCAGCTGGGGATGTAATCTGGGTCACTCGCTGAGCAGCCATGGACCACATGTTTTCTATCGGCGAAAGATCCGGAGACCGAGCCGGCCAGGGAAGCAATTCAATCTGGTTATTGACGAAGAACCTTTGGACAATGCGTGCCACGTGTGGTCGCGCATTATCCTGTTGAAATATGGCTGTGGCCGAGCCCTGAAGGTAAGGAAGGACAACTGGCTCCAGCACCTCGGATATGTAGCGCCGGCTATTTAAAGTACCGGCAATGCGTACTAGAGGCGTGCGAGAGTAATATCCAATACCGCCCCATACCATAATACCCGGTGCAAGACCAGTGTGGCGGTGCATAATGCAGCTGTCCAGCATCCTCTCTCCACGGTGTCTCCACACTCGAATCCGACCATCGTGGTGCTGCAGACAGAAGCGTGCCTCGTCAGTAAAGACAACGTCATTCCATTCTGCCGTCCACATCCGTCTGTCATCACACCATTGGCGATGGAGACGCCTGTGGTTCTGCGTCAATGGTAGACGAAGCAATGGACGTCTTGCGGACAGACCACTCTGCTGTAAACGGCGTCGAATGGTACGCTCAGACACTGGATGATGCGTTACAGACGCAATGTGCTGTGCTATGGTTCGGGATGTCACTGAGCGATCCGTCACTGCCATGCGCACAATTTGCCTATCAGCACGTGCAGTGGTGCACCGAGGTGAATGCGATCGACCACGTCGGTCCGTCGTACCCTCCTGCATCCAACGGTCACATATCCGCATTACAGTTGTTTGGTTACGTCCATCACGACTAGCGATTTCTCTGTATGATAATCCACAATCTCGGTAAGCCACTATCCTTCCTCTGTCGAACTCGGATACTTGATCAAAAGATGTTCGCTGTTGTCTACGAGGCATAACTGATCGTCTTGTGAAACAACCACAAGGTAAACACACGTGCCGAACGTACACTCGTCGAAATCGCCAAGCCTTAAATGGCGCTATGAGGTGGCGCCACAAGCGCGCGTGATGTGCGTCTGCGCTGAAATTCTAATCAGTTGCATATCTCATCGCTGCCAACCCATGGTGTAAATTTTACTTGATTCGGATGCTTCCTTCAGGGTGTTGCATTTACGGTGGCCAGCAGTGTAGGTTATTTACAACTAAAGTGCGAGGTTGGCTCGATAAGTCTAGTAAATTCCCATCTATGAATGGAACATTTTTTTGCACCTACATGGTTGGTAAGCTTGAGTATTCCAGGAATAGTATAAAGCATTTCAACAATAAGCAGTGTACAGTTCAGTGTTAACAGCCGGATGAATTGGCCAGTGTGGTGACTAAGATTGCAAATGGACGAAACTGATTTCATGTAGTTATTAAACATTCTCATTTGAAGGGTTGGACTGCCTCACAAATCAAAACAGAATTGGATTAAGTTCACATGGACTCTGTCCCATCACTGAAGACCATTTGCTTTTGGACTAACGCATTTCGACGTAGTCGAACAAGCACCGAAGACGAATTGCGCTCCGACCATCCAGCTGACGCCACCACAAGGGAAGCCAATGACAAAATGCATGACATGATAATGCATGACCACCGAATAAAAATTCGTGGGATTGCTGAGCCTGTAGGCATCCCAAATGAGTGAGTGCACAATATCCTGCATGGAGAACTGGGTATGAAGAAACTGTGTGCAAAATGGAAGCCACGATTACTCACACTCGACCAGAAGCGCATCCAACACAACATTTCAACACAATGTCTGGCGATGCGGCAAGACATTTTGCACCGATTTGTGACTGTTGATGAAACCTGGATACAACATTACACACCAAAAATGGCAGTGACAACAATGGACAAAGACTGATGAAACTGCACCGAAGACGGCAAAGACCTTTTTATCAGCTGGCAAAGATGATGAGCACTGTTTTTGGGACTCCCAAGCGATAATCCTCGTAGATTACTTGGAAAAAAGCAGAACCGTAACTGGATCCTGTTATGCTTCATTGCCGGATCGTTTGAAACTTGCGATGGCTGAAAGAAAACCAGGGATGGAACGCAAAAAAGTTCTCTTTCACCAGGATAATGCATCATCTCACACATCGGCGATAACAATGACGAAAGTGCATTTACTGGGCTTTGCATTGGTTTCTCATCCACCTCATTTACCAGCCAGCCCCAGGTGACCTCTTTCTGTTACCTAACTTGAAATTTTGGCATGCTGGGAAGAATTTTTCATCAAATGCTTAGTTAGAGAACCAACTCGAGAGGGTAACGTCTTAGATCTCTTGGCAACAAACAGACCTGAAATTACCGACTCACTTAACGTAGAGGAAGGTAGCAGTGACCATACGGCTGTGACAGCATCTATGACGACGGCTCCTACAAGAAATGTTAAGAAAGGTAGGAAGATGTATTTGCTCTGCAAGGTTGGCAGGATAGAAATTTCGGAATACTTCAATAGTCAGCATCAAATATTCGGTGATAAGGACGAACATGTGGAGAACAAATGGAAAATTTTCAAAGACATCGTTCAATATGCCCCAGACAGCTATGTTCCGAGTAAGGTTTCAAGGGATGGGTAAGAGCCACCATGGTTTAATAGCCATGTTAGAAAAGCGCTATGTAAAAGAAGAGCACTTCATCTCAGTTTCAAGAGAAGTAAAAACCTAGCTGACAAACAAAAGCTGAACGAAGCGAAAACGAGCGTAGGAAGAGCAAAGAGAGAAGTGCTCACTGATTTTGAAAGTAAGACGTTGTCAACCGAGCTGAGTAAACACCCTGAGAGATTTTGGTCGTATGTAAAATCAGTAAGTGGGTCAAAATCATCTGTTCGTGCTCTCAGCAACCACACCGTCACCGAAACGGAAGATGGCCGAAATACTGACTTCGGTCTTCTGAAGTTGTTTCACCGCGGAAGATCGTAACACTGTCCCTCCTTTCAATCGTCATGCGAACGCCGAAGTGTCAGATTTTGAAAGAGCCGATCGCGGAATTGAAGAGCAGCTACAGTCGCTTTGTAGTGAATAGGCGTCAGGGCCAGATGAGATACGTATAAGATTCAATACAGATTATGCGAAAGAACTTGCTTCATTTCTAGCAGTAATTTATCGTAGATCGCTTGAGCAACGAAAGGTAGCAAACGACTGGAAAAAAGCGCAGGTCATTCCTGTTTTTAAGAAAGACCGTAAGACAGATCCACACAATTATAGACCTATACCGTTGACGTCTATCTATTGTAGAATTATGGAACATGTTTTATACTCAAGAATTATGACGGTTTTGGAAAATGAACATCTCCTCTATAAAAATCAACATGGATTCCGCAAACAGAGATCCTGCGAATCTCAGTTCGCTCTGTTGCTCCATGGGATCCACAGTGCAATGGACGACGGCGCTCAGGCTGATGCTGTATTCCTTAATTTCAGTAAGGCATTTGACACCGTCCCACATTGCCTTTTAATGAAAAAAATACGAGCTTACGGACTATCGGAGAGGACTTGCGACTGGGTTCAAGACTTTCTTGCAGGTAGAACTGAAGACGTCGCTCTTGACGGAACAAAATCGACAGATGTAACGGTAATATCCGAAGTACCACAGAAAAGTGTGATAGGACCATTACCGTTTGCAATATATATAAATGATCTAGTAGAAAGCGTCGGGTGCTCTTTAAGGCTATTAGCAGATGTTGCAGTTGTCTGTACCAAAGTAGCAACGCCAAGAGATGGTAAGAATTTGCAGAACGACCTGCAGACAATTGATGATTGGTGCAGGCTCTGGCAGTTGACCCTGAACGTAAATAAATGTAACATATTGCGGATACACAGGAAAAGAACCGCTACTGTACAGCTACACTATTGATGACAAACAACTAGAGACAGGGTCTGCCATAAAATATCTAGGCGTAACTATCCAGAGCGACCTTAAGTGGAATGACCTTATAAAACAGATAGTGGGAAAAGCAGACATCAGACTCAGATTCATCGGAAGAATCTTAAGGAAATATAACTCATCCACGAAAGAAGTGGCTTATAAGGCGCTTGTTCGCCCGATTCTTGAGTATTGTTCATCTATCTGGGATACCCATCAGGTAGAACTGATAGAGAAGATCCAACGAAGAGCGGCGCGTTTCGTCACGGGATCTTTTAGCTGACGAGAGAGCGTTACGGAGATGCTAAACAAACTCCACTGGCAGACGTTACAAGAGAAGCGTTGTGCATCACAGAGAGAGTTACTACTGAAATTTCGGGACAGCACTTTTCAGGAGGAGTCGCATAACATAATACTCCCCCACATACATCTCGCGTATTGATCACGAGGAGAAAATTCGAGAAATTGGAGCCAATACAGAAGCTTACCGACAATCATTCATCCCATGCATTATTCGCGAGTAGAACAGAGTTGGAGGAATCCGATAGTAGTACCGAAAGTACCCTCCGTCACACACCATTAGGTGACTTGCGGTGTGTGACGTAGATGTAGACGAAGTGGGGAAGTGATAGTTGCAGTCAACGAATATTTTGTAAGGTTTGACGGAGACCTATTTTCCCGATGGGATGGAAAAGTTGGTGGATAGCTGGACCACATTTCTCAAAGTACACGACGTCGAGAAGTAAGGTGAGATGTTACGAAACAAACATTTTTCTTACTTTTTTACCAGACTTACATAACTTCCCTTATATATGTGTTTGGTGACGAGTGCCACGAGTGTTCTACACAAAACTGAATATGACCAGAAAAGAAACCGTTCCGTAAGGACTATCCGTCACTTCATGTGAATTATCTTAATGACGGTACGCATATTTCTTTTTAATTAAATTACATTTTTTCAACAATTCATACTATTTTCGAAAATAATTTACCGGCTAATTGATGTTAAGATTTAATAGCGTGCTTGTATTTTTGGTGCTCCCGTAAACCATTCGATTAAATTATTTAGATGTGAGCGTGTCAATTAGTACGTACCAGAGAGTCTAATTTCGCTCCGATGTTTGCAGCGAACTGTCTGCCGCGCTAGATCTGACCACTGATTTTTTCAAAAGCCTGATTAATGGATATGACGGGGCTGCAGGACCGCGCGGAGGCGTGACGTCAGCGCCCTGATCCCGTTTTCCATCCGGCTTTTCCTCTGTGACACTCCGTGTGTGTCCGTCCCTGAACCTTCGCTTCGTCCCCCCTCTGCGTCCACTGAGTACATCGTGTCCTCTTTGACCCGGCAGCTCGCACGGTCCTGTTCCATCTTTCTTTGAAACCTCCTTCGAATTGGTCATTTTTACACCTTAATACCGTCGTTCTTACTACGCCATATATTGCAAATTAATAACTGTTTCTCAGTCATAAGAAGTGTAGCAACACGCAAATTATGGCTGGAAATCGGAAAATATGCAAGTGGTGTTCAATGAATTCACATTTCCTATATCAGCTTTACCAGGTGTACCGGTATGAAATGAGCGTTTTTTGTGAAAATGAAACACTAATTTTGAATTGAAAAGTAAAAACATTTTATTCAAAGCACTGCCCATTGCTTTCTATACATTTTGACCACCTTTCTGGCAATTTGTGGACACCACGCCAATAGAAATGTTCGTCTTTTGAAGCAAACCAGACACCCAATTTTCCACTTCTTCATAGGAATCGAAGTGTTCCTCAGCCATTGTGTGTCCCATTGATGAAAACAAATGCTAGTTGGAAGGGGCCAAGTCTGGTGAATACGGTGGGTGGGGTAGCAGCTCCCAACCAAGTGTTTTGACTGTATCCTGAACCAGTTTTGCTTTGTGTGCAGGTGCATTGTCGTGTAAAAAAAATACTTTGCCATGTCTTCTGGCCCATTCTTGTCTTTTTTCGATCAATGCATAGTTCAAATTGATCATTTGTTGTCTGTAGCGATTAGTATTCACAGTTTCACCGGGTTTTAGAAGCTCATGATACACCACACCTTTCTGATCCCACCAAACACAAAGCATTGTCTTCTTGCCGAATTGATCTGGTTGTGCAGTCGATATTGATGGTTGTCCCGGATTAACCCACGATTTTTCCCGTTTAGGATTCTTAAAATAAATTCATTTCTCATCGCCAGTAACAATTCGATGCAAAATTGATTTTCTTTCATGTCTTTGAAGCAAAATTTGACAAATGATTTTCGGTTTTCCATCTGTCTTTCATTCAATTCATGTGGCACCCATTTTCCACACTTTTGGATCTTTCCCATAGCTTTCAAACGGTCAGAAATTGTTTGTTGTGCAACATTTAGCATTGCTGCCATTTTCTTCTGACTAAAAGTATCATCTTCATCCAATATTGCTTGCAATTCGGCGTCATCGAACTTTTTTGGTGGTCTTCCACGTTCTCTATTTCTTACATCAAAATCATTATTTCTGGACCGTTGAAACCATCTTTTGCATGCTGCTTCTGATAGAGCATGATCACCATATTCCTCGACAAGCATTCGATGCGGCTCTGTAGCACTTTTTTCAAATCAAAACAAAAAATTAATGTTTTCCACAAATCACCACTTTCTGGTACAAAATTCGACATTGTTAACACGACGAAAACATATGATATTGTTTGTTCCATGACTTGATGTATACTAAATATCTTTGACAGATGTCATACCAACCAAAAAAAAAATTAAGGCTCGTTCACAACAAATGTTCCCTACCGACACATTTGTATCTTAACGCTCATTTCATACCGGTACACCTGTTAGTAATTAGACAGTCAGTTACATGTCACTGATAGTGCTATCCACCACGACTTCTTGTATTGTAGAGCCACTTCATCTGAGATCGGAGTAGCACATAACCCCAACGTCCCACATATTTGATGGATATCCACTCTGTTGTTGATGTTGTTGTTGTTACGGTCTTCAGTCAAGAGACTGATTTGATGCAGCTCTCCATGCTACTCTATCCTGTGCAAGCTTCTTCATCTTGGAGTAATACTTGGAAATTTTGAAACTTGTGGCAATGTATTATGGGAGCGAACTGCTGACGTCATCTGTCCCGAAGCTTACACACTACTTAATCTAACTTAAACTGACTTACGCTGAGGACAACACACACACCCATGCCCGACTGAGGACTCGAACCTTCGACGGGGGGAGCCGTGACAAGGTACCTTCGACCGCGCGGCTACCCCGCGAGACCGGGTAATCCTTCTGAATCTGCTTAGTGTATTCATCTCTTGGTCTACTTCTACGATTTTTACCCTCCACGATTCCCTCCAACACTAAATTGATGATCCTTTGATGCCTCAGAACGTGTCCTACCAACCGGTCCCTTCTTTTACTCAGGTCGTACCACAATTTGCTCTTCTCCCCATTTTATTCAGTACCTCCTCATTAGTTACGTGATGCCCTTCTACTCTTATAACTGCCTTCTGGTTTATGTACAAATTGTACACCCCTGCCACCTTCAGAATTTGAAAGAGAGTATTCCAGTCAACACTGTCGAAAGCTTTCTCCAAGTCTACAAATGCTAGAAATGAAGGTTTGCCTTTCTTTAATCTATCTTCTAAGATAAGTCGAAGGGTCAGTAATGCCTTGCGTATTCCAACATTTCTACGGAATCCAAAGTGATATTCCCCGAGGTCGGCTTCTACCAATTCTTCCATTCGTCTGTAAAGAATTCCTGTTAGTAATTTGCAGCCGTGACTTATTAAAACGATAGTTCGTTAATTTTCACACCTGTAGACACCTGCTTTCTTTGGAATTGGAATTATTGTATTCTTGTTGAAGTCTGAGAGTATTTCGCCTGTCTCACACACTTTTCTCACCAGCTCTCCCAAGGCTACCAGTAGCTCCAATGGGATGTTGTCTACTACCAGGACCTTGTTTCGACTTAGGTCTTTCAGTGCTCTGTCAAATTCTTCACGCAGTATCATATCTCACATCTCATCTTCATCTATGTCCTCTTCCATTTTGATAATATTGCCCTCAAGTACATCACCCTTGTATAGACCCTCTATATACTCCTTCCACCTTTCTGCTTTCCAAACAAAATGTTTCAAATGGCGCCAAGCACTATGGGACTTAACATCTGAGGTTGTCAGTCCCCTAGACTTAGAACTACTTAAACCTAACTAACCTAAGGACATCACACACATCCATGCCCGAGGCAGGATTCGAACGTGCAACCGTAACAGCAGTGTGGTTCCGGACTGAAATGCCTAGCACCGCTCGGCCACAGCGGCCGGATTTTTGCTTCCCGTCTTTGCTTAGGACTGGTTTTCCAGATATTCATACAGGTGGCTCTCTTTTCTCCAAAGGTTTCTTTAATTTTCCTGTAGGCATTATCCATCTTACTCCTAGTGATATATGCCTCTATCTCCTTGCATTTGTCCTCTAGCCATCCTTACTTAGCCATTTTGCACTTCTTGTCGATCTCATTTCTGAGACGTTTGTATCCCTTTCCGCCTGCTTCATGTACTGCATTTTTATATTAACCACACGGTAAAGCTGCATGCTGTTGGGAAAAATTATGACTGTAGTTTCCTCTTCCTTTCAGCTGTTCGCAGTACCAGCACAGCAAGGCCGTTTTGGTTAATGTTACAAGGCCAGATCATTCAGTCATCCAGATTGTTGCCCCTGCAACTACTGAAAAGGCTGCTGCCCCTCTTCAGGAACCACACGATTGTCTGGCCTCTCAACAGACACCCCTGCGTTGTGGTTGCACCTACGGTACGGCTACCTGTTTCGATGAGGCACGCAAGCCTCCCCACCAGCGGCAAGGTCCATGGTTCATAGGGAGGGGGTGGGGGGAGGGGGGCGGGACACACTCACTCTAAGAAAAGAAAACGTCGCACCACGAAGAAATAATCAGAAAGGGACGGAAATCGGTAGACATGGTGTACATGTACAAGCAAACAAATGATTACAGTTTCAGAAAAACTGGATGATATATTCAACAGGTTATGCGGTTTGACTGATATGGATGTTAGATGCCGTTGCCAATTGGCGCGTTAGATACTCAAAACCCAAGCTGCTGTCTGGGGTGTCTCCACCCACCCACAATACTACATCCGAACTCAACTGGGAAGAGATCTGTCCACCTAACTGGCCAAGGTAGGATTTGGTTAGCACGAGGACAAGCAGTAGAGACTCTCGTCGTGTGCAGGCGGGCATTATCTTGCTGAAATATAAGTGCAGGATGCCTTGGCATGAAATGGAACAAAACGGAGGGTATAATATCGTCGACGTACCTCTGTGCTGAGAGAGCCCCGCTTATGACAACGAAAGGGGTCCTGCTATGAACTGAAATTTCACCACAGACCATCATTCCTGATTGTCAGGCCGTATAGCTGGCGACAGTCAGGTTGGTATCCCACCGCTGCTTGAGGGGTGTTGGAACAAGTCTCAGTTCCAAACGAGGTTGATAGCTGAAGGCAATTCTACTCCACTCAATGAGATTCCAGGCCGCGATAACCAGCCAAGACGTGTCTAGAGAGGCCCCTGACAGCAGTGGGATGCCAAACTGCCAAACAAGCAGGAGTGTTGGTCTGTGGTGACATTACGTATCACGCCTTTGGTTGTCATCCGCGGTACGCTTACTGTACAGTGGTACGTCGACTATATTCTACGCCCCGTTTTGTTGCCCTTCGTGGCAAGCACTCTTGGGCTTACATTTCAGCGAGATAATGCCCGCCCGCACACGGGGAAAGTTTCTATAGCCAGTCTTCGTGCTTGCCAAACCCTATCTTGGCCAGTAAGGTCGCCGGATCTATCCCCAGTGGAGAACATTTGGAGTATTATGGGCGGGGCCTTCAAATCGTCTCGGGATTTTGACGATCTAATGCGCCAGTTGGACAGAATTTGGCACGGTATCCCTCATGATGACATCCAACAATTCTGTCAATCAGTACCAAGCCGAATAGCTGCTTGCATAATCCACAGAGGTGGACCATCGCGCTATTGACTATCTCAATTTGTGAAGTCTTTCTCTTAAATAAGTCATTCAATTCTTCTGAAATTGTAACCATTTGTTAAACTGTACTTGCAAGTCACATCTACCGACTCCCGTCTTGTTCACATAATTACTTCGTGTCGTCTCTCTCTCTCTCTCCCTCCCTCCATCTCTCTGTCTCTCTCCCTCTGTCTCTGTCTCTCTCCCTGTATTTTAGGCTCTGTCTTCCCCTACAGTCCTTATCCTCTGCCACTCTCTCATGTACCATGTCTTATCAAATGGTCGTTAAGTTCCTTCTTCCTGTCAGTGTTTTCCAAGTATTTTTTTCCTAGCGGGTTCTGCGGAGTTCATTATCTTATCAGTCCACCTAATTTTAACATCTTTCTATAACACAAATTCAAAACGCTTCGATTTTCTCTCTTTTCCAGCTTCTCCACTGTCCATTATCATTCCATACAATATTGTGTTGCATACGTACATTATCACAAATTTCTCTTAATACGAAGCCTATGTTTCATACTAGTACTTTTATTTTTGCCAGTAATATCCTCTTCTGCTGTGCAAGCCTGCTTTTTATGTTATCCATGCTATGTCCATAATAGGTAATTTTACTTCCAAGACACTAGAATTCCTTCTCTTCGTCCTCGTCTTGGACCACAGTATTGGTGTTCAGCTTGTCACTAGCTACTCCTCATACATTCGTCTTTCTTATAGTGTGTGCTCATTAGACTGATCGTGGTGTTCGACAGATCCTGTACTACCCCTTCACTCTCTCTGAAGATAGTAATGCTATCAGCGAATCTTAGGCCTATCATTAATATTATTTCACCCCGACTCTTGAACCTGTGTTTTCTTCCCGTGATTACTTCTTCGGCCGGAGCGAGGTGGCGCAGTGGACTCGCATTCTGGAGGACGACGGTTCGAATCCGCGTGCGGCCATCCAAATTTAGGTCTTCCATGATTTCCCTAAACTGCTCCAGGCAAATGCCCGGATGGTGCCCTTCAAAGGGAACGGCCGATTTCCTTTTCCCTCCTTGACACAGGCTCCGTCTCTAATGACCTCGATGTCGACGGGAGGTTATACGCAATCGTCCTTCCTTCCTTCCTTTTGCTTCTTCGGTGTATAGACAGAACAGTAGGAGCGAAAGACTAAATCCCCGTCTTACCCCCTAATTCAAAAACATCTTTCTTTGTCTTCCATTCTCATTGTTCCTTCTTGGTTCTTGTGCACTTATTATTACCCGTCTTTTCCTATGGCTTACTCTTATTTCCCTAGGATGTCGAACATCTTGCACCATTTTACGATATCGAATGCTTATCTAGGTCTACAAATCCTATGAACGTGTCTTAATTTTTAAGTCTTTCTTCCAGTACAGCGCCAAAATTGTCTCTCTGGGTACGTTTACCTTTGCTAGAACCAAAGTGGTCGTCATCTAGCAAATCCTCGATTTTCTGTTCCATTCATCTTAATATTATTCTTGTTAGCTATTGTTAGTAATGCATCAGTTTGGAAGGGAATTGGACGGTAGTTTTCGCACTTATTTGCACTTGCTACCTTCTGGGGGGCGTTTATTGTAGGTTTCCCAAAGACTAATGGTATGTCTTTACACTCATAGATTATATAACTGCAATCTTTGCAGTATAAATCAAATTTTTTGTCCTGTACGAACCCACTGACACTAAAATTGTGCTGTTCAGCATCTGTAAGTTGTTTCGACACTCCCACGAGTCTTTTTCATTTGATCGTTCTTACTCACTGAGATAAGAGAAACACTTTGCCTGACTTTCGAGTTACATATGAGACAGCTTTGCTGAACCTATGTTCCATCATCTCCCTGTGATCTCAATCAATTACTGATGGAACACTTTTTGCAAATCACTTGATTTCGGATTCATTTGGGCAATTTATTGTAGTTGTTGCAGTTTATTACAGCTGATGTCTGATTCGTTTCGGATTTCAATCCGTTTATTAACAATAACGGCGGTTAGCATAAGCCGGTGAGAAGTAAGGGCTAGCCGGCCGAAGTGGCCGTGCGGTTAAAGGCGCTGCAGTCTGGAACCGCAAGACCGCTACGGTCGCAGGTTCGAATCCTGCCTCGTGCATGGATGTTTGTGATGTCCTTAGGTTAGTTAGGTTTAACTAGTTCTAAGTTCTAGGGGACTAATGACCTCAGAAGTTGAGTCCCATAGTGCTCAGAGCCAGTAAGGACTACTTGATATTTCTTGGGTTTGCCGTTAGACAGCCGACATATGCAGGACATACACATCACTCCGCCGTTTGCTACAACTCGAGCGATGTATTTTTTGAGTTAAGGTAAAATTTATCTGCTTTTGAATGTCGCAGCTGGTGACCGCAGTAATTTTCATCATCAGTTTATAGTATTGATCGCAAGAAGTAATATTATCATTCTAGCATTAATAGTGTAGTAGTCCACCGAATGCTGTATTGTAATAAAGAAATCCCGTTCACTAAAGCCGCTTTCTGTTGTAATGTTCTGATCTTTGTGTGTGTAGTTCTTCAAGGTTTGTGTGAATCGCCTGGGGTTCGCGGCAGTGAGTGTAAGATGCCTGCCACGCTTGCGGACTCGAAACACGATTGACTTTGCCAGCTATTCTATACTTTGTAGGCTTAAAACGTCACAGAATGACACTGTCAGTGAAGATGCAGGTGAAGTTTAATTACCAACAAATAAACACCCAAAAATTCATAAACAAAACGAATGAAATAATTATTTTTCCTTGTTAATCAAAAAATGTTCCAGATCAGGGCACCTGTTTTATACTGGAATACTAACACAGCGAGTCTACAATTCAGGAATATAGAGGAGTATGATGATATTTATTGAGACAAAAGGTTTGACTTATCACATGGTTATAGTACAGAAAATAAACGAATATGTTCGTTAATCTTCAAATGATTAAAAAATAATGTGATTCACAGATCAAGAGAAACTATAGTGACATATCACCATGTAATGATAATGAAATTACTGCAGATGGTATTAAAAATAGAAAGAAATTAATGTTATTTTATTCACGTTGGATCTTGTGAACTCCGCGGCCATTAATAATAGTTGGTGAATAACGCAACCAGCCACAAATACTTTTTTAATGTTTTATTTTACTGCCATAAGCAGTTTTGTGCTTCCACGCCCATGATGGCTAATATTTTTCATTACATAGATGTTTTGGTCAACATCAAGTCTTCTGTTGCACAGTGCGTAAGAATATTTGAGTATTTAGTGCCACTTTATCAGTTGTTGCATTAATAAACATTAATAAATATACGCTAAAGTATCTGCAATATTTATATTGCAAAAATAGCTGTGTTCACTTACACATGTTCAAGTAGATGGTGGCCCGCTTTTTGTGGTCCATCTACTAGAAGATAGGCACGTGGACACAACTATTTCGCATCATATATATATATATATATATATATATATATATATATATATATATATATATATAAGGTGAGTCACCTAACATTACCGCTGGATATATTTCGTAAATCACATCATATACTGACGAATCGATTCCACAGACCGAACGTGAGGAGAGTGGCTAGTGTAATTGGTTAATAGAAACCATAAAAAAATGCACGGAAGTATGTTTTTTAACACAAACCTACGTTTTTTTTAAATGGAACCCCGTTGGTTTTGTTAGCACATCTGAACATATAAACAAATTCGTAATCAGTGCCGTTTGTTACATTGTAAAATGTTAATTACATCCGAGATATTGTAACCTAAAGTTGACGCTTGAGTACCACTCCTCCGCTGTTCGATCGTGTGTATCGGAGAGCACCGAATTACGTAGGGATCCAAAGGGAACGGTGATGGACCTTAGGTACAGAAGAGACTGGAACAGCACGTTACGTCCACATGCTAACACCTTTTTATTGGTCTTTTTCACTGACGCACATGTACATTACCATGAGGGGTGAGGTACACGTACACACGTGGTTTCCGTTTTCAATTACGGAGTGGAATGGAGTGTGTCCCGACATGTCAGGCCAATAGATGTTCAATGTGGTGGCCATCATTTGCTGCACACAATTACAATCTCTGGCGTAATGAATGTCGTACTCGCCGCAGTACATCTGGTGTAATGTCGCCGCAGGCTGCCACAATACGTTGTTTCATATCCTCTGGGGTTGTAGGCACATCACGGTACACATTCTCCTTTAACGTACCCCACAGAAAGAAGTCCAGAGGTGTAAGATCAGGAGAACGGGCTGGCCAATTTATGCGTCCTCCACGTCCTATGAAACGCCCGTCGAACATGCTGTCAAGGGTCAGCCTAGTGTTAATTACGGAATGTGTAGGTGCACCATCATGCTGATACCACATACGTCGACGCGTTTCCAGTGGGACATTTTCGAGCAACGTTGGCAGATCATTCTGTAGAAACGCGATGTATGTTGCAGCTGTTTGGACCCCTGCAATGAAGTGAGGACCAACGGGGTGGCGTCAACTTTAGGTTACAATATCTCCGGATGTAATTAACATTTTACAATGCAACAAACGGCACTGATTATGTATTTGTTTACATGTTCAGATGTGCTAACAAAACTAACGTGGTTCCATTTAAAAAAACGTAGGTTTGTGTTAAAAACGTACTTCCGTGCATTTTTGTATAGTTTGTATTAAACAATTACATTAGCCCCTCTCCTTACGTTCGGTCTGTGGAATCGATTCGTCAGTATTTGATGTGATTTACGAAATATATGCTGCGGTAACGTTAGGTGACTCACCCTGTATACATATATATATATCAGCTGCTTCATTAATAAAAGTACGCTAAAGTGCTGGCATTATATATATATACAACACTGACGTAACGTGTGGGGGGTCGGGGGGGCACAGCATACTCCCCCCACACTGATTGCTACGTTGATGACGTCATGCGCATATACTCTGACTTGACGCACAAGAGACGGGCGTACTCTAGTGAGGCTAGTACGCCCGTCCGGGATAACGCCAAAAATCGAAAAGTTGAAAATGCAAAATCTGAACACGCCAATCTGTTGAAATACACTATAATAACATGTCTGCCAAATATTATACCGTTCCCATAATAATTACCGACATATATATATATATATATATATATATATATATATATATATATATATATAATGCCAGCACTTTAGCGTACTTTTATTAATGAAGCAGCTGATAAAGTGGCACTAAATACTCAAATATTCTTGTGGAAGCAGACGACATTTTTGGAAATTTGTGGTAAGTTCCTATGAGGCCAAACTGCTGAGGTCATCGGTCTCTTGGTTTACACACTACTGAAGCTAACTTAATCTAACTTACGCTAAGGACAACACACACACCCATGCCCGAGGGAGGAGTCGAACCTCCAACGCAGGGGAGCCGCGCGAACCGTGGCAAGGCGCCCTAGACTGCACGGCTACCACGCTGTTGGCCAAAACATCTATGTAATGAAAAATATTAGCCATCATGGGCGTGGTAGCACAAACCGCTTATGGCAGTAAAGTAAAACATTAAAAAAGTATTTGTGGCTGGGTGCGTCATTCACCAACTAGAATGAAATCACCCAGTCATGAGATAAAATTCCTGTCTATACTGACTGCACTGAATAAAAGCTGTAGGCATACTGAATTCTCTGTGGAACACTGCTAGTCAACAGGCTAATGATCTTTCAAAGTCTGAGCAGCTCGTAATAATGGAGAAGACCGACACGATCCCAGAACAAGAAATATACTACAGAAAGGAACACTTACGTCGTCAAAGTTACGGGCAAACTGTGAGTTGCTCATAGGAACAGCAGCGCATTGTTGACCGATACATTTACTCAAAAAGAACAGCAAAAGCATCATCACACGAGGGCAGACTTCACGCGATTTCTCCGCGACAGGACGTTCACGGAACGGTGCATACCGAGTCCTCGAACCTGACTTCGTCTGACTGTGTTGTCCGGTGTTCACTACCGCTCCTGTACAATATCCGTAGAGGGGAGGAATCCCAACCACAGAGCTTAGAAATAAATACTGTAGAAGTGCCTTCGGGCCCCGCGAGTTGTCAAGCTTACCCCTGCAAATTTTTCAAAAGTATTTGAGACTGGTTGCGTCATTCACCAACTGGAAAGAAATTATCCAGTCATGAGATAAAATTTCTGTCTATATTGACTGCACTGAATAAATGCTGTAGGCATCCTGAATTCTCTGTGGAACACAGCTACTCAACAAGCCAATGACCTTTCAACGTCCGAGCAGCTCGTAATAATAGAGAAACAAACACTAGTGCTGATCGATCCAAGCGAAAACGTATCCCACGGTACAAGGGGAGTGAAATTACATGTCATCTGATATGCCTTTAAAACATTCTTTGATGCAAAGTTACATCCGTTTTTGTAGTTAGTTTGACAGTAAAACTTTTAGTTCATGAATAAGATAATAATAACCACTGTTTTGCGATTTGCGCGTGTTCTGCGCTATGCAGTCTTTCTCATTCAGTTTTGAGGAAACTATCTGGTAAAAAAGTATTACTTTTCCGCATCTTATAGCCACACATTACAGCACTGTAATGAAATTGTTTTCTTTTCGTTATGGCCCGTTGTTATTGTGAAACTTCAAAGTAAAGTACAGTACCGCGCATATTTTGAAAAGCTTTGCAGTGTAAAATGTCTTCGCTGGTAGTTTACGTTTGGTAGGTTTTAGAACATAGGCTGCTGCATGCAGCAGAATCGTCCGGTATTCATGTCGGGAACAAGGCGAGATGTTCGGCCAAGCCAGATGGAAACGGTTGAGAGGCAGCACGGCTGTATTAAAACAAGTACCTTCACGGACACCAACCACAACGTTTCAAGCCCTTTTTGGGCGTTTGTGTATCAAAGATTAATGGATTATCAAAGGTTAATGGATCCTTTGAGAGACGAACTTGCAGGGAGGCGGTGGATGGTATGTTCACCAGATTTAGAGGACTAGGGTTCTACAGGATATTGAGACAAACCCTAGTAGAAACTCGAGGCAAGTGCGCCTCCAACATGATATAAGCCGAACTACGATTATGTGTATCCTGCAATCCCGTGGAGGCCACTTCGAACGTCTGTTGTGTCGTGACTGAGATGCAGCTCAGTGCTGTCTTCTGGGACGACCAGTTGTCATTGTATCATTGTACGCACACTCTCCATTCCCACACGTTCATTGGACCTTTTTCCCTCCATTTCCAGTCAGGAATCCGTCCCTGCAGTTTGTCAGTTTTATTACTGTACACCCTGTAAATACATTACTGGCCATTAAAATTGCTACATCAAGAAGAAATGCAGATGATAAACGGGTATTCATTGGACTAATATATTATACTAGAACTGACATGTGATTACATTTTCACGCAATTTGGGTGAATAGATCCTGAGAAATCAGTACCCAGAACAACCACCTCTGGCCGTAATAACCGCCTTGATACGCCTGGGCATTGAGTGAAACAGAGCTGAGATGGCGTGTACAGGTACAGCTGCCCATGCAGCTTCAACACGATACCACAGTTCATCAAGAGTAGTGACTGTCGTATTGTGACGAGCCAGTTGCTCGGCCACCATTGACCAGACGTTTTCAGTTGGTGAGAGAGATGGAGAATGTGCTGGCCAGGGCAGCAGTCGAACATTTTCTGTATCCAGAAAGGCCCGTGCAGGACCTGCAACATGCGGTCGTGCATTATCTTGCTGAAATGTAGTGTTTCACAGGGATCGAATGAAGGGTAGAGCCACGGGTCGCAATACATCTGAAATGTAACGTCCACTGTTCAAAGTGCCGTCAATGCGAACAAGAGGTGACCGAGACGTGTAATCAATGGCACCCCATACCATCACGCAGGGTGATATGCCAGTATGGCGATGACGAATACACGCTTCCAATGTGCGTTCACCGCGATGTCGCCAAACACGGATGCGACCATCATGATGCTGTAAACAGAATCTGGATCCATCCGAAAAAACACCATTTTGCCATTAGTGCACCCAGGTTCGTCGTCGAGACACCATCGCAGGCGCCCCTGTCTGTGATGCAGCGTCAAGGGTAACCGCAGCCATGGTGTCCGAGCTGATAGTCCATGCTGCTGCAAATCTCGTCGAACTGTTCGTGCAGATGGTTGTTATCTTACAAACGTCTCCATCTGTTGACTCAGGGATCGAGACGTGGCTGCACGATCCGTTACAGCCATGCGGATAAGATGCCTGTCATCTCGACTGCTAGTGATACGAGGCCGTTCGTTCCGTATACCCTCCTAAACCCACCGATTCCATATTCTGCTAACAGTCATTGGATATCGACCAACGCGAGCAGCAACGTCGCGATACGATAAACCGCAATCGCGATAGGCTACAATCCGACCTTTATCAAAGTCGGAAACGTGATGGTACGCATTTCTCCTCCTTACACGAGGCATCACAACAACGTTTCACCAGGCAACGCCTGTCAACTGCTGTTTGTGTATGAGAAATTGGTTGGAAACTTTCCTCAAGTCAGCACGTTGTAGGTGTCGCCACCGGCGCCAACCTTGTGTGAATGCTCTGAGAAGCTAATCATTTCCATATCACGGTGTAGAAACTATAGATAAACATGTGATATAGCTAACATATCGAAATTGTTTTTATCGGTGGTGGGAGGGTCACGTCTGTTTCCATTCACGACAAAATACATGAGATATATTGGAGATTCTCCGCGACTAGGTTGGCAGCTACGAGCCAAACACGCGGCTATTGCGGCCTGCTACGCGGAGTACAGAGCTACCTCGTCTTTCTCTTGTTCGTATGCTGCCGATACAGACTGAAGAAGGAAGTGAAAGTCTTATCTGAGCGCTCTGTGAACTATTGAGTGTTCTGCTGTTGGTTGTTTCGAATGACGCACGAGTTATATAACTGCACTCCACCAAGGTGTTTACACGGCTCCTGCACTATACGTTGTATGAGTGAAGCAAATAGAAAGGAAATCAATGGAAATGAGCAACAGGAAATCAAAACTTTCTTCACGGCCACACAACGCAGCTGTGTGTGCGGGAGACACTAGCGCTTTCGGATTTAATATTTTCTAGAGGAAAGCGTAGGAAATGAAAAAAAAGGAAACTATAGTTACTGTCTAATAACTGAAAACAACATGTAATACAAACATAAAAAAAAGTTTTGCATCACCCCAGTTCCCAGAACTCCTGATGATCAAATGTCTCTGAGCACTATGGGACTTAACTTCTAAGGTCATCAGTCCCCTAGAACTACGTAAACCTAACTAACCTAACGACATCACACACATCCATGCCCGAGGCAGCGTTCGAACCTGTGAACGTAGCGGTCGCGCGGTTCCAGACTGTAACGCCTAGATACCGCTCGGCCACCCCTCCTGATGATAGACGTTGATTGTGGATATTGTATCACGGACACAGGACTGTTATGAGATGTCACTAAACTCGCCTAGAGACGTAAACAACCGTGCATGAGCAGCGCCTATTAGACGGAGGGGGGTCCGACAGCCGATCAGTTCCGGTCGCTCCACCAGGAAGGACGTACACGGCTCGTGTTGTCTGTAGTTCAACCATGCCTAGACGGTCAACACCTTGGTTTGATCGTGTCCGCATTGTTACGTTGTGCGAGGAAGGGCTCTCAACAAGGGAAGTATCCAGGCGTCTAGGAGTGAACCAAAGCGATGTAGTCGGACATGGAGGAGATACAGAGAGACAGGAACTGTCAGTGACATGCCTCGCTCAGGCCACCCAAGGGCTACGACTGCAGTGGATGACCGCTACCTATGGATTATGGCACGGAGGAACACTGACAGCAACGCTACCATGTTGAATAATGCTTTTCGTGCAGCCACAGGACGTCGTGTTACGACTCAAACTGTGCGCAATAGACTGCATGATGCGCAACTTCACTCCCGACGTCCATAGCGAGGTCCATATTTGCACCCACAACACCATGCACTGCGGCACAGGTAGCACCAGCAACATGCCGAATGGACCGCTCAAGATTGGCATCACGTTTTCTTCATCGATGAGTGTCGCACATGCCTTCAACTAGACAACCATGGGAGACGTGTTTGGAGGCAACCCAGTCAGACTGAACGCCTTAGACACACTGCCCAGCGAGTGCAGCAAGGTGGAGGTTCCCTGCTGTTTTGGAGTGGCGTTATGTGGCGCCGACGTACGCCGCTGGTGGTCATGGAAGGTGCCGTAACGGTTGTGCGATACGTGGATGTCATCCTCCGACGGGCAGTGCAACCATATCGGCAGCACATTGGCGATGTATTCGTCTTCATAGGCGACAATTCGTGCCCCCATCGTGCATATCTCATGAATGACTTCGTTCAGGACAACGACATCGCTCGACTAGAGTGGCCAGCATGTTCTCCAGACATGAACCCTATCGAACATGCCTGGGATAGATAGAAAAAGGCTGTTTATGGACAACGTGACCCACCAACCACTGTGAGGGATCTACGCCGAATCGCCATTGAAGAGTGGGATAATCTGCACCAACAGTGCCTTGATGAAATTATGGATAGTATGCCACGACGAATACAGACATGCATCAACGCAAGAGGACGTGCTACTCGGTATTAGAGGTACCGATGTGTAAAGCAATCTGGCCCACCACCTCTGAAGGTCTTGCTGTATGGTGGTACAACATGCTATGTGTGGTTTTCATGAGCAATAAGAAGGGAGAGAATGATATTTATTTTGATCTCTATTCCAATTTTCTGTACAGGTTTCGGGACTCTCGGAACCGAGGTGATGCAAGACTTGATGTGTTTATAATATTAGTGCATTCATTTAGAGAGAGGTGTACGGAATTAAGATGAAATTGTTGTTTTACGATGTAATAATTGGAGGTGGGGTTCAGATCAAAGTTTTATGTTTCTTCACATCTTTCTCGTTTTCTCTCATTGCTCTAAGGAAGTGTGCACGCCCTGCTACAACGTCCTCCTTCTCAACCAGAGATGTCCTATTTTTACATTTTTTTAAAAAATGAAGCAAACGTTTCCATTTTCTTCTGGACAAAACTGAACTACGTTACTTTCAACACTTTTCCATAGGAGCATACTCTACGGTAACGTATATTTGTGCGATGACTATCCATTTAAGTAGATATTAAGAATACGCAGAACTAATGACTGTACAATGACGAGCCACATGTGTCAATCTTGTACTGTCGTGTATTTTCGGACGCCTTTGGTCCCGTCTGTACGTAAACAAAGTTTAGTTCCACGTTCTGCCGTTGGAAGTAACTTGCAAACTAACGAATCTGAAGTATACCCGATAGAAAGGCGAGATGAGGTAGTGAGAAGCAAGCAGACATAGGGAAAAGAGCAGTGTGACTGGCATTGCCCTATGCGCAGTAAGAGGTGCGAGTACCGGCCACATGTCCTCAGGTCCTCCGCCATGCGTAACGCACTCAGTACTCCAGACTTCACTAGCCCTGTTCCTTCACCCAGAAAACATTGGCTAATATAACAGCGAGTGTGACTAAACAATTTCATCAGACTGTTCCGCTATGTTTAAATGTGCGATGTCATTCGGTTTGTACTGGCCATACCAGTTGGGTGGTATAGGCCAGATGAACTTTTTGATTTTTTCCCCCTAAGGGCCCGATGGAGAGGTTAAAGGAGAAAAGTGCCGATGAGGGTCGAGGGGAGTGGTCTGTGACTGCAATTCAGCAAGCGCTTTCGAATGTGAAGATCCAAAATGTTATTTTCTGTAATAAAATTTACGCTCCTGTTGTAACTTTTTTGTCTAATTTTTATTAAATTGCACTTTTGATGCATAAGCAGATTATACATCTCTGTAACTCACAAACATTTTTTATTTAAAATCTGTATTTCATTATATGACCCATACTACCCAACACTTTTATTAATATCTCGAATTGTAAGTCTTAGTAAATCTTGTTTTACGAAATTTATTCACTGATTGCGAAGTATTTGACAACAGCTGTTTTATCTGTGAACAGGGTGAAGAAAAATTCGCGCATTGGACTTCGCAGTGTAATTCCTCGCATACTAGCAATACAAAAATGTCTCACAAAATTTCGTCCTGCGCACATTTCGGGCAGTAAATGGACGTTGAAGATTGGCAATAAGGCAACACTGTAATCACATGTACGGTAACTACCTCTGTCAGCAGATAGAGCAGTGCTGTGCAGATGGTGCAGTGGATAGTGATTTTGGATCTGCATGCAGCAGATTGAGGGTTCGATTCTGGGTTGAGGCATATTA
This sequence comes from Schistocerca nitens, assembly GCF_023898315.1. Lineage (NCBI taxonomy): Eukaryota > Metazoa > Arthropoda > Insecta > Orthoptera > Acrididae > Schistocerca > Schistocerca nitens. Next base: position 979,359,234 of record NC_064615.1, on the reverse strand, counting down.
GTTTTTATTTGCTAAAAGTAATCAGCTTGGTACGATATCTGGCGTCTTAATCGTCATACAGCGATTACAGTGGGTCTTCTACAAAGCAGTTGCAATTACATACTACAAACACAGAAATGGGAGTTCAGTCGTTTTATTTGTCAGCTTTTAAAGAAGCTTTTTGCACGTCGTGTACACCACTGCATCTACTAGATTATAAACCTGTTTACTGTGTACTCTCCCCCAATGGTCCCATTGATTCATACCAGCTATTATTCTTACCACATCCAGGTCCATTGCAGTCTGTTAAGGCCTTCGGTCACTAGTAGCGCTTGCAACGTGCTTTGCAAATAATTTCGCACTGGTTGAATGTTCAATTTTCGATCTTAGTACCACGCTTGGTTTAAGATATAATGGAACCTTAAATTAATTATTTTCCACGTCTATGACGTTTGTCATGTGTCACAATGTTGTTTACAAGTCTAAAATGTCTGCAAAAATGCGTCTGCAATGCAAAACGTCAGTGTTTACTTCAAATATTTTAATGTTGTTTTCCACATACACATATATCCATCGAATTAGTTCCTAAAATTGTCAAATACTGCAATGCTACTTCCATGCCCAAATAGTTATTAATAACGTGATAAACTATCGGTTGGCATTAGAAGTTAGCCTTAAGAGATCGATGTCATAAAACTAACCTGACTAGCCTTATAACTGCAAAAAATAGATTTCAGCTAAAATACTATCTAAGAAAAAGACAAATTGACAATGTGATTTACTGGAAGATAGTAATTAATTAGACCTAGTCTTACAATACACCATCAAATTAGATATTTCAACATTTAAATTGTTCTCACAGACTATTTTAGAAGGGACAAAGATAATGCATCATGGTGCTCACTAGAAAAATATGATCAACGATATTGAATGACAGTTACTGCTTTTGTTACAAATGTACAGGTCTTATGGAAGTCATGTACAATAACAACTTTCTATGAAGATGCAATATGTACCAGTCCGATCTACAGTGCCAAGACTCTGTAAACGTTTATGGACGATATTTCCTATAATCAACTATTAAATAACTACAACATCTAATAAAATATGCATTGTAAAAACACACATTCACACATCCACAACATAGGCAAAAGACAGACAAACTGACCAAAGGCCATGGTAGGAAGGAAGGAAGGTAAGAAGGAAGGAATGGAAGAAGGTGTTTTGACGATTCAATTGTGATTTGGCATTTAAACTGCATATTCTGGGCGACTTTAATTCATCACTGTTAAGACAGTTTGCATAAAATATTTGTAAATTATATACACAAACCTTCCCCTTGAATAAGTATCTATTAACGAAAACCATATCGAAACCCCTACAGTAGTTCCTGAGATCAAACGAAGCACACAGACAGAAAACATTGTGGGGAATTTATGTATAGATACAAGATACTCTAGCTTTAAATTCATTAATAACATAGATTTTGCATGGGAGTTAAAATTTAAAATTTTGTCATAATCTATTAATTAAAAGTTATACTCATGCATCAATGGTAAAACACAGTAGGTCTAGTATTAAACTTAGAAGCTATATATATGTATTGATGCAGCTGAAGTCATGGTGTACAAATTACCAGACCTTATTCATCTAGTATTTTGGAATATGGACTCTTTCAAATTTCAACTTTACACATAATTTTTTGAACATTTTCTGTCTGACACCACCCAAGAAATAATTAAAGCAAAAACAGTTTATTGCTTACTATATTTTCACTGTTTGTGCAGTAAAACTTGAGCACCAGGCAAGAAGTTTTAATTTATTACTTCTGTACTACCAAACCTATTCGCAGTTCATTTTGCAGACAGTGTTTGCATATACCACTGAATGTATCTACAAAATTATAACATTGTCTGACACCTACTTCAGAAGATATGTTGTCATAAACATTAAGATTTGTGAAAAACTAGTTTTTGTCAAAACAGAGAGAAAAATTACCCATACTTCACTCTCTTGCAAAGTAATTATACATCTGAAACTGTTTTACACAAGGATTTTAATTCTTTAAAGAATCAAGAGTTTGTGGGGGTTAGTTTTTTATTTTTTAAGGGAAAGGAATAACACAAAACCGTTAACCAATCATTTAAAATGTTTTTGAGTACCAATTCTCTATAATTTTAAGATGTAATCCATGAGTACTTACCAATATTGTGGCCCTGTAAGTTCAAATATGATAATCAAGTGAACATGATATGATACATCACAAGAAGTACATTTCATATTAAGTCACAATGTACCTCATCTGCAGCATGACATTATCAGTTTGATAGAGAATTAAGGCTCTACAATTAGTCTAGTTTTAGACCAGACAGGGTATGTCAAACTACCAGTGTATGATGTAAGTAAAATTTCAATCTACACATTCAGTACCTTTCATTTTAAGTAGCAGTACCATTTAGTTGCGTATTCTCTGAGAATAGAAATCAGATTATTATAACATTATCGATTAACTATTGTATAATACAGTTCCTCACAGAAACTGTACGTTATACAGCCTTAATACGTTTTAGGCTGCATATGTTACAGAAACTAGTCAAAGAATTTTACAATCATTACATTGTATATTAGACTTTAGTGAATTGTGTTATAAATAATAAAATGAGTTACATAGAAACATATAGTATGTAGCATGTGGTCAAGGCTTCATACAGTTGTACTAATGATGTTAATGTATAAATAATCAAAAGTAAAGAACTGACAGATACAGTCATTCTCTATACTAATAATAAATCTTTTAAACTGTCATGTCTGTATGCATGTCTTTGAACATGTTAATCTCCAAAGATGCTTGACGAATTTTCATGGTCTTTTCACAGGTAAATCGAGTATAGATTTGGGCATCATATAGGGTTCATTTCATCAAAATCTGATCGTGGAAGAAAATATATCCATGCATATTATGAATATGTATGTATGATGTATGACTGTACTATGTTACACATTTCCAACGAAACCACTGGACAATTTCTAACCAAACTTGGTAGATGTATAGCTTATTGTCTGGAAAGAATCTGTCTGAGGATAAGAACCTGTCTAGCAAGCAGAGGTGGGGGAGGGTGTTATAGAAGAAGTGTAGGTGATGATGTGCTAATACCCAGATTTTATTCTTCCAGTAGTTGAGAATGAGAACACTTAGTGACTTGCAAAATAACCTTAAACATAATGTCAAACCTTTACAGAACTTTTCTTTGCTGGCACCTAAAAAATGATGAAAGGAAAAAAAGTTTATGTCTTACTTTCGCTATTCCTACAGCATAGGTTCAGCATCAGGGCAGACATTTTAATTTATTATTACCAACCCAGCATACTGATTTCGATTAAATTTGGTAAGGGACTAGCTTGAATCCTCAGGAAGTACATAAGCTATTTTATAAAGTGTGCAGTACAAGATATTCCCCAGCTGGGAGTTGGGAGATCCTGGGATGCATATCACAAGCTACACTTACCTGAACAGGCAGACATGTGAGAGCAGCTGATATTATTGTACATATGGTGGCTTACATACTCACCATCACTCATCATGACAAAACTACTCATGTGTAACTCCAGGCTTTAGTAACAGCTAATTTAAGAACAAGACTTTAATTTTAATATATATATAAAATTCGCAGTCACTGAATATGAGTAATTGGTTGGTTTCTTAGCAGGCATGCTACCTAGAACACTTGTCATTACATTTTGAGGCATGGTTGCTAAAACACCTTGTGTGTTATGCACTATGCATATTCACATTTCTGGTATGCATACCAAAGAGAAAAAAAAACTTCTTTAATTGTTCAGCTGTAATATACTTGTAAATATAGACGTTTCTCTTTTACTTAGTGTCATAAAATTAAAATGTATGATGCAGACTCATGTTATCATCTCATGATGACTTAAGTTCTGTGCACAGTATTCATCTTGCCACAATAATTTCTCTATATCAGTATGTGGTCAAGCATTTGCTTTATTGTTCACAGAATAATACGATGATGGAAAAAATCGCAACAGCACAAAATAATTAATGCAGGGTAACGAAATTTCAGGAATACACTTGTCTAGGTAACATATTTAAATGATTGAGATTGCAAGATCACACGTTAATGTAAGCACCATATAAGCTATTGCAAATGTAACTTGCTAACGCATTAATAAATGGTGTAACTGCCAGAATCTTGAATGCAAGCATGTAAGTGTGCATATATTTTGTAGTACAGTGCTGGATGTCAGTTGTGGGAAGGAATCCCATGCCTGGTGCACTTGGTCGGTCAATACAGGGACGGTTAATACTGTTTGTGGATAACACTGGAGTTGTCTTTCGGTGATGTCCCATATGTCCTGGATTGGAGACAGATCTGTCGATTGAACAGGCCAAGGCAACATATCGACACACTGTAGAGCATGTTGGGTTACAACAGTGGTATGTGGACGAGGATTATCCTATTGGAAATAGATCCCTGGAATGCTTTTCGTGAATGGCAGCACAACAGATCGAGTCACGAGACTGATGCACAATTTTGTTTGCTGTCAGGGTGCATGGTAGCACCACGATAGTGCTCCTGCTGTCATACAAAATGGCATCCCAGACAGTAACTCCAAGTACAGGTCCAAGTGTGTCTAACAGACAGACAAGTTGGTTGCAGGATAGCATCAGGCCTCCTTCTAATCAACACAGCCATCAATGCCATTGAAACTGTGGTTTGGGGTCAGTAGATTGCACACTACTAGGCGTGTGGCTCACAATTGTCCTCGAAGTAACCGATCTGTAACAGCTGCCGAGAATTCTTCCCGGTTGGATGGCCGTGGTCCATGGAACTCTTCTGTCCCTGACATTTCGTCCAAAGCTATGTTGGACATCTTCGGCAAGATCAGCACAACCAGGAGCACCTCCGACGATGCCCAACGTAGCTTTGGACGAAACGTCAGGAACAGAAGAGTTCCATGGACCAAGGCCATACAACCCGGAAGAATTCTCGGCAACCGAAACATCCAGTCGTGAAAGCCTTCATTGTACGATCTGTAACAGTTCATTGTGTCACTGTGGTACCAGCTGCTGCTGAAAATGATGTTGCAGATGCAACGTGGTGTGTCAGAGCCATACGCCGAACAAGATAGTCCTGCCTGTCGCTAGTGCCACTTACTTGCCCATCTGGAGCCCGGTCTTCTTGTGACTGTACATTCTCATGACCACCACTGCTGGTAATCATGTACAGTGGCTACATTCCTGGCAAGCCTTTCTACTATATCGCAGAAGGAAAGTGAAGCTTCTCATAGCGCTACTAGACGACTCAGTGAAGTGTTGACAATGACGTCTTTGTCGCCTTAAAGGCGTTCTTGACCAACATCAAATAACCACGTCCAGTCTCATACGCAACTAATGATCACGACCGTTACAGCGCGTATTTAAAGCAAATCTGATTTGAATCCTCATAACGGCGCTATTACTGCCACTCTTATGCGACCGGCGCTAAATCTGAATAGACATCATCTTCAGATGTGGAAATACGCCAAACAACTTTCGTTTGTGTCGCCCAACTCCTTCTTGGTGTTGTGATTTCTTTCTTCATCAGTGTATATTAGCTTTGATTATACTTGAGCATTATGTATTGTGTTAGTTGTCCAGTGTGGTGATCAGATTAAAGGGTATGGTGAGCAGAACTCTTGCCTCTATTGGAAGAGTGAAGGCCGGAGTGGCCGTGCGGTTCTAGGCGCTACAGTCTGGAGCCGAGCGACCGCTACGGTCGCAGGTTCGAATCCTGCCTCGGGCATGGATGTGTGTGATGTCCTTAGGTTAGTTAGGTTTAATTAGTTCTAGGTTTTAGGCGACTGATGACCTCAGAAGTTAAGTCGCATAGTGCTCAGAGCCATTTGAACCATTTTTTTATTTGCAGAGTAATAAAACAATAGGTTTGAGGAACTTCAGTGGTTATTTACAGTAAAACGTCGTTTATGAAAGTTGTGCCGTAAGATTTGACGCGGTTCGTTCTCATATGTCGAACTCCGTTGCCGCTTCTAACCACTCGACCACTCGTCTGCGTCGCCAGACGGTGGAGGTCGTACCGTCGGTTCAGCGCCCTCGCGCGGTGTCGCAGGGCGGAACGTGGCGTCAGCACCATCCTTGAACTTCGGCAGCCGGCGGACAGTTTCGGGATCCGAGAAGTTGGCGTGGAGTGGACCGGTAGGCAGGGACCGCTGCTCGGTGGGATTTTCGATCCATTACGGCCGACAATGGCGGAGTGACGCTGCTCAATCGGCGCGTGAAATGACGCACGGGCAAGACTCCCTGCGGACAAACACAAAGAAGTCACGTGACTGCCAAAAAGTTGCCGCCGCTGGGGGGTTTCTCGCATTCTTCCTCCGTTGGCGGGTTTGGTACCGTTCAGGGTTTGCCCGCTCTCCATGATTTGTGGGTGGCCGCTTTTCACGCAGATTCCCCGAAGTGACATCCCCCTTAACAGGCTGCTTTCCAGCTGGCCGCTTCGCAAAAATTGATTATAAAGGAAACAATGCTTACTTGTTAGACTAGGTCCCATCGAGGAGCGTGTAAAGGCACAGGCGAGGCAGCTCTAGGCGGGAACTCCAAAATTCAGTTTGTCAGCACACCTGATGATGACAGTGTGGTCATTTGCCAAAATATTGGGCCCATTGGATCTGGACATCCAGCTGTTCATTTGTGAACTATTTCATGATGTGCTAGATGTCATCCTTTGTATAATTAATATCTACACCACTTACTATTACAGTATTATATGATATTTTCCAAGATCCTTCCCAATAGAGGCTAAATCACAGGTTGCATACTACTGCTGGGGACATGTAGTTGTACTGGTACAATTGCAGGGCGTAGAAGATGAATGCCAGCCATTTAACCCAAATGTACATGGAAAACCTTTGTTAGTGAGACGTAACAGCGATTATGTGAGGTCCTTACAGCCTCAGGTGTGACTGACTGTGAACATAACTTGCATGCATAAATCAGACCACATCTTTGAGCAACACATGTGTGTGGAAGGTAACACCATTAGAACTGTGACAAAGAAAACATTACACAAACTACATATAAGATAAGAAATTTGGTGACTCTGGCACTGTATTTTCTGAGAATGATACTCTTGCAATACTCTTACAATACCTGCACTCTAAGTATGGACCAAAACACATATACCAATTAAATGTGCATTACTATTGTATCTATAGATAGATTTATATCAATATTTAATAGTTACTTTCTCAAGGAAACAATACAGTATGAAACTAATAAGACAAAGAACCTGGGATTACAAAATGAACCAAAATGCCATGTGGACGGGAAAGGAATAGGGCTGATTTCATATTAAAAGAAGTAATGTGTCATCTTGAGGAAAATGGTTGTATTCTTCTTTCAATTACCATTTACCCCATATAGTTGTGGGCTCCACATTACTCAAGTTTCAGCATTTGTATTTGTTTATCTAAGTTTGCGTCATGTACCCTTGCTGTTACTGCAGCCACCAGTTACCTAAAGAAGGGAAAACATGTGCACCACCTGTGTGTGAATTGTGTAAAGTCTGATGCATATGTGATCCTATTTTAAGTGTATATCAACAAAACGAACAGCGTGAATCTAAAACACAGTTAGTGGGAACCAAAATCCAAACATAAACGTACATTATTTTCACTATTTTGGAGTGACTGACTGTTCCATCTGTTCTTTGCAGAATATTTTACACACTGTGAATGAAAACACACAAAGCACTATTGTAATATTGTGTATTATTTAGTAATCATTTCACGAAACGCTTTTCGGCTTCCCATTATCAGTTACAAAAATAAGTATGTGCTGGATCAAAGAGTTTAGGCTGGTGTTTCTACAGAGTGTCTCCATTTCCAGAGATGAAAAACGTTGATGTTACGTTGAAGAATAGACCAAGAGGGATTACAAAAGTTTTTCACAGAACAAAATAAATTGAAAAACATGCTTTGATAATATGTTCTAAAGGACTGGTTGGACAAAAATAATTTTCTCTTTAATAGATCCTAAATCACAAATAGAGAAAATATGCTAATGAAGTTAAGCAAGTGAGGAAAGCAGCTGTGATTATATAAAGTTAAATTTTTGAATACAACAAGAAAAATTATATTACAAAATTGTTAAGGCTTTCGTGGCCACTTGTTGACAAACTGCCTATTGGCTTCTGTCTCGGGTTCTTCGGCCGACGTTCATCTAATGATTTTTCTAACGTTTCGCCAGCACGAGTGGCTGGCATTGTCAAAGCTTCACCCTCCATTGCCGGTGGTGAACTGGAGCCGAGCTCGCGGGCGCAGACTATAAACGTCAGAAAAATCATTAGATGAACGTCGGCCGAAGAACCCGAGACAGAACCCAATAGGCAGTTTGTCAACAAGTGGCCACGAAAGCCTTAACAATTTTGTATTACGCCTCTACGGGGAGGAGATTTGCAGATTGTACCGACGCCTTGACCAACGACGGAAGAAGAAAGCGCGACTGATGTCCTCTCTCGCCTTTCTGTCACGGTGCCGAGATGAATGTGCTACACCGAAGTACTTGAGATGTAAGCGCCTATTCACCACCGCCCAAGCACATCGTATCTACGACAGAATGGAACGAGCTTTTTTTCGTGAGCGAATACATACAACACGGAGAGACTTGGCAAGAACGGATCAGGAGCTTCTGGACATTTTCTATCAACTAAGTAGCAGAATGCATCGAGACGACTGGGACAAGATCGACAGCATCACTCACAGGAGCATGCAGAACGAACTCGAGCGCTGCACCGAGCGACAGAAGAAAAAGTTTGAAAGATGCCGGAAGCAGACCGACAAGGCGATTCCCGACATGTCACACACAGTGGTCAACCTCACTGAACGACAATTGACCGAAGAGTAAGTGTCTGTTCTTCAAAAAGGAGGAAATTTCGCTATCACCCCGAGAACTATACCTATGGAGGATATCATTGCCAACACCGAAGCAGCCATTCGGACCCTTCCCTGTGAAAGGGCAGAGGAAATACGCACGGAAATAGCCAGGATACTGCGCCGAGCAAAACCACCAGCTTGCAACCTAAAGAAAGAAGAGGTACAAGCCATTAAGAATCTCAACGCCGACAAGAGTATATTGGTACTGCCTGCCGATAAGGGGAATGCGACCGTCGTAATGAAGACCGGAGAGTATGAGCAAAAGATCCGAGACCTATTAGATCCGACGACGTACCGAAAACTAAGCGCAGATCTGACGCAGCGTATTACACGGAATACGAATCGATTAATGAAGGCGTCTTCTCTGCCGGCGGACATAAAGAGAAACCCGCGCAACACAGAAGCCCTATCACCTCGGCTGTATGGATTATCCAAGATCCATAAGAACAACGTTCCACTGAGACCGATCGTTAGCGCTCCTGGATCACCGACATATAAACTGGCAAAACACTTGGCCTCTCTGCTCCAGCCACACGTGTGGAAGACCGACACATACATTAAGGACTCATGACATTTCATTGAGAAGCTGAAGAAACTGAAACTTGCACCAAACGACATCTTGGTCAGCTTTGATGTTGTTTCGTTATTTACAAAAGTGCCACTCAGTGGCGCTCTGGAGCACATCGGTTCCATTTTCCCGCAGGACATCAGAAAGCTCTTCCATGCATGTCTCACCACGAGCTATTTCACGTGGAATGGCGATTTCTACGAACAGCTGGAAGGCGTCGCCATGGGTAGTCCTCTCAGTCCAGTGGTGACCAACTTCTTCATGGAACAATTCGAAGCACACGCACTGGACTCGGCGACTTGCAAACCTAAGGTGTGGTACAGGTACGTCGATGATACTTTCGTGGTGTGGAGCCATGGTGAAGAACAGCTCGGTGACTTCCTAAGACACTTGAACAGCCTACATGCCAACATAACATTTACCATGGAAGTAGAAAAGGACAAGAAACTGCCATTTCTAGATGTGCTGATCACAAGGGACGGCGAAACCCTGGGACACAGCGTGTATCGAAAACCGACACACACGGACCGATACCTGCACAAACTGTCAAACCACCACCCGAGCCAGAAAAGAGGCATGATTAGTACGCTCGTAACGAGAGCAGGACGAATATGTGAGCCGCAACACCTCAAACGAGAGAACAGAGCCAAACACTCGGCGAAGTAAGGAACCAGAAAAAGAAGAAATGTCGGGTACGGCCTTTCTGCCATACATTCCCAGAGTGACGGACAGAATCGGCCGTATATTGCGCAAACATGGCGTAAAGACGATTTTCAAACCGACAAGGAAGATCAAAGAGTGTCTTAGATCGGCGAAGGAGAAAAGAGACCCACTTGCAATGTCGGGAATATACCGTATACCATGCACTTGCGGAATAGTTTATGTCGGAATGACTGGAATATCCATCAAAACCAGGATCAAAGAGCATAAGCGACATTGCAGGTTGGGGCAGGTGGAGAAATCGGCCGTGGCAGAGCACGCACTGAATGAGACCGACCACGTAATAAAATTCGCCGACACGGAAGTTCTGGCTGTAGAGAAGCATTATCACACGCGCTTGTTCAGAGAAGCTGTAGAAATACAAAAACACGCGAACAGTTTGAACAAGAAAGAGGAAAGCCTTAAGGTAAACGGATCCTGGCTTCCCGTACTGCAGCGAACGACCGTCGCAGGTAGCAAGAGGACAACCGCACCGTAAAAGACCGCGGAGAAACCCTCGGACGTTGGCGCGCCAGGTACATATAGTCTGCGCCCGCGGGCAGGTGGAACTGCAATCGTCATACACAAAGACATTGAGCACACAAACATAGAGCTCCCTGAACTGGGAAAAATCGAGGCTACGGCCGTCAGAGTCAAGTTCAACGGAGCCTACACCACACTGATATCGGTATACAACAGCCCTGTAGGCATTTCAACACGTGATATCAGCACAGTACTCAACATCTCACCGCGAGTAATAGTCGCTGGAGATCTGAACGCAAAACACCCAGAATGGAATTCACGTATACGAAATCCCAACGGCAAAAAACTGTACGAACATTCACTTGGCAGAAACTACATTATACTAGCGCCGACTGAACCGACGCACATTCCCTATCAGAGGGGACTCAGGCCAGACGTGATAGACATGACCCTCATCAAGGGCATTACAACGACACTCAACGTTGCCGTTGAAAACGATCTGCCCTCAAACCACCAACCTGTAATACTATACATTGAGGAAACACTGCAGCACATGGAACAACGCAAGATGTTGGACTACGGGCGTGCGAATTGGACAAGGTTCAAGCAAACGTTCGATAGCCACATCCCATCTATACACGAAATTAATGAAACAGCACAAATTGACGAGGCAGTAGAAACCCTCACTAACGCCGTCCAGGACGCAATGGCAGGCACCATACCTGATCGCACCTCACAACAACGCAGTGCGGCCCTGCCCCAGGAAATCCTGGGCCTAATCTCAATGAGGAATCGCCTCAGGAGACAATGGCAGCGCACCAGGCGTCCGTACTTCAAACGGCACATTAACAGACTACAGGGCATCATACATGATAAAATACAAACACATAGAACACAACAGTGGAACCAAAAACTCGAAGGGCTGGACACCACACGACCTGGCGTGTGGCAACTAGCCCGACACTTCACCAGGGAGAAAATATACACCCCAACGCTTCAAGGGCCCGACGGACCTGCATACTCAGCGGAAGAGAAAGCAGAACTAATGGCCCGAACACTCGCAGCGTCATTCACACCGAACCTGGTACCATCAGATCCAGTGTTCACACTTGCTTCTGACCAAGAGGTTACACGCATTCTAGCCCAACCATCGCGCGACGACATTCGACATGCTAGCACAGCCGAAGTCTCCTGGGCTATAATGCATTCCGCCGCTAGGAAAGCCCCTGGTCATGATGGCATTCAAAACCGTGTCCTCCAGGAGTTCACGGATAAAGCAACTGATTACCTAACACACATAACGAATGCCATACTAAAACACCAACACTTCCCCGCCTTTTGGAAGACGGCCAAGGTCCTGATGTTCAGGAAGCCGGGGAAAGACCACAGCCTCCCACAAAATTACCGACCCATCAGCCTTCTGAGCTCGCTCAGTAAGATTGTTGAGAAGGTGATTCTCAAACGCATCACTAGGCACTGCATAACAAATGACATCCTGAGACCGGAGCAATTCGGCTTCAGGAATCACCACTCCACAACACAACAACTCCTACGGGTCGTTGAACATATAACACATGGTTTCAACATAAACAAAGCTACAGGGGCAGTGTTCCTGGACATCGAAAAGGCTTTCGACCGTCTATGGCACAACGGCCTCATCCGCAAACTCAGCGACGCGGGATTCCCCGACGGGCTGCTGCGTCTAATACACTCATACCTCACAGACAGGAGTTTCAACACTGATGTGCAGGGAAAACAATCAACACGACACGGTATACACGCGGGAGTACCCCAGGGAAGCATCCTAGGGCCCCTACTGTTTAACCTCTACATAAACGATCTCCCAACCACACACAACACAATGATGGCAATCTACGCGGATGACACAGCCATCCTTGCGCAAGATTGGAAACCATCAAACATTACGTCACGCCTACAGACTGCACTCAGAGTGGCCGAGCCTTGGTTGGAGAAATGGCGTGTTAGAGTAAACGTCGACAAGTGCGAAGCCGTTCTGTTCACTAGAAGACCGAAGCAACTGCGCAAACACCGTTACTGCAGACCAATAACCCTACATGCACGTCCAATACGTTTCCGCGAGAAAGTCAAATACCTCGGTGTCTGGCTGGACCGGAAATTACTCTGGGGGGACCACATACAACACATGACCAACCGAGCTAGCGCGAGGCTCAAACAGCTCTATCCTATGCTCAACAGGCGTAGCACACTGAACAGAAGGGTGTCGAGGTCCATGTACATGACACTTATCCGACCCCTGATGACGTACGCAGCTCCTGTCTGGGGATACGCTGCGCCTACACGCCTGCGCCGTCTGCAGCTCATACAAAACAAAGTACTCAAAATCATAAGCAATGCTCCACGATACACACGCATCGCGGACCTTCACCGGGAATACCGACTTGAGACTCTCACGGAGGTAATCCACAAACTCACCACAAGACTATACAGAAACTCCAGACATTCGCAGAACCCGTTTATTCTGAATCTGGGGAACTACGACCATAACCATAGATGGAAACATAAAAGACCAAAAGACATACTTGTAAGGGCATAACATCTATGGCCAAGCATACGCAAACATAACGGCACAGGCGAGCCCCTGTTAATCAGACGCTATTACTGGAATCCAGCTGAAATACACTGCCGAATAACTGGCACCACACAGGGAAGCCGTACCGTACACCGCATGCAAACAAGCTCCACACATCCCCCACACAGTGAGACGATCTATGGCCGATCTCCCACTACTGTATAACGATCTTGAATGTTCCAGGAATGTAGCAGCTGCAGCCACTGGGATACATCGCCATCGCTTGTCACGGTAATGATGCATGATACCCATACTAACAAATCCAACCTTGCATGAGCTATCGCAGCTAGTAAGCCACTACTGCTCTTACTACCCATCCCACTGTCGCAGAGGTTTTTTTCCCACGGCACGAGCCATGGCACTTTTTTCCCTCTGCTCTTCAAATCGCTACCCTCACTCGCGTTTCGTCCACTATCACCTGATGGACCGTGTTAATGCGTAGCCTTACCCAGACGCACGGACAACATCACAGCCCAGCATCCTGTGATCCACTTACTAGATAACTAACATGTTTTACGGAGGTGACAGTAGAACTTTTGGTTTGGTCACCACGTTGGTGCGGGCGTGGAGGGGCCCCATTTCTTTTTTTTTTTAAAAAAAAAAAGCTCGGCTCCAGTTCACCACCGGCAATGGAGGGTGAAGCTTTGACAATGCCAGCCACTCGTGCTGGCGAAACGTCAGAAAAATCATTAGAAGAACCCGAGACAGAAGCCAATAGGCAGTTTGTCAAAATTACACTGCTGGCCACCGTAAATGCAACACCCTGAAGGAAGCAACCGAATCAAGTGAAATTTACACCATGGGTTTGCAGCGATGAGATATGCAACTGATTAGAATTTCAGCGCAGACGCACATCGCGCGCGCTTGTGGCGCCACCTCATAGCGCCATTTAAGGCTTGGCGATTTCGACGAGTGTACGTTCGGCACGTGTGTTTACCTTGTGGTTGTTTCACAAGACGATCAGTTATGCCTCGTAGACAACAGCGAACATCTTTTGATCAAGTATCCGAGTTCGACAGAGGAAGGATAGTGGCTTACCGAGATTGTGGATTATCATACAGAGAAATCGCTAGTCGTGATGGACGTAACCAAACAACTGTAATGCGGATATGTGACCGTTGGATGCAGGAGGGTACGACGGACCGACGTGGTCGATCGCATTCACCTCGGTGCACCACTGCACGTGCTGATAGGCAAATTGTGCGCATGGCAGTGACGGATCGCTCAGTGACATCCCGAACCATAGCACAGCACATTGCGTCTGTAACGCATCATCCAGTGTCTGCGCGTACCATTCGACGCCGTTTACAGCAGAGTGGTCTGTCCGCAAGACGTCCATTGCTTCGTCTACCATTGACGCAGAACCACAGACGTCTCCGTCGCCAATGGTGTGATGACAGACGGATGTGGACGACGGAATGGAATGACGTTGTCTTTACTGACGAGGCACGTTTCTGTCTGCAGCACCACGATGGTCAGATTCGAGTGTGGAGACACCGTGGAGAGAGGATGCTGGACAGCTGCATTATGCACCGCCACACTGGTCTTGCACCGGGTATTATGGTATGGGGCGGTATTGGATATTACTCTCGCACGCCTCTAGTACGCGTTGCCGGTACTTTAAATAGCCGGAGCTACATACCCGAGGTGCTGGAGCCAGTTGTCCTTCCTTACCTTCAGGGCTCGGCCACAGCCATATTTCAACAGGATAATGCGCGACGACACGTGGCACGCATTGTCCAACGGTTCTTCGTCAATAACCAGATTGAATTGCTTCCCTGGCCGGCTCGCTCTCCGGATCTTTCGCCGATAGAAAACATGTGGTCCATGGTTGCTCAACGAGTGACCCAGATTACATCCCCAGCTGCCACACCAGATGATGTTTGGCAACGTGTGGAAGCTGCTTGGGCTGCTGTACCCCAGGAACACATCCAACGTCTCTTTGACTCAATGCCGAGACGTGTGGCAGCGGTGATCTCCAACAATGGCGGCTACTCTGGCTACTGATTCTGGCAGGAACCACATGTCACAGACGTCTGTAAACGTAATCATTTGATACTTGGTCAACATGTTATCTACAAAATAAATTTTGTTGTGCTACCTCTTGTCTTTCTTGGTGTTGCATTTACGGTGGCCAGCAGTGTATATTAAATAAAATAAGGAAAAGTGAGGTGCATGAGTAAGAGGGGTGATTTACAACAAGATTAGAATGAGGTTATGAGTAGTATCTGCAGTTAGAAGTGGCGACTGAGGGAACTGTGTCTGATCATTCAGTACTAAACTCGAGCTGATGGACACATGTTTATTAATTTCCATTATTTCGAGATACTTCATCTTCTTTCCTTTATGGATGTGATGAAACACTTCACGTATCATGTTTTAACTATGGCCTGCTTTAAGCAGGCGGTCTGCAAAAGCAGAATCTCCTTTTCTAAATTTCGAACTCCTGTGGTGTTTTATAAAGCAGGTGCATATCGCCTGGCCAGGCTGACCTAGGTGGACTTTGCCAAAATTGCAAGTAATTTTATATATTCCAATCTTTTTCAAAATTGGAATGCTGTCTTCACCACTGAGCAAAAATTGTCCAGCAGTGCTATGCACATAAAATCATGTTTGTACGTTCCTGGATTAACCTTTCTGGTTACATTCAGTAAGACTTTTCCTAAGTAAGGAACTGTGCACCATTGATTTTCTTGAGGTGATGGGTTGAGGACTTGTGTTCACAGTCCGGCACTATTTTAGACATGGCAGTATTTTAATACCGAGCTCTTTTTATTCACCTCGATCACTATTTCGGGCTATTATGCTATTTTAGATTCGTAGCTGTAACAACACAAATTGCTTGAAGTCCAGTTCAACTATAAAATTCATTCTGTTCTCAAAATATTTTATACAAACAAAATGGTTTTTAAAATGTTGTTTCAGTCTCCATTCCGAAGACTGATTTGATGAATCTCTGAACGCTACTGTATCTCATGTAAGCCCCTTCTGCAACTTACATCCTTCTGATTCCGTTCACATTCATAAAGGGCTTCTTAACACATAAATCTATATCCTATTCTAACAAATTTCTCTTCTTTAGAAAAGCTTTTCTTACCAGTCTACATTTTATATCCTCTCTACTTCGACCGTTATCAGTTATCAGTTAGTTTGCTGCTCTAACAGCAAAACTCATCTACTACTTTATGTGTTTCGTTTCCTCATCTTATTCCCTTAGCATCACCTGATTTAATTCAACTACATTCCACTACTCTTGCTTTGCTTTTGTTGATGTTCGCCTTAAATCCCCCTTTCAAGACAATGTCCATTCCATTCAACTGCTCTTCCGGGTTCATTACAATGTCATCTGCAAATCTCAAAGTTTTTTTTCTGCTCCGTGGACTTTAACTTCAACTCCAAATTTTCTTTGGTTTCCTTTACTGCTGACTCAATGTACAGATGAAATAACACCAGGGATAGGTTACAACACTGTCTCATTTCCTTCTCAACCACTGCTCTCCTTTCATGCCCCTCGGTTCTTATAACTGCCGTCTGGTTTCTGTAGAAGTTGTAAATAGTCTTTCGCTCCCTGTATTTTACCTCTGCTATCTTCAGAATTTCAAAGAGTGTCTTTCAGTTAACATTGTCAAAAGCTTTCTCTAAGTCTACAAATACTATATAGATAGGTTTGCCTTTCCTTAACCTACCTTCTAAGAGAAGCCGCAGGGTCAGTATTACCACGGGTGTTCCTACACTTCTCCGGAATCCTAACTGATCTTCCCCAAGGTCGGCTTCTACCAGTTTTTCCATTCTTCTGTAGAGAATTCGCGTTAGTATTTTGCGACCATGACTTTAAACCGATTGTTAGCACCTGCTTTCTTTGGGAAGGGCATTATCAGATTCTTCTTGAAATCTGAGAGAATTCCGCCTGTCTCATACGTGTTGCACGCGAGCATTTATTACCTCAATGTTAAGAGCATCAATGCATAATCGTTCCTCTCTAAGAAGGCACAGTCCTCGCCTCCATCGTATTTACATATGCTTTATGTATAACAAGACAAGCATGTTTCCTTTATTTTTATTTCATAACCCTCGCCCCATATGGGCGAGAGTTTGTCTGTCAGCAGTAGGTGGCAGCGTTATATCATGGAACACTTTTCAAGCTTTTGTCTCAAGCCAACCATGTAGCAGAAGTTTATTAAATTATCTTATTCCGTTTCAAAATGATAGCGTTCACTTCAAATGTACCACAGTGTTTTCTGAAATTACAAGAATAGCTCCGGAAATGTAACGTTTTTCCTAACGCGAAAAACTGTTCCAAGGTACAACGTGGTCATGTACCTACGAACAAATATTCTGTTCAAATTTTAAAGTGATGCAACCGAGGAAATCTTGTTAATTCTGTATTTATCAATGTATATGATACATATGTGGTCTAGCACACACCAATAAAAAGAAACAGAACTCAAATTAAGATGAAATATTATCAAAAAATAGTAACAATTTAAAAACATTTTGAAATACAAGCTGTGGTAACTAACACAGATTTCCATTTTTGCGAGGGAAAATTGTGAAGAGATTAAAGAAACCCAGTTCATTTGCAAATCTCATGTGCAAGAGCTGATGAACCATCGACGAAGTATGGCTTAACCAGCCACAAGTTATGTAATTTTAAAAATATACTTAATTTCATTCACCATAAAACTCTGTAACTGAAGAATTAACATTAACCTCTAAATAGCTTTAACATACCGTACAACACTTAAATATGTAGAACTCCTAGTTTTTAAAAGCTCTGGACAAAAGAGAAACTCATAACTCACAAAAAAAAAAACAGTAGCAAATGCCGCAAACAGCTTATGACGATTTCTATGGCTCATTCCCTCATGTGGTTTTAAAACCGGCCACCAGATGAAACACCGATCAGGAACATATCATGTGTTCCTAAGCACACTATCCTTCAGGTATGACACTCTTGCCTGCAACATTCCACTTTTCAATCAATAGTTTTAAAAATGTAAACAAGGGTGAAACAAGCAAGATTAAAAGATGAAAAATTTGTAGCTGTTTTGAAAGGGTACAGTACCGCCCGACATTGAAAATAGGTACAACATACTTCATTATTCTTGTCAGAACAACACATTTTTTTTGTAAAAATAACTCAATTTCAATTAATACAGCGAAGCCGGATACCAGTGTGGGAAAGAATGACAATTTATTTATTTAATTTATCATATGTGCACTCCCACAAAGTAAATCCCTACATCCAGTTTGGTGAGGTCTGTGAAGTGAATGAATGCATGGTCGTCTGCTAACCGCAGATAGTGAATGTGAATATATGATCATCTTTGAGTCGATCCTTTGGCCACCTTTGGTGGGACCAAAGAGATGAAATTTACCTGAGCTTTGAGCGCCTGAAATGTGGCTGACCAATACGGTAGCATGGTCTTCCCCCACCTCGACAGAGGTGCGAGATGACCTAGAGAACGGCCATGTTTCAGCACTCTACCGCTGGATCTTGTGCTGTTAAGACCTGTTTTAGTTGTGCTCCGTAATGACAAAAGAGTGGAGACATGGTATGCATGTGGAATATTTAAGAGTAGTTTGAAATAATAATTTCTCTATTTCAGGAGCTTTTGTGGGGAGAATTAAATGTCAGGTAGGTAATATTAATGGGATTGTAGTAATCTTCGGAAGTGACCAACGGTCACAATGAAACCACGTGTAGCAATAAGTTGAAATACTTCCGTGTGCTTAAGTTAAGCTGAATTACTAGCGTGTGTACAATAAGTTGAAATATTTAAGAAATAGCGTGTGTACCATAAGTTGAAATATTTAAGAAATGGCGTGTGCAGGACTTGAAATTAGAGACGAGTACTTCCACGTGGTGAGTACTGTGTGAGTCTCAAACTGTGTATGAGACAAAAGATAAAGAGAAGTACTCGTCCATGATATCAGTTGAGGACTCGCGTGTGTGATGAATACGTTCTTAATATTACTTTGCGTGATATGATTCCATGTGACGCTAGATTCAAACTCTGAGAGAGAAGCAAGGTGAGTCGGCCGTCTATCCAGCAACGCCACTTGGCTTGCATTGCACAGGAAGACGTGCAAATATCTCCAGAGTTCATAGTAGGAAAGTAGAATTACGAAGTGGGGCAGTGTCGTGTGAAACTGGGATAAATATTAATTGAAGTGGGAAAGCTGAAAGTGATAGTGTTGTGACTATTTAGTATTTTGTATTTCATATTGTAGTGTGATGTATGTCATGTAATTTGGGTATGTGTGGTTTGCATGGGAGAGTAGCAAGGTAGTTTCAAAAGATTAGTGGGTTATGCTTGTTCCTTCTGTACTGTTCGGTCTGGAGGATAGTTTCGTGATGATGATTGTGAGAGTCGAAGTGTGAGAAATAATAAAAGATCCACCATCCTATCCAGAAAGTGCACTGTAGCGTTAAATAATTACGAGACCATAATATAGAGATTCACCAATGTAAAGCCATGCCCACTGGGCGGAACTTCTCATGTGTTATTGTTGTAGGTTATAGAATTTGTGTGTTTAGGTTAGAGAATTTATCGGAATAAATAAGATAGTGAAAAGAAAAAGATTGGTGGACTTTTCCTTCGAATTGTATGTTGTCATAATGTCCCGAATTTATAATGTGTGCGCCATTCATATTCAGTGCGGTGGCCACGTGTTGACAAAAGCCGTTAAATAAAAATAGAAAGAAAATGTGGTATTGCCAGTGCGTAGTGTACAGTCAGAGTTCTGTAAATTACTGATAGTCAGATGCGTGTTTCCGTTGCGTATTAATCATATGGGAGGATAACTTGTAACTTAATTGTGAGTACGAGAGTTCATGTTACTCGATAAATAAGAATGAATCCACTCGCTTGGCAGACCACTCATTTGCAGGCCTGACTGCTTGATGCCACAGTATGAGCAAGGCATGTGGGTGCCTCGCAGTTTTAAATCCTATAAAAGGATGAATTTTGTTGGAGTTTACATAAAATTTTAAAGCTATTGATTTTCTTTGTTGTTCAAGTTAAAATGGAATAATTAAAAGACAAAAACGTATATATATTTAAAACATATCGTATAAATGGTGACATTCTTCTAAGAAACAGCTGCACATTCACTAATAATCTGAAGGACCAGCATCGAGAAAAAATGATTTGGGAAGGGAAACCGTAATCCACAGCGTTGGAAAAAAATTGTGGAGGTCCAATAGGTAGTAACTATGGAGATGACGGTGAGTGTTGGAATGGATACTGGGAAGACAGAAAGTGAGGACGAATCTGGGCCTTGGGTATCGAGAGGTTAGGGGCAGAGGTGTAGAGTAAGGAGGGTGGAGTCCTGACGTGGAATGGTATAGGTTGGCAGGAGCTATAGTTGGGAAGAGGGATGATGATGACAGTTCCTTTGTTTCCTTCTTTGTTATTTCATATATCCACAAAGGGAGTGGGATGGCAGTGGATAAAATAACCGCTCTTCATCCGAAAGCTACAGATATGTAAAAGATGAGGAAAATATATAAAAAGACGATAGTGACAGATGAATTTTTAAAACAATATTGGTGTACAATATTTACGAGTTTTACATGAAAACGGACAATAAAAGACCTATTTTTTAAAGTCGTCAGTAGAAAATATTAAAGATTTTTAAAACTTGATTGATGAACTTATATTACAGTTGAGAACAGTCACGGATGGTAATATGAATGATACTATAGTATAATGATGACGTTGATGAGGCACGAGAGTGATTTTGGTTATGAGGAATGTGGAATGACGGGTATGGGTACGGGGCCCTGTAGAACCGCAGAAAGCGATTAAAATTCACCAGAATGGAGGAAGGGGAAGAGAAAAAATAAAAGGATGGTGCGAGGTGGGGCGTTGTGACTAGGGTTGGGAGGAGGGGTGTATCTCGGGACCGATTTCATCGTTGGGAAGTGAGAGCCGGTTGAAATTCTGACGGTAGACCATGAAAGAGCATGGTAGACTACGTGGCAGGAGTTTTGCACTTCGCTAAAACGAGAACACTATGTCAAACCAGGTGTCTAAGCAAGGATTCGCACAACATCTTGTAGCGAATAATTTAGTTTAATAGTTGCTGTCAGATCTATGTCTTTTGCACGTATACTTTCGACCGTACATCGAGCAGGTCTGACATTTGATAAATACAGTTCTATTAAATACTGAGTGCTACTATCAAAGTTGTGCAGTGCTAGTGATACAGTTTTCCTTATGTAAAATTAACTGACACAAACATTTCAATTTGAGACTGTCATATTTTTAAAAAAGAGGGGGGGGGGGAAGGACCTTTATTTTTTCAGCACGTACCCCATACCTCTCACCTACTGGAAACATGAGGTCATGGGTTGCCTAAAGACTGGAATGCTGCCATTCGACAGCCACTACAGTTGATGACCTGTAATTTGGGTTTACTGAAAATTACCAGCAGCTGGTAAAAATATAAAAATCGTATACAAAGAGGAATCACTATACAAATACACTCCTGGAAATGGAAAAAAGAACACATTGACACCGGTGTGTCAGACCCACCATACTTGCTCCGGACACTGCGAGAGGGCTGTACAAGCAATGATCACACGCACGGCACAGCGGACACACCAGGAACCGCGGTGTTGGCCGTCGAATGGCGCTAGCTGCGCAGCATTTGTGCACCGCCGCCGTCAGTGTCAGCCAGTTTGCCGTGGCATACGGAGCTCCATCGCAGTCTTCAACACTGGTAGCATGCCGCGACAGCGTGGACGTGAACCGTATGTGCAGTTGACGGACTTTGAGCGAGGGCGTATAGTGGGCATGCGGGAGGCCGGGTGGACGTACCGCCGAATTGCTCAACACGTGGGGCGTGAGGTCTCCACAGTACATCGATGTTGTCGCCAGTGGTCGGCGGAAGGTGCACGTGCCCGTCGACCTGGGACCGGACCGCAGCGACGCACGGATGCACGCCAAGACCGTAGGATCCTACGCAGTGCCGTAGGGGACCGCACCGCCACTTCCCAGCAAATTAGGGACACTGTTGCTCCTGGGGTATCGGCGAGGACCATTCGCAACCGTCTCCATGAAGCTGGGCTACGGTCCCGCACACCGTTAGGCCGTCTTCCGCTCACGCCCCAACATCGTGCAGCCCGCCTCCAGTGGTGTCGCGACAGGCGTGAATGGAGGGACGAATGGAGACGTGTCGTCTTCAGCGATGAGAGTCGCTGCTGCCTTGGTGCCAATGATGGTCGTATGCGTGTTTGGCGCCGTGCAGGTGAGCGCCACAATCAGGACTGCATACGACCGAGGCACACAGGGCCAACACCCGGCATCATGGTGTGGGGAGCGATATCCTACACTGGCCGTACACCACTGGTGATCGTCGAGGGGACACTGAATAGTGCACGGTACATCCAAACCGTCATCGAACCCATCGTTCTACCATTCCTAGACCGGCAAGGGAACTTGCTGTTCCAACAGGACAATGCACGTCCGCATGTATCCCGTGCCACCCAACGTGCTGTAGAAGGTGTAAGTCAACTACCCTGGCCAGCAAGATCTCCGGATCTGTCCCCCATTGAGCATGTTTGGGACTGGATGAAGCGTCGTCTCACGCGGTCTGCACGTCCAGCACGAACGCTGGTCCAACTGAGGCGCCAGGTGGAAATGGCATGGCAAGCCGTTCCACAGGACTACATCCAGCATCTCTACGATCGTCTCCATGGGAGAATAGCAGCCTGCATTGCTGCGAAAGGTGGATATACACTGTACTAGTGCCGACATTGTGCATGCTCTGTTGCCTGTGTCTATGTGCCTGTGGTTCTGTCAGTGTGATCATGTGATGTATCTGACCCCAGGAATGTGTCAATAAAGTTTTCCCTTCCTGGGACAATGAATTCACGGTGTTCTTATTTCAATTTCCAGGAGTGTAGATGATGTCCCATATTGGAGACGGATCTGGTACTCGAGTAGGCCAACGCAACGTGTCGACAGTCTATACAGCATGTTGGGTTACGACAGCGGTATGTGGGCGAGCGTTATCCAGTTGTAAAAACACTGAAGGTCTGTTCACGAATGGCAGCACAACAGTCGAATCATCAGACTGAAGCACAAATTTGCAGTGAAGATGCGTGGGGTAACCACGAGAGTGCTCTTGCTGTCATACGAAATTGCAACCCAGATCAAAGCTCCATGTCTATGTCCATTGTGTCAAGCAGACAGGTTGATTGCAGACCCTCAGGCCTGCTTCCAACCAATACACAGCCGTAACTGACACCGAGACATAGTCATCTTCCATCAGAAAACACAACATACCTCCATCCTGCTCTCACCTGACACTACGATAGTCGCAAATGGTGGTCTGGAGTCAGCAGAATGAACGCTTCAGGGTGTCTGGCTCGGAGCTGTCCTTGAAGTAACCGATTTGTAACAGTTCGTCATGTCACTGTGGTGCCAACTGCTGCGCAGATTGCTGCTGCAGATGCAGTACGATGCGCCAAACCCATACAACAATAAGTTCTGTCACGTGATCGTCTGGAGCTCGGACTTCTTGCATTCGTACATACCCATCACCTTCGGCATCAACCAGTTTTGGTCTTTGACCATCATCAACGGACTTCCGTCCAACGGTACAAACATAGATAAATAAAGTACACAGAAATATGTTTAGAAATTACAGAAAGGTGCAAAACGAACGTGGTTACTCACAAGGTTAAAAAAAGTTCAAGTAAATACATCTCTCATATCACTACTTGCAATGGATACATCTCAAGTGTCATAATATGTAATAAATCCCAGTACAACAAGTTCTTCACAATACTTTTACAGGAGCACTCAGTAGTGACATCAGTTAACAGAACAGTATCTGCACTAATGAGAAGGCTAGAGGCTTAAGTATTATCATGGTACAAACACTGAAGATTTGGTCAAAGACCTTCACTAAACCTTTTCACCATATGATATGAAATATGTAGATCATGAATTAACTGCTGATTTCAGGACACTAGATTTTCTTTGGCAAATTTCTGTGATAGTTTCTCATGCAAACAGAAAGTGAGAAACGAAGTTGCCATTATAAATAAAGTAAAACTTGCATCCCACAGTTAGAAGTTACAATCATCTGCAATATACAAATGCTAAACACAAACATAGCGAAATAATCCGTGAAGTGTGGAGAAACAACACCAATATCAATATAAACAAAATGTAAATAGTGTTAATAGCATAAATCAAATTAAAAAATAAAGTGCTTCAAAAAGGTGGAAATTGTCACCTACCATTCATTTCGATTCTAGTCACATTAATCAACCATTACCATAAGGTAACGACTATGTATCAACAACCACATCATATCCGTGAAGTGTGGAGAAACAACACCAATATCAATATAGCGCCTCTCTTATGCGACGGGCGCGAAATATGAACAGACATCATCTTTGAGACGTACAAACATGCCTACCAACTTGCGTTATTGTCGCACAATTCCTTCTTGGTGTTGTGATTTTCTTCCATCAGTATATTAAAGTAAAAAAAGGAAGTTAATGCTACAGTATTGCTGTACACGAGAGAGCCACATAATAATAAAAATGAAACACACGTGCATTCTGAGAGGGAGGTCCATGAAAGGCTTGCATCCAAGTCGTAAGCCCCTGCACAGGCATACGTTCAAACTCACTTAAATCTTGATAACCTGCCATTGTAGCAGCAGCAACCGATCTAACAACTGCGCCAGACAGATGTTGTCTTATATAGGCGTTGCCGACCGCAGAACCGTATTGAATGCTTCGAATGGCTCTGAGCACTATGGGACTTACCATCTATGGTCATCAGTCCCCTAGAACTTAGAACTACTTAAACCTAAATAACCTAAGGACAGCACACAACACCCAGTCATCACGAGGCAGAGAAAATTCCTGACCCCGCCGGGAATCGAACCAGGGAACCCGGGCGTTGAAAGCGAGAACGCTACCGCACGACCAGCACCGTATTCTGCCTTTTTACGTATCTCTGTATTTGAATACGCATCCCTATACCAGTTTCTTTGGCGCTTCAGTATATGCAAAACATAACTGAAATTTCGATTTCACTACCTTTGCTGATGTACTTGTTGTTTTTGCCAAATGCACTCAAACATGCCAATGTCGACAGAAGGGACCCTCCTACCACCGAAGGAGTTGCTGTTATGAGGTGTCTTGTTTGCATGAATATTTGCACTGATCTGTCTTTAAAAACTGATACAGTCCTAAGTCCAGTGAACGATAACTAACATCCAAAGAGATGGTATAATATAGAAAGGCAACACCGCGAACAGAGTGAAATAAATATAACAGCCCTCCACCATGCTTTTTGCAGGCAAAAGAAAGGGATGTAGTAAGTGATAGTGTGTAAGGAAGTTGCAAATAACTTCCGGCTGCTAGCGTTTAGCAGTTTAGCTAGAAAGAATATTACCTGTGAGTATACCGCATTGACAGTTTTATGTACATCGCATCTCGTTTGCCGAAAGCTTACACAAGACATGATGGCTAACGCGTCGGGTTTAGCATTAACACTTATTTTTGGCGCGGTGAAGACGTAATAAATTTATATCTGGCGCAAACTGTCGGCATACGGACAGATGCAGACAGTTCCGCAGATTTCCGTCGCGCAGGTTGCTACGTAATATGAGTTATTCAGTTTGATAATCGAAAAAAGCTTTTGACTCACGTATGTTGATCGACACATTGGTATCACGTTTGCAACCTCATTACGGAGACGTGGAGACTCTTCCTGAGGAAAAACTGTGGAATCTCTTTCACAGTTTTAACGCAGAGGCATTTGTCTTTCAAACGAGTATTACTTTGGAGATCGATCAGTTCTGTCTGCAGATACACAGGGGAAAACAGCTCAAAAACAGATGTAAGACTGTGTCCTCAAACGTTTAGAAAGCTGTAACTGTACTTCTCTCAACAGCAACATGGATTGTTCCAAATTCGTGTTTTCTTTAACGCCAGTGAGCTTAGGGAAATGGACGGTCTTAGCCAGACGTTGTTCCTTTCATAAAGCTGTTTACTTTTTAAATGAATCTACGCCGGCCGCGGTGGTCTCGCGGTTCTAGGCGCGCAGTCCGGAACCGTGCGACTGCTACGGTCGCAGGTTCGAATCCTGCCTCGGGCATGGATGTGTGTGATGTCGTTAGGTTTAAGTAGTTCTAAGTTCTAGGGGACTAATGACCACAGCAGTTGAGTCCCATAGTGCTCAGAGCCATTTTTTTTAAATGCATCTACTTTCACGAAGACAACAGAAATAAATTGCTTCTCACCTTGCAAGGTCTTACTGAAAGCAGTCTGCAGTCAATTATATTTAAAATTCAAGGTCTTCAATCCATTCTAAATTTTCTGATTTTCGTTCTGCTTTTCCTTTTTCCTCCAGGAAATCAACAATAGCGGATCTTAGATCGAAAACTCATTTCAATAATTTCCTTTGACTTAACCACTGTACTTTGCAGTAATGTATGAGAGTCCATACTCCTCGTTCAAGTCCATCAAAAACTGTTGCAGCTGATAATATAATAATGCGTGCAGAAAATTTATTATTCACACTATCATTTCCATCACGTGTTCCACACCTGCACGATTAATACAAAGTGCTTCTCGATGTACAGAGCAATGAATCCTGTACAGATCGTCTGTCGATCGTTATCATTTTTAGCTCTTTCATTGTCAACAAAATCTTTCAGTTGTATCTCCATTTTCATAGCAAATTTGCGGCACCCGTCGATTACTCGACTACGTAATAAATATTATTCTTGATTATGCGACTACGTAATAGATATTCTTCTCCTCTGTTTCCCACTCATTTCCAAACGGTTGCAACAGCAGATCACCAGAGGCCTCTTTTTGCACAAACAGCCACTGGTCCTGTTAGCTTGCTTTATACCACGAACAAGTAGCGATAGAAAGTAACCCTTACATCACGATTCTGAAGAATGGCGTGCAGATCAAATAAGCCACACCAAATGCTGGAAGAAAGTGTCCCATCGCACTGCCAAATGAAATGTTGCGCTATACCTAGACGGTCCGCGCGCAGCCGAGAAGTACCAAGTAGTGCCGAGACAGGCCGAACCTGGGGCCACACGCGTGCAACACGTGGACACGTGTGAAGTTTTGTACGTCGTGGTAGTCGAATGAAAGCCAAATACCCACCACAACAAGTAATAAGAACACGTGTTGGACATGTATTCCACAGGGAGATGAGTTGATCAGTTTCCGGTTCATGAAGTACGGTCGGCTACTGATTGAGCCACAACTGCATCCGCTCTTACACTTCCTGATCTGATTGAAACTGATGTTCACACATGTCTTTCTTCAGATCGCCAAAGATCCAGGCTGTATGGAGGATGTCGCAGTGTTTCCCAACCAAATTGCTGAATCATAACCTTTGCCTAATTCGCAACGTGGGGATGGATGTTATGATGCGACAAGATGATTGCGTCTGATAGCATTCCTGGGCACTTTGATTGCATCCGAGTTTTCGCAAAGTGCCTTCATAGCACTGCACATTGATTGTGGCTCCACACTCGAGGAATTCGATGAGCATAGGGCCCCTGCAGTCGAAGAAGGAAGTCGTCATGACCTTACAAGAAGTTGTATGAACGACATTGGATTTCATCGCCGGGGGGAGATGAGGGGTGTTTCCACTGTTGGCTTTGCCATTCGAACTCGAACTGTTGGAATGCTGTCAGGCAGAAACATCTTGATGCATGATAATGTCTGCCCCCACACTTGTAACCTCCCCACAAAAATAGTATAAATAATAATAATAATGAATATGATTCTAATTTTTTTTAGTGTAACCTCCCCACAAAATAAATAATAATATGAGTATGATTCTAATTTTAGTGCAACCCCAGAACAAAATTGGTTCCCATTTATAACCTCCCTACAGGAATTCATTCACATTTAACCTCCACACAAAATTTGTTTCCCATTTAATGTACCCACAAAATTCTTTTCTCATTTAAT
Source organism: Schistocerca nitens (assembly GCF_023898315.1). Taxonomy (NCBI): domain Eukaryota; kingdom Metazoa; phylum Arthropoda; class Insecta; order Orthoptera; family Acrididae; genus Schistocerca; species Schistocerca nitens. The sequence continues at coordinate 979,330,956 of NC_064615.1, read as the reverse complement.
GTAAGCTCGAGACAGAAAAATTCCTAAACCTCGTAGTAAAAAATAAATTCAGTAACCTGGTAAATTTTGGACGACAGCAGTGCTGCGTCACGGCCCTGTAAGATCATGCCGAATAAAAAAAGGAATAATTCTTACCTCAATAAAGTCGCCAAATATCTGCTCTTACAATAAATTTTCCCGACACAGCTCTGTGCAATGCTGGCCGATAGATTTGTCATTTATGAAAGGAAGCAACTGATTTTTCTTTTGCAACAATCGGAATGATCGTGGATTGGAGAAATTAGTAAATTCTTTAAATTGAAATGAATGCTTGTAAAAAAATTGCTTTATATGACAAAGATTATTATTAGGACATTTTTAAAACATTTACATGGGAGTTCAGATACATTACTAGATATGCGCGAGGCTGCTTTTTACCTTATACAACAATACTCGGGCTCCGGCATCGCTGCACCGCGACCGGCCCAGCCAACACGATACACTATTCCAGGCCAGAGCAGACTGCAGACTAGACAAGCGCAGACAAGCAACTACTTACTGCTACAGCTACACAGTTCGTACTGCAGTCAACACTGCTCTCTGGTCAGAGATTCTCTTATACCTTTCCTATTGCAGGCAGCGCACGAGCAATATATCGAAATTACATCTGCTCGGACCTCTTACATAAAATTACACCTGCTCGGCCCTCTTACACACTGCCAACTGGACAAGGCTATGCGTAAGCGATATGCTTAAGAACGCTGCAACATCCTTCTTACAGCCCAGATGTATCACCGTGTTATTTTCACATCTTCGGCAACCTGAAATAAAACATGCGTGGACGTCGATTTCAGTAGGATGAGAAAGTGCAAGAGAGGATGTGGTTGTTGCTTCGTCAGCAGCCGGCCGCGTTCTGCGAATCAGAGATTAAGCATCTCGCCTCCTAGTGGAATAAATGTCTTAGCACATACGGTGATTACTTTTGAATGGAACCATTCCATGGTCCCATTGCAGTAGGTATTCGTTTTTCATTTGACTACCCGTCATAACGTAACGCTTATGTGTGACATTGTCCTTGTCGTGTGCAGCCTCTTTGGAATCTTAACTGAAACTGTGTTGCCCCTGAGTGATAGGCAGCTCGGCGCTCTTCCCATTTGGCTGTGTCCCATAGTTGTTGAAAGGCACAACGTCCCAATTTTGATGGCCAGTAGTGGAAGTAATCCTCGACAGCATATGCGTTTGCGTTTGCCGGCAGGTCGGATCGCGGCGCGCCACCTGATGGAGTGGCTGGTGGCGTGGGCGGTGGTGCTGGTGGGCGTGCTGGAGCACAGCGCCACCTCGCAGCTGCTGGCGCCTCGGCCGCCGCTCTCCCCGGAGGAGTTCGCTGAGCTGGTGGCCAACTCGAGCTACGTCAGCCGCTACTGCCACGCCACGCCCACTGCAGCGGCCGACAACTTCACGGCAGACCTGCCGCCCGATAATGACACAGAGGTGAGCCGCCATCCGACACACTTCCAACTCCTCACTGCTACTTAAAGAGGTTATCAGCACGAACACGGAGCTCGCTCTTTATTCGTGACCTTGACTGTTGCTCGGTAGTGGGGCAGCGAGAAACTCGTGGCTCAAATACTAGAACTTAAGAGCGATATCTGAATTTCTGTAACGCCCAGGTGACGTACACTATGTAATCAAAAGTGTCCGGACACCCCCAAAAACGTACGTTTTTCATATTAGATGCATTGTGCTGCCACCTACCGCCAGGTACTCCATATCAGCCACCTCAGTAGTCATTAGACATCGTGAGAGAGCAAAATGGGGCGCTCCGCGGAACTCACAGACTTCGAACGCGGTCAGGCGATTGGGTGTCACTTTTGTCATACGTCTGTACACGAGATTTCCACACACCTGAACGTCCCTAAGTCCACTGTTTCCGATGTGATAGTGAAGTGGAAACGTCAAGGGACAGGTACAGCACAAAAGCGTACAGGCCGACCTCGTCTGTTGACTGGCAGAGAGCCGGCCGGTGTGACCGAGCGGTTCTAGGCGCTTCAATCTGGAACCGCGCGCCCGGTACGGTCGCAGGTTCGAATCCTGCCTCGGGAATGGATGTGTTTGATGTCCTTAGGTTAGTTAGGTCTAAGTATTTGTAAGTTCTAGGGGACTCATGACCTCAGATCTTAAGTCCCATAGTTGTTGTTGTGGTCTTCAGTCCTGAGACTGGTTTGATGCAGCTCTCCATCCTACTCTATCCTGTGCAAGCTTCTTCATCTCCCAGTACCTACTGCAACCTACATCCTTCTGAATCTGCTTAGTGTATTCATCTCTTGGTCTCCCCCTACGATTTTTACCCTCCACGCTGCCCTCCAATACTAAGTTGGTGATCCCTTGATGCCTCAGAACATGTCCTACCAACAGATCCCTTCTTCCAGTCAAGTTGTGCCACAAACTCCTCTTCTCCCCAATCCTATTCAGTACCTCCTCATTAGTTATGTGATCTACCCATCTAATCTTCAGCATTCTTCTGTAGCACCACATTTCGAAAGCTTCTATTCTCTTCTGGTCCAAACTATTTACCGTCCATGTTTCACTTCCATACATGGCTACACTCCATACAAATACTTTCAGAAATGACTTCCTGACACTTAAATCTATACTCGATGTTAACAAATTTCTCTTCTTCAGAAACGCTTTCCTTGCCATTGCCAGTCTACATTTTATATCCCCTCTACTTCGACCATCATCAGTTATTTTTCTCCCCAAATAGCAAAACTCCTTTACTACTTTAAGTGTCTCATTTCCTAATCTAATACCCTCAACATCACCCGACTTAATTCGACTACATTCCATTATCCTCGTTTTGCTTTTGTTGATGTTCATCTTATATCCTCCCTTCAAGACACCATCCATTCCGTTCAACTGCTCTTCCAAGTCCTTTGCTGTCTCTGACAGAATTACAATGTCATCGGCGAACCTCAAAGTTTTTATTTCTTCTCCATGGATTTTAATACCTACTCCGAATTTTTCTTTTGTTTCCTTTACTGCTTGCTCAATATACAGATTGAATAACATCGGGGAGAGGCTACAACCCTGTCTTACTCCCTTCCCAACCACTGCTTCCCTTTCATGCCCCTCGACTTTTATAACTGCCATCTGGTTTCTGTACAAATTGTAAATAGCCTTTCGCTCCCTGTATTTTACCCCTGCCACCTTTAGAATTTGAAAGAGAGTATTCCAGTCAACATTGTCAAAAGCTTTCTGTAAGTCTACAAATGCTAGAAACGTAGGTTTGCCTTTCCTTAATCTTTCTTCTAAGATAAGTTGTAAGGTCAGTATTGCCTCACGTGTTCCAGTATTTCTACGGAATCCAAACTGATCGTCCCCGAGGTCGGCTTCTACTAGTTTTTCCATTCGCCTGTAAAGAATTCGTGTTAGTATTTTGCAGCTGTGGCTTATTAAACTGATTGTTCGGTAATTGTCACATCTGTCAACACCTGCTTTCTTTGGGATCGGAATTATTATATTCTTCTTGAAGTCTGAGGGTATTTCGCCTGTTTCATACATCTTGCTCACCAGATGGTAGAGTTTTGTCAGGACTGGCTCTCCCAAGGCCGTCAGTAGTTCCAATGGAATGTTGTCTACTCCGGGAGCCTTGTTTCGACTCAGGTCTTTCAGTGCTCTGTCAAACTCTTCACGCAGTATCGTATCTCCCATTTCATCTTCATCTACATCCTCTTCCATTTCCATAATATTGTCCTCAAGTACATCGCCATTTTTTTGACTGACAGAGACCGCCGACAGTTGAAGTGGGTCGTAATGTGTAATAGGCAGACATCTATCCAGACCATGACACAGAAATTCCAAACTGCATCAGGATCCCCTGCAAGTACTATGACAGTTAGGCGGGAGGTGAGAAAACTTGGATTTCATGGTCGAGCGGCTGACCATAGGTCACACATCAAGCCGCTAAATGCCAAACGACGCCCCGCTTGGTGTAACGAGCGTAAACACTGGACAGTGGAAAAACGTTGCCTAGAGTGACGAATTACGGTACGCAATGTGGCGATCCGATGGCAGGGTGTGGGTATGGTGAATGCCCGGTGAACGTCATCGCCCAGCGTGTGTAGTGCCAACAGTAAAATTCGGAGGCGGTGGTGTTATGGTGTGGTCGTGTTTTCCATGGAGGGGGATTACACCCTTGTTATTTTCCGTGGCACTATCACAGGACAGCCCTATATTGATGTTTTAAGCATCTTGTCGCTTCTCACTGTTGAAGAGCAATTCGGGCATGGTGATTGCATCTTTCAACACGGCCGAGCACCTGTTCATAATGCAGGGCCTGTGGCGGAGTGGTTACACGACAATAACATCCCTGCAATGGACTGGCCTGCACAGAGTCCTGACCTGAATACTACAGAACACCTTTGGGATGTTTTGGAACGCCGACTTCGTGCCAGGCCTCACCGACCGACATCGATACCTCTCCTCAGTGCAGCACTCCGTGAAGAATGAACTCCCATTCCCCAAGAAACCTTCCAGCATCTGATTGAACGTATGCCTGCGAGAGCGGGCTAAGGGTGGGCAAACACCGTATTGTATTCCAGCATTACCGAGGGAGGTCGCCACGAACTTGTAAATTATTTTCAGCCAGGTGTCCGGATACTTTTGATCACATGGTGCAGTACGCATACGCCCAAGTGTAATGCGGAATTCACCGCGGGCTGTCACGAGAGATGGTCTGTCAGTATGAAAGTAGGCGGGGAATATTGTATTGTCAGTAGTGACGCAGTAACGGCAGAATAGGGCAGTGAGGAGAGTTCAGATACTTAGGAGTTGGACTAGTCTTTGAATGTCACCTGATTAATAAGCCAACAGGGACGTTTCAATCCTTCTAAAGCCGCCCAAGTCGACTTAAGCTGATGTGATCGTGAAGTGTAAATGCGAAGGAGCACCCACTGCTAAGCCGAGACTAGGCAGATCTGATGTACTGATGGACAGGGCCGGTCGAGCATTGTGGAGGGTGGTTATAAGAATTAGTACGAAATTAGTGGAAGAGATCGCAGATGAACTTCAAAGTGCTTCGAGCTATCCAGCTAGGGAGTTAAAATGAACGGGGTGCAAAGGTCGAGCAGCACCTCGTAATCCACTCGTTTCTTTAGTCAGTGCTAAGCGACGATTGATAAGCTGTAAAGCGTAAGTCCACTGGACAGTGAATGATTAGAAACGAGAAATTTGTATTGATGAGTCACGCTCTAACCTGTGGCAATCTGAAGGAAGAGTTTGGGTTTGGTGAGTGGCTGGAGCACGTTACCTGCCATGTGTAAGTGCCAACAGTGAAGTACAGAGTGGGTAGTGTTACGATATGGGGGTGTGTTCGTGGCTATGGTGTGGTCCCCACATTTCGATTGAGAAAACTCAGTATACCGAAGGACATGAACACATTTTACAGCATTTTGTGTTGTCTATAGCAGAGGAGCTGTTCGGGGACGATGATTGATTGTATCAGATTGACAAACATCTCTGTCATAAAGCAGCGTTTCTGAAATGGACCAACCTGCCCAGTCTCGACCTGAATCCAACAGAACACATCTGGGATGAGTTGGAACGTCGACTTCGCTACAGACCAGCGCCCAGCATCACTACCTACTCTGGTTTCTACTCTTGAAGAAGAATGGGCTGCCAGTTCTCCACAGGCTGTCAGACGGTGGACGCACCTCATATTAATCTCCGCTAATATCTATCCGCGTACTTTTCTCAGGTATCTCGTAATATACTCGTAGCGGAAAGGAAGTCGGCAAAGTGTGATAATGGATGACCTGCTTGGAAAAAGCACAGCTTGCACCCGTCTACAAGAAGGGTAGTAGAAGTGATCGCCAAAACTACCGTCCAATATGCTTGACATCGATTTGTTGTAGAATCTTAGAACATATTCTGAGCTTAAACATAGTGAAGTGTGTTGAACAGAATAACCTCCTCAGTGCCAGCCAGCACGGATTTCGAAAACATCGGTCATGTGAAACCCAATTCGCACTTTTCTCACATGACACACTGAAAGGTTTGGATCAAGGCAACCAGGTAGATGCGATATTTTTTGATTTCCGAAAAGCATTTGACTCAGAACCGCCACCTACGCTTATGGTCAAAAATACGATCATATGGGGTAACAACTGAAATTTGTGACTAGACTGAAGAATTTTTGGGAGGGACGACGCAGCATGTTATCATGGATGGAGAGTCATCATCGGATGTAGAAGTAACTTCGGGTGTGCCCCAGAGAAGTGTGTTGCGACCCTTGCTGTACATATTGTATATTATTGATCTTGCAGACAATATTGATAAAAAAATCAGGCTCTTCGCAGATGATGCAGTTATCTATAATTAAGTATTATCTAAAAGAAGCAGCATAAATGTTCAGTCAGATCTTGATAAGATTTCAACGTTGTGCATAGTTTGGTAACTTGCTCTAAGTGTTCAGAAATGTAAAACTTTGCAGTTCACAAAACGAAAAAACGTAGTATCCTATGACTGTAATATCAATGAGTCACTGTTAGAATCGGCCAACTCATACAAATATCTGTGTGTAACGCTTTGTAGGGATGTGAAGTGAAATGATCATATAGGTTCCGTTGTGGCTAACGTAGGTGGTAGACTTCGGTTTATTGGTAGAATACTGTGGAAGTGCAATCAGTGTACAAAGGAGATTGCTTACAAATCAATCATGCGACCAGTTCTAGAATATTGCTCAAGTGAGTGCGACCCGTACCAGATGGGACTAACGGGCTATATTAAATGTATACAGAGAAGGGCAGCACGAATGGTCACAGGTTTGTTCAATTCATGGGAGAGTGTCACAGAGATACTGAAGGAACTGAATTGGAAAACTCATGAAGGTAGACGTAAACTACCCGAGAAAGTCTGTTAACACAGTTTCAAGAACAGGCTTTAAATGATTAGACTAGGAATATATTACAACTCCCTACGTATCGATCATATAGGGATCGTGAGTATAAGAGTAGAATAATTACTGCACGCAGAGAGGTATCCAGACAATAATTCCTCCCGATCTCCGTATGTGAGTGGAAGAGGAAGAAACCCTAATAACTGGCACAATGGGACGTACCCTCTGCCATGCACCCTACGGTGGTTTTCAGAGTATATATGTAGATATAGATGTAGAAAACTACATGCATGATAAATACACATTTGATAAATACATTTCATGACATTTTGGTCTATCATTTTCATTCTCTGTTGTTTACAAACAACGAAGTATCAGACAATAGCCACACTTTTCTTTCGTTGAGAACGTATCTACATGCAAAATTGTCATATGCTTTAATCAGTTTACGGAAGCAATTTATTGAACATAGTATGGTAGCAATTTCTTAGACATTAGTTGGAAAATATTGTGCTGATTATTGCGATGTGGGTAAAGTAGGTGGTAGACTTTCGATGGTAGACTTTCGATGAATTCAATAGAAGACCTCTTTGTAAGTCTATTATCAAAATTTGTTTTACGTTCCAGCTTCCGTTTTAATTTTTTTAACGGCACATCTGACTATAATCCTGAACTTAATTTCGTAATTGAACTTCTTAGGTTTATATGAAACCTAGATAATTTAACGTAAAAAAAGACGACAAGAGAAAGAAATGCATCCATTTTTGCAATTTTTGCACGCCAGTGTCCAGAAATTATAAGAGGTGTGAAAACAAGCATTCCCATTTCAAATGGTTGTAAGAGTGAACAAGAAATACTTCATTAATGTCCGATTGCATTAGCTTGGTAACTTACTTCATAACACCAAACCGCGCAAATTCCTAATAAAATTAAAAAGTAGTAGCTTGAAATTACCGTAGCTGGACCTATGCCGGCTTATTCTCAGTTTGTCCACTAGAATATGCGTCCTCTATGTTAACACTCGTAGAACGTCTACCTTCGTCGTCGTAGTTGTGTAACAAACAGAACTCGAATGTCAATAGTCTTACGAGCTGTGGGAACTTCGAGACTCTCTGTGCCAGATCGCTGCCACCGGGTCCTGTCCAACTGCACATCTTGCCTGCAGTTATGCGAAAGTACGATGACTAGTGTACGAGAAAGACTGGAGTCTGAGATGACCAGCTCTGGTTATGTGTCGCTTACAACCGCGGGGCCACTTTCACACGAGAGCTGCTTGTTTGCGACCGGTATAAAGGAGAAAGAGCTCGGTCAACTAAGACCAAAAAAGGTTGGAACTGGGGGAAAGAATTCGTGTAGTCACAAGTTTTTGTACAGTGGCAGGGAGAAGTGTCATGAACAACATACTAAACATGCTGACTGTTGGTGTGTGAGCATGGGGTGGGATTGTTTTTAAATGTCCTTTTTTTTTTAGGTTTTTCTTGAAAATGTCGAAAGCCACTGCATCTGGTTAACGTGTTCCCCAGTACGAAAGTAGACTAGACTAAAGTTTCTACAAAAATGGTCCTATCAATTTTTTCTCTAGGACTAGTATTTTCTGCGTTGCAGATGTAAAAATCTCAGATTATTAAAAAAAGCATTTTAATCGGGTAAAATTAAAGTATAATATTAAATGATGTTGATTGAGAACAAATGTTAAATGTTTGTACCACATCTAACACATGCAGTACAGGCGTTTTGAGGGATAAATAATTGTGTTCTGAGGGTGGAAAAACAGGGGTGAAGATTGGAAATGTGAGGGTAAGTAGCTCGCCTGATTATGGTCACGCACTTTCCCAGTCTACAAAATGAAGAGCGAGTGGGTGATTTCCCACTCTGTCTACCCCTCAACGTCACAAAAGGCAACTACAGGGTCTTTCACAAAGTCATATCGACCCTTTCGCAGCTCGCCTTATAAATCACTGGCGTTACAGTGTGCAGCCAGGCCCAAGGGTGTTTATTTTCCACAGAAGGCATAACATTACACAGAATACAGATATGAATTAGTAAATATACCAACGCATGAAAAGGATATGGATAAAAGCCAGGTAAATCTGTTCTCGTCGCGCGGTATTAGCCGAGCGGTCTCAGGTGCTGCAGTCATGGACTGTGCGGCTGGTCCCGGCGGAGGTTCGAGTCCTCCCTCGGGCATAGGTGTGTGTGTTTGTCCTTAGGATAATTTAGGTTATGTAGCGTGTAAGCTTAGGGACTGATGACCTTAGCAGTTAAGTCCCATAAGATTTCGCACACATTTAGACATCGGTTCTCAAATGCTAGAGCGAAACTGATTCTTAGTCTTCATGTATGGCAGCGTAGTATTCTTCTGTGAAAAGCAACTTTCCCCACAACGAGTGCTGCTCCCTTTTGAATTTGGAGACATACTACATGTCCCCAGTCCTTAATAAACTGAAAACAACTCCACTTAACATGAGTTCAGCGAAATTACTTTGTCTACACACATGAGAGAACTGGCCGGGAAATGCTGGGAACGATTAATCTGTATGTCAGCTGAAAAGTGAGCAGCACTATTAATATTAGAAGTTGCCTTTCCCGGAAAAACGTTACAGATGCCGTACAGAAGGATTACGAATCAATTGCCCTCATGCATTCTAGAACAGTGTACAGAGATTTACGTAGATTCTGTACGTATACGTTTCTTGCCTAAGTATTAGTAGTAATTCATATCCGTATTCCATGAGATGTTAACGCACTTTGCGGCGTATCTGCATGCTATGTCGCCAGTAATTCATAAGGCATGCTGTTGTTACTCTTTGGGACGTAGTGTGGTAGAGAATATGGGGAATTTCCTGCTTACTCTTCATTTTGCCGATCTATGGCTTTGAGCACTATAGGACTTAACATCTGAGGTCATCAATCCCCTAGAACTTAGAACTACTCAAACCTAACTAACATAAGGACACCACACACATCCATGCCCGAGTCAGGATTCGAAACCTGCGACCGGAGCGGTCGCACGGTTCCAGACTGAAGTCCCTAGAGCCGCTCGATCACACCGGCCGGCTGCCGATCTATGAAGGACAGAAGTGCATGACCACAATCCGGAAAACTACCTTCTTTCACTCTTCTAATTTCTCCCCTGTCTTTCCAGCATGTTACACCCCCAAACACAATTTCTCCCTTAATTCGGTTCTACTGCATTTAGACATGGTACAAAAAATTAATATTCGTTCTCAATACACATTATTTAACAATATACTTTAATTTTTTTAACACTCCGCGGTTTTTCCATCGCCTGCAATACAGAAACTGTAGTCCTGGAACCATTTGTATAGGAAATCTAAAGTAGTTTAATTTTGTACTGGGAAATATTTTCTCTAGAAGCCGCGATTTTTGAGACAGAAAAGAAAAACATAAAAATGTGACATTTAAACGCCCCACCGGTCAGGATGTTTACTATATTATTCTGTAGACTCCCCCTACCACTTTACGTGTACTACACTAATTTTTCCCCTAATTTTCCTTCGTTGACTGAACTGTAAAGTATGCGGAAGCGTCCAGACTGGAAGACCATCAGGCAACTTCTATGGCTGATGGGAACAAATTCACTAGGAAAGCTCTGACACCTGCAGTGTATTCCGTACCATAACTGATTTTCCTTTCTTCTCTTTTTTGTTTTTGTGTCACCAATCTCCTACCTAGTTTGGTGCAGTCCGCCAGGGCTTCCTCTCCTGCGCAAATTTCTTCAACTCACAGTAACATTTACATTTAGCGCCCTCAATTATTTGTTAGATATAATCCAATGCGATTCTTCCCCTACAGATTTTACTCCGCACAGCTCCCTCGAGGACCCTGTAAATTAAACTATGACGTCCTAACACATGTTCGCCGGCCGCGGTGGCCGTGCGGTTCTAGGCACTTCAGTCCGGAACCGCGTGACTGCTACGGTCGCAGGTTCGAATCCTGCCTCGGGCATGGATGTGTGTGATGTCCTTAGTTAGGTTTAAGTAGTTCTAAGTTCTAGGGGACTGATGACCTCAGATGTTGAGTCCCATAGTGCTCAGAGCCATTTGAACCATTTGAACACATGTTCTATCATATTGTCTCACCTTCTTGCCAATGTTTTCCACATTTTCCTTTCCTTGGCGAGTTTGCATAGAGCCTCCTCATTCCTTAATTATCAGTCAACCCGATTTTCAACATTCTTCTGTAGCACCACATCTGAGACGCTTACATTCTCTTCTTTTCCCATAGTCCATGATTCACCTTCATACAACACAGCGTTCCAAACGTATATTCTCATTAATTTCCACGTCAAATTAAGGACAATACTTGATACTAGTAAACTTATTTTGGTCATGAATGCTCTCTTGGCCTTTGCTGGCCTGGGTTTTATGTTCTTTCTTCGTTCGTCGTGCGTCATTTTGCTTCAAGGTAGCAGAATTCTTTCAGTTCTACTTCATGGTCCTTGCTATCATCTCGCTGTTCAGGCACAGAGCCATGCGTCGATGGGAAGATGAGGGGCTGGAAGTGACACATAACAAGCCCCGTCTAGTAAAGCACACAACGTCCGTGGTGTATCTCCTTCTAGCCACGAAGACGGTACGAAGTTCTCCTTTCCCGTCTTAGCATAGCCCACAGTCCTATGACGCACGGCATCTTGCTCTGGCGCTTGTGGCGAACAGATCACTGTGCGCCATATTTTATTAGACTGCGATTTATTTTCAGATCAAAGGGCAGCGACAGCTTTGTCGACAAATTTACCCACTATTTTAAGTAACGTTTAAACGAGTTTGGTGGGAGTTTTAAGGTTTTGTGATTTCTCCAACTTGTTTCCTAAAATTTTAGGGAGATGTTCTTAATGTGTTTACAGGGTGACTGGCTCACCCATGTTTTTGTAAGTTGTCAGCCAGTCACGTTTCCCTGTGTGTTCCTGTGGCTCTTTCTCCACTGTCTTGAGGCGTATGAGATAGAGTGTGTGGGTCAAGGCTAGTGAGGTGGGAGTGAGTGACTGAGCGTCATTTTATAGGCTTCCTCCTCACTGCATGGCAACAATTTTAGTCATTTTATCCACATTTGTTTCTTTTAATATGTGTAAGGGTGCTGAAAAACTCGCCGTTGAGCACCTGTAAGCTCCAAACACAGACACACGCACACACGCGCGCGCGCACACACACACACACACACACACACACACACACACACACACACACTACAAAAAGATACGGCCAAACTTTCAGGAAACATTCCTCACACATAAAGAAAGAAAATATGTTATGTGGACATGTGTCCTGAAACGCTTACTTTCCATGTTAGAGCTCATTTTATTACTTCTCTTCAAATCACATTAATCCGAATAGAAACACACAGCAACAGAACGTACCAGCGTGACTTCAAACACTTTGCTACAGGAAATGTTCAAAATGTCCTCTGTTAGCGAGGATACATGCATCCACCCTCCATCGCATGGAATTCCTGATGCGCTGATGCAGCCCTGGAGAATGGCGTATTGTATCACAGCCGTCCACAATACGAGCACGAAGAGTCTCTACATTTGGTACCGGATTTGCGTAGACAAGAGCTTTCAAATGCCCCCATAAATGAAAGTCAAGAGGGTTGAGGTCAGGAGATCGTGGAAGCCATGGAATTGGTCCGTCTCTACCAATCCATCGCTCACCGAATCTGTTGTTGAGAAGTGTACGAACACTTCGATTGAAATGTGCAGGAGCTCCATCGTGCATGAACCACATGTTGTGTCGTACTTGTAAAGGCACATGTTCTAGCAGCACAGGTAGAGTATCCCGTATGAAATCATGATAACGTGCTCCATTGAGCGTAGGTGAAAGAACATGGGGCCCAATCAAGGCATCACCAACAATGCCTGCCCAAACGTTCACAGGAAATCTGTGTTGATGACGTGATTGCACTATTGCGTGCGGATTCTCGTCAGCCCACACATGTTGATTGTGAAAATTTACAATTTGATCACGTTGGAATGAAGCCTCATCCGTAAAGAGAACATTTGCACTGAAATGAGGATTGACACATTGTTGGATGAACCATTCGCAGAAGTGTACCTGTGGAGGAGACTTAACAGTCTTAACTCCTTTCTAATCTGAGCACATCTTCCATTATTACTTTTTCTTCTTGGTTCATGCACATTTTTTTCAGTAATCTGTCTTTCGCTACAGCTTATACCAGTTATATACATTGGTCTATTTCGGACATCTTGCGCCATTTGACACTGTCAAATGCTTTTTCTGGTCGTCAAGTCCTATGAAGCTGTTTGTACTGTTCTCAGGTCTCTAGCCGGGTGCAGTCGTTTTGAAACCACGATATTTCAACAGCATTCCTTGACGTCATCTTCAGGTGAAGATGTTAATTCGCCGGGAAAGCCTAAGATCTCCTAAGAAGCTGTCTTGATTTTTCTTAAATTCTGTTTTTATGATCAAATGGAATGTTAGAAATGCCTCTCTTTTACTAAAGCCACTTTTTTCTATATTTTTTCCTTGTTAACAATATGATGCATGAGGTGTTAAGCTGATTGTGCGATAATTGTTGCACTTACCTGCTCTTGCTATCTTTGGGATTGTGTAGATGATCTTTTTCCTAACGTCTGCAGTCTCAAAGATTCTACAAACCAACTTTAATAGGCGATTTGTTGCCGCTTTCCCACAATGATTATAGAAGTTCCGAATGTATGTTACTTGTGCATTCCTCCTCATTTGATCGCAAGGCCATGAACACGATGCTCTGTGGCCTCGGTAGGTGAGCCGGCCGCTGTGGCCGAGCGGTTCTCGGCGCTTCAGTTCCGAACCGCGCTGGTCTAACGGTCGCAGGTTCGAATCCTGCCTCGGGGATGGATGTGTGTGATTTCATTAGGTTAGTTTGGTTTAAGTAGTTCTAAGTCTAGGAGACTGATGACCTCATATGTTAAGTCCCATAGTGCTTAGAACCATTTGAACCTCGATGGGTGATGGTTTCGGTCACGGGTTTGTATCCGAATTTTGTTTTTATCTTGGAACACCAAAAGGTCTCCACTGTTTTCGATGTACAGGAGAGAAATGAACAGCAGATGGAAATGTGTGTCTGAAACTGTCAGCCACCAAGACAGCAGAGCATCGCATTCAAATGAAGCAAGGCCTGCCACCATAGCACGTAGCTCCATCTTCTCCACTGGCGATCGTGGCAACCAGTCGTGATCACTGAATAACAAACAACATTGCGAGACGTTCCGCCTACGGTCCGTCAGCGTGACACCTTTGCTGTCGAAGGGGTGGGCTAGTGGCAGGAAGCTGGCGTCTATAACGTTTACCTCTGCAGCGCCACTGGATGACTTTACTTGATTTTTTTCCTCAAGACACTCTCTACAAGCACCCGAAGTTTGTAGCAACATTTCTGGGACAATATTCGAGTGTCACTCCAAAAGAAATGCACACTATTTTTTTTTTAAATCCATCTTTTATTCTACATGTTTGAAAGTTTTACTGTGTGTAGATACATCCTTTAGGAACAATATTTTCATTTCTCCACATAATTTTCATCCCTCTCAACTGCTTTACACCATCTTGGAACCAGCGTCTGTATACCGGCACGGTAAAATTCTGGACCAACCTGTTGCAGCCACTGTTTAGTAGTGTGCACAAGGGAGTCATCATCTTCAAACCTTGATCCATGAAGAGAGTCTTTCAGTTTCCCAAAGAGATGATAGTCACATGGCGCCAGGTCAGGACTGTAAGGCGGGTCTTTCAGTGTTGTCCATCAGAGTTTGTGAGCCACTGTCAACATCCTGGGAACCCACCTGGCACAAACCTTTTTTAACGCCAACACTTTCAGTATTGTGCAAACACTTCCTTCCCCTATTCCAACGTAGCGTGAAAATTCGTTCACTGTGATGCGCCTGTCAGCAGTCACCAATTCGTTAACTCTCTGCACATTGTCTGCAGTGTGTGCAGTACGAGGCCTGCCGCTGCGAGGACAATCCTCAATATTGCCGTACCAACTTTCATCACGTAACCTCCTTGCCCACCGATTAACTGTACTGCGATCGACAGCAGCATCTCCATACATCTTTTTCAACCTCTTGTGGATGTTTCCCACTGTCTCGTTTTCACAGCACAGGAATTCTAAGACAGTACGTTGCTTCTGACGAACGTCAAGTGTAGCAGTCATCTTGAAGACATGTTGTGACAGCGCCACTCACGGGAACAGGTTGAACTAAGTTTGAAAACAAGCGGGAAGGATGTATCTACACACTGTAAAACTTTCACACATGCAGAAAGAAAACTGTATTTTTACAAAAATAGTGTGAATTTATTTTGTAGTGACCCTCGTATATACAGGGTGAAGAAAAATTCCCGTACTCGGACTTCGCAGTGCGATTCCTCACATACTAGAATACAAAAATGGCTACTAAAAGACTTCGATTTGCGTGTATTTCGCACAGTAAACGCCCGTTAAAATTTAGTAACCTGGAAATACTATTATCATATAATGGTAACAAACTTTGTCAGGAAACAGATGTAACGCTGTACAGTTGGTGCAGTGGATAGCATTTTGGGTTAGCTCGCAGGAGATCAAGGGTTCGGTTCTGGCACGAGGCGTATTTCTTTTCACTTGCTAAATGTAGTTTGCGTGGTACAGTAACTGGCGTCTTAATCGTCATACAGCGATTACAGTGGCTTTTATACAAAACATTTGCAGTTAGGTACTACGAATACAGGAATGGAAGTGTTCATCGATCAGCTTTTAAAGAAACTTTTTGCACTTAATGGACGCTAATTGTTTCCCACCACTGCATCTACTTGACTCCAAACTTGTTTTGTGGTTATCCTCTCCTAATGATCCCATCAGTTAGTACCAACTATTTTTCTTGCCACTTGCACGTACATTAAATTTTGTTATGGCCTTACATAAGGCTTTCGAAATAATCTCGATGGGGCCATTGGGGAAGGATACACAGAAAACAGGTTTGGAATCTAGTAGGTGCAGTGGTGCGAAACAATTCTCGTCCACAACGTACCAAATGTGTCTTGAAAACCTGAGCAATGAAAACGATTGTACTTCCATTTCTGAGTTTGTAGTACATACTGTAACTGGAAGTGCTTTGTGGAAGATTCACTGTAATCGCTATATGGCGATTAAGACGCCAGGTACCGTACTACGCAGATTACATTTAGCAAATAAACACAAATACACCGCAACCCAGAAGCGAAACCTCGACCTCCTGCATGTTAACCCAAAACGCTATCTATTGCACCAACTGAACAGGACTTCCTGACAGAGGAAGTTATCGCACTTGTGATTACAGTGTTGCTAAATCGCAAATATTGAACTTCTACTTACTGCCCGAAAAATGCGCAGGACGAAATTTTGTGAGAGACGTTTTAGTATTGCTAGTACGTGAGGAATCGCGCTGTGAAGTCCGAGTGCTTCATTTTTTCTTCGCCCTGTATATGGTGTCTTACCTCACCTAAGACTTGTCAGGCCCAAGTGTTTATTTGCAGTTTCTTTTTTGTGAAGTGTAGCTGGAGTATCTCAAACAAATACTGCTCGTCACGTCTGTCATGCGATGCCCAGCGTCAAAGGGAAGCATCGGTTTGTTTACCGTTACCAACAACACGATTTTTAATTCAGAATGTTACGTGATCATTTGACAGAGCTGTCCCATATTAGTCTAGTGCTATATTCGTTTTATTGACATCTGTTAACAGGAACAGTAAATACGAAAAATAAGCAATACTCCGTCGCTGCTGCAACTCTAGGTTATTCTTCGTATTTTACAGCTCCTTCTAATACATGTCGACAAAACGAATATCGCACTAGACCAATTTCTGCTAGCTCTGTCGAATGGGTACGTACAATTCCGCCTTAAAATAATTTTGTTTGTAACGAAAAACATCATATTAACTGAAATCTACCCCTTCTAATTCAGCATCTAAGAAATCTACTAACTGTGTACTTCGAAGTGTCCAATTACATACTACTGGCCATTAAAATTACTACACCACGCAGATGACGTTCTACAGACGCGAAATTTAACCGACAGGGAGAAGATGCTGTGATATGCAAATGATTAGCTTTTCAGAGCATTCACACAAGGTTGGCGCCGGAGGCGACACCTACAACGTGCCGACATGAGGAAAGTTTCCAACCGATTCCTCATACACAAACAGCAGTAGACCGGCGTTGCCTGGTGAAACGTTGTTGTGATTCTTCGTGTAAGGAGGAGAAATGCGTACCATCACGTTTCCGACTTTGATAAAGGTCAGATTGTAGCCTATCGCGATTGCCGTTTATCGTATCCGTTGATCGAGATACAATGACTGTTAGTAGAATATGGAATCGGTGCTGGATCCCGACGGCCTCGTATCACTAGCAGTCGAGATGACAGGCATCTTATCCACATGGCTGTAACGGATCGTGCAGCCACGTCTCGATCCCTGAGTCAACAGATGGGGACGTTTGCAAGACAACAACCATCTGCACGAACAGTCTGACGACGTTTGCAGCACCATGTACTATCAGCTGGGAGACCATGGCTGCGGTCCTCCTTGACGCTACATCACAGACAGGAGCGCCTGCGATGGTGTACTCAACGACGAACCTGGGTGCACGAGTGGAAAAACGTCCAGTGAGCGCACATTTGAAGCGTGTATTCGTCATCGCCATACTGGCGTATCACCCGGCTTGATGGTATGGGGTACCATTGGTTACACGTCTCGGTCACCTCTTGTTCCCATTGAACAGTGGACGTTACATTTCAGATGTATTACGACCCGTGGCTCTACCCTTCATTCGATTCCTGCGAAACTCTACATTTCAGCAGGATAATGCACGACCGCATGTTGCAGATCCTGTACGGGCGTTTCTGGATACAGAAAATGTTCGACTGCTGCCCTGGCCAGCACATTCTCCAGATCTCTCACCAATTGAAAACGCCTGGTCAATGGTGGCCGAGCAACTGGCTCGTCACAATACGCCAGTCACTACTCTCGATGAACTGTGGTATCGTGTTGAAGCTGCATGAGCGGCTGTACCTGTACACGCCATCCAAGCTCTGTTTGACTCAATGCCCAGGCGTATGAAGGCCGTTATTACGGCCAGAGGTGGTTGTTCTGTGTACTGATTTCTCAGGATCTATGCACCCAAATTGCGGCGAAATGTAATCACATGTAAATTCTAGTATAATATATGTGTCCAATGAATACCCGTTTATCACCTGCATTTCTACTTGGTGTAGCAATTTTAATGGCCAGTAGTGTATATGTCGACAAAACGAATATCGCACTAGACTAATTTCTGATTGCTCTGTCGAATGGGTACGTACAATTCCCACTTAAAAATCATTTTGTTCATCATCATCATCATCATCACCATTTAAGACTGATTATGCCTTTCAGCGTGCAGTCTGGAGCATAGTCCCCCTTATAAAATTCCTCCATGATCCCCTATTCAGTGCTAACATTGGTGCCTCTTCTGATGTTAATCCTATTACTTCAAAATCATTCTTAACCGAATCCAGGTGCCTTCTCCTTGGTCTGCCCCGACTCCTCCTACCCTCTACTGCTGAACCCATGAGTCTCTTGGGTAACCTTGCTTCTCCCATGCGTGTAACATGCCCCCACCATCTAAGCCTGTTCGCCCTGACTGCTACATCTATAGAGTTCACTCCCAGTTTTTCTTTGGTTTCCTCATTGTGGACACCCTCCTGCCATTGCTCCCATCTACTATTACCTGCAATCATCCTAGCTACTTTCATATCCGTAACCTCTACCTTGTTGATAAGGTAACCTGAATCCACCCAGCTTTCGCTCCAATACAACAAAGTTGGTCGAAAGATTGAACGGTGCACAGATAACTTAGGCTTGGTACTGACTTCCTTCTTGCAGAAGAAAGTAGATCGTAGCTGAGCGCTCACTGCATTAGCTTTGCTACAGCTCGCTTCCAGTTCTTTCACTATGTTGCCATCCTGTGAGAATATGCACCCTAAGTACTTGAACCATCCACCTGTTCTAACTTTGTTCCTCCTATTTGGCACTCAATCCGTTTATATCTCTTTTCCACTGACATTACTTTCGTTGTGGAGATGCTAATTTTCATACCATAGTCCTTACATTTCTGATCTAGCTCTGAAATATTACTTTGCAAACTTTCAATCGAATCTGCAATCACAACTAAGTCATCGGCATATGCAAGACTGCTTATTTTGTGTTCACATATGTTAATCTCACCCAGCCAGTCTATTGTTTTCAACATATGATCCATAAATAATATGAACAACAGTGGAGACAGGTTGCAGCCTTGTCTTACCCCTGAAACTACTCTGAACCATGAACTCAATTTACCGTCAACTCTAACTGCTGCCTGACTATCCATGTAAAGACCTTTAATTGCTTGCAAGAGTTTGCCTCCTATTCCATAATCTCGTAGAACAGACAATAACTTCCTCCTAGGAACCCGGTCATATGCCTTTTCTAGATCTATAAAGCGTTGGTACAATTCCCTGTTCCACTCATAAGACTTCTCCATTATTTGCCGTAAGCTAAAGATCTGGTCCTGACAACCTTTAAGAGGCCTAAACCCACACTGATTTTCATCCAGTTGGTCCTCAACTAATACTCGCACTTTCCTTTCAACAATACCTAAGAAGATTTTGCCCACAACGCTGATTAAAGAGATACCTCTGTAGTTGTTACAATCTTTTCTGTTTCCATGTTTAAAGACTGGTGTGATTGCTACTTTTGTCCAGTCTGATGGAACCTGTCCCGACTCCCAGGCCATTTCAATTATCCTGTGTAGCCATTTAAGACCTGACATTCCACTGTATTTGATGAGTTCCGACTTAATTTCATCCACCCCAGCTGCAATCTATTGACCATTTTCTCCACTTCCTCAAATGTGATCCTATTTCCATCATCATTCCTATCCCATTGTACCTCAAAATCTGAAACATTACTGATCGTATTTTCACCTACATTGAGCAACTCTTCAAAATATTCCCTCCATCTGGCCAAGGAATCCACAGGATTCACCAGCAGTTTTCCTGACCTGTCCAAAATACTTGTCATTTCCTTCTTACCTCCCTTTCGAAGACTGCTAATTACACTCCAGAATGGTTTTCCAGCAGCTTGACCCAAAGTCTCCAACCTGTTTCCAAAGTCTTCCCAAGATTTCTTCTTGGATGCTGCAATTATCTGTTTGGCTTTGTTTCTTTCTTCAACATACCTTTCTCTGTCTACCTGAGATCCAGTATGTAGCCATTTTTGATACGCCTTCTTTTTCATTTTACAGGTTGCCTTGACTGTGTCATTCCACCAAGGTGTTTGCTTCATCCTACCTTTACACACTACTGTTCCAAGACATTCTTTAGCCACTTCTAGTACTGTGTCCCTGTACCTTGTCCATTAATCATTTTGTTTGTAACAAAAAATAAATCGACGCTTTCCATTGAAACTACACTCCCGGAAATGGAAAAAAGAACACATTGACACCGGTGTGTCAGACCCACCATACTTGCTCCGGACACTGCGAGAGGGCTGTACAAGCAATGATCACACGCACGGCACAGCGGACACACCAGGAACCGCGGTGTTGGCCGTCGAATGGCGCTAGCTGCGCAGAATTTGTGCACCGCCGCCGTTGGTGTCAGCCAGTTTGCCGTGGCATACGGAGCTCCATCGCAGTCTTTAACACTGGTAGCATGCCGCGACAGCGTGGACGTGAACCGTATGTGCAGTTGACGGACTTTGAGCGAGGGCGTATAGTGGGCATGCGGGAGGCCGGGTGGACGTACCGCCGAATTGCTCAACACGTGGGGCGTGAGGTCTCCACAGTACATCGATGTTGTCGCCAGTGGTCGGCGGAAGGTGCACGTGCCCGTCGACCTGGGACCGGACCGCAGCGACGCACGGATGCACGCCAAGACCGTAGGATCCTACGCAGTGCCGTAGGGGACCGCACCGCCACTTCCCAGCAAATTAGGGACACTGTTGCTCCTGGGGTATCGGCGGGGACCATTCGCAACCGTCTCCATGAAGCTGGGCTACGGTCCCGCACACCGTTAGGCCGTCTTCCGCTCACGCTCCAACATCGTGCAGTCCGCCTCCAGTGGTGTCGCGACAGGCGTGAATGGAGGGACGAATGGAGACGTGTCGTCTTCAGCGATGAGAGTCGCTTCTGCCTTGGTGCCAATGATGGTCGTATGCGTGTTTGGCGCCGTGCAGGTGAGCGCCACAATCAGGACTGCATACGACCGAGGCACACAGGGCCAACACCCGGCATCATGGTGTGGGGAGCGATCTCCTACACTGGCCGTACACCACTGGTGATCGTCGAGGGGACACTGAATAGTGCACGGTACATCCAAACCGTCATCGAACCCATCGTTCTACCATTCCTAGACCGGCAAGGGAACTTGCTGTTTCAACAGGACAATGCACGTCCGCATGTATCCCGTGCCACCCAACGTGCTCTAGAAGGTGTAAGTCAACTACCCTGGCCAGCAAGATCTCCGGATCTGTCCCCCATTGAGCATGTTTGGGACTGGATGAAGCGTCGTCTCACGCGGTCTGCACGTCCAGCACGAACGCTGGTCCAACTGAGGCGCTAGGTGGAAATGACATGGCAAGCCGTTCCACAGGACTACATCCAGCATCTCTACGATCGTCTCAATGGGAGAATAGCAGCCTGCATTGCTGCGAAAGGTGGATATACACTGTACTAGTGCCGACATTGTGCATGCTCTGTTGCCTGTGTCTATGTGCCTGTGGTTCTGTCAGTGTGATCATGTGATGTATCTGACCCCAGGAATGTGTCAATAAAGTTTCCCCTTCCTGGGACAATGAATTCACGGTGTTCTTATTTCAATTTCCAGGAGTGTAGTTATCGCATGCGAGACCTAAGTTGTAGTATTTATATGGCCTGATTCCTGCTACACTTTACAAGAACTAAATTGCAAATATCTTCTGAAAGGACAGAGAAAATGCATCGTGGTATATATACTGACAGTTTCACGTATGCACCAAATTGTACTCAGTTGTCATTGTGCTTTGGATGCATTAAATCATAAAGACGCCACTGTTGTGAGACTGACATAGTATTACGTAATATGTTTAACATGTGAGTCGAGCCGTCGCAAGTGCGCTCACTAGTGCGTTACAGATATCTTTGAGAGGGAGAGTATGCCTAGTGCTATTTCAGTAATTCCCATGAGCGAACTTGAAACCAGAGCGCATGCGCGAACTTGCTCGTCTCTTAGATGCTATGTGATCTACATTGTGTCTCTGGCGAGAGCTAATTTGTTATCTACTGTCATATAATGTTCGTGTGTCCGGTATGTCAACATGAATATGAGCTCCACGCGAGCTCACGGAGATAGAAAAGCACACTCTTCAATAGAAGAAGAAACTGTTGCGAAGAAAATAAGGGACAAAGGCGAAGACGGTCACCTATGCATTTCATAGGATTCAGCCAGTTGTCAGATCTTCGACGGCATGAAAGATGGGATTCATCTCGCGACCATAAGGTTGCTGTAATTTGCAGTATTTGTGACTTCTCAGCTTCGAGGGAAGTGGGCATCCTTGTTTTAAACATATTCGCAATGTCAAACTAGTGAATCAGTAAGTATGGTTTCAGTCATTCAGTGCTTTTAAATCACGAAAAGAAGAAATTGAAAAGGAGGGTATCGTTTCACTCATCAAATGTTTGAATAAACTTTTCATAACAGGGATTCACAGTCATGTAAAATTTTTTTGAAAGACACCATGTTTACGCGAGTGACTGTTAAACTTTTATATTTCCACTATTGCAATTTCGGCCTTAGGCCATTATCAAGTGCAGCTGAAATACAAAATGTTTATAAGATATTTTACAAAAATCGTTGTAGATTTTGACATTCGGCCGATTACACAATTTGAAAAATGCAGCTATGTAACCATGTTTACTTACATGTTTTGGCTTTAAGCCATGTCAGCTTTATACACGCTGACACATTTATATGTCGTTGTCATTTGCTGTTATATACATTCGTAACGCTACTGAGTAGTGCGAGCCCACATGTCCATATATCGTAAAACAGCACAGTCTGCACATACTCATGTTTGTTCCACCATCACTAGTAACTTTTGCACTAAACCACAGCAGCGAACGACTGTTTACTGGTTACTGGTAGCCGTTTTGGCGCGTGATGTTTGAATGTTGCAAATTGTACCAACGGAACGAAAACTTAGTTAGAAGTGTCACCTGTGTGGCACCTAAATATCAAACTCCACCGGTAAACGGCACGTGAAAACAAAGGAAAACTGGAGGCTAAACGGATTTTGCCCATCTGGGATCAGAGTGAAGGAATTCATGGACGGAACCTGTTAGGCTTCCTTTCAGACCACATACGTGCGTCATAAGAGTAATCTGCGTCGCCAGCAGCAGCACAGAAGGTAAGCCGCGATTAAAAATGCTACTCACGTTCTTCTGTATGCAATCTCGGAGGAAATCAGAAATTCAATCAAAGCCTAACGAGCTCGACCGAATCCACCTCTTAACGAAAAAGAGTTGCAAAAAGTTGAAAGCAGTTTTAATTTGTCACGTTGTTGAGCATGAGGACGATTGAAAATGTGTCTCTGCTTGGCTGAACGAAATGCAAGCAAGTGGAAATCCTTGTGTTGCTTTGTCTGAGCTACCAGAACAATTCCCTTTATTTGACAAAAACTGTGTTAATTATAATAAACGATGCACACTCTAGCATGCTGCAGGAGTACGGTGAAATTCTATATAAGTACAATATAAATTGACGAATTGACGCAAACCTAGGACCCACCATCACCTACCAAAATACAACTATGTGTCTGAGACCGCAACTGAAATGTTTTACATGTGCACACACGCTACTAAGTTAACGTAGGGGAGACAGGAAGAGACAAGTTTGTTCGTCCCCATATGGGCGTTCAGAGAAAGTGAAAAACTTTCGCTTTTCTCCTTCAGCACACCATCATATGATTGTACAGATTTAATGGGGCAGACAAAATAGTTGTGCGACAAAAATTTTTCCATGAGTGGCCTCCATAAACCAGCCAAATACTTTGCGCCTATGCACTACTCAGATAGAATATTCAGATGTGTGTGAATTCCTAAGGGACCAAACTGCTGAGGTCATCGGTCCCTAGACTTACACACTACTTAAACTAACTTATGCTAAGAACAACACACACACCTATGCCCGAGGGAGGACTCCAACCTGCGGCAGGAGGGGCCGCTCAATCCGTGACATGGCGCCTTAAACCGCGCGGCCACTCCGCGCGGCTACTCAGATGGAGTTCGAGCATGGGCAGTGCTGAAATGGCTGTAGGTATGTGCTACAGGTGTTTGTACATGAATATGGAAACACCAACAACAGAACGCATTGCCATGCCTAATACGATGTAGAAAACTCGCTGGCGTTCAAAACAGCTTTGAGTATTTTCGGAATGGATAAATACAGGGTGAAAAGTATTTAAACCGACATACTCTGGGATGTCAAAACAAATATTTTTCCTATGAGGAGTATTTAAACCGGTAGAGGAAGATTTCTCTGGCGGCAAATTAATTAAACCAACAAACACTTTTCCATTTTTTTATGACCAAGAGACAACATATTAACACAACCCAATTTCAATTACAGTAGATTTTCAAAAATGCCTGCATTGACACGTAAACAAAGGTTACACCGTCTGGTCATGTTCTGTCTGACATCCCGCGTCCGGCTATCCTGATTTAGGTTTTCCGTGATTTCCCTAGATCACTCCAGGCAAATGCCGGGATGGTTCCTTTGAAAGGACACGGCCGACTTCATTCCCCATCCTTCCCTCATCCGAGCTTGTGCTCCGTCTCTAATGACCTAGTTGTCGACGGGACGTTAAACACCAATTCCCTCCTCCTCCTCCTCTGTCTGACACGGGTAAAAACCCCAGGATTATCCTGAATTGTTCCTGCTGCTGCTACTATCCGGACAACCAGATCCTCTTCTGATGCAACAAGAGTTGCGTAAACAAGGTTGTGCATCTCTCCCCACAAAAAAAGTCCAGAGGGGACATATCTGGGGATCGAGCAGGCCATGGTACAGGACCACCTCTGCCAATCCACGTTTCTGGGAACCGTCGGTCCAGGAATCGACGCACACGGCGACTGAAATGTGCCGGCGCCCCGTCATGTTGGAATCCACATGTGTTGTCTTGTAGGGAGCGGGACGTCTTCCAGCAATTCTGGCAATGCTCTGGCGAGAAAACTGTAATAGTGCCTGCCATTTAATGGCCTAGTTAGCAGATACGGCTCAAATAAACAGTCCCCGACAACAGTGACCCACACATTAACGAACAATCATACTTGATGAGCGCTAGTATCTGTGGCATGTGGGTTATCCTCACTCCAAACATGCGAATTGTGCATGTTGAAGACTCCATCACGACCGAACGTTGCTTCATCGGTAAACAACACAGAGGATGGAAATGTAGGATGCATTTCACACTGTTCCAGGTACCACTGCGAAAACTGTGCTCTGGGTGGATAATCAACTGGTTAGAGGTTGTGGACACACTGTAAGTGAAATGGACGTAACAATTGCTCTCGAAGGACTGTTCTTACATTCGTCTGATTCGTCCCCATGTTACGTGCAATTGCACGAGTGCTGACTGAAGGATCCCGCTCCACATGCTGCAAGACAGCTTCCACAAATTGCAGCGTTCTCACCGTGCGACAGTGTCCCTGTCCAGGTAATATGCTAAATGACCCGGTCTCACGCAGACGTTGGTACACAGCAGCAAAGGTCGTACGATTCGGGATACGGTGATTAGGAAATTGTTGTTGATAAACCCGCTGTGCAGCTGGTCCGTTGTGGTGCGCTACGTAGTACGCACCAGCCATATCAGTGTACTCACTCCAGGTGTATCGCTCCTTTAGTAAACAGAGACAACGCACTACTACACTGGTGGACAGCAGTTGCCTACAACTGAAGAGCGTAATACGTCCTCTAACAACTGAAGATCGTAATACGGCCTCTAACAACTGAAGAGCGTAATACAGCCTCCGACGGTTTAAATAATCCTCATAGGATAAAATGACATTAGGGAAAAATATTTGTTTTGGTGTCCCCTACAACCTCCCAGAGTTTGTCGGTTTAAATACTTTTCACCCTGTATACATCCTGTACGGGTTTCATCGGAATCTTACACCATTCTTCCTGCAAATTAACGGCAAGTTAAGGTAACGACAATAGAGGTGGATAGCTATGGCGCACCCTTCTCTCCCAAGTAGACAACAAAGGCTCAAAAGTGTTGTTACCTGGTGACTATAGTGGCCAGGTGATACGCGACAATTCGTCCTCGTGCTAACAAAACCAGTCCTGTAGGATGCTTGCTGTGTGAACAAGGGCCCTGTCATCCTGGAACATAGCATCAGCGGAAGTACGGTGAAATTCTGTATGAGTACAACATCGTATGACGAGTTATTAGCAATCCTGGGATTCACCATCACAGGATCGACCTGATCAGCCAAAATGGTCATATAATCCTTGGCAGTAATGCGATCATGAAAAGTAACCATGGGGCCCATGGAATACCACGATTTGGCTGCCCAAGTCATCATCGAAATCCTGCCATTCTTCACTATGCAACGACACTCATCCCACCAAATGACTTTCTTCCATTGTTCCATACTACAGGTTTTATGGCATCAGACCATGTTTTCCTGTTCAGGGCATTTGCATTCCTGATGAGTGCCTATGGAGCTCCCATCCTGTTTTAACGTTGACAGGGTTCTACATCTACATGGATACTCTGCAAATCACATTTAAGTGTCTAGCATACTTTTTCGATGTACTCAGTCAGTCCTATCTGGTAAGGATCCCACACCGCACAGCAGTATTCTAAAAGAGGACGGACAAGCGTAGTGTAGGCAGTCTCCTTAGTAGGTCTGTTACATTTTCTAAGTGTCCTGCCTATGAAACGCAGTCTTTGGTTAGCCTTCCCCACAACATTTTCTATGAATTTCTTCCAATTTAAATTGTTCGTAATGGTAATACCTAGGTATTTAGTTGAATTTACGGCTTTTAGATTAGACTGATTTATCGTGTAACCGAAGTTTAACGCGTTCCTGTTAGCCCTCATGTGGATGACCTCAAATGGTTCAAATGGCTCTGAGCACTATGGGACTCAACTGCTGAGGTCATTAGTCCCCTAGAACTTAGAACTAGTTAAACCTAACTAACCTAAGGACATCACAAACATCCATGCCCGAGGCAGGATTCGAACCTGCGACCGTAGCGGTCTTGCGGTGCCAGACTGCAGCGCCTTTAACCGCACGGCCACTTCGGCCGGCGGATGACCTCACACTTTTCGTTATTTAGGATCAACTGCCACTTTTCGCACAATTCCGATATTTCTTCTAAGTCGTTTTGCAGTTTGTTTTGATCTTCTGATGACTTTATTAGTAGATAAACGACAGCGTCATCTGCAAACAACCAAAGACGGCTGCTCAGATTGTCTCCCAAATCGTTTGTATAGACAAGGAACAGCAAAGGGCCTATAACACTACCTCCGGGAACGCCAGAAATCACTTCCGTTTTACTCGATGACTGTCCGTCAATTACAACGAACTTTGACCTCTCTGACAGGAAATCACAGATCCTGTCACATAACTGAGACGATATTCCATACGCACGCAATTTCACTACGAGCCGCTTGTGTGGTACAGTGTTAAAAGCCTTCCGGAAATCCAGAAATACGGAATCGATCTGAAATTCTTGTCAATAGCACTCTGCACTTGATGTGCGTAGAGAGCTGTTTGTGTTTCACAAGAACGATGTTTTCTAAACCCATGTTGACTGTGTGTCAATAGACCGTTTTCTTCGAGGTAATTCATTATGTTCGAACACAATATATGTTCTAAAATCCTGCTGCATATCGACGTTAACGATATAGGCCTGTAGTTTAGTGGATTACTCCTACTACCTTTCTTGAATATTTGTGTGACCTGTACAACTTTCCAGTCTTTGGATACGGATCTTTCGTCGAGCGAACGGTTGTATATGACTGTTAAGTATGGAGCTAATGCATCAGCATACTCCGAAAGGAACCTAATTGGTATACAGTCTGAACCAGAAGACTTGGTTTTATTAAGTGATTTAAGTTGCTGCAGTACTCCGAGGATATTTACTTCTACATTACTCATGTTGGCAGCTGTTCTCAATTCGAATTCTGGAATAGTTACTTCATCTTCTTTTGTGAAGGCATTTCGGAAGGCTGTGTTTAGTAACTCTGCTTTGGCAGCAATGTCTTCGATGGTATCTCCATTGCTATTGTGCAGAGAAGGCATTGATTGTTTCTTGCCGCTAACGTACTTTACATACGACCAGAATCGCTTTGGATTTTCTGCCAGGTTTCGCGAGTGCGACATTCAGTTCTGTAGTGACTTTTGTAGCTGTCGTCCTCATATTTTTTCGTCACAATCTTTTTCAACGACCATCCGTCACACATGCTTTCATCCACGTTGTGACTTAGCGGGCGATATTTTTCCTCTTTTCCTGTATGCGCTATAAATCGTCGATATGACGCCTCTTGAGACACGAAACACTTCGGCTAACTTGGTTATGGAAGCCCTCACTATCCGAGCACCTACAACTGCCCACGTTCGAATGCACCGAGCTGCGACATAATGGACTCACATTTACACAGAACACTGTTTTGACTAGTCTGTCACTTGCGACGTGGAGTTCTGAGGACACTGCACAGGTGGCATCCGTGATCAGATACAATAGGCCATCATGTTGGCTTGGCTAGAATCTACATTTATATTCAAACTTGCATTTCTCACGGTGTTTCCAAATTTTTACCCACACCCTACATCTCTAGCCACACGTCCAACCGTGCCGCATTCCAGACTCGTATGGATGGACAGACAGCGAGCCAGGGGTTTCCGCCGCAGCAGTAAGAAAGGGTCAGAAGTTGGGAAATAGACGTTTAGAGTACATAAGAAATCTATAGGAAGTGGACAAAGTAAATGAACGCCATGCACTATAGTGCAAATTGCTCTAAGCACTATCGGCCTTACATCTGAGGCAATCGTTCCCGTAGACTTAGAACTACTTAAGCCTAACTAGCCTAAGGACGTCACACACATCCATGCCCGAGGCAGGATTCGAACCTGCGACCATATCAGGACTGAAGCTCCTAGAACCGCTCGACCACAGCGGCCGGCGCAATATAGTACGCCTTGTTGCAAATTGGCAACTACTGCGTCATGGCTGCAGAGAACGGTTGACGTGCCAAGCCTTGGAAGTTATCTTTCAGTGTACTAAACGCTTTGTTCTGCGACGTGAACGGCAAAATGTGTTATCTCTGAGACTTGCAGAAAGGGCAACTCGTTGGTGCGCGATTAGCTACGGTTGAACAGTTTACACGCACGAGTGTGCACGCTAATTCTAGCATACACAAAACATGATAAAACATCATCGGCGAAGAGCAATAGTGGGCGAAAGCCGAAGTTACCTGACAGGAACCGACGAGCATTAAAGAGGATTGTGATGTAAGTGTCGTGTGAATAGGGTCTCCCGTCGGGTAGACCGTTCGCCGGGTGCAAGTCTTTCGATTTGACGCCACTTCGGTGACTTGCGCGTCGATGGGAGGAAATAATGATCATTAGGACAACACAACATCCAGGCCCCTGAGCGGAGAAAATCTCCGACCCAGCCGGGAATCGAAACCGGGCCCTAAGGATTGACACTCTGTCGTGCTGATCACTCAGCTACCGGGGGCGGACTAGGATTGTGATTAGACAACGTAAGTGACTACACAACTCGACACTCGCTTGAGTAGTAATGTGCCGACAAAAACAGTACAGGGGGAGCTTCAGAGGGCTAATCTTCATAGACGGGCTGTAATGGTGAAACCTTAATAACGGAAGCCAACGCAAAGCTGCGAAAGAAGTGATGGCATGATCATAAAACCTGGACACTTAATTACTGGAAGGAAGATGTTTTGTCCGATGAATCATCGTTTATATTGTATCCTACAAGTGGCAATGTTTATGTATGGAGAATCCCAAAAGAAGTCTACGATCCGGCGTGGCTGTTTCCTACAATTAACAATGGCGGAGGTGTCGTTACTATTTGCGTGGATACATCGTGGTATTCAGCTGGTTTTATCATTACCCTCACTGACCGGATTACTGCGAATGGATATATCGACATTCTCGACAACGATGTGTTTCATATGAGTTGCATATTGCTGCCAAACACTGCCATATTCGAAGGTGATTATGCGCACTTACACACAGTTAAAAAGATTCAGGTGTGGTTTGTGGAGTTTTGGAATATCATCAAACATCTTCCCTGGCCAGCACAATCCATATTATTTAACCTTAATGAGGAGTTTTACAACAGAGAGTGAGGAGCAGATTTCCAGCTGCAACATCGTTGAAGCAATTGGCGGATGTTTTGTACAAGAGTGGGATAAAATTCCGTTCGAAATTTTACGAATATTCCTCGAAGAACTTTAGCTGTCCTCAAAGCCTATTGTTGCCCAACTCCTTATTAATACATAAATAGTGTGTATATCTCAGGTGTTCATATTACACTACTGGCCATTAAAATTGCTACACCACGAAGATGACGTGCTACAGGCGCGAAATTTAACTGACTGGAAGAAGATGCTGTAATATGCAAATGATTAGCTTTTCAGAGCATTCACACAAGGTTGGCGCCGGTGGAGACACCTACAACGTGCTGACATGAGGAAAGTTTCCAACCGATTTCTCATACACAAACAGCAGTTGACCGGCGATGCCTGGTGAAACGTTGTTGTGATGCCTCGTGTAAGGAGGAGAAATGCGTACCATCACGTTTCCGACTTTGATAAAGGTCGGATTGTAGCCTACCGCGATTGCGGTTTATCGTATCGCACATTGCTGCTCGTGTTGGTCGAGATCCAATGACCTTTAGCAGAATATGGAATCGGTGGGTTCAGGAGGGTAATACGGAACGCCGTGCTGGATCCCAACGGCCTCGTATCACTAGCAGTCGAGATGACAGGCATCTTATCCGCATAGCTGTAACGGATCGTGCAGCCACGTCTCGATCCCTGAGTCAACAGATGGGGACGTTTGCAAGACAACAACCATCTGCACGAACAGTTCGACGACGTTTGCAGCAACATAGCCTATCAGCTCGGAGACCATGGCTGCGGTTACTCTTGACGCTGCATCACAGACAGGAGAACATGTGATGCTGTACTCAACGACGAACCTGGGTCCACGAATGGCAGAACATCACTTTTTCGGATGAATCCAGGTTCTGTTTAGAGCATCATGATGGTCGCATCCGTGTTTGGCGACATCGCGGTGAACGCACATTGAAAGCGTGTATTCGTCATCGCCATACTGGCGTATCACCCAGCGTGATGGTATGGGGTGCCATTGGTTACACGTCTCGGTCACCTCTTGTTCGCATTGACGGCACTTTGAACAGTGGACGTTACATTTCAGATGTGTTACGATCCGTGGCTCTGCCCTTCATTCGATCCCTGCGAAACCCTACATTTCAGCAGGATAATGCACGACCGCATGTTGCAGGTCTTGTACGGGCCTTTCTGGATACAGAAAATGTTCGACTGCTGCCCTGGACAGCACATTCTCCAGATCTCTCACCAACTGAAAACGTCTGGTCAATGGTGGCAGAGCATCTGGCTCGTCACAATACACCAGTGACTACTCTTGATGAACTGTGGTATCGTGTTGAAATTGCATGGGCAGCTGTACCTGTACACTCCATCTAAGCTCTGTTTGACTCAATGCCCAGGCGTATCAAGGCCGTTATTACGGCCAGAGGCGGTTGTTCTGGGTACTGATTTCTCAGGATCTATGCACCCAAATTGCATGTAAATGTCAGTTCTAGTATAATATATTTCTCCAATGAATACCCGTTTATCATCTACATTTCTTCTTGGTGTAGCAATTTTAATGACCAGTTGTGTATTTTGTTCACCCCCTGTACCTCGACTGAGCGGTTCCCCAGATATCGTAAACTCGGCTGCGTTTACACAGGTGACCACGCTGTCCACGATGAGCACATTGCCGACCGCGTCGTCGGAGGAGGCGGACTCAGAACCCGAGTACGAGGAGGACGCGGGGGCGGAGATGGGGGCTGAGGAGCCGCTGCTGGCGTCGCTGACCGCCGTGGCGCCCTCTGTCGGCGTCCGCGCCTTCCGCGGCGTCGGCAGCAACCACAGCGGCGTCGCTATCGGGGCGGTGCACGGCCGCCATGTTGTCGTAGAGCCGGACCTCAAGGTAAGTCAAAAGACGTTGACCTACTCCAAATCCGAAATCTCTGCATCTCATTCCGCGAAGTTAGGCAAGTTTCCGTACGAACATTGTGATGAAAATGGACACATGAGATCGCCAAATACATTGAAATGAGCCTTTGGCGTCATTGGCCGGGAGGCCCCTTACGGGGCAGGTCCGGCCGTCTTGATGCAGGTCTTATTACATTCGACGCCACATTGGGCGACCTGCGTGCCGGATGGGGATGAAATGATGATGAAGAAAACACGACACTCACTCCCTGAGCGGAGAAAATCCCCGACCCAGCCGGGAATCGAACCCGGGCCTCTTAGGACCATTCAGCTTTCGGGGTGGACGCCAAATACATTAAGACTGACTGTTAACATTTCCTATTCTATTACGTCCCTGTTTATTGGCTGCCTTGTCAAAGGTTCCTCGTACCATGTAAGATTAGGCACTGCTTCTATCATTCCTTAATACGCTGTCCATCGACGTCACAGATTTATTTACTCTCCACCAACTGACGTACAGAACAATAAGGCACAGTAGCAGAAAACTTAATTCCTACTACGCTACAGTAAAAATGGGTGGCAGTTTGCAGGCAAGTACTGCAAAATTATGCCCTTGCTTGACAGGGTGGTACTAGAACAGAAATGTGGCAACACGATAAGAAATAATCGATAAAATTTATACTTTGAATTTGGCTTTTTATAATTCGCTGTTGTTTTATTCGATTATTTCTGCTATGACTTCTCAAATTGACCAATGTCACTGTCCACGCTAGATATGCGGGGTAACTTGAGTCTTGTTTTCGTAGCAGCAGTATAAGCTAGTGAGCTGATCAGTCTGATGTTGTTCCTTGCAAAGTGAAAGTACCAAAGGCTGAAATGTTTTCAGTTTTTAATTTTTGACTTGAGCAAGTCAGCTCTATACTTTGGCTATTGTCTTCTCGTTATGTAACTTTACGTAGATAACCTTTTTATGTTATGATTTTTTCATCTTGGTTAAAGTTTCCGTCAAACGTATTTTTCTATACATTATTTTACAGGGTTTTTAAACTTTCATTCTGCTGAAGACATCCTTAGAAGTGTCGAAACCTACATAAATGTATTAAACAATTACTTGCAACCGATCGGTTGTGTTATTTCTCGTTGAAATAACGTAAATAGAGGTCTATATACTGGCGTCAATCTTCGTAGAATTTTGGACCACATTTAATGCTCCCGCATTATGACGCTTTTGGAGAAAGAAAATCATCTCTGTAAAAGTCAAAACGGAGCCAGCAAACAGAGATCTTGGAAAACAGCTCCATGCGTTCGTCCGTGGGGTCTGTAGCTTCGTAGACAACAGCGTCCGGTTTGATACTGTGTTTCTTGACCTGAGGAAGAAATTCGCTGCAGATCCGCACAGTCGTATAGCCAACAAAATACGAGGTAACTGTGTATCGGACCGGATAATGGTTGGGCTAAGGACTTGCTAGTAGATAGATTTCAGCATGTTGATCTTAACGGGACGAAATCAACATATGTCCACGAGATTTCGGGAGTACCATAACGGAGTGTTACAGAGCCATTACTGTTTACAGTTTATGTTAATGATCTAGTGTTCCAAAGTCGGAAGCACATTCCCGGATGTTCTGTTGCCTATAGGAACGTTGCAACGCCAGAAGACTTAAGTGAAACGCAGGGCTTGCAGAGTATCGACGGTTGGTTTAGGGACAGGTGGTTGACCTACAACGTAAATAAATGTAAGATATGGCGCAGAGGATTAAGTAGGTAAAAAGACGAGGACTAATAGAAATCGCTGTGTAACAGAAGAGATATTTAATTTAACTGATGAAAGGAGAAAATATAAAAATGCAGTAAATGAAGCAGGGAAAAAAGAATACAAACGTCTCAAAAATGAGATCGACAGGAAGTGCAAAATGGCTAAGCAGGGATGGCTAGAGGACAAATGTAAGGATATATTGGAGGGGCATATCATTAGGGGTAACATAGATATTGCCTACAGGTAAATTAAAGAGACCTTACGAGAAAAGAGAACCATTTGCATGAATGTCAAGAGCTCAGATGGAAACCCAGTTCTAAGCAAAGAAGGGAAAAAAAAAGGTGGAAGAAGTATATGGAGGGTCTATACAAGGGCAATGTTCTTGAGGACAATATTATAGAAATGGAAGAGAATGTAGATGACGATGAAATAGGAGATATGATACTGCGGGAAGTGTTTGACAGAGCACTGAAATACCTAAGTCGAAACAAGGCCCCGGGAGTAGACAACATTCCATTAGAACTACTGACAGCCTTGGGAGAGGCAGGTCTAACAAAACTCTACCATCTAGTGAGCAAGATGTATGAGACAGGCGAAATACCCCCAGACTTCAAGAAGAATATAACAATTCCAATCCCAAGGAAAGCAGGTGTTGACAGATGTGAAAATTACTGCACTATCAGTTTAATAAGCCACGGCTGCAAAATACTAACACGAATTCTTTACAGACGAATGGAAAAACTGGTACAAGCCGACCTCGGGGAAGATCAGTTTGGATTCCGTAGAAATGTTGGAACACTTGAGGCAATACCGACCCTACGACTTATCTTAGAAAATAGATTAAGGAAAGTCAAACCTACGTTTCTAGAATTTGTAGACTTACAGAAAGCTTTTGACAATGTTGACTGGAATAATCTCTTTCAAATTCTGAAGGTGGTAGGGGTAAAATACAGGGAGTGAAAGGCTATTTACAATTTGTACAGATAGCAGATGGCAGTTATAAGAGTCGAGGGACATGAAAGGGAAGCAGTGGTTGGGAAGGGAGTGAGACAGGGTTGTAGCCTATCCCAGATGTTATTCAGTCTGTATATTGAGCAATCAGTAAAGGAAACAAAATAAAAATTCGGAGTTGGAATTAAAATCCATGGAGAAGAAATAAAAACTTTGAGGTTCGCCGATGACATTGTAATTCTGTCAGAGACAGCAAAGGACCTGGAAGAGCAGTTTAACGGAATGGACAGTGTCTTGAAAGGAGGATATAAGATGAACATCAACAAATGCAAAGCGAGGATAATGGAATGTAGTCGAATTAAGTCGGGTGATGCTGAGGGCATTAGATTAGGAAATGAGACGCTTAAGGTAGCAAAGGAGTTTTGCTATTTGGGGAGTAAAATAACTGATGATGGTCGAAGTGCAGAGGATATAAAATGTAGACTGGCAATGGCAAGGAAAGTGTTTCTGAAGAAGTGCAATTTGATAACATCGAGTATAGATTTAAGTGTCCCGAAGTCGTTTCTGAAAGTATTTGTATGGAGTGTAGCCATGTGTGGAAGTGAAACATGGACGATAAATAGTTTGGACAAGAAGAGAATAGAAGCTTTCGAAATGTGGCGCTACAGAAGAATGCTGAAGATTAGATGGATAGATCACATAACTAATGAGGAGGTATTGAATAGAATTGAAGAGAAGAGAAATTTGTGGCACATCTTGACTAGAAGAAGGGATCGGTTGGTGGGACATATTCTGAGGCATCAAGGGATCACCAATTTAGTATTGGAGGGCAGCGTGGTGGGTAAAAACCGTACAGGGAGACCAAGAGATGAATACCCTAAGCAGATTCAGAAGGATGCAGTTTACAGTACGTACTGGGAGATGAAGAAGCTGGCACAGGATAGAGTAGCATGGAGAGCTGCATCAAACTCTGGACTGAGAACCACAACAACAACAACAACATAGCCCATAATTAGGCGAAGAGATTCACTGCTGTTTGATTACACTACTGACAACAAATCACCGTAAACAGTAGAGTTGCGCACTGACCAACACTACGGATCCGTAGTTTTGTGTAGAGTATATGACTGATGTAGTAAGTGGTAGGATTAATGGTAATACTGGTAGCACTTTTAGGGAAAGGAACAAAAATGAATGTGTGAGAGAGGAACAGGGAGCAAACGACTCCTCCTTGTTTTTTTTTTCCACCTAATTAGAACCGCACATCGTTCAGTGTTAGTCCATTACGTATTTTATATCCTTACAAAATTTGATAACATTTTACAAGTAAAAAAAAACAGCTGCTCACGTAACTTCTGCTCTTTTGTGTAACCAAAACAATTAGTTTTGCAAATACAGTTTACAAGCAAAAGCACAAAAAATCTACATAATTATTATTGCTATTTTGTACTCAATAAAACATTCTCCATAATGGTCGAAGGTATGAGTTTCCTGCTATAGCTGATAAGTGCGAAAGTTGTTTAGCAGTAAAAGAAACATGTAATATAAAAGCTCCAAGACGCCTTAAAACGCTGTTTGATATGTTTTTGTTTTGCAATTTTGTACACTTTGCGTTTTTCGAAGGAATTGGTTTTTCTAGCACTGTGTGATAAATCTGTATTTTTATTTTTACTAAACATCCCTCTGTTTCATGTTGCAATTCAACAATTTTCGAATAAAACCTGAATTAAACAATGACAATTGCAACTTCACTACAAATACTGATTAGTTTTAAGTAACAGACAGGAGGATAAATATATAGAACAAAATGTTCCGTAGATTGTGCGGATCTTCACATATCCACAATGTTCCCAAGCATCTTTTGCAGCGCAGACGTGGAGGAAAAGAGTCAATGGTGGTCTGGAACGTTGCAACAGGGATGTGGAGCCATGACAACTACGCTACCGTGGCCAGCTGCATTAGATTGCTCGGTTGAGAATCCATGGCGCGAACAGTCCGATCGACTTGGTCCCACAGTTACTCGATTGTGTTTAAATCCGGTGAGTTTGGTGGACAGGACAATATGGTAAACTCATCCTGCTGCTCTTCGAATGAATGAAACATGGAGAGGGGGAGGGGCGAGAGAAGTTAGTTGCACCACATGTACCATCCACCACTCACCGTAAGATGCCTAGCGAATTATAGACGTAGATGTCAAAATATCGAGATTTGTACTAACCAGCAATTGCGGAGAGTCGCCTAAGAAACAAGCATAGAGTTATTTTGGAAGTGGGAAATATGAAGGAACAACTTCAACCGGGTCAGCGACTATAACTTTGGTGGTGTAGGATGTACGGAATCGGACATTCGATGATGTGAGGCTAACAAAGAAAGGACAGAGATGTTTACTTTTCCAAGGAGTTCTGTTGTATTTGCGTTTCCAAGACGATATAATAAGAGTGTCTCTTCGTCGGGTGTATCGACATATTCTCTGGTAGCGTATATGGATTCCGTAGTGGTATTTTGACGAAAACTGACGTTTTGAGACTGTGGCTGTGTACAAAATACAAGTTGATTGTTATCACAATCAACTTTTATGAGTGTCCTGCTTGGCCTTTTCATGAATTTTGTGGAAGATTTTGAAATGTGGGGCTACAAAAGAATGCTGAAGATGAAGGGGGAGCAGAGGATACCAAATGCAGAGGTACTGAAGCGAATCAGACAAAATGTAACATATTGCATAACTTGATTAAAAGAAGGGTTTGGTTGGTAGGACATGTACTGAAGCATCGAGGAATAGTTAATTTGGTAATGGAGGGACGTGTGGAGCGTAAAAATTCTTGAGGGAGACCGAGTACTGACTACAGTAAACAGGCTCAAATGTATTTAGGATGCAGGAATTATGAAGAGACAAAGGGATTTGCAGAAAATCGACTATCGTGGGAAGCTGCTTCAAGTGTCTTCGGACCAAAGACCATAAGAGCAGCAACAACAAAACGTTCTTCTGTAAACTTTAGGAAATGGAAGTACTTTCAAGAATTTTTCTGTAAGACCTGGTGAGCCGTGGCCAGCTAGTCTTCATGCCGTTTGTTCTTTGGCATTTTGTTACAATCGAGTGGCGTCTTATATCTCCCTGAGTTACTACCATAACGAGTTTCTGACTTGCCTCTGTCAGTGGCAGCAGCAGCGCTTATCAATACTAGGACTGCTGTATCATCTTTGGTGTGACCGCTATATTTCCGTGTGGTGGTGTGTGTGAGGCAGTCGGTCGGTTGGCACAGAGCAGCGAGGAAGTCTCCGTGGCGCGCGGTCAGACCAGGGCCGCTGGCGTCGTGCACGCGCGTTCGGATTTGTGAGGCGCTAGCTGCGAGACCCACAAAGTTTATAGCCCACCGAACCTGTACACTGAAGTTGAGTGATCAATTAGCTTGTTATGAAACCTCAACTGCTGTGATATCTCTTCATTCATTGCCGGTTGTTGCTTCCTGGGCCCTTCCCACAAGCAGCGACGTATGGTATGTTGGAGTCGGCGAAATTTTGCGGCCGTCTTCCTGTATGTTGTTTAACTATTGAATTGATTTTTACTTATTAGTTAAGTGCACCAGTGGTATTTTCTGCCTTGTGGCAATTAACGTTGCAGTTGCCTGCCCTGATCGTTAGCGTAGTTTTTCGGCAGTGTGTTTTTCCTCGCTGTGTTGATGCTGTCCAGCACGTCGTGTAGTTAGACAGCCTTGGTGTTCTCATTTTTTTGAGTGGTTATTGTGCCTTGACTGCATTTAGACGCCAATTTTCAAGACATTGTGCTGCTGGTATCTTTTCCTCGCTGATATTTTCTGTTGTCATGCCATTGGTCGGGCGGAAGGCAATTGATTAACTTGTTGGTCGGTTCTTCAACCGTCGCTGGATCGGGTTGTCATATGATTATTTAGCCTTACTCTTGAATGCCTGTCTCACCTAAACTTATGTTAGAGTTACCTCTTCAGGCTGACCCTTGGAACACTTCTGAACACTATTGTTCTATTGTTTTTAGATTGTGATTTTCTTTTAGGCTTAAGTACTGTGTGACGCCTTCGGCTGTCTATTAATTTAGATTGTTTCAGTTTTAAGATAAGGCCTTCAGCCATCTCAAATTAAAATTTGAAAATTTACTTGTTTAAAATCATTTAAAATTTTCTACTCTATGTGAAATTATTATTATCCAGGCCTTAAGCTTTGAGTTGCACTATGTTAAATGTATGGCCTTCAGCCGAGTATTTACGTAAAATTTTGTTTTAAGTAAGGCATTCACTCGCCTGTATTCCTTAAAGCAATTGTAGTAACTTGTGTTCGCGCTTTCAGGCGTATTGTTTTGAATCCTTTTAAGGGCATATGTGATTAAGTGTTTTTAGGAAAATAAAGTTTGTTTGTTTTGTCCAACTGACAGTAACTCATTTTGGCCCCTTTCCACAACCACAACCTGATCCGCTCTGTCCTGCGAAACCAGATTTAACCTAGAGAAAGAACTGTGTACATATTTTTACGCTACGTAAAAGTACAGAAGATGTTTTCCGTATTCGTTCTTTGTTTTCAGTTAAATATAAATTCAACATCACCTATACTTCTCAAAAGGATTAGGGGAAAACGTATATGAACTTCCGATATGTTAAATCTATATTCATAAAGTCTTTACCTGTGGTCTTACTGCTTTGCATGAGATCTTAGCTTTCAATGTATGCAGAATTAAAGTCATTCGCCGTCTGTCGGCTGTGTAATGCATTATAGTATCAGGTGACCCTCAGAAGGATGTCAGAACGGGTGAGGTACAGGGTGTTTCAAAAATGACCGGTATATTTGAAACGGCAATACAAACTAAACGAGCAGCGATAGAAATACACCGTTTGTTGCAATATGCTTGGGACAACAGTACATTTTCAGGCAGACAAACTTTCGAAATTACAGTAGTTACAATTTTCAACAACAGATGGCGCTGCGGTCTCGGAAACTCTATAGTACGATATTTTCCACATAACCACCATGCGTAGCAATAATATGGCGTAGTCTCTGAATGAAATTACCCGAAACCTTTGACAACGTGTCTGGCGGAATGGCTTCACATGCAGATGAGATGTACTGCTTCAGCTGTTCAATTGTTTCTGGATTCTGGCGGTACACCTGGTCTTTCACGTGTCCCCACAGAAAGAAGTCACAGGGGTTCATGTCTGGCGAATAGGGAGGCCAATCCACGCCGCCTCCTGTATGTTTCGGATAGCCCAAAGCAATCACACGATCATCGAAATATTCATTCAGGAAATTAAAGACGTCGGCCGTGCGATGTGGCCGGGCACCATCTTGCATAAACCACGAGGTGTTCGCAGTGTCGTCTAAGGCAGTTTGTACCGCCACAAATTCACGAAGAATGTCCAGATAGCGTGATGCAGTAATCGTTTCGGATCTGAAAAATGGGCCAATGATTCCTTTGGAAGAAATGGCGGCCCAGACCAGTACTTTTTGAGGATGCAGGGACGATGGGACTGCGACATGGGGCTTTTCTGTTCCCCATATGCGCAAGTTCTGTTTATTGACGAAGCCGTCCAGGTAAAAATAAGCTTCGTCAGTAAACCAAATGCTGCCCACATGCATATCGCCGTCATCAATCCTGTGCACTATATCGTTAGCGAATGTCTCTCGTACAGCAATGGTAGCGGCGCTGAGGGGTTGCCGCGTTTGAATTTTGTATGGATAGAGGTGTAAACTCTGGCGCATGAGACGATACGTGGACGTTGGTGTCATTTGGACCGCAGCTGCAACACGGCGAACGGAAACCCGAGGCCGCTGTTGGATCACCTGCTGCACTAGCTGCGCGTTGCCCTCTGTGGTTGCCGTACGCGGTCGCCCTACCTTTCCAGCACGTTCATCCGTCACGTTCCCTGTCCGTTGAAATTTTTCAAACAGATCCTTTATTGTATCGCTTTTCGGTCCTTTGGTTACATTAAACCTCCGTTGAAAACTTCGTCTTGTTGCAACAACCCTGTGTTCTAGGCGGTGGAATTCCAACACCAGAAAAATCCTCTGTTCTAAGGAATAAACCATGTTGTCCACAGCACACTTGCACGTTGTGAACAGCACACGCTTACAGCAGAAAGACGACGTACAGAATGGCGCACCCACAGACTGCGTTGTCTTCTATATCTTTCACATCACTTGCAGCGCCATCTGTTGTTGAAAATTGTAACTACTGTAATTTCGAAAGTTTGTCCGCCTGCAAATGTACTGTTGTCCCAAGCATATTGCAACAAACGGTGTATTTCTATCGCTGCTCGTTTAGTTTTTATTGCCGTTTCAAATATACCGGTCATTTTTGAAACACCCTGTATAAAGACGACAGTTGTCGCTTGTAGACGTTGTAGATAACCAAGCATATGCAAGGCGACATCTTAATGCAGTGCAAGCTGTAAGCGCAGTAGTTTGCTCCAAGGAGGATGGACTTTCCGTCGTGTTACTGCATTGTCATTCGTAGGTTGTGGTCATCCTACGAGGAGACAGGTCACTACATATAACGAGTTGGACAAAGTCGCCGGCACATTACAACCCCAGGTGCAGACCGTTTTCCGGCCACCTCTGCGTTGCGGCATCATACAGCTCCTACCGTAGCACTGCTAGACGACCTCAGGAGTTCCACCGCACGCACTGTGCCCGATCAGACTGTAAGGAAGTGGATGCGAGAAAGGACCTTATGACCCAGACTTCCTGTTCGAGTACTCCGCTTGACAAGACAACGCCTCGCACCTCGCCTTCAGTTCTGCCATTCCCACGTCAACTGCCATTTGCATCACGTGTCATTCGCGGACGAGTCCAGATTTCCTTCGACGCAAGGTAATGGCTGTGTTCGTGCGTGGAGAGGGCCATTGTGAGAGGTACCTGCCCCATGATGTCCAGGAAATTGACATCTACATCTACATCCATACTCCGCAAGCCACCTGACGGTGTGTGGCGGAGGGTACTTTGAGTACCTCTATCGGTTCTCTCTTCTATTCCATTCTCGTGTTGTTCGTGGAAAGAAAGATTGTCGGTATGCCTCTGTGTGGGCTCTAATCTCTCTGATTATATCCTCATGGTCTCTTCGCGAGATATACGTAGGAAGAAGCAATATACTGCTTGACTCCTCGGTGAGGGTATGTTCTCGAAACTTCAACAAAAGCCCGTAACGAGCTACTGAGCGTCTCTCTTGCAGAGTCTTCCACTGGAGTTTATCTATCATCTCCGTAACACTTTCGCGATTACTAAATGGTCCTGCAACGAAGCGCACTGGTCTCCGTTGGATCTTCTCTATCTCTTCTAACAACCCTATCTGGTTCGGATCCCACACCGGTGAGCAGTACTTAGGCAGTGGGCGAACAAGTGTACTGTAATCTACTTTCTTTGTTTTCGGATTGCATTTCCTTAGGATTCTTCCAGTGAATGTCAGAGTGGCATCTGCTTTACCGACGATTAATTTTATATGGTCATTCCATTTTAAATCACTCCTTATGCCTACTCCCAGATAATTTATCGAATTAACTGATTCCAGTTGCTGACCTGCTATATTGTAATTAAACGATAATGGATCTTTCTTTCTGTGTATTCGCAGCACATTACACTTGTCTACATTGAGATTCAATTGCCATTCCCTGCACCATGCGTCAGTTCGTTGCAGATCTCCCTGCATTTCAGTACAATTTTTTATTGTTACAACTCCTCGATATACTACAGCATCATCCGCAAAAAGCTTCAGTGAAGTTCCGATGTTACCCACAAGGTCATTTATATATATTGTGAATAGCAACGGTCCTACGACACTCCCCTGCAGCACACCTGAAATCACTCTTACTTCGGAAGACCTCTGTCCATTGAGAATGACATACTGCGTTCTGTTATCTAGGAACTCTACAATCCAGTCACACAATTGGTCTGATAGTCCGTGTGCTCTTACTTTGTTCATTAAACGACTGTGGGGAACTGTATCAAACGCCTTGCGGAAGTCAAGAAACACGGCATCTACCTGGGAACCCGTGTCTATCGCCCTCTGAGTCTCGTGGACGAATAGCGCGAGCTGGGTTTCACACGATCGTCTTTTTCGAAACCCATGCTGATTCCTACAGAGTAGATTTCTAGTCTCCAGAAAAATCATTATTCTCGAACATAATACGTAATCCAAAATTCTACAACTGATCGACGTTAGGGATACACGTCTATAGCTCTGCACATCTGTTCGACGTCCCTTCTTGAAAACGGGGATGACCTGTACGCTTTTCCTTTTTTTTCGAACGCTACGCTCTTCTAGAGACCTACGGTACACCGCTGCAAGAAGGGGGGCAAGTTCCTTCTCGTACTCTGTGTAAAATCGAACTGGTACCCCATCAGGTCCAGCG
Source organism: Schistocerca nitens (assembly GCF_023898315.1). Lineage (NCBI taxonomy): Eukaryota > Metazoa > Arthropoda > Insecta > Orthoptera > Acrididae > Schistocerca > Schistocerca nitens. The sequence continues at coordinate 979,287,705 of NC_064615.1, read as the reverse complement.
GCCTTTCCTCTTTTGAGCGATTTTAATTTTTTTCCTATCCCTCTGTCATCTATTTCGATATCAACCATTTTGTCATCTGTGCGACAATCTAAAGAAGGGCAACGTTCTGTGATGTCGTGGGGAGGCAACAGTGTTGACAGCCATACGAATCTTGTCGTTGTCCATAGAAGCCTTACCGCCAGACTGTACCTGGAACAGCTCCTGTTAGACCATGTGATGGTTGCTGCATGCGATGGTAACCCTGCACGATAATGCTGGGGCCTAAGTGGCGGGCGTCACCGGGGACATCTTGTTAAGTCTGGACATTGACGTTATGGAATTGCCGGCAGGTGAGTCCCGATTGAAGCGCCATCAAGTGTGTGTGGGACATGCGTGACAGAGGTTTTAGTGGTAGGTCTGTTCCACCACGGACTCTTCAAGACTTCTCGAGGGCTCTCATTCAAGAATGGGAACGGATACCGTAGGGTGATCTCCGTAGACCTATACATAGCATGTCACGTTGGTGTCAACCGGTCATAAGCGCTCACGAAGGACATACACATTATCAAACTCTCGAAGCCTAATGAGAAGCATCCAGGATGACGGCATCTATGATAGTTTCCCTTTTGTTTTCGACTGCTGTCGGGCATTTCAGTTGTTGTTATGTAAACGAACGCAGATGTAATGATGATTTGTTGTCTACTTCATTTGTAAAAGATAAAGGTACGAGGGTGAGCCAAATGAAAACCTTAAATTTCTAATAACAAATAGGCGCCGTTATCCTGTAAGTTGGTAAGCGTGCTACAAACAGCGTGCAGAACGGCCTGTAGGTGGCAGCATAGTGCAGATGCACAGCACGCATACCGTCGCAGTATCAGTATAAAGATGGCCGCCCCACTTGCGACTTGCACCAGGGAAGAACAGCGTTCTGTTATTCGGTTTTTGTGTAGTTAAGGTGTGAAACCTATTGAAATTCTTCGACGAATGAAGGTTCAGTACGGTGATGCATCTTTGTCACAGCAGCAAGTCTATGAATGGAGTAGGAAGTTCGCAAATGGTGTGACTTCAGCGGAAGATGTTCCTCGTCCATGTCAGGCACAACGGTTTCTGACTCCACCGAACACTGCAGAAGTTGAAGCCATAGTGAAGGAAAACCGCCGAGTGACACTGAATTACATTGCAGCATGTTTACAGATTAGTGATGGGTCAGCACACCACATTGTGCATGACGTGCTCCAGTTTCACAAAGTGTCTGCAAGATGGGTGCCATTGTAGCTGACTCCTGAAATGAGAGAACGACGTGTTGATGCTTGTGAAGAACTTCTTCGGCGCTTCGAACGAGAAGGTGATGGCTTCCTTGCAAGAATCGTTACTGGGGGCGAAACCTGGGATCACTTCCACCAACTGGAAACGAAGAGAGCGAGCAAGGAATGACGCCATTCCTCATCACCAAAACCAACGAAGTTTCGAACAGAACAATCAGCAGGAAAGGTTATGCTGACTCTCTTTTCGGGCTAAATAGGCGTCATTTTGGAGCATTCCATGCCTAGAGGGACCACTGTCACCAGTGCATCATACACAGATCTCCTAAAAAATCATCTGCGGCCTGCAATCAAACAAAGCGACGTGGATTGCTGTCATCAGGTGTCATTTTGCAGCATGACTATGCAAGGCCCCACACTGCCCGTACAGCAGTTGCAACAATCACAGACCTGCATTTTGAGAGTCTTCCTCATCCTCCATACTCACCATACCTTGCCCCAAGTGATTTTCATATGTCTGGAATACTCAAAGAAGCAATGGGAGGAAAGAAGTTCAGTTCTGATGAAAAGGACGCCATGCGGTGCATGAGTGGTTGCGCAGACTACCAAACGAATTTTTTCTAAAGGAATTTATGCACTTTGTAATCGCTGGAGGACTTGCATTGAGCGTGGGGGAGATTATGTTGAAAAGTGATACAGCTTTGTACCACTTCGGCAAAATAAATAATATTTTAAAAAATATTTAAGGTTTTCATTTGACTCACCCTCGTAACATAAGCATTCCTCAATTATTGCTCAAAGAGATGTAGTAGACGCCAAAAGTCATGTTCTTCTAATTCTTTTGAGCAGTGTACTTGCGGTCCCGCGAGCGTCACGGAAGTTTGCAGAAAATTGTGACTTCTAAAATAAATTCAGATATTGAATGACACCATTCGTGTCAGATTCTATATGCTTCTTCGTGTGCCGCTTTTGCAGTATACAACAAGTGATTCGACAAATGTTCTTTGATTTTAAGGAACATGAAAGGAAAGGAACGGAAAGGTACCGCGCTGGATGGAGCTACTGTGGGTAATACCTCTTTATTTCTAGGTTCTGAGTTTTGTTAGTCTCTGGCAACTTCTGTCCTAACATACATGAAGCTCCCTTTAAAGACAAAGTGTAAAAAAACATGAAAATTTAAAAAAATCATTACAGTAGTCGGCAGTTGTTCAGTTATATTTTACTCATTTCATGGCCTTTACTTTGGTGTGCACCGCGTACTCCCAGCTGTTTTCCCACCTCTGTGCTACTGCGATGGTGTTACCGCCCCAGAGTAGGGTGCGCTGGGGATGTGCCCTTCAACTTGGCGCTGCTGGAAGAGATTGCAAGTCAGTGACCATCCATCCAGTCGCGTCTAATTTAATTTCCTAGTTTAGCGAAGCTATTAAACGATATTCGAGCTTTCCAATTCGATTCACTGTGGAGCTGCGCTGCCTACAGCCTCCGGCGAGAGATCGTAAAACGACGGCTGTGCCTCCACCTGATGCTCACGAATCGTTTCTATGCAGCTGGCTATAATTCTCCATTCCCGTACATTTCGGGAAAAAAAGATAGATCTTAATGGTTTATCTGATAGTTCCAACGCCCCTTTTTCTGCTGCTAATTCCATATGAGATTAGAGTTTACTTACTACTGACACCGCTGGAAAAACGCGCCAAAATTGATGGCTATGCAGTTAACTAGGAATGAAGCACTACTCAGTGAGTACTGTAATTTTCGCACATTTTCTTTAGGAGCTTGAAATTGCTTTACTGAATGTTCATTTCTGCTACTCTGTCACTAATTTGCTCCTCTGTGGTTAAAGCAGTTCTCCCGCTGGACGGATACAGCTGCTAGAGTTCCCATTACGACAGCAAATTTGATCAGAGTTGAGCGTACAGAGTGTCTCAAATACTGAACTCGCATTTACCGGAAGTACATATCTCTTCAGAGTGGCCAATGTGAAAATCAGCTGGTGATATAAATAACTAACTACATCGTTCAACAAATTTTTATTTAAAATTTGTGAATTAAGTGCATTCAGGGTTTCTACACTTATGTAGTCAGACACAGCAAAGGACCTGGAAGAGCAGCTGAACGGAATGGACAGTGTCTTGAAAGGAGGATATAAGATGAACATCAACAAAAGCAAAACGAGGATAATGGAATGTAGTCCAATTAAATCGGGTGATACTGCGGCAATTACATTAGGAAATGAGACATTTAAAGTAGTAAATGAGTTTTGCTATTTGAGGAGCAAAATAACTGATGATGGTCGAAGTAGAGAGGATATAAAATGTAGCCTGGCAATGGCAAGGAAATCGCTTCTGAAGAAGAGAAATTTGTTAACATTGAGTATATATTTAAGTGTCCGGAAGTCGTTTCTGAAAGTATTTGTATGGAGTGTAGCCATGTATGGAAGTGAAACGTGGACCATAAATATTTTAGACAAGAAGAGAATAGAAGATTTCGAAATGTGGTGTAACAGAAGAATATATATGATTAGATGGATAGATCACATAACTAATGAGGAGGTATTGAACAGAATTGGGGAGAAGAGAAATTTGTGGCACAACTTGACTAGAAGAAGGGATCGATTGGTACGACATGTTCTGAGGCATCAAGGGATCACCAATTTAGTATTGGTGGGCAGCGTGGAGGGTAAAAATCGTAGAGGGAGACCAAGAGATGAATACAATAAACAGATTCCGAAGGATGTAGGTCGCAGTAGATACTGGGAGATGAAGAAACTTGCACAGGATAGAGTATACTGAAGAGCTGCATCGAACCAGTCTCTGGACTAAAGACCACGACAACAACAACATCGAAAAATAGTCATTATAAGAAATGCTCAGTACCATTTTCAGAAATACGTGTCCTATTTTATACCACAATATACAATTGCATTCTAGCAGCAATATACCGAAGAAATGTTTAGTATTGGAAATTTGATAATAATTGTAAATCCTTGAGGTGAGGAATCACTCGAATGTTAAAATTCAATAAACATCAATTCAAAAAATTATAGTTTCTTATGGAAACTATCAAACGTACAAAAGCAGTCTAATAATTTATAATGACTAAAGAAAACAACAGTAGGTACCACCAGAACATATGACAGACCGTAGTATAAACGCTTTTACAATCTTCAATGTTCTTACCTGACATTTTGAAGAATTTTTAATCTAACTACAGATCTATTTTTTAAAAAAAGGATCAGATTTCATACATTTGTTGCTTCCAAACTACAAAATATAGAAGCAACAATTCCCTGTTGCTTCTATATTTTGTAGTTTGGAAGCAACAAATGTATGAAATCTGATCCTTTTTTTAAAAAATAGATCTGTAGTTAGATTAAAAATTCTTCAAAATGTCAGGTAAGAACATTGAAGATTGTAAAAGCGTCCCTGAGAAAAGAGAAAATTTCAAATTTTTTTGCGTTCAGTGTGAGCACCATGTGTTACGCGACAAATATCAAAACATTAAATGAATTCGCAGTTGCGAGTAAGGACAACCATCAATTGTAGAATGGAAAGACGACAATGAGAATTTGTGCTGGACCAGGGCTCCAACCTGGATTTCCCGCTTATCGCGAGCGGTCACCTTACCATTTGGCCATCTGTGCAGGATAAGCGGGAAATCTGGGTTCGAGCATTGATCCGGCACAAATTTTCATTGTCGACATTCCATTGTACAACTGATGGTTGTCCTTATTCGCTATTGCGAATTCTTTTAATGTATCTCATAATGGCTGTAGTCGCCGCAGTGGCTGCATCGTAATCAGAATAACACAGGCACTGCAATATCGTAAGTACTGTATTAAAACGGCGGCTCATTTCCTGCCACACACGAATCAGCTGGTCTCTCGTTATCGAATTCACAGACTTCCAAGAGTGTCAGGCATAGAGGGGATAAAAATGCGGTCTTTCACGTAACGACACACATCAAAGTGACAAGGTGTGAGGTCTGGAGATCTGGGAGGCCATCGGAGATTCAGGTATCATCGAACGTGCTTACGGAATTTCTCAGGACGTTGGATTGGAAGAGGAGGAGCAGAAGATGAACCTCATCGCCGGTGGCTTCCCAGGCCTCCAGACCTCACACCTTGTGTCTTTTATCTGTGAGGGTGCGTAAAACTACGCGCTTTTATTCTCCCTATGGCTGACACTCTTGAAAGTCTGCAACAATGCATTGTTGAAGTTGTGAATTCCATAACGAGCGACCATCTGTTTCATGTGTGGCAAGAAATGAGCCACCGTTTTGATATTTGTCGTGTAACACATTGTTCTCACATTGAATGCATAAAAATTTAAACTTTTCTCTTTCCTCAGGAACTTTGGAAATGCGTTTCTATGTTTTGTAGTTTGGAAGGAATAATTGTTTGAAATCTGTTCCTTCTTTTTGAATAGCCCTGGTTAAACTACAGGATCAAATCTACTCTTAATTTAATCCATGGGACAATATATCCCGGAAAAAATTCCTAGAGTATGAGAAAGTGTATTTGTTGATTAGTGTGCAGTGTGTTTCGCAATTCGTGTGACAGCCTTCTAGGGGTTGTAGAGAAATCACAGTAGACAAAGGTTTGATGGCGAAGCTATGTTAGGAAATATATCGTTTGGACGTGTATTGGTGAATGGGCGTTATAGAGACAGACAGCCATCTTCGAGTGTGGTTCATGTTTGTAGTAAGTAATATGAAATCAAATTATGGCTGTCGTAATACAATGAAATGGGTAAAAGAAAACTGGCATTCGACACATTTAGTAAACATTTGTGACCGTGACTCATATTGCCGTTACTGTTATTAATTAATATAATCTACTAAAATCTACTAATTTATGTAGGTTATCAGTTAATATTAAGATCGGTAGGGGAATGGGTGATTAAGTGGCCCGGACGGAAAAACTGACCATTGCAATATTTTGTACCCTGAACAACGCTGCTGTCTGCCGAGAAGTGTTCAGATTAGTTCTAATATACATCGCTACTGTTGTTAGTGAGACTGACAGAGGAATCATGTTCTGTCGTTTTTCAGTAAAACTTTGTTTTTCAGTCGTCTAACAAATCATTTGTGTTATTCTTCTTATCTCACTTGTATGGAGATAATAATTTTGCACCGTATCAGTTTTAAGACAGCGTCTTTTGGCCTACAAATGTAGGTTTTTGTAATGTATTTCAGTCTGATAGTTTCTCCTGTGCATCACTAATGCCGACATGTTACCCGAACGGGTAAAGTGGTCACTACTCGTCGGGAAAAGTGGCCAAGGTATTCAGCCCAGAAAGTTAATAACTTCAAAAACACACGCATAATACAACGGACAAAACTGACTTCTAAACCCTTTATACACAAAGTTATCATCCACTATTCTGGTTCTTTCTGAAAATTTTGGATTAATTAAGCTGTATTATTTAAAACCGTATAACTTTGCTACATTTGGTGCAATACAAAAGTCCGATTATAAATGGTCCGCTGTGGCCGCGTGGTATGCTTTAGAAAACTATGGCGTGAAGGTGTCTACAAAACGTGCCCGTAAATCAACAAAAAAAAAAAAAAAAAAACATGGCCGGCAGTTGCGCTTGGACTGGTCACAGCACTCACTTTGGTGCATAAAAATGGTCACTACGTAAGCCTTCAGAAAGTACATGTTATTCTAATGTATTACTTTCTACCCCCAGCCCCCCCCCCCCCCCCGCCCCCCGACCCATTCTTTAAATGGCTTTAAGCACTATGGGACTTAACATCTGAGGTCACCAGTCCCCTAGAATTAGAACTACTGAAACCTAACTAACCAAAGGACATTACACACATCCATGCTCGAGGCAGGATTCGAACCTGCGACCGTAGCAACAGCGCGGTTCCGGACTGAAGGGCCTAGAACCGCTCGACCACAGAGCTCAGCTCCCATTCTTCCTAAGTGGTCCAAGGTGATGCCCTGCAATGTCAGTGTTGGCTCTTAAGCAAAAAAGTTTGTCGATCACTGCCTTACAGGCCTAAAACAGGAATGTTTAAAAATCCTGTATTGAATAAAACGGTGACTTGTTCCTCATATGCAGTATATACACACATCAAAAAAAGTTTTGCATCACCCCGGTTCCCAGAACTACTGAAGATAGACGTTGACTGTGGATGCTGTAACACAGACACCGTCCCTGTCACTGTTCAGAGATGTCACTGAACCCGCCCAAAGATGTAAACATCCATGCATGAGCAGCGCCTATTAGACGGAGGGGGTCCGACAGCCGATCAGTTCCAGTCATTCCACCAGGAAGGAGGTACACGGCTCGTGTTGTCCGTAGTTAAACGATGGCTACACGGTCAATACCGCTGTTCGATCGCGTCCGCATTGACACTTTGTGCCAGGAAGGGCTCTCAACAAGGGAAGCGTCCAGGCGTCTCGGAGTGAACCAAAGCGATATTGTTCGGACATGGAGGAGATACAAAGAGACAGAAACTGTCGATGACATGCTTCACTCAGGCCGCCCATGGGCTACTACTGCAATGGATGACCGCTACCTACGGATTATGGGTCTGAGGAACCCTGACAGCGACGCCACCATGTAGAATAACGCTTTTCGTGCATCCACTGGACGTCGTGTTACGACTCAAACTGTGCGCATAGGCTGCATGCTGCGCAACTTCACTCCCGACGTCCATGGCGAGGTCCATCGTTGCAACCACGACACCATGCAGCGGGGTACAGATGGGCCCAACAACATGCCGAATGGACCGCTCAGGATTGGCAACAAGTTCTCTTCACCAATGAGTGTCGCATATGCCTTCAATCAATCGTCAGAGATGTGTTTGGAGGCATCCCGGTCAGGGTGAACGTCTTAGACACACTGTCCAGCGAGTGCACCCAAGTTGGAGGCTCCCTGCTGTTTTGGGGTGGCATTATGTGGGGCCGACGTACGCCGGTGGTGGTCATGGAAGGCGCCGTAACGGCTGTACGATACGCGAATGCCGTCCTCAACCGATAGTGCAACCATATCGGCAGTATATTGGCGAGGCATTCGTATTCATAGACGAAATTCGAGCCCCCATGGTGCACATCTTGTGAATAACTTCTTTCAGGATAACGACATCGCTCGACTAGAGTGGCCAACAAGTTCTCCAGACATAAACCCTATCGATCATACCTGGGATAGATTGAAAAGGGCTGTTTACGGACAACGTGACTCACCAACAACTCTGAGGAATCTACGCTGAATCGCCATTGAGGAGTGGGACAATCTCGACCAACAGTACCTTGATGAACTTGTGGGTGATATTCCACGACGATTAGAGACATGCATCAACGCAAGAGGACGTGCTACTGGGTATTAGGGTACCGGTGTGTACAGCAATCTGGACCACCACCTCTGAAGGTCTCGCTGTATGGAGGTACAACATGCAATGTGTGGTTTTGAAGAGCAATAAAAAGGGCAGATATGATGTTTATGTTGATTTCTACTCCAGTTTTCTGTACAGGTTTCGGAACTCTCGGAGCCGAGGTGATGCAAAACTTTTCTTTGAGGTGTGTATTATATGACCGTGTGATTGCTGTCCTTAAATAGGATGGTACTGGCTGTGATGTCACCATTGCTCAGTCCAAAGCTGTAAAATGCCATGTCTTCCCTCCGACGTCTGCTCTCTCCGCTTTTACCTCACATGGCTGTCTACCACGCTGTACTGATCAACAAACCGCCATCTTTGTTGATGGTTTTATTGGATGTGTTGCCCTCTATACGTTCTAGGTGAAATATGCTTCCCCACAAACTGCTTATTTACAAACATGCTCATTTGTCTGTACGAATCGTACAATTTATCCACACTAAGTTTAGGATTTAAATTACTCTTGTCTTAATTATCCTCCCTTACATGTTGCCTCACGGAAACTGGAAACCGTATTCCTGTACATCATTACTAACACCTTCTGGTATACTAGGTGTTAAGATCTTCTTTGCAGTCGACAAATGTGGATAAAGGTGAGTGCATAATGTGACGCTTGTGATCTCATTGTTCTCGACTACTAAATTTATCGGAACCTCGGTTTATAATTACAATGTAGATCAATACAAAGTGTTTGTTGCAATGTTTTGAAAGCTGTTCATGAGCAGGAAGCGATATATAAACTTTACTGATCGTTTTGGATTAATTTATTCAGAATTCATTGCTTTTCTTCACAAAACAATGAACACCGAGAAAACCATACTTCCATTTGTCCTCGCACTTCTATGCCTTGCATACCAACTGCTTGCCATGATAATAACCCCTACCAAAACTCGTGACACAATACCATTCTAAGATATAAATTAAATTCAAAGATAGTCAAGTACAAAACTTCTTGAAAGTTGAGATAAAATTCCACTTTTTTCATGTTTTGTATATATACTCATTACAATAATCCGCATTTACACAGTCCATTTCTATAAAATGAAATATTTTTTTTACAATATTTTGTTTCCGCAATGAAATAAAAAGAAATATTAAAAGTTTTCATGTCTTTGTTTAGGACGTGACATGACCAAATGCAGAGTCGTTACCTATACATAAATTACTTCAGTTGTAAATCTATAATGATTTGTCTGTATTTTGTATGAAGAAGATAAAATGAAGTTGTCGATACAAGACCTCAACAATAAACGAAGAGACCGATACCCGCTTTAACGATCTCACAAACTTCAAGAAACATTACAATTGAAAGTCTCTAAAGGGCTGAATGCTCATTTGCCAGTTCATTTACATTCAGAATGATGACTCTGAAAATTAGCTCTTAATACATATAACTTTTTCGCACTTCAAAAAAAAATTATTTCCGGTACGACATTTAGGGATGTGTTATTCCATGCGACATTTTTCAGCTTCTACCACCATAATATGCTTGAAATTTAGTGCTAAGATATAAGAAAACCACCCTAATTTGTGACAGTCCGCTTTACAGGACACTGTAGCAAAGATATCTCTGTGTTGTGCCACACGAGCTCACGCTACCCGATGTGCGGAGGTAGGACAATATAATAAGTAGTCCTATAGAGTAACAGTGCTCAGAGGAAACCTGCTGTTTACTCGCGTCCTCTCGTGCTGAAGCATGCCACATTGCGGGCTACAACTTACATACACTCAGGGACTTATTACTACAAGTGATCATTGTCGGGTGCGAGATGTATTCATGTGTTAAGAATTCTTTATGGCTGGTCTCGCAGATTTCAGTAGCTTGATTTTTGAGTTTTGTATGGGAGACCTCAGTAAAGAAAAAGGCTACACTTATTGGTATAGTGAGTAGTCAACTGTAATGACTACCCTTTTTGTGTAATCAGTTTACTGTCTGATTTGTACTGTCCGCCAAGACTTCGGCTCCTGTGCCAACTTTTTCAACTCGCTTGTACACCATCCTTCAAATCCTTTGTAATTATCGTTCTTTTAGCGAATTGATACAATTTTTTTCGGTCACTGGTCTTCTCACTGGTACGATGCGGCCCCCCACGACTTCCTCTCTTGTGTAAACCTTTTTACCTCACAGTAGAACCTAAACTTCACGTCCTCAATTATTTGCTAGTTATATTCCAAACTCTGTCTTCCCCTACATGTTCTGAGACTTGTGTGTGGGGGCGCGTTGTCGTGTTGGAGCAAGATTTCTTTGTGGTTATTGTCAGAAAAAACAGGTTGGGAACGGTTCTTCACTTTGTTCAGAGGCTTCACATACACTACATGACCAAAAGTATCCAGACACCGAGATGTAACACGCAGTTGAACATAGAAGTAACAAGAGACGGAACCGTCGGCAAATAAGAAGGTGGGGAGACTTGTAACCAGTAACAGCAGAATGGGCCAGTGACTTCAAACGTAGTCATGGAGGTTACCTGAGAAACAAATCTATCAGGGACATTTCAACCCTTCTAAAGCTGTCCAAGTCCACGGTTTGTGATGTGATTGAGAAGCGAAAATGCGGAGGAACAAGCACAGCTAAATCAAGACTTAGCAGACCTCTTGTACTGAAGGATAGGGGCCGTCAAGCTTTGCGGAGAGTGATTGACAGAAGCTCCATGAAATCAGAGGAAGGAATCAACCGTGAGTTTCAAACAGTCGCCAGCAGCCCAGCCTGAAGAACGGTACCTGCCATGAAGTGTATTTGCCAACAGTGAAGTACGGAGGAGGTGGTGTTACGGCATTTGAGTGTTGTCCGCGCTGAGGAAATCGCTAAATGCAGAAGGATGCGAACAAATTTTACAGAATTATCCACTGCATACTGTAGAGGAAGCGTTCGGAGACAATGATTGTTGGTATTTGCGTGGCAATGCACTCTGTCATATAGCAGCATACGTGACGAGAAGCTTTGTGGACAATAACATTCCTGAGATAAACTGCCTATTGGCTTCTGTCTCGGGTTCTTCGCCCGACGTTCATCTAATGATTTTAGTGACGTTTCGCCAGCACGAGTGGCTGGCATTGTCAAAGCTTCACCCTCCATTGCCGGTGGTGAACTGGAGCCGAGCTCGCGGCCGCAGACTATATGTACCTGGCGCGCCAACGTCCGAGGGCTTCTCCGCGGTCATTTCCGGTGCGGTTCTCCTCTTGCTACCTGCGACGGTCGTTCTCTGCAGTACGGGAAGCCAGTACCCGCTAACCTTAAGGCTTTCCTCTTTCTTGTTCAAACTGTTCGCGTGTTTTTGTATTTCTACAGCTTCTCTGAACAAGCGCGTTTGACAGTGCTTCTCTACATCCAGAACTTCCGTGTCGGCCGATTTCTCCACGTGCCCCAACCTGCAATGTCGCTTATGTTCTTTGATCCTGGTGTTGACTGATCGTCCAGTCATTCCGACATAAAGTTTTCCGCATGTGCATGGTATACGGTATATTCCCGACATTGCAGGTGGGTCCCTTTTCTCCTTTGCCGCTCTAAGACACTCTTTGATCTTCCTTGTCGGTTTGAAAATCGTCTTTATGCCATGTTTGCGCAATATACGGCCGATTCTGTCCGTCACTCTGGGAATGTATGGCAGAAAGGCCGTACCCGACATTTCTTTTTCTGATTCCTTACTTCACCGAGTGTTTGCCTCTGTTACACTTCTAATATAATTTATGGAGTACCCATTGCTCCTCAGAACACTTTCCAGGTATTGCATTCCGCGTCTGAGGTGCTGCGGCTCACTTATTCCTACTGCTCGCTTTACGAGCATATTAATCATGCCTCTTTTCTGGCTCGGGTGGTGGTTTGATAGTTTGTGCACTTATCGGTCCGTGTGTGTCGGTTTTCGATACACGCTGTGTACCAGGTTTTCGCCATCCCTTGTGACCAGCACATCTAGAAATGACAGTTTTTTATTATTTTCTACTTCCGTGGTAAATTTTATGTTGGCATGGAGGCTGTTCTAGTGTCTTAGGAAGTCACCAAGCTGTTCTTCACAGAATGAGACAGACCACGTAATAAAATTCGCCGACACCGAAGTTCTGGATGTAGAGTAGCACTATCAAACGCGCTTGTTCAGAGAAGCTGAAGAAATACAATAACACGTGAACAGCTTCAACAAGAAAGAGGAAAGCCTTAAGGTAAACGGATCCTGGTTCCTCGGACGTTGGCGCGGCAAGTACATATAGTCTGCGTCCGCAAGCTCGGCTCCAGTTCACCACTGGCAATGAAGGGTGAAGCCTTGACAATGTCAGCCACTCGTGCTGGCGAAACGTCAGTAAAATCATCAGATGAACGTCGGCCGAAGAACCTGAGATAGAAGCCAATAAGCAGTTTGTCAAGAAGTGGCCACGTAAGCCTTAACAAATTTGTATTCCTGAGATAGTCTGCCTGCTCAGAGGTCCGACCTGAAGTCAACGGAACAGCTTTGGGATGAGCTAGAACGTCGACTTCGCTGCAGACCCAAACGTCCTACGCCACTAACTTTTCTAGTCTCGACTCTTGAGTAAGAATGGGCTTACTTTCTCTTCAGACACTCAGACACCTCATTTAAAGTCTCCCCAGCAGAGGTCAAGCTGTCACGCTGACATAAAGCCGAAGCGTGGACACACCTCATATTACTCTCCACTAAAATGCATCCTGATACTTTTGGTCAAACAGTCTATGCCTCTAAACTAATGAGTGACCCTTTTGGCAACAAGTCCATGAGAATGACACCATCACTATCCCAAAAGTCATCAAGACAGCAAAGCTTTGATTTTCCTTCTAGCTAATTGCAGGTAGTACCATTCCAGTGACTATTTTTTCCCGACTCAAAGTGATACATCCAGGTTCCGTCACCTGTAACTGTCCGTCCTATCCGTCACAGAAAGGCCTCTATTTGCCTCAAAATGCTTCAACAACTCACATGAAATGTCTTTTCTTTGAATCTTGTAGTCTGTTGTAAGCATTTATGAAACCCTCTTGAATACCTCTTTGAGTATCCAAGATTCTCCATCATTACACACGCACTTCCATTGTTCACCGATGTCTTTAGATCCAACTGTCGAGTTGCGATTCGCCGGTCTGCAAGAACAGTAACATTTACCGTGGGAGCAGTGGTGTTACAGGACGTCCATTCAAATGGTTCAAATGGCTCTAAGCACTATGGGACTTAACATCTCATGTCATCAGTCCCCTAGACTTAGAACTACTTAAGCCTAACTAACCTAAGGACATCACACACATCCATGCCCGAGGCAGGGTTAGAACCTGCGTCCGTAGCAGCAGCGCGGTTCCGGACTGACGCGCCTAGAGCCGCTCGGCCACAACGACCGGCTACAGGACGTCCATAGCGCGGCCGATCATGAAGCTCAATTTCTTCACTTCCCGACGATTAATCACTCCTTGCCCGCCTTCTAAGTGTTTGCCTACTATGTGGCGGGCCCGCTTACGATTCCCGGCCGGGTTGGAGTTTTCTCTGTTCGTGAACTGGGTCTTGTGTTGTCCTCATTATCATTTCATCCTCATCACCGGCACCCAAGGCGCCCAATGTGGCGTCGACTGAAATAATACTTGCTCTCCGCGGCCGAACTGCCCCGGATAAGACCTCCCGGCCAACAATCCCACATCATAATACACTGTACACAACTATTTATGGATGTTCATCATGGTTTGCTTTTTCGTAGCGAAGAATTCTATTACAACACTTTCTTTTACGAGTGTTATGCGTAGACGTCTGTTTGATGGTTACTATGGCTCTGACATATGTCGGGATTGTTCGAGACTTCGCATACTTGCTGACGAAACATAACATGTGAAGCATTTCAAAGGATGTTTTGCTATGGCTGTAAAATTTGAGACGTTAATTATTGAACGACCCCATGTATCCTAAAGAACGACTGGAATTAAAAACAATAATACTAATTTGGTTATGAGGTAAAATTATTCATCTTTAATTTAACGAACAATTCTCAAAGAAAATTTGACATCAATATCGAAAAGAGCACAAGCAGTAGGCGACGTATACACAGAAATATTTTGGGGCACAGAAACATGCATAATTCTATTCTGGAAAAACAGACTTCCTTGAATATAAAAAAAATGTGTCTTGTAAGCTTGCGATTTTATAAAAATGTTCTCTTTTATACCATCACTGATATACCGTTTATTGATTACCAGGCTTCTTACTTATTTGATTGACGTAGTCACGACGTATATGTAAAAACACAAAAACCGTCACTGACGGTAGAATTGCGCGTATTTTGACGAATGATGTTACCAAAATAACGGAGTAACTCACTCAAAGGGTATAATATTTGGCATTTTATGGCGTAATGAACAATGCGCTTGGAAAGAGAAATTGTTATTCGATGTTGGACGAGTAACTGTGAAATAAATAAAAGTTATGACATAATACAGAACACCTTTTTATTTAAAAACGGAATAAAAAAATTATATGAGCTGGTTGGTATTCGTCCAAATGTGTTAGTGTTAGTGTTTGTGTGTGTGTGTGTGTTTGTCGGAGAAGTATGCTGCCCGGTTTTCTATCAGGTTCACGACAAGTCTTGGCTTTCCTGGCAGGTCGTAATTAACCAGTGTACTTCAAAATGAAACAACAAAATTCATCTTATACCTGTCAGTGAGTGACCTTAATTAATGAGCCAGCAGCCTGATCACAAAGAAAAAGAACCAGCAGCTACTGAGGTTGTTGTCACTACATTAGTAGCCAGAGGCGTGGAATAGACGTCTTATCCTCATTATTTTTTTACAAGAGGCGTAGGTAGCTACATGCAGGCGTCTTAATGACTGGAACACATTAACCCATCATAATGTTTTGACATGTAAATGAAAGTTATAGTGTTCTCCTGAAATAACAATGCAAATTTTGCTTTAGTACAGTAGTTTAATTTTTAACGTGCCGCAATTCTTCGATCTACTCGCTATTGTCTCGCTTTGTTACGAGTGTGCAGAAACACTAGTAAATAAAATTGTCTGTCCATGATTTCCGACATTTTGGTTCCGTAACAGTCACTAGAAAGGACGCTGACAGAAAAAATAGGGTTGCTGTGGTCCATTTAACTAACTCCTCAAACTACGTTAAAATATTTGAAACAGTCTTTAAGCTATGTTCCACAGCTTTGATAAAAGACATTTTTATTCCGTCTATCCAAAAAGTTTCGAGACTGGATTAATAAAATATAGAGAAAAGTTTAAGTGGTTGTTTTCAGATTGTGAAATGTGCGGTTTTGTGCAGGCAACTTTGTTCCATGTATTACAACAATATATTTTCAGGGTGACAATTATCGAACTGTATTTAAAAAAAGGAAATTTGCTACAACTACAGAGAACATACATTTTATTTAACTTGTAAGCGTCACTACAGATATTCTGATTTAGGTTGGGACATGTTCGATATGCCTGCCGTCATTGGGGATGATGTGGCGCAGTCGAATAGCGAAATTCTGCGTGACCCGCTGAAGTGTCGGAACACTGATGCTGTCGATGACCTCCAGAATGGCTGTTTTCAGTTCGTCAATGGTTTTGGGGTTGTTGCTGTACACCTTGTCTTTAATACAGCCCCACAAAAAGGATTCGCATGTGTACAGATCCGGAGAATTGGCGTCCAATCGAGGCCCAGGCTAGTGGCCTCTGGGTACCCCAGAGCCAGAATGCAGTCCCAAAGTGATCTTCCAGGACATCAAAAGTTCTCCTGCTTCCATGGGGTCTAGCTCCGTCTTGCATGAACCATATCTGGTCGAAATCAGGGTCTCTTTGGATAATGGGGGTGGCATCATCTTCCAAAACCGTCGCGCACCGTTCGTCAGTCACCGTTCCATCAAGGAATATCGCACGGCTTTTTCAATGACTGGACATTGCACACCACAAAGTCACCCATTGAGGGCGAAGATACTTCTCGATCGCGAAACGCTGATTCTCAGTCCCCCAAATGCGCCAATTTTGCTTATTGACGAACCCATCCAAATGATAGTGGGCTTCATCGCTAAACCAAACCATATTGACAAGGAAGTCCTGGTCGTCAATTCTGTGGACAATAGTGTCGGCGAAACACAACCGCTGTTACATGGCACTGGCCAATGACTCATGTGTTTGAATATTGTATGCGAAGAGATGCGGGTCTTCAACAACAATTTGTTGCAGTGTCTTACCTGCTGTGCAGCTCGTGTGATCTATTTCCTGGGGCTGGTTTGAAACACAGCCCGTGTCTTTTCGATGTTTTAAGGCGTGTTCACCCTGTTTGGACGACCGACATTGCCAACATTGTCATCACGAACACTACCCCTTCTCTCTAACTTGCGAATCAAATTCTTGATTGTTAGCACACTTGGACCGGTGGTCTTCGGCTTGAACTCGGTCACAAATTTCCTTCGAGTCGCAACTGGGCTGTTTTTGCATAGTAGGCCTTCACAAGCGCTATACGCTCAGCTACGGTGTATCGTGTCATTTTCACGTGCAAATGGCCGACAACAAGGAGCGTGCGCATACTAATTCCCATCATGCCCCGCGGCCAACCGTGCTGTTTGAACGTCCTAACGCAAATTACTTAGAAGTTATCACGATTTTAATTCGTATAGTCCAATAATTGTCTCTACCCGCCAGGGAAGCCGAGCGCGCTAACGCGCTGCTTCCTGGACTCGGGTAGGCGCGCCGGCCCCGGATCGAATCCGCCCGGCGGATTAACGACGAGGGCCGGTGTGCCGGCCAGCCTGGATGTGGTTTTTAGGCGGTTTTCCACATCCTGCTAGGTGAATACCGGGCTGGTCCCCACGTTCCGCCTCAGTTACACGAGTCGCAGACATTTGAAAACACGTTCGCACTATTTCACGATTTACACTAGACACAGTTGCGGTACACGTATTCCATCCTGAGGGTACAGGATGGCGGCAGGAAGGGCATCCGGCCACCCCTTACCATTACCGTGCCAAGTCCGTTCAACCATGGCCGACCCTGCGTAACCGCGGGACAAGGCGCAAGCGATAGATAGATAGTCCAATAATTGTCACTCTGTACAGATAGTGCAGTAGGAGCAAGTAGGTCAGTGTTGGCCATATGGACTTTAATGCAGCTCGTTGACAGTTCAGTACACCGTGTCTGGCATACAAACAGAAAGAGTATGAAGCCCTAGCTGAGTGATGTTGTGGACTCGATGACGTCATACCGTACTGCAGGCAGTTGGTGATTGAATGTGAAATGTGGCTTTGTAGGAGAAGTATGCTGCCCGTTATTCAAAAAATGGCTCTGAGCACTATGGGACTTAACATCTATGGTCATCAGTCCCCTAGAACTTAGAACTACTTAAACCTAACTAACCTAAGGACATCACACAACACCCAGTCATCGCGAGGCAGAGAAAATACCTGACCCCGCCGGGAATCGAACCCGAGAACCCGGGCGCGGGAAGCGAGAACGCTACCGCACGACCACGAGCTGCGGACGGAAAGTTTTCAAATCACAATATCTTGTAAACGACTCACACTAAAATCTTGTAAAGAACACCACTGACATTCTACATAATTTACCCTACTTCTAGACTCTTAATGTCAAACTGCATTGTTCCATTCCAGAAAGTGTATATTTGCACAAAAATACACCTGATAATTATTATTAAAATCTGTTTACTGGCTACCAGAAGGAGCCCCTGACTGCCGATCCACTGTGTGAAAACCGCAGATCAATAGCACTTTCCATTTCCGCTATATGCTCGGTGTAAGTTTTAGGTGATTCACCCTGTATAAACGGAGCAGAGACGAGCGGATAATTGTTCTAGTGACGATTAAGGCCGCAAATGGGGAAATCCACTGACATAAGTGACTTTGAGAAAGGGCAGATTGTTAGGGCGCGGTGCCTGGGAGCGAGCATGTCGGAAACGGGAAGCTGGTCGGCTGTTCGCGTGCTATTGTCGTGCGCGTCTATGGAAACTGGTTGAAAGACGGTGAAATCACGAGTAGACGACGAGATATTAGACTATCTCACAGAATGTGAAGGGCGAAGGCTTGAGCGCTCTGTGACGCAGAATAGGCAGCTATCTACGGTAGAACTGATGACAAATTACAGTGTTCGTGCAGCTCACGTTGTTGAACATGGGGATTCGCAGCAGAGGACTCGTATGTTTTCCCATGTTGATCAACGACATCGCCAATTATGATTCCAGTCACCTGTACTCGACAGTGGGGCGACGGAAATGCATTCACTGGTTTCTTCTTACTCCATTTCGATGGTTATGTCAGGGAACGCAAACATCCGGCCAAATGGCTACACGGCATAAGCAGCGCCCCATGGACGCAGATCGATGGGGGCATTATCACGCTAGCGGAGCCGTCTCCTGGATTCCAACGAGAGCTTCTGCTAGTAATCGAAGGCACAGTCACAGCTATAGACGATGCGATCATTGTTGCAGACCACCTCCTTGGCTTCGTCCTTGATGTCGCCCACGACGGCGATGGCACCTTCTAGCAAGACAAATGAACGTGTCACAAGGCGACAGCCATGCTACAGTGGTTTGAGGACCATGACAGTAAATTCACTTTGATATCTTGACTCAAAATTCACCTGATCTGAAAACGATGGGACGCTTTTGGGACGCTAGCAGGCAACAGCTGCGTGCCTGCAAACCAACGACCTATAATTTCTGGGAAATGGTTGACCTGTGTGTAGACATTTGGTGTCTGGAACATACCAGCGATTTGGCTAATTCATGTTACCGAAGAATCTCTGCTGTATTGCGTTGCAAAGTGAAGCAACACGCTATTAAACAAATGGCTATCATGGTTTGGCTCATCAGAGTACGTTTCTTCATTCAGAAAATTATATCCTCTTATTATATAGCGATTTTATACATACAGATCCGACACATCTTGAGATAAATTATCGAAGTTAGTTGTAGTATAATGAAGATGCTTATGAATGAAAAAACGCACACTTCCCAGATGTAATCTTATGAAACATCCCCTTTGAAAAATTATGAAAGACTGTGCTGGTAAACTTCTACGTTATTTTATTTTCAAACAGCTGAACAAAACTCAACGTACTCAAACAGTTTTGTCTTTACTTATTCTGATCATCACTAAACTGACACACAATATTTTTAGCACAATGCAATCTGACTTTCAATAATCCCTACAGAAGAATGGCCCTGACTAACAATAACCTATACCTTTCACGAAAAATTTACCTCACAAAAATCTTCGTTACTCGAACTACTGCAATACAGCGAGCGCCAATACTGCCAGCTAAATAAAAGACTCTAACTACTGAAGGCACTAACTACTGATAGGCATAGTTAGCAAATGAAAGATTTTGATTGAGAGCAAACAATGTATTTACCTTAATAATGTTCAAAAGTCATATATATCTATCAATTCATGACAACCATCTTTACAAATTTCCTTTTTCTGGCGGACACACGTCCAGATCGCCCGCTTCTAGTAACCTCTCAAAACTCTGGCATCTCTCTCCCCACATCCACCACTGCTGGCGACTCACCTCCAACTGCCCAATGCTACGTGCTGTTGACATCCAACTGCCCAACACTATAGAAGCGAATATTCCAACAATGAGTCCAACAAGCCACAGACTGCACACAGCACAGTCAGTTATCTTCCTACAGATCTCTACGTGGCGTTACCAACAAAAAAACCTAAACAGCCTACTTCTACACCTAAAATATTTATTATTTTATTTCACAAACCACTTTTTGGCTACAAAGATAAACACACTGACAGAAAAATGTCGCAACGCCAAAAAATAATTAATGTAGTAGAATAATGAAATTTCGGGAATTCACTTCTCTAGGTAACATGTTTGAGTGATTAACATTGCAAGATTACAGATTAATTTAAGCGCGAGATAAGCCATTGCAAATGTGAAATACAGACACGTTAATAACTGGTGTAACCGATAGAACGTTGCATGCAAGAATGCAAACGTGAATGCATTGTGTTGTACAGCGTCGGATGTCAGTTTGTGGGATGGAGTTCCATGCCTTTTGCACTTGGTTGTTCAATACAGGGACAGTTAATGAAGGTTGTGGGCAACACCGGAGTTGTCGTCCGACGATGCCACAGATGTGCTCGATTGCAGACAGATCTGGTGATCGAGCACACCAAGGCAACACGATATTCTGGAGGGCATGCTGAGTGAAAACAGCGGGATGTGGGCGAGCGATATCCTGTTGGAAAACACACCCTGGAATGCTGTTCATGAATGACAATACAACAATACGAATCAGAAGACTGACGTACAGATCTGCAATCAATGTGCGTGGGATAGCCACGAGAGTATCCCTGCTGTCATACGAAATCGCGCCCCTGACCATACCTCCAAGTGTAGGACCAGTAGGACCAGAAAGGATGGTTGCAGGCCCTCAACTGGCCTTCTGCTAATCAACAATAGGGCAACACTGACACCGAGGCAGAATCAGCTTTCACCAGAAAACACAACAGACCCCCACCCTTCCCTCCAAAGACCTCTCGTTTAACGCAACTAAAGCCGCAAATGGTGGTGGTTTGGGGTCAGTAGAATGTACGCTACAGGGCGTCTAGTTTGGAGCTGTCCTTGAAATAACCGCTTTGTAACAGTTCACTATGTGACTGTGGCGCGAACTGCTGCTCAAATTGCTGCTGCAGATGCACGATACGCCAGAGCAATACGCCGAACGCGGTAGTCTTCCTCCGGTAGTGCCACATGGCCATCCGGCCACCGATCAGTACATTCCCGTGACCACCGATGGCAGCAATCATGTACACTGGCTACATTCCTGTTAAGTTTTTCTACAATATCGCAGAAGGGTCCACCTTCTCGTAGCCCTACCACACGACCTCGTTCAAACTCGGTGAGGTTTTGACAATGACTAACATCGAGTCACTACGTCCAATCTCAAAGGTAACTTTCGCTCACTACCGTTGCGGCGTGTATTTAAAACAAACCTGATTTTCATCCTCATTGTGCCGCTACTAGCGCCAGTCTTATGCGAATAGTGCGAAATTTGTATAGACATGGTCTACCAACTTTCAGTTATGTCGCATAATCCTCTGTGGTGTTCCCATTTTTTTTCGTCGTTTTATATGGTGCAGCGAAATTTTTCGTGGGATCAAAGATTTTAAGCTAGAACGTCTACAGAGTAATTCCGTTTGGAAAGATTAAAATTGTTAATATTTGATGTAAGACTAAAAAGAGGGGAGTTATTTAAGTGAAAATGCGTGGTAAGATTATTTAACTAACGTGATATATGTGGCATGTTAACTAATGAATATAACAAATTATTAGGTCTACAACTTTGCTTCCGCCGTTTTGCAGTAGACGGCATTAATGGAAAGTAGTGGCGCAAGTCGTAGATCGTAAGTGTCATACAGTAAGCTTAGGCATTTGAGAACATAACGCCATCAAAATATTGGTCGATTTTTGATTGCACCTTAAAGCTATTCTTGGCTGAATATGTCAACTTACGAGCCCAATTCTCGTCATCTGCGGGGGGGCGTTTAATGTGCTACTTTGATATGAAGAAATCTGCTGCTGAGGCTCATAAAAAGCTGGGTAAGACATACGATGAGACGCCTGTTAGAACTTTGCAGAAAATGGTTTTCATGCTTCAAGAACGGTGATTTTGACGTTGAAGACCGGCGTGGTTGTGAAAGAGAAAACTTTCGATGTTACTGCAACCAACGGGAACCATCACAGGAGATCGTTATCGAAAGCAATTCATGTGTTTGAGCCGATCACTGAAAGACAAACGGCCACAATACAGCGATAGACATGAAAAGGTGATTTTTGCAGCATGACAGTGCTCGACCCTACGTCGCAGAAACCCGCCAAAACATAGCTGGAAACGTTGAAATGGGAAGTCCTACCCCACCTACCGTATTCTCCAGACATTGTATCCTTTGACTACCAACCTTTTAGTTCAATGGCACACGACCTGGCTGCCCAGCGCTTCCCGTCATATGAACAATTGCAAAATTGGATCGATGCATGGATCTTCTCGAAAGACGCCCAGTTCTTCCGACGGGGGGTTCGTAAGCCGCCCGAAAGATGGGAGTAAGTAGTAGCCAACGATACTTTGAAACGTAAATTTTTTGTAAGATGCTCACAAGGAAGCCTCGAACTTTGAGAAAAAACGGCGGAAGCAAAGTTGTAACCCCAGCGCAACAATTGTTTTTAGAAGAAAATAAATTGAATAATAGACTTCGGTAAAATGTTCCAAGGGAGAAGCTGAACAAAATAATCTTGTCTTTAACAAATCCTAAATTACGGACACGACAGTTAGATAAGATATACTAGTGAGATTAAGCAGTTAAGTGAAGCAGCTGTAATTGTGCAAAGTAATTTGTTTTACGGGACAATAGCAGTTATAGTAACCGAAATAAAGTGTTTCCGGGTCCACTACTTAATTTTCAAAGCTGTTGCTCGACACGTATGGTGAAAGAACCAACACTGACTGTGTGCCGTAACCATAATCTGGACCACGCGAAGAGTGCCAGTGTTGCATTGGCAGGGAAATGCCTGTCCCTCATTGCCACTCAGCGAGTGGAGCTACAGCAAGGAGCGCAAACGATGCAGTATGACGGCACCCACAACGTCGTTCTGCAAACTCTACAGTACTTAGTAATAACATGCAACATCCGAGCTTGGCCTCTCCAATGCGAGCTAGTACCCATGAGAAACGCAGAGACAGGAAAAACATATACAGTAATCAAACCGGGCTAGTCACATGATTTTGGGACGTCGCTGCCTGTCTACAATTTGCGGTAATAGCGAAACCTGAGTATTACAAGTATTTGTCTTGTTTTATCCACTTTTTGCACATTTGAGTTTTAGTAACAGCTACGGTGCAGTATGTTCGTTGCTACGGATGTAAAGAGAAGTACGTGAAAGGATGGCCAGTTAATTTTCATAGGTATGTACACAAATGTGTAACTGTAAATGTCATAGGCGGCCGGAGTGGCCGAGCGGTTCTAGGCGCTACAGTCTGGAACCGCGCGACCGCTACGGTCGCAGGGTCGAATCCTGCCTCGGGCATGGATGCGTGTGATGTCCTTAATTTAGTTAGGTTTAAGTAGTTCTAAGTTCTAGGGGACTGATGACCTCAGAAGTTAAGTCCCATAGTACTCAGAGCCATTTTTTTGTAAATGTTATATTGATGCGAGGTACTTTATGCGTTGAAAAATATCGAGACGGAGCATTATGAAGACTTGTGCTGGAGAGATAATTTCTGCGATTTTATGGCCATGTGTTTAGGAGACATCCGCTAGATAAACTTGTAAGGATGTTTGATTAAACTGCCAGTCACGGTATACATATCGGTGCAATGTTCATATGCAGATAAAATTTGTAATGACAGTCTGACTAATTTCCTCCAATTTATGCAGGGTCACAAACTCTCTTGGTTATCTAAGTATTTCTACATGAAACAGTTTCCTACACAGAGTCAGTGTAACATATTTAGTTAGAACAGAGATTTGACAACATGAATAAGCGCAATAGAAATCGTAAAAAAACAAATATTGTTGCTTGTCGCTTCTTATCCCATTTCCGAAAAAACGCAAATAATGTGGAATCTGAGCTATGAAAGTGTGGCGAAAAAGGACATTACCATTGCTCTTCACATCTTTAAACCAGTTTCAGATCCCGGTCTCAAACTGTGAAGTGGTCTGTAAAAGGGGTACACAGAGTTCTACTGTACGTCTGAAGGTAATCTATCTGTAGCAGCGAAGAAATAACATTCAAAATACAGCAAGCGCTATACAGGCTAAACTGCGCCGTCCCAAAGTCACATGACTTGGGCTGCAGCAGATGTTGCGGACAGAATTCTCGTACAGCGTATCCGAACGCTCAGTCCATAGATATTTATATCTCTATGAAAAAACCATCTGCGCTTCAGACACGGCGGCATGGGCAGGATCACTGAAACTGGCGACATGATCTGCTGCTTGCCGCCTGTCTAAATAATTCAACTGCGAAACTGCAGACTGTCGACTGTGGGCGGACTTCGTCGCTCCACGCCATCGCTTCTGATAGGTCGCAGCCGTGGCTGATACAGACCTAGGGGGCCATCCTCTGGTGAAGGGCCTAGCCGAGTGACTGCAAGCTGCTATCTTCTACTTGCTGGGTGAGAGCCTGAGTGCCTCCTTCCAGGCTCTACGCGTTCCGCCTGTGTGTGCCGAGGGAGCCTTGCGCTTCCTCCTTCTCGACATCCGCCACCCGGAAGATGCTGTGAGTACAGGCCTAAGCGAGCGTCCTTCTTCGAGTGCGCTCAGACCTTCGAGTTCACGAAGGCACGTGCACGGGCTGCCACACAGGGTCCCGCTGCCGCCCCCACACTGCTTCGCTGTTAGACAGCTTGCCATCTTGCTCATAGTACGCAAATTGTTTGGGTGCTGTGTCCAACGATTCTCACCGATGCCTGGGCGAGCAGCCCGGCCTCTTTCATAAGCAACGGGAAAGACAGTATTCATTGTAGCAAACACGTTAATAAACTGTTACGTTAGAAACTGCCGTTTCTCTGGCGCCTTCGGGCGTAAGACTGAAACACTTACCAGCTGCCGCAACTCAGCCTGCGACACACTGTGACGTCACCACATCACCTGTCCAATGTCGAGGTCCACTGACCTCCTGACCCAGAGGGATGACCACTACAAAAGGAAAAACTTGGGGCACGCTAGTGGGAGGGGCAAATTACAGTACTAGCTATTAAAATTGCTACACCATGAAGATGACGTGCTACAGACGCGAAATTTTACCGACAGGAAGAAGATGCTGTGATATGGAAATGATTAGCTTTACAGAGCATACACACAAGGGTGGCGCCCGTGGCGACACCTACAACGTGCTGACACGAGGAAAGTTTCCAACCGATTTCTCATACACAAACAGCAGTTGACCGGCGTTGCCTGGTGAAACGTTGTTGTGATGCCTCGTGTAAGGAGGAGAAATGCGTACCATCACGTTTCCGAGTTTGATAAAGGTCGGATTGTAGCCTATCGCGATTGCGGTTTATCGTATCGCGACATTGCTGCTCGCGTTGGTCGAGAACCAATGACTGTTAGCAGAATATGGAATCGGTGGGTTCAGGAGGGTAATACGGAACGCCGTGCTGGATCCCAACGGCCTCGTATCACTAGCAGTCGAGATGACAGGCATCGTATCCGCATGGCTGCAACGTATCGTGCAGCCACGTCTCGATCCCTGAGTCAACAGATGGGGACGTTTGCAAGACAACAACCATCTGCACGAACAGTTCGACGACGTTTGCAGCAGCATGGACTAATAGCTCGGTGACCATGGCTGCGGTTGCCCTTGACGCTGCATCACAGACAGGAGCGCCTGCCATGGTGTATTCAACGACGAACTTGGGTGCATGAATGGCAAAACGTCATTTATTCGGATAATCCAGGTTCTGTTTACAGCATCATATGGTCACATCCGTGTTTGGAGACATCGCGGTGAACGCACATTGGAAGCGTGTATTCGTCATCGCCATACTGGCGTATCACCCGGCGTGATGGTATGGGGTGCCATTGGTTACACGTCTCGGTCACCTCTTGTACACCTCTTGTACACGCCATCCAAGCTCTGTTCGACTCAATGCCCAGGCGTATCAAGGCCGTTATTACGGCCAGAGGTGGCTGTTCTGGGTACTGATTTCCCAGGATATTTGCACCCAAACTGCGTGAAAATGTAATCACATGTCAGTTCTAGTATAATATATCTGTCCAATGAATACCCGTTTATCATCTGCATTTCTTCTTAGTGTAGCAATTTTAATGGCCCGTAGTGTACAATACCATCTGGATGGGATCTAGAGTAGCATTTGCAGTTATAAATGGCGAGTAAGGATACGGTGTTTGGCCATTCAGTACTAAGCTTGCGAAAATGTACGTATGTTTATTAATTTCCGCTAATTCAAGGTAGTTCGCCTTCTTTCCTCTACGGATGCCACGTAATACTTCGTGTTGCAGCTTGTGGCTCTGGCTTTCTGTAAGCCACAGTTAGGATTGGTGTATACAATCACCTCTGGTTTGATGCGGCAGGCCATGATTTCCTCTCCTGTCCTAACTTCGTCATCTCAGGGTCTCGACGAGTAAGTCGCCGAAGGGGCGTCAAATCGAAAGACTTGCACGCGGCGAACGGTCTACCTGACGGAAGGACCTAGTCACACGACATTTCCATCTCAAGAGTCGAACTTGCACCCTACTCCCTTAGTTATTTGCTGCACTATTCCAATCTCTGTTTTTCCCTACAATTTTTACCGTCTACAGCGCTCTCTAGTAACATGGAGGTTCCTCCCTGATGTAACACATCTCCTATCATCCTGTCCCTCCTTCTTGTCAGAGTTTTCCAGATGTTACTTCCTTCGTCGATTTTGTGGAGAACATTTTCATTTCTTATCTTATAAGCCCACCTTGTTTTCAACATTCTTTTGCAGCAACACATCTCAAACGTCGGGATGCTCTTCTTTTCTGGTTTTCCCACTGTCCTGATTCACTGCCATGCAGTGCTGTGTTCAAAAGGTACATTCCAAAACATGTCTTCATCAAATCAAAACTTATGTTTGATAGTAGCAGACTTCATTTGACCTTGCATGCCCTTTTTTCCAGTGTTGGTCTTCTTGTTATGTCCTCCATGCTTCGTCCTTCATTGGTTAGTTTGCTTCCAAGGAAGCAGAATTCCTTAACATTGTCTACTTCGTGATAACAAATTTTGATGTTAAGTTTCTCGCTATTCTCATTTCTTCTGCTTCTCATTACATTTTTTTGCAGTTTTCTCTTCATCCATTTTGTGTACTCATTAGGACTTTCAAGCCATTCAACAGATCCTGTAATTCTTCCTCACTTACACTATGGATATCAAAGATATCAGCGAATCGTATCAAATGGTTCAAAGGGCTCTAAGCACTATGGGACTTAACATCTGAGGTCAACAGTCCCCTAGACTTAGAACTACTTAAACCTAACTAACCTAAGGACACCACACACATCCATGCCCGAGGCAGTATTCGAACCTGCGACCGTAGCAGCAGCGCGGTTCCGGACTGAATGAAGTTCCGAGAACCGCTCGGCCACAACGGCTGGCTGCGAATCGTACCACTGGCATCCTTTTACTGTAAATTTTAATTCCACTCAACTTTCTTTGTTTCCGTCATTGCTTCTGCGATATACAAATTGAGCAATAGAGGCGAAAGAATGCATCCTGTTCTACAGCCTCTTCAATATGAGCACTTCGTCCTTGGTCTTCCAGTCCTATTGTTCCCTCTTGGTTCTTGCACATATCGTATATCACCCGTCTTTCCTTATAGTTTACTCCTATTTATCTCAGCATATCGAACATCTTGCACCATTTTATACTGTCGACAGCTTTTTGTATCCTATGAGTCTATCTTGATTTTTCTGTAGTCTTGCTTCAGTTATCAAGCGCACTGTGAGAACTGCCTCTCTGGTGTCTTTACCTTTTCTAAAGCCTAACTGATCGCATCTAACATATCTATAATTTTCTTTTCTATACTTCTGCATATTAATCTTGTCAGCACTATGGATGCATCAGCTGTTAAGCTGTAACGCCGTGTGTACTCATATCTGCCTGCTCATGCGATTCCTTTACCTCTACGGTTGTTTTCAGCAACGACTCTTGTCGTAATACACGACCAACCATTCTGTTTATTCCTTTCGTTATGTTGTTTAATTGACAGTTCTTCCCGTTGACAAACTGCAGGAAGTCTTCATTCCTTACTCGACCAATCCAACAGTCCCCTTTAAAACAGTATTTCGAAGGCTTCTAATTGTTTCATTTCTGTGTTCTCCATTGCGAACGTTTTGGAATCCATGCACAGCTGCGCTAGAATCATAGAATATTACAAATCCTTTTCAGATTCCTAGGTTTGTATTTTTGGGTATTACTAGTCCTTTTGCCATGTACAAGTCGTTTTAGAATGTATTTCATACATCTTCTTTCTTTATCTACTGTACTTTCGAGATAGCAGAATTTGACCAACTCTTCGAGAACCTTTTGTCCTAGTTTAATATTTAGACATCCAGGAAGTCGATCTGCTTCGCACGCTATTATCTTAGTTCTGATTTAAGTTTATGTGCATATTATAGTCATTACCTACAAAACGTTCCATTTCATTATGTACACGACTCAGCTCCTGTTCAATTTCGGCAATTTCTGGTATTTCACCAGGGCAAACTGTATCACGCAAATTTTCTGTATACGACAAACAGCTTCCCTCATTGCCTCTTCTGGGTAAAACGAAAGTATGTGGTGAAAATAAGAATCCCTGACATGCCTTACACCGTTTTGACCTTGTCCTTCGTCTCATTCTGACGTACCTGATTACTCCAGTCAGCTTCGATAAAGAATACGAATTACGATTCTATCCCTGCATTTGAAATCGAACCCCTTAAGAATTGTAAACATTGTGTTCCCTTACATATTGTCAGAAGCTCCTTCAAATACACTACTTGAAAAAAAAATCGCTCTGAAGGGGAGGAGGAAACGAAATCATACTTCGCGAGTTGAGAGGGTTTGTGATGTTATTTCTGCGATTACAAAATCGGGTTCAGTTTATAAAGATCTTGCCAGAATTAGCCTACTTATCAGCATGGCATCTGAATTGATGCATTGATTGTTCGGAAGGGTGTCAACAAGCCGTCGTATCCTTCCCAGAGGCGGGCTGGCCCAAAACTGTTGAAACTCGTCCTTCATAACTTGGATACCGGAGTTAACCTGGGATGGAGTTAACGTCTGAGCTGAGCTGGTACTATACAAGCTCTACCGGGGTGAGATCTGGGGATCTTGCTGATCACGAGGGAGCTCAACACCATGCAGACTTTTCATAGAGACACATGCCATTTGTGGACGAACATTGTTCTGTTGAAAAAATGACACCGCAGCACCGTCGCATGAGAGGTATTACATAGGGGCCCAGGATGTCTGCGACATATTGTTGTGCTGTCAGAATTCCCTAAATCGTTGACTGGGTGATCTTGAGTCACACCCGATGGCTCTCCACACCATGATGCCAGGAGTAACACCGATGTGCCTGTCCAAAACATCGAAAGACTACCTCTTTCCAGGTCGCCGGCATACTCGCCGAGGATGGTCATCCAGGTAGTGCAGAACTGCGATTCATCGCTGATCACAATGCGACGCCATTCAATAACAGTCCATTCATCCCATTCTGGCAGCACTCGAAATACACTTCCCACCCAGAACATTATGACCACCTACCTAACATCCGGTATGTCCACCTCTGGTACGGATAACAGTGGCAACGCGTCGTGGCTTGGAAGCAATGAGGCCTTGGTATGTCGACAGAGGGAGTTAGCACCACATCTGCACACACGAGTCACGCAATTCACATAAATTTCCGGGAGGGGGGTCATGAGCTCTGACGCCATGTTCAATCACATCCCAGATGTGTCCAATCGGGTTCAGATCTGGGGAGTTTGGGGGCCAGCACATGAACTGGAACTCGCCACTGTGTTCCTCGAAACACTAAATCGCACTCCTGGCCTTGTGACATGGCGCATTATCGTACTGAAAAATACCACTTCCTTCGGAAATCATGATCGTAATGAAGGGGTGTACGTGGTCTGCAAGCAGTGTATCATACTCCCCGGTCGTCATAGTGCTTTGCACGAGCTCCACTGGACCCATGAATGCCTACGTGAATGTTTCCGCGAGCATAATGAGGCCGCTCCCAGTTTGTGTCCGTTCCCCAGTACAGGTTTCAAGGTTCAAATGGCTCTGAGCACTACGGGACTTAACTTCTGAGGTCATCAGTCCCCTAGAACTTAGAACTACTTAAACCTAACCAACCTAAGGACATCACACACATCCACGCCCGAGGCAGGATTCGAACCTGCGACCGTAGCGGCCGCGCGGTTCCAGACTGTAGCGCCTAGAACCGCTCGGCCACCCCATCCAGCCAGGTGTCAAGGATATGTGCACTTGGAAAAGAACGAATTCGCGCTCTCCCAACAGCGTGATGAAGAATGTATCGGGATTCATCAGACCACTCAAGACTCTGCACTGCATCAACTCTCAGTGCCTATGGTCAGTCGCAGTTATCGACATCGTGGTGTTAACATTGGCACATGCACAGGTCGTCGGCTGAGGAGCCCCATCGTTACTAGTGTTCGGTGCACTGGGTGTTCAGACACATGTACTCTAGCCATTATTAAAGTCTGATGTTAGTTCCACCACAGTTCGCCGCCTGCCCTGTTTTACCAGTCTGCCCAGCCTACGACGTCCGACATCTGTAATGAGGGGTGGCCGTCCAACCCCACAACGTCAGGACGTGGTTTCACCTCGATTTCACCACATGTTGAATACATTCATCACACCGTTCCTCGAACACCCGACAAGTCGCGCAGTTTCCGAAACGCTTAGGCCGAGCTTCTGGTTCAAAATTGCTCTAAGCACTATGGGACTTAACATCTGAGGTCATCAGTCCCCTTGAACTTAGAAGTACTTAAACCTAACTAACCTAAGGACATCACACACATCCACGCCCGAGGCAGGATTCGAACCTGCGACCGTAGCAGCAGCGTGGTTCTGGACTGAAGCGCCTAGAACCGCTCGGCCACAGCGGCCGGCCGAGCACCTGGGCCATCACAATCTGCCCTGGGTCAAAGTCAGATAGATCGCAAGTCTTCCCGTTCCACACACGGACAACATTCTCACTAACACTGCTTGTGCCGTGCGTGTGTCTGACTAGCAGTCATTCCTCGCCAGGAGACGCACCTATCGATGGGGTTAACTACATTCTAGAAGATAGGTTAACCCCCAGCAAAAAATTTTCTCAACATCGTTTGGTTGCAGATGACAAGCTACCTATAGTAATTAACACAGAAGTGATCCAGAAAATTCATGCACCCCAAATGTAAACTATTTACAAAAAGAAACGATCTATTGTTTGAACTAAAGATGCACCTAATTTTATAATCATGTAACAAAAATGTTCACATTACAGAATCAATAAAAACGAAAACCCACTGATGATGACACAGTGGTGCCGAAACATGTTTGAGTACTGAGAAAAAACGGTGTTTTGAGTAACTGGCGGACCTCACATCCAACAATTTTAACTGCAAACACGGCCAAGACAAGGAGCTGCAAATCAAAATGATGATTGCACATTTTTAGATTTCCAGAAGGCTTTTGACACCGTTTCTCACATGCGAATTCTAATAAATTGCATGCCTATGGAGTGTCGTCTTAGTTGTGTGACTAGATTCGTGATTTTCTGTCAGAACGATCTCAGTTCGTAAGATGAAAAGTCATCGATTAAAACAGAATTAATACCTGGCGTTCCCCAGGGAAGTGTTATAGGCTCTTAGTTGTTTCTGATCTACATAAATGATTTTAGAAGACAATCTGAGCAGTCCTCTTGTATTGTTTGCAGATTCTGTTGTTATTTACCGTCATGTAATGTCATCGGACGATCAGAACGAATTGCAAAATGCTTTAGACAAGATATCTGTGTCGCAAAAAGTGGTAGTAGACTTTAAATAATGAAAAGTATGAAGTCATCCAAACGAGTAGCAAAGCAATCTGCTAAACCTAAATTACACGACAAATCGCAAAAATCTGAAGGTTGTAAACTCAACCGTGTGCTTAGGGATCACAATTACGAATAACTTAAACTGGAACAATCACGTAGATAATGTTGGGGGGAAAGCTACCCAAAGACTGCGATTTATTGGCAGAACACACAGAAAATGTAACAAGTTAACAAAAGGGACTGCGTACACTATGCTTGTCCGCCCTTGTCTGGAGTATTTCTGTGCGATGTGGGATCCACATGAGACATGATTGACGGAAGACACCGAAAAAGTACAAAGAAGAGCAGCCACAGATATGATACGAGAATTAAAACAAAGTCATTTTTCGTTGCCCCTCGACCTTATCATGAAATTTCTATCACCAACTTTCTTCTCAGAGTGTGAAAATATTTCATTGGCGCCCACCTACATAATAAAACAAGAGAAATCACAGCTCGCACGGGAAGATTTACGTGCTCGTTTTTCCGGTGCGCTGTTGCAGAGTGAAACGGTTGTAAGACGTATGCTTTGCCGGCGATGGGCGAGGCATGACAGAATCTCTGACCAGAGAGTAGTTGATCGTTAGTTGTTGCTTGTCGCTAGTCTGCGCTTGACTGCGCGAGTCGACAGTAGTAGTCTGGTGGAGTCAGCGTGAGTCGGCGGCAGTCGGCATGTGTTTGCTGTGTGCTCTGCTCGCGACTCTGGTCAGGACTCTGGTGGATGAGTATTGTAGAAGGTAAAGAAGCAGCCTTGCGCATATTTAATAATGTATTTTAATTGTAATTTAATTTGTTCAAAAAAATGCCCCAATAATAATTTTTATAATATAAAGTAACTCTTTTAAAGAAAAGCATTCATTTGAATTTAAAGAATTTCCAATGCATTATCATTGCTTCCAAGAATAAAAAAAAAAAGAAAAATACGCCAGCATTGCATGAAGCTGTGTCGAAAAATTCCTATTTAAGAGCAGATATAATTGCAGTTTTATTGAGGTAAGAATTTTTGCTTTTTTTATTCAGAATACAGGGCCGAAGGGCAGCGCTGCTGTCCTCATAAAATTCATCAGGTTACAAAACTTTTTTTATTATTTTGGTGTTTAGGAATTTTTCTGTTTCGAACTTCACATTAAATGAGAAAAGAATTTTGTTGTAACATTAAATCTGAATGCATTTCTGCACACAGACTGTAAATCGGAGCCAATTTTGTTCAGAGGTTACAATATTTTTGTGGCGAGGTTTCGCTTGGCTCCATTTTCATTATTATTTTCATTCTGCGGGGAGGTTACACGGTAGAGAAGTAGATCAACGGTGGTTCGATGAACCCTCCGCCAGGTACTTCATTGTAAATTGCAGAGTAATCACGTAGATGGAGATAAAGGTACATGCTATCTTGGTGCAAAGGCCTTTCACATAACTGTACTCGTCGAATGCTGTCATCTGGACGCTGGCGTTGATTTAACGTGTAATGATATGGATGCAGTTCTTCATAGTGCAACACTTCAACAACCAGTCTATCAGGTTTCTAAAGCTGCCTTCCAAAACATAGGTTCCTCGCTGGTATTATTGGTGACCATTTGCAATAATCGCGTCCTCTGTTTGTGGAGTATGTCTAGTCCTTGGGCGACCACTGTCCACTACTTATGGACTAAGATTACTGGTTTCCCGAAGGCGTTGCTCCAGGCGACGAAAAACATTCTTATCGGGATGGCACCTTTGAGGGTGCCGTGCAGCATACACATGAGTAGCAGCAGCAGATTGGTTATCGAATGCTGCCAGTACCAAAAGCATATCGACGCATTCATCGTTTGTGCACCCCATCGGGAAGCCGCCCTAAATAAACTTGAGAAGACCAGTTACTATTGTGAACTGCGCAGCTAGTAGACAGATGCATGCTGTTTAATGGATCCCACAGTCGTGTAACACGCTGTTGTGACGTGACAAAATGATGTACTGCTTATAAATGACGAGAACAAGGGAACAGATGTCTATACCATAAAAAAAGTTATGTGAGGAGGATTGGAACCATAGCTTCATGGGGATGTGGATTTGATGTCTCAGAAAAAAGAAAAAGAAGCAGTCTACTTAGTAAGCTACGACGGCTGGTAGGGTAGTGTTGGGTAATACACGCTCCTCTGTACATTCCGATGTGTCAGTGTCGCCAGCTCCTCGTTTTCAGACACGTGTTTTGAAAAATGCACCCGATCTGGTTTTGGTAGATAAACTTTCGTCTTGAATCTGGGTGAGGAATCGCATGCCGATCTCCAAGTGCGACATTTTTTCTTCACTCTGTATACTTTCCTTACCGCGTCATGTCCGCAATGCTAGCAGACGGACAACGGTTATAATGTTTCGGCTCTTCAGCGCATCGCGATGGCACGATCCTTTGTAGTTGTGTAAATCCTGTATTAGGACCTGATCGTTTATGAAAAAGGTTGCTCAGAAGTGTATCTTTTGCTGCTTAGACGCAGTGTATCAAATTTCAAAACCTGTATTTTATTCCACAGCCATATCAAGTGAATTAGCCGATCACACAAATGTTCTCGCATTTACTTTTGACAAAGCTGGTTTATATAAACAAAGATACATATTTTGCCGATAAATTGTGTTTCATTCAAGTCTAATGATTACCAATGGCTTATGGTTGAAATCTAGATTATGGAATATAGGCTTTGCACAGTTAAAATGCGGTTGTATCTTTTAAAAAGTGTATATTTCGAGTTCGGCTTTTGCCGTTCGAGTTAAATTCTGTTTACAGATGGGATGGGTGGAAAACGGATGGGACACAACGTCACTGGTGCCCTTGATTCACTATTGTCGATTCACTTTGTTTACGGGATGTGGATGCTACATTTTGTTATTATTATTATTATTATTATTACATGAATTTGATAGCAATTATGAGATTCAAAAGTGTTTTACATTGTTGTGTTATGCTATTATGTTTTAGCTGTATAGCACTCTGGTCTTCCCCCATGAACCATGGACCTTGCCGTTGGTGGGGAGGCTTGCGTGCCTCAGCGATACAGATGGCCGTACCGTAGGTGCAACCACAACGGAGGGGTATCTGTTGAGAGGCCAGACAAACATGTGGTTCCTGAAGAGGGGCAGCAGCCTTTTCAGTAGTTGCAGGGGCAACAGTCTGGATGATTGACTGATCTGGCCTTGTAACATTAAGCAAAACGGCCTCGCTGTGCTGGTACTGCGAACGGCTGAAAATGGCTCTGAGCACTATGGGACTCAACATCTTAGGTCATAAGTCCCCTAGAACTTAGAACTACTTAAACCTAACTAACCTAAGGACATCACACACACCCATGCCCGAGGCAGGATTCGAACCTGCGACCGTAGCAGTCCCGCGGTTCCGGACTGCAGCGCCAGAACCGCGAGACCACCGCGGCCGGCGAACGGCTGAAAGCAAGGGGAAACTACAGCCGTAATTATTCCCGAGGACATGCAGCTTTACATGCAGCTTTACTGTATGATTAAATGATGATGGCGTCGTCTTGGGTACAATATTCCGGAGGTAAAATAGTCCCCCATTCGGATCTCCGGGCGGGGACTACTCAAGAGGACGTCGTTATCAGGAGAAAGAAAACTGGCATTCTACGGATCGGAGCGTGGAATGTCAGATCCCTTAATCTGGCAGGTAGGTTAGAAAATTTAAAAAGGGAAATGGATAGGTTAAAGTTAGATATAGTGGGAATTAGTGAAGTTCGGTGGCAGGAGGAACAAGACTTTTGGTCAGGTGATTACAGGGTTATAAATACAAAATCAAATAGGGGTAATGCAGGAGTAGGTTTAATAATGAATAAAAAAATAGGAGTGCGGGTTAGCTACTACAAACAGCATAGTGAACGCATTATTGTGGCCAAGATAGACACAAAGCCCATGCCTACTACAGTAGTACAAGTTTATATGCCAACTAGCTCTACAGATGATGAAGAAATTGATGAAATGTATGACGAGATAAAAGAAATTATTCAGGTAGTGAAGGGAGACGAAAATTTAATAGTCATGGGTGACTGGAATTCGTCAGTAGGAAAAGGGAGAGAAGGAAACATAGTAGGTGAATATGGATTGGGGGGAAGAAATGAAAGAGGAAGCCGCCTTGTAGAATTTTGCACAGAGCATAACTTAATCATAGCTAACACTTGGTTCAAGAAGCATAAAAGAAGGTTGTATACCTGGAAGAATCCTGGAGATACTAATAGGTATCAGATAGATTATATAATGGTAAGACAGAGATTTAGGAACCAGGTTTTAAATTGTAAGACATTTCCAGGGGCAGATGTGGATTCTGACCACAATCTATTGGTTATGAACTGCAGATTGAAACTGAAGAAACTGCAAAAAGGTGGGAATTTAAGGAGATGGGACCTGGATAAACTGAAAGAACCAGAGGTTGTAGAGAGTTTCAGGGAGAGCATAAGGGAACAATTGACAGGAATGGGGGAAAGAAATACAGTAGAAGAAGAATGGGTAGCTCTGAGGGATGAAGTAGTGAAGGCAGCAGACGATCAAGTAGGTAAAAAGACGAGGGCTAATAGAAATCCTTGGGTATCAGAAGAAATATTGAATTTAATTGATGAAAGGAGAAAATATAAAAATGCAGTAAATTAAGCAGGAAAAAGGGAATACAAACGTCTCAAAAATGAGATCGACAGAAAGTGCAAAATGGCTAAGCAGGGATGGCTAGAGGACAAATGTAAGGATGTAGAGGCTTGTCTCACTAGGGGTAAGATAGATACTGCCTACAGGAAAATTAAAGAGACCTTTGGAGAGAAGAGAACCACTTGTATGAATATCAAGAGCTCAGATGGCAACCCAGTTCTAAGCAAAGAAGGGTAGGCAGAAAGGTGGAAGGAGTATATAGAGGGTTTATACAAGGGCGATGTACTTGAGGACAGTATTATGGAAATGGAAGAGGATGTAGATGAAGATGAAATGGGAGATAAGGTACTGCGTGAAGAGTTTGACAGAGCACTGAAAGACCTGAGTCGAAACAAGGCCCCGGGAGTAGACAACATTCCATTAGAACTACTGATGGCCTTGGGAGAGCCAGTCATGACAAAACTCTACCATCTGGTGAGCAAGATGTATGAGACAGGCGAAATACCCACAGACTTCAAGAAGAATATAATAATTCCAAAACCAAAGAAAGCAGGTGTTGACAGATGTGAAAATTACCGAACTATCAGTTTAATAAGTCACAGCTGCAAAATACTAACGCGAATTCTTTACAGACGAATGGAAAAACTGGTAGAAGCGGACCTCGGGGAAGATCAGTTTGGATTCCGTAGAAATGTTGGAACACGTGAGGCAATACTAACCTTACGACTTATCTTAGAAGAAAGATTAAGAAAAGGCAAACCTACGTTTCTAGCATTTGTAGACTTAGAGAAAGCTTTTGACAACGTTAACTGGAATACTCTCTTTGAAATTCTGAAGGTGGCAGGGGTAAAATACAGGGAGCGAAAGGCTATTTACAATTTGTACAGAAACCAGATGACAGTTATAAGAGTCGAGGGGCATGAAAGGGAAGCAGTGGTTGGGAAAGGAGTGAGACAGGGTTGTAGCCTCTCCCCGATGTTATTCAATCTGTATATTGAGCAAGCAGTAAAGGAAACAAAAGAAAAATTCGGAGTAGGTATTAAAATTCATGGAGAAGAAGTAAAAACTTTGAGGTTCGCCGATGACATTGTAATTCTGTCAGAGACAGCAAAGGACTTGGAAGAGCAGTTGAACGGAATGGACAGTGTCTTGAAAGGAGGATATAAGATGAACATCAACAAAAGCAAAACGAGGATAATGGAATGTAGTCAAATTAAATCGTGTGATGCTGAGGGGATTAGATTAGGAAATGAGACACTTAAAGTAGTAAATGAGTTTTGCTATTTAGGGAGTAAAATGACTGATGATGGTCGAAGTAGAGAGGATATAAAATGTAGACTGGCAATGGCAAGGAAATCGTTTCTGCAGAAGAGAAATTTGTTAACATCGAGTATAGATTTAAGTGTCAGGAAGTCGTTTCTGAAAGTATTTGTATGGAATGTAGCCATGTATGGAAGTGAAACATGGACGATAACCAGTTTGGACAAGAAGAGAATAGAAGCTTTCGAAATGTGGTGCTACAGAAGAATGCTGAAGAGAAGGTGGGTAGATCACGTAACTAATGAGGAGGTATTGAATAGGATTGGGGAGAAGAGAAGTTTGTGGCACAACTTGACTAGAAGAAGGGATCGGTTGGCAGGACATGTTTTGAGGCATCAAGGGATCACAAATTTAGCATTGGAGGGCAGCGTGGAGGGTAAAAATCGTAGAGGGAGACCAAGAGATCAATACACTAAGCAGATTCAGAAGGATGTAGGTTGCAGTAGGTACTGGGAGATGAAGAAGCTTGCACAGGATAGAGTAGCATGGAGAGCTGCATCAAACCAGTCTCAGGACTGAAGACCACAACAACAACAGCACTCTGGTAAGCTTTTTCATTGCCCTAAAATAACTGAGACTAGCAAATCACATTCCCTACTTTGTTTAAAACTGGTTTAACTGTAAAGACTGCGTCGACACATGTACTCCTATCTTGAAGTCCACGCACCCAGCTACAGAGGAAACTCACTGATGAATTCCTCCTATGAAATGCACACAACAATAATAATAAAAAATTCATCTCTTAGTTGAACAGATATTTCTGGATCTCTTGTTCGGATTTCGATAAGGAAATTCGTTTGTCGATGCATTCTCTACATTTTCTGTTGGGAGATTTTCACAGGACGCAATCTGTATTGTATTCCGCGGCGTGCCAGACAGCCAGTCGCCCGTGGTTCAATATGCAATTGGTTCTTGCATTTTTTCCATTATTTGTCGCTTCCGCGAATAATTTTTAATGAAAAAAAATGCCGAGTTGCACTGAGTTTTGGAATCCACTTTATACTTTAGTTCACCGTATACCTGTCGGCCCTGGAAAAACGGTGGCTGGAAACCGTGTGGTCGCAGGCTCGAATCTCGGTTGGAGGACGGAAATTTTCAGTCTGACGTTGATCAAGATTATACCTCACTAGCCGATTAGTAGACACCAGGGCGCAAGTGGTTCGTCAAACTGTAGATTCCCTCTCCCTACCTGGATAACTGAGGTGGGTTAGGGAAACGCAGGTCGCTGAAGTGGCGTCCAAACTAAAGATTTCCACCGGCCCTTGAGTCATTCTCCATAACTGACTGCAAGTCAGTTCTAAACTCGGAGAAACGGAACGCATAACCACCTTCAGTAGGAACATGCATCGAAAAGCAATGCCGTGTTCAGACCAACCTACCAGTCGAGAATACCTTTGCGTACTGTGCTGTAAACACTCCGCAATCGTTTGTGAAACTTAACGACTCATTCTGTAAACGCTGGAAGAACATTTTAGAAAAGGACGAATTTCGCGTTTTGTAAATGTGCAGTTTTCTGGGAATTCATGCACTCCAGCAGTCCATTAAAACATACCACACTGTGTGTGTGTGTGTGTCTTTTAGTGAGTTAACGTGCAAGGTCATCCTCTTTTTCGTGATTGGGGAGCTCCCAAGACTGCTCTCTCCAACAGTTTCTGGGAAGCAGTGCCTACGTCATGCCTTTTACGTCACACTGGCCACTCGCCGCTCACACAGACCTCAGAAAGTCTGCAAGCGACCATCCATCGCTGCTCTGCGAAGTCGACATGAAAGGTTTATAGAGAAATGTGTTCTACACAAGGAATCTGTATAATGAAGCAGATCAGAATTTATATCTAACAAGTTATTATTTGCTTGGTGAATAAGTTCGTAGCATTTTTGTTTTGCATATTGGTATTCCGGTTGCTATGAGTTCATTTATCGATTTTTTTATTTATAGTTCACTATTGCTATTTAAGTATACATACTGTCATTTGGAGTTAGTGAGTGGAGCTGTGGACGCTAGAAGATGGAGTGCCCAGTGGAGAAATTGGAACACTGCCGACGTATTCGTCTGTTTGAGTTCAGTAGAAGGCTGAGACCAGCGGAGGCAGCCAGAAATATTTGCTACGTGTATGGGGACAATGCCATTGGGCAGAACATGGCAAGTTTATGGTTAAGGAGGAACGTTTCGACATTTAGTGACTCTCCACGTTCAGGAAGAAATGTTCAAATGTTCAAATGGCTCTAAGCACTATAGGATTTAACATCTGAGGTCATCAGTCCTGTTCAGGAAGACCTTCGGAATTTGATGAAGGCATTTTAAACGCGTTAACCCACAATGATCCACGTCATTGTACTCGAGAATTTGCAAATGTTATGAACTGTGATCATTCCACTATCGTGTGAGATTTGTATGCAATGGGGAAGGTTCAAAAATCGGACGTATGGGTACCGCATGTTCTAATCCAGCGGGTGACCATACGTGCGTCTTTGTTTGCTCATCATCAATTGGCACGTGTACAACAGCGACCATTCCTATCCTGGTGACTAGAAACGGTGTCTTTATGCTATCATAAGTAAAAGAAAAGAGTGATTGAGCCGAAACAAAGCAGTAACTTCCCGTACAAAGACCTGCGCGTATCCACAGAAGTCAATGTTACGCATCTGGTGGAACAGCGACGGTGTGGTTTACTACGAATTGCTTCGGCGAGGTGTAATAACTATCACTGCTGACATTTACTGTAATAACCGATGTCTTGCAGATGCAATCCAAGAACAACGACCAGGAAGACAGCAGAAAAGTGATGCTACTCCATGATAACGACCGCCCGCATTCTGCTAGACTGACAAAAAGCACTATACAGGAGTTGCGTTGGGAAGTCATCCCGTATCCATCTCATTCACCAGATCTTGCACCCTAAGACTTTCACCTTTTCCACTCTTTATCGAACGATCTTCAGAGAACTTCCTTTCAGGATGAAAGTACGCTCCGAATGCGGGTCAACGAATTTTTCGT
The DNA here is from genome assembly GCF_023898315.1 of Schistocerca nitens. Taxonomy (NCBI): domain Eukaryota; kingdom Metazoa; phylum Arthropoda; class Insecta; order Orthoptera; family Acrididae; genus Schistocerca; species Schistocerca nitens. The sequence continues at coordinate 979,246,597 of NC_064615.1, read as the reverse complement.
GTCGAAACCACGTGATTTCTACAGTCACAGAATCGAAAAGTTATCGCAGCGTTGGCAGGCAGCTGTAAATAGTGAGGGAGAATACATTACAGATGACTTAAATCTCTGTTACGTGTATCTGTTGTGTTTATTAAATAAAGGATAACGCTACGAACTTATGCACTAACCCAATAAATGGGAAATGCACTATCAATGGCAAACAAGAGCAATAGCTCTCATAAGGAGGTCTATGAAAATGTTCTAGTATTTGGGTTTTTTTTTTTTTTGAGAATATACATCTAGAGCACAGAATTGTGTGCAAGTGAATAACATACTACAGAAAAACACGAAAAAAAGAGGACCTAAGCGTTAAAGTGTGGTACTACACAAGGATATTGGAGATTAAATGAACTGGTAAGAAATTGAAAGATTTCCGCAGTGTCAGCGAGGAAAAGGGGATGTCGAAAAGAATGCCTAGTAGAAGAGACAAGAAGACAGGTAGTGTGATAAGAGAGGAAGTGTTTCCATGGTGCCAGTGGGAACCGTAGGGTGAAAATTGCAGACTATTAGAATATGCACAGTTAATAGTTGAAAAATATAAGGTGGAGTTTCTACTGCGAGCTGAGAAGGTTGTCACACATGCGGAATTCATGGCGGGTCACATCAAACCAGTCACAAGGCTGTTGACCGAAAGTAAGAAGGAGATTATCAGTGCATAAAAGGAACGAAAACTAGAACAGATCTGAAAGATTACTTTCACAGAATTGGGCACTGATTTACTAGAATGCAATGCAAAGTGCATGACTACTTCGGGAATTGGTTTTCCAGCTTCTTTCTTCATGCAGTGTGTGAACGTATACCGTTTAAGTATCGCGTCTGTCAAATTGTCGTATCGTATCACCTAGTGGTTCAATTTCGTTTATCATGTTGAGACAGACTATTTCTTTCTTTCTGCGGATCGCCTTCGGGAGCGCTTTTGTGATTACTAATGTTTCTGGACCTCATTACGAGTAAAGGACCCGCTGAAACTTGACAGAATTTTGTACACTTGTATGGGAACTCAGAGAATAAAAATACTTATGTGTCATCGGTTAGGGCATGGTTTCACAAGTCTTCGGTGAAATATACGTTGAGTCCAGTGCACTTTATGTACTGTTACAGGTGTCTAAAGATATCTTATCTGTAACACCCAGTTAAATCCACAGGGAGCGTCCAATGGACGTTACATCCACATCCTTACTGCTGTAGTATTGTTTCCATCGCACCTCACTCTTACATGACGACTGCATCCTGCAGCTTCCGCGAAAAGGTATTCTTGGTATATTGTAACAAATCATGAACACACATTTTATTTCAGTGCAATACAATGGATTGATTTAACATAACAATATATTGACATATTTAGCTGATATTTTAATCTAACACGTCGGTTATAAGAGGTTAGAGATGTATTGGAAAGAAGAATAAAATTAATAAATATCTACATCTACATCTATATCTACATGGATACTCAGCAAATCACATTTAAGTGCCTGGCAGAGGCTTCATCGAACCACCTTCACAATTCTATATTGTTCCAATCTCGTATAGCGCGCGGAAAGAATGAACACCTATATCTTTCCGTACGAGCTCTGATTTCCCTTATTTTATCGTGGTGATCGTTCCTCCCAAAGTAGGTCGATGTCAACAAAATATTTTCGCATTTGGAGGAGAAAGTTGGTGATTGGAATTTCGTGAGAAGACTCCCTCGCAACGAAAAACGCCTTCTTTTAATGATGTTCAGCCCAAATCCTGTATCATTTAAGTGACACTCTCTCCCATATTTCGCGATAATACAAAACTTGCTGCCTTTCTTTGAACTTTTTCGATGTACTCAGTCAGTCCCAGGCTTATCTGGTAAGGATCCCACACCGCGCAGCAGTATTCTAAGAGGCCGGACAAGCGTAGTGTAGACAGTCTCCTTAGTAGGCCTGTTACATTTTCTAAGTGTACTGCCAATGAAACGCAGTCTTTGATTAGCCATATCCACAACATTTTCTATGTGTTCCTTCCAATTTAAATTGGTCGTAATTGTAATTCCTAGGTATTTAGTTGTATTTACGGCTTTTAGATTAGACTGATTTATCGTGTAACCGAAGTTTAACGAGTTCCTTTAGCACTCATGTTAATGATCTCACACTTTTCGTTATTTAGGGTCAACTGCTACTTTTCGCACCATTCAGATATGTTTTCTAAATCGTTTGGCAGTTTGTTTTGATGTTCTGATGACTTTATTAGTCGATAAACGACAGCATCATCTGCAAACAACCGAAGACGGCTGCTCAGATTGTCACCCAAATCGTTTTTATAGATAAGGAACAGCAAAGGGCCTATAACACTACCTTGGGGAACGCCAGAAATCACTTCTGTTTTACTCGATGACTTTCCGTCATTTACTACGAACTGTGACCTCTCTGACAGGAAATCACAAATCCAGTCACATAACTGAGACAATATTCCATAAGCACGCAATTTCACTACGAGCCGCTTGTGTGGTACAGTGCCAAAGCCTTCCAGAAATACGGAACAGATCTGAAATCCATTGTCAATTGCACTCAACACTTCATGTGAATGAAGAGCTAGTTGTGTTTCACAGGAACGATGTTTTCTAAACTGTGTGTCAATAGACCGTTTTCTACGAGGTAATTCATAATGTTCGAACACAATATATTTTCCAAAATCCTGCTGCATATCAGTGTTAACGATATGGGCCTGTAATTCAGTGGCTATCTCTTACAACCTTTCTTGAATATTGGTGTGACCTGTACAACTTTCCAGTCTTTGGGTACGGATCTTTCGTCGAGCGAACGGTTGTATATGATTGTCAAGTATGGAGCTACTGCATCAGCATACTCCGAAAAGAACCTAATTGGTATAGTCTGGCCCAGACGACTTGCTTTTATTAAGTGATTTAAGTTGCTCACTACTCCGAGGATATTTACTTCTACGTTACTCATGTTGGCAGCTGTTCTCGATTCGAATTCTGGAATATTTACTTCGTCTTCTTTTGTGAAGGCATTTCGGAAGACTGTGTTTAGTACCTCTGCTTTGGCAGCACTGTCTTCGATAGTACCTCCATTGCTATCGCGGAAAGAAGGCATTGATTGTTTCTTGCCGCTAACATACTTCACATACGACCAAAATCTTTGGATTTTTTGCATATATTGTGAAATAGTTGTCAAATCACAAAGGTTTTTGGAAGAAGTCTCTGCAAGACAACATGACATTAGCACCGAACAGAATACTCATAACGCCCGGATTCCCGGGTTCGATTCCCGGCGGGGTCAGGGATTTTCTCTGCCTCGTGATGACTGGGTGTTGTGTGCTGTCCTTAGGTTAGTTAGGTTTAAGTAGTTCTAAGTTCTATGGGACTGATGACCATAGATGTTAAGTCCCATAGTGCTCAGAGCCATTTGAACCCAATACTCATAACGCGCTATGTATTCTGAAAACATCATTCTTGTGAGTCCAACTGTTAGTTTCTTATTTAGACAGTTGTTTCGTAGATTATTTTGACGCCTTTTTTCCGTTGAAATGATGTGGAACAAGTCACTTTACAGGATAGTACGCACACGTGATTAGTAAGATTCGTTTCAGTGAGTGGCTACACGTTGACCATTTATAGGTTCCCAAATGGCACATTGCCTTAAATTAGCATTGTTAAACACATATTTTTCAGTGTTAATGATGCAACTACGCTTAGAAGTAGTTTTTTTTTTTTTAATTTTATCACAGACTACCAGCCCCTAAATAAAAGTTCGCCTGTGGAACTCAACGAGTAGTCGAGAAGAATTGATTTTGCGTTAGATTGAAAACTTGCTTTACTACCTGTCAGACATTTTGTGTTATTGGGAAAATAATCAAAATTTTTATGGTTGCATATTGAAGTCCTTTCTGAGCCACTAACAGCTGTAATAATGATAATGAGCAGCGGAGGTCACTTTTGTTTCTAGTATTAGGTATGAACATCGCAATTCTTTCTCCTCGCACACACACACACACACACATGCTCGCTTTTGTGCCTTTAATACTTTCTTTCCGATTGATGAGTTACCCCAGAGAATTATTACGTATTACATTACTGAGTGGAAATATGCAAAAGATGTTAGAAGTTGATTGTTGGTTTGCAAGCGCAGCAGTTACACGAAGAGAAAAAGAAGCTGGACTCAATTGTTTGAGCAGCTCAGTAATATTTTTCTTCCATTTCAATTTTTCATCTATACATACATCCAAAAATTTAGAGTATTCGATGTGTTTACTGATTCTTGTTCAAGCGCTACATCAATATTTGGCATGACTCTGCTCTAGAGAACTGAATATAGTAAGTTTTCTCAAAATTGAGGGAGGGTCCAGTTTCAGAGAACCACTTAATAATTTTTTGAAAAATAAGATTGACAATTTCTTTTGTTACTTTCTCTGTAACGGAATATACCATAACAATTATAACGCTAGTACAGTCTGCAGAAAGTAGCAGTTTTGCTTTGGATATGATGGCATATCTATTGGACTTGATGGAATCACAGTCCAAATGGTGAAAATTGTTATTGAGCTTCTACTGCCCACTACAACAGATATCGTCCACCACTCCTTAACCACAAGTTTTTCCCCTAAGATCCGGAAACAGGGCGTAGTTAAACCAGTACCAAAAAATGACGTTGCCACAGTACCCTCCGTTTGACAACCTATTTGCATTCTTCCTGCACTGTCCAAGGCCTTAAGATGTATAGTCCACGACCAGCTAACAAACCACCTAACTACAAATAGCCTGCTAGATGCATACCAATCGGATTTCCGTAAACATTACAGCGCAACATCTGCCTTAATAAAGGTAACAAATGCCCTGAAGCTTGGCATGGATGCACAGGAGGTGAGGAGGTGACTATCACGTCCCTGTTATACTTCAGCAAAGCCTTTGACAGTGTCAGCAATGACATTTTACTTGCCAAACACAGCAAGCTAAATTTCTTACCTAGTGCAGTGCAACGATTTCGCTCATACCTGACGTCTCTCCACATGCAGAACCATAAAGTCACAATGGAGGGAGGCAGTATCAGGCGTCCCCCAGGGCTCGGTGTTAGTTCCTATACTATTTTCATTGTATGCCAATGGTGGGTCATCAGTTTCGTCCTATTGTAAATTGCACAAGTATGCTGATGACCTACGTTTATATAATACTGACCTGTGCGCACTAACAAAATGGGCACAGATTATAGGGTTGAAGCTCAACCAATCCAAAACGCAAGCTGTACTGGCTGGTTGTTCTAGACACATTAACCCAAAATATCGAGTACTCCTACTGTCTTTAACCCTAAATTGGACAGACATAAATTTCTCTCCTTCAGCATAGAGTCTAGGAGTAAAAACAGACAAAAATCTTAATTGAACTGAGCACGTAACTGCAATGTGGAGGAAGATGTTAGCAACTCTCCATGTCCTACAAAAATGTAAAAAGCTATTCCCTCTTGACCTGAAGAACAAACTTGTACAAACACCTATACTTCCAACTGTTGACTACAGCGATGTTATATCTTTCATCATATTTCACCGTCATAAACACTGCTATCCTGACTGGATGCAGACAAGTACAGACATTTTCATATCCTCTATCTTCTCTACTGTCTCATCAACGGACACTGTCCTTCTTATGTCTCTTCGACGACATTAATGCATTTACAACATAACAACATGGAAGAAACAATCGTTTCCATCACAGCAAAATCCTTTCTGTCCCACTGCATCATTCAATCACTTCGTCCAAGTCCGCTTCAATACTGTAGCAGGAACCCGACTCTGGAATAATTTCCCACATTGTATCAGACAATAACATCTCCAGCTTCAAAAGACGGTTTATGTCATTCTATTAAAGCAACAATGAGGATTACTATTGTCCCTGTAAGCACTAGTTATCATCGTATATCCTCCTATCCAACCAGATATTCCTCTTTCCCAGTATTCTTAGCTGACGCTGTGTCCTTTAGTATCCGATTCTCATAACTCGCTATATCAATAATATCTATCTTGTACAGCTATAAATTCTTTTTATATCTGCATTAACGTTATTGTTATTACTGCCACTATTATTTTTATAATTATTACTATTATGACTATTAGTGGCAGCAGCAGCAGCATCAATAGTACAAGTACTGCTAGCATTAACTTCGTTATTTCATAGTCAGTGTTATTAACTCAATTTGCCACTTCATATACTCAAATCATTTTAATACTAGTCTATTTGTCGTATTAAAATAGTTTTTTATTAGGAAACTGTGATGTAAAGAAGGTACTTTATGTTCGCAACCCTGGTCTGATGTGAGACATGTCCTGATGACCCTAGTTAGATGAGCTTAAATAAATAAGTAAATAAATAAACAAATAAAAATAAAGTAAGTTTTTCCAAGAGAGTAACGCACAATCAAAAGCATTGGATAGATCACAAAAAATACTATTTGGCGGTAATTTATTATTGAAGACCCGTAATATTTGGTAAGCGAATGTAAAAATAGCATTTTGAGACATACAACTGAAAATCCAGTTCTGATATGCGAAGTAAATTGTTTCTACATAAATGTAAGATTACTATTACTGGCGAAACCTGGGCATACGCGGCCCAAACGTACGATTACACTTCCAAAATTCAGGAGAATTGCCCCAGTCGGTTCATGAACAAGTAACACTAAAGTAATGAATGCTCCGTATGTACTCAAACCACTGTCGATGAAAAGTTAAACATCAAGCTTTCTTCAGTCATATTAATTTACTCTAGACATGAGAATTCATATTGTGGAATTTTTATCGCACCGTGTGAAATTTGCGTTCCTTGTGCTGTCTGTTTCCTAAAAGTGTTATGCGAATCGTCGTGACATACAGATACCTGTATGTCAAACACCAATTAAACTCCTTCCCTACATACTAACTTAAAAACTATTTAACCTTCCTCCCTCTTTTCCTTAGCCACTTTAGGTAACCCTAGTGATGGTTCTTCACATAAAATCACCATTCATCACCACCTACAGTCTTCAGTAGCGAAAAAACATATCATTCTTATCTCCTTGAACAGAAATTAAATCGCTTCAGAGAACTTGCAAATTATAAATGATCTTGATTTGCAATCTCAAAAACATTAATGGTATAAAAATTTTATTACATGTAACCTTCGATTTTAATGCATTAGAGCTCGCTGTTTCTTTTATATTGTTCATCAAGCGGCAACAATCACAGGCTAGACACGCCCGACTATCGGGTTCAGCTGTCCACTGCAACCATCTTCAGAACTAAAAATAAATGAAAAATGTCCTATGAACCTAATTAAAAATTGACTGTCATTTACAATAAAGTAACAGCCAAAAGGTAATCATAAAAAAACACGCTTAGAAATAATGAACGTGAGATGTTGAGCCCTTGGGTTGTCATACTGAAACGGCTTATCGCGTAATTAGCAAAAAGCCCTAGCCTTCAGTATTTGTTACTAAAACAAATCTTTGCATTAATCATAACAATGTTTGACCTAAGACTGGTCATTGTCCTAATATCTCCTATAGTAAAGCATAATTATAAGAAATTGTGCATCCTTAAATATTAAATGTGTGTCCATACACGCTACTCGAGATATTTTAGTCGTTCGACTTAATTTTTCTCTCGCTGACTGACATGTTGATACAGTATTGAGAAAGCGTCTGCTTACTTTTATTCAGTGATTTAGCTCTGGTTTAGAAGATTTCTGTTCTACTTCATTACTGATAACTTTGTAGGCATTTTATTCCATTCTTTCCTTGCCGACTGAGGTTTTGCAGTCGCTACATCACTATATATACATATAGGTAGGGGTCTGCACGAAAATGAAAAAAAAGTGATATCCGAATTCGCACAGCATTCATAAGACTCATTATCCGCATCCGCGAGTTCCGCAGATATCTAAATGTAGGGAAGAAAAGCCGCTCAATAATCTTGTCAGCGAAGTCATTTTACGTTTCGAAGCTACTTGTGGAAATGGGTTTCCCAAGAGCACGTGGTTCCACGTAAGGTGGGCCCACGTAAGGTGCAATGAGTGTCACAGAATAGTAGCTCTCTGGAGCGCTCACTATTAGAGATGGGTCGTTCGCGAACTAACGGGTCCAAAGGAACGGTTCACCAATATGAACGGGACGAGCGAGGAACGAATTCTAAGGAACGGTCTTTCACAGTTCACTTCGGTCGCGGTTTTCTACTTATAGTTCCAGGGAACGGGAAACGGTCGGTCTCTTTCCCGAACGGCACATCGGCCGGTCCCGTTCCCGCCTGTCTCGGTCTCGGTCTCGCCCGGCCTGCCTCGTCCACCTTCGCGTGGCCACTCGTCGCAGTTCCACTGCTGACTGCTCATAGTTCAGTTTCGATTTGTTGTTCGTTTCGTTCGCTTCGCACGTCCGTTCTAGATCTGTTCAAACCTTTTTTGTACTCTGAACTTCTGGTTCTCTTCGTATTCTATTCAGCGTCCACACCCAGCAATTAAAATGTATTTTATAATTAAGTAAATTACATAAAAATTACGTGGTATGTAATACATACATCTTTTCAGGTAATAAAACGGCGTATCAGCTTACTTGACTATTTCGATAAGCAGCAGAAGAAATATTTGTAAAAAAACCAAGATTTTTTGCTATTATACATGCAAAGGACTTCGGCACGGCACACACGAGTGGCCATTTCCCGTCTTTTTTTGATCCAAGGTAAAACAGCATGTTCATTGTTATGGAAGGCAGACCGACTTACAACGGAATGAAGCCCACGCTTTCCCACAATATTATTTCAGTGGCACAGGGTGGCGCACGCAAAATCGGCCCCGAGTGTTAGACTGCTCATTGTCACTTACCAGCCGTCATCTATTCTTTCGAAGTTGTTTGCATTAGCTTATTTGTTATTTCTTCACTGCCTAATTATTACATGTTTACCTATTCTGCTCGTAGCGGTCAACAAATCGTACGTAACTGGCGAACAGTATGTACTCGGGGCCGGTTTTTCGTGCGCCACATTATATTATTTCACTGCGATCAGCCACATAATGCTACAGCTGGCTAAACGAGATGTTTTGCAGAATCACGAAAATTACAAGTGTCTGAGAATTCTGTTATGAACAAAAACTCTGTGGTCTAGGGGGCAGGCAAGTGCCCTCTTTGACGCCTTCCATCTTGAGTCACCTATGCTACTAATTTTCAATTTTTCATAAGAACCATATACCAAGCACAATGAACGGTGAACGAGTAAAAATGAACCGTTCCCAAAAAAGAGCGATCACCAGTGAACTAGTTCCCAAGGATGAACGACTTTGCCCATCTCTACTCACTATAGCGGCTCAGAGACCTTGTGGCGTGGGCGCTGCTGTCATGCCAGACGGAGCCGACTGGCCGCAAAGCCCCGCTGTGTCGGCCCCGTTGATAGTTCACAGCAAGCGAAAATGCTCCCTAGTGTGCAAGGCCACTTAACTGCTCACAGCGAGCAACAATGTTCCAAGAGCCGGCGCAGCCTGTTCTAGAACGATACAACAGTCAAGCATGTTAAACGTGTAGGTAATTAACAATTAACAGATCATCATTATTTAGTTTCATAATACTTAGAAGTTAAATTTTCTGGTTGGGAATAACGAAAACACTAAAAATGCACTATAAGACGAAAAAAGTTAAAAAAATTGACACACCACTGACGAATTATCCGAAAGGGGGAAATCGGTAGATGTGATGCACATGTGCAGACAAATAAATGATTACAATTTCAGAAAAATTCGATCATTTACTCAAGAGAAAGAGCGTCACAAATTGGTCCTTATGCAAGCAGTTATTCGACATGGCATTGATTGACAGAGTTTCTGGATTTTATCATGGGGAACATCGTGCCAAATTCTGTCCAACTGACGCGCTAGGTCGTCAAAATCCCGAGATCCTTGAAGGACCTTGCCCATAATGCTCCAGACGTACTCAATTGGGGAGAGACCCGGTGACTCTGCTGGGCAGGGTAAGATTTTGAAGCACGAACACAAACAGTAGAGATTCTCGCCGTGTGAGGGTGGACATTATCTTGCTGAAACGTAAACCCAGAATGCTTGCCATTAAGGGCAACAAATCGGGACGTAGAATATCGTCGGCACACTGCACTGCCGTAAGGATGCCGCGGGTGACAACCAAAGGAGTCGTGCCACTAAATAAAATAGCATCCCAGACGATCACTCCTGGTAGTTAGGTCGTATATCGGGCGGCTGCCACGTTTGTATCCCATCGCTGACCGGTGTGTTCCAGACATATCTTCACTGATCGTAGTAGTTCAGTTCGAAGCGGGGCTCATCACTAAAGACAATTCTACTCCAGTCAGTGAGATTCCAGGCCGAAGACGTGTCTGGTGGCGTTCTGGACTGTGGTGGGATGCCTACCTGACTGTCTCCCGCCATACTGTCCGACAACAAGGAGTGATGGTCTGGGCTGTCTTTTCATTTCACAGCAGAACCCCTTTGATTGTCATCCGCGGCAACGTTACAGCACAGCAGTACTTTGAGGATATTCTACACCCCGATGTGTTGCACTTCATGGCAAACCATCCTGGGCTTATGCAGGGTGTTTATAAATGAATATCGGGGTTTTAACGCTTTATAATATTTAGTATATTAAACTTACAATTATAAATGATACATCAAATGAAAGAGCAACTCAAACAGTTTTCCCATGAACCTTCCAAATTTTCAATGTGAGCACCATTTGTCACACTCCACACATCAATTCTATAGCCGAGTTCTTCCCAAACGTCGATAAGTGTGTCTTCAGTGATGGTAGCAATAGCTGCTTCAATCCGGTATCTTAATTCAGGGACGTCTGCTGGTAGCGGAGGCACGTACACACGATCCTTGATGAAGCCCCAAAGGAAAAAATTGCATGGCGTTAGGTCGGGTGAACGTGGAGGCAATGCAAAGCAAGCCCTGTCATTGGGCCCCTTGGGTACAGTGAAGTTCAACCAATCGTGTACTTCGCTATGCCAGTGAGGTGGCGCACCATCTTGTTGAACAATGAAGTTCTCTGGCTCATCTTCTTCCAACTGAGGGAAGAGACATTGCTCTAGTGTATCAAGGTAGGAATGCCAGTTTCAGTAGGTTCACCATAAAGTTTCCACTGGGATTCGGCACAAAAAACAGTCACTTTAGAGGAATCTCGTTGCATTTGTACCACTGTGAAGATTTTCTGAGCCCCAGATGCGCGCATCGTGTTAACATGTCCACTAAGGTGAAAGGTCGATTCATCACTGAAGACAACATGATCCAGAAAATCATCATCATGAAACAACAGTTCGTTTGCGAAGTTGGCACATAATCCATGGTCTGCCGGCTGTAAAGCCTGTAATAACTGTAAATGGTAAGGATGTAGTTGTTCGCATTTCCTTAAAACTTTCCAAACAGTCGACACGGGAACTTGTAATTCACTACTAACCTTCCAGACTGATTTCTTTGGGCTATGACTGAACGACTCTCTCACTCGCTCAACAGTCTCTTCACTAACTCTTGGTCGTCCTGTGCTCTCCCCTTTACAAAGACAGCTGGTATCTTCAGATTGATGGTATCATCTACAAATGTTATTATCACTTGGAGGATCACAACCGAACTTCAGCCGGGACGCACGTTGCACATTAACTACAGATTCGGTCTTTGCAAACTGCAAAACACAAAACGCTCTCTGTTCACTAGTCGCCATCTTAGCTACTACCGCTGTCTAGCGGATTGCGGCGGAAACATTGAGCGTTGTGCATGCCCACTGGCGCCAAACAAAACTGTTTGAGTTGCTCTTTCATTTGACATATCATTTAAACTATAAGTTTAATGTAATAAATATTATAAACCATTAAAACCCGGATATTCATTTATAAACACCCTATATTTCAGCGGGATAATTCCCGCCCACATACGGCGAGAGTTTTTACTGCTTCACTTCGTGCTTGCAAAACCCTACCTTGACCTGTAGGGTTGCCGAATCTCTCCCCAGTTAAGAACGTTCGGATCATTATGGGCCGGGCCCAGCCAACCATTTAACACGCCATTGGGCAGAATCCGGCACGATATCTTTCAGGAGGACATCCAAAAACTCTAACCAATCATTGATAAGCCGAATAAGTGCTTGCATAAAGGATGGAGGTGAACCAACTTGCTCAGATTGTGAATCTCCTTTTCTTCAATAAACCACCCATTTTTTTCTGAGATTATAATCATTTGTACATGTACGTCACATCTACCAATTGCCGTCACATTTGAATAATTCCTTCTTGACCCACCGATTTTTCTTTTTTTCTTTTTTTGGTATCTCGAGGAAGGTATTTTTAATGGTGTTAGAAAGCTTATCATACCTTCCAATATTTTTTGTCAACAAAGCCAGTTAATAAATTGTCTTGATTATCTCAGACTAAATCGCTAGTGCTTCGAAACACTGCCATTTAACTGACTCAAACACGTCTAGTTTGCTGTCACATTGTGTGTCCGTTTCTACTTTCTAAGACTTCTGTAGGTGGTTCGGAAGACCAGATCCTATACAGAATTATGGAGACAGCTTGCAAGAATTTATTAATCGCTATCCACTTTACTTGTTATTGATGTGCTCCAGCACAGTATCAAGCATGTGCGATGAGCACGAGAGTCACTTATATTGACAATGTGCTGCTGTAATGTTTCGATCTCTGTTGCGAAGTTTTGTACAGTGCTGAACAAACAGAATGACCGTAATATAATTATCAGTTAATGTTTAATATTTTCTCCGCCTTTTTACACTCACTGTCGAAATTTCTGGTGCACAAGACGCGATCCTCAAGTTTTTCTTCTTCACTGTTAGCGTAAGGTACAGACACTACCATGTGCTTGATTTTATGGTACGAATAACTCCACATTCCGTTAGAGCCCCTCCTAAATATCTGAAAGCATTCGTGATCTCTCTATAAACAGCTGCATGGAGCCGATCGTCGGTTTAGTTTTAAATGTCTCGAAATAATGGTGGATGAGGTAGCAGTTTCTTGGCACTCACTGCACTGTATCAATAACGAACTGTGAAGTCTGTAGTAATCCAATTTTGTCAGCCAATTTCGGTTGAAAGAATGCGGAATTTTTTGTGGGACACCGTGGAATAGTCCCGCTTCAGACTCTATACCGTTTCGTGAAGTTCCAATAGGTTGCGGCGCTAGGCGTAGCCTTCAAAATGGCGTCTGTATTGGAGATGTTTTGGTAGAAAACGAGAGCACAGCAGGTATTCAAAGTCGCTTGCAGAAGAACCGCAGAGACCTGACAGCGAAAAAAAGCACGACGAGTCGTTGAGCGAGGATCCTGTCATCACCGCAACAAGGTCGCGCTAACCTGTCCGATCTCACTTTCATTGGTGGAGATCGACAGATCACAATCGAAAAACTCGCTGCTCAACTGGACGTCTCTCTTGGTAGTGTTGACATACTCGTCCGTCTGTTTGGGTACTCAAAGGTTGGTTCCTCGTCGGCTAAGACCGTAAAGAGTAATGAAGGACAATCTGTGAGGAACTGTTTGCGCTTTACGAGGCTAATCGTGACAATTTTTTGTCGAACATCGTCATAGGCGACGAAACGTGGGTTAATCATTTAGAATTGGAAAGAAAGTGGCAATTCATTAAGTGACGTCACATCACTTCTCCTTTGAAGAAAGCGTGGAGGGATAAGTACCTGCAGGCGCGCAGGAGATCCCGGGTTCGAGTCCCGGTCGGGGCACACGTTTTCAGCTTTCCTCATCGAGGTATATCAGCAACACCTGTCGGCAGCTGAGGGTTTCAATTAATTATCATTTATTCGAAGAAAAAGTTCAATGCCGCAGTCTCAGCCGGTAAAATCATGGTCTTCTGGGACTCTGATGGGGTTACTCCGTTTGAGGTCCTCCGTTATGATGAACAATCAACTCTGAAGTGCATTGTGCTACCCTCAGAAATTTGAAGAAAGAACTTTATGGTGTTCGTCGCCACAAAAATGCAAACGAACTTCTCCTTCTCCGAGACAAGCGCACCTGAGAGGAGCTCACCCATCTCCCTAGGGGAGCTCGTTAAACTTCATTGGACTGTTCTTCCTCATCCACGTTACAGGCCCGATCTCGCACCTTTCGATTTCCATCTGTTTGACCCAAGGAAGGCCGTACACCGCGGGAAGCAGTACATGGAAGATTGGGGAGTTTACTGATGTAGCATGACGTTGGCTCCAACGTCGACCAGTGGAGTGGTACCGCGCGTTCATCCAGGCCCTGCCAGTAAGGTGCCTTAAGGCAGTCGCGTAGAACGGAGATTATGTTGCAAAAAAAAAAAAAAAAAAAAAAAAAAGTCTTTTTGACCAGAAGAAAATGAATGAATGTGTGAATTCTTAAGGGACCAGTGGCCAGAGGAGTCGGGGATAACATTGTGTAATGGAATCCTGAATAAAACAAACCTGTCAAACCTGCTTTCATAAAAAGAATATGTTGTACTACTTATTGGACGTCTCTTGTATTTAAAACAGTTACTATATTGAAACTTCCTGGCAGATTAAAACTGTGCCGGACCGAGACTCGAACTCGGGACCTTTGCCTCTCGCGGGCAAGTGCTCTAGCATCTGAGCTACCGAAGCACGACTCACGCCCGGTCCTCACAGCTTTACTTCTGCCAGTACCTCGTATCCTACCTTCCAAGCTTTGCAGAAGCTCTCCTGCGAACCTTGCAGAACTAGCACTCCTGAAAGAAAGGGTATTGCGGAGACGTGGCTTAACCACAACCTGGGGGATGTCTCCAGAATGAGATTTTCACTCTGCAGCGGAGTGTGCGCTGATATGAAACTTCCTAGCAGATAAAAACTGTGTGGCGAACCGAGACTCGAACTCGGGACATTTGCCTTTCGCGGGCAAGTGCTCTGCCATCTGAGCTACCGAAGCACGACTCACGCCCGGTCCTAACAGCTTTACTTCTGCCAGTACCTCGTCTCCTACCTTCCAAACTTTACAGAAGCTCTCCTACGAACCTTGCAGAACTAGCACTCCTGAAAGAAAGTTTGGAAGGTAGGAGACGACGTACTGGCAGAAATAAAGCTGTGAAGACGGGGCGTGAGTCGTGCTTGGGTAGCTCAGATGGTCCCGGCACGGTAGCTCAGCGTGTTCGGTCAGAGAGCTGGTTGGCCGCTGTAATAATAAAAAAAGGAAACTGAGTGGAAGAATCAGCAAACGAACTTGAACGGATGTCATATGACGTCCGCAACGGCAAAAAAAAAAAAAAAAAAAAAAAAAAAAAAAAAAAAAAACAGCGGAAAGAAAGAAAGAAAAGATGGTAGAGCACTTGCACGCGAAAGGCAAAGGTCCCGAGATCGAGTCTCCGTACGGCACACAGTTTTAATCTGCCTGGAAGTTTCATATCAGCGCACACTCCGCTGCAGAATGAAAATCTCATTCAGTTACTATACTTTTTAATTTTAACCATATTTCGCAGCATCAGACGTGACTGTATTCAATACGTATGAAATAGAAAACGCCTTCAGTCACAACTTTTCGTGTTTTATTAAGTACACGATGCATTTCGGACACTGTGGATCCATCATCAGGTGTAATTCGTTCTTAATACATGCCTTATTTTTTATCTTGAATGAGGTAAAATGCATATTCCTGTCACGAAAAGGTTTGATGTTAGTTTATAAATTACATAAATAGCAGAAAAGATGAACAGTGTAAACTTATCAAATAACACAAGAAAAGCATTTTTGACGTTTTAGCACCAGCATACATTCATGCCTCTTGAATGAGGTATTATGTACGAAAACGATAGAGAAAAGAATGTATGCTGATGCTAAAACGTGAAAAACGCTTTTCTTGGATTATTTGATAAATTTACACTTTTCATCTTTTGCACTATTTCGCACATATTTTCCGCGTTTCACTTACGAAATTCATAACCTAACATCAAACCTTTTCGTGATAGGAATATGCATTACACCTCATTCAAGAGAAAAAAATAAAGCATGTATTAAGACGAATTACACCTAATGATGAACCCACAGGGTCCGAAATGCATCGTGTACTAAATAAAACACGAACAGTTGTGATTGAAGACGTTTTTTAATTCATACCTCCAGTTACTATACTACTTCGTCCAGGCGCATACACATGTTTAAATAGATTTGAAGCCCCAGTTCAGTGTCGAGTGTAAGAACACACTATTTTACACACAAAACAAGCCAGTATACCTTCGATTTTCTCACTGCCATCTAATACATAAACATTTTTTTTCCAAATCAGTGATTGCAGTTCGGCATCTCCAAATAACGTGAAATCACCTCGTTTCATCTTACTTCGAAGGACGTCCATGGCTCGAATTTTTAGCGATCTCACTAATGTTTACTCCGACAGATTCGTTACGTTGTGACTCAGACACTACAAAGCGGCAGCAGAGGGCAGCAGAAACTTGACAACTAGCACCTCTGAGGTAGCCTGTGGCCGGCGTTGCCATCCAGAACCGAGTGCACGAAAAGATAAGGTCGCCGTAACGCACTACGCACTTGGTGCAGGAGGTTCCCTGCGTGCGTCTCAGGCGATCGTAGCCGGATGGTAAGGACGGAAGCAGACTTCCGCTTTACCAGGGCCCACAGACTTCAAGTTTTCAGCTAACATTACATCAGCTGCCGATTCATGCAATCTCATTCACTGACCGCACCTAACACAATTTGACGAAAAGTGTATAACCACAAAGCAATTATTACTGCGAATAGCCACGGGTATCTGCGGACATCCGCAACAACACACGATTTTCTCCGCAAGGTAACAGCTACTGCGGACGTATCCGCGGATATCTGCATCCGCGCCGTCCTCTACGTATAGGACAGAACATAATTTTATCGTTAATTTCATTGTATATTCTTATAATTATTCAGATAGTTAAAGGAGATGAAAATTTAATAGTCATGGGGACCTAGAATTCGACATTAGGAAAGGAAGAGAAGGAAAAATAGTAGGTGAGTGTGGACTGTGACAAAGGAATGAAAGAGGAAGCCGCCTGGTAGAAGTTTGCGTAGAGCATAATTCCATCGTCTCTAACACTTTATGAATCACGAAAGGAGAATCTGTACGAGGAAGGGACCTGGACACACCCGAAGGTTGATTTTATAATGGTAAGACAGAGGTTTCGGATCCAGATTTTAAATTGTAAGACATTTCCAGGGGCAGATGTGGACACTCGCCACAACTTATTGGTTATGAACTGTACACTATAACTGAAGAACTTGCAAAAAAGTAGGAATTTAAGGAAATGGGACCTGGATAAACTGAAAGAACCAGAGGTTGTTGAGAGTTTCAGAGGGAGCATTAGGGAACGACTGACAAGAACCGGGGAAAGGAATACAGTAGAAGAACAATGGGTAGCTTTGAGAGATGAAATAGCGAAGGCAGCAGAGGATCAAGTAGGTAAAAACGCGAGGGCTAGTAGAAGTCCTTAAATAACACGAGAGACATTGAATTTAATTGAGGAAAGGAGACAATAAAAAATGCAGTAGTGAAGCGAGCGAAAGGGAATACAAACGTCTAAAAAATGTGATTAACAGGCAGTGCAAAATGGCTGAGTGACAATGGCTACAGGACAATTGTAAGGATTTTGAAGCGTTTATCACTTGGGCTACTATAGATATCGGCCACAGTAAAATTAAAGAGACCTTTGGAGAAAAGAGAACCACCAGTATGAATATTAAGAGCTCAGATGCAAAACCAGTCCTAAGGAAAGAAGGGAAAGCTGAAAGATGGAAGGAGTGTGTAGATGTAGTTGAGAGCACTACTGTAGAAATGGAAAAGTATGTAGATAAACATGAGATGGGAGGTATCATACTACGTGAAAAATTTCACAGAGTACTGAAAGACCTACATCGACACAAGACCCCGGCAGTAGACAACACTACGTTAGAACTACTGACAGCCTTGTGAGAGCCATCCATGACAAAACTCTCCCATCTGGTAAGCAAGATGTATGAGACAGGCGAAATACACTCAGACTTCAAGAAGAGTATAATAATTCCAATTCCAAAGAAAGCATGTGCTGGCAAGTGTGAAAATCACCGAACTATCAGTTTAATAAGTCATGGTTGCAAAATATTAACACAAATTCTTGACGGGAGAATGGAAAAACCGGCAGAAGCCCACCTCGGGGAAAACCAGTTTGGAATGCGAAGAAATGTAGGGACGCCTGAGGCAATACTGACCCTATGACTTCTCATAGAAGATAGGTTAAGAAAAGGCAGACCTACCTTTATGCATTTGTAGATTTAGAGAAAGCTTTTGGCATTGTCGACTGGAATGCTCTCTTTGAAATTCTGAGGATAGCAGGGGTGAAATACACGGAGCGAAAGGCTATTTACAACTTGTACAAAAACGAGATGGCAGGTATAAGAGTCGAGGGGCATGAAAGGGAAGCAGTGGCTGAAAAAGGAGAAAGACAGGGTTTAGCCTATTCCCAACGTTATTCAATCTCTACACTGAACAAGCAGCAAAGGAAACCAAAGAAAAATTGGGAGAAGAAATTAAAGTTCAGGGAGAAGAAATAAAAACTTTGAGGCTTGCCGAGGACATTGTGACGACAAAGGACTTGGAAGAGCAACTGAACGGAATGGAAAGGAGGATATAAGATGAACATGAACAAAAGCAAATCTAGGATAATGGAATGTAGTCTAATTACATCGGGTGATGTTGACAGAACTAGATTATGAAATGAGATACTTAAAGTAACAGACGAGTTTTGCTATTTGGGCAGTAAAATAACGGATGATGGTCCAAGTAGAGAGGATATAATATGTAGACTGGTAACGGTAAGAAAAGTGTTACTGAAGAAGAAAAATTTGTTAACATCGAATTTTCTGAAAGTATTTGTATAGAGTGTAGCCATATGTGGTAGTGAAACATGGACGATAAACAGTATAGATATTAAAAGTATAGATGCTTTTGAAATGTGGTGCTACAGAAGAATCCTGAATATTAGATTGGTAGAGCACTTAACTACTGAAGAGGCACTAACCAGGATTGAGGAGAAAAGAAACTTGTGGCACAACCTAACTAGAAGAAGTGTTCGGTTGGTAGGACACATTCTGAGACATTAAGGGATCACCATTTTAATCCTGGAGGCAAGTGTGGGGTGTAAATAATCTTAGAGGGAGACCAAGAGACGAATACTGTAAGCAGATTCAAAAGGATATAGGTTCCACTAGTCATTCGGAGCTGAAGAGGCTTATACAGATAGAGTAGCATGGAGAGCTGCATCAAACCCGTCTACGGACTGAAGATCACAACAACAACATTATTCAATAATTAAAGAGTGTGAGATGTGAAACTGACCATTCTATAGCTTTCAGAATTACTTGCGCGTCGCGTCTTCGGTAGTTTTCAGAATTACTTACATGTTGCGTCTTTAGTAGTGTGATAGTAAAGAGGTTCTTTGCAAGTATGATAATAAGTCTTCTGTTTGGCAAGTTTGAATAAGACATCAAATGTATTTCTACCTACCCTGTCTATAGCTGATTTCAGTAACTCTGATGGAATCTCTTCGCCTGCAGTCGACTTTTCTTAGCTATAACTGCTCAGTGGTCAGTTATGCCCTCGCCGCATTACTGGATCACCTAATTCTTTCAAATTTAGAACACGTCAACCTAAGATCTTCCTTTTTCCATTTCACGGTAAACCCCTTGCTCGTAACTCTGCCTGTTCATCGCTTCCTTGACATTTCACAGCGCAGGTACATCAAGTTCAATAACTCTTCACCTCGTGACATTTCGGCATGTGGCCCACGGCCGTTTACGCAGGAGTTCGTTGACGTTAGGGTATTCCCCTGACAGGTCATGCTTTTTTAGCCTTCTTTTGCTTGCCTGCCGTTAACGCTACTTATTTTGAATGATGAGGGCCGGAACATTTTGTAACCAGAACTCAGACTTATTTTACTTACAGTGCAGTTAAATAAATATAGAAGCGGTCAACTTCGTTCTTAAGTCATCTGCGGCTCTTGTTATGTGTATACTTTGCTAGAAAAGGGAACTAAATGACCATGAGACCGAGATATTATACCACGAGAAGAATTTGGAAGAACACTGAATAACCTATGTCGAAGCAAGACACCTGGAACAAACTAAATTCTCTCAGGATTACTGAGATCGTTGGGAAAAAATATCCTGAGAAAACAATTCCGCCTCGTATGCAAGATATATGAGACAGGCGAAATTCAAGAAGAATGTAATGGTTCCTGTTTCTAGTGAGTCAGCTGCTCACAGGTAGGAATATTACCGAACCATTAGTTTTACCAGTCATGTTTGCAAAATACTGACACCAATTATTTACAAATGAGTGGAAAGACTGGTAGGAGCTCACCACGTGGAAGATCAGTTTCGGTTCCACAGGAATTTAGGAACACGCGAGGCCATGTTGACTCTGTCAATTGTCTTATAAGATTTAGTTGAAGGCAGGCAAAGCTATTTTTTGGAATTTGTAGATTTTAAGAAAACTTTTTGAGTGGAGTATACTGTTTGAAAATTCAAAGGTAGCAGGGATAAAATGTAGAGAACTAAAACTTCTTAAAGCTTGCGCAGAAACCAAATTGCAGTAATAAGTGTCGAAGGACATGAACGGTAAACAGTGGTTGAGAAGGCAAACTTTTATGTTTAGTCAGAGAAGGCAAATGACTTGGAAAATCAGTTGAACGGAATGAAAAGTGTCCCTCGTAGAGATTATAATACGCATATGAAAAATGAAAGGAGGGTAATGGAATGTGGTTGAATTAATGCTGAGGGAATTAAATACGGAAATGAAACACTAAAACTGGTAAAGTACTTTTGCTCTTCAGATTGACAATATGAATCCTGCAGGGCTGTCCATAAATCCGTAAGAGTACGAGGGCGTGGAGATCTCTTCGGAACAGCACGTTGCAAGGCGCCCCAGATATGCTCAATAATGCTCATGTCTGCGGAGTTTGGTAGCCTTCGGAAGTGTTTAAACTCAGAAGAGCGTTTCTGGAGCCACTCTGTAGCAATTCTGGAAGTGTTGGGTGTCGCTTTGTCCTGCTGGAATTGCCAAAGCTCGTTGGAATGCAAATGGACATGAATGGATGCAGGTTATCAGACAGGATGCTTGCGTACGTGTCACCTGTCAGAGTCATATCTAAACGTATCAAGGGTCGCATATCACTCCAACTGCGCACGCTCCACATCATTGCAGAGCCTCCACCAGCTTGAACAGGACACTGAATGCCCATAGATTCATGAGGTTTCCTCCGTATCCGTACACGTACATTCGCTCGACGTACTTTGAAACGACACCCGTCGGACCCATCATCAACAGTCCAATGTCGGTGTTGACGGGCCCAGGCGAGGAGGAAAGCTTTGTGTCCTGCACTCATGAAGGGTACACGAGTGGTCCTTCAGCTCCGAAAGCCCACATCGATGATGTTTCGTTGAATGGTTCGCTCGCTGCCACTTGTTGTTGGCCCAGCATAGATCTGCAGCAATTTGCGGAAGGGTTGCATTTCCGTCACGTTGACCGATTCTCTTAAGTCGTCGTTGGTCCCGTTCTTGCAGGATGTTTTCCTGACCGCAGTGGTGTCGTAGGTTTGATGTTTTACCGGATTCCTGATATTCACACTACACTCATGAAATGGTCGTACTAGAAAACCCTCACTCCATCGTTACCTCGGAGATGCTGCGTCCCATCGCTCGTGCGCTGACTATAACACCATACTCACTTAAATCTTGATAACCGATCTAAAAAATGCGCCAGACCCTTGTTGTCTTAAACGTGCGTTACCGATCGCAGCACCGTATTCTGGCTTTTTACATACATAGGCCTATAACATTTTCTTTGCCGCTTCAGTGTAGAGTTTTTGTACGGAATAATATTCCTTTCATTCATAATATATCGGCGTCTGCAATTATTGTAGCGAACCTGGTAATATCACCATGTTGAATTTGTGTAATAATTACACACTCTGTTGTTGCACTGGTGGTTTGAAAATAACGGGGTGTGCTCCTGACGAAATATCGGCTGTTGTCGAAGATGTCACAAGACTGCACTCGCGTAGATTATTTGAATATTTTACACGCCAGGAGAAAAACAAGTGTCACAAAAAATTGTTAAATTGAATCTTTGTCAGTAACTTTTGCAGTACTCAATTCAATCTATATTTATATCTGTGAATGAAGTATCCGGACACATGGCCGAAAATGACTTACAAATTCCTGGCGCCCTCCATCGGTAATGCCGGAATTCAATATGGTGTCGGCCCACCCTTAGCCTTGATGACAGGTTCCGCTCTCGGAGGCATACGTTCAGTCAGGTGCTGGAAGGTTCCTTGGGCAATGGTAGCCCATTCTTCACGGAGTGCTGCACTAAGGAGAGGTATCGACGTCGGTCGGTGATGCCTGGTATGAAGTCGGCGTTCCAAAACATCCCAAAGGTGTTCTGTAGGATTCACGTCAGGACTCTGTGCAGGCCAGTCCATTACAGGTATGTAATTGTCTTGTAACCACTCCGCCACAGGCTGTGCATTATGAACAGGTTCTCGATCGTGTTGAAAGATACAATCGCCATCCCCGAATTGCTCTTCAACAGTCGGAAGCAAGAAGGTGCTTAAAACATCAATGTAGGCCTGTGTTATGATAGTGCCACCCGTAACAACAAGGGGTGCAAGCCCCTTCCATGAAAAACACGACGACACCGTAACACCACCGCCTCCGAATTTTTCTGTTGGCACTACACACGCTGGCAGATGATGTTCACCGGGCATTCGCCATATCCACACCCTGCCATCGGATCACATTGTGTACTGTGATCGTCACTCCACACAACGTTTCTCCACTGTTCAATCGTCCAATGTTTACGCTCCTTACACCAAGCGAGGCGTTGTTTGGCATTTACGGGCGTGATATATTGCTTACGAGCACCCGCTCGACCATGAAATCCAATTTTTCTCACCTCCCGCCTAATTATCATAGTACTTGCAAAAGATGCTGATGCAGTTTGAAATTCCTGTGTGATGGTCTGGATAGATGTCTGCCTATTACACATTACGACCCCCTCAAGTGCCGGCGGTCTCTGTCAGTCAACAGACGAGGTCGGCCTGTACGCTTTTGTGCTGTACGTGTCCCTTCACGTTTCCACTTCACTGTCACATCGCAAACAGCGGACCTAGGGATGTTTAGGAGTGTGGAAATCTAGCGTACAGACGTATGACACAAGTGACGTTCAATGTCCGTGAGTTCCGCGGAGCGCCCCATTCTGCTCTCTCACGATGTCTGATGACTACTGAGGTCGCTAATATGGAGTACCTGGCAGTAGGTGGCGGCACAATGCACCTCATATGAAAAGCATGTGTTTTTGAGGGTGACCGGATACTTTTGATGACATAGTGTACGTCTGGAGTGCTTCGCGATACGAAATGCGTCCCGTGTGAGGAGGGTTTACCTGACAGAGATCAGAGACGAGTGTCACACCTTCTCGTCGACAATCGGTTGCCAACACGACAGAAACTGGCGCTGTCAGAGAAGACCATCGGATCCTATTTTTAAGATCCCATGATGACAGCATAGATCTGTCGAAACTGTTCATCCAGCATAATGGCTTTTTAGCGATCTTAGCTTGTGAACTTTTCTTCAGTTACTATCGTCCGATAACACAGACATAGCTACCTGGTAAGTGTGGTATATCACGAGCGTATCACAGGCCATCATTGCAGAACCTCGGTACAGAGAATCGCATGCACGGTGGGTGAATCGAATGCTCACTCCTGCCATGGAACAGAGGAGACTGGGCATCTGTCAACAATTTCTTTTGCTCTTAAATTAAATTTTCCCTGAGACATTTAAGTCTCTAATTTATCTACGGTAACGTTGGAAGCTGAAGGATAGAATTAAAAGTTATGCTGCGGCTGGGACTTTTTTTTTTTTTTTTTTTTTTTGTTCGTTTCATCTGCTCGGTGCGGACGTCCCAAGACACCCGTTTCAGTTCGTTGTTGATCTATTAACTCAGTTTTTTTATTCCAGAGGGCAGCTAACCCTCTGACCGAACACGCTGAGTTACCGTGCCGCCATTGGACTCGAACCCGGGTCTTCTTGTTTACTAGACAGATATGCTGACCATTACACCACCGCAACGTTGTTCGACTTAGGTTATTCATTCAGCTATCTTGACCATAATGCTGATGTGGTGCAATGGTCAGCATATCTGCCTAATTAACAAGTGGTGGTGGTGGTGGTTAGTGTTTAACGTCCCGTCGACAACGAGGTCATTAGAGACGGAGCGCAAGCTCTGGTTAGTGAAGGATTGGGAAGGAAATCGGCCGTGCCCTTTCAAAGGAACCATCCCGGCATTTGCCTGAAACGATTTAGGGAAATCACGGAAAACCTAAATCAGGATGGCCGGAGACGGGATTGAACCGTCGTCCTCCCGAATCTAATTAACAAGAAGACCTTGGTTCGAGTCCCGGCGGCAGCACAAATTTTAATTCACTTCTTCAGCTTCCAACGTTATCGTAGATAATTTCTTTTGCGTTTTGAGCGTGTGGGTGATGGTTTCCATGACAACACTGTGACAGGTGATGAAATCTGGGGTCACCAGTTTGAACCCGAAAACAAGGGAGCCTCAATGAAATCTCGCCACAAACGATCACCGATGTCAAAATAGAAGACCATTCCATCAGTAGGCAAAATCATGCTCAAAGTCTTCTGGAATGTTCAAGGTGTTGTGCATTTGGAATTAATGCCTAAAGACATTGCAAGACGCTCAGAAAACTGAACGCACGAATTCGAAGTGTTCGTCCGTGAATGCCAGACCACACACGACCACTGCGACATCTGCAACAGTCCGACATCGCTCATTCTCTGTACAGTCCCGACTTGGCCCAGTCAGTGACGGTATTAACAAAGTGGTCTCTCTTTGGGAGAAATATGTTCGACGACAGAGAAATATATATGTAGACATGAAGGATAAAATTTAGAATGCTAATAAAGTTCGTTTTATTTAAAAACTTTCTGATTTTTTACATAAAAAATTCTAAGGCGTTAGTTTTTAGCATGTCCTCTTATTAATCAGCCAAGGTCAAACTACAATCAGCATAAGCCTTTTTCTGTTTCTTCGCATAACTTTACAGCTCAAAGGTAAACGATACTGCTTTGAGTCCGATACTGTTTGCTGTTTACTATATCATGGTTAAAAAAAATGGCTCTGAGCACAATGGGACTTCTGAGGTCATCAGCTCCCTAGAACTTATAACTACTTCAACATAACTAACCTAAGAACATCACACGCATCCATAACCGAGGCAGGATTCGAACCTGTGACCGTAGCGGTCGCGCGGTTCCAGGCTGAAGTGCCTAGAACCGCTCGGCCACAGCGGCCGGCCTGCTATAACATGTTTAACGCATTGTATTTCATGTTCTTGTGTCGACAGGTGTTAGGCCAACAGACAGGCTTTCATCCTCATAGCACTCGGTCTACCTACAGGGAAGATCAACCAGATTATGGAACTTCAAGAAGTAATTGGGAACTTAAACTCATTCAAATATTCATTCCGGCCATAATTTCTTCCGTTGTGCAATATCAGCATTCTCTGCTGTTGAATACAGTCGTCAAATGTGGACAGATTGCGTTATAAATTTTATTTGGTCAACCTTTTGCACAAAATCGGCACATATGTTGGGCAGTTTACTGAAGTCACATGTTCTAACGCACGTACTTACTAACTAGAGTAGAAGGCTCACAGTTTCACTCGCTGTTCCAAACAGTAATAGAAGTCTGCTATGGAATTACGACAGAATGATTTAGCGTGCCAGTGGAAGTGTAATAGGCTGCCTGAGTGTTCGCCAAACCAAACACGTATGGTTGCTGCCCTGTAAACAAAGCTATTGTCATCTTGGGAGACGGGGGCCTACACAGCACATTCAATATCTAGACTGAAGGGCAACACTTAGTCGCCGAGGGCTTTGAAGTAAACATCCGGACTTACGTTCACGGTAACCGAATGAGTGCGCCCTAGTCATCGTATGAAAACCCCTTAAAAAAGATCATAAAACCACTTCAAGCTTATACCATACCCTCCACATATTGTGGGTTAGAAGCTTCATTGGACGGACGGTGCATCAGCGCCTTGCACAATTGGAAAAGACACAAAATCGCGATTTCAAGTTTACACACCTCCAGACAGGTGTTATCCAGTATCTATGTTGTTTGGCTCACTGAAGACGTGCAGCCTTATATGCCATTTCGGGATGTTGTTGTTGTAGTTGTGGTCTTCAGTCCTGAGACTGGTTTGATGCAGCTCTCCATGCTAATCTATCCTGTGCAACCTTCTTCATCTCCCAGTGCTTACTGCAACCTACAGCCTTCTGAATCTGCTTAGTGTATTCATCTCTTGGTCTCCCTCTACGGTTTTTACCCTCCACGCTGCCCTCCAATGTTAAATTTGTGATCCCTTGATGCCTCAGAACGTGTCCTTCCAACCGGTCCCTTCTTCTTGTCAAGTTGTGCCACAAACTCCTCTTCTCCCCAATTCTATTCAATACCTCCTCATTAGTTATGTGATCTACGTATCTAATCTTCAACATTCTTCTGTAGCACCATATTTCGAAAGCTTCTATTCTCTTCTTATCCAAACTATTTATCGTCCATGTTTCACTTCCATACATGGCTACACTCCATACAAATACTTTGAAATACGACTTCCTGGCACTTAAATCTATATTCGATGTTAACAAATTTCTCTTCTTCAGAAACGCTTTCAAGGAAATGTCTTTTTTTTTTTAATTTAAGGAATCTTGGGTTGTGAAGTTTTCTTCAGTTACCATATATTGCAGATCGCCCCCAAACTGATCATATTGGGAATATATTACCCAGCGATTTTCTCTGATAAATTCATCAACCCGATTCAAGTGAGTGTTGCCAGCTGCCGTATGGGGTCATCCTCTCCGAGCTCTGTCACACACGTTGAGGTCAGTACCACTGTTTCCTTCATTCTGTCGATACAGTCACAACCGTACACAGCTTTCATTCTTCTACGGATTTCAATTGGAGGCACGTTTTCTGCGGTTAGGAACTCGATTACGGCACGCTGTTTCTCGCGCACCGACACTACTACATTACACAGTGCCATATTACACGCTACAATTGGAAGTCCATTAGCGTCAGAGGGTTGCAGCTTGCGTCAGTGAAACGGGAAAGTCGGCCGAGTAATATGGAAGACATGTAACACTTAACCGGTATTGAGAGTAGAATAAAAAATTTGGGGGCACTGCTTTTCAGCACGCTCTCTACTGAAGGCAACTTTCACAGTAAAGTTCGTGCCCAAATTGAATACAGATTCGAGAGTGAAAACACAAAGCATACATGCAATCGAATTTCAACATGGATTTCATTGACTGGGAAAAGAAAAGAAATTTTAGATATTTTAGTTGAATTTCTTGTTACTGAGATTTTTTTCAAGAGCGGTAACGCATGAAACATTTCACTTGTCCTGTGATGAGCCACTTGCTATAGAGGGACACAATATATGAAAAAAACTGGACAAAGAAAATTACTAGGCACGTCAGCAAATCTTGAACACATTTAAATTCACGAGAAAGTGACGTAGTCAGTATGTCTGCTGTAAGGATGAACCAGTGAAAAACCGATAACGTACCACATGAATTGACAGTTATCTACCTTTCTGAACAACGGGAGTTTTGTTTGAACACAAGTGAAGGTACATACATACATACAGAGAAATGTTACTTAAACAGTCTTAAACTAGATTAATCTAGAACTCTTTGTCCATTGTTTGTTACTGTAGCACCTGGTGTGGCATTGGGGGGGGGGGGGGGGGGGGGAGCAGTGGATGGCTATAAATCGAAGTCAGTGATGTCTTCTGCCCCCCCCCCCCCCCTCAAATGCCACACCAGCCGCTACAGTAACAAACAATGGACAAAGAGTTCTAGATTAATCTAGTTTAAGACTGTTTATTTTTAAGTAACATTTCTCTGTATGTATGTATGTATAAACGCCTGAAGATGAACAGAACATGTTTGAAAGGCGTTGTATTATGTTAGATTAAATATAAAATAAAAAAGTGACTGGTAGCAGAAATTAGAAATAAATAATTATCCCACACAGTCACGGTTCACAGACATAGCCAGAATAAATACTTGTATAAATCGAAATGGATTCGTAGTCTAAATGTTTGTTAATTGGTCCTGTTACATGTCACAAATTAATTAGACACTCTCCGAAATAATGAATTAGGAATTCAGTGAATACTAAATGGAACAAGAATCACGAAATCGGTTTATTACATTAAAGTGATTCACAAATCATTCGATAAGCAACAGCAGTTCTAAAGCAAAATCTTGGCACATCTGACTAAAGGGTCTAGGGTAAGATGCTGTCAATTGCATATCAAAATGAAACAGTTGCATTCACGAAGTTATACCATGATTGTCATGATGTTAACATAAAAGACAGACAGCGCTAGAGATGGGAATGCGTTGCATCTATGTTCGGAGTTGAAAGCATATTGGTCATACAAATCTGAAAGCAAGACTTATGTGGATAGACTGACGCAGCGAATGAAACTTTGTACCAAGGCTGGGAATCGAACCTAGATCCATGCTCAATGGGCAAATGCATTAGCCACTAAGCCATCCTGGCACAGCGCTTAACGCAATTCCACGGATTACCCTGGCACGCCTTTCTCCTCGATCCAAATTCTCACTCCCGCCGTAGCCTTCTTTAAATTCCCCCTTACACATGAACTGCCGAATTGCCGAGGCCCTCCATGTTCTGGAAACGCACTTCAGCATCGAACGTAAATGGGGGATCCAGCCAAGGTGGCTTAGTGGCTAATGCACCTGACTAGTAAGCAGGAGACACGTGAACAATTCATGGCCTAGGTACAAATTTTCACACGCCGCTTCAGTCTGTATACATAAAATCATATCTGTATGAGACCAGTAAAATTTCTGAAACTGTGTCATTTCATTTGAAAGCAAGTCTTCAACGTGAAGTTTGGTGTTATTGAAATCCCACAGGAATAACATTACTGTCCGTACAGCTCAACTCGTTGTGGCGACTCGATCTCAAGTTATTAATCTGCAGAATTAATCAGTGTCTGTGCACCAACGATCCGTGCTTGCAGCTACATGCAAATCAGCCCGTAATCTTTCCAAGTCACTCAACCAATCTGCTCGGTGATGGACTCTGGTGGCGACAAAGACCGGTAATAGTGAAGTCTGGTGGAGAAAACTCCAGTAGGTGAAGTGGTTTTGTACCGACTACTTAGTAAATGGAAGACTCTTTATATCTGCGTTAGCAAGTCCTCCCAATTATTATATTGTGTAAACATTTAGTTTTTGTGGACCCAACGTTCGGTGACATCCCACCCTTACAAAGACTTCCTAAACTGTGGGCTCCCACTCCATTTTCTGGATGTTGTCTATGGCGTCTGAAGCATTCTAAAGGAACACACCTTTCTGCCTTTCCTTCACAATACTGCCTTTTCTGATCCTGCTAAAATCTGCATTTCTCCTCTTTCAGTCCTTGAGCGCTGAAAACAGTTGCTGCTGGAGGCCATGGGAGACCAACCTATGCCGCCCGTGGGGCGCCCAGCATTCAGGTGCGGCATCTCAAGGGATTGTGTGATCAACAGAGAGGCACTGAACTACGCCTCTGCCAGTGCGTCCTTCTGAAACTTCCCCTGGGATGGTCTTCTTGCTCGGCTATGTGACCTCGATCATCGGGCGAGTGCTGGCAGCTCATCCCAGTGTGCTTCCAAGTCGCTTCATACATATACACCGAAGAGCCAAAGAAACTGGTACACCTGTCAAATATCGGGTAGGACCCCCGCGAGCACGCAGAAGTGCCGCAGTAAGATGTAGAATGGACTCTACTAATCCCTGAAGTAGTGCTGGAGGGTACACCGTGAATCGTGTAGGATAACCCATAAATCCTTAAGAGCACGAGGGGGTGGAGATCTATCCTAAATAAGAAGTTACAAAGCATCCCAGATATGCTCAATAATGATCATGTCTGGGGAGTTTGGTGTCCAGCGGAAGTATTTAAACTGATAAGAGTATTTCTGGAGCCACTCTGTGGCAGTTCTGGACGTTTGGAGTGTCGCATTGTCCTGCTGAAATTGTCCATGTCCATCGGAATGCACAATGGACATGAATGGATGCAGGTAGTCAGACAGTATGCTTACATACGTGTCATCTATCAGAGTCGCATCTAGACATATCAGCGGTCCCATATCACTCCAACTGCACACGCCCCCCGCCATTACAGAGCCTCCACCATGGGTTCATGAGGTTACTTCCATACCTGTACACGTCCATCCGCTCGATACAATTTGAAACGAGACTCATCCGGCCAAGCAACAAGTTTCCAGTCATGAACAGTCCAATGTCGGTGTTGACGGGCCCAGGCGAGGCGTAAAGCTTTGTATCGTGCATTCATCAAGGGTAAATATCGATGACATTTAGCTGAATGGTTCCCACGCTGACACTTGTTGATGGCTCAGCATTGAAATTTGCAGCAATTTGCGGAAGCGTTGCACTTCTGTCACGTTAAACGATTCTCTTTAGTCGTTGTTGGTCCCGTTCTTGCCGGATCTTTTTCCGGCCGCAGCGATGTCGGAGAGTTGATATTTTAACGAATTCCTGATATTCACGGTACACTCGTGAAATTGTTGTAGGGAAAATCCCCACTTCATTGCTACCTCGGAGATGCTGTGTCCCATCGCTCGTACACCGCCAATAACACCACGTTCAAACGTACTTGAATCTTGTTAACCTGCCATTGTAGCAGCAGTAACCGATCTGACAACTGTGGCACACACTTGTTTTCTTACAGAGGCGTTGCCGACCGCGGCCCCGTGTTTCGCCTGTTTACATCTCTCTTTATTTGAACACGCATGCCTATACCAGTTCCTTTGGCGTTTCAATGTAAAAACCATGCAGTTACGAATAAAATGTAAATTAGTGAACTAACTACCAACAATCACTGGTACTATCATGCATTTCATTTCTCGGTGTTGATTAATTATTCCGATCTGTTGGGTCTTTATATTCTTCGAAAACGTGATTGTGTAACAGTAGCAACTTAGTACTCATGGAAGAATGATTCATTTGAAAGTTGACATTTTATCGAACGACTTTCAAAATGTAGCAGTCGACATCGGTACGATTTAATAGCTCTGCGGGATCTAAGCATCAGTGAGCGGCTGCATCTTGATATGGAATACTTGAAGCAACTTGTAGACTTCCTTCGTTGCCACATTCAGCTTATTACCGAAGCTAGAGGCCCTGTTACATGGCTTTGGTGTGAACTCCTCTGGGAGTGATTAATTTTTTGTCTGTTGTGCTTATTTCCACTCAACTATGTTTTCCTTGTATTAATGACCTTAGGAATTTTCCATATAATACTAGTATGTTGCACAGTGTTACTATGCAGTCGAGTAGATAGGAATATCATTCATGTCACAAGAAAATTCATAATTTCGTTGTGCGAACTGCACCAGAAAAAAAACTGTGCAGCATCAACGCTGCTCTCTCCTGGTGACGCCACTATGAACTTGATTCGGCTCTTGCATCGTTCTGCTTGACTGCCACCTTTACGACATCTTCCTGTGCAAGTCTTCCCTCCCCCCCCCCCCCTCCCCCCGGCCACTTCACTCCAGCACCACGTCTTAAAACACATCAAGCCAAAACGAGTCCCGCCTCACAAAAATACCAGTAGCTGCTTAGCGGTACGAAATACGACGCCCATGCAGCCGTTTTCTTGCTCTCGAATGCACCGGAAGAGGATTATCGAAAAACCTGGAGGCAGCTTTATGTTAGGGACTAAATAAAGTTAATCGTAATTTATTTACAAGACTCTTGTTCTCACACGAGAGCTTTATTTCCTTTTTTTTTAAAGTTCTGCTCTAGCGGCCTCGACGGCACAGAATTATCACCAATATCTGGCCGTAAAATATGCTAAGCAACTTTTCTTATCATTATGCGCATGGAGTTCTCGCCATCCGTATTACACTTCGTTATTACAGCCTCGACACAAGCGTCGTGGTCTGATGAGCTCTAGATGGTATCTGTTTAGCGAGTTACCGCTTGAACGACCAAGTAACCTTCGACAAAAGACATGATCACACCTTTTTTAAACCCACTAGGATTTCCAGTCGCGTCAAGTGAATTTATTGGCGTAGCTGACACTGTATATTAAACTTTTTATCCTTTGGTTCGATATATTTGCCCTTGAAAGTTTAGCATTTCTTACTTTTGAGCCGAGAAACAAAGGTTTACATTTTAAGTGGCCTTAATTGTAATAAGTGAATGCCTTGAAAAGCAATTGAAAAAGCCCGGTTTAGTTGTTGCTACAGCCATATACCACCCAGAATATGTTTTCAGATCACCACACTTGGATTTGAAACGTCATTATTATAACAAACTGATATGAAACATTATGAAATGAGTTACACACACTGAGTTGTGGAACACTTTTGCCCAATTATTAAAAGGAACTTCTACTGAAGAATGTGGTTCTTCCTCCTAAGTAACCGATATCTATTGCAAAATACGGCAACATAACGTTTAATTGTGTGCGAACTTATTATTATAAGAAATATGGAGTTGCCGGCTGGAGTGGCCGAGCGGCTCTAGGTGCTTCAGTCTGGAACCGCGCGACCGCTACGGTCGCAGGTTCGAATCCTGCCTCGGGCATGGATATGTGTGTCGTCCTTAGGTTAGTTAGGTTTAAGTAGTTCTAAGTTCTAGGGGACTGATGACCTCAGATGTTAAGTCCAATAGTGCTCAGAGCTATTTGAACCATTTATAGAGTTATACCATCTTTTGTGAGTATATCTAGTCTTATAGCATTTCGCTTTATTTAAATTATCTACTGAGGCCATTGTAACAACTGTGATTTTTGTTGAAAAAATCGGTTCTACTACATCACAAACAGTTGTCATATTTAAAATTTTGGGAAAGGGGGAGGGGCAACTGAGGTAATTTGTCCTAACGTCTGCGTGAGCTTTCTATTCTGTGTATCTGTGTTGTTGAGTATAAGAATTATTACTTTGTTAAATCTGCTTACTATGGTACTGGGAAGGATGTGGCCTATTTTATGCCATTATTTTGTGGTGGCTAGAGGGGATATTATTTTTCTGCTAGATGTTTACTAGATTAAAGGACAATTGGTTGCTAATGTTTATTTGGCCGTTTAGTAGGTGTTCATTAACTGCCACTGCCTGTCTATAGAAGAACGCATAAAAACATGAGTAATAAAAAATAAATTTTAAACAATTATTTGTGATCTCGGAAAACCGGTTGGTCCACAGAACCATGGTTGTTACAATGACCTCTGAAGATACTTTAAGTAAAACGAGATGCGTTTTCTCTAGAAATTATTTTACACAGCAACAGCAGAAGGAATAACTCCCATATTAGTTGTAAAACTGCGAATGCGACAGACCTCAAAAAACAAACTGTTGTGTTCATTGCGTTTAGAAATTACACAGCCAGCAAGGCATGTCACTGAGTTTTAAGAGTGCTGAGCGTGATAGCTACTCTTATCGCGGATTGCACTGTCTGCTCGAAAGTATCCGAACAAAACTTGCGAGGTGCCGGGGCTAGCAGTGTATTTATCACTAAATTCTACTAGAATCCACATATGTAAATCATGCTCTAAGCCCCCCCCCCCCTATTCTAACTCCGACTTTTGCTGTTGCACAAGGATAAAAAAAAATACGCGAACTGACTCTAATCAACCCTGCCAGTGGAGTAGAAGAGAGTTTGGCACCTGCAATAATTTAATTCGATAAATAAGTTAAATAAACAAATGTTTCATTAGCATAGTGAGGAATGATAGGGTTGCTCTATCGATTAACAGAATGAAAGTTCTGTCCAAAATAACAATATGATTTATTAAGACTAAACACCAAATAGTAAAAGACACACAGGGAATATTTATAATACATCAAATTGGCTCAAATTGGAGATTCATACAAACACTGTAAAGGTGAAGTTGTCCCTAAACTAGATCGTGAGGTTTAAGACGAAGTGGTATGTGGAGCCAATTCCTTGCCACTCGAATCTCAAGAGAGACACACAGCTAACCCAACAGTAATTGCTGCTACTCAAGACAGAACAAAGTTAGAAAAAGACGAATAGGCGCGCTCTGCTGAGCTCTGATTATCACCTAGGAAAATCCCTGTCTGCCGGTGCTGCGGACATACATTACCAAACTGTCTTCTTGATAGCCAGGACACGATCTGGCGTACCGGAGCCGTTGGCTGGTTGCTTCGACGTCCTCGACCGAAAGGGGAGAGCCGACTACCTAGAGCACCCGTACAGGCCGAACACACAACATTCCCGCCCCCACGACAGTGGCCGTGGTTACGTTCCAATCAGCAACCCGAAAACCGGCGGAAATTCCACTCCATTGCCGGAGCACTACCATTCCACCAATGGAGATTCTTGGCGCCAATTTCTGTGCTGATTTTGCTCCGTCACGGAGCTATGCCCTGAGCAGGCCAATCACAGTTACTATTTTGCAGAAAGCGCGGGAATTTTCCCGCCACAGCTGCCTGGGTACATAAGTCCCACGCCTCGCTGGTAGCCCGCCAGAAAGTGTTTTCGCTAAGCTTCTGCGAAGCAACGGAACCTCCAGCCCAGCCGCCGCTTCCGGCCCCCGCGGGCGCGTCTCCTGACAATGTCGGCGTCCGGAAAGCATTCACTCGACCCCCCACACCTGTCGGCCTACCCTTTCAAAGTCAGAAGAGCCCGCCTGTCACTGGACCACCCGGGTGGCGAGAGACGCTGCATGGGAAGTCCGCGTGTGAAGGAATAACAACCCTCCACCGCATGCAACTAGAGAGGAGAATCGTAAGATAGAAATATGAGAGGGGGCTCATGCCACCTCTCAAACTATGCTAAGCCGCACTGATCTCTCGATGTCACGAGAGGCGGACCCGCCTCTATAAAGGACGGCGGGGAGTAATCTACTGTCAGCAGAGAAGCAGCAACGGGTCGGACACGATAGTGTAGTTCGAACGTGGACTAATGACGAGATGTCACCCGAGTAGGAAATCCTTGTGGCCATTCGGAGCTTTCGAAAGCTGCCCAAATCGACTGCTGGCGAAGTGATTGTGAAGTGGAAATGCGAAGAAGCAGCTGCAACTTAACCAAGAACAGGCAGATTTCATTTACTAATGGACTAAGGACATTGAGCGTTGCGGAGAGCGATTCTAAAAAAAAATCTCACGAAATCATATACACTACTGGCCATTAAAATTTCTACACCACGAAGATGACGTGCTACAGACGCGAAATTTAACCGACTGAAGAACATGCTGTGATATGCAAATCATTAGCTTTTTAGAGCATTCACACAAGGTTGGCGCCGGTGGCGACACCTACAACGTGCTGACATGCGGAAAGTTTCCAACCGATTTCTCATACACAAACAGCAAATGACCGGCGTTGCTTGGTAAAACGTTGCTGTGATGCCTCGTGTAAGGAGGAGAAACGCGTACCATCACGTTTCCGACTTCGATAAAGGTCGGATTCTAGCCTATCGCGATTGCGGTTTATCGTATCGCGACATTGCTGATCGCGTTGGTCGAGATCCAATGACTGTTAGCAGAATATGGAATCGTATCACTAGCAGTCGAGATGATAGGCATCTTATCCTCATGGCTGTAACAGATCGTGCAGCCACGTCTCGATCCCTGAGTCAACAGATGGGGACGTTTGCAAGACAACAACCATCCTGCACGAAAAGTTCGACGATGTTTGCAGCAGCGTGGACAATCACCTCGGAGACCATGGCTGTGGTTACCCTTGGCGCTGCATCACAGACAGGAACGCCTGCGATGGTGTACACGACGTCGAACTTGGGTGCACGAATGGCAAAACGTCATTTTTTCGGATGACTCCACGTTCTGTTTACAGCATCATGATGGTCGCATCCGTGTTTGGCGACATCGCGGTAAACGCACATTGGAAGCGTGTATTCGGCATCGCCATACTGGCGTATCACCCGGCGTGATGGTATGGGGTGCCATTGGTTACACGTCTCGGACACCTCTTGTTCCCATTGACGGCACTTTGAACAGTGGACGTTACATTTAAGATGTGTTACGACCCGTGGCTCTACCCTTTATTCGATCCCTGCGAAACCCTACATTTCAACAGGATAATGCACGACCGCATGTTGCAGCTCCTGTACGGGCCTTTCTGGATACAGAAAATGTTCGACTGCTGCCCTGGCCAGCACATTCTCCGGATCTCTCACCAATTGAAAACGTCTGGTCAATGGTGGCCGAGTAACTGGCTCTTCTCAATACGCCAGTCACTGTTCTTGATGAACTGTGGTATCGTGTAGAAGCTGCATGGGCAGCTGTACCTGTACACGCCATCCAAGCTCTGTTTCACTCAATGCCCAGGCGTATCAAGGCCGTTATTACGGCCAGAGGTGGTTGTTCTGGGATCTATGCACCCAAATTGCCTGAAAATGTAATCACATGTCAGTTCTCAAAAATGGTTCAAATGGCTCTGAGCACTATGGGACTTAACAGCTGAGGTCATCAGTCCCCTAGAACTTACAACTACTTAAACCTAACTAACCTAAGGACTTCACACACATTCATGCCCGAGGTAGGATTCGAACCTGCGACCGTAGTGGTCGCGCGGTTCCAGACTGAAGCGCTTAGAATCGCGTGGCTACTCCGGCCGGCCCATGTCAGTTCTAGTATAATATATTTGCCCAACGAATACCAGTTTATCATCTGCATTTCTTCTTGGTGTAGCAATTTTAACGGCCAGTAGTGTACGAAAGGTAGTATCTGTTCCCGAAAGAACAGATGCCATTGATGACCGTACAGCTTATCTGGAATGAAATGATAATTAAATCGACACCCTAGCTGCAACCAGGCGTTGATATGCATCATTGGGGTCATGTTGAAAATGTGTGCACCGATCGGGACTCGAACCCGGGATCTCCTTCTCACATTGTAGACGCTCTATCCATCTGAGCCACGAAGGGCACAAAGGACATGTCTGCAGGGACTTATCCCTTGCACGCTCTCCGAGAGACACACATTCCCAACATGTCCACACCACTGCGCCTAATAGACGTTTGCCCATCACACTCATTACTCGTGGCAGATTAATCTACCAAGTCACGTACGAGTTGGGGCATAGCGTGTGCGTTCGCACAAGAAGGTCAATAGCCGGGTAGCCATATTTTCATTCTAGGAAAGCTGCACGGTCATCAATGGTATCTGTTCTTTCGGGAACAGCAGGCTCAGACATGGTAATTGGAGGTCTCTATAGGCCCCCTGGCTCAGCAGCTGTTGTGGCTGAGCACCTGAAGGATAATTTGGAAAATATTTCGAGTAGATTTCCCCACCATGTTATAGTTCTGGGTGGAGATTTTAATTTGCCGGATATAGACTGGGAGACTCAAACGTTCATAACGGGTGGCAGGGACAAAGAATCCAGTGAATTTTTTTTAAGTGCTTTATCTGAAAACTACTTTGAGCAGTTAAACAGAGAACCGACTCGTGGCGATAACATATTAGACCTTCTGGTGACAAACAGACCCGAACTATTTGAAACAGTTAACGCAGAACAGGAAATCAGCGATCATAAAGCGGTTACTGCATCGATGATTTCAGCCGTAAACAGCAATATTAAAAAAGGTAGGAAAATTTTTCTGTTTAGCAAAAGTGACAAAAAGCAGATTACAGAGTACCTGACGGCTCAACACAAAAGTTTTGTCTCAAGTACAGATAGTGTTGAGGATCAGTGGACAAAGTTCAAAACCATCGTACAATATGCGTTAGATGAGTATGTGCCAAGCAAGATCGTAAGAGATGGAAAAGAGCCATCGTGGTACAACAACCGAGTTAGAAAACTGCTGCTGAAGCAAAGGGAACTTCACAGCAAACATAAAAATAGCCAAAGCCTTGGAGACAAACAAAAATTATGCGAAGCGAAATGTAGTGTGAGGAGGGCTATACGAGAGGCGTTCACTGAATTCGAAAGTAAAGTTCTATGTACTGACTTGGCAGAAAATCCTAAGAAATTTTGGTCTTATGTCAAATCGGTAGGTGGATCAAAACAAAATGTCCAAACACTCTGTGACCAAAATGGTACTGAAACAGAGGACGACAGACTAAAGGCCGAAATACTAAATGTCTTTTTCCAAGGCTGTTTCACAGAGGAAGACTGCACTGTAGTTCCTTCTCTAGATTGTCGCACAGATAACAAAATGGTAGACATCGAAATAGACGACAGAGGGATAGAGAAACAATTAAAATCGCTCTAAAGAGTAAACGCCGCTGGACCTGATGGGATACGATTTTACACAGAGTACGCGAAGGAACTTGCCCCCCTTCTTCCAGCGGTGTACCGTAGGTCTCTAGAAGAGCGTTGCGTTCCAAAGGGTTGGAAAAGGGCACAGGTCATCCTCGTTTTCAAGAAGGGACGTCGAACAGATGTGCAGAACTATAGACCTATATCTCTAAAGTCGATCAGTTGTAGAATTTTGGAACACGTATTATGTTCGAGTGTAATGACTTTTCTGGAGACTAGAAATCTACTCTGTAGGAATCAGCATGGGTTTCGAAAAAGACGGTCATGTGAAACCCAGCTCGCGCTATTCGTCCACGAGACTCTGAGGGCCATAGACACGGGTTTCCAGGTAGATGCCGTGTTTCATGACTTCCGCGAGGCGTTCGATACAGTTCCCCACAGTCGTTTAATGAACAAAGCAAGAGCATATGGACTATCAGACCAATTGTGTGGTTGGATTGAAGAGTTCCTAGATAACAGAACGCAGCATGTCATTCTCAATGGAGAGAAGTCTTCCGAAGTAAGAGTGATTGCAGGTGTGCCGCAGGGGAGTGTCGTAGGACCGTTGCTATTCACAATATACATAAATGACCTGGTGGATGACATCGGAAGTTCACTGAGGCTTTTTGCAGATGATGCTGTGGTACATCGAGAGGTTGTAACAATGGAAAATTGTACTGAAATGCAGGAGGATCTGCAACGAATTGACGCATGGTGCAGGGAATGGCAATTGAATCTGAATGTAGACAAGTTTAATATGCTGCGAATACATAGAAAGATAGATCCCTTATCATTTAGCTACAAAATAGCAGGTCGGCAACTGGAAGCAGTTAATTCCATAAATTATCTGGGAGTACACATTAGGAGTGATTTAAAATGGAATGATCATATAAAGTTGATCGTTGGTAAAGCAGATGCCAGACTGAGATTCATTGGAAGAATCCTGAGGAAATGCAGTCCGAAAACAAAGGAAGTAGGTTACAGTACGCTTGTTTGCCCACTGCTTGAATACTGCTCAGCAGTGTGGTATCCGAACCAGATAGGGTTGATAGAAGAGATAGAGAAGATCCAACGGAGAGCAGCGCGCTTCGTAACAGGATCATTTAGTAATCGCGAAAGC
The DNA here is from genome assembly GCF_023898315.1 of Schistocerca nitens. Classification (NCBI taxonomy): domain Eukaryota; kingdom Metazoa; phylum Arthropoda; class Insecta; order Orthoptera; family Acrididae; genus Schistocerca; species Schistocerca nitens. Next base: position 979,207,122 of record NC_064615.1, on the reverse strand, counting down.
GTTACGGAGATGATAGATAAACTCCAGTGGAAGATTCTGCAGGAGAGACGCTCAGTAGCTCGGTACGGGCTTTTGTTAAAGTTTCGAGAACATATCTTGACCGAAGAGTCAAGCAGTATATTGCTCCCTCCTACGTATATCTCGCGAAGAGACCATGAGGATGAAATCAGAGAGATTAGAGTCCACACAGAAGCGTACCGACAATCCTTCTTTCCACGAACAATGCGAGACTGGAATAGAAGGGAGAACCGATAGAGGTACTCAAGGTACCCTCCACCACACACCGTCAGGTGGCTTGCGGAGTATGGATGTAGATGTAGATGAACAGGTACTACCTTTCATATATAGTTAAAATATGGCTCTTTTAGTACATCTAGAAGTTCACAAAGATAGGGACTTGGAAAGTAGAAAACTTACAGAGGAAGGCATTTATGGAGACAGCAGTCAACACATTCAGGATGGCCAGAAGTTAGAAAGCACAGAAACCTTACACTGAATATTAGTCACTTTGGAAAACTTACAACATGCAGCATCCTCCCCGACAAAAACACGTGTCAGTTGCAACAGTGCGAAACGTAAACAACGGTGCAGAAAATTCGACACGTGAAGTTGGAGCGGCGGCCGGGCAGGGAAATCCGCGGTACCTGTCAGCAAAGGCCCAGGGAAACCCGGGCACCACAGTCGCGCGTTCACCTTGAGCGATCCGCCAGCCCGGCTGAATTATCTGATCGCCACCGCCGTAAAGACGCCGAATTTATCAGCGCTCCCTAAGCGCAACCAGCCAGTAATGTGTAGTCTGCGTACGGAGCCTGCTGGCGTACGATACAAAATGCGCACCCGGCGAGGCCGAGCGGCCGTGCAAGCCGTGGGAAACTTGTCAGGCGTGGCCTCAGATTTCCCCACAGCCGGCGAGGACCATCTGGAAGAAAGGAGGGCTGCTTAGGGAGGACGATCGTGTGAAACCCAGCTTGCTCCATTCGTCCACGAGACTCAGAGGGCCATAGACACGGGTAGATGCCGTGTTTCTTGACTTCCGCAAGGCGTTTGATACAGTTCCCCACAGTCGTTTAATGAACAAATTAAGTGCATATGGAATATCAGACCAAATGTGTGATTGGATTGAAGAGTTTCTAGGTATCAGAACGAAGCATGTCATTCTCAATGGAGAGAAGTCTTCCGAAGTAAGAGCGATTGCAGGTGTGCCGCAGGGGAGTGTCGTAGGACCGTTGCTATTCACAATACATAAATGACCTTGTGGATAACATCGGAAGTTCACTGAGGCTTTTTGCGGATGATGCTGTGGTATATCGAGAGGTTGTAACAATGGAAAATTGTACTGAAATGTAGGAGGATCTGCAACGAATTGACGCATGGTGCAGGGAATGGCAATTGAATCTGAATGTAGACAAGTGTAATGTGCTGCGAATACATAGAAAGAAAGATCCCTTATCATTTAGCTACAAAATAGCAGGCCAGCAACTGGAAGCAAAAAAATGGTTCAAATGGCTCTGAGCACTATGGGACTCAACTGCTAAGGTCATTAGTCCCCTAGAACTTAGAACTAGTTAAACCTAACTAACCTAAGGACATCACACACATCCATGCCCGAGGCAGGATTCGAACCTGCGACCGTAGCGGTCTCGCGGTTCCAGACTGCAGCGCCAGAACCGCGCGGCCACTTCGGCCGGCAACTGGAAGCAGTTAATTACATAAATAACCTGAGAGTAGGCATTAGGAGTGATTTAAAATGGAATGATCATATAAAATTAATCGTCGGTAAAGCAGATGCCGGACTGAGATTCATTGGAAGAATCCTAAGGAAATGCAGTCCGAAAACAAAGGAAGTAGGTTACAGTACACTTGTTCGCCCACTGCTTGAATACTGTTCAGTGGTGTGGGATCCGTAAAAGTTAGGGTTGATAAAAGAGATAGAGAAGATCCAACGGAGAGCAGCGCGCTTCGTTACAGGATCATTTAGTAATCGCGAAAGCGTTACGGAGATGATAGACAAACTCCAGTGGAAGACTCTGCAGGAGTGACGCTCAGTAGCTTGGTACAGGCTTTTGTTAAAGCTTCGAGAACATACCTTCACCGAAGAGTCAAGCAGTATATTGCTCCCTCCTACGTATATCTCGCGAAGAGACCATGAGGATAAAATCGGAGAGATTAGAGCCCACACAAGAGGCATACCGGCAATCCTTCTTTGCGCGAACAATACGAGACTGGAATAGAAGGGAGAACCGATAGAGGTACTCAAGGTACCCTCCGCCACACACCGTCAGGTGGCTTGCGGAGTATGGATGTAGATGTAGATGTAGAGGCTGGGGACGTAAGCGAAATTACGCTACAATGATTACGAGGGCCTGCTGAAAAGTAATGGCTGGCTGGTTCAAATGGCTCTGAGCATTATGGGACTTAACATCTGAGGTCATCAGTCCCCTAGAACTTAGAACTATTTAAACCTAACTAACCTAAGGACATCACACACAACATGCCCGAGGCAGGATTCGAACCTGCGACCGTAGCGGTCGCACGGTTCCAGACTGAAGCGCCTAGAACCGCTTGGCCACATCGGCCGGCTTGAAAGTAATGCCTCCGTATTTGAAGTAAATCGTAAAGGTAAATTTTGAAATTTTCGGTGACAACGTTTTCCCTGTATATATTGCATATATGTATATTTATATATTGTATGTGTTAAATACATACATATATTAAAGAATTAGGCACCTAAAACCACGCCCTATTAGGATTCAACGTTGTGTCAAAATTTCAAAGCAGTTCATGAAGAACTTTCGGAGATAGGAGACTCTGAAGAAACAAGAGCCTACGTTTGTTCTTATAGAGAAAGTGTAAACGTGTCTAATCGCAGACTGAATGTTTTCGACGGAATGCTTTGAAAGTCTAACAACGTTGCACTGGAATACGCATGTCCTTTTATATAAGTTTTTTAAATATATGTAATACACAATTTTTTTATAAATTTAGTACTAGGGAAACGTTATCACAAAATATTTTCAAAACGTTATAGACAGGCGTGTTTTTAGCTGCATTTATTAGAATGCAACGTTGTGTAAAAATTTCAAAGCAGTCGGTCAAGGACTTCCAAAGATATATGATTTTTGGCCAAACAGACATTTACATTTTTATTTATATAGGTTATATAAACCCAACTGACTTCAGCAACAAACAGGTACGGTACCTAAAAATACACCTTTATATAACGTTCTGACAGACCATCCCCTATTATTAAATTTATAAAAAATTATGTATTAAATACACTTTAAAAAAGGTGTATAGAAGCACGCTCGTATTCCAGTGCAACTTTGTGTCCAAATTTCAAATAATTCGGTCGAAAACTTTCGGAGATTTGCGATTAGGTGCATTTACAGTTTCTATGTATGTACAAACGTCGATACTTGTTTCTTCAGGACCTAAAATCTCCGAAAATTCTTCAAGGACTGCGTTGAATTCTAATAGTGCGTGTTTATAGGTACCTAATTCTTCAATATAGGAATATTTTAATGCATATAATCTATAAATATACATGTATGCCATAAATAAAAGGGATTCATTGTAACTGAAAATCATAAAATCTACTTTTCCGATTCACTTCAAATTTTTACATGTAACTCTGGTGAACGTTTGGACACTACAATAGTGAAACGTTTTTAGCAGACAGGAAAGTTATATTTATGCCTTAGTCATTAGAATACTACTACAGGATCTGAGTTTGCAGTAAGATTAAACGAGGGTCAGCAGGGTCAGGAAGCGGTAGAGAAGGAGATGGACAGAGGAGTGGGAGGAAATGAACATAGAAAAAAGGAAGGAGGAAATGGACAGAGAGATAGGGCAGGAGGAGTTGGGAAAGTGGGGAGAATAAGATGGACAGAGAGAATGGGAGGAGGTGATCGGCAGAGAGAGAGGGAAGTAGAAGGAGATCTACAAAGAAACGGGGAGTGGGATATGAACAGAGACAAGATACAGAAGGAGATTAGAACTTATAACCAATTCCCATGGGCAGCTCGTGGTGCCAGCACGGTAGCTCAGCGTATTCGGCCAGAGAGCCAGTTGGCCTCTGTAAAAAAAAAAAAAAAAAAAAAAAAAAAAAAAAAAAAAAAAAAAAAAAAACTGAGTGGAAGGATCAACAAACGAACTTGAACAGATGTCATGTGGTGTCCGCAAGGATCAAACACAACGATCAACAAAAAAGCCGGCACGGTAACTCAGCGTGTTCGGTCAGAGGGCTAGCTGCCCTCTGTAATAAAAAAAACTGAGTTAATGGATCAACAACGAACTGAAACGGGTGTCGTTCGACGTCCGCTCCGAGCAGATATAACGAACGGAAAAAAAGTGGTCTTGCGGTAGCGTTCTCGCTTCTCGCGCACGGGGTCCCGTGTTCGATTCCCGGCGGTGTCAGGGATTTTCCCTGCCTCGAGATGACTGACAAGGGAACCTCCCCATCGCACCCCCCCTCAGATTTAGTTATAAGTTGGCACAGTGGATAGGCCTTGAAAAACTGAACACCGATCAATCGAGAAAGCAGGAAGAAGTTGCGTGGAAGTATGAAAAAAATAAGCAAAATATACAAACTGAGTAGTCCATGCGCAAGATAGGTAACATCAAGGATAGTGTGAGCTCAGGATCGCTGTGGTCCCGTGGTTAGCGTGAGCAGCTGCGGAACGAGATGTCCTTGATTCAAGTCTTCCCTCGAGTGAAAAGTTTATTTTCGCAAAGTTATGATCTGTCCGTTCGTTCATTGACGTCTCTGTTCACTGTAATAAGTTTAGTGTCTGAGTTTTGCGACCGCACCGCAAAACCGTGCGATTAGTAGACAAAAGGACGTGCCTCTCCAATGAGAACCGAAAACATTTGATCGCAAGGTCACAGGTCAACCGATTCCTCGACAGTAAAACACGTCTGATGTATTCTATACGACACTGGTGACGGCATGTGCGTCGTGTGTTTCGATGTTTGTTTAGGTGTAGTGTCCCCATACTACGGCGCAGTTACCTCGGATCGGACGGACGGACGGACGGACGGACGGACGGACAGATAATAATTGTCTGAAAATAAAAAATTAAACTTTTCGCTGGAGGGAAGCCTTGAACCAAGGACCTCTCGTTCCACAGCTACTCACGCTGACCAGGGGACCACGGCGCTCCTGAGCGCACACTCTCCTTGATGTTGCCTATCTTGCACATGGACTACTCAGTTTGTATATTTTGCTTATTTTTTTCATAGTTCCACACAACTTCTTCCTGTTTTCTCGATTGATCTGTGTTCAGTTTTTTTAAGGCCTATCCACTGTGCCAACTTATAACTAAATCTGAGGGGGGTGCGATGGGGAGGTTCCCTTGTGAGTGTTTTTGTATCGTCTTCATCATCATTCATCACCACTACGGTAGCAGGAAGGCAATGGCAAACCACCTTCACTAGGACCTTGCCTAGTACAGCGGTGCGGGTCTCCCGCATCGTCCCCTACGCTCCTCGGAATATGGGACATCATCATCATCTTCATCATTAGAAACCTGTGCTCTTTTCTTTTCTTTCGCTTCCATTCAAGCGGCTTGAGCCACAACAAAACGTGGCCAGGTACAACTAGTATATTACATATTTTAATTTATGCTTCTGAATGAATAAAAAATTTGTATTTCTTAGCATAAATGTACTGATACATGTTTATTTACTAGTTGCAGTAGTGACCGACTAACAGTACTGCATTGAATATTAGAAAAATAATACAGTACATTTTATATAAAAGCACTCAGTAGGTGCATGCTGTTTCAGTGTTTTAGTCATTTCTGCCCCCCGCTCCACAAGAACTGTACCCTACACCCGAGCCGGCCAGTGTGGTCGAGCGGTTCTAGGCGCTTCAGTCTGGAACCGCGCAATCACTACGGTCGCAGGTTCGAATCCTGCCTCGGGCATGGATGTGTGTGATGTCCTTCGGTTAGTTAGGTTTAAGTAGTTCTAAGTTCTAGGGGACTGATGACCACAAATGTTAAGTCCCATAGTGCTCAGAGCCATTTTGTTGAGGGATATACGCTTGGTCCAGCGATCCTACAACTTTTTTATTCCCTCGGAAACATAAATTCTGTCAAACTCTGCGGAATACTTGCAGATTGCAACTATCACTCATCTGATAAAAATTTCTTCCCAGCAAGCCGAGTTTCAAATTACAGAACATGAAGAAGTCACTTTGGGCCAAGTCGGGTTAACAGGGTGGATGAGGAACCAACTCAAAGCCTAGTGCATGCTTTTTCGCCATTGTTACCACCGGTTTGTGGGATGGCGCATTACCCTGATGAAAGAGCACGTTTTTCGTACCAACTTTGATCTATCAGCCAACGCACGTTTCAAATGACCCAACAGTGAGGCATAATAGGGTCCAGTTAAGCTTCTGGCTTTTCCGAGTAATCTATGAGGACTATTCATTAGGAATGTTCCATCACCTTACCAGCTGACGAAATGGTGTTTGGCTTCTTCGGTGCATTTTTACCTGCCTTTGGCCATTGTTTTCACAGCCGTTTTGACTCTGGTGTGTAGTGATGGATTCAAGTTTCATCTACAGTTATAAATCGTAGCAGAAAGTCTTGCCGATTGCATTAGAAGTCGTCAGACGCTGTGTTGAAATGTTGTGTTAGATGCGCTTTTGGTCGACTGTGACCAATTGCGGCAACCACCTCGGCACAGTTTCATCATAGCCAGTTCTCCACGACCGGCCGATGTGGCCGAGCGGTTCTAGGCGCTCCAGTCTGGAACCGCGCGACCGCTACGGTCGCAGGTTCGAATCCTGCCTCGGGCGTGGATGTGTGTGATGTCCTTAGGTTAGTTAGGTTTAAGTAGTTCTAGGGGACTGATGACCTCAGCAGGTAAGTCCCATAGTCCTCCGGGCCATTTGAACCAATTCTCTGTGCAGGAAACTATGCACTCACTCAGTTGAGATGCCTACAGGCTCATAAATGTCACGAATTTTCATTCAGTGGTCTTGCATTATCATATCATCGATTGTGTCAGTGGTTTCCTTTGTGGTGATCTCAATTGGCGGCCAGAGCGCGTTTCGTCTTTGGTGCTTGAACGGCAACATTTAAATTCATTAATCCAAAAGTAAGTGGTCTAAAATGATGGTGCAGAGTCCGCGTCATCATATAAATCTGTTTTCATTTTTGTGGCAGTACAACCATTTAAACGAAAATGTTTGATAACAGCACGAAACCTGGTTTTCTACATTTTCAGTGGTAGTCGATACACTAACCAATTCAGACGGGTCTCAACAATGTACTTTACGTTGTATATTGTTGCAATTCTTTATACGATCCTTGAAATAATTATTTCAAGGATCGTATAAAGAATTTCTGTGCGTCTTCATGCTTAGTAAGCTTGATTATAATCAAGCTTACTAAGCATGAAGACGCACAGAAATTTACCAGACTTAAAAAACTACCCGCGTATGTGCAGGAAAGCAAACTACTGGAAGCTATAACAACAAGTCGAGTTATAGGTGTTGCTGACTAAGGTGCCTGCTCACAACTTAGCGTACATACGGTCACTAGGGAGGTGGTGGATGACGAGAGGTCTGCCATGGAGACAGATTTGTATGCATTTTTCTATTGTTTAATATTTCTATTTATCAGGGGCGTTCGAGAAGTAATGCTACACATTTTCTTTCTCGGCTAATTTCGTTGGAAAAAAAATGGTTCAAATGGCTCTGAGCGCTATGGGACTTAACATCTGAGGTGATCAGTCCCCTAGAACTTAGAACTACTTAAATCTAACTAACCTAATTACACCAGACACATGCATGCCCGAGGCAGGATTCGAACCTGCGACCGTAGCGGTCGCGCGGTTCCAGACTGAAGCGCCTAGAACCGCTCGGCCACACCGGCCGGCTGAAAAAAAAGTAGAATTCATTATGGGACATAGTGGTATATTCCCGCTTCGGCTCCTAGACTTTTTCGAAGTTCCAATAGGTAGCGGCACTATACGTAGCCTTCAAAATGGTGTCTGTCACGGAGGTACGGCCGGCCGTTGTGGCCGAGCGGTTGTAGGCGCTTCAGTCGGGAACCACGGGGCTGATACGGTCGCAGATTCCTATCCTGCCTCGGGTATGGATGTGTGTGATGTCCTTAGGTTAGTTAGGGGACTGATGACCTTAGATGTTAAGTCCCATAGTGCTTAGAGCCATTTGAACGGAGGTACGTCCCAAGCAGAGATCTGACATTGAGTTTCTTTTGGCAGAAGACCAGAGTATCGCAGATACTCATAGGCTTGCAGAATGTCTTCGGAGACCGGGCGGTGAACAAAACCTCGTTTAATCGTTGGGCGAAGCGTCGCAACAAGGTCGCGCAAACCTGTCCCATCTCCCACGTGCCAGACGACCGGACACAGCACTGACTGCTGCAATGCTGGAACGTGCCGACACTCTCATTCGAAGTGATCGATTCATCATAATGAAGCACTTCGCTGCACAACAGGACGTCTCTGTTGGTAGTGCCGACACACTCGTCCACCAGTTTGGATACCCAGAGTTGTACCTGCAGGGGTTTCTTACCGCCTAACAGAAGACCGTAAAGGCCGTCTGTTTGGAACTGCTAGCGCGTTATGAGGATGATTGTGATAATTTTTTGTCGAACATCCTCAAGGCGACGAAAGATTGGATAATCACTTAGAACTGGAGACGAAACGGCAATCCGTGAAGTGACATCACACCACTTCTCCCCAGAAGAAAAAGTTGAAAGCCGAACCCTCAGCAGTTAAAGTCATGGTGACGATCTTTTGGAGCTCAGGAGAGTTATCCTATTTGATGTCCTCCCTCATGGTGCAACGACCAACTCAGAAGTGTAATGTACTACCCTCATGAAACTGAAGAACCGACTTCATTGTATCTCGTCACAAGAATAAGAGACGTGTTTTTAAGAAAGGTCCGTTTTCTTGTAGACATTAGTAGTTCGCGCGCATTCCGCAACGAGCGTGTGCGTCGTGTGCCGGCATGCCTCGGGAACAACTGTGCTCAGTTTCAGCTCTGTAGCTAACCTGTACGGTTCTGTTCTGTGCTTTCAAAATATTTAAGACTATCAACTCGCCCGCCGCGTGTGAGGTAAGCTCAGTGATACGATTTTTCTCAGCAAGTGACCTGACTGCTGAAGAAATTCATCGACAGATTTGCGAAGTGCACGGTGATACTGTTATGAGTGAAAGCAAAGTGTGTAAATGGGTACGTGACAACGTCCATGATGAGGACGCTCCGGTCTCCCTTCTCTGATTACAGACGATTCGGTGGCTTCAGCTGAAGCGAGGATTCGTGAGAACAGGCGCTTCACAATAACAGGTCTCTCAAACGAATTTCCTGACGTGTCGAGATCAGTGCTTTACAACAGTGTCTCTGAACACCTAAAGTTTAGGAGACTGTGCTCCCGTTGGGTCCCAAAACTCCTAACAGAGGACACGAAAACCAAAGATTTGAGTGTGTGATGAAGTTCTTGACTCGTTATCACGAAGAAGGTGTCGGCTTCTTGAGTCAGATCGTAACTGGAGACGAAACATGTGTTTCGCATATCACGCCCGAATCGAAGCAACAGAACATGGACTGGAGACACACACACACACTAGCCTGTAAAGGTGAAGGCCAAACAGACTCTCTCCCAGCGCAAAATCATGGCGTCGGTGTTTTGGGATAGGCATGGTGTTTTGAAGGTCGATTTCATGCAACGAGGAACCACTATCAATGCAGAAGCACACCGCCAAACCCTGAAAAAGCTACGCAGAGCGATTCAAAATAGAAGACGCGGCCTGCTGACAAAGGGAATTGTTCTTCTCCATGACAATGCAAGACCTCACACTGCAGGTCAGACGTGCGATTTATTGGACAGTTTTGGCTGGGAAGTTTTAGACCATCCACCCTACAGTCCTGATCTTGCGCCGGGCGATTACCATCTGTTCCTCCACCTCAAACAACACCTCAGTGGCGACCTTTACAATGACGACGACGACGGTAAGACGGCAGTGAACTCTTGGTTATCGGAGCAGGCGCCAAGTTTTTATGAAGTGGGTATTTTAAAAGTGGTTGACAGGCATCATACATGTTTGAACAAACTTGGCAACTATGTCGAAAAATAGAGCGAAGTATGTACTTTCTGAAAATAAATTTACTTTTTTTGAAGTAACCTTTCGTTGTGTACTTATGTTCAAACGGACCTTACTTAAAAAACACGCCTCACACAAAAGAAATTCTTCTGCTCCATGACAACGCAAGGCCCCACACAAGTCTGCCCACTGGAGAAGAGCTCAAAAAACTTCACTGGACTGTTCTTTCTCGCCCACCCTACAGCCTGAAAGTGGCACCTTCCGGCGTCCATCTGTGTGGCCCAATTAAGGACGCACACAGCGGGAAGCAGAACGTAGATGATCGGGAGATTATTGATGCAGCAAGACGTCGGCTCCGCCATTGACCAGTTCAGTGGTATCATGCAGACGTACAAGCCCTTCCAGTAAGGTGGCTTAAGGCCGTCGCAATGGACGCAGCTTCCGTTGAAAAATAGGGTCAAGAGAGAGTGGGGCGTATTGGAATCTTGAATAAAACAAATCTACTTTCAGAAAAAAAATAAAAAAATATTTTGCCTTACTTACTGAAGGCCCCTCGTACAAAAAGATTTGTAGCTTTTTATTCGGTCACAAGGTCCGTACTGAGAGGGTGGCAATGTAAGTCCCAGCGGTGGAGGAGGCAGTAAAGGGGTCCAAAAACAAGATAGTTTAAAAAAAATGGTTCAAATGGCTCCGAGCACTATGGGACTTTACAGCTATGGTCATCAGTCCCCTAGAACTTAGAACTACTTAAACCTAACTAACCTAAGGACATCACACAACACCCAGTCATCACGAGGCAGAGAAAATCCCTGACCCCGCCGGGAATCGAACCCGGGAACCCGGGCGTGGAAAGCGAGTACGCTACCGCACGACCACGAGCTGCGGACAAGACAGTTTAAGAATGAAACTGGTGATGGAGGGTGGTAGGGGCAATTCGAGTGCATGGGGCCAATATTTTTCTCCGTTCTGCGCACTACCACTCTGCCGAGAAGCTCTGCTCAGTTTGCGTGCGCCCATACATATTGAAGAGAGTGTGTTCGAATTATAATGACACCGAACGCCCGGTAAAATTTATATATTTGGTGAATAATGAATGTGCTTATAACTTAAAGGTACGGTTACTTGGACCCAGATCCATTTCCAAATTTCATTGCAAAATAATGTATATCATTAAGTTTTGTAAATTCATTTCATTAAATGATTTGTATATTGTTTATGTTTATTTATTTGCAAATCTGGAGTCAAAAAAGACTCGAAATTACACAAGACCCCCTGGGGGCAGAACGTATGCGGATTTCACAAGAGAAAAAAATGGAAGAATGATTATATGCTGTAAGGTGTGGAGAAATGTCTCAAAGAGTCTCAGCATACTTCAGAATAAGTAGGTCTACGATAAAAAGGAGACTGAGGAATGAGTGTTTTGAATAAACCTGGACATCCGACCACTTTGCTACTGAAGATGAACTGGCCTTCGCCAGCCACATAGATAAAATTTGTGATTTTTAATTTCCGTGGATGAAGTGGAATTTCAATTTATTGCCAAGTCGTACCTCGCAGTGGATGGAAGAACAGTGAAATCTTCCCGAAACAACCTCCCTCGCTCTGGGTGGGTAAAATTGTTTTTGAACAGGTTTCCCAAGTTATTTATCAGATTTGCAAATAATATAAAAAGAGCACGTGCTGCCATTTATGATTCAGTAATTACCGAGAGTACTGAAAACCTGAGTGCTTTGACTAAAGACGTTCCACGAGACAACATTTACAATACAATGAAACCAGTACGTCTGATGAACGTAGTGGGAAGAAGGTACTTTGCCGCCGGGATTGCAAATATCCAGAGAAGATAATAAATTCTACAGACACTAAAGTGACTGTCGTGTCTTTGTTAATGTTGATGGATCATATCTTTCGCCTTAAATAACATATAACTTATTCGGCACAATTTAAAAAATAATCTGGGAGAAGTATATCCAAATGTTTACAAATGTTTACATAATAATGAAAATCATGTTCACAGTTGTGGTCAGTACAGCTTCGACCGAGAGAGGCTTCACAAAGTTAAAACTGATTGGACCTACTTGAGAAGCACGATGAGTCAAGAAGGACTATCTTCGTTGTCAGTGCTATCAGCTGAAGCGAAAATAGCAGCTGTTGTTGACTATGACGTAATCTTAAAACAAATTCAGTGAGGCGAAAAGCCGAAAAGACCGTCAATTTTAATTTTTGTTTGTTTGTTGTTGTTTTTGTCGTTGCACTGATACTTGCCTACCATACTAACAAGGTTTGTGTATAATAATTATAAGTTTATAATTCAGCTCGTTTAATTAAACGTTTTTTTTTCTAGCTGGAAAATAAAAGAGGCTTCGTAAAGCTGATTTGTTGCCGACGTCCAGCTTTCGTCTAGCACCATCGCTGGACAGTAATTAATGGTGCTCGACGATCTCGTTGTGTAGGAGCAGCTGCAGATCTCCAGCGGTCACCTGTAAATTGCTAATAATTTTAACATTTTGTATAAAAGCTTCGGAAACTGATCTAGTGCAGTTCAGTTATCATTTGGTTCGATGCTGCGTAACCGAACGCCAAATCGCTTCGATCATCACTAAAAACACTTACCGATGTGTTCTAAAATCGAGATGCAGTTTCGTAGTCAAACCTCACCAACCAAATGCCCTAAAATCCCACAAAAGCCCTGCACGTATGTTCACTCTTGGAAATGTGCCTTATATAAAATGAAACTTATTTAAATACCTTTTCTACGCTGTATTATATCCTTGAGGAAAATTACAGTTTCTTCTCTTCGTCACACAAGCAAAGTAAAATAAAATTCCTATAACAGCGGACAACAACGAGTTACAATTCTGTTCAACATTCGTGCACTTCTGTTCGCGAGCACATACCGTAACAGAGTTTCTCATCCACCTCTGCTTTAGATTTAGCTCTCCAAGGAGCAACTACAATCCAAAGAATATAAGCATCTCTCTCGCAGGTGGAATGCGGTATATAGCGGTATTTAACAATTTATCATTAGAATAATTCCATGTTTCGTAAGGCATCGTGAGTCTCAAAAGCCTGGAAGTGAATATATTTGATCGTTTCAAGTTTTGAGGCGTTTTTCTGTTACTTGTATCTGCAGCAAGATGATAATAACACGATTGCCGGTTGCGTTGCACAATATGATTTCACTACACAGAAATCCATTATGATTGTAGCATAGACAGTTCCATTGAAAATGGGGGCCGATGGTTAAAAGTTGTCTAATGAAAAATTTTGAGTAATAGCACAAATAGGTCAAGAGCGGTTGTTATCTATAACGTCACTTGTTCATCACAAGGAAAGCAACACGCGAGTTTCATGGCCTAGAAAGTAATAACATTCAGTCCTTGTGTATGCAACTTTCTACCGTCCACATAATACGTTACACTGCCCTTCAGTTTAAAGTGATTGAATGTTACTTTAATCAGAGTCTTGTTATATCCAAAAGCGAGAATATATTATCTCGTCATGTTAATGCTTCTCACTGGCCGATTGAAGATTATGGCCTGGGTGTACATTTGGTGGCGTTTGAAGTGTAGTTCTGATGGCTGTATGACGACTGCCAGTAGTCCGTGGGCTCTGATATGCACCATCTATCGTACTTGCCATTCACACTGCATTAAATTGAGTACAAATGAAGTAGCTATTTGTGGATTCCTATTTATTCTTGAAGCAAAAGAGTCACTAGTTTTATTAACTGCTTCAGTTGTAAGGTATCTGAAATCTTTGTCCACAATGACACGAAAGTTGGTATTGTCTCAGGTGTAATAAAAAGCCGGTCGAAGTGGCAGAGCGGTTCTAGGTGCTTCAGTCTGGAACCACGGGCCTGCTACGGTAACAGGTTCGAATCCAGCCTCGGGCATGGATGTGTGTGGTGTCCTTAGGTTAGTTAGGTTTAAGTAGTTCTAAGTTCTAGGGGACTGATGACCTCAGATGTTAAGTCCCATAGTGCTCAGAGCCTTTTGTAATAAAAAGAAAGCGTACACCATGGCGATACATGTGGCTATCGGAAACTTGCTGCTTCTGCCCCAACAGTCTAACAATATATATATATATATATATATATATATATATATATATATATATATATATATTCTGTTTCACTGAATTTCATCTCTCTCTCTCTCTCTCTCTCCACACACACACAAACATTATCTTAAATGATTGTTTCTTACATCAGTGCAAAACATTATATTTCAAATTCTGTCTTGTCACTAAATTTTGTGACACACACAAATTTTAGTAAATGATTGTTTCATACATCGACACAAAAAGATTTGTGTCAAATACTGTATTTACAATTCTTTAGTATTACTAAATTTCAGCACACACACACATTTTCATTAATGATTGTTTCTTTACTTCACCACATAAGTTTTTGTCAAATTCTATACTCTTCACACACAAACACACATACACAGGGTGTGGGAGACAGAGGGAGAGAGGGAGGGAGAGAGAGAGAGAGAAAGGGAGAGGGAGAGAGAGAGAGAGAGATCCAAGGGTATATGGCAACTTTTGAAATTAATATGCTCTAAAATCTGTATCACTCATTCACATACAAATTAAAACTAGTTTTCCTTCTGTTTAAGAGTATCTTCAGACTTTATAACTACAAATTTTTCATAAAGAAGTGGGAGGGAACGACTGAAAAATTATATGGTATTTACATATTTGTCTACTGAAAATTACACTAAAATATTCAACAAATGGTATGGAATTTACACATTTATTTATTTAAAATTACATTATGATATCCTATGTTGTTCTCAGATTTTTAGCAGCCTGCTACGTTTTTTACTTCTTGCTGTGTATTGGTGGAATTAATTATGTATCATTACCTTGCAAGATCAAAAACTGATGATTGCAATAGGCCCCTCAGAGTTCTCTGACACTTGCAAATATCACTTAATTTACCCTCGCCGCGCAGGGTAGCCGCGTGGTCTTAGGCGTCTTGTCACGGTTCGTGCGGCTGCCCCGTCGGAGGTTCGAGTTCTCCCTCGGGCATGGGTGTGTGTGTGTGTGTGTGTGTGTGTGTGTGTGTGTGTGTGTGTGTGTGTGTGTTGTCCTTAGCGTAAGTTAAAGTTAGATTAAATAGTGTGTAAGCTTAGGGATCGCCGACCTTAGCAGTTTGATCCCATAAAACCTTACCACAAATTTCAATTTCAAATGACCTTCAACAAAATCATATTTCTCCAACCTTACTTCCCATTTTGGTGCAAAACAGAAAGCTGATGTACATCAACAATGGTACTACCTGGACACACATCCAATATACCTTTCAACGTGAACCAAGCAAGGGCAGTCACTATAACACAATTCTCAGTGGGAACTGTCAACTTTGATGGTCATATTCTACCATGAAGTCATTTCTAATAGTTAATTCAACTTCCTTATCACTTCCAAGAGAATGTTTCTTCTTTACATCACCACATGGAGAAACGTTTCTGTTATCTTAACTCCACAGAATATATGTCAACATTCACAATTTTATTAAATGCGCCAGCTCAAAGAAGTAGATGCCTCAGAAGGACTTTTATTCAAGGAATGAAGCAGCACCATATCTCTAAGTTTTCATTTTTTTCATTCTCTAGAATTTGAACATGGCTTACATTACAATTTGCCCCAATGAGTTTCATTAAAATGTCTAACTGTGAAAAACTATTTACCCTAATAGACTGTTGTACTGTCTGTTAAACATTTCGCCTTTATATGCACCTTTTACATTCAAATGTTCTTTCAGTTACCAATTATTTATGTTCACGATGATGGATGTTCTGATCCTGAAAATTCTATGTCCCTTGACGCTAATGCCTTTAAAACAACTACAATTCTTTCGATCAAAAAGACTGAGCACCAGATTGATACTTTGCTTCTGAGTATTGGAGGGAATTATGGCCTTAAACGATAGAAAATGTCTGTATTTTACTAATGAGTCTTTACTTTCTTGCACACCATTTCCAAATACCCGGAAGCTGCAGTAACTATAAAATCAAAACTGTCAGTGTCCGGAAATTTCAACACTGTCAGGTTTTGCAATAGTTTTTATGGATACATTTAAGTATACGTACAGTGTAAAAGATTAGGAATAGCTTTCTAGTACTGTCAATGGGATGTGTATTACATCATTATAAGTAAGCAGTTCATAAGATTTTCGATTTATTGCTATATTAAATGGTTGAAATGGCTCTGAGCACTATGGGACTTAACATCTAAAGTCATCAGTTCCCTAGAACTTAGAACTACTTAAACCTAACTAACCTAAGGACATCAGACACATCCATGCCCGAGGCAGGATTCGAACCTGCGACCGTAGCGGTCACGCAGTTCCAGACTAAAGTCCCTAGAACCACTCGGCCACTGCGGCCGGCTATTGCTATATTATCTTATACTGAAGTTCACAAAGTAAAACCAACTTTCTTGTCTCAATAGTTACATGTAATAACATGTATTTTAGTTGTGGAACGGTTACATTGCTAACAGGTATAATAGTCACACCACCTTCGAATTTTCGAAGGAGACTGCATTGCGTAAAAAATAAAGTGGTTTAAATGGCTTTGGGCACTATGGGACTTAACTTCTGAGGTCATCAGTCCCCTAGAACTTAGAACTACTTAAACCTAACTAACCTAAGGACATCACACAGGCTGGCCCCGGCGGAGGTTCGAGTCCTCCCTCGGCCATGGGTGTGTGTGTTTGTTCTTAGGATAATTTGGTTAAGTAGTGTGTAAGCTTAGGGACTGATGACCTTAGCAGTTAAGTCCCATAAGATTTCACACACATATGAACATTTGATATCACACATATCCGTTCCTGAGGCAGGATTCGAACCTGCGACTGTAGCGGTCGCGCGGTTGCAGACTGTAGCGCCTAGAACCGCTCGGCCACCCCGGCCGCCCATTGCGTAAAAACCTCCTTTAAAGATCAAATGAATGTTAATGCAAATGTCATCCAGCAGCACATTTACTAGAAGTTGATGATCTTTAAAAACTTTCTTTTTCATTTTCAGATATTTCATACTACCATATACATTTAACATATTTAAATCAAACCTGCCTATCAGCTTTTTTACGTTGCATGAATGTGGCAAATACAGATAACCAGTGTTATGCACTGCAGCATTACAGCTGAAAACATCTGAGACATGAAAAAAATTCTCCACTGACACATTTTGCATATGCTGAAACACTGAAGTCTTGTTTAACAGGTCTTCTTTAGACACTATTGACTCTACGTATTATTTGGACTAACAAGCACATGCTTGGATTTTACTGATTCATATTCGTTGTCCACATTATGCCAGAGCATTTTATACTTTCTCAAGGAAAGCAGTTACTGATCCAATAATTTTGGGCATTTCATCCTTTATGTTTTGATTAAATTATTATTCTCTTGTGAAGATTCAGAAATCTGTTGTGAGTTTTGCACCACTTCTTGGCGGGAAGAGCAAAGACTTGTCAAAAAAAACTTAAGTACTGTATGTGACAGTTTATATCTCACTTGAAATCGTTTGCAGAAGGCGTAACGTTCTCAAGATCAAGAACAGAGTTCGCATTGCCACTTAATTTATTTGTGTCGTGATCATGTTCGATCACGACCGGGTATGAGACATAGCAACTACGAAAAGAGAAAATTAAGGTACCAGACAGAGCTGTAAATTTTCTTTGCTATACTACACCACACATTAAAAGAAATTGGATTTAAATCACAAACAAGGTAAATGACAATGCGCCTTCTGCCTTAACTACGACGTTTGCCGACATGCAGTCGGTCCCGGGTAGCTGTATGAAAACTATAAAAAACACCGTTATTTCCGTTGCAGTTAACAGGAGATGGATAGAATGGAAATACTTTAGGTAATATGCAGGCACAGCAGAATTTGAGAGCACAATAACCAATTTAATTACCTTAGTCAGTATTGCTAACAAGAGGCTCCGTACAGTTGCAATGTTCTATCTTAGATATTTCATCTTAGATGTCCACATAAATTCTTCATAGCACTGAACAATAGTAATATTTTATAATAACTAATTAGTGATTGCGGACTGCGCCACATACACGTCCGCCGTCTTTAAAACATATATCAGGACTGTGATAACGGAAGAGGATTACAATTCTTCAACTGTCAAAAAATAAGAAACACAAAATATCCCTATATGTACAATTCACGAACAATTCGTATTCTGCGCCGTGGCGCGTAAGATATTCTTTGAAATATCAGGTGGTCGCTGCTCAACGACGATCTAAAAATTTTTGACGCAAATTGTATGGATTTTATGAGCCTACATGGTTAGATTATCGAATGTAAGTTCATTCAAGCTATCGAAACAGACACTAATATCACATCGCACTTGAAATACATTTGTGTATTTCTCCCAAACTGATAACAACATTCTGCTCCTCATATTGTCTATAATCTTTCAAGCTTCTTACCCTTGCTTTTTCAAAATTATCGCTTTCTGCATCATATAACCTGCTGCATGAGAGTCCAGCTGTTCTTAAGTAGAGAGGCAAATTAGGGAAGATTGATGGCACTGCATCTGGTTTCAGCTGTAGGTAACTGCTTTCAAATGGCTTTATTTCTCCTTCTGCTTTTACTGTGCATTCTTCACAAAAAAGCTTTATGCGTATTATATGCTTCTTTAACTTTGAGACCCTGGGGAAATTTTTTGCGACTATTTTTTCTTTAGTTTATCATCGCTGTATAAAAAAGCGTGCTGACTGTTTCATTTTGTGATTACGAATTCTTTTTACAGCCAGCCGAACTACAGTATCTTACAGAAGATGTTCAATGTAGTTATTACAGTGATTATATACAGTGTTTCCGAAAGTATTTGTGTATATTCGTTAATTTATAGAA
Organism: Schistocerca nitens; assembly: GCF_023898315.1. Taxonomy (NCBI): domain Eukaryota; kingdom Metazoa; phylum Arthropoda; class Insecta; order Orthoptera; family Acrididae; genus Schistocerca; species Schistocerca nitens. Next base: position 979,188,149 of record NC_064615.1, on the reverse strand, counting down.
TAACTGACAAATAACCTTGAAGCATAGTCTGAGTGAGCCTTGAAAATACTCATTGATCGTTGAGAAATTACAATAATTACTAATACAAGTACTAGGAGTTAAGAAATACTTGATATTAATAGAACTGAAACTTTATAATCTTCACTTTAGTAGCTGGAGATAACAGTAATAATTAATGCTCAGTCAATGAGAAATTTAGTAAGTTCTGAACCACGTATATCAACGAACTGGTCAACTCATATGCAAAAGATCTGCAAATGGCCGCCTGAAGATGGCTGTGGAGCTACTTTGCTTACGTCACAAACAAGATAGCTTCCACTGTTCAGGCCAGTCTTGTTGGCCATGACTTACTGACAGTGACATCACTCTGAAACACCCAATCGTTGTCGAACGCACTGGCACAACTTCCATCTTTCTGGAGATGCAGCTGATTTCTCCTACCCCTTGTGTGTCTTCTGCCTACTACAATAAACCACTACTTTGGCCTGCAGCTGTAAACGTATGGTGTTGACACAGTGTCGTTTCATCCAGGTAGCACAATAAGAACCAACTACTACCGAACAGACTCCTATCACTATCATAGTTTATGTGGCAGCATTGTGCTTGGTTCACAAAGCGGCCGCATTAAATAGCTCGTCCACCTTCAAAAGTGGAACTAAGCTGGTACTTTGCACTGCTGCCGTAGGTGCGGGGCACCCGGTACGGAAAGAATTACGGTATGTAGCGTGACAAAAGGTTTCCGATTTTTGCCGATTACTACCGTCTGAGAACTGAAGCGAGTGCGAAGGCGGAGGAAGGAAGCAAAAAGAGTGGACGGGGTATATGATTTATTCCCCCCCCCCCCCCCCCCCCCCATCCAGTACTTCCTGCTCCCAAGTTTTATTACTTTTCAGAAGAGTTAGTGAGTTAAATATTTGACATTAAGCATGTAAAACATTTAATGCGAGGAAATGTTCATAAAAGGCTTGAAAGTATGTTTAAAGTTTGTCATAAATGGGCAGGTGCTCTCATTCTCAAATAATGGAGGAACATAGTCTGGATAATTTGTGCACCATCAGTTTTTCTGCCTCAAGACTTATACGCAGTTTCTAATTTATTAGCTTGTTGTGTTAAACATTTAACGTAAGATTATACTTCTTAATGAGTAGATTGTGTCAACATTTTAAAGCTTAAATTCGGTCAATAATTATTATAAAATACTGAAAATAAATATCTTTGCTGCCAGTAGAAGCAGTTAGATAGCCAATCTGCATCTAGGACCAGGTGCCTGTTTTAGGTGCTTAGTAATATACAATGAGATTCAAAAGTTATGTGTCATGGGACAAAGTCTACGAGGGTGATTTAGTAGTCTTGGCCCATAGGAAGGGTCGCATTCAGGAATATGACAGGAACGGTCATTCGAAAAATGATAGAAAATATGGACTACAAAATGTGTGCCTTGTTAACTTTTATACTGTTTTATTTCTGTGACCTGATACTGGAGTAAACTGAACTGCTATTCTTTACACTCGTGTATGTGTTGTGTTGCCGAACAGTGCAAGCAGTATGGTTGCAGCAACGCTATATAGAAAGTGAGTCGCCAAAACTGAAATTTTATAATTGTGTATTTTAAGTAACGAAGTCTTCCCCCATGAACCATGGACCTTGCCGTTGGTGGGGAGGCTTGCGTGCCTCAGCGATACAGATGGCCGCGGGTTAGCTACTACAAACAGCATAGTGAACGCATTATTGTGGCCAAGATAGACACAAAGCCCATGCCTACTACAGTAGTACAAGTTTATATGCCAACTAGCTCTGCAGATGATGAAGAAATTGATGAAATGTATGACGAGATAAAAGAAATTATTCAGGTAGTGAAAGGAGACGAAAATGTAATAGTCATGGGTGACTGGAATTCGTCAGTAGGAAAAGGGAGAGAAGGAAACATAGTAGGTGAATATGGATTGGGGGGAAGAAATGAAAGAGGAAGCCGCCTTGTAGAATTTTGCACAGAGCATAACTTAATCATAGCTAACACTTGGTTCAAGAATCATAAAAGAAGGTTGTATACCTGGAAGAATCCTGGAGATACTAAAAGGTATCAGATAGATTATATAATGGTAAGACAGAGATTTAGGAACCAGGTTTTAAATCGTAAGACATTTCCAGGGGCAGATGTGGATTCTGACCACAATCTATTGGTTATGAACTGCAAATTGAAACTGAAGAAACTGCAAAAAGGTAGGAATTTAAGGAGATGGGACCTGGATAAACTGAAAGAACCAGAGGTTGTAGAGAGTTTCAGGGAGAGCATAAGGGAACAATTGACAGGAATGGGGGAAAGAAATACAGTAGAAGAGGGATGAAGTAGTGAAGGCAGCAGAGGATCAAGTAGGTAAAAAGACGAGGGCTAATAGAAATCCTTGGGTAACAGAAGAAATATTGAATTTAATTGATGATAGGAGAAAATATAAAAATGCAGTAAATGAAGCAGGCAAAAAGGAATACAAACGTCTCAAAAATGAGATCGACAGGAAGTGCAAAATGGCTAAGCAGGGATGGCTAGAGGACAAATGTAAGGATGTAGAGGCTTGTCTCACTAGGGGTAAGATAGATACTGCCTACAGGAAAATTAAAGAGACCTTTGGAGAGAAGAGAACCACTTGTATGAATATCAAGAGCTCAGATAGCAACCCAGTTCTAAGCAAAGAAGGGAAGGCAGAAAGGTGGAAGGAGTATATAGAGCGTTTATACAAGGGCGATGTACTTGAGGACAATATCATGGAAATGGAAGAGGATGTAGATGAAGATGAAATGGGAGATAAGATACTGCGTGAAGAGTTTGACAGAGCACTGAAAGACCTGAGTCGAAACAAGGCCCCGGGAGTAGACAACATTCCATTAGAACTACTGATGGCCTTGGGAGAGCCAGTCATGACAAAACTCTACCATCAGGTGAGCAAGGTGTATGAGACAGGCGAAATACCCACAGACTTCAAGAAGAATATAATAATTCCAATCCCAAAGAAAGCAGGTGTTGACAGATGTGAAAATTACCGAACTATCAGTTTAATAAGTCACAGCTGCAAAATACTAACGCGAATTCTTTACAGACGAATGGAAAAACTGGTAGAAGCGGACCTCGTCGAAGATCAGTTTGGATTCCGTAGAAATGTTGGAACACGTGAGGCAATACTAACCTTACGACTTATCTTAGAAGAAAGATTAAGAAAAGGCAAACCTACGTTTCTAGCATTTGTAGACTTAGAGAAAGCTTTTGACAACGTTAACTGGAATACTCTCTTTCAAATTCTGAAGGTGGCAGGGGTAAAATACAAGGAGCGAAAGGCTATTTACAATTTGTACAGAAACCAGATGGCAGTTATAAGAGTCGAGGGGCATGAAAGGGAAGCAGTGGTTGGGAAAGGAGTGAGACAGGGTTGTAGCCTCTCCCCAATGTTATTCAATCTGTATATTGAGTAAGCAGTAAAGGAAACAAAAGAAAAATTCGGAGTAGGTATTAAAATTCATGGAGAAGAAGTAAAAACTTTGAGGTTCGCCGATGACATTGTAATTCTGTCAGAGACAGCAAAGGACTTGGAAGAGCAGTTGAACGGAATGGACAGTGTCTTGAAAGGAGGATATAAGTAGAACATCAACAAAAGCAAAACGAGGATAATGGAATGTAGTCAAATTAAATCAGGTGATGCTGAGGGGATTAGATTAGGAACTGAGACACTTAAAGTAGTAAAGGAGTTTTGCTATTTGGGGAGTAAAATAACTGATGATGGTCGAAGTAGAGAGGAAAAAAATGTAGACTGGCAATGGCAAGGAAATCGTTTCTGAAGAAGAGAAATTTGTTAACATCGAGTATAGATTTAAGTGTCAGGAAGTCGTTTCTGAAAGTATTTGTATGGAGTGTAGCCATGTATGGAAGTGAAACATGGACGATAACCAGTTTGGACAAGAAGAGAATAGAAGCTTTCGAAATGTGGTGCTACAGAAGAATGCTGAAGATAAGGTGGGTAGATCACGTAACTAATGAGGAGGTATTGAATAGGATTGGGGAGAAGTTTGTGGCACAACTTGACTAGAAGAAGGGATCGGTTGGTAGGACATGTTTTGAGGCATCAAGGGATCACAAATTTAGCATTGGAGGGCAGCGTGGAGGGTAAAAATCGTAGAGGGAGACCAAGAGATGAATACACTAAGCAGATTCAGAAGAATGTAGGTTGCAGTAGGTACTGGGAGATGAAGAAGCTTGCACAGGATAGAGTAGCATGGAGAGCTGCATCAAACCAGTCTCAGGACTGAAGACCACAACAACAACAAGTAACGAAGTAATTAGAAAACCAAAGCCGTAAGTTAAATAAGCTATCCTGTGAAACTACGTGTTGTGCAGGAGTGAGCAGTGTTACAGTGTGTGACGTCACAAAAGGCTAACAGAATGAAAATCTATACAAAATTACCAAACGAGTTTTAAAAGGATAACTAACCGAAATGTTTCTACAAAAATGCTCTGTAAAAGTGACTAACAAGATTTCAGACACTGAAAAATGCACACGCGAATGTAACACTGCACTCTAAAAATGGAGCTGTCTGCATATGTTTTGGAAACCGCAATAAACTTTTCGCAAACTGATTCTGATGATGAATTTTGAAAAACTAAAGTAACTGTTAATGATCTAACTGTGCCCTGACTGTACTGTAAAAATGGTCCTAATGTTTTTCTTTTGTTTGTTGCTTACCTGTAGCAACAGGAACTTAGTACTGCTACAAGTGATGAACATAAAACATAAAATATATGGCGCAGCAATAAGGAAGCTACATAAGAATGACAGCCTTGCAGGGTGCAGTGCAAGGACAAGCAATTAATCTAACAGACCATGTTTCGCTTTTAGCCACTGTGTTCCGCAGAGCGCAATGGCGGCGACGCACATAATCAGAAAACAAAATTCTTTAGTGAGAAGAAATTGTTAAGTGAGTGAAGGAAAACTGACCTTTAAAAAACTTCACTGCAAAACAAACTCAATGTCTGATTATAAGAATCACCTTTACAAAATTTATCCTTTGTAACAAATTCTGTTCTGCCAAAATGATTTATTAAAATGATAAAAGAGTAACAAATCTTTGACCTCTACGAGCAAGCTAGCCGTGTGAACTGATTACTTGCTCACGTCTGAACAATGAAACTGACAAACCCAAACCAATAAAGAGAGATGCCACTAAAACCTTCCATTATTCACACACGTCATAATTACGTGCACACAAGCAATGCAGCAACACTTTACCTAAAAAAAACTCTTCACTTGTCCCATTAATGTTTACAAAATCATGATATACGATTCATCCTTCTCCGTTTCTTTATCTCTGTGCTCTGCGAGCGATTTCCATCTGTTTAGTTGCATAGCCAACACCCGACTGTCTCACTAGCTGCTCTAAGAATACCTACTGCAACGACAATGCCACTAGCAACCGAAGACCCCAGTGCTTGTACACAGAACCCCTGTGGCGTAAAATATCGATTATGGAAACCACTGTTTGAAAAATATCCGTTATACGCATGGAAATATGACACATCGAATGAAAATAGAGCTTACTTCACTTTTCCGGAATACCAAAAATAAACTAGAATACTTACAATCTTAAGAGCAAGGTGACTTGTTCATTTTCGCTACTATGAAACTTCCCTTTTGCTTAACAAGTGCTCATAGCTCTTAAGATATGCATTACTAGACTTTTTGCTTCGAATAACCGTTCCTGTCACATCCCCGAAAACGACTTTGTCCTGTGGGCCAAGATTATTGAATCATCAGTGTAGACTTTGTCATGTGGGATACGACTTTTCAGTCACCTTGTAGACTGTCAGTTGTCGCAAGTTGAACCTTTGTGTCAACAATCTCACGCTCTGCAGTTGGTCATCGGCTGGAATGATCGAGCATCTGCTGTCATAGGTTCACTTGAAGTAGGCCATACTTAAATATACTTAAATATTAGTTATTTAGTTGTAATTCTAGCACGAGTAAAACTCTGACACACGATTAAGCGTAGAAAGTATTAAGTTTCTACATTAATCACTGTACTAAACGTTCGATGCTTGTAGTCCCTGTGTCAAATCTCATTAAAGTTTTATTCTGTGATGCTTTATTTTTATTAAACCTACTTTCAAAATTATGAAGTTTGCTGAATTCTGCGCGGAAAACATTGTAGAAAGGCAGTTTTATGGAGGAGTCGAGCAACTTTGGCAAACAGCCTCGTTACAATTCTGTGAGTGACGTATTCTGATTTTTACGATGGAGTGCGCCTGAAGATTGAAGCATGTTCGCCCAAAACGCGTCAGTTTTAATGTGACCGCGTCGTCAGGTGTTAACATTACAAGCAGCTGAGCCACAATATATTCTAAAATTGCATGTACATGCTGAATAAATACTTCTGTAGCGAGTGCCTCGATAAACTTCTTGAGTACCTCAGTAAGTACGAAAGATTATTTATGAACGGATTCCAGGCACCTTGGAAAAAGACAACCCACATCGTTAATGATGAAGAATGGCCCTGTTTCAGCCTCGAGGCCTCCTTGAGGCGCGATCTTTAAGATGCATTCTGGAGATTATTCAGGAGCACATCTTTTTTGTCTTGCCAACTAAAGAGGTGAAATGTTCAGCCGAATCTAATCTGGTTATAGATGCTTGGAAAGCAGGATGCGTGTTACACCACATTTGCGTGGTTCTAAATTTTCTTTGCAGATGCTTCTTCTTCAGCATTCATATCTACGAGCACAATTTGGTAGCCACTGTTCAGCACACGTATAAGAGCAGATTATAGCTTTATTATGCGAGGGTGAGGGGTGGTCTTGTCTCATGACATGATAGAATAAGAGATGGGAGTCGATATGGGAGATACACATCATTTAGTAATAGAGTTAGATTTTAACAGCGTCTTGAAAGACTTGCTATCAAAATAGAGATAAGATGTAAATAACATTCATTCGCAGTTTTTAAAATGATTGGGAGAAATGGCATTCGGACAACTATTCAGGCTGGTGTGTAGAACCTATGAGACTGGAGACTTTTGAAAAAATGTGCTTCGCAAGGGCAGATAAGTGCGAAAATTATCCCACAACGGGTTATACATCTGATATAACCAACTTGCTGACAGTACTAATATCCTCTGACACAGAGAAACGACGCACAACAAAAGAATTATCTGTAGTTGAGGGTACCGGTATATTTGATACACGTTTATAAACAAACAGCCCACTACGATTTCAGAAAAATTGGATGATTTATTCAAGAGAAAGAGCTTCAAAAATTGAGCAAATTAGTAACGTGTCGGTGCACCTCTGGCCTTTATTATAGCAGTTATTCTGCTTGGTATTCATTGACAGAGTTGTTGGATGTCCTCCAGAGGGATATACAGTAGTGCCAAATTCTGTCCAATTGGCGAGTTAAAGCGTCAAAACAGCGAGCTGGTTGGAGGATCCTGCCCGTAATTGTTCAAACGTTCTCAATTGGGAAGAGATCCAGCTGCCTTGCTGACCAAGGTAGAATTTAGCAAACACCAAGACAAGAGTAGTAACTCGCGCCGTGTGCAGGTGGGAATTATCTTGCTGAAATGTAAGCCTAGGATGACTTGCTACGAAGGGACACAAATCAGGGGGTGGAATATCGTCGACGTACCGCCGTGCTGTCAGGGTTCGCGGATGACAACCAAAGGGGTCCTGATGTGAAAAGAAATGGCACCCCAGGTCATCACTCCTGGTTTTCTGGCCGTATGGCGGGCGACAGCGAGGTTGGCATCCCACCGCAATTCGGGGCGTCTCCAGACACGTCTTAGATGCTCGTCGGGGCTCAGTTCGAAGCGGGACTCGTCACTGAAGATTCTACTGCACTCGTTGAGATTCCACGCCGAATGTGCCCGACACCACTGCAGACGGGCTTGTTGGTGTCCAGAGGTCAACGGTAGTCGACGCGAGAGCCCCCTTTCTGCGAGACGCCTATTAATGGCCTTTGGGTCACTGAAGCACTACTACCACGTCGAATCGATGATAATGATGAATTCAGGGATCTGAGTGCCTCTCTGACGGTTGATCGGTCCACTCGTTCTGTCATCTCTGTAGGTCGACAGCTTCCTTCTTGACGCTGTATTCAGCCATGGTTCACCCATTCTCGCCAACAACATCGAATAGTGGTATTACCGTTCCGACGATAACTTCAACCAGCATCTTTGAGCCCAACTACATGCCCTCTCTCAAATACTGACGTCTGCATAGATCGTTCACGCGTCTGCTGCTAGACATAATTACTATCCAACTGAGTACAATGAATGAGTTTTGCAAAGCCTTCATGCCTTCGTATCGACATGTACCCCAGTCATTGACATGTGCCTACAGTTTTGCAGCTGCACCGCAGCGTCACACATTTATACATCGGACACCGAAGTTTACAATTTTTCATTTTCCGTCGATACCTGTTTAGCAATTTGTGACCAGTTTGCATGACTCCTTCGGGGTGCGTCAGTTTTTTTTTTTTTTGTCTTAGTGTGTTAGTGTGTAATCGGAAGAATGGAAAAGAAAATCGAGGATCTATTACATGACGATCAGTTAATCAGTTAAGCTTTCGGAAAGGAAAGGCAGTTCTGACGTTGCGCTTGGTAATGGGAGCAAGACTTTAAAAAAATCAAGACATGTTCACTGCATTTCTCTATCTAAAGAAAGCTTTCCATAACGTAAACCGGAGCAAGATGTTCGGAGTTCTGAGAAAAATAGGAATAAGCTATAAGGTACATGTTATATGAAGCATGTATAAAAACTAAGAGGGAAGACCAAGAACCAAGTGGCCGGTTTAAAAGAGGTGCAGGACAAAGCTGTTGTATTTTGCCTCTACTGTTCAATCTGCACATCGAAGAAGCAACAACGAAACTAAAAAAGGTTCAAGGGTAGCATTAAAATTCATGGTGAAAGGATATCAATGATATCATTCGTTGTGGCATTGCTACCCTCAGTGAAAGGAAGAAAATTGCACGACCTGTTGAATAGAATGGAAAGTGTAATGAGCACGCACTACGGAATGAAAGTAAACTGAACAAATACGAAAACAGTGAGGAGTGTCAGAAATGAAATAAGCGGTAAACTGAACATGTAAATTGGTGACCACGAAGTAGATGGAGCAAGGAGGACATAAAAAGAAGACTTTCACAAGCAATAAGTCTATTAGTATCGAACTTCGGCGTTAATTTGAAAAAGAAATTTCTGAGAATGTATATATGGAGCACAGCAATGCGTTGTAGTGAATCATGGACTGTGGGAACACCAAAAACGAAGAGATTCAAAGCGTTTGAGTTATTATGTTATAGAAAGATATTCAAAATTAAGTGAACTGATAAGATACGGAAGGAGAAGATTTTCCACAATATGGAAGAAGAAGGAACACGTGGAAGACACCGTCAAGAAAGCGGAACAGGATCATACATATGTTGAGACGTTAGGGAATAACTTCATGGTACTACAGGGAGCTGTATAGGGTAAAAACTTTAGGGAAAGTCAGAGATTGGAGTACGTGCAACACATAATTGAGGACGTTGTGGGCAAGTACTGCTCAGAGAGAAAGAGGTAGAGACAAAAGAGGAATTCGTTGCGGCTGCATCAGACCAGTAAGAAGAGTAATGACTAAAACAAAAAAGGGCAAAGAAGAAAAAGTTCATGTTAAAAAGGATCCGTCATTTTCAAGGCACAACTGAAACGAGAGATCGCTGTGCATGGCAACTAATCCCTCTGTGTTCTGGACAATACCAACCACATGCCAAAAGACGGCATATGCAGAAAGACAACACACACCATGAACAATAAACTCCTCATCACAACCTAGGATGATCAGCCTTAGATATTATAGGTAGTGATATATTAGCCAGCCACTTGTGGGCGATTAAGTCTGACGTTAGACATCTTTGGTTGTGTCGTGGCGCTAGATGTTTACGGTGTTTGTTGTCTTTCTCCATGCATCGTTTCTTTTTCTTTTTTTTTTTTTTTTTTTTTTTAAGTAGGCGCGCCCACCGATGGTTTGCCATGCGTAGCGATCTCCCGTTTCATTTGTGCCTGGAACAGGATGGGACGTTCGCTTGTGGGAACATTCGCCGTTGTCAAGATCGAGGAGGGATCAGCAGACTTACCAGTTATTTGTTGGTGGTATTCCAGTCTGCGTCAGACCCTACAGTTTTTACCCGCTATAGCTTCCTCAAGTACCATTTATGTTTTTTCCTTGATGCCTTAACACATTTCCTGTCATTCTGTTCGTCCTTCTTGTCAATATTTTCCACATGATCCTCTTATCACCGATTCTAGACAGAAACTCAATTTTTTATCTTATCAAAATGGTTCAAATGGCTCTGAGCACTATGGGACTTAACTTCTGAGGTCATCAGTCCCATAGAACTACTTAAACCTAACTAACCTAAGGACGTCACACACATCCATGCCCGAGGCAGGATTCGAACCTGCGACCGTAGCGGCCGCGCGGTTCCAGACTGTAGCGCCTAGAACCGCTCGGTCACTCCGGCTGGCTTTTATCTTATCAGTCCACCTAATTTCAATATCTTTCTACGGCACGACTTTTCAAACGCTTCGGTCTCTTCTTTCCCGGTACATTACTTGAACATTCGATACGCCGGAACAAGATCAAGTATCAGGAACATTCGTTTTTTTTTCTCATAAAGGCAAACAACATTTACAAGTGCTTTTAAATTTTTTCCCTAAATGTTTCGGTAAATACTGATGTGAAGGAAGAGATCGTAAAGGAAGACAAGATGAAATAAAGAATTATTACTTCAAGTTAGATAGCAGTCCATGATGGACTATAAACCGAGTTGAGTCACAGAATCTGCGTAAGAAGCTTGACTGAACAAAATGAGCAAAGGCCTTTTACGGTGTTAACTTAGCGTTAGTTGATATGTAATTAGAAACCTACTGGCATCCCTAGAGTCTGAAAACTTTTCAGTTGCATTACTTTCACGCTAGTAACGAATGAAATCAGTCACACGTGTTACCGTGTAACACAATGATGGATGACACTACTTCTACTCGTCTGCTGGCTATAAACGTATCAAATGTGGGAGTAGACTTATTCATTTATGTGAACAAAATAACACTCGACTGTAATTTATTCATCGTGGCTATCATTGTCAGGGTGTGGCGAAGACTGCCCTGTTTGAAAAATGGCAAATCGATGCGCTCGGATGGAGCATAAAATGGGGAGGGGGGCGAAGTCAAAAGAGGCCTGTACATCCTCTTCTGTGTTGCTGCGAACGTAAATTACAGGGTGTGACAAAAGGAGAAATAAATATAATGGAGGAGGGTAGGAGAATAATCACCTGCTAAGATTATAGTGGCCTCTTATTGCATATTAAGGCGTGACGGTCGAAGCACCAGCTGAGCATGTGAGAGCACACGAAGAACCGGTCGTACGTGCGCTTTGACATCCGCTCTGCACGGAACCGGTCAGTATTTCTTCTGTGTCCTGCATGATCGCTTCTGCCCACTCAACTTGCTTATGCAAGTGTTTCCCCGGCACTTATCAAAAACTGGTGTGACTGATGATTCGGTACGCATACATATTAAAGGCCGCCGAGCAAGCAGGTGTCATTATACAGGCTACTGAAACTTCGTGACAGATTAAAGATGCGCCCCGGACCAGAACTGGAACTCGGATCTTCGCAATTCGCGGTCGGACTCAAAGCGTAAGTCTTCATTACCTTTTGTGCCGGTGCACTTAATTTGCCGACCTGTTCCTTTAACAGGTGGATACTAAAGAAACAGATTCAGTTCCGTGTTGCATCGAAAGCATCATTCTGGATGCTACATATAGTCATAAATCAAGCTATGTAATGGTGGGGTCAGATCGGCCATATTGGTCACATAGGAAGTGGTAAAGGAAGTGCTGGCATACAGCGGAGACTACTGGAAGTCGGTGTACAAATTTGAAAGTAAAATATATTGCTTGGTTTGAGCATTGCCTTGTTAAAGTTTGTGGTAAGTTCTGAAGATACACCGGTGGGCAAAACTGAAGGACGAAAGTAACTTTCGCATGATGTGTCACTGACATGGAACGTAGCCCGGTGACCATAAATAGAAAGAACTGCTACAGTTTAGTACAGAAGGTAACTGAAACAAATAGCCAATGACACGAACAGAAATGACACTTTTATTCAAAGACAATAATTACACTGAAGCAGCCGCGATTTATGATGGTCCCCTGGACACTACGAAAGGTAGGACATGGTTCTTAATAGGGTGTGCGATCATCATGGACGACAATGCATGCTCTGGAACGCGCACCCTTCTGGCCAGAAGTATGGTGGTGCGGCGTTCCATTCCAGCATCAACGCGGGTGACAACTGCTGGGTGATGGTTCGTGCATGTGGACGTGCTAGAATGAGTCTCACCAACGCATCTCACACGGGAACGAGCAGACCTGTCCATTTCCCGAATATCCCCTCGTTCCAAGAGCCTCACGACCTGCGCTGTTCATTGGTAGCCTTCATAGTTTAAGTATGCCTTCCTGTAACTTGTGACTATTGTTGTTTTTGTTGTTGTTGTTGTGGTCTTCAGTCCAAAGACTGGTTTGATGTAGTTCTTCATTCTACTTTATCCTGTGCAAGCCTCTTCGTCTCCGAGTAACTACAGCAACCTACATCCTTTTGAATCTGCTTAGTGTATTCATCTCTTGGTCTCCCTCTACGAATTTTACCCTCCACGCTTCCCTCCAATACTAAATTGGTGATCTCTTGATGCCTGAGAACGTGTCCTACCTACCTGTGCTACAAATTCCTCTTCCTCCCAGTTCTATTCAGTACCTCCCCATTAGTTACATGATCTACCCATCTAATCTATTGTTGTACTTTTCATGAATGAATGTAAACTGTATTATTTTTCTCTTCCTGCAGTACACTAATTACTAGATTTTATGATGTATGTGGTAAGATTCAGTATTCCCCCATTTATATGCCTGCAAAGGTGTAATCTGTACATCTGTATCTACAGTCTTAGAGCTAAATGATACACTAATAATACCAAGTGCACACTTCGATTTTATACTTTATACATTATGAAGTTTTAAGAACGGTGGAAGTCTGTAGCTGAAGATTAGATGGGTAGGTATAATGAGGAGGTATTGAATAGAATTGGGAGAAGAGGAGTTTGTGGCACAACTTGACAAGAAGAAGGGACCGGTTGGTAGGACATGTTCTGAGGCATCAAGGGATCACAAATTTAGCATTGGAGGGCAGGGTGGAGGGTTAAAATCGTAGAGGGAGACCAAGAGAAGAATACACTAAGCAGATTCAGAAGGATGTAGGTTGCAGTAAGTGCTGGGAGATGAGGAAGCTTGCACAGGATAGAGTAGCATGGAGAGCTGCATCAAACCAGTCTCAGGACTGAAGACAACAACAACATATTAGATGTAACTTAAAATATCCTTATTGTAATGTAACGCAAAATACGTATAATGCCTGGTTCGACGTAAGAGACACTTGATGGGCCTCATCTTGCCAGGTAAAATAAATCAACATATAAAAATAAAACAATCATGTTAATAGATTCTTCTGTTGTTTCTTAGTCAAATAATTTCGCAATTAGACAGTATTTAATGTAAATTTCGTTTTGTTACACTGGTAAAGCATGGAAAGTTGTAAGGCACGACGGAAGTGCAGTGATACTCCACTAAGATAAAATAACTGCAAGACTGACTTTCCCGAAAGTAAGTGGTAAGATTCAGTATTCCCCGATTTATATGCCTGCAAAGGTGTAATCTGTACATCTGTATTTACAATCTTAGAGCTAAATGATACACTAATAATACTAAGTGCACACTTCGATTTTATACTGTGTACATTATGAAGTTTTAAGAACGGTGGAAGTCTGTAGTTATTATATTTCGTAAAACAGTTGCATGGCCTTGGTACTTCTCAAATTTCCCAGCAAATGCTTTTCACATGTGTTTATCTGAACTGTAATTTCTTTGAATTTATGCTGAAATGGTGTACTAAGCAATGACGTAATCAAATTACACTGCCTGACAAGAAAAATGAAGCATCCTGAAGGGAAGGTGGAAACGAAGCGAAAATTCACGGACTGAGAAGCTATTTGGTGTTATTTCAGCATACAAAATCGAGTAAAATTCACAGAAATTTACAGTGTACAAAGAGCTTGGCTCTATGTGCCCCACTAGCGACTGGGACGTTGCACCTCCTATGGCTGTGGTGGACGCTCTGATTCTTTTTGGAAGGGTGTCAGAAAGTCATCGTATCGCGTCGTCAGGCAAGCTGGCCCACAACTGCTGTAATTGGTCCTTCGTGTTATGGATACTGGCATGTCCGCATTTGTCTCACACTTGTTCTATTGGGCACAGATATGGGGATCTTGCTGGCCACATAACTACCTCAACGTCATGCATCAGTTCAAAGAGAGACGTGCCACGCATGTACGAGGGTTGTCCTGTTGAAAAATGGCATCACGATCCAGTTATTTGAGTGGTAATACATGAGGACGCAAGAAGTTCTTGACTTACCGTTAGGCCTTCAGAGTTCCCTCAACCACTAATAGCCGTCACCTCTAAGTCATACCCAATGGCTGCTCACACCATGTTATCAGGAGTAGCACTGTGGTGTGTCTCCAAAACATTGGAAAAATGGGACATCGGACCAGGACCTGCCCTATTCGACGACGATGATCAGGCGGCGTCGTGCAGAACCGAGATTCACCATTGAACACAATTTGACGCTATTCGTCAGCAGTACAGGCTTCCTTATCAAGGCGGATGACTACAAATGCAGCCATCTGTATTGCGGTCTTAACGACAGCCTTCGACGTGGGTCGGTGATTTTCTAGTCAGGCTGCCACTGGTCTCTGATCAGTGGTGCGGAATGACACAGAATGTTAAACGGAGTCGTGAAGGGATTAGGGTGTGCTACGTGCACGATAAGGCGATCGTCCCTTACGGTGGTTACACATGGCCGTTAGAAACCTTCACGACGATTATGACTGCGCTGACATCCCCACGCAGTCCAACATCGGACCACTGCAACATCTGAACATGCCACAGATCTGTATATAGCACAGTTTTACCAGCAGGCCAAATGGAGACCGACCATGTATGCCTTTTCAAACTCTGTCAGGTGCTGATAACGCTGTCTCACTCAAGTATGCGGCATCTCTGTGTTCTTTACAGTAACCACTCGCCATTTTACGCTGTTCTCGCCCCTTATTTACCCTACCAGGCCTGGTAACAGCAATAAACACGTACAATGTTACTGCACTTTGGTGTCCATTCCACTTGTCACAGAGAATACGCGGGGTAGCCGCGCGGTCTGGGGCGTCTCGACACGGTCCGCGCGGCTCCCCCCCCCCCCCCCCCCCCCTTAGAGGTTCGAGTCCTCCCTCGGGCATGGGTGTATGTGTCGTCCTTATTGTAAGTTAGTTTAAGTTAGATTAGGTAGTGTGTAAGCTTAGGGACCGATGACCCCAGCAGTTTAGCCCCATAAGACCTTGCCACAAATTTCCTAATTTTTACCACAGAGAATATCAGCATTAATCATTTACCTACTGGCCAATGTTGTGAACGTGTACGAAGTTACATTAACATCGGGCCATGTCTTCTGGGTGCTTCACCTTTTTCTGTCGCTCAGTGTATACAAAACGTTTTACAACAATAATAACAATATATTGCTTTTATTTTTTAAAATCCAAGAATCTGTGCATCGTTAAAAGTGTGACCCCCTACCTCCAGAAACGAAGTCTAAATCAGCGCTTGGCTCATTAAAGTATGGTGAAGCGGAATGGTGTGCTCTGAAAGTCGAACGAATGTGCAAAGGAAAGCTTCGCAACAGCCAACGGACTAATTAGACGGGATTTGTCGCCTTTATTGAAAATTTCGGAGGAGTTCTGTTCAAGGTTCTCATTAAAGAACTGCTGGCATCGTAAAATTTGTGGTGAAGACATTGGACCAGAAGATACAAAAATAAGCGTACAGGAAAGCGTTGTGAAAAGTACACATAGAAGAATAGTGCTTGGAGAGGGCTGGTGAAGCAGTAATTACAACCTATATTATAAACCACACTTGTAAGCAGAGAGGCCAAATAATTTGGAAGCAAGATTCGAGCTCTGTCAATAGCTTATGTTGAAATGCATGCGTCGATACTGTCTGTCATCATTTTGACCAGTTCCTATGAAGCTAAACTGTTGCTATAAGGTGTAAGTTGTTTGTGTCAATAAAAAAATTAGCATTCATTCTAATATTATCCATACTGAGGTCTGAAGGTAGCGGTTCTAAAAATAATCGTTATCGTTATTTAGTATACAACACACCCGCCCGGGTAGCCGTGCGTGTTAAACTGCCTTTTCCGAAATGGGGAGGTGGATGGATCACGATTGTATCCGCCGGGCCAGTTACTGACGAGGGTTGGTATGCCTGCCAGCCTATGTGTGGTTCCCACATGCCACTAGGTGATTCCGACGAATAATGCCAACCGGAAGAGTGCAGTCATGATTGTAACCGAGCGTTATCGCACAGCTATCTTCTGTGTACAATAACGATTGAAAGGAGGAATTATAAGACATTAAACGATTCACTGTAGTCAGCTATATATTTGAATAAGTTGTTGAAATTGCTCATAAGAGAGCAGAAGTTACTGTTTGTTAATGACACAATAGAAACTGAAATTACGTAATAATTACTAGTGTATAGGAAGATAGTAGCGGGACAAAAATACACACGCGTCTGTTTGAATGTAGAAGCCACGTAATAAAAATTTATTTTAAGTTAATTAGAGTAATGGTTACTTACTAGCAACACGTCACGCGAGATAAAGTGAATGACGTCACTCACTGTAATGCAGTCTGTCGTCAAGTTTTGTGAAGCAAAAACGCACGACTAATCACTGTTTCGTAACAAATGTTACCTCAGAAAAGTTCGTAATGACTTCATTAACTAACAACGAGTACCTTTGCAATGCCTACGTTATGAAAGTCAAAAATACATTAAATATTGGCAAACACGCAACAAAAATTATAAAACACATTTTAGCCAAAATAGCATATGTACTTTGTCAGTTATTTGAAATTACCTTTACTTTGTACTGTCTTTGCTTAGTTACTGATTGGATGCAGTAGAAGCACTACAGTTCACAAAAAACTTTCATTACTACTGCTTCTAGTTTCAAAAACTACTTAATTTAAGTTAACTATGAATGTAATCAATTTTCTCTTCGTTAATTAGCCTTATCTCTTTCATTTGTGATTATCTCGGTAATAATCAGTAGCACTCCAAAAAATAAGAAGCCCCATAATATGCAAAGTGCTGAAATTTTTACGCTGGCAAGCCGTACACATAACTAAAAAGATAACTGGCTTGGTCTTACTTTGTGGCGAGTTGCAGGTGGTGCGACGTAATGCATTTTGTAACGACCATTATTGGCAATAGGCCCTTCTCTAACAGCGAGCAGCTTTTAATAATTTTGGCCACACAGTACTTTTATTTCTTCAATAACCAGTTCTTCTTATATAATTTATACTACGCGCTGAAATAGCCCATACAACATGCTTTTGCGTGCTTAAAACACCATTTCGAGAACACTCTCCTTTACGCCACTGAGCACCGGCACTTTGCGTCCAAACTTCGCCACAGAAGACTAGCAACTCTTTCTGTCTGTCTCTCTCTCTGCTACTGACTCTGTGCACTGGCGCCCAACGATATTATTGTCAGATTTCAAACAGAGACTTTGAATTCTGTACAATACGAGTGTCCCTGACTATGCCAGAGGTGCTACTAAAAAGCTTTTACAATATTATTTTTCAATAATTTTTCCATAATTATATTACAATTTTAAATAGTGAATACTGTCAAAGTTAATAAAGTGAAAACATGTACAAGAAATTACAATTACAGAATTCATTAACTGAACAGTTTGAGACACAATATTGTGGTGTTATACCTGATATTTCTAGTTGTTATGTTGACCAACTCTAAGTCCTCTTCATTAGGTTTCGCGGAGTGACAAGTCTCGCGTAAATGTTTGGCTACTACAGATGTACTGCAATCGCCCAGTCTGGAAGTGTCTGTGTGCTCTTTATACCTTGTTAGAAATGTTATTCCTGTCCGTGCCACATACATCGCTTCACATAACGCACATTGTATTTTATATACCCCCGCTAGTTCTACACTCATGCTCATAAATTAAGGATAATGCTGATACATGTTGAAACAACGCTCTGGTGGGCGGTTTGCGGGTTTAAATCACCTCGGAGTATGACCATGCTGTGCATTTGACCTGCGGTCGTCGCACGGCGGCGCTGGCACCAGTAAACATACGCAGAGGTGTGTTGGTGCATGTCAGAGTACGGTGCAGCAAGTAAGTTTGCAGACGTTATCAGACGTGATAATGGTGACTGTGTGTTGAAAATGGCTCCAAGAACACATATTGATGACGTTATGAGGGGTAGGATACTAGGGCGACTGGAGGCTGGTCAAACACAGCAGGTCGTAGCACGGGCCCTCCGTGTGCCACAAAGTGTGATCTCAAGATTATGGCAACGATTCCAGCAGACTGGAAACGCGTGCAGGCGCTATAGTACAGGACGTCCACAATGTGCAACACCACAAAGAAGACCGATATCTCACCATCAGTGCCCGCAGACTGTCACGAAGTACTGCAGGTAGCCTTACTCGGGACCTTACCGCAGCCACTGGAAAAGTTGTCTCCAGACACACAGTCAACAGACGACTGAACAGGCATGGTTTATTCGCCCGGAGACCTGCAAGGTGCATTCCACTGACCCCTGGTCACAGGAGAGCCCGTAAACCCGGGTATCAAGAACACAGTACATGGTCATTGGGAGAGTGGTCCCAGGTTATGATCACGGACGAGTTCAGGTATAGTCTGAACAGTGACTCTCGCCGGGATTTCATCTGGCGTGAACTAGGAACCAGATACCAACCCCTTAATGTCATTGAAAGAGACCTGTATGGATGTCGTGGTTTGATGGAGTGGGGTGGGATTATGATTGGTGCACGTACACCCCTGCATGTCTTTGACAGAGGAACTGTAACAGGTCAGGTGTATTGGGACCTCATTTTGCACCAGTATGTCCGCCTTTTCAGGGGTGCAGTGGGTCCCACCTTCCTCCTGATGGGTGATAACGCACGGCCCCACCGAGCTGCCATCGTGGAGGAGTACCTTGAAACAGGAGATATCAGGCGAATGGAGTTCCCTGTCTGTTCTTCAGACCTAAACCCCATCGAGCACGTCTGGGGTGCTCACGGTCGACGTATCGCTGCATGTCTCCAAACCCCTAGGACACTTCATGACCTCCGACAGGCACTGGTGCAAGAATGGGAGGCTATACCCCAGCAGCTGCTCGAACACCTGATCCAGAGTATGCCAACCAGTTGTGCGGCCTGTGTACGTGTGTATGGTGATCAGATCCCATATTGATGTCGGGGTACATGCGCAGGAAACAGTGGCGTTTTGTAGCACATGTGTTTCGGGACGGTTTTCTCAACTTATCACCAGTACCGTGGACTTACAGATCTGTGTCGTGTGTGTTCCCTATGTGCCTATGCTATTAGCGCCAGTTTTGTGTAGTGCCACGTTGTGTGGCACCACACTCTGCAATTATCCTTAATTTATGAGCATGAGTGTAATTTACTTTTCCCGCTCCAAACTTCATGTCTTTCTCTGCCTAAGCTTTGCGCCTGGTATACCAACTGGACGTTGTGTGGTTTAAATATGCTCTCCAACTTCTCTGAGATTTTCCCACAATATGGCACGTTAACGAGCTATTTATCCTTACCTAATTCCACTTTTAATTTCCACTTCACCTTGTGGCTGAGGCAATTCACAACTTACGTCATATCCGTTGTTTACTGCTACTTGCTTAATAATGTTTAAGTCATTCAGCCTATCTGTTGCACTCATTGCCACACTAATGGCGCTGTACACTAAACTTCTAAACGCAAAATGGTTCAAATGGCTCTGAGCACGATGGGACTCAACTTCTGAGGTCATCAGTCCCCTAGAACTTAGAACTACTGTACTTAAACCTAACTGGCCTAAGAACTTCACACACATCCATGCCCGAGGCAGGATTCGAACCTGCGACCGTAGCAGCAGCGCGGTTATGGACTGAAACGCCTAGAGTTGCACGGCCACTCCGGCCGGCCTTGGTTCGAAACGCAGTTTCTCTAAATATTCGTGTGTGACACGACTGATTAGGAATCACAAAAACCGTTGTAGATCGCTTTCTAAATGCCTTAAAAGGCGTGCAATTTTTCTTGCATAATTATCTCTAGGTCTAAGAATTGAATCGATTGTTACTTTCGCGTTCTACAGTAAACTCAGTTTTCTCGTGGAACCCATTAAATTTACTGTTATTGACGTCATCCTCACATCCTTTTTCGAGCAATAATGTGTTGTGAATGTAGTGTTTAACATATACTGACTACTTTTGCATCAAATGATAGTCCGATTTTAGAACATTTTCTTCTAAATTGCTAATAAAAATATCCGCCACTGTGTCCGATATTCTGGATGCCATAGCAATTTTTCTAGACACAAAACTTAATGTTGAACGACAAATAGTTCAAATCAGTGACAGGTCGCAGACGCTCTATAAATTCTGTGTGACTTTAACAGTAATACGACATGAAGACGTGCAGAAGATATTGCTGATGACATCAGCAGAATCGACATATCGATAGCCAAATCGAAGCTAGTCTTGTTTTGTGTTTGTGAACAATGGTGACGAAATCAAAGAGAGCCATGGAAATAGCGATACCTCAGAACATCACAAGAAGAATGCAACGCGGCAAGAACAAAGTGAGCGACTATTTTATAAAAAGTTTCGTGTGAACAATACAAAGTGACATCGCCTCATACTATGTTATCTTTCTCTCTCTCCACAGGATGATCACAACAGTCGTGTAAAAAAACTTTAATATCTGTGTACACTTATGTTACATGTTTTTTCAATGCGAGTATAGCCTGATGATGAGGTATCACCTTCGAAACATGTCGCTAAATAAATAGTTTAGTAGTCAAGAAATTTTGTGACTGTTAGTGGTATCTGGAAACCTTTTCTTATTTTTGAAACAGTCACTGGTGATTAATGGTAAATATGGCTTCAAATTATAGTATATATCTCTTAATGTGTTCTAAGAAGAACGTGGTTAACATGAGCAAACGTGTAACTGTGCAGTGAGGGTAAATGTCATGAAAGATTTTGCAGCGTAATGTTGTGTTTGTGCTGTTATACACGATTACGGAATGAAGCAAAAGGAGATGTGAAATTCTCCGCTGGCGCTTAGCCACCTTCGTCTCCTTCGCATAACCACCTAGTAGGCCTTTGAGCTGAATTTTCTGTAGTAACAGATTATTTCCAAAAATTGTTGGATATTTTTGCTTAGCCTGGGTCAACAACGAAGAAGGTTTTGAACTTTTCCCGTCCTCAGACCACCAAACAGGAACTGCTGGTCTCATTTATAATGCTCTATCACTTGTCAGAACCCTTCCTCTCTGACTGTTGATGCATTCTGCCTGCCGCTATTATTATAGTAGGTCATATTTAATAGTGACGTCCTGGTCGATAATGAAAGAGGCTAAACCGAAATAGAGATAGGATGACAGGTATTTGCAACAAGTGTGGAACTAATGGTAGCATTTGTTACAGACGTCAGAGAGACACTAAGCCATCCAAACGCTGTAATTACGGAGAATGGTACAACCTGTCTCACGAATAAATGTTGTGAATTAAAATATGGAAATCACATCGAGTACGTGAAATTTATTTCACTAGCGAAAGACACTGCCTCTTCATTTGTGTCACACTTAATTTCTCAAATGGTTTGATCTGTATATTTTAGCAGCACTTATTATTTTGCGTCCGTAATGTTACATAGGCACTAAGCAACCGCATTCTTCTCCTCGAATTAAGGAATTCTTGATAGAATTTCGGAGAAAATAAAAACGTGATATATTTATGCCGAAATTACAGTATTTTCTGATATGGTGCACAGCGCTTGTAAGAGAGTAGTGTCAGTATCATACGATATTGTGTAGTGTTCCCTGAAGACCACCTAGGGAGAGACTAAAATGAGTTAAGGCTCTTAGGACGAAGAAATGTTTTTATGTTTTTGAATGTAATTAGGGCTTTCCCGAAACAAGAGGCACAGTTCTTGATTATTTGACGATGTAACTCACCACTATCGACCTAATACCGAAATGAACATTTCTACTACGGAAAAAATGGGAAACATATATAAACACAAACTCTCATGTCACTCGCAACCTAGGTTTCACAATTGTGAAAACCCAAAGAGAAGAAGGTATTGAAATGCGACGGTTACGGAATTGGTTCGAGAAATGATCCTTCTACGTGGGTTGTTTGGTAAATTGCTCCACTGTTGACTTTGGTTTGTTTTTCATGGTTTACGTAAAACTCTCCTGAGAACACTCATACACAACAAGTTCTGAGTTGAACTTTATGCTACTATCTACGTTCCTGAATATTCGTAACCTTCACTGTCATTTGATATTAAACAACATCTGATGCAATCTTCGTGGGTCCTGATTTCACCTACACGATTCTTTCGCCTCACAATAGTTTCTTGTCCTCAACAACCGCTTTTTGCTGCACTAACTTTTCCCCATTACGAGCTTAGCGATTCATCTGCTTTGAGACCCTTACCGAGCCAAGTGATATATCAAAACGGGTAGTGCTATTAGCTGCAGATGACACATTAGATCTCTCGAAAGGCCATTTAAATTATGTAATAAAATTCTCGAGCTTTCGATGGCATTAGGGAACGATTGACAAGAACAGGGGAGAGAGATACAGTAGAACAGGAATGGGTAGCTTTGAGAGATAATATAGTGAAGCCAGCAGAGGATCAAGTGGGTAAAAAGACGAGGGCTAGTAGAAATCCATGAGTAACAGAAGAGATATTGAATTTAATCGATGAAAGGAGAAAATATAAAAATGCAGTAAATGAAGTAGGCGAAAAAATGAGTTTGACAGGAAGCGCAAAATGGCTAAGCAGGATAGCTAGAGGACAAATGTAAGGATGTAGAAGCATATGTCACTAGGGATAAAACGGATACTACCTACAGGAAAATTAAAGAGACATTTGGAGAAAAGAGAACCACTTGTATCAATATCAAGAGCTCAGTTGGAAAACCAGTCCTACTCAAAGAAGGGAAAGCAGAAAGATGGAAGGAGTACATAGAGCGTCTATACATGGGCGATCTACTTGAGGGCAATATTACGGAAATGGGATGTCGATGAAGATGAGATGGGAGATATGATACTGCGTGAATAATTTGACAGACCATTGAAAGACCAAAGTCCAAACAAGGCCCTGGGAGTAGACAACATTCCCTTAAAGCCACTGATAGCCTTGGGAGAGTCCAAAACTCTTCCAACGGGTGAGAAAGATGTATGAGACAGGCGAAATAACCTAAAACTTCAAGAAGAATATAATAATTCAAATTCCAAAGAAAGCAGATGTTGATAGGTGCGAAACTTATCGAACTATTAGTTTAATAAGTCACAGTTGCAAAAATGGAATGGAAAAACTGGTAGAAGCCAACCTCGGGGAAGATCGGTTTGGATTCCGTAGAAATGTTGGAACACGCGAGGCAATACTGACCCTACGACTTATCTTAGAAGACAGGTTAAGGAAAGGTAAATCTACGTTTCTAACATTTGTAGACTTCACAGAAAGCTTTTGACAATGTTGACTGGAAAACTTGCATGGGGGCTTAATTAAAATGTAATGCAAATATTTTTAATTTCTCGATTTAGTAGCTGTCTGTCCGTTTACGAAATCTCGTAAACGGTTGGCCGTGACTGTTATTATTACGCAATCTGACTGCTTAGAACAATAACAAAGAATGAAATGGAAATTTTCATTAACACAATTAATTAATTAAGTCCCCAGCAACTATAAAACCTACGAAACCAAAGCACAAGTGTAACTGTTCTGCGTGTGGAAGTATGACTCAACGTACGCATCTGGCACGGTTCTTCTTCAATAACACAAGAAATTTTAAATATCATTTATACTGAATTAATTAAAGAAAATAAGAATACCATAATTACTCAAGAAAACCAGAATTACACTCTAATACAAGAACACAAGCCAGATGCTTTGTTGACTGAACCTGTAATGACGCATTATTTAAAACATGGAAATAATGAAAAATAAATCAAGTTTCGTTACCTTCATATATTGACCAAAATCACTCTCATAATTACAATATATCTCCACACCGACTCGCTATTACCACATCTCAACAAGAACTTTTCAGTATCACATCTCAGCAAGCACTCTCTACTAGCACATCTGAACACGAACTGACTACTACGAGTCCTGGACAAGCACTGACTTCTAGCACATCTCAATAATGACAGCCCGTGGAGGCGGCGGAACAATGCTCTCTAGCGATCTCTGGCGCTGTGGCTCAGTGTAGCCACCTTTCATATGCCCTTCCTCCACGGCTAGAATTTGATGGTATTTTTGCCAGCATTGGTGGTGAAAATACCACCAAATTCGTCAAAAAAATACAGACAAAAATAAAAGATAATATTAATACGTAAATATCATATAACTAGATAAAATTTTGGCTTTGCACTGACCTTTCAATAACCTAATATATAAAATACAGTAAGCAATACAAATTCTTTCATACATGTGACTTTACATAATAGTTTACACAAGTATTATGTGGTTAAACAGTTCAATCAATAGCGTCAGCAATGACGAATATGTGCAAGTAAGAGTCTCATAATTTTTCACTAACAGTAATACACAAAAAATCAGTTTATACAAATATTCACATAAACGCTTTCCATAGCTCAAGAATAAGCAGTTGACAGTTCCAGCAGTAGCACCCAGCAATGGTCAACAGGTGCAAATACCAACAAGTAACATTTTTTCAATAGAAACAGTCCATCAGTGGCACCCAGTACTGTTGAATAGGTGCAGACACCAACAAGTAACACCATTTCAGTAGAAGCAGTCCATTAGTGGAACCAGCAATGTTGAGCAGGTGCACACAGCGACAGGTGACTTCATTTCAGTAGAAGCAGTCCATCAGTGGCACCCAGCAATGTTGAGCAGGTGCACACAGCAACAGGTGACTTCATTTCAGTAGAAGCAATCCATCAGTGGTACCCAGCAATGTTGAGCAGGTGCAGACATCAACAGGTGACATCTTTTCAGTAGAAGCAGTCCATCAGTGGCACCCAGCAATGTTGAGCAGGTGCAGACACCAACAAGTAACACCATTTCAGTAGAAGCAGTCCATTAGTGGCACCAGCAATGTTGATCAGGTGCACACAGCGACAGGTGACTTCATTTCAGTAGAAGCAGTCCATCAGTGGCACCCAGCAATGTTGAGCAGGTGCAGACACCAACAAGTAACACCATTTCAGTAGAAGCAGTCCATTAGTGGCACCAGCAATGTTGAGCAGGTGCAGACATCAACAGGTGACATCTTTTCAGTAGAAGCAGTCCATCAGTGGCACCCAGCAATGTTGAGCAGGTACACACAGCAACAGGTGACATCTTTTCAGTAGAAAGAGTCCATCAGTGGTACCCAGCAACGTTGAGTAGGTACACACAGCAACAGGTGACATCTTTTCAGTAGAAACAGTCCATCAGTGGTACCCAGCAATGTTGAGCAGGTACACACAGCAACAGGTGACATCTTTTCAGTAGAAACAGTTCCATAAAATACACTGTCACTGATCACACTGTTCATCAGAGTTTATAAGCAGAAATTAAACATGTCCTAGTGGCACCAATATTGTAGAAAAGGTACAAGTAACAGTCCATAATTTTTTTTACAATCACTGATCACACAGTTCATCAGCAGAAATTAAACATATCCTTGTAGCACCAATCATGTAGAAAAGGTGCAAGTAACAGTCCATACTATTCACCATAACTACTGAGACAGTTCAGTCATGAACAATAGTTTGAATGCACATACAATTTCTTTAACAAAATATAATCAATGCTCTTACACTAAACATACAAATCATAATAAACACACAAATGATATCAGATAATTGTCCTATTAACTATTACAATACACAAATCCAGTAAACCTATAACATTTATGGCTGTCAGTGCAAGCCACTACCAACAAATAAAATAATATTTAGGAGATAGGTGGGTAGGATTAGGAAAGGAAAACACACAAAACACATCCACTCATCTTTCATCCTCATTAAGTGCTACTGTGTAATTGAATAGTGTTAACTGTGTAAATGTAACTCTGTCCAAGATTTGATGTTCATCATGTGTACCAAGTAGTAGTGGCAGCAATGTATAACAGTCAATAATAGTTAAGTCAACGTCATAGTCATCATGTCAAGACCAATGTTTGCCAAGCCAGATCAAAATGTACTGTTGCTGAACAACTGTCAGTGAGCCAAGATGTGCAAATACTTCCTCTCTTAAAAAAAAAGTGTATACTGCTTATTGATTTAACAAAGTGTGTGTGTAGGCAATCTTCTTTCTACTTGAGTGTTCTAGTCTGCCATCTTCATCCTCCTTGTTCCATATAGACCAACAAAAAAAAAAATATGCTCCTCACTTACTTCACCTCTTATCCACCAAAACTCCAATAATCATCAGCATTACATAATCTCAATACTTCAATAATACCTCATTTACCTTACCTCTTGTCCACGAAACTCCAATAATCATCAACTTCACATAATCTCAATACCTCAATAATACGTCGATACATATAAACCTCAGCACCAATATCATTTCACTTCCATAACAACTCTTTCCTCTAGTCAGTCTCCTCGAACAAGTACAGACAAAATCCTAGTGCAACTTCAATTCATCATCCTATACAATCCGAAGACACAGTGTCCACACACAACCTCTGTGTAATCCATCTGACCCAAATTTTCTACTCATTATAAATTATAAGATACATTTTGGTTCCTTGTCCATCATTAAATAAAAGAAATGCATACATGACCTCTAACAGACTTTAGTTCGAATAACTCTCAGTAATTAAGTACGATTACGGAGTGTGAATGATCATAATATTTCAGTGTGTACACCACTTCAAGAATCATAGCAGAAGCAAACATGTCGAGTATTTTTTGTGTCAAGTGTCACTTCCTATTTCAATTGCTCACGAAAATGCAGTGTAATACTGTCAATGGTCTAAACCTAGTTTTGGTCTGTCATGTCGTTAGCTTCCTTCCTATTAGCATAAATTTATACAGATTCCATAAAACCTCAGCTCATGTGACTTCTATGACTTTCTTTTACTAATGTCGTTCGTCGAATTATAGCAGTTCATTTTCTTATCTTAAAAATATAAGGCACTGAGCGTAAGCAAAACATGCAATAGCGAGTAAATATACCAGTAGAGAACAGAATGTCAACAAGTGGATGCAGCACAATCCCTATAACGAGGCTCTGCCAAGCGAAAAATCTATAATTAATACCACAGTGTAACCTAAACTCTATGTTCGTACACAGTATATCAGCATTTCTATATACTAAATTGAAGAGTAGTTATGACAACAAAACAGAAATGTGTAAATGTGAAATCCATACGCACAGCAGCAAACATGCCTTACACAATAAACAGGTCATTAGCATCGCATCGACATAAGCAAATAAATGTTCATATGTAATCTTAATAAGTAAACATGAAGGCGCAAGCAGATAAATCACAAAGTGTAACTTACATATCTAGCCACATCAGCACAATTAATCAGGTGACAATTATAATTTAAATAAATAAGCACAGCTGGCACATAATAAAAAAAATATGACGTCAGTGAAAAAGCATAGCAGCCAAGCGATGCATAATATACACAAGTAATAACACTGTTCATTAATCAATAATTGTCAAAATCAGTAAATGTACACAAGCACGTCGCTTCACAAGTAAATTCATAGAACATAAAATTTAGCACAAAGTATGAGTCACGTAATCGCGAGCAGCAAATTACGTCTAAAGTACGTACCTAAGTGAAATTATGTTACCTGAAAAATAAACTCAATTAATAGTTACCCTTTTTAGTTTATTAGTTTCATCTTCGAAATGACCTCCTTCCTGAAAATTTCCTCCAAAGCAAGTCGTCTTAACGTCGGACACGCACAGAATTTACCTGAAGGTCTTAAATACTTTATACAACCGTATCCTGAAAAATACTGAACGTTAATAACATAATTTATGAAGTCCTTATAGCTTTATACAGAATTTATTCGGAGAAATTAAACTGTGTATTTATTTACGTCTGTCAGTGCATTCGCACTGAGCGCTCGATCAGCTGTAGGCGCGTGACGTAGGAAGTGATTGTTTGCGGTCAACGACTGCCTTGTGCGGCGCGCAGACTGACTGTTGCTTTGAGTATGTGCCGCCACCAAAACACAGCGCGGTATCCTTGCATTCTCCACATGTTTACGTATAACTGTTGATGTCTCAAAAGTATGTCATTCCACAAAAATTTTTACGTTCGATATATGATGTATTCCCTTAGAGCGTCGTGATTTAAGAGTTTCTACTTCAACAGTGTTATCATGAATGATTTTGCGAACCCTATATGGACCGTTATAAAGCAGAAAAAATTTGCGACACAAGCCTTTTCCTTTATGAGACAAACGATGAGACTTAATTAACACCTTCTGGCCAACTGACAAGATTTTTAAACGACCAGGACGTTTCGCTGATTTCTCTCTTCTAGCAGCCGCAGACGCAATATTTCGTAGAGCCAGGTTGACAACTTCAGAATGCCGCAGTTTCCGTGAAGGCGGAAAAGGAACGATTTCAGAAATGCGATTTGTTGGTACTTTATTTTTTAATATCAATAGAGGTGGTAAAGAAGTTGAATCATTAGGAAGTTCATTCAGAATGTTTTGAAAAATATGAAGATACTGATCCCAAGTTCTGTGATTCTGATGACAATAAAGACGACACAATTTATTGATTTCCTTCATCCATCTCTCTGAAGCGTTAGATTGAGGGTGAAAAAGTGAAATGAAAATTGGTTTAATCTTACGACGCCGTAGAGTACGAAGCCAAATTTTAGAGCGAAACTGTGATCCATTATCTGATATAACCTTATCATCATGACCAACTTCTTTAAGAAAATGTTTGATGAAAGCGTTAGATACTGAACGAGCTGTTGCTTTGCGTAAAGGTGTAAAACACACATATTTTGATGTCAACTCCACTGCTACGAAAATGTACGCAAAACCATTAGTAGAACGAACCACTGGACCGAACAAATCGACTGCAGCCATGTCCTTTAATTTCGCTGGAATGATAGGAAACAACGGTGCTCTGTGAGAAACAGTTGGCGGCTTAGCCATTTGACATAATTTGCATTTGGCAAGAACGGATCGAATACGTTTTTCCATATTACTGAAGTAGCAATTTTCTCGTAATTTATGAAAGCATTTTCTGGGACCAAAGTGCGCATAACTAAAATGTGTGTACCAAATCAATTTATTGACCCACTCATCAGGAATACAAACTAACCAAACAGAGTTGTCGACCGATTTCCGTTTAAAAATAATGTCATTGCGAACTAAATAATGCTGTCTAATCGCTACGCTTTCCTTTCTCCTCCACTTCTCCTTAATGTCCTTCCAGATTGGATCCTTATTTTGCTCCTTAGCGATGTCCTGGAGCGAAGACGAAATAAAGTTCTCAAACGCAACACCTTGAATGTACATCAAACAATAATGGTTTTCTTTGCAGTCCTCTTCAGCACTTTGTTTCAAACCCATAGGTGCACGTGATAAAGCATCAGCAACAATATTTGAAGATCCCTGTATGTAAACAATGCTAAAATCAAATTCCTGTAGGTACAACGCCCATCGTGACAATCTTCCATGAGTTAATTTTGTTGACATAAGAAATTCCAGAGCTCGATGATCGGTGTAAACCTTAGTATGTCTGCCAAACAAAAATGTGCGAAATTTTGTGAAAGCCCAAACAACAGCCAAAGCTTCAAGTTCCGTAATCGAATAATTCTTCTCTGATTTAGAGAGAACACGACTTCCAAATGCAATAGTCTTCTGTACTACAACGCCGTCTTCTTCTATCTCTTGAAATAAATGTGCACCTAGGCCTTTGTATGATGAGTCCGTCGCCAAACAAAAATCTTTAGATAGATCCGGATGTGAAAGAAGTGGAGCAGCAACTAAAGCATCACGAAGTTGTTCAAATTCTGATTGAGCTTCCTCATCCCAACACCAATTAGAATTTTTTCCAGATAGTTCACATAAACGAGGTGTGGCCAAATTGTCCAATCTAACAAAGCGTCTAAGAAAATTACAGACACCAAGGAAACTACGAACATCACGTTTTGTGGTGGGAACAGCATAATTACGAATAGCGTCTAGTTTCTCTGGATCAGGGAGAATACCTTCTGTAGAAATAATGTGACCGAGAAATTTCACCTGAGAACGACCAAATTCTGATTTTTCCAAGTTCAATGTCATGCCAACTCGTGCAAAAATACGTAATAATGAATCCAAAATTTTGTTGTGCTCACTCCAAGAACGTTTAGCAATAAGAATGTCGTCAACATAAGAAGTAATATTGTCACGAAGATAAACAGGTAAAATTTCATTTAAACTACGAATGAATGCTGCTGAAGATACAGTAAGTCCAAACGGTAATTTCCGAAACTGGTAACAGTTACCAAAGGCTAAAAAAGCAGTATATTTTCTACAATCAGGGTGGAGTTCTATTTGCCAAAAACTTGCGCGCATATCAATCGTGGATAAAACTTTAATTCCATGGAAATGTTGAAGAAGTTCATCTAAATTTTGTGGACGGTCAGTTTCAGGAATAATAATATTATTTATTTGTCTGGAATCCAGAACCAAACGAATTGATCCATCCTTTTTAAGAACAACGTGTAATGGGCTGGTATAAGGACTGACTGCTGGCTCAACAATGCCCTGATCTAACATGGATTGAACTTCATTCTTAACCTTGTCTCTGTAAGCCAAAGGAATAGCGTACGTTTTTCCTCGAAATGGTGTGTGTTCTTTCACTTTAAATAAATATTGTAAGCCTTGTATAGTTCCTGTGTGATGACTAAACACTGTAGCATGTGAAGTCAAAATGTGGTGCAGCTCTTCTCTTGCAACGTCATCTGGCACTTCAGCTTTCTTAACCTTTTCATTAATTAATTCTTCGCTATTAATTACATCATCCATCGCGTCTCTGTATTTATTGTCATTGTCATGAATAAACACATTGTCGTCATAATGCTCAACGAAAACATCAGAAGTAAGAAACCTTAAATATTTTGTATCTGATTCTGATCTTGCTAAACACTTGAAAAATTTCAAACATTTCGGCATTCCGGCAACAGTCAAATTCACACTTCCTTCTTTAAAGTTCAAAATTGCCTTATGTGCGTTAAGAAACTCCATACCTAATATAATCTGTGTACTGAGTAATGGAACAATAATAAAATTAGCAGAAAATTCGTATCCTTGACAAATGAAATTTAGGTTGGTCTGTTGTTTAACTTCTACACCTTTTCCAGAAATCGCTCCTCGAATTGTAGTTTTAGAAATAGGTAACACAGGACAGGCAATAGTTCTTTCACATATACGAAAAACTGATTCACTAATGACGTTCAATGGGCTCCCAGAATCTAAAACTGCAGTGAACTTATTCTTACCCACACATACTTCAATAACAGGATGTAAAAATGCGTCTACATTATTTTCCTTTTCATCTAGCAAAATGTCTCTCATGTCTTCCAGGCGTACGTAGTGTAAAGTCGTAGTGTCATTACTTTCTGAACCGTCTATACTGCTGCCAGAAGCCGAAGCTGCTAGTCATTGTCGATTTTTTGCGTCACGTCTTTGATTATTGCCGACATTTCGCGGATCAATTTCTACTATTTCCACTTGTCTCTCTGAATTTCTGTCACGCGGAGGATGCCAATTAGGTCCTTCCTGTCTGTTAGATGCAAATTCTTGGTTGTGTCTGTTATTAAAATTTCTGTTTTCCTGTCTGTCTGCATAACTACTTCTTGTATAATTTCGACTGTCACTTCTGAAATTATTGTTAGACCTACTACCCTGATTATTTCTGTAGTAAGAATTTCTATTACTGTATGGATAATTTCTGTCTTGATGATACCGACTACTGTTTCCGTATGAATGATCATTCCGGTACGAATTACCGTTATTATAATTGTCTGTGTAATTTCTGTTAGAACGTCTGTTATTGTCATAAGGCTGGTATCTATTGTCCTGTCTGTTACGTCTGTCATTCTCAAAATTACCCATATAACGCCCGTTCCGATCACTATCCCTTTTCTCTGAAAATCTATCGTAATTACTGTTACTGAAAAAGTTACAAGAAGTCCCGTCGTCGTTGTCATACTCAAGTTCTTGTAACAAAGTCTTGAAAGTCTCAATGTCGTCTTTACATCTTCCAGCTAAAGCAATTTGTCTTATGGATTGTGGCAGCTTAGTTAAACAAATGCGAATTAATTCAGTCGGGCTATAAGGGTTGGAAAGGAACTGATTCTTTCGAATCATGTCTTCAAAATATTCCGCTGGCGTGCGGAACTCAGACTGTTTGAAATTACGCTGCATAATAAGACTGTGTTTGACTCTGTCTTGCGTGTTTTCGGACCAATATGCCGATAGAAATGCATGATAAAAATCATTTAGGTTATTACAATCTCTAATGAGTGCGCGCATCCGCGTCGCCGGTTCGTTTTCTAAATATCCACACATAAATTCCAGTTTGTGACTTAATGGCCAGTTTGGTGGGAGTGCATACATAAATTGATCTAACCATGCACATGGATGTATGTCATTTTTAGAATTGTGGAAGATCTTAAATTTCCGAACAGTCAAAAATTGTTTATAGTCAAAGTTTTCGCCTCGTGGCGACAAAGACCTACCGCGTCTGTCCCAGTCCCAATGTCGATTATTGTCAAGTTCGCGCGCCTGGCGCTCTCTTGTTGCATCCCGTAAATGAAACAAATTATTTTCTTCAAACCCCTCTGGTATCTGTGATTCTAAATTTCTTTTGCCGTCTTTTCCTACGATTTCGCCTTCAATTTGTTTGACTTGCTTTTTTAATGCCTCAACTTCTCTTTTAACGCGTTCATTAAATTTTCCCTGATTTTCAACATGCTTATTTATGTCCTGGTACTCTTCGGTTTCTGCAAATGGTAATGGAGCTGTATCATCTGAATCTCTGTCCCCATGTAAACTAAGATTTGTCAATTTATCTGAAATCTCCTCAACTCTTTCCGATAAGTCACCTATTTTTTCTTTCTGTTTACCTACGTCTTCCGTAAGTGTCGCGACTCGGGTTTCAGTGTTGTCACATTTGGTAGTTAACTGTTCATATTGTTGTGTTAGATTATTTATTCTGTCATTTTGTACGGATTCCTCGATTCTCTCAAATATCTCTTCCTTATCGTGTGCACCTTGTAAATTTAACTCTGAAAATTTTTGTACTATCACGCGATCTCTTTCTTCCTGTTCTCTATCCTGTTCCCTTTGTCTAATCTCTACTGCAATTAATCTATTATTGTGAGAATTCAAAATCGGTTGTACTTCTTCTCTGATTTCTTTCTTTAATTCATCTTTCATGTTTTTGAAACATGTCCCTATTCGTGAATCTAACCGTGTTTCCATTGTTCCCATCTCAGTTTTGATTGTTCCTATCTCTGTTTTTAATTCAGATCCTTGTGAGTCTAACCGTGTTCCCATTGCTCCCATCTCAGTTTTAATTGTTCCTATCTGTGAGTCTAGTGAGTCGAACCGTGATCCCAAATTTAATATTGCACTCATTAACTGCTCCGTGTTAAGTGTTTCAAAATTCTTTTCGCCCCTAACATTTCCCGCAAAACCAGTTTCCTTCGTCATAGCTGTAAAGCTATCTGTGTTCGATACTATTTCAGAATCTTCTATCGTTAATCTCGTATTCTGTGAATTTCCTGATTGAGAAAAATTTTGAAATGGTTCCGGACTATTTTCCCGACTTATTAAATTGTTTTCCACTTCATTATTCATGATACTGTTTTCCTCTGTTGGCGAGTTCGCCATGTTAACAATTTCGTCATTCTCACTATCCATCATTTTTGCCTTTTTCATCGATCGCGTAATCATTTACAAAACATACAAAACTCGTCACTGTACGGAAATTATACACAATGACTCGTTATCTCCAACAATACCATTCACTCGAAATGTTTCCCTCAAACACGATTAACGAACAATTGAAATAATTGCACTAAATCGTCAAACGCGTATACAAGACAAATCAAATTCAGAGAAGAAAAAAAAATACCATTAGAAGAATGCCAATTACCAAATCTACACATGCAATATAGACTAGAATTACTAAACTACAAATTACTACAACAATACTACTGTCTACTATTTTTACAATCAGAAGAATTCCAAGGGACGATCCGAAGCAGTGGTCGCCACGTGCATGGGGGCTTTATTAAAAATGAAATGCAAATAATTTTAATTTCTGCTTTAGTAGCTGTCTGTCCGATTACGAAGTCTCGTACCGGTTGGCCCTGACTAGTATTATTACGCAATCTGACTGCTTAGAACAATAACAAAGAATGAAATGGAAATTTTCATTAACACAATTAATTAATTAATTAAGTCCCCAGCAACTATAAAACCTACTAAACCAAAGCACAAGTATAACTGTTCTGTGTGTGGAAGTATGACTCAACGTACGCATCTGGCACGGTTCTTCTTCAATAACACAAGAAATTTTAAATATCATTTATACTGAATTAATTAAAGAAAATAAGAATACCATAATTACTCAAGAAAACCAGAATTACACTCTAATACAAGAACACAAGCCAGATGCTTTGTTGACTGAACCTGTAATGACGCATTATTTAAAACATGGAAATAATGAAAAATAAATCAAGTTTCGTTACCTTCATATATTGACCAAAATCACTCTCATAATTACAATATATCTCCACACCGACTCGCTATTACCACATCTCAACAAGAACTTTTCAGTATCACATCTCAGCAAGCACTCTCTACTAGCACATCTGAACACGAACTGACTACTACGAGTCCTGGACAAGCACTGACTTCTAGCACATCTCAATAATGACAGCCCGTGGAGGCGGCGGAACAATGCTCTCTAGCGATCTCTGGCGCTGTGGCTCAGTGTAGCCACCTTTCAAACTCCCTTTCAAATTCTGAAGGTGGCAGGGGTAAAATACAGGGATCTAAAGGCTATTTACAATTTGTACAGAATCCATATGGCATTTATAAGAGTCGAGAGACATGAAAGGGAAGCATTGGTTGAGAAGGGGGTGAGACAGGGTTATAGCATATCTCCCATGTTATTCAAACTGTATATTGAGCAAGCAGTAAAAGAAACAAAAGTAAAATTTGAAGTAGGAATTAAAATCCCTGGAGAAGAAATAAAAACTTCGAGGTTTACCGACAATACCGTAATTATGACAGAGAAAGCAAAGTATCTGGAAGAACAGCCGAACGGAGTGGACAGTGTTTTGGAAGGACGATCTATGACGAACAATAAGAAAGGCAAAACGAGGATAATGGAATGTAGTCGAATAAAATCGGATGATGGAGAGGATATTAGATTAGGAAATGAGACACTTAAAGTAGCAAATGAGTTTTGGTATTTGGGGAGCAAAATAACTGATGATGGTCGAAGTAGAGAGGATTTTAAATGTAGAGTGGCTATGACAAGGAAGAAGAGAAATTTGTTAACATCGAGTATAGATTTATGTGTCAGGAAGTCTTTTCTGTAAGTATTTGTATGGAGTGTAGTCATGTATGGAAGTGAAAAATGGACGATAAATAGTTTATACAAGAAGAGGATAGAAGCTTTCGAAATACGGCGCTACAGAAGAGAGAAGAGGAATATGTGGTAAAACTTGACTAGAAGAAGGGATCGGATGCTAGGACACGTTCTGAGGTATCAAGGTATCACCAATTTAGTATTGGAGGGAAGCGTGGAGTTTAAAAGTCTTAGAGGGAGACCAAGACATGAATACACTAAGCAGATTCAGAAGGACATGGGTTGCAGTAGTTGTTCGGAGATGAAGAGGCTTGCACAGGATAGAGCAGCATGGACAGCTGCATCAAACCAGCCTCTGGACTGAAGACCACAACAATACCAAGTGCTGTCTTGGTGAGTTGTTCAAAAACAGTGATAAAAATATGGACATAAGGCACAGTTAATGCTACTCGAGAAACAGTTGAAGATCACTAAACAGTTGGAGGAACGAAAAAGCGCTGAGCATAACATGACAGAAGATACACTGACCATTAAAAATGGAGACCTGTACACTTTCACAAAATCTGGAAAAGGATCTGCCCTGGGACAGTAGGAAGTAGGGGAAAGAAGGATGGTGGGACTGGTAAGAGGTGTCGACTGTCGGGGACAGGAGGAGATGGATAGCTGGTACTGGGATCTGTAGGTTTGAGAAGAAAATGGATGGGGACGAGAGGGAAGCGGAAGAGTGGGGGTGCGTTATAGGGAGAGGAGGGAGCACTTAGGGGGAGGGTTGGAGAGGGTAGGGTGGATCCAGACTTCATCGGAGGGGTGTATGTCGGGTGGAGCTCGTGTTCTGGGACAAAAGATGGTTGGAACTTCTGTGCGAGGGGATGAGGACGAAATACAGGTGTATGGTTGGTGGGATGTGTGGATAAAGGCGCGACAGCACACTAGGATCAGAAAAGAAGGGGAACACAATAGGATTGTTGAGGCTAGTTTGGCCGGCCGAAGTGGCCGTGCGGTTAAAGGCGCTGCAGTCTGGAACCGCAAGACCGCTACGGTCGCAGGTTCGAATCCTGCCTCGGGCATGGATGTTTGTGATGTCCTTAGGTTAGTTAGGTTTAACTAGTTCTAAGTTCTAGGGGACTAATGACCTCAGCAGTTGAGTCCCATAGTGCTCAGAGCCATTTGAGCCATTTGAGGCTAGTTTATGAATGTGTGGGTTATTCGGGTGTGTTCAATTTGAGTGAGGAGAGGTGGGAAGTAAATGAGTTGGTAAAGAATTGTTGTGGGCAAATGTAAGCGGATGCAGAAAGCGCGGCAGAGAGCATGGTGTTCGAGGATCTGGAGGGACTTATAAAATTTAGGAGGGGTGGAGCTCCATGCACGATTTATAAAGCAAAGGGTGTGGCAGATCAGGGATTTGTACATATGAAGGAAAGGGGAAGGGTGCAGT
Source organism: Schistocerca nitens (assembly GCF_023898315.1). NCBI lineage: Eukaryota > Metazoa > Arthropoda > Insecta > Orthoptera > Acrididae > Schistocerca > Schistocerca nitens. Next base: position 979,150,894 of record NC_064615.1, on the reverse strand, counting down.
CACCGTATTTGGCCGGTTAGTGGAGTTTGTAGTTGTAGTCTGTTGTGGGTTTTCTGTTGAGTGGTTAGTGGGTGAGGTTTACACATCAGTTGTCGGTCGAAGGTTAGTCCAAGGCGTGTTAGTTAGCTGGTGAGGTAGATATCATGGAGATGGAAGGTGTTGACGTTCATCCTCTAATTATTGCCTTGATTAATCTTAAGGAGCTGTAGGTTACACAGGAGGTAAACTGATTGAGGTGGATTTGGAGGGATCGTTGGGATTTCTGAAGTGTAGGATAGAGGACGAAGAAAGCGGTATCATCAGCATACTGAAGGAGGGGGATGGAAAGAGATGGTTTGGGCATATGAGCAGTGTATAAGAGGTAAAGCAGGAGAGAGAGAACGGAATCTTGGGGCACTCCTGCAGTAGGGTGGAAGGTATAGGAACTGGCGTTGTTAACACTGACATAGGATGGGCGATTGGAGAGGAAGGATGCAATAAGGCTGGCATAGTTGATGGTAAGCGCGTAAATCTGGGGTTTGAAAAGAAGACTGGAGCGCAATACGCGGTCCTATGCTTTCTCTACGTCAAGGGAGACAAAGATGGCGGATTTACAGCTGTTAAGCTGTTTTGATAGAAGTTGCGTGAGGCTCATTAGTTGTTCATCAGCAGAGGAAGAGGGATGGAAGCCAGCAGGGTAATAGGAAGCAGACGATGTTGGTGCAGATAACGACGGATGCGACGGGAGAGAATGGATTGAAGACAGTGAGGTGATGCAGATCGAGCGGTACGAAGAGGTATCAGTGGGGAGTTTGTTTGGTTCGAGAAAAAATGAGATTTTGGAATTTTTACATAGGTCGGGAAAGTAGCCTGTGGAGAGGATAGTGGTAGACAGGGTTGCAATGGTGATGAGAAAGAAGATAGGGTATTCTTTGAGGTGGCGATATGTAACGGTTGTGAAAACACACTTGACATCTTAGCAACAAATAATACTAAGTTAATAACGAGCATCAAAACCGATTCAGGGATTAGTGAACAGAGGGTTGTCGTAGCGAGATTGAATATTGTAATCCCCAAATCCCCGAAAATATGCGAAAAATATACCTATTCAAAAAAGGGGATAAAAATTCGCTTGGCGCCTTCCTGAGAGACAATCTCCACTGATTCCAAATTAATAATACAAGTGTAGACCAGATGTGGCTTAAATTCAAAGAAATAGTATCGGCAGCAATTGAGAGATTTATACCAAATAAATTAACAAACGACGGAGCTGATCCTCCTTGGTACACAAAACGGGTTAGAACACTGTTGCTGAAACAACGAAACAAACATGCCAAATTTAAACAGAGGCAAAATCCCCAAGATTGGCGATCTTTTACAGAAACTCGAAATTCAGCGCGGACTTCAATGCGAGATGCCTATAACAGTTTTCAAAACGAAACTTTGTCTCGAAACCTGGCAGAAAATCCTAAGAGATTCTGGTCGTATGTGAAGTATGTTAGCGGCAAGACACAATCAATGCCTTCTCTGTGCGATAGTAATGGAGTTACTATCGAGGACAGTGCTGCCAAAGCAGAGTTACTAAACACAGTCTTCCTAAATGCCCTCACAAAAGAAGACGAAGTAAACATTCCAGAATTCGAATCAAGAACAGCTGCCAACATGAGTAACGTACAAGTAAATATCCTCGGAGTAGTGAAGCAACTTAAATCACTTAATAAAGGCAAGTATTCTGGTCCAGACTGTATACCAATTAGGTTCCTTTCGGAGTATGCTGATGCATTAGTTCCATACTTAATCATATACATCCGTTGGCTCGACGAAAGGTCCGTTCCCAAAGACTGGAAAGTTGCACAGGTCATACCAATACTGAAGAAAGGTAGTATAAGTAATCCACTAAATTACAGGCCCATATCGTTAACGTCGATATGTAGCAGGATTTTACAAAATATATTGTGTTCGAACATTATGAATTACCACGAGAAAATTGTCTATTGACACACAGTCAGCATGGGTTTAGAAAACATTGTTCCTGTGAAACACAACAAGATCTTTATTCACATGAAGTGTTGAGTACTATTCACAAGGGATTTCAGATCGATTCCGTATTTCTGGATTTCCGGAAGGCTTTTGACACTGTACCACACAAGCGACTCGTAGTGAAATTGCGTGCTTATGGAATATCGTCTCAGTTATGTGACTGGATTTGTGATTTCCTGTCAAAGAGGTCACAGTTCGTAGGAACTGACGGAAAGTCATCGACTGAAACAGAAGTGATTTCTGGCGTTCCCCAAGGTAGTGTTATGGACCCTTGCTGTTCCTTATATATAAACGATTTGGGAGACAACCTGAGCAACTGCCTTCGGTTGTTTGCAGATGACGCTATCGTTTATCGACTAATAAAGTCATCAGAAGACCAGAACAAACTGCAAAACGATTTAGAAAAAATATCTGAATGGTGCGAAAATTGGCAGTTGACCCTGAATAACGAGAAATGTGAGGTCATCCACATGAGTGCTAAAAGGAACTCAAACTTCGGTTACACGATAAATCAAACTAATCTAAAAGCCGTAAATTCAACTAAATACACTCCTGGAAATTGAAATAAGAACACCGTGAATTCATTGTCCCAGGAAGGGGAAACTTTATTGACACATTCCTGGGGTCAGATACATCACATGATCACACTGACAGAACCACAGGCACATAGACACAGGCAACAGAGCATGCACAATGTCGGCACTAGTATAGTGTATATCCACCTTTCGCAGCAATGCAGGCTGCTATTCTCCAATGGAGACGATCGTAGAGATGCTGGATGTAGTCCTGTGGAACGGCTTGCCATGCCATTTCCACCTGGCGCCTCAGTTGGACCAGCGTTCGTGCTGGACGTGCAGACCGCGTGAGACGACGCTTCATCCAGTCCCAAACATGCTCAATGGGGGACAGATCCGGAGATCTTGCTGGCCAGGGTAGTTGACTTACACCTTCTAGAGCACGTTGGGTGGCACGGGATACATGCGGACGTGCATTGTCCTGTTGGAACAGCAAGTTCCCTTGCCGGTCTAGGAATGGTAGAACGATGGGTTCGATGACGGTTTGGATGTACCGTGCACTACTCAGTGTCCCCTCGACGATCACCAGTGGTGTACGGCCAGTGTAGGAGATCGCTCCCCACACCATGATGCCGGGTGTTGGCCCTGTGTGCCTCGGTCGTATGCAGTCCTGATTGTGGCGCTCACCTGCACGGCGCCAAACACGCATACGACCATCATTGGCACCAAGGCAGAAGCGACTCTCATCGCTGAAGACGACACGTCTCCATTCGTCCCTCCATTCACGCCTGTCGCGACACCACTGGAGGCGGGCTGCACGATGTTGGGGCGTGAGCGGAAGACGGCCTAACGGTGTGCGGGACCGTAGCCCAGCTTCATGGAGACGGTTGCGAATGGTCCTCGCCGATACCCCAGGAGCAACAGTGTCCCTAATTTGCTGGGAAGTGGCGGTGCGGTCCCCTATGGCACTGCGTAGGATCCTACGGTCTTGGCGTGCATCCGTGCGTCGCTGCGGTCCGGTCCCAGGTCGACGGGCACGTGTACCTTCCGCCGACCACTGGCGACAACATCGATGTACTGTGGAGACCTCACGCCCCACGTGTTGAGCAATTCGGCGGTACGTCCACCCGGCCTCCCGCATGCCCACTATACGCCCTCGCTCAAAGTCCGTCAACTGCACATACGGTTCACGTCCACGCTGTCGCGGCATGCTACCAGTGTTAAAGACTGCGATGGAGCTCCGTATGCCACGGCAAACTGGCTGACACTGACGGCGGCGGTGCACAAATGCTGCGCAGCTAGCGCCATTCGACGGCCAACACCGCGGTTCCTGGTGTGTCCGCTGTGCCGTGCGTGTGATCATTGCTTGTACAGCCCTCTCGCAGTGTCCGGAGCAAGTATGGTGGGTCTGACACACCGGTGTCAATGTGTTCTTTTTTCCATTTCCAGGAGTGTACCTAGATATTAAAGTTACGAACAACTTAAATTGGAAGGAACACATAGAAAATATTTTGGGGAAGACTAACCAAAGACTGCGTTTTATTGGCGGGACACTTAGAAGATGTAACAGACCTACTAAGGAGACTGTCTTCACTACGCTTGTCCGGCCTCTTAGAATACTGCTGCGCGGTGTTGGATCCTTACCAGATAGGACTGGGACTGACTGAGTAAATCGAAAAAGTTCAAAGAAAGGCAGCAAGTTTTGTACTATCGCGAAACATGGGAATGAGTGCCACAGAAATGATACAGGATTTGGGCTTCTTTCGTTGCGACGAAATCTTCTCACGAAATTCCAATCACCAATTTTCTCGCCGGCCGAGGTGGCCGAACGATTATAGGCGGAACAGTCTAGAATCGCGCGACCGCTACGGTCGCAGGTTCGAATCCTGCCTCGGGCATGTATGTGTGTGATGTCCTTAGGTTAGTTAGGTTTAAGTAGTTCTAAGTTCTAGGGGACTGATGACCTCAGAGATTAAGTCCCATAGTGCTCAGAGCCATATGAACCATTTGAACCAGCTTTCTCCTCCGAGTTGGCTCTGACCATTATGGGATTTAACATGTGATGTCATCAGTCCCGTAGAACTTCGAGCTACTTAAACCTAACTAACCTAAGGACATCACACACCTCCATGCCCGAGGCAGGATTCGAACCTTTGACCGTAGCAGCAGCGCGGTTCCGGACTGAAGCGCCTAGAACCGCTCGATCACAGCAGCCGGCCCTGTGCTGTGATTGGGGTGTTTGAGTCTGTTCTTGTATGTTGTTCAAGTACCGGAAAATGGAAGCCGGGGCTGGCACTGTTTTCCGCTCGTGCAGCCACGATTGCAGCATCTGGCACCGATCAAAAAGGGCCAAAACCACACGGGGGCGGAAGGTGAGTTGGGCTGTTCACAGCAGCTCGGGGCCACCACGGGAACGAGTAATGTCTGGCGTGATGGAGAGGGGGGGGGGGTTGGCGCCAGGTTTGAAACTGCCGCTCCCGCCTCCTACAAGCTTCAAGCATAGATTGTTGCTTGTTTTTGACATCCAAAGCTCGTCCTCTAGCTCTACTAAGTGCGTACTCCTGATCTCTGTTAAAATTGTTACTGTTCATTCTAATCTCAGCCACCTCTTTTATAAAGGAATCGCAATATGTTGACGCTGAGCCAAGACTCTCATGTTTTCAAATTGTATTTTGCGTCCGTTTTCCAGGCAATGCTCAGAATGGCCGACTTGTCAAGCTTCCTTTATTTAATATGTCGCTTGTGCTCGGTACAACGCTCTACAACTGTGATACTGCTGCATTCCCAAAGGACACTAAACACAAAAGGGGACACGAAGAGCTCTGTCGTCTTTAACGTGGTGCAGTACATCCCGTATCTTGGGTGAGGGCCGGAACACTGGTCTCAGTCCATGTGTCTGCAGCGTACGTCCAAACTTGCTGCTCGTTGCCCCACAATATGGCAGGAAGGCAATCGGCTTGGCGCCTTCTGCCGATTCGCATGGCGTCCTTCACCTGTGGCCCTTGAAAGTGTTAACAATGTCTCTCTTACCACAACCATTCTCTCTGAACACGTATCTCCAGTGTTCCCGTTCAGGCTGTAGGCGGTCGTCATCAAAAATAACTTTTGCTCTGTGTACTGACGTGTACATGACGGCTTTCTTGTGTACAGAGTGGTGAAAACTATTAAATTATTCATTACTTAAATTATTCACACAGATGTTACGTCCAGTGCATGTTACTCAAAGGGTATTTGCGCGTTCGTTCCTTGAGCTAGAGTTCTCACAGCTTGTTTCTAACAGGACGAATAAACAGATAGCGCTTTTCCCAATTTTTGAATTCCAATAAAATGTTTTTGAGAAACACGTAGTGGCTTGGCGGAAAATCGTATACGCTACGCTTCTATACTGGGCAGTCATATTGAAACGAGAGAGTTGGAGACGGCTAATGCCTTCATGGAAAAATATTTGCAGTTTTCTACGAAGCCATGATTGTACCTATGCGTGCACCTCTTCGTTCGAAGCAAATTGACGGCTAAGAATGTATCTCTCTACGGATTCAAAAATACGGACATAGCATACTTCCATATAATCGATTCGTTATGAGCACGCTTATACAGTGGAAAAGAGAAATAATATGAAACGCATACACGCACACACACACACACACACACACACACACACACGCATAATCACTTAAACACTACTTGTAAATTGAAGAATAGCTGCAATAATTAATCAACCATTGTAGCATCAATAAGAACCACTAATTACCTAAGGTAGTGGCTTATCATGTACAATAATAATGAAGATCGAATAAAGATTGAAAAAGACACACACGGACTTCCAGGTTTAAAATAGTGCTGGCGGGAAGCATCTGTGGCTTCCTAATTTACCTAATTTGTTCGTCGTTTTGAATTACCATCATCAATAGTATTATGAGATTTACCTCAGTTCACAATCGCCGACGTAAGAGGAACTCAAATTCCTACCGAGTAGTTATGCAAAGTAGAATGAAGTTCACGAAAATTTATCGTCCATTCATAAATCACCTTACGGATAAAACACTGACGACCCCTATGACCCGATATTTTCCGGCAATGCACTGACGCGCAGAATGATTAACACCGCATTGTTGTTGTTTCTTGGAGAATGGTGCCCGAAGGTCACTTGTAGCACTCGTAAATCTATAAATTACGTCTCTGATGCGCCTCACAAGGTCTTTGTTTCATACGAACAATACAACTTCCACGTTAGATGTAGGTACTTAGTTTGGTATGTTAGGTGTGAAACTTGTTTTCGATTATTGGCTTGCTTGTGTAGCAATATGATTGTCATAGGAAAAAAGAGAAAAACCGAATTTCGAGAACTGAACTGGATACCTGAAAGTATGGGGAAGAACTCCCGAGACAGGAAATTTGAGAATGAAGTACAAAGAAACAAACGTTGTAGAGAAAACTTTCAAAGAATATGAAATGAAAATATGAAAGAAGAAAAGAACAGTTTTCGTATTTTTAAGAAATGACCGTACATGATCAAATTTGGTTAACAGAAAAAGCTAATCATTTATATATTGAGGTTGTGCCATTCCCCGCGACAACGATAACGATTTACCTAGAATGGTATCAAAGTTCGGGAATGTAATATATTGCATTTAGATACCTGTCTATTATTTCACGTAAGGAAAAGTGAACAGACCCTGGCAGAAATGAAACTCAGAAACAAATAACGATGAATTTTTTACCAGACGCAATTTCTAAAAGTCATACTAGCGATAATGCTCCAAACCAAACTAGAGAGCCAGATCCAGACATCAGCAGATGTGTCTGAGAACAGTGAGAGCATGTGAAAGATCAGACAAACTTTAAAAAATGTACTCCAAGGAAAGAAACTGATAAATGTAACTTTAAAGAGGATGCTGACCAAATAGAGAAAAGTGGAATGCACAGTACGTAACAGAAGTGAAGAATGGAAGACAACCTCTCAAAATACGAAGGACGAAGAAGTCTAGCCACGAAGAGAAAACAATGGCTAGAATAACAGGCTAGGCTTACGCCTATCACCTGCAGTGATGAAGAAAATAAGAATTATAGTTTTATAGTGTTAATGGTGTAAATTCTTGCGCAGTTATAAAGAATTTTGAAACACATCGATTTCCTGTGCTGTGATACCAAAATTCTTTCGAGACAATGAACGTATAGTTTTGAGGGTTTTATTCTATTGTGCTTGTTCGCACCATGTTTATATCTGAAATTCTGATGTCGACTATTTTTCCCTCTAGAAAATTCCAGCTAGAAAGAGATTCTCCGTTCATTTCGTTTTTAATTTTCCGTTAGGAGAAAATTTTACCTGAATGCTCGGGCCAACTGTTTAGGAGAAAAACGAGATTGATAGTATGCCCATACACCGGCAGTTCAAGACGGGTACAGATGCAGAAAATAGGTTTTCACTGTTCCATTCATATTTTGTCTGCGACGATGGCTTTCTGTGTACGGAAAAATTACAAACACAGTTAAAATATAGCAAGCTGCTCTTAATTTCGAAGTTCAGGAAGACTGTAAGGCAGTGGTTCACCACCTGGCAGTAATTAACCGCTAACAGGGAAAATGGAGTTTTCTGAGCGGTAAAAACAAAAGAGTTCGCTTGTGTTTCAGTCTCGAAACCCAAAACCATTATTTGTTAAAAGATCGTTGTTATTATCACTATTTTGTATAGATGTAATACTTATTACACACACTGATCAGCCAGAACAGTATGAGCACCTACCTAGTAGGCGGTATGTCCAGTTCTGGCACGGATAACAGCAGCGACGTGTCGTGGCATGCACGCAATGAGGCCTTGATAGGTCGATGGACAGAGTCCATCACATCCCAGATGTTCATGCCTGGCAAGTTGGAGGACCAACAGTTCAACTGAAGCTCGCCACTGTGTTCCTCTAACCATTCATCACACTCCTGGCCTTGCGACATTGTGCATTATTTTGTTGAAAACCGCTACTGCCGTCGGGAAGCATGATCGCCATGAAGAGGCGTGCGTGATTTGAAACCAGTGCACGATACTCCTTGGCCGTTATGGTGCCTTGCACGAGCTCCGCTGGACCCATAGATACCCAAGTGAATGTTCCTCAAAGCATAATAGAACTGCCACTAACTTTGCTCTGTCCCGCAGAAAACAGGTGTCAAAGAGATGTTTCCCTGAATGACGACGGATTCACGCCGCCCCATCAGCATTTTGATGAATGTATTGGGATTCATCAGACCATGCAACGTTCTGCCACTGCGCCAACGTCCAATGCCGTCAGTCGTATTTGCCGATGTCGTGGTGTTAAATTGGAACATGCATGGGTCGGTGGCTGCATAGGGCCATCGTCAGTCGGTCAAATTCAGATCGCGCGCCTTCCTCGTTCTACACATGTACGGCACGCCCACCATATTGCTTGCACAGTGGTCTGTCTGACTAGCAGTCATTCCTCGCCTAGTAACGCTGCTATTGCCTGGACGGGTTTATATCGATAGTAGGTGAGTGGTGTGGACCTTGCCGTTGGTGGGGAGGTCTGCGTGCCGCAGCAATACAGATAGCCGTACCGTAGGTGCAATCACAACGGAGGGGTATCTGTTGAGAGGCCAGACAAACGTGTGGTACCTGTAGAGGGGCACCAGCCTTTTCAGTAGTTGCAGGGTACAGTTTGGATGATTGACTGATCTGGCCTTGTAACACTGACCAAAACGGCCTTGCTTTGCTGGTATTGCGAACGGCTAAAAGCAAGGGGAAACTACAGCCGTACTCTTATCCGAGGGCATGCAGGTTTACTATATGGTTCATTGATGATGGCGTCCTCTTAGGTAAAATATTCCGGAGGTAAAATAGTCCACCATTTGGATCACTGGGCAGGGACTACTCAGGAGGACGTCTTTATCAGGAGAAAAAAACTCGCGTTCGACGGATCGGAGTGTGGAATGTCAGATCCTTTAATTGGGTAGGTAGGTTAGAAAATTTTCAAAGGGAAATGGATAGGTTAAAGTTAGATATAGTGTGAATTAGTGAAGTTCGGTGGCAGGAGGAACAAGACTTCTGGCCAGGTGAATACAGGGTTATAAATACAAAATCAAATAGGGATAATGCAGGAGTAGGTTTAATAATGAATAAAAAAATAGGAGCGCAGGTAAGCTACTACGAATCGCATAGTGAACGCGCTACTGTAACCACGATAGACACGGAGCCCACGCCTACCACAGTAGTATGTATGATGAGATAAAAGAAATCATTCAGATAGTGAAGGAAGACGAAAATTTAATAGTCATGGGGGACTGGAATTCGATAGTAGGAAAAGGGAGAGAAGGAAAAGTAGTAGGTGAATATGGAATGGGGGTAAGGAAGCCAGGTTTTAAGCTGTAAGACACTTCCAGGGGCAGATGTGGACTATGACCTCGATCTATTGGCTATGAACTGTAGATTGAAACTGAAGATGCAAAAAGATGGGAATTTAAGGAGATGGGACCTGGATAAACTGAAAGAACCAGAGTTTCAGAGAGAGCATTAGGGAACGCTTGATGAGAATAGGGGAAAAATACGATAGAAGAAGAATGAATAGCTTTGAGAGACGAAATAGTGAAAGCACCAGAGGATGATGTAGGTAAAACGACGAGGGCTAACACAAATGCTTGGGTGACAAAAGAGATATTGAATTTAATTGATTAAAGGAGAAAATATAAAAATGCAGTCAATGAAGCAAAAAAAAAAAAAAAGTGTCAGAAATGAGTTCGACAGGAAATGCAAAATCGCTAAGCAGGGATGGCTAGAGGACAAATGTAAGGTTGTAGAGGCATATACCACTGCTTAGAGGAAAATTAAAGAGACCATTGAAGAAAAGGGAACGGAAACGAAACAGCACGTAGGTGAAGATGAAATGGGAGATACGATACTGCGTGAAGAGTATGACAGAGCACTGGAAGTCCTAAGTCGATATAAGGCTCCGGGACTAGACAACATTCCATTAGAACTATTGATAGCCTTGTGAGAGCCAGCCCTCACAAAACTCTACCACCTGGTGAGCAAGATGTATGAGACAGACTTCAAGAAGAATATAATTATTCCAATCCCAAGGAAAGCAGGTGTTGACAAGGTTGAAAATTACCGAACTATCAGTTTAGTAAGTCACAGCTGGAAAATACTAACACGAATTCCTTACAAACGAATGGAAAAACTGGTGGAAGCCGACGTCGTGGAAGATCGGCTTGGATTCCGTAGAAATATTGGAACACGTGAGGCAATACTGACACTACGACTTATCTTAGAAGGCAAGGCAAAAAATTTGGAAATTTGTGGTAATCTTTATGGGAACAAACAGCTAAGGTCATCGGTCCCTAGTCTTACACACTACTTAATCGAACTTAAACTAAGTTACGCTAAGGACAACACACACACCCATGCCCGAGGGAGGACTCGAACCTCCGACGGGGGGAGCCGCGAACAATGGCAAGGCGCCCTACACAGCACGGCTGCCTTCCGCGTCTAAGGAAAGGCAAAACTACGTTTCTAGCATTTGAAGACTTAGAAAAACATTTGACAATGTTGACTGGAATACTGTCTTTGAAATTCTGAAGGATGCAGGGGTAAAGATGCAGCGAACGAAAGGCTGTATACAATGTGTACAGAAACAGATGGCAGTTATAAGAGTAGAGGGGCATGCAAGGGAAGCAATGGTTGAGAAGGGTGTTAGAAAGGGTTGTAGCCTAGCACGATATGATTCAGTCTGTATATTGAACAAGTAATAAAGGAAACAAAAGAAAAAATTTTAGTAGGAATTAAAATCCATGGAGAAGAAATAAAAACTTTGAGGTTCACCGATGACATTGTAATTTTGTCAGAGACAGCAAAGGACCTTGAAGAGGAGTTGAACGGAATGGACAGTGTCTTGAAAGGAGGACGTAAGATGAACATAAACAAAAACAAAACGAGGATAATATAATGTAGTCGAATTGAATCAGGTGATGCTGAGGGAATTATATCAGGAAATGAGGCACTTAAAGTAGTAGATGAGTTTTACTATTTGGGGATCAAAATAACTAATGATGGTCGAAGTAGAAAGGATAAAAAACTTACTCTGGCTATGGCAAGGAAAGCGTGTCTGAAGAAGAGTAATTTGTTGGCATCATAAATAGATTTAAGTGCCAGTAATTGTTTTCTGAAAGTATTTGTATGGAGGATAGCCACGTATGGAAGTGAAACATGGGCGGTAAATAGCTTAGACAACAAGAGAATAGAAGCCTTCGTAATGTGGTGCTACAGAAGAATGCTGAAGATTAGATGGTTAGATCACGTAACTAATGAGGAGGTACTGAATCGAATTGGGGAGAAGAGGAATTTGTGGCACAACTTGACTAGAAGAAGGGTTCAAATGGTTCAAATGGCTCTGAGCACTATGGGACTCAACTGCTGAGGTCATAAGTCCGCTAGAACTTAGAACTACTTAAACCTAACTAACCTAAGGACATCACACACATCCATGCCCGAGGCAGGATTCGAACCCGCGACCGTAGCGGTCGTGCGGTACTAGAAGAAGGGATCGGTTAGTAGGACATGCGCGGAGGGATCAAGGGATCACAATTTGGTATTGGAGGGCAGCTTGGAGGGTAAAAGTTGTAGCGGGAGACCAGGAGATGAATACACTAAGCAGATTCAGAAGGATGTAGGCTGCAGTAGGTACTGGGAGATGAAGAAGCTTGCACAGGATAGGCTGGCGCGGAGAGCTGCATCAATCCAGTCTCTGGACTGAGGACCACAACAACAACAGGTGGGTGGTCATAATGTTCTGGCTGATCAGTGTAAGTTACGGTAGCAACAATTACATTTCTATTACAAATAATAGCGTTAACGCGTGACTCAGTGTGGTGGTTACAGATTGTGGGAGCAATGTGTATCTTCCTCACAGAATCCGCACACTAAACACATACTGTTCTTTGTACCTGAATCTATGACAGTGAAATTGATGCAGATATATGTCACACATCCTTAAATATCTCATGAAGATGTCTTCTCCGAGTTGTAGATACATAGTGCCCGCGGGATCGAAATCGCTTATTATTCACTTTGCAACAAAAAACTGACAGCGCAACAAAACAGTTAGTATGTAAAGGCTACTACACTGCTGTAGAGTCTGCACAGTATTATTACGCGTTATTGTAATTATTATTGTTAGCGGCAGTGCTCAGACACAACCCATCGTCCGCCTGAAGTCTACTAATTTCTGCCATTTCAGAAGTAAAGAGTCCAGCAATCAAGTGATTTACAGACAACAAGTACAGTGCACACATTTTAACTTAGTTTTAAATAGGATGCAGTGTGTGGTGAAGCAAACGCCGATTTGGAGATAAGTTGTGCCAACAAAGCATGTTTTGTAACAAATAACTATCCTCAGTGTGAATAATTAGCTTTCTTTTCTGCGAAGACGTTTTAGGTGGCACCCGCGGTTCACTGAGAATTGCTTCATGATTCTATAAAGAAGGTTATTAGAAAGAAGAAGTACCTATTGTCTCATTGACTAATTAGTTTGATAAAACATGTATTAGAAATAAATATAACTTGTCTTTCGTTATTTCAAAAATAAAAGGAGTTCAAAAAGAAGTCTGTTTTATTCTAAAGCTTATCTAAGCGACAGTGTTGATAATGGTGGGGGTAATGATGTCAGAAATGTTGGGAACCACTCCTGTAAGGCGAAGAAAGGGTTGTGTATTGTATACATATAGTACATCAAATTAGTAAGGCCTGAGGCTGCAAGCGTAACGCGGGTTCGAAGGTTCTGTGAGAGTACCTCGTCACTTAGGTTCTTACGCTGGTTCAGGCGAAATGTGAGTCAACATTCCTACGTATTCATCACGCATCCTGAAATGTGACTATGAATGTTGGCACAACTTCCTCGTCGTTGCAACCTTTAATGTCAGAGAACATATTGATGTCTTTGTTTGTCCATTGCTGACGTGCTACGAACAAACGATGTGACTCGCAGTTAAGAATAGTTGACAATGCTGGTTTTTCCCGTTTCAAAGAAGTTTGGTAGTAAGTAGAACATATTAACTGTAGGAAAGGCTTGTAATACCGACGGCTGGAAAAGTTAACGATATGTGTAATTAACCTAAAAGTTCTAATGGGGTAGCGCTGATTCGTGTTGTGTAAAAATAAAAAAAAGTTTGCCTGTTATCAACATTGATAATGGCAAGATACCAGTCACAGTGATTCCAAGACTTTCGGGAATTATTTAATTTCAAGTATGAAATCGGATAATAAATGAGGAAAGAAATGTTTTTTCCGTATGATATAATTACAGACTAACAATTTAGGATTGTTACTCTGTTGTTGTACAGTGAAATCTCGCAATTTTTATGATTGTAGGTCAACGGGAAGGTTTTGATGAGGGAATTCTTCATTTGTGTGGACATATTGTCCGTAGTTGCTTTAAAATTCCTGAGAGTATTTTCGTTCTGGCGTTGTAACTAAGCGAAATTAGTGTGGTTTTTTTGTTTTCTTTTATCCGGCTGCGTCTGCTTTATTGAGGTAAAGCGTGATCAGTGGTCTGTTTTTGATCTTAAAAACAAATCAAACTGTAAATATCTTTAATTACAGGCCACTGATGAACCTTTATCTCAATAAAGGAAACGCACCTGGTTTAAAAAAATAAATAAATAAAAAGCACGCTAATTTCTTGTAGTTCCAACGACAGGACCAAAATACTCTCAGGATTTGATCAGTGAGTATTCGAGTACAAAATATGTGACATGAATGGCCGTCTCTTTTGATTGCTTTGGCTTAGAATCTTAATATTTTTACGTCGTCAAGGGACCATAGACCTTAATATGTGACATAAATTAGAACTTCGTATATCTAATCGTTTCTGAGAAAGAGGTTTCGTAATAGTCGGACAGACAGGCAGCGAAACGGACTGGCAACTAAGCGATCCTATAAAGGTTCCAGTTTTACGGATTGAGGCGCGGAAGTCTACAAAAGACAGTGAAGAGTCAAAACATTTATTTTCATTTGTCTAATATCGTGTTTGTTCACCTTAGGAACTCAGTACAGCAGTATTTCTGCGTGGTGTGGATTGGTACTGTTAATATTTTTAAAAATATCGGGGATCCGATACACCAGTTTAAAAAAATATCGTTATTGGCTTTCAAAATATAGAAAAAAATTATCGTTGTATTGGTGTATCGACAGAAAAAAATTTAAGTACCAGGCAAAAATAATATCAGCTGCACATTGTAAATATACTGCCAGTTTTAGAGCTGTATTTGTAAGTATTGATTTATTATTAGACACCCTGTACACCAACAAGCGGGTAGCCTGTCTATCCCCCTTAGAGCAAAAACTGAAAGGAAAACGATGCACATTCACGCTTGGCGATAACCACATTTCTAACAATGGTCACTGCATGTCAAGTGTCACAGTAATAGGTGTCTGATGGGTCTGTTGTTCAGTTTCGTCACACATCGGATTTGTCTGGAACATTCATGTCGACTTCCCAGTTTTTTTCATTTCTGCCATCGCCAGAGACCTAGCACTTACGAGGTGTGGCTAGAAAAAAACCGGACTATTACTGGTGAAACAATAAAACGAATGCAATAAGGCTGAAAGTCGCGTGGCCTGTCACGTGACTCTCGCTCCGCCTACTGCTCGAGTTTCATCTGCCTCCTGCACTCAGTCTGCCCGTGGCGTCTGTTTTAAGTAGTTGACGTTTTGTCTGTGCGTCGGAAAATGTTGAGTGTACAGAAAGAACAGCGTGTTAACATCAAATTTTGTTTCAAACTAGGAAAATCTGCAAGTGAAACGTTTGTAATGTTACAACAAGTGTACGGCGATGATTGTTTATCGCGAACGCAAGTGTTTGCGTGGTTTAAACGATTTTAAGATGGCCGCGATGACACCAGTGATGACACTCGCACTGGCAGACCATTGTCAGCAAAAACTGATGCAAACATTGAAAAAATCGGTAAACTTGTTCGACAAGATCGCCGTTTAACAATCAGAGCAGTGTCTGAGTTAACAGGAGTTGGCAAGGAAAGTGTTAGGCAGATTCTTCACGAAAGTTTCAACATGAACAAAGTGTGTTCAAAAATGGTTCCAAAGTGTCTCACAATTGAACAGAAGGAACGCCGAAGAATGATTTGTTCTGACATCCTGGAAAACATTGAAAGTGATCCCACCTTCTTACAAAAAGTTATTACTTGCGATGAATCGTGGTTTTTTACTTACGATCCCGAAACTAAACGCCAATCGATGCATTGGAGAACTCCTGGTTCACGACAAAAAAAAAGCACGAATGTCAAAATCGAAATTCAAGGCAATGATGATTTTTTTTTTGACATCAAAGGGATTGTGCACATTGATTGGGTACCAGAGGGACAAACAGTGAATCAGCATTACTACATTAGCGTCCTGGCTACCCTACGTGAGCGAGTACGGAGAAAACGGAACGATTTGTGGAGAAAAAAGTCATGGATCCTTCACCAAGACAATGCCCCAGCTCACAGTGCGTTGTCAGTGAAGACGTTTTTGGCAAAACACAACATTCCCATCTTAGATCATGCACCCTACTCATCTGATTTGGCCCCCTGTGACTTTTTTCTTTTCCCTAAAGTCAAGTCAGCTTTGAAAGGAACTAGATTTGAGACTGTTGAAGCAGTAAAAGAAAAAGCGACGGAAGTAATGTATGGACTTACCGAAAATGATCTGCAGCATTGCTATGAACAGTGGAAAATTCGTATGGAGCGGTGTAGAGACCGAGGAGGAGAGTACATTGAAGGAGATAACATGAAATTGTAAATAATTGTAAATAAATGTTTTTTCCAGCATCAGTCCGGTTTTTTTCTAGCCGCACCTCGTATAGTGTGAAAATTGGGTGGTGAAGTTAAATGTTGCAGCTCTTGTTGGTAGCGCAGAGTGCCGATTACGTTAGCATTTTACCTCGGACGACTCCGCCCGCTGCAAAGACCAGTCTTGTCATTTAAATTTTTGTTCATCTTTTTCAGCAACTGTTTTTGAAAATTGCCGATGTGAAGAAATAGCACACTAGTTGCGTTAAAAATCGTTTTTTAACGCAACTTGTATGTTATTTCTTCATATCGGATATCTTATTCCATTCACACGCCCCCCCCCCCTTCCACCCCAATGCAATCGGACTTCTTCTCTGTTCCGTCTATACTTCTTCGTGCCATCTATACTTGCTTCAGGCAGTCAAAGAGAAAGTCTGGACGTGGAGAGAGCTCAAAAATCGGTAAGATTCCTTCACACAGTGAAATTAAAATTATGTTCTACTACAGTTTAAAAAAAAATTCAAATATATATCGAAAATTGCGAAAAAATATAATATTAGATAAAAAATATCAGCACTTGATACTGCCATATCGATTTCGATATATCGATGAAACGTGTCGTCCATATATAACGGCATTTTTTGGAAAAATATCGGCGTATCGATGTACCGCTATTTTATCAACAGCCCTAGTATGGATTCGATACGTCCTTAGAAGGTTTCCAGAGGTACACAGCACCAGATGTCTAAGCACAGATGACCCAGTTCCCATATATTATGAGGGTCATTCAATAATTAAAGAAACAAATTGGTCTGGGGAAAAACTTTATTAGGGCAAGTTTGATACTATTATGGCTTTGTCATCACTGGGATGAGCCCTGATCAGCTGATGTAGCAACATCGTTTTGTTAATAACCTCAAAAATATCTTTCAAGATGACATGTCCGCTTGAAACGTCCACATCAGGTGAACAACGTTCTGTTGATCGTTTTTTACTTGCTGAAGGCGAGAAACCGTTGAATATATACTGTATAATGTCTAAAGTTTGTGGGGAAGGTTGTATGAATCGCGCAAATTTTTGTAAGTGGGTAGAGCAGTTTAAAAATGGTCGCGACTTAGTGACTGACGAACACCGTTCTGGCCGACCAGTTGCAGTCTCAATTCCCTCACCTGAAAGTCGAATTGATGACATTATTTGTGCCAACCGCCTTGTGACTGAAAATAGTTGATAAGGTTCAAGTTATTGCTGTTACAGTTCCTAGCATTATCTGTAACAAGCTGAAGTACCGCAAAACATGTCCAAGAGGGGTTCAAAAGGAGTTGAAGCGGATACACAACGAAACAAGGTTGAGAGTGTGCACAGAGCTAAAGGAACGTTACGAAAGAGAAGATGAGCACTTCCTCAACAAAATTTTAACCTGTGATGAAACTTAGGTTCGTTATTACGAGCCAGAATCAAAAAGACAAAGCATGGAGTGGAAGCACACCAATTCACCTGTCAAGAAAAAATTCAAAACCCAAGCATCAGCAGCAAAAGTCATGTTGGCGGTGTTTTGGGATGCTGAAGGTGTAGTTCTTTGTGATTATCTCGAAGATCAGCGTACAATGAACAGCCAATACTACTCGGATTTGCTTTTAAACAAGGTAAATCCGGCCATGAGAGAGAGACATCATGTATCTTTGAGGAGAGGTGTGATTCTCCAGCAAGACAAGGCACATCCTCATATTGCTCAACTAACCCGTGAAACCAACGACGAAAGGGCTGGGAAGTACTGCTTCATTCCCCTCACAGTCCTGATTTAGCACCTGGTGATTTCCATCTGTTTGGTGCACTGAAGAAAGCACTACGTGGGAAGAGGGTCCAGGACAACGAGGACGTGAAAAAGTTTGTGGGAAATTGGTTCAGATATCAAGATAAAGAGTTCTTTGCAGCAGGAATAAAAAAGCTTGTAGCCTGTAAGACAAGTGCATAAATGTTCAATGTGTTGAAAAGTATAAAAAGTATTGTTTTGTAAAAATAAACGATTTTTCCTCAAGACCAATTTGTCTCCTTAATTAGTGAATGAACCTCGTACGTGACTGTGGCTTGTTGGCGCGTATCTGGCTAGCGAAAACGTCCCAGATGCGCTCCATCGGATTCAGATAGGCAAATTGCTCTTGGAACTACTGTAGAACGATTCCGGCCTTGTGGCACGGACAGCCAGCCGCTGTGGCCGAGCGGTTCTAGGCGCTTCAGTCCGGAACCGCGCTGCTGCTACTGTCGCAGGTTAGAATCCTGCCACGGGCATGGTTATGTGTGATGTCCTTAGGTTAGTTAGGTTTAATTACTTCGAAGTCTAGCGGACTGATGACCTCTCATGTTAAGTCCCATAGTGCTTTGAGCCATTTGATTTTGACACGGACAGTTATCCTGCCTGAAGATGCCGTCGCCGTTGGCGAAGACGCCAAGCATGGATTGCAGGTGGTCTGCATAACGTTCGTGCCTTAGGTCCAATGGAAGTCCGGTAAATGTCCCCGACAGCATAATTCTGTTCCTACCGGCCACTATCCGTGACGCAGTGCATGCGTCGAGCTGCCATTCGCCTGTATGACGGC
Organism: Schistocerca nitens; assembly: GCF_023898315.1. Taxonomy (NCBI): domain Eukaryota; kingdom Metazoa; phylum Arthropoda; class Insecta; order Orthoptera; family Acrididae; genus Schistocerca; species Schistocerca nitens. The sequence continues at coordinate 979,131,984 of NC_064615.1, read as the reverse complement.
TTCTCCGGGCACGACAGTCGACCTTGTGTAATTAGAAACGTGAGTCATTCTACCGAGCGACACGTTTCCACTGATACACGGTACAATCTCCATAATCAAGTGGCCGTTGCAATCGTGTCAGCGATGTCGTCAACGTGGGAACAGGAAAGCGTCGACTGCCGAAGAGCCCCATGTGTGCTGAACGGAAAGTTCGGAAACACTAGTGCCTGCACCAGAGTGATGTTCTGCCGGTAGGACATCACACACATCCATGCCCGATGCAGGATTCGAAACTGCGACCGTAGTGGTCGCGCTGTTCCAGACTGTAGGGCCTAGAACCGCTCTGCCACCCTGGCCGGCGCCAGCTCTCGGTTCACCGTTCTGCAACCATTTTCTATAGATGTTCACGACAATAGCAAGTAAACAGCCAACGAGTCTCACCTGGCTATAACAATCTATCCGCACTTCGTCAAAGTCCCTTATGTGTCAGCTGGTTTCATCATTTATGATCCACATACACTCATGCTCATAAATTAAGGATAATTGCAGACTGTGGTACCACACAACAGGTCCCTTTCAAGGACATTAAGGGGTTGGTATCTGGTTCCTCGTTTATGGCATATGAAAACCCGGCGAGTATCACTGTTCAGACTATACTTGGACTCGTCTGCGAACATAACGTGGGACCACTGTTCCAATGACCATGTACTGTGTTCCTGACACCAGGCTTTACGGGCTCTCCTGTGACCAGAGGTCAGTGGAATGCATCTTGCAGGTTTCCGGGCGAATAAACCACATCTGTCCAGTCGTCTGTAGACTGTGTGTCTGGAGACAACTGTTCCAGTGGCTGCGGTAAGGCCCCGAGCAAGGCTACCTGCAGTACTCCGTGGCCGCCTGCTGGCACTCGCTGATGGTGAGATATCGGTGTTCTTGTGGTGTTGTACACTGTGGAAGTCCCGTACTGTAGTGCCTGGACACGTTTCCTGTCTGTTGGAATCTTTGCCATAATCTAGAGATCACACTTTGTGGCACACGGACGGCCCGTGCTACGACCTGCTGTGTTTGACCAGCCTCCACTCGCCCTAGTATTCTACCCCTCATAACGCCATCAACATGTGTTCTTTGAGCCATTTTCAACACACAGTCACCATTAGCACGCCAGAAAACGTCTGCGCACTTACTCGCTGCACCGTACTCTGACACGCACCAACACACCCCTGCGTGTGCGGACTGCTGCCATCGCCACCGTGTGACGACCGCAGGTCAAATGCACCGCATGGTCATACCCCGAGGTCATTTAAGCCCGCAAACCGCCCACCAGAGCGTTGTTTCACCATGTATCAGCATTGTCCTTAAATTTATGAGCATGAGTGTAGTAGCTCGAATGGTTCCCAATCGTCTCTGCCTAAACGCCTTCCTTACTACGTCACGAACCCGCAGCCCCACCCCCCTCACGTGGATGTAATATCGCTGTGGGACGTCGTCACAATGTTTTGGGTGATTAGTGTAACTGTGGACGACGTTTCGGTCGCAGCCTGAGGTCCTTTCTCTAGTTCTACTTGTGCATGACGTTGTCCAATATTTCGTCATGACCCCTCCATTTCGCATGGCATGACGTCACAGTTTTAAAAGCTGTTTCTGTTATTGACATCCTAGTGTGAAAGGAATGCAACTTTATTATAGTGTTTTGATGTGGTAGAAGGAGTGGGTCTGCTATTGTATATTGCCACCTACAGTATAAGCCATTATCGGCTATGTGGCCCATGATGGCCAACTCGCATCTGAAGCTGTCCGCGCAGTCTACAGGACTTTGACTCTGATGACCGGCAACAAACCATTCTTCCTATTTATGTAGTTGGGAATCCATACATATTATCAAAGTGTATGTATATCTGTTCCACTTACCCTCCTAAACCATTGGATCGATTCCGACGCAACTTGGTACACATATCATTTACTGCCTGGGAAGAGGGTGTAAGAACCATATACCTCTCAAACGGGAGGGGATGAAGGGCAGATGTATTCATGCTCACGACGTGTAAATAGCCAGAATACATATCCAACCAGTGTCTGAGAATGACAGCACAGTTAGTGACTTCAGACCAGCGTTACACACAGTGTCAAACCTTTACAAGCCAATTTCTCGCTGAGACCATCTCAACCCTCCCCTGTCCCAAAATTCTGAAAAGAAAAAAGTGTACCGCTTGTTACATTTTCGCTGTTTATGCAGTAAAGCTGCCGCAACAGGTATAACCTTTAAATTTATTACTTAATTACTACTAATTGTATTTGCAACACATTTTTCAGACGGTATTGTCATATACCACTGAATGCACTTGCAAAAATATATCATTGCACGACACATTGTGCAGCAGATCCGTGAAAAAAATTCTACATTATGCATTATTATTTCTTTACTACTAAATGTTTTCGTAACACTTTTTGCGAAATTGTATCATTGTAGGACACATAGTACAGGAGATATGACGTCATAGACATTGACCCGCGTGAAAACGAAACTGCAGGCTAAATTCGCTGGAGGTGCAGGTGAAATATGCGTACAAATGCATGTGAAATATGTTAAATGTATGTGGCATGTGCGTACATGGGCAACGCCACAGGTAAAAAGCTTCTCTTAAACCCCTGGATCGATTTCAACCATACTTGGTACATCCTTGGAAAAAATGCTGTGAGGGTAAGAACCAGCTATCTACTATTGAAGAGCAGCTGATAAAGGTGAGAGGGAAGGGAGGAGGAGTTGGAGGGGCAGAGAGGTCCCGAGCAGGTGGATAGAGAGAAGGGGGGGGGGAAATGGACAGGGGAAGGGAAGAGGAGGAGATGAACAGAGAGAGGAAGGAAGAGGTGATGGATAGAGAGATGGGAAAGATGGAGGTGAACAGAGAGAGGAAGGAAGAGGTGATGGATAGAGAGATGGGAAAGGTGGAGGTGAACAGAGAGAGGAAGGAAGAGGTGATGGGTAGAGAGATGGGAAAGGTGGAGCTAGACAGGGAGAGGGGGAGGGAGGTGATGGACTAATAGAAGACTGGAGTAAATGCATACCCGGGCAATGCCAGGTACTCAGTTAGTGCTTAATACTTCAACAGCCTTCGTGTTTTCGTGTTTCACCATATCTGGCTGCGAGGCACTACGCACTTTAAGGGGAATTTTATTTTCCTTGTCGTTTTTCCGGTGTTCTGCCGTCGCCATTTTGTTGTGCTGCCCAAGTCCAATGTAACACTCAAACTTCTGGATGCGTCGTACTACTGGCATGACAGTTCCGTTGACGTACACTTCACCACACCTGGTAAATGTCGCAGTGCACAGACCATCTATCTTTTCCTTCGGGCTTAGCACATCCTCGATCTTTCAGATGCTGTAGAAAACGGGCTTGACACCCACCCAGCGAAGATGTTTTCCTCCTTGGTCATTAACGACTTCAGACGAGAGCGATGCCAGAAAGATAAAAATGCTGCACAGCCCTAGCCCCGCATGAGGAAAACAGGAACTTACATCCCATTTGCCCATGCCTGCTTCCACCACTCGGTCAACAATAGGAGACCGACGAATCATATCAACAGTTTTTAATATTGCGGCGTAGGTTCACGCCCAGTATAGAGACCATTACAAAATAGAGGTGGATCATCTACTAGTGGTCGGAACATCGGTGACGGTTAGTTACTACGACATGACGAGGCTCTTCACCCACAAAACCGTCAACCGATTGCTGCCCCACATTCCCACGCACTGATATTTGCAGTGTTTTGTAATTCACGGTTCACCAGGTACTGGCTTTTTGCCTCTTGCTTCCCCCGCGTGCACATATGTCACATATACTAGACACACACACACACACACACACACACAACACACACACAGAGAGAGAGAGAGAGAGAGAGAGAGAGAGTGAGAGAGAGAGAGACAGGGGGGGGGGGGACGTCTACTGGATAGAGCATGAGGCTCTGACCGTGAAGGTCGCGAGTTCAGACCCAGATATGGCCCCAACTCCACTCAGCCTGCTCTCATGTGAGTACTGGATCTTTTACGGAGGTAAATGGCAACCGGGGCGATTGGCCAGCCACCCACCCCTGCTAGTGCCGTGAGGAAGAGAGGCTGCACTTCACTTGCAGTCACACCAATTGCGCAGACTTTCCTTATATGTGTGTCTGTGTAGCGAATTTTGCATTGCAGATTCTACATTTACATACATACGCCGCAGTCCATCGTACGGTGCGTGGTTCTTGTTCCACTCGTGTAAGAACGACTGAGCCCGATTTTCAGGTATCTTATCTTCATGGTCCTTACATGAAACGTATGTTGGCGGCAGTAGATCGTCTTGCATTCTGTTTCAAATGCTGGTTCTCTAAATTTTCTCAGTAGTGTTCCTCGAGAAGAACATCGCCTTTCCTACAGTGAATCCCATTTGAGTTGCCGAAGCATCTCCGCAACACTTTCGTGTTGTTCGAACCGATCGGTAACAAATCTGGCAGCCTCCCTTGATCTGCTTCGATGTCTGCCTTGAATCCGACTTGATACGAATCCCAGACACTTAAGCAATGTTCAAGAATAGGTCGCACTAGCGTCCTATATACGGTCTTCTTTACAGACGAAACACACTTTCCCAAAATTCTCCCAATAAACTGTAGCCGACCATTCGCTTCCTTGCCACAATCCTCACATAGTCGTACCACTTCACATCGCTTTGCAACGCGACGCCCAGACATTTTAAACGACGTTACTGTACCAAGCACGACATTACTAATGCTGAATCCGTACATAACGGGTTTCTTTTTCTCACTCATCCGCATTTACTTACATTTTTCTGCATTTAGACTAGCTGTCATTCATTACACCAACTTCAGATTTCATCTAAGATGTCTTGTATACTTCTACAGTCAGTCAACTTCGACACCTCCCCGTACGCCACGGAATCATCACCAAACAACTGCAGACTGCTGCCCACCCTGTATGCCAGGTCGTTTATATGTGTAGAAAGTAATAGCGCTCCGATTTACCTGAATTGTTACATATACAAGTGGTAGACAGCAGTTTGGCATTATCTGTGGCCCCGAATCGCGCTGACAGCATTACTGGCTCGCTGCAGCGCTCCTTCTGGCGACCTGGTTGGCACACTGAACAACACAAATATGAGACAGACTGCGCTTCATAATTTTAAAATTTTCTGAATAAACACACTACAGACATACAAGCAGGTCATTTTCGAACATTTGTGCAGGTCCCGCATCTTATCCCAACGCTCCCCCCCCCCCCTACCCCCCCCCCCCCCCAGGAATAGTAGGGTATCTTACTCCCACGGTATTTTCATACAAATAATGAGTAATGTACACGGCAAATCATCTTCATCAACGTATCGTCATACGCAGTTTTGGTTTAGGTACCCTTGCCCATCCTGTTTCAAGTGTATTACAACTGTTCCTTTCATCTCTTCTTAGGCCCGAAGTATTTTTTTTCCCTTGAGATATATATTTGTATACAAATTTAGGTATTCGTTTATCTCACATCCTTTGAATGTGTTCATGTCGTTTCTTTCTGTACTCTTCTGTTTTCCGAAGTATGCTTTTGAGGTACAGTTCATTTCTAATTTCACTGTTCTGTTTCTGATTTACAGTCTCTTTCCTAACTTTTTTTAGGGGACAGATTTATAGTATCTACCAGCTGTTGAAATTTTTCCATTCTGAACTCTTGATCATGGGATGTAATATATGAGATGTCACATCTCAGATATTTAAAACTACACTCCTGGAAATTGAAATAAGAACACCGTGAATTCATTGTCCCAGGAAGGGGAAACTTTATTGACACATTCCTGGGGTCAGATACATCACATGATCACACTGACAGAACCACAGGCACATAGACACAGGCAACAGAGCATGCACAATGTCGGCACTAGTACAGTGTATATCCACCTTTCGCAGCAATGCAGGCTGCTATTCTCCCATGGAGACGATCGTAGAGATGCTGGATGTAGTCCTGTGGAACGGCTTGCCATGCCATTTCCACCTGGCGCCTCAGTTGGACCAGCGTTCGTGCTGGACGTGCAGACCGCGTGAGACGACGCTTCATCCAGTCCCAAACATGCTCAATGGGGGACAGATCCGGAGATCTTGCTGGCCAGGGTAGTTGACTTACACCTTCTAGAGCACGTTGGGTGGCACGGGATACATGCGGACGTGCATTGTCCTGTTGGAACAGCAAGTTCCCTTGCCGGTCTAGGAATGGTAGAACGATGGGTTCGATGACGGTTTGGATGTACCGTGCACTATTCAGTGTCCCCTCGACGATCACCAGTGGTGTACGGCCAGTGTAGGAGATCGCTCCCCACACCATGATGCCGGGTGTTGGCCCTGTGTGCCTCGGTCGTATGCAGTCCTGATTGTGGCGCTCACCTGCACGGCGCCAAACACGCATACGACCATCATTGGCACCAAGGCAGAAGCGACTCTCATCGCTGAAGACGACACGTCTCCATTCGTCCCTCCATTCACGCCTGTCGCGACACCACTGGAGGCGGGCTGCACGATGTTGGGGCGTGAGCGGAATACGGCCTAACGGTGTGCCGGACCGTAGCCCAGCTTCATGGAGACGGTTGCGAATGGTCCTCGCCGATACCCCAGGAGCAACAGTGTCCCTAATTTGCTGGGAAGTGGCGGTGCGGTCCCCTACGGCACTGCGCAGGATCCTACGGTCTTGGCGTGCATCCGTGCGTCGCTGCGGTCTGGTCCCAGGTCGACGGGCACGTGCACCTTCCGCCGACCACTGGCGAAAACATCGATGTACTGTGGAGACCTCACGCCCCACGTGTTGAGCAATTCGGCGGTACGTCCACCCGGCCTCCCGCATGCCCACTATACGCCCTCGCTCAAAGTCCGTCAACTGCATATACGGTTCACGTCCACGCTGTCGCGGCATGCTACCAGTGTTAAAGACTGCGATGGAGCTCCGTATGCCACGGCAAACTGGCTGACACTGACGGCGGCGGTGCACAAATGCTGCGCAGCTAGCGCCATTCGACGGCCAACACCGCGGTTCCTGGTGTGTCCGCTGTGCCGTGCGTGTGATCATTGCTTGTACAGCCCTCTCGCAGTGTCCGGAGCAAGTATGGTGGGTCTGACACACCGGTGTCAATGTGTTCTTTTTTCCATTTCCAGGAGTGTATATGAGATGTCACATCTCAGATATTTATAACTATTTATTTGTTCTAGCGGTTTAACATAAATATTATTTTTGCTCTTAAATGCTCCTTGCCATGGAATGTCATTACCTTAGTTTTATCTTTAGATATTATCGTATTATAATCAACTACTACACTGTGCAACGATTAAATTTCAGTCTAATTTATCTCACGACTCGGTTAAAATTATATGATCATTTACAAATAGGAACTTTATTATGGTTTAATGGTGCATGGCTTTATTCAGTCATGCCTTGATCACGTCGTCTGTATACACACATAAAAAATAAAAAAAATAAAAAAACTTTGCATCGCCTCTGGAACCTGTACAGAAAACTGGAATAGAGATTAACATAAACGTCATTTCAGTCCTTTTTATTGCTCTTGAAAACCACACATTGAATGTTGTACCACCATACAGCGAGATCTTCAGAGGTGGTGGTCCAGATTGCTGTACACACCGGTACCTCTAATACCCAGTAGCACGTCCTCTTGCATTGATGCATATCTGTATTCGTCGTGGCATATCATTAACTAGTTCATCAAGGCACTGTTGGTCCAGATTGTCCCACTCCTCAACGGCGATTCGGCGTAGATCCCTCAGAGTGTTTGGTTGGTCACGTCGTCCATAAACAGCCCTTTTCAATCTATCCCAGGCATGTTTGATAGGGTTCATGTCTGGAGAACATCTGACCACTCTAGTCGAGCGATGTCGTTATCTTGAAGGACGTCATTTACAAGATGTGCACGATGGGGGCACGAATTGTCATCCATGAAGAAAAATGCCTTGCCAATATGCTGTCGATATGGTTGCACTATCGGTCGGATTATGGCGTTCACGTATCGTACAGCCGTTAGGGCGTCTTCCATGACCGCCAACGGCGTACGTCGGCCCCACATAGTGTCACCCCAACACAGCAGAGAAACCTCCGTCTTGCTGCACTTGCTGAACAGTGTGTCTAAGTCGTTCAGCCTGACAGGGTTGCCTCCAAACACGTCTCAGACGATTGTCTGGTTGAAGGCATATGCGACACTCATCGGTGAAGAGAACGTGATGCCATTCGGAATGTTGTTGGGCTCATCTGTACGCGCTGCATGGTGTCGTGATTGCAAAGATGGAAGTCGCCATGGACGTCGGGAGTGAAGTTGCGCATCATGCAGCCTACTGCGCACAGTTTGAGTCGTAACACGACGTCCTGTGGCTACACGAAAAGCATTATTCAACATGGTGGCGTTGCTGTCAGGGTTCCTCCGAGCCATAATCCTTAGGTAGCTGTCATCCACTGCAGTAGTAGCCCTTGGGCGGCCTGAGCGAGGCATGTAATCGACAGTTCCTGTCTCTCTGTATCTCCTCCATGTCTGAACAACGTCGCTTTGGTTCACTCCGAGACGTCTGGACACTTCCCTTGCTGAGAGGCCTTCCTGGCACCTTCCTAATTGTAGTTTGAATTTTTTCTGTATGTACATGCTTGGAATTCCACTTACTAGATGCTCAGGTATATTACTATTTTCTAACATTTCCCGTAATTTAATTGCTAATTTTATCAAAGGTTTTCTCATAGATAAGTGCTATGTTTCTGGCGTGAGTGTTCTCTCTGTTTTTCAATAATTTAGCAGACTAGGACTATCTAAGCAAGATCTTGCCATCCGAAACTCATTCTGTTCTGCTGTGAGAACCGGATCTTAAAATATCTTTAGTCTGTTTGTTATTAGTTTGCCGTCTTGTATCCAAAGTTCAAAAGACTAATATCTCGAGTGTTGTATCCAAAGTTCAAAAGACTAATATCTCGAGAACTGACACATAACTTGCGGTTTCCTTTTTTATGTAATACGATAACAACTGCTGTTTGCCGATCTTCTCGTATGTTTCTATATTTTCAAGAAGTATTTTATTAATTAATAGCTTTAAGAGTAATGATGCTGGGGCATATTGTCTTCCCGTGAGGATTTTCTGTTTTTATTTTCAGATCTCTTGAATGTCGCCTTTAGTTCTTCCATTAATATATATCAACATGCTCGTCACTAACTACAGTTTTCAAATTTCCGTCTTCACCTGTGCATAAACTTTGAAAGTAATCAATTAACTCATTTCCTGAGATAGGATTACTTTCAATCATATCTCTTCGGTCTCTATTAACTTGTTTCAGCATCTTATAGGCTTTAGTTTGTTGCCAATGTTTATAGTGCTCTGTTTCATTCAGGAAAGTTTCCAGGATTTGTTGCTCTGTTTTCGTTCTCTCTCTTCTGACCACTGCTGTGTTCACTTATGCTCGAAGTAGTCTTCCTGTGTCTTTGATTCCTGGCATTTCGGACGCGCTTATTTTATGCTATCTGCTAGGTCTTTGTCCGGATTGAGAGACTCCTTTTGTTTTCACAGTTCATCCTTTACCTATAACCTCATAAGGTGCTGCTTGTATTATTCTATTTCTTTCCTTCTTCATTTACGTTTTGTTTTTATTGCACGTTTCTGTTCAGTCATCTAATACTTCGATCTTGTAGCAAATGTATTCTATAAACTCCATCTTGTGTTTATTTTTTTGTTAGTGCTTTTATTTCTGTAGGAATTCTTAGTTTTGGTATTACCAGAAAATGCTCACTAGTATCACATCCTCTGTAGACCCTAGTGCTTTCTATTAATATAGTGGCTTTCCCATTTGTAATAACATAGATTACAACAGATCTGGTACCACTAACAGTCCACGTAAATTTGTGAAAACCTCACAGTCAAAAAACTGTTATGTTATTATTAAGCGGCAGAACGCAAAAGATCTGTTAACTTCTCTCCATTATAATTTTTATTATGTTCTTCATGTGGTCCTACTATTCATTGAATGGTAGATTTACCTGTCCTCGCATTAAAATTCCCAGCAATTTTTGAACATTCTGCTTTAGGTATTCCTTTAATCGTCGGCCGCGTGATTTAGGAGGTTACATGCGTTTCCTCTTCTGGCGCATATTCACCAATTACATTCACCAACTGTCTTAACATCTTTAACCGTACATGTACCAGTCTTTCACACGTGAACGTGCATGATTGCAATCATTTTTGATCATAACTGAAACTACAGCTCTCGCCCGTTTAGTTCTATATGCTCTATTATATATTATGATATACCCATTAATTTCCTTTGACCCTGAAGCTTTTTTCTTTTTTTCTGATATTGCAGCTATATCAGCTTTTGTAATGTTTAATTCCTCTCTTTAACGTTCTTCTTTAGCGCTAATTTCCCTGACGTTCCAAGAGGCTATTTTCAAAATTTTCCCAGTGCTTTTATTCTTTACTCGCTGTGGTTTAAATTACTCCATGCGTTCCTGAGCTCTACCCTTATGTCACCCTCGGCCACAGAGGTGCTAGAGGTGTCTTGCAGTCACAACTTTATTATTGCTATTGTTATTATTATTATTATTATTATCATTTAGGATTAATTAATACAAAGATCAATTAATAACAACATTTTGTTATATTTCTGTTATCTTCTGCCAAGCCTCTCAATTCACTGCGTCCTCCTTGCGTATCCCGCAATGCTCCCTTATTCCGTTGATGTGGTCATTCCAAGGACGTCGTTGTCTCCCGCATTTACGTCTGGCAGGTGGTTTCCATTAAAAAAATCGTCTTTGGTCATCGACGATATATAATTCCTAACTGATGTCCATACCACTTCACAGATTTTCTTTCAATTCTGTCTACCAGTGTTTCATTTGTCTCCATTCGAGCTCTCACTTCGTCAGTAGTTTTCTTTCGAGTCTTGATATTCAGGCACTCCTTCGTAAATAATCCATTTCCACATATGTTATTCTTATTTTCAAGCCAGCATTAAAAATCCGTAGTTCTGATCCACAGCATAGAACAGATACAACCGTTAGCCTGCCCAGTCTTTTCTTATTATTTTTAGAGATATTCTTGTCCCACCAAATGAATTCATACTTCCTACCACTTTTCTGTTTTCTTGTACTATGAATTTTATTTCTGTAGTACCCAATTCATTTTTGTCAATATATGACCCTAGACACTTAAATTTTTCTACATGTTTCATAACTGCTCCTTTATTGATGTGAACTTCAAATTTAGTGTCACTGTGCACTACCAGGTATTCGGTTTTTGTCAGACTCATTTGCAGTCTCCATTTATCACGTTCCTGATATGAACGTAACCTTGTGTCGGCCCTTTTGTGACATTAATAGGTTCTGACAATTTTGACCCTGCCTTATTATCTCTGTACATTTCAATAACAGTCTGTAAAAGATGGTCGTCTATATGTAAATCTTTCAAAGCTTCCCAGATCTTTGCTGTATCGACCGTGTCATAGGCTTTAGAAAAGTCTTAAAAGGCAATTTGCAACTCCTCCCCCACGGCAATGAATTTTTCCATTAGCTGTTGTAAAATAAAGAGGTTATTTGTACAGGATCTGTTCTGTCTGAATCCACTCTGGTCTTCTCCAATATGCTGTCCAACACTCTGTCTTATTTTCTCGTACATAATTTTGCCATATAAGCAGGCTATGGTGCAGTTCACACTGATGCTTCTGTGACAATTAGTGCTTCTTTTATTTCCTTTCTTAGAAAAGGAGGCTATATATGATTTTTTTAAATTATTGGTAGCAAGTGATACTTGTGCCAAGTTTCTATTTGCCCTGTCCACTCGCTTTGTTGTTTTCTATTTTCGATAGTGCTCGTTTCGCTTCTGCTGCAGTGATTTCAGGTTCAGGCCCAGGTATTACTGTCTCTTTTGTTTCTGACTGTCGTGAAAACTCTTCATTCGTTAGTAGATAGTGATATTCATACCATTTTTCACCTATGCTCTTATCAGCCGTTAGTTAATGCAACTTTGCAACATTTTATGAATTTTGTAGTTTTAAAGTGTCTACTATGTCTGTTTTATAGTTATCAGTCTCCTTTTTTCAGTCGGTTCACACAGGGCACCTCCACTTTTACTTTCTCGACATCGGCCGTTCTCTGGGATATTTGTGTAGCCTCTTTATAAGATTTGAATGAGAGTCTTGCGACAATTTGAATAGGCGTTTCTTCACAGAGATGACGTCTCTGGCTTTGTCGTTCCCACATTTGGGGTTCTTATGAAGTTCTTCTTTACTGATACATGGTAAGTTTTCAGCGATAGTTTGAGCCAAACCTCACTGGCGGATTCATCCTGAAGGTAATCTTTGGGGAGGTAATTACTAATTTCTCGAACAAATTCCCTTTTCAGTGTGTAATTCATGCGATTTTGTCCCTTGTATTTTACGCTGTTCCTTCTTCATTGGCTCATTTGCTGCTAAGCGTAAGCCTTGCTATAAAGTTAATTGGCTCTCCTGGAATTAGTTTTCAACTCTTATTACAGCTGAGGTACTGTTTGTCGATCGAAAATTAATCTATTTGTATTCTGGAGAGTCAGTTTTTGTGATGAGATGTTTCTCTTTCTCTTTAGAATATGTTTTTACACCGCAAGCCTCTCAGACACTGCGAATTTCAATAAGGCCTCTCCTTCGTTATTCCTGTTTGCGAAACCAAAGCAATCGTGATGCCCTACAAATACAGCCCTTTCCTCCCACACGTTCCCGGTAAAATCACTACATTGCAGGTTTTTCTTTGATAACAGTGCTCTGTTAACCGGTGTTCGTAATGCTTATCAGAATTTTTGTTTCTCGATTTCGAGACATCTCACTTGGGCAGTATGCATGCTAAAGATGGTAAGGTAAGGCTCTTTCTAGAAGCTTGTTTTACGAAGATGCTGTGACCAACTGTTCTATATATTTCGACTACGGTTTGCGCTACCTATTGATCTAATATTACGTCTACACCATTTATATAGCTCTGTATCCCATTATACACAAGTTTAAATCGCGCCCGTATGTGTTGTGATTTGACGCCGTACTGTTTTGATTCTTGAACCCAGAAGATTTTGAACTTTCCTGGCAGATTAAAACGATGTGTTGGAACGCGACTCGAGTCTGAGACCTTTGTCTTTCGTGGGCTAGTTCCCTACCGGCTGACCTATCCATACATTACGCGCGACCTGCCCTCACAGCTTTATTTTCGCCAGTACCACATATTATGCCTTCTAAACTTCACGAGAGTTCTCCTGCATACCTTGCGAGACTATCACTCCTGGGAAAAAGGATATTGCGAAAATAGATCTATTAATTTTCCACAGTCGGGAGACTGTTTCCAGAATGAAAGTTGTGAGGCCGGGTCCTGACTCGTACTTGGATAGTTCAGTCGTGGAGCTCTTGCTTGCGAAAGACCTGCACACAGTTTTAACCTGCCACGAAGTTTCATATCAGAACATACTCCGTTGCAGAATGAAAATTCATTCTGGAAAGACACCCCCAGGCTGTGACAAAGCCATTTCTCCGCAATACCTTTTCTTCCAGGAGTGCTAGTTCCGTAAGTAATGCAGGAAAAGAACTGCTGGCGTAGTGCAATGTATAGGTACTAAGTGGCAATGCACACTTCGGACATTTTCAGAGTGTCCTGTTGGTTTAATGATCCGTTGCTTGAGCGGGATGCTCTAAAAGTATACCTCTCCATCCTATGCCACATGATTACAATAAACTTTTATCTTACAGTCGGTCGCCACGTGACACGAATCTCGCAATCTTCCGGAAGGTACGAGCATTGCGAGCTATTCTGCCGCCATATCTAATGTCCCCGACCTGAATGCTCATCACAACTTAGGTTCTCTGCCTTGCATATGTCGAAGAAGCTCTGGGGCTGAGTTTGATACCGAAGTTTTCTCTTCGACCTTCGCGGTCCGTGGGAGGCAGTTTATGAGGTGCGACAATAATGAGACTGATGTGACAAAAAATGTTGCTTCCGTTTTAGTCAAGTTTAGTGTTGTCTCCTTCAAAGTAGTTCCCTTCTGATTGCACACACTTTCTCTAGCGCTTCTGCCATTGATGGTAACATTTCTGGAACTCATCTTCTGTAATATCCTCCAAGACCGTAGTCACAAGTTTTTTGGACATCTTGTGTTGTTTGAAAATGGTGTCCCTTGACAGCCGTTTTGACTCTTGGAAATAGAAAAAAGTCGCACGGAAACCTAGATCTGGTGAATAAGGTGGCTGTGGTAGTACTGAAATTGGTTTTGAGGTTAAAAATTGCTATATTGACAGAGCAGTATGGGATGGCGCATTATCGTGATGCAGAATCCAATTAGCAGTGTTGGCACGGACACGAAGAATTCTTATGAAATCTTTCTAAAATTTCTTTCTTCTGCAATCATTTTCACAGATAATCTTCAATCAGATCGTACGAGTTCACTCACTCTGGCCAAGTTGACATACGTCCGTGAGGTTGATGGTCGTCCACTGTGGTCTTCATCTTCAAAATTCGTTCTGCCTTCACTAAACATTTTATGCCAACGAAAAACTTGAGCTCTTGACATAACCTCCTCTCCAAAAGCCTTCTAAAGCTTACCGTAAGTTGTCGTCGCGTTTTCACCCAATTTAACGCAAAAAGAAATGGCACACCGTTGCGCAATATTATGCGGTTCCATTTCCGTGACGAGAGACACAAACATGTGTTAACTTATTACAGTACAACTCACGACTGAGCAGTTGCATCGATGCGCTGCTTGGACTAGAAGCAGCTTATAGACCAAGGTCAAAGATATTGTGCCTACGCAAGCCAGCAGGGTTGCCACATCTTTCAAAGAAAATCAGTCTCATTAGTTTATTGTAGCACCTCGTATTTCCCTCCTATCCCTCAGCTGCATTTTCCGGTGACTACCTTACCACTATCCGCCTCATGGTACATGTTCTCTAGCCTGCAAAACATGAGTATGTGTGAAGTAAAATAATAAATCACGCATCGCATGCACACATGAAAATCAAATTGCACGCCCATGGAATATTGCCTCAATTTTCGAACTGCATTCGTTGTTTCATGCAGGAAAGGTCATAGTTCGTATAACTGACTGGAACTCGTTAACAGAAACAGAAAGATATCTGGAGTTCCCCACGGAAGTGTTTTAGGTCTCCGCTGTTCCTGATCTACACTGATGAGGAAAAACATTATGAAACCTACATTGCTGGCCATTAAAATTGCTACACCAAGAAGAAATGCAGATGGTAAACGGGTATTCATTGGACAAATACATTCACCCAATTTAACGCAAAAAGAAATGGCACACCGTTGCGCAATATTATGCGGTTCCATTTCCGTGACGAGAGACACAAACATGTGTTAACTTATTACAGTACAACTCACGACTGAGCAGTTGCATCGATGCGCTGCTTGGACTAGAAGCAGCTTATAGACCAAGGTCAAAGATATTGTGCCTACGCAAGCCAGCAGGGTTGCCACATCTTTCAAAGAAAATCAGTCTCATTAGTTTATTGTAGCACCTCGTATTTCCCTCCTATCCCTCAGCTGCATTTTCCGGTGACTACCTTACCACTATCCGCCTCATGGTACATGTTCTCTAGCCTGCAAAACATGAGTATGTGTGAAATAAAATAATAAATCACTCATCGCATGCACACATGAAAATCAAATTGCACGCCCATGGAATATTGCCTCAATTTTCGAACTGCATTCGTTGTTTCATGCAGGAAAGGTCATAGTTCGTATAACTGACTGGAACTCGTTAAAAGAAACAGAAAGATATCTGGAGTTCCCCACGGAAGTGTTTTAGGTCTCCGCTGTTCCTGATCTACACTGATGAGGAAAAACATTATGAAACCTACATTGCTGGCCATTAAAATTGCTACACCAAGAAGAAATGCAGATGATAAACGGGTATTCATTGGACAAATACATTATACTAGAACTGACATGTGATTACATTTTCACGCAATTTCGGTGCATATATCCTGAGAAATCAGTACCCAGAACAGCCACCTCTGGCCGTAATAACGGCCTTGACACACCTGAGCATTGAGTCAAACAGAGCTTGGATGGCGTGTACAGGTACAGCTGCCAGTGCAGCTTCAACACGATACCACAGTTCATCAAGAGTAGTGACTGGTGTATTGTGACGAGCCAGTTGCTCAGCCACCATTGATCAGACGTTTTCAGTTGGTGAGAGATCAGGAGAATGTGCTGGCCACAGCAGCAGTCGAACATTTTCTGTATCCAGAAAGGCCCGTACAGGACCTGCAACATGCGGTCCTGCATTATCCTGCTGAAACGTAGGGTTTTGCAGGGATCGAATCAAGGGTACAGCCACGGTTCGTAACACAACTGAAATGTAGCGTCCACTGTTGAAAGTGCCTTCAGTGCGAACAAGAGGTGACCGAGACGTGTAACCAATGGCACTCCATACCATCACGCCGGGTGATGCGTCAGTATGGCGATGGCGAATACACGCTTCCAATGTGCGTTCACCGCGATTACACCAAACACGGATGCGACCATCATGATGCTATAAACAGAACCTGGATTCATCCGAAAAAATGACGTTTCGCTATTCGTGCACCCAGGTTCGTCGTTGAGTACACCATCGCAGGCGCTCCTGTCTGTGATGCAGCGTCAAGGTTAACCGCAGCCATGGTCTCCGAGCTGATAGTCCATGCTGCTGCAAACATTGTCGAACTGTTCGTGCAGATGGTTGTTGTCTTCCAAACGTCCCCATCTGCTGACTCAGGGATCCAGACGTGACTGCACGATCCGTTATAGCTATACGGATAAGATGCTTGTCATCTCGAATGCTAGTGATACGAGGCCGTTGGGATCCAGCACGACGTTCCGTATTACCCTCCTGAACCCACCGATTCCATATTCTGCTAGCAGTCATTGGATCTCGACCAACGCGATCAGCAATGTCGCGATACGACAAACCGCAATCGCGATAGGCTACAATCCGACGTTTATCAAAGTCGGAAAGGTGATGGTACGCATTTCTCCTCCTTACACGAGGCAACACAACAACGTTTCACCAGGCAACGCCGGTCAACTGTTGTTTGTGTATGAGAAATCGGTTGGAAACTTTCCTCATGTCAGCACATTGTAGGTCTTGCCATCGGCGCCAACCTTGTGTGAATGTTCTGAAAAGCTAATAATTTGCATATCACAGCATCTTCTTCCTGTCGGTTAAATTTCGCGTCTGTAGCACGTCGCCTTCGTGGTGTAGCAATTTTAATGGCCAGTAGTGTACTTGAAAGCGTGTTTGTCCACTTCTGGAACGCAATGTAACAGTGATTTGCGTGCTAGGGATTCGACAAGTCTTTGATAAGTTTCCTGAGGTTTGTGGCAGCAGATGCCAAAGCACAGGTAACATACTTCTCGTAATTTATGGGCGATTGGTTTGTGGGCGGGGAGCTGGTGCCCGATGCGTCCCAGCTGGGCTTCATCGGATTCAGATAAGTGGAATCTGATGACCAAGACATCAACGTGAGTTCACTGTCATCCTCCTGAAACAATTGCAGCATGATGCTATCCTTATGAAAAGAACAGTTATCCTACTGGAATATGCCATCGCTGTTGAGGAAGACATCAAGCACCAGGGGTCACAGGTGGTCCCTAATAACGTTCTCGTAGTCCACAGCTGTGTTAGTGCCTTCGGTTACTACCGCAGGTTCCATGGAAGACCAGTTGAATGCCCTCTGCTCCAAAGGCGTGCGTCTTTGGCGCGCTGCATTTTTCGAGTTGCCGTTTGCCTGGATGAAGGCATATCTAGACACGACTATCGACCTCGTTTTACAGTAAACGGGGTATTCCGACCAGGCGATAAGATCCCACTGATCCGCGGTCCAATTGCGATGATCGCATGTCCACTGTAATCAACATGGGAACACATGGGAAAACCTAGGGGTCCTCTGCTGCGGAACACGATGTTCAATACTGTGCGCTGGACAGTGTGCTCCGAAACACCTGTGTCTGCCCCAACACTGTACGCTGTCGTCAGATCTGCCACGGATCGCCACCTATCCTGCTTTAGAGAGCGGGCAAGCCTCCGGTCCCTATGTTCTGTTATGAGGTATGGACGTCCAACTTCTTGTCGTCTACTCGTGGTTTCAGCATTCTTCAACCGTTTTCCATGGATGCTATTACAGTAGTACGAGAACAGCCGACCAACTTCGCTATTTTCTAGATGCACGCACCCAGGCACTAGGCCACAACAATCTGGCTTTTGTCAAAGACACTATTAGTGGCAGTTGTTCTCATAGCGTAGATGATAGCGCACAAGACTCCTCCGTATTTCGCTCGGGTTCGATCCTTACTTCCCTTCCATGTTGTTCGGTTTTCCGAAACCACACGAAGAACACAGTTGGCGACTTTGTCTCTGGTGGGCCACTTGAATCTGTGCGCACGGCGGCCTGATTGTGTAACTTCAATGGTTCAAATGGCTGTAAGCACTATGGGACTTAACCTCTGAGGTCATCAGTCCCCTAGACTTAGAACTACTTAAACCTAATTAACTTAAGGACATCACACACATTTATGCCCGAGGCAGGGTTCGAACCTGCGACCGTAGCAGCAGCGCGGTTCCGGACTGAAGCGCCTAGAACCGCTCGGCCACAACGGTCGGCGTAACTTCAATGCTAATTAACTCGGAAACGGTGCAAAGTATCGAATTTTTTCCTGAACAATTATTTCTAGGCACAACCTACTCTGCAGCACCGTTACAAGCTTTTCAGACTATTTCTGACCACCCTGTACAAACGATTTAGGAGACAATATTAGTATCCTTCTTGGATCGTTTGCAGATGATGCTATCGCATACCGGCCAGTAAAGTCACCGGGAGATCAAGACGAATTGCAAAATGATTCAGACACGGCGCGAAAAGAGCAACTTACCGTAAACAATAAAAGTGTGACCTACTCCATATGAATATTAAAAAAAGTCTGTTAAAATTTGGTCACATGATAAATAACACAAATTGAAATTAGAACTTACACAGACAGGTAGAAAATGTTGTGGGCAAATCGAGCCAAAGAAAACTTTTTATGGAAGAAGGGTTAGAAGATGCAACAACTCTACTAAAGCTACTGTGTACACTACGACTTTTCGTTCTCTTCAGCAATATTACTGCTCAGTATGCGTTCCTAACCCGATCTGAATGACGGAGGACACGCAAAAAATCAAAGATGGGAAGATCGTCTTTTATTACTGCGAAACATGGGAGAGAGTGTCACGGATATAATAAGTGAGATGGGTTTTGCAATCATTGTAAAAGGGCGTTTTCGTTACAGCCAGATCTTTCCACGAAATTTCAATCACCAACTTTTTCTTTTGAGTGCGAAAATAATTTGATCATTCCTACCTAGTTGTTGTTGTTGTGGTCTTCAGTCCTGAGACTGGTTTGATGCAGCTCTCCATGCTACTCTATACTGTGCAAGTTTCTTCATCTCCCAGTACCTACTGCAACCTACATCCTTCTGAATCTGCTTAGTGTATTCATCTCTTGGTCTCCCCCTACGATTTTTACCCTCCACGATGCCCTCCAATACTAAATTGGTGATCCCTTGATGCCTCAGAACATGTCCTACCAACCGATCCCTTCTTCTGGTCAAGTTTTGCCACAAACTTCTCTTCTCCCCAATCCTATTCAATACTTCCTCATTAGTTATGTGATCTACCCATCTAATCTTCAGCATTCTTCTGTAGCACCACATTTCGAAAGCTTCTATTCTCTTCTTGTCCAAACTATTTACCGTCCATGTTTCACTTCCATACATGGCTACACTCCATACAAATACTTTCAGAAAAGACTTCCTGTTTCTTAAATCTATACTCGATGTTAACAAATTTCTCTTCTTCAGAAACGCTTTCCTTGCCATTGCCAGTCTACATTTTATATCTTCTCTACTTCAACCATCATCAGTTATTTTGCTCCCCAAATAGCAAAACTCCTTTACTACTTTAAGTGTCTCATTTCCTAATCTAATACCCTCAGCATCACCCGACTTAATTCGACTTCATTGCAATATCCTCGTTTTGCTTTTGTTGATGTTCATCTTATATCCTCCCTTCAAGACACCATCCATTCCGTTCAACTGCTCTTCCAAGTCCTTTGCTGTCTCTGACAGAATTACAATGTCATCTCTAACCTCAAAGTTTTTATTTCTTCTCCATGGATTTTAATACCTACTCCGAATTTTTCTTTTGTTTCCTTTACTGCTTGCTCAATATACAGATTGAATAACATCGGGGAGAGGCTACAACCCTGTCTTAGTCCCTTCCCAACCACTGCTTCCCTTTCATGTCCCTCGACTCTTATAACTGCCATCTGGTTTCTGTACAAATTGTAAATAGCCTTTCGCTCCCTGTATTTTACCCCTGCCACCTTTAGAATTTGAAAGAGAGTATTCCAGTCAACATTGTCAAAAGCTTTCTCTAAGTCTACAAATGCTAGAAACGTAGGTTTGCCTTTCCTTAATCTTTCTTCTAAGATAAGTCGTAAGGTCAGTATTGCCTCACGTGATCCAGTATTTCTACGGAATCCAAACTGATCTTCCCCGAGGCCGGCTTCTACTAGTTTTTCCATTCGTCTGTAAAGAATTCGTGTTAGTATTTTGCAGCTGTGGCTTATTAAACTGATTGTCCGGTAATTTTCACATCTGTCAACACCTGCTTTCTTTGGTATTGGAATTATTATATTCTTCTTGAAGTCTGAGGGTATTTCACCTGTTTCATACATCTTGCTCACTAGATGGTAGAGTTTTGTCAGGACTGGCTCTCCCAAGGCCGTCAGTAGTTCCAATGGAATGTTGTCTACTCCGGGGGCCTTGTTTCGACTCAGGTCTTTCAGTGCTCTGTCAAATTCTTTACGCAGTATCGTATCTCCCATTTCATCTTCATCTACATCCTCTTCCATTTCCATAATATTGCCCTCAACTACATCGCCCTTGTATAGACCCTCTATATACTCCTTCCACCTTTCTGCTTTCCCTTCTTTGCTTAGAACTGGGTTTCCATCTGAGCTCTTGATTTTCATACAAGTGGTTCTCTTATCTCCAAAGGTCTCTTTAATTTTCCTGTAGGCAGTATCTATCTTACCCCTAGTGAGAAAAGCCTCTACATCCTTACATTTGTCCTCTAGCCATCCCTGCTTAGCCATTTTGCACTTCCTGTCGATCTCATTTTTGAGACGTTTGTATTCCTTTTTGCCTGCTTCATTTACTGCATTTTTATATTTTCTCCTTTCATCAATTAAATTCAATATTTCTTCTGTTACCCAAGGATTTCTACTAGCCCTCGTCTTTTTACCTATTTGATCCTCTGCTGCCTTCACTACTTCATCCCTCAAAGCTACCCATTCCTCTTCTACTGTATTTCTTTCCCCCATTCCTGTCAATTGTTCCCTTATGGTCTCCCTGAAACTCTCTACAACCTCTGGTTCTTTCAGTTTATCCAGGTCCCATCTCCTTAAATTCCCTCCTTTTTGCAGTTTCTTCAGTTTTAATCTACAGGTCATAACCAATAGATTGTGGTCAGAGTCCACATCTGCCCCTGGAAATGTATTATAATTTAAAACCTGGTTCCTAAATCTCTGTCTTACCATTATATAATCTATCTGATACCTTTTAGTATCTCCAGGGTTCTTGCATGTATACAACCTTCTATCATGATTCTTAAACCAAGTGTTAGCTATGATTAAGTTGTGCTCTGTGCAAAATTCTACCAGGCGGCTTCCTCTTTCATTTCTTAGCCCCAATCCATATTCACCTATTACGTTTCCTTCTCTCCCTTTTCCTACACTCGAATTCCAGTCACCCATGACTATTAAATTTTCGTCTCCCTTCATTATCTGAATAATTTCTTTTATTTCATCATACATTTCTTCAATTTCTTCGTCATCTGCAGAGCTAGTTGGCATATAAACTTGTACTACTGTAGTAGGTGTGGGCTTCGTATCTATCTTGGCCACAATAATGCGTTCACTATGCTGTTTGTAGTAGGTTACCCGCATTCCTATTTTCCTATTCATTATTAAACCTACTCCTGCATTACCCCTATTTGACTTTGTGTTGATAACCCTGTAGTCACCTGACCAGAAGTCTTGTTCCTCCTGCCACCGAACTTCACTAATTCCCACTATATCTAACTTTAATCTATCCATTTCCCTTTTTAAATTTTCTAACCTACCTGCCCGATTAAGGGATCTGACATTCCACGCTCCGATCCGTAGAACGCCAGTTTTCTTTCTCCTGATAACGACATCCTCTTGAGTAGTCCCCGCCCGGAGATCCGAATGGGGGACTATTTTACCTCCGGAATATTTTACCCAAGAGGACGCCATCATCATTTAATCATACAGTAAAGCTGCATGCCCTCGGGAAAAATTACGGCCGTAGTTTCCCCTTGCTTTCAGCCGTTCGCAGTACCAGCACAGCAAGGCCGTTTTGGTTATTGTTACAAGGCCAGATCAGTCAATCATCCAGACTGTTGCCCTTGCAACTACTGAAAAGGCTGCTGCCCCTCTTCAGGAACCACACGTTTGTCTGGCCTCTCAACAGATACCCCTCCGTTGTGGTTGTACCTACGGTACGGCTATCTGTATCGCTGAGGCACGCAAACCTCCCCACCAACGGCAAGGTCCATGGTTCATGGGGGGGGGGGGGGATTCCTACCTACTTAGAAAGAAATGACCATCGTAATAGAATAAGAGAAATCAGAGCTCGCAATCATTATAAAAGGGCGTTTTCGTTACAGCCAGATCTTACCACGAAATTTCAATCACCAACTTTTCTTTTTAGTGCGAAAATAATTTTTTCATTCCTACCTACTTAGAAAGAAATAACCATCGTAATAGAATAAGAGAAATCAGAGCTCGCACAATAAAAATTAATTGCTCTTTTTACCGTGTGACATTCGAGAGTGGAACCTCGAGAATTTTTCTGAAAGTTTATGTAACTTCTCTGCTAAATACTTAAGTGTCAATTTCGGTTTGAGGCGCCGTGTCACGAACTGCGCGGCCCCTCTCACCGGAGGTTCGATTCATCCCTCGGGACTGTGTGTGTGTGTGTGTGTGTGTGTGTGTGTGTGTGTGTGTGTGTGTGTGTGTGTGTGTGTGCGTGTGTGCGTGCGTGTGTGTGTGTGTGTGTGTTGTTCTTGGCATAAGTTACTTTTAGTTTAAGTAGTATGTAAGTCTGACTGATGACCTCAGCAGTTTGGTCCCTAAGGAATTCATGCACATTTGAACGTTTGTGACTTGCAGAGTAGATGTACAGACGTACATGTAGAAAAGTCATTTGTGTGTACTGTTGATTGGCAGCAATTGCCAAATAAATGTTTGTTTAAATGTGTGGTGTCTGTTCTTTCAGAAAGAACAGACACCACATATATAAATATATGAGCCTTGACGACGAATAATGATACCATCAGTGAAGACTTCTTGCGGTAGTCAGTTGAGTCTGCGAGGAATGAGGAATTTGGGATGCAAGGGAAGTGTGCTTTTATAAGTAAAGTGGTTAAGGCGACCAGTCACAATGCGCGAAATCCGGGTTCGAGTTTCCATCCGGAATAAATTTTCACTTGTCGCCATTGAATTTATTTCATTGCCCGATTGCATCTGATGTCGGAGTTTCTCTTTCGCTATAGACATTAGTGTTAAACTTTCTAGTAATTTTAATGTTAAATTATGTGTTACTTAGGAAATGACCTCTGCTTATAATTTAAAATTTGCTTAGTGATGTGTTACAGACAGTTTTGTTACCTTATAAAGAACACGTCGCAAGTTGTCTCTTTGAAATGTCTTCGTTCGTCGGTGGTTATGATAAAAACAGAATTGAGCCAGGATAGTCATGTTGTAACAGATATTCTTTAGTGTTGTTTCATAGCTACTGTAGACGTCAAGAAAATTAATGCATGTCAATTTGTAAATGCCAGGATTTATGCGAGGAAATGTAGCCAGATTGCTAGGTGTGCAAAAAGCTATTTAATCGCCCGAATCATTTCCCCGCCGACTGGTTATGACCGACATTAAGTGAAATAAAACAGGCGAAAGTGATCGGTGGCGATTACGAAACACCTTCATTTTTTCCGATAAGACTTTCATTTCCGTAATTACTGCGCATCTTATCTGTCACAATTGCTTAATACTTGCCCTGACTTCCTTATTCTGACAGAGTTTTCTGCGGCACTTGACATTCTGGCAGATGGTCCCAAGTTTAATATTTCCTGTGCATCGAATATCGCCATCATTTCACCTGTCACTAGTGTTAAGTAACGTGCATTACGTGTCGGATAACGTATTCTGATTTATACAGGGTGGTCCATTGATAGTGACTGGGCCAAATATCTCACGAAATAAGCATCAAACGAAAAAACTACAAAGAACGAAAGTAGTCTAGATTGAAGGGGGAAACTAGATGGCGCTATGGTTGTCCCGCTAGATGGCGCTGCCATAGGTCAAACAGATATCAACTGCGTTTTTCTAAATAGGAACCCCCATTTTTTATTACGTATTCATGTAGTAGGTAAAGAAATATGAATGTTTTAGTTGGACCACTTTTTTCGCTTTGTGATAGATGGCGCTGTAATAGTCACAAACGTATAAGTACGTGGTATCACGTAACATTCCGCCAGTGCCGACGGTATTGGCTTCGTGATACATTACCCGTGTTAAAATGGACCGTTTACCAGTTGCGGAAAAGGTCGATATCGTGTTTATGTGTGGCTATTGTGATCGAAACGCCCAACGGGCGTGTGCTATGTATGGTGCTCAGTATCCTGGACGACGTCATCCAAGTGTCCGCACCGTTCGCCAGACAGTTACGTTATTTAAGGAAACAGAAAGTGTTCAGCCACATGTGAAACGTCAACCACGACATGCAACAAATGATGATGCACAAGTAGGTGTTTTAGCTGCTGTCGCGGCTAATCCGCACCTCAGTAGCAGACAAATTGCGCGAGAATCCGGAATCTCAAAAATGTCGGTGTTTAGAATGCTACATAAACATCGATTGCAGCCGTACCATATTCCTATGCACCAGGAATTGCATGGCGACGACTTTGAGCGTCGTGTACAGTTCTGCCACTGAGCACAAGAGAAATTACGGGACGATGACAGATTTTTTGCACGTGTTCTATTTAGCGACGAAGCGTGATTCACCAACAGCGGTAACGTAAATCGGCATAATATGCGCTATTGGGCAACAGAAAATCCACGATGACTGCGACAAGTTGAACATCAGCGACCTTGGCGGATTAATGTATGGTGCGGCATTATGGGAGGAAGGATAATTGGCCCCCATTTTATCGATGGAAATCTAAATGGTGCAATGTATGCTGATTTCCTACGTAATGTTCTACCCATGTTACTACAAGATGTTTCACTGCATGACAGAATGGCGATGTACTTCCAACATGATGGATGTCCGGCACATTGCACGCGTGCAGTTGAAGCGGTATTGAATAGTATATTTCATGACAAACGAATTGGTCGTCGAAGCACTATACCATGGCCCGCACGTTCACCGGATCTGACGTCCCCGGATTTCTTTCTGTGGGGAAAGCTGAAGGATATCTGCTATCGTGATCCACCGACAACGCCTGACAACATGCGTCAGCGCATTGTCAATGAATGTGTGAACATTACGGAAGGCGAACAACTCGCTGTTGAGAGGAATGTCGTTACAAGTATTGCCAAATGCATTGAGGTTGACGGACATCATTTTGAGCATTTATTGCAATAATGTGGTATTTACAGGTAATCACGCTGTAACAGAATGTGTTCTCAGAAATGATAAGTTCACAAAGGTACATGTATCACATTGGAACAACCGAAATACACTCCTGGAAATGGAAAAAAGAACACATTGACACCGGTGTGTCAGACCCACCATACTTGCTCCGGACACTGCGAGAGGGCTGTACAAGCAATGATCACACGCACGCCACAGCGGACACACCAGGAACCGCGGTGTTGGCCGTCGAATGGCGCTAGCTGCGCAGCATTTGTGCACCGCCGCCGTCAGTGTCAGCCAGTTTGCCGTGGCATACGGAGCTCCATCGCAGTCTTTAACACTGGTAGCATGCCGCGACAGCGTGGACGTGAACCGTATGTGCAGTTGACGGACTTTGAGCGAGGGCGTATAGTGGGCATGCGGGAGGCCGGATGGACGTACCGCCGAATTGCTCAACACGTGGTGCGTGAGGTCTCCACAGTACATCGATGTTGTCGCCAGTGGTCGGCGGAAGGTGCACGTGCCCGTCGACCTGGGACCGGACCGCAGCGACGCACGGATGCACGCCAAGACCGTAGGATCCTACGCAGTGCCGTAGGGGACCGCACCGCCACTTCCCAGCAAATTAGGGACACTGTTGCTCCTGGGGTATCGGCGAGGACCATTCGCAACCGTCTCCATGAAGCTGGGCTACGGTCCCGCACACCGTTAGGCCGTCTTCCGCTCACGCCCCAACATCGTGCAGCCCGCCTCCAGTGGTGTCGCGACAGGCGTGAATGGAGGGACGAATGGAGACGTGTCGTCTTCAGCGATGAGAGTCGCTTCTGCCTTGGTGCCAATGATGGTCGTATGCGTGTTTGGCGTCGTGCAGGTGAGCGCCACAATCAGGAATGCATACGACCGAGGCACACAGGGCCAACACCCGGCATCATGGTGTGTGGAGCGATCTCCTACACTGGCCGTACACCACTGGTGATCGTCGAGGGGACACTGAATAGTGCACGGTACATCCAAACCGTCATCGAACCCATCGTTCTACCATTCCTAGACCGGCAAGGGAACTTGCTGTTCCAACAGGACAATGCACGTCCGCATGTATCCCGTGCCACCCAACGTGCTCTAGAAGGTGTAAGTCAACTACCCTGGCCAGCAAGATCTCCGGATCTGTCCCCCATTGAGCACGTTTGGGACTGGATGAAGTGTCGTCTCACGCGGTCTGCACGTCCAGCACGAACGCTGGTCCAACTGAGGCGCCAGGTGGAAATGGCATGGCAAGCCGTACCACAGGACTACATCCAGCATCTCTACGATCGTCTCCATGGGAGAATAGCAGCCTGCATTGCTGCGAAAGGTGGATATACACTGTACTAGTGCCGACATTGTGCATGCTCTGTTGCCTGTGTCTATGTGCCTGTGGTTCTGTCAGTGTGATCATGTGATGTATCTGACCCCAGGAATGTGTCAATAAAGTTTCCCCTTCCTGGGACAATGAATTCACGGTGTTCTTATTTCAATTTCCAGGAGTGTAAAATGTTCAAACATACCTACGTTCTATATTTTAATTTAAAAAACCTACCTGTTACCAACTGTTCGTCTAAAATTGTGAGCCATATGTTTGTGACTATTACAGCGCCATCTATCACAAAGCAAAAAAAGTGGTCCAACTAAAACATTCATATTTCTTTACGTACTACACGAATATGTAATAAAAATGGGGGTTGCTATTTTTTTTTAAAAAAAGCCGTTGATATCCGTTTGACCTATGGCAGCGCCATCTAGCGGCCCAACCATAGAACCATCTGGTTTCCCCCTTCAAGCTAGACAAGTTTCGTTCTTTGTAGTTTTTTCGTTTGATGCTTATTTCGTGAGATATTTGGCTGGTCACGATCAACGGACCACCCTGTATGTGCCTTAAGAAAGGTGCATTTTGGAAGCCTCTGGTACTCCATTTCTGGGTCCACGACAGTAATCACCCCCATCTGACATCACTAATACCGTGTAACACAGACACTAGACGGGAGCCAAGGTATGCTACATCCAAATGAAAACACTCATTGTTGATTAGATCCGGTGGAACCACCACCTTGCGCGCATGTTAATTCATGCAATTCATCCACTGATCCAAATATCCCCTAACATTTTATATGGGAGTAAAATCGGGAGTTTTAGCAGGCAAGACGAGGTGGAATAGGGTGCATGAGCGTTCCCTAAACCAGAAACCTGTACGTACAGCCCTGTAAACAAGGCTGTTATAACAGTGGAATAACGACTCTGTCCAGTCACATTAATGTGACGAGAGCCAAAAGACTGAATAATCACCTTTTGAAGCGCAGACCACTGCGTGACACGCAGGAAGAGAGCCAGTGAGGTTCTGGAAAGTGTCGACGGGGATGTGGGGCCATGCTGACTCCAGTACCGTGGACAGTTATGCTAGGCTTTTAGGTTGAGGATCCATTGTCCGAGCAGCCCGACTGAGGTGGTCCCACAGATTATCGATTGGTTCAAATGGCTCTGAGCACTATGGGACTCAACTGCTGTGGTCGTTAGTCCCCTAGAACTTAGAACTACTTATACCTAACTAACCTAAGGACATCACACACATCCATGCCCGAGGCAGGATTCGAACCTGCGACCGTAGCAGTCGCACGGTTCCGGACTGCGCGCCTAGAACCGCGAGACCACCGCGGCCGGCGATTGGGTTTAAAGCCAGGGAGTTTGGTAGTCAGGGGAGTATAGCAAACTCATCGTGGCGCTCTACAAACCATGCAAGTAAACTGCGAACTGTATGACACGTCGCATTGTCCTGCTGGTATATGCCATTGTGCTGAGGAGAAACTTCATGTAGGGTTGGACATGGTCGCCAAGGATAAATGCATGCTTGTGTTGATCCATTGCGTCTACCAGAATGTAGAGATCACCCAGGGAATGCAACGAAAACTTTCCCCAGACAATAACGCTCCCTCATCCGGCCTGGATCCTTGCGATGACTGGTGCATGGTTTTTGGTTTCGGAAGTTTCAAGCCATTCACGCCAACGCCCATCTGTCCGATGGAGCATAAACCGTGATGCATAAGAAAAGTCCGTCTGTCGTTTCTCACCGGACGTCCAATTGCGTTCGTCGCCGACGAACAGCGGTCAGCATGGGTGCATGAACGAGACGCCTACTGCGGACGCCTCCAGCCATCCTGATATAGGTTTTCCGTGATTTCCCTAACTCGCTCAAGGCAAATTCCGGGATGGTTACTTTCAAAGGGCACGGCCGACATCCTTCCTCATCCTTCCCTAATCCGATGAGACCGATGACCATGCTGTCTGATCTCCTCCCCCAAACAACCCAACCCAACCTACTGCGGAGATCCAAATTCAGTGACGTTCACTGAGCGGTCATTGACGAGACATTGTTGGTAGCCTCTTGGTTCACATGGACGATCAGTTGCTCAACTGTTGCACGGCTATTCGCCACTTTGCCATGCATTTTTTAGCCAGAAGAGTGGGGAATAATATCGTGTGCTGGAATCTTGAATAAGTCTAACCTGCTTCCAGAAAAAGCGACTTTCAAGTAAAATGTCTCCCTTGAACCGGAATATACATAATGGATGTGTGAGTACAGGTTGTAGACACACGGTTGACGACATATGGAAGTTTGGGTCTGGCCGTGAGCCGTGCACGGCTAGCGAAATGATGAGGCGATAAGCGGTAAATCTGGGTTCGAGTCCCGGTCCGGCACAAAATTTCACTGTCGTCTTTCCAATCTATAGCTGATAGTTGTCCTTCTTCACAATTGCGAATTCATTTAACGTATTTCATTGTAGTTGCTGCAGTGTCTGTTCCTATGGACACGTATGCTTAATAGAATAACACAGGCACTGCAATATTGTATTATGTACAGAATGTTGCATCCACTTCAATATTTGAACGTTTATAGATCCCTAACTACATAATGGTGCTACAGAAGAATGCTGAAGTTTAAATCGGTAGATCACATAACTAATGAGGAGGTATTGAATAGAATTGGGGAGAAGAGGAGTTTGTGGCACAACTTGACTAGAAGAAGGGATCGGTTGGTAGTACATGTTATGAGGCTTCAAGGGATCACCAATTTAGTATTGGAGGGCAGCGTGGACGGTAAAAATCGTAGAGGGAGACGAAGAGATGAATACACTAAGCAGATTCAGAAATATGTAGGTTGCAGTAGGTACTGGGAGATGAAGAATCTTGCACAGGGTAGGGTAGCATGGAGAGCTGCATCAAACCAGTCTCTGGACTGAAGACCACAACAAAAACTACAACCAACAGAAATTTTATTTAAATTGTTTTGTGCACAATTGGTTTTAATACAGCAATTACAGGATAGAAAAAATTAAATTTATATTTAAAAAAATATAGCTCCTTCCTGTAATGCCCTGGAAAATAAATAAGCTATGTTAGTAGCTTTGCAGAAAGGGCAGTGTTTTTTTTTTTAATCTTTACCTATCTGGATACATATTCCTTTCACTTATTAGTTTGTAAGATACATATAAACACCTTATCTGATATACCAAGCCTATAAGCAAGAGGACAGATTTGGTAGCCGTAACGACTCGTTGTGGGTACGCCAAGGTCTTACGCCATGATGTCTGGGCGTGCGGAAGACCTCCACCATTAAAACAAAATGCTTTTGTCTCTCACATTCATACGTTCACTCTGACTGAAACTTCAGGTAGCCAACACACTTTTTCTGCCTGCCTCTATCGTAAGGAGCAGCAGTGAACCAGTTGTTGACCACCAATGGAAAACCACGCAAATAACAATGAGAGGCACCCACTTGCCTTACTCATATTGTGGCATCAAGCAGTCAGGCCTGCAAGATGAGTGGCTTGCCAAGCGAGTGGATTCTTCCTTATTCTATCGAGTACCATGGATTCTCGTATCTTACTATTTAGTTACAAATTATCCTCCTGTGTGAATAACACGCAACGGAAACACGCATCTGACTATCAGTGATTTATAGAACTCTGACTGCACACTACGCATTGGCAATACCACATTTACTTTTTGTCTTTGATTTAACGGCTTTTATATAAATTCGGGACATTATGACAACATACAATTTAATGAAAAAGGCCACCAATCTCTTTCTATTCACTATCTGATTTATTCCTAAACACATAAATTCTACAACCTACAACAAAATCACATGAGAAATTCCGCCCAGTGGGCATGGCTTTACGTTAGTGAATCTCTATACTATGGTCTCGTAATCTATTTACCGCAACAGTGCACTCCCTGGATCGGATGGTGGATCTTTTATTATACCTCACACTTCGCCTCTCACAATCATCCTCACGAAACTTTCCTCCAGATCGAGCGATACAGAAGGAACAGGCATACCCACAAATCTTTCGAAACTACCTTGCTACCCCCATGCAAAACACACATACCCAAATTACATGACATATACAACACAACAATATGAAATACAACACAAAGAACTGTTACAACATCATCACTTTCCGCTTTCCCACTTCAATCAATATCTATCCCAGTTTCACACGACACTGCCCCACTTTGTAATTCTACTTTCCTACTGTGAACTCTGGAGATAAACGCACGTCTTCCTGTGCAATGCAAGCCAAGTGGCGTTGCTGGAAAAACGGCCGACTCACCTTGATTCTCTCTCAGAGTTTAAATTTAGCGTCACACGGAATGATATTTCTTAAATACTTCAACTTATGATACACACGCTATTTCTTAAATATTTCAGCTTATTGTACACACGCTATTAATTCTTAAATATTTCAGCTTATTGTACACACGCTAATATCTCAACTTATAACTACACGTGGGCTCATTGTGACCGTTGGTTTACTACAATCCCCTTAAAATTACCTGCCTCACTTTGTAATTTTCCCCACAAAAGTTCCTGGGAAAGAGAAATGATTAGTTCTAACTACTCTTAAATATTCCACATCCATACCATGCCTCCACACTTTCATTACGGAGCACAACAAAAAAACAGGTCTTTACAGCAGAAGGTTCAGCGCCAGAGTGCCGAAACATGGCCGTATTCCGGTTCTCTCGCACCTCTGTCGAAGTGGGAGAAGCACCTTGCTACCTTATTGGTCAGCCACCTTTCAGACGCTCAAAGCTCTGGTAACTTCCATCTCTTTGGTCCCACCAAAGGTGGCGAAAGGATCGACTCAAAGATGATCATATATTCCCATTCACTATCTGTGGTTAGCAGACGACCATACATTCATTCATTTCACAGATCTCACCAAACTGGATGTAGGGATTTATTTTGAGGGAGTGCACATGTGATCAATTAAATAAATAAATTGTCATTCTTTCCCACACTGGTATCCGGCTTCGCTGTATTAATTGAAATTGAGTTACTTTTTACACAAAAAATGTGTTGTTCTGACAAGAATTTCGTACCTATTTTCAATGTTGGGCGGTACTGTACTCTTTCAACAAAACCGGACGGCTTCTTCGACCACTACGCCGGTGGCCTCTTTTGCGTCGTGTGAGGGCGCTTCTCTAAAAAATCAGCTGCGTCACGTCGCAACCTGTTCTGTTTTTTTTTTATTTACTGTTGTTATCTCTATACTTTGACAGTTCTTTCGGGAGCCGCGTTATTGGGTCCTCACTCAGTGGCGTTCCACACACTTTCACATGGCGTTGCACCTTCGTCAGACCATCAGGAATGAACAGTAAGGCTATAACGTTTCGTAGGCGATGATATCACTATAGAAAGGGTAGACTAGTGAGAGAGAGAAGAAAGTTCCTGGTACTCACAGTGCGTAAAAGATTCTATCGATAGGTTGTGCAATTTAGCATTTACTTTGCAGTTTTACGTCATACTGAAAGATCAATGATAGATGTGCAGCTCAAAAACTGGATTTACTTAATAATGAGGTGACAACATTTCTATTTTTAGTGAAATAGACATAGTGATGAGACATTTGTGACATACTGACACTGAAAGTTGATACGTAACAGACCAGTTTAGGTGGTTTACTGTACCGATCCATACCACAACTCTGAGACCATTAAGGACATGTAATCACCTAGATTCCAATAAGCAGCATAATTATAATGTAAATACCAGGTTCGTACCAGTAATGCCTACTTTTTGAATATTATATAATGTGTATTATCTTGAAAGAGCAGTGAACCAAATCTATAGAACTCGTTTTATTGGTAGTAACATCTGAAACTGTCACATTCTATTGTAATTAAGAGATAATGATATCGTGTTTTAACGAGTTGATCATTTTAATTATCACCCAAAATACTGCAAACATAGTTCAGCATATCTTGTGTTCAGCTATTATTCATCAGTATAATCTAGGTATATAACATTATTCGCTAATTTTCGGAATAACTATGAAATTTCGTAAGTTATTGTCAGTCAGAAATTATAAAGAAACAACTAAAACACTTAATTTCTACTTAAATTTCAGAACTTTTGTTAATACGAATGAAAAGGTTTGTTTAACCAAACTTCAAAACCATGATAGATATGCTGTACCTAATTTATTTACTGTGTAATTAAGAAAGTATGTTTGACGTAATTTCATGCGATAAGAAAGATATCTGTCCAATCTGCTTATACGAATCGAATAATAGCGATTGTAATATTTCCGCCAGTACGTTGAATTAACAAAATATGATAAGTTTTAATTCTCGTAAAATCTGTACCAGCAACAATGTTGTTATTCTCATTAAATGTGTATAAGCACCGCTACGGTCGCATGGATGTGTGTGATGTCCTTAGGTTAGTTAGGTTTAAGTAGTTCTAAGTTCTAGGGGACTGATGACCACAGAAGTTGAGTCCCATAGTGCTCAGAGCCATTTTTGTATTTAAGCGATCGACTTTAGGGTGGTGCGGTTCACTGTTGATCGGAGGTTTTATGACAACATCTGTCATTGGGTCTAGTGAATCTGCTAAGAGAAATATTAAGGTGTACCTGTTCCTTATTTCACGTTACTGATGGCCGCGCGGTTCTAGGCGCTCGAGTCCGGGACCGCGCCGCTGCTACGGTCGCAGGTTCGAATCCTGCCTCGGGCATGGATGTGTATGATGTCCGTATGTTAGGTTTAAATAGTTCTAAGTTCTAGGGGACTGATGACCTCAACTGTTAAGTCCCATAGTGCTTAGAGCCATGTGACATTTATTTCACGTTACACGCTGATTATACCTAAAATACACTCCTGGAAATTGAAATAAGAACACCGTGAATTCATTGTCCCAGGAAGGGGAAACTTTATTGACACATTCCTGGGGTCAGATACATCACATGATCACACTGACAGAACCACAGGCACATAGACACAGGCAACAGAGCATGCACAATGTCGGCACTAGTACAGTGTATATCCACCTTTCGCAGCAATGCAGGCTGCTATTCTCCCATGGAGACGATCGTAGAGATGCTGGATGTAGTCCTGTGGAACGGCTTGCCATGGCATTTCCACCTGGCGCCTCACTTGGACCAGCGTTCGTGCTGGACGTGCAGACCGCGTGAGACGACGCTTCATCCAGTCCCAAACATGCTCAATGGGGGACAGATCCGGAGATCTTGCTGGCCAGGGTAGTTGACTTACACCTTCTAGAGCACGTTGGGTGGCACGGGATACATGCGGACGTGCATTGTCCTGTTGGAACAGCAAGTTCCCTTGCCGGTCTAGGAATGGTAGAACGATGGGTTCGATGACGGTTTGGATGTACCGTGCACTATTCAGTGTCCCCTCGACGATCACCAGTGGTGTACGGCCAGTGTAGGAGATCGCTCCCCACACCATGATGCCGGGTGTTGGCCCTGTGTGCCTCGGTCGTATGCAGTCCTGATTGTGGCGCTCACCTGCACGGCGCCAAACACGCATACGACCATCATTGGCACCAAGGCAGAAGCGACTCTCATCGCTGAAGACGACACGTCTCCATTCGTCCCTCCATTCACGCCTGTCGCGACACCACTGGAGGCGGGGTGCACGATGTTGGGGCGTGAGCGGAAGACGGCCTAACGGTGTGCGGGACCGTAGCCCAGCTTCATGGAGACGGTTGCGAATGGTCCTCGCCGATACCCCAGGAGCAACAGTGTCCCTAATTTGCTGGGAAGTGGCGGTGCGGTCCCCTACGGCACTGCGTAGGATCCTACGGTCTTGGCGTGCATCCGTGCGTCGCTGCGGTCCGGTCCCAGGTCGACGGGCACGTGCACCTTCCGCCGACCACTGGCGACAACATCGATGTACTGTGGAGACCTCACGCACCACGTGTTGAGCAATTCGGCGGTACGTCCACCTGGCCTCCCGCATGCCCACTATACGCCCTCGCTCAATGTCCGTCAACTGCACATACGGTTCACGTCCACGCTGTCGCGGCATGCTACCAGTGTTAAAGACTGCGATGGAGCTCCGTATGCCACGGCAAACTGGCTGACACTGACGGCGGCGGTGCACAAATGCTGCGCAGCTAGCGCCATTCGACGGCCAACACCGCGGGTCCTGGTGTGCCCGCTGTGCCGTGCGTGTGATCATTGCTTGTACAGCCCTCTCACAGTGTCCGGAGCAAGTATGGTGGGTCTGACACACCGGTGTCAATGTGTTCTTTTTTCCATTTCCAGGGGTGTATGAATCCAGTTTTCGGCATGATCTTCAGGACAACCAGCATATCTCAAATTAATTATTCTAAGTTACTGATTTATACTACCCACACAGACTGCCTGCCGGCCGGAGTGGCCGAGCGGTTCTAGGCGCTATGCCGGCCGCGGTGGTCTAGTGGTTCTAGGCGCACAGTCCGGAACCGCGGGACTGCTATGGTCGCAGGTTAGAATCCTGCCTCGGGCATGGATGTGTGTGATGTCCTTAGGTTAGTTAGGTTTAAGTAGTTCTAAGTTCTAGGGGACTGATGACCACAGAAGTTGTGTCCCATAGTGCTCAGAGCCATTTGAACCAATCTAGGCGCTACAGTCTGGAACCGCGCGACCGCTACGGTTGCAGGTTCGAATCCTGACTCGGGCATGGACGTATATGATGTCCTTAGGTTAGTTAGGTGTAAGTAGTTCTAAGTTCTAGGCGACTGATGACCTCAGAAGTTAAGTCCCATAGTGCTCAGAGCCATTTGAACCATTTGAACAGACTGCCTTTTTCCCATCGAGGTACTGACTGCAATAAATTCACGTAATTGCGTTTTCATTTCAAGAAGAACACATTGCGTCTCAAAGTGATTGGAATATTTAAGCCACATCCGAAATAAGTCGAAACGTAACAGATTCACTTCTGGAGCCATATCTCTCGCAGGCACTGGACTCCCATTCGCACCACAAACCGACTCAAAGTTGCAACGTGTTGTTTCTCACTGTACATACGTACCATGCCTGTGTATCCACTGCTAACAATAACAGTTGAGAAGTATTGTTATCTCGAGGTTGCGCTGAACTCAGTCAGCTACTTGCTTTCTCCCAGAGGTCGTAGGTCAAGAGCTTAACAGCATAGCATCTGGAGTTTTTCAAGGTACGGATGGGAAGATGTGACAAGATAAAACTCTGGTGATTTTCACGAGGCGTGCAAGGTTGCACAACTGCCAACACACTGTCTCTGAAAGACAAGGATCCCCGTTCGTGTTCTTTCCAGCATAAGGGTTCAAATGGCTCTAAGCACTATGGGACTTAACATCTGAGGTCATCAGTCCACTAGACCTAGAACTACTTAAACCTAACTAACACAAGGACACCACACTCATCCCTGCCCGAGGCAGGATTCGAACCTGCGACGTAGCAACAGCGCCGTTCCGGACTGAAGCGCTTAGAACCGCTCGGTCACATAGGCCGGCAGCATAAAGGTAGTGTGAATACTGCGACTTAGTGATAATTCCGATCGAGGCTTCGCCTGTTGTAAATAATCTTGATCATGTTAAACACCACAGCTGACATTGTTGTTGTTGTTGTGTTCATATCCTTCCGTATTTAGCTTTTTCTTAAGCGCGATAAGAGGATCACTTCCTCAACACACAAAACACCCCGTCCGCAACACCATCTCCTCTGTACCGCTCTGCAGGCGGTGCTACACAAGATGGCAGGTAACGACCTAGAGGAATTCGCCAAACACAACTCCTTCCATCGGATTGCCACCGGTAATTGCGCACTCTATCACTAGAAATAAACCGTCTACAGCCATCCACTGCCCAGTGGTGTTCCTTTTTACGCCATCTCAAGTTTGTTGTTGTTGTTGTGGTCTTCAGTCCTGAGACTGGTTTGATGCAGCTCTCCATGCTACTCTATCCTGTGCAAGCTTCTTCATCTCCCAGTACCTACTGCAACCTACATCCTTCTGAATCTGCTTAGTGTATTGATCTCTTGGTCTCCCTCTACGATTTTTACCCTCCACGCTGCCCTCCAATGCTAAATTTGTGATCCCTTGATGCCTCAAAACATGTCCTACCAACTGATCCCTTCTTCTAGTCAAGTTGTGCCACAAACTTCTCTTCTCCCCAATCCTATTCAATACCTCCTCATTAGTTACGTGATCTACCCACCTTATCTTCAGCATTCTTCTGTAGCACCACATTTCGAAAGCTTCTATTCTCTTCTTGTCCAAACTAGTTATCGTCCATATTTCACTTCCATACATGGCTACACTCTATACAAATACTTTCAGAAACGACTTCCTGACACTTACATCTATACTCGATGTTAACAAATTTCTCTTCTTCAGAAACGATTTCCTTGCCATTGCCAGCCTACATTTTATATCCTCTCTACTTCGACCATTATCAGTTATTTTACTCCCTAAATAGCAAAACTCCTTTACTACTTTAAGTGTCTCATTTCCTAATCTAATTCCCTCAGCATCACCCGATTTAATTTGACTACATTCCATTATCCTCGTTTTGCTTTTGTTGATGTTCATCTTATATCCTCCTTTCAAGACACTGTCCATTCCGTTCAACTGCTCTTCCAAGTCCTTTGCTGTCTCTGACAGAATTACAATGTCATCGGCGAACCTCAAAGTTTTTACTTCTTCTCCATGAATTTTAATACCTACTCCGAATTTTTCTTTTGTTTCCTTTACTGCTTGCTCTGTATACAGATTGAATAACATCGGGGAGAGGCTACAACCCTGTCTCACTCCTTACCCAACCACTGCTTCCCTTTCATGCCCCTCGACTCTTATAACTGCCATCTGGTTTCTGTACAAATTGTAAATAGCCTTTCGCTCCCTGTATTTTACCCCTGCCACCTTCAGAATTTGAAAGAGAGTATTCCAGTTAACGTTGTCAAAAGCTTTCTCTAAGTCTACAAATGCTAGAAACGTAGGTTTGCCTTTTCTTAATCTTTCTTCTAAGATAAGTCGTAAGGTTAGTATTGCCTCACGTGTTCCAACCTCTCTACGGAATCCAAACTGATCTTCCCCGAGGTCCGCTTCTACCAGTTTTTCCATTCGTCTGTAAAGAATTCGCGTTAGTATTTTGCAGCTGTGACTTATTAAACTGATAGTTCGGTAATTTTCACATCTGTCAACACCTGCTTTCTTTGGGATTGGAATTATTATATTCTTCTTGAAGTCTGAGGGTATTTCGCCTGTCTCATACATCTTGCTCACCAGATGGTAGAGTTTTGTCATGACTGGCTCTCCCAAGGCCATCAGTAGATCTAATGGAATGTTGTCTACTCCCGGGGCCTTGTTTCGACTTAGGTCTTTCAGTGCTCTGTCAAACTCTTCACGCAGTATCTTATCTCCCATTTCGTCTTCATCTACATCCTCTTCCATTTCCATAATATTGTCCTCAAGCACATCGCTCTTGTATAAACCCTCTATATACTCCTTCCACCTTTCTGCCTTCCCTTCTTTGCTCAGAACTGGGTTGCCATCTGGGTTCTTGATATTCATACAAGTGGTTCGCTTCTCTCCAAAGGTCTCTTTAATTTTCCTGTAGGCAGTATCTATCTTACCCCTAGTGAGACAAGCCTCTACATCCTTACATTTGTCCTCTAGCCACCCCTTCTTAGCCATTTTGCACTTCCTGTCGATCTCATTTTTGAGACGTTTGTATTCCTTTTTGCCTGCTTCATTTACTGCATTTTTATATTTTCTCCTTTCATCAATTAAATTCAATATTTCTTCTGTTACCCGAGGATTTCTATTAGCCCTCGTCTTTTTACCTACTTGATCGTCTGCTGCCTTCACTACTTCATCCCTCAGAGCTGCCCATTCTTCTTCTACTGTATTTCTTTCGCCCATTCCTGTCAATTGTTCCCTTATGCTCTCCCTGAAACTCTCTACAACCTCTGGTTCTTTCAGTTTATCCAGGTCCCATCTCCTTAAAGTCCCACCTTTTTGCAGTTTCTTCAGTTTCAATCTGCAGTTCATAACCAATAGATTGTGGTCAGAATCAACATCTGCCCCTGGAAATGTCTTACAATTTAAAACCTGGTTCCTAAATCTCTCTCTTACCATTATATAATCTATCTGATACCTCCTAGTATCTCCAGGATTCTTCCAGGTATACAACCTTCTTTTATGATTCTTGAACCAAGTGTTAGCTATGATTAAGTCATGCTCTGTGCAAAATTCTACAAGGCGGCTTCCTCTTTTATTTCTTCCCCCCAATCCATATTCACCTACTACGTTTCCTTCTCTCCCTTTTCCTACTGACGGATTCCAGTCACCCATGACTATTAAATTTTCGTTT
This sequence comes from Schistocerca nitens, assembly GCF_023898315.1. Classification (NCBI taxonomy): domain Eukaryota; kingdom Metazoa; phylum Arthropoda; class Insecta; order Orthoptera; family Acrididae; genus Schistocerca; species Schistocerca nitens. The sequence continues at coordinate 979,092,568 of NC_064615.1, read as the reverse complement.
CCCTTCACTACCAGAATAATTTCTTTTACCTCGTCATACATTTCATCTATTTCTTCATCATCTGCAGAGCTAGTTGGCATGTAAACTTGTACTACTGTAGTAGGCATGGGCTTTGTGTCTATCTTGGCCACAATAATGCGTTCACTATGCTGTTTGTAGTAGCTAACGCGCACTCCTATTTTCTTATTCATTATGAAACCTACTCCTGCATTACCCCTATTTGATTTTGTATTTATAACCCTGTAATCACCTGACCAAAAGTCTTGTTCCTCCTGCCACCGAACTTCACTAATTCCCACTATATCTAACTTTAACCTATCCATTTCCCTTTTTAAATTTTCTAACCTACCTGCCCGATTAAGGGATCTGACATTCCACGCTCCGATCCGTAGAACACCAGTTTTCTTTCTCCTGATAACGACGTCCTCTTGAGTAGTCCCCGCCCGGATATCCGAATGGGGGACTATTTTACCTCCGCAATATTTTACCCAAGAGGACGCCACTATCATTTAATCATACAGTAAAGCTGCATTTCCTCGGGAAAAATTACGGCTGTAGTTTCCCTTTGCTTTCAGCCATTCGCAGTACCAGCACAGCAAGGTCGTTTTGGTTAATGTTACAAGGCGAGATCAGTCAATCATCCAGACTGTTGCCCCTGCAACTACTGAAAAGGCTGCTGCCCCTGTTCAGGAACCACATGTTTGTCTGGCCTCTCAACAGATACCCCTCCGTTGTGGTTGCACCTACGGTACGGCCATCTGTATCGCTGAGGCACGCAAGCCTCCCCACCAACGGCAAGGTCCATGGTTCAAGGGGGGAGCTGACACTAATGTTAATGATTAATGAAAACCACCTCACCTGTATTATTACACATTTATTGTGTTACGACCGGCTTCGTTCGATGAACATTTTCAGGATGCCTGCAGTTAAACAAAACTGGAAATTAGGATAAAGCTACAGCGTCTTAACGAATAGAAAGGCAACCCACATTGATAACATACGTATTCTAAATCCTCACCAAGTTGCGCTAGTCATGACACAAATGTTCACGTTGTCGTAGGTAACGTTAAAGACCAAATGCAGAAACGTTGACTGTGAACATTGTACCGACCGCTTGGCGGAAGTTCGGCGAGCACACACGGCACGTTGCATGCAGTACACTGCACGCACGTGGCCGCTCGACGACAGAGGTAGACACGTAAACAGAGTACTTCGTCTCTGGTATAGTAAACTGTGCGATCATAATCGTTACAGGTAATGACGAAACAGAACTAATATTAAAGACATATAACTAATGGAAACAACTGAAAAGTAGAACAGAACAAAAGATAACAACACAATCACGGCCGGCCGCGGTGGTCTAGCGGTTCTAGGCGCGCAGTCCGGAACCGCGCGACTGCTACGGTAGCAGGTTCGAATCCTGCCTCGGGTATGGATGTGTGTGATGTCCTTAGGTTAGTTAGGTTTAAGTAGTTCTAAGTTCTAGGGGACTGATGACCACAGCTGTTAAGTCCCATAGTGCTCAGAGCCATTTGAACCATTTGAACACAATCACGCATAATAACACTTGAACAGGTGACAGCGCTTACACCAAACTGCATCGTCGTTTGACAGCTATTATAACACATAAATAATTATAAAGAACAGTTGCAAAATAATTGTGTAAAATCTATTAGGAACGATAATTATGATCTCACAGAACGACCATAAGACATTAATAACGCTGTTAAACTGATATAGTGTATTTGAAACCTTGAAAGAGCTGAAGCAAACATACTTGTGGTTAACGTATGATGTTAAAGAAATTACAAACGAGCTGTGTTCAGTTGGTTACAATTATTTACAGTGGAAGAGGACGTACACAAGTGATTACACAGATATATGTCATCATTGGGTTGAAAACGCCGTACGACTTATTATACTATCGATTGTGAACTGATTACACAAAAAACTGTGATCGTGCAAGGTGATCAAGACTACCAAAAGAATGGCTCTGAGCACTATGGGACTTAACTTCTGAGGTCATCAGTCCCCTAGAACTTAGAACTACTTAAACCTAACTAACCTAAGGACATCACACACATCCATGCCCGAGGCAGGATTCGAACCTGCGACCGTACCGATCACTCGGTTCCAGACTGAAGCGCCTAGAACCACACGGCCACACCGGCCGGCTAACTAACCTAAGGACACCACACACATCCATGACCGAGGCAGGATTCGAACCTGCGACCGTACGGTGCCGCGGTTCCGGACTTAAGCGCGTAGAACCGCTCGGCCACTTCGGCCGGCGATGAAGACTACAGAACAGAAGCAGTTACAACGAACAATATGTTGTCTTTGTCACCTACTGCATCCTAACAGTCTTGGCCGAGGAATGTTCTGGGGAGTGTGATACATAGAAAACAATATGGAAATTATAGGAAGAAGGACAGAGTAGAATTTCAATTAGGAAGGAAGATAGCGTGTTGGAGCCTTCATATGAGGCAGGAGTTGCAGTTGGTACGATGTGTACATCTGACTGATTATCTCTAGTTCTGGGAGAGGGTTACGGTTGTAAACTGCTGTGAGAAAGGATGTGGAGAGTTTATAGATGGGAGAATGCTGCAAAGTGGTGCTGCTTCAAGGCGAGTTCATCTAGAAAGGGGGGGGGGGATGTTAGAACTCTATTTTACAGGAGACGTGGAATACAGCAGTGGTATTTTAGATTAACCATATACACTTTATGTTCTGAAACATTGAGTACCACTGTTATCTGCGATAATCCCATCGTACCTTATGTAGATAAACTCAGGGCTGTAGCTCTGTATGGATGAGGTGCGCATCCCTTCTTGTTGCGACAGATGCGAATCAAAATTCTCTTTGTGGTGCATACTGAAGAACGAGGTGAGATATTAGAGGAGGCAATACGGGAAGTGGACCTCATTGTTTTAAATCTAGAGGGGCAGCCGAGTACATTCGAGGGACGAGTAGCTACTAACATAGATGTCACTTTAGGAAACTGTGTGCCAGCGTTTAAGATTAACAGCTGGTAAGTGCTCAAGTACCTAAAATTCAATGACCATAACGCAGTTGTCATCGAAGGGGAAAGTGACAATAGTAGACGGACACAAGCAGAGGAAAGCATGATTGGATTAGACCTAAGGAAAACGGATTTGGATTGCTTACTTTCCTACAATGCAGCATTTCCAATGGAATCGCTTGCTGTATATGTAGACTTGGGTGTGCAGCTACTAACTGAACTCTTGCAAAGAGCACAGGACATTAATATCCCTAAGAAAACGGTACACAAAGTCAAGTCAAGCTATAATCCCAGAACTGTCCCTCTGAGGCAAAGGGAAAGATCAAGAAGAAGAAGAACTTATCAACGTGCTTTAGGGCAACCAGAGCGCACTGCAAACCTCCACGAGTACAGGGCAATTGAGATGTGCGACAGAACATTGCTCCAACTTAAAGAATACACTGGGAGACGTTTCTATGAAGCCAATTGCAATTTGACACATGAGGAAGACACTACAAGCTACTGACTGAAAAGGTTAAGGAATCTACTGTACAGTCCACATTTCGCAAAGAGGATAGCTCAATAACGGCTGGACGGAGGGAGTCAGCAGAATAACTACTAACCGCTTTACTTCCCGATGATAACACTAACACGGATACTGAAATACATGCAAAACTTAGAAGCGAACTACATAATGAATACAACATCCCTCAAGTATCTGGGTGTGACTATTCGAAGTTATCTCAAATGGCATGATCAGATTACACAACTAACGGGTAAGGTGAACTCCAGATTGCGGTTTATTGATAGAATCCTGAAGCGATTAAGTCCATCAACTAAGGAAATAGCTTACAATACGTTAGTTCTTCCAGTCCTAGAGTATTGTTCGTCTGTATGGGACCCTTACCAGTTGGGTCTGATTCAAGAGCTTGAGAAGGTCCAAAGAAGAGCGGCAAGATTCGTGACTGATACATTTAGCCATCGCGAGAGCGTTACAAATCTCACAGAGCGTTTGAAATAGGACACACTTGCAGATAGTCTGCGCGCTGAATGGATGGGGCTGCTCACTAAATTCCGAAATCCGATCTTAACCGAGGATGTAGAGCATATATTATCACCAACTTTCAAATCGCGCAATGATCACCAGTTAAAGATAAGGGAAATTAGAGCTCGTACTAAGGCGTTCAGACACTCGTTTTTCCCTCGCGCGATCCTCGAGTGGAACAGAGGGATGGAAATATGACTTTGGCGCGAATTGTGCCCTCCGCCACACATCGCTTGGTTGCTAGCGGAGTATATATATAGTTGTAGATGAATACGACAGTCATATGTTGGTAATACCATTCGCTCAAGAAGAAGTTGCTGTCTCAATTTCCAGGGTCAAAAGTGAAAAGGCACTTTGTCTGGATGGCGTTTACGGTGAGGTCGTGCTGACGGTGGATCCACTGACAGCGCCATATTCGACACTAAAGGAGGAGAAATGCGTACCATCACGTTTCCGACTTTGATAAAGGTCGGATTGTAGCCTATCGCGATTGCGGTTTATCGTATCGCGACATTGCTGATCGCGTTGGTCGAGATCCAATGACTGTTAGCAGAATATGGAATCGGTGGGTTCAAGAGGGTAATACGGAACGCCGTGCTGGATCCCAACGGCCTCGTATCACTAGCAGTTGTGATGACAGGCATCTTATCCGCATGGCTGTAACGGATCATGCAGCCACGTCTGGATCCCTGAGTCAACAGATGGGGACGTTTGCAAGACAACAACCACCTGCACGGACAGTTCGACGTCGTTTGCAGCAGCATGGACTATCAGCTCGCAGACAATGGCTGCGATTACCCTTGACGCTGCATCACAGACAGGAGCGCCTGCGATGGTGTACTCAACGACGAAGCTGGGTGCACGAATGGCAAAACGTCATTTTTTCAGATGAATCCAGGTTCTGTTTACAGCATCATGATGGTCGCATCCGTGTTTGGCGACATTGTGGTGAACGCACATTGGAAGCGTGTATTTGTCATCGCCATACTGGCGTATCACCCGGCGTGATGGCATGGGGTTGCACGTCTCGGTCACCTCTTGTTCGCATTGACGGCACTTTCAACAGTGAACGTTACATTTCTGATGTGTTACGATCCGTGGCTTCATTCGATCCCTGCGAAACCCTACATTTCAGCAGGATAATGCACGACCGCATGATGCAGATCCTGTACGGGCCTTTCTGGATACAGAAAATGTTCGACTGCTGCGCTGGCCAGCACATTCTCCAGATCTCTCACCAATTCAAAACGTCTGGTGAATGGTGGCAGAGCAACTGGCTCGTCACAATACGCCAGTCACTACTCTTGATGAAGTGTGGTATCGTGTTGAAGCTGCATGGGCAGCTGTACCTGTACACGCCATCCAGGCTCTGACTTAATGCCCAGGCGTATGAAGGCCGTTATTACGGCCAGAGGTGGTTGTTCTGGGTACTGATTTCTCAGGATGTATGCACCGAAATTGCGTGAAAATGTAATCACATGTCAGTTGTAGTATAATATAGTTGTCCAATGAATACCCGTTTATCATCTGCATTTCTTCTTGGTGTAGCAATTTTAATGGCCAGTAGTGTAGATATAAGGTATGAAATTTTCAATGACTGTGCTTAAACTGACACACAATATTTTTAGCGCAACGCAATCTGACTTTCAAAAATCCCTACAAAAGAATAGCCCTGACTAACATTAACCTATACCTTTCACAAATCACTTACCTCACCAAAAATCTTCGTTACTCGAACTACTGCAATACAGCGAGCGCCACTACTATCAGCTAAATAAAAGATTCAAACTACTGAAGGCACTAACTACTAATAGGCATAGTTAGCAAACAAAAGATTTTGATAGAGAACAAACAATGTATTTACCTGAATAGTGTTCAAAAGTCATAATGTATATAGCAGTTCATGACATCCAGTCTTACAAATTTCAAAACTCCTTTTTCTGACGGACACACGTCCAGATCGTCCGCTCATATTAACATCTCAAAACTCTGGCATCTCTCTCCCCACATCCACCACTGCTGGCGGCTCACCTCCAACTGCTCAACGCTACGCGCTGTTCACATCCATCTGCCCAACACTACAATGGCCAAGAACAATGCAAACCAGCCACAGACTGCACACAGCACAGCCAGTGATTTTCATACAGAGCGCTACGTGGCGTTACCAATAAGAAAACCTAAACAGCCTACTTACAAAGGGTAAAACGAAATTAAGACAATAAGTTCCAAATTGTTTCACATTGTCTTATCAAGTGAAGACCTATGGAATGCAGTTGCACAGACTTGTATTAGTGATGCCTTGATTCTAATCCCCGCCTGTCCATCCAGATCTATATTTTCCGTGGTTTCCATAAATCGGTTAATGCAAATGCTGGTATCTTTCCATTGAAAGAGCACGGCCAGGTTCCTTCCCAGTGATTCCCCATTTCGAACTTGTGCTCTGACCGTTAATGACCCCGACGTCGACGTAGGTGGTCACTAATTTCCCTTCAAGTGAGGATATAAGAAGGTTTTGACAGTGATTTCGTCAGTTGAATGGTGTTCTCCTAGACGAAAACACCATATTCTGTCTTATATTGTCTTCACCAGTACAATAAGGACTCGTCACACTGTACATTCACTCATTCCAGTCTCCAGATTGCGGTTAACTGTTCGGATATGGAACACTGATTTCCAATTGAAAGGTGTGTTCAAGTGTTTGAACAGTGCCGGAAGTAACTGAGAAGGGAAGGTTCCCATCGCATCGCCATTAGATTTAGTGGTAATATGAGCCGTTGGACAACCTATCAAAAGGTGAACACAGATCAAGCATGAAAACAAAAAGAAGGCGTACTGAACTGTAGGAAAAGAAGCAAAATAGAAACAGTGGACGGTCCAAAATGAACATGTGCAAAATTCAGTTACCTGGCAGCACAGTGGCGTCTTGGTCCTGCGGTCACGGTGTTGTATTGTACTACCAGTGCTTCTAAACGTATTTTTGTGAAAACAAGACAACAGATATTTCGGTTATGCGCTGTTGCATGGCATCCAGATATACTTCATTATTTGTACTATATTGTTCAGAATACAAGCATTACTTAGTGAAAAGCACCAACTACTCATAAAAAAATGAAGGTTTCCTTTACTATGTGCTTCATAAAATTTATACTCTCCTCTCTGCTTCTCTTATATAATAAGACATTATTTTTGCTTCTTCTTCAATTTACCTTTTAGTTGTAGCATATGTAAAAATTTCTCCCACTTCTGCTCCATGTGTCATGCTGATGTTTTCTCTCATACTGTCCCATCTAACACTGCTGACTAGAGGAAGATATCAAACCCGCATGCACATCGTGCCTGTAGCACCACAAAGTGCATCACATACACAAATCTGAACTCATAATCAGTTGGTTGACGATATATATAAAGTATTATGCCTATTGTGCAATGGTTTATCCACAAGAAAAAGACGACAGATGGCCATGGAAAAGGGTTCCAGGAACAACAACAACAGAAACATGCAAAAAAAAAGAATATACAAACTAAAACCTATAAAAAAACGACAGTAATGTTAACCAGCTGTAGGAATATAATATCTTAATAGAAAGAAATGTTTTAAAAATGTATCGTTGTTATAAATTTAAATAAATATATATGGTTACAAATGGAGAAACGAACAGTGTGGAAATAGGAAGGGGAGTGTCTGTCGCCAAGTCTCTTCAACCTGGATGGAGAAATGCTGCCGAGAGAAGCGCTGAAAGGATGCGGAAACTTCAAAGTAGGAGGACGTCTCATCAACACCATCAAGTATGCAGACGACCTGGTAGTGCTCGCCAAAAATCAGAGACAGCTGCAACACATGATGAACAATTTGGTGGAAACGGGGAGAAAATACGGCATGGAAATCAACATCTAAAAATCAAAAGTGATGCACATATCAACACGTGAGAAACATTTGAAGATAACTGTTGACAATCAGGAACTGGAAAATGCGAATCAGTTCAAGTACCTGGGAAGTTTTATCGCAAAGGATGCCCACTGCACCAACGAAATCCGAGCAAGAATCGCCATGGCCAAAGCTGGTTTCAACAAGAAGAGGACCCTGCTGACCAGCAAGTTGAGTTTGGAATTGAGGAAGAAACTGATAAAGTGTTACATCTGGAGCATTGCACTGTATGGAGCAGAGACATGGACCATGAGAAAGAAGGAGAAAAAATAGTTAGAGAGCTTTGAAATGTGGTGCTGGAGGAGAATGGAAAAGATCAAGTGGACAGATCGCATAAAAAATGACGATGTACTGCGAAGAGTAGGAGAGAAGAGAAGTATTCTGCGTACAATTCTTCAGAGAAAGGCCAACTGGATTGGACATGTACTTAGACACGAGGGACTCATACATGATGTCGTCGAAGGGAAACTCAGAGGAAACGCAGGACGAGGAAGAAGAATAATTCAACATCTGGACGACTTGAAAAATGGAAGGAGATACAACAGACTGAAGGAAGAAGCTGAAGAAAGGGAACAGTGGAATCAGAAATTCTCCGTACGATGACATGGACCAGCCACTAGGCAGAATACTACATAATAATAATAATAATAATAATAATAATAATAATAATAATGGTTACAAAAAAAAGTTCAAACCTCCCTCATCCATTTTTTTCTCCAAAAAATTAGGAACTTGTCGTCCGACCATTGACGTGTCTTTTCACTTTATTCAAATTTGTGTTTGTGTCGTAGTGTAACGTCCGTTTACAACAGCGACGAGCAACGAAGGGACCTCTAGACGTATGTTCTACACAAGTATCACATGTTATGCCTCTTGCGTTCCGGTTTGGAAGTTTTGACTCTTGAACTGCTTTCTTATAACATAGTTAACACCCATTTATTTTATGTTTCCATTTCTGGTAGAGGTCTATACGGTATTTCGCTTGCTCTCACTATTCTTCACATCTACTTGCGACGGTAGTATATTCTTACCACATGACTCATATTCTACAACCAATGTATGGAATTACAATTACCAAGACTACAGAAGGAGAACAGACATGTTAATGACCAGACAGATAGTTCATAAAATTGTGAAAAAAAATTGGGCACGAAGGAGATTTGAATACGGACCTCCCACTTCGCAGACAGACACAATGACAACGCCGTTGTTCTTGTAAATCGCTCGATGTTGCACATCTTAAGCTTGGACCGTTCACTGTTTCTATTTTGCTAATCCATTGGGCCATTTCCCTTGTAAGCAATAATACAGAATTTTCCAGCAACAGTTGGCGACGCAATTCATAAAAACTCAACATAACAAACTAATGCTAAATTAAACGCGGGAGTGGAAGCTGGCCAAATGTTAGACCGATATTTTTCTTTTAAAATGACAACGTGTTCAAGTGTGTTTTTGTGTACTCGTCAGACTGTTGCTCTTAAAAGAAACGACAAAAACGTCTTACAGCGGTTTCGAGACGTATATGTAATAATTTTCACTTACATGCGCATGCCTAAGTAATAGAGTACAGGAGATAAGTACAGCGTATACAATTTATTGCAGCAGCATGATACCAACGTCGTGGTATATATTCAGTGTGATATTGATATACGAGGTGACATTCTATAAAACTAAGTGCCATGTATGACACTTACGTAATTAGAAAGTAGCAAAATTTACTCTTGGCATCCTCTTATCCCATTTAACAGTCATTAACTTTGCATTTAGTTTCGCAGTGGCGTATTCATGTTCAAATTTTTTGAATATTCGTTTGCTAAAATTATTATTTTCTTCCCCTAGTTAGACAGGGTAATCAGTATACTTAATCACGCCACTACTTCCTGACAGGCATTTTGAAAGGAATTACCGCGAAAGGATTCAGAATTGTAGCACATGCTTTCCATCAAGTTACTTAATGATGAATTTTTATGAGTAAACTTTATTTTTATCCATTACGTGCTTCAGATAATCGTCAGGTATAAATTTTCTTAATTAGTAACGTAAACGGATCGAAACCTTCGATATTTTGACGAAGAAATAGTCTGTTTCTCTGATAACCAGTCTCGCCTTTGTGGCCGCGCGGTTTGAGGCGCCATGTCACGGACTGCGCGGCCCCTGCCGCCGGAGGTTCGAGTCCTCCCTTGGGCCTGTGTGTGTGTTGTTCTTAGCATAAGTTAGTTTAAGTAGTGTGTAAGTCTAGGGACCGATGACCTCAGCCGGCCGCGGTGGTCTAGAGGTTCTAGGCGCTCAGTCCGGAGCCGCGCGACTGCTATGGTCGCAGGTTCGAATCCTGCCTCGGGCACGGATGTGTGTGATGTCCTTAGGTTAGTTAGGTTTACGTTGTTCTAAGTTCTAGGGGACTGATGACCATAGATGTTAAGTCCCATAGTGCTCAGAGCCATTTGAACCATTTTGAACCGATGACCTCAGCAGTTTGGACCCTTAGGAATTCACACTCATTTGAACAACATTCTGGTGACCAGAGTTGTTATGACTTCACACTTTTTATGGAATTAAGGAAGTGTAATTATTTTATACGAAATTTCACATATTGTTTACGTTGATGCAGACTGAAAGTGTAAAATCGTTTGCAGTTCGCTAAGTACAGCTGTCAGTGAGCACCGACCGTCAGCAACTATCTCACCACCTCACTGAAAGTAGAAATTACTTTTTATGATCTCTACGAAATATACATTCGCAGCCACTCTGAGTTCACTATTCGACAGAAAACTGCTAAGGTCATCAGTCCCTAAGCTTACACACTACTTAACCTAAATTATCCTAAGGACAAACACACACACACCCATGCCCGAGGGAGGACTCGAACCTCCGCCGAGACCAGCCGCACAGTCCATGACTGCAGCGCCTTAGACCGCTCGGCTACACAAATTGAACAATAGTGACCCATTACAACATCTATGCAGAACATGACATTAGAAAAGCTCTTGATGGTTCGACCAGAGGCATCTCAACTGGTGGGAGAACTATCAACAACCTTCGTTTTGCTGATGACATTGTGCTTTTAGCCAACAGCAAAGATAAACTTGCTGAGCTACTAACAACAATAAAGGCCATTAGTCTCGCTTATGGATTAGACCTCAACTTCAGCAAGTCCAAACTCATGATAATTGATCGAGAAGAACAGATCCAGCTCACAGGTCGATTAAAGCATCTGGAAGTCGTGCATTCCTTCACCTATCTTGGGTCAACCACCTGCAACACGGGAAGTTGTGAAGATGAGATAAGACGACAGATCACGCTAGGGCGAGTGGCTATGAAGAAGCTCACCAAGATCTGGCAGAGCAGAGCAATAATAAGTAGCACAAAGATCCGGCTAGTCGAAACACTCGTGTTTTCCGTCTTCTTTTATGGTTGCGAAACATGGACACTCAAGGCCAGAGATAAACAGCGCATTGATGCGTTTGAGCTTTGGTGCTGGCGTAGGATGCTACGCATAAAATGGGCCGAAAGGAGAACAAATGTGTTCATTATTGAACAACTCGACATCTACAGACGCCTTTCTTTTCGAGTCACCGAAAAAAAAAAACTCCAGTTCTTTGCTGATATTGTGAGAAGAGATGGAGAAAATCTATAGAAAATAATTTTGCAGGGAAAGATCGAGGGCACGAGACCAAGAGGAAGGGCAGCGAGCAGGTGGATGGATCAAATCAAGAAGATCTCCGGTCTGCCTCTTCAGCAGGCACTAAGAGAAGCTGGCAACCGTCCTGAATGGAGACGCATGGTTCATGGGGTCACGACGCTGAGCAATGAGCACAACGACTTGTGATGATGATGACGACAGCAGGTCGATGTGACGACCTCCAATATTGTTACCTACCCTTCTGCATACCAGGACAAGCACCTCTGACACTTTTCTCTTTGACAAACTGCCTATTGGCTTCTGTCCCGGGTTCTTCGGCCGACGTTCATCTAATGATTTTACTGACGTTTCGCCAGCACGAGTGGCTGGCATTGTCAAAGCTTCACCCACTATTGCCGGTGGTGAACTGGAGCCGAGCTCGCGGCCGCAGACTATATGTACCTGGCGCGCCAACGTCTTTACGCCATGTTTGCGCAATATTTTCAAAGCGACAAGGAAGATCAAAGAGTGTCTTAGATCGGCGAAGGAAAAAAGGTATCCAGTTGCAACGTCGGGAATATACTGTATACCATGCGCATGCGGAAAAGTTTATGTCGGAATGACTGGACGATCAATTAACACCGCCGGCCGGAGTGGCCGTGCGGTTCTAGGCGCTACAGTCTGGAGCCGAGCGACCGCTACGGTCGCAGGTTCGAATCCTGCCTCGGGCATGGATGTGTGTGATGTCCTTAGGTTAGTTAGGTTTAAGTAGTTCTAAGTTCTAGGCGACTGATGACCTCAGAAGTTAAATCGCATAGTGCTCAGAGCCATTTTCAATTAACACCAGGATCAAAGAGCATAAGCGACATTGCAGGTTGCGGCAGGTGGAGAAATCGGCCGTGGCAGAGCACGCACTGAGTGAGACGGACCACGTAATAAACTTCGCCGACATGGAATTTCTGGCGGTAGAGAAGCACTATCACACGCGCTTGTTCAGAGAAGCTGTAGAAATACAAAAACACGCGAACAGTTTGAACAAGAAAAAGGAAAGCCTTAAGGTAAACGGATCCTGGCTTCCCGTACTGCAGCGAACGACCGTCGCAGGTAGCAAGAGGAGAACCGCACCGGAAATGACCGCGGAGAAGCCCTCGGACGTTGGCGCGCCAGGTACATATAGTCTGCGGCCGCGAGCTCGGCTCCACGCAGCTGCAGCCACTGGGATACATCGCCATCGCTTGTCACGGTAATGATGCATGATACCCATACTAACAAATCCAACCATGCATGAGCTATCGCAGCTTGTAAGCCACTACTGCTCTTACTACCCATCCCACTGTCGCAGAGGTTTTTTTCCCACGGCACGAGCCATGGCACTTTTTTCCCTCTGCTCTTCAAATCGCTACCCTCACTCGCGTTTCGTCCACTATCTATCACCTGATGGACCGTGGTAATGCGTAGTCTTACCCAGACGCACGGACAACATCACAGCCCAGCATCCTGTGATCCACTTACTAGATAACTAACATGTTTTACGGAGGTGACAGTAGAACTTTTGGTTTGGTCACCACGTTGGTGCGGGCGTGGAGGCACCCCATCTCCTAGAGAAAGCTCGGCTCCAGTTCACCACCGGCAATGGAGGGTGAAGCTTTGACAATGCCAGCCACTCGTGCTGGCGAAACGTCACTAAAATCATTAGATGAACGTCGGCCGACGAACCCGAGACAGAAGCCAATAGGCAGTTTGTCAACAAGTGCTTAACACTATGCTCTTTCCTTCAGCACACGTGTAAATCGGCGAAGAACAAAAATGGCACGCTTCCGGACATGGGTTCCTGTTCAAAATATTACTTATTACTACAATTTACAAGTCCTAGAAGCTTGTAACGGAAATTTCGGAACATCCCGTATATTACACAGTAATTGGTCAAAAGCCTTGAGCACACTGTGAAATCTATGCGGTGCATCTGTCTCCGTAGAGTCATAGTGGTTTCCTGACGCCCCACATTCAAATCGCGGCTACCTGACTCACAGCATACCGTCAATCGCCCCGCATGGCTCTGCGGAAGCGACGTGATATCCGCTCGACAGACGCTTGTGCTCATACCGTGAGGCGGTGTGGAAACGTTGCCTCTGCGATACTGAAGGATGGCCCTAGGACGTGCTCACCTTGGAATCCCAGATTTTTGTGTGATCTGCCATATGCTATGATACACGCATCGTACTACGCTTACTCATCCCATGTTCAATGTCTGTTAACTCGCGACCTGTCTTCTCATTCACTACACACGTGTCTCTAACAGACAACTCGGATGACGTTTCTACACTCGCGTCACACGCAACATGTGGCAACAACATTCGGGTATCGTACACGGCACATCATCAAATCGGACAGCTATTCCCGTAACGTTTTGCCACTCAGTTTAACTTACCACCTATGTTTACAGCATATATTTACAAAATTATCATCCCGCGACCACACCCTTTCCCGTACACATAGCTCATCCTATTTTTCATAAGACTGGATTGAACCAACCACTGCCACATCACCTCACCATTGGCACTTCGGCAATAGTTTGAAAATCCTGACGTTCGCGGTTGCCAGAAACATTGATACGCTGTGACGTCTCCTGTATCCCAAGTTCAGCAACTGACGAAGTAGGATGGAACAAAAATGGTTCAAATGGCTCTGAGCACTATGGGACTTAACTGCTGTGGTCATCAGTCCCCTAGAACTTAGAACTACTTAAACCTAACTAAGGACATCACACACATCCATGCCCGAGGCAAGATTCGAACCTGCGACCGTAGCGGTCACGTGGCTCCAGACTGTAGCGCCTAGAACCACACGGCCACTCCGGCCGGCAGGATGGAACATAGGTATGCCATAAAGACACCCAGACGGGAGGCGACCATGGTGAAAAATTTGTGTAATTTGCATTTCACATTTTACTGAATTGGTCACTGGTGAAATAAATGTAATGCAGAGAAAACTAGAATCCAGTATTCCTACATTTAGTAATCCATTTTTAGCGTTTCGGCGTTAACCATCGTCAGAATCCTGGTTCAGATAAAAACCAGAGGATTACATAGTTACATGGTTGACTTACAACGAACATGAGCAGGATAAGTAGGATGTTTATGGGTTTCCGTTGCTGGCAGGCGGTCGCATGGTAATTAATGTCCTCTTGCTCTCCTAAAGTTATAATATGGCGAGCCTACTATCCCAATTCAGTATAGATTATATTTAAAGCCGAAGACGATAGCCTGTGGTATGAGGCAGACCATCTCCACAAAAAAGAATAAATTAACAATAAAAGAACCATGGATTAGATTAAAATGCTTGCTTACTTACTCACTTATATAGGCCACACAAACCGCAGTCTGTCCTTGACCTCACTCATTCCAGCCTTACACATCTTCCTGTCAGCTCCATCTTCATGCTACAGACCCAGTACCTGCAAGTCTCTCATGGTATCATTCTTCCATGTTGCTCTTGGCCGCCCTAGTCGTCTCATTCCTTCGGCTTCTCCATTTATAACTTCCTTTATTAATGTGTTCTTCCCTCTCCTTCTCACATGTCCGTACCACATGAATCTTTTAGTTTTCACACTAGCTACGATGTTCAGATAGTGTGTATAATTGTCTGAGTTCTATGTTTCTCCTTATTCTCCACTGCTTGACAAGAAAGTGAAGCACACAGAGGACATGGTAGAATGTCCGCGTAATCTTGTTCATGTGCGCACCATCGGCTGGCATGTGTATGACTAGAGTTTTAACTCTCTGTTGCTGGTATAACGACCACCAAAGTGCGTTACCGTTGTTTATGTTTAGTGCTGTTACCAGGCTTCATAGCGTAAATAAAGGGCGTGAACAGGGTCAGATGACGGGCGATCACTGTGAGGCACACAGAGATATTTCGCACTCGTTAGAGACAGTGCTATCAGCAACTGGGACAATTAGAAAAGGTCTCAGTTCAGCCAGCTGGTCCATTCATGCAATATTCAGATTTTTATGGCATCTACATGAGAACAAGGTCTGTCGATATTATTAATAATATCGAGAATTTGATAGATCGATACTTAAAAGATTGGCATAACGGGTCCTCGACATATCGAATATAGAACCGATATATCGATGGAAAAAAATTGACATTCCGGCCTATAAAAAAATCAGCTGTCTATTGTAAATATACGGCCCTGTTTTAGAGCTGTATATTTAAGCATTGATTTATTATTACGCGTTCTGTACATCAATAAGCTAGCAGCCTGCTTATCTTGCCACTGTGGTCGAGCGGTTGTAGGCGCTTCAGTCTGGAACTGCGAGACTACTACGGTCGCAGGTTCGAGTCCTACCTCGGGCATGGATGTGTGTGATGTCCTTAGTTAGGTTTAAGTAGTTCTAAGTTCTAGGTGACTCATTACCTCAGATGTTAAGTCCCATAGTGCACAGAGCCATTTGAACCATTTGAACCTGCCTATCTTCCTTAGAGCAAGAATTCAAAGGAAGCGACGCACGGTCCCGCTTGGCGATAACCACTTTGCTAACAATGGTAACTGCATGTAATTGTCCCAGTAAAGCGTGTCCGATGGGTCCGTCGTTCGGTTTCGTCACATACCGGATTTATCCGGAACAATTCATCTCGACTTTACTGTTTTCTGCAGACGCCAACGACCCAGCAATTCTAGGGTCAAAATTTCGTGGTGAAGTTAAACGTTGCAGTTTCTGTTGTTAGCGCCGAGAGCCGATTGCGTCAGCGTTTCAAATGGTTCAAATGGCTCTGAGCACTATGGGACTGAACATCTATGGTCATCAGTCCCCTAGAACTTAGAACTACTTAAACCTAACTAACCTAAGGACATCACACAACACCCAGTCATCACGAGGCAGAGAAGTCAGCGTTTCCCCTGACACGTTTCAGCCCACCGCAAGGACCAGTCTTGTCATTTAGATTTTTGTTCATCATTTTCAGCACCTGGTTTTTAAGAATTCCGATGTGAAGAAAGAGTACATTAGCTGCTTTAAAAACTGTTTTTTAACGCAACTGATGCGGTATTTCTTCAAATCGGAAATCTTGTTACACCATTAGCCCCCTCCGCTGCCCCTCCCCCCTTCCGCTTCCAACCCCCCCTCCCCCCCAGTGCAATCGGACTTATTCTTTGTGGCATCTATACTTGCTTGACACAGTCACAGAGAAAGACTGGATGTGATGAAAGCTGAAAAAGTAGTAAGACTCCTTCACACAGTGAAAGTAAAAACTTTTATTCTATTACAATTTCAAAATAACTGTTTCAAATATTTACCGAAAATTGCGAGAAAACACAATACAAAATAAAAGTATCGGCACTCGATATTGCCATTTCGGTGCCGATATATCAATGTTTTACTGAGAAAGATACCACATATACCTATCGATACTTCCCGGTAGGAATATCGATATATCCAGAATGAGATTTTCACTCTGCAGCGGAGTGTGCGCTGATATGAAACTTCCTGGCAGATTACAACTGTGTGCCCGACCGAGACTCGAACTCGGGACCTTTGCCTTTCGCGGGCAAGTGCTCTACCATCTGAGCTACCGAAGCACGACTCACGCCCGGTCCTCACAGCTTTACATCTGCCAGTATCTCGTCTCCTACCTTCCAAACGAGATACTGGCAATATCCAACAGCCTCCTCCTAACCAACACACGGCCATCAGTGGCACCGAGGCAGATCAATCTTTCATCAAGAAACACAATATACCTCCAGCCTGCCCTCCAACGAGCTCTCCCTAGACGCCACTGAAGTAGTAAATGGCGGTGGTTTGGAGTGAGTGGAATGCATGCCACGGGGCGTCTGACTCGGAGCTGTCCTTGAAGTAACTGACTTGTAACAGTTCGTTGTGTCATTGTGGTGCCAGATGCTGCTCAGCTTGCTGCTGCAGATGCAGTACGATGCACCAGAACCATATGTCGAACACGACTGTCTTCCCCCTCTGTACTGTCACTTGGCAGTCCGCAGCCCGGTCTTCTTGCGACCGTACATTCCCGTAACCACTGCTGCCATCAATCATGTGCAGTGGCTACATTCTTGCCAAGTCCTTCCGCAGTATCGCATTAGGACTATCCAGTTTTTCGTAGTCCTATTACACGACCTCGTTCAAACACAGTGAGGTGTTGACAATGGCGTCTTTGACGCCTTAAAGGCATTTTTGACTAACATCAACTCAACATCTCCAGTTTCAAAGATTACTATTGCTCACAACAGTTACAACATATATTTAAAGTAAACCAGATTTAAATTGCCATAGTGGCGCTACTAGCGCCACTCATATACAAGCGGCGTGAAATATAAATAGACATGATGTCTAAGATGTACAAGGGTCACTCCAAAAGAAATGCACACTATTTCTTAAAAAATCCATCGTTTATTCTACATGTTTGAAAGTTTTACAGTGTGTAGATAAATCCTTTAGGAACAATATGTTCATTTCTCCACATCCCTCTCAACTGCCTTACGCCATCTTGGAAACAGCGCCTGTATAACCGCACAGTAAAATTCTGGACCAACCTATTGGAGCCATTGTTTGGCAGCGTGCACAAGGGAGTCATCATCTTCAAACGTTGTTCCACGAAGAGTCTTTGAGTTTCCCAAAGAGATGATAGTCACATGGAGCCAAGTCAGGACTTTAAGGCGGGTGTTTCAGTGTTGTCCATCCGAGTTTTGTGATCGCTTCCATGGTTTTTGACTGACATGTGGTCGTGCATTGTCGTGCAACAGCAAAACATCGTGCTTTTGTCGATGTGGTCGAACACGACTCAGTCGAGCCTGAAGCTTCTTCAGTGTCGTCACATATGCATCAGAATTTATGGTGGTTCCACTTGGAATGATGTCCACAAGCAAGAGTCCTTCGGAATCGAAAAACGCCGTAGCCATAACTTTTCCAGCAGAAGGTGTGGTTTTGAATTTTATTTCTTGGGTGAATTTGCATGATGCCACTCCAACGATTGCCTCTTTGGTGAAAAATGATGGAGCCATGTTTCATCACCTGTCACAATTCTTCCAAGAAATTCATGTCCACCATTCTCGTACTGTTTCAAAAGTTCGCTGCATACCGTTCTCCTTGTTTCTTTGTGATCCACTGTCAACATCCTGGGAACCTACCTGGCACAAACCTTTTTTAACGCCAACACTTTCAGTATTGTGCAAACACTTCCTTCCTCTATCCCAACGTAGCGTGACAATTCGTTCACTGTGATGCGTCTGCCAGCAGTCACCAATTCTGTAACTCTCTGCACATTGTCTGGAGTGTGTGCAGTACGAGGCCTGCCGCTGCGAGGACAATCCTCAATATTGCCGTGCCCACTTTCATCACGTAACCTGCTTGCCCACCGACTAACTGTAGTGCGATCGACAGCAGCATCTCCATACACCTTTTTCAACCTCTTGTGGATGTTTCCCACTGTCTCGTTTTCACAGCACAGCAATTCTACGACAGCACGTTGCTTTTGACGAACGTCAAGTGTAGCAGCCATCTTGAAGACATCCTGGGACGGCGCCACTCACGGGAACAGGTTGAACTAAGTTGGAAAACAAGCAGAAAGCATGTATCTACACACTGTAAAACTTTCACACATGCAGAATGAAAACTGTATTTTTACAAAGATAGTGTGCATTTCTTTTGGAGTGACCCTCGTAGAATCACGCCTATCAACGTTCGTTTATGTTGCACAACCTCTTTTTGGCGTTGCCATATTTTCCGTCATTGTATAAAGCCATATCACAGCCTTATATCGCTAAGGTCTTTTGGAACAATAAAATAATTTCAGTCTGTTGCTATTTTGTGATAAAGCAACTCAGTACCGTACTAGAGCTACGGAAAGGGGGATACTTGAGTGTCAATAATTCTACAGATAACTCTGCTTCCTCTTCCTGTTTATCTTTTCTGTAGCTTACGTAAAACAAGTAATCTATCAGAACAGCACCTTGCGATATTCTTCATATCCTGGCACTCGAAATCAAAAGATATCGTCACATATGCTGAATATCCTGTAAAGCATACAGGTGATAACCTTTTATTAAACAGGCAACTTTCAAACGCAGGAAGCTTTGATCAATGAGTGCTTAATGCTTTATTTGTCCTAGTGTTCGGAGACTGGAACAAACGGTTTAACAAGTAGGTGGAGGTTTAGCACATCCTGTCACATCGCTGAGCTGTATTCTACGAAAACATCAAAATATATTTCTGTCATGCGTAGGTCATTATCTACTTTGTCACTGATCTCCAGTAAATAAGGACGTTCTAGTGGGATATCAGTTTCTTATCTTACCGGAAACCCCACCGCCCCCCCCCCTTTTTCCACTAACCCAATATACTGTATAAAAGTATCAACTATCGAACTCCCATTTACAAAACACGCTACCTGAGCTTTATGATATAATTTTGCAGGTACATTCTGTGTTATATGAGGACATTGTTTGGAGAAGTTAACAGTAAAGAGGTTCCAAGATGCTACTCCAGACGGGTGTAAAATGAATGTGCGCAACGGAAAATACGTAACACAGAAATGAAGATTTGGCCTTGTCTAACTACCCACTGAAGCAGATCGTAGGATCACTTAATGGCGGTATTATCTCCTCCTTCTTGCTCTTTATCGTATAAATTACAACATAAACATAAATGAATGATTAAGGGAACTACTAACTACAAAATAATAAATGCTGTTTCTGCTTATACATTTATTGTAGATTAAAACCCCTTTATATATTACAAATGTTCATATATCAATGTCCAATGGACATAAAGAGACACAAGAGAATTTCCTAAGTAATATTACTGATCAACTGCCCAAATCTGCCCCTTTTTTTGGCTATGCGATCTAATATAAACAGCGCGATATGACTGACATCATCTACGTACCAAACACTAGAAGACATTATTTTTCAAATATGATCTACAGTGGTGTGCAACCTCAGTGGAAATAAACTAACGTGATCACAGCTGTTTAGCTTTATAGCCCTAATAAGTCGAAGCAATTAGCAATATCACCGTGGTAGTGCGTCCGGTGCTTCGGAGTGATGGTTCTCGTACACGTCCGCGACGACGGAAGAACTCCAGCCACAAAATATAAAAAACAACTCATTCAAACACTAGGACGGCAGAAGGCGGTCCTCTGACTAGTATAATCTGTCTTCTCCTCTCTGTGTTCTACAGACGAGAAACCCGAACCCCCAGCCACACGGACAGAGTTCAGATAACGTCTCAACATGAGTTTAGGCAGGAGGAGTGCTCTCAATGACTGAACGCTGCGTACTCAACGACGACTTCCTACCTGGGGGCGAAGTCCAGAGACGTATAAGTTCGCAGCAGTACAGCGCCTAACCGTCCTAACTACAAAACCTCCTGAGTCAAAGACAACGAGTCCGTCCCTAACAACAAAGCTGATACTAAGCGACTGTCAGACACAGGTGCTCAAAATGGAATACCTCATTATCTCCACCGCTGGCTTCCCAGCGAAGTTCAGCTCCCCTCCCTCGTAACCGCAGAAGGCAAGTCATATTCTCGAAACCACGGAATATTCCTCCTCTCTGCAGATTCTTTCGAACACTGGCCAACCATATTTCAGTCTTTTGTCGTCCAGCATGGAAAGTTTGCGAGTAAATAGCTGTCCCCGTAAATTAGAAGTTCATACAGTGGTACACTTCTCATAGTAAAAATCCTTGGAAATAAGCCAGCCTGCGTGGTTTCCGAGGTAACGCTTCCTCGTTCCTCTCTGCTGCGTCCAAGATCCTCAGAGTTTCCGAAGTACCGGGTGATCAAAAAGTCAATATAAATTTGAAAACTGAATAAATCACACATGCTTGGAATGACATGGAGTTTTATTAGAACCAAAACAATACAAAAGTTCAAAAAATGCCCGACAGATGGCGCTTCATCTGATCAGAATAGCAATAATTAGCATAACAAAGTAAGACAAAGCAAAGATGATGTTCTTTACAGGAAATGAACAATATGTCCACCATCATTCCTCAACAATAGCTGCAGTCGAGGAATAATGTTGTGAACAGCACTGTAAAGCATGTCCGGAGTTATGGTGAGGCATGGGCGTCGGATGTTGTCTTTCAGTATCCCTAGAGATGTCGGTCGATCACGATATACTTGCGACTTCAGGTAACCCCAAAGCCAATAATCGCGCGGACTGAGGTCTGGGGACCTGGGAGGCCAAGCATGACGAAAGTGGCGGCTGAGCACACGATCATCACCAAACGACGCGCGCGAGAGATCTTTCACGCGTCTAGCAATATGGGGTGAAGCGCCATCCTGCATAAACATCGTACGTTCCAGCAGTGTTTATCAGCCAGGATGGGGATGATGCGATTCTGTAACATATCGGCGTACCTCTCACCGGTCACGGTAGCAGTTACAAAACCAGACTCACGCATTTCCTCGAAGAAAAAAGGACTGATAACGGTAGATGTGGTAAATATAACTTATACCGTGACTTTCTCGTCGTGCAATGGAGTTTCCACGACAGTTCTAGGATTTTCGGTAGCCCAAATTCTGCAGTTGTAGGCGCTGACAGACCCTCGGAGCGTGAAATGAGCTTCGTCGGTCCACAACACATTACTCAACCAATCGTCATCTTCCGCCATCTTTTGAAACGCCCACACCGCAAATGCCCTGCACTTCACTAAATCGCCAGGTAACAGTTCATGATACCGATGGATTTTGTACGGATAACATCGGAGGGTATGCCTAAGTGCCAACCAAACAGTAGTGTATGGAATGTCGGTGCGACGTGTGACTACACGAGCGCTGACTTCCCCGTGCATAGACGATCCCGCTACAGTCTCCATTTCTTCCTGAACTGTCTCAGCAGCATTACGCCTTGTGCCCGGTCGGCCACTACGGGTTCTATCATCTAAACAACCCGTGGCTTCGAACTTCGAAATCATTCTCATCACACCTGCATTTGTCAACGGACCTTTACCCGTTCGAATCCCCTTCCTATGGCGATAGGATCGTAACGCTGAACTAGCACATTCCCCATTCTGATAATACAGCTTCACTAAAGCGTCTTTTCAGGTAACGTCAACATGCTGCGACTGGCGCATCTGATTCTCTCTCTTATTACAGCTCCTTTTATACACGATTGTCCTGCGCAATCACTGACGTTTTGCTGTCCAGAGCTATCTGTCGGACATTTTGTGAACTTTTTTTTTTGGTTCTAATGAAACCGCATGTCATTCCAAGCATGTGTGTCAAGAGCTATCTGTCGGACATTTTGTGAACTTTTTTTTTTTGGTTCTAATGAAACCGCATGTCATTCCAAGCATGTGTGTCAATTTTTACCTCTCTATCTACATTATTCCTTGGTTTATTAAGTTTTCAAATTTATACTGACTTCTTGATCACCCGGTATTATCCGGTTATCCTTGCGGCCACGCTACAATACAAGCCGGCCGCCGCTGTGTTCTGCTTCAGCGCTCAGGTACCCCGACCGTCGTCTTGGCTGCTTCCTGTGTCAAGCAGGACCAACACACCTGTGCGGGCTTTTCCTCCCTTCACTTACGCCTGTCGTTTCATTTCCACTGGCGTTCCAACCTCTACTTGTATAGGCAATCATTCATTTTGCCGTTTTGATAATAAAGACACTCCTTTGCCTTTCATGCAATAAGCGTTAACAACTTTTTGCAAGGTGTACGTGATAATGTCAGTCTTCTTCAAATATTCATATATACGATGTACAACCTATCAAATGATAAGTAATTCCGGTTATAAATCACCGCAAAGTATGTAGATGAGTGCCTCTAAGTTGCGAAATTATAGCCACCTTATAAGGTGATAAATTAAAACGTCAGGACTGATGCTGAATTTCTACTGTATGAACAGCGAAAATACAATAAATAATAATTTTTTTCACTTCACTATTTTTGGTGGGGCGCCGGCGACAAAAAGTTTTGGAAAGTTTTGAAAATATGTGTAAAGTTTGTTGGAAGTGACTAAGTGCCCTCACTGTAAATATGTGGAATCTCTATACATAAAAGGCAATGCCCTGACTGACTCACTCACTGACCCATCATCGCCCAGCCCAAACAACTAAGGATGCAAAATTGAAATTTGCAAAGGATGTTGATCTGTTACTGTAGGCGTTGTTTAAAAGCGGATTTTTTTGTAATTTTTTACCTAAGGGACTGAAATGGGGGATGAAAGGCTTTATGAAAATATATGGCTGCTAAGACAATTTTGAAGAAAGAACTACGAAAACTGGTATTTGATTTCTTGGACAGAAATTTAAAAAAATAACTATTTCGGCGTTTTTGGAAATTCAACCCCAAAGCGGGTTAGATAGTGGATGAACGTTTAAACCAGTAAGTATAGAAACTTGAAATTTTGAGGGGGTGTTGCGTCGCCTAAGAATGGCTTTTAGGGAATTCCACCCTAAGGCGGTGAAATATGGGATGAATGGTTTCATAAAAATATGTCGCTATAAAGATAGAGCTACGAAAATTGGTATTTGGTTTCTTACTCAGAAATAAAGAAGTTGTATATCGACATTTTTAGAAACAACCCCTAAACGGGTGAAATAAGGGGTGAAAGTTTTTATAAAAATCCATGAAATTTTGTATTTGGCTTAACGCTTAGAAATTAAAAAATACGTATTTCAATGTTTTTCGAAATTCAACCTCTAAGGGAGTGAAATGGGGGACGAAAGTTTTTATGGAACTATTTCATTAGGAAAGTATTTATTTCATCCCCTTAGAGACCGAAATTCCAAAAATAATGTGACGCGTATTCTTTTTAATTTCTATCCGAGAAGCCAGATACATATTTTCATAGATTTAGATTCAAAAACGCTTTCATAATGAATCATTTCCATAAAAACATTCATCCCCTACTTCACCCCCTTAGGAGCTGAATTGCCTAAAGCAATGAAACACTTATTTCTGACAGAGAACCTAAATACGAATTTTCGTAGATTTAGGTTTAGAAATACGGCCGTATGGAAATGTTTTTCATAGCAGTCTTCATCCTCTATTTCACCCCCTTAGAGACTGAATTCTCAAAAACTCTGAAACACATTTTTTTAAATTTCTGACTCTGAAGTCAAATACCCATTTTTATAGATTTACGGTTATCCACTTGTTTCACTGTTCTCTGCTGGTCTGTTTCGTTTGTACTTACAATACTCAAAACGCCTGCGGCTGCTGTATATATTATGATGCGAGCCAGCAACCGTTATGTTCCGAGGAGCCTTCGTTGCTAATGATAAATGGATGGAAAGTCGCCAAGGGGATCCGACGCCGTATCAACCCGGACCGGCAAGCAAAAGATTAGTTGACTCAAGTACACTTTAAATAAATATACTTTACTGAGCTTGTTGCTGTAGAAATGCTACACTGTTGACAAGTTTTGACAGTTGTGGCCCGACACAGCCGTGCGTCTGTGTAACACTGAATGTTCGCCGGTAGAGCTAGTGCTACACCAACTAGTAACGTGAAACTAATCTCGAACTAGAAGAAGACACCCAGGTGCCCGCCGCTTATAACACCGTCCTGGCGGTCTTCATTGGTCGGTAGCCTGGAGGTTCTTCATTGTTCACGTCTATAGAAACATTTGACTATATACTTGAAGGCATAAGGAGACGATATGATTCGCCATTGCAACTTCAGGGAATATATCAGTCCAGAAGAAAAAACCTACTATCACAATCAGGTAAGTCAACGTTAAAAACAGCTGATAGCCATTTTGTTATTGTGAGTGGCATAACTGGTCACATAATATTAGAATATTATACATAAATTCTGGCATCATTTATAAAAAAAATGGTTCAAATGGCTCTGAGCACTATGGGACTCAATTGCTGTGGTCATAAGTCCCCTAGAACTTAGAACTACTTAAACCTAACTAACCTAAGGACATCACACACATCCATGCCCGAGGCAGGATTCGGACCTGCAACCGTAGCAGTCGCACGGTTCCGGAATGCGCGACTAGAACCGCGAGACCACCGCGGCCGGCGGCATCATTTATAGTAAAATATATTTATTAACATAGACATACATTTGTTACTGTTCCTTCGCAGTAATATTAGATATTATTAGCAAATAAGCAACTTTTAACGAGTATCTGTGTATGATCTGAAAATCACAATGAAACAATTGTTGGGTTCAGGACTAACAAATATCAGCGTTGAATGTGATGAGGAAAATTCTGGAAAATAAACGTCTACTTTATACATAAAAACATATTAACTGTACATTAGAGATAGCCCGTTAAAATGAATTGCCATCGGATTGTTGGGCAGGAGGACACGTTTGAACTACGCTCACAAGTAGATCCTTGGCATAATTAGAAGCACCTGGTGATGGGTTAACTGACGGTTGTAACGATGGTAAAGCACATCCAGTGTGTGTGTCTGTATAAAACATTACGATCTCTCATCATTTTTGAAGTTGTGAGCTTCAAAGGCTTTGGTGACGTCCCCCAAGATTTTGATACGTAGTCTCATTTTCTCCAGTTGATCCAGTTGTTTGACTGATGGCAGTAAACTCATGAAGAAGGATCAGTCGTCATCATCCTGAGATTTCTGTTTTCGAGAAAAATGTTGTTCAAATATGTCGATCTTTCTTTTCTCAATATCCAGTGCCTGTGAGCCATAATCATATTTTTTTACATGACATTTTGGTCTGTTTGTGTCTGTTTTCACAGAAGACGTAGGAGCAAATGCCTCTCGTTCTTCTGAAGAGACAAACATTTCACCATCATTTGTACGTTTCTCACTTGCTGTGGTTGGAATTCGATCACTCGGAGAAGGCTCATTCTCTTTCTCTGCGGCAGGCAAGTTTCCTGAGCTGGACCAAGGTGTTATGATGTCTTTCAAAAACTGCAAGCTTTTTAAATAGGGCCATTTATCAGATGCAGTAGCTTCCTGACTGCTCTTGGAGTCGTGCTGAGTGATTATACAGTAGGTAAGTGTGTCTCGGCAGTTGTGGATGCGTTATGGAGGAATTTCTGTGAGCGACATCTGCCTGTTCCTGATGCGACAAATTTTGAAGAAATAGCGAGAGGATCCCACGAGCGGCGGAATTTTGTTCATTCAGTTGGATGCATTCATGGCAAGCATATTCGAACTAAATCTCCAGAATAAAGTGGAAGTACGTTTTTTAACTACAAAAAGTTTTTCAATAGTTTTACATGCTGTGCCGGGCTACCGTGGTCGATCTATTTTTATATATGTGGGAGGTTATGGAAAACAGAGAGTGACGGAGGAACGTTCAAAACTGGTTCAAATGGCTCTGAGCACTATGGGACTTAACATCTTAGGTCATCAGTCCCCTAGAACTTAGAACTACTTAAACCTAACCAACCTAAGGACATCACACACATCCATGCCCGAGGCAGGATTCGAACCTGCGACCGTAGCAGTCCCGCGGTTCCGGACTGCAGCGCCTAGAACCGCACGACCACCGCGGCCGGCACGGAGGAACGTTTTCGGCTTTTACTTTGTCTGCATTCTTGGAGAACTGTCATGGTACGCTACCGCAACCTTCGCCTGCCGAAGGAGTTACTGCAGATATGCCATTTGTCTTGCTTGAAGATGATACATATCCTTTGAAAACTTATCTCATGAAACCTTATTCCAAACGACATCTCTTATACGAAGAAAAAGTTTTCAATTAGAGGCTATCATGGACTAGAAGATGTGTGAAGTGTGCTTTCGGTATCATGACTGCCAAGTGGCGTTTACTGGGAAAATGTATTAAAACAGCACCTGGAAAACTGGAGAGACAGTGAAATGTATTTGCTTACTTCGCAATATAATTATTGACCGAGAAGGTGATGACTTCATCAACTCCGCAAGTTTGGAAGTGCATCACCTCGCCAACAAAGTGGGTCATTAAGAACGTCCAACAGACCGTCACAACAGGCTCAAATAATCAGAGAGATATTCAAGTCATACTTTAATGGGATTGGCGCCGTTCCGTGGCAAAATGACCGCATCGAGTAACATTTTAGTAATTAAAAGCTTATTTCTTTTTGACAGTTTGACAAAAACGTATATGTTAAAAGTAATATGATTGAAATTAATGCTGATTTGTAGTAACATGTTGTGATTTGAAAGCAAGCATTAAAACTATTGCAACGTACACTATTGGCCATTAAAATTGCTACACCACGAAGATGACGTGCTACAGACGCGAAATTTAACCGACAGGAAGAAGATGCGGTGATATGCAAATGATTAGCTTTTCAGAGCATTCACACAAGGTTGGCGCCGGTGGCAACACCTACAACGCGCTGACATAAGGGAAGTTTCCAACCGATTTCTCATACACAAACAGCAGTTGACCGGCGTTGCATGGTGAAACGTTGTTGTGATGCCTCGTGTAAGGAGGAGAAATGCGTACCATCACGTTTCCGACTTTGATAAAGGTCGGATCTTAGCCTATCGCGATTGCGGTTTATCGTATCGCGACATTCCTGCTAGCGTTGGTCGAGATCCAGTGACTGTTAGCAGAATATGGAATCGGTGGGTTCAGGAGGGTAATACGGAACGCCGTGCTGGATCCCAACGGCCTCGTATTACGAGCAGTCCAGATGACAGGCATCTTATCCGCATGGCTGTAACGGATCGTGCAGCCACTTCTCGATTTCTGAGTCGACAGATGGGGACGTTTGCAAGACAACAACCATCTGCACGAACAGTTCGATGACGTTTGCAGCAGCATGGACTATCAGCTCGGGGACCTTGGCTGTGGTTACCCTTGACACTGCATCACATACAAAACGTCACTTTTTCGGATGAATACAGGTTCTGTTTTCAGCATCATGATGGTCGCATCCGTGTTTGGCGACATCGCGGTGAACGCACATTGGATGCGTGCATTCGTCATCGCCATACTGCACTATCACCCGGCGTGATGGTATGGGGTGCCACTGGTTACACGTCTCGGTCACCTCTTGTTCGCATTGACGGCTCTTTGAACAGTGGACGTTACATTTCAGATGTGTTACGACCCGTGCCTCTACCCTTCATTCGACCCCTGCGAAACCCTACATTTCAGCAGCATAATGCACGACCGCATGTTGCAGGTCCTGTACGGGCCTTTCTGGATACATATAATGTTCGACTGCTGCGCTTGCCAGCACATTCTCCAGATCTCTCACCAACTGAAAACGTCTGGTCAATGGTGGCCGAGCAACTGGCCAGTCACTACTCTTGATGAACTGTGGTATCGTGTTGAAGCTGCAAGGGTAGCTGTACCTGTACACGGCATCGAAGCTCTGTTTGACTCAATGCCCAGGCGTATCTAGGCGGTTATTACGGCCAGAGGTGGTTGTTCTGTGCACTGATCAGGATCTGTGCACCCAAATTGCGTGAAAATGTAATCACATGTCACTTCTAGAATAAGATATTTGTCCAACGAATGCCCGTTTATCATCT
This sequence comes from Schistocerca nitens, assembly GCF_023898315.1. Classification (NCBI taxonomy): domain Eukaryota; kingdom Metazoa; phylum Arthropoda; class Insecta; order Orthoptera; family Acrididae; genus Schistocerca; species Schistocerca nitens. Next base: position 979,063,551 of record NC_064615.1, on the reverse strand, counting down.
GCATTTCTTCTTGGTGTGGGAATTTTAATGGCCAGTAGTGTAATTTCGATATTTACCTTTGGCTGATAGTTGCTCCGCAGTAGATTTCCACAATTCTCGCTTAATATCCCGGGTATGGTAGCCTTTAATCGTCTGGTCCCAGTAGCGAGCCTCATTCCTCACGAGATGAATTAGAAATTCCTTGTAGATCATCCCGCTCGTGATGCGCCACTGGACTGCACTGCCTGACTGGACATAAACATGTTTGGTCGGCCACTCCGGCAGTCCGGCGGCGGATGACGTCGTAGCGTGCGTCTCCCTACAATGTAGGCACGTGCATCAGCCACCTGGTGTTTGTTTTTTACTCCTGCGTTAGCTGGCGCCGGAACGGATCGAAACGATGACTTCCGGATGTTCCACACATGGAGCACCTGCTCCTTCGGCGTGACAATGACAGAGCACACACGAATGCTGCGACATCTGCAACAATCCCACGCCTTCTCTTCCCTGTCATCGATCATCCTCCGTACAGTTCCGACTTGACTCCATGTGGTTTTCACCTGATTTCAAAACTTAAAGAACGTCTTCGATGACGTAATTTATAATAGTGATGAAGCGGTGCAAGTACAGGTGACGTTGTGGTTCTCTCAACAAACAAGGAGAGGTCCCAGCAGTGGGATAGACTTTTTCATACCATCTATACGGTGCAGTAGGCATCACGCCATGCGGCTATTTATCCTGGTGGGCCTCGTTTGCGAGTAACTGATAAGGGCAGAAAAAAATCGTAATTTTACGTTACGCTCAATTTGTTATACAAGAGTGGATGCGTTGTGTAATGGATAGATTAGGGTTCACATAGAGAAGGTTGTGGGTTCGAATCTTGTTTGATGCTTCAAATCTTTTTATTTTTATCGGAATGACAATAATAATTTTTTTTTCAATTAGAAATTTGAAATGTAATTTTTTATCCTTTTGTAACATCATTTTAATCATAGTACGAATGTTTTCATTTATTCTAACTTTTTTCTTGATGTCATACTCTTTGAACTTGGAATTTTTGTGAATGTTAATTTAATTATATTGGAACAAATAAGCCCTCGGTCTTCAGAATTAGACTAACTGTTCTAAAACATGTTAGGTATATAGTACATTAATAAAATTGAAGTTTGTACTGACTGGAAAAGATGCAGGGTTTGCAACCCTTGTTCACAGTACGAGCAGCCCTTAGCGGCTCACCGGCCTGTGTGGCCAAGCGGTTCTAGGCGCTTCAGTCTGGAACCGCGCGATCGCTCCGGTCGCAGGTTCGAATCCTGCCTCGGGCATGGATGTGTGTGATGTCCTTAGGTTAGTTAGGTTTAAGTAGTTCTAAGTTCTAGGGGACTGATGACCTCAGGTGTTAAGTCCCATAGTACTCAGAGCCATTTGAACCTTAGCGGCTCGCCATCTCACAACTGTTCATGACGTCGCCTTTCCGGCTTAGATCATTTTTAATGTGTGACTTGTAAGTACTGCATATTTTCCAGTCAGTACAAACTTTAATTTTATTAATGTACTATATACCTAACATGTTTTAGAACAGTTACTCTAATTCTGAAGACGACGCTCATAGTAGCGTCGAAACCAGGCCAATTTTGACTTAATATTTGTGACCGAGAGCTTATTTGTTCCAATATAATTCTGATACGGTCACTGAACCTTAGCAGCTATGTTCAAAGTTTTACGTTAATTTAACTATATTTATCTATAATAATATTTAAATATTTAAAAAATACGAAATAAGCTATTTCTATTGACTGTGCATTGGTGACAAAAACATAGTTTTCGTTGGAAGACGTGCATTTTCTTTGGAAGGTAATCGACATACAGACATTTAAAACATAGCTTAAGTTCCTTTTGCACTATGGACAAGTGATTATAACTGAAACAAAATTCAAGCAAACGGAGGAATGTAAATAACGGATGCAAAAACATGGACGAAAAAATGGGATGACGAAACGACAGAAATTAAATCGAAAGTAGTACATAAAATTAATTAAAATCTCTTGAACGAAGATTTCAAGGGGAAAAATAATGACAGGAAGAAAAATGAGAGCAAAGAAAGAAGTTGATTTGATGATTAAAATGACGTGACAGAGGAACAGAAATAAAAAATACAATCAAGCCAATTAACTGAATATTATTAATGATCAAAGTCATTTCGATAGGAATTCAGAAATAAAAAAAAACCGAAATACCTGACTAGATTTGAACCTTCAAGGTCGTGCGGTAGCGTTCTCGCTTCCCACGCCCGGGTTCCCGGGTTCGATTCCCGGCGGGGTCAGGGATTTTCTCTGCCTCCTGATGGCTGGGTGTTGTGTGCTGTCCTTAGGTTAGTTAGGTTTAAGTAGTTCTAAGTTCTAGGGGACTGATGACCATAGCTGTTAAGTCCCATAGTGCTCAGAGCCATTTTGAACCTTCAACTTCCTGTACGGGAAAGCCTTACCCTAGTCATTGCACCACGTAACTAATAAATATACCGTAATTTCTTTAACGCTATTGGGCATCACTCAAAATTCCGAAATATTTTTTCATCAATTACTCGTAAACGAGGTTCCACCAGGGTTAATGGCTGCAGGGTAGTGGTGAAACAGAGATAAGGTTGTCGCTCCGTCAACAAAGTCAAACATTCTGGAGCGACGGTATCAATAAACTGATCTCTCGTTGAGAGAAGTGGGTGCGCTGCCATCGTAAGTATGTTGAAAAATAAATACACACTGAAAAAAGATGTTGAATGTTAATAAAGTTAATTTTCTTTAAAATCTTTAAGATTTTTCCCATAAAATATTTGGACGCACTACTTTTCAGCATGCCCTCGTAAAATCACAGAAAGAATAATAATACGGGAAGTATAATAGTCTTCTGCCCGTGATACACTAGAAAGGAGTAAGTAAAAGAAGAGAATGAATACTAAGAATGTGAAAAACTATTCGGAAAAATAGAAATAACAAATTGGCAAACATAATTTTACAGCCAGACGTATAAAAACTGATTGGTAACAAGTATTCTTGAGGTATTTGCTCATTCATACGGATCGTCTCATTCGTGTGAAATCAAATCCACTACCCTGTGTCGCTTATGTGCACTTTTTTCCGACTGCGATGTGTGCCAAAATCACATGAAAGCCTTTCCGCAAAGTACGAGGTGTGTGGGAAAAGTAACAAGACTGGTTTCTTATCTACCACAGTTTTTATGTAATCATTGACCATTTCAGAGTAGTTCCCTTCGGCAGCTATAAGCCGGCGGAGTCGTTTTTCCCAGATCGGTCACATTCCTTAGAATGTTCTCCAGAGGCCCAAAATGATGATTTTTTTAAAGAAATTTTTCAGTTCCGGGAAAAATAAAAATGTCACAAGGACTCAGATCAGGTGAATGGGGATGAGGAGTGGTGAGGGGGTGGGAACAACAGGAATGCCTTTTGAAGTCAAAAATTCCGTAATAGAAGTGGGCACGTGACATAGGGCGTTGTCATGATGGAGCATCCACTTGTCTGCGATGTCGGGTCTCACACATTCAACCATTTCCTGTTCCTTTCAAGGACATCTTTGTGAAACACTTGGTTGGAATTGCTTAACGTCGGTCTGATCTCACAAGAGCAAGCACACGTTCGACATTTTCGTCTGTTTTTGAAAGTGAAGATACCCCTTAGCGAGGTTCGTCTTCAACATCTTTCCGGCCTTCCAAAACTGCTTTGTGCCAGTGAAAAACTTGTGCTCTTGGTAAGGAATGCTCCCCATAGGCCTTTTTCAACTTTTCAAAGGCCACACGCGTGAATTCTGCTAGTTTAATACAGAACTTGATGGAGTAACGTTGCTCTAAATTTCGCTGTTCCATTTCCGTAACACAAAACAAAAACACAACTTTATTGATGGCTCTCTCAAATATGACGTGATGGCTGTAGGGAGCTGAAACTCGAACCGAGCATCTGGATGGAATGAACACACAAGCCAGCACAAGTAGGACAACCCAACGTTGCCAGGTAGCTTGCAGTGTTGTCACTCTCATTGCTTTACTAACACACGTCGTATCCATCACTTCAATATAATATATCTTTAGGATCTGTGAATTTTTATCCCTTTTACCCTTGGGTGGAAGATGGCTTGATGGTTGATTGTCACTGTTCATCTTGTCTGTCAGTTCTCGGGTCCACTCATGTGTCTCATTATTGATCAAGAGATAACTGGGCTTCAGCTTATCTTAAATGTCTTGATAAACACAGAGAACCATTCATGTCAAAACAACACTCCTTCCTGTGATTTATCCCACGGTATTCTTTTACACAAGTGTTTCGTGGGAGTCCACACCCTTTCCTGTGCAAGTATAACAGGATACAATACTTCGCCGGAAATTTTCGACTTCTTCCAGTTAACACGAGATTTTCCATTGCCCGGAATCCAAAGAAGTGTTGCAATGCAACAGTCATCTCTTGAATAAAAGAATACGAAGCAGACAAACTGAAAGTAATTTTAAGCAAGATTGGCAGCATTGACAGAAAAATTAAACACATTGCTATGCTTAGTAGAAGACTGGCAGAAGTGCGATGTGCTGAATATAGTAGGTTATAGCAATATTATTTTATGTATGTATTAGGCTAAGAATATCTGTATAGCGTACTGAACACATACTTTCATTTTAAATGTGAATTGTCGAAAACATGGGCTAATAAAAGCAGCAATTGTTCACTTTTTGCACTCAAATATAATAGCGAATAAATGAATGTGATTTGATTTTGTAGACAAAACGTAACGTTCATAATAGTTTGTGCACCTCCTTATATGCCTGTACCAATGGAATTTATGACATTAACAAATCTCATACGACCTTACCAAGTGACTTAATATAAGGGTGGCAGACTATTTGAAGCGACATGAATATGACGCTTAAACGTGATCCCATATGTATATAAAATGTTAATGATTCATGCAAATGGTCTTTGGATGTATGGTGAGTTTGTATTTTATGTCATTCGTCCATTTTGGGTTAGTCTGTTGCGAATGGGGGCCAGTAAACTTATGAGGTGTTCGATATTTTAAGAAAGTCTGTGAGGGCTAAGAGATCTAAATATACTATACAGTAGCTAAGTCGTAGAATAAGTAACACAAGACTGATGGACTGAAAGTGGGCAGGGAATAATAATTCATGACAAAACAAATGAAGCAACAGAATCAATGTGAATCATATACGTGTGAGTAGAGATTGAGGAGTTGTCAGAATCCATGCAAGAAAGGTGGTTGCACGAACGGTATGTGGTAATGCGAAATATCGGTACACTGTTTATTTTCACGTGTGAGTAGAGATTGAGGAGTAGTCAGAGTCCATGCAAGAAAGATGGTTGCACGAACGGTATGTGGTAACGCGAAATATCGGTACACTGTTTATTTTCGCTCGTTTAAACACTACACTAAATCTGAACGACAATGTTAAGCTGAAACTAAGACTGATGCACTATAGCCACGTTTGGTATACGAAACAGTGTGAATTAACACATCAACAAACATTGCGAAAAGTGAAATAAATGATAAATGACATACAAAATATTTGCACCGTCTTGGTTTCCGAATCGTGTCATAATATTCGGTTCAATACAAACAACAGCACAACTACTCGATCACTGAACCGGATATAATGGCCACAGTCTTCAAACACAATACTTGGTAGACTACTTTATTATGTGACGTTTTAGACTAATGTCTACTTACAGTTTTTACCTACCCCTGCTTAGTGTTTCGGTTCTATTTTAACTATTAAAGCAGCATAATAGAAGCAACTGGTCCTACTGAATAACAAGTTAGGTTGGAGTTACACTTGCTAAACCAATGAAGAAGCGCTAACTGCCTACTACTTTTCAGACACAAAGGACTTACAGACATTGGCTGCAAGCGAGCATTGATTGAAATCAATGCAGAAAGTTGAAAATTTGTGCTGGACCAAGATTCGAACCCAGGTCTCCTGCTTACTTGGCAGATGTTCTGACCACCAAGCCATCCGGACACAGTTGTCATTGCAACTGTACGGGCTACCTTAGTATGCCTCTCATCAGTCCCAGTCACGACCTACTCACACCATAATAATGTTGTGCCCCTTGCCCATTATCCACATTACTCGCAGGATTTCACTGATTCCCGTCCGAGTCCGAGCCTCGTATGCACCTGCACTGAAGAGATCACTCGCCGTCTCACCTATATAATACTTTTCACCTACATATGCATTAAGCACAAGTTTCCAAATTTATTTTCAGAATTGAAAAATTTGGCTGGCAAAATTAATTTATAGTTGAGTACTTATCTGATTACGTTGGCTACAGTCGTGTAAATCACGTAGAAAGTTCTTCTTCATGGTCCCAAGAACTTATGTGGAACTTGCGAAAACCCGAAGAATCGATTTCTTATTATAGTGTTCGAAAGCGAAGTTATTGTTACATTACAACGTCCTGGCCGGCCGAAGTGGCCGCGCGGTTCTGGCGCTGCAGTCTGGAACCGCGAGACCGCTACGGTCGCAGGTTCGAATCCTGCCTCGGGCATGGATGTGTGTGATGTCCTTAGGTTAGTTAGGTTTAACTAGTTCTAAGTTCTAGGGGACTAATGACCTCAGCAGTTGAGTCCCATAGTGCTCAGAGCCATTTGAACCATTTTTTTGAACAACGTCCTGTACTTTAAGGACTTCAGTTCAAAAAATTCTTTTCATCGTCTGTTTCCCGAGCTCAGCCTCGGAATAAACCGCCATGAACTCTCAGTTAGAAGTACTTCTTCCCAGAACTGCGCTGCACCAGTTTTGGTGCCAAAACAAAGAAAATAGATATTTAAAGAATCACTTAAATGACATCAATTCCCGTAATTTATTGATTTTCAATGTAATCATACCTTTAAAACAAGCAATTTTAAACTGCTTATTTTCTTTCCTTTTATAACGAATATTTTTAGTTGTGTTTTTATGGATTTTGTTGTTGTTGTGGTCTTCAGTCCTGAGACTGGTTTGATGCAGCTCTCCATGCTACTGTATCCTGTGCAAGCTGCTTCGTCTCCCAGTACCTACTGAAACCTACATCCCTCTGAATCTGCTTAGTGTATTCATTTCTTGGTCTCCCTCTACGATTTTTACCCTCCACGCTGCCCTCCAATACCAAATTGGTGATCCCTTGATGCCTCAGAACATGTCCTACGAACCGATCCCTTCTTCTTGTCAAGTTGTGCCACAAACTCCTCTTCTCCCCAATTCTATTCAATACCCCCTCGTTAGTTATGTGATCTACCCATCTAATCTTCAGCATTCTTCTGCAGCGCCACATTTCGAAAGCTTCTATTCTCTTCTTGTCCATACTAGTTATCGTCCATGTTTCACTTCCATACATGGCTACAATCCATACAAATACTTTCAGAAACGACTTCCTGACACCTAAATCTATACTCGATGTTAACAAATTTCTCGCCGGCCGTGGTGGCGCTACAGTCTGGAACCGCGCGGCCGCTACGGTCGCAGGTTCGAATCCTGCCTCGGGCGTGGATGTGTGTGATGTCCTTAGGTTAGTTAGGTTTAAGTAGTTCTACGTTCTAGGGGACTGATGACCTTAGAAGTTAAGTCCCATAGTGCTCAGAGCCATTTTTGAACAAATTTCTCTTCTTCAGAAACGCTTTCCTTGCCATTGCCAGTCTACATTTTATATCCTCTCTACTTCGACCATCATCTGTTATTTTGCACCACAAATAGCAAAACTCCTTTACTATTTTAAGTGTCTCATTTCCTAATCTAATCCCTTAGCATCACCCGATTTAATTCGACTACATTCCATTATACTCATTTTGCTTTTGTTGATGTTAATCTTATATCCACCTTTCAAGACACTGTCCACTCCGTTCAACTGCTTTTCCAAGTCCTTTACTGTCTCTCACAGAATTACAATGTCATCGGCGAACCTCAAAAGTTTTATTTCTTCTCCATGGATTTTAATACCTACTCCGAATTTTTCTTTTGTCTCTTTCACTGCTTGCTCAATATACAGATTGAATAACATCGGGGATAGGCTACAACCCTGTCTCACTCCCTTCCCAACCACTGCTTCCCTTTCATGTCCCTCGACTATTGTAACTCTCATCTGGTTTCTGTACAAGTTGTAAATAACCTTTCGCTCCCTGTATTTTATCCCTGCCACCTTTAGAATTTCAAAGAGTGTATTCCAGTCCACATTGTCAAAAGCTTTCTCTAAGTCTACAAATGCTAGAAATGTAGGTTTGCCTTTTCTTAATCTAAAGATAAGTCGTAGGGTCAGTGTTGCCTCACGTGTTCCAACATTTCTACGGGATCCAAACTGCTTCCCCGAGGTCGGCTTCTACTAGTTTTTTCCATTCGTCTGTAAAGAATTCGTGTTAGTGTTTTGCAGCCGTGACTTATTAAACTGATAGTTCAGTAATTTTCACATATGTCAACACCTGCTTTCTTTGGGATTGGAATTATTATATTCTTCTTGAAGTCTGAGGATATTTCGCCTCTCTCATACATCTTGCTCACCAGATGGTAGAGTTTATCAGGACTGGCTCTCCCAAGGCTGTCAGTAGTTCTAATGGAATGTTGTCTACTCCTGGGGCCTTGTTTCGACTTAGATCTTTCAGTGCACTGTCAAACTCTTCACGCAGTATCATATCTCCCATTTCATCTTCATCTGCATCCCCTTCCATTTCCATAATATTGTCCTCCAGTACATCGCCCTTCTGTAGACCCTCTATATACTCCTTCCACCTTTCTGCATTCCCTTCTTTGCTTAGAACTAGGTTTCCATCTGAACTCATGATATTCATACAAGTGGTTCTCTTTTCTCTAAAGGTCTCTTTAATTTTCCTGTAGGCAGTATCTATCTTACCCCGAGTGAGATAAGCCTCTACATCCTTACATTTGTCCTCTTGCCATCCCTGCTTAGCCATTTTGCACTTCCTGTCAATCTCATTTTTGAGACGTTTGTATTCCTTTTTGCCTGCTTAATTTACTGCATTTTTATATTTTTTCCTTTCATCAATTAAATTCAATATTTCTTGTGTTATCCAAGGATTGCTACTAGCCCTCGTCTTTTTACCTACTTGATCCTCTGCTGCCTTCACTACGTCATCCCTCAAAGCTACCCATTCTTCTTCTACTGTATTTCTTTCCCCCATTCCTGTAATTGTTCCCTTATGCTCTCCCTGAAACTCTGTACAAGCTACGGTTTAGTCAGTTTATCCAGATCCTATCTCCTTAAATTCCCACCTTTTTACAGTTTCTTCAGTTTTAATCTACAGTTCATAACCAACAGAGTGTGGTCAGAGTCCACATCTGCCCCTGGAAATGTCTTACAATTTAATACCTGGTTCCTAAATCTCTGTCTTACCATTATATAATCTATCCGAAACCTGCCAGTATCTCCAGGCTTCTTCCATGTATACAACCTTCTTTCATGATTCTTGAACCAAGTGTTAGCTATGATTAAGTTATGCTCTGTGCAAAATTCTACCAAGTGGCTTCCTCATTCATTTCTTACCCCCAATCCATATTCACCTACTACGTTTACTTCTCTCCCTTTTCCTACTGCCGAATTCCAGTCACCCATGACTATTACATTTTCGTCTCCCGTCACTAACTGAACAATTTCTTTTATTTCATCATACATTTCATCAATTTCTTCGTCATCTGCAGAGCAAGTTGGCATATAAACTTGTACTACTGTAGTAGGCGTGGGCTTCTTGTCTATCTTGGCCACAATAATGCGTTCACTATGCTGTTTGTAGTAGCTTACCCGCACTCCTATTTTTTTATTCATCATTAAACCTACTCCTGCATTACCCCTATTTGATTTTGTATCTATAATCCTGTATTCGCCTGACCAAAAGTCTTGTTCCTCCTGCCACCGAACTTCACTAATTCCCACTATATCTAACTTTAACCTATCCATTTCCCTTTTTTAATTTTCTAACCTACGTGCCCGATTAAGGGATCTAACATTCCACGCTCCGATCCGTAGAACGCCAATTTTCTTTCTCCTGATAACGACATCCTCTTGAGTAGTCCCCGCCCGGAGATCCGAATGGGGGACTATTTTACCTCCGGAATATTTTACCCAAGAGGACGCCATCATCATTTAACCATACAGCAAAGCTGCATGCCCTCGGAAAAAATTACAGCTGTAGTTTCCCCTTGCTTTCAGCCGTTCGCAGTACCAGCACATAAAGGCCGTTTTGGTTAGTGTTACAAGGCCAGATCAGTCAATCATCCAGACTGTTGCCCCTGCAACTACTGAAAAGGCTGCTGCCCCTCTTCAGGAACCACACGTTTGTTTGGCCTCTCAACAGATACCCCTCCGTTGTGGTTGTTCCTACGGTACGGCTATCTATGGGTTTTAATCTGACAAAAACATAGTTGTAATATTTCAATGTAATAATTGCGAAAGTTTTAATTAAACATTTGAAATTATACAGCAGATTAGTCCAGTCCTGTTGATTGACAAATAATCAAATTAGTTTAATTCCGACACGAATTTTGTTATAGAACTTTATTCTATTTGTGAAGGAAGTTTTCTCTAAATTTACACACAGAGTAAATCAATTTTTACTAAAATATAGTTGTACGATAGTCCAGGACCCAAGTTTTGTATATAATTCAGACTGTTGCCACAGTTATGACTCTTTGACTTGTTTTTTAGATATGAAATCGGATGAGTACGGAATCTATCATTTGTACTGATCTGCAACGTAATTTTTACAATAGGGAGAGTACGTAGAGCAGCAAAAATCGTCAACTAAAAATGACGCCACATTCATCATTCTTTAGTTAACTAAGGAACCTGGGAGGTATGAAACAGTACATTACATGTCAGTGTATTTACTATTCTATTTTAATGTACAGCTATTTACTGAAGAATATCGTTTTCCTATAATCACAAAAAACTGCTAGTAAGCACCAAATAATCTGATGATCTGAAGAAACACATCATTTGTCATACTAACAACGTGAAGTTTAGTTCGCTACACTTCCAGCCAATCAATGAATTTGAAACGAAGGAAATCTGTATAGGGAGAAATAGCTACGTTTCGTAGCTCACCAAATAAGCTACCACAACTGTAGCTGAGGGGAAAACAACACAGACATGGTAATAGAACGTCGTCGTAACTGCCGTCTGCTTCACGTCTGCTGTGCAGAGAGCTACGTTAATTTAAGTATTAACTGTATTTTTCTTACTTTTCACTTCATTTTCCGTGTGTTTTTGCTTTTAGGAAGCATTAATTGTCGAGTGCTAGTGATAGTGTTCCATAGATTTCGTGTTTGTTTTCAATACAGTCAGAAAGAGTCCCTTTAGTCAACCATAGTGCCAGTAGTTCTAGTGTTTGTTTTCAATACAGTCCAGGGACAGGTAGTGCTATTTTCATTGTTTTCTACAGGAAGTGTCTAGCAACCACAGTTTAGTCAACTATCAGCCGCCTTTAGTGAATTAGCAGTCTAGTTAGAAGTTGATTAACTCTCTACAGTAAATTGATTTCTTAGGATGGATAGGATGTGTGACTGTTGTGTACGGACGCAGGAGGAGCTGGCCACTGTTCGCGAACAGCTGAACGTGTTGATGGCCGCGGTCAGCCGTCTTCAGGCTGCTGCCTCGGAGTGTAGCGGTAGGGGGGAGTCTGGTGCGTCGCATGGTACACCCCAGGTGTTACATGCTTCACCCACTGTCCCTGCTGTCGAGACATCTTCGCGGGTACCGGGCGCGGTTGGGCCACCCTCTCCCCAAGGGGAGTGGCGGGTACAGCGGCGTTCGCGGCGCACGAGGCGGAGGGTCAATGTGGAAGCTGGCCGTGTGGCGTCGCCCGCTCTGCCTGTGAGTGGACATGCGGCCGCTCCTTCAGCAAGGTCCGACCAGGCACACGGGGGGAGGGGTTTATTAGTTATTGGGAGCTCCAACGTTAGGCGGGTGATGGAGCCCCTTAGGGAAATAGCGGAAAACTCGGGGAAGAAGGCCAGTGTTCACTCTGCCTGCTTGCCGGGGGGTCTCATCCGAGATGTTGAGGAGGCCCTGCCGGCGGCGATAGAGAGCACTGGGTGCACCCGACTGCAAATTGTTGCTCATGTCGGCACCAATGACTCCTGCCGTCTGGGTTCAGAGGTCATCCTCAGTTCGTACAGGCGGTTGGAGGAATTGATCAAGGCGGAAAGCCTCGCTCGCAGGGTGGAATCTGAGCTAACTATTTGCAGTATCGTTCCCAGAACCGATCGCGGTCCTCTGGTTTGGAGCCGAGTAGAGGGCTTAAACCAGAGGCTCAGACGATTCTGCGGAGATCTGGGGTGCAAAATTCTCGACCTCCGCTATCGGGTGGAGAAATGTAGGGTCCCCTTGAATAGGTCAGGCGTGCACTATACGCAGGAAGCGGCTACAATGGTAGCGGAGTACGTGTGGAGTGCACATGTGGGTTTTTTAGGTTAGAGAATTCCCTCCCTAGGGCCGACAAGACGCCTCCTGAGACGCGACAAGGTAGGAGTAGGCAAAATGCATAAGGGAATAACAATATTAATGTGCTAATACTAAAACTGCAGGAGCCTCTATAGAAAGGTCCCAGAACTGCTCTCATTAATAAACGGTCACAATGCCCATATAGTACTAGGGACAGAAAGTTGGCTGAAACCAGACTTAAACAGTAATGAAATCCTAAACTCAGATTGGAATGTATACCGCAGAGACAGGCTGGACAGTGAAGGGGGAGGCGTGTTTATAGCGATAAGAAGTGCAATAGTATCGAAGGAAATTGACGGAGATCCGAAATGTGAAATAATTTGGGTGAAGGTCACGGTTAAAGCAGGCTCAGACATGGTAATTGGATGTCTCTATAGGCCCCCTGGCTCAGCAGCTGTAGTGGCTGAGCACCTGAAGGATAATTTGTAAAATATTTCGAGTAGATTTCCCCACCATGTTATAGTTCTGGGTGGAGATTTTAATTTGCCGGATATAGACTGGGAGACTCAAACGTTCATAACGGGTGGCAGGGACAAAGAATCCAGTGACATTTTTTTAAGTGCTTTATCTGAAAACTACCTTGAGCAGTTAAACAGAGAACCGATTCGTGGTGATAACATATTAGACCTTCTGGTGACAAACAGACGCGAACTATTTGAAAAAATTAACGCAGAACAGGGAATCAGCGATCATAAAGCGGTTACTACATCGATGATTTCAGCCGTAAATAGAAATATTAAAAAAGGTAGGAAGATTTTTCTGATTAGCAAAAGTGACAAAAAGCAGAATACAGAGTACCTGACGGCTCAACACAAAAGTTTTGTCTCAAGTACAGATAGTGTTGAGGATCAGTGGACAAAGTTCAAAACCATCGTACAATATGCGTTAGATGAGTATGTGCCAAGCAAGATCGTAAGAGATGGAAAAGAGCCACCGTGGTACAACAACAGAATTAGAAAACTGCTGCTGAAGCAAAGGGAACTTCACAGCAAACATAAAAATAGCCAAAGCCTTGCAGACAAACAAAAATTATGCGAAGCGAAACGTAGTGTGAGGAGGGCTATGCGAGAAGCGTTCAATGAATTCGAAAGTAAAGTTCTATGTACTGACTTGGCAGAAAATCCTAAGAAATTTTGATCTTATGTCAAAGCGGTAGGTGGATCAAAACAAAATGGTACTGAAACAGAGGATGACAGACCAAAGGCCGAAATACGAAATGTCTTTTCCCAAAGCTGTTTCACAGAGGAAGACTGCTCTGTAGTTCCTTCTCTAGATTGTCGCACAGATGACAAAATGGTAGATATCGAAATAGACGACAGAGGGATAGAGAAACAATTAAAATCGCTCAAAAGAGGAAAGGCCGCTGGACCTGATGGGATACCAGTTCAATTTTACACAGAGTACGCGAAGGAACTTGCCCCCCTTCTTGCAGCGGTGTACCGTAGGTCTCTAGAAGAGCGTAGCGTTCCAAAGGATTTGAAAATGGCACAGGTCATCCCCCTTTTCAAGAAGGGACGTCGAACAGATGTGCAGAACTATAGACCTATATCTCTAACGTCGATCAGTTGTAGAATTTTGGAACATATATTATGTTCGAGTATAATGACTTTTCTGGAGACTAGAAATCTACTCTGTAGGAATCAGCATGGGTTTCGAAAAAGACGGTCGTGTGAAACCCAGCTCACGCTATTCGTCCACGAGACTCAGAGGGCCATTCCCAGGTAGATGCCATGTTTCTCGACTTCCGCAAGGCGTTCGATACAGTTCCCCATAGTCGTTTAATGAACAAAGTAGGAGCATATGGACTATCAGACCATTTGTGTGATTGGATTGACGAGTTCCTAGATAACAAAACGCAGCATGTCATTCTCAATGGAGAGAAGTCTTCCGAAGTAAGATTGATTTCAGGTGTGCCGCAGGGGAGTGTCGTAGGACCGTTGCTATTCACAATATACATAAATGACCTTGTGGATAACATCGGAAGTTCACTGAGGCTTTTTGCGGATGATGCTGTGGTATATCGAGAGGTTGTAACAATGGAAAATTGTACTGAAATGTAGGAGGATCTGCAACGAATTGACGCATGGTGCAGGGAATGGCAATTGAATCTCAATGTAGACAAGTGTAATGTGCTGCGAATACATAGAAAGATAGATCCCTTATCATTTAGCTACAATATAGCAGGCCAGCAACTGGAAGCAGTTAATTTCATAAATAATCTGAGAGTAGGCATTAGGAGTGATTTAAAATGGAATGATCATATAAAATTAATCGTCGGTAAAGCAGATGCCGGACTGAGATTCATTGGAAGAATCCTAAGGAAATGCAGTCCAAAAACAAAGGAAGTAGGTTACAGTACACTTGTTCGCCCACTGCTTGAATATTGCTCACCGGTGTGGGATCCTTACCAGATAGGGTTGATAGAAGAAACAGAGAAGATCCAACGGAGAGCAGCGCGCTTCGTTACAGGATCATTCAGTAATCGCGAAAGCGTTACGGAGATGATAAACTCCAGTGGAAGACTCTGCAGGAGAGACGCTCAGTAGCTCGGTACGGGCTTTGGTTGGAGTTTCGAGAACATACCTTCACCGAGGAGTCAAGCAGTATATTGCTCCCTCCTACGTATATCTCGTGAAGAGATCATGAGGATAAAATCAGAGAGATTAGAGCCCACACAGTGGTATACCGACAATCTTTCTTTCCACGAACAATACGAGACTGGAATAGAAGGGAGAACCGATAGAGGTACTCAAGGTACCCTCCGCCACACACCGTCAGGTGGCTTGCGGAGTATGGATGTAGATGTAGATGTAGAAAGCAATAAAACTCTTTCCCAACACAGAAGAAACCACTTACACAATTATTACCACATATGAGTGAATGACAGCAAGAATCTTCAACACATTTGCTTTTTAAGTAAAAGTAATTACATCTACAAAGATGTATGGAGGCAGATTGCGTAGAACGCAAACACCCACTGAGGGCTATAGTGCCAAACAGGAAGGAAAAGAAGAAGCAAACGAACCTCCCGAATATGCTGTCAGTCACTCGTTAGTGACTTATACGATACACCGCACCTCGGCTACCTTTAGTATAGCACGTGATCCACCTAACTATACTACAAAGCTCAATACAGCGCATTCTGCTCCTGGAAATTTATTCTCATCATGTTAACCTAAAGGCAGAGGGATATCTTTATTTTGCACATTTTCACTCCTATTGTCTTATAAAATTATCAGCTGGTACAGTGTGCCTAAAGCAAATACTCTGTTTATTAAGTAGAAGAATACTGTGCAGTTTAGATAATCCACAGCTTTCAGAGGCCTCTTTAAGGATTTTGCAATTCGTATGTTCACTTACCACTAAGTTTGCTCCTTGATGGTTTTCTTTGCTGAAAGTAAAATCAGTTTCAGCCCAACTGTGATTTGCACAACCACAATAAAATACGAAAAAATAATTTTCATTTAGTCTTTGCCTCCCTCTGTAGGATTCAGAGTGGAGT
Organism: Schistocerca nitens; assembly: GCF_023898315.1. NCBI lineage: Eukaryota > Metazoa > Arthropoda > Insecta > Orthoptera > Acrididae > Schistocerca > Schistocerca nitens. The sequence goes on along the minus strand of NC_064615.1, from coordinate 979,047,577 downwards.
TATTTTTTATGGTACACAGATATTCAACAAATTTGTACCTAGAAACTGAGAATCTTAACAATTCAAAAGAAAGTACTAGCAGCGTACATCATTAACACACCTGTTCTACAAGTTATCTGACAATACAGATTCAAAGAATGAAAAATCCTGTGAGCTGTGTGGCAGGTAGAAGCGGTCATTATGAAGATGTATGACAAATAGTTGTTTTCTCTATACAAGCCTCAGTATAATGATGGAGGTGTCTATTTTCATAGGAAAAATACCACCGTAAACGACTAAATATTAAAATATCGAAAGCGGCTAATTCTTTGAATCTTTCCACATACTTGAATCTTCTTCTTCTTTATTGAATCTTCAGAACACATATAATGAATGACTGAATGAAATGAACACAAGTGATGACAAAAGTTGGCAGATATGGCATTTCAAGTTGTAAAATAAAAACACTTCAAGGACAGCCATTGCTTCCTTCTGTCACCGTCTACTTTAGCAACTCACAAATCAAGAAAATCTTCCACACTAAAGGTTGATTCTTACAAAAAATCAGGAGGAAACAGTAACCAGGCATTGTTAATAATGCCATCCATTAAAGGAAACAGACACTTTAATCCTAGAACAGCTGTTCACGTTTATGTTTCCATCTACTATGTCCTACACATTGAATGAAGGTTGTCTTTAGTTATGGAAAAAGTTTCTGGTGTGTGTTGTTCTACAGCCAGAAGCGACATAAAAAAGGACTATTTTACATTCAGACGAAATGATGACCTAAAGCAACTAAAGCAACTTTCTAGGACAAGAACTAAGTTCTTTTATTAGTGCTTACATAGAATTTCCTGCAATGTTTTTATGGAAATGTTGACTATTTTTGAAGACTTTATACTCTAATGAGCAAAGTCTAGCCGGCCGCGGTGGTCTCGCGGTTCTAGGCGCGCACTCCGGAACCGTGAGACTGCTACGGTCGCAGGTTCGAATCCTGCCTCGGGCATGGATGTGTGTGATGTCCTTAGGTTAGTTAGGTTTAAGTAGTTCTAAGTTCTAGGGGACTGATGACCACAGCAGTTGAGTCCCATAGTGCTCAGAGCCATTTGAGCAAAGTCTACAGTATCAGGAAAGTGTTGAAGTGTGCTTATAGGATTATAAACAGTGGCTTGCTGGTGATATTCCTTATTGTATGACTAATAAATAGCAAATAAATCACAGCCTGTCATTCGTAACAGTGTTTAGGGCCATTATTGGTTCCGGGAACCAATTATTTCGTCCATAAGACGTACGCACAAGTGCAATCATGCCAATGTTACGACACTTTCAATCTTCAAGGCTACGTTTAATGCGAAACTCCCAAAGAGGGGTGTAAATTACAAAATGATAAACTTCCGTCGTTTCATTTTTTCGTCGTTGTGGTTTACTGGAATGGTGGTAAATAGCCTTAGGACAACAAGTGTACCGGTCGTAGCTAGCCAGTACTATGGCCTCCCGTATTCCCCCGACTATGTGTCGCAATATTTAAAAGCTTTGGTGTAATCCAGCCTTACTGATAGTTCGACAAATCCCGGGAACGCATTGTGGATGACTGTCAGCACAGTAAGGACACTACTGGGATTTTTCAACGTAACCGGGCGTTGATGAGTAGAGGTACTAAAGTAATGAAAGATGGCCATATGGAACAAGTGCTATAATGTGTTTGTCCTCAACAACATATCTGTAGTTTGAATCCTAATGGACTGTGCTATAAGGTGTTAATTTACTCAGTCGTAATACGTCGTATCGGGGAAATTATTGATTTGTGGACCTATGTTTACTAGAATTATTTGCTTCTTTCATTTTCCTGTATTGGCTTCTTTCGTTTGTAACTATAATAGTCAAACGGCGTGTATACAGAGTCATTTTCTTCCACCGTGTACGAACTATAGGGTTTTATCGATGAGGGAGTACGGAAAGAAAGATCTAATGAACTTAAGTCCGGAAATGCATGGTTTCCAAGCTAGATGCCATTTATTCAATCATACTTTGTTAATGAGACTGCGGTTTAATACGCGCTGTACCATGTAGCCACAGTTACCGTACGCGAAGTTTCCTCCTGGAGGGTGGTACTGCTCCTCATACGTCATGCCCCAGCGCCCTTTCCTGCCACAGTAAATGCTAATGTTGTGTCCGATTCACTTCTATTGCTGACTCACCTTGTAGTTAATGTGATACAGCGTTGTACACAATCGTTCCGTATTCGAATCGAGAGCTTGCCGGCGTGGTATTTACTTACGGAAAGGCAAATGGCAACGGGCGGCGGGCAGCAAGGCTGTATCAGGAAACCTAGCCCCGCCGACAACAACCACATGTTTGCAACAGTGTTCCGCCGTTTGTCTGAGAGAGGGTCGTTTCAGGAAGCAGGAAATTGTCTAGGACGTACTCGAAATGTTCGGACTCCAGACTTCGAGGAAAATGTGATTAACACTGTGGAAGGTGACTGCCGTGTCAGTACCAAGCAATTGGCCTGCGATTACAGGGTAAGCCAGACGACCGTGTGGAACATTCTCCATGACGATTGTTACTACCCTTATCACTTACAGAGTATGCAGGGATTACTAGCGACAGCCTTTCCACATCGGGAGCAGTTTTGTCACTGGTTTCTTCACCAGGCAACCGCGACAGCGGACTTGCGTCATCCGCCCTCTTCACAGATGAGGCCATCTTTACGCGGAGAGGTACCTTCAGCTTTCATAACAGTCATCTGTGGAGATGTATGCAGAACCGCCATGGTATGGTGACTGTGAATCATCAGTGCAGCTGGAGTGTGTGGGCCGGGATAATTGGCGACCGCATTTAGGTACCAGTCTTCCATCCACGTCGCCTAACAGGCCGGAACTATCTGCGTTTCTTGCGGGTGACTTTGCCTTCCCTGCTGGAAGAAGTGTCATTGATGATTCGCAGGGTTATGTGGCTGCTACGTGATGGTGCTCCAGCCCACTTCGCCGTCAAGGTCCGAATGCATCTCAATCGTGGCTTCCCTGGGCGATGAATCGGAAGAGAGAGTCCAGTTGCATGGCCTGCTCGTTCACTGGATCTCAACCCGTTCGATTTCTGGTTATGGGGCCATCTCAAAAGTATCGTGTATGCAGAGCCCATTCGAGATGTGGAGACACTGGAACAGTATATTCCTGCCTTTGACACAGTTCGGATGCAGCCTTGCCCATTTGAACGTGTGAGGCACAACATGCTATGGCGCGTACACACTTGCGCTGGGGCACATGGAAGCCATTTTCAAATGTGGCTGCGTCGTACAGCGCGTATTAGACCGTAGTTTCTGTAACAATGTATGACTGGATAAATGGTCTCTATCATGGAAACCATGCATTCCGGGACAGAAGTCCAGTAAACCTTTTTTGCTCCGTATCCTCTCATAAATCAATCCCTAGATTCAGTACACAGTGAAAAAAAAATCACCCTGTATACAGGGTGTTTCAAAAATAGTTTTACACGCTTTGCGAACAGACTCCTTATACCAAAATTTCCGAAAATGTATCTTTTTCGAGTTCTTAAAGAAAGTTGACGATCAACGGCTTCTCAGGTACAACCGCTTCACTTAGCTACACAACCGTTCGAGTCATTGTATCCTAGATGATGTTGCGTTGATAGAGAGACTTGTTTACGTTTGTCATTCGTCTGCCTTCAATGTGTCCGTTGTGTAGATGTGAGTTAACTGTAAGTGCTGCTTTCAGACATGACAGGATAATTCATTTCGCGATCGGGCAGACGATCGGGCTGCGCTAATGGTAACGGACACGAGGCTGGATAGACAGCCGAGTCATCCTATCTTTGGTGCTGTGTTCCGTAGCGTCGCCGAAAGAGGATCCGTAGCACCACAAGCTATTGACCGAGTAAGACCACGTGTTGCTCGTACGCCTGACCAGGAAGAGCACGGTCCACGGGCTGCCGAAGAAGAGCCAGGTATCAGCGATGTACCACATGGCCTACGATATATCTCCAAGTTCAGTTTGGAGGAGACTTGACGAGTATCCTTGTCATCTTCAACGTGTGCAACGACTTACTCCAGCCGATCATCCACCACGGGAAGAACTTTTGCCGATTGCTCGTTGTACAAACTGCCAATCCCTTGTTTCTCTCTTCAGTTTCGTTTACATACGAGACACGTTTGGAACAGATGGAATAACAAATTTTCGCAACCAACATATATCGGCCCATTGCAATCCTCGCGTTATAGTACAGGTTAGACATCAGCATTAGTTTAAGATTAATGTGTGGGCTAGGATTGTAGATGACAGTTTGGTAGGGTCATACGTTATCCCAGCACGTCTTACTGGTGCTGTTTACACGGACTTTATTCAGAACAGAAAAGGGGAAGTTGATGCGGATGAGTAGGAGTAACAAACCTGTAATGTTCGGATTCACTGTTAGTAATGTCCTGCTTGACACAATCAAGTCGTTTAAATATCTTGGCTTGATGTTGAAAACGGTATGAAATGGAACGAACATTTGACAACTGTAGTAGGGAAGGCGAATGGTCGACTTCAGTTTAGTGTTTCTTGACTTCCGCAAGGCATTCGATTCAGTTCCGCACAGTCGTTTAATAAACAAAGTAAGAGCATATGGACTATCAGACCAACTGTGTGATTGGATTGAAGATTTTCTAGATAACACAAAGCTGCATTTCATTCTCAATGGAGAGAAGTCTTCCGAAGTAAGAGTGATTTCAGGTGTGCCGCAGGGGAGTGTCGTAGGACCGTTGCTATTCACAGTATACATAAATGACCTTGTGGATAACATCGGAAGTTCACTGAGGCTTTTTGCGGATGGTGCTGTAGTATTTCGAGAGGTTGTAACAATGGAAAATTGTACTGAAATGCAGGAAGATCTGCAACGAATTAACGCATGGTGCAGGGAATGGCAATTGAATCTCAATGTAGACAAGTGTAATGTCCTGCGAATACATAGAAAGAAAGATCCTTTACCATTTAGCTACAATATAGCAGGTCAGCAACTGGAAGCAGTTAATTCCATAAATTATCTGGGAGCAGGCATTAGGAGTGATTTAAAATGGAATGATCATATGAAGTTGATCGTCGGTAAGGCAGATGCCAGAATGAGATTCATTGGAAGAATCCTAAGGAAATGCAATCCGAAAACAAAGGAGGTAGGTTACAGTACACTTGTTCGCCCACTGCTTGAATATTGCTCACCGGTGTGGGATCCGTACCAGATAGGGTTGATAGAAGAAACAGAGAAGATCCAACGGAGAGCAGCGCGCTTCGTTACAGGATCATTCAGTAATCGCGAAAGCGTTACGGAGATGATAGATAAACTCCAGTGGAAGACTCTGCAGGAGAGACGCTCAGTAGCTCAGTACGGGCTTTGGTTGGAGTTTCGAGAACATACCTTCACCGAGGAGTCAAGCAGTATATTGCTCCCTCCTACGTATATCTCGTGAAGAGATCATGAGGATAAAATCAGAGAGATTAGAGCCCACACAGAGGTATACCGACAATCTTTCTTTCCTCGAACAATACGAGACTGGAATAGAAGGGAGAACCGATAGAGGTGCCCAAAGTATCCTCCACCACACACCGTCAGGTGGCTTGCGGAGTATGGATGTAGATGGGAGATTTTTAGGAAAGAGTGGTTCACAAGTAAAGCAGACCGCATATAGGACGCTGGTGCGACCTATTCTTGAGTACTGCTCGAGTATTTGGCATCCGTACGATGTTGGATTGAAGGAAGACATCGAAGCAGTTCAGAGGCGGACTGCTAGATTTGTTACCGGCAGGTTCGAACAATAGGTAAGTGTTACGGAGATGCTTCGGGAGTTCAAATGGGAATCCCTGGAGGGAAGGCGACGTTCTTTTCGAGGAACACTATTGATAATTAGGGAACCGGCATTTGAAGCTGACTGCTGTACGATTCTACTGCCTCCAACATATATTTCGCGTAAGGACCATGAAGATAAGATACGAGAAAGTAGGGCTCATCGGAGGCGTACAGACAGTCGTTTTTCCGTCACTCTATCTGCGAATGGAACAACGGAGGGAATGACTAGTACTGATATATGACTCCGCCACGCACGGTAGGCTGGCTTACGGAGTATCTATGTATATGTAGATGTAGAACGCCCTCCAAGGCCAGCTGGAAGAAGTGCCTCTGCAAATAAGGAGAAACTTGTCGTTTATGCATGATGGACTTCTAGCACATTTCAGTTTCAGTGTTCGAGATGCACTGGCTGGTATCTACCATGACACATGGATAGATAGAGGAGGACCGATTCCATAAAAAATGTTTCAAATAGCTCTGAGCACTATGGGACTTAACTTCTGAGGTCATCAGTCGCCTAGAAGTTAGAACTACTTAAAACAAACTAACCTAAGGACATCACACACATCCATGTCCGTGGCAGGATTCGACCCTGCGAACGTAGCGGTCGCGCGGTTCCAGACTGTTGCGCCTAGAACCGCTCGGCCACCCCGGCCGGCCCCATTCCATAGTCTTCAAGTTCCCCCAACCTCAGTCCTTTCGATTATTAACTCTGAGGGCTCACTTTCAAATCAAATGGCTCCAAGCACCATGGGACTTAACATCTGAGGTCATCAGTCCCCTAGACTTAGAACTACTTAACCCTAACTAACCTAAGGACATCACACACAACCATGCCGGAGGCAGGATTCGAACCTGCGACCGTAGCAGCAGCGCGGTTCCGGACTGAAGTGCCTAGTACCTCTCGGTCACAGCGGCCGGCGAGGAACTCTTTATCAGCGACTTATTGACGCCCGGGTACCCTTAAGAAATCGGCAGGTTGTATTTGAAAGGGTACGAAAGTCCATGATTCGACGACTTCATATGTGTTTAGAAACAATAGAAGGATATTTTGAGCATTTATTATGAGTTCATGTGTTCATGAGCTCGAATTATCCAAATTGTAACCTGTCACTAATAAAAAAATGGTTCAAATGGCTCTGAGCACTATGGGACTCAACTGCTATGGTCATAAGTCCCCTAGAACTTAGAACTACTTGAACCTAACTAACCTAAGGACAGCACACAACACCCAGCCATCACGAGGCAGAGAAAATCCCTGACCCCGCCGGGAATCGAACCCGGGAATGTCACTAATAATTAGGTGTTTTGTGTTGTACCTGGAATACCTTTGAAAGCCAACTTCCATCACTAACTGCAAAACGAAGGATTTTCGATCATGTGTTTGTATGAAACCTTTTTCTTTCCCAGAGTTTGTAAAAGTATTTTTGAAACACCCTGTATAAATAGCGTAGTGGGTAATGTCGAATGCTCCTTGCGGCTCAATACAGATGATGCTGTTGTATACAGAGAAGTCGCGAAGCTAGAAAAATGTAGAAGAAGGGATGAAGAACTGAGGTGGAACGATGCGAGCTGCTGGGATTTGGAATGATGTCTCAACATCATACATTGCGTGTAAATAGTCGAAGAGACACATTATTGTATTACTGCATGGTTGCCGAGCAGTGACTGGAAGCGGTCACATCCATCAAATGTCTGGGAGTATGCGTCAGGAATGATTTAAAATGCCACGACCACATAAAAGTAATCGATAGAAGGGCAAAATCCAGATTTACATTCATTGGAAGATTGTCTAAAAGTAGCCGGCCGGAGTAGCCGAGCGGTTTTAGGCGCTACAGTCTGGAACCACGCGACCGCTTCGGTCGCAGGTTCGAATCCTGCCTCGGGCATGGCTGTAGGTTAGTTAGGTTTAAGTAGTTCTAAGTTCTAGGGGACTGATGACCTCAGAAGTTAAGTCCCATAGTGCTCAGAGCCATTTGAACCATTTGTCTTAAAGTCTGGGGCCCATACCAGATCGGTTTGATTGAGGAAACAGAGAAGGTCCAAAGAGAAGCATTGAGTTTCGTCATAGATTCGTTTACTAAGCGCGAAAACGTGGCGATGCTCAGGTAACTCCAGTGACAACGTTACAAGAAAGGTACAGTGCATCTCGGTATGCTTCCTGCTAAAATTCTGAGAGTGTGCTTTCCTACAAGACAACCAATATTGCTTTTACTCACTTGTCTCGCAAAAATTCCGTGCAGGTAAAATCGGAGAATTATAAACCATCTTTGTACACGCGCACTATTCGGGATTGTGACAGGAAAGGAGGGAAGTGACGTAGATACACAAGATACCCCCCTCCACACATCATAATACGGCTTGCAGAGTACAGATATAGATGTACTTGTACAGTCAGCCCATTTCCTTAATCAGCCACTGTCTCACCATAACAGTTTTCGAGAAAATGACCTTTCCCACAGTGTGTCTAACGCGGAAGTCGTTCACGTTCACAAATAAGGGAACAATCTGCAGCGCCTCGAATCGTTTGGCACAACATCCGCAGAGGTCACAGTGTCCGGGGGATGCAACAGTTCCACGAAACAGCGTCTGGTGATGTTCTGATTTCTGCGACGTGTACGTCAGTGTTGTTTACCCGCGGTCCACTTTGTCGAGCAATCGCGAAGCGCGAGGGGCTCGCCTCTGACGTAACTGCCGTGCGTCCCGCGTCAGCACGACCGCACGAGATAAGACGGAGGCGCGTGCAACGAAACCACCGAGACGCGCTGATGCAACTACACTTCCGCAGATAGCGTGTTAAGTGTTTCATTCAGGCTGACTGCCACCGCGTTCAGCTAGATATGCAAATCCTGCTAGGAGCATGTTACAACTCCACTGTCCTACTTACCACGCAGTTTCCTTGCTGCCTTTTCCCAAAACACTGCAAATAATTAATGTTCTGCAGAGTAGTCCCACATTTAAGGGTCAAAAAATGGTTCAAATGGCTCTGAGCACTATGGGACTCAACATCTTAGGTCATAAGTCCCCTAGAACTTAGAACTACTTAAACCTAACTAACCTAAGGACATCACACACACCCATGCCCGAGGCAGGATTCGAACCTGCGACCGTAGCAGTCCCGCGGTTCCGGACTGCAGCGCCAGAACCGCTAGACCACCGCGGCCGGCCCACATTTAAGAAGAAGCAATTTACTTAGAACATCGCAGTTTGAATTTCAGAAGTGTTGTTCAACTACGAATGGTATTTATGCTTTCACTCTCCAAATACAGATATTAGAAGCCTTAAGTGATAAAATATCGCCAATTAGTATGTTTTGTGATTTAAGGCATCTGACTGTGTAGATCATGTTACTCTCTTAGACAAATTTAAGTTTTAAGGGCACGTGGTTTTAGAAAAAATTGGTTTCAATCTTACTTAACAAGCAGAAAGAAAAATGCTGTGCTGATTAATCCAAACAATCTTCGATGGAGAGAAACTTTTAGTGATTGTGAACAAATCGCGAAGGGAGTCTCGAAGGATTCAGTTTTGGGTCCATCCCTATTCCTTGTGCATGTAAACGACCTCCATTTAATATTTATCAAGCACAATTTTGGTGCTTCTCGTCAACAAAACTAGCGCTGAATGCATTTAGTTTTGTACAATATATAAAGTCATATTAACATTTGATGTAGCGCCGGCCGAAGTGGCCGTGCGGTTAAAGGCGCTGCAGCTGGAACCGCAAGACCGCTACGGTCGTAGGTTCGAATCCTGCCTCGGGCATGGATGTTTGTGATGTCCTTAGGTTAGTTAGGTTTAACTAGTTCTAAGTTCTAGGGGACTAATAACCTCAGCAGTTGAGTCCCATAGTGCTCAGAGCCATTTGAACCAAGCCATTTGATGTAGCACATGAACGGGAATCAGTAAAGAGGGCAGAATGTTCTAAATTTGTGGGTGTACGTATTAATTAAAACCTAAACTGCAAGAGACATATTACTGAGCTGCTCAAGCAACTGAGTTTAGCTGGTGTTGCTCTTCGTGTAATTGCCAGTCTTGGAAACAATGAATCGGCATCTGAATGTATTTCGCATTTATCCAATGAATAATGTATTATGTAGAATTGGAGTCCTGGAGTAGTGTGCATTACAAATATCTTCATTGGCATTGCCTTTATTGCAAATATTGGTAACATGGTTGACCTGTTTCATCTGCAAAGCAGACATCATGAGAACAATATTCAAGTAATACGAGAGTTAAGTGTCTTTTGCAAGAGTTAAATTCTTATTTGGAACACGCGTTTCGCTTTATTTAATAGCAGCATTTTTGGGTTCTCCAACAATTGTAATTTTATTTAAAAACGTGTCTAATGGGATCACAAATTGTTCGCAATTTTAAGATTCCGTTTTCGGTACTCATGTCAGATGGCTCCTTACATTTTTTTCCAAGTGTTCACCAGTGCAGGATGAAAAAAATTAGTTAGTTCGCAATGTGATTCCTCACATATTGACAATAAAAAAATATCTCTCACAAGATTTCATTCTGCACATATTTCCGGCAGTAAACGGACGTCAATGAATGGAAATCTGGCAACACTGTAACCACATACGCGGTAACTATCTCTGCCAGGATACAGGAACTGTGCTGTGCATGGTTAGCATGTAGGAGGTCGAGGGTTCGATTCTAGAGCAAGGTGAATTTGTCTTTATTTGCTAAATGTAGTCTGTGTGGTACGGTACCTGGTGTCTTAATTGTCATACAGCGATTACAGTGGGTCTGCTAAAGAACGTTTGTACTTACAGGGTGTTTAAAAAATGACCGGTATATTTGAAACGGCAATAAAAACTAAACGAGCAGCGATAGAAATACACCGTTTGTTGCAATATGCTTGGGACAACAGTACATTTTCAGGCAGACAAACTTTCGAAATTACAGTAGTTACAATTTTCAACAACAGATGGCGCTGCGGTCTGGGAAACTCTATAGTACGATATTTTCCACATATCCACCATGCGTAGCAATAATATGGCGTAGTCTCTGAATGAAATTACCCGAAACCTTTGACAACGTGTCTGGCGGAATGGCTTCACATGCAGATGAGATGTACTGCTTCAGCTGTTCAATTGTTTCTGGATTCTGGCGGTACAACTGGTCTTTCAAGTGTCCCCACAGAAAGAAGTCACAGGGGTTCATGTCTGGCGAATAGGGAGGCCAATCCACGCCGCCTATTGTATGTTTCGGATAGCCCAAAGCAATCTCACGATCATCGAAATATTCATTCAGGAAATTAAAGACGTCGGCCGTGCGATGTGGCCGGGCACCATCTTGCATAAACCACGAGGTGTTCACAGTGTCGTCTAAGGCAGTTTGTACCGCCACAAATTCACGAAGAATGTCCAGATAGCGTGATGCAGTAATCGTTTCGGATCTGAAAAATGGGCCAATGATTCCTTTGGAAGAAATGGCGGCCCAGACCAGTACTTTTTGAGGATGCAGGGACGATGGGACGGCAACATGGGGCTTTTCGGTTCCCCATATGCGCCAGTTCTGTTAATTGACGAAGCCGTCCAGGTAAAAATAAGCTTCGTCAGTAAACCAAATGCTGCCCACATGCATATCGCCGTCATCAATCCTGTGCACTATATCGTTAGCGAATGTCTCTCGTGCAGCAATGGTAGCGGCGCTGAGGGGTTGCCGCGTTTGAATTTTGTATGGATAGAGGTGTAAACTCTGGCGCATGAGACGATACGTGGACGTTGGCGTCATTTGGACCGCAGCTGCAACACGGCGAACGGAAACCCGAGGCCGCTGTTGGATCACCTGCTGCACTAGCTGCGCGTTGCCCTCTGTGGTTGCCATACGCGGTCGCCCTACCTTTCCAGCACGTTCATCCGTCACGTTCCCAGTCCGTTGAAATTTTTCAAACAGATCCTTTATTGTATCGCTTTTCGGTCCTTTGGTTACATTAAACCTCCGTTGAAAACTTCGTCTTGTTGCAACAACACTGTGTTCTAGGCGGTGGAATTCCAACACCAGAAAAATCCTCTGTTCTAAGGAATAAACCATGTTGTCTACAGCACACTTGCACGTTGTGAACAGCACACGCTTACAGCAGAAAGACGACGTACAGAATGGCGCACCCACAGACTGCGTTGTCTTCTATATCTTTCACATCACTTGCAGCGCCATCTGTTGTTGAAAATTGTAACTACTGTAATTTCGAAAGTTTGTCCGCCTGAAAATGTACTGTTGTCCCAAGCATATTGCAACAAACGGTGTATTTCTATCGCTGCTCGTTTAGTTTTTATTGCCGTTTCAAATATACCGGTCATTTTTGAAACACCCTGTAGGTACTGCAAACACAGAAATGAAAGTACAATCGTTTTCACTGGTCAGCTTCTAAAGAACCCTTTTGCATGTCGAGGACGCGAACTGTTTCGCACTACTGCATCTACTAGACTCCAAACCGATTTTCTGTGCATCCTTCTTCAATGGTCCGCTCGATTAGAACCAACTATTATTCTTGCCACGTTCAGGTCCATTACATTTCGTACTATGTCAATGTCGGATATCTGCGGTTGAAGAGAAGGTGTACACTACATTATTATATGGCAGAATCAAACTGGCAAGTGAAAACATATAAGCCTCGACCCAGATAGAACTCTCGATCTCCTACATGCTAACTCGAAATGCTATCCACTGTAACACCTGCACAGAACTGGTCCGTTGTGCTGATAGAGGTAGTTGCCGTGCATGTGATTACAGCGTTGCTGGATTACCAATCTTTAACGGCCATTTACTGCCGGAAATATGCGCAGGACGAAATTTTGTGACAGACAGTTAGTATTGCTAGTGTGTGAGGAATCGTGCTGCGAAGTCAGAGTGCGCGAATTTTTCTTCGCCTTGTTCAGTGAGCCCGATTTTTGACACAAGGCACTAGCCACAATGTTTCCGGGTTTGCATGTTTTGGCTTATAGATCTTGACCGACTCAAGTAACTTTTTACCCAGAGGCAAAAAGTGTTGTTTAGCTACCACGGGGACATTAACTAGCATGTTATTTTTTTTTAATTCGGTAGTGGACCTCTTCTCCTCAAGATATATTCTTAGAACAAGAGAATTTTTTGCAGCGATGATGAAACTGAATTAAGGAAAATGTTGATAAAGCGGATCTCCTGGAGCGTCGTAAAGCATGATGAGATACGAGGACGGGAAGAGGATGGAGGCTTCTGAAATGTTGACGGGGCAGAGAATGGAAACGAGTGAGCTCGATGGACGGAGTGACAAACAAAGAGGGTATAGGGATGTTAACTCATAATCAGTATTTATAAAATATCGATCTTGGGAAATTAATCATCGACGTTTCAGTATTGATGCCGAAATCTTAAATGTTGTAACATCGATGGTCAAGACGCAATATCGACCTTCAGTGGCAAAAAAAGAACAGGCTATTTATTGCGACAGCCAGTAATATTTCCGTCATTTAAACAAATCTTCGTTTGAACATGTCTCACTACGAAAACATCGCAATGGTTAAAAAGTAGACACAGCATCAACGAGAAAAAGTCGAGAATCGTGTTTCACCAATAGTCTCATTTGGTGGCAAAAAAAAAAACAAAAAACAAAAAAAATCTGGTAAAAGGTCTAGTAAATAATACTATAACTAATGAAAACAAAGTGCAGTATGAGCTAAGAAAGGAATCAAACCAGAAACTAATTCAAGATGGATTTAAATGCCCTGGGTGAAAGAGGTTTTTGCAGCTGCATCTAGCGATTAATAATACACTGAAGCGCCAAAGAACCTGGTATAGGCATGCCTATTCAAATACAGAGACAGAATACAGTGCTGCGATCGTCAATGCCTATATAAGACAACAAGTGTTTGGCGCAGTTGTTAGATCGGTTACTTGTGCTGCAATGGCAGCATATCAAGATTTAAAAATCAAATGGTTCAAATGGCTCTAAGCACTATGGGACTTAACATCTGAGGTCAGCAGTCCCCCTAGAACTACTTAAACCTAACTAACATCTGGACATCACACACATCCATGCCCGAGGCAGGATTCGAACCTGCGACCCTACGCAGCAGCGTGTTTCCGGTGTGGAGCGCCTAGAACCTCTCGGTCACAGCGGCCGGCATCAAGATTTAAGTAAGTTTGAACGTGGTGTTATAGTTGGCTCACTAGCGATGGGACACAGCATCTCCGAGATAGCGACGAAGTTGGAATTTTCCCGTACGACCATTTCACGAGTGTACCGTGAATATCAGGAATCCGGTAAACCGTCAAATCTCCGACATCGCTGCGGCTGGAGAAAGATCCTGCAAGAACGGGACTAACGACGACTGGAGGGAATCATTCAACGTGACGGAAGTGCAAGTGTCAGCGTACGAACTATTCAACGAAACATCGTCGTTATGGTCTTTCGGAGCCGAAGGCCCACTCGTATACCCTTGATGACTGCAATACATAAAGCTTTACGCCTCGCCTTGACCCTTCAACACCGACATTGGACTGCTGATAACTGGAAACATGCAGCCTGGTCGGACGAGTCTTGTTTCAAATTGTGTCGAGCGGATGGACCTGTACCGGTATGGAGGCAACCTCATGAATCCATGGACCCTGCATGTCAGCAGTTGGAGTGATATGGAACCCCTGATATGTCTAGATACGACTCTGACAGGTCACACGTACGGAAGCATCCTGTCTGATCACCTGCATCCATTCATGTCCATTGTGCATTCCGAAGAACTTGGGCAATTCCAGCACGATAATGCGACACCCACACGTCGAGAATTACTACAGAGTGGCTCCAGGAACAGTCATCTGAGTTTAAACATTTCCGTTGGTCATCAGACCCCCCAGACATGAACATTCTTGATCATATCCGTGATGCCTTGCAACATGGTTGAAAGATTGTAACTCTAATTTGCTTTGCTGAATAGCGTAAGATTGTGACTTGAATTTGGTATGCTGAAATCGGGTGCTAATTAGACCATGAAAGCGGTTTAAAACTGTGAGCTGTCTTGTGAGGTTAACCGTGCGTTTACTGGGCCACTGTTTCACGACTGGGTAACTAGTCTAGGTTTACCACATTACCAATCAGACTATCATTGATTATAATCTTTTACAGTCATACAACAACCGGTAATATATCTATATAAAAAAGGAGAATTTAAATAAAAAGAAAGAAATCAGTTTATATTTGCAAATTTATTTTAAAGATTGTTCATTGAAATTTCAGCATATTATACGTGAGTTATAACTGAGCTGGTGCCTTATTTACGATTGTGAGACTGTGAGATTGGAATATTACGGAACACATAAAATATGGAGTCAAGATTGGGAGACTGGATACAACACTGCATTCATAAAACAACACACAAAGAACATTGAAACGCATGCAAGAGAAAGTTAATCACTACAAACAGATTCAAATTTTTACCCAAAGAATTTCCGTTCGAAGCACAATCCTGTCCGTCATGTAATTACCACACACTGGTATACTAAATTCACATTAAATCTTTGTGAAATCTTCCCAAGAAGAATAGCTGATGGCTACTTTGGTGATTACACCACATGCTCCACGTGGTCAACTTGATTTACAGAAAGCGTATAACTCCACAATAATTTAGATAATAAAAATACATTCGATCGAAAAGCAAATTACAAAAGAAAAACCTCGAACTGGTTACTAACGTCTTACTACTAACCTGATGGGTCAAACAGTTATATAAGCACGTGGTACTGGTCTCACAAAGTACACGCCACGTGGGTTGAACATAAAGAAAAGTTGGTATATTCAAAATCTTTTCAAGACGATACGTTATAATCACACAAGCATTTGCCTTTAAGACTGATCTTACTTAGAGTTACTGACCAACACGTGGTTCCACTTTACTCACAAAGTAATAACAAAGCAACTACCGCCAATTAATCTGAACTGGACACGAGAATTACACTCCGCTGCAATTAAAGATAACCTTAGCTATTTTAAAGCTAACCCGAAATAAAATGATTAAATTCTCAGTTAACCTGAACTTAACAAATCCATTGTCCTATGGACTTAACAGACACGCGCTTGGCCGGAGATCTTACCACTTCAGACGCTCGCACCGCCAGACTGCAACTGCTGGACTGCCCTGCGCTACTACTGGACTCCAACTGCCTACTGCTCGGCTGCAACTCTCCAACTCCCAGACTCCCACTGCACTACCCAGCGTGCTCCCGAGAGTCGCTCACAAAGACCAACGGGAAGGCGCCAGAGGGGCAGCTTCCTATACCAACATGACAGGGGACGGACCGGACCATACTAAGAATGGAAACCTCTCTGCTTTTAGGAACCGTAGCTACCTGTTTCAACGTTGGTCCTACTGTTCTCTAGCAGACAGCCTTGTCTGCTACCCTCAAGCATGCAGCTACAAACACATTTGATCATTCATCCTCTCACACAGAAGGGAAGGGGGATGACAGTATCTTATCATACACAGTATATAAAAGAAAGCGGATGTAGGTTCCGTATGAGACTGTGTGACATGAATTACATATAAGAATTACATATAAACTGTGCTTTAAAGTGTAGTAGTGTGAGAGATCGTTCATGTTTACGTGTAAAAGTAACACGTTCCACTACTCAGTCTCCTCCCAGATAGTCAGAAACGCCACAGTAAATTTAGAAGAGGAATTTATTCCTTAAAAGACAACAAATTTGAGAAATTAAACATGAAAGGAATCCAACAGAGACCTTTCATAACCCCAACGCTCCGGGAAAAGACTGTGCAGGGAATTTTCTGGCCATGCTAGGACATTCCCAAGCAGGCTTCTCACACCCTACTTAAACCAAAAGTGTAAAGAAAAAGGCAAAAGGTCACCAGCTACTTGCTAAAACACAATAATTTCAAACATCTTTACAATCTACCAATTTTAAAGAAAAAAAATAAAAACACACAATCTGTGACACCTATTTAAAAGATCATGTAGACCTAAATCGGTCAGCAAGTAAAAACAATGGTTCCTGTGTCATTAATATGAAAACAATTTCTGGTTGTTACCCTTATGGAGTTCACCAGTATTTGCTCATTGCAAGAGCCAACTGATCACAGGCAAATTTATGACTGTTTATTAACAGGCAAAATTTATGAAAATAGCAAAGGTGCCACAGCAATTAAAAAAAGAACATCAAATAACATCAGTATCATAAAGTAGAACATTACAATGCACAATTCGCAGAAGCAAAAAATCGACAAAAGAAAACATGTTTTACTAAGTGGTTATCGCAAAAAAATTCTATATCTTATAAAACTAATAATCTGTAGAATTAACCTAACTATGTGGCACTAATTTAATCACTCTACAATATTTCAGTTAGTTAGCAAACAATGAGCACTGTGTCACTATACTGAAAGTACAATAATTGTGTGATTGTTACCCTTAAGGGGTTCCTCACAATAAATATGCCCCATGCAAAGGCTAATCGATCACAGCCCAATGAGAATGAATAGCAATCTGACTGATAAAGGAAGCAGTGCCACAGCAATGAATTTACCAAACAAAATAACACAAATCTAATAGCTAACACAAGAACAAACATTGATCAATAAAACAGTACAATAGTCAACATCTAAAACAAAACACCAATAAATAAAACACCTGCAAAATGCAAGAGTCAAAGTTTCAAAACAAAACAAAAATATAGAACACCTGCAAAATACAAGAGTCAGAGTTTAATAAACATCAATAAATCGAGTCCCTGCAAAACACACGAGTCAAAGTTTCTGTGACAGAAACACACGTATATGCATTGAACTAAGAACCGTATAATCACTGTTCACTGATACACTCACTAGTTCCACTGTTCCGTGGCACAATATAAGGGGAGGGGGAGGGGGTTCGTCGCCGCAGCTGTCAGTAGGGATTTTTTTTGTCCATCTGTTGCGTGCGATCCCGCCGTCTCTGCCCTCTCATGAAGTTTCTCTTGTGTCACGTACATCTCGATTTTGTTCCATGTTTGTATTGTCAAATTCGTGCAGTATCCTCGATTGACATGCCAGGTTGATATTCCTGGGCAAGGATGACACTTCAATGGCTCTTCTTCGTGTCACCCTTAGCGACCAGAGAACATCTAACCATGAATTACTGTCGCTTGACAGTAGGCATCCGTCAGGAAATGTCGATAGGCGTCGTTGACGTCTGCAAGTTTCTTTGGACAGTACCTGTCAAAAGGCTCCACGCCCCTTGTGTTGTTTCTCCGCGGCCGTCTCGTCACGGTCGCGTGCGTTGCCAGGAGATGGATTTCCGCGCGGTGGACCGCTCGCCCATCTCAGGTCATTCCCTTCAGCTAGGGTCGCGCGGGGCGGCCGCCCATTAGCTGCAGGTATACGGGAAAGTGTTTGCGGCGTAGGGTCTTTTGTTGTCGGCCGCGCTCCCGAAGTGGCCTGGCTGACAGCGTGTCCCGCTGGGAAACCTGCCAGTTTACAACTAGCTGGCTGCTCCCGCTGTCTCTTAAGAGTTTTGCCGGTTCGCTTTCACGTTCTCAACTGCATTCACAGAAATTTTTTTATCATCCTTATGTGATTACACAATGTCATACATAATACCACTTAGTATTGTCTTTCACAATTTTTAAGAACAAAGTTATATGAATCGACAATATAAAATTAAAAGTTAAATGACTTGACAATATAAAAAATAAAAGTGAAATGACTTTACAATGTAAAAATAAAAATTAAATGAATTGACAATACAATATTTAAATCCACATCACTAATGTGGTTCACTTGTGTTTTAATAAATCAAATGCCACTTATTAATTCACTAAAATGAATAGGGTTATGCCTTGCGCAAGTATAGGTTAGGAGAGCATGGGGTTCACATGTTATTTACACACACACATGCACACCTGTTGTCTATTCTACAAACTAACTACCCGTAAACATGCATTACTCTAAATTCTACTTCTATCCACTACTAATTAATCCCACAAGCCACTTCAATGCTACTTCAACGAAGTGTTTACACCACTACCACATTGTTCTATTTCGTCCTCTTCTTGACGCTCGCCGCATATGTCTTGTCATATAATGAATATGGAGACTTTCCTTAAACATACACATTAAAAAGAACAATGGTTATTTACACGCAAAAACATTTATACCAGTTCGCACACCTGAAAAGAGACTCACAATTATACATTTAACATACTCATATATTCACACATAACACAGTAAGAAAATTTCATCTAAAATTACGTTGTCACAAGAATTAATCACACAGATGGCTCTGAGAAGGTTAAAGATATTTTTATTATACCGGTTATATTACATTTTCTTACCCATTTTGCTTCGATTTCGTTCCTTCTTTACGTTACCTTTCGCCTTCAAATCAGTTATTTCGCCTGTGGTGGTTATTCTGGATTCATTTCTCATGAATGGCAAAATTGTGGTCACCTCTATTCTGTAAAACAGTATCATCTTAACATTGAACTTACAACAGACACAAAAGATCCGAATCCTCCTGTAGTTTAAATGACAAATATTTTGCTTCATCCTTATTACCTTAAACCAAGCTTTCCTTCGTTCCATAATCAAAATTATTTAATCATCCTCTACCTTCAGGAGGGAAATTTCCTCAGTACAAATCCTATAGGCTGCAGTGCATCCCGCACCAGCGAAAACAATAAGCTGCAATGCTCACAGCATCAGCAAAACACATAAACGTCGCTTTTCTAGGACAAGTATTAACGCAGAATAATTTTTCAGGCTTTGGCTCAACATCAATCAAGATTACAAAAAGGATCCATATTTCCGTTCCATTCTCCATTTGCTGAAAAAAAAACTTCTCATATTTGACTACCACAATAATATTTTAGAACCACGTAAATTACACAAACCACAATTCTTCTTTCACGTTGAAGGGAATCAATATACTTACGAAATCCACAGACAGCACTTTACGTACTCAGCTATAAAGAACAAAAAAAACATATATCATCAATATTAACATATCATCGCATATTGGGAAGCCATTGGTTAAACAATCGTATTATCGCATCCTGTTTTCAAGATTCCAGATTTACTCATTCCTTTCTCAGAGTTCTCCTATCTTAAAATATTCATACAGCACGCATACTATAGTAAGAGATCCTCATTTATACTGACAGATATAGAATAGTAATAGACAGATAGTAGCACTGAAAACAGAAAATCGGAAACACGGCTACTAACAGCTGGGGACCTGGGTTTGCCAGACCCATAATACCCACAGATCGGATATTCCCCTGAGTTCTTGCAATTTCAGCAACGATCTTGCTTCTCTCAGGAGCGACTCTTTTCAATTGACACAAAAAAAAGCATTTCACTTGTTCACAAGGAAACCTTTTATCTTTACGTTTGAGTCAAACTAAATCCTAATTGCACAAGGAAAGAAAACGAATTAAAACATCACTTCAATCAATCACATAGAAATATCTTTATCATTATTTTTACTAACATATTATTCAAAATTCATACGCCACAAATTTAAACTAATCAATTCTTTCTCCTCTCTATAAATCCTATGTACTCATTTGCCATGTCGCTCATTTGTTCCGATTGGCGCCTTCTGGGCTGATCATTTGTCATTGCCGGTTTCGTTCATTCCCATTTGTTGGATTATGTCTGGGGTTGGCCGGCCGAATTTCGACATCATGTGGGGCTCCGCCTACAATTCTACTCCCACCGTGTTCATCGTAGTAACGATGCTGGTTGCCGTACCTGTTGCGTTCACGATCTTGTCCCCATCCTCTATCATTTCTGTTGCTCCATCTGTGTTCGCGACTGTTACCCCAGTTTCTATACGGCCTGTCCCGATTATTGTTTCGTTCGCGTCGCGACGACCAGTCACGCCGTTGATTAGTAATACGGCCACGACTGCGATCGCGCTGCTGTGCCCCGTAATAACTTTGTGCCTGATTAGGCGGACATTCTGCTGTATTGTATTCCATCTCTTGGAGAAGCGTTTTAAACGTTTCCACGTCCTCTTTGCATCGTCCCGCAAGAATGACGTGCCGCAAGTGCATCGGCAATTTGGTGATGCATATCCTAATTAGTTCCGCAGGTCCGTATGGGTCGTACAAAAATTGATTTGCCTGCAGCATGTGGTCGAATAGGCGTGCAGGGCTGCCGAAACCAGACTGGTTCAAATTTGGCAGCATAATTATGCCATGTTTGACCCTATCTTGTGCCGCTTCCGACCAATAGGCGGAGAGAAAGGCGTGTCGAAACTCCCGAGTGGAGTTGCAGTGACGCGCTGCCGACCTCATACGACTCGCCGGTTCGCCTTCCAAATAGCCACACATATACTCTATTTTATGTGAACTTGCCCAGTCGGGAGGAAGACAGAACTCAAATTGCTCGAGCCATGCTCGTGGATGTATGCCTTTTTGAGAATTACGGAATATCTCAAATTTTCTTACCGTAAGGAAATGTTTGAAATCAAATCCCCGCATTTCCTCCTGGCGAGGCCCTTGAATGTTTCTATTTGTTTCATGTCTGCCCCTTAAATTACATTCTTCCCTGTCGTCACAATCTCCCTCGTGGCCGGAGTCCCTCTCTGCACTGTTCGTACGGCTATTTTTATTGCTATTGGCGAGTTCGGAATCACACGCCATGCGGTTTTCCAGATGCGCCACGCGTTCTTGTAAATCGCCTGTTACAGCTTTGTGTTGTCTGTTCACTTCAAACTGTCCCTTCTGGAATTTAAGAAGCGAACGCACTTCTTCGGTCTCTGCGGCCGCTACCTGTGTGATATTGTTCTCGCTTTCCGTCAGCTTCATTGTGCCTACAATGTCCGCTAATGCCGCGATCTTCTCATCTATTTGTCTCTTGTCCTCCGCCCCAGTCTGCTTCAATTGTTCGACCTGCAGTTCCAACGCGTGGATCGCTAAACTGTTGTCCGCTATTGTGTTGCTAACGGCCGTGGGACAATGCGTTTCAGCATCTTGGACCCTCGAGAGTACCTGCTGACGATCTCTTTGGCATTGTTCTCTCAGCTCTTGGAAATTCCTAAGTAGCCGTTCTTCGCTTTCTTTAGATTCCGCCTCGCCACACTGCTTGCTCTGTTCTAGGGCTTGCAGACGGTCATCGATTTGTTCAAATGTACGGCCTAATTCTTTCATAATATCGCTTTTTATTTCACTTGCCAGATTGTTTATTCTTTGTGAGATATCATCGGACACTCTCTGCATCGACTTGTCGACTTTATTTGTCTGCTGGATTAGTTTTTCGTCTATTTGTTCGCCTAGCTCTCGGATCGATTTCTCAGATTTTTGCGTCATTTGTTCGCCTAGCTCGCGGATCGATTTCTCAGATTTTTGCGTCATTTGTTCGCCTAGCTCGCGAATCGATTTTTCGGATGATTCTTTTTGTTCTCGGAACAATTCTTTATTTTGTTGCAATAAGGCTTTCATGAATTCCGCCAAATCAATTTGGTTAGTTGGAGGCGAATTAATTTCTGGCTCTGATGTGAGCCCGTTCGTGCTGTTTTGCATTTCGTCTGAAGTATTCCCCATTGCATTTTCGGAACCGCCCGACGCGTTAATATTGGAAATCAAATTATCCCCTTGGTCCATGTTGCTTAAGTTGTCAGACCGCTTACTTTTAGCTTGGTTACGTGTCAGCATTAGTGCAATTTACACCCAGTACGTAACACACTAATCACAATAAATGTGTCCCCCAAAAATTACGACAGTCACAAGAAAGATACCCAACCTAGTACGCAATTTTTCATACGCAAAACAAATTTTTATCTTTGTTCGAAACCGTGGAATTTACAAGCGAAGAGAAAAAAAAAAAAAAAAAAAAAAACACACATATATAGAACAAACAAATATAGAAAACAAAACAAGACAAACAACACAACGCCGATCAACAACGCCGTGAATCTTTTGAACGTCTGCTCGGAAACAACGCAAAAGTTGTTTGAGCGCTGTAGGAAAAAAAATTAAGATTATAACACGCTCGCAATCTAACGTATCAGAGATTCCAGAGTCTAGCGGAATCACAGAACAGGGTCGCCATGTGAAAGATTGTAACTCTAATTTGCTTTGCTGAATAGCGTAAGATTGTGACTTGAATTTGGTATGCTGAAATCGGGTGCTAATTAGACCATGAAAGCGGTTTAAAACTGTGAGCTGTCTTGTGAGGTTAACCGTGCGTTTACTGGGCCACTGTTTCACGACTGGGTAACTAGTCTAGGTTTACCACATTACCAATCAGACTATCATTGATTATAATCTTTTACAGTCATACAACAACCGGTAATATATCTATATAAAAAAGGAGAATTTAAATAAAAAGAAAGAAATCAGTTTATATTTGCAAATTTATTTTAAAGATTGTTCATTGAAATTTCAGCATATTATACGTGAGTTATAACTGAGCTGGTGCCTTATTTACGATTGTGAGACTGTGAGATTGGAATATTACGGAACACATAAAATATGGAGTCAAGATTGGGAGACTGGATACAACACTGCATTCATAAAACAACACACAAAGAACATTGAAACGCATGCAAGAGAAAGTTAATCACTACAAACAGATTCAAATTTTTACCCAAAGAATTTCCGTTCGAAGCACAATCCTGTCCGTCATGTAATTACCACACACTGGTATACTAAATTCACATTAAATCTTTGTGAAATCTTCCCAAGAAGAATAGCTGATGGCTACTTTGGTGATTACACCACATGCTCCACGTGGTCAACTTGATTTACAGAAAGCGTATAACTCCACAATAATTTAGATAATAAAAATACATTCGATCGAAAAGCAAATTACAAAAGAAAAACCTCGAACTGGTTACTAACGTCTTACTACTAACCTGATGGGTCAAACAGTTATATAAGCACGTGGTACTGGTCTCACAAAGTACACGCCACGTGGGTTGAACATAAAGAAAAGTTGGTATATTCAAAATCTTTTCAAGACGATACGTTATAATCACACAAGCATTTGCCTTTAAGACTGATCTTACTTAGAGTTACTGACCAACACGTGGTTCCACTTTACTCACAAAGTAATAACAAAGCAACTACCGCCAATTAATCTGAACTGGACACGAGAATTACACTCCGCTGCAATTAAAGATAACCTTAGCTATTTTAAAGCTAACCCGAAATAAAATGATTAAATTCTCAGTTAACCTGAACTTAACAAATCCATTGTCCTATGGACTTAACAGACACGCGCTTGGCCGGAGATCTTACCACTTCAGACGCTCGCACCGCCAGACTGCAACTGCTGGACTGCCCTGCGCTACTACTGGACTCCAACTGCCTACTGCTCGGCTGCAACTCTCCAACTCCCAGACTCCCACTGCACTACCCAGCGTGCTCCCGAGAGTCGCTCACAAAGACCAACGGGAAGGCGCCAGAGGGGCAGCTTCCTATACCAACATGACAGGGGACGGACCGGACCATACTAAGAATGGAAACCTCTCTGCTTTTAGGAACCGTAGCTACCTGTTTCAACGTTGGTCCTACTGTTCTCTAGCAGACAGCCTTGTCTGCTACCCTCAAGCATGCAGCTACAAACACATTTGATCATTCATCCTCTCACACAGAAGGGAAGGGGGATGACAGTATCTTATCATACACAGTATATAAAAGAAAGCGGATGTAGGTTCCGTATGAGACTGTGTGACATGAATTACATATAAGAATTACATATAAACTGTGCTTTAAAGTGTAGTAGTGTGAGAGATCGTTCATGTTTACGTGTAAAAGTAACACGTTCCACTACTCAGTCTCCTCCCAGATAGTCAGAAACGCCACAGTAAATTTAGAAGAGGAATTTATTCCTTAAAAGACAACAAATTTGAGAAATTAAACATGAAAGGAATCCAACAGAGACCTTTCATGGTGTTCAGAAGAGATCCTTGATCCCTCGTACTCTTACGGATTTATGGACAGCCTTGCAGGATTAGTGGTGTCAGTTCCCTTCAGCACTACTTCAGACATTAGTGGAGTCCATGCTAGTCGTGTTGCGGCACCTCTTCGTGGTCGCGGGGACCCTACATGATATTAGGCTGGTGTACCAGTTTCTTTGGCTGTTCAGTGTATAATTAAGTGCCATGCTAGTGGACCGCCCATGCCAATAGCCTCAGGTAGTCTACTGTTGACCTAGCACATGTGTAAAGCTGTGATATTCTACAGCCTGTAGGAGAGGCTACTAGTGAAATCTGCGTAGAAAAATACATTCAAGCAGTAAAGTAATCCTAATAACTAGTGTACGCTATATAATCAAAAATATCCGATGCCAGAAGGCACGGCAACCCACTCTCCCTCAAAAGCTGAAACCAGAGGAGGTAGTGATGTTGGACGCTCCGGTATGGAGTGAAATCGACATTCTAACTCGTCCCGTAGGTATTACATTTGGTTCAGATCGGAATTAGGGGCAGGCCAGTCCATTTCAGATTGTGCTTTATAACAGGGTGCATTGTCATGCTGATACGAACAATCATCATCTCTGAAGTGTTCCTCTACGATACCTGTTAGTGGACATTAGTATGGGGTGTATTCATCCTTCGCCTTTAAGATGACTTGAACCCTGCTGTCAGCACTTTCAATGAGTGCATCTGAATGTCTCTGCAGGAATGGCAACCCATTCTTCCTCAAAAGCTGAAACCAGAGAAGCTAATGATGTTGAAGCCTGCAGTCTGGAACGAACTCGACGTTGTAACTCATTCCAAAGGTGTTCCACTGGGTTCAGGTCGGGGCTCTGGGCAGGTCAGTCCACTTCAGGAATGTTACGTTCCACAAACCATTGTCTCAGAGATGCTGCTTTATAACGGGATGCACTGTCGTGTCGATACGAACAATCACCGTCTCCGAACTGTTCCTCTATTGCACGCAGTATGTATTTAGCGTTTCATTAAACACAACAGGTGAGGCACATAATGAACACGAAAAACATTCTCATACCGTAACACCACCTTTACTGTAGGCCCTACATCTGATGGCGGGTAACATTCTCCAGATATGCGCCAAACTCAGTTCCTACCATCGGACTGCCACGGCGTATAGCGTGACACATCACTCCAAGTCACACGTTTCCAGTAACCTACTGTGCAGTGGCGCCTCTGCTAAATACACCACCTCAAGCGTCGCTTAGCATTGACCACAGAAATGTGTGGCTTATACGTAGTTACACGACCATTGTGCCCTATTCTTTTCAACCCCCTACGCACAGTCATTGTGCTAGCTGGACTGGTGGTAGCACTCTGGGAGGTAACGAGTGATTTCTAACACTTGTTTCATACGATTTATTACAGCCGACCTCCGAAATGCTCGAAGGGACCCATCCATCAGTACATGCAGTCTTCCCTATCTTGTTTTAGCTGCGGTTGTTCCTCCGCCTTTCCACTTCACAGTCACATCACCAACAGTCGACTTGGACAGCTTCTGAAAGATTGAAATGTCCCTGCAGATTTGTTACTCAGATTACATCGACGTTCGAAGCCACTGAGCTCTCCTGCCATTCTGCTATTAGTGCTGCTCTACTGGTAACACTCCCTCCGTCTTCTTTTATACTGGCCTCCCGTGACATCTAGTGGTCAACTGCCCAATGTTTAGACGGTGTATTTAATACAAAAATATTTGACATGCAACCGATGTAGACTATTGTACAGATTCTGAAGAGTAATATCATAACAGAAATGAAAAAAAGCTTTCTACCTTCTCAACCTTTTAACATATTCTCCATATTAATGCAACTGGATCCTATACTTAAGAACATACACTTTCTAGAGGCTTTGGCAAGTCCGAATTTAATCAAAACCAACAAGATTTTGCTTCTATTGGGAATGGGCAGCCGCGTGGGATTAGCCGAGCGGTCTGCGGCGCTGCAGTCATGGACTGTGCGGCTGGTCCCGGATGAGGTTCAAGTCCTCCCTCGGGTATGGGTTTGTGTGTTTATCCTTAGGATAATTTAGGTTAAGTAGTGTGTCAGCTTAGGGACTGATGACCTCAGCAATTAAGTCCCATAAGAGTTCACACGCATGTTCTGAACTGTAGCACAACGAAAGAATAACTTGCAGACTGGAGCAGTGAAGTATCTGTCATAACAATTCGGTTATAATTTGACAGATCACCTACAAGATGTTAAACAAGGACTATTAGAAGTATGGTATCGCATCATCGTTATTATCTGTTCTCAGCTCCAAAATACCGCAGAGAAATATTTGAACTGTGTAACCACATCGTCAGGTTCTGAAAGGACTGTTCTCAAAAGCAGGATATTCTCTGTGTCAACAACGCAGTGGACTGACAGGGAAACTTCTCTCACAAAAGTTATTTCTGTGATCTGTGTAAAAAAAGTTGTGAGAGATGTAACGTAAATTATTGCTTTCTTCATTGAATAATATTTATGATATTAGATGTATTAATGCGTCGCTTTTTACGCCACTCTATAAATTCATCTTCAATGATGAAATCTCATGAGTTGGGATCTTCTGTGACTGATCGAAGACATTTTACTGTCTTAATCACAATATTCTATTAGAAAAGATACGTTTTTATGGCAGACGTAGTTCGCAAATGCCTGGTTTAGTTTTTATTCAAGAAACAGAATGCAGAAAGTTACTCTAGGCTTTTCGAGCAATATGGCACATCACCTGCATGAGAAAAAATTAGAATGGGAGTACCACAGGGTTCGCTCATTGGCCAACTACTGCAGTCGCTTTACGGCATTGATCCGCCATTATATCGGAATCAGGAGGCAGAATTAGTCCTGATTGCAGAAGATGCAAGCATTGTTTAAAGACGAGCAAAGAAGCATCATAAGAGAAAATAGGCAATGGTGTTCTTGTGAAAGTTACAACACTGATTTCCAGAAACGGGCTAGCTTCAGAAGTTGAAAAAAGCACAGTTCATACAGTTTTGAACGATCAAAAATATCTCACTTCCTATTAACCTAGTAGATGACCTGCTTAAAGGATTAATATCAGCTACTTTTGCCATAAGAGTGATTGCCATCTTTGGAAAAATAGAAGGCAGTAAGTTAACATGCAGCGCACCACAAAGGAACTACTCGAATCCGACGGAAATCGGTGGATGTGATGTACGTGTACCGACAAACAAGTAAACAAATTATTTCATCTCCAGAACAATTGAATGATTTATTCAAGAGAAAGATATTTACAAACTGAGCAATTCAGTATCACGTTGGTGCACCTCGACTCCTTATACAAGTAGTTATTCGGCTTCCAGACACTTCTTTGGCCTGAAATCTCGTTGACTGGAGCACAATTGCTTCATTGGTGACTCGCGCTTCGAACTAAACCCCGATGGTCAGCGGAGATGTGTCTGGAGACGCCCTGGACAGTGGCAGGATACCAACTTGACTATCGGCCGCCATACAGCCCGACACACCTGAGTGATGGTCTGTGGTGGCATATCTTTTCATAGCGGGACCCCTTGCTATTTCATTGTCATCCACGGCACCCTTACAGCACATCGGTACGTCGACGATATTCTACGCCCCACTTTATGGCACTTCAAGGCAAGCCATCTTGGGCTTACATTTCAGCAATATAATGCCCGCCCGCACGCGGCGATAGTTTCTACTGCCTGTCTTCGTGCTTGCAAACCTTACTTGGCCAACGAGGTCGCCGAATCTCTCAACAACTGAGAACGTTTGGAGCATTGTGCACAGTGCATTCCAACCAGCTCGGGATCTTTACGATCTAATGCGCTCAATTTGTGAAGTTCTTTCTCGTGAACAAATCATCTAATTTTTCCGAAGTTGCAGTCATTTGTCTGTCTGTACATGTACATCACAGCTACCGATCTCCGTCCCACTCGAATAATTCCTTCTTTGTTGTTGTTGTGGTCTTCAGTCCTGAGACTGGTTTGATGCAGCTCTCCATGCTACTCTATCCTGTGCAAGCTTCTTCATCTCCCAGTACCTACTGCAACCTACATCCTTCTGAATCTGCTTAGTGTATTCATCTCTTGGTCTCCCTCTACGATTTTTACCCTCCACGCTGCACTCCAATGCTAAATTTGTGATCCCTTGATGCCTCAAAACATGTCCTACCAACCGATCCCTTCTTCTGGTCAAGTTGTGCCACAAACTTCTCTTCTCCCCAATCCTATTCAATACCTCTTCATTAGTTACGTGATCTACCCACCTTATCTTCAGCATTCTTCTGTAGCACCACATTTCGAAAGCTTCTATTCTCTTCTTGTCCAAACTAGTTATCGTCCATGCTTCACTTCCATACATGGCTACACTCCATACAAATACTTTCAGAAACGACTTCCTGACACTTAAATCTATACTCGACGTTAACAAATTTCTCTTCTTCAGAAACGATTTCCTTGCCATTGCCAGGCTACATTCTATATCCTCTCTACTTCGACCATCATCAGTTATTTTACTCCCTAAATAGCAAAACTCCTTTACTACTTTAAGTGTCTCATTCCCTAATTTAATTCCCTCAGCATCACCCGATTTAATTTGACTACATTCCATTATCCTCGTTTTGCTTTTGTTGATGTTCATCTTATATCCTCCTTTCAAGACACTGTCCATTCCGTTCAACTGCTCTTCCAAGTCCTTTGCTGTCTCTGACAGAATTACAAAGTCATCGGCGAACCTCAAAGTTTTTACTTCTCCATGAATTTTAATACCTACTCCAAATTTTTCTTTTGTTTCCTTTACTGCTTGCTCAATATACAGATTGAATAACATCGGGGAGAGGCTACAACCCTGTCTCACTCCTTCCCCAACCACTGCTTCCCTTTCATGCCCCTCGACTCTTATAATTGCCACCTGGTTTCTGTACAAATTGCAAATAGCCTTTCGCTCCCTGTATTTTACCCCTGCCACCTTCAGAATTTGAAAGAGAGTATTCCAGTTAACAAGCTTTCTCTAAGTCTACAAATGCTAGAAACGTAGGTTTGCCTTTTCTTAATCTTTCTTCTAAGATAAGTCGTAAGGTTAGTATTGCCTCACGTGTTCCAACAAAAAAAAATGGTTCAAATGGCTCTGAGCACTATGGGACTTAACATCTATGGTCATCAGTCCCCTAGAACTTAGAACTACTTAAACCTAACTAACCTAAGGACATCACACAACACCCAGCCATCACGAGGCAGAGAAAATCCCTGACCCCGCCGGAAATCGAACCCGGGAACCCGGGCGTGGGAAGCGAGAACGCTACCGCACGACCACGAGATGCAGGCCGTGTTCCAACATTTCTACGGAATCCAAACTGATCTTCCTCGAGGTCCGCTTCTACCAGTTTTTCCATTCGTCTGTAAAGAATTCGCGATAATATTTTGCAGCTGTGACTTATTAAACTGATAGTTCGGTAATTTTCACATCTGTCAACACCTGCTTTCTTTGGGATTGGAATTATTATATTCTTCTTGAAGTCTGAGGGTATTTCACCTGTCTCATACATCTTGCTCACCAGATGGTAGAGTTTTGTCATGACTGGCTCTCCCAAGGCCATCAGTAGTTCTAATGGAATGTTGTCTACTCCCGGGGCCTTGTTTCGACTCAGGTCTTTCAGTGCTCTGTCAAACTCTTCACGCAGTATCTTATCTCCCATTTCGTCTTCATCTATATCCTCTTCCATTTCCATAATATTGTCCTCAAGTACATCGCCCTTGTATAAACCATCTACATACTCCTTCCACCTTTCTGCCTTCCCTTCTTTGCTTAGAACTGGGTTGCCATCTGAGCTCTTGATATTCATACAAGTGGTTCGCTTCTCTCCAAAGGTCTCTTTAATTTTCCTGTATCTATCTTACCCCTAGTGAGACAAGCCTCTACATCCTTACATTTGTCCTCTAGCCATCCCTGCTTAGCCATTTTGCACTTCCTGTCAATCTCATTTTTGAGACGTTTTTATTCCTTTTTGCCTGCTTCATTTACTGCATTTTTATATTTCCTCCTTTCATCAATTAAATTCAATATTTCTTCTGTTACCCAAAGATTTCTATTAGCCCTCGTCTTTTTACCTAATTGATCGTCTGCTGCCTTCACTACTTCATCCCTCAGAGCTACCCATTCTTCTTCTACTGTATTTCTTTCCCCCATTCCTGTCAATTCTTCCCTTACGCTCTCCCTGAAACTCTCTACAACCTCTGGTTCTTTCAGTTTATCCAGGTCCCACCTCCTTAAATTCCCACCTTTTTGCAGTTTCTTCAGTTTCAATCTGCAGTTCATAACCAATAGATTGTGGTCAGAGTCCACATCTGCCCCTGGAAATGTATTACAATTTAAAAACCTGGTTCCTAAATCTCTGTCTTACCATTATATAATCTATCTGATACCTTTTAGTATCTCCAGGATTCTTCCAGGTATACAACCTTCTTTTATGATTCTTGAACCAAGTGTTAGCTATGATTAAGTTGTGCTCTGTGCAAAATTCTACAAGGCGGCTTCCTCTTTCATTTCTTAGCCCCAATCCATATTCACCTACTATGTTTCCTTCTCTCCCTTTTCCTACTGACGAATTCCAGTCACCCATGACTATTAAATTTTCGTCTCCCTTCACTACCTGAATAATTTCTTTTATCTCGTCATACATTTCATCAATTTCTTCATCATCTGCAGAGCTAGTTTGCATATAAACTTGTACTACTGTAGTAGGCATGGGCTTTGTGTCTATCTTGGCCACAATAATGCGTTCACTATGCTGTTTGTAGTAGCTAACCCGCACTCCTATTTTTTTATTCATTATTAAACCTACTCCTGCATTACCCTTATTTGATTTTGTATTTATAACCCTGTATTCACCTGACTAAAAGTCTTGTTCCTCCTGCCACCAAACTTCACTAATTCCCACTATATCTAACTTTAACCTGTCCATTTCCCTTTTTAAATTTTCTAACCTACCTGCCCGATAAGGGATATGACATTCCACGCTCCGATCCGTAGAACGCCAGTTTTCTTTCTCCTGATAACTACGTCCTCTTGAGTAGTCCCCGCCCGGAGATCCGAATGGGGGACTATTTTACCTCCGGAATATTTTACCCAAGAGGACGCCATCATCATTTAATCATACAGTAAAGCTGCATGTCCTCGGGAAAAATTACGGCTGTAGTTTCCCCTTGCTTTCAGCCGTTCGCAGTACCAGCACAGCAAGGCCGTTTTGGTTAATGTTACAAGGCCAGATCAGTCAATCATCCAGACTGTTGCCCCTGCAACTACTGAAAAGGCTGCTGCCCCTCTTCAGGAACCACATGTTTGTCTGGCCTCTCAACAGATACCCCTCCGTTGTGGTTGCACCTACGGTACGGCCATCTGTATCGCTGAGGCACGCAAGCCTCCCCACCAACGGCAAGGTCCATGGTCCATGGTTCCTTCTTTATGAGTCCTTTTTTTTATCTTAGAGTGTTATTGATTCCTTATGGGATAATGTTATCGGATAGTTCCTCTCTTAGCCCAGAAGTATACATTGCACGAAAGTACATATTTAGAATTATGTGTGTTGTTCACAGATGTATATCTTGCACGTATCTCTTATAGCAGCTGGCAATATTACCACTTCCTCACAGTAGATTTATTCACGTATAAAATTGGTTGTCAATAATCCGTCCCAATTTGAGAATAACACAGATATTCGCAAGTATAGTACTAGAAGGAAAAATGATCTGCATTAGCCGGCCGCGGTAGCCGAGCGGTTCCTTCCCAGGACCCGACTTCTTCCCCTCGAATTTTATCGCACCTTCCGTGATTTGTTAGAGTCCACCTTCACCTCCATCTGTCGGGAACTGATGTCTCCG
Organism: Schistocerca nitens; assembly: GCF_023898315.1. Taxonomy (NCBI): domain Eukaryota; kingdom Metazoa; phylum Arthropoda; class Insecta; order Orthoptera; family Acrididae; genus Schistocerca; species Schistocerca nitens. The sequence goes on along the minus strand of NC_064615.1, from coordinate 979,015,011 downwards.
GAAGTACCTGTGCCGGACGCTTTCATGGAAGGAATTATTAGTTCTGTACATAAACCGCATGGTGGCAACAATATCAGTGATTATCGGCCCATCACCCTCCTTAACAATGATATGAAAATCTTCACTCGCCCTTTGGCGGCACGTCTTAAAAATGTTGCCCGATATGTTGTGTCGCCAGACCAAGCATCTTTGGTAGGGGATAATAATATCCGCACGGCTTTATGCTGCTACAGGGATATGATCGCCGTTACCTAGGCACAACGCCTCTCCGGGGCAATTGCGTATTTGGACTTCAGTCAAGCTTTTGATAGGGTTGACCATTCGTTCCTTCGTTCTCCACCATATGGGTTTCCCAGTCGCCGTTATCACGGTAGTGATGCGCCTTCTGCGGGCTGCCTCATCCAGGATTGTGTACAATGGCAGACTCACTCCTCCGATAACAATAGGTCGATCCGAATGTCAAGGTTGCCTTCTATCAGCGATTTTGTACGCCTTTTCCTTGGAATCCTTGCTATGTGGACTAAGACAACGTTTGGTAGGGTTGTCCATAAATCGCTACCGATTCTGTTGCACGGCCTATGCTGACGATGTAGTCATCTGTTTACGTAATGCCGACGAGGTTCGAGCTGTTTTGACGTGGGTAGCGACTTATGGTGAGGCGTCGGGTAGCTCTTTAAACGTACGTAAGTCACAAGTTATGTTCACTGGCACGGGACTTCCCGTGGAGAGTGTTACACCTCTCACCACCGTTGATACCATTCGCTGTTTGGAAATAGATTTTTCATCTGATCTCCGGCGTTCAGCCCCCATCAACTGCCGACGCCTCCTGTTAATGATCAGAGCAAGTCTTATGGACCATCGCCTTCGATCCCTAGATATTCGCCAACGAGCTCGATATGTCAATATATATATCGCATCCCGAGTTCCCCATGTAGCACAAGTTCTACCTTTCCCGATTACTGTGGCACGTCGCATGTTGGCAGCGATGGCATCTTTCGTCAGCTCTGGGCTGTTGTTCAAAGTTAACTATGCAACCCTTACTCTTCCCCGTGAACGAGGTGGGATAGGCCTGTTTCACGTGCCGGATAGAGCTCGCGCCCTATTTGCCAGCTCCCAGATGACGGTATGGACACGTTGCCCAACGAGCCTCACTGGTCTCTTCCTGTCGGCATATACGCCGGTCTCACTGTCAGCCCCAGTGATGATCTCGGATGTTCCGGACCAGTTCCATTATATACGATACTTCTTTCTTGAACTCAGTTATCTACGACTCACCTTACCAAGACAGCTTTCACTCAAGACAAAGGCAGTATACATGTCGTCCAATTAGGTCGTCCACCTAACCCTCTTGAACAAAAGTCCCCCCAGGTTGACTGGCGTCATGTATGGCGCGCGGTGTTCGCCTGTTACCTTGACACGAATGTTCAGTCTGTCTGGTACCTAACTGTCAGTGGTAAGCAAATCAACCAATCTCGCCTTCATCGTATCCACCTCGCCCAATCACCTCTATGTTCCACGTGTGCCAGACAATGACGAACATCGGTTTGTTTGCGGACCGGCGGCAGAGGTTTGGCAATTGATTCGTCGTACTGTGGCTTCCCTAACGCGGGACATTCCGGTTCGCATTACTCCCCTTTCATCATTATTTCCGGAACGTGACTATTTTCCTCGGACAAAGACCAATGCTGAGAATTGGATTCGCGGACATGCCATTCACTATCTATTTGGACAAACTGTAGACTCTGTACTCGATTTTTAGACATACCTCAATGACCGTCATTATGTCGTTGTCGTCACCCAAAATACAATTTTTCTTGAACTTCCTTGGGAGTGCTTTCCACGACCCGCCTCGCAGCTGGAATGTGTTAAGCCAAGAGAGAAGAAGGTTTCCTGTTTGAACCAATGAACATTTCTGAACAATTGAACCGAACATATCAATTTCGAGAAGACGTGAATCAACATATTACCAGCGGGGCGCAGAAGGCCTCTGATCAATTACACAACAAAAATAAACCAAAAAAAGCGGTTCTAGGCGCTTCAGTCCTGAACCGTGCGACTGCTACGGTCGCAGGTTCGAATCCTGCCTCGGGCATGGATGTATGTGACGTCCTTAGGTTAGTTAGATTTAAGTAGTTCTAAGTTCTAGGGGACTGATGACCTCTGATGTTAAGTCCCATAGCGCTCAGAGCCATTTTTTTTTTTTTTTTTGAATCTGTATTACCCATTAATGATTCCACCTTTGGCACAGAAAGAGGTGAAATGCAGCTAAAAGCTCGATGACAATCTATCCGTGGAAATAAAATGACTGACAGATAGGAGAAGTGTTTCCAAATGCGGATTAAAGTTGTTTCTCCATAACAACTCCTAATGTAACATAAAGGAATTATTGAACACAGATAATCAGACATTCCTAAAAAGAAGAAAAAAACACCTGTAGATGGTCAGGCCAATTTTTATTTTCTTAATTGTACATGAAACATCGGTGTTTTGGGGTCAATTGCTGTCACCCATCTATATTTTGACGTCGATGCTGAAATCGAAATCAAAATCGATGATTTGCGAACATCACACATTACGATTAGATTTTTAGGATATGGTAAAAAGAAAGCCAATTATCGGACATAGCTGAGCGCATAAAAAGAAACTGGACTGAGTATGAGAAAGCGTGATGAAATTTTGGAAAGGAAAGGAAGTGGCAGCCACCTCTCTGGTACCAGCCATCTCTGTTGTGGTTTGTTTTCGTCTTCGTTCAGAGACTCTATTGGTTTAAACCAGCGTAGATTCGAAATTATTTGCGTAAAAATAAATGTTACAAGTGGAACATACGTGGTAATCTGCGCCACATAAACATGTCCTGCAGGATATTTCAGCGAAAGCCTGGAGAAGTTCTTGTCTAAATTTCCTGGTCATGTTTGAGCATTACGCAGAGGTATCAACTCAGCAACTGTAGACTCGACAGGCTAAAGTGACTGGGACGAGAGGTAGAAACAGGGATTCGATTGGCACTGTTCTAAATGTCTTATCCGAAAATTATCTTGAGGAACTTATCAAAGAACCGATTCGTGAGGGTAACGTCAAAGCCTACGTCGTTACAAACAATACCTTTTCGACTCATTTACTGTAGAGCTGGGGTCATTGACTATAAGGGCCTTACTGCGTCACTGACTACGGGTGTCAATTTGAATGTCTCTTTCTTTCTATGCATATGATGTGAGCAGTGGGAAGGACCTCAAATCTGCCTTTACGGCATAAGGGGCTGCTGTGTGGCCAGTGCACACTTCCGCCTTCCACCCAGAGTTCCATGCCCCCGCCGCTGTTCGCCATTCACCCTCAAGTGAACGTGAACTGGGCAGGTGAGGGGAAACGGAAGTTCCTGCGGAATGTTGGACCCCAGGCGGCGCTGCTTTCACCGCAGGTGCCCCAACACAGTGCAGGCAATCAGCCTGAATCCCGTCACCTGTGGCCAACACCGCTTCCAATTGTTTCTGGGCAATGTCCATGCTCTCACGCATCCATATGCAGCAGGCGCTGCCCCCACGATTCTTAATGTACGTTCAACTGTACGAGGTGCATTCAAGTTCTAAGGCCTCCGATTTTTTTTCTAATTAACTGCTCACCCAAAATCGATGAAACTGGCGTTACTTCTCGACGTAATCGCCCTGCAGATGTACACATTTTTCACAACACTGACGCCATGATTCCATGGCAGCGGCGAAGGCTTCTTTAGGAGTCTGTTTTGACCACTGGAAAATCGCTGAGGCAATAGCAGCACGGCTGGTGAATGTGCGGCCACAGAGAGTGTCTTTCATAGTTAGAAAAAGCCAAAAGTCACTATGAGCCAGGTCAGGTGAGTAGGGAGCATGAGGAATCACTTCAAAGTTGTTATCACGAAGAAACTGTTGCATAACGTTAGCTCGTTGTGCGGGTGCGTTGTCTTGGTGAAACAGCACATGCGCAGCACTTCCCGGACGTTTTTGTTGCAGTGCAGGAAGGAATTTGTTCTTCAAAACATTTTCGTAAGATGCACCTGTTACCGTAGTGCCCTTTGGGACGCAATGGGTAAGGATTACACCCTCGCTGTCCCAGAACATGGACACCATTTTTTCAGCACTGGTGGTTACCCAAGATTTTTTTGGTGGTGGTGAATCTGTGTGCTTCCATTGAGCTGACTGGCGCTTTCTTTCTGGATTGAAAAATGGCATCCACGTCTCATCCATTGTCACAACCAACGAAAAGAAAGTCCCATTCATGCTGTCATTGCGCATCAACATTGCTTGGCAACATGCCACACGGGCAGCCATGTGGTCGTCCGTCAGCATTCGTGTCACCCACCTGGATGACACTTTTCGCATTTTCAGGTCGTCAAGCAGGATTGTGTGCACAGAACCCACAGAAATGCCAACTCTGGAGGCGATCTGTACAACAGTCATTTGGGGATCCCCCAAAACAATTCTCTCCACTTTCTCGATCATGTCGTCAGACCGGCTTGTGCGAGCCCGAGGTTGTTTCGGTTTGTTGTCACACGATGTTCTGCCTTCATTAAACTGTCGCACCCACGAACGCACTTTCGACACATCCATAACTCCATCACCACATGTCTCCTTCAACTGTCGATGAATTTCAATTGGTTTCACACCACGCAAATTCAGAAAACGAATGATTGCACGCTGTTCAAGTAAGGAAAACGTCGCCATTTTAAGTATTTAAAACAGTTCTCATTCTCGCCGCTGGCGGTAAAATTCCATCAGCCGTATGGTGCTGCCATCTCTGGGACGTATTGACAATGAACGCGGCCTCATTTTAAAACAATGCGCATGTTTCTATCTCTTTCCAATCCGGAGAAAAAAATCGGAGGCCTTAGAACTTGAATGCACCTCGTACAACAAGAAATAAACTACTAACCCAGGCATGCGGTCACAGTTAGTAGTAATTGACGGAAAGTCATTGAGTAAAACAGAAGTGATTTCTGGCGTTCCCCAAGCAAGTGTTATAGGCCCTTTGCTATTCCGTATCTATATAAACGATTTTGGAGACTATCTGAGCAGCCGTCTCGCAGATGACGCTGTCGTTTATCGACTAATAAAGTCATCAGAAGACCAAAATGAACTGCAATACGATTTAGAAAAGATATCTGCATGGTGCAAAAAGTGGCAGTTGACACGAAATAACGAGAAGTGTCAGGTCATCCACATGAGTGCTAAAAGGAACTCGTTAAATTTCGGTTACACGATAAAACAGTCTAATCTAAGAGCCGTAAATTCAGCTAAATACCTAGGTATTACAATTACGAACAACTTGAACTGGAAGGAACACACAAAAAATGATGTGGGGAAGGCTAACCAAAGACTGCGTTTTATTGGCAGGACACTTGGAAAATGTAACAGACCTGCTAAGGAGACTGCCTACACTACGTTTGTCCGTCCTCTTTTAGAATACTGCTGCGCGGTGTGGGATCCTTACCAGATAGGACTGACGGAGTGCACCGAAAAAGTTCAAAGAAAGGCAGCAAGTTTTTGTATTGTCGCGAAATATGGGAGAGAGTGTCACAGACATGATACAGGATTTGGGTTGGATATCATTAAAAGAAAGGCGTTTTTCGTTGCGACGGAATCTTCTCACGTAATTCCAATCACTAACTTTCTCCTCTGAATCCGAAAATATTTCATTGACACTGACCTACATAGGGAGAAACGATCACCACGATAAAATAAAGGAAATCAGAGCTCGAACGGAAAGATATAGGTGTTCATTCTTTCCGCATGCTATACGAGTTTGGAATAATAGAGAATTGTGAAGGTGGTTCGATACCCTCTGCCAGGCACTTGAATGTGATTTGCAGAGCATCCATGTAGATGTAGCTGTACAACAATCTGAGCACTACTGCTACAATGTTCCTGGTTATCACTACATTACAAGATTACCTCACGAGACACTAACATCCCAACATGTAACCACTTAGAAAAAACTTTATATACACTAATCAACACAGATAAATACTGAGTATACACTTTTTGATAGAAAGACTTAAGAAAAAGAGTAAGATTAGAACTGTGTTTTAATATTCTTAGGGAATACCTGTTTGAATATGAGGGAGATATTTAAGTGGTCATCACCTAGATAGGTCAGTGTGAATGAATAGAAGTCTGAAAGAAGATGAGACTACGGTTACTATCTGTAAGGTTACCGGCATTGCACAACCAAAAAGGCTGGTAAGAGGATGATGGCTCATACCTTCCATTTATTTTCCAAAATTCGATCACGCTTTCTTGATACATTCCCAATCCAGTTTCTCTTTATACGTTCAATTATATCCATAACTGGCTCTCTAAATCAACGATAAACGAGGGCATGCTGAAAAGTAATGCCTCCGAATTTTTTATGTTAAAACCCTCAAAGCTGCTGAAAGATAACAAATTTTACTAACACTTTGGACCTTTATTTTTCATGTCTACATATTTGTTTTTCGATATACTCACCAAGGTGGCGACCACACTTCTCCCAACGAGAGGCCTCTTTGTTGAAACCGTTACTGTAGAACGACTGGCTTTGTTGACGGAACCACAACCTCACCTCTTCTTACACATCTTCAGCACGATACAAGTGAAGTCCTCGAATGTTTACTTTAAGTCTTTGAAACAGATGAAAATCGGATAGGGCCAAGTCGGGATTCTACGGAAGATGAACCGAAGCTGTCGGCCTGCTGCAAATGACACAGTGCTCGTGTGTGCTCTGGCATTGCCGTGCTGAAGAGAAGGTGCTCCATATGTGGATGACCCCTTCGAATTTGTGCTTTCAGTTTTCTGAGTGCCACGCATCGACGTAGTTACGTTACACACCGCCACGTGAGAAACTAAAATTTGAGCCCTCTAACGGTAGAGGGTTGCAGCTTTATTCAACGAAGCGGGAAAGTCGACCGGTATTTATGCACGACATGTAATACCTCAACAGATGTAGAGAACAGAATAAAAAATTTGGAGGGATTATTTTTCAGCACGCTCTCAAAAAATGGCTCTGAGCACTATGCGACTTAACTTCTGAAGTCACAGCCGCCTAGAACTTAGAACTAATTAAACCTAACTAACCTAAGGACATCACACACATCCATTCCCGAGGCATGATTCGAACCTGCGACCGTAGCGGGCGCTCGGTTCCAGACTGCAGCGCCTAGAACCGCACGGCCACTCCGGCCGGCCCAGCACGCTCTCTCTCACAGATTTCGATTTCATCACTGATGGCCGATTATAATCGACGCCAAATCATTACTTTAATAACATCGATGTTAAATTATGGCAGCCGGCCGAAGTGGCCGCGCGGTTCTGGCGCTGCAGTCTGGAACCGCGAGACCGCTACGGTCGCAGGTTCGAATCCTGCCTCGGGCATGGATGTGTGTGATGTCCTTAGGTTAGTTAGGTTTAACTAGTTCTAAGTTCTAGGGGACTAATGACCTCAGCAGTTGAGTCCCATAGTGCTCAGAGCCATTTGAACCATTTTTAAATTATGGCTATATAGAATGCCGCAAAAGCAACATACAAATACATCTAATATCAGTGAAACCTTCCCGTCTCCTCTATATCTCTTTTGTTACGCAACCTTCCCTTCTACAATAACCTATGAAACCTTCCCTTAGGATTTCTATCTCTTGCTTAATAATAACAAATGAAATCTTCTCTTTGAAATAAATTCTCTTTCTCAATAATAATAAGTGCAATCTTCGAATACAAATTTAAATGCTGCTTATTAAAAGTGATTTGCTGATTATTTCGACAAAACATAGAATGTGTCGTCGTCGTGGCCCTCAGTCCTTACGTGCAATAACCCAAAACTGTTCCTTATCTTTTTTACTGTTACTGGATCGCCATCTGACTGCTACATCGAACTGCGACATGAATATACTTACTCTGTTTTACTATACTCTATTAGCTGCTGGTGGGCTGTCATAATAAGTGGCTGTATTTATTAGCATCAGCTTTAATAGCAAAGCTGATGTTATTCTTTAATTACTTTGACTGAAGTTACGTAATTCATAGTTAAACTTTTTCTTGACAACAATAAAATTTTGCAAAGTTTTACGTTGATGGTTTTTGGGATGGATTATAATCAGTAGTGCAATATTGCTGGCAAAAATTAATTATATTCTGAAAACGATTTTTCAAATATTTACTGTTGGTAATGAAATGATTTTACAAACATTCAAATTGGACTTATTTTTGCAATAATCTTACAACTAGCATTGCGCAAACATACCTTCAGTAGTCTTGAGTTTCTAAAAAATATGAAAAAATGATAATAATAACAATAATAATAGTAATAATAATTCAACAATGTTAGTTCCTCTTATGATAATAGTTAGCTGATGCCTCTGTACATCCGTTTATAATCTCTTGTAAATCATAGCTGGTGGCTGGCAGGCACACCGCTCCTCTGAACCTCTCGCTTCAGACCTGCTACCGATTCGCTTCACATCTCGCTTACTACTGACTTCCTACGAACGCTAAAGTGCGGTCTCTCCCGCCAACAATGCTTTCCGGTGCAGACAATCCCTGCTACCATTACAAAATGTATCAATGCGCGGTCTTTCCCGCACTTTTCTTAAACGGTATCAATACGCGGTGTCTCTCGCACTTTTTAAAATTATATCAATGTGCGGTCTCTCCCGCCAACAATATTTTGGTGCAGACATTCTCTGCTACCACAATTATTTCCAAAATAACAAATATTAATTATTCCCACTTAATCCTATTAATAAAATATAAACATCTTTCATAAATTGTGGTTTGACAATAGACAATAGAAATATACACGTCTTACATCGGAAATAATACACGTTACATGTCTCAAAACTTTTTGTATACGAAATGTACAGGAGTGGGGTATGCATCACAGAGTGTTTTACTGTTGAAGACCTTAGAAGATGTGACAAAGAAATTGGTTTAAAAAAAACGTGAAGACGAACGTAACTGTCGCACGATATGTCACTCCCAAGTAACATAGCTAGATGGAACTTGGAACATACATAGAAACAGCTGCTGCAGTATAATACCGAGGATAAATGTAAGAAGTAATTGAGACGAACAGGAATGACACTTTTATTCGATGATAATAATTACACTCAAGTCATCGTGATTTATGATGGTCTCCATGGCATTAAAAAAGGCGTGACATGGTTCTTAACCGTGTGTGTGATGACCATGGAGAGCAATGCATGTTGTGCCACGTGCTCCTATGCCGGCCACAGGGTTGGTAAAGAGTTCTTGCGACAGGGTGTTTCAATACCACCGGCGTTGCCAACTGCTGGATCGTCTTTGGTGCATGTGAACGCAACTGCAAAACGTCTCCCCATTGTGTCCGGGTAGTTTTTGTCTTTCAATAAAAGTATTATTTTCTTTCGTCTCATCATGTATTTCCTTCACTTACCTTCTGTACTATACAGTAGCAGTTGTTCCTACGTATGGTCCAAGATTCATCGACCAATATTATTTGATATTGTTTAACGCAATTATCGATATTAACTACAGTGCTCTTAACTAAATTATTTTTCTGTTTTCACCTAATGTGAGTTCTGTATAACTATGCTCTATGACGTAACATCGAAGTATACGATTTACTCATTATTTGTGATACTTTATGTAACTGCAATTAATCTACTCTACTGGCCATTAAAATTGCTACACCAAGAAGAAATGCAGATGATAAACGGGTATTTATTGGACTAATATATTATACTAGAACTGACATGTGATTACATTTTCACGCGATTTGGGTGCATAGATCCTGAGAAATCAGTACCCAGAACAATCACCTCTGGCCGTAATAACAGCCTTGATACGCCTGGGCATTGAGTCAAACAGAGCTTGGATGGCGGGTATAGGTACAGCTGCCCATGCAGCTTCAACACGATACCACAGTTCATCAAGAGTAGTGACTGGCGTATTGTGACAAGCTAGTTGCTCGGCCACCACTGACCAGACGTTTTCAGTTGGTGAGAGATCTGGAGAATGTGATAGCCAGGGCAGCAGTCAAACATTTTCTGTATCCAGAAAGGCCCATACAGGACTTGCAACATGCGGTCGTGCATTATCCTGCTGAAAGGTAGTGTTTCGCAGGGATCGAATGAAGGGTGGAGCCACGGGTGGTAACACATCTGAAACGTAACGTCCACTGTTCAAAGTGCCGTCAATGCGAACAAGAGGTGACCGAGACGTGGAACCAATGGCACCCCATACCATCACACAGGGTGATACCTCAGTATGGCGAAGACCAATACACGCTCCCAATGTGCGTTCACCGCGGAGTCGCCAAACACGGATGCGACCATCATGGTGCTGTAAACAGAGACCCGGATTCATCTGAAAAAATGACGATTTGCCATTCGTGCACCCAGGTTCGTCGTTGAGTACAGCATCGCAGGCGCCCCTCTCTGTGATGCAGCGTCAAGGGTAACCGCAGCCATGGTCTCCGAGCTGATAGTCCATGCTGCTGCAAACGTCGTCGAATTGTTCGTGCAGATGGTTGTTGTCTTGCAAACGTCCCCATCTGTTGCCTCAGGGATAGAGACGTGGCTGCACTATCCGTTACAGCCATGCGGATAAGATGCCTGTCATCTCGACTGGTAGTGATACGAGGCCGTTGGGATCCAGCACGGCGTTCCGTATTACCCTCCTGAACCCACCGATTCCATATTCTGCTAACAGTCATTGGATCTCGACCAACGCGATCAGCAATGTCGCGATACGATTAACCGCAATCGCCATAGGCTACAATCCGACCTTTATCAAAGTCGGAAAGGTGATGGTACGCATTTCTCCTCCTTACACGAGGCATAACAACAACGTTCCACCAGGCAACGCCGGTCAACTGCTGTTTGTGTATGAGAAATCGGTTGGAAACTTTCCTCATGTCAGCACGTTGTAGGTGTCGCCGCCGGCGCCAACGTTGTGTTAATGCTCTGAAAAGCTAATCATTTGCATATCACAGCATCTTCTTCCTGTCGGTTAAATTTCGCGTCTGTAGCACGTCATCGTGGTGTAGCAATTTTAACGGCCAGAAGAACCAGAGGTTGTAGGGAGTTTCAGGGAGAGCATAAGGGAACAATTGACAGGAATGGGGGAAAGAAATACAGTAGAAGAAGAATGGGTAGCTTTGAGGGATGAAGTAGTGAAGGCAGCAGAGGATCAAGTAGGTAAAAAGACGAGGGCTAGTAGAAATCCTTGGGTAACAGAAGAAATATTGAATTTAATTGATGAAAGGAGAAAATATAAAAATGCAGTAAATGAAACAGGCAAAAAGGAATACAAACGTCTCAAAAATGAGATCGACAGGAAGTGCAAAATGGCTAAGCAGGGATGGCTAGAGGACAAATGTAAGGATGTAGAGGCTTATCTCACTAGGGGTAAGATAGATACTGCATACAGGAAAATTAAAGAGACCTTTGGAGATAAGAGAACCACTTGTATGAACATGAAGAGCTCAGCTGGAAACCCAGTTCTAAGCAAAGACGGGAAAGCAGAAAGGTGGAAGGAGTATACAGAGGGTCTATACAAGGGCGATGTACTTGAGGACAATATTATGGAAATGGAAGAGGATGTAGATGAAGATGAAATGGGAGATACGATACTGCGTGAAGAGTTTGACAGAGCACTGAAAGACCTGAGTCGAAACAAGGCCCCCAGAGTAGACATCATTCCATTGGAACTACTGATGGCCTTGGGAGAGCCAGTCCTGACAAAACTCTACCATCTGGTGAGCAAGATGTATGAAACAGGCGAAATACCCTCAGACTTTAAGAAGAATATAATAATTCCAATCCCAAAGAAAGCAGGTGTTGACAGATGTGAGAATTACCGAACAATCAGTTTAATAAGTCACAGCTGCAAAATACTAACACGAATTCTTTACAGACGAATGGAAAAACTAGTAGAAGCCGACCTCGGGGAAGATCAGTTTGGATTCCGTAGAAATACTGGAACACGTGAGGCAATACTGACCTTACGACTTATCTTAGAAGAAAGATTAAGGAAAGGCAAACCTACGTTTCTAGCATTTGTAGACTTAGAGAAAGCTTTTGACAATGTTGACTGGAATACTCTCTTTGAAATTCTAAAGGTGGCAGGGGTAAAATACAGGGAGCGAAAGGCTATTTACAATTTGTACAGAAACCAGATGGCGGTTATAAGAGTCGAGGGACATGAAAGGGAAGCAGTGGTCGGGAAGGGAGTAAGACAGGGTTGTAGCCTCTCCCCGATGTTATTCAATTTGTATATTGAGCAAGCAGTAAAGGAAACAAAAGAAAAATTCGGAATAGGTATTAAAATCCATGGAGAAGAAATAAAAACTTTGAGGTTCGCCGATGACATTGTAATTCTGTCAGAGACAGCAAAGGGCTTGGAAGAGCAGTTGAACGGAATGGATGGTGTCTTGAAAGGAGGATATAAGATGAACATCAACAAAAGCAAAACGAGGATAATGGAATGTAGTCGAATTAAGTCGGGTGATGTTGAAGGTATTAGATTAGGAAAAGCCACACTTAAAGTATTAAATGAGTTTTGCTATTTGGGGAGCAAAATAACTGATGACGGTCGAAGTAGAAAGGATATAAAACGTAGACTGGCAATGGCAAGGAAAGCGTTTCTGAAGAAGAGAAATTTGTTAACATCGAATATAGATTTAAGTGTCAGGAAGTCATTTCTGAAAGTATTTGTATGGAGTGTAGCCATGTATGGAAGTGAAACATGGACGGTAAATAGTTTGGACAAGAAGAGAATAGAAGCTTTCGATATGTGGTGCTACAGACGAATGCTGAAGATTAGATGGGTAGATCACATAACTAATGAGGAGGTACTGAATAGGATTGGGGAGAAGAGAAGTTTGTGGCACAACTTGACCAGAAGAAGGGATCGGCTGGTAGGACATGTTCTGAGGCATCAAGGGATCACCAATTTAGTATTGGAGGGCAGCGTGGAGGGTAAAAATCGTAGGGGGAGACCAAGAGATGAATACACTAAGCAGATTCAGAGGGATGTAGGTTGCAGTAGGTACTGGGAGATGAAGCTTGCACAGGATAGAGTAGCATGGAGAGCTGCATCAAACCAGTCTCAGGACTGAAGACCACAACAACACAATAGTGTATTAATATAAGTTGAAAAGTAATGTGCTGTTAAAGAATATAGAAACTAAAAATTTTATTTTAATACTGGGTCATGTATAGGGAAAGTAGGTTTGATATCATGTAAATCTCGAAGGGAAGTTCTTCCGCAACGGAACTGGCTAGTCAGGAATAGAAAAGATGGATCTGACGGTCAAACTGCATGGCGCCTATGTGGCATACATCTGTCGTTGGCTAGCACCCAATGGGTACAAATCTTCTGAACTGCGAGACTATGTAATATAGCCCCCGGTGTGGAAGTAATGTGGCCTATTATTCATGGCCTACTTTGGTTAGCTGTGTACTATAAAAATCCGACGCTAAGAAGAGAATTTTCAGATCTCGTCACACAGGGAGAGCCATGGATTGTTTTGCCGCCCTTTTTTGATCGACGTTGCCACCACCTTCGTCTCGCATGAGCAACTGAGTACTGTATAACTGCATGGTCCAGCTACATGGTTTCCTTTTCAGTAAGAATAATATGTTGTGTAAACTCCGTGTCGAGCCACAGTTTTTGATCCTTAATTATTTACCTAGACAAGATCTTATCCCAAGTGCAACGATGAACCCGATTATCTTGTTTTAATGCACTGAAAAGCAGTAATTTTCCTGAACGAAAGTTAACAGACTTTGTAGAGTTGTAAAGTACGTAATTATTTAGTGGGCACAAGTTTTGAATTACTCCACGTACTTGTCATGAATGGTCAGTTAAAGCACTCAGTTCAAAGATTATATTAATTAATAGTGTTTACAATTTCATGTGTAATGTAGTAAACAGTGTTTCCCATTTTGTGTTGTGACTAAAAGTATTCAGCCACGACCTGACTCTACCGATAAATTAGATTCTGTGTCCCCATGCTGGTTGCTGGGCCAAGTTTAAATGTCATTTTACAATAACAGCAATGGAAAAATAAGCAACTGGCTACAATTATTCAAACTATACTAGATCAAGGTGCCACATATTTCATTTGAACTAAATAATTTAAGGCAGCGATGTTCCTTGAAAAATGTAAATAATAACCAGCACAAAAGATACTTTTAATTTGTAACTATTACAATAGTAATAATTTGCTGTAATTAAACTGACAAAAGTACTTTTTGTTCACTTCAATAGCGCTCCTCCATTAGTAATCATTTACCTATAATTACCATCATCTTCCCTCTGTAATATACAGATAGTGAGTTTTATTGAGAGCCAGTTATTGCCTAAACACATTAATAATTCTGTAATGTAGTTGAAGACAGTTCACTGGAACATTATTTGTTAAATTGTGCTACTCTCCTATATCTTATCAGCAAAACAGAATTTTAGAATCAAATAAAGGCAACCCACATGTTAACTTTCTTCACGAATCATACTAGTACTGAGTACAACTTTGTCAGGATAGCGACTTTACTTTACGTAATTATAGTTTGGTTGATTACTAATAGAACCTTCGTTCGATTCCCGTTTGTTTTGCTATTGTTCCCTCTCAATATCAGTCGCAGAGTATCAAAAAATAGTCTGATGCATTACCTTTACACACAGTCACGGTCACAAAAATCGTTTCACAGGAATAACATTATCGGCATGCTACTAATATAACAGCACCCGGTTGTGTCATAAGTGCCGGCCGCGGTGGCCGAGTGGTTCTAGGCGCTTCAGTCTGGCACCGTGCGACTGCTACGGTGGCAGGTTCGAATCCTGCCTCGGGCATTGATGTGTGTGATGTCCTTAGATTAGTTAGGTTTAAGTAGTTCTAAGTTCTAGGGGACCGATGACCTCAGATGTTAAGTCCCATAGTGCCCAGAACTATTTGTGTTGTAAGTGATATATTATGCGAAGTTACTTTTGACCTACAGCTTTGCACAACAGTGTCTATTACGGATCCTTATGTATGTCTCGGAACAAAACCTTGACGGTAAAATTACAGAAGTCAGAGCTCACAGGGAGATCTACCAACAGTAGTTCTTTCTTCACGCTGTTGTTACCGAAGCAGGAATGGGAGGAAGTGACGGTTGTACACGAAACACGCTCCGCCACACATCTTAGCCTGACTTGCGCAGAACATCATCTGATAAAAAGTATCCAACCACGTATTATTGGACATCAGTATGGGGTGTCTCCCCCTTTGCCTTGCCTCGAACTCTGCTCGAAACACTTTTAATAAGACGTATGAATGTCTATGGAAGAAAGGCAGCCTATTCTCCATCAAGACCCTAAACTGGAGAAGGCACTGTGGTCGACTGCTGCGCTGTGGAGCGGGCTGACGTTCTAGCGCATCCAAAAGGTGTTCCGATGGGTTCAGGTCAGAAATGTGGGCACCCCAGTCCATTTCAGGAATGTATATTCTCCACATACCATTGACTCACAAACACTGCTGTATAACGAGGTAAATTGTCACTCTAATGCAAAAGATTATGATCTGCGATATGCTACTTTGCTGTGGGCAACACACAGTGCTGTAAAGTGTGTTCATATCCTTCCGTATTTAGCGTTTTCTTAAGCGCGATAAGAGGACCACTTCCTCAACACACAAAACACCCCGTCCGCAACACCATCTCCTCTGTACTGCTCTGCAAGCGCTGCTACACAAGATGGCAGGTAACGATCTCGAAGCATTCGCCAAACACAACTCCTTCCATCGGATTGCCACCGGTGATTGCGCGCTCCATCACTAGAAATCATCTGTCTACAGCCATCCACTGCCCAGTGGTGTTCCTTTTTACACCATCTCAAGCATCTGTTAGCAATGAATGGAGACATGTGTGGCTTATGAGGAGCTGTTCGACCATTGTATCTCATTCTTTTCGACTACCTACACATAGTCATTGTTCTACATCTATATCTACATCTACATACAAACTCCGCAATCCACCAATTGGTGCGTGGCGGAGGGTACCTCGTACCACAACTAGCATCTTCTCTCCCTGTTCCACTCCCAAGCAGAACGAGGGAAAAATGACTGCCTATATGCCTCTGTACAAGCCCTAATCTCTCTTATCTTATCTTTGTGGTCTTTCCGCGAAATGTAAGTTGGCCTCAAATGCTGGTTCTCTAAATTTCCTCAGCACCAATTCACGAAAAGAACGCCTGCTTTCCTCTAGAGACTCCCACTCGAGTTCCTGAAGCATTTCCGTTAACACTCACGTGATGATCAGACCTACCAGTAACAAATCTAGCAGCCCGCCTCTGAATTGCTTCTATGTCCCCTCTCAATCCGACCTGATAGGAATCCCAAAGGCTCGAGCAATACTCAAGAATAGGTCGTATTAGTGTTTTATAGGCGGTCTCCTTTACAGTTGAACCAAATCATCCAAAAATTCTACCAATGAACCGAAGACGACTATCCGCCTTTCCTACAACTGTCGTTACATGCTTGTCCCACTTCATATCGCTCTGGAATGCTACGCCCAAATATTTAATCGACGTGACTGTGTCAAGCGCTACACTACTAATGGAGTATTCAGACATTACGGGATTCTTTTTCCTATTCATCTGCATTAATTTACATTTATCTATATATCGAGTTAGCTGCTATTCTTTACACCAATCACAAATCATGTCCAAGTCATCTTGTATCCTCCTACAGTCACTCAATGACGACACCTTCCCGTACACCACAGTATCATCAGCAAACAGCCGCACATTGCTATCCACCCTATCCAAAAGATCATTTATGTAGATAGAAAACAACAGCGGACCTACCACACTTCCCTGGGGCACTCCAGATGATACCCTCACCTCCGATGAACACTCACGATCGAGGACAACGTACTGGGTTCTATTACTTAAGAAGTCTTCGAGCCACTCACATACTTGGGAACCAATCCCATATGCTCGTACCTTAGTTAGAAGTCTGCAGTGGGGCACCGAGTCAAATACTTTCCGGAAGTCAAGGAATATGGCATCCGTCTGATACCCTTCATCCATGTTTCGCAAGATATCATGTGAAAAACGGGCGAGTTGCGTTTCGCAGGAGCGATGCTTTCTAAAGCCGTGCTGATGCATGGGCAGCAACATCTCTGTCCCAAGGAAATTCATTATATTCGAACCGAGAATATGTTCGAGAATCCTGCAACAAACCGATGTTAAGGATATTGGTCTGTAATTTTGAGGATCCGTCCTTCTACCCCTCTTATATACAGGCGTCACCAGCCGGTAGCAGTTTGGAATTCACGGGTGATTCCTTTCGGTGATTTCGCGAGATTTTTTACAACCGCCTCCGCAATGTTCGATGGCACATCTCCATCAGGACATGAGGTCCATCTGGTCACGATTCAGCCGTAGTTGTTACTGCCCCTTTACGCTTCACTGTCACAGAACCTTCAGTTGGCTTAGGCAGCTTTAGAAGAACTGAAACGTTCTCAGTGGGTTTGCTACTCGGGTAACATCCAATGACTAGTCCACGTCTGAAGTGACTGCGCCCTACAGACCGCTCCATTCTACTGTTGCTGCTTGTCTACTGTCAACAGAATACTGCCCGACTCCCTTTACACCGGTTGATTCGCCTCTCGCGTCATCCAGCAGTCAGTACCGTACTACATACGAGTGGTTCAAATGGCTGTAATCACTATGGGACCTAACATCTGAGGTCATCAGTCCCCTAGACTTATAACTACTTAAATCTAACTAACCTAAGAACGTCACACACATCGCCGGCCGGGGTGGCCGAGCGGTTCTAGGCGCTACAGTCTCGAACCTCGCGACCACTACGGTCGCAGGTTCTAATCCTGCCTCGGGCATGGACGTGTGTGATGTCCTTAGGTTAGTTAGGTTTAAGTAGTTCTAAGTTCACTGATGACCTCAGAAGTTAAGTCCCATAGTGCTCAGAGCCATTTTGAACGTCACACATATCCATGCACGAGGCAGGATTCGAACCTGCGACCGTAGCAGCGGCGCGGTTCCTGACTGAAGTGCCTAGAACCACTCGGCCACAGCGGCCGGCCATACGAGTGGTGACCAGATATTTTTGACGTACTTCTGTAGATTTACTCACAAGCTATGGCAACACGCTATTTGCATCACGATCATTAATTCCTGACTGGACAATGTAAATGAACTTTCCAAGTGAGCCAACAATTGTTGTTTGGACACAAACTTTCAACAACGACGTAATAGAAGAAGAGAGAAAATTTACGGATGTTGATTTCCTAGAAGGCAAGTTAAAACGAGTTAAACTATCGGATTTATGGCGTTGTAGCTAGTGCCCAGTCGATCTGCGAATGACAAGAAGACGGTAACAATTTCAGTTATACTAACAGCGTATGACTTAAAACTAGTTTTGTCCAATTTTGCGCGTAGTGTGCTTCCATTTTGTTTTGTTTGTCTGGAACATACAGAACTTTGCATTCCATCCATATAAAATATATAAACAGTTGAGATAAAAATACAGTCTTGGTTTCGGAGGTTTTTATTTTCAAATTTCAATGACACATCTCGCCTAAGGTAGGCATCTTCAGATTGTCTACACCGCAACAAATTACAAAAATAGATATAAGAAAGCGTACTGACACAAATTTGTGCACAAACGCGCTCTACAAGAAACGTTTTCATGCAAACTTACAGAAACTGGTTACGGCACACGCCTTCCATAGAATAATTACACGATGCGGGATCGGCAAAATCCGACTGGGATATCAAAAAATTGAAAATTCCTGATAAATAGCAAGTGGATTCCTGAAAAGAATCGGTACGGTGAAAAACTGCAGCGAAGAGAATTTCAAGACACGAAGGAATTACAATCACTGAGCCGGCCGAAGTGGCCGTGCGGTTAAAGGCGCTGCAGTCTGGAACCGCAAGACCGCTACGGTCGCAGGTTCGAATCCTGCCTCAGGCATGGATGTTTGTGATGTCCTTAGGTTAGTTAGGTTTAACTAGTTCTAAGTTCTAGGGGACTAATGACCTCAGCAGTTGAGTCCCATAGTGCTCAGAGCCATTTTACAATCACTGATTGCAAGCGGGATATTGATTGAAATCAATGGGGAAAGACGAAAATTTGTGCCGGAGGTCAAGGTCTGATAACCGAAAATTAATTATATTTGAAAAGGTCGCTAAGGAAACCTTGAAAATAAATACCGAAAAATCATTTAATTACCTTACTCATTGGCATGTGTAAAGGACGCCTCACAAGTTAGGACCAGATATACAGCAGAGCTCCACGCACTTGTATGAGCTGCTCCACTGACAAACATAGAATGCGGGAAAATGGTACTATGGTATCGAGTGCAACTAGTTCAGTAGTGCAAGTAGCGCATATTTTTCCACACACTATTTTTGTCAGTCGACCGGCTCATACAAGCTGTGCTCCTGCTCCACGAAATTCTGCTCTGCATCTGATCCTAACTTGCGTGGCGTCCTTACCGCATAACAACGAGTAACGTAATTAAACGATTTTTCGTTATTTATTTTCAAGGTCTCCTTAGCCGCCCTTTTAAAATATAATTGGTTTCAGGTTATCAAACCGTAACTTCCGGCGCAAATTTTCAACTTTCCCCATTGATTTCAATCAAAGCTCACTTGCAGCCCATGCCTGTAATTCCTTTGTGTCTTGAAAATTTTTTCGCTGCGGTTTTTCATTGTACCGGTTCTTTCCAGCAACCCACTAGACAGGCATTAGGAATTTCCAACATTTTGATATCCCACTCGTACTTTGTCGATGTATTCGCATCGTGCAATCGTTTTATGGACGGCGTGCGCCGTGACCAGTTTCTCTAAGTTACATAAAAACTCATCGCTTAGAATGCGTGCACAAGATGGGATCAGAAGTTTTCCTTATACGTATTTTTGTAATTTGTTGCATTGTAGATAATCTGAGGATTGTAGAACATGGGTTCCAGTTTTTTGAAAACACACTGTTTTTTTACCCAAACATGTTTCAGCACCTCTGTGCCATATTTTACGTTATAATTGATTTAACAAAGTGAGACCTAAAGAAAGATTTTGTTCGTTTTGCTTCTTTAGGCCTCACTTCGTTAAATCAATTATAACGTAAAATATTTTCACTTTTTACATTTTTCAATAAACAAAAGCCCACTGATGATGGTACAGAGGTGCAGAAACGTGTTAGGCTAAAAAGAAAAAGCAGTGTGTTTGAAAAAAGGCGGAACCCATATCCTACAATTTAAGTGCAAATTCGCAAAGAAAGGATAAGGGCTGCAGATCCAAAAGATGAATAATCTGAATATGGCTACCCCAGTTGAAACGCGTCCTTGAAATTTGAAAATCAAAACCTCCGCAACCAAGGCTATATTTTTATCTCAATTTTTACTCTGGTTGCTGTATCAGCTGCAATGATGGAATGGAAGAAATTTTATGTAAACAGTTTTGTAGACAGCATACTATTAACAGATTTTGATGTATTGAAAGGCCTATCAGTGTTATGACCACATTGAGAAAGGTGTTTCAATCATTAAAATCAAACTAGTTTGAAATTCAAGCGCACTTTGCTATTGACGTTTTGAATAATCGTACGTTGGGCAACCAGTGCAAACGTAATATAATATTCATTGGATTTTGCTACGAATTTTGATTATTACTTGCTAATTCCGCCTGTGGTAACTGATAATTATCTTGGCTAAAGTGATAATTTACAGCTCTCGAAAATAAAATCATTATGAATCAATTTCTGCACGAACTAAATCGCTATCGGCAGAGAGAATTACTGAACGTAATAACAAGTACGACAGCTGCTGCGCAAGGTGCCTGTGAATTAGTAGTAATCGAGAAGAAACGTGAGTGAATTATTATATTCTCTTCCAGACAGAACCTGCTGGTCATTCGATCAGTATTATTGCAACAAAAAGACTGAGAAACGTTTAATGTATCTTTTGCCTTTGACCTCTGTACACCACAGTCGATTGCTATAAAGCCGCTGCACAGGCGACCTCAATACGCTGGATGACGTAAGTTGGACATTCCCTAGGGGCGCTAAGTGATGCTGGTGTGTCCAGAAGTGATGGAATATCCGGGCACTCGCGGAAAAGAAAAAAATGGCGACTTTCTGATGTGGGTTGCGAGTGTGTAAAGCTAACGTGGACGTGTTTGGGATACACTGAGATGACAAAACTCGTTGGATAGCAATATGCACATACCGATATACAGATGGCGGTAGTATTGCATACCAAGGTATAAAAGGGCAATGCATTGGCGGAGGCCGGCCGGTGTGGCCGTGCGGTTAAAGGCGCTTCAGTCTGGAACCGCGTGACCGCTACGGTCGCAGGTTCGAATCCTGCCTCGGGCATGGATGTGTGTGATGTCCTTAGGTTAGTTAGGTTTAAGTAGTTCTAAGTTCTAGGGGACTGATGACCACAGATGTTAAGTCCCATAGTGCTCAGAGCCATTTGAACCATTTGAACCATTGGCGGAGTTGTTATTTGTACTCAGGTGATTCGTGTGGGAAGGTTGTAGGCGTGATTATGGCTGCACGACGGGAGTTAACAGACTTTGAACGTAGAATGGTAATTGGAGCTAGACGCTTGGGACATTCCATTCCGGAAATCGTTAGAGAATTCAATATTACGTGACCCACAGTGTCAAGAGTGGGCCGAGAATATTAAATTTCAGGCATTATCCCTCACCACGGACAACGCAGAGACCGACGGTCTTCACCTAACGACCGAGAGCAGCAGCGTTTGCGTAGAGTTGTCAGTGCTAACAGACAAACGACACTGCGTGAAATAACAGCAGAATTCAATGTGGGACGTACGACGAACGTATCTGTTAGGACAGTGCGGCGAAATGTGGCGTTAAAGAGCTAGCAGACGACCAATGCGAGTGCCTTTGCTAACAGCACCACATCGACTGCAGCGTCTCCCCTGGACTCGTGACCATATCGGTTGGCCCCTAGACGATTGGAAAACTGTGGCCTGGTCAGATGAGTCCCGATTTCAGTTGGTAAGAGCGGACAGTGGGATTTTAATGTGGCGCAGATCCCACGAAGCCATGGATCCAAGTTGTCAACAAGGCACTGTGCGAGCTGGGGGTGACTCCATAATGGGATTGGCTGTCTTTATCTGGAATTGACCGAGTTCTCTGGTCCAACTGAACCGACCATTGAGTGGAAATGGTTATGTTGGGCTACTTGGAGCCCATTTGCAGTCATTCGTGGAATTCATGTTCCCAAACGACTGTGGAATATTTATGGATGACAATGCGCCATGCCACCGGGCAATAGTTGTTCGTGATTGGTTGGAAGCACATTCTGATCGGTTCGAGCGAATGATTTGGCCAACCAGATCGCCCGACATGAACCTCATCGCACATTTATGGGACATAATGGAGAAGTCACTTCGCGCACTAAGTCCTACATTGGCAATTCTTTCGCAATTATGGGCGCCTATAGAGGCACCATGGCTCAATATTTCGACAGGGGCTTCCAACGACTTGTTAAATTGCTGCACAACGCCAGGCAAGAGGAGGTCCGTCACTTTGTTAGGAGGTGTCCCATGACTTTTCTCGCATCTGTGTGTGCAGTTTCCTTTTATTTACTTTTGTCCGTGTTAATACAATGCAGTTGCTACACTGCAGGGATGTTCTTTTCTGCCATACTCGTACTCTCGTTCTTTCATAAAAGCACTCCATCTTCAGTCCACGAGTGGCGTACCGGGACCATCCGACGGCCGTGTTATCCTCAGTGGAGGATGCGGATAGGAGGGGCGTAGGGTCAGCACACCGCTCTCCCGGTTGTTTTGATGGTATTCTTAACCGAAGCCGCTACTGTTCGGTCGAGTAGCTCCTCAATTGGCATCACGAGGCTGAGTGCACCCCGAAAAATGGCAACAGCGCATGGCGACCTGGGTGGTCACCCATCCAAGTGCCGACCACGCCCGACAGCGCTTAACTTCGGTGATCTCAGGGGAACCGATGTATCCACTGCGGTAAGGCCGTTGCCTTGTTCTTTCAAATTTCTTGTTAATTCTGTACGCTCTTCAGTTTTTAGATAGGTTTCACCCCGTCTTTCAGGTCATCTTTATCGAGTGTCAGTATCTCCACACACTTTACACCCAAAACTTTACGTAGTTCTTGTACCTTATTTCATTATCCCCTGTCCACTACAACTTTGATCGATCTGCAGTTAGATTGTATAGACCTGGGTACGTAAGCTTGTGACCCACTGACGCCGCTCATTCTGGTTAGAATTTTTCATAGAACTTTCACCTCGCATATGTTTCCAAATTACGCTATTTCTCATTTTACCCGTTCGCTTACATTTTAGTGTGGTTCCGAAGTACTTCACTTTGTGCCCAGTTTATTCATTTCTTGTTCTTCTAATTGCCCATGTTGGACTTTCAAATAGTGAACCTATTCAAATGTACGGTTTCAGAATTGTATTCCTCAGGTCAAGTCCAATATTTGACATCATTGCTTTCCCTTTGTTGGACATTGTACACACTTACTTATTTATTTATTTTGTGATAACAGTCACAAATCATTTCAAAATGCAGTGTGACGGTTGCCGCAAGAAAATAAAAGACGGTAATTAGTGAATACTTATTGTCATTTTTTCCAACGTACGAGGGTAATCCCAAAAGTAAGGTCTGCTATTTTTTTATAAGTAAATAGACCTTTTTATTTCTACAATGGTTTACATCAGTTTACAGCTTGAACATTTAGCTATTTTTCGACATGATCACCATTTCTGTCGATGCATTTTTGTAGACTCTCTGGCAGTTTTTGTATGCCCATGTCATACCAGCTCGCCGTCATGCTGTTCAGAAAGTTATGAACCTCGTCCTTCACCTCATCGTCGGAGCTGAATCGCTTTCCGGCCACATGTTCTTTTAACTTAGGGAACAGGTGATAGTCACTGGGCGCCAAGCCAGGGCTATAGGGTGGGTGGGTGATTATGTTCCACTGAAACTGTTGCAGGAGAGCAACGGTTGGCCGAGCGATGTGTGGGCGAGCGTTGTCATTGAGAATGTGTACGCCCTTGCTCAACATTCCTCTTCTCCGGTACTGAATTGTCCGTTTGAGTTTTTTCAGAGTCTCACAGTACCTGTCAGCGTTAATTGTGGTCCCAGTGCTCAACCTTCAACACTGTCTCCTCAGAAATTGACGGTCTCCCGCTCCTTTGCTCGTCGTGAATTTCGGTCCGACCAGCTGCAAACTCTCTACAGCACTTACAAACATTTTTGACATCCATGCACGATTTAGCATACACTTCCGTCAATTGGCGATGGATTTTAATCGGCGCAGTGCCCTTTGCGTTCAAAAACCGAATAACTGCGCGCAATTCGCACTTGGCGGTGACATCCAACGGGAGCTCCATTCTCAACGGCTGCCACGCCAAGACTGAGCGCCTCAGCGCGGCGTGCGCCTGTTTACACACAGCGCGTGAAGCACTCTTCATAACAGTGTGACCAACTGCCACAGAAACAGAGTTCTGTACTTATAAAAAAATAGAAGACATTACTTTTGGGATTACCCTCGTGCACTCTGTTATTTCCTTCTCTATGTTCTGTTACATTACTTCTTGGGTTAAACGAGTCTTACCCTACCTGAGCCTCGACCATTGGCTCCGAATAGACACAGAAGCAGTTGTAGTCATGTACTAAGGCTTCATTAATAGGACAAAATAACGTGCACAGCCTTGTATAAGCAACTTATATCTGGAATTTGTTCTCTGCCATACGTATAACACACCGGTTTAGTTTTTAGTTTTCGTCTTATCGCACACTGCCTGCAGCAGCTTCTGAGATGTAGGGGACTCAGATTATAGAGAAGAATACGCCTTATTTGACAGTAACAAGGCAAGCGATACACTTTACTCGCCCTGTTATTTCTGAGAATGAAAACCGGACTGTTGTTGCCGGTTACGGAGACACCGAACAGATCAATGTGTTTCACAATCCAGCTGCCTCAAGCAGTAATATTATTAAATATTAAATTACTACCACAAAATACCACGAAGTTAGCGTGGGTAAATAGCTACAAGACCTGCCCGACAGTCCGCTTAGCACCTAATGCTGTGAAGTTGCTGATAAGAACAATACACAGAAAAATGGAAAAGAAAAATCGAGGATCTGTTAGACATTCAGTTTGGCTTTAAGAAAAGTAAAAGCATTACGAGGCATTTCCAACGTTGTGCTTGATGTTGGAAGCCAAACTTAAGAAAAATCAAAAACACGTTCATAGGATCTGTCGACACAGAGAAATCGTTCTACATTGTAAAACGATGCAAGAAGTCAGAAGTTCTCGGGAAAACAGGTGTAAGCTACATGTAAAGACGTGTAGTATACAGTACATGCAACAATGAAGAGGGAAAATGAGAATATAAGACCATGAAGAATATGCTTTAGTAAAAAAGGGTAGCACACGAATGAAGTGTTTCACCTCTATTGTTCAATCTGTACATCGAAGAAACGAAGACGAAAATAAAAGAAAGGCCCAGGAGAGGGATTAAAATTAAGGTTAAAAGGAAACCAATGATAATTTTCGAAGCTGACATTGCTATCATGAATGAAAATGAGAAAAAATGAACAGTCTCATGAGCACACGCTGTGGATTAAGAGTAAACTGAAGAAAGATGAAAGTAACGAGAAATAGCAGGAATAAGATTAGCGATAAACTTAACATCACAATTGCGAACCACGAAGTAGACCAAGTGAATGAATTCTGTTGACTTACAAGCAAAGTTACGTGACGGACGAAACAAGGAGGGTATAAAAAGCTGACTATCACATGCAAAGAGGCCATTCCACGCAAAAAGAAGGCTACTAGTACCAAACTTACGACTTGAATTGAGGATATTTCTGAGAATGTACGTTTGGAGCACAGCCTTGTATGGAAGTGAATCATGGACCGTTCCCAACGACATAGTAAATCCGACTGCAGCCGCCACGGGATTGTCGAGATTGGATCAATGGAAGCGTGTCGCCCGGTCGAATACATCACATTTATTATTACGCCAGGTCGACAGTCGCTTCAGGGTACGCTGTCATCCAGGAGAGTGGATGCTACATACAAGTACTGCGACATGGTCGCAGGCCGTTAGGAGCAGTATCGATATGGATGCGACTGCGGGTTTACCTGGTATGTTCCAAAACGCCCTGCACAGAAACGGGAGTTTCCGGTGTTCATATCTCGCGTTCTGTTGGTAATGAAAAAGTGAGACAAAGTGTTATAAATAGCCCTTGGGCTAGGAACCATTTGCATACCCACCATAAGAATCGTCTTAGTGTCGCTATCCTGGGTCAAAGTATTGTAAGTAGGCTGTTTAGGTTTTTATGTTGGTGATGCCACGTAGCGCTCTGAACTAAAATCGCTGACTGCGCTGTGGGCAGTCTGTGGCTGGTTGGACTCATTGTTCGATTATTCGCTTGTGTGGTGTTGGGCAGTTGTAAGTGAACAGCCGTGTAGCGTTGGGCAGTTGGAAGTGAGCCGCCAGCAGTGGTGGATGTGGGGAGAGAAATGCCAGAGTTTTGAGATGTTAATATGAGCGGACGATCTGGACGTGTGTCCGTCAGAAAAAGGAAATTTGTCAAAATAGATGTCAAGAATTTACATATTATGACTTTTGAACACTATTAAGGTAAATACATTGTTTGCTCTCCATCAGAATCTTTCATTTGCTAACAACATGCCTATCAGTAGGTAGTGCCTTCGATAGTTAGAATCTTTTATTTAGCTGGCAGTATTGGCGCTCGCTGTATTGCAGTATTTCGAGTAGCGAATATTTTTGTGAGGTAAGTCATTCATGAAGGGTATAGGTTATTGATAGTCAGGGCTGTTCTTTTGTAGGGATTATTAAAAGTCAGATTGCGTTGCGCTAAAATATTGTGTGTCAGTTTAGAAATGGTCAGAATAAGTAAAGAGAAAACTGTTTGAGTACGTTCAGTTTTACTCAGCTGTTTCTGTATTAAATAACGTAGAAGTTTACCAGCACAGTCTTTCTTTACATTCAAAGGGGAAGTTTTTTCAGTATGAACATTACATACTTCCTCCTGCTTAGGCAAATGGGGCCAACCTGTTGGTTCTTTTTGCATTTTATGTGGTCTACGTTGGCCTTAGTGGTAATTATGGAAGCACCATTAGTCCACGGGCCGTTAATGGGAAACCCCAAGAAAAGGCTCTTTTTTTTTTTTTTACTGTATTTTCGCCGCCACACGTGGACCAAATCCCACCTGAGAATTTCAAGAAGGATATGCACAGGAAATGGCTGAAATTTTTGCAATAAATTCCTAAGATTTCTTCATCCATTTCAGAGGTACAGAGGTCCAAAATTACCCAACTTGCACACGTAAAACACGCGCGTAAAATCCAGTGTGAGGTGAAAAGGTACTTCATAAAGTGACGTAGTTCGGAAAAATATGTTTTGAAGTGTCTCCGTTATCATCTGGAAGCAGTACTGAAGCACATGAAAAAAAATTTTTTACGTGAAAACCTGTCTGAGGTGTAAAATTAGTTCTGCATTATTTCAGTTTCACATAAGTAAGTTATCTACATTTTACTGGCCAGTACATTTTTTTTCACATGAGTTACATGCCCTGATGCAGCGGGGAAAAGAACGTAACCAGCGGAAAAACTCTCATATCGGAGCACAAAAAATGGAAATATATTCCAGTTTATTAAAAAGACTTCGGCTGAAAAGTCGGGTACCAGCTGTCTCATTCTACCTTCCTCAGAACCTTAAAAAATGTTCCCAAAAGTTATGACACGCGAACATATGATTCAAATGGCTCTAAGCACTATGGGACTTAATATCTGAGGTCGTCAGTCCCCTAGACTTAGAACTACTTAAACCTAACTAACCTAAGGACATCACACACATCCATGCCCGAGGCAGGATTCGAACCTGTGACCGTAGCAGCAGCGCGGTTGCGGAATGAAGC
Organism: Schistocerca nitens; assembly: GCF_023898315.1. Classification (NCBI taxonomy): domain Eukaryota; kingdom Metazoa; phylum Arthropoda; class Insecta; order Orthoptera; family Acrididae; genus Schistocerca; species Schistocerca nitens. The sequence continues at coordinate 978,987,059 of NC_064615.1, read as the reverse complement.
GCCTAGAACCGCTCGGCCACAGAGGCCGGCGACATGTGAACACACTCGAACTTTTTCTGCTGAGAGAGAAGGGCACAGTGGCAGTGGCAAAGAGACGGAAAAGGATTTAATACCGGAAGATAGTAGACAGTTGTATTATAAAAAGAGCGAAGGAAGCGATAAAAGAATGAGAGAAAGCGAGGAACGCACTGTCAGTGGAACATAGTGGATAGTGACAGGAACGTGCTAGGAAAAGAGGTTAAGGAGACAATTCCGTGTGGGGAAGGAATATAGAGAAAGCGAAAGTGGGTAAGAGCCAGTGATAATGTGAGGCAGTGTGTATGACGGTGACAACGAGGAAGAGAGAGATAGTGACAGTGAGAAGAGACAGCAGCAGTAGGAAATAAAAGAGAACAAGAAGGAGACAGTGAGTGTGAGAAGAGACTGTAGCAATAGAGCAGAACGAAAGGGACTGTGCCTGTGACACAGGAGACAGTGACACAGAGACACAAACAGATAATGACAATGAATTGGGCTGAGTAAGTGAGCGAGAATGGGCGGCTGGGAGTGGACGGATGTGAGCGACTTATAGCGACGGACTAGTGGGATTGCGTTACAATTAGGGGAGCTTGTAGGAGTTTGAAATAGGCTGCATGTTAAAAATGGAAATGGCATGTCCCCATGCGTGTGTCTCCAACTACCATTCTGCGTTCAAAGTCTGTTAGTTCCCGTCGTGCAGCCATAATCAGGTCGGCCACTTTTCACATGAATCAGCTGAGCAAAAATGACAGCTCCACCAATGCAGTGTCTTTTATACCTTGTGTACGCGATACTACCGCCATCTGTATATGTGCATATTGCCATCTAGTAACTTTTGTCATCTCAGTGCACAAAAACAGTGTAGCTATCTTCGAGGATTACCATTAGGATGGATTTCCTCGTTTACACAAGTCTCCACACGTCTCGCCAACCTGTTGTCCGCCCCGGTAGCTGAGTGGTCAGCGTGACAGATTGTCAATCCTAAGGGCCCGGGTTCGATTCCCGGCTGGGTCGGAAATTTTCTCCGCTCAGGGACTGGGTGTTGTGTTGTCCTAATCATCATCATTTCATCCCCATCGACGCAGAGGTCGCCGAAGTGGCGTCAAATCGAAAGACCTGCACCAGGCGAACGGTCTACCCGACGGGAGGCCCTAGCCACACGACATTTATGCCAACCTGTTGTCTGAAACGATGGAGGGGGCACCGTGCTCGTTGCTCGCATGCCTACGCTCACGGTCTGCTCGCGTAGCACATTTGCTCCTAAGCCTTGCCTTACACGGACTCTGAACGCCGAGAGCCAAACTTGTTTACGCGGCCTTTTCGGATTTACGTTCGTCAGCGGCGTCGCCGGGAAAGGGCGGACGGGCCGTGTTTTTGGGTACCGTAGCGCCGGCGCGCGACCGCTGACGGCAGCGGCGGCCAGTGCGTCAGCCGCGGCGGCGCCGGAGGAAGTGCGACATCCGGCCCGCGGCTGTGGGCGCTGCGCCGGCGCTCCGCCGCTTCCTGCAGCATCTTCCGCGCCGCGCCGAGCCGAGCCGAGGCGCGCCTCCGATGACGCGAGGTGGCTGGAAGCCGCCGCCACTGCCGCCAGCGACCACCTGTCGCTTCCGCCTGTCTGCGGTAGCCAAGGCCGCGCCGCGGTCGCCCCCATTCCGGTTCTTGGGCAACAGGTCGCTCCTGGAAGCGTCACTCGCGCGCGGCGGCGAACACCTGCTCTGTCTGCTTCTCTGCCGCCGAAACGTGCAGTCGAAAGCGCACGCGTCCGCAACGGCAAGGGGGGAACGCTGGGATAGGGTAGGAGGCAAGATGGGGAACTTAACCCCTTACGGAATTTGTGGTACAAACGTTTTATTTATTTCAGAATTCTCAAGCATTTCTAGAAATGATTAGCTATGGTTTTAACACATTGTCGATGATGATTGTTGTGTACATAGTTCCGCGTAGTCAGCGCGTACACAACTTTCCCACTAGAGCGCGCCCCGCTAAGCACAACAGCGCAGGCGCAGCGCTCGTCCGTCTCCGCACTACGAGATGGCGCTGTCTTAGAGACGGACCAAATTCTGCTTCCGCCGATCCGCGTATTAATATGTAACGCAGCCAATGAGATTGCTGCTAACGTAGAAACTTTTCTCCTCGCGGATCACACTCGCGCAGTGATACCTGAACGCTCGAGGTATTATAAAGTGTGTACAGACCTCCGATTAGTCAGTCTGCATTTGTCTGCACCAGTCTGTACCAGTCTGCATTAGTCTGCATTAGTCTATAGTCAAGTTTCAGTCTGCGCCTAATAAGATTACCATATTCCTGTAGATGGCCATGAAGATAAATGAATAGACACTTTGTCAAGTATCAGAGATATGTGAGAATAAGATTAACGTACCAAGACCAAAGGAACTTCAGATTGTCAATTGTAAGTAGCATCCAGAATCAAGTTAAGTTATTTTTACGATTTTTATTATTTTAATAAATGTGTGTGAAAATTAATCAAGTTCTGTTTAAAGTTGGTCACCATCAAACTGCTACTCTAAGCGTGCAAGTGGCATTTCTATCGTCTGACCTAACTGCAGAAGATAAACCCGCCACGATAAGACCCGGCGACATATTGCTGACACTCGCCTACTTCGTTAGAGCGAAAAGTCAAATAATCTGATGGTGTGTTTACCGAAGGTCTTACAGTACGCACACCACAATGATGATGATGATTAGTGTTTTAGGGCGCACAACAACGAGGTTATCAGCGCCCGTTCCCAAAAGAAATGTTGACGAGGTCAGCCAAGATCTGTTAAACAAGGATCAGTTCAGCGCCGTTCTCTGCGAGAATTGTATATGCTCAAATTTCAAGATTGGACACAGCACATCAAAACAGGTAGATAATACTAAAAATAAAATAGCAGTACTAAACAGGTAAAAATAATTAACGGTGGCTCATTGAGCACTTACAAATAATGGGTGACCAAACCACTTTACAGCGCATTGAATGGTTCAAATGGCTCTGAGCACTATGGGACTTAACTTCTATGGTCATCAGTCCCCTAGAACTTAGAACTACTTAAACCTAACTAACCTAAAGACAGCACACAACACCCAGTCATCACGAGGCAGAGAAAATCCCTGACCCCGCCGGGAATCGAACCCGGGAACCCGGGCGTGGGAAGCGAGAACGCTACCGCACGACCACGAGCTGCGGACACAGCGCATTAAGATCTCAATCCCAATATTTTGGGAAGAAGCCCAGACATCACACAAAAACGTAAAACTCTAGCGACACTCGCCTCATTAATAGTTAAAATAGAGGGCAGGTCTGGTGGGAAACTGAAATCTTCCGTGAAACCCGCATATAAAACACACTCAGTTAAAATATGTCGTATAGACAGCAGTCTCTCACATGTCTGACACGTTGGTGGCTCCTCACGACGTAACAGAAAACCATGTGTCCACGGACAATGTCCTATTCTAAGCCGTGTAAGGGCTACCTCCTCAGCTCGTCGTTGTCGGAGGGAGGTAAGCCACGGTCGGACAGAATCCTTCACCGCTCGCAACTTATTATCCATCGCTTCCAGCCACTGAGCCTCCCACCAACCCATGACCTTCCAGGTCATGAATGATGTTATTGCCTGCAGGGGGACGGACCAGCGAGCAGGAGGTGGGATGGAGCAAGCCTCCTTGGCAGCCGCGTCTGCAAGTTCATTTCCAGGAATCCCTATGTGCACTGGAACCAAGCAGAAAATTACATCCTTACCCTGCTTTTGCAAGAGCAGGAGTGCGTCCTGCACTTCTTGCACCATCCGATCTGCTGGGTACATCTGTTCAAGAGCGTGTAGAGCACTTTGTGAATCGGAGCAGATGAATTTCGTGCCATGATGTCGTCGCATATGCAAAATACAATGGCATTAGCGATGACCATATCTACATCTACATGGATACTCTGCAATTCACATTCAAGTGCCTGGCAGAGGGTTCTTCCAACCACCTTCACAATTCTCTATATATCTTTCTGCACGAGCTCTGATTTCCCTTATTTTATCAGAAATGTTCAAATGTGTGTGAAATCTTATGGGACTTAACTGCTTATGTCATAAGTCCCTAAGCTTACACACTACTTAACCTAAATCATCCTAAGGACAAACACACACACCCATGACCGAAGGAGGACTCGAACCTCCGCCGGGACCAGCCGCATAGTCCATGACTGCAGGGCCTTAGACCGCTCGGCTAATCCCGCGCGCCTTATTTTATCGTGGTGATCGTGCCCCCCTATGTAGATCGGTGTCAACAAAATATTTTCGCATTCGGAGGAAAAGGTTGGTAATTGTAATTTCATGAGAAGATTCCGTCGCAACGAAAAACGCCTTTCTTTTAATGATTTGCAGCCCTAATGCTGTATCATTTCTGTGACACTCTCTCCCATATTTCGCGATAATACAAAACGTGCTGCCCTTCTTTGAACTTTTTCGATGTACTCCGTCAGTCCTACCTGGTAAGGATCCCACACAGCGCAGCAGTATTCTAAAAGAGGACGGACAAGCGTAGTGTAGGCAGTCTCCTTAGTAGGTCTGTTACATTTTCTAAGTGTCCTGCCAATTAAACTCAGTCTCTGGTTAGTCTTTCCCACAACATTTTCTATGTGTTCCTTCCAATTAAGTTGTTCGTAATTGTAATACGTAGGTATTTAGTTGAATTTACGGCTTTTAGATTAGACTGATTTATCGTGTAACCGAAGTTTAATGAGTTCCTTTTAGCTCTCATGTGGATGACATCACACTTTTCGTTATTTAGGGTCAGTTGCCACTTTTCGCACCATTCAGATATCTTTTCTAAATCGTTTTGCAGTTTGTTTTGATCTTCTGATGATTGTATTAGTCGATAAACGACAGCGTCATCTGAAAACAACCGAAGACGGCTGCTCAGATTGTCTCCAAAATCGTTTATATAGATAAGGAACAGCAAAGGGCATATAACACTTGCTTGGGGAACGCCAGAAATCACTTCTGTTTTACTCGATGACTTTCCGTCAATTACTACGAACTGTGACCTCTCTGACAGGAAATCACAAATCCAGTCACATAATTGAGACGATATTCCATAAGCACGCAATTTCACTACGAGCCGCTTGTGTGGTACTGTGTCAAAAGCCTTCCGGAAATCCAGGAATACGGAATCGATCTCAAATCCCTTGTCAATAGCACTGAGCACTTCATGTGAATAAAGAGCTAGTTGTGTTTCACAGGAACGATGCTTTCTAAACCCATGTTGACTGTGTGTCAATAGACCGTTTTCTTCGAGGTAATTCATAATGTTTGAACACAATATACACTCCTGGAAATTGAAATAAGAACACCGTGAATTCATTGTCCCAGGAAGGGGAAACTTTATTGACACATTCCTGGGGTCAGATACATCACATGATCACACTGACAGAACCACAGGCACATAGACACAGGCAATAGAGCATGCACAATGTCGGCACTAGTACAGTGTATATCCACCTTTCGCAGCAATGCAGGCTGCTATTCTCCCATGGAGACGATCGTAGAGATGCTGGATGTAGTCCTGTGGAACGGCTTGCCATGCCATTTCCACCTGGCGCCTCAGTTGGACCAGCGTTCGTGCTGGACGTGCAGACCGCGTGAGACGACGCTTCATCCAGTCCCAAACATGCTCAATGGGGGACAGATCCGGAGATCTTGCTGGCCAGGGTAGTTGACTTACACCTTCTAGAGCACGTTGGGTGGCACGGGATACATGCGGACGTGCATTGTCCTGTTGGAACAGCAAGTTCCCTTGCCGGTCTAGGAATGGTAGAACGATGGGTTCGATGACGGTTTGGATGTACCGTGCACTATTCAGTGTCCCCTCGACGATCACCAGTGGTGTACGGCCAGTGTAGGAGATCGCTCCCCACACCATGATGCCGGGTGTTGGCCCTGTGTGCCTCGGTCGTATGCAGTCCTGATTGTGGCGCTCACCTGCACGGCGTCAAACACGCATACGACCATCATTGGCACCAAGGCAGAAGCGACTCTCCTCGCTGAAGACGACACGTCTCCATTCGTCCCTCCATTCACGCCTGTCGCGACACCACTGGAGGCGGGCTGCACGATGTTGGGGCGTGAGCGGAAGACGGCCTAACGGTGTGCGGGACCGTAGCCCAGCTTCATGGAGACGGTTGCGAATGGTCCTCGCCGATACCCCAGGAGCAACAGTGTCCCTAATTTGCTGGGAAGTGGCGGTGCGGTCCCCTACGGCACTGCGTAGGATCCTACGGTCTTGGCGTGCATCCGTGCGTCGCTGCGGTACGGTCCCAGGTCGACGGGTACGTGCACCTTCCGCCGACCACTAGCGACAACATCGATGTACTGTGGAGACCTCACGCCCCACGTGTTGAGCAATTCGGCGGTACGTCCACCCGGCCTCCCGCGTGCCCACTATACGCCCTCGCTCAAAGTCCGTTAACTGCACATACGGTTCACGTCCACGCTGTCGCGGCATGCTACCAGTGTTAAAGACTGCGATGGAGCTCCGTATGCCACGGCAAACTGGCTGACACTGACGGCGGCGGTGCACAAATGCTGCGCAGCTAGCGCCATTCGACGGCCAACACCGCGGTTCCTGGTGTGTCCGCTGTGCCGTGCGTCTGATCATTGCTTGTACAGCCCTCTCGCAGTGTCCGGAGCAAGTATGGTGGGTCTGACACACCGGTGTCAATGTGTTCTTTTTTCCATTTCCAGGAGTGTATGTTCTACATTCCTGCTGCATATCGACGTTAACGATATGGGCCTGTAATTTAGTGAATTACTCCTACTACCTTTTTTGAATACCGGTGTGACCTATGCACCTTTCCAGTGTTTGGGTACGGATCTTTCGGCGGGCGAACGGTTGTATATGATTTTTAAGTATGGAGCTACTGCATCAGCATACTCCGAAAGGAGTACATGGGCAGGGAAGAGAAAAGAAGGTTGTTGGATGCTGCTTACGACGAAATTTACTGGAGGACTTGTGAGTGGGCATCCAGGGCTGTCGATAAATGACACAACAGGAAATTAAATAAAATGAAGAGAATATATTTCAGTATAAGGTATGCAAGGGGCGCGCCTAGGTTCGGAAGTTACCAGGTTTAGGGCAGTCTAGGAGCTCGAACAACTAATTGAAATGGGCAACGGAAGGGGAGGCGGTTCATGTTAAGTCCGTGGCCGGTCATGGAACGCAGAGCAGGAGGCTCCGCCTCCTAAAAAGACGTCTGTTCTGATCGAGGTCTGGATCACAAGAAAGCGAGGGAACTGTGTTCTGCACTGATTTGGCTGAGCTTTTGAAATGAATTTTTCAAGCCATTTCCCTAAAATATTCCTTGAGTGGCTGCCACCCTGTACATAACTTGGGTTTGTTTATGTAGGCTGAGCCAGGAAGTGGAAATTTGTTCCAATGCTGGGACTCAAACCCAGGTCTCCTGCTTGCTAGGCAAATTCATTAGCCACTAAGCCATCTTGGGACAGCAGTTCATACAACTGCAGGGATTACCCCAGCGCCGGCCCGTGTGGCCGAGCGGTTCTAGGCGCTTCAGTCTGGAACCGCGCGACCGCTACGGTCGCAGGTTCGAATCCTACCTCGGGCATGAATGTGTGTGATGTCCTTAGGTTAGTTAGGTTTAAGTAGTTCTAAGTCCTAGGGGACTGATGACCTCAGATGTTGAGTCCCATAGTGCTCAGAGCCATTTGAACCATCTTTTGATAACCCCAGCATGATTCCCTCCTCGATCCAAATTCTCACTGTCGCTCCATCTTATTTTCAGTTCCCCCTTACGCAGGAACAGAATTGCCGATGTTCTCCATATTTCAGCTTCGAAAGTAGAGGGGGGATCCAAATTGTGTAAGTACCTGCTCCTTGTTTCAGGCTGGATCCCGCATTTACGTTCGATGCTAAGGTGCTGTTCCAGAACATGGAGAGCCTCGGCAATTCTGTTCAGGTGTAAGGGGGAACTTAAAGTAGATTAGGGCGGTAGTGAGAGTTTGGATCGAGGACGGAGGGGTGCCAGGGTAATTCGTGCAGTTGTGTGAACTGCTGAGCCAACGTGGGTTAGCGGCTAACGTACCTGTCTACTCAGCAGGAGGCCCGGGTTTAAATCCAGGCCTTAGTACGAAATTTCAAATGGTTCAAATGGCTCTGAGCACTATGGGACTTAACATCGGAGGTCATCAGTCCCCTAGAACTTAGAACTACTTAAACTTAACTAACCCAAGGACATCACACACATCCATGCCCGAGGCAGGATTCAAACCTGCGACCGTAGCGGTCGCGCGGTTCCAGACTGAAGCGCGTAGAACCTCTCGGCCACATCGGCCGGCTACAAATTTTCACTCCCTGTTTCAGTCCATATACATAAATTAATGTCTGTATGGGACCAGTAAATTCTGTGAAACTGTGTCATTTCTTTTGGTTTTATCTTGTTGTAAGTCTGGTCAAGGGCAGAATTAAACTTTTTTTGCATAGCTATGGTCGCAGTGCAGTCGTAACAGCGCCACGAACCACCGTTCCACTATCAGGAGAAGAGGTTTCACAAACGTCTGCCCTGTTATGCCAAATTTATCCAAGCTTGTAACTCAGGAACGGTTCGGGTTTGCGCGCGCGATTAGCCGAGCGGTCTGAGGCGCTGCAGTCATGGACTGTGCGGCTGGTACCGGCGGAGGTTCGAGCCCTCCCTCGGGCATGGGTGTGTGTGTGTTTGTCCTTAGGATAATTTAGGTTACGTAGTGTGTAAGCTTAGGGACTGATGACCTTCGCAGTTAAGTCCCATAAGATTTCACACACATTTGAACATTTTTTGGTTCGGGTTCATTATCATGGCTATCATGCTCAAAATGTTGATCTTGAGCATCACCACACGCCAAAAAGTGATTCTGGAGAAACAGTACTGCACGTTGAGCATTTCTTAACAGGCCTCTTGTTGTAATTTTCGCCACAGACAAAAGTATAAAAGTGTTAAGTTTAGTGACTGTACAGACCATTATGCGTTTCCTGAACGCCCGTTCTAGTGCTCTCCAGATGTTCTCTTAAGAGGGTCTGTCATCACATGGGGAGGCACATGCCTAATATTGGTACCACACAGATTGCCTTATGTCCAGTGCGATCTCCCAATAACTGCGGCAGCAGCAGTTCTTCGGAACTGGAGACACTTCAGTATATTTAAATTCTCACCAATAAAACAAGGACCAATGATGCGGGTCTTGAAAAACACGCGCCAGACTTTGGTAGACCGAGAGCACAACTTGTGTCCACTTCTTTGAGTCATCGTGGATTTTTAGCTGACGATTGGTGCATAATGCGAAAATTGACTTGCCTATGGTTTAGAAACGATGCTTCTCTCTGAAATAAAATTTTGCTTACATATGCTACATCACTTTGCACATGTGGTAGATAACATTCGGAGAACTGTAACCAATTTTGGAAGTGACTGCCATGAAGCTGATGCAGCGAAATCTGAAGAAGATGAAAAGCGGTGAAATGTAGTGCTCGCAGAACACTCGTTCGGATGATCCGTTTCGTTCTTCCGAGATGCCTCTTAGTGATATTTGCATTGTGGGTTACTGTTCCTAAAACATTAGTTTCATTTCTTTCATCATTTTCTCTTTTTCCTTTGAGTATTTTATTCTCTACACTTCCAGTTTGTAGAACTTTTTTCGTTTAGTGTTTACAAAGATAGATTGTGAGTGAATAGCACGATCTGTATATTTTTCTGCATACAACCGCACCGCTGTTGTAATAGTTTAGCGTCATTCGCCACAAATTATATTAATTTTTTCGACTGTCATACACGTTGTGAATGTCTCAACAGCTTTACGAGCAGTTAGTCTGATTGTTGCAACAGCAACACACAAAGTAACTTCAACCGCGCAAGTAAAGGCAAGAACCATACCTGAGTTACTCGTGTGCTTACATTGTTATAATAACGCAGACGTTTGTGGGACCTCTTCTCCGGATACCAGGACAGTAGTTCGCGGCGCTGTTGTAAACCTAAATAACTTACGGACATCACACACAACCATGCCCGAGACAGGATTAGAACCTGCGACCGTAGCAACAGCGCGATTCCAGACTGAAACGCCTAGAACCGCTCGGCCACAGCGGCCGGCTATAAAAGATGAAAAATACTTGAGAACCCTATGAAATTCTCCGTGTTGTCGGCTAACACTTGGCGAAAACTGCTCCTCGAAATATTTACTTATTCTGGATATATATGGGGTGCCCTTACCGAGCAGCAGAAAAGGTGCATTACAACACGTCGGCGCGTGGACTGCGGCGCCTGTTCGGAACACAAAATAAACGTACCTCAGCAAATCCATTAAAATGATGAGCTGTGGGAATTTGTAAGCAGACGAAGTGTCATAGATGGCTTCAAAATTTTATATCTTTTTTATCGTCTTCATCGCATTTTTTTAAGTCTGAAAAGTATTAATCACCGGCCTTTCTGCTGTTTTTTACTAATATTCAATAGGATTTAATCACGTTTTGAGACTTCTTTGATGTCTCAGACTTTTAATTTTCAGGGTCAAATCAGCATTGGTACATGAACAAAAACGTTGTTTGTGAATATAGCCAGTTTTATTTTCTGGCTCGTCAGATACGCTGAATTTAATGGGGTGATGGATGTAATTCTGTATTGTTAAACAGAAACAGTGTAATCTATACTCATGTTGTTGATACAAAAAGACTGCATATATCAATGAAATTTGCTTATCTTTTAGGATCAAAATAATCAGCCATCAAAAAATATTAAGTTGCACCTATGGTTCAAATGGCTGTGAGCACTATGGGGCTTAACTTCTGAGGTCATCAGTCCCCTAGAACTTAGAACTACTTAAACCTAACTAACCTAAGGATATCACACACATCCATGCCCGAGGCAGGATTCGAACCTGCGACTGTAGCGGTCTCGCGGTTCCAGACTGTAGCGCCTAGAACCGCTCGGCCACTCTGGCCGGCAGTTGCACCTATCAATTGTTTGATATACAATACGCTTAGTACCGTAAAATGCGCTGAATACAATCAATGTGTTGAAAAGAAACGCAACTTTCACAAAAGATCTATGCTATCGCGTGGGAATACAAGTCGGAATACCATTTAAAGGTTTATTTGTACATGTTGGTAGTGAACCAGTCTAATTCTATGATAAACATCGGATGATGTGCTGAATTTGCTTACTTCGAACTTAATTTGCTTACTTTGAACTTCATTTTAATGTACCAATCAGAGTCGTGTAGTAAAAAAAAAATTTCAGTTCAGTTTCATTAACAGAAAGTCCACCTTTTAATTGTACTTTAGACTGATTTTTATTTCGACTAATTGAAGTAGTAGGATTGTATCTTCGCAGTTCGTGGGGTGAGTAGAAACAGTAGTCGTCAGTGTTCCTTCAGCCGATGGTCATGAATTTGAAGGGAGTGAAGAACAACATGGCACTGTTCTCAACGCCGGAGTTTATGCTGTAGTAAAAGTAGGAGGAAAAGTAAGCGGTCATTTAGATTGCATGCCTTTAAAATTTGTTATTTGGTAGGTAAAGGTTTTCTTCATGTTTACTTGAAAAAAGATAAAAAAAGGTCGGTTAAACATATTTGTTGTGACAGATGAGAAATCCATTTTTTTCAGTCAAGGTGCTCTTGGGTTGGTTCTAGCATACGACTTGTAGATTCAAAGATATCATTTTTAAATACACTCCTGGAAATGGAAAAAAGAACACATTGACACCGGTGTGTCAGACCCACCATACTTGCTCCGGACACTGCGAGAGGGCTGTACAAGCAATGATCACACGCACGGCACAGCGGACACACCAGGAACCGCGGTGTTGGCCGTCGAATGGAGCTAGCTGCGCAGCATTTGTGCACCGCCGCCGTCAGTGTCAGCCAGTTTGCCGTGGCATACGGAGCTCCATCGCAGTCTTTAACACTGGTAGCATGCCGCGACAGCGTGGACGTGAACCTTATGTGCTGTTGACGGACTTTGAGCGAGGGCGTATAGTGGGCATGCGGGAGGCCGGGTGGACGTACCGCCGAATTGCTCAACACGGGGGCGTGAGGTCTCCACAGTACATCGATGTTGTCGCCAGTGGTCGGCGGAAGGTGCACGTGCCCGTCGACCTGGGACCGGACCGCAGCGACGCACAGATGCACGCCAAGACCGTAGGATCCTACGCAGTGCCGTAGGGGACCGCACCGCCACTTCCCAGCAAATTAGGGACACTGTTGTTCCTGTGGTATCGGCGAGGACCATTCGCAACCGTCTCCATGAAGCTGGGCTACGGTCCCGCACACCGTTAGGCCGTCTTCCGCTCACGCCCCAACATCGTGCAGCCCGCCTCCAGTGGTGTCGCGACAGGCGTGAATGGAGGGACGAATGGAGACGTGTCGTCTTCAGCGATGAGAGTCGCTTCTGCCTTGGTGCCAATGATGGTCGTATGCGTGTTTGGCGCCGTGCAGGTGAGCGCCACAATCAGGACTGCATACGACCGAGGCACACAGGGCCAACACCCGGCATCATGGTGTGGGGAGCGATCTCCTACACTGGCCGTACACCACTGGTGATCGTCGAGGGGACACTGAATAGTGCACGGTACATCCAAACCGTCATCAAACCCATCGTTCTACCATTCCTAGACCGGCAAGGGAACTTGCTGTTCCAACAGGACAATGCACGTCCGCATGTATCCCGTGCCACCCAACGTGCTCTAGAAGGTGTAAGTCAACTACCCTGGCCAGCAAGATCTCCGGATCTGTCCCCCATTGAGCATGTTTGGGACTGGATGAAGCGTCGTCTCACGCGGTCTGCACGTCCAGCACGAACGCTGGTCCAACTGAGGCGCCAGGTGGAAATGGCATGGCAAGCCGTTCCACAGGACTACATCCAGCATCTCTACGATCGTCTCCATGGGAGAATAGCAGCCTGCATTGCTGCGAAAGGTGGATATACACTGTACTAGTGCCGACATTGTGCATGCTCTGTTGCCTGTGTCTATGTGCCTGTGGTTCTGTCAGTGTGATCATGTGATGTATCTGACCCCAGGAATGTGTCAATAAAGTTTCCCCTTCCTGGGACAATGAATTCACGGTGTTCTTATTTCAATTTCCAGGAGTGTATGACGTCAGCGACTCAGTCTATTAACGAACACACCAAGTTCAACAATGTAATACTACAATAAAGGAAGTAGAGATATAATAATCTTTGTTTGGTCAACAGAATTAAATATCACAATTTATGCAATTCTTTTGGTTTTTGAATTGAATAAATTTTTTTTAACCAGATAAACTTTGTTTCTTATTCTCCTAGATCCAAAAAGAATTAAAATCATCTTTTTATTTATCCCTCTAACTGGAGTAAGTGGAAACAAAATTTTATTTGTGGCGAAACAATTAATGGCTGCTGCATTACGATAATGCATCTGCTCATACATCGCCGCTTGTTCGTGAATTTTTGACCATAAAGAACACCATAATAGTGCCCCAGCCTCCGTAAAGTCCCGAGCGACTGGAAAAAAACGCAGGTGACGCCTGTATATAAGAGGGGTAGAAGGACGGATCCTCAAAAGTACAGACCAATATCCTTAACATCGGTTTGTTGCAGGATTCTCGAACATTTTCTCAGTTTGAATATAATGAATTTCCTTGAGACAGAGAAGTTGCTGTCCATACATCAGCAAGGCTTTAGAAAGCATCGCTCCTGCGAAACGCAACTCGCCCTTTTTTCACATTATATCTTGCGAACCATGGATGAACGATATCAGATGGATGCCATATTCTTTGACTTCCGGTAAGCGTTTGACTCGGTGCCCCACCTCAGACTCCTAACTAAGGTACGAGCATATGGGATTGGTTCCCAAATATGTGAGTGGCTTGAAGACTTCTTAAGTAATAGAACCCAGTACGTTGTCCTCGATCGTGAGTGTTAATCGGAGGTGAGGGTATCATCTGGAGTGCCCCAGGGAAGTGTGTTAGATCCGCTGTTGTTTTCTATCTACATAAATGATCTTTTGGATAGGGTGGATAGCAAGGTGCGGCTGTTTGCTGATGATGCTGTGGTGTACGGGAAGGTGTCGTCGTTGAGTGACTGTAGGAGGATACAAGATGACTTGGACAGGATTTGTAATTGGTGTAAAGAATGGCAGCTAACTCTAAATATAGATACATGTAAAGTAATGCAGATGCGTAGGAAAAAGAATCCCGTAATGTTTGAATACTCCATTAGTAGTGTAGTGCTTGACACAGTCACGTCGATTAAATATTTGGGCGTAACATTGCAGAGCGATATGAAGTGGGACAAGCATGTAATGACAGTTGTGGGGAAGGCGGATGGTCGTCTTCTGATACGACCTATTCTTGAGTACTGCTCGAGCGTTTGGGATCCCTATCAGGTCGGATTAAGGGAGGACATAGAAGCAATTCAGAGGCGGGCTGCTATACTTGTTACTGGTCAGTTTGATCCTCACGCGAGTGTTACGGAAATGCTTCAGGAACTCGGGTGGGAGTCTCTGGAGGAAAGGAGACGTTCTTTTCTTGAATCGCTAATGAGAAAATTTAGAGAACCAGCATTTGAGGCTGACTGCAGTACAATTTTACTGCCGCCAACTTATATTTCGCGGAAAGACCGCAAAGATAAGATGAGAGAGATTAGGACTCGTAAAGAGGCATATAGGCAGTCATTTTTCCCTCATTCTGTTTGGGAGTGGAACAGGGAGAGAAGATGCTAGTTGTGGTACGAGGTACCCTCCACCACGCACCGTATGGTGGATTGCGGAGTATGTATGTAGATGTAGATGTATTCACCATTCATGGCTCCATATGTTCGTCTTACGTTCCCAACAATGAATAAAACCTTAACGGCAGTCTTTTTACAATCATATGTAGATTGAAAACGAGTCGCTGACAGAAGTAAAGGCCATCGAGTTCCAGAAGTGTTTTGGGGATTGAAAAAAGCGGTTACCTAAGTGTGTAGCATCTGACGAGGAAAATTTTGAAGGGGGTAATTTTTGTTTTCGGCGAACTTAACAAATTCAATAAAAAAAATTTCAATAACTTTTTCACTCACCTCGTACTATCATACATTCCGGGGTACACGAGATTTTTGTGTCCTAAATTTTACTTTGAGACTTCCAATTATTATAATCGGAAGAAAATAAATGCGAGAGGTTCTTTTCGAGAGAGTGAAAAGCAATATGTAAATGAAATTTTGAGGACACGTATGATCCAGTCTTGAAAGGTGTAGTCTACACGCTACTCAAAACACAGTGGTATCAACATTTCTATGTTAGCAGTATTTTTGGTCATAAATGAAGAAATACAAAGACGTCCTACGAACGACGCGTTGTATACTTTGCTTTTTCTTACATTTCTAGAAGAGATAACATTCACGTGAACTTTCATCAAAGTGGGAACATGCGGAAACCCTTTTATTATTTTTGTTACTTCTGTTTAAGAACAACTGAAAATTTTTCTTTTGTAAATAACAATTTATAAATCGCCTGGTGAAAGAAGGTCTGGCGCGATATTAGGAGATACCCTATGATTTTGTCACTTCAGAGTATACTTCAGCTTTTCAGATTGAAAGGTGGCTACACTGATCACTGCGCCAAAGAGTTTTATTCCGCCGCCTCCACTGGCAGTGCTTGTTCAGAAGTTGTGGTCGTTAGTGCTTTGCTGAGAGGATGTCGATAGCAGTACTAGTTGAGGCCATGTCGTGTGCAGTTGTTTTGATGGGCTAGACAGCAGATGTTGTTCGAATGGAGATGTTGTAATGATCAGAGTGTATTTTTAGTCAATATATACGAAGGTAAAAAACATTTTTTTTTATTTTTTTATTTTTTAAATTTCCTAACTAACAATGCCTCTTGGTCACAGGTTCAGTCAACAAAGCATCTGGCTTGTGTTCATGTGTTGTTGTTGTTGTGGTCTTCAGTCCTGAGACTGGTTTGATGCAGCTCTCCATGCTACTCTATCCTGTGCAAGCTTCTTCATCTCCCAGTACCTACTGCAACCTACATCCTTCTGAATCTGCTTAGTGTATTCATCTCTTGGTCTCCCCCTACGATTTTTACCCTCCACGCTGCCCTCCAATACTAAATTGGTGATCCCTTGATGCCTCAGAACATGTGCTACCAACCGATCCCTTCTTCTGGTCAAGTTTTGCCACAAACTCCTCTTCTCCCCAATCCTATTCAGTACCTCCTCATTGGTTATGTGATCTACCCGTCTAATCTTCAGCATTCTTCTGTAGCACCACATTTCGAAAGCTTCTATTCTCTTCTTGTCCAAACTATTTATCGTCCATGTTTCACTTCCATACATGGCTACACTCCATACAAATACTTTCAGAAACGACTTCCTGACACTTAAATCTATACTCGATGTTAACAAATTTCTCTTCTTCAGAAACACTTTCCTTGCCATTGCCAGTCTACATTTTATATCCTCTCTACTTCGACCATCATCAGTTATTTTGCTCCCCAAATAGCAAAACTCCTTTACTACTTTAAGTGTCTCATTTCCTAATCTAATACCCTCAACATCACCCGACTTAATTCGACTACATTTCATGTATTAGACTGTAATTCGGGTTTCTATGTGCAATTATAGTATTTCACTTTTATTTAATTAATTCAGTGTAAATGATATTTAAAATATCTTGTCTTATTGAGGAAGAACCGTGCCAGATGTGTACGTTGAATTACACTTCCACACACAGAACAGTTACACTTGTGATTTGTTGTTCGTAGTTTTAGTTTCGTAGCTTTTATAGTTGCTGGGGACTTAATTAATTAATTGTGGTAACGGAAATTTCCTTCCTTAATCCTTGTTGTTATTCTATGCAGTCAGATTGCGTACTTACACTAGTCAGGGCCAACCGGTTACGAGACTTCGTAATCGTACATACAGCTACTAAAATTAAAAATATTTACATTCTATTTAAATAAGCCCCCATTCACGTGGCGACCGCTGCTTCTGATCGTCCCTTGGAATTCTTTTGATAGTAAAAGTAGCAAACAGTATTATTGTTGTAGTAATTTGTAGTTTAGTAATTGTAGTCTATATTGCATGTGTAGATTTGGTAATGAACACTTGTAGTTGTCTTGTCTTTCTTCTAATGGTATTTTTGCAGAATTTAATTTTTGATGTCTTGTATACGCATTGGACAATTTTGTGCAATTATGAAGATTTCAATTGTTCGTTAATCGTGTTTGAGGGAAGCATTTCGTGTGAATGGTATTGTTGGTGATAAAGTGTCATATTGTGTGTAATTTTCGTATAGTGACGAGTTTTGTATGTTTTGTAAATGATTATGCGATCGATGAAAAAGGCAAAAATGATGGATAGTGAGAATGACGAAATTGTTAACATGGCGAACTCGCCAACACAGGAGAACAGTATGATGAATAATGAAGTTGAAAACAATTTAATAAGTCGGGAAAATAGTCCGCAACCAGTTCAAAATTTTTCACAATCAAAAAATTTTCAGAATACGAGATTAACGACAGAAGATTCTGGAATAGTATCGAACACAGATAGCTTTACTGCTTTGACGAAAGAAGTTCGTTTTGCGGGAAATGTTAGGGGTGAAAAGAATTTCGAACCAGTTAATATGGAGCAGTTGATGAGTGCAATATTAAATTTGGGATCTGAATTAAAAACAGTGGGATCACAAATAGGAACAATTAGAACTGAGATGGGAACAATGGAAGCACGGTTAGACTCACGGATAGGGACATGTTTCAAAAACATGAAAGATGAATTAAAGAAAGAAATTAGAGAAGAAGTATAACCGATTTTGAATTCTCACAATAATAGATTAATTGCAATAGAAATTACACAAAAGGAACAGGACAGAGAACAGGAAGAAAGAGATCACGTGATAGTACAAAAATTTTGAGTTAAATTTACAACGTGCACACGATAAGGAAGAAATATTTGAGAGAATCGAGGAATCCGTACCAAATGACAGAATAAATAACCTAACACAACAATATGAACAGTTAACTAATAAATGTGTCAATACTGAAACCCGGGTCGCGACACTTACGGAAGACGTAAATAAACAGAAAGAAAAAATAGGTGACTTATCGGAAAGAGTTGAGGACATTTCAGATAAACTGAAAAGTCTTAGTTTAAATGGGGACAGAGATTCAGATGATACAGCTCCATTGCCATTTGCAGAAACAGAAGAGTACCAGAACATAAATAAGCATATTGAAAATCGGAAAATTTAATGAACGCGTTAAAAGGGAATTTGAGGCGTTACGAAAGCAAATCAAACAAATTGAAGGCGAAATGGTAGGAAAAGACAGCAGAAGAAATTTAGAATCACAGATAGCAGAGGGCTTTGAAGAAAATAATTTATTTCATTTACGAGATGCAAGAAGAGAGCGCCAGGCGCGCGAACTAGACAATAATCGACATTCGTACTAGAACAGACGCGGTAGGTCTTTGTCGCCACGAGGCGAAAACTTTGACTATAAACACTTTTTAACTGTTCGGAAATTTAAGATCTTTCGCAATTCTAAGAATGACATACATCCATGTTCATGGTTAGATCAATTTATGTACGCACTTCCACCAAATTGGCCACTAAGTCACAAACTGGAATTTATGTGCGGCTATTTAAGTCCTCAGGGGATTCACTACGCTAAGTGAATATGTGCCGTAGCGTGCACAGGGCCCCGAGCTGTAGTAGTGCTATTTCCCTTTTAGTTTTCTGCACTGCTGCCTACTCTTTTACTATTCTTTGTATCTATCAGAACAACTCTTCGACTATCAATCTATCTAGAAAAGGACTCGGTAAAGAATAACCGGATATGACTATTTTACCCAAAAGTGTTTTCGGAAATTACCGTTTGGACTTACTATATCTTCTGCAGCATTCATTCGTAGTTTAAACGAAATTTTACCTGTTTATCTTCGTAACAATATTACTTCATATGTTGATGATATTCTTATTGCTAAACGTTCTTGGAGTGAGCATAACAAAATTTTGGATTCATTATTACGTAATTTTGCAAGAGTTGGCATTACAGTGAACTTGGAAAAATCTGAATTTGGTCGTTCTCAGGTGAAATTTCTTGGTCATATTATTTCTACAGAAGATATTCTTCCTGATCCAGAGAAACTAGACGCTATTCGTAATTATGCTGTTCCTACTACAAAACGTGACGTTCGTAGTTTCCTTGGTGTCTGTAATTTTCTTAGACGCTTTGTTAGATTGGACGATTTGGCCACACCTCGTTTATGTGAACTGTCTGGAAAGAATTCTATTTGGTGTTGGGATGAGGAAGCTCAATCAGAATTTGAACAACTTCGTGTAGCTTTAGTTGCTGCTCCACTTCTTTCACATCCGGATTTATCTAAAGATTTTTGTTTGGCGACGGACTCATCATACAAAGGCCTGGGTGCACACTCATTTCAAGAGATAAAAGATAACGGCGTTGTAGTGCAGAAAACTATTGCCGATCTGTTCTTGCCAAATGCAAATTATGTCAAAAGGCTAAGCCGCCAACTATTTCTCACAGAGCACCGTTGTTTCCTATCATTCCAGCGAAATTAAAGGAGATGGCTGCAGTCGATTTGTTCGGTCCAGTGGTTCGTTCTACTAATGGTTTTGCGTACATTTTGGTAGCAGTGGAATTGACATCAAAATATGTGTGTTTTACACCTTTACGCAAAGCAACAGCTCGTTCAATATCTAATGCTTTCATCAAACATTTTCTTAAGGATGTGGGTCATGTTTATAAGGTTATATCAGATAATGGATCACAGTTTCGCTCTAAAATTTGGCTTCGTACTCTACGGCGTCGTAAGATTAAACCAATTTTCATTTCACTATTTCACCCTCAATCTAATGCTTCAGAGAGATGGATGAAGGAAATCAATAAATTGTGTCGACTTTATTGTCATCAGAATCACAGAACGTGGGATCAGTATCTTCATTCTGAATGAACTCCCCAACGATTCAACTTCTTTATCGCCTATATTGATATTAAAAAATAAAACACCGACAAATCGCATTTCCGAAATCGTTCCTTTTCCACCTTCACGGAAACTGCGGCATTCTGAAGTTGTGAACCTGGCTCTGCAAAATATTGCATCTGCGGCTGCTAGAAGAGAGAAATCAGCTAAGCGTCCTGGTCGTTTAAAAACCTTGTCGGTTGGTCGAAAGGTGTTAATTGTCATCGCTCGTCTCACAAAGGAAAAGGCTTGTGTCGCAAATTTTTTGTGCTCTATAACGGTCCATACAGAGTTCGCAAAATTATTCATGATAACACTGTCGAAGTAGAAAAACGTAAATCTCGGCGCTCTAAGGGAATACATCATATATCGAACGTTAAAATTTTTGTGGAATGACATACTTTTGAGGAACTAACAGTTATACGTAAACACACGGAGAGTACAAAGTTACCGCGCCGTGTTCCGGCGGCGGCACATACTCAAAGCAACAGTCAAGTCTGCGCGGCGCACAAGGCAGTCGTTGACTGCAAACAATTACGGTACTTCCTACGTCACGCGTACCTACAGCTGATCGAGCGCTCAGTGCGAATGCACTGACAGCCGTAAACAAATACACAGTCTAATTTCTCCGAATAAACTCCGTATAAAGCTATAGTGACTTGATAAATTATGTTATTAACGTTCAGTATTTTTCAGGATACGGTTGTATAAAATATTTAAGAACTTCAGGTAAATTCTGTGTGTGTCCGACGTTAAGAGGACTTGCTATCGAGAAAATTTCAGGAAGAATGTAATTTCGAAGAAACTAAAAGGGTAACTATTAATTGAGTTTATTTTTCAGGTAACATATTTCCACTTGGTACGTACTTTAGACGTAATTTGCTGCTCGCGATTACGTGATTCATTCTTCGTGTTAACTGATATTAACAGTGATTGATTAATGAACAGGGTTGTTACTTGTGTATACACTCCTGGAAATTGAAATAAGAACACCGTGAATTCATTGTCCCAGGAAGGGGAAACTTTATTGACACATTCCTGGGGTCAGATACATCACATGATCACACTGACAGAACCACAGGCACATAGACACAGGCAACAGAGCATGCACAATGTCGGCACTAGTACAGTGTATATCCACCTTTCGCAGCAATGCAGGCTGCTATTCTCCCATGGAGACGATCGTAGAGATGCTGGATGTAGTCCTGTGGAACGGCTTGCCATGCCATTTCCACCTGGCGCCTCAGTTGGACCAGCGTTCGTGCTGGACGTGCAGACCGCGTGAGACGACGCTTCATCCAGTCCCAAACATGCTCAATGGAGGATAGATCCGGAGATCTTGCTGGCCAGGGTAGTTGACTTACACCTTCTAGAGCACGTTGGGTGGCACGGGATACATGCGGACGTGCATTGTCCTGTTGGAACAGCAAGTTCCCTTGCCGGTCTAGGAATTGTAGAACGATGGGTTCGATGACGGTTTGGATGTACCGTGCACTATTCAGTGTCCCCTCGACGATCACCAGTGGTGTACGGCCAGTGTAGGAGATCGCTCCCCACACCATGATGCCGGGTGTTGGCCCTGTGTGCCTCGGTCGTATGCAGTCCTGATTGTGGCGCTCACCTGCACGGCGCCAAACACGCATACGACCATCATTGGCACCAAGGCAGAAGCGACTCTCATCGCTGAAGACGACACGTCTCCATTCGTCCCTCCATTCACGCCTGTCGCGACACCACTGGAGGCGGGCTGCACGATGTTGGGGCGTGAGCGGAAGACGGCCTAACGGTGTGCGGGACCGTAGCCCAGCTTCATGGAGACGGTTGCGAATGGTCCTCGCCGATACCCCAGGAGCAACAGTGTCCCTAATTTGCTGGGAAGTGGCGGTGCGGTCCCCTACGGCACTGCGTAGGATCCTACGGTCTCGGCGTGCATCCGTGCGTCGCTGCGGTCCGGTCCCAGGTCGACGGGCACGTGCACCTTCCGCCGACCACTGGCGACAACATCGATGTACTGTGGAGACCTCACGCCCCACGTGTTGAGCAATTCGGCGGTACGTCCACCCGGCCTCCCACATGCCCACTATACGCCCTCGCTCAAAGTCCGTCAACTGCACATACGGTTCACGTCCACGCTGTCGCGGCATGCTACCAGTGTTAAAGACTGCGATGGAGCTCCGTATGCTACGGCAAACTGGCTGACACTGACGGCGGCGGTGCACAAATGCTGCGCAGCTAGCGCCATTCGACGGCCAACACCGCGGTTCCTGGTGTGTCCGCTGTGCCGTGCGTGTGATCATTGCTTGTACAGCCCTCTCGCAGTGTCCGGAGCAAGTATGGTGGGTCTGACACACCGGTGTCAGTGTGTTCTTTTTTCCATTTCCAGGAGTGTATTATGCATCGCTTGGCTGCTATGCTTTTTCACTGATGTCACTTTTTTTTTACTATGTGCCTGCTGTGATTATTTATTTAAATTATAATTGTCACCTGATTAGTTGTGCTGATATGGTTATGTATGTAGGTTATACTTTGTGATGTATCTGCTTGCGCCTTCATGTTTACTTATTAAGATTACATATGAACATTTACTTGCTTATGCTGATATGATGCTAATGACCTGTTTATTATGTAAGATATATATTTGCTGCTTTGTGTATGGATTGCATATTTACACATTTCTGTTTTGTTGTCATAACTAGTCTTTAATTTGGTATATAGAAATGCTGATATGTGGTGTATGAACATGGAATTTAGGTCACACTATGGTATTAATTATAGATTGTTCGCTTGGCAGAGTCTTGTGGTAGGAATTGTGCTGCATCCACTTGTTGACATTCTGTTCTCCACTGGTATATTTACTCGCTATTGCATGTTTTGCTTACGCTCATTGCCTTATATTTTTAAGATAAGAAAATGAACTGCTATAATTCGACGAACGACATTAGTACAAGAAACTTCATAGAAGTCACATGAGCTGGAGGTTTTATGGAAGCTGTATAAATTTATGCTAATAGGAAGGAAGCTAACGACATGACATACCAACACTAGGTTTAGACCATTGACAGTAATTACACTGCATTCTTCGTGAGCAATTGAAATAGCAAGTGACACTTGACACAAGAAATACTCCACATGTTAGCTTCTGTTTTGTCATGATTCTTAAAGTGGTGTACACACTGTGAAATATTACAATCATTCACACTCTGTACATACTGAAAGTTATTCAAACTAAAGGCTGTTAGAGGTCATGTATGCATTTCTTTTATTTAATGATGGACAAGGTAACCAAAATGTATTTTAAAATTCGTAATGAGTAGAAGATTTGGGTCAGATGGATTACACAGAGGTTGTTTGTGGACACTGTGTCTTCGGATTGTATGGGATGATGAACTGAAGTTTGCACTAGAATTTTATCTGTACTTGTTCGAGGAGACTGACTAGAGGAAAGAGTTGTTATGGAAGTGAAATGATATTGGCGATAAGGTTTATATGTATCAACGTATTGAAGAGGTATTATTGAGGTATTGAGATAGTGTGAAGCTGATTATTATTGGAGTTTTGGTGGACAAGGGGTAAGGTAAATGATATTGATGATAAGGTTTATATGTATCAACGCAAGAGGTATTACTAAAGTATTGATATTATGTGATGCTGATGGTTATTGGAGTTTTGGTGGATAAGAGAAAAGTGAGTGAGGAGCATAGTTTTTTTGTTGGCTTATATGGAACAAGGAGGATGAAGATGGCAGACTAGAGCACTCAAGTAGAAGGAAGATTGTCTACACACACACTTTGTTAAATCACTAAGCAGTATATACTTTTTTTTGGAGAGAGGAAGCATTTGCATATCTTGGCACACTGACAGTTGTTCAGAAACCGTACATTTGATTTGGCTTGGCAAACATTGGTCTTAACATGATGACTATGACGTTGACTGACTATTATTGACTGTACACACTGATGGCATTACTACTTGATACACATGTCGAACATCAAATTTTGACAGAATTGCGTTTACACAGTTAACACTATTCAATTACACAGTAGTACTTAATGTGGATGAAAGATGAGTGAGTGTGTTTTGTGTGTTTTCCTTTCCTAATCCCAAATAAATGGTACCGACCTACCTCCTAAATATTATTTTACTTGTTTGTTGTGGTTTGCACTGACACCCATAAATATTATAGGTTTACTGATATTTGTGTATTTGTAGTATTTAATATGACATATATCTGATATCATTTGTGTGTTTATTATTATTTGTATGTTTAGTGTAAGAGCATTGACGATAATTTTGTAAAAGCAATTGTGTGTGCCTTCAAACTGTTGTACGTGCTTGCACCTGTTCAACATGATGGGTGCCACTTGGAAACGTTTAATTTCTGCTGATAAACTCTGATGAACTGTCTAATTAGTGATAGTGAATATTATGGACTGTTACCTGCAATTGTTCAACATGATGGGTGCCACTTGGAAATGTTTAATTTCTGCTGATAAACGCTGATGAACTGTCTAATTAGTGATAGTGAATATTATGGACTGTTACCTGCACTTGTTCAACATTTCTGGGTGCCACTGATGGAACTGCTACTACTTATGATGTCACTTGTTGATGTCTGCACCTGTTCAACATTACTGGGTGCCACTGATGGAACTGCTGCTACTGAAATGATGTCACTTGTTGGTGTCTGCACCTGTTCAACATTGCTGGGTGCCACTGATGGAACTGCTTCTACTGAAATGATGTCACTTGTTGGTGTCTGCACCTGTTGAAGATTGCTGGGTGCCACTGATGGAACTGCTTCTACTGACATAATGTCACTTGTTGGTGTCTGCACCTGTTGAACATTGCTGGGTGCCACTGTTGGAGCTGTTTAAATAATGCTGATGAAATGTTATGAGACTGCTATTTGCAGCTGTTGACCATTGCTGGGTGCTACTGTTGGAACTGTCAACTACTCTGAGGAGTGCTACTCGTTTATTGAACTACTGACGAGATTTTATGTAAATATTTGTATAAACTGATTTTTTGTGTATTTACTGTTTATGAAATATTATTAGACTCTTACCTACGCCTATTTCTCATTGCTGGTGCCATTGACTGAATGATACTTCTGTAAACTATTATATAAAATCACATGTATGAAAGCATTTGTATTCCTACTGTATTTTGTACGTTAGGTTATTGAAGGGTCAGTGCAAAGCCAAAATTTATCTAGTTATGTGATATTTACTTATTAATATTATCTTTTATTTTTGTCTGCATTTTTATTGGAAGAATTTGGTGCTATTTTCACCACCAATGCTGGCAAAATATCATCAAATTCTAGCCCGTGGAGGAGGGGCATATGAAAGGTGGCTACACTGAGTCACAGCGCCAGAGATTGCGCCAAAGAGTTTTATTCCGCCGCCTCCACTGGCAGTGCTTGTTCAGAATTTGTGGTCGTTAGTGCTTTGCTGAGAGGATGTCGATAGCTGTACTAGTTGAGGCCATGTCGTGTGCAGTTGTTTTGATGGGCTAGACAGCAGATGTTGTTCGAATGGAGATGTTGTAATGATCAGAGTGTATTTTTAGTCAATATATACGAAGGTAAAAAACTTTTTTTTTTAATTTCCTAACTAACAATGCCTCTTGGTCACAGGTTCAGTCAACAAAGCATCTGGCTTGTGTTCACGTATTAGACTCTAATTCGGGTTTCTATGTACAATTATAGTATTTCACTTTTATTTAATTAATT
Source organism: Schistocerca nitens (assembly GCF_023898315.1). Classification (NCBI taxonomy): domain Eukaryota; kingdom Metazoa; phylum Arthropoda; class Insecta; order Orthoptera; family Acrididae; genus Schistocerca; species Schistocerca nitens. Next base: position 978,961,337 of record NC_064615.1, on the reverse strand, counting down.
CAGTGTAAATGGTATTTAAAATATCTTGTCTTATTGAGGAAGAACCGTGCCAGATGTGTACGTTGAATTACACTTCCACACACAGAACAGTTACACTTGTGCTTTGTTGTTCGTAGTTTTTGTTCGTAGTTTTTGTTTCGTAGCTTTTGTAGTTGCTGGGGACTTAATTAATTAATTGTGGTACCGAAAATTTCCTTTCATTCTTTGTTGTTATTCTATGCAGTCAGATTGCGTACTAATACTAGTCAGGGCCAACCGGTTACGAGACTTCGTAACCGGACAGACAGCGACTAAAATTAAAAATTATTTGCATTATAAATAGTTAAGCCCCCATGCAACATACACAGGGTATTGCAGATAAGGAATTTTTCTCTGAAACTTACAAATAATAAGTGGAAGGAATATTTACTTAGATTGGTAAAAGTACAAATCGATACTTTCTGCAGCACAATGGCCATAGTTTCTTTAGTTATATTCCAGAGAGTTACAGCAACGAGTTAAAATTGTTCAAATATAATATTCTTTTTGGTCGATAGTGTAGCTGTTCTATTTAAACGGACTGTGTATAAATCAGTTTGAACCCAATTACAGTTTCATTTAGGGTGCTAAAATGTTCAGAAATCGAGGGGGGTGGGGGGAGGGTAAGTGTGGATGCAACATGCTGTACATGATTTGTAGTGTTCAGATGGATGTTCTAGCGTCGGAATGTTAATTTAAGCGGAGTGTTAGGACGATGGACGAGATACAAAGTTGCTCGATTTCACGGGTCTGTACTCTTTGAAGTCATCGTGGGTAGAGGTACAAGAGTCAGAGAAGAGGTGAATGTCTAGGCGATACCTGTCGTAAATATTCGCTGCGGGGAAAAAAATGCAAAACCCTCAGGGACAACTTAATTTTATTGACGAATAAGGTTACAAGTAGCCGGCCGGTGTGGCCGAGCGGTTCTAGGCGCTTCAGTCTGGAACCGCGCTACCGCTACGGTCGCAGGTTCGAATCCTGCCTCGGGCATGGATGTGTGTGATGTCCTTAGGTTAGTTAGGTTTAAGTAGTTCCAAGTCTAGGGGACTGATGACCTCAGAGCTCAGAGTCATTTGAACCATTTGAAGGACTTCAGAGATTACCAGATGAGTGACCTCAATATATTCAGTTTGTTGGATATTTAACTACACGGTGAAGTCAGTGAAGTATGTTTTTATCCCACACATACTTCACGCAGAAGTTTGGTATTTTTGTAACTCTTGTTGTCAATTACATGCAATGTTAGCTAAGATCGAGAGCAAGTTATGTTTTCAGTCTGGTCTCCTAAGAAGCGCATTGCCGAAGTTTCGTCACATATTTCATTGTGTTGAAAACTTAAATGAAGCTATATTATTTCTCTGCTCGTCTCTTTTTACGTATGTTCAAGTCACTGTTGGTTGTTTGGATCAGTTACCTGACCGGTGCTGTAAAAGGTAAACGCGCCACTGAAGCTAGTATGCCGTATTATCGCGTAACGCACTGCGTAAAACGTTTCCTTATAATCGCATTTAACAGTGCTCACTTCAGCTTGGCTGACCGCTCCACGGGAAAAGAAATCCAGTGAGATTCCAGCAAACCTAGATGAATACATGGTGTAATGTTTACGTCAGGTTTATTGTTACCGTGAACGCAGTATAGAAGGCATCTCACTTAGGTGTAGGCGTGTGTCATGTAACGCAGCGCTGATAGACAATGGCACGGTATACCAACCAGGAAGAGGCCGACAGGGTCTTTACATACAAACAGGCAAATAGCTATGGGCGGGTGGCAACATTACTATACCAAGGAAAGTATTCCAGCCGACAGCAACCGCATCATAAACTGTCTGCAACAGTGTTTTGTCGTTTGTGCGAAACAGATTGATTTACGGGCGGGTGCGCCCGGTAAATAAACAGTTCTAGGAGAAACACGTGTAGAACACTGTAGTATATGACTCCGATATCAGCACCAGGCAGGAGCGCCTCAGCATTGAGTACGCCAGGCGACGGTGTGGAACGTTCTGCAACGCAACTGCCGCTGTCCGTATCACTTACGACACGTGCAAACCTTTTTAACTACCGACTTCCCATCGTGTCGAAAGTTTTATCGCTGGCTCGTCGCACAGGCCTCTGCGGAGCTGGTATTTCCGTTATACACTGTATTCACAGATAAAGCTACCTTTACAAGGAGTGACGTTATGGTCACCGTTCATAACACCCACTGTTGAAACGTCCCATTTGAACAATTTATACTCGACTGTGCTTAAACTGACGCACAATATTTTTAGCGCAACGCAATCTGACTTTCAATAATCTCTAGAAGAGAATGGCCCTGACTAACATTAACCTGTACTTTTCACAAATCACTTACCTCACAAAAATCTTCGCTGCTCAAGCTACTGCAATACAGCGAGCGCCACTACTGCCAGCTAAATAAAAGATTCAAACTATGGAAGGCACTAACTACTGATAGGGATAGTTAGCAAATGAAAAATATTAATAGAGAACAAACAATGTATTTACCTTGATATCATCATATATATATATATATATATATATATATATATATATATATATATATATATATATATATATATATATATATATATATATAGCAGTTCATGACAAATTACAAAACTCCGCCATCTCTCTCCCCACATCCACCACTGCTGGCGGCTCACCTCCAACTGCCCAACGCTACGCGCTGTTCACAGCCAGCTGCCTAACACTACAATGGCGAGTATTACAACAATGAAAAGCAGCCACAGACTGCACACAGCACAGCCAGAGATTTTCATACAGAGGTGGCGTTACCAATAAAAAAACCTAAACAGCCTACTTACATAGCGCCCATGCTCCCCACAAAAAATTTTACAAATTGGTTTGGGCAGTGCCCAATACAGATTCGAAAAAATTTTTCATAATTACAATAACAAAGAAATCAAATGCACACACTTATTGATACAATGTTGGTCAAAAGCTAAAATTTTCTCACAGTCCATAAAGACAGTCCTAATCGTTCATCATAGTAAAATATCAGTCTTTTTCTCAAAGTCTGAGCAGTAAAAGAAAATGCACACGGAAGTAGTGGATTTCCATGCAGTATTGAAGAAGTATTGTTGTCCTTCCAACGAAAAGACAATGCTGACTCTACATGCAGACAGGTAATGGGCCACAACAGAGTAAACCCACAGCGGAGTCAGTCGAAATTTTGAAGAGTATTGGTGGGTAGGTCATCACAGAGCAGACCCACTGTAGTCCGTGTAGAGATAATGGTACTGGTGGGCCACCAGAGGCGCAGACCCACTGCAGTCCTTGTAGAGATGGCCAGCAGCCATCTGTTGTGACTGTGCAGGTGCACAATCACCATTGAAGAGTCTTGCGGATAATATAGCAAGTCCATAACCACCACTTGTGCACTCACAAAGTTTTTGGAATTGTCCTTAGAACCAGCAATGCTGTTATCCAGTCCCTTGCTGAATTATTAACACACGTGCAAACACTATCAGTCCCTACTTCTCACATATTGTCCATATACTATGACCAACAAAAACGTGTGCAGTGAAATGTAACTTACAAGTTGCTTAATTTGATGAACTGGTGTCAATTACAATTTTATAACATAAGAACACAATAACAAAGGTACAAAACACATCAGTAAAGAACATAACAATACAGATAACATTTGTGGTAATAGGGGATTTACAAAAGAATAGAAATAGACATATACGTCAGTGTTACAGGAATTATGACATGAGTACATACATAAAAGATCAGAATAACTTTCGAAACATCAACTTCACACATGAGCATTAAAATAAAACAAAATAAATAATGTCTAAGCATATTTACAAGGTAAATAACATATTATTAATGCCAATTATATTTGAGGATAACAGTATTCCTCATCATAGTGAATGTAGCTTAGTATTAGAAGAAGAAAAAATTCTATGAAACTACACAGAGACAGGAAGAAAACAAATACACAAGGGTACACAAACACATAGTGGGATAACACAAAAGGAAAGGACAGGGTTTGTTTTACTGCAGTATTACTCTAACAACATTTCTGACTGACGTAGCAAGAGTGTACCCGGGTTATGGGAAAAATAATTGCTGCTAGCGGCTTACACAACACGAGGAATAGTGCATGAAGAAAACATGGCTAATGGGTAAAGTAAGTAAACTTACTACTTTCATTTGACTTAACTGTAACTTAGTAAAAGTTGCTTTTGTCGTTGCACGCCGGCCGGGGTGGCCGAACGGTTGTAGGGGGCTCCAGTCTGGAGCCGCGCGACCGCTTCGGTCGCAAGTTCGAATCCTGCCTCGGGTATGGATGTGTGTGATGTCATTAGGTTAGTTAGGTTTAAGTAGCTCTAAGATCTAGGGGACTGATGACCTCAGAAGTTAAGTCCAATAGTGCTCAGAGCCATTTTTTGTCGTTGCACTAATGAACGCTGTAAACAGGATGCATAACTCGCACCACCAGAGTCGTGTGGTGGACATAGAGCCGCAGGTTCGATATACAGGTTGATTATAATTAAAGTTAAACTTTAAAACCGCTGTAGAAACACCACCACTGGTCAGAACGACGTCAAATTGCAACGGAATATTATCGGAGAAGGGGAAAACGTACGGCAGAAGAAAAATAAATAGTTACAAAATGCAGCAATAGATGGCGCTGTAAGGGTCATAATTTAATAGTGGTCGACTACAAATGACGAATGAATCATACAACAATGCCCAAGGTGTACGTTTGACGTTAAACAAACTGTACTACTCAGTGTGCATGGGCGTACAGGTGTGGTACTGTTAGTTACGTAAGCCCATCCACCACGGCAAAGTCATATCACACCGGACGGGAAAATCGTTTTTTAACTGTCCTGAGGCCGAAAACCGGATAAAAAACATCGATCAAAATCAAATCGGATTATTAATTTCTGTGTGACTGACGCACGACATGTTCCATATGCTGTCCACCGTTTTCTGCAAGGTTCAAATGGCTCTGATCACTATGGGACTTAACATCTGAGGTCATAAGTCACCTAGAACTTACAACTACTTAAACCTAAGTAACCTAAGGACATCACACACATCCATGCCCGAGGCAGGATTCGAATCTGTGACCGTAGCGGTCGCGCGGTTCCAGACTGAAGCGCCTAGAACCGCTCGGACACACCGGCCGGCACGTTGAAATCGAGAAACAGCATGTTCCACAACTGAATGAAGTGTTTCCGGGATCGCGTTCAGGATGTGTTGCGCAATGCGTGCCTTAAATGCAGCTAAGTTTGCAATCGGAACACTGAACACAACATCATTCAGATAGCCACACAGCCAGAAATCACACGGATTAAGATCAGGTGATCGGGACGCTCCACCGAGCGAGGTGGCGCAGTGGCTAGCAGACTGGACTCGTATTGGGGAGGACGACGGTTCAATCCCGCGTCCGGCCATCCCGATTTAGGTTTTCCATGATTTCCCTAAATCACTCCAGGCAAATGCCGGGATGGTTCCTTTGAAAGGGCACGGCCGACTTCCTTCCCCGTCTTTCCCTAATCCGATGAGACCTTTGACCTCGCTGTCTGGTCTCCTCCCCGAATCAATCGTCCGCAGCCGATGGTCTAGCGGCTAGCGTTGCTGCCTCTGGATCACGGGGTCCCGGGTTCGATTCCCGGCCGGGTTGGGGATTTTCTCTGCCCGGGGACTGGGTGTTTGTGTTGTCCTCATCATTCCATCATCATTCATGGAAGTGGATAGACTGGACTGTGTATAGATTGGAAATGTGTAGGGGCGCTGATGACCGCGCAGTTGAGCGCCCCACAAACCAAACATGATCATCTCCTCCCCGAAACAACCCCGATCGGGACGGCCAGGCTGTAAGGAAATGGCGGCTGATAATTCTAGCATTTCCGAAATGGCGCTTCAGAAGCTGCTTGCAATGTGCGAAGGTGCCCCATCTTGCATAAAAATTATCCCATCCACACGTCCACGCTGTTGGAGAGCTGGAATGACGTGGTTGCGCAAAAGACACTCAAAGCGCTTACCAGTAACGGTACAGGTAACAGGACCGGAAGCACCTGTCGCTTCGAAAAAATGTGGTACTCTGATAAATGATGCCGTAAACCCGCACCACACAGTGAACTTCTCAGCATGAAGGGGTACTGGTTGACTTGCGTGTGGATTTCACGTTGCCCATATTTGACAATTCTGTGTATTGACGTAACCTGTCAGATGAAAGTGGGCTTCGTCTGTCCACAAAATCTTCCATGGCCAATCATTGTCCACTTCCAGGTGAGCAAGAAATTTTAAAGCGAAGGTCTCTCTCGCTGACAGGTCAACAGGAAGCAGCTCGTGCACATGGGTATGTTCGAATGGATAGCAAAGAAGGATGTTTCGTAGGATTTTACGCACCTTGCTCAACGGGTTTGTCCAATGTTCAGGCAATTCTCCGTGCACTACACTTTTGCACACCACAACTCATCTCCTCCTGCATAGCTGCGGCCACGGCTTCCACTGACGTCGAATCAATTCTTTCCTCCCTCTACCAGGTCGCACGCCAAAAGAAACCCGTCTCTCCGATTTTGCGAATCATTTTCTCCAAACCCAAGGTAGTCGTCGAACCAATGCCTTTTTTCAAACCCTTCAGTGTCCGGAACTTCTGCAGAGCGACGTGTGCACAGTCATCATTCTTGTAATATAGCTTTAAAAGCAGAGCGCTATCCTGCATTGAGACAGCCATGGCGAACGTCGCAGACGCGAAAGCAGGAAAAGCCATGTGCCCAGCATGTTTATACCAACTTCAATGGGTCGTGCGCATGATAGGTGTTTTCATTTACGTATTCTGACACATACAGCGCCAGCTAGTGATCGGTTGCACACTATTTTTTTTCTTCTGCCATACGTGTTCCCCCTTTCCGATAATATTCCATTGCAATTTGATATCATTCTGAGCAGTGGTGTTATTTCTACGGTGTTTTGAAAGTGTAACTTTAATTATAATCACACTGTATATCGTTAGAGGCCCGCTCGTTCGACAGGCAATATTACTTGGATATTACGGAAATAATACACCGTTGAATTACTTTTTATCCACCTGTCTCGTTTTCATTTGAGTTCCCATTATACACCAATGGCCATTAAAATTGCTACACCAAGAAGAAATGCAGATGATAAACGGGTATTCATTGGACAAATATATTATAGTAGAACTGACATGTGATTACATTTTCACGCAATTTCGGTGCATAGATCCTGACAAATCAGTACGCAGAAGAATCACCTCTGGTCGTAATAACGGCCTTGATACACCTGGGCATTGACTCAAACAGAGCTTGGGTGGCGTGTACAGGTACAGCTGCCGATGCAGCTTCAACACGATACCATAGTTAATTAAGAGTAGTGACTGGCGTATTGTGACAAGCTAGTTGCTGGGCCACCATTGACCAGACGTTTTCAGTTGGTGAGAGATCTGGAGAATGTGCTAGCCAGGGCAGCAGTCGAACATTTTCTGTATCCAGAAAGGTCCGTACAGGACCTGCAACATGCGGTCGTGCATTATCCTGCTGAAATGTAGTGTTTCGCAGGGATCGAATGAAGGGTAGAGCCACGGGTCGTAACACATCTGAAATGTAACGTCCACTGTTCAAAGTGCCGTCAATGTGAACAAGAGGTGACCCAGACGTGTAACCAATGGCACCCCATACCATCACACAGGGTGATACCTCAGTATGGCGATGACGAATACTCGCTCCCAATGTGCGTTCACCGCGATGTCGCCAAACACGGGTGCGACCATAATGCTGTAAACAGAACCTGGATCCATCCGAAAAAATGACGTTTTGCCATTCGTGCACCCAGGTTCGTCGTTGAGTACAGCATCGCAGGCGCCCCTCTCTGTGATGCAGCGTCAAGGGTAACCGCAGCCATGGTCTCCGAGCTGATAGTCCATGCTGCTGCAAACGTCGTCGAACTGTTCGTGCAGATGGTTGTTGTTTTGCAAACGTCCTCATCTGTTGACTCAGGGATCGAGACGTGGCTGCCCGATCCGTTACAGCCATGCGGATAAGATGCCTGTCATCTCGACTGCTAGTGATACGAGGCCGTTGGGATCCAGCACGGCGTTCCAAAGTACCCTCCTGAACCCACAGATTCCATATTCTGCTAACAGTCACTGGATCTCGACCAACGCGAGCAGCAATGTCGCGATACGATAAACCGCAATCGCGATAGGCTACAATCCGACCTTTATCAAAGTCGGAAACGTGATGGTATGCATTCCTCCTCCTTACACGAGGCATCACAACGACGTTTCACCAGGCAACGCCGGTGAACTGCTGTTTGTGTATGAGAAATCGGTTGGAAACTTTCCTCATGTCAGCACGTTGCTCTGAAAAGCTAATCATTTGCATACCACAGCATGTTCTTCCTGTCGGTTAAATTTCGCATCTGTAGCACATCATCTTCGTGGTGTAGTAATTTTAATGGCCAGTAGTTTATCTCCAACTGAAAGTTTGTTGGCACTGTATCGAGCGAAAAAAAAAAATGAATGCCAGTCGGGAAATGTAGGACAAGCATCCTGTCGGACATCCGCTGTAGTATCGGAAGGCGACAGAGCGGTGTGTTCCTTACCAGGGCGGCTTTGCGCTGACTCAGCGACGTAGGACGCTGCTAACGGGACGCGGGCCACTGGTGACGCACGGTGAGTGCGAGCTGGAATGACGGAGCGGGGCGAAGTAGCCGGCGTGTGGGCAGGCACCGCGCCGCACTGCGATCGGCGGATGGATCCACCGCACGGACAGGCGCGGAATTTGCCGCTGACCTTCCAGCGGCTGGGGAGATCCACTGAGTGGTCGGCCGGCAGACGGCGCTACACCGATACCCGGAAAGACGGTAGCGTATCTTCCGCGGAGCCTAGTATGCGCTTCCTAGAAGACCTTGCCTGGAGGTGTGTGCCCCACAGACAAGGCCGCGTCGCCTAGGAGCCTGGCCGCAGACGTGCTGTTGCCTGGCAACTGAACGGTCTCGCCGACATTGAGAATATATCGCTACAGAGAGACTGCAGAAATACGATATTTGGTTGGTTGATTTTTAGGGAACGGACCAAACAGCGAGCTAGTCGGTCCCATAAGGGAAGGACGGGGAAGGAAATTGGCCGTTCCCTCTCAAAGGAACCATCCCAGCATTTGCCTGAAGCGATTTAGGGAAGTCACGGAAAATCTAAATAAGGATGGCCCGGATGTGGGTTTGAACCGCCGTTCTCCCGAATGCGAGTCCAGTGCGAACCACTGCGCTGTCTCGCTCGGTAGTGCAAGATCCCCTCGCTTCTAAACTGATACTGTTATTACTCAGCTTAGCCGCGAGTCCGTAGAGGGTGATATATGTGTCGTACAGTATGACTGGTCAGCATTTCCACCCGGAATTTGCGAGTGTATGTCGGACCTTCCTTGATCCGCCTTGGTGGGTCGTGTCGTCGGATTTCCTCTTACCTGCGCGCGGTGTAGCTCTCGTAAATGTCGTCTCGTGCAGATTCTTCATTGGATATCTCTGTCGGTGGAAGCTAATTATCTGAAATTGCTGTCGATCAACTTTGGGGTATCTATTTACTCGAAATTAACATTCAGAATGCCGTAATATCACTTTTATTCCTATTAGATCAATAATGAAACACTCATGTCACAAACTACTCGTAACCGAGAGCATGGCTACCATAGAACAAGGCAGGAAGAGCTCTTAACGCCGACTGCTGACTTTGGCGCGCAGTCCGTCTCTCTTACTAGTTCCGTCACAGTTAGTGAATTTCCGATCAAGTTCGTACTTACTAAGACATGCATTTGTTAATGAATTGGTGTGAATTTTAACGACGCAAAATTATGATAAATAGTTTTAAACATCCAGAGGCTCCTCCTAGTATTCATGTTGTCATAAATGACTTTAATTATTAAATATAAATAATGAAAATCGGTGGCTTTGGCGCCAAGATGGCGGTACTTCCCGTCATGTATATTTTCCAGGCTGACGCTTGTTGCTACGATCCAGCGCCGAGCCCCACCCCACTACGCGTGAGGTATGGTCGCTTCGTCACCTAGCCAGCCAGCGTGGGAAATGCTCTCCTACTCATGGCCGGCTACGGACTACAGCACTTCCTAACTATCGTGAATACATCAATAAGAGACAATAATTTATTAAAACTGGTAAAAATGTCTTCCTCACGTAAGAGGCACCTTACAGTACGAAAATTGCGTGTGGCATTTTTGGCCAGGACCCCCCTTCTGAGGAATTCGACCACCTGGTGCGAGTCTTTTTATCTGACATCATCTCGGTGCCGACCTGGTGGCCGAGCGGTTCTAGGCGCTTCAGTGTGGAACCGCGCTACTGCTACGGTCGCAGGTTCGAATCCTGCTGCGGGCATGGATGTGTGTGCTGTGTTTAGGTTAGTTAGGTTTACGTAGTTCTAAGTCTAGGGGACTGATGACCTCAGGTGTTAAGTCCCATACTGCTCAGAGCCATTTGAACCATCACCTCGGTGACTAACGCATCGATGATGATGAAGCGATGATGAGGACAACCAACAGATCCAGTGCCGAACGGAAAAAATTCCCAACGTGACCGGGTGTCGATCTCGGGGCCCGATGATCGAGAGTCAGCAGCGCTAACCACAAGGCCACGAGCTGCCTCTGACTTTGACCAGTGACGTCATAAAATGCCCCAAAGGGCAACACAAACCTTATTTCAAAATGGCGGCCAAGAACATTGCCCGTTCCCACGACACCAAAATATAAACTTCCAATATAGAATCGACAGATTCTTAACAGAAAATATTGAAATTAACGGGCAAACAGCGATAAAACGTGAGCTTCTGGAGGGACGATGTAAAGTTTAAAATGACAGTGATAACAGCTTGGTAATAGTACAGCATACAGAACGTAATAACCAGTGATAGCAGTACAAAAAAAGGCAAAGAGCGATACAAATAGCCAAAAATCACAGCATTTAACGAAACGTGGTAGCTAAATAGTCACTAAATCTATATAGCTCAGTTGGAAAGGCTGATATCAATACAGAAAGCCAAAAACGGATACAAATACAGAGAGTTAAAAGGCGACACCAATACACAAAACGAAAAATCGCGAGAACTAACAAAACGCGGTATCTAAAACATTACTTGACATATATAGCTGATCCAACGTCGTTACCAACACAGAATGCCGCAAACCGACAACAGTACAACAAGCGAAAAGCCGATACCAATATACTTAGGCAAAAACCATGAGAACTAACGTAATGCATTAACGGAAACATCGCTTGACCTCTGTAGCCCAACTTAAAACGACAGTCGCAATAAAAAAATAAAACGAAAGCGACAGCAGTACAAAATGTGATACCCATCTAGATAGCCAAGAATTACGGCAAGTTATTAAACGCGGTATCGAAATGAAACAAAGAACTAGTAAGTTAACATCACCATAACAGAATTAGCCTCGATCTATATCTGCATACACATCAACATGATTACTCTGCAGTTCATAATTATGTTCCCGGCAGAGGGTTCATCGAATCACCTTCAAGGTATTTCTCTACCGTTCCACTCTTAACAGAGCGCGGGGAAAGCGAACACTTAAATCTTTCCGTCCGACGTCTGATTTCTCTTATTTTCTTTATGATGATCATTTCTCCCTTTGAAGGTGGGTGCTAATAAAATATTTTTGCATTTTGGAGAGAACGCTGGAGATTGAAATTTCGGGAAAAGATCTCGATGAAGTGAAAAATACCTTTGTTTTAATGATTGCTACTCCATCTCGTTTCTCATATCCGTGACACTGTCTCATCTATTTCGCTATAATACAACGAGCTGCTCTTCTTTGAACTTTTTCTATATCCTCCGTCAATCCTATCTGGTAACTGTCACATACCGTGCAGCAACACTCTAGCAAAGGACGGACTAGCAATGTGCAAACTGTCTCCAAAGCGCCCTGCCAATAAAACGCATTATTTGGTTTGCTTCCTGACATCATTATCTATGTCATCGTTCCAATGTAAGCTGTTCATAATTGTAATCCGTAGGTATTTAGTCGAATTTAGACCCTTTGGATTTATGTGATTTATCGAGTAGCCGAAATATAAGGGATTCCTTTTAATACTCATGTGGATGACCTCACATTTTTCTTTATTTAGAGTCAATTCCCAGTTTTCGCACAATAGAGCTATCTTGTCTAAATCTATTATAGTTGATTTTGATGTACTGGTGACTTCACTAGGCCGGCCGGGGTGGCCGAGCGGTTCTAGGCGCCACAGTCTGGAACCGCGCGACCGCTACGGTCGCAGGTTCGAATCCTGCCTCGGGCATGGATGTGTGTGTTGTCCTTAGGTTAGTTAGGTTTAAGTAGTTCTAAGTTCTAGGGGACTGATGACCTTAGAAGTTAAGTCCCATAGTGCTCAGAGCCATTTTTGACTTCACTAGACGGTAAATCACAGCAACATCTGCAAGCAGTGTGAGAGGGCTGCTCAGGTTGTCTCCTGAATCGTTTATATAGATCAGGAACAGCAGAGGGCATATATCGCTTCCATGAGGAACGCCATACAGAGTGAAAAGTATTTAAACCGACAAACTCTGGGAGGTTGTAGGGGACATCAAAACAAATATTTTTCCGTGATGTCATTTTTTCCTATGAGGATTATTTAAACCGGTGGAGGCCGTATTACGATCTTCAGTTGTTAGAGGGCGTATTGCGCTCTTCAGTTGTAGGCAACTGCTGTCCACCAGTGTAGTAGTGCATTGTCTCTGTTTACTAATGGAGCGATACACATGGCGTAAGTACATTGATATGGTTGGTGCGTACTACGTAGCGCACCACAACGGACGAGCTGCACAGCGGGTTTATCAACAACAATATCCTAATCACCGTATCCCGAATCGTACGACCTTTGCTGCTGTGTACCAACGTCTGCGTGAGACTGGGTCGTTTAACAGATTACCTGAACAGGGACGCCGTCGCACGGTAAGAACGCTGCAATTTGAGGAAGCTGTCTTGCAGCATGTGGAGACGGATCCTTCAATCAGCACTCGTGCAATTGCACGTAACATGGGGACGAATCAGACGAATGTAAGAACAGTCCTTGGAGAGCAATTGTTACGTCCATTTCACTTACAGCGTGTCCACAACCTAGAACCAGTTGATTATCCACCCAGAGCACAGTTTTCGCAATGGTACCTGGAACAGTGTGAAATGCATCCTACATTTCCATCCTTTGTGTTGATTATCGGTGAAGCAACGTTCGGGCGTGATGGAGTCTTCAACATGCACAATTCACACGTTTGGAAAGAGGATAACCCACATGCCACAGTTATACTAGCGCTAATCAAGTGCGGTTCTTCGTTAATGTGTGGGTCGGTGTTATTGGGGACTGTTTAACTGGGCCGTATCTGCTACCTAGGCCATTAAATGGCAGGCACTATTACAATTTTCTCGCCAGAGCATTGCCAGAATTGATGGAAGACATCCAACTCCCTACAAGACAATGCATGTGGTTCCAACATGACGGGGCGGCGGCACATTTCAGTCTACGTGTGCGTCGATTCCTGGACCGACGGTTCACAGAAAAGTGGATTGGCAGAGGTGGTCCTGTACCATGGCCTGCTCGATCGCCAGATATGTCCCCTCTGGACATTTTTGTGTGGGGAGAGATGCGCAACCTTGTTTACGCAATTTCTGTTGCATCAGATGAGGATCTGGTTGCCCGGATAGTAGCAGCAGCAGGAACAATTCAGGATACTCCTGGGGTTTCTGTCCGTCTCAGACAGAACATGATCCGACGGTGTAACCTTTGCTTCAAATGGCTCTGAGCACTATGGGACTTAGCTTCTGAGGTCATCAGTCCTCTAGAACGTAGAGCTACTTAAACCTAACTAACCTAAGGACATCACACACATCCATGCCCGAGGCAGGATTCGAACCTGCGACCGTAGCAGTCGCGCGGTTCCAGACTGTAGCGCCTAGAACCGCTCGGTGCAACCTTTGTTTACGTGTCAATGGAGGCATTTTTGAAAATCTACTGTAATTGAAATTGGGTTGTGTTAATGTGTTGTCTCTTGGTCATAACGAATGGAAAAGTGTTTGTTGGTTTAATTAATTTGCAGGCAGAGAAATCTTCCTCTACCGGTTTAAATACTCCTCATAGGAAAGAATGACATTTGGGAAAAATATTTGTTTTGATGTCCCCTACAACCTTCCAGAGTTTGTCGGTTTAAATACTTTTCACCCTGTATATCTGTACTGTTTTACTAGATGACTTTCCAACAGATACTACGAGCTGAGGCCTTTCTTACAGCAAATAACGAATCCAACCGCACCATTGAGACAACACTCCGTAAGCACGCAATTTGATTAGAAATCGCTTATGGGGAATGGTGTCAAAAGCATTCTGAAAACCACTTCGTGTGAATAAAGAATTAGTTCTGTTTCACAAGAAGAATATTTCCTTTCAAGGTAATACATAACGTTCGAACACATCATATTTTTCAAATCAGAAATTACAGAACCATTCAGACGCTTAACAATAAATATTGTAACTAACGGGACAACCTCTTGAATACGGGGGTTTGTGGCGACAAACTGAAATCTAAAATAACTACTATGAAATCAAGATAACAGAATGATACAATATTTGGTTTCAAAGATGCAAAACAAAAAAAAAACAAAAAAAAAAAAAACGTAATTAACAGCCTAGCGCCTTGCGTATACTATCATTTATACAAGTATGACGATACTGGCGCTGATTTTGTGTTTAGCATTTGACAATGCCGCTATGGCTCCAGTATGTTAGGACATGTTTTTATAAAACAGATCTGAAGATGATCATTGCTGACCGAAACAGGTAATCTGGGGACCTACAAGTTTGTGAGCATAGACGTTGAATAAAAATAAAAATCTATGTTTTCGGGTCACTGTTCTATTCGCGATCATGTCGCAACTTGTCAAGTTTAATGTCCGGCTGGGAACATAATCTCGTTGACGTACTGCGTGACCCACCACGCGCTGAAAGTCGCGAGCTGGAATAACGGAGCGGGCCGAGCAGAGACGAGGGGGCCTGTACGTGTGCGGCGGGCTAGACTACTGACGGCGATGGATCCACAAAACCAGCGCGGAATTTGCCGCTGACCCTGTACGGGCTGGGGACGTCCAGGGAGTGGCCGGCAGGCAGACGGCGTTTTGCCAGTCCCTGGAAAAGCGGCCGCCTATCTTCTGCGGAGCCGAGTCTTCGCCTCCCAGACGACCTTGCGGAGGGGTGTGCCCCACAGACAAGGCCGCATCGCTTAGGCACGTGACCGCAAGCGTGCTGTTGCCTGGAAACTGAACGCGCTCGCCGACTGTGCGAATATGTACGAGGTGCATTCAAGTTCTAAGGCCTCCGATTTTTTTTTTCTAATTAACTACTCACCCGAAATCGATGAAACTGGCGTTACTTCCCGACGTAATCGCCCTGCAGACGTACACATTTTTCACAACACTGACGCCGTGATTCCATAGCGGCGAAGGCTTCTTTAGGAGTCTGTTTTGACCACTGGAAAATCGCTGAGGCAATAACAGCACGGCTGGTGAATGTGCGGCCACGGAGAGTGTCTTTCATTGTTGGAAAAAGCCAAAAGTCACTAGCAGCCAGGTCAGGTGAGTAGGGAGCATGAGGAATCACTTCAAAGTTGTTATCACGAAGACACTGTTGCGTAACGTTAGCTCGATGTGCGGGTGCGTTGTCTTGGTGAAACAGCACACGCGCAGCCCTTCCTAGACGTTTTTGTTGCAGTGCAGGAAGGAATTTGTTCTTTAAAACATTTTCGTAAGATGCACCTGTTACCGTAGTGCCCTTTGGAACGCAATGGGTAAGGATTACACCCTCGCTGTCCCAGAACATGGACACCATCATTTTTTCAGCGCTGGCGGTTACCCGAAAGTTTTTTGGTGGTGGTGAATCTGTGTGCTTCCATTGAGCTGACTGGTGCTTTGTTTCTGGATTGAAAAATGGCGTCCACGTCTCATCCATTGTCACAACCGACGAAAAGAAAGTCCCATTCATGCTATCATTGTGTGTCAACATTGCTTGGCAACATGCCACACGGGCAGCCATGTGGTCGTCCGTCAGCATTCGTGGCACCCACCTGGATGACACTTTTCACATTTTCAGGTCGTCATGCAGGATTGTGTGCACGGAACCCACAGAAATGCCAACTCTGGAGGCGATCTGTTCAACAGTCATTCGGGGATCCCCCAAAACAATTCTCTCCACTTTCTCGATCATGTCGTCAGACCAGCTTGTGCGAGCCTGAGGTTGTTTCGGTTTGTTGTCACACAATGTTCTGCCTTCATTAAACTGACACACCCACGAATGCACTTTCGACACATCCATAACTCCATCACCACATGTCTCCTTCAACTGTTGATGAATTTCAATTGGTTTCACACCACGCAAATACAGAAAACGAATGATTGCACGCTGTTCAAGTATGGAAAACGTCGCCATTTTAAGTATTTAAAACAGTTCTCATTCTCGCCGCTGGCGGTAAAATTCCATCTGCCGTATGGTGCTGCCATCTCTGGGACGTATTGACAATGAACGCGGCCTCATTTTAAAACAATGCGCATGTTTCTATCTCTTTCCTGTCCGGAGAAAAAAAATCGGATGCCTTAGAACTTGAATGCACCTCGTATATCGCTACAAAGAGATAGCGCGGGTACTTATAGAGAAAGGTACTCAGCTATATAGCCGATCATCAGTGGCAGATTTTGTGAACATCTATACTGAATCACGCGTGTACCAAGTACGAAATCCTTAAAATGTTAAAACTGATGTGGGTCTCAGTGATACACGAGTTGTCGGTTGTACGTGTTACAGCTACCTGACGCCAAACGGCCTCACTTCTTGGTCGTATTGAAGACTATCGTCACTGGACGTAAACAACGTGTGTACGACAACGATGCACGTCAGTTTTAACAACATAAAGATTTTCATTCTTCACACACATATAATTTGATACAGACGTACACAGTATACGGTACTGATGATGAGCTATATGCCTGAATACGCCGGCCGCTGTGGCCGAGCGGTTCTAGGCGTCTCAGTCCGGAACCACACGGCTGCTACGGTCGCAGGTTCGAATCCTGCCTCGGCCATGGATGTGTGTGATGTCCTTAGGTTAATTAGGTTTAAGTAGTTCATAGTCCAGGGGACTGATGACCTCAGATGTTAAGTCCAATAGTGCTAGGAACCATTTCAACCATTTTTTGAACCTGAATACAGTTGTGGCAATTAAATATTTTCAAACAGCTCATGGTGTACTTCAAGATGTCCCTTAACAAATACTTACAAATTGCGGAGCACGAAGCATAAAAGATTTTCATGATTCGTGTATCCCTATTGAGAGCCATGCGTAAGACTTACTACAGTAATCACACTAACAAAGCGATCGCGCTTACTCATCTTCACAGATTTTGTCCATATTTATGGTATATTCAGGTTTGAACCAGAAATGGAAGTGACAACAGTGGAAGGTCCAGAGAGCCAAGCGCTTAGGAAAAAAACAGCATTTTTGTTGTGGGTCGGGCGAGTGAAGAGTAATTTATGTTAGCGTAGTTTTCACAGCAGCAAAAAGAGTGAAAAATGGTGATGCGAAGGTCGCGGTGTCTAGTGCACATATGGAAACCTTTTTATTTTCCATTTTCACTTTAATTACGCTGTAAATAAACCTAAATAATGGTAAATATTTTGTCTTTATTAACATTTTCGTAAAAGGCACGCGAAGGAACGGTGAAGGACAACTGCGAATTGCAAATAAATGCCCAAGAATGGATTGTAGACCGCAGAAGTTAGTATATAAAATTAGATATCTTCATTATTTTACAGCTGATGATTTACACGTGGTGGAGTGATACCTATCGTAAATACAGAGGAATTAGCAATTTTCTCGGCATCTTTCATACGTTACAAACTCCGCATATTTTTTTTGACTATATGGTTCTTTCGAAGTTTCTATAGAAAAACAAAGGTTTGCACTCATCGCACAGTTTGGCGGCAAACCACGCATAAAGCATAACGTCGCCAGATATAGGCAAAGATACGGACGTGATTCCTTTTCAGCTCTGGATGAGATACGAGCAGCTCTTGAAGCTTTCTGAAGAAATTCTTTACCTGACAGTAAAAACAGATATCGCAGTTTTACACCAGGGGAGAAATCAGTTTAATAATGCACGATGGCAATCCGTCTTCATCTCAAAAAATTCCGTGGTACAAATGTGAATTTTTTGGAGGTACGTACCATCCATGCAACCAATTGAAGGCCGTTTGTTTGTTGCCATACGCGCTTCGCTTCATGTATTTGGAAAGCATCATCACTGGCGATTTCCAGCACTGTTAACAAGTGATATATGCAAAGTGACAAATGTGGGTGAAAGAACGCGAGAAATCGGCGAGGTTGGAGTATGGAAACTAACGAATACATCTCCAGGAGCGCACACATGAGTTAAGAGCGCTGGAAATCGCCACTGATGATGCTTTCAAATAAATGAAGTGTAACGCGTGTGGCAACAAACAAACTGCCTCCAGTTGGTTGCATAGACGGTACGTACCTCCAAGAATTTAAAACAACTAAGGGAAAGACGGAAAACAGAAAAAAAATTGTGAATTTATTTGTCCTCCCAACGAGTTGCTTACCAGAAGAAATTTTTTCTCCTACACGTAGGGTTTTACCACGTCAGTAAAACAATTTGTGTATACGGCTGTTACATGTATCCTAGATTTTGATGAAGTAATGACGCCGTTGCTATATTTTGCTTTTGCCCTTCCATTTCATGTCTGTTATTAAAATAGAAGTATTAATAAATGCAATTTACCGAGAACGATTTCGTAAGTAACATATAAATGAGAATAAAAATATAGTTTCCACTTACGAACTCGTCCCCGCTAACCTCGGATTGCCGTTCCGTACTCTTTTCGCTGCTCCAACCACTGGCTGGAAACTACGCTAACATAAATGGACTCATACCAAAAATGCTATGTTTCCTAAATGCTGGGCCATCTGGAGCCCGCACTTGCGTCACTTTCATTTCTGATTAAACCCGACATATACGATAACCTTGGACTAAGCCCGTAATGAAGAGTGGGTGCAGCCCTTCTGCTGCTCTTGATCTACATAAACGATTTAGAAGACAGTCTGAGAAGCACTCTTAGATTTCTTGCAGATGACGTTGTCATTTACCGTCTAGTAGAGTCATCAGGAGATCAAAACCTATTGCAAAATGGCTCAGACAAAATATCTGTATGGTGTGAAAAGTGGCAATTAATTCTGAATAAGGAAAAGTGTGATGTCATCCACGTCGTTACACGATAAATGACACGAATGAAATAACTGTCAATTCAACTAAATACCTAGGAATTACGTTTACGAACAGCTCAAAATGGAACGATCGCAGATATAATGCTCTGGGAAAGACAAACCAAACATTGTGCTTCATTGGTAGAACACTTAGAAGATGCAATAGGTCTACTAAAGAGACTCCCTAGTCTAAGCTTGCCCGTCCTTTGCTAGAATACTGCTGTGTGGTATGGGATCCTTACAAGACGGGATTGACGGAGGACAGCGAAGAATTCCAAAGAAGGGCAACTCGTTTTGTACTGTCGCGAAATAGAGGAGAGAGTGTTACGGATATGTTAAGTGAACTGGGGTGGAAATCGTTAAAAAGAAGACGTTTTTCGGTGCGGTGACGTCTTTTTACGAAATTTCAGTCACCAACCTCAAGCTCTGAATAGGAAAATATTTTACTGTTGCCAGCATGCATAGGGAGAAATGATCATCGTAATAAAATAAGAGAAATCAGAGCTCGTACGGAAAGATTTAACTATTAGTTTTTCCTTCGCTCTATTAGGGAGTGGAACGGTAGAGAAATAGTCTGAAGGTGACTCGATGCACCTTCTATCAGGCACTTAAGTGTGAACTGCAGAGTAATCTTATAGGAGTAGATGTAGATTCAAATACTACATCATGTAAACGCAGATGGAGGCGAACAGGTATGTTTTGTCTTCGTAGAGGTCCGAAATGCGTTCTAGACTGTACCACATCTTTAGCTGCTAACCATGATTTAAACACACTGAGAAGCTTCGCAGATATTTGATTGTCTCGAGCAATATTTGACCGAAAATGTTTCACAGAAACAAAATTATCGTTGTGTGCCCCAGGGAAGGCCAATGTGACATCTAACGTTCTCAGTACATACATTTGTTAATGGAACAGCGCAGGACACGTGGAATTTTCCCAGCCACGTACTAGCCGTCGCTGATAGGACAAAAGCACGGTCTCTGAACGTTCGCGAACTGATGTGACCTTACTGCGAGCGGCACCTAATATTATTAGAGACACAATTCAGCTAAATGGATGATCGGTCATAAAAACACCTACATTATTGAGAACCGAGATGCTACATTCTTGGAATACTTGTTCCATACTGAAGAGGACTATAACTGAACTGCGCCGAACGCCAGTCACAGGGAAACACTTCGCAACATGCTACATATCATGAACAAGGAATCCCCACAAGTGCTCTTCGTCGCACCTGTCACTGGGTGGTCGACGCAATAGGAAATCAAAAGAGTCTCTTTAACTTTTACAGCTCTTTCATGTAAATGATACAGTCGTGTATGAAGAAACAGAAGAAGGCAAACAAAGAGGAAAAATGTTCACGAGAAAACAACTACTCTGGTGCTTCTGTGTTCTGGTATTGTAAACTACAGATGTGTGTATATACAGGGTGGAGAAAAACAGTGTCACGAAATTTTAACCCTGGATAGCTGAAGCCAGTAGGAACCAAAATTACTAATGTTGTGTAGGTCCACAACGCACCATTTTCAAACTACGGAAACTTGGCGCCGCTCCGATTGGCTACAGAGCCTGCATGCAGAGAGAGAGAGTGGCCATAGGTGAAGTTGCCCGTGTTTGGTTGATTAGCTTTGGCGCCATTTTTCTGCCAAACGTCTCTCGCGCTCCCTATGTTCGCCGTGCTTTTGAGTTGAACTGAAGTTCAGAGGACTTTTGGAAACGATTAAAAGGTATTTGAATTATTGAGAGACATGTTATGCGTTGTGCATGCATGTTCGATTTAGTTGTATATCGTTTTTAGTACGTAATTAGCGTCTGCAATCTTAAATACGAGTTGAAATAATGAAGAGTTTTGTGATGAAGTCGGTAGGCCTACATGTTTGAAGTAAACACGTTAGTAATTGTACAGTATTGTTTTTGACATCTGTAATTCGTTCTGCAGACGTTCGTAAACGATGCCAGGTTGTGCTGCAATTGGTTGTTCCAATAGAGGCGAAGGTGGATTTCGCATGCCAGCATTTCCACGCAATGAAGAAAGAAGAAAGCAGTGGGCAGTCGCAGTCAACAGGGCTGACATAAATCAAACAGGAGCCTTGTGGAAACCAGCCAAGTACTCTTATCTATGCGAATAAGTCGCTTTTGCTTTTTACTACATATAAAACAACTTGCAATATACAGTTTTTAATAGGCCTACTTACTGTGGGGTAGAAGGGATACGGAAGTTTTCTTGTTATATTCGGTCGTTATTACGGTAGCCTACGTTTAACGTTATCTGATTTTTGTAATCTTTTTCGTTTGTTATCTACGAGAGGTATTCAGTGTATGAAAGAAAGTAATAAGCAGTTGTTTACTTGTGACACGCAAAAAGTTTGAAGACATGACCAGAAGTACTAACACGTCTCACACTTTTTGCATGTCACAAGTAAACAACTGCTTACAACTTTCATTCATCTGTCGTAATACAGGTACGTTAAATCTTTAGCGTTATGCACTTTCGATACAAAACAAATGCTATACACTATTTTTTTTATTTACGTTACTTTCATTGCGATATGTCTACTAAACGAACTTTAAAGGAGATAAATGCAAGTAACGAATAATTTTTACAGCCACTGTATCAAATTTTCCTGTGCTGTACGTAGTAGGCTACTATGAGTATATTATAGCTGTAAAGAATGGCATTTAACGAATGAATTCGCCATATTGTCTTGTGCTTTTGATTCGGTGAGTGTGTACTCCACTACTCCACTACTGGCCATTCAAAAGTCCCGCCCGCAGTTTGGCAGAAAATGGCCGCCGTATCGTCCGGTTGGCCACTCTCTCCCTATACAGGCTCTCTACGATTGGCTGTGGGATTGCCCTGATGCCGTTCGTCATTTCATACCTGCAAACGTCCCTCGCCCCATCAGTTCCCCAACGCGATACTCACACGTGTCGAAGCATTCGCGGTCATGCTGTGTTCAGAGCATCCGGCAACAGGGCAATCCCGCGGCCAATCGGAGCGCGTGGCGCCAAGTTTGCGTAGTTTACAAATTGTGCGTCGTCGACCTACACAACATCAGTAATTTTGGTTCCTACTGGCATCAGCTATCCAGGGTTAATATTCCGTGACACAATTTTTCTCCACCCTGAATACAACTTACGGTTTCCTTGTGTTAAGCCGAAGAAACCTTATAAACTGCTTCTTGGACAAATAAATTACTGATTAAAACAAAAAGATATTCGTTAACAATGATATTGCAAATAGTAGTAAAGTATCATCGTTTGGACAATCGTAAGGAACTGCATACAGTCTAAGACACAATTTACACTTAGCAGGCCGGCCGAAGTGGCCGAGCGGTTCTAGACGCTTCAGTCTGGAACCGCGCGACCGCTACGGTCGCAGGTTCGAATCCTGCCTCGGATGTGTGTGATGTCCTTAGGTTAGTTAGGTTTAAGTAGTTCTAAGTTCTAGGGGACTGATGACCTCAGATGTTAAGTCCCATAGTGCTTAGAGCCATTTGAACCATTTGAACACTTAGCAGCCCTCTTTAAATGTGGAAAAATATGAGATAATGCCAATGAAAAAAGGGAAAAAGCTCGCAGCATGTGATTACAAGATCAGAGGTAGATATCCTGAGAACGTCACATCGTTGTAACATGGATCGATGACAAAAAAAAAATCAGTATTCTGGAAGACGAATGGAGGACTAAGTGTCCTGGGAAAGGGCAGTTGATGTGTAAAGGAAATTACCGACAAAACACCAGTGTGACTAATGGAAGAGTCCAAGCGGCACTTCGGGAAATGTTTCCTCCTGCTCGTAGACTTCAGCGTCTGTTGCGGTAAACGATGGCATGAGTCAGAGGCCGTAACCAGCCTGCCCTTTGGCCTCCAGATAGCAAAGAGTGAGCATCAAGTCTTTCCTCCAACACAAAAAAATATATTTCTAAAGATCTACGCCAGATAAATCTATGCGTTTTGTTGCAAATGGAAAATAACTTATAAAGTTCTTTACGGATGCATTTCCACAAGTCTGACGTTTGTTGCCCGAAGAATGTCTAGGCGAGACTCGTTTTCTGTCCACATCTGTTCCAACATTTTTTCCATCACCACCACTACAGCATCCTTTTCGTGCCGTAATAGCTTTCACATCAACACCTGGTGAACACAACACTTTAACCTTAATCGAACCTTAACAAAGAAAAGTCAATGACATATCTGATGGACGTAGTGCACCATCTTGTTGAAAAACACTATCCATGGTAGAAATTACTGTAAATGAAGTGCAACGTAACGTGCAGATAAAATGTTGCTGTGATAGTACGCTCACTGAAAAAGAACAGTCCACACCCCACAGTCAGTTTCGGCCTGTCCCCTGTCTGCTGAATCGCGTTATGTGGGTTCTCCGATCCTAGATCCCATAGACTATGCCTGTTTACTTTACCTGAGATGTGAAAAGTCGCTTCATCGAAACAACGAACTTTATTAATTCGAAATGAGTTTGCTGATTGCGAAAATCTTGGAATCGGCTATATTAGGTATATGGTAGACTACTTTAGCGCTGCTCGCGTAGACTGTATGGTCTGCAGAGATTTCTTTTGCTTTTATTTAATAGAATTTTTTTTTGTTCACAAACTGCAACACCTCAACTTTTCACGCTAATTACGGCCATATAAGCATAGTCTTTTCCGAATGTACTTATGACCAGAAAGCGATTCTAGTAACTGGGGTCTAAAGTTATTGTTTATCATGCCTTTTGTGTTCTAATGGAGATATTTCCATAGGAACTTTCGACCCCTAACAAATATTTCTTTATAACTGAGAAGTGAAATACCAATCTTCATAAATTTAGCTCTAAATTTTTTTAATGTAACTAAATATTTTCTTAAAAATTTTCATCTCCTATTGCTCACCCGTAGGAGTTGAATTTCCAGAAATACTGAAAGTTGTATTTTTTTCTTTTTTACTTCTAACCGAGATGTCAAATACCAGTTGTCAGAGATGTAGCTTTAAAAATCCTTTTGTAGCTCTTTAGTAATTACTTGTTTTCAAAAAAACTTTTATCCATGTTTTACACCCCTAGTAGTTGAATTTCCAAAAATGCTGAAACACGTATGTTTTTATTTTCTGACCGAGGAATCAAACACCAGTTTTCGTAGTTCTAGCTTCAAAATTCCCAATAGTGACATACTTTAAAGAAGCCTTTCATCCCCTATTTCACACCGTTAGGAGTGGAATTTCGGACAATCCCTTTTTAAACGATACCTACAGCATAAAATACACACCCTCCCCAAACTTCAAATTTCTATCCTTAGCGGTTTGGGGTGGGCGATGATGAGTCAGTGAATCAGTTTGACCCTATTTCACCCCTTTTCCAAAAACAGTGAAACGTACACGTTTTCATCTCTAACCGAGAAGCCAGACACCAATTTTCAAAGATTTTGCTTTAAAAATGCTTTCACAGTAAGATATTTTCATAAAACGTTTCACCCCCTATTTCACCTCCTCAGGATCTAATTTCCATAAACAGTGACATGTGTTTCTTTTATTTCTAACCGAGAAGCCAAATTCAAATTTCCATAGATTTAGCTCCAAAAATGATTACACAATGAAATAGTTCCATAAAAACTTCCATCCTCCATTTTCCCCCCATAGGGCTTGATTTTCCATGATCAGTGAAACATAATTTTTTTATTTCTAACCGAGAAGCCAAATCTAAATTTTCATAGATTTGACTTTAAAAATGGTTACATAATAAAATATTTTCATAAAAAATTTCATCCCCTATTCCCCCTCCTCCTTAAGGGCTCGATTTCCAAAAACAATGAAACACGTTAAATAACATTCTTTGTGTAGTAACCGAGAAGTCAAATGCAAATGTTCGTAGATGTAACATTAAAAATATTTTAGTGGTTCTTTAATAATGATATATTTCCAAAAAAGCTTTCACTCCCACAGCGCTAAATTTTCAAACATGGTGAAATATGTATTTCTATATTTCTAACGCAGAAACTAAGTACCAATTTTTCACAGGTCTAGTTTCAAAACTACCTTAATAGCGACAAAATGTTCAAATGTGTGTGAAATCTTATGGGATTTAACTGCTAAGGTCATCAGTCCCTAAGCTTACACACTACTTTACCTAAATTATCCTAAGGACAAACTCACACATCCATGCCCGAGGGAGGACTCGAACCTCCGACGGGACCAGCCGCACAGTCCATGACTGCAGCTAATAGCGACATTTTCCAAAAAAAGACCTTCATCCCGTATTTCATCATCTTAGGTTTTCAGTTTCGAAAAATCTCTTCTCAAATAACGCCTACAGTATAAGATCTATAATTTCTCCAGATTTCAAGTTTCTATCCTTTGCAGTTTGGCCTAGGCGATGAAGAGTCAGTCAGGACACTGCATTTCGTATATAGAGATGTAATATATACTGCCTGAATTGAACTGAACTTCGCCCGAACAGGTTGTGAAGGCCCAACGAGACCAACCGGCCGCCACGTCACCCTCAGACCACAGGCGTCACTGGATGCGGAGATGGAGGGGCATGTGGTCAGCATACCACTCTCCCGGCCGTTTATCAGTTTATGAGACCGTAGCCGCTACTTCACAACCAAGTAACTTCTCAGTTTGCCTCACAAGGGCCGAGCGCACCCCGCTTGCAAACATGGCTCGGCAGACAGACCGGTCACCCATCCAAGCGCTAGCCCAGCCCGACAGCGCTTAACTTCGGTGATCTGACGGGAAGAGGTGTTACCACTGCGGCAGGGCCGTTGGCCATAAGATATACTACCTACGAGTAAAATAAGAAAATTTGTGCAAGACCGTGCCCAGAACCCAAATATTCCGCTTATCGCATGCTGTCGCCTCTTATATCAGTGCATGCCTCCCAGATCTTTTATGTGCCACTTTCTACTTCCTTGCACCATATGCCCCTCCATTCATGACTTGATGCTCGCAGCATTGCTCCAGATTACTTGCCATTACAGCAAAAGACGATAACATCATTTTGCACGATTCCTCATAGTCACATTTTCACTGGTTCAGAAATCCAGAGTAATGCTGCGAACATCGTCATGAATGTAGGGGATTACGGTATAAGGATGTAGATGTAAGTATGTAGACAGAGTGACCTACGGATATTTGGGTAGGTCTGGGAGGTTTGCACGGAGAGCCTCAGTGATTAAGGTGACTGCTCGCGATAAGTGGGGAATCCGGGTTCGATTCCCGGTCTTTCAGAAATTTAATCAACGAATTTATTTCAAAGTAATTTCGTACGTTTGTTGATCGTCAGGAATATCTGTTCCTTCATACATACAAGTAAACCTCATTATGGTAGTCACTGCTTCGATTCGTTCCACCTTGCAAACTCCGCACGGCTTGGTCCATCAGACAGCTGAAAGTTTGCAGCAGCTACACTTTATGTGCATGTAGAGGCAGCCGTTTGCGTAAAATATTTACCACAGTGCTCTGTGGTAAGCAGTTCACCTGAGACCGAGCGAGGTGGCGCAGTGGTTAGCACACTGGACTCGCATTCGGGAGGACGACGGTTCCATCCCGTCTCCGGCCATCCTGATTTAGGTTTTCCGTGATTTCCCTAAATCGTTTCAGGCAAATGCCGGAATGGTTCCTTTGAAAGGGCACGGCCGATTTCCTTCCCAATCCTTCCCTAACCCGAGCTTGCGCTCCGTCTCTAATGACATCGTTGTCGACGGGACGTTAAACACTAACCACCACCACCACCACCTGAAAAAACGACGCTTCGATTTCGGCGAACTGCCTTGAAATGCTGTACGTGCGATACCGATAGCATTTTCACACCCTCCTTGTCTACCACCTCTTGGCTTGTTACCAGAACTGCCAGTCTCTTTAAACTTTTCACAGTCTCCATTATTGCTGTTCACATCTGGCGGATATCGACTATACGCATTTCATAACTGTTGTTGAACTGTAATAGGCGGGCATGTTTCATGAAATCACATAACACATCGCGTTTACTCGTGAGTGGTCGCCATTGTGACAGCAGCACTCATAAATTACACTGCCTGTAACAAGAGGGAGAGATTAATGAAATCAGATGCTCTCAGGGTACATGCAGAAGTGAATCCATAAGAACTTCATTGGTAAAGCTACATTTCCAACAAACCACATAGCTGCATCGAACATTGTTTATATGCACACAACAAACAAAGTTTTGCATCATCCCGGTTCCTAAAACTCCTGAAGACAGACGTTGACTGTGGATATTGTATCACAAACACAGTCCCTTTGACTGTCCAGAGATGTCACTAAACCCGCCCAAAGATGTAAACAACCATGCATGAGCAGCGCCTATTAGACGGAGGGAGTCCGACAGCCGATCAGTTCCAGTCATTCCACCAGGAACAAGGTTTACGGCTTGTTTTGTCTGTAGTTCAACCATGGGTAGACGGTAAATACCGCAGTTCGGTCGCGTCCGATTGTTACTTTGTGCCAGGAAGGGCTCTCAACAAGGGAAGTGTCCAGGCGTCTCGGAGTGAACCAAAGCGATGTTGTTAGGACATGGAGGAGATACAGAGAGACAGGAACTGTCGATGACATTCCTCGCTCAAACCGCCCAAGGGCTACTACTGCAGTGGATGACCGCTACCTGCGGATTATGGCTTCGAGAAACCCTGACAGCAACGCCACCATGTTGAATAATGCTTTTCGTGCAGCCACAGGTCGTTGTGTTAAAACTCAGACTGTGCACAATAGGCTGCATGATGTGCAACTTCACTCTCGACGTCCGTGGTGAGATCTATCTTTACAACCACGACACCATGCGCCCAACAACCTGCCGAATGGACGGCTCAGGACTGGCATCACGTTCTCTTCACCGATAAATATCACATATGCGTTCAACCAGACAATCGTCGGAGACGTGTGTGGAGGCAACCCAATCAGGCTGAACGCCTTAAAAACACTGTCCAGCGAGTGCAGCAAGGTGGAGGTTCCCTGCTGTTTCGGGGTGGCATTATGTGGGGCCGACGTACGCCGCTGGTGGTCATACGAGGTGTGGCTAGAAAAAAACCGGACTAGTACTGGTGAAACAATAAAACGAATGCAATAAGGCTGAAAGTCGCGTGGCCTGTCACGTGACTCTCGCTCCGCCTACTGCTCGAGTTTCATCTGCCTCCTGCACTCAGTCTGCCAGTGGCGTCTGTTTTAAGTAGTTGACGTTTTGTCTGTGCGTCGGAAAATGTTGAGTGTACAGAAAGAACAGCGTGTTAACATCAAATTTTG
Source organism: Schistocerca nitens (assembly GCF_023898315.1). Taxonomy (NCBI): domain Eukaryota; kingdom Metazoa; phylum Arthropoda; class Insecta; order Orthoptera; family Acrididae; genus Schistocerca; species Schistocerca nitens. Next base: position 978,932,734 of record NC_064615.1, on the reverse strand, counting down.
TTTCAAACTAGCAAAATCTGCAAGTGAAACGTTTGTAATGTTACAACAAGTGTACGGCGATGATTGTTTATCGCGAACACAAATGTTTGAGTGGTTTAAACGATTTAAAGATGGCCGCGAAGACACCAGTGTTGACACTCGCACTGGCAGACCATTGTCAGCAAAAACTGATGCAAACATTGAAAAAATCGGTAAACTTGTTCGACAAGATCGCCGTTTAACAATCAGAGCAGTGTCTGAGTTAACAGGAGTTGACAAGGAAAGTGTTAGGTAGATTCTTCATGAACGTTTCAACATGAACAAAGTGTGTTCAAAAATGGTTCCAAAGTGTCTCACAATTGAACAGAAGGAACGCCGAAGAATGATTTGTTCTGACATCCTGGAAAACATTGAAAGTGATCCCACCTTCTTACAAAATGTTATTACTTGCGATGAATCGTGGTTTTTTACTTACGATCCCGAAACTAAACGCCAATCGATGCATTGGAAAACTCCTGGTTCTCCACGACAAAAAAAAGCACGAATGTCAAAATCGAAATTCAAGGCAATGATGATTGTTTTTTTTTTTTTGACATCAGAGGGATTGTGCACATTGATTGGGTACCAGAGGGACAAACAGTGAATCAGCATTACTACATTAGCGTCCTGGCTACCCTACGTGAGCGAGTACGGAGAAAACGGAACGATTTGTGGAGAAAAAAGTCATGGATCCTTCACCAAGACAATGCCCCAGCTCACAGTGCGTTGTCAGTGAAGACGTTTTTGGCAAAACACAACATTCCCATCTTAGATCATCCACCCTACTCACCTGATTTGGCCCCCTGTGACTTTTTTCTTTTCCCTAAAGTCAAGTCAGCTTTGAAAGGAACTAGATTTGAGACTGTTGAAGCAGTAAAAGAAAAAGCGACAGAAGTAATGTATGGACTTACCGAAAATGATCTGCAGCATTGCTATGAACAGTGGAAAATTCGTATGGAGCGGTGTAGAGACCGAGGAGGAGAGTACATTGAAGGAGATAACATGAAATTGTAAATAATTGTAAATAAATGTTTTTTTCCAGCATCAGTCCGGTTTTTTTCTAGCCGCACCTCGTATAAGGCGCCGTAACGACTGCACGATACGTCAGTGCCATCCTCCTACCGATAGTGCAACCATATCGGCAACATATTGGCGAAGCATTCGTCTTCTTGGACGACAATTCGTGCCCCCATCGTGCACAACTCGTGGATTACTTCCTTCACGATAACGACATCAAATGGTTCAAATGGCTCTGAGCACTATGGGACTTAACCTCTTAGGTCATCAGTCCCCTAGACTTAGAACTACTTAAACCTAACTAACCTAAGGACATCACACACATCCATGCCCGAGGCAGGATTCGAACCTGCAACCGTAGCAGCAGCGCGGTTCCGGACTGAAGCGCCTAGAACCGCTCGACCACAGCGGCCGGCGATAACGACATCGCTCGACTAGAGTGGCCAGCATGTTTTCCAGACATGAACCCCATCGAACATGCCTGAGATAGATTGAAAAGGGCTGTTTATGGATGGCGTGACCCATCAACCACTCTGAGGTATCTACGCCGAATCGCCGTTGAGGAGTGGGACAATCTGGACCAAAAGTGCCTTAACAAACTTATGAATAGTATGCCACGACGGATAAAGGCATGCATCAATGCAAGAGGACGTGCTACTGGGTCTTAGAGGTACCGATGTGTACAGCAGTCTGCACCACCAGCTCTGAAGGTCTCGCTGTATGGTGATACAATATGCAGTGTGTGGTTTTCATGAGTAATAAAAAGGGCAGAAATGATGTTTATGTTGATCTCTTTATATTAATCTCTATTCCAGTTTTCTGTACAAGTTCTGGAACTCTCGAAACCGAGGTGATGCAAAACTTTTTTTTGATGTGTGTAAAAAAGACAGTGTCCTGACTGACTGCCGGTCATCACCACTCAGACTAAATCGCTACGGATAGAAACTTGAAATTTGGAGAAAGTGTGGGTCTTATACTGTAGGCATCGTTTAAGAAGAATTTTTCGAAATTCCAACCTAACGGGGTGTAGTAGCGGATAAAGTTCTTTTTTCTTTGTCGTTATTAACTCAGCTTACATGGTAGACCTATGAAAATTGGTATTTGTTTCAGCATTGTAGGAAATTTAACACTGTTGGGGTGAAATAGTGAGCAAAAATATCAGCTTTTTAAAAAATATATATATATCATTATTAAAAAACTACTAATGTATTTTTAAAGCTACATGTTTGAACTCTCGTATTTGACTTCTCAGTTACAAATAAAAAAGTCCCTGCTTCAGTGTTTGGAAATTGAACCCCTAAGGGGGGGGGGGAGGGAATTTTTATGGAATTTTATTATGAAAATATTTTCAAAGCTAGATCTGTGAAAATTTAGATTTGGCTTCTCAGTTTAAGTGTTTTCTAAATTCAGCCCCTATTAGGGTGAAATATGGTCAGAGTGATTCACTCACTCATCATTGTTACCCAGCTCAAACCGCTAGGGAAAAAAACTTGAAATTTGGAGAAGGGGTAGATCTTACATTTTATGCATCGTGTAAGAAGGGATTGTCAGAAATTCCACTCCTAAGGGGGTGAAATAGGGGATTAAGGACCTTTTGAAAGTATGTCGCTGTTCAGGGGATTTTGAAGCTAGAACTACGGAAACTGGTATCTGGTTTCTCAGACAGAAAATAAAAAATACGTATTTCAGCAGTTTTGAAAATTCAACCACTAAGAAGGTAAAATAGTGGATGAAAGCTTTTGAAAATAAATTATCACTAAAAACTACTAAAGGATTTTTAAGACTACATATATGAAAACTGTAATTTGACTTCTCGGTTGGAAATAAAAAGAAACGTGTTTCATTGTTTCTGAAAATTGAACTCCTAAGAGAATTCAATGGGAGATGAAAATATTTAGGGAAATATTTCGCTACGTTAAAAAATTTTAAAGGTAAATTTATGAAGAATGGTATTTCACTTCTTGGTTAGATATAAAGAAATACTTTTTAGGGGACGAAAATTGTAATGGAAATATCCGCACAAGAACATAAAAACGATTAACAAAAACTTTGGACTCAAGCTACCAGAATCAGTCTTTGGTCATAAGTACATTCTGAAAAGACCACGTTTCTATGGCCTTAATTAGCACGCGAAGTTTATAAGGTGTTGCAGTTTGTGAACAATATAAAAATTCGATTAAATAAAAGCAAAAAAAAAAAAAATCTGTGCAGGCCACACAGTGTTCGCGAGCGAAGCACCGGACGCTAAGCTAATTAGAAAAAAGTGTCTGATCAGGGAGAACTTTAGGCTCATCCTGCAGTTCAGTTTCTGTATTCCGTTTTGTAAATTGAGGCGTCCATTTTCAACATTGACGATGCTTCAGATTCGAATGGATGAAGCTCCCGAACTTCGTTTGGGTCTGGTGTGTCGCCATCGAAACGGCGAGTGCCGGGGTGTGTGGACGTGGTGTGATGGTTGTACTTCATGGCAAACGAGATTTCTTTAATTTTATCACTTGAATTTTCATCTGCTGGAGCACCTCATGCCGATGTCTAAGAGAGCAGCCAAATAGACACGGTGCACGCGTTGATAGCAATTTTTTATGCAGCCATCACTGCAATTAGAACTCAAATCTTTCTCACCGAGCGAGTTGGCGCGATTGTAAATAAGCTTAACTCGAATTCCGGAGGATGGTGGTTCATATCCTCGTTCGACCATCAAAAATGGTTCAAATGGCTCTGAGCACTATGGGACTCAACTGCTGTGGTTATCAGTCCCCTAGAACTTAGAACTACTTAAACCTAACTAACCTAAGGACATCACACACATCCATGCCCGCGGCAGGATTCGAACCTGCGACCGTAGCAGTCCCACGGTTCCGGACTGCGCGTCTAGAACCGCGAGACCACCGCGGCCGGCGTTCGACCATCCCTATGTATGTTTTCCGTTATTTCTGTCAATCGCTCAAGCAAGTGGAAGGCGCGTGGCCGATTCCTTTCGCCATTTTCTTTAATCAGAGTTTCTCCTTTGTTTCTTGTCGACGGGTTTTTACACCCTAATCTTCCTTCATTCTTGTTTCACATGTTATCCAAGGAACTCATTCATGTGGTTCGGCGTTGAGAAACCTGTTTTGGCGTCAACGGAAACCATTTTCAAAACACTTCGTAAAATAACGCGAAGCATCAAGTAGCTATCATTATAATGACCTATGTTTATAGTGGCCTGTACAGTACTAGCCATTAAAATTGCTACACCACGAACATGACGTGCTACAGACGCGAAATTTAACCGACAGGAAGACGATGCTGTGGCAGGCAAATGATTAGCTTTTCAGAGCATTGACACAAGGTTGGCGCCGGTGGCGACAGCTACAACGTGCTGACATGAGGAAAGTTTCCAACCGATTTCTCATACACAAACAAGAGTTGACCGGCGATGCCTGGTGAAACGTTGTTGTGATGCCTCGCGTAAGGAAGAGAAATGCGTACCATCACGTTTCCGACTTTGATAAAGGTCGGATTGTAGCCTATCGCGGTTGCGGTTTATCGTATCGCGACATTGCTGCTCGCGTTGGTCGAGATCCAATGACTGTTAGCAGAATATGGAATCGGTAGGTTCAGGAGGGTAATACGGAATGCCGTGCTGGATCCCAACGGCCTCGTATCACTAGCAGTCGAAATGATAGGTATCTCATCCACATGACTGTAACGGATCGTGCAGCTACGTCTCGATCCCTGAGACAACAGATGGGGACGTTTGCAAGACAACTACCATCTACACGAACAGTTCGACGACGTTTGCAGCAGCATGGAATATCAGCTCGGAGACCATGGCTGCGGTTACCCTTGACGCTGCATCACAGACAGGAGCGCCTGCGATGGTGAACTCAACGACGAACCTAGGTGCACGAATGGCAAAAGGTCATTGTTTCGGATGACTCCAGGTTCTGTTTACAGCATCATGATGGTCGCATCCGTGTTTGGCGACATCGCGGTGAACGCACATTGGAAGCGTGTATTCGTCATCGCCATACTGTCGTATCACCCGGCGTCATGGTATGGGGTGCCATTGGTTACAGGTCTCGGTCACACTTTGAACAGTGGACGTTACATTTCAGATATGTTACGACCCGTTGCTCTACCCTTCATTCGATGTCAGCGAAGTCCTACATTTCAGCAGGATAATGCACGACCGCATGTTGCAGGTCCTGTACGGGCCTTTCTGAATACAGAAAATGTTCGACTACTGCCCTGGCCAGCACATTCTCCAGATCTCTCACCAATTGAAAACGTCTGGTCAATGGTGGCCGAGCAACTGGCTCTTCACAATACGCCAGTCACTACTCTTAATGAACTGCGGTATCGTGTTGAAGCTGCATGGGCAGCTGTATCTGTACACGCCATCCAAGCTCTGTTTGACTCAATGCCCAGGCGTATCAAGGCCGTTATTACAGCCAGAGGTGGTTGTTCTGGGTACTGATTTGTCAGCATCTATGCACCGAAATTGCGTGTAAATGTAATCACATGTCAGTTCTAGTATAATATGTCCAATGAATATCCGTTTATCATCTGCATTTCTTCTAGGTGTAGTAATTTTAATGGCCAATAGTCTAATTGTCCTGAACTTTACGTGTCAGAGATATAAACTGATGAGTAACAACGTACATTCAGTGCCAAAATTAGTTCACATGAAATACTGACTGCACTTACACACGAAAACATTAAAAAATATACCTAATGCAGCTGTAGAAATTCTCAAAGACGATACTTTGGAATCTCTGTTTTACCTCATAATTTTGGTAACTTGTTTTGAAAGCTGTTTGAGAATCGTGAGTTAAGCCACGTGTAGACACACAGCGTACATTGTCTCAAAGATTATTTTTAACACTTGCTTTTCCCTCGTGGCTTCACTGACGTACACACATGATCTTATATACCCATGGTGGTCTGAAACAGTCTGAAAACCTTGGAAGGGTTTTGCGGGGGAGGCTGTTTTGAAAATAATTGTTAAGAAAGAAATTCGATACGTTGCGCCGTTATTTAGGATAGGAGTTTGCCCATAAGGCCGTCATGCGCGCAAATTCAAGCAGCCTGCCAGAGACAGTGTCGCGAAACTTGCTCTTCATTTGGTTTCCTCAAAGCCTATGTAGTTTTTGCTCACCTAGTAAATGCATCGCTTCCGAAAAAAGCACATTTTAGCTGGTAAAGAGCATTTGGACAAATTGTATCTTACGGATCCACAAATGTGTGAGAATAACCGCCCTTTAGAGCGTACAAGTGCTTGACTAACTAGAAGGCTGCTTAAGTCGGAAAAGGCGCAACGTATCGATATTTTTCTTAACAATTATTTCTCATCACAGCCTCTCCTGCACCAACCTTACAAACTTTCCATACTCTTTCCGACCACCGTCTGTATACAAAGTGTACAGATATTCTTATATGTGGTACCTCAATATGCACGCACATATCAACGTGTTGGTTGTTTTTTTCTCTGCACCGAACAGTCTTCCCATTAACATGCGACAGACTTTGCAACGTGATATATTTTTTTCATGGCCATAATGCACCAATAAGTGGAAAATGCCTGTTAGTATAAACTAACCGTTTTGCGTTCACGCGCCCACATTTAAACACATGACCTAATGCCCAGGGGAAACTAAACATTAATGACTTGCCACTTGTACTTTGGAGGTACTACAAAACCTAAAAACATACGACTTGTTGTAGCTATGATTATTACCCGCAAATGCTGTAAATACTTTCGCAATTTTGTTCAATACACCGTCCTCAGCCACCAACAGAAATACTTGTACTATTACTAGCTACACCCTGTATATTTCACACTTAATTAACAAGTTTCACAAATAAATGTGCAAATATTTCATTTGTATATGTAGTGAATTTCGCTCTGTACTTTCATCTGAATCCTAAGAAAACTTCCAGTTCTGCCTCGATAAGAGACATGCAAATAGTCGTGGAGAATGCTTCAACTTTTTTCGTGCGAAAATGAAACAAACAATTTTTACATTTGCAATAGGATAAGTATCTTATCTTATCCCCCCCATGAACCATAGACCTTGCCGTTGGTGGGGAGGCTTGCGTGCCTCAGCGATACAGATGGCCGTACCGTAGGTGCAACCACAACGGAGGGGTATCTGTTGAGAGGTCAGACAAACGTGTGGTTCCTGAAGAGGGGCAGCAGCCTTTTCAGTAGTTGCAGGGGCAACAGTCTGGATGATTGACTGATCTGGCCTTGCTGTGCTGGTACTGCGAACGGTTGAAAGCAAGGGGAAACTACGGCCGTAATTTTTCCCGAGGGCATGCAACTTTACTGTATGGGTAAATGATGATGGCGTCCTCTTGGGTAAAATATTCCGGAGGTAAAATAGTCCCCCATTCGGATCTCCGGGCGTGGACTACTCAGAAGGACGTCGTTATCAGCAGAAAGAAAACTGGCGTTCTACGGATCGGAGCGTGGAATGTCAGATCCCTTAATCGGGCAGGTAGGTTAGAAAATTTAAAAAGGGAAATGGATAGGTTAAAGTTGGATATAGTGGGAATTAGTGAAGTTCGGTGGCAGAAGGAACAAGACTTTTGGTCAGGTGAATACAGGCTTATAAATACAAAATCAAATAAGGGTAATGCAGGAGTAGGTTTAATAATAAATAAAAAAATAGGAATTCGGGTAAGCTACTACAAACAGCACAGCGAACGCATTGTTGTGGCCAAGACAGACACGAAGCCCACGCCTACGACAGTAGTACAAGTCTATATGCCAACTAGCTCTGCAGATGACGAAGAAATTGAACAAATGTATGATGAGATAAAAGAAATTATTCAGGTAGTGAAGGGAGACGAAAATTTAATAGTCATGGGTGACTGGAATTCGACAGTAGGAAAAGGGAGAGAAGGAAACATAGTAGGTGAATATGGATTGGGGCTAAGAAATGAAAGAGGAAGCCGCCTGGTAGAATTCTGCAAAGAGCACAACTTAATCATAGCTAACACTTGGTTCAAAAATCATAAAAGAAGGTCGTATACATGGAAGAATCCTGGAGATACTAGAAGGTATCATATAGATTATATAATGGTAAGACAGAGATTTATAAACCAGATTTTAAATTGTAAGACATTTCCAAGGGCAGATGTGGACTCTGACCACAATCTATTGGTTATGAACTGTAGATTAAAACTGAAGAAACTGCAAAAACGTGGGATTTTAAGGAGAGGGGACCTGGATAAACTGACTAAACCAGAGGTTGTACAGAGTTTCAGGGAGAGCACAAGAGAACAATTGACAAGAATGGGGGAAAGAAATACAGTAGAAGAAGAATGGGTAGCTTTGCGGGATGAAGTAGTGAAGGCAGCAGAGGATCAAGTAGGTAAGAAGACGAGGGCTAGAAGGAATCCTTGGGTGACAGAAGAAATATTGAATTTAATTGACGAAAGGAGAAAATATAAAAATGCAGTAAATGAAGCAAGCAAAAAGGAATGCAAACGTCTCAAAAATGAGATGGACAGCAAGTGCAAAATGGCTAAGCAGACATGGCTAGGACAAATGTAAGGATGTAGAGGCTTATCTCACTAGGGGTAAGATAGATACTGCCTACAGGAAAATTAGAGAGACCTTTGGAGAAAATAGAGCCACTTGAATGAGTACAAAGAGCTCAGATGGAAACCCAGTTCTAAGCAAAGAAGGGAAAGCAGAAAGGTGGAAGGAGTATAAAGAGGGTCTATACAAGGGCGATGTACTTGGGGGCAATGTTACAGAAATGGAAGAGGACGTAGATGAAGATGAAATGGGAGATATGATACTGCGTGAAGAGTTTGATAGAGCACTGAAAGACCTAAGACGAAACAAGGCCCCGGGAGTAGACAACATTCCATTAGAACTACTGATGGCCTTGGGAGAGCCAGTCATGACAAAACTCTACCATCTGGTGAGCAAAATGTATGAGACAGGCGAAATACCCTCAGACTTCAAGAAGAATATAATAATTACAATACCAAAGAAAGCAGGCGTTGACAGATGTGAAAATTACGGAACTATCAGTTTAATAAGTCACGGCTGCAAAATACTAACACGAATTCTTTACAGATGAATGGAAAAACTTGTAGAAGCCGACCTTGGGAAAGATCAGTTTGGATTCCGTAGAAATATGGGAACACGTGAGGCAATAGTGACCCTACGACTTACCTTCGAAGCTAGATTAAGTAAGGGCAAACCTACGTTTGTAGCATTTGTAGACTTAGAGAAAGTTTTTGACAATGTTGACTGGAATACTCTCTTTCAAATTCTGAAGGTGGCAGGGGTAAAATACAGGGAGCGAGAGGCTATTTACAATTTGTACAGAAACCAGATAGCAGTTATAAGAGTCGAGGGACATGAAAGGGAAGCAGTGGTTGGAAAGGGAGTGAGACTGGGTTGTAGCCTCTCCCCGATGTTGTTCAATCTGTATATTGAGCAAACAGTAAAGGAAACAAAAGAAAAATTCGCAGTAGGTATTAAAATCCATGGAGAAGAAATAAAACCTTTGAGGTTCGCCGATGACATTGTAATTCTGTCACAGACAGCAAAGGACTTGGAAGAGCAGCTGAACGGAATGAACAGTGTCTTGAAAGGAGGATATAAGATGAACATCAGCAAAAGCAAAACGAGGATAATGGAATGTAGTCGAATTAAGTCGGGTGATGCTGAGGGAATTAGATTAGGAAATGAGACACTTAAAGTAGTAAAGGAGTTTTGCTATTTGGGGAGAAAATAACTGTTGATGGTCGAAGTAGAGAGGATATAAAATGTAGACTGGCAATGGCAAGGAAAGCGTTTCTGAGGAAGAGAAATTTCTTAACATCGAGTATAGATTTAAATGTCAGGAAGTCGTTTCTGAAAGTATATGTATGGAGTGTAGCCATGTATGGAAGTGAAACATTGTCGATAACTAGTTTGGACAAGAAGAGAGTAGAAGCTTTCGAAATGTGGTGCTACAGAAGAATGCTGAAGATTAGATGGGTAGATCACATAAGTAATGAGGTACTGAATAGGATTGGGGAGAAGAGCGGTTTGTGGCACAACGTGACTAGAAGAAGGGATCGGTTGGTAGGACATGTTCTGAGGCATCAAGCGATCACCAATTTAGTATTGGAGGGCAGCGTGGAGGGTAAAATTCGTAGAGGGAGACCAAGAGATGAATACACTAAGCAGATTCAGAGGGATGTAGGCTGCAGTAGGTACTGGGAGATGAAGAAGCTTGCACAGGATAGAGTAGCATGGAGAGCTGCATCAAACCAGTCTCAGGACTGAGGACCACAACAACAACATCAACAAGTACCTTATCTCGTTTCTTCATCAATCCTTGATGTGCTGGCTCATTCACCCTTTTAAGCGACGTTCACGTCGTACTGAGGTTGAGCAGCCTACATTGTGGTTATACGTTTCCCCGTAGCCTTAAGTCTGGGCTGGTCGCTGTGGCCGAGCGGTTCTAGGCGCTTCAGTCTGGAACCGCGGGACCGCTACGGTCGCAGGTTCGAATTCTGCCTCGGGCGTGGATGTGTGTGATGTCCTTAGGTTAGTTAGGTTGAATCCCATAGTGCTCAGAGCCATTTGAACCATTTGAACCTAAAGTCTGTGATGTTATTCATAAGCTGTTTACTTTCTTCACAACTTTTATTTTTTCGTTGAATCTGACCGATAGCCATTCGTTCCGTTTCATGTGAGACGTACTAGCAGCAGTAACTGATTGTCGTTTCGAGAAAACGACTACCATCGGCATCTGTCCTACTGTCATTATATATATATATATATATATATATATATATATATATATATATATATATAAAATATCTCTAGAACTGCACGTCAGATAAAAACAATGTTGTAATTCCAAGTTGTTTGTCCCGGAGGAGAACATCCAATGATACCACACTCGAAAACCCACCCCCCTTCGTGCGTGGGTGGGGGAGTTTGAAATCTTCAACAGCCACCCCCGTTTTTTATTGTAGATTACGAATCTATTGCAAAGTGTACACACATTTTGTCTGAAGCATTTTCATCGTTTCGCCAGAGATGGCGCTTTAATCGGAGGAATAGAAATGGGTACACAATCGTGATTTACGACATGCTAGTCAATGGCCCCATATGGGACTCCACCTCCATGCTGCGAGGATAAGAGAAGCCAGTATTTCATAACTTCTAATTTGAAACCCCATTCGCAACATTGTATTCCTCCTACATACGGAACAGTGTACTACTCAACGAGCCACTGTGGCCGCAGCTCTAGGTGAACGCTACTCTACTTTTCCAATTAGGGTAAGTGTTCAAACGTAGTACCGCCAACTTCAATACACTAACTATCCGCTTTTTAAATGACCTTACACAGGACAGAAGCATATCTGCGGTAATGTCAGCACAAGCGTTTATGATGCTGTCGACCATGTCGTCGACGTCTTCACGGTTTGTTGGCACTTGCTAGTACATCTTATGTTTTAAATATTACCAAAAGAGAGCAATTCGGCGACCTAGTGGGCCACTTAATAGGGCCACTTCTTCCGAGCCACCGACCAATGTAAACATGGTTCCGTGCTTCAATTGCGTAATGCGCTGGATAGCCGTCTTACTGAAACCGCATACATTGTTGAACATCCAGAAACATCCTGCGGTAGTACCGGTAGCTCCTGTTACAGAAACGATCGATATCTGCGTCCATTCAAATGTCCGTCGACAAAATACGGACCAATGAGTTTGTTCCTTGTTTTCCATGATGCCGCACCATACATTAATCGACCAAGGACGTTGATGGTCAACTTGCCGTAACCACTGGGGATTGTCTACGCTCCAGTAGTGTATATTACGCCGGTTAAAGCTACCATGGTTAGTCAATGTAGACTCGGCAGAAAATGTGGGGTTATAGCATTTGTTGACGTGCACATTCACAAAACATTACCACGTTACGGAGATCCGCGATATGAACTTGTTGATGCAGTGACGCGTGATATGGATGATACTTACGACGTTGCAGTATTGTGATGATACTACTTACGGACATACCAGAATTGCCACGCCCTTATCCTTGGGTTGTGATGCGCTGCCGGTAGTACAGCTATTTCATTAACTTCTCCTGCAACACGTTTGTTTCATTGCCTTTTGCCGACCTGTACTCTGTAGTCAGACATAGAGGCGTTCATAAGCTTGGCAAAGAACGAATGAGAGCGAGTTTTCTCTGGAAAACGTTCGGCGTACAAGTCACTCAACATTTCTCCTACATTCTCTTCTGTGGCTGCATCGTCTGCTTGTACGACTGTTCTCCAAATTGTAGGTAGGTGTGCAGGCAACAAACGCTGCGCAAGTATTGTAATGCTTAAACCCGCTGTCTGTTCCACGTCTACACGTATGTGAGCTCCGGTGGTAGTGTACTGCCTGTTAGGATACGGCATAGATCGCTACACGGCCTCGGAGGCGTGTCGAGTAGTGCCCTGTTCGATATGTCGGAGGTATACAGCAATGCGTAGGGGGCTTGCTATTAGAAGTTATGAAATACTGGCCTGACCTACCCTCGTAGCATGGAGGTGTGGTTCCACGTGCCGTTGGGTGTTCAAGGGCCATTGAGTAGCATCTCGCGAATTACGATTCTATTCCTCCAATTACAGTGCCATCTGTGGCGAAACGAAAGAAATGCTTCAGACAAAACTTATGTATATGCAAGGGGGATCACTTCTGTCAGCTGCAGCAGGACATTAAGCGGAAATCAGTGGCGTGGAGCGAAAATGTATACCGGACCGGGATTTGAACCCAGGATCTGCTGCTTACTAGGAAGGTGCGGTAACCATTGCGCTATCCGGGACACAACGCTATCGCAACTGCACAGACTGTCTCGGTATGTCTCAGGTCGATCCATATTCCCACCGAGCCCCACCTATCCGCAGTCGCTGTCCATTATACTCCCGTTCGCTACTGAGAGGTTCCCACAAGACGTCGAACGTCTTCCGTGCATTCGCACTGAAGAAAGTAGATTTACTCCCCAGCCAGGTTTATCAATTATATGAATGCTAGGTGTCTGTTCCGTCGAAAGAACAAACACGCACAGACACCACGCAGATCCCACAGCTATGAAACACTATATGTAAATGGAAGGCGGATCGCTGCTGTTAGCTGCAGCGGGACATTAAGCGGAAATCAGCGTCGTCGAGCGAAAATGTGTACCGGACCGGGATTCGAACCTGGGATCTCCTGCTTACTAGGAAGATGCGGTAACCACTGCGCCCTTCGGGACATTTAAATGAATTTTCCCGCGAAATTGTAATCTACACTCCTGGAAATTGAAATAAGAACACCGTGAATTCATTGTCCCAGGAAGGGGAAACTTTATTGACACATTCCTGGGGTCAGATACATCACATGATCACACTGACAGAACCACAGGCACATAGACACAGGCAACAGAGCATGCACAATGTCGGCACTAGTACAGTGTATATCCACCTTTCGCAGCAATGCAGGCTGCTATTCTCCCATGGAGACGATCGTAGAGATGCTGGATGTAGTCCTGTGGAACGGCTTGCCATGCCATTTCCACCTGGCGCCTCAGTTGGACCAGCGTTCGTGCTGGACGTGCAGACCGCGTGAGACGACGCTTCATCCAGTCCCAAACATGCTCAATGGGGGACAGATCCGGAGATCTTGCTGGCCAGGGTAGTTGACTTACACCTTCTAGAGCACGTTGGGTGGCACGGGATACATGCGGACGTGCATTGTCCTGTTGGAACAGCAAGTTCCCTTGCCGGTCTAGGAATGGTAGAACGATGGGTTCGATGACGGTTTGGATGTACCGTGCACTATTCAGTGTCCCCTCGACGATCACCAGTGGTGTACGGCCAGTGTAGGAGATCGCTCCCCACACCATGATGCCGGGTGTTGGCCCTGTGTGCCTCGGTCGTATGCAGTCCTGATTGTGGCGCTCACCTGCACGGCGCCAAACACGCATACGACCATCATTGGCACCAAGGCAGAAGCGACTCTCATCGCTGAAGACGACACGTCTCCATTCGTCCCTCCATTCACGCCTGTCGCGACACCACTGGAGGCGGGCTGCACGATGTTGGGGCGTGAGCGGAAGACGGCCTAACAGTGTGCGGGACCGTAGCCCAGCTTCATGGAGACGGTTGCGAATGGTCCTCGCCGATACCCCAGGAGCAACAGTGTCCTAATTTGCTGGGAAGTGGCGGTGCGGTCCCCTACGGCACTGCGTAGGATCCTACGGTCTTGGCGTGCATCCGTGCGTCGCTGCGGTCCGGTCCCAGGTCGACGGGCACGTGCACCTTCCGCCGACCACTGGCGACAACATCGATGTACTGTGGAGACCTCACGCCCCACGTGTTGAGCAATTCGGCGGTACGTCCACCCGGCCTCCCGCATGCCCACTATACGCCCTCGCTCAAAGTCCGTCAACTGCACATACGGTTCACGTCCACGCTGTCGCGGCATGCTACCAGTGTTAAAGACTGCGATGGAGCTCCGTATGCCACGGCAAACTGGCTGACACTGACGGCGGCGGTGCACAAATGCTGCGCAGCTAGCGCCATTCGACGGCCAACACCGCGGTTCCTGGTGTGTCCGCTGTGCCGTGCGTGTGATCATTGCTTGTACAGCCCTCTCGCAGTGTCCGGAGCAAGTATGGTGGGTCTGACACACCGGTGTCAATGTGTTCTTTTTTCCATTTCCAGGACTGTATAATAAAAAGCGGGGTCCCCATTGAAGATTTCCAGTTGCCACCCACCACCCACGCACGGTGGTTGTCGAGTGTGGTATCATTGGATGTCCCCTCCGAGACAAATTGCAATTACAGCTTTTTTTTATCCGACGTGTAGTTTTATGATTTACGTTCTTTCATCTCCACCCCCATCCCTATAGGAGATAGGTGCTTCTTTCCTGACAAGAACTGTTACGTGTCCCAATTTTGGTAGAAAGCTAGCCAGTCAGTGCTGTAGGCGGACTGGCGCTGCAGCCACCGAACCTTCGTGGAATTCGCCGCTGACCCACTGGCGGGTGAACGCCTGGGGAGGCCCAGTGAGAGGCCGGCTGTTGTTAGGCAGTGTTACGCAGGTCCCTGAAAACCCGACCACGTGGCTTCCGCAACGTCGGGCCGTCTCTTCCCAGATGGCCTTGTGGATCGTGTGCTTCAGAGTCCAGGCGGCATCACCTAGCTGACGACGGCAGCCGCGCTTTTGATGGTGGCTCACGTACCGAGAATACGAGGTGCTTTCCAAAAGTTCCACGAATGTATGTGGAGCTGGTGAACTCTACCTAATACGACGAAACACCACCATATAGTACCTCATAAACACTTTGAGAGGTAGTGCTGCAAGCGGCTTTGAGCTAGGCGGTCGCATTTAGTTTTTATGCGCATTTCCCCATTCGCATGTTGTAACGTTGTTACTTTAATTTGCTATGAAAGCGGTGGTGATAGTCAATAAAAGCGGGTTAAAAGCTGTGAGCTGTCTGGCGAAGTTAACTTTGCATTACTGAGCAACTGTTTCACCAGGTATCCAGTCTAGCTTACCAAATCCCCAACCAGACTAACATTAATTATAATCTTTTAATAGTCATACGACAACCGGTGATATGTATATAAAAAAGAGAATTTAAATAAAAAGAAATAAATCAGTTTATATTTGGAAATTTATTTTAACATTGATCATTGAAATTTCAGCATATTAAACTCGATTCATAACTAAGCTGGTGCCTTATTTAGGATCGTGAAAATGTGAGATTGTAATCTTACGGAACACATCAAATATGTAGCCAAGATTGGGAGACTGCATACAACACTGCATTCATAAAATAGCACACGAAGAACGTTGAAACATATGCAAGAGGAAATTAACCACAACCAACCGATTCAATTTTCACCCAAAGAAGTTACGTTTGTAGCACAATCCTGTCCGTCATGTAATTACCACACACTGGTATACTAAATTCATACTAACTCTCTGTGAAATCTTCCCGAAAAGAATTGCTGAGGGCTACTTTGATGATTACACCACATGCTTCACGTGGTCAACTTGGTTTACACAAAGAGTGTAACTCCACAATGATTTTGATAATTAAAATAAATTAGATCGAAAAGCAGTTTACAAAAGAAAAACCTCGAACTGGTTACTATCGTCTTACTATTAACCTGATGGGTCAAACAATTGTATAAGCACGTGGTGCTGGTCTCACAAAGTACACCCCACGTGGGTTGAACATAAAGAAAAGTTGCTATATTGAAAAATATTGTCAAGACGAGACGTTATAATCTCACGCACATTCGCATTTAAGATTGATACTCTTAGTTAGAGTTACTGATCAACACGTGGTTCCACTTTACTCACAAAGTAGTGACAAAGCAACTACCGGAATATATTCTGAACTTCACACTCGAATTACAGTGCGTTGCAATTTAAGATAACATTAGATATTTTAGAGCTAAACCTGAAATAAAGGTGATTAAATTTTCAGTTAGGCTGAACTTAAGAAATCCATTGTCCTACGGACTTAGCAGACACGCGCTTAGCCGGAGATCTTACCACTTCAGACGCTCGCCGCGGACAGACTGCTGTGGTCCCTTCCTGAGGGGTGGCTCACAAATACAAACGAAAGTGATCAGAGAGGCAGCTTCCTACACCAACATGGCAAGGGACGGACAGGACCATACTAAGGATAGAAACCTCTTTGCTTTTAGAAAGCGTAGCTACCTGTTCCGACGTTGGTCCTACTGTTCTCTAGCAGACAGGCTTGTCTGCTACCATCCAGCATGCAACTAGAAATACATTTGCTCATTCATCCTCTCACACAGAAGGGAAGGGGGATGACAGTATCTTATCATATACAGTATATAAAAGAAAGCGGATGTAGGTTCCGTATGAGACTGTGTAACATGAATTACATATAAACTGTGTTTTAAAGTGTAGTAGTGTGACAGATTGTTCTTGTTTATGCGTAAAAGTAACACGTTCCACTACTTAGTCTCCTCCCAGATAGTCAGTAACACCACAGTAAATTTAGAAGAGGAATTTATGCCGTAAATGGCAACATATTTAAGAAATTAACATGAAAGGAATCCAACAGAGACCTTTCAATGTGTTGCATGACAGGCGAAACTGACGATGGCGGGTGTCTGGGAGCATAATGTTTGCATAAATATGTTTCACATTCGGAAAAAGCGCTACAGAAACATATGATATGTTGAAGCAAGCATTTAAGAAAGATGCCTTAGGTCACAAACTTGATTGTTTTAAACGTTTTCAAGATGGCAGAAGATCGTCTGACGATGACCTCTATTCAGGACGGCCATCAACCGGCTCAACACATGAAAATGTGACTGCTACTGCGAATACGGTGCTGGAACATCGTTCGCAGACCATCCAGAACGTATGCAATACCGTGAGGCTGTCTTACGAGACGTGTCAGAGAATTTTGTCCGACGGAAGTGGTGCCCGAGAAATTGCCTCCTCCATAGTTGTAATACGTGGTCACACACTACGTTGATTACCGAGGAGTGTCTGGCGAAACACTAAATAACAGTTGTTAGTCACCAACGATATTCACCCGATAAAGCAATGAGTGAGTTTCTTTCTATTCCCCTGAATAAAACTCAAAAGTTCAGTTGATGAAATTCAGACAGAACCGCAAGTTGTACTGCACAGGGACACGAGAAATGCATTTCAAGGAGCTTTCAGTTCACGGAAAAGCCGCTGAGGCAGGGTGTACACCCTCAAAGGAGATTACTTCGAAGGTGATGGTAGTAAGTGCAGTTTTATTTATTGTGAAACGTCCCCTTAGAAAAATTATACAAGACTGTGCTTAAACTGACACACAATATTTTTAGCGCAACGCAATCTGACTTTCAAAAACCCCTACAAAAGAATGGCCCTGACTAACATTAACCTATACCTTTCACAAATCACTTACCTCACCAAAAACCTTCGTTACTCGGACTACTGCAATACAGCGAGCGCCACTACTGATAGCTAAATAAAAGATTCAAACTACGGAAGGCACTAACTACTGATAGGCATAGTTAGCAAATGAAAGATTTTAATAGAGAACAGACAATGTATTTACCTTAATAGTCATAATTGACATCCATTCTTACAAGTTTCAAAACTCCGCCATCTCTCTCCCCACATCCACCGCTACTGGCGGCTCACCTCCAACTGCGCAACGCTACGCACTGTTAATATCCAGCTGCCGCTGCCCAACACTACAATGGCAGACAACAATGCAAACTAGCCACAGACTGCACACAGCATAGCCAGTGATTTTCATACAGAGCGCTACGTAACGTTGCCAATAAGAAAACATAAACAGCCTACTTACATAGCCCCCATGCTCCCCACAAAAAAATTTTACTAATTGTTTTGGGCACTGGCCAATACAGATTTGAAAAATTTTTTCATAATTACAGTAAGAAAGATATCAAATGCACACACTTCTTCATACAATGTTGGTCAAAAGCTAAAATTTTCTCACAGTCCATAAAGACAGTCCTGATCATTCATCACAGTAACATTGCAGTGTTTTTCTTAAAGTCTGAGCAGTAAAAGAAAATGCACACGGAAGTAGTGGATTTCCATGCAATCTTGAAGAAGTAGTGTTGTCCTTCCAACGGAAAGACAGTGCTGACTCTTGACATGCAGACAGGTATTGGTCCACAACAGAGCAAACCCACAGCAGAGGCAGTCGAAATTTTGAAGAGTATTGGTAGGTAGGTCATCACAGAGCAGACCCACTGTAGTCCTGGTAGAGATTACGGTATTTGTGGGCTACCAGAGGCGCAGACCCACTGCAGTCCTTGTAGAAATAATGGTACTGGTGAGTCGCAAAGACGCAGACCCACTGTAGTCCTTGTAGAGACGGCCAGCAGCCATCTGTTGCAAATGTGCAGGTGCACAATCACCATCGAAGAGTCTTGCGGACAATATAGAAAGTCCATAAACCACCACTTGTGCACTCACAAAGTTTTTTAATTGTCCTTAGAACCAGCAATGCTGTTATCCAGTCCCTTGCTGAATTATTAAGACACATGCAAACACTAACAGTCCCTACTTCTCACATATTGTCCATATACTATGACCAACAGAAACGTGTGCAGTGAAATGGAACTTACAAGTTACTTAATTTGATGACCTGGTGTCAATTACAATTTTAGAACATAAGAATACAATTACGGAGGTACAAAATACATCATTAAAGAACATAACAATACAGATAACATTTGTAGTATAGGCTTTACAAAAGAATCGAAATAACATATACATCAGTGTTACAGGAATTATGACATGAGTACATACATAAAAGATCAGAATAACTTTCGAAACATCAACTTCACACATGAGCATTAAAACAGAACAGAGTAAATAATGTTTAAACATCTTTACAAAGTAAATAACATAGTATTAGAAAAATTCTACAACATAACATCAGCTAAACACATAAAGACAGGAGAAACACAAATACACAAGGGAACACAAACACATAGTGGGATAACACAAGGAAAGGACAGGGTTTCTTTTACTGCAGTATTTTGCAAACAAAACTTTCTTTACTTCTCGGAGATCTCCCTTCGTTCTTCATTATTTCCAAAAGGTCCTATCTATACCTGCTTTCTGTACTTTTTTCGTATAACTTCTCAATGCATTTCTTCCAATTCATCGCAACTCATTCTCTTATATCGTCTACCCCCTCTTAAGCTAACTTAAATCTACTGAGCTCAGATGCTAAACTAAGGGATGAGGCAATGCAGCAGTACAAAACAATTAACACAAACAGCAATGACAAAATATTCAAATTGGCCAAGCAAGCAGCAATATTGCAACTAATATTACGCAATGAGCAGCAAACAAGAAAAATAAATCAGTAGTAAAACTAGCTTAACAGAAAAATGTAAAGTGAAATTTAGTAGTACTATGCCTGGCAAACAGCAGAAGCAAATGCAATAAATTATATCTAAACATGACAGAGCTCAAGCAGAAAAATATTACAGTAAAGACAACAATGCAGATAAGGGAAATGTCTATTCACATCTTAATATCTATGTCATTAAAGTGGTGCACCACAACTTATTCTAGAAAAGAAATTACCAAGTACTTGAAAAGAAAACTATGTATGCAATTCCTGTGAAGGGAAATGTCTTTTTGTGCTCCTTCGTTTTTTTTTTTTAAGTACATCATAAAGTTATGATTTACTGGATCTGTAGGCATAAAATATTTAAATTAGTACATCTATAAAATTTTATTTTAACCAATGCTGCAGCGCAGCTAGAAACTAGATATTAAACAAATTGAGTAAATAAATACATAAAGCAAGCCATATGGCATTTCTCTCAACTAGCAAGACAATAGTCGTGAAATGTTTCTCATCGTTTCTTTAGGCATTTTAGTAAATATCATAAATTAAGAGCTCCACAGTATAATCATATGTTTTCAATTTCGACCTTTTCGTTTTTGCGATGCTTTCTGCAAAGGAATGTCAATAGTGAGGATAATGGCCTCTTTTTTTCTCCACCTGTGCCTCTGAAAGGCACTCACTAATGACTTCTTTCCAGGCGACTGTCGCCCATCTGGGTGCCCACGACGCATTACGTGAAGGTCACTTAACTTTCTTACCGAAATATTTACGACACCAGTTTGCACAACAGTGACAGTCTCACATAAAAAATTTCGCAGGTCGAGAATTTGCGTTGCAAATGTGTAGAAACAAAATCCTATGAATATAACACTGTCCAAAAAATTTTCAGTAGCATTGTGATACATTCACACATGTACACACATTTCATAACTCTTAAAATACGATTCTCGGTTTCCAACATCCTTTTTCACAAACCAGAGTCCCTAACCACTACTCATTATTCCTTACCTTATTCGTCGACACTTCTTCAATATTTCATCATAACAGATACGTAGCATACTCAAATAACTCATATAGCATCAGCTTATTGATCATAAACATACCGCAACAGCATAATACACATAGTCATCGTAATAATAACATCATAAAACCTCAGTCAACTCTCAAAATCGTCGTAGCTTCCTCCAATAATTTAAAAACCTAAAAAAAAATCTCTGCTCATGTCAAAAGTTTCATCCACCTCAAACGTACTTTAAAAATCATGATCCCATACCAAATATATCATTCAGAGCTCTCATAGTATCACAATGGTTCCAAAAAAATATGAACAGTTCACAAAGTACAGACAAAATACAATTACGTAAGTGTGAAGTTACCCAACTGTGTAATTGCGTAAACATGTGTCACTGATGTAGTAAAAAAAGTTTATCTCTCAGTTAAATGATCAGATAGCTGTGTAATTTGTGTGTTAGAGAAATATGGTACCGATGTGTAAAGTTGTATAAGCAAATACCATATTAGCTAGGGCTCCTTGTGCTTGCCAAACACATGGTACACAAAGTAAGCGTGTACCCCCCTGAGGATTAATGTAATTATACCCTCAGGTGTTACAGATTACAGCAGTGGAATGAAATGTATCACGGAAAACCTTTGTATCATTGTACTTCAAATATCTTTAAAAATAAATTATTTAAGTGCAAAATTAATCACTCAGATAGGTGTCCTGTAGCGCTAAATGTGCGTCTTGTTGCAACATAATCTCTGTGGAAGTGTCGTAGTTATCGTCCTCCGAAAGCTAAGTTCTGCAGAAGTCAATGTACTTACCTCATGATAAACAAAAGTGAAATGCTTTGCGTATAGATATCTTAGTTATTACGCTTATTGCCGTGATGAAGAAAGTACTGTGCTGTAACGTATTGTTGTGCTATGGAAAAGGCTGTCTCATTGTAGCTATACCACAAAAGTTACTACTAAAACATGTTTTACTTTCCAGAATAATTCAGAAAAACTGTGCAGATATAAAACAGATACACCGCAAAAGCAACATTGTAAATTGTCACTCATTAGTAGCGTCGTGATAAAATCATGTAGCTGTCACAGAAACCAAATACTAAGTCATCTTTAATCTCACACAAACTACTTCAAATAAGGAATGTCTTTTCAAGTAAACCAAAATGTTGCATTAAAATATCATTAGCAGTATATGTTCTAAGTATGTAAGCCTTATAGTCGTTACGTAATCGAGCAACTAACAAGCAAGAATGTACACGCAGAATAACACTGTTCACAATAACAATGCATTCGTAATTTCTGTTTAAAATGTTCCCTAGGTTCTAGACTGGATATTTAACTTCAAACATTGTTGTATGTTAACAGTTTCTTAAGTCTGACAAAGCATACTAGAAATGTGAAGTGAAAAGTTTTATGGCAAAGACAAAGTTAAAAAGCAGATTATCTTTCAATAAACGGTTTTACATGTGAAATGTGGTGTAAACCTTTACTCTTCCTAGTATGCAGAGTTTCAGCTTCAACGCAATTATCATATGGTATACGTCGGATTCTGTAAGGTCCATTGTAAACTAGAAAGAATTTGTGACTCAAGTGTTTCTTCTTATGTGACAATGAATGAGCTTTAATGAGAACTTTCTGACCAATATATAATTTCTTTGCATTTAATTTACCGTGTAGTTTTCTCCTTTTGTCTGCTGCAGATTTTATATTTATAATAACCAAATCAATTATGTCTTTGTGTCGAAGTTTACGTGTATTCGGGAAAGGTACAAGCTCTCTGATTCTGTTCGGTGGTTCTTCATTCTTTAGTACAAGAGTAGGTGGTAAAGCAGTGGAGTCGTGAGGCATTTCATTCAGCACGTTTTGAAATAAGTGTAAATATCTGTCCCAATGCTGATGCTTTCTGTGACAATAAAGTCTGCAAAGCTTATTGATTTCTTTCATAATCCGTTGAGACGGGTTACAATTTGGTGAGTACAATGAAATAAAAACAGGTTTGATTTTATGATTCCGAAGCATGCGTGACCAAACAGCAGATCTGAATTGCGGTCCGTTATCTGAAATGACTTTACTAACGTGTCCAACTTCACGTAAGAAATTTTTAACAAAGGCGTTGGATACAGACCGTCCAGTGGCTTTACGTAACGGAGTGAAAGAAACAGATTTTGAAGTAAGTTCAACAGCGACTAGAACGTACGAAAATCCATTAGATGTTCTGACAAGCGGTCCCAAGAGATCAACAGCAGCAAATTCTTTTAATTTAGAAGGAATAATAGGAAACAACGGAGCACGATGTGAGACAGTAGATGGTTTCGCCTTTTGACAAAGTTTACAAATAGACAAGACTCTTCGAATTCTCTTTTCCATATTGTTAAAATAACAACTCGTTCGAAGAATATGATAACATTTTCGTGGACCAAAATGTGCGTAGCTGAAATGAATGTACCAAATGAGCTTATTAACAAAATCGTCTGGAATGCAAAGTACCCATAGCTTGTCATCAACAATGCACCGTTTGTCGAGTATGTTGTTTCTAACCAGGTAATAATGCCGAATCTGTGTGTGTGTCTTTTCATGCCATTTGCTCTTGATAACTTTCCAAATCGGATCTTTATCTTGTTCATGAGCAATGTCCTTTAAAGATGTGGTGATGAAGTTTTCAAAGGCGACTTTCTGAATGTAAAGAAAACTGAAATTTTTCTCGAGGTTGCCTTCTGTGTTACTTTTCTCAAGCCCAGCCGGTGCGCGTGGCAGTGCGTCCGCAACAATGTTCTCCTTGCCGGGAATGTAGACTATTGTGAAGCGGAATTCTTGCAGAAACAATGCCCAACGTTTAACCTGTCATGATTTAATTTTGACGACATAAGAAATTGTAATGCACGATGATCACTGTATACTTTTACGTGCTTACCAGAAAGAAAGAAACGGAATTTGTTAAGTGCCCAAACGATAGCTAAAGCTTCTAATTCAGTAACGGAATAATTTTTTTCAGATTTTGTTAGCACTCGGCTAGCAAAAGCAATGGTTTTCTGAACGGTAGTGTCATTTTCTATGGCTTCTTGAAATAAATGGGCACCAAGACCGACTTTAGAAGAATCCGTGCTAAGGCAGAAATCTTGTGACAGATCTGAATGAGCTAGTATTGGCGCATTAAGTAGCGATTCTTTCAAAGAATTGAATTCCAACTGTGCTTGTTCGTCCCAGTTCCAAATAGTATTTTTTCCAGTGAGAGAACAAAGTTTTGGTGTAACTAGAATTTGCATATTCAGAAAACGACGGTAAAAATTTACAAGACCTAGAAAACTGCGGACTTGTTTTTTGTGGATGGAACTGGAATGGCTCTTACTGCTTCTAACTTTTCAGGATCCGGCTGAATACCTTCAGAAGAAATAATACGGCCTAAAAACTTCACCTTTGTCCTACCAAATTCAGACTTTTCCAAGTTAACTGTAATTCCAGATTCTGCAAAAATATGTAACACGCTGTTGAGGATGCGATTGTGTTGTTCCCATGAGGCTTCTGCTATCAGAATATCGTCCACATATAAGGTGATGTGACGTTTTAAGAACTCAGGTAATATGGAATTTAGCCCACGAATGAATGCTGCCGAAGAAATGTTCAAACCAAAAGGAAGTTTCCGAAACTGATAACAAACGCCGAAACAAAGGAAAGCCGTGTATTTTCTACATTCTGGATGAAGTTCGATCTGATAAAAGCTGGATCTGAGATCAATAGAAGACAACACTTTTACGCCATTAAAATTTTGAAGAAGTTCTTCCATCGTTTGTGGCCTGTCTGTTTCAGGAATGATGATAGTATTGATTTGTCTCGAATCTAAGACAAGTCCGATCGATCCATTTTTCTTCTCAACAACATGTAATGGATTGTTGTATGAGCTTACTGCAGGCTCAATAATGCACTCATTAAGCATAGATTGTATTTCTGTTCTAACACGGTCCCTATAATGTGCTGGAATTACGTATGGTCTAACACAAAATTTAGTATGCTCACGAAGACGAAACTGGTATTGAAATCCCTTGATTGTTCCTGTTTTGTGAGTAAAAACTGTGGAATGTGCTTGTAAAATCTCAAAAAGGTCTTGCCTATCAGTGTCATTACAATTCTCAATTGTTCGAATTTTATTCTGAATTAACTCATTAGTATGAAATATGTCGTCGATATCATCTTTGTCAGTACTTGCAGAGTGATTGTTAGTGTCTAGTTCCGTAGAAAATTCCTAACTGTTGTCTAACAGAAGGTAAAGCCGATTAATTTCCTCATCATGGTTTGAGAGCCAATCTTCAAATTTCAAAGCTATTGACTTACCTTCTTTCTCTAAACTTATTTCAGCATCGTGAAAATTAAAGATTGCTTTGTATTCATTCAAAAAGTCTACTCCCAATATAATTTCCGTCGACAATAATGGAACAATGAGAAAGTTCATAGAGAAGCTGTGGCTTTGACAAAAGAATTCTAAGTTGGTTTGTTGGCGTACATCTACACTTTTTCCAAAGATTGCACCTTGTAATTTAATCTTATGTAACGAAAGTGTGGGGCAATCGTTCGATTTGTTACATTTGCTAAAGGCTGTTTCACTAATTACTGAAATGGGACTGCCAGAGTCAAGTACTGCCGTAAATTTTACGTCATTTACTGTAATGTGAATCACAGGATAGGCTATGTTGTTCTGTTTTACGTCGTGTTCCTGGAGTAAGATGTCCCTAATGTCTTCCATTTTTACGTAATTACTAGTTACGGCAGCTGCGTCGTCAGTTTCATACGTACGTTTCGTGGCTGCCAGCGGTATGAGTCATTGCCTATTGTCTCTTTGTTGGCGCGCGTCGTTATTAGGATTTGGAGACCTAACTTCTACAAATTCACCTTGTCGAGAGGGCCCTGCTCTGTTTGAATCCCGCCAGTTCTGATGCAATTCAGGTCTGTCGTTACGATCATATCGTCTGTCTTCATGTCGGTAGATTCCATAGTTTCTTTCTTGTCGGTCACGTGGTGGAGAATTTCTCCCTGAATCGTAACTGCGCGCTGGACCGTTGCGTCTGAAGTTATTCTGTCTCCCTTGATAATAATTATTTTGGTTCCCAAATTGTCTGTTTCTCTGATTGTCTCTGTGATAGTCACTACCGCGGAGAGGTGATCTTTCCCTGTAATTATTACTACTCTGCCAACGGTTGTCATACGGGTGGTGTCTGTTTTGGTCACGATATGTGTTGTGAGAATAGCCTTGTCGTGTCCAGTTATTATTTCTTTCATCGCGGAATTGTGACAGATGTGACCTGTAATTGTTGTGCTCCTGTTTTCACGTTCCGCGATTGTCAGAGTCAATTTCCAGTTCTTGTAACAGTCCCTGAAAAGCTTCAATGTCGTCTTTGCAACGTCCTGCTAAAATAATAAGTCGTAAATGTTCAGGCAATTTGATTAAGCAAATGCGGATGAGTTCTGAGGGGCTGTATGGGTTTGAAAGATACTGATTCTTATCCAACATGTCTTCAAAATATTTGACAAGACTGGAAAATTCAGATTGTTCAAAGTGTTTCATCATCATGATGCTATGTTTTACTCGGTCTTGTGTAGCTTGAGACCAATATGCTGAGAGGAAGGCATGGTAAAATTCTCCTTCACTGTGACAATCGTGAATGACCGATCGCATTCTTACAGCTGGTTCATTCTCTAAATAGCCACACATAAATTCTAATCTGTGTTCTAACGACCAGTTGGGAGGAAAACAATGAGAGAATTGATGGAGCCATGCTTGTGGATGAATGTCGTTGCCAGAATTCTTAAATGTTTTGAATTTACGTGTAGTAATGAACAGCTTATAGTCAAAGTCATCATGTCGGCGAGTCGCATATCGGTCATTGTTACGTCGTTTCGGCGGTTCCATTTCAAAATTCGGTGCACCTTGCCAATTTCTTTCATAATTTCCGAAATGCGCTGTGTTATTATTTTGTGGCTGTTCCGTATTTCTATGTCCCTCTTCCCATATTGGGGCGCGAGTGTCCTCTGAAATACGTAATTCTTGTATTACTTGTGCCAACTGATCTTGCACTTCCCGGATTTCTCTTTTGTACTGTGTATTGATTTGATTTTGATTTTGTTTGAATTTTCTAATTTCTTAATACTCTTCAGTGTCAGTGAAGGCTACAGGTGTTGTGTCATTCAGATCATCATCTACCTTTGTAGATAAGTTAGTGAACTGATCTGAAAGTTCGGCTACTTTATCCGATAGTGAAATTATTTCCTCTGTATGTTTTTCTGAACCAAGTTTCAGAGTGTCCATTTGTGTTGAAATCGTATCTACTGTGTCCTTTAAGTTTTCCTGAGTTTTTGCAAGTAGCGTAACCGTATCGGTAGATGCAACTGAGTCAATTTTAGCTTGCAAGGTCTCATGATTTTCATGAACAATAATTTGCAGTTCTTTTATGGCTGCTTCGTGATTCTGTAATGCATTTTCATGCCGCGAAAAAATAGGTTGAAAATGCTCACAAATTTGTGTTTTTACGCCATTACAGGCTTTTTGACATTTCGATTCAATGTTATGTAACTCAGTAGTTAAATCTTCACGTGTTTCTTCAAGAGTTTGTTCCAATGAGTCTAACTTTTGAAGCTGTTGCTGTGTTTGTCTCTGGTGTTGATCCATTGCGTCTAACTTTTGAAGATTTTGTTCCATTGTGTCTAACTTTTGAAGATTTTGTTCCATTGTTGTGTTTGTCTCTGATTTTGTTTCATTTGCTGCATTAATTGCAATAATAATGTATTAGTGTCTGGCATCTGTTCCTCTATGCTTTTCGGCAGTGCATTTGCACCGGCAACATTTACATTTTGACGAGCAGAAAATGTGTCTTGACTTATTTGAGAAAACGGTGAGGACCCAAAACCTGAGTCTACAGTATTTGCAATATTGTGTTCTGTCATTTCGGATTCCTGAGGCGAGCTGTTGCCGACCGATCGATCGATAATGCTTCCCTGTTCACTACTTGTTTCACTGTCCACACCATTATTTGCCGCCCGCTCCATTTCCCTATGCACAATTACCAAATTACCACTTTGAATGTCTGTTAATTCATTACACAGTGGTGCTGATAAGCTACGCTCGTCGTCACTATTATTTCTCAGTTTACTTTGTAGCCTAGTGTTACGTTTTTCACACGCCATTATTGTCACAATATTTCACACGATAACACAGAAGAGCACAATTTGAAAGCAAAAATAAGAGAACACATTAACATAGCACTGAAAATAATATCTAGTTAATTGCAGCTGCGAAATACTTGGTGCAAATCTACATGCATGCCACAACTGTTTTACTGTACAACAATGAAAGACTGCAACTACAAAGGAGATTTTCTTTACAATTACGCGCTAGCAATAAACAAAAGCTACACTAATTACACAAACTACAAGAAAAAATCAGAAGATTCCAGTGAGGTATCCTAGGCTAAGGGTCGACATATGAAACGTCCACTTAGAAAAATTATACAAGACTGTGCTTAAACTGACACACAATATTTTTAGCGCAACGCAATCTGACTTTCAAAAACCCCTACAAAAGAATGGCCCTGACTAACATTAACCTATACCTTTCACAAATCACTTACCTCACAAAAATCTTCGTTACTCGAACTACTGCAATACAGCGAGCGCCACTACTGCCAGCTAAATAAAAGATTCAAACTACGGAAGGCACTAACTACTGATAGGCATAGTTAGCAAATGAAAGATTTTAATAGAGAACAAACAATGTATTTACCTTAATAGTCGTAATTGACATCCAGTCTTACAAATTTCAAAACTCCGCCATCTCTCTCCCCACATCCACCACTACTGGCGGCTCACCTCCAACTGCGCAACGCTACGCACTGTTAACATCCAGCTGCCGCTGCCCAACACTACAATGGCAGACAACAATGCAAACTAGCCACAGACTGCACACAGGACAGCCAGTGATTTTCATACAGAGCGCTACGTAACGTTGCCAATAAGAAAACATAAACAGCCTACTTACAATTGATGTAGTCTGGGAAATCTTCGGTAGCACCTCAGATAAAATGGAGACTGAGTGGAGCAGAAAATGACTTTCTGAAAAAGAAGAATTTGTTAACCTCTAATAAACTACTGGCCATTAAAATTGCTACACCAAGAATATATGCAGATGATAAAAGGGTATTCATTGGACAAATATATTGTACTAGAACTGACATGGGATTACATTTTCACGCAGTTTGGGCCCATACATCCTGAGAAATCAGTACCCAAAACAACCACCTCTGGCCGTAATAACGGCCTTGATACGCCTGGGCATTGAGTCAAACAGAGCTTGAATGGCGTGTACAGGTACAGTTGCCCATGCAGCTTCAACACGATACCACAGTTCATCAAGAGTAGCGACAGGCGTACTGTGACGAGCCAGTTGCTCGGCCACCATTGACCAGACGTTTTCAATTGGTGAGAGATCTGGAGAATGTGCTGGCCAGAGCAGCAGTCGAACATTTTCAGTACCCAGAAAGGCTCGTACATGACCTGCAACATGCGGTCGTGCATTATCCTGATGAAATGTAGGGTTTCGCAGGGATCGAATGAAGGGTAGAGCCGTGGGTCGTAACACATCTGAAATGTAACGTCCACTGTTCAAAGTGCCGTCAATGCGAACAAGAGATGACCGTGACGTGTAACCAATGGCACCCCATACCATCACGCCGGGTGATACGCCAGTATGGCGATGACGAATACACGCTTCCAATATGCGCTCACCGCGATGTCGCCAAACACGGGTGCGACCATAATGATGCTGTAAACAGAACCTGGATCCATCCGAAAAAATGACGTTTTGCCATTCGTGCACCCAGGTTCGTCGTTGAGTACACCATCGCAGGCGCTCCTGTCTGGGATTCAGCGTCAAGGGTAACCGCAGCCATGGTCTCCGAGCAGATAGTCCATGCTGCTGCAAACGTCATCGAACTGTCCGTGCAGATGGTTGTTGTCTTACAAACTTTCCCATCTGTTGACTCAGCGATGGAGACGTGGCTGCACGATCCGTTACAGCCATGCGGATAAGATGCCCGTCATCTCGGCTGCTAGTGATACGAGGCCGATGGGATCCAGCACGGCGTTCCGTATTACCCTCCTAAACCCACCGATTCCATATATTCTGCTAACAGTCATTGGATCTCGACCAACGCGAGCAGCAATGTCGCGATACGATAAACCGCAATCGCGATAGGCTACAATCCGACCTTTATCAAAGTCGGAAACGTGATGGTACGCATTTCTCCTCCTTACACGAGGCATCACAACCACGTTTCACCAGGTAACGCCGGTCAACTGCTGTTTGTGTATGAGAAATCGGTTGGAAACTTTCCTTATGTCAGCACGTTGTAGGTTTCGCCACCGGCGCCAGCCTTGTGTGAATGCTCTGAAAAGCTAATCATTTGCATTTCATAGCATCTTGTTCCTGTCGGTTAAATTTCGCGTCTGTAGCACGTCATCTTCGTGGTGTAGCAATTTTAATGGCCAGTAGTGTATAAATTTAGGCAAAGTGTTAGGAAGTCTTTTATGATGGTGTTTGTGAAACGTGAATAATAAGTAGTTTAGACCAAAGAAGCATAGAAGATTCTTATATATGGTGCTACAGAAGAATGCTGAAGATTAGATGGACACGTCAAATAACTAATGAGGAGGGACTGAACAGAATTGGGGAAATTAGACTTTTGGGTCATAACTTGGCTAAAAGCGAACGACTGTTTGAAGACATCCTCAGGCATCAAGAAATCTATACATTGGAAATGGAATGAAGTGGTGTGGGGAGGGAGCGGAGAGGGGGTAAAATTATAGAAGAAGACTAAGTCTCAAACACAGTAAGCCGGTCCAAATGGATGTAGGTTGCAGTAGTTAACCAGAGACTTGCATCAAACTGGTCTTTTGTCAGAAAACCACAATAGAATCTTCTAACTCTCTCTCCCATCCGAACAGGCCTCGGAAGGCCTAACAGTATCGACCGACGACCATGTTATCCTGAGACGATAGGCATCACTGGATAGTGTCAGCACACCGCCCTCCCGGCCATTTTCGACTTACGAGACCGGAACTGCTACTTCTCAGCCAGGTAGGTCCTCAATTAGCCTCAAAGGGGCTGAGTGCAACCCGCTTGCCAATGGCGCTCGGCAGACCTGGACGGTCACAGATGTGCTAGCTACGCTGCACAGCGCTTAACTTCGATCACATGACGGGAACTGGTGTTACCACTGCGGAAAAACCATAGCGTGAATCTTCTAACAAATAATGTATAGATAAGCGTTACAGCTAATACCATCCGCCACGTCGAAAATTTGTAGAATGAACAGTAACAGTCCTGCTATACTCGAACGAAGTACGTCAGACATGCTTCATATCTGTCTGAGGTTTTGTAAAGTAATACTTACGTGTAAAATATCAAGAATGCTTTGGATTCAAATGATCGATGCTCCTGCGCACCGTTGGGATCTAGTGCGATGTCATTTAAATGACGAATGGGTAGAGATGAATTTGGCGTGATGGTTCAGCTTGGTGACTAACGAGACCTCCCAAATTTTTATCACAAGAGTTCATTTTTCTCACGCTAACTGCTGTTGATGAGTACAAGAGAAACCAACTAGACACCATGCGTACACTGACAGCAGCCATGACTACTGCTGAAGCTCAAAACTACCACCCCGAAAGATGGGAAGACACTGTTCTCCAACTTGACACCATGCGTACACTGACATCAGCCATGGCTACCGCTGAAGCTCAAATACTACCACCGAGAGAGATGGTAAGATACTCATATACTGGGCGACAGCTGTTCAGATCCCCGCTCGGCTGTATACATTTATCTCTTATTTGGTTTTCCTAAATCGATTAAGTTAAATTCTGGGATTGTTTGCTTCAAAAGACACGGCTGATTTCCTTGCCCATATTTTTTTTAAATTCGAGCTTCTGCGTTGTCTCTTGTCATCAGAATTTTAAACTCTAATATTCCTTCCTCCTTTCTTTCAAAATTTACGCAATATTCTGATTCACACGGTTCACCGTTCAGAAGCATATCTTGCTGCCAACGGAAACTATTGTCAACACCTTCAGTGTCTTTCACTGTTGTGAGCTATGCCTCTTTTGGTTTTTATATGGGACAGTCAAATGAAAACGAAACATGTGGAGAAAAATAAGTAGACTGTTTACTATTTCAAATGTAATCGCCATAATCGTTAATACATTTATCTGGACGCGCCCACACGTTGCCAAGGTTGTTTCAACTACGCTGCAAAAGTTTCTCTGGGAAGCCCTTACACGACCTTCATAGTTTCGATCACTTCCCATGTGATTTCCGTATATTTGGAGTCCTAAAGAAAGCACTCACGGCCGTCGATTTACTTAGGACCAAGAGGCGCGCGGCTGGTTGTTCAAAAATGGCTCTGAGCACTTTTGGACTTAACTTTTGAGGTCATCAGTCCCCTAGAACTTAGAACTACTTAAACCTAACTAACCTAAGGACATCACACACATCCATGCCCGAGGCAGGATTCGAACCTGCGACAGTAGCGTTCGCGCGGTTCCAGACTGTAGCGCCTTGAACCGCTCGGCCACCCCGCCCGGCGCCTGGGTGTAATCGCAGTTCAGTAGGTAACTGCAAACATTTTTCCATGAAAGCGTTGACCGTCTTGTCTCACAGTCGGATGAATTTATTAACTGTTCCGGTGATTACTTCTGAAATAATGAACAGTTTATTTACTTTTTTCTCTCTATCTTGTTTTCAGTTGACACCCTCCTATAATTACCTCGAACTTCAAACTGTACTATACATGGTGGAGAAAAATTGTGTAGCGAAATTTTAACCTTGGTTAGCTGATGCCAGTGGGAACCAAAATTACTAATGTTGTATAGGTCGACATCGCACCATTTTTGAACTACGGAAACTTGGCGCCACGCGCTCCGATTGGTCATAGGATTGCCCTGTTGTCGTTCGTCAGTTGACGGGCAGCGCTATGGTTGTCGGTTCACACATACAGACGTCCCCGTCGCTGCCCCAACGTGATACAAGTGTCGAATAGGTCTTGCTGTTTGTCTCCCCCTCGCGTCAGAGGCATTCACACGTAAGTTTCGCTTCGGAGCACACACAATACACCTGCAATTTAGTCACACAGTAAGCATGGCGGCACAGTATTCGCTTAAAGAACAACGGACCCAGCAAGACGCCACCCGCACCCACAAACGTTTACAGCAATTCACCGCCGACTTGGTGAAACGGGCTCGTTAGCGGGCTATCATGGTGGTGCTGGAAGACCTCGAACACGACGGAACGCTACATTTGAAGAGACTGTTCTCGAGCTCTTACTGTTCTCGAGCGCTTCGAGGAAGCACATACGACACGTATTCGAGCGATTGGACGCGACATGGGGATCACTCATCAGTTAGTCTGGGAGGTTTTGAAGGATGACGACCAGCATCCATTTAGTTCCCACCCTGTTCAAGACCTAAATCCTGTGGCGGACTATGAACACAGGCTAGGGTTTTGCCGGTGGTTTCTGCGACGTGTTACACAAGATCCCGACTTCCACGCCATTGTGTTGTTTACCGACGAGTGCACAAAAATGTTCAAATGTGTGTGAAATCTTATGAGACTTAACTGCTAAGGTCATCAGTCCCTAAGCTTACACACTACTTAACCTAAATTATCCTAAGAACAAACACACACACCCATGCCCGCTGGAGGACTCTAACCTCCGCCGGGACCAGTCGCACAGTCCATAACTCCAGCGCCTCAGACCGCTCGGCTAATCCCGCGCGGCGACGAGTGCACTTTCCATCGGGATGGCCTTTAGAACATTCGAAACGTTCATTACTTCAAAAAAATGTTTAAATGGCTCTGAGCACTATGGGACTCAACATCTGTGGTCATCAGTCCCCTAGAACTTAGAACTACTTAAACCTAACCTAAGGACATCACACACATCGATGCCCGAGGCAGGATTCGAACCTGTGACCGTAGCGGCCACGCGGTTCCAGACTGAAGCGCCAAGAACCCCACGCCCACTCCGGCCGGCCGTTCATTACTAAGCGAGGGAAAGTCCTCACGTCACATGTCCACCGACAATAGGAACGATTTTCGCTCAATATATGGGCAGGCACTGTGGCTGATCATCTGATTGATCCTCGACTTAACGGAGTAAATTACCTTCACTTTTTGCAAGAAACTCTACCCGGCCTGCTGGAAGATGTTCCCCTGGACATACGGCTACGCATGTGGTTGCAGCAATATGGGGTGTCCGCAGATAACAGGCGTGCTGTGCGCGGAACTCTTCGACGGCCGGGAAATTGGCAGAGGTGCTCGTAGGACATGGCCCCCGCGATCACCAGACCCCACGCCACCGGACTGTGGGGGCTCTAGTTCACCCACCGGACGCGAACCACCTATAAATGAAGAGGAATTAATGGATCTCATTCAACATGCCACCAGTCACGTCAGGGCAATGCCAAGAATCTTTGAAAGAGTTCGGCAAAACACCGTTCGACGTTACCAAGCCTGTGTCACGTCAGAGGATCGCCAGTTCCAGCACCTGCTGTAAGTAAACAATGTCCTAGCTACAAAAAAAGGCCCTTTTCAGGGCCGACACAGTTTGTAAAAGAGTTTATGTACGCGAACTAACAGCTGTTGACGGGTTTGTTCCCGGTACATCTTATCATGAAACTATAAAGGATATGTCGGGACCCTGGTGGGTTCGCCCCCAGGCCCCTAGAGTGAAAGGCTGGCGCGCTACCACCGAGCAGGCAAAGCATTCGCTGTCATGCGTTGTCCAGAGCATCCGGCAACAAGGCAATCCCGTGACAAATCGGAGCGCGTGGCACCAAGTTTCCGTAGTTTAAAAATTGTGCTTTGTCGACCTTAGTAATTTTGATTCCTACTAGCATCAGCTATACAGAGTTAAAATTTCGTGACACAATTTTTCACCCTGTATATTATTGAGAGGCACCCACATGCCTTGCTCATACTGTGGCATCAAGCAGTCAGGCCTGCAAGATGAGTGGTCTGCCAAGCGAGTGGATTCATTCTTATTTATCGAGTAACATGAACTCTCGTACTCACAATTAAGTTACAAGTAATCCTCCTATATGAATAATACGCAACGGAAACGCGCATCTGACTATCAGTAATTTACAGAACTCTGACTGTTCACTACGCACTGGCAATACCACATTCTTTTTTTTTTTTTTTTTTATTTAACGGCTTTTATCAACACGTGGCCATCGCACTGAATAGGAGTGGCGCACACATTATAAATTCTGCATATCATGACAACATACAATTCGAAGGAAAAGGCCACCAATCTTTTTCTTTTCACTATCTTATTTATTCCGATAAATTCTATAACCTAAACACACAAATTGTATAACCTACAACAATAACACATGAGAAATTCCGCCCAGTGGGCATGGCTTTACATTGGTGAATCTCTATATTATGGTCTCGTAATTATTTAACCCTACAGTGCACTTTCTGGATAGGATGGTGGATCTTTTATTATTTCTCACACTTCGACTCTCACAATCATCATCACGAAACTTTCCTCCAGACCGAGCAGTACAAAAGGAACACGCATAACCCACTACGTCTGAAACTACCTTGCTACTCTCTCATGCAAACCACACATACTTAAATTACGTGACATACACCACACTACAACATGAAATACAACACAGGGAATAGTCACAACATTATCACTTTCAGCTTTCCCAGTTCAATTAATATTTATTCCAGTTTCACACGACACTGCCCCACTTCGTAATTCTACTTTCCTAATATGAACTCTGGAGATATATGCACGTCTTCCTGTGCAATGCAAGCCAAGTGGCGTTGCTGGATAGACGGCTGACTCACCTTGTTTCTCTCTCAGAGTATTATAGTTTGAATCAAGCGTCACACGGAAACATATCTCGCAAAGTAATATTAAGAACATATTCATCACACACACGATGTCCTCAACTGATACCATGGACGAGTACTTCTCTTTCTCCTTTGTCTCATACACAGATTGAGACTCACACAGTACTCACCACGTGGAAGTACTCGTCTCTAATTTCAAGTCCTGCACACGCCATTTCTTAAATATTTCAACTTATGGTACACACGCTATTTCTTAAATATTTCAACTTATAGTACACACGCTAGTAATTCAGCTTAACTTAAGCACACGGAAGTATTTCAACTTATTGCTACACGTGGCTTCATTGTGACCGTTGGTCACTTCCGAATATTACTACGATCCCATTAATATTACCTGCCTGACATTTAATTCTCCCCACAAAAGTTCCTGAAATAGAGAAATTATTATTTCAAACTACTCTTAAATATTCCACATGCATACCATGTCTCCACTCTTTTGTCATTACGGAGCACAACTAAAACAGGTCTTAACAGCACAAGATCCAGCGGCAGAGTGCTGAAACATGGCCGTTCTTTAGGTCATCTCGCACCTCTGTCGAGGTGGGGGAAGACCATGCTACCGTATTGGTCAGCCACATTGAGGCGCTCAAAGCTCAGGTAAATTTCATCTCCAAAGGATCGTCTCAAAGATGATCATATATTCACATTCACTACCTGCGGTTAGCAGACGACCATACATTCATTCATTTCACAGATCTTACCAAACTGGATGTAGGGATTTATTTTGTGGGAGTGCACATGTGATCAATTAAATGAATAAATTGTCATTCTTTCCCACACTGGTATCCGGCTTCGCTGTATTAATTGAAATTGAGTTATTATCAGAAAAAATGTGTTGTTCTGACAAAAATAATGAAGTATGTTGTACCTATTTTCAATGTCGGGCGGTACTGTACCCTTTCATTATGTGTCGTAAATATGAAGTGATGGGCTGAAAGGTAAATTTCAGTCTCATAATCAGCTGTAAGTACATCTACATCTACATGACTACTCTGCAATTCACATTTAAGTGCTTGGCAGAGGGTTCGTCGAACCACAGTCATACTATCTTTCTACCATTCAACTCCCGAACAGCGCGCGGGAAAAACGAACACCTAAACCTTTCTGTTCGAGCTCTGATTTCTCTTATTTTATTTTGATGATCTTTCCTACCTATGTAGGTTGGGCTCAACAAAATATTTTCGCATTCGGAAGAGAAAGTTGGTGACTGAAATTTCGTAAATAGATCTCGCCGCGACGAAAAACGTCTTTGCTGTAATGACTTCCATCCCAATTCGCGTAGCATATCTGCCACACTCTCTCCCCTACTACGTGATAATACAAAACGAGATGACCTTTTTTGTCCTCCGTCAATCCCACCTGGTAAGGATCCCACACCGCGCAGCAATATTCTAACAGAGGACGAACGAGTGGAGTGTAAGCTGGCTCTTTAGTGGACTTGTTGTATCTTCTAAGTGTCCTGCCAATGAAACGCAACCTTTGGCTCGCCTTCCCCACAATATTATATATGTGGTCTTTCCAACTGAAGTTGTTCGTAATTTTTACACCCAGGTACTTAGTTGAATTGACAGCCTTGTGAATTGTACTATTTATCGAGTAATCGAATTCCAACGGATTTCTTTTGGAACTCATGTAGATCACCTCACACTTTTCGTTATTTAGCGTCAACTGCCACCTGCCACACCATACAGCAATCTTTTCTAAATCGCTTTGCAACTGATACTGGTCTTCGGATTACCTTACTAGACGGTAAATTACAGCATGATCTGCGAACAACCTAAGAGAACTGCTCAGATTGTTACCCAGGTCATTTATATAGATCAGGAACAGCAGAGGTCCCAAGACACTTCCCTGGGGAACACCTGATATCACTTCAGTTTTACTCGATGATTTGCCGTCTATTACTACGAACTGCGACCTTCCTGACAGGAAATCACGAATCCAGTCGCACAACTGAGACGATACCCCATAGGCCCGCAGCTTGATTAGAAGTCGCTTGTGAGGAACGGTGTCAAAAGCTTTCCGGAAATCTAGAAATACGGAATCAACTTGAGATCCCCTGTCGATAGCGGCCATTACTTCGTGCGAATAAAGAGCTAGCTGCGTTGCACAAGAACGATGCTTTCTGAAACCATGCTGATTACGTATCAATAGATCGTTCCCTTCGAGGTGATTCATAATGTTTGAATACAGTATATGCTCCAAAACCCTACTGCAAACCGACGTCAATGATATAGGTCTGTAGTTAGATGGATTACTCCTACTACCCTTTTTCAACACTGGTGCGACCTGCGCAATTTTCCAATCTGTAGCTACAGATCTATCGGTGAGCGAGCGGTTGTATATGATTGCTAAGTAGGGAGCTGTTGTATCAGCGTAATCTGAAAGGAACCTAATCGGTATACAATCTGGACCTGAAGGCTTGCCCGTATCAAGCGATTTGAGTTGCTTCGCAACCCCGAAGGTATCTACTTCTAAGAAACTCATGCTAGCAGCTGTTCGTGTTTCAAATTCTGGGACATTCCATTCATGTTCCCTGGTGAAGGAATTTCGGAAAACTGCGTTCAATAACTCCGCTTTAGCGGCACAGTCGTCGGTAACAGTACCATCGGCACTGCGCAGCGAAGGTATTGACTGCGTCTTGCCGCTTGTGTACTTTACATACGACCAGAATTTCTTCGGATTTTCTACCAAATGTCGAGACAATGTTTCGTTGTGGAACCTATTAAAGGCATCTCGCATTGAAGTCCGTGCCAAATTTCGCGCGTCTGTAAATTTTAGCCAATCTACGGGATTTCGCCTTCTTCTGAACTTCGCATGCTTTTTCCGTTGCTTCTGCAACAGAGTTCGGACCTGTTTTGTGTACCATGGGGGATCAGTTCCATCTCTTACCAGTTTATGAGGTATGAATCTCTCAATTGCTGTTGCTAATATATCTTTGAATTTGAGCCACATCTTGTCTACATTTGCATAGTCAGTTCGGAAGGAATGGAGATTGTCTCTTAGGAAGGCTTCTAGTGACACTTTATACGCTTTTTTAAATAAAATTATTTTGCGTTTGTTTCTGATGGATTTGGAAGAAACGGTATTGAGCCTAGCTACAACGACCTTGTGATCACTAATCCCTGTATCAGTCATGATGCTCTCTATCAGCTCCGGATTGATTGTGGCTAAGAGGTCAAGTGTATTTTCGCAACCATTTACAATTCGCGTGGGTTCGTGGACTAAGTGCTCGAAATAATTTTCGGAAAAAGCATTTAGGACAATCTCGGAAGATGTTTTCTGCCTACCACCGGTTTTGAACAAGTATTTTTGCGAACATATCGAGGGAAGGTTGAAGTCCCCACCAACTATAACCGTATGAGTGGGGTATTTATTTGTTACGAGACTCAAATTTTCTCTGAACTGTTCCGCAACTATATCATCGGAGTCTGGGGGTCGGTAGAAGGAGCCAATTATTAACTTAGTTCGGCTGTTAAGTATAACCACCCATACCAATTCGCACGGAGTATCTACTTCGACTTCACTACAAGATAAACCACTACTGACAGACACAAACACTCCACCACCAATTCTGTCTAATCTATCTTTCCTGAACACCGTCTGAGACTTCGTAAAAATTTCTGCAGAACTTATTTCAGGCTTTAGCCAGCTTTCTGTACCTATAACGATTTCAGCTTCTGTGCTTTCTATTAGCGCTTGAAGCTCAAGGACTTTCCCAGCACAACTACAACAATTTACAACTACAATTCTGACTGTTCCTTGATCCAAGCACGTCCTGTATTTGCCATGCACCCTTTTAGATTGCAGCCCACTCCGTACTTTCCCGAGGCCTTCTAACCTAAAAAACCGCCCAGTCCACGCCACACAGCCTCCGCTACCCGTGTAGCCGCCAGCTGAGTGTAGGGAACTCCTGACCTATTCAGCGGAACCCGAAACCCCACCACCCTATGGCGCAAGTCAAGGAATCTGCAGGCAAAAGGTCGCAAAAACGTCTGAGCCTCTGATTCAGACCCTCCACCCGGCTCTGCACCAGAGGTCCGCAGTCGGTTCTGTCAACGATGCTGCAGATGGTGAGCTCTGCCTTCATCTCGTAAGCAAGACCGGCAGCCTTCACCAAATCAGATAGCCGCTGGAATCCAGAGAGAATTTCCTCAGATCCAAAGCGACACACGTCATTAGTGCCGACATGTGCCACCACCTGCAGCTGGCTGCACCCTGTGCTCTTCATGGCATCCGGAAGGACCCTTTCCACATCAGGAATGACTCCACCCGGAATGCACACGGACTGCACACTGGATTTCTTCCCCTCCTTAGCCGCCATATCCCTAAGGGGCCCCATTACGCGCCTAACATTGGAGCTCCCAACTACCAATAAGCCCACCCTCTGTGATTGCCCGGACCTTGAAGGCTGAGAATCATCCTCTGAAACAGGGCAGGCAGCTGCATCTGGCTCAGCCAGAGACAGTGCCTGAAACCTGTTTGTCAGACGCACCGGGGAGGCTTTCTGATCAGCCTCTGGGGACGTCTTTCGCTGCCTGCCACGCCTTGGAACGACCTCCCAATCAACCACAGGCGAGGGCTCAGCCCCACTGCGGGCAGCAACCGGGCCAACCACAGCGGCAGACCGATCTGGGGACAGACGGGACGAGGTTGATATCCCCGTGATACCCAAGTCCAGCTCCCCACAGTGGTGCCCATTGGCAACAGCCTCAAGCTGCGCGACCGAAGTCAGCGCCGCTTGCAGCTGTGAGCGAAGGGATGCCAACTCAGCCCTCATCCGAACACAGCAATCACAGTCCCTGTCCATTCTAATCGATGTTGAACAACAGTTACTGAAACACGAGTCACTGCCTAGATAACGCAAGGGAAACACGGGAAGAATGTATTAACTAACCTGTACAAATGCCTAACGACTGCGCTACAATGTGCCTGAATTTACGATTACAGTAACTAAAACTCGAAATTACACCTCCTATACGAAACTCACACGCAATTTAAGTAAGAATCTACGAAGTAAACACTAAAGCGCGATGCTACAACTCTCAACTACTATAATACGACCGAGATTTATGAATTAAACAATGCAAGTACCCAAAAACACGCAAAGAAATTAAGAATTAAACTATGTAACAAATAAGTAAGCTAGGGGTATACGACTTGCTGCTGCAGCTGCTTATCCAACGGCGAAAGGGAGCAAGTATCTCACTATACAAACGTCTGCATATGTGAACCGCTTTATTTTTGTTTTCCTTAAATTGTGTGACAAGACATTCAGTACCCTTACAAATGAGATCTAAGGATGAATAAAAGTACTACTAGTACCCACACTCCTACTATTATTACTAGTGTCTCATGTGAAGTACTAAGTAATCTTACCCTAGAAAACATTAAACATATGCCAGTTACAGCTAGGTTCAAACACGATGTCTTTGGCAGTACATACTTTACTACTTAGTCCGCAGCTCGTGGTCGTGCGGTAGCGTTCTCGCTTCCCGCGCCCGGGTTCCTGGGTTCGATTCCCAGCGGGGTCAGGGATTTTCTCTGCCTCTTGATGACTGGGTGTTGTGTGATGTCCTCAGGTTAGTTAGGTTTAAGTAGTTCTAAGTTCTAGGGGACTGATGACCATAGATGTTAAGTCCCATAGTGCTCAGAGCCATTTGAACAATTCTTTACTTCTCAGCCGAGACACCAAGTTATAGGAGGTGTTTATGAATCGTAAATTTAAATTAAAAACGTCGCCTACAGTACAGTGTTGCCACATCGTGAACATTTCGAAAAAGATTTTTATTTTACCACCGTGCATAGGATTGTGTGCAATAGGCTTGTATTAAATAGACTAGGACAAAGTATTTGGTTTAGGTTTCAAAGCTTTTTGGGAATTTCCACAGTACGAACAGTATCGACATGTAACTGTTATGCACATTAAAAACTGCGATTTCTGGTATTTCTTCCTCTTCCAGTCTCGCGATTGCACTGGCGACAGTCTCTCAATTAATTACACATACAGTTTCGAATGCTAATTTATTGACCTCTGCCGTTCACTACTTTTCCTTGAACGTGTATAACAGGAAACAAAATTTCCCAGTGCGGTTAACTCTTCGGTTCGCTTGAGCGGCTGAAAGCGTACGTTTCCATCGCTAGTAGTAAGCTTTACGTGTTAGGCAACTCTTTTTCCTCCTTTTGTGAGTACTGGCGATTAATCAGATACGCAGTGACTCTGAAGCGCGATTTGCGTTATTTGAATGTCAATGCTGAAGGTATCTACATCAACGCAGCTTGCGTATTTACTGTATGCGCTTACCAGATTTTAAAATCCTTAACTTCTCCGCGGTTACTTATGAACTGATGGTACAGTTCTTGCTTGCTTAGGACGACGGCAGCGAGATTGGTGTTCCAGCTGAAGTAATATACAATCGTAGCAGATTATAATCAATCGAAAGTTGCAGTGAAAATAAAGGAAAGGCAACTACCACTCACGAGGAGGGCAAAATAAGATTTTAAAACGAATGTAAATTGGTAATTACTTGGTAATCGATTCAGAATCAGATTCACTGTTCCTTCCCAGAACGTACTGCAGAAGGTGGGAAGAGAACCCAGTACGTTGTCCTCGATGGTGAGTGTTCATCGGAGGTGAGAGTATCATCTGGAGTGCTCCAGGGAAGTGTGGTAGGTCCGCTGTTTTATATCTACATAAATGATCTTTTGAAGAGGGTGGATAGCAATGTGCGGCTGCTTGCTGATGATGCTGTGGTGTACGGGAAGGTGTCGTTGAGTGACTGTAGGAGGATACAAGATGACTTGGACAGGATTTGTGATTGGTGTAAAGAATGGCAGCTAACTCTAAATATAGATAAATGTAAAGTAATGCATATGAATAGGAAAAAGAATCCCGTAATGTTTGAATACTCTATTAGTAGTGTAGCGCTTGACACAGTCACGTCGATTAAATATTTGGGCGTAACATTGCAGAGCGATATGTAGTGGGACAAGCATGTAATGACAGTTGTGGGGAAGGCGGATGGTCGCCTTCAGTTCATTGGTAGAATTTTGGGAAGATGTGGTTCATCTGTAAAGTTTTCAGTATCCTTCTGTAGCACTTCATCTCAAACTCTTGTTTAATAATGTATACACTGTCCATTATTCACTTCCAAATGTACATTCTCAGATACTTCTTCCTCAAGTTAAGTCCAGTTTTTGATTCTAGTAGATATTTTCTGGCCT
Organism: Schistocerca nitens; assembly: GCF_023898315.1. Classification (NCBI taxonomy): domain Eukaryota; kingdom Metazoa; phylum Arthropoda; class Insecta; order Orthoptera; family Acrididae; genus Schistocerca; species Schistocerca nitens. The sequence goes on along the minus strand of NC_064615.1, from coordinate 978,889,634 downwards.
GGAATGCCCTCTTTACTTGAGATACCTGTGCTAATCTGCTTTTTACGTCCACAGTACTTGGTCCGTCTTTTCTTTTGTTTTGCTTTCAAGATAGCAGATCAGTTGACTCTCTGTCGTTGCCGGCCGGAGAGGCCAGGCGGTTCTAGGCGCTACAGTCTGGAACCCCGCGACCTCTACGGTCGCAGGATCGAATCCTGCCTCGGTCATGGATGTGTGTGTGATGTCCTTAGGTTAGATAGGCTTAAGTAGTTCTAAGTTCTAGGGGACTGATAACCACAGCAGTTAAGTCCCATAGTGCTCAGAGTCATTTGAATCATTTCTCTGTCCTTGGAGTGTCCTCTTACATAGATGGTTCTACCCAACAGTTCCAGTAATTTTTTTTTCATGTTCACTGAGGACAGCAAACTAAAATCTAGGAAATATAGACCAGCGTTTATACTTGCAATACTGTTGTCCACATCCTGCTCAACAGGAAATAGAAGCTCCCACCTTCAAAACTTAAGTGGAACTTGCAGGATTTCTGGCAGTTTCTATGGCAAAGTGAGGTCAGTCAAGTAGGGCAATGGCGAAGTATAGGTCAGTCAAGTAGGACAATAGATATTAGACAGACAGAACACGAAAGGAGTTGGAAACTGGAAAGATTCATCCTTTACTGACCATGCACTGCCTGAAAGTCATTATTATTACACTACTGGCCATTAAAATTGCAACACCAAGAAGAAATGCAGATGATAAACGGATATTCATTGAACAAATATATTATACTAGGACTGACATGTAATTATATTGTCACGCAATTTGGGTGCATAGATCCTGAGAAATCAGTACCCAGAACAACCACCTCTGGCCGTAATAACGGCCTTGATACGTCTGGGCATTGAGTCAAACAGAGCTTGGATGGTGTGTACAGGTACAGCTGCCCATGCAGGTTCAACACGATACCACAGTTCATTAAGAGTAGTGACTGGCGTATTGTGACGAGACAGTTGCTCGGCCACCATTGACCAGACGTTTTCAATTGGTGAGAGATCTGGAGAATGTGCTGGCCAGGGCACTTTGAACAGTGGACGCTACACTTCTGATTTGTTACGACCCGTGGCTCTACCCTTCATTCGATCCCAGCGAAACCCTACATTTCAGCAGGATAATGCACGACCGCATGTTGCAGGTCCTGTACGGGCCTCTCTGGATACCGAAAATGTTCGACTGCTGCCCTGGCCAGCACATTCTCCAGATCTCTCACCAACTGAAAACATTTGGTAAATGGTGGCCGAGCAACTGTCTCGTCACAATACGCCAGTCGCTACTCTTGATGAACTATGGTATCGTGTTGAACCTGCATGGGCAGCTGTACATGTACACGCCATCCAAGCTCTGTTTGACTCAATGCCCAGGCGTATCAAGGCCGTTATTACGGCCAGAGGTGGTTGTTCTGGGTACTGATTTCTCAGGATCTATGCACCCAAACTGCGTGAAAATGTAATCTCATGTCAGTTGTAGTATAATATATTTGTCCAATGAATACCCGTTTATCATCTGCATTTCTTCTTGGTGTAGCAATTTTAATGGCCAGTAGTGTCTATTACTGCACACCTATAATAGTTCAACGTTTTATTTGCTGCTCATGGTACTAGTTCAGTTTTTAAAACACACACACATTACAAATGTTTAATTAGAACTTTCACAATTATTGTACTTGAATTATTAACAGTTTCAACACTGCCCTCTTTACACCCGGCACTTGACTGTGAACTGGCATGGATGTTTGAAATTAGATTGCAAAGAACATAAAAATGATAGGAATATGGTTCTTGCATCATTTAAAAGGAAAAAAGTAAGAGCTTTACTTGAATGTGAGTTTATTTTACAATATAAAATACAAGTGGGTGTTATAATTAAAAAATAAAACACAAAAATATCGTGAATAAAAAAGTTTTACATGATCTCTCTCTTGAGTGGTGCCATTATTACTGTATCTAAATTTAAAACAAAATATCACTGGACTGTCTAATTGCAGGTGCCTGTAAACTAGAGTATTTTAATAGTGCAGATGTAGTTATTCTTTGTGTGAAAATCCTGGAAACACTGTGGGACACAAAGACCAAGGCCACAGTCCTTGCACCACCATCTACTTTTCCTTCCTGATGCGCTTACCCGTCTCTTTCTTCCCCCTGTCTGAACATACTTTGCAATACCTAGTACTATTCACCTTTGTTTGCAGTGGGTGGGACCTTCTCTGGAAAGTGCCTTGCAAATGTCCTCTCAATTTGTGAGGATGAAGCGGCTTGTTGCTGAAAAATATTTCTGCACTTCTCAGCCAATTTCCTCCCCACTCTGTGAATAAAGTCTACTAGGGATACATTCTTCCTAGTGTTCTCTTTATATAAAATAAAACTGTTGACAGTTGACACCATAAACAAGTGGAAAAACAGCTTTTACCAACACTTCAAAGTTTTTCGGGAAAACGCATAATAGCTGGAGAACTGATCTGCTCTGTCAACCAAAGCTTTATTCTTATTGTAATCAATAGTAACGTCTGGTTTTACAATTTCTGCTATTCCACCTTTGGCCCTCACTTCAATTCTAGTGCTGGTAGACTTATGCTTTGTGTAAAGACAAAAAACATCTCGTTTTGACTTCCACTTCACTGCCAAGAGATGGTGTTTCCTTTGAAAATCTTTCTTTTTTGGGTTTAGTGTTCTGAATATTCGTCGCAAGCCTTTCCTGTTTTTCATTACAGTTCCCACTCCAAGAGCTTTATTTTCCCACAACATGTCCAAACGAGATGGACTGGTGTAGTACCTATCCATATAAATCCAATGTCCTTTGCCAAAGTACTGTGAACAGAACCTTTTTACAAGGCCCTGGGTACTATTGTCAACACTGCCCGCAGAACCTGTATATACATCACAGTTCAGCATATAACCAGTTGATGAATCGCAGAGAGCATACAATTTTATTCCATATTTATTGGGTTTGTTTTTCATGTATACTCTGAAGCTTGTTCTACCACGAAAGGGACACATTCCCTCATCTATTGTCAGATTTATGCCTCGACGAAAACTAATTTTGCGTTTATTCACAAAGAAATCAAACAAAGGCCTCACTTTGTGAAGTGGGTCGTGCTTTTCTTCGCCTCTGCTAATGAACGTAGCACTGTCATTCAAGTGTAACATCGACAATGTAGCGCAAAATCGATCGCGACTCAACAATTTACTCGCAAATCCTATCTGCGGAAACAGGTCTGTTGACCAATAATCACTGATTTTTGACAATTTGACGACGCACATATTCAAAATAATACTGAGAGGCCAGTAAATCTCTCGCAATTTTACTGCAGACCACTTATGCCAAACAGAGTTTATTTTCAGGCTACCATTGCGTTTCATTGTCGTAATAACGTTACCAGTGTACAGATTCGTTTGACTTTTGATGAGCCGAATAAGGTCGTCATCAAAGAAATAACTAAAATATCGAATCTCAAAAGTGGCTTCTGAAAAATGCGATGCTACGCCGACAACTTCCTGGAAATCCGGCAGTGCTGGCTGATCGTCTAGTTCCGAACAATCTTGCTCTTTGTGCTCAGTGAGACAGACACGAGCAGGTACCACAGATGGTGACTGATGGTCTGTACTAAAAGGTACTAAATGCAAGTGAAGTAATGAACATTACTCACAATACAAAATGTGGTAATGAACTCTTCCCTTTATGAACAATTGAGACATATACACAGCTGAATCGTCACTTGTAGTTTCGTCTGGAGAGTACGAATCCTCTGTCAGAATCGTCAATTTCAGATCCTGCATCTCCATAAATAATATCTAAGATCTCTGCCTCCGTCAACTTGCTGCGCGATATTTCCACGGTCGTAAACACCTGTGAATGAACTGCAGGTAACTTCGTCTTTGCAGTGCTCACAGCCGCTCCCAGGATGAGATAGCCGGTAAGTGCTTGCCTCTTGCGGAAGAAGAATGAAATACCTCATCATTAGTTGACGAAACTGCTAAATGCGCTTACGGAGCCAAATCAAGGCTCGCCCGTACGGTATACGGGCGCCGTCGCCTACGTCAGGGCGATCGCGCCCGTACGGCGTACGGGCACCGTGCTGTAAGTGTTAATATGTCAGATATTATAATTACGAGATAAGTCAAAACAGATTCCGCAGAAACACAGAACATACATTGTAAGGGAAATGATTTTTTTTTCTTTTTTATTACCGCGCCGTGTGGTCGCGCGGCTTCAGGCGCCATGTCACGGATTGCACGGCCCCTCCCGCTGGAGGTTCGAGTCCTCCCTCGAGCATGGGTGTGCGTCTGTTGTTCTTTTAGTTAGTTTAAATAGTGTGTAAGCCTAGGGACCGATGACCTTAGCAGTTTTGTCCCTTAGGAATACACACACATTTGAACATTTTTTGTTTATTTTTATTTAGTATCTTCAAACAAAAATACGATTAGATTGACAGTCAGATAACTACAACAGTTAATATTATATTAAGTCAATCGTTTGTATTTAGTTTCTTTGGTTTGGCGTCAACATAGCAGAGGCGTATGTCTGTGGCAGGTAGTTAATAGGGATATCTCACTGTTGAGTAATTCTAATTGAGAGCTCACGGATAATAGTTTCAACGCCAAATTAGTTGTAATAATTCTTGTATATGGCACATTGAGAAATGATGGTCCGAACTGTTTCAACTGAAAATGAGTGCAACAAGTTCTAATGATTGTTGTGTAAAAGATGAACAGCAAAGGGAATGTGTAATAAATGGGAGATAAATGCAACATCTACTTTGATTCATAACTGTATAATGAGAATCACATTCCTTGGATTTTCGCAAGTTCTATGTCGGTTTTTAGCACTGTCAGTAACCACAAGTCTGCAGGTGTCACTGCGTTGGTACTATGCATGGTAATGGCCTTTTTTATTTTATTTATTTTTTTATCTGTTTCGTTGAAATCTTGCAACTTGCTACTTAAAAGGGAAAGACACCAAATCGAATTTAATCCCACATGGTTTCTACCACTGAAAAAAGACAGAAAAAGTCATTTCTGATAGTGACCTGCAAAGATTTTTGTTTTTTTTTTTTCTTAATGAAACGAAAAACGACGAACAGAACCGCAAGAATGAAATAAACTCTCCAACAAAACACCTGAAAAGGGACTATGACGAAAATACCAAGAGTATGAGTTAGTAATAACAACAGAACAGATATAGAAATAGATGCCCGTTTATCAACAGCAAACAAGACACTTTTTAATTTCATCAAAGTTCTAAGAAATAGATCACTTAGCAGTAACTTCAAAATCCGCTTATATCGACCATTATACCTGTGATGTTATAGGGATGTGAAACAGAAATATTTAGAAAGAAAGATGAAGAAAAACTTAATATTGGAAAGGGAAGTACTAAGGAAAATTTTTAGACCTGTATACGACGTAAATAACATGGAATGGAGAATAAGAAGAAATGAAGAATGAAGAGGGTTGTACAAACACCGTAACATCGTCGAAGTGCTCAAGAGGAGAAGATTGAATTGGGCAGGCCATATAGCAAGAATGACAGAGAATAGACTACCTAGAATGGCATTCAGCAGAACAATAGATGGAACGCGAGGAAGAGGGAGACCCAGAATCAGATGGCGGGATAACATTCAGCAGGACACAACTAGGATGAACAGCAACAGCAACTGGACAAACAGCGCATTGGACAGGCAGAAGAGGAAGAGGGTCATAAAGCAGGCGCATGGTCGATAAGGCCCTTGCCACATGTAAAGTAAAGTAAGTAAATCACTTAACACCTTTCTTTTATTGTTTTTCCGGTCAGACAGAAAAGGTCTGCACACTTCATACAACTCATTGGCGATTAAATACCAGGTACAGCATACTTTCAAAAACTTCACGATGGGGTAGCATCCTTTGCCACGTCCAAAGGGCCGTAACCTCACATTGATAAAAGGCACAAGGGACTGGGTCGTATCCACCCCGCACCATGTAAGGAAGGCCAACTGTCGGTGGAGCCAACTCCAGTGTCTGTGTCCGCAGGCGACCAACCGCTGACAATGTATCCGTTTCATGGTAACCATGGTAACGACTGCATCGGTCTGTCTCACTAATGCCAATGCGAAAAAGTCGAACATTGGTGAGGACAGAGTTATGAACGACTTGGTACCACGAAGACGCCACTTCCATCTGAAATACAGGTAGGTTGACTTTGGACCAAACAAGCTTCCAATCCGTCTCTGGCGATAGGGACTCCGCAGAGGAAACACGATTTGGAATCGTCCGGCGACATAAGAGCAGTTTGACAGCAGAGAGATGCGACCGGGAAAGAATATCAACCCCAAATAACAGATATCAAGTAAAATAATACACGAATATGCCTTAGTTTATTGTTTATCCTACTATTGGTAGGTCGGAGACAGGCTAAAAGGCGAGCTGTAAGTGATCGGGGGACGAGAAGATACGTTAAAACAGTGCGTCGAAGAAATAAAACAGACGCCTGGACCCGAACATCGGGTAGCCCAAACCTCCAATCAGCAGGTGTCTCGCCATAAATTCATAGCACACCCAAAAAACAGAGTTCCTCCATGTAAACTTGCCTGATAAGCGTTGTAGCTTTCGGGACATCATTGCATGAAGCTGAAAAATTTTGGCAATAAAATAGGTTTTGCTCAACACGTAAGTTTCCAAGATCCGAACTTTAAGAAGTAACGAGATGGAGCGACGCACGTATTCAAGGATCGCTCCTTGAATCCCTTCGATGATGTACTTGCAATTTAACCGCAGCCATCTTCATCGGACAACGATCAATTATAACGCCCAACGATCGATTTATTACACAAATAGAGATTACAGTAATGAGAACACACCTAAATTCCAATACTGAATAAGGGAAAATCTTAGACGTTTTATCTTACAGTTCAAATACCTGCCCAAACCTTTGAAAGGTTTTTTGTACTTTCCTTCTCTCTTTCTCTGCTTGCTGTTGGTGTCCATAGTGGAGCGTCGGCCACGAAACAGCCAAGATTCCACATACTCTGAAGGGTCGAAACGAGTCAGTGGTGTGCCATTACACTTGATAAAAAGTAGTGAAGAAACAGTTTTAGTCAACAGAGAGTCTCTGCCATTATTAATGATCAGATTCACATACACCAGCTGAAGTGTCATGATGGCAGTTGTCAACGGAACATAATTTGTGGTATACTTTGCCTTCTCCGAAGTTCTCTATTTGTCAAAAACACACCTACGAATTGCTTTAATCATGTCTAGTTTGTTCAACTCAAAGCGAGCTCTAAGTGTCTCAACATCTTTTTCCCCAAAATTTATATCGTACCTCATCACAAAGTCTGCTGTTCTGATTTTTTTTTTTTCGTCAAAGGTAACGGTACGGAGTACCGCCGCTTACCGTCGCAAATAAAGCATAGATTTACAGACTGCTGATTAGCAAACTTATAAACAAAATAATTAATGAAATACTAAAACTCGAAAAAATTATGAAATAATATATACTACAAATAACACATTCCAGAGGAAAACTCTCAACTGCTGCAAAGAACTCCTGTACAGAATAGAAGCTTTGTGCCAGAAGTAAATCTTTGAACTTCTATTTGAGTACTCCGGGTTTCTGTTCTGCTGGAAGCCTATTGAAACCTGCTAAAAAGTGCACACGCTTCCGCACAGTGCTTAAGGAAGAGTTATCCAGGTGTATATCGCTATTTCCTGTAGTGTTCACCGAATGAATGTTGCAATTTCTTCTGAATGAGGCAATATTGTCAGCAACAAATCCCATTATTGACTATACACTGAGGTGACAAAAGCCATGGGTTACCGTCTCGGACCTCCTTTTGCCTGGCGTAGTGTAGCAACTCGATGTGACATAGGCTCAACAAGTCATTGGAAAGACCATTGAAGAAATATTGAATCATACTGGCTCTATAGCCATGGCAATGTTAGATTAAGGGGTGGTCGGATGCCCTTCCTGCCGCCACCCCGTACCCCCCAGGATGGAATTAGTGTACCCCAACTGTCTGTGACTAGTGTAATCCATGGAATAATGCGAAAGTATTCAGATGTCTGCGAGCCATGTAACTGAGGCGGTACGTGGGGACCAGCCCGGTGTTCACTTAGGGGGATGTGGAAAACCGCCTAAAAATCACATCCAGGCTGGCCGGCACACCGACCGTCGTCGTTAATCTGGGCGGATTCGATCCGACGCTGGCGAACCTTCCCGAGTCCACGAAGCAGCGCATTAGCGCTCTTTTTTTGTTTTTGGGAGAGTAAAAGTTCTTCAAGGTACCAGTTAAACATATACAAATGAGTGTTAGGTAAACAAATTATTAGAATAACATTAAATACAACAAAATATAACATATCCTGTTTTCCTTTTTTTTGTTTTTTTTTAATAATTTTTAGTGAACAAACTAAAAGTACATATATATTCACTATGCAAGAATTCTTCAAGGTACCATTGAAACATATACAAATGACTTAGTTATACAAAAAAATATTAAAATGAAAAACATTAAATACAACAAAATACAACATTCTGTCTTCTTCCATTTTTTTAAGTTTGTTTTTGTTTTTGTTCGATGCATGAGAACGTGGATAAGGGTGTTGCATCATGTGACAGGTAGGCATGGTACACCCCAACTTTGAGGGGGGTCAAGGAAGACGCTGCAGAGAAACCGACAAAAGTTTGTCGGTAAGATGGTTTTCGGGTGAGGGTGCTATGCGCGGTCACAACTTTGTACCAGAAGTCAAAGACTGTATGCGGACCACTCTGAAAGAGGTATTCTTAAGCCTGTCCTCGAAACCAGATTAGGGTATGGTGCTTAGCAAGAGGGTAGTGAAATGTCTGGGGCAACAACAGGAAATCCGGGGTTACCGTCGTTGGCGGTGCACGGAGGTAAAAGCCCACGATTCGTTGGATGAGGAGCCATACGTTTTGTTTCAGGGGGCACGTAAGACGGTGCTCGTCGGTGTCTTCGAGCTGACAGTCAGGGCAGAGTGGGGAGGTGGCCAGTCCTATGCGATAAAGTCGACTATTAGTCGGGAATTTTCCATAGACTAAAACATACCAGAGTGCAGACACAGACGACGGTAAAAAGGGTGCATGCACACACCCCTAAACCGTGCGCCAGTTAATGTCAGGATGCTGTAGCACCATGGGGTCGCAAGGGCTGGACAGCATAAACAAACGATAATAATCTTTTGTACGGTGAGGATGGGTGACTGGAAGATCGGCCCGAACGTAGCTGAGTTCTATGAAACAATTGGCGACGTGGTACAATAATGGAGAAATAGGTGCCACATTGATCGGTGGATCGAGAGAAGCTGGTCGGAGGATATCTAAGAGACTGCGTGTTAAGGACGGGACCGGCCCCTGCCAGTGCCGCAACAGAGTGTGGACAAAGAGTGCAGAAGATCGTGCCCGCACGTTGACGAGTCCGAGGCCACCTTTTGCAGGAGGCAGTGTTAGAGTGTTGTAGCGGACTTTGAAAAGTGCCCCTGCTGACACGAAATATCCAAAGGCTGATTGGATGCGGCGGCCAAGGAGTAACGGCATTGGAAGGATCTGGGCGACGTGTACCAGTTTAGGGGCGACATACATGTTGACATAGGACACACGTTGGAGTTGGTTTAAGTTACGGTGCACTTGACCGCGGACATGGTGCCGAATCGACTGCAAAAGCCGCCGGTAAGCCAGGGCCACTGTGCGGTGTGTGGAGCTCGTAAATTCGATACCCAAGTAACGAAGGGTGGCACTGACTGGGAGTGGGGTCGGCACCATAGCCGGGAGGCCGCGCCCAATGTGCATCATAGTTGATTTACGGACGTTAAGAATGCTACCAGAAAGACGTCCATACCGGTGGATCCATTGGATGGCGTCATTGAGTTCCGTGGAGGAGCGGGTGAGAAAGAGGAGATTGTCCGCATAAGCCCTACAGTGAAAGGTGTAGTCACGCAAAGTGAGGCCCTGCAGTCTAGAGGTAAGTCCAGTGATGAGGGGCTCAAGTGCAATGGCATATAATAAAGTAGACATAGGGCATCCTTGACGCACAGAGTGGCGTATAGGAATCGGTCCTACAAGCCTCCCATTGACTTGTACCATCGAGACCGCGGGATGTAGTAACCGGCGAATGGCATCGACAAAAAGCAATGGGAACCCCATACGTTTCGCCACCATGAGGAGGAATGGGTGCCGAACGCGATCAAAGGCACTCGTGAAATCGACGGATAGCAGTGCTGCACGAAGGCGACAAACCGACGCCAGTGCAATGAGGTCACGGCATTCTCCTAGGGCTGTTTGTAAGGTGGCCCCACAACCACGTGCAGTCTGCTCAGGTGAAAGGACCGTAGGTAAGACGGTGCGTAAGCGCGCTGCTAAGAGCCGTGCATAGATTTTATAGTCTGCATTCAGTAATGTAAGGGGGCGATATGCAGAGACATGAGACCCTCCCTTCGGTTTAGGCACAGGTAGAAGAATGCCAGTGACGAATTCAGGTGGAATTGGGAAGGACGGAGTAAAGAGTTCCTGAATCATTTCCGTCCAGCGAGGAAGCATTAACGTGGTGAACGCCCGGTAAAACTCCACTGGGAGACCATCTGGTCCGGGTGATTTGTTCTTGGCCCCTTTGTTGATCGCATCTACCACCTCTTCTGCGGTGATTGCAGACATCATGGACGTTGACTCCGCTACGGTGAGGGTCCGATCAGGGGAAGGACGGAGATCATCAGGAATGGGCGTCGCCATCGGTTCATCATCATAAAATTGGCGATAATGTTCAGCAAAGGCAGACACCACTGCCGCCTTTGTTGTGTGGTGAACACCATCGGAGGTCGTGATGTTGGGGACAAAAAGTCGACGTCGACGACTATGGTCGGATGCGGCATGGATTGTGGATGGGATTTCGTCGTGGAGGAGGTCTTGTCGTCGGGAACGCACCACGACACCATGCAGTCGTGCACGCTGAAGAGAGAGGAGACGAGCTTCAGTACGCTGTCGTTCCTTGTGGGTGTCAGGTGATGGAGGGAGCGCATCGAGCTCACGGAGGACGGCGTAGTGAAAATTTGTGGTGTCTCGATGCCATGCTGCTGCTTCCTTGCCACATTGTATCAAGGCCTTTCTGATCGCAGGTTTGGCACATTTGAGTCACCAATGGAACGTGGATGTGTACTGCGGAAGGCGTCTTTCGCAAGACGCCCATGTAGTGGCAATACATTGTCGGCAGTGTGGATCATTAAGGAGGGCGGTATTAAGCTTCCAGTAACCTCTGCCGCGCCACACTGACTGAGGTGGCAGAGCCAGGGAGCAAATGACGGCGCAGTGATCCGAAAATGCAAGGGGCCAACGTTCAGCTTGGGCGACTTCATTGCCAAGGTGGGCAGAGACATAAAACCGGTCCAGTCTGCTCGCAGAATGTGCTGTATAATGCGTAAAACCGGGGGTATTGCCATGAATTTTCTCCCAAACGTCCACTAGATGAAAATCTTCGATTAAGGTGAGCAGCGCCGGGCATGGCGAATAACCAGGCACTTGGTCCTGCGGATGGAGGACACAGTTAAAATCGCCTCCCATGATAAGGCGATCATAGCGTCCAGAAAACAGGGGCGCCACGTCATGTCCGAAGAAAGTGGACCGCTGCCGACGGTTCGTGGAGCCAGACGGAGCGTAGATATTGATGACGCGCGTGTCGAAGATGGTAACAGCCATGCCTCTTCCACAAGGAAGGATTGTTGTGTCGTTGAGTGGGATTCCTTCGCGTATGTAGAAAGCCACTCCACGACCTGATTGATCACATGTGGAAGTGTATGAGTCGTAGCCGTAGACTGGTGGTAGGGTGGCAACGCGTACTTCCTGAAGACCTGTTCGGCGGCAAGGTTGTCAGGTGGGACGTCCGCACCGTCCATAGGTGACTGGGACGGTGGGACGTGCCGATCGGAAGGACCGGGCGACGGACTGGACGAAACTGTAGACGTGGCAAGAGCCGCTGCGTAAGTGACCAGTAGGGCGGTCATCGTGGGTGTGACGGACGCTTCCGACAACGGGAGCTGCGCGACACGCCGTTGAATGCATTCAGACCGTAGGTGACCTTCTTTCCCGCAACCGGAACAGGTCCGAGGTTGGCCGTCGTACATTATAATGGCACGGCAGCCTCCGATACGTAGATAGGAAGGCACGCGTTTCTGCAACTCGATGCGGACCTGTCTAACACCGTTTAAAACGGGATAGGTTTGAAATTGTACCCATCGTTCGGCAACATGTTCCAGAACGTTGCCATAGGGACGGAGCGCCTCGATGACGACGTCTGCAGGTAGTCTGAACGGCAGTTCGAAGATCCTTATCGTCCGTGTCCCGAGACCTGCGTGATCGACGGTAACGGATCCGACGTTTCCGTCGGAATGACAGAAGCGCAGTCCACGTTTTGCCTCTTGAAGCACCTTGTCGCACGCCGCATCGTTTATCATTTTGACGTAGACGGTACTGCTAACTATGGACAAGTGGATACCAATTAGATCCGTTGGTGCTATCTTAACTTCATCGCGTATAAATCGTTCTACCTCCAGGGCCTTGGGTCGGGCGAAGTCGGAACAAAAGTTGAAACGTAATGTCTTCTTCCGATAGTTGTGCGCCATGGTGGTCTAGAAGGGAAAACGGCACTTACAGCGGCCGAAGTAAACACAAACACACCGTGCGCGCCTCGCCCGCAGCGCTCTGGCGCGTGACCGCCTCGCAGCACTGCCGGCGGCAGACTGCTCTCGGCTAACGTGGCGGGTCGTAGTCACGTCGGGTGATCTGGGTGGCCAAATCATTCACTCGAATTGGCCAGGACGTTCTTCAAACAAATCGCAAACAAATGAGGCCTGGTGACACGGCGCATTGTCATTCATAAAAATTCCATCATTGTTTGGGAACATGAAGTCCACAAATGACTGAAAATGATCACCAAGTAGCCGAACATGACCACTTCCAGTCAATGTCGCTTCAGATGGACCAAGGGATTCCATGTAAACACAACTCACAACGTTATGGAGCTTGCACAGTAACTTGTTGACAACTTGGCTCCATGCTTTCGTGTGGTCTGCGTCACATTCGAACCCAGCCGTCAGCTGTTACCAACTGAAATTGGTACTCATCCGATCAGGTCACGGTTTTCCAGTCGATATGCTCACGAACCCAGAAGGGCGCTGCAAGCGATGTCGTGTCGTTAGCAAAAGCATTCGAATCGGTGGTCCGCTGCCATAGCCATTAACGACAAACTTCGCCGCCCTGTCCTAACAGATACATTCGTCGTACGCCCCACATTGATTCCTGTCTTACTTCTCGCAGTGCTGCTTGGCTCAAATGGCTCTGAGCACTATGGGAATTAACTTCTGAGGTCATCAGTCCCCTAGAACTTAGAACTACTTAAACCTAATTAACCTAAGGACATCACACACATCCATGCCCGAGGCAGGATTCGAACCTGCGACCGTAGCGGTCGCGCGGCTCCAGACTGTAGCGCCTAGAAGCGCTCGGCCACTCTGGCCGGCGCAGTGCTGCTTGGCTGTTGACGCTGACAACTCCATGCAAACGCCGCTGCCCTTGGTCGTTAAGTGAAGGCGGTCGGTGATGCCTCAAATTTGGTGTCCTCGGCACACTCTTGACACCGTGGATCTCGGAATATTGAATTCCCGAATGATTCCCGAAAAGGAATGTCCCTTGCGCAAAGCTCCAACTACCATTCCGCGTTAAAAGTGTGTTAATTTCCGTCGTGCGGCCATAATCACGTCGGAAACCTTTTTACGCAAATCACCTGAGTGAAAATCACAGTTTTGCCAATGCACTGTCGTTTTATACCTTGTGCACGCGATACTACCACCATCTGTATATGTGCATATCGTTATTCCATGACCTCTGTGTATGTTCACCGACGCCTGAGTTAGAATACTGAGAAACCTGAACAAAGGCCTACACGAAGTTCGCGAACTGCCACCGCAGATGTCCGACCGCCCTCCTCCAAGCCAGGAATATTCTTGATAGTAACTTAAGAGTTGCCCGAAAATGTAACAGCATACGAGATATTAGGTCTACAACTTTGCTTCCCCCGTTTTGCAATGAACGGCAGTAGTGGAAAGTAGTGGTGCGTTTGTCGTCAGTGTCATACAGTAAGCTTGGGCATTTGAGAACATAACGCCATCAAAATATCAGTCGATTTCTGATTGCATCATAAAGTTATTCTTGACTGAATACGTTAACCACAAGCTGCGACATCGTCGCGAAAAAACAGTAACCCGTATACGTAATAAGTTTCCTTTAATTTACGTCTATGGTCACAAACATTTTGTTAACAGATTACCGGTTTCTGTCTTTAATGACCATCATCAGATGTGTTTCATAAAAACAAAGTCCTGATGTACTGCAACCATAGTGGCATCGTCAAATGTTAAATGCGGAATCAGCACCAGCATCGTCAAATACATATAAATAACATCACATGCACGAGTCATGTAATCAGTAATAGGGTCAGGAGAAATACGTGATACATCGTTCAGTGGGAAGTTCCATCTGCCATGTACTTCATTGTGGTTTGCAGATTATTTATGTAAATATACGGTCCTAAAACGCGGACTTGTAAAATTCTTAAAATTCTAAAGTTCACATGGCGTCTTGCATCGGTTACAAGCAACGCAGGCATGCTAGGTTTGTTATCAGCATGCATAGGGTCAGCGGGCGTCAAACATATATTGGTAGCACCGAACGTAAACAGATTAATCACAGAGTGGCATCGCTAGAGGGGGGACCCCCTGAATCCCCGACAACTTCGTCTGTGAATTCGACTACTTGGAAACATTTGCTCCTATATCGCGGAGACTTTCCTTTTATTTTTCGCCTTAAGCAATGAGGTTTGTGAAATATTTCAGAAGTAATATTCATAACGGTAGTTTGAAGACGACAGAACGTACTCAAAAACAATTTACTTCAACATATACACCGATGAGTCAAAACATTGTGACCACCTGTTTAATAGCGTGTTGTTCCACTTTTCAAACACAGTACAACAGAGATTCTGCCTGGAATGGATTCTACAAGTCCTCGACAAGATTCCAGAAGTATGTGGCACCAGATGTCTACGCACAGGTCAGCAATTCCAGCCAATTACGGAATGGTGATTTAAGGGCAAGCAGCTGGTGCCCGGTATGTGTTCCAATGGGTACTGAGTAGGCTCGTTTGCTGGCCAATACATCAATGTGAGTTCACTATAATGCCCCTCAAACCACTGTACCACGATTCTGACCTTACAACACGCACGGTTAACCCGATGGAAGACGTCATCACCGAAGGGAGAGACTTCAGGCACAAAGTGATGCAGGTGGTCCGCAATAATGTTCACGTAGTTCACTACTGTCATGATGCCTTCCATTACCTCAACAGATCCCATGGAAACCCAACTCGGTGTACCCCATAGCATAATTCTGCCCTCACTGGCCTGCATCTGCGGCGCGGTGCATGTTTCGTGCAGGTATTCGCCTGGGTGACGGCATGGTAGAACGAAACCATGGGCCTGGTGAAACAAGAAATTCGATTTATTCGACAGACGACACTTTTCTACTCATCTACGGTGAAAACTGAGTGATGCTGTGCCTGCTGCAGTCATAACTGATGGTGTCGTTGGGTAAACACGGTAACAAGTAAGGGTGGTGTGATGTGGATCTCCATGTTCAATGTTGACCTTTGAGCGGTGTGCTCCAGAACATGAGCTTCGCTTTGCCTTCAGATCTGCCACAGATCGCTGTCTACCCTGGATTACACGGTCTGGGATCCTCCGTTTTGTGATGAGAGATGGTCCTGCAATACCACACGCCCTAATGGTGATCTCACCGGTCTTCAACCACTTGCCATAGGTGCTGACGAGAGCAGTACGCCAATAAGCCACCAGCTTCGCCATTTCATAGATTCTCGTTTCGAGCCGCAGCGCCACATCAATGTGCCCTCTGTCAGACTCGCTTATATCAGCGGAGTTCTTCATTTGTGGCCCTTATCTTCGCTATAATGACTGTGCATTCATTTCTCTTCTGCTTAAAATCTTTCCTTAATGCATCATGTGCCCGCAGCAGCACCAGGAGGCATTCAAGCTCGCGGTGAGCAGTGGTCATAATGTTTTGGCTCATTGGTGTATATTACCGTTAACATTATTGTTATTATTATTATCAGTCATTCCGCCTTAAGGAGATCGCTAAACACAAATAGTTTTTATGGATTTCTTTATTTCTTCTTTCTTCCCACAAATCTTTCAAATATTCTGTGTTTTTCTTGGTCTGTCTACCTTCGTCCATCCTGCGTATTTGTCCACAGTCCCTTCCATTCCTTTTCTAATTTCGTTTGTAAACGTCTCTCTGTTTGTACAGTTCTTTTGCCGGTCTCTTCATCCAAATCCCCTCTTTCTCAACTGGCCCGTAGACCTTTCTCACTATTTCCCCTCTTGTTTTTCTTTCTCCTTTATTTTCGTTCTTCCCTTGCTTGTCATTGTTTCTGAGGCGTTCAAGGTTTCTGGTAAGGCTGCTGTATTAGAGTGTCTTAATCTGGCACTGATGGAGATACTTCTTATTTTGTACTGGTTCCATGTAAGTCTGTATGCTTTCTCTAGTCTGGTATCTCGTCTTCACTGAATGTCGAGTTCAGTCCTGTTTTCTGTATAATCTCTCCCAGATGTTTTAAACTTTCTTCTTTTGTTACCTGTCCATACTTAGTTTCCAGTGGGTGTCTGTCTGTTGATTTTGTGACCATGGGCTGCGTTTTTCATATACGATTTGCAGTCCTTATTCGACAAGGATTTCGTTTAGTGTCTGTAGATGTGTTTTGGCTTCTTTTCTACTATTTGTTTTTGTGGCTATACCATCAGAAAGGCTAGATATTTGTTGACGGTTCTTCCCTTGTGTCTCTCCATCTTTACCCTACTGACTCCTTCATCCCATGTACAGAATGGGTGACAGGTCACCTCCCTGTCTCACACCTGCCTTGATATCGAAAGATTCAGACATCGCTCCCACGAATTTTACTTTAGATGTTAATATTTTCTGGATTATATGTTATATACGGGGTGTTCCACAAAAGGGTTTATATTGTTTGAAATTTAATAACTGATGAGGTATTAATGATAACCTGATCCAACTGTGATTATATGGGGCCCTCACGACCAGCAAGCGAAGCCAGTCTCTTTTTTTTTTGTTTATTTCGTCCAGTACTTATACGTAAACAAGATGGCTGGAAACTTGTCCTTGGAACAAAAAAAGTAAATTTTAAAGTGTTACTGGAAAAGTGAAACGTTGAAGAAGAGCAGAGACGATGGCGGGCAGAGTTTGGTACTGCGCCACCGTCACCTGTAACAATAACGAAATTACGCGACAAGTTTGGGAGGGAAGCAAGTGTGGGTGATCTATAGAAGGGGCGGTGTGGCAGGAAGAAATCAGTGGCGGACAAGAAAGGGGTGGATGCAGTGGAACAAGCTTTTATAAGATCCCCAAAGAAGTTCATACGGGAAACAGCTTGTAAATCAGGTGCACTCAAATTAAGTAATCAACGAATTTTAAAACAGACAAGGGGGAAACCCTACATTTGAGTAGGGTACTAGTACATGGAATAAGTTCACAGGTATATGAGTGGCTCGAAGACTTCACAAATAACAGAACCCAGTATGTTGTCCTCGACGGCAAGTGTTCATCAGAGACAAGGGTATCTCCAGGAGTGTCTCAGGGAAGTCTGATAGGACCGCTGTTGTTCTCTGTATACATAAATAGTTTGGCTGACAGGGTGGGCAACAATCTGCGGTTGTTTGCTGTTGATGCTGTTGTAAGATGTCGTGGTCTCCTGACCTTCATTGCTTACATATTCCGCCCTCACAATCATATTCCGCACATCAAGAATCTTCATTCGAACCCTAACTCGATAAGATAAAGTCAATGTTGTATGAATTAATGTAAACGATATGCAAATAACTAGTAAATCGCAAGTGCGCACAGAGATTGAAATACTCGAGGCTGGCGTACACACACACATTCAAGACATAATGGTCACAGAAGCTTTTAGTTCGGGAGAGGAAAACCGCACGCCAGGAGGCCGGTCCCTTCGGAGGATGAGTCAACCTATCTACATCGGCTGGCGACCGCCTATAGAGCAGACAGCGTTTGCCCGAGTGAAAGGGAGAACGACCCCGTGTTCGGCTTAAAAGCAAATTCCGCTACATTGTGTGGGAGCGCCCAGCCTACACATTCTTAATAAACATAGCACGCAGTTTCAGAGGTTTTCACAGGGAGACAGCAAACGCCAAACGCCAATGCTACAGATTTCCGGATTGGTCGCCTTAAACCAAACGTCATTCTCCCGTTTTAGAAGAGCAATGCTGATTGGCAGACGATATTCCTGACGCCTTGAGCTGAAGGAGTAATGGAAGAGACCGAAAGATATAGCCCTTCACGTCTGGCGTGGAGAGGGGCCGTCCTGCTGTCGCTCTTCGAGCGAGAACACATAACGAAAGCATGTGCGCTCGTACATGTACTCAAAGAGCGAGGAACAAGTCTCTCCTCAGTAGTTCACTGGGAGAGCACCTCTGTCGAGAGCGAATCGGAGTGCGACTCTATATTGAGTCCTTGCGATTAAGCGTTATTCACTGTTTTGGCCAACACACTTATTGTGCGGTGTGGACAGAGTTAAACGCCTGCGAGCGAATTTTTGAGTGGCATCGTGGTGGACTGGTTATCTGACTGGTGTACCACGCCAATAGTTAGATTAGGGGCGAATAGGAGTCCTTGACTTCATCAAGGCATAGGGAGAGTTTGATTGGCGAAGGTCAGTCCAGATAAAACGAGAGTTATGTTATTTGTCAGCAGCGAGTGGCGCAGACAGCAGTAATCGCAGCATACGGTATTGTGCACTACAGCTCTTGGGAGCCCCATTTCCTCCACAACAGTACACTTCACTGCATTTCACACGCGACAGCCTCGACCATACCTAGAAAACATTCTAACGGATAATTATTCAAGTTGAGTTGGCGCGGCTCTCAGCCATTCTGCCAAGTCAATAACAATCTTAAACTTTGTATAGAAATTTCATTAGCGAATCCTATCCTTAAGAGGTAACTTCACATTCCGCAAAGAACCTGGAAATAACTTGTTCAGTTCATAACTAAAAGTTCCATTGTGATTTCTCAGAATTTTTACAAAAAAAAATATTTTTCGTTAGTTTCATGTCCTTCTTACACTAACTAGCACTACTCCGGTACCCCACTAGCTACGTAAGAAATTTTGTGAATTTTTATGTCATTTCCTTACAGCGGACGACTGCAGAAGATATTTATTGCTGAAAGTTTTTCAGGCATTTCTCTTTAGAACGTTAGGAGCGTCTATCTGACTTCTGTAGTAGTGTGGGGGTGGAAATTGCATCGTGCAGGAGCCACAGGGTAAAGGGTACATCTCAGACTAATCCGTTGCGCAGAATGACAGAATAGCACCCACACGTCGCTAACACTGTGGTGTACGGTAAGATGTGGAAGTTGACTGACTGTAGGAAGATACAAAACGACTTAGACAAAATTTCTGGTTTGTGTGATAAATGGCAGCTAGGTCTTTATGTGGAAAAATGTCAATGCTGATGAGTAGGAAGAACAAACTTGCATTATTCGGATATAGTATTACAAGTGTCCTGCTTGACACAATCAATTCGTTTAAATATCAGGAGGGTAAATATGATATGGAACGAGCGTGTGAGAACTGTGGTGGGGAAAGTGAATGGTCGATTTTGGTTAACGGAGAGAATTTTAGGAAAGAGTGGTTCATCTGTAAAGGAGGCCGCATATAGGACGGTGGTGCGACCCGTTCTTGAGTGCTGCTCGAGTGTTTGGGATCCGTACCATGTCGGATTGAAGGAAGACATCGAAGCAATTCGGGCTGCTAGATCTGTTACCGGTAGGTTCGAACATCACGTAAGTTATACGGAGATGCTTCGGGGACTCAAATGAGAATCCCTGGAGGATAGGCGACGTTCTTTTCGAGAAACACTACTGAGAAAATTTAGAGAACCGGCATCTGAAACTGTCTACCAGGCTATTCTACTATCGCCAACATACACTGCGCGTAAGGACCACGAAGATAAGATACGAGAAATTAGGGTTAATACGGAAGCGTATAGATAGTCGTTTTTCCCTCGCTTTATTTACGAGTGGAACAGGAAAGGAAATGACTACTGTTGGTACAGGGTACCATCCGCAACGCACCTTGTGGAGCATCTGCATAGTTGTAGATGTAGATGAAGACCATTTCTTTCAATAAGAAGGTGGATCGCGATATTACTGTCGTGACGCGTGGCATTTCCTGGATGAAACAATTTGTTGAGAGATGGATACGCCGACGAGGAAATGTTGAGTTTCTACCCAGATCTTCCGATCTAAAGCTGTTGGACTTCTTTCTGTGGGGAACTCTGAAGGACATCGTCTACGCCACAAAGCCACGTACGCTGGATAACATGAGAGACGCGAATGTGACTGACAGTGAACTCGCCATTCCAATGGCAACTATAAAGGCATATGTCTCGAACTAATCAGCAGCGTTGCAGACGCTGTACTGCTTTCGATGGAAGCCATTTTGAACATCGTCCACAGTGATACATAATCAGTAATGGCGTGAACATCTATATGTCTTAAAAACGCATAGTTTTTGTTATTTTTGTCCGAGTTATTTAACTTCAAAAAGTGTAAACCCCTTTGTGGGACACCCCGTATATTGCAGCGGTATAAAACTTCGCCACAGTCCAGAGTCGTAACCAGGCCTCAGCCGCCACCACCACCAGCCACAGACGATGACATGTCAACACAGCAACCGATCGCTTTTGGGTCCCTTTCGCAGCGACCTCCTCCTGCGAGGCGACATCTGCACCTAAAACATTGGCCCCGTTCGAGGCGTTTACACGCGACACAAAACACGGCTTCTTCAGCAACGTCTGCATCAGCCAGCTGCATTTAAACCGCCGGAGCTAGACTATATTTATGGGAACAGCTGGGCCGTAGTATGAGGCTCATAGTGCGCCGGTCGACGCCTCTTCCGCTGTCTGCGGGACGCGAAACACCGACCGCTGACTCGGTTCCTGGACTCCTAGCAACCATCCCTCTGCTGATGCAACATGGTCCGACACACGCAGTGAGATGCATCCATTTCGGTGCCGCCATTCTCCAGCCTATGGACACATTCAACACTCGAGGCAGCCCTGCTGGGCAAGCCTATCTCTCCCTGGCTACCGGTCGTCGCATCGCTGCCCTGCCGTCCTGACTTGGCAGTAGCTGTCTACCGCAGTGCAGATATATAGCAAAGCTGTACACCATCGTCCATGACGAACGCCTGTGTCGGTGAGTCCATACCAGCGTACTCGGGTCTGAGGACCATCGCCCGCCGCCTATCATCTACGTGCTACGGACATACTGCTCTATGTTTCTTTACGATTGTTAATAAACCTACCTATCGATACTATCGATATCTGAACGTTAATGAAACCGACAAGCAACAGGGACGAATTCCTGACTGGAAACGGAGAAAAAAAAAGTCCTATGAATGTGTGTCCGGAAAAGCATAGTTGCCACTGTAGATGGTGCTGACGAATGAAACTTCCTCTCCTAGCATACCATGTGTTCCTTGTATGCTGCAGGCTGTGTAAAATTCGACTTTAAAAATATTTTGCTCGTAACGGGAAATAAACCGACACTTCCTGTCGGCAATGGGCGTCCCATTAAAGACTTTATGATCAGTATTTGTTTGGGCAGAGTCCAGCTACAAGTTGCAAAAAAGACACTGCAATTACCAGAGATTATGCGCCCGACGTCTTTTAGGATAGACCCCCCTACGTATTTTTTCCGTAACATAAATAAACTTCACTAAATACACAAATTATTTTGATATAAATACACTACTGGCCATTAAAATTGCTATACCACGAAGATGACGTGATGCAGACGCAAAATTTAACCGACAGGAAGAACATGCTGTGATATGCAAATGGTTAGCTTTTCAGAGCATTCACACAAGGTTGGCGCCGGTGGTGATACCTACAACGTGCTCACATGAGGAATGTTTCCAACCGATTTCTCATACACAAACAGCAGTTGACCGCCGTTGCCTGGTGAAACGTTGTTGTGATGCCTCGTGTAAGGAGTAAAAATGCGTACCATCAGGTTTCCGACTTTGATAAAGGTCGCATTGTAGCCTATCGCGATTGCGGTTTATCGTATCGCGACATGGCCGCTCGCGTTGGTCGAGATCCAATGACTATTAGCAGAATACGGAATCGGTGGGTTCAGGAGGGTAAGACGGAACGCTGAGCTGGATCCCAACGGCCTCGTATCACTAGCAGTCGAGATGACAGGCATCTTATCCGCATGGCTGTAACGGATCGTGCAACCACCTCTCGATCCCTGAGTCAATAGATGGGGACGTTTGCAAGGCAACAACCATCTGCACGAACAGTTCGATGACGTTTGCAGCAGCATGGACTATCAGCTCGCAGACCATGGCTGCGGTTACTCTTGACGCTGCATCACAGACAGGAGCGCCTGCGATGGTGTACTCAACGACGAAACTGGCTGCACGAATGGGAAAACGTCATTTTTTCGGATGAATCCAGGTTATTTTTACAGCATCATGATAGCCGCATCTGCGTTTGGCGACATCGCGGTGAACGGACATTGGAAGCGTGTATTCGTCATCGGCATACTGGTGTATCACTCGGCGTGATGGTATGGGATGCCATTGGTTACACGTGTCGGTCACCTCTTGTTCGCATTGACGGCCCTTTGAACAGTGGACGTTACATTTCAGATGTGTTACGACCCGTGGCTCTACCCTTCATTCGATCCCTGCGAAACCCTACATTTCAGCAGGATAATGCACGACCGCATGTTGCAGGTCCTGTACGGACCTTTCTGGATACAGAAAATGTTCAACTGCTGCCGAGGCCAGCATATTCTCCAGATCTGTCACGAATTGAAAACGTCTGGTCAATGGTGGCCGAGCAACTGGCTCGTTACAATACGCCAGTCACTACTCTTGATGAACTGTGGTATCGTGTTGAAGCTGCATGGGCAGCTGTGCCTGTACACGCCATCCAAACTCTGTTTGACTCAATGCCCAGGCGTATCAAGGCCGCTATTACGGCCAGAGGTAGTTGTTCTGGGCACTGGTTTCTCAGGATCTATGCACCCAAATTGCGTGAAAATGTAATCACATTTCAGTTCTAGTATAATATATTTGTCCAATGAATATCCGTTTATCATCTGCATTTCTTCTTGGTGTAGCAATTTTAATGGCCAGTAGTGTAGTTACTCTCATTAATATTACTTTTTATTATTAATTTACTTTCTAACTGTTTTAGTTGTGAGATGTAGACACTGTTCAAATAAAACATTTTGTAATCAGTATGTATCGAAAATTCTTTGTCACAGAGAGAGAAACAGGCAAGATCAGACGCGTCAAAAGTGCAACATACACGAATCACCAAACACGAAAAAGAAAAGTATTTCACCAGTGACCTAGATACGATTAAATATACGGAGAAAGAGGAACTATATTACGTAAACATGATCAGCGTTCTGTGTGTGCCACATGCTTCGTTCAGAGCCTGGATCCGTAACCGTATTGAACCAAACAGTCAAACAGTCTTCCAGTTGTCGTAGCTGCTTTCAGAGACTAATAAATTCATAACAAGCATTTTTTGTGAAGTTTAGTATTTATCACCTATGCTGCCCGACTTCTTAATTAATTTCTCATACAAGTTAAAGACGACCTGTGGTTTATAACCGTTAGTCATTGCTACTTCTTTTAATAAATCTAGATAATGATTGTGAGGGAGGGTATGCAATCATAATATATATATATATTATAATATATAATATCAAATATCATAATATCAAAGACCGGAAATACGCCCATTTATTTTGTGAGGTGAATTTACTTGTAAATACTGGTAGCATCCGAAGCGTCGGTGTGCTGACGTGCAGAGGAAGGGGGTCTGAATAGATTGCTCGTTCTTTCACTGAGGATAAAACGAGACTAGTCTTCCTCACTGACACTCAGCGTCGACACAAAATAGGATATAAGAAAAGACTACTTCATAATAGCTACTCAGAGTCAAGTACTTATAAAATAAATCGTGGCGCCTGTCCAAACTTTTACATAGGACAAACTGGCAGATATTTTGAGGAGGAGGGAGGAGGAGATTAGCATTTAGCTTTTGAGGAGGAGGGAGGAGGAGATTAGCATTTAGCTTACCGTCGACAACGAGGTCATTAGAGACGGAGCACAAGCTCGGATTAGGGAAGGATGGGGAAGGAAATCGGCCGTGCCCTTGTCAAAGCAACCATACCGGTGAAACCGTCGTCCTCCGGAAAGATCTTTTGATGCTCGCTTTAGAGGATGTTTTAACGTAGGTGGAAATAAGATTTTAGTTCTAAGTTTAGGAAATGCGAACATAAAGTAAGACGCTTATATCAACTTTTAGATGTCTGCCATTATTTTCCTGAAGAACACCATCTGGAAACTCCTGAAGAGCTTGAAATTTTCAGTAACTGTAAAAAAATACCCAGATCAGTTGTTAAGAGAACAAAGTGATTTCTGTAACAAAACCCTTTTCGAAGTATTTATAATCTCTTATAATGTTTCTTTTCTCTGTTTGCTTTCCTTTTCTTTTTGTTGAGATTCCGTTTTCTGTCACTCGGACACGCCTAACAGCAGCTTGTTATAACAGTTATTTACTGTGCACTGCCTACCGCCGATGAATTCACGGATCACATCTGTAGACCACGTTATTTATCCTGTTTCTGTTGTGTGTTTAACTTACTTACACCACTAGTACGTAATTTTTCCTACTTTCCCTTTCAGAAGTGTGTAGCTCACAGTCGAATTTACACTGTGAACATGTTTAATTTTACATTTACGATTTGAAAGGTGCCAGTTGTGTAATAAATGGTGAGCAAAATGAAAAAAATTCGTAATGTGGATAAAAAAATTTCGCAATTCATAATAGCTTTTTAATTTTCTATGTGTGCAGCATCCTTGCACTTCTTATGGCTAAGGTCTTTGACCATAACCTACATGTTTCTGTATGAGCAAACTCTATGCATCTCCTATGTCTAAGTTCTTGACCATACCATTTGTATGTAAACACAGTGTATATCACGAGTGGACGACACAGAAGTGAAATATGCAGCTAAATTTTATAAAACTGGAACATGGACGAGAAAATGATAACAGATGTGCAGCTGAGCGGGAAAACTGTCACCACAGCATAATTATAGGAGGGATGTTCTTCTTCACGCAAATACAGATATATTTTCGATAAATTCTGCCTTGCCACTTACAGTTGTTCCACTTGTATCTGTTTAGTCACCAACAAATCATTTTTTTAGTATTTAAACAGTGATCTCCAGCAATATACACATGTACATGTATAAAGACCTGAGGATGGGCACAAGCCCGAAACCGGTCGTCTGACGAATAAATAATGTTTTATTGTGACTGGTAGAGGAAATTTTCTACACCCTATAAAGGAACAGTCACGGAGTTCAACAACATCCACTATGGATAACATTCACAAAATGAAACTGGCTCGAAAAATATTTCATGCACCTTAGAACAGGCAATTTATCTCACATTGTCTGCCCTGAGTATGGATGATGTAAGTGGGATTGCCTACTTTATGGTGCATGAAATATTTCGGTGACCAGTTTGATTTTGCCCATCGTGTATAATAGTTAACTGTAGCTTTAGTTCTAACAACTATTGTGAGGATTTGTTTGTTTGGTAAGCGCCTCTGTTGGCCTGTAGAGTTGAACTGTCATGAATCACTGTGTATTGCAGTTGAGTATAGAGATAGGATTCATGCTGTAAACAGTTTCCTGGTATATACTAATCTCCTTTCTTTTTAAATACATTCTCTGATGGTGACTTGCTAAGAAGTGGAAACCGCTATGGTACCATTTGTCTGACCTAAGGCTGAAAAACAAATAAAAGAAGATTGTTTAAAAGACACACTATATGTTCCTCTATCACTATGCCTAGTCTCTACTAAATTAAACACTTCAGTCACTAGGAAGCTCGTAATATTTTAATCTATGTGTATGGTAGGATCTGCCTGGTTCTTCTTTCTGTGTGCGCAATTAAATATGCTGTAATTTTGTTTTCTAGCATTTATAATGTCCCTCACCAGGATAGGAGGATATACTACGACGCGGCTTAGTGCACTACATGGGCCAACCGTGCAATCCTTGTGACCTAAGTACCTGTCTGTTAGTGAGCGGGTGAAGACTCGTGATATACACCCCAAGCGATTAAAAAGTTGCGCAGATTATTTTTCTCATACACAGAAGTGTACAGCACTAACATCAAAGCACAAAAAAACGTCACACGGACTGCAGGTAGAGAACTATACTGTGAAGCAGGAAAAGAGTTCTGTAGAACAATGTCCATTGGCTTCGACGAAATGTCGCACACGTCTGCCTCACTAGCCTGACTGACGTATGAATCATCCTTTCGGTCGCCTCTCCGGTGACGAATGACATCAACTGGAATATCGTCCTTGTATTCTATGAAGCAGGGTTCCCGGGACTGTTTTGCTAATGACGTTAAAATTTCTTGGGAGGATAAAACAATTTGTACTTTTCAAAGAAATACTCTCTTCATCTTCTAATGCAGGGTTGGTTCGACCTTCTCCTCAAAATCACAGTTGACAGGTGTAGCAGCCCTTTTTCTGTTTTCGCTTTTTCGTCTAATAGGTGAAAGTTTGATTTTATTTTTTACACTTTGACTGTCATTGACGGGTTTTACATTTATTTAATATTGTCCCGGCTAAGTATCAGTTTGATTACTTTTAAAACCCAATGTTTAACGTGGGTCACTACACGTATAGTCTTCCCAACTCTGAGAGAAAAAATCTTTAGTAGCTTTACTACCAATGTTTACAGACGACGATACTTTAACCTTTCGTTCAGTTGTTTTACTTACGAATCGGTAGTTTGTTCTTGGCATATATGACGTAACCTTAACGTTTATTAATCTAAGTTAAATTAATGTTCAAGACTTGTATTATGTTTCAAATTAACAACGTCAGTTTATTGACAAGAATTATTAACAAATATGTTCACTCATACGATCTCATTCAAAGAAGTTCTTTAATTAGATGTCTAAGTAGGATTCCCGCTAGCATCAGAGATGTTAGATAATATCCTGTAACTTTCGGTAAATAAGTTATTTCTATTTAATATCCGCAAACTGTCATTAACTATGATCACTAGTCGCGTGAAGTTAAAGTTTCCCACTATCACAATTCAAAGCCCGAATCCGGTTAAAATTCTCAATTCAGTAAAGCGTTTAAATTAAAGCCAAAGAGATTACTATTCACCTTCCCGATTGTCTAATCTGATAAATGTCCAAATTAAAGTATTGAGTTGACAATCCTCAAAAACAACTGTACGTCCTAAATAACTTCCGAACTAGAATAGACTGGAGTATCGTAATTACAACGTATGGCTATTTATACTTTAATAAACACTATCTTTGGTGTCCCAGACCTACATTCTATGACTATAATATTGATTTTCTTGCGTATTGAAATAACAAATATTTTAATATTTTCTACGGTTTTTCCCCCTTCCCATGTTTCTAAAATATATAATTAAATTTTCCTTTTCTTTTTCTTTTTTTTCTATACTAGATATTTCCCTCTATTTGTTTTTTATTTATTTTTCGTAATTACTACTTGTGGAGGGACTTGGGTCATTTTGTGAATTGATATTTTAAGGACATGGGAGCTAATTTGGGACACCGAGAGGCGCTGTAGGTGTTACACAGGTTAAGGGCGGAAGAAGATAGAACAACTCTATTTAAATAATAGTGGTCTAGAAACTCAGTTAACTACATATATTTTCGTGAAGAAGCACAAATGCATTAATAAGAAGCTCACACGACTGAAGAAGGTAAAAAGGGAATAAAATAGGCGATGGAAGTTCCTAGGTAAGGAATAGTTGTTTCTGAACTGGGAGGAAACGCTCAGTCAATGTACGACGGGGAGTCAAATGAAAACCTTGGAAAGTGTAATTAAAAATCGACGTTTAGCCCCATTGTTCCATACGTTGGCAATGCTATTACCAAAGGTGTAAAGAATGCTCTACTGGCGGCGGCATACTACAGACAATCGAAATGCGGCCACAATACCAGTTCAAAGTGGTTTCCCCGGTTGCGACATGCACCAATGAAGAACAGCGTCCTGTCGTACGTTATCTGAATAGGTACGAAATCTATTGAAATCCATCGGCGAATAACGGCTCGGTATGATGATGAATGTCTGTCACTGTGGCATGTGTATGACTAGCGTAGAAAATTCGGAAACGGTGTGATTTTTGTGATAGATGCCCGGAGCCCGTGACAGGCAAACCGCGTTGTTACACCACAGTCTACTGTAGCAGATAATGCCACTGTAATGGGAAATCGCCATGTAATTGTGGATGACATAGCCGCAGCACATCACATCATTCATAAAGTGCTTTAAGTTTCGCAAAGTGTCTGCAAGATGAGTGTCACGGCAGCTCACTCCAGAACTGAAACAGCGAAGCGTTGACGTCTGTAAACAACTTCTGTGGCGCTTTGAAGCAGGAGGTGAAAGACGGCAAGCAAGGAATGGCGCCCTTTCTCAACACCAAAACCCAGTAAGTTCTGGACGCAGCCATCTGCACGGTAGGTTTTGCTGACACTCTTTTGGCATGAACGAGGCGCTATCTCGGACCACTACACGACTGGGGAAACACCACCGCCAGTTTGTCGTATTCCAGTATGATAAAAAATGGTCTTCGGACTGCAGTACTATCAAAGTGTCGTGGACTTTTGACAACAGGCGTTATTTTGCAATTTGACAATTCCCGGCTTCATACAAGCCGTGCAATATTTGCAACCATCAACGACCTACTTTAGGCTACTCTGCCATACCCACCATACCTCGCACTGGGTGATTATCACAGGTCTGGACCATTCCAAGAGGCGATGGGAAGAAATAAATTTCACTCTGATGTAGAGATGTAGCAGGCAGTGCAGGAGTGGCTGCGCACACGACCAAAAGAATCCACGAACTTCCTCCGCGCAGGAGAAAGTGTGTTGAACGACAGGGATACTAAGTCGAAATATGGTACCCTTGTGTTCCACTTTTCTTTAAGAAAAAAGCAAACAAATAAATGAATAAATAAATATAAACGTAGGCTTCCAGCGGCCATTGTGACAGTCAGTGAAATTTAAGGTTTTTATTTGCCTCGCCTTCGTAAACAGATAAAAAGGAGACACATGCAAAAATAGAGGTAATCTGTATATTATTTCAAAAGTAAGCGCCATAACTGTTAATATGGTTATCCCACTGTGAGTTAAAACGGTCAATGCCTCATGGAAAAATGTTTGCAGTTCCCTACGGAACCATGACTGTACCCACTTTTTCGTTCTAAGCAAATCGATGGCCATGAATGTCTCTCTTCAAGGCTCCAAAAATATGGGAACCTTATAGGGAGCGATCGGGACTGTATGGAAGATGTATAAGGGGTCCGCAGCGTAACATCTGCAGCGTACTCGAAATAACCTTGGCAACGTGTGGGCCCGCATTTACATCTGTATTGTGCGAACCACTGTGAAGCGTAAGACACATTCCATCGTATTACAGTTTTTCTCGCACTATTTGCGAGTGGACCGAGGGAAGAATAACTACTTAAACGATTCTGTGCACGTTGCAGTTAATCTAAACATGTATTTGCGGTTTCTAGGGCAGAGATACTTAGGGTGATGCAGTTTGTTACTGGATTCCGCACTTAATACTGGCTTCTGAAACTTAGCAGGAGCTCGCATTACACATGGTGTCTATCTAAAGGAGTCTGCCAGTCCGGGCTTTTTAGCATTTCTGTGACGCTTATACTACTCACGCTGTACTTCTTTCATACATTCAAAATCCGCCGCCAGTCCCTTTTGTTACGAGTCGCACGCACTTGAGCAATATTTTAGGATGGATCGCCCGAGTATTTTGTACGCACTCTCCTTTGCAAACTGACTGCATTTTGTCGAGATCCTACCAAAGGATGGAAGCCTGCCACCCGCTTTACGTACGACGGCGTCCATGTTGTCATTCCAGGCCTACGAACTATTATAGACAAGTATTAGAATGAGTTTAATAATTCCAAGACGCTCACTGATAATGAGGTCGTAAGGTATTACGCTTTTGTACAATTTTAGACTGTTGAACATTTTAAACACGTCTTTGCATCAGTTAAAAGTCTTATCAAGAGGTGACTGGAAATCTGTTCAGCTTCCCTCAGACAGCACTTCATCTATATCAATAGCAGATCTCTTAAACAGTCGTATCTGTCTGTTTGGCTGTTCTAACTTGCTTCTCTAAAACTGCTAGACGAATTTTCGTGGTATCTCCACAACTAACTTGAGCATAGCTTGGAGCACAATATAGGCTTTGTTCCATCAAAATCGGATAGCGAAAAAAAATATCATAACGGAAAGTTTTTTTTCTGTTATAAATGCGAAAGTAGCAGCTACGTTTTCACGACTAACCTGCTGTACCTATTTCAATGAAATTGAGCATGGAGATAGCTCGAGTCCTGAGAAAGAGCTTAGATACTATATATAGTGTGTGTTGTACAAGATACTTACTGATTTGCACAAATTACGCAAATTATGGAAAATATTTCGTCTTTGAAAAAGCAATTTACTCTTTGACTTTTGATCTTTAACATATTTGTCAAAATGCTTTTATTGGTAGGTATGTGCTACGGGATACCATTCAAAGTAATGAATACAATGCTTATACAATCTTGAATGTGTTTAATCCATACTTCCACTCTATTTGTTGCATAATGTACACGTTGTGTAAAGTGTAGCTACTTCAATAGCTCAATGCATCAGATGTGCGCACCTACCCATGCACCTCTGTACGATTTGCTCGGTAGCGACGCTGCGCATGATGATGCATCGTGTGTTGGGCCAGCTTGGGAGGGGGGGAGGGGGGAGAACTTCATGAGCTATGCATATCTGAAGAAGCAGACACGTGACAGTAGCTGATGTTATTGCACGTACATCACTCATCATAACAAAACAAGGAATATATGAGTGCAGCCACCTTTAACAGCCAGTTACGTACAAATTCATCACCTGAAAAAGTCTGTGATTACTATTAACATTGTCTGCACGTCATCAATGTATAACAAGGACAGAAATTACCCCTGCACATATCTCTGGGTTACTTCTGAAGTTCCTTCTACATCTGTTGATGACCTTCCATCCAAGATAACATGCTGCGCCCTCCCTACCAAGAAATCCTCAACCTAGTGACAAATTTTGGTTGATACCCCATATGATCGTACTTTCGATAATAAGAATTGCTATGGTTCCCACGCAAATGCTTTTTGGAAGTCAAGGCACTGTGCATCTACCTCACTAGTTTGATATATGGATTTCAGAATATCATGTAACAAAAGGTCTATTTGAGTTTCGGATGATCGATGTTTCCGAAATCCCTAGAAACTGCCATGGTAGAGATCAGTCTATTTGAGATACCTTGTTGCGTTTGAGCTGAGAAAATAACTTAGTAAACTTGTATGTCCGAATGGAGATTTTAGCCTCACATCTCCCGAAGTCGACTCCAATATGTTAACCTTTTAGATGAAACACATATTCGACGTCGAAATTCAACTTTTTTTCCGTGAGTCATCAGTCTTCTGCCTGGATTGGTGCGACTCTTCTCAGAGTAACATTTGCACTCTACGACCGCAATGTTTTGTTGAATGTTTTCCAATCCCTGTCTTCCTCTACAGTTTTACCCTCAACAGCTCCGCCTCATTTCTTCTCCGGTTACCAGAGAACCTTCTTATCAGTCCACCTTATTTTCAACATCCTTAAATAGTGTCGTATCTTTATAGCTTCTATTATTTTCTTTTTCAAATATACATTTGCGAACTTGCGTTAGATACTTTGAGCCGAAAGTAGTATCACAGTCCAACAAGTCAAAAGCTCAAGTTTCCCCATGACTGAAGAAACCGTCGACGAGCCACATGGCAGGTCAAACAAGTAATACCCGAGGCTAGACCCCCTGCTTCGCACTACAAGGCTTATGCAGATACCGGAAAAATCGTAACAGAAAATAAGCGTGAATGAGACTGCATTATATTACCTAATCCTCGCTGTATTTGCGACATGAGGTCTCTTGGCTCAGGAACTCCACAAGGTGAAGCAAAGCAAGTGTGAACTTTGTATCATGTTCTCACACATCATCCTATCGGTGTTACGTGAATCTCTCAAAAAATTAACTGATGGAACAATAGTAATTTGTGGATGTTTGAATGAAGGCTGTAAGGAGAACTCTTTTAATGGTCTTCGGTCTGAATACTGGTTTGATATACCTCCCTATACTAGTCCATCTTGTGCAAGTATCTCTTAACAACTGTTGGAACCTACACCCATTTGATGCTGTTTACCATATTCATCCCTTTTTCTCCCTCTACAATTTTTACCCTCCACACTTTCTCCCATTAACAAATTTACGATTCATTGATGTCTCCTTTTAGTTGTGCCATACATTTCTTTCCTATCGTTCGATTCAGTATTCCTTCATTAGTTACTCTACACATTCTATTTTATCTTCTGGATTCTTCTATGATATCACATTTCAAAACCTTCTACTCTGTTCTTATCGTCTATGGTTCACTTGCGTACAAGGCTACACTCCAATACCTTCAGTAAAGATTCCTAACAATTAAATTTATATTAGATGTTAACAAATTCCTCTTTTTCTGAGACGCTTTTCTTGCTGTGGTCAATCTAAATTTTATATTCTCACTACTTTGAGTATCACCATTTATTTCACTGTCCAAATAGCAAAGCTGATGTACTTCTTTTCGTGCCTTATTTCCCAGTTTAATATCAGCATCGCGTGATATAATTCAGGTGCATTCTGTTACTGGTGTTTTACTGCTGTTGGTATTCATCTGATAGCTTCTTTGCATAGCACTAGACATTCCATTCAACTGCTCTTGCAAGTCCTATTCTGACTGACAGAATAACAATGTAATCGTCAAACCTCAAAGGTTTTATTTCTTCTCCCTAAGCATTAAGTCCCTTCCAAAATAATTTCTTGGTTTCCTTTACGACATGCTCAACGTACAGAATGAAATTCGGAGTAACTACAACGTTCTCTGACCCTATTCCAACCACTGTTCCCGTTTCATGTCCTCAAGTTCTTACAACTGCAGTCTGGTTTCTGAACAAGTTGTATATAACCTGTAGTTTCTTTGAACTTTCGAAGGAATCCGCTTAAAATACATGTTAGTATTCCAGTCAACATGTCAAAATCCCTCTATAAATCTACAAACGCTATAAACGTAGGTTTGTCTTTCTTTAACCTGTCTTCTAAGATAAGGGTCAATATTGCCTCGCATGTTTATATATTTGTCGAGAATCCAAACAGGTCCTCCTCAGGGTTGGCTTTTACCCGTTTGTCCTTTCTTCTGTAAATAATTCGTATCATTCTGGAAGTGCCGCGCGGGGTAGCCGTGTGGTCTATGGCGCCTTACCACGGTTCGAGCGGATGCCCCCCATCGGAGGTTCGAGTCCTGCCTTGGGCATGGGTGTGTGTGTTGTCCTTAGCGTAAGTTAGTTTAATATAGATTAAGTAGTGTGTAAGTCTAGGGACCGATGACCTCAGCAGTTTGGTCCCACAGAACTTACAACAAAGTTCCAATTTTTTTAAATTTTTTTTATTTTGAAGTGTGACTGACATGCAACGGAGATGGTCATTGAGGAGCAGTGTAGACGGATAGACAGACGTGTATACATTTTAATATCATGTTGACTTCACGAATAGACATAAAAATTCCCGTTGCAAGATGGTGTGAAGCCATTTCCAACTATACGCACAACTGTTCTACAGTATAACCACCCTCTTAATCTAAAATTTAGTAGTAACCCTACTCGTAAACATATAAAACTCAACAGTAACTTGTAAGATTACACAAGGCACCGTTTGAACATTTACAATACCCAAACATTAATACAAGGTCTAGCCCACGGGGCCAAATGCTGGTCGAGTTCTAGCTTCAGTTATTTTTTGAGTGGCACTGAAGGTATCTACCAAAATTCTCAAGTAAAGGTGGAATTAACGCGAACTAGTTCAAAGTGTAAGGTCTTTACTCGTCAAGCTCCACCTTCAGCTATTATTTGAAAGCCACTTAAGGTGCGTAATATAATTCTCAAGTACAAGTTCCGTTAACTAGAATCAATCCAAGATTTAATTCAAAGGCACAAACGCTGGTCAACCTCCAGCTTCAGTTAATATTTAAACACCAACCCAGTCTCATACTACTACCAGTTGGCACTTTATGCCGCTAACGGTTACTCCCGCCTTTCGAGAATAAATGGCACGTGGTTAAGCACGTTTGGAGGGCTCCGTGACAAGCTACACGGTAGAAATGCAACCGCTCCACAATAAATAAAAAATTTGGTCAATTACTATCAAGGAACAGGGGGGGACACTTGGGTCCGTCAGTGACTGCTTGCCTGCACACAAGCCATAAGTTACATATCCAGCCAATCACAACCGCAACACTTCCTCTCCACTTGTCATTAGCTACAAAACTGTCTTCTCCACATACATCTCACAGGCTAGCAGCACACCAAAACCACACAACCAGTAGAGACGTCAGTCGTTAATAAACGGATGAAAGAACAGACTGTAGATACTGATACACAGTAAGAGCATTAAACCGTGAATTTAGCTTTTCAAAACTTTTCTTATTAAAGAATTTACTTTATTTACTAGCGATTCACCAAGAACATTAACACATTTAACCACACTAGGTGAGCGTGGAAGTAGTTGCCAGGAAGTAACTGATGGAAAATAAAATTACCTTTAACAAATGTGAATTTTATTCCTAAAAGCCTTTTCAAAAACAGATTTAAAATTACAATCAGAAAGCACCCTCTAAATATCAAGTTACAATTATTCAGAGGCAAAACAACTTTGTTTTTTTTTTTTTTGTTACAGTAGGAGTCTTCGGGCTGAGAAGCTTCCGCTCCCTTTTAACACGGCCGTAGTCACGACCGCTCACAACGACCTCTGAAAAACTACACTGGTGCAAATCTGCAACACACCAGATTACTTTAAACTAAAAATTTTAACAACTCACTCAAACACATTAACTATGCACCCCGTAAGAGGGATGGAAATTGTACAACCCTCACATTATTTGCCAACGAAAGTGCAATTTGTTTTTAAAAGGGCTCTTACGGTGGCAACTTTATAAAAATGACTAAATAAAACATATGAAATTCAGAACTTACATAAAATGTACCACATGCTCTACATTACACATATACCGCCTCGTAAGATGATAGGCAAGATAAAAACATATTTCAGGAATTCGGTCTTTACCTTAATTCTATAAATTCGTTAACACCGAATCCGACAAACATGACAGAGGCAGCTATTAACGTACGGCAGACCGACAGGCAGACACTAACTGCCTAACAAATGCGGACGAGAGACAGACGAGCAATCTCGGGACGAGAGACTGACCAAGAACATAAGTAGAATTTCACAAGTAACTGAAACAACATATCACTAATCATTTAACTTCTAATAACTGCGATTTCTGGCAAAGACCTGGCGCAGCACCCCCAAAACGCTCTCCTGAACCGTCCTCTGCCAGCCGCTTCAACGGACGCAGGAAGGCGCGCCGATCTCCCTCTCACGGCGTCGCAGCTCGACCCGGCCAGACCGATGTCGTGGGTTGACTCCTGTTGCTCTCGCGTCGGCCGCGAAGCCACTACGCCTCGCTATACGGCGCGGCCACTGGACTGACGTGGCGACCTCACATGCGCCGACACTCAAGACGGACAAGTCATCTTGTGTCCCAGTGCGCGACCGACCAAACGATCGATCCAACCGCCAATGCCCATTGCCTGAGCAAACTCGAGCAGACTGGCGGCCTAACACATACTAGCTCTCCGGACGACCGACAGACACTAACGGCCTCAGCAACGCTAACTTAGCTGACCAACTGACCAGATTCGTCCAGACTGACAGACTGCCCTGGCTGACCAACTGCCTCCGACTGACTGAGTCAGACTGTCAAATGCACGTGAACAGGCAACTTTTCCCCTTTGCCACCAGAGGTACACACCAAAGCTGCGATTGCCACAGCGGCGCCACCGCCAGAAACGGAGGGCGCTTGCTTCACACAACGCCCTGCGGCGCGCTCTTCAAAACTGCAAATTTTACCACGGCTCAAGCATATACTTATGGAAAATATAGGCAGTAACAGCAGGAGAAATCAGCTCTGTATACAGGTCAGCTCCATGTTGCAGCTCCCTACATGCTGGAGTAAGAAACAAGTCAGCATGTAGAACTGTTTCCAGACTTTAAGCACCACTATATGAGTCTGCAGACACTCTGATGCACTCGAGTGACACTCAGTTGTCTCCAGATTTTGAGCTTCCACTATATCCTTCGCATGCCGCACTCATGGAGTCTCATATAGCAACGAAACG
The DNA here is from genome assembly GCF_023898315.1 of Schistocerca nitens. Taxonomy (NCBI): domain Eukaryota; kingdom Metazoa; phylum Arthropoda; class Insecta; order Orthoptera; family Acrididae; genus Schistocerca; species Schistocerca nitens. The sequence goes on along the minus strand of NC_064615.1, from coordinate 978,853,050 downwards.
AGAGTTTCTACACTTTCAACGATTTATTTCGGTAACTTTCATGCTTATCTCACCTGAAATGCAAGCATGTAAATCATAGAAATGAGGGAAACTCTCAGAACTTTTTAGAAAGTCGACGAATATTACCCATCTTAAATCATGCCACACATGATAATGTCAGCAATATAAAAATATATGTATAGAAAAATGTGGAAAAACTGCATAAAGTCCGTGAAATTACGAAAATAGACAGAAAATATATATAAACTGAAGGAGAATACGACAACGTGCAGGAAAACAGAGGGAGAATGTGTGTGATGTCCTTAGGTTGCTTAGGTTGAAGTAGCTCTAAGTTCTAGGGGACTGATGACCATAGAAGTTAAGTCTCATAGTGCTCAGAGGCATTTGAGGGAGAATGAGGGAGTGGCTATATGTCTGCTTGGTGCAGGGAAATTCTTATACATGGGAATGAGTGTGTGATAGCAAGAGGAATACGAGAAAAAGTCGACTTCAAAGTACTGGGAAACAGGAATGCAGTAACTGATCGTGGACGCAATAAGATGGCTGGAATAGATTGTTTAATGTGGATGACCAGCTATTGTAGAGTACTAAATTTACATATAGAGGATCACAAACTCAGGTGTGACACCTAAATTATCAGCAACCAACTTATAGATTTTTTTTACGTGCCTGGACATCTGATCGCGTGTTTGACCCTCTGCAAGATTGTTTAAATGTTTTAAACTGTAACAAACTACGTTTATAATGTGCTTCTCTATACTCTCTTTCATTCACAAGCATACGGTCTCACCTAGCAAACAGCTTACAGAACATTTGCTGCATGGTTTTCAACAACATTCTGCATAATGTCTACTGAGGTCATAGGAATACCTACGAGTTGTCTGATGCCTTGGATTCTTCCCCAGAAAAGAAGACCATTTGGCTCTAAATTGACATTGGTCTGTGTTAAAAGATGATAGAAAGTAGATGGAGTAATTGTTTGAGAGGAGTTGTAATCAGGAACACTAATGATGGATTACAAACAGAGGGAGATGTTGTGGCAGGTCATTTATCACACATTTAACCTTTTTTTTTTCGTTGTTCACTCAGGCTGTATCAGTTGTGTGGTATAGCCTGCTTTCGACTCATATACAATTGCGTGTTCTGTTTGTGACTTAGAGCGCTATCCACTTGCAATCGCTAACAGCAAACGTCCTCATAGCACAGCTGGCAGAGGACTTCCAGTGGATGTGTGATGAATCACATCAAGCAAACAGATGGAAAACCTATGTCGATACCCTCCTCTAGATAAACTAAGATACATGTAAAGTACTCCATTCCCTGCCACATATTGGAAATGGCGTCTTCAGTTTCATAACTGCCGTGATTCTAAGGCAATTATAAGAGTATGTGAGGTACTGCAAGTCCCGTGTATACATTTGCTTGACAGTTGTTGTGTGTGGAAGAGACTATTTCTCTTTATGGAATTGGTGTAGCATGACATGTAATTTCACATCTCAAACTCCAATGCTATTGTCTATTTCCTCATAAGATCTCTCTGTTTCATGAGTTTTCCATCGCTGACGATCATTTTATAGTTACTTATCCGATCATAGTATAATTTCTGAATCATAATTGGACTTGAAAAGTGGGTGCTATACACCTCTGGAAACCCATATAGCACATGTAACACAAAGAATCTATGTTTTTTTCTCCCTTTGGTTTAGAAGGTGGTAGTTGTATCACCGTAAAATTTGTCACCGTAGTGAGTGGAATAGATAACTCGCAGGGTCAATGTATGTCAGATATTGGAAATATTTTTCCTGCACTGGAATATTAACAGTATTATATTCCATGACTACTATATCGGAAACCACACTGCATTAAAGTTATAGAATGTTTAAGTGCAGAACCATGTAGCCATAGCAGTATGTGATTATGTTCTACAGTCATTTCTCTCTTTCCAATACCTTCTTGATATGGACTCCAAACACTAAAAAAATATGAAACTTCCTGGCAGATCAAAACTGTGTGCCCGACCGAGACTCGAACTCGGGACCTTTGCCTTTCGCGGGCAAGTGCTCTACCATCAGAGTTACCGAAGCACGACTCACGCCCGGTACTCACAGCTTCACTTCTGCCAGTATCTCGTCTCCTACCTTCCAAACTTTACAGAAGCTCTCCTGCAGACCTTGCAGAACTAGCACTCCTGAAAGAAAGGATACTGCGGAGACATGGCTTAGCTACAGCCTGGGGGATGTTTCCAGAATGAGATTTTCACTCTGCAGCGGAGTGTGCGCTGATATGATCATATCAGACATATCCATCACGTATAAACCATACATTTCTTCTTCTTACTAACTCTCAAATTCTTATCTATTACACACCAATAAGTCGTACTAACGTCCTCTGCATGCATGCATCTAGAGAGATTGAGTGTACTTGGATGGGTGATGTGAGTAAAGCAGGTATGGAACGGCAGTTACAGTATTGGAATGAGAATACAACTCTATGTCACTAGCGTCGGTCATTTGTGCAAGTTTGGAACACGTGTTATGCTCTTTACAAAAGCAAAATATTGAATTGTGTTGATTACGTGGAACTCAGCTCATTCTGTTCCTTCACGAGACGTGAAACATAATGGGTATAGTGCCCTACTACTTCCGGTGAAACACAAGTTAAATTGGAGACAATGATGCAGGGAATCTAGATTCTCAATGACTGGAGTAGAATTGTCTTCACTGATGAGTCTCGTTTCGAAGTGAGCCCCGATGACCAGCGAAGATTTGTGTGGAGACCCCTGGACAGTGGTCGGATACCGCCATAAGGCGTTACAACCAGACTGATGGTCTGGGGTGTTATTTTATTTCATAGCAGGAACCCTTTGGTTATCATGCAGGGCACCATTACAGCACAGCGCCACGTAGACGATATCCCATGCCCCGTTTTGTTTCCCCTCATGGCAAACCGCCCTGGGCTTACGCTTCAGCAAGATAATGACCGCCCGTACACGGCAAGAGTTTCTACTGATTGTCTTCGTCCTTACCAGAGACTGCGTTTGCCAGCAAGGTCACTGCATCTCTCACAAAGCTAGAAAGTTTGGAGCTTTGTGGGTAGGGCCCTCTAACAAGCTCGGGATTTTGACCATCTAACACGCTAGTTAGACAGAATTTAGCACGATACCGCTCAGGAAATGGGAGATATGATACTGCGTGAAGAGTTTGACAGAGCACTGAAAGACCTAAGTCGAAACAAGGTCACGGGAGTAGACAACATTCCATTAGAACTACTGATAGCCTTGGGAGATCCAGGCCTATCAAAACTCTACCATCTGGTAAGCAAGATGTATGAGACAGGTGAAATAGCCTCAGACTTCAAGAAGAATATAATAATTCCAATCCCAAAGAAAGCAGGTGTCGACAGATGTGAAAATTACAGAACTACCAGTTTAATAAGTCACAGCTGCAAAATACTAACGCGAATTCTTTACAGACGAATGGAAAAACTGGTAGAAGCCGACCTCGGGAAGAACACTTTGGATTCCGTAGAAATATTGGAACACGTGAGGCAATACTGACCCTACGACGTATCTTACAAGAAAGATTACAGAAAGGCAAACCTACGTTTCTAGCATTTGTAGACTTAAAGAAAGCTTTTGACAATGTTGGCTGGCATACACTCTTTCGAACTCTGAAGGTGGCAGGGGTAAAATACAGGGAGCGAAAGGCTATTTACAACTTGTATAGAAACCAGATGGCAGTTAGAAGAGTCGAGGGACATGAAAGAGAAGCAGTGGTTGGGAAGGGAGTGAGACAGGGTTGTAGCCTCTCCCCGATGTTATTCAATCTGTATATTGAGCAAGCAGTAAAGGAAACAAAAGAAAAATTCGGAGTAGGTATTAAAATCCATGGAGAAGAAATAAAAACTTTGAGGTTCGCCGATGACATTGTAATTCTGTCAGAGACAGCAAAGGACTTGGAAGAGCAGTTGAAAGGAATGGATAGTGTCTTGAAATGACTATATAAGATGAACATCAACAAAAGCAAAACGAGGATAATGGAATATAGTCGAATTAAGTCGGGTGATGCTGAGGGAATTAGATTAAGAAATGAGACACTTAAAGTAGTAAAGGAGTTTTGCTATTTGGGGAGCAAAATAACTGATGGTGGTCGAAGTAGAGAGGATATAAAATGTAGATTGGCAATGGCAAGGAAAGCGTTTCTGAAGAAGAGAAATTTGTTAACATCGAATATAGATTTAACTGTCAGGATGTCGTTTCTGAAATTATTTGTATGGAGTGTAGCCACGTATGGGAGTCAAACATGGACGATAAATCGTTTGGACAAGAAGAGAATAGAAGCTTTCGAAATGTGGTGCTACAGAAGGATGCTGAAGATTAGATGGGTAGATCACATAACTAATGAGGAGGTATTGAATAGAATTGGGGAGAAGAGGAGTTTGTGGCACAACTTGACTAGAAGAAGGGATCGGTTGGCAGGACATGTTCTGAGGCATCAAGGGATCACAAATTTAGTACTGGAGGGCAGCGTGGAGGGTAAAAATCGTAGAGGGAGACCAATAGATGAATACACTGAGCAGATTCAGAAGGATGTAGTTTGCAGTAGGTACTGGGAGATGAAGAAGGTTGCACAGGATAGAGTAGCATTGAGACCTGCATCAAACCAGTCTCAGGACTGAAGACCACAACAAACAACAACCCCTCTGGAGGACGTCTAATAACTCTATGCACCAATGCCAAGATGAGTAATGGTTTACATAAGGGCTATAGATGGACCAATGCGTTATTGACTCGCTCAATTTGTGAAACTCTTTCTCTTACAGAAATCATCAAATTTTTCTGATATTGTAACCACCTGTTTGTCTTTACATGTATGTCACATCTACTGATTTCCGTCCCATTCGGATAATTTCTTCGTGGTACCCCGCTTTTTTCCCTTACAATGTATTCGTAAGTGTTTGTGCAATTTAACAAGGGATTCAGCCATTGTGTGGTTTGCTGCAGACAGTAAGCTCACATTAGCATATGGTTTTAAAAGGAACAGGACGATATGAAAAGAAATAGTCACATCGATACCTGATTTGTTAATAACTTGCAGCATTAGAAAACTACTTCTTTTACAGAATATGCGGAAGTGCATTGAAATTCCTCAACCAACATCGAATTTCAGACTGGGTGCAAAAAGAGATAAATTACATCACAGTATATAAAATAATTATGTCAATCAATCAGTTATGATACTGTTTTTATCAGAATATCCACATACCACAATCAAACTCCATTGAATTAATAAACCCAGCCAATCCAAGTTAATTTCGAGCTAGAGATGGGAGTACAAGTATGGTTAAAGTTAATGTGAGTGACTGGCATACCTAACTACTGAATTTGCTTATTGCTTTCTTATTCTGGAGGATTTTTTAAATCTGTTGTAGTACCCCACCCATCACTTAGCTGGTTTTGGCGTGTGTTCACCCCAACTAATTGACTAACAGATCAACAGAGAGTGCAAAACTGCCGCAATATCGGATAATGCAAAGAAAGTAATAAGGCCCTGTGACTCCTGATTGAACTGCAGTGGCAGTTGTGACATTAATTAATTCAGAATTGATCACTTTTAATTAAAAGGGGTGCACATTGATGTTATATTCAGCTATCGAACACAGATGCAAATGTTGAACATAAAATTAATTAAGAAAGTGACTTGGGATTTCAACTACTTGATTGAAAACAGATGCAGTCGATTAGCACAGATTTATTTTAACTCACGACCTACAATCATCACATTACATGACTCTCCAAACAGGCAGTGGTAATCAACTGCGTTTGTGTGGAGTAAAGCGCGATAAATCAAAGTAATTCCTATCGACTGACCCAGGCGTAATGCGAAATCCAGGAAGAATTCTACAATACACGGCCCATGAAACCCTCGCAGAAACTTTCCCGACGTGATCCAACAAATTAATCAGTGGCCGTAGCAGGCGAAATATCAAGGAATTCAGCGTGGCGGCGCGGCGTCGTTATGCGGACGTCGGCCGACCTCGTGGTGCTGCAAGGCTGCGCTCGTCTATTCACTTCTAGCTATCTCCAAACTCAATCGTTCCGTTTGCTAAGTCCTAAACTGCAGAGTTGCTCACTCTTTCTCAGGCAAGCTGAGTAAAGAACGCCACGTCCGCAATCTAGGCAAGCTGGGAATGGAAGACCGGAGACTTCTCACAGTCCGCTCTTCACCTCGGTTTCCCCTCCAGCAAAATCACTTACGCCAATTGCAGCGCAAGTCGCGTTAATTATGTGTCGCTTCCCAGCGCCGACCAATGCCTGCTCTCGGAAGTGAACAAATTCCCACAAAATTTCGCTTCCTATCAACTTCTGTTACTTAGCTCCTCCCAAGCCACCCGTCAAGGTTAGCGTCTGCACCAATTTTTCCGGAATTCTGACTCCCAGGAGAGTACTTGAAATTCCTCGGTCCCATGTTCCCATCGGAGGCTGACGTATTTTATTCTGTCGCTCTTCACCCGATTTACTTCAGACTCTGCGGACCGTGAATTCAGTGTGAAGTTGCTATAGCCACAAACACACATATTTTGACCTCTGTTGACCGCTCCACCGTAGCTTTGCGCGGCTTTCTCGCATGTTTCACTGAAAATGGGATGACGGACATTTATTAACAGGCGTACAAGTTCTCCATCTGCTTACCGGTACACCAGCATGGGGTCGGGGTCAACCACCCATGCTGTCACTCATCTTAAAGCGGCTGGAGGCTGCGCCCCGTTACCGCTTTCTCAGAGCTTGAGCCACCCTAAGCTGCCTTTTGTCGCTTCCCTTCGCCACTCCCCAGCCGTGCGCCGTGGTCATTTCTGGGTACTTCCCTGGGATAAACTAGCCTCCAGTAAATCGACGCGTTTCCACAAAGTTTTCATGTCGTGTGAATTACTTTAAAACCATCACCCGACAACGATTATTCCAATATGTCCATACTATACCATCTACAAGATGCATTGTGCCTTGTCAGTCATTTTGTTCAGCCCTACTGTTCGCTCAACGTGCGTTAGGTGATCTTTAATGACTTCATGTAAGGGCATAGTTCTTGCCATCTTACACTGTAGTTGAGCGAAGTCCAGCCGAAAAGGGTAGAGCGAGTCAGTGTCCGGCCATTACAGGAGCCACAGTCCTCTTCGAAGGACAAATACTGCCACTAGGAGAAGGGAAGGAGGTGGCAGGTGGAAGTTAGGACCAGTATGTCGAGTGCGGAGGAAACTCCACTGGAGAGGTGGCGTCCGTTTATGCGTCCTAAATGATGGAAAGCTGCTGTGTCTTGTTTTTAGTGTGTGAAGCCCCTGGAGCCAGGGAGATGTGTCGCAAGTTAACACTTATGGTGCTGGTGTCGTAAGTAGTTGCCATTAGCTGTCGAACGGCTGAAGAATTTTTTTTAAAATTTTATAATTCGAGTGAAAAATAGGTGGTTGGAACTTCAAAACTTTTTAGGTTTATTAGACTTTCTACTTTAAGAAACATGAGTCCAACATTACATTCACTGGACTCTTATTCCCGCATTAACTTCCTGATGCACTACTGTCATAACAACACAATCTGTGACAATAATACAGTGAACATATGCAGGAAGTCATCTTCAAAAAAAGTCTACAATTACTACAATTTTCAAATGATGTGTGATCTGAATCATAATCAGATACATTGTTTTCTTCACCTGTAAGCTCGTCACAGTCTTTGTGAAACATTTTATCCAAGCGATTCTCCTCTTCACTGCATATTTTGAACACAGAATCAACATAAAAGCACACAAAACGCACGAATCGGAGAGTAGTCGAACGTCACTTACAGCCTACGATGCAGGAGACATTAACAAATGTTGGAAAGACGGTGAATTGTTCAAGTGATACCGCTACTATCATCTACGATGTCTGAAGACCTCACAGATGATTTTAAATCCGTAGTAATATATTTGACACTGCGGAAAATCATCGTACCTGGCACATTCCCATTTGCCGCAAGTGCTCTAGTATGCGTCAGCAGCATGCTAAGTGATAACTGTGAGGGGGAGCGCAGTATCGCAATGCCTGCGCCCTCCAGGAAGCCTGTATTCTGGGAACCGCTAGGCCCAGTACGTTGCAAAGATAAGATTTCACAAGTGGTGTGAGCGAATGGAATATCCGGCATTTCTGTGCTTAAGAACACAACACACGCAGTCATCATGCAAGCGCCAGTTAAACTGAATTGCTGCTGACTCTGCTTAAAAAAAAAAGCAGTAATAGCAGCTACCATTGGATAATACAGTGAAGCGCCAAAGAAACTGGTATAGACATGCTTATTCAAATACAGATACAAGTAAACGGATAGAATAGGGTGCTGCGGTCGGCAACACCTATATAAACAACAAGTGCCTCGCGCAGTTGTTAGATCGATTACTGCTGCTACAATGGCAGGTTATCAAGATTTTAAGTGCATTTGAATGTGGTTTTATAATCGGTGCACGAGCGATGTGACGCAGCATCCCCGAGGTAGCGATAAAGTAGGCATTTTCCTGTGCCACCTTTCCGCGACTGTACCGTGAATATCAGGAATCCAGTAAAACAACAAATCGCCGACATCGCTGCGGCCGGGAAAAGACCCTGCAAGAACGGGACCAACGACGACTGAAGAGAATCATTCAACGCGACAGAAGCGCAAACCTTCCGCAAATTGTTGCAGATTTCAATTCTGGAGCATCAAAAAGTGTGAGCGTGCGAATCATTCAAAGAAACATCATCGATATGGAATTTCGGAGCCGAGGGCCCACTCGTGTACCCTTGATGACTTCAGGACACAAAGCTTTACTCCTCGCCTGGGCCCGTCAACACCGAAATTGGGTTGTTGATGACTGATGTTGCCTGGTCGGACGGGTCTCGTTTCAAATTGTATCGAGCGGATGGACGTGTACGAGTATCGAGACAACTTCACGAATCCATGGGCCCTGCATGTCACCAGGGGACTGTTCAAGTTGTGGAGGCTCTGTAATGGTGTGGGGCGTGTACAGTTGGAGTGATATGGGTCCCCTGATACGTCTAGATACGACTCTGACAGGTCACATGTACGTAAGCATCCTGTCTGATCACCTGCATCCATTCATGTCCATTGTGGATTCCGACAGACTTGGGAAATTACGACAGAACAGAGCGACACACTACACGTCCAGAATTGCTGCAGAGTGGCTCGAGGAACAGTCTTCTGAGTTGCAACACGTCCGCTGGCCACCAAACTCCCCATACATGAATGTTATTGAGCATATCTGGGACGCCTTGCAACGTGCTGCTCAGAAGACATCTCCATCCGGTCATACTCTTACGGATTTATGGACAGCCCTTAGGCTTCACGCTGTCAATTCCCTCCAGCGCTACTTCAGACATTAGTCATGTTGCGGCTACTTCAGACATTAGTCATGTTGCGGCACTTCTGCCTGCTCGCGGGGACCCTCACGATATTAGGCAGGTGTACCCGTTTCTTTGGCTCTTGAGTGTGTAAAAAAATTCTTTAGTGAGAGAACTCTACTCGCATATGTGTAGGTGGAGACAGGCTGGTGGGCTAGAAAGCGAAATAGACGGTGGGAGTCAGTACTTGCTTCTTTCCGGCTCCGATATTACGAACATCCACGATAGGTTAATTATATTAAAGTTGAACACGGAAGAAAGATTGCTGCATTCTTTAGAATAGACGTGATTGGTCGGCACTCGGAAAAATCACAGTCACTGATAAGAAAAATCGTGAAGAAAGCTCACACTCAAAAAGATAGAGTAGACCTCTGCTTATAGCTGGAAGCACTCCATCTATCCTAGACTGACCAGGGATTGCTTCTACCAAAAGAGGGACTTCAATTCTGGGCTCTGAGGAAGAGCACCCTTCGGTGCAGACCAGATGACCCAGAATTTTCTGCCAACATAGCCACCACTCGCAGGAAGCGGTAATGCTAAGTATGGTGAATAAAACTGCAGTGTTCACAAACCGAATTATAGGATTTACACAAAATTTCAGATTGACTTTGTGCTATCTTAACTCTATTCAAGTACATCAATTAACAATCCTGAGTTCAACCTGTGCTCAATCAAGACAGTGGGTGCATGAATGATTGATTCTGTAGTCCCTTCTTCCCTCTCTGAACAACATTCAGTAATCACTGTGCGACTTCTGAGAAGTTAGTTGTTTTCCCAAATTTTGTATTGACTTTACGAAATTTACTTAATACCCGTTACATGAGTTTTGCCAAAGTGCAGATAATTTAATTCCATTGTAACCTGTAGTAAGGTTTAATGAACGTAACAGCTTCCTGTCTTTGTGCACTCGTGCTTAACTTGAGATCTACAGGGAATTGTAAAAAGATCATTACTTCATTCAGTGGTTTTATGAAGTCCCTATTCTTATCTTCTTGTGAGTTACAGCAGTCACGTTCCATATATGTTAGAGGCACCCGTATTTAATAAATTAAATTCATTAAGATCAAATAAGACTAAGGGGCATCCCATCAAAACTTATAAAATCATTGGGGGAAGTGGCAACAAAACGACTATTTACGCTGGTGCGTAAGACATATGAGACTGACGATATGCCGCTAGAACAGTCTGGAACCGCGCGACCGCTACGGTCGCAGGTTCGAATCCTGCTTCAGGCATGGATGTGTGTGATGTCCTTAGGTTAGTTAGGTTTAGGTAGTTCTAAGTTCTAGGGGACTAATGACCTCAGGTGTTAAGTCCCATAGTGCTTAGAGCCACCATTTGAAACATTTCTTTTTTTTTTCGCTAGACTTCCGTAAGAACACTATCCACACAATTCCGAAGATTGAGCGACTCACACAATCAGCATAACAGCTCGTGCAACCAAGTAGCTGATAAGAATAGTATACAGAACAATGGGGAAAAAATTGAGGATCTGTTAGATGGCGATCAATTTGGCTTTAGGAAAGGTACAGGCACCACGTCGTGGTTGATAATGGAAGCAAGACTTAAGAAAAATTAAGTCTTGAAAAAGGCATTCGCCAATGTAAAATGGGTCCAAGACATTCCAAATTCTGAGAAAAATAGCTATTGGGAAAGACGTATAATATATATTATGTACAAGAACCAAAAGGGAAGAATAAGGGTGGAAGACCAAGAACGAAGTGCTCAGATTAAAAGGCCTCTAAGAGAGAGATGTAGTCTTTTGCCCCTACTGCTGAATCTATTCGTCGAACAGGCAAGGACGGGAATAAAAGGAAGGTTCAAGAGTGGCATTAAGGGGACATTGTATGTCCTAGGCCACCACTGTTAAATTATCGAATTTTTAGGATACCAGCTTACAATTTTTTATAATTATTGAATGTACCTTTCTAGATACACTAAACTAGAATTATTACTAAAATTGTATTGTGGGGCATGTTATCTTTTTTTTTTCAAACACTCAATTCATTGACAGAATTTTGTAAATAAATGAACACAAAAACAAAAAAACTCAGGATATTTTAATTATTGTAGTTCAATATGTGTTGAATCTCACACTGGGCATGCTGTGAAAATTTCATGTCTCTATCATCAGTACTTTTTTTTAGAGAATGGGTCATGTATTGCAAAAAATGTACTTCAGAGATACTGAGGTTTAAAACTTTTTTTATTACAAATTCTTATACTGACTTACATTCCTGCATCTTTTATGCACTAGACTTGCCCTGACCCACAGTCTGTGTCTCCTTCAGTGTCACACCAGTTCTTGCCTCCTCCTTTTCTTTCTTGCTTCTTTTACTGTTTGCTGAGTAGCTAACTCTGTTTCATGTACACGAAGCTCATCAAGTTCCCTCAGTCGTTTAACTGTGTTCTGTCCAAATCTTACCTCCAACTTCTCCAGAGCCTTAAATATTTCATAGTTCCCACCATTAAAAGTTATTACAACGTGAGACACTGCTAACTTTAGAGTCATAGGGCCAACAAATACATTTTTAAGCACACAGCACCACACTACATTATTGAAGGACTCATTCACATTCTGGGTCTTCCCATGTAAACACTTCTTTAGTAGCTCAGGATTTGCCGAACATCTGTAAATAGGTTTGATTGCCTCCATTGCTGCCAAAGGAAGAGAATGTTCATGTGTAAATTCATGCAGGGTGCCAGAAAATTCAGCATGCCTATATTTACACCAAGTGTCTGGTGGAGGTGGACATAAAGCATGACATGGCTTTTCATCGGTTGATATTCGAAGAAACAAAGTGATCCACACGGCTCTTTTCATCTTCTCTAAATTGCCACAGTTATCTCTAATGCCCTTCATTTTATTTACATACAAAAATCAATAGAAGTTAGCTTGCTATAAAAATAGCCGATACTCACACTACCTTCAACGACAACTAGTATCAGAAACAAAGGACTGGTTTGTTTATTCGTAATGGCAACTTCTGGGACGTAGCAGTAGGCACAAAACAAAGCAATTCACAGCCTTGTATACTGTGTAGTTTCCAAGATATGACTGCTCAACTGTGGCAGTATATGCGTAGCCACGAAATTGGACAATCACACGTCAACATTCAAAATATTATTTGAAGGTCTCACAATTGTCTGATCTTAATGTATTATATACCAAGATGTTCAGGAAAGTCCAAAGTACATTATGGAGTAGAAAACAGAAAATGTCAAATTTTAACGAATTTCACATTCAAGGTGAAAGTGACACGGTTCGCTGATGACATCGCTACCCTCAGTGAAAATGAAGAAGAACTGCGGGATATTTTGAATGGAACGAGCTTACTAATGAGTGCAGAATATGGACTGAGAGTAAACCGAATAAAGACGAAAGTAATGAGAAGTAGCAGAAATGAGAACAGCGAGAAACTTAACATCAGAATGGGTTTTGAGGAAGTAGACAAAGTTAAGGAATTCTACTACCTACGCAGCAAAATAACGCACGATGGATGGAGCAAGGAGGACGTAAAATGCAGACTATCTGTGCCAAAAAGGCATTTCCTGGCCAAGAGTAGTCTACTAGTAGCAAACATAAGCCTTAAACTGCAGACGAAATTTCTGAAAATGTACGTTTGGAGCACAGCATTGTATGATACACGTGGACTATTGTTAGAACAGGGCCAATAGAGAATCGAAACATTTGAGATCTGATCCTCCAGAAGAATGTTGAAAATCAGGCGGTCAAATAAGGTAAGGAATGAGGAGGTTCTCCGCAAAATCGGCGAGGAAGGGAATACATGGAAAACATTGACAAGAAAAAGAGAATAGATGGTAGGACAACGATTAGGACATAGGACATCAGGGAATAACTGCCATGGCCCTAGAGGGCGCTGTAGAGGGAAAAGAAGACAGTGGAATACATCTGGTGAAGAGGATAGCACAGGAGAGGAATACAGGAATACATAGCGGGCCGCATCAAATCACGCAGAAGACGGACAACCCCCCCCCCCCCAAAAAAAAATTAACTATGACTGATGTGAAGAGTTCAAGTGGTGCTACTCCAGTGTGCATTGTTAGTTGTTGGCGTACCATTATCTGTGCACTTCTCTCTGCTGCCACAAATAGAGAAATCGCAACAACGGTCACCGGACTGGCAGTACAGGAAGGAAAAATAGGGAAAAAATTCGAGTAGTCGTAAATATTTGAACAGTGGTACGGGGCAGTGTAATGAACAACATACTAAAAATCCTGAACATGGGGTTGAGGAAGCGTTTACAGCTCACTTTTTAGATTTTTCTTAAACGTATCGTAAACCGCTGCTTGTAGCGAAAATTATTCCCAGTGCAAAACGGAATTACATTACTTTTCCAACAAAAATGATTGAGACACCCTGCTAAACCCGCAGGACAGGACAGGTAGTTTAAGTTGTGGCAAGGGGCCAAAATAAGCGGCTGTCAGTTACACTCGAACATACAACACCTCAAGAGCAGAACAACTTTAATTCAACTTTAATTTGATGAAACATTACAAGAACCAAGCAATTTTTTTTAAACTCAGGTTTAGTTTTGGAACTTAATTAGCGGCTGAATGCGCTGTACAATCTCATGTCTTAAGGGCAAGACCACTTTAATTTAAAAACGTCTGAAAGCCAATAACTTAAAGCTCAACCAAAATCAGAAATTTAAAAGGCAAAGCCTTACCTTAAAACAGTTCCTTAATTAGGCTGAAGGCCCAAACAATCTGACACCTTAAGCGCAAACAACTTAAATTCAAAATCGGCTGAAGGCCCAACATTTAAGACTCAATAATATTGAAACTTCCTGGCAGATTAAAACTGTGTGCCCGACCGAGACTCGAACTCGGGACCTTTGCCTTTCGCGGGCAAGTGCTCTACCAACTGAGCTACCGAAGCACGACTCACGCCCGGAGAGCTTCTGTAAAGTTTGGAAGGTAGGAGACGAGATACTGGCAGAAGTAAAGCTGTGAGTACGGGGCGTGAGTCGTGCTTCGGTAGCTCAGTTGGTAGAGCACTTGCCCGCGAAAGGCAAAGGTCCCGAGTTCGAGTCTCGGTCGGGCACACAGTTTTAATCTGCCAGGAAGTTTCATATCAGCGCACACTCCGCTGCAGAGTGAAATTCTCATTCTGGAAACATCCCCCAGGCTGTGGCTAAGCCATGTCTCCGCTATATCCTTTCTTTCAGGAGTGCTAGTTCTGCTAGGTTCGCAGGAGAGCTTCTGTAAAGTTTGGAAGGTAGGAGACGAGATACTGGCAGAAGTAAAGCTGTGAGTACGGGGCGTGAGTCGTGCTTCGGTAGCTCAGTTGGTAGAGCACTTGCCCGCGAAAGGCAAAGGTCCCGAGTTCGAGTCTCGGTCGGGCACACAGTTTTAATCTGCCAGGAAGTTTCATATCAGCGCACACTCCGCTGCAGAGTGAAATTCTCATTCTGGAAACATCCCCCAGGCTGTGGCTAAGCCATGTCTCCGCTATATCCTTTCTTTCAGGAGTGCTAGTTCTGCTAGGTTCGCAGGAGAGCTTCTGTAAAGTTTGGAAGGTAGGAGACGAGATACTGGCAGAAGTAAAGCTGTGAGTACGGGGCGTGAGTCGTGCTTCGGTAGCTCAGTTGGTAGAGCACTTGCCCGCGAAAGGCAAAGGTCCCGAGTTCGAGTCTCGGTCGGGCACACAGTTTTAATCTGCCAGGAAGTTTCATATCAGCGCACACTCCGCTGCAGAGTGAAATTCTCATTCTGGAAACATCCCCCAGGCTGTGGCTAAGCCATGTCTCCGCTATATCCTTTCTTTCAGGAGTGCTAGTTCTGCTAGGTTCGCAGGAGAGCTTCTGTAAAGTTTGGAAGGTAGGAGACGAGATACTGGCAGAAGTAAAGCTGTGAGTACCGGGCGTGAGTCGTGCTTCGGTAGCTCAGTTGGTAGAGCACTTGCCCGCGAAAGGCAAAGGTCCCGAGTTCGAGTCTCGGTCGGGCACACAGTTTTAATCTGCCAGGAAGTTTCATATCAGCGCACACTCCGCTGCAGAGTGAAAATCTCATTCTGCCTCAATAATATTAATTTTAATAATGCCAAAGGCTTTACATAAAACAGTTCTTAAATTAGGCTGAAGGTCCAAAACATCTAACACCTTAAGAGCAGAACAACTTTAATTCAAAATCGGCTGAAAGCCCAAAGAATCTGACACTTTAAGCGCAAACTACTTAAATTCAAAATCAGCCAACACTTAAGACTCAATAACATTAATTTTAATAATGGTTCAAATGGCTCTGAGCACTATGGGACTTAACATCGTAGGTCATCAGTCCCCCAGAACTTAGAACTACTTAAACCTAACTAACCTAAGGACATCACACACATCCATGCCCGAGGCAGGATTCGAACCTGCGACCGTAACGGTCACGCGGTTCCAAACTGAAGCGCTTAGTTCCGCACGGCCAAATTTTAATAATGTCAAAGGCTTTACGTAAAACAGTTCTTAAATTAGGCTGAAAGCCCAAACCGTCTGACGCCTTAAGAGCAAAACAACCTTAATCTAAAAATCGGCTAGAAGCCATACAAGTACAGACAACAAGAACAAACAAGAAAAGGCAGTACACCCAATGGCGCTCAGAAGTTGCGAGGGTCGGCCTGGAATTCAAACATTAACGCTCGCTTAGGTGAGACAGGCAGTCGGCCCAACCATCGTCGATCCGACGGAAACCCAACCGACAGACAGTCAAGAGACCCACCGACAAGATAACCTCCACCGTAGGGAGGCTAAAATTTGCCAACTTGAAAACACACGTTGTTGCTTGCGGGAATATCCCAACAGCCGACAACGAACTCCAAACGACACAATGTGAACAGTCGTGACTTGCTGGTAAATTAAGTCAAAACTCAAATTTCACGTCCAGGATCAGTGAGCCACGAACCTCGTAGCAATGGGAGCAGCACCACACACTCTGGCACCGCATAGAGGCCGCCAGCGGTCCCGGCCAAACAACGTGCCGTGGAGATATCCTCCCTGCTCCATGCCAACCGACCAACTCCCAGGCCCAGAAACGGTGAAAGGACCAAATATACGTCGGCCGATGAGACGACCAACCAACGGTCGTCCCACTCCAATCTCCCTCTATCGCACAGTTCATGTGTGTCGCCAGCAGTCGGTGAGCACTGGCTGTCGGCGCCTCATCGGCGCTCCGTCCCCCACTTCACTGCTGCTGAGTCCCGACTGCACTGCTGGTCCGTCTCCAGCTGACTGCCAGACACACGACGACCCGGAAATACTACTAGTCGCTCCAGAGATGGTACGACAGTGCACTTATCGATACGAGCTGCTGCTGCCACTCACGGGCAAGTAAGGCAGGAAGTTAGTGACGCCAGTATATGGAATAAGAAAACGAGGCGGCAGTACCGTAATAGAAGATGATAAACAAGAAAAAATGCGAGCCGTGCATGGCTCAATGATCTTATCAACTTTTTCTCTACTTCTAATAGTTTCCAAGTTGCAGGGGTGGAAAAATCACAGATTATTAAAAATGGCCTTTAAATGGTATTACATTGATGTTTAATGTTAAATGAAGTGGGTTAAGAACAAATATTAAATATGGTACCACGTACTGCTGCATGAGAATCATATTAAGGGATAAATTTTGTACTGAGGTATAATGTGAGGGAAGCTAGGTCACCAGATTGTGATGATGATTTTCTCACTTTCGTAGGTACGCAAAATGAAGAGCGAGCAGCCGAGTTCCCATTCTCTCTACCACACTAAATCACAAAAAGCTAGTACAGTGTGTTTCACAAATTTATACCGACTCTCCCACAGCTCGCCTACTGAATCACTGGCGACGCACTTGTGCAGACATGGCCGGGGATGTTTATTTTCCAAAAAGTTTGTTAACAATTCATGGAGTAGAAATAAGAGTTACTAACAACACTAAAGCAAGAAACATATAAGGAGAGAATCTACGCAAATTTTTGTACACAATTCTACATTGCAAGAGAGGAAACTGATTCCTAGTCATTCTGAACGGCAATTATAGCGTTCTTCAGGGAAAGGCAACTTCCCTCCCGCAAGTACTGCTTCCTTTCCAATTTACAGATAAAACTACGTCTCCCCAGCAATTCCTGTCCATTTCTCTCATGTGATCATACAAAATAACATCAGTGAGCTCTTGCTTGTACAGGGTGAACCACCTAAAACTTTGCACCGCAAGCGTTGCGGAAATAGAACGTGTTGTTGATGAGTGGTTTTTACACAACTGGTTGGTAGCCATGGGCTCAAAATGGTTCAAATGGCTCTGAGCACTATGGGACTCAACTGCTGAGGTCATAAGTCCCCTAGAACTTAGAACTACTTAAACCTAACTAACCTAAGGACAACACACACATCCATGCCCGAGGCAGGATTCGAACCTGCGACCGTAGCGGTCGCGCGGTTCCAGACTGTAGCGCCAGAACCGCTCGGCCACCAGCGGCCGGCACCATGGGCTCATATTGTTAGCCAGTAAACAGACTGTAATAATAGTTAGAATGTGTATTTTTCGTACAAACATACGCTGTTTAAATGTAACAATATCTATAGTCATTAAGAAAGTAAAAGCAGGGTGAATTATAATATCAGTGGTGCTTGTTGCAGGATTCTAGCGTCAGTCGTTTAAGAGATATTGTATTTTGAAAAGTTTCCCAGTCGACACTTGTTTGCGCCGTTCAGCCTGCGTAGTTGCTAGCTATGAAGTTGTTATGTTTATTTACAGTGTGCTTGCGTGTTCCTTGATTGCACTGCGACTTGCTACTCAGTTAGTGTGTGACAGTACAAGCAACAGGTCGTGAGTGAACGATGGGATTTAGCAATCCAGAGAAAGCCGATATGCTCGTGGTGTATGGAAATTGTTCTTGTACGGTGTATGCAGCAAGATATTCCTACAGGCGTCAACCGCCTCGGCATTTATTTAATAGCGTCTTCAACGAGTTACATGCAAGTGGTAGTGTAACACCTAGACACCGTAACAGAAGGAAGCAAGTGACGACAGAAGAGCGGAAAATTAATATTCTTGCTGCTTTTGCAGTTGACCCACACGTTAGCTCTCACGCAATCGCACGAGGAAGTGGCATAGTAGGGCAAGTGTCCTATGCATTCCTCATCGATATAGGTTCCATCCCTGTCGCATCTCCCTCCGTCGAAAGGTGCATGGAAACGAATACGAGAACCATGGGAACTTCAGTATATGGGAATTAGGATAGCCCGCCCAGTTAGCCGTGCCGTCTAACTCACGGGTTTCCGGAGTGGGAAGGAGCGCCAGGTCCCGGCCACGAATCAGCCCGGCGGAATTGTGTCGAGGTCCGGTGAGCCGGCCAGTCTGTTGGTTTTTAGGCGGTTTTCCATCTGCCTCGGCGAATGCGGGTTGGTTCCCCTTATTCCGCCTCAGCTACACTATGTCGGCGATTGCTGTGCAAAGAAGTTCTCCACGTTCACGTCCACCACCATTACTCTACCACGTAAACACAGGAGTTACACTCGTCTGGTGTGAGACGTTCCCTGCGGGGGTCCACCGGGGGCCGAACCGCACAATAACTCTGGGTTCGGTGTGGGGCGGCCGTGGGGTGAAGTGGACTGTGATGGTCGTCGTGGGATTGCGGTCCACTGCGGCTGCGGAGGGGACGGAGCCTCTCCGTCGTTTCTAGGCTCCCGGTTAACATACAGTACAATACAAGACAGGATACTCCAGACGTATCATGTATCTTATTTAGTGATGAAGTCACATACATCAATCATGGCAGGTAAACCACTGAAACATGCACTATTGATCTGTCGACGATCGCTCTTGGCTTTGTCAGGGGAACTGTTGGCTTCGTCAGGGGAACGTCAGCGTCTATGAATTTTAAACTTGTGGTGGGGAACAGTGAAACATCAGCTCAGAGGCAACACTGAACGCGCACAAGTGTTGCAGCCTCATAACAGACCATCATCCATGTATCCTAGAAGATGTTCCTCTGCAGACTAGGACGAACCTGTGCAACCAGCATTATGGCTGTCCAGCCCATAATGCTCGAAGTATATAGCATATCTTCATGAACTATTTCCAGATCGTTGGATTGTACGCAGAGGACCTGTAATTTGGCTGGTGCATTCCCCGGATTTGACGCCTGTGGACTTTCTTCTGTGGGAAAATCTGAAAGACGCTGACTGCAAGAACATACCAACTACAGCCGATGACATGCAATAACTTAATACTGCAGCCTCCTCAGACATCGCTGAAATGCCAGCATGTGTGGAGCAGTCGTTCCATAACAGACTGGAAGCGTGTACTGCCGCTGCCGGCGGTCATTTTGAACACAGCCTGTGGTAGTCAACTGTCTCGTACTGGCCAGAATCCATATAACTAGTGTAAGCACATATGTTGTTCATTAGTGTGAGCTATCACAGGTATGGTACAAGTGACGGTGTGGGAACTTTACAGAATACGACTCGCACCAGAATCCTGCAACAATAGTCTGCAGACGCTAAGCTAACTTTTCGATGATGATGTTTGGTTTGTGGGCGCTCAATTGCGCGGACATCAGCGCCCGTACTAAGTCCCAATTTTTACACAGTCTAATTTTGATATAGTCCAGTCTAGCACTGTCACGAATGATGATGATGATGATGATGATGACGAAATGATGAGGATAACACAAACACCCAGTCCCCGGGCAGAGAAAATCCCCAACACGGTCGGGAATCGAACCCGGGACCCCGTGAAACTTTTCGGTTCCGCGCCCCAAGAAATCACGTAATTCTGAGGCAAATAAATCGCAGAAGCATGTTCGGAGTGCATTTTTATCCGGAAAGGAAGTTCCTTGAAGATTGTCGATATAGAGGCAAAGATGAAAATGTGAGGGTGCAACATCAGGTGGATAAGGCGGGCACGGAATGACTTTACAACCCATCTCCTGTATAGCGTTGTTTGGCAGTCTAGCAGAATGCGGGCGGGCGTTATTATGGAGTAGCATTACTTCACGCAATCTTCCTGGTCGTTCTTGGACTACGTCTGCAAAACGTCACAGTTGTTGACCATAAATGCCAGCAGCGATGATTACACCTCGGAGAAGCTATTCGTGGTACACCACACCGTCGCTGTTCCACCATATGTATAACATTATCTTTTGTGGAAATGCACAGGTCTTTATATGAGGAGTTGCTGCATTGTTTGGGCTCAGCCATTCGTTTCTTTTCCTTGCGCTAACATAAAGACACCATTTCGCGTCACCAGTACCAATATAAGATAGAAATTCCGTGTTGTTCACGAGCCGCCGGCCGCTGTGGCAGAGCGGCTCTAGGCCTTTCAGTCCGGAACCGCGCTGCTGCTACGGTTGCAGGTTCGAATCCTGCCTCGGGCCTGGAAGTGTGTGATCTCCTTAGGTTAGTTAGGTTTAATTAGATCTAAGTTCTAGGGCCTCAGAAGTTAAGTCCCATAGTGCTCAGAGCCATTTGAACGTTTTTTTTTTTTTTTCACGAGCCAATTTATGACGAGGAAGCAGAGATGCACATATGTCCACCCGATTATTTTGGTGATTTTGCGTTACTCATACCCCCGGTTTTTGAACCTTCGTCAATGCATGCAAATACCGCACAACGGTGAAATGATCACAGTTCATCATCTTTGCCAGTTCTCCAATTCACTGATGTGGATCACTGTGGAATAATGGGTTTAAACGATCTTCATCAAACACCGAAGGCCTTTCTGAACGTGGACGGTTACTAATGTCAAAACGATCGCCCATACAGCGAGAAAATTCATTTTTTTGCCGTCCTCCATCCAATGGCATTGTCCCCACACACGGCACAAATGATTCTGGCTGCCTCCGCTGCTCTCATCCCTCTGTTGAACTCAACCAGGAGAATACGCCGGAAATGTTCGGGATTTCTCCACTTGACGCTCCATTTCCTAGCGCCCACGGGTCCATTCACTATGTTCAAACGGAAAAATGATAATATGTAAACTCAAATAGCAACAGTGAACTACAAGTACAAAACGACAATCGATAAGTAGTCCCATAGCAACCGGAATACCAATATGCAAAACAAACACACTACGAACTTACGCTCCGACCTGTTGTTGTTGTTTTTGTGGTCTTGAGTCCAGAGACCGGTTTGATGCAGCTCTATGCTACTCTATCCTGTGCAAGCTTCTTCATCTCCCAGTACCTACCACAACTTACATCCTTCTGAATCTGCTTAGTGTATTCATCTCTTGGTCTCCACCGGTGAGGATTTTCTGTATGTTGTTCATGACCATCGCCCCTAATACTTCTTTTACCGTGCTATCTTGATCTATTCGTCAAAAAAGCGCCCTCGCCGTGCAGCATAATCCTATCTGATTAACAAAGTTTGCATCGCGGCTATAAGTGACCCCGTCATCGAATAAAACCTGTGTGACGAATATTAGCGCCAAAAAGCAGTAACGCAGCGTTCGTAGTGTTGGCGCGGTAATCGTATTCTTTTACGTTCTTTGACGTGCAGACGATTGTGTTTGCACGTATATGGAAATGGCAGCGAACACTGGAGAACTGTTGGCGAATGCTCGTGCGCTTCCCTTCGCTCCAGTCTGAACGAGCCTCTGCAACAGACACGCACGCGGCGTGGCAGCGCAGCAAGAGATAGGCCTAGCGTCCTTGCGAGTGCAGCAGGGCCGGACGCCAGGCGAGTGGACCAGATGCAGGCGCGTCGGGGTTTTCCCGGTCGCCGACTCTTGCGACTGCAGCGCCGGCTGGAGCTGGATGGAACTGACCTCGCTCTGCCCGCAGATAACGCCGAACGTCCACGAGTCCAAGGCCGCGGGCCCTCTGGTTGCCCACATGAGCCGCGGCGGCAACGCTCCGAGGCCATGTGGAAAGATTGCCTTCTGGAGCAGTCTCACACTCCCCGTTCAAACGGTAGCCACTGACACTAGATCAACCATTTGGGCGTCGATAGAGTATTAAGCTGGACCTAGTGGAGTGGTGTAGACCACGGGGCAACTCTCTCTAGATGGAGAGTCCACGCTGCCTGCCGATACATCACCGAGGGGCATTCAATAATTAATGCAACACATTTCTTTATGAAAGCAGGTTGGTTTTATTTGGAATTCCAGTACACCATATTACTGGCCACTCTTTCAGCTACAAAACCCCATTTTTCAACATATTCTCCATAAAAGATGACGGACTTACGCCATTTTACTGGAAGGGCCTGTATGTTCACATGATACCACTCTCCTGTTCGACGTCCGAAACAACGTCTTCCTGCATCTACACTGAATAGGCAGTGAAACTGGTACACCTGTCTAACATCGTGTAGGGCCCCCGTGAGAACGCAGAAGTGCCGCAACACGACATAGCATGGACTCGACTAACGTCTGAAGTAGTACTGGAGAAAATTTATGCCATGCATCCTACAGGGCTGTCCACAAATCCGTAAGAGTACGAGGGGGTGGAGATCTCTTGTGAACAGCACGTTGCAAGGCCTCCCAGATATCCTCAATAATGTTCATGTCTGGGGAGTTTGGTAGCCAGCGGAAGTGTTTAAACTCAGAAGAGTGTTCCTGGAGCCACACTGTAGCAATTCCGGATGAGTGGGGTGTCGCATTGTCCTGCTGGAATAGCCCAGGACCGTCCAAATGCATAATGGACATGAATGGATGCAGGTGATCTGACAGGATGCTTACGTTTGAGTCACCTGTGAGAGTCGTACCTACACGTAATAGGGGTCCCATATCACTCCAATTGCACACACCCCACACCATTACAGAGCCTCCACCACCTTGAACAGTCCCCTACTGACAGACAGGGTCAATGGATTCATGAGGTTGTTTCCATACCCGTACACTTCCATCCGCTCGATACAATTTGAAACGAGACTCGTCTGATCAGGCAACGTATTTCCAGACAACAGCAGTCCACTGTCACTGCTGGTGGACCCAGGCGAGGAGTAAAGCTTTGTGTCGTGCAGTCTGCAAGGGCACAAGAGCTGGCCATCGGCCCCGAAAGCCCATAGCGATGATGTTTCGCTGAATGGTTCGCACGCTGACACTTGTTGATGGCCCAGCGTTCAAATTTGAAGCAATTTTGCGGAAGCGTTACTTTCCTGTCACGTTGACGATTCTCTTCAGTCGTCGTTGGTCCCGTTCCTGCAGGATCTTTTTCCGGCCGCAGGAAAGTCGGAGATCTGTTTTACCGGATTCCTTATATTCACTGTACACTCGTGAAATGGTCTTACGGGAAACTTCCCACTTCATCGCTACCTACGAGATGCTGTGTCCCATCGCACGTGCGCAGTCTATAACATCACGCTCAAACTCACTTAAATCTTGATAACCTACCATTGTAGCAGCAGTAACCGATCAATTGACAGCGCCAGACTTTTGTTGTCTCATGTAGGCATTGCCGACCGCAGAGCCGTATTCTGCCTGTTTACACATTTCTGTATTTGAATACGCATGCCTATACCAGTTTCTTTGGCGCTTCGGTGTATAACCTCTCCGTCATCAACGTACTGCTTCCCGTGGGTTGCATCCTTCATTGGGCCAAACAGAAGAATGTCAGAAGGCGCGAGATCCGGCCTGCAGGGTGTGCTTTTATGAGCTCCTCTTCGGTCCCCAGACTTATGTGTGAGACCTTGAACTGTTACGGAGAAGTTCGTTCGCGTTTTTGTGGCCGCGAACACGCTGAAGTGGTGTTATTTTTTTTGTTTTTTTTTTTTTTTTACTGTTGCCTGAAGGTGTGTGCGTCCGGCCGGCACGCAGGAAATCGGACAGGCATTCGCGACCTTATTGCGATGATTACAGACGCCTCTTTCAACGAGTCACATCGAGTGTTGTTCACTGCCAGGTCTGTGTAGTCATTCTGAAAGCGTCTATGAATGTCAGAGATGCTCTGATTTTCCGCCAGAAGAAGTCAATAACAGCTCTCTGCTTGGAACGCATCTACTTTACAGACGCCATATGGATGGCTACGTATAGCCCTGCCACCTATCGGAACTTCATGAGACCATACGAGTCGAAGCGGGAATATTCCGCGATCTCCCACAACAAATTTTGCATTTTTTAAAAAAAAATGGTTCAAATGGCTCCGAGCACTATGGGACTTAACATCTGTGGTCATCGGTCCCCTAGAACTTAGAACTACTTAAACCTAACTAACCTAAGGACATCACACACATCCATTCCCGAGGCAGGATTCGAACCTGCGACAGTAGCGGTCACGCGGTTCGAGACTGAAGCGCCTAGAACCGCACGGCCACACCGGCCGGCGCATTTTTTTTTTCCATCCTGATCTGGCCGAGAAAAGAAATTAGTTTCCTTAGTATGCAGACACAACAGCTCCTTTCTTAGCGATCATATACAACCGCTCACTTGAGGAAAGGTTTGTCCCTAAAGACTGGAAAGTAGCACAGGACACACCAATATTCAAGAAAGGAAATGGGAGTAACGCACTGAATTACAGACCCATATCACTGACCTCAATTTGCAGTAGGATTATGGAGCATATACTGCACTCGAACATTATGAGTGACCTTGAAGAAAATCACTTATTGATACATAACCAACACGGATTCAGAAAATATCGTTCTTGCGCAACACAGCTACCTCTTTATTCCCATGAAGTAATGAGTGGTGTCGACAAGGGATCTCAGATCGATTCCATATTCCTAGATTTCCAGAAGGCTTTTGATGCCGTTCCTCACAAGCGACTATTAATCGAATTGCGTGCATATGGAGCGTCTCAGTTGTATGACTGGATTCGTGATTTCCTCTCAGAGAGGTAGTGATAGAAGGTAAACCATCGAGTAGAAAAGAAGTGATATCTGGCGTTCCGCAAGGTAGTGTCATAGGCCCTCTGCTGTTCCTGATTTACATAAATGATCTAGGTGTTAATCTGAGCAGCCCCCTTAGATTGTTTGCAGATGATGCTGTAATTTACCGTGCAGTAAAATCATCAGACGATCAATTCCAATTACAAAATGATCTAGAGGGAAGTTCTGTATGGTGCGAAAAGTGACAATTGGCACTAAACAAAGAAAAAGTGCGAGGTCATCCACATGGGTACTAAAAGAAATCCGATAAATTATGGGTAAACGATAAATCGCAGAAATCTAAGGACTGTCAATTGGACTAAATACCTAGGAATTACAATTACGAGCAACTTAAATTGGAAAGACCACATAGATAATATTGTGGGGAAGGCGAAACAAAGACTGCGCTTTGTTGGCAGAACACTTAGAAGATGCAACAAACCAACTAAAGAGACAGCCTACATTACACTTGTCCGTCCTCTGTTGGAATATTGCTGCGCGGTGTGGGATCCCTACCAGGTAGGATTGACAGAGGACATCGAAAAATTGCAAAGAAGGGCAGCCCATTTCGTGTTATTGCGCAATAGGGGTGAGAGTGTCACTGATATGATACGCGAGTTGGGGTGGCAGTCACTGAAACAAAGGCGGTTCTCTTTGCGGCGAGAGCTATTTACGAAATTTCAATCACCAACTTTCTCTTCCGAATCCGAAAATGTTTTGTTGACACCCACCTACGTGGGGCGAAATGATCATCATAATAAAATAAGAGAAATCAGTGCTTGAACGGAAAGATTTAGGTGTTCCATTTTCCCAAGCGCCATTCGAGAGTGGAATGGTAGAGAAAATGGTTCAAATGGCTCTGAGCACTATGGGACTTAACATCTGAAGTCATCAATCCCCTAGAACTTAGAACTACTTAAACCTAACTAACCTAAGGACATCACACACATCCACGCCCGAGTCAGAATTCGAACCTGCGACCGTAGCGGTCGCGCGGTTTCAGACTGAAGCGCCTAGAACCGCTCGGCCACACCGGCCGGCGGAATGGTAGAGAAGTAGTATGAAAATGGTTCGATGAGCCCTCTGCCAGGCACTTAAGTGTGAATTGAAGAGTAATCATGTAGATGTAGATGTAGTTATTGAACGCCCCTCCTACATCTACATCTACATTCAGGGTGTTTCAGGAGTATCATCATCATCATCATCATGACCTTCATCGTCACATCCAGTTTTGGTTTACGAATCCATGCCTTCAAATAGAATGTTGCCGGTCTTGCCATCTTTTGTTAGTATTTCCAGTACTTCTTTCCCCCTGAGGAGTATACTTGTATATCAGTTTAGTTATTCGTTTATCTGACTGCCTTTGAATGTGTTCATGCCATTTCTTTTTTAACTGCTCTATTTCCTAAAGTATGCTTCTGAAGGACAGTTCTTTTCTGGTTTCACAGTTCTTTATCCGATCTATGAGTTTGTAATCAGCTTATCCGATCTATGAATTTGTAATTAGCTAGAGGTCTTGGGACTCTGTTATGCCGCTTCAATTCTTCTCGTTTGTCTGGCATTTGGAGTCCATGTCTCTGACTCATTCATCAGAAGTGGTACCGCCATCACATTGTAAAAACTTAATACTGTTTTTTCCCCGAGTTTTTTTGAGGAGACTGCGATTTATAGTACTTACAGATTTTGGAATTTTTGCAATATGTGTTCTTGATCATTGGCTGTAACATGAGTTCTCACAACCCAGGCATTTAAAAGTATCTAATTTTTAGCAGTTTATCATCAATTATTATTTTTGCTCTTAAATATTCCTTAGTTCTATATTTAGATATTGTGATACTTTAATCATTTGCCACTTCGTACAACGACCACATTGCTCTCTGTAACTTATCTTACAAGTCCGCTAAGATATTTGATCATCTGCAAAGAGGAGTGTATTTGTAGCTTTGGTATTAAACTCAAATTGGTGCAGTACTTTATTTTGCCATTTCTTTATTACGTTGTGTATATATACACTAAATACACTAAATAATGTGGGTGATAAAGGACACCCTTGTCCCACTCCTTGTGTGATGTTTCTCGCAAACTGGCTTCCATTTTGAACTTTGATTTTGTCGTGTACAAACATACTTTGAATTAGCATTCGTTTTTAAAATTACCGATAGTTTAGCTTCGGTAAATATTTCAAAAGGTTTCTTATAGTCGATCATGTCTGTGTATGTGGGATGTTTGTGGGATTCAGGAGCGAAAATCAAATATTTTAAACGATGGCAACTGACAGAGCTGTATTGGTCCAGACAGTACCCACACTACTCCAAAGTTTAACGTGACCTGTAGGCGTTCGTTACGAACAACAGTCTAAAATCCCTGTACCACGGTGCGCGATGGAAATGGACAAAAGAACTTCTGTATTGGAACTTGGATCAATGGCGTCATCGGTGAGACCGCAGGAATTAGGTGACACTTGAGAGTGTCACAGGAGAGTGTGAACCCGGCCAGATACCAATGCACGTCTCAGCGGGGATGTGGGTATGGAGCACTTTGAACTGGTGTCATGTACAGGTATCGGACGAATCTCAACGCTAACGAGGATCATATGTGGGCAGTGCAATATGGCGACTGCGTACTCTAACGTTTTGTCCACCTCTACATCTGCATTTGGCGACTGATTTGTCTATCAAGACGATAATTAATTAAATCATAGCACCCATCTTGTGTGAATATCTTCTTTCATAAATGAAAAGCGCTAGTTTGCTTTTGTTCTACAGCATTAGTTTATTGTGTTAACCGGTTTTCGGTTTACACGGCCATCGTCAGATATTTACTGACTATTGTCATCAAAGAAGATACAATGTTTGTAAACGACATTGGATAAGAAGTTACACATCTAGAGTGAAGCACAAACGCACGGTAAATGTCATCGTTGACAGTGTGGTCGTAATCCAATGTAAAAGGCAAAAATGTTGAACAATAAGTAAATATAAACGGAGTAAACAGGAAAAACTTTAACACAAAACTGGAAAAGCATGGCACATAGCAGTTTATATTAATACAAAAACGAATAAAAATAAAATAAAATTAGTACTTGACAAAGCTACTTCAGGAGGTATAAAACGTGAAGAGTGACACACAAACCAATTAAAAGAAAGAAAGGATTATCAGTTGTAACTACAGTATATATAAGGAACTTGAGGAACACCAATAGGAAAAACAGAAGTGAATGAATGCAGAAAAACGGAGAAATGTATAGGAACATACAGCAAATACCATTTTTGAGAGTATAGTGGTACTGCATTTTAAAAAGTAAAAAGTTGAACAGCATACACATATAAAGGGAGAAAACAGGAAAAACATTAACACTATACTCAAAAACTGTGTCTATATAACAGTTTGCATTACATAAATGAATCAAGTAAAACAAAAACAGTACTTGACGGGATAACTTCAAGAGAGTACCAATTAAAAAACCTTAACAATTGTAACTACAGATTTTATGGGTGACATAGATAATTTTAACAAAATATAGGGACTCCTTGAAGACAGGCAAATGGGTAAGTGTAAGGGAGCAAATAGTATGGGAAGTAATGAGAAACTGAGAGGATTATGTGAAGTTTAGAAGAGGTGAACTATGAAGCTGTGTCTGGTCATTTAAGATACGATTTGTACTGTGAGGTAGATGCTTGTTAATTTCCAGTGCTTTAACAGATTGAGCTTTTCGCCTTTGTTTGCTAAGTGAAAAACATGGGACTCTGGCTACTATGTTCAGAACACCAAAGCCCAGTGTATTTTCAGTAGCAAAGATAAGACCCAGTTATTAGCCAACAGTGGGGTATACAAAATTACACTACTGGCCATTAAAATTGCTACACCACGAAGATGACGTGCCCGCATCTCGTGGTCGTGCGGTAGCGTTCTCGCTTCCCACGCCCGGGTTCCCGGGTTCGATTCCCGGCGGGGTCAGGGATTTTCTCTGCCTCGTGATGGCTGGGTGTTGTGTGCTGTCCTTAGGTTAGTTAGGTTTAAGTAGTTCTAAGTTCTAGGGGACTTATGACCACAGCAGTTGAGTCCCATAGTGCTCAGAGCCATTTGAACCATTTTTGAAGATGACGTGCTGCAGACGCGAAATTTAACCGACAGGAAGAAGATGCTGCGATATGCAAATGATTAGCTTTTCAGAGCATTCACACAAGGTTGGCACCGATGGGGACACCTACAACGTGCTGACATGAGGAAAGTTTCCAACCGATTTCTCATACAGAAACGGCAGTTGACCGGTGTTGCCTGGTGAAACGTTGTTGTGATGCCTCTTGTAAGGAGAAGAAATGGGTACCATCAAGTTTCCGACTTTGATAAAGGTCTGATTGTCGCCTATCGCGATTGCAGTTTATCGTATCGCGACATTGCTGCTCGCGTCGAACGAGATCCAATGACTGTTAGCAGAATATGGAATCGCTGAGTTCAGGAGGGTAATACGGAACGCCGTGCTGGATCCCAACGGCCTCGTATCACTAGCAGTCGAGATGACAGGCATCTTACCCGCGTGGATGTAACGGATCGTGCAGCCACGACTCGATCCCTGAGTCAACAGATGGGGACGTTTGCAAGACAACAACCATCTGCACGAACAGTTTGACGACGTTTGCAGCAGCATGGACTATCAGCTCGGAGACCATGGCTGCGGTTACCCTTGACGCTGCATCACAGACAGGAGCGCCTGCGATGGTGTACTCAACGACGAACCTGGGTGCACGAATGGCAAAATGTCAGTTTTTAGGATGAATCCAGGTTCTGTTTACAGCATCATGATGGTCGCATCTGTGTTTGGCGACATCGCGGTGAACGCACATTGGAAGCGTGTATTCCTCATTGCCATACTGGCGTATCACCCGGCGTGATGGTATGGGGTACCATTGTTTACACGTCTCGGTCACCTCTTGTTCGCATTGACGGCACTTTGAACAGTGGACGTTACATTTCAGATGTGTTACGACCCGTGGCTCTACCCTTCATTCGATCCCTGCGAAACCCTGCATTTCAGCAGGATAATGCGCGACCGCATGTTGCAGGTCCTGTACGGGCCTTTCTGGATACAGAAAATGTTCGACTGCTGCCCTGGCCATCACATTCTCCAGATTTGTCACCATCTGAAAACGTCTGGTCTATGGTGGCCGAGCAGCTGGCTCGTCACAATACGCCAGTCACTACTCTTGATGAACTGTGGTATCGTGTTGAAGCTGCATGGGCAGCTGTACCTGTACACGCCATCCAAGCTCTGTTTGACTCAATGCCCAGGCACATCACGGCCGTTATCACGGCCAGAGGTGGTTGTTCTGGGTACTGATTTCTCACGATCTATGCACCCAAATTGCGTGAAAATGTAATCACATGTCAGTTCTAGTATAATATATTTGTCCAATGAATACCCGTTTATCATCTGCATTTCTTCTTGGTGTAGCAATATTAATGGCCAGTAGTGTATTTAGCGAAGAACCGCTGTTTGCACTAACCCGAGTGACCATCCACGCCAAATACAGCAGCGACCAGATGAGGGGTCCCATTCTGCCCACGTTTTGGACAGACGCAGTGATGTTTAATCCTGTCATCATGGATCATACGCCCCCGTGTGTTATCTCTCATGCGACCCTATCATGCTGGCGTTTTCCACCAGGACAATGCTTTTCCACACACGGCACGTGTCTCTATGAACTGTATGCGGGATCTTGAGCTACTCCCAAGGCCAACAAGGTCCCCAGATCTGTCCCCGATCGAACTAGCGTGGCACCAGCTCGCACATCAACTCTGTTGAAGTGCCAGCATCGAGGATATCAAGAATCAGTTACAAAGGTCATGAGTCAGCTTGTCTCAGGAGTGCATACGACGGCTTTATGACACCCTTCCCAACCGACTCAGTGGATGCGTCCAGGCCATTGGGGATGCTGGAGATGAAGACTAATGTAGAGTAGTTTCGGTATTTTTTCAATCAAGTGTTGAATGTAGCGTCGTATCAATACAGTTGAAGTGGACATGTTAAAGCTAATTAAGGTGCTATATAACTACTGATCAGTCTTTGATAAGTGAGAAGCCCTGCATAACACTATGAAGGGCGTGGCAGAGTATTCAGTGTTGTGGGCTCATACATATTCTTTGTAAATCTCACTCGAATTTGTAATCACTGAAATAACATCTCAAACAGTCCCAACATGTCTTACGTAGTCTATTACCTTGAATAACAATGGTTTTGGACTTTCCTGTTGATAACTTTAGGCAGAGGCGGATATAGGTGCAGGTTATCTAGGCCTTAGCTAGGCACTGACACCACAACAATTTAAAATAAAAATCATGTGTTCTGCTTAATGCTGTGGTGCGGAACCTCTTACGCGGAGCATCACGCGACGCGCGATGCGTCGAAGCGGGCGCAGTTAGTAGATTTGATATTTTCCCTCGACGTGGATGCGGAATACGGTTTGTATGTCAAGAACAATGCTTGAAATTTTGACCAGTACTGTTCAAACACGCTAATTGTTATCTATAACTTCATCCTTCAGACCAATGTGAAGTGCATGGCAGAGAGCACGTCCCATTATACCAGTTATTAGGGCTTTACCCCGTTCCACTCACATATTTTGTGCAGGGCAGTGTCTCTAAGTATCACATAACCATACGCAGGCCGATCATAGGGAGCACTACTTTCATATGAAACGATTTTGAATTATTATCTGTCTTTGGTATGAAGGTTAATCTGCAGTATATTCAGTATTTTTCAGATCAGCTGTCTAATCTTGCGTCGTACCATTACAGTTAAAGTGAACACGTTAAATCTAATAACTATTTACTAATCAGTATTTGATCAGTGGGAACACCCATATAGTATACTGTATTATTCTACATGATGTGTGATATCTGAAGACGATAACACGCAATTAGGCCTGGTACGTGACATCACAGAATAAAAGAAACTGAAGCAGATTATCAAGAACCTCCATATAAAGACCATTTCAATAAGGTTGCTCAAGAGACTAGTTGGCAAGCTGAAATAATTACATGTAGCTATAAAGAATTCTAAGGGTTCTAAATAAACAAAAGTTCTCGATGGAAACCGAACTAATTAAAACATGTAAATACTCAGTGATTACATCTTGTGACACAAGAACAAACAGGTTTCAATGAAAGCTAAAAAGACTCACACAGAACATCGTAAATATTAATGTGTTCAATGCCACAGAATTCATCTCTGAAGAGATATTAAACGCTGTTAAAAAATTAACCGTTCCATCAAAAACAGTATGGTTACTTTCATATCTCGATAGATAGAAACGTTTCGAGGATTAATCATATTGCGAAATAAGCACCTGTTTGCGTGCTATCATTTGCAAAAATCGTCGTTTCGATATCATAAACGAAATACGATGGATATTACAATTACACGATTCATATTGTGGACGGACGGGTCTGGGCATACAATGTGCGTTCCTCTCATGAGAATGGAACTAGATATCGCTCTGCTCTCCGCTTTAAATATAATTTTAATATGTTAGCTACATTTTATGTGCAATAATGTGTAATCTAAATCGAACCATACCTAAAGCCTATGCAAAGCGTTTTTACCTCTGCAAAATCTACTAGTTTCGTGCAATGATTTATTTGATTGAATGGTGCGCAGTAACTATGATGAATAAGAATAAGAAATTCAGCCTGTCATTGAGCAAAGATGTCGGGCTGTACGATGTGAAAGAATCAAATTTTTTCACGGAATGGTTTTCTTAAAATCAAATAAGTATTTCATAAGCGTTGGCTCGTCCATTCAAGTGCTCTACCGACAGTTTCTGTAACGCGGCTTTGCTGCACAAGTAGGAGAGAATTACTGCATCGCATCGCTTTTCGTTGGATCGCAGGAAGATTCAAGTAGTTCCGCAGTCCGCCGTGTTCATATCAGATCGCTCACGTAAGACGAGATGTTGCAGTCGTGACGGATATAGACGTAATTAAGGATTTATCTGGCTGAATTTTCCGGTGGACTGCTGAAATGAATTACGTCTGCATTCACCTCTCAAACACCGCGCTGCCTCGCTTCAAATTCCCGGCGGAGGTCTGTTAAAAACATGACGTCTCAGTTAGCAAAATCGTCAAGACTTATAAAAGAATGGTTAATGAAAATTCGACATTTTGAACTGAATTAGATTTCGCATAAGGCACATTTCATCCAAACCAATAGCATTTTTGTTCTTCTTCCTGTCGCCATATGAAAACTTGAGGATTTGAAGTTAGGGAAAATCATTTTTCGTGTAACTGTCTTCGTTATGTGCAGGACGTTTTGAGATATATAGTATCTTGCGAGAAAGCATACTGGTTCGTGAGATCATAGATATGCCACATCACAACTGCTAGAATTTTAGCGGAAAATTCGAAAGTCAAATAAACAAAAAGGTTTATTGGCAATTATATAAACGAATTCCTGTAAGAAATATTTTTTCGATGTTGTTGTAATTATACAGCTACCAACTGGAAACAAAACATTTATCACCATCCCTATTACAGGTATTATGAGGGTGCTGTGGCGGCAGTACCCATCATTATAAGTGATTGGCACAATGTTAGACCAAAATAAAAATACCATTGTAATAAGATGGTTTTTGTAGTGAGTTACCATGGACCATCATAAAATACACAGTAATATCCACAAAAGGATGAATAAATTAAAAGTGGAATGCCATCTAAAATTTTTATCATTTTTTAAATCTTATGAGTTCGCTAAATCACTAATTGTACAATCCATTTTTATGCAATTCAACTAAAAACTTTAAATGTTGCGCTACAGACTTTTATTTCGAAAAGTGCTCTAAAATGCAGTTTTTGTGGTTTAGTTGTCATATGATATCCCCTGGTACATCTCGTACCACAGGTTCTGCCTTGCGGCCTGTATATGAGGGATGTTCAATAAGTAATGCAACACTTTTTTTACAGGCCGATTTTGCTTGAAAAAATGCGGAATCCGTTGTGGTCCCATCGTAGAATATAGCCACTATAGTTTCATGAAGTTCCGCTAGGTGGCGGCGTTATACGTATCCTTCCAAACGGCGTCTGTAACGGAGGCGCGTTCCAAGCATAGAGCTGTCACTGAGTTTCTTTTGGTGGAAAACCAGAGCACCGCCAGATATTCATAGGCGCTTGCAGAATGTCTATGGAGACTGACAGTGAACAAAAGCACGGTGAGTCGTTGGGCGAGACGCCTGTCACCATCGCAATGAAGTCGCACAAACCTGTCCCATCCCCCGCGTGCCGGCCGGCCGCAAACACCTGTGACTCCTTCAGTATCGAAACGTACGGACATTCTCATTCGAGGTGATCAAAGGATCACTATCAAACACCTTGTTGGGCAACTGGACGTCTCTGTTAGTGTGCTAAGACACACGCGTCCACCATTTCGGGTGTATTGTGTATTGAACCGGGGACCTAGAAACGACGGAGAGGCTTCGTCCCGCCGTAGCCCTCAGTGGTTCACAACCCCACAACAGGCCACAGCAGTTCACCCACCTCACCGCCGCCCCACACCGAACCCAGGATTATTGTGCGGTTCGGCTCCCAGTGGACCCCCCCACCCCTGAGAACGTCTGACACCAGACGAGTGTAACCCCAATGTTTGCGTGGTAGAGTAATTGTGGTCTACGCGTATGTGGAGACAGTGTTTGCGCAGCAATCGCCGACATAGTGTAACTGAGACGGATTTAGGGGAACTAGCCTGTATTCTCCGAGGCAGGTGGAAAACCACCTTTAAAGCCATCCACAGGCAGGCCGGAACACCGGACCTCGACACTAATCCGCCGGGCGAATTCGCGCTGGGGACCGGCACGCCTTCCCGCTCGGGAAGCAGCGCGTTAGACTGCGCGGCTAGCCGGCGGGCTACCATTTGGTTCCTCGCCGCCTTACAGAAGACGAAAAAGAGCAACGAAGGACCATCTGTGAGAAAGTACTTGCACGTAACGAGACAGGTCGTGAAAATTTGTTGTCGAATATCGTCACGGGCGGTGAAACATGGGTTCATCACTTCCAACCGGAAACAAAGCGGCAGTCCATGGAGTGGCGGCGCACCACCTCTCCGCAGAAGAAAAAGTTCAAGACCGCACGGTCAGCCTGTAAAGTCATGGCGACGATCTTCTGGGGCTCTGAAGGGATTATTCTGTTTGATGTCTTCCTTCAAGGTCAACGATCAACTCTTAAGTGTATTGTGCAACCCTCAGCTTGTTCGTCGCCTCAAAAATGCAAACGAACGTCTCCTTCTCAATGACAACGCAAGGCCTTACACACGTCTGCTCACGCGAGAGGAGCCACAAAATTTCATGGACTGTTCTTCCTCATCCACCCTACAGGCCGGATCTCGCATCTTACGACTTCCACGTGTTTAGCGCAATGAAGAAGGCACCCCGCGGGAGGCATTACGCGGATGATGGGGAAGCTTTTGGTGCAGCAAGACGTTGGCTTCGACGTAGACCAATGGAGTGGTACCATTCAAACACACAGGCCCTCCCAGTAGGGTGGCGTAAGGGCGTCGCACTGAATGCAGATTTTGTTGTAAAATAGGGTTTTGTAGCCAGAAGAGTGGGGAAAATATTGTGTACTGGAGTC
Organism: Schistocerca nitens; assembly: GCF_023898315.1. Lineage (NCBI taxonomy): Eukaryota > Metazoa > Arthropoda > Insecta > Orthoptera > Acrididae > Schistocerca > Schistocerca nitens. Next base: position 978,817,222 of record NC_064615.1, on the reverse strand, counting down.
CTGAATAACGCCAACATGATTTCAGAAGAAATTGTGTTGCATTATTTATTGAGCGCCGCTCGTACGTCGCTAAACAACTGACAGATCATGCGGTCACAAGAGTCCTAGTTGCAGGTTTCCCATCTAATGGATTGGGCAACAAAAATTTGATTTTACTGTTTCATATGATTATTGAGTGGATCTAAAAATTTAAGATTTCTCATAATCTACTCATTAAGAGATACAATCGAACGTTAATGCTTTAATATAACAACAGAACTAATGAATTCAGAAACTGTGTACATGTCTTGAGGCAGGGTAACTAATGGCGCGCAAATTACCCACACTATGCGTCCAGCATTATCGTGAATGAGAACAGTTAGCGACTTCCAACGAACTTCACGCAGCGTTTCAAACACTTTAGATACTTCCAGAATGAGATTTTCACTCTGCAGCGGAGTGTGCGCTGATATGAAACTTCCTGGCAGAATAAAACTGTGTGCCCGACCGAGACTCGAACTCGGGACCTTTGCCTTTCGCGGGCCAGTGCTCTACCAACTGAGCTACCGAAGCACGACTCACGCCGGGTACTCACAGCTTTACTTCTGCCAGTACCTCGTCTCCTACCTTCCAAACTTTACAGAAGCTCTCCTGCGAACCTTGCAGGAGAGCTTCTGTAAAGTTTGGAAGGTAGGAGACGAGGTACTGGCAGAAGTAAAGCTGTGAGTACCGGGCGTGAGTCATGCTTCGGTAGCTCAGTTGGTAGAGCACTTGCCCGCGAAAGGCAAAGGTCCCGAGTTCGAGTCTCGGTCCAGCACACAGTTTTAATCTGCCAGGAAGTTTCATATCAGCGCACACTCCGCTGCAGAGTGAAAATCTCATTCTGGAAACATCCCCCAGGCTGTGGCTAAGCCATGTCTCCGCAATATCCTTTCTTTCAGGAGTGCTAGTTCTGCAAGGTTCGCAGGAGAGCTTCTGTAAAGTTTGGAAGGTAGGAGACGAGGTACTGGCAGAAGTAAAGCTGTGAGTACCCGGCGTGAGTCGTGCTTCGGTAGCTCAGTTGGTAGAGCACTGGCCCGCGAAATGCAAAGGTCCCGAGTTCGAGTCTCGGTCCAGCACACAGTTTTAATCTGCCAGGAAGTTTCACTTTAGATACTTTTTCTCACTGTTGTTGTTGTGGTCTTCAGTCCAGAGACTGGTTTGATGCAGCTCTCCATGCTATTCTATCCTGTGCAAGCTTCTTCATCTCCCAGTACCTACTGCAACCTACATCCTTCTGAATCTGTTTAGTGTATTCATCTCTTGGTCTCCCTCTACGATTTTTACCCTCCGTGCTGCCCTCCAATACTAAATTTGTGATCCATTTATGTCTCAGAGTATGTCCTACCAACCGATACCTTCTTCTATAGTCAAGTTGTGCCACAAATTTCTCTTCTCCCCAATTCTACTCAGTACCTCCTCATTAGTTATGTGATCTACCCATCTAATCTTCAGCATCCTTCTGTAGCACCACATTTCGAAAGCTGCTATTCTCTTTTTGTCTAAACTATTTATCGTCCACGTTTCACTTCCATACATGGCTACACTCCATACAAATACTTTCAGAAAAGACTTCCTGACACTTAAATCTATACTCGATGTTAACAAATTTCTCTTCTTCAGAAACGCTTTCCTTGCCATTGCCAGTCTACATTTTATATCCTCTCTACTTCGACCATAATCAGTTATTTTGCTCCCCAAATAGCAAAACTCATTTACTACTTTAAGCGTCTCATTTCCTAATCTAATTCCCTCAGCATCACCCGACTTAATTCGACTACATTCTATTATCCTCGTTTTGCTTTTGTTGATGTTCATCTTATATCCTCCTTTCAAAACACTGTCCAATCCGTTCGTCTGTTCTTCCAGATCCTTTGCTGTCTCTGACATAATTACAGTGACGTCGCAAACCTCAAAGTTTTTATTTCTTCTCCATGGATTTTAATTCCTACTCCGAATTTATCTTTCCTTTCCTTTACTGCTTGCTCAATAAACAGATAGAATAACATCGGGGATAGGCTACAACCCTGTCTCACAACCACTGCTTCCCTTTTATGCCCCCCAACTCTTATAACTGCCATCTGGTTTCTGTACAAATTGTAAATAGCCTTTCGCTCCCTGTATTTGACCACTGCCACCTTCAGAATTTGAAAGAGAGTATTTCAGTCAACATTGTCGAAAGCTTTCTCACTGATACCCCCACAAAATAACCAAAGCAAAAAAGATTCTTGCTTAACTTTCTACATTGTCGCTGCTCATGCGGTTTAAATTTATCATCAGGTATGACGTTTAATTTATTACTACTTTACTACTAACTGTATTCGTAATTAATTTTGCTCAACGTATCCACATACACTGGTGAATGCATCTGCAAAATTACGTCATTGTACGACACTTAGCGCAGGAGATAGAACGTCATAAACACTGAGTTGCATGAAAAACTAGCTTGCTTTTACGTGGAAGTTCGATTCCTTAAAGAATCGGGGTAGGGAGCGGGTAGTTATTGGTGGATAGTGAATACAGCTCTGTCTTTAGTTTGCGTTCTTTACATATTCTGACCAACAAATAAATTCATTTTTTCAGTTCACCTTTTTTTATGTCCAAAGTTATGGAATCGTCTGCGTATAAGACATAGGCCTCTGTCTTTGGGAGTACAGGCAAGTCACAAGTTCCCTTGTTGAAGGCTTTGCCATTCGCAAATTAGTGTGAGGAGGAACTCAGATAATTAACAAAATTTGATGCTCTTGCAAACTGGTCGAACACACTCCACCACGAAATTTAGCTGCCAGCACTAGGTTTTTCGTTACACGTCTGCAACCGACCGACAACATAGTCCTTCCTGACCACATTGTGGTATACGATGTGTGGCAGTATAATAATAGGACTGACGCCGACTTGAGCAAGTACGCATGCGCTAAAGATGAACGACTAATATCTGTGAAACGTGAAGCCTTCTCGGTCGAACGCGGAATCACTTGTGTCTGTAAATAAATCACTGCGGCCACGACCTTCATTTGTTTAAGAGCTGTTATTCTGTGTGATAAGAGCACTAATTGAGCAATGAATTGTCATGAATTTTGTTTTGAAACTTCGAAAACTGCTACTGAAACCTATTGTAACGTCCCCTTGGAAAAATTATAAATGACTGTGCTGGTAAACCTCTTACGATATCTGATTTTCTAACAGCTGAGCAAAACTGAACGTACTCAACCATTTCTCTCTTTACTTATTCTGATCACCACTAAACTACCACTCAATATTTCTTTAGGGCAAAACAATTTGAGTTTCAATGTTCCCTGCAAAAGAATGGCCCTGACTAACAATAACGTATGCCTCTCATGAATCACTTACCTCACAAAAATATTGGTTACTCGAACTACTGCAATACAGCGAGCGCCAATACTGCCAGCTAAATGAAAGATTCTGACTACTGAAGGCACTAACTACTGATATGCATTGTTAGCAAATTATAGATTTTGATAGAGAACAAACAATGTATTTACCTTAATAGTGTTCAAAAGTCATAATATATATATCAGTTCATGACATCCAGTCACAAATTTCCTTTTTCTGGAGGGACACACGTCCAGATCGTCCGCTCTCAAAACTCTGCGATCCCTCTTCCCACATCCACCACTGCTGGCGGCTCACCTTCAACTGCGCGACGCTACACGCTGATCACATACAACTGCCCAACACTACAGAAGCGAATATTCCAACAATGAGTCCAACCAGCCACAGATTGCACACAGTACAGTCAATGATTTTCATTTAGAGCGCTACGTGCCGTTACCAACATAAAAACCTAAACAGCTTACTTACACTACCTTTTACTGAAAGATTTGTATAACGAAGAGTGTTCATCATGTACGCCAATTTTCGAGTGGCTGAAGCCTTTCCAACGGCCGACAAGATGCTGAAGATGACTCACGCTCGGAACGCCCTTCTGCGTCAAAAACTGGTGAAACTTTCGAAAAAGTAGATAATCTGTTTCGATCTAAGCGTCGGTTGAGTACTCGATCGATTGCTGAAACTATAGGAATTGACAAAGAATACGTAAGGCAAAATTTACATAACCAAATTAACATGATAAAAATGTGTGCGAAACTGGAGCCAAAAATTCTCACGGTTAAACAAAAAGAAGCTTGTGAAAATGTTTGCATTGACATCTTGGATACCTCAAATGTATTCGCAATTGCGAATAAGGACAACCATCAGCTGTAGAATGGAATGACGACAACGAACATTTGTGCCAGAACGGGACTTCAAAAAAATGGCTCTGAGCACTATGGGACTCAACATCTGTGGTCATAAGTCCCCTAGAACTTAAAACTACTTAAACCTAACTAACCTAAGGACATCATACACATCCATGCCAGAGGCAGAATTCGAACCTGCGACCGTAGCAGCCGCACGGTTCCTGACTGAGCGCCTAGAACCGCTAGACCACCACGGCCGGCCAGAACGGGACTCGAATCCGGATTTACCCCTTGTCACGAGCAGTCGCCTCACCGTTTGGCTATCCGTGCACGACTCACGGCCAGTCCCAAACTTCCATATGCCGTCAACCATGCGTCTACGACCTGTACATCCATTATGTACTGGGTGATCAAAAAGTCAGTATAAATTTGAAAACTGAATAAATCACTGAATAATGTAGATAGAGGGGTACAAATTGACACACATGCTTGGAATGACATGGGGTTTTATTAGAACCTAAAAAATACAAACGTTCAAAAAATGTCCGACAGATGGCGCTTCATCTGATCAGAACAGCAATGATTAGCATAACAAAGTAAGACAAAGCAAAGATGATGTTCTTTACACGAAATGCTCAATATGTCCACCATCATTCCTCAACAATAGCTGTAGTCGAGGAATAATGTTGTGAACAGCACTGTAAAGCGTGTCCGGAGTTATGGTGAGGCATTGGCGTGGATGTTGTCCTAGAGATGTCGGCCGATACACTTGCGACTTCAGGTAACCCCAAAGCCAATAATCGCACGGACTGAGGTCTGGGGACCTGGGAGGCCAAGCATGACGAAAGTGGCGGCTGAGCACACGATCATCACCAAACGACGTGCGCAAGATATCTTTCACGCGTCTAACAATATGGGGTGTTCTTTTTTTGGTTCTAATAAAACCCCATGTCATTCCAAGCATGTGTGTCAATTTGTACCTCTCTATCTACGTTATTCCGTGATTTATTCAGTTTTCAAATTTATACTGACTTTTTGATCACCCGGTATATTCCCGTATAGGTCAGACGCTGTACTTGAAAGTCGCTTGTCCGATATCAGCACACCATTGAAAAACGTCCTAATTTCTTGGTAAGAGTGATGTCACTAATCTCGTTTTTTTTTTTTTTTCACTTATGATCCAGAAATTAAGCGCCAGTCCCTGCACTGGAAGATTCCAACTTCAACGACAGCGAAAGAATCTCGCCTGAGCAAATTAAGATTCAAAGCGATGACGATTGTTTTTTCCGACATTCATGGAATTGTGTACCTTCACTAGGTTCCTGAAGCTCAAATTATTAATCAACGTTACTACCTTGAGGCTCCAGCTCAAATCCGTGAGAAAATGGGAAAAAACTATCCGAAATGTGGAAGAAAAAGTAATGGGTTCTGCATCAAGACAACGCACCGGCTCATACAGCATTGTCTGTCAAGAGGTTTCTAACGAATTACATCACCTCACCGTTAGACCACCGATCTTATTCACCTGACCTAGTACTTGTGACATTTATCCATTCCCTATGGTCAAATGTGCAATAAAAGGAACAACATTTCAGTCCGTTGAAACAGTGACAGGAAAAGTGGCACGTGGCATCAAGGAATTCACAGCGGAAAACTTCCAGCACTATTTCCATCAATGGAAAATTGGCATGGAGCGTTGTAGGGGTATAGAAGGGAATTCTATTGAGGGTAACTACACTCCTGGAAATTGAAATAAGAACACCGTGAATTCATTGTCCCAGGAAGGGGAAACTTTATTGACACATTCCTGGGGTCAGATACATCACATGATCACACTGACAGAACCACAGGCACATAGACACAGGCAACACAGCATGCACAATGTCGGCACTAGTACAGTGTATATCCACCTTTCGCAGCAATGCAGGCTGCTATTCTCCCATGGAGACGATCGTAGAGATACTGGATGTAGTCCTGTGGAACGGCTTGCCATGCCATTTCCACCTGGCGCCTCAGTTGGACCAGCGTTCGTGCTGGACGTGCAGACCGCGTGAGACGACGCTTCATCCAGTCCCAAACATGCGCAATGGGGGACAGATCCGGAGATCTTGCTGGCCAGGGTAGTTGACTTACACCTTCTAGAGCACGTTGGGTGGCACGGGATACATGCGGACGTGCATTGTCCTGTTGGAACAGCAAGTTCCCTTGCCGGTCTAGGAATGGTAGAACGATGGGTTCGATGACGGTTTGGATGTACCGTGCACTATTCAGTGTCCCCTCGACGATCACCAGTGGTGTACGGTCAGTGTAGGAGATCGCTCCCCACACCATGATGCCGGGTGTTGGCCCTGTGTGCCTCGGTCGTATGCAGTCCTGATTGTGGCGCTCACCTGCACGGCGCCAAACACGCATACGACCATCATTGGCACCAAGGCAGAAGCGACTCTCATCGCTGAAGACGACACGTCTCCATTCGTCCCTCCATTCACGCCTGTCGCGACACCACTGGAGGCGGGCTGCACGATGTTGGGGCGTGAGCGGAAGACGGCCTAACGGTGTGCGGGACCGTAGCCCAGCTTCATGGAGACGGTTGCGAATGGTCCTCGCCGATACCCCAGGAGCAACAGTGTCCCTAATTTGCTGGGACGTGGCGGTGCGGTCCCCTACGGCACTGCGTAGGATCCTACGGTCTTGGCGTGCATCCGTGCGTCGCTGCGGTCCGGTCCCAGGTCGACGGGCACGTGCACCTTCCGCCGACCACTGGCGACAACATCGATGTACTGTGGAGACCTCACGCCCCACGTGTTGAGCAATTCGGCGGTACGTCCACCCGGCCTCCCGCATGCCCACTATACGCCCTCGCTCAAAGTCCGTCAACTGCACATACGGTTCACGTCCACGCTGTCGCGGCATGCTACCAGTGTTAAAGACTGCGATGGAGCTCCGTATGCCACGGCAAACTGGCTGACACTGACGGCGGCGGTGCACAAATGCTGCGCAGCTAGCGCCATTCGACGGCCAACACCGCGGTTCCTGGTGTGTCCGCTGTGCCGTGCGTGTGATCATTGCTTGTACAGCCCTCTCGCAGTGTCCGGAGCAAGTATGGTGGGTCTGACACACCGGTGTCAATGTGTTCTTTTTTCCATTTCCAGGAGTGTATAACTAAATACCGGGTGATCAAAAAGTCAGTATAAATTTGAAAACGTAATAAACCACGGAATAATGTAGATAGAGAGGTAAAAATTGACACACATGCTTGGAATGACATAGGGTTTTATTAGAACCAAAAAGAAAATTCACAAAATGTCCGACAGATGGCGCTGGACAGCAAAACTGCTACCGTGACGGGTGCGAGGTACGTCGATATGTTACAGAATCGCATCATCCCCAGCCTGGCTGATAAACACCTGCTGGAACGTACGATGTTTATGCAGGATGGCGCTCCACCCCATATTGCTAGACGCGTGAAAGATCTCTTGCGCACGTCGTTTGGTGATGATCGTGTGCTCAGCCGCCACTTTCGTCATGCTTGGCCTCCCAGGTCCTCAGAACTCAGTCCGTGCGATTATTGGCTTTGGGGTTACCTGAAGTCGCAACTGTATCGTGATCGACCGACATCTCTAGGTGTACTGAAAGACAACATCCGACGCCAATGCCTCACCGTAACTCCGGACATGCTTTACAGTGCTGTTCACAACATTATTCCTCGACTACAGCTATTGTTGAGGAATAATGGTGGACATATTGAGCATTTCCTGTAAAGAACACCATCTTTGCTTTGTCGTACTTTGTTATGCTAATTACTGCTATTCTGATCAGATGAAGCGCCATCTGTCGGACATTTTTTGAAGTTCTGTATTTTTTTGTGCTAATAAAACTCCATGTCATTCCAAGCATGTGTGTCAATTTGTACCTCCCTGTCTACATTATTCCGTGATTTATTCAGTTTTCAAATTTATACTGACTTTTTGATAACCCGGTATGTATGTGTTTTAAATAAAATGGTTTACAGCAATAGCCCCTTTTGTTTTATAGCTACACCTCGTATTATACACCACCGTCTCTACCTACGCTTTCGATTTGAATTCGGAATTTTATTCGTGTATTTTCGGCGTTACTACCCGTAGCAGAACGTAGAGGTCTTAATAAATTCAGGCTAAGGGAAACAATTCATCTTCGTGCAGTAAATTTATGACGGTATTGCCCACTACGAAGAAGATAAAAATAAAGCGATGTTGATGACGGATGGCATCTGCACCGTAGGTGTGTGTGAGTTTCAATTTTCCAGATGACGCAAGCGCATTTAGCGCTCCGTACAATGTAATTCCCCGCCGCAAGTTAGGATTTACCAGTAGCGAGATGTATTCGTTTCGTATATCAGAGCGGATAAAATTGTGCTAGGTCATAATGACTTTTGCGTGATTATTACTCTCATAACTTGAGTTACTCAAAGCATCAGACTCCGTGGACCTCACATATGATTTACGTGTTTCACTTTTACGTGGCTATGCAGCAGATCTTACGTTCAATGACCTCCAGTTTTTTTTAAGAATTGCGACAGTCTCACTATTCTGCTGCGAAATAGTCAAAATTATTACTCAGTCGTATTATAAGGCCTGACATGTTCTCAAACACCTCCTACATTCCTTTACTACCTATTGCCTTATAAATTATTCCTAATCAAAAGCGAGTAATTTAGTTTACACAATTCTAATAGGTGAGAACCCCGCCTATTAGAATTATAGAAATTAAATTACTCATTACTGACTAGGAATAATTTATAAGGCAACAGGTAGAAAAGGAATGCTGGAGGAACTTAAGGAAGGTGTAGAAGGTGTGAACAATTACAATGTGAATAGTAAAATGCTGTGGAATATCGTCGCTGAACAGGTTATCCACCTCACCTCATAAACACTATGAGAGTCTACACACAAGCATCGAAATTGTTATACATATGGGAAATATAGCAACAAAGCCAATGAACACTAATAAACATAAACTGGTCCGTCCAGCACAAAACAATAACGGAACACATCCCTCTTTGTGGGCGCGTTCCCCGCCGATGCCATTGTATCTCGCGTAGGTGCCGGGTACGTCTACACTTACGGTGGTGGGTCGTCCCCACTGTCCTGGTCCTTTCTTTTTCAGAATAATTATATGCAATAATTACATGCAATAATTACATTCTTCTACCTGGTACACCCCAGATGGGTAGGGGATCAAGCAATGCACTAGCTAAGAAATTAGCATAATATGTTCGGTATCTCGGATTTTGCATAATCAATGAGTGACATTCTTGTAGTAAGGCCCGAAAGTCTTACACATTCTTACTACAGAGGCGCCTTCGGTGAACCTTAAAAACTCGTGTTTCTATCACGGTGTATTGATAATTTTTACTTATGGCCCGTCTGACAGCAACTGAATAAAACACAATTTTAGTGCCATACGCGTTTCGCCTTTATTTTCTGCAAGGCATCATCAGTGGCCTGGAATATGTACATATGTTAGCTATTTAATTTACATTTTTGTCACTGTGCCTATAGGTTATAAACAGTTCTGGTAGTATTTCCTATTAAGTAGTAATGTTTTGAACTGTACTTACAGGTTGCGTGGACAATTTCTTACATATTACTCTCCTGTTGCATTTTTAGTGTTGTTCTTCTTCGTATGAATGCCAATTAGCAGTTTCTTTTCCACATTCCACAGCACTATGAACTGAACGCTTGTTTCAATGCAATGTTTTGGTTTCTGTTGCCGACTGTCAAATGTTTTTGCAAAAGATCGAATGTTATTGCCAAACTTTCGAGTGTAATTATTGAAGTATCTGTGATCTGTTTGTGTATACATTTGTGTGTGCTTTTCTGTGTGTGTGTGTGTGTGTCTGTGTGTGTGTGTGTGTGTGTGTATGTGTTTTGGTGTGATATAATGTTTTTTGTGCTGTGTGTGTATGTGTGTGTGTTATGGTGTGGTATTTTTTTTGTCTGCTTGTGTGTGTGTGTGTGTATGTGTATTTTGGTGTGGTATAATTTTTTTTTTTTGGCTGTCTGTGTGTGTGTGTCCAAATGGTTTGGGGAAGAGATTTTTTGTTTTATGTTATCATTTCCTTTATTAAGTGTAGTAGGGAGCCTGTGCTGATGTGTGTTTGTTCATTTATCACATGTTTGTTTTCTGCTATGGCTTTTCTGGATGTGGACGGTCCATAAGTAAAAATTATCAGGATACCGTGATATTACACGCAACTGAGGAAGACAGGACTACAAACGTTGAAGACTCGTGTTTCTGTCGATTATTTGATCCACCATCCTATCGGAGTGTACACACTTCCCACTAGTGCAAATTTTTAAGTTCCTGTTCAATTGGTGTATCCATAACAGCGGTCACAAATATGCAACCCTTTGAAAGAGTCACCTGTTGCTGTGAGTAGTACGCAGAGTTTACTGATAAACGTTTACTGATCAACAAAGCAGTTGAAGAAAACGTACCTAAGTGACAGGAACAGTACGACATTAGAGGAGGATTTTTTTGTCTTTAATAACACCACTAAGGCCGTGAAAGTGATCACTAAGATTAATATGCGCGCAATGAAGGAATCGAAGAAGAAAGTGCGATGGGAACTACACAATGTGAAATTTCATATTAAAATTGCTTCTGCGCACTATCTCGTAAACCAGAAGATTCAGAACAAGAGTCTCTTTAGACCAAGAAACGCGCAACCTTGAGTATTGGCCAATGAAACAGCTTGTAATGAGTCTTCATTTTCCCTGTTCCTAACCGAAGAACGTGTTTATGTGTGAATAATAGTAGCAGAAGTTTTATGCGTGGTACAGGCAATTGTATTGCTAATCCTAATCTAAATTACAGTGTGCCATTGCAAACAGGAAGGATACCTTCTGAGGATAAGAAAACACAATGTCACACGTATACGTGGAACAATCGAGACTTTAAGAGATCTTCCGGATTTGACCTTGCTGCCCGTAACTCCTTTCTCTCCCTGCGTATCAAGAACTGACTCACGCTCCTGCTCTTTGCGGAATCTGAGCTCGTAATAATTCCTACAGTGAAGTTGTAACCGAGTTTTATTACTCTTTCATCACCTTTTAATATCTCTGTCTTTTGTTGTGGATTGTCTTTGAGTTAACCTTAGTCCTAGTTCATGCAACGTTCAATAGAACAAACCCTTATACTACGAAATCATAGTTTTAATGTCATTGGACAGCAATTATATGAAGCTTTTGTCATGAAACACGGCAGTGTAGTTTTTTCGATACAATTTCAAAACATTATTTTTAAGTATCAGGTTTCAAATTAAACAACTATGGACTGAAAAATTATACACGGTCCAGTCATATTAATGTGAGTACCACAATGTTCGATGTCAACGTTGCGATAACCACTCACAGACGGCTAGCGGCAACACTAGCAGTGGAGGGTATATAAAGGTTGTCGCGGGGACGTGGAAAACAGTGCAGTCGTTGTCATGCGGAAACGGAACGGTTTATCCGAAGTCCGAAAGAGCATAATCATCGGTGTGTGTGTGTGTGTGTGTGTGTGTGTGTGTGTGTGTGTGTGTGTGTGTGAGGTCATCGGTCCCATAATCATCGGCTTTTATGCCAAGGGTGGAAGCATTTCCAAAACGGCTAAGTTTGTACACTGTTCTGTAGTTAAAGTATACCGTGGATGACAAAATGGCGCTATCCAAAACCGCCGCCGATGGAACTGTGGCTTACCACGTGCCATAGATGACAGTAGTGAACGACAGTTGCGGATATGTGTAGTGCGAACAGACATGGAGCTGTTGAGGTACTGACTGCCCATATGAAACAAGGGGCTACCAACTGTGTCATCTCATCGACCGTTCATCAAACGTTGCTGCGTTCGGGCCTCCACAGCAGGCGTCTGTTTCGTGTAAATTAATGAGTGGTGTAATGACTGGCAGTTATCTCTCAATATTAGTAAGGGTAACCTACTGCGTATAACAAGGCGAAAATCCCCATTAATGTACGAGTACAAAATAAATGCGCAGTCTTTGGAAGCGGTAACACCCGTCAAGTATCTGGGTGTGACTATTCGAAATGATCTCAAATGCAATTATCAGATTACACAAGTAACGGGCAAGGCGAACTCTAGATTTCGGTTCATTGGTAGTATCCTGAAGCGATACAGTCCTTCAACAAAGGAAATTGGTTACAATACGTTAGTTCGTCCAGTCTTAGAGTGTTGTTCGTCTGTATGGGACCCTTACCAGTTGGGTCTGATTCAAGATGTTGAGAAGGTCCAAAGAAGAGCGGCAAGATTCGTGACTGGTACATATAGACATCGCGAGAGCGATACAAATCTCATAGTAAGTTTGAAGTGGGACACACTTGCAGATAGACGACGCGCTAAACGGAAGAGGTTGCTCACTAAATTCCGAAATCCGATTTTCACCGAGGATGGAGAGCTTATATTATTACCACCAACTTTCAAGTCGCGCAATGATTACCATTAAAAGATAAGGGAAATTACAGCTCGTACTGAGGCGTTCAGACAGTCGTTTTTCCCTCGTGCAATCCGCGAGTGGAACAGAGGGGGGGGGGGGGGGGGGGGGGGAATATGACTGGCGCGAATTGTGCCCTCCGCCACACACCGCTTGGTGGCTAGCGGAGTATATATGTAGATGTACCCATGCTGACTGCTGGCCATCTGCATCGAGGACTAGAATTTGCACGCCAATACCACAACGGCACGTCTAGCGATTGCCGACTGGCGGCCTTTTCAGATAAATCAGTTTCATGCACCATCGAACAGATGGCTGTTGGCGTGAAAAGTCTGGAAGCGAACACCCTGCAACAGTCTTCAAGGGTCCAAGCTGGGAATGTTTTCGAACCATTCCCTGAATGATCTTGCCATTCTGGAAGGCTCAATGGATCAACAAAAGTATGCATCTATTCTTGGGTACCATGTCCATCCCCTACATGCAGTTTGTTTTTCCTCGGCACTACGGCCTCTACCAGCAAGACAATGCAATGTGTCACACAGCTCGCAGTCTAGGTGCGTGGTTCGAAGAATAACAGGATGAGTTTACCGTACTCGCGTTGCTACCAAACTCCCCGGATTTAAATCCAATCGAGAATCTGTGGCAACACCACTGGAGTCGACATGGCTCCACATTCCTGTCGGTACCTTCCAGCACCTCACGGACTCCCTTCCTGCACATCTCACGGTGTTCCACTCTGCAAAAAGTGGTTGTTCAGGCTTTTGACAGGTGGTCTCTTTCATGCGACTGGATAATGTATTTGTCACTTCCAAACCAATTATACAGGGTGTTACAAAAAGGTACGGCCAAACTTTCAAGAAACATTCCTCATACACAAACAAAGAAAAGATGTTATGTGGACATGTGTCCGGAAACGCTTAGTTTCCGTGTTAGAGCTCATTTTAGTTTCGTCAGTATGTACTGTACTTCCTCGATTCACCGCCAGTTGGCCCAATTGAAGGAAGATAATGTTGACTTCGGTGCTTGTGTTGACATGCGACTCATTGCTCTACAGTACTAGCATCAAACACATCAGTACGGCCGGCCGGAGTGGCCGAGCGGTTAAAGGCGCTACAGTCTGGAACCGCACGACCGCTACGGTCGCAGGTTCGAATCCTTCCTCGGGCATGGATGTGTGTGATGTCCTTAGGTTAGTTAGGTTTAAGTAGTTCTAAGTTCTAGGGGACTTATGACCACAGCAGTTGAGTCCCATAGTGCTCAGAGCCATTTGAACCATTTGAACCACATCAGTACGTAGCATCAACATGTTAGTGTTCATCACGGACGTGGTTTTGAAGTCAGTGCAATGTTTACAAATGCGGAGTTGGCAGATGCCCATTTGATGTATGGATTAGCACGGGGCAATAGCCGTGGCGCGGTACGTTTGTATCGAGACAGATTTCCAGAACGAAGGTGTCCCGACAGGAAGACGTTCGAAGCAATTGATCGGCGTCTTAGGGAGCACGGAACATTCCAGCCTATGACTCGCGACTGGAGAAGACCTAGAACGACGAGGACACCTGCAATGGACGAGGTAATTCTTCGTGCAGTTGACGATAACCCTAATGTCATCGTCAGAGAAGTTGCTGCTGTACAATGTAACGTTGACCACGTCATTGTATGGAGAGTGCTACGGGAGAACCAGTTGTTTCCGTACCATGTACAGCTTGTGCAGGCACTATCAGCAGCTGATTGGCCTCCACGGGTACACTTCTGCGAATGGTTCATCCAAAAATGTGTCAATACTCATTTCAGTGCAAATGTTCTCTTTACGGACGAGGTTTCATTCCAACGTGATCAAATTGTAAATTTTCACAGTCAACATGTGTGGGCTGACGAGAATCCGCACGCAATTGTGCAATCACGTCATCAACACAGATTTTCTATGAACGTTTGTGCAGGCATTGTTGGTGATGTCTTGATTGGGCCCAATGTTCTTCCACCTACGCTCAATGGAGCACGTTATCATGATTTCATACGGGATACTCTACCTGTGTTGCTAGAACATGTGCCTTTACAAGTACGACACAACATGTGGTTCATGCACGATGGAGCTCCTGCACATTTCTGTCGAAGTGTTCGTACGCTTCTTAACAACAGATTCGGTGACCGATGGATTGGTAGAGGCGGACCAATTCCATGGCCTCCACGCTCTCCTGACCTCAACCCTCTTGACTTTCATTTATGGGGGCATTTGAAAGCTCTTGTCTACGCAACCCCGGTACCAAATGTAGAGACTCTTCGTGCTCGTATTGTGGACGGCTGTGATACAATACGCCATTCTCCAGGGCTGCATCAGCGCATCAGGGATTCCATGCGACGGAGGGTGGATGCATGTATCGTCGCTAACGGAGGACATTTTGAACATTTCCTGTAACAAAGTGTTTGAAGTCACACTGGTACGTTCTGTTGCTGTGTGTTTCCATTCCATGATTAATGTGATTTGAAGAGAAGTAATAAAATGTGCTCTAATATGGAAAGTAAGCGTTTCCGGACACATGTCTACATAACACATTTTCTTTCTTTGTGTGCGAGGAACGTTTTCTGAAAGTTTGGCCGTACCTTTTTGTAACACCCTGTAATTCTCACGACCCTAATACATGATTTATATGGCCGTTTCTGTAGCACATTAACACATATTTTCGCTGCTTACTTGTGTAATTTTTCAATTGAATATTTTCTTCTCAGAGCCGCAGCGCCAGTTCTTGTAACTCAGACAAACATCAGTACAACACACCTTTCAAAATTTCAAATGTAAATCCCTTACGAAACTGTGTGCCGAACCGAGGCTCGAACTCGGGTTCGAGTCTCTGTCCGGCACACAGTTTTAATCTGCCAGGAAGTTTCATATCAGCGCACACTCCGCTGCAGAGTGAAAATTCTCATTCTGTAAATCCCTTATGTTTGTAAACGGTTCCCGGTCCTAATAGCGCAATTATTTATTTCATGCTGTAACCAACAGCTTACTGGTATTTTCTGCAGTGCATTTTTTGTGCTTTAGGAAAGACAAAGATAATGAAACAAGCAACATTTGTATCAATACCAGACATCTTTGCTCTTTATAAAATTATGTAACACTTCTATGAATCAATAGAATAACTGAATCAGTTCAAAGTTTCTACTCAAATTGTTCGTGAAATAGCAACAAACTGGAGGATTTCTGTTAAGCGTTTCTGTTCCTAGGTCATTCGTGAGAATACTACTGTAGTTCGTGGTTCTTGTGGATTAATTATTGCTGCAGATGAACTACCAAAGTTGTTTTTTACTTTATTTGCCACTGTTGCCATACAGCAACTGTTACACTCCTAATTAATAAAGCCAATCGTAACATTAAATAGCATCCCAACTTGAGCTAAACAAAAGTCTTCGAGTAAGCACAATGGGTGCAATATCCTCAACACGATTGTTCCACGGGTACCGCATACTAGGCTTACACTTGGATTCTTAAGAAGACGTTAAAAGTAATATTAGAATGTTTGTTATATGAAGAACAAATGGGTTCTGCACACGAATATCGGCAACAGAGACAGTACTTTTGATGAAGGAGAAAACTGAGTGAAATGCAGAGTTCAATCGACAGATCTATTTAGCACTTGTCAGTTTGGAAAAAGCTTTCGATCAAGTAGACAGAGAATAGGTGTGAAGCATAATGAAGTAAAAGAGTTACTCACTCCATTTAATAAGCACCTTAAGAAGCCTATACGCAAACAAAACAATCACGTTGGACATACGTGGAGAACTGGCAGCACCTTTCAACACTGACAGGGGTGTCAGACAAGGATGTAGCCGGACTAGGTAATTACTGTCGCTAAGACGTCACCACAAACGGCTGCGTTTAGAGTCGAGCTACCGAGTGAGGTGGCGCTGTGGTTAGCCCACTGGACTCGCATTCGGGAGGACGACGATTCAAACACGCGTCCAGCCATCCCGATTTAGGTTTTCCGTGATTTCCCTAAGTCGCTCCAGGCAAATGCCGGGATGGTTCCTTTGAAAGGACACAGCTGATTTCCTTCACCATTCTTGACACAACCGGAGCCTGTGCTCCGTCGCTAATGACCTCCATGTTGACGGGACGTTAAACCCAATCTTCGTTCCTTCTTCCTTGGAGTGGAGCTGTGACCGGGGAGCATGGACTGCTGACGAATAGAGTCATACTGTATTTATCGAAGAGTTACGGTTCTTCAGTACGCCGGATGACCACCATCGGCGAATATGATGGCGAAGTGGGGAGAGGTTTCATTCTTCCAATGTTTTATAGAGCCACACCAGTTTTAACTACTGCTAGCATTACTCCTTTGACAGGAATGAAGGCTGACCGTCATCGCGTACTATTATTGACAAATGAGCCCATACTGCCAAGTTCTTTATAACTGTGACTAGATTTCGTAATCCCTGAAGTAAAATCACGAAGGCAACGACAAAAATCGAGTGAACATCTCGACAGAATTATCTGCGGCAGACTACCTCATTATAATTCGACAGGCGAAGAACTCTGGGAACGTCAAGGGAGAGATGGACACCACATCAGGCAAAGCTTTGATACTTGTCGCGAAGAATAAGAAAAAGAGTACTGTTTTATTTATGAGTGAAAGTGACAAAGATATTGAACCGTTTAAAATCTAAGCTTCAGCTGAAAGGCTCAATTCATCTTGTGAAATGCTGCAAGACTTCAAGAACCAATGATAAAGTTAAATGTATATTTGACCTTATATCTTGTGAGCACAAAACATCTGTTCACTTGAAACCATTCATGTGAAATCTTTTACCTGGGCAATGAATGAGCTGGGAGGTGCAATGGATGTTTCTGTCAGTCATTCTCCTTGTGGAGAGAATGACCGGACCAACTTTCATAAGCAAAAAAATGCTAGAAAAATGAAAGAATATGGTCATGGTGGAAGGAGGATCTAAAAATACTAATGAAGTGATTGATTCTAAAAACCACTTTCAGATTGTAAAAGATTTGTCTCACAGATATAATTTCCGGAGATCCCCATCGCTGATAGTGCCTGAATACTATACACAGCATAATAATGGAGTCTCTTCTGACGCGTTTAATGTTGCACACTAAGGCATAGTTATTAAACACGGTTTTCCGAAACTCCTTCACCAAAGAAAACGAAGTAAATATTCCTGAATTCCAATCGAGAACAACTGCCAAGATGAGAAACATAGGAATAGACATCCTCGGTGTAACAAAGCAGCTTAAATCACTTAATAAAGGCAAGGCCTCCGGTCCAGATTGTATACCAGTCAGGTTCCTCTGAGTATGCTGATAAAATAGCTCCATATTTAGCATTTGTAAAAACTACCACTCGCTCACAGAAAGATCCGTACCTAAAGACTGGAAAATTGCTCAAGTCGCACCAATACCCAAAAAGGGAAGTAGGAGTAAGCCGCTGAATTACAGGCCGATATCACTAACGTCGATTTGCAATAGGGTTTTAGAACATATACTATATTCGAACATTATGAAGCACCTCGAAGAAAACGATTTATTGGCATATAGTCAGCAAGGATTCAGAAAATATCGTTATTGTGAAACAACTAGCTCTTTATACTCATGAAGTAATAAGTGCTATTGACAGGGGATGTCAAATTGATTCCATATTTTTAGATTTCCAGAAGGCTTTCGACACCGTTCCTCACAAACGTCTACTAACCAAACTGCGTGCCTTCGGAGTATCGCCTCAGTTGTGCGACTGGATTCCTGATTTCCTGTCAGAAAGGTCATAGTTCGTAGTAATAGACGGAAAGTCATCGAGAAAAACAGAAGTAATATCCGGCGTTCCCCAAGGAAGTGTTATAGGCCCTCTATTGTTCCTGATCTATATTAACGACATAGGAGACAATCTGAGTAACCGTCTTAGATTGTTTGCAGATGGTGCTGTCATTTACCGTGTTGTAAAGTCATCAGATGATCAAAACGACTTGCAAAATGGTATAGATAAGATATCTGTATGATGAGAAATGTGGCAATTGACCCTAAATAAAGAAAATTGTGAAGTTATTCACATGAGTACTAAAAGAAATCAGCTAAATTTCGATTACGCGATAAGTCAGACAAATCTGAGAGCTATAAATTGAACTAAATACTTAGGGATTACAATTACAAATAACCTAAACTGGAACGATCACATAGACAATATTGTGGGTAGAACAAACCAAAGACTGCGATTCATTGGCAGAACACTTAGTAGGTGCAACAGCTCTACCAAGGAGACTGCTTACACTACGCTTGTCCGCCCTATTCTAGAGTATTGCTGTGCGGTGTGGGATCCGTATCAGTTGGGACTGACGGATGACATCGAAAAACTACAAAGAAGGGCAGCCCGTTTTGTATTATCGAAATAAGGGAGATAATGTCACAGACATGATACGTGAACTGGAGTGGCAATCATTAAAACAAAGGAGTTTTTCGTTGCGACGGGATCTTCTCACGAAATTTCAATCACCAGTTTACTCCTCCGATTGTGAAAACATTCGATTGGCACCCACCTACATAGGGAGAAATGATCATCACAAATGGCTCTGAGCACTATGGGACTTAACTTCTGAGGTCATCAGTCCCCTAGAACTTAGAACTACTTAAACCTAACTAACCTAAGGACATCACACACATCCATGCCCGAGGCAGGATTCGCACCCGCCACCGTAGCGGTCGCGCGGTTCCAGACTGAAGCGCCTAGAACCGCTCGGCCACTGAGGCCGGCATAGGCATTACAACATCGTATTTATCCCAGCACACTAGGCAGTGACTTTCATTTAAAATGACCTCCCCTGTACGGGAATCACACACTGGTGTACGATTACGGGCTGTGAGGCAGAAACGATGACGTATAGAAGTTTGAGTTAGGCATTAGTCGTGCGCGGGCTTCCCGGCGAGTAGACCCGATCACCTTGTGCAAGTCTTTTGAGGTGACGCCACTTCGCCGTCTTGCGCTTCGATGAGGATGAAATGATGATGATGAAGACGACACAAACAGCGAGTCCCTGAGCGGAGAAAATCTCCAACCCACTCAGGAATAAACCCCCACACTTCCGCACCATGAGAAGCCGGCGCGCTGTCCACTCGGCTACGGTGCCGGCATAACTTCGGTGATCTCACGGGAACAAGTGAAACCACAAAGCAAGGTCTTGGCAGTCAGATGGAGCATTTAACCTTAAAACATATCGTTTGTGCTGTTTTAACAGTGTTTTGTATGTTAATTTACACTACTAGCCATTAAAATTGCTACACCAAGAAGTGATGCAGATGATAAATGGCTATTTATTGGACAAATTTATTATACTAGAACTGACATGTGATTACATTTTCACGCAATTTGGCTGCGTAGATCCTGAGAAATCAGTACCCAGAACAACCACCTCTGGCCGTAATAACGGCCTTGATACGCGTGAGCATTGAGTCAAACAGAGCTCGGACGGCGTGAACAGGTACAGCTGCCCATGCAGCTTCAACACGATACCACAGTTCATCAAAAGTAGTGACTGGCGTATTGTGACGAGCCAGTTGCTCGGCCACCATTGAGCAGACGTTTTCAATGGGTGAGAAATCTGGAGAATGTGCTGGCCAGGGCAGCAGTCGAACATTTTCTGTATCCAGAAAGGTGCATTATCCTGCTGAAATATAGGGTTTCGCAGGGATCGAATCAAGGGTAGAGCCACGGGTCGTAACACATCTGAAATGCAAAGTCTACTGTTCAAAGTGCCGTCAATGCGATCAAGAGGTGACCGAGACGTGTAACCAATGGCACCCCATACCATCACGCCGGGTGATACGCCAGTATGGCGATGACGAATACACGCTTTCAGTGTGCGTTCACCGCGATGTCGCCAATCACGGATGCGACCATCATGATGCTGTAAACAGAACCTGGATTCATCCAAAAGATGACGTTTTGCCATTCGTGCACACAGGTTCGTCGTTGAGTACACCATCGCAGGCGCTCCTGTCTGTGATGCAGCGTCAAGGGTAACCGCAGCCGTGGTCTCCGAGCTGATAGTCCATGCTGCTGCAAACGTCGTCGAACTGTTGGTGCAGATGGTTGATGTCTTGCAAACGTCCCCATCTGTTGACTAAGGGATCGAGATGTGGCTGCACGATCCGTTACAGCCATGCGGATAAGGTGCCTGTCATCTCGACTGCTAGTGATATGAGGCCGTTGGGATCCAGCACGGCGTTCCGTATTACCCTCCCGAACCCACCGATTCCATATTCTGCTAACAGTTCAAATGGCTCTGAGCTCTATGGGACTAAACTTCTAAGGTCATCAGTCCCCTAGAACTTACAACTACTGAAACCTAACTAACCTAAGGACATCACACACATCCATACCCGAGGCAGGATTCGAACCTGCGACCGTAGCGGTGGTGCGGTTCCAGAATGTAGCGCCTTTAACCGCTTGGCCACCCCGGCCGGCTCTGCTAACAGTCATTGGATCTGGACCAACGTGAGCAGCAATGTCGGGATACGATAAACCGCAGTCGTGATAGGCTATAATCCGACCTTTATCAAAGTCGGAAACGTGATGGTACGCATTTCTCCTCCTTACACGAGGCATCACAACAACGTTTCACCAGGCAACGCTAGCCAACTGCTTTTTGTGTATGAGAAATCGGTTGGAAACTTTCCTTATGTCAGCACGTTGTAGGTGTCGCCAACCTTGTGTGAATGCTCTGGAAAGCTAATCATTTGCATATCACAGCATCTTCTTCCCGTCGGTTAAATTTCGCGTCTGTAGCACGTCATCTTCGTGGTGTAGCAATTTTAATGGCCACTAGTGTAGATTCTTGTTCGCAGTGATTTTTTTTTTCTGTACTACCTAAGCGTTAATGTCAATACAAAAGTGGGACATCGCACAAAGTTGTTATGCTGGAATAAACCATATTTGGGGAAATCCTCCACAAGAATCACTAGTGTACAAGAAACTGAACATTTAACTAAAGACATCAACCAAAGCTTTTGTGTATTGGTAATATCTGTAGTTAAATATTACCTCCTGGTACACTATGATCTCCTGTGTACGTTAGTAAATTGTCACCTGGCGATGGCTTAATAAGCCGGAAAGCTGTACATAATAAATAAATATTAGTAGAGTGAAACACACTTTCTTTGCTTTACAATGTTGTTGGTGTTGTGATTTTCAGTGCCAAGATTGTTTTGATGCAGCCCTCAACAACAATGTGTTCTGTCCAAGCCTCTTCATCTCAGCGTAATTGCTGCAACGTAAATCCACTTTAAGCTGCTTGCCCTAGTCAAGACTTGGTCGTCCTTTACAATTTTTACCCTTCTCTCCCCCTCCCTGTCCCTCACACTTCTCACCAATATCCAATTAACGATTCCTTGATGCCCGGTGTTGAGTCTTGTCAACTGATTCCTTCTTTCAGTCAGGCTGTGCCACAAATTTTCTCTCCAGTTCGATGCAGTACGTCGTCATTAGTTACTCGTTGTACCCTGCTAATCAACATTTTTCAGTAGCACCACGCTTCAAAAGTCCCTATTCTCTTCTTACCAGAATTGTTTATAGCCCAACACATATACCTTATAAAAAGAGTTTCATTTAATTAATATTCGAAGATAAAAAAATTCTCCTTTTCAGAATCACTTTTCTTGCTATTGCCACTCTGCATTTTACATCCTCGCTACTTCATCATCGTCTTTTATTTTGCTGCTCATATAGAAAAACCCTTCGACTATTTGTGTTTCTTTCGCTAATTGAACTCCCTCAGCAACGCTTGATTTAATTCCTCTACACTCCGCTACCCTTGTTTTGCTTTTGTTGACGTTCGTGTTTTGGTCTCTTTTCAAGGCAGTATCTACTGGGGCATGCTGTAAAGTAATGCCTCCGAATTTTTTACTCTGCTCTCAATATCGGATGTGGTATTACGTGTCATGCATTACTCGGTCGACTTTCCCGCTTCGCTAAAGCAAATTGCAAATCTCTACCGCTAGAGATCTCCGAATTATAGCGCGCAACATGGCGATGTGTGACGTAGCTATGTCGGTGTGTGAGAAACAGCGTGCTATAGTCGAGTTTCACGAATTCGAAGCGTTCGTCGACGTGGAGCATCCTCTCCTCCAACTCGATAATGCCCGACCACACACGAGCGCTGCGATATCTGCAACAATCCGACGCCTTGGATTCGCTACCTTCGATCATTTTCCATTCAGTCCCGACTTGGCACAGTCCGATTTTCATCTGTTTCCAGAACTTACAGAATACCTTAGAAGATTCCAGAGGTGAAGTGAGGTTGTCGCTCCGTCAACGTTCCACAGTGACGGTATCAACAAACTGGTCTCTTATACAAATGAAATGACACAATTTCAGAGATTTTACTTGTCTCACACAAATATGATTTTATGTACATAGACTGAAGCGGCGAGAGAAAATTAGTAATAAGGCCAGGAATCGAAGCCTGATCTGCGTAGTAGGCAGGTGCGCGTGCCACTAAGCCACCGTGGCACACCAGTTAATACAACTCCGCGGATTACCCTGGCATGCATCCCTCCTAGACCCACATCCTCACTGCCGCTGCAGTCTACTTTAAGTTCCCACTTACACTCGAACAGAATTGCTGAGACTCTCCACATTCTGGAATAGCACCTCAGGATCGAACGTAAATGGGGGATCCAGCCAGAAACGCAGGTACAGGTACTTTTACCAAAGAAGTGACATAATTTCAGAGACTTTACTGGCCTCATATATATATATGATATATATATATATATATATATATATATATATATATATATATAAAGCTTTATGAGTTTTCACATAAAAAGTGCGTAAGCATTACTTTTCAGCCCGCCCTCGTATGTCGTTCAACTCAAGTTCCAGGTACTTAGCTGTCTTTGACAGAATTACAATTTTATCGGCAAACCTAAAAGTTTTAATTTATTCACCTCGAATTTCAGCTTTTTCCCAATTTTTCCTTGGTTATCTTCACTGAGGATACAAGATGACTTGGACAGGATTTGTGATTGGTGTAAAGAATGGCAGCTAACTCTAAATATAGATAAATGTAAATTAATGCAGAATCCCGTAATGTTCGAATACTCCATTAGTAGTGTAGCGCTTGACACAGTCACGTCGATTAAATATTTGGGCGTAACATTGCAGAGCGATATGAAGTGGGACAAGTATGTTATGGCAGTTGTGGGGAAGGCAGATAGTCGTCTTCGGTTCATTGGTAGAATTTTGGGAATATTTGGTTCATCTGTGAAGGAGACCGCTTGTAAAACATTAATACGACCTATTCTTGAGTACTGCTCGAGCGTTTGGGATCCCTATCAGGTCAGATTGAGGGAGGACATAGAAGCAATTCAGAAGCGGGCTGCTAGATTTGTTACTGGTAGGTTTGATCATCACGCGAGTGTTACGGAAATGCTTCAGGAACTCGGGTGGGAGTCTCTGGAGGAAAGGAGGCGTTCTTTTCGTGAATCGCTACAGAGGAAATTTAGAGAACCAGCATTTGAGGCTGACTGCAGTAGAATATTACTGCCGCCAACTTCATTTCGCGGAAAGACCACAAAGATAAGATAAGAGAGATTAGGTCTCGTACAGAGCCATACAGGCAGTCGTTTTTACCTCGTTCTGTTTGGGAGTGGAACAGGGAGAGAAGATGCTAGTTGTGGTACGAGGTACCCTCGGTGGATTGCGGAGTATGTATGTAGGTGTAGATGTAGACTGTTTCCTCAAAGTGTAGATAACATAGGTAATAGGCTACAACCTTTCCTCACTACCTTCTTAACTGCACCTTCAATTTCCCTCATCTCTTAGAGCCTGGCTTTTGTACAAGGTGTGGATACCCTTTTGCTCCCTTTATTTTATCCCTGCCACCTTGAGAATTTGTGAGAGCGTTTTGCAGTTTTGCAGTCGACGTCGTGAAAATATTTCTTTAAATCAACAGAAGTTATATGCATAGATTTTCCTTTCTTGACTACTTTCCAAGATACGTCTTAGGGCTAGTATGGCATCGTGTGTTCCCTCATTTTTCGTGAACGGGAAATGATCTTCTCTGAGGTCGACTACTAGCAATTTTTTCCATTCTTATATAAATTACTACCTTAAAATTCTTTATTGATGAATGTGATGACTTGATTTTTATTGGCGTTCATTGTAATTTTCCAAATCTGGCTGGTCCCGGCGGAGGTTCCAGTCACCTCTCGCGCATGGGTGTGTGTGTTTGTCCTTAGGGTAATTTAGGTTAAGTAGTGTGTAAGCTTAGGGACTGATGACCTTAGCAGTTAAGTCCCATGAGATTTCACACACATTTGAACATTTTTACACATCTGGGCCTAGCTCTGACTGTCATCAGGATGTTCTTTTACTTTTCGAGCAACATGCTTTATGTCGAAGCTGGTTATGTAGCGAGGTGTGTGGCTATGAAAGAGTGAGGGGTGGACACCTGGTAGTGATGGAATGCCTGAGAGAGATATTTTGTTGATTTTTTTTATTTATTGCATTCGAGCATGTTAACCTATAATTCAAACACAGGCTGTCTTTATTCTTACGGAAATTATTATTATGAACAGTAATTTTTATTACCTCCTTCACAATACCACATCCCATCACCACAACTGTCTCTACTAGTATTGCAAACTAAACTGATCAGTCAGAACGTTATGACCACCGACGTAATATCGATATAAACCCGCCCAGGCTATAGCAGCGTCGCCTGCCAGGAATGACTGCTAGTCAGACACACGTACTGTTGTGCATGTAGTATCCGTGAGCGTGCTGTCCGTGCGTAGAGTGAGGAAGGTGCGCGATCTGTCTGAATTTGACCGAGGACAGATTGTGATGGACCGGAGGCTCGGGACGAGCATTTCGGAAACTGCACAACTTGTCGGGTGTTCGAGGACTGCTGTGGTGAGTGTCCTCAACACGTGGGGGAACTACCTCCAGATGTCGTAGGGTTGTTCCGCCATCCTTCATTACAGAGTCGGTCGTCGTAGGCTGGTCAGTCTGGTAAAACAAGACTGGTGGTGAACTGAGGAGTAACTAACATCAGACTTCAATGCTGGGCGGAGGACAAATGGTCTGAACACACAGTGCACCGAACACTCCTAACTATGGGGCTCTGCAGCCAACGACCGAACCATGTACCAATATTAACACCACGACATCAGCAACTACGACTGAAATGTGCACGTGACCATCGGAACTGAACGTTGGCGCAGTTTCAGAGCGTTGCATGGTATAATGAATCCCGATACCTTTCATATCAAGCAGATAGGAGGCCCCGAATCCATCGTCTTTCAGAGGAACAGCTCATTGACACGTATACTGTGGGACAGGGACAAACTGGCGGGGGCTCCATTATGCTCTGGGGAACATCCACATGAGCATCCGTGGGTCCAGTGGAGCTCGTGCAAGCCACTATGACGACCGAGGAGAATCGTACAGTGGTTGCCGACCACATACAGCCCATCTCGACGATCATGTTTACTGACGGCAGTGGCATTTTCAACAAGATAATGCGCATGTCACAAGACCCGGAGTGTGATAGAATGCTTCGAGGCACACAGAGGCGAACTCTAATTGATGTGCTGGCCCCAGAACACGCCAGATCTGAACTCGAGCAAACACATGTGAGATGTGATTGAACATGGCGTCAGAGCTCATCGCTCCCTCCACGGAATTTACGGGAATTAGGTGACTTGTGTGTGCAGATGTGGTGCCAACCCGCTCCAGCGACCTAGCACCGCCTCATTGCTTCCATGCCACGACCCGTCGCTGCTACTATGCGTGCCAAACATGGACATACCGGCTATCACCTAGGTGGTCATAATTTTTGGCTGATCGGGCACATCTACTAGCATATCAAACAATGCCAGCCACTAGTACTGCTCTACAATTTATTTTCCTCCTGTCTGTCACTGGTACAAACTACACTACTGGCCATTAAAATAGCTACACCAAGAAGAAATGCAGACGATAAACGGGTATACATTGAACAAATATATTACACTAGAACTGACATGTGATTACATTTTCAGGCAATTTGAGTGCATAGATCCTGAGTAATCAGTATCCATTACAACCACCTCTCGCCGTAATAACGGCATTGATACACATGGGCATTGAGTCAAACAGAGCTTGGATGGCGTGTACAGGTACAGCTGCCCATGCAGCTTCAACACGATACCACAGTTCATCAAGAGTAGTGACTGGAGTATTGTGACGAGACAGTTGCTCGGCCACCATTGACCAGACGTTTTCAATTGGTGAGAGATCTGGAGAATGTGCTGGCTAGGGCAGCAGTCGAACATTTTCTGTATCCAGAAAGGCCCGTACAGCACCTGCAACATGCGGTGGTGCATTATCCTGCTGAAATATAGGGTTTCGCAGGGATCGAATCAAGGGTAGAGCCACGGGTCGTAACACATCTGAAATGTAACGTCTACTGTTCAAAGTGCCGTCAATGCGATCAAGAGGTGACCGAGACGTGTAACCAACGGCACCCCATACCATCACGCCGGGTGATACGCCAGTATGGCGATGACGAATACACGCTTTCAGTGTGCGTTCACCGCGATGTCGCCAATCACGGATGCGACCATCATGATGCTGTAAACAGAACCTGGATTCATCCAAAAGATGACGTTTTGCCATTCGTGCACACAGGTTCGTCGTTGAGTACACCATCGCAGGCGCTCCTGTCTGTGATGCAGCGTCAAGGGTAACCGCAGCCGTGGTCTCCGAGCTGATAGTCCATGCTGCTGCAAACGTCGTCGAACTGTTGGTGCAGATGGTTGATGTCTTGCAAACGTCCCCATCTGTTGACTAAGGGATCGAGATGTGGCTGCACGATCCGTTACAGCCATGCGGATAAGGTGCCTGTCATCTCGACTGCTAGTGATATGAGGCCGTTGGGATCCAGCACGGCGTTCCGTATTACCCTCCCGAACCCACCGATTCCATATTCTGCTAACAGTTCAAATGGCTCTGAGCTCTATGGGACTAAACTTCTAAGGTCATCAGTCCCCTAGAACTTACAACTACTGAAACCTAACTAACCTAAGGACATCACACACATCCATACCCGAGGCAGGATTCGAACCTGCGACCGTAGCGGTGGTGCGGTTCCAGAATGTAGCGCCTTTAACCGCTTGGCCACCCCGGCCGGCTCTGCTAACAGTCATTGGATCTGGACCAACGTGAGCAGCAATGTCGGGATACGATAAACCGCAGTCGTGATAGGCTATAATCCGACCTTTATCAAAGTCGGAAACGTGATGGTACGCATTTCTCCTCCTTACACGAGGCATCACAACAACGTTTCACCAGGCAACGCTAGCCAACTGCTTTTTGTGTATGAGAAATCGGTTGGAAACTTTCCTTATGTCAGCACGTTGTAGGTGTCGCCAACCTTGTGTGAATGCTCTGGAAAGCTAATCATTTGCATATCACAGCATCTTCTTCCCGTCGGTTAAATTTCGCGTCTGTAGCACGTCATCTTCGTGGTGTAGCAATTTTAATGGCCACTAGTGTAGATTCTTGTTCGCAGTGATTTTTTTTTCTGTACTACCTAAGCGTTAATGTCAATACAAAAGTGGGACATCGCACAAAGTTGTTATGCTGGAATAAACCATATTTGGGGAAATCCTCCACAAGAATCACTAGTGTACAAGAAACTGAACATTTAACTAAAGACATCAACCAAAGCTTTTGTGTATTGGTAATATCTGTAGTTAAATATTACCTCCTGGTACACTATGATCTCCTGTGTACATTAGTTAATTGTCACCTGACGATGGCTTAATAAGCCGGAAAGCTGTACATAATAAATAAATATTAGTAGAGTGAAACACACTTTCTTTGCTTTACAATGTTGTTGGTGTTGTGATTTTCAGTGCCAAGATTGTTTTGATGCAGCCCTCAACAACAATGTGTTCTGTCCAAGCCTCTTCATCTCAGCGTAATTGCTGCAACGTAAATCCACTTTAAGCTGCTTGCCCTAGTCAAGACTTGGTCGTCCTTTACAATTTTTACCCTTCTCTCCCCCTCCCTGTCCCTCACACTTCTCACCAATATCCAATTAACGATTCCTTGATGCCCGGTGTTGAGTCTTGTCAACTGATTCCTTCTTTCAGTCAGGCTGTGCCACAAATTTTCTCTCCAGTTCGATGCAGTACGTCGTCATTAGTTACTCGTTGTACCCTGCTAATCAACATTTTTCAGTAGCACCACGCTTCAAAAGTCCCTATTCTCTTCTTACCAGAATTGTTTATAGCCCAACACATATACCTTATAAAAAGAGTTTCATTTAATTAATATTCGAAGATAAAAAAATTCTCCTTTTCAGAATCACTTTTCTTGCTATTGCCACTCTGCATTTTACATCCTCGCTACTTCATCATCGTCTTTTATTTTGCTGCTCATATAGAAAAACCCTTCGACTATTTGTGTTTCTTTCGCTAATTGAACTCCCTCAGCAACGCTTGATTTAATTCCTCTACACTCCGCTACCCTTGTTTTGCTTTTGTTGACGTTCGTGTTTTGGTCTCTTTTCAAGGCAGTATCTACTGGGGCATGCTGTAAAGTAATGCCTCCGAATTTTTTACTCTGCTCTCAATATCGGATGTGGTATTACGTGTCATGCATTACTCGGTCGACTTTCCCGCTTCGCTAAAGCAAATTGCAAATCTCTACCGCTAGAGATCTCCGAATTATAGCGCGCAACATGGCGATGTGTGACGTAGCTATGTCGGTGTGTGAGAAACAGCGTGCTATAGTCGAGTTTCACGAATTCGAAGCGTTCGTCGACGTGGAGCATCCTCTCCTCCAACTCGATAATGCCCGACCACACACGAGCGCTGCGATATCTGCAACAATCCGACGCCTTGGATTCGCTACCTTCGATCATTTTCCATTCAGTCCCGACTTGGCACAGTCCGATTTTCATCTGTTTCCAGAACTTACAGAATACCTTAGAAGATTCCAGAGGTGAAGTGAGGTTGTCGCTCCGTCAACGTTCCACAGTGACGGTATCAACAAACTGGTCTCTTATACAAATGAAATGACACAATTTCAGAGATTTTACTTGTCTCACACAAATATGATTTTATGTACATAGACTGAAGCGGCGAGTGAAAATTAGTAATAAGGCCAGGAATCGAAGCCTGATCTGCGTAGTAGGCAGGTGCGCGTGCCACTAAGCCACCGTGGCACACCAGTTAATACAACTCCGCGGATTACCCTGGCATGCCTCCCTCCTAGACCCACATCCTCACTGCCGCTGCGGTCTACTTTAAGTTCCCACTTACACTCGAACAGAATTGCTGAGACTCTCCACATTCTGGAATAGCACCTCAGGATCGAACGTAAATGGGGGATCCAGCCAGAAACGCAGGTACAGGTACTTTTACCAAAGAAGTGACACAATTTCAGAGACTATACTGGCCTCATATACACTCCTGGAAATTGAAATAAGAACACCGTGAATTCATTGCCCCAGGAAGGGGAAACTTTATTGACACATTCCTGGGGTCAGATACATCACATGATCACACTGACAGAACCACAGGCACATAGACACAGGCAACACAGCATGCACAATGTCGGCACTAGTACAGTGTATATCCACCTTTCGCAGCAATGCAGGCTGCTATTCTCCCATGGAGACGATCGTAGAGATGCTGGATGTAGTCCTGTGGAACGGCTTGCCATGCCATTTCCACCTGGCGCCTCAGTTGGACCAGCGTTCGTGCTGGACGTGCAGACCGCGTGAGACGACGCTTCATCCAGTCCCAAACATGCTCAATGGGGGACAGATCCGGAGATCTTGCTGGCCAGGGTAGTTGACTTACACCTTCTAGACCACCTTGGGTGGCACGGGATACATGCGGACGTGCATTGTCCTGTTGGAACAGCAAGTTCCCTTGTGGTCTAGGAATGGTAGAACGATGGGTTCGATGACGGTTTGGATGTACCGTGCACTATTCAGTGTCCCCTCGACGATCACCAGTGGTGTACGGCCAGTGTAGGAGATCGCTCCCCACACCATGATGCCGGGTGTTGGCCCTGTGTGCCTCGGTCGTATGCAGTCCTGATTGTGGCGCTCACCTGCACGGCGCCAAACACGCATACGACCATCATTGGCACCAAGGCAGAAGCGACTCTCATCGCTGAAGACGACACGTCTCCATTCGTCCCTCCATTCACGCCTGTCGCGACACCACTGGAGGCGGGTTGCACGATGTTGGGGCGTGAGCGGAAGACGGCCTAACGGTGTGCGGGACCGTAGCCCAGCTTCATGGAGACGGTTGCGAATGGTCCTCGCCGATACCCCAGGAGCAACAGTGTCCCTAATTTGCTGAGAAGTGGCGGTGCGGTCCCCTACGGCACTGCGTAGGATCCTACGGTCTTGGCGTGCATCCGTGCGTCGCTGCGGTCCGGTCCCAGGTCGACGGGCACGTGCACCTTCCGCCGACCACTGGCGACAACATCGATGTACTGTGGAGACCTCACGCCCCACGTGTTGAGCAATTCGGCGGTACGTCCACCCGGCCTCCCGCATGCCCACTATACGCCCTCGCTCAAAGTCCGTCAACTGCACATACGGTTCACGTCCACGCTGTCGCGGCATGCTACCAGTGTTAAAGACTGCGATGGAGCTCCGTATGCCACGGCAAACTGGCTGACACTGACGGCGGCGGTGCACAAATGCTGCGCAGCTAGCGCCATTCGACGGCCAACACCGCGGTTCCTGGTGTGTCCGCTGTGCCGTGCGTGTGATCATTGCTTGTACAGCCCTCTCGCAGTGTCCGGAGCAAGTATGGTGGGTCTGACACACCGGTGTCAATGTGTTCTTTTTTTCATTTCCAGGAGTGTATATATATGAGACCAGTTAAGTCTCTGAATATATATATATATATATATATATATATATATATATATATATATATATATATATATATATATATATATAAAGCTTTATGAGTTCTCACATAAAAAGTGCGTAAGCATTACTTTTCAGCCCGCCCTCGTATGTCGTTCAACTCAAGTTCCAGGTACTTAGCTGTCTTTGACAGAATTACAATTTTATCGGCAAACCTAAAAGTTTTAATTTATTCACCTCGAATTTCAGCTTTTTCCCAATTTTTCCTTGGTTATCTTCACTGAGGATACAAGATGACTTGGACAGGATTTGTGATTGGTGTAAAGAATGGCAGCTAACTCTAAATATAGATAAATGTAAATTAATGCAGAATCCCGTAATGTTCGAATACTCCATTAGTAGTGTAGCGCTTGACACAGTCACGTCGATTAAATATTTGGGCGTAACATTGCAGAGCGATATGAAGTGGGACAAGTATGTTATGGCAGTTGTGGGGAAGGCAGATAGTCGTCTTCGGTTCATTGGTAGAATTTTGGGAATATTTGGTTCATCTGTGAAGGAGACCGCTTGTAAAACATTAATACGACCTATTCTTGGGTACTGCTCGAGCGTTTGGGATCCCTATCAGGTCGGATTGAGGGAGGCCATAGAAGCAATTCAGAAGCGGGCTGCTAGATTTGTTACTGGTAGGTTTGATCATCACGCGAGTGTTACGGAAATGCTTCAGGAACTCGGGTGGGAGTCTCTGGAGGAAAGGAGGCGTTCTTTTCGTGAATCGCTACTGAGGAAATTTAGAGAACCAGCATTTGAGGCTGACTGCAGTACAATTTTACTGCCGCCAACTTATATTTCGCGGAAAGACCACAAAGATAAGATAAGAGAGATTAGGTCTCGTACAGAGCCATATAGGCAGTCGTTTTCCCCTCGTTCTGTTTGGGAGTGGAACAGGGAGAGAAGATGCTAGTTGTGGTACGAGGTACCCTCCGCCACGCACCGTATGGTGGATTGCGGAGTAGACTGTTTCCTCAAAGTGTAGATAACACAGGTAATAGGCTACAACCTTTCCTCACTACCTTCTCAACTGCACCTTTAATTTCCTTCATCTCTTAGAGCCTGGCGTCTGTACAAGGTGTGGATACCCTTTTGCTCCCTTTATTTTATCCCTGCCACCTTCAGAATTTGTGAGAGCGTTTTGCAGTTTTGCAGTCGACGTCGTCAAAATATTTCTTTAAATCAGCAGAAGTTATATGCATAGATTTTCCTTTCTCGTCTACTTTCCAAGATACGTCTTAGGGCTAGTATGGCCTCGCGTGTTCCCACATTTTTCGTGAACGGGAAATGATCTTCTCTGAGGTCGACTACTAGCAATTTTTTCCATTCTTATATAAATTACTACCTTAAAATTCTTTATTGATTAATGTGATGACTTGAATTTTATTGGCGTTCATTGTAATTTTCCAAATCTGGCTGGTCCCGGCGGAGGTTCTAGTCCTCTCTCGCGCATGGGTGTGTGTGTTTGTCCTTAGGGTAATTTAGGTTAAGTAGTGTGTAAGCTTAGGGACTGATGACCTTAGCAGTTAAGTCCCATGAGATTTCACACAGTTTTGAACATTTTTCCACATCTGGGCCTAGCTCTGACTGTCATCAGGATGTTCTTTTACTTTTCGAGCAACATGCTTTATGTCGAAGCTGATTATGTAGCGAGCTGTGTGGCTATGAAAGAGTGAGTGGTGGACACCTGTTTTTTTTTATTTATTGCATTCGATCATGTTAACCTATAATTCAAACACAGGCTGTCTTCGTTCTTACGGAAATTATTATTATGAACAGTAATTTTTATTACCTCCTTCACAATACCACATCCCATCACCAAAACTGTCTCTACTAGTATTGCAAACTAAACTGATCAGTCAGAACGTTATGACCACCGACGTAATATCGATATAAACCCGCCCAGGCTATAGCAGCGTCGCCTGCCAGGAATGACTGCTAGTCAGACACACGTACTGTTGTGCATGTAGTATCCGTGAGCGTGCTGTCCGTGCGTAGAGTGAGGAAGGTGCGCGATCTGTCTGAATTTGACCGAGGACAGATTGTGATGGACCGGAGGCTCGGCACGAGCATTTCGGAAACTGCACAACTTGTCGGGTGTTCGAGGACTGCTGTGGTGAGTGTCCTCAACACGTGGGGGAACTACCTCCAGATGTCGTAGGGTTGTTCGGCCATCCTTCATTACAGAGTCGGTCGTCGTAGGCTGGTCAGTCTGGTAAAACAAGACTGTAACGTTGTAGCTTTAATTTGGTATGTTGAAAGCGGTGCTAATGGACAATGAAAGCGGGTTAAAAGCTGTGAGCTGTCTGGGGCAGTTAATCTTGCATTACTAAGCAACTGTTTCATCAGGTATCTAGTCTAAGTTTACCAAATTCCCAAACAGACTAACATTAATGATAATCTTTTAATAGTCATACAACAACCGGTAATATATATATAAAAAGGAGAATTTAAATAAAAAGAAAGAAATCAGTTTATATTTGGAAATTTATTTTTTAAGATTGATCATGAAATTTCAGCATATTAAATTCTATTCGTAACAAGCTGGTGCCTTATTTAGGATGGTGAAAATCTTACGGAACACATCAAATATGGAGCCAAGATTGGGAGTCTGCATACAACACTGCATTCATAAAACAACACACAAAGAACGTTGAAACGCATGCAAGAGAAAGTTAACCACTACAAACAGATTCAAATTTTTACCCAAAGAAATTACGTTCGTAGCACAATCCTGTCCGTCATGTAATTACCACACACTGGTATTCTAAATTCATATTAACTCTTTGTGAAATCTTCGCGAAAAGAATAGCTAAGGGCTACTTTGATGATTACACCACATGCTTCACGTGGTCAACTTGGTTTACACAAAGAGTATAACTCCACAATAATTTTGATAATTAAAATAAATTAGATCGAAAAGCAAATTACAAAAGAAAAACCTCGAACTGGTTACTAACGTCTTACTGTTAACCTGACGGGTCAAACAGTTATATAAGCACGTGGTACTGGTCTCACAAAGTACACCCCACGTGGGTTGAACATAAAGAAAAGTTGCTATATTGAAAATATTGTCAAGACGAGACGTTATAATCACACAAGCATTCGCATTTAAGATTGATCTTAGTTAGAGTTACTGACCAACACGTGGTTCCACTTTACTCATAAAGTAGTGACAAAGCAACTACCGGAAAATAATATGAACTTCACACGAGAATTACACTACGCTGCAATTTAAGATAACCTTAGATATTTTAGAGCTAACCCGAAATAAAGGTGATTAAATTCTCAGTTAGGCTGAACTTAACAAATCCATTGTCCTACGGACTTAGCAGACACGCGCTTAGCCGGAGATCTTACCATTTCAGACGCTCGCCACCGCCAGACTGCCTACTGCCTACTCCCTACTGCAACTGCCTACTACCGAGCGTGCTTCCTGAGGGTGGCTCACAAAGACAAACGGAAGGGGACAGAGGGGCAGCTTCCTATACCAACATGACAACGGACGGCCAGGACCATACTAAGAATAGAAACCTCTCTGCTTTAAGAAAGCGTAGCTACCTGTTCCGACGTTGGTCCTACTGTTCTCTAGCAGACAGCCTTGTCTGCTACCCTCAAGCATGCAACTACAAACACATTTGATCATTCATCCTCTCACACAGAAGGGAAGGGGGATGACAGTATCTTATCATATACAGTATATAACAGAAAGCGGATGTAGGTTCCGTATGAGACTGTGTGACATGAATTACATATAAACTGTGTTTTAAAGTGTAGTAGTGTGACAGATCGTTCTTGTTTACGTGTAAAAGTAACACGTTCCACTACTCAGTCTCCTCCCAGATAGTCAGAAACGCCACAGTAAATTTAGAAGAGGAATTTATTCCATAAATGACAACAGATTTAAGAAATCAAACATGAAAGGAATCCAACAGAGACCTTTCAAGACTGGAGGTGAACTGAGGAGTAACTAACACCAGACTTCAATGCTGGGCGGAGGACAAATGGTCTGAACACACAGTGCAACGAACACTCCTAACTATGGGGCTCTGCAACCAACGACCGAAGCATGTACCAATATTAACACCACGACATCAGCAACTACGACTGAAATGTGCACGTGACCATCGGCACTGGACGTTGGCGCAGTTTCAGAGCGTTGCATGGTATAATGAATCCCGATACCTTTCATATCAAGCAGATAGGAGGCCCCGAATCCATCGTCTTTCAGAGGAACAGCTCATTGACACGTATACTGTGGGACAGGGACAAACTGGCGGGGGCTCCATTATGCTCTGGGGAACATCCACATGAGCATCCGTGGGTCCAGTGGAGCTCGTGCAAGCCACTATGACGACCGAGGAGAATCGTACAGTGGTTTGCCGACAACATACACCCCATCTCGAGGATCATGTTTACTGACGGCAGTGGCATTTTCAACAAGATAATGCGCATGTCACAAGACCCGGAGTGTGATAGAATGCTTCGAGGCACACAGTGGCGAACTCTAATTGATGTGCTGGCCCCAGAACACGCCAGATCTGAACTCGAGCAAACACATGTGAGATGTGATTGAACATGGCGTCAGAGCTCATCGCTCCCTCCCCGGAATTTACGGGAATTAGGTGAGTTGTGAGTGCAGAAGCTCCAGCGACCTAGCACCGCATCATTGCTCCCATGCCACGACCCGTCGCTGCCACTATGCGTGCCAAACATGGACATACCGGCTATCACGTAGGTGGTCAAAATTTTTGGCTGATCGGGCACATCTACTAGCATATCAAACAATGCCAGCCACTAGTACTGCTCTACAATTTATTTTCCTCCTGTCTGTCACTGGTACAAACTACACTACTGGCCATTAAAATAGCTACACCAAGAAGAAATGCAGACGATAAACGGGTATACATTGGACAAATATATTACACTAGAACTGACATGTGATTACATTTTCAGGCAATTTGAGTGCATAGATCCTGAGTAATCAGTACCCAGAACAACCACCTCTGGCCGTAATAACGGCGTTGATACGCATGGGCATTGAGTCAAACAGAGCTTGGATGGCGTGTACAGGTACAGCTGCCCATGCAGCTTCAACACGATACCACAGTTCATCAAGAGTAGTGACTGGCGTATTGTGACGAGCCTGTTGCTCGGCCACCATTGACCAGACGTTTTCAATTGGTGAGAGATCTGGAGAATGTGCTGGCTAGGGCAGCAGTCGAACATTTTCTGTATCCAGAAAGGCACGTACAGGACCTGCAACATGCAGTCGTGCATTATCCTGCTGAAACGTAGGGTTTCACAGCGATCGAATGAAGGATAGAGCCACGGGTCGTAACACATCTGAAATGTAACATCCACTGTTCAAAGTGCCGTCAATGCGAACAAGAGGTGACCGAGACGTGTTACCAATGGCACCCCATACCTTCACGCCGGGTGATATGCCAGTATAGCGATGACGAAACACGCTTCCAATGTGCGCTCACCGCGATGTCGCCAAACACGGATGCGACAATCATGATGCTGCAAACACATTCTGGATTCATCCGGAAAAATGACGTTTTGCCATTCGTCCAACCAGGTTCGTCGTTGAGTACATCATCGCAGGCGCTCCTATCTGTGATGCATCGCCAAGGGTAATCGCAGCCATGGTCTCTGAGCTGATAGTCCATGCTGCTGTAAACGTCGTCGAACTGTTCTTGCAGATGGTTATTGTCTTGCAAACGTCCCCATCAGTTGAGTCAGGGATCGAGACATAGGTGCACGATCCGTTACAGCCATGCGGATAAGATGCCTGTCATCTCGACTGCTAGTGATACGAGGCCGTTGGGATCCAGCACGGCGTTCCGTATTACCCTCCTGAACCCACCAATTTCATATTTCGGTAACAGTCACTGGATCTCGACCAACGTGAGCAGCAATGTCGGGATACGATAAACCGCAATCGCGATAGGCTACAATCCGACCTTTATCAAAGTCGGAAACGTGATGGTACGCATTTCTCCTCCTTACACGTTGCATCACAACTACGTTTCACCAGGCAACGCCGGTCAATTGCTGTTTGTGTATGAGAAAACGGTTGGAAAGTTTCCTCATGTCAGCACGTTGTAGGTGTCGCCTCCGGCGCGAACCTTGTGTGAATCCTCTGGAAAGCTAATCATTTGCATATCATAGCATCTTCTTCCTGTCGGTTAAATTTCGCGTCTGTAGCACGTCATCTTCGTGGTGTAGCAATTTTAATGGCCAGTAGTGTATAACTTATTTAATTAGTTTATAAACGGTAATAGCAGTCTTTGTCTATCACATTCCACAAGATACTCCAACGCTCCCCAGTCCTTCCGGTTCCTTGGGTGCTGTGTAGAGTGTTTTGATGAGATCTGCTTATTTTGTTGTCTCCCGGCTCCTTACTTACAGGGGACTTCTCCCCTGTTTCAAGGAAGCACCACTGTTGCCGGTGAGGAGAGCAGTCTCATGCCAGCCCACTTCATCCCGGCTCAAGTTCCTTGGGTTGCGAGGCGCATGTAATAGCCCGACGGCTCCTTGACGTTTGTTTCTATGCGGATGCACTAATATCGTCCGAACTCCTACAGGAATAACTTGCGAATAGCGGGTGAATGGACGGCGGACGCTGCACCGTAGTGTGCGATATGTTGGAAATTTGAATCAGTCAGGTTCTGTGCCCGGATGGCCGAAGCGGTTAAGACAACCGCTCACGAGAAGTGGTGCACCCGCGTTCGAGTCCCCGTCCCGTAGAAATTCTCAGCTTTCGCCATTGCATTTGTCACAGCGCTCTATGCGGCTGGAAGTCACGAATTGTCCTTCCATATTTTCTCTTTCCTTTCTAATTCTCTGTTTTCTAGTTACTATGATCGCCGGGTATTCGTTGTCAGCGGTGCGTCTGCCACAACTGTCGACATCAGCTGTCTTCATTGCGTTGCTTCTCGGTGTTCTGTCGCAACCTCATGTAGTACAGTGGACGGGGTTGATTGATAAGGTGACGCGCTATCCGAGCCTTTCTTGAAATGGTGTCGGCACTATTTTCCAAGACCTGCTGTGTTTTCTCTCAACGCAGTGCGTCCTTGATATCGACTCTTCCGTGACGATTCGGTTGCTGCCGATAAAGATAACAACATCGCCATATAGCAAACAACCCCACGTAGTGGGTTTTTCACCGCAGGCACAGTCGGAGGTTCCTTTTCACCCATTTCAATGCCAGTAGTTGACACAAGAAATGTGTTAGGCCGCGTTACGGAATCAGGTGCCTCATTTCCAGTCACTGTTTTATTACGTTTGGAACAAAACTACAGGTGCGGCTCGCTGTTTGGGCGTCATCCTATCGATTTTTCCTCGGGGTGAGAATCTGACCGTGAGTTTGTTGCTTGCTTGTGACCCATATCTCCATTAAATTCTGCACTTCATGATGTTCTTCGTTTTCCAGGCAATACATCGCCGCTTAACTTTCGTAACTGAAGTCCAGTGACGCATCCGAAGTGCATATCTCAAATGAATCAACTGACACAGTAGTAAAAGCTCCCGGCCATCGAACTGAAGTGAAAAATTCAAGGGATAACGATACGCACACATATAGATGGCGGTAGTTTCACGTATGCAGCGTGTGAAATGACAGTGCATTGGCGGAGCTGTCATTTGTACTCAGGTGATTCATGTGAAACGATTCCCGACGTGTTTATGGCCGCACGACGGGAATTAACAAGACTTTGAACGCGAAGTGGTAGTTGTAGTTAGATGCGAAGGACTTTCATTTTAGGAAATCGTTAGGAAATTCAATATTCCGAGATCCACAGTGTAGAGAGTGTGCCGAGAATTATTGTTCAAATGTTCAAATGTGTGTGAAATCTTATGGGACTTAACTGCTAAGGTCATCAGTACCTAAGCTTACACACTACTTAACCTAAATTATCCTAAGGACAAACACACGCCGGCCGCGGTGGTATCGCGGTTCTAGGCGCGCAGTCCGGAACCGTGCGACTGTTACGGTCGCAGGTTCGAATCCTGCCTCGGGCATGGATGTGTGTGATGTCTTTAGGTTAGTTAGGTTTAAGTAGTTCTAAGTTCTAGGGGACTGATGACCACAGCTGTTAAGTCCCATAGTGCTCAGAGCCATTTGAACCATTTTTGACAAACACACACACACACACACCCATGCCCGATAGAGGACTCGAACCTCCACCGGGACCGAGAATTATTGGGCATTACTGTGGTGTCACCGCCAGACACCACACTTGCTAGGTGGTAGCCTTTAAATTGGCCGCGGTCCATTAGTATACGTCGGACCCGCGTGTCGCCACTGTCAGTGATTGCAGACCGAGCGCCACCACACGGCAGGTCCAGAGAGACTTACTAGCACTCGCCCCAGTTGTACAGCCGACGTTGCTAGGAATGGTCCACTGACAATTACGCTCTTATTTGCCGAGACGATATTTAGCTTAGCCTTCAGCTACGTCATTTGCTACGACCTAGTAAGGCGCCATGTTGTTGTTGTTGTGGTCTTCAGTCCTGAGACTGGTTTGATGCAGCTCTCCATGCTACTCTATCCTGTGCAAGCTTCTTCATCTCCAGGTACATACTGCAACCTACATCCTTCTGAATCTGCTTAGTGTATTGATCT
The DNA here is from genome assembly GCF_023898315.1 of Schistocerca nitens. Classification (NCBI taxonomy): domain Eukaryota; kingdom Metazoa; phylum Arthropoda; class Insecta; order Orthoptera; family Acrididae; genus Schistocerca; species Schistocerca nitens. The sequence goes on along the minus strand of NC_064615.1, from coordinate 978,776,961 downwards.
CTTGGTCTCCCTCTACGATTTTTACCCTCCACGCTGCCCTCCAATGCTAAATTTGTGATCCCTTGATGCCTCAAAACATGTCCTACCAACCGATCCCTTCTTCTAGTCAAGTTGTGCCACAAACGTCTCTTCTCCCCAATCCTATTCAATACCTCCTCATTAGTTACGTGATCTACCCACCTTATCTTCAACATTCTTCTGTAGCACCACATTTCGAAAGCTTCTATTCTCTTCTTGTCCAAACTGGTTATCGTCCATGTTTCACTTACATACATGGCTACACTCCATACAAACACTTTTAGAAACGACTTCCTGACACTTAAATCTATACTCGATGTTAACAAATTTCTCTTCTTCAGAAACGATTTCCTTGCCATTGCCAGTCTACATTTTATATCCTCTCTACTTCGACCATCATCAGTTATTTTACTCCCTAAATAGCAAAACTCCTTTACTACTTTAAGTGTCTCATTTCCTAATCTAATCCCCTCAGCATCACCCGATTTAATTTGACAACATTCCATTATCCTCGTTTTGCTTTTGTTGATGTTCATCTTATATCCTCCTTTCAAGACACTGTCCATTCCGTTCAACTGCTCTTCCAAGTCCTTTGCTGTCTCTGACAGAATTACAATGTCATCGGCGAACCTCAAAGTTTTTACTTCTTCTCCATGCATTTTAATACCTACTCCGAATTTTTCTTTTGTTTCCTTTACTGCTTGCTCAATATAAAGATTGAATAACATCGGGGAGAGGCTACAACCCTGTCTCACTCCCTTCCCAACCACTGCTTCCCTTTCATGTCCCTCGACTCTTATAACTGCCATCTGGTTTCTGTACAAATTGTAAATTTGTAAAAAAGGCGCCATTACCAGTTTATATTCAGTGTAATAATGTCAAAACAAGAGCGATGTTCTCCAATTGTGGATTAAAGTTAAGTATTCCAAGAACTACGTTCTTTTCTTTATAGGATAATTACTTTACCTTGTTCCAGACCTCACGCCAATCTGCGTGAGCTTAACGCGTGCCTTTCGGCTACCTCCGAGTGGCTTGGCTGTCTTGCTACGCCACTACAATTACCACTCACACAGACAACACAGTGGCCGACGGACATCACTTAACGATGGAGAGAAGTGGCGTCCGTGTAGAGTTGTCAGCGGTAACAGATAAGCAACACTACGTGAAATAACCGTATAAATGAATGTGGGACGTACTACGAACGTATGCGTTAGGACAGTGCGGCGATGTTTGGTATTAATGAGCTACGGCAGCAGACGACCGACGTGAGTGCCGTTGACAACAGCACGACATCGCCTGCAGTGCCTCTCCTGGGCTCGTGACCATATCGGTTGGACCCTACACGATTGGAAGACCGTGGTCTGGTCAGATGAGTCGCGATTTCAGTTGGTAAGAGCAGATGGTAAAGTTCGAGTATGGCGCAGATCCCACGAATCCATGGACCCAAGTTGGCAACAAGGCGCTTTGCAAACTAGCGGTGGCTACATGAGCTGCGTTTACATGAGACGTACTGGGTTCTCTGGTGCAACTGATTCGATCACTGACTGGAAATGGTTATGGCTACGAAATCTTTCGCGACGTATTTGTTGAATAAAAGTCTCTCGGTGTACATGCCGCGTCAATTCAGGATAAAACTCCAAGCTTTCGACCACTACCTCCATGGTCATCGTCAGGGCTGAAACTGACTGTCGTAAACCATCGGGGCTCCGAATTTTATATGCAGAGGACGTCTTCTAATTGGCTGGAATACGTCATAGCAACAGCGATATGGCGCGTAGTGAAGTGGTGCCCTCTACTTCCATAGATGTAGTTTCTATCCCCCGTTGCTCGCAGCGCCATCCCTTGAATCAGGAGGTAAAGTACGGGAAGTTTTCCTCTGCGATTTTTCTTTATCCAGTGCACTCTTCCAGGTGCATAGCCGTTGTCTCTGTTAAAGTTATTATCGGTAAGTCTAATTTCGACTGCTTCCCGGATCACAGAGATAATAACTATAACAGAGACAACGGCTATGCACCTGGAAGAGTGCACTGGATAAAGAAAAATCGCAGAGGAAAACTTCCCGCCCTTTACCTCCTGATTCAAGGGATGGCGCTGCGAGCAACGAGGGAAAGAAACTACATCTATGGAAGTAGACGGCACCATTTCACTACGCGCCATATCCCTGTTGCTATGACGTATTCTAGCCAATCAGAAGCCGTCCTCTGCATATAAAATTCGGAGCCCCGCTACTTTACGACAGTCAGTCTTAGCCCTGACGACGACCATAGAGGTAGTGGTCGAAAGCTTGGAGTTTTATCCTGAATTGACGCGGCATGTACACCGAGAGACTTTTATTCTGGAAATGGTTATGTTCAGCTACTCGGAACCCAACTGTAGCCATTCATGAACTTCATGTTTCCAAGCAACGATGGAATAGTCACCTGCCCACAGTCCGCCATTGCTTTGAAGAACAGTTCCAGCGAATGATTTGGCCAAGCAGGTCGTGGGACACAAATGCCATCGAACATTTGTGGGTCATAATTCTGCACTGGCAACATTTTCGCAACTGTGGACGACAGCAGTATTTCTGCAGGGGGCTTCCAATGACTTGTTGAGTCCATGCCACGTCGAGCCGCTGCTCTACGCCGGACAAAAGGAAGTTCGGCACGACATTCGGAGGTATTCGATGACTTTTGTCATCACTTTTTATTTTATTTCATGTTGCACTCTGTTAACTACACTACTGGCCATTAAAATTGCTACACCATGAAGCTGACGTCCTACAGACGCAAAATTTAACCGACATGAAGAAGATGCTGTGATATGCAAATGATTAGCTTTTCAGAGCCTTCACACCAGGTTGGCGCCGGTGGCGACAACTACAACGTGCTGACGTGAGGAAAGTTTCCAAACGATTTCTCGTACACAAACAGCAGTTGACCGGCGATGCCTGGTGAAACGTTGTTGTGATGCCTCGTGTAAGGAGGAGAAATGCGTACCATCACGTTTCCGACTTTGATAAAGGTCGGATTGTAGCCTATCGCGATTGCGGTTTATCGTACCGCGACATTGCTGCTCGAGTTGGACGAGATCCAATGACTATTAGTAGAATATGGAATCGGTGGCTTCAGAGGGTAATACGGAACGCCGTGCTGGATCCCAACGGCCTCGTATCACTAGCAGTCGAGATGACAGGCATCTTATCCCCATGGCTGTAACGGATCGTGCAGCCACGTCTCGATCCCTGACTCAACAGATGGGAACGTTTGCGAGACAACAACGATCTGCACGAACAGTTCGACGACGTTTGCAGCAGCATGGACTATCAGCTCGGAGACCGTGGCTGCGGTTACCCTTGACGCTGCATCACAGACAGGAGCGCCTGCGACAGTGTACTCCACGACAAACCTGGGTGCAGGAATGGCAAAACGTCATCTTTTCGGATGAATGCAGGTTCTGTTTACAGCATCTTGGTAGTCGCATCCCTATTTGGCGACATCGTGGTGAACGCACATTGGAAGCGTGTATTCGTCATCGCCATACTGGCGTATCACCCGGCGTGATTCTACCCTTCATTCGATCCCTGCTAAACCCTACATTTCAGCTGGATAATGCACGACCGCATGTTGCAGGTCCTGTACGGGCCTTTCTGGATACAGATAATGTTCGGCTGCTGCCCTGGCCAGCACATTCTCCAGATCTCTCACCAACTGAAAACGTCTGGTCAATGGTGGGCTAGCAACTGGCTTGTCACAATACGCCAGTCACTATTCTTGATGACCTGTGGTATCGTGTTGAAGCTGTATTGGCAGCTGTACCTGTACACGCCATCCTAGCTCTGTTTGACTCAATGCCCAGGCGTATGAAGGCCGTTATTACGGCCAGAGGTGGTTGTTGTGGGTTCTGATTTCTCGGGATCTATGCACCCAAATTGCGTGAAAATGTAATCACATGTCAGTTCTAGTATAATGTATTTGTCCAATGAATACCAGTTTTTCATCTGCATTTCTTCTTAGTGTAGCAATTTTAATGCCCAATAGTGTATATGCGCCGGTGCTATGAGCTTAAGGTTGTGCATCCAAGCAATCGCACAGTATCCCATGCCTGCAGGCTCTGAGAGAAAGAGAGAGAGGGAGAGGAAGAGGGAGAGGGAGAGAGGGGGCATGTAGCGGAATGCCGGCAGCTGCAGAACGTGAGTGGGTGGGGCGAGGTGTGGTCAGCAGCGCCCGCAGCGCGATTGGCCAGCGTCCTTGGGTATTACCGCAGACCGCGGCCCTACCTGCTGGTACTGGACGCTGCGCGAGGACGGCCGTTTAGCTCACTGGTGGCCTTACAGGGAATCTCAAGTGGCTCTTCTGTTCCCACGTACACGACTAATCCTGCATCATACGTCCTCACACCCATTTTGCATTCGTATGAATTATGTTGGTTCTCGGATGTATCTCGTCAGATTTTTCGCTGGAGTATGTAATGGTACTTCAGTTACGTAACCATTACGGAATCCCACCTCTACCTCTCGATACCAGCAGTATTCTACTTTGTTTCTGGAAGGTAGTTAACATATTTCTGAGACAACATTCAGATTTGATTTCATTAATGTAGAGGTACTTTGATACATCGATATGCTTATATTGCAATGATATTATTGTTATGTGAATTCTTTCTTTTGTCACTATGATCTTTGACGTACTTGTAACTCTGATTTTTGGGTGAGTAAGCGGTTATTAGAGACTCAAGTCTTGGTCATCATGTTGAAAAGACGCAAATTGTAGTCAGTTTATAAAATGTGAACTTTAACAGTGACGAAGATATTTTCAAGTATGTTTTATATTTTGAAGTGATGTTTTGTGAGTTACGTGATATTGCAACAAAAGTAATAATAAAGAAGTGTAACTTAAATTCGGTGTGCTGATTACTTTTTTACATCACCATTGTGCTAACTTGCAAAAGTTTAATCTTCAAAAATGGTTTATGAAGCACATCTATAAAAATTTTGAATATCCCGGAATAACACCTAGGCCTCTTTGCAGCCGAGCTTGGAATCATCACTACCTAGATTTTCGATGATTGAGCCATGAGTTCACAACGAGACCAGCGTCGGAAACACGAAAAGATTAGGGCCTAGTTTATACATTATTTCATGAAATGACTTTATTAACTGTGCTCTAATGACACCTGCTACATAATATAACGTTGTTGTTGCCCGAAAATGTAATATTTAGTAGCGTGAGCAACACTACAATCATAATTAATTTTTGACCTTTGTTGTGGTAGGGTTGTTAGAAGTATCAGTGCTGAACGGTTGTTGACGTTGCAGTTACACCAACCTTTGTAATTACTATTGCGCCAGTTATGTAAAATCTTTACCATCTGGTGAGCAAGATGTACGAGACAGGCGAAATACCCTCAGACTTCAAGAAGAATATAATAATTCCATCCCAAAGAAAGCAGGTGTTGACAGATGTGAAAATTACCGAGCTATCAGTTTAATAAGTCACGGCTGCAAAATACTAACGCGAATTCTTTACAGACGAATGGGAAAACTGGTAGAAGCCGACCTCGGGGAAGATCAGTTTGGATTCCGTAGAAATACTGGAACACGTGAGGCAATACTGATCCTAAGACTTATCTTAGAAGAAAGATTAAGGAAAGGCAAACCTACGTTTCTAGCATTTGTAGACTTAGAGAAAGCTTTTGACAATGTTGATTGGAATACTCTCTTTCAAATTCTAAAGGTGGCATGGGTAAAATACAGGGAGCGAAAGGCTATTTACAATTTGTACAGAAACCAGATGGCAGTTATAAGAGTCGAGGGATACGAAAGGGAAGTAGTGGTTTGGAAGGGTGTGAGACATGGTTGTAGCCTCTCCCCGATGTTATTCAATCTGTATATTGAGCAAGCAGTGAAGGAAACAAATGAAAAATTCGGAGTAGGTATTAAAGGCCATGGAAAAGAAATAAAAACGTTGAGGTTCGCCGATGACATTGTAATTCTGTCAGAGACAGCAAAGGACTTGGAAGAGCAGTTGAACGGAATGGAGAGTGTCTTGAAAGGAGGATATAAGATGAACATCAACAAAAGCCAAACAAGAATAATGGAATGTAGTCGAACTAAGTCGGGTGACGCTGAGGGAATTATACTAGGAAATGAGACACTTAAAGTAGTAAAGGAGTTTTGCTATTTGGGGAGCAAAATAACTGATGATGGTCGAAGTAGAGAGGATATAAAATGTAGACCGGCAATGGCAAGGAAAGCGTTTCTGAAGAAGAGAAATTTGTTAACATCGAGTATCGATTTAAGTGTCAGGAAGTCGTCTCTGAAAGTATTTGTATGGAGTGTAGCCATGTATGGAAGTGAAACATGGACGATAAATAGTTTAGACAAGAAGGGAATAGAAGCTTTCGAAATGTGGTGCTACAGAAGAATGCTGAAGATTAGATGGGTAGATCACATAACTAATGAGGAGGTATTGAATGGAATTGGGGAGAAGAGAAATTTGTGGCACAACTTGACTAGAAGAAGGGACCGGTTGGTAGGACATGTTCTGAGGCATCAAGGGATCACAAATTTAGCATTGGAGGGCAGCGCGGAGGGTAAAAATCGTAGAGGGAGACCAAGAGATGAATACACTAAACAGATTCAGAAGGATGTAGGTCGCAGTAGGTGCTGGGAGATGAAGAAGCTTGCACAGGATAGAGTAGCATTGAGAGCTGCTTCAAACCAGTCTCAGGACTGAACACCACAACAAAAACAACAACAACATGTAAAATATTTGAAAGACTGTTTCTGAATCGCTTACAGCACTTGATGCTGCAAGCATTAATTCATCATGAAGCAGGTTTCAGACCAGCAAAGAATTGTACATCCCTGATTCTCATTTTATAGCTTGCAGCGACCTGGCAGCTGCTTGTGATACTGCCAGTCATCTCTTTTTTCCAGTCTTCTGACTGGTATGATGCCGTCGGCCAAGAATTCTTCCCTCCTTCGCCAACCTCTTCATCTCATCTGCATCCAACGTTTTCAGTTATTTGTTGGATGTATTCCAATCTCTGTCTTGCCCCACAGTTCTTACCCACTGCAGCTCCCTCAGGTGCCACAGAAGTTATTTCCTGATGACTTAACACATGTCCTATCATCCTGTCCTTTCTTCTTTTTAGTGTTTTCCACGGGTTTCTTTCTTCGCTGATTCTATGGAGAACACCTCATTCCTCAATCCTTCTATAGCACCAAAACTCTTACGCTTCATTTCTCTTCTTATCGGTTTTTCCCAAACCCATCATTCACTACCACATAAAGCTGTACTCCAAACGTATGTTCTCAGACATTCCTTCCTCAAGTGAAGGCCGATATTGGATACTGGTGGACTTCTTTTGTGCAGGAAAACCATGTCTGTCCGTGCTAGTCTGCTTTTTATATCCTCCTTACTTCATCCATCACGCGTTATTTGGCATTCTAAGGTAGACGGTTTTTTAATTTCGTCTACTTCATGGTTATTAATTTAACACTAAGTTTATCGTTAATCTCATTTCTACTATTCGTCATTGTTTTTGTCTTTCTTCGGTTTGTCTTCAATACCCGCCAGGTTAGCCAAGAGCGCTAATGCTCTTCTTGCTGGACTCAGGTAGGCGCGCCGGCCCCAGATCGAATCCGCCTGGAGGATTACCGACGAGCGCCGCTGTGCAGGCCAGCCTGGATGTGGTTTTTTGGCGGTTTTCCACATCCCACTATGTGAATACCGGGCTTGTCGCCACATCCCGCCTCAGTTACACGACTCACAGGCATCTGTACACATTCACACTCTTCCATGGATTACACTAGATGCTGACAGCTGGGGTACACGAATTCCTTCCCAGGGGGTATGGGGCGGCGGCAGGAAGCGATCCAGCCACCCCTTAACATTAACTTTGCCAAATATGATTCTAACAATGCCGACCCTGCGAAATGCGGGATAACGGCACAAGCGATGTATAGATTCGGTTTATCTTCAATCCACATTCTCTCCTCGCAAACTGAGAAACAAAAATTTTGTGCTTACCAAGCAATACAAATTCATCAAACTCACAGAAGATCTACTCGTAAAATGAAGGTTCTGTGTAGACAATCAAGGACAATACAATAGATGAGAATCCTTGAAAATTGGGTGACCACAAGGTAACCTACTGCCCCTGCTCTTTTTAAAATATGTACTAATAATCAGTCACTTCCCGAGCGTACCAAAAGTTTTCTTTATGCAAATGATGTGGTTTTAGAAACTCATGCTAGGTCCTTTGAACAAGTAGACGTTAATCTGACAGATGCCTTCAAATTATGTATTTATTACAGAAAAAATCAACTTCGCCTAAACCCAGTTAAAACTTAACTCCGCGTTTTCCTTCTTAAACAAAGTGTCTCAAGGCAAGGAAAATATTTGGATGCCACACCACATTCAAATTATTTAGATATCACACTTAATCGCCCCTTGATTTACAAGCAGTATTGCGGTCTCTTAAGACTGAAAGTGGAAGCCAGAGATAGTAGCCTAAGGAAGATAATCGGCAGTACATGGGCCTTCCAGCCACGAAGTTTCATGGAAACGGCATCATCAGTCTGCTATTCGTAAGCGTATCCTGTCTGGTACAGCGCTGCCGCCGCCAAAGAAGTCAAGAAAGCATCATGATGGTCGCATCCGTGTTTGGCGACATCGCGGTGAACGCACATTGGAAGCGTGTATTCGTCATCGCCATACTGGCGTATCACCCGGCGTGATTCTACCCTTCATTCGATCCCTGCTAAACCCTACATTTCAGCTGGATAATGCACGACCGCATGTTGCAGGTCCTGTACGGGCCTTTCTGGATACAGAAAATGTTCGGCTGCTGCCCTGGCCAGCACATTCTCCAGATCTCTCACCAACTGAAAACGTCTGGTCAATGGTGGGCTAGCAACTGGCTTGTCACAATACGCCAGTCACTATTCTTGATGACCTGTGGTATCGTGTTGAAGCTGTATTGGCAGCTGTACCTGTACACGCCATCCAAGCTCTGTTTGACTCAATGCCCATGCGTATGAAGGCCGTTATTACGGCCAGAGGTGGTTGTTGTGGGTTCTGATTTCTCGGGATCTATGCACCCAAATTGCGTGAAAATTTAATCACATGTCAGTTCTAGTATAATATATTTGTCCAATGAATACCCGTTTATCATCTGCATTTCTTCTTGGTGCAGCAATTTTAATGGCCAGTAGTGTAAGGCTATAATGCACTTTATGTAAATTGAAGGTGGATCAGGTGGAAAGAAAAGCGAATTAATGACGTCAGCTGCATCGGGACTTATGCGGAATCAGCGGCGACGAGTGAAAGTGCATGCTGGACTGGAACTCGAACCCAGAATCTGCTGCTTGTGAAACATTTACGTTTACCATTGCACCACCCAGACATAGTGTTAATCGCTAATGCGTGGACTACCTAGGCAAGCTCCTCGGCCGACCCACATTCCCACCTTGTTCCACCACTTATCCAAGTTCACATCCGTGTCATCGACGCTCGCTAATTTCGATTCCCGCTAGCGGCCGAACATAAATGTCCAACCGCACTGATGCTTGTAATTTCGTAGCCCATCGAGGTGTAGCAAATATACGAATGCATGGTGTCTGTTCTTTTGGATATGTTCGAAAGAACAGGCACCACGCGTAACCCGCAACTGTGGTGCATATTACGTAATCTGAATGTGGAGGGGACATGTCCCAAAGAAAAGACACCAAGTATTCATATAATTGTTACACCATGATGGGCTATGAATCCACAATCAGTGCACATTTACGTTCGACCTCCAGCGGGAATCTAAAATTAGCGAGTACGAAGCACATGGACGAGGGACTGCGGATAAGTGGTGGTGCTAGATAGGAGCGTGTCGAGATAGTCCTCACATTTGTGATTAACATTGTGTCTGGGTGGTGTAGTGGTTAACGCAACAGGCTACTAAAGGATCATACAGGTTGGAGTCATAGTATGGCACACACTTTCATTCGTCGCCAAAGTTTCTGCATAAATTCCCGATACAGCCGATATAATAAGTTCCTTCCCTTTTCTTTCTTTTCCTTTCTGCCTCACCACCTTCAGTTTGTGTAGTATGTATCACATCTGCAGATTTCGTGTAGTGTCTGTTCTTTCGGACACGTCCCGAAGTACAGACACCAAGCAATCATATGACTGAAATACACTGACCGCAACACAAGAAAAATGGCTCTAAGTACCATGGGACTTAACATCTGAGGTCATCAGTCCCCTAGACTTAGAACTACTTAAACCTAAACCTAAGGACATCAAACGCATCCATGACCGAGGTAGGATTCGAACCTGTGACCGTAGCAGCAGCGGGGTTCCGGACTGAAGCACCTAGAACCTCTCTGCCACAGCGGCAGGTAACACAAGAAAAAGAAGCAGTTGAAGCACCTAAAAGACATGGTCGGAGGTCAATGTAGCTTCGAACACGTACACACCATAGCAGGGTATGCAAATGATTAGAGTTAAAATTCTCTGGTGATACGTAGAATGGCCACCAGCGTGAATTAGAGTTGTTCATGTTCAGTGTTGTTACCTGACCTGGTAGGGAATATAAGGGGTATGAACAGTGTCACACGTTGAGTGATCGCTGCGAAGAACACGGGGATGCCGTGTACTCGTGTGAGACAGCGTTACCAGTACGTGACGGGACTGATCCTGTCACAGAATAAGTACCCATGCACCAGAGACGAACGACAAATAGCTGCGAAGTCTGAAGTCTCCTCACTGGAATGCGGCATGTCTGGTGTCTGTGGACAAATCAGTGTGGCTGCGACCTTCGCCTGTGTAAGAGCTGTTATTTTGTTTTGGTGGAAAAGTGATAAGTGTAATAACAGAGTAACGAATTTATGAACTTTCACACCAAACTTGGAAAAACCGCTACTGAAACCCATCTTTTACTAAAAGAAGTGTATGGCGAAAACTGTTTATCACGTACAAGAGTTTTTGAGTGGTTGAGGCGTTTCCAAGATGGCCTCGAAGACGTTGGAGAATACGCGCTTCATTATAAAAAACGGATGAAAATATCGAAAGCATTGGTTATCTGTTTCTGTCTGACTGACAGCTGAGTATTCGATCGATTGCTGAAGCTGTAGAAATTATATAGCTGAGACATGAAATCTAGTAGGAGGCAGGCGATCATGGTTATATTATAATGTGGTATTGTATTAGGGCTGAATAGGACGCACCAAAAAAGTCATACAGCCGGTGAAAAATGACTTTATTACTCAAAGTGCACACTTCACGCGTTTTGGATTAATTTCCTTCATCAGATATCTGTTACTTAAGCGTAATGCTTGGGTTTATATTCGTATGCCACGAGAATCTCAGTTGTTATGTATGAACGTTCGCACTTGACCTTAACACTGTTCACACGTAAAAAATGATATTAGCTGGGTATATAAATCCCAGAATTATGCTGAAGTAACAGATGTCTGATGACCGAAATTAATCCGAAACGCGTCAAGTGAGCAATTTGAGGAGTAAAGACATTTTAAGTCATGTTTCACCGGCTGTATGAATTTTATGAAGTACCCTATTCAGCTCTAACACAGTACTACATTATGACTGTAGAAATTGACAAAGAATGCGTAAGGCGAATTTTATTAGCCAATTTACACGAGAAACCTGTGTACGAAAATGGTGCCGAAAGTACTCACGATTGAACAAAAAGAAGGTCGTGAAATTGTTATACTGACACTTTGAATACCATTGAAAATGATCGTAATGTCTTGAAAAGAGTGATAACACGTGACCAATCTTGGTTTTTCACTTTTGATTCAGAAATGCAGAAACCAACCGCCAGTCAATGAACTGGAAGGACCCAACTTCCTCGAGAGCGAAAAAAGGTCGAATGAACAAATTTAAGGCAACGATGATTGTTTTTTCATGTTCGTGGAATTGTGTATCTTAACTGGGTTCCTGAAAGTCAAACTATTGAACAACATTACTACCTTGAGGTTCTTGATCAACTGCATGAGAAAATAACAAAAAAGCGACCAGAATTGTGGAAGAACAAGTCATGGATTCTACATAAAAAAACGCATAGTCTCACGTCGCGTTCCCTGTTAAGAGGTTTGTAGCAAAGTACGACATCCCAGTATTAGACAACCCACCTTACTCGCCTGACCTAGCACCATTTGACTTACCTATTCCGCAAGGTGAAATATTCATTATAAGGAACAAAATTTCAGTCCGATGAAGCAGTAAAAGAAAAATAACGGAACGAGTCATCCAGGATCTCTCAGAGGAAGGATTCCAGCACTGTTTCCACCAATGGAAATGATGTAGGGGCAGAAGAGGTGAGTATGTTGAGAGTGACAATAACTAAAAATGTGTGTTTCTGAAATAAAATATTTTTCAGCAATAGTTCCGTTGTTTTATAGACACTCCTCGTAGTATGGAAGGCGCCTCCATTATGGCGGGTCGTCGAATCATGTAATAGCCTGATTTTTGGGCATTCAGATGTGGCAGTGGCCTGATGTTGCACTGCATAGGAACGTGAGGGCACTCATACTCATCGTCACGGTTCAGGTTGTCTAAGTCTGGCCACCAGAAGGAAGGTTCGCTCTGCTGTGCACAAAGCACATCGTAAACAATCTCCGGACAACCAATGGACTCCCTGACTCGTTCTGTGTCATCCGACCCCATTGCACAGAAACTTTTTTTTAAAAAATTGAGGCTATATTTTTATGGGAGGCTGCCAAATTTCTTACTGCCGGCAGTTTAGGTCTCATAGCCACTGCACTTGACACTAAGGATAAAGGTTACCAAGAGATCATCCCCATCCCGAATTGCCACATGGATCGTTGCCGACTCCTGGTCGTGTGGAAACTGACATTTTTCTCTTTTTAAATCACACTGATCAGCCAGAAAATTATGATCACCGACCTACTATCGAGATAAACCGGTTCCTGGCGATAGGAGCGTCACCTGGCGAGGAATGACTGCCAGTCAGACACTCGCACGGAGCGTATAGTATACGTGAGTGTGCTGACGGTGAACAGAACTGGGAAGGCGCGCGATGTGCCTTTGTTTGACCAAGGGCAGATTGTGATGGCTCGGAGGTTCATCACAAGCATTTCGGAAACTGCAAGACTTGTCGGGAGTTGGAGGAGTGCTGTGGTCAGTGTCTTCAACACGTGGCGAAACCAAAGTGAAACCACGTCCAGACGTCCTGGGGTTGGGCGGCCACCCCTCATTACAGATGTCGGAAGTCGTAGTCTGGGCAGACTGGTAAAACAGGACAGGCGGTGAACTGTGGCCGAACTAACAACAGTCTTCAATGCTGGGCAGAGTAAAAGTGTGTCTGAACGCATAGTGCACCGACCACTCCTAACGACGGGTCTCCGCAGCCGACGACCCGTGCATGTGCCGATGTTAACGCCACGACATCGGCAACTACGACTGCAATGGACACGTGACGACCGGCACTGGACTTTGGCGCAGTGGCAGAGCGTTGCAAGGCCTAATGAATCCCGTTACCTTTTTCATCACGGAGACAAGTTTGCTGGGGCTCCCTCTTGTCCTGGGAAAAATTCACCTAGGCATCCATGGGTCCACTGGAGATCGTGCAAGACAAAAGGATAGCACAATGACCGAGGAGTGTCGTACACTGGTTGCAGATCACTCACACCCCTTCACGACGATCATGTCTCCCGACGGCAGTGGGATTTTTCAACAAGATAATGCGCCATGTCCCAAAGCCAGGATTGCGATGGAGTGGTCTGAGGAACACGTTGGCGAGTTCCAATTAGTGTGCTGGCCCCCCATCTGAACCCGATAGAAAACATGTGGGATGTGATCCAACGCGGCGTCAGAGATCGTCGCCCCCTCGCCGGAATTTACGGGAGCTAGGTGACTTTTGTGTGCAGATGTGGTACCAACTCCCTCCAGTGACGTACCACTGAGTCACTGCTTCCATGCCATGACGCGCTGCTGCTGTTATCCGTGGTCGTAACGTTCTGTCTGATCAGCGTATTTCTTACGATGCAGCTATTCAAAAAATGGCTCAAATGGCTCTGAGTACTATGGGACTTAACATCTGAGGTCATCAGTCCCCTAGACTTAGAACTACTTAAACCTAACTAACCTAAAGACATCACACACATCCATGCCCGAGGCAGTATTCGAACCTGCGACCGTAGCAGCTGCGCGGTTCCTTGCTGAAGAGCCTAGAACCGTTCGGCCACAACGGCCGGCTTTCGATGCAGCATTTATACTATCATTATCAAAAATATACGTGATTTAGGAACAGGAAATTAAAACAATTGTTTTTGAAGAAGAGAAGAAAAGAGTGTAAGAAAGCGTTTAGTGTTTCGTCCAACCACTCATGTCCGGTTGGAGACCAACAGCAGCAAGGCTAAGGAATTACGATCCCACGCATAGGCTCCGACAACAGCAGAATACAAATAGCTGTGTATGGGTTGGTGTCGTCACCGGGAAGCATCGATTGCTGATGAATGGCGCCATACGGTGTTCATTGACGAACCACGATTCTGCACTACTCTGGATGACCATCGTCATCAAGTACCGTGTGGTGTCCTGGGGATAGCTCCTAGTCTTCTAACGTTTTGAAGAGGTGCAAGGGTGTTACTCCAGCGGAGAGATATCGGGTTCAAGTTGCCGCGCGGGATTAGCCGAACGGTCTTAGGCGCTGCAGTCATGGACTGTGCGGCTGGTCCCGGCGGAGGTTCGAGTCCTCCGTCGGGCATGGGTGTGTGTGTTTGTCCTTAGGATAATTTAGGTTAACTAGTGTGTAAGCTTAGGGACTGATGACCTCAGTAGTTAAGTCCCACAAGATTTCACACACATTTGAACATTTTGACTTCAAGTTACGAATGATAGTTATTCAGAGATCTCTGACGATGAATCAGTAGGTCACAGATATCCTGCGCCCTCAAGTGTTACCACTCATGCTACAGTAGGGTGGTGCCGTTTTTTAACGACACAGTGCTCGTCAACACATGGCACATGTGTCTGTGAACTGTATGTGTGATACTAAGAAACTCCAGTGGCCACTAAGATTCTCAGATCTGTCCCAAATAGAACATCGATGGGACCAGCTCGGACGTGAACTCAGTCCCAATGCAGTATCCAGGACATCAAGGACCAGTTACAACAGTTGCGGGCCTATTTGCCTCCCGAGAGGATACGATGGATTTGTGGCAACCTTCCCAACCAAATCAGTGCATGCGCCCAGCGCAAAAGAGGTGTAACGGCATAATAATAAGTGGGATCGTACAGCCAAGTTCTTTATAGAATTGACTCGGGTTTGTAATCACTGACATAACATCGAACGTTCTCTCAACCCGTGAAGTTTCGCTCTGTTTCCTCCTCCCCTTCTGGATACTTCAGTATTTTGTCAGGCAATGTAATTTCCGCTTTAACCAACGAGAAGGGATTGAGTACCTCGCTGCTCCAAAAGCTACCATTAATGATATGTTGTCACCTGACTACATCTGGAAAGGATCCGAGATCTGACCACTGAACTACAAAAAGCACAACGCTAGTAATCAGTTCACCGATTATAGCTATTTCCTAGCAACTCCACCGATAATCTGATCAGAGAACCAAACGAGATTCCCAGGTCTCTCCCCGGTAGAACATATGTGACCACAGTCAACACGGAAAAAATGTCACACCAAAATATCACACTTCAGTTTTCCATTGAAGTGCGTGTAGTGTATTGTCTTTACTTAGACTCGCTAATTCTACAACGTTCACGAAAGACGAACTCCAGTTCTGTGACCTCTGCCAACCGAGCTCCGTTCGCCAGTGCCCAGGAAGGCACTTTCAAATACTTTCAAAGCTTTCCATGCTGGAAACCGGATAGCGCAAAAGTCACTGGATATTGGGCACTGATTTAAACTAGAGATTCAGTTTATGTCTCATTACAAATACAAGCAATACTTACAATTATTTTTATGTTCAAACTGTTTTTCGTCTTCATTAACGCATCTCTGAAGTCCTTTTGGAACTATGGCATAGTGTGGTATCACTGTCCAAATCATGAAATGAATCGTGTATGTATTTTAGTTCAGCAGTGGTCTGAGGCTTTCGAGAATAAACAGCGTTCTTGGTGAGACCCCATAGGAAAAAATCCATGGGCGTGATATCTGGTGCAAGTGGAGGCATTTCAATATCTGCCCTTCGACCAGTCACTTTTCTTTGGTATGTTTCGTTAAAATAATCGCGGATGCACTGTCATAATGTGATGGAGTACCTTTGGGTTGAAAGTAAAGTTTTTAAAAGTTTTCAGCACATGTCATAAGTCGTGGTACCACATTATTCCGAAGCATATCTAAATAGTCATATCCTGTCACTGTTCCTTCAAAAAAATATGGTCCAAGTACATCAAATGACGATACTGGCCCCCCAAGCACTGACACCAGGTTAATTTAGTGCTTGTTCTAACAAAATATTTTGGTTTTCAGTATGCCAGTAAGTGCAGTTATGTCTGTCAACTCGTCCGTTTAACTTAAAATTGACCTCTTCAGAATTTTTTTTTAAATTTGTGGTAAGGTCTTATGGGACCAAACTGCTGAGTTCATCGGTCCCTAAGCATTACGCACTACTTAATCTAACTTACGCTAAGGACAACACACACATCCATGCTCGAGGGAGGTTGGACCCTCCGACGGGGGGAGCCACGTGGACCGTGACAAGGCGCCTTATACCGCTTGGTTATCCCGCTCGGTCCTCGTCAGACCACACAGTTTTATTGAAAAGGTCAGGGTCATGTTTCTCTTGGTAAAGCATCAATTCACAAAACTAACGATGTCGATTTGGATCATCTTCGAGTGAGTCATGTCGTAAACGTGCAATGTAAACTTTAAACTTCTGTTTGTGTAACCTTTTTTTTTTAATTTCATTTTTCCACTGACCTTCATTATAAATCCAGCTCAGTTGCAAATCGTCTGGTTGATTTCCGTGGACTTTGGGTCACATCTAAACATACCAGCAAATCAGTTGTGACCGTTGCTGGGCAAACAGGTCTTGGTGCATCCATAAAAAAATCCATGTTCTTCAAAAAATGGTTCAAATGGCTCTGAGCACTATGGGACTCAACTGCTGAGGTCATTAGTCCCCTAGAACTTAGAACTAGTTAAACCTAACTAACCTAAGGACATCACAAACATCCATGCCCGAGGCAGGATTCGAACCTGCGACCGTAGCGGTCTTGCGGTTCCAGACTGCAGCGCCTTTAACCGCACGGCCACTTCGGCCGGCCATGTTCTTCAAATCTATCTCGTAAGTCGTACACCGATTATGTAGACGGTGGTTTTCATCTAAAGTATCTTCAACATTCACAAACAACTGCAGTAGCACCATTTTTATAGAATGTTTTTAACGCGAAAACGCTTTCTTCTTCCGTTAACGTCGTGTCTCTTCCGAAAACTACAGCTGTAAACACGTCTCGCAGATCACGCATTCAGCAATTTACTAGGTTGATTATTGTGCTTGTTTTGTTTGTCATTGCATTGAATATCAACTTGAAAAGGCGTAATTATCATAATTTGGTAATAAAAACATAGCGGCGTAAAACTTCCTACTGTCTTGCTGTTACTTTTATTTTCTTTTAACTATCTGTCCAGTGACTTTTGCACCACCATTGATCATGACCGGACCAAATATCTCACGAAATAAGCGTCAAATGAAAAAAACTACAAAGAAAGAAACTTGTCTAGCTTGAAGGGTCAAACCAGATGGCGCTGTAGTTGGCCCGCTAGATGGTGCTGCCATAGGTCAAACGGATACCAACTGCGTTTTTTTAAATAGGAACCCCGATATTTTATTTCATATTCGTGTAGTACGTAAAGAAATATGAATGTTTTAGTTGGACCACTTTTTACGTTTTGTGACAGATGGCGCTGTAATAGTCACAAACATATGGCTAACAATTTTAGACGAACAGTTGGTAACAGGTAGGTTTTTAAAAATAAAATACAGCATGTAGGTGCCGGCCGCGGTGGCCGAGCGGTTCTAGGCGCTTCAGTCCGGAACCGCGTGACTGCTACGGTCGCAGGTTCGAATCCTGCCTCGGGCATGGATGTGTGTGATGTCCTTAGGGTTAGTTAGGTTTAAGTAGTTCTAAGTTCTAGGGGCCTGATGACCTCAGATGTTAAGTCCCATAGTGCTCAGAGCCATCTGAACCATTTGAACAGAAAGTAGGAACGTTTGAACATATTATTTCGGTTGTTCCAATATGATACATGTACCTTTGTGAACCTATCATTTCTGAGAACGCATGCTGTTACAGCGTGAGTACCTGTAAATACCACATTAATGCAATAAATGCTCAAAATGATGTCCGTCAACCTCAATGCATTTGGCAATACGTGTAACGACATTCCTCTGAACAGCGAGTAGTTCGCCTTCCGTAATGTTCGCACTTGCATTGACAATGCGCTGACGCATGTTGTGAGGCGTTGTCGGTGGATCACGATAGCAAATATCCTTCAACATTCCCCACAGAAAGAAATCCGGGGACGTCAGATCCAGTGAACGTGCGGGCCATCGTATGGTGCTTCGACGACCAATCCACCGGTCATGAAATATGCTATTCAATACCGCTTCAACCGTAGGCCAGCTATGTGCCGGACATCCATCATGTTGGAAGTACATCGCCATTCTGTCATGCAGTGAAACATCTTGTAGTAACATCGGTAGAACATTACGTAGGAAATCAGCATACATTGCACCATCTAGATTTCCATCGATAAAATGGAGGCCAATTATCCCTCGTCCCATAATGCCGCACCATACATTAACCCGCCAAGGTCGCTGATGTTCCACTTGTCGCAGCCATCGTGGATTTTCCGTTGCCCAATAGTACACATTATGCCGGTTTACGTTACCGCTGTTGGTTCAAATGGTTCAAATGGCTCTGAGCACTATGGGACTCAACTGCTGAGGTCATTAGTCCCCTAGAACTTAGAACTAGTTAAACCTAACTAACCTAAGGACATCACAAACATCCATGCCCGAGGCAGGATTCGAACCTGCGACCATAGCGGTCTTGCGGTTCCAGACTGCAGCGCCTTTAACCGCACGGCCACTCGTGCCGGCACCGCTGTTGGTGAATGACGCTTCGTCGCTAAATAGAACGCGTGCAAAAAATCTATCATCGTCCCGTAATTTCTCTTGTGCCCAGTGGTAGAACTGTACACGACGTTGAAAGTCGTCGCCATGCAATTCGTGGTGCATAGAAATACGGTACAGGTGCAATCGATGTTGATGCAGCATTCTCAACACCGACGTTTTTGAGATTCCCGATTCTCGCGGTATTTGTCTGCTACTGATGTGCGGATTAACCGCGACAGCAGCTAAAACACCTACTTGGGCATCATCATTTGTTGCAGGTCGTGGTTGACGTTTCACATGTGGCTGAACACTTCCTGTTTCCTTAAATAACGTAACTATGCGGCGAACGGTCCGGACGCTTGGATGATGTCGTACAGGATACTGAGCAGCATACATAGCACACGCCCGTTGGGCATTTTGATCACAATAGCCATACATCAACACGATATAGACCTTTTCTGCAATTGGTAAATGGTCCATTTTAAGACAGGTAATGTTGTTGTTGTTGTGGTCTTCAGTCCTGAGACTGGTTTGATGCAGCTCTCCATGCTACTCTATCCTGTGCAAGCTTCTTCATCTCCCAGTACCTACTGCAACCTACATCCTTCTGAATCTGCTTAGTGTATTGATCTCTTGGTCTCCCTCTACGATTTTTACCCTCCACGCTGCCCTCCAATGCTAAATTTGTGATCCCTTGATGCCTCAAAACATGTCCTACCAACCGATCCCTTCTTCTAGTCAAGTTGTGCCACAAACTTCTCTTCTCCCTAATCCTATTCAATACCTCCTCATTAGTTACGTGATCTACCCACCTTATCTTCAGCATTCTTCTGTAGCACCACATTTCGAAAGCTTCTATTCTCTTCTTGTCCAAACTAGTTATCGTCCATGTTTCACTTCCATACATGGCTACACTCCATACAAATACTTTCAGAAACGACTTCCTGACACCTAAATCTATACTCGATGTTAACAAATTTCTCTTCATCAGAAACGCTTTCCTTGCCATTGCCAGTCTACATTTTATATCCTCTCTACTTCGACCATCATCGGTTATTTTACTCCCTAAATAGCAAAACTCCTTTACTACTTTAAGTGTCTCATTTCCTAATCTAATTCCCTCAGCATCACCCGACTTAATTTGACTACATTCCATTATCCTCGTTTTGCTTTTGTTGATGTTCATCTTATATCCTCCTTTCAAGACACTGTCCATTCCGTTCAACTGCTCTTCCAAGTCCTTTGCTGTCTCTGACAGAATTACAATGTCATCGGCGAACCTCAAAGTTTTTACTTCTTCTCCATGAATTTTAATACCTACTCCGAATTTTTCGTTTGTTTCCTTTACTGCTTGCTCAATATACAGATTGAATAACATCGGGGAGAGGCTACAACCCTGTCTCACTCCCTTCCCAACCACTGCTTCCCTTTCATGCCCCTCGACTCTAATAACTGCCATCTGGTTTCTGTACAAATTGTAAATAGCCCTTCGTTCCCTGTATTTTACCCCTGCCACCTTCAGAATTTGAAAGAGAGTATTCCAGTCAACATTGTCGAAAGCTTTCTCTAAGTCTACAAATGCCAGAAACGTAGGTTTGCCTTTTCTTAATCTTTCTTCCAAGATAAGTCGTAAGGTCAGTATTGCCTCGCGTGTTCCAACATTTCTACGGAATCCAAACTGATCATCCCCGAGGTCGGCTTCTACCAGTTTTGCCATTCGTCTGTAAAGAATTCGCGTTAGTATTTTGCAGCTGTGACTTATTAAACTGATAGTTCGGTAATTTTCACATCTGTCAACACCTGCTTTCTTTGGGATTGGAATTATTATATTCTTCTTGAAGTCTGAGGGTATTTCGCCTGTCTCATACATCTTGCTCACCAGATGGTAGAGTTTTGTCAGGACTGGCTCTCCCGAGGCCATCAGTAGTTCTAATGGAATGTTGTCTACTCCCGGGGCCTTGTTTCGACTCAGGTCTTTCAGTGCTCTGTCAAACTCTTCACGCAGTATCTTATCTCCCATTTCATCTTCATTTACATCCTCTTCCATTTCCATAATATTTTCCTCAAGTACATCTCCCTTGTATAAACCCTCTATATACTCCTTCCACCTTTCTGCCTTCCCTTCTTTGCTTAGAACTGGGTTTCCATCTGAGCTCTTGATATTCATACAAGTGGTTCTCTTCTCTCCAAAGGTCTCTTTAATTTTCCTGTAGGCAGTATCTATCTTACCCCTAGTGAGACAAGCCTCTACATCCTTACATTTGTCCTCTAGCCATCCCTGCTTAGCCATTTTGCACTTCCTGTCGATTTCATTTTTGAGACGTTTGTATTCCTTTTTGCCTGCTTCATTTACTGCATTTTTATATTTTCTCCTTTCATCAATTAAATTCAATATTTCTTCTGTTACCCAAGGATTTCTATTAGCCCTCGTCTTTTTACCTACTTGATCGTCTGCTGCCTTCACCACTTCATCCCTCAGAGCAACCCATTCTTCTTCTACTGTATTTCTTTCCCCCATTCCTGTCAATTGTCCCCTTATGCTCTCCCTGAAACTCTCTACAACCTCTGGTTCTTTCAGTTTATCCAGATCCCATCTCCTTAAATTCCCACCTTTTTGCAGTTTCTTCAGTTTCAATCTGCAGTTCATAACCAATAGATTGTGGTCAGAATCCACATCTGCCCCTGGAAATTTAAAACCTGGTTCCTAGATCTCTGTCTTACCATTATATAATCTATCTGAAACCTGTCAGTATCTCCAGGCTTCTTCCATGTATACAGCCTCCTTTCATGATTCTTGAACCAAGTGTTAGCTATGATTAAGTTATGCTCTGTGCAAAATTCTACAAGGCGGCTTCCTCTTTCATTCCTTCCCCCCAATCCATATTCACCTACTATGTTTCCTTCTCTCCCTTTTCCTACTGACGAATTCCAGTCGCCCATGACTATTAAATTTTCGTCTCCCTTCACTACCTGAATAATTTCTTTTATCTCGTCATACATTTCATCTATTTCTTCATCATCTGCAGAGCTAGTTGGCATATAAACTTGTACTACTGTAGTAGGCATGGGCTTCGTGTCTATCTTGGCCACAATAATGCGTTCACTATGCTGTTTGTAGTAGCTAACCCGCACTCCTATTCTTTTATTCATTATTAAACCTACTCCTGCATTACCCCTATTTGATTTTGTATTTATAACCCTGTAATTACCTGACCAAAAGTCTTGTTCCTCCTGCCACCGAACTTCACTAATTCCCACTATATCTAACTTTAACCTATCCATTTCCCTTTTTAAATTTTCTAACCTACCTGCCCGATTAAGTGATCTGACATTCCACGCTCCGATCCGTAGAATGCCAGTTTTCTTTCTCCTGATAACGACGTCCTCTTGAGTAGTCCCCGCCCGGAGATCCGAATGGGGGACTATTTTACCTCCGGAATATTTTACCCAAGAGGACGCCATCATCATTTAGTCATACAGTAGAGCTGCATGTCCTCGGGAAAAATTACGGCTGTAGTTTCCCCTTGCTTTCAGCCGTTCGCAGTACCAGCACAGCAAGGCCGTTTTGGTTAATGTTACAAGGCCAGATCAGTCAATCATCCAGACTGTTGCCCCTGCAACTACTGAAAAGGCTGCTGCCCCTCTTCAGGAACCACATGTTTGTCTGGCCTCTCAACAGATGCCCCTCCGTTGTGGTTGCACCTATGGTATGGCCATCTGTATCGCTGAGGCACGCAAGCCTCCCCACCAACGGCAAGGTCCATGGTTCATGGGGGGGACAGGTAATGTATCACGAAGCAAATACCGTCCGCACTGGCTGAATGTTACGTCATATCACGTACTTATACTTTTGTGACTATTACAGCGCCATCTATCACAAAGCGAAAAAAGTGGCCCAACTAAAACATTTATATTTCTTTACGTACTACACGGATATGTAATAAAAATGGGGGTTCCTTTTTAAAAAACACAGTTGGTATCCGTTTGACCTATGGCAGCGCCCTCTAGCGGGCCAACCATAGCGCCATCTGGTTTCCCCCTTGAAGCTAGACGAGTTTCGTTCTTTGTAGTTTTTTCGTTTGATGCTTATTTTGTGAGATATTTGGCCTGTTCACTATCAATGGACCACCCTGTATATTGATCCAAAACGCATCAGGCTGTGGCCAGATAAGTCTTTCTTTTTTTTCGCTCAGAATATTTAATTCCTCGATATTATAGATTTAATTGATAGATAATTTTCGAGAGTATATGGAAAGGAGCGGTATTGCGCATAGGAGAGCGCGATGACCATAAAGGATTCAGATTCAGTTTCCTTTAATTCCAAACTGCATGTTGAATTCATTCTTCTGGTAGCTGGTGGGGAGTGAAAGCATGGACCTTACAGTTTTCGTACAACTCGGCTTGCCCTCAGCGGGCGAGGTGAGTGGTTCAAATGGTTCAAATGGCTCTGAGCACTATGGGACTTCACATCTGTGGTCATCAGTCCCCTAGAACTTAGAACTGCTTAAACCTAACTAACCTAATGACATGACACACATCCATGCCCGAGGCAGGATTCAAACCTGCGACTGTAGCGGACGTGCGGTTCCAGACTGTAGCGCCTAGAACCGTTCGGCCACTCTGGCCGTCCGAGGTGAGTGACCGGAGGCACGCGACAAGAGGTGAACACCCACCACCGAATCGCGGGCAACGGTCACCTCTGTCCCATTCACTGCGCCAGAGGGCGGCGTGCGTCTTTGACAGGATTAGCAGTGCTCGCAAAAGAAAGTGCTTGCATGCTGAGTTCAATGAACTCCCCCAGCCTTCAACGCGATGGCGAATATGAATACGGAGTTCTCTCTGGAAAATCAGGACACCAAAGGAAATGTCCTGTAAGACAACGTCTCTCTGTTGTGAAGTAGCTATGGGGCGCCTCCAGAGGCGAGAGTCTTTTGTCTTGTGCCACCGGGCCACCAGCGCCTCTAGCTGAGAAGGCGAAGTTACAGAAAGTTTTTGAGGGATGGCTTTTGAAAGGTCGGCGCTCGCAGCTAATGGAAGCAGCGATTTGCTTTAGAGCGGCACTCACAAGGTTTTTGACCGAGAATCTGTAGCAGACTGTCACTCACAATCTTCCGTAAGCAACGCCGTACCTTCAGAATAAAATTGTTAGGAGTTTCCAGACTGGAGAAGTAAAGCACGTGATTTCAGACTGGCCAAAATTGGCAGTTTCGGAGGGCTCACACCGCGAAGCTGCGGGAGAAAAAAGTGTCAGGACACTTCATCGCTGCTAGTGGTAGAGAGAGAAACACTTCGGTGCTACGAGCTGGAGAGATGTAGTCGATGCCTGCAGCTGATGCAGATTCGGAGTCTGGACTTGGAGAGGAGCAGTCAGTTTATGAGCAGATGGGCTGCGCCAAGCCAGCGTACGTCCCCGCCTACGACCTCGTCACCCCTTGTCTCCCGCAACTGATGAAACTTTCGCAACTAAACAGCATACTGAATCCGTACAGGATGATAGGCGCATTGTTTCAGATTGCTTAAGCAATCACTATATGGTGACCTCTTGCTCTGGGGTTCCTCTCTCTCTTCACGCACTCACCTTCCAAAGCAGTCGCTATTAGTAGTCAGTCCGCACAATTTCTTACCCGTTCGGTCTGTCCTATGACAACTTCTCCGGACCTTTCCTTCCCAAAGATTCACAATTATCACTTGTTCACAAGTGTGTCTGTATTCATTCTCTCGTGACGAGTATTTGATTCTTATTTGTTCTGAGCAATCATTTGAATTTGCAACAGATAAAGGTTTGTGATTTATAACCCTTGTTTCATTGCAGTAGCTGATAGTCCTCATCACTACTTAGTAATTATTAATATCTATCTGGGCACACAGCTATAGCGCATCTGTCGTTTCCTTCTGCTTCCTTGCACACGATTCCTTTACATACTCCTGGACTGTAGTGGGGGACTTGCAGCTTGACAGGGGATAGGCCTACTCAGCGCCTCTCAGTGGCAAATCACATTGACTGGAACCTTAATGCCAGTGGTGTCTTGCTCTCATTCTCACCTTGATGCGTCCAACACTCTTAAAACATCAACTCTAACCAACAAATCCTATGTATCTCCTCTTACCTTTGCGATTGCTGCCAGCTGACTACCTGGTTTTGCTAACTCCTAAACAGTTCCACGAAACTGTTTTAACATCCATGTATTTCAGCAATGCGACAAAAAAGATCAAGTGGAAGTCCAAGTTCATATAGGCAATGAACTGCTTGAACAAGTTGATAACTTTACTTATCTGGGCAGTAATATTACCAGGGATGGAAGGAGCAAGGCAGAAGTGAGAAGTAGAATTGCTCAAGCAAAGGCTGCTTTTAACAAGAAGAAAAACATCTTAACATCTAAGAACATCAGCCCTGATATCAGGAAAAGATTTCTGAAATCATATGTGTGGAGTGTGGCATGCTATGGGTGTGAAACATGGACTTTCGGGACAGAGGAACACCAGAAGCTAAATACTTTTGAAATGTGGTGCTATAGACGCATGCTCAAAATAAAATGTATCGACAAGGTCACAAACGAAGTGGTTTTGGAAAGAGCTGGTGAGAAGAGAAGCTTCTGGAGTTTCATTGTTAAAAGAAGAGTGCAATTTACAGGCCATCTATTAAGATATAAAGGACTCCTGAACACAATCATAGAGGGATATGTCGAGGGAAAAAGACCAAGAGGAAGAGCACGACTGAGGTACATGGATCAAATCGTGAAAGATGTGGGATGTAACACCTATAAAGAAATGAAGAGAAAAGCTGAAAGACGCACAGAATGGAGATAAGCTGCCATTGTAGCTGTTGCAAACCAATCCTTGGATTGACCACTACAGAAGAAGAAGTATTTCAGCAAATCAACTTCAGGAATAGAATTCATGCATTTTTATTGGCCATTACCTACCCTCACTAATAGCAATTCTCGGCAAAGTGGCATATTCTGCTAGAACCGTTCAAAAGTGTATTTCCAATTAGAGTTGGTAACCACCTGCCGTCGTGGGAAAGTCACTCGCCCTGAAGCGAACCTGGTCGGCCTCGATCACAACCAATTTAGGAGGATTATGTTAAGATCAGTCCATCATCCTTTGGCTTGACGAAGCTCCTTTCACTTGAAGAACAGTTGCTGGGAGTAAATACCCTCGGTGTAGCGAAACAACTTAAGTCAATTGATGAATGCAAGGCTCTCGGAATATGCCGATGAAATAACTCCATTTTTAGCAGCCATATACCGTACAAGCACTCACTAGTAGATCCGTATCTAAGAAGTAAAGACTGGAAAGTTGTACAAGTCACATTAACACACAGAAAAGGAAACAGACGTGATGCTGTGAATTATAGACACGCATCATTAACATCGGTTTGTAGTAGAGTTTTGGAACATATACTGTGTTCTATTTTATTTTATTTTTTTAAATTTTTTTTATTTATTGTTCCGTGGGACTAAATTAAGGAGAAGTCTCCATGGTCGTGGAACGAGTCAATACTTGAAATTATAAGACGATAGTAGAAACAGATAAAATGAAATACACTCCTGGAAATGGAAAAAAGAACACATTGACACCGGTGTGTCAGACCCACCATACTTGCTCCGGACACTGCGAGAGGGCTGTACAAGCAATGATCACACGCACGGCACAGCGGACACACCAGGAACCGCGGTGTTGGCCGTCGAATGGCGCTAGCTGCGCAGCATTTGTGCACCGCCGCCGTCAGTGTCAGCCAGTTTGGCGTGGCATACGGAGCTCCATCGCAGTCTTTAACACTGGTAGCATGCCGCGACAGCGTGGACGTGAACCGTATGTGCAGTTGACGGACTTTGAGCGAGGGCGTATAGTGGGCATGCGGGAGGCCGGGTGGACGTACCGCCGAATTGCTCAACACGTGGGGCGTGAGGTCTCCACAGTACATCGATGTTGTCGCCAGTGGTCGGCGGAAGGTGCACGTGCCCGTCGACCTGGGACCGGACCGCAGCGACGCACGGATGCACGCCAAGACCGTAGGATCCTACGCAGTGCCGTAGGGGACCGCACCGCCACTTCCCAGCAAATTAGGGACACTGTTGCTCCTGGGGTATCGGCGAGGACCATTCGCAACCGTCTCCATGAAGCTGGGCTACGGTCCCGCACACCGTTAGGCCGTCTTCCGCTCACGCCCCAACATCGTGCAGCCCGCCTCCAGTGGTGTCGCGACAGGCGTGAATGGAGGGATGAATGGAGACGTGTCGTCTTCAGCGATGAGAGTCGCTTCTGCCTTGGTGCCAATGATGGTCGTATGCGTGTTTGGCGCCGTGCAGGTGAGCGCCACAATCAGGACTGCATACGACCGAGGCACACAGGGCCAACACCCGGCATCATGGTGTGGGGAGCGATCTCCTACACTGGCCGTACACCACTGGTGATCGTCGAGGGGACACTGAATAGTGCACGGTACATCCAAACCGTCATCGAACCCATCGTTCTACCATTCCTAGACCGGCAAGGGAACTTGCTGTTCCAACAGGACAATGCACGTCCGCATGTATCCCGTGCCACCCAACGTGCTCTAGAAGGTGTAAGTCAACTACCCTGGCCAGCAAGATCTCCGGATCTGTCCCCCATTGAGCATGTTTGGGACTGGATGAAGCGTCGTCTCACGCGGTCTGCACGTCCAGCACGAACGCTGGTCCAACTGAGGCGCCAGGTGGAAATGGCATGGCAAGCCGTTTCACAGGACTACATCCAGCATCTCTACGATCGTCTCCATGGGAGAATAGCAGCCTGCATTGCTGCGAAAGGTGGATATACACTGTACTAGTGCCGACATTGTGCATGCTCTGTTGCCTGTGTCTATGTGCCTGTGGTTCTGTCAGTGTGATCATGTGATGTATCTGACCCCAGGAATGTGTCAATAAAGTTTCCCCTTCCTGGGACAATGAATTCACGGTGTTCTTATTTCAATTTCCAGGAGTGTATAAGAAGCATATTCAGGCGACAAGTCGTACGTTTAAACTGCAAAATCAACAATGTAACACTGGAATTTGCTTACTTTTTCAGCTCTTCCAGGAGCTCCTCGACAGAATAGAAGGAGTGAGCCATGAGGAAACTCTTCAGTTTAGATTTAAAAGTGTTTGGGCTACTGCTAAGGTTCTTGTGGTAGCTTATTGAATATGGATGCAGCAGAATACTGCACTCCTTTCTGCACAAGAGTCAAAGAAGTGCATTCCACATGCAGATTTGATTTCTGCCTAGTATTAACTGAGTGAAAGCTGCTAACTCTTGGGAATAAGCTAGTATTGCTAACAACAAACGACATTAAAGAAAATATATACTGTGAGGGCAATGTCAGAATTCCCAGACTATTGAATAGTGGTCGACAAGAGGTTCTCGAACTTACACCACATATAGCTCGAACAGCCCGTTTTTGAGACAAAAATACCCTTTTTGAATCAGAAGAATTACCCCAAAAAATAATACCATACGACATTATGAGATACCCTGAAGAAAACAATCTATTGACACATATCCAGCACGGATTCAGAAGATATCGTTTTTGTGAAACACAAATAGCCCTTTATTCACACGAAGTAATGAGTTCTATCAACAGGAGAACTCAAGTCAATTCCGTATTTCTAAAGTTACAAAAGGCTTTTGACACCATTCCTCACAAGCGATTTCTGATCAGATTTCGAGCGTATGGAGTATCGTCTCATTTGTGCGACTGTAATTGTGATTCCCAGTTAGAAAGGTCACACACAGTTCGTTGTAAATGATGGGAAGCCACCTCGTGAAATAGTAGTTATATCTGTAGTTCCCCAAAGAACTGCTGTGGGCCCACTGCTGTTCTTAATCATATAAATCATTTAGGAGATTGAAAGGTCTCCATATTAGCCCCTTTCACGAAGTTTAAATAAAATTTAACGCCTTTTCATGTGTCATTAAGCAACCTATACTTCCGATACATTCAATAAACGTGCGAGGAGATATAATCGGCAGCTGAGCATGCTCCAGTCAAACACAACGCAAACGTTCGCTGAATTCATGCTTATTCCATGTCTATTTTATATCCATGTATTGATTTATTACGCATCTGTGCTTCCTACATCTTCCCTACAATTAATTACAATGTATTTATATTGTACCGTTATCCTTCATTTCCATTCCTACCTTCTTACAATGACAGAGTGAATGAATGCGTACGCTTATTGGGTTTTCATAATGTCTGGTGCCGGGTAAACTACTTGTCTGCTGCTGTGGCAGTTTAGCCAGCTATGGTGTAAGGTTGGACAATGGCAAAGAGTTTTCGTTCCCTTCTAGTCGAAGCGCTACTGTGCTTAAGTTGACAAGATGTGGTAAGGGTCTGTTTCGTTAGTTTCGTCGGTATTCCGTACTTCCCATACGCGAGTGCGCGTGCCTTTTTTAACTCAATCCCCGTGTTCGTTGTTGTTTTGAAGAATCTTCAGTTCTCGGTATCTGTTTCATCTTGCAATTATTCCGCGATAACGTATTTATACGCGTAGTTCCTCCCACGGTTTAGCCGACTTTTTGTAATTTTTATATTTCTTTTTGGTCTGATTTTGTGTGGCTAGGGCCATGCGTTTGAAAAACCAACGTGCCTTCAGCTGGTCGGGTTTCCGCTCTTATTCTATACTTGTAGAACTTAAATAACATTCCCTTCACGTATGAGCTGTGTCTTAAAGGCATTCCCGATCTGATCTGCATTTCGGATCGTAATTGTCACTCAGTTCCACGGCTTGAGTTTCCCGTATTTTGCAATAGGCCGGTGGAGCAAACCTTTTTCCGATTATATATGTTTGTGGTGCATGTTGTAGATCTTCTACAGGGATGGGCAAAGAAAAGTGGCCCAGGGAGCATCGTTACATGATACAAAGAAACACAGCAAGGGAAAAGATATACGGGGTGTGGCTAGAAAAAAACCGGACTAGTACTGGTGAAACAATAAAACGAATGCAATAAGGCTGAAAGTCGCGTGGCCTGTCACGTGACTCTCGCTCCGCCTACTGCTAGAGTTTCATCTGCCTCCTGCACTCAGTTTGCCCGTGGCGTCTGTTTTAAGTAGTTGACATTTTGTCTGTGCGTCGGAAAATGTTGAGTGTACAGAAAGAACAGCGTGTTAACATCAAATTTTGTTTCAAACTAGGAAAATCTGCAAGTGAAACGTTTGTAATGTCACAACAAGTGTACGGCGATGATTGTTTATCGCGAACACAAGTGTTTGAGTGGTTTAAACGATTTAAAGATGGCCGTGAAGACACCAGTGATGACACTCGCACTGGCAGACCATTGTCAGCAAAAACTGACATCAAAGGGATTGTGCACATTGATTGGGTACCAGAGGGACAAACAGTGAATCAGCATTACTACATTAGCGTCCTGGCTACCCTACGTGAGCGAGTACGGAGAAAACGGAACGATTTGTGGAGAAAAAAGTCATGGATTCTTCACCAAGACAATGCCCCAGCTCACAGTGCGTTGTCAGTGAAGACGTTT
Organism: Schistocerca nitens; assembly: GCF_023898315.1. Classification (NCBI taxonomy): domain Eukaryota; kingdom Metazoa; phylum Arthropoda; class Insecta; order Orthoptera; family Acrididae; genus Schistocerca; species Schistocerca nitens. Next base: position 978,746,335 of record NC_064615.1, on the reverse strand, counting down.
TTGGCAAAACACAACATTCCCATCTTAGATCATCCACCCTACTCACCTGATTTGGCCCCCTGTGACTTTTTTCTTTTCCCTAAAGTCAAGTCAGCTTTGAAAGAAACTAGATTTGAGACTGTTGAAGCAGTAAAAGAAAAAGCGACGGAAGTAATGTATGGACTTACCGAAAATGATCTGCAGCATTGCTATGAACAGTGGAAAATTCGTATGGAGCGCTGTAGAGACCGAGGAGGAGAGTACATTGAAGGAGATAACATGAAATTGTAAATAATTGTAAATAAATGTTTTTTCCAGCATCAGTCCGGTTTTTTTCTAGCCGCACCTCGTACAGTACTAACCTTATTACAGTAGATGTTGAAAGTAACGACCATTCACCTCTTGGCACTTTTGTGCGCTGGTCAGCAAGTTGCTGGAGCCTGATCGAAGCTGGATTGCTGAAATTGCTGCAGTCTCATCCGAAATGTTCTGCTGCAGTTCTTAAAGACGATGATGGTTGTTGCAATACACCTTAGACTCCCCTCACAAAACAATCTCACGCTGGCAGATCACGTGACATGAGTGGCCAGCAAGTGTCGCGACCACACTGACTTCTGCTAACTTCAGGAAGCAAGACTGTAAATGTGCTCCAATATTTGGCCAGGTGTATGGGCAGTTGCTCCATCCTATTGGAAGTAATTTGGTGTGATTATATACATACACTCATGTCCAATCGTATTCAGTCATTCGGGTGACTTTTATTTGGCCCACCTTGTAGTTCCTTTTCTCTCTACTGCGTTGTGTTAGTACGAATTTGATGTGGGTGTGTGATTCCATATCATTAAGTGATTCCTATTTTATGACACTCTAATGATTTACAAGCCCGCCAGGCAAGGTATCTGATTATTTGTTGCACTCACATGGTTATTTAAGGCATGCACCAGCAACCGTTATGTTTTCACATAAATGTGTAGTGCTTTTCTAATTACGTAAAATAAATGATAAAGCTAGTTCCAATTAAATTTCGCTGTTAATGTTTTATTCCACATATCCCAATCTCTGTTTCAAAGGATACATTCTACAGCGTTTGTCCCTTGCTTTGTTTTTATTTAAATGCTTGTTAGGTAAAATTTCAGTTTTATGAAGCACATTCCCTATGAACAAATCTATTGCCTGACCGTTTGATGAGATTCTTAGCCTCTGTACGGTAAATTAAAATGATTTATTGTTCGTGGATTTTAGTAGATGCAGGTCGTGATTTCCACAGATACCTTTCATAATCTATACAGCCACCTTTCATATGGCAACCCTACACCATTCATAATCGGCACAGATGCCTTACAAGATAATCTGAGCAGTCTTCATATTGCTCGCAGCTGAGGCTGGCATTTATAGCCCAGTAAAATCATTGGAGTCCGCCCCTCGTGGTCTCGCGGTAGCGTTCTCGCTTCCCGAGCACGGGGTCATCATTCATCACCATTACGGTCGGAGGAAGGCAACGGCAAACCACCTCCATTAGGACCTTGCCTAGTAAGGCGGTGCGGGTCTCCGCATCGTTCCCCTACGCTCTGTAAAGAAGCATGGGACTTCATTTCCATTTTTTTTTCCAAAATCATCGGAACAGCAAAACGAACTGCAAAATGATTTAGGCAAGATTTATGCAAATTGCAAACAGTGATGAGTACTAAACATTCAGTTAAATTTCGGTTACATAATAAGTAACACGAATTTAAAGGATGCCGATTCAGCTAAATACCTAGAGATGGCAATTACAAATAACTTAAAACAGAACCATAAAATGTATAAATTTGTGGGGAAGGCGACCTAAATACTGTGTTTTATTGGCAGACCGCTTAGCAAATGCAACAAATCAAAGTTGGTCCCTACCCTTCTGGAATGCGGTTCTCTCCACGGTATTCTTACGTGATAGAATGGACGGATGACATCGAAAAAGACCAGAAAAGGGCAGCTCGTTTCGTATTACCGCGAAAAAGAGGAGAGAATGTCAAGTATATTAAAATCAAGTTGGTCTGGCATTCAAAACAAATACGCTTTTCGCTGCGAGAAGATCTTTTCACGAAATTTCGATTGCCAACTTTCTTCTTTGTTACCTACCATGTATATAGATATGTGATCATCGTAATAAAATACGGGGAATCAGAGTTTGCAAGAAAAGATTTAGTTGCATATTCTTCCCACGTGCTAATCGTAAGTGGAACCGCTGAGAAACAGTCGAAAGAAGTTCTATGAAGATTCTTCCAAATACTTGAAACATCTCTGTGAGGTCGTTTCATAAGACGCTTGTCGAATTCGGCACAACGTATTCACTTTACTACCTGATTTTAGCTCAATTCATGAAGTCTTCCAGAAAGACTGAGCAGTCAAATAAGGCCTATTGAATATTATATGTGTGTTTTAATGTGGGGTTTCGGTTTTGTTTTGTGGGATCATCGTCTGCTGGGAGCAGACGATGTTGCTTCTCGTTCGAAGGGGAGCACAGGATGACCAACTTAGGTTTCCAATACCTGAACAGAAAGTTTTACCCATCTTAGTCGAAGGCTGTTTTTGTGTGTGAGGTTGGTGACGGAGGGCTACCCCTCTGGTAGCTTCCGCTGCACGGGGAGCTAGGCAAATTCGAAAGAGAAAGTGGCACTCTTCGGTGAGCGCTTGGTGAGTACGGATCATAGCTCTTAAGGGGGGTTTCAGGTGATAGGAAGCAGGTTGAGTTAGGACTTCGTTATGTTTAGCTGTTGAAATACTTAAGAACTTCAGCTTAACTGAAGCGTGTCAAGCGAGTTATCTTTCCGAATGTGCCATAATTATATTTCTTTAAATAGGCGATTTTTGGGTGCTTGAATTACAAGTGTGGAAGTTACTTTGTTCATTTTGAACAACGATGAAGCAGTATTTCAAACGGTAAATCTGATTAGGAAAATCTGGTTAGGATCACTTCAACCGTACGTGGTTATACTACTGTGTCGAAGCGAGTATGATTTTTAATGATCTTTACTCTTATATTTTGTGGAAGCTGCTTTTGTCTTTGTGTGTCGATTTTGTGCTACGTGTTTGGTAATAAATGACCCTTCTGGTCCACCACGGCACCACAATAGGCTTTATTTTAACAGTTTGCTCGTTTAATGAGCTATAATTTCTTGCCTAAATATCTGTTCTTTCGTGTGTTTTCTAAAAAGCAGCACAACAGTTTGATTCGGAATGCACCACGTGCTCTAGTTCGGCCTTCTGCAAGCAGCAGACGCAGTTAGTATGTTGTATAATTATCGCACAACCTCGTGCATTGGTTAAACCTCTGTCCAGAATAGTGCATGCGTAAATCGTAATGCGAATCTCACTGAGTTATTTTTAAGTTATGAATGTAAAGGAGTTGGTAGTATCATTGTCTCCCACCCCGCCGGCCGCTGGTGGCCGAGAGGTTCTAGGCGCTTCAGTCTGGAACCGCGCGACCGCTACGGTCGCAGGTTCGAATCCTGCCTCAGGCATGGATGTATGTGATGTCCTTAGGTTAGTTAGGTTTAAGTAGTTCTAAGTTCTAGGGGACTGATGACCTCAGATGTTAAGTCCCATCATGCTCAGAGCCATTTGAACCATCTTCGTGTGCTATCATTTGCCAAAATCTCATTTTGGTATCTCAGATCGTTTATGAAATGTGAGGAATGTTGTGCATATTTCACTCTGGGTTTATAGCTGGCGTGACACGACCGCAAATGAGTGGGCTACGTCAGTTCAGGTTTCTCAAGATTGGTGACGGATAAGGAGCTCCACCCAAGTCTAAAGAAAAATTCAATATGTTACCTAAATTTCATATGCAGCAACGTATTATGTAATATTCACCAAACGCAAAATCATAGCGAGCCCTATTTTTTACTGAAAACTTTTTCGAATTCCGTGCAGTGTCTTACTTCCACATAAAAATCACAATAACTACACTCCTGGAAATGGAAAAATGAACACATTGACACCGGTGTGTCAGACCCACCATACTTGCTCCGGACACTGCGAGAGGGCTGTACAAGCAATGATCACACGCACGGCACAGCGGACACACCAGGAACCGCGGTGTTGGCCGTCGAATGGCGCTAGCTGCGCAGCATTTGTGCACCGCCGCCGTCAGTGTCAGCCAGTTTGCCGTGGCATACGGAGCTCCATCGCAGTCTTTAACACTGGTAGCATGCCGCGACAGCGTGGACGTGAACCGTATGTGCAGTTGACGGACTTTGAGCGAGGGCGTATAGTGGGCATGCGAGAGGCCGGGTGGACGTACCGCCGAATTGCTCAACACGTGGGGCGTGAGGTCTCCACAGTACATCGATGTTGTCGCCAGTGGTCGGCGGAAGGTGCACGTGCTCGTCGACTTGGGACCGGACCGCAGCGACGCACGGATGCACGCCAAGACCGTAGGATCCTACGCAGTGCCGTAGGGGACCGCACCGCCACTTCCCAGCAAATTAGGGACACTGTTGCTCCTGGGGTATCGGCGAGGACCATTCGCAACCGTCTCCATGAAGCTGGGCTACGGTCCCGCACACCGTTAGGCCGTCTTCCGCTCACGCCCCAACATCGTGCAGCCCGCCTCCAGTGGTGTCGCGACAGGCGTGAATGGAGGGACGAATGGAGACGTGTCGTCTTCAGCGATGAGAGTCGCTTCTGCCTTGGTGCCAATGATGGTCGTATGCGTGTTTGGCGCCGTGCAAGTGAGCGCCACAATCAGGACTGCATACGACCGAGGCACACAGGGCCAACACCCGGCATCATGGTGTGGGGAGCGATCTCCTACACTGGCCGTACACCACTGGTGATCGTCGAGGGGACACTGAATAGTGCACGGTACATCCAAACCGTCATCGAACCCATCGTTCTACCATTCCTAGACCGGCAAGGGAACTTGCTGTTCCAACAGGACAATGCACGTCCGCATGTATCCCGTGCCACCCAACGTGCTCTAGAAGGTGTAAGTCAACTACCCTGGCCAGCAAGATCTCCGGATCTGTCCCCCATTGAGCATGTTTGGGACTGGATGAAGCGTCGTCTCACGCGGTCTGCACGTCCAGCACGAACGCTGGTCCAACTGAGGCGCCAGGTGGAAATGGCATGGCAAGCCGTTTCACAGGACTACATCCAGCATCTCTACGATCGTCTCCATGGGAGAATAGCAGCCTGCATTGCTGCGAAAGGTGGATATACACTGTACTAGTGCTGACATTGTGCATGCTCTGTTGCCTGTGTCTATGTGCCTGTGGTTCTGTCAGTGTGATCATGTGATGTATCTGACCCCAGGAATGTGTCAATAAAGTTTCCCCTTCCTGGGACAATGAATTCACGGTGTTCTTATTTCAATTTCCAGGAGTGTATGACCATTAACGAAATATGCGCACATCGCAATTAACTTGACAAAAGCTACAAGTAAAGCAAAGCTGAAATTTTGTTGAACAGTTCCTGTAAAATCGTTTGAGAAAGACTGAGGGCGTGCGTCTCGAATCTGTCATCGCCGACCTGCCGAAGGTGGCAAACATGTCAGCCACCCCTTCCGAACAAACGAATGCACCCGCCGAGCGCTTTGGACGAAAATTGGGCACTGCGCTTCGGCCACCATAACCTGCGCGTACTCTCCCAGCCTGTAGGTACTACCACAATTATACCATAAAACCTGTACATGCCACCATGATGGGCGCTCCCCAAGCGCAATCATGATAAGAACAGTTCAGAATCCAAACGGATTTTTTAAGTTCAATTGAAAAGCCATGTGATTAAATAAAGATTCAAGCACACATTTAACGGCAATGGTATCAAAGAGGAAGGCTTGCGCAAGACAGGAAGTTTTATGACGTTCGTTCAGTCGAACATCCATTTGTCCAGAATTCCTGAATAGCATTACTACACTACTGGCCATTAAAATTGCTACACCACGAAGATGACGTGTCAAAGACGCGAAATTTAACCGACAGGAAGAAGATGCTGTGATATGCAAATGATTAGCATTACAGAGCATTCACACAAGGCTGGCACCATGGCTGCGGTTACCTTTGACGCTGCATCACAGACAGGAGCGCCTGCGATGGTGCACTCAACGACGAACCTGGGTGCACGAATGGCAAAACGTCATTTTTTCGGATGAATCGAGGTTCTGTTTACAGCATCATGATTGTCGCATCCGTGTTTGGTGACATCGCGGTGAACGCACATTGGAAGCATGTATTCGTCATCGCCATACTGGCGTATCACCCGGCGTGATGGTCTGGGGTGCCATTGGTTACAGGTCTCGGTCACCTTGAAACGTCCCCTTTTTGAAGAATTATACACGACTGTCCTTAAACTGACACACAATATTTTTTTTTAGCGCAACGCAGTCTGACTTTAAATAATCTCTACAAGAGAATGGCCCTGACTAACATTAACCTGTACTTTTCACAAATCACTTACCTCACAAAATCTTGGTTACTCCCACTACTGCAATACAGCTAGCGCCACCACTGCCAGCTAAATAAAAGATTCAAACTATGGAAGGCACTAACTACTGATAGGGATAGTTAGCAAATGAAAGATATTAATAGAGAACAAACGTTGTATTTACCTTAATAGTCATCATATATATATATATATATATATATATATATATATATATATATATATATATATATATATATATATATATATATATATTATAGCAGTTCATGACAAATTTCAAAACTCCGCCATCTCTCTCCCCACATCCACCACTGCTGGCGGCTCACCTCCAACTCCGCAACGCTACGCGCTGTTCACAGCCAGCTGCCTAGCACTACAATGGCGAGTATTACAACAATGCAAAGCAGCCACAGACTGCACACAGCACAGCCAGTGATTGTCATACAGAGGTGGCGTTACCAATAAAAAAAACCTAAACAGCCTACTTACATAGCCCCCATGCTCCCCACAAAAAATTTTACAAATTAGTTTGGGCAGTGGCCAATACAGATTTGAAAAAATTTTTCATAATTACAATAACAAAGAAATCAAATGCACACGCTTATTGATACAATGTTGGTCAAAAGCTAAAATTTTCTCACAGTCCATAAAGACAGTCCTGATCATTCATCACATTGCAGTGTTTTTCTCAAAGTCTGAGCAGTAAAAGAAAATGCACACGGAAGTAGTGGATTTCCATGCAGTCTTGAAGAAGTAGCGTTGTCCTTCCAATGGAAAGACAGTACTGACTCTCGACATGCAGACAGGTCATGGGCCACAACAGAGCGAACCCACAGCGGAGTCAATCGAAGTTTTGAAGAATATCGTTTGGTAGGTCAACACAGAGCAGACCCACTGTAGTCCTGGTAGAGATTACGGTATTGGTGGGCCACCAGAGGCGCAGACCCACTGCAGTCCTTGCAGAAATAATGGTACTGGTGAGTCATCAAAGATGCAGACCCACTGTAGTCCTTGTAGAGATAATGGTACTGGTGGGCCACCAGAGGTGCAGACCCACTGCAGTCCTTGTAGAGATGGCCAGCAGCCATCTGTTGTGACTGTGCAGGTGCACAATCACCATTGAAGAGTCTTGCGGATAATATAGCAAGTCCATAACCACCACTTGTGCACTCACAGAGTTTTTGGAATTGTCCTTAGAACCAGCAATGCTGTTATCCAGTCCCTTGCTGAATTATTAACACACGTGCAAACACTAACAGTCCCTACTTCTCACATATTGTCCATATACTATGACCAACAGAAACGTGTGCAGTGAAATGGAACTTACAAGTTACTTAATTTGATGACCTGGTGTCAATTACAATTTTATAACATAAGAATACAATTACAAAGGTACAAAATACATCATTAAAGAACATAACAATACAGATAACATTTGTAGTACAAGTTTTACAATAGAATAGAAATAAACATATACATCAGTGTTACAAAAATAATGACATAAGTACATACATAAAGATCAGAATAAATTTTGAAACATCAACTTCACACATGAGCATTAAAACAAAACAGAATAAATAATGTCTAAACATCTTTACAAAGAAAATAACATATTATTAATGCAAATTATATTTGAGGATAACAGTATTCCTCATCATAGTGAATGTAGCTTAGTATTAGAAGAGAAAAAAAATTCTATGAAACAGTACACAGAGACAGGAAGAAAACAAATAGACATGGGTACACAAACACATAGTGGGATAACACAAGGAAAGGACAGGGTTTCTTTTACTGCAGTATTTTGCAAACAAAACTTTCTTTACTTCTCGGAGATCTCCCTTCATTCCTCATTATTTCCAAAAAGTCCTATCAATACCTGCTTTCTCTACTCTGTTCATATTTCTTTCAAAATAATTACGGATCATTGTACAATACTCATTTTGGCCCAAAACGTTTTCATATACCTTCAATGCATTTCTTTCCATTCATCACAACTAGTTTCGTATATAGTCTAGCCCCTCTTAAGCTAACTTAAATCTACTGAGCTCAGATGCTAAACTAAGGGACGAGGCAATGCAGCAGCACATAAAACAATTAACGCAAACAGCAATGACAAAAAAGTGCAGATTTGCAAAGGAAGCAGCATTTTAGAAATTAGCGAAGCAATTGCAATATTACGACTAATATAAGGCAATGTGCATCAAACAAGAAAATAAATCTGGCTTAGCAGAGTAACACAAATTAAAATTCAGTAGCACTATGCCTGGCAAACAGCATAACTTATACCTAAACATGACAAAGTTCAAGCAGAAAAAGTATTACACTAAAAATGGCCATGTCTAATACCTATGTCACATCTTAACACTAGAGTGATGCATCACAATTTATTCTACAAAAGAAATTAACAAGTACTTGAAAAGAAAACTATGATTGCAGTTCCTGTGAAGGTAAATGTCTTTTTGTGCTCCCTCATTTTTTTAAAAAAAAATTATTATTTACTCGATCTGTAGACAGAAAATATTTATATTAGTACATCTATAAAATTTTATTTTAACCAATGCTGCAGTGCAGCTAGAAACTAGATATCAAATGAAATAAGCAATTACGCAAACCAAAGCATAAAAATATCATTCAATAGTCATGTGACATTTCATAAGTTAGTAGACATTCTCTCAACTCTCGTAGAAAGATGCTTGTCATAATCAGGTGTGCAGATGTAAAAATATGTCTCGTCATTTCATTAGGCATTTCTGTAAATATCATAAATTAAGAGCTCCACAGTGTCAACATATGTTTTCAAGTTCGACCGTGTCGTTTTTGCGATGCTCTCTACAAGGGAACGTCAATAGCGAGGATAATGGCCTCCCTTTTTTTTTTCTACCTGTGCCGCTGAAAAGGGCTCGCAATAATGGCTTTTTCTCCAGGCATCTGACACACCTGGCCGCTCACAACGAATTACTTCACGGTCACTTACCTTTCTTAACGAAATATTTACGACAGCAGTTTTCGCTACAGCGACAGTCTCATATAAAAATTTCATAGGTCAAGAATTTGCGTTACAAATCTGTAGAAACAAAATCGTATGAATATAACAGTGTCCAAAAAATTTTCGCCGGCATTGTGATACATTCACGCATTTACACACATTTCATAACTCTTAAAGTACGATTCTCGGTTTACAACATCCTTTTCCACCAGTCAGAGTCCCTACCTTCTATTCATTATTCATATACATATAAACACGTAATCACATTCCTTATATAGCATCATCTTATTGATCATAAACATACCGCAACAGCATAATACACATCGTCGTCGTAAAAATAACATCATAACACCTCAGTCAAATCTCAAAATCGTCGTAGCTTTCTGCAATAATTTCAAAACCTAAAAAAATTCTCTGCTCATGTCAAAAGTGTCATCTGCCTCAAACGTACTTTAAAATCATGATCCCATACCAAATACATCATTCAAAGCTCTCATAATACCACAATGGCTCTGAAAAAATATGAACAGTTCACAAAGTACTGACAAAATGCAATTTCATAAGTGTGAAGTTATTCAACTGTGTAATTACATAAACATCTGTCACTAATGTAGTAAAAAAATGTTTGTTTTTTTGTTAAATAATCAGATAGCTGTGTAATTTATGTGTTAGAAAAATATGGTACCGATGTGTAAAGTTGTATAAGCAAATACCATATTAGCTAGGGCTCCTTGTGCTTGCCAAACACATGGTACACAAAGTAGGCATGTACCCCCCTGAGGATAAATGAATAATACCCTCAGGTGTTACAGATTACAGCAATGGAATGAAATGTATCACGGAATACCTTTGTATCATTGTACTTCAAATATCTTTAAAAATAAATGTTTTAAGTACAAAATTAATCACTTAAATGCGTGTACTGTAGCGCTAAACTGTGCGTCTTGTTGTAAGATATCTCTGTGGAAGTGTCGTAGTTATCGTCCTCCGAAAGCTAAGTTATGCAGAAGTTAATGTACTTACCTCATGATAAACAAAAGTGGAATGCTTTGCGTACAGATATCGTAGTTGTTACGCTTATTGTTGTGATCAAGAAAGTACTGTACTGTAACGTATTGTTGTGCTACAGAAAAGGCTGTCTCATTGTAGCTATACCACAAAAGTTACTACTAAAACATGTTTTACTTTACAGAAGAATTCAGAAAAACTGTGCAGATATAAAACAGATACACCGCAATAGCAACATTGTAAATTGTCACTCATTAGTAGCGTCGTGATAAAATCGTTTAGCTGTCACATAAACTAACCACTGTGTCACCTGGTATCTCACAGAAAGTACTTTAAATCCAGAATTTATTTTCAAGTAAACCAAAATGTTGCATTAAAATCTCATTAGCAGTACTGGTAAATGTTCTAAGTATGTGAGCCTTATAGTCATTACGTAATCGCGCAACTAACAAGCAAGAATGTACACACAATAACACTGTGTTGTCACTATAACAATGTATTCGTAATTACTGTTTAAATAAGTTCTCTTGGTTCTTGACTGGATATTTGACTTCAAACATTGTTGCATGTTAACAGATTCAAAGTCTGACAAAGCATACTAGTAATGTGAAGTGAAAAGTTATATGGCAAAGACTAAGTTAAAAAGCAGATCATCTCTCAATAAACGATTTTACATGTGAAATGTGGTTCAATCCTTTACCCTTTCTAGTACGCAGAGTTTCAACTTCAAAGTAATTATCATGTTGTATATGTCGGTAAAGAATGCTGGAATTTTTCTCACGGTTAGCGTCTATGTTATTTTTCTCTGAGCCAGCCGGCGCACGGGGCTGCCTGTGGTACGAGTCATTGTCTGGCTCTTTGTTGGCGCGCGTCGTTATTGGGATTAGGAAACCTAACTTCTACAAATTCACGTTGCCGAGAAGGCCCTGCCCTATTTGAAGCTCGCCAGTTCTGATGCAATTCAGCTCTGTCGTTACGATCACATCGTCTGTCGTCATGTCGGTAGATTCCATGGTTTCTTTCTTGCCGGTAACGTGGTGGGGAATTTCTTCCTAAATCGTAACTGCGCGCTGAACTGTTGCGTCTGAAGTTATTCTGTCTCCCTTGATAATAATTGTTTGTGTTCCTATATTGTCTGTTTCTATGGTAATCTCTGTCATATTCATTACTACGGAAATGCGATCTTTCTCTGTAACTATTATTACTCTTCCAGTGGTTGTCATATGGGTGGTGTCTGTTTTGGTCACGATTTGCGTTGTAAGAATAGACTTGTCGTGTATTATTTCTGTCATCGCGGAATTGTGACGAATGTGATCTGTAATTGTTGTGCTCCTGTTTTCGCGTTCCGCGATTGTCAGTGTCAATTTCCAGTTCTTGTAACAGTCCCTGAAAAGCTTCAATGTCGTCTTTGCAACGTCCTGCCAAAATAATATGTCGTAAATGTTCAGGCAGTTTGATTAAGCAAATTCGGATGAGTTCTGAGGGGCTGTATGGGTTTGAAAGATACTAATTCTTATGCAACATGTCTTCAAAATATTTCATAATACTGGAAAATTCAGATTGTTCGAAACGTTTCATCATTATGATGCTATGTTTTACTCGGTCTTGTGTGGCTTGAGACCAATATGCTGAGAGGAAGGCATGGTAAAATTCTCCTTCACTGTGGCAATCGTGAATGACCGATCGCATTCTTACAGCTGGTTCATTCTCTAAGTAGCCACACATAAATTCTAATCTGTGTTCTAATGACCAGTTGGGAGGAAAACAATGAGAGAATTGATGGAGCCACGCTTGTGGATGAATGTCGTTGACAGAATTCTTAAACGTTTTGAATTTACGTGTAGTAATGAACAGCTTATAGTCAAAATCATCATGTCGGCGAGTCGCATATCGGTCATTGTTAGGTCGTGTCGGCCGTTCCATCTCAAAATTCGGTGCACATTGCCAGTTTCTTTCATAACTTCCGAAATGCCCTGTGTTATTATTTTGCGTCTTTTCCGTATTTCTAAGTCCCTCTTCCCGTGTTGGGGCGCGAGTGTCCTCTGAAATACGTAATTCTTGTATTACCTGTGTCAGCTGATCTTGTACTTCGCGGATTTCTCTTTGGTGTTGCGTATTAATTTGATTCAGATTTTGTTTCAGTTTCCTAATTTGTTCGCTCTCTTCTGTGTCATTAAAGACTACCGGTTTTGTGTCATTCAGATTATCATCTACCTTCGTAGATAAGTTAGTGAACTGATCCGAAAGTTCGGCTACTTTCTCCGATAGTGAACACATTTCCTCAGTGTGTTTTTCTGAACCAAGTTTCAGAGTATCTACTGTGTCCTTTAAGTTTTCCTGAGTTTTTGCAAGTTGCGTAACCGAATCGGTAGATGCAACTGAGTCAAATTTAGCTTGCAAGGTCTCATGATTTTCGTGAACAGTAGTTTGCAGTTCTTTTATGGCTGCTTCGAGATTCTGTAGTGCATTTTCATGCCGCGAAAAAATAGGTTGGAAGTGCTCACAAATTTGTGTTTTTACGTCATTACAGACTTTTTGACATTTCGATTCAATGTTATGTAACTCAGTAGTTAAATCTTCACGTGTTCGTTCAAGAGTTTGTTCCAATGAGTCTAACTTTTGAAGCTTTTGCTGTGTTTGTCTCTGATTTTGTTCCATTGTGTCTAACTTTTGGAGATTTTGTTCCACTGTGTCTAACTTTTTGAGATTTTGTCCCATTTGTCTCTGATTTTGTTCCATTTGTTGCATTAATTGCAATAATAATGTATTAGTGTCTGGAATCTGTTTCTCTATGCTTTTTGGCAGTGCATTTTCACCGGCAACATTCACATTTTGACAAGCAGAAAATGTGTCTTGACTCATTTGAGAAAACGGTGATGACCCAGAACCTGAATCTACAGTATTTGCGAAATTGTGTCCTGTCATTTCGGATTCCTGAGGCGAGCTGTTGCCGACCGACCGATCGATAATGCTTCCCTGCTCACTAATTGTTTCACTGTCTACGCCATTGTTTGCCGCCCGCTCCAATTCCCTATGCACAGTTACCAAATTATTACTTTGAACATCAGTTAATTCATTACTCGGTGGCGCTAACACACTGCTTTCGTCTTCGCTGTCATTTCTCAGTTTACTTTGGAGCCTAGTGTTACGTTTTTCACACGCCATTATTGTCACAATATTTCACACGATAACACAGAAAAGCACAATTTGAAGAGCAAAAATAAGAGAACACATTAACATAGCACTGAAAATATTATGTAGTTAATTGCAGCTGCGAAATACTTGGTGCAAATCTACATGCATGCCACAACTGTTTTACTGTACAACAATGAAAGACTGCAACTACAAAGGAGATTTTCTCTACAATGACGCGCTAGCAATAAACAAAAGCTACACTAATTACACAAACTACAAGAAAAAAAATCAGAAGATTCCAGTGAGGTATCCTCGGCTAAGGGTCGACATATGAAACGTCCCCTTTTTGAAGAATTATACACGACTGTCCTTAAACTGACACACAATATTTTTTTTTAGCGCAACGCAATCTGACTTTAAATAATCTCTACAAGAGAATGGCCCTGACTAACATTAACCTGTACATTTCACAAATCACTTACCTCACAAAATCTTGGTTACTCCCACTACTGCAATACAGCTAGCGCCACTACTGCCAGCTAAATAAAAGATTCAAACTATGGAAGGCACTAACTACTGATAGGGATAGTTAGCAAATGAAAGATATTAATAGAGAACAAACGTTGTATTTACCTTAATAGTCATCATATATATATATATATATATATATATATATATATAGCAGTTCATGACAAATTTCAAAACTCCGCCATCTCTCTCCCCACATCCACCACTGCTGGCGGCTCACCTCCAACTCCGCAACGCTACGCGCTGTTCACAGCCAGCTGCCTAGCACTACAATGGCGAGTATTACAACAATGCAAAGCAGCCACAGACTGCACACAGCACAGCCAGTGATTTTCATACAGAGGTGGCGTTACCAATAAAAAAACCTAAACAGCCTACTTACAACCTCTTGTTCACATTGACGGCACTTTGAACAGTGGACGTTACATTTAAGATGTGTTACGACCCGTGGCTCTACCCTTCATTCGATCCCTGCGAAACACTAAATTTCAACAGGATAATGTGTAGTGTTAGCAGTTAGCCAACACTACGCGCACTACTTGGTTGAGGAGGCCGAATGCACGCGTTAACTCACGCAGGCTGGCGTGAGGTCTGAAACAGGATAAGTAATGAATGCTATAAAGAAAAGTACGTAGCTGCTAGAATACTTAACTTTAATCCATCATTGTTGTACATCGCTCTTGACGATATAAGTGAGACTCTGTAGATACATGCAATGTAATGCTAATGGCGCCTTGCTAGGTCGTAGCCATTGACTTAGCTGAAGGCTATTCTATCTGCTCTGCAAATGAGCGAGGCTTCGTCAGTGTGCATCGCTAGCTAAGTCGTCCGTACAACTGGGGCTAGTGCTAGTCCGTCTCTCGAGACCTGCCGTGTGGTGGCGCTCGGTCTGCGATCACTGACAGTGGCGACATGCGGGTCCGACATGTACTAACGGACCGCGGCCGATTTAAAGCTACCACCTAGCAAGTGTGATGTAGCGGTGACACCACATTCCTCCCCCGCAAATCGGCGAACGGTTGTATTATAAGGTTTCCGCCCGCCGTGGGGAAGACCGCATGTTGATGTATGCGACGAGGTGGGGAGCCTAACAACAGGCGAGGCTGTGCCATCCGCACCCGGCCATTCGGTCCGAGGGGAGCTAGGAAACGCCTGAAAACCTAGTCCAGGGTGCACGCCAACATGCGGTGTATGCGCCCGTAAAAAGACAGGAGGGGCCGAAGGGTCGACCTCCATTGCGTCGAGGTACCCGACGCGCGAAGACGACATCTGGTCCGGAGCGGGCAAAAGTTCCATGGCGGAGGACATCTGGTCACGGGAAGCGATCGGCGGCGCGTGTCCCAGGGAGGCGCCAGGCAGTTGCAGCAACGCGTCCACTGCAGGCGGCGCCGGCGGGAGAACAGGCGGCGGCGGCGGCGCGTCGCCATGAGGCAAAATGGAAGGCAGCGCCGGTAACACCTGGGGATGAGGCGAGCCAGTAGATGGGTCCCCAGGGCGCTGACCGGACGGCACCGTCGCTGAAAGCAGATGGGGAGCGGCAGAACCCGTGCGACGACAGAGGCGCAGCTGAGTGAGATGCCGACGCACCTCACCAGAGGCCCCCAAAATCAAATACATCGCGGCCGAGGCAGCGAAGAATGCGCCCTGGGAGCCAACGCTGTGAACCTCGATAGTTGTGATAGAATACAATGTCGCCTGGAGAAGCAGGAGTCTGCCGCTGCACTGGAACCTGATGCGGCGGATGCAGCAAAGACATCAAGGTTCGATGAGGACGACTGTGGAGCAACTCAGCCGGCGAGCGACCATCTCGGGGCTGAGAACGATACGAAGACAAAAAGAGCAATAACGCGTCCTCCCACGAATGCGACTCTTTCAACTTCAACATCTGTGACTCAAAAGTCCGGACCAATCGTTCAGCGGCACCGTTTGATTGACGCGAAAACGGCGCGAATGTCAGATGTTGAAAACCATTAGCCTTGCAGAATGACTGAAATTCTGCGGACATAAATTGTGGGCCATTGTCGGAAACAATAGTCTGTGGAAGACCTTCAATGCAAAAGATAGCAGATAACGCTTGGATGGCGGCAGATGACGTCGTGGAAGACATCTTGACAACAAAAGGAAAATTACTGAATGAATCGACCAGAACCAACCATCGAGCATTCCAGAATGGACCAGCAAAATCGATGTGCAAGCGTTGCCAAGGGGAAGTGGCTTTCGGCCATGCAAAGAATTTCCGCGGCGGTGCGGATTGTTGTTCGGCACACGCCATGCAAGAAGAGCACATATTCGTAACCACAGCGATTCCGAACCATATACAGTGCTGACGAGCAAGTTGTTTCGTTCGCACGATATCCCAATGTCCTTGGTGAAGAAGCCGTAAGACAGATGACTGTAACGAACGTGGGACCACGACTCTGGACTGATCATTATCAGAACGCAACAGCAAAACACCACGTCGTACAAAAAGTCTCTCCTTGTGAGCAAAAAATCGGCGAACCAACGGATCCACGATCCGCAACTTTGACAAGGGCCATTGCGTAGCAACAAAACGCAAAACTGTAGCAAGGACAGGGTCAGCAGCTGTGGCTGTAGCTACACGACGAAAATCAATCGGAAACGATTCGACCACGTCATCGGTTGCCGCATCAATGAACATGCAAGCAAGTTCGGAAGAATCGAAGGCTCTATCCTCAGCAACAGGCAAACGGGACAACGCATCGGCGTTTCCGTGCTTAGCAGTGGACCGATACAAGATATCGTAGCGGTACTGCGAGAGGAAAATAGACCAGCGAATGAATTTCTGCGCTGTACGTGGAAGTACAGGCTTGTTTGGATGAAAAAGTGACGTCAAAGGTTTGTGGCCTGTGATGATGGTAAAGTGACGACCATACAAGAAATCGTGAAACTTTGTAACACCAAATACGAGAGCCAAGGCTTCTTTCTCTATCTGTAAATAATTTCTTTGCGCAGACGAGAGCAATTTGGACGCAAAGTAATGCACGACCGCATTTTGCAGGTCTTGTACGGGGCTTTCTGGATACAGAAAATGTTCGACTGCTGCCCTGGCCAGCACATTCTCCAGATCTCTCACCAACTGAAAACGTCTGGTCAATGGTGGCCGAGCAACTGGCTCTTCACAATACGCCAGTCACTACTCTTGATGAACTGTGGTATCGCGTTGAAGCTGCATGGGCATCTGTACCTCTACACGCCATCCAAGCTCTGACTCAATGCCCAGGCGTATCAATGCCGTTATTACGGTCAGAGGTGGTTGTTCTGGGTACTGATTTCTCAGGATCTATGCACCAAAATTGCGTGAAAATGTAATCACATGTCAGTTCTAGTGTAATATATTTGTCCAATGAATACTCGTTTATCATCTGCATTTCTTCTTAGTGTAGCAATTTTAATGGCCGGTAGTGTATATGACGTTCGTTCAGTCGTACATCCTTTTACCAAGAATTCCTGAATATCATAACTACTTCCGATGGATACCGTTTATGACGCTATTAGTATCCTAATCACAGCTCAGCATGGGGTTCTGAATCCAATGTCGCACGCTCTGCAAGTTTACCACGTGTAGCTGGGCTCTGCAGATGGTCTCTTCGTGGGCGGCAGCATGGTAGCGTGCTTGACAGACATTGACACACGTGATCGCTCACCGCAGAATGAAACATGTTGAGGAGTACGTGGATCCGGCACGGGACGACACGGACTAGCAGTGGCGCGTAAAGTACGCGTGACCTGAGTTCGAAAGCGCGTAGGCGGTGTGTGTGGGAAAAACCGCAGACTCCGTGGATGGGTGTCCGGCAGCAATATTTGCGTGACGCGACAGTAGTTGGTGGTTATACGAGCGCGCGCTGTAACGGTATGCGTGATCGCTTCCTTTTCCTGCTCCGTGCTGTTTGTGTGACTTTTATTACAGAAACGCGTTCTATGACCTCTTAACAGCTTAGCTGTAGCGACTTCCGGCTCTTTGTAACGACTTTCCTTGAAATACTGCTAGCGAGTGACATTTCTCTCATTTCCATTGTTTGTCACGTGTACGTAGGCGGCACGGCTCGCGGATATGCCTCGAGTTACACAAAAGTCTACTCTCTCGTCAGAGACGAAAGAATAAAACAATTTATCTGGGTGAGTCATTTTTTATTTTCTCCCACGACGAGTTTAGAGAGTTTGTACTCTTAACTTCAGAAGGTACATGTGTATGCAACTAGTTTTAGGTTTTGATTTCATTTTGAATCTGTTACAGTGTACAGGACCCTTCAGTTCGTCATAAATTAACGTTTTTCACTTGATTTTTCACTCAGAAGCACAAACAACTAATACAAACACACATAAGAAATATTTAGCGTGTTTATGTTAGTATAAACTCTCTAAACGCATCGTGGGAGAAAGTAAAAAGTGACTCACACAGATAAAAAGTTTTATTTGAACTTTTATTGTCAAAACTACAGAAGAATGCCGAAGATTAGATGGGTAGATCACATAACTAATGAGGAGGTATTGAACAGAATTGGAGAGAAGAGAAATTTGTGACACAACCTGAGTAGGAGAAGGGATCGGTTGGTAGAGCATATTCTGAGGCATTAAGGGATCACCAGTTTGATATTCGAGGGCAGCGTGGAGGGTAAAAATCGTAGAGGGAGACCAAGAGATGAATACACTAAACAGATTCAGAAGGATGTAGGTTGCAGTAGGTACTGGGAGATGAAGAAGCTTGCACAGGATGGAGTAACATGGAGAGCTGCATCAAATGAGTCTCTGGACTGAAGACCACAACAACATTGTCAAAACGGTTGCAGTTCCCTTAAAAAACAGTTCAACATAGGCGGCATAAAAGAAAAGAAAGTGACGTCGCGTGTACCCCGAGCAAGCGTAATAGCCCAGCTGATTTTCTCAATACACGTACACGATTTATCAGCTAGACCTGCAGCATTATAAGGTTGTTAGCTGGCGATGTTTTTGTCTATGTGAAAGTATCACGTTTGAGGATCATAGCCGGCCGGAATGGTCTAGCGGTTCTAGGCGCTACAGTCTGGAACCGCGCGACCGGTACAGTCGCAGGTTCGAATCCTGCCTCGGGCATGGATGTGTGTGACGTTCTTAGGTTAGTTAGGTTTAAGTAGTCCTAAGTTCTAGGGGACTGATGACCTCAGAAGTTAAGTCCCATAGTGCTCAGAGCCATTTGAAACTTTTTTTTTTATCATAAGTAAATGAAGAAGGACTTGGATAAAATGTTCACTTTGTGTAAAAATCACAACTCTGTTTTACCACCTCAGATCTTATAACAACACATTTCATTTCAAGCAGCCACCCTGACTGAACGTGACATTTCGATATTATAGATAAGATAACGTCTTAGAAAATCATCTTAGTCTTTGTACATGAATTATCTGCGAAGGAGATTTTCCGTCCTTTTTTTGTTAAACTAATGGAGCTGATATTCCTTCATTCTTCTTCTTCGATCATCGGTGATATAATGATGTATCACTCAGACTGTAAGTGTAATCCGGTGTTAAATAGTAATTTAATTACTTCTTCTTTATTCTGTTAGTATAGTACGAAACCCTGCGTTCCTGAACAAATGAAGTTTGTTTTGTACAATTTTTGGCCTGTAAATTAGTTGGAAATAGTCAGTTCGGTGACACAACGATCGTTCGCCATAAGCACGCTATCCTTTTCCCATTTCAACATTTGTAAGTCGAACCTGCAGCCAACGTTTCTAATCGAAGCCTACTTTTGATTACCATTATTATTCAAAGCAAATCTTTGCACTAATGATTAACGATAACACGGTTTCTCGCTGCATGTGAGTGAAATTAAACTCCTACGTGTAAAAATCATTATATGCCGTAAGAAAAGTCTAACAAAGGTAAGACCTTATCAATTTTATGATTACAAATTTTCTTCGCGTATCGGCAATGGGTCCTTCCTTCGATAAAATTTTACTTTCACAAAAAATTTAAAACAACAAAACTCATACAAGGGGAGATACGTGATACACTACATCCTGAGCTTAGATTTTATGACTCAGAAGTTTATACTGCTGGTCAGTGCAGTGTTCTGGGACAAAGTAAGACTATAGCAATAAATTTTTAAAAATTGGTGTGATTCATCAGAATTTTAAGATGTGTTCAAAGCGAATGCTATTTGTTTTAGAAAATAATTTAAATACATGCAATACTCAGAAAATTCCAAATTAAACACTTGATACTTACGAAAACAATATCACAGCAGTGTGAAGAAACAGGTTGTTACCAAATATAGACCCAGTGCTGCATCGAAAATAAGGTATCACTGTATTTTTATGACGAAACAAAGAATCACTTACTTGATAATGTAAGGTGTATTAGCATATCATAGCGTATTCTAAACACATTCTAGTCCAAAATTACTAAAAATAAACGGAAATTACCTTTATTTCTAGAAGACATTCTGAGATTGCGAAAACAGCATTCTTCAAGTACACGTTACCACATACTGGGAGCATGCAGATACGAAAACTAGTGACACACGGAAAACACGTGATGTAAAGTACACTGGTCAATCGGAAACATGGAGTTTAGTTTATTCCCTGAGCTGGAATATCATCACATTAGAATGTAGCGTATCTGTCACACAACGACTGAGGAGGTGAAATGTAGTTAAATGCATGATAATGGCAGTAATTAATAGAAAACCAGATAGAATTCGATTGCAAAATTAGTGGTCAACACCTGAAGTACGTCACACCCGTTAGATATTTAGGGATAATCATACAATGAAGGCTTTCACGACCGGATGTTTCAGCTGATGAGAATTTTTCCGGGTTGTATGACCGTGGTCCATGGAACTCTTCAATCCCTGACGTTTCGTCCGACGTAGCCTTGTACGAAACGTCAGGGATTTTAGGGATAACGTTGAGAAATGCGACGAATACGTGAAGAGAATAGAACGGAGGATGACTGGTTTACATTTATTTGTGAGAAGGCGTCTCGAAAAAGTGCAGTCCGTCTGTAAATGACATTGCAAAAAAAATAGGCTAGTGCGATAACTTGTTGAGTATTGCTTCAGCATTAAAGTCTCTATGAGGTAGACATGACAGCTGAAATGGAACTTAAGATTGACATGACAGCAGAAATGGAACGAAGAGAGAAGCGCTTTTAAGAGCGTAGCACACCTGTGCAGCCCACATGAAAGTTCCAGAGAAACGTAAATGGGAATCTGTTGGGTAAACTCATACAACCGGCATTCAAGGAACTGTGCGCGACATTTCTGTTGACAGCATCGTTTATCTCGTGCAAAGAACCGTGAGAATAAGATAAGAGAGAGTAGTCCACTTGGAGAGGCAAACAGACAGTCGGTTTTCCTCGCTCATATCGCTAATGGAATGGGCCAGGAAGTTTGCAATATTGGTGCCAAGTACTCACCGCCATTACGTGCTCAGTAACTCAGCGGGCTGCATGTCTAGCTGTAGATGTTATCGGTCTTAGCACTTCCGTTCGGTATTTCATGTCTGCTTGATCTGTTGCGTTTCCTTTTACTTCTGTTTCGTTACCTATCTTTAAATAAGGGGTGATCAACAAGCTTCCTTTTGAGGGCGTAGCTGCAGCGTTTATGCAAAGAGGCGCGACTCAGATGCGGGCATATAAGCACCGACATGAAGGTAAGGGATTAGTGTGGCATTCGTCGCTTTCCGACGTGCGTGCGGCAAATGCGAAAACGTGAACTTCGACGGCGTTATTACCAAATGCGTCCAAACGGGACCAACAAGCTGCTATTCTTTTCTTATCTGCTGAAGAGAAAACGTCTGCAAACATCCACCAGAGAGTGAAGTAGCGTATGGGCAGCATGTCTATTGCAAACCACCGTTCTGGAATGGTGCATCAAATGCCGTTCCGGTCACGATTCGACACAAGGCGCCGGTCAATCTGGGAGGCCAGCCTCAACTCGGAGACTCAAGTGGGAGACATTCGAGCAACTGCCCTATAGTTCTGATCTGTCCCCACGTGAATATCATGCCTTCGTTCCCTTAAGTAGAGGTTTGAAGGGTCAACGATACCTGACGAACAGGAATGTGCAGAAGGCAGTTTTGGGCTTCATCGCACAGCAGGGCACCATATTTTACCAAATGGGTATCTTCAGACTGGTGAGTTGGTGGGATGGTTGCCTCAAAGCTCATGGTGAATATGCCTGATCGGCATACCGATTCAAGACTGTACGCCCTTCTAACAGAAACTTTGTAATTGAGAAGAAGACCTTCGCTGTAGCGGGGTTGCATGTAATCCCAGTGGGTGAATGTGTTTGCCGAGAGATGAGGCGATGGTATTTCCTATTGCACAAGCGGGATTAGCAGGTTCATAGCAATTTTCTAATTTTTAGAGTTGTTTCCGCAGTTCGTCACACGATGTGTTGCTCACAATAGGCAGAAACAGGGTTTATCCAAATTCGTCGCGCAGAAGGGGGGCGTGTTTCACATTTATCACAGGTTGAAAGAGGTGTACGGAGAGTAGTATCTCGCACTGTTCACACTATTCTGATCGTGCCAAGATATTGGCTGTGGAGGGGCCCACACGGACGAATCGTCAGATCGCCACACGTGACATTGCTATTGAACTGTTGATAAGTGAAGGAACTGTGCATCACGAATCTTCGTTATGGTAAAGTTTGCGTATAGTGGGTGCCAAAGTAAATTTTAGAGAATTATAACATGGCGAGAATGGGTGTTTGCCTAACCCTTCTGTTGAAATATGCGGAGCAAGGAACGGACTTCATTGCTCAGATGAAACCTGGTGTCATCACTTCGACCCTGGCACCATACAGATGAGCATGTACCGGCAGCATCCCGGCTCCCCTCGTCCAACAAAAGCCCACTCTGCAACCAAGACCGGGAAAGTGATTCTTGATTTATTTTTCGATGAAGAAGTTCTAGAATGAAATAATGCTTCTCCAGAAAACGCTAGGGTACATGTGGCCAATAAGACGCAATTCCTCCGTCAAAACTTTCGATGGTAGGTCCTGGAACATCCTCTTTATACCCTCAGTATCTCGCCAGTTGACTCGCATATCTTCGGACCCTTAAAACAATCTCTGAAAGGTCACAGGGATAATAGTGATAAGGAAGAGCAGGATGCCACAGAAAACTGGATCCGTTAGCAACCCAGAAGTTTCTACACTGAAGCCATCCACTCCCTTCCCACAAGCTGGGATCCGTGTATCAATGTCAATGGCAAATTACACTGAAGCGCCAAAGTAACTGGTATAGGCATGCGTAATCAAATACAGAGATATGTAAATAGGTAGAATACAGCGCTGCGGTCGGCAACGCCTACATAAGTGTCTGGCGCAGTTGTTAGATCGGTTACTGCTGCTACAATGTCAGGTTACCAAGATTTAAGTGAGTTTGAACGTGGTGTTGTGGTCGGCGCACGCTTGATGGAACACAGCATCTCCGAGGTAGCGATGAAGTGGGGATTTTCCCGTACAACAGTTTCACGAGTGTACCATGAATATCAAGAATCCGGTAAAACATCAGACTTCCGACTTCGCTGTTGCCGCAAAAAGATCCTGCAAGAACGGGACCAACGACAACTGAAGACAATCGTTCAACGTGAAAGAAGTGTAACCTTTCCGCAAATTTCTGCAGGTTTCAATGCCGGACCGTCAACAAGTGTCAGCGTGTGAACCATTCAACGAAACATCATCGATATGAGCTTTCGAAGCCGAAGCCCCATTCGTGTACCCTTCATGACTGCACGTCACAAATCTTTACGCCGCGCCTGGGCCCGTCAACACCGACATTGGACTGTTGATGACTGGAAACATGTTGCCTAGTCGGACGAGCCGCGTTTCAAATTGTATCGAGCGGATGGACGAGTACGTTTATGGAGACGTCATGAATCTATGGATCATGCATGTCAGCAGGGGAATGTCCAAGCTGGAGGAGGCTCTGTAATGGTGTGGGGCGCGAGCATTTGTAGTAATATGGGACCCATTATGCGTCTAGATGCGATTCTGACAGGTGACACGTAAGTAAGCATTCTGTCTGATGACCTGCATCCATTCATGTCCATTGTGCATTCCGACGGCTCTGGGAAATTCCAGCAGCACAACGCCTCATCCCACACGTCCAGAATTGCTACAGAGTGGCTCTAGGAACACTCTTCCGAGTTTAAACACTTCCGCTGGCCAGCGGGCTCCTCAGACATGAATATTATTGAGCATAGCTGGGATGCCTTGAAACGTTTAGTTCAGAAGAGATCTCCACCCCCTCGTACTCTCACGAATTTATGGACAGCCCTGCAGTATTCTTGGTGTCTATTCCTTCCAGCACTACTTCAGACATTAGTCGAGTCCATGCCACGTCGTGTTGAGGCACTTCTGCGTGCTCGCGGGGGCCCTACACGATATTAGGCAGTTGTACCAGTTTATTTGGCTCTTCTGTGTATTTATAGCTGAACTGTTCCACATTAACTGAATTTATAATATTGTTAATAAAATTTCCTTAATGCAACTGATGCAACTGTAGTCGCCTTTTCATTTGGGCATACCTTATAGGCTCTGAGAGAGAGAGAGAGAGAATGACGTGAATGGGACAGAAGTCGGTAGATGTGATTTACATGTGCTTACAAACAAATGATTACAACTTTAGAAGAAATGGATGATTTTTTCAACAGAAAGAGCTTCACAAATTGAGCAAGTCAATAATGCATTGGTCCTCGTCTGGCTCTGGCCCTTATGGAGGCACTTATTGATGGGGTTGTCGGATCTCCTCCTGAGGGATATTGTGCCATATTCTGTCCAAGTGGTGGTTTAGATAGTCAAAATCCCGAGATGGTTGGAGGGCCCTGCCCATAATGCTCTAAAAGTTCTCTGTCACGTAGTGATCCAGCGACCGTGCTGGCCAGGGTGGGGTTTGGCAAGCACAGAGTCAAGCAAATACTAGCCGTATGCGAGTGGGCATTATCTTGCTGAAATGTAAGCCCAGGATGGGTAACCATGAAGGGTAATAAAACGTGACGTAGAATATCGTCGAACTACCGCTGTGCTTTAAGGGGCTGCCACAGATGACAACCAAATGGGTTACGCTGTGGAAAGAAATGCTCCCCCCCCCCCCTTCCATCACTTCAGGATGCCTGATCGCATGGCGTGCGACAGTCATGTTGGTATCCCACCGTCGTCCAGGCCCATCTCCAAACACAGCTTCGGCCTGGAATCTGACTGACTGGAGTAGAATGGGCACCCATACCAGCGACGATGCGGGGCAGCAAAGGGTGAAATCCACCAGCATAGATGACTTTGAGAAAGTGCGGACTGTTATGGCCAGGCGCCTGGGAATGATCATCTCGAAACTCTTCACGTGCTCTAGTCGTAGGCGTTTATTTAAAGTGGTTGGAAGACTGTTGAAATAAGGGGTAAGCAAGAAGGTGATGGACGTCCACGCTCGTCACTGAATGTGGACGGCGAAGATTTGCCGGCTCTGCAACGCGCGATAGACGACAATCTGTGCCGGGTATGACGACAAAGTACAGTGTTGGCAAAGGCACAAGTGTTCCGGCACATGTCGCTCAGCGCACTTTGTTGAACTTGGGGCTCCGCTGCGGACGAGGATTGCGTGGTCCTATGTCGACGTAACAACATCTTCAACTACGACTGCAGTGGACACGGAATCATCAACACTGGACCGCGTAAGAATAAAATCGTGTGGGCTGGTCGGATGAATCACGTTTCTCCATACAGCAGGTCGATGGTCATGTCGGGATACGCCATCATCCAGGGGAATGGCTCCTCGAAACATGTACCGCGCCATCGGCGAAGGTAAGTGGGGGAAGTGTTGTATTATTCACATGAGCTTCCGTTCAAAAATGTTCAACTGTGTGTGAAATCTTATGGGACTTAACTTCTAAGGTCATCAGTCCCTAAGCTTACACACTACTTAACCTAAATTATCCTATGGACAAAGTCACACACCCATGCCGGAGGGAGGACTCGAACCTCCGCCGGGACCAGCCACACAGTCCATGACTGCAGCGCCCCTGACTGCTCGGCTAATCACGCGCTGAGCGTCCGTGGGACGTGTGTTAGTTACGGGAGTCACCATGATAGGCGTAGATTAAGTGATTTGTTTCTTGTTTTATTTATCTTGTTTAGTTTGGAATTAATTACGCACAGGGAAGTGCAATATCTTCACTCGCGATACTCGGAAGAAATGTTTATGCAAACCAAATATACACTCCTGGAAATGGAAAAAAGAACACATTGACACCGGTGTGTCAGACCCACCATACTTGCTCCGGACACTGCGAGAGGGCTGTACAAGCAATGATCACACGCACGGCACAGCGGACACACCAGGAACCGCGGTGTTGGCCGTCGAATGGCGCTAGCTGCGCAGCATTTGTGCACCGCCGCCGTCAGTGTCAGCCAGTTTGCCGTGGCATACGGAGCTCCATCGCAGTCTTTAACACTGGTAGCATGCCGCGACAGCGTGGACGTGAACCGTATGTGCAGTTGACGGACTTTGAGCGAGGGCGTATAGTGGGCATGCGGGAGGCCGGGTGGACGTACCGCCGAATTGCTCAACACGTGGGGCGTGAGGTCTCCACAGTACATCGATGTTGTCGCCAGTGGTCGGCGGAAGGTGCACGTGCCCGTCGACCTGGGACCGGACCGCAGCGACGCACGGATGCACGCCAAGACCGTAGGATCCTACGCAGTGCCGTAGGGGACCGCACCGCCACTTCCCAGCAAATTAGGGACACTGTTGCTCCTGGGGTATCGGCGAGGACCATTCGCAACCGTCTCCATGAAGCTGGGCTACGGTCCCGCACACCGTTAGGCCGTCTTCCGCTCACGCCCCAACATCGTGCAGCCCGCCTCCAGTGGTGTCGCGACAGGCGTGAATGGAGGGACGAATGGAGACGTGTCGTCTTCAGCGATGAGAGTCGCTTCTGCCTTGGTGCCAATGATGGTCGTATGCGTGTTTGGCGCCGTGCAGGTGAGCGCCACAATCAGGACTGCATACGACCGAGGTACACAGGGCCAACACCCGGCATCATGGTGTGGGGAGCGATCTCCTACACTGGCCGTACATCACTGGTGATCGTCGAGGGGACACTGAATAGTGCACGGTACATCCAAACCGTCATCGAACCCATCGTTCTACCATTCCTAGACCGGCAAGGGAACTTGCTGTTCCAACAGGACAATGCACGTCCGCATGTATCCCGTGCCACCCAACGTGCTCTAGAAGGTGTAAGTCAACTACCCTGGCCAGCAAGATCTCCGGATCTGTCCCCCATTGAGCATGTTTGGGACTGGATGAAGCGTCGTCTCACGCGGTCTGCACGTCCAGCACGAACGCTGGTCCAACTGAGGCGCCAGGTGGAAATGGCATGGCAAGCCGTTCCACAGGACTACATCCAGCATCTCTACGTCTCCATGGGAGAATAGCAGCCTGCATTGCTGCGAAAGGGGGATACACACTGTACTAGTGCCGAAATTGTGCATGCTCTGTTGCCTGTGTCTATGTGCCTGTGGTTCTATCAGTGTGATCATGTGATGTATCTGACCCCAGGAATGTGTCAATAAAGTTTCCCCTTCCTGGGACAATGAATTCATGGTGTTCTTATTTCAATTTCCAGGAGTGTATTTTAGCACCAGATTGAAGAAGTTTTAGCTTTATACACCATATTGCAATTCATTGAATTAGTGGTGTGACAGTGAGCAAAATTGCTATGACTGATACAGTAAGCAAACTTGTGAAAACACTGCTGTGCCCTAGAAAGAGACAATGCGGAGAGTCTAGCACTCTCGAACGTTCTACCTCGGTAAGGAAGTTTTGTGGAGTTGAAGTACAGGCGGTTATCCAAGACGAACACCCTCCTGTTTGGGGTGTGACACAGTTTCAGTTGGAGAAACACTTATCACTTTTCATCGGGTGCAAGAAAGAAAAGTATCAACAGACGGGCCGCGTTTGCATTGTCAGAGTTTGAGTGCACTGCCGGCGCTCTGTTGGTAGGCAGATGCTGTGAGAACTATTTATGTTCTTTGCATATCATGGAGGGTACTGTCGTGGCGATCCCAACACACTGCGAACTTACGAATGCTAAAAATTTTAAAAAAAAAGTCAGACTGTTGTATCTGCATGAACTTTACCAAAGTCGCTTGTGACGGATGTGAACTGAATATTCCTCAAACAGAAATACTTTAATTTAGCAGCATATAATTTTCTCTGTATGTCGACAGAATTAAACTACCCCGATTAGGAAAGGTATGTGTGCTGTATATTGTGACGTTTTAGGTACCTCTGTGCTCACATTTACGACAAGACGAACACCCAAGTTATCTTGAGATAATGATAAGTTTCATTCCGAGGAAGGCTAATGTGATTAATAATTCTAATTCTTGCACTAGTCTTCTGTTTTAACTACAGCTTGTTGCTAAAGCATTGCCACGAAGTTTGTTCACATTCCAGCCTCTAACCACAGAACAGCTAATGAATTTCGGTGTTACTGTTCTCG
Source organism: Schistocerca nitens (assembly GCF_023898315.1). Classification (NCBI taxonomy): domain Eukaryota; kingdom Metazoa; phylum Arthropoda; class Insecta; order Orthoptera; family Acrididae; genus Schistocerca; species Schistocerca nitens. The sequence continues at coordinate 978,717,772 of NC_064615.1, read as the reverse complement.
GTACACTTCCTGTCTTGTCTTCCTGCATCTTCAGTAAAACGAATACCAAAACAACGAGATATAAAAAATCTCTTCACGAACAGGCCATGAAGGCCCAACGGTACCGACCGGCAGCCGTGTCATCCTCAGCCCACGGGCGTCACTGGATGCGGATATGGAGGGGCACGTGGTCAGCACACAGCTCTCAGTTTCCGAGACCGGAGCCGCTACTTCTCAGTCAAGTAGCTCCTCAATTTGCCTCACAAGTGCTGAGTGCACCCCGATTGCCAACAGCGCTCGGTAGACCGGATGGTCACCCATCCAAACGCTAGCCCCGTCCGACAGCGCGTATCTTCGGTCATCTGACGGGGACCGGTGTTACCAATGCGGTAAGGCCGAAAGCAACGAGATATCTCTCACGAAATTCCGGATGCGAACGTCCTGTCCCCAGCTTTGGTGTTGGTTTCCTGTGAGTCATGGACAAAGTACAGGATGTGAGCCAACCAAATGCAATTAGCTCGTCAGTCCCAAGACGACAGAAATTCTTAAGATACCATGTCAAACAATTCGCAAAGAAACGCGAATTTTAAAACTTTTGCTGAAGGTTCTGAATGATACAACGGCACGTCGACACTCACATTATAAAAATTAGACTTATTTAGCTGCATAGTTGCAAATTTATTGAACCAACGATGTTTTTGTCGAAAAATAATTTTTGTAGATTAAAAGTATAGTTAACTATCTTGCTGGGAACGTATTGATCAGTGGTCGCCAAACCTATGAAGCTTATAAGCTACCATCTTGTTGTTGTGTTCTTCAGTTCGAAGACTGGTTTGATGCAGCTCTCTATGCTACTCTATCCTGTCCAAGCCTCTTCATCTCTGAATAATTGCTGCAATCTACATCCTTCTGAATCTGCTGGCAGTCTTCATCTCTAGGACTCCCTCTGCGATATTTACCCCCACCCCCTTCACACATTCGCACTCACTTCCCATTAGTTATATGATCTGCCTATCTATCCTTCAGCATTCTTCTGTCGCACCAAATCTCAAAAACTTCTATTCTGTTCTTGTCTGAACTGCTTATCGTCCACGTTTCACTTCCGTACCTGGCTACACTCCATACGAATACTTTCAGAAAAGACTTCCTGGCACTTAAATCTATACTTGATGTTAACAAATTTCTGCACTTCAGAAACGCTTTTGTTGCCATTACCAGTCTACATTTTGTAGCCTCTCTACTTCGGCCATTATCAGTTATTTTGCTGGCCAAATAGCAAAACACATCTACTTCTTGATATGGCTCATTTCCTAACATATTTCCCTCAGCATCACCTGATTTCATTCACGTGCATTCTGTCATCCTTTTTTTGAGTTTGTTGATGTTCATTGCCCTTTCAAGACAACGTCCATTCCGTTCAATTACTCTTCCAAGTACTTTGCTGCCTCTGACGGGATTACAAAGTCCTCTGAAAACCTCGAAGTTTTTATTTCTTCTCCCTGGACTTTAATTCCCGTTCCAAATTTCTCCGTGGTTTCGTTCACTGCTTGCTCAACACACAGATTGAATAATATCGGGGATAAGTTACAGCCCTGACTCACTCTCTTCTCACTGCTCCCTGCTCCCCTTCATGCCTCTCGACTCTTATAACTGCTGCCTGGTTTCTGTACAAGTGGTAAATAGCTCTTCACTCCCTGTATTTAACTCCTGCCAACATTGTCAAAAGCTTTCTCTAAGTCTACAAATTCTATAAACGTAGATATGCTTTCCCTAGACTATCTTCTGATATAAGCCATAGTGTCGGTACTGCCTCGGGTGTTCCTACATTTCTCCAGAATCCAAATTGTTCTTCTCCATGGTCATCTTCTATCAGTCCTTCCATTCTTCTGTAATGAAATCGTATTAGTACTTTGCAACCATGACTTGCTAAACTGGTAGTTCGGTATATTTCAACCTGTCAGCACCTGCTTTCTTTGGAATTGGAATTATTACAGTCTTCATGAAGTCTGAAGGTATTTCTCCTGTCTCATACACCTTGCACAACAGACGGAAGAGTTTTATCATGGCTAAAGTCGTTTACCCCCGGGGCCTTGTTTCCACTTAGGTTTTTCAGTGCTCTGTCACATTCGGCTCACAATATGCCGCTTTTAAATCCCGCTTTCAGCTGCCAAATGAAACTAGGATACAAATAAGAAATTTTACATTTGTTTATTGCCTATAAACTTGATGATGATGACGAAGTCCCACACTCCTCGACAGAGCGTAGGGGAACATTGCGGAGACCAGCACCGCAGTACAATGCAAGGTACTAGTGAAGGTGGTTTTGCCATTGCCTTCCTCCGACCGTAATGGGGAATGATGATAAAGACGACACAGCAACACCCAGTCATATCGAGGCAGGTGAAAAATCGGGAATCGAACCGGGGACCCTGTGCTCGATAAGCGAAAACACTACCGCAAGACCACGAGCTGCGGACGCCTATAAATTTACAAATCTAATAATCATGAAATGAGTTTTAATTAAAATTCATATGAGAAAAAGATATTGGAACTGAATTGTACATCAGAAATAAATTAAAGTGTAGTTAGTAATGAAGTAAAAATGTAAGAACAGATTTTTTTATCAGGTTTAATACGTCCTGTCGAATAGTGCGTCCTGTTATGGTATAATTTTTACCAGCTCCTCTTAAATTACAACAATCTATTTTTTTCAAAACGCCCACCTGAGCTGCATCAGCTACATCAGTCCATTCCTCAAGTTGCAGGGAAAAATAACTGCAGTGATCAAAGTCAATTTTCATTTGTGAAGTAACGTCACAGCTTATAACCTCAACCCTCCTCACAGTAGTTACAGAAAGCTGTACAGATTTATTAGCAGACACTATTTCAGCTTTATTTTTGAAACTTACAAATAATGACTCTGTAGGTTCTACCCTCTTCGTGCCGCTTCTTATTAGGTGCAATAATTTTTGAAACTCGGAATAGTGCCTCAGTTCCTGATTTATTCTTGTATAACGGTCGGTGGCGCCCCTGGCGGTATTCTTTCAAACTAAGTTTCCGGTACTACATCTAAAACAGAATTTGACCCTTTACCTTTCACGTACTGTGTCAGCTGATACGCAATGCTTAGCCATCTACCTAAACTTATTTTTTAAAACTATTTTATAAATTTAATAGAATTGCGACACCATTGTGGAACTGATTGAGCAGTCACGGCGCAACATTTAATCAGTAGCAATATTATCTCTACTGACGGCAGACAATTGCGTTCTTTGCCAGTTTCCTTGTAACGTCAGTAAGAACAATGAGATTATTTGCGTCACCTCTGGGCAGCGTGACAATGGATGGACGCAACAGAAATCACAGTGACGTAGAGAAAAAGTACGTGGCTGCAGCAGACATGAATGGGGCATGCTGGCCTTGAACTAGTGGACTGCTTCCCGCGCTCTGTGACAGAAATAGAGCAGCGCGGTGCGAGAGTAATGGACGTCACGTGCGCAGCACGTACTGACGCAATGCGACGCCGGACTGTCCCACCAATCTCTCTGATCGCGCCTTGTGATTCCAAACGTGACGCAATGTCGACGCGGGCCTTCCGTACGGCGTTCCAATGCAGTCTTCTATGTTGTGGAAATAAAATTGCGTCAAACAGATTTTACTCCTTGCTGGTCAGTTCCTCCCAGAATTCTTTACAGACGAATGGAAAAACTGGTAGAAGCCGACCACGGCGAAGATCAGTTTGGATTCCGCAGAAATGTTGGAACACGTGAGGCAATACTGACCCTACGACTTATCTTAGAAAATAGATTAAGGAAAGGGAAACCTACATTTCTAGCATTTGTAGACTTAGAGAAAGCTTTTGACAATGTTGACTGGAATACTCTCTTTCAAATTCTAAAGGTGGCAGGGGTAAAATACAGGGAGCGAAAGGCTATTTACAATTTGTACAGAAACCAGATGGCAGTTATAAGAGTTGAGGCGCATGAAAGGGAAGCAGCGGTTGGGAAGGGAGTAAGACAGGCTTGTAGCCTGTCCCCGACGTTATTCAATTTGTATATTTAGCACGCAGTAAAGGAAACAAAAGAAAAATTCGGAGTAGGTATTAAAGTCCATGGAGAATAAATAAAAACTTTGAGGTTCCCCGATGACATTGTAATTCTGTCAGAGGCTGCAAAGGACTTGGAAGAGCAGTTGAACGGAATGGACAGTGTCTTGAAAGGAGGATATAAGATGAACATCAACAAAAGCAAAACGAGGATAATGGAATGTAGCCGAAGTAAGTCGGGTGATGCTGAGGGAATTAGATTAGGAAATGAGACACTTAAAGTACTAAAGGAGTTTTGCTATTTCGGGAGCAAAATAACTATTGATGGTCGAAGTAGAGAGGATATAGAATGTAGACTGGCAATGCCAAGGAAAGCGTTTCTGAAGAAGAGAAATTTCTTAACATCGAGTATTGATTTATCTGTCAGGAAGTCGTTTCTGAAAGTATTTGTATGGAGTGTAGCCATGTATGGAAGTGAAACATGGACGATAAATAGTTTGGACAAGAAGAGAATAGAAGCTTTCGAAATGTGGTGCTACAGAAGAATGCTAAAGATTAGATGGGTAGATCACATGACTAATGAGGAGGTATTGAATAAAATTGGGGAGAAGAGGAGTTTGTGGCACAACTTGACAAGAAGAAGGGACCGGTTGGTAGGACATGTTCTGAGGCATCAAGGGATCACAAATTTAGCATTGGAGGGCAGCGTGGAGGGTTAAAATCGTAGAGGGAGACCAAGAGATGAATACACTAAGCAGATTCAGAAGTTGCAGTAAGTACTGGGAGATGAAGCTTGCATAGGATAGAGTAGCGTGGAGAGCTGCATCAAACCAGTCTCAGCACTGAAGACAACAACAGCAACAACATTCTACAGTAGACAGAACTGAAGGAACACGCGAGGAATTACTGACACAACATATTACCTCAAAAGATAACATACAAACAGGCAAACGTACGGTTATAGCACTTGTAGATTTACAGAATGCTTTTGATATTGTTCACAGGCCTACACGCTTTGAAATTTTGAAGGTAGCAGGCATAAAATACACTCCTGGAAATTGAAATAAGAACACCGTGGATTCATTGTCCCAGGAAGGGGAAACTTTATTGACACATTCCTGGGGTCAGATACATCACATGATCACACTGACAGAACCACAGGCACGTAGACACAGGCAAGAGAGCATGCACAATGTCGGCACTAGTACAGTGTATATCCACCTTTCGCAGCAATGCAGGCTGCTATTCTCCCATGGAGACGATCGTAGAGATGCTGGATGTAGTCCTGTGGAACGGCTTGCCATGCCATTTCCACCTGGCGCCTCAGTTGGACCAGCGTTCGTGCTGGACGTGCAGACCGCGTGAGACGACGCTTCATCCAGTCCCAAACATGCTCAATGGGGGACAGATCCGGAGATCTTGCTGGCCAGGGTAGTTGACTTACACCTTCTAGAGCACGTTGGGTGGCACGGGATACATGCGGACGTGCATTGTCCTGTTGGAACAGCAAGTTCCCTTGCCGGTCTAGGAATGGTAGAACGATGGGTTCGATGACGGTTTGGATGTACCGTGCACTATTCAGTGTCCCCTCGACGATCACCAGTGGTGTACGGCCAGTGTAGGAGATCGCTCCCCACACCATGATGCCGGGTGTTGGCCCTGTGTGCCTCGGTCGTATGCAGTCCTGATTGTGGCGCTCACCTGCACGGCGCCAAACACGCATACGACCATCATTGGCACCAAGGCAGAAGCGACTCTCATCGCTGAAGACGACACGTCTCCATTCGTCCCTCCATTCACGCCTGTCGCGACACCACTGGAGGCGGGCTGCACGATGTTGGGGCGTGAGCGGAAGACGGCCTAACGGTGTGCGGGACCGTAGCCCAGCTTCATGGAGACGGTTGCGAATGGTCCTCGCCGATACCCCAGGAGCAACAGTGTCCCTAATTTGCTGGGACGTGGCGGTGCGGTCCCCTACGGCACTGCGTAGGATCCTACGGTCTTGGCGTGCATCCGTGCGTCGCTGCGGTCCGGTCCCAGGTCGACGGGCACGTGCACCTTCCGCCGACCACTGGCGACAACATCGATGTACTGTGGAGACCTCACGCCCCACGTGTTGAGCAATTCGGCGGTACGTCCACCCGGCCTCCCGCATGCCCACTATACGCCCTCGCTCAAAGTCCGTCAACTGCACATACGGTTCACGTCCACGCTGTCGCGGCATGCTACCAGTGTTAAAGACTGCGATGGAGCTCCGTATGCCACGGCAAACTGGCTGACACTGACGGCGGCGGTGCACAAATGCTGCGCAGCTAGCGCCATTCGACGGCCAACACCGCGGTTCCTGGTGTGTCCGCTGTGCCGTGCGTGTGATCATTGCTTGTACAGCCCTCTCGCAGTGTCCGGAGCAAGTATGGTGGGTCTGACACACCGGTGTCAATGTGTTCTTTTTTCCATTTCCAGGAGTGTACAACGAGCGTAAGATTATTTACAGCTAATAAAATGGTTCAAATGGCTCTAAGCATTATGGGACTTAACATCTCAGGTCATCAGTCCTCCAGACTTAGAACTACTCAAACCTAACTAACCAAAGGACATCACACACATCCGTGCCCGAGGCAGGATTCGAAGCTGCGACCGTAGCAGCAGCGCGGTTCCGGACTGAAGTGCCTAGAACCACTCGGCCACATCGGAATAACTCATGACTGACAATATTTCACATCTAAGTCGTAAGAAGAAAAACATTTGTAAGATATCTATGCGTTTTCCTAAGTATTATCGTCGAAGTTGTCGTGTTTTGGTAGCGCAGAAATCATTGCTGACGTTGCATCGCATACCCTGAGGTGATTCCTGACACGCAAACACACACACATACACCCCCCCCCCCACACACACACACTAAAAGAAAAAACGCAGGATAACCTTGTTGGATGACCATCTAAATTCGGAAGAATAAGATTTTATAGCACACACGAAATGTGTCCTTTGCCTACCTCGGCCACAACGGCCGGCTACAGCTAATACACGAAACCAGACTGCAGTTATAAAGGTCGAAGGACATGAAACGGAAGCACTGGTTCAGAAGAGGGAGAGACCAGGATACTAATCTGCCGCTGGTATTATTCAATCCGTGCACCGAGTAAGCAGCAAAGGAAACCAATGGGAAATCTGAGAAGGGAATTAAAGTTTACGTCGAAAAAATTAAATGTTTGAGGTTTGCGATGGCTTTGTAATTCTGGCAGAGAAGGCAAAGGAGCTAAAGGACAGTTGAATGGAACAGATAGCGTCCTGAAGAGAGGTTGTAAAGTGAACACCAACAAAAATAAATCAATGCTAATGGAATGTAGTTGAATTAAATTAGACGTTGCAGAGTGGATTAGATTAGGAAATGAGATACTAAAGTAACAGAAGAGTTTTGCTATATGGGTAGTAAAATAACTGATGATGACCGAAACAGAGGTTACAAAATGTAGACTGATAATGGTAAGTAAAGCATTTTTTAAAAAGAGTGATTTCTTAACACCCAATATAAACTAACTATTTGCCTGGTATATGACTTTGTGTGGGAGTGAAACATGAGCGATATATAACTCAGACAAGAATATAATAGAAGCTTTTAAATGCGGTGCTACAGAAGAACGCTGAAGATTAGATGGGTAGATCGAATAACTGATAATGATGTACTGAATCAAATTAATGAAAAATAAATTTAAAGCAGTACTTGACTAATAGAATGGATCGGTCGATAGGACACATGCTGAGATATCCAGTAAATGTCAGTTTAGTACTGGAGGGATGTGTGTACGGAGGCGGAGGGAGGGGGGGAGGGGGGAAAATGGAGGGTAATCATTGGAGAGGGAAACCAAGACCAAGAGCTAAATATGGTAAACAGTTTAAATAGAAAGTAGGTTGCTGTAGTTATTCGGAGATGAGGGGGCTTGCAGAGCATAGAATATCATGGAGAGCTGTATCAAACCAATCTTCGGACTGAATGTCTCAATACCAGCAACAAAGTAAGCGAAGCGGATTCTCAACAATGATCGCTAACGAAGAGTCTGGCGAAGGCTGGATCTGGTTCACAGATGAAGCACACTTCCACCTGAGTAGATCCTTGAAGAAGAAAATCTAGTGGGTCCAAAAGTTACATTTGTGTGAAACGAAACCACAACGTTCTCCCAAATCTACTGTTTGGGATGCGGATGAAGCAGAGGTATTATCGGCCAATTTTTCATGCGAGATCGATAAGTAGGGAACGTTTCGTTACAATTTTGAGAAATTTATCACACAACGCAAGCGTTTGAGGCACCAAGTGGTTCATGCAAATTGGGGCCCGACTTCATAACATCGCACAGGAGTTCCGTCTTTTTTTAATTTTGTTTATGAATATTTCGCGTATAGAATCATTGCGTTGGATTATCCCAGATTTACTGGTGCAGGCATGGATTGGCCTCCACATTCACCGGATCTGACTCCTTGTGACTACGTTTTGCATGGCCACATTGGAAGACAATGTCTAGGGGAACCATCCCACCACGATGGACGAGCCTGAAGCGTCGGTCTGTGTGACGAAAATGGCTCTGAGCACTATGGGACTTACCATCTGAGGTCATCAGTCCCCTAGAACTTAGAACTACTTAAACATAACTAACCTAAGGACATCACACACATCCATGCCGGAGGCAGGATTCGAACCTGCGACCGTAGAGGTCGCGCGGTTCCAGCCTGAAGCGCCTAGAACCGCACGGCCACAACAGCCGGCTCTGTGTGACAAATGAATCCATTTCCCCTGAGACACTACGAGATGAGATGGCAAATTTCGTCGTTAGTATGCGCCACTGTCTACCGCGACCAGTGGCCATTCTGCTCAAACTCTGATGTGAGTGCAAAGACTGCTGGCAGAGGACGCATTCATTTACGATACGAGCCTTACGGCGTACTACGCCCTGTGTTAGCAGCTTTTGTAGCAATACGGCGTACTACGCCCTGTGTTAGCAGCTTTTGTAGCAACTGTTTCCTAGATTTCTTTACAAAATTCATATATCTTTCACAATAAACGTAACTTTTGTTGCATTCTTCTACCGATTTTTGTTATTTAATTTCAAAATCGTGGAGTCCTTTGCTGGACACCCTGTATGAGCTACAGAACGTGCAAAATGAGTAACTAAAGTCAGCCCCGGGCCCCGGGAGTAGACATTATTCCATTAGAACTACTGACAGCCTTGGGAGAGCCACGCCTAACAAAACTCTACCATCTAGTGAGCAAGATGTATGAGACAAGTGAAATAACCTCAGACTTCAAGGAGAATATAATAATTCCAATCCCAAAGAAAGCAGGTGTTGACAGATGTGAAAATTACCGAACTATCAGTTTAATAAGCCACGGCTGCAAAATACTAACACGAATTCCTTACAGACGAAAGGAAAAACTGGTAGAAGCCGACCTCGGGGAAGATCAGTTTGGATTCAGTAGAAATGTTGGAACACGTGAGGCAATACTGACCCAACGACTTATCTTAGAAAATAGATTAAGGAAAGGCAAACCTACGTTTCTAGCATTTGTAGACTTAGAGAAAGCTTTTGACAATGTTGACTGGAATACTCTCTTTCAAATTCTGAAGGTGGCAGGGGTAAAATACACGGAGCGAAAGGCTGTTTACAATTTGTACAGAAACCAGATGGCTGTTATAAGATCGAGGGGCATGAAAGGGAAGCAGTCGTTGGGAAGGGAGTGAGACAGGGTTGTAGCCTATCCCCGATGTTATTCAATCTGTATATTGAGCAATCAGTAAAGGAAACAAAAGAAAAATTCGCAGTAGGTATTAAAATCCATGGAGAAGAAATAAAAACTTTGAGGTTCGCCGATGACATTGTAATTCTGTCAGAGACAGCAAAGGACCTGGAAGAGCAGCTGAACGGAAAGGACACTGTCTTGAAAGGAGGATATAAGATGGACACCAACAAAAACAAAACGAGGGTAATGGAATGTAGTCGAATTAAATAGGGTGATGATGCGGGAATTAGATTAGGAAATGAGACGCTTCAAGTAGTAAATGAATTTTGCTATTTGGGGAGCAAAATAACTGATGATGGTCGAAGTAGAGAGGATATAAAATGTAGACTGTCAATGGCAAGGAAAGCGTTTCTGAAGAAGAGAAATTTCTTAACATCGAGTACAGATTTAAGTGTCAGGAAGTCGTTTCTGAAAGTATTTGTATGGAGTGCAGTCATGTATGGAAGTGAAAAGTAGACGACAACATCTAGAAATAATTCATACATTAAACATTCCTGAGCATTAAGCATAAAACATTATAAAGGATTCCCTATATTGACAAACATATTTCAGTGAAAGGAAACTGTTAAATGCTATAAACACATGATTAGAATGTAGTTGTCATTTAGTTTTATGTTTATCAATACATATGAAAAATACTTAAAATTTTAAAAGCTTTTTACTCATCTGTACCCATGATTGCAGTGCAGCAAGTGACTAGGTATTCATTCATCACGTTTTTCTTTTTTTTTTTTTTTTTTCTTCCCTGTCCCGGTAACTGGCAGAAGCAAGCTGTCTGCGCCTCAGCCAAGTACATCTTGAATATGACAATACTAAAACATTAACTTAAAATTTTAAAAGCTATTTACTCATCTGTACCCATGATTGCAGTGCAGCAAGTGACTAGGTATTCATTCATCACGTTTTTCTTTTTTTTTTTTTTTCTCCCCTGTCCCGGTAACTGGCAGAAGCAAGCTGTCTGCGCCTCAGCCAAGTACATCTTGAATATGACAATACTAAAACATTAACTTGAAGAATTCTCGGGTGTCGAACGAATTTACGACGTGACCAGGGCAGACAACCGGTGTCCTACAAGTTAGAAATACGCAGGAAAACATTTGAAAATATGAACGTAGCTGAAAAATATCCCCATTCCATTAGCAAAATAGATCGTAATGTGCAGATAAGTGCCTGCGATGGTGATGGAGCCGCCATCTTATGCTAATGAGGATGTTCTTGTTGAACCTACTGCGCTTCGAATGGAGGTGGTGAGCGAGGGTGCACAGTGGTTAACCCACTGGATTCGCCTTCGGAAGGGCGGTGGTGTTGATCTTGTCTAGGCAGTGTTGTATCAAATTTCCCATGGCTTTCTTAAAAGGCTAAAGTCAAATGCTGAAATAGTTCTGTTGGAAGGTCACGACCGTCTCATCCCCCCTGGAGCTCCGATACTGTGCTCCTTATCTAATGAGCTCATCGCCTATCCCAATATTCTTTAACCGGAGGTGGTCTGTCTACACATCACCAGCTCCGAGTAAACAGACGAATTGTACGGGATTGTTGGTAAGGCAGAGCAGATTAGGTGTATATGAAAAACATAGCTGACTTGGTTGTTGTTGTGGTCTTCAGTCCAGAGACTGGTTTGATGCAGCTCTCCCTGCTACTCTATCCTGTGCAAGCTTCTTCATCTCCCAGTACCTATTGCAACCTACATCCTTCTGAATCTGTGTAGTGTATTCATATCTTGGTCTCCCTTTATGGTTTTTACCCTCCACGCTGCCCCCCAGTACTAAATTGGTGATCCCTTGATGCCTCAGAATATGCCCTACCAACCGATCCCTTCTTCTAGTCAAGTTGTGCCACAAATTTCTCTTCTCTCCAGTTCTATTCAATACCTCCTCATTATTTATGTGATCTACCCATCTAATCTTCAGCATTCTTCTGTAGCACCACATTTCGAAAGCTTCTATTCTCTTCTTGTCCAAACTATTTATTGTCCATGTTTCACTTCCATACATGGCTACACTCCATACAAATACTTTCAGAAATGATTCCCTGACACTTATCTCTACTCGATGTTAACAAATTTCTCTTCTTCAGAAACACTCTCCTTGCCATTGCCAGCCTACATTTTATATCCTCTCTACTTCGACCATCATCAGTTATTTTGCTCCTGCCCGCATCTCGTGGTCGTGCGGTAGCGTTCTCGCTTCCCACGCCCGGGTTCCCGGGTTCGATTCCCGGCGGGGTCAGGGATTTTCTCTGCCTCGTTATGGCTGGGTGTTGTGTGCTGTCCTTAGGTTAGTTAGGTTTAAGTAGTTCTAAGTTCTAGGGGACTTATGACCACAGCAGGTGAGTCCCATAGTGCTCAGAGCCATTTGAACCATTTTTATTTTGCTCCCCAAATAGCAAAACTCCTTTAGTACTTTAAGTGTCTCATTTCCTAATGTAATTCCCTCAGCATCACCCGACTTAATTCGACTACATTCCATTATCCTCGTTTTGCTTTTGTTGATGTTCATCTTATATCCTCCTTTCAAGACACTGTCCATTCCACTCAGCTGCTCTTCCAAGTCCTTTGCTGTGTCTGACAGAATTACAATGTCATCGGCGAACCTCAAAGTTTTTATTTCTTCTCCATGGATTTTAATACCTACTAATTTCTAGATTGCGTTTTTAAATCCGTTAGTACGTGTAGATGACACTCAGGAACACTGCAGATTTTTTACAACACACATTTATTTTAAATTTTATTATGAAACGACAGTATGCAAATTTAACTTCAGTGTATGACAGTGAAACTGATGGTGTTTCCGTTAAGACTGGTTACTCCGTGACTACAAGACTGGTATGTTAAACGTTTGTGCTGTTAGTAGGTAGGAAAAAATATGGCTGTGTAATACTTAAACACAGGATTAGAACCCAACGTAATTTATTTTTACTTTTTTAATAGATCTGAACATAGGGGACACTGTCCAAAAGCGATAATTGTGAGGCAAAACAACGATGGACAGACAAAGTAAGTGTATTTTTCTAGAAATAAGGGTCGCGGATCACTACCTACGAGGGTTGCCCAGAAAGTAATGTAACGATTTTTTTTCCTCAGCCGAAAACAATGCTACGAATGCGAAACGTTACGTATGTATTATCTGAAGTCTCCTGAGTGAGCGCGCCACATTTCCGTCATTTCCGACAGTTATCGTTGCTACAGGACAGTTTCAAAATGTCATCTATAGGTGTTGTATGTTACAAGCAACGTGTCGTCATTGAATTTCTCACTGCAGACAAAGAAACTGTGTGGAATATTCACAAGCGATTGTGCAATGTCTATGGAGTATCTGCTGTCGACAGAAGTACAGTTAGTCGCTGGACACGGAAAGTGAGGTCGTCAGATAGCGGTTGGGAGGAGCTCCACGATTTGCAGCGGTCGGGGAGACCATCCATGGCTGTCACACCTGACAAACCTGACCTAGCCCCCTCGGGCTTCCACTTGTTTGGGCCATTATGGGATGCCATCCGTAGAAGACATTTTGAGGACGATGAGGAGATGATTCACACGGTGAAGCACTGGCTCCGCCACCAGCACAAGGTTTGGAACTGACAGATCATACCAGCCCTTGTTGGATGGCAATAGAACGCGATGGAGATTATGTGGGAAAATAGGGTGTGTAGATAAAACAACATTCTTTCGTGTGTGTAATTCTCATTATGTTCAACAAAGAATTGTTGAAAAAATGCGGTGCATTACTTTCTGAGCAACCCTCGCACTTACAAGAACCATGTGGTTACAATTAAAGTGCAGTGACTCACGGTGGGAGAGTGTGGCCACTAAAACCCTCGTATGGCTCCGAAACTTCGTAGATATGCTAATGCGGTAATGCGTAAATGATCTACTCTGGAAGAGACGAGCCCCAATTTCGGTCACCGGATGCAAAGCTGACGCTATGCAGCATCTGGTCGACATCTTCGGTGCTTCTACTGAACGGCTTGTGTAAGTGGAGCTTACTAATCAAATCAAAATTATGCCTTTCTCGCTTATTTGTCCTTTTCTGTCCACGTTCTCTTCTAAATCCATAACGTATGGAAGACATACGTCTTTCTTCCATTCACAGCACCAGTTTGCACCTGTGACCAAAAATGGAACTAACTTTATTTTTCAGCGTAAATCGGTTCCGCATTAACGCATTAGAATATCTATTGAATTTCGCTGCCATACAATAATAATAGACCACACTGGACCTCTGTGATTAGCTGCACCTTAATTATAGCCACTTGATAAATCAGACTTGATAAACATTAATTTCTTTTTGCGATCTGAAGACTGATCTGATGCAGCTCTCCTCTGCATCAGTACTGCTACCACCATCGACCTGATCCTGTATACTGTTGTCAAACCTACGAGTTTTACCCTCCATCTGCTGCTACGGTCGCAGGTTCGAATCCTGCCTCGGGCATGGATGTGTGTGATGTCCTTACGTTAGTTAGGTTTAAGTAATTCTAAGTCTAGGGGACTGATGACCTCAGATGTTAAGTCCCATAGTGCTCAGAGCCATTTGAACCATTTTTTAGCCTCCATGCTCTGCTGTCCACAACCAAACTAACAACTCCACGATGCATCAGGTGTATCCAATCAGTCGATCCCTTCCTTTATTCAGGCAGGCTATCATGACGTACAATGGTTGGAACTTTGATGGTGGCAACTATTTATTTAGAGCTCATTCGAAACAGATATATATATATATCTAGTTTTACTGTCCTTCAAAATAGTCACCACCATTGTGTAAAACCCGTCGACAGTGATGTGGAAGCCGTAGGACACCCTTTGCAGCGTCAGTTATGTTGATAGTTCGAGTGGAGCTGTGTATTGCCCGATGAATCTCTATAACAGTTCTGAATAGAATGTCATGAAGTGCTTCCATCATTTTAGGAATCAAGTTGAAATCACAAGGGTGTAAGTACGGGGAGCGTGACGGGTGCGGTACAGCGCGTGCCAGCCCTACTGAATGAACATGTCAAGGCTTGTGCAATATATGCCCGAGCATTGTCCTACAAAATGATGGGCCTGTCCTGCATAACATGTCGCCGTTTATTTCACTAAACTTTTCATTTTTGGAACACAGCCTACGATTAGGTGAGAAACGTGTATCTGTTATGTATTTTTGGCGCTATTCGAGGCCCTATTGTGAAAAACTTACGATTCAAAGTATTAGCAAACACTGGACACTACTTTCTCCCATCTTTCGAGCAGCATATGAATCCCGCGGCCGAAGAACTTGGCGTCTTTTGAGGAGGTTCATGAGTCGATCCAATTTTTGGCACTAGTTAGTATGACTGGAAGTGCTGGCCACTCAGGATGTGTGTCACTTACCGAAATCGGAGTGAGTAATGTATGGAGAAAATGGCGCAAGAGATACGACTCCCATTTCAACGTTTCCAAGTATATTTTGATGGGTTTTGCGACATGGGGTAGAGCATTAGCCTGCTAAAAAATCACGTTTTCATGTCTGTCGCTGCTTTGTGACCGTTTGTCTTTCAGTACTCGGCTCAAACCTATCAGTTGCTTTCGATAACTATCTCCTGTGATTATTTCCATCGATTTCGGTTTCTTTTCTCTTCCACCGCCACGCTCGTCTTGGACGTCGAAATCACCGTTCTTGAAGCGTTGAGACCATTCTCTGCAAGTTCTTTCACTAACAGGTGCCTCAAAATAGATCTTATCCAGCATTTTATGAGCTTCAGCCCCAGGGTCCTCCATAAAGCAGAAAATTGAGATTTCCCGCAAATGACGGAAACTTGGCTCGTAAGCTGACATATTCAATCGAGAATAACTTTATGATGCAATCACAAATCGACTAGTATTTCAATGGCATTATGTCTACAAATGTCTGAGATTATTGTAAGGCATTTACGATCTACCACTTGCACCACCACGTGCCGCTACTGCCATCTACTGCAAAACGGCGGAAGCAAAATTATAGACGTAATATGAGTCGTAAAAAATACTTGCCACTATACTATTACGGTTCAACCCTCACATTTTCAAGAAATACGGAGGTGCTAATACGTTTGCAATCTGTAGGAACTTGACGCTCATATTAAGACCTTCAGTACATAGTGTTCTATCACAGAGGAACAAGGCTCACAAACGGAACATAAATGAAATATTAGTTAAGTACAAAGTATTTGACTTCTGAGTTAACTATGAGCCCCTCACCATAGACTCTTTACAAGTAAGTTTACTATCCGAACAACTCCATGACTGACACATTTCACATCTAAGTCGTAAGAAGAAAAACATATCTCAAACATCTATGTGTGTTTCTAGCCTCGTTGCTGACGCTGTAAATGTTAAAAATAATCTTCCTAAATTAAAACGAAAATTAGTCACTTTATTAGACCTGGTAAACGTGTACTATCGTATTGTTATTCAACACAGCACAAGAAGCGCGAAGCATAAAACAACTACCACCGTCATAACACAGCAAAATGTCTTGCCGAGAACCCGAGAAAATTCTGGTCCCACGTAAAATCGCTAAGCGGTTTAAAGCTTCTACTCAGTCACTCGTTGACCAGTCTTCTATGGCAGTAGAAGAGAGCAAAAGAAATGCCGAAGTTTTAAATTACTAATTTAATAAATTGTTCACGCAGAGGAGTCGTACTAATTTACCGTCGTTTAGTTATCACACAGACTCCGGTATGGAGGACATAGTAATAGGCATCCCTGCTGCAGAGAAACAACTTAAGTCGCCGGATTCGGATGGAATCCCATTTCGATTTTACAAGAAGAACTATGCGGAACTGGTCCCTTACCTACCGTCAACGAAAACTTATAATCTTGGTTGTCACAAATTCTTAGCTGTTTAAGGCTGAGTAACAAGTTCACTGTTATTGTTCTACTGGTTTCAGATTATGTTATACTGATTTCACACTATTTCTGAAGTTGTAGTTAGGGTGGGACCTGAGAGCACAGCGTAAATCGCTGCGAGTGAAACGTGCACCAAAGATGTTTTCAATAACTTTCTTTGTAAACGTTTTGCTGTTTTTTCGTAATACATCACGATTTCAGGTGTGGTAGTTAGGCTTGGTCCAAATAGGTCAGCTTAAATTGCAGCGAGTGAACTAACATACCAACTAACTTCATTAACGAATCACAAGAAATTACGAGCGAGCAATGTGACCGGCTACCAATATCTGACCCGTGATTCGTTCTGTTCACTTTCCATCATTCATCACGCAAACCGTTACCTCATGCAGCAGTCGTAATATACACTCCTGGAAATTGAAATAAGAACACCGTGAATTCATTGTCCCAGGAAGGGGAAACTTCATTGACACATTCCTGGGGTCAGATACATCACATGATCACACTGACAGAACCACAGGCACATAGACACAGGCAACAGAGCATGCACAATGTCGGCACTAGTACAGTGTATATCCACCTTTCGCAGCAATGCAGGCTGCTATTCTCCCATGGAGACGATCGTAGAGATGCTGGATGTAGTCCTGTGGAACGGCTTGCCATGCCATTTCCACCTGGCGCCTCAGTTGGACCAGCGTTCGTGCTGGACGTGCAGACCGCGTGAGACGACGCTTCATCCAGTCCCAAACATGCTCAATGGGGGACAGATCCGGAGATCTTGCTGGCCAGGGTAGTTGACTTACACCTTCTAGAGCACGTTGGGTGGCACGGGATACATGCGGACGTGCATTGTCCTGTTGGAACAGCAAGTTCCCTTGCCGGTCTAGGAATGGTAGAACGATGGGTTCGATGACGGTTTGGATGTACCGTGCACTATTCAGTGTCCCCTCGACGATCACCAGTGGTGTACGGCCAGTGTAGGAGATCGCTCCCCACACCATGATGCCGGGTGTTGGCCCTGTGTGCCTCGGTCGTATGCAGTCCTGAGTGTGGCGCTCAGCTGCACGGCGCCAAACACGCATACGACCATCATTGGCACCAAGGCAGAAGCGACTCTCATCGCTGAAGACGACACGTCTCCATTCGTCCCTCCATTCACGCCTGTCGCGACACCACTGGAGGCGGGCTGCACGATGTTGGGGCGTGAGCGGAAGACGGCCTAACGGTGTGCGGGACCGTAGCCCAGCTTCATGGAGACGGTTGCGAATGGTCCTCGCCGATACCCCAGGAGCAACAGTGTCCCTAATTTGCTGGGAAGTGGCGGTGCGGTCCCCTACGGCACTGCGTAGGATCCTACGGTCTTGGCGTGCATCCGTGCGTCGCTGCGGTCCGGTCCCAGGTCGACGGGCACGTGCACCTTCCGCCGACCACTGGCGACAACATCGATGTACTGTGGAGACCTCACGCCCCACGTGCTGAGCAATTCGGCGGTACGTCCACCCGGCCTCCCGCATGCCCACTATACGCCCTCGCTCAAAGTCCGTCAACTGCACATACGGTTCACGTCCACGCTGTCGCGGCATGCTACCAGTGTTAAAGACTGCGATGGAACTCCGTATGCCACGGCAAACTGGCTGACACTGAAGGCGGCGGTGCACAAATGCTGCGCAGCTAGCGCCATTCGACGGCCAACACTGCGGTTCCTGGTGTGTCCGCTGTGCCGTGCGTGTGATCATTGCTTGTACAGCCCTCTCGCAGTGTCCGGAGCAAGTATGGTGGGTCTGACACACCGGTGTCAATGTGTTCTTTTTTCCATTTCCAGGAGTGTATGTTACTAGTGCCTCAAGGTAATATCTTCTCTTCAGCGTTGTCGGGGAAAAATTTTAAATAAAGCCAACGGACATTCTATACTTACTTGATTCTGTAGGCTGTTCTCAGAGGTGGAGATAACTTCCTGTGAACGTCTGATTCTAAATACGGGTACATGTGGAACAGTAGATCCTTTTTGTTTTACCTGTGCCCGGGAACCTGCGCCGAGAAGCTTCGTCGTAAGAGTAGTACATGGAACTATGCGTAACCATGGAAATGCCGAGCATTCAGAAGCCGGCGCCGCTGGCATTCTTGCGGTGGAAAGAGCTATTCGGAATACAAGCAGGCGAGTATGTCTCACACATTCCGCGAAACCTACTTAAATCTCTGCGGCAGGGATAATTACGGACGTATTTATCAATAAACGATTTGCGTGCAATTTATGCCACATACACAAAGCTAAATCTTTGATGCTGGTACTCTACATTGCTTTCATCTATAAAGACGACTATATTTGACGACACTGTCATTGACACGTTGTTGCAACAGTGTCCGTGTGCTTCTGCATCTACAGCTCCATATACGAGGGCAGTTCAATAAGTAATGCAACACATTTTTTTTCTGAAACAGGGGTTGTTTTATTCAGCATTGAAATACACCAGGTTATTCCCCAATCTTTTAGCTACACAACACTATTTTTCAACGTAATCTCCATTCAATGCTACGGCCTTACGCCACCTTGAAATGAGGGCCTGTATGCCTGCGCGGTACCATTCCACTGGTCGATGTCGGAGCCAACGTCGTACTGCATCAATAACTTCTTCATCATCCGCGTAGTGCGTCCCACGGATTGCGTTCTTCATTGGGCCAAACATATGGAAATCCGACGGTGCGAGATCGGGGCTGTAGGGTACATGAGGAAGAACAGTCCACTGAAGTTTTGTGAGCTCCTCTCGGGTGCGAAGACTTGTGTGAGGGCTTGCGTTGTCATGGAGAAGGAGAAGTTCTTTCTGATTTTTGTGCCTACGAACACGCTGAAGTCGTTTCTTCAATTTCTGAAGAGTAACACAATACACTTCAGAGTTGATCGTTTGACCATGGGGAAGGACATCGAACAGAATAACCCCTTCAGCGTCCCAGAAGACTGTATCCGTGACTTTACCGGCTGAGGGTATGGCTTTAAACTTTTTCTTGGTAGGGGAGTGGGTGTGGCGCCACTCCATTGATTGCCGTTTTGTTTCAGGTTCGAAGTGATGAACCCATGTTTCATCGCCTGTAACAATCTTTGGCAAGAAATTGTCACCCTCAGCCACATGACGAGCAAGCAATTCCGCACAGACGGTTCTCCTTTGCTCTTTATGGTGTTCGGTTAGACAACGAGGGACCCAGCGGGAACAAACCTTTGAATATCCCAACTGGTGAACAATTGTGACAGCACTACCAACAGAGATGTCAAGTTGAGCACTGAGTTGTTTGATGGTGATCCGTCGATCATCTCGAACGAGTGTGTTCGCACGCTCCGCCATTGCAGGAGTCACAGCTGTGCACGGCCGGCCCGCACGCGGGAGATCAGACAGTCTTGCTTGACCTTGCGGCGATGATGACACACGCTTTGCCCAACGACTCACCGTGCTTTTGTCCACTGCCAGATCACCGTAGACATTCTGCAAGCGCCTATGAATATCTGAGATGCCCTGGTTTTCCGCCAAAAGAAACTCGATCACTGCCCGTTGTTTGCAACGCACATCCGTTACAGACGCCATTTTAACAGCTCCGTACAGCGCTGCCACCTGTCGGAAGTCAATGAAACTATACGAGACGAACGGGAATGTTTGAAAATATTCCACTAGAAGTTTTCGGTTTTTTCAACCAAAATTGGCCGAGAAAAAAAATGTGTTGCATTACTTATTGAACTGCCCTCGTATATCTACATCTGTAGTATACAAACCCGTATGCGGTGCGTGGCCGAATGCTGAGGATTCGTTTGGCGTAACCAGAAATCTAATTAAGATTCTTGTGGTTACAAGGCAATGACCTAATTACTGGTCTCCCCCTGCTTGAGAGCCACGGTTAGATCTGCCTTAATTTGTGACTGTGATCTATCATCTTTCACATTTTATGCATCTGACATCAGTGTCGTCCAGTTTTGAAAAACTTCGTAGCATTTATAGTTCAGACACATTGTTTCTATCATCTTCTCATTTTTATTTAGTTCGTGTCACAAGCAGTACATGTGTTCTTAATATGAACTCACTACTACAAGAAAGAAAATGCGAAAATACAGCTTCCCGCGCCCGGGTTCCCGGGTTCGATTCCCGGCGGGGTCAGAGATTTTCTCTGCCTCGTGATGACTGGGTGTTGTGTGCTGTCCTTAGGTTAGTCAGGTTCAAGTAGTTCAAAGTTCTAGGGGACTGATGACCATAGTCCCATAGTGCTCAGAGCCATTTCAACCATTTTTCGAAAATAGAAATAAAAATTCCTCTTATGAAATTTATCATCTGAGGTCATCAGTCGCCTAGAACTTAGAACTAATTAAACCTAACTAACCTAAGGACAGCACACACATCCATGCCCGAGGCAGGATTCGAACCTACGACCGTAGCAGTCGCGCGGTTCCAGACTGAAGCGCCTAGAACCGCTAGGTCACAACTGCCGGCGCATTCGTATCCTCTTCGAACTGTTTCTCATCTCCACTGAATAACAAAGAGACAAGACGTGTCTCAACCATATTAAAATGTTATACACGTGCACAGTTGCACCTGTCTTTTACTGAAAACTAGCTAAAAATGGGGTGTGAATTCTTAAGGGACCAAACTTCTGAGGTCATCAGACCCTAGACTTACACACTACTTAAACTAACTTATGCTAAGAACAACACACACACCCGTGCCCGAGGGAGGACTCGAACCACCGGCAGGAGGGGACGCGCAGTCCGTGCATGGCGCCTCAAACCGCGCGGCCACTCCGCGAGGCGAAAACCAGATGACAAAGCCAGAACTGTCCGTGTATTCATTTCGCCAACTCCAAATTAGAAACGAAAACATAAAATGTACTGTGTTTGTATTGTAATATCGAGAAAATTTCATTTCCATGTATTTCTTAGAACACCTTTGAAATGCAAAATGTACAAATGTAAAAGTACAGTATCCACACGAAGAAACAGAGCATGCAAAATACAAATTCTCAGTAATTTTTGTGCCGGCCGGAGTGGCCGTGCGGTTCTAGGCGCTGCAGTCTGGAGCCGAGCGACCGCTACGGTTGCAAGTTCGAATCCTGCCTCGGGCGTGGATGTGTGTGATGTCCTTAGGTTAATTAGGTTTAATTAGTTCTAAGTTCTAGGCGACTGATGACCTCAGAAGTTAAGTCACATAATGCTCAGAGCCATTTTTTTGTAATTTTTGTTTAACTTAGAAATTGATTATGACCACTATTTCTACTTACATTTCCAGAAGCTACGATGAATAACGATAGTAGCAAAGAAGGAGTATATTTAAAGTTGACGCATGAGGCAGTTTTTCAGGCATCTCATTACTTATGACATCATATCCCCCTAACTATGATATGTGGGCCGTTCCTACTCCAACAGCGCTTGTTGCCTGACGGTAAGGGACACGTATACCAAGTTTGGCTCAAATCAGTCAACTTTTACAGAATCTATAGGTTTGTGCATATTTTTTTACTAGCGACGGTGAATGATAGCAGCAAAAAGGCAAACGTTGAACACAGGAAACCGATTTGATAGAGAAAAATAAGAGAATGCTATTTAGTTTACGCAGTAAATACTATAAAATATGTTATGTTTGTTGCCACGTGAATAACACACCAAACGTACATTGAACATGATTGCAGATAACGATTCAGAGGGAAAGAAAGTAGCAGTTAACATTTACAGGTTCCACTGCATGTTCGCGACATCCTTACTCCCATTCTGGTCGTTATGAAAGAGGTAAAACACTAAGCCATGTCCCTACTTGCGTATGTTGGCCTTATAACTGAAGTACTAAAAGCCAGTTTTTACTTACTCTTAAAATATATAACGAGCCCAAAAGCAAGTGAAAATGCTTTTAAGACCAGGATGCCTGTAAAATAACGGTGCTTGAAAATGATCTTACATTCATTTATGTATGTAGGCTGTCGTCTACAGTTAGCACCAGTGCCAGCAATTATAAAATTTAATAGAAGAAGGTGTTGGTTTTCTTGAAGTGTGCTACAAGTTTTTCGCCCAAAATCTGAGGGTTTCTCATTGATCAATGGGTAGACGCATCTTGAGAAGTATCCGGAGAGACTGGACAACACAGAAATGGATAAGAGTGCAGAACCGCTTTTTATTGTAATGAAATTAAAGTGGAGGTCGGCGGGTCACGTAGCCAGCAAATGGTAGATAGTTGGACAAAGGATGGGAGAGCTTGGTGGATGCCAGAGCTACATTAACGTCACCACTGCGAATGTTCGACCTCAACGTGCAGTAACTGCTCACAGACGGCAGGTGATAGCCTTAACAATGGAGGCTACACAAAGCGTGTCGGGGAACGAGGGGAACAGTGCAGTCGCTTTCGTACTGCGTTGCTTCGCCAACAGTTTACCCGGACCTTTCCTCCTTTAGTTTTTTGCCTCCCAGGTTTTGTGATGGTGCCGTTGTATCGACCGTCATGACCTGTTTTTAATGTCAGAATACGCGATCTGGTTTCCATGACACATCTGCTAAGGGGCCAACGAATTACCGGCGTGGAGGATTTTCTGTGTATTAAATGCATTAAAACTGTTCCAGAAAACTGTAATTGCCCGAGTTACGACGCAACTGACGTGACCGGTGGAGTGACAGTAAATTGTCTTCGGCAGGAACCTTACGACAGCGAGGCAATAATGCAGTGGTAGTCAAGGAACGTCCGACTGCGCCCGTGGTCATCTGAAAATATTGTTAAAAAGTCAGTCTTGACTTGTCTTGAAAAACGACTTGCATTGTTTTGACAGTAGCGCTTAACTCGATTGGAATTGGAATTGGAATATTACTGAAAGTCGAGGTATTACGGCGCGAGGACCTGGAAGAGCAGCTGAACGGAATGGACAGTGTTTTGAAAGGAGGATATAAGATTAACATCAAGAAAAGCAAAACGAG
Source organism: Schistocerca nitens (assembly GCF_023898315.1). Taxonomy (NCBI): domain Eukaryota; kingdom Metazoa; phylum Arthropoda; class Insecta; order Orthoptera; family Acrididae; genus Schistocerca; species Schistocerca nitens. The sequence goes on along the minus strand of NC_064615.1, from coordinate 978,694,194 downwards.
GATAATGGAATGTAGTCGAATTAAATCGGGTGATTCAGAGGTATTAAATTAGGAAATGAGACGCTTAAAGTAGTAAATGAGGGCCGCGCGGAATTAGCCGAGCGGTCTGAGGGGCTGTAGTCATGGACTGTGCGGCTGGTCCCGGTGGAGGTTCGAGTCCTCCCTCGGGCATGGGTTTCTGTGTTTGTCCTTAGGATGATTTAGGTTAAGTAGTGTGTAAGCTTAGGGAATGATGACCTTAGCAGTTAAGTCCAATAAGATTTCACACTTTTTTTTTTTTAGTAAATGAGTTTTGCTATTTGGCAAGCAAAATAACTGACGACGGTCGAAGTAGAGAGTATATAAAATGTAGACTGGCAATGGCAAGGAAAACGTTTCTGCAGGAGAGAAATTTGTTAACATGGATTTAAGTGTCAGGAAGTCGTTTCTGAAAGTATTTGTATGGAGTGTGGCCATGTATGGAAGTGAAACGTGGAGGATAAATAATTTGGACAAGAAGAGAATAGAAGCTTTCAAAATGTGGTGCTACAGAAGAATGCTAGAGATTAGATGGGTAGATCACATAACTGATGAGGAGGTATTGAATAGAATTAGGGAGAAGAGATATTTGTGTCACACCTTGACTAGAAGAAGGGATCGGTTGGTAGGACATGTTCTGAGGAATCAAGGGATCACCAGTTTAGTATTGGAGGGCAGCGTGGAGGGTAAAAATCGTAAAGGGAGGCCAATAGATGAATACACTAAGCAGATTCAGAAAGATGTAGTTTGCAGTAGGTACTGGGAGATGAAGAAGCTTGCACAGGATAGAGTATCATGGAGAGCTGCATCAAACCAGTATCTGGAATGAAGACCACAACAACAACATCCACTGATGAGCCAAAACATTAAGACCATACATACGTACGTACATACATACATTAATACTTGATCCTTAGATCATGAATACGGCATTTCGCAATGACATGGAACGTGTCACTTAAAAATAAGTTTTTTTTACACAAAAAATTATTACTTCATATTTGTTGAATGGAAGGAGTTGTCATTCAAAAATTCTTTTAATTTGTCATTTAATTTGCTTTTAAATGTTGGTTGGCTATCCGTCAGACTTTTAATGCTATTTGGCAAATGACCAAAGATTTTTTGTGGCAGCGTAACTCACCCTTTTCTGTGCCAAACTCACATTTAACCCAGTATAGTGAACATTATCCTTTCTTCTAGTGTCGTAGCTATGCACTTGGCTGTTATTTTTGAATTGGAATGGGTTATTACTAACAAATTTCACAAGTGAATACATCTATTGCGAGGGTACTGTGAATATTCCGAGTTCCTTAAATAAATGTTTGCAAGGTGATCTTAGGTGGGCTCCAGCTATTATTTTGATTACAAGCTTTTGTGCAATGAATACGTTTTCTCTTAAAGACGAATTATCCCAAAATACGATTCCATATGAAAGCAGTACTGAAAGTAGGCTCAACAGCTTGTTTGTCCGTCTTCGGAACGAAATACGTGGCTGGTTCTGCGTAGCAGGGATCCAACAGTTTGTTGGTAACTTTACGGAGGTATGTGCATTGGATGTCTACGCACAGGTCATGTAATTCGCGTAAATAACGGGTCGTTGATTTGCGTACGCGTGATGGCACCCGAGAGTGACCCAGATGGGTTCCGTAGGTTGTACATCAGGCAAATATGGTGGCCGAGAAATCAGCGTGAGTTCACTATAATGCTCCTCAAACTACTGTAGCACGGGTCTGGCTCCGGGACACGGACAGTTATACTGCCGAAGGTGACATCGCCGTCAGTTAAGACATCGAGCAAGAAGGGATGCAGGGTGTTCGCTGGTGTCAGCGTATCTTCGATTACTACCACAGGTAGCAGGAGAATTTCTCCCAATGGAGAATACCCCTCCGGCCGTAGTGGCCGTGCGGTTCTAGGCGCTACAGTCTGGAGCCGAGCGACCGCTACGGCCGCAGGTTCGAATCCTGCCCCGGGCATGGATGTGTGTGATGTCCTTAGGTTAGTTAGGTTTAATTAGTTCTAAGTTCTAGGCGACTGATGACCTCAGACGTTAAGTCGCATAGTGCTCAGAGACATTTTTTTGAGAATACCGCTCCCATCAGCCAGCGTCCGTGGCGCGCTGCGCGTTTCGAGACGCCGTTCACCTCCATGACGGCGTTTGTGGAGACGACCGTCCAGCAAGTCTAGCAAATATGTGTTTCACCCGAAAAGCCGACACGTTTCCACTGATCGAATCTCGATGGTTCCGTGCCCAGTGCAGTCGTAATTGATTTTGTCTTTGGGTTAACATGTGAACACGTAGGGGTGGTCTACAGCATAGCTCCATGTTCAACGATGTAGGATGAATGGTGTGCTCCGAAACATGTGCTTGCACCAGCATTTTGCTCTTTGTGCAGAGATGCAACATATCACCATCTGTCCTACTCTACAGAGCAGACAAGCCTCCGGACTTCACGTTAGTATGGGCTGTTGATGAATGAAGACCTAACCACTCAGGATAAGGAAAAGTCCCTCGATAGCTGGACGTCCAACCATTTAGCTCCTAATGGTAGTTTCGTTGTCCTTTTACCTATTTTCGTAGATGCTCACGATAGTTGCACGTGAACATTCGACCAGCTTCGCCATTTATGATTGCATATCTTCACTAGGGTGATCCCCCATCCGTGTCTACTCCGCTTACATACTTCTATTAGCGCATCACGTGCCTGCAACTCCACCAGGTGGCATCCAGCGTCGCGGTGGGCAGTGGTCATAATGTTTTGGCTCCTCGGCGAATGCATAAAAATGAAAAGACTATATCGCTATTAATTTATTGAAATTCTTGACTTGTGTTTGGTGGTGCAATTTATCGAGTGAATTTATTAACGTGCATGCTTGGGTGAAGTCTTCTATTGCGAAGGATGATTCGTTAATGTGTTTAAAATTATTTACGTCAAAGTAACAGACTGTTTAATTCTTGAAAGAGTGCGAAGTCAGACAATTGGGAAGAGTGTTCAGGGCTGATTATTTGAGATAGTAAACAAATAACTAGGGGGTGTATGTTTTTAGGCATTTCCGTGTAGCATTTACCTGAAATTATGACTCTAACAAGATGCATCCAAGTTCATATTGGCCCTTGATGAATTAAGGCCTAACCACTCACGATAAATCGAAGCCCATGTATAGCTCGAACGCCAAAATTAGTTTAAATACGAAATCTATAAAGAACAATTAAACACAAGAGACGAAGTTATCGTCTAGCTTATGAATAGTGCTGTCATCATAAAAGAACGCCGAGTCAACATAAAAAAAACTACACTTGGTTTTGTCATGGGAATTCGAAAGTGAATTGAAAGTCGGTTATGGAATTTATGGAAATCGACCTTGAACTTAATCATTTCCCTTTTCTTAACACCTTCTTTGAGTATTTGTTCCGGTTTCATTCTAACGGGTAACCAGTAAAAACTCGACACACGTTGCACGGAACTTTTTTTCTAGTTAGTCTATACTCCAATCTGCTAAAATATTTACTACTAGCTGACAAACTGGTATTTTCGCTTTCCCAGTTTTCTATTAGAAACGAAAACAAAAAATGAACTGTGTTTGTAGCGTAATATCGAAAAAATATCATTTCCATGTGTTCGGGAAAACACCTTCACCTTCGAAACTGTGCCATGGACTCGGCGTGAGATAATCACTATCTGTTTCTGTACGCTGTGGGCAGCTGCTTCGTGTGTATACGACGCGATTCTGTAAACGGCTTTATGCCAACGCCCCTTCGTAGTTCTATGAACGGCACTTATTTCTGCCTACAGCCATTTCCGCTTTGCAGATGAAAGCAGTCAAAAGCGCTGCCAGGTGTCAGGAATTTCCTTGAGTTGATTCGACTGTAGGATAATAGGAGTGTAGGAATAGTAAAGAATAAATGTATTAAGACTTTATGCATGATGCGGCATTTTTTCACGTATCTCTACGTTTATTTCTCCTGAACTACCTGTCTACAATAGCAGTTTTGCGTATGTACGTTCAGTGGCATATGCAAATATTGTCTGTGAAATATGTTGTGAACAGACTTAGTAGCAAAAGGGTAATAAATTTAAACGTCATGTAAAATGCAGCAGTTTCTCACGCATCTCGGTATTTATGGCGTCAGATCTATCGAGCAGTGTGTCGTGGTTCAAATGGTTCAAATGGCTCTGAGCACTATGGGACTTAACTGCTGTGGCCATCAGTCCCCTAGAACTTAGAACTACTTAAACCTAACATAAGGACATCACACATGCCCGAGGCAGGATTCGAACCTGCGACCGTAGCAGTCGCGCGGTTCCAGACTGTAGCGCCCAGTGTGTCGTGCAATAATGTAATTTTGTAGGGACATTCAGCGGCATATCTGGATACTGTCGGCAAAATGTGTTGCGGATAAAGTTGGTAGCAAAGGAATAATAATTTTGAATGTCATGCAAGTTTTCATACATCTCATTGTTTATGACATTGTATCTCCCCTAACTATAGTAGGTAGGTGGTTCTTGCCCCAACAGCGATTGTTGCCTGACAGTAACGAATTTCTGCACCAAGATTGGTTGAAAACGGTCCAGTGGTTTAGGAGCAGATGTGGAACATACACAAATAGACACGCACACATACACTGAAGAGCAAAAGAAACTGGTATACATGCCTAATATTGATTGGGGCCCCCGCGAGCATGCAGAAGTGCCACAGTACCACGTGGTATGCACTTAACTAATATCTGACATAGTGCTTAGTGTCGTGCAGTCATCAAGCGTACACTAGTGGGCCTTCGGCTTCAAAAGCCCATATCGATGATGTTTCGTTGAATGGTTCGCACACTAACACTTGTTGGTGACCCAGCATTGAAATCTGCAGCAATTTGCGAAGAGGTTGCACTTCTGTCACGTTGAACGATGCTCTTCAGTCGTCGTTGGTCCCGTTCTTGCAGAATCTTTTACCAGCCGCAGCGATGTCGGAGATCTGATGTTTCACCGGATTCCTCAGAATTATTCACGATACTCTCGTAAAATGGTCGTGCGGGAAAACCCCCACTTCATCGCTACCTAGGAAATGCTGTGTCCCATCGCTGTTCACCGACTATAACACCACGTTCAAACTCACTTAAATGTTGATAACCTGCCATTGCAGCAGCAGTAACCTATCAAACGGCCCTCACGTTTACCCGAGCGTTACGCCGGCACGGTAGCCCAGCGTGTTCGGTCAGAGGGTTTAGCTACCCTCTGTAATAAAAAAACTGAGTAAACGGAAAAACGAAAAACCTGAACGGGTGTCATCGGACGTCCACCACGAAGATTTAACGAACGATATAGAACAAAATGAGATAAAAAAAAGCGTTCTAACGCACGGCTTTCCGGAGCGAGAAGGAGCGGCTGGTCCCCGGCACGAATCCGCCCGGCAGACTTGTGTCGAGGTCCGGTGAGCCGGCCAGTCTGTGGATTGTTTTTAGGCGGTTTTCCATCTGCCTCGGCGAATGCGGACTGGTTCCCCTTATTCCACCTCAGCTACACTGTGTCAGGGAATGTTGCGCAAACAAGTTCTCCACGTACGCGTACACCCTGAGTTCGGTGTGGGGCGGCGGTGGGGTGAAGTGGACTGCGGTAGTCGTCGTGGGGTTGTGGACCACGCGGCTGCGGCGGGGATGGATCCTCTCCGTCGTTTCTAGGTCCCCGGTTAATATACAACCTATCTAACAACTGCACCAGACACTTGTCTTATATAGGCGTTGCCGACCAGCGCAGTATTCTGCCTGCTTACATATTTCTGTATTTGAACACGCATTCCTATAGAAGCTTCAAATTTTTCAAATAAATCTGAGCACTATGGGACTTAACCTCTGAGGTCATCAGTCCCCTAGAACTTAGAACTACTTAAACCTAACTAACCTAAGGTCATCACACATGTCCATGCCCGAGGCAGGATTCGAACCTGCGACCGCAGCGGTCGTGCGGCTCCAGACTGTAGCGCCTAGAACCGCTTGGCCACTTCGGCCCCTTATACAAGCTTCCTTGGTGCTCCAGCGTATATACATACATTTGTGTAATATGTATGCATTCCTTCTCATTCACCCTGCGAGGTGGGGAGACCCTAACGTATGGAAAATTGTAGAGGAGGCCTTTATCCGGAAATGGCTATGACGTGCGCCGCGCGGGGTAGCCGCGCGGTCTTGGGCACCTTTTCACGATGCGTGCGGTTCCCCACGTTGGAGGTTCGAGTCCTCCATCGGGCATGGATGTGTGTGTTGTCCATAGCGTAAGTTAGCTTTAAGTAGAGTGTAGGATTAGGGACCGATGACCTCAGCAGTTTGGTCCCATAATACCTTACCACTAATTTTCTATTTGCTACGACGTAATTCATAATGATGGTCCATCTCGTATGTATGGTAAGGCCAAAGATCGTCATCTGCAAAATTTCTTTTACTGGCTCCTGGTATTCTGATAGTACGACCGCTCTCTCCACCCTATTGCACAGAACTACTAAACGATGCGAAACTCAGAAGTGGAACTGGTTTATCCACGACATTCTCACAATTTCAGATGTTTTCTACGGAGACGGTTTTGTGGTCTGTTCAGATCAGCACCCGCCTGCCTCCAGGTACGTACTTCCGCGGTGTAAATACAGACCCATGTAGAACAAACCGCACTGAATGACGGAAATCACGCACAGACACCGCAGGCGCCACGGCGGCGCGTGGAAATGCGCGTAACCAGAATTGTGAGTCAGTACCACGCCGCCGCGTACTCGGGAATGGCGACGCGCCTCGAGAAAGTACGCGTCTTCTGTAATCCCGGTGGGTTACTCGGCAGGTGCGTCAGCTGCGGCACTTGGAAGCAGGTGCAGGGGCGACGCCGGCGGGCGAGGAGCAGGAAGTCCGTCTGATACGGTCCGCCGCCGTCACCAGGGAAACCGGGGCCACGTACCGCGCAGACTCACCGGAAGCGAAGCGGGCGGCTGGCGCTTGCGGTCCCCGCAACCTCCGGGCAACTGTTGCTCACGCAGCCGGCAGCGGCTAGCGGCCGCCCGTATCGTATGGAGTCACCTTTACACCAGAGCGAATGGGAAGCCAACACAAGCGAACAGGCATTCTCAGACAATTCGCCAGTGTTCAGTGCCATTCGCTTGTATCAGGGAACGAAAGAGAAAGCGAGATAGTGAGCGTAGCCCACGAATGCTGCGTTATTGTTCTTTAGCGCTCATAATCGGTACACAGGGTACAACACTATGAAGGGTGCACCAGGAGGAATTGTCAGTACACATGGATATGACACGAACATTAATCTGAATCAAATACATCACGTGAGATCCAGAGCTGTGATATGTATCATGTACACTACTGGCAATTAAAATTGCTACACCAGGAATAAATGCAGATGATAAACGGGTATTCATTGGACAAATATACTAGAACTGACATGTGATTACATTTTCACGCAATTTCGGTGCATAGATCCTGAGAAATCAGTACCCAGAACAACCACCTCTGGCCGTAATAATGGCCTTGATACGCCTGGGCATTGAGTCAAACAGAGCTTGGATGGCGTTTACAGGTACAGCTGCCCATGCAGCTTCAACACGATACCACAGATCATCAAGAGTATTGACTGGCGTGTTGTGACGAGCCAGTTGCTCGGCCACCATTGACCAGACGTTTTCAGTTGGTGAGCGATCTGGAGAATGTCCTGGCCAGGGCAGCAGTCGAACATTTTCTGTATCCAGAAAGGCCCGTACAGGACCTGCAACATGCGGCCGTGCATTATCCTGCTGAAATGTAGGGTTTCGCAGGGATCGAATGAAGGGTAGAGCCACGCGTCGTAACACATCTGAACTGTAATGTCCACTGTTCAAAGTGGCCTCAATGCGAACAAGAGGTGACCGAGATGTGTAACCAATGGCACTCCATACCATCACGCCGGCTGATACGCCAGTATGGCGATGACGAATGCACGCTTCCAGTGTGCGTTCACCGCGATGTCGCCAAACACGGATGCGACCATCGTGATGCTGTAAACAGAACCTGGATTCATCCGAAAAAATGAGGTTTTGCCATTCGTGCACCCAGGTTCGTCGTTGAGTACACCATCGCAGGCGCTCCTGTCTGTGATGCAGCGTCAAGGGTAACCGCAGCCGTGGTCTCCGAGCTGATACTCCATGTTGCTGCAAACGTCGGCGAACTGTTCGTGCAGATGGTTATTGTCTTGCAAACGTCCCCATCTGTTGACTCAGGGATCGAGACGTGGCTGCACGATCCGCTACAGCCATGCGGATAACATGCCTGTCATCTCGACTGCTAGTGATTCGAGGCCGTTGGGATCCAGCTCGGCGTTCCGTATTACCCTAATGAACCCACCGATTCCATATTCTGCTAACAGTCATTGGATCTCGACCATCGCGAGCAGCAATGTCGCGATACGATAAACCGCCATCGCGATAGGCTACAATCCGACCTTTATCAAAGTCGGAAACGTGATGGTACGCATTTCTCCTCCTTGCACGAGGCATCACAACAACGTTTCACCAGGCAACGCCGGTCAACTGCTGTTTGTGTATGAGAAATCTGTTGGAAACTTTCCTCATGTCAGCACGTTGTAGGTGTCGCCACCGACGCCAACCTTGTGCGAATGCTCTGAAAAGCTATTCATTTGCATATCGCAGCATCTTCCTCCTGTCGGTTAAATTTCGCGTCTGTAGCACGTCATCTTCGTGGTGTAGCAATTTTAATGGCCAGTAGTGTAAATTGAAGGTGGAGGATGGAGAAAGGAAAGGAAATGAAAGGAAAGGAAAGGAAAGGAAAGGAAAGGAAAGGAAAGGAAAGGAAAGAGAAGAAACTATTGACAACAGCTGCATCAGGACTTTAAGCGGAACCAGAGGTGCTGAGCAAAAATATGTGCCGGACTGGGATTCGAACCCGGAATCTCCTGCTTACAAGGCAGTTGTGTTCAACTCTGCACCAGCAGGACACAATTTTATTACAACTGGCTATCTCAGCACACCCTCGGCCGACCCACATCCCCACCTGGTTCCACCTATCTCAGTCCCCATCCATGTCCTCAATGCTCGCTACTTTGAGATTCCCGCAGGAGGTCGAACATAATTGTGCATCCGCACATGTCCAAAAGAACGAACGCCATGGACCCATATAAATGATTCGTCTCGATGGGCAATGTATCCACCACCTTCGGTACGGCTGCTCAATTACGTTCGACCTCTTGCAGGAATCCCAAAGTAGTGAGCATGGAGGACATGAATGTGCACTGCGAATAGGTGGCGTTTAGGTGCGAAAGTGGGTCGGCCGAGAAGAGTGGCGAGATAGCCCGCTTAGTTGCGATGAGCGCTCTCTGGGTGGCGCAGTGGATAACGCAAATGTCTAGTAAGCAGGAGGCCCTGGGTTCGAATCCAGATCCCGCACGCGTTTTCACTTGTCGCCGCTCACTCCACATAAAGTCCCTGTGCAGTTGACATTAACGGTATCTCCCCTTCCCTTTCCTTTCCTTTGCTTTCCTTTATCTGCCTCCACCTTCAGTTTACGTAACAGCAACATACTGTGTAAGTAGGCTGTTAAGGTTTTTACAGGGTGTTTCAAAAATGACCGGTATATTTGAAACGGCAATACAAACTAAACGAGCAGCGATAGAAATACACCGTTTGTTGCAATAAGCTTGGGACAACAGTACATTTTCAGGCAGACAAACTTTCGAAATTACAGTAGTTACAATTGTCAACAACAGATGGCGCTGCGGTCTGGGAAACTCTATAGTACGATATTTTCCACATATCCACCATGTGTAGCAATAATATGGCGTAGTCTCTGAATTAAATTACCCGAAACCTTTGACAACGTGTCGGGCGGAATGGCTTCACATGCAGATGAGATGTACTGCTTGAGCTGTTCAATTGTTTCTGGATTCTGGCGGTACACCTGGTCTTTCACGTGTCCCCACAGAAAGAAGTCACAGGGGTTCATGTCTGGCGAATAGGGAGGCCAATCCACGCCACCTCCTGTATGTTTCGGATAGCCCAAAGCAATCACACGATCATCGAAATATTCATTCAGGAAATAAAGACGGCCGTGCGATGTGGCCGGGCACCATCTTGCGTAAACCACGAGGTGTTCGCAGTGTCGTCTAAGGCAGTTTGTACCGCCACAAATTCACGAAGAATGTCCAGATAGCGAGATGCAGTAATCGTTTCGGATCTGAAAAATGGGCCAATGATTCCTTTGGACGAAATGGCGGCCCAGACCAGTACTTTTTGAGGATGCAGGGACGATGGGACTGCAACATGGGGCTTTTCGGTTCCCCATATGCGCCAGTTCTGTTTATTGACGAAGCCGTCCAGGTAAAAATAAGCTTCGTCAGTAAACCAAATGCTGCCCACATGCATATCGCCGTCATCAATCCTGTGCACTATATCGTTAGCGAATGTCTCTCGTGCAGCAATGGTAGCGGCGCTGAGGGGTTGCCGCGTTTGAATTTTGTATGGATAGAGGTGTAAACTCTGGCGCATGAGACGATACGTGGACGTTGGCGTCATTTGGACCGCAGCTGCAACACGGCAAACGGAAACCCGAGGCCGCTGGTGGATCACCTGCTGCACTAGCTGCGCGTTGCCCTCTGTGGTTGCCGTACGCGGTCGCCCTACCTTTCCAGCACGTTCATCCGTCACGTTCCCAGTCCGTTGAAATTTTTCAAACAGATCCTTTATTGTATCGCTTTTCGGTCCTTTGGTTACATTAAACCTCTGTTGAAAACTTCGTCTTGTTGCAACAACACTGTGTTCTAGGCGGTGGAATTCCAACACCAGAAAAATCCTCTGTTCTAAGGAATAAACCATGTTGTCCACAGCACACTTGCACATTGTGAACAGCACACGCTTACAGCAGAAAGACTACGTACAGAATGGCGCACCCACAGACTGCGTTGTCTTCTATATCTTTCACATCACTTGCAGCGCCATCTGTTGTTGAAAACTGTAACTACTGTAATTTCGAAAGTTTGTCCGCCTGAAAATGTACTGTTGTCCCAAGCATATTGCAACAAACGGTGTATTTCTATCGCTGCTCGTTTAGTTTTTATTGCCGTTTCAAATATACCGGTCATTTTTGAAACACCCTGTATGTTGGTAACGCCACGCGGCGCTCTGTATGAAAATCATTGACTGTGCTGTGTGCATTCTGCGTCTGGTTTGCATTGTTGGAATATTTGCTATTGTAGTGTTGGGCAGTTGGCTATGAATACCGCGTAGCGTTGCGCAGTTGGAGGTGAGCCGCCAGCACTGGTGGATGTGGGAAGAGAGATGGCAGACTTTTGAGAGTGGACGATCTGGACGTATGTCCGCCAGAAAAACGAAATTTGTAAGACTGGATGTCATGAAAAAAATGGCTCTGAGCATTATGGGTCTTAACTGCTGAGGTCATCAGTCCCCTAGAACTTAGAACTACTTAAACCTAACTAACCTAAGGACATCACACACATCCATGCCCGAGGCACGATTCGAACCTGCGACCGTTGCTGTCGCGCGGTTCCAGACTGTAGCGCCTAGAACCGCTCGGTCACCCCGGCCGGCGGATGTCATGAACTGATATATATATATTATGACGTTTGAATGCTATTAAGCTGAATACATTGTTCGATCTCTATCAAAATCTTTCATTTGCTAACTATGCCTATCAGTAGTTAGTGCCTTCAGTAGTTTGAATCTTTTATTTAGCTGGCAGTATTGGCGCTCGCTGTATTCCAATAGTTCGAGTAACGAAGATTTTGTGAGGTAAGTGATTCATGAAAGGTATAGGTTAATGTTAGTCAGGGACACTCTTTTGTAGGGATGATTGAAAGTCAGATTGCGTTGGGCTAAAAATATTGTGTGTCAGTTTAGTGTTGATCAGAATAGGTAAAGAGCGAAATGTCTGAGTACGGTCAGTTCTGCTCAGCTGTTTGAAAATCAAATAACGTAGAGGTTTACTAGCACAGTCATTTATAAACTTTTCTAAGGGGTTGCTTCAATTATTGAAGTGGTGCAGCGTAGTCGTACCACCAGCACATGGCGACCTTGTGTGCATATCATTGTCCCTCTAACACGTTTATGGCGAACATAAACCCTAGCTCGCTAAAGTGGGGAAAAATGTGACTCTGTTAGCGCAAGAGTGTAAATTTTGCTACTCTGTAGTTTATTCAAAAGGAGTCATAATTTATAGAAGTTCATGCACTAGTTAAGTACAATTATAATGTTGCCAGTGGTACGTCACATACAAAATAAGTACAAAATGTCCTGTTTTACACCCTATACTGACTTTACCAGATGGGTGGAAACCACAAATTGGTACCAACTTCAATAGTAAATTTTACAAGGGTTTTGTGACCTAAGGGTAATAATAGGCGGAAAAGTTTCACATACAGCGTGTGCACAATCTTCATATTTGTGACAACGACTCACAAGGGAACCTCCGCATCGCACCCCCCTCAGATTTAGTTAAAAGTTGGCACAGTGGATAGGCCTTGAAAAACTGAACACAGATCAATCGAGATAACAGGAAGAAGTTGTGTGGAACTATAAAAAAAGAAGCAAAATATACAAAGTGAGTAGTCCAATAGCAAGATAGGCAACATCAAGGATAATATGAGCGCCGTGGTCCCGTGGTTAGCGTGACCACCTGCGGAACGAGAGGTCCTTGGTTCAAGTCTACCTTCGAGTGAAAAGTTTAATTTTTTGTTTTCAGACAATTATCAAAGTTCAGGTATTCACACATAATCAACTTCGCTCTCCAAAATTCCAGGACATGTTCAAATTTGCTTCGACATATGGAGGATTTGACGGTCAACACAAGGAAAAATTTGAAAACGTCAAAAACATATGTTTCGACAGAGCACAGGGAAAACTGTGAAACTGTTGCATTCATTTGTTGCAGTTTATGTGACAAACTCTTATGTTTTCATCACTTTTTTGGGAGTGATTATCACATCCACAAGAAAACCTAAATCGGGCAAGACAGAAGAATCTTTTTACCCATTCGCCAAGTGTACAAGTTAGGTGGGTCGACAACATATTCCTGTCATGTGACGCACATGCCGTCACCAATGTCGTATAGAATATATCAGACGTGTTTTCCTGTAGAGGAATCGGTTGACCTATGACCTTGCGATCAAATGTTTTCGGTTCCCATTGGAGAGGCACGTCCTTCCGTCTACTAATCGCACGGTTTTGCGGTGCGGTTGCAAAACATACACTAAACTTATTACAGTGAACAGGGACGTCAATGAACGAACGGACAGATCATAACTTTGCGAAAATAAAAAAATTAAAATTTTTACTCGAGGTAAGACTTGAACCAATGTCCTCTCATTCCGCAGGCGTTCACGCTAACTACGGAACCACGGCGCTGCTGAGCGAAGATTATCCTTGGTGTAGCCTATCTCCGCATGGACTACTCAGTTTGTATATTTTGCTTTTTTTTTTTTTCATAGTTCCACACAACTTCTTCCTGTTTTCTCGATTGATCTGCGTTCAGTTTTTCAAGACCTATCCACTGTGCCAACTTATAACTAAATCTGAGGGGGGTGCGATGGGGAGGTTCCCTTGTCAGAACTTGAATTCTGTCACTAGTTAAACGGCAATCGTCATTTGCTTCAATTAATACTATTCACTGATCAAGCACATTTACATGGATGGGATCAACGACACACGTAATAACCATTGATGGTCGCAGGATCAACTCGCTACTGTGGAAATCAATTTCCAGTTCGTTTTTGATCAATGTTTAGTGCGGCACGATCGGTAATATTTTGATAGGTCCTGTCATTTTAGAAGAGTGAATAGCAGGAGAGAGTCACGCGGACGGCAATGTACTTCCAGTATGACGGAACCCTTCAACATTTTACCAGTCGCGCGATGGAATATCTCAACCCCACTTACCCTACTCGCTGAGCTGACTACTGCAGTACAATTAACTGTCCAACATGATCGCCAGACCTTACGCCTTAAGAATTTTGTTGATGGGACTGAATGAAATCTGTGGTGTGCAAACGAAAGAATGAATCCACAAGATGGACACTGATGGCTTCATTAGAGAACATGCAAAGGCACTTAGACAATCAACACAACATGTTCTCCCAAGAGGGCATAAATGCACTGAATGTGTTACAAATACGTATTTTTCCAACTGATGCTTTGTAAAACGCATGTTGTAATGTTTAGCAACTGTTGTACATGTGAAAATATGACAATGTATTTAATAATACAGAAAATAAATAACAATGTACTTCAAAGAGTCTCCTTAGTTCCTTCTTTCTTCCCTCGTAACATTCGCCACTTCTTCAAGAGCCAATCCTAGCCTCTCACGAGCAGCCATCCAATGACAAGTGTCGGTTCTCCTAGAGCGTCCTCCCACTTCTAAATAATTTTCCAAAATTACAACGTCAGACCAGGCTGACCAATGAAATTCCCGCATTTTCGTCCCCAGAGGCCTACAGCTAGAGAAAAGAATTTGTTTTGGCTCTGCCCTGTTTCTGCCTCAAAGGGGCACGTTACTGTGTCACAGCACGTTGTTTCGTACGACCCTCCTGATATTGCTATTGACGGGCCAGCTACAGGTATTTTTGGTGTGAGAATGTTGCAGTCTCGCACTTTCACAGTGAAGCGCCAAAGAAACTGGTATAGGCACGCATATTCAAATACAGAGATATGTAACAGGCAAAATACGGCACTGCGGTTGGCAACGCCTATATAAGACAAGTGTCTGGCACAGTTGTTAGATCGGTTACAGCTGCTACAATAGCAGGTCATCAAGATTTAAGTGAGTTTGAACATAGTGGTACACTCGGCGCACGAGCGATGGGACACAGTATCTTCGAGGTAGCGATGAAGTGCGGATTTTCCCGCACGACCATTTCATGAGAGTACCGTGAATATCAGGAATCCGGCGGAAATATCAAATCGCCGACACCGCTGCGGCCGGAAAAAGACCCTGCAAGAACGGGACCAACGACGACTGAAGAGAAACGTTCAACGTAACAGAAGTGCAACCCTTCCGCAAATTACTGCCGATTTCAATGCTGGACCATCACCAAGTGTCAGCGTGCGAACCATTCAACTAAACATCCTGTTATGGGCTTTCGGAGACGAAGGCACTCGTGTATCCTTGAGACTGCACGACGCAAAGCTTTAAGCTTCATTTGGGCCCGTCAAGTCCGACATTGGACTGTTGATGACTGGAAACATGTTGCCTGGTCGGGCGGTTCTCCTTTGAAATTGTATTGAGCTGATGGACGTGTACGGATATGGAGAGGACCTCATGAATCCTGGGATCCTGCATGTCAGCAGGGGATTCTTCAAGCTGGTGGAGGCTCAGTAATGGTGTGGGGCGTGTGCAGTTGGAGTGATATGGGACCCCTGATATGTCTAGATACGACTCTGACGGGTGACACCTACGTAATCATCCTGTCTGATTACCTGCATCCGTTCATGTCCGTTGTGCATTTCGACGGACTTGGGAAATTCCAGCAGGAGAATGTGACATCCCACACCTGCAGAAGTGCTGCTGAGTCGCTCCAGGAACACACTTCTGAGTTTACACACTTCCGCTGACCACCAAACTCCCCAGACATGAATATTATTGAGCATATCTGGGATGCCTTGCAACGTGCTGTTCGGAAGAGATCTCAACCCCCTCGTACTCTTACGGATTTATAGGCAGTCCTGCAGGATTCCAGCACTACTTCAAACGTTAGTAGAGTCCATGCCACGTCGTGTTGCGGCACTTCTGCGTGCTCGGGTGGGCAGGTGTACCAGTTTCTTTGGCTCTTTAGAGTACACACACGTCGTCTGCCATGTTCTACCGAGAGCATAGAGCGATAAATACCTGTAGCTTTCGCAGAGCCTGCATAGTGTCCACCGGTATATTGGCGTCCTGTCGGCAGACTGGCGCCGTCTTCTCTGCATTCTCCGCCCAAGGCTCATTGCTGCCCGTCTTCCGGGACCTTTACTTTACTTTACAACGCCCGCACCGCAGAGAAAATTAGGAATTTGGGAGCGGCGGTCATTCCGTGTAGAATTCCAACGACTCCTCTGCGGCCGTCCAGACGGCTGCGGGGTCATTTGCAGCCTGCGCTGTCTCGGCTTGCGATGGGCGCCCCCACGCCCTGTCCACTACACACAAGAGCATTCGGCGAACGCTTTCTTACTAAGCGTCGGCGTAACCTTCCACAATCTCCGTCAAATTTATGATGCCCTTTGCCCCGCTTTGATCTGCTGCCTGTCCGTGAAATTGCCAGGGCAGCCAAAAGTAATTCTGAAGGAATAGAGGGCCTGCAACTATTTCATGCATTGGCAATCACAATCGGATAACCTTTCATAAAAATAACGGAATACACTATTTTCAAATCAAATTAATTCGATTTACATATCACTCTATACACTTTGCATCTCAGATACCGATAATGCGAAAGTCGATGAAACCGTCATTTTCCCCATCTTGCAGAGCACATGTCCCTATGAAGTTTTTGATTCAAATGATTGTTCCTATTACATCCCTGAATACTGACTACTCCTCCAGGGGCACCCTGTGTAGTTCAGGCCACGATGTAAAAACTTTGATAATCAGAAAGAATCATTTTGCATATAGAGTGCACTGTTTTTGAAGAAGTAAGCAAAATGCTGTAGGAAAAGAAGAATTTAAGTTTCTGAATTTATACATAAAAAACGTGAAGTGTGTGGAGGTAGTGAACTTAACATTGAACAGCAGTATCAGATTTCCTTGGCATCAGTCCTAAACTTTGCACATATGTCGGTTGACGCTTTTTCCTGGCTTCTCATTACAATTAGGAATTTAAAACTAGAATATTAATTACCGATAACATTATTAGCAGACATTTACCCTAGTCACAGTTCCGCATTTCTTTGTATCACAGATAGTTTCTGATGTCTGCAATGACGTATGCGAAGCACTGAGAGAAGTTTATTAAAGTACGTACAGGGAAGTTACTGTCAATAAAATATTATTAGTGATACGTCAAATAGAGGTACAATCTGTCACATAGGCTTCTTGACAAAATCAGCTCTACAGCTTGTTAGAGGGCACAAAGCGTGATGTCGGGTAAACCATTTTTATTTATCATCAAAGATCTCTAAGGTACCAATGATACGCCAGCCATCAAATTGCCGCCATCAGACGGTAAGCAACGAGAATGATCAGGAAATCGTATACTTCTAATTTTAATCAGCATACAGCATACAGATACAAATTCGGATTCTAGTGGATGTTCTACCTGTTGCACCTTTAATTATTTACATAGCAGCTAAAAAGTAAACGAAACTCCTCCCGCACAGGCCATGAATGCCCAAAGGCACCGACTGGCCGCCGTGTCATCCTCAGCCCACAGGCGTCAGTGGATGCAGATATGGAGGGGCATGTGGTCAGCACACCGCCCTCCCGGCCGTATGTTTCCGAGACCGGAGCCGCTACTTCTCAATCAAGTAGCTCCTCAGTTTGCCTCACAAGGGCTGAGTGCACCTTGCTTGCAAAGAGCGCTCGGCGGACCGGATGGTCACCCATCCAAACGCTAGCCCAGACCGACAGTGCTTAACTTCGCTGATCTGACGGGAACTCGTGTTACCACTGAGGAAAGGCCGTTGGCCTTACATACCAGCTGATTGTGTGTATGTGTATGAAGTTACATTGACATTCGATCACGTCTGCTGGGTGCTTCTCCTTTTTTTTCCATTTTTGGTAGGCAGTGTGTCTGTATTAGCCGACGGCAATGCAACTGGGAGTGAGGACGGTTCAGGCTGTTAATCCTCAGTTTTTATCGTGATACTTTACGAGGACAGGCTGAAACACTTGACAGTATATCCACAACTGTCTTGAAACAACTGACAGTGCCATGTATTTTCCTTAATCGTCACTGTACTTGTTTACTGTGACGTCACTCCGTGTTTCCTACAACGACCATGGGAGGCCAAGTGCCATATTATCGTGATCGGTTTATAAATTCAGGAGTATTTCTTCATAACGACATTTTGGTTCAAATGGCTCTGAGCACTATGGGACTTAACATCTGTGGTCATCAGTCCCATAGAACTTAGAACTACTTAAACTAACCTAAGGACATCACACACATCCATGCCCGCGACAGGATTCGAACCTGCGACCGTAGCGGTCGCCCGGTTCCAGACTGAGCGCCTAGAACCGCACGGCCACCGCCGCCGGCATAACGACATTGTAGCCTATGTGATTTCGATGATGAGTTTTGGCTATGTTTACAACTATCGTACGATTGTTCAGATGATTCAAATGGCTCTAAGCACTATGAGATTTAACATCTGAGGTCATCAGTCTCTTGGAGCTTAGAACTACTTAAACCTAACTAACCTAACGACATCACACACATCCATGGCTGAGGCAGGATTCGAACCTGCGACCGTAGCAGCAGCGCGGTTCCGGACTGAAGCGACTAGAACCGCTCGGCCCCAACGGCCGGCCTACGATTGTTCAGAATTGTTAATATTTTACTACCGCCTGGGGCTCAAAAATATAATAAGTGGAAAAAGAAAAAAATTAATCTTTTCGCACATATGATGTTAACTGACGAATGGCTTTCTTGCAGCTAGGGCCGTTGCTGTGTCTTCAACTGACAAATGGTAACAACTGTCACAGCAGTGAGTGCCGCGAGTACTTATATTTCGCTGTGGTATCACCAAGCACGATGGTCGTTCTGCCAGTGTGAAGAGGCGTGCGTATCGCAGGCTGTGGGTAAGGACATGGAAAAAGTTTCAATTCTTGTTGTATATAGTACTCTATCTCGATACGGATCTTCTTTAACGATCCTTTCGACTGGTAAATTTACTCGTCAGAATTAGCCAGCTGGTATCGTAAGAAATGATCCCACTATTGATTTATTATTTTTTATTAATTACAAAAAATTTTGACCGCATGACTCCGTTCCAGCACTTTCAACAATTGAACGCGCTGCCGCCAATACACCAGTAATTGAAGGAGCAGTGTACGTTGAGTGGCAGAGTGACTGTACGAAAACATTTATTACGCTTCGCGAACCGGAATCGCTGACTAGCGCTTTGGTAAACAAATAAACAACAATGAAGCGGACCATGATGTTGTTTGGTCCAAGTTTTAATTTTTTCGGCTTCTGAAAGAAATGTCCCAACTCCTTTTTCCATTGACACCAGGATCGCCGAACATAAACCGCACCGCAGGCTGGGACAGATGGAGAAATCGGCTGTGGTGGGCCACGTGCTACGTGAGACCGACCACGGAATAACATTCACCGACAGGGAAATACCCACTGTAGAGGAGAGTTACCACGCCCGCTAATTCAGAGAAGCCATACAAATCCACAAACATGACAACGTCTTCAATAGAAAGAGGAAAGCCTCAAGCGAAACAGATATTGGATTCTGGTGTTGCAGCGAATGATCTTTACAGGTAGCTGGGGGTGAACCACAGCGGAAATGACCAGGGAAAAACCATCAAACGCTGTCACGACATATATATATATAATCTCCGGCTGCGGGGTAGACTCCATTGACTAGTCCAGCATCAGCAGTGGGGGAGAGGGTGGATGGAGCTTTGGCAATGCCACCCACTGGTGCTGGCGAAATGTCGGAAAAAGCATCAAACGAACGCCGGCCGAATAACCCGAGGCAGAAGCCAACAGGCAATATGTTAACGAGTGGACACGAAAACTTCGATAATTTGTATCAGTGTCGTTACTTATCTATCTATATTTTTATGAGTAGGATGGTTTTCGTTCGGCACCGTGTCCCCAGCTCTGGATAGCTTTAAATGGGAACTCAGATTTCTTTGCTGTCGATTTGTACAGGCGTTTGACTTAAGGCTAATTTGTCGAAAACTGACATCTTGAGACCGTGGATGTGTACAAAGTATTGGTTGATTTTTCAAAGAAGAAGACAGAAACCAGCCACTATCGATAATGCTATTAATTTGCACAAATAGCGCCATAACCGACAGTTCCATCTTCAGACGGCTGTTCACACCAAAGTGCACATTTGTTGAAGGCCAGAATATTACGTGAACTTTAGCAAATGTGGATCTTGATGTGAACAACTGTCTGAAGGTGAACTTGTCGGATCGGAAACGGTTAGGGCGCTATTTGTGAAAATAAATAGCGTTATCAATAGCTGCTTTTTGGTGTCTTCTTCTTTGAAAGAATCAACCTATAGTTAATCTTACAGTTTTATCACCTCGTGAAGATCAAGCTGCAATCATGAAAGTTGGTGGCGTCTTTAGTCGTTCTCTACAAATTCACCCTCCAATCCGACAGCTGGCCGGGGTGGCCGTGCGGTTCTAGACGCTACAGTCTGGAACCGCGCGACCACTGCAGTCGAAGGTTCGAATCCTGCCTCGGGCATGGATGTGTGTGATGTCCTTAGGTCAGTTAAGTTTAAGTAGTTCTGAGTTCTAGGGGACGGATGACCTTAGAAGTTAAGTCCCATAATGCTCCGAACCATTTGAACCATTCCAATCCGACATATGTTTGCCAACGACGGATGGCTCGGCGGATCTCTTAGTTTCAGAGTGGTTTGTGGGATTAAAGGGACCAGACTGCTACGGTCATCGGTCTCTTAGTTCCAGAAATCTATATCTTAGTTGTTCAGGAAACGTTACACCGTGAAAATCATCTGATTGTCATTCTGGAGGTTTTCACGCAGTGGTTTCTTCATCCGAACGAAGATTACAGTTTAACGTTCTGTCAACATCGAGATCATTAGATTCGGAGCACACGTTCGCAATGTTTCAAGCATTGGGAAGGAAATCGGCCGTGCTCTTTCAAAGGACCATCCCAAATTTGAACAGTAGAAAGACTGAAACGTCTTTTGGAGGCAAATTTTTTAAACTATGTAGGTAGGTTCTCGGTTGTTAACGTAATCAGGTCTCTACTAAGCCAGCGGCCTTGCCACAGTGGTGACACCGGTTCCCGTCAGATTACTGAGCGTAACGTGATGTCGGAATGGGATGGCCCTTTCGGGTCTGCACTGTTGGCAGAGAGGGTGCATCCAGCCCTTGTGAGGCCGATTGAGGAGATACTTGATTAGAAGTAGCGGTTCTGGCCACGAAAGCTGACGACGACCGGGAGAGCAGTGTGCTGACCACATGCCCTTCCAGTGACGCCTGATGGCTGAGGATGACACGGCGGTCGGTCGGTACATGCTTGTTCGGAGGGAGTTGAGTTTTTAGGGGTCTACAAAGCTGGCCTGAGTTAGAAACCTCCTCAATGTAAATGAAGCACATTCTCTGCGGTCGACCCCTCCAATTTTCCCGTCTAAACTCGTGTACATATGTTTCGCCTGTCTCGCTTCGTTTATCCGCTCTACATGACCAACCATCTCAACATGTTTCACTCAGTACTCGACACCACATGTACTTTCACTCCACCATGCTCCCTAAAATTAACTTTATGACCTTTACTTACAATTTTAAGTCATAGTTGAGCTATAGCTACTTTGGATAAAACTTGATGTGTTTAATAAAACCACTTTATTTGTTAGTAAAAGTATGTTGTAATGAATGCATCAAATTAAATCACTAGTGTGAACAATGGCCTTGCATCTCGCAGGCGCTTCAGTCCTGAACCGAGCGATTGCTACGGTCGCAGGTTCGAATCCTGTCTCGGGCATGGATGTGTGTGATGTCCTTAGGTTAGTTAGGTTTAAGTAGTTCTAAGTTCTAGGGGACTGATGACCTCAGATGTTAAGTCCCACAGTGCTCAGAGCCATTTGAGCCATCTCGCAGGAAAACTCGTAAGTCAAGTTTGCGCGTTGTTTGTAATTTTAGGGAAGTTTCCAGATACTCATCAATGACACGACTTCTTAATATACTCTTGATAAGGTTAATGCTTGAAATTGATTTTTCACATTAAAACAAACCGGAATAAAGGAAGAAAAGCAAACAATAATTTTGTTGGCTGCCAACGGTGGTGGATGTGCGAAATTCTAGTGTTCGATGGACTGCCAGTCGCCGTGGCTTTCAACTTCTTCAGTCGTCTAAGCAGAGAGCAGCTGGGAGAAAATGTCAGGATTCGATGCACTATACTACTAGTATCTGCTGTCACGGTTTATACGATTTTTTTTTTCAGGAATACTATTCCAGATGTTAAAAACAATATCATCCTTCTACATTTCTTTCAAAATAGGCGAAGTTCACATTTATTTTTCTCTAATGTTCCCGTATCAGCACAAATATGCTCAAATTTCCAACCTCCGCCGCGCGTGCAGGCCGAATGAAACTTCGTGGCGCTTCAGTGAGAACAACGGCGGTGAGTTGTGGGGAAAGTGCTGCTCGTGGGGAACCCTGGAGGGAACGCAAAGCTCTTTGAACTAAAAAATGTGTTCAAATGTGTGTGAAATCTTATGGGACTTAACCACTTTGAACAGAGGCAGGTGGAACTGCCAACAACAGTGGAGGAGATTTAAACTACAGTTATAGTTGTTGTGGGGACGCGCGCTCAGAAGGAATAAGTTCTAAACTGAGGTGACAAAAGTCATGGGATACCTCCTTACATCGTGTCGGACCATCTTTTGCCTGGCGTAGTGCAGCATATCGACGTGGCACGGACTCAACAAGCCGTTGGAAGTCCTCTGCAGAAATACTGAGCTATGCTGTATCTATAGCCGTCCATAAATACGAAAGTGTTGCCGGTTTAGGATTTCGTGCACGAACTGATCCCTCGATTATGCCTCGTACATGTTCGAAGGGATTCATGTCGGGCGATCTGGGTGGCCAAATCATTCGCTCCAATTGTCCAGAATGTTCAAGCCAATCGCGAGCAATTGTGGCCCGGTGACATGGCGCTTCGTCGTCCATAAAACTTTCATCGTTGGTTGGGAACATGAAGTCCATGAGTGGCTTCAAATAGTCCCCAAGTAATCGGACATAACCATTTCCAGTCAATGGTCTGTTCAGTTGAACCAGAGGGCTTAGTCAATTCTATGAGAACACAACCCACACCTTTATGAAGCCAGCACCACTTTGCACCATCAGCTCTTACCAACTGAAATCACAACTCCTTTCACCAGGCCAGTGTTTTCCAGTTGCCTAGGGTCCAACCGATAGGATTATGAGAATAGGCGTTGCAGGCGATGTTGTGGTGTTAGCAAAAGTACTCGCGTCGATCATCTGATGCCATAGCTCGTTAAAGCCAAATTTCGCCGCACTGTCCTGACAGATCCATTCGTCGTACGTCCCACCTTGCTTTCCACGGTTATTTCAGGCAGCATTCCTTTTCTGTTAGCAGTGACAACTCTAAGCAAACGCCACTTCTCTCGGTCGTTAATTGAAGGCGGTCGGCCTTCGTTGTGCGTGGTGAGAGGTAATACCTGAAATTTAGTATTCTCGGCACACTCTTAGTAACATTCCAGGCTTATGGTTACCTCCCCTGCGTTATGTATTACTAGATCAATACTCTTATATCTCCAGCTATAATTAAATTCAATTACTTTTCGATAATAGGTAAAAGGCTTTTAGAAGAATAATAGCAATACCAAACAATAGTAGTTACAATACCCTTTGAATCATAAACAATCAAAATCAGATTCAGGAAATTAGTATATGGAAAATGTTTAGATAAAAGAATAATACATTTCGTTCTCATCATCTGTAAATGTTAAGAATTAAATCTCGGGCCTAATTAACAAAATATAGCTAATTGATCATTTAGCATTGTTAGAATGCTTATTTCTGCGATTTCAATATTAATGCTATTTTTATGCGTTTAGAAAATGCCTTAAACTTGTTCTAGCGAAGTAGGGAATATTATAGAGTGTTTGATAATGTTTTTAAACTATTTCATATTATGAATTATGTTTTGCATTATTATAACCAGTAATACATTGTAGGAAGACTATAAATACTCGGCCTCGATTATTGTTAGGGAGATGAGTGTTGGACGCACTAGAGGACAGATCTGTGCATACAGTTGAGATAAGTTCTTGGTGCATGATTCAGGTTTGGATTTACAATACAGCAACTCGTGTGTTCAACATTGTCTAAAACAGCATATTAGAACAGTGCAATCACGGATTATTTCGGAGTGTTAAACAGTTTGATTTAATATCGCAAAAGGCAGAATGATATGTGACTTTATATTCGTACTTTCTTGAGTATTAGTGTTGAACAATGCAATGGACCTCACACACGCATTTCTATCAGATTACTGCATCTGGACTATTTAATAGCGTTCAAGTGTAGTATGTGCTACCATCGGTTAGCTGTAGTAGTAACAACGAGGCTTATTACACGGAAGATTGATCATGAGCTCATAAGATAAAGTTTCTGGAGTGAATAAATCTACGTACTTACTTTACTTCAGTTGTGGCCTACATCATTGTAGTGAAATCCATTATGGTATCCCTGTATCTACTGAACAAGCATATTTTAGCTCATGTATGCAGTCGTCGAGGGACACCGAAGGCAAGATATTCACAGGTATTTAAACCACTTTTAACTATTCACTAACTGGTGGGACGTTACATCTTGACACTGTGGATCTCGGAATACTAAAATTCGTAACGATTTCCGAAATGGAATGTCTCATGCGTTTAGCTCCAGCTACTATTCCGCGTTCAAAGTCTGTTAATTTCACGCCGGAAATGACAGCTCTGCCAATGCACTTCTATTTTGTACCTTGCTCGCGGCAATTGCAAAAAAAAAAAAAAAAAAAAATGGTTCAAATGGCTCTGAGCACTATGGGACTTAACTTCTGAGGTCATCAGTCCCCTAGAACTACTTAAACCTAACTAACCTAAGGACATCACATATATCCATGCCCGAGGCAGGATTCGAACCTGCGACCGTAGCGGTCGCGCGGCTCCAGACTCTAGCGCCTAGAACCGCTCGGCCCTTCCGGCCGGCTGCGGCATTTGCACATGTGCATATCTGTATCCCATGACTTTTGTCACCTTTGCCTAGAACACGGTGCCAAAATAAAACTTGAAGATGCGCGTTGACATTTTATCTTCCTGGAAAAGTAGGTGACCGGCCGCATGTGGTATTTTCTGGAAGAGCCTCACTCGTGAACCCAAAGAGCCGTACGTGGCTCGCGAACAGCGGTTTGCCGACCGCTTTGTTAGAGGAATAAGGTAAGGGAGTGGGTAGGAGACGGGAAGGGGGGGGGGGGAGAGGGGAGTTGAGGAAAAATTGGATAACAAGAAGCAGCAGAACGTGTGACGGGTCCGGGTTCCATGCGGAGTTAGCTGGGACTTTGTAGTGGAAAGCTCGCTGCGACGCTCCGTCTTAGCAGCCGTCCGTAACCATTTGAGGAGATTTAGTGGTATGCTGCTATGTATGTTTGCCCCTACGAGTATAATCTGTCAGCGCAACACCTTACAAACACTCAGTATCACCTAGCCCGATGGTGATGAAGACACATGTTTCCATTGTTAGCTACGCTCCTTTCTCGCGGGGTCATGGTGACACGCCCAGCCATGACGATTCCATGGCTACAATAGTAATGTGGATTGTCGTGACACGGCAGCGACATATCGGCGGCTGCCTTGGTTGGACCGAATTTTTTAATGGGCGTGAGCAGTCACAGAACCCAGCATGCGGCGACCTCTGTCATCTTCCAAATGTTGTCCATGATGTTGAAAACTTATCCACGTTGACAGCTCAGTTTTCCTACCACCGCCTCGACTGCGATACGCCGGTCTTCGAAGACCAGGGCCTCCACTTCTTTAGCGATTCCTGATTCTTCACAGGGAGAGAGAGAGAGATAGAGATAGAGAGATGGTCTTCGTCATCCAGACTTCTTTGACCACACTGGAAGCGTCTGAGGCACCTGACCACAGTGTCATTCGACGATGCCTTGTTGCCGCAAACTTCCTCCAGTTCAGTGTGTCCGGGACTGCAAGTATGTACCTGGAAAAAAAAAATGTCTTTTTGTTTGTGGCAGGGAAACAAAGAACAGTGGTAGAGGGAAAATTTCATATACTTTGTTCTAGTATTGGCACAGACTTGTAACATCAATTACGTTATCAAACGAAAACCACAGCTGTTCCTGTGGTACCGCAAAAAAGTGGATCAGTGTCACTTGCGCTCGCGGCTACAGTGACCCAAGTGGTCATATCTTGATGAAAAATTGGTAATATGATGCTGGGACAAAGTAAAGTCAATGAATATGATATAGAGCAGACATTCAGGAGTATACTAAATTTTGAAGGTAAAGGCAGAGAATATTGAACTTTATTCAGAAAGTGTAGTACATTTCATCATCATTGATTAATTAAGCTTGAATATGCATGTTACACTACAGTAACTGTTTGCAAAGAGGTTTTATTGTACACTCCTGGAAATGGAAAAAAGAACACATTGACACCGGTGTGTCAGACCCACCATACTTGCTCCGGACACTGCGAGAGGGCTGTACAAGCAATGATCACACGCACGGCACAGCGGACACACCAGGAACCGCGGTGTTGGCCGTCGAATGGCGCTAGCTGCGCAGCATTTGTGCACCGCCGCCGTCAGTGTCAGCCAGTTTGCCGTGGCATACGGAGCTCCATCGCAGTCTTTAACACTGGTAGCATGCCGCGACAGCGTGGACGTGAACCGTATGTGCAGTTGACGGACTTTGAGCGAGGGCGTATAGTGGGCATGCGGGAGGCCGGGTGGACGTACCGCCGAATTGCTCAACACGTGGGGCGTGAGGTCTCCACAGTACATCGATGTTGTCGCCAGTGGTCGGCGGAAGGTGCACGTGCCCGTCGACCTGGGACCGGACCGCAGCGACGCACGGATGCACGCCAAGACCGTAGGATCCTACGCAGTGCCGTAGGGGACCGCACCGCCACTTCCCAGCAAATTAGGGACACTGTTGCTCCTGGGGTATCGGCGAGGACCATTCGCAACCGTCTCCATGAAGCTGGGCTACGGTCCCGCACACCGTTAGGCCGTCTTCCGCTCACGCCCCAACATCGTGCAGCCCGCCTCCAGTGGTGTCGCGACAGGCGTGAATGGAGGGACGAATGGAGACGTGTCGTCTTCAGCAATGAGAGTTGCTTCTACCTTGGTGCCAATGATGGTCATATGCGTGTTTGGCGCCGTGCAGGAGAGCGCCACAATCAGGACTGCATACGACCGAGGCACACAGGGCCAACACCCGGCATCATGGTGTGGGGAGCGATCTCCTACACTGGCCGTACACCACTGGTGATCGTCGAGGGGACACTGAATAGTGCACGGTACATCCAAACCGTCATCGAACCCATCGTTCTACCATTCCTAGACCGGCAAGGGAACTTGCTGTTCCAACAGGACAATGCACGTCCGCATGTATCCCGTGCCACCCAACGTGCTCTAGAAGGTGTAAGTCAACTACCCTGGCCAGCAAGATCTCCGGATCTGTCCCCCATTGAGCATGTTTGGGACTGGATGAAGCGTCGTCTCACGCGGTCTGCACGTCCAGCACGAACGCTGGTCCAACTGAGGCGCCAGGTGGAAATGGCATGGCAAGCCGTTCCACAGGACTACATCCAGCATCTCTACGATCGTCTCCATGGGAGAATAGCAGCCTGCATTGCTGCGAAAGATAGATATACACTGTACTAGTGCCGACATTGTGCATGCTCTGTTGCCTGTGTCTATGTGCCTGTGGTTTTGTCAGTGTGATCATGTGATGTATCTGACCCCAGGAATGTGTCAATAAAGTTTCCCCTTCCTGGGACAATGAATTCACGGTGTTCTTATTTCAATTTCCAGGAGTGTATGTTAAGGATATTTTACAGTATGAATATGAGCCTTGTTACAAAAACTGCTGAATCGCCAGTACTTGAAAATCCCTACATTTTCTTAGTCGTGTTGGACTGATAAATGTTATCAAATCCTCCTAAGTATAAAGCAGCATCTTTTCGTTCTGGTCATTTGGAGTAGGCATTATCTTTCCCATACAGTTTATTTTAGCACCCTCATCACTCACTTCCGGCCCAGTGCCAGAACATTCGTGTTTGTCTTATAAGACTGTAGTATATTGCCCAACTGCTAATTTATTTTTCAACATAGTGTGATGCTGGACATCATCTTGCACATCAGAGAATCTTTTACGATATACTGATAGAATCTTGAGAGTGAAAATGTCATTTTTCCACATATAGTTCGTGCCTCTCAACTGCCCTACGCTACGGTGGATCGAATGGCTATATTCCTGCACAGTTAAAGTCAGGCCCAGCATGTCTAGGTGATTGTTTAGCAACCTTCACAAGTGAGTCATGCTCTTCAAATATCATTCCACGAAGGAATTCCATTACTTTACCGAAGAGGTGGTGTTGACTAGGCATCATATCGGGGCTATAGAGTGGGTGCTTCATTGTTGTCCACCTAAGCTTTGTGATCTCGATGGTGTTTTCCTCACCGACAAGTGGGGGGGGGGGGCATTATCATATTATCATGCAAAAGGAAAATATCTTATTTCTGCCGACGTTGTTGTACGTGACACATTTAAGCATGGAGTTCTTTTAAGGGTTTCCGCAAACGCAACGCGTCGGAACTGATAGTGGTTCCGAGTGGCATGGTACGCACAAGCAACAGTCCTCCCAGCTTTTCCTGCTGGAGACACAGCTTACAAAGTCTTCTTCCTCGATGAGTTTGCGTGATGCCATTCCATCGACTGCCGTTACGTCTTCAGTTCAATATCATCTCCAAAATTCTCGTACTTTTCCAGAAGTTAGCTGAATAGTGTCTTCTGTGCTTCATGCAATAATTATAGGCCCAACGACCCGCAGCTTCCGTCTCCACGACGTTTACCTTATCATTTACGACCGTCTGATCTAGTTAACTAACACACTAAAATATCGCTGACTAACACTTGATCGCCGACTAACATGAACACCCCATCTACTAACCATTCAATAGAAAGCTCACAGCAGACTAAAATTACTAAAACTACTAACCAACGAAACACGGGGATTGCACCCTTCCACGATTCTTCACACCTATGAAGCCCTGTTCCGACCCATCCTCTGCTATGCAAATGTGGTATCGAGTTCCGCTCCTCCCTCCTCCATCATTCCCTACAAATCGTTAAACGCCATGGCCTTCGCCTAGTCTTTCGAACCCTCTTACCCCCCACCCCCCACCCCCTCACGCTCCCCCCACCAGCACCGTATACCAACTTATAAGATTCCACTACCTTCTCTTCCATCTTGAACACCTCCGAGTATCCTACATTACCCGTAAACTCGACACCCCCCACTCCCTAGATTCCCTCCCCCCCCCCCCCCGGTCACTGCTCCTGGTACTCCACCGGGCCTCTACAACCACATTTTCTCATTGCTCCAAATCCACGTTCTCCACATCCTCTCCCAACGAAACTTTAATCGTCTCCACTTACCTGACCATGAAATATGTCCTGATATATACCGATCCTACATTCTAAAAGAACCCATCCAACCTTCCCCAGTCAGGGTCCCCTTCCTCTCCACTCCTCACCACCCACATCCTAAGGCTTGTTCTGCAACGGAACGGCATTCCTCTTCATTCTCCCAAATTCCTACTCCAAACATCCGCCCACTCAAATACACTCTTACGCACTACCCCAACAGCTACATTCCCATGATACCCCTCTTCCTTGCTGTCTAGGTCTCCATCATCACTTCACAAATCTATGTATTTATTTTAATCGATCAACACATTGGCCTTTTACGATTTTTAACTAATACAACTGTCCCTCTGTCTTTAGAGTTCCATTTATCAAATATTTTCAGCACTGTTTAAAGTCTCGCCTTGGCCAATTGATCACATACATTATCTTGTGTGTCAGTAAAGCTGCCTTGGAATATAAGAGTCTATCTTTACTAGTTTTGAGTAGGCTATATTTCATGTCATGTGTGTTTGTGTACTTACTTGGCCGATGGGCTGTGATTAGAACTAATTCGGTCCAAGAGACTGTTAACCAAAGGACGGTGAATTATTAAACAGTTTTTAGAATAATAATTTGGGTGGTTGCTGTTTTCAGTCAGACCAAACCTGTTGCTTTCTTTCAATGAAAATTTGTAATTTCAGTTACTAGAATAATGTTTTAAGATTTGTTTCCTTTTATTGCCTGAACTATTCTCCAGTCTTAGAGTTGATCTGGTACGTTATTTCTACGATTACCGTCTTGGCGAAAGTCTTCAATGCTGTTTATTTGGTATATCCAATGGGACTTCATCGAAAGTAGAAAGGGTCTAGCTTATTAAGAAATTTTCGGGGCTGTCTGCCGTTAGTAAACATTGGAAGCATTTCAACTGCAGACTCTTTTGAAGGAAATCAGCTGTTCTGGCACCAGCGTCATACATACAGATATCAGAGTGATTAAGTGTAATTTTAAAGTTAAATCGTATATATATTTTTAATCGAGTTCGTAGCAGACGTAACGACCTTACTTTTTAGTTGATTGAGGATTGCATTTGTTAAAGGTTGTGTGCTTTTTTGTCTTTTCAGTTGTATATTTTCTGATTCTATCTGTGTTGTACACCAGATCTGAAAAATTGTTAAATAAATGTTATTTGATTGGATTCACTGGGTTAAGCTCAAAACCACTTTCTCGCCCCCTCTCTGCCGTTTCAGTAGGCATGCACACGAAAATTTGTGAAGATGTATTCAAACGCACGCGTAGTCATGAAGACAGAGTGTCTTTATCGGGCTCAAACAGTTGCCTTAAAGGAGAAAAAAAAGCAACATTGGAGGAAATCGAAAGAAGAAATGGTAAGTAATCAGGAAACACGTAGTACCAAATTGTTCTTAAGAAATATCATACAGGCTACGATCAAATAAAGAAATTGGAAACTAATCCAACTCTTATTCGGATACGTAGAAACGCATGCCAAATTTCTATGGATATATTAATAGTAAGGAATCAATAAGTTATCTGGAAACCTTGTGGAATTCTACGAAAGTCGCAGTAAAGCTAGAATCGAAACAAAGATTGGCCGGGTGCGAATAGACTCGCAATCTGAGGGTTCTGTACGAACTTAATTATGTATATAGACAGCGACGATTTTAGCTCCTTATCGACACTGATACTGGCGAGATATCGGTCCCAGGGGTTCCAAGTCTTTCGAAAATGTTTTATTTTCAGGTTTGAAGTCGGATAACAAATACAATAGAAATATTTTTTTCATTTGACTTACGAGTAATTACAGATTAACAATTTTCTGATTTCTTTTCTTTACTTTGCATAGGGTCTTAATTAAAAAGAAATGGCAAATATTAATGAATAAGTGCAATAATTTTACTAGCTGTGTGACAGGTTACGAAGTCTCGTAACCGGTTGGCCCTGACTATTATTAGCACGCAATCCGAT
The DNA here is from genome assembly GCF_023898315.1 of Schistocerca nitens. Taxonomy (NCBI): domain Eukaryota; kingdom Metazoa; phylum Arthropoda; class Insecta; order Orthoptera; family Acrididae; genus Schistocerca; species Schistocerca nitens. The sequence continues at coordinate 978,662,875 of NC_064615.1, read as the reverse complement.
TGCATAAAATAAAAATAAAGAATGACAAGGAATTTCCATTAACACAATTGATTAATTAAGTCCCCTGCAACTATAAAAGCTACGAAACAACAAAGCACAAGTGTGACTGTTCTGTGTGTGGTAGTGTGACTCAACGTACATGTATCTGGCTCGGTTCTTTCTCAATACGACAAAATATTTTAAACACCATTTACAATGAACTAATTGTAAAACCAGAAATACTATAATTGCACATAGAAACCAGAATTACAAGTCTAATAAATGAACACGAGCCAGATGCTTTGTTGACTGTACCTGTGAGCTAGAGGGATTGTCATTAAAGAAAACTGTAATACCTTTTTACCTCATCATATATTGACGAAAATATTCCATTACACCAGCATCATAAATCAAAAGCCCATCTCATTTCTCAAATGTATTCTGACAATTGAACCTTCTTCCATCTATACATTACACCAACCGAACAGTACAACATTTCAGTCAACACTCAGATCGTCTACTCTCTCGCCACAGAACAACGACTGCTCTCGACATCCTCTGAACTACTACTGCGCCAGTGGAGGCGGCGGAATAATAATCTTTGGCGCAATCTCTGGCGCTGTGACTCAGTGTAGCTACCTTTCAACTTGTACTGTGAAATCTTTCTTCTTCACAAATTTAATGATTCTTGGTCAATGGGAAATACCCTAAGGTTTTAACGACTGAGTTTGCGAGTATCAAAACATGTCACATAAATGACCTTATCTTTTGATTGCGGTAACTTAGAAGCTTAAATTTTTTACACCATCAAGGGACCACACACCTCTATATGTGACCTAAATTTCAACTTGATACATCTACCTCTCCCCAGAAAAAGGCGTCTTAACAGACGGAGGAACAAACAAAAATACAGTCGGATGACAAATGACAATTTTTTTTCGTCTGATATAACAGCAAATTTAGAATTTTCGGATTTTTTTCCCTTGGTTGTACAGTGAAACGTTGTTCCTTCCAAACTCCATGATTCAAGGTCAACAGGAAGTTTCCTACGAGTTCTGATAAAAGAGTTTGCGAATACGAAAATATGTGCCATAAGTGATCGCGTCTATGAGTGCATTGACGTAGAGGTTTATATCTTTTACACCTCCAAGAGACCATAGACTTTACAAAGAACACTCCCTATCGCACCCCCTTAGATTTAGTAGTAAGATGGTGCAGTGGATAGCCTGTCAAAAACTAAACACAGATCAAGCGTGGGAACAGAAAGTGAACTAACTGTGACAAAAGAAGCAAAACAGAAACCGTGGACGGTCCAACCTCAAGATGTGCAACATCGAGCGAAGTTGGATAGGCATGACGTCGTGGTTACGCCGTCACGGTGTTGGGCTGGAAGGTGGGTTATCTGTGTTCAAATCTCCCTCGTGGACCATCTTTTTTTTTCCACAAAATTATGAACCATCCGTCCAGTAACTGACGGGTCCGTTCGCTGTATTCAAATTTGTGACTGTATACTGCTGTAGCGTCCTCTATACGTACATACCTCCTATTTGTTCTACGCAACTACCATATGTTATGACTCTTGCGTTCCGTTTTGGAAGTTTTGACTGTTGAATTCCTTTGTTGTAATATAGGTCAAAAATGGTTCAAATGGCTCTAAGCCCTATGGGACTTAACATCTGAGATCATCAGTCCCCTAGACTTAGAACTACTTAAACCTAACTAACCTAAAGACATCACACACATCCATGCCCGAGGCAGGATTCGAACCTGTGACCGTAGCAGCAGCGCGGTTCCGGACTGAAGCGCCTGGAACCGCTCGGCCACACCTAACATAGGTCACACCTGTTTATTTTTTGTTTTCACTTTTGTGAGAGATCTATGATGCATCTCGCCTTCTGTCAATATTCATCACACGTATTTGCGTCGGTAATATATCCTTTCCATATGACTCATATTCTGTAAACAATGCATAGTATGACAGTTGCCAAAACTACAGAAGGAGAACAGACAGGTCAATGAGGGGACAGAAAGCCCATAATTTTGCGGAAAAAAAGAGGGAACGAGGATGATAGGAACATGAATCTCACGCTTTGCAGGCCAACATCTTGGCCATACAACCACGACGCCATGGTACTACGTAGTAATTCGCTCGATTTTGAGCTTGGACAGTTCACTGTTTCTATTTTGCTTCTTTCTTCACAGTTCACTACATCTTCTTGGTTTCATGCTTGATCTGTGTTCATTGTTTGACGGGCTATCGACTGGGATATTTTACAACTAAATCTGGAGGGGGTGGGGGTGCGATGGCCACTTTCCCTTGTTAGTATGTGACACAAATTTCAGCTTATTACGTCTATCCGTTCCTGAGGAAAAGGGTTTTAACTGTTGGACAGACCGAGGGATGCACAACAATATTATCCTATAAGGGTTCTCTTTTTACCGATTGAAGCGCGTAACACGATCAGGACAGTAATAGAAGGCGTGAAAGTAGCACAAATAACACAACTTGACATTGCAGATAGAAAATTGAAGTGGTCGGTGCAAGAGAGTGCTAACCTTCAATTTACTAAAGATGATTCTCGCCAACTTGTCTGATACGTTTACGAATGTGCGACGTATTGGTAGCAAGTGATTTCACATGTACCCCTAGAAACCATTGTCTTTTAAATTGTTTTGTGTTATTATATTTGCTATCGTATCTTTGAACTTAACTTTCAGTAACCTTAATGTGCTATTAGGAGTTAGCACCTCCTTCCGCGGACTCCTTCAACTTTTTGGGAAGAAAATTCACGGGTGGGCAAATGGCCTTCCAGAAAAAGACAATAATACTGGAACAACTTGGTGTGACGAGCAGAAAAGAGTCCATTCTGAGAGAATGAAAGTAGTATGGATAGAAAAAGGCGTGGTCCAGTAGGACCAAAACGTGAACGAGATACTCGATTAATGGTCTTTTACCTGTCGTGCAGATCAAGGACGGTGTTTTATTTCTTAAAAAACTAAACGAAACGCTTTTGGTAAAGTAAATATGCATGTCTATAGTGTCGTGTGACTAGGGCCTCCCGTCCGGTAGACCGTTCGCCGGGTGCAGGCCTTTTGTTTTGATGCGTCGATGGGGATGAAATGATGATGATTAGGACAACACAACACCCAGTCCCTGAGCAGAGAAAATTTCCGACCCAGCCGGGAATCAAACCCGGGCCCTTAGGATTAACATTCTATCGCGCTGATCACTCAGCTACCGGGGGTAGACCACGACTATAATTAAATATACGTATATGAAATGCTCAAAGTATTCCTAATAGATGTTTTCATACATGTGACTACCGTACAAATAATATGTTACACAAAACGAAGTTAATCGGTAATGTAAGCACTGAACATGAAGCTAAGTAGATGTTGAAGGTGAGGCTTGGATGAGACCCGTACATTGTGGCAGACGTTTGCAATAAAAAAAGAAGGGTGCTCTCAGTTCCGCGTGCAGCGAGACGAAGCAAACTGTCAGAGCGTAACAATTTCTATGCGCAGGAAGCATAAAACCCACGAAGCATTAAACGTGAATATCATTAATCACTAGGGGGTCGTAAGAAAGAAGTGCAAAATAGCGGAAAGTGCTGTGAAGGTTTATTCTCTAAGTTCTCAGAAAATAGCTCGTGTTAGTCTCCGGAACTATTCCTTCACTCTGTACATCTGCATCTATGTCATACTCCGAAGCCACCTACGGGCGTCTGGCGTAGTGTACCTCTGACACCAGTAAGTGATGCCCCGGTCTCACTCGTGAACAGCGCGTGGGAAGAATTATTGTCGGTAAACTTCTGTATTGGCTCTAGTTTCAAGAATTTTCTCGTCATGGTCATTTCACGAGATGTACACGGGAAGAAGTAGTATGTTGTACGACTTTTCCCGGAGAAAGTGTTCTCTCGAAATTTCAGTAGTAAACCTCTTCGTGACGCACAACGCATCTCTCCTAATGTCTGCCATTGGAGTTTGTTGAGCATATCTGTAACGCTGTCGCGCCGACTAAACGATTCCGTGAAGGCTCCGCTCTTCTTTGGATCTCTCCTATCTCTTCTATCAGTCCTCCATGGTAAGGGTCCCAGATTGATGAACAGTTCTCAAGAGTCGGCCGAACAAGCGCCTTGTAAGTCGCTTCCCTCGCAGATGAATTAAATTACCTTATGATACTTCATATGAATCCTAGTCTGGCGTCTGCTTTTCCTGCTATTTATTTTATGGAGTCATTCAGCTTACGGTTGCTCTGGATAGTTACTCCTGGATATTTTACGGTAGATACTGTTTGCAGCAATTTGTCATCAATAGTGCTTCTGTACAGTAGTGTATTTCTTTTCCTATGTATGCGCAATAAGCTACATTGATTTGCGTTTAGGATCAACTGCCAGAGCCTGCACGATTCATCAGTCCTCTGCAAATCAGCACTATCTTCTGGCATTGCTATTTTATTATAAAGAACCACATCATCTGAGAACAGTATTAAAGAGCTTCCGACCCTCTCTACTAAATCTTTTATATGCACTGTAAATAGTAACGGCACCATCACACTTCCTTGGGGTAGCCTACTACGGAAGTTGTCTTTACTTGTATCTATTTTGTTTCGTTAAGACCGACCTGTTGAGTTCTATCTGCGAAGGAGTCTCGAGTCCAGTCACAAATATGGTCCGATACGCAGTAAACTTTTTTTTTATTTTTTATTTTTTTTATTCACCACACGGCAAGGAACGCGACATCAACCTGAGAGCCGTTATCTACAGCGCAGTGGTTTTCGTGGAGGAACAGAGCGAGCTAAGTTTCGCAAGATCTCTGTTCCCGGATACACGTTCATTTTCGTTTTCAAGAACGCTATAATTCTAAAGATAAAACATGTTCAATATTTCTACAAGAGATTGACTTTAGCGTTACAAGCATGTAATTATGTGCATCTCTCCTCTAGCCCTTCTTGGAAACGGGAATGATCTGGCCATTCTTCTAGTCGCTATGTACCCTAGCTGCTCCAGCCATCTACACTACTGGCCATTAAAATTGCTATACCATGCAGATGACGTGCTACAGACGCGAAATTTAACCGACAGGAAGAAGATGCTGTGATATGCAAATGATTAGCTTTTCAGAGCATTCACACAACGTTGGCGCCGGTGGCGACACCTACAACGTGCTGACATGAGGAAAGTTTCCAACCGATTTCTCATACACAAACAGCAGTTGACCGGCGTTGCCTGGTGAAACGTTGTTGTGATGCCTCGTGTAAGGAGGAGAAATGCGTACCATCACTTTTCCGACTTTGATAAAGGTCGGATTGTAGCCTATCGCGATTGCGGTTTATCGTATCGCGACATTGCTGCTCGCGTTGGTCGAGATCCAATGACTGTTAGTAGAATATGGAATTGGTGGTTTCAGGAGGGTAATACGGAGCGCCGTGCTGGATCCCAAAGGCCTCGTATCACTAGCAGTCGAGATGACCGGCATCTTATCCGCACGTCTCGATCCCTGAGTCAACAGATGGGGACGTTTGCAAGACAACAACCATCTGCACGAACAGTTCGACGAAGTTTGCACGACGAATCTGGGTGCACGAGTGGCAAAACGTCCAGGTTCTGTTTACAGCATCATGATTGTCGCATCCGCGTTGGGCGATATCGCGGTGAACCCACATTGGAAGCGCGTATTCGTCATCGCCATAGTGGAGCATCACCCGGCGTGATGGTATGGGGTGCCATTGGTTACATGACTCTGTCACCTCTTGTTCGCATTGACGGCACTTTGAACAGTGGACGTTACATTTCAGGTGTGTTACGACCCGTGGCCCTACCCTTCATTCGATCCCTGCGAAAATCTACATTTCAGCAGGATAATGCACGACCACATGTTGCAGGTCCTGTACGGGCCGTTGTGGATACAGAAAATGTTCGACTGCTGCCCTGGCCAGCACATTCTCCAGATCTCTCACCAACTGAAAACGTCTGGTCAATGGTGGCCGAGCAACTGGCTCGTCAAAATACGCCAGTCACTACTCTTGATGAACTATGGTATCGTGTAGAAGCTGCATGGGCAGCTGTACCTGTACACGCCATCTAAGCTCTGTTTGACTAAATACCCAGGCGTATGAAGGCCGTTATTACGGCCAGAGGTGTTTGTTCTGGGTACTGATTTCTCAGGGTCTATGCACCCAAATAGCGTGAAAATATATCACATGTCAGTTCTAGTATAATATATTTGTTCAATGAATGCCCGTTTATCATCTGCATTTCTTCTTGGTGTAGCAATTTTAATGGCCAGTAGAGTACGATAAATTACTGCTAGTGGGGTAGCAAGTTCTTTCGAATAATCTTTATAGAATCTTATACGTATTTCATGTGGTCCAGATGCCATTCCACTACAAGACGTTCATAGTTGCTTTTCTACTCCGCGGCCTGTTATCTCAAAATCCGCCATTTGGACGTTCGTACGAGATCGTGTCTGGTACACAGTTTTGATATGTTAGGAAGTTTCGTTACACCTGAGTTTCTCTCGGTGCGTGCAATATTCAAATAACTCACGGGAGTGTGGACGTAATCCACCTCAGAATGAAAGATTCATTCTGGAGTTAATCTCCTAGGCTGCGAGTAAGCTCTTTCTTCGTAATATCCTTTCTTCCAGGAGTGCTAATCTGGCCAGATACACAGGAGAGCTTCTGCGAAGCTTGGAATGTAGCTGCGAGGCACTGGCTGGAGTGAGGTGTGAGGACTGGTCGTGAGCCGTGCCTGGGATCTCAGTACGTAAAAAAGTGGTCCGCGAAGTGCAACGTTCCGAGATCGAGTCTGGTGCACAGTTTTGATATGTTAGGAAGTTTCGTTAGACATGAGTTTCTCTCGACGCGAGCAGTGTTCACATAATTAACGGGAATTTGGACGCGTGACGTCGTCGGCAACCGCGGATATTGAACATACGAAGGGCGTTTGAAAAGTCCGTGCAAAGGCCGAGAGATGGCACCACTGGTGAGTATCGAGGTCATGTTCAGTTAGTAGCAACTTTGGAAAGAAAGCACACCAAGTTTCAGCCATATTAGTCTATTTCTTTGTGTTTAGCATTCGTATGAGTCAAGGAAGTCGAGTGATTGTCCAAAAATGGACGAAAAAGAATTTCATGTGGTGATTAAACATTTCTTTATGAAACGCAAAACGCCTCAGGAGACTAAAGAGAAGCTTGATAAACATTACGGTGACTCTGCAACTTCGATTAGAACAGTTTATAAGTAGTTTCAAAATTTTTTGAGTGGCCATATGGGCACAAGTGATGCTGAACGCTCTGGACGCTCTGTGGAGGTTGATAAAACCCATCATATGGTGATGGATGACGGAAGAGTTAAGGTGCGTGAGGTTGCTAGTGCTGTGGGCATCTCGAATGAGCCGGTACATAATATTTCTCATAAACATTTGGACATGATAGAGCTATCCGCAAGATGGATTCCGCGATTGCTGACGCTTGACCAAAAACGGAATCGTGTGAAGTGCTGCAACGATGGTTTGCAGCTGTTCAGGAAAAATTTGTAGAAATGGCTGGCGGGACAAAGATTTTATTTAAACGAGGAGGTGATTGCAGAAACTAATAGCTTTTTTGCAGACATGGACAATTCCTATCATTCGGAAGGGATCAACAAATTAGAACAGCGTTGGATGAAGTGTATAAGTCTAAAAGGAGACTATGTCGAAAAATAAAATAGGGTTACCCCAAACACGTAAGTAGTCTTTATTTTTGCACGGACTTTTCAAACGCCCCTCCTAAGCTTCACACACGCTTAACAGCAGCCGAGGAAATCGGCTATTGCAGAACTTTCTCTTGGCACCGGTCATCCTATAGAATATAACACGGAGAACCTGGCGTGCACTTCCAGCTATTGGAATAGTGTTACAAAGGAAGTAGTTGAAATTAAATTAGCAAGTAACGTTGTAAAAAGAGGTGGAGGTTTTTGCTTAAATTCTGCGTGGAATCCTGCCGGTAGACGAATCAAGTTGATAATTGTCACATACGAAGCTCTAAGGTCCCTTGGCGGTGTAAAAAGTTGAAGCTTGTAAGTGAATGCAATCCAAAGACACTGCCATTTATGTCACATTTTTGATACTCGTTAACTCACTCAACAAAATTTGTAGGATACTTCCGGTTTTCACGGAATACTGATATTTGGCAGAAAGCCAGGTTTCACCGTTCAAGTAAAGAGAAAATCCCAAAATTGTGAATTTTTAATTACATCACATCAAAAAAATTGTTCTACAGTATTACTTTTACTGTGTTACAAGGCTGTCTTCATTACAATGTTCGTAGACGACATTGGAAACGCCGGCCATTGTGGCCGAGCGGTTCTAGGTGCTTCAATCTGTAGCCGCGCGACCGCTACGGTCACAGGTTCGAATTCTGCCTCGGGCATGGATGTGTGTGTTGTCCTTAGGTTAGTTAGGTTTAAGTAGTTCTAAGTTCTAGGAGACTGATGACCTTAGATGTTAAGTCCCATAGTGCTCAGAGCCATTTTTTGACTTTGGTAACGAAATTACACATCTAGATAGAAGCGGAAACCTACAGTAAATAACATCTTCGACAGTGTCGTAGTAATGCAGCGTAAAAAGTAAATAGTTGAACAGTAAATAAATATAAATGGAGCAAACAGGAAAAAACTTTAACACAAAACTGGAGGAGAAAGCCTACATAACAATTCATGTTAATAAACAAAACCAACAAAATCAAATAAAATTATTACTTGACAAGGCTACTTCAGGAGGTATAAAACATGGATAGTGATACACAAACCAATTAAAAGAAAGAATTATCAAGATAATACAGAATATATGGAGAACTTAAGAAATATCATTCTTCATATTAACTGTTACGTAGGCTTGCTGTTCCAGTTTTGTGTTAAAGTTTTTTCCTGCTTATTCCTTTTATATTTATTTACTGTTCAACTTTTTACATTGCATTACCATCAAACTTTCAACGATGATATTTACTGTACATTTCTGCTTGAGTCTAGATGCAGTAACTTCTTTGCCAACGTAGTTTACAAAAATTGTAACTTCTTTGCCGATAATAGTCAGTAAATGTCTGAAGATGGCTTTGTAAACAAGAAACCGGTTAACACAATAAAACAATATTCTAGAACAAAAGCAAACTAGCCGTTCTCATTTGTTATGATGCTGCTCTACCGAGAACCGACGGAAGATTCAGTTAACATGACTACCTGCATATCTGTCTGTTAAGGACGCTCTTTTCAGGAATAGGTAGACTAGTTTATATGTATGTTACATAGTAAGTTTTATCGTCCCTTGCAGTGTAAGAAATTGAAGCTTCTGTGTAAATGCAATCAAACGATACTGTCATTTATGACATATACATTGATGCTCGCAAACTCACTCATCAAACCCTGTAGGCTATTTTCTGTTCAAATGGTTCAAATGGCTCTGAGCACTATGGGACTTAACATCTAAGGTCATTAGTCCACTAGAACTTAGAACTACTTAAACATAACTAACCTAAGGACATCACACACATCCATGCCCGAGGCAGGATTCGAACCTGCGACCGTAGCGGTCGCGTTGTTCCATACTGAAGCGCCTAGAACCGCTCGGCCACACCGGCCGGCTATTTCCTGTTAACTGAGAATCATGAAATTGGACATGAAGCATAGTTTCATAGTACAAGTAAGAAAAGAATCAGAAAATTGTTAATTTGCAATTACATAACACGAATAAATACTTCATTCGTGCCGGCCGGAGTGGCCGAGCGGTTCTAGGCGCTAAGTCTGGAACCGCGCGACCGCTACGGTCTCAGGTTCGAATCCTGCCTCGAGCATGGATGCGTGTGATGTCCTTAGGTTTTAGCAGTTCTAAGTTCTAGGGGACTGATTACCTCAGAAGTTAAGTCCCATAGTGCTCAGAGCCATTTGAACCATTTGAACTTCATTCGTCATTTGTTATCGAGGTTCAAAATTGAAATTTACAGTTTGTCGAAGCCCTGGAAATCCGGGGACAGTTATCTCGCCAGTAACAGTGCCAATAACAGTCAAAAATCGTCGATATTTCGATTCCAGGCGTGGGTGAATTTTCTACGTACATAATCAAGTTTGTACGGAACCTTCAACGACCGTGTCCTGCTCGCACTTGACTAACGTTTTAACTAGTGCTCTGCACTTTTGGTGCCGCAATCCACTCCCTCTGCTCAAGGCTTTTTAAAAAACGTGTCACAGAGTAATATTCACGTAAACATGACGTTATCAAAGGTGTAACACAACACAACTCGTCCAGTTGCTGAAGCTAACGGCAAACAAATGGAAAGACAAGAAAAATACACACATGCATTCTCCACGGATGAATAGCATTTCTACTTTTCCTCTCGTCGGTGCATAAGTTACCCACACAAATCATCAACTGAGGCCAGTCGACTGAATGGCTGGTTGCATTTTCCTTGTGTTTCCACTTGTTTACTGCCAATTCCAGCAAGTGGAAGAGCCACGCACAGTGATTAAGGGCTGAGAGATCACAGGTAATTGTCCTCGAAGGTACGAATTCCGCAACAAGTGCTCTCGCTTTCAAAAACTCTGCATGTTAAACAACTGTGACTCGTAGGCTACAAGCAGGCTGAGATCCCCTGTCCCCGTAGTTCGGCGTGCCGAAAAGCTGAAAGTAGATTACTTTCTAAATTTCCAGGAATGAAGGAGAAAGTCTATGATACGACTTAATGCCCTCAGTGCGCACTTGGCCGGACGGAGGGCGGACCGCCGAAGGCAAAAACGGACCCAGCTAACTGTGCTGCGGCTGCCGTGAGCAGTATTCGCTCTCCTCGTGAGGCTCTGGTCACGGAACGAAAAGTCGACTAACCTTCGCCGAAACTTGCATGTCCCTAAAAAAACTGTGTATCCATTCTCTCCGGCAGTTTTTGTCGTTGCGCAGTATAGGCTAGTGACTGTAGTGAAGCTGTCGAGGGATCGTGACTAACTAGAGTCATGACAGTATAGTACCGTACTTAGTTCATTGAGCCCACTGTATAAACATCACTCACTGGAGATCAATGTTGACCTTAGTTTAAAAAAATGAACTTAATTCACGAATTCATGTTGCTGAATACACACATCAAAAAAAGTTTTGCATCACGCCGGTTCCCAGAACTCCTGAAGATAGGCGTTGATTGTGGATATTGTATCACAGACACAGTCCTTTTGCCTGTTCAGAGATGTCAATAAACCCGCCCAAAGATGTAAACAACCATGCATGAGCAGCGCCTATTAGACGGAGGGAGTCCGACAGCCGATCAGTTCCAGTCATTCCACCAGGAAGGAGGTAAAGGCTCGTGTTGTCTGTAGTTCAACCATGCCTAGACGGTCAATACCGCGTTTCGATCGCGTCCGCATTGTCACTTTGTGCCAGGAAGGGCTCTCAACAAAAATGTCCAGGCGTCTCGGAGTGAACGAAAGCGATGTTGTTCGGACATAGAAGAGGTACAGAGAGACAGTAACTGTCGATGACATGCCTCGCTTAGGCCGCCCAAGGGCTACTACTGCAGTGGATGACCGCTAACTAAGGGTTATGGCTCGGAGGAACCCTGACAGAAACGCCACCACGTTGAATAATGCTTTTAGTGCAGCCACAGGACTTCGTGTTACGACTCAAACTGTGCGCAGTAGGCTGCTTGATGCGCAGCTTCACTCCCGACGTCCATGGCGAGGTCTATCTTTGCAACCACGAGACCATGCAACGCGGTGCAGATGGGCCCAACAACACGCCGAATGGACCACTCAGGAATGGCATCACGTACTCTTCACCGATGAGTGTCGTATATGCCTTCAGACAGACAATCGCCGGAGACGTGTTTGGAGGCAACCTGGTCAGGCTGAATGCCTTAGTCACACTGTCTAGCGAGTGCAGCAAGGTGGAGGTTCCCTGCTGCTATCGGGTGGCATTATGTGAGGCCGACGTACGCCGCTGGTGGTCATGGAAGGCGGTGTAACAGCTGTATCATACGTGAATGCCATCCTCCGACCGATAATGCAACCATATCGGCAGCATATTGGCGAGGCATTCGTCTTCATGGACGATAATTCGCGCCCCCATCGTGCATATCTTGTGAATGACTTCCTTCACGATAGCGACATCGCTCGACTAGAGTGGCCAGCATGTTCTCCAGACATGAACCCTATCGGACATGCCTGGGATAGATTGAAAAAGGCTGTCTGTGGACGACGTGACCCACCAACCACTCTGAGGGATCTTCGCCAAATCGCCTTTGAGGAATGGGACAATTTGGACCAACAGTGCCTTGATGAACTTATGGATAGTATGCTACGGCGAATACAGGAATGCATCAATGCAAGAAGACGTGTTACTGGGTGTTAGAGATACCAGTGTGCACAGCAGTCTGGACCACCTTTCTGAAGATCTCGCTGCATGGTGGTACAACATGCATTGTGTGGTTTCCATGAGCAATAAAAAGGGAGGATATGATGTTTATGTTGCTCTCTCTTCCAGTTTTCTGTACAGGTTCTAGAACTCTCGGAACCGAGGTGATGCATAACTTTTTTTAATGTATGTACGAAATTTATATCAACCGGACGAGGTTCAGTGTTTCTCTAAATAAGCACGAGAGGCAGCTGTTAAATGTACATCGTAGATACACTGTCCCTATTGGAATCTTCCACAGCATTTGTTATGCATTAACTGTTTTTGTTCTTTAGCTTTTAAACCTACTGAAATTTGATTCACCAGACGCGCTTTGATTTCACTTTCTTCTACTCTCGCCCCTCACCAGCACCACTCACATCACTACTGAACATCTAACTTACACTCAGCCACACACACACACACACACACACACACACACACACACACACACACACACACACACACACACAAACATACACACACAGATACACACACACAAGCACGCAATGACACACACATTCGAATATAAAAAATGTATTCACAAATGTGATAATTCTCACAGCCTACACGAAAAATAAATGAACAAATCAAAAACATAAACATTGTGCTGAGTAAAGAAAAGTGTGAGAGATCGCGTACTGCGACCGTCATGATTCATTCTGTTGCCTACGGCCTTGCCGCAGTGGTAACACCAGTTCCCGTCAGATCATCGAAGTAAGTGCTGTAGGGCTTGGCTAACACTTAAATGGACCACCGTCTGGGTCTGCCGAGTGCTGTAGGCAAGCGGGATGCACTCAGCTCTTGTGAGACCAAATGAGAAGTTAAGTTCAAATGGTTCAAATGGCTCTGAGCACTATGCGACTTAACATCTGAGGTCATCAGTCCTCTAGAACTACTTAAACCTAACTAACCTAAGGACATCACACACATCCATGCCCGAGGCAGGATTCGAACCTGCGACACTTCCCCATAGGGATTCTAAATCACAAACGATTTACAACAGCTCTTAGGAAAGGTTAGATACACTGTGGAGGTCGTGAACTTTCGCAGCCGCCGCAGCTGCATTTTCTTTCCACACTGATCCTCGTAGCCGGCCGGAGTGGCCGAGCGGTTCTAGGCGCTACAGTCTGGAGCCGCGCGACCGCTACGGTCGCACGTTCGAATCCTGCCTCGGGCATGGATGTGTGTGATGTCCTTAGGTTAGTTAAGTTTAAGTAGTTCTAAGTTCTAGGAGACTGATGACCTCAGAAGTTAGTCCCATAGTGGTCAGAGCCATTTGAACTATTGGATCCTCGTAGTCACATACAATAGAAATCCGGGCTTATCCTCTGTTTCAGAATAGCGATCTACAAGGGAATTTAGGTAACGCACCCCTTGTGTACGATCTTCTTGGATCGATGACAGCACCTGAGTGCATCCACGTGCCGGTAATCCTTGTGGTAGACTAGAAGATCGATCACCCAAGGTTTATCAGAGCCACCTGATAGAAGATCCGGAACAACAAGTGAAATTAGAGCGCTATTCGTAAGAAGACTACTTTTGTGAAGCTTAGGAAAGTGAAGTGCAAAAAACGTAAATGCAGCAAAATGCAAATCAGATGCGTAAAAAGGGAAAAATTGCAAAATGTATACGTGCACGCAGGTGTTTTTCTTTTCCTTTTTTCTTTCAACTTCCGCTAACAACGACGAAAAAAGCAATGGAATTCATAACATGCCGATAACAGGAAGAAACCATCATAAGAAAGTCGTACCTCAAACTTTGTTCCAGTGTAACGCCAAGCGCTGGCACTATGGTCAAGAACGTTAGAACAGAGAGGGCAGTGAGACGACGTCAGCCAATAGCACGCTGACCGACCCATCTCTAGGACAACAACGAGACAGCGGCGTCACCTACACGAAGAGGGCATTTGCGCGGCGCCGCTTGGCCGCGACACAGTTGAAGATTAGCCATTCTACGAGTTCTATAGCAGCGATTTAGCAACTGCATGTTTCACTTGTATTACGAATTGTATACACTGAAGAGCTTGCTTATGTTTGTCTGTCGCCCTTTGCTCGCGACACGTCTGTATCTCACGAAATTAAGTATTGCAATTATTTCCTTCTGTAGTAAACTTCATTAATACGATTTGCTTGGATTGTTGTATAGCGATCCGAGAGGCAGGTTTCCTAGGCACCCCACATTTCACAACGAGGCAGGACACAAACTTATGAAGAAAAACTGTTTTTAGTATATGAATAGCAAAATGTAGAAACATATTATGTACACCATATTTTCAGGATGACCACTGAAGATCCTTTTCAAAGAAAAGTGAAGAGATAAAGCGAAAAAACCCTTAAACCTTATGACGGGAAATACAATAATATTGATTTGTTATGAAAACGTTCGTATTGCAAAGATGGTGGTGGTTAGTGTTTAACGTCCCATCGACAACGAGGTCATTAGAGACGGAGCGCAAGCTCGGGGTAGAGAAGGATTGGGAAGGAAATCGGCCGTGCCCTTTCAAAGGAACCATCCCGGCATGTGCCTGAAACGATTTAGGGAAATCACGGAAAACCTAAATCAGGATGGCTGGAGACGGGATTGAACCGTCGTCCTCCCGAATGCGAGTCCAGTGTGCTAACCACTGCGCCACCTCGCTCGGTGTATTGCAAAGAAGTAGGAAAACAGGCGGAAGAAACTTCTCAAACTTGTTGAAGAAACTTTTACGCACATCGAAATAATCATGCTGGATGTTTGACTATTATGAGTACAAACGAAACGGGCGAATAGACAACAATGAGACGAGCAAACAATCCCAATAAAGACAGTTCCTGATGCCAACGGTTTTCCAGATACAACATATTACATCAGAGTACGAGCACATGAACTCCTTATAAGAGAGTCCACGAGTATCCAAACTGTAGATATGTACCTGACAGTAAACGGATGACAATAAGTGTTCCAGATGGCCACCGTTCATGTGAAGGCAAGCTCCAGCACCTCTCCCCATTGATGCTCGTACAAGCTCAAATATTCCAGGCGTGTTCCGAATTCACTGACGGCCATTCGCAGTGCGTTCCTGGAGTTCGTCGACACTATCAACAGGGTTGGAATACACCAAGGCTTTTAAATATCCCCACACAAAAGAAACCAACAGGTTCAAGCCGGGAGAAATGGGACGCCACGATGATCGCAATCCACGACCGATACATTTGTTTGTCGAATACTGGTGCTACGTATTTGCGACCAGTCACATAAATGTGTGCCATTGCAGCATCATGCATGTACTAAATACGCATCCTTCCACCATAAGGAAAATCTTTTTTTTTTCTTTTCTCAAATTTATTAGCTTCCAAGATGCTACTCCAGGTGGATGTAAAAATGAATGCGCGCAATGCAAAATACTGAACACGAAAATGAAGATTTGGCCCTGTCCGACTACCCCCTGAAGCAGATCTTAGGATCCCTTAATGGTGGGCCGGTCGATGTGACCGAGCAGTTCTAGACGCATGCCTCGGGCATGGATGTGTGTGATGTCCTTAGGTTAGTTTGGTTTAAGTAGTTCTAAGTCTAGGGGACTGATGACCTCAGATGTTAAGTCCTGTAGTGCTTAGAGCCATTTGAACCATTTGATTTCTTAATGGTGATATTATTTCCTCCTTCGTACTCTTTAACATATAAATTACAACATAAAACATTAATACATGATTAAGGGAACTAGTAACTACAAAATGATAAATTTTGTTTCTGCTTATGCATTTATTGTAGATTAAAACCCCTCACAAATGTTTACATATCGATGTCCAATGGACATAAAGAGATACAAATGAATTTCCTAACTAATGTTACTGATCAATTGCCCAAATCTGCCTTTTTTATGGCTACACGATCCAATATAAATAACGTCTACCAAATACTAGAAGACACTACTTTCAAAGATGATCTACAGTGGTGTGGAATTAAGTTACGTGATCACAGCCATTTAGCTTTATAGCCCTAATAAGCCGAAGCGATTAGCGGTATCACCGTCTGTACTGCGTCCGTTGCGTCAAAGTGATGGTTCTCGTACACGTCTGTGACGACGGAAGAACTCCAGTCACAAAATATAAAAAAAAGACTGATTCAAACACTAGAACGACAGAAGGCGGTCCTCTGACTAGTATAATCTAATACTGTCTTCTCCTCTCTGTGTTCTACAGACAAGAAAGGCGAACTCCTAGCCACAAGGACGGAATTCAGATAATGTAGCGACTTAAGAGGTGCTCTCAATCACTAAACGCTGTGTACTTAATGACGACTCCCTACCGCGAGGCGAAGTCCAGAATCGTGTAAGGTCGCAGCAGTACAGTGCCTAACGGTTCACTAACTATAAAATCTCCTGAGAGCAAAGACAGCAAGTCCGTTTGTACCAACAAAAGCTGATATTGAGCGACCGTCAAACACTGGCACTCAAAACGGAAGACCTCTTTCTCTCCACCGTTGGCGCCAGCAAAGCTCGGCGCCCCTCCCTCGTAAATGCAGAAGGCGAATCATGTTCTCGAAACCACGGAATATTCTCCCTCTCTACAGATTCTTCCGAACGTCGACCAACCATATTTTCGTCTTTTGTCGTCCAGCACGGAAAGTTGGCGAGGAAATACCTATTCCGATTAGTTACGAATTCATACAATGGTACGCTCCTCAGAGTAAAAATCCTCGGAAATAACCCTGCCTGCGTGATTTCCGAGGTAACGGTTCCTCGTTCCTCTCTGTTGCGTCGAAGATTTTCAGTTTCCGTAGTATTATCCGGTAATCCTTCCGGCCTCGCTACAACACCACCGGCTCCCGCTCTATCGTGCTTCAGCGCTCAGGTGCACCGACCGTCCGTCTTGCGCTACTTCCTGGGTTAAGCAGGACCAACACACCACCGAGCGAGGTGGCGCAGTGGTTAGACACTGGACTCGCATTCGGGAGGACGACGGTTCAATCCCGCGTCCGACCATCCTGATTTAGGTTTTCCGTGATTTCCCTAAATCGCTCCAGGCAAATGCCAGGATGGTTCCTTTGAAAGGGCACGGCCGACTTCCTTCCCTAATCCGATAAGACCGATGACCTCGCTGTCTGGTCTCCTTCCCCAAACAACCCCCCAACCAACACACCTCTGCGGGCTTTCCTACCCAGGGCCTGAGTTACACCTACCATTTCATTTCCACTGACGTTGCAACCTTTGCTAGTATAGGCAATCGTTCATTACGCTGTTTTGGTAATGAAGAGAATCCATCACCTTTCATGCAATAAGCGTTAACAACTGTTTACAAGGTGTACGTGACAATGTCAGTCTTCTTTAAATATTCATATATACGATGTACAACCTATCAAATGATACCTAATTCCGATTGTAAATCATGGCAAAGTATGTAGATGAGTTCTTGTAAGGTACGAAATTATAGCCACCTTAAAAGCTTTTGGAACATGCCCCGTACAGCCATTTGAACACTGCAAATACTACACAACAGTTAGCTTTGACAACTCACAGAACGCATAAGTTTAACTCGTACACTGGTACGAAGTTACATAGACTTAACAAAGGACAGATTGCGACATAAAACAAATTACACATCCACAATATAATGAAACAAGTAAACAAGGCGAAAATGCAACGTAGGGTACACAGAGGTAGTGTGCTATGAATATATTACTAGTAACACAGTAAGAAATGAATAATCAGCTTTGGTACACATTTGGTATATTGCTAATTCAATCCATATTAATGACTATGTATCTAAATGTTCTTTTGTTTGCACTGTAAGCATTGTTTCAAAAACTGTGGATAGAGAACTGAATGTTTGTGCAGATCTAAAAGTACCATCTAGAAGGACATGAGAACAGTACACTACAAGAACCAGGATTGGGTATTGCATCCATATGTACAGATACACCAGTATTCAGACACATATATATAGTGACATACATCTATAGGCTGAGCATTCGACACCCTGCTTAACAGCACGTGGGAATATGATCAGGCGATTGTGTTTTAGTCTTCCCCTGGCACTCTAACTACCAATAGCGTCAGATTAGCAACACATGGACGTTGCTTCTGTTGGCGGATGCATACAAGATTTTGTACGCTGCTATATCGTTGGTGTTAACAGGGTTTGGAGGATGCTTGTGAACTGATGACCAAGAGCCCGAATATTACTTGCAAATCTGTTTATGTGATACGTGTTCTAGAACACAGCAGGAATGTGTTGTTTGGAACTTCTTCCTGTCCGCGGACAAGTGGGGGGAGGCGCTTAGTTTGAGCCAACGGAAGTGTTTGTTGAGCTTCCAATGGTTAAATAACTAAGGTATATTTTCCAAATGGTCGATTAGCTTGAGTAGCTGTAAATGGAGGTACGCACGACCAGTAAGTTGGCCAGTATCGGGGAGACCATTGGTTTCCGGAGCTATGGATATCGGACGATTTGCTTGTCTGCTCGCCCATTTCATTTGTGCCCTCTACACTCGTGAAGTAAACGAAAAGAAATAGCAATACTCTCGGCACTTAGAGCTCCCGAACGCAGACCGCTGACAACCATAGCGGCCCACAAGGCTAGGACACAGCAAGAGCCAGAGTCACGAGAGAGTGGAAGGGCTTTATCAAAATCAAAATTTAAAACTTAATCACCCCACAGTTAAACGAAACACATCTAAAGCAGATAAGCGCGGCTTGCACTTAACCAAATTTGTTTTAAAATTGGATTTAACAAGAAGCTGTTTGAATATAACAGTTATACACAGAGGTCGCCTTACCAAGAAGTCTCAAAATTGAATTTAATGATTAGAGACCCAATGACCACTTTACCAAATATTTTAAAACTAGAATTTAATTGAGATACAATAGGCACTTCAACAAGAACAACAATTTTAATTCAATGATTAGACTCAACGACCACTTCACCGAAAAAACATTTTTAAAAATTCGGTTGAACCAGGAAGCCACAGAAACCACAAAAGACAAGAGGTACAATATCTAGCTCCCATAGTCTGAATCTTCACGCACTAAATTTCAGTTTATACAGTTACGAACACGCAGGTTTCCTTCAGTATCTGTTTGAAAGCAAAAATTTAGTCTTCTTCAGGTTCCTTCTGGGATGCTGACGGTTGTCTAAAGATCCATGTTGACGCGGCGTGCACACACGAGTAACAATCGTTTCACAAGATTTTTTGCAAACATGACGTCATTTTGACATCACACGCAATATCGACAACCATATGAATTGCTATCGACTTCGTGACAAGGAAGAGTATGAATGGCATTGCCCCTTCTTTTACTTGAAAAAATTTAAACTACCCTCCCTGGTTCCTGCCTAACCACCCACTCTTGTAAATCGCCACACATTCGTAAGAAAAGAGCCAAATATTTTTGAAAAGAAAGAATATGAATTTTATTGCTGCTCGTTTCAGTCGCAGCAATTACGGGTGTCCTCTTAGACTGCTGCCTAACTGCCGGCCAGTGTGGCAGAGCGGTTCTAGGCGCTTCAACCTGGAATCCTGCGACCGCTACTGTCGCAGGTTCGAGTCCTGCCTCGGGCATGGATGTGTGTGATGTCCTTATGTTAGTTAGGTTTAAGTAGTTCTAAGTTCTAGGGAATTGATGACTTCAGAAGTTAAATCCCATAATGCTCAGAGCCATTAGAACCATTTTGCTGCCTAACTACACACTCGGAAATTGCCAAATATTTATTTCATCCTTCGTTTCTAATCAGACGGAAATGTAAATAAACTCGAATATGACAGGACATCCTTGTATTACATTCATAAGAGAGTCGCAGAATGAGTTAATAACTCTACGTTAAAAAAAACCAATAGTTACATGTAGAGGGACGTGAACTTACACGCTTTGTCCTGTGATCTTGGTTATCATAGTGTCTCTTGAAGATTTATATCGTCAATGCATTAATAACTGACATTTTATGATAATAGTGAATGTTTGTGATAATTTGCAGATGTCCCATTATCTTAAAAAAATGGTTCAAATGGCTCTGAGCACTATGGGACTCAACTGCTGTGGTCATAAGTCCCCTAGAACTTAGAACTACTTAAACCTAACTAACCTAAGGACAGCACACAACACCCAACCATCACGAGGCAGAGAAAATCCCTGACCCCGTCGGGAATCGAACCCGGGAACCCGGGCGTGGGAAGCGAGAACGCTACCGCACGACCACGAGATGCGGGCCCCATTATCTTAAAATGGCGTTCTGCAAGCTATAATACAAGCGAGTTTCACGCATAATTTTTAAATTATTTGTGATAGCAATTCATTCCTGAGAGAGATCTGTTATATGAATGCATAAACCGCCAATAAATCATTGTGTTACGTTTAACTATAACAAATTTCACCAAGAACGATGTTTTTTTTTCGATACACCTGCATGAAGTCTCATGAAAGGGTCGTATCGAACGCTGACGAAAGTCGATAGCAGTTCCGACCGTTACCGATATTGTGAGTGGCGTTAAAATGACGTCTGAAAGTCTTCTGACGTGAATGTTACCCCTTCGACACCCAGAAAGACTTCCAAAGGTTAGCAGAGCTGAAGCCATTGTTCTGTGTCAGCAGCGATCACTGTGGGCCGGCTGTGCAGTGTTGACCATCTCTCGACCTCAAGTCACACTAATACACAAAAAGGGAAATAGGAGTAATCCGCTGAATTACAGACCTATATCACTAACGTCGATTTGCAGCAGTGTTTTGGAACATATACTGTGTTCGAACATTATGAATTACCTCGAAGAAAACGATTTATTGACACATAGCCAGCTCGGATTCAGAAAACATCGTTGCTGTGAAAAACAAGTAGCTCTTATACTCAAGAAGTAATGAATGCTACTGACAGGGGATGTCAAATTGATTCCATATCTTTAGATTTCCAGAAAGCATTTGACACCGTTCCTCACAAACGTCTTCTAACAAAACTGCGTGCCTATGGAATATCGTCTCAGTTGTGTGACTGGATTCGTGATTTCCTGTCAGAAAGGTCACAGTTCTTAGTAATAGACGGAGAGTCATCGAGTAAAACAGAAGTAATATCCGGCGTTCCCCAAGGAAGTGTTATAGGCCCTCTATTGTTCCTGATCTACATTAAGGACATAGGAGACCATCTGAGTAGCTGTCTTAGGTTATTTGCAGATGATGCTGTCATTTACCGTGTTGTAATGTCATCAGATGACCAAAACGAATTGCAAAATGATTTAGATAAGATATCTGAATGGTGCGAAAAGTGGCAGTTGGCCCTGAATAAAGAAAAGTGTGAAGTTATTCACATGAGTACTAAAAGAAATCCGCTAAATTTCGATTACGCGAAAAGTCACACAGATCTGAGGCTGTAAATTCAACTAAATTCTTAAGGATCACAACTGCAAGTGACCTAAATTGGAACGATCACGTAGATAATGTTGTGGGATACAGCAAACCAAAGACAGCGATTCATTGGCAGAACACTTAGATGGAGCAACGGGTCTACTAAAGAGACTGCTTACACCACGCATGTTCGCCCTATTCTGGAGTTTTTTTTAAATACTTTATTCATCATATTTATAATACAGGGTGGTCTATTGATAGTGACCGGGCCAAATATCTCACGAAATAAGCATCAAACGAAAAAACTAAAAAGTACGAAACTCTCCTAACTTGAAGGAGCAAACCAGATGGCTCTATGGTTGGTCCGCTAGATGGCGCTGCCATAGGTCAAACGGATATCAACTGCGTTTTTTACAATAGGAACCCCCATTTTTTATTACATATTCGTGTAGTACGTAAAGAAATATGAATGTTTTAGTTGGACCACTTTTTTCGCTTTGTCATATATGGCGCTGTAATAGTCACAAACGTATAGGTACGTGGTATCACGTAACATTCCGCCAGTGCGGACGGTATTTGCTTCGTGATACATTACCCGTGTTAAAATGGACAGTTTACCAATTGCGAAAAGGTCGCTATCGTGTTGATGTATGGCTATTGTGATCAAAATGTCCAGCGGGCGTGTGCTATGTATACTGCTCGGTATCCTGGACGACATCATCCAAGTGTCCGGACCGTTCGCCGGATAGTTACGTTATTTAAGGAAACAGGAAGTTTTCAGCCACATGTGAAACGTCAACCACGACCAACAAATGATGATGCCCAAGATGGTGTTCTAGCTGCTGTCGCGGCTAATCCACACATCAGTAGCAGACAAATTGCGCGAGAATCGGGAATCTCAAAAACGTCGGTGTTGAGAATGCTACATCAACATCGATTGCAGCGGTACCATATTTCTATGCACCAGGAATTGCATGGCGACGATTCTGAACGGCGTGTAACAGTTCTGCCATTGGGTACAAGAGAAATTACGGGACGATGACAGATTTTTTGCACGCGTCATTCACCAACAGCGGTAACGTAAACCGGCATTATGCGCACTATTGGGCAACGGAAAATCCACGATGGCTGCTACAAGTGGAACATCAGCGACCTTGGCGGGTTAATGTATGGTGCGGCATTATGGGAAGAAGGATAATTGGCACCCATTTTATCGATGGCAATCTAAATGGTGCACTGTATGTTGATTTCCTACGTAATGTTCTACCGATGTTACTACAAGATGTTTCACTGCATGACAGAATGGCGATGTACTTCCAACATGATGAATGCCCAGCACATAGCTCGCGTGCGGTTGAAGCGGTATTGAATAGCATATTTCATGACAGGTCGATTGGTCGTCGAAGCACCGTACCATGGCCCGCACGTTCACCGCATCTGACGTCCCCGGATTTCTTTCTGTGGGGAAAGTTGAAAGATATTTGCTATCGTGATCCACCGACAACGCCTGACAACATGCGTCAGCGCATTGTCAATGGAAGTGCGAATATTACGGAAGGCGAACTACTCGCTGTTGAGGGGAATGTCGTTACACGTATTGCCAAACGCACTGAGGTTGACGGACATCATTTTGAGCATTTATTGCATTAATGTGGTATTTACAGGCAATCACGCCATAACAGCATGCGTTCTGAGAAATGATAAGTTCACAAAGGTTCATGTATCACATTGGAACAACCGAAATAAAATGTTCAAACATACCTACGTTCCTCATTTTAATTTAAAAGACCTACCTGTTACCAACTGTTCGTCTAAAATTGTGAGCCACATGTTTGTAGCTATTACAGCGCCACCTATCACAGAGGGAAAAAAGTGGTCCAACTAAAACATTCAAATTTCTTTACGTACTACATTCCTATTTTAAAAAAAAAACGCAGTTGGTGTCCGTTTGACCTATGGCAGCGCCATCTAGCGGGCCAACCATAGCGCCAGCTGGTTTCCCCCTTCACGCTAGACAAGTTTCGTTCTTTGTAGTTTTTTCGTTTGACGCTTATTTCGTGAGATATTTGTCCCGGTCACGATCAATGGACCTCCCTGTATATATATATGCAACCCACCACCTTACATGATTAGTGGGACCTAGGATGTTACAATGTCATTATTCTTAGCAGCTAACTACAGTTATCACAAGTGAGCTACAGTACAGTTTAACAATGGGCAATTTTTATTCTATTAGTATTCTACTTAGTTCTAATGGCTGCTTATGATTGAAAACCGTTACTGCCCGCAGCGTCACAGGTGTGTCAGTGATTGTGTAAACCTACTGTGCAGCCTTGCTTACTGAGCTAATCCCGATGAGCGTGCCCCTGACACTAGGCAGGCCAAGGATGACTTGAATCGCTGCAGGTTCCTATTTGTATTTCCTATTTCTAAGTCCTACTAACTAAGATCCTATCCTACGTCAAGTATGTCTCAATTTGGTTTGTTGTACCCTGTCCTCCTAGTCCTGCACGTGGCGGATTCTAACTGTATTGTGAGTCGACCTATCGACGCACAGGCGGTACTGGATCAGGGTACTGGGACACATTTAGTTATTTGCTACTATTCCTGTTTTTCCTTCAGATATTCTGTTAAAACTTTCCGCGATACCTCATTGGCTAGGTTATTCGTAGTTCGAAATCTCTCTTCATATCTTAGTAGGGAGTAAGTGTCTTTGTCGAGTACTCGTAAACCACCGCACGCCGTGCACCACCGTCACACGCAGACGTAGCCCTCCTCTCAGACCGACATAGATATGTCGGATAAGGGCCACGACCAGTGAGAAAATGTAACAGTCCTCGATTTGGCTCAAAATACTTCATATCTAGCCTTTCTTTAACAGCCAGCAGCAGTTGAAATTTTCTGCGACCAGTACCATCAGCCTCCCACGATTCCTGCCACAGTTCCTCACCTCTTCTCCTAATCGCACCCTTGTCCCCAGCCCGAACACCCTGAATATCCTCTGTTTTCTCAATATTCCCTTTCTTGGCCCAGAACCAGGCTGCCTGCTCTCTAATCTTGATGTCCTGATGGTAGAATCCCATTATCACTAACAGAGCCCCACTTGGAGATGTCCTGTAGGCCCCCACTGACCTTAATATGATATTCCTCTGCACTCTTCTCATTGACATGGCGGGCACCACCCTCGTGAGCCTGTGCGCCCAGACTCCCGAGCCGTAACCCACTGTTGACATTAGTATGCTGTTGTGATACAGTTTTATCAAATGAAGGGCAAGATGAAATCTTTTGTGACCAATGGAGATGAGGTTATTGAGTACTTGTAGGACTCTTTTGGTTAAAGTTTCAATGTCCTTTCCAAAGTTCCACCTTTCATCAACGATGATTCTCACGTAGCGTGCCTCACGTTGCCGAAGAACTGGCGAGCTCTCATTTCTTACTGTGGGATTCCTTATAAGTTGTCCTCTTAACAGAAGACGTGTGGACTTATTCGGTGAGATTGTCATTTTTGTGTTCCTGCACCAGAGTTGTAATTTTTCCATTGCCGTTTCTAATTTTGGTTCTATATCTTCGCGACTACGGCCGCCAGTCAACAGGAGGAGGTCATCCGCGTAGGCTATCATCTCTAGCACCACTTCGTTCTGCTGTAGATTATCCAATAGTGGTTCCATATGGATCTCCCAGAACAGGGGACCTATCACGGAACCCTGGGGGCATCCCTTTGTTATTGTTTTCCCAATTTTCCCCCTAGGAGACGATAGTCAGGCCTTTCTATCCTCGCGATCCAATTCTGGAGTATTGCTGTACGGTGTGGGGCCCGCATCAGGTGGGACTAACGGATGACATCGAAAAAGTTCAAAGAGGGGCGGCTCGTTATGTACCATCGCGAAACAGGGGAGATAGTGCCACAGACATGATACGTGAATTCGAGTGGCAATCATTAAAACAAAGGGATCTTCTCATGAAATTTCAATCACCAGTTTTCTCCTCCGATTGCGAAAACATTCTGTTGGCACCCACTTACATAGGGGGATACAATCTTCACGATGAAATAAGAGAAATCAGGGCTCGCATAGACAAATTTATGTGCTCGTTTTTACCGCGCGCCGTTCGAGAGTGGAACGGTAGAGCGACAGATTGAAGGTGGTTCATTGAACCCTCTGCCAGGCACTTTACTGTGAATAGTAGAGTAATCACGTAGGTGAAGACGTAGAAGGAACGTTTTGTCTCGAACCGCTCGCCGTTGCACAATGTACGGTCGCCGCGCGCTATCTATCGTCGAGACGGCGCTTCGCCCGACCACCGTGAAACTCAAGTCGGCGCAGCTGCCAGCCGCGAAACGGTGGCGTGTCCATCAAGGCACACCCATCTCACATTCCAGAAGGATCCGCCAAGCCCTAAAAGAAGCATAAAGCCTGTACTTCGACCACTTGCAAAAATATGGAACCTTCTGGGCAGCGTGAAAGACAACCTCGGATTTCGCACACCTCGAGTCTGTCCCATCCGATGCGAATGTGAAAATTTTTACGTTGCACAGAGCATATACGCAACGTTTGGCTCTTGGCTGTTGTTTCCTTCAGTCCGGAGATTCATTTGATGCAACTCTCCATGCTACTCTTTCCTGTGCAAGCCTCTTCATAGGCAGGAAAATAAATCTGCAAGGCCGAGCGCAACTTAACTGCAAAGCACACGTTCGATTACGGAAAGAGATCCGTCATCTGCTCAGCTAAGGGTTTCTAGCTGAGTAGTATAAAGATGCAGAGATACGAATGTCGACGAATTCTGCTAATCGAGATAAATGGTTCAAATGGCTCTGAGCACTATGGGAGTTAACATCTGTGGTCATCAGTCCCCTAGAACTTAGAAATACTTAAACCTAAGGACATCACACACATCCACGCCCGAGGCGGGATTCGAACCTGCGACCGTAGCTGTCGCGCGGTTCCAGAGTGAAGCGCTTAGAACCGCTCGGCCCGAGTTAATGTTTTGTCCTCTGTGCAACTTGGCAACTACTCTTTGAAACAGTGAGAAGGGGTGAGGCAGCAGCCTATATCGCATAGGGCAGCTGTGAATGGCGGACCCTAGTTTCTAGCGATGAACAAATCGGCGGGGGCTCTGTTAAAACTTTTGTGTAGCGGTCGTTGCGTCGCCGATACCTGTATAAGGACGATGATGATGTTGGTTTGTGGAGCGCTCAATACACTGGTCATCAGCGTCCGTACAAGTTCAAAATCTTTCCATTTCGAGTCCCGGCGCTTCCCAAATGATGAATGAGGACATCACAAACACCCAGTCCTCGGGCGGAGTTTGTGTAAGGAGACGGACTGTGACACATCGGTACTTATGCTTATCCATTACGGATATTTTAGAACCGTGACTGTATATTGAATGTAAATAAGTTATACACAACTGCAACTAGTCACTTTTTTTCAGGAAGTTACATCATTACTGCTAGCATAATGCTGGGTGCTGGCTTGCGACAGTATAGGAGGATTTTTTAGGTTAGCGTCCATCTGTTCATTAATTCTAGCTGGAACAAACAGAAGCTGCCTTTACGAATATTCCAGTTCACTCCAATGTAAGAATAAAAATAAGTCAACAGTTAAAGAACTTTTATTCATGATTTTTTAAATATAAAGTGTACAGCCATACAAACAGCTTTAGTCCATTACAGTCACTACAACTTTCATACATATACCTTTAGCTAAAATAAACAGAATCTACTCTTGATAATACCCCAGGTCATGTTAACATAACAACAGAAATAAGTCAAAAGTTCATCTGAAGATTTCTTATTGCAGATACAGTAACTCTGTATTATTGATTCCTGGGTATTCATGTTAATGCCAATCATGATTTTAAAAAACTGCTATAAACTGCCTGTAATATACAAATAGAAATAAGATATCAGATCACCTGAAATTTAAAACGAAACCTACGGGAAGATTAAAACTGTGTGCCTTCCGCGGGCAAGTGCTCTACCAACTCAGCTACCCAAGCACGACTCACGCCCCGTCCTCACAGCATTACTACCGCCAGTACCTCGTCTCCTACCTTCCAAACTTTACAGAAGCTCTCCTGCGAACCTTTCAGAACTAGCACTCCTGAAAGAAAGGATATTGCGGAGACATGGCTTAGCTACAGCCTGGGGGATGTTTCCAGAATGAGATTTTCACTCTGCAGCTGATTGTGCGCTGAAATGAAACTTCCTGGCTTCCTGGCTTCTACAACGTTTGGAAGGTAGGAGACGAGATACTGGCGGAAGTAAAGCTGTGAGGACGGGGCGTGAGTCGTGCTTGGGTAGCTCAGTTGGTAGAGCACTTTGCTGACGAATTTTAGATGTGAAAACACTGCAAGATACACCCTTTACATAATTTTCAGGGTAAATTCTTTTGTGCATGGCACAAAAAAACTTCAGATTAATCGTACACTTTGGAGCAGGACTGAGGTCGCTGCTCTTGGGGCTTCTCTGTAATTTCATTTTGATACCCACTAAAATACTGTGCAGCGACTGGCTATTTCGTTTTAATACTACCCTGATTTTGGCTGGAGAAGGGTGAAAGAGAGGGAATGGGAGGGGAGAGAGAATGGGAAGGTGTGGCTTGTCATACGATGATGGTGATGATGACATCACTGATAAGGGGATGGAGCTTGCAATCATCTTAGATTTTGACGTCATTACTCCTCCATGCATGCAGTCAGTACTGGCACTTGCACTTGAAATCAGTATGACGCTTACTCATGTCTGTACACCTTTAACAAGGCTACTTCAAAACATGGTTTATCTTGATCGATCGTGTCTACGTTATTTCATACAAAGCTTGATGATAATGTTAAAAGCAGGAAATGAACCAGAATGCAAATGATTCAGTATTCTTCACATGAATCTCCTAAACCACAGGCTATAATACAGGCAAAAGCTGTTAATAAGTAATAAATAATTTGCATGAAATAGAGAGTGACTCCAGAACTGACACTAAAGGTTTTCTAGGTATGAATTTTATTACAGAATATTCCTGACAGATCACAGGGACATCGTAAAAGAGGAAACTAAAATTGAATATTTGGAATGCCTATGTTAACGAATTGTGAAGTGATCATAACACCAGTACAGTGAAACATCACTAATTCGGACTAACTAGTGATAGTGCCATTCCAGATTAATGAAAGTCTGAGTTACAGAAAGATTTGCTATAATACTTGCCTGAATCTATAATTAGGAATATAATGCACAATGTATACAGCGATTAAATGGAACATAGATGAACTGTAATATAATGTGGAATAACGTAACGAAATATAATGACATCACAGTAATGAACAATACGATTAAACAAACTGAATTTAGAATACATACTCAGAGGCTCTGTGAGAGAAGTTTGATATATACAGAATTGCACGTTAACAGCATTTTTAAGCGATCCGGTAATGGAAATGAACAAAACTCGTCACGTGGGTTTCAGTGGGCGATCTGAGCAGGTCCATCCTTGCGCGCTTGTGCGTAATGATGATACCTACGTTACTCATTACCGGCCACGGGTGAGGCAGGTAGGGGTGAAGAGGATGGGAAGGAAGAGTATGAGTTCAACATTTCACAATAAATGAGCTTGACGCAAATTACGTGCAGTACAGTACGACGGCGTTTCAATTTGAAAAAGAAAAAGGCTCAAATTATCGCGAATTCCGAATTAGTAAAGTTCAAATTAGAAGGATTTATTGCACACCAACTGAAAAAACTGAGTAAGAGCCGCTCATCCCTTTGCTGAAAACAGAAATATTTCAAAAAGTAGACGAATTTAAATATCTTGGAAACTCCTTAAGTGCAGAAATACGCTAAAATAAATGAAAACCGGGACTTAAAACATAAATAAAACGCGGTATGACCTCTCACATATCATAAAGAGAAAAGAAAACACTTTTATGAAAGCCAAAGCACACGTTTTCAAGGCACTTACACAGCCAGATATAACCTTTTCTTTGTACCTGGTTTGTATTAATGATAATAATGGTCAGAACCAAAGATTCCAACACATATACATTTTCTTTTAAATGACATCTGGAAAATACAAGACGTTTCAGAAGATTGGAAATAGCATTAATCCATTCGCTACAGAAAAATGGTGACAAACAAAACGTCAACAATTACAGAGTAGTGACACGTCTAACAGTGGCATTCTAAATATTGGCAAAAATTCTGAACAGAGCTAGAGAAACTGTAGACTGGGAGATTGTCAGGTTGGTTTTGGGAATGGGCAATGCCGCACAGAACATGTTTGTGACTTAAAATCAATAATTGGCCACAGAATGTTGTCTAGCAAACCGATAGTAGTATCATTTATTGATTTCAAGAAATCATTTCATTTTGCTGACAGAGAAACACTGGATCAAATTATTAGAAAATTTGGTGTTAAAGCAAAATTTGCAAACCTAAAGTGTTAATGTTAACAAAATGACATGCTAATTGAAACTATTGGGAAAAATATCTCAGCCACTTAAAATAAAAATTGGTGTTAGACAAGTAGATTGTTTATCACCTTTATTGTTTAACTGAGTTTTAAAAAAATGATGTCTCTGGAATTTGGGACTAAAAAATAACAAAATTGAATTAATAACTCTGAGAAAGAAATTAAATAGGTTTAAGGTTTGTGAGTATTTTACTTGTGCAGACGATTTTGTAACGCTTTCAAAATATCTGACAGAAGCTGCTACGCAAACAATAAATTATTCTTGAAATAATAGTGAATACAACTGTCTCAGAATTTCAGCTTAAAAAATACAGAAATTCATGACTAATATAAAATGGGCATCTATATTCAGTATATGGTCAAAAGTATCTGGAGACCTACTAGTGGACGCTAATATGGGGAATTTACACCATTCGTCTTCATGATGACGAGTTCTGCTACGGTCATTTTTATGAAGTGTCTAAATGTCTGTGGAGGAATGGCACTTCTGAGAAGGAAATCAGAGAAGATGGTGATGTCGGATGATGGGGCCTGGAGAGAAGTCGACGTTCTATCTCATCCAAAAGGGGATCCACAGGAGTTCAGATTGGAACTATGAGCAGCTCATTCCATTTCAAGAATGTTATTACCGGTTCTTGTTTTAGCTGTGACTGTTCCTTCGGGTGACCACTTCACAGTCACATCACCAATAGTCGACTTGGGCGAGCCTTAGAAGGGCTGAAGTGTTCCCGATTTGTATGTCAAACGGGTGACAGCCAATGAATAGTCTACGTTCGAAGTCACCAACCTTTCCTGACCGATCCATTTTGCTACTACTGCTTTTGTACTAACTATGCGATACACCCCACCTTCTTTTACACAGGTGGGTTCACCTCTCATGACATCTGGTAGTCAATTCTGTATTTCATAGGAGTTTAACGATACTTGATCAGACAGTGAACATGAAAACACAAGGAGATAAAACAGAGAATGTTAGCAAATTTATTAAGTTAGTAAAGTTAAATATCTTGGAAACCATACAGCAGAATGGATTAGAAAAATTTGCAGTAGATGCAAGAGCATATGATTTGACAAAAAATATCTACATCTATAAATGAACATCTATAAATACAAAATTAAAACTATATTACAGTGTTGTTGTGGTTGTGGTCTTCAGTCCTGAGACTGCTTTGATGCAGCTCTCTATGCTACTCTATCCTGTGCAAGCTTCTTCATCTCCCAGTACTTACTGCAGCCTACATCCTTCTGAATCTGCTTAGTGTAGTCATCTCTTGGTCTCCCTCTACGATTTTTACCCTCCACGCTGCCCTCCTATGATAAATTTGTGATCCCCTGATGCCTCAGAACATGTCCTACCAACCGGTCCCTTGTTCTTGTCACTTTGTGCCACAAACTCCTCTTCTCCCCAATTCTATTCAATACCTCCTCATTAGTTATGTAATCTACCCATCTAATCTTCAGCATTCTTCTGTGGCACCACATTTCGAAAGCTTCTATTCTCTTCATGTCCAAACTGTTTATCGTTCATGTTTCACTTCCAGATATGGCTGCACTGCATACAAATACTTTCAGAAACGACTTCCTGACTCCTAAATCTATACTCGATATTAACAAATTTCTCTTCTTCCTAAACACTTTCCTTGCCATTGTCAGTATACATTTCGTGTCCTCTCTACTTCAACCATCATTAGTTATTTTGCTCCCCAAATAGCAAAACTCCTTTACTACTTCAAGTGTCTCATTTCCTAATCTAATTCCCGCAGCATCACCCGACTTAATTCGTCTACATTCCATTATCCTCGTTTTGCTGTTGTTGATTTTCATCCTATATCCTCCTTGCAAGACACTGTCCATTCCGTTCAACTGCTCTTCCAAGTCTTTTGCTGTCTCTGACAGAATTACAATGTCATCGGCGAACCTCAATGTTTTTATTTCTTCTCCTTGGATTTTAATACCTACTCCGAATTTTTCTTTTGTTTCCTTTATTGTTAGCTCAAAATACAGATTGAATAACATCGGGGAGAGGCTACAACCCTGTCTCACTCCCTTCCCAACCACTGCTTCACTTTCATGTCCCTCGACTCTTATAACTGCCATCTGGTTTCTGTACAAGTTGTAAATAGCCTTTCGCTCCCTGTATTTTACCCCTGCCACCTTTAGAATTTGAAAGAGAGTATTCCAGTCAACATTGTCAAAAGCTTTCTCTAAATCTACAAATGCTAGAAACGTAGGTTTGCCTTTTCTTAATCTAGCTTCTAAGATAAGTCGTAGGGTCGGTATTGCCTCACGTGTTGCAATATTTCTACGGAATCCAAACTGATGTTCCCAGAGGTCGGCTGGTACCAGTTTTTCCATTCGTCTGTAAAGAATTCGCGTTAGTATTTTGCAGATGTGACTTATTAAACTGATAGTTCGGTAATTTTCACGTCTGTGTCTCATACATCTTGCTCACCAGATGGTAGAGTTTTGGCAGGACTGGCTCTCCCTAGGCCGTCAGTAGTTCTAATGGAATGTTGTCTACTCCTGGGGCCTTGTTTCGACTCACGTTTTTCAGTGCTCTGTCAAACTCTTCACGCAGTATCATATCTCCCATTTCATCTTCATTTACATCCTCTTCCATTTCCATAATATTGTCCTCAAGTACATCGCCCTATATAGACCCTCTATATACTCCTTCCACCTTTCTGCTTTCCCTTCTTTGCTTAGAACTGGGTTTCCATCTTAGCTCTTGACATTCATACAAGTGATTCTCTTTTCTCCAAAGGCCTCTTTAATTTTCCTGTAGGCAGTACCTATCTTACCCCTAGTGAGATAAGCCTCTACATCCTTACATTTGACCTCTAGCCATCTCTGCTTAGCCATATTACAGTGGTATGTCCAAAATGTCACATCTACATAGGTACTCCGCAAGCGTATATATGGTGCATGACTGAAGGTACCTCTTACCACTACTAGTCATTCGCCAAATGGTGGAAGGGAAAAATAGTTAACTATTCGCCTCCGTACCAGCCCTTGTTTTTCTTGTGTATTCTTTGAGGTCCTTACGTGAAATTTACGTTGGCGGCAGTAAAATGGTTCTGTAGTCAGCCGCAAATGCCGATACTCTAAATTTACTCTGTGATATTCCGAGAAAAGAAATTGGTCTTCCATCCAGGGATATCCATCTAAACCATGTCCGGCAGATCATTTGTGTATGTTGAGAACAAGAGCGACCCCATCGCATCTCCCTGGTGCACTTCTGACGATGCCCGTGTCTGTGGACAACGCTCGCCGCCTAGGACAACGTATTGGAATCTTCTAGGCTCTCACATATTTGAGAATCTATTCCGCATGTTTCAAATTTGTTAATAGTATTCACCGGGGCGCAGCCTCGAACGCTTCCCAGAAATCTATACTGAAGAGCCAAAGAAACTGGTTCACCCGCCTAATGTCGTTTAGGGGCCCCGCGAGCATGCAGAAGTGCCGCAACACGACGTGGCACGAACTCGTCTTATGTCTCAAGCAGTGCTGGATGGAACTGGCCATGATTAGTACAGGACTGTCCATAAATCCGTAACAGTACGATGGGGTGCAGATCTCCTCTGAACAGCACGTTGCAAGGCATCCCAGAAATGCTCAATACTGTTCATGCCTGGGGAGTTTGGTGGCCAGCGGAAGTGTTTAAGCTCAGGGGAGTATCCCTGGAGCCACTCTGTAGCTATTCTGGACGTGTGAGGTGTCGCATTGTCCTGCTGGAATAGCCCAAGTCCGTCGGAAGGCACAATGGACATGAATGGATGCAGGTGATCAGACAGGATGCTTACGTACGTGTCACCTGTCAGAGTTGTATCTAGACGTATCAGGGGTCCCACAGCTCTCCAACTGCATATGCACCTCACCATTACAGTACCACCACCAGCTTTAGCAATCCCCTGCTGACATAGCAATCCCCTGCTGACATGCGGAGCCCAAGTATTCATGAGGCTGTCTCTATACCCGTAAGCGTCCATCCGCTCGATACATTCTGAAACGAGAATTGTCCGACTAGGCAACATGTTTCCAGTCATCAACAGTCCAATGTTGGTGTTGACGGGTCCAGTTGAGGAGTAAAGCTTTGCGTCGTGCACTCATCAAGGGTACACGCATGGGCATTCTGCTCGGAAAGCCCATATCGATTATGTTTCGTTGAATGGTTCGCACACTTGTTGATGGCCCAGAATTGAAATCTGCAGCAATCTGCAGAAGGTTTGCACTTCTGTCACGTTGAATGATTCTCTTCAGTCGTCGTTGATGTTGTTCTTGCAGAATCTTTTTCCGGCCGCAGCGATGTCGGAGGTTTTATGCTTAACCCGATTCCTGATATTCACGGTACACTCGTGAAATGGTCGTACGGGAAAATCCCCACTTCGTCGCTACGTCGGAGATACTGTGACCCATCGCTCGTGCGCCGACTATAACACCACTTTCAAACCAACTTAAATCTTGATTTGATAACCTGTCATTGTAGCAGCAGTAAGCGATCTAACAGCTGCGCCAGACACTTGTGATCTTATACAGGCGTTTCCGACCGCAGTGCCGTATCCTGCCCGTTTACACACCTCTGTATTTGAATACGAATGCCTATACCAGTTTCTTTGGCGCTTCAGTGCAGGAATACGGAATCCACCTGTTGCCCTTCATCCGTAGTTCGCAGGATATCGTGTCTGAAAAGGGCAAGCTCAGTTTCGCAAGAACGATACTTTCCAAATCTGCCTCAAGGTAACCTATAATGTTCGAACTTAGAATAAGATCAAGAATTCTGCAGCAAATCGATCTCACGGACAATGTTACATGCCCATGAATCTTTAGTGATGAACTGTAAACTGGAGAGAATAGAGATACTTAAAAGAAGGATGAAAATAAAAACAATGGGCTCTGTACGACTCTAGATGGCTGGAAAATGAGAAGTACAAAGGAGATCTAGGAAAATACACAGAAATGGCTCTGAGCACTATGAGACTTAACTTCTGAGGTCATCAGTCCCCTAGAACTTAGAACTACTTAAACCTAACTAACCTAAGGACATCACACACATCCAAGCCCGAGGCAGGATTCGAACATGCGACCGTAGCGGTCGCGCGGTTCCAGACTGTAGCGCCTAGAACCGCTCGGCCACTACGGCCGGCTCAAAATACACAGAAAATATTAGGAGTAATGACAAAGCGAAGGTCTTTGGCCGTCTGTACAGAATGAATGAGAACAGAAGAAACTAATATCTTTGTATTTCTGGAAAAAGAATTTACAATAACATGTATTGCAAAAATAAGAAACTAGCCAGAAAGACAAAAGCGCTCTATTCTACTCTGGCCTGGTCCGTTAACAGTGAGGTCATGTTCCAAATCAAATATAACGTCTATTGCAATATTTATTGGGTTTCACACTCTTATTGCATCATCAGATTAATTGCAAAACACGACAAACTAATTTTTGCGATTCACGATCCTAGCTAAACTGTTAAGTAGCAGAATAATCTAGTGCTGCTAGCATGCAAAAGACCTTAAAAAGGCAGCGGAGGCCGCATTAATCTGAATTAGAAACCTTGGTGGCAATCACCTTCCTTAACATAAAAAATGATAAAAGACCAGTTGAAGCAAAACACGTGACCGTAATTTGAGATAAAAATCCTGCAACGATAAAAACCGACCATTCAGGAACCAAAATCCACACAATACACGCGAAGCCGAGTATTCAGGATGAGGGAAGTAAATGGACTCACCAAGCACCAATAGTAAATGACACGTGCCTCACTAACAAATAAATACCGTAGGCGATGAAACGGGCGCCGAGGCGTGGTGGATGCGGAGGCAAGTGAGGTAAAAGCGAAAGTTGACAGGAAGTGCCGAGTGTCGGTGCTGGTTGTGAGGGTAAGATAAATTAAACAGCTCATGTAGGATGATAAAATAAACAACAGGAAGTGATATAAAATCGAAAAGTTAAGCAGTGAGCCTATAAATACACACTCATGTTCAGAAAAAAAAAAACAGAACACCGTGAACGACTAAAGATAGGACAATAGGACATGTACATTAGTACGTTCTGCAGAAATGGTTAGCATTTGAACCATGTCGGCTAGAGGGTTCAAGGTTAAAACCGATATCGCGGCGCAGCACCACCTACCGGTGAAATGTGCCTGCTGCTTTGGCTGTCGCTATAAACCGAAGGTAAAGGGGTTCAATGTGACTTGAGCAGATGTACAAGATACCTCTCAAAAGTTTGCGCGAACCGTACCGTCAAATCATGAGTTTGAAAGAGGGAGCATTATTGATATGAGAGAATGTGACACAGCCATCCGGGAAATTGCTGCTTATGTGGGACTACATGTTGCGATAGTGAAACGGCTGTGTGCGGAATCGTTCACGGTAGTCCATAGAACACGACGACCACTCAGACCAGCCCCGGAGAAGATTGACACCTTATCCTAATGGCACTGCAGGACAAATTTGCATCCACCTCGGCTGTGGCGCAACAGTGAAACAGAGTGACACATTGTACACTGTCAGGGGTGACAGTCCGTCTACGTTTATTACGGCATGGATTACGTGCGCGTTGTCCACTTCTCCGCCTACGTTTGACGAATGTGCAGAAACATACCAGACGGCAATAGTGCATGGTACGACATCACTGTGAACAAGAATGGCATCAAATAGCGTTTTCAGACGAATCCAGGTCTGTTTGTTTGAAAATGATGGCCGCATTTTGGTTCGCGGCAGATAGGGGAGCGGCATCACAGTGACTGCATTCCCACAAGACATGAAGTGCCAACTCAAGGCCTTACGGTGTGGTGTGCTATTGAGTATAACACAAATCACAGCTGGTGCGTGTCCAGAGTACTCTGACCAGTGTGACCTACGTAAGTGACATCTTGCGACCCGTAGCCATACCCTTTCTGCGCAACAATCTGGACGCCACTTTTCAGGATGACAATGCACGACCACATGCTGCTGCACGAACACGTGCGTTTTTGGTGTTACAGAATGTCAGCCTTTTGCTCTGGCCCGCCTGATCACCAGACTTGTCGCCAATCGAAAATGTGTGGGAGATGGTGAAAGGACGGTTGCACTACTGTGACTCAATGCCAGCCACCACAGAAGAACTTTGGAACCAGGTGAATGCAGCATGAATGGCTGTACCACAAGACGCCATTCGCAACTTACACGCGTCGATGTCGTCACGCGCGGAACAAGTTATCAGACCCCATGGCGGACCTTGTGCCTCCTAGACAACAGGACAGATCTGAACCGAGGTGACCGAAATGCTAATCATTTCTGCAGAACATTCTAACGTACATGTCCTGTGAATATGAACATCCTCTCTCTAGTTGTTCAAGGTGTTCTGCTTTTTCTGAACATGAGTGTATTTCGTATTACATAAGTAAATACGAAGGCTAATACGAAATACAAAATGTGAGTCACAGTGAGAACAATGATTGATAAGATATAAATAACAAATAATAATAATTAAAATGGTCAGCCCGCCGCAGTGACCGAGTGGTTCTATGCGCTTCAACCTGGAACCGCTCGACTGCTACGATCGCAGGTTCGAATCCTGCCTGGGGCATGGATGTGTGTGATGTCCTTAGGTTAGTTAGGTTTAAGTAGTTCTAAGGGACTGATAACCACAGACGTTAAGTTCCATAGTTCTCAGAGCCATTTCAACCATTTCTTTTTAAATGGTCATTAGTAAAATAGTAATCGAATGTGCGAATCTTTAGATAAATGCTTAAAAAGGATGAGAAAAAACAAAAGAAGATTTGGACATTCGATTAGCATTTTACTATTGACCGTTTTAAGTCCAGAATAAATTTTCACTATGCAGTGTACTGAGAGGATGACACGGCGGCCAGTCGGTATTTTTGGGCCTTCCAAGGCCTGTTCGGACGGAGTTTAGTTTTAGCGGAATGTGTGCTGATAGGAAACTTCCTGGCAGATTAAAACTGTGTGCAGGAACGAGGCTCGAACTCGGGACCTTTGCCTGGAAGAAGTAAAGCCGTGAGAACAGGTCACGGGTAGTGCTTGGGTAGATCAGTTGGATGCCGGCACGGTAGCGCAGCGTGTTCGGTCAGAGGGTTAGCTGCCCTCTGTAATAACAATAACTGAGTGAAAGGATCAACGGAGAGCCTGAACAGGTGTCACTGGACGTCCGCCCCGGTCGAATTCAACGAACAATATAAACAAAATGAGATAAAAAAAGGTTGGTAAACCACCTACCCGCGAAAGAGTAATGAAAAAATAGGCAACAACAAGGTAGAAGAGAACCTGAAGTTGTAATGTGGTACTAGGTGGTAAAGGACAAATACACTACTGGCCATTAAAATTGCTACACCACGAAGATGACGTGCTACACGGGAAATTTAACCGACAGGAAGAAGATGCTGTGATATGCAAATGATTAGCTTTTCAGAGCATTCACACAAGGTTGACGTCGGTGGCGACACCTACAACGTGCTGAATGAGGGAAGTTTCCAACCGATTTCTCATACACAAACAGCAGTTGACCGGCGTTGCCTGGTGAAACGTTGATGTGATGCCTCGTGTAAGAAGGAGAAATGCGTTCCATCACGTTTCCGACTTTCCTAAAGGTCGGATTGTAGCCTATCGCGATTGCGCATTATCGTATCACGACATTGCTGCTCGCGATGGTCGAGATCCAATGACTGTTAGCAGAATATGGAATCGGTGGTTTCAACGGCCTCGCGTCACTAGCAGTTGAGATGACAGGCATCTTATCCACATGGCTGTAACGGATCGTGCAGCCACCTCTCGATCCCTGAGTCAACAGATGGGAACGTTTGCAAGACAACAACCATCTGCACGAACAGTTCGACGACGTTTGCAGCAGCTCGGAGACCATGACTGCGGTTACCATTGACGCTGCATCACAGACAGGAGCGCCTGCGATGGTGTACTGAAGGACGAACCTGGGCGCACGAATGGCAAAACGTCATTTTTTTCGGATGAATCCAGGTTCTGTTTACAGCATCATGATGTTCGCATCCGTGTTTGGCGACATCGTGGCGAACGCACATCCAAAAATGGTTCAAATGGCTCTGAGCACTATGGGACTTAACATCTGTGGTCATCAGTCCCCTAGAACTTAGAACTACTTAAACCTAACTAACCTCAGGACATCACACATATCCATGCCCGAGGCAGGATTCGAACCTGCAACCGTAGCAGTCCCGCGGTTCCGGACTGGGCGCCTAGAACCGCTAGACCACCGCGGCCGGCAACGCACATTCGAAGTGTGTATTCGCCAACGCCATACTGTCGTATCACCCGGCGTGATGATATGGGGTGGCATTTGTTACACGTCTCGGTCACCTCTTGTACACACTGACGGCACTTTGAACAGCGGACGTTACATTTCAGATATGTTACGACCCGTGGCTCTACCCTTCATTCGATCCCTGTGAAACCGTACATTTCAGCAGGATAATGCACGACCGCATGTTGGAGGTCCTGTACGGGCCTTTCTGGATACGGAAAATGTTCGTTTGCTGCCCTGGCCAGCACATTCTCCAGATCTCTCGCCAATTGAAAACGTCTGGTCAATGGTGGCCGAGCAACTGGCTCGTTACAATACGCCAGTCACTACTCTTGATGAACTGTGGTATCGTGTTGAAGCTGCATGGGCAGCTGTACCTGTACACGCCATCAAAGCCCTGTTTGACTCAATGCCCAGGCGTGTCAAGGCCGTTATTACGGCCAGAGGTGGTTGTTCTGGGTACTGATTTCTCAGGATCTATGCACCCAAATTGCGTGAAAATGTAATCACATGTCAGTTCTAGTATAATATATTTGTCCAATGAATACCCGTTTATCATCTACAGTTCTTCTTGGTGTAGCAATTTTAATGGCGAGTAGTGTAATATCATTCATTGAGCCGCCCTGCTACACTAGGCCGTAGGTGCTCATCTCCTCCCTGTATCGAAGGAATGAAAACTTTAGGCAATGTAAAGGCTTCTGGCGATAATCCACCGGGAAAGAAACGGACCGGTTGGAGGGATGCTTTCCGTCCCAATGCCCCGCGCTGGCGGCGCTTCTAGGAACGCCCACAATGGGGGAGAGAAACGGCTTAGGTGGTTCCGAGAAGCGGCGGTTTCTTCCCGGTGGTCGCAGTCGTCTGCAGAGCGCGAAAGGCGTCTGGCCAGACCGGGCGGCCGCTTGGAAAGTTGTCGCTCATTGTGTAACGCGCGGCTGCAAGAAGCGGCCGACCACTGCCCGTGCACCTGCCGCTAGAGCCGTTTGTTATCTG
This sequence comes from Schistocerca nitens, assembly GCF_023898315.1. Classification (NCBI taxonomy): domain Eukaryota; kingdom Metazoa; phylum Arthropoda; class Insecta; order Orthoptera; family Acrididae; genus Schistocerca; species Schistocerca nitens. The sequence continues at coordinate 978,622,448 of NC_064615.1, read as the reverse complement.
GGTTAATCAGTGCCCGCGTCTGGGCGACAGCCTTTCTACCGGAAAATTAATTCCGCTGCCCGTCTCAGATTCGTCCAGTTACCTCTCAATAGAATCCTGATCTGATCAGAATTAACTGACACCTGTTGGTGGGCATTTATATGAGGTGCGTCCATCAGTCGCACTTATCACGGCTTAAACCCTGCCAGGGACACTTTCAATGAGGTGACCGAATTTCTCTTCTTCCACAAGAGCCGAAATCAAAGTAGGAAGTGTTGCTGAACTTTAGAGTCTTGAGAGAAGTTGACTTCTAACTCACCCCAAATGTGTTCCATTGGGTTCAGCTCGTGAAGGCCAGTCCATTTCAGGACAGTTATTGTCCATAAACCATTGCCTCGTAGATACTGCTTGATGACACGGATCATTGCCATGCCTATAGAAACGATCATCGTCTTCGACCGGTTCTTCTATTGCGCGCCGTAAACAATATTGTTAAAAGTATTCATATCATTCCACATTATGCCGTCCCTTTTTCTCTGACCTGTTTTTCCAATATATTCAATTTCATTTTTTATTCTATGTTTAAAGAAATAATGGACTCCGTTGCGCCGGCCGCGGTGGCCGAGCGGTTCTAGGAGCTTCAGTCCGGAACCGCGCCACTGCTACGGTCGCAGGTTCGAATCCTGCCTCGGGCATGGAAGTGTGTGATGTCCTTAGGTTAGTTAGGTTTGAGAAGTTCTAAGTTCTACGGGACTGATGACCTCAGATGTTAAGTCCCATAGTGCTCAGAGCCATTTGGACCTGAAACGTCCCCTTAGAAAAATTAATGAATTACTGTGCTGGTAAGCCCCTACGTTATTTGATTTTCAAACAGCCGAACAGAACTGAACGTACTCAGACATTTCTCACGTTACGTATTCTGATCATCACTAAACTGACACACAATATTTTTAGCGCAACGCAATCTGACTTTCAATAATCCCTACAAAAGAATGGCCCTGACTAACAATACCTTTCGTCAATCACTTACCTCACAAAAATCTTCGTTACTCAAGCTACTGCAATACAGCGAGCGCCACTTCTGCCAGCTAAATAAAAGATTCAAACTACTGAAGGCACTAACTACTGATAGGCATAGTTAGCAAATAAAAGATTTTGATACAGAAAAAACAATGTATTTACCTTAATATTGTTCAAAAGTCATATTATATATATATATATATCAGTTCATGATATCCAGTCTTACAAATTTACTGTCTGTGTCCAGATCATCCGCTCTCAAAACTCCGCCACCTCACTCCCCATATCCACCACTGCTGGCGGCTCACCTCCAACTGCGCAACGGTGGTGGTGGTTGTTGGGATGTGTAAGGGGGACTAAACAGCTAAGGTCATCAGTCCCACTGCGCAACGCTACGCACTGTTAACAGCCAACTGCCCAACACTACAATAGCCAACAACAATGCAAACCAGCCACAGACTGCACACAGCACAGCCAGTGACTTTCATACAGAGCGCTACGTGGCGTTACCAATAAGAAAACCTAAACAGCCTACTTACAAACCATTTGACTCTGTTGAAGATGTGAGATCATTTAGCTTTACGTAATGATATGCTGCGTGACAGCGATGACATGGCACATACACCGAGGTGAAAAAAGTCATGATATACCTCCTAATATCATGTCGGACCTCCACTTGTCCAGCGTAGTGCAGCAACTAGACGCGTCATGGATTCAACAAGTCGTTGGAAGCCTCCTGCACAAATGAGCCACGTTGCGTCTATATCCGTCCATAACTGCGAAAGTATTGCCAATATAGGATTATGTGCACGAACTGACCTCTCGATTACGTCCCATAAATGTTCCATGGGATTCATTCCGGGTGGTCTGGATGGCCAGATAATTCGCTCTGGTTGTCCACAATGTCTTCAAACCAATCACTAACAACTGTCGCCCCGTGACATTCCATAGGGATGGAACATGAAGCCCATAAGTGTCTGCAAATGGTTTCCAACTACTTGAGTTGGACCATAGGACCCAACCTATTCCATGTTAACACAGGCCACACCACTATGGAGCCACAACCAACTAGAACAGTGCCTTTTGACAATTTGGATCCACGACTTCGAGGGGTCTGGGCCACACTCAAACCGTACCATCAGTTCTTATCAACTGAAATCACGACTCATCTGACCAGTCCACGGTTTTCCAGTCGTCTAGGGTCCAACTGATGTGCTCACGAGCCCAGCAGGGGCTTTGCAAGCGATGTCGTACTGTTGGCAAGTGCATTAGAGTCAGTCGCCTGCTATCGTGACCCATTAACGCCAAATTTCACCGCACTGTCCTAACGAATACAATCGTCGTTCATCACACATCGACTTCTGTGGGTATTTCACGCAGTGTTGCTTGCACAGATAACTCTATGCAAACGCCGCTGCTCTCGGTCGTCAAGTGAAGGCGACCAGTCACTGTGTTATTCGTGGTGAGGTCTAATGCCTGAAATCTGGTATTCTCGGCACCCTCCTAAGACCGTGGATCTCGCTCGGAATGTTAAATTCCCTAACGATTTTTGAAGAGGAATGTTCCACTCGCCTAACTCCAACTACCATTCCACATTTAAAGTCTGTTAATTCCTGTCGTTGGGGAACAATCACATCGGAAACCTTTTCACAAGAATCATCTGAGTACAAATGATGGCTCCGCCAATGTACTGCCGTTTTATACAATGTGCACTCAAGACAACGGCCAACTTATATGTGCGTATCACTATCCTATGACTTTGCCACCTCAGTATACTGCTGGAATATAGCGGTGCATTCTCTAGAAAATGGAGAAGGCCTATTACTTTTAATCTTCATATTAAGGAGAGAAGTTTAATCATTTGGGACTAATAAGGTCTGAACTTTTGTGGACATATCTCCAGCTTCAGAAGATAGTTAAAGACAGATGTAGTAAGGCAACAGTAATGATCACCATTGTCCCTGCACGCACTGATTACCCTTGTACATTCTCGTTATCAAACACATCTTCCTAATTTCCCAGTATTCTCAGCTGGTGCATTCTTCTTAAATTTCCCTCTCTCCCCAAAACTCGATGTATCAGAAAACGTATATTTTGTACATCTATAAAATACTTTCATATCTGCCGTTATTGTTATTATTGGGATTATTATTGTCATTATTATTAATATTATCCTTATCACTATTAGTGGCAGCAGCAGTTGTACAATACTGCCAGCATTAACTTTATTATTTTCCTGTCACTACTATTTATTCACATTGTCACTATAGACATTCATGTTGTTTAAGTAGTATTTGTCACAGTATAGGTGTTATTCCTTTGGTAACTATGTGACAAAGGTACTGTGTGTGTGTGTGTGTGTGTCTGTGTGTGTGTGTGCGTGTGTGTGAAATCCTGGTCCAATGTAAGAGCGTGCCCGATGATCCTTTATCAGATCACATGAAATAAATAAATATAACAAAATAAAATATTGAATGCAATCGCAGGACGTACTATAATTGGCGAATATCTTCATAAATTTATAACTCACAGCATTACTTCCGATTGTGGACGGGTTTTGAACTGTTATTATGACTAAAAATGTTAGGGATTGTTACGACTGGTTTTAAGAATATGTGGTATTAAGTTTCAGTTACGTGACAGCGTTGTTCTTGCCGTTTTCTGAACCTCAGTTTCCACGTTTAAAGATATGTGTCTGATCAAGTTGTGGGGATTTGTGAAGGATGACTGTTTGAACACAACCTGTAAAACGGACTTTACTTTTTTGAGCTCATAATTTGATTACAAAATGTGATTTCATAAGTACAACTAATTAACAACCCGTTCATCCTCCACGCAGAGCGCCACAGTGGCACATACGCGGACTCACTGCTTCTTACGGTCACAACGCAGAACTGAAGAATGCTTTCGATAATGTTCTACGATTACCGCATTTCATCTCTAACGCAGCACAGGTGGATTTGAATGAACGGAACGAGGTTAAATTGTTATTTCAATTAGTGAGCAATATAACCACACACATACTTTTAGATAACACAGGCGTCAGGTTATATAAATTATTATTGTACAAGTACAATAATATAAAGGATTTTCTTAAGCACAATAAATTAACTGCAACCTAACAGTGATCAACACTCCGTTAATGTAACGACACGTTCTCTGTACTTCACTGTTGGCATTGCACATGTCTGCAGATAACGTTCTCCAAGTGTTCGCCAAATCCAAACCCTTCCATCGGATTGCCACGGCGTATAACGTGATTCAGTACTCCAAAGTACTCGTTTCCAGTCACCCTCTGTCCAGTGACATCGCTCTTTACACCACCGCAAGCGTGGTTTAGCACTCACTACAGAAATGTGAGGATTTTTAAATTTATCCATGCTATATAGATGTTGTTTGAGGTCTGCTATTGTATTATAGGATTATGCGGAATAGTTTGGCATTACAAATCTATACACTAACATCCCCGTCCCCGAAACACTCAAAATCATCAGGTCAAACGTCATAAAACATCAAAAACTATCATTGCCCGAAATTATTGAATTCATGGACCTCCTTGAACTAGTACTAAACTACAACTATTTCACATTTAATAATAAAATCTACATGCAACATAGAGGTCTTGCAATGGGCTCAAGCATAGCTGGTACAATTGCCAGCATATACACTACTGGCCATTACAATTGCGACACCACGAAGATGACGTGCTACAGACGCGAAATTTAACCGACAGGAAGAAGATGCTGTGATATGCAAATGATTAGCTTTTCAGAGCATTCACACAAGGTTGGCGCTGGTGCCGACACCTACAACGTGCTGACATGACGAAAGTTTCCAACCGATTGCTCATACACAAACAGCAGTTGACCGGCGTTGCCTGGAGAAACGTTGTTGTGATGCCTCGTGTAAGGAGGAGAAATGCGTACCATTACGATTCCGACTTTGATAAAGGTCGGATTGTAGCCTATCGCGATTGCGGTTTATCGTATCGCGACATTGCTGCTAGCATTGCTCGAGATCCAATGACTGTTAGTAGAATATGGAATCGGTGGGTTCAGGAGGGTAATACGGAACCCCGTACTGGATCCCAACGGCCTCGTATCACTAGCAGTCGAGATGACAGGCATTTTATCCGTATGGCTGTAACCGATCGTGCAGCCACGTCTCGATCCCTGAATCAACAGATGGGGACGTTTGCAGCACAACAACCGTCTGCACGAACAGTTCGACGACGTTTGCAGCAACATGGACTATCAGCTCGGAGACCGTGGCTGCGGTTACCCTTGACGCTGCATCACGGACAGGAGCGCCTGCGATGGTGTGCTCAACGTCGAACCTGGGTACATGAATGGCAAAAGCTCATTTTTCGGATGAATCCAGGTTCTGTTTACAGCATCATGATGGTCGCATCCGCGTTCGGTGACATCGCGGTGAACGCACATTGGAAGCATGTATTCGTCATCGTCATACTGGCGTATCACCCGGCGTGATGGTGTGGGGTGCCATTGGTTACATGTCTCGGTCACCTCTTGTTCGCATTGACGGCACTTTGAACAGTGGACGTTCCATTTCAGATGTGTTACGACCCGTGGCTCTACTCTTCATTCGATCCCTACGAAACCCTACATTTCAGCAGGATAATGTTCGACCGCATGTTCAGGTCCTGTACGAGCCTTTGTGGATACAGAAAATGTTCGACTGCTGCCCTGGCCAGGACATTCTCCAGATGTCTCACCAATTGAAAACGTCTGGTCAATGGTGGCCGAGCAACTGGCTCGTCACAACACGCCAGTCATTACTCTTGATGAACTGTGGTATCGTGTTAAAGCAGCATGGGCAGCTGTACCTGTACACGCCATCCGAGCTCTGCTTGACTCAATGCCGTGGCGTATCAAGGCCGTTATTAGGGCCAGAGGTGGTTGTTCTGGGTACTGATTTCTCAGGATCTGTGTTCCCAAATTGCGTGAAAAAGTAATCAGTTGTTAGTTCTAGTACAATATATTTGTCCAATGAACAGCCGTTTATCATGTGCATTTCTTCTTGGTGTAGCAATTTTAATGGCCAGTAGTGTATGTTAACCACCTTGAGCAGAAAACTCTTGCTAAAAAATCAAGTTCTGTGGATAAAATCATATACTATAGACGTTATGTTGATGATACATTACTCCTGGTAGACAGTGGTACAAATGATATTAATAACATACTTAACACACTCAGTAAACAAGATAGAAATATAAAATTCACAGTGGAATATGAGGGCAATGGTAGCATCAATTTCCCTGATCTAAACATCAGTAAAGAAAACAACTCACACATCTTCAAAGTTTACATGAAGGCAACAGCAACAGCTACCACCATACACAGCTCATCCTATCACCCCACAACACACAAACTTACTGCATACAGAGCACTAGTTAACAGAGCCAACAATATGCCTATGGATAAATATGCACATCTTGATGTGTTCGGCAAAATAAAACAAATATCTTCAGTAAATGGCTATGATGAAGTATTAATTGATAATCTTACACAAAAAAGGAAAAACATTAATAAACCATCTTCCACACATGAAATGAAAAAGAAACCCACAGCTTACATACCTTTCACAGGCAAACTCTCTTACAAAATAGCAAACATTCTCAGACCACACGACATTAACATTGCCTTTACAACACACAACAAACTGCAACACACACTGAGACACAACAAAAGTAGAATGTAATAGCTGCAGATCTGTCTATGTAGGCCTAACTGGGAGAGACTTCCAAACAAGATATAATGAACACCTAAATGCTTACCACACTAACAATTATAATAGATCATCAATAGCCACCAACATAAAAGACACAGGCCACCCATTCCACGATATTGCGAATGATCGTCGTATATTACATAAAAAGAATAAGGGACATCAAATGGATTTACATGAAGAACTTGAAATCATTCTAGACACAGCACATGGAGATGTATTATTAAATGATAAGCCTGAAAGTAATAATGTTAACTTCTTCAAAAACTTCTCCAACGTTAAATGTTTATTTCAGTGAGAGAATAGTTTTCATTAAGTATCCATGTAACATCCTCCATATTGATAGTACATCTAGATAAAAGTCCTCGTCTTCACTATAGGTATACATTACTGTGTTTGAAATTGTAAGTAGTTTAGCTTAGATCTTATAACTCTCTGGAAAGATGTTAACAGTCTTTGAAATTCTAAGTATTTTATCTTAGTTTTTAAAACTCTTTGGAAAGATGTAAACAGATGTTTGTGAAAATGCTAAGTTGCGATTTACCTGTTACTGTGCTTTGTGGCCACAGAAATGTAAGTAAACGTATTAATGATTATCTAATCATGGTATTCACATAATGAACACACTGTAACAGTTTTATGCTTCCACACAGGTTTATTTTCCGATTCTTAACCCCACTGACACACACAGCTAATGTAAATAACGTATCAGCTGATGCATAAGTGACTGTATAATGCACCTGATGATGGGAGCATGCTGCCGAAATGCATTGTGCTAATAAGATATTTGTAAAAAGTGACTGCAGCAGTATAAATTATTCCACAGAAATATGAGGCTTACAGTGAGCTGCTCGACCATTGTACCCTTTCCTTCTTTCTTTTTAGCTCCCTAAGCAGGATCATCGAGTTAGCGGTACTGCTGGAAGCACTACTCCCGCTGGTTTCACGTGGCTTTTTACAACTACTCCCTGCAATTCTCAACCATTGTTGGCCGACACCACATGAGGCGGTGTCGTGGGGTTTCCTACCGTGGGGTTTTCCACTAGCAGTGGCGCACTAAACCTGTCAGAGGCCCGGGCCGGCAAAACAAATTGAGGCTCCCCTTGCTGCCCCCTCCCGCCCTCCACGAGTTCTCCGAGAGTTTCAAACGCAAACGGACGGAAGTCCCACATTGCTTATTATCTTCATTTTGTGTCTTGATAATTTACAAGGTATAACGTTATTTTACGTAACACTGAAAGTGGCTGCTCTCGTAATCTCGTTGCTATTATTTAATAGCTATGCTGCCCCTTATACGACAGAAATCATTACATGATTTCTGTTGTTCGAATCTATTATTTATGTTTCGCAACTAAGTCGGCGTAGAGCGAGCAGGGTTTATAAAAATGAATCCCTATTTCCCAAACCAAGAGGAAGGTCACTGTCTACATAAAACTTCGTACAGTGCATGGTGGAGGGTACTTCACATACGGATTTCAACAAAAGCCACAGTGCTGCTCCGATCTTGATGAAAATTTGTACATTTGATCTTCAAAACAAGGGGAACCTCACCATCTACGTGAAATTTCATATTGTGTATGGCGGAGGGTATCCTAAAACAGAATTACACACCATTTGACTGATCAGCTTGCGAGTTGGCTCATGTATGTATGTTTTCGTGGTGAAGGCATTTATACAAGCCAACGTATGCTGGATGGCGGAGGGTTGACCTACCTTTAAATAAATTCAACATCGTTTCGTCAATGAGCATGAAAGTTGGCAGATATACGTATTTTTTTCATAGTTGGGGAAAGATAAGATGGCATAACGGAGGCGGGGGAGGAAATATATGGAGAGAGGACAACGTGATGGGGGCGGGGAGGGGGGAGGAGGTGATCCAGAGAAGTGAGAGAAGCAGATTAAAAGAAAGAGGGAGCAGCAGGTAAACATAGAAAGGGGGAAGGCGGTAAATGACTAATGGAACACTGTAATAAATACATAAATTAGCTGTGTTATTGTGAATTTGATGTACTATTAGAAAAAACGCAGATGGGGGTGGATAGAGACGTGAAGATGAATGGAGAGGGAGAGGAGGATGGAGAGGAGGAGGAAGTGTTGTGAGAGAGGGGGGCAGATAGAGGAGATGGAAAGAGAGACGGATAGGCGGAAGGAGGAGGTTGATGGAGAGACGAGATAGGACTAAATGGACAGGAGAGATGAGGGAAGAGCGGATGAACTGACATAGAACTGGGATGAATAAACGCAACGCCGGGTTTACCATTAGTAATTAGGTAAAGATTTACGCGACAATGGGCGTGTTCATCTGAAAGAAATTACAGAATATTTTCCTATGGTTAGATGCGGCGTATAAAGTCTCGATAACTAGAGTGTTGTTCTTGATGTCTACAGATGATAAAATTCGCTGCTTAATATAGATGACTCCACCAAAGTTCATCTAGTTGGAATTTCATCTTTATAAAACGAACTACATAATAATCAGTTGAAAATTCCCCTGTTGGAGCACAATAAAGGCAAATATGATTGTGTTTAAAAGACTCTGACGGGAAAGTGGGCAACCAGCTGTCTGAGTTCTCATTCCGCCTTCCTCACCAAAAATTCTGGAAGCTTCACAGGACGAGTGACCATGTTATGTAAGAAATTTACCAAGTAAAATTTCAGTTTTGTTGAGTTAAAAATTCAGTAAATAGCAGATTTTGTATTAGAACTTTAAAAATACCGTTAAAAGCTTACTTTTGTGAATAAGATCCGCCAAATACAAATAATTAGTTTCGTGTGAGATATATGACGGAACTCCAGAATCGGCAAGTTAATTTTGCGAAATTATTGATTCTGGTAAAATGTGTGCTGTATTTACACATACCGGTTTGAAACAACAATATTTTTAAGGCCCACAGCAAATCCCAGAATTTTTCACACAGAACATCACGGTAAATTTTTTATCATCCAACTTCTCGAATCTCTAGACCCCCTGCGTGCTGACGCTCGTGTTTCCGACTACAAATAAATATCGTAACCGTGAACTTTCCGACTGACATGAAAATAAGAACATCCCTTCACATTTTATCCAGGCTTAGGACTGGCTATGCACATAGTACATAGGCATGTTTAAATTTTTTTCATTGTATTTATTTTTATTTTGTTGTAGTTTTTGTTGTTATTGTTGTTTATTTTTTGTTGTTATTGTTGTTGTTCAACATTACAGTAGCAAATTGATAACCTTTTTTTCTTATCAATCTCCAGAGTCTTCATATGTTTTCATAATGCCTTTTAATCTTTTCTCGAGATCTATGTACCTTTTCTTTCTTTTTTTAACTTCAATAATAGCATTCACTGCCTCCTCCTTCAGGTTTTAAATCAGAAAGTACACATTTGGATGTTTCTGATTTGTTGAGGAGTTCAGTTTTCTATGCCAACCTTCGACAGCATTCGTCCTTTTGTGTAGTTGGTTAAAAACATTCCACATATCAATAGGTATATTAGGATTTTCCATCCACTGATCAACCATATAGTCTGCAAATGCTGTGATCTTCTCCCCACTGGGCATTTGTTCCATTATTAAAATCCACACTTCATCGACAGTGTTAAGTGGAAGACGTGCCACTGCAGCACACATGCGACAAAACAATCGGACTTCCTGCCTATCCCTGTAGTCTTCCGTTAATCCTAGGTCCTGTATCTTCTTCCACAGACACTGGTTAAAGTGAAAATTACAACCGGAAAATTGTGTTTCAGGGAATACTGAATTCATTGCTTTAATTGTAGCCATTTCCATCTTAGATTTCAATCCAGAAAAAAGTCTTTCGTATGAATTTCGACTTTTGTCTGTCAGCAAAGCAAATAAAACAGGAAATATCTTAGTTACCTCTTCTGTACTTCCGATGTCGACATGGATTGTGTACAATTGTTTGAAGTGTTTCGAACAGCTGTCAAATGTCCCATCCATCAGGACAGTTCCATTGTCACAAATGATTTTATCTGCTTCTTCACAAGCAAATACTAGATGTCTCTTGCCTGGACCAGAGCCATCATCAATCTTCAAAAAACTATTACCTTCCGTTAATTTAAAAAGGTCTTCGCTAAAGTGAATTTCCGAACTAGAGCCAGGGTTCTGGGTTGTACCAATAGCTCCTCTTCTCGCCTTACACAATAGAGTCTTGGAGCTGTCATAATTCGGAATATATGACACGAATTCTAATCCTTTATCTTTCAAATCTTGAAATTCCTGCTTAAACATTTGGGCTATAGGCACTGTCTTTTCTTCACGAACTCTTTTTCTGCTATTATGTAGTCTTTTCTTTATCTCCACATCGGTTTTGTCAGGTGGAGAAGAATGTTGCTGTTGAGCAACGAATTCACTATTTGCAATTTTTAAACGGCCTTTGCACCTGCTGCCGGCCGCTGGTGGCCGAGCGGTTCTGGCGCTACAGTCGGGAACCGCGCGACCGCTACGGTCGCAGGTTCGAGTCCTGCCTCGGGCATGGATGTGTGTGTTGTCCTTAGGTTAGTTAGGTACAAGTAGTTCTAAGTTCTAGGGGACTTATGACCTCAGCAGTTGAGTCCCATAGTGCTCAGAGCCATTTGAACCATTCTTTGCACCTGCTCCATTCATAATTGACGCACACCCAGTTCGTATATTCTTCATTTTTCCTATAAATACGGTAGCGATTACCATCCTTCATAAGACACGGCCTCCCTTTCGTTGTTGTTATCACTTCCGTCGTGTACACTGCATAGAACAGAAGTCGTATAGGAAAAGGCACGGAACGAAAGCTATCAACGACGACACTGTCTGAGTAACGGTGACAACACCTGCACTGAGGGCGAGCGACTGGAGTTAGCAAGTAGTGGGGGAAAAAAATGGATCTGAGCACTATGGGACTTAACTTCGTAGGTCATCAGTCCCCTAGAACATAGAACTACTTAAACCTAACTAACCTAAGGACATCACACACCCATGCCCGAGGCAGGATTCGAACCTGCGACCGTAGCGGACGCGCGGCTCCAGACTGTAGCGCCTAGAACCGCTCGGCCACTCTGGCCGGCAAGCAGTGGGGGAGGCTCAGTTCGCAAACACCTCGTTAGGCAACCGGTTGCTCGGGACAGCTTCGCTACCTCTGCACCCTTGTAGGAAACCCCACGGTAGGAAACCCCACATAGCACATGAGGCCTGCCTGGGCTTGGTTCACCTGTGGTTGTTCCTTCGCATTCACAATCACAACAGTCGACTTGGGCAGGTTTCAAAAATGGTTCGAATGGCTCTGAGCACCATGTGACTTAACATATGTGGACATCAGTCCCCTAGACTTAGAACTACTTAAACCTAACTAACCCAAGGACATCACACACATCCATGCCCGAGGCAGGATTCGAACCTGCGACCGTAGCAGCAGCGTGGTTCCAGACTAAAGCGCCTAGAACCGCTCTGCCACTGCAGCTGGCTTTGGACAGGTTTAGAAGGGTTGAATTGTCCTGATGAATTTGTCACTCAGGTAACATCCAATGAGCCAACAGCTTTGTCTCAGTGGTAACACCAGTTCCCAGTAGAGCATCAAAGCAAAGTGCTGTTGCACTTGGCTAGTACTTGGATGGGTCACCGTCCGGGTCTTCCGAGTGCTGTTGGCAAGTGCGGTGCATTCAGCACTTGTGACGCTAGTTGAGGAGCTACTTGACTGAAAAGAAGCAGCACCAGTCACGATAACTTACAACGGCCGGCAGAGTGGTGTGCTGACAATATGCCCCTCCGTATCCACATCCGAAGACGCCTAAGATCTGAGGATGACACGGCGGCCGGTTGATACCATTAGGCCTTCAAGGTATGTTCGGACGTGTTTTTTTTTTTTTAAATCCAATGACTAGTCTACTAGTCTATGTTCGAAGTCACTGAGCTCTACCGCCATCCTGCTATTACTGCTCGACAACATACTGAATCCCCGCCTCCACTTACACTGGTAGGTCCGCCTTCCGTGACGTCTAGTGATGACAGGATGCTTTTGATCAGACAGTGCCCGGAGCTGCTACAGTCCTACTCATTAACAATGTCACTATTGGGTCAGATTAGTAATATCTGTTTCTAAATGACATCACTTTCGCAATTTTATTGTTCTTCTCCTTCTTTTCGAAAACCATTGCAGTTTCTCATCTTTCGTCACTTTCAAGACATTCGGTGAGGTCAGTTCACACTTATCGGAATAGAGCGACACAGCTTTCGTCAATGAATTTCAGATGATGACATTCCCACGGGCCTTGAACGTCGTTGCTGGTGAACAAGCTGCCGAGCAACTATACCCTGAGCACCGAGCGAGGTGGCGCAGTGGTTAGACACTGGACTCGCATTCGGGAGGATGACGGTTCAATCCCGCGTCCGGCCATCCTGATTCAGGTTTTCCGTGATTTCCCTAAATCGCTCCAGGCAAATGCCGGATGGTTCCTTTCAAAGGGCACGGCCGACTTCCTTCCCCGTCCTTCCGTAATCCGATGAGACCGATGACCTCGCTGTCTGGTCTCCTTCCCCGAAACAACCAACTAACCAACCAACTATATCCTGAGAAATGTTCGATGGGCAACACGTGTGAAATCACTTGTGCCTGAGTTGGTACTGTTTACTGAATCAGACCTAGTCATAACCTAGACACAACATTAAGATCCGATGCTGGTGAAAATATATCATCAAGTAAAACAGAGGTAATATCTGGCGTTCCTCACGCTACTGTTACGCACCCTCTGCTGTTCCTGATCTACATAAACGACATAGCAGATAATCCGAGCAGTTCTCTTAGATTGTTAGCAGACGATGCAGGCATTTACTGGCTTGTAAAGTCATGATCAAAATCAATTGAAAAATTATTTAAACAAGATATCTGTTTGGTGCGAAAAATGGCAGTGAATTCCAAATAATGAAAAGTGTGAAGCATCCGCATGAGTACTATAAGAAATCCGCTAAATCTCGGTTACATGATAAATCACAAAAATCCAAAGGTTGTAAATTCAGCTAAATACTTAGGGGTTACAATTACGAGTAAGTTAATTTGGGACGATCACATAGATAATGTTCTGGGTCAAGATAACCAAAGATTTATTGGCAGAACACTTAGTATGAGCAATACGTCTGCTAAAGAGACTGCTTACACCGCGCCGGCCTTTGTGGCCGAGTGGTTCTAGGCGCTTCAGTCCGGAACCACACTGCTACGGTCGCAGATTCGAATCCTGACTCGGGCATTGATGTGTGTGATGTCCTTAGGTTAGTTAGGTTTAAGTAGTTCTAAGTCTAGGGGACTGATGACCTCAGATGTTAAGTCCCATAGAGCTTAGAGCCATTTGAACCATTTTTTTTTGCTTACACCGTTCTGTTTTGGAGTACTGCTGTACGGACTTGGATCAGCATCATATGGGACTGACGGAGGACATCGACAAAACTCAAAGCAGGGCAGCTCGTTCTGTATTAGCACGGAACAGGGGAAGGAGTGCCACGGACGTGATATGTGAATCGTAGAGGCGTTCTTCGTCGCGGCAGGATCTTCTTGTAAACTTTCAATCACGAATTTTCACATCCAATTGCGAAAATATCGTATTGGCGCCCACCCACATAGCGAGAAATATTATGATAAAATAAGAGAAATAAGAGCTCGCACAGAAAGACTTAAGTGCTCGTATTTCCAGCGCACTGTTCGGGAGTGGAATGGTAGAGAAATAGCTGAAGGTGGTTGGATGGATCCTCTGTCAGGCACTTAACTGTGAATTGCAGACTAATAATGTAGATGTAGGTACAGATGTGCACTACGCATATAAAACACAAAAAAGGTCACGAACCTAACTTTGAAACTTACGGTTTCACAATTTTGCAATTAAATTTATCGCAAATCATTCGAATAAGAATCAAATTCTAATTAACTTGTTGGTTTATTGTAATTAAAACTCTATTGAACAATAATCAATCAAAAATATACATAACTTTCGAAACATTACTTTACAATGATGAACATAAAAGTCGTTCCAGAAGCTACTGAGTGGCACAGTTACAGAAAGAGGATGCAATTTACCTGGTCATTCGTTCCTGAAACTGTACTGTATGTTTTTCTCGCCTCTACATTGACTACAATGGCTGACCGTCTGTTAGAAGAAGTTGTAAAAGAGAGCTGTGGATCTTAGCTTGCGCTGATAGACTGAAAAATTCGCACCCTAACCACTGATGTGATTCTAATAACCGAACTTTTCTACTATGCTGATGCTGCGTTTGTGTTCACCGTAATATTCGCCTCCATGTGAACTGAGCGGTATGGAGGTGACTAGCTGTGAACCAGGACGGCATTTGCGAAGATCTGCTAGTGTAGTCTGCCGTTGGTATTGACTTAGCGCTGTACATGACGAAGTCATGTATGAACTGCCTCGTTTCGCTCCTCGTGAAGATCCGCACTACTTGGCGCTCCGCGATCCAATATTCTTTCTCGCTTATCATAAAACTGCCTTGCCGTTACTTTCCGCCAAAGGTTACGAAAGCCAGTCATATTTTAAACAAATCTCTTGTGTCCATTTGACGTCACAGAACATCTGATGAATCGGTGCCTTCTGTTAAAATAGCTACCCTCGCTACACAGTCCTCAAGAAAACTGAAGGGATGGACGAGGGGCTAGTTTCTAATATTCCAAGCTCTTTTCGTACACGTAAACCCATTTTCCACGCGCAGCTTTCTGATCAAAATCGACTACTTGAAGTGCGTGCGCCTGTGGTGCCTGCGTGTAAATCAGCAACCAACCACGGCGGGAATGCATCTATGACGACAATGATCTATACAGAGTGCCGAGTGTGGAGTTGTAAATTTCCAAGTACGCTGCACTCTGCGCATGCGCAGACACAAGGGACTCTGGTGGCGTCTGCTAACATCGGAGGTTCAAAAATGGCTCTGAGCACTATGGGACTTAACAGCTGAGGTCATCAGTCCCCTAGAACTTAGAACTACTTAAACCTAACTAACCTAAGGACATCACACACATCCATGCCCGAGGCAGGATTCGAACCTGCGACCGTAGCGGTCGCGCGGTTCCAGACTGAAGCGCCTAGAACCGCTCGGACTAACATCGGAGGTTATAACCTACTTGATCGAGCTAACTCCTATTATAGAAATTGATTTTGTGCATCCGTGTCTTCTTAATCTTTACTATGTTCTTTGCCTTGCTTTCGTGGCACACTGAAAAGTTACATGACGTCCTGGTATTTTTTCCTAGTAGTGTTCTGCTGCAAGAGAGATGAATTCAAAAATGATCCAAATACACTCCTGGAAATGGAAAAAAGAACACATTGACACCGGTGTGTCAGACCCACCATACTTGCTCCGGACACTGCGAGAGGGCTGTACAAGCAATGATCACACGCACGGCACAGCGGACACACCAGGAACCGCGGTGTTGGCCGTCGAATGGCGCTAGCTGCGCAGCATTTGTGCACCGCCGCCGTCAGTGTCAGCCAGTTTGCCGTGGCATACGGAGCTCCATCGCAGTCTTTAACACTGGTAGCATGCCGCGACAGCGTGGACGTGAACCGTATGTGCAGTTGACGGACTTTGAGCGAGGGCGTATAGTGGGCATGCGGGAGGCCGGGTGGACGTACCGCCGAATTGCTCAACACGTGGGGCGTGAGGTCTCCACAGTACATCGATGTTGTCGCCAGTGGTCGGCGGAAGGTGCACGTGCCCGTCGACCTGGGACCGCACCGCAGCGACGCACGGATGCACGCCAAGACCATAGGATCCTACGCAGTGCCGTAGGGGACCGCACCGCCACTTCCCAGCAAATTAGGGACACTGTTGCTCCTGGGGTATCGGCGAGGACCATTCGCAACCGTCTCCATGAAGCTGGGCTACGGTCCTTCACACCGTTAGGCCGTCTTCCGCTCACGCCCCAACATCGTGCAGCCCGCCTCCAGTGGTGTCGCGACAGGCGTGAATGGAGGGACGAATGGAGACGTGTCGTCTTCAGCGATGAGAGTCGCTTCTGCCTTGGTGCCAATGATGGTCGTATGCGTGTTTGGCGCCGTGTAGGTGAGCGCCACAATCAGGACTGCATACGACCGAGGCACACAGGGCGAACACCCGGCATCATGGTGTGGGGAGCGATCTCCTACACTGGCCGTACACCACTGGTGATCGTCGAGGGGACACTGAATAGTGCACGGTACATCCAAACCGTCATCGAACCCATCGTTCTACCATTCCTAGACCGGCAAGGGAACTTGCTGTTCCAACAGGACAATGCACGTCCGCATGTATCCCGTGCCACCCAACGTGCTCTAGAAGGTGTAAGTCAACTACCCTGGCCAGCAAGATCTCCGGATCTGTCCCCCATTGAGCATGTTTGGGACTGGATGAAGCGTCGTCTTACGCGGTCTGCACGTCCAGCACGAACGCTGGTCCAACTGAGGCGCCAGGTGGAAATGGCATGGCAAGCCGTTCCACAGGACTACATCCAGCATCTCTACGATCGTCTCCATGGGAGAATAGCAGCCTGCATTGCTGCGAAAGGTGGATATACACTGTACTAGTGCCGACATTGTGCATGCTCTGTTGCCTGTGTCTATGTGCCTGTGGTTCTGTCAGTGTGATCATGTGATGTATCTGACCCCAGGAATGTGTCAATAAAGTTTCCCCTTCCTGGGACAATGAATTCACGGTGTTCTTATTTCAATTTCCAGGAGTGTAGCTCTGAGCGCTATGGGACTTAACTTCTGAGGTCATCAGTCCCCTAGAACTTAGAACTACTTAAACCTAACTAACCTAAGGACATCACACACCTCCATGCCCGAGGCAGGATTCGAACCTGCGGCCGTAGCGGTGGCGCGGCTCCAGACTGTAGCGCCTAGAACCACTCGGCCACTCCGGCCAGCATAGATGAATTATCTGAAAGCAGGAAGTACCCATGTTTTACAGAGAAAAGGTTTTTTCTCTGTAAAACATGGGTACTTTCTGCTTTCAGATAATTCATCTCTGCCGGCCGGAATACGAATGTAAATAAATAAACATGTTTTAATGAAAATTATTTCAACAGTGAAAAAATCAAATTCGTTGGACGAAAAAATATTTTTGTTGGTATTCGGCACATAACAAGAAAGCAAAACACAAAGCATAAACCAGGAAGTTATTATTTACTGCGTTCTACATATCGTCTGATGTGTTTGCTGCTATGTACCTTCTCGAGCAAATACATGCGTATGTTCTGAAATCTTTTGCTGACAGTTTTCCTACTCTTTCAGTTATCAGCAATGTAGAGAATTTACCACACGACCGTTCACAAGCACTACTACTATGGTCATTAATAAACTCTATAGTCATTGCTTGTTCTTACATTTTGTTACTATATTTCGACTTTTTCGTAAAAAGGATAGTCCCTCGTAGCCTCACTTTCACCTTTCAGATGCCGAACTGCACTGCACCTCTCAAAATAATGGCAATTTTGGCGCTGATGTGGAAACGAAAATGACCACTCAAAACAGATAAGACTCCGTACGGAAATAGAACGCCAGGGGCGCTGCAGTAGACGCACTTGTTTCGAGTAGTCAATTGAGACAAGAAAGTCGTCATGTAAAAGGGACTGTGGTCTGTGTGGGGCGTTTGCAGAAGCATTCCGACAGTCAGCAGATTGTCACAGGGGCGTCTTTCACACACCGTGGAGGCCTTACTTCGGACGCACCGCCGTTTTGTTCCCCGAAGGGAAAACTGTTTCCTGACTGCACAGTGCCACAGAGTAACATATCTTTGTCTGTGACAGTGCCAAGCCGGAAACGGTCGCTGCTCTGTTCTCCGAGCCTCAATTCCCAGAGGGACTCACTTGTGGGTGGGGGGTCGCTTCCCCCTAAACCGTCCTGACCCGTACCGTTCGTTCGTCCTCAGCGCCGACACGACGCTCATGGTTCGCTTCCAGATTCAGAACACGAAGTTGGCAGCACCAGATTATTTGGGGTGTTAATTAGAAAAATGAAAATCAGCGTGACCAACCATTACAATGCAAATAAATCTTTCCTTTAGTTAATCTCATATCTACGCCTGTGTTCACTACTTCTTTCCAATCTCATTACGATAATAGGCATGCCAGATGGCTTGCCGCTTTTCAAATGCAATGTGGAAGGGCAGGTCTGAGAGATGATAGTAACAGTCGTTCTTCCAAAATTTCTGACGCATTCCTCACCATGTGTTAGCTGCGCGCTGTATATTAGACTGTTTTTACTGGATTAAGAAATTCGGAATTGTAAGCCATTATAATAGTATTGAAATTAAATTGTTGATTTTATTCTGGTGTCAAACGCCAAGTATAAATCAACGACACTATTGTTGGATATTATGTCTGTAGTGTAAAACCGTCTTTTGCATTTTTTGTAGTCGTGCAGTTGTCATTTAACCCTTTGTTGCGCAAGGGCATTGTTTTGCTAGAATCTGACTGCCTAGTATTAAAAAAAAGTATCTGCGACATGCAGTCTATTCTTGAGTACTGAATCCCATTGTCCTCGTGTTGAAAGTGTCGAAATGTGTGGTAAGATCTTATGGGACGAACTGCTGAGGTCATCGGTCCCTAAGCTTACACACTACTTAATCTAACTGAAACTAACTTACGCTAAGGACAACGCACACAACCATGCCCGAGGGAGGACTCGAACCTCCGACGGGGGGAGCCACGCGAACCGTTACAAGACGCCTTAGACAACGCGGCTACCCTGCGCGGTTGTATTGAAAGTGTGTCTTGATATATACTGTACGCCAAAAGTGATGGTTTCCGGAGTTTTCCAGTAATGTGTTCTATTTTACCTACAGCGTTGTGGCGAACCCTGGTTGAGTGCATCGCTCCCATCTCAGTGAGATCACTGTAAACTTTTAAGGTGGTATTTGTGGCATAGTGATAATATTTAACACTAACGCTGTAATTGCATACGTTTCTAAGTTACGAACTGTTAGTAATCGTTCAATGCTCAGAGATAGAAGCGATTGCGCTATCCGTGTCAATCATATTAGACACTTCGGCGAATACTGTCTCTTCCGAAGACCTGAAGATAACGGATAGAGTCTGCTGAAACCGATCACTGAGGTAATAAAAATATTTCAACACGCGATACTGGCTACGAAAACTCTTACTTGTCTAAAACGAATGTTATTAGCACGACATAGTCTCACAGAGAAACTATTGCTCGCTTGTCATAGCGCGCCTTTCTTGCACGGTCGTCATGAATTTTATGCTCGTTGAATTTTGTCCATTCTGAGCACACAGTCCCTTTCTTGACAACTCGACATTCGCTCTTCCGTCCCTCTGTGACCGTCGCCACCTTTCGATTCTTCTTTCCTGGTTTCCCTTTAGAATGTTCAGATGTGTGTGTGTGTGTGTGTGTGTGTGTGTGTGAATTCCTAAGGGATCAAATTGCTGAGGTCATCGGTCCCTAGACTTACACACTACTTAAACTAACTGACGCTAAGTACAACACAGACACCCATGCCCGAGGGAGGATACGAACCTAGGGCGGGAGTGGCCGTGCAATCCATACATGGCGCCTCTGACCGCGCGGTCACTCCACGCGTCCCCTATAGCACGGTGTCTCCAGCTGCGTGTCACCTTCTGATCACGTGAATACCATCCAAACGTTCTCAGCAACCTACACTTTAAGGTTGCACTTGATACCATAAGTTACCCATAACAGAGAAAAATACTTTGCACGTATTTCCTAAAGAATAATTCAGTTATGTACTGTGATTTTTTCATCGTAGTCTGATGAGGGTACTTCGTATGAAAACAGTCATTTGACAGCTTAAAAGCGTGTCTGTAGACTAAAGAAAGTTATTTTTCAGCTAAAAAGAATGTTTCACATGTTGCTGGGCGCCATCTGATATTTGGTGAAAATAAGAATTTTCGCAGCCAAGATCGCTTGTTGAAATATTATTTCATCAAGGACCGGTAACGTTGTTTCCGGAAGACCTGAAGATAACAGGTAGAGTCTGTTGAAGCAGATCATGGCGGAAATAAAAATATTTCAACAAGCGATACTCCCTGCGAAAACTCTTACTTGTCTAAAAAGAATGTTATTCGCACGACATAGTCACGTGGAGAAACTAGTGAGGGAGCACTTAATCGAATTCGGAGGAAGAGCACATTATGGCACACCTCGACAAAAAGAAGGTTCAAATGGCTCTGAGCACTATGGGACTTAACTCCTGAGGTCATCAGTCCCCTAGAACTTAGAACTACTTAAAACTAACTAACTTAATGACATCACACACATCCATGCCCGGGGCAGGATTCGAACCTCCGACCGTAGCGGTGCGGTTCCAGACTGTAGCGCCTAGAACCACTCGACCACCTCGGCCAACCGGAAAGAAGGGATAGGTTTATAGGACACACGCAGAGCCATCAATGAATACCGATTTTAGTAATGGAGATTATTTGGGAGGGGGGAGGAGTCAAAACTGTAGAAGGAGCCCAAAACTTCAAGACTAAACAAATTCAAGTGGATATTGATTCCACTGCTTGCAGAGATGAAAGAACATCAAATCAGTCTTTGCACTGAAGACTCAAACAACAGCAGTTAGTCAAGAGAGATAAATCAGTTAATCTGAATTATATGGAGTCCTAAATCTGTCATCACAAATGAAACGGTTATTACGCTCACATGGAGTCCCAAATTTAGTTTTTCATGTTCTGATTTTCTGACGCCTCTTCACTGTGGTCACCCCAGTGTGCCAGATATAGGGCAAGAAAGAAGAAGCTGAATTTTGGAAACTGACAAGCGTATACCATCTTCTACAATCGGTATTCGTTTCTTATAGATACTCCAAATATGGTTTTGTAAAAGTTAATAACTGAGTTTCAACAAATGGGCTAGCTTTACATTTTCAAAAATTACAGCTCATCCAGATTTGTTTCGTGAAAAGTATCCCACCTTCTGTTAACCTAGTGAATCAAAAAGAAATAATACACGCGGTAGAATGTTCTATGCTCTGAGGTGTGCATACTGACGAAAACGTAAACTGGAAAAAACATAATAGTAGAGATGCTAAAACATTTGGAATTTTATTTTTTGTGGTCCACAGCTTCTTTGTGTTTTGAGAGTGAAAATTTGTGGTCCAAGTAATCCGTAGTCTGTTTATTATCTGTACAATTTGCCAGTTTCATCCGGGGTAATTTCGAAGCACCTTTAATGCATTAACCCAAGTTAGTTTTAACACAACTTGAGATCATCGCAACTTGTAGCTATTTCTTGCTGAACCGGATACATTCTTTCAACTTTATCATTTTTGTGAAAGTCCGTTGACAGTATATAATTTTATCCCATTTCCACATCTGGCAAACTCTTTAAAAATGTTATTTTTGTGGGGTCCACATGTAGCTTGATTCAATGCATTACAGGTGCTTGAAAATCGCCCACGGTTGAAATTAGTTCTTTGCACAGATAAGAAACAAATTACAGCCTACATGGACCATGTTTTCATTCTCACAAAACGCTTAGGTTTGACTGTTTTTGCCGTGAGAATAATTAACTGTAAACTTGGGGGATACAGAAGACAATAACTATCTTGTATAATTTGATTTAGTGGCAAAACTTTCGTACACAGTTCATGATTGCTGACAAGATTTTCATTAACACTGTGCATATGAGTATTAATGTGTCTTCATACAGTCAGAAGTCTTGTACCCTATCTGAGTCCCCAAAATGAGGGAATTTATTATTTTCCGTCAGTGATCACTTCGCACTTTATTACAAAAAGCACGTGACCCGAATAGGTGTAATAAAACAGTTATACACGCACTAAGTGACGAGAGTAAGATTATGAAACATCACTTCTCCAATTACATATTTTTCCTTGTCGAGCATGAATTTTCACTCTCACAATCTGAAAGTTTCTGGTAATCTGGGACCTTAGAAGAAAGTTGCTGGCGGAAGTAAGGCTGTGAGCGCGTGTCGTAAATCGTGCTGGGATAGTTCAGACAGTACAGTACTTGGAGGCAAATGGCAAAGGTGCCAGGTTCGAGTCCCGACCCGGCACTCCCGCCTTTAATCTGCCAGGTAGTTTCATTATCCTTCTCTTACTCCTTATGAGTTCATTGACATCATTAAGAGAGGTATATCTCTTCTTCTTCGAAAATAGTGATTACCTTACTTCGGCGTGCTGCTGAAATTACTAGCTTACTGACATCGTTTGTGCAAAGCTACTGATGCTTGGGAGCCAATATTTGATGTAAGCCTAACACATAAACATTATAGGTTCAGGTCGAACGTGTAACACTACAGCGGAACTCGGTTTCCACAGCTTGTGCCGTTTGTAAAAGTGATAAGCCCTTAGTTCCACCATACTAGTAAAGTAGAAACTACCAACTGAATTTGCAGAGCTAGAATTCACTCATCTTCTTTAGCATCTTGTGGAATAGTTAACTTGGCCATAGTTAATTGTCTAGCTATTCAGGCTCCAAAAATACGCTTCAAAAAGACACATCTGTGACTACCTAGGTAATCTAGTCCGCTCTTCACTCACAGATTGTCTACGTACACGTGCCAACCTTGGGAATATGTAGATATGGAAATCCTGATGCAATGAAAAAGTCGTGTAATTTTGTCTTGGTTGTTAAGTGGCTCCGACATCGGCCTTTCCTAACAGTTGCGACCTCCAGACAATTTTATGATTCACAGAGAGACGTTAATCCCACTGTTTTTGTCTTACTGTAACGTCAGACGGTTACGTACGCCAGATGCGCCCGTAAAGTTGTCCTTGGAAGCCAGACACACCTGATACAGATGATTCATATCTGCTAGTGGCATAGGAAACTCCTGCATAATGTACTAGGGATGGCCTTTATCGCTGAAAGTACCGGTTTCTGGTTATATCGGTTTTTTTCCGCACCAGTTTAACCTGACTGTTAACACCGCTCAAAATAACAGATTTTAGAAATAACCTATTTCCGGTTATTCATTCCAATTATTTCCTGTAATAAACACAGAAATCGAACAATGGCTGAAAAATTTTGGCTTTCTCAGTTTCAAGATGCATAGAAACAAAAATTAAATTAAATAAGCAAATAAAAGAAAACTTAGCCCGTCCATTGTTCGCTGATTCTCGGAAAGTGGTTGAATATTGCAGAAAACCAACAGTTTTTTTCTACTGAGTCCGGTTTCTTGAAACTTTGCTCAAAAAACATGCTGTAGTCTGCTCGGAGATCGTACCACTATTTGGGCATTACGAAAATTACAAAGGGAGAACATTGAGGCTGAAAAACTGTTTTTTTTTTGTGTTAACTTGTCTGTTTTCAAGGGCTACAAGCAGATAAAGGCATATTATGTAGACACATGTAGTAGATCAGCTACTTCTCTTTTTATGGTACAGCATGTTGTTAAGTTTTTAATTTATTACTGTTACGTAATTACTTCATCTTTTATTATTTTATAGAAGTGGCAAACAAATCTATAAAGCAAATGAAAAAAATAGCTCCAAGCGCTATAGGACTTAACACCTGAGGTCATCAGTCCCCTAGACTTAGAACTAGTTAAACCTAACTAACCTATGGACATCACCACATCAATGCCCGAGGCAGGATTCGAACCTGCGACCGGAGCAGCAGCGCGGTTCCGGACTGAAGCGCCTAGAACCGCTCGGTCACAACGGTCGGAAAAGCAAATGAGCCACTGTAATTTATTGCTACGTCATTTCGTAAAAATAGTTCCAGACTACAGCTGGTGCTGTTCTGCAATACAACGGATGTCTGGCAATGACAGCGAGAAGTTATCCCATAAAAACCAGATGGGTGCAAGTCTTGCAAATTGCACGAACACGTGTTCCTTAAGCCACGACACACGGTAACAGGGCCGATAACGTCTCAGAAACGTTGTACAATACAAATTCGTATGCCACCTCTGTGTTGCTCGTTTCTGTCCCCATTGTTATTCCAATAGCACTGATCGCTTTTTACATTTTCTGTAATAACGCAATTTTCAAATCACTCGAAATTTTACAAATACAAATGACTCCTTTTTAAAAAGAAGATTCTTTAAATACGAAAAATTATAGCACTGCTGCTATGTCTAATTAATATTTCCATTTTTTACCCGATTATTAGACGGTTTTTCCCATTCCTGCAAGGTACTAAATGAATAGTTTGGACAGTCTCGGAAGGACACGAATCTTTAGGTACAACCATTAGTTCAATCGTCTTTTTTCCGGATCTTCCTCAAGCTATTCATACTGTTTCCGAATTATTTCTGATGCATGTCGAACAACGTAAACTTCTTCAGTCCCTTTCCATGTGGTTTGTTTCAGTAGTTTTGTTGTGTTGATCTGAAACAACTCCTATTATGACAGTCTGAATCCTTAATAAATCTGTTATCTTCATTACCTGAACAGTAGTCTATCGGAAACGTACATTAACATCACCGTTCTTTACATCCTCGTTTTTCTTCTACATCTGAACACTGCCTGGAACGAGGGAGGAGGTTGCAGCTTAAAAATGAATGCAACACCTGCTGTAGTTTGACTTCACGAACGATCATGAAATTTATTATGAAGGAAACAAGGTAGTGAAACAAAAAATACAAATTATAAACAGCAACTATAGCCACCAGGTATCGAACCCCGTTACTATGGATTACATATCTGACAGAATGAATTTCTCTCCCTGCAGCGGAGTGCACGCTGTCATGTTACTTCTTAAAAGTCTTCTCGATAGGAATACACATCTATTCCGTAAACAGATGTCTTGTGAAACTCAGCTTGCTCTCTTCCTCTTAACTTCTGAGGTCATCAGTCCCCTAGAACTTAGAACTACTTAAACCTAACTAACCTAAGGACATCACACACATCCATGCCCGAGGCAGGATTCGAACCTGCGACCGTAGCGGTCGCGCGGTTCCAGACTGTAGCGCCTAGAACAGCTCGGCCACCCCGGCCGGCAATTCAGGACTCATTTGACAAGGCGAAATCGTGAGGCATTACTAACTTCGAGCGTACCCCAACTGGGTATTACAGGGCCACTGCTGTTTACAAAATAAACTGAGGTGTCAGAAGTTATGGAATATCACCTAATAACGTGTCGGACCTCCTCTTGCTCGGCGAAGTGTAGCACCCCGACATGGCATGGATTCCAAAAGTCGTTGAAAGTTCCCTGCAGAAATGCTGAGCCAGGCTGCTTTATGGCCGTCCATAATTACGAAAGTGTTGCCAGGCCATGGTTTTGAGCACGAACTGATCTCTAGATTATGTCCCATGAACGTTCCGTAGGATTAATGTCGGGAATCCTGGGTGGCCAGATCATTTGCTCACATTGTCCAGCATGTCTTCAAACCAATCGCGAACAGTTGTGGACCGGTGACAATTTCATCATTGTTTGGGGACATTAGGTCCATGAACAGCTGCATATGGTCTCCAAGTAGCCGAACATAAGCACTTCCACTCAATGATCTGTTTAGTTGGTACAGAGGACCCAATACATTGCGTAAAAAATCAGCCCACACCATTATGGAGCCAACACCAGCTTGCACAGTGCCTTGTTGACAACTTGGGTCCGTGGCTTCGTGGGGTCTGTGCCAGACACGAATCCTACCATCAGCTCTTACCAACTGAAATCAGGACTCATCTGACCAGGTCACAGTTTTCCAGTCGTCTAGGGTCCAACCAATACGATCACCAGCCCAGATGAGGAGCTGTATACGATGTCGTGCCGTTAGCAAAGGCACTCGCGTCGGTCTTCTGCTGCCATTGCCCATTAACGCCAAATTTCGCCACGCTCTCCTCATTGGTATTTGTGGTTATTTCACGCAGTATTGCTTGTCTGTTTGCACTGAAAAGTCTACACAAACACAGCTGCTCTCGGTCGTTAAGTGAAGGCTGTCGGCCACTGCGTCGTCCGTGATGAGAGGTAATGCCTGAAATTTGGTATTCTCGGCACTATCATGACACTGTGGATCTCGGACTACCGAATTCCTTAACGATGTCCTACATAGAATGTACCATGACTCTAGCTCCAACTATCATTCCGTGTTTAAAGTCTGTTAAATCCCGTCGTGCTGCCGTAATCACGTCGGAAACCTTTTCGCAGGAATCACCCGAGTTCGAATGACAGCTCTGCCAATGCACTGCCTTTTTATACTTTGTGTACGCTATAATACCGCCATCTGTATATGTGCATATAGGTATCCCATGATTTTTGTCACCTCAGTGTAAAGCAGAACGACCGCATAAAACTACACTCATGCTCAAAAATTAAGGATAATGCTGATAAATGGTGAAACAACGCTCTGGTGGGCGGTTTTCGGGTTTAAATCACCTCGGGATATGACCATGCGGTGCATTTGACCTGCGGTCGTCACACGGAGGCGCTGGCAGCAGTCCACATACGCAGAGGTGTGTTGGATCCTGTCAGAGTACGGTGCAGCGAGTAAGTGTGCAGACGTTTTCAGACGTGCTAATGGTGACTGTGTGTTGAAAATGGCTCAAAGAACACATATCGATGGCGTTATGAGGGGTAGAATACTAGGGCGACTGGAGGCTGGTCAAACACAGCAAGTCATAACACGGGCCGTCCGTGTGCCACAAAGTGTGATCTCAGGATTATGGCAACGATTCCAGCAGACAGGAAACGTGTCCAGGCACTACAGTACGGGACGTCCACAAGAAAACCGATATCTCACCATCAGTGTCCGCAGGCGGCCACGGAGTACTGCAGGTAGCCTTGCTCGGGACCTTACCGCAGCCACTGGAACAGTTGTCTCCAGACACACAGTCTACAGACGACTGAACAGACATGGTTTATTCGCCCAGAGACCTGCAAGGTGCATTCCACTGACCCCCGGTCGCAAGAGAACCCATAAAGTCTGGTGCCAAGAACACAGTACATGATCATTGGAACAGTGGTCCCAGGTTATGTTCACAGACGAGTCCAGGTATAGTCTGAACAGTGATTCTCGCCGGGTTTTCATCTGGCGTGAACCCTTAACGTCCTTGAAAGTGACCTGTGTAGAGGTCAAGGTTTGACGGTATGGGGTGGGATTATGATTGGTGCACGTACACCCCTGCATGTCTTTGACAGAGGAGCTGTAACAGGTCAGGTGTATCGGGACGTCATTTTGCACCAGTTTGTCCGCAGACGGCCACCTGATCCGGAGTATGCCAATCCGTTGTGCAGCCTGTGTATGTGTGCATGGTGATCATATTCCATATTGATGTCGGGGTGCATGCGCAGGAAACAGTGGCGTTTTGTAGCACATGTGTTTCCGGACGGTTTTCTCAACTTGTCACGAATACCGTGGACTTACATATCTGTGTCGTGTGTGTTCCCTATGTCCACCTTTTCAAGGGTGCAGTGGGTCCCACCTTCCTCCTGATGGATGATAATGCGCGGCCCCACCGAGCTGCCATCGTGGAGGAGTTCCCTGAAACAGAAGATATCAGGTGAATGGAGTGCCCTGCCTGTTCTCCAGACCTAAACCCCATCGAGCACGTCTGGGGTGCTCACAGTCGACGTATAGCTGCATGTCTCCAAACCCCTAGGACACTTCATGACCTTCGACAGGCACTGGTGCAAGAATGGGAGACTATACCCCAGCAGCTGCTCGACCACCTGATCCAGAGTATGCCAATCCATTGTACGGCCTGTGCATGCATGTATGGCTATCATATGCCATTTTGGTGTCGGGGGTACATGCGCAGGAAACAGTGGCGTTTTGTAGCACATGTGCTACGGGACTGTTTTCTCAACTCATCACCGATACCATGGACTTACAGATCTGTGTCGTGTGTGTTCCCTATGTGCCTATGCTGTTAGCGCAAGTTTTGTGTAATGACACGTTGTGTGGCACCACATTCTGCAATTATCCTTAATTTATGTGCATCAGTGCAGATGAGAGAAAAGCGGATGCCAGAGTGAGATTCTGCAGAAGAATCCTAAGAAAATGTAATTAATGCACGAAAGAACTGCTTTAAAAAACCATCCTTCCAAATATTCAGTATTATCCGTCGGTCTGAGATCATTTAGGTAAGGTTAAGAGAGGAGAGAGAAAAGACGCAAGTGCCCCGCACTTCGTACCCGGTAAGTTTAATAAACGCGAGATTTTATGAAGATGATCAAATTCCAGTGATGTACGCTGCGAGAGAGGCATGGCGCGTTTCTTAAAGGATTACTGCTAAAATTCGGAGAGTTTGCTGTCCTTTGTGGGGAAAAAATATTATTATTATTAATCGTGCCCTAAGAGCCACCTGAATGACGTTCACTACCATTGTATCTGACTGCGCTTTATCTCTTATCGGACTAAGCTTTTGCCAAATACCTTGGCCTTGTTATAGGTACTTAAGTGATTAAGACGAGTAGTTAATTCAATGATTACATGTAAAGATCAGCAGTTGATGGAACCAGAACATTTATTATAACGAAAAGATGAGCAGTGGAGCTAAACACATTTACATGGGGTTGGTTCGCAAACGAGGGAAAATACAATTATCAACTCATGATCCTTATGGGATTACTGACGCGGAATATTTTCATCTCACAAGTGGCCGCAAGGAGGAGCAAGCAAGAGGGGATATACGCACCATCTCTGGTAAGTGAAGTCACACGATATATGCGGTTTGGCAGTTCGAAGAGGCACTTACTTCGATCTTCGTCATATTAATGTTACAGACTGGGCTAAAACATGCAGGTAAGAGAAAACAACCACCTGCTAATCGCAAGTCTGTGAGCAGCTCTTGTAAAGTAAGCGTAAGGACGCGGACGACTAAACTGTGGTCCATTTTACGAACTTTGACAAGAATGTCACGGATGAGCTTGGGTTAAACAGAATCAAGCCCGCGTCTGAAGGTTGTTGTTTACGAAGGAATTTACCGAACTGCTCTTATCATAATGCATCACTAGGCAGCTCATACCCTTCCAAGAGCCGATGTCACATCTCAAGCATACTTCTTCCAACGATCGAGACCAGCAATCGAGAGACCTCTGCCTCCTCCCCCGTTCAACAGCATAAACGGAATGATCAAGAATCTTCTTTCCACTTGCTCCCTGAGCTCAACATCCGCTGTCTGCGTAAGAAAAAAATGGTTCAAATGGCTCTGAGCACTATGGGACATAATATCTGAGGTCAGCAGCCCCCTAGAACTTAGAACTACTTAAACCTAACTAACCTAAGGACATCGCACACATCCATGCCCGAGGCAGGATTCGAACCTGCGACCGTAGCAGTCCCCTAGAACTTAGAACTACTTAAACCTAACTAACCTAAGGACATCACACACATCCATGCCCGAGGCAGGATTCGAACCTGCGACCGTAGTAGTCGCGCGGTTCCCGACTGAAGCGCCTAGAACCGCTCGGCCACCGCGGCCAGCTGTCTGCGTAAGAAAACGCTTACGTTCGTTCAGTAGCCATTGGAATATCAGGAACAAAATTTTCCACCAATTAGATGACAGACCGTTTTCGGGTCATCGCCCTCCGCCATAAGTTATGGTGACCAACCGAAGGGACCGAGAGAAACCTATTTGCAGATCTCCCTTACTAGCCAATTTCGATGGAAAGGTACCACATAAGATCAGATGGAGAAGAAAGGTAAAGTTCAACAGAGACAGTACACGTTTCTGTTGCCAATTTTCTGGCACTTCGGCGTCGGAGAATTTTAAGTCCTTTTGAAAAGCTTCTGTTGTTAGGCTTGCGCCAGAAACTACATTCCTCTTTCCACTGTTTTACCACGAGTGGTGTCTGAACGCCTACCTCAGGAGACATATTTATTAGACTCCACCCATGCCAGGCGCAAGCAGTCGCATTGAGCGTGTTGAGGCCATTGTTGTCAGACAACGCACAGGTTTCTCTCGTCTGCTATAGTCGCGCCTCAGCGGCGCCAGGAGCCAAATACGTGACGTTTCAGACCACGTAGGCAGAATACTTCGCTTTTCTCTGAGGTCTCCCCGTAGAGCAACTTCCGCCCTTGTATAGTCCCTGTCTTTACAAAACACTCTTGAGAGGGTGGAGAGCCGTCTTAGTTGGCCGAGGGAAGCCAAATGTAAACCGAACACCCGCCACAACGCGACCATAGCATGGTTGCATTCAAACGTAACGACCACGCACGTTAATATATACATCCCACTGCGAGATGAAACGATCAATTCCTGTTTCCTAGAAGGCAGTCGGCCAGTGATGGATCCACAACCACACTTTCTCGTCCAATTGAAACCGACGTCCGCGCATTTCTTTCTTCAGGTCGCCAAAGACGTGAAAATCACGTGGTGAAAGACCGGGTTATACGGAGGATGCTGCAGTGTTTCCCAACCAAATCGCTGAAGAGTAGCCTTCATCCATTTGGCAGGGTGAGAGCGGACGTTATCGTGCAACAGGATGATTACACCTGACAGCATTCCGATGGCAAATGGCAAAGTCAACGATGGAAACATCTCACATTTCCGCCGTCAAAGAAATCCAAAGCTGTTCACATATGTTCCGGTAAGGTCACGATGTTGTACTTCGACTACAGGGGCCCTCTGCTTGTCGAGTTCCTCAAGTATGGAACCCAAAGCTCAGCGCTATGAAGACACTTTGCAGAAACTGAGACGCGCCATAAAGTCAAAACGTGCAGCAATGCTGCCAGACGGAATCGTCCTGCTACACGATAACAACAGCCCCAATACCGCCAATCGGACAAGGTTACGCTTCAGCGACTTGGTAGGGAAACACTGCAAAATCCTCCGCACAGCCTGGATGTTAACATTGTGATTTTCGCATCTTGATGATCTGAAAAAAGACGTGCATGGAGGTCGGTTTCAGTCGGATGAGGAAGTGCAAGAGTGGGTGAGGTTGCGGAACCATCAGTGGCCGACGGCGTTCTATACGAAACAGGAATTAATCATCTCGTCTCCTAGTGTAATAAATGTCGTAACGAATGTGGTCATTACTTTTGGGTGGTGCAGTTCCAAAGTCCCGTTGTGGGGGTGCTGTGTTATTATTTGACTGTCCCTTGAATACTCACCTTCCATGGTGACCTGGCGCAGCTGTGGATGCAGACCTTAAAGCTAAAACCAGCCTGAGAATTCCCTGGCTTTTACATCCAGTGACCAGATCTCCCCATGATTTGCCTGCGCTATAAGAAAGATGAAACTACACTGAAGAGCCAAAGAAACTGGTACACATGCCTAATATCGTGTAGGCCCTGCGAGCACACAGAAGTGCCGCAACACGATTTGGCATGGACTCGACTAAAGACTGAAGTTGTGCTGGAGGGAACTGACTCCATGAATCCTGCAGGGCTGTCCATCAATCCGCAAGAGTACGAGGGGTGGAGATCTCTTCTGTACAGCACGTTGCAAGGCATCCCAGATGTGCTCAATAATGTTCATGCCTGGGGAATTTGGTGGCCAGCGGAAGTGTTTAAACTCAGAAGAGTATTCCTATAGCCACTATGTAGTAATTGGGGGCGTGTAGGGTGTCGGATTGTCCTGCTGGAATTGCCCAAGTTTGTCGGAATGCACAATGTATATGAATGGATGCAGGTGACCAGACAGGATGCTTCCGTACATGTCACCTGACAAAGTAGTATCTAGAAGTATCAGTGGCCTCATATCACTCCAACTGCACACGCCCTACACCATTACGGAGCCTCCACCACTACTTCAGACATAGTCGAGTCCATTGAAAGGTGGCTACACTGAGCCACAGCGCCAGAGATCGCTAGAGAGCATTGTTCCGCCGCCTCCACTGGCAGTGATTATTGAGATGTCGTGTGGGCAGTGCTTGTCCAGGACTCGTAGTAGTCAGTTCGTGTTCAGATGTGCTAGTAGGGAGTGCTTGCTGAGATGTGATACTGAAAAGTTCTTGTTGAGATGTGGTAATAGCGAGTCGGTGTGGAGATATATTGTAATGATTTCAGTGATTTTGGTCAATATATGAAGGTAACGAAACTTGATTCATTTTTCATTATTTCCATGTTTTAAATAATGCGTCATTACAGGTTCAGTCAACAAAGCATCTGGCTTGTGTTCTTGTATTAGAGTGTAATTCTGGTTTTCTTGAGTAATTATGGTATTTTTATTTTCTTTAATTAATTCAGTATAAATGATATTTAAAATTTCTTGTGTTATTGAAGAAGAACCGTGCCAGATGCGTACGTTGAGTTATACTTCCACACGCAGAACAGTTACACTTGTGCTTTGGTTTCGTAGGTTTTATAGTTGCTGGGGACTTAATTAATTGTGTTAATGAAAATTTCCATTTCATTCTTTGTTATTGTTCTATGCAGTCAGATAGCGTAATAATACTAGTCAGGGCCAACCGTTACGAGACTTCGTAACCGAACAGACACTACTAAATCAAAAAATTAAAAATTATTTGCATTTTATATTTTAATTAAGCCCCCATGCACGTGGCGACCCTGCTTCGGATCATCCCTTGGAATTCTTCTGATTGTAAAAATAGTAGACAGTAGTATTGTTGTAGTAATTTGTAGTTTAGTAATTGTAGTCTATTTTGCATGTGTAGATTTGGTAATTTTCATTCTTCTAATGGTATTTTTTTTCTCTGAATTTGATTTGTTGTCTTGTATACGCGTTTGACGATTTAGTGCAATTATTTCAATTGTTCGTTAATCGTGTTTGCGGGAAACATTTCGAGTGAATGGTATTGTTGGAGATAAAGAGTCATTGTGTATAATTTCCGTACAGTGACGAGTTTTGTATGTTTTGTAAATGATTACGCGATCAATGAAAAAGGCGAAAATGATGGATAGTGAGAATGACGAAATTGTTAACATGGCGAACTCGCCAACAGAGGAAAACAGTATGATGGATAATGAAGTGGAAAACAATGTAATAAGTCGGGAAAATAGTCCGGAACCATTTCAAAATTTTTCTCAATCAGAAAATTCACAGAATCCGAGATTAACGACAGAAGATTCTGAAATAGTATCGAACACAGATAGCTTTACAGCCATGACGAAAGAAGTTGGTTTCGCGGGAAATCTTGGGGGCGAAAAGAATTTCGAACTGGCTATCACGGAGCAGTTGATGAGTGCTATATTAAATTTGGGAGCACGAATGGAAACAATTAAAACAGAGATAGGAACTTTAGCAACACGGTTAGACTCACAGGGATCACAAATAGGAATAATTACAACTGCTATGGGAACAATGGAGCAGTTTCGATCTGAATTTAAAACAGATATAGGAACAATTAGAACCACGATGAAAGCAATGACAACACGGTTAGACTTACGAATAGGGACATGTTTCAAAAATACGAATGATGAATCAAACAAAGAAATTAGAGAAGAAGTACAACCGGTTTTGAATGCTCACAATAATAGCTTAATTTCAACAGAAATCAGACAAGAGGAACAGGACAGAGAACGGGAAGAAAAAGATTGCGTGATAGTTCAAAAATTTTCAGAGTTAAATTTACAACTTGCACATGATAAGGAAGAAATATTTGAGAGAATCGAGGAATCCGTAACAAATGACTTAACGCAACAGTGTGAACAGTCAACTACTAAATGTGACAATAACGAAACCCGAGTTGCGACACTGACGGAAGACGTAAATTTATCGGAAAGAGTTGAGGAGATTCCAGATAAATTGACAAGTCTTAACTTAAATGGGGACAGAGACTCAGATGATACAGCACCATTGCCATTTGCAGAAACCGAAGAGTACCAGAACATAAATAAGCATGTTGAAAATCAGGGAAAAGTTAATGAACGCGTCAAAAGGGAATCTGAGGCATTACAAAAGCAAGACAAATATATTGAAAGCGAAATCGCAGGAAAAGACAGCAGACGAAATTTAGTATCACAGATAGCAGAGGGCTTTGAAGAAAGTAATTTGTTTCATTTACGGGATGTAACAAGAGAGCGCCAGGCGCGGGAACTTGACAATAATCGACATTGGGACTGGGACAGACGCGGTAGGTCTTTGTCGCCGCGAGGCGGAAGCTTTGACTGTAAACACTTTTTGACTGTTCGGAAATTTAAAATCTTCCGCAATTCTAAGAATGACATACATCCATGTGCATGGTTAGATCAATTTATGTACGCACTCCCGCCAAATTTGCCACTAAGTCACAAACTGAAATTTATGTGTAGCTATTAAAGCCCTCAAGGGATTCACTATACTAAGTGAATATGTGCCGTAGCGTTCACAGGGCCCCGAGCTGTAGTGGTGCTATTTCCCTTTTAGTTTTCTGCACCGCTGCCTACTCTTTCACTATTCTTTGCATCTAAAAAAAAAAAATAAAAAACAACTCTTCTACTATCCATCTATCTAGACAGTAGGTAAACAATAACCGGATTTGACTGTTTTACTCAAAAGTGACTTCGGAAATTACCGTTTGGACTTACTATATTTTCTGCAGCATTCATTCGTAGTTTAAATGAAATTTTACCTGTTTATCTTTGTGACAATATTACTTCATATGTTGACGATATTCGTATTGCTAAACGTTCTTGGAGTGAGCACAACAAAATTTTGGATTCATTATTACGTATTTTTGCACGAGTTGGCATGACAGTGAACTTGGAAAAATCTGAATTTGGTCGTTCTCAGGTGAAATTTCTCGGTCACATTATTTCTACAGAAGGTATTCTTCCTGATCCAGAGAAACTAGACGCTATTCGTAATTATGCTGTTCCTACCACAAAACGTGATGTTCGTAGTTTCCTAATAGCTACATGTAAACATGCAGAGAATACAAGGATACCGCGCCGTGTTCCGGCGGCGGCACATACTCAAAGCAACAGTCAAGTCGGCGCGCCGCACAAGGCAATCGTTGAACAATCGCTTCCTACGTCACGCGCCTACAGCTGATCGAGCGCTCAGTGCGAATGCACTGACAGACGTAAACAAATACACAGTCTAATTTCTCCGACTAAATTCAGTATAAAGCTATAGTGAGTTGATAAATTATGTTATTAACGTTCAGTATTTTTCAGGATACGGTTGTATAAAATATTTAAGACCTTCAGGTAAATTCTATGTGTGTCCGACGTTAAGAGGACTTGCTATGTAGAAAATTTCAGGAAGAATGTAATTTCAAAAAAAAAAAAAAGGGAAGTAAAAAACCAAAAATGTAACGATTAATTGAGTTTATTTTTCAGGTAACATATTTCCACTTAGGTACGTACTTTAGACGTAATTTGCTGCTCGCGATTACGTGATTCATACTTTGTGCTAAATTTCATGTTCTATGAATTTACTAGTGAAGCGACGTGCTTGCGCACATTAACTGATTTTGACAATGACTGACTAATGAACAGGGTCGTTATTTGTATATATTATGCATTGCTTGGCTGCACTGCTTTTTCACTGATGTCATATTTTTTAATTATGTCCCTGCTGTGCTTATTTATTTAAATTGTAATTGTCACCTGATTAATTGTGCTGATATGGTTATGTATGTAGGTTACAAAAATGGTTCAAATGGGTCTGAGCACTATGGGACTTAACAGCTATGGTCATCAGTCCCCTAGAACTTAGAACTACTTAAACCTAACTAACCTAAGGACAGCACACAACACCCAGCCATCACGAGGCAGAAAAAAATCCCTGACCCCGCCGGGAATCGAACCCGGGAACCCGGGCGTGGAAAGCGAGAACGCTACCGCACGACCACGAGACGCGGGCTGTAGGTTACACTTTGTGATTTCTCTGCTTGCGCCTTCATGTTTACTTATTAAGATTACAAAATGGAAAAATGGCTCTGAGCACTATGGGACTCAACATCTTAGGTCATAAGTCCCCTAGAACTTAGAACTACTTAAACCTAACTAACCTAAGGACATCACACACACCCATGCCCGAGGCAGGATTCGAACCTGCGACCGTAGCAGTCCCGCGGTTCCGGACTGCAGCGCCAGAACCGCTAGACCACCGCGGCCGGCTATTAAGATTACATATAAACATTTATTTGCTTATGCTGATATGATGCTAATGACTTGTTTATTACGTAAGATATATGTTTGCTGCTGTGCGTATGGATTGCATATTTACACATTTCTGTTTTGTTGTCATAACTACTCTTCAATTTAGTATATAGAAATGCTGATATACTGTGTACAAATATAGAGTTTAGGTTACACTGTGGTATTAATTATAGATTGTTCGCTTGGCAGAGCCTCGTTGTAGGAATTGTGCTGCATCCACTTGTTGACATTCAGTTCTCTACTGGTATATTTACTCGCTATTGCATGTTTTGCTTATGCTCAGTGCCTTATATTTTTAAGATAAGAAAATGAACTGCTATAATTCGACGAACGACATTAGTACAAGAAAGTCATAGAAGTCACATGAGCTGAGGTTTTATGGAAGCTGTATAAATTTATGCTAATAGGAAGGAAGCTAACGACATGACATACCAAAACTAGGTTTAGACCATTGACAGTATTACACTGCATTTTTCGTGAGCAATTGAAATAGGAAATGACACTTGACACAAAAAATACTCCACATGTTTGCTTCTGCTATGATTCTTGAAGTGGTGTACACACTGTGTAATATTATGATCATTAACACTTCGTAATCGTACTTAATTACTGAGAGTTATTCGAACTAAGTCTGTTAGAGCTCATGTATGCATTTCTTTTATTTAATGATGGACAAGGAACCAAAATGTATCTTATAATTTATAATGAGTAGCAGATTTGGATCAGATGGATTACACGAGAGGTTGTGTGTTGACATTGTGTCTTCGGATTGTATGAGATGATGAATTGAAGTTTGCACTAGAATTTTGTCTGTACTTGTTCGAGGAGACTGACTAGAGGAAAGAGTTGTTATGGAAGTAAAATGATATTGGTGCTGAGGTTTATATATATCGACGTAGTGAAGAGGTATTATTGAAGTATTAAGATTAAGTGATGATTATTGGAGTTTTCGTGGACAAGAGGTAAGGTAAATGATATTGATGATAAGGTTTATATGTATCGACGTATTGAAGAGGTATTAGTGAAGTATTGAGATTATGCTGATGATTATTGGAGTTTTGGTGGATAAGAGGTAAAGTAAGTGAGGAGCATATTTTTTTTGTTGGTCCATATGGAACAAGGAGGATGAAGATGGCAGACTAGAACACTCAAGTAGTAGGAAGATAGTCTACACACACACTTTGTCAAATCACAAAGCAGTATATACTTTTTTTTTGAGAGAGGAAGCATTTGCATATCTTGGTACACTGACAGTTGTTCAGCAACCGTACATTTTGATCTGGTTTGGCAAATATTGGTCTTGACATGATGACTATGACGTTGACTTAACTATTATTGACTGTTATACATTGCTGCCACTACTACTTGATACACATGATGAACATAAAATTTTGACAGAATTGCATTTACACAGTTAACACTATTCAATTACACAGTAGCACTAATGTGGATGAAAGATGAGTGAGTGTGTTTTGTGTGTTTTCCTTTCCTAATCCTACCCACCTATCTCCTAAATATTATTTCATTTGTTGGTAGTGGCTTGCACTGACACCCATAAATGTTATAGGTTTACTGGTATTTGTGTATTGTAATAGTTAATAGGACAATTATCTGATATCATTTGTGTGTTTGTTATGATTTGTATGTTTAGTGTAAAAGCATTGTATGTGTATTCAAACTATTGTTCATGCCTGAACTGTCTGATTAGTGATGGTGCTGCACTTTTCAACATGATGTGTGACATTTAGTCATGTTTAATTTCTGCTGATGAACTGTGTGATCAGTGATTGTAAAAATTATGGACTGTTACTTGTACCTTTTCTACATGATTGGTGCCACTAGGACATGTTTAATTTCTGCTTATAAACTCTGATGAACAGTGTGATCAGTGATAGTGAATTTTATGGAACTGCTTCTGCTGAGAAATGTGACTTGTTGCTGTGTGTACCTGCTCAACATTACTGGGTGCCACTGATGGACTGCTTCTACTGAAATGGTGTTACTTGTTGGTGTCTGCACCTGCTCAACATTGCTGGGTGCCACTGATGGACTGCTTCTACTGAAAAGATGTCACCTGTTGCTGTGTGCATCTGCTCAACATTGCTGGTGCCACTAATGGAACTGCTTATACTGAAATGGTGTTACTTGTTGGTGTCTGCACCTGCTCAACATTGCTGGGTGCCACTGATGGACTGCTTCTACTGAAATGATGTTGCTTCTTGCTGTCTGCACCTGGTCAACATTACTGGGTGCCACTGATGGACTGCTTCTACTGAAATGGTGTTACTTGTTGGTGTCTGCACCTGCTCAACATTGCTGGGTGCCACTGATGGAACTGCTTATACTGAAAAGATGTCACCTGTTGCTGTGTGCATCTGCTCAACATTGCTGGTGCCACTAATGGAACTGCTTATACTGAAATGGTGTTACTTGTTGGTGTCTGCACCTGCTCAACATTGCTGGGTGCCACTGATGGACTGTTTCTATTGAAAAAATGTTACTTGTTGGTTTTTGCACCTGTTGACCATTGCTGGGTGCTACTGCTGGAACTGTCAACTGCTTATTCTTGAGTTATGGAAAGCGTTTATGTGAATATTTGTATAAACTGATTTTTTGTGTATTACTGGTTGTGAAAAGTTATGAGACTCTTACCTGCACATATTCGTCATTGCTGACGCTATTGATTGAATTGTTTAACCACATAATACTTGTGTAAACTATTATGTAAAGTCACATGTATGAAAGAATTTGTATTGCTTACTGTATTCTATATAATAGGTTATTGAAAGGTCGGTGCAAAGCCAAAATTTTATCTAGTTATATGATATCTATGTATTAATATTATCTTTTATTTTTGTCTGTATTTTTTTGACGAATTTGGTGGTATTTTCACCACCAATGCTGGCAAAAATACCATCAAATTCTAGCCGTGGAGGAAGGGCATATGAAAGGTGGCTACACTGAGCCACAGCGCCAGAGATCGCTAGAGAGCATTGTTCCGCCGCCTCCACTGGCAGTGATTATTGAGATGTCGTGTGGGCAGTGCTTGTCCAGGACTCGTAGTAGTCAGTTCGTGTTCAGATGTGCTAGTAGGGAGTGCTTACTGAGATGTGATACTGAAAAGTTCTTGTTGAGATGTGGTAATAGCGAGTCGGTGTGGAGATATATTGTAATGATTACAGTGATTTTGGTCAATATATGAAGGTAACGAAACTTGATTCATTTTTCATTATTTCCATGTTTTAAATAATGCGTCATTACAGGTTCAGTCAACAAAGCATCTGGCTTGTGTTCTTGTATTAGAGTGTAATTCTGGTTTTCTTGAGTAATTATGGTATTTTTATTTTCTTTAATTAATTCAGTATAAATGATATTTAAAATTTCTTGTGTTATTGAAGAAGAACCGTGCCAGATGCGTACGTTGAGTTATACTTCCACACGCAGAACAGTTACACTTGTGCTTTGGTTTCGTAGGTTTTATAGTTGCTGGGGACTTAATTAATTGTGTTAATGAAAATTTCCATTTCATTCTTTGTTATTGTTCTATGCAGTCAGATAGCGTAATAATACTAGTCAGGGCCAACCGTTACGAGACTTCGTAACCGAACAGACAGCTACTAAAAACAAAAAATTAAAATTATTTGCATTCTATTTTAATTAAGCCCCCATGCACCATGCCACGTCGTATTGCGGCTCTTCTGCGTGCTCGCGGGAACCCTACACGATATTAGGCTGGTGCACCGTTGGCCGTTGCGACCGAGCGGTTCTAGGCGCTTCAGTCCGGAACCGCGCTCTTGCTACGGTCGCAGGTTTGAACCCTGCCTCGGGCATGGATGTGTGTGATGTCCTTAGGTTAGTTAGGTTTACGTAGTTCTAAGTCTAGGGGACTGATGACCTCAGATGTTAAGTCTCACAGTGCTCAGAGCCATTTGAACCATTTTACGAGCTCTTCAGTGTATTAGCGCGCAGTGTCATCAGAGACGCTGTACCGCCTGGATGCTTGCTGGGACCATCTCTGCTTCGCAAGATGCACGAGAGATGATGCACAATGTCAATCCTGAGATAAGGAGACCCAATAGTCGGCAGTGGTGTGTCGTGAGTAGTAGTACGGCATAGGCCGAGAGGTACGGTTGCAATAGTTTTCTGAGGAAGTGGAACATGTTGATTTACTTGTAAGGTGTCAACGGTTTTGCATCTTACATGGGTCCATTTAACAACTGACAGCGACGCAATTGCTTTGTAGATAAGTGGTTGTTGTTTGTTGGAATAATTAAATTACGGTGTAGGAAATCTATGTGGAAACGCATCGGCACGCTGGCTAGGTAATACAGCTAGAATTCTGCGATTTTGTAATTATAAGATTTTGCGGAGAGACAGTATGCGAGACAGAGGTCGGCTACGTCCCCAGCTAGCCGCCGAAGGCCACACGCCCTGACGGTATGAATGGTGAACTGGGGGAGTTCTGTAGTCCGTTTAGAGAGGCCATAGCGGCCGCAAGCCTCTGTGGGACGTGCGGCTGCAGGTGTTACAAGTGTTTACCAAAACAGAGCAGTGGATAGCTGGACGGGCTTTCCTGTGCGTGCTCTCGCCTTCGAGTAACGCAAGTGGGGCAGGCTAGGAGTTCCAAATAACAAAACTTTCAATGCAGGAGTCTGTGTTCGCTACGACGGGGAATCAACCCGGGAAAACCTCGAGTGGTCTCTTGTGAAAAAACTTCCAGTAAACGTGTTATTGCTCACAGCTGTGGCTCTTCCCAGTCGGCGTGAGCGGAGTTTACTTGTGAAATTTTGTAGAAAGGGAACAATTGTGGAAAAGATTTCTATTCCCAGGCCGTACATTGGTCGGCACTGGCAAACTGGGTATTTTGAGTGATTCTAGTGATGTGATTCGCTCGGTAAAATTTGAAGTGGGAAAATAGAGGTGAAGAACGATCTTGCTCGACTCTCTGTAGAGGTCTTCCGTTCTGGGCTTTCGTTATGAGAGGACGTTAGCCAAGTCGTCTCCCCTCTTGGTCTTTCGTTCTGAGAGGACGTTAGCCGCGCCATCTCATTGCTGACGGAAACACTGTCGCAATTAGAGAAGTTTACGGACAGATGTCTATTGTTCGAATACTGTAGGATTGTACTTTCCGAGACGCCACACGCCGACCGCGCGGCCGCGCCGTCGCCGACGGAGACTGCCAGGAATATTACGGTGAGATCGCTCCCGCTTCGGCCTGTGTTAGGAGTAACGTTAAATAGTTGGATAACGTGCAATTGCTGTTTCCACAGAGATTTTACGATACTTTGGGGTTTAGTGGTTCTTCGTATTTTACGTTTTTGTCGCTGTCAGTCGGTCAGCCAGTTTATAAGAGATCCCGTCTTGTACCGATTTTGTCACAGTTCACTGCTAGTGCCAGTTAGGAGGGTAATTTGTAAATTGTTCATTGTGTTTTATTCAGCATTGATCTGAAGGTTATAATAAAATTATTGTGATTCAGTAGAGCCTTTACTTTCAGTAGTTGATCCTGAATTTACCCTTATTCTTATTTTTTTTTATTTGTGTATGTGTTTGATGTCATTGAACACCCTAAGTGTTCGTGATCGTTCATGTTTGGAAGGAAAAATAGGTGTGATTTATCGTCAACACTATCACCGCAGATTAATTAGGGGTGACAGGGCCACATTTAAATCTAGCGTTATCCATTTTTGCGTACAGCTACACTCCCAGTTTCTCTGTAAGTTGTTTGTCACACGCAAAATCGGACAAGCAACGGGTGGGGTATTACATACTCAGTAATTAGTTCAGGTGAGGAAAGAGATTGAAGCATTTTGAGAAGAATATTTTATTATCATTATTTTGATGAGTACTAGAAGAGAATTTATTTAAGGTAATTGATTTTAGATTTTGTACTTTATCGCGGCAGCTTGTAATTACGCATTCTTAGTTCCGACGTCCAGAGACTTGAGTATAGGGAAAGATTAACAGCCGTGCATAATTTTCAATTTGAATTTCGTGGTAGGAATCACTCTTGAATATTTAATGTCATTTTTACGATTTACATTTTTGGAAAGCCCTCATTTGATGTTAAAGACTACTTACGTTTGTCCACTCAAGAACTGTAACTTTTTTGTGTATTAATATTTGAGAAGCAAAGAAAGAGAGAATTCGTCAGCGTAGAACTTTTCTAATCAGAAAACTAATTACGTTTGATGTTATACTTCATCCCGAGTCATTGTTCGCATCCAAACACCACCCCAAAATATGAGTTATCATTTCTACTTATTCAGATTTGGTATGAGCCAAGTATGCTTCGCCGTTTTTTAAAACGAGAGCGCGTTGTACCAATTGCATCTCAGTAGTTGATTGTAGCTCAGCAAATGCGACCCGCTTTCTAGACAAGAGTAGTGTCATGTTGTTTCCATTGTGGAACAGGTAATCCAAAATTAAACAATAAAAAAGGAAACACTGAGTTTTTTCTAGAGCCTGTTTATCAGTTTAAAAGTACAATGATTCACAGTGTTGAACTCCGACAGTGTTCTTGTACAATTACCAATGTTTGAACAGGCAGGGAATCAGATAGGAACTTTCCAGTTACTTTCTCGCAGTCATATTTTTGCAACACATTCTCGCAAAATGGCTCTGAGCACTATGGGACTCAACTGCTGTTGTCATAAGTCCCCTAGAACTTAGAATTACTTAAACCTAACTAACCTAAGGACAGCACACAACACCCAGCCATCACGAGGCAGAGAAAATCCCTGACCCCGCCGGGAATCGAACCCGGGAACCCGGGTGTGGGAAGCGAGAACGCTACCGCACGACCACGAGATGCGGGCACATTCTCGCAATCGAATTCTTACGTTGAAAGTCTACGTATACTTATAGATAGCATACACAGCCAGCAAGCAAAAGTTTCAATGAGTAACAACAATCGTATTATTTTTATATAGTTAACTTCCAATGAGGAGGTACTGAATAGGATTGGGGAGAAGAGGAGTTTGTGGCACAACTTGACCAGAAGAAGGGATCGATTGGTAGGACATGTTCTGAGGCATCAAGGGATCACCAATTTAGTATTGGAGGGCAGTGTGGAGGGTAAAAATCGTAGGGGGAGACCAAGAGATGAATACACTAAGCAGATTCAGAAGGATGTAGATTGCAGTAGGTACTGGGAGATGAAGAAGCTTGCACAGGATAGAGTAGCATGGAGAGCTGCATCAAACCAGTCTCAGGACTGAAGACCACAACAACAACAACAACAACAACTTCCATCGGTCACAGCATCACTACAGACGCCGACGTTTATGTCGTGGGGTTAACAACAGACTGTAATTCACGTGTACGGCCGCTGCCAGTCTGACCAATGGTGCGGGTGACAGAATGTTGCAGGGTGTCCATTACATATGTGAAGCGGTTACGCCGTCTTTGGTGCACACTACAGTGATCCTTCTTTGTGATGGTCAGACGTGTTCAACCGGAATCTTAACGATAAGTATGCCTGCAATCCAATGCAATCCAATATCGGGCTACTGTCACACAAATTTGGATATTGCACAATTCGACCATTCAGCCAAATTGAGACCCATAATGAGGCACAATTCGACCATTCAGCCAAATTGAGACCCATAATGAGGCGCGGCCCGTCTTACCTGCCTCACACTGTATCTCTAAAATAAGTTTGTTATATGTGTTTTGGTCAAATGGATAAACCGGGTGTTGTGCCTTCGCGAAATTCCTGGTTTTGGATAGCTTATTACCATCTGAAATTCCTCGAATGTTAGTCAAATTTGTGACATCCAGTAGTTGAAAAAAGAACATCAGAATTTAAACGTAGCTTTATTTGTCTCGAAGGTGACGTTCGTGAGAGACATCCAAAAACTGGAGCCACAGATGAAATTATACAAGTGCACATTATAGTATTAGACGATTTAAGGTTGTCCCCACAGACATACCCGAAGAATTAGTACGATATCTTTTATTTGGGAGAATTCAGCATCAGAAAGTTATAAGCAACACTCACGCCTCATTGTCGAACACTCATAAAACGCATATACGAATAGTTCAGTAACGTCTGGACCATTTCAGATAGAATCGAACTGATTTTGTGTGTCGATTTGCTACTATCGATATAACGGATTCCAGTTAATGGACCACATATGACTTCATTCTAAATGTCTCATCAA
This sequence comes from Schistocerca nitens, assembly GCF_023898315.1. Lineage (NCBI taxonomy): Eukaryota > Metazoa > Arthropoda > Insecta > Orthoptera > Acrididae > Schistocerca > Schistocerca nitens. Next base: position 978,577,650 of record NC_064615.1, on the reverse strand, counting down.
CACAATATTGACAATTCTTACAAGATCGGTCTGACACCCAGCAAATTTCGTTAAACAGCCAGCCATTAGTAGTGAATCGTAATAAAATTTTGTTATCATTTCATCCCAAGATCTGAACTGAAGGGAAGGGGCGGAGCAGCTCATTTTTATTTCGTGGAAGAGCGCCTGGTGGAGGCAAAATAAGAAAAATTGCTTAATAAATAAAACTCAAAACTGTCGAAAAACTGTTTCTTAATCACCAAACATATTATCTGCAATAATCTTAACTGATTTGTGTATGTTCTACGTGATTTCTACATACTACATTGCCTTCAGGCAGGTAAAGTTCAGTTACATGCGAATGCTTTTTATGTTCACATTTTACTAGTTTCTGAAATTAGCCGGTAAGATAAGAAAATATATTGTGAACTGAAGTTATAGCATTACTGAACGCTTCTAACCCAAAGCTACATGGTATTTTCAGCTGCTAAGAGAATAGCAGCGAACGGCGAAAGAGTACTAAACTTTCACAACAAATGGCTCTTGTTACACTTTTTTTCTTTTTTACATTTCACTTTTTTCGCCACGTATCAAGAAGGAAAAAAACTTGTTTTAATTTCCTGTTCAAAACTGTTTTTTGTAGACAATTTTTTGCACCATACAATAGTTCCAAGTTGGGAGAATTTGTGTGTGCTGCAAATTGCATAGCATCGTTTATGCACGCAATGGTTTCTTCAGGCGTATTAATTTTTCTAGGGACATCATTTTGCTCCTCTTCTTCTTCCTTTGTTTCTTCTTTATCGCCCTATGTGTTGCGGATTTCTATTAAATCTGTTGCAGCAGTGAAAGTGGAGTGAGTTGACAGAAAGTCATCTCTTCGAATGTAATCATCTGCACTACATGAAATGTTTCGCATTTTCATTAACTTAGCAATTGCTGCTGCATTTTCTTGAACTTCGATGGCCACAGGAGCGTCTTGTTCTTGACCCCCAAACCCCGCTTTTTTGAAGCAATTGGTGACAGTTTCGGGTTTTATTTCCTTTACTGCCAAGCCAAGCCAGTTTACTGCATCCAGGACCGAAACTGACCGTGCAAGAGCAAACGCACTTTCTGCTTCAACACTAAGAATAAGAGACTGCATCAGTAATCGTCTATAATGTCACTTGAATGTGTAAATAACCCCGTGGTCCATGGGTTGTGTGAGACTGGTTGAACCTGGAGGGAACCAAGTCAATTTCACGTTTGATAACGTTACTTTCGGGTGGCAGGTTGCATTGTCTAAGAAAAGGAGAAGTTTGCGATTTCCTTTTTCCATTTTGGCATTGAAAGAGCCCAACCATTCTTGCATAAGACCATTGAACAAGTCTTTTGGGTCACAATTCACAATTAAATTGGACAGTATTGCCTTCCATTCTGTTGCTACACTTTCCTGCACATCGTTAGCTTCCCCACACATTTCATTCCACACGATGTTGTGCCAATTCCAAGCTCTTTAGCTACTTTCACAGCTTAACGCTGCAACATGGGTCCCCATATAGGTAAACTGTCCGCAGCTCGTGGTCGTGCGGTAGCGTTCTCGCTTCCCACACCCGGGCTCCCGGGTTAGATTCCCGGCGGGGTCAGGGATTTTCTCTGCCTCGTGATGACTGAGTGTTGTGTGACGTCCTTAGGTTAGTTAGGTTTAAGTAGTTCTACGTTCTAGGGGACTGATGACCATAGATGTTAAGTCCCATAGTGCTCAGAGCCATTTGAACCATTTGAAAGGTAAATTGTTTGCCCGCGCACTTACGAACCATTCCCACACTGAGTCGTTAATTTCTTCATTTCCGGTCTTCTTCGCCTTTCTTTTCATCTGCCCCTTCCCTTTCATCCATTCGTCCCGAATCTTATCCTTGTTTCTTAAAGTCTCATGCATTTGTGTTTTACCGCATTTGAAACGCTTCATAATTTCGCGCACAAAGGGTTTGTCTTTCTCACTCGCCTCGATTACATTACTCTTTTCGCTAAGTGTTAATGACATATACCATTCGTTCGACATCATGTTACTGCATCTCTTAAGGCGCGTTTGCACTGAGTTCGCTATATTGTTCACAACACTGTTCGCAATATTGTTCGTGGCTAGTAATGGACTACCGATGTTCGCAACATGTCCGCAACACAAAATCAATGTTCCACGGCTGCGTCGGTAGAGATTAAAGAAACACTGTTCGTGGCCTGCTACCACTAAATTCCGCTACGCAGCGCTAGTGTTCGTTTGCTATGAGTGAATGTTTTGGTGTTTGTTTTGCTGGAGTGTAGTGGTGCGTCTATTTTACGTCGCTTCATTTTTATTTGAAATGGAGTGGTCACGAGACAAAATTTTCCAATTGATATCGCTCTATGAGGCAGAGGAGTGCCTGTGGAATGTACGTTGCGCAGGTTACAAAAATACTAAAATCAAACATGATCCATTACAAAAAGTTGCTGCGGCACTTGGCACCAGCAGCAGTGACGTGGACAAAACAAAATTAAATCTCTCTTGTCTCAGTACCGACGAGAGAAAAGAAAAATAGAGGAAAGTAAAAAATCTGGCTGTGGTACTGACACACTTTACGAAACGAAGTGGTTTGGATTTAAATATCTACGCTTCCTGGACGATATGGAACTATTTGGAACTGTTTGAGATATGGCTGGCTTTGATAGGAGTCTCCTGATGCCAGAAAACGAAGAATAACAGCAAGTCTTTGGTTCAAGGGATTGCTTTTCTGAAATTTGTGTCTTTCTTTGAAGCAACTGGTCCTATAATATTCCACAAGATTTCAAAAACTGACGGCGACATCCTAGTGAAGTTACGAAAGCCAGAACCGTCTTCCAAATTCAGCTCACAAGCATGTCATTCCCGCCACGTCTTCTATAGTATGTTTTGGTCCACCAACGACGTCTACGTCGTTTTCTTCATCTGTTCATTTCGTTAAGTATTATTAATGCAGCACCAAATGTCATTTATTCTTCCTCTTCACTTGACACAGCGTATCTCTTGATGTGAATACACAAAGTAACCTATCAGTTCACCGCAGCAGACTATGTGAATACGTAAAAATGTTGGTCGCTAGTGTTAACGGGAATGCGAACAACGAACAATGTTGCCAACATGTTGAGGGAACAAGTTGCACACAATGTTCCGAACAAAAACATGCTCTGAGCTCAATGTAAACGCGCCTTTAAAGTGCTACTATTCAACTGAAACTGGCAGAAAATAACTACCCTGAAAGGTAAAACCATTGTTAAACGAGATAATTCCCAACTCTTTCACTGCGCACATTGCAGCAGTGTTGGTAGATGCGTAACAATGTTCCTGTTTGCGCTGGCGTGCGTCAGTAAGAGTCGATAAACAGAGCGCTGACGAACTAACCGTTTCCTTTGATGTACTGTGCCGACACTGAGCGTAACTTACTCGTAGTTGCACAGAGCGGCGCGGTTTTAGGTCCACACCAGCACCGCCGCGCTGCGCTGGACCTCTTTTCTTGGTTTTTCGCCGCTTTTTTAACAGAGGTGTTAAAACTAACGTTCTTGTAGACTCGTGAATAACTAATGAACTGTAATACAGTAGTACTGTATAGGTTCTTTTCCACAATGAATTATTGAATATGTTCTAAGATTTGCTTTCCGTTTCCGCGTTTGGCACGTTCCGCTTTATATAAAAAATATATAAAAGTGCACTGAATGCGTCGGGACTGAAATACTTGCACGGTTTGGGCATATTTTCGAATTATACATGTGCCGATTTGAGCAAGTTTTACTGTAGTTTGTATGTGAGGCCGTGCCACACTAACAGAGAGTTGATTCTGGAAACTAAAGTTCCCCAGGAAACTTCAAAGTCGATTTTCTCGAGAATTTTTAAGAGTAGTATCGACCTGCTTTGGTATTCGAGATCTGAATTTCACGTACCATGAATATAAAAAGTTACACAAATCCAATCGCTGAGTGGTCGCCTTGTCAGATGCCATTTTCGCAATCTGCTTAACCCCTAGCGACGGATATTTTGCTGCAAACTTGTGAAAAAAATTAAAAGCAACCTGTTTCTCACCACTTTTTAACGATGTTCCATACCCGTCTTTCACTAAACAGCAGGAAGCAGCTCCAGCCGTTTTCACAGTATGTATTAACAGCACGAGGATCAGAGCATAAATGACGTTTGCAGGGACTGTGACTGTACACAATTTTTGAAATAAAAACTACATAGCTTAAGTATGATGAAGAAAAACGTCGATAACTGTTAATACATCAGAATATCTCGAAGTTCCTTTTACAGTAATATAGTAATAAGGGCATCTAATAAGTAAGTAGGGCCTACTTGCAAGAAAGGAATAACACCACAGTATTAGGACACTGGGCATGGGAGTCAAGATGCTGACGCACCATCCGCAGCACTATTTCATCCACGGCGTCGTATTACATTTGATACAGTCGCGCTTGTTATACCAGCATCAGCACTCCTTATCTCCAAGGCCATTCCGGGAATCGCATCCAGGCACGTGTCATGGTCATGGAGGGGGAGGGGGGGGGGACCGGGAAGCCCCCTGCACATACGCTCGGAACTCAATTGCATGCAAAGCAGTGGAGAAGCAGTGATCCCGTGATGTCATGATAATAATTTAACAAGTAATGCTAAATACGATAAAGTTGCATTATGCATTACCCTTAGGTGTTAGGTGTCAGATGTTAGACGCTAGCTATAAGGCGTTCGGCATTAACTGTATTTGATGCCTCATTATGCTTGCAACGACAATAATGTTGTATTATATGTTACATTTCCTTCGCTCTCCATGTCCTTCGACTATGGACAGGTGCAGTTCCCGGAAAGACCATGGAGGTAACGGAGTGCTGATGCTGATACAACAAGCACAATATGACAGCGTAAAGTAAAATGTGCTGATGGATACTGCATTAGAAATTTTGGGTCGTATGCCTAGTATGCCACTCTTCACGTGCCACCTGTTTCAGACCCGAATCTTTGCTGCAGGAAGGGAAACTTCTTTTATGCTCTAATGCTCTCAATATACACTACTGGCCATTAAAATTGCTACACCACGAAAATGACGTGCTACAGACGCGAAATTTAATCGACAGGAAGAAGATGCTGTGATATACAAATGATTGGCTTCTCAGAGCATTCACACAAGGTTGGCGCCGGTGGCGACACCTACAGCGTGCTGACATTAGGAAAGTTTCCAACCGATTTCTCATACACAAACAGCAGTTGACCGGTGTTGCCTGGTGAAACGTTGTTGTGATGCCTCGTGTAAGGATGCGTACCATCACGTTTCCGACTTTGATAAAGGTCGGATTGTAGCCTATCGCAATTGCGGTTTATCGTATCGCGACATTGCGTCTCGCGTTGGTCGAGATCCAATGACTATTAGCGGTGGGTTGAGGAGAGTAATACGGAACGCCGTGCTGGATCCCAACGGCCTCGTATCACTCACTAGCAGTCGAGATGACAGGCATCTTATCCGCACAGCTGTAACAGGTCGTGCAGCCACGTCTCGATCCCTGAGTCGACAGAGGTGGACGTTTGCAAGACAACAACCATCTGCACGAACAGTTCGACGACGTTTGCAGCAGCGCGGACTATCAGCTGGGAGACCACGGCTGCGGTTACCCTTGACGATGCATCACAGACAGGAGCGCCTGCAATGGTGTACTCAACGACGAACCTGGGTGCACGAACGGCAAAACGTCATTTTTTCGGATGAATCCAGGTTCTGTTTACAGCATCATGATGGTCACATACGTGTTTGGCGACATCGCGGTGAACGCACATTGGAAGCATGTATTCGTCGTCGCCATACTGGCGTATCATCCGGCGTGATGGTATGGGGTGCCATTGGTTACACGTCTCGGCCACCTCTTGCTCGCATTGATGGCACTTTGAACGGTGGACGTTACATTTAAGATGTGTTAAGAACTGTGGCTCTACCCTTCATTCGATCCCTACGAAACCCTACATTTCAGCAGGATAATGCACGACCGCATGTTGCAGGTCCTGTACGGGCCTTTCTGTATACAGAAGAAAATCTACGACTGCTGCCCTGGCCAGTACATTCTCCAGATCTATCACCAATTGAAAACGTCTGGTCAATGGTGGCCGAGCAAGTGGCTCGTCACAATACGCCAGTCACTACTCTTGATGAACTGTGGTATCGTGTTGAAGCTGCATGGGCAGCAGTACCTGTACACGCCATCCAAGCTCTGTTTGACTCAATGCCCAGGCGTATCAAGGCCGTTATTACGGCTAGAGAGGGTTGTTCTGGGTACTGATTTCTCAGGATCTATGCACCCAAATTGCGTGAAAATGTAGTCGCATGTCAGTTCTAGTACAATATATTTGTCCAATGAATACCCGTTTATCATCTGCGTTTCTTCCTGGTGTAGCAATTTTAATGGCCAGTAGTGTATATACCCATTTTCAGAATTTACTTTGCACACACGGTTTCTTTTTATGGATTAAAATAATTAATTTTGAAATATTTGTTTGATCCTTCAAAAATTATCATTTAAAGCAACAACAATAGCATTCAGTTATACAGTGGAATATAACAAACCAACCACTTCCGTTTATTCTGACAGTCACAGCTGCTGCACGTAGCTACATTCACTTGTTGATATTTTTCTTCATCTACATAGATATTCCGCTATCCACCCTATCAACCATAAGGTACGTGGCAGAGGGTATCCTGCACCATTGTTAGTCACTTCTTTTCCAATTCCACTCGAAACAAAGCGAGAGGAAAAACGACTGGCCATATACCTCCATATGAGTCCTAATTTCTCGTATCTTATGTTCAGGGTTGTTATACACAATGTATGTTGTAGGCAGTAAAATTCTTCTACAGTTAAGACCCGTTCTCAAATTTTCTCAATAGTGTTGCTTGAAAAGAATGTCCCTTTCCCTCCAGAATTTCCACTAGAGTTCCCAAAACATCTCCGTAACAGTTTAGTATTGTTCGAACCTACCAGTACTAAACCTAGCAGCTCGTCTCTGAATTGCTTCGATGTCTTCCTTTAAAGCCGGCCGCTGTGGCCAAGCGTTTCTGGGCGCTTCAGTCCGGAACCGCGCTGCTGCTACGGTCGGAGGTTCGAATCCTGCCTCGGGCTTGGATGTCTGTGCTGTCCTTAGGTTAGTTGGATTTAAGCAGTTCTAAGTCTAGGGGACTGATGACCTCAGATGTTAAGTCCCATAGAGCTCAGAGCCATTTGAACCACTTTTCTTCCTTTAATCTGACCTGGTACGAATCCCAAACTCTCGAGTACTACTCAAGAATAGGTCAGACTAGCATCCTATACGTGGTCTCTTTTAAACATGAACTACACTTTCCTAGAATTCTTCCAATAAACAGAAGTCGACCACTCGCTTTCCCTACCACAATCATTAAATGTTCGTTTCATTTCATATCGCTTTGCGACGTTACGTCCACATAATCAAACGACGTGACAATGCCAAGTACAACACTAGTAACGCTGTATCCGAACATTACTGGTTTGCTATACCTATCTTCTGCTTCAGTTTACATTTTTCTACATTTACAACTGCCATTCATCACACCAACTAGGAATGTTTCCAGAATGAGATTTTCACTCTGCAGCGGAGTGTGCGCTGATATGAAACTTCCTGGCAGATTAAAACTGTGTGCCCGACCGAGACTCGAACTCGGGACCTTTGCCTTTCGCGGGCAAGTGCTCCACCAACTGAGCTACCGAAGCACGACTCACGCCCGGTACTCACAGCTTTACTTCTGCCAGTACCTCGTCTCCTACCTTCCAAACTATACAGAAGCTCTCCTGCGAACCTTGCAGAACTAGCACTCCTGAAGTGCTAGCACTCCTGAAGTGCTAGTTCTGCAAGGTTCGCAGGAGAGCTTCTGTAAAGTTTGGAAGGTAGGCTGGTTCAAATGGCTCTGAGCACTATGGGACTCAACTTCTGAGGTCATTAGTCCCCTAGAACTTAGAACTAGTTAAACCTAACTAAGGACATCACAAACATCCATGCCCGAGGCAGGATTCGAACCTGCGACCGTAGCGGTCTTGCGGTTCCAGACTGCAGCGCCTTTAACCGCACGGCCACTTCGGCCGGCTTGGAAGGTAGGAGACGAGGTACTGGCAGAAGTAAAGCTGTGAGTACCGGGCGTGAGTCGTGCTTCGGTAGCTCAGTTGGTGGAGCACTTGCCCGCGAAAGGCAAATGTCCCGAGTTCGAGTCTCGGTCGGGCACACAGTTTTAATCTGCCAGGAAGTTTCAACTAGGAATGTTATCTAAGTTATCTTGTATCCTCCTACAGTAGGTCAGCTTCGACAGCTTACCGTACGCCACAGCATCATCAGCAAACAACAGCTGATTGCTGCCCACCCTGTCCGTTAAGTCATTTATGTATGTAGAGAATAATAGCGGTGCTATCACACTTCTCTGTGGCACTCCTGACGATACCCTTGCCTCTAACGACCACTCGCCATCGAAGACAACATACTGGGTTCTATAGCTTAAGAGGTTTTTGAGCCATTCACGTATCTGTGAACCTATTCGAGCCATTCACATGTCTGTGAACCTATTCAGTATGGTCGTAACTTCTTTAACAGCCTGCAGCCGACCGAAGTGGCTGAGCGGTTACAGGCCCTATAGTCTGAAACTGCGCTACCACTACGGTCGCAGGTTCGAATTCTGCCTCGGGCATGGATGTGTGTGATGTCCTTAGGTTAGTTAGGTTTAAGTAGTTCTAAGTTCTAGGGGACTGATGACCTCAGAAGTTAAAGTGCCATAGTGCTCAGAGCCATTTGAACCATTTGAACAGCCTGCATTGGGGCACCGTGTCATTTTGTAAGGAGGCTGTTTAGGTTTTTTTATTGGTAACGCCACGTAGCGCTCTGTATGAAAATCACTGGCTGTGCTGTGTGCAGTCTGTGGCTAGTTTGCATCGTTGTCTGCCATTGTAGTGTTGGGCAGCTGGATGTGAACAGCGCGTAGCATTGCGCAGTTGGAGGTGAGCCGCCAGCAGTGGTGGGTGTGGGGAGTGAAATGCCAGTTTTTTGAGAGCGGATGATCTGGACGTGTGTCCATCAGAAACAGAACATTTGTAAAAATGGATGTCATGAACTGCTATATATATTATGACTTTTGAACACTATTAAGGTAAATACATTGTTTGTTCTGTATCAAAAACTTTCATTTGCTAACTATGCCTATCAGTAGTTAGTGCCTTCAGTAGTTGGAATCTTTTATTTAGCTGGCAGTAGTGGCGCTCGCTGTATTGCAGTAGTTCGAGTAACGAATATTTTTGTGAGGTAAGTGATTTGTGAAACGTATAGGTTAATGTTAGTCAGGGCCATTCTTTTGTAGGGATTTTTGAAAGTCAGATTGCGTTGCGCAAAAAAATATTGTGTGTCAGTTTAAGCACAGTCATGTATAATATTTCTAAGGGGACGTTTCACAGCCTGCATTGGGGCACCGTGTCAAACGCTTTCCGGAAATCTAGAAACTTTTATTGAAGATGCAGAAGAAGTTGCAGCACTTGTTTATGATGAAAAGATTGACTATTCATAAACGTGTACATGAAGTTCCGATTTAGATAAAATACGCTGATAAAACAAAACATTATGATCCCTGCCCACCGCGACGTTGGATGCCGATTGGTGGCGTTGTGGGCACTGGACTTGGTAACAAAAGTATGTAAGCGGAGCAGACACGGAAAGGGGATCACCCTAGCGAAGATATGGGCAGCAAATAGAAGCCGGCGAACAAGTATCTAGAAAATGCCGAAACTGGTTGAATGTTCACGTGTTAATGTCGTCAGCATCTATCGAAGGAGGTCGAAGAATAGTGAAACTACCACTAGGAGCTGAATGGTTGGACGTCAACGACTCTTCAGAGAACATGGCTTCGGAGGCTTGTCTGCTCTGTAAAATAGGATAGATGGTGATCTGCCGCATCTCTGCCGAAAGAGCATAATGCTGGTAAAAATGGAAATGTCGTGTGGCTAGGGCCTCCTGTCGGGTAGACCGTTCGCCTGGTGCAGGTCTTTCGATTTGACGCCACTTCGGCGACCTTTCGTCGATGGGGATGAAATGATGATGATTAGGACAACACAACACCCAGTCCCTGAACGGAGAAAATTTCCGACCCCGCCGGGAATCGAACCCGGGCCCATAGGATTGACAGTCTGTCACGCTGACCACTTTTTTTTATTTATTTATTGATTTATTTTCAAGAAGGATCACTCTGTTAAAAGGAACATATAGACCATTTCATCGTATAGTATGTGCATTACATAGTGAGTGGTGAGAGAAGCGTGAGGTCAGCTAACAGGGGCGGATATAATGCTGGTGGAAGCACACGTGTTTTGGAGGTCAACGTTCATCGTACATTGTTGAACATGGAGCCCCGCAGCAGGCCACCCCTATTTGTTGACATGTTGACTCAACGTGTAATGATCCCGATAGGAGGGAAAAGAAGTATGGAAGTATACGATACTGAGGATAGATTACGATGCAATGTTTTTCAATGTATTCACTACACTTAGTATGAAAAACCAATAAGTTTAATAATACTTTTGTACTGTATACTCACGTAATTTACAGATTTGCACTTTTTAACCCCAATATTATGCAAATGAGAAAGGTCATATTCAACACTTTGTAATCCAGCTATTTCATTTGGATAACACTTGTAGTTATTTGTAAAATGCACCATTTATGCTTTTAATCTAAACACCTGAGCACCAGAATCAAATAATTCATGTAATAACAATTTAATTGACTCTAAAAAAAGAGATAATTTGTTGATCTCTTTGGGAGGTTATAAATAGGAGCACTGTCAAAGACCGTCAGGCAGTTGGTTCAGTGTAGTTGTGAAAGCCACGTCGGTCAGAGTTTTAGTGCCGGCTAATGCCATTGTATGTAAACATGTGTGGATCGCAGAACCAAAGAGGTTGACGCACTAAGATGTAACTGTTTTGTCAGAGACGCCATGTAAACTTTACGTGTGTTTTTTTAAAGAGGAATAAAAACGTGTGATGACTTTCATAAAACTACTAGATGTCTCCAGTCTTACCTTTTTTAAAAATCCGGACCTCTTATAAATATATAATACCCTAGACAACAAAAGTGAAGAGCCATAAACTTTATCTTTGAAACAGTATTATTCAACGTTGTGACGACCACCCTGCCAAAATCTTTGAAATGTTTTGATGAGAAGTTATATTCTCCTAAAGCATGTGACATTTTATTTACTAACATTAAAACTGAATTTTCATCATATTAAGGCAGGGGGCCGTTATAAACAACATCGTCAATTACGATTGCAGTTGACACGGGACCATCGGGATTCGACCGTCGATCAGTGGAAACGTGTCGGCTCTTCAGGTGAATCAAATTTTTGCTACACTAGGTCGATGGTCGTCTCCACACACGCCGTCATCGACGTGAACGGCGGCTCGAAATATGCTGCGCACCACGGACGCAGGCTGATGGGAGCAGTATTATGTTTTGGAGACATTTTCCTGTGCTTGCGAAGGACCTGTGGTTGTAATCGAAGACACGCTGACAGCTGCGAAGCACCTTTATCCCTTCATGCTTGAAGTCTTCCCTGACAGCGATGCCAACAGTATAATTTTCTATGTCTCGGAGTCATAACCGCAGAACAATAGTTTGAGGAGCACTATAGTGAACTAACGTAGATGTCTTAGTTACCACATTCGCCTGACGTAAATCCTATAGAACCCATCCAACACCGACTCAAAGGAAGGCCTCGGCGCTTGTTCGTGACGTCACGTCAGCTAGGCACGGCGAACGCCAGGTCTGTTGCAGGCATACTCATAACGGTGGTGTCTCCCTCTCTGACACCGGAAAATGTCATACTATTGGCGGTGGTTGACCAACACACATTGTTCTGAGAGATTTCTGCAATCAATTAATTGTGCAATTCATTACACTTCTTAACAAATAGTGTACTCCTGAACTTAAATTTCCACCTGTTTTAAGGATTGACATACAAAAACATCTTCATGGTGCAGCAGCAACAGAATTCGTGCTTCTTTACCTTATTTGTAAATCTGAGGAAGTTACGTTTGTACTGGGTTGGTTTTACTAGAAACTGTGAACATATTGGGGCTCTTGTTTAGGTATCTTGGTTGACTATGGGGTGAGGAGCACTGAATGTTAATGAAATATCTTGCGATTGTACACGTTGGGGGAGGGTGTGGGGGACAGAAGAAGAGGAAAAAGAGAGATACTTGTTTTATCTAATACAATTTTTTACCTTATAAAGTTTCTCCTTTCAGTTGCAAGAGGGGAATATTTATCTTTTCTAATGTGCATGTTTAAAAAAGTTTAAGCTCAGCAGTATTTTCGATGTCTGAAGCTATTTTGTTTCCTGTTAAGAATTCCTTTTGTTGAAAACGACTGTAATCAAATGGCTCCCAACAGTTGGACATTTACACATGTAAATTAGTTCACATTTCCAGTCCCGATGTCAAACGAAAATAAATAAATAAATAAAAGAAACGAGTTCATTGTAAGGGGGTTGGGGTAAGTTTCGATAACAAAATGGATCAAGTAAATATAGTTACTTGAATGTAAAACTTCCGAAGCTTGCAAATGGAGCAAAGTGTCTTCTCATATTGATCTACGTTTTTTTCGACAGGATTCAGTAATACAGAATTATGATCTTCATTTGTAGCTTTACGATAGTAAGAAAATCTTTCATCTAAATAAAACTGCAGAATCCAAAACAATACCAAACATTTTGTCCAAAAATAAGAGATTTATGGTGATAAGCACGCCCAGGTGTTTCTGCCTGCAACAGACCTGGGGTTCGCCGTGCCTAGCTGACGTGACGTCACCAACAAGCGCCGAGGCCTTCCTTTGAGTCGGTGTTGACCCATCTGGGTCGCTAACGGGCGCCATCACTGCGTACTCAGATCAGCGGCCCGCTATTTACGCGAACTACATGACCTGTTCGTAGACATCTAAAAATGGCACATACCTCCACAAACCTACCAACAAACTGTCGGATCCCTGATACGCAGAATCAGTGATGCATTTCGTTCCAGACATGGACAAACAAGGTGTTAAGCAGGTGATTGGGTTGGGTTGGGGTGTTTGGGGAAAGAGACCAAACAGCTAGGTCATCGGTCTCATCGGATTAGGGAAGGACGGGGAAGGAAGTCGGCCGTGTCCTTGTAAAGGAACCATCCCGGCATTTGCCTGGAGAGATTTAGGGAAATCACGGAAAACCTAAATCAGGATGGCCGGAGGTGGGATTGAACCGTCGTCTCCTCGAGTGCGAGTCGAGTGTGCTACCCACTGCGTCACCTCGCTCGGTAAAGCAGGTGATCATAATGTTTTGGCTCCTCAGGAAAATTAAAATTTAATGTACACGATTGTAGCCAGTGGGTCTGAAAGGGCTACAGCTGGAGACCAGTGACGGCGTTTGTGTTTGTTTACGTCAAGTTGGCCCCAGGTTGAGTGTCTGCGTTGCAGGTGCCGCTGTCGGAGCCGGAGCGCGCGGCGTGGCGGCTGCGCGAGGCGTGGCTGTGCGGCGGCGCGCTGTCTCCGCTGCCCGCGGCGCTGCTGTCCTCGCGGCTGGGGCCGTCGCGTGTCGCCGGCGCCGCGCTGCTGGCCGCCGGTCTGCTGCAGCCGCTGACGCCGCTCGCCTGGCTCACCGCCTACCACTGGCTGCTCTGCGCCGCGCAGGGCTTCGCCGTGGTCAGTCACTCTGCTCTTAACTCCACTCGCGCCGACAACATACACTACTGGCTATTAAAACTGCTACACCAAGAAGAAATCCACATGATAAACGGGTATTCATTGGACGAATATATTATACTAGGACTGACATGTGATTACATTTTCACGCAATTTGGGTGCATAGATCCTGAGAAATCAGTACCCAGAACAACCACCTATGCCAGTAATAACAGCCTTGATACGCCTGGGCATTGAGTCAAACAGAGCTTGGATGGCGTGTACAAGTACAGCTGCCCATGCAGCTTCAACACGATACCACAGTTCATCAACAGTAGTCACTGCGTATTGGGACGAACCCGTTGCTCGGCCACCATTGACCAGACGTTTTCAGCTGGTGAGAGATCTGGAGAGTATGCTGGCCAGGGCAGCAGTCGAACATTTTCTGTATCCAGAAAGTCCCTACAGGACCTGCAATATGCGGTCGTGCATTATCCTGCTGAAATGTAGGGTTTCGCAGGGATCGAATGAACGGTAGAGCTACGGGTCGTAACACATCTGAAATGTAACGTCCACTGTTCAAAGTGCCGTCAATGCGAACAAGAGGTGACCGAGACGTGTAACCAATGGCACCCCATACCATCACGCCGGGTGATACACCAGTATGGCGATGACGAATACACGCTTCACTGCGATGTCGCCAAACACGGATGCGACCATCGTGATGCTGTAAACACAACCTGGATTCATCTGAAAAAAATGAGGTATTGCCATTCGCGCACCCAGGTTCGTCGTTGAGTACACCATCGCAGACGCTCCTGTCTGTGATGCAGCGTCAAGGGTAACCGCAGCCGTGGTCTCCGAGCTGATAGTCCATGTTGCTGCGAACGTCGTCGAATGTTCGTGCAGATCGTTGTTGTCTTGCGTACGTCCCCATCTGTTGACTCAGGGATCGAGACGTGGCTGCACGATCCGTTACAGCCATGCGGATAAGATGCCTGTCATCTCGACTGCTAGTAATACGATGCCGTTGGGATCCAGCACGGCGTTTCATATTACCCTCCCGAACCCACCGATTCCATATTCTGCTAACAGTCATTGGATCTCGACCAACGTGAGCAGCAATGTCGCGATACGATATACCGCAACCGCGATAGGCTACAATCCGACCTTTATCAAAGTCCGAAAGGTGATGGTACGCATTTCTCCTCCTTACACGAGGTAGCACAACAACGTTCCACCAGGCGACGCCGGTCAACTGCTGTTTGTGTATGAGAAATCGGTTGGAAACTTCCGTCATGTCAGCACGTTGTAGGTGTCGCCACCGGCGTCAACCTTGTGTGAATGCTCTGAAAAGCTAATGATTTGCATATCACAGCATCTTCATTCTGTCGGTTAAATTTCGCGTCTGTAGCACGTCATCTTCGTGGTGTAGCAATTTTAATGGCCAGTAGTGTACAACCACGCTCCAGAAGCTGAGAGGCATCAGCAGGAGTCTGGACTATTTCGTCTCATATTATCACATAATTACCCATATAGTAATTTGTGAACAAGAAACTACTACAACTACTAACAGGCTGAAGATGGGAACTACGCCCCTCCCGAACACATCCCTCCTTTGCTACGCAAATGTTGTATGGATCTCCACCCGTCTCTGTAAGTTCTGTTAAGTCCCTCCAGATCATGAAACGCCACTCTTTCCGCCTCGCTTTCCACTTACCTTCCCCCACGAGGATCCTTTACCAGCTCATCAAATTACCACCTCTCCTTACTCACACTGAACACCTCAGAATAACCTACACCATCTGTAAACTCGACTCTGACAATCCTATTGTGTTCCCTCTCCTGTCCAATCCTAGTGTGCTGCTGCACTTCTACCGACACATACCACCAACCCTCTACCTGCACACCCTCCACATCCTCTCTCAAAAAAATTTCAGCTGTCTCCCTCTCCCTGGCCATGAACACCATCCCGACACACACCCATCCTACCCACTCTAAATCCATCCAACCCTATCCACCACCCTCTGGGACTCCCTCCTACCTCCTTTCCGCCTATCACACCTCATCCTTTTCCCCTTCCCTGCCGCCCACAACCCCCTTTTACTCTCCAATCTACAGCTCCCAATACCTGTTGCCCCTCTCAACGTGTCCACCACAGCCAGCCCTGTCTGTCGCCACCTCTTCTAATTTCTCCATCCTCCTCACCACCACTGCCCTATCTCCCTCCATATCCCCTCCTTTTCCTCTACAAACCACCATGCCAAGGCAAATCCTTTTCCGATTATACTGAAAGTGCATTTTACTCCGTTTTTAATGGACAGTGTCTCTTCTGTCGTGTTCAGTGTTTTCCAGCGCTTTTTTCAGGTTTTTCGTGTTCAAATGTCTCTCTAGTGTTTTAGCTGTGCTGTCTGTCCACATGTTTATCACTGTTATAAAACGATTCATGAAGATAGCATTTTATTATTTGTATTTCTCCCATTCATCTCATCTTTACAATTATTTTTAAATTATCAATGTATGTGTCTTCTTGTTTTAGCATCTATGTCAGTAGTACATTCTACTGGCTGAAGAGTGGGTTATTTGTACTGCTGCCAGACCCCCCCCCCCTATCCCCTCGCCTACGTGAGGCGAAGGAGAATGAAATAAGAATAAAGAAGAAATGATAATTAACTCAAGCTTACGTTTCACCTGACTTTCGGAGATCAATCTGCAGTTTCATTTCATCTCCTGTCCGCCCCTGGTAGCTGAGTGGTCAGCGCGACGGAATGTTATACCTAACGGCCGGGGTCCGATTCCCGGCTGAGTCGGAGATTTTCTCCGCTCAGGGACTGGGTGTTGTATTGTTCGTATCACCGTCATTTCATCCCCATCGACACGCAAGTCGCCGAAGTGGCGTCAACTCCAAAGACTTGCACCAGGCGAACGGTCTACCCGACGGGAGGCCCTAGCCACACGGCGTTTCCATTACTTCATTCCAGTTGCATTTAGATCAATTGCTTGTACATGATTCTGTCGCATTACTGTGACCGCCACCGATGTTCCACGTCAACGCGCAATAACTACTCACAGATGACACGTGGTAGCACTGGCAATGGAGGGCATATAAAGCACAACGGGGGAGTCAGGAAACAGTACAGTCGTTGCCGTAATGTGAAAATGGAGCGATTTATCTTACGCCTAGAAGAGTATGATCATTGCCTTTCAGACCAAGCATGCAACCATTTCCGAAACGGCTAAGTTTGTAAACATGGATGGCAAAATTGAGCTATCCAAAATCGGCGCTAAGGCAGCTGTCGTGCACCGTAGGCCATAGACGACAGGGATGAATTTCGCCTGCGGGGATGTGTAAGGGTGAATAGACGAGAAACTGTTGAGCAGTTGACCATGCAAATGAACCAAGGTGCTACCAACAGTGTTTCCTCAACTACCTTTCAGCGAACGTTGCTATGTATGAGCTTCCGCACTGGGCGTCTGGTTCATGCACCCATACTGACAGCTGTTCATCGGCGGTGAAGACTGGAGTTTGCACTCCGATACAGCAACTGGACGTCCACTGAGTGGGCGGCAGGTGACATTTTCAGATAATCGTGTTTTATGCTCCATCGGACAGATGGCCACTGGCGTGTAGGGAGTGAAACATCTGAAAGCAAACACCCGCAGTTTACATTTCCATGGGACAAAGGCATGTTGCAACAGGACAATGCAATGTATCACATTGAGCTCAATGTAAGTGCGTGGTCTGAAGCATAACTGAGCGAGTTCACTGTACTCCCCTGGACAACAAAATCTCCGGATTTAAGTCCAATCGAAGGTCTGTGGGACAACCTCAATTGGGCTGTTCACACCATGGATACTCGACCGAGAAACCCAGTGCAGCTAGCCACAGCACTGGGGTCAGCATAGTTTCACATCCCTATGGATACATTTCCAGAAACTCATTCACTCTCTTCCTGCACGTCTCACAGCAGTTTGCACATCCCTATGGATACATTTCCAGTAACTCATTCACTCTCTTCCTGCACGTCTCACAGCAGTTTGCACAGTAAAAGGTGGTTTTTTAGGCTTTTGACAGATGGATACATTAATGTGAGCGGGTATTGTAGTGCACGTCTTTAGCATCATCACTTGCATGCTAGATGAGACTCACTCCATCTTCAGGCCACGAGTGGCCTACCGGGACCATCCGACCGCCGTGTCATCCTCAGATGAGGATGCGGATAGGAGGGGCGTGGGGTCAGCACACAGCTCTCCCAGTTGTCATGATGGTATTTTTGACCAAAGCCGCTAGTATTCGGTCGAGTAGCTCCTCAAGTGGCATCACGAACCTGAGTGCATCCCGAAAAATGGCACCAGAACAAACACTAACGCGCGGACTCTCTGACCATACACGAGAATTTCGTCCGTGGAGGTGGGGGATTCAAGACAAATGCAGAATAAAACAATGATTGCATTTATGTCCGGTCAGTTAATACTTTTCAGAGGTCACATTCCCGCTCTAGATGTTTCAGGCCATTATTTGCAAAGATTTCGCATTCCTGGAGTGCTGGCTGAAAACTGATCTATTGAGATTACGACTATCTATATTGCACGAGAAGCCAATTAGATCGCGGCCTTGATTTCTGCTCTAGGGGTGGAGGCGCTGCCTTGCCTTCGAGCCTGGGAAAATTTTTAGTCGCTCACTTCTCAGGCGCTGGAGTGTCACCGATTGGATCATTAAAATTTACCGTAGTTGGGATCAGTAGAGTACACATTTAATTTTCATTGGACGGAAGCTGTGGCGAGAGTCCTATTGATGGGGAAGGTGATAAGAATTGTAATACAGAGCTCTGGAATGATTGAGCAAGGAGACGGCGAACTTTAGGATAGAAACTCTTGGAGTGAAGCCTTCTGGGGTTTTGCTTTCATTCAGGACCTTTCGCGGATACTCAAAACATAGAAAATTTCACACTGATAAGCGCCAGAGGCAGAAGGACATTGGAGTTGAAGCACATCTGGCCGTCTCTACTGATGTCTGCAGCTCCAGTGGCGGTGACAATGTGCGTCATGCAGTTGCAGTCCGCCACAACTGGTAAGCTGTATCCGCGGCATGGGGTTTTCAGTCTTCAGAGAAACTTAGGCACAATCGGAACATGGATTACATTCAACTGGTAATCATTATTACACATTAGCAAACATTCGTGCGGCTCCCCAAAGATCTATTGGGATATCTCGCTGACAGAGACTTCCCATAACATCGCTGACAGAACAGCGTAGTCACTCACGCAGCTAGCTTCAGACCGGAATTTCAATGGCTGTCATCCAAATCCAGTAGGCTTTCATCTATTTACTCATATGCTCCTCGGCAGTCTTGCCACCCTTTTGGTACACGATGTGATCGAAAGTATCCGGACACCTGGTTGAAAATAACTTGCAAGCTCGTGACGGCTTCCATCGGTAATGCTGGAATTCAGCATAGTGTTGGCCCACCCTTAGCCTTGATGACAGCTTCCACTCTCGCATACGTTCAATCAGGTGCTGAAAGGTTTCTTGGGGAATGGCAGCCGATTCTTCACGGAGTGCTGCACTGAGGAGAGCTATCGATGTTGGTCGGTGAGGCCTGGCACGAAGTCGGCGTTCCACAACATTCCCAAGGTGTTCTGTAGGATTCACGCCAGTCCATTACAGGGATGTTATTGTCATGTAACCACTCCGCCACAGCCCGTGTATTATGAACAGACGCTGTATCGTGTTGAAAGATGCGATCGCCATCCCCTAATTGCTCTTCAACAGTGGGAAGCAAGAAGGTGCTTAAAACATTAGTGTAGGCGTGTGCTGTGATACTGCCACCCAAAACAACAAGGGGTTCAAGCCTCCTGCATGAAAAACACGACCACACCATAACACCACTGCCTCCGAATTTTATTGATGGCACTACACACGCTGGCAGATGACGTTCACCGGGTAGTCACCATACCCACAACCTGCCATCGGATCGCCACATTGCGTACCGTGATTCGTCACTCCACACAACGTTTTCCACTGTACAATCGTCCAATGTTTACGCTTCTTAAACCAAGCGAGGCGTCGTTTGGCATTTACCGGCGTGATGTGGCTTATGAGCAGCCGCTCGACCATGAAATCCAAGTTTTCTCACCTCCCGCCAAACTGTCATAGTACTTGCAGTGGATCCTAATGCAGTTTGAAACTCCTCTGTGATGGTCTGGATAGATGTCTGCCTATTACATATTACGACCGTCTTCAATAGCCGGCGGTCTCTGTCAGTCAACAGACGAGGTCGACTTGTACGCTTTTGTGCTGTACGTGTTCCTTCACGTTTCATTTCACTAACACATCGGAAACACTTGATCTAGGGATGTTTAGCAGTGTGGAAATCTCGCATACAGACGTATGACACAAGTGACACCCAATCACCTGACCACGTTCGAAGTCCGTAAGTTCCGCGGAGTGCCCCATTCTGCTCTCTCACGATGTCTAATGACTACTGAGGTCGCTCGCTGTATGGAGTACCTGGCAGTAGGTGGCAGCAAAATGCACCTAATATCAAAAACGTATGTGTTTGGCGGTGTCCGGATACTTTTGATCACGTAGCGTATGTCACATAACTTGATTAATACTTGTTTTTCGTAAAAATAGGTCTTTATCCAGTTTCATTTCGTAATGTCGAATTATTGTAACCCGCAGCGCTCATGTGAATTTAAGTAATAAATACAAAGTTCAAACTGCACCTTGAATTTAATTTCAGTGCTTGGAATTTTTACCCCACGTCACATTAGGTACTGTATATGCAGAAACCGTTACCATAACCCATTTACTTGGGTCTAGCTTGATCTCATTTCGACAACTAATTATTAGCGTTTCCACTGCGTAACACATTTGATGGGGGCCTTGTGACCCACACAGTTCCAGGCAGAGCCGACTCGTTTCATCTGACATTCGTTCATACCTCAGGTAGTACCT
Source organism: Schistocerca nitens (assembly GCF_023898315.1). NCBI lineage: Eukaryota > Metazoa > Arthropoda > Insecta > Orthoptera > Acrididae > Schistocerca > Schistocerca nitens. Next base: position 978,557,000 of record NC_064615.1, on the reverse strand, counting down.
TGTAAGCAACAGTGTACTTCTGACCATAGGCGTCAGCAAAAATTGAAAACTGGAAATGGGAAAAGCTGAAAGTGCCGAAACTGGATATTTACAGCACTCTCCCTGTAAACCGCTGAATGTGCCGTGACTAATAAGTTGAGATACCAGTTGTAATTACCAGAGAAGCCTCCTTGTACTTCAGAATACCTTCTCCAGATGCAAAAGTTCGTGACATAGGGAACGCTGATTGTACCGAACGTGTCTGATCACGGTGGTAAACATGTTGTACCCCTGTCCGCAGCTCGTGGTCGTGCGGTAGCGTTCTCGCTTCCCACGCTCGGGTTCCCGGGTTCGATTCCCGGCGGGGTCAGGGATTTTCTCTGCCTCGTGATGACTGGGTGTTGTGTGCTGTGCTTAGGTTAGTTAGGTTTAAGTAGTTCTAGGTTCTAGGGGACTAATGACCATAGATGTTAAGTCCCATAGTGCTCAGAGCCATTTGTTGTACCCCTCCTTCTCTCTCGCTTTCCTACAAACACCAAGCAAAAACACATTTTACCTCATTTCAGTTGTTTTCGACGTGAATCTTTTGTGTCCAGTGTTTTATGATCGAAAAAAAAACGCAAGATATGAAATATAAAGAATACTGAATCAAGAATTCAAGGAAAACTATATGAAACAAGCAAAAAAATGCTGTTGCTAAGAAAGAACAACCACGGCGTGATGTTAGTTGAAATCATTAGAATTTAACTTTGTACTGTACAGCGCTGTACTGAAAAACAGTGTGGAAAATGAGATTGAGGGAAAGACGCAAGAGGAGCAGGTAGGTTTTTCATTTGAACGATCTTATACGGATCATATTTTTAGCCTTAAACAAGTAGGTGAGAAGGTGTATTCTGAGGGTCAGGAAGTACACCTAATATTTGTGGCCGGCCGGAGTGGCCGAGCGGTTCTAGGCGCTACAGTCTGGAACCGCGTGACCACTACGGTCGCAGGGTCGAATCCTACCTCGGGCATGGATGTGTGTGATGTCCTTAGGTTAGTTAGGTTTAATTAGTTCTAAGTTCTAGGGGACTAATGACCACAGCAGTTAAGTCACATAGTGCTCAGAGCCATTTGAACCATTAATATTTGTGGATTCAGAATAAAGCGTGTGGTTCTGTACCCGTCAACGAACAACAGGAAGCAATCGAGTACACAGGTGCAGAAGCACAACAGATATTCCTGATTCAAATAATATACCACCAGTTGTACGCAGCAGTCAAAGTTGGGAGAGAGCTATGTGAGACCCTCCAACATTGAGAGGATTGAAGGCTGCAGTATGTCGCCGACACTGTTTAAAATATATATGCATCATATATTGGTAAGCTGGAATCCGTTATGCGAAGGTACGGGCTTTCCTTTGCAGCATGGTACTGTCAACTCATTATTATTTGCCGATGATCAGATACTGATACCAGAAACGAGAGAGGATGTCTAATTATGATGAAGAAATTGATGGAAGCATATGAATGAGGCGGACTTGGAATAAATATGAGCGAAACAGAATATCTAGTAGAGGGAGGACATGGAAGGGATGTTGTACTGCTGCAAGGAACTATTAAAGCTGTACAGCAGTTTAAATAGTTAGGATAGATTATCCATTCCTCGGGACGCTGTGAAGCAGATGATAAATGTAACATCCAGGAAATATCAAAAGAAACAAAGAAGAGGAATCTGCAAATAGTAGTGGAAAGTATACTAACATTACGCAGAAGGATGGAACCTGCAGGAGCGGCAGAGAAGCAGGATACAGGCAGTAGAGATGGATGGAATGGGGGGAGCCAGGATATCCACAACGGAGCGGAGAAGAAATGAGGAAGTTATGGAGATAATGGATATGGAACAAATTGTCTTGCAAAGAATTGAGAATAGAGCTCTTCAGTGGTATGGCCATCTACGGCAAGTGGAGTAATGACGACGGCCAAAAGCAGTCTTGGAATGGTCGCCGCCACGAAAGAGTAAGCATATATGGCCGAGATTAACATGGAGCGACGGAGTGGATGGAATGATGAGGAAGAGAGATCTGAAAGAGGAAGACAGTCGCGACCGTGAAAGCTGACGGGTGGGAATACAGGGCGACTGCTGAAGAGTGTAGTAGCCCTTAAAAGTAAGTATTGTGCGACATACGGAAATAAAACAAAATTTAATATAATTTTAGAATTCAAACTGCATGTTTGTAAGTACTAGTAAATATTATTCACCTTTCACTGACCAAAAAATTAAGTGCTAACACAGAGTGAACCTGTTAGCCATGTCCAAATTTCTTAAAGTGAAAGACAGGGAATTGTATTTCTCGTTGTGTAAGTGATGTCAAAAATTATTACATGTTTGTGACACTTTTTGTGTCAGAGGTTACAAACGATGAGAAACTATCATAATTTGCATTCCTTCGACTAAAATGACTCGTAATGAAAAACTGTACGCTTCGTGCCATAGAACTGATGAAAATCGTCTTTAAGGCATACTAAACAGCCTTAGTAAAAAATACTTTGATGTAAAACAACCATAAGCTGCTAAAAGTTTCATTACTCTGCAACTAATTTCAGCATTATTGTCTTCGCCTGGTAGAGTATAAAATGTTTTAGGACGTATGCCACATCTCTGCAATACAAAATTTGTTAGATATCTATTTAGTACTGTGAATGTAGGCGGTCTTTGATTGTGGAGTGTTCTGGGTCTGATGATGTGGTGCCGTTCTCTAGGGCCGCCTTTCTGTCTTGTGTGTTCTGGGTTTCATGATGTTGTACCGTACTCTAGAGCCACCTTTGTGTATATATATTATTTAGGGGTTGATGATGTTACCCATACACCATTATCATCTTTTAGTATGGAATGTTCTAGAAATTAACGATGTCATGGCATACCCCATGACGACTTTGAGTATTGATTATTCAGGGCTTGAAAAAAATTGGAGAGTTGAGAGAGAACAATAGAAGAGGAACAGAGCATATAAAGAAGGCTGTAGATAAAGCGGCAAAAGAAGCTCTGGAGAATATGAAAAGAAGAAGAAACAAATTAGGTGGGATGTAGAAATATCAGACATGATTTAAGGAAGAAGAGCTTATTGGTTGTTTCTGAATGTAAATGTCGACCAAAGTAGAGATAGACACAGGAACCTAAATACAGAAGTAAAAAGATAAGTGTTAAACAGGAAAAATGAGGGATAGGAAGAAAGATGTGAAAATGTAGAGAGGATCATTGTTGGGGCATGGTGTCCTGAGGCATTGGAAGCAATCAAGTTAATGCGAGTGTCAATTAATGACCAGTTATATCATAATAATAGTAGTCATGGTCAATGGAAAAAGTATTTTAAGGATTTGTTCCAGGAAAACAGGCCTGAATTTTCATACAGGTGTAAGGTGAGGATGCAATAGGAGTTATGGCGTTATGATGTAAAAGTTCATCAACATGCTGTGAGGAGCAGTAAGATGAAGAAGGCACCAGAACATGTATCAGTAACCTGAGCTGGTGAAGTTTGGATCACCAAAATTGTTGGTGAAGCTAAGGAAGGTGTTTGAAAGAGTTCTAAGTGGAGAGATTCCATCGGAATGGACAACATATTACATAACTCCAGTGCATAAGAAGGGGTCGCATAATGACCCAAATAATTATAGAGTACTAGTTGTTATCCCATTCATTAGACGTCTGTACTCGAAGGCACTTACAGATCTAGTGAATAAAGAAATAAGCCACAAACATCAAGACTCAGAGCACAAACATCTGTAATGGATACCAGCTTCACTGTGAAGCTAATATGTGAAAAGCGCATTAACGTAGGACTGGAGATGTATGTTGCATTGACTGACATATAATAATGTATCCACTAACTAAATGTGGGAAAAGTTGAAAGAGATACAGCTGGATCAAAGATGAACTCTGTTCTATTGAAAAAAAGATAAAAAACAACAGAGAAGTAGAGAACGTATAAGACTATAGTCCAGAGTGAATTTTGTATATAGGGAAAGCCTGGGTAAACAAAAACAAATAGGTCAATAAAAATAAAATAAACTGCTTGCCACTGAGATGGATGTCGAAACTCAACATCCAACAGAAACAGGTGATGTAATTTCTGCACCTGTGTGGGATGAATGAAGACAGGATACCAAAAAATACACTATGATACTGCTATTTCAGTGGCGAGATTATGTGGAGCAGGAGGCAATGGAAGCAAAGAATATTAAGGAAAGCCAAGTTCAAATGGTTCAAATGGCTCTAAGCACTATGGGACTTAACATCTTAGGTCATCAGTCCCATAAACTTAGAACTACTTAAACCTAACTAACCTAAGGACATCACACACATCCATGCCCAAGGCAGGATTCGAACCAGAAGCCCCTAGAACCGCTCACCCACAGCGAGCGGCTGGAAAGCCAAGTCAGAAGAAGATGGCGACTGGAGGTGGAGAAGTGGTGCCAGGTGCCAGGAGTAGATAATACAGACGAAAAAGTTTGGCAGTCAGGAAACATGTTTGGTACTGGGAGAAATGAAACTTCGAGGTTGGGTCTTGAGTCATGCCTGGATACTTAAGACCCCATACAAAGGTAGATGAGTCTGCTGACCAGTCCGCCAGGTGGATCTGTCCGGGCCCATTCGCTTGTGCGTGGGCGATGGGCTCACAGTCGCTTCCCTGGTCTGGATCTATCAATTTGACTGGCAGACTTCTACCTGCTCAGCCCCTATATGCCAGGCCACACTGTGTCAATGCAGGCAGGTAGGGTCCGCGAAGCACTCGCAGGTGTCCACATACAGTCGGACAGGTCGGGGAGTGGGTTGGTGGACCAGTTAGACTGTGAATAGATGCCTTCACAGCAAGGCTATTCCAACTCCTGTGCCTCTAGTAGGCAACAGAGCACCCAGGCACATTGGTGGGCAGCGGAGGTCAACAGGCTGATGTACAGGCAGGCAGGCCGACGGGGTGGAGCCCATGCAACTGTTCTGCACCAACTGGGTGCATACGAGTGAGGTTGGCCATGTGGCTTCCGTATGTGCTGATTGAGTGTAGTAGGGCCTCCCGACGGTTGCCTATAATAGCTGTGTCTGCCTGCAAGTGAACTGAGGGGTGTCTGGCAATACCTGCACTTTATGAGACTCCTGTAGACACAGAAGAAGACCTGGTGGCACAAGCTATGATCTCTGCGGGATAGATTGCAGAGACACCATAAGTGATACAGTGTGTGTACCACATCATTCGTACATAAAATGTGTGCACCGAACTTCGTAGGCGCCACATCCAACCTTATTTGTGTTGGATCAGAATTCTAACTCTCCTTTGAAAAGGACAGAAACGGTTTAAGTTCAACTGTAAACAAGAGAGCTTGTAAAAACTGATTACGTTTCCTTTTCATTTCTTTGCTTGTTAATGAATGGAATTATAAAAGAAATGGTGTACTGGGGCACGCCTAATACATTATTTTTTTAAATGGATGCGATACAAATATGTTTTCAAACGGATGTATCACGGAAATGGCATGTTTAAACATATGGGCTCCAATTCAAAACATTATCTACCCAGTCCCTCCGTAAGTCCTAGAAGTTTGTAAGGGGAATTTTAGAGCACCTATATAATATCATTCTACAATGCAGTCGAGTCAGTAAAGAACGCACCTGAGATCACTAATAAAGCAGAACAATTATTTCATAAGGTAAGAGCGGCAACAATGCTTCTCGACACTTGTTCAGTAGGTAGATGTGTTTCACAATAGCGAAGATGAACAAGTGCTCATAGATCTTCAGACATTCACATTAGAGCCTATGTTTACCGGAGGTTTTTTCCTTGTTTTGGTCCATACCACTACCTCCAAAAATATAGAAAGCAAAGACCTTTCAGAAGAAGAGATGTGTCTCAAAGTAGCAAAGACGAAATAGCGCTCATACCTCTCAAGCTACCGTGTATACTCTATAGAGTCAATTTTGACTTGACGTTTTTTTCTTGTTTTGGTCCATACTACCATTTCTAACATGCAGAATGTTAGTCCCTCGTCGGTTACTCTATCTTTTCCTCATGGTCACCTCCCTCTTCGCAGAACCCTACCAGAGATCCGAATGGGATACTATCCGAAATCTTTTGCCAATGGAGATATCATCATGACACTTTTTCCATTACAGGCCTCATGTCCTCCGGATACTTATTATGAGTATTTAATGAAGTAGTTTCCTTAACCTTATGCGTCCTCATGCCGTTCATCACTGTTGAATTCCCCGTCTTTTAGGGGCAGATTCCCGCACCAAGGGCAAGAGAGTGCAATGATCCTTAGTACGCTCCTCTACCCCAAATGAAAAGGCTTTTGTCAGAACGAAGGTGATTTCTTATAAAGTGTTCTGCCGCCATTGCTGATGATTTTTATCCAAAATTTAAGCAGTGGCTGGGTCTGAAATCGGGTCGAACCACGAAATGTCAGAAGTCGGAACTTAGTAGGAGAGTTAAAGAATTTGGGAAATGCAAAGGCTCAATTTACTCGTAGATATCGTGGGGGTCAATGAAGTGAAATGGAAAGGCGATATGGACTTCTGGTAACACGAGTATAGAGTTAACTGTAGCACAAAATGGTATAACGGGCGTAGAATTCGTTGTAAATAGGAAAGTAGGGCAGAGAGTGAGCTGCTGTGAACAGTTCAGTGATAGGGTTGTTTTCGTCAGATTCAACAGCAAACCAATGCCGACAAAGGTAGTTCTAGGTACAGATAGCGATGTCGCGAACAGAAGATGAGATGTCTAAATACAGAAAGTGTTTGAAGATGTTGAGGAAGTAATACTGTATGTAACAGGACATGAAAATTTAATAATAATGGTGAATTTGAAATTGATTGTGGGGGAAGGAATAGCCGAAAGAGTTACGGGAGAAAATGGTCTTGAGACTAGGAATGAAAGAGAAGAAAGACTAACTGAGTTCTATAATAAATTTCAAATTGTAATTGCGAATACTTTACTCAATGGTCACAGGATGTGGAGGAGATATACTTGGAAAAGACAGGGAAACATGGACAAATTCCAACTGGATTAGATCATGAGCAGAGAGAGATTTCGAAATCAGGTATTTTGGATTGTAAGGCGCACCCAGCAGCAATTATATTCTCAGTTCACACTTCAGTAATGATGAAGAGTAGACTGAAGAGAATCATCTGGAACAATCAATGTGGAATGAAGTGGAACAATGAAGTACTGAGAAATGATGAGACACGTTTGAAGTTCGCTGGGGATATGGATACGGTGAAGAGGAATACCAGAGTTGTCAGTTATGTTGAAGAGGAATGAACATCTACAAAAACAGCAATCACAGATGTTGGACAAACGAAAGTAGAAGAAAGGTAAATGTGCAGAAACGCTGGATAACGGAAGAAACACTTCAAGGGATGGACAAAAGAAGGAAGCACAAAAATGGTCTGGGACAGACAGGAATACAGCAAAATACATCTCTTAGGAATGAAATAAGCAAGAAGTGCAGGTAAGCCAAGGCTAAATGGCAGCAGAAAAAATGTGATGAAACTGTAAAAGAAGTAATCGTCGAAAGGACTGACTCAGTACATAGAAAACTCAGACCAACCTTCAGCGAAACTAAAATCAAGGATGGTACTTATAAGAGTGGGAATTGCACTTTTTAACCTAGAGGAGAGAGCGGGTAGGTGAAAAGAATGCATTGAAGGCCTCTATGCGGGAAGGGACTAGTCTGGCGACATGATAGAAGAAGACATGGGAGCCGATGTAAAGATGAAGGGGATCCATTATTACATTCAGAATGCAAAACCACTTGAGATCATATAAGGCAGAAGGAATGGATAACATTTCTAAAATCATTGGCAACCAAACTACTAATCACGTTGGTGTGTAGAGTATATAAGACTGGCGACGTACCATCAGAATTCCTAAAAACTACCATCCAAAGAGTTTTGAAGTTCACAGTGATCGACAACTGTGAGAACTATCGCACAATCAGCTTAACAGCTCATGCATATAAGTTCAAATGGTTCAAATGGCTCTGAGCACTATGGGACTTAACATCTGTGGTCATCAGTCCCCTAGAATTTAGAACTACTTAAACCTAACTAACCTAAGGACATCACAAACATCCTTGCCCAAGGCAGGATTCGAACCTGCGACCGTAGCAGTCGCGCGGTTCCGGACTGAGCGCCTAGAACCGCTAGACCACCGCGGCCGGCTATAAGTTCCTGACAAGAATAATATACAGAACAACGGAAAAGAAAACTAATGACCTATTAGCCGACGATCCGTTTAGCGTAAGGAGAGTTAATGGCACCAGGGAGGCTGTTCTGATACCGTGTTTAATAATGGAAGGAAGACTGAAGAAAAATCAAGACACGCTTACAGGATCTGTCGACGTGGAAAAACATTTGACAGAATAAATAGGGAAAGATATTCGAAATTCTTAGAAGAATAGGAGAGAGCTGTAGGGAAAGATGGTTAATATATAGTATGTACAAGAACCAAGCAGGAACAATAACAACAAGAACGAAGTGCTCGGATTAAAAAGGATGTAAAAGAGGGATGCAGCTTTCGTCCTACTGTTCAGCAGAAGAAGCAATGGAGCAAGTAAAAGAAACGTTCAAGAGTGGGATTAAAATTGAGAGTGAAAGGATATCAATGGTAAGATTCGCTGATGACATTGGCGCCGCTCTCTTCTCTCCAACTGAAAGATAACTACCTTACTTCGTTCTCGACACTGGACAGGCAAATGCGTAAAAAACAATGATGCAAGTTCTCGTAGTGACGAAGCAGCTACGTAAACTGTCAGTGGCTGCAGTGAGCGAAACTTTCATTCAACGACGCGATGGACACGCCACAACCGTCGGCGATTATAATGAAGTGCAAAGCTCCTGCTGTCCTACAGGACGCTGTAAAAAATTGAAAATAACGGTAATGATGGTGACGTAAATGGAGCGAAAGGCAGTGTTCACTTAAAGAAAATGCGTATCTACGGAGGTTGCTAGCCAGAGTGGAAACATCTGTGGAGCAACGCATATCTGTGGAAGTTGTTGGCGATAGCGGAAACATCAGTGGAGCAAGTATGAAAACACATATTTTTAGACAGTTGACTACGCACTATTGAACATTAAGGTAGTGAATCAGAAGATTCAGGGTCAAAGAATATCAGTGATAAGGTTCGCTGATGACATTGCTGTTGTTGTTGTGGTCTTCAGTCCTGAGACTGCTTTGATGCAGCTCTCCATGCTACTCTATCCTGTGTAAGCTTCTTCATCTCCCAGTACCTACTGCAACCTACATCCTTTTGCATCTGCTTAGTGTATTCATCTCTTGGTCTCCTTCTACGATTTTTACCTTCCACGCTGCCCTCCAATACTAAATTGGTGATACCTTGATGCCTCAGAACATGTCCTAGCAACCGATCCCTTCGTCTAGTCAAGTTGTGCCACAAACTTCTCTTCTCTCCAATCCTATTCAATACCTCCTCATTAGTTATGTGATCTACCCATCTAATCTTCAGCATTCTTCTGTAGCACCACATTTCGAAAGCTTCTATTCTCTTCTTGTCCAAACTATTTATCGTCCATGTTTCACTTCCATACATGGCCACACTCCATACAAATACTTTCAGAAATGACTTCCTGACACTTAAATCTATATTCGATGTTAACAAATTTCTCTTCTTCAGAAACGCTTTCCTTGCCGTTGCCAGTCTACATTTTATATCCTCTCTACTTCGACCATCCTCAGTTATTTTGCTCCCCAAATAGCAAAACTCCTATAGTACTTTAAGTATCTCATTTCCTAATCTAATTCCCTCAGCATCACCCGACTTAATTCGACTACATTCCATTATCCTCGTTTTGCTTTTGTTGATGTTAATCTTATATCCTCCTTTAAAAACACTATCCATTCCGTTCAACTGCTCTTCCAAGTCCTTTGCTGTCTCTGACAAAATTACAATGTCATCGGCAAACCTCAAAGTTTTTATTTCTTCTTCATGGATTTTAATACCTACTCCGAATTTTTCTTTTGTTTCCTTCACTGCTTGCTCAATATAAAGATTGAATAACATCGGTGATAGGCTACAACCCTGTCTCACTCCTTTCCCAACCACTGCTTCCCTTTTATGTCCGTCGACTCTTATAACTGCCATCTGGTTTCTGTACAAATTGTAAATAGCCTTTCGCTCCCTGTATTTTACCCCTGCCACCTCCAGAATTTGAAAGAGAGTATTCCAGTCAACATTGTCAAACGCTTTCTCTAAGTTTACAAATGCTAGAAACGTAGGTTTGCCTTTCCTTAATCTAGCTTCTAAGATAAGTCGTAGGGTCAGTATTGCCTCACGTGTTCCAACATTTCTACGGAATCCAAACTGATCTTCCCCGAGGTCGGCTTCTACTAGTTTTTCCATTCGTCTGTATAGAATTCGCGTTAGTATTTTGCAGCTGTGGCTAATTTCCACATCTGTGAACACCTGCTTTCTTTGGGATTGGAATTATTATATTCTTCTTGAAGTCTGAGGGTATTTCGCTTGTCTCATACATCTTGTTCACCAGATGGTAGAGTTTCGTCAGCACTGGCTCTCCCAAGGCTATCAGTAGTTCTAATGGAATGTTGTCTACTCCCGGGGGCTTGTTTCGACTCAGATCTTTCAGTGCTCTGTCAAACTCTTCACGCAGTATCATATCCCCCATTTCATCTCCATCTACATCCTCTTCCATTTCCATAATATTGTCCTCAAGTACATCGCCCTTGTATAGACCCTCTATATACTCCTTCCGCCTTTCTGCTTTCCCTTCTTTGCTTAGAACTGGGTTTCCATCTGAGCTCTTGACATTCATACAAGTGGTTCTCTTTTCTCCAAAGGTATCTTTAATTTTCCTGTAGGCAGTATCTATCTTACCCCTAGTGAGATAAGCCTCTACATCCTTACATTTGTCATCTAGCCATCCCTGCCTAGCCATTTTGCACTTCCTGTCCATCTCATTTTTGAGACGTTTGTATTCCTTTTTGCCTGCTTCATTTACTGCATTTTTATATTTTCTCCTTTAATCAATTAAATTCAATATTTCTTCTGTCACCCAAGGAGTTCTACTAGCCCTTGTCTTTTTACCTACTTGATCCTCTGCTGCCTTCACTACTTCATCCCTCAAAGCTACGCATTCTTCTTCTATTGTATTTCTTTCCCCCATTCCTGTCAATTGTTCCCTTATGCTCTCCCTGAAACTCTGTATAACCTCTGGTTTAGTCAGTTTATCTAGGTCCCATCTCCTTAAATTCCCACCTGTTTGTAGTTTTTTCAGTTTTAGTCTACAGTTCATAACCAATCGATTGTGGTCAGAGTCCACATCTGCCCCTGGAAATGTCTTACAATTTAAAACCTGGTTCCTAAATCTCTGTCTTACCATTATACAATCTATCTGAAACCTGTCAGTATCTCCAGCGTTCTTCCATGTATACATCCTTCTTTCATGATACTTGAACAAAGTGTTAGCTATGATTAAGTTGTGCTCTGTGCAAAATTCTACCAAGCGGCTTCCTCTTTCATTTCTTACCCCCAATCCATATTCACCTACTACGTTTCCTTCTCTCCCTTTTCCGACTACCGAATTCCAGTCACCCATGACTATTAAATTTTCGTCTCCCTTCACTATCTGAATAATTTCTTTGATTTCATCATACATTTCTTCAATTTCTTCATCATCTGCAGAGCTAGTTGGCATATAAACTTGTACTACTGTAGTAGGCGTGGGCTTCGTGCCTATCTTGGCCACAATAATGAGTTCACTATGCTGTTTGTAGTAGCTTACCCGCACTCCTATTTTCCTATTCAATATTAAAGTTACTCCTGCATTACCCCTATTTGATTTTGTATTTATGATCCTGTATTCGCCTAACCAAAAGTCTTGTTCCTCATGCCACCGAACTTCATTAATTCCCACTATATCTAACTTTAACCTATCCTTTTTAAATTTTCTAACCTACCTGTCCGATTAAGGGATCTGACATTCCACACTCCGATCCGTAGAACGCCAGTTTTCTTTCTCCTGATAACGACGTCCTCTTGAATAGTCCCCGCCCGGAGATCCGAATGGGGGACTATTTTACCTCCGGAATATTTTACCCAAGAGGACGTCATCATCATTTAACCATACAGTAAAGCTGCATGCCCTCGGGTAAAATTACGGCTGTAGTTTCCCCTTGCTATCAGCCGTTCGCAGTACCAGCACAGCAAGGCCGTTTTGGTTAGTGCTACAAGGCCAGATCAGGCAATCATCCAGACTGTTGCCCTTGCAACTACTGAAAAGGCTGCTGGCCCTCTTCAGGAACCACGCGTTTGTCTGGCCTCTCAACAGATACCCCTCCGTTGTGGTTGCACCTACGGTACGGCTATCTGTATCGCTGAGGCACGCAAGCCTCCCCACCAACGGCAAGGTCCATGGTTCACGGGGGGGATATCCTCAGTGAAAGTGAAGAAGAATTACAGGATCTCCTGGATAGAATGAACAGTCTAACGAGTACAGATTCATTATTCCACAACCTCTCGATCTCCAAGTATGGGATATTCTGCTATACCGCCAGGTCCGACAAGCAACCCCTGAAACATAAGAATCATTGTTACAGCCTATTAATCATGACAGTCTCATATTGGAATTGAAATCACATTTTTTTTAAGGAAATGGTGCAGATACTACACAGATCGCAATTCTCATACAAGACGACGATCCTTTCTTTGTTATTTATTTCGGAAAATAAATTTTCTTTCAGATGATTCCTTAGATACGCAAAATAATAAATACAGTACTCTTGTTTGTCCCTCATTCTTTTATCATGCTAAAACTACGTACTTTGAGAGTTTAGTGAAGTATTTCTACTGATTCCAAACATCTATGCTTGGGCTAAAATATTGAGGTAAAGTCGTCTTCATTTAGATAAATTTTTACATCGTTCTGCGTAACACTAATGTAATTTTCACTCTGTCAAAAAATTTAGAAATTTCACTATAACCAAACAGAAAGATAATCAAAATAGTGAAACAAGGACAATATATATCTGTTGATCTGAGTACATCAATGAACTTATGCAAACATGAGAAATCTAGATACCTTACAACACAAAGATCACCATTTAGTGATCAGTTTGTATTACATACAAAGATATATACTGTCAACAAACAACAAAATGTAGATTATAAAGATCTCTCTTTAAAAGAACATTATATTTACATTGCATCTCTGTTGTTAGCAGCATGAAGACATACATTGGCAAGAAATGATACACTGAAAAACAACTACCAAAGACAGCCTATTATGTATAATTATTCTACATAGATACAAAAGGCAAGAACACATCCATCTAAAATCCAAATAACTTAGTCCATAGAAACATTTCAATTAAAATGTATTGATAATAACTGTCTATAGAAAATTTTATGTAAAGAACTTCTATGTCATATTTAATTTACTAATATAAGAGAGCAGAAATAACTGACCACTACCGGTACAAGTACATCACAGTACTTTCATAAATATGGGAAATCTAGATACTTTATACTGCAAATATCGTCTCCTAGTATCAGTTCGTACTGTACATGATCATAATATTGTCATATCAATAAAACTTAGAATATGAAGTTACATCAAGAGTAAATTATATTATTCTTCTCACTGAATATAAGAAATTTTATTCTTGTATATGTACAAAACAAGATAAATATATAAAAATTTCAATAACTAGATATATATCTGTCTCTGAAGGAATGCAAAATATACATTTGCTATTGCACAACCTAGACCTCAGGAATCTACATCTACATCTACATCCATACTCCGCAAGCCATCTCACGGTGTGTGGCGGAGGGTACCCTGAGTACCTCTATCGGTTCTCCCTTCTATTCCAGTCTCGTATTGTTCGTGGAAAGGATTGTCGGTATGCTTCTGAGTGGGCTCTAATCTCTCTGATTTTATCCTCATCGTCTCTTCGCGAGATATACGTAGGAGGGAGCAATATACTGCTTGACTCTTCGGTGAAGGTATGTTCTCGAAACTTTAACAAAAGCCCGTACCGAGCTACTGAGCGTCTCTCCTGCAGAGTCTTCCACTGGAGTTTATCTGTCATCTCCGTAACGCTTTCGCGATTACTAAATGATCCTGTAACGAAGCGCGCTGCTCTCCGTTGGATCTTCTCTATCTCTTCTATCAACCCTATCTGGTACGGATCCCACACTGCTGAGCAGTATTCAAGCAGTGGGCGAACAAGTGTACTGTAACCTACTTCCTTCGTTTTCGGATTGCATTTCCTTAGGATTCTTCCAATGAATCTCAGTCTGGCATCTGCTTTACCGACGATCAACTTTATATGATCATTCCATTTTAAATCACTCCTAATGCGTACTCCCAGATAATTTATGGAATTAACTGCTTCCAGTTGCTGACCTGCTATTTTGTGGCTAAATGATAAGGGATCTATCTTTCTATGTATTCGCAGCACATTACACTTTTCTACATTGAGATTGAATTGCCATTCCCTGCACCATGCGTCAATTCGCTGCAGATCCTCCTGCATTTCAGTACAATTTTCCACTGTTAGAACCTCTCGATACACCACAGCATCATCTGCAAAAAGCCTCAGTGAACTTCCGATGTCATCCACCAGGTCATTTATGTATATTGTGAATAGCAACGGTCCTACGACACTCCCCTGCGGCACACCTGAAATCACTCTTACTTCGGAAGACTTCTCTCCATTGAGAATGACATGCTGCGTTCTGTTATCTAGGAACTCTTCAATCCAATCACACAATTGGTCTGATAGTCCATATGCTCTTACTTTGTTCATGAAACGACTATGGGGAACTGTATCAAACGCGTTGCGGAAGTCAAGAAACAGGGCATCTACCTGGGAACCCGTGTCTATGGCCCTTTGAGTTTCGTGGACGAATAGCGCGAGCTGGATTTCACACGATCGTCTTTTTCGAAACCCATGCTGATTCCTACAGAGTAGATTTCTAGTCTCCAGAAAAGTCATTATACTCGAACATAATACGTGTTCCAAAATTCTACAACTGATCGACGTTAGAGATATAGGTCTATAGTTCTGCACATCTGTTCGACGTCCCTTCTTGACAACGGAGATGACCTGTGCCCTTTTCCAATCCTTTGGAACGCTACGCTCTTCTAGAGACCTACGGTACACCGCTGCAAGAAGGGGGGCAAGTTCCTTCGCGTACTCTGTGTAAAATCGAACTGGTATCTTCTTTTCAGCGATTTTAATTGTTTCTCTATCCCTCTGTCGTCTATTTCGATATCCACCATTTTGTCATCTGTACGACAATCTAGAGAAGGAACTACAGTGCAGTCTTCCTCTGTGAAACAGCTTTGGAAAAAGACATTTAGTATTTCGGCATTTAGTCTGTCATCCTCTGTTTCAGTACCATTTTGGTCACAGAGTGTCTGGACATTTTGTTTTGATCCAACTACCGCTTTGACATAAGACCAAAATTTCTTAGGACATAGAACTTTACTTTCGAATTCATTGAACGCCTCTCGCATAGCCCTCCTCACACTACATTTCGCTTCGCGTGATTTTTGTTTGTCTGCAAGGCTTTGGTTATGTTTATGTTTGCTGTGAAGTTCCCTTTGCTTCCGCAGCAGTTTTCTAACTCGGTTGTTGTACCACGGTGGCTCTTTTCCATATCTTACGATCTTGCTTGGCACATACTCATCTAACGCATATTGTACGATGGTTTTGAACATTGTCCACTGATCCTCAACACTATCTGTACTTGAGACAAAACTTTTGTGTTGAGCCTTCAGGTACTCTGTAATCTGCTTTTTGTCACTTTTGCTAAACAGAAAAATCTTCCTACCTTTTTTAATATTTCTATTTACGGCTGAAATCATCGATGCAGTAACCGCTTTATGATCGATGATTCCCTGTTCTGCGTTAACTGTTTCAAATAGTTCGGGTCTGTTTGTCACCAGAAGGTCTAATGTGTTATCGCCACGAGTCGGTTCTCTGTTTAACTGCTCAAGGTAGTTCTCAGATAAAGCACTTAAAAAAATTTCACTGGATTCTTTGTCCCTGCCACCCGTTATGAACGTTTGAGTCTCCCAGTCTATATCCGGCAAATTAAAATCTCCACCCAGAACTATAACATGGTGGGGAAATCTACTCGAAATATTTTCCAAATTATCCTTCAGGTGCTCAGCCACAACAGCTGCTGAGCCAGGGGGCCTATAGAGACATCCAATTACCATGTCTGAGCCTGCTTTAACCGTGACCTTCACCCAAATTATTTCACATTTCGGATCTCCGTCAATTTCCTTCGATACTATGGCACTTCTTATCGCTATAAACACGACTCCCCCTTCACTGTCCAGCCTGTCTCTGCGGTATACATTCCAATCTGAGTTTAGGATTTCATTACTGTTTACGTCTGGTTTCAGCCAACTTTCTGTCCCTAGTACTATGTGGGCGTTGTGACCGTTTATTAATGAGAGCAGTTCTGGGACCTTTCTATAGACGCTCCTGCAGTTTACTATTGTTGTGGTCTTCAGTCCTGAGACTGGTTTGATGCAGCTCTCCATGCTACTCTATCTTGTGCAAGCTTCTTCATCTCCCAGTACTTACTGCAACCTACATCCTTCTGAATCTGCTTAGTGTATTCATCTCTTGGTCTCCCTCTACGATTTTTACCCTCCACGCTGCCTTCCAATGCTACATTTGTGATTCCTTGATGCCTCAAAACATGTCCTACCAACCGATCCCTTCTTCTAGTCAAGTTGTGCCACAAACTTCTCTTCTCCCCAATCCTATTCAATACCTCTTCATTAGTTACATGATCTACCCACCTTATCTTCAGCATTCTTCTGTAGCACCACATTTCGAAAGCTTCTATTCTCTTCTTGTCCAAACTAGTTATCGTCCATGTTTCACTTCCATACATGGCTACACTCCATACAAATACTTTCAGAAACGACTTCCTGACACTTAAATCTATACTCGATGTTAACAAATTTCTCTTCTTCAGAAACGATTTCCTTGCCATTGCCAGTCTACATTTTATATCCTCTCTACTTCGACCATCATCAGTTATTTTACTCCCTAAATAGCAAAACTCCTTTACTACTTTAAGTGTCTCATTTCCTAATCTAATTCCCTCAGCATCACCCGATTTAATTTGATTACATTCCATTATCCTCGTTTTGCTTTTGTTGATGTTCATCTTATATCCTCCTTTCAAGACACTGTCCATTCCGTTCAACAGCTCTTCCAAGTCCTTTGCTGTCTCTGACAGAATTACAATGTCATCGGCGAACCTCAAAGTTTTTACTTCTTCTCCATGAATTTTAATACCTACTCCGAATTTTTCTTTTGTTTCCTTTACTGCTTGCTCAATATACAGATTGAATAACATCGGGGAGAGGCTACTATTTACTATTAGTACATTAATATTGTTATTCCCTGTTGCATTTTGCCTACTCCTACCTTGCCGCGTCTCAGGAGGCGTCTTGTCGGGACTAGGGAGGGAATTCTCTAACCTAAAAAACCCCCATGTGCACTCCACACGTACTCCGCTACCCTTGTAGCCGCTTCCGGCGTGTAGTGCACGCCTAACCTATTCAGGGGGACCCTACATTTCTCCACCCGATAGCGGAGGTCGAGAAATTTGCACCCCAGATCTCCGCAGAATCGTCTGAGCCTCTGGTTTAAGCCCTCTACTCGGTTCAAAACCAGAGGACGGCGATCAGTTCTGGGAACAATACTACAAATAGTTAGCTCTGATTCCACCCCGTGAGCGAGGCTTTCCGCCTTTACCAATTCCGCCAACCGCCTGTACGAACTGAGGATGACCTCTGAACCCAGACGGCAGGAGTCATTGGTGCCGACATGAGCAACAATTTGCAGTCAGGTGCATCCAGTGCTCCCCATCGCCACCGGCAGGGCCTCCTCCACATCTCGGATGAGACCCCCCGGCAAGCAGACAGAGTGAACACTGGCCTTCTTCCCCGAGCTTTCCGCTATTTCCTTAGGGGGCTCCATCACCCGCCTAACGTTGGAGCTCCCAATAACTAATAAACCCCTCCCCCCGTGTGCCTGCTCGGATCTTGCTGAAGGAGCAACCACATGTCCACTCACAGGCAGAGCGGGCGATGCCACACGGCCAGCCTCCACATTTACCCTCCTCCTCGTGCGCCGCGAACGCCGCTGAATCCGCCACTCCACTTGGGGAGAAGGTGGCCCAACCGCGCCCGGTACCCGCGAATATGTCTCGACAGCAGGGTCAGTGGGTGAAGCATGTAACACCTGGGGTGTACCATGCGACGCACCAGACTCCCCACTGCCGCTACACTCCGAGGCAGCAACCTGAAGACGGCTGACCGCGGCCATCATCACGCTCGGCTGTTCGCGAACAGTGGCCAGCTCCTCCTGCGTCCGTACACAGCAGTCACACATCCTATCCATCCTAAGGAATCAATTTACTGTAGAGAGTTAATCAACTTTTAACTAGACTGCTAATTCACTAAAGGCGGCTGATTGTTGACTAAACTGTGTTTGCTAGCCACTTCTTGTAGAAAACAAAATAGCACTACCTGTCTCTGGACTGTATTGAAAACAAACACTAGCACTACTGGCACTATGGCTGACTAAAGGGATTCTCTCTCTGACTGTATTCAAAACAAACACGAAATCTATGGAACACTATTACTAGCACTCGACAATTAAAGCTTCTTAAAAGCAAAAACACACGGCAGAAGAAGTGACAAGTAAGAGAAATAAAGCTAATACTTAAATTAAGGTAGCTCGCTGCACAACAGACGTGAATCAGACGGCAGTTACGACGATTTGCTAGGCCACATGCACCATATAATGTGTACCTCAGGCTCTTCATGACCTAGAACTTGGACAGTGTCTCACTTAGACCTCAGATATTACATCGTGTAGATATCAGATACTGCACTGCTGTAACCTCATGTATAATAGCTACTAAGGAACTACAGAATTAATGAAACACAACATGTGTAGCTGTAAGTTATGGAACTTTATATACAACATGAAAAGTGTAATAGTCATGTATTACTGGACAATAATTAATGATGAGTAATTAAAGTTCATTTCACTAATAAAAAACACACAGATATCACATATATAGACTATAATTAAAGCAATATATTTAAGTGACATGCAAAGAAAAAAATTGTAACTATGCTGTATCAAACAGGAAGACACATGCAAGAAATTTGAGTTCAGTGTAGTAGCTGAAATAGTCATGAGTACTGTTGATTAATGTATAACACTAATAGTCTCCCGTAATTTATTTAATTGCCTCATCTTACTCTAGACAATCATAGAGTATTGTTTATTGGTGATCATAATAACCAGAATTACTTCATTATCACACTTGTGCCATGAAAATAAAAGACGATATACAATATCGGAACTTCAATGATGAGGTACTCAGTCAGTTAAATTGTAGGACCTCAGCGAAATTCTCCAAAGAACTTTTATTCTTCAGCTCTCTTCATTCATTCGAAATACTATCGCGTCCTCGAAATTTATGGTAAAGTGGTAATAGATTTAAGGATTTTCTCACTATTGACTGAAAAAATCTGTACCAGTATTATGAACGCGAAAGTAACTCTGTCTTTTACGCTTTCACACCAAACCGCTTAACCGATTTTGATAAAATTCTGTATGGAGACAGATTTAACGTCGAAGAAGAATGCAGCCTGCTTTAGAAATTGCGTAGTACAACATATTTATTGATTTGAAGAATATAGCGCGATATATGGAAAAATAATTGCACTCTGAAAAAGGTATTTACTCTTCCACTTTTGAACCTTATGATATTTGTGAAATTGCTTTCATTGGTTGATATGTTCTACGTAATAGGTTTCAGAGTAATCAATACGGGGCTTATTTAATGCTCAGCGTCTTTAATCCGTACTTCCATACTAATACCAATATAATTAATTGCGAAAGTAACTCACTCCGTTACGTTTTCGTGACTCTACCGCTGAACCTATTCCGATGGAATCATAATTATTTTCAGCCATATGGCTATGTTTGTGAACCGTGACGGTGTGGGATAATTATTTCAAGTTTCTGCTCCCAGTCACTTTATATTTTATGCTTACTCTACCATAATGCAACGCGTTTAGAAGATGTTCTGTTCATCTTCAGGTGTTTATACATACATGCATACATAGAGAAATGTTACTTAAAAATAAACCGTCTTAAACTAGATTAATCTAGAACACTTTGTCCATTGTTTTTTTGCTGTAGCTGCTGGTGTGGCATTTGGGGGGAAGGAGGGGGGCACTGTATGGCTAGAAATCGAAAGCAGTGATGTCTTCTGCTGGTTTTCTTCTTTGTGGTTGACTATGTATATCACAGCTAGTATAGGATGCAGATAGATTTGCATCATTTATGTGTTACGAAAATAGTGTGAAAGGCTTTTATATGACTATTTTCACACAGATTTTCGATTTCTAGCCATACAGTGCCCCCCTCCTTCCCCCCAAATGCCAAACCAGCAGTACAGTAAAAAACAATGGACAAAGTGTTCTAGATTAATCTAGTTTAAGACTGTTTATTTTAAGTAGCATTTCTCTATGTATGCATGTATGTATAAACGCCTGAAGATGAACAGAACATGTTCGAAACGCGTTGCATTATGGTAGATTAAGCATAAAATATAAAGTTACTGGTAGCAGAAACTTGAAATGAATAAATAACTATTCCGATGGTATTTGGTATGGGGGGAGCTTGATCCCTGGGGAAGGCCACAGACTACTTTGGAGAGTTGTATCTAGTTTTGTGGCTCGCAGGCGGCGCTGGCACGATGGTGGGCGACTCTTGGTGTCTATAGATTATTCCGTGAATCCAATGTTGCTCAGCGCGTGGTTTATGATATTGATTTGCTACATCATGTGGCGTAGCTGCAGAGTTTTGGTGGAGATACAACAATAAAACCGGACGGTAATCCCTATAACCTTATTTAAAACTATTACTATAAGCCTCGCAAACGTAAGTCTCATTTAGCGCATAGTTCTAAGAGAGCTCAAGCTGCAAAAATTACTCGAATCCAACAAACCTCACAGTAATCTCATGTTCGCCGGAACTTGGATGCAGAATGTTAGGCGGCCTTAAGAGGTACGCAGATATTAGATCAATCACAAGCCTCTCGCATCTTATACGGTGAGCGTCACCCATCTCATACAGTTTCCAAGACGCTTGAATACTCACGAAAAAACTCATTTAAAGCCTATAAAACAAACAGAGTCGAACGTTTACATATGGAACGTGGGAGGCTTTCGGCGATGCTACATTTGATTATGATCTATAAACTGACAATCTTAATGATAAGGTATTCGTCATACTGGGGTGGACTGAAAATGTAGGCACCATAACGCATTAAAATGCAAAGGAGAAACGGTTGGTACGTGTTGCTCTGATTGCAAAATCGCACATTCAGTACTAGGAAATCCAGAGAAACGCCTAAAAACTCTACGCCTTCACGAATGTAATGAATCGAGGAAATTTTTAAAAATAATTAGAAAATGTAATGCACGTTTTAAGTTTCGACATCCTGCAAAATACCAGAAACACATTCATTGTGCACCTAAACACAGCACTGCATACTTTTTTATAGATACGTCTCTACACCACTATATACATAGACATCTCGTAAAGCCGGCAGGAGTGGCCGTGCGGTTCTAGACGCTACAGTCTGGAACCGAGCGACCGCTACGGTCGCAGGTTCGAATCCTGCCTCGGGCATGGATGTGTGTGATGTCCTTAGGTTAGTTAGGTTTAATTAGTTCTAAGTTCTAGGCGACTGATGGCCTCAGAAGTTAAGTCGCATAGTGCTCAGAGCCATTTGAACCATTTGAACATCTCGTAAAATTACTAGCTTACTTATTCACCATAGTTCATCACAACAAAACTACCGATATACGGGCGAAGCAGCAGGTTACAGCTAGCCGTACATAAAAAGATACGAAGCAGTAATGTAGAACTCTTACTGCTAAACGTAGCCCGAGTTTCGCTGAAATTTGCAAAAGCTATGATAAGGCAGTGCATTGCGCTATTGAATCTGTTTTTTGCTCTCTGCATCACCTGAAACCAAAGATTTTTATCGTATACATTGATGCCTTGATCGACATACTCTGCTTGTATACGTAATACGAAATTCTTGGATTCGCTCTCTGAAGCATGGAAACTAGCTCCGCTTGACGTAGAATACAATTCCCCATAATTAGCCTACGGTCAAGGTTTTTCCGTACAGTTGTTCCCGCTTAAGCTCGTCAAACGCTAACATATTCTGCTTACCTCATCAAGTCGTGTTTTACTTGTTTATGTTATTATACAATGCAAGAACTGCCTACAACGCTCTTTATTTACGCACATCACCCGTTTCAGCGGATTGTCATCATCTTTCAAGAGTAAATAAATGACACTACGCGACATTATTTCTGATGTTTCCGTAACTTTTGTTGTTACCGAAGGAGTTTCTTGCGCTGATTTCAGATCTGTTATTAGTTTTTTCCCCCATCATCTACAGTTTTTTCACAAATAAATAAACTCATTATTCATTTAAACCGAATCTAAGCTCCACAGAGAGAAATTTTGTTGTAAGTAAAGCAAATTTTATTTTAGTAAGATGGCAGTAGCCGGCCACACCTGTCACAGATATTTTGCTGTTAGGCGGGAAACTTTAGTTCATTGTTGACATGCTATAGTCTTATCAGGTTATATTGGTGCTGTTAAATGTTCTTTTGCAGTTCCTTAGACATAAGTTCCTGCAAATTTTTGAATAACTCAGACGTTTTTTTGTATGTTTGGGGTAGTTACATAATTGATAAGCAGAAACAAGGCATTAATAGTTTCGTGAAAATGTTTACCACCGAGGGTGGCTATGTCTGGGGATAAGGAGCGGCCGCAGCCCCATCTAGCTCATAGGAAATAGTAAAAATATACTGAAGTCAAGTGTTTTCTTTCGACAAAGCGATTTAAAAGTCAGTATAGGTTTTTAACAGGTCGGAACTGAAACTTTCAATGGCTGTTTACAAATCGCCATGCAACTTCCAAAACATTAAAAGTACTCCACAATCCCAGGTACAGCTCCACTGACCTACAAACTGACGTATGGTCGCCCTTATCTACTACTTATACTTCGCTTGGTAGTCAAGACAAAAGCTGGACACCGAACAAGATTGCAGTCTGGAACTATGGAAAAATGGGAAGAAGAAACCAGTGCCTTTTGACAATCCCATGCTTTGGAAGGAGGAGCAAAATCATGTATATGATGGTTATTTTTGCATGGTTAAAGGTATAGGTCATAACGCAAAACGTAAAAAGGATATAAAATATCCTAACATTTCTTCGGTCTAGTGAGCAGTCAGGCATAGCGAATCTTTCTCTGTTCGATTTCCCCCTACAGTTCTTAAGTACTTGCAACACGAGAGCATCTCAGAAAATGAATGCGCTGACTACGATTATTACAAAGCGGAAGAACATTCTGCGCCGTAATTACTTAGTCAAAACGAAGTAAATGATTTAATTACTTACTTGGATCTGACCTATTTCGCTTCCTGGGTTGTCATTCTATTAGTACAGGAACAGAGAAAAGGAATTAATTAAATTCTTTAAAGGAGAAGACAACAGTTTTTTGTTGTGATATTGAGAGTTTATTGAATTTTTTAACATTACTTATGATCCAGGTCTATGGAAGTTGTTTATATACTCGTCAAAATGTAGCCTGAAATGAGTACCTTTACACAACGGAAATATGTTTGGCTCAATACCTGTTGCCGATTCAGTACACTAAAAGGAAACACATGACAGTCTCAAAGTTGTGTTGGAAAACGTGAACTGTGAAAAATGTTCTTGGACAATATGTGGGGATTTGAAAGTAGTAGGCCTGTTACTCGGGTCACCAATCCGGCTACACAAAAACGCCGTTTTTCATTTATGAGTGGGACAGCCAAGTCAGGACAAGCATTTGAGGGTAACTAACTGGTCCAGAAAGAAATAGCCTCCAACGCAGTTCACAGAATATAACAAACGAAGGAGTTATTCAACCAAGCAAGATACTATTACCTCCTCTTCACATAGAGCTTGAATTAATGATACAGTTTAGTAAAGCACTGCTTCCTGTTGTTGGTGACAAGATTTCCGATGGTATATTATGAGAAACTTAAGGAAGGGATCTTCGTTGAGGTGCAGATCAGAGATTTAATGAAAGACAATTTGTTTCAATGTACAATAAATCCAGCGGGAAAAAAGCTTGTGTTTCGTTTAAAGAAGTACTGGCTAACTTACAACAAACATTCAAACTATATAACCATGGTTTAAAGGAAGTTTCAGGGTTTAATAAAATCAGAGTGTAACATGAGTGTGAAGCTTCAGATGGTTCATATGGCTCTAAGCACTATGGGACTTAACATCTGAGGTCATCAGTCCCCTAGACTTAGAACTACTTAAACCCAACTAACCTAAGGACATCACACACATCCATGCCCGAGGCAGGAGTCGAACCTGCGACCGTAGAACCAGCGCGTTTCGCGACTGAAGCGCCTAGAACCGCTCGGACATCGCGGCTGGCGTGAAGCTTCATTTTCTGGATTCACATATTGATTTTGCCCTAAGAACATTGGCGACGTCAGTGAAGAACAAGGAGAACGGTTCTACCAGGACATGGAGGAGATGGAAAACAGATACCAGAGGGGATTAAATGTTAATATGATTTCTGATTACTGATTTACGCCAAAGAGGGACGGCACTTGTGAAGCGGGGGAGCCAAGGAAAAGAAGTTTCGCATGTCAGAAAGAACTTCTAGCAGTGAAATCAGCAAAAGCAAATTAAATAGTCATACATATGTCGTGGCTAAAGAATGTCTTGCAACAGTAGTGTGTAAAGGTAGGATGAAGCAAACAGCTTGGTGGAATGACAGAGTCAAGGCAGCCAGTAAAAGGAAAAAGAAGGCGTATCAAAAATGGCTACATACTAGAACTAAGGCAGACAGAGAAAGTTATGTTGAAGAAAGAAACAAAGCCAAACAGATAATTGCAGCATCCAAGAAGAAATCTTGGGAAGCCTTTGGAAACAGGTTGGAGACTTTGGGTCAAGCTGCTGGAAAACCATTCTGGAGCGTAATTAGCAGTCTTCGAAAGGGAGGTAAGAAGGAAATGACAAGTATTTTGGATAGGTCAGGAAAAGTGCTTGTCAATCCTGTGGATTCCTTGGGCAGATGGAGGGAATATTTTGAAGAGTTGCTCAATGTAGGTGAAAATACGATCAGTAATGTTTCAGATTTCGATGTACAATGGGATAGGAATGATGATGGAAATAGGATCACATTTGAGGAAGTGGAGAAAATGGTCAATATATTGCAGTGCAATAAAGCGGCTGGGGTGGATGAAATTAAGTCGGAACTCATCAAATACATTGGAATGTCAGGTCTTAAATGGCTACACAGGATAACTGAAATGGCGTGGGAGTCGGGAGAGGTTCCATCAGACTGGACAAAAGCAGTAATCACACCAATATTTAAACATGGAAACAGAAAAGATTGTAACAACTACAGAGGTATCTCTTTAATCAGCGTTGTGGGTAAAATCTTCTCAGGTATTGTTGAAAGGAAAGTGCGAGTATTAGTTGAGGACCAATTGGATGAAAATCAGTGTGGGTTTAGACCTCTTAGAGGTTGTCAGGACCAGATCTTTAGCTTACGGCAAATAATGGAGAAGTGTTATGAATGGAACAGGGAATTGTATCTATGCTTTATATATCTAGAAAAGGCATATGACCGGGTTCCTAGGAGGAAGTTATTGTCTGTTCTACGAGATTATTGCATAGGAGGCAAACTTCTGCAAGCAATTAAAGGTCTTTACATGGATAGTCAGGCAGCAGTTAGAGTTGACGGTAAATTGAGTTCATGGTTCAGAGTAGTTTCAGGGGTAAGACAAGGCTGCAACCTGTCTCCACTGTTGTTCATATTATATATGGATCATATGTTGGAAACAATAGACTGGCTGGGTGAGATTAAGATGTGTGAACACAAAATAAGCAGTCTTGCATATGCGAATGACTTAGTTCTGATGGCAGATTCGATTGAAAGTTTGCAAAGTAATATTTCAGAGCTAGATCAGAAATGTAATGACTATGGTATGAGGATTAGCATCTCCAAAACGAAAGTAATGTCAGTGGGAAAGAGATATAAACGTATTGAGTGCCAAATAGGAGGAACAAAGTTAGAACAGGTGGACAGTTTCAAGTACTTAGGATGCATATTCTCAAAGGATGGCAACATAGTGAAAGAACTGGAAGCGAGGTGTAGCAAAGCTAATGCAGTGAGCGCTCAGCTACGATCTAGTCTCTTCTGCAAGAAGGAAGTCAGTACCAAGACTAAGTTATCTGTGCACCGTTCAATCTTTCGACCAACTTTGTTGTATGGGAGCGAAAGCTGGGTGGATTCAGGTACCTAATCAATAAGGTTGAGGTAACGGATATGAAAGTAGCTAGGATGATTGCAGGTAATAGTAGATGGGAACAATGGCAGGAGGGTGTCCACAATGAGGAAACCAAAGAAAAACTGGGAGTGAACTCTATAGATGTAGCAGTCAGGGCGAACAGGCTTAGATGGTGGGGGCATGTTACACGCATGGGAGAAGCAAGGTTACCCAAGAGACTCATGGGCTCAGCAGTAGAGGGTAGGAGAAGTCGGGGCAGACCAAGGAGATGGCACCTGGATTCGGTTAAGAATGATTTTGAAGTAATAGGCTTAACATCAGAAGAGGCACCAATGTTAGCACGGAATAGGGGATCATGGAGGAATTTTATAAAGGGGACTATACTCCAGACTGTCCGCCCCTCGTGGTCTCGCGGTAGTGTTCTCGCTTCCCGAGCACGGGGTCCCGGGTTCGATTCCCGGCGGGGTCACGGATTTTTCCTGCCTCGAGATGACTGGGTGTTGTTGTGTTGTCTTCATCATCATCATTCATCCCCATTACGGTCGGAGGAAGGCAACGGCAAACCACCTCCAGTAGGACCTTGCCTAGTAAGGCGGTGCGGGTCTCCCGCATCGTTCCCCTACGCTCTGTAAAGAAGCATGGGATTTCATTTCATTTCCATGCTCCAGACTGAACGCTGAAAGCCATAATCAGTCTTAAATGATGATGATGATGATGATGATACATATGTCGTGTTTTTGTAACTGGCGTCCGTATACCAATTTTTGTTCATCCATGAATTAAACTTTTTAACGCACTGCTTTTAAGGCGGAGATTTTCATTTAAAAATTTTGAGGTATACATGTTCTAGAGCTGCACGTAATTCCCTTGCCATTCCATATATCCTCTCTCATTCTTCCTCGTATACTTCATGCACAGAATTGCTGTTTTCACGGAAATCTCAAGATTGCAAAGTTATGCATCTAACTGGATTGCAAGACTAGTAAATGGAGAACATATAGAGGTCTCATGATGTTTCTACGAAACATCGACTGGATATATTTATATAAACACATCTGGCGTTAATGAAAAAAAAATGTATTCTGTTACATGGTCATATGCCACTTTGAGGACTGTTATCTTAAAATATTAACCTATGTGCGTAGATTAAATGATCTTAAGGCCTGAGCTATAAATTAGAATATCACGCAAAGCAAACATCAAGGGACATGAATGATCACAGGGTGCTGTCCCATAAATTTTTTACAAGATTGTCAGGAAAGTGAAAATATAACAAAAGTTCAACCATCAACAAGATAATCAACTGATCAAAGCCAGTCCTAAAATTACAGACACTTTCAAAAACTCCACTTTTAGGTTATTAACAGATGTATTTCTTCAAGTAATTTAAACTACAGCCATTGAGACGAACTGCAATTATCATGGATAAATTAAAATTATCAGATAATTTAGATGTGATGTTACACACTTTCGAAGAAAAGAGTTCGAAAAAAAGTTTGTAATTTTCAGTTTCCCTCAATTTTAGTTGACATCTACAAATCATCGTGATGGCACAGTGGCGTTCGAAATTGCTTAGTAAATTGATCATGTGTGGTGGGTTCGAAGTGAACGATGGATTTCAGGAGGTATCGTTGCCGAGATTTGCGACGTTATGTCGTGGTACCCTTTACATGTGTCATAATTTTGTGAAAGTATGGTAATATCTAAATTATATTGTAATACTTTAACAGCATTATTACCGCTGACGGTTTCAACGCATCCAGTAAAAGCAAAGCTCCGAGTAAACGCCATACGGAAATATGCATGTAGTGAGCGTTGTTTTCACATACGTATTTGCTAGTAGCAGATTTGAGCAAAACTGTTGCTGCTGCAGATACAAATTAAATTTCCTGAAAGGAGGAAAAGTTACTTTTAGTAGGTTAGCACCACAGAAGCCTAACTATAGTTATCATACCAGTAAAAGGTGCTTCATTTGTTGATTAATATTGAGCTACGTTATATAATGAAAGTAAACAGTCGCAGTGCTAATTCTGTGATGGCGTAGCCATATATTTACAGGAAAAGTGCTAGGAAAGTTCTAGTAATGAGAGAATGTGCTGTTATTCAGTCCGTTGAGTGTACACTACTGATCAAAAGTATACCGACAATGCGGAACTGACCACTAGACTTATAAAAAGGGGCGGAGATTATCAGTAGAGAACCAGAAACAGCAGAATCGTTCGGTCAAGAGAGCTCAGTGACTTAGGACGTGGACCAGTCATTGGAGGTCGCATAAGTTAGAAATCCATCAGGAACATTTCAGTCCTTCTAAAGCTTCCGAGTCGAATGTTGATGATGAAGCTGTACAATGGTAACATGAAGGAACATCCACAACTACACAAACACCAGGCAGAACTCATGTACTGATGAACAGGGACCTTCAAGCATTGTGGAGGGTGGTAGTAAAAAATCGCATGGAATCAGCGAAAGGAATCACTGATGACTTGCAAGGTGCTCCTTCAGACCAACTAGCGCAATGACTGTACATATGGAATATGGAATTAACCCTTGCAGTACCAAGGACGGATGGGGGGGGGTGCTTAATGCATACCTTTGAAAATATTGTAATCTAGTCAGTTTCACTACATTTTAAAATTTTGAAAAAAAAATTGTTTGAATGAATTTTTCTACCAGATACCACATACGTTTTAAATTTTCCAGCTAGACTTAAAGTAAGGGACCATATTTTCTAGACTCAGATTCGGGACATTAACATATTTCCTAGGCCCAAATCCGGGACACATTAAAAATTTTGCAAAATAGGCTATATTTATTTATTTATTATATGAGAAGAAGGTTTCAATTAAATGTAATAAATACAAAATATCAATTAAATTTGTTACAAAGAAAAGCACATTTACTTCTAAGATGAATGAGTGTAATCAGGGCAATTGTATTTATCAGCGCTGTGAATTTTCTTTATCAAGTCTGTATTTTTCAACAACATATGAAAAAACTCGACACAAGTTTCATCACAATTTATTCTACTTACCAACATTGCTTTCATGGTTTCTGGAGCCAACTGTGATTTTTCACTTGTCCATATATTGTTCATGTGGGAAAATACCCTTCCAGTAGCAGCGTTAGTGCCAGGAAGGTAGAAAAGAAACTCCACTAGTTTGAGTACATTTGAGAATGGCACATGATTCTGGCTGAAATGAGAAATCATCTCAACCCATCTTTGACCTTGAACAGTGTTGTTAGCAGTCCGTTCAATGATTTTCTCAGTGGTTACAAACTGTTTGACACTGACATACTCATCATACATTACATTTTCTGCAAACTGAACATATGACACAGTTTCGCTAACTAGAGAAGAAGTTCTTTCAATGTCATCCCATACAGGTATTTGATTCAAGGTAACCCAATTGTAGCAGTCCAAGTTCTGGAAACTTTTTTCAGTCCACTTTTTTTAAGTAGGATAGAGCAGTTTCATAGAAAAATAATACAGCACCATGAAAACTCTTTACCTCTGCTGGAAGCAGACCTACCTCTGTTTCTAGAGTTCCAAGAATTGTTTTAACTCTTGAGGGAAGGAACTGGTCTTCAATTTTGTACTGCAATGTAGTTTTCATCTTACTAATAGAATCTGACCGCCCATTAACTGTTCGAGCTGCGGCCAACACGTGTTTGCACAGTAGAAACAGTTTGATAACGGTTCCGACAATTTGTCGTACCCTCTTGTCAAACAATTTCCCACCATAACTAAAATTAATAATAAAATAAACCGATACAGGTGACATTAATGTCTAATTCGGGCCAAATTGGGTCACGATTGTTAATTTCGGGACAAACAGGTGTCCCGAATTACCTTTGAAAAAATTTGGGACAGACAAACAAAAATCGGGATGGTCACCTTACTTAAAGGCAAAAATTTAAGTCTGAGTAGTAGATGTTACATTCCCTAATGAAGGTAGTATTCAATACATCCAGGTTCAATGCCTTACTTATACACCAATATCTCTTTCAAAAGTACGTTGAGAGTAGAAGTCAACAACAATGAACGAAATTTGGCTTTCTTATATTCTTTTTGTGCTGGTCGTAAAGTCGGTAGAACTAAGAGTGTGTTAAAAGGTATTTTCAGGTTCTGGACTCTGATTCCACATCAGTGTGTGAAAAGTTCGTTGTTGAATGATATAACAACAAATAATGAATTTTGTTTTTTTTAATTTTTTAATGTTGGTACAAAATACCTCATCCCTTTGGTAACGCGCGTGTGGAAAGTCCTTGGTACTGCTTGGCTTACAAAGAATGTCTCAGAATGGTCGAACAGTACCTCATAAGCCTTTAGTCTGTGCCTACCGACGTTTGAGGCGGTGTAAATAGCGACACCACTGGACAGTAGATGACTGGAAATGACTGTTGTCGATTGGTTAATCGCGCTATACCCTGTGGCAAACCAATGGAAGGGTTTGTGTTTGACCAACGCCTGGAGAACATTACCGGCCATCATGTGTAGTGCCAACACTGAAATACGGGGGAGACAGTATATAGTTATGGTTAGTGGTTTTCGTGATTAGGGTGCGGTCCCGTTACTACTTTTAAGAAAGCGTAAATGCGGAAGAATATGAAGACATTTTACAGTACTCTATAGTTCGCACAGTAGTGGAACAATTCGGAGACGACGATTGTATCAGCATGACAATACCTTTTGTCACAAAACAGCATCTGTGTGGCAATGGTTTGCGGCCAATAAAATTCTTGAAATGGACTCGTTTATACAGCGTCTCGACCTCAGCTCAGTGAAACACCTTTGAGATGGGTTATAAACATCGACTTCGCTTCAGAACTCAGCAACCCGCACAACTACATTCTCTGATTTCAGCTTTTGAGGAAGAATAGGCTACCATTTCTCGGCGAAGGGTGGGTACACCCCATATTGATGTCAACTAGTAGGTGTCCGGCTACATTTGATCAAGTAGTGTAAAAAATCCACGGTACTTAAAGGGATGTCTCCGTAGTAGCGAGGTAATGACATCAAAAACCTGCAGAGCCCTTGAGAACAAATCTTACATCAGACTGCAGACACGTGGCGTGGTCAGTTTATGATGACAAATTTCTGTTCTCCACAAGCACTTTCCGTAGCTATTTAAAATGTGTGGTAAGTAGTCAATGTTCCTATTGATTCGGATTAGTGCTCTGTGTGTAAGAAATAATTGTACGTCGTCTCTAGATGTAATTTACATTTCATGCCACTTAATGTAGGAAATATAAAAGTTCAAAACGTTGTATAGTAACGCTCAGTAAATGTTTTGAACAAAACCAGAGAAACGTTGCAGCCTCAGTGCTACATCCGACAACAATAAAAACATCAGTTAAAATTGGTTCAAGTGGCTCTGAGCACTATGGGACTTAACATCTGAGATCATCAGTCCCCTAAAATTTAGAAATACTTAAACCTAACTAACCTAAGGACATCACACACATCCATGCCCGAGGCAGGATTCGAACCTGCGACCGTAGCGGTCGCGCGGTTCCAACTGAAGCGCCTAGAACCGCTCGGCCACAACGGCCGGCAAAACATCAGTCTTTAGGAAAATGTGATTAGACAAAACGGTGTTAAATCAATAGAAAGTCTCCTGATCGCGGCAGCATGCTGCTCTGAAACATACCATGATAAAAGTAGTATTTAAAAGTGGCAGAATTAGAGAATGTTGCAACTGAAATTATATCACGTAACAGAGACGCGCTTTTGTCAGATTTCAGTGGAATGCGTTTTTTAAAATCCTGACGTTATTAGCGATAATATCCAGAGAGCGAAAAGTTATGTACAACACGTACAGTTATAAAACTCGAAGAACTTGAAAAAGAGACAATAATTGACAAGAGAGAGCTTACAAGTGTAGCCTGTCTCGAATGGTATTCCGCCTGCAGCTTGAGTAAACAGTAAAGGAAATTAAGGAGAGATTTGGGAAGGAATTATCATTCAGGGACAAGAAGTAAAAACTTTAAAATTTGCTGACGACATAGTAATTCTGTCGGAGAAGCCAAAGTAACAACAATAAAACAGAACGGACAGGGTTCTGAAAAGAATACCTAAGATGAACATGAACAAAAGTAAAACGCGGGTGATGGACCATAGGTGAATCAAATCAGGTAACAGTGTGAAAATTAGATTAGGGAATGAGACACTGAATGTAGCATACGAGGCTTGCTATTTGGACAGCAAAATAACTGACGATGGGTCCAGTAACGGGGATGTAAAGCGTAGAGCGGCTACATCAGGAAAAAGTCTCTGAAAAAAGAAGCCTGTTAACACCTAATATTAATTTAAGTGTTGGGAAGTCCTTTCTAAAAGTATTTCAAGTGTGCCATTGAATGGCAGTGAACCGTGGGCGATAAACAGTGAAGGCTACAGAATAAAAGCTTATGAAATGTGGAGCTACAGAACAATACTGAAGCTCTGATGAGTAGATCGGTTAAAGAGTGAAAAGGAACCAGCGAATGATCTGAATTGGAGATATAATAACTATACAGGGTGAGTCACCTAACATTACCGCTGGATATATTTCGTAAACCACATCAAATACTGACGAATCGATTCCACAGACCGAACGTGAGGAGAGGGGCTAGTATAATTGGTTAATACAAACCATAAAAAAATGCACGGAAGTATGTTTTTTAACACAAACCTACGTTTTTTAAAATGGAACCCCGTTAGTTTTGTTAGCACATCTGAACATATAAACAAATACGTAGTCAGTGCCGTTTGTTGCATTGTAAAATGTTAACTACATCCGGAGATATTGTAACCTAAAGTTGACGCTTGAGTACCACTCCTCCGCTGTTCGATCGTGTGTATCGGAGAGCACCGAATTACGTAGGGATCCAAAGGGAACGGTGATGGACCTTAGGTACAGAAGAGACTGGAACAGCACATTACGTCCACATGCTAACACCTTTTTATTGGTCTTTTTCACTGACGCATATGTACATTACCATGAGGGGTGAGGTACACGTACACACGTGGTTTCCGTTTTCAATTACGGAGTGGAATAGAGTGTGTCCCGACATGTCAGGCCAATAGATGTTCAATGTGGTGGCCATCATTTGCTGCACTCAATTGCAATCTCTGGCGTAATGAATGTCGTACACGCCGCAGTACATCTGGTGTAATGTCGCCGCAGGCTGCCACAATACGTTGTTTCATATCCTCTGGGGTTGTAGGCACATCACGGTACACTTTCTCCTTTAACGTACCCCACAGAAAGAAGTCCAGAGGTGTAAGATCAGGAGAACGGGCTGGCCAATTTATGCGTCCTCCACGTCCTATTAAACGCCAGTCGAACATCCTGTCAAGGGTCAGCCTAGTGTTAATTGCGGAATGTGCAGGTGCACCATCATGCTGATACCACATACGTCGACGCGTTTCCAGTGGGACATTTTCGAGCAACGTTGGCAGATCATTTTGTAGAAACGCGATTTATGTTGCAGTTGTTTGGGCCCCTGCAATGAAGTGAGGACCAATGAGGTGGTCGCCAATGATTCCGCACCATACATTTACAGTCCACGGTCGCTGTCGCTCTACCTGTCTGAGCCAGCGAGGATTGTCCACGGATCAGTAATGCATGTTCCGTAGATTCACTGCCCCGTGGTTTGTGAAACCCGCTTCATCGGTAAACAGGTAGAACAGCAACGCATTCTCTGTTAATGCCCATTGACAGAATTGCACTCGATGATTAAAGTCATCACCATGTAATTGCTGATGTAGCGACACATGAAACGGGTGAAAGCGGTGACGATGCAGTATGCGCATGACACTACTTTGACTCAGTCCACCGGCTCTCGCAATGTCCCGTGTACTCATGTGTGGGTTCATGGCAACAGCAGCTAACACACCAATTGCACCCGCTTCTCCTGTGACGGGCCTGTTACGGACCCGTTTGCGTGCTACGACCATACCTGTTGCATACAGTTGGCTGTAGATGTTTTGCAATGTGCGGCACGTTGGATGCTCTCTGTCCGGGTACCGTTCTGCATACACCCTGCAGGCTTCAGCTGCATTTCGTCGACACTCGCCATGGATGAGTATCATCTCCGCCTTTTCAGAGTTCGAATACACCATGGTCACAGTTCCTACAACACTACACTATCACAGACGACTGGTAACACGGTGTACTACAGTTGGTCTGCGTGCGGAGACGAATGCAGAATATAACAATAGCAGCAAGCGCTACATGCGGACACTGCGACAGCTAGACCAAACCACAACAGTGCACTACAGCCACACTCGTAAACACGGTCGTCATCGTAAACATGTCCCTGCAGATGCTGCTCGCCGACCGTGGCCCGTGTTTGTTACAACACGCAACTGAACGTCGGAGGTTTCAAGCGTCAACTTTAGGTTACAGTATCTCCGGATATAATTAACATTTTACAATGCAACAAACGGCACTGTTTACGTATTTGTTTATATGTTCAGATGTGCTAACAGAACTAACGTGGTTCCATTTAAAAAAACGTAGGTTTGTGTTAAAAAACATACTTCCGTCCATTTTTGTATGGTTTGTATTAAACAATTACACTAGCCCCTCTCCTCACGTTCGGTCTGTGGAATCGGTTCGTCAGTATTTGATGTGTTTTGCGAAATATATCCAGCGGTAACGTTAGGTGACGCACCCTGTATAGCTCAACATGAATAAAATAGGTTGACACGATGCATTTTGAGATGTCAAGACACAGCATATTTCCAAATGGAGCGAAGGGTGTGAATTATAGAGGGATATCTAAGCTGGAGTACAGTGTGCAATGGGTGTTTTTTTAAGTTGTAGTAGTGGCACAAAGCTGAAGAGACCTGCACACGATATACTAACAAGGAGAGCTGCATCAACAGAGTCTTTGGACTCGAGACCACACGAACAATAGATACGCATGGAATACGATTACGAAGACTGATGAAGGACGTTGCGTAATGGCAAGAAGGCAACAGACAGTATGTAACACAGATTTGTGAGTGACTGCGGAAAGCCCTGCGCGGAGACTGGAGAACAACAGGTGCCCGCCTCAGCAGCTGCCTGCGGCCCACTAGACCGGAATTACCGGAGAATCCAGCAGCTCACGGACTTCCCCAACGCCTGAGCCCATTTGCAGCGGCCCGACACCGTAATTCAGTTTCAACGCTACCACAGTGAACTGCGGAACCTCTGAATATTTGGAAGAAACCTGCAAATCCCACCGATATCTATACACAGAGCTATCCGTTGACCTGCAAATAAAATACTGGAATACATCTACATTTATAGTTCGCAAGTCACTTTATGGTGTTTGATGGATGGTAGTCTGTGTAAGGACGTCACTTCCCCCCTTTCCTGTTCTAATCTCCATGTGAGTACGAATCTGTCTAATCTTACGTTCACCGTTTTTTCACGAAACGTACCCAGGAGGAAGCAGCAAACTGATACATTCTTCTAAAAAAGTACGTGCTGGGAATTTTGTTCACAACTCTTGGGCAAATAGTACGAAGCGATAGAAACGAAAGTCGAAATTTTCAAACCCTGTTCATCCACGGATGGCGAATATTTTCAGAATATGACCGTTGACACAGACTGAAGTGTGTAGGTTTCATCAACTGTAAGTTTTTTGTTATTCTGCCGCAGCTCGCTAGTATTGGAGGAACGAACCTCAAACATACTCTAGGGATGGGATATCGGATTGCGATATGTCGAAATATCAGAATCAGTTTCAAGAAATAGTTAATGGATATTACTCCAGGCGATTTATCGGTAACATCGGTGTTTTGTGGCGGTATAATCGGATAATATTATTATAATCATCTCACTCATAGCATAGAAAATTCAACTGTACTTTCTTTTAAATACTGAAATATTTATATCTGAACGGTCCCTACAGCTTTTACTTTGAAGTTCTTAGAGGAATTCTGAATGCTGTCAATTGTGTATTTTCATAACTTCCTCTCATTCGAAAGTGAGACTGGAAGAACTGTTTGGAATGTAATTCTCTAAACTTCTTCCGTTTGCGTTGTTCGTTGCGTCTTCATATTAGTAATTTTGCGGTGTGAAAAAAGTTTTATGTGGAAGCATTTTAAACCAGACTATAGTAAAAGTGTGAATTGCAGTTATTGTGTAGAAATACTCCAAACCCTGTTAAAACACCACAAACTTGAAAGCCCATATAAAGGGCAGCATCCAAAAGCTTTTGATCTGGAGGGGGCGGCTACGGGGTCGCCGAGGAAAAAAAGACTTCTCAGTTCTATTTATAGTCCAAATAGCTTTGATCACATCAGCTGCTTATTGAATTAGTATGCAAGATCTCGATGCTATTTTGAAAAATATTGCTTCCTGTGCAGAAAGAGGAGAACGACGACAAAAAGTCAATGAAGTAATTTTGTTTCGTACTTGCAAAGATTGTGTACGACTTTGTATTGCGAAGAAACAAAGTTTCATCAATGTTATAAAAGAAATTATTCTATTTTTTCATATGCTGTAGTATAACTTTTTTATTTTTTCCCTAAAATTTCTCTGTTTATATGTAAAATAAAGTATAACTAAATAAGTATCTTCCTTAGTTATTTACGAATTCATAAAACTCTCTCCCCAGTTTTATATTACAAGAGCAATTATGAATAATAATCTGAGTTTCAAAACTAAATTTTTGTCACCGATATTTCTAATATCGATATCTTTCATCCAATTCATCTCCGGCATCGTTATTTGGTATAGAGACTATCGCTAACATGGAATACCGTTATCAAATTTATCAATGTCCAGCCTCACACAATGAGGGGTGACATAATTTTCGACAATCTTTTGTTGTACCACCAACATTGCACGGTATGGAGACCATCGCTAACATGGAATACCGTTACCAAATTTATCAATGTCCAGCCCACTGCTCACACTCTGAGATGTGATATAAATTTCGACAATCTTTCGTTGTACCACCAACATTGCACGCGAGGTACTTGTGATGCATTACAATTTCTGGCCGAAAAAAGTTTCAACTATAATATATTTTTACTGGATGTTGAATGTGACTGCGAGTATGCCGGAAAATCAGTATACACAGAACGGATTTCTCCATTCCATCTGTCTACGATGTCAATGTTTTCTATGGAAAGATATCCTATACAAGAGCTTTTTGTATCATTGTTAGGAATACTTTCCACAACAAAGTTATTTATTATCATACGACCTCATACTCATAAAGTTATTGTGAAATATAGGCTTGCCAATGGACATTCCAGTAAAACTACTACTGCCTTTCGCAAAGTTCCCACATTACGGTTGTCTGAGATTTAGTAGAGTGAGCGTTGCACTATTTTTAATGAATTACTTGGCGCATGATACTGTGGAAAAAATGAAATCTTCACTGCTTACGAGTTTTCCGATCAGGCGAGAATATCATTTCTTTTTTAATGACGTTTGATGGTTTATCTACGTCTTTCTTCAGTCTGTCGGTGAGAATCGGATTATGTCCCTACCGGTACCATGTCGATAGCAATGAATTAGTGTCTTAGGTGTCAGTGGAAATGAAATCAGAGAAGGGACTGAATCGTGCTGCCGGCACATCCGCTCCAATCCATCTGATTGTTGTAGAGTGTAATGACGTCTACCAGCTTCCCTCCACTCTCCACGACGAAAGATAGCTTAAGAACTCCCATCTAAATCATGCGAATCGTGTAGCTTATATGAAGTTACGATGTCCGGTCTTCTATACATGATATGGAGAAGCTGAAAGCACTGCACTACTTTATACCTTAACCTGTGAGTTCATGAGTTTCCACAGTCCTGAAACAGCACTTCTTTGTATGAAATCTGATCCACATGTGAGTGAATAAACGCAGTCTCGCTAACTTTGTTTTTAAATTTTGTTAAGGCAAGAACTTCTCATAGCGCAATGGGTCGGAGATTTTCCCCGCCCGAAGACCACGATATTGAGCGCCCCACAAACCAATATCATCATCATCACCTCATAGGGCAACGTAATAATTAATGCGTGGTTTTTAACAGGAATTAAAACAAGACAAAACTGCAACGGTACTTCATACAACAGATCTCATGCAGGTACTCATTATTCGTGCTTATGGATTACATCTTACAGATACAACTTGTGCAATGTAAATGTGTTTACACTCTGTACCCCACAGCACCTAAAAATGAAAAATATCTGAGCTAATGTGACAGCAGAAATTTATCTCGAAGTCTCTGCCTCTGCAAGTTCGTGTCTTGAAGTTCAACCACAGGAACATACCTGGTTAGTTGAAATTTACATTTAAATAAAAAAATCTCATTGCTAACAAAGGCAGTTTATTCCCTCTCTGCTTTAAATGTGGTCAAAGCGAACGAGTACGCTCGAGAACTGCGTTCGTAAGTGAACACATGCTAAGATTTGAATGAAGATCAGAGGAGGGGAAAACAAGGTCGTAATAATCGCATGTGATATGCACATTTTATATATTGTTCAGAACGTCAGTACAAAATCTCATGTTTCCTGTTCAGATCCCTCTCAACGGACCACGTATCTTCGCCTGGCCATCCATGTACACTAAGACAGTCACCACATATTCCCATTAATGTCCAAAATATTATGTGATCTATGGAGTGGCAACGAGATACACAAACTGAAAGCTCGTAAGGCCGAATAAATGTTGAATACTGATTCCCATGTGATCTGACGAAGTTGTGAACTCTACCAAAGACGCAACGTTGCACGCATTAAACGTGACTACAAAGTATTTCGCGTAAAGAAACCTAATGTTCCTTACTCTGAAAAAGCACATAAAGTTTGAAAGGGGGCTGTCCTATTTGACATGACGATTTTCAGGTAGTTGTGAACATAAATGTGAATGAAGTTGCGAATTTAATAAATGTACTCAACCTCCGGAATATTATATTCTTTGTTCGGAGAGGTTACTTCTTTGGAAGAGAGTAGCAGTGAGTGTTGGGCAATCTGGCTGTGTACTTGGTCCGAAAAGGGTGGAAGCTGACCTGTCGTGTAGTGGAGGCAGCGTTATTTAAAAAGGATTTGTACTAAAACATTTTGAGGAAAAAAGGAGATTACATTAATGGAAGACTGTCAAAAGGCCAATTTTTGAGGTAATCCAGATTTTTTTATATTTTTGTAACTGTATAGCTTCCTATTGTTAGCACATTGCATATGGTTGAAATTTACTGTATAAATCTTATAATGCAACATATGCTTTTGTCTTATAGTTGAAACAAGAGTCAAGGAAAGTAATCGTACACATGAAAGTTATCAAGATATATTTTTCTAACTTGTCTATGTGTGAAAACTTCATGACAAGATCTGTTGCTGTCATAGTTTAGTGAAGCATAGTTAAACTTGGAGTCTTGTTCTGATTTATCAGTAATTAATTCCCATTTTCATTTTTACTTTCGCGGCTGTTTGCATGCTCGGATTGCATATCGCGAGCTGTGTACTGAGAAACATTTTTATGAAATATGAAAATCTTACCGTCTTGCATTGCGCACCACAAGAACGGTAAATAAAATTTGCTTCTGGACAGTATCATCATTACCCTAATAATGACAGATTGCAGAACACACGAGCGTTCCTTGCGCACAGGTATGTCAATAAATTTAATTAGCGGCAAAGTTTATGTTAACTGAAAGGCACAGAGATTGTCAGAGTGTATTTGTAGAAATAGCAGTTTCATCAGTAAGTCAGACGCGTTAATTGTTATGTTCATTTGCTCTGTAGTCACAACAGTAGTACTGGTAGAGCGATCGTTTACTAAAGTATGATGAAGATTCACTATATTCAGGGCCACCATATTTTATCTGAATAATTTTGTTTTGCAGTCGGATGGCGTTTGTACTCGAAAATTTCATTTAAAACGGATTGCTTTCTCGCAGACGAATTGTTTGATGCCCCTGGTTCTAGATTTCACATCATGTATTTTCCGTTGAAAATTAAATTTACGCGCAGTTTTGTTGCCTCTGGACTGAGATTCACATATTTCTATACTAAAATAAGTTTTGCAAATTTTTCAGATGTCAGCCTGAGAATCACAAAGTGTTTGAGTGCTACAGTAAACTTTCAAGTTCAGTCACGTAAATGCGTCGCAAGCAGGCAACCGCAGCCATCTTACAATAATCCTTCACAAAGTCGCTTAAATGTGCCCATTTCATTATCACAAGACAAAGCGCTTATACTAAACTTACCAGCACATCCTATCGGCATCAGGGGGAAGGAGAAAGTGTCGCATTGTTCTCTAGCCAAGCGGCCGTGTTAATCGATTCTGCCAGCAAGCGTTACTAGGGTTGGCTCACGTTCAGGCGACATTAAGTCACAATCTTCAGCCAAAGATAAGCTACCATAGTAGACAGAATAGCAACTACAGATTCTTTGAGACAAAAAAGTGCCTACCAACACGCCGGTGAGTACATGGCATGAAATGTCCGAGACAGCAGATGAATTTCAAAGCCATTAGTGCACAGCGTCTGCTGTGAGAGGCCGACGCTAGAAAAGTGAGCTGTTTAGTGACACTCAACAGTAAAAAAACAAGCACGCGACCTAATCAGCTGCTAACGGACTCCTGCCTTTCAGGTTTACGCCAGTGCTTCGTGGTGTGTCTGGCACGAAGTTCTTACTGAAGTTGGAAGAAATGTCGCAAAGGAAAGCCGTGAAACTTCTCCCTGACTTGGATATGAAAGCAGCCATTAACGTTCCGTGACGGATCTGTGTCAAGTAAGAGGAGTACGCTATCCATAAAAATGTTAGCACGTACAACGACGGGGATACGATTCTCAGCCATCGTTGCCTCAGTTAGCCTTTCTGTCGGTAGTTCATCCATGCGTTTTAACATTTATGAGACCGAAGTGACTGCCATTCTTCAACTGCACTGAGAAATGTACTCCTACAGAACAGTGTGGCGTAAGTGACCATACTGGCCGTTTTTATGATATTTTAGTTTTCATGTGCCATCATCAGCACTTAGCTAAATATCACTAACGCTCGTTGCTGTTTCTACAATTGAGACGCGCTAAATCAGCCACCTGATTCCCCAATTAAAATATGAAGTGGGGGCTGTTTCTCTCATGTGGCAAGTATTATTCAAAGTAAAAATGATGGAAGAATTTGTGAGCAAAAACCATTTACTGTTTTCGTTAATTTTCGTTTTAACTAGTAATGCGCTGTAGTGTAGACACACCTACACACACACACAAAACACTTCCTCCCACTACTTAAGGGCACATTGTATGTACTATGCCGCCCCTGTTAAATTATCGAATTTTGTAACCCATTATCTTGGAAACTTTTTAATACACCAACTTACAATTTTCCATAATTATTGAATGCGCCTTTCTAGATACACTGAACTAGAATTATTACCAAAATTGTGTTGGGGGGCATGTTACCTTTTTTTTTTTTTTCAAACACTCAATTGTTTGACAGAATTTTGTAAGTAAATGAACATAAAAACAAAAGAAGTCAGGATATTTTAATTATTCTAGTTCCATATGTGTTGAATCTCACACGTGGCGTGCTGCGAAAATTTCATGTCTCTACCATCAGTACTTATTTAGAAAACAGGTAATTTATTTCAAAAAATGTAGTTCAGAGATAACTTACTTGAGGTTTAAAGCTTTTTTATTACAAATTCTTATACAGACTTACATTTCTGCGTCTTTTATGCACTAGAATTGCCTTGGCCCATAGTCTCTGCCTTCTTCAGTTTCACAACAGCCCAGTGCTTGCCTCCTCCATTTCTTTCTTGCTTCTTTTGCCATTTGCTGAGTAGCTAACTCTGCTTCACGTACACGAAGCTCATCCAGCTCCCACAGTCCTTTAGCTGTGTTATCGTACCCCTAACTTCTCCAGAACCTTAAGTTTTTCGTAGCTCCCACCATTAAGAGTTATTACTGCATCAGACACTGCTAATTTTAGAATCATAAGGCCAACAAACACATTTTTAGGCACATGGCACTACACAACATTGTTGAAGGACTCATTCACATTCTGGGTCTTCCCATGTAAACACTTCTTTAGTAGCTCAGGATTTGCCAAATCTCTGTAAATAGGTTGGATTTCCTC
Organism: Schistocerca nitens; assembly: GCF_023898315.1. Taxonomy (NCBI): domain Eukaryota; kingdom Metazoa; phylum Arthropoda; class Insecta; order Orthoptera; family Acrididae; genus Schistocerca; species Schistocerca nitens. The sequence goes on along the minus strand of NC_064615.1, from coordinate 978,514,505 downwards.
CATTACTGCCAAAGGAAGAGAATGTTAATGTGTCAATCCATGCATGGTGCCACAAAATTCAGCTTGCCTTTTATTTACACCAAGTGTTTGGTGGAGATGGACACAAAGGATGACAAGGCTTTTTATCGGTTGACATTCGGTGAAATAAAGTACTCCACATAGCTCTTTTCATCTTGCGTTTCTTGAAGTCACTTTCACGCTTCGTCATTTTATTTACGTATAAAAAGCAATAGAAGTTAGCTTACTGCAAAAATAGCCGATAATCACACTACTTTCAACGAAAACTAGTATCAGTAACAAAGGACTTATTTGTTTATTCGTAATGCCAACTTCTGAGACGTAGCAGTAGGCACAAAACAAAGCAATTCACAGCCTTCTAGACTGTGTAGTTCCCAAGATATGACTGCTCAAAAGTGGCAGTATATGTGTAGCCGCGTAATTTGAGTCACTTGTCAGCTTTCAAAATATTATTTGAAGGTGTTACAATTGTCTGATCTTAATGTATTATATACCAAAATGTTCAGGAAAGTCCTAAGTACATTATGGAGTAGGAAACAGAAAATGTCAAATTTCAACGAATTTCACGTACAATGTCCCCTTAATCAACTATTCCTTTGTTCTAGAGACCGTCGTGCAGTCATATTGCTCCGAAATTTTCTTATTTTTAGCATACTACTGTAATATCATATTTCAGAAGCTTCTATTCTCTTCTGATCTGTTCTGGATATGATCCATGGTTCACCACTGTGAGGCTTCACCTGAGGTTACTTTTAGAGAAGATCTCCTAATGCTTACCTATGTATCAGGTGCTAGCACATTTCTCCTTTTCAGAAACTATTTTCTTGCTATTGCATGTCTCCATTTTATATCTTCTGTCCTTTTGTCCTCATCAATTATTTGCTCCCCAAATGTCAAAACCCGTGTACCACTTTCAGTGTCTCATGTTGTAATCTAATTCCACCAGCATCACCTGACTTAATTCGACTACATTAGGTTACCTTTGTTTTTCTTTTGTCGATGCTCATCTTACAATCTCTTTTCAAGAGACAATCCATTCCGCTCAACAGCCTTTCCAAGTGCTTTGCCCTTCTGATAAAACTACATCGGTAAATCTTAAAGATTTTGTTTCTTCTCCCTGAACCTAAATAGCCTTTCGGATGTTCTCCTTGGTTTCCCCCACTGCTTACTCACTTTACAGAGCGAATAATATGGCGTGCAAGCTGTAACCATGTCTCTCCCCATTCTAAGTTATTGCCTGATTTATATTTGTGTTAATGAAGATGGTCGGATTTGAATGAAGGACTCATTTCTAAATTGAACCTTTGAAACCTGCCAATCAACGCATTTGTCTTAGTGAAGACCTAACATCTGTTGTCGTTTCTTCGTCATTTAATGACGTGAACCGTGCTAATACTTGCAGTTCATACTGTCTAATTCTGCTCAAGCGTTTGTAAATACAGTTTTCAAGCCACTAATTACATTTCTCTTCATATCATTACACGGTTGAAATGACCCTTGAATGCAAAGTCTGAGTCATGGACTGTGCGGCTGGTCCCGGCGGAGGTTCGAGTCCTCCCTCGGGCATGGGTGTGTGTGTTTGTCCTTAGGATCATTTCGGTTAAGTAGTGTGTAAACTTAGGAACTAATGACCTTAGCAGTTAAGTCCTATAAGATTTCACACACATTTGAACATTTTTTGCAAAGTCTGGTTATGAATGTTCCACATCCAGCAATCAGTGCTTTGTGTAGGTCAAAGTAAAAAACTGAATATGAATGTTAACTGTTTGTTGTTTTCGCTATCTGCGTGTGACTGTCTACGTGGAGTGCATGTAACCACAGTAACAGGATCGCGAAGATGTTGTGATCTAGAAGTGCCATAACTATACTAAACCTGAATGTACAACGCTGAGCTGAATGTTTCTGAAAGAAACCACTGCCTGGCTGACAGGTTTAAGATTTGCATTAACTACCTGCCACTAAGGATTAATATGTTATCAAGAACGCAGGCCGCCGATTATTCAACAGCATAAGGCGTGGCAGGGAAGTTAAGCTCAGTTTTACTTTCAAACAGAGAGACGAAATCTTAACGCACTAATGGCTACTAAATGAGAAGGTTATTTCAAATTGAAATTGTATTTCAATTCTCAGGCATACAGAATGTGAATAACATTTTCATAAGAACTATAATCTTTTCTAGCATCGTCACAAGAACTGAAGCTGATCCACACAAAAATTAAATTACGTCCCATACATACGTTGTGTATGAGAAAAATAATGCGACTGATTTTTTATCTACCACAGTTTTTATTTTTATTTTCAGACAGCAGTATTGTACTATTCAAAGTAGTTCCCTTTAGCAGCTGTACACTGGCGGAGCTGTTGTTTCCAGTCTTAGTAGCAGCGCTGAAAGGCTTCAACTGGCAAGGCCTTTAACATGTCATTCACATGCGTTTGAATGCTCTCCAGAGTCTCCAAATGATGTCCTTTCAAAATATTTTTCAATTTAGGGAAAAGAAAAAAGTCACAAGGACTCAAACCAGGTGAATAAGGCAGCTGTGGAACAACAATAATGCCTTTTGAGGTCAAAAATTCCGTGATGGATGTGGCAGTGTGACATGGGGCTTTGTCATGATGCAGCATCAACTTGTTTGCAATGTCGGGTCTCACTCGAGTCGCCCTTTTCCTGAGTCTTTCAAGGACATCTTTGTAAAATGCTTGGTTAACAGTTTTTGCTGCTAGAACAAATTCTTTATGCACAACGCCAATACTGTCAAAACACAAATCAGCATTGAATGAATTTCATCCATAGTGGATGCTGTTGAACTCTGTGACTGTTCCTTTATAGCGTGTAAACATTTCCGTTACTAGTCACAATAAAAGGTTGTTTATTTGTCACACAACCGGTTTCGGACTTGCGTCCATCTTCAGGTGTTTATACATTCGTGTACATGCTTATATTGCTGGAGATCACTGTATAAATACAAAAACATTATTTGCTGGTGACTAAATAGATACAAGTGGGACAATTGTAAGTGGCAAGGCAGCATTTGCCGAAAATATATCTGTACTTACATAAAGATGAAGCATCATTATTATAGTTACGCTGTGGTGACAGTTTTTTCACTTAGTTATATACTTATGATTTTCACGTCCATATTTCAGTTTTATAAAATTTAGCTGTATATTTCACTATTACGATGTGCACTCGCGAAATACACTGTGTTTACATACAAACATGTGGGCTGTGGTCAAAGAACTAACTGTTTCTGTATGGGCAACATCTTTACACCTGTTACCTCTAAGTTCTTTGACCCCAACGGACGGAGATATCGCATCTTCGTGAAACGTGTGTTGTCAGAACTGCTGAAGGATGTACCTCTGAATGTTAGACAAAGAATGTACGATGGGGCACAAGACCCCCATTTCAGCACTGCTATGAGGAATCATCTGAGAGCCACCTTCGGGCATCGATGGCGGTGGCCCTGTGGTGTGGCCCCCTGTCCTCAAGTGTCCGGATTGCTTGCTCTGGGGGCATATGAAGCAGCTGGCGTATGAAACCGTTGTGTGAAACAGAAGAAGACTTCGTCCCTAGAATTGCCGTCGCTACTGCTACTATTGAGGACATGCCAAGGATATTCGAAAGGACACGACAGTCAACAGTCCGACGATACTCTGCGTGCATACAGCCCAGTAGTTCGCATTCGACCACTTCCTGTGAATGCCACTGCTGCAATTAACATGCCACGCTACCATCTGTGTTAATCCTCCTTAGCGTCAGAAATTTCTGTCAGGGACCATACCTACCATAACTACATATATTTTTTTGATGTTCTCTACCTTCCGTTTTAATTTGAAGGAATAATTTCGGAACACCCTACATATTCATAGCGCTGGCATGATTTGTCAGTAACGTTCTTTTTTTTCGTCGTCTTATGGCTTATTTAATGGATTCCACCAGGAGAGTTTGTACCCCAAATCTTCACTTATTTGGTGGAGGTGTTCCAGTCTCTGTCGCCCTGCAGTTTTTACACCTCTGCTCCCCCTCACCTCCCCACCCCTTGTTACCAAGGAAGTTATTCCTTCATGTCTTAATACACTGTGTCCTCGATAAGTTGATGATTCTCGCTGTGGCTGTCGGGAACGACAGGCGGAATGCGGGGCCCCGCATTTGGACTGTCGAGGGGAGAGGAACAGTGACGAGAAGGCAAAGTCGGTTGCTTGCCGCAGTGCTGGCACCGTAGCACATGTTTTTTGCCTTTCAATCTGTACAGTAACACTTCGCGTCTAGGAGCAGTCTAATATTGGCAACACCCGGAGAACAATTAATGTCTTTCAACTAATGTCGATTTATTACGCTTCTGGCACCACTAGTAAAATAGGCAAGTTGTCGTGGACGCGCTGTACACGTCCTATCGTACAGTCCTTTCTTCCTGTCAGTGATCTCCGTATGTTCCTTTCTTTGTCAGTTATATCAAGAATCTCCTCATTTCTAATCCTATCAGCCCAACTCATTTTCAACATTCTTCTGCAGCATAGTATTTCAAACGTTTCGATTTTCTTTTTTTCTGTTTTTCCCACAGTCCAGTATTCATTACCATACAGTACTGTGCTCCAAATGCACATTATCAGAAATTTCTTCCTCAGAATAAGGCCGATGTTTAGAACTACCCCAAGTTCCAAGATTAGTCCCGACGATCTTTTTGAAATTGTGTAAGGACAGTGAGAATGAACGTTCCGTACTGGAGAAATTTCTGTTGCACATAAAGGAAAGGGTGATATTAAAGACCTTGTGAAAACAATGGAGTGCTATTGCCCCGATAGTTTCGCCAAACATAAGAGATTTTCTAAAGCCAAAGATGGGAAATGTGATCTGAAATGTGCTGCTAAAGTGGCTACACGAACTCAGTTTCAAAACACCAGACTGCATATCTAAACTGTTTAAAAAGTTATATGACCCATGATTTACCTCCGCAAGCAGTTACTGTTAACATTATTTCGCCCTTTATATTTGATAACATGTTAAATTCTTTGGAAAACATTAACTATGTGACAGGAACAGTGGACAGTTGAAACAGAAGTGAAGTAAAACCTGTTCCGATTGTTGTAAGATATTTCAGTCCGGAAGAGGAAATTCAAGTTAAACTTTTGAATTTCGACGAACTGTCAGATGAAACTGCTGAAAATTTTCACTCGGTATCTTTCGTAGTATGCGAAAAAAATACAAACTTGAAGGAAAGTTGGTTCGTTACATTGCTGATAACACTAACAGTAATTTAGTGGGTGTGAGGGGTAAGGGGAATGAAAATGTGTTCATAAAAGTTCAGAGTGATTTAGACAGATCTACCTTACGTACTGATTGCTCAGCACACATATATTTCCGTAAACAATCGTGTCCAGCGAAAAATACAAATGAATAAATAAATTTTAGTATTTCAGTAAACTGTTAAGAGTTTTAAGTACTTTCAAAAACATGTCCTGGGTTGGACCCAAAAAATACGGTAATATATCCAGGATTGGACTCAAAACAATGTGGTAAGCCTATCGATGTTTGATACAAACAGACTTCTTTTAGCCACGAATGTCCTCTCGCCTATGTTAATCTGCTTCTCATGTCCTCCTTGCTTCGTTCGCTATGTGGTTTGCTTCCGGAGTAGTAGCATTCCTTCACTTCATATGGTCTGTGGTCCCAAATTTTGATGTCAAGTTTCTCACTGTTCTCATTACTGCTACTTCTCATTACTTTCGTATTTCTTCGGATTATTCGAAACCCACAGTATGTGTGCAGTAGCCCGTTCATTCATCAGTGTGTCCTGTAATTCTTTCTCGCTTTTACTGATGGTAGCAATGCCACAAGCGAATCTTATCACTGATATCCCTTCGCCCTGAATTTCAATCCTAGTCCTCAACCTTTGTTTTATTGCATTCGTTGCTTTTCCGATGTAGAGATTGAACAGTAGAGAAGACCCTTTTGATTCTTATTCATATTGTATATTACTTGCCTATCTCTATAGCGTACACCTATTTGTCTAAGAATTTCGAACATCTTGCTCCATTTTACGCTACTGATATATCAACAAATCCTGTGAACATGTCTTGATTTTTTTTTTAAATCTTGCTTCCACTATCAAGCGCAACTTCAGAACTGCTTGTTCTTTTGTCTTGTTTGTTTTCCTTTCATCCAAAGCTCCATTAAACTCTGACTCTAAAACTTGGTACCCTGTGTTTTACATCTCGACTTCCATTTGTTCTTCTATCACGCCATCAGACAACTCCACCCTCTCGCAAACGCCTCCAATGTATTGTTTCCATCGATGCGCTCTCTCCTCTGCATTTAACAGTGCAGTTCCCATTGCACTCTTAATGATGACACCCTTGCTTTCAACTTCACTGTAAGTTGTTTGAAATTTATATATGCTGGATCGGTCCTTCCGACGACCATATGTTTTCGATTTCTTCACATTTTTCCTAAACTATTTAGCCCTGGCATCCCTGCACTTCCTATTTATTTCATGTCTTAGTGATTTATATTCCTATATTCCTGTCTTTTCCTGAACATTTTTGTACTCACTTCTTTTGTCAGTCAGTTGAAGTATTTCATCCGTTACTACGCAGATACCTTCCTGATACATTTTCTTGTCTGTCCAATTTCTGTGATTGCTGTTTTTAGAGAGGTCAAGTCCTCTTCAATTGAACTGCTTACTGTGATATTCATTATCGAAATAACCGTAGTCTTAGAGAACTTCAAATAAACATTGTCGTACCTGAGTAGTGAAGTTCCACACTTCTTTCCACATTGATTCCTTTGGACGATTCTCTTAACTTCAGTCTACTTACCATTACTAAATTGTGGTTGAGTCTATACCTGCTCCTGGAGACGCCTCACAATCCAGTATCTGTTTTCGGAAGGTCTGGCTGATCATGACGTAATGTAACTGGAATCATCCCGTATCTCCTGGCCTTTTCCAAGTATACCTCCTAATCTTGTAATTTTTGAATAGATTATTCGCTATTACTAGCCGAAATTCATTGCAGAACTCAATTAGTCTTTCCCCTCTCTCATTCTTACTATCAATCCCATATTCTCCCGTAAATATTTCTTCTGTTCGTTCGCCTAGTACATTAGATTATCACCGTCCTTCGCATTTTTTGTTTTTTGTTTGTTTTAGACATCAGTTTTCTTATTGGTTTGATGCGGCCCATCATCAATTCCTCTCCTGCGCCAACCTCCTATACTTTCTCATACTATTCATCTCCTGCTTGCGACACCCAGATGTATACCCGAACTATCGTTGTTGGCTTTGGTTTGCTGACGATTGTAATGAGAACGACGCTATACTAGACTGATCACAGTAGTTCATTTTGCGCCCTACCTGCCAGTCTGTAACAAATCCAGGCTCCATTTATCCATTTACACCTTTTTTTTCTGTGAATATTCAGTTGAGCGGCAATCTTTATAGTCTTTCCAGTTCACTTCACTTCAAGATTGAGCCTTTATATTTTCATTTTCACATTTTGTAGTTTATCTACCACGTTGAAAATTCTGACATTTCACGCCTTGACCAGTAGAATGTTACCTTTCGTTGGTTACTCAACCTTTTTCTCATCGTTACCATCCCTTTGACAGTCCCCGCCCACAGATCCGAATGGGGAACTAGTCCGGAATTTTTTGCCAATGGAGAGGTTATCATAATACTTTTCTAATTAGACTTCACATGTCCTGTGAATAAACATTGTGTGTCTTTAATGCACGGGTTTCCATTGTCTTGTGCGTTCTCAATTCGTTGATCATCGACGGTTCTTCCGCAAGAGAATGCCCTGAACCTCTGTCCACTCCTCCGACATGTTTGACAAGTTCGCTAGCCGAACGAAGGTGACTCCTTATACCGGAAGCCTTTGCCCGCCATCACTGATGAATTTATTTAATGTTTCATCAATGACTGGATTTGAGCCTAGGTCAGAGGACGTTTTCATTATAAGCGAAAGAAGTTAGCCCCTACCCCTAGGACAGTGAACGTAAAATATTTTACGTTATATACATATCCAGCACATTATTCAGTGCTGATTCTAGAGTACGCATTGCTTGCGTACAATCGTAGGTACATCTTCCTTAATAAAAATTATGGCTCGGTTCTACACAACTGCTATGGTTTTAGTTTTTGGAAGCTATTTACAGATTACAAAATTGTTAAAGTTTTTGAGACCAGTTGTTGAAAAACTGTCTGTTGGCTTCTGTTTCTGGTTCCTCGGCCGACGTTTGTTAGCCGATTTTTCTGACGTTTCGACAGAGGGAGTGGCTGTCATTAATACTTCAGCCTACACTGCTGGTGGCGGATTATCTAACAGAAAAGTATAATATTTACCACTGAACAGTTCTGAAGCTGAAAGAAACAGAAGTGCTATGATGTTTAAAACACATTCGTTATAAGGTCCCATCGGCGACAGAATAAGTTTTTCATAGCACAATGAATTGGTATGAAGAGACGTCTATCAATGTTAATTTCGTATTATTTCCAAGTTTCTAGTTATTCAGGCACCAGCTCTATTCTCATTTCATTTTTCTGAGTCGCTATTTTTTCTCTTTTCTCGCGACTGGCGAACTATACCGTTCATAACTGAGCCAGCCTTGCTGAAAGTGCAACCACGCCTTTCTTAACTTGAACTCTCCCACCTGCGGCTGATTAACCGGAAGGCGTTACGCCAGCTAATTCCACTGACGAGTTTCACTGGTACTAAAGTGAAAGGAAGCGAAAGGCCATTTGTAGCAAAAACAGTAAACACTAGACAAACAAGTGAGCGGCCTCGAGCCTAGATTACTAGCTCATCTACTACGTTGTCTGTTCTTCCGTCACCCTAAGTGTTCACGTCAGCAAGACACGGCTGTCCATTTAGTTCGTTTCAGATGGCAATCTAATTTGTTTCAAAGGTAATCTTAGTGTTTTTATAGCCACCCATCTACCACGCGAATGGAAATACCTCCGACGGTAATTTAATAAAGTCACACAAATCCTACGAAACACGCTACAGTCTGGAACCGAGCTACCGCTACGGTCGCAGGTTCGAATCCTGCCTCGGGCATGGATGTGTGTGATGTCATTAACTTAGTTAGGTTTAATTAGTCCTAAGTTCTAGGCGACTGATGACCTCAGAAGTTAAGTCGCTTAGTGCTCAGAGCCATTTTTGAACCTACGAAACAGCAGAAAATTTTGCCAAGCGGCATGAATGTTGATAAGCATGGTTTAAAAGTCAGTCAGTGTGTGGTTGTTGGTTGGTAGTTGTCTAAAATGATAGGTGTCACTCGACTCGCAGAGATGGCTGCGTATTCCTATAGTATAGTCTATATAAAAAATATAAATCTTCGTTTCTTCAAAATCGTGTATCTCCGAAATTTCTTCGGCGATAGCTTTGGAATTCCGATACAACGTTGAATTCGATAACGAGAGTGTTCCTAGAGAGAGAGAGAGAGAGAGAGAGAGAGAGTATGTAAAAGTGGTACATTGTTAGCAAAAACCTCATGTTCGTGTGTTCAAAATTTTAAATCTCTGAAAGATCTTCAAGATTCCTAAGTTGTATTTATGACTTATTGGCTTATGATTAGCCTACTACTACAGAATCTGAGTTTGCAATAATAAGGCTCAAGGTAAGTGGAAGCGCAGAGTAAGAGATGGACAGAGGGGTGAGAGCGAATGTACACAGAAATTGGAAAGGCGTATATGGACAGTGAGAGTGGGCAGGAGGAAAGGTAGAGTAGGGGGAGGGAGAAGATGGACTGAGGGAGCAGGTGATGGCGAGAGAGGGGGGGGAGAGATGTGCGGAGAGGGGTGGAGCAGGTGATGGACAGAAAGAGAATGATAGAGGGGGCAGGAGGAGACTAAGAGAACGGGGTGGAGAAGATGGACAGAAAAAGGGGGAAGAGGTGATGGGAGAGAGAGGAAAAGATAGAGGTGGCGGGAGGAAATGGAGAGAGAGGGCGGTAGAGAGGATGAACAGAGAGAGGTGGGAGACGGAGATTAGGACATATATCCAATTATCATACCTATCAGAAACGCTGTTTTCACTTTCTTTATTTTTCGTTTAACCAGTTTGAACCACAGATACGAACAGTGACTAAATGATAAAACACATAAGTATGCAAATACTGAGACACGGGCACAAATTGAGGTAAGGGACGATCGAGGGGGCTTGCAACTGCACCTGTTGCAAAACTGATACGTTGACTTTTAAAAAAATGCTCAGAATTAATACACATTATGCGAAAGAACTCAATTCGTTTCTAGCAGCTGTTTATTTTAAGCTGCTGGAGCTACGCAGTTGGAAACTATTACACCATGAAGTACCTGTCCAACATTTATCAAATTTTGTGGAGACGTTCATCCCATCGAATGACACGTGTGTGTGTTTAGAAAAGCAGTTACTACTTACATAGGTAGTTATAATAAAGCCGTGATACTTTGAAGGTATGCTAAATGTACGGGGGTCGTTCAATAAGTAATGCCCCACATTTTTTTTAAAAAAAAAGCCATTAATATACATCGACAAACGTCCTTGTTGCTGCTTCACACTTGATGTTTGTTGTGTGCGCCGATGAAGTTTCGAACCGTTCTGGCACATGGCAGAGCCGTAGTACAGAGTCAAAATGGCGTCTACATACGACTCACGTTACAAGCAGCGTGCTGTTATTGAATTCTTGTGTGCAGAAAAAGACACTTTTTGTGAACAGCCATAAACGTTTGGCTGCAGTGTATGGGGTTGCTGCAGTTGACAGGAGTACTGTTGGTCGATGGGTAAAGAAAGATACAGCCTCAGGAAATGCAGAAACAGAGCTCCATGATCAGCCACGCTCAGGACGTCCTGTCTCAGCCACTAGTCCAGACGTGCCGAATCGTTCGGATGCCATTTATTCGTGCAGACCGGCACATCAAAAGTCGGCAGTTGGCTCTACAGTTGTCAGTCAGCATTGGAAGTGCGTCTGCTGTGATCGAGACTATCGGATATTGAAAGAGATGCTCACGATGGTTTCCACGAATGCTCACAGCGGACCACAAGATTCAAAGAAAGGCCATTTCGTCTGAATTGTTGGTGTGTTTTGAGACCGACGGAGAGGCCTTTCTTCCACGGATCTCTACGGGGAACACATTTTGAAGATGACGAGACAGTCAGCCACGAAGTGAAAACATGGCTACGGCTACAGGACAAGAGCTTTTATCAGCAGGGAATACATGCTCTTCCACAACATTCGCGTACGGCCATAGAACGTGATGGAGACTACGTAGAAAAATAGAACACGGACAAGACATGTTGATGTATGTTGTCACCAAATTCTGACTCTTAACAATTAATATGCCCTGAGAAAAAAAAAAGTGCGGCATTACTTATTGAACGACCCTCGTGTAATTCAAATGCCACAGGAAACCAATTTGGAAATGCTATGTGACTTGTAAAATTCAATGGAAATAATTACAAACACACACACACACATAAATTCAGCGCAGCGGAAAGAAACGGGCTTGAAAATCTCGTACTTGTGTATTGCACACTGAGTACTGACTCTTAAAAACGAAATGGTTCAAATGGCTCTGAGTACTATGGGACTTAACTTGTGAGGTCATCAGTCCCCTAGATCTTAGAACTACTTAAATCCAACTAACCTAAGGACATCACACACATCCATGCCCGAGGCAGGATTCGAACCTGCGACCGTAGCGGTCGCGCGGTTCCAGACTGTAACGCCTAGAACCACTCGGCCACTCCGGTCGGCTCTTTAAAAACAGTGAACCAAACTGAACAAGTGCTGGCTTTCAACTTATGGCGTCCAGCTGTGCACTGAGGATGTTCCCTCCTCTCTGTGAGCACCAATTTGATCTGCAGAAATGATTATATCGTCTGAGTGAGCAGCCGATTATTATTCCTACGTAAGATCCCAATAATGAGTGAGATTACGTAGCACAATGTTTGACAAACAGTAATCAGCAACACACCGGTCGATGATCTACTTTTATCAGCACCTGAACACTGATATCATGCAAGGAAGTGCCGGCTATGCAGTGTTTTATGCGATCAACTCAACTGACTGATTTCCCATAAACCTTGAACGCATGTGGATCGTAGTCGATGCCACAGATTTTAAGAGGATGGCACCCAGGCAACGTGGCGCACTGAAACGACTGAATACAAAGAACGATTAGATTCGTGGTAGAAATAAAATCGACGTACTGGCAATCTCTTATTAATGCATACAAGAAAGCAGCCTTACAGCCCAGCAGGGATATACAATCCTTGCAACTGAAAGATTTAGGCTGTATTTTCAAGTAGACGAAAAATCATCTTCTAATCTCTAATTCTGACTGAGCCAAAAACTATTCCTTTATACTTGAATGTACAATGTTTCAAAGTGAAACAAATTAATGTACAGCACTATAATCAGCTTCCAGACAATTATGTAGAAGCAACTTACGAACTCCCACTTCACTGCGCACAAACGCACTACCCGACACCTACTCACGGAGTGATTGTAACTGCGCAATGCCAATCGAAACTTGCCACGTCGTAACAAATAAACTGATATCATCTCACCAGAGTCTATTTATTGTAGTACCTGCACGACAGCACGGACTTCTGCAGAAAAAACGCAATCTCCCCTCCAAAACAAAGTTGCTCCTCAGGCATTCGATCAACCGCGAACACCTCGCAGCTCACAAACTCAAAAGTAACGTAGCAGTCACCAGAGATAGAGTTAGAATGGCGGATTCCCTTCCACACAAGGGAGACCACATGGGCAGCAATCTGCGAACGGCTCCCATTGACCAAAAGCGCAACTGACTCCCGATAACTTCAACTGCCAAGTGATCAAGCAAAGACGTTAGTAAAGTGTTTGTATTGATTAAATGAAACTGATTACTCATTACAGCACACTCCGTGGCGGTCCACCTAGAGCAACCGTAAATATTAATTTTTGTCCTCGAATATATCGTCAAATTATGAGCTTTTAATAACCATGGCCGTTGAGAGGGCGGAGGACACCTAATGAGGGAAATTCCGTGTGCTGATATGTGCAAGAAATGTTGCAGACGACGTGTAATGGAGCGAGCCCCGGCGAGTTGATAGTACCCGCTAACGAAGAAGCGTGAGCATCTACGGCAGGGCTATAATCCCGCCCGTTAAAGAGATTCGACAAACCATTGTTGAATAATGAAACGAAAAATCCGCTACAGTATATTCAGTTTAATAGTGAAGCAAGGGGATAGTCTCTCCACTGTCCTATTCAACATTGCCCTGCATAGTGCAGTAAATAAAATCAACAAAAGAGGCACCATATTTATGAAAACTAGCCATATATGTGCATACGCTGATGACATTGCTATAGTAGGAAGAAATACCAATACACTCCTAGAAACATACCGGGCAATGGAAACAGAAGCCTTAAAAATTGGCCTCATAGTAAACGAAAACAAAACAAAATATATGGTAATGTCACAATCTGAGGCCAGAAGAACCCCTAAAGACCTAAACATCAATGGGAAATGCTTCAATGGAGTGTCCTCTTTTAACTACTTGGGAGCCCTAATAACAAATGATAACAGTATTGGAAAGGCTATAAGGGAAAGAATACAAGCAGGAAACAGAGCTTACTTTGCAAATATGCAGCTTTTCAAAAATAGCCTTGTTACAAGAAAAACTAAACTGCTAATATATAATTCCCTAGTCCGCCCAGTTATCACATACGGCTCAGAGGTATGGACGTTGACAGAACACGATAAAAATGCTCTAAGAAGCATTGAGCGGAAAATACTACGCAAAATCTATGGGCCAATAAGGGAGGAAGAAGGCTGGAGAATACGCTACAATGCCGAATTACAAGAGTTAATACAAGGCAGGGACATAGTAAAATTTGTGAAATCTCAGCGAATACGATGGCTAGGACACTTGGAGAGAATGGCAGAGGATAGAATTCCAAAGAAAATGATGAAAGGTATGATCCATTCAGTTAGGCGAAAAGGGAGACCTAGAAGAAGATGGATCGATGAGGTAATAATGGATATCAGCAATATGGGAGTCCGGGGGTGGAAAAGAGCAGCAAATAACCGAGAAGTGTGGAGGAAGATTGTTGAAGAAGCCAAGGCTCACCAAGGGCTGTAGAGCTACTGAGGAAGAAGATATTCAGTTTAATGTTGATCACGGCACTGTATTCTCGAAAGACTAATGGGCCGGCCAGCTTTGATTGAAGCTACATTGAACTGTACTTAATACAGAACTGAAAGATGAACGGGTGCCAGCCGCGGTGACCGAGCGGTTCTAGGCGCTTCAGTCCGGAACCGCGCGACTGCTACGGTCGCAGGTTCGAATCCTGCCTTGGGCATGGATGTGTGTGATGTCCTTAGGTTAGTTAGGTTTAAGTAGTTCTACGTTCTAGGGGACTGATGACCTCAGATGTTAAGTTCCATAGTGCTCAGAGCCATTTTTTGATGAACAGGTACTCAAGAGGCGCAATACCTTCACTGATTTACCAAAATCGTGCGCTGCTTGAGATACAGCAATTTGTGACTTTGTAACTTGCAGTCTGGTGTTTATTGAAGAGACATCATTCTACACTGATTGTTCATTGAAGTCTAGCCGTGAACAGATTATTTTATTTAGGTTGGAGGAATAATTAGGAAGAAGTTAAGACTAACTAGTTTTATGCATTTGTATGATCTCTGCGATTATGACAAACTGTTAGATCGCACGCAGTGCCGAAAATTCATCGTAGTATACAGATATGTTTCTAATCAGTTCAAACATCTTAATGGACGTGGTGCTTTCACTGAAGTTATGCTACAGTGCCGTTTTACGTTCGTCCGCTCATGGTTAGAACTGTATAGCTCTTGTGCTGCCAGACTCAGGAATGTTGTGTCTAGGAATCCTGCATACTCGGTTCGCTAGACAAACAATAAAACAAATCGTATTAATGAGTTTCATTACAACAAGACAAGGACAAATACCTAACTTTGATCTGAGAATTCTTGTTGTACATGATCATCCTCAAGTGCAATTACACAGGTGTGTAACAAGCGAAGGGTGACGTACAAACTAATCAGTCTTCTTCAGAATAGACAAGCACGAGTAACACTTCTGGTCCTAGCGACCGCTACTAACAATAGTCTGTCAACTGAACTGTTGCGACTGCTGATCTCTAACTGTGCTACGTAGAGATCGCTAATGAAGGGGCTACGATGCGTCGGCTAACGAAGTGGCTAACGTTGAAGCTGCTACCGAAGAGGGCTGCCACCCGTCGGGCGCGGCGCTTATGTGGTCTTCACCTACAGGCCACTGTTGTCGCGTTCTCGTCCTGGAGGAAGGTCGGTCAGCGTGCAATTGACTGACCTCTTCTCACAGCCTTCTCTCCTCTGTCGTTCCCGACTGGCGAGCCGGAGCTGACTTTGCGCCGTAACAAGGAAGGTGTCAGTTTGGGCCATCGATATAAGAATCCCTTTTTACATATATATTCCGACAGGCAGACTGCCACAACTCGCATACAGTATAGCAAAGGTAAATATCGCGATCCACTAGAAACATCTTCTAGCAGACAGAAATCAACACTGCGTTCTTAACAGGGAGAGAACATCGTGTATGTGAAGGTAGTTTCGGGCGTGCCAGAAGGGAGTGTTCTAAAGAGTTACTCTTCACGATATTCAACAGGGTGACCCAAAATTCACGCACTCTCACGCCACAGTGCCCTTGCGTAATAACAGTACAAAAATGTCTCTGAGGAAATTTTTTCCCATGCATATACAGGAAAAGGATATAGAAGAATGGCAATTTGGCAACATCGTGACCACATGTACGACATGTGTGTTCATTCAGTACTATGTAATTAGATGGCCCTAATTTTTCAAATTTCTAGAAGTTTAGCGCATACCCACATATTTTGTTCCAATAATAACAAAGAAGAAACGATACGTGTAAAATTTTAGCTCTATCCGACAACTACTAGATGACCCTCATCAACCACGAAGTGTAGAATTTTTGATGTATGAATTGTGTTACGCAGTTTCTCAATATTGTTGTTATTAAATAAAGTCTTATTATTAGAGATACTTGTTTTCAATAACCCTCTTTTAAGACTTTAATCCTAATACTGTAATATATAATAAATATCAATTTTATTAATAGCAAAACATAGGCATAGATGGCGGTAGTAGCCAGGCGGGGGTAAAAGTGGCCTCTTCCTTTTACAGATTTGCAAAGTGCTACCGCCTAGTGGCGAACACTTAAAACCAACAAGGAAACTATCATGATACTGATTGGGGACTCCGTCAGGAGATGTGTGCACCACGACCACCACACCTGTATTAGTAACAAAAGGAGGGTCAGCATTGGTCATTGAAGTAGAAATAGTTATTTCTGTTGCAAATCGATTCCAATTACTGCATGACCGTCATTGGTGCTAGTATCAGAGCCCTGTGTACTCATAAACGCAAGCAGTAGAACTGCAATTTTACTGCTTTTACTGCAGTTTTTTTAATTGTTTGTTTTTCCTATGTGTGTGATGTAACCTAAGTGGGAAATATTTCATACTAAACTAAAATTAAAATAAAATAAAATAAATGAAATGAAATTTTCTTATTAAAATAAATAATGCGATAGTTAATTGCTACAGTGTTGGCAAAACAAGATATTCCAACCTTCGCAAATAAGTTTTTGTAAGCTGTTTCGGTTATGTGATTTACTATTTAAACAGGATTTAGCGCAATGGCGTCCACTGCGGGGTTGGTGGCCATTTGCTTCTCATGGAAATGCGGCTATGTTTTTGCAATGAATTTATCTTCTTTCGCAAAGTCTACAGTACAAGAAGAAGCTTTTTCAGACTACTGTGAAGAAGACAAGCACACTGATTTTTAACTTATTGTTTCAGAACTGTTTGTATTTCTGGTAAAAATTGACTGTCCTGTCATACTGTTCTTCCTAGGTGAAAATGGTGTCAACTTGTTCACGTTCTTCGTTGAGGACATTAAGAAAAGACGTCAATGTCTCTCTTATTGGTTCTACTTCCAAAGAAATCGTTGGAACCAAACTACCTTTAATCGAAGAAGTAATAAGTGTTTTCTTCTACAATGTAAGAGTTGTAAATCTTATAACGAGGCAAAGTGCGGTAGTGGCGATTCAAAAATTTTCCAGTTTTTGGCAAAAAGCATGAATTCCTACTAGAAGACAGACCACGTGAAAAGTTACTCTGTAAGATGACTGGAAGTTCTACAAAAAAATTTGACTGTTACTTCAGGCAAAGAAAAGAAAGGAAGAGACAACTTTGAGCAAAACACGGATGATTTCTTTGACATAGATCATTCTGGTGCTTTGGGATAGACGAAAAATGAATAAGATAAATAAGTAACACTTAAGCACCAAATAGGGCGACCTGGCATCATGGCTTGTGTTGATCGTAAACAAAAACGCAAGGAAGAAAAGCATAGAAGCAACTGCAAAGGAAATTACTTGAAGAAAAAGGCCTTAGGAAAAAATGAAACAACATTTTGATTCTCACGAGATTATTACGTCAAAAAGTACCATTCCACATCAAAATGTCAGGGAAATAATAGTAGTGACGACAGTTAAATTCCTCTGTCGACACTCAGCAAACATGACCAAGAATAACAACAGTAGCGCTAACAAAAACTCGAGATACACTGCAACTTTTACAGCCGGCCTCTCTGGATTTTTTGATACGTGCAAAATTAGCGACAGAAGTGGGATTTACATATTAATGGCTGTTGAGAAACTGTCGGGCATGAAACTAAATACGTGGTTATAAATCAACGCTTTTTCAACGTCTCAGATATAAAATTTAAAGAAACATGGCACACAGCAATTCAGCACAAATTGAAGCTACATTATTGCCAAGAATTAGGGTCGCACCGGGATGGAAAGTTGCTCCCCGGTACTCAAAGATGTTGAAGACGTAGATAGACTGGTTGTGTTAGCAATCTTTGAAGGCAAAGAACAGTTGTTGGGAATCACTAAAATCCCAACATCTGGAGAAGATCAAGCCATGGCAGTTCACAAGACAGTACTGAAGGGGGTCACAACTGATAAGATTCAGGCACTTTGCTGTGATATGACAGCAGGCAGTACGGGTCGAGTAAATGGTAGCTATTCGTTTTTGAATTGACGTTGAGGATCCGTTTCGACACACTGATGGCGGCAACCACTGGCCCCCATGTGGAACATTTCAAGGAATTTAAAGCAACTTGTTCGAAACTCGATTAGAACCCTTTCATAATCGATAACCGTGAAATACTTGATGATGTATATTAATCTCGGATTTCTTGAAAATCAACTTTCTACGCAATAACAACCGCGAGATGATTACCGAGAACTGCTGGAGTTAACGATGATTTGTCTTGGCGGCACTCCAAAGAATGGGATATCGTTTCGCATTCAAGGGGCTGTAATTATTTCTACGTCGGTAGCAAAGGCATTCAGGTTATACATGTCTCAAGATCAGTTTCACTTCTCTGATGTCCCCGAAGAACTCATTAAGAAGAATATGTATTTTTCTTGCACGCGTGTACATCTGAGCCTAGTTTCTGTCAACAGAACCAAGTAAGGCACCTTACTATGATTTCCTATTCATGAGTCAACTGATCATCACGATACAGATCCAGTAATCTGGAGGTCTGCTGAAAAAACAAAATCACATCTGGTACTTAGCTCCAGAAATTGTGGCTTTAGCTTTGTTTGAGGACAATGTTCCACCAAAGGTGAAGGCAAATATAGCACAAGTTATCGTGGAGTTAGAAAAAGGCGAAGAAGAGGAAGAAGGAAAAAAATATAGTGAAAAGATACATTATACACAAAAATGATCTTTCTTCTTTTACGAATACAGATTTTTTTATCTTTTTTAACACCTGTTACCAAAACTTTCTTCACAAGGTTCTCTATGAGTACCGATTTTCTTCACGAAGACCCTTCAACATGGAAAGATGACTCCCGTTACAAAAGTGCAATTCAAAAACTGGAGGAGATGGTTGTTGTGAATTATGTCGCAGAAAGAGGTGTCAAACTCATTCAGGACTAGAACAACATTTTCACTAAAGACGAAACTGAGAAACAATTTATTTTACAGATTGTTGCTTGACATTGCAAAAAAATACCCAGCTGCTACTAAATCTTCTCTTATGAATGAATCATGTTCGCCGTTCATTCACTCAAATTGTCTTTTAATTCTACAGAAATGAATGTTGTAAAATGATTATTGCAAATCAAAAAGTTTCTCAAATGAAAAATGTGTGTGTTATCTAAAATAAACTTGATATTTCTTAAGTTTTTCTTGTTGTTTTTTAATTCTTCGAATGAACTTTCCAGTAATATAAATCAAATGATTTTAAACAATCGCTGGGTTTGTTTGAGTCTGTCATATACATTACTCAAAAGACAAGTGTACAGTGGAGATATAAAAAAATACAATTGTTTGAACGAAAATAGTTGTTGTAGATGGTGTGTTTCAACCTCAAGGCGTTTGAGGGTCGCCTAGGGTTTGTTGGATTGAGATGAAATTACTCGCAGACTTTTTTTTGTCAATTGAAACAAAAGTGGGGGTGGGGATGTGGGAGAAGCAAAGTTCTAACTTTCAGGTAGTTACATACAGCTAAGGGTTACCCTACTGTGTACTTGTACCGCCCAATTAGCGCAGTCGCGTAAGTTTTGGGTTAAAATACTCGAGTTCGAGAATCCGATTCCCGGCTTAGGTTTAACTTTTTTCTTTTAATTTTCTAGAACGCATGACACGGTATCTAGCTTCCTAATCGTTAAGCAGCTATCACAGCTGGTATTATACAATAAATCAGCAACTATTTAATTATAACACAGAAGCGACGGTACAATAGTTATTTGTTATTCCACTTTTAAAGCTTTTTCTGCTTTTAGATATTTAGTCTCTTCTCTTCCACGTGGTACACCTCTCCATGTTTTCCCGCTCATTGTCAGAATTCTTTCCCTTTTCGTCCGTTACACCTATTTTTCCAAAATAAAAAGAAGTGCTGACTCCACGCCTCTCGATCTTTGTCCATCCCCTCGTCTTTCATCCTAGGTAGTGCCCTCGCAGCCATGAAAATTACACCGTCCGAAAATATTATTTCGCACTACCTGATCAGCTACATTGGAACCCAGTTTCTACTATACGTTCCTGCCATCAGTTAACTCGATCAGCACCGTATGTCATCAAGCTTACCACTTTCATGTCTATTACATTTCTTTAAAAACAACAGTACCATTATCGTTAGCAACTCGATTCACAGGTAACTACTTACCTACGTTATTATTTTTGTTATGGCTATTACGTTGCGCCTAATTAGATCCTTCAGTTTTCACTCAACAGTCAACTCTTACTAAATGCAGTACTAGATATATTTAACATATCCACATTAACAAGTTTTGTACTCATGCGCCATAACAGATGACTAAATTTAACCATTTATTACTCTTCATGAATATTTCTGTCGTGTATGACCAATGAGACTTACGTTTAATTAAAAAAAAACAGTAGTTACAAGATAGCTATCGCTTAAGCAACAGTGTAGTCTACACCATTTTGGCCAGATTAAGGTTATAAAATAAAAATAAATTAAACCGACACCCAGAATGAAATACTCGATTTGATTACAGTGTTGCCAAATGGCCTTTCTTACATTGGGAACTTTTCCCGTAAGTTTAATAAACACAACAGTGCCACGTAACAGAGACTTTAGTCATAAGCAATATATTCCGCTTCACTATTTTCGATTCCGTGACTGTGGAAATCACGTGTTTTTTGAGGACAGGAACTCGTCGAGCCATGTTCGGAGTGTATTTTCATCAGGAAAAGAAGTTCCTGAAAGGATATTCGATAGACAGAGAAAAAGGTGAAAATCTGAGAGCGCAGTATCAGGTGAATAAGGTGGGAGCGGAATGACTTCTCAAGCCAGCTCGTGTATAGCGTTTTCTGTCTGTCTAGCAGAATGCGGCCGGACGTTATCGTGGAATAGCGTCACTTCACGCAGTCCTCCTGGTCATTATTCTTGGATCGCGTCTCCCATCTCAGTTGCTTTCAATAAATGCCAGCAGTAGTGGTTAAACCTCAGGGAAGCAATTTGTAGTACACCACACCGTCGCTGTTCCACCAGATGCATGTAGTTGTTGTGGTCTTCAATCCGAAGAATGGTTTGTTGCAGCTCTCCATGCTACTCTATCCTGTGCAAGGTTCTTCATCTCCCAGTACCTACTGCAACCTACATCCTTCTGAGTCTGATAAGTGTATTCATCTCTTGGTCTTCCTCTACAACTTTTACCCTCCACGCTGCCCTCCAATACTAAATTGGTGATCCCTTGATGACTCAGAACATGTCCTACCAACCGATCCCTTCTTCTAGTCAAGTTGTGCCACAACTGCTCTTCTCCCCAGTTATATTCAATACCTCCTCATTAGTTATGTGATCTACCCATCTAGTCTTCAGCATTTTTCTGTAGCACCACATTTCGAAAGTTTCTATTCTCTTCTTGTCTAAACTATTTATTGTTCACGTTTCACTTCCATACATGGCTACACTCCATACAAGTACTTTCAGAAACGACTTCCTGACACTTAAATCTATACTCGATGTTAACAAATTTCTCTTCTTCAGAAACGCTTTCCTTGCCATTGCCAGTCTACATTTTATATCCTCTCTACTTCGACCATCATCAGTTATTTTGCTCCCCAAATAGCAAAACCCCTTTCTACTTTAAGTGTCTCATTTCCTAATCTAATTCCCTCAGCATCATTCGACTTAATTCGACTACATTCCATTATCCTCGTTTTGCTTTTGTTGATGTTCATCTTATATCCTCCTTTCAAGACACTGTCCATTCCGTTCAGCTGCTCTTCCAGGTCCTTTGCAGTCTCTGACAGAATTACAATGTCATCGGCGAACCTCAAAGTTTTTATTTCTTCTCCATGGATTTTAATTGCTACTCCGAATTTTTCTTTTGTTTCCTTTGCTGCTTGCTCAATATACAGATTTAATAACATTGGGGATAGGCTACAACACTGTCTCACTCTCTTTCCAACCACTTCTTCCCTTTCATGCCCTTCGGCTCTTATAACTGCCATCTGGTTTTTGTACAAATTGTAAATAGCCATTCGCTCCCTGTATTTTGCTCCTGCCACCTTCAGAATTTGAGAGGGCGTTCCAGTCAACATTGTCAAAAGCTCTCGCTAAGTCTACAAATGCTAGAAACGTAGGTTTGCCTTTCCTTAATATATTTTCTAAGATAAGTCGTAGGGTCAGTATTTCCTCACGTGTTCCAACATTTCTACGGAATCCAAACTGATCTTCCCCGAGGCTGCCTTCTACCAGTTTTTCCATTCGTCTGTAAAGAATTCGCGTTAGTATTTTGCATCTGTGACTTATTAAACTGATAGTTCGGTAATTTTCACATCTGTCAACACTTGCCTCTTTGGTATTGGAATTATTATATTCTTCTTGAAATCTGAGGGTACTTCGCCTGTCTCATACATCTTGCTCACGAGATGGCAGAGTTATGTCAGGACTGGCTCTCCCAAGGCTATCAGTACTTCAAATGGAATGTTATCTACTCCCGGGGCCTTGTTTCGACTTAGGTCTTTCAGTGCTCTGTCAAACTCTTCGCGCAGTTTCATATCTCCCATTTCATCTTCATCTACATCCTCTTCCATTTCCATAATATTGTCCTCAAGAACGTCACCCTTGTATAGACCATCTATATACTCCTTCCACCTTTCTGCTTTCCCTTCTTTGCTTGGAACTGGGTTTCCATCTGAGCATGCATGCAAATGGTTCTCTTTTCTCCAAAGGTCTCTTTAATCCTGGTGATATACGCCTCTACATCCTTACATTTGTCCTCTAGCCATCCCTGCTTAGCCAGTTTGCACTTCCTGTCGATCTCATATTTGAGGCGTTAGTATTCCTATTTGCCTGCTTCATTTACTGAATTTTTGTATTTTCTCCTTTCATCAATTAAATTCGGCATCTCTTCTGCTAACCAAGGACTTGTATTAGCCCTCGTCTTTTTACCTACTTGATCCTCTGCTGCATTCACTGTTTCATCTGTCGAAGCTAGCCATTCTTCTTCTACTGTATTTCTTTCCCCCATTCCTGTCAATCGTTCCCTAGTGCTCTCCCT
This sequence comes from Schistocerca nitens, assembly GCF_023898315.1. Lineage (NCBI taxonomy): Eukaryota > Metazoa > Arthropoda > Insecta > Orthoptera > Acrididae > Schistocerca > Schistocerca nitens. The sequence goes on along the minus strand of NC_064615.1, from coordinate 978,491,357 downwards.
GAAACTCTCTGCAACCTCTGGTTCTGTCAGTTTATCCAGGTCCCAGCCCCTTAAATTGCAGTTTCTTTAGTTTTATTCTACAGTTCATAACCAATAGATTGTGCTCAGAGTCCACATCTGCCCCTGGAAATGTCTTACAATTTAAAACCTGGTTCCTAAATCTCTGTCTTACCATTATATAATCTATCTGAAACCTGTCACTATGCATAACATTATCTATTTTTCATGCGCGCAGGTCTTCGTACGGGGAGTTTCTGCTTTATTTGGGCTCAGCCATTCCTTTCTTTTCGTGATGTCGACGTATGACACCATTTCTCGTTGCCAGTAACGATAAAGGATAGAAACTGTCGGTGTTGTTCACGAGCCAACTGATGACGAGCTAACAGAGATGCACAACTGGCCACCCGCTGATTTTTGTGATTTTGGCTTAGAGTATGCTGCACTCATACACCCGCTTTTTGATCCTGCCCCACTGCATGCAAAATTCGCACGATGGTGGCATGATCACAGTTTACCAAATCTACTAGTTCTCTGGCACATTGATGTCGATCGTTGTGGATTAATGAGTTTAAACGATCTTCATCAAACCCCGAAGGAGAGTCATTAATGTCGAAACGATCTTCCTTGAAATGAGAATGCCATTTTCTTGCCGTACGCTGCCCAATGCCATTATCCCGACACACGGTGCAACTGTTTCTTGCCGTCTCCGCTGCTGTCACCACACTATTGAACTCAGACAGAAGAATATGGCGGAAACGTTCTGGTTTCTCCACTTGCCACTCTATTTTCTAGCGGCCACAGCTGCACTCACTATCTCCATATGACAAAACGACAATATGTCAAATCAAATAGCAATAGTGAACTACAAATAAAAAATGACACTTGATAAATAAACTCATAGCAACATGCAAAACGAAAAGCTACGAACTAATTCACCCACCAAATACATCGTACGGAGAGGTTTCAGCAGTTGTGCCGTCCAAACGATACATGGTACGTTATACCTATTACCATTTTATTGTAGTATGGGTTAATGAATATATATGAGCAGATATTAAATTTTAAAAAAGATTCCAAAATGTCTCTATACGTTTGTGTCTTTTATTACATGAACAACGCAGCTAATAAGTGGGAGCCGATGGCAATTTTCATAACCACGTGGGCAGTTTGCGTCGTCGAATGTAATCTTCTAAGAATCGAGCAAGAAGACTGCCGAAGCTGCATTTAGTTACTGTAATAAACGTTCCAACAATGTAAAAATTAAAGACAATGTTGTGTTTGCTGTAATAAATTTTTATATGTTTGAGAGGTAGCTTGCTTTTACGCGTATATTGTTCAGTATAAAGTTTTATTTCGTGGCACGTGGCAGTATTGTGTACATTGCTCTGTGGAATAATTTGTTGCATATGTAGAAGAAAATATAAATGTATTAGCGTCAATATTTATTTTGAGATTGTATAAACGAAGGTATTTTGAAAATTATTTACTGAAGCAATATTTCGATGAACTTATAAATAGATTTAAATGCCCGAATCCATTGCAACGCTAAAGTAATAGACTTAATCGTACGACTGATTATAACATTGTATGACGGGAGACTGTACTATGGAATATAGTCTCTCTAAGTTGTGTCCAACTAATGTGAAGAGTCGCCGAAATGGATTGGCCCTGTATAAATTTTTTCTACACAAATTATCTGAAAACGTCGCTTTAATTTCGCTAAAACTAGTAAGCATTGTGTATTTTTGTGAGATCTGGGTGAATAAACTTCTATAAGAAGAACAACCGTGTTTAACATTATATTGTTGGAAGTTCGTGAAAGGATAGGCGCCACACATTGCTGTTCAGTGGAAAATGCAAGACGTTGTTATTCTGATAGTGGCCATAGTATGCAACAATTTTTAAAAAACTAACTGTTTGTCATTAAATGAAAAAAGGAATTTGTCGAGTCAGAGATTACTGCATGATATGAAGCCGCAGTTAAAGGTTATCTCTGGTTAACGAAAAAACGATGTCATCTAAGCCTCTAATAGAGTTGTGTTTGAACACGACTCTTAACCGTTCGAACAGTTTACGTCACAGTTCGGCAAATTTCGGATTCGGTTCGATCTTTCGATCGGCGTACGACCTAGTGACTTTTGTTGGTACTGTCACAACGACCTGTCTTAACGTTCTTGATCCACTACGGATTTTAACAATAAAAATAACTGCGAACACAGACTAAAGTATTTTCAAGCGTGTAGGTCAAGCCGGACAACATCAACTAATAATTAAAAGATTGCAATCATGATTCTGTGTAATTCTCCAACTTTCGGTAGTCCCGCGATTTGGTGAGGCCTGATGGTACTATATGCAAGGCGGGTCACTCCGCCGTAATGTATTCTCGCGACTTATTACGATACATTTCGTTCAGCAATTAATTCTTGATAAGTTGTCTTGATTATTTCATCTGAATATTGCCGCGTTGTTTTCAAACTTATTAAAACCTTCTAAAGATTTTACCTGTTGTTCAAATACGTGAACAGGGATGAATTGCCCATTTCCAAGCTATTTAGTAAGTCACTACGGCCTCTGATAATCAAATAATATATTACACTGGCAATATTTTTTGGAGGACAGCTTTTTCGTGTTTGTTATTTTTATTTAAAAAGCGGCGTAGATGTTTACATATCCATGCATGCTATACGAGAAATCGCTATTTTAACATTCTTCGAACACAATAGGAGTTTTTGCAGTGGTAGGATTTGATACTGTTCTCTCCACTGTTTCACTAACCTGAGAAATTTGTTCTGAGCCGTAGTTTATTGTTCAAAAATGGTTCAAATGGCTCTGAGCACTATGGGAGTTAACTTCTGAGGTAATGAGTCCCCTAGAACTTAGAACTACTTAAACCTAACTAACCTAAGGACATAAAACACATCCATGCTAGGGGCACGGTTCTGGACTGAAGCACCTAGAACCGCTCGGCCACTCTGGCCGGCGTAGTTTATCGTTGTGGCTAGTTTGTCGTTTGTTTCGCAGCCTTTCCACTCGCGCCACGCGAATCAAATGTCACATGATTGTTGGAACAAGCTCGACATTGTATCGAACACTGCGGCGTATCGAGAAATCTCGAGCTAGTTAGAACGCAAGTATCGTTTGCCCATCCCTAGCATCTAACAGGCTTTTAACGGTTTAATTGATCCATTTGCACTTCGCTGGGATACAAAAAGGAATGATTTGGCACACATAATTAAACCGCAAGAGCGGTTCGAATCTGCTTTGTCATTATTAAATACATCGGATGATAGTGAAGTGCAATCTCCCGTGGAGTAGCTAATCTGATCAAAATACGGCGATATGGTTATTACGTCCGAAGCACATAGTCACCATGCTACTTCGCTACGCTAGAAGGGGGTCTATCACTGCACGTCCGCTACCGAAAACATGCACAGACATAAATTTTATTACAAACATTTTTGCAGGGGTAGTATACAAGGAATTGAGCTGTGGCGTCTGATTGCGCGAATTTTCGTTTACCCTGTAAGTTGGAAGCTCTGTGAGACCGTTCGCTGATGATGCTCCAGCACATAAAGAAATTGCATTGCAAGAAAATGGCAGCGAAAAGTAGGAAGACCTGCAGAGGACCATCGCTTAGAGCAGAGGTTGGCAAAATGGCTCTGAGCACTATGGGACTTAACATCTGAGGCCACACACAACCATGCCCGAGGCAGGATTCGAACCTGCGACTGTAGCGGTCGCGCGGTTCCGGACTGAAGCGCCTAGAACTGCACGGCCACACCGGCCGGCTAGAGGTTGGCAGTTGAGCTTCAAAACAAATACACGTATTCTATCGTACATTCATCTGAGGGAAATGCCTATCCTAGACCTGTTACGCGATTGGCGATAAATAACAGCAAACACTATTAACGGAAAAGACACAAGGTGGGGCGACCTCACAAAGCTGGTCTTTGAAAAAGCGGATGACAGGCTCAGTTTCGTCGGAAGGATCTTAAGAAAATACAACTCGCCGAGGACAGAGGTAACTAACCAAACTTTCGTTCGAGTGATTCATGAGCATTGATTGTCTGCCTGGGACTATTACCAGGTGATATTAGTGGAGGAGATAGAGAAAATCCAAAGCAGAGCGGCGCTCTGTGAGACGACCATCACAGTAACAGCCCATACAAGATAGGCGTGTTGCATTGAGAAAAGAGTGTGTTGCTGTGATTGGAACAGAAAAGTGATAAAGCGCTAGACGTGCCATCCTCTACACACCGCAGCAAACTATAGATGTAGATATAAATTAATAAACCATACTTTGTGCATGTTATTGATTTTGGAAATGTTCTTGACATTGTAGACTAATATAAGACGGTGGAAATTCTGGTGTATATCAGATTAGATCAACAGAAAAATAATCTAGCATCTTTACAGGACACAGACAGCAGTAATGAAAATAAATTTCGTTGAGGTCAGACTTGATAAAGTGAACAAATATGTTTGACTGGGGTAACAGCCTGTTACCTTCATGTTCAAAATTTACATTGAAAATGGAGTGAACAAATCAACTACATGCTTATACTGAGAGAATAACAGTACGAGGACATACATAAAAATTCTCGGATTTGCAAACAGTAAAACTTATGAGCCAAATGTGAGTAGTCTTAAAAACGCTCTTTTCAGAAACCTGTATTATGAAAATAACTAGAAAAAACTAAACTCTTGTTTCACGTCAGTGTAGAGGAATAAACATGAATCCTGTATCCTGCCAACTTATTAAATGCATTTATGCAGACTAAAGCAACGAATGACAATTTGTACCAAGACCAGGGTTCGAACCCGAGTCTCCTGCTTACTAGGCAGATAGACCAATTACTTCGCTACTCTGGTACAGTGACTTTGAATAACTGCACGGGCTGCCCTAGCATGCCTCCTTCCTCAATACAAATTCCCATTCATACCTCCCCCTAAACTCGAACAGATTTTGGCAGAGGATCATCAACTCTACTGGAATATCACCTCAGCATCGAACGAAACGGGAGTCCTGCCTGAAACGCAGACATAGATGCTGTAATCAAATGAAACTATATGGTTCCAGACACCTATTCAAGCTTGAAATATATGTAGACTGAAGCAACAAATAAAAACCAGGTCTATTGATTGATGGGGAAGGGGGGGGGGGGGAGGTGTGGCATGCTAGGGTTATACAAAGCCGTTGCGCCAGGGTGGCATAGTGGTTTAGTGGTTAGTGCATCTACCTAGTGAGTGGAAGACCTGGATTCGAACCTCAACCTTTGGTACAGATGTCCATTCCTAGCTTCAGGCTGCATATATATATATATATATATATATATATATATATATATATATATATATATATATATATATATATATATATATATATATCATAGATGTTTCAGACTTGATAAGGTCTCTGGAACAGTAGGTTTTCAACTGATTATATTAAATGCAGATTTGTACAAGGCAAGACAGGGGAAGACACCGCTAACATGGAATAATATTAGTTTAAACACAAGGAACTGTATCTAAAAGTTTTGTAAGAAATTTTTCCCTTTATGACTTAGAGACATTGACATTAGGAGGAACCAGAACAAAAAGATTACAAGCCCTAAAGATCTCGTACACAGACAGAATCAACAGTGAAGAAGTCTTCAGTGGCGTAGGAAAGACAACATCGTAAAGGAGGGTTGTTAAGGAACAGACGGATCTATAGATTAATAATTGTGTAGACACTGATCTTTCATAGCGAAATTTTTAGAAGGAAAAATGATACGCAAGAATATACGAGGATGGCCTTGTCTTCAGTATACGAAGCAGTCGACGCCTTAACTAAAATTAAGAATGTTTCGCGAATCGAAGAGGGTTGCTGAGGATACGGAAAAATGAAGGACGAGGTCATACGCTCACCAGTCTACCGATTTTTCTATCAATCGTTGCTTAGTGTTCCGTATGAAACTTTCAACAACCTCTGGGTCTTTCAATTTATCCCTCCCTATAAAACACTCAACAACCCCTGGTTCTTTCAATTTATCCAGGTTTCATCTCTTACTTCCCATCTTCCTGTAATTTCTCCAATTTTAATCTGCAGATCATAATCGATAAATTATCGTCAGAGTCTACATCTGCCGCTGGAAATGTTTTGAATGTAAAATCTTGTTTTGGAATATCTTTCTTGCCATTACTGAATCTATCGCAGACCTTCGGGTTACAAAGGTCTCTTCCACGTATAGGCCTACATACTTCTTCCGTGGTTCTTCATTCAAGTGTTTGCGAAGATTAAATTATCTGCGGGCAAAATTCTGCCACGCGCCTTCCCCTTTCATTCCTTGCTCCTAGTCCACATTCTCCCACTATTTCTTCTTACCTTTTCCTATTTTATAATCTAAGTCTCCTATCACAATTAAATTTCCGTTTCTCTTAACTGTCGTAATAATATATTTTATCTCATCATACACTGTTTCAGTTTCTTCATTATTTGTGACAATTAACAAGCGTATAAGCTTCTACACTGGAGGGTGTTGGCATCATGTTTAACCTGGCTACAAATATGCGTTCGCCATGCTGCTCATAGTAGTTTACCCGCGTTCATATTTCCTTATTCATTATTAGACCTACACCTTCATTAGCTCTGTTCAATTTTGCATTTATAGACCCGTAGTCACACGACCAGAATCCCTTTTGTTCTTGTGGTCGCACTTTACTAATTCCCCGTATATCTAACTTCAACCAGCCCATATCCCTTTTTATATTCTGTAACATTTCCACCCGTTTAAGGGCTCTGATGTTACCATCCGGATTCCAAATGTAGGACTATTTTAATTCCGGAATATTTTACTCAAAAGGATGTTATCGTCATTAAGCGTACAGGAGAGGTAAATGACCTCCGGAAAAATAATGGCTGAAGTTTTCCCTTGATTTTAGCGGTTCACAGTGCCAAAATATCAAGGTCATGGTAGCTTAATGTTATAAGATCAGATCAGTCAATCATCTAGACTGCTGCCCCTGCAGCTGCTTAAAAGAAACTGGCCTCTCTTCAGCACCCGCGGGTTTATCTAGCCTCTCCAGATATACATCTCTGTGGTGGCTTACCTACGGTACAGCTATCTGTAGTGTTAGGCCTACAAGGCACCCCACCTCGCCTAGGTCCATAGTTCATGGCGGGAATATGTAATGTAAAAGTCTGTCAGAAAGGATTCGTAGTTTTTTAATGTGAAACTAATATTTAATTTCGTTGCCAGATTACCAATTTCATCTACTTGCATTAGCAAGCAACCAATCACCTTAGGTAGCGAAACTGGTGAATTGTCATTGAAATTAAAACTTTCTAGCTTTTGCTTGTTAACTGGAAAGCAGAAGCTATCAATAACATCGTATCCTAAGCAAAAAGGTCGCCAGATGAAACTCTCCAGCTTTTGCTTCTTAACCGCAACGTAGAAGCAAGTAATTTTAAATTCCGATTATAGTGTTCTGAACCTAAATCGCATCTGACTGCTGGTAAATGAGACTGAATACATAGAATGGTTACCAATAATACTCAGAATGGTTTATCGTGGAACACTCACACACAATTGTTAACTGTTACGTAACGAAAACCGTGCTCTGACAGGAGTACATCTACTAATTTATATGAAAATTTGCAAATGAAAACTGTTTCTAATTTCTCTAGAAAAATTCATGTAGCTCCTACAATATATTCTTACCTTTGCAAAGAATAACCGGGATCTACTCTGTCTACATACAGTGAAAATACGAAATGAAGAATTGCATGTACATGGAATAAATTACTGCGCGGCAAACTGCCGTATCTGACTTTATTTTAAGCTGCTTTCGTAAATTAAACCTTGTTATCTTTCTTTACAATGCAGCTTTCTGTCCGCGTAATACTGCAAGGTATGACAGTGCACTTTTCACCAAATTTACTTTTTATTGAAACTATAAGAATCAGATTCAGTGAAATGTTTGTAAATGAATCAAAGGTTATTTTGAAATTAAATTCAGTCCATTTAATAACGTAGAAATGACTCGTACTAACATGAACTATAACTTTTCCCCTTCACTGTCATACATTATAAAAATTACCGTACTTTTACACACAGTATTTAAATTATGTAATTGGCGTTTCGTAATGAAATACTATTAAGGGGGGGGGGGGATGTAACGGAAAATGCAAACATTTATTTAAAAGTACTTACAGCCATATTTATAAACGTACAAATCTAAAATTTTGCACGTGTAAAGCAAAAGAGCCGTGTTTCAACGGAAAAATATAATAAAATATGCAGGATTAATATTTTTCAGGAAATCTGAATTTTTAATTATTTCTTGTCTTTTTTATAAAAAGCCATAACTCAAATTCTAATCATGCAATTAATCTGAAAATTTTACTGTAGTGTTCTGAGAAAGTTATAAGACCACTGAACTACAGTTATTAATTTATGATACAAATTGTATCATTAACAGAGTTTTTCGTTATGCACATCCAAAATTAACTTTTTTTCTACATACAGTCGTCTAAAAATCTGATTGTAATTGCAGGATCTCGTATTTTTTGTTCCAGGGAGACAGCAACACGTTGCGAACAGTTCCTGAAAATTTCATAGCATTAGCGCATGTACTTTTTGAGAAAAGGCTTCTAATAATGTAAAAAATGTAAAACAGAGACAACGTGGTTCAAAGATTTTCTTCTACGTGTAATAAGTTTACCTCAATATTAAAATCCTCCATACTGATACTCCTCATCCTCCAGGTTTCTCTTCTCTCCTCTTCCAATCTGTCTGGCCAGTATTTGCAGGAAAGACGTTGATCGGTTAGCTTTCTTGACTCTCTCTCGTCAATGGTGTAAAATGCTTTTGTTGTGAACGCACCAGGATCTATACCAACTCTCTTCAACACTTTAATTCTGCCATTATTTCCGTTATTCTAACATAAAACTGAATCGTGGACACCTATTTTGATTACTTCAAGTCCACAGAATGTCCTATTTGAGCATCTAATCCAAATTAAATTATTGAAGCTCTCATTTGTATTTTGTGTCTTTCCCAAAGACACTACCTGAATACATCAGGGTTTTCAAGAAACCTGAATGTGGGCTTAATTGCATTCATAACAGGTTCTGGTAACGAGTGCTTATGTGAATACGTCTCATTTGTGTTGTTGAACTTACACCAATCGGCTTTCGGACACAGACTGAGCACTGGTGTTTGGTCAGTGGATAGCTTGTGGAAAACAATTGCCCACACAGCTCACCTAGTTGCCTCTAAATTATGTGTGTTTTTCCTGATAGCTCTCCCATAAAATAACGGAAGAGAATCAATTTCCTTCAGAATGAGTCTGCCTTTTCCACCTAATGATTTTCCATCCTCAAGTACTTCGCCTTTCTTCTCTTTCAGCAAGCGACGAAGCCTACCACCATGCCGCTTTTGGATGTGGCCAGCACATTCCAACTTTTCTATTGTTGTATTGTACGGATTTTTATCTGTTACAGCTTTGGACGAAGAGGAGTCCCCATCACCAAGGTATTTAGTATATCTAACACCATAGTGGACCTCAGATCTGGAGAACATCCTCACAACTACAGCAGCCTCCATGCCCACACTTGAGCCACTATAATTTTTAGATCATGCTACTGCATGCTTTTCTTGCCACAGTTTCTCACTGTCACCCATTATAGATAAATCTTGACATCCACGCAAGGTTTGCGAATTCGACCTTCCGCTTACCAATATGTGTTAGTATTGTCAAAACGTAAATAAACCACGCGCAATAAAGTTTCCACGTAAAGGTACAGATGTCAGCCAGAGATATAGATGTCAGCCAAAGATATCGAAAGAAAATAGCTTTCACACGGACAAAAATTTCTCTGCAGCAAGCAGTTTCCCCAGCGTCGCAAAAAGTGGGAATGGCCAACGGTGCAGAGTTAATTAGTTTAACAATTTAAAGGCATTTCTAAAGCTGATCACGATAAAATTTACGCACAACATAGGTTAAACTGTGTAGATCAAGATGATAATATTTTTGAAAAATCGATTTTTTGGACTAAAATACATTACATCCCCCCTTAACTAACAGTGGAAGGAAGAAACTGGTTAGAATATTGAACACATGAATGATAATTCATCCTGGATGCCAACGCGTAGGCTAGTTATCGTTGAATACAATGAAATCTTTACGCCACAATAATTATTCGGCTAGCGCTTGCAGTGAATAAGTCAGTGTAAACTACCTTTTCACAAATGAGACGTTACTTTAAAAAAATCCTCTTAAAATCATGCTTTACCCTTAATCCTCAATTAGACATCAGGGAGCATCTCAAATAAAACTCATTGTCTGTGTGGCTCGTCTACTATCCACACTCCTCGCTCCGCGACGACTCAACACTCTCTCTGTCTCTCTCTGCAACTGGCTCATTTACTTTCCCAAACTCCGGTAGCCAAGAAACAGATGTCACTCATGTGTTGAGGCTTACAAAGGTTCTCATAGTGGCAAACATACCACACAAAATAATATTTCTCATGATACATATGCCCATCGAAATAAAAGGTTTGTTTGAAATAAAACATTCAGAAGTAGGAAAACTTCTTTCGAAAATTTAAGTCGACTGTGGCTCGAAGCATGAAAAGAAAATGAAACAGATATGACGCTGAAAAATGATGATTACGAGGAGTGTTCAGTAGGTAATGCAACACTTTTTTTTCCTCAGGCCAGTTTCTACTGGAAAAGTTCGGAATTTGTTGTGGGACATAGTGGAATATTTTCGCTTTAGCCCTATAGTTTCATCAAGTAACAATAGGTGGTGGCGCTATAGGTATCATTCAAAATGGCGTCTGCAACGGCGGTGCGTTCCAAGCAGAGAACTGTCATTGAGTTTCTTTTGGCTGGAAACCAGAACATCATAGATATTCGTAGGCGCTTGTAGAATATTCACGGAGACCTGGCAGTTAATAAAGGCACTGTGACTCGTTGGGTGAGTTATCTATCACCATCGCAACAAGGTCGCACAAGCCTGTCTGAACTCCACACTCCACGTCTCGGCCGGCCACACAAAGCTGTCACTTCAGCAATATCGGAACGTGCGGACACTCTCATACGAGGTGATCGACAGGTCACAATCAAACATCTCGCTGCTCAAATGGACGTCTCCGTTGGTAGTGCTGAGACAGTCGCCCACCAGCAGGTATGTGATGATTACGAGGAGTGTTCAGTAGATAATGCAACACTTTTTTTTTTCCTCAGGCCAGTTTCTACTGGAAAAGTTCGGAATTTGTTGTGTATGTGCCCTCTGAGTTCCTCGCCGCCTCACGGAACTCCATAAAGAACAACGAATGACCATATGTGCGGAATTGGTTGTATGTTACCAGGCAGATCGTGACAATTTTTTGTCGAACATCGCACCGGAATAAAACGGCAGTCCATGGAGTGGCATCGTACTGTCTCTCCTCTGAAGAAAAAGATCAAGGCTGCAGTCTCAGCATGTAAAATCATGACAGTGGTCTCCTAGGACTCGGAGGGATTATTCTGTTTCATGTCCTCCCTCCTGATCCAACGATCACCTGTGAAGTGTATTGTGCTACCCTCCAGAAACTGAAGACGGCTCTTCCGTGCTTTAGTCGCCGCAAAAATGAAAACCAACTTCTCCTTCTCCACGACAACGCAAGACCTCACACAAGTTGGTTGGCTTAAAAGAGGGGGGGGGGGCGGTAAGGGACCAAACTGCGTGTTCATTGATCCATCGTTCCCGGTAAAATAATTACACAAGGGAAAGAAGAAAAGAAACGAGACGTATAGCACAATAACAGGAGAAAGAAAGAACCAGAAGAAAGACAGAAGGGCGACCAACACTACTATGGACAAAACAGGAAAAAAAAACACAGAGAGAAGCAAGAAACAGGTAGAAGGAATAAAAACAAGAGGGCTGGCATACCACGAGAATAAAAGGAAAAGCCAGCCACTCTGCGACACATTAAAACATCCAGCCTAAAAGCATTAGAATGGAGAACACAAAGGGACAAAGGACATGCGCTAAAACTTATATAGAATAATAAAACCCACCGTCACGTATAAAACGTAAAACTAAATTAGCCGATGAGGCGTTTTCATCTAAAATTAATGGCAACGAGTCCGGTAACTGATGAGTCCGCCGCAGGGCAACCAAAGAAGGACTGCTCACCAAGATATGGGCCACTGTCATCCGGGCGCTGCACCGACACTGAGGCGGGGCATAACGGCGCGGGAGGTAGCCGTGTGTCACCCAAGCATGACCAATGCGGAGCCGACAGAGAACCACAGAATCCCTGCGAGAGGCCCGCGTAGAGGTCTTCCACACATTCGTAGTCTCCTAAATGGCACGCAGTTTGTTGTGCGTACTGAGGTTATGCCATTTCGTCTCCCAAAGCCGCAAAACCTTACTGCGTAGTACGGAACGCAGATCAGGTGCAGAGAAGCCGATGTCCATAAGCGGTTTCCGCGTAGCCTGTTTGGCCAGCCTGTCGGCAAGTTCGTTGCCTGGGATGTCGACGTGATCTGGGGTCCAGACAAACACCACTCAACGACTGGACCGTTCCAGGGCATGGATGGACTACTGGATGGTCGCTACCAAAGGATGACGAGGGTAGCACTGGTCGATAGCTTGTAGGCTGCTCATGGAGTCAGTACACAGAAGAAACGACTCCCCAGGGCATGAACGCAGGTGCTCAAGAGCACGGGATATAGCCACCAGCTCGGCAGTGAACACACTGTAGCCTTGGGCAAGAAGACTTCAAGAAGAATATAATAATTCCAATACAAAAGAAAGCAGGTGTTGACAGACGTGAAAATTACGAACTATCAGTTTAATAAGTCACGGCTGCAAAATACTAACGCGAATTCTTTACAGACGAATGGAAAAACTGGTAGAAGCCGACCTCGGGGAAGATCAGTTTGGATTCCGCAGAAATGTTGGAACACGTGAGGCAATACTGACCCTACGGCTCATCTTAGAAGCTAGATTAAGTAAAGGCAAACCTACGTTTCTAGCATTTGTAGACTTCGAGAAAGCTTTTGACAATGTTGACTGGAATACTCTCTTTCAAATTCTGAAGGTGGCAGGGGGAAAAACAGGGAGCGAAAGGCTATTTACAATTTGTACAGAAACCAGATGGCAGTTATAAGAGCCGAGGGGCATGAAGGGGAAGCAGTGGTTGGGAAGGGAGTGAGACAGGGTTGTACCTCTCCCCTATGTTATTCAATCTGTATATTGAGCAAGCAGTAATCGAAACAAAAGAAAAATTCGGAGTAGCAATTAAAATCCATGGAGAAGAAACAAAAACTTTGAGGTTCACCGATGACATTGTAATTCTCTCAGAGACAGTAAAGGACTTGGAAGAGCAGTTGAACAGAATGGACAGTGTCTTGAAAGGAGGATATAAGATGAACATCAACAAAAGCAAAACGAGGATAATGGAATGTAGTCGAGTTAACTCGGGTGATGCTGAGGGAATTAGATGAGGAAATGAGACACTGAAACTAGTAAAGGCGGTTTGCTATTTGGGGAGCAAAATAACTGATGATGGTCGAAGTGGAGAGGATATAAAATGTAGACTGGCAATGGCAAGGAAAGCGTTTCTGAAGAAGAAAAATTTGTTAACATGGAGTATAGATTTAAGTGTCTGGAAGTCTTTTCTGAAAGTATTTGTATGGAGTGTAGCCATGTATGGAAGTGAAACATGGACGATAAATGGTCTGGACAAGAAGAGAATAGGTGCTTTCGAAATGTGGTGCTACAGAAGAATGCTGAAGATTAGATGGGTAGATCACATAACTAATGAGGAGGTATTTAACAGAATTGGGGAGAAGAGGAGTTTGTGGCACAACTTGACTAGAAGAAGGGATCGGTTGGTAGGACATGTTCTGAGGCATCAAGGGATCACCAATTTGGTATTGGAGGGCAGCGTGGAGGGTAAAAATCGTAGAGGGAGACCAAGAGATGGATACACTAAGCAGATTCAGAAGGATGCAGGCTGCAGTACGCACTGGGAGATGAAGCAGCTTGCACAGGATAGAGTAGCATGGAGAGCTGCATCAAACCAGTCTCAGGACTGAAGACCACAACAACAACAACAACATGGGCAAGGAATGCTGTTCAGTATGTCCTCCCATGGACATACGCGAAGCCGAAGTGATCATCAGCCATCGAGCAGTTGGTGCAAATCACTTCATGGCGTCGGTACATGTGAAGAATCGAGAGGAAGTGGCAGTGTTGAACCGCGGGGTCAATTGAGCCCTTAGGGTCATGTGAAAGGTCCAGGCGAAGCCGCGACCTAGGTGTACACAATGGAGGTTTACATGAATGGACATCAAGTATAGGTGGTAAAGGCAAGGACTCCAGTTCGGAAAGAAGGGATCGGACGCGAACTGCAATTGGAAACCCTGACCTGGGCCGCCGATGAGGGAGATGAACCGCCGTGGGTGGGAAAAGAAGACGGTAATTCGGATGTGCAGGAGAACTACGAACGTGTGCAAGGTAAACTGGCCAGCAGTTGTGCACGCCAAACCTGTAATGGAGGGACTCCGGCCTCCGCCAGGACGCTGGTTACCCGACTCGTCCTAAAAGCTCCCGTTGCTATCTGAACGCCACAGTGGTGCACTGCGTAGAGTAAACGCAACGCTGAGGGCGCCGCTGAAGCATAAACAAGGCTCCCATAGTCAAGACGGGATTGAACAGAGGCTCTGTAGAGCTGCAACGTCGTAGAGCGATCTGCACCTCAGTTGGTGTTTCTCAGGCAGCGGAGGGCATCAATGTGCTGTCTCACACAAGCCTGCGAACCTGAGAGGAGTTCACAAAACTTCATTGGATTGTTCTTCCTCGTCCAACCTGCAGCCTGTCTCTACCACCCCCTGGCTTCCATCCGTTTGGCCCGAGGAAGGACGCAATGCGCGGGAAGCAGTACGTGAATGATGTGGAGTATATTGGTGCAGCAAGACACTGGCTCCGACCTCGACCAGTACAGTGATGCAGGCATACGCCCCCTTCCAGGAAGATGGCTTAAGACCGTCGCACTGAACGGATATTACGTTCAAAAATAGGATTTTATAGCCGAAACAGTGGGGTATAATATGGAGTATTGGAGTCCTTAATAAAGCCAACCTTAAAAAAGATATTGCATTACCTATTGAACGCCCCTCGTATGTACAAAAAATATTTTTTTAATTTTCTTATTATTTTTTTACTTCATTTTCTAGACAGATACTTGACAGGAACGTGCCCGTCTGAGGTCCAGCGGGATTAACAATTGCTTAGCCATAAATAATTCGAAAGGTATCTTCATCCTCTAAAAGAAGATCATATCGAAGAATGTCAGGCTTCTTGTCTCCTTCCGTCTATTCGCCATTTTGTTCGACCACAATGTATGTTTTGTTCTTTTCGTGTTAAGCTTTAACATGACATATATTGCGGAGGCTGCAGAGGAAACAAGGAGAGCCAATTTCGTTTTAGCACTCGATGCCCGGAAATCTTGCTCTCTGTGCGTAGCCTGTTAATGGTGGTGGTGGTGGTTAGTGTTTAACGTCCCGTCGACAACGAGGTCATTAGAGACGGAGCGCAAGCTCGGGTGAGGGAAGGATTGGGAAGGAAATCGGCCGTGCCCTTTCAAAGGAACCATCCCGGCATTTGCCTGAAACGATTTAGGGAAATCACGGAAAACCTAAATCAGGATGGCCGGAGACGGGATTGAACCGTCGTCCTCCCTAATGCGAGTCCAGTGTGCTAGCCTGTTAATGTGTGCCTCATGGTGCGTCTGAACACACAGAACCTTTCCCATTCACTTTGGTGTTCGCTTTCGTTGCACGCTTCAAGGAACATACAATTATGCAATTATAGCTGAAAGCTGTAATTGGTAGCAACAGATGAACTACAGTGACGACCTACGCCACCAGTGGGATTGACAGCAGGGAAACGTGTGGCCCACGCCGACCCGGATCTCGTGGTATCGGACATATCTGCTAGATGTGAATCTTTGGCACCACAAACGGCACTTCCGCTCGCAAGACGCATTCTCGCATCTCAAAATCTTAATGAAACTTAAACAGCGTTGTGCACTGTAATTTCCAACTTAAACTTGCCCTGCAGATCCTGAGATACTCGACAATCTTGCAAGTCTCTGCACGAAAGTGTATTTAACTTTATTGTGCTTCCACCGTAAATACTATCGTCTTCCTGATACCACCAAATACAGCGAACGCGAAAATTAAATGCGCAAGAAATTAGGAATTGCTGAAGCACAAAAATTACATGCAGTCGTAGTATAGCGCTCTCCTGCTCAGCTTTGAGGTAGTGAAAATATTGCATTGTGGAACCACTATAAGCTGCATAATGTATACATTTTTAATTAGGCGACTACGTAGAGTCACACGGACATTGTCGGTTCTGCAAAAGATTTATTATAGCCAAAGCTTACGCAGCCACAGGAGGGGTCGTGTGATCAGAACACATTCAGTAGAAGGGTTTATAAAATAAAAGCAAACCGCCTTCAGTCACAAATCGGAATTTTAATTTTTCAACGTATGATGGATTTCGAGCCTTAACGCTGATCTTCAGCTGTTTGATAAATATATAACCTTTTCATCCGGTGCATAAGAGCTTTCGAATGCTCCGCAGATAGAAGTCTAGTGCGTGTAAATCCACAGAACGTGGAAATTAAAGAATTAATCCAGTTCTTCTTATTCATGTGTCACGGAATGTTTTACACTCTAAAACAAAACAAAAAAGAGAAACGACGGACCATGAAGGAATTATCCAGACGGGACGGAAGTTGGTAAGTGTGATATACATGTACAATCAAAGAAATGATTACAATTTCCGAGAAATTGGATGATTTATTAAAGAGAAAGAACTTCACAAACTGAGCAGGTCAATAACGCGTTGATCCAATTCTGGCCCCTATGGAAGATTCTTAGACTGGTTGGATGTACTGCACAGGGATGTCGTGCCAAATTCTGTCCAATTGGCGCTTCAGATCGTCAAAATACCGAGCTGGTTGGAGGGTCGTACCTGTAATGCTCCAAAAGTTCCCAATTGGGGACAGATCCTGCGACCTTGCTGGCCAAGGTAGGGTTTGGCAAGCACGAAGACAAGCAGTAGAAGCTCTCGACGTTTGCGAGCGTATATTATCTTGCTGGAATGAAGCCCAAGATGCCTTGCATGAAGTGCAACAAAAGGAAGCGTAGAATATCGTCTACGTACCGCTGTGCTTTTAGAGTGCAAGAGATGACAACCAGAGGGGTCCTGCTATAAAATGATATGAAACCTCAGGCCATCATCTCCTGTGGTTGGCCAGTGTGGTGGGCGACAGTTAGTTGGTACCCCACCGCTGTCTAGGGCGTCCGTAGATATGTCTTCATTGGTCATAGAGGCTCATTTCAAAGAGGGACTGACGACGAAGACAATTCTACTCCAGTCAATGAGATTCCAAGGCAAAAACGTGTCTGGAGACGCCCATAACAGCTGTGACATACCAACCTGTCGACTGCCATACAGCCCGACAGTTAGGAGTAGTGGTTTGGGGATACATTTCTTTCAGAACAGGATCCCTTTGGTTGTCATCCGCGGTGTCCCTACAAAAAAGCGGTACGTCGACGATATTCTCTGCCGCGGCTTGTTGCCCTTCATGACAAACCATCCTGGACTTACATTTCAGCAAGATAATGCCTGCCTACACACGGCGAGAACTGGCTGACCTCGTGCTAGTCAAACCTTACCTTGACCAGCAAAGTCGTCGTATCCCTACCCCAATGAGAACGTTTGGAGCATTATGGGCAGGACCCTACAACAACTTGGGGATTTTAACGATCGAACTCGCCAGTTGGGTAGAATTGGACATAGTATCCATCAGGAGGACATCTGACAGCTCCATCAATTAATGTCAAGCCGAATAACTGCTTGCATAAGCCCAGTGGTGGATCAACACCTTACTGACTTGCTCAGTTTGTGAAGCTCTTTCTCTTGACTAAATCATCCAATTTTTGTGAAACAGAAATCGTTTGTTTGTACGTATATGTAGATGACATCTGTGGATTCCCGTCCCATTTGGATAGTTCATTCGTGGTGAGTTTTTTTGGTCTTAGAGTGGATTCAAAAGACACTTTAACCATATTTAACCACTTTGGTATTGTCTAGCAAACAAATGAAGCAGAATGCTTATCTGGTGCCACAGCAACCAACACCGTTTGGTTTAGGCCTATATTATAAGAAAGATGCCGTTATGATACGTTGGTTTACAGAGGAGCTGAAGTGGAATGACTTCTTGAAACGGCTACTCACCTTTAAATTATCTAGCAGTTGTTTGATAAGAGCATGCAAGCCATCTAACGATGAATTTGTAAATTCTATGAAATTAAAGGCGCTTTTTGAGTAGAGTAGGCTAAACCCAAATTTCGTCTGGCTGGTTAGAAATAAGGTCACATAACAGTCTCGGTTCTCCAATAATGTCATGATTTACCATTATTTACCAACAAAGAATGCAAGTATAGCGCTTCCCATACCCATATGTGTGAGAAATGTGTCCCGAAAATTTCCCCTCACTATTTGTTTTACCTGTATAATACGACCATTTTAGTTAATTAAAAGCCAAATTGGTACCCCTTAACAGGTTTATTTAAAAAGCAGCCTTTTGCTCGCGGGTTCACCACGCATACGTGTCACATTTCATATAATTATGTATATTTCACATCTATTTAACACATTTCGCACATAAATACTAAAAGGTCGTTTTCGAACATTATTACAAGTCGCATCTTGTTATCTCCACTCCTAAGAGTACTATGGGTATCTTACTCCCATATTGTTTTTATTCATATAATGTGTCATGTATGTACGAAATTTGGTTCATAAGTTTCAGAGTTATACTTTCATGTCATCTCTTTTTACCCCCCACCTACATCCACAGGGGTGGTAGGGGAGTCTATCACAGTAATGTTTTTCCAGATGGCAAGTGACATGAGTGCTAAGTTCGATAGAAACTGCTTCAGACATGGCAGAGATATGTTGTTATGGTACTGTCTTTGCACTCCCACTTTCCACCAATGGGGCTAAAACGTCATTGAGGCTATCAGCAACGTACCTAGTACCACCACGTACATACATTGGTTTCTAGAAATATATAGATGAATAATGCAACACGTTTTGGGATTACCACCATATCTTTAGGGGATTTTATGATGACAGGAATGGAGTTGACTACCTTCTTTGAATATAGAGTTGAATTACTGACCAAAATAGGTGTTTACCGTATATATACTATATATATTACGCTTAGCTGTACCCACAACTGTAAGTGTGGCTGAAGCCTAGCTGTCGTTCTTGATGAGAATGGTATTGTGTTCGTAATCCATATACGGATGAGAGACAAGTCTATGAGCTCTATAATGGATCTGACATCATTTACAAGTCATTGATGCTAGAATGAGGGAAATGCAGTTCTCATTCTTTCATCCATCTTATACTAGCGAACCCAGCAATATTTTGCAGTTGCTAAATATGTATGGGAATTGGATAATGTCCTAAACTTATTCTACTCCCTCTCTCTGTCCATCACATCCTCCCCCTCGCTTCACCTCCTCCTCTCCCTCTCTGTCTCCATTTTCTCCCCCCCCCCCTTCTCTACACATCTACTCCTCTCTTCTCTCTGATCTTGAACACTGTCAATTGTTAATGTAAATTCAATTTCCTTAGTACTTAGTATTCTAATTATAAATGATAAACCATAATACAACTTTTCTACTTTCTGTGAAGACCGACAGAAAGGAAGAAAACAAAACATGACATTGTTATATTTACAATTTTTGTTTATATATATGCATAATGAGAAAGAATGTGTATGTGAGAAACAATATTTCTAATGGTTTAAATGTCCTTGGTTTTCTTTCTCACCGTCGATTTTACCAGAAAACTTAAACATTGTTATTTAAAAAAATATATTACCATGTCTTCACAAATGTTTATTAGAGTGTACCGTAAAAATTTGAAGTAAAATGGTCAAGAAATTTTCGAGTTCTCGCTAACAACGTTCCCTATTATACATTATGTATACACTTACATATTACATACATTAAAAATATATAGCGTATGTCCATCCGAACGCTTGTTAGAGTAACGTCTAAAAATTTGAAGTAAATCAATCAAGAACTTTTTGCGATTTTTGGTAACAACGTTTCCCCTTTATCTATTACACATATTTTATATATATTTAAAAATATATAGCCTATGTCCATACGAATGTTTATTAGAGTGTGCAGTAAAAATTGGAAGTAAATTGGTTAAGAACGTTTTTTCCAGAATTTTTCTAACTACGTTTTCCTATTATATATATATATATATATATATATATATATATATATATATATATATATCAGAAATATACAGCCTTTGTCCAACCTAACGTTTATTAGAGTAGCGTGTAAAAATTTGAAGAAAATCTGTCTGGACACATTCGAGATTCTATTTATAACTGTGAAGTCAAACACCAATTTTTATTGATGCAGCATTGAAAATACTTTAGTAGTTCTTTAGTAATGATTTAAATTTGAAGTAATTGTGTCAAGCACGTTTAGAGATTTTTTTGTAACAACATTTCCCCTTTCTATATTTAATATATATTTATATATTAAAAGACAGGGGCCGGCCTTTGTGGCCGAGAGGTTCTAGGCGCTTCAGTCTGGAACCGCGCAACCGCTACGGTCGCAGGTTCGAATCCTGCCTTGTGCATGGATGTGTGTGATGTCCTTAGGTTAGTTAGGTTTAAGTAGTTCTAAGTTCTAGGGGACTGATGACCTCAGCTGTTAAGTCCCATAGTGCTCAGAGCCATTTGAAACCGTTTTTTGAAAAGACAGGGCCCCAGCAGTTATGTCAAACACGCGCGTATTCGAACGCAACATCGTGTCAAAATTTCAAAGTAATCGCAGGAGAATTGGCCTGGATTTAAAATTTTGAACAAAACAACGTTTACAATTTTATTTACGTGGATTTTGGCATGTGTGTTTCAGGGCGCTGTGTGGCCTTCCCTACACGCCCTAGGAGCTGCCTGGTACCCTCCTCTTCAGCGCACCGGATACATCGCTCTTTATTCCAGTGAGTTCCAATAGCTGTCGCATACTTACTTTTCCTATTTTCGTTCACTAAAGTATTGTACCATCATAGTCCAATACTGTTCTACATATCTAATCTTACTACTTATGTTTACATCATGTAGTTCCATTCCAGGTTATTATACGTATTTACACTGTGGAGTTAATATTTCTTTCAGCGTTCTGGTCTGAGTAAGTTGTTCGGACCTATCCGTATTTGGTTGATTTCCAATGTGTCCACTTGACCATAAGTAACAGACAGATAATAGAAAACATGTACACTGTTTCTTACAACAAAATACAGCCTATGTTGAAATAAATGTTTATTAGAGTGTCCTGTATAGAACTGAAGTGAATTGGTCAAGAACTTTTCGAGACAGTAGAGAAAATTGTAAATCTGTCAATTTTTGTTACATTCACCATTAGCCCAAACGTAGCACCATCAGATCCTCACCTGTCGTGTCCTGAGACTTGTCATCAGGGAGGTCATTTTCAAAATGACGACAGACTTTGCAGCCATTGCTGAGACAGCAGGATAAGCCTTAGGAATAGGAGGCATTGTATAACGGCGGAAAAAATTATGAGTCGTGATTTTTATTTGAATGTGTGATGTATTTCAAGTTCTAGAGCTCATGTTCAGGTGCTTAGGCATCAATTTACATTATATTTTAAAAACATCCTTTTAAGCGTTATATTGGTATATTACAAGGCCGTACACTGTGCTGTAATATAGCTACAACTTTTACAAAATTAGAACAAAAAGAGAATTACTTACTGTCTCCAGGAGTTGTTACGTAGTTTCTACTTACTGGATTTGACAAAATATAAATGTACATTGTAATGTTGTTGCTTTAATTTGATCTGAAAGCGGTGCTGATATTCAAGACCATAAAAGTGGGTTAAAAGCTGTGAGCTGTCTGGGGAAGTTAACCTTGCATTACTGAGCAACTGTTTCACCAGGTATCCAGTCTAGCTTACCAAATTCGCAACCAGACTAACATTAATTATAATCTTTTAATCGTCATACGACAACCGGTGATATATATATATATATATATATATATATATATATATATATATATATATATATATATATATAAAGAGAATTTAAATAAAAAGAAATAAATCAGTTTATATTTGGAAATTTATTTTAACATTGATCATTGAAATTTCAGCATATTAAACTTGATTCATAACTAAACTGGTGCCTTATTTAGGATTGTGAAAATGTGATTTTTTAATCTTATGGAACACATCAAATAGGGAGCCAAGATTGGGAGACTACATACAACACTGCATTCATAAAATAACACATGAAGAACGTTGAAACATATCCAAGAGGAAATTAACCGCAACCAACCGATTCAATTTTCACCCAAAGAAGTTACGTTCGTAGCACGATCCTGTCCGTCATTAAATTACCACACACTGGTATACTAAATGCATACTAACTCTCTGTGAAATGTTCCCAAAAAGAATAGCTGAGGGCTACTTTGATGATGACACCACATGCTTCACGTGGTCAACTTGGTTTACACAAAGAGTGTAACTCCACAATAATTTTGACAATTAAAATAAATTACATCGAAACGCAATTTACAAAAGAAAAACCTCGAACTGTTTACTGTCGTCTTACTATTAACCTGATGGGTCAAACAATTGTATAAGCACGTGGTACTCGTCACACAAAGTACACCCCACGTGGGTTGAACATAAAGAAAAGTTGCTATATTGAAAAATATTGTCAAGACGAGACGTTACAATCTCAGGCACTTTCGCATTTCAGATTGATGATCTTAGTTAGAGTTACTGATCAACACGTGGTTCCACTTTACTCACAACGTAGTGACGAAGCAACTACCGGAAGATATTCTGAACTTCACACTCGACTTACACTGCGTTGCAATTTAAGATAACATTAGATATTTTAGAGCTAAACCTGTAATAAAGGTGATTAAATTTTCAGTTAGGCTGAACTTAAGAAATCCATTGTCCTACGGACTTAGCAGACACGCGCTTAGCCGGAGATCTTACCACTTCAGACGCTCACCACGGACAGACTGCCGTGGGTCCCCTACCAAGGGTGCTTCCCAATACAAAACGGAAGTGACCAGAGAGGCAGCTTCCTATACCAACATGACAAGGGACGGACAGGACCATACTAAGAATAGAAACCTCTTTGCTTCTAGAAAGCGTAGCTACCTGTTCCGACGTTGGTCCTACTGTTCTCTAGCAGACAGGCTTGTCTGCTACCATCAAGCATGCAACTAGAAATACATCTGCTCATTCATTCTTTCACACAGAAGGGAAGGGGGATGATAGTATCTTATCATATACAGTATATAAAAGAAAGCGGATGTAGGTTCGGTATGAGACTGTGTGACATGAATTACGTATAAACTGTGTTTTAAAGTGTAGTAGTGTGACAGATCGTTCTTGTTTATGTGTAAAAGTAACACGTTTCACTGCTCAGTCTCCTCCCAGATAGTCAGAAACACCACAGTAAATTTAGAAGAGGAATTTATGCCGTAAATGACAACATATTTAAGAAATTAACATAAAAGGAATCCGACAGAGACCTTTCAACATGCATGTAAACTTTTTTAGTTTCACAGCAAATTTTCAAAAAAAATTGAACAAGTAAATGAAAATTTACTTGAATGCTGTGAAACTAAAAATATTTGTGTGCATTAGATATATTGACACATGCTAAGTGTAAAACTGTGTAAACTCTTTTGGAAACAGACCGCACATACAATTTGCATCTACAGCTGAAAGTGGACTTATTGCAAAAGTTATAGCTATATTTTTTATGCATGCGTACTTGAACAACACTTCAAATACCACACGTATAGGTTCTTGTTCTGTTAACAACTGATACTCAGACGTCGCAGAAATCTTATGGTTATTGTCGATTCCAGAGATCAGAAGTGTCTGACAAAAAGGTTTTATTTTGTAGCTCGATTTTAGTTCTTCTTCCTGTATTTCAAAAAAGATGTGCAAAATTTCTTTGAAAAAGTGTTGACTATTAGCATTATCTTTTATTGTTACGAAGAGGCCTTAAGAAGTGTAAGTAATGTCTATTACTTCCAAGCAACAGGATTCGTTCCCTTAATTAGTGAGTCTACAATTTGTAGGTTCTTATTTATAGACTCTTTATCTTGCTCCACGTATATCCAACTAGTTCCGAAATTACTCTTCAGAGGGAACTTTTGGCATCCGCAGTGTGACACAATTTTGTAGCAGGCAGTGTTCCGCCAGATTGTTCTGAGAGTTTGGTGAGTTGCAAATACGTTCTCCTTACCCAAAGACACTGACTGCGCTTGAGGTCGGGGACATTCGCTCCACGTGTCAATTTACAACTATTCATTCGTTTTCAAAGTTCTATATTTTCCCAAGTATTGTCACGTACAAATGTGATCGATACATCAATAGAACCGTAAACTCGCCGAGTTTGCTTTGTGCCCATTACTTGGCGTAACGTGTGCAGTGCCCTGAGAAAATGGAGAAAAAGCAAGAAAAGTGTTTTAGTATGTTGCAATATACGAGATGTTTATCTGTTACAACAGTGCAGCGTGCATTCAGAAGAAATTATGGAAAAGAACCGTCATGTAAACAAGCATTGTGTGTTAGTTTTGGCAATTTAGGGAGTCTTGTTGTCTCTGTAAATAGAAGAATCCCGGTGGACCAAGTATACCAGAACAATCGTGTAGAGCGTGAGGAATAGTTTCGAACACAGTCCGCGCAAGCAATGAACGTGGAATATCGCAGCGAACTGGTGGGAAGATTTTGCGTCGGCAGTTACATTTCAAACCGTACCGTGTGCATCTCGTGCAACAATTAAAACCGGAAGACTGGAGCCGGTGCCTTCAATTTTGTATCATAATGCAGGAAGCACATGAGGATAACATTTCGCCTTTAAGCTGATATTTAACGGCGAAGCAACCTTCCATTTAACTGGAAAGGTTAATCACCGCAATATGAGTGAACGGGCTCTGAAAATCTTCTTGAAATTGGGGCGCCTGAACGATATTCTCCGAAAGAAAAAACAGACGGAGCTATGTGGCACGTTTTTGTCCTATGAGAAGACTGTGACCTGTTCCTTTTACTCTGATACGTTGCAGTTTTGCAGTTGTGATTGTTTCCAGAAATGGCTGCTGATTCCGAGAATGTCACCAGTCAATGAAACAGGCCATCCCCTCATTGGAACACTCATGTTCATCGCTACCTACACGACAGACTTCTGCATCGCTGGATTGGACGCAGTGGTGACAATGATGTAGCTCTATTCCCATGGTCCCCCCACCCCCCTCCCCCCGCCACATCCGTCTCCAGGTCGGTTGGCTTAAAGCCTTCTGACCTTTTCCTTTCGGTGTAAAATAAGGACCGTCTTCATGTACCGGCATTGCCAAGAACACTAAAACGCTTCAGAGAAAGCATCAATGCTGCTGTCATGACCGCTGACAGGATGTTACTACGTAAGGTATGGAACAAACCTGACTACAGCTTGGATGTGTGTCGTATGATCTGAGGCACACTCACAGAATATTTGCGGAGAGCAAAACGCTAACGTGGTGCGTTTACGGTTCTATCCACGCATCGCCGATATTTGAACTATAATACTTTGGAAAATATAGAGCTTTGAAAACGAATGAATCATTTATACTGTAAGGTGTCAGGCAAATCCAACACCTTCCATGAAAACCCTGACATGATAAGCAAATCCAGCAGTATGTCACATAGCTCCGAATAAATCGTGACATTAAATTAACCAAAGTAATACGATCAACGAGTGAGCAAATGGAATACCACAGACTAACACAAGAATGCCTAAACACATGTCATACATTCCCACCGTGAAACAGATGCAGTTCCGAGGGGAGAAACGAGAACAGAAGCCGAGAGCAGAACCGTATTAAGCTAGAAGGCCCTACGATAGGGGACGGACACCCACGTCGCCAGCCGACTTCCAAGATCACCCCCAGTCCATGTTAAAAGATAAAGCCCTCCAGCCCATGTTAAAAGATAGAGCCCTCCAGAAGAACAGTATAGATCTTACGATAACACTAAAAGGGCCACACCAGCTGCAAGTTTTAGCGTGAGACTTTTTCGCGTCTCTGTTATGTTGCAAACGTTAAAAACATTGCCCCACCACGAAAAGTATAACGTTTTTCATTGGATACACAGAATTTTTGTAGGCGGAGCTTAAGGTTAACATTGAGACCCTGACTGGTCAGATGAAAACACAGCCAGATAGTTTTTTTTTAACCAACTTCGGTAAATTGTAGTAAGGAGAAGTTAGGAGAGAGTTGCTTCCGAGACGGCGAACTGTATGGAGCTGCGCCGCCCGCCGACCCCTGACGCTGCCTAACCAACGACAAGGTAATGAACGCACGCGATGCTGCATAACAGCGCATAAAGCTTCACTCAGAACTGCAGAAGTCTCATCTGTTACACCCCCTTTTTACGTAATACTAGTGTCGATCGTCAATTAAGGCTCATGGTGTTCACATTTGCAACTTGAAGTAAAAATCTGAAACGCGATGATTTTTCTGTTATATAATTATTGAGAAGCCACATCAGCCACTGTAATTTACGACAAGTTAGATAAGTAATTAAAGATAATTGAGGGTCACTGTAGACCGTTTTGATAGTTTTCTCTTTTGTGAAACTTAATTTAAACCTAGATTATAGATGTAATATGGCATAGGTCATTCTTCGATCCATTGTAGAACTTGGAAACCCATTCAGGGAATATTCGTTCACATTTTTGTTGAACGCAGTTGGTTTTTATCATCCTGTATTAAAATATTTCCTTTTATCAATATTGCAATTTATAAACAATGTTTTGTGAGTAAAATAAAATTTCTAATGGTAAACTTAACTGCTTTTTCGACGTTATTTTACCAGCTAACTAAAAATAGGAAAGCCTTGAACCCCTTCCACTAAATTTAGTTAGTATTAAGATTCTTTTACAGGAAGTGCAGTGGAACTTACACTGAAATCATTAAGTATTTGATTATATCATCGCTAGTCTCACTGAACTCTTCATGTCATGTGTGGTCTGGCGTCTCCTTACCAGCAACAGGTCCCAGGTTTAAACTAGTCAATTCCCTAAAATAACACGCTCAGAGCGTCATTGCGCGAAAGTGGTAGGGAGACACGACTTAGAACAAACAGACACCACGCAGAATGTTAGAATACATTGAAGCGCCAAAGAAACTGGTATAGGCATGCGTATTCAAATACAGGGATATGTAAACAGGCAGCATACGGCGCTGCGGTCGGCAACACCTGTATAAGACAACAAGTGTCTGTCGCAGTTGTTAGATCGTTTACAACTGCTACAATGACAGGCTATCAAGACTTAAGTGAGTCTGAACGTGGTGTTATAGTCGGCGCACGAGCGATGGGACATAGCATCTCCAACGTAGCGACGAAGTGTTGATTTCCCATACGACCATTTCACGATTGAACAGTGAAGATCAGGAATCTGGTAAAACATCAAATCTCCGACATCGCTGCCGCTGGAGAAAGATCCTGTCAATGTGACAGAAGTGCAACCATTCCGACAAGTGCTGCAGATTTCAATGCTGATCCATCAACAAGTGTCAGCGTGCGAACCATTCAACGAAACGTTGTCGATATGGGCTTTCGGAGCCAAAGGCTCACTCGTGTACCGCCTGCACGACACAAAGCTTTACATCTCGCCTGGGCCCGTCAACACAGACGTTGGACTGTTGATGACTGGAAACATGTTCCCTGGTCGGACGAGTCTCGTTTCAAATTGTATCGAGCGGATGGACGTGTACAGGTATGGAGACAACGTTATGAATCCATGGACTCTGCGTGTAAGCAGGGGTCTGTTCAAGCTGGTGGAGGCTCTGTAATGGCGTGGGGCGTGTGTTGTTGGAGTGATATGGGACCCCTGATACGTCTGGATACGATTCTGGCAGATACATGTACGTAGGCATCCTGTCTGATCACCTGATTCCATGCGTGCCCTTTGTGCAATCCAACAGACTTGGGCAACTCCAGCAGTACAATGCGACACCCGACACGTCCAGAATTGCCACAGAGTGACTCCAGGAGCAGTCTTCTGAGTTTAAACACTTCCGCTGGCCACCAGACTCCCCAGACATGAACATTATTGAGCATATCTGGGGCACTTTGCAACGTTCTCTTCAGAATAGCTCCCCCCCCCCCCCCCCGCCCGCGTATTCTTACGGATTTATGGACAACCCTGTAGGATACGTGGCATCAATTTCCTCCAGCACTATTTCTGATATTAGTGGAGTCCTTGCCACGTCGTGTTGCGGCACTTCTGCGTGCTGCCGGGGGCCCTACACGATATTCAGATGATTACATTTATCTACTTCCCCCCATGAACCATTGACCTTGCCGTTGGTGGGGAGGCTTGCGTGCCTCAGCGATACAGATAGCCGTACAGTAAGTGCAACCACAACGGAGGGGTATCTGTTGAGAGGTCAGACAAACGTGTGGTTCCTGAAGAGGGGCAGCAACCTTTTCAGTAGTTGCAGGGGTAACAGTCTGGATGATTGACTGATCTGGCCTTGTAACGCTAACCAAAACGACCTTGCTGTGCTGGTACTGCGAACGGCTGAAAGCAACGGGAAACTACAGTCGTAATTTTTCCCAGGGCATGCAGCTTTACTGATAGTTAAATGATGATGGTGTCCTCTTGGGTAAAATATTCCGGAGGTAAAATAGTCCCTCATTCGGATCTCCAGGCGGGGACTACTCAGGAGGACGTTGTTATCAGGAGAAAGAAAACTGGCGTTCTACGGGTCGGAGCGTGGAATGTCAGATCCCTTAATTGGGCAGGTAGGTTAGAAAATTTAAAAAGGGAAATGGATAGGTTAAAGTTAGATATACCGGGAATTAGTGAAGTTCCGTGGCAGGAGGAACAAGACTTCTGCTCAGGTGAATACAGGGTTATAAATACAAAATCAAATAGCGGTAATCCAGGAGTAGGTTTAATAATGAATAAAAAAATAGGAATGCGGGTAGCTACTACAAACAGCATAGTGACCGCATTATTGTAGCCAAGATAGATACGAAGCCCATGCCTACCACAGTAGCCGGCCGAAGTGGCCGTGCGGTTAAAGGCGCTGCAGTCTGGAACCGCAAGACCGCTACGGTCGCAGGTTCGAATCCTGCCTCGGGCATGGATGTTTGTGATGTCCTTAGGTTAGTTAGGTTTAACTAGTTCTAAGTTCTAGGGGACTAATGACCTCAGCAGTTGAGTCCCATAGTACTCAGAGCCATTTGAACCATTTGAACCTACCACAGTAGTACAAGTTTATATGCCAACTAGCTCCGCAGATGACGAAGAGATTGATGAAATGTATGATGAGATAAAAGAAATTGTTCGGATAGTGGAGGGAGACGAAAATTTAATTGTCATGGGTGACTGGAATTCGGTAGTAGGGAAAGGAAGAGAAGGAAACGTAGTAGGTGAATATGGAATAGGGGTAAGGAATGAAAGAGGAGCCGGCCGGGGTGGCTGAGCGGATCTAGGCGCTACAGTCTGGAACCACACGACCGCTACGATCGCAGGTTCGAATCCTGCCTCTGGCATGGATGTGTGTGATGTCGTTAGGTTAGTTAGGTTTAAGCAGTTCTAAGTTCTAGGGGACTTGTGACCTCAGATGTTACGTCCCATAGTGCTCACAGCCATTTGAGCCTTTTGAACAAATGAAAGAGGAAGCCGCCTGGTAGAATTTTGCACAGAGCATAACTTAATCATTGCTAACACTTGGTGCAAGAATCATAAAAGAAGGTTGTATACATGGAAGAAGCATGGAGAAACTGGAAAGTGTTAGATACATTATATAATGGTAAGACAGAGATTTAGGAATCAGGTTTTAAATTGTAAGACATTTTCAGGGGCAGATGTGGACTCTGACCACAATCTATTGGGTATGAACTGTAGATTAAAACTGAAGAAACTGCAAAAAAAAATGGGAATTTGAGGACATGGGACCTGGATAAATTGAAAGAACGAGAGGTTGTAGAGAATTTCAGGAAGAGCATTAGGGAACGATTGACAAGAATGGGGGAAAGAAATACAGTAGATGAAGAATGGGTAGCTTTGAGAGATGAAATAGTGAAGGCAGCAGAGTATCAGGTAGGTAAAAAGACGAGTGCTAATAGAAATTCTTGGGTAACAGAATACATATTGAATTTAATTGATGAAAGGAGAAAATACAAAAATGCAGTAAATGAAACAGGTAAAAAGGAATACAAACGTCTCAAAAATTAGATCGAAATGAAGTGCAAAATAGCTAGAGGACAAATGTAAGGATGTAGGCGTAGATCACTAGGGGTAAGATAGATACAGCCTACAGGAAAATTAAAGACACCTTTGGAGAAAAAAGAATCACTTGCATGAATATCAAGAGCTCATATGGAAGCCCTGTTCTAAGCAAAGAAGGGAAAGCAGAAACGTGGAAGGAGTATACAGAGGGTCTATACAAGGGCGATGTTCTTGAGGACAATATTACGGAAATGGAAGCAGAGGTAGATGAAGATGAAATAGGAGATATGATACTACGTGAAGAGTTTGACAGAGCACTGAAAGACCTAAGTCGAAACAAGGCCCCTGGACTAGACAACGTTCCATTAGAACTACTGATAGCCTTGGGAGAGCCAGTACTGACGAAACTCTGCCATCTGGTGAGCAATATGTATGAAACAGGCGAAATACCCTCAGACTTCAAGAAGAATATAATAATTCCAATCCCAAAGAAAGCAGGTGTTGACAGATGTGAAAATTATCGAACAATCAGTTTAATAGGCCACGGCTGGAAAATACTAACACAAATTCTTTACAGTCGAATGGAAAAACTGGTATTAGACGACCTCGGGGAAGATCAGTTTGGATTCCGTAGAAATGTTGGAACATGCAAGGCAATACTGATCCTACGACTTATCTTAGAAAATAGATTAAAGAAAGGCAAACCTATGTTTCTAGCATTTGTAGACTTAGAGAAAGCTTTTGACAATGTTGACTGGAATATTCTCTTTCAAATTCTGAAGGTGGCAGTGGTAAAATACAGGGAGCGAAAGGCTATTTACAATTTGTACAGAAACCAGATGTCAATCGTAAGAGTCGAGGGACATGAAAGGGAAGCAGTGGTTGGAAAGGGAGTGAGACAGGGTTGTAGCCTCTCCCGGATGCTGTCCAATCTGTATATTGAGCAAGCAGTAAAGGAAGCAAAAGAAAAGTTCGGAGTAGGTATTAAAATCCATGGAGAAGAAATAAAAACTTTGAGGTTTGCCGATGACATTGTAATTCTGTCAGAGACAGCAAAGGACTTGGAAGAGCAGTTGAACGGAATGGACAGTGTCTTGAAAGGAGGGTATAAGATGAACATCAACAAAAGCAAAACGAGGATAATGGAATGTAGTCGAATTAAGTCGGGTGATGCTGAGGGATTTAGATTAGGAAATGAGACACTTAAAGTAGTAAAGGAGTTTTGCTATTTGGGGACCAACATAACTGATGATAGTCCAGGTAGAGCGGATATAAAATGTAGACTGGCAATGGCAAGGAAAGCATTTCTGAAGAAGAGAAATTTGTTAACATCGAGTATAGATTTAAGTGTCAGGAAGTCGTTTCTGAAAGTATTTGTATGGAGTTTAGCCATGTATGGAAGTGAAACGTGGACGATAAATAGTTTAGCCAAGAAGAGAATTGAAGCTTTCGAAATTTGGTGCTACAGACGAATGCTGAAGATTAGATGAGTAGATCACGTAACTAATGAGGAGGTATTGAATAGAATTGGGGAGAAGTGAAATTTGTGGCACAACTTGACTAGAAGAAGGGATCGGTTAGTAGGACATATTCTGAGGCATCAAGGTATCTTCAATGTAGTATTGGATGGCAGAGTGGAGGGTAATAATCGTAGAGGGAGACCAAGAGATGAATACAGTACACAGATTCAGAAGGATATAGGTTGCAGTAGATTCTGGGAGATGAAGAAACTTGCACAGAATAGAGTAGCATGGAGAGCTGCATCAAACCAGTCTCTGGACTGAAGACCACAACAACAACATTTATCTACATATCGTGAGCATTGGTTCTTTATTACAATAGCTGCCTTAAAAATTTACATTGCAAAATCCTGGAATGCCGTTAGTAAAGGAACAGTGTTCTCGACACATAAATCAGTATAGACATCTGAAGATAGGCTGTCAGGTATCTTGAAATGTCATCATGGAAAAATAAACGTTTATAAAAGCGACCGGTTGCAGCTAATTCATGATAAAGCACCTTCAGTTTCAACAGTTGCAGTGTTCTAGTACGTCCACAGTGGACAAGAATTATCTACTAATGTTAATACGAGAAAGAATACAGAAACAAAATATCACAATAAGACAAGCTATCTCAGTCGATAAGCAGTAACTTTTCGATTTTTAGCCACAAGAAAGTCATAGGAGTGTTTGAATTTTAGTGTGTTAACATACACAAATATCACTAAAAGAATTTTTGAAATATTTTTTCAAAAATACTTTCGAGGACTGATGTCATGCGGTATCATTGGAAAACGACTACTATTAAGCAGATGTTGTCGATAATATGCTTTTCGTGGCACCAGTGCTATTGGTTCACGCACCTTATTTGCTTGCGTCCTCCACAGTCTCGTTCCGCTCGAGTCTTCAGCGCGTAGAAATCGGCAAAAATCCGGACTGTAGGCAAAACAAGTAACAATTCCCGTGACACTATTAATCAGCCATAGATGGCTTATTCTTGATTCTTTTTTATTTACACAGTAGATTCTCTCAAATGCATCTCGGGAGCAGCACATACAGAGCAGCGCATATACTGGCTGGAGGGGCAAGTTATATCCCCTCCACCTTTTTTGCTTACCTCCTCCACTGTCTTGTCTCTCTCGAGTCTTCAGTGGGTAGAAATCGGCAAAAATCGGAAGCCTTAGGTCAGGTAGCTTATTATTTGGCTTAGCACCCGCTCGCCAACCTTTGCAATCCTACAGTACCGTAGCGAAGTAGAAGCAAGAACTCGACTATTGAATATTGAGCGAGAAGTGTATGAGGCAGCTGCGTAAACCAAGAGCACTGGTACCACGTAAACCATATTACCGAGAACTTCCGTGCAATAGTAGTAGTATTCCTGTGATACTTCGGCAGTGAAACAGGTGATATTGAGACCTCCACCAGGGATACAAATTTATTCACTACGATATGAAAGCCAAGTGACAAGAATTTTTAATGGTGCATGCTGTTTACAATGCCCATCACTTGAAAATGACATGCCACAGGTGCCCACCATTTTTTTCACACACATTTCAAGTCTTTTACTGGAATTACACGTCACATCTTGCACTATTGGCGCTGAAATTCGATTAACTTCCTCCCGAATTTGATCCTTCAGTTCCTGGATGGTATGTAGTGAGTCATTCTGGAAGATCTGAAATATCAAACGACCACAAGGAAGATATCACATACTGAAAGGTCAGAGGATCTTGAAGTCCAGGGGATGTCCCCTTTTTTCTAGATGAGCTTACCAGGAAAGATGTTACATAACGCCTTAATGGAATGCCAATAGGTATGGCATGTGGCCCCGTTGGAAGGATATATTTGCAGTTACAGAAAGATCAGCAAGCTGTCCCACTAGGGAATGGTTCGTCATGTGAGCATTCCACTCTTTATTCACAGTAACAACATTTCCACGACCATTTAAAAAAATAAAAAAAAAGTAAGGCGCTTATGATACCAAACGATGATACGCCACATCACACTGTCCCTTTCTGAGTGTGGAGTGCGTTTTATTAAGCTTTCAGGGTTTTAACATGGCCAGTATCTGAAGTTTGATTGTTAACAAACCCTGACGCATAAAAGCTGGCCTCATCGCTTATGATCAGATTTTAGCACGGACCCGGATTGTCGTTCATAGGTTCCAGCAATTCCTGCCAAAATCCTAATGTCTGTTTGGGAGGTCGTCGGCACTCAGTTTTAGCTCTATCTGAATTTTGGGTGGGTGGTACTGCACTTCCTCACGGAATATTCGCTGTACGCTACGATCCTTTATGTTAAGTTACAGCCCATACTTGCGTGCCTAACTCCTGGGACTTCGGTTAAAGGTTCCTTCCCCTCTCGAAACATTCTGTGGTGTGCACACGAGTTTTGCACTTCCACCCCTCTCCCTCTCCTTTTCACTCTTTTCCTCAGAATTCTGTACGCACACCTCGATAGCATATGACGACGAGACAGGGAGGCATGCCGAAAGAAACTGTAGTGAGCGCGAACACGTTGTGCGGTCACGTGGTTGTCGTTTTTGAAAACACCTTCACAGCAACAGCGTGTTGTTCATCGGTCAACGACGGCATCACTACTGAACATCGGTACAGGGTCAATGGCAAAGGTTTGTTGTCCAGACGGTACCACTCCCTTTACTCTGATTTCGAGATTATTGAAAATTGGGGTAGCGTCTGCGGTTTGACCAATGACGTCAGAAGTTACCAGAATGATGTATTGCACGGATTTAACAAATTTTTTTGGAAATTTGTGGTAGGGTCTTATGGGACAAAAGTGCTGAGGTCATCGGTCCCTAAGCCTACACAATACTTAATCTAACTTAAACTAACTTACGCTATGGATAACACACACAACTAAGGCCGAGGAAGGACTCGAACCTCTGACGGAGGGAGCCTCACGGGCCGTGATAGGCGCCTGAGACCGCGCGGCGGATTTAACAGCAAAGACGAATATTGAGAAAGGAAGGAAGGTAGGACAGAGCAAACAGGTGGTAGACATATAGTACGTACATTCATATTTCGAACATAATAGCTTCTTTGATTCGTAGTATCTTATTCTTCAGTTGACCTATACAGGTAGTATGGGATACAAATTTTATGTATGTCGATTCTTTTAGCCTTCGCGTAGTTCATTTTAAGTACAGGATGCCATCTTATCGCTCAAGTCAAATGCCGAAATAGTTCCGTTGGAAAGGACACGACCGTTTCATTCCCTCTGGCGCTGCGATACTGTGCTCCTTATCTAATAACTTCTTTAACTGGAGGTGGTCTGTCTACACATCACAAGCTCCGGCGGAGGTTCGAGTCTTTCCTCGGACATGGGTGTATGTGTTTGCCTTAGGATAATTTAGGTTAGGTAGTGTGTAAGCTTAGGGACTGATGACCTTAGCAGTTAAGTCCCATAAGATTTCACACACATTCGAACGTTTGAACCAGCTCCGAGAAAACAGACGGATTGTACGGGATTGCTCGTAAGGCAGAGCAGATGAGATGTCTATGAAAAACTGAGCTGACTTTGTTGTTGTTGTGGTCTTCAGTCCTGAGACTGGTTTGATGCAGCTCTCCATGCTAATCTATCCTGTGCAAGCTCCTTCATCTCCCAGTACCTACTGCAACCTACATCCTTCTGAATCTGCTTAGTGTATTCATCTCTTGGTCTCCCTCTACGATTTTTACCCTCCACGCTGCCCTCCAATGCTAAATTTGTGATCCCTTGATCCCTCAGGACATGTCCTACCAACCGATCCCTTCTTCTAGTCAAGTTGTGCCACAAACTTCTCTTCTCCCCAATCCTATTCAATACCCCCTCATTAGTTACGTGATCTACCCACCTAATCTTCAACATTCTTCTGTAGCACCACATTTCGAAAGCTTCTATTCTCTTCTTGTCCAAACTATTTATTGCCCATGTTTCACTTCCTTTCATGGCTAAACTCCATACAAATACTTTCAGAAACGACTTCCTGACACGTAAATCTATACTCGATGTTAACAAATTTCTCTTCTACAGAAACAAAACTCCTTTACTACTTTAAGTGTCTCATTTCCTAATCTAATTCCCTCAGCATCACCCGACTTAATTCGACTACATTCCATTATCCTCATTTTACTTTTGTTGATGTTCATCTTATATCCTCCTTTCAAGACACTGTCCATTCCGTTCAACTGCTCTTCCAAGTCCTTTGCTGTCTCTGAGAGAATTACAATGTCATCGGCGAACCTCAAAGTTTTTATTTCTTCTCCCTGGATTTTAATACCTACTCCAAATTTTTCTTTTGTTTCCTTTACAGCTTGCTCAATATACATATTGAATAACATCGGTGAGAGACTACAACCCTGTCTCACTCCCTTCCGAAGCACTGCTTCCTTTTCATACCCCTCGACCCTTATAACTGCCATCTGGTTTCTGTACAAATTGTAAATAGCCTTTCGCTCCCTGTATTTTACCCCTGCCACCTTTAGAATTTGAAAGAGAGTATTCCAGTCAACATTGTCAAAAGCTTTCTCTAAGTCTACAAATGCTAGAAACGTAGGTTTGCCTTTCCTTAATCTTTCTTCTAAGATAAGTCGTAAGGTCAATATTGCCTCACGTGTTCCAGCATTTCTACGGAATCCAAACTGATCTTCCCCGAGGTCGGCTAATACCAGTTTTTCCATTCGCCTGTAAGTAATTCGCGTTAGTATTTTGCAGCTGTGCCTTATTAAACTGATTGTTCGGTAATTTTCACATCTGTCAACACCTGCTTTCTTTGCGATTGGAATTATTATATTCTTCTTGAAGTCTGAGGGTATTTCGCCTGTCTCGTACATCTTGCTCACCAGACGGTAGAGTTTTGTCAGGACTGGGTCTCCCAAGGCTATCAGTAGTTCTAATGGAATGTTGTCTACTCCCGGGGCCATGTTTCGACTCAGGTCTTTCAGTGCTCTGTCAAACTCTACACGCAGTAGCGTATCTCCCATTTCATCTTCATCTACATCCTCTTCGATTTCCATAATATTGTCCTCAAGAACATATCCCCTATATAGACCCTCTATATACTCCTTCCACCTTTCAGTTTTCCCTTCTTTGCTTAGAACTGGGTTTCCATCTGAGCTCTTGATATTCGTACAAGTGGCTCTCTTTTCTCCAAAGGTCTGCTTAATTTTCCTGCAAGCAGTATCTATCTCACCCCTAGTGAGATAAACCTCTACATCCTTACACTTGTCTTCTAGCCATGCCTGCTTAGCCATTTTGCACTTCCTGTCGATCTCATTTTTGAGACGTTTGTATTCCTTTTTGCCTGCTTCATTTACTGCATTTTTATATTTTCTCCTTTCATCAATTAAATTCACTATTTCTTCTGTCACCCAAGGATTTCTACTAGCCCTCGTCTTTTTCCCTTCTTGATCCTCTGCTGCCTTCAGTACTTCATCCCTCAGAGCTACCCATTCGTCTTCTAGTGTATTTCTTTCTCCTATTCCTGTCAATTGTTCCCTTATGCTGTCCCTGAAACTCTGTACAACCTCTCGTTTAGTCAGTTTATCCAGGTCCAATTTCCTTAAATTCCCACGTTTTTGCAGTTTCTTCAGTTTTAATCTACAGTTAGTAACCAATAGATTGTGGTCAGAGTCCACATCTGCCCCTGGACATGTCCTACAATTTAAAACCTGGTTCCTAAATCTCTGTCTTACCATTATATAATCTATCTGATACGTTTTAGTGTCTCCAGGATTCTTCCATGTATTATGATTCTTGAACCAAGTGTTAGCTATGATTAAGTTATGCTCTGTGCAAAATTCTACCAGACGGCTTCCTCCTTCATTTCTTAGCCCCAATCCATATTCACCTACTATGTTTCCTTCTCTCCCTTTTCCTACTGTCCAATTCCAATCACCCATGACTATTAAATTTTCGTCTCCCTTCACTACCTAGATTATTTCTTTTATCTCATCATACATTTCTTCAATTTCTTCGTCATCTGCAGAGCTAGTTGGCATATAAACTTGTCTTACTGTAGTAGGCATGGGCTTCGTCTCTATCTTGGCCACTATAATACGTTCACTATGCTGTTTGTAGTAGCTAACCCGCACTCCTATTTTTTTATTCATTATTAAACCTACTCCTGCATTACCCCTATTTGATTTTGTATTTATAACCCTGTATTCACCTGACCAAAAGTCTTGTTCCTCCTGCCACCGAACTTCACTAATTCCCACTATACCTAACTTTAACCTATCCATTTCCCTTTTTAAATTTTCTAACCTACCTGCCCCATTAAGGGATCTGACATTCCCCGCTCCGATCCGTAGAATGCCAGTTTTCTTTCTCCTGATAACGACGTCCTCTTGATTAGTCCCCGCTCGGAGATCCGAATGGGGGCTATTTTACCTCCGGAATATTTTACCCAAGAGGACGCCATCATCATGTAACCATACAGTAAAGCTGCATGCCCTCGGGATAAATTACAGCCGTAGTTTCCCCTTACTTTCAGCCGTTCGCAGTACCACAACAGCAAGGCCGTTTTGGTTAGTGTTACAAGGCCAGATCAGTCAATCATCCAGACTGTTGCCCCTGCAACTACTGAAAAGGCTGCTGCCCCTCTTCAGGAACCACATGTTTGTCTGGCCTCTCAACAGATACCCCTCCGTTGTGGTTGCACCTACGGTACGGCTATCTGTATCGTTGAGGCACGGAAGCCTCCCCACCAACGGCAAGGTCCATGGTTCATGTTATGTACGTCGATATTTCCGTCTTTGCTAGCATTAGTTGACCTGTACAGGTCAAATGAAGTATGGGATACAAATTTTACACACGTCGGTCTTTCCGCCTTCGCTAGTACTAGTATCAGCTGAAGAATAGGATGCTTATAGTAGCAGAAATGGAGAAAAGCAACAACTGTAACATTTGTACCCCGTACTTCAGTTGACCTACATTGGTCAGCTAAAGAATAGGATACTAGTGCTAGCGAAAGTGGAAAAGTTCACATACGTTAAATTTGTATCCTGCAGTTCAGCTAGCCTACATAGGTCAGCTGAAGAGTAGGATACTATTGCTAGCGAAACCGGAAAAGTTGACATACGTTAAATTCGTATCCCGTACTGCAGGACCTATGCAGATCAACTGAAGTTTGGGATATACCTCATATGTGTCAACTCAGGTATTCTATGTTAACGTTACTTCTATAATTTTTTTTTCCTTTATTTTTTGCGCCAATGCCCAATTCATCAGTAGAGCTTATAAATTCGTATCTACATATGAAAATCAAGAAGCAAAAACTGTCCAGAATGAAATAATTCTTCCAAAGTATCTCAGACTCACTAAGAATGAAAATAAATACCAAATGAATTGGAACGAATAAATGATTTAAATTAATACAAGCGCCAAAAATCGTACGCAATGTCTAGTCCTGTGTTTTAAAAACACGTTCATTTATATGAATTTACAATGATGGCACCTCTCAATAGGAGATAACCGATTTATTATCTATGGCTCGAAAATAAAGACATTAATAAAGACAATATTAAGTAAACTATGACGTCATCGGTCAATGTTGACGGGCTCTACCCCCCCTCCAGTTGAACCCTGATTTCTAACGTAACTTGCTAATCCAGGGTTGCCAAATCGCTACTTTCACTGTCGTTCCTGTTACTTGGACGAAATGCCTTGGTAGTAATGACACTGCGGAAACAACATAGATCTGCAGTCTGATTCTTCTCGAACGCTGAAGTTGGGACCACGAGGGCTACCAGAACTCACATACCTCTCCTGGTTGCTTAAACCGTCTCTCTGTCTTTTCTTTTCGGTCGCTTTTTCCGTCCCCTCTGTGCCTGTGCTCTTGGCGAGTGCCAACATTGCCACCCCCATGATACGTTCTGATGGCTCACAATCACACACTCGCAGTCATCTCGCAAACGGAATCTTTAGTGGTACGATTTGCTTATATTCCTGTGTAGTTTCACCCACGTCACTTTCTCCTACTAATTATGATACAGGCCATAGATTGCGCCCGTTTCAAAGAAGAACCAGGAAATCCGACAGAGGTAGCCTAGTGTGTAAACCGAATGTTATCTGTATCGGAGCAACCACGGCAACGCAAGGAAGCAGAAGGCGCCCTGTGATAGTGGACGACGGATGGAACGATTAAGGTTTGAGGCAGGACGCGCAAGATCGCGTGTTTCTTTGAATCGAATGAGGAAGTTCCTTAAACGAGGGAAGCCACTGGAACCGCTACTCGCAAAGGTCACCGGCCGTCCGCCACAGATAAGCGCCTCGTTATCTGCATGTTCTGCAACACTCGTTACTGGCCGTTCTTGTGCCACCAGAGCCACCATCCAAAGGTTGCATTACTTTCCGTCATTCTAAGTAAGGCTGTCCTCAACCCGAAGGTTGGTTTACATACCGCAGTGCTTTACTAGACACGACCCCACTGGAAGTTACAATTTCTTAGAGGGTGGATCGGATACTGTACTACTGAATTAAGTAGTGTACCGGATACTACAACATTGCTTGTCGTATATCGGGTACTGCAATAGAGGTTTGCACACTCAAATCTCAGCAGATAATATCCAGAGACGAAGAAATAATCTTCAGAGTGCTATATCAGGCGCCGGCCGGTGTGGTTGAGCGGTTCTAGGCGCTACAGTCTGGAACCGCGCGACCGCTACGGTCGCAGGTTCGAATCCTGCCTCGGGCATGGATGTGTGTGATGTCCTTAGGTTTAAGTAGTTCTAAGTTCTAGGGGAACGATGACTTTTTTTTTTTTTTTTTTTGCTGTATCAGGTATTCATATATACAGATATACAGGGTGTACCATAGATCGTGACCGGGCCAAATATCTCATGAAATAAGCGTCAAACGAAAAAACTACAAAGAACGAAACTTGTCTAGCTTGAAGAGCGAAACCAGATGGCGCTATGGTTGGCCCGCTAGATGCCGCTACCATAGGTCAAACGGATATCAACTGCGGTTTTTTTAAAAAAATTGGAACCCATATTTTTTATTAAATATTCGTGTAGTACGTAAAGAAATATGAATGTTTTAGTTGGAGCACAGTTTTCGCTTTGTGATAGATGGCGCTGCAATAGCCACAAACATATGGCTCACAATTTTAGACGAACAGTTGGTAACAGGTAGGTTTTTTAAATTAAAATGCGAAACGTAAATACGTTTGAACATTTTATTTCGGTTGTTCCAATGTGATACATATACCTTTGTGAGCTTATCATTTCTGAGAACGCATACTTTTACAACGTGATTACCTATAAATACCACATTAATGCAATAAATGCTCAAAATGATGTCCGTCAACCTCAATGCATTTGGCAATACGTGTAACGACATTCCTCTCAACAGCGAGTAGTTCGGCTTCCGTAATGTTCGCACATGCATTGAAAATGCGCTGACGCATGTTGTAAGGCGTTGTCGGTGGATCACGATAGCAAATATCCTTCAAATCCAGGGACGTCAGATTTGGTGAACGTGCGGGTCATGGTATGGTGCTTCGGCGACCAATCCACCTGTCATGGTGGAGGTATGTGCCGAACATCCATCATGTTGGAAGTACATCGCCAGTCTGTCATGCAGTGAAACATCTTGTAGTAACATCGGTAGACCATTACGTAGGAAATCAGCATACATTGCACCATTTAGATTGCCATCGATAAAATGGCAGCCAATTATCCTTCCTCCCATAATGCCGCACCATACATTAACCCGCCAAGGTCGCTGATGTTCCACTTGTCGCAGCCGTCGTGGATTTTCCGTTGCCCAATAGTGCATATTATGTCGGTTTACGTTACCGCTGTTGGTGAATGACGCTTCGTCGCTAAATAGAACGCGTGCAAAAAATTTGTCATCGTCCCGTAATTTCTCTTGTGCCCAGTGGCAGAACTGTATACGACGGTCAAAGTCGTCGCCATGAAATTCCTGGTGCATATAAATATGGTAAGGGTGCAATCGATGTCGATGCAGCATTCTCAACACCGACGTTTTCGAGATTCCCGATTCTCGCGCAATTTGTCTGCTACTGATGTGCGGATTACCCGCGACAGCAGCTACACCACCTACTTGGGCATCATCATTTGTTGACGTCGTGGCTGACGTTTCGCATGTGGCTGAACACTTCGTGTTTCCTTAAATAACGTAACTATCCGGCGAACGGTCCGGACACTTGGATGATGTCGTCCAGGATACCGAGCAGCATACATAGCACACGCCCGCTGGACATTTTGATCACAATAGCCATACATCAATACGATATCGACCTTTTCCGCAATTGGTAAACTGTCCATTTTAACACGGGTAATGTATCACGAAGCAAATACCGTCCGCACTGTCGGAATGCCACGTGATACCACGTACTTATACGTTTGTGACTATTACAGTGTCATCTATCACAAAGCGAAAAAAGTGGTCCAACTAAAACATTCATATTTCTTTACGTACTACACGAATATGTAATAAAAAATGGGGGTTCCTATTTTAAAAAACGCTGTTGATATCATACAATGAAGGCTTTCACGACCGGATGGTACTGTTGTTGATAATTCTTCCGGGTTATATGGCTGTGGTCCATGGAATTCTTCTATTCCTAACGTTTCGTCCAACGTAGTATTGGACGAAACGTTAGAAATGGAAGAATTCCATGGACCACGGCCATATATCCCGGAAGAATTATCAACAACAGCAGTTGATATCC
Source organism: Schistocerca nitens (assembly GCF_023898315.1). Lineage (NCBI taxonomy): Eukaryota > Metazoa > Arthropoda > Insecta > Orthoptera > Acrididae > Schistocerca > Schistocerca nitens. The sequence continues at coordinate 978,448,783 of NC_064615.1, read as the reverse complement.
GTTTGAAATATGGCAGCGCCATCTAGCGGGCCAGCCATAGCGCCATCTGGTTTCCTCCTTCAAGCTAGACGAGTTTCGTTCTTTGTAGTTTTTTCGTTTGATGCTTATTTCGTGAGATATTTTTTCCCGGTCACTATCAATGGACCACGCTGTACGTAATTTTATAGCGTTCAGTCTACAATCACACGGATTAATGAAGAAAAAGAAGGTTTCTGACGAACAGTAATTACAAATATGTTTGAGACATCTACATACCTAGAGAAGCAATTTAACTGTAACTTATGATTGATTTGCTTTTTACAACGACGACATCTTGTGTAAAAATCCGAAAAGTCAACCAAACTTTTAAAGAATAATCAGATTGGTACATAATCAGACGAAACATTTAGCTTGACAAGTCGCATATTTGTAAAAACTTATTACCTTTCTATTGTTTTCTGATCACTGGATAGATTGAGCCTGGAGCAAACGCAATAAACTTTAAATCGTGTTGAAACTATTGAGTTGGGATAAAATCGAAGTATTAAGTACTTAAACTGCGTCTCAAATCGAAATTCTTAAACATATGTAATTCTCACAAATATTGTTACTGATAGAATATTTAGGTCGTTGTTGCAATGGAACAATGTATACTACCTGAAATGCCATGTGACGAGAAAAGGAAACGCTAAAAGTAATTTTGGTTTGGTATCACAAAAATTGGCGTAGTCTAGTTCTTTAAACTGTTGATAACAGTAACGCTGGATTGTATTTTTCTAGTGTATGATCTTTTGAAGGAAGTGGAAATATTATATTAAAATTTCATGTATCTGTTTAACATTAAACATAAATTTTGACTAGTATTAATGGCCTCAATTAATAGGTTGAAATGTAAAAGTTGCAGTGAATCTGGAGCTGGTACAACGTTTGCCTGCCGGAGTGGCCGAGCGGTTCTAGGCGCTACAGTCTGGAAACGCGCGACCTCTACGGTCGCAGGTTCGAATCTTGCCTCGGGCATGGATGTGTGTGATGTCCTTAGGCTAGTTAGGTTTAAGTAGTTCTACGTTCTAGGGGACTTATTTATTTATTTAACCTGGCAAGATTAGGGCCATCAGGCCCTCTCTTACATCTAACCAGGCATTCTACTTATTTTACATTCATATGTTTTAGTAGGCATGTCAAACTACATCTAGTACAAAAAGTGAAATAAACAATTAGAAACGTACACCTGGAAAAATACATACATATAGAGTTTATATTCTTAGATCATAAGTACTGTTATAATTAGACATTATTGAAGCGACAGATTTTAGATAGGAGTGCTGGCAGCAGGGAGTATGAGGGAGACTCATGGTGACGGGAGGAGAAGAATAGAGAGACATGATGAAACATAATTAAGCCGGCCGGTGTGACCGTGCGGTTCTAGGCGCTTCAGTCTGGAACCGCGCTGCTGCTACGGTCGCAGGTTCGAATCCTGCCTCGGGCATGGATGTGTGTGATGTCCTTATATTAGTTAGGTTTAAGTAGTTCAAAGTTCTAGGGGACTGATGACCACAGATGTTAAGTCCCATAGCGCTCAGAGCCATTTAAACCATAATTAAGGAAATATAAAGGAAAAGAAGATTGCGTGGCTAATAGAGATAGATGAAGAGGAAGGCATCTCAGGAGCAAGATAGGAGACGCTAGCGTTGCTATTTGACAGATGAGAGGATTGCCCTTGTACACTAATTTTGTGGAGAACTTTATGAGGATGATAGTAGGAAATGCTTCAACTTCTTCTTAAAAGCAGCAGGAGACTGAATTTTGCGCAAGGTAAGGGGCAGTTTGTTCCAGAGGCGGACAGTGGAAACTGAGAAGGAGTTTGCAAAAGTTTTTGTTTTGTGAGTGGGCACAGTTAGGATACCAAATAAGAGTGACCTCGTGTTTCGATTATGATGGCATGACAGGTTTTTAATCTCTGAAGCAAGGTACTGGGGTGCTTGCGCGACGAGGAGTCGGTGAAGTAGACATAGAGTGTGGTAGTCACGCAATTTGTTCGGCCGCAGCCACCCTAGCTCGGTGTATGAAGCACTAACATGATCATATCGGCGAATGTTGCAGGTGTAACGCACACAGGCATTCATAGTTAGCTCTAGCCGTCTTTTGTTTTCACTACTCATGCCTTGTTGAATCACATCACAATAGTGGAGGTTCGGTAGAACGAGTGCTTGCACGAGCTGGCGTTTCAAGTCCTGTAGTCCTGTGGAAACATGTTCCGAAACTTTTTGAGAGCATAGAGACAAGCAGACGTCTTTCGGCATACTGCGACTGTATTCTCCGCCCAGTTGAGATGCTCATCCAAAGTTATACCCGAGTTCTTCACTGTTTTCTGATATGGTATTGGAGTACCGTCGAGCAGAATAGGAGGTAGCCGTTCGCGAAAATCTGAACTTATTAATTTCTGATGGGCTATTAAGATTACTTGCGTCTTTTTTGCATTTAGTTTAAGCCCCAGGTTTTTCGCCCATGTCACTACTGAAGACAGATCATCATTCATCTGAGCGATTGCAGTGTTTACATCTTCAGGTCTGACGCTTAGGTAGAGCTGGAGGTCGTCGGCATAGAAATGATATTTACAGGAGGACAGAACCGACGAAATATCGTTGACATATAAAGAAAACAAAAGTGGTCCTAAGACTAATCCTTGTGGCACTCCCGAGGAAACATGTTTCCAGGAAGATTTTTCATTTACGCGGACAACACATTGCTGTCTGTCTTTTAAGTAGCTTTCAAACCATCTCATTGCACTATCAGAGAAATTAAGCTGTTGCATTTTTCTGAGCAATATGTCAAAGTTAACAGTGTCAAGAGCTTTGCTGGAGTCCAGTAGCGTCAATATGGTTGCCTTTCGATTGTCGATGGCGTATTTCAGGTCATCAGTTACTTTAATTAGAACAGTGTTTGTGCTGTGATGTTTACGGAAACCGGATTGACATTTGTCATATAGGCTGAATTCATGCAAGTGTTCAGTGATTTGGTCATGAACAATATATTCAAGTGCTTTGGAAACAGCAGGCAGTATGCTAATCGGTAATCACTAGGCAGTTGCGGGTTTTCGATCTTAGGGATGGGTCGAATTACGCTTCTTTTCCATGCAGTGGGGTATATTCCGTTCACGAGGGAAAAATTAAATATGTCAGTTAAGACAGGTACTAAGATATCGGCAACATTCTTAATCATGGTTATACCGATACTGTCGTTGCCTATTGCATCAGAAGAGATTCTCATTATTGCTTTTCTTGCCGTATTTGTTGTTACATGTTTTAGATGGAAGGTATCGTTGTTAGTTATCCTGTTTGGGGATTCTTGTGGACGGTAATTATCAGCCGTGCTGGTATTCAGAGGCGCAGAGAAGAATTCATTTAATTTGTTAGGTGACACATGAAAAGTAGTTTCCGATTTTGCCTTTCCGACCCCCAAGCTACGGAGATTCTTCCATAGAGTCGTGGGCGTCAGATCGCTGCATACAAGGGAGCGAGCGTGCCTGATTTTAGCATTGCGAATGCATTGTTTCACTCTGTTCCGTAGCTTTCTATATTCTTCGAAACGCTCGGGTTTCGGATCTGCCTTGAAACGCCTGTGGGCAGCATCCCTATTAGTCATCATTTGACGTAATTCAGCTGTCAGCCATGAAGCAGGAGATTTTCTTACACGGATTGTGCGCACAGGTGCATGTTTGTCATAGAGGGCAGTGAGTTTATCACCAAGTTCATTAATTTTGCCGTCGATTGTAGGTTTTCTGATTATTTGATGCCATGAGATTTCTGAGCAATCGGTTGTTAGAGCGTCAAGGTCAATACGTTTCATGTTCCTACAAGTTATGTAACGCGATTTGATCCTTGGGGGCTGCACAGAGTAGGCCAGGAATACTACATCATGTGCTGAGAGGCCAGGGGCCGATGTTTGACCAACATCTCTTACTTTGTCAGTCTGTTTCGTTGCGATTACGTCTATAAGAGTATGACTGTGCGCCGTATGGTGTATAGGTTGTAATGGAAGAATGTTAATGCTATTGCAACTAAACAGTCTTCTTAGGTTTATTGCGGAGGGAGTGTCTCTTAGCAGGTCTATGTTCAAGTCACCCATTACGATGACATGTTCGTATTGACACTGAAGTGAATGTAATTCCGACTGGAAGGAACTCATTGAGCTTATTTTTGGCGGCTTGTACACGACGCCAGTCAAGAATTTCCGACTTCGTATATTTATTTCCAAATTTATGACCAAAGCAGTTAAGTCCGATAGTGCTCAGAGGCATTTGAACCATTTTGAACAACATGTTTGTCACAGAAACCAGGCAGAGGGCAGAGGGAATTGCTGGGTACTACACTGAAGAGCCAAAACATTATGATCACTGTCCACCGCCAGGCTGAATGCCTGCTGCTGCCATTGTGGGCACGTGACACAGTAAGGAAAGAACGTAAGCGGAAGAGAGATGAATGGGCAGTCATTGTAGCGAAGATATGGGCCGAAAATGCGAAAATCCACTGATATTAGCGGTTTCCACAAAGGACACGTTGTTGTGGCGCTGTGGCTGGAAACGGGGTCTCTGAAACGGCGAAGTTGGTCTCCTGTTGGCGTACTACTGTCGCGAGCATCTGTGGAAAGATGTTGAAGGATAGTGAAATAACGAGTGGGCGCAAGGTATTGGACGATCATTTCTCGTCACAAACCGTAAAGGTCGGAGAATCCCCCACTCCTGGAAATGGAAAAAAGAACACATTGACACCGGTGTGTCAGACCCACCATACTTGCTCCGGACACTGCGAGAGGGCTGTACAAGCAATGATCACACGCACGGCACAGCGGACACACCAGGAACCGCGGTGTTGGCCGTCGAATGGCGCTAGCTGCGCAGCATTTCTGCACCACCGCCGTCAGTGTCAGCCAGTTTGCCGTGGCATACGGAGCTCCATCGCAGTCTTTAACACTGGTAGCATGCCGCGACAGCGTGGACGTGAACCGTATGTGCAGTTGACGGACTTTGAGCGAGGGCGTATAGTGGGTATGCGGGAGGCCGGGTGGACGTACCGCCGAATTGCTCAACACGTGGGGCGTGAGGTCTCCACAGTACATCGATGTTGTCGCCAGTGGTCGGCGGAAGGTGCACGTGCCCGTCGACCTGGGACAGGACCACAGCGACGCACGGATGCACGCCAAGACCGTAGGATCCTACGCGGTGCTGTAGGGGACCGCACCGCCACTTCCCAGCAAATTAGGGACACTGTTGCTCCTGGGGTATCGGCGAGGACCATTCGCAACCGTCTCCATGAAGCTGGACTACGGTCCCGCACACCGTTAGGCCGTCTTCCGCTCACGCCCCAACATCGTGCAGCCCGCCTCCAGTGGTGTCGCGACAGGCGTGAATGGAGGGACGAATGGAGACGTGTCGTCTTCAGCGATGAGAGTCGCTTCTGCCTTGGTGCCAATGATGGTCGTATGCGTGTTTGGCGCCGTGCAGGTGAGCGCCACAATCAGGACTGCATACGACCGAGGCACACAGGGCCAACACCCGGCATCATGGTGTGGGGAGCGATCTCCTACACTGGCCGTACACCACTGGTGATCGTCGAGGGGACACTGAATAGTGCACGGTACATCCAAACCGTCATCGAACCCATCGTTCTACCATTCCTAGACCGGCAAGGGAACTTGCTGTTCCAACAGGACAATGCACGTCCGCATGTATCCCGTGCCACCCAACGTGCTCTAGAAGGTGTAAGTCAACTACCCTGGCCAGCAAGATCTCCGGATCTGTCCCCCGTTGAGCATGTTTGCGACTGGATGAAGCGTCGTCTCACGCGGTCTGCACGTCCAGCACGAACGCTGGTCCAACTGAGGCGCCAGGTGGAAATGGCATGGCAAGCCGTTCCACAGGACTACATCCAGCATCTCTACGATCGGCTCCATGGGAGAATAGCAGCCTGCATTGCTGCGAAAGGTGGATATACACTGTACTAGTGCCGACATTGTGCATGCTCTGTTGCCTGTGTCTATGTGCCTGTGGTTCTGTCAGTGTGATCATGTGATGTATCTGACCCCAGGAATGTGTCAATAAAGTTTCCCCTTCCTGGGACAATGAATTCACGGTGTTCTTATTTCAATTTCCAGGAGTGTATTTATGGCAATTAAAACCACTACACAAGTTTCTGCATGGCTGAGACCTGCAAGACATTAATTCGTAGCTCAACTTCGTCGAGAACATCGAGAACAAACCTAAGTGTTACGTGTCTGCGTGGTTTGTTGAACAGAAACGGAGTTTGAAATGCCGAATGCATGTCAGGCATGACGGAATATGTTACATCAGCCGAGAATTCGAGCAGGTGGTCATAAAGCGCACCTCTGGCCATTAAAACTGCAACACTATGAAGATGGGATGCAACAAACGGTCATGAAGTGCTTCAATATCGAAATGACTAGCATTTCAGTGCAACTCAAGAAAGTAGTTGGGAGAACTGGCACTAAAATTATTGATGTAATAGAAATCACGCAGTGGATTTCTCCTTCAGAATCTGCAGTTGAATACTTTTTGTTTGCGAGCAGGTTATTTGTTTTATGTATTCCAGTCTCAGTCTTGCGGTACAGCTCCTCTCTACAGTCCCCCGGCCCCCTTCAGCTTCTTTTAGTACCATGATGCCGTAATACATGTCGTGTCATGGTGTCTCTTCTGCTTCTCACTGTTTATCACAAGGGATGTAAGTGCAGATGTTTTCACTGCCGACTGAAAGCAGTGAATTGAACAACAGCACATCAGTATTCACTTTATTTGCAAACTAATAATTATTGCTATTACGAGCAATATGTTTTTAGGTTGGTTAGTGCCTCTAAATACCGGCTGCAAGAGCAAGCCATTAACGCTTTTTTCCCTTCTGCAGCAGGTCAGGTGTTGAAGTGTCGACGGCTGGACACCAAAGGGTTACTCTGTACTGACAGGCGTAGTCCACTTAGAGGTGTAGTTATGACTGCGCAGAAAACATCTGGCAGTAAACCTGTGATGTGTGCAGGAAGACTGTTAGATGCAGAGAAAAAACAATTAGTACACTGAAGCGAGTACATACACTACTAGCCATTAAAATTGCTACACCAAGAAGAAATGCAGATCATAAACGGGTATTCATTGGACAATTATATTATACTAGAACTGACACAAAATCTGGGTGCATAGATCCTGAGACATCAGTACCCAGAACAACCACGTCTGGCCGTAATAACGACCTTGATACGCCTGGGTATTGAGTCAAACAAGTTTGGATGGCGTGTACAGGTACAGCTGCCCATGCAGCTTCAACACGATACCACAGTTCATCAAGAGTAGTGACTGGCGTATTGTGACGAACCAGTTGCTCGGCCACCATTGATCAGACGTTTTCAATTGGTGAGAGATCTAGAGAATGTGCTGGCCAGGGCAGCAGTCGAACATTTTCTGTATCCAGAATGGCCCGTACAGGACCTGCAACATGCGGTCGTGCATTATCCCGCTGAAATGTAGGATTTCGCAAGGATCGAATGAATGGTAGAGCCACGGGTCGTAACACGTCTGAAATTGTAGCGTCCACTGTTGAAAGTGCCGTCAATGCGAATAAGAGGTGACCGAGACGTGTAACCACATACCATCACGACGGGTGATACGCCAGCATGGCGATGACGAATACATGCTTCCAGTGTGCGTTCACCGCGATGTCACCAAAAACGGATGCGACCATCATGATGCTGTAAACAGAACCTGGATTCATCCGAAAAAATGACGTTTTGCCATTCGTGCACCCTGGTTCAAATGGTTCAAATGGCTCTGAGCACTATGGGACTCAACTTCGGAGATCATTAGTCCCCTAGAACTTAGAACTAGTTAAACCTAACTAACCTAAGGACATCACACACATCCATGGCCGAGGCTGGATTCGAACCTGCGACCGTAGCGCTCCCGCGGTTCCAGACTGCAGCGCCTAGAACCGCACGGCCACTTCGGCCGGCGTGCACCCTGGTTCGTCATCGAGTACACCATCGCAGGCGCTCCTGTCTGTGATGTAGCGTCAAGGGTAACCGCAGCCATGGTCTCCGAGCTGATAGTCCATGCTGGTGCAAACGTCGTCGAACTGTTCGTGCAGATGGTGGTTGTCTTGCAAACGTCCCCACCTATTGACTCAGGGGTCGAGACGTGGCTGCACGATCCGTTACAGCCATGCGGATAAGATGCCTGTCATGTCGACTGATAGTGATACGAGGTCGTTGGGATCCAGCACGGCGTTCCGTATTACCCTCCTGAAGCCACCGATTCAACATTCTGCTAACAGTCATTGGATCTCGACCAACGCGAGAAGCAATGTCGCGATACGATAAACCGCAATCGCGATAGACTACAATCCGACCTTTATCGAAGTAGGAAACGTGATGGTACGCATTTCTGCTCCTTACACGAGGCATCACAACAACGTTTCACCAGGCAACGCCGGTCAACTGCTGTTTGTGTATGAGAAATCGATTGGAAACTTTCCTCATGTAATCACGTTGTACGTGTTGCCACCGGCGCCAACCTTGTGTGAATGCTCTGAGAAGCTAATCACTTGCACATCACAGCATCTTCTACCTGTCGGTTAAATTTCGCGTCTGTAGCACGTCATCTTCGTGGTGTAGCAATTTTAATGGCCAGTGGTGTATTAAGGGAGCAATGGTCACAATATCTGCGCTTATGCTCCTACCGCCCTGTGTGTGTGTTCTCCCCGTCTCTGCGAATAACCTCCTCATTTCTTATCTGTGCAACTAATGTTCACCATCCGTCTACAGCACCATACTCCAAACACTTCGATTCTCTTCTCAGTTTCCACTAGAGTCCATGATTCACTTGTATACAATGCTGTGCTCTGGACGTTCATTCACAGAAATATATACCTCAAATCAAGTTGAATGTTTGATATTAGTAGACTTCATTTAACCAGGTATACACTTTTTGCCTGCGCTAGCCTGTTTATTATGTTCTCCTTATTTCCTCTGTCACGCGAGTTCCTTACTTTGCTTTCAAGATAGAGAATAGTTCCACTTCATTTACGTCGTAGTCTAGAACTCTAATGTTAACTTTACTGCTTGTCTCAGTCCTATTACTCCGCGTCACATACATTTTTCTTCGGTTTGTTCACAGTCCATATTCTGTGCTCAGTAGATTGTTTATTTCGTGCAATGTGTCCTGCAATTCTTTCTCGCTTCCAGTGAGGATAGCAATATCATCTGCAAATTTTATCGTTGATACTCTTTCGCCCTGAATTTTAATCCCACTGCTGAATCTATCTCTTGATTCCGTCATTAGATCTTCGAGGTACAGATTGAACAGAAGGGAAGAAAGACTGGATCCTTTCTCACACACCCTATTTTTTGAACTGGACGCTTCGTTATTGGTCTTCCATTTTTATTGTGCCCTCTTGGTCCGTATACATACTGTGTATTATCCGTCTTTCCCTATAGGTTACATCAACTTTTCTAAAAATTTCAATCATCTAGCACCATTTAAGACTGTCAAACGTTTTCTTTATGTCTACAAACCCTCGAAGGTTTCTTGGTTTTCCTCTGTCTTACATTATCAACTGGAACGTCAGAACTGGCCCTCTAGTGCCTTTAGCTCTCCTAGTGTGAAACCAATCGTCATCTGATAGATCTTCAATTTTCTATTCCATTGTTTTGTGTACTATTTTTGTTACCAACTTTTATGCATGTGTTGTTAAGTTGATTGTGCGATAGTTTGCCCACTTATCTGCCCTTTCTATCTTTGACATTGTGTGGATGATATTTATCTGAGCCTGATAGGATGTCCCCAGTCACACACCAACCTGAATAGTCGTTTGGTTGCCACTTCTCCCAGGGTTTGCACAACCTCTGAAGGAATGTTATCTATACCTTCTGTCTTATTTGTTAACAAGTTTTCTAAAGTTCTGTTAAACTGCGACTAGAACACTGTACCACCAACGCCAGCCGCATCGACTCCCATTTGTTCTTCTATCACTTCATCCGACATTTCCTCCCCCTCGTAGAGGCCTTCAACATACTCTTGCCAACTATTCGCTCCGTCCTCTGCGTTTAATAGTGGAACTCCGTTGAATTCTTAATGTTGCCTCTTTTGGTTTTAATATCATTGACGGTTGTTCCGATTTTTATGTATATTGTATGTGTCCTTCCGACGATTATTTCTCTTTCTATTTGTTCATTCTTTCCTGCAATCATTGCCCCTTAGCTTCCCTGCAAAAAAATGGTTCAAATGGCTCTGAGCACTATGGGACTTAACATCTATGGTCATCAGTCCCCTAGAACTTATAACTACTTAAACCTAACTAACCTAAGGACATCACACAACACCCAGTCATCACGTAGCTTCCCTGCACTTCTTTATTTCATTCCTAAGTGACTTACATTATGTGTTCCTTACCATTTTTGTACTTCCTTCTTTCATCGACCAATACAGATATTTCTTCGGTAGCCTAAAGGATTCTTCGCAGTTATCTTCTTCGCTCCTACATTTATCTGTCTAACTTCCATGATTGCACTTCTCTGAGATATCCTTTGTCTTCAACTGAACCTCTACTGTAATACTGATAATCGCATTGTCCACAGCGTTAGAGAACTTTTAAAGTACATCATCATTCTCCATTACTTCAGTGTCCCACATATTTCCACACTGTTTCTTCCTGTCGATTCCCTTAAACTTCAGCCTACTCTTCAGCAATATTAAATTGTGATTTGAATCTATATCTGCGCCTATGTACGTCTTAAAATCCAATATATGATTTCGGAATCTTTGTCTAACCACGATGTAACCAAGTTGGTGCCTTCCCAGGTATATGGGGCTTTTCCAAGTATACCTCCTCCTCTTGTGATTTTTAAACAGTATATTCGCTATAATCAGTTTATTGCAGAACTCTATTAATCTTTTACCTCTCTCATTCCTTTTACCGAGCACATATTCTACTGTAACTTTTCTTCCATTCCTTCTCCTACCATAGTGTTGTGTCACCAGTGGTTATTAGATTTTTATCGCCCCTAACTTGCTAAATTACACATTCACTAATGTCATACACTTTCTGTATCTCATCATCATCTACTTGATCTATTGTTGTTGCCGTGGGTTTGCTGTCGACTCTGATTTGTTCAGATTAAGTCGGTCTCTGCCCTTTCTTCCTATTCATAACGAATCTTACTGCAGTTTTACCATTTTTTGCTGCTGTAGATATCCTGTAGTCACCTGACCAGAAATCCTTAACTTTCTTCCATTTCACTTCTCCGATGCCAACCATATCTAGATTGAACCTTTACATTTCCCTTTTTTCTATATTTCACTGCCAGTTTCAAACTACTGACATTCCACGCTCCTATACGTAGACTCTATTTGTCATGATCATCTCCTCCTTGGTTGTCCCCTCCCAGAGATCCAAATGGGGCGACTGACCCAGAATGTTTTACCAATGGAGAGATCATCATGACCCTTTTCTGCATTGCAGATCATACGTCTTGTGGGCACATATTAAGTGTATTTATCGTTGTGGTTTCCATTATCTTCTGCAGTCTCATAGAGTCTCCCACCTTTCAACGGCGCTTTACCACCCCAAGTCTAGGAGTGTACTCTGAGCCTCTTTCTGCTCATCCACACACTTTGCAAGGCAGTTAACACAATGAGAAAGACTCCTTATGCCGGAAGTCTCACTCGCTAACACGCGAATATGGAATCGATGGGTTCAGTGGCATCCTACTCAAAGTTGTGCATGATCTCAACTACCCTGTGACTAGCGCCCGAGAGGTCAGAGATTTTTTTTCTGCTTGGCTGTGCTGGAATATACAGCAACATCACATACTTTGAGTCTATAAATGAATTAGTTTTCACCAAGAGAAGTGTATACATTGACAGAGCGACGACGTCTGGAGCACTACAGACCGTCAGTACAGCGACTATGGCTTCGGCTTCCCTTTGACGAGGAAGCAGACAGAGCTGCACTGTCAGTGAGGCGTCCCAAAGGCATCACTGGGCGCAGCAGTTGCACCATGTCGACTTTTCAGAGGATTCACCGGTCTGCACGCAGCATCTCGGTATATGTACCCCCTGTGGAGGCTCCAAAAACAATGAACAGATTGCACTGGTCATTATCACAAGCCAACGTTTCAAGATTGCGTTCGTCATCGTCACAAGTGAACGTTGCCAGATTGCAATGGTCATCATCACAAGTAAACATTGCCAGATTGCGTTGGTCATCGTCATAAGCGAACTTAGCCAGACTGCATTGGTCATCATCGCAACTGAACTTTGCAAGATTGCGTTGGTCATCATCGCAAACAAACGGTGCCATATTGCACCGGTCATCGCCACAAGCGAAAGTTGCCCGATTGCATTGGTCTTCGTCACAAGTAAACTTTGCCAGATTGAACTGGTCATCGTCACAACGAACTTTGCCAGATATCATTGCTCATCATCACAGGCGTCTAGCACCTGGCCTGATGGTATGAGAGTCGTTGAGTACACTTCACTCTGGTTCGCGTAGCCGATTATATGGACAGCCGCCGCTACATTTTGACGTTTTAAGGCCACTGGTTGAGCCCTGCCTTCGAGATCTCCGTGACGTTGTCCTTAAAGAAGATAATGCAAGACCACATACTGCCCATGCTTTCCTGTTCTCCCTTGTTACATACAAAATACCCACGGTGATATATATATATATATATATATATATATATATATATATATATATATATATATATATTACTGGGATACCTGACACGGAATCCCTTCGCCGGGAAGGGTGGCCGAGCGGTTCTAGGCGCTACAGTCTGGAACAGCGCGACCGCTGCCTCGGGCATGGATGTGTGTGATGTCTTTAGGTTAGTTAGGTTTAAGTAGTTCTAAGTTCTAGTGGACCGATGACCTCAGAAGTTAAGTCCCATAGTGCTCAGAGTCACTTTAACCATTTTTTGGAAACCCTTCCCTACGTCGGAACCACGTGACTGATGATATTCGCGCAGTGGACTAAACAACGGTAACAATCAAACTGTGGCCTCAGCAGTGCCTGTAAGTTGGGTATTTTAGTATCGGAATCCTGCCCTCCTAAATTATACGCAACTCACAACAAAATTAATAAATACATGAATGGTGAGGTAGAAAAAAGCTACCGAAATGAAATGTTATTTTTCTAATTTTTAGCTTATTGTAATACAAAACATGTGAACGCACAAAAGCAGAACATTGGTCAAAAAACCAAACACGAAACATATTCGTAGCCGTGGATGATACTGACAGGTGGCAAAGTTATTAATGAGGGAATGGGAAAGGGGGGGGGGGCAAGTTAACTGGACGCCTCCTACAAAATACTAACAACAAACGCCATCTGGCTAATGTATGTGGAACTGACGGAGACTGTAAACATCTACCTCGATTGTAGATACGACATACACTGAGGTGACGAAAGTCATGGGACACCTCCTAATATCGTGTCGGACATTCTTTTGCCTGGCGTAGTGCGGTAGCTCGACGTGGCGTGGACTCAACAAGTCGTGGGAAGTCCCCTGCAGAAATACTGAGCCATGCTGCCTCTATAGCCGTCCGCGATTGCAAAAATGTTGCCGGTGCCGAATTGTGTGCATGAACTGACCTCTCGATTATGCGACTGTGGAGTAATTATAACACTGCGCCAGAACACCCTTCTACATACGACATATTCTCCCATAAGGAAAGCTTGCCGTCAGGAACGATCCACACCCCCAGCAACGAGGTCTGATGTCAACGGCGATCCTCCACTCGCACTGCGATATGATCCACGGGGCGCGGAGATCGTCCCGCCAAAGAAAAAATCAAGAATTTCACCCCATGCGACAGACAATGCTCTTCTCCTTGGAAAGATAGTTAAAGTAGGCGCCAGACTGTTGCACGCCCCAGCCGGACAAAACGCCCCGTACTGGAGGGCGAGGCACCGGTCAATGCCCCGCAACAATGCGGGCACGGGGCCTCGCAAGGACCTCAGAACTTCAAAGGCGAGGGACGCCGCCTGTCTGAATAAGGCGGGGTGGTCCCCCTTTTTGTGACAGCTCAGGAAGTCTGCGTGCCTTCCAAGAACTGCTAATCCTCGCCTCGGCTTTGACCTCGGCCGTGAGTCCCGTCGCTCAGTACAATGGACGTATTTCCCAGGCGCACTCGGCGCTACGAAAAAAATTCCATTCTATTATCAATTAAATTACCCCCAACTGTTAATCCAAGTGGGATACAAACCGTGTCATTCCATGTTATACAGGGTGTTGCAAAAAGGTACGGCCAAACTTTCAGGAAACATTCCTCACACACAAATAAAGAAAAGATGTTATGTGGACATGTGTCCGGAAACGCTTACTTTCCATGTTAGAGGTCATTCTAGTTTCGTCAGTATATTGACTTCGGTGCTTGTCTTGACATGCGACTCATTGCTCTACAGTACTAGCACCAAGCACATCACTACGTAGCATCAACAGGTCAGTGTTCATCACGAACGTGGTTTTGCAGTCAGTGCAATGTTTACAAATGCGGAGTTGGCAGATGCCCATTTGATGTATGGATTAGCAATAGCCGTGGCGCGGTACGTTTGTATCGAGACAGATTTCCAGAACGAAGGTGTCCCGACAGGAAGACGGTGGAAGGAATTGATCGGCGTCTTAGGGAGCACGGAACATTCCAGCCTATGACTCGCGACTGGGGAAGACCTAGAACGACGAGGACACCTGCAATGGACGAGGCAATTCTTCGTGCAGTTGACGATAACCCTAATGTCAGCGTCAGAGAAGTTGCTGCTGTAGAAGGTAACGTTGACCAGGTCACTGCATGGAGAGTGCTACGGGAGAACCAGTTGTTTCCGTACCATGTACAGCGTGTGCAGGCACTATCAGCAGTTGATTGGCCTCCACGGGTACACTTCTGCGAATGGTTCATCCAACAATGTGTCAATCCTCATTTCAGTGCAAATGTTCTCTTTACGGATGAGGCTTCATTCCAACGTGATCACATTGTAAATTTTCACAATCAACATGTGTGGGCTGACGAGAATCCGCACGCAATTGTGCAATCACGTCATCAACACAGATTTTCTGTGAACGTTTGGGCAGGCATTTGTTGGTGATGTCTTGATTGAGCCCCATGTTCTTCCACCTACTCTCAATGGAGCACGTTATCATGATTTCATACGGGACACTCAACCTGTGCTGCTAGAACATGTGCCTTTACAAGTACGACACAACATGTGCTTCATGCACGATGGAGCTCCTACACATTTCAGTCGAAGTGTTCGTACGCTTCTCAACAACAGATTCGGTGACCTATGGATTGGTAGAGGCGGACCAATTCCATGGCCTCCACGCTCTCCTGACCTCAACCCTCTTGACTTTCATTTATGGGGGCATTTGAAAGCTCTTGTCTACGCAACCCTGGTACCAAATGTAGAGACTCTTCGTGCTCGTATTGTGGACGGCTGTGATACAATACGCCATTCTCCAGGGCTGCATCAGCGCATCAGGGATTCCATGCGACGGAGGGTGGATGCATGTATCCTCGCTAACGGAGGACATTTTGAACATTTCCTGTAACAAAGTGTTTGAAGTCATGCTGGTACGTTCTGTTGCTGTGTGTTTCCATTCCATGATTAATGTGATTTGAAGAGAAGTAATAAAATGAGCTCTAACATGGAAAGTAAGCGTTTCCGGACACATGTCCACATGACATATTTTCTTTCTTTGTGTGTGAGGAATGTTTCCTGAAAGTTTGGCCGTACCTTTTTGTAACACCCTGTACATTAATTTAATTGCCCTCACCGGTCACTAAGTAACTGAGATGGTTCTAAAGCCTCTGTATTGATTATTTAACCCTCTGAAGACCAAGTTTTTTTACACTCGTCTGCTTCTCCGAACTGAATTACTTTGGGATTGTTGAATTACATAAGTTTTTGAAATAAAACACGCTATTGGCTACCTATTTTCTCATCAACTCATTTTATAGTATTTAATTGCTTGATATGTATTACACGGAAGCCTAAAATTTTTTGTTTAGTTAAGGTTTTAACACAGTAGTTACAGCAGCGCCAAAAACACCAAGGCCACAAGTATCTCCAGTTTTTGTTCCTCTTCCTGTGTACACCGTAATTTCTAAAATAAACCTAGTTTCAACATTTCTCAATATAAACAATTTCATTCCAAATCGGTG
The DNA here is from genome assembly GCF_023898315.1 of Schistocerca nitens. Classification (NCBI taxonomy): domain Eukaryota; kingdom Metazoa; phylum Arthropoda; class Insecta; order Orthoptera; family Acrididae; genus Schistocerca; species Schistocerca nitens. The sequence goes on along the minus strand of NC_064615.1, from coordinate 978,432,585 downwards.
CATTTTGCTTGGTGTATACTGTTCGATAACAAATCTACCTTTCCACAGACTTTGAGACTCATCAGTGCCCAAATCTCTGAATGGATTTATAATTAGCTTACATTTCACTGTCAAAAAATTTACAGTATATCTACTACTTTATAGAGCCCATTCACCCTCTCACCGTCTCCCAAAACGCCTGCAGCACTAAAATGTAACATTGGAGGAGGTGTCTGAAATCTGTACCTAGAAATTACTTTCGAAAAGAAAGGTGTTCCAGTCAGTGGGTCCGTAGACCAATAGTCTTTCATTCATTTTTAAGTGAGCCATCAGCATACAGACTGCTAAAAACTGGTACATCTCGTCTGCAGTTTTGTTTGTCCACTGCATTCCCCTGGAAGATCTTTGACACCGCCCATTAGCTACTTGGTAAAAAATTTGTTTCATTGGCAATGTACCACGTGAATTGCCTGTCCGATGTAAGCTCCAAATATTCACTCTTGCTAGTTTCCTCACGTAGTACAAAATGAGGATTCATTCCATAACTATCGCTGAAAAAGCGTAATTCTGAGCTGTAAAAACGTCGTATGTCAGCCATCTCTGCTTCCTGTTTCCCACTTTTTCCTTCATTCTCGCCTGTGAAAGGCCCTGGCTCGTGAATAATTTTGACGTTACTGAATGCATCTTCACTTTCTCTTGGTAATGCCTTGCAGTCGTCGTCGCCTTCGATAGCACTACCAGGTTCCGCATCCGAGTCTTCATTTAGCTGTACTTCTCTAATTTCGTCAACACCTGAACCTTTCAAAAGTGTCATTCTCACCAAACACGAAAACACAAGTGCAAATTCCGAATTTAGTTCCCATTGATCGAATGGGGACGCAAGCATAGTCAGATGTTCGCAACAGATGGCAGCACCATTTCGTCACAGAAGGGAAGAATAGCACCTACATGGTGGCAGATACACATGACAGAAAAGCGAAAACGTCGCCGTACGCTGCGCGACAATATGGCCGCCACCGTACCGATACGGCTGCCGTCTGCAAAGTGTTAACTAACCAAGATGCATGATAGCGAGCCCAAAGGCTTGAATACCTTTCAACAAGGGGTGTTCGACCGTTGCCTTGGTCCCACGTATCTAGACCTCTCCCACACTGAAATCATCTGGCCATGGGTTGCCGACAGAGTGGCAAGCTAGCCATTACAATTGATTGACTATGGTCTAGATTTTCCATGATGTTCTTCTAGTCGTTTTTTTACCCCGTTCTTTTTGTGGGATAGACCTACATATTACCACTACAATATGGTATCCTGTACAATCCCACTTTTTATTTTCTTTGTTTTCTTAATTTCCTGAATGTATCAACAAGGAAACTGGCGGACGAATCTTTTGCTCATAATGTGCTGAAGTAAACTTATAGATAGGCACCCCCATAAGGAATTTAACTATCATCCAAAACAAAAAATAAGTGTAACTAAAGCCGTAATTGTTAGGAGAAATAAAATATGCGAGCCAGTTCACTTACTTTCAATTGGTTTTCAAGACAAATGGTTACTGTACTTCAATAATCAGATGGAATGTACAAAAGGCCCGAGACGAGACAATTTCAAAGCTAGTGAAGACCAATGGTCCCCTATGGGGGAAGTTTTCCTTCATTTCATAAAGAAGATGACAGACCGCGTCTGAAAATTTTTGGTCAAACGTGGAATTCAAACTATTTATAACCCCTCTAGGAGAATAAAAGAACGTATTAGAAATGCAAAAGATAAATGTCATCCACTAGCGACAGCCCCTGTGTATTAAATTCCGAACAGATGTGGCCAACTGCATATTAGAACCATAAAACTGAGAATTAACAATCGCTTCTACAGACGTAAGAGAAATTGTCGCCTTGATCAAGCTGATATTCAAGCGCAACAAAACATGCCTGGGAACGTGGAGACCGTAAAGTAAGACTGCGTGCGACTAATATTTAGCCAAAACAAAACATTATCATGCGCGCATACACTATGTGATCAAAAGTATCCGGACACACCCAAAACATACGTTTTTCATATTACCTGCATTGTGCTGCCACCTATTACCAGGTACTCCATATCAGCGACTTCTGTAGTCATTAGACATCGTGAGGGAGCAGAATGGGGCGTTCCGCGGAACTCACAAACTTCGAACGTGGTCAGGTGATTGGGTGTCACTTGTGTCACACGTCTGTACGTGAGATTTCCACACTCCTAAACATCCCTAGGTGCACTGTTTTCGACGTGGAAACGTGAAGGGACACGTACAGCACAAAAGCGTACAGGCTTACCTCTGTTGACTGACAGACACCGCCGACAGTTGAAGAGGGTCGTAATGTGTAATAGGCAGACATCTATCCACACCATCACACGGGAATTCCGAACTGCATCAGAATCTACTGCAAGTACTATGATAGGCGCTTGAGTCCGGAACCGCGCTGCTGCTGTGGTCGCAGGTTCGAATCCTCCCTCGGGCATGGGTGTGTGTGATGTCCTTAGGTAGGTTAGGTTTAAGTAGTTCTAAGTTCTAGGGGACTGATGACCTCAGATGTTAAGTCCCATAGTGCTCAGAGCCATTTGAAGCATCTGAACTTGGCCTAAAGAGAAACAGCAGGCCCCACTGCGCGGACGAGGTCGGTAGGCCGCGAGAGTTGCGCCGGAACTAAACGCGGCGAGCAGCTGTGTACCGAGCATCGCTGATCGTCAAGCGGATGCGCGCATGGGAATATAAATACATAAAAGTAGCTACCTTTACTTATTAAACTGATAGTTCGGTAATTTTCACATCTGTCAACACCTGCTTTCTTTGGGATTGGAATTATTATATTCTTCTTGAAGTCCGAGGGTATTTCGCCTGTCTCATACATCTTGCTCACCAGATGGTAGAGTTTTGTCAGGATGGCTCTCACAAGGCTGTCAGTAGTTCTAATGGAATGTTGTCTACTACCGGGACCTTGTTTCGACTTAAGTCTCTCAGTGCTCTGTCAAACTCTTCACGCAGTATCGTATCTCCCATTTCATCTTCATCTACATCCTCTTCCATTTCCATAATATCGTCCTCAAGAACATATCCCCTGTATAGACCCTCTATATACTCCTTCCACCTTTCTGTTTTCCCTTCGTTGCTTAGAACTGGGTTTCCATCTGAGCTCTTGATATTCATACAAGTGGTTCTCTTTTCTCCAAAGGTCTCTTTAATTTTCCTGTAAGCAGTATCTATCTTACCCCTAGTGATATGCGCCTCTACATCCTTACATTTGTCCTCTAGCCATCCCTGCTTAGCCATTTTGCACTTCCTGTCGATCTCATTTTTGAGACGTTTGTATTCGTTTTTGCCTGCTTCACTTACTGCATTTTTGTATTTTCTCCTTTCATCAATTAAATTCAGTATCTCTTTTGTTACCCAAGGATTTTAGACAAGAATAGAAGCTTTCGAAATGTGGTGCTACAGAAGAATGCTGAAGATTAGATGGGTAGATCACATAACTAATGAGGAGGTATTGAATAGAATTGGGGAGAAGAGGAGTTTGTGGCACAACTTGACTAGAAGAAGGGATCGGTTGGTAGGACATGTTCTGAGGCATCAAGGGATCACCAATTTAGTACTGCAGGGCAACGTGGAGGGTAAAAATCGTAGAGGGAGACCAAGAGATGAATACACTAAGCAGATTCAAAAGGATGTAGGCTGCAGTAGGTACTGGGAGATGAAGAAGCTTGCACAGGATAGAGTAGCATGGAGAGCTGCATCAAACCAGCCTCAGTACTGAAGACCACGACGACGACGAGCTATCTTTACATTAGGAATTGGATTAATATAAAACCCTAATGGCGCCTAGAACCGCTCGGCCACTCCGGCCGGCGTAATAAGTAGAAGAACTTACTTCTGAGGAGAACGATACCCCTAAAACAGATTCGGAGCCCGTAAGAAAAACTAGCTATTACTCGGCCAACTATTTCTCAGTTTTGAATACATTGCTCAAACTTCGTCTGGTTAATTAACAAACGTATGTGTGACTATTTACAGGAATGATCTGTAATATCGTGAAGTTTACATCAGTATGACTAAGCATCAATAAAGGCAACAGCGCCTAAAAACTTAAAAGTTGGTGAATTTGAATTAACATAGCATTAGTAGCAATAATGAAATGGCTCTGAGCACTATGCGACTTAACTTCTGAGGTCATCAGTCGCCTAGAACTTAGAACTAATTAAACCTAACTAACCTAAGGACAGCCGGACGCTGGTGGCCGAGCGGTTCTGGCGCTACAGTCTGGAACCGCGCGACCATTACGGTCGCAGGTTCGAATCCTGCCTCGGGCATGGATGTGTGTGTTGTCCTTAGGTTAGTTAGATTTAAGTAGTTCTAAGTTCTAGGGGACTTATGACCTCAGCAGTTGAGTCCCATAGTGCTCAGAGCCATTTGAATTTTTTTAACCTAAGGACATCACACACATCCATGCCCGAGGCAGGATTCGAACCTGCGACCGTAGCAGTCCCGTGGTTCCGGACTGAGCGCCTAGAACCGCTAGACCACCGCGGCCGGCAATAATGAAGATAGCATTGAAAAAAATTGCGTTGGGTGCTTCGAAACTGGGTGAGCCTGGCAGAACATACAGGTAGTAACCTAACATGATGTAACACGTAAATCGTGGTACTTACCCTCACTGTAATGCAGGATTTGTTTACATCTGATGACAGATGATGCTGGTACAGACACGTTTCGGAGCACACTGTTCATAGCACAATGTTGAAAATGGCGCTCCACAGCAGACTACCTCTAAGTATTCTCACGCTAATCCAACGACATCGTAAAATTACGATCGTAGTGGGCACGGTATCCTCGTGGCTGGTCCGTGTAAACGTATCCTCTGGACGGATGAATCACTTTTCTTATTACAACAGTTCGTGTTCGAATACGCCGTCATCCATGCAAATAGCTACTCGAACCATGCACCGCGCCACAGACGCTGGTCAGTGGGTGTAGCATTAGGTTATAGGAGACATTCATCTAAGGACCATTGGATCTGTGGTAGTAATCGAACGAACCACGATATTTGTATATTACGTGAACATTGATACGGATCATCTCCGTCCTTCGTGCTTGATGTCGTCCCCGACAGAGATGGCATCTTCCAGTAGGACACGCCCCGCGCCACAACGCCAGTATCTGGTGCCACATACTTCCCGAAACCTGCCAAGGACTTATCGACTCCATGTCATCCGGAGCTCTTGCTGTACTGTGTTAAAATGTGAACCAACATGCTATTAACCAGGTTGTCTTAAAGTTTTGGCTCACTGGCAGCTGTAAACTTGTGTACACTCTTGGGAGCCGAGCGGCTCATGAACCTCTCGTCAGCACGTTACTCTCCAATGTGTACGTGTGCCCAGCGGCTGGATCCAACTGCTGTCGGTTTTCCGGCGAGCGCAAAGGGGCTCTCCGGCTCAGTGGGACGGTATTGTTGCTCGCTGATGGGCGTCCACGCTCTGGCGAGCAATGTGGCGCACAGAACGCTTAGGAGAGCTTCTTCGTGTCAGTTCTTTCTCTGAGTGACTCATAAACTAATCGTGAACTTATTGCTCACAAGTGTACACGCAACTTGAGGGGCTACTACATGCCGAAAATAACTGTTTTTATCATCGTCGGCTGTTTAATACGGGCTGTAGCGACGTGATTGTTAGAATAACTGCATTTCATTTGATTTCTAACCCCCCGCCCAACTTATCTTTGTGTACAAGGTGTCTCTGAAAAGTTCTGTGAATGGTCCCAGAGAATAAAGGAAACAAGAGTTCCCAACAAAATACCTTTACGGGCCTTTAAAGTAACCACCGTTAGATACAATACGTTTGTGACAACGGTCGTAAAGCTGTTGGAAAATGTCAACAAATCTCTATATATACGAGAGATTTTCCGTAAGTCATGACAATTAATGGGAGATCGCGCGAACGTGTCACATCACCATAATCAATGTAAATACAGTCCAAAGCCGCGGCAAACATTACCGAAATCAACCGACAGATTACGACCGATTTCGAGGATGGCTCGGTAGTAGCGATGGCCGTGCTACATGAAAAATTCTAAATTTGTGGTAAGATCTTATGGGACCAAACTACTTAGGTCATCGGTCCCTAAGCTTACACACTACTTAATCTAACTTAGGCTATGGACAACACATACCCATGACCGAGGGAGGACTCGAACCTCCGACAGGGGGAACCGCGCGGACCGTGACAAGACGCTCAAGACCGCGCGGCTACCCCGCGCGGCAACGTGCTACAAGTTGGATCCTTCCCCACCCATCCTACTCACCAGGCCTCAGTCCATGCGACTTTGACCTCATTCCACAACTGAGGAAACCATTGCGTGGTGGTGATGGTTAGTGTTTAACGTCCCGAAGGCAACGAGGTCATTAGAGACGGAGCGCAAGCTCGGGTTAGAGAAGGATGGGGAAGGAATTCGGCCGTGCCCTTTCAATGGAACCATCCCGGCATTTGCCTGAAACGATTTAGGGAAATCACGGAAAACCTAAATCAGGATGGCTGGAGACGGGACTGAACCGTCGTCCTCCCGAATGCGAGTCCAGTGTGCTAACCACTGAAACCATTGCGTGAGAGGCGCTTTGCAAACAGGGCGAATGTCCTCAAAATGGCTCTCAGCACTATGGGACTTAACATCTATGGTCATCAGTCCCCTAGAGCTTAGAACTACTTAAACCTAACTAACCTAAGGACAGCACACAACACCCAGTCATCACGAGGCAGAGAAAATCTCTGACCCCGCCGGGAATCGAACCCGGGAACCCGGGCGCGGGAAGCGAGAACGCTACCGTACGGCCACGAGCTGCGGACGAACGTCCTCCCAACATTTCGGCGATATGGCACATATTGATGACAATGCCATTGCATTCAACGGCTGACCCATCGTTGGAAATGTTGTACGTGTGCGCTGGGGGACTATTTTGAAGCACAGCAGTTGATTTTGATTCATTTTTGTTCCATTTGTACTCGTGCACAGTAAATTTACTCAGAGATCCAATGAGTGTGCCTCATTTCACCCTCTGCCGCGACCTCCTGTACTGGAATCCTATTTTACGATGGCATTCAGATACACCTTGCTGTACCAGTTTAATGCACATCGTGGTATTCCCATGTTGTCTCATTATCGTCTGGGTGTATGTCCGTTATTTCTGACATATCCCCCATTATAACGTTTATCGTAAATGTGATCTGTGGAGCCGGCCGCGGTGGTCTAGCGGTTCTAGGCGCGCAGTCCGGAACCGCGCGACTGCTACGGTCGCAGGTTCGAATCGTGCCTCGGGCATGGATGTGTGTGATGTCCTTAGGTTAGTTAGGTTTAAGTAGTTCTAAGTTCTAGGGGACTGATGACCTCAGGAGTTAAGTCCCATAGTGCTCAGAGCCATTTGAACTAACAAACAAGCGTAAGGTATCCTCAAACTGAATGCGGCCCCCGCTTAGATGAAATAGTCGAAGTAATCGCTACGCGACTCTGGCGCCATTTATTGCAGTGTACACCCTGTGGCAATCTGACAGTATATTTCATACAGGCCCAGAGTTTCCTGTTTCCTCCTACTGTTCTCATATTTCTGAATTTCTGTCGCAATACAGTTGTTTCACAAGCATCCTCAACCGTCCCCGTATTTGTCAGTTCAGACATTTTCCTTCAGTCAGTCTTCCACTGAGTAACAGGCTGTGTTGCCTCGTCTCCCCCATTTCATGTGATGGCACACCTCGTTGTCCGTACGTCAGAGGCATCACTTTCCCTCCAGCCGGAAACTACTTCTGTCAACACGTTGCCGTCTTCTCCCTTGACGGAAGATAGACGAGTACACCATGTGTATGTAAATGCAATACGCTGTGTTATGTGTAATTTCCTGTTTTAACTGTATGGGCCTGAAACTGGAAATTGGGAACCAACCCAGAATTAGTCACAATGGATTTAGCCGTCAATTGAAGGGATCGGCGGAAGAATGGATTAGTGTGATGACGGCATTTCTTGTATAGTCGAATGCACAACACGCTAATAACAAGTACATCCGGTTGTACTGCTAGAAAGAACTGCTTACAGTATAACCTGTTTTGTCATATTGTATTTATGTTCTTGGATTAGAATGTTCTTCAGTTTAATAAGAGCGTTTCAGGTCAACAGATTATGACGATGTGTAATGCCTAGTGCCTGATACACAATGAACAAAATAATAATTTGATATTGGTATATATAGTCTTATGGAACCTCAATTGTTAGGCGTATCTTGTTATAGTTCACCCTTTTTTTATCTGAAGATAACTCGCCAGTGAACTGAAAATGCCGGCCGGTATTGCCGAGCGGTTCTAGGCGCTTCAGTCTGGAACCGCGCGACCGCTACGGTCGCAGGTTCGAATCCTGCCTCGGGCATGGGTGTTTGTGATGTCCTTAGGTTAGTTAGGTTTAAGTAGTTCTAAATTCTAGGGGACTGATGACCTCAGATGTTAAGTCCCATAGTTCTCAGAGCCATTTGAACCATTTTTTGAACTGAAAATAATCATCAATAAAGACATTTTCACTATCTTGACCTAGGATTTTTAATCCATACAAATCACTTGTCTCCCTATTTGACAATGCCAAATAACAGCAAAATAACCTTACTCAGCTGTAAGTTAGCACTTCCTCCCGTCGACCACTTCAGTTGCACTCATTTCGAAGCTGGGTGGGTTACGAAAGTAGCGCCCACGAAAGTGTGATAAGAATTTGGAAGAGAGTTAAAAATTTCTCTGCGTAGCAGTGAAACACATTTTTTTTTGTTTGGTTTTTGTAGGTGAAAAGTGACTGTATTTTTCGGTGCAATATCCTCTGAAATCAAAGCAATCTGACCTATATTTTTTCCACTCAATGGATTTCATTTCTAAATTGCAGTTCTAGGCGGTTTGCGCTTTTGTAACCTTACCATGGGTATAAAAAATGTTTTCCACCCCAAAGTTTATTTAGATGTGGAAATGACGGAAGCGAGAGAGTGAGAAAGAACTGCAGGATCTGTTGGACTGAATGGAAAATCTTACGAGCACACATTGCAAATTGAGAATAAAGTGTAGAAAGATGAAAGTAAAGAAGAGTAGCAGAAATGAGATTAGTAATAGACGAAGTGTAGTTTTTCTTCTAATTTGGAAGTAAAATAACACATGGCGGACGAGACAAGGAGGAAGTAAGAAGCAGACTAGCACAGGCAAAGAAGGCGTTCCTGGCCAAATGACCTCTGCTAGTATCAAACACTGGCCTTAATTTGAGGAAGAAATTTATGAAAATGTGTGTCTGGAACACGGTATTGTGTGGAAGTCAAACATGGACTGTGGGAATGCCGGAACAGAAACGAATCGAAGCGTTTGAAATGTGGTGCTATAGACGAAAGTTGAAAATTGGGTGGATTGATAAGTTAAAGAATGTGGAGTTCTCCGCAGAATCCGTGAGGAGAGAAGTTTGTGGGAAACATTGACAAGAAGAACGGACAGGATAGGATTGTGTTATGGCATCAAGGAATAATTTTCATGGTACCTGAGGTACTTGTAAAGGATGAAAACTGCAGGGAAATACAGACTTTGGAATATTAAACCAGTCAGAAGGCTATGATCCCCCCCTCCTCCCCTCCCCCCTCCCAACCCCCGCCCCCAATAAGAAAAGTATCAAATCTCGTAAATTCGTACTGTAATTGTTGCAGTCTTTCAGTTCTATCTGTTCTTTAGCGGGCAGGTACAGTATCCTGAAGAAGAACTTATATTTACCTTAGCCGGCCGAAGTGGCCGTGCGGTTCTAGGCGCTGCAGTCTGGAACCGCGAGATCGCTACGGTCGCAGGTTCGAATCCTGCCTCGGGCATGGATGTTTGTGATGTCCTTAGGTTAGTTAGGTTTAACTAGTTCTAAGTTCTAGGGGACTAATGACCTGAAAAGTTGAGTCCCATAGTGCTCAGAGCCATTTGAACCATATATTTACCTTACTAGTACTCTAGCCGTTCAAACATGATTGGCACTATAATTTTTGTGTTCACAGGAACCGTTTACTGAACAAACGAATACAGATTATAATACAGGGTTTTCCGCCAATTTTGCCATCGTTCTGGCAGCTTCCGTATTTGCGTAGCAAACCGTTCTTTTGGGATATCCCGGCGCCATTGGGGGCAGCTGTATGAAGCTCATCATTGGTAATGAAATTTTTACCCCGCATGATTTCTTTCATTGCGTCGAATAGGGCATAGTCGCTAGGAACCAGATCCCCACATTGTGGAGTCTCGTCGAAGAATCATAACACGTCAGCGGTGCCAAAACGCTCAAAGGCACTCCGATGCATCTGCACTATACTGTTCACACGCTTCTGTTTATGTGCACACATCTTCCTCATCTTCAGATCTAATTGTTGCTGGTGTGGAACGTTTCCCGTGATGGACTTGTTACCCTCTCTAGTTCATCAAATGTGATTCGCCTGCGCCCCATTATCAAGTCACTGACACGCTGGCCGCTGTTTGGATTGCGTGTAACTGCTGGACGCCCAGCGATTTTGTGTTTTTCGGCACAGACCCTGCCGTTTCTGAACTCCGATACCCAACGAAATATGCATCAGTGACCTTATGCTGTTTCCCCACATGTGGCTACTAAACACTTGTGGAAGTCTGAAGCAGTCAGTCCCTCACTCCAGAGAAGCCACAGCGTCCACCGTTGCTATGCTTGTCTGTCGTCTTATCGATGTCCACCAGCGTACTCGCAAGCCGGAGCAAGTGATGCTGCACTGCCCCCCCTCCACTTCTCCTCCCACCGAGTCGGAACCAGCAACAACTGGTGGCGGTAGACTGTACTATACCGGTAGTCTATATCTTCACACATACATCGACACGCATTTCAAACTGCTACTTTGAAGGAGTTATAGGGGAAATTTCAGTCAATACTGAACAAACTAAATACACTCCTGGAAATTGAAATAAGAACACCGTGAATTCATTGTCCCAGGAAGGGGAAACTTTATTGACACATTCCTGGGGTCAGATACATCACATGATCACACTGACAGAACCACAGGCACATAGACACAGGCAACAGAGCATGCACAATGTCGGCACTAGTACAGTGTATATCCACCTTTCGCAGCAATGCAGGCTGTTATTCTCCCATGGAGACGATCGTAGAGATGCTGGACGTAGTCCTGTGGAACGGCTTGCCATGCCATTTCCACCTGGCGCCTCAGTTGGACCAGCGTTCGTGCTGGACGTGCAGACCGCGTGAGACGACGCTTCATCCAGTCCCAAACATGCTCAATGGGGGACACATCCGGAGATCTTGCTGGCCAGGGTAGTTGACTTACACCTTCTAGAGCACGTTGGGTGGCACGGGATACATGCGGACGTGCATTGTCCTGTTGGAACAGCAAGTTCCCTTGCCGGTCTAGGAATGGTAGAACGATGGGTTCGATGACGGTTTTGATGTACCGTGCACTATTCAGTGTCCCCTCGACGATCACCAGTGGTGTACGGCCAGTGTAGGAGATCGCTCCCCACACCATGATGCCGGGTGTTGGCCTTGTGTGCCTCGGTCGTATGCAGTCCTGATTGTGGCGCTCACCTGCACGGCGCCAAACACGCATACGACCATCATTGGCACCAAGGCAGAAGCGACTCTCATCGCTGAAGACGACACGTCTCCATTCGTCCCTCCATTCACGCCTGTCGCGACACCACTGGAGGCGGGCTGCACGATGTTGGGGCGTGATCGGAAGACGGCCTAACGGTGTGCGGGACCGTAGCCCATCTTCATGGAGACGGTTGCGAATGGTCCTCGCCGATACCCCAGGAGCAACAGTGTCCCTAATTTGCTGGGAAGTGGCGGTGCGGTCCCCTACGGCACTGCGTAGGATCCTACGGTCTTGGCGTGCATCCGTGCGTCGCTGCGGTCCGGTCCCAGGTCGACGGGCACGTGCACCTTCCGCCGACCACTGGCGACAACATCGATGTACTGTGGAGACCTCACGCCCCACGTGTTGAGCAATTCGGCGGTACGTCCACCCGGCCTCCCGCATGCCCACTATACGCCCTCGCTCAAAGTCCGTCAACTGCACATACGGTTCACGTCCACGCTGTCGCGGCATGCTACCAGTGTTAAAGACTGCGATGGAGCTCCGTATGCCACGGCAAACTGGCTGACACTGACGGCGGCGGTGCACAAATGCTGCGCAGCTAGCGCCATTCGACGGCCAACACCGCGGTTCCTGGTGTGTCCGCTGTGCCGTGCGTGTGATCATTGCTTGTACAGCCCTCTCGCAGTGTCCGGAGCAAGTATGGTGGGTCTGACACACCGGTGTCAATGTGTTCTTTTTTCCATTTCCAGGAGTGTATATGAAATAAATTAGAACTGGTTAAATGCCTTAAAGACACATGTTATATTTATAATCGCATAATCTCACAAATTATACGTTATTTTCCCAGTTTCCGCCTGAAGTTCCAAGTAAACCGTTATTTCGTCCAGTTGCGTTGTTAAATGACCTCAGACTGCTCGTGAGCTTCGGGAGCTGTCACGATCTTCAAATGGTCGTTACTCCCGCGCTGGCTAATAATGCCCACCCGTCCCCTACATAGTGCCATTCTGTGCTGAAAGCATGGCACCTGAAGTTTTGATGTGTTTGGTATGTTCAGGAACTACTTCCAGCTGATACAATAGCGTCAATTATTGAGAGTGGTTGCTTAAAAAGATTATGGAGGGCGGTCTTCGTGCAACACTGCATGTTATGCGTGATGAAGTTTGGTTTCACCTTTCTGGCCATGTGAACAGCCAGACTAACCGCTACTCCTCCATTCATAACCTTCACTCTGGGCATCAAATTCCTATTCACAGTAAAAGATATTGGAATTTTGTGCGCGGATTCTGGCAATCGAATTATCCGTCCGACTATATTAGAAACCAGCGTCAGTGGAGACTTTCATTTTCTAATTTGCGACAACGTCTACTCTCCGTTACGGGAACATGATACGCAGTGTTGCGTCTACCAGCAAGATGGAGCTACGCGCCACACGTCTTCACAGGCGCTGGTTCCTATCCATGAAGCCTTCAGAGAAGAACGCATAACAAGTGAAGACTTGCGACCGCCGCTTCTATGCTTGTGACTTTAATCTGTGGGAATATTTAAAAGGAAAGGAGTACGAAAATAACCATGAAACGGTGGACTAACTGCAGGAAAACATACATTGGTGTACTGAAACAATCGGTATTACAGTGCGTGAAGAGGCGCTGAAAGTAATTTTAGGGATACAAAAATGCATAAGGGGATAGGGCAAACTTTATTGATGTGTCGTAATCTTTAATTTGTGCCTGTTTTGAATTTTAAAATTATTTTCTGACTTTAAATAAAAATAAGCATTAGAAAGTAAAGTTGTAGGGCGGTGTTGGCTGAGATATCCGAAGGGGGAGGGGGAGTAGGAATGAGTATTCTGCCTCAGCTCACATTGGTCCCTTACCTTGCGGATATGTGATAGTCGTCCCATATGCGTACTTTTATAGCTTAAGTGAGTATAATGGGTGCGTGTGTAGTGTGGTATTGTGTTGTATGATGATAACGACGGAAGGTACAAGATGAAACTCAGTGCCGGCACATACACTACTGGCCATTAAAATTGCTACACCAAGAAGAAATGCAGATGATAAACGGATATTCATTGGACAAATATATTATACTATAACTGACATGTGATTACATTTTCACGCAATTTGGGTGCATAGATCCTGAGAAATCAGTACCCATAACAACCACCTCTGACCGTAATATCGGCCTTCATACGCCTAGGCATTGAGTCAAACAGAGCTTGGATGGCGTCTACAGGTACAGCTGTCCATGCAGCTTCAACACGATGCCACAGTTCATCAAGAGTAGTGACTGGCGCATTGTGACGAGCCAGTTGCTCGACCACCATTGACCTGACGTTTTCAGTTGGTGAGAGGTCTGGAGAATGTGCTGGCCAGGGCAGCAGTCGAACATTTTCTGTATCCAGAAGGGCCTGTACAGGACCTGCAACATGCGATCGTGCATTATCCTGCTGAAATGTAGGGTTTCGCAGGGATCGAATGAAGGGTACAGCCACGGGGCGTTACACATCTGAAATGTAACGTCCACTGTTCAAAGTGCCGTCAATGCAAACAAGAGGTGACCGAGACGGGTAACCAATGGCACCCCATACCATCACGCTGGGTGATACGCCAGTATGGCGATGACGAATACACGCTTCCGATGTGCGTTCACCGCGATGACGCCAAACACGGATGCGACCACCATGTGCTGTAAACAGAACCTGGATTTATCCGAAAAAATGACGTTTTGCCATTCGTGCACCCAGATTCATCATTGAGTAAACCATCGCAGGCGCTCCTGTGTGTGATACAGTGTCAAGGGTAACCGCAGCCACGGTCTCCGAGCTGATAGTCCATGCAGCTGCAAACGTCGTCCAATTGTTCGTGCAGATGGTTGTTGTCATGCAAACGTCCCATCTGTTGGCTCAGGGATCGAGACGTGGCTGCACGATCCGTTTCAGCCATGAGGATAAGATGCCTGTCACCTCGACTGCTAGTGATACGAGGCCGTTGGGATCAAGCACGGCGTTCGATATACCCTCTTGAACCCACCGATTCCATATGCTGCTAACAGTCATTGGATCTCGACCAACGCGAGCAGCAATGTCACGATACGATAAACCGCAATCGCGATATGCTACAATCCGACCTTTATCAAAGTCGGAAACGTGATGGTACGCGTACTTACACGAATCATCACGACAACGTTTCACCAGGCAACGCCGGTCAATTGCTGTTTGTGTATGAGAAATCGGTTGGAAACTTTCCTCATGTCAGCACGTTGTAGGTGTCGCCACCGGAGCCAACCTTGTGTGAATGCTCTGCAAAACTAATCACTAGCATATAACAGCATCTTCTTCCTGTCGGTTAAATTTAGCGTCTGTAGCACGGCACCTTCGTGGTGTAACAATTTTCCTGGCCAGTAGTGTAGCTTACTGCTCCCAAAGAGCACCAAGGGGGGCGCACAGCTTAACGTCCGCATCCAACGGACGAATCACCATTAACCATGCCACGGGGTCGAGCTTCATGAGCCGTTGCGTAGAGATTTGCTATGTAATCCAGGAGGTTGCCGCAAACACTAGTGATCAGGGGCTTTACTACACCGGCAACTCACCTCCCCTGCCAGCCAGGACTCAAACCGACTCACATTCGAGTTGAGCGCCACAGTAGAGTCGTGTACGCGGAGTGGCCTCGCGGTTTGAGGCGCCATGTCACGGATTGAGAGGCTTCTCCCGCCGGAGGTTCGAGTCCTCCCTCAGGCATGGGTGTGTGTGCGTTGTTCTTAGCATAAGTTAGTTTAAGTAGTCTGTAAGTCTAGGGACCGATGACCTCAGCAGTTTGGTCCCTTAGGAATTGACACATATTTGAACACACACACAGTCGTGTGTTAGCGACCACGTCTATGGAGGTGGGTGAAATACAGGGTGATTAAAAAAGAATACCATAACTTTTGGAATTTAAAACTCTGCAACGACAAAAGGCAGAGCTAAGCACTATCTGTCGGCGAATTAAGGGAGCTATAAAGTTTCATTTAGTTGTACATTTGTTCGCTTGAGGCGCTGTTGACTAGGCGTCAGCGTCAGTTGATGCTAAGATGGCGACCGCTCAACAGAGCACTTCATCACTGGCCTCCAAGAAGCCCTGATCTTACCCCCTGCGATTTTTTCTTATGGGGGTATGTTAAGGATATGGTGTTTCGGCCACTTCTCCCAGCCACCATTGATGATTTGAAACGAGAAATAACAGCAGCTATCCAAACTGTTACGCCTGATATGCTACAGAGAGTGTGGAACGAGTTGGAGTATCGGGTTGATATTGCTCGAGTGTCTGGAGGGGGCCATATTGAACATCTCTGAACTTGTTTTTGAGTGAAAAAAAAACCTTTTTAAATACTCTTTGTAATGATGTACAACAGAAGGTTCTATTATGTTTCTTTCATTAAATACACATTTTTAAAGTTGTGGTATTCTTTTTGAATCACCCTGTATAATGTTTTTTCTCTGACCGAATGATGCGGGACGGCTGCGGACATGTTATGTAAAATATGAGAATCAAAAAGTTTCAGTGTGAGGGCCGTACAGTCCAGAATCTTTGTGCCAGTTTAAGGTGAAATTGCAGTGAACACTGAAGCAATCAACCCACCGGCGCACCAGGTTGAAGACAACCGTTTGGTAAGACAACGTGCCCCGCTGTGTGCACATATCTGTAACTGTCTGCTGCAGGTCCTCGTCCGACAGGATTCGTGGATCCTTCAAGGCCTTTTCTGAGGCCGGCCGGAGTGGCCGAGCGGTTCTAGGCGCTACGGTCTGGAACAGCGCGACCGCTACGGTCGCAGGTTCGAATCCTGCCTCGGGCATGGATGTGTGTGATGTCCTTAGGTTAGTTAGGTTTAAGTAGTTCTAAGTTATAGGGGACTGATGACCTCAGATGTTAAGTCCCATAGTGCTCAGAGCCATTTGAACCAACCTTTTCTGAGCGACCGAAAGCGGGATCATCACGTGGGCAGAGATCAACACAATAGGGCGGGTGGCGGAGTATCTGCCATCCGAGGTGGCGCAACACCTGTGTTATGATATATTCGATATGAGGAAGTTCGTTATCTGATGCAGCAGGAACCCTTGTTGCATTCGACACCGGTGGTTTTCGCCAGACATGCTGCTCCAGACACATTTTTCGTTCTCCGATGGATGTATTATGGTGTTGGTCCTTCGGCAGCCAAGAAAAGAAAGAAAGCACGTTGGTCCTGTTTGGACGGATTTGGAAATGACGTCGCCATAGTTCACGCTTCCACATTTGCCGCATGCACGTCCAAAAGACACAAATGCGGCACTGTTCCGTTGCATACATGTCGGTGTTTATATACCGGCACCGGCGTTCCGTTACGTTGCATATACGCTGCAGAAACTGCCTCAGACGGAACCTTTTGGATCTTCCCTTATATTGTATTATACAGGGTGATTCAAAAAGAATACCACAACTTTAAAAATGTGTATTTAATGAAAGAGGAGGAGGAGGAGATTAGTGTTTAACGTCCCGTCGACAACGAGGTCATTAGAGACGGAGCGCAAGCTCGGGTGAGGGAAGGATGGGGAAGGAAATCGGCCGTGCCCTTTCAAAGGCACCATCCCGGCATTTGCCTGAAGCGATTTAGGGAAATCACGGAAAACCTAAATCAGGATGGCCGGAGACGGGATTGAACCGTCGTCCTCCTAATGAAAGAAACATAATATGACCTTCTGTTATACATCATTACAAAGAGTATTTAAAAAGGTTTTTTTTCACTCAAAAACAAGTTCAGAGATGTTCAATATGGCCCATCCAGACACATGAGCAATATCAACCCGATACTCCAACTCGTTCCACACTCTCTGTAGCACATCAGGCGTAACAGTTTGGATAGCTGCTGTTATTTCTCGTTTCAAATCATCAATGGGGGCTGGGAGAGGTGGCCGAAACACCATATCCTTAACATACCCCGCCCGCATCTCGTGGTCGTGCGGTAGCGTTCTCGCTTCCCACGCCCGGGTTCTCGGGTTCGATTCCCGGCGGGGTCAGGGATTTTCTCTGCCTCGTGATGGCTGGGTGTTGTGTGCTGTCCTTAGGTTAGTTAGGTTTAAGTAGTTCTAAGTTCTAGGGGACTGATGACCTAAGATGTTAAGTCCCATAGTGCTCAGAGCCATTTGAACCATTTTGAACATACCCCCATAAGAAAAAATCGCAGGGGGTAAGATCAGGGCTTCTTGGAGGCCAGTGATGAAGTGCTCTGTCACGGGCTGCCTGGCGGCCGATCCATCGCCTCGGGTAGTTGACGTTCAGGTTTCATAACTAACCTTTTTCATAGGACTCTCCATACAGTTGATTGTGGAATTTGCAGCTCTCTGCTAGCTCTGCGCGTCGATTTTCCTGGGCTGCGAACAAATGCTTGCTGGATGCGTGCTACATTTTCATCACTCGTTCTCGGCCGTCCAGAACTTTTCCCTTTGCACAAACACCCATTCTCTGTAAACTGTTTATACCAACGTTTAATACACCACCTATCAGGAGGTTTAACACCATACTTCGTTCGAAATGCACGCTGAACAACTGTCGTCGATTCACTTCTGCCGTACTCAATAACGCCTAGTCAACAGCGCCTCAAGCGAACAAATGTACAACTAAATGAAACTTTATAGCTCCCTTAATTCGCCGACAGATAGTGCTTAGCTCTGCCTTTTGTCGTTGCAGAGTTTTAAATTCCTAAAGTTGTGGTATTCTTTTTGAATCACCCTGTATTATACGCGGGTTGGAACTTTAATAGTGGCAACTATTTATTTACCACTCGTACAAAATAAATACGTGTTTCAAAGTTTTACTGACCTTCAAAGTAGTCACCAGCATTGTGTATAACCCGTTGCCAGCGACGTGGAAGCCGTAGGATACTCTTAGCAGTGCCAGCTGTGTTGACAGTTCGAGCTGCGCGGTCTGTTGCCCGACGAATTTGTAGCAGTTCTGAAGCGAATGCCGTGAAGTGTTTCCTTGTGTTGGTAAACTTCATTTTTTAACATCCCCCATAGCGTAAGGTCTGGGCACCGTGATGGGTACTCAACAGCTCCCTTTTGGCCTAGCCATCGTTCACGTAGATTTTCGTTCAAGTAGGCTGTGACATCTCTGTGGTAGTGGTGCGGAGCTCCATCTTGTACATAAAATCTCTCATTTCCGAACACCTCTCGGATAGGATGTAAAATCGATGTTTGGAGCATATGAAGATACACCTCACCAGTTACGTTACCTTAAAAGAAGAACGATCCAATCAAACCTCGCGATAACAGACCACACCACACATCAACAGCCGGTAGATTAACATGTTTGTCTAAGAGAACGTGAGGATTTTCAGGAGCTTAGCACACCCAGCTGTGGTGGTTTACAGTACCGTTTAGTTTGAACTGCGTCTAGTCACAGCAGATAACCATCCCTGGAAACCGTTCATCCTCGCGAAGCATGCCTTCAAACCATTCGCAGTACGCCAGCCTTCGATCCGGGTCATCCTCGTCCATAGCGTGCAGCAATCTTGGAATGTACTCTTTCCGCATTGCACCCTTCAGAATTCGTCGTACACTTGATTCGCTTACCCCGCTTTCAAGTGCAACCTATTTCGCAGAATTTTGAGGTGACCTAGTAAAATGTTGCAGCACAGCAGAGCTGGAAGCTGGGCTTGTTGATGTTTTTGTCCGCCAGAGCTTTCCTTACGCACATCCTGAACAGTACCATTGGTTTCAAATTTATCCCGAATACGGTAAATTGTTGTACGTGATGGTGACTGAGTTCCTTACACACTGAGCCATTGCCCTTGTATCTCCATCATGTTTTCGTACTTTCAGTACCAGTTCAATGCGGCCTTGTGTTGTTCAAACGACAATCTTACTTCATCCATTCCTGCACTGTCACCTGCTAGAAAACGCGCCCCAAGATGTGTTGAGAAAACAACGGACTACGCTACCGCCAAAATTGCAACGTTATGTCGTTTTGTTCCAGAGATATTGAGTACCACAGAGAGTCTACATTTTTCTCGACCCCTCTGTTTGTAATTAACTTTTTCACAACAAGGGGCTGTCCTATGGATTTACGCACTGATTGTCTTGAATATTTTCATCGTGATTCTTTAGGATCATAACTCCTAATTCCAGAGAATTTCGACATAGCTAAAACACAACTTGCCAGGTATTTGCGATAATAAATACGCACTTATTATGAAATTAATACATGTAAAAATCCAAGTAATTTATTTATTAAAGAAACTAAAATAAAAAGTACTCTAATGAAATGAAAATGTAAGATCTTTTTCAGTCTATTTTTTCTCACTTCTCTCCAGCCGTGCGGGTTGTGTTTGGCTCTCAACCAGGTAAAGTGGGATCCGCCCATACGCCGCTGGGCTAATGGCCTTCATATTACCAGTTATGCGATCGGTGTGGTCTTCTGTTTCTAAACGCAGCTCTCCTGGGCATGACTACATCTGCCGAGGCAGCTCAGGCTCCCTGAAACCGAACCGTCCAGTACCTGGTAGAATGTATCGATGTTTTTATTTGTGATTGCGGTTTTGGTATGCGTTTTAAGTGCGTCATCTCCAAGAGAAGTACTGACGGAATTCAGTCACCCTTGTGTTCGCCGTGCAAGACAAAAGAGCACTTTTTCACCAACTATACATGAGGGCTGGGACAAAAATCAATGCAATTTTTTCCCAGATATATGACCGGGTCACAAATTGCTGTTTGCCACGCGGAAACTACACTCCTGGAAATTGAAATAAGAACACCGTGAATTCATTGTCCCAGGAAGGGGAAACTTTATTGACACATTCCTGGGGTCAGATACATCACATGATCACACTGACAGAACCACAGGCACATAGACACAGGCAACAGAGCATGCACAATGTCGGCACTAGTACAGTGTATATCCACCTTTCGCAGCAATGCAGGCTGTTATTCTCCCATGGAGACGATCGTAGAGATGCTGGACGTAGTCCTGTGGAACGGCTTGCCATGCCATTTCCACCTGGCGCCTCAGTTGGACCAGCGTTCGTGCTGGACGTGCAGACCGCGTGAGACGACGCTTCATCCAGTCCCAAACATGCTCAATGGGGGACACATCCGGAGATCTTGCTGGCCAGGGTAGTTGACTTACACCTTCTAGAGCACGTTGGGTGGCACGGGATACATGCGGACGTGCATTGTCCTGTTGGAACAGCAAGTTCCCTTGCCGGTCTAGGAATGGTAGAACGATGGGTTCGATGACGGTTTTGATGTACCGTGCACTATTCAGTGTCCCCTCGACGATCACCAGTGGTGTACGGCCAGTGTAGGAGATCGCTCCCCACACCATGATGCCGGGTGTTGGCCCTGTGTGCCTCGGTCGTATGCAGTCCTGATTGTGGCGCTCACCTGCACGGCGCCAAACACGCATACGACCATCATTGGCACCAAGGCAGAAGCGACTCTCATCGCTGAAGACGACACGTCTCCATTCGTCCCTCCATTCACGCCTGTCGCGACACCACTGGAGGCGGGCTGCACGATGTTGGGGCGTGAGCGGAAGACGGCCTAACGATGTGCGGGACCGTAGCCCAGCTTCATGGAGACGGTTGCGAATGGTCCTCGCCGATACCCCAGGAGCAACAGTGTCCCTAATTTGCTGGGAAGTGGCGGTGCGGTCCCCTACGGCACTGCGTAGGATCCTACGGTCTTGGCGTGCATCCGTGCGTCGCTGCGGTCCGGTCCCAGGTCGACGGGCACGTGCACCTTCCGCCGACCTCTGGCGACAACATCGATGTACTGTGGAGACCTCACGCCCCACGTGTTGAGCAATTCGGCGGTACGTCCACCCGGCCTCCCGCATGCCCACTATACGCCCTCGCTCAAAGTCCGTCAACTGCACATACGGTTCACGTCCACACTGTCGCGGCATGCTACCGGTGTTAAAGACTGCGATGGAGCTCCGTATGCCACGGCAAACTGGCTGACACTGACGGCGGCGGTGCACAAATGCTGCGCAGCTAGCGCCATTCGACGGCCAACACCGCGGTTCCTGGTGTGTCCGCTGTGCCGTGCGTGTGATCATTGCTTGTACAGCCCTCTCGCAGTGTCCGGAGCAAGTATGGTGGGTCTGACACACCGGTGTCAATGTGTTCTTTTTTCCATTTCCAGGAGTGTATGTAGGCATCGTGTGTATTCACAACATGCGGCTCTCTCATTGGTGGTAGCAGCACAGAGTGCGCTGGAATCAGTTGTGTGGTGAACGTCGTGCAAGGTGGAAGTAACCCGTGTTGAGCAGCGCACATAGATCAAAATAGCCGTTCTCCGAGCTAGAAGTTTGAGAGAATGTTACAGTTACTTTGTGGAAACCCTTGGGAATAGTGTCCTCCTATACCGTATTGTGGGTATGAAAGTTTCAGCAAAGACACGTAGCAACTGGTGAGACGCAGCGCTCGGGACGACCTGTCAGTTTATGGTAGGAGTGTTGATATTTAAAAAAAAATATAGGGACTCCGATATATCAATACTTAAAAACGTCAGTAACGGCATGCTATATGTCGACGTTAAGTATCGATACATCGATATATCGCCGAAAAATATCGACGTGCTTGCTTATAAAAATATCGGTTGTACATTGTAAATATACTGCCGGTTTTAGAGCTGTATATCTAAGTATTGATTTATTATTAGATATTCTGTACATCAACAAGCTAGCAGCCTGCTAATCCCCCTCAGAGCATGAGTTGAAAAGAAACGATGCACGTTCACGCTTGGCGATAACCACTTTTCTAAATATGGTAACTGCAGTTAAGTGGCACAATAAAAGGTGCCCAATGGGTCCTTGTTTCAGTTTCGCCACACATCGGATTTGTCTGGAACACTTCATATCGACTTCCCTGTTTATCGACTTCCCTGTTTTTTCACTTCTGCCAACGACAGGGACCTCGTAGTTGTTTTGTCAAAATTTCGTGGTGAAGCAAAACTTTGCAGCTTCTGTTGAGAGCGCCGATTATATCAGTATTTCCCCTCACACGTTTCCGTCCACCGTAAAGACCAGTCTTGTCTATTAGATGTTTGTTCACCATTTCCAGCGACTGTTTTCGAAGAATGCTGATGTGACGAAATAGCACACTAGCGACGGTAAAAATTGTTTTAACGCAAGTGGTGTGCTATTTCTTCACGTCGAAGAACTTGTTATTCTATTCACACCTGGACATGATGAAAGTTGAAAGAGTACTAAGATCCCTTCACACTGTGAAAGTAAAGTTACGTTCTACTACAGTTTCAAAAGGAGAACTTCAAACATTAACCGAAAATTGTGAAAAAATATAATCTAAAATAAAAATATTGACACTCGATATTGCCATTTTGATATCAATGTATCGCTATATTGTGGGATAAAATCACGCCGTTAAATATCGATATATGTGAGAGAATATTGTTATATCGATATCTTATGAGCGGACCTAGTGTATTGTCTGACGTGGCACGTACCGTCATCGAGAAGCTACTGGAGGAAGACGGACGATTGACGCTTTTGGAGTTGGAGAGGGCAAGTGGAATCGAGAAACGCATCATCCAAGAGATGGTGCGGACAGAGGTACAACTGCGCAAAATCGCTTCACGGTGTGTACCGCATGAACTGTCGAAAGTTTAACAATGGATGCGACATAACAATATGCTCCGACCACCTAGCACTGTGGCAACAGGACGGCGCCTACTTCCAGTCACGAAAAATCGCCATCGGTGAATTTTGGGCCAGGGCATACGAACCGATACTCAAACGTCAGTCCTCAGAGTGGCGACATGCAGGGTCGCCAAGGAGGCGGAAGTTCCGTCAATATCCTTCCCCCATTATGTTGATGCTGACTGTCACGTATGACGTAGTGGTGTCACAGTGAGCCACTTCGTTACACGTGGCACGGCAGTGAGCCCCGAGTCCTGAAGGGACTTCCTGGTACGACATACACGACATGGCGTTCGGGGGAGACTACATGGTAGGCCTTTCGCGACACAAGAGGTCACTGTCAATGCTGTGCGACAACAGATGGCGCTATTCAGACACGATGAGGCGAATGGTGACACAGATGGTATTCAGCGCCTCCCACATCGTCGGAAGCATTTGGTGAACGGTGTAGGAGGCTACTTTGTCGGCCTTCCAGTTTTGTCGTTTCGGCTGTGTATGAGCTGCACCGTCATCATTTTGCACTATGAAACCAATACTGTCGTGTACACTACTGCAATCACCATGCGAGGCACAATATTCACGTGTTATTGAGTGTCCACACACATAGTTCCCACCTTGCTCTGTCGTATGTATATGTCGCATCTTCCAACCGGGCTTCCACCAGCCAAGACAAAGAATTTTATGTCGGCACAGTATTCCAACTTATCCATTTTAACATGAACACAACTACTTTTAGAAGAATATAAGTGTGTAGTTTACAACCCACAATAACTGAACTATACAATACTACATTCGCAAGCCCAGTTTGGTACATTAATCACGTCTCTTACGTGCTGTTAATAGAAAAGACCCCAACAGAAAAAACGTTTTTTGATAGTGAAATATTCGAACAACTTAAATGTTCTAACTCTCTCGCATGTAACATTCCATATGAATATGACAGATATACAGAGAACGAACTAGCAACGTCTCAAATATATGCGGATTAATAACCAGAAAGAGACATGAATCAAATGTTATAAGGGCATGGTTCATTCTACTTACTTAAAATTCGTGGTGAAACCTTTAGTTGCCATTTATTTTGCACAGTTGGCTACTACCTAGTTTCGATCAATGACCATTATCAAGCTTAGCTGGAATAAACGGCCGGAAAGTTATACCACAAATTTGAACAAAAGCAGTTTGCACTTTTAAGCCCATCATAGTACGTAAAAAATTTCTCACAATGTTAACCGTGTACAACAATTTTTGTCAAGTAGCAAGTACACATCTACAACTAGTAACACACCGAAACTAGAAGCGAATTGTGCAAAATAAATGACAGCTCAAGGTTTTACCATGAATATTAACAAATTATTTGGCGGCTGAGTATCCCCACCTGCAAACATACATAAATCATTCTACTGTGTTGTGTGGACGTGAGTCATAAGTCACATGTAAGCAACAGGGGAGTAGAATCCAGGCAGCACAGATGAGTTTCCTCAGAGCAGTAAAATGATGCAGTACATCAGACAGAGTTAAGAATCGTGAGAGGAATGAATTGAACATATACAAGTTAGAAAATAAAATCCACGAAAACAGACCAAATGGACTGAGTACATTAATAGGATGAATAGCCAAAAATTAGATCTCAGAATCAAAGAGATACAAATCAGGAGGAAGAAGTAGTGTAGGTAGACCGAGAAAAAGATAAGTATTGCAACAGAAAAAGTCTAACGCTTTAAGTGTAAAAGACGAAGGTATAAACTAACCTACACACTATAATATTGCGCAACGTAACGAAGCCCGCGCTGAGATCGATGCCATCCTCAAGCTAAACCACGATTTTTTCGCCTTGCCATCGCCGATCTAGTGAAACGTTCCTTATGCACTGAAGAGCCAAAGAAACTGGTACACCTAACATCGTGCAGGGCTCCAGCGAGCACGTGGAAGTGCCGCTACACGACGTACATGGACTCGACTAATATCGGAAGTAGTGCTGGAGGAAATTGACGCCATGAATACTGAAGGGCTATCCATAAATCTGTAACAATACGAGGAAGGGGGGGGGGGGTATCTTCTGAACAGCACGTTGCAAGGCATCCCAGATATGCTTAGTAATGTTCATGACTGCGGAGTTTAGTGGCCAAGGGAAGTGTTTAAACTCAGAAGAATGTTTCTGGAGCCACTCTGTAGCAGTTCTGGACGTGTGAGGTGTCGTATTGTCCTGCTGCAATTGCCAAAGTCCGACGGAATGCACAATGGACATGAAAGGATACAGGTGATCAGACAGGATGCTTACATAAGTGTTACCTGTCAGAGTCGTATCTAGACGTATCAGGGGACCAATATCACTCCAACTGCACACGCTCCATTATTATCATTACAGAGCCAGCTCGATCAGTCCCTGCTGACAGGCAGCGTCCATGAATTCGTGAGGTTGTCTCCATATCCGTACACGTCCATCCGCTCGATACCGGTTCAATCCCGCGTCCGGCCATCCTGATTTAGGTTTTCCGTGATTTCCCTAAATCGCTCCAGGCAAATGCCGGGATGGTTTCTTTCAAAGGGCACGACCGACTTCCTTCCCCGTCCTTCCCTAATCCGATGAGACCGATGACCTCGCTGTCTGGTCTCCTTCCCCAAAACAACCCAACCCAACCGCGCTCGATACAATTTGAAACGAGACTCGTCCGACCAGGCAACATGTTTCCAGTCATCAGCAGTCCAATGTCGGTGTCGACGGACCTATGCGAGGCGTAAAGCTTCCTGTCGTGCCGTCATCAAGGGTACACGACTGGGCCTTCGGCTCCGAAAGCTCATATCGGTGATGTTCCGTGTTCACCACCGGCAATGGAGGGTGAAACTTTGACAATGCCAGCCACTCGTGCTGCCGAAACGTCAGTAAAATCATTAGATGAAAGCCGGCCGAAGAACCCGAGACAGAAGCCAATAGGCAGTTTGTCAACAAGTAGCCACGAAAGCCTTAACAATTTCGTTGAATGGTTCCGACGCTGACACTTGTTGATGACCCAGCATTGAAATCTTCAGCAATCTGCTGAAGGGTTGCACTTCTGTCACGTTGAACGATTCTCTTCACTCTTCGTTGGTCCCGTCCTTGCAGGATCTTTTTCCTGCCGCAGAGATTTCGGAGATTTCATGTTTTTTTGACCATTTTGCGACCGTGACTGTCTCAAGAAATATGTAAAGGTTTCTTAAATTACCGCTACCAGTGACAAAGTTTGTGACTGGTAGCGGTAATTTAAAAAACCTTTACATATTTCATGTTTTACCGGATTCCTGATATTCACGGTACACTCGTGGAGTGGTAGTATGGGAAAATACCCACTTCATCACTAACTCGGAGATGCCGTGTCTCATCGCTTGTGCGCCGACTATAACGCCACGTTTAATCTCACTTAAATCTTGATAACCTGTCATTTTAGCAGCAGTAACCGATCTAACAACTGCGCCAGACACTTATTGACTTGCATAGGCGTTGCCGATACCAGTTTCTTTGGCCCTTCAATGTATAAATGACAAAGACTACTATCTTATAAGCTTCATCTCCTTTATTAGAAAATGACAGAAGCCATGGTACACAGGGACTATGTGAGGGAGAGATTGCGAGGGACCTTTCAGCTTAGCTAAGTTTCTCTCTTGCTGCCGCTATCTTCCGCATAATCAGCTCATGAGCATTTGCCAGTGTTCCCTTCATCCTTCATTATCCTTCTGGTTACTACTTTTAAGTTTAACCACACATGTCTTCTTTGAAACAGGGAAACACCGATTGAAATCTTCATTGAAACATTGTCAGTAAGACCATTCCTTAACGGACTTCTATTCCCATTCAGAGAAAAAAGTCCTAAATGCGGATCATCGCGATATAAGGCGACATGTTGAAATTACCTTCGTATTTCGTATAGCACCACACTTAACTTAAAACTTCAGGTGTATAAATATGTGTCGCACTATTGTGCATTTACCTTTTTATCGTCTCCAGGATTACTGCAAATATGAGACTCACTACGCTACTAAACCGCTTACTAAACAAAGAGATTTAACTTCTTGGAAGTACACGAATCTGTTAACACATGATGGAGAAATACCCAAGCCTGGATAAGATCTGTCTTGTCCCCGACAGATCTGTCTCTCGGATACAGGAAGCAACATCCAACTCAAAAATGGGAAAATTGGATACGATTCATTCTTTTTTGTTTTGTTTTTTTTTCTCAAGCGTCCATATGTCCCTGTCCTTAACAAAAATTAGCGTCTACAGTTTTTAATCTCATCCTACGACGTTCAAGTAGCAAAGGGTATGGCTTTAATCTCAATTACTGAGTTGATCCGCTGTCGTATTTGGGCAGTCGAACACCACTAACAAAACTTTGGTACACACCGCTGAGCATCGTTTAGCATTAAGCTGTTACAAAGATACATACAATCGAGCACGAAGCAAAAAATTTATTCCACATTTTATTTTACTTTGACTGTTCTTTCTGTAATGCGGCCAGTTTCACGCACTTTTAGGTTTCAGAAAAATATGTGACGGTCAAATTTCATATTCTGTTGCCTGACTGCCAGCAGGAAAGACGATTTTCTTACTATACGTCTTATCCGC
The DNA here is from genome assembly GCF_023898315.1 of Schistocerca nitens. Classification (NCBI taxonomy): domain Eukaryota; kingdom Metazoa; phylum Arthropoda; class Insecta; order Orthoptera; family Acrididae; genus Schistocerca; species Schistocerca nitens. Next base: position 978,404,710 of record NC_064615.1, on the reverse strand, counting down.
TTTTGTCTGCAGTTTTTCTGCGTTCTAAACGCGCGCACTGGGAGCCATGCTCGTACGACAGAAGCACTCCTTCCATCTAGCGGCCGTCTGAGAACTATAACAGGAGTGAGGGCGCCACCGGCAGGATAAGTTTCTTGGGGCTCTCAAAGCGAACAGTTCGAACTTGGAAGCTAAAAGAATGTTCACTAAATCAACGTTGTGAATTATGAATACATGTGTAGTGAACAGAAAGAAAACCCGTCGAAAGTGACTATTTGCAATATTTTAGAAGGCTGAGAATGTTTGGCAAGGATTCTTTGCGTCACATTTAGACTAGTCAATAGTTTTTCACTTATATGTGTCTTAGTTTTATGGTTTCCGTGAGTGTGTCACGTGATACTGCAAGGTATTCTTCGATTCCAAGCGTGGCAATTTTAAAAACAAACTAAAGAGCATCTGCTAACGTCGGTTTTCAAATCTGTCCGTGGCGCTCTCCCATGCGACAGCCGAATGTGCGCAATGTTGTACCTTCTTTATATTCGTTTCACGACTAATTGCCGGCCGCGGTGGTCTCGCGGTTCTAGGCGCGCAGTCCGGAACCGTGCGACTGCTACGGTTGCAGGTTCGAATCCTGCCTCGGGCATGGATGTGTGTGATGTCCTTAGGTTAGTTAGGTTTAAGTAGTTCTAAGTTCTAGGGGACTAATGACCACAGCAGTTGAGTCCCATAGTGCTCAGAGCCATTTGAACCACGACTAATTAGTTTCAAAACTAGATTGTATAATAAATGAATGCCATTTAATAATAAGAAATGCAGAAGCAACTAAGGAGCAAAGATGACGATAAGAATAAACATTCAAATGCATAAATATTTATTAATTGTCATACGATTCCCTTGCGAGATTTGATGTTTTCTACAACTGACATTGGTTATAATCAGATGAAAATACAGTAACGTATTTCTTCTAATTTTGTGTACAATTTTGTATGCCATCTTTGGCGCTTATATCCTCATTATGTGCTTTGTTTTAAATTAAATGACATTACAGGGAGTGAACACTGCCCCAACAATTAGAAAATACAATCGCCTTAACTGTCAAAGGACGTATGCTACTGCATCTCGGTCTTTCGAAAGTAGGGAAGAATATAAATAGTTAGTAATTGCTGATTGCGGAAAGAACATTCGACATTATAAGAAACATTTACTCAATGTGACTAATCCATGAACTTTAAGCAAGTTCTGAAGGTTGATTCTCAGTGTATATGTCTGGATGTCTGGTAGGATTTCTGATTTTATGTTAACCATTGTTTAGATGCCGTTTTAAGAGGCTGTCACATCTTAGAGAAAAATATGTTTTCTGTAAATGGTTCCTTCGCAAACGACGGAACTCCCAACACTTCTAGTAGAGGAGCCAGCATAAGAGAAGACAATTATTTCATCAGATGGGTAGTAAATGCGGAGAGTTAACTATTTGTGTATTCGCAAAGTCCCAAAGCTCACACCTCTCGTAGAAAACAGTCGCCCCCACTTCTTACTAGCAACTGAGAGTTAGTTAAAACCCGAATTAGTATACGCGAAAATCGTTCTGATACTTCTGACAGGTACTGTTGTTGCGAAGAGTGTAGGGTAGACAATCCAGACGAGCACTTGTGTGTAGAAGTTGTGTTAGCGTCTCCACCAAACCAATGAAGATGGCGTACTGTGTACTGACATGAGCAGCCCTGAGGTACGATGTCCGTACTGTAGTAGATACCTGACTATGTTTACAGGTTGGAGTACTATCGTCGATTAGCCCTAACCGAGTGGAGTTGTATCCGATGACGAAACTTGCAGGCAGGATTTTCGTGAATGCGTAAGCAAAAGGAAGCAGCAGAGAAGCACCGAACTAAATTTCCACGTGGAAGACATACGGCTCACGCCATGTTTCCAAGACTGTTCCAACGATAAAATGAAACACGTACCGCAGCAGAATGACCGGGGAAGAGGAATAACTACACGGACTCCCTACTTAGAAGATGCAGTTCTTGCACGAGTGGATGGGGCGCCTGCAATCAGCAGCCTATAAGTTGTACGTGAAATGAATGCTTCGCGGAGTCTGCGTGACGAGTTTTACGGGAAATGCAGATACACCCCTACCATCCACAGAAAGTCAGTGCTTTGACTCGTGCTAACTTCGAACATCGCGTTGTATTCAACCAATGGTTCTTGCGGTGCCTTACAGACGATTCTTACTTTCCTTCGCATCTACTTTTCAAAGATGAAGCCTGTTTCGCCAGAGAAGGAACGCTGAATAGTCGCAATACTCATGTTTGTGCCGATGAGAGCTCCCATGCAACAGTTGTGAAGAACTAAACACAGCCTTCAGAAATGCCTTCACAAAAGAAGACGAAGTAAATATTCCAGAATTCGAATCGAGAACAGCTGCCAACATGAGTAACGTAGAAGTAAATATCCTCGGAGTAATGAAGCAACTTAAATCACTTAAAAAAGCAAGTCTTCTGGTCCAGACTGTATACCAATTAGGTTCCTTTGGAGTATGCTGATGCAGTAGCTCAATACTTAACAATCATATACAACCGTTCGCACGACGAAAGATCCGTACCCAAAGACTGGAAAGTTGCACAGGTCACACCAATATTCAAGAAAGGTAGTATGTGTAATCCACTAAATTACAGGCCCATATCGTTATGGTCGATATGCAGCAGGATTTTAGAACATATATTGTGTTCGAACGTATCGAATTACCTCGAAGAAAACTGTCTATTGACACACAGTCAACATGGGTTTAGAAAACATCGTTCTTGTGATACACAACTAGCTCTTATTCACATGAAGTGCTGAGTGCTATTGAAAAGGGATTTCAGATCGATTCCGTATTTCTGGATTTCCGGAAGGCTTTTGACACTGCGCCACTCAAGCGGCTCGTAGTGAAATTGCGTGCTTATGGAATATCGTCTCAGTTACGCGACTGGATCTGTGATTTCCTGTCAGACAGGTCACACAGTTCGTAGTAATGGGCGGAAAGTCTTCGAGTAAAACAGAAGTGATTTCAGGCGTTCCCCAGGGTAGTGTTATAGGCCATTTGCTGTTCCTTATCTATATAAACGATTTGGGAGACAATCTGAGCAGCCGTCTTCGGTTGTTTGCAGATGACGCTGTCGTTTATCGACTAATGAAGTCATCAGAAGATCAAAATAAACTGCAAAACGATTTAGAAGAAATATCGAAATGGTGCGTAAAGTGCCAATTGACCTTAAATAACGAAAAGTGTGAGGTCATCAACATGAGTGCTAAAAAGAACGCGTTAAACTTCGGTTACACGATAAATGAGTCTAATCTAAAAGCCGTAAATTCTACTAAATACCTAGGAATTACAATTATGAACAATTTAAATTGGAAGGAACACACAGAAAATGTTGTGGGGAAGGCTAACCAAAGACTGCGTTTCATTGGCAGGACACTTAGATATTGTAACAGATTTACTAAGGAGACTGCCTACACTACGCTTGTCCCTCCTCTTTTAGAATACTGTTGCGCGGTGTGGATCCTTACCAGGACTGAAGGAGTACATCGAAAAAGTTCGAATAAATGCAGCACATTTTGTATTATCGCGAAATATGGGAGAGAGTATCACAGAAATGATACAGGATTTGGGATGGACATCATTAAAAGAAAGGCGTTTTTCCTTGCGACGGAATCACCAACTTTCTCCTCCGAATGCGAAAATATTTTGTAGACACCGACTTACATAGAGAGGAACGATCACAAAGATAAAATAAGGGAAATCAGAGCTCGTACGGAAAGATATAGGTGTTCATTCTTCCCGCGCGCAATACGAGATTGGAATAATAGAGAATTGTGAAGGTGGTTCGATGAACCCTCTGCCAGGCACTTAAATGTGATTTGCAGAGTATCGATGTAGATGTAGATGTAGATGTAGAACCATCATCAACGATTATCAATCAACGTGTAGGCAGACATAGTTAAAGGTTACGTACGAGGCTCGTTTCTTCTTCCTCCCCGCTAAAATGCACCAGTGTACACAGTGTTTATTAGAGACATACTACCCAGGTTCCGGGAACATTCGCAAACGGATGTGGTTACAAAACGTTGGAGCCCCACCACATTTTAGACTGACGGCTTGCGAACACCAGGACCAGACATTACCTGAAATACGGTTAGCTAGTGTAGGTCCTGTTTCGTGGCCAGCGCATTCATCTTATTTCATCCCACCTGATTTTTTCTAGCGGGACCCTCGACAACTCTTGTTTACGAGACGTCTGTCATTACTGAAGAGGATCCCCTGGCGAGAATTCTCACTGCCTGGGACACTGTTCAAACGACACTGGGGATATTAGAACGGATACGACGGAACTTTGTGCGACGATGATGGGGGACGCCATTTTGAACAACTGCTGTAAATGTAGCAGCTTGTGAAATTTGTGCAGATGAGTGGGGTTTATGATCACTGTACCGTAGACGTACCATTTTCTGTCTCTCTGGCTTCTACTGACTAATTACTAGTTCAACAGAAGAGGAATTTCTCTGAAGCTATCGAAGAATATTCAGCGGAATTCAGTACATCATCGTCAGGATTAGAAAATAGGGACCTTTTTTCGAGAGCTGCGTGAGCCTAAGGCGGAAGTCGATAAAATTTTCGCTCATACTGAAAGGTGGCTACACTGAGCCACAGCGCCAAAGATTGCGCCAAAGAGTATTATTCCGCCGCCTCCACTGGCAGTGCTTGTTGAGAAGTAGCAGTAGGCAGTGCTTGTTGAGATGTAGCAGTGGTGATTCGTTGTTGAGAAGTTCCCATGGAGAGTGCTTGTTCAGATGTTGTCATATTGTTTTGATGGGCTAGACACCAGATATTGTTGGATTGGGGATGCTGTAATGATCAGAGTGTACTTTTCGTCAATATATATGCAGGTAAAAAATTCCTTTTTTTTAATTTATTATTTCAATGTCTTAAACAATAATACCTCTTGGTCACAGGTTCAGTCAACTAAGCATCTGGCTCGTGTTCTTGTATTAGACTGTATTTCTGGTTTCTATGTGTAATTATAGTATTTGTTTATTTTTTTTATTACTTCAGTATAAATGGTATTTAAAATATCTTGTCTTATTGAGGAATAACCGTGCCAGATGTGTACGTTGAATCACACTTCCACACACAGAACAGTTACTCTTGTGCTTTGTTGTTTCGTAGGTTTTATAGTTGCTGGGGACTTAATTAATTAATTGTGTTAACGGAAATTTCCTTTCATTCTTTGTTGTTATTCTATGCAGTCAGATTGCGGAGTAATACTAGTCAGGGCCAACCGGTTACGAGACAGCGTAACCGGACAGACAGCGACTGAAAATTAAAAGTATTTGCATTCATTATATAATTAAGCCCTCATGCAATACCTTTCGACTGGCCCTTTCTGAAATAGGGCCCCTTATCTCTGACTGAAACATTGACCTTCCTCCACCATACCTGACAGCTTGTAACATCATCATGGTATCACCCTGTATATACTGGAAATAAGTGTAAGAATTCGTAGCTGTCTGAAGAAGCTTTGGCAAGGTCATCGCGTTTCAACTTACACAATATCCTTCCTGCACACTTCTGTAGAAATAAATGTGCTTTTAACCGTGGCTGAGTAGCCCTATACCACAGACATCAACATCATATTGTACAGTTTCCTGCCATTGGCAGGGTCTGCTTGGAACACAAGTTTCTCCATCTTCTCCGGTCTCCCCATAACCACCATGTCGCCACGCTGACCCAGTATTCTCCTCTCTTTCGAATGCTTTCTTCCATTCCGTTTACCGACTTGTCCCTTGGACTTCCTCCTCGCCTGTTGTGCTCAATCTTAATCTCCTACATATTCGTAGGCATACTCCAATTGTCCATTCTCTTCACATTCCCGTACCACTTCAATCTTTTTTTCCTCAGTCTTCTGTTGGAGCGATTCGACATGCTTTATCTTCCTGCAGCTTTCATTTTCCACATTTTCCATTTTTGTTATACCTTTCTATGTTCTCAAAAACTTCATATCACTTTCTAGCACCTAATTTTCCCCTTTCCTTCACGACCCCGGTTCCTGCCGCGTTTGTAATATCGCCTTCAAATTATGGAGGTTTCCTTTTTCCATAACGTTCCTCTCAAACTTCTCTTAAAGCTATCAGCTTCCCCTGGGCGCTCATTCATTTCTTTCTCACTCTTTCCATTTTCCTGTACTATGCTATCCAGGTAATTGAAGCTTTCCACCGGTTTCAGCTGCCCCTACCCATTTGTAGTGATTAATATAGGTCTACGCATTTTACTTGTTTCGATCACCAGATCACACTCCATTGCATTAAATTTTAAGCCGTGCACAATTTCTTCCTAAACATCTAATTGCTTCTGTACCTCTTCCTGTTTGTTCCTCCACACCACCAATTCATCAGCAAACGACATTGCTGTCATCCTTCTGTGTCATTATATCCTTCGTCATGACTTCGTCGTTTCAGACCGTATCTCTGTGCCAGCCATCGTGTTCTCTGTCTTCTCACTCTCACACAACTTACATCTCCCTGGTGCAGTTCTCCCATCCTGAATACAGTCTGCTCCTCTAATGGTTTCCTCTTAAGTGCCTTCCAAACTTTGCTTCTGAATACAGTGTTGTATGCGTTCTGCAAAACCAGGAATATAATCACCACCATACTTTTGTGGTGTTCCCGCAGTGGTCTCACTGCAAATCTGAGAGCCACTGTGGAGCTTTCTAGCCTAAAAACAAATTTTTCTTCTCTCTACTTTTTCACTGCTCTCAGGATTCGTCTGTCCTGAATCTTCTCATAACGTTTTGGTGAGTACCACGTAAGAGTAATGTCTCTACAGTTTTTAGATTCTTTCGGCGTCGATTGAAGTCAAGCACAATTATCCCCTTTTTCCAGTCTTCTCAAGTCCTCATTTCCTTCCATAACTCTATACCGACATAGTGTCCCCACCTCTACTGCTTGTCTGATGATTTCAACACGCAGTTCATCCATCCTCAGCGCCTTTGCTCCTTTATGCTTTTCAGTACATCCTGTCCGCTATAGTACAGTTTTTAGTGAAATTATGCGAAGTATTCTAGGAATTCAGTCTGCAGCTCAGCTCAATGAGTGGGATATGAAAGCGAAACACAGGTATAACTTAGCTTTTTGCTTAATTTATCTACTGTTTTTTGCACATCAGTTTATTATCAATGCCCATTGACCAATATCTCTGCTGTCTATGAGTCGTTTTTATTTGTTTATAATCCCCCCTCTTCCGCCCCCCTCCACCACCCCCCCTTACATAGATCTTGCCGTCGGTGGCGTATCTCAGCGATACAGATAGCCGTACCTTAAGTGCAACCACAACGGAGGGGTATCTGTTAAGATGCTAGACAAACGTGCGGTTCATGAAGGGGTAACAGTCTGGATGATTGACTGATCTTGCCTTGTAACATCAATCAAAACGGCCTTGCTGTCTGGTACTGCGAACGCCTGAAAGCAAGGGGAAACTACAGTCGTAATTTTTCCTGAGGACATGCAGCTTTACTGCATGGCTAAATGATGACGGCGTCCTCTTGAGTAAAATATTTCGGAGGTAAAATAGTTCCCCCTTCGGATCCCCAGGCGGGGACTACTCAGGAGGGTGTTGTCATCAGGAGAAACAAAACTGGCGTTCTACGGATCGGAGAGTGGAATATTAGATCCCTTAAATGGGCAGGTAGGTTAGAAAATTTAAAAAGAGAAATGGATAGATTGAAGTTAGATATAGTGGGGATTAGTGAAGTTCGGTGGCAGGAGGAACAGGGCTTCTGGTCAGGTGAATACAGGGTTATAAATACAAAGTCAAATAAGGGTAATGCAGGAGTGTTTTTAATAATGAATAAGAAAATAGGAATGCGGGTAAGCTACTATGAACAGCATACTGAATGCATTATCGTAGCCAAGGTAGAAATGAAGCTCACGCCGACCACAGTAGTATAAGTTTGTAAGTAGGCTGTTTAGGTTTTTTTGTTGGTAACGCCACGCAGCGCTCTATATGAAAATCACTGACTGTGCTGTGTGCAATCTGTGGCTGGTTGGACTCATTGTTGGAATATTCGCTTGTGTAGTGTTGGGCAGTTGGATGTGAACAGCGCGTAGCGTTGGCCAGTTGGAGGTGAGCCGCCAGCAGTGGTGAATGTGGAAAGATGCCAAAGTTTTGAGAGGTTACTATAAGCGGACGACGTGGACGTGTGTCCGACAGAAAAAGGAAATTTGTAAAGATGGGTGTCATGAATTGATAGATATATTATGACTTTTGAATATTATTAAGATAAATTCATTGTTTGTTCTCTATCAAAATCTTTCTTTTGCTAACTATGTCTATCAGCAGTTAGTGCCTTCAGTAGTTAGAATATTGTATTTAGCTGGCAGTATTGGCCCTCGCTGTATTGCAGTAGTTGGAATAACGAATGTTTTTGTGAGGTAAGTGATACATGAAAGGTATAGGTTATTGTTAGTCAGGGCCATTCTTTTGTAGGGATTATTGAAAGTCAGGTTGCGTTGCGCTAAAAATATTGTGTCAGTTTAGTGATGATCAGAATAAGTAACGAGAGAAATGTCTGAGTACGTTCAGTTTTGCTCAGCTGTTTGAAAATCAAATAACGTAAGAGGATTGCAGCACTGTCATTTTTAAATTTTTCTAAGGGAACGTTTCAAGTTCACATGCCAACTAGCTCCGCAGATGATGAACAGATTGAAGAAATGTATGATGAGGTAAAAGAAATTATGGAGATGGTTAAAGGAGATGAAAATTTAATTGTGATGGGGGATTGGAATTCGGTAGCAAGAAAAGGAAGAGAAGGAAAAATAGTAAGTTAATATGGACTGGGGGAAAGGAATGAAAGAGGAAGCCGCCTGGCAGAATTTTGCACAGAGCATAATCATTGCTAATACTTGGTTTAATAATCATAAAAGAAGTTTGCATAGGTGGAAGAGACCTGGAGACACTAGAAGGTTTCAGTTTGATTACATAATGTTTAGACAGAGATTTAGGAACCAGATTTTAAATTGTAAGACATTTCCAGGGGCGGATGTTAACTCTGACCACAATTTATTGTTTAAGAACTGTATATTAAATCTGAAGAGATTGGAAAAACGTAGGAAATGAAGGAGATGGGATCTGGAAGAGTTGAAAGAACCAGAGATTATTGAGAGCTTCAGAGGAAGCGTCAGGCAATGGTTCACTAGAACAGGAAAAGGAATACAGTAGAAGACGAGTGAGCAGCTTTAAGAGATGAAGTAGTGAAGGCAGGAGAGGGTCAAATAGGTAAATAGACAAAACATAGTAGGAATCCTTGGATAACACAAGAGATACTGAATTTAATTGAAGAAAGGAGAAAAGTTAAAAAATCGGTTAGACTGTCAGTGAGAGAGCGCCGTTCGTTTGTTACATATTTTTACGAGCTTCAAACAGGAGTGATTTATTTTCAGTTATCTGTGTAGTTACTAGTTTATTTTTGTAATTTCTTGTGTGTTTGAGTACTCACTAGGCACAACCTTTTATTTTAATAACAGTGCAGTGTACAGTACAGCAGTTGCTATTGAGCCTCGTATCGTACAGGCTTTTGTTTGTTTTGGTTAGTGTAGCTCAGTGTTGGTTAGACTGTCAGTGAGAGAGCACCTAGAGTTCCTGCTGCTAATAAGCCGAGTACACCGTTCGTTTGTTACATACACTCCTGGAAATTGAAATAAGAACACCGTGAATTCATTGTCCCAGGAAGGGGAAACTTTATTGACACATTCCTGGGGTCAGATACATCACATGATCACACTGACAGAACCACAGGCACATAGACACAGGCAACAGAGCATGCACAATGTCGGCACTAGTACAGTGTATATCCACCTTTCGCAGCAATGCAGGCTGCTATTCTCCCATGGAGACGATCGTAGAGATGCTGGATGTAGTCCTGTGGAACGGCTTGCCATGCCATTTCCACCTGGCGCCTCAGTTGGACCAGCGTTCGTGCTGGACGTGCAGACCGCGTGAGACGACGCTTCATCCAGTCCCAAACATGCTCAATGGGGGACAGATCCGGAGATCTTGCTGGCCAGGGTAGTTGACTTACACCTTCTAGAGCACGTTGGGTGGCACGGGATACATGCGGACGTGCATTGTCCTGTTGGAACAGCAAGTTCCCTTGCCGGTCTAGGAATGGTAGAACGATGGGTTCGATGACGGTTTGGATGTACCGTGCACTATTCAGTGTCCCCTCGACGATCACCAGTGGTGTACGGCCAGTGTAGGAGATCGCTCCTCACACCATGATGCCGGGTGTTGGCCCTGTGTGCCTCGGTCGTATGCAGTCCTGATTGTGGCGCTCACCTGCACGGCGCCAAACACGCATACGACCATCATTGGCACCAAGGCAGAAGCGACTCTCATCGCTGAAGACGACACGTCTCCATTCGTTCCTCCATTCACGCCTGTCGCGACACCACTGGAGGCGGGCTGCACGATGTTGGGGCGTGAGCGGAAGACGGCCTAACGGTGTGCGGGACCGTAGCCCAGCTTCATGGAGACGGTTGCGAATGGTCCACGCCGATACCCCAGGAGCAACAGTGTCCCTAATTTGCTGGGGAGTGGCGGTGCGGTCCCCTACGGCACTGCGTAGGATCCTACGGTCTTGGCGTGCATCCGTGCGTCGCTGCGGTCCGGTCCCAGGTCGACGGGCACGTGCACCTTCCGCCGACCACTGGCGACAACATCGATGTACTGTGGAGACCTCACGCCCCACGTGTTGAGCAATTCGGCGGTACGTCCACCCGGCCTCCCGCATGCCCACTATACGCCCTCGCTCAAAGTCCGTCAACTGCACATACGGTTCACGTCCACGCTGTCGCGGCATGCTACCAGTGTTAAAGACTGCGATGGAGCTCCGTATGCCACGGCAAACTGGCTGACACCGATGGCGGCGGTGCACAAATGCTGCGCAGCTAGCGCCATTCGATGGCCAACACCGCGGTTCCTGGTGTGTCCGCTGTGCTGTGCGTGTGATCATTGCTTGTACAGCCCTCTCGCAGTGTCCGGAGCAAGTATGGTGGGTCTGACACACCGGTGTCAATGTGTTCTTTTTTCCATTTCCAGGAGTGTATTTTTACAAGCTTCAAACAGGAGCGACTTCACCAGTGGGCAGGAACTGTGACTGCTGTGCACAGATGCGGGCTGAGTTGGTGACCCTTCGCTCACAGCTCCAGGCGGTGTTGGTTTCTGTCACACAGCTTGAGGCTGCTGCCAAGGGGCGTCAATGTGGGGCATCGAACGCGGGGCATTTACCCACATAAGTACTTAATATTCCCGTCAGGTATTTGGCCAACAAAATCATTACGCCCCGTTGTCAGCAACATCAGGGCACCTACATATTTGTTGGCCAAATACCTGACGGGAATATTAAGTCCTTATGTGGGTAAATGCCCTCATCACATCCGTAATTCCGTGGATTTTGTTAAACGCCTTGATAGCTTCAGGTTGGATGAGTCAGATTTCATGGTAAGTTTTGACGTCGTTTCCTTGTTTACGAGGGTACCCCTGCGAGAGTCACTAGAATTGATTAGTCAGAAGTCTGACGAGAAGACCACTGAACTTTTTAGGCATGTCTTGACTTCCAGGTATTTTCTTTTTAATGGAGAATACTACGAACAAACGGAGGGAGTCGCCATGGGTAGCCCACTCTCACCAGTGGTAGCGAATTTGTACATGGAGAACTTCGAGGAGGAAGCCCTGTCGTCATCCGAATGGAAACCTACTTGCTTTTTCCGTTACGTGGACGACACGTTCGTCATCTGGCCACATGGTATGGATAAACTCCTTGACTTCCTTACACATCTAAACTCCATACATCCCAACATCAAGTTCATTATGGAGACTGAAACCGAGGGTAAATTACCTTTCCTTGTCGTCCTGGTCAAGAGAAGAGCTGACGGCACCCTAGGTCGTGGGGTGTATCGGAAGACAACGCACACTGATCTGTATTTGCACGCAGACAGCGGCCACCACCCTTCACAGAGGAATGGGGTACTTAAAACTCTAGTACATAGGGCGCGCACTATCTCTGACGCAGAGAGTCTACCCCAGGAATTGGAACATCTGAGAACTGTATTTCGAAAAAATGAGTACTCAGAGTGGCAGATTCTACGTGCTCTCCGCCCGACCACTACAGCACAACCTGTGGAGATGGATGAAATCACGAGGGAGGAGGCAGGCACTGCGTTTATTCCATATACAGGCGCACTCTCGGGGAATATCGCCCGCATTTTGAAGAAACAGCGGGTCGGAACTATGTTTTGTCCTCCGAATAAAACTCGTGCACTGGTGGGTAGCGCCAAAGATGACCTCGGTTTGAGGATGGCCGGCGTGTACCAGATTCCGTGTCAATGTGGCAAGTCGTATATTGGTCAGACGATGCGTACCGTCGAGGATCGATGCCGTGAACACCAGAGGCACACTCGACTGATGTATCCGAGCAAGTCGGCGGTCGCTGAACATTGTTTGTCGGAAAATCACGCTATGGAGCATGAACGCACGAGGATTCTGGTACAGACGTCGAGATACTGGGACAGCGTTGTTAGAGAGGCCATCGAAATTCGCACCAATGACGACCTCATAAACCGTGACTGTGCCTATAATCTTAGCAAGGCTTGTGAACCAGCGACTGGGTTAATCAAGAGTAAATCGAGCAAACGTATAGTTGTGACGACGACGGCGGACAGAGCCATCACACCGACGTCATCTCAGACGCCGTCGCAATCTGTTCCACCGCGCGACCGTGGCGCGGGGCGCGGACAGCGGAGGGAGCGCGCCGCGGGCGGAGGGTATTTAAATCGGCCGCCGCCACGACCGAACCCAGTTCCCTCTGAGCCGGCACGTTCACAGGAGCTCAGTCCGTCAGTTCACCTGATGATGGCGAAATATTGTGCCCGTTGGACACTGTAGACCGGCAGTACACACGTGGATATTTTGATTATCAAATACGCCGGGAGAAACTCAAGAATCACAATACCTTCAGTGCCATTAACAACGGTGAAGTCAGCGATGACAGTGCCACTAAAGCAGAATTATTAAACACGGTTTTCCAAAACTCCTTCACCAAAGAAGACGAAGTAAATATTCCAGAATTCCAATCAAGAACAAATGCCAAGATGAGAAACATAGAAGAGATATCCTTGGTGTAGCAAAGCAGCTTAAATCTCTTAATAAAGACAAGACCTCCGGTCCAGATTGCATACCAGTCAGTTTCCTTTCAGAGTATGGTGATACAATTGCTCCGTATTTAGCAATTATATCTAACCGCTCGCTCTCAGAAAGATCCGTACTTAAAGACTGAAAAATTGCTGAAGTCACACCATATCCAGAAAGGGAATTAGGAATAATCCGCTGAATTACAAGCCCATATCACTAACGTCGATTTGCTGTAGGGTTTTGGAACATATACCTTGTTCTAGCATTATGAATTACCTCGAAGGAAACGATTTATTGACACATAATCAGCACGGATTCAGAAAATATCGTTCTTGCGAAACACAACCAGCTCTTTATACACATGAAGTAATGAGTGCTATCGACGGGGGATATCAAATTGATTCCATATTTTTAGATTTCCAGAAGGCTTTCGACACCGTTTCTCACAAGCGTCTTCTAACCAAACTGCGTGCCTATGGAATATCGCCTTAGTTGTGCGACTGGATTCGTGATTTTCTGTCAGAAAGGTCACAGTTCGTTGTAATAGACGAAAAGTCATCAAGCAAAACGGAAGTAATTTCCGGCGTTCCCCAAGAAAGTGTTATAGGCCCTCTATTGTTCCTGATCTACGTTAACGACATAGGAGACAATCTGAGTAGGCCTCTTAGATTGTTTCCAGATAATGCTGTCATTTACCGTCTTGTAAAGTCATCAGATGGTCAAAACGAATTGCAAAATGATTTAGATAAGATAACTGTATGGTGCGAAAAGTGGCAGTTTACCCTGAATAAACAAAAGTGTGAAGTTATTCACATGAGTACTAAAAGAAATCAGTTAAATTTCGATTACGCGATAAGTCACAAAATCTGAAGGCTATAAATGCAACTAAATACTTAGCGATTACAATTGCAAATAACCTAAATTGGAACGATCACATAGATAATGTTGTGGGTAGACCAAAGCAAAGACTGCGATGCACTGGCAGAACACTTAGAAGGTGCAACAGGTCTACTAAAGAGACTGCTTACACCATGCTTGTACGCCCTATTTTGGAGTATTGCTGTTTGGTGTGGGGTGCGCATCAGGTGGAACTGATTGATGACATCGAAAAAGTTCATAGTAGTGTGAAGTAGGAGAGATAGAGCCACAGGCATGATACATGAAGTGGAGTGGCAATCATTAAAACAAAGGAGTTTTTCATTGCGACGGGATCTTCTCATGAAATTTCAATCACCAGCTTTCTCCTGTAATTGCGAAAACATTCTGTTGGCACCCACCTACATAGGGGTAAATAACCATCACGATAAAATACACTGCTGGCCACCGTAAATGCAACACCCTGAAGGAAGCATCCGAATCAAGTGAAATTTACACCATGAGTTTGCAGCGATGAGATATGCAACTGATTAGAATTTCAGCGCAGACGCACATCACGCGCGCCTGTGGCGCCACCTCATAGCGCCATTTAAGGCTTGGCGATTTCGACGAGTATACGTTCGACACGTGTGTTTACCTTGTCGTTGTTTCACAAGACGATTAGTTATGCCTCGTAGACAACAGCGAACATCGTTTGATCAAGTATCCGAGTTCGACAGAGGAAGGATAGTGGCTTACCGAGATTGTGGATTATCATACAGAGAAATCGCTAGTCGTTTTGGACGAAACCAAACAACTGTAATGCGGATATGTGACCGTTGGATGCAGGAGGGTACGACGGACCGACGTGGTCGATTTCATTCACCTCGGTGCACCACTCCACGTCTGATAGGCAAATTGTGCGCATGGCAGTGACGGATCGCTCAGTGACATCCCGAACCATAGCACAGCACATTGCGTCTGTAACGCATCATCCAGTGTCTGCGTGTACCATTCGACGCCGTTTACAGCAGAGTGGTCTGTCCGCAAGACGTCCATTGCTTCGTCTACCATTGACGCAGAACCACAGACGTCTCCGTCGCCAATGGTGTGATGACAGACGGATGTGGACGGCAGAATGGAATAACGTTGTCTTTACTGATGAGGCACGCTTCTGTCTGCAGCACCACGATGGTCGGATTCGAGTGTAGAGACACCGTGGAGAGAGGATGCTGGACAGCTGCATTATGCGGTATTGGATATTACTCTCGCACGCCTCTAGTACGCATTGCCGGTACTTTAAATAGCCGGCGCTACATATCCGAGGTGCTGGAGCCAGTTGTCCTTCCTTACCTTCAGGGCTCGGCCACAGCCATATTTCAACAGGATAATACGCGACCACACGTGGCTCGCATTGTCCAAAGGTTCTTCGTCAATAACCAGATTGAATTGCTTCCCTGGCCGGCTCGCTCTCCGGATCTTTCGCCGATAGAAAACATGTGGTCCATGGTTGCTCAACGAGTGACCCAGATTACATCCCCAGCTGCCACACCAGTTGATCTTTGGTAACGTGTGGGAGCTGCTTGGGCTGCTGTACCCCAGGAACACATCCAACGTCTCTTTGACTCAATGCCGAGACGTGTGGCAGCGGTGATCTCCAACAATGGCGGCTACTCTGGCTACTGATTCTGGCAGGAACCACATGTCACAGACGTCTGTAAACGTAATCATTTGATACTTGGTCAACATGTTATCTACAAAATAAATTTTGTTGTGCTACCTCTTGTCTTTCTTGGTGCTGCATTTACGGTGGCCAGCAGTGAAAGAGAAGTCAGGGCTCGCACAGAAAAATTTAAGTGCTCGTTTTTCCCGCGCGGCGTTCGAGAGTGGAACGGTAGAGAGACAGCTTGAAGGTGGTTCATTGAACTCTCTGCCAGACATTTTATTGTAAATAGCAGAGTAATCACGTAAATGTTAATGTAGATGTGAAATAAAGCACGAGAAAGGGAATACAAACGCCTAAAAAACGAGATTGACAGAAAGTGCAAAATTGCTAAGCACGAATGGCTAGTGGACAAATGTAAGGATTTAGAAGCATACTTCACTAGGGGAAAGACAAGACCGATACTGCCTACAGGAAAACTAAAGAGGTCTTTGGGGAAAAGACATTCAGCTGTATGTATATCAGTGGCTCATATGGTTAACCAATAGTAAGCAAAGAGAGGAACGATGAAAGGTGGAAGGAATATATAGACGATCTGTACAAGGTAGATGAACTTGAA
Source organism: Schistocerca nitens (assembly GCF_023898315.1). Classification (NCBI taxonomy): domain Eukaryota; kingdom Metazoa; phylum Arthropoda; class Insecta; order Orthoptera; family Acrididae; genus Schistocerca; species Schistocerca nitens. The sequence continues at coordinate 978,388,369 of NC_064615.1, read as the reverse complement.
AGCAATATTATAGAAAGGGAAGATGAGATTGGAGATTTGATACTGCTAGAAGAATTCGGCAAAGCTCTGAAAGACTGAAATCGAAACAAGGCCCCCGGAGTAGACGACCTCCCGTCAGAAGTACTGACAGCTTTGGGAGAACCAGCCTTGAAAAAACTCTTCCATCTGGTGTGCCAGATGTATAACACAGGCGAAATACCCTTAGACTTCAAGAAGACTGTGATAATACCAAAGAAACGAGTTTCTGACCGATGTGAAAATTACCGAACTATCAGTTTAATAAGTCATGGTTGTAAAATACTAACACGAATTCTTTACAGAAGAATGGAAAAACTTGTAGAAGCCGAATTCGGACAAGATCAGTTCGGATTCCGGAGAAATTAGGAACACGCAAGGCAATACTGACCGTATGAATTATCTTAGGTTAAGGAAAGGTAAAACTACACTATGTGATCAAAAGTATCCGGACACCCCCAAAAACATACGTTTTTCGTATTAGGTGCATTGTACAGCCACTTACTGCCAGGTACTCCATATCAGCGACCTCAGTAGTCATTAGAAACCATGAGAGAGCAGAGTGGGGCGCTCCGCGGAACTCAACGTGGTCAGGTGATTGGGTGTCACTTGTATCATACGTCGGTACCCTAGATCTCCACACTCCTGAACATCCCTAGGTCCACTGTTTCCGATGTGGTAGTAAAGTGGAAACGTGAAGGAACATATACAGCACAAAAGCGTACAGGCCGATCTCGTCTGTTGACTGACAGAGACCGCCGACAGTTGAAGAGGCTCGTAATGTGTAATAGGCAGACATCTATCCAGACCATCACACAGGAATTGCAGACTGCATCAGGATCTACTGCACGTACTATGACAGTTAGGCGGGAGGTGAGAAAACTTGGATTTCATGGCCGAGCGGCTGCTCATAAGCCATACATCATGCCGGTAAATGCCAAACGACGCCTCGCCTGGTGTAACGAGCGTAAACATTAGACGATTGAACAGTGGAAAAACGTTGTGTGTAGTGACGAATCACAGTACACAATGTGACGATCCGACGGCAGGGTGTGGGTGTGGCGAATGCCCGGTGAACGACATCTGCCAGCGTGTGTAGTGCCAACAGTAAAATTCGGAGGCGGTGGTGTTAGGGTGGGATCGTGTTTTTCATGGAGGGGGCTTGGACCCCTTGTTGTTCTGTGTGGCACTATCACAGCACAGGCCTACATTGATGTTTTAAGCACCTTCTTGCTTCCCACTGTTGAAGAGCAATTCGGGAATGGCGATTGAATCTTTCAACACGATCGAGCACCTGTTCATAATGCACGGCCTGTGGCGGAGTGCTTACAGGACAATAACATCCCTGTAATGGACTGGTCTGCACAGACTCCTGACCTGAATCCTATAGAACATCTTTGGGATGTTTTGGAACGCCGACTTCGGGCCAGGCCTCATCGACCGACATCGATACCTCTCTTCAGTGCAGCACTCCGTGAACAATGGGCTACCATTCCACAAGAAACTTTCCAGCACCTGACTGAACGCATGTCTGCGAGAGTGGAAGCTGTCATCAAGGCTAAGGGTGGGCCAACATTATACTGAATTCCAGCATTACCGATGGAAGGCGCCAAGAACTTGTAAGTCATTTTCAGCCAGGTGTCCGGATACTTTTGATCACATAGTGTATGTTCCTAGCATTTGTAGCCTTTAAGAAAGCTTTTGACAATGTTGACTGAAATGCTCTCTTTGAAATTTTGAAGGTAGCAGGGGTCAAATACACGGAACGAAACGCTATTTACATCTTGTACAACAAATAGACGCAGTAATAGAAGTCGAAGCTCTAGTATGAAAGGGAACCAGTGGTTGAGAAGGGAGTTGTTCAATTTGTACACTGAGCAACCAGTAAAGAAAACCAGAGAAAAAGTTGGAGTAGGAACTAAAATTCAAGATAAGAAATAAAAACTTTGACGTTTGCAAATGACATTATAATTCAGTCAGAGACAGCAAAGAACTTGGAAGAGCAGTTGAATGGAATGGACAGTGTTTTGAAAAGAGGACAGAAGCAAAATAAGGATAATGGAATGCGATCGAATTAAATCGGTTGATGCTGAATGAATCAGATTAGGAAACGATACACTCAAAATAGCAGATGAGATTTGCTCTGTGGGCAGCAAAATAACTGATGATGGCCGAAGTAGAGAGGATATAAAATGTAGACTGGCAATGGCAAGGAAAGCATTTCTGAAGAAGAGAAATTTAGATTTAAGTGTCAGGAAGTCTTTTTTGAAAGTATTTGTCTGGAACGTAACCATGTATGGATGTGAAACATGTGCAATAAACAGTTCAGATAAAAAGAAGATAGAAGCTTTCGAAATGTGATGCTACACAAGAATACTTTAGATTAGGTGGATAGATCACATACCTAATGAGGAGTTACTGAACAGAATTGGGGAGACAAGAAATTTGTAGCACAACTTGATGAAAAGAAGGGATCGGTTGACAGGACACATTCTGAGACATCAAGGAATCACCAGTTTAGTATTTGAGGGAAGTGTGTATGGGGGGCGGGAAATCGTAGAGGAAGATCAAGAGATGAATATAGCAAGCAGATTCAGAAAGAGGTAGGTTGCAGTAGTTATTCGGAGATGGAGAGGCTCGCATAGGATAGGGTAGCATGGAGAGGTGCATCAAACTAGTCTTCGGACTGAAGACCACGACTACAACTACCAAAAACGCTGTTTGTTGTGCACAAGTTGTAAGTCTGTTCCATTATTGTGCTGGTTGTGCCTGGTAGGGCTGTGTCTGTATCATGTATCAATCAGTACACTAGTGCTATCAGTAAAGATTACGGTTCTAGACGAGTCTGCCAATGTCCCACGTAAATCATTTATTGCTATTGCAGCTAGAAAACGGTGCTTAACTTATAAAACGAATATTTACTTGTGTACTGCTGAAAATAGCCATGCCAACAAACTTGTTAAACCAAATTGATCCTAAACAGGAACGCGCGAAGCACTGAATGTGTGGGACCTCATAATTCTTTTTCCTGCTTTTTAGAAAGAATAAGAAAAATTTTGCAGTTATATATTATTATCAAATAACGTTGGAATTTATGTGTGGCAGAGAACAGTCAGTGTTATAAGTAAAATAAAATGTGATACACAACAAAATAACAAAATAAATACTGTCAAGTGATATACTGTTAACATCAGCAAACAAGCGCCTGTATGTATGTGTGTGTGTGTGTGTGTGTGTGTGTGTGTGTGTGTGAAGCTCTAAGAAATGTTGAGGACGTGGTTTTCAATACCAATGAATCTAAAAACAGAAAAAACTGGTCAAAACTTTAAAAAGTCACTAATAACACGAGTTGAAATTATTGCTTTGGCTGCTCATAAATATACATATTTATACCTACTGTAGTCTAGATTTAGTAAATAAAGGGATCAAATCTAAGATTGTATGAAATTCGAGCGTAAAAGCTTTAAAACATGGAGCTCTTAACTCGTTCATATGGCATAGTAGTCTAAAGAAGTGCTAGGGACTCTTCCTTAACGCCAGAGGAGTGGCGGAAAAGGAACATTTAACAAACGAATTGCGCAAGCCATCCCAACGTACGATAAGACGACACGTGTCACTGCTCCAGGAAGAAAACTGTACACGCTGCAATGCCGTTTCCGTGTGAGCGTAATCGTTGACGCTTATTTCTGGGCTTCCTATTGTGTCGCGCCAGCGAATGATTGCATTAGCAACGAGCTTCTAATCTCGCTAGACAGCTAACATCACACGCAACGAAACTGTAACAGATCTTTTTTCTCATAGTAGGAAAGTACATGAGGAATTAGAGGAATTGTAAGTACGTCAGTTGCCAAAGGAGCTACATTTCTTCCTACATTCGCATTGTTTAAGTCCTACTCAAGTTCCTTGCTACAAACGTCATTAGAACTGTTGGACGAATCGCTATCTCGTTCGTTCATGAATAACACAAGCGTACGTCCTTTGCCTGTATCTATTCACGTATGTCACGAGTTTCCTGATCGTATGTTTAGGAGTTTCGCAATAAATACAGGGTGAATTTTTCCGTCGTGGCAAAGTCTAAGGTTTGATCGATGAGAGGATACGGAAAAAGGACAAACGGCGAAGCATTAGACAGCTAACATCAATCGCAACGGAACTGTAACAGATCTTTTTTCTCACAGGAGGAAAGTATATAAGGAATAAGAGGAATTATAAGTACGTCAGTTGCCAAAGGGATCTACATTTCTTCCTATATTCTCATTAAGTCCTACTCAAGTTCCTTGCTACAAACATCGATTTGCTGCAGAGGTCTTGAACATATTTTCTCAGTTCGAATGTAATAAACTTCCGTCAGACTGAGAAGGTTACGTGACCCGCCAAGTTTCCCGAGCGCGCTAACGCGCTGCTTCCTGGACTCGGGTAGGCGCGTCGGTCCCAAATCGAGTCCGCCCGGCGGATTAACGACGAGGGCCGGTGTGCCGGCCAGCCTGGATGTGGTTTTTAGGCGGTTTTCCACATCCCCCTAGGTGAATTCTGGGCTGATATCCACGTCCCGCCTCAGTTACTCGGCTGGCAGACATCTGAACACTTTCGCACTATTGCATGGATTACACTAGTCACAGACAGTTGGGGTACATTAATTCCTTCCCGAGGGGTACAGGGTGGCGGCAGGAAGGGCATCCGGCCACCCCTTCAACTAACATCGCCACATCCGATTCACCATGCCAACCCTGCATATCCGCGGGAACAACGGCACAAGCAAAAGAAGGACTGAGAAGGTTACGTCCACAAATCAGCCAGGTAAGCATCGCTCGTCTGAAACGCAGCTTGCCCTTTTCACACATGATGTACCACGAACTGTGGATGAAGGGCAACAGACATATTCCATATTTCTAGATTTCCGCATGGTGCCCCATTGTAGGCTGTTAACGAAGGTATGCGCATGTGGAATAAGTTCACAGATATGTGAGTGGCTCGAAGACTTCTTAAATAATAGAACCCAGTATGTTGTCCTCGACGGCGAGTGTTCATCAGAGACAAGGGTATCTTGAGGAGTGCCCCCGGGAAGTGTGATAGGATCGCTGTTGTTCTCTACATACATACACTACTGGCCATTAAAATTGCTACACCAAGAAGAAATGCGGATGATGAACGGGTATGATTGGACAAATATATTATACTACAACTGACATGTGATTATATTTTCACGCAATTTGGGTGCATAGGTCCTGAGAAATCAGTACCCAGAACAGCCACCTCTGATCGTAATAACGGCCTTGATATGCCTGGGCATTGAGTCAGACAGAGCTTGGATGGCGTGTACAGGTACAGCTGCCCATGCAGCTTCAACACGATACCACAGTTCATCAAGAGTAGTGACTGGCGTATTGTGGCGAGCCAGTTGCTCGGCCACCATTGACCAGACGTTTTCAATTAGTGAGAGATCTGGAGAATGTGCTGCCCAGGGCAGCAGTCGAACATTTTCTGTATCCAGAAAGGCCCGTCCGTACAGGACCTGCAACATGCGGTCATACATTGTCCTGCTGAAATGTAAGGTTTCGCAGGGATCGAATGGAGGGTAGACCCACGGGTCGTAACACATATGAAATGTAACGTCCACTGTTCAAAGTGCCGTCAATGCGAACAAGAGGTGACCGAGACGTGTAACCAATGGCACCCCATACCATCACGCCGGGTGATACGCCAGTGCGGCGATGACGAGTACACGCATTCAGTGTGCGTTCACCGCGATGTCGCCAAACACGGATGCGACGATCATGATGCTGTAAACAGAACCAGGATTCATCCGAAAAAAATCACGTTTTGCCATTCGTGCACCCAGATTCGTGGTTGAGTACACCATCGCAGGCGCTCCTGTCTGTGATGCAGGGTCAAGGGTAACCGCAGCCATGGTCTCCGAGCTGATAGTCCATGCTGCTGCAAACGTCGTCGAACTGTTCGTGCAGATGATTGTTGTCTTGCAAACGTCCCCACCTGTTGACTCAGGGATCGAGACGTGGCTGCACGATCTGTTACAGCCATGCGGATAAGATGCCTGTCATCTCGACTGCTAGTGATACGAGGCCGTTGGGATCCATCACGGCGTTCTGTATTACCCTCCTGAGCTCACCGATTCCATATTCTGCTAACAGTCATTGGATCTAGACCAACGCGAGCAGCAATGTCGCGATACGATAAACCGCAATCGCGATAGGCTACAATCCGACCTTTATCAAAGTCGGAAACGTGATGGTACGCATTTCTCATCCTTACACGAGGCATCACAGCGACGTTTCAGCAGGCAACGCCGGTCAACTGCTGTTTGTGTATGAGAAATCGGTTGGGAAGTTTCCTCATGTCAGCACGTTCTAGGTGTCGCCACCGGCGCCAGCCTTGTGTGAATGCTCTGAAAAGCAAATCATTTGCATATCACAGCATCGTCTTCCTGTCGGTTAAATTTCGCGTCTGTAGCACGTCATCTTCGTAGTGTAGCAATTTTAATGGCTGGTAGTGTAAATGATTTGGTGGCCAGGATCGGTAGCAATCTGCTGATGTTTACTGTTGATGCTTTGGTGTTAGGGAAAGCGTCGGAGTTGAGTGGCTGTAGGAAGATAACAAGATGCCTTAGACAAGATTTCTAGATGGGGTGATGAATGGCAGCTGGCTCTGAATGTAGAATAATGTAAGTTAATGCGGATGAGTGGGAAAAAAAATCGTTATGTTCGGATACAGCATTAGTAGTGTCCTGCTTGACACAGCCACATCGTTTAAATATCTGTGCGTAACGTTGCTAAGCGATATAAAATGGAAAGAGCATGTGAGGACTGTGGTATGGAAGGCGAATGGTCGACTTCAGTTTATTAGAAGATTTTTGGGGGAGTACGGTTCATCTGGTAAAGGTGACAGCATATAGAACGTTAGTGCGACCTATTCTTGAGTACTCCTCGAGTGTCTGGGATCCGCACCAGGCCGTATAAGAGAAGACATCGATGCTATTCAGAGGAAGGCTATTAGATTTGTTACTGGTAGGTTCGGACAACACGCAAGTATTACGGAGACGCTTCGGAACTCCAATGGGAATCCCTGGAGGCAAGGTGACGTTCTTTTTGAGGAACACTAATGACGATATTTAGGGAACCGACATTTGAATGCAGAACGACTCTACTGCAGCCATCGTAGATTGCGCGTAAGGACCACGAAGATAAGATACGGATTGTTAGGGCTCATAGGGAGGCATATAGACAGACGTTTTTCCCATTCTCCGTTTGCGAGAGAAACAGCAAAGGAAATGACTAGTAGTGGCAAAGGGTACCTTCCACCAAGCACCATACGACGGCTTACGGTATGTTTATGTAGATGTAGATGTATATTTGGAGTAGGGTACCTCGCTAAAGGATCCTGGTCAGATCGTACTTTAAGCAGCACGTCTTCAGCTGGACAGCAGGCGACTAGAGGTGACTAGACTGTGGCCCGAAGAATCACGATTTTGCCTCGTTACAGATATGATGAAAGCTGTCGGGTGCACCGATAGCCATATGAGGCGCTTAATCCGCAGTCTATGGAGCTTGTAGCTCAGACCGAAGGTGGTTCTGCGATGTTTATTTCAACATTCTCGGTGACCAAGCGTTGCAGTTGCTCAACATCTTCTCGAGGAGTGTACCGTGGACACTCCCGTCTTCCAAGATGACAACAACCGCGTTCAAGGGGCCGCTCGCACTGCCTTGTTTGACGAATACTCAGGCGAATTCTCACAACTCGAATGGCCTGCTAATTCATTCGATCTTTACATCACAGAAAGTGTTTGAGACGTTTGGAATAGTCGGTGGACATAGCTATCATCTTCTTCAGAATTCAGAAGCTCCAAGAGATCTAAACATCGATGAGCATATTCACCTGGACATAGCGCACCTGAAGAAGCTCTTTTACTCGATGAATTAACACCATTATTAACGCTAGAGACGGGGACAGACGGCATCAGCGTGAAGCATTCTAGGCGGTGACTAATAAGCAGTCCAGTCACATTGGTGTGAGGAACGCCTATGTTCAATGTCGACGTGCAATGGACATTCACAGACAGTCGATGGCAGTATTAGCAGTGAAGGGTATATAAAACATTTGAGGGGGGGGGGGGGGACGCGGAAAACAGTGCAGTCGTTGTCGTCACGCAGAAAGGGAGCGATTTATTTGACGCCCATAAGGACATGATCGATGGCTTTTGGGCCAAGTGTGGAAGCATTTCCGAAAGGGCAGTTCTCTTGCCGCCGTCTTTAAACTATACTGCGCTTGCTAAAATGGCGCTATCCATACCAGCGCGGAGGCAATTGTGTTCACCATAATTGATTCGGGTGAACGACGGCTGCGGCAATTTTTACAGGCGAATAGACGTGGAACTGTCGAGGAACTGACCATCCAGATGAACAAAGGGGCTACCAACAGTATCTTCGCAACGACCGTTCAGCAAACGTGACTGCACAGTTCGTGTGCAGCAGGTGCCTGTTCTTTCACCCACGCTGACTGCTGTTCATCAGCTAGAAAAGCTGGAATTTGCACGATGATACAGCAACTGAGCGCCCACTGAGTAGCCTTTTCGGATGAATCGCGCTTTATGCTCCATAGGAAAGATGCCCGTCGGCGTATACGGTGTGAAACGTCTGAAACCAAATCACCCTACAACAATCGTCGCAAAGTTTCAGGCCGGAGGTTATGGAATGGGGAATGTTTTCGTTGCACTGCCTGGGTGATCTCGTCATTATTGGATGCACCATGGATCAACACAAGTATGCATCAACTTTTGGGGAGCATGTCTACCCCTACATGCAGTTTGTTTCTCTTCGCCACAGTGGCATCTACCAGACCACCACGAAGCCTAGCGGAGCTGGCCACGGAACTGGAGTGGGCATGGCTCCACATCCCTGTCGGTACTTTCCTGAACCTCATTGACTCTCTACCATCACGTCTCGCACAGGTCGACGCTGTAAAAGGTGGTTATTCAGGCGTTGGACAGGTGGTCTCATTAATGTGACTGGACAGAGTATTTTGCATGGAGCGCTTGCAGTCTTATCAGGCATAGCAGCCTAGTATTCATCTAGCAGTTTCATTCAGTTTTACTCTTTAGTGACACTGGTGGCTATAAAAAATCTGCCTGACAGAGAAGTGAAGCACCCGGGCAGGGACGAGGAAACGAAATGAAACTTCACGGTTTGATAGGATATGTGATGTTATTTCAGTGGATAGAAAATAGTCAAATTCACAAAAAAAAACTTAGCAGTATGTGCTCAGTTATTAGTATGAAGTTGTAGCCTCTCTTGGCAGGATGGATGCACTGATTCGTTTGGGAAGGTCGTCAAAAAGCTGTTGAATCCTGTTCTGTGGCAAACTGGCCCTTAACTGTTGCAATTGGTACTTGATATCGCGGATACTGACACTGGGATGGAGCTGACGTCCGATCTGGTCCCACATATGTTCAATTCGTCACAGATATGGGGATTTCGCGGACCCTCGAAGTACTTCAGCACCATACATAGTTTGTAGAGACATGCACCATGTGTGTACGAGCACTGTCCTGTTGAAAAATGGCACCATGATACTGTCGAATGTAAGGTAACACATGAGGACGCAAGATGTCACTAACGCACATTTGTGCCGTCAGAGTTTCCTAAGTCACTATCAGCAATGAACTGAAGTTGTACCTGATGGATTCCCATTGCATGACACCGGGAATAATGCCGCTGTGCCTCTGCAAACCATTGTAAGAATGGGAGCGCTCCCTGCGTTTCGTCGCTTAACAAATTGCGAAACCATTCATCAGCAGTTCAAACGCCCCAGTCATGCCACCTCTCCAGATACAGTTGTCTGTATCGTGGTGTTAAGGGCAGCATACGCATAAGACGTTATTTCCCTAGTTCAGCTGCCCCTGATCAAGGATGCGGGATGACACAGAATGTTGCAAGGATTCCACCACTTGTCAGATGGCAGGCACAGGTGTGAACTGGTTAGGATGTGCTTGGTAGTAGTGGAACAAAGCCATTTGTGGCGCTTTTTTTTTAGTGCAGATTGGCTACATCAGGGGCAGACATGCACTCAGGGGAAAACCTATTGTTCTCCATTTATTGACAGGTCATTAACCTATTGTTCTCCTTTGATTGACAGGTCCTTAGCCTATTGTTCTGCTAAAAGGATCCTTCCTTTTGATTGACATGTCCTTAACCTATTGTTCCCTCTCCCCCTCCCCTACCCCCCCAAATCTCAAGAAACCTCCCCCCTCCCTGCTACAATTACACTTTGAGGTCTGAGTTATTGGAATAGCCCCTCTCACTCTTATCAATTTGACTGACTACTTACTTAAATTGATCAATTAATTAACCTCTCCCCTTCTGGTAAACCCCCTCCCCTCCCACACTCCCTCCCACAAATTTGCAGGGAAAAGGCTCAGTTGGTCGGTCATTTGGAGGGAATTCGGTTGCAGTGTGTGGACTATTGTTTAAACACTTTAGACAACGTATAGAATATTATTTAATTGTTTATGGCAGTGTATGCAATTTAGTTTATTTATTTCGTTACAGAATTTGTCCTCAAATCGATTGCTGTGTATGTAATATTGTTTAAACAATTTAGACAATGTGTGGAATATTGTTTATTTAAACAATTTAGGGGATTCATGGCAGTGTATGGAATATATGGAAATTGGTGGCTGTTTGGAGGAGAGGAAGGATCTCATAACAGGAAATTCAAGGGTATATTGTTGATTTATAAAAAATTCAGTTTGTGAGGGTTGGATTTCTCTTGGTCATCATTCTCTGCTGTTTGGAGACATGTAGGTCATGCAAGAAGTAATTACATGGGCCAAACATCTTGCATAACCTAATGTTCAGCACTGTGATCTGGGTGTCTTAACCTAATGTTCAGTCCTTTGTTGGCACTTAACCTGTTGTTCTGTTAAGTGGTTTTCCATGTCACACCGATTTCCTTAAACTATTGTACGGCCTTTGATACCAAATTAAGTAATTAGTTATGTCCTCCCATCATTTTTTGTTTCAAAAGTGGTTCAAATGGCTCTGAGCACTATGGGACTTAACTTCTGAGGTCATCAGTCCCCTAGACCTTAGAACTACTTACACCTAACTAACCTAAGGACATCACACACCCATGCCTGAGGCAGGATTCGAACCTGCGACTGTAGCGGTTGCGCAGTTCCAGACTGTAGCTCCTAGAACCGCTCGGCCACCCCGGTCGACCATTTTCTGGTACACTTTTCGAATTTCACATGCTTCTTTGTCACCCACCCCCTTAAATTATTGTACTGCATTTTACATACAAAGTTTGTAAATTAACCTAGTATTCTGTACTTAACCTGCTGTTCTGCTCCATGTCACCAACTCACGCACAACCTCCACTTAATTATTGTACCGCTAACACCATGTAGATATAAAAAAAATTATGCAAATTAATTAAATCGATATTCTTCACATGTATGGGGTGGTTTTTTTTAATTCGCAGCATCCTATTGGTTGGTGAAATCGATGGAATATAGTTAAAACAAGAGATTGCTAATAAAAAATACACCCCGCAAACCAACGCCCTACGCCAATGCCGCCGACTCGGTAAGCACCCCCAGGAGTTGGGGTGCACTGGTGGCCCCTGCAAAGTGATGACACAGCCATTAGCTGCCAAGCCATGCACAGGTGTCTGTTCTGGTCCTGCAAGCATGAGGCAGCAACATTCTTTTCATACTTGACACCTGAGTAATTCCTGTCAAAATACATGTTCACCTAGGCACCATTGCTGGCATGATGACATATAGCTGCGGTGCAGGTCCAGCGCCAAGTGATGTTTACATAGCGGCTAAAAGGTTCTCAGTGGTATACCGACGTCACAAGTCTATGTAAATAACACGCAAGTCCTCCCTCTGGATGCGCTATATAAATCTGTTGCAGAATAACATCGACTGCTTCCTGCATAGCAATCCTTATGGGACATGGGAGTTGCATCTAGCCATGCACACTTGCTTACCTGCCGCACATGGCTCACACGTCACTGCGAAATGTTCATCCTGCTGTCAACATATGTCTCAGAAACGTTAAATATTCCCATCTCTAAAAGCCTTCATCATGTGTGTGCATGCTCGCGAAAACACCATTAATCATAAAAGCATTCTTGTTGTTTGGAAAGAGAGTGCTGTCTAAGCACAGATAGGGGAAAATCAGAACAATTAGGCAAACAGAATTCGATGCAGTGTCTTACAGAAGAGAAAAATGGCGGGAATTTTCAGTATCATACAGCTATTGGTCTGGAGATATCCTTATGCCACAGTGGCGAATGAGTGACCGCATCCCCGCCAGAGGTGGATGGTCTGCTTCAACTTGTCTTTAAACACTTGCTTTCCCAGAACTTTCCGTAGATACTTTGCATCTATCTTGTTCGATGTGTGTTGGCAGAGCGTTATATATGCATTATTTCGGTGATTTATGAGTAGTTTGCAGGTCTGTATGCTGTGTACTGCATTATTTCCGTAATTTACGAGTTGTTTGCGTGTCTGTACATCAGTGTACCGCACTATTTCGGTGATTTGTGAGTAATTTGCATATCTGTATGCAGTGTATTGCATTATTTCGGTAATTGACTAGTTGTTTTCGTGTCTGTACATCAGTGTACTGCCTTATTTCAGTGATTCACAAGTTGTCTGCAGCTCTGTGCGCTGTGTAGTGTGACCCCAAGCACGTCACAGCGAGTGTTTTGTATCAGTGTAATAAATATACTATGTCAAATCCACCCCTAAATAAATTGTTCTAAAATAAGTAAAGTACACTCCTTTCTCTCTCCAGCAGCCCAGCACAGGCTGAGTCCTTTTCCCGCCATCCCCCCCCCCCCCCCGCCCCAGACCACCATCTTGGATTACATCACAGAAAGGATGACAGTGCCCTCTGGTGGCAGTACTGTGTACTAGGTCAGTTGGACGCTGGACCTCATGGTGGACACACTGGATGGAAGTACAGCCTCTAACTGTTTAAATAAGACTGATTGCAAAACAAAGACTTACGTCTATCTTATCCAGCAGCCCACCGCTGGCTGAGTCCTTTTCCTGCCATTTCGCTCCACAGAACGCCATCATGGATTACATCACGAGTGGGAGTGTTTATACAAGACACAAAGGATCTGATAGCCATTTTGTCTACATAAGGGTACAAGCCTGTTGATAGTTTTTTTTTACGTTATGGTCACAAGTTACACTTGCATGAACCTAACAGAGATGACACTGTAACAGAGACGACACTGTTTGCATTATGAAGAGAAACTTGCATGGTTTGGGCCTAGATCAAGTGACGTCACTGTTTACATTAGGAAAGCAATGTAGCTCTTTGATACAGGGAAAGGTGGGGAGAGGATAACCTTGGAACTGACAGGTTATATTTGTGTGTGTTAGGGTTGTAAATAACTGAGAGAGAACCTGCCCTGCCTCACTACAGACTAACGTTGGCCAAGAGAAACGATGTGAAGAGTTTAGCATAGGAGAGGAATTTGTGGTGACCGCATCAAACAAGTTCCAAGGCCAACAAAGACAAAAAAGAAGGCAGTGCCTCGCCCAGTTTACATACTAATAGAATGATTGGAGTTGCTGTTGGCTGGCACTCTGGCTGCAGTCTTGGTCTTAATATATGCTGGGTTTGCGATGTTGTCATCAATGTCTGCACGTTTGATGCAGCATTCAATGTGAGAAAGTGGATGTCATTGTTCTCTGAGACCAAGAAATGAGCACACGTTTATTCCTTGGATCACCGCTACCAACAGTGAAACAAAGCAGATACCTCATGCAAAACATTTTGGGAAATTGTTTTAAAAATTCAGCCAGCCTCCCACAAGACCATGGTGCCACTGCATCTAAAATCCGTTAACTGCAAGAGGTGTTCCTGTCACTGCCATTCTGGAAAGTTTACAGAGTTTACTAGCAAAAAAATGTTTAAATGTGTGTGAAATCTTACGGGACTTAACTGCTAAGGTCATCAGTCCCTAAGCTTACTCACTACTTAACCTAAATTATCCTAAGGACAAACACACACACCCATGCCCGAGGGAGGACTCGAACCTCCGCCGGGGGATCAGCCGCATAGTCAACGACTGTAGCGCCTCAGACCACTCGGCTAATCCTGCACGGCAGTTTACTAGCCCATCACGACGATCAAAGCAACAAGTTCCTAGTTTCACTACAGCACAGCGATTTGCAATATACAATTTCAGAGTGCCCACCAAAAAATAATGCTTCCAAAGCACTTCTTAAGGTGTTTGCATTTATTCTAAGTGCCATGTTGAAATCAACTTTGCACTCTGTACAGAGTGACAGTTCTTGAACTACATGAAAAAAAAAACATAAATTATTTCCGAACTATGTTGTGCATACACTTTATTCAACGTGTAAAATTCATTACATATATTCGGATTTAGGTTATGACATGTTCGATTTGCCTGACATCATTGGCGAAGATGTCGAATAGCGAAATTCTGCTTGACCCGCTGAAATGTCGAAACATCGATGCTGTTTCCAGCTCAGCAATGGTTTTGGGTTTAAAATGGCTCTGAGCACTATGGGACTTAACATCTTAGGTCATCAGTCCCCTAGAACTTAGAACTACTTAAAACTAACTAACCTAAGGACATCACGCACATCCATGCCCGAGGCAGGATTCGAACCTGCGACCGTAGCAGTCCCGCGGTTCCGGACTGCAGCGCCTAGAACCGCACGGCCACCGCGGCAGGCTTTTGGGGTTATTTCTGTACACTTTCTCTTTAGTATATCCCCACAAAAAGGAGTCGCATCTGTTCAGATCTGGAGAATATGGCGGCCAGTCGAGACCCATGCCGGAGGCCTCTGGGTACCCCAAAGTCAGAATGCGGTCCCTAAAGTGTTCCTCCAGGACATCAAGGACACTCCTGCTTGCATGAACCACATCGTGTCGAAATCAGGGTCACTTAGGACAATGGGGAAGAAATCATCTTCCAACACCTTCACGTACCATTCGGTAGACGCCATGCCATCAAGGAATATCGCGCCGATCATTGATTGCGAAATTCGGATTCTCAGTCCTCCAAATGCGCTAATTTTGCTTATTGACGAACCCATCCAAATGAAAGGGGGCTTTATCGATAAACCAAACGACAATATGTATAATAATTTCCATCATGCCCTGTGGCCAACAGTGCAGTTTGAACGTCCTAACGCAAACTGTTAAGAAGTTATGACTATTTTGTTTTATATAGTTCAATAATTGTCACCTTGTATTTCTCTACGACTGATGTTACCTCACTGGATTCATCTTCACTTGTAATATCACCTCATTGTGTGCAATACAGTCACTGCAACCTCGCTACTATCACACCACCCTCCCAAGG
This sequence comes from Schistocerca nitens, assembly GCF_023898315.1. Classification (NCBI taxonomy): domain Eukaryota; kingdom Metazoa; phylum Arthropoda; class Insecta; order Orthoptera; family Acrididae; genus Schistocerca; species Schistocerca nitens. The sequence continues at coordinate 978,372,976 of NC_064615.1, read as the reverse complement.
ACGTAGCCATGGGTTTTCTCAAAGAGGTGGTCCGATTTGTTAAAGAGGACCTCAAAAACCTCATGTTTTTCATTTATTCTGAAAACTCATTTAGTTATTTTTTAATTTTATGTACATAATTTGGTTTTAGGAGGCCTTCATACGAGGGTTGCCCAGAAAGTAATGTATAGGAGTATACAGACGAAAGAAAAGGTAAACGGACAGTCTTCCACACCACCATTGGACGTCTGGTCGTTGTGCCTCCAATTTGTTGTGTGGAGTATGCATAAACCAAAACTTATATAAAAATCTTTCGCACACAGTGGGTGCATGGTCGGAAGAGCATTGTGTATCTAATTAAGTTCGACAAAATATGTGAAAATGTGAGACAGAGCCAGGACAATGGATGTCACATTGATCGTTGGGGCAGGTGAGTACGGCACAAGGATTCTCAAGATGCATTGCATAAGGGATGGTGAAGATTCCCACTAGTGTCTCAACATGGTGTACATATGTAATGCAGGCGCTGTGGCCTGAACAAGGACAAGACCAAGGCCACTTTTCGTAAGAGGGAGGGTAAGGGCGTCATATTGTATTATGAATATGATGCCAGCCGAAATGAAGTACACAAGTGCTTGTTGCAGTTGACATCCCAGGGTCGATGGTAGAGGGAGTACTTGTGTGTGTGGACCAATTAGGCGCCACATATGTGTTGACATAAGGCACTCTTTTTTAATCGGTTCAGGCTATGAAGGAGAGTGTGCTGAATGTGGTAATGGATGGACTGTAACAACTGGAGGGAAGTTTTTGCTGTGGTATGCTGTCTGGAGTCAGTAAAGTCGACACCCAAGTAGCAGAGGATTGTCGCAGTGGGCAACGGTAACGTTCCCTCGTCTTGCAGGCCACGTCCAATATTCATGACCATTGATTGGTACTGTTAAGGTGACTACCTGACGTCGTCTGTAATGTTGTATCCAGGTTATGGTATCATGTATTTCTAAGGGTGACCATGCGAGAAGGAGGAGGTTGTCCGTGAGCAGCAGAGCGTGAGGCCACATAATGCATAAACTGTAAGATGGGGTAGGAGGCCTTTGATGAGGGGCTTGAGTGCAATCACAAACAGAATGATGGACAAAGAGCATCCCTGCCCGGTCAAACGCTGGACAGGTATTGGAAAAGCCAGTCGTCTGTTTACCTGGACCACGGCTGTGGCATTGTGAAGTAACTAGTGAATGGCATCTACAAATGTTGGGGGAAATCCCTTGAATTTTGCCACAGAGAGGAGAAACTGATGGCGAACTCGGTCGAAAGTACTGCTGAAATCTATCGACACCAGTGTCACACAGAAATGGCAGGATGCAGCCAGTGCAATAAGGTGCCGACATTCACCTGTGGTTATGTGGATGGTGGCCCCCAGCCACGGGATGTTTGTTCTGGAGAAAGAACTGCGAGTAACACCACACAGTCGCTCCCTACCAAGAGCATACATAGATTTTATAATCCACGATAGATAATGTGAGGGATCGAAAGGGGGTGATGTGCATTCCCCTGCTGCTTTGGCCACCAGTATGAAAATGCCGTTGACAAAGTCAGATGGTCTTGGGAAGGAAGAATTGAACAACTCCAGGAATACTTGCTCCAGCATGGAAGCATCGGTCCGTTGAAGGTCCGATAAAATTCACTATAAGGGGTCTGAGGATTTGTTCGTCGAGCCTTTGGCGATCGCGTCCACTACCTCATCTGCTGTGACCAGTATCAGCAGGGTTGCCGCCTCCGTGTTGTTGAGTGTGTAAGTGAGGAGTTGGAGAACATCGTCGGAAACCTCTGCCGCCGCCTGCTCGTCATCGGATGAGCAGCCGAGGTTGAGACGATCACTGCTGGGTGTTGCCATGGTTGTCATCATGATTGGTAAGGGTAGAGATGAGGGAACGTAGCTGACGACGGAGGTGAGATGTGATACAAAGCATGGCTGGAGGCTGTTCGTCAGAGCTGTCTTGAACGCGTGACCGCAACACCACGCCACATAGTTTGTTGCGCTGAAGGCATAGAAATTTGCTTTTCATACAGTGGCATTCGCGATGGAAGTCGGAAGACAGAGGGTGGGCATCAAGTTCGTGTAAGACGGCGTAATAGTAGTCCCTAATGTCCCGGTGCCATGCTGCCACATACCTGACACACTGGATGGACTGCCTGTTGATCAAGAGCCTCTTGCCAGTGATCCACCACGTTGCTCGCAGGACGTCCATAATCGGCGATGTGTTGTCGACAAACCAGATCATGAAGAAAAGAAATATTGAGTTTTCACGGACCCCAAGCACGCCAGATGGGCTTCGGCAGCAGGAGTATAGTGCTGATAAATGCGCTATGGTCCTAAGAGAGTAGAGACCGCGTTTCCACGGAGGACACACCCGCCTAAAATGTTGCAGAAATATGTATCCGACCAAGAATACTTCCTCAATAGCTTGTGTGGTGGGTGTATGATCTCCCATGCGCCAAGAAGATGAAAATTACCCACCAATTATCCACGTAAGGCTGGACATGATGAGTAACTGGGAGTCTGGTCCTTCGGATGAAGGACACAGCTGAATCATAAGTAAGGGCTCTATGTCTTCCATCTGGAAAGCAGTTCGTTGGCGTCAGAGTGTCAAGCCTGATGTGGCGTATAAATTGATCACCCAGTAAAATGAACTGCTACGTCGTAAAGGAAAAAAAATTAATTAGCTAACTTGACCTTTGACTTTGACACAAATAAGACAGGAGGTTTACGTTTCTCCGGTTTTCAGAGGACGCCAAGCAAAGTCGGAAGAAACTGCTACAACTCGCGATGAAGACTCGGTCTCTCGTGGCAGCTAAAATAATCACAGTCGCCGTAAGATTTTCTGGAAAGCACTTTCAGAATGAGAAGGTTGAACAACAGTGGCAGTATGATATCTTCTGACTGACAAACTGGTCGTTTAGGGAACGTCTTCAACACAAACTGACGGAGAAATATTGCGCGTCGTTCGGACCGAGATAGTAGCAGATTCGCCCATTATTGTTAATTCGCGAAGAAATCACTATGCGCTGCACTGCCAAGCACACTAATAGTTTTTATGAAAGTCCGGGGATCCAACATCGAATAAAAGTTGATATTTACCTTCCTTTTCAAGAGAAATTTTTTTTTATTCTGGATAATTGCGATTACAAGCTGCATCTCCTTAATACTTCAAAATTACTTCTATATGCAAACCTATCTGATCTCAAAAAACCACAGTGTCCAGTCAGCATTACTTATCTGCTAGATGCTTTTTTTTTTTTTTTTTTTTCAGCAAAGAGCGTTGTCACCTCAATTGCGGTAGGGCATAATCGCTGGTACTCGCAGCTGGAATATTACAATAATATTATATTACATAGGGACATCACAGTCAGCTGTGTTGGGAGTTAATGCACAAGAACTGTACTTGTAGTAGCGTCGTGTCGACAGATGCTACCATCCCGCACCCCACAGCGCCAAAGTTCCCGGCGATATTAATCATTCTCACTGTGAGAAGATGGATCCCTAGGATGTCGATCGGCGATATTATACATCGAGTGTCTTAGAATGGGTGAAATTGGGACTAAAAGTGGATCTGATTATTGCTTTATGATAATTGTACGCCATGATCTATCGTTAGAAACGAAGACACGCGGATGCAGCTGCTGTAAACACAAACACTAATTGCACGTCACTATGGAACAGAGTCACGTGTCCACACCGTAGCAGTCTCGAAGGCAGATTTCCGAGTGAGCCACCCAAGCACGCTGCAGCGGACAGCTTCATTCTGGAAACATCCCCTCCCCTACGCCTGTGGATAAGCGATGTCTCCGCAATATCCTTTCTTCCAGGAGTGCTGGACCTGCAAGTTTTGTAGAAGACCTGTGAAATTTGGAATTTAGAAGATGAGGTTTTGGTGGAAATAAAACAGTGAGGAGAGGTCGTGAGACACGCTTGTGTAGCTCAATCTGTAGAGTACTTGCCTGTGAAAGACAAAGGTCCGAAGTTCGAGTCCCGGTATAGAATACAGTTTTAATCTGCAAGGAAGTTTCATATCAGTGCACACTCCCCTGCATAGTGAAAATTTCATTCTAGAATTTGGTACATGTTGATGATGTAAGACCCACGACCCATCTACAACCGCATCAGACTGTTTGGGATTCAGATGCTCCATTCTAATCTCTGTTTTATGTCTTGGAGATAACCGTAGGTGCATCTCGATGTTTAGGTCTCATCCCATTGTTCCTTCCACAGGTGGAGGATCTGATTCTGATTCCGCTACTTGCTTGTGGCCCGCATTCCTATTAAATCCTACACTTCACGATGTTGTTCTGTCTACAGCCAGTACATTCTCCATTTTTCTGTACGTATCTGGAGAAAGAGTGAATGTATCTCAAATATTACATCAACTGACACAGAACTAACAGCTTCCGTTGTCGAAGAAGTATTCTGTCTTGCAACTTGTGAACTGTCCACAAAAGAATACATATTATTAATAAATAGATCCTATTTTCAGTGGCGTCATAACAACACGTGTGCAGTGAGGTGAGCCGCGCGGAATTAGCCGAGCGGTGTGGGGCGCTGCAGTCATGGACTGTGTAGCTGGTCCCGGCGGAGGTTCGAGTCCTCCCTCGGGCATGGGTGTGTGTGTGTTTGTTCTTAGGATAATTTAGGTTAAGTAGTGTTTAAGCTTAGGGACTGATGACCTTAGCAGTTAAGTCCCACAAGATTTCACACACATTTGAACAGTGAGGTGAGAAAAATCATGGGATACCTCCCAATGTCGTGACGGATCTCTTTTTGCCCGGCGTAGTGCAGCAACTCGACGTGGCATGGAGTCAACAAGTCGTTGGAAGTCCCCTGCAGAAATATTGAGCCATGCTGCCTCTACAGCTGTCCATAATTGCGAAAGTGTTGCCGATGCAGGGAGTTGTGCACGAACTGATGTCTCTACTATGTCCCACCTGTGTTTGATGGGATTCATGTCGGGCAATCTGTGTGGACAAATTATTCACTCCAACTGTCCAGAATATTCTTGAACAATTGTCGCCTGGTGATATGAAACCGTTGTTTGGGAACATGAAGTCCATGAATTGCATAGTGCCTTGTTGACAACTTGGGTCCATGGTTTTGTGAGCTCTTACCAACTGAAATCGGGACTCATCTCACCAGGCCACTGTTTTCCATTTATCTACGGTCCAACCGATATAGTCAAAAGTACAGGAAAGGAGTTGCAAGCGATGTCGTGCTGTTAGCGAAGGCACTCACATCGTTCGTCTGCTGCCACAGCCACGCCACATTCCGTCTCTGTCCAAATGAGACTTTCTTAGCACGTCCCACGTTGATTTCTGTGCTTATTTCACTCAGTGTTGCTTGTCTGTTACCAATGTGTGTGTGGACACATGAATATTGATCCAAGTTGCCTCATAACAGTCCATAATGGGGAAAGTGTTGCCGGTGCAGGGTGTTGTGCACGAACTGATGTCTCTACTATGATCCACCTGTGTTTGATGTGATTCGTGTCGGGCAATCTGTGTGGACAAATTATTCACTCCAACAATACAAAAGGCACAATGCCGACTTATGTCCTGGGGGATCATTGCTTCAAACAGTCTGTGTTCTTACTTTTCCTGGGAGGCTGCTGCTGCTCTAGGTTATTAAGTGCACGCTGCTAGCCACTGCGTTGTTCGTGGTGAGAGCTAATTCCTGAAATTTGGTATCCTCAGCACTCTTGACACTGTCGATATCGAAATATTGAATTCGCTAACAATTTCAGAAATGGAATGTTCCATGCGCCTAGCTCCAACTACCATTCGGCATATGAAGTCTGTTAATTCCCGTTTTGTGGCCGTACTCACGTCGGAAATCCTTTTCGCATGAATCACCTGAGTACAAATGATAGCTCCGCAACTGCACTGCCCTTTTATACCTTGTGTACTCGACATTACTGCCATCTGTATATGTGCGATCGCTATCCTATGACTTTTGCCATCTCACTGTATAAGCACTGTGGCCGAAGAGCAATTGTGGAGCAATTACACTCGGGTGTTAGAGCTAAGATTAATGTTGTAATGTCAAAACACTACGAATGCTTACTGACACACAAAGTGTTGCATGTTTTGCAGGTGCGGCGTTGGGCCCGGTGCTGGCTTCGTGTCTGGGCTGGTGGCTGGGCCGCGATGGGCTGGGCTACGCGCTGTCGCTGTCGTCGCTGCTGTGGTTCCTGGCCTGGCAGCAGATGGTGCGCGACCGCCCGCACCAACACCCCAGACTTTCGCCCGATCAGTGCTCCAGCCTCGCTGCCGCTATCGGACCTTCCTTCTCCAGCGGACCGCCGGTACACGACGCGTCGTCTGCTAAAATTTACCTATGTAACGGGTGTACCGAACCTTTGGGATCAAAATTACACACACTATAGTATCATCATCTCTGTATAACTACTGCAACCAATATACCCTCTACAACTTTTACAGCCCCTCCCTTACACAAGAACTTCTTTCCATTTCCAAACTGGTGATTGCCTGATGCCTAATAATGAGTCACATCAAACTACCCCCTATCTCAATGAAGTTGTGTAACAAATTGCTGTTTCTGCCATTCGGTTCTGTATCTCCTCATTCGTTGTTCGATCTACCTACCCAATTTAAAACAAAATTTTTCTGTACCATCACATTTATAAAGTTTCTATATTCTTCTTTTTTCAGCTGATTATCGCCCACATTTCACTTCCGCACAAGGTTATACGATAAAGAAATCCCTTCAGAAAAGACTTCATTGCGCGTAGACATTACATTACCTAGCCACGTTAATTTGATCACCTGCCAAGAGCCTAAACAGATACCTTTTGCAGCGGGGACTTCTCCGAGACATGCAGAAAGAGAGTCATTGAGGTTCTAAGAGGTACCGACAAGGATGTTAAGTTGTGCCGAATCCAGTGACGTGGCTAGCTGCGCTAGGTTTCTCGGTTTAGAAAGCATGGCACAAACAGCTCCATTGAGATGGTTTCCACAGATTCTCGATTAGATTTATGTCCAAGGAGTCTTTGGCCAGGGGAGTACGGTAAATTTATCCTAGTGCTCTTCGAATGTCACACATACACTGTGAGTTGTGTGACACGTTGCATTGTCCTGCTGGTAGATGCCATCATGCCGGAGAGAGTAAAAAAAAACTGTTTGTAGGGGCTGACATTGTCCCAAAGGATAGATGCATACATGTGTTTATCCACTGTGCCATCCAAAATGACGAGATCATCCAGGAAATGCTCTCCGGCCTGGACCATTCTGACAATTTTTGCAGGGTCTTTGCTTGCAGACGTTTCAGGCTGTACAAACCAACGGCCATCTGTTCTGTGGAACATAAAACGTGATTCATTTCGAAAGGCCATCTGTCACCAATCAATGGACGACTACTTTCAGTACTGGCGTGCAAAAACCAGCCTTCCTCGCCGATGGACAGCACTCAGTATGGGTGAATGGGCTAGGCGCCCGCTGCGGACGCAGTTGAGTAGACACTGTTGGTAGCCTCTTGGGTCATCTGAGCGGTCAGTTGCTCAACAGTTGCACGCCTATTCGCCAGTACACAACTTCACAGCCGTCGTTCGCCCCTGTCAGCTATATCCCTTCGTGCACTGCAGTTGCCTCGGCGCCAGTTTTGCGTAGCACCATTTTGCTATTCCCAGTATATGTTAACCGCAGCAGCAGCCGAACAGCTGACAAACTTAGCCGTTTCGGAAATGTGTCCATCATTGGTCCGAAAGCCAATGAATGCACTATTTTCCGCATGCCCCCTCCCGCCCCGCCCCCCCCCCCCCCCCACAACCATCATACAGTATACCCTCCATTGCTAGTCTTGCCACCTTCTGTTTGTGAGTGGTTATTCAAAAATGGCTCTGAGCACTATGGGACTTAACTTCTAAGGTCATCAGTCCCCTAGAACTTAGAACTACTTAAACCTAACTAACCTAAGGACATCACACACATCCATGCCCGAGGCAGGATTCGTACTGCGACCGTAGCGGTCGCGCGGTTCCAGACTGTAGCGCCTAGAACCGCTCGGCCACCCAGGCCGGCCAAGTGTTTATTGCTCGTTGATGTGAACATAAGCGGTGGTCTCATTTATGCGACTCGATCGTGTATATTCGATGTCAATAAATGTCTTTCCCAGAAACGCTTTTCTTGCTATTGCTAGTCTGAATTTTATATACTCTCCATCCATCATCAATTATTTTGCTGGCTAATAGTAAAACACTTATATTGTGTTTAGTGTTTCATTTACTACTCTAATTCTCTCAGCATCGCCTGATTTAATAACGACTACACACCATTATCTTTGTTCTACTTTTGTTTCTCTACAAACCTCTTTTTAAGGCATTATCTACACTCCTGGAAATTGAAATAAGAACACCGTGAATTCATTGTCCCAGGAAGGGGAAACTTTATTGACACATTCCTGGGGTCAGATACATCACATGATCACACTGACAGAACCACAGGCACATAGACACAGGCAACAGAGCATGCACAATGTCGACACTAGTACAGTGTATATCCACCTTTCGCAGCAATGCAGGCTGCTATTCTCCCATGGAGACAATCGTAGAGATGCTGGATGTAGTCCTGTGGAACGGCTTGCCATGCCATTTCCACCTGGCGCCTCAGTTGGACCAGCGTTCGTGCTGGACGTGCAGACCGCGTGAGACGACGCTTCATCCAGTCCCAAACATGCTCAATGGGGGACAGATCCGGAGATCTTGCTGGCCAGGGTAGTTGACTTACACCTTCTAGAACACGTTGGGTGGCACGGGATACATGCGGACGTGCATTGTCCTGTTGGAACAGCAAGTTCCCTTGCCGGTCTAGGAATGGTAGAACGATGGGTTCGATGACGGTTTGGATGTACTGTGCACTATTCAGTGTCCCCTCGACGATCACCAGTGGTGTACGGCCAGTGTAGGAGATCGCTCCCCACACCATGATGCCGGGTGTTGGCCCTGTGTGCCTCGGTCGTATGCAGTCCTGATTGTGGCGCTCACCTGCACGGCGCCAAGCACGCATACGACCATCATTGGCACCAAGGCAGAAGCGACTCTCATCGCTGAAGACGACACGTCTCCATTCGTCCCTCCATTCACGCCTGTCGCACCACTGGAGGCGGGCTGCACGATGTTGGGGCGTGAGCGGAAGACGGCCTAACGGTGTGCGGGACCGTAGCCCAGCTTCATGGAGACGGTTGCGAATGGTCCTCGCCGATACCCCAGGAGCAACAGTGTCCCTAATTTGCTGGGAAGTGGCGGTGCGGTCCCCTACGGCACTGCGTAGGATCCTACGGTCTTGGCGTGCATCCGTGCGTCGCTGCGGTCCGGTCCCAGGTCGACGGGCACGTGCACCTTCCGCCGACCACTGGCGACAACATCGCTGTACTGTGGAGACCTCACGCCCCACGTGTTGAGCAATTCGGCGGTACGTCCACCCGGCCTCCCGCATGCCCAATATACGCCCTCGCTCAAAGTCCGTCAACTGCACATACGGTTCACGTCCACGCTGTCGCGGCATGCTACCAGTGTTAAAGACTGCGATGGAGCTCCGTATGCCACGGCAAACTGGCTGACACTGACGGCGGCGGTGCACAAATGCTGCGCAGCTAGCGCCATTCGACGGCCAACACCGCGGTTCCTGGTGTGTCCGCTGTGCCGTGCGTGTGATCATTGCTTGTACAGCCCTCTCGCAGTGTCCGGAGCAAGTATGGTGGGTCTGACACATCGGTGTCAATGTGTTCTTTTTTCCATTTCCAGGAGTGTATTTTGTTCATCTTCTCTATCAAATCCTTTACCGTATGTGGCAGATTTATGGTGTCATTGGGAAACCTCAAAGTTTCTATTTCTTCTCCCTGAACTTAACTCTCTTTCCCTATTCTTCCTTGGTTTCTTTTACTGGTTGCTCAGTGTACAGATTGTATGTTCAAAATGTTGAAACGTTTGTGAATTCCTAAGGGACCAAACAGCTGAGGTCATCGGCCCTAGACTTACACACTACTTAAACCAACTTATGCAAAGAACAACACACACACCGATGCCCGAGGGAGGACGAACCTCCGGCGGGAGGGGCCGCGCAATCCGTGACATGGAGCCTCAAACCGCGCGGCCACTCTGGGCCAGCACTGATTGTATAACATCAGGGAAAGGCTGCACCCGGTCTCATTTCCTTTTCAATCACTGCATTCCTTTCCTCTTCTTCGACTCTTATAACTATAGTCTGCTTTCTGTAGGGCCTACAGTTTGTGAATAGCCTTGCGATCGCTGTATTTTAGCCCCGTTACCTTCAGAATTTCAAAAAGTGTAGTCCAGTCAACACTGTCGAAAGCTTTCGCTGAATCTATAAATTCTGTTAACGTAGGTTTGCTTTCTTGAACCTATCTTCTAAGGTAAGACGTAGGATTAGTATTGCCTCGTTTGTTTCTAAATTTCTTCACAACCCCAGTTGATCTTCCAAAGGTCAGTTTCAACCAATGTTTCGATTCTTCAGTAAATAATTTGTCAGTATTTTGCAACCCTAATTTATTAAACTGATGGCTTAGTAATATTGATAACTGTGAGCATCGTCTTCTTTGGAATAGGAATTAATGCAATATTTTTGGAGCCTGAGGGTATTTCTTCGTTGCGATATACCTGCCTCAGTAATTCTGAGAGAACGTCATCTACTCCAGGGCATTTGTTTCGACTTAAGTCTTTTAGTTTTCTGTCAGATCCTTCTCGCGCTTTAAGATCTTCCATCTTACATTCATTTACGATCTCCCATATCACATTCATTTGGGTCTTCTTCTCCTTTATAATATTAGCCTCAAGTTCATTTCCCTTGTATAGCCACTGTAAATATTCCTTCCAGCTTTCAGCTTTCTCTTCTTTGTTTGGTACTGGTTTGTCATCTGAGTTGTTGATATTCGTAGAGCTGCTTCTCATTTTTCCAAAGATCTCCTTCCTACAGGCGGACCCGTCTTTCCCCTAGTACTGTCTGCTTCCACAGCCTTATATTTGCCCTTAGCAATTCCGCATTGACAAATTGTATTCCTTCAGTCTGGTTTTTTAGACGACTGTATTCCATTTCGCCTGTTTCATTTGCTGAATTTATGCTATGGATAACAGATGAATTACACTGATAAATCAAAACATTATGACCACTGCCCATTGAAACGCTGGATATCACCTGATGGCGGTGCGGGCACGTGAGGCGCTAACAAAAATATGTCGTAGGACGGGGGATCACCCTAGCGAAGATATGGGCTGCAGATGGGGAAATCCAGTGAGGTATGCGACTTTGACAAAGGGCAGCTTATTGTTACGCACAGCCTGCGAACGAGTGTCTCTAAAACTGCGAATCTGGTCGAATATTCACTACTACTGTCGTTTGTGTGTGTAGGGAAAGAGGTAGAAGGAGGCGAAACTACCACTAGGCGCTAAATGGCCGGACCTGCACGACTCCACATAGAGCGTGTGGTTCGGAGGCTTGTCTGCACTATAAAGTAGGATGGATGGCGATCAGTGGAATCTTTGCAGAAAGAGCACAATGCCAGTACACGCACAAGTGTTTCCGAGCACACCGTTCGTCGTACATTGTTGAACATGGAGTTCCGTTACAGACCACCGCTAACTACTTTTGACCCAACGACATTGTCTACTATGATTGCAGTGGGCACGAGAGCATCGAGTTTCGACCGTCGATCAATGGAAAAGTGTCGGCTCTTCGGGTGAATAGCATTTTTGCTACACTAGGTCGATTGTCATCTCCACAAACGCCATCGTCGAGGTTAGTGGCGGCTTGAAACGTGCAGCGCACCACTGACGCAGGCTGGTGAAAGCATTATTATGCTATGGGAGTCATTCTCGTGAACTTGCACGCTGACAGCTGCGAACCACCTGCATCCCTTCATGCTTGATGTCTTCCCCAACAACTATGTCATCTTTCAGCAGTATAATTGCCCGTGTTTCGGAGCCTGAAACGTGCTACAGTGCCGGCCGGAGTGGCCGTGCGGTTCTAGGCGCTACAGTCTGGAACCGAACGACCGCTACGGTCACAGGTTCGAATCCTGCCTCGGGCATGGATGTGTGTGATGTCCTTAGGTTAGTTAGGTTTAATTAGTTCTAAGCTCTAGGCGACTGATGACCTCAGAAGTTAAGTCGCATAGTGCTCAGAGCCATTTGAACCATTCGTGCTACACTGGTTTGAGGAGCATTACAGTGAACTCACGTTGATGTCCTGGCGACCAAATTCGCCAGATTCAATCCTATGGTGAATCCTGGGTCGCTATCGGGCGCCATCACCGCGTATGCAAATCATCGGTTCAAATGGATCTGAGCACTATGGGACTCAACTGCTGTGGTCATAAGTCCCCTAGAACTTAGAACTACTTAATCCTAACCAACCTAAGGACAGCACACAACACCCAGCCATCACGAGGCAGAGAAAATCCCTGACCCCGCCGGGAATCGAACCCGGGAACTCGGGCGTGGGAAGCGAGAACGCTACCGCACGACCACGAGATGCGGGCTGCAAATCATCGGCCCAATTTTAGGAGAATTACAGGATCTGTGCGTAGACATATAATGCCACGTACCTCCACAAACCATCAAACTGTCAGATCCCGTATACGCAGAATCAGTGATGTATTTCGTTCCAAATACGGACAAACAGTCTATTAAGAAGATAGTCATAACGTTTTGACTCATCAGTGTAGCAGAACAATTATTTAAGTTGCTTTCACCTAATGCCAGTTCTCGCTTCTCAACCCCTCACGACCTCCTAGACGCGTTTCGGGTGATCGATCTCATTGCCTTATTTTGTTCTGCGTTCTACGTCTACATCTAGTTCAGTCTTCTCTTACTATCCAGTGGTAATGACTGGCCATATGTAGTAATCTCTTATGTTAAATAGCTTCTACTACGTTCACTTTCACGTCCATTATTTTCCTTATTTTATCATTTTTGGAAGAAGTGGTTGAGCTCTGTCATAAGTTGCATTTAGAACTATCTTTTCTTACTTCTTGATTGTGCTCAGTTTCGGACGCCTTTGTCCATTTTCAAACCATCCTACAAAGAAAATTACAGCTGACATGACAATTTTACACACACGAGGCAGATACCAGGTGTAGAAGAATGAAACCGGAATTTCCCTATGGATAGTGCTAACCGTCAGTGCAGGGCCCCTGAGACTGCGTCTGCAGCGCCAGCTGTTTACTGTAACGGCTGACGAAGAACGTCAACACACAGTAACCCAAGTTCAATACATCGGTATCTGTTTCAAACCCGAAAACATGTCGAGTTTTGTGCCTACGAACTACGACTGCGGACAGTATTGGTTTTCTGTTATGATTTGAAGAAAACTGCTGCAGAATCGCATCGAATGTTTGTGGAAGCTTTTAGCGAACATGCTCTTGAAAAAACACAGTGTTTCGAGAGGTTTAAAAACTTCAAAATTAGTGATGTTGACATGAGAAATAACGAGCGCGGGAAACCACTGAAAAAGTTCGAAGACAACGAATTGCAAGCATTATTGGATGAAGATGATACTCAAGCTTAATATGAAGTCGCGGAACAATTGACTGTGACGCAGAAAGCCGTTTCGTTTTGGTTGAAAGCTATGGGAAAGGTCAGAAAGTGGGAAAACGGTTCCGTATGAACTGAATGAAAGACAGCAAACAAATCGAAAGACCACTTGTGAAATACTGCTCGCCAGATACAAAAGAAAGTCGCTTCTCCATCGAATAGTGACAGGTAATTAAAAATGGATATATTTTGAGAATCCTAAGCTTCGTAAATCCTGGGTGAACCCAGGCAAACCATCGTCATCCACTGCAAGGCCAAATCGCTTTGCAAGGAAGACAGTGCTCTGTGTTTGGTGGGATCAGAAGGGTGTCACCTATTATGGGCTGCTAAAACCTGGTGAAACCTTTAACACTGATCGCTACCAAAAGCAAATGATCGATTTAAATCTAACATTACGTGAAAGCGACAGGAATACGGAAAAAGGCAATACGAAGTCATATTGCTCCATGATAAAGTCCCATCACACACAGCAAAACGAATCAGGGAAATGATCAAGGCGTTCATTTGGGAAATACTAGGGCAAGCGGCTTATTCTCCAGACTTGTATCCGTCAGGTTATCATCTGTTTCCATGACTGGGACACGCTCTCGCTGAACAACGCTTCAGTTCGTATGAAAATGTACGAGAATGTCTCGCTGACTGGTTCGCTTAAACGTAGCATTCATAGCCTGCCGGAGAGGTGGGAGAAATGTATAAAAAAGCAATGGAAGATTATTTTCAATAAAATATTGTTTATCGGTTTCAAACAACAGATGTCTAATTATTGCAAGCAAATTCCAGTTTCATACTTCTAAACCGGGTATCTGCAATACGTTTATAGTACACTGGTAAACGTGTAAGGTATACATATTTGCCGGCCGGTGTGGCCAAGCGGCTCTAGACACCTCAGTCTGGAGCCTCGCGACCGCTACGGTCGCAGGTTCGAATCCTGCCTCGGGCATGGATGTGTGTGATGTCCTTAGGTTAGTTAGGTTTAAGTGGTTCTAAGTTCTGGGGGACTGAGGACCTCAGATGTTAAGTCCCATTGTGCTCAGAGCCATTTGAGCCATATACATATTTGTCACGGATATTTAGTTTTACGAGTTGCCTTACTAGTTACATACCTTATCGCAAGTGTGACAAATACCTATGTACAAAAACTACCCATGCAGTAATGATCATTGCGGCACTATGGCCGACCCAACGACGGTAAATACACCACATAGGACTGACATTAAAGAGCTGGTGTGCAGGGACACCAGTAGTTACCAGGTAAAACTCTAGAGGACACTAACAGCGGCGCGCGTCGAAGATGAAAATGTTTACTGACTAAACAATACATTCATTTTCTTTCATCAATTTAATATAGACTTAAGTACCCTACAATGCTGAAAATTGTTTTCTAAGACCACTCATTGGTCTCCAGTGGCTCGAATTACATCAAAGTTCCATGATATGACGTCGTCTGCAGAATACACTACAGTTGCATGAACTACGCTCAGTAGTTACACTGTTGTGCAATATACATAATTTATATCCAGTCCCCAAAAAGTTAATGTCTGTACTGCACTCAAAACCAAAAAGTGCGGTAGCCTCAGATCGAAAAATAGACTAACCTGCGAATTTATAAGAAGTCTGCCCCGTAAACAGATCATCTCCAAAGTAATTCATTAGTTTAAATTTAGTCCTTTAATGGAGTAGAGAAGTGTCTTATTTTCATATAAAACCTAGTTTTACGACAGTGACCAAAAATTATATTTGACTATAGTAATCTAAAGCCACACGGTGCGACATTACGCTCGAAGACTAAAAAGTAGAAACGACAACCAGCATGGATTAAATCACCCTTAGACAAGTCATTTACAATAGATCTACGTAGTTTTGCACATTGTGCTCTAATGAGCAAAAATTACATGTCTTTTTGTCACATATTAAGTCCATAGCGCAACCAGTGCTACTATACATCTATTATTGAAACGATAAGTCATTTACAACAGATTCACATAGTATTACATATTGTGCCCTAATAAGCAAAAATTACGTTTCATTTTTTCAAACTGAATCCATAGCGCAACTTATGCGACAGTACATCGAACATTGAAACGTTAGGCACCGCCGATTGTACGAAAACCAGAAGGAATAAGCAAAATGCATTTTTTGAAAAGTGTTTATGATAAATCATAAAAATAAAGAAGCCTTTCTTTTTCATAGATTAAATTTCTTATTACACAACTCAACTTAGGTCCTCAGTGCAAACTGGTGCGAGAGCACTCTCTCGTATTAAAACATAATTAATTTGCGACAATACCATCGACTGGCAAAGAACAGGTAATTGAACAAAAACTGCATTATTTAACAAACTTTATAATACATCATAAAAATACCAAATCCTTTTTTTATTGCTGATTAAACTCCTTTTGTGGCTAAACTACTCCATGGAAGCCGCACGTTAGCCAGCACAATATTACATTGCATCGTTTGCATACTTATAGGCAAGTCAAGCTGCTGTGTACATAGCATAAATTATGCCACTTCTCAATGCAACTTATGACGGAGCGACAACAATTTATTTCAATTACAAGAGAAGTTGAAGACTTAGTTTGCACCTCCAAAATGCTGCAAGTTCGTTTATCGTTTTTGATGAGATCTAATTTTGAGACTCCAGCGCCTTGAGCCCAGTAATCCATTTCCTGTTCTCTCTCTTTCTTATTTTCCAAAGTGCTACCACACACACACACACACACACACACACACACATTATATATATATATATATATATATATAGGGTCGTCCATTGATAATGACCGGGCCAAGTATCTCACGAAATATGCATCAAACGAAAAAACTACAAAGAACGAAACTCGTCTAGCTTGAAGGGGGAAACCAGATGGCGCTATGGTTGGCCCGCTAGATGGCGCTGCCATAGGTCAAACGGATATCAATTGTGTTTTTTTAAATAGGAACCCCCATTTTTAATTACATATTCGTGTAGTACGTAAAGAAATGTGAATGTTTTAGTTGGACCACTTTTTTCGCTTTGTGATAGATGGCGCTGTAATAGTTACAAACGTATAACTACGCGGTATCACGTAACATTCCGCCAGTGCGGACGGTATTTGCTTGGTGATACATTACCCGTGTTAATATGGACCGTTTACCAATTGCGGAAAAGGTCGATATCGTGTTGACGTATGGCTATTGTGATCAAAATGCCCAACGGGCGTGTGCTATGTATGCTGCTCGGTATCCTGGACGACATCATCCAAGGGTCCGGACTGTTCTCCGGATAGTTACGTTATTTAAGGAAACATGAAGTCTTCAGCCACATATGAATCGTCAACCACGACCTGCAACAAATGATGACGTCCAAGTAGATGTTTTAGCTGCTGTCGCGGCTAATCCGCACATCAGTAGCAGACAAATTGCGCGAGAATCGGGAATCCCAAAAACGTCGGTGTTGAGAATGCTACATCAACATCGATTGCACCCTACCATATTTCTATGCACCAGGAATTGCATGGCGACGACTTTGAACGTCGTGTACAGTTCTGCCACTGGGCACAAGAGAAATTACGGGACGATGACAGATTTTTTGCACACGTTCTATTTAGCGACGGAGCGTCATTCACCAACAGCGGTAACGTAAACTGGCATAATATGCACTATTGGGCAACAGAAAATCCACGATGGCTGCGACAAGTGGAATATCAGCAACCTTGTCGGGTTAATGTATGGTGCGGCATTATGGGAGGAAGGATAATTGGCCCCCATTTTATCGGTGGTAATCTAAATGGTGCAATGTATGCTGATTTCCTACGTAATGTTCTACCGATGTTACTACAAGATTTTTCACTGCATGAGAGAATGCCGATGTACTTCCAGCATGATGGATGTCCGGCACATAGCTCGCGTGCGGTTAAGCGGTATTGAATAGCATATTTCATGACGGGTGGATTGGTCGTCGAAGTGCCATACCATGGCCCGCACGTTCACCGGATCTGACGTACTCAGATTCCTTTCTGTGGGGAAAGTTGAAGGATGTTTGCTATCGTGATCCATCGACAACGCCTGACAACATGCGTCAGCGCATTGTCAATGCATGTGCGAACATTACGGAAGGCGAGCTACTCGCTGTTGAGAGGAATGTCGTTACACGTATTGCCAAATGCACTGAGGTTGACGGACATCATTTTGAGCATATATTGCATTAATGTGGTATTTACAGGTAATCACGCTGTAACAGCATGCGTTCTCAGAAATGATAAGTTCACTAAGGTACATGTATCACACTGGAACAACCGAAATAAAATGTTCAAACGTACCTACGTTCTGTATTTTAATTTAAAAGACCTACATGTTTCTGGAAAACGTTACTCGCAAAGCTACGCATTGTACAATACTAACACCTTACCTTTTTTCTGAGCTCAAAATCTCACTCATTACATTGGGGTGCTGACTCTGTATTTCAGGCTGTCAGATGGGTAGTTGCGGTATACGAAATGGAAATCAAACATTGGTTCTGACGTCACATGATAGTGTGTGTATTGTGAATAGTGTATGCGGTAAATGGGGCTCAAAAATGAATGAACAGTGCAGCACTAGTGGCCTCATAGGTTGCCAAGGTTGTTTCGATGACTCTACAGAAATTTTTCTGAGAAGCCCTTACACATACTTCCCAAGCCATTTCCATGTATTGGGAGCCCTGAAGAAAGAGATTCGTTGCTCCCTATGAATAGGTGCACGCCTGTGTACAATCATTGTTCTTTAGGCAACCGCAAACATGTTTCCATGAAGGCATTAACCGTCCTGTCTTACACTGGGCTAAATGTATTAATAGTTATGGCCATTACTTTTGAAAAATAAATAGCTCACTTACTCTTTCCACCCGTCCCATAGTGATGTGGGTGCCGCTTGTACATATATTCGTACAATAATTAAACAAATTAAACCCATAGAACAAAACTTTTACATCGAGGAGTTTCGCCAAGTAGAGCTATTATTACAAATAGCTACACTTCGTCCGCACGAATACTAAAAATCTGTCCAGTAGCACGTTTCTCATGCTAGCACCTCGCCAACTGTTATGTTACTAATCGTCCGTGGTCTGAAAACTCTCTGTGAGGTTTGCGTATCGATGCTGCCTAACTGCAGCATGAAACTTGCAGTTCACGACCCAGTAACGGGGTTGGTGACGTCAGTCACATTAAAACTTCCATCAGCTACATTCTCTATATTTCTAACCATCTCGTTAAACTCTAACCTTCTTCCTCTCTTCTTTTGTTTGTCGACGTGCCTGTTTGAGGTTCAGTATGATGCTGTTCTACACTTCTTTCTATCCCGTTCGCGCATTTTTCGTCACTATAGGCCTAGTGTGCCAACAGTATCTCCAATAACTGCTCGACATTCCTATTTTTATTTGGCACTAAAGTGTTCCCTTGATTAAACTTATGCTACTAAGCTCTGAA
The DNA here is from genome assembly GCF_023898315.1 of Schistocerca nitens. NCBI lineage: Eukaryota > Metazoa > Arthropoda > Insecta > Orthoptera > Acrididae > Schistocerca > Schistocerca nitens. The sequence continues at coordinate 978,353,946 of NC_064615.1, read as the reverse complement.
TTGTAGATTCCTTTATAGGTACCCTATTACGCTGTGCCTTCTGTTATGAGTTTCTGTACGCCTCTGTTTGTTGTTTATGCAGTAGTATCACTTTATTTGTTATGTATGCAGATGTAGCTTTTTAATGTCGTTTCGTATCACTACCTTCCAAATTCTAATAGGTTCTTGTTGCATACCTTTCCCTTTGTTCATTTTCACCATAAGTTACTCCAAGGCACTGCTAAGAGTTATCATCTGTCTTGCTTTAATTGTTGATCAACTTACTTCAGAGGAGGCCCACTTCTCGAACGTATCTTAAGCTGTTGTAATACCATATTTTCAAATACCAGACTAACATGTCAGTATTTCCATATCAGAAATTTATTTCTCTTCCTCTCTCTCTCATATATTTCGGACAATTTCCAAATTTGTTACTTGTCATTATACAGCAAAAAACTTTTTTTTCATAATGGATCCCGTGTAGGAGCGAGCGTAGATTTTAGTGGCCGTTGTCATCTTAAATAAAGCTTTTTCATTTATGTAACCGCGCTACACATTTAACGTAATTTGTTTTTAAGCCTGTTGCCCGCCGTCAATTGCTTCCTTTCCAAGTCTGGAAAGTGGTAACACGTACGATTGCCAAGGAGCGACTGCAGTTTTTCTTTCGTACGTCTGACTGCTAGGAACTTGTAACGCCAGTCACTGTTCTCATACTTTCCCACTACTACGATCAAGAATAGTGTGTGTCAGCATGCCGTGTCATATAAGAACAGACCAGTATTCATAGCTGTACATTGTTGATGACAATTAAGAAGAACGTGATGTAAACACCTAATATGTCTTCATGTAGTTGTGCATGCTTTGTTTACAAATTTTAGCAAATGTCATTATGTAGCTAGGTCATTTCTGTTTGTCAAAGTCAGTCCTGCACTCAGGAAATGAACGTATCGGACCAGTGCAGAGTTGCCATTTTTGGCAATGTTCTAGCGGACGTGGGAAACTTCTTCCGACTTATTGTGTAGTGTCATTGTGTATGTTATTTAGGGCTATGATGTGTGCTTATATAGTGGTTTTATTCATCTGTGGATAATTTTTAAAAGGATATTGGATATATTATATTATTAGAAGTTAAGAACGAAAACTGGTAGTTCATATACACAGTCTAGTTTGACAATGATGGAACGGGTAGACCGCATTGTTATGGGCAAAGGGAAGGGAGACACTGATACTCGGTACTAACACACGGAGCTTACCCCTCTCCAGTAGTAGCAAGCTAGCAACCGAACAGTCTAGTCCTTTTTAAAGTTCTTAGTTGAATTTTCTCAGTATGAGAGTAAAGGGCCATCTCTTCTAGTTGTTAAAAACTATTCAAAAGCCAAGTTCGCACAAAATATTTTTTGTTTAAGACAAGCGGTTTCCAAGCCTTAACTGTAATCTTCAGATCTGTAAGAAAATGCAATACACGGAGTATGTCTCATAAGTTAAACTGTAACATCTGGTATAAAAGTTTTTATTTGGTATTATAAAAACTGTGCTGAGACCTTTATTCTTAGAAATGTGTGTGATCTTGTATACTCCAACCTTAAAAAAGCAGCAGCCGTGTTGCTGTCTGCACAACATAAATAACGTGTACCACACGTTTTTGTTGTGGTTGGTCATATGACATTTATTCTGTCTTACATTGCTATATATTTTTCTGTGTTGTAGTACAACATCTGTGTCTGCACAGCCAGACACAGCAGAGTCTATCTATAGCAAGCTTTTAAGTAAAGCTCTGTCCAACCAAGGACAGTTCTATACGTGTCATGCTTTGTTGGGCCGCCCGTTGTGGCCGAGCGGTTCTAGGCGCTACAGTCTGGAACCGCGCGACCGCTACGGTCGCAGGTTCGAATCCTGCCTGGGACGTGGATGTGTGTGATGTCCTTAGATTAGTTAGGTTTAAGTAGTTCTAAGTTCTAGGGGACTGATCACCTCAGAAGTTAAGTCCCATAGTGCTCAGAGCCATTTGAACCATGCTTTGTTGGTGTGTGCTGGTTGTGGGCACTGCGAGATTTGCTTTTGTGTTGTCTCGGGTGAAGTTCCCTGGTGCCTCCCTCCCTACTACAGTTTGTGCGCCTGGCGCATTGGTGGGTACGCGCCACAACTACAACGTAAGCTATTGTTGAGTAAGTACCTTAATTTTCCCTTATGCATGCACGAATAAGAACGTGTAAAAGAGATTGTGAGAATTAAATACGTGTTTCAGATATTAGTAAAGTACAATTTTGTAAGGCCACTCACCAAAGTAGTTAATTTTGAATATGAAAAGAGAAGTATTTACGATCTTTCACATAGTTCCGATGTAAGAGCCATCTAGTGGCTGCAACACACTCTACAAATGTTATCTTTGCAGCCTTTGTAATTTATATGCCACTTAAAATGGAGTCGCACTGTTTAGTTTGTGTCCAGTACATATAAACAAATGTGCTATTGTGCACCGTATTTGTGTGATGCAACAAGCATCTGCGAGCAATATTCATACGGACAGGGCCTTTTGGACAAGGTAATATTTTAGCGTTGACAAATATTTATAATGTGCTGAGTTTGATCCATTTGACATCTTGCGCATGAGCTTCAGCGTAAAATTAAAATGTTTTACCACAAACATATTTAATGCATGTGAATGTACAGGTCCAATTGCATTTTTTATAATACCAAATTAAAGTTTTTATATCAAATGTTACAGCTTAACTTATGAGATATATTTCATGTGTTGCATTTTCTTACAGACTTGAAGATGACACCTAGAACTGTTGAAACCGGTTGTCTTGAATAAAAAATATTTTGTGCGAGCTGGCTTTTGAGTAGTTTTTAATAAAAATTCTTGATACATTTATTTGACAATAGCTGCATTACCAAGATGTTTCTTCTTTATTATAAAATTATTCTACGTAATTTTTACGTTCTATTTACAAGTAAGTACATCTTTTTGTACATAATTCTTTCGACTTATACCTGAATAGCAAACGCTGACAACATGCCGACAGCTGTAGACGGGGCCTCCAGTATTTAAGAAATAGCTGCTCAACTCTCTTCAGCAGTTGACTATCGTCATTCAGCACTTTATGCTCCGTGGACAGCCAGTGTCCGTCACTATGGGTGTATCTATGTTCTGTAATTTTATAGCTAATTTTAAGTTCTTTTTATGTACCCCTCTAATTTACATCCTGGATCATATCACACTTTCGAAGGTCTGAAGATGATCATGTGATGATCAAAAACGGTCACCTTGTAATGAACGTACCTTTGCGATCTAGAATGTTTTATTATCTTTTTAAAATATTCTGTTTTGATGGCTGACTTTCTCAGCAATGTTTCTAAAAGAAACTATCAGCCTCGACTGCGGTAATGAAACCAATGTCTACCTAAGTTTCAGCCCAAATAATTGAGCCTTATTGGTGCTGGTGTTGACTTAATACTTATGTACCGCATTTTTAAAATGTGACTACACCTATTCAGGCTGTTTTAGTTTTATTTCTAGACCATGCCCTCTGAGACAAACTATAGATTCGGGTATATCTTCTGAAGAAGGCTCAATTATTTGGGCTGAAATCTAGGTAAAGGTTTCTTATATACACTACTGGCCATTAAAATTGCTACACCAAGAAGAAATGCAAATGATAAACGGGTATTCATTCGACAAATATATTATACTAGAGCTGACATGTGATGACATTTTCACGCAATTTGGGTGCATAGATCCTGAGAAATCAGTACCCTGAACAACCACCTCTGGCCGTAATAACGGCCGTGATACGCCTGCGAATTGAGTCAAACAGAGCTTGGATGGCATGTAGAGATACAGCTGCCCATGCAGCTTCAACACGATACCACAGTTCATCAAGAGTAGTGACTGCTGTATTGTGACGAGCCAGTTGCTCGGCCAACATTAACTAGACGTTTTCAATTGGTGAGACATCTGGAGAATGTGCTGGCCAGGGCAGCAGTCGAACATTTTCTGTATCCACAAAGGCCCGTACAGGACATGCAACATGCGGTCGTGTGTTATGTTGCTGAAATGTAGGGTTTCGCAGGAATCGAATGAAGGGTAGAGCCACGGGTCGTAACACATCTGAAATCTAACGTCCACTGTTCAAAGTGCTGTCAGTGCGAACAAGAGGTGACCGAGACGTGTAACCAGTGGCACCCCATACCATCACGCCGGGTGATACGCCAGTGTGGCGATGACGAATACACGCTTCGAATGTGCGTTGACCGCGATGTCGCCAAACACGGATGCGACCATCATGATGCTGTAAACAGAATCTGGATTCCTCGGAAAAAATTACGTTTTGCCATTCGTGCACCCAGGTTCGTCGTTGAGTACACCATCGCAGGCGTTCCTGTCTGTGATGCAGCGTCAAGGTTAACCGCAGCCATTGTCTCCGAGCTGATAGTCCATGCTGCTGCAAACGTCATCGAACTGTTCGTGCAGATGGTTGTTGTCTTGCACACGTCGCCATCTGTTGACTCAGGGATCGAGACGTGGCTGCACGATCCGTTACACCCATGCGGATAAGATGCCTGTCATCTCGACTGCTAGTGATACGAGGCCGTTGGGATCCAGCACGACGTTCCGTATTACCCTCCTGAACTTACCGATTCCATATTCTGCTAAAAGTCATTGGATCTCGACTAACGCGAACAGTAATGTCGCGATACGATAAACCGCAATCGCGATAGGCTACAATCCGACCTTTATCAAAGTCGGAAACGTGATGGTACGCACTTGTTCTCCTTACACGAGGCATCACAACAACGTTTCACCACTCATCGGCGGTCAACTGCTGTTTGTGTATGAGAAATCGGTTGGAAACTTTCGTCATGTCAGCACGCTGTAGGTGTCGCCACCGGCGCCAATCTTGTGTGAATGCTCTGAAAATCTAATCATTTGAATATCACAGCGTCTTCTTGCTGTCGGTTAAATTTCGCATCTGTAGCACGTCATCTTCGTGGTGTAGCAATTTTAATGGCCAGTAGTGTGTTAGATTAGCACGTTTGCTGACTGTGCTGCAATGTTGAAAGTACAAAATTTTTTTAAAAGTAACCTTTTTTGTATCTTGTGTCACTCTGGCAGCCGGCCGTGCCGTGGCGTCGCCTGCTGACATCGGGGCCGATCTGGGCGTGTGCTACCGCCGTGGCCGGCAGTCTTTGGGGACGCGCCGCACTTCTGCTGGCAGCCACGAAGTACCTGCGCCACGTGTACGGCTTCGCCCTCACGTATGTGAGTAACACTCCTCCACGGAAAATACCTATACACTCTCGTTTGAGTGCACATGCACTCCGTCTTCAGGCCACGAGTGGCCTACCGGGACCATCCGACCGCCGTGTCTTCCTCAGTGGAGGATGTAGATAGGAGGGGCGCGGGGTCAGCACACCACGCTCCCAGTCGTTATGATGGTATTCTTGACCGAAGCCGCTACTATTCGGCCGAGTAGCTCCTCAATGGGCATCACGAGGCTGAGTGCACCCCGAAAACTGGCAACAGCGCATTGCGGCCTGGATGGTCACCCATCCAAGTGCCGACCGCGCCCGGCAGCGCTTAACTTCGGTGATCTCACGGGAACCGGTGTATCCACTGCGGCAAGGTCGTTGCCTTTGAGTGCACATGGGTAATAGCAATTACCAGCGACAGCTCGGACTGCAAAATTGAAGGTAAGTACCTTGTCCTAGTGTGGTAGTACTCGACCCAGAGCCGGTTGGTGTTAATCTTGGTGGCGGAAGATACTTTCATTAACTTACTTGTGCAGCAAATGTTGGTTGGTTGGTTTAATAATATCAAGGGAGCTGCCGAGATCAGCTTCTTCAGGGTTGACGACGATTATTTCTTTATGTTAACGGGTCTACCCCGGAATTACCCCAGACAACATTGTCTACTGGATTGCCGGCCGGTGTGGCCGTGCGGTTCTAGGCGCTTCAGTCTGGAACCGCGTGACCTCTACGATCGCAGCTTCGAATCCTGCCTCGGGCATGGATGTGTGTGTGTTGTCCTTAGGTTAGTTAGGTTTAAATAGTTCGAAGTTTAGGGAACTGATGACCTCAGATGTTGAGTCCTATAGTGCTTAGAGCCATTTGAACTACTTTTTTTTTTTTTTTTTTGAGGTTTCACATCGGTTTATGTAGTGGATTCCCACCGAGAAGGTCATACAGTACTATGTCTCCATTGATTATCCTAAATCAGTTAAAGCAAAATCAGGATTTATTGCTTTGAAATTTGGGCATGGATTCGTTGGCCTGGAGTCCCAGTTGGGATGTTCGAGACTTTTTATGTGACGCCACTTCAGCGACTTGCGTGATGATGATGAAATGATGACGAGGACAACACCCACAACCCGTCCCGAGAGGAGAAAATCCGCGACGTGGCGGCGAATCGGACCCAGAGCTCCGCGATCGAGAGGCAGCAACGCTAGCCGCAAAACCACGATCTGTTGACATTTCAAATAAATTCGCAGTTGCGACGAAGTTTTACCATGAGCTGTAGAGTGGAATGACAACAATGAAAATTTGTGCCCGACTGGGGCTCGAACCCGGACTTCCGCTTCACGCGAGCGGTCGTATTACCATTTTTTTTTTATTTTTTACTTATCTTCATTTTGTTCGCTGTTGTTCGTTGTGCTTGGTCTGGGCGTACGTCACATGACATCCATTCAAATTGATCGTTGATTCCTTTACTCAGTTTTTTTTATTAGTATTACAGAGGGCAACCAGTCCTCTGACCGAGCACGCTGAGCTAACGTGCCGGCAAAAATGGCAACAGGCACTTGGCTATCCGTGCGCGGCTCACGGCGGGACCCAAAACTTCCGTTGGCGTCAATCATCCGCCTACGACCTGAGCTCGCACATCCATTATTTATATTGCCGTACACATCAGACGCTGTACTCGAAAGTCGCTTGCTCTGTATCGGCAAATAAATACGATATTCCAGAATGAGGTTTCATTCTGCAGCGGAGTGTGCGCTGATACGAAACTTCCTGGGAGATTAAAAGTGTGTGCCGGACCGAGACTCGAACTCGGGACCTTTGCCTTTCGCGGGCAAGTGCTCTACCAACTGAGCTACCCAAGCACGACTCACGACCCGTCCTCACAGCTTTACTTCTGGAAACATCCCCCAGGCTATGGCTAAGCCATGTCTCCACAATATCCTTTCTTTCAGGAGTGCTAGTTCTGCAAGGTTCGCAGGAGAGCTTCTGTAAAGTTTGGAAGGTAGGAGACGAGATACTGGCAGCAGTAAAGCTGTGAGGACGGGGCGTGAGTCGTGCTTGGGTAGCTCAGTTCGTAGAGCACTTGCCCGCGAAAGGCAAAGGCCCCGAGTTCGAGTCTCAGTCCGGCACACAGTTTTAATCTGCCAGGAAGTTTCATAAATACGATATTGCAGTGCCTGTCTTATTCTGATTACGAAGCAAAGTTCCTTCAGACATGCATGCGCGTCCAAAGGAACAGGCACTACGGCGACCACAGCCATTACGAAACACATCAAATGAATTCGCAGTCGCGAATAAAGACTACCATCAGCTATCAGCTGTAGAACGGAATGACGACGATGAAAATGTATGCTGGGCCGGGACTCGAACCCGGAACTTTGCATCGTAATCAGAATAACATAGGCACTGTAATGTCCTATTAATCTGCCGATACCGGTCAGTATATGTGGGAGTAAATAATATGTTGTCCGTATCTTACTAGAAAGTACTCACTCGAAATTTCAGTAGGAAACCATTCTGTGACGCGCAACGCATCTCTTATAGAGTCTGCCACTGGAATTTGTCGAGGATCTCGGTAACTCTCTCCCGCGAACTGAACGATCTTGTAGCGAAGCGCGCCTCTCTTCCTTGTTTCTTCTCTATTTTTTCTGTCGGTTCTACCTGGTTTTGGTCCCAAATTGACGAACAACACTCAAAAAATGGTTCAAATGGCTCTGAGCACTATGGGACTTAACTTCTGAGGTCATCAGTCCCTTAAAGATTAGAGCTACTTAAACCTAACTAACCTAAGGACATCACACACACCCACGCCCGAGGCAGGACTCGAACCTGCGACCGTAGCGGTCGCGCGGCTCCAGACTGTAGCGCCTAGAACCGCTCGGCCACTCGGGCGGCAACACTCAAAAAATGCAATTCTGTCATATGATGACATGGTTGGAGACCGTGGCTGTTATTTGAAGACGAATGTTGATGGTGCTGAGACAGCAACCAGCCACAAATTTATTTTCAGTTCCTTCATTCAAGCCGGCCGTGGTGGCCTAGCGGTCGCAGGTTCGAATCCTGCCTCGGGCATGGATGTGTGTGATGTCCTTAGGTTAGCTAGGTTTACGTAGTTCCAAGTTCTAGGGGACTGATGACCTCAGATGTTAAGTCCCATAGTGCTCAGAGCCATTTAAACCATTTTGAACCTTCATTCGGAAGGTACCGTTACCGGTTTCGAATCATTACGATCCATCTTCAAACGGTTTTCGTGCTTTCATTAGATCATGTGGTGCGTTTTTTTACAGATTAATTGTCCTAAAATATAAATACATCCAATGCAAATCTGTTACGCTATCACCTGTGTGGTGTGCTTATAATTATGTATTATTTATATTTTAGGACAATTAATCTGTAAAAGACGCACCACATGCTCTAATGAAAGCATGAAAACCGTCTGATGATGAATCGTAATGATTCGAAACTGGTAACGGTACCTTTTCAATAAAGGAACTAAAAATAAATTTGTGGCTGATTGCTGTCTCAACACCATCAACACTAAAAAATCCGTCGAGCAAGCGCCCTATAATGCCGGCCGCGGTGGTCTAGTGGTTCTAGGCGCGCAGTCTGGAACAGCGGGACTGCTACGGTCGCAGGTTCGAATCCTGCCACGGGCATGGATGTGTGTGATGTCCTTAGGTTAGCTAGGTTTACGTAGTTCCAAGTTCTAGGTGACTGATGACCATAGAAGTTAAGTCCCATAGTGCTCAGAGCCATTTGAACCATTTGAAGCGCCCTATAAGCCACTCCTTCATGAGTTACTTTTCCCTGAGATTCTTCCTATAAATGTCAATCTGGCAACTGTTTTATTTGATGTGGTCAATGCACGTGAGGTAACTCTGGCTAGTTACTCCTAGATATTATGCCGTAAATACTATTGCCACCAATTTTTTATCAATAGTGTAGTTGTGCAGTAATGGAGTTCTTTTTCTATGTGTGAGCAATATCATACATTTATTTACGTTCAGGGTCAGCTGCCAAAGCAGGCAGCATTCATTAATCCTCAGTAGATCGTTCAGAAAATCGATCCGTCTTCTGGCATTAGACAATCGCAACATCTGCGAACAGGCTTATATACCTTCCGAAGCTTTTTGATACATTTTTTACACTCCTGGAAATTGAAATAAGAACACCGTGAATTCATTGTCCCAGGAAGGGGAAACTTTATTGACACATTCCTGGGGTCAGATACATCACATGAACACACTGACAGAACCACAGGCACATAGACACAGGCAACAGAGCATGCACAATGTCCGCACTAGTACAGTGTATATCCACCTTTCGCAGCAATGCAGGCTGCTATTCTCCCATGGAGACGATCGTAGAGATGCTGGATGTAGTCCTGTGGAACGGCTTGCCATGCCATTTCCACCTGGCGCCTCAGTTGGACCAGCGTTCGTGCTGGACGTGCAGACCGCGTGAGACGACGCTTCATCCAGTCCCAAACATGCTCAATGGGGGACAGATCCGGAGATCTTGCTGGCCAGGGTAGTTGACTTACACCTTCTAGAGCACGTTGGGTGGCACGGGATACATGCGGACGTGCATTGTCCTGTTGGAAAAGCAAGTTCCCTTGCCGGTCTAGGAATGGTAGAACGATGGGTTCGATGACGGTTTGGATGTACCGTGCACTATTCAGTGTCCCCTCGACGATCACCAGTGGTGTACGGCCAGTGTAGGAGATCGCTCCCCACACCATGATGCCGGGTGTTGGCCCTGTGTGCCTCGGTCGTATGCAGTCCTGATTGTGGCGCTCACCTGCACGGCGCCAAACACGCATACGACCATCATTGGCACCAAGGCAGAAGCGACTCTCATCGCTGAAGACGACACGTCTCCATTCGTCCCTCCATTCACGCCTGTCGCGACACCACTGGAGGCGGGCTGCACGATGTTGGGGCGTGAGCGGAAGACGGCCTAACGGTGTGCGGGACCGTAGCCCAGCTTCATGGAGACGGTTGCGAATGGTCCTCGCCGATACCCCAGGAGCAACAGTGTCCCTAATTTGCTGGGAAGTGGCGGTGCGGTCCCCTACGGCACTGCGTAGGATCCTACGGTCTTGGCGTGCATCCGTGCGTCGCTGCGGTCCGGTCCCAGGTCGACGGGCACGTGCACCTTCCGCCGACCACTGGCGACAACATCGATGTACTGTGGAGACCTCACGCCCCACGTGTTGAGCAATTCGGCGGTACGTCCACCCGGCCTCCCGCATGCCCACTATACGCCCTCGCTCAAAGTCCGTCAACTGCACATACGGTTCACGTCCACGCTGTCGCGGCATGCTACCAGTGTTAAAGACTGCGATGGAGCTCCGTATGCCACGGCAAACTGGCTGACACTGACGGCGGCGGTGCACAAATGCTGCGCAGCTAGCGCCATTCGACGGCCAACACCGCGGGTCCTGGTATGTCCGCTGTGCCGTGCGTGTGATCATTGCTTGTACAGCCCTCTCGCAGTGTCCGGAGCAAGTATGGTGGGTCTGACACACCGGTGTCAATGTGTTCTTTTTTCCATTTCCAGGAGTGTATATACATTGAAAACAGTAACTGTCCTATCACACTTCCTTGTGGTTATCTGGAAATCACCTGACACCTGTTGATTTTGTTCCGTTGAGAGCGAAGTGTTAAGTCCTGTCTGTAGGAAAGTGTTGAATCGAGTCGCAAATCTGGCCCGATACTCGGTAAAGCCGGTTTTTTTTCTTTTTTTTCGCTAACCGGCTGTGCGGACGGTGGCAAATGCATTCCTTGAATCAATGAACACGGCATCAACCTCAGCGCCACGGATCTCATGGAGGAAAAGAACGAACTGAGATTCGGAAGAAATGTTTACGGAGTCCATGATGATTTTTATAGAAACCCGGTAAAGCCGGTTTTTTTTCTTTTTTTTTCGCTAATCGGCTGTGCGGACGGTGGCAAATGCATTCCTTGAATCAATGAACACGGCATCAACCTCAGCGCCACGGATCTCATGGAGGAAAAGAACGAACTGAGATTCGGAAGAAATGTTTACGGAGTCCATGATGATTTTTATAGAAACCCGGTAAAGCCGGTTTTTTTTCTTTTTTTTTCGCTAATCGGCTGTGCGGACGGTGGCAAATGCATTCCTTGAATGAATGAACACGGCATCAACCTCAGCGCCACAGATCTCATGGAGGAAAAGAACGAACTGAGATTCGGAAGAAATGTTTACGGAATCCATGATGATTTTTATAGAAACCCGGTAAAGCCGGTTTTTTTTCTTTTTTTCGCTAATCGGCTGTGCGGACGGTGGTAAATGCATTCCTTGAATCAATGAACACGGCATCAACCTCAGCGCCACGGATCTCATGGAGGAAAATAACGAACTGAGATTCGGAAGAAATGTTTACGGAGTCCATGATGATTTTTATAGAAACCCGGTAAATCCGGTTTTTTTTCTTTTTTTTTCGCTAATCGGCTGTGCGGACGGTGGCAAATGCATTCCTTGAATCAATGAACACGGCATCAACCTCAGCGCCACGGATCTCATGGAGGAAAAGAACGAACTGAGATTCGGAAGAAATGTTTACGGAGTCCATGATGATTTTTATAGAAACCCGGTAAAGCCGGTTTTTTTTCTTTTTTTTTCGCTAATCGGCTGTGCGGACGGTGGCAAATGCATTCCTTGAATCAATGAACACGGCATCAACCTCAGCGCCACGGAACTCATGGAGGAAAAGAACGAACTGAGATTCGGAAGAAATGTTTACGGAGTCCATGATGATTTTTATAGAAACCCGGTAAAGCCGGTTTTTTTTCTTTTTTTTTTCGCTAATCGGCTGTGCGGACGGTGGCAAATGCATTCCTTGAATCAATGAACACGGCATCAACCTCAGCGCCACGGATCTCATGGAGGAAAAGAACGAACTGAGATTCGGAAGAAATGTTTACGGAGTCCATGATGATTTTTATAGAAACCCGGTAAAGCCGGTTATTTTTCTTTTTTTTTCGCTAATCGGCTGTGCGGACGGTGGCAAATGCATTCCTTGAATCAATGAACACGGCATCAACCTCAGCGCCACAGATCTCATGGAGGAAAAGAACGAACTGAGATTCGGAAGAAATGTTTACGGAGTCCATGATGATTTTTATACAAACCCGGTAAAGCCGGTTTTTTTTCTTTTTTTTCGCTAATCGGCTGTGCGGACGGTGGCAAATGCATTCCTTGAATCAATGAACACGGCATCAACCTCAGCGCCACGGATCTCATGGAGGAAAAGAACGAACTGAGATTCGGAAGAAATGTTTACGGAGTCCATGATGATTTTTATAGAAACCCGGTAAAGCCGGTTTTTTTTCTTTTTTTTTCGCTAATCGGCTGTGCGGACGGTGGCAAATGCATTCCTTGAATCAATGAACACGGCATCAACCTCAGCGCCACGGATCTCATGGAGGAAAAGAACGAACTGAGATTCGGAAGAAATGTTTACGGAGTCCATGATGATTTTTATAGAAACCCGGTAAAGCCGGTTTTTTTCTTTTTTTTTCGCTAACCGGCTGTGCGGACGGTGGCAAATGCATTCCTTGAATCAATGAACACGGCATCAACCTCAGCGCCACAGATCTCATGGAGGAAAAGAACGAACTGAGATTCGGAAGAAATGTTTACAGAGTCCATGATGATTTTTATAGAAACCCGGTAAAGCCGGTTTTTTTTCTTTTTTTTTCGCTAATCGGCTGTGCGGACGGTGGCAAATGCATTCCTTGAATCAATGAACACGGCATCAACCTCAGCGCCACGGATCTCATGGAGGAAAAGAACGAACTGAGATTCGGAAGAAATGTTTACGGAGTCCATGATGATTTTTATAGAAACCCGGTAAAGCCGGTTTTTTTTCTTTTTTTTTCGCTAATCGGCTGTGCGGACGGTGGCAAATGCATTCCTTGAATCAATGAACACGGCATCAACCTCAGCGCCACGGATCTCATGGAGGAAAAGAACGAACTGAGATTCGGAAGAAATGTTTACGGAGTCCATGATGATTTTTATAGAAACCCGGTAAAGCCGGTTTTTTTTCTTTTTTTTCGCTAATCGGCTGTGCGGACGGTGGCAAATGCATTCCTTGAATCAATGAACACGGCATCAACCTCAGCGCCACGGATCTCATGGAGGAAAAGAACGAACTGAGATTCGGAAGAAATGTTTACGGAGTCCATGATGATTTTTATAGAAAAGATTTTCATTCTTGAAAAAACGCCGTAATGCCGAGTATAAAACATGTTCCATAATTCTACAACAGACTGACATCAGTGACATGTACCTGTTTATGTACATCCGTCCTACGATGCCTCTTGAAAATGGGAATGACTTGCGCTTTTTTCCAGTCACTAAGTACCCTTCGTTGCTTCAGCTATCTACGATAAACTGCTGCTAGAAGGCCAGCAAGTTATTTCGCATAATCTGTGTAGAATATTAAAGGTATCTCATGTGGGCCTGATGCTTTTCCGCTAGTAAGCGACTATAGTTGCTTTTCTGTCCTGTGATCTGTGTGGAGTTTGCTGGTCTTCCTTTGGGCGCCTCCCCAGGTGGCGGATAGGGGAATGATCACCAGATATGGTGGGTGTCGGGGAAATAATATACCCGGGGTGGACCAAAACTAGCAACGGCTGCCTTGTAGTATGATATTGGCTTATCAAAGGCTAAAGAAAGAAAACCTTGAGTAAAAATTACCTGGTCCTCCGGGTTGGGGGTTGTGCAGTGGGCCAGGTCCTAGCTCGCATAAAAATATTAAAATGCTAAAAAACCTAGTAATATGCCTCGGAAAAATTGGTACTTTGGACGAGGAACTGGTGATGAGAAACGGAAAATGATGTTTGGATGCTTGAATGTGCAAGATATGTCCACTAATATAAATTTACTACCAGCAGAACTTGACATGTTCAACATGGATGTTGTCGTACTCTCTGAAACAAAGAAGAAAGGCCAAGGAGAAGAAGAACTGGATAATTATGTACATAACTGGAGTGGGGTATCAAAAGCAGTAAGAGCCGAAGCAGGAGTCTCCATTATGATAAAGAAATCATGGAAAGAAAGAATCACAAATTGGACATTCATCTCCAACAGCGATATGGTCGCGTATACAAACAGTGATCCAATACTGTCAAATGTTTTTTATTCCAGTCTTTGATCACAATATGAATTCTTTAGACGATGACCGGTTTCAGTCCGTAATGACCATCCTCATATCTATAATATACAAATATATACACCTTGTGAGCAATGTGTCTTTCAACATAATACAGCAATACGTATCACAATATACTACCATACAGCCAGGGAGATGTACAGAAAATACGGTAAAACGTACCTTTTTTACACCATGTTCTAAAGTGATAAGGCCATAATGGCATCTTCAAAACATATAAATGTAATCAGCATAGCATCGTCATATTGATTTAAAACAAGGTGTAGAATAGGCTTCATCATCCACACAGTCATTATTGCAACTGGCATATTAATGCAAATTGCAGTAGCCAACCGTTTCTCACCCAAAGATGTTATGCGCCCATACAATAGGATAAAAAAACAGAAAGCAAATAGTAGGCAGACCCACAATCATCTAGAAAAAAGAAGAAATAAAGATAACCTGAAAACTATTCCAGTGAAATTTTACGGAAAAATGTCCCAACAAATAGGAAAGTGTTTGAATCAATCTAAGGTTAGGTGTGGTTTTCAAGTTAACAACACTCTGAAACTCCGTGTGAAACATAGTTTGAGTAAAGATTCTGATAAATTTGACGGTTCTGGGGTTTACAAGACCGTTTGTAGTAGTTGTGACAAATTATACATCGGTCATACTGGCCGTTCTTTTAAAATTAGATTCATGGAGCATTTACAGGCACATAACAAAACTGCATTAGGAATGCATTTGGCAGAAACCGGCCACACCCTAGGCAATATCGAGAGTTGTATGCATATTTTACACAGGGCAGAGAAGGATCGCGCTCTTGACTTGTTGGAGGATTTCGAGATTTACAAAGTGAAAAAGCATGAGCCCACTAGCGTGCTCAATGGACAAAGCGATTTTGCGCCCAACACCTACTTTGCTTTGTTTGATAACGTACTACGATAACCATCTAATGCCTCGCGAATTTATATCTAGCCTTACTTGATGATTTATGTCGAGAACAGTAGGCATTTGCCTTACTTCCATACATTAATCGTACTAATCCTGTAACTGATTATATCCTACCTACTCATTGAATGTATAACCAGAATATATAATTTTATTTATTGACTGTTAATATGTTGTTTCAAAGTTTCCTGTGGGAGATATATCACGTTGTATGTAAAGCCCTCTAGTGGTTAAGTTCTTAAGATCGGTGTACGCCTAAATAACATCCTGGCGGCCGTTCCAACAGAGGGCGCTGATCATTGCTACGTCCTTTTTCAGCTGTCATATAGACATTTTATCTTTCATAGGCGTTGCTACAGGCAATGTAACACGTATATTAATTGTTGATCGTAAATTCACAATAAAAAGGATCGGTCCTATTATATTCATGTATTTCCTTTTAATAATTTTATATGGGTAACTGTATTCGTCTTTTAATGTTTCACAATTTAGTTTCTGTGATAGTTATCAATTTTAAAAGTCTACTACATGTATTTTACATAATGTGTTTTTATCAGATTATGTTTTATGCTAAATGATGACTACATCTAAGCTGACAGTAGCGACGTCTAGGGATGATGCAGGCAAACAGATTTCTGGAAGCTACTGTACTTCAGTAGCCAGTTGCAATAATGACTGTGTAGATGTTGCGGCCTATTCTACACCTTATTTTAGATCAATATGACGATGCTATGCTGATTATATTTACATGTTTTGACGTTGCCGTTATGGCCTTAATCACTTTAGAACATGGTGTAAAATACGGTACGTTTCACCGTATTTTCTGTACATTTCCCTGGTTGTATGATAGTATATTGTGATACGTATTGCTGTATTATGTTGAAAGACACACTGCTCACTAGGTGTATATCTTTGTATATTATAGATCTGAGGATGGTCTTTACGGACTGAAACCGGTCGTCGTCTAAAGAATTCATATTGTGATCAAAGACTGAAATAAAAAACATTGGACGTTCATCAATCAACGTATTATAACTGTTGAAATGACATTATTTGCTAGGGAAGTTGTGATTATTGGCGTATATGCACACACGAACGACACAAAAGATACGGAGAAAGATACATTCTGGGCCATCCTGAGTGTCACTGCATTCGCTATGAAGAAATATGAAGTTATATTGTATGATGTGAGATGAAATTTAAAGAAACAGTCATCCAATGTTAAACCCACAATAGTATTTCTTTGAAACAGAAATTCACAATAAAAATGCACTAACACTGTAACAATCGTCTACATAGCTAGAAAGCGATGCTCCATAAACGTTAAATAAACGAATCCCATAAAAATGTGAAAAAAGAAGAATTAACATTGGTAGAAAATGGAAAAGTAGGACTCATTGCGGTCAATTCTTGAAAGTGATTACAAAACAACCCAATTCGGACATTGAAATTACAAGGAAAAGATAATTTGTAGTAATCTTAATCATCACTATAAGCGTAAACAAGCGAAAAAGTATATAAATATGCTCGGTAAAAGTAGCGAGAATAACATCTCCCTTACTCGCGTTTACGTAAAAACAAATAATCTGGCACAATAAAGATATTAGGTGAATAGCATAGATGACAACGGTAATATCCTAAGTACCTTTATTGTACTACTTCATGATGTGTTTGGCAGTAGATAATGTCACTTTCGTCTACGTTCCGTGTGTTTTACTGCAGAGACAAATTCCCTCTTTGTATTACCTATCGTTGTTCGCTGACACAATGCTTGTGGAACTTGTGTTTAAGTACTAGAAGCCCAACATTTTCATGTCAGCTCCCTTGAGTAAATACGTCGTGTCCTCAAATGACTGCACATAATTTTCTCTGTCTTTGGAATCCGATGTGACTGTAAAAGTGCAGATACCTTAAATGAAGACAAATAATAGTTTCAAGACTGCCTGCAGGATGGCCGTATAAGTTGTTTGCCACGCGGGAAGCTTAGTTTTGTCGCTGCAGTCTTACAAGGGAAATTCCCCATTGAACCCCCCTCAGAGTTAGTGGTAAGATGCACCGGTGCATAACCCGTCAAAAACTAAACACAGATCGAGCATGAAAACAGCAAGAAGATGTACTGAACTGTAAAAAAAAAGCAAAATAGAAACAGTGAACGGTCCAAACTAAACAATTATAATATTGAGCAAAAACGGATTGGCTCTACGTCGTGGTTTAGTGGACACGGTGTTCAAAACTCCAAATGGCTCTGAGCACTATGGAACTTAACATCTGTGGTCATCAGTCCCCTAGAAATTAGAACTACTTAAACCTAACTAACCTAAGGACATCACACACATCCATGCCCGAGGCAGGATTCGAACCTGCGACCGTAGCAGTCGCGCGGTTCCGGACTGAGCGCCTTAACCGCGAGACCACCGCGGCCGGCCTCAAAACTCCATCACGCCATTTATTTTTACTTTTTTTTAACATCATTATGAACTATCCGTCCTGTCACTGAAATGTTTGTTCTCTTTCTGAAATCTTGGCAGTTGTCATACTTCGCATTGGTTATACAACATGACTCGTGTGGTAAGAATACGTTACCGTCGCAAGTAAACGTGATGAATAGTGAGAGCAGGCGAGATACCAATAGACGTCTCACAGAAATGAGAACAACAAATTGATGAACTATGTTACAGTAAAGGAATTAAAGAGTCAAAACTTCCTAAGCGAAACACAACTTCAAAAACGTTAAAAACATATGTTTTGACAGAACACAGAGAAACTGTGTGAGTGCGAAACTGCCGCGTTCATTTGCTGTAGCTTATGTGACAAACTAATACGTTTTCGTCATTTCCTTGCGAGTGATCACATTCACATTCATACGAACACCTAAATCGGCCAAGGTGCCATATGTCACTCACTTACCAGGCGTACAAATTAGGTGCTTCGGTAAGGGATTCCTATTGTATGACACACGTACTGTCAATAATGCCATGTGTGAAACACCAGGCGTGTTTTTCGGTGGAGGATTCGGTTGACCTGCCGTCTTATCATCAAACGTTTGTGGTTGCCATTCGAAAGCCACTTCCTTTAGGCTGCTAATAGAGTAATCGTGCAGAATCAGCCTCATTTAGATTCCTTCCTTACACCTCACTGTTGCAGACGAACGTTACACCACAGACACAAATTTGAGTACAGCGTACAGCGGGAAAAAAAGTAGCGCCATCGTGGTTTGAACACTGTTCGCCCGTTTGGCAGTCCAACACCGTGACCTCTTAACCATGACACCATTGCCCTTCCAGCTTGCACTATATTGCACTTCTTCTCGTTGGACCTCACATTGTTTCTATTTTGCTTGTTTTTTCACAGTTGAGTACACCTTCTTCCTGTTCTCATCCTTGATCTGTCTTCAGATTTTGACGGGCTGTCCCCTGTGCCCTCTTATCACTAAATCTGAGGCGGGTGCAATGAGGAATTTCCCTTGTTACTGTAGCCACGATTTGTGGGAAAATTACTGCAATTTTCAGTTAGTTATGCGTTGCGATCCTTACTATGGATCATTTGATAAAGTTTGCAGAATGTGAATCGTATGAATATGAATTTTCGTAATATTCACTCGTGTCTTCATATTGAAACTTCATTTTTAAATAGGTTTTTTACTTAAACAGAAATCACTAAGAAGAATTTAATTCTGAAACTGCTGAGTGAAACTGAAGTACTGTCTCTTTGCTTGTCTTTACCATTTCATATCTGACCTACAAAATATTCCTGACAAATACAACTCAAACGCAATCTGACCGCTCAAATATTTAACAAAAAAAGAATGGCCCTGAATTAGAAGAAATCCTAACAATAACCTACACATTTCATAAGATACTTACTTCAGAAAAATTCTTCATTACACGAACTACAGCGATACAACAAGCACCAATACAGCCAGCTAAATAAAAGATTCTAACTAGTGTAGGCTCTAACTACTAATAGGCATGTGGTTAGCAAAGGAAAGATTTTGTTGCAGAGCAAACAATGTATTTAGCAAATTTTACCTTAATAATGTGACATAAAGATCAAAAAATATATAATCATCAACAATATTACATCTCCATGACGGACACACGTCCAGAACGTCCACTTGCGCTTACACTTCAGACCTCTAACCTCTATCACTGCTATCTATCAACATCCAACCTCCATCACTGCCGGCAATTCACTCCTGACTTCCATCACTGCTGCCTATTCACTACCAACTGCGAGTCCGACCAGCCACACAGAGTCTCTTACAGAGGGCGCACAGTTATTAATGCAGTCTATCGCGCTGCCAACATACAAACATATAAACAGGCTACTAACAATATGAGGACTTTAAATTTCCGCTGCTGTCTTCAGTTCATATCAAATTAAGATATTCTTTCTCTTTACGCTTTTATAATATAGTATTTTATTATATGCAGGACTCAGTCGTGTAATCATTTCTCAAATTTACTAAATGCAGCCAAGGGTTTTAGTCAAAACTCAAAAAACTAATTTTATGTCGATACATAATATATAATTTCTGCGTAGTTATTTTCCATAAATAAGTAGCGTTATATAATTCATTTAGGATAATTAGCGGGTTGCATTCATCAGCTGTTAGAGGACAGCGGAAGTCGCCTCAGTAAGAAACGAAGAATGACATACCGCCAGTTTATTAGCGATGCTGGGACTTTAAAGGTTTAGAGCCTGAGTCAGTAAATGTCTTGGACGACGCTGGCAATTGATGATGACCTGTATTTTCAAATGGACCCCATCACTGATATGTGTACGAGGGCCAGCTGAAAAGTAATGCTGTCGAATCTATTTGAACACTTTTAAAGTTTTTTTTAAATAACGCAAACGTTATTAACGCTCTACTTCTTTATTCTTCATGCCTATCTGCAGTCCTCTTCCGCTAGATGGCTCCGAATTGTAGGGTATAATACGGCGGTATGTGACGTAACTATGAGGGTGCGTGAGAAACGGCGTGCTATAATCGAGTTTCGAATACGAAGAGTTCATCCATACATGGAGTACTCTCTCCTTCACCATGACAATGTCAGATCACACACGAGTCCTGCACGAGCGAACTTCGTCCCAGACGATTTTCATCAGTTTCCAAAACTGAAAGAACCCATTCGGGGACTTCACTTTGATAGTGATGAAGCGGTGCAAGAAGAGGTAAGATTGTGTCTCTGTCAACAAAGTCAAACATTCTACAGTGACAGTATCAACAAAATGGTCTCCATTGGGAGAATCGCGTTCTTCGCCCGGGTGATTATGTTGAGAAATACGTGGACATGAAGAATAAAGATGTGGATTGTTAACACATTTGTTTTATTTAAAAAATCTAAGAGTTTCCACATAAAAAATTGTCAAGCATCGTTCTTCAGCACGCTCTCATAATGTCTTCAGGAACAACTGATACCGATAGCGAGAAAACAATAACAGAAGCGCAACAAATAACACTGAGGTTGAAACTGAAATTCGAATAAATTATTCTGAGCCAGGAATACTAGCAAAATCTACTCAACGAAATGTGATTTGGTTCAGTGAATTAGAAAACTTATTTATTGTGACGTTATTTACTGAAAAAACTAAGGGGTGGGTTTCTGGAGAAAATCCCCTTTTTTGTTATGGATTTGTTTCTAGAGATCCACGTAATTGAAATAGCTCAGCAGGTCAACTTATTATGGACACCTAAATGGAAAAGCCTTTGACTGCGTCGATCACAACAAATTATGGAACGTACTGAAAAACATGGGTGTACCAGATCACCTCATTCATCTGATACGGAGTTTATACCTTGACCAAGAAGACACGGTGAGAACTATGTATGGAACAACGAAATGGATAAAGATTCAGAAAGGAGTCCGGCAAGGCTGCAGACTATCACCGTACTTATTCAATCTGTATGCAGAACATGTTATGAGGAATGCGAGGCTAGATGAAGGAGAAACAGGAATTAAAATAGCTGGAATAAATGTAAACAACCTCAGGTACGCGGATGATACGATCCTGTTGGCAGAAAGTGAAGAAGAATTGAGAACACTCTTACTGAAGGTGAAAGACGAAAGTGAAAAGGCCGGTCTTATGCTGAATGTGAAGAAAACGAAAATTATGAAACTACACCTACCAATTCGTGGGATATAGCAGGGGAAACTATGGAGGTAGTGACCACATTCAGTTATCTCGGTTCCCAGAGAACTGCTGACGGCGACTGCAGCCATGAAATCCGGAGACGCTTGTTGCTCGGTAGGCAGGCGATGTCAAACCTTGACAAGGTTATAAGGTCCAGAGATATAACACTAGCAACAAAGATCCGTATTGTGAGGGCTATGGTCTTTCCAGTTGTGATGTATGGATGTGAGACCTGGACCATTAGAAAGGCTGAACGGCGAAGAATTGACTCCTTCGAATTGTGGTGTTGGAGGAAACGTCTTAGAGTTCCATGGACTGCAAAGAGAACCAACAGATCAATATTGGAGCAAATAAAACCAGATTTCTCCCTGGAAGGTCTAATGTTAAAACAAAAGCTGACCTACTTTGGACACACAATGCGAAGGCATGCCTCGCTGGAAAAAACATTAATGCTGGGGAAGATTGAAGGAACTAGAAGAAGAGGACGTCAGAGGATGAGATGGATCGATGGCATCACAGAAGCAATGTGTTCCAACCTGGATGGTCTACGGGAGAAAGTGCAAGACAGGAAAAAGTGGCGTGATTTGGTTCATGGGGTCACGAAGAGTCGGAACCGACTAAACGAATAGAGAGAGAGAGAGAGAGAGAAATGGAAAAGAGCCTTGCTCCACCTCTGCTTCTAAACTGAAGGTATATTCGGTATGGCACTGGTAAAGATATAGTTGTGGTATCCGAGAGTACGACAGTACTGGTCTGAGAATACTGGCTTACGTAAGAACTTGATTGCACATGCTATGTCTTGCAAAACATACGAAGAACTGTTTTTACAAATTCTCAGGACAATAATGACACAGCTGTCCGATTGCGGCCCATTATGGAAGCACTGTGTCCTAACTATCGCAAGGCACTTGAAGTACTTAACAGTGTTGGAGAGATGGTGATTCTATTCAAAGGGAGATAATCACTGAAGCAGTACCTGCCAAAGATGCCGGAAAAAATTATGCTACAAACTGTGCGTGCGAACCAGAGTTTCTAGTTATATCTGTCGCTTCAAAGTGCTTCAAGGCGCCGGAAGAGGAGCAATAATGTCTGAGAGTGTGGGGCAGCATGAGAAGTCGTGATCCGACTTTGTCACACATTTATGGTGACAATCAGTTCAGTAGCATTCCCTTTGTGCTTGACTGAAATAGCTAAATGTGTGGTATATTGGTACTATTCGCAATAACGATGCGCTACTGTCACATGATGGATTGACAATTCATTTGTTTTTGTTGTTATTATCGTATGTTGGGTTAGAAGCTGAAGGGATTGCTAATTGATTTGGTCTAGAGGGAAAGAAGTTCACAGAGATTAAAAGAGACTACTGTAATGGAATTTAGAACAATCATATTGGAGAGATTGACGGGATGGATTCTCTAGTTATCGTCTACAGAAATGATACTAGAAACCTTAGGTGGTACACAAAAAAATTTTCTACCGCATCCTAAATGTAACTGTAGTAAATACCTCGGTACTCTGCAAGTTGAGTGGGCAGGAAGTAGTGTGGTCTCTGGGCTACTGCATGAGGGGAAGGCAGAGATTACAAGAAAGAGCAGAAGTCTGCCTCCAAGTAAAAGCACGTTATTATCAAGCCTTTAAAAAAGAGCCAATCATTCCATATGCTGTAAATTACAATTCGATGCTGGATCGCACTGGCCAGCCTAGGCAAGCGGTCCAAATGCCAACAGGTGTCATGATGGAGACTGTAGACGTAAAACATGTTCAGTCTGCTAGAAATGTATTGTTGTCATGTGGTCTGAGTGTATGAAACAGTTTCATTCCACAAAAAAAACAGTCCAAATAATGTGTACTCTAATTTTAGATATTCCTTGATCTTGTTAATAGAAGTTCTGCATAAGCTGTAATAGCTTTTGTTCACATTGTCTTCATACTGGTGTACAGAACTGGTTCAAATGGCTGTAAGCACTATGGGACTTAACATCTGAGGTAATCAGGCCCCTAGAACTTAGAACTACTTAAACCTAACTAACCTAAGGACATCACACACATCCATGCCCAAGGCACGATTCAAACCTGCGACCGTAGAAGTCTCGCGGTTCCGGACTGAAGCGCCTAGAACCGTTCGGCCACCACGGCCGGCGGTGTACAGAACTATTTTTTGGGTTAAAGGTAATGAATGCTACATAAGATAGCTTTATAGGCATCGAAAAATGCACTAACGGATTGTTTTTTCAATACAATAATTCGTACAGCTCCAAAACCGCCAAAATATTCTGGTCAACCGAGAATTCCTATGCGTCAATGAATGCGGCTCTATGAACTACAAGCCAGATATGTTGGAGATACTGGAAAGGAGAATCCTAGGAAAAATCATGAGTGCAATGTAGACTGAGTCAGACTGGGAATTAGGAGCAACATAGAAGTCTGCTAGAATGTGGCGAGCATCTCGCATGCCATGAGGAAAAGGGCGCTGATATTTCTTGGACACCTGTACAGAATGGACAAAAATAAACTATCCACATAGATACTGATTACCTCTGGAACGAGAAGACCATCGCGACGTGGATTAAAAAAGATCGGAAAACGTCTGTACAGTTCGAACTTTCCGGAATACCTCAAATTAGCACGGGACATGTTTCGGGACAGAACGCGATTTGGAGGATTTCAAGACGAAAGAAGAACTTCCGAGACCGGAAGAACAAGGCAGAAGAGAAAACGCAACACCATAGAGACCGTGTGGAATATTCGAATCAGGGGAAACTCTAGAAATGGGGGCATAATGAAGTTGTATCGTGATTTTAAGTGGTCATAAAAAATAAAAAAAGTAAAATAAAAAACTGGGGCGTGAGATAATTATGCTAGACAGGGTAGACACCTCACAGACAGAGTAGGTGTACCCTCGTGCTCCTCTGCTGCTTTTACTCACCAATGTGAATTTACATGTCTGATACTCTTTCTTCCTGGTACCAATAATAATCAACTACTACAGTTGATTTAGTCGTAATTTACGACGAGCCTCCTTTCTTGCAATGTATACTTTCGTAGCAACTCAGCAGTTGTTTTTGATTGAGAAAGTGTAATTTTGGCCAGCGAGCCGGATTTACGAGTCACGTTTCATGCGCGATGTTACGGCGGGTGACCTAGTCGTCTTCATTAGAAGCTGGACCAGGTCAAGACAGGGAGGGCAGTTGTCGAAATATTGCGCGTAAAATTGGATTCCTGATCATCTGGCAAAACGCCTTCTACACTGCCGGAGAAAAGATGCAAGACTCTTAAGGGCAAGGAAATTTTATTGACAACTGATGTGAAATCGTTGTATGAGTATATGATAACAAAATTCGGACGAAATGAAACAAACATCTCACAATAAAGAGTGCCCAAATACAAGCATCGTTACATGAATATCACCCCTGCCCCCCAGCACCTCCCCCCCCCTCCCAATCTGGTGGCCATGCACGCATGTATTCTTGCATGCAAACGATCATACGGGTACCGAATAGTATCCTGCGACAATAGATTGTCCCTAGCGTCTTGCGTCTCTTGTTGCAATTCGGCAATAGTTCCTGGAGATCCTGAAGAACGAATTAAGTTCCCTCTTCATCATGTCCCATACATTGTGAGTGTGCAATGCCACTCAATATTCTCTCGCAGGCGTTTAACTAGTACTCTGTATGTGTTCACACCGCACAATAAGTGTGGCGGCCAACACAATGAACAACGCTTAATCACGAGCGACTCAATATAGAGTATCACTCCGATTCGCTAACGACAGAGGTGCTCTCCCAGTGAAGTACTGAGGAGAGACTTTGTTCCTCGCTCTTTGCGTACACGTACGAGCGCACTCGCTCTCGTTACATGTTCCCGCTCCAAGAGCGACAAACGGAACGGCCCCTTTCTCTGGAAAAATTGCAAGGGTATATCATTCGCTGTCTTCCCTCACTCCTCTGGCTCTTTGCATCACAAAAATTCCGCCAGTCAGCGTTGTTCTTCTAAATGGGAGAATGACGTTTCGATTAAGTCGACCATTACGGAAATATGTAGCATCTCCGTTAGGCATATACTGTCCTCCTGTGAGAACTCCGTAACTACGTAGTCGGTCCATCAAAAAATGCGTCTTCTGGGCGCTCCCACACAATGTAGCGGAATTCGATTTTAAGTCGAACACGGGGGTCTTTATCCATTCGGTCTGGCAAAAGCTGTCCCCTCTCTGGGCAGTCGCTCCGGCCGAAGTAGGTGTGTGTTGACTCACCCCTCTGAAGGGACGGGCCTTCCAGCAAGCTGGTTGCCTCATTAGAACGAGAATTCCTGTGACCATCATGTTGTGTACGCCAGCCTCGACTTTTTCAACCTTGGTGCGCACTTGCGATTTCTTATTAGATTTGCATATCGCTTACATGAATTCATACAAAATTGACTCTACCTTATCGAGTTTGGGTTCGAATGAAGCGTCTTGATGTGCAGATTACGACTGTGAGGACGGAATATGTAAGAAATGAAGGTCAGGAGACCACGCCACCTTACAATGTGTTCAGTTGGCGAGACATCTGGTGATCTTGCTGGCCAGGGCAGTCGTCATGTACCCCGAAGAGAATGTTGTGTCGCAACATCCGTATCTGAACATTCACTGTCCTGAAAGTGCACATCACCTCCCTGTCGAGCATAAAACATGGGATGGGCTCTGTGTTTAGTGGGCGAATACACTCTGGAGTAGGGAGCTCACATACAGACAGAACCCACTCTCATCACAGAAGACAACAGCGCCATCCCACTACCTAATCCACTCTTTCGCGACGCTAGAGCAGCCATACTTGATGGTGTCAATGGTCGCCTGCACAGAGGCACTTGTGATCTTAGTCCTGCTACAAGGAGACGGTTCCAAATAGTTTCTGATGGCGCAGCAGGTGTAACATGTACCAGAGTTCGCCCCTAAATGACGTTCGGTCGGCTACCGCTGCTCGCACAAAGCGTCGATCTTGAAGTACGTCTGTACTACTCGAAAGTCCAGAACCGGGTCTAAAGGTGCGGGAATGCTCCATAGACCACTGTTGAAAACAGGGATACCCTACCGATGCGCTGTGCGCAGCATGTGCAGCAATCCGTCGATATGTTCATCCACTTTCCCACAGGCGCACAATCCGGCCTCTTTCAAATGCCTGAAGCTGTTCATCTGGGAGGGATGGCTATAAGATAGAATGAATGTCGCAAACACTGTGCACCCTTAAACTCAGCACAGTTACTACCTAAAGAGTCGAAACAGAGGGCACACAGCAGGCCTTCTGAGTGTCATCGGATCGCCGATGACCGTGACGAACGAATCACTAGAACTACAGCCCATTAGTATGCCCATATTATTGCCTGGTTCCACGGTACATAATTCCTGATGGTGGCGCATTTTTTCCGGCAGTGTACGAACTAAGGGTGAGCGAAATCCAACTGGCCTGTAAAGAATTTCATACACCTTATGGGAGGTAACCTAACTTACATCATCCGCACAGCGTTCAGAACATAAACTACTGGCCATTAAAATTGCTACACCAAGAAGAAATGCAAAT
The DNA here is from genome assembly GCF_023898315.1 of Schistocerca nitens. Classification (NCBI taxonomy): domain Eukaryota; kingdom Metazoa; phylum Arthropoda; class Insecta; order Orthoptera; family Acrididae; genus Schistocerca; species Schistocerca nitens. The sequence goes on along the minus strand of NC_064615.1, from coordinate 978,326,904 downwards.
AATAAACGGGTGTTCATTGGAAAAATATTTTATACTAGAACTGACATGTGATTACATTTTTACGCAATTTGGGTGCATAGATCTTGAGAAATCAGTACACAGAACAACCACCTCTGGCCGTAATAACGGCCTTGATATGCCTGGGCATTGAGTCAAACAGAGCTTGGATGGCGTGTACAGGTACAGCTGCCCATGCAACTTCAACACGATACCACAGTTCATCAAGAGTAGTGACTGCTGTATTGTGACGAGCCAGTTGCTCGGCCAACATTAACTAGACGTTTTCAATTGGTGAGAGATCTGGAGAATGTGCTGGCCAGGGCAGCAGTTGAACATTTTCTGTAGTGTAATTTCATCCATGTATCAACGGAAGATGCAAAATTGTAAACTTTGGCGACTGACTTATGGATGGACGGCCACTGTGGCCGAGTGGTTCTTGGCGCTTCAGTCCGAAACCACGCTGCTGCTGCTGTCACAGGTTCCAATTCTGCCTCGGGCATGGATATGTGTGATGTCCTTAGGTCAGTTAGGTTTAAGTAGTTCTAAGTCTAGGGGACTGATGACCTCAGATGTTAAGTCCCAAAGTGCTTAGAGCCATTTGAATTTGACTGTTGAATGTGTGACGCTGCAGTACAGTTTTACTGTGCAGCTGGTGAGGATAGTAGCAGGAAATATATTGGCAGCAGAACATAAAGTCTGCGAATTTCATTCCGTGTAGTCAGTTGGACAGTAACTATGCCTCGCAGACAGGCGCGTGAACAATATGTATAGATGTCACCATTTGAGACAGGACGTGTAACTGGGCTCGAAGGTGCAGGGTGGAGAAATCGGCCAATCAATCGACATCTGAACAGGAGCGATGCGACTATTCGACGGCGATGGCAGGAATGAGTGAATCATGGCCGAACACAGCACCAATAAGGAAGCGGTCAACCTAATGAGACGAGAGAGCGTAAGGATCACTCAAAGGCCCCGGTTCATCATGATCATCGATCCAACTTGCAAAGTGGTGCTTCAGTGACTACATGGACCATTAATAGCTGACTCACAAAAACGAGGCTGAGCTCACGGCGCCCCTCGCCCCGATTACCATTGACCTCTGTACACCAACAAGCCCGTTTGCGGTAGTGCGGAGCCCATTTGGTCTGGGATCTCGTTGATTGGAGTAGAATTATCTTCAGTGATGAGCCCTGCTTCAAATAAAGCCCGATAACGTGCGAAGACGTGTCTCAAGACGCAGCGACAGTGGTGGAATACTAACCTGTCGTCGCTCACCAAATGCCCCGATAGTCAGGTGTGATGGTCTGGGACGCCATTTCGTTTCATAGCAGGATTCCTCCTTTGGTTGCCATCAGCGGTGCCCTTACGGCACAGCAGTTCAAAAATGGTTCAAATGTCTCTGAACACAATGCGACTTAACTTCTGAGGTCATCAGTCGCCTAGAACTTAGAACTAAATAAACCTAACTAACCTAAGGACATCACACACTTCCATGCCCGAGGCAGGATTCGAACCTGCGACCATAGCGGTCGCTCGGTTCCGGACTGTAGCGCCTAGAACCGCATGGCCACTCCGGCTGGCCCACAGCGGTTCGCTCACGATACTCTACGGCGCGTTTTGTTGCCCTTCATGTCAAGCTACCTTGAGCTTAAATTTCAGCAAGATAATGCCCACCTTCACAAGGCGCTAGTTTCTACTTGTGTCCATACTTGCCAAAGCCTACCGTGGCCAGCAAGGTCACCCGATCTCTCCTCAATCGAGAATGTTAGGAGCATTAGGGGTAGGGCCCTCCATCCAGCTCAGGATTTTGACGACCCAAAGCGCCAATTGGGCGGAATTTGGCACAACATCCCTCACTAGTACGTCCAACAACTCTGTCAGTCACTGCCAAGACAAATAACTGCTTGCATAAGAGCCAGAGCTGGACCAAGTTACTGACTTGCTCAGTTTGTGCAGCTCATTGTCTTCAATAAATCATTCAGTTTTTCTGAAACTGTTATCACTGCAGACTCCTAACTAAGGTACGAGCATATGGGATTGGTTCCCAAGTATGTGAGTGGCTCGAAGACTTCTTAAGTAATAGAACCCAGTACGTTGTCCTCGATGGTGAGTGTTCATCGGAGGTGAGGGTATCATCTGGAGTGCCCCAGGGAAGTGCGCTGTTGTTTTCTATCTACATAAATGATCTTTTGGATAGGGTAGATAGCAGTGTGCGGCTGTTTGCTGATGATGCTGTGGTGTGCGAAAAGGTGTCGTCGTTGAGTGACTGTAGGAGGATACAAGATGACTTGGACAGGATTTGTGATTGGTGTAAAGAATGGCAGCTAACTCTAAATATAGATAAATGTAAATTAATGCAGATGAATAAGAAAAAGAATCCAGTAATGTTTGAATACTCAATCAGTAGTGTACCGCTTGACACAGTCACGTCGATTAAATATTTGGGCGTAACATTGCAGAGCGATATGAAGTGGGACAAGCATGTAATGGCAGTTGTGGGGAAGGCGGATAGTCGTCTTCGGTTCATTGGTAGAATTTTGGGAAGATGTGGTTCATGTGTAAAGGAGACCGTTTATAAAACACTAATACGACCTATTCTTGAGTACTGCTCGAGCGTTTGGGATCCCTATCAGGTGGGATTGAGGGAGGACATAGAAGCAATTCAGAGGCGGGCTGCTAGATTTGTTACTGGTAGGTTTGATCATCACGCGAGTGTTACGGAAATGCTGCAGGAACTCGGGTAGGAGTCTCTGGAGGAAAGGAGGTGTTCTTTTCGTGAATCGCTACTGAGAAAATTTAGAGAACCAGCATTTGAGGCTGACTGCAGTACAATTTTACTGCCGCCAACTTACATTTCGCGGGAAGACCACAAAGATAAGATAAGTGAGATTGGGGCTCGTACAGAGGCAGTCATTTTTCCCTCGTTCTGTTTGGGAGTGGAACAAGGAGAGAAGATGCTAGTTGTGGTACAAGGCACCCTCCGCCACTCACTGTATGGTGGATTGCGGAGCATGTATGTAGATGTAGATGTACATCATTTGCTTGACTGTACATGTACATCACTGTTCATCACATATAACGATCTCCGTCTCAATCGGATAATTCTTCCGTAGTGCGTCTTTTTCTTTTTGTCGTTGAATGTATTTTCTACCCCTATACATGGTGACAATGGGACAAGCTCAGAGATGACGTTTGTCCACAGGACCGCGTGCTGTCGGTGCTGCCACACGTGGGACACGTGGCGACGGCGGTGCTACTGGCTGGCCTGGTGGACAAGGCGCGCGCGCAGTCGCTCGTCTCCACCACCACGGCGCGGCGACTCATCGTCTACATTGGTGAGTCACAGTCACAGTCACAGTCACTCACTGTTACCGGAAGCGATTATTCACTCAATATTTATTACTAGAGTCAAAGGACCCTCACCAGGACTGACTACACTGCTGGCCATTAAAATTGCTACAACAAGAAGAAATGCAGATGACAAAGGGGTATTCATTGGACAAATATATTATACTAGAACTGACATGTGATTACATTTTCACGCAATTTGGGTGCATAGATCCTGAGAAATCAGTACCCAGAACAACCACCTCTGGTCATAATAACGGCCTTGATACGCCTGGGCATTGAATCAAACAGAGCTTGCATGGCGTGTACAGGTACAGCTGGCCATGCAGCTTCAACACGATACCACAGTTTATCAAGAGTAGTGACTGGCGTATTGTGACGAGCCAGTTGCTCAGCCACCGTTGACCAGACGTTTTCAGCTGGTGAGGCATCTGGAGAATGTGCTGGCCAGGGCAGTAGTCGAACATTTTCTGTATCCAGAAAGGCCCGTAAAGGACCTGCAACGTGCGGTCGTGCATTGTCCTGCTGAAATGTAGGGTATCGCAGGGATCGAATGGAGGGTAGAGCCACGGGTCGTAAAACATCTGAAATGTAGCGTCCACTGTTCAAATTGTCGCCAATGCGAACAAGAGGTGACCGAGACGTGTAGCCAATGTCACTCCATACAATCATGCCAGGTGATATGCCAGTATGGCGATGACAAATACACACTTCCAATGTGCGTTCACCGCGATGTCGCCAAACACGGATGCGAGCATCTTGATGCTGTAAACGGAGCCTGGATTTATCCGAAAAAATACATTTTTGCTATTCGTGCACCCAAGTTGGTCATTGAGTACACCATCGCAGTCGCTCCTGTCTGTGATGCAGCGTCAAGGGTAACCGCAGCCATGGTCTCCGAGCTGATAGTCCATGCTGCTGCAAACGTCGTCGAACTGTTCGTGCAGATGGTTGTTGTCTTGCAAACGTCCCCATCTGTTGACTCAGGGATCGAGACGTGGCTGCACGATCCGTTACAGCCATGCGGATAAGATGCCTGTCATCTCGATTGCTAGTGATTCGAAGCCTTTGGGATTCAGCACGACGTTCCGTATTACCCTCTTGAACCTACCGATTCCATATTCTGCTAACAGTCATTGGATCTCGACTAACGCGAACAGTAATGTCGCGATACGATAAACCGCAATCGCGATAGGCTACAATCCGACCTTTATCAAAGTCGGAAACGTGATGGTACGCACTTCTTCTCCTTACACGAGGCATCACAACAACGTTTCACCACTCATCGGCGGTCAACTGCTGTTTGTGTATGAGAAATTGGTTGGAAACTTTCGTCATGTCAGTACGTTGTAGGTGTCGCCAACGGCGCCAACCTTGTGTGAATGCTCTCTAAAGCTAATCATTTGCATATCACAGCATCTTCTTCCTGTTGGTTAAATTTCGCGTCTGTAGCATGTCATCTTCATGGTGTAGCAATTTTAATGGCCAGTAGTGTATTTTTTTTTTCAGAGAAAAGTTAACCGTTAGCAGTACAGAGTGGAAGATAATAATAGTGCTAGAGATCATGTGCGTATCATTGTGCAATATTTGTAGATCGCTTAAACGGTGTTTACACCCCCCCCCCCCCCATCTGCCTTGGGTCGGGAGTGCCATCTTTGTGCCGCCTTTTTCGTGCAGTGTTTTACAGTGCGTTTTTCCAGTGCGTGCTCCGTGTTGTGTCTTTTGGGAAGTGTAGCGAACAGCCATCATACTGTCGCTGGGTGTGCTTTTTATCACTTGCGAACAGAAACCAGACTGTCGCCATTTTTTTAATTGGGTGTCTACTATGTTAATTGTCTGATTCCTGTGTATTTTATCAACATTGCCGTCCGCTTTTGCTTTCTGTTTTAACTTCCCGCATTTTTACGCCATTTTCTACTTTAAATCACCATATTATCGCCTGTTTTTTCTTGTTTCTTTCTTCTTCCTTTTTTTTTAAAAAAAAGGCTGTAGGCTGTAGAGCAGCGTAGTAAGCTGCTGCCAGCCCGCCCTCTTCGGGGGGAATTGAAAATCAATAAAGAAAAGAAAAGGTGTTTACAACAAGTTCCTACACAGAATAGATTTTCAGTTTGAAATCCGTAAATCGTCACTGACTAATAGACTCCAAAGACATGGCCGTAACACTTACTGCATTTTAAAAAAAAAGCTTTCTATTGTGTTTATAAGGAACCCCAGATAAAGTAATCCATGAGTCTGGAATTAGAAATAAGCTGGCAAACCTTGCCCGAGAAACTCGGACAGACACAATCTCAAAAGTAAAATTTATAGCTGAGACATCTCGACCTTTCAAAATAAATACCCGTGTCAGGCAAGGCGATGGTTCATCTCCATGTCCTTTCAACCGTGTCGTGGAGAAAATTGCAAGTATTTGAAATTAAAAAGTTAAAAAATTCAGAATATAACTACTATGGAGAACGAACAGAAGTGTTGCAATAAATGACCTAGCATTTGAGGTAAATTTTAACATATTTCCTGAAAAATGAAATTACAATGAAATCCAGACCATTAGCTGCGTACGGGTATTGATAAATATCAACGGGGACTGTTGAAAATGTGTGCCCTGAACGGGACTCGAACCCAGACATGTCCGAAAGAACAGATCCATCTTAATGTAGAAAAGGCTTAGCGGCCAATGATCTCCTTCAGTGCGGGTGCACTCACATTGCTCTAACACTTACGGGAATCGGTAGAATGACTGCCGCGAGTAATGAGTATAGTGGGCAGGAGCACTACAAATGTAGTGTGTTGACAGTAAGTTGGAAATGTGGGTCTCACGGGGAGCGTGCCAGAGATAAGTCCCTGCAGTCGCACTATGCTCTGTGGCTCGCTTGGATAGAGCTCCTTCTATGTAAGCGGGGTTCGTGTCCCGGTTGGGGCACACATTTTCAACTGTCCCCGTTGATATTTATCAACGCCTGTAAGCAGCTAATGGTCTGGATTTCATTGTAATTTCATTCTTCGAGAGCTGCAAGATCACCAATAGTATCTGTTCTTACGGGAAGAACTGATACCATCCTCATATATTCGTATATTTCCTGAAAGCCTGGCAAATGCAACAGTTCAAGTCAATCAACTGGAAGACAAAGTCAATAAGAATTTCTGAAGAGAAAACAAAAATTATGACAAATATTTAATAATAGAAATTTGGCAAACAGAGAAGGAAAACATTCAAATATTTGGGAGAGACTATTCAAGGAAACAGTTCAGAAAACACTGCTTTAGAGGAAAGAATAAACAAGATGGGAAAAGAGTATTGTATAAAGAAGAATGTCTGCAACAATAAGTGCTAATCTAAAAAGAAATCTAAATAATTAATAGCCAAGCCGGAAAATCTTAACAAAGATATCAATTATATTTTATTAAATCACGCTTTGTGTGTTGCAAACTGACACCAGTGGTTTGTCTGCCTGTCCTGTTCCACAATGGTCTGGTGTACATCATTATTAACTTGCACTACAGTACAAATAGCGCAATATCAGTAAAACATAAGTGAATCCGCGATTGGAAGAAGGTAAAACACCATGATACGTATCCAGGATTGACAGTATTGTACAATAATGCACACGAGCACGACGAAAACTAATGAAGCCTACAACACGACTCGAACCACACAAATTACTCCAGACCACCTAATGGTAGGTAGAGTACTGTGTGTAAGACATCATAGTACCCTGCCGACACATCTGACTGAGCGCCAACGCAACGAATGCCCAAATGTGTGTGAATACCTAAGGGACCAAACTGCTGAGGTCATCGGGCCCTAGACTTACATACTACTTTAAACTAACTTTAACTTAACGCTAAGGACAACACACACACCCATGCCCGATGGAGGACTCGAATCTTTCGGCGCCAGGGGCCGCGCAGGTCGTGACATGGCGCCTCTAACCGAGCGGCCACTCCGCGCGGCTAATGCAACGACTGTGCTAGTATCCGTAACCAAGCATCGCGCAGCCCATCCTATAAACACGTGTTTATCTCAGAAAGCATGCGTTTCCGGACCCATTTTTATTGGACTTATTTTTCCTGTTTCGAGCAGTAGTGCCACCTCTTAAAGTATTCTGCACTTTTTTAAAAAAACACTCTATATGAGACAGGTGAAATGCCCTTAGATTTCAAGAAAAAAGTAATAATGCAATTCCATAAAAGGCAGGTGCTGACAGATGTGACTATTAAAAAACTGCCAGAGTAATAAGCACTGGTTGCAAAATACTGGCACGAATTCTTTACAGAAGGTTCGAAGAAGTGGTAGGGGCCATCACTGGGTAAGTTCAGTCTGGGTTCCGTAGAAACGTACAAACATCAGAGGCAAAACTGAGTCTACGATTTGCCTTAGAAGATAGACAACAATGGTAGATTAAAGAAGGGAAAACCTACGTTTATAGCATTTGAAGATCTAGAGAAAGCTCGTGACAATGGTAACTGGGCTTCATCCTTTGAAATTGTGAAGGTATCAGGGATAAAAAGAAACAGAGAGAGAAAGATCATTTACAACTTGTACATAAACCAAATTGTCGTTGTCTCAGAGGACATGAAATGGGAGTCGTAGTTGAGTAGCTGTAGCCTATCCCAAAGTTATTAGACTTGTGTATTGAGCAAGCTACAAAGGAAACCGAGGAGAAAGTTGAAAAGGGAGCTGACACTCAGTGATAGAAAATAAAAGCTTCGAAGGACTTGGAAGAGTAGTTGAATGGAATGGATAGTGTCTCGAAAAGAGATTATGAGACGAATATTAACAAAAGTGAAACAAGGGTAATGACAAATGGTTCAAATGGCTATGAGCACTATGGGACTTAACATCTGAGGTCATCAGTCCCCTAAACCTAACTAACCTAAGGACATCACACACATCCATGCCGGAGGCAGGATTCGAACCTCCGACCGTACCGGTCGGGCGGTTCCAGACTGAAGCGCCTAGAACGGTCGGCTGGTAATGACATGTAGTTGATTTAAATCACTCAACGCTGAGGGAATCAAATTATAAAATGAATACCGAAGGTAGTAGATGAGAGATGAGTTTTTCCTCTTGGGCTGCAAAATAACTGATGCTTTCCGGAGCAGCAGGATATAAAACGCAGACTGGCCGAGCTAAAAGAAGCGTCACTGAAAAAAAAAATCTGCTAACATCGAATATAAATTTAAATGTTAGGAAGTCCTCTCTAAAGGTACGACTGCTATCCGAAAAATGTCCGATCAATCGTGAAATTGCAACCACAGTGAAAATCAAAATTGTTTTATTTGCAATAGTTTCCTACACCTTCCAGTTACTTCTCTACAGAGTCGCTGCTTCGATTTAGACATTTGTTGTAGCGTTGTACCAATTTCCCAATATCCTCGTCTTAGAAAGCAGCCACCTGTGTTTTCTGCCCCTTCTCTACACTGGTCTGAAGCTCGTTGTCTGTGCCAAAAATGATGTCTTCATAGTCAGCGATTCATATGAGCGGAGATGAACATCAGAGGGAACATAGTCCAAGCTGTGTGATGGGTGATGAAACACTTCTCATCGAAAACACTGAGGGGGCGTCCTCATTGCCCCTACAGTGTGCGACCGAGAGTATTAACACACTGCTACAGCATCTAAACACGTCGTATTCGCTAAATGTTTGGAAGAAGCGGATGTGCATTGTTGAAGCAATTGTAATGTCAAGAAGACCATCGGAGGATTAATCCCAGCATATCTATGCAGTTTCAGTCGAAACTATTACTTTCAAAGTCCCCGTCATTAGGTATAAAGGATTCCCGAAGATCCTCAGGTCTGGGTTACTGTACAACAGTTTTCTAACAGTTGGACAACAATTTCAGACCGGCTCACAAAAAGGAAAATTATTTTAGGGTGGACCATGATGATTTTGAAGAATAACTCCTGGTCGGTTGGCGTCACGTTGCCTCCATGTTTTGATTACCAACGTAAGAAGAGCCTTAATTATTTTAAAATCCTTATGAAATCTGTGTCAGCCAGAGGAAGAACAGCTAAATTTATTTTATCGCGGCTCAACTGCATCACGCAAAGGCCAAATTAAAAGAAAGGAGAAGACTAATAAGGACGATGTACCGAGTGGATATAATTAAAGTGCGGCTACTCAAGGAGCTCCACTGTGGGCTGTAATTATCGTACAGCAGCGATACTTGGTAGGTATGCTAATGCGTTAATGCGGGACTGACTTTCGCTGGGAAACGAATTAGTTTCAGTTTTGGCCACCGGGTGGAAATATGGCGCTGTATGCCATTTGTATGACGGTGTGACTTCCACGCTGTCATTTGACAAGCCGTAACGTAACAGTGTGGCTATCGAAAAGAGACGCCGTGCACTGTTAGTAAAACAGAGCTAAGAAGAACGCTAGTGGGTGGTGGTAGCTGTCAATTGGTGACGATTTCCAGGATGAATCAACACCTAGACGACAGAGGGAGTAAGCAACACAACTTTTGGCAGCGGAATTCGCCGCAAATATATTCCGATACCCGAAGAATAACCATTCCAATACCATACATAAATAAGCTCCAACTACCCGGTACGAGATACTGCGAAGCAGAAGATGCAAAACTACATTGGAATGATGCAATGAAATGAACTGCTACCAGAATCACAGTGCACAAACTTGTTTGACGTCCTATATGTGAAGAACAGTCGTCAGCCTTGTAGCCCATATATGTCTACCCTCCCCCACCCGAATCCATTGGCAACTTATTAATTTCTCCTCTCTCCCATCATGTCTCCCACCAAAGTGACAGTAATCACCTGTCTGATTATCAGCCTTGGTACTTTGCGGCGCCGCACCATCACATCATTTTCCAAAACCAGTGATACCGAAACTTTGGGTCCAATGGCTCTGAGCACTATGGGACTTAACATCTGTGGTCATCGGTCCCCTAGAACTTAGAACTACTTAAACCTAACTAACCTAAGGGCATCACACACATCAATGCCCGAGGCAGGATTCGGACCTACGACCGTAGCGGTCAATCGGTTCCAGACTGAAGCGCCTAGAACCGCACGGCCACAGCGGCCGGCATACCGAAACTTTAAGAACTTTCGCGAAATACAAACCTAGAGGTCTACCCACGCATCCAGCTCTAACAGAAGTTCCCGGTCCTCTCCAATGCTGGACCCATCTTCACCGTCCCTATTCAACAACTCGAGTGGGGCTCCTCATCACATCTTTTCCATAAAAAACCCTATCTAAAATGATCTCTGACATATACCCTCGAAACCTTCTGCTCACGTCTTTCTTCAAATCAAGAAATCTCTTTTCTTACCCGTCCCTATTCCCTAACAGTCCCAAAATCGTGCACCAGCGTCGTTACCATGAAAGTGAGAGTGCATCGCTAATCTCATTTATGCTACTTCTCATTAATTTAGTCTTTCTTCAGTTCGCTCTCAATGCACAGACATTAGATACTGGGTTTCGTACCAATCAGTGTGTCCTGTAATTATTCCTCGCTTTCAGTTTCGCCTCACTTTCACTGAGGATAGCAATGTCTCCATCGAATCTTATCATTAATATCCTTTCACCCTGAATTTGATTTCAATCCTGAACCCTTATTTCATTTCCAACATTTCTTCTCGACTTGGTTGTCAAACACATTGTGCGTCATCAGTCTTCCCTACAGCTTACAGCAATTTTTCTGAGAATTTCGAACGTCTTGCACCATTTAACGCTGTTGAACACTTTTTCTATGTCGACAAATCATTTGAACGTGTCTTGAATTTTCTTAAGCCTTGCTTCCATTTTCAGACCCAACGTCAGAATTGGCGCTGTGGGGCTTTTGCCTTACGTACAGCCAAAGTGATCGCCATCCAACAGATCCTTAATTTTCTCTTCTGTTCTTCTGTATATTATTTTTGTCAGCAATGTAGATGCATGAGCTGTTTAGTTGATTCTACGATAATTCTCGCATTTATCCACCTCTGTTATCTTTCGGGCTTTTGTCCAGGCTCATGTTCTACCAGAACATATTTCTATTTCTATAAAATTGTGGTCGACGAGGACGTAGATATAAAGCGAAAGACATCAATTAAGCATCAACAGTAGAATAGGCGAAATGTTTCTCAATAGGCAAATGACTTACATCAACAAGGAACAAATTTCTTCCTGCATCTACATCATACACCGCAAGCCACCTGATGGCTTTACTTTTGGCACTATTACCCGATCCGTCCAGACCTGTTCCACTCGCGAATAGTGCGTGGGAAGAATGATTGTCGGTAAGCCTCTGCATTGGCTCTAAATTCTCGAATTTTCTTCAAAAGGTCAATACCCGAGATGTATGTGGGGGAGGGGGGGGGGGGGGTAATATGTCGTTCTGACTCATCCTGAAAAGTGCTGTCGCGAAATTTCAATAGTAAATCTCTCCGAGATGCACAACGCCTCTCTTTTAACCTCTGCCAGTGGAGTTTGTTCAGCATCTCCGTAACGCTCTCGAGCCGATCAAACAATCCCGTGACGAGACGCGCCGCTCTTTGTTGGATCTTCTCTATCTCCTCTATCACTCCTACCTGATAGGGGTCCCAGACAGATGAACACTCTTCAAGAATCGGGCGAATAAGCGCCTTACAAGCGACTTCTTTCGCGGATGAGTTACATTTCCTTAAGTTTCCTCCGATGAATCTGAGTCTGGTGTCTGCTTTTCCCTATATCTGTTTTATGTGGTCATTCCACTTAAGGTCGCTCTGGATACTTACACCTAGTTATTTTACGGCAGACGACGTCTACAGCTGTTTGTCATCAATAGTGTAGCTGTACAGTAGTGGATTTCTTTTCCTGTGTATGCGCAATATGTTACATTTATTTACGTTCATGGTCAACTTGCAGAGCCTGCATCATTCATCAATTCTCTGCAGGTCATTCTTACTATCTTTTGGCATTGCTACTGTGGTACAGACAACTGCATCATCTGCGAATAGCCTTAAAGAGCATCCGACGCTTTCTACTAGATCATTTATATGTATTGTAAACAGCAACGGTCCTATCACATTTCGCTGTGGTACTCCGGATATTACCTTTATATCTGTCAATATTGTTCCAGTAAGAGCGACGTGTTGAGTTCTATCTGCAAGAAAGTCTTGAATCCAATTGCAGGTCCGCTCCAATACTCCTTAAGCTCGTATTTTTTTCATTAAACGACAATGCGGGACGGTGTCAAATGCCTTCCTAAAATCAAGTAACACGGCATCAACCTGAGCGCCGTGGTCCACTGCGCTGTGGATCTCATGGAGGAACAGAGCGAGCTCAGTTTCACAGCATCTCTGTTTGCGGAATCCATGTCGATTTTTATAGAGGAGATGTTCATTTTCCAAAAATGTCATAATTCTTCAGCATAAGAGTGAGGGACAGTGTCATGATCTTCCGCGGTGAAACAACTTCGGAAGACCGAATTCAGTGTTTCGGCCTTCGCTCTGTTATCTTCCGTTTCAGTGCCGTATGGTTGCTGAGAGAATGAATAGATGATTTTGACCCGCTTACTGATTTTACATACGGCCAAAATCTCTTAAAGAGTTTTTACTTAGGTCTGCTGACAACGTCTTACTTCCAAAATCATTGAACGCTTCTCTCAATTGTTCTCCTTACGCTCATTTTCGCTTCGTTCAGCTTTTGTTTGTCAGCTATGTTTTTACTTCTCTTGAAACTGAGATGAAGTGCTCTTTGGTTACGTAGCGCTTTCCTAACACGGCTATTAAACCATGATGGGTCTTTCCCATCCCTTAAAACCTTACTCGAAACATACCTGTCTAGGGCATATTGAACGATTCCTTTGAATTTTTTCCGTTTGTTCCCCACATCTTCGTCTTCATCACCGAATATTTGATGCTGACTGCTGGGATATTCTGAAATTTGTATCCTGTCACCCTTGCTGAGCAAATATATCTTCCTACCTTTCGTAACATTGCTTGTAGTACCTATCGTCATAGATGCTGTGACAGCCTTATGATCACTGATACCTTCCTCTACGTTAACAGATTTGATAAGTTCAGGTCTATTTGTTGCCAGGAGGTCTAAGACGTTACCCTCACGAGTTGGTTCTCTAACTGTCTGCTCAAGGTAATTTTTCGGACAAGTCATCCAGAACAATGCCACATGATTCCCTCTCTCTGGCACCAGTTTTGATGGCATAACACTCCCAATCTATACCTGTCGAGTTAAAGTCACCCCCTATTACAACGGCATGATCAGGAAAATTACTAATGATATTCTGCAAGTTCTGTCTGAAGCGCTCTACAATTACAGATCCTGACCCATGTGGTCTATAAAAGCATCCGATCACCATTTTTGACCGTTCTTTAATACTAAATTTCACCCAGATTAATTCACATTCCGAATCCATGGTAACCTCCTTGATTTTGTCGCATTTCTTACTGCAATAAACACGCCACCACCATTGGCGCCTAACCTATCCTTACGATAAACATTCCAATCTGAACTTAAGATTTCGTTGTCATTGACATCTGGTTTGAACCAGCTTTCTGTTCCCAATACTATCTGTGCATTATATCCTTCAGTCAGCGATACTAATTCTGGGACCTTTTCTTGGATGCTCCTGCAGTTTACTAAAATCATATTAATCTTTTCTATCTCTGATCTGCGAGGACCAAGATTTTCTGACGTCGTTGTGGCTGATTTAACAGGCAAATCATCTTTGATCCCATGGGAGGGGTTCTCTAACCTAAAAATGCCCCATGTGTACGCCACACGTACTCCACCACCCTAGTAGCCGCTACCTGTGTATAGTGCACGCCTGACTTATTTAAGGAGAACCCTACAATGCTGTACCCGATAGCGGGGGAAGAGCAATTCGCATCCCACACGGTCGCACAGCGGTCTGAGCCTATGGTTTAGACCTTCCACTATGCTCAGAACCAGAGGACTGCGAAATATGGTATAGACTCTGAAAAAATAAAACTGATATGTTTATGCTATGTATGTTTGCTCTCTGGCTTATAACAAACCTAGGATTCGGCACTGAAATTTACTGTGAAAACCTGATAGTCTACCCTCACCACCAGAAATAAACCATGGTTGCCCATACATTCCTTTTCCTTTGTTTACTGCTGTTGTTATTTATATAGAACGAAAGTGTAAGAACTATCACTAGCAACAGCAAAAGAAAAGTACTCCTATATGCATATGTCGTGAGGCTCTCACTTTCTTGCAAGCCTGACGGCGGCTAGCATGTCTACTTCCTTACAAATTCGTTTAGTCAGCTAAATGTACGCCGTAACAGCATTCCCTGCCTCATTAAAAAAAAAAAAAATTCATGTGCTCACCGCGAATCTAACTTCAGCGATCTCAGGGCAACCACTGGAGCACGGAAGCGGTTTGCCTCCGAGGTGGGGCGTGACCTAAAACGATTAACATGGATAGCAGGCAGGCTACTGGCTGCCCAGGCCGACATGTTCCCTGTGCAGAGCACCAATCAGCGTTCCGTGCTGCCGTACAGCGACCGCGATAATGACGGCTGCTGGCGGAAGGAAAACAGACTGCCTGCCCCACACGCGCCGACGTTGACCGTGACCGATAAAAATATCTGCCCTCTGTACTCGCTGCCGGCACGCTTTCTGTGAACTGACCCTACAGAACATTACGTCAACGGAACATCGGCACGCGCAACATTGCCCTCCAACGGATTTTAAAGGCCCAATATTACAGAATTCGAATCAAGAACAGCTGCCAATATGAGAAGTTTATTGGGCTGATGCATAAGTTCGTAGCGTTTTTCATAAGTTTAATAAATACAACAGATACACTTAACAGCAAGTTTAGTCATCAATAATACACTACTGGCCATTAAAATTTCTACACCACGAAGATGACGTGCTACAGACGCGAAATTTAGCCGACAGGAAGAAGATGCTGTGATATGCAAATGATTAGCTTTTCAGAGCACTCACACAAGGTTGGTGCCGGTGGCGACACCTACAACGTGCTGACATGAGGAAGGTTTCCAACCGATTTCTCATACACAAACAGCAGTTGACCGGCGTTGCCTGGTGAAACATTGTTGTAATGCCTTGTGTAAGGAGATGAAATGCGTACCATCACGTTTCCGACTTTGGTAAATGTCGAAATGTAGCCTATCGCGATTGCGGTTTATCGTATCGCGACATTGCTGCCCGCGTTGGTCGAGATCCAATGAATGTTAGCAGAATATGGAATCGGTGGGTTCAGGAGGGTAATACGGAACGCCGTGCTGGATCCCAACGGCCTCGTATAACTAGCAGTCGAGATGAGAGGCATCTTATCCGCATGGCTGTAACGGATCGTGCAGCCGCGTCTCGATCTCTGAGCCAACAGATGGGGACGTTTGCAAGACAACAACCACCTGCACGAACAGTTCGACGACGTTTGCAGCTGCATGGACTATCAGCTCGGAGACCATGGCTTCGGTTACCCTTGACGCAGCATCACATACAGGAGCGCCTGCGATAGTGTACTCAACGACGAACCTGGGCGCACGAATGGCAAAACGTCATTTTTTCGGATGAATCCAGGTTTAGTTTACAGCATCATGATGCTCGCATCCATGTTTGGTGACATCGCGGTGAACGCACATTGGAAGTGTGTATTCGTCATCGCCATACTGGCGTATCACCCGGCATGATGGTATGGGGTGCCTTTGGTTACACGTCTCGGTCACCTCTTGTTCGCATTGACGGCACTTTGAATAGTGGACCTTACACTTCAGATGTGTTACGACCCGTGGCTCTACCCTTCATTCGATCCCTGCAAAACCCTACATTTCAGCAGGATAATGCACGACCGCATGTTGCAGGTCCTGTACGGTCTTTTCTGGATACAGAAAATGTTCGACTGCTGCCCTGGCCAGCACATTCTCCAGATCTCTCATCAACTGAAAACGTCTGGAGAATGGTGGCTGAGGAACTGGCTCGTCACAATACGCCAGTGACTACTCTTGATGAACTGTGGTATCGTGTTGAAGCTGCGTGTGCAGCTGTACCTGTACATGCCATCCAAGCTCTGTTTGACTCAATGCCCAGGCATATCAAGGCCGTTATTACGGGCAGAGGTGGTTGTTCTCGGTACTGATTTTTCAGGATCTAAGCACCCAAATTGCGTGAATATGTAATGACATGTCAGTTCTAGTATAATATATTTGTCAATGAGTACCCGTTTATCATCTGCATTTCTTGTTGGTGTAGCATTTTTGATGGCCAGTAGTGTATATTCTTCTCCACTATTTACAACAGTTGAAACGTCCCCTTAGAAAAATTATAAACGACTGTGCTTAAACTGACACACGATATTTTTAGCGTTACGCAATCTGACTTTCAATAATCCCTACAAAAGAATGGCCCTGACTAGCAATAACCTAAACCTTCCATGAATCACTTACCTTACAAAAACCTTCGTTACTCGAACTACTGCAATACAGCGAGCGCCAATACAGCCAGCTAAATAAAAGATTCTAACTACTGAAGTCGCTAACTACTGATAGGCATAGTTAGCAAATAATAGATTTTGATAGAGAACAAACGATGTATTTACCTTAATAGTGTTGAAAAGTCATTATATATATATATATATATATATATATATATATATATATATATAGAGAGAGAGAGAGAGAGAGAGAGAGAGAGAGAGAGAGAGAGATTCATGACATCCAGTCTTACAAATTTACTGTCTCTGATGGACACACGTCCAGATCAGCCGCTCTCAAAACTCCGCCATCTCACTCCCCACATCCACCACTGCTGGCGGCTTACCTCCCAACTGTGCAACACTATGCGCTGTTCACATCCAACAGCCCAACACTACAATAGCGAATATTACAACAATGCCAACCAGCCACAGACTGCACACAGCACAGCCAGTGATTTTCATACAGAGCGC
Organism: Schistocerca nitens; assembly: GCF_023898315.1. NCBI lineage: Eukaryota > Metazoa > Arthropoda > Insecta > Orthoptera > Acrididae > Schistocerca > Schistocerca nitens. The sequence goes on along the minus strand of NC_064615.1, from coordinate 978,309,670 downwards.
TACGTGTCGTTACGAATATAAAAACCTAAATAGCCTACTTACACAGTCTGCCAACACTTGGATTGTTTTTTGATTCCGCGACTATGGAAATAACGTGGTTCTTAGGCGAAAAACTCATCGAAGCTTGTTCGGGACGCACGTTTATCCGGAAATGAAGTTTCTCGAAGGTTGTTCGATAGAGAGCGGAAAAGGTGAAAATCTGAGGGCGCGTTATCGTGGAGTAGCATCACTTCAGATAGTCTTCCTGGTCGTGGTTCTTAGGATGTGTCTACAAGAAGCCTCAGTTGTTGTCAGTAAATGTCAGCAGTGATGGCTGTACAGTCGTGGACAAAACGAGCGAGACCCCTCGCCTTTTCGTTATGCTGATCCGCACAGCTTTTAAGTCTGGTACACAGCATAACAGGCAAGGAGACGAAGTGCTACCAACATACTGTGCACAGGCGTGAAATTGAAAAACCATCCGAACCATGTCAGAGTGTTTTTAATCATGTGTAAGACTATATTAATACTGATTAGCGTGTTAAACACAACACGTAAATAAGAGATATAAATGAAAGAAGAAACGCTACTTAGTATGAACTGTACTAATAAAAATGAATTTCAGCTTATCGAGATAACATAATTGTTTTAGTAATACAAAGTACCGCAGATCGTTACGAATTAGCAAAATAATATGCGCGTTCGGCTGCGAACCGGTCTCTGTCAACGTTCAGACCAGTCATACTGGATTACCGTTCCTGACCTACCATGAAAGTGTGCAAATTTAGCAATGCGTGAAGATTCATAACAAAATTCAGTTAAAAATGATTCAGTGCCACACTTAATTCAGTTATTGACAGAAGCGGAAGAAGTTGGCGGTAACAAGTATGAAATTCTGCGAGTTTCATATTGACATCCACAGGGCGCCGGTACAGAAAAAAGGTGGCAATAAAACGTATTGGGGGCGCGAGAATTTCTTAAAATTGCTTTACTGATAGTCTGAGAGTGGGACGGTAGAGAAATAGTCCGAAGTTGGTTCGATGAAACCTCTGCTAGGCACGTAAGTCTGGATTGCAAAGAAATCATGTAGATGTAGCAATGTAGATGTAACAACGAAATTATGTTGTGATTGCGACATGTGAGTTATATTTGATTTGAACATCGAAGTTGTTTGCTGTTTTTTTTTTATTTTTGGTTTATTATTTTCAGCCATAGACAACCACCTAGGTGCGTTAAATTGATACGGAAATAAAGTGTCATGCATGGGCCAATAACAATAAATTCTTAACTACTTGTTATAGTACTGTAGTATCTGCCAGCGTCTTCAGAAGTGGATATCGCATACGACGTTCCTAGGGTATTTATAAGTGGCTGTTGCAGAAGGCTTCGAACAAAATTTGAATGTAGCTTCGTAAAAGTCCCGTGATCAAACGATCTGAGCTGCTGGCGAATACAGTTTATCCTCACTAGATAGCATGTATTATCATTATACATGAAGTGAAAAGGGTTTCGTCGGGTGCGGTGGCCGAGCGGTGCTTTTTTTTTTTTTTTCGTCTTGTTCGTTGTCTTTGGTCGTCGCAGACGTCACAAGACATCGGTTAAAGTTCGTTTGTTGATCCTTCCCCTCAGTTTTTTTTTATTACAGAGGCCAACCAGCTCTCTGATCGCACACATTGAGCTACCGTGCCGGCGATCTAGGCGCTTGAGTCACGAACCGCGCGGCTGCTTCAGTCGCAGGTTGGCATCCTACCACGGGCATGAATGTGTGTGATGTCCTTAGGTTAGGTGGGTTCAAGTAGTTCTAGGTCTAGTGGACTGATGACCTAATGAGTTTGGTCGCATAGTCCTTAGAGCCATTTTTTGACCTTTTGCGTAACTTTCTTTACATAAACGGCCGTATCTTTAGATTGCGATGACATAGAAGCTCACTTTTTTACACCACCAAGGGACCATATACCGCAGGAAGTGTGATACATTTCCGCTTATTATGTGTACCAGTACTCGAGGTAAACGGTTTTTAAGGGTTGGGTTGACAGATAGACGGTCAAGAAAGTGAGACTAATAGGATTCCATTTTTACCGATTTAGGTGACGAAAATAGCTACGACAGTTGCTGAAGATGAGGGCCGCATAAATAATTACCCCTACTCTTTATTCGAAATGTTCTAGCTGCAGTCGATACATCAGCATATTACTCGTAGCTACGCTTTAGATCCAAATCATTACAGGAATGCAAATAAAATACATTTGCGTATGCACGTGGTAATTCAGATCTCAACATTAACGTCACCGCGTTTTAGAAGTGCGAGCATTCCCATTGGTGCCTAGCTTAAGAAACACTTCGGCTAATGAACGTTTTCTGGCTGTGGTGAGTCTAATGGAGAATTCGAAACATTGTATAACACGTTTGGCAGCTATGTAGCCGTTTATTTCCTGGGGGTGGTGCAGAATTATCCTACAAAATTTACTCCCTAATAACAATATTTTGTTATTTCGATAAACATCCCGAATGATTGTCGCATAAGCGGTGACATAAAGGTAGAAAATTCATGTTTTTGACTCCAGAAAGCTCTGTGCAACAGAAACTGCAGATCATTCTTCCATTTTCATTGCGAAATTGCCGACTTATTCATGTCTGGGGTAATAATAGAGGGCTGTTTGCCTGGGTTGTCTGCTAGCGTAGTGAAAGGTGTATGCTACTGCAAGGGAGGTCTGGTTTGTTTTCGGTTCTAATCTCGATGAAGGCAGATAGACTATCAGTAAAGCAATTTTAAGAAATTCTCGCGCCCCCAATACGTTTTATTGCTACCTTTTTTCTGTATCGTCGCCCTGTGGATGTCAATATGAAACTTTCGTAGAATTTCATACTTGTTACGGCCTACTTTTTCCGCTTCTGTCAATAATTGAATTAAGTGTGGCACTGAATGATTTTTAACTGAATTTCGCTGTGAACCTTCACGCATTGCTAAATTTGCACACTTTCATGGTAGGTCAGGAACGATAATCCAGTATGACTGCCGGCCGAAGTGGCCGTGCGGTTAAAGGCGCTGCAGTCTGGAACCGCAAGACCGCTACGGTCGCGGGTTCGAATCCTGCCTCGGGCATGGTTGTTTGTGATGTCCTTAGGTTAGTTAGGTTTAACTAGTTCTAAGTTCTAGGGGACTAATGACCTCAGCAGTTGAGTCCCATAGTGCTCAGAGCCATTTGAACCAACCAGTATGACTGGTCTGAACGTTGACAGAGACCGGTTTGCAGCCGAACGCGCATATTATTTTCCCACTTCGTAACGATCTGCGGTACTTTGTATTACTAAAACAGTTATGTTATCTCGATAAGCTGAAATTCATTTTTATTAGTACAGTTCATACTAATTAGCGTTTCTTCTTTCATTTATATCTTATATTTACGTGTTGTGTTTAACACACTAATCAGCATTAATATAGTCTTACACATGATTAAAAACAGTCTGACATAGTTCGGATAGTTTTGCAATTTCACCCCTGTGCACAGTATGTTGGTAGCACTTCGTCTCCTTGCCTGTTACGCTGTGTACCAGACTTTAAAGCTGTGCGGATCAGCATAACGAAAAGGCGAGGGGTCTCGCTCGTTTTGTCCACGACTGTACCTCGGGAAAGCAATTCGTAGTTCACCATACCGTCGCTATTCGATCACAGATGCATAACATTATCTTCTGTGGATGCGCGCATGTCTTTGTATGGGGTGTTACTGCCTTTTTTTTTGGGCACATCATAAACACAAATTTTCTCCTCACCAGTCACGATACAGGACAGGAATGGTCAGTGTTGCTCACTGGCCGATCAATGACGGACAAGCAGAGATGCGCTTATGGCCACCTGCTGATTTTTGTGATTTTGGCCTAAAGCATGGGGGTACCCGTACATCTGATTTTTGAACCTTCCCCATTGCATGCAAATGTCACACTATGGTAAAACGATCACATTTCATCACATTTACCAGTTCTCTACTATAGTGACGTGGATCGTTGTGGATTAATGCGTATAAACGATCTTCATCCAACCCTAAAGGTCGTCCTGAACGTGGAGAGTCCCTAATGTCGAAACGATCCTTCTCAAAACGAGAAAACCGTTTTCTTGCCATGCTCTGTCCAATGGCATTTTCCCCACACCTGGCGCAAATGTTTCTGGCTGCCTCCGTTGCGGTCACCCCTCTATTGAATTCAAACAGAATAATACGTCGGAATTGTTCCGATTTCTCCACATGGCCTTCATTTTCTAGCGTCCACAGCTCCACTCGCTGTGTACAAATGACAATATATAAACACAAATAGCAACAGTAAAGTACAAATAAAAAAAATTACAATCGATAAATAAACCCGTAGTAACCAGAATACCAACATGCAAAACAAAAACGCTACGAATTTATGCACCAACCTGACACAAGTAGACACCACCGCTGCAGCGAAGCAACTTGCGGCATTTAATAGAGGCGAGTCTTTCGGTCCAAGCTTATAGCACTTATGTTCTTCTCGAAGTTTGCTCCATATTTAGCAACGATAAACAGCTGCTCACTCAATGAATGGTACGTATCTAAAGATTGGAAAGCTGCATAGATCACACCAGACATGAAATTGAAGTAATCCGCCGAATTATAGCATTGACCGCGATTAGTAGGAGTTTGAACATTACTAAGTGCGAACATTATGAATTATCGAAAAAAGTTCTCTTAACATATAACCAGCACGGATTCATAAAACATCGTTATTGTGAAATGCAATTCGCCCTTTATTCATACGAAATCATAAGTGCTACCGACAGGGGATCTCAAATTAATTCCATATTTCTGGAATTTCAGAATGCTTTTGACACAGTTTCTCACAACCATCTTCTAATCAAATTACGTGTCAGTGGAGCGTCGTGTCAGTTGTGAGACTGGATCCGTGATTTCCTGTCAGAAAGCTCTCAGTTCGCAGTAACTCGAGAAACTGTATCGAGTGAAATAGAAGTTATATTAGGGGTTTTCCAAGGAAATGTTACAGGCCATCTGCTTTTCCTGATCAATAAAAATAATTTAAGACGTAATCCGAGCAGCCCTCTTAGAGTGTTTGCAGATGATGCTGTCATTTACACTTTAGCAAAGTCATCAGACGTTTAAAACCAATTGCAGAATGACTTAAAGACATGTTATCTGTATGACACGAAAAGTGGCAATAACTCTGAATAAGGAACAGTGTGAGGTTATCCACTTGAGTACTAACAACCCTTTAGATTTCGGTTACACGATAAGTAATACAAAATATGAGGCTGTCACATCAACTAAATACCTAGGGATAACGATTTCGAACAACTTAGATTGGAACCATCACATAGAAAATGTGGAATCGAAGACTGTGTTTTATCGCAGAACACTTAGAAGATGCATCAAATCGACTAAGATTGCCTTAACTTCGTTTTTCTGTCATCATGTGGGATACTGTTGCGAGGTATCCTCTCCAGATACGATTGTCTGAGGACAACGGAAAACTTCAAAGAAGGGTAGCTCTTTTTGTACTATCGCAAAATAGGGGAGAGAGAGTCACAAATACGATAAGCGAATTGGGCTGACAGTCATTAAAACAACGGCGTTTGTCTCTGTGGCGAGATCTTTTATGAAATTTCAATCACCAAATTTCTCCTCCGAATGCGAAAATATTTTTTTGACCCCATCTACATAGGGAGAAATGACGATTATAACAGAATAAGAGAAATTTAGATTTAGGTGTTCGTTTTTTATACGTGCAATTCGACGGCGGGAGAAATAGTTTGAAAGTGTTCTATGAACGCTCTGGCAAACGGATGGGTATGAATTGTAGAGCAGTCTTGCATATGCTAACGTAGAACGTACACAGAGAAAGAAGCCCAAGAACAGCTCTCGCATGTCCTCCAGACTACAAATTGTCGGTTGGTTGTGTAGGAACTAGCGGTCGATGACGTATCACGTGTGTCTCACAGGATGTTTGGAGTCCCACAACTCCACTAGAATGTGCCTTTATAGTCCGGTACAGTAGGGCCTACATGCTGATCTTGATTGTCTTGTCGTTCCGCGTACTGAGCAGAGTAGAAGACATCAACCATGAAGTGATAATACTGATGTCATGTACAGCTTTCATGGTGCCCTTAGAGACGAAGTCAAGTTCTGAGACAGTTCAGATTTCATCGCTGACAAGCGGATGCCATGACGTTCGGATCACCGATTTGGCTCAAACTTTGTACGCGTTATTTGTGTGTTAGGACAACATAACGTGCAAGTAATAAGTAGTACTACTTTAGGCGACGTCGAGAAAATAGCAAAAGAAGTTTTACGCGTCAGTGATGTACCGGTGCGATGCGACTCTGGGTACGAGATGGCGGCGTTCATGTGGTTAGCGTTCAAGCTACGCAATCGATGGATCACTGGATCCAGTCGCGATCACCTTTTTCTTCTAATTTATATTTTTTTCAACTCTAGTCGTATTATACCATTCATATTACATTTTTGAAAGGTAATATGATGAAAAGACACGTGTATTTGCACGAACTTTTATTGAATTTCCAATGTTATTTGGTTGTCTGCTGATTTTTGGTGTCACAACAAACATTACATTTATAACTATCGACAATTAAACGAAAAAACGTATGAAGTTTTTCTGAAAATTCACGCCTGTCGTGATTTCCGAAATCGCGTATACCTCCAACCGGGTTAGGTACCGAGAACTGTTTCGCATCTGGATGCTTCGATCTGCAGACACAGGTTTCAAGGACGAGGGACAGGAAAGCCCAACATCAATAAATAAAGGAGTAAATAACTTTATTCAATAAGACAATGAGTTACAGTATACCAGAATATGAGGGTAATCTAGGATTAATCGTCGGTGTGCTTTTGACATTACAAGTCGGATGATGATACTTTTCATACAGGCCCGGCAAACATGAATTAAAACGGCAAGGAATGCAATTTTCCCTCTTGCACAAGAAATCTTCAGAGTTTCTAAGGAAAAACGAAGCTAACTGACATTTTCAAAAAATTACCTTTCTTCCGATAGTTTGGATGCGAACCATGCAACATATTCGTATATATCGGTGCCGAATATATATCGGGGGGGGGGGGGGGGAGGGGGGGGAAGAGTGGGTTGTGTGTGTGTGTGTGTGTGTGTGTGTGTGTGTGTGTGTGTGTCTGAAATCTTATGGGACTTAACTGCTAAGGTCATCAGTCCTTAAGCTTACACACTGCTTAACCTAAATTATCCTAAGGACAAACACACACACCCATGCCCGAGGGAGGACTCGAACCTCCGCCGGGACCAGCCGCAGCGCAGCGCAGCGCAGCTGCAGCGCCGTAGACCGCTCGGCTAATCCTACGCGGCGGGGGGTTGTTTAATAACCGATCTCTTTAGTAATGTGTTTACGAAACTCGATAGTTAGTGACATGATATATAGATGCAAAAAGTTATACATAGTTCAAATGTTGATTTGCGGCAATTGGACGCTTAAGATATTTTTTCAGTGGACGACATAGCTTTCTGGCAGATTTTACATGACGCTAAAACTCGTCGAATACGTTTCTCCATGTTGGTAAAATAACAGTTCTGTCTCAGTATCAGAAAACATTTTCTGGCTCCATAATGTGCGTAACTTAAATGAGTATACCAAATTAATTTGTTGACAAGCTCGTCAGGAATGCATAGTAACCAGTTGTTGCTGTTAGGGTGAGAGCGGCGAAACAGAATATTATTGCGTACAGTGTAATGGTTTCTAATGGTAACATTATTCCTATCTTGCATAGGTGTTTTATTTCTTTCCATACGTTGTCTTTACTCTGCTCTTGTGCTATGTCTCGTAATGACGACGAAATGAAATTTTCAAATGCAACTTGTTGAATATACATGACGCTGAACTTCGCTTTGCAGAAGTTGGTCGCGATGTCTTGCTGATTGTTGCTGAGAGAACGGGATAGTGCCTGTGTGTACCGGGAATGTGAACAATTGTAAAATTAAATTCTTGTAAATAAAGTTTCCATCTGCTTATTCTGTTGTGTGTAAATTTTGCGGAAAGTAAAAACTGTATAGCTCTATGATCTGTGTAAATGGTAGTGTGTCTTCCATAAAGAAAATGTCGAAATCTCGTAAATGCCCATACAACACATAATGTTTCAAGTTCTGTAACAGAATAATTGCGTTCAGCAGGTGACAGAATGCGACTCGCAAAGGCGATGTTTTTAATTACTGTAGTACCATCTTCTTCAATTTCCTGAAAAATGTGTACGCCTAAAGCGGTGTCAGAACTGTCGGTAGCAATGGAAAAATTTCTAGTAAGATCTGGATGTGATAAAAGTGGTGCATTCAGCAAAGCTTCTTTCAGATTCACAAATTCAAAATGTGATTGGCTATCCCAGGACCAAATAGTGTTTTTACCCGTCAATTGACATAATCTAGAGGTGTCTAAAGCAGAGTAATGAATAAATTTACGAAAAAAGTTGATTTATCCCAGAAAGCTGCGTAGTTGTTTCTTCGTCGTAGGTACAGTAATGTCAAGTAAAGCTTGAAGTTTTTCCGGGTCAGGCGCAATGCCTTCTGTTGAAATTACATGTCCAAGAAATTTTATAGAAGTTTTGCGAAAGTGCGATTTGCTAAGATTAACTGTGAGTCTTTGTGCACGTAAAGTTCGTAACGGTTGTTCAAGAATCAGATTGTGTTCAGACCAGTTAGCTTCTGCAATAAGAATGTCGTCTACATACGTTGTGATTCTGTCTTTAAGTTCTGTCGGAAGTATACAATTCAAACCGCGAATAAATGCAGCTGAAGAAATAGTTAAAGCGAACGGTAATTTACAAAACGGATAACAGTCACCAAAACAGAGAAAAGCTGTGTACTTTCTGCAGTTCGGATGGAGTTGAATTTGCCAAAATCCCGATTTCAAATCTAACGTGGAATAAATAGCAGTACCATGAAATTTCTGTAGAAGTTCTTCTAGTGTCTGTGGGCGATCTGTTTCATTAATAATAATGTCGTTGATGTGACGCGAATCAAGTACGAGACGAAGTGAACCATCCTTTTTCTTAACAATATGGAGTGGGTTTATGTACGGACTAACTGCTGGTTCAATAATTCCTTGGTCAAGCATAGCTTGCAATTCTTTCTTAACTTGTTCTCTGTGAATATACGGAATGGGATAATGTTTGGCTTTAAATGTGTCGTGCTGTTTAACTTGAAATTCATACATAAAACCGGACATAGTACCAGGGACGTTGTCAAAAACTGGAGCTTGCTGTAAAAGAATTTTGCGTAGTTGCGTGCGTTCGTCGTCTGTATTTGCACTGCTCTGTTGAACTTTATCAGAAATCATTTGTATTACGTCATAGTCGGCTTCGTCTGGAGTATTATAGTTGTGTACGTACGTATCTGTGAACAATGTGGAATGACAGTCTATATTACGTGATGCGGAAATGACCTCTGTACGATTAATTGTTTGTTCTTCTGCAGATAAAGAGTGCCAGTTGAACATTTTCATCCTTTAACATTAAATAGTAGTTTTGAAAGTCAATAATTGCGTCGTGTTGTACCAGAAAATTCGTACCTAAAATAACGTCTGTTGTCAATAAGGGAACAATCCAAAAATTTGAGTGAAATGTATGACCTGCAATACAAAATGATAAATGTGTCTGTAATTTTACATCTACTCCTTTACCAGATAATGCTCCTTTTACTTAAGTTTTGCCTAATGGTAACGTAGGGTAGGTATTCTCTTTGTTACATTCGTTGAAAGTTTCCTCATTTATAACTGATCGAGGTGATCGAGAATAGATTACTGCTGAAAATTTAGATGATCCGATCTTTACTTCAATGACAGGGTGTGAAATGGTTTTTTGAATAACTGGTTTTTCCTGCAAAAGAGTGTCTCGGATGTCGTCAAAAGTAATAACGTTTTCGCGAACAAGATTCTGCGTATCTTAAGTATTGCTTGCGTTGCTGGAAGATGCAACCTGTACTGTATCTAGTCAAATTCTATCTGACGTGCTATTATTTGCGGGAGGATGCTGTGGCATTTCGACTATTTGTACTGTTCTGTTATTTCTTCCTGACGTATTACGTTCGGGATGATATCTACTGTCTGGTTCATTCATGATAATATGTTGTTGCGGATGATTTTGCTGCTGATAAGACCGACTGTTATCAAACGTACGCTGAAAATTGTGCTCATTACTTTTACGTCTGTCATGATAGTCATTGCTATTTGGCGCATTGCGATATGAGTTGAAATGGTGTGTTTTCTGTACGTAGCTATTTCTTTGTTGCTGTGCGTTACTATTTGGTGGAGCCGACGCTATACGTGTAGGCGGCGAAACATTAAAGCTTGGTTGACCTTGTACATTACATTGTTGGTTAGGTATGCTAACCGGCTGGTTTTGTTGCTGTTGTTGGGAAAAATCTCTATTGTTACCAAAATGTGGTTCCTGTTGCTGATAATTTTGACGATACTGATAATTAAAATTTTGTCTGTTAGTAAAGTTCTGGTGGTTGTCGTTCCTGAAGCGTCTATTACCTTTGCTATTTAAATAGCGTGGCTGATCGTAATTGCTGTAGGCTTGTTGACCTTGGTTATTATGTGAAAAATGTTTGTTTATAAAGGAATAATCTGATTGCTGAACTTCCAAAAGCTGTAACAGATCTCTGAATGCCGAAATATTTTCTTTCTGCTGACCCGTTAAAAGTGACACTCTTAATGATCGTGGTAATTTAGAAATACATAATTGGATAAGTGCAGATGCACTGTATGGCTCACTTAAATACTGGTTTTGTTGGACCATGTGTTCAAAAAATTGCGTGACAGTGGGAAAATTTGAGTTCTCATAATTCGGTAAACTAATTAGTTGATCCTTGATTCCGCACTGTGTCGTCTTCGACCAATACGCTGACAGAAAACATTCTGAAATTCTTCTACCGAGTAGCATTGTCTCGCGATCGGCCTCATACGAGTTGCCGGTTCGCCTTCCAAAAAACTGCAAATAAATTCAAGTTTATGTGTTACGGGCCAAGTCGGTGGAAAAGCAAAATTAATTGTTGTATCCAATCCAATGGGTGAATCTGTGTTCTGTCATTTTTAAATACTTTAAATTTTCTCACTACTACGGCTCGGGGCCCTGTGCACACTACGGCACATATTCATCGAAGTGTAATGAATCCCTTGAGGTCAATCACGCGCTGAAAACAAATTTTAGTTTCTGCGTTACAGGCAATGGCGATGAAAATTCAAAAGCAAGTTGTTGTATCAAACCCAATTCCAGTTTCTGCATTACAGGAAATGCCGGTGAAAATTCAAAAGCAAATTGTCGTATCCATTCGAAAGCGTGTACCTGTGCTCTGTTATTTTTAAATACCTTAAATTTTCTCACGGATGAAAATAGCTTATAATCAATGTTATCGTCTCTGAATGTGTCAACAGGTTCAGGATTGCATGATAATCTGTTTATCTGTGTCTCTTCGGATTCTAAGTCACGTACTCTCTGTAAATTACCTAAATTATACTGGCTGTGTGAGTGTGATAAATGTTCGGAATGTGGCGTATGCTGTGCCGTGTTAGAGGCTGAAACATTTTTCATCTCTGTCACTTCTTGCTGTAAAGTTGACAATTTTCTACGTAATGTATTATTGGACGAACCTATCTCACTGATCGTCTGTTGTAAATTTTGAAATTCGGGTGTTTGATTAAACGAAACAGTTGACGTATCGTCTGATTTGGTGTCATTATTACTTTCGATAACGTCAACACGACTGGCCAATTAATCGTATTTTTCAGTCAGTGCTTTTACCTGATCATAATTTTTATTATCACAAGCATTAATTTGTTTTTGTATTTTACGTGTGGTTTCGTTCAATTTTTTAACTGTTAACAGTTTTTCGCGGCATTTTTCACAAATCAAAATTAAGCACAAAAATGAAACAAAGACAAAGCAAAAATGGAACAAACAAGTACAACAAAGAAAATAAATTGCCGATGATCTGTGAAAGAAAGAGTGACAAATTAGTAAATGCGTTGCACCAGGTGCAAACTACATTTAAGTAAATAAGAGCAGATATATGACTACTTCTCAGAAATTCACAAAGGAAATCCGATCCTCGCAGGTTCGCCAAGTGTAACCTCCCCACAGAAAAATTAAATAATTTTAAATTTTATTTGGTTAATGATTCTAATTTGAGTGTAGCATCCTCACAGAAAAATTAATGAATAATTAATGTGATTCTTTTTTTAGTGTAACCTCTCTACAGAAATTCTTTTTCATTTAACCTGCACACAAACTTTGTTTCCCATTTAATGTAAAGTTCGAAACAGAAAAATTCCTAAACCTCGTAATAAAAAATAAATTCAGTAACCTGATCGAATTTGGACGACAGCAGCGCTGCGTCATGGCCCTGTAAGATCATTCTGAATAAAAAAAGGACAAATTCTTACCTCAATAAAAACGGCGAATATATCCGCTCTTACAATAGCTGTTTTCCGGCACAGCTCTGTGCAATGCTGGCCTATACATTTGTTATTTATGAAAGGAAGCAAATTATTTTTGTTTTGCAACAATCGGAATGGTCATGCATTAAAAAACATATTAAATTCTTTAAATTGAAATGAATGCTCGTTAGAAATTAGACGAAGATTATTATTAGGACTTTTTTAAAAGATTTACATGTGAATTTACATAATATTACTAGATATGCGCGAGGCTGCTTTTTTACCTTATACAATAATACTCAGGCTCCGGCGTCGCTGCACCGCGACCGGCCTAGCCAACGTGACACACCAGACTCGACTGACAAGCGCAGACAGGCGACTGCTCGATAGCAACAACTTACTGCTACTGCTACACAGTTCGTACTGCAGTCAACACTGCTCTTTGGTCTCAGATTCTCTTATAGCTTGCATATCGCAGGTAGCGCATACCTCTTAAAAGCGTTACGATCCTATCGCCATAGGAAGGGGATTCGAACGGGTAAATGCAACTGTGGTGAGAATGATTTCGAAGTTCGAAGCCACGGGTTGTTTAGACGATAGACCCTGTAGTGGCTGACCGAGCACAAGGCGTAATGCTGCTGAGACAGTTCAGGAAGAAATGGAGACTGTAGCGGGTTCGTCTATGCACGGGGAAGTCAGCGCTCGTGCAGTCGCAAGTCGCACCGGAATTCCATACACTATTGTTTAGTTGGCACTTAGGCGTACCCTCCGATGCTATCCGTACAAAACCATCGGCATCATGAACTGTTACCTGACGATTTAGTGAAGCGAAGGGTATTTGCGGTGTGGGCGTTTCAAAAGATAGCGGAAGATGACGATTGGCTGAGTAACGTGTTGTGGACCGACGAAGCTCATTTCACGCTCCGAGGGTCTGGCAACGCCCACAACTGCAGAATTTGGGCTACCGAAAATCCTAGAACTGTCGTGGAAACTCCATTGCACGACGAGAAAGTCACGGTATGGGTTGGATTTACCATATCTACCATTATCGGGCCTTTTTTCTTCGAGGAAATGCGTGATTCTGGTTTTGTAACTGCTACCGTGGCGGGTGAGAGGTACGGCGATATGTTACAGAATCGCATCATCCCCAGCCTGGCTGATAAACACCTGCTGGAACGTACAATGTTTATGCAGGATGGCGCTCCACCCCATATTGCTAGACGCGTGAAAGATCTCTTGCGCGCGTCGTTTGGTGATGATCGTGTGCTCAGTCGCCACTTTCTTCATGTTTGGCCTCCCAGGTCCCCAGACCTCAATCCGTGCGATTATTGGCTTTGACGTTACCTGAAGTCGCAACTGTATCGTGATCGACTGACATCTCTGGGGATGCTGAAAGACAACATCCGACGCCAATGCCTCACCATAACTCCGGACATGCTTTACAGTGCTGTTCACAACATTATTCCTCGACTACAGCTATTGTTGAGGAATGATGGTGGACATATTGAGTATTTCCTGTTAAGAACATCGTCTTTGCTTTGTCTTACTTTGTTATGCTAATTATTGCTATTCTGATCAGATGAAGCGCCATGTGTCGGACATTTTTTGAACTTTTGTATTTTTTTGGTTCTAATAAAACCCCATGTCATTCCAAGCATGTTTGTCAATTTGTACCTCTGTATCTACATTATTCCGTGACTTATTCAGTTTTCAAATGTGTAGTGACTTTTTGATCACCCGGTATGTCCTACACTCAGGAAATGTGTTGGAGGTAGCAAAAAAAAAAAAAAAAAAAAAAAAAAAAAAAACCACACGATCAGATCCTGAAGACTACGCGATAGTCGACCGACCACAATATCCTCAGTCATTCATCATCGCATTTGGCATGGAAGGTCATGGCATCAGTACTCCGGCAAACCACGGCTGTTGTCGACGTGCTGACTTTGGAACTGATAACAATCAATGAGGTAGTTCCTCTGTAGGCATCACATGGCTGAATGCACCCTGGTCCAGTCCTCCTACCAAGGAAAATCCCTAGCAGAACCGGTAATTGAAGCCGGTTCCCCCGCATAAAGGTCTGCGGCGGTGCCACTCGGCTACGGATGCGGACGAGAGCTGAAGGTAGATGCAGGAATCCCGCATTGCCCTCCTGGGCAAAGTCCTAGTGTAGGTGGTTACCGCTGCCTTCCTTTGACGTGGTAACGAAGATTCAAGTGTGTACCTGTGTAGTGTGGATGACTGATGTGTACCTGTAAAATGTACTTGTTGTTTTATTACGATTACCTGTAAAAGAAATCGTTGAAGATCTCTGGGGGTTGATATTGTCAAAACTTTAGGAGGATTAAAAGATGATCGTTCCTCCCGTATATGAGTATATCAAAGTCTTGCTCATCAGGCACCCCAAATATTTTGTTATAATTTTAAATCGTTCATTAACCCAAAGTGCAATGGCCGTACCGAGTTCTGTCCACAGAAAAGAAGTATTTTAGCCCTGATTTGTAATGGAGGGATTTTAATCCAATCCAACGCAAGGTAACGCGAATTCGGTACAGCCTTAGGATGATGACTACTGGATCTATGCGCGCAATTTGTACCGTTCTGATTTTTACTGTCGACTACAGCTATGTGGTAATTTTAAAGAAGCGCTGCAAAATACAACATTTATTATCCTTCTCTTGTCCAGTTGACATGGAATCTGACAATAAACGATTGTACACTTAGTTCGTGTACACATTCGCAACTGAGTGAAACTAAATGGGGGTGAGATAAGTGTGATGTTTACTCTGTGCACTGAGCAAACGGAGTGTTAAATCTTACAAATATATGACTTACTCCGTTAAAAGAAACTGTGAGAAACGGAAGCGAACACTGACACTTTAGCAATGAAAGCTACAGAGCATGTACGAAGCAAACTGAGGGAGCCAAGTTCAAGTTCCGCTAAATAAAGGTTAATAAGAGGATGGAGTATTTCGGGACAAAGTAATTTCAAAAGAACAAACCAGACACTCAAATGAGCTGAAACAACGATTCTAAATTGTCTCATAATTTAACTGTTATCCAAACGAGGTTAGAGAAAATAGTGATCAAGCTATTAATCTCTTTGGAATCCACAACTCATCGCTAACCACGCTTGTAGTTACTTGTCTTTCACCATTTCAGGGTGCTAACTGGAACAGCTTCGGAAGACAGCCACCTCTGTTGTCTGCCATCACTCGTCTACTGTATCCGACATGAATCTACGAGGGCCGTTCAGAAAATAACCTCCGGTCGATTTAAAAAAATACACCAAGTTAAATAAAAATATTTTAATATATACATCTTACAACTACATCTTTGCACTATTTTTCTACATAGTCTCCACAGCGATTGAGGCACTTATCGTATCTCTTCACAAGCTTTGAAATTCCTTCTGCATAAAAATCACCCGCTTGTGCCTGGAGCCAGCCTGTGACCGCATCTTTGAGCTCTTCGTCGTCATCAAACCGCTGTGACCCGAGCCATTTCTTCAAATGCATGAAGAGGTGATAATCACTTGGCGCCAGGTCTGGGCTGTAAGGTGGATGGTTGATAACGTCCCACTTGAAGGACTCAAGAAGGGCCGTTGTTCTGCGAGCAGAGTGAGGACGGGCGTTATCGTGCAAAAAAACGATACCGGAAGTCAGCATACCACGGCGTTTGTTCTGTATAGCCCGTCGTAACTTTTTTATTGTTTCACAGTACACGTCTTGATTAATGGTCGTACCACGTTCCATGAATTCAACCAACAACACCCCTTTGGCATCCCAAAACACCGTTGCAATCAGTTTTCTGGCAGAAAAATCTTGCGAGGCTTTTCTTGGTTTGGTAGGCGAATTTGAATGTGCCCACATCTTTGATTGTTCTTTTGTCTCAGGGTTCACGTACTTAATCCAGGTTTCGTCACCGGTCACGATTCTGTTTAACAATGGTTCTCCTTCGTCCTCATAACGTGACAGAAAGTCTAATGCAGAGGCCATTCTTTGAGTTTTGTGGTGGTCGGTAAGAATTTTGGGCACCCATCGTGCACAGAACTTACGGTAACCCAATCTTGATGTCACTATCTCGTACAAGAGAGTCTTAGAAATCTGTGGAAAACCAGTAGACAACTCCGACATTGAGAAACGTCGATTTTCACGAACTTTTGCATCAACTGTCTGAACGAGTTCGTCAGTCACCAATGATGGTCTACCACTCCTCTCTTCATCATGAACGTTTTCTCGTCCACTTTTAAATAAACGTACCCATTCACGGACAACTCCTTCACTCATAACTCTTGGTCCGTACATGGCACAAAGCTCACGATGAATAGCTGCTGCAGAATATCCTTTGGCTGTAAAAAACCTTATGACAGCACGCACTTCACATTTGGCGGGGTTTTCTATTGCAGCACACATTTCAAACTGCCACAAAAACTAAAGTAGCGCAGGTACGACGTTCACTCGACCACGGCTTGATGCCGACTGACCTGTTGAGTGCGTGAACGCACAGATGGCGTCGCTACTCCCCCCACAACCCGCACTGTGACCAATCGGAGGTTACTTTCTGAACCGCCCTCGTATTTTGTGCAGCACCCGAAGTTTATCTCAGAAATGTATTAACTCCCAGTTACTCCCAGCTTTTATCTGCCCATATACGACAATGAAATTGTTTTTCATAATCTCTGTAACTGCCCAATTCAGTCTGACTGAACATTATAATTAGTGATATATCTTACTGAACTTTCATTCTCCCTCGGAGCTAACACGGCTGTCCTCCTCGTGTCTCCAAAGCTATCTCAACTCCACTCTTTGCGTCCCCAAATCAAACTCTACTTTTCGAGTCTCCAAAGCTATCTGCCCTACATCGACCAAGACGGCACCTTTCCCGCGTTTTTCCGTTGTCCGCGTTGACCAACCCCCTGTCAAGCTTTCTTGCGCGATGGTATAGGCCAGTCAGATTCCGACAAGGACGTTTAGCAATAGAGCTTATTTGGCGCCCTTTGCCACATGAAGAGGCTGGCATCCCACACTTGCGGGACCCTTTCCTAAAGAGCGCCAAGGTGTCCCATGCCAAGGCAGAACACTCTGACAGCCACCTAATCAGGAAGCTGGGCGACCAGGCCCACCACAGACCGACCATTCGTTGGCCTGACCTGTTGCGGGAGTAGTGCCTCCCCCTCACAGGGGCAATGCGAAGGAAGGTCTCTTGACGTTCACAGAGGCCTATCCGATGAGAGATACCCAAACTTCCACTATTAGGTCTCAGCGGTAACAGCAGCTTGCTGCTTAACCTGCATGCACACCTGGCTTACAAAGCCAGAGATTTTGAGCGAGCCGTCCGCTGTGGACGAGCGGTTCTAGGCGCTTCAGTCCGGAACCGCGCTCGGCTGCTACGGTCGCAGGTTCGAATCCTGCCTCGGGCATGGATGTGTGTGATGTCCATAGATTAGTTAGTTTTAATTAGTTCTAAGTCTAGGGGACTGATGACCTCAGATGTTGTCCCATAGTGCTTCGAGCCATTTGAACCATTTTTTATTTTGAGCGAGCGAGCGAGCGAGCGAGCCGAGAGAAACCTGCCAGAAGCTTCGAGAAGCTTCTCTTTAGGAATCCGATTGGCCAATGAAACGCCTCGACAGTAACTTTGGCGTTCGGGCGCTCCTGCAGTATTATACTGTGTCCGCCCCTGCATTGTGCCAGATAAACTTTAACTCCTGTGTTCCTTCACCAAGACAGAGCAGAAATCCGACCGATCATATTCATGCACTGCAGTCAACCGGCACAGAGCTGGGGTTTGCTAAACCGAAAGGGGGACTTAAAAATTAAGAACAAAACGGAGGTTACGCGGACACTTCCTCTGGACACGGTATTATTTCGCAGAATTGAAAACAGGCAAAAGTATAATATGATACCAAGGTAAACTGATCGATCGTAGAGTTAATGAAAGAGGTACGAAAACAGCGTATGTCTCACACTTGAACAATGTTCTGTAGGGTTGTGTTGTTATCGATGAAGAGAAGGAAGTGGCTGAAACCTGGTATCTGAAAACAACCCACTCCTCTCGAACATCAGACAGATGGACCGTCATTAGTGTCACATCGGATCGCCCCATGAGACACAGTGGACAGGTTAGGGATATAAGCTAGGACACCGGTTAAAAGTCTGATGATTAGGAACTGTACGCAACTATCTCTCCTCCCCTTGCCACCCAAAAACTTATGATGAAAATTTGTTCCATCACCATGATTCGCATTTGTTACCTCCGAATCGAGCGCCACCGCACAAACGCGTGTTAGCAATCTCGACTACGGAGGTGGACAACGCGAGAGAATAAATAAAACTATCTAATCGCAGTTATTCAGAACAGGATATCGATGACTAATCTTTTCAGCAAACTTATTTTACCAAGCCGGCTTATGCGATTGATATTTTAGTTAAGCAATGAAAGAAGTTTCCAGTCTCCATCTTGAAGCTTTCCCGGTGTAATTAGTACTCCATGGTCCGTGTCCCAGTTACTAATAATACGACAGCGCACAACAGACAGTCGTGAACATGCAGCAATCGGCTCACCAGATGACATCATCTGGGAATGTACCATCAGACAAGATGTTACGTACCAGGACAGGAACGCATTTGGATATGCAGCAGTTTATAACATAATAAGGAATGAAGAACCGTGGCATAAGCTGAACTCGCTGACAGCTGAAATATCATTCTATAAGTTGCAAGCCCGCATAACTGAGGGACTACCAAGAAGAGACCAGACATCATGATAACGAGACGGCCGGCCGAAGTGGCCGTGCGGTTAAAGGCGCTGCAGTCTGGAACCGCAAGACCGCTACGGTCGCAGGTTCGAATCCTGCCTCGGGTATGGATGTTTGTGATGTCCTTAGGTTAGTTAGGTTTAACTAGTTCTAAGTTCTAGGGGACTAATGACCTCAGCAGTTGAGTCCCATAGTGCTCAGAGCCATTTGAACCATTTTTGATAACGAGACGCGCCGCAGTAGAACATCTACGTACAACAACCTTCTGGAAACAGTGAGGAGCATTGCATAAAAAATCAGACAGAAAGAGAAAAGCAGAGTAAATATATAAAATTAACACATACAAAGGAAATTTAGATACAATGTGAGGCAAATAGAGCCATATAATGAGACCAATACATAAACAGATTACGAACACTAAATATAATCAGACCAAAAATTGGTGACCTTAACGGCATTGTCCCTGGCCCACAAGAGGTCCTCCAGAGTGCAGGAAACTAAGCACTGAGGACAGCTGTACAGGTGCTTGGTGGTTTGTTCGGCTCCATATGCTTATAAAGTTGATGGTTCGACAAGACGGTTCCAAAAAATGGCTCTGAGCACTATGGGACTTAACTTCTGAAGTCATCAGTCCCCTAGAGCTTAGAACTACTTAAACCTAACTAACCTAAGGATATCACACACATCCATGCCCGAGGCAGGATTCGAACCTGCGACCGTAGCAGGAGCGCGGTTCCAGACTGTAGTGCCTAGAACATCTCGGCCACTTCGGCCGGCAAGACGGTTCCATTTGGTCATATCATCCTTTTTTCTACCCAGCGCACTTCTTACTCTATTGAGGGACACGTTTACAATCGCTGCTTTTCACCCGGTGGGGTGGGGTCAGTGGGAGGGAGCTGGGGGGAGTGCCTCCGAAGATGAGATACATGATATCTGCGTTTCTAGTTGTCCACACGTTTTGTGGTGCCACTGCCGGTGATGTACTCTCTTGGAGGCAAATTTTTAGGAAGATCTTCCTACATCTCGGCCTGCTTGGGGGAGATTATCCACGTAGTGGGTTCCACTTTGCTTCTGTCTGTGTTCGCGGCAACTTCCCGTCTTATATCTGGTGGGGCTATCCACGCCAGGCTGTAGAGTTCGTAGGTAAGCGTTGCTCTCAAGTTTCCTGATGTTATTTTACATGTCTCGTTGAGGGCAACATCCACATGCCTGGCATGAACGTTACTGTACCAAACAGGGCAGGCGCATTCAGTGGCGGGAGATGAGCCTCAGGGAGGACCAGTAAGGATTTCCTGAGACCCTCACAGTCACGTCCCAATCTCGGCAGCCTGGGTGGAAGTGCAGCGCAACCACTGTGAATCCTGAGTTGCATCTCAGCGCGCTGGGGGCTAACCATCTAGACAAATGAGAAATACAGCCTGGTTCTGATACCAAGAACAAAAGTGTAGTGTGGTGTTGTGCAGTATAGCGCTGTTTAGTAGTGTTGTATGGTAGTGCAGTTCAGAATAGTGTAACAGACTAGTAGCGTGTGCCTTCTAGATTCCGGATGAACAAATATCTATGCACCAGATGGTAATATGTGGACATTTTTTTAGTTATTTTAATTATTATTTTTCTCTTCTGCTGACATTCTGTGTGATTTTTCTCCCATCTTAAACAGCATAATGCTTAGTTATTACACTACTGGCCATTAAAATTGCTACACCACGAAGATGACGTGCTACAGACGCGAAATTTAACCGACAGGAATAAGATGCTGTGCTATGCAAATGATTAGCTTTTCAGAGCATTCACACAAGCTTGGCGCCGGTGCCGACACCTACAACGTACTGACATGAGGAAAGTTTCCAACCGATTTCTCATACGCAAACAGCAGTTGACCGGCGTTGCCTGGTGAAACGTTGTTGTGATGCCTCGTGTAAGGAGGAGAAATGCGTATCATCACGTTTCCGACTTTGATAAAGGTCGTATTGTAGCCTATCGCAATTGCGGTTTATCGTATCGCGACATTGCTGCTCGCGTTGGTCGAGATCCAACGGCTGTTAGCAGAATATGGAATCAGTGGGTTCAGGAGGGTAATACGGAACGCCGTGCTGGATCCCAACGGCCTCGTATCACTAGCAGTCGAGATGACAGGCATCTTATCCGCATGGCTGTAACGGATCGTACAGCCACGTCTCGATCCCTGAGTCAACAGATGGGGACGTTTGCAAGACAACAACATCTGCACAAACAGTTCGACGACGTTTGCAGCAGCATGGGCTATCAGCTCTGAGACCATGGCTGCGGTTACCCTTGACGCTGCATCACAGACAGGAGCGCCTGCGATGGTGTACTCAACGACGAACCTGGGTGCACGAATGGCAAAACGTTTTTTCGGATGAATCCAGGTTCTGTTTACAGCATCACGATGGTCAAATCCGTGTTTGGCCACATCGCGTGAACGCACATTGGAAGCGTGTATTCGTTATCACCATACTGGCGTATCACCCGGCGTGATGGTATGGGGAGCCATTGGTTACACGTCTTGGTCACCTCTTGTTCGCATTGATGGCACTTTGAACAGTGGACGTTACATTTCAGATGTGTTACGACCCGTGGCTCTACCCTTCATTCGATGCCTGCGAAACCCTACATTTCAGTAGGATAATGCACGACCGCGTGTTGCAGGTACTGTACGGGCCTTTCTGGATACAGAAAATGTTAGACTGCTGCCCTAGCCAGCACATTCTCCAGATCTCTCACCAATTGAAAACGTTTGGTCAATGGTGGCCGAGCAACTGGCTCGCAACAATACGCCAGTCACTACTCTTGATGAATTGTGGTATCGTGTTGAAGCTGCATGGGCAGCTGTACCTGTACACGGCATCCAAGCTCTGTTTGACTCAACGCCCAGGCGTATCAACACGGTTATTACGGCCAAAGTTGGTTGTTCTGGGTACTGATTTCTCAGGATCTATGCACCCAAATTGCGTGAAAATTTAATCACATGTCAGTTCTAGTATAATATATTTGTCCAATGAATACCCGTTTATCATCTGCATTTCTTCCTGGTGTAGCAAGTTTAATGGCCAGTAGTTTACAAACACATTTGAAGCTATGTTGAAGTATTTTGTGCTATACTCATGCCATTTCATGTGCAACATTCGGTCTGTTCATTCATGTAGATAACAGATAAAAGAAATAGCAAAAAAAAATCTCCATAAGATTTTGGGATTGAACCTAGATTGTGTTGACTTCTAGCCCCAGAATTGTGGATGACAAGCAGGCAGTCATCTTCAGATAAGTTTCACGACTGGCGATGACGACTCCATATCGCTGTGTTTAGTCCAGAAATTATCGTGTTGTACCTCAGCACCTTGTTTACCTGTTCGAACAGCGCACCTTCCGGCCAGCGCTTTGCTGTTCGTGCTGGGCTACAGCGGCTGCGATCCCGCCGTGCCCGCAGCCCTGTACACGGCCGCCGTCGTCGTCACGGGAGCCACCCCCGCCGGCGCCATCGCCAGCTGCATGGACCTGGCGCCCAACTTCGCAGGCGAGTCTCACTGTCCTCTGTTCTCTACCCTGTCTAATGTATAACCTGTTTATTTTACAGTCGCAACGGCAGAATGCGGAACTAAGCTTTGTTTACCTATGGACAATGGAAGTTATCTGGTTCGATTAGTTTTAGTGAGTGAAAGTGAATCTGGAAGTGAATCTGAATCTGTAGGTAGCTTAACGTTAACTGCTGGTGACAAAATTCAACTGTGAGAATCTTAAAAAATCATACCCTGTCGCCGGCCAGAGTGGCCGAGCGGTTCTAGGCGCTTTAATCTGGAACCGCGCGACCGCTAGGGTAGCAGGTTCAAATCCTGCCTCGGGCGTGCATGTTTGTGATGTCCTTAGATTAGTTAGGTTTACGTAGTTCTCAGTTCTAGGGGACTGATGACCTCAGATGTTAAGTCCCATAGTGCTCAGAGCCATTTGAACCATACCCCGTCTGAAACTTTCTGTAATAACAAAATCTGACTCTGAACTTTGATAAAAGAAAACTGATTACTTTTGAAGGTAAAGTTGGTCCCTGTGAAATTTAATTAAAGAAAGCATCTGTTCGCCACACAATTTGTCTTACGATGGTGCAGGCTGCTTTCGTAGCTACAGCACATCTCGATAGGAAATCTGCTAAATCTAATTACAGAAATACGCAGAGGTGCAGTGGGTACTCTGAAAAACATTGCTATCATTATTGGTTAATAATATTTTGATAATGGTTTTTAAATAATTGAAAATTTATGGGCTCTTGGGATGTGGACAATGGCTGATATTTAAATGAACTCAATCCCACTTTCATTCCCTTAGATTTAATAACAGCCGGCCGCTGTGGCCGAGCGGTTCTGGGCGCTTCAGTCCAGAACCGCGCGACTGCTACGGTCGCATGTTCGAATCCTGCTTTGGGCATGGATGTGTGTGATGTCATTAGGTTAGTTAGGTTTAAGTAGTTCTAAGTTCTAGGGGACTGATGACCACAGATGTTAAGTCCCATAGTGCGCAGAGCCATTTGAACCATTTTGAACTTAATAACATTTAATGAAACTTCAAAAATACTCAAGCTTCCTCTGAAATCATGTAACTATAATCCAAGAATTACAAAAATTGAGCTTACAAAAATTGAGCGCCACATATAAAATCTCTCCTTAAATACACTTCCAAACTCTAATTCTTAAATCCATTTCTCTCTCAATGATCTATAAATCCTAAGAATGAAAGGATTCCTGACCTGGATGCCCGACGAACCAAGAATGCTGCATTATTAAACCGTTGCTGCAAATAAAAACAAACCTTATGATCACTTGTAATCCATTCTTCACCAATTTTTTTTCCTCTTCGGCATAAGTTTCTATTGACTCATAATATAATTCCAAAGCCGGCCGCCCTGACCGAGCGGTTCTAGGCGCTACAGTCTGGAACCGCACTGCTGCTACCGTCGCAAGTTCGAATCCTGCCTCTGGCACGGATGTGTGTGATGTCCTTAGGTTAGTTAGGTTTAAGTAGTTCAAAGTCAAGGGGACTGATGACCTCAGATGTTAAGTCCCATAGTGCTTAGAGCTATTTGAACCATTTTATAATTCGAAAACTCGACTGTCCCCATCCAACACCAAAGCTCAATTGAGTGTCTCCTCTCCTCTCTCGCGATTACCAAATAAATGTAGCGTGCATCTTCACAGAACAAAGATCATCACTGACTCATCTCTGTGCGGCGCAGCATCCCTGTCGAGGCTGCGCGCGCATGTCAAATGGTTCAAATGGCTCTGAGCATTATGGGACTTAATATCTGAGGTCATCAGTCCTCTAGACTTAGAACTACTTAAACCTAACTAACCTAAGGACATCACACACATCCATGCCCGGGGCAGGATTCGAACCTGCGACCGTAGCAGCAACGCGCGCGCATATCTAAGCAATTCAAACGTTACGAGCGCGATTTCAGACACCCAAAAACAAGAAAAAATTCTACAAAAATTAACACTCACTCGTTTCAAAGGGACCAAGAGAGTCCGACAATATTCGACAGTATACGACTGACGAACGTGGGTCGGCACTGTGCAGCCAAAGAGTGTGTTACTGCTGCACCGTATTCTCAGCGTTTGTTGCGGTGGATGGTCATCGCGCAAATATACGCTATCGAAGAAAACGCTCAGACGGAAATGTTTAATAAATAACGTAGCTCGTTTCTGTCGAGAAGTGGGAAATTTTACTAATACCGTTAGAAAGAGCTATGGAGAGAACAGCGGCCGCAGTAGGAAAGAGTGTAAGGACAGTGCGTAATGTTATGAACGACGTTAAGAACGCCAGACAGAGTGGTCAGAAAATTGTGATCCCAAGGAAGAAGAGAATTGGGAGGAAAACCGTCTCGACGAGTTGATTAAGCGTTAGGTGAAAAGAAAGTTCGCGACGTTAAAAGAGAAACATCCACACTTCGAAAGCATTACAGCTGGGCGAAGGAGGGTACAAAAATTATTTTCACAGGGAAACGAATCAATTTCTGGAAAAGTTTGAAGGATATGTTATGTTTTAAAAAACTTGGGTATAGAAGAATATTTTTGGTTGAGAGGGAGGACACTGTAGAACGGCATGCACGCTTTCTTAACACGATGAGCGAAAACGAGAAAGGTGCGAAGAAACCCGTCGTTCATACTGAAGGAACATGGGCATATCCGCACTATACCAGTAGTTGTCAAATATTTTTACTCAGTAGCCAATAGTGACTTTCCGGAGCAGCACCAAGGGCTGCGTATCTGCTAATCTTATTATAAATTGGTAACCTTCATAAATTAGTATACTATGAGCCCTCAGCAGACCAGCTGCAGTAAGGGTGCCATAATTTGGCACCATTCGAAACACTTTGTATCGACTGTTCTCTGTTTCGCATTGGTGCTACCTCACCAATGGTGTTGGATAATATGGGTATTATTATAAAATACGGCTAAGAACCGCGGACCGCATGAACACAGGATTTGATCCGCATCTGCCCGCGAGTCACAATTAGACGATCACTTATACTGTTAATAAATATTGGCAGCGTAGTGATGTATCATGCCTGCAGAAGAAAGAAAGTTCTGAACAGAGCAGTAGTGGTTCATGCGGGGGAAGAAACAGAGTACATTTAGGTTCAGAGCTCACCTATGTTTCGAGATCTGCATCGGAAGGTGATCACAACGAGAAAATTATATAAAATGTTTGCAAGAACGCCTAATACTGAATATTAACTATTTGATTATAAAACAAATTTTATTTATCCACACGTGACTGGAAAATGATGTGTTAATAGCAAATGCAGGCTCATGTTTCTTCGCATATCTTAGTTACTAGATTGTACGTTTTCCTGTAGAATAATGTCTTAGTAGTGAATTTATTTTTATCTGCTACACGTCCAGCTCAAGTTAGTACAGCGTAAAACAACAGTTTTATTTTAATTTCGTACGCTTCTCTGTAGAACAAAGTATTAATAGCAAACATATGACACGTTCGCTTCAGTTATTAGATCGTAACACAAAAGTTCTTTTCATTTTAAATTTCCTACTCTTTTCTGTAGAAGAATATATTAAAAACAAATGTACCATTGCCTCCTACACGCACAGCTGCATTATTCTACCGTAAAACAACAGTTTCATTTTCCTAGTGTTCATTTCCACTGTTTTTCTGCAAATGAATGTGTTAACAGAATGTCTATCTGTTTTCTCTGCTGCACGCGTATCAAGTACAGTTCGGGAACCGAGATACACTTTGTTTGAGCGCAGTTACACCGCTCGTGCGTCATTTGCAACAACCGATAACGCCAACTGTACGCAGCGCGCTCAGCTAAAACGGCAATTGTAAAGTGGACGGGTTAGACAGGCACTCTAGCTAGGCATTTCCCCACGGGACTGATGGGGGCGAAAGTAAGACCATACTGTACGGCCACATTTTGCCGGAATAGCAATGCCGTCAGCATTGCTGCAGTGTGTCTGCAATACACGACAATCTGGCGGTATGGCAGAACAATATAGCCAATGTAGCAGGTAGCCACCTCCGTAGTGCCCGGACATAGAATATTTCGTGTGGCAGCGCAATATCTGTCTCATTCTATCTGTAAATGCTTCCCTCTCGCTCTCATGTTTGTTTTCTGCTTCTCTCAGCAACAGTGATACAGTCACCTGTCTGAATGAAAATAGTATCGTTTCGCTTTTGGTGCGATTTTGTTGTGTACAGCAATGGAGAAGTGGACATTCGAGAAAACTGTGAATTTTATGAAAGCGATACATTTACGTCCAGAGTTATGGGCAATCGAAAATAATATGTATAAAGGCCACAACCAGGAAAAAAAAACCGGTGGCGGGCTGTTACAGATGAGATCGGAATCGCACTTTATTTTGTTGTGAGCTTCATCAAGTGTGTTTCCTGGTGCTTATGATCAAACAGAAAATATAAAAAAAAATTGTTCTCATATTGCAAACTTACCTTAATGAAATCCTTCAGTCTTGTGGTAAAGCATTTCACACTTCTGGTACATTGACGAATTCTTCGCTGTAACAGAGGTACAGTTAACTCCTGTACGAATCCCCAGTAGCTAGAAACCGAAAGCTGATCGCCAATCGGATCATGTACACTCTCTCAACTGGCTGGCTCTGAGCACTATGCGACTTAACATCTGAGGTCATCAGTCCCCTAGACTTAGAACTACTTAAACCTAACCAACCTAAGGACATCACACACATCCATGCCCGAGGCTGGATTCGTACCTGCGACCGTAGCAGCAGCGTGGTTCCTGACTGAACCGCCTAGTGCTCAGTCTCGATGTCGTCGCGACGTTGAAAATCCCAACATTTCTCCTTCCTTCCTTCCAGGAGTAGAGCTAAGACACGAGAGAGCCAGACGCAGACGGCTGGAGCAGGAGCAATACATATTAGGGTAATTATGACGTATCCCTCTGCATTCACTTGTCCTCTCTCCCACGCTTCTTATTGGTTATTCAAAGAATGATGGGCTATTCTGCGTCTTTTTTACATGAAATTAACTGCTCTTGGACTTTGGTCCATCAAATCGCCACTCATGTGACAGTGTGAGTAGTTGGATAGAACGTCTTGGTAATGAATGTGAAATATTAACGATACACAAAGGCAATAAAAATTATTAATTTGTTGGGGTCCATACTGCGACTGACAACTGGGGTGCAACGAATAAGCTTTCTAAACACGTCGTCAAGGAAAAGTTAAAGCGAAATTACAATTAAATCACTACGCTTAGCTGCAAACAGGCGTTGATATACGTCAAAGGGGACAGGTGAAAATGGGTGCCCCGACCGGGACTCGAACGCGGGATCTCCTGCTTACATGGCAGACGCTCTATCCATCTTGTTTTTTTTTCTTTTTCATTTTGTTCGTTGTGTTTTGTCGGTGCGGACGTCACATGACGACCATTCAAGTTCGTTTGTTGCTCCTTCCAGTCAGTTTTCTTATTACAGAGGCCAAACAGCTCTCTGACCGAACAGGCTGAGCTACGGTGCCGTCTTTTTTTTTTTCGGACATATCCGAAAGAAAAGATACCATCTTCATACCTATATAGTTAAGGCTCACCGGCCATTTCACCATCTTCTTCTGTGCGGATGCACAAACAGTGCCCGAACTCTTACGGGAATTGGCAAAAAGCCGCGAGTAATGAATATAATGGGCAGGGGCACTATGAATATAGTGCAGGACAATAAGTTGAGAATATGGGTCTCACGGGAGGCGTGCCAGAGATAAGTCCCTGCAATCGCACTATCCTGTGTGTCCTCGGTGCCTCAGATGGATGCCGGCACGGTAGCTCAGCGTGTTCGGTCAGAGTGCTGGTTGGTCTCTGTAATAAAAAAACTGAATGAAAGGATCAATAACGAATTTCCACGGATGTCAGGTGACGTCCGCTTCTATCAAATACAACGAACAACGGTGTACAAAATAAAAAAAAAAGAGGATGGATAGAGCGTCTGCCATGTAAGCAGGGGATCCCGGGTTCGAGTCCTGGTCGGAGCACACATTTTTGCCTGTCCCCGTTGGCGTATATCAACGCCTGTAAGCCGCTAAACGTAGTGGTTTAATTGTAATTTCATTCTAAAAAGCAATGGGCTGCAAGGTCACCGATGGTATCTGTTCTTTCGGACATGTCCGAAAGAACAGACACCATTTTCATATATAAGAATTAAAGTGTAGTGACTCGATACATTGTGTTTATTTACATTTTAAACAGGTCATGTATACAGCCTACCAAACATGATTATGTGTAACATAAGGAGCGTTTCAGGAAGAATAGTAGATATTTTAGGGTGTGACACTACAGAACAATTTGAATAAACCATTCTATAGACATGATCATTTTCTATTGACAACACAGATACAGGTGGTTACAGTTTTGTGAGTTGGCACTGCAGTTGCTATAGATTTATTAATCGATTGTCGTGTTTGTTTTGAAGTTCAAGTTATCAAGCTGTTCTTGAGTTTACGTAACTGAATTCAGCAATTTTTGTTATTATTTACTGTCCAATTTTACTGTACTGACTAAGCACGTCGCGCTTGTTTACAGATGCTGAGTCTGCCTGTATGGTATTTTAGTGCAGGTCACGTAGTGGAAACGCTTCTGCTACTTGTATAGGACACGGTAGACGATTTCCTAAATGAAGAGTATCAGAGTCAAGAGTGTTTACTTTTGTTTTCATTAAACTAGGTGGTACCACTGCAGCTTCCAGCAGTCGTAATTCATTTTAACGTGCATATGGACAAAGTGAAGGTGAAGCAGAAGACACTATTCAGCTGGTATAATGCAGTCCTTCAACAAGTACACCGACAATCGGGGACACACATCGGTGTTCCTCATACAGCAATATGATGGTCACTGCGTACGCAAGGCCTCTGTCGTTATCATTTACAGTTGATTCAAGTCGTTCTAGAAAGAGATGCAGGTAGCCGATTGGCTAGTTGCAAATAGCCGAGTAGTCCCATTAATACTGTGTACTGCTAATGCTGCTTCCAGTCTTGACTGTATCAGTAACACTCGTAAATCACAACAATATTACGACGAAAAACCAAATGCTATTGTGGAGAGACATATTCAAAAACGCTTCTCTGTGTATGTATTGTGTAGTATCACAGACAATCAGCTGGTTGCGCCTGTAGCGTTGTCGCGCCGCGTTATTTAGCCTTTCTTGAAAGCGAGCTTCCAGCATTATTTAAAGGGTTCCTTTGGCTACAAGGATGGGTGTATTCTTCCAGCATGACAGAGTCCCTGCAAATTCTAGTCGAGAGATGACACATCAACATTCCCCGGAACATGAATCG
The DNA here is from genome assembly GCF_023898315.1 of Schistocerca nitens. Classification (NCBI taxonomy): domain Eukaryota; kingdom Metazoa; phylum Arthropoda; class Insecta; order Orthoptera; family Acrididae; genus Schistocerca; species Schistocerca nitens. The sequence continues at coordinate 978,279,672 of NC_064615.1, read as the reverse complement.
GCAGAAATGGCTACGATTGTTGGAAATCAAGGTCTTTGAACCTTACTAGCCCTCTCAGCTTCTTGCCTGTGGGGATGGTTGAAAGGCGAAGTCTGTAAATAAAAAGCAAGCACATGGGGTGAATTAACGTTAGGATAATGGTCAGTGCCGCCCCCATAGAAGAACGTCAAAATGACCCCAGAAGAGTTACAATTGCTTTTGTCAAGTTAATTCGAAAGTGCGTTGCTGTAGGCTGTGAAATGTATGAAAATCCACTTCGAACTTAATCATTTGCATTTGCTTAACGTATTCTGTAAGTATTTGTTAGCAAAAACAGACATAATGTCTGAAGGGATACCGCAATCACTGGTTATACAATGACACTTGAAGTCCGTCTTGATTGCAAAAATGTTTATTCACATGCCCGGTTTCGGTTCCTCTACAACCATCTTCAGATCTGAAATGACAAAGATACTAATTTACTATTTCACAAATGCAAACCTATCCTCCTATCCAATCAACATCAAATGTACCAGAAAGTACTTGCAATTTCGGTTACACGAGTAACCCGTCCACACACAGCAACCTTCACATGCTGCGTCACATTAAATTGGTTGGCAGAATGCACGTCACTTGTATTAATTCTGCCAACCAATTTAATGTCATTTCAGATCTGAAGATGGTTCTAGAAGAACCGAAACCGGTCATGTAAATAAACATTTTTGCAATCAAGACGGATTTTAAGAATAATAGTATTTGTTAGGGTTACATTCTAACATCTGTGCCTCAGTAATCAGAATATTGGACACAAGGCATATGAATGTTTTCTTGGAATTAGTCCCACACTTCCTAAAATATTCACTACTACTCCTAAATCACATTGTATATGTAGGGTGTCCACACATTCTCTTCACAAATTTAAAAAAATTATTACACCGATAAATGAAAAAAAATGAAAAGAGATATGTCTGAAATTTTTTATAACATTAAGGTGCCAACCAACCAAATCTGATCCAAATATTGCGCCTAATGCGCGCACAGCACGTACAACAACGGTAACAGAAAACATTGTTGGCAAGTGAAGTTATTTTTGACTGCTGGCTACAGATAAACCAGATGTCGCTTCACGACTATAGAGGCTTCACAGTTGCAGGTGCAGCCACACGAAAGAACAGGCATAATCAAGTGCCAGGAAGAGTAGAAAACTGCCAAGTGTAAGGATATAAGATCGTCTCGACTAGCCTGACCGGCCGTTTCTGGTGAGATCTGGGAATTTTTTATTTTGCTGCAGTATGATTGCTGGGATTTGTGCAGCGACACGAAACTTCTCACGCCACCATTAGTGAGTCAGACGACAAAATGGCAGAGAAGGAAGCTGCCGCTGTCCTAGCGTGGGAATAGAGTCACTGCACAATATTACTAAACAGAGGGGAACTACTGGATCGTCGTACGGAAGAAACTTAGTTACATTATCTATACATATTACTAAATCAAAGTCCCTCGTCGTTCAGATTTGCCTTCATGTGAAGGCTAATCTCAGGAACTACTGGAGCGATTCTGATACAGTTTTCGCTAATAGACAGACTGATTCAGAAGGAAGGTTTGTGTGTGTAATTTATGACCGCTACATCAGACAAGTTGTCCAGTCGTAGATACTTACTGCTGTCCTTGAGAAGGCGAGGCAGGCCACTTACTGACGGGAGAACTAGATGGTAAAGCTGCTCGATCCTAAACAAGATATTATAAATGTTTATATTAATTACTCGTATATCATATTAAATAATGCAATGCAGTATCGATGACTTCCACATACCATTGGCAGTTACCGACCGTATGCGATTGGTCGGTTCTTGCAGCGACCGTTCTTCAGTTACAGTTCACTGAAGTTAACAGGCGGTTAATTTCGGTCCGTAATGACCATCTTCAGGCATATGCTCTTACTTTCAGTTTCAGGTTATAAGCTCGTCTGACTTTTTCAGAAGCCTGGCTTGGCTCTAACTTCATGAAATGCGACAGAGTCGCAGTGGATTCAGAGAGACCCAGGAACAAATAATATTGTCTCTTTATTTCCAGTCACTGATCACAGTGCAGAGGTCTGAATATGGTCACTGTGGACCGAAACGAATTATTTGTTAAAGTTTTGTGATTAGCAATTGGATTAAAATGACAATACTTTTTAGTCCTGGACCACTGTGACTCCACTGCGATTGTACTGCAACTCGGGAGTAAATTTAACTTACAAGGGAACCTCCCCATCGCACCCCCCTCAGATTTAGTTATAAGTTGGAACAGTGGATAGGCCTTGAAAAACTGAACACAGATCAATAGAGAAGTTGTGTGGAACTATGAAAAAAATAAGCAAAATATACAAACTGAGTAGTCCATGGCAAGATAGGCACCATCTAGAACAGTCTGAGCTCAGGAGCGCCGTGGTCCCGTGGTTAGCGTGAGCAGCTGCGGAACGAGAGGTCCTTCGTTCAAATCTTCCCTCGAGTGAAAAGTTTAATTTTTTATTTTCAGACAATTATTATCTGACAAACTCTTATGTTTTTATCACTTTTTTTGGAGTGATTACAACATCCACAAGAAAACCTAAATCGGGCAAAGTAGAAGAATCTTTTTACCCATTCGCCAAGTGTACAAGTTAGGTGGATCGACAACATATTCCTGTCATGTGACGCTCATGCCGTCACCAGTGTCGTATAGAATATATCAGACGTGTTTACCTGTGGAGGAATCGGTTGACCTATGACCTTGCGATCAAATGTTTTCGGTTCCCATTGGAGAGACACGTCCTTTCGTCTACTAATCGCACGGTTTTGTGGTGCGGTCGCAAAACACAGACACTAAACTTATTACAGTGAACAGAGACGTCAATGAACGAAAGGACAGATAATAATTATCTGAAAATAAAAAAGTAAACCTTTCACTCAAGGGAAGACTTGAACTAATGACCTTTTGTTCCGTAGCTGCTCACGCTAACCACGGGACCACTGCGCTTCTGAAGTCACACAATTCTTGATGTTGCATATCTTGCGCATGGACTACTCAGTTTGTATATTTAGCTTATTTATTTCATAGTTCCACACAACTTCTTCCTATTTTCTCGATTGATCTGTGTTCAGTTTTTCAAGGCCTATCCACTGTGCCAAGTTATAACTAAATCTGAGGGGGGTGCGATGGGGAGGTTCCCTTGTTAGTAACAGTAGCAGTAGCCATATCTAAGTTCGAGGCGCTAAACTCCTTAAATTTTAAGCATATTAATTCGATATGTTGTCAGTGCTCGAAAGATTGTGCAACACAATGCAAAAGAATACGAAGCATATTTAAGAGCCTAAGTTTATTAAGGCTCCTTATCTCTGCGTAGCTACTGGAACCCACATCCACCGAAACCTGCTTACTGTATTCGAGCCGAGGCCTCCCTCTACAATTTCTACCCTTCATTACCAAACAGATGATTCCTTTTTGCTACAGGAGGTATCCTGTCAACATATCCCTTCTTTTACACAGGTCGTGACTTATGGATTAAATTTCTGTTTCCTCATTTAAGTTATTCTATCAACTCAACTAATATTCATCATTCTTCTACAACACCATCTTTCAGAAGCTTCGGTTCTCTGCCTCTCTGAACTGTTTATCGTCCACGTTTCACGTCCATAGGAGGCCACACAAATACTTGGGATTACAACTCGATAATTAATTCAGTTGGAAGGGCATACCGCAGAATTGCTGAAGCGCCTAAACGAGTCTCTATTTGCAGTGAGAATTATATCAAATACAGGGGATATAAATACAAAAAAACTTGCATACTTTGCTTACTTTCGTTCTATTATGTCATACGGGATCATGTTATGCGGCAACTCGTCAAACCCAGCAAAAGTTTTTACCGTGCAAAAGCGTGTACTAAGACTCATTTCTGGAGTAAATTCAAGAACATCATGTACAAACCTGTTCAGGGAACTTTGTGTTCTAAGCACTGTTTCTCATTATATTTATTCCTTAATGAAATTTTTTGCAAGCGATATATCTCTATTTCCAGTCAATAGCTCAATACCTAGTCTCAATACTAGGGATAAGAACAATCTACATAAAAACATAAAATCACATATCTTGGTCAAAAAGATGTTCGATACTCAGGAACACACATTTTCAGTAAATTGCCAGCAACTATTGAAAACTTGGTTTCAGATAAAGCACAGCTTGGATAGAGTTTGAAAGTTTTTTTGGTTGGCAGTTCATTCTACTCTACCGACGAATATCTTAACAGGTACTGTTAGACCAGCTTAAGTAAAAATGTCTGTTAGAATTCAGTTCTGACAGCACTTGGCCACTACAGTCAAGATTAGCTATTCTGTGTATGACAAATTTATTAAAAGTGCATAACTATGTTTCTTTCTACAGTGTATTAATTCTTTATTAGACGTTCCAGTTTGCTGTAATATATTCACCTGTTTTGACAATCTCCTGACAAATAATCGGGGTAGCTAGTATTATATTCAAATGTTTTATGTTTTTTTTATGTTCTGCTTTCTTATTTGTTCCACACCCACGAGAATCATCTCACTTTTGGATCTATGGAACGAAAACTAAATCTAATCTAAACTAAGAAAAGAAAAGAGTGGTTAAAATTTCAGTTTATATTCGATGTAATAGGGTTTCTCTTTTTCCTTGCTGCTGCCAGTCTGCATTCAATGCCCTCTACTTCGATCATCATTAGTTATTTGCTATCGAAATATCGAATCTCATCTACTACTTTTAGAGTCTCCTTTCCTAATTCTCTCAGCATAGCCTGATTTAATTCGACTGAATTCCATTACCCATGTTTTATTTATTACAGAGTTATCAGCAAACCTCGAAGTGATTATTTCTTCTCCCTGAACTTTAACACACTTTCCAAATTTCTCCCTGGTTTCCTTTACTGTTTGCTCAACGTACAAATTGAATAACATCGGGAATAGGCTACAAACCTGTATCACTCCCTTCTCAATCACTGTTTCCCTTTCATTTCCTTCGACAGTTATTACTGCAGTCTGGTTTCTGTACAAGTTATGACTAATCTTTAGCTCCATGTATTTTATCCCTGCTATCAACCAGAATTCGAAGAGAGTAGTCCAGTCAATATTGTCAAAAACCTCTTGTAAATCTACAGATCATATAAATGTAGGGTTGTCCTTGTTTAACGTGCCTTCTAAGATACATCGTATTTGTAGCATTGCCTCGCGTGTTCTTACATTTCCCTGGAACCCAAGCTGATCTTGTTCGAGATCGGCACCTACCTCTTTTTCTATCTTCCATAAATAATTAATATCATTATTTTACAAGCAAGAGTTATTATACTGATGGTTCAGTAGTATGCACAGAGGTCAGCACGTGTAATTTTTTGAAATGAAATTATTACATCCTTCTCGAAGTCTGAGTACAGGAGTGCTGTAGTGGCGTCAGAGACGGCAGAGGGACTAGATCCGAGAAATTATCGGCAGTTATGTTGATAGCAAACTAGAGATAAGAAGCAAGGTAATGAGAGGGAGATTGGGACTGTCGGGATACGAGAGACGTATTTACGAAGTATATCCTAATATCGAAAACATGTTACTGATGAGTGATATCAATCCATCAGGAAAATTGATTCACTTTATGTGTGGCCACGGATCGTAACTAACGTACCTGAAAAAGATTAAAAAAGAAAAATTAATACTGTATATGTCATTTTGAACAGTTGGAGTTGCCAGAGCGCATCGTCATAGAGTGTTCAAGATATGTGTATGTAACAGCGGAAGAACGGTATACGACTGAAATGGAATACTGTGCTGTGCGTAGAACAAAATAAATCGGAGGTTGTCGTTACACAGGATAGAAATGTATCTATCGGGGAGACATGGGAACTTAAGCAATGGTATCCAGAGGAGGTCACAGGAAGAACATGGAGAGAGAAGAAGACAGGAGATGGTAAGGAGAGGTAGAAGTGCTGCTGAAGATCAAGGAAGCAAAGAGAGATCACACGATATAGCGGAACACTAAGACGAAAACGACAATAATAGAAGGTTTTGAGTTTGTATATACGATGTTATAGGAACGAAACAGATAATAGAAGGAATCTGTTGAAGCGTGCCAGGGATGTGAATAAACGGGAAGTATTCCTCTCCGTTGACAGTCCTTGCATGCCCCAAGAAGCAGTCTTACGTTCAGCAAACTGTAAAAGTTACTGGAGAAGAGATTTTTAGGAAGCATCACATTGAGGATGCAGCGAGTAGGAGATGTGGAGGACGTAATGCCCTTACACGTTTAGTCCAGATCTAAATGTCACCTGTGCCGATATTACGACGTGGTGCTCAGATAGTGGATAAGAAAATTTTTGGGTTAATGGTTAGGATAGAAAACCCAACTATAATAGCAGTAATAGACATAAATAGTACGCGAAAGTCGGACAGTGCAGAATGTTTTATGTTGGTTATTAGATTATTAGATAGTGTAGATTAGGAAAAATAGCCCGTCAGAAACTAGTGACAAACGATGCGGTTAGCTGCAACAATTCAAATATAATTGCTCCGGACGTATGCATCGGTCTGCTGAAACCAGGATGCATTACACATACGAAGTTCAATAAGTAACTATAAATCATATAGTTTTAAATTAACGTACAACTGAAATAAAAACTGCATTTTAGTAAATCAAAAGACGAAGCATCACAAGATGGTATGAAACCAGGCTGCCTCTGCGCAAGTAAATGACCAGCACTGAATCATAAGTCAGACAAATTAGAACTGTTAGGGAAATGATGGATGAGGAAAATTTTAAGGCCAATAACAAGCAAAGAAGCCTGGCACTTCATAATTTTTGATGAAATATATAAAATACGGAGAAAAATAATATAAACAATGATGAAAGGAAGAGTTTTATTCAGTATGAATGACAATAGACTAACATAACAGCTCTTCATGTAATTTTGCTAAAAGACGTTAACATGAAGCTGATTCAGAAAAGTTAAACGAATTGGAAATACACAACATAAATCCAGAAGAAGTTCCAGAAAATGATACACTGATGAAAAAAAATAAAATAAAAAAACGTTACGACACAACTCACCGTTGGATACAGCGCCCTCTGTTGCAGGGACTTAATGTTGTAAAGAAAGTATATTTGGGGAGCAGGAGCGAATGGGAAATCATTCCAGCGACGATACGAGCCGCAGTATCCACAGAAGTAAGCACTTTGGCAAAGGGCAGATTTTTACGGTCTAGCAACTGGAAAGGAGCGCCTTGGAAACGGTGAACCTGTCGGCTGTTCGCGTGCTACTATCGTGAGCATCTATAGAATATGGTTGAACGACGGTGAACTCTTGAGGAGACGACAACGTGTTGCACGTTCATGCATCATGAAACGTATAGACGTAATGGCATGCCGCATCTGTAAAACAGGACAGGCAGAGATCTGAGGCATATTCGACGATAGAATACAATGCTGCTGTAGGCAAAAGTGTTTCGGAGCCAACCGTTCAGCGCATACTGTTGAACATGGGGCTCACCAGCAGATGACATTTACGTTTTCCCATGTTAACCCTATGACTTATTTACTTAATTACTTACTTACTTAATTACGACTGCAGTGGGCAGGGATCATCATGAATGGACTGTGGATCAATGGGAACATGTCGCTTTGTCAGATGAATTGCGTTTCTTGTTACACCAATTCGACCATCGTGACTGGGTTCGTCGTCATCCTGGCGAACGTCTGCTCGAATCGTGGACCTTGCCATGGGCGCAGACCAGTGGAGGCAGTATTGTGCTATGGCCGACGCTAACCTAGGCTTCCATGGGAACTATGCTAGTAATCGAAGACAGCATGTTATGCGAGGACCACGTGAACGTTATTGCGAGGCACCTGATTCCCTTCATGCTTAATGTCTTCCCCGACGGCGGTGGAATCTCCCAGCAAAATATCTGTCCATCTCACTAGACCAGATCGGTGTTACAGGGTTTGAGCAGCATGATAATCAAGTCAGGTTGTTGTCGTGACCACAAAATTTGACGGATCTGAACCCGACGGAATACATCTGGGACGCTACTGGGTGTAGACATCTGGTGCCATTTGTCTCCGGGAACCTACCAAGGGCCTGTCGAATCCGTGTCACGCACAATTTTTCTGTATTCCATTCCAAAGCAAGACCGAGACGCTATTAAACTGGTGGTCATAATGTCTTGGCTCATCCGAGAACTTTCAGAAGGATAGTGTTAAAAACACAAGGATTTCTATGTAAAAGTGGTAACAGGACATATGTGAAATGGTTTGAAGAAATGAATAAAGAGTTGTGGTGAAAAGATGAATGAATATAGCAAAGGGAAGATCAATTTGAAAGGAACTGAAATTGTTTTGTAGTCCTTAGTTGGCTAAAACGGAAGGGAAAAAGTTAACGCCTGCCTGTTCTGATTTAGGTTCCCCGACGTTTTCCAAAATTACGTTATCAAGCTCTGGGCCATTTTTATCGTCAATCTTTATGCGTCTCTAATGACATCGAAGTCGATTGGTCGCTAAAGTTAGATCTTCGTGCATTTCAAGCTGATGATATTTCCGCGAGTACTATCTCCATTAGGTTGTGTCTTTTCTCTAGTCCATCGAAGCGGAAAAAGACGTCATAAGCCAGGATGTTGCTATACACAGCACGCTTCGCTACAATTGCGCCAACATTGGCTCAAGCCTATAGCAAAAGCTTCCCAGTCGCCAACTGACGACACAACCGAATGGTCGCATAGGGAAGTAGGATATCCTAGAACTACACTTGTTCTAAGCCACTGTCGATGGCCTTTCGGGCACCACGTTAGACACTCGCCTTGGCAGCCCATCTAAATGAAGTGCAAATATTTTTGTTAAATGCACGGTTTCGAACTTTTACCTTCAACTGCAGATAAATTCTACGTGTTCGGTATTACACTTGTGTTGAGTATTTAATAATCTCAAACTAAGTGTTTGTTACCTATGACTACGTTTATTACCTGTGGTTATGGTAAGATATAGACATTAATTAATATTACCAGCGGAAGAGCTCTAAGGAGTTGTTAACATATAGCCAGTAAGGAATGCAGTTGATTTCTGTGTGCACATGCTTATGCTTTAATCTGAACAGGCGCATCTGAAAGATGAGGCTACAATCCTCGAAAGCGATTATACCAGGTGTACCAGTATGAAATGAGCGTTTTTTTTGTGAAAATGAAACACTAATTTTTAATTGAAAAGTAAAAACATTTTATTCAAAGTACTGACCATTGCTTTCTATACATTTTGACCACCTTTCTGGTAATTTGTGGACACCACGCCAATAGAAATGTTCGTCTTTTGAAGCAAACCAATCAGACACTCAATTTTCGACTTCTTTGTAGGAATCGAAGTGTTCCTCAGCCAATGTGTGTCCCATTGATGAAAACAAATGGTAGTCGGAAGGGGCCAAGTCTGGTGAATACGGCGGATGGGGTAGCAGCTCCCAGCCAAGTGTTTTGATTGTATCCTGAACCAGTTTTGCATTGTGTGCAGGCGCATTGTCATCTAAAAAAATTACTTTTCCATGTTTTCTGGCCGATTCTGGTCTTTTTTCGATCAATGCATAGATCAAATTGATCATTTGTTGTCTGTAGCGATTAGTATTCACAGTTTCACCGGGTTTTAGAAGCTCATGATACACCACACCTTTCTGATCCCACCAAACAAAGAGCATTGTCTTCTTGCCGAATCGATCTGGTTTTGCAGTCGATGTTGATGGTTGCCCCGGATTAACCCATGATTTTTCCCGTTTAGGATTCTTAAAATAAATCCATTTTTCATCGCCAGTAACAATTCGATGCAAAATTGATTTTCTTTCATGTCTTTGAAGCAAAATTTGACAAATGGTTTTTCGGTTTTCCATCTGTGTCTCATTCAATTCATGTGGCACCCATTTTACACACTTTTGGATCTTTCCCATAGCTTTCAAACGGCCAGAAATCGTTTGTTGTGCAACATTCAGCATTGCTGCCATTTGATTCTGACTCAAAGTATCATCTTCATCCAATATTGCTTGCAATTCGGCGTCTTCGAACTTCTTTGGTGGTCTTCCACGTTCTTCATTTCTTACATCAAAATCATTATTTCTGAACCATTGAAACCATCTTTTGCATGTTGCTTCTAATAGAGCATGATCACCATATGCCTCGACAAGCATTCGATGCGACTCTGCAGCACTTTTTTTCAAATGAAAACAAAAAACTAATGCTTTCCGCAAATCACCGCTTTCTGGTACAAAATTTGACATTGTTAACACGATGAAAACATATGATGTTGTTTGTTCCATGACTTGATGTATACTAAATATCTTTGACAGATGTCATACCAACCAAACAAAAAAAAATTAAGGCTCGTTCACGACAAATGTTCCCTATCGACACATTTGTATCTTAACGCTCATTTCATACCGGCACACCTGGTATTGCAATAAAATAGATCACTTATTTGTTCTCTGAAGCAAATTCGTTATTCCTAACTTTTCCGTCAGCAGCAACATTATTAGAAACGAAGCACACGTTTAGATTCGGGAAGGATTGGAAAGGAAATCAGCTTCTTCTTTTCAAGGAAAACATCTCGGCGTTCACCTAAAGAGGTTTAGGGAAACTCTGGAAACATGTAATTTCGAGTGTGGACTCGGGGAATTGAGGCGCTATACTTCGGAATGAAAAAGAAAACTGAGGGTTTGTTAGATGACGATCATTTTGGATTTAGGAAAGGTAAAGACACCAGAGAGGCAGTTCTGACTTTCGGTTGGCAATGGAAGTAAGAGTGACGAAAAATCAAGACACGTTCACAGGATTTTTGACCTGAAAAAAGCCGATGTAAAATGGTGCAAGATGTTCCAAATTCTGGGGAAAATAGGGGTAAGGTATAGGGAAAGACGGGTAACGTACAATGTGTGCAAGAACGAATCGAGGATGATTAGACTGGAAGACCAAGAACGAAGTTCTCGAATTAAATAGGGTCTAAGGCAGGGACACAATCTTTCGCCCCTACTGTTCAGTCTACACATCGAAGAAGCAATGACGGAAATAAAATAAAGGCTCAAGAATGGGATTAAAATTCAACGAGAGAGGATGTCAATGATAAGATTCACTGATGACATTCCTAACCTTAATGAAAGTGAAGAAGAATTACAGGATATGTTGAATGGAATGAACTATCTAATGAGTATAGGGCACAGACCGAGATTAAACCGGAAAAGAGGGAAGTAATGAGAATTGGCAGAAATGAGAATAGCGAGAAACTTAACATTAGAGTTGGGGATCACGAAGTAGACGAAGTTAAGGAATTCTGCTACCTAGACAGAAAAATAATTCATGATGGACAGAGCAGGGAGGAAACGAGAAGCAGACTAGCACTGGCGAAAAGGACATTGCTGGGCAGGATAAGTCTCCTAGTATCAAACATATGACTCACTTTGATGAAGGAATTTCTGAGAATGTAGCACAGCATTATACCGAAGTGAAACATGGACTGTGGGAAAACCGGAGCAGAAGAGAATCGAAGTATTTGGGATGTGGTGCTACACACGAATGTTGATAAGGTAAGGAATGAGGAGGTTGAAATGGTTCAAATGTCTCTGAGCACTATGGGACTTAACATCTGAGGTCATTAGTCCCCTAGAACTTAGAACTACTTAAACCTAACTAACCTAAGGACATCACACACATCCATTTCCGAGGCAGGATTCGAACCTGCGACCGTAGCAGTCGCTCGGTTCGAATGAGGAGGTTTCGCGCAGAACCGGAGAGGAAAGGAATATGTGGAAAACACTGGTAAGGAGAAGGGACAGGATGACAGGACACTTGTTAAGACATCAGGGAATAACTTCCATAGTTCTAGAGGGAGCTGTAGGGGGGAACTGTAGAGGAAGACGGAGCTTGGAATACATCCAGCCAATACTTGAGAACGTAAGTTTCAAGTGTTATTCTGAGATGAAAAGGTTGGCATAGGAGAGAAGAGGAATTCTTTGTGGACCTCATCAAACCAGTCGGAAAAGTGATGACTCAGAAAAAAAAATCTTCGAAATGCGGGTCCATGGTTTAAACACTGCGCCACCTCACTCTCTTTCTGAGAAATCAGAAATCATATTACAGCAGGATGGTCGGACGATCACTTGAACAACGCTCACCTAAAGCCTGCACTACAGACCACCTTGGTCGTTAACTCAGAAATCTGCTCACTCTTCCAATCTGCTGTATGATCATGTCAATTTTTTTTCTACAAAAGACACTGCTTCTCTTCCCCAGACACATTGTACCATGTATTAGAGCTACTTTGAGCTCTTTTCGCGTTTGTAGCGCTGGAAGAATTGTTGCTTAAAATGCCACTTTAATTAGTCGAACTCGTCTTTGCGATCCCTACGGGAGCGATACGTAAGGGCTTGTAGCACATTTCTAGGTTCCTCACTTGATACGGGTTCTTGAATAAGTAGGGTTTCTTGGGATAGCTGGCGCCTATCTTCAGTCGTCTGCCAGTACCAATTTTGCGCCAACTCCCTCATGCTGTCCCACGGGTCAAAGAAATCAGTGACCATGCTACCATTCTTTGTACAATTCAACATTCCCTATTAGTTCTATCTGGTACAGGATCCACTCACGTAAACAAAACCATTCTAGGATAGATCGCACGAATGTTTTATAAGAAATCTCCTTTGTAGACTGCAATTTCCTAGTATTCTGCCAATGAACCGAAGTCTGCCTCCTCTTTTACCGACGACGGAAGCAATGTGTTCATTGCATTTCATATCCCCCAGCACATTGTAACAGTCGGGTATTTGTAAGAGTTGATTGATTCCATTTGTCGCTCATTGGTACCGTAGCCGTAGGATGCTGCTTCTTTTAGTTTTCTGAACCGCACAGTTTTACATTTGTAAACATTTAAAGCAAATTGCCAACCTTTTGCACCACTTTGAAATCTTACGACGATCCAGCTGAATATTTGTGAACCTATCTTCAGTCTTAGGCATTTGGCGCTATCTTATTTTCTGAAAAGCGTCTTCACCCGAACTCAAGTTACACCTTTACGGAAAGGATAATCCCCTCGCTGACGTACACATGTGGGAAACTCTCACTTCCTTGAATCAGTAACGAAATTCTCCCATCGAGAGAATACCACTTAAATCTTCCCGCGAGAAGCTGCTTTTTCCGGCTTCCGTAGCAGGAAACGAAAACGTAACAATACGTGAAGAAGCGATTTGAAAGCGGAGACGTATATCTTCCAGATATACAGGGTGATTGAGACCATTTACTCAATCATACTTTGTCACAGCGACTGCGGTCTAATACGCGCTGTACCATGCAGCCACTGATACAATATGCATGGTTTGCTCCCTAGAGTTTGTATACGGTGGAAAAACTCACCCCGTATATGACACTGAAATGTAAATAACAAGTGCGTACACTACTTGAACCATAGTCGTATCGTACCATACCATAAAACAACTTTTGAAAGAAATTCTATCAAATACGGGACAGAAGTTTCAGTTGCTAGAACTGCTTGATTACGTAAAATGCCGAAACCAATGCCAGCACAGCACCCGATATACGTCTGCGTGTTATTACTAATATGGTAATAAACATTTTGGATACGAGGTCCTTCACCATTTGTATAAATTTCACGAACGATATTTCATTTTCAAAGAACACCACTCAGCTTCGTTTCAAAAATTGTGTGCAGCTTGTGTTCGGTATTCGCCCATCATTAGGATTATTAATTTATGAAACCGATGGGAACAACAGTCACAAAAACGGGACTTGACGAAACACGTCATTTACATCTGGTTTCGATTGTTTCATTACATGCGGCGCGATACGTAATAATCATTTTGAGACTCAGAACAAGGTATTGTTACTTATCCGTATTGTATAAAGCTGAAATATACGTTATCCTTGACGACGCTTTTAGTGCGCTAGTTAAAGCCTTCAGTGATAAAGAGGTTCTAAACTCTCAACTGGAAGAGTCCATAACAAGATCTGACGCAGGAGTTCGTCTTCTTCAGAACAAGCAGCGAAAGGTCGTATTAGAACACGGTCATTTGGACACCGTAAGGCACGAAGTGAACTCTTTTTCTTCTTGGATTCACACTGCACCCCCTTGCATTAATATAAGGGGAATACGTAGGAATATGGTATCGAACTAAAAATATCTATGCTTTACTCATGAAAAATATTGTAAAAAATATATTGTACTCATAAAAGAAACGAAATTAAAGTCTCGATACCTTGAGATAGGTATACTTAACTTCGGTAAATAATTGGGCTGCAACCTCTGCATCTCGGTTTGTAAAATCTATCTATAAAAGAGAAAGATAGCCGATTTTAAAAAGTTTTAAATACAAAAAAGTTTGCGTTAAATTAAATAATGCTTCTATTTTAATTACACATTACAATTTTGAAACATTTGGAACTTAAAATATGGAGCTACAGGCACGCAGAACCAACGTTTTATTCAGTTGTTTCGCTGCTAATCTTTTATGTGACTGTAATGACACAGTTTCTCCATTTGAAAATAAGCGGTCTGAGGGCACTGTTGTAGCTGAGGACTTAAAATTTTTAAAACAGATTTTGCACCTTACTTCATAACTATCCATTTTATCAGAAGGCTACCAAGCTTCACATCATGTAGGCGGCATTCTGTTTGCTGATTCAGTAGTTCTTGCACATAAACTGTTTTGAACAACAATCGGAACAAGTATTTAAATAAAAATCAGTTTTAGTATAACAGGTTTCTAAATCGGATTAAAAAGTATAAAATAATTTATCCCAGCCTCATACGGTTCCTTACCTAATAGAGATAGTCCTGAAAATTTGTGATCATGAATTTTTAATAGCTTTGAAACTACTAGTAAGATTTATAAAGAAAAACGTTTAGTGCACACAATAGATAGTAGTAAGGAGGTCCACCATTAATACATCAATTATATATTGCATGTGCCCCACGTTTTTCATTATAACTATTACAACAGTTTTCATATCTATTAAAAATTCACAATCACAGGTTTTCAGGACAGTCTATAAGGGGCTTGGAATCTGTATGGGGCTAGCAGAATTTTTTTATACTTTTTGGTCCAATTAATAGGTGTGACACTAAAAATATATTTTTATTTAAATAATTGCTTTCTGCTTTTTGGTCCTGTGTATGTGAAATTTTTCAATGAATTCATACGTTGTGGTGAAATTAGAACTGAAGCTTGTGTTAAATCTCAAGTTTATTTATGCCTGTCTTTACCTGAGTCAACTAATACAGGGCGTCACAGGAGGAATGGTCATTTTTGAGAATTTGAGAGGGAAGATCGTTCGAAGCATGGTCTTTAAGAACTATGGGCACTTGTTCATCCAAGCTAATGTGTGTACCGTATTAGTGCTCATAGCTTATAGCTCATGTTTACTAGACAATTTTTTCTTGTTTTGGTCCATACTTCCTCCTCTCAAAATACGGAAAGCAAAGAGCGTGTAGCAGAAGAGATTTGTGTCACACTATCGACGATGAAGAAGTGCTTACAACTGTTGCGGTATGCATTTTAGGATCCAAATTTACTAGACCTTTTTGATTCGAGTGATTGTTCGTGTCATACTCTTAAATGTTGACCATTCCTCCTGGGACAACTTGTATTTTGTTTCCTTCTGCGTGTGTCTCGCGCAGTGACCGTGGAGGTAAAAGAGAGATTCCAGGTCAAACGGAGGCTTACCAGCAATGTTCTTTCCGCGAACCATTCTCGGGTGGAACAGGAAGAAAGGGAGAAATGGAAGTGACACACAAAAAGTACCGTCCGCCACACACCAGAGAAGAAAGTGAGTTAATATTGGACTGTCATCCAGTTCTGAGTTCTGTTGAAAGTTTCCAGTCTCTAGCTCATGGAGAAGTTAGTTTAAAATCAATTGCAAAAACTTGTACCGGACGGACAAACGGACAAGAAAGTGGCCTAATGAAAAGTGTTAAAATACACAAGCTGAATCGTGAACGAATTGAGAATGAAACTTTGCCACAGTTGATGAAGAGTCGGAAATGCTCTCGTTCACTCACTCAGTCGCTTGCGACGCAGACTGTTGCTTCGGTTGTTGTCCTGTTGCTGCTCAATTGCTGAAAGTACTGGAAATCAAGCCACGTGCAGACATTTTTGTATTCGATACATCTTCTATAAAGTACTGATTCGAGAAAAAAGTATCAGTTGCGAAGTATCGTAGTGACAGTACCTGTGATTAAAGTGACTGTTTACAAAACTTGTGAATACAGACTGTACATTTAGACGGCCACCATTGTTGTGGGAACGTGGAATTAGCTTCCAGCACGTGAACCGTTTCGTCGTAATCACTACTCAGAGCCTTAAAAGTTCCCAACACACGCATGCAGTCTGGTCGCCATAAATTTTTTTTTTTAACATGAAAGATATGTCCCAGGATTGCCTGTTTATGGTGATTTCAGTGTCTTGATGGTGTTTACGTACTGCTGATATAATGAAATCATCCAAACTGGATGCATACAACAGGTTTTGGTGAGTCCCTTTTTTTCTTATGAGAGCTTTTAACATGGTCTCGATTAATGTTATTCACAGAGGTTGAAAAACTAAATAGTTGCTCCACCGCATTGTATTACCTGCCAATTTCCAAATAATGGCGTGAAGCAAAACACCGAACGTCATTTAAGGTCACTTAAGCACAGCTGAAAGGTGTTCTTTGAAAATAAGATGTCGTTCAAGAGGATTATAATGTGAAAAGAAATCAGAGTCGAACTCAGTAAATTTTGTAAAATATAAAAAAAAAAAACTTTGTGTTCTGCCTTACGGCAGGTCTTGTCATGCGGGAAGCCTCGTCAGAGAGGTCCACCGCATGAACGTCTAGGGAAGTGATTCCAGTGATGGTTCCCCGTTGCCTTCCACTGGTGATGATGAAATGATAATGAGGACAAAACAACACCCAGTCCCTGAACGGAGAAAATCTCCGGGAATCGAACCCGGGCCCCTTGGCGTGATAGACCGCCGTGCCATAACAAAAAATATAATAATGTAGCACCTGATGTATGCTCACATATAGAACCTGGCTTGATCGTCATTTGTTTATTACTCCGTATGACACCTTTCGCGTCCAGCTATCATCAGAACAAAATAAAGAAAAAGAAGGCACAAAGAGCACTCCCCTGCCAACTAATGCACATACAGGTTAGCACGAAACATCGTTAACTGTGCTAATATACACCAAAATAATAACAAGAATAGAGGCGAAGTACCTCGTCAGCAACTGAACGGAATGTTCCCGCGGTAAGTGCCAAACTGAGCATCATGGTGTGTATTAACTACGAATTGTTTCAAGGCAACGCTACAGTAAAATGTGGATTGGCGCACAAATTTAGCGTGAAACGTAAAAGCTGTAGTCATAGGATGAAACGATGTGACAGTACATCAACTTATTCAGAGAGGCGTACGTTGGAAGACTTAAGACTGAATTTGAGGTAAGACAACATATTTCTCAGATAAATTATAGACGTGTAGCAACAAAACTGCTGCGAATGAAGTTTTAATTATACATCCAGACGCGTTTCACCTTTTAACAAGGGATCTTCACTGACGAGGAAAACACGGCAAATGCCACAATCCGATTTCCCAGAAACTTTGCTCAGCGAAAGAGTGCTCAGAATAAGCGAACACGTGTCACGGCTTTTTTGTAGATCGTTTCTGAGAAAACGACCGTCAAAGTTTTCGATATAGTTTAGTGCCTTTTAGCGAGTAAGCAGCTCAACCGAAGCGGTGGCAAAGTGTTTAGGGTCGCGGCTTCACAATTTTGTGCTGCAAGATTATAGTTTTTTTATTTTTGTTTTTCACTTATCTACCTATGTCCATAGAAGAGTACTACACGAATGTTGAAACTTCGTGGCAGATTAAAACTGTGTGCCCGACCGAGACTCGAACTCGGGACCTTTGCCTTTCGCGGGCAAGTGCTCTACCATCTGAGCTACCGAAGCACGACTCACGCCCGGTCCTCACAGCTTTACTTCTGCCAGTATCTCGTCTCCTACCTTCCAAACCGGGCGTGAGTCGTTCTTCGGTAGCTCAGATGGTAGAGCACTTGCCCGCGAAAGGCAATGGTCCCGAGTTCGAGTCTCGGTCGGGCACACAGTTTTAATCTGCCAGGAAGTTTCATATCAGCGCACACTCCGCTGCAGAGTGAAAATCTCATTCTACACGAATGTTTTCCAATGTATACTGAAGTAACGTTACTCGTATTCGTTTACAAATTGCATGCTAAATGAATTAAATAGAAAAAAGTCACTTAATGAATCGAAAAATTATTTGGAACTGTTTTCGGTGAAATTCTCGTGGCGTACCTTGATTCGTGATCAATTACAAGCCTCAGTTTTCGGAAAGCTGATCCGTTATGGTGTGCCGTGAAATTATTGCCAACGCTTAAATCTTCACCAATGTTAAGACGTCTCTTTGTCGCGTGAGACTGATATGAAGAAATGTCACTGTGGTAAACCTACTTTCACGCGATACTCATATTGTTTGCAATATCTGTCTTTAGAATGTTTCTACTATCGGTATAATCCAAGGTAATGCACCAAATATTCCTGAAGAAAGAACATAAGAATTAAGAACTGATATAAGAATGAAATATAAGAATATGATAATTTAGAAAGATTGTAAGCACTGAAACTACCATAGCACATATATTTTATAATAAATGTATGATACTTATTGAGAAGAAATAACAGACCCATTGTCATCTAGAAAAAAACACTGTGTGTAGGTACTAAGAATGATAGCCAATCTTAAGGATTTCCTATTCTGCATAGTGAACATGATACAGAGCTGATGGCACACTTCAAAGTAATATAAAGCGAAAGTAACCTCCAATCACTCAATGTTTATGACTGAGATACCTGAACTGTTGAGTAGCTAGCCGATGTTTTTGTTATGACTTCACATTCGTTGGCATCGCCAACCCACAAGCAAAATGTCATCTTTCAACATAACCTCTCAGGCTGCGCTAGAGATTTATCTGTCACCGCAAAATTCATTTCACAAAATTATATCGAAATGAAAGAAGAAAAAGTGTTCGACTTTCTCTCGATTCACTTTCGGAAGCCCTCTCTCTGCAGCGAAATAAAAGATTATAGCAAATAAACTATCTGTATTACTTCGTCCAGTTGTAGTCAGCTCCCAATGGGAAGACGAATTGGAAACATCAGGCGCAAGTAATGTAAAGTATTAAAGTTGGCTTCAGTCCCACATACCTCGTTTACCTTGGTCTCATAACCTTTCAGTACAAAGGAGAGCTATTTCTACAATCAATCTGATGAGATTCAATCACGGCCGTTTCTCATCTCATTTCTATCGGCTACAACTAAGAAATTCAGGCATTTGTGACTGCAATAATTCTTATGTTGGAGATGTTAATCATTCAATCTATGCTGTTTTCGAGTTCCAGCACCACAGAGGATAATTACACGGAGAATTGAGAAAGCTGACGGTACCATACCCGACAAGCATTAAGCTCTCCCATTACAGAATGGTAAGGCATGTGTTAGATGCTTAATAAGATTTATTTTACTTAGCAAGCTGGAAAGCTAATCACATTTAGAGAAGTAGTAATCACAGATTTGTTGGTTAGTTAAAAATTGATTGATTTTTAACAGTGGTGACTGTACAAAGAAGTCTGTAAACTTTTTTGTAAACAAAATTTTCTAAACTTAAAAGCGTTTCCTATTCTTTCTTTTTACATATAGTAAAGAAATATTGTTTAGTTATTTACTGTCATATGTTCTTTTACATGTGTTCAAAATATAATTTCATCGTAATTATTAATAGCTAAATAGAGCTGTCGTCAAAAAATGAGGCACCTCAAGGTGACACCCGTTTCCAGCAGTCTCCCCGCGCTAAAGCGCATTCATTCGCCCACCTCATAGCTTTGTTGCCATACGTACACTGTTAACAGTGTATTAACTCAGCGCCAGCTGGTGTTCCCGTGCGATATCGTGTGTTCACGTGTGGTTTTAGTCTTCCGTGGTACAGTGTATTGACGTGTGTTTGGCAGTGAGCGAAATGAAGGGGCGATGGCCTTCGTACAGTGCTACTTTGGTCGGGTTGCGTAAAGGGCGAAAAGACATTCGAAGACAATCTAATCGAACGTACTGGCCAAAAGTGAAGGAGCCAGGGATAATATAAATTCTGCGCAAATTCATAAAATGGCAACAAAGCCATGTGGTGTTTCCGAATCGACTGTATTCATTATTATCGGTGTAGTAGCATCGGCAGAACCTCCAGATGTGAGCACTTGTTTTGATTCCCCAAGAAAGGGATATAAAAGGAAGCAGAAATTACGGAATTTGCCGATTTTGACAAAAAGTAAGTGCGTAGAAATACGACAGATAAGAGTATCCGACAGCTAGAAACACACGGAGCGATCTCCGTGAAAAATTTGTTATTCAGGCTCACAGACCTCCGTTTATTGTCTTGTCCGCTCACGTTGTTTTTGATTCAGAAGGTATAATTATAGACAAAAGTGTTTAATGGAATACAGGGACATTGTATCAGTAAGAACGAAGTTCTGCGTAGAATACATTCAACAGTGTTCTGAGGACAATAGTCTTGTGGTTTATGTCGATAAGACTTGGGTTTCGCAAAACTACAGCAAAAATGTATTTTGCTTGACTTAGCCTGAAACTACCTACAGGTATTATAGCGTATATCGGCGACTAGGGTGATGGGTGCAGTGACAAAGGTTCAAAAGAGCTGCAAATACGTTTTTGGGAGGCGGGGAATATTCTCGGTGTTATAAAGGAGAGCCGTCGAAATTAAAACCCAGGCGGCGGCATACAACTACTGGCGCGCTGTCACACACAGAGTTTCTCGTAAATAAAATGAGTTCACACATGATCTGATACCATGATGATGTCTCAGATGTTACCAAAATTAATTTTATAGTTTTCTTAACAAGTTTATCGCTGGAAGTTTTTAAAATGTCCGACAGAACGCAAATTCCTTTTTCGTTACACAGTTGGAATAGTTTCACATCTATTACGGTATATTATTTTTTATCTCGAAATGTTTTCATGTTTTCACGATAAAATATGTATCACAAGTATCTATAAACTTTGAGAATGTTTATACCTTATTTTCATTCCATATATGTCAGTGGTTCTTTTTTTGCACAGGTTCAAGTAAAAAAAATGTTTTTCTTCAAAATTTATTGTAGCCTTAGTTTTTATTTATTTGTTTTCGTAGCAGACGGCAAGAATTTTCTATTGGAAAATACTCCATCATATTCTACACTAAAAATGTCTAATACTTTTTTCGCAGTTTTTAGTAACATTTTGAAACGTCTCTGTTAGATTCGTTTCATACTATTTAACCCCTATTTCGTGCTGTCACGCTCAGTCATTTGTTACTTAGTGTTGTACTTCGTGTTTGTCCGCACACAGTGGTAAACACTTACACCAAAGTATACATATCTGCAATAAGCACATAATCCTACGTACATTACCTTCATTTTGTGCTCCCAATTTTCCTTTCTCTATTATCTGTATGGATGAGTGAGTGAGTGTGCATTGTGAATTAGGAAGTTCGTTACTCCTGCACAGGTTTAAAATTAAGTTGTCAGACTTATCTGTTAGCTGGAATGTGTGTTTGAAGTTTTCTCGTATGTATGTGTTTCATTTCTTCTATTTTTCATTTCGTTTCGGTTTTAAGATTATGTAGCTGTGTTCATAGCATGTGGTGGTAATTTCACAAGTTTTATTCTTAATTCCCCGCGACATTTTATTGCTGTTTGTATCTATACAGTTTACATTTGTGTTCTTGAAGTTTTCACGAGTCTTAGTAATTTTGTTTTCTTCGTGAATATTCACGACATTTGGGGGTGTTTCACGCCAGTGTGCCTTAGTCAGATGTGAAGGGTGATGAAGATTAATTTCTTCACCGGAAAGTATTCCATAGTACTCTTATTCAAATTAATTCAACCATAGCGATAGGGGTTTACCTCTGAGCCTCTGACTTAGTGTCGTGGGCAAAATTCTTTATATCTCTATTCCTGTGTGTGTGAATCTTTTATGTGTGAACTTTTCCCATGCACCCATGCACTTCTAAGATTTCCTTTTCATTTATCACCCTAATGTACCTAAGCACTCAATGTTATAAGCGAGTTAATTAATTAAGAAATAGGCAACGACAGATCATAGTTTATGCTTACTTTGTGAATTTTTGATATGATGTTTTATTTTAATAAACTGTGATGACTGTCTCTCAGAAAAACTTCTCACATTTGGTAAGATCATCTTAACACATTCCACCTGGCGTTTCTGAAACTCCTTATGTTTGTAGACTTTTGTCTGATTATTTTTTTTCTTTTGGTTGAGGCTTAAGCTTCTGCTTGCTCTGAATTATTTGATATATCGTTTGTGCTTAAATTGTTCCCATTGGTCCATTCCATATATTCACATGGATCTTTTTATTAATAATAACACGTTAGTTATGCTTACCAATTCAGTGACTAATTCATTTCTTATATTAAATTTTCCCAATTTTAATTAAATTGTGTGGCGACTCATCAAAATTTTATGGCACACGAAACTTACAATATAATGCAGAGTTCCACATTGGCTAACTTCCCCTAGTCTCTGATTGCAAACCACTATCCAGATAACCACTCACTCATTAATAACAATTTCATTTGAAATCACCATAAACTGACAATGCTGTCACATACTGAGATGAGCTCGAAGTGCCTATTTTCGTGATGTACGCAATAGTGTAATTACTGAAAACTAAATCGTGTAACTGTTGATGGCTAAGTGGTGTAATCATACTGAAAGACAAACAAATAAACTACTGGCCATTAAAATTACTACACCAAGAAGAAATGCAGATGATAAACGGGTCTTCATTGGACAAACATATTGTACTAGAACTGACATGTGATTACATTTTCACGCAATTTGGATGCACAGATCCTGAGAAATCAGTACCCAGAACAACCACCTCTGGCCGTAATAACGGCCTTGATACGCCTGGGCATTGAGTCAAACAGAGCTTGGATGGCGTGTACAGGTACAGCTGCCCATGCAGCTTCAACACGATCCCACAGTTCATCAAGAGTAGTGACTGGCGTATTTTGACGAGCCAGTTGCTCGGCCACCATTGACTAGACGTTTTCAATTGGTGAGAGATCTGGAGAATGTGCTGGCCAGGGCAGTAGTCGAACATTTTCTGTATCCAGAAAGGCCCGTACAGGACCTGCAACATGCGGTCGTGCATTATCCTGCTGAAATGTAGGGTTTCGCAGGGATCGAATGAAGGGTAGAGCCACGGGTCGTAACACATCTGAAATGTAACGTCCACTGTTCAAAGTGCCGTCAATGCCACCGTTTTTAATGCAGCATTTTCTGCCATTTTATCTGAGCACCACGACTATGTAGCTGTTTTTACGGATGGGTCGAAACAAGGGGATTCTGTTGGTTGGTCAGTTGTTTTTCCGGATCGTGTCCTCAAGGTCCTACTGCCTCATACTTTTACTGTCTTTGATGCAGAATTGTCTGCGATCCTGCGGGCACTGGAGCAGATGAGACATTCTTCCTCTCCTGAATTTCTTGTCTGTTCCGATTCACTCAGTGCTATTCACTCACTGCAACGTTTGTATCCGGCAGACAAAACAGTCCAGCCCATCCAGGATGCCCTCCTCCGACTACAGCGACTGGGGAAGGTTGTAGCTTTCTGCTGGGTTCCGGGGCATGTCGGCATTGCTGGGAATGCAAGGGCAGATCTCGCAGCCAAGGAGGCGTGTCTCGATCCACAAGTATCTCAGTGTGCTATCCCCCTGCACGCACTCACCTCGCTGTTGAGCTCACGAGTCATGCGTCGGTGGGAGGATGAGTGGCTGGAAGTGACTGACAATAAACTCCGTATCGACAAGCCCACAACGCGTGTGTGGTGTACTTCCTTTCAGCCCCATCGACGGGACGAGGTTCTCCTCACTCGGCTTCGAATAGGCCACAGCCCTATGACGCATGGCTTCCTGCTCCGGCGAGAAGACCCTCCAATGTGTGGTGCTTGCGGCGTCCAGGTCACTGTGCGCCACGTTTTATTGGATTGCGTTTTATTTTCTGATCAGCGGGCCGCGGCTGACTTGCCACCGGACCTGCCAACTCTTTTAGGCAACACTCGGACGAATGTGGTTAAAGTTTTAAAGTTCTGTGCCATGTCAAATGTCTTTACAAAGATTTTAAGGAGAGGATTTTAATTTGCTCACTGTGTGACAAGCTCGCCCATATTTTATGTAAGTGGCCAGCCAATGACAATTTCAGTGGCATTCTTGTTGCTATGTTTTCCCTTTCCTCCGGTTTTACTTTCTTACGTAGAATTTTCTTTCTTTTACTGTTTTCTTTGTGTGTGTGCTTCCGTTTTCTTAGGTCTGTCCACATTCGTCCCTTTTAATGTGTGTCAGGGCGCTGATGACCTCGATGTTGAGCGCCCATAAGCTCCAACACACACACACGAACAAGAGCTGACCGAGACGTGTAACCAATGGCACCCCATACCATCAGTCCGGGTGATACGCCAGTATGGCGATGACGAATACACGCTTCCAATGTGCGTTCACCGCGATGTCGCCAAACACGGATGCGACCATCATGATGCTCTAAACAGAACCTGGATTCATCCGAAAAAATGAGGTTTTGCCATTCGTGCACCCAGGTTCGTCGTTGAGTACACCATCGCAGGCGCTCCTGTCAGTGATGCAGCGTCAAGGGTAACCGCAGCCATGGCCTCCGAGCTGATAGTCCATGCTGCTGCAAACGTCGTCGAACTGTTCGTGCAGATGGTTGTTGTCTTGCAAACGTCCCCATCTGTTGACTCAGGGATCGAGACGTGGCTGCACGATCCGTTACAGCCATGCGAATAAGATGCCTGTCATCTCGCGTGCTAGTGATACGAGGCAGTTGGGATCCAGCACGGCGTTCCGTATTACCCTCTTGAATCCACCGATTCCATTTTCTGCTAACAGTCATTGGATCTCGACCAACGCGAGCAGCAATGTCGCGATAAGATAAACCGCAATCGCGATAGGCTACAATCGGACCTTTATCAAAGTCGGAAACGTGATGGTACGCATTTCTCCTCCTTACACGAGGCATCACAACAACATTTCACCAGGCAACGTCGGTCAACTGCTGTTTGTGTATGAGAAATGGGTTGGAAACTTTCTTCATGTCAGCAGGTTGTAGGTGTCGCCACGGGCGCCAACCTTCTGTGAATGCTCTGAAAAGATAATCGTTTGCATATCAGAGCATCTTCTTCTTGTCGGTTAAATTTCGAGCCTGTAGCACCTCATCTTCGTGTTGTAGCAATTTTAATGGCCAGTAGTACGTAAATGAAAAAGAAAAGTTAGTTGATTTCGCGGAAGAGATGCAACCACTGCGGCTTGGCAGAGTTGCCGACCGTCCGTCCGTCTGAACTAATACCTTAAGTTACGCCAAGTGCCCTCTGGTACATCCAGAATCCGACAGTTCTCGGAATGTTCTGCAGAAGCAGTGAACCACCGAAAAATTTTCGAAGAGTCGCCTTCCGAACTTTTACCGAGTATCCAGCGTTACGCGGGCAGTGGGCAGGCCGTGACGTCAGCCGTGACGCTGTGTTGCAGGCGTGGTGCTGGCGGTCAGCCAGACGGTGGGCGCCGCGTCCTCACTGGCTGCCGCATACGTCGTCAGCGAGGGGCTTCACGGGGCGGTAAGTCTTCGCTGATGCAATAGTTGCGTACGAAGCTGAAGTTGTAAGCTACAGCCGATGTACGTCGCGGTGTCGTGCCAGTATGACGATAAACGTTTTGGATGCATGGTTCTCTATAGCTTGTATACGAGGGGGGACCCAAAAGAAACCGGATTGTTGTCATAAGAAATTTATTGATGAACCTTTTTACAAAATTACTTCAGTCACCTTCAAAATACTCTCCATTACATGCGATGCACTTGTCAAGTCTCTTTTCCCACTGTTGGAAGCATATTTGGAACTCTTCAAGTTTGATATTGTCCTGTGCCCTTTGCGAAGCTGTTTTTACCGTCTCCACATCGTCATAACGCTCCCCTTTTAGCGTTTTTTTCATTCGTGGAAATAGGAAAAAGTCGCATGGGGCTGGGTCCGGCGAATACGGAGCGTGGGGAACGACAGACCACCTCTGAGATGCCAGACAGTGACTCAATCGTAAGGCCGTGTGCGCTGGAGCGTCGTCGTGATGCAGAAACCAGTCCCCTGATCGCCAAAGTTCCGGGCGTTTCCTCCTCACATCCCCTCGCAGACGCCTTAAAACATCCAAATAAAAGTGCTGGTTAAGATTCTGGCCAGGAGGTACGAATTCCCGATGCACAATTCCACGAACATCAAAAAAGACAATGATCATCGTCTTCACATTTGACCTCACTTGCCTCGCTTTTTTTGGTCTGGGAGAGTTGGGAGTCCTCCACTGGCTTGACGCTTGCTTGGTTTCTGGGTCATACCCGTAACACCAACTCTCATCCCCTGTAATGACTTTGTTCAAGAAGTTTGGATCACGTGCAATCTGTTTTCAGGTGCTGACACACATTCATGCGGATGGTTTTTCGCTCCTGTGTGAGAACGGGGCGTGACTCGTGCTTGGGTAGCTCAGATGGTAGAGCACTTGCCCGCGAAAGGCAGAGTTCCCGAGCTCAGATTTCATCTGGCAGGAAGTTTCAGCATGACATCGCCGGCAGCGCCGCCCCTGCACTCTCTGACCATATCCGTGGGACCCTAGACAATTGAAAACCGTTGCCTGATCCGGTGAGTGCCGATTTCAGTTAGGAGGAGCTGATGGTAGAGTTCTGGTGTGGTGCAGGCCCCACGAAGCCATGGATCGAGGTTGTCAGCAAGGCATTGTGCAAGTTGGTGGTGGCTCCATAACGGTATGGATTGTGTTCACTTTGTATGGACTGGGTCCTTTGGATGTTCGGCTATTTGGAGACCATTTGTAGCCATTCATGCACTTCATGTTCCCAAACAATGATGGAAAATTTATGGACGTCATTGCGCCTTGTCACTGGACACAGTTGTTCGCGACGGGTTTGAAGAACCTTGTGGGCAATTTGAGCGAATGATTTGGCATCCCAGGTCTCTCGACATGAATTCCATCGAATATTTATGAGGCATAGTCGAAAGGTCAGTTCGTGCACGAAATCCTGCACCGGTAACGCCTTCGCCATTATGGACTGCTATAGAGGCAGCTTGGCACAATATTTCTGCATGGAACTTCCATAGACCTGTTGGGTCCATGCCACGTCGAGGTGCTGCACTACCCCGGGCAAAAGGAGGTCTGACACGCGATGCTAGGAAGTATCCCATGACTTTTGTCACCTCAGTGTCACTTAAAATAACACCTACCAGCTGCGCTTGAATAATTTTTTCCGATTGGTATTAGACCTTAGCCCATCATCTGCAGAAGTATAAAACTTCTAGTTCACCGGGTTTACAGAATTTGCAGGTTTAGAGAATTTTTTTGATGAGGTTGATTGGAATACATTCTTTGAAATTCTGAAGGTAGCAGGGATAAAACAGCGAAAGAAATGATTTTTTTCTACAACTCGTATAGAAACAAGACTGCAGTTAGAACGGTTGAAGGTACGAAAGGAAAGCACTGGTTTAGAAGGGAGTAAAGTATGGTTGTAGCATCTCCCCAATGTTAGTCAGCCTGTACATTGAGCAAGCAGTAAAGCAAGTCAAGCAGAGATGTGGGGAGCGAATTAAAATTCTGAGAAAAGAAATAAAAATTTTGCGGTTTTCCGACGCTGTTGTTATTGTGTCAGAGACGACCAGGACTGGTGAGACCGGTTGAACGAAATGAGTACTGACTTGAAAATGGTTCAAATGGCTCTGAGCATTATGGGACTTAACATCTGAGGTCATCAGTCCCCTAGACTTAGAACTACTTAAACCTAACTAACCTAAGGTCATCGCACACATCCATGCTCGAGGTAGGATTCCCACCAGCGACCGTACCAGCAGCGCGGTTCCGGACTGAAGCGCCTAGAACCGAGGGCCACAGTGGCCGGCAAGATGAATATCAATAAAAGTAAAACAAGGAAAATGGAATATTGTGAAATTAAATTAGCTGTTGCTGACAGAATTCGACTGGGAACTGAGACCCTAAAAGTAGTCGACGGGGTTTGTTATTTGGGCAGCAAAAATTACTGACGATGGCCGAAGTAAGAGAGGATATAAAATGCAGACTGGCAATAGCAAGAAAAACGTTTCTGTGAAAGAAAATTTCTTAACATCGAATATAAATTCGGTTGTGTTAACTCTTTCCTGAAGGCAACCGTAAGAAGCGTAGCACTTATGGAAGGGAAACGTAAACGATAAACAGTTAAGACAAGAGGAAAATAGAAGCTTTTGAAATGTGGTGCAACAGAAGAATGTTGAAAATTAGATGGGTAAGTCGATCATTAACGAGGAGGTACTGAATTGTTTTGTGGAGACAAGAACTTATGGTACAAATTGACGAAGGTAGCCATTGGTTAATAGGTCACTTCCTGCGGCATCAAGGAATCGTCAATTTGGTAAGAGATATAAGCGTGGGTGGTAAAAATTGTAGAGTGGTAGCAAGGATTGAATACAGTAAGCAGGTTCAGTGGATGTAGGTTGCAGCAGCTACACAGAAATGAAGAGGCTTTCACAAGACGCATTAGCGATTAGAACTGCATCAAACCAGTCTTCGGACTAAAAACCACAAATACAATGACCCTGGTTACTTCTTCACATCACTATGATGCGGCGAAATTCCTAAACATCAAGAAAAGGCTGAAAATAAAATATTCTAGAATGAGATTTTCACTCTGCAGCGGAGTGTGCGCTGATATGAAAATTCCTGGCAGATTAAAACTGTGTGCTGGACCGAGACTCGAACTCGGGACCTTTGCCTTTCGCGGGCAAGTGCTCTACCAACTGAGCTACCCAAGCACGACTCTCGCCCCGTCCTCACAGCTTTACTTCTGCCAGTACCTTGTCTCCTACCTTCCAAACTTTACAGAAGCCCTCCTGCGAACCTTGCAGAACTAGCACTCCTGAAAGAAAGGATATTGCGGAGACATGGCTTAGCCACAGTCTGGGGGATGTTTCTAGAATGAGAATTTCTAGCTTACTCTCCAATATTTTCAGTCTCTTCGTGGCGTGTCCACTCCCACAGGACCAGGCAGATGTAATGAATTAAACCAAACTGAACGTGATGTGTCTTCTAAGTCTTATCACTGTCTCCATCATGTTTAGATTAATTTTACTGACAGAGGGTTCTCTAATCGTTTGTCTGTACTCTGTTCTCTGTCGGAGTTCTGATGGGCTAAATTTATCTCGTGGTAAAATTCTTTAAACTCAGAAAAAAGTATCACTTATTTCCAAATCAGATATGTATTAGATGAAATCTTCTCGAGTTATGAACCGAATGGTGGCGTCATGTTGTCGCAACGTTTTGTAGAGTTTCATACTCGTCATCTGTGCCTGAAGATAACGAAGAGGAGACTCGTCGAAACGTTGCGACAACAAGTAGCCACCATTTGGTTGATAAACCGAGAAGGTTTCATCAATGTAATTTACCGAGGAAGCCGGCATCGCTATACAGATATTTGTATCTAAGCGCCATCTTCACTCACATCAATGCATTCTGTCCAGATGGGTGAACCATCTTTTTATTTTCTCAGTTAAAAAGATTGCTCCAGTTCTGCGTAATACGAGTGCCACTAATCAATTTTTACAAAAACAACGATAGAAATATATTTTTTGTACAAATTGCTTTACTGTTTATCAAAACATCCGCCTTCAAAATGTATACCAGTCATCGAAACAGTTTTCCCACATAGCTGTTGGTACCTCAAAAATGTGATCATGAAACGCTTCAGTTGCTTGTTGATGTGAAGAAAATCTTTTGTTTGGCATATGGGAACAAAAATAAGTTGTTGGACGACATAGCGGGTTAATACGGGCGATGACACATATTTGCCGGCCAGAGTGGCCGAGCGGTTCTAGGCGCTACAGTCTGGAACCGCGCGACCGCTACGGTCGCAGGTTCGAATCATGCCTCGGGCATGGATGTGTGTGATATCCTTAGGTTAGTTAGGTTTAAGTAGTTCTAAGTTCTAGGGGACTGATGTCTTCAGAAGTTAAGTCCCATAGTGCTCAGAGCCATTTGAACCATTTTTTTACACATATTTTTCGATATTTTTCTCCTTCAAATGACCAAAAGTTTGACGTGATCTTTGAGTGGTGGTATTTGTTCTTCGATCCTGCAGTGGTTCAATTTTGGGTCCATTCCTGTTCGTTGTAAATGTGTCCTATCTCGGGAACCATTCCGAACATATATATATATATATATATATATATATATATATATATATATATATTCTCTGGTGCTTAGGCGGATATTTGCAGTTTCGTTTTCGCAATGAGTAACTGGAGTCAGCCCAAACAAATAATGCTCATCTGTTATTTCACAGCCGGCCGGAGTGGCCGAGCGGTTAAAGGCGCTATAGTCTGGACCCGCACGACCGCTACGGTCGCAGGTTCGAATCCTGCCTCGGGCATGGATGTGTGTGCTGTCCTTAGTTTAGTTAGGTTTAAGTAGTTCTAAGTTCTA
Organism: Schistocerca nitens; assembly: GCF_023898315.1. Taxonomy (NCBI): domain Eukaryota; kingdom Metazoa; phylum Arthropoda; class Insecta; order Orthoptera; family Acrididae; genus Schistocerca; species Schistocerca nitens. The sequence continues at coordinate 978,249,043 of NC_064615.1, read as the reverse complement.
GGGGACTTATGACCACAACAGTTGAGTCCCATAGTGCTCAGAGCCATTTGAACCATTTTTTGTTATTTCACGCGACGTCCACTACCGACTGACAGTGGCGGCTTGTTTCATGCTAGGAGCAAAATGGTTTTTAAAGCGATATTTTACATGCACATTCGAATGAGTGGTCTCAAGTTAGTCTAGGGCGATATTTGGTTTATGGATATGTATTAACAGAAGGAAAAAACAGCGGCAGTTACTGAGCACCGCTGCTATGTGGCGCTAGCAGTCAAATGGTTCAAATGGCTCTGAGCACTATGGGACTTAACATCTATGGTCATCAGTCCCCTAGAACTTAGAACTACTTAAACCTAGCTAACCTAAGGACAGCACACAACACCCAGCCATCACGAGGCAGAGAAAATCCCTGACCCCGCCGGGAATCGAACCCGGGAACCCGGGCGTGGGAAGCGAGAACGCTACCGCACGACCACGAGATGCGGGCGCTAGCAGTCAGCTGGGTCTGGGCAGATGTGTAACCATAAACCAAACATCATACTAAACTAATTTGGGACCTCTCAATCGTATGGACACGTAAAATTCGTCTAAAAATCCGTTTGCTCGTAAAGGGAAACAAGCCGACACTTTCCGTCGGGACTGTGCTTCGCGCGAAAGACGCGATGAGCACTATTTGGCTGGGCTGACTCCAGTTACACACTGAACAAACGAAATTGCAAATATCTGCCGGAACATCAGAGAAAATAGAATTGAAGGCCCATGGGAGAGGCAAAGTACATGTGTGTATAGATGCCCATAGTTACGGTGCCAGTTTCAAAACTCTGTAGAAACAGAACCACCGCTCACAATGACCTCAACTTTGAACAAAATATTACTGACGCAGGGGGAACATCACGGAAAAAGATTTAACGAAAATTTTACCAATAGATGGCACTGTAATCGTCAGAATATGCACACCAACAGACGCGCGGCACACGGCTGTCCCTCAGCTTGCGTCCGAAACGCCCAACATGGCTGTATCCACGAAGGATCGCGTGCTGCTGGTAAAGCTCTTCTACGATAATAGAGACTGTGCGCCAGTAGCCCCGCAGAAGTTCCAGACACTCAAGGGTGTTAAAAAGGCTAAGGGTCTGTAGAAAATGATTACAAAATTCGGAAAGACGGGTTCTTTTCAAGTGCAATGTGGCAGAGGGAGGAAAGCAGTTGATCCGACGTCTGTGGAAGATGTGTCCACAACATTAAACGAGGGGTCGAGAGGTGGTGTGTAAACATGCAGTGCACGGGAATTTGCCCGAACGTTGGACATGTCTACGAGTACGGTGCGTAAAATCCTATGAAACATCTTGCACTGCTATCCGTACAAAATCACCCATGTTGAGGATCTGCTTCCTGCAGACCCCCCAGCAAGCAAGCGTTTGCTGTACAATTTCTTGCTCGTATGGAATTGGACAGTGAATGTCCGTGGAACATTCTGTGAACAGACGAAGTCCATTTCCATCTCCGAGGACATTTCAATATGCAGACCTGCAGGATATGGGAACAGAAAATCGGTACGCACATCAAACGATACCACTTCATTCAGCAAAGGTGACTGTGTAGTGTGTGTTGGTGGCATCGTTTACTGTCGGGCCCGTATATTTTTTCGAGGAAATGAGATCTACTTTACCTCTAATGTCACTGGTGAACGCTATGACAGTCTTCTTCGCACAAGTGTCATCCTTCAACAGCGTGGATGGGTGGGTAGGATCATTTTTATGCAAGATGGCGCTCCTTCGCACATTTCACAGCCAGTGAAACGGCAGCTGCAGAGGCATTTCGGAAATGCCGGAATTATCGGGCGTCATTTCCCTACGGTCTGACCGTCCAGGTCACCTGATCTTAATCCGTGTGACTTCTGGCCATGGGATTACCTGAAAGATGTTGTGTACACTGCTCCAATCACGAACATAGATGAATTGAATGCACGCTCTGCGCAACGCTTTCTGCATGTGACTGCCGAGACACTCTGACTTGATTTGGAACATGCTGTTACTCGGTTTCGACGTGTGGCAGAAAACGGTGAACAGCATGTTGCACATGCCTTGCGCCAGTCTCACGACGGTTAGAAACCGATCTCATTTTGCCTTTTATGCTGTTTTTGGCCCCAGGACAATTCAAAACCGATGTCATTTTGCTTTTTATTCCGTTTTTGGCTTTCAGGAGGACAATGAGAAACCAATTCTTCCCATGCGATATGGTACGACGTTGCCTTCCTGCATGCGCTTGCCTAACAACTGTTGACTGTCGAGCTGCAGTCATGCGCATTGAACAGTACCGATGGTGAAATGTGCAACTCAAATCATAGCCGTCGTATTTCATCTATCAGCTGTAGCCGATCGCCTTTACGTCTAGACGCTTACAGCGCCATCAACTGGTAAAATTTTCATTAAACTTTTTTTCCCATGACGTTTCCTCTCCGTGTCAACAACATGCTGTTCAAGTTTGACGTCATTCTGAGCAGTGTTTCTCTTTGCACAGTGTTTTGAAAATGCAATTTTAATTATGGACACACTTTATAATTTTCCAGATTTCCCAGGTAGCTTTCGGAGAACACAGAGTGCCGTAAGCAGCAAGAAATTCCGCAAATTACAAGACACTTTTTCGGTTTCCTGGCCACACGAATGGGCTAGCGTACATACAGCCCGGCAAGAACATTCCGGCCTGGTAAACGCTGATCGTACTTAACGTCGACAAAAAGTCCGACAGAATTCAAGAGGCCACAGGTAGGAGCACAGGAAGGTGAGTATGATGAGGCGGAAAGGGATAGAAAAAATAACGGGAAGAGTGAATTCCGGAACGTAGGCGGAAAGAAGTGAAGTAACAACATTCTCCTAATTTACACGCTCGCATTGTCATATTTTGCAGATTGCAGATCCGTGTTCATAGACCTAGTGCTAAGTGAAACATTGACAATGGTGAATGCACGTTTTGATTTTATTTTGTGTAGCTTCTGATGTTATCATAACTCTCAGAGTTCTTTGCTGTTACAGCTCTTGTAGTTTTTAAATTTTTGGACGAATGCTTTTCAGTTTGTGTCGTTCTCTGAAATGTAATTTCTTGGAAGTTATGGTAAAGCAGTGTACTCACTTATATAGTTTTGAACTATTTTATTGTAATACAGACCTGACGGTTTCTTACTAATACTAACTTGCGTATTACAAAACAGTTTTATTTTCGCACAGCAATGCATTGTGGCGGACGCGATGCCATTAGAGTCCCTATGGAGTTGTGGTCGTGTAAGCACCATGCACTCGTCGTAATAACATTTTTTCTTTTTTTTAGGGTTCCGTAGCTCAGATCGTAAAAACGGACCCCTTATGGGATACGTTTGTTGTCCATTTGTCAGTCAGTGTGTACGACTGTTAAGGCTCCTTTTTCTCAGGAGCGGACAGGGGTCTGGAGTTTATGTCAATAACTAAGGTCTATAGTCCCTTTTATAGACTTCTAGGGATTACAGAGGGGACTTCGTAAATAAAATTTTGATACGGAACGGATCTCCTGAGATGCAGTATTTGATATAAAATGAGGCTGAGGATCACTTTCAAATCTCTTGCTTCACAGTACGCACACGAAGTGAAAAGAGGTCGCCGTCGTGAGTTCCTACGTTAATTAGGACACCACCCAGCATTCTCGTCCGACTACTGGCACGTTCGCAACTAGGCAGGCGGACTATGGTTATTCCACAGGAGCGCTGCCGTTGAGCTACTGCATGACACTGAGTACAAATCTCCTGAATTCATCGATACCATGACAGTCTTGTTTCCCGTACAACGCTATCAACAATCTAGATCATAATATTAATCCGTGAACACGAAAATTGAAGTGCCGATTTTTAATATTAATTGTACAAAGGGTTTAATGAAATTTACATAATTCGAAAGGTAGTTTGTCATAGACATTCACAAAGAAAAAAAATCATGTGTGTACGTAGGCCTTAAGAGTGGTACAAGAAAGCAGATAATTTCATATTCGTCAGTCTGATACCTTCTCTGTCATGCATTAAAATCAATACGTGAACATCGAAAACTGGAGTTATATCGACTTCTGTCCTACGTACCGATCAGGTGCTACGATAGAAATGACACACGGAAGTAACAACGTCACGTGAAATCGCATTCTAGAGACGTTCATGTCTACATGGTTCATTCGCAGTGACACACGCATACTAGGCAAGAATGCGACTACTGCTAGGTCGATGATGTTCTCGGCAGTGGAAATCTAAATATCGTAGTAACGATGTCTGTAAATGACGTACATTTGCGTTGTTATTTCACTTACTTTTCTGTAAGAATGACATTGTGGTCATTTGCCACTTACCAGCAAGTGTGAAATAAGTTCCTAATTTTTAATTTCTTTCTTTTGAATAAGTACGACTTCCACCTTCCCTCATTACATGAAAACTATACTTGTTTTTGACTGTGCCTAGAAGGAGAACGCTAACCGGTCAGAGTGAAAGATACAGGGCTAGACAGACATAATTTTTGTGTTTGCAGAGTAATACGAATGTGGGTATTCATAATGATACTGCATTTAAATGTGAACTGAAGGTAATTCTATATAATTTTGACAATTACAATTCCGGTTTCATGAACTTAAAGTGCAGATTTTTTAATGCAAAAAATTTCCTGTCAGAGGTTACTGTGAGTGATACAACGGCATTTTCATTACGTTGTCATTAGTGAAAAGTTAATTTGCCACCGTCAGCACAAAATTTATTTTTCAATCCACTTTATCAAAGACGCAGTCCAAATGATCCAAGAATTCAAGGAAAATCAAAATATTATTACAATAGCATAGAAGTGGCAAATGAAAGTAATAACATTTCGTGAAATAGCATTTAATGGGCGTTCATGTTTTTATGTTGGAGATCGTTCAATGCAGTAACTTACGCATACCGCGCAGCGAGAACGCTACAACAGAATAGATCTTTGATGTTTTCAGCAGTGGAAAGCAAAACATCAGAGTAACGAAGCTGTCGAGGGCAACACAGACTGCACATTACGTTCTTTATTGGCGTCGTTTCTTCGCTTACTTTTGTCACCAGTAAATGGAACTAACTTTCAGTGTTTTTAATTATGAATAGCTACAATTTCCCCTATTATACTTCAAGCTAAGTCTCGAAGAAGAACATTAACGGGTCGGACTGAAAGACTAAGAGCTAGACGGATACAATTTTTGCACTGACAAAGCGATAGGAATAATGTGGACATTGATAATCATAACTCTACTGTTGTTTCGAAAGGTAGCGTTCGGCTATGAACTAAGAATCTGCACGCGAATAAATTCCAATTAATTATATAAAACAATAGACTTTCCGTACTTTATAAACACAACTAGTCGAATTTCGACTAGAGTTGATACTAGACTAAATGATTACTCTACAGTTCACAATTAAGTTTCATGCTGAGGAGTCATCAAAACACTTTCAAGCTACTTCCCTGCTGCTCCACCCTCGAACAGCGCCCGCGAATAACGAACACTTAAATCTTTTCGTGCGAGCTCTGATTTGAGAAGGCTGATGATTGAAACTTCATGAGAAGATCCGGAATGAAAAACGCCGTTGTTTTAATGATTACCACCCAAATCCGCGTATCATATCCATGGCGCTCTCTCCTCTATATCGCGATAATGCGAAACAGACTGTCCGCCTTTGAACTTTTTCGATGTCCCTCATCAATCCTGTCTGATGCGGATCCCAGACCGCACAGCAGTATTCCAGAAGACGGTGGACAAACACAGTGTAAGCAGTCTCTTTAATATACCCGTTACATTTTGTAAGTCTTCTGTCAATAAATCGTTGTCGGTGGCTTACTTTCCCCACAACATTATCTCCGTGATGGATATAACTAATACATTCGTAATTATAATCCTTAAGTATTTAGCTGAAATAACAGCCTGTATGTTGTATGATTTATCGTGTAACCGAAATTTCGTGGATTCCTTTTAGTACTCGTATGGATGACTTTACAATTTTCATTATTTAGAGTCAATTGCCACTTTTCTCACTATACAGATAGCTTGTCTAAATCATTTTGCAATTGGTTTTGACCATCTTATGACTTTACAAGACGCTAAATGACAGCATCATCTGCAAACAATCTAAGACGGCTGGTCAGATAGTATCTTAAATCGTTTACGTAGGTCGGAAAGAGCAGAGGACGTATAACAGTTCGTAGTGGAACGCCAGGTATTACTTCTGTTGTACTCGACGGCTTTACGTCAATTACAACGAACTGTGACCTTACTGACAGGAACTGACTAATCTAGTCACACAGTTGAAACGACACTCCATTGGCATGCAATTTAATTTGAAGTCGCTTGTAAGGAACTGTGTCAAAAGCCTTCTGGAAATGTAAAAAAATTTGGATAAATTTGAGATCCCCTGTCGACAGCACTCATTACTTCGTGAGATCAAAAAACTAGCTGTTTTTCACAAGAACGATGTTTTCTGAATCCATGTCAGTTGTTTGTCAATAAATCGTTTCCTTCGAGGTAATTCATATTGTTCGAATACAATATATGTTCTCAAATTATGCTGAAAATCGACGTTAGTGATATAGGTCTGTAACTCACCGCCTATCCCCTTTCTTGGGTAACCGTGTGACTTGTGCAACTTTACAGTCTTTAGGTACAGATCGTATGGAGCTATTGTATCAGCGTACTCTGAAAGTAATCTGACTGGCATACGATCTGGTCCGAAGGCTTTACCTTTATTAAGTGATTTAAACATTTTCGCTACACCAAGGATAGGTATCTCTAAGTGACTCATGTTGGTAGTTGTCCTTGATTTGAATTCTGGAATACGTCGTCGTCTTTGTGAAGGCATTTCGGAGAACCGTATTTAGTACCTCTGCTTTAGTGTCACTGTCATCGGTAGCATGACCATTGTTATCGCGTAGCGAAGTTGTTGCTGCTGTAAGATCTGCAAGTGATATCGTATAATATTTCAAGCAAAGGTGTAGCTGGGTGTAGAAAAATTTCCGGTACCAGTCCCAATAAAAGGTAATTTATGAGTCACACGACCGGTTTCGGGCTTGCACCCGTCCTCAGGTGTTTATAAACATGTACATGAATGTATAAACACCTGAAGATGGTCGCAAGCCCGAAACCGGCCGTGTGACAAATAACCTTTCATTGTGACTGGTAGCGTAAATTTTTCTGCACCCTGTAAAGGAAAATCACGGAGTTCAACATTATCCACTATGGATAAAATTAATTAAATGTGTAGCTTTTGGCCAACCAATACCTGATGTACGGCGTTTCTGAATCTGCTGATCATAATCGTTTATCGACGGACCACGAACCTTCCGCTGTCGTATTCCAACACATGTTAATAGACATTTCTCCTTCTTTAACAAGAGAGAACACGACTATCTGACAAACAACCAATATTCAACCGTGATTTACTAGTGAGAAACACGCCACGTAGTCTTCCCTTGTATACAAGACGTAGATGAGTCTTTTTCCTAACTACTCTGGGTAGTTGCACTGTAATTCTAATCATCTGCATATCCTAGTATTCAAGACATTTCATGAAACTTTGACGTTTGTTGCGTGCCACTTTCATGGTGCTGCATCTATATCGCTTTTCTCCTGCGTGAACACTGCGAAACGGGAAGTCATGGAAAACAGTTTTGAAACTGGCGCCCAGTTTTCCTCCAGTTATTTACGAGGCGGTCCCGTAATACCGCTAACCGCGCGTCACTGACAGGTCGTGTGTTCGATCTGCCGGGGAAACTATCGCTAGGTTTTCCCCTCGACACCCATTCCCGTAAAGCTGTTCCGCTCGTTCCATAGTGACGTCAGAACTGCGCTTGTGTTGGGGGAGCGGAATCACGCTCTGTACAGGCTCTGTTGCAGTGTGCTGGGGGATTTCATTGGAAAACCCAATGGATGTCCCTTGCTGTGCGCAAATGCTTATCCGCATCTGACGCGAAATGTACATTGCTGTGCAGGAACTGGTAACAGGATCTGTGTATATCACGCGACTCTGCAATCTCATTTTCAACTCATCTAACGCACAATCACACTAAAACAAAACAAAAAAATTTAACGACGGGTTTCTGGTGTTAGGCATCTATATTAATGTTCGACAACAAATTCTAACTGTTCCATCCATCCATCATAATCGATGTTTTTTGAAAGCTTGAAAGTGTCAGTAATGCTTCAATTGACAAGTGTATTGCATCAGTTACGTATTTCATGCTTACCAAGACTAGCTGCAGGAGTTTATTCACATTTTAAAGTGCGGTTACAGTGTTAACCCTTTCCTGCTCCAGACATATATATATATTTATATTTTCAGTGCTCTCGGGGTATGTATACAACTTGCTATGAAAAGTATTTGCAGCGGCTCCCTGAGGCATTCGTATAGATACGTATAACGCGTATTAGGCGACCAGCGTATCGGAGATGATTATTGCACAAGTATGCGGTCTGATTGTTGGAATACGATACTGGGAGTTACCCAAACGACGTACTGAAGAATTCTGTTTAGAGGTCATTGGTATCGTGTTTTTCGTATAAAGAGGTCATTGGTGCCGTAAATTACCTAGTTTATCTGCTGCGCTTTCCTGTTATCGAATAAAATGGCACGACGCTTACTGATGATGACCTGTTGTGTCTTCCAAACCAAAGTGACGATGAGGACTTCATCATGCTTAATCCAGCTGTTTATGGTTGGACGGATACTGATGGCGATGAGCCTGTACGTGAATCCGTGAACCGGCAAGCGCTGAACCAGGGATCGCAGATCCAGATTTTGATGTTACCATCGCTTCTTCCTCCGATCACGAAGGAGAGCGTGAGCATAAGCCTGACAAATCTACTAGAAGGCGCAAAACAGATGATTTTAGATGGAAAGAAACTAGTTTGATCCTCAAAGAGAATAATTTCGATAACAGCATTCCGGTTGCAAAATCGTCAGTTTAGATGATTCATCTGCTGTATATGACTGCTTCCAAGTCTTTCTTAGCATGAAATTGTAAACTACATAGCTGAGAAATGTAATCAATATTACGAGCACCTTTACATCGATGCCAGTGAAAAATGAAGACAGCGAAGCTGAAAAAATAGTATTGAAATTTGTTTACTTGCAGTATATTTTCTGACGGCTCACATGAGAAAAAATGAAATAAAGTTATTGCACCAACGATCCGTTACCGGTGAAGTGTTCAGTTTGGCTTGGGCTGCGCGGTGGTTTGTTATACTTCACTCTCGTGCTCCACGCAAATAAGTTGCCACCTGAACACTCCTTTTATATACAATGAATGTTGCCTACTGGATATTCGGTCGCCGTTAAGTGTTATTAAACAGGGTCCATCCAGTCTGTGGCCTGAAGCAGTGTGCTTTCTTCCTCCAATGTAGCTCAGACTTCACACCTTTAGAGGCTGCAGATAAAGCTCCTGAAATTAACTTCTCGTTCTCATCACCACATAAATAAGAAGTGAGATTCAGTTCACCCTCACATTTTCTTCAAAATTACAACTTTATACATGATAAATGAGGACAGATACCAACTCTTAGCCTGCCTCTCCGTACTACGTACATAACAGACCTGATATTCAACTTGATAATTAACAGTTACAATACATTTATTATCTTTGAAATTTCGCGTTCTTAGATTTCATGGAGCTCTTTCTTTCGCACCGCCGGCTCAATGGGATTCCTATCTCTACCTCAGCAGGTAGGGTCATCTGTCTGCTACCCACTTCCGTACAGTCACTGAATCGGTAGCCCTCGTATCAGCACCTACGATTTAAAACATCTCCCGACGGTGGGGTGCTCACCACTTATCGACTACTTTGTTACGAACATCTTTTCTCTGACATATGCAGTTAAGGACGTGATACCTCTCATGCAAGGAATGGGATGTATCACTACAACGGTATGTCTACTTACAGTGTTTTCGCTGATCATACTAAGAGATAGGTACCTCCAGTTACTAAGAATGTTACATTTTGTTGATAACAATTAGGACCCTGGAGATGAAAAAAATCTAGAAAGTTTGTGGAATTGTGGATCATCTAAGAAAAGCATTTCCAAATGCTTTCCATCTTTTTAAAGACATGTGCTTCGACGAAAGTTTAGTTCTCTACAATGGTCGTGTCCTTGTCAAACAATACATTCCATCCAAACTCCGTAGATCTGGCGTAAAGTTTGCTATAATGTGTGATTGTGCAACTAGATATATTCTTGACTCTATTATTTGTGGGTGGAGCAACGGACGCAGGAAAAGAAACTGATTTCGATATAAATGATGGAATAACTAGCAGTGTACTTACCTTACTGGAGCACTACACTGGTAACGATTGTACACCGTGTGTTGACGACTAGCACACTAGCCCCGTGCTATTTTCTAATCTGCACGACAGAGTGACTAATACTTATGTAAATATAGGGGAAAACTGTAAAACCATGTATGCTTTGTCAATAAAACTTGAAACAGGTGAGATGGTATTTATGTAAAACATAAACTTCTTGCTCTCAAGTGGCAGGGCAAACGGGAAGTGAGGATGCTTTTAACTCTTCATGACAGCAGAATTACAGCGACTGACAAAACTGGCAGAAGCCCAGATGAAACAAAAAGAAAACCAGTTTTCAAAGTAACCTATTCCGAAAATATGGGAGCCGTTAGTAGGAGCGACATGACTGTAACTACATCTGTATCTACATCTACATATACATCTATACTCCGCAAACCACCTGACGGTATGTGGCGGAGGGTACTTTGAGTACCTCTATCGGTTCTCCCTTCTTATCCAGCCTCGTATTGTTCGTGGAAAGAAAGATTGTCGGCATGCCTCTGTGTGGGCTCTAATCTCTCTGATTTTATCCTCATGGTCTCTTCGCGAGATATACGTAGGAGGGAGCAATATACTGCTTGACTCCTCGGTGAAGGTATGTTCCCGAAACTTCAACAAAAGCCCGTAGGAGCTACTGAGCGTCTCTCTTGCAGAGTCTTCCACTGGAGTTTATCTATCATCTCCGTGACGCTTTCGCGATTACTAAATGATCCTGTAACGAACCGCGCTGCTCTCCGTTGGATCTTCTCGCTCTCTTCTATCAACCCTATCTATTACGGATCCCACACCGGTGAGCAGTATTCAAGAAGTGGGCGAACAAGTGTACTGTAACCTACTTCCTTTGTTTTCGGATTGCATTTCCTTAGGATTCTTCCAATGAATCTCAGTCTGACATCTGCTTTGCCGACGATTAATTTTAAATGGTCTTTCCATTTTAAATCACTCCTAATGCCTACTCCCAGATAATTTATGGATAACTGCTTCCAGTTGCTGACCTGCTGTATTGTAGCTAAATGATAAAGGATCTTTCTTTCTTTCTTTCTATGTATTCGCAGCACATTACACTTGTCTACATTGATATTCAATTGCCATTCCCTGCACCATGCGCCAATTCACAACAGGTCCTCCTGCATTTCAGTACAATTTTCCATTGTTACAACCTATCGATATACTATGGCATCATCCGTAAAAATCCTCGGTGAACTTCCGATGTTATCCACAAGGTCATTTATGTACGTATATTGTGAATAGCAACGGTCCTACGACACTCCCCTGTGGCACGCATGAAATCACTCTTACTTCGGAAGACTTCTCTCCATTGAGAATGACATGCTCCGTTCTGTTATCTAGGAACTCTTCTATCCAATCCTACAATTGGTCTGATAGTCCATAAGCCCTTACTTTGTTCATTAAACGACTGTGGGGAACTGTATGGAACGCCTTGCGGAAGTCAAGAAACACGGCATCTACCTGTGAACCCGTGTCTATGGCCCTCTGAGTCTCGTGGACGAATAGCGCGAGCTGGGTTTCACATGACCGTATTTTTCGAAACCCATGCTGATTCCTACAGAGTAGATTTCTAGTCTCCAGAAAAGTCATTATACTCGAACATAATACGTGTTCCAAAATTCTACAACTGATCGACGTTAGAGATATAGGTCTATAGTTCTGTACATCTGTTCGACGTCACTTCTTGAAAACGGGCATGACCTGTTCCCTTTCCCAATCCTTTGGAACGCTACGCTCTTCTAGAGACCTACGGTACACCGCTGCAAGTAGGGGGGCAAGTTCCTTCGCGTACTCTGTGTAAAATCGAACTGGTATCCCATCAGGTCCAGCGGCCTTTCCTCTTTTGAGCGATTTTAATTGTTTCTCTATCCCTCTGTCATCTATTTCGATATCTACCATTTTGTCATCTGTGCGACAATCTAGAGAAGGAACTATAATGCAGTCTTCGTCTGTGAAACAGCCTTGGAAAAAGACATTTAGACTTCTGTAAAATGTGTACGATAACCTGTAAAACGGAATAAAATACTATTTTGTCATTTAATAGCGACAGCAAACAGAGCGTCATAGTGGAAGGAGATTGGCTGGTGGTGATAATCACTTACGCTTAACCGAGCGCCACTTTATGTCGCTAATCGCAGGAACATCAAACAAGATAACCACCCAGAGAAGGTGTAATTCGCAAAACATGTAAACAATGTGGCATTTTCATAAAATGTAATGCACTTTTATGGCTGAATTTTTGTTTCGGCAGATATCACACTCTGAGGTTTCACTAATGTTATAACGCATGTATTTTTTTTTCCTACTAATAAAGTATCTTCTTGGAAAGAATAAGTATTTCTCTACAAAGATTTAAAAAGGGAATGAATTTAACACTATAATGATGCATTTTGCGTCTTAATTTTTCTCGATAATAACGATAGACTGCTACAGTTGTATAAGGGTATACACACCACTTTTAAAATTAAGCGCGCGTGGCAGGCGGTCGTTCAGACTAATACCGCTGTGAAGGGGTTAAATTTGTGTTCGACACAATAACTGCGTGTGTGTTGTTCTGCCAATCTTTCTCTGTTGTCGTCTTTGTCCGTTACTAAAATCGGAAAAACGAAAATTTGGAATTTTAGATGCTGATGTTATGAGATAATATTTTCTGTCTATCTTTTCAAAGATATACTACCTTCATCACGAGAAATTCACACAAGCACACACACACACACACACACACACACACACAAGCGCACGCGCACGCGCGCACAATGTATCATTTACAGTGTTCGTTTAAATTAAATCATAACTCAGTAAAAAGATATTGTGACGATATTGCTTAAATCTTTGACTGTATCTAAAGTCTCTCGTAAGCAATATTGTCAAAATAGCTTTGTAAATTGTCACTATTTAATGTAAACAAACATTATTAACGATGTATAGCGTGCGCGAAAATTTCGGCGTCATGAAAAAGGCACAATACCTGTAAGTAAATTCAGTGTACAAAAACCCGATCCTATACTATCAGGATCTAATAGTTTCTAGTGTTCCAACAGTAATGAGATCACGAAAAAACAACATCAGAGAAAGAGAGAGAGAAAAATTCATGCAGATAGCTCGTCGAATATTAATGTAACTCTCACGGCACTAAATTGATAAATTCCTGAAACTCGTCATGGCACGCATGAAAAAACGTAACTGTTGCAGTACTTCATTAATGATCGTTACTAACATTAAAGCGCAGCCTCTGCAAGTAGTATAATTGAATTTGTAGAAAGACAATGACTGATGAAACCACCAGTTCCTTAAGCCACGGGGCGCATCAAAAACTGCCAGCAGCCATGTCCTCTGTCAGAATGAACCTCCTACAGTATCTAAAATTAATGCCGTTATTAGATAAAAATTTGCTGTTAAAATTTCACGTAAGACTGGCTCCTAGAGACGGTGACGAATTGGTGGCTTCATTACTATTTGTAACCTTTCCAACAGTTCGATTAGAAGACTGCACAGTAATGTCATTAAAATTCGTTTCTAACTTGATGTAGGCAAGATGAAATTGGGTGCTTGACATCCCAAGCCGAACATTAAATACTCGTACATTGATAACATTATGGCCACCTACTTAATAGCCTCTGCGTCTGTCTTTGGAACGAAATACATCACTGATTCTGCGTATCAGGGATCCGATAGTTTATTGGTAGCTTTATGAACGTATATGGCATTAGATTTCTACACACAGGTCATGTACACTACTGGCCATTAAAATTGCTACACCAAGAAGAAATGCAGATGATAAACGGGTATTCACTGGACAAATATATTATACTAGAACTGACATGTGATTACATTTTCACGCAATTTGGCTGCTCCTGAGAAAACAGTACCCAGAACAACCACCTCTGGCCGTAATAACGGCCTTCATACGCCTGGGCATTGAGTCAAACAGAGCTTGGACGGCGTGTACAGGTACAGCTGCCCATGCAGCTTCAACACGCTACCACAGTTGATCAAGAGTAGTGACTACTGTATTGTGACGAGCCAGTTGCTCGGCCACCATTGACCAGATGTTTTCAATTGGTGAGAGATCTGGAGAATGTGCTGGCCAGGGCAGCAGTCGAACATTTTCTGTATCCAGAAAGGCCTGTACAGGACCTGCAACATGCGGTCGTGCATTATCCTACTGAAATGTAGGGTTTCGCAGGGATCGAATGGAGGGTAGAGCCACAGGTCGTAACACATCTGAAATGTAACGTCTACTGTTCAAATTTCCGTCAATGCGAAGAAGAGGTGACCGAGACGTGTAACCAATGGCACCCCATACCATCACGCAGGGTGATACGCCAGTATGGTGATGACGAATACGTGCTTCCAATGAGCGTTCACCGCGATGTCGCCAAACACGGATGCGACCATCATGATGCTGTAAACAGAACATGGATTCATCCGAAAAAATGACATTTTGCCATTCGTGCTCCCAGGTTCGTTGTTGAGTACAGCATCGCAGGCGATCCTGTCTGTGATGCAGCGTCTAGAGTAACCGCAGCCATGGCCTCCGAGCTGATAGTCCATGCTGCTGCAAACGTCGTCGAACTGTTCGTGCAGATGGTTGTTGTCTTGCAAACGTCCCCATCTGTTGTCTCAGGGATCGAGACGTGGCTGCACGATCCGTTACAGCCATGCGGATAAGATGCCTGTCATCTCGAGTGCTAGTGATACGAGGCCGTTGGGATCCAGCACAGCGTTCCGTATTACCCTCCTGAACCCACCGATTCCATATTCTGCTAACAGTCATAGGATCTCGATCAACGAGAGCAGCAATGTCGCGATACGATAAACCGTAATCGCGATAGGCTACAATACGACCTTTATCAAAGTCGGAAACGTGATGGTACGCATTTCTCCTCCTTAAACGAGGCATCACAACAACGTTTCACCAGGCAACGCCGGTCAACTGCTGTTTGTGTATGAGAAATCGGTTGGAAACTTTCCTCGTGTCAGCACGTTGTAGGTGTCGCCACCGGCGCCAACCTTGTGTGAATGCTCTGAAAAGCTAATCATTTGCATATCACAGCATCTTATTCCTGTCGGTTAAATTTCTCGTCTGTAGCACTTATCTTCGTGGTGTAGCAGTTTTAATGGCCAGTAGTGTAATTTGCGTAAATAACTGGCCGTTGATTTGCGTACGCCCGCCCGATAGCAACACAGATGGGCTCCATAGGATTTACACCAGGCGAATTTGGTTGCTGAGACATCAACGTGAGTTCACTATAATGCTCATCAGCCCACTGTAGCACGGTTATGGCTCCGAGACACGCGCAGTTATAGTGCTGAAAGACGACGTCGCCGTCGGGGAAGACATGAACCATGAAGAGATGCAGGTGGTTCGCAGCTGTCAGCGTGTCTTCGATTGCTACCACAGGTTCCATGCAAGCGCAGGAGAACGTCTCCCATAGCATAATATTGCTCCCACCAGCTTGCGTCCATGGTGCGCTGCACGTTTCAAGCCGCCATTAACCTCGATGACGGCGTTTGTGGAGACAACCATCGAGCTAGCGTAGCAAAAATGTGATTCACGAGGAGAGCTGACACGTTTCCACTGATCGATGATCGAAACCTGATGTTCACGTGCCTGCTGTAATCGTAATTGACTACATCGCTATGTCAACATGTGAACACATAGGGGTGTACGATGAACAGTGTGCTCCGAAACACTTGTGTGTCCACCATCATTGTACTCTTCCGCCAGAGATGCCACAGATCACCATCTACCCTACTTTACACAGCAGGCAAGCCTCCGAACCCTATGTTCTGTGAAGAGTCGTAGACGTCCAACCATTTTGCACCTAGTGGTAGTTTCACTGTCCTTCTCCCCTGTCCGTAGATGCACACGACAGTAGCACGTGAACATTCGACCAGCTTCGCCGTTTTCGAGATACTCGTTCACAGGATCTGTGCAATAATAATCTGCCCTTCGACAAGGTCGCTTATATCAGTGGATTTCCCCATTTTCAGTGCATAACTTTGCTCGGGGATATCCCCGCCCGTGTCTGATCCGCTTACATAAGTTTTTTTTACCGTGTCACGTGCCCATAACGCGACCAGGCGGCATCCAACATCGCAGTGGGCACTGGTCATAATGTTTCGATAAATTTTGCTGTTTAAATGAGACCATCTGACATATTACTTTACTCTCGCCCTTGTTGTTGGTCCGTTACACCATGGATAACATTTCTCAATCCCAAGTATGAAGTAGACAGTAAGTACGATTTAAACTAAGTTTACGGAACAGTGCGGTCGTTGTTGCTTCCAGTAATGTACTGAGGGAAACAAGCACAATATGTCGCGTTCATCTTCTGAAGAGATCGCTTGCAGACGATAGATAACAGATTCCGCTTTCCTAGATTCCCGAAAGCCATTCGATACTGTACCATAACGTCGACTATAATCAAGGTGCCATCATACGGAGTAGTTTTGGAAACATGTGATAGGTTCAACGAATATTTGACCAATGGATCCCAGTACGTTATACTAACGGCGAATGTACAGATACGAGTACAAGAATGTAGCATCGAGTGGGGCCCAAGGAATCGTGATAGGACGGCTATTGCCCTTAATACACTGTCCGAAAAAAGTGAAGTACCCATCAAACGTTGTCGGATACCATTGTAACTATATACACGTGCACGCCATCGGCACCTGTAAAAGGTACAACGGCCACCAGAATGCATGTTCGTGTTTAATGTTGTTCAAAAAATGGTTCAAATGGCTCTGAGCACTATGGGACTTAACTTCCGAGGCCATCAGTCCCCTAGAACTTAGAACTGCTTAAACCTAACTAACCTAAGGACATCACACACATCCATTCCCGAGGCAGGATTCGAACCTACGACCGTAGTGGTCGCACGGTTCGTGTTTAATGTTGTTCAAAAATGGTTGAAATGGCTCTGAGCACTATGGGACTTAACTTCCGAGGCCATCAGTCCCCTAGAACTTAGAACTACTTAAACCTAACTAACCTAAGGACATCACACACATCCATTCCCGAGGCAGGATTCGAACCTGCAAACGTAGTGGTCGCGCGGTTCCAGACTGTAGTGCCTAGAACCGCTCGGCCGGCTTAATGTTGTTACCAGGAAATCTGAGACGGTGAAAAAACCAGGGAGGATAATTTACCAGCTCGAGAATGAAAGAAAGCTCGAGAATGTCATACATCCTTCCGACCAAGTGAGCTTTACGCTACCTGTCGGGACATGGTCCATATCTCAGCCACTTACTCAGTATAAGACAGCGCACGACAGACACTCGTGAATACGGAGCAATTGTCACCCCAGACCACATCGTCTGGGAGTGTGACAGACAAGATGTTTCAGACCAGTATAGGAACAACTATGGTTATGCAACAGTCTGTAACATAATAAGGAATGAGGATCTGTGGCACAAGCTGTTGTCACTGACAGCCAAAATATCAGCTTATGAACTGAAACCTAAATGGCTGAGAGACAACCAAGAAGGGGTCATACATTATGACAACGAGACGCGCCACGGCAGAACACCTATCTAGAACAACTGCAGGAGGCAGCGAGAAGTTGAGCGTCGCGGAGGGTCAGGAATGATTTCACAAGACCCTGACAGCCATCTCGCAGTCTCTGGACTTTAAGTGTCACAACAGTACAACTTCTATGAATCGTGAGCTGTGACTCAGTGCGTCACAGCCTAACTATACAGCTTGTTTGTGATACCGAGCACAGTAGTGTAGTGTACCGAAGTGTAGCATAGTGTAGTCTTGTGTAATAGTGCAGTCCAGAGTCATAAATTACAGAATTTGTCATGTACCAATGCAGCATGGTACAGTAGACCTGTAGCATTTGCCTTCTGGATTCCGGATGAACAGATTTTTATATCTGTGCACCAAATGTCAAAGGGTGGTACCTGATTTTTTTAAAAACATTATTTCTATGTAGATTTTTTCCCTCATACACTATAATGCTTAGTGATACTAACACATTCAGGTTATACTTACTTCTGAACACGTGTTTACATCCGTCGAACCCACTATTTAAAGGTTGAATAAAACCAGTTTTTGTTGCAACGGGTTGGCTGCTTTGGATTCATGCACATTTGAAACTATATTACAGTATTACGTCCTACGTTCATGATAATTCATGTGCAACTTTTGGTTTCTTTTTGTATGTACATAGCAGACTAAATGAAAATAACAATAAATTAAAAATAAACTAAATTTTACCATGCTTAGTTTGGTATACAAGGGGCACCAAGAGCGTCATAAATTGAGTGATTACTGTGTAGGACACGAAGATGCCACGTAGTTGTGTGAGACTGCGTTATTAGCAACTGACAGAGCTTTAAAGGAGCCTCATTGTGGTCTACATTTGGGTTGTTCGTCGAATAGTGCACTGTCCATACTTTTGGTCATTGGGAGGTGATAGGGGCCCGATGTTGGACAGTATGGAAGTTGGGGGAGGGACAATCGTCGTCAAGATTCGGTTCGACCACGTTTGACGACCATGAGGGAGGATCGCTGTGTAGAGCTCCAAGCACATAATAATCCCTTCACGCCCCTGCCCGCCATTAGACAAAAGTTAAAGGATTCTGAAGGCAAATTCTTGTAGCCTTACGTAAGTAATGGACTCCTTGCAACATTTTGTCATGCCGCTCCACTGGCCAGAGACTGCCCTTAGCCACACCAGAGAATTATCGATGCCTGCATAGGCTGCCGTTAACACACACACAAACGGCTGCGTTTGGAGGTGTGCCGTTACCGGGCAGCAGGGCGTTCTGATGCTGGCGTCGTATTGTGTTCGGCGATGAATCACGGATCTGCACTACCACGGATGACCAGCGTGGGCGAGTGTGGAGACGACCTGCGAAATCTCATTCTTACACTGTATTGGAGAGGCGCAGCAATGACCCTTCTGGTGTCATGGAGTGGAGGGACCATTGGGTATGATTTGAGGCCACGGCTGGTTATGATTGAGGGGACTCTAGCTACGTCATATATATGCTGCATACTTATGTACCACCTTTCATGCAACAGAATCGTGGTGCCATGTTTCAACAGGACCACGCTCGTCCACACATGGTGAGTGTCTCCATGATTGTCTGCCTGATGATGAGGTACTTCCGTAGCCAACAAGATTCCGATATTTGTTCCCGATAGAACATGTGTGGGGCCAACATGGACATCAACTCCGACATCGCGTCCGACATGGTGTCTGACCATGTTACAGCCACGGAAGGTACGGAATCCAGTTAATTTTGGCCCGCTGCATACGATTATGTTCATTGCACATCAAAACGGTTGTGGATGACAGATGATGCCTGGAGGCGACACGATTTGGTGTCGAAACTGGTAGCATGTTTTAAAATGAATAAACGACGTTGTATTCAAATACGGCAGCTGGTTTTTCTATCATTATTTAAGAAATAATGATAAGCTGGATCATACTGCCAACTTCTTCGTATATTTGACTCTATGTTGTAAATACTCAAATAACATCGCATACCCTCTTAGCGCATGAGTTTTCTTTTCGTTTCTACTCCACATCTTTCACTTTTTTTTTATCAGGCGGTACATATATAAACGATTTATCACAAAGTGTCGGCAGAAGTATAAGATTGTTTGCTGACGGTGCTGTTGTTTACTGTACGAGGGGCGGTCAGTAAGTAATGCAACTCATTTTTTTCTCGGTCAATTTCGGTTGAAAAAAATGCATATTTGTTGTGGGACATCGTGGAATATTCCCGCTTCAATCCCTATAGTTTCATGACGTTTCAATAGGTGCAATAGGTGGCGGCGCTATACGCAGCCTTGAAAGTGGCGTCTGTAACGGTGGAGCATTCCAAGCAGAGTGCTGTAATTAAGTTTCTTGTGGCCTAAAACCAGAGTATCGCAGGTCTTCAGAATTTCTACGGATACACTGCAGTGAACAAAAGCTCCGTGAGTCGTTGGTCGAGACGTCCGTCATCATCAACAACTTGCCCGATCTCCCACGCACACCTATGGCTCTTGCTGTGTTTGAACACGCGGACACTCTCATTCGAGGTGATCGACGGATTACACTCAAATACATCGTTGCACAGCTGGACATCTCTGCTGGTAGTGCTGACGCACTCGTCCACCAGTTGGGGTACTCAGAGCTGTGTGCCCGCGGGGTGCTCTCCGCCTAGCAGAAGACCATAAAGAGCAATGAGGACCATCTATGCGGAATTGCTTGCGCATTACAAGGCTGATCGTGACAATTTTTTGTCTAACATCGTCACAGGCGATGAGACATGGGTTCATCACTTCGAACTGGAAAGAAAACGGCAATCCATGGCGTTACGCCACACAACCTCTCCATCAAGGAAAAAATTCGAAGCTGCTCCTCCAGCCGGTAAAGTAGTGGCGGCGTCTTCTGGGAATCTGAGGGGGTTATTCGGTTTGATGTCCTCGCTCATGACGAACAGTCAACTCTGAAGTGTATTGTGCTACCCTCAGGAAATTGAAGGAACGATTTCAGTGTGTTCGTCACCACAAAAATGTAAACGAACTTCTTCATGAGAACACAAGGTTTCACACAAGTCTACGTACCAGAGAGGATCTGACAAAACCACATTGGACTGTTCTTCCTCATCCACCCTACATCCTGGATTTCACACCTTCCGACTTCCATTCGTTTGGCCTAACGAAAGATGCATTCCCTGGGAAGCAGTGCGTGGCTCCGACGTCGACTATTAGTGGTGCTGAGCGGACATGCAGACCCTCCCAGTAAGGTGACGTAAGGCCGTCGCATTGAACAGAGATTATGTTGAAAAACAGTGTTTTGTAGCCAAAAGCTTGGCGAATAGTGTGGTGTAATGTAATTCGGAATAAAACCAATCTGGTTTCAGAGAAGAAAATGTTGCATTACTTATTTGAAGTCCCTTGTATCGTTTCTGCACAATCGTAAGGAAATGCAGAAAGACTTGAACAAAATTTCCACTAGCTGTAATGAAACGCAGCTCTTTTTAACTGCAGATAAATGTTAGACAGTGACAATAAGAACCCGACGACACTCTTCAAGCACATCACATCGTCTAAGTATTTAGGGGTATTAACATGCAGTGTGAGGCGGGACGATAACGTGAAATCACTGTTAGAGAAGACGGATGGAAGACTTACATTTGTTTGTAGGGTATAGTGAATATGGAAGCATCTGTAAAGGAAATCGTGTAAAAGACGTTAGTGTGACCAATTCTAGTGTACTGCTGAAGTGTTTGGAGTCCTTACCAAGCAGGCATGGACAACTGCTATTGAACGAATTCAGAGACGCGTGCTAGGATCGTTAACAGTTCGCTATATACGAAAGTGTAACAGAAATGCTCGGGAACTTAGACTGAAATCCTTGGCTGAAGCACGACGTGGTTCTCGCGAAAGCTTGATGAGTTAATTTAGAGAAACTATATTCGAAGAGCACAATTTGACCATGACGCTGTCACTGTAGTATAGTTCGCGTAGGCATGAAGAGAATACGATAAGATGATTAGGCCGCATACAGAGGCTTGTAGAATTATTTTAACCATTGATCAAACCGCGACTGGATTAGAGGAGCAAATCAATAATATTGGTAAGATGAACCGTCTGCCATACACTGTTCAACCTCCTGTCGACTTAGATGTAGATGAGACTGTAACATGATTTTTTCAATAATTTTCGTTCCTATTTTATTGCACAAATAACCTGCTGATCAACTAGACGTTCTACATCTACATCTACATGGATACTCTGCAAATCACATTTAAGTGCCTGGCAGAGGGTTCATCGAACCATCTTCACAATTCTCTATTATTCCAATCTCGTTTACCGCGCGGAAAGAACGAACACCCATATCTTTCCGTATGAGCTCTGATTTCCCTTATTTTATGGTGGTGATCGTTTCTCCCTACGTAGGTCGGTTTCAACAAAATATTTTCGCATTCGGAGGAGAAAGTCGGTGATTGGAATTTCGTGAGAAGATTCCGTCGCAACTAAAAACGCCTTTCTTTTAATGATGTCCAGCCCAAATCCTGTATCATTTCTGTGACACTCTCTCCCATATTTCGCGATAACGCAAAACGTGCTGCCCTTCTTTGAAATTTTTCGATGTACTCCGTCAGTCCTATCTGGTAAGATTCCCACACCGTGCAGCAGTATTCTAAAAGAGGACGGAGAAGCGTAGTGTAGGCAGTCTCCTTAGTAGATCTATTACATTTTCTAAGTTACCACCCAATAAAATGCAGTCTTTGATTAGCCTTCCCCACAAATTTTCTGTGTGTTCCTTCCAATTTAGCCGGCCGCGGTGGTCTAGCGGTTCTGGCGCTGCAGTCCGGAACCGCGGGACTGCTACGGTCGCAGGTTCGAATCCTGCCTCGGGCATGGGTGTGTGTGATGTCCTTAGGTTAGTTAGGTTTAAGTAGTTCTAAGTTCTAGGGGACTTATGACCTAAGATGTTGAGTCCCATAGTGCTCAGAGCCATTTTGAACCTTCCAATTTAAATTGCTCGTAATTCTAATTCCTAGGTATTTATTGAACTTATGGCCTTTAGATTTGACTGATTTATCGAAGATTAAAAAATTCCTTTTAGCACTCATGTGGATGACCTCACACTTTTCGTTATTTAAGGTCAACTGCCACTTTTCGCACCATTCAGATATCTTTTCTAAATCGTTTGGCAGATAGTTTTGATCTTCTGATGACGTTACTAGTCGATAAACGACAGCGTCATCTGCAAACAACCGAAGACGGCTGCTCAGATTGTCTCCCAAATCGTTTATATAGATAAGGAACAGCAAAGGGTCTCTAACACTACCTTGGGGAACGCCAGCAATCACTTCTATTTCACTCGATGACTAACAGTCAATTACTACGAACTGTGACCTCTCTGACAGGAAATCACACAAATCCAGTCACATAACTGAGACGATATTCCATAAGCACGCAATTTCATTACAAGCCGCTTGTGTGGTACAGTGTCAAAAGCCTTCCGGGAATCCAGAAATACGGAATCGATCTGAAATCCCTTGTCAATAGCACTCAGCACTTCATGCGAATAAAGAGCTAATTGTGTTTCACAAGAACGATGTTTTCTAAACCGATGTTGACTGTCTGTCGACAGACCGTTTCATTCGAGGTAATTCATAAAGTTCGAACACAATATATGTTCCAAAATGCTTCTGCATATCGACATCAACGATATGGGCCTTTATTAAGTGGATTACTCCTACTACCTTTCTTGGATATTGTGTGATCTGTGCACCTGCGCAGTCTTTGGGTACGAATCTTCCGTCGAGCGAACGATTGTATATTATTGTTAAGTATGGAGCTAATGCATCATCATACTCTAAAAGGAACTTAACTGGTATACAGTCTGGACCAGAGGACTTGCTTCTATTAAGTGATTTAAGTTGCTTCACTAATCCGAGGACATTTATTTCTACGTTACTCATATTGGCAGCTGTTCTTGATTCGAACTCTGGAGTATTCACTTCGTCTTCTTTTGTGAAGGCATCACTCACTGTGAACTTTTATTAACAAGCTTAGTGCGAAAGCAAGTAATGAGCCGTTGCCTTCCTTCAAAAAGAGAATCTGCTTATAGATACATATCTTCAGAGGTTTACAATTTAGCATGGGATCCCAAAGACATTGAGCCCAGCCGTTACACAAACACACTAAGTATTTCTAGAGGAGAAACATTAACTGAACTGCGAACACTAGCACACTTACGAGGCAACATCACCAACTTCACTTTATATTTACAGGAGAAAAAAGCACAGACGCAAGATATCAGCCCCAGAAATCGACCCCTGGGAAAATTTGGGCCATAATTCTGACTGTACGCTGTTATGACGTTCTGAGAGTACAGCTTTTAAACTTTCGCGTGGTCCGTTTGTTTGTTACTCGCTCCGCCCCACTTCTACCGCCTAACGTCCATGCGCGAAGTGACGGCGTACTGACAACCACGGCGCTCCTATTCGTCGGATGTGGAGAACTGGGGAATGGGAGGAAGGGAAAGAGGACGCATCTGCCCAGCATGTTTTGAAATCTCGCTCGAGAAAGCACGCTATTTTAGTGAAAAATAGTAAGTAATATGAGTTCGTAATACGTAAACCTCATACAGGTACGAATCCATTATTGTCCAAATAACTTACTGGAATGCAGCCCGTTGACGTCGACAACCATCGATATTGCAACAGGTGCACAACCTGTCATGTCACTTCCAAGGCAAAAGTGTAGCAGATAAGCGTTGTGTAAAGGAATTTAAAGCCTTGGTTTGCTGGACAATTCTGGAAAGATAATACACACACACACACACACACACACACACACACACACACACTAGCCCCACCACCCAGCGAAAGATGACCGACTTCAAAAGTCATCGTTCGTGAAAATTAATAACCAACGGGTGACATAGCATAAAATCTTCCCTCTGTTTTTTGACAAGTGAGACAGCATGATTCCAAGCAGAATTTAAGCAAAAATCTCCATATCTATTTATAAGGTTACCTGTTAATTTAATTTCAACTACTTCCTTAATAACACTATGCCAATAGCTGAAATAGGACGACCGGTGCCAAGACAGTGTTCTGCAGATTTAGTCGGCTGTTGTAAACGTGTGTGACGTTTATGATCAGTACCCCGGTCCTCCACAGTCCTGACAGTCTGACCGATGTATTATATGTTCCAAGTACAAGGCATACAATAGACACCCGCCTCATGCTAACCAAGATTATTCTTTACAGAACCTAAAATGACCCTAACCTTAGACGGCGGTCGAAAAACACACTTCACATAATATTTCCGCAAAATACGACCAATCCTGTTCGAAATGTTTCCTGCGTAAGTCAAAAAGGTCATAGACTTTTGTGCCACGTCGGCGTTATCATCAGTCACCCGTGCACGGTGTAGTGTAATGACGTAAGTTTTGTATAAATGATTTTCTTTTGACATATGACCGTGTGCAGACATCGTCACCAACGTCAGTTACAAAACACTTCAAAATTATTTAAACTCTTTTTAAAGTTGTCGCTGAATGGTTCTTGAACGAAACTGTAATTAAAACATCATCATTTGAGTCGTATGCGCAGAATTACGTCACTCAGTCCAGTTGGTTTGCGCAAACTTTTTTCAATTTAGATGTCGTTTGTTTCTTCTCAGAAATTATATTAATGCAAGTTATCTGCTTTAATAAATATTAAAACCACATTGAATAAACTTTCAAGACTCAAACTCGCGATGAACGTTGTCAAGAATTAATAATCTTGTCAAATAAATTAGTAATACTTCTTCCTTAACATAATTCTTCATAAATAAATTCTCGGAACACGTATTTAAACTTTTGTAGTACACACTAGTTTATTATCTTCCTATATACTACATATAGACGTGAACCTGAGCCTTGACAAGATAGGACTGCACATTTACAACATGATTAAACTTTCTATGACGTCATTGTTGTAGAAACATTACAAATTCTTATTTTTTCAGTTTGTAGAAGCACGACGCAACAACTCGGTTTCAGGATCTTCTATTGCTCTTTGGCTGTCGACCCGCGACGTATAGTGGCCAGCAATTTTCTCTCTGGTCCCGGCAGTGAAGAAGCTGTCTCCGTTCGTTGCGCCGCCCTCTCCGTACATGAAACATAAAAATAAATACAAAACTTTAGATAATTCACAACCATTACAAATATTACAAAATACATAAACAAAACACTAAATTAAACTTATATTAACCTGCAAACTGGGCTGACACTGGTGGATGGGTGACGCTTCAATTTCGCGTCCCACTACATACCCCACCCACAAGCTCAGTTTGTCAGGTTTTAACCGAAAGTAAAACTTCTTCTGTATACAATATTTAACTGTTAATATTATACATTTTCTCACATTTTCCGTAATCTAAAGTCCTTACTCTGAGATAGATTCAATCCTTTTATGACGATATTGTTGTGGCTATTTGTCATTTACTTTTAATTGTGCTATTATGGTAATTCATAACCGAACATATGGAGATTACTCCTTTTCATTTAATAGTTGCTAGTAAATAATAATTTAGTACGTTCTTTAACGTTGTTACATTAGGACAGAGCGTTCAGATTGTGATAGGTTTGTTTCAGTTTTATTCATTTACTAGAGTTATTCTTTCCAAAATATATATTACTAATAAGTTTCTTACAATAACTAATAGTACTATTTACTTTACGTCGTTCTTTTCCATAATGCTTTATTTATGACTGTTTCTCTGCCTCGTGATGACTGGGTGTTGTGTGATGTCCTTAGGTTAGTTAGGTTTAAGTAGTTCTAAGTTCTAGGGGACTGATGACCATAGTGCTCAGAACCATTTGAACCATTTATGCCTGAGGTCAAGAAGAAATCAAGCAAAACTTTCTTTAGAATCTCGGCACGGCTTTCTTTACCTTCGGACACTTTGTTGGGTAATGGCAATTTATTTAGGAGAAACAAGCGAGAGAGCCCCGTTTGGTGTGTTCTATATTAACACTATTACAAATCTCTATTAAAGGCACTCTGCTACGTTCTCGTGAGCAATATAGCTCTGGCCGCCCATGGTCCCTAAAATTATTAACCATCCCCTTTGGTTCCTACTATCCGAGTAAATATAAAATACACAAAATTCCGTCTGACCTAATAACAAAAATTTCTTCCATATAAATCCCTTTTTAGTTATCTTTCCGTTTTTGAAGTACCGCTGGATTATTGTAGGACACTTGTTTAAAGTTCCTGTCATTTCTTTAAAATAACACGTAACTATCACGAAAAACTTCACATGAATAAACTATGAACGCTCGTCCATATGTAACATATACTAAATATTAACTAATTTAGGAATGAAGTGTTAAATTTGATCGACACTATATAATCCTTTAATTACACCTGATGAAGGTTCCATAAGAAGTATCGCTTTGGGATGCACAATCTTATGAACAACATATGGACCTTCAAAGATAAAGAAAAATTTTCTACGTTCCTTATTGGTCTTCGAACTTTTAGGATGAGATCGTACTAATACAAGGTTGGTTGGTTGGTTGGTTTGGGGAAGGAGACCAGACAGCGTGGTCATCGGTCTCATCGGATTAAGGAACGATGGGGAAGGAAGTCGGCCGTGCCCTTTCAGAGGAACCATCCCGGCATTTGCCTGGAGTGATTTAGGGAAATCACGGAAAACCTAAATCAGGATGGCCGGACGTGGGATTGAACCGTCGTCCTCCCGAATGCGAGTCCAGTGTCTAACCACTGCGCCACCCCGCTCGGTTCTAATACAAGGTCTCCTTTCCTCGTTCGGATAGACAATTCGTAGAATAACATTTTTCTTTCCTTTACATAATACGGTAACCTACTAATTAGGACTCGTATTATATGACTTTCAATAATTGGTTCATCAATTAATTTAGCACGGTTTAAATACCATTCGAAATAATTCCTATAACCTCCCAAACTTTTAGAATAAGGAGGAGGGCCTAAAAACTCTAAAGTTAAGAGTTGTTGTTTTCCTCTTGACCAATAATTTTGTTTAAACTGCTTAATAAAATCATCCCAGTCCCTAAATTCAGTTCTATGCAGTACTGCCCATTTCGCAGCTTCTGCTTCTAAATGTCCTATTACAAATTTAATCCGTTTTTCATTACTCCATTTAGGAGATAATGAAGTTTCAAAAGCTTTTATAAAGATTATAGGGTGAAGTTCGGCTCCTGGTTTGAATACAGGAAATCGACTTGCTACATTTGAATTTGTCGTTATATCATCCCAACATTATACGAGAGACGTAGTTGGATTTTGTTTAGATTGCAGAGACGGAGTTGCGTCGGATTTGCTTGCCGTAATTTCTTTATTTGTATTGTTGTCGTCCGAGCTAGCAAACACGATGCGACTGTTGTCTCTGATTACGTTATTACTTCTACTACTTGAAATGTTTTCATTATTATCTAATTCCGATAACCGTTTAGTAATTTCCTGTATTCGCATTTCTGTATTGGATACACGGTTAGCTAATATCGATTCTTCACTGTGTTCACGATGTGAACGCTCTGTACCTTCGTCAATGTTATTATCTTTGGAAGTCTCAAGGTTACTGCATATTTCGATAATTAAAAATTTCATGTTTTCTATTTCAGTATGATCTTTTTCTACTTGATGAGTTAATATCTATAATTCTACATTATCTATTGAAGAAATCTGTACAGGTTTGGTAGAAACCACTTTAATAGATTCTAATAATTCTCTACGAACAGTTTCTGTTTGCATAGAAAATTCATCTCGTAACTTATCGTTATTTTTCTCTATTTCATTTACAACTAAGACATTGACATTATCTAGTCTCTTGGTTAAGTCAGTAATATAATTTCGCATGCGAGCTTTTTCCTCACGCGATTCCTGGATATGTTCTTCTAACCTTTTACAATTATCAGCAATCTTATTACTAAGTCCTACTAGTTTTTCCTGCATTTCAACTTTAGAAGCCTCTATTTTACCACTTAATTCTCGACTGGTTTCATTAAGATGTTCCTGTAACCTGTCTGTAGATTTTGTTAGCTCCCCTTTAAGTTCCTCTTTTAATCTAGCCGTAGATTCTTCGTTAGACTGTTTTAATTCCTGTTTTAGTTCCTCTTTTAATCTAGCAGTAGATTCTTCGTTAGATTGTTTTAATTTCTGTTTTAGTTCCTCTTTTAATCTAGCAGTAGATTCTTCGTTAGATTGTTTTAATTCAGCTAAAAAATCCTCGTTAGATTGTTTTAATTTAGCGATCGCCCTAAAAAGGGATCTCATGCTCCTATCGGACACAGATTGCACTTCGTCTGACATTTCACTTCCCGACATTATTGTAAGATATTAACTAGTTACACACGCAGACTTGTAATCAACAATCCTATTAAAAGCACACTCCCTATGTACAACACTCCACTTCCAACTTAAAACAGACTCACCGGACACTAATATTGTAGTTTGTAGTTCTCGGTGATCAATGTGCTGCTATGGGCTGCAGAAGTAACAGCCGTCGATGCAGCCGCTGAGATGCTGCGACCCCGCTTCCGCAACCGGCAGGACGCTGAGTCGAACACCGGAGACGTCACTGGCTGCAACCACCCCCGGCCGCACCGTAGACAGGCGAAGCCCTCAGCAACACCTCTCATACCAGCCGGAGGAACGCCCCCCAGCTGACGTACTGGGCCTGTTAGTTCAGGGAGAAGAAGGTTGTCGGGGTTTGCAGCGTTCAGCTGCTGCCCAACAGATGCGCCTTCTCGTGGAATAACTGCGTGACCGTACTGCTTGGCTGCGCTCCGTCAGATGCCCACACGCGAGAAGTCGCCGC
This sequence comes from Schistocerca nitens, assembly GCF_023898315.1. NCBI lineage: Eukaryota > Metazoa > Arthropoda > Insecta > Orthoptera > Acrididae > Schistocerca > Schistocerca nitens. Next base: position 978,219,367 of record NC_064615.1, on the reverse strand, counting down.
TGGCTGGTGAACGCTCCACGAAGACTCTCGTTGACTTCCGAAGGACTCTTGATGTTTTTTTTCGGACCTGTGTGTCTTAGTTGCACACAAGTCCTGTTTATAAGGTCGCCACGGTGTAGTGTAACGACGTAAGTTTTGTATAAATGATTTTCTTTTGACATATGACCGTGTGCAGACTTCGTCACCAACGTCAGTTACAAAACACTTCAAAATTATTTAAACTCTTTTTAAAGTTGTCGCTGAATGGTTCTTGAACGAAACTGTAATTAAAACATCATCATTTGAGTCGTATGCGCAGAATTACGTCACTCAGTCCAATTGGTTTGCGCAAACTTTTTTCAATTTAGATGTCGTTTGTTTCTTCTCAGAAATTATATTAATGCAAGTTATCTGCTTTAATAAATATTAAAACCACATTGAATAAACTTTCAAGACTCAAACTCGCGATGAACGTTGTCAAGAATTAATAATCTTGTCAAATAAATTAGTAATACTTCTTCCTTAACATAATTCTTCATAAATAAATTCTCGGAACACGTATTTAAACTTTTGTAGTACACACTAGTTTATTATCTTCCTATATACTACATATAGACGTGAACCTGAGCCTTGACAAGATAGGACTGCACATTTACAACATGATTAAACTTTCTATGACGTCATTGTTGTAGAAACATTACAAATTCTTATTTTTTCAGTTTGTAGAAGCACGACGCAACAACTCGGTTTCAGGATCTTCTGTTGCTCTTTGGCTGTCGACCCGCGACGTATAGTGGCCAGCAATTTTCTCTCTGGTCCCGGCAGTGAAGAAGCTGTCTCCGTTCGTTGCGCCGCCCTCTCCGTACATGAAACATAAAAATAAATACAAAACTTTAGATAATTCACAACCATTACAAATATTACAAAATACATAAACAAAACACTAAATTAAACTTATATTAACCTGCAAACTGGGCTGACACTGGTGGTTGGGTAACGCTTCAATTTCGCGTCCCACTACAACGGTTGGTCTACAGCGCAACGCTCTTCCGAGCTGACTTGCACACGGGCTTGCATAAACGCTTACCTATTGCAGTTTTGCCTTGAAAATGACAGGATGTGCACCTGTGGAAATATCAGGAGTGTCAACGCCGTCATCTGGTGCAGTCACGTAAGTTACCTATTTGAACGTTGTATGCGCTGAAAGAAACTCTGGTCTCACGTTCAATATTGCTGCAACTATATTCTCGTATAAACCAAAACCAAAATGTATAGAAGTAAGCAACTGAAGAATTATTATGAAATGAAGTTAATGATTTTCGATTTAGAACTTAATCATGATAATCACGTTGAAGAACAGCGCATCTTTTGCTGATATAATTCACTTTAACAGTGCCAAGTTTAAAAAATCACAGAGAATAACGTATAATAGCGTTGTTGGTAATTAAATAGAATTACGCTATTTGCGAAGGCGTGCTGAAAAGCAATGCCTCCGAATTTTTTGTGTGAAAATTCTTAAAAATGTGTGTGAATTCCTAAGGGACCAAACTGCTGAGGTCATCGGTCCCTAGAGTTACACACTACTTAAACTATCTCCTGCTAAGAACAAACACACACACACATACACACACACACACACACGTACCCATGCCCGAGGGATGATTAGAACCTCCGGCGGAGGGGCCGCGCAATCCGTGACATGGCGCCTCTACCCGCCTGGTCACCCCGATCGACGAAAATTCTTAAAGCGTTTTAAATAAAACAAACGTTATTAACATTGTACATTATTCCACACGTCTACATATTTACAGCCCTCTGCCGCTAGTGGGCTTCGAATGATAGCGTGTAGCATGACGGTGTGTAACGTAACTAAGTAGGTGCGTGAGAGACAGATTGCTGGAACCGAGTTTCGAGTTCGAAGATCTCGTTCACACATGGACTGTACTACACAGTATGACAGTAATACACTACACACGCGGGCTGCGACATCTGCAACAATCCGACGCTTTGGGTTCACTGTCATTGATCATTCTGCATCCAATCCCGACTTGGCCCCGTCACATTTTCATCTGCTTCTAAAACTTAAAGAACACCTTCGAGGACGTCATTTTGATAGTGATTAAGTGATGCAAGCAGAGGTAAGGTTGTGGCTCAGTCAACAAACTCTACCAAACATTCTACAGTGACGGATGAACGAAGTGGTCTGTGTTCGTCGACCGGTTGACTATGTTGAGAAATAAACATGCAGACCTGACGAATGAAGATGCAGAATGTTAATAACGTTTGTTTTGTTTAAAAATCTTCGAGAGGATCAACGTAAAAAAGCCTGAGGCATTAATTTTCAGTACACTTTCGTATTTAACGACGCAGTCATTTGTTTCATTCGTTTACAATACTTTTGCGAATCGCTAAATGAAAACGTTCTGTAGAAAGAAAACTGTTCCACCAACTGCAAGATAAAAATGCTGCCCTTTGACACAATGAACGATGACATAAGGAATGAAGTATGTTATCAACTCAAAATAGTACTTCAAAACCCTCTTACTAGTTCAACTGCACAGTACTTCGCGCTCAGGTATTAAGCAGGTGCAGTATGGCGGAGCGAGTGACAGACAACTGGTGCGAGCGAAAGTTTAAAAGCTGTACTTTCACAACGTCATAGCTGCTTATTGGCAGTATTACGGTCAGAATTATAGCTCGGAATCGATGGCTGACTTTTTCTCATTAAACCATGAGGCCAAGTGGTGATGTTTCCTTGTTACAAACTGAACTGACACTTCTAACTTGAGGTGCTGAGAATGATGGTACCTCAACAAATGTTAAACTTAGAGCTCTATGGCTTGGGATGTGTCATTTTCCCCTTCCCACTCTGAATTTCTATCATTGTTGTTATTATTTCTACTGTTCGCACGATACGCAACTTCCAGCTGTAGTTCGCGAGCTGTTTTGACATTATTAACCAGAGATCTAGGAAGAAAGAAGGTACAGCAAAAATCATACTTCGCTTAAAAACATCATGTTTGAGTAATAGAGAATATAACCAACAAAAACAAATTCGTATTAACACGGATGTGAAGCAGGGTCACAGACTGTCATCCTATTTTCACAATTTACTTTTATATAGAAGAGCAACGACAGGGAAGATTCTTCCAGACGAGGTCTTAAACTGCAAACCTAACAGACAGGACCACTGAGATTCCTTTTGTTTGAAAGTAAAGTAGAGTTAAGAGAACAGTTCATAGAATGGACTGATTATTTAGCAGATAATTTTGACTTAGGTTAAAAAAGCAAGACATATGTAGTAAAAAGGAAAATCGCAACTAGATAACATTGCAATTGAAGGCGTGGACGCTAGAAAGTGCTAACCATCAGTATAGTAAGAGTTAGTCTGGGCAAGTTATCTGCTGTTTTTTTTTTCGACTCTACCATATGCTGATAATAATCCCATATGCACCGATAGGAAGTTCTGTCAACTATATAAAGTATTTTGTCTTATTGTATTTCTTTTCTTGCCTTCGAATTTAATCAGCTCAGTGTACGCTCTTGTGGGATAGAATTTTGTTCCGCAGAACACCTCAGTTTTGGAAGACACAGGAGATAAAGGAAAAAAAGTATTTTTGCAAAGATGACCGTGGCCAGGAACATCAGAATCACAATTAGACAGGCAAAAATATATGATCAGCAAAAGCACTCAACTCGCGTAAAACATTGCCATTCAGTTGTGTAGAGTCTAATCAACTAGAACAACACTATTATTATATCGCTGTGAAACGAAAACGTTGAATAAATGAAGCTGGAAGCAATTGGAATGAAGTGTTTCAGAAGGATATTAAAGCAAGTTGACAAAGAAAATAGGAAATCAAATACTAAAAAGAAAAATCGAAAAACAATTGTACCGGAAGGTGAGATGTGTCAGTCGGATACTTAATCATTTAGGAATAATTAACTGGGAAGTTGGCAGCTCGTAATAAGTTTACAGAGAAGTATAGAAAGATTAACAAAATACAGGAAGAAAGGAAGGACGATATAAAACGAGTATGACAGGAATAAGACAATAACCTCCGGTTCATTCCCGTATTTATTCAGATCGGTTATCCAGTATACTTTATTTTTTAAGTCATCCGTTTTTGACTGATTTTAAGCTGTTCTGCACCTCTTCCTATATTGCTCTGTTCTTTTCATATCCCGTATAAGTAATTACTACATCCGGCATCCCCTATAATCATTTATGCATATTCTAGTTTTCTTCTACCCTACAGTTTTTCCTCTCAACTGTTGCTTCGTGGAAGCCGTACCAAATGTCCCATAGTCTGTCCTTTCTTTTGGTCAGGGTCTTCCACACTCATCTTTCGCCAACTATTCTTTCTAAAGCAGTTGTTCGTATCGCACCTGATAAGTGCTATTAATCTTTAACATTCATATATCACACTAAATTTCAGATTTGTTATTGTTCTCTGGATTTCCATCGATCCACGCTCCTCTTACATACAGTAGTGTGCAGTCAACATACACTTTCAAATAGTTTTTAAGTAACAAAATCAGTATTTGCTGCCATCAAAATTTTCTTATCGAAGGTAGCTTTATTCTCCTACGCCAGCCTGCTTCCACTATGTCTTGCTTCAGCAGCACTATGATCCAAAATGTCAGCGATAGCCTAGTATCCGTCTTAAATGAAATATTTAATTTTTCTCTAGTGAATGGAGTATATTTCACCTCATCGAAAAGCAGTACAATCCGACCCATCCCTAACAAGTGAACCTCCCCATCGCACCCCCCTCAGATTTAGCTATAAGTTGGAACTGTGGATAGGCCTTGAAAAACTGAACACAGATCAATCGAGAAAACAGGAAGAAGTTGTGTGGAACTATGAAAAAATTAGCAAAATATACAAACTGAGTAGTCCATGTGCTAGATAGGCAACAATAAGGAGAGCGCAAGCACAGGAGTCCCGTGGTCCTGTGGTTAGCGCGAGCAGCTGCGGAACGAGAGGTCCATGGTTCAAGTTCCCTGAGTGAAAAATTTACTTTCTTTATTTTCGCAAAGTTATGATCTGTCCGTCCGTTCATTGACGTCTCTGTTCACTGTAATAAGTTTAGTGTCTGTGTTTTGCGACCGCACCGCAAAACCGTGCGATTAGTAGACGAAAGGACGTGCCTCTCCTACGGGAACCGAAAACATTTCATCTGAAGGTCATAGGTCAACCGATTCCTTCACAGGAAAACACGTCTGATATATTCTATACGATACTGTTGACGGCATGTGCGTCACATGAGAGGAATATGTTGTCGACCCACCTAACTTGTACACTTGGCGAATGGGTAAAAAGATTCTTCTACCTTGCCTGATTTAGGTTTTCTTGTGGATGTGATTATCACTCCCAAAAAAGTGATCGCATCGGACGGACAGACGGACAGATAATAATTGTCTGAAAACAAAAAAATTAAAATTTTCAGTCGAGGGAAGACTTAAACCTAGGACCTCTCACTCCACAGCTGCTCACGCTAACCACAAGACCACGGCACTCCTGACTGCAAGTTACCCTTGAAGTTGCATATGTTGCACGTCGACTACTCAGTTCGTATATTTTGTTAATTTTTTTCATAGTTACACACAACTTCTTCCTGTTTTCTCGATTGATCTGTGTTCAGTTTTTCAAGGCCTATCTACTCTGCCAATTTATAACTAAATCTGAGTGGGGTGCGATGGGGAGGTTCCCTTGTAAGATCGAAAATCCGCAATCGCCTGATAACTGCCTACCAATTAGCAATTTTACCTACTGACTCTAAAGCCCTGTAATGTGTTGTTCACGACCAAATCACTGAACACTTGCACGAATTCAGACTTTATAACAAATATCTGTTCGGCTTCCGTAAACACTTCAGCACAAACACCGCAATAATTGAGGTAACTGACGGCAGAAATATGCCACTGACAATCGTGAGGCAACTGTCAAATTTGACATACTGCTGTGAAAAACGGAACAGCTACAATTTTTCAGATAGTGCGCGAGGCAGTGAGAATGAAAAATCGTCCTTTCGGGACTGCCATAGGGGTCAGTCTCAGGCCCATTTTTGTTTTCCTTTATGTCAATCAAATTTCGTCGGTTACGTCCTTCTGTAAATATGGTTACTATGCCGACGACCTCTAGCTTTACCTAAGTTCCATATCTGAAGATATAAATACTGCTATCGTCTAGATGAACGATGATCAGTCTTCGGTGATAACATGGGCGAAAAACCCTGGGGCTTAAACTTAACGCAAAAAAGTCGCAACTAATCTTAGTATCCCATCGGAAATTACTAAGTTCAGAATTCCGTGAATAGTTGCCTCCTCTTCAGCCAGACAGTATTCCAATGTCATTTCAGAAAAGAATGAGAAGTTGGTTGTAATTTGGATAAGCGTCTTATCTGGGCGGAGAATACTAACACAATGTGCTGGAAGACTCCAGCTTACGTGGGGGCTGAACAAATAATTTTGTCTGCCCTCTCAGGCGCTAGTCAGGTAGGGTCAAGCTGAGTACAGCCCCCAAAAATTCATCAGTGCAGCCATGTCAAGTGCAGCTACAACAGTGGTCGCCATTATAATAGTACATGGTGCTCCAGATGCTATCGTACTCGTCGTGTGGATGCTGTTCTTCCCATGTCTTGTCTCAAGACACTTGTGGCTGTACAATTCTGCTTGGACGAGCGAACAATTTGTCTGTCCCCTACAGCACTAGCCAAGTGGGTCCACTGAGATCCTACATGACATTTTGACCCTCCTGAACCCATCGATTCCATTGTTGCAAGACAGTTGTGTAATTCTAAAGGATGTGCAGCAATATCACGGAAGGGAATGCTGCAGTCTGAACAGGTCACAGACTTTCTCCTGTCGAAAGCTGACGAGTGCTGCTAGGTGATATTCTCACAAACAGACAGCATTAAAATGTGATTGCTGCTACCTCTGTGTAATGTTTCCTTACATGGAGAATGGAAAAAGTGTTACTCCTAATTAGTTTACACAGGTACGCTGAAGTGCTATCCACTTGCATATAATAGCATGTATTATACCCTTCACGAGAAATTTACGTTTGTTGCATGCTGTGTTCATGGCGTTAGCTTCTAGTGGACATCAGCGTACTTTTACAAAATGATGTGGCTCAGAGCCCCAAGGTTTTGCTCAATATTTCTTCCCATTTCTTGGCTCAAGACACTTGTGGCTGTACAATTCTGCGTGGCCGAGCGAACAGTTGTCTGTCCCCTACAGCACTAGCCAAGTGGGCCCACTGGGATCCTGCATGACATCGAGTATGACCCTCCTGAACCCATTGATCCATTTTTGCAAGACAGTTGTGTGGTTCCAAACAATGTGCAGCAGTATCACGGTGGAGAAAGCTGCAGTTTGAATAGGCCACAGACCTTCTACTGTCGAATGCTGACGAGTGCTGCTAGGCGATATTCTCACAAACAACATTAAAAAGAGATTTCTGCGACCTCTGCGTAATGTTTTCTTACATTCAGAATGGAAATAGTGTTACTCCTAATTAGTTTGCACAGGTGCAGGTACCATTTGCGTATGGTAACAGGTGATATAATCTTCACGAGAAATTTACGTTTGTTGCAAGCTATGCATTTGCATATAGTAACATGTGATATAATCTTCCCGAGAAATTTACATTTGTTGCATGCTGTATTCATGGCGTTACCTTCTAGTGGACATCAGCGTACTTTTACAAAATGATGTGGCTCAGAGCCCCAAGGTTTTGCTCAGTATTTGTTTACGCTGTTGCTGTAGAGGTGGATGGTGTTGTTGGCAGCTGCCTGGCTCTTGGCGGATGGTGTTTGGCGTGTCAGCGCTGGTGCTCACGTTCACGGGCATCATCTTCATGGCTCTGGGCAGCGGCAGCGTGCAGCCATGGAACTTCGTGGCGAGCGACATGCAGCATCAGCAGCAGGCGCAACCGTCGCCCTCTGTACCGGCCACGCCCTCCCCTCGCCAGCAGCAGCCGCGGGAGCAGCAGCAGCAGCAGCAACAGCAACAGCAACAGCAACACACAGAGTCCGCGCCGCAGCCGCTAGAGGTCTCCACCATGATGATCGCGCCGGCCACTGGGGGCTGCATCGTCTGAGTGCGACGTCAGCCACGAACCCACCGTCCATCGCTCCCATGCCCTGTGACGCAACATTTTCGCTTCAGTGGATAGCTTTTAATGGTAATTTCTCTGGCGTTTTCAATCAGTTGTCAGGCTGCAAATGCGTGCAGGTCACGACACCGGTAGGGAATGCCCACTGCAGTGGATTTGAAACGTCCCCTTTGAACAATTATACAGGACTGTGCTTAAACTGACACGTGTACAATATTTTGTTAGCGCAACGCAATCTGACTTTCAATAATCCCTACAAAAGAATGGGCCCTGACTAACATTAAACTATACCTTTCACAAATCACTTACCTCACAAAAATCTTCGCTACTCAAGCTACTGCAATACAGCGAGCGCCACTACTGCCAGCTAAATAAAAGATTCAAAGTACTGAAGGCACTAACTACTGATAGGCATAGTTAGCAAATGAAAGATTTTGATAGAGAACAAACAATGTATTTACCTCAATAGTCATAATATATATAGCAGTTCATGACAAATTTCAAAACTCCGCCATCTCTCTCCCCACATCCACCACTGCTGGCGGCTCACCTCCAACTGCGCAACGCTACGCGCTGTTCGCATCCAGCTGCTGCTGCCTAACACTACAATGGCAGACAACAATGCAAACTAGCCACATACTGCACACAGCACAGCCAGTGATTTTCATACAGAGCGCTACGTAACGTTGCCAATAAGAAAACATAAACAGCCTACTTACAGATTGTGTGAATTTGCAGCCTCAGGACAGACTGAAAACGCGTAAGTAGAGACCATTGACAGCTGTCCACTGTAGTTGGCGCTATGCGCCACGGGGTTAATGTACTGAATGTTCTGGTAAAAAATAAAGCACTGCTATGTGATTTTTGAGAGGTTTCTGGAGTGATCGATTCAAGGCACATTGCCGAGTTGGCGGACGTATTTGGCATTGTCTTTATTGTCTTTGGCACATGCGGCATGCAACGCTTTTACAAGTAGCCTTACAGGTTGGCCCTACGTCAGTATCCGGATATAAATTTAATAAAGCAGTATGACGAAATTAAGGGAAAAAACGAAACTATCGCCTTTAAAAATTAGAAGATTTCCAAGTGCTGTTAAGTGACCTCATTAACGTAGTCGCAGATGTCCGAGTGCATAGGGCGGAAGTGACTACTCCTGTTGTCTCTGCTTCAAATCTCACTATTAGTAACATTCTTTTATAATTTTTAAAAATCTACATCTACATTTATACTCCGCCACCCAACAGTGTGTGGCGGAGGGCACTTTACGTGCCACTGTCATTACCTCCCTTTCCTGTTCCAGTCACGTATGGTTCGCGGGAAGAACGATTGCCGGAAAGCCTCCTTGCGCGCTCGAATCTCTCTGATCCTACATTCGTGATCTCCTCCGAAGGTATAAGTAGGGGGAAGCAATATATTCGATACCTCATCCAGAAACGCACCCACTCGAAACCTGGACAGCAAGCTACACCGCGATGCAGAGCGCCTCTCTTGCAGAACCTGCCACTTGAGTTTGCTAAACATCTTCTTAACGCTATCACGCTTACCAAATAACCCTGTGACGAAACGCACCGCTCTTCTTTGGACCTTCTCTATTTCCTCTGTCAACCCGACCTGGTACGGATCCCACACTGATGAGCAATACTCAAGTATAGGTCGAACGAGTGTTTTGCAAGCCGCCTCCATCGTTGATGGACTACATTTTCTAAGGACTCTCCCAATGAATCTCAACCTGGCACCCGCCTCACCAACAATTAATTTTATATGATCATTCCACTTCAAATCGTTCCGTACGCATACTCCCTGATATTTTACAGAAGTAACTGCTACCAGTGTTTGTTCCGCTATCATATAATCATACAATAAAGGATCCTTCTTTCTACGTATTCGCAATACATTACATTTGTCAATGTTAAGGGTCAGTTGCCACTCCCTGCACCAAGTGCCTATCCGCTGCAGATCTTCCTGCATTTCGTTGCAATTTTCTAATGCCGCAACTTCTCTGTATACTACAGCATCATCCGCGAAAAGCCGCAAGGAACTTGTGTTTATTAACAAATGGAAACCTTAAATAAAAATATTGAACACAAAATCGCAACAAAAATTTCAGCATTGTATTTTTGATTGCTGGTTGTATGAAAATAAATTAAAATTTGATGCAGATAGGTGAAATGCGTTACTGTTAATTGAAAGTGTTATATATGTAAAAAATAAGGCTCGATCTCTAGAAGCGAAAAATTATTTTATTTTCGATTTTTGATATTTTGGATTTTGGTGGCGGTATTTAATATATTGTGATTAGTAATTGAAAACAGAAAGGTGGTATTTTTATAAAAAAAATTATGATTCGATATCTTTGTTAATTAAAATTTTCATTTGTTAATAAATATTAGAATTCGCGAGTTTACCATTACTAGATTTGGTAATCTGGAAGATCAGTTGCAGACGATATGTATCGAAGAGGCGACTGTCACGGAGACAGTTATCGATTGTGAGAGTCGCCACGTCATGAGCGGCAAAGATTCTTATATTATGACATTGGAAGAGTTTTGCGACTGATTCCGATAGAAATTCCTTGACAATCCAATGTTTACTGGTGCTAGTGTAGTAGATATGAGTGAAGGAAGTAGTGCTTCGAATATTGCTCGTCTCACATGGCGTAACGAACTGTACGTCTGTCAGTATGCCTACGTCCACAGTCTAAGATTACGCGGTATAAAACTACCTAGTTACACTGTACCAGTTTCTTTTACGAGTCATAGTTAGAGTCTATCCTGGTTATGAAATGAAAGGACTCCTACCAGCTGCATACAAATCGGACCGAATTGTCCAAGATGAAAATATCAATGACGAAGAAGGTAAGTGAAATTACTCACATCTACTCATAGCTGACATTCATCTATGGTCGTTGTTGTTGGTAACGCTATAAACAGAGTTCATCGTTTTTCATTGTAGCTATTATCGCTGTGAACATAATCGATATCGGGCTCCATGAAAGTCGCTCCTTCCATATATATCGCTTGCAAGCGTTCTTCCACATCACCCTAGATTTCTACGCCATACACTGAGCTTCAGGTTACCATCTGAGTTAAGGCAAAAATTTTTTCACTTATCACCGCTTGGAAATATTCTTCTTTTCAAAGGCAATGTTTTTCTAGATGTTTTGAGAAAAAAATTGAAAGAGGATTGCAACCCGAGGTCTAAGTTCAAGTTTTCGTGAAGGTTCACTCTGGTGTGCCGCCGCTAATAAGGTCCTGAAATAAAAATCTCCTGGGAATATTGATTACCCAGCATTAAAAGCATGACTAGGGCTCTACGGTTCGCATATGATTTTGCTAATAGTGTTTTGCTGCCCCGGCAAGGGTAAGGTCCAAAGAATACTAAATTATAAAACCCTGTGATAAAACTAAGAATGACCAACTGTCTTAGTTCCATGCAGCAATTCTTTAAAAAAACTGCACGAAATTAGTTAGAAATAAAATAATCTCACTTTCACTTCGTTCAGTTTGTAAAGAGGACGATGAATTACTGAGAACAAATAAACTGATACATTCTTCAAACAAAATTAGAGGCATTTCGCCTCGTTGTAATAACTTCCTAACAGTTTTAAATCAAAGTTAACAGTGGTTGCGGTATACACAAATCTGAGACTGAAGAATACATAGGTCAAATAATCTCCTTATTTTCATGATTATGGCGCGTTGTGGATGCCGACTCCAGTGTGATTATTCAGCGCCTCCACTGCTTTGACATGAATCATCCAGATACTGCATTCCCCGGATTTCGAAGTTGGATTAAACAATTTTTTTCCAAAAAAATCAATAAAACGATTTTTCTTCACTTGTTGCCTTTCTACCATCACTCACCAACGATATTTTCTTTCACTTGTATCTGATATTTGTATTTTGCTAGTGAATAAAAAGGCGTATGTAACTAGACTGTTACGCACTGAAGAAAGTCGAAGCGGCCAATCGGTTAAGGTCCTCTTTTCAGATATGTTCGTCCTCTGCATTTCAGTAAAGACGTCCGAAAGCAGTGGAAGATCAGTCAAGTATCGTCTGAGAATATGCACTTCATGTTCTTCTGTCTTGGCTGCACTTAACGGGAAAGTGATTTTGCCTGGCCGTTCTAGCAGTGCGTAGTGATACAAACACCAGACGTATACTGTTATTTCTCTAATGTTTATTTGGTATTCAGGTCACAAAGAGCTCCTCTTAGTATCGAAAGTGACTTACGCACCTTGTTATATACACAGTTTCAGCCAAACAATCAATGTAGTTAAATTCATCGCACTGATTGTTATGTCTTCACGTATTCCTCCCTTTTCCGTTTGGTATCAGCTGTCTGTCTGTCATATGGTGAGATCTAACGATGCATTTGTCATCTAGTGGACTTTCGGGTACTCACCACTAAAACCATTTATTCAGACACGCCTTTTGTCGGGCTGCAACAGTAGAGAAAGCAGCAAATTATTTGAAGTAACTCATATATTGCCGTACAGTGCCTATGTTGATTTGGCTGAGGATTTTGCTCCTTCTCGTGCAACAGCAGAGTTGAAACTGCCTTTCAAGTCAGTGAGTATAATAATGCGTCTCTTGACACAATTCTAGCGAAGGAAATTCAGCCAAGAGCTCTACGGGGGTGCTAGAATCAGTGCCACAAGCGGGCAAGCACACAAGCCCCTTTTTAACATCTAACACCTTGCCGAAGTTGTTGTCTTTTGAGAAAACGAAGAGAGGGTGCAAAAGATCAAATGGCCTGCCCTCATAAGCGTTAAAGAGTGGTCCCTTACAGATACAGAAGGATAAGGAGGAAAAGGATACCCGAAGGGAACAGAAAAAAGGAAACAAGATAAAACAGGATTTTCTAGAACAGAAAAACATCGAATATGATTTTCGTGATTACTGTATACAGCATGAAACAGGTGCAGATTATGAGGCTCTAGGACGTTATCTTTGTTATCAATTAGGAAGAATTTTACCTGTGAACCCCTCCTCGACTGAACGCTACTCGTATCCGCTTGTGTAGCCAAGAGTGCGCATTTAATGCTTTTGTACTCTAGCTCTTACTGTATATGTATTAACAATAAAAATTGTTGTATTTCACAACGCTTAGTATGTAGGAGCTTAAACGGCAGCTCGTGTTTAAAAAGTTTACAATAAAAGATTAGGTAGATATCCGCAATTTTCCCTGTAAGAAACTCTCTTATGCCTTTCAACGGTGCCAATTTATGAAACACTTGCTTTTCTTCCTTTAGACTTTACCTAGATGAGGGCAGTGTTCAGAGTGTTTCTCTATACTTTTACCTCAACTCCCTTTGTAGCACAGCCCTATGTACGTGCCACATGCTTTCACAAATTCAAAATATCGCTAAATAGATCCCAACTATCATTTCCATTTTCCAGTCGCTAAAATCTGCACCGTTGGTCATACAAGTCCAGCATACAGTTCCATTTACAAGCCGTTATTGGAAAATACGTCAACTGCATGGAAAGTGGTTGAAAGCAAGCAATAAGAAGATGTGATCCATTCCTGTTGTACATACAGGGTGTATCATAATTAATGGCGTAAACACATACAGTTGAAAGTACACGATATTAGAAGCAAACAAGTCTCATTAAATACAGGGTCGAAAATGCGCACCGTAAGAGCTACGATCAATTTTTCATATTCGATACTGTGAAACAAATCTCTTGTATTGCAAGTTCTTTGCTTTCCATATTTTGGGAAGTAGTAGGATGGACCGAAATATGAAAAAAATGTCCAGCAAACACGTGCTCTAAAACGTATACCTTAAAAGTTACGAGCACTTGATCATTAGAAGGGTTGTGTTTCAAAGTAGCAAAGATGAACAAGTGTTCATAGCTCTTAAGGAATGCATTTTAGAGCACATGTTTACTGGACTTTTTTTCTTGTTTTGGTCCATACTACCACTTCGCAAAATACGGAAAGCAAAGAACTTGCAGTAGAAGAGATTAGTTTCACAATATCGAATATGAAAAATTACTCGTAGTTCTTAAGGTATGCATTTTCGATCCTATGTTTAAGGAGACTTTTTTGCTTCTAGTATCGTATACTTTTAACTGTATACGTTTACGCCATTAATTATGATACACCCTGTACATCAAGCTCCTCGGCGACGAAAACTGTCGTATAAACCCTGCCATAAAAACATTACCCATTGATTATGAATCCCCTATCCATTGACATAACCTACGAGTGTGTGCCTATTGCTTTACACGAATATCAGTACACAAGATTTAGGAGCAATGCACATTTTTTATGTTACCTGACAACAATAAACCACCCCGTCGTTATTACTATTTTTTTGCTTATAAAGCTTCCATGTTTATATATCTGCTTTAGTTTTTCTCCTGAATGCTGCCACTGAATATTTGCAGTCTGCATCAGAGAAAACCAGCTACATTTGTAGTTAGACTTCACATACTGAAAGGTTTTTTTGAGTACACATGCGGAATCTTTTCGCAGCCTCAGATCTGTGACTAATGGCGCAACGAAAGTGAAGAACTGAAGCACATACGAAGCTGCAGATTTCGGCAAACATAGATGTTTAATGTGAAACGTTTCACACTCTGTAAAAACAATAACGTTAAAGTCGCAGCAGACTGTTTACTATCACAAAATACTGTATCCTTAAAAATTATGTTCGTGGCCCCTTTTTTTTTTTTTTTTTTTTTTTTTTTTTGAGTCGGCAGTCTTCTCACCGGTTTGATGTGGCACCACGAATTCATCTCTTGTGCCAACCTCTTGTTGTAAGAGTAGCAATTGCGCTCAGTCTCATCAGATACTTTGTAGAGACTAGCGGTGAATGTCCTCTGCAGTAGGTGGTAGAGCTGTTCTTCTATAGGTAGCGATGGCGATCATTTCTCCACCACGGGCGTTGTTGCAACAGGGCAGTGGGCAGGAATCAGCTGGCTGTCCCATGTCCCCTCATAAAAACGGCAGCTACATACACATGTTTATTCCGAGCGAAAGATATAACATCCTAGTGTTGCCGGGTGGCAGTCATCGCCCAGAAGACGCACTCTGGTCTCGGTCGATGAAGTGTGCTTTGATCAGTAAGCAGTCCTCTGTCATCTCCAGCGTACAGTGTCGCATCGCCCAGGTGGCGGAATCCATGGCAAAGTAACATGGTAAGTACTCCCGTGGTGTTGTGCGGCGTCAGCTCTCAGGTACTCTTCCGGCATGAAGTTATGACATACTCCGCAAAGTCAAACACTTAACAAATCTTTAAAATGCCATTTTTTCCTCTACTAACTGCGATGTACGAGTATTACAGCACCCTTATTTACATTTGTATTCCTTGCTACAAGTAAGTAAGCTCACACATTTGAAGATGACAATCTGTATAGTGCACATTCACTTTTATCATAAGCACGTGATCGGTACGAGATGCTCACGACCGTGAGTTGTCATCAATGGAAGACAAAGAAGAAAATTCCGTCTCGCAGGACCCCTCCCTCACACTTCTATTGAGGAAATGATTTATAGCTGCGCGGGATTAGCCGAGCGGTCTAAGGCGCAGCAGTCATGGACTGTGCGTCTGGTCCCGGCGGAGGTTCGAGTGCTCCCTCAGGCATGGGTGTGTGTGTTTGTCCTTAGGATAATTTAGGTTAAGTAGTGTGTAAGCTTAGGGACTGATGACTTTAGCAGTAAGTCCAATAAGATTTCACACACATTTGAACATTTTGAACATAGCTTATAAACAACATAGACTGGCTAAGGCGCCACCATATTTGATGTTGATTAAATACCTCCATACGACCTACTTTCCCTCTGCACTCCAAACGCCATGGAGTTAATAGCGACAGACATTTCTTAGGCGCCAATTAAAAAAGAATTACATTATAAACAATAGAACGATCGATAGTTAAACTATACTACCAATAGTGACAATAGTGCATGAAAGGTCTCTGTTGGATTCATTTCATGTTAATTTCTTAAATCTGTTGTTAAATTCCACTTCTAAATTTACTGTGGTGTTTCTGACTCTATATGGGAGGAGCCTGAGCAGTGGAACGTGTTACTTTTACACATAAACAAGGACGATCTCTCACACTACTACACTTTAAAACACAATTTATGTGTAATTCATGTCACACAGTCTCATAGGGAACAAAGATGCGTTTTCGTTTATATAGTGTATATGATAAGATACTGTCATCCCCCTTCCCTTCTGTGTGAAAGGACGAATGAGCAAATGTATTTCTAGTTGCATGCTTGATGGTAGCAGACAAGTCTGTCTGCTAGAGAACAGTAGGACCAACGTCGGAACAGGTAGCTACGCTTTCTAAAAGCAAAGAGGTTTCTATTTCTGGTATGGTCCTGTTCATCCCTTGTCATGTTGGTATAGGAAGCTGCCTCTCTGGTCACTTCCGTTTGTATCTGTGAGGCACCCTCGGTAGGGGCCCACGCCAGTCTGTCCGCGGCGAGCGTCTTAAGTGGTAAGATCTTTGGCTAAGTGCGTCTCTGCTAAGTCCGTAGGACAATGAATTTCTTAAGTTCAGCCTAACTGAAAATTTAATCAGCTTTGTTTCAGGTTTAGATCTAAAATATCTATGTTATCTTAAATTGCAATGCAGTGTAATTTGAGTGTGAAGTTCAGAATATCTTCCAGTAGTTGCTTTGTGAGCAAAGTGGAACTACGTGTTGATGATCCATAACTCTAACTAAGATCATCAATCTTAAATGCGAATGTGTGTGAGATTATAACATCTCGTCTTGGCAATATTTTTCAATATAGCAACTTTTCTCAAAGTACACCCCACGTGGGTTGAACATAAAGAAAAGTTGCTATATTGAAAAATATTGCCAAGACGAGATGTTATAACCTCACGCACATTCGCATTTAAGTTGATGATCTTAGAGTTACGGATCATCAACACATGGTTCCACTTTACTCACAAAGCAACTACTGGAAGATATTCTGAACTTCACACTCAAATTACACTGCATTGCAATTTAAGATAATATAAGATATTTTAGATCTAAACCTGAAACAAAGCTGATCAAATTTTCAGTTAGGCTGAACTTCAGAAATTCATTGTCCTACGGACTTAGCAGGGACGCGCTTAGCCAGAGATCTTACCACTTCAGACGCTCGCCGCGGACAGAGTGCCGTGGGTCCCCTACCAAGGGTGCTTCCCGATACAAAACGGAAGTGACCAGAGAGGCAGCTTCCTATACCAACATGACAAGGGACGGACAGGACCATACTAAGAATAGAAACCTCTTTGTTTCTAGAAAGCGTAGCTACCTGTTCCGACGTTGGTCCTACTGTTCTCTAGCAGACAGGCTTGTCTGCTACCATCAAGCATGCAACTAGAAATACATTTGCTCATTCATCCTTTCACACAGAAGGGAAGGGGGATGACAGTATCTTATCATATACACTATATAAAAGAAAGCGCATGTAGGTTCCCTATGAGACTGTGTGACATGAATTACATATAAACTGTGTTTTAAAGTGTATTAGTGTGACAGATCGTTCTTGTTTATGTGTAAAAGTAACACGTTCCACTGCTGTCTCCTCCCAGAAAGAGTCAGAAACACCACAGTAAATTTAGAAGTGGAATTTAATCCGTAAATGACAACAGATTTATGAAATTAACATGAAAGGAATCCAACAGAGACCTTTTATGCAGTTGCTACTGATTAATTGGTAGTATATCGATGATTAAGTAACATTAGTTTTCGGTTGAGGTTATAGTAGTTACAATTTATGAGTCTTAAATAAAATTTGACCTTCTCCGTCGGATCGGTGCGGTTGGTCGTTGAAATGTGATGGTGTTCGTGACGTCAATGGAGCGAGTGATGACGTTGCGGTGAGCGATCAGCTGATGCCGACTGCGGGTCCTCTATCGTCTGCTGTTGGCACAAAGTTATGCGTATGACCACATGTCCTGTGACGTGTCTGGATCGGACTGACAGTCTCGTTTCCAGTGCGACATGAAATGAGCCGGCCGGTGTGGCCGAGCGGTTCTAGGCGCTTCAGTCTGGAACCGCGCGACCGCTACGGTCGCAGGTTCGAAACCTGCCTCGGGTATGGATGTGTGTGATGCCATTAGGTTAGTTAGGTTTAAGTAGTTCTAAGTTCTAGGGGACTGATGAGCTCGGATGTTAAGTCCCATAGTGCTCAGAGCCATTTGAACCATGAAATGAAAACGGCAGTATTATCTCTCCTTTCCCGATCCACATGTTACAGCAAAATTATACACAAAGAAATGTTGATGTCATTATGGTGTAACTAAGTGACTTTATTTGAAATATCTGTGTTGGGGCTTTTATTGTATTCGTATTTCATATGTATACAGAATGAAAAATACATTTTTTGTAAACGTCATTCGTTTGTATTTGTTGTATGTTACCCTCTCGTCTGCAAGTTCAGGCTTCATACATTTTTATTTAAGTTACTTGCACGTTTCAGTGTCCTTATAACATGTCGTCTTTTCCACAACAGTTTGTATTCAGCTTTCTTCAATTGGCAACTGTGCGCCGTATACCGAAGTAACGGCTAATTCCGTGTGTCTTGCATTGTTGTTCCGGAACGCTTGGTGTGCTATGTTCACCTCGTGTCCCCAACATAAAATTTTACAAGCATTGTTGTTTCTTGCGCTGTTCATGAGGTTTACTCCAGGGTTTTTCAAGCACTCAGTGGATTACACCTTTCGTTCGCAAAACAGTTGAGCCACAGTTTTAAACAGTCAGTAAGTTTGTTTCCAACACACATGTATTATCTAATCTCACATCCTCCTTTGCGATGAAAATACCGTTTGCCCACCTCGGAGCGTCCACGTCACTTTACACACGAGCAGGCGTCCGCTAGTTTAAATTCTGCAATTGGAAGCACTAACACTTCTATTCTTTGGTTCGTTAGTCACTTCACTGTGATATCATACACTTCTGTCATTTAGGCATTACTCGTGTGAGTAATTTTGTCACAAGTTTTGCATCTCAATTATTCTGGTGACAAATACAGCGTTTAATGCCCTACACGGACAGAACAAACAGTGGTTTTATACATGACTGCACCATTTCTTTTGACCCTGTGGCCATATATTCATTTACTAACCTAGGCTTGATCTTACAGACTTTACGGTAGTTTTGTTTCATTAATTTCGCTTTTTTTTTCTATGAGTGGAGATCGATGCTGGAATTTCTTTCCATAGAAAACTTCGCTAATAGAACCTAGTTCGGTTTTACACCAGTCTACTGAAAAACACAGACGCAGACGCTTGAAAGCAGAAAACAAAAGCTTTCCCGCAAAACTATACGTCAAAGTGAATTTGTTGACAGATGATCCTACTTTCATATCTGTCTGCTATTATGTAAGTTATACTTTCATGGTTTACAGGAATATATGTTCCTCTTTCATGTTACTCTTTTACACAGATCACCCTCTTTTTACTAGTTTCAGTCTGGAACCACGTGACCGCTACGGTCGCAGGTTCGAATCCTGCCTCGGACATGGATGTGTGTGATGTCCTTAGGTTAGTTAGGTTTAATTAGTTATAAGTTCTAGGCGACTGATGACCATAGATGTTAAGTCCCATAGTGCTCAGAGCCATTTGAGGAAACTCAGAGCCTGGAGGAAACTCATTTTCGAAATGGGGTCAAGGCACTGGAACATCGTTGGACCAAGTGCATTAATCTACAAGGAGACTAGATTGAAAAATAAAAACAGTTTCAGTGATGTAACTACTTTTTTTCTATTCCGTTCCGAGAACTTTTCAAACCACCTTCGTACTTGTTTCTAAATCTAAACACTACAAATACTTAGCTACTACGCTTCTGCATACATATTTTCACACATTATTTTACTCAAGGTGTCTTCCCTGTTTGCCCATGTCCATCTTTCATCATTAATTGCTTTCGGAGCTAAGCTGAGTGACTGAAATAGTATGGGTACATCTACATTTTTATTTTGCATCATGAAATCTTTGACTTGTTCATCCACGTTTTCTGACCGTCTGTGAATCGGTACGGTATTTCGGTTAATTTCTCTACCGTTTAACATTAGTCGCACGCTACTATCTGGTTTAGCTACCGTAGGGGACTGCTGTATGCTGAAGAAGATGGTTCTGTTATGTTCCACTGTAACATTCTATTTACCTCTCGCCTCACGGCATCCCTCTTGGCTTATGGAACTGCATAGGTCGAGTGACAGTTAAGGTTGATGAGGAACTCCATTCACGTTGTAAATATATCCTTTGATTATACCTGGCTTTTTTGAAAAGACATTTACATATTGTGCAAGGAGTTCGAAAAGCTGCGCCTGCTGCTGGATATCTAAACACTCGGATTGTCTCACATTATCCTGAATATCACTAAGTTGGTATCTTTTGCATCATTTTTCATATAACACTCACTGATTTGGTATTCAAGATCCTGGTCATTAAATAGAAAAATTTTGGGTTTCACATGTTTATCTATCAGTTCATGACAGTATTTGCTATGGACTGACGCTATTTTTATTAAATCGATAACCATTACCCCTCTCCCTCAAAACACATTTACCATTCAAAAAATCTAGTTTGGCACCTCTTTCTCTGGGGAACAACAAACTCAGGAGACGGATTACAGATAAATTTTTGACTACTAGGGACTTGCATTCATATGGTCCATTATCTAAATTAACTACGACCTGCACCAATGGCGCCTGTTACTTTACGGTTCCGCATGGATAGGGTTTGAATGTGGTTTTCGGTTTTCAGTCTACGTACAAATTCCTCATGTATTTCGTTCGTACTTGCAAAAGTATCAAGGATTACCGTAACAGGAATATTACAAATATTAGCTTTCACTATAGCTTGGCTATCTCTTTATGAATTGGTTTGCATTTCTGTACTTCAGGGCACAATTATTCCTTAATGTATTTTCCACCATTGCATCTAAGCAGTTTAGGTTTCAGGTCAGTTTACATTAACCTTGATCTGCCTACTGTAGTTACTGTTATGATTATTGTTAATAGTATAATTAATAATATGAGTATTTTGTGTTGCGTTGATTGTGTGCTCTGTGTGGCCCCCATTCAACTCCCCGACCAACATCCGAGGGCGTAATGAGGTTGCTTTTAGTTTGTTTCTGGTGGCGTGTTCGTCTGTGGTTCCTGTCGTACCTCCAACATCCGAACATCATGTGTCTGCTGGGTTATCCAACTAGTGTAGTTGTGATGTGCTTGATTACTTCGTACACCACTGTGATTTCGATTTATTCCAGGAGATGGTCCATCGTTTTCTTGTGGCCAACTTGAATGGTTATTATACCAGTAATTTCCACTCTGGTTTGTATTTCGATTGTATCCCTGCTGGAAGTTATTCTCACTCTTGCACCTCTTATTATAGTTGTAGGATTGAATACGATTTCCCCACAACATTTTCTATGTGTTACTTCCAATTTAAGTTGTTCGGAATTGTAATTCCTAGGTATTTAGTTGAATTTACGGCCTTTAGATTTCAGTGATTTATCGTGTAACAGAAGTTTAACGAATTCATTTTAGCACTCATGTTGATGATCTCACACTTTTCGTTAATTAGGGTCAACTGCCAATTTTCGCGCCATTCATATATCTTTTCTAAATCGTTTTGCTGTTTGTTTTGATGTTCTGATGACTTTATTTGTTGATAAACGACAGTTGTGTATGAGTGTTAAGTATGGCGCTAATGCGTCAGCATACTCTGAAAGGAACCTAATTGGTATACGGTCTGGACCAGAAGACTTGCTTTTATTAAGTGATTTAAGTTGCTTCACTACTCCGAGGATATTTACTTCTACGTTACTCATGTTGGCAGCTGTTCTCGATTCGAATTCTGGAATATTTACTTCGTCTTCTTTTGTGAAGGCATTCGGAAGACTGTGTTTAGTAACTCTGCTTTAGCAGCACTGTTTTCGATAGTATCTCCATTGCTATCGTGCACAGGAGGCATTGATTGTTTCTTGCTGCTAACATACTTCATACACTACCAGAATCTCTTCGGGTTTTCTGTCAGGTTTCGAGACAAAGTTTCTTTGTGGAAACTGTTATAAACATCTCGCATTGAAGTCCGCGCTAAATTTGGAGCTTCTGTAAAAGATCGCCAATCCTGGAGATTTTGGGTGGTGTGTTTCGTTGTTTTTTCAACAGTGTTCTGACCCGTTTTGTGTACCAAGGACGATTAGCTCCTTCGTTTGTTAATTTGGTATAATTTTCTCAACTGCTGCCGATACTATTTCTTTGAATTCAAGCCACATCTGGTCTACACTTTCATTATTAATTTGGAAAGAGTGGAGATTGTCTCCCAGGAAGGCGTCAAGTGAATTTTTATCTGCTTTTTTGAATAGGTATATTTTTCGCTTATTTTTAGAGATTTGGGGGTTACAATATTCAGTCTCGCTACGACAACCCTGTGTTCACTAATCCCTGTATCTGTTTTGATGATCGTTGTTAACTCAGGATTATTTGATGCTAAGAGGTCAAGTGTGTTTTCACAACCGTTTGCTATTCGCGTGAACTCATGAACTAACTGCTCGAAATAATTTTCAGAGAATGCGCTTACCACAATTTCGGATGATGTTTTATGCGTACCTCCGGAATTAAACTGTATTTTCGCCAACATATCGAGGATAAATTAAAGTCACCACCAATTATAATCGTATGAGTCGGGTGCGTGTTTGAAATCGAACTCAAGTCTTCTTTGAACCTATCAGCAACTGTATCATTTGAATTGGGAGGTTGGTAAAAGGATCCAATTACTATTTTATTCCGGTTGCCAACAATGACCTCTGCCCATACTAACTAACAGGATCTATCTACTTCAATTTCGCGACAAGATAAACTACCTTTGCTTTATATGGCAATAGCATTGCATATTGACCCCAACAAAGGTTAAAATACTCCCGAAATCATCTTTAAAACATTAACTAATTCTTCCTTATCAATTCGCAGCTCATGGTCTAGTGCCTAGCGTGTTGCCTCTGGATAACAGGGTCCCGGGGTCGATTCCCGGCCGAGTTGGGGATTTTCTGTGCCCGCGGGCTGGGTGTTTGTGTTGTCCTCATCATTTCATCATCACCATCATACGTTAATGTGGCTAAACTGGACAGTGTAAAGATCGGGACTTTGTACGAGGCTGATGACCGCGCAGTTGAGCGCTTCATAAACCGAACATCATCATCTTCCTTATCTTTTACTTCGATATTTCATTTTCCTTCAACTTTCTTTGTAATTTTCGTTTCTATTCCATTATCACATGGAATGCCACGTCCCATCGTTTCTCCTGCTGTATCACTAATATCCTGCCGCCCTCTGCATCTAAATCAATGATTTCTGTGCAAAATGTCAAACAATTCTATGGGATCCGCATACATACTGAACGCTTTTCAAAGTCTACTCACTGTTAATACTGCCCTAAATATAATTTTTTATGTCCAAGGTCTAAAATGCTTTCTACTTTCACATAAAATCAATTTCAAAAATTACTCTCACTGACAGCTTCAGTATTACTGGAAAATTCCATTTTAGAGCATGCCCTTGGCATTCAAACTGTAGTTTTACTCGAACATACATCTGCACTCTTCCCTGCTATTGCTCCTCTAACGTTAGTTATTGTATTTTCAACATCGGCCAATCACGTTTCACTAAACACCTCCCTAATCTTTCTTCAGAGATCACTGACACTTGACTGCCGCTATCCTAAATTGCTTCCAAACTGATCCCCTTCCCTGAGATTACAATGTTCGGATGCAGATTCAGTGTTCTCTCGCTCTCTCTCTCTTCTAACAAATCATCTCAAACATCAACGTAACCTATCCAATACAACCACCCGCAGCAGAACTGTCCACAGGTCTGTCCTTCTCTCATTCCCATGGTATGCTCCTTCATTGTGCAGGTAAATATCCCGAATTCTGACCACAGTGAGAATCGGGAGAGTAAACTTCGATAATGTCCGCCATTTGTCTCACTGTACTGTGTCCACTATCTCTCATTTCCGCTCTGTTGTTTCGGTGGCGAAGGTGGGATCTGGCCGCGTGGCAGCTGCCTTACCCCTTTCCAACAGGTACGGGGTACTTCCTAGTGGTGATGACATCGTTTCCGAGCCACCACAGGATGCCTCGCCTGTTGGGCCAGTGGCCGATTCTCCGGCAAGGTCCCGACAGTCACAGAGGGCGGGCCTATTAGTTATAGGGAGCTCCAACGTTAGGCGGGTTATGGAGCCCCTTAGGAAAATAGCGGGTAGGTCGGGGAAGAATGCCAGTGTGCACTCGGTGTGCTTGCCGGGGGGTCTCGTCCGTAATGTGGAGGAGGCCCTTCCGGCAGCTATTGAACGCACTGGGTGTGACCGGCTGCAGATAGTAGCACATGTCGGAACGAATGACGCCTGCCGCTTGGGTTCTGAGGCCATCCTTGGTTCCTTCCGGCGACTGGCTGATTTGGTGAAGACAACCAGCATCGCACGCGGAGTGCAAGCTGAGCTTAATATCTGCAGCATAGTGCCCAGAGTCGATCGCGGTCCTCTGGTTTGGAGCCGTGTGGAGGGTCTAAACCAGAGGCTCAGACGACTCTGCGACTATAATGGTTGCAAATTCATCGACCTCCGTTATTGGGTGGAGAACTGTAGGGCCCCCCTAGACAGGTCAGGCGTGCACTACACACCGGAAGCAGCTACTAGGGTAGCAGAGTACGTGTGGCGTGCACACGGGGGTTTTTTAGGTTAGAGGGACCCCCCCTTGGGCGAAACGATAAAATACCTGACGGCTTACCAGAGAGGACATTATCATCGTTGATAAAGAACGTCCGTCCTCAGAGACCAAAAACAGGAAAAGTCAACGTAATATTGGTAAACTGCAGGAGTATCCAGGGCAAGGTTCCTGAATTAGTATCTCTTATTGAAGGAAATAGTGCGCATATAGTATTAGGAACGGAAAGTTGGTTAAAACCGGAAGTGAACAGTAACGAAATCCTAGACACAGAATGGAATATATACCGCAAGGATAGGATAAACGCCAATGGTGGAGGAGTATTTATAGCAGTAAAGAATTCAATAATATCCAGTGAAGTTATTAGCGAATGCGAATGTGAAATAATCTGGGTTAAGTTAAGTATCAAAGGTGGGTCAGATATGATAGTCGGATGCTTCTATAGACCACCTGCATCAGCAACCGTAGTAGTTGAGCGCCTCAGAGAGAACCTGCAGAACGTCGTGAAGAAGTTTCGTGATCATACTATTGTAATAGGGGGAGACTTCAATCTACCAGGTATAGAATGGGATAGTCACACAATCAGAACTGGAGCCAGGGACAGAGACTCTTGTGACATTATCCTGACTGCCTTGTCCGAGAATTACTTCGAGCAGATAGTTAGAGAACCAACTCGTGAAGCTAACGTTTTAGACCTCATAGCAACAAATAGACCGGAACTTTTCGACTCCGTGAATGTAGAAGAGGGTATCAGTGATCATAAGTCAGTGGTTGCATCAATGACTACAAGTGTAATAAGAAATGCCAAGAAAGGAAGGAAAATATATTTGCTTAACAAGAGTGATAGGGCACAAATCGCAGAATATCTGAGTGACCACCATCAAACGTTCATTTCTGAGGAAGAGGATGTGGAACAAAAATGGAAAAAATTCAGAAACATCGTCCAGTATGCCTTAGATAAGTTCGTACCGACTAAGGTCCAAAGCGAGGGGAAAGATCCAACGTGGTATAACAATCATGTACGAAAGGTACTACGGAAACAAAGAAAGCTTCATCATAGGTTTAAGAGTAGTCGAATCATAGCTGATAAGGAAAAGCTGAACGAAGCGAAAAAGAGCGTAAAGAGAGCAATGAGAGAAGCATTCAACGAATTCGAACATAAAACATTGGCAAACAATCTAAACAAGAACCCTAAAAAGTTTTGGTCATATGTAAAATCGGTAAGCGGATCTAAATCCCCTATTCAGTCACTCGTTGACCACGATGGCACCGAAACAGAGGACGACCGAAGAAAGGCAGAAATACTGAATTCAGTGTTCCGAAACTGTTTCACTGCGGAAAATCGTAACACGGTCCCTGACTTCAGCCGTCGCACGGACGCCAAAATGGAAAATATTGAAATAAACGATATCGGAATTGAAAAACAACTGCTATCACTTAGTAGCGGAAAAGCATCCGGACCAGACGAGATACCCTTAAGATTCTACAGTGATTATGCTAAAGAACTTGCCCCCTTTCTATCAGCAATTTATCGTAGATCGCTGGAAGAACGTAAAGTACCTAGCGACTGGAAGAAAGCGCAGGTCGTTCCCATTTTCAAGAGGGGTCATAAATCAGATGCGAATAATTATAGGCCTATTTCGCTTACGTCAATCTGTTGTAGAATAATGGAACATGTTTTGTGTTCTCGTATTATGACGTTCTTAGATAATACAAATCTCCTTCATCATAACCAACATGGATTCCGCAAACAGAGATCATGTGAAACTCAGCTCGCCCTATTTGCCCAAGAAATTCACAGTGCCGTAGACACTGGCGAGCAGATTGATGCCGTATTCCTGGACTTCAGGAAGGCATTTGATACGGTTCCGCACTTACGTTTAGTGAAAAAAATACGAGCTTACGGAATATCGGACCAGGTTTGTGATTGGATTCAGGATTTCCTAGAAGAAAGAACACAACATGTCATTCTTAACGGTTCAAAATCTGCAGATGTAGAGGTAATTTCGGGAGTACCGCAGGGAAGCGTAATAGGACCTTTATTGTTTACAATTTACATAAATGACTTAGTTGACAACATCGGTAGCTCCGTGAGGCTATTTGCAGATGACACGGTTGTCTACAAGAAAGTAGCAACATCAGAAGACTCGTACGTACTCCAGGAGGACCTGCAGAGGATTAATGAATGGTGCGACAGCTGGCAGCTTTCCCTAAACGTAGATAAATGTAATATAATGCGCATACATAGGGGCAGAAATCCATTCCAGTACGATTATGCCATAGGTGGTAAATCATTGGAAGCGGTAACGACCGTAAAATACTTAGGAGTTACTATCCGGAGCGATCTGAAGTGGAATGATCACATAAAACAAATAGTGGGAAAAGCAGGCGCCAGGTTGAGATTCATAGGAAGAATTCTAAGAAAATGTGACTCATCGACGAAAGAAGTAGCTTACAAAACACTTGTTAGTCCGATTCTTGAGTATTGCTCATCAGTATGGGACCCTTACCAGGTTGGATTAATAGAAGAGATAGACATGATCCAGCGAAAAGCAGCGCGATTCGTCATGGGGACATTTAGTCAGCGCGAGAGCGTTACGGAGATGCTGAACAAGCTCCAGTGGCGGACACTTCAAGAAAGGCGTTACGCAATACGGAGAGGTTTATTATCGAAATTACGAGAGAGCACATTCCGGGAAGAGATGGGCAACATATTACTACCGCCCACATATATCTCGCGTAATGATCACAACGAAAAGATCCGAGAAATTAGAGCAAATACGGAGACTTACAAGCAGTCGTTCTTCCCACGCACAATTCGTGAATGGAACAGGGAAGGGGGGATCAGATAGTGGTACAATAAGTACCCTCCGCCACACACCGTAAGGTGGCTCGCGGAGTATAGATGTAGATGTAGATGTAGATGTAGGTTCGCTCTAAAATCGCTCCAGTTTCTTCTGTATGGTTGATTCGTCAGGGACGACCCACCTCCAAGAGATCGGTAACGTTCATTCTTTCTCTCACGGTATGCTTTCTCTAGTGTTGAGGCGCACTGTCCTGTTTCTCTCGGCCTTGTACTTTGCTATTAATATATTCTAGCCCCTGTAGTAATGACGAAAATGGTTCTTCATCGTCCGTACACCATCCTACTAGCGTTTGTCGATAGTGCGGTGACAACTTCATGTAACACAACTTTGTCATCTCTCCTGGACTGGACAGTCCGTCAAAAAATTGATTCCTTCTCGAATCTGCTAAAATGGTTTACTGACTGCAGATTCCAGAATTCACTAGGTTCCAGATCATCGTTGTCTCCTGTTTGACTCCTTTCTGCTCCTCCACTGACCAATAGGTAGACAGAAATGCGTCTCTAAACTCTTGATGTGATTTATAGTTCAAAGCTATCGATTACATATTCGCCGCGGAGTCATACGCGCCCAAGTCAAAACTACAGAACACGAACACAGAGACGAGTTAAACGACTATACGCTAGTCCCAATGAACAGACTAGGAGACAGCTGAAACCAGGCGCGTGGAAATAGGCTAAAAAAACACCATGCAGAAATGGAGGTCCAAAACTAAAAATTAAATTGCCTTCGCCATATTGCTTCGGCGGATAAAAAGTAAAACGCGGTCGACAGCCCGCGCGTCATTCGCTAAAACGGCTGATAAATCAGACGGCAAACCCAAGCTGGAACGTAAATCCTTAAAAAAAAAGAGCACTCCAACTGGAAGTGGCGGACAGTTAAAATTTGGGCGCAATTCGTACAAAGTGGTGAGGTAGCGCCACTTAGCAAATGAGGATGGCTATAAAGGTAACTGTACACATAGGCTGAATGAAGATGTACTGGCCATGTTGGAGGTAAGAAACAGATCATCTGTGCAGTCCAAGCCCTGGATGCAGATTACAGCTATTTTGTATAAACGCCTGAAACTTTCAAACTGTTAAAAAGAGCTTGTAATAGAACAATTCATCCTCCAATGACTTCGTTACACTGCTTATCACAGGTCGTTTGGGGCATGAATCCACTCTATTCTTCGACTGGTCAATGAATGAGATGTGTCTGCTCCTACCGTGTAGTCAACAACTGAGTGCATACCCCAGTCTGACTCATCTGCACTGTCCTCTATTCCTAATAGTCGCTTAATTTTCACTGCTACCTGGGCAGTAAAATAACCAATGACGGACGGAGCAAGGAGGACATCAAAAGCAGACTCGCTATGGCAAAAAAGGCATTTCTGGCCAAGAGAAGTCTACTAATATCAAATACCGGCCTTAATTTGAGGAAGAAATTTCTGAGGATGTACGTCTGGAGTACAGCATTGTATGGTAGTGAAACATGGACTGTGGGAAAACCGGAACAGAAGAGAATCGAAGCATTTGAGATGTGGTGCTATAGACGAATGTTGAAAATTAGGTTGACTGATAAGGTAAGGAATGAGGAGGTTCTACGCAGAATCGGAGAGGAAGGGAATACGTGGAAAACACTGATAAGGAGAAGGGACAGGATGATAGGACATATGCTAAGACATGAGGGAATGATTTCCATGGTACTAGAGGGAGCTGTAGAGGGCAAAAACTGTAGAGGAAGACAGAGATTAGAATACGTCAAGCAAATAATTGAGGACGTAGGTTGCAAGTGCTACTCTGAGATGAAGAGGTTAGCACAGGAAAGGAATTCGTGGCGGGCCGCATCAAACCAGTCAGTAGACTGATGACCAAAAAAAAACTCTTCCATTATTATTTTCTCTCATTGTTTTCGTTTTCTTTATTAATATTCTCCTGCTGTTACTTTAACATCAGTAGCTCATGGGTTTTTGAGACGAGCATTGGACATGTACCGTCAAATCCCTCATGTACATTTTTACTGCTTCCATTATGACCCCTCTCTTGCTGATTTTCAGCTGTTCTGTGGTATCACACAGTTTCCGTTCGATTTCCTTCAGCACATTTTTCACAAGTACCTCTGCTCATTCATTTCTCTTTTCCACTTGCACCACGCAGCCTCAGTGAAGTATTATGATCTGACAGGTTATCTGTTCTCTCATCTCCCCATGTATACACTGATTCCCACACTACATCCTCCAATTACTCTCGTGCTGTTTTTTGCACACTTATTGTGGCGTACAAATCTATGGTAATGTGGAAGAACGCTTGCAAGCGATAGTTTCATACCTGTCGTTGCTGCCTCAGTCTGACTGTTCCTTTTATTACTGTTTCCTCCCATTTCGTTTCTTCCCCCTGTGATCTGATCTACTTCCTCGACAACTGCCAAATTCTCTCCTCTGCCCTACGTCTCAGCATACATTTCTGCAATAACTTCCTCCAACTTTGCTCTATTTGACTTTTATCTTCATCTACAGCAAATTTCCCCCGCTAATTGTGTTCCTAATCTCTTGCACAGGATGCCTACTGCCCTATGATATACAGTAATTGAATCACTAACGCCTTTACACGCACGATCAACGTAGACAGAAAACAAAAAGTGGATCAAGCCCACAAATCTTAAAAAAGTACAAATTGGTAAATCACCACAAGACTTGCTTTTATTAAGTGATTTAAGTTGCTTCACTACTCCGAGGATGTCTACGTCTAAGTTACTCGTGTTGGCAGCTGTACTTGATTCGCATCCTCAGATATTTAGTTCGTCTTCTCTGGTGAAGGAATTTTGGAAGGCTGTGATTAGTAACTCGGCTTTAGCAGCACTGTCATGCCGGCTGGTGTGGCCGAGCGGTTCTAGGCGCTTCAGTCTGGAACCGCGCGACCGCTATGGTCGCAGGTTCGAATCCTGCCTCGGGCATGGATGTGAGTGATGTCCTTAGGTTAGTTAAGTTTAAGTAATTCTAAGTTCTAGGGGACTGGTGACCACAGATGTTAAGTCCCATACTGCTCAGAGCCATTTGAACTATTTGAAGCTCATTCATCGATAGTATTACCATCGCTACGCGCAGAGAAGACACTGGCTGTGTCCACCCGCTAGCATACTCTACACATGAATACCGTACATACCTGGCATTATAAGACAAAATACGTCATTAATGCGGTGTAAATTTTCCCAAATCTTCGGAGTGGGCCGGAACACCGATTGAAAGTCATATCTCGGGCCACAACACGGATTTAAAGCTATATCTCAGGAGAACGTGTGCTATTTTGCCAGTCGTCCAGTCACAGTGAGAAAGAAATGTTCATGTCAAGATATTTTCCTTTGATTGACGAAGCGTCCTTCGCCGATCACACGTGGAAGCGTTATCGATCATAGATGCAACACGTTTATCTGTCGTTGTTGCTCAGATTCTTGGCATTGTGTCTCGTCTGTTATAGTGTGAAGTAGGCTTCTACACTGCGCAACACAATTAGAAGATCACTTTTCTGAAACCCCGTAATTGTCTCCCACTGAGAGGCATAAGTTTAAATAGGTCTAAAAATGTGCCTTGATAGAGAAAACCTGCGAATAATCGTTGATACCTGCAGGAGTGTCAAGTGGTTCGCTACCTCCAGACGTATAGGACTATTCGCAGGTTTTCTCCGTAAAGACACATTTTTAATTTATCAATAAATGTGGGCGGGTGCCGTCGACGGAAATTCCCAGCCGGCGCGGGGCCTTAGAAAGACTCTTTACCGTTGTACTCACGCATGTGCCAAGTTCCCCCCCCCCCCCCCCCCCACAAACACACACATTTGATCAGGCACAGGAGAGCGTAAAATAGGAGAGATGGAAAGGTCTAAGCACCATTTGCTGCTTCGAATCACATTTAAATTTCGTCGAATGGTTTCTGAGGACTCCTAGTGGTTCCATCCTATACACCAGACCCAAAATTGCTGTCGCACTGCAAGGGGGCGACCACTTTCAGTGTGGACGTTGGCCGACGAAATCGTTAGAGGAGCGTTGCAGCGTCCGTGAACTGTCATTAGTATCAAAAGTTGTCAGAAACATCGCCCTGTTGCTTATCGCATTGAGAACTGTCGTTTTCGGCCACAAATTGTGCGTGAATTAATGCCCAAGAGAAGGGGTGGTTTCATTGACACCCTCTTTGCACCTACTAAGACCTTTTCGTGTCGATTATAAACGGCGATGAGTCTGAAATGCTTTCCTCGGCCACCGATAAGAAAACCGCGTGACTTTAACGACGGGAGCAGCTGTTCTAACCTTCACCACAGAGGTGTCAAAGGAAGGGCTGAACTGTGCATAAGGAGTGTGACAGCCTACCCGTTGAAGAACTGTAGGGAAATTTAGTGTCATTGTGACTTTATTAACCCACCTTACACCTCACATGGTCCGCAGCTCGTGGTCTTGCGGTAGCGTTCTCGCTTCCCGCGCACGGGGTCCCGGGTTCGAATCCCGGCGGGGTCAGGGATTTTCTGAGCCTCGTGATGACTGGGTGTTGTGTGTCTTTCATCATCATTTCATCTCCATCGACACGCAAGTCACCGAAGTGGCGTGAACTCGAAAAACTTGCACCACGCGAACGGTCTACCCGACGGGAGGCCCTAGCCACACGGCATATCCATTTTTACCTCACATGAACTTCTGATCTCTGGTCTTTTTTTCACTTGTGGCGACACTCAGCTGTTTGAAGCTTCGCCGACTCGAGAGTGACGTCACAGGACGCCACGCTTTTGCACTATTTCGCCGGAAGTTTGTGGCCGGCTTTGAGCTAAGATCCAAATTTCGCGGATTGCTGTCTGTCACTTTATATAGCTGCTGCGATCGTGCGCCGTTGTTGGTAACCGACTTTTGACTCAGTGCGACGTTAAGCCGCTGTTACAAGACGGTACTCTTTGCATTACCCTTCCTACGCCATTTTTGTCATTTTTCCTTCTACTGCCAATCTCTTCTCTGTTTCCTCATCACCTCGTCTTTTCCCGTGCATGCTAGGTTCCACGTTTTGAATCTCAGTATCCATTGCAGGATCTACGACTAAGTGGAGATTGCGATATTAGCTGTTGTATTAGACCGCTGGCGTAGTGAACTACGACGCGCATCACAGTCTATATTTTGAAACGTAAATAAAACTGTCAGTTTGGATTACGAGAACTCACTGCATCTGGAATGAAATATTTCGTATAACAGTTATGATGCTTTGTCACATGTCACTAAGAGTGACATTTATCGGGACGAATACGAACAGAGGGCCGTAAAAATAACTCCAGATTTTGAGTAGAGACTCTGACACACAGTACGAACTAAAGGAAATGTATAGTAAGGTAATCATAGTTGCTATCTGAAAATACATTTCGTACGGTACTTACAACTCAAGTGAAGACTGCGATAAGCCTTCAGGAATATCTGTCTGTATTAGGAATTCAGCGAAACAGTTATTACAAAAAGAACTGTTAAGAAAACAAATCGTGGAAAAAGTCCTACAACTGTGGGGAGACTACGGTGCCGATTTAAAAGATACTCAAGGCGTAATGGTCAAACTTTCAGGAAACATTCCTCAAACATGACCAAGAAAATGTGTTAGGAGGACAAGGGGCTGGAAACCTTTTGTTTCCATGTTAGGCTGAATTTCTACAACTCTTCAATCATTCACTTCTAAATGAACAAAAGTGAGGGTTGACGCATTGTTCAATGAACCATTCGCAGAAGCGTGCTCGTGCCGAAAAATCAGCTGCTGATGATGCCTACAACACTGTGCAGACAGTCATGGGGTCAACATAACTTGTTACAGCTAATTGTCAGGTGCTGACATTAGAGTTATCGTCAACTACACAATGAAATTCCTCGTTAAATTGAGGTGTCCTCGTCCATCTAGGCCTCCCACAGCTGCGAGCATTAGGCTTAAACATCTCATGCTCCATAAGACGACGATCAGCTCCTTCAAATGTCCTCCTCTCAGGGCACTGTCGTTCTGGAAATCTTTCCCGATACAAACGTTGAGCGCCACGGCCTCTATTATCTGCGAACCCTCACGGCAAATGGGCATCTGTGAACTCAGCATTTGTGTGCACTTCCATTGAATTATTCCGGAAACCAGATCCATGATGACCACAAACAGTTGATGCCACGTGCTTGCACAGTCCGTAGTAAACACTAAACATCTGGTGATACATGCCTGATGCTACTAGCGCAATGAAGTGAGTCACATGTCAACATGACCTTCGTTCAGTTGGAATAACAAACACTGGCGGTGGACCGAAGAATTACAAATTGCTGTACGTCCTTACCGAACATAACCAAGAGGATATTTTGAACATTTTATGTAAGCAAACGTAATGCTTGTACGCTCTGTTTCCGTGTTTCCCGTAATTAATTTTATTATGAAGAGAAGTCATAAATAAGACCTAACATCGAAATAAAGCGTTTCCGCACCCATTTCGATATAAGACATTTTATTTCTCTCGGTGAGGAATATTTCCTGAAAGTTTGGCCATGCCTGTTTGTCACACCCTGTGTATATTTATCGTAAAGAAAAAGACTGAGGAATCAACTAAGTATTAGAATTTCCTTTGAAACATAATAATATACTTTACGAAGCCGACAAAAAAGACAGGGAATAACACTGTAAAGGAATTAAATTCAAAATACAGACCATAAAGTGACGTCACGGCAGCCATTACTATTAGGTCACTGGTCAATGCCGACGGCGGATAAAGAGGAAACTGTGAAACAAGCCGTCGGTTTTGACCAGCATCGTGGTGGACACGTGACAAACAACGTAAATAATATGGCGACTATAACGTCATATCAGTGGCGATATTTTGAAACGTACACGTCAGAAACATTTTCTCTTATTGGAGTTACCTTCAACGGAAGAAAAAATAGTTCGAATTACAACTATGGTCAGTCGTACATAATAAAAGAAAAATTTATTGGTAATAAAACGAATCGATTACTATAAAAACAAGTTGCACAGCTGTACAGGTCAGCATGGTGCATACTACGAATTAAAAAATTATTTGTCGTAAATAAATCGTAATTAGCATCGGAAAGTACATTTTAGCTGCATAAGTCAATTGGAGACAGTGATACACAGTTCACGAATACACCTACTTATCAGTAGTAAATAAAAATGATTACTAAAAGAAGAACTTTAATTATTTATCGGAATGAAAACGAACCAAGTATCACGTAGAAAGTATTACAACGGTAATGGGCGGCACGATAAACAGTTCGAACTAAAAAAATATTGATTGTAAAGACTGATAAAAGACTGTTAAATCAACTAAATATTATCACTCCCTCAGAGACAGAATAGACAGTATCTTACTTCTCTTTGAAAACAGAGATTCGAAATATAATTTCTCTCATAACCATCGAAAATGAGACAGAAAATAACAACGTAGGGAAATGAAATTTAGAACTTCAGTGATCAAAGCCGAGGGTCAGTAACGCAAATTCTTCTTGACCGCCGACGTTAGCATGGCAAAATTTTCTTGACCCGCATTTTGTTAGTGCGTCGCGGTTGAATGTACAGGGTGATCATAATTAAAGCTAAACTTTCATACCGCTGTAGAAATAACACCACTGGTCAGAATGGCGTCAAATTCCCCCTGGGAAACGTATGGCAGAAAAAATAAATAGTTACAAAATGTAGCGATAGATGGGGCTGTAAGCATCATAATTTAATAATGGGCGACTATAAATGACAAATGAATCATGCAACAATGCCTAAGGTGTACGTTTGACGTTAAACTAACTGAACTACGCAGTGTGCATGGCTGTACAGGTGTGATACTGTTAGTTACGTAATTCCCACCAACAGCGACAAGGTCATATGACATCGGATGGGAAAAATGGGTTTTTAACAGTCCTGAGGCCAAAAACTGCATAAAAAGCAACAATCAAAATAAAATCGGATTATTAATTTCTGTCTGACTGGTGCAAAGCGTGTTCAATATGCTGTCCACCGTTTTCTGCAACAAGTCGAAATCGAGAAACAGCATGTTCCACAACTGATCGAAGTGTTTCCGGGATCATGTTCAGAATGTGTTTCGCAATGCGTGCCTTCAATGCAGCTAAGTTTGCAATATGAACACTGAACACAACATCTTTCAGATAGCCCCACGGCCAGAAGTCACACGGATTAAGGTCAGGTGATCAGGACGGCAAGACTGTAGGGAAATGGCGGCTGATAATTCTAGCATTTCCGAAATGGCGCTTCAGCAGCTGCTTAACTGGATTTGCAATGTGCGGAGGTGCGCCATCTTGCATATAAATGAACCCATCCACACATCCACGCTGTTGGAGAGCTGGAATGACCTGGTTGCGCAAGACACTCATAGCGCTTACCAGTGACGGTGCAGGTAAGGGGACCGGAAGTACATGTCTCTGAAAAAATATAGCCCTATGATAAATGATGCCGTAAACCGCACCGCACAGTGAACTTTTCAGAATGAAGTGGTACTGGTTGATGTCCATATGGATTTTCCGTTGCCCATATTCGACAATTCTGCGTATTGACATATCCTGTTAGATGGAAGTAGGCTTCGTCCGTCAACAAAATCTTCCACGGCCAATCATTGTCCACTTCCATGCGAACACGAAATTCAAAACCAAAGAAAGGTCTCTCTCGCTGGAAGGTCGACAGGAAGCAACTCGTGCACACTGATAATTTTCAATGGATAACAAAGAAGGATATTTCGTAGGATTTTACGCACCGTGCTCACAGGTATGTCCAATGTTCGGACAATTCTCCGTGCACTACACTTTTGCACACCACCAGTCGTTTCCTCCTGCATTGCTGTGGCCACTGCTTCCACTGACGTCGAATCAATTCGTTTCCTCCCTCTACCAGAGTGCACACCAAAAGAACTCGTCTTTTCGAATTTCCTAATCATTTTCTCCAGACCCACGGCAGTCAATCGGACCATCAAACCCTTCAGTGTCCGGATCTTCTGCAGAGCGACGTGTGCACAGTCATCATTCTTGTAGTACAGCTTTACAAGCAGAGCGCGATCCTGCGTTGAGACAGTCATGGCGAACGTCGCAGACGCGAAATGAGGTAAAGCCGTGTACCCGGATTGTTTCTACCAGCTTCAGTGGGTCGTGCGCAAGATAGGTTTTTCAATTACTTATTCTGACACATACAACGCCATCTATTGATCAAATTTCACACTATTTTTCTCCTTCTGACGTACGTTTTCCCCCTTCTCCGATAATATTCTGTTGCAATTTGAAATCATTTTGACCAGTGGTGTTATTTCTACGGCGTTTTGAAAGTGTAACTTTACTTATTATCACCCTGTACTTACAGCTTTGCATGAGAGCATCTGCGACTGTTGATACCTTCACTGACCCATCTGAACATCTGAATGCCGAGGTGGGTCGCCTCTCCCCTCTCCGTTCTGCACGGCCCTCAGACCGGTAGCTGCTGGGATGGCGATACTCCAAGTTAGGATGTTGTGCACTTGTAATTTCTGCGACTCGAGACGAGCTTGCTAACAGACCGTGCTCGGTACCTATGCACTTTCGAATACCTCGCCGTATAGACCAAATAATTTAGAGACTTCTATAAAACGACCGTTGCTTAGCAACTGAATTGTGACGCTCATTGCGACTCACTTGATTTTACCATTGTTGTCATTCGTGTAGCAAAAAAATCTGAAGTCTTCCATTTCGGTGCTGGAACAGTATTGCCTCGTTATAATAAAAATTGTTAGGTATCATGAGATGACTCTGTATGAAGAGCAATATATTTAAATTTCTCGTCATGTAGTTAACAAAGCGCTTACGGACAGAGCAGATTGTTTCTATTGTTAATGTAGTGCAACTTCTGGATACTGATTGGTGCAAACTTTTTTATCGTTGTTGAATGAAATTAAATTTTGTTACAGTCATCTGATTTCAGATTTTCATCATTTAAAAAAGCGTACTACAAGTCATGTCTTCTAGCTTTTTGAAATCAGTACATTAAAATGTGCCCACTTCACATATATTTTCTACATGCCCTGGACAATTTCTATGTGGGTAGAGTTCT
This sequence comes from Schistocerca nitens, assembly GCF_023898315.1. Classification (NCBI taxonomy): domain Eukaryota; kingdom Metazoa; phylum Arthropoda; class Insecta; order Orthoptera; family Acrididae; genus Schistocerca; species Schistocerca nitens. Next base: position 978,181,656 of record NC_064615.1, on the reverse strand, counting down.
CATACATCGATTAGAAACTATTTGCCACTGGGGAGAGGAGCTGACACACAAGACAACGAAAGTGTGCTGAACTCAGGGCGTTTGGACTGTCAGGTTTCATGATGAACCTCACTGAATTATATTCTGTACCTCTGCATCTTTCCTGGAGGCTCTAATACTATAATAACCGAAACATGAGAATAAACTATATGCTCTTCATTTTCGAAGCCAATATAATTGTATCGTAAAACCCAAGTTAGTTATCATCATGGAAGACAATAACTTAAGTGCAATGCGGCGTACTTCCGGGATAAAAATGGAACACCAAATAATTGAAACTTGTCATATTTATTCACAGATAGTGTCATGTACAAAAGTATAAAAAGTATATAAAATTACTTAATATTAACAGTGTATCACACCAGTACAGTGACAATAAATACTTAGTGATTTACAAGTTCAGCGTCACAGTACCATTAATTTTTTTGACAGTTTTCCATTTTAATTGCACTGAGGTGTCGTACTTCCTTTGAAATAACAATTTTTTGGTTCTTTTTTCATAGTTATGTAATGGGTAGTTCTAAATGAAAATTGTAATGCAAATGATTAAAAAACGAACTTACTTCTATATAAATAAACATGTTTACAGCACAGAAGTAAATACAGGAAGTCTTTTGCCGCACATTGTTGACAAAAATTTACATAAAAGTCAGCAATAACAGTACGCTGTGAATCATTCGTTATATCCAACGTACAGGACAATAACTGGGATAAGAAATCGCTTTGAGTGTGTTGAACACAAAAATTTTGTAGGATTCTGGTATAATATTAAAAATAGAGAAACGTTCACCAAATCAGACTACTCAACTGGTAATTCGCTAGGCACATCAGACTAAGTACAAATGGACTGTGTTGTGTACAAGTCTTTAAGATAATTTGCAAAGGTCACTAAAGGTTATTGCTGAGCCAAGCAAAATAAGTCATAGTTAGTGCTGTTAATAGAAGAACCATTGCAGCACTCAGGAAATACATAGCAATTGTAAATACTTCAGTCGGTTTACTTTAAAGCAGCAGTTGCTGAGTCTTCGATATAAGCAGAGTCTATGCTTATTTCCACTGATTCTACGGTAGGTCCTTATACGACAGATTCGTAATGGTAATTCTACCTTACTGCTGAAATGTGTATTACAGGAACTGAACTAAGCTAGCCATAGAGAACGAATGTTACAAGGAGACAAAGCAGACAGCGTCTTTGGATTTGTGTCCGGCATGTCATGAGGACTAAAAAATTACTTGTAGAGCATCTCCTATGCTCCATTACATCAGCTGGGAGTTCATCTGATCCCTGCTGGAATCGTAGGTTCGTGTGCTGCGCTGACGCGCGCTGTCGTCAGGCCACCGGCGCCTCCTCGCTGGCTGCCTCTGTCGTGTTTTCCACCGCCTTCTCACTAGTTGTTTCGGTGACGCTGCCCACCGCCTTCTGGCTATTTGCTTCAATGGCGCTGCCCACAGCCTTCTCGATAGCCTCTTCTCCAGCCTTATGGTCAGACGCAGCAGCAGCACCGCCCTGACTGGCCTCCCTCTTGCCCTTGGTGTCTGTGGCTGTGTCCACGGACCTTTTGGAGGAGCCCTCAGTGGCGGGATCTGTGCCAGGGTCGAGGATCTGCACGCTGCGCACCGGCGTCGGTGTCCTGTAATACGTGGGCCTCACCGTGGTCGTGGAAGTGCTCGGAGTGGTCGAGCTCGTCGAGCTGACGGAGCTGGTGGAACTCTCAGATGACTCTGTCACCTGATACACTGGACTCTGCGAACAGAAAAAGAAAGAAATTTTTACACATGCCACGCTACTGAAGGCTGTTTATTAGAGAGGATTAATTACTTATTTTCTGTAAAAAATGCAGCACAGCTTCAGTGTATTTAAATAACAGCATCATGGTACCATCAAAAGCTGGTGTATCATATATTTCTTCGCAGAGAACCAGTGTTGGTCAATCGACCGTTTTTAAATCATCTACACGTGCATGAAAGTGCGCAAGAAACTTTATGGACATTGTGTAACTGTTTCATTTAGTCACTGCAGCTGAAAGCAATTGCATGTTCCAGTCACATTAATGCGACCACCGCCTATATTCTTCGTCATCGTGCAGTAACCATTCACAAACAGCAGGTCGCAGCACTAACAATGGAGGGTATACAGGGTGTTACAAAAAGGTACGGCCAAACTTTCAGGAAACATTCCTCACACACAAAGAAAGAAAATATGTTATCTGGACACGTGTCCGGAAACGCTTACTTTGCATGTTGTTTAGAGCTCATTTTATTACTTTTCTTCAAGTCACATTAATCATGGAATGGAAACACACAGCAACAGAACGTACCAGCGTGACTTCAAACATTTTGCTACAGGAAATTTTCAAAATGTCCTCCGTTAGCGAGGATACATGCATCCACCCTCCGTCGCATGGAATCCCTGATGTGCTGATGCAGCCCTGGAGAATGGCGTATTGTATCACAGCCGTCCACAATACGAGCACGAAGAATCTCTACATTTGGTACCGGGATTGCGTAGACAAGAGCTTTCAAATGCCCCCATAAATGAAAGTCAAGAGGGTTGAGGTCAGGAGAGCGTGGAGGCCATGGAATTGGTTCGCCTCTACCAATCCATCGGTCACCGAATCTGTTGTTGAGAAGCGTACGAACACTTCGACTGAAATGTGCAGGAGCTCCATCGTGCATGAACCACATGTTGTGTCGTACTTGTAAAGGCACATGTTGTAGCAGCACAGGTAGAGTATCCCGTATGAAATCATGGCGGTGAATCGAGGTAGTACAGCACATACTGATGAAGCTAAAATGAGCTCTAACATGGAAATTAAGCGTTTCCGGACACATGTCCACATAATATCTTTTCTTCATTTGTGTGTGAGGAATGTTTCCTGAAAGTTTGGCCGTACCTTTTTGTAACACCCCGTACAAAGCGTCTCAGAGGATGTGGAAAAAAGTGCAGTCGTTGACTTGATGTGGAAATGGAGCGAATTATCTGAAGTCCAAACGGGCATGATCATTGGGTTTCAAGCCAAGGATGGAAGCACTTCTAAAACGGTTTAGTTTGTAAATTGTTTGCCTGTTACCATAGTTAAAATAAACCGTGAATGGCAAAATGGCACTATCCAAAACCAGCGCCAAGGCAAACTGTTGTGCACTATGGGCCATAAATGACAGTGGTATACGACGTCTGGGAAGATATGTACGGGTGGATAGACGTGCGACTGTTGAGCAACTGATCGCTCAGGTAAACCAAGGAGCTACCAACCACTCAACGAACATTGCTGCGTGTGGGCCTCCGCAACAAGTGTCTGCGTCATGTATTCATGTTGACTGCTGTTCATCAACGACGAAGGCTGGAATACGCACATCAGTATCGCAACTGGACGTCCACAGAAAGGAGACAGGTGGCCTTTTGAGATAACAGATGTCTTTTGGCGTGAATGGTGTGAACCGTCTGAAAGCGAACACCCTGCAACAATTGTTGGAAGTGTCCAGGCCGGAGAAGGGAGCATAATGGTCTGGGAAATGTTTTCGTGGAATTCCCTGGGTCATCTCGTCATTCCGAAAGGTATGAATGCCTTGGTCATAGTCCGCCTGCTTAGTTGAATGGTAACGTGCTCGCCTCCCATGCAAGCGGGCCCCGGTCCGATTCGCGGCCGGGTTGGAGATTTTCTCCGCTCGGGGACTGGGTGTTGTGTTGTCCTCATCATCCTTTCATCCTCATCGCCGGCACGCAACTCGCACAACGTGGCTTCAACTGAAATGAGACTTGCACTTGGCGGCCGAACTTCCCCAGCTAGGGGCCTCCCGGCCAATGATGCCATACGCTCATTTCCATTTTTTGTCTTGGCCACAGCGTCTACAAAAAACCTACACACACCGATATGTACTTGCATGCCATCAGCCATCACCATCCGCCACAGAAGCTGTGATACAAGAATATCAGACACCGACAAGCTGGCCCCTGAGGTGAGCTATATACGCTAGGTATTCAGGAATAACGGCTACAACTATCACCAAATGAATGAAATCATTTTAAGTAAAAGTAGCAATCAGGTTATCGACGAGGAGCAGGAAAAGAAGCTTGCCACGCCGATAAGTAGCCTGCCGAAGAGACACGAAATCAAGTCGATCATCAGGCGGCTTCCGTCGAAAATCCAACAATTACTCAGACCAGTTGAGGATGTGACTATTTTAGAACACCTGGGGGTTTAAAAAACACGTTGAGAGTGCGACCAGTCTTAGGCCGGACAAACAGTGGATAATGTAGAACAACGCAGGTAGACGCATGGAAGTTTTTCGCCTACAACGCCACAAAATTCCACTTTAGCTGCGCATGTTATTGAAAACGTCTACTGGGTCAAATTTGACAACATCTCTGTCGTGACTTGCACCAACGGTTTCTGGGACAGTATGATTAAAGAAGCAATTGAAATAAAAGTCGCTGACAATACCCTTTACAGGGACGGCGGCCTGCATGTCAGATCCGTGCATCGAAAGTGAAACCAACGTATGCCCATACATAGGTATGACGCGAGCGCCGGTGACGTCAAGTGGCAACTAGGGTACATTTTATTCTGCGTTACTTTCACAAAACTCTGCTTTCTTACTTACTATATGCTGGGCAGATGAAACTCTGTCGTAGTCAGACAGGGATATTGCCTACCCAGCAAATTACAGGGTGATTCCATGACGATGTTACAAACATTGAGGGATAATGAAGAAAGGTAAATGAATCAATCTGATGTAAGGGGCCTTGATCCGAAAAATACCGCGTTGAAAGTTTTAAGCGAAAATCGTTCTGATATCTCAGACTATGGACTTTTTCTCTTGAAAGCTCTTGGCTTTCCATATTTTGGGAGGTGGTAGTACAGGACAAAACAAGAAAAAATTTCTAGTATACATGGACTTTTGCATACCTTAAGAGCTATGAGCACTTATTCATCTTTGTTTGTTTGGAACTGAGGTCTTCTACCAACCAAGTGTCCACAGCACTTAGCTACGCATTTTAGAGCCCCTGCTTGCTATAAAAAATTTTCTTGTTTTAGTCGTTACTGCCCTCTCCCAAAATATGGGAAGCAAAGAGCTTCCACTGTCAGAGGTTTCACAAGATTTTCGCTTATAAATTTCGACTAGGTCTTTGCCGGATCAGTGTCCCTTACCTCAAACTGATACATTTATCCTTCACCATAGGCCCAGAAAGTTAATAACATCATCAAGAAATCGCCCTGTATAACCCAAAATAATTTACTTGTTCGTGACCTGTGTGATCAAACTCTTCAATTAGTTGATTACCAATGCCTCCCTTTCACCGCCGACTGTTTAAAGACTCGAACTGTCATGTATAAAACAGCTTCAAACCTCTGATTACTTTAAAAATGACGTAAAGTAATAAACACTTTTGTCATAAACTGTGTTTTATACAGTGATACAATTCTATCATCAAAGGTGTATATGGGTACCGTCCGCAAAGTGGGTAGCGAATGGAGTTAGTAATAACGGAATAATGAATTAAAACTTCATGCTTGATGCTGATGTTTTACCACATGAACAACAAGCATTTAGTAAGGTATGAACCGCTACCCTTTCAATAGTTTATGTGGATGTAACCGGGAAAAAGTCTACAAAAAATTTGAAGTTACGTATAAAGTTTGATGGAAGTCGGTCAGTGCACTTACTCTAAAATGCTGGGTGAATACAGGCTGGGTAATTTGCTCGCCATGAGTCACGATGTCTCAAGACGTAAACTTTAATACATGGCTTATTGAGTTAAATATTTAACATAAGAATATACATACCTCTTAATGACTAGATTATGGCAGCATTTAAAATTTTAAAATTCTGTCAATATTTATATGAAATACAGAAAATCAAACTTTTGTGCCCCCCCCCCTCCCACCCCCACCTTAAGCCGTTGAATAGGCAACTGCAACTGACACTAGTTGAACGTTTCAGCCCTAAACTAATACACATAGAGTAAAAAATAACTGTTTACAATATAAGACAGTCGTGTACGTGAAGTCTAGACGAAGAAATTGATATAGGACACTTGCAGTCTGTCAAGCCAGAAAACAGCCACAAATTTCCTTGCAGAAGCCACGTAAGCTACAATGCAAGGCCAACGTGTGAAATTCGTCTGGCCTTCTTTTTACGAAACTACCGCGCTTGCAGGGACTCAGTTTACATAGAATTGTAATCGTATTTTTAGCACAACGTTTACAAAACTTCTCTGCATTAATTACCCTTACACGACAGTTCAAATTAATTATGTTAAGGAAATAGTCGACTAAGCCGGGGGCGTAATGTCCCTCTATATACTCAGGTTTATCTGAGCAGACCATGTTTACAATGACCGTCTGTACATCTGGACTGCAGTACTGAGTTCGGATGTACACCTTCCAACCACAATTCAGGTTTCGCACAATCCTGAACCAACAGTCCGAGAGTGCAGAGTGTTTCCTGGCCTTGGCCAAACTAAGCAAAGTTTCTTGTAAGATAATTATTCTGTCTAGTGTTCTTACTTGTGAAGTTACAAAAAGGAAAAGATCAATACGGAGAAAATGGACGAAAAAGTGACTTCTCGATGTTAATCTTTCCCCTTCTTCTTCTTTTTTGGTTATGCCTTTGTCCCGCATCGCCGTAACTTCGGCATGGTTATTAACTAATTGGCACGGTTAGTTTGAGGGTTGGTCGGATGCCCTTCCAGTCGCCACCCCGTTACTCACCGGGACGGGTCATGCGTACGCCATCTGCCTGCGTGTAGTGCTTATCATGTGAAAGTGAGCCACCAAAGTTTTCTAAATGTCTGTGAATCGTGTAACTGTGGAGGGGTTTGAGTACCAGCCACGCATTCAGCTAGTGGGATGTGTAAACCTCCGAAAAATCACATCCACGCTGACCGGCGCATCGACTCTGCTCCTTAATCCACCGGGCGGAGTCGATCAGGGGCCGACGCATCTCCCCGCCCCGGAAGTGACTCTTAACACGCACGGCTATGCGGGAGGATCCATGTAATCTTTGAAGGAGATAAAAGTTGTAAAAGAGGACTGGAACAACTGGACTGTTGCGTTATGCTACGCTATATACAGGGAGGAAAGTCACTGTAATGAGGAAATCATTAACTGCCTATGAAAGGCTTATAGCAACAGTGAGATATTTTGGTAGGACTGTTGATATTTCAAAAAATATCATTCCCGGCTCAAGATGTGTCGAGAAAAAGTATCGATACATCGATATATCGACGGAAGAAGAATCGACGTAGCGGCACATAAATACACTCCTGGAAATGGAAAAAAGAACACATTGACACTGGTGTGTCAGACCCACCATACTTGCTCCGGACACTGCGAGAGGGCTGTACAAGCAATGATCACACGCACGGCACAGCGGACACACCAGGAACCGCGGTGTTGGCCGTCGAATGGCGCTAGCTGCGCAGCATTTGTGCACCGCCGCCGTCAGTGGGCATGCGGGAGGCCAGGTGGACGTACCGCCGAATTGCTCAACACGTGGGGCGTGAGGTCTCCACAGTACATCGATGTTGTCGCCAGTGGTCGGCGGAAGGTGCACGTGCCCGTCGACCTGGGACCGGACCGCAGCGACGCACGGATGCACGCCAAGACCGTAGGATCCTACGCAGTGCCGTAGGGGACCGCACCGCCACTTCCCAGCAAATTAGGGACACTGTTGCTCCTGGGGTATCGGCGAGGACCATTCGCAACCGTCTCCATGAAGCTGGGCTACGGTCCCGCACACCGTTAGGCCGTCTTCCGCTCACGCCCCAACATCGTGCAGCCCGCCTCCAGTGGTGTCGCGACAGGCGTGAATGGAGGGACGAATGGAGACGTGTCGTCTTCAGCGATGAGAGTCGCTTCTGCCTTGGTGCCAATGATGGTCGTATGCGTGTTTGGCGCCGTGCAGGTGAGCGCCACAATCAGGACTGCATACGACTGAGGCACACAGGGCCAACACCCGGCATCATGGTGTGGGGAGCGATCTCCTACACTGGCCGTATACCACTGGTGATCGTCGAGGGGACACTGAATAGTGCACGGTACATCCAAACCGTCATCGAACCCATCGTTCTACCATTCCTAGACCGGCAAGCGAACTTGCTGTTCCAACAGGACAATGCACGTCCGCATGTATCCCGTGCCACCCAACGTGCTCTAGAAGGTGTAAGTCAACTGTCCTGGCCAGCAAGATCTCCGGATCTGTCCCCCATTGAGCATGTTTGGGACTGGATGAAGCGTCGTCTCACGCGGTCTGCACGTCCAGCACGAACGCTGGTCCAACCGAGGCGCCAGGTGGAAATGGCATGGCAAGCCGTTCCACAGGACTACATCCAGCATCTCTACGATCGTCTCCATGGGAGAATAGCAGCCTGCATTGCTGCGAAAGGTGGATATACACTGTACTAGTGCCGACATTGTGCATGCTCTGTTGCCTGTGTCTATGTGCCTGTGGTTCTGTCAGTGTGATCATGTGATGTACCTGACCCCAGGAATGTGTCAATAAAGTTTCCCCTTCCTGGGACAATGAATTCACGGTGTTCTTATTTCAATTTCCAGGAGTGTATAACGGCTTCACATTGTAAATATACTCGCAGTTTTAGAGCTTTATATTTATGTATTGATTTTTTATTAGATAGTATGTACATCAACAAACTAGCAGCCTGCCTATCCCACTTAGGGCAAGAATTGAAAAGAAAACGATGCACGTTCACGCTTGGCGATAACCACATTGCTAACAATGGTAACTGCATGTAAGTGGTACAATAAAAGGTGCCTGACGGATCCGGCACATATCGAATTTGTCTAGAACACCTCATGCCGACTTGCCTGCTTTTCGTTTCTGCCAACGGCAGCGACCTAGCAGATGCAGTGTCAAAATTGCATGGTGAAGCTAAACGTTGCAGTTTGTGTTGGGCGCGCCGAGCGCGGATTACGTCAGCCATTCCCCTCACACGTCTCAGCCCACCGCAAAAACCAGTTTTATCTTTAAATTTTTGCTAATTTTCGACAACCATTTACGAAGAATGCTGATGGGAATAAATAGTTCACTAATTGCGTTAAAAATTGTCGGACTCCTTCTTTGGTGCCACATGACTTGTTTCACATTGTCAAAGAGCAAGATTCGACGTGATGAAAGCTCAAAAAGTAGTAAGACTCAGGGGCGTACCCAGGATCTGAACTGGGGGAGGGGGGGGGGGCAGGTCATACTAGTCTCAGGAAACAAGGACTCGAGACAACATACAGCACTTCTTACTAAATGAAACAGGAAACCAGTGAAAAACTGCTTTTAATAAACATTTTAAATACAAGAATGCACTTGTACAATCCCAGATAACATGCAGCATTTCTTATTAAATAAAACAGTAAACTAGTGAAAAACTGCGAATATCTTCTAAGGGGGGGAGGGGGGGCAGGACCCCCCCCCCTGCCACTCGCTGGGTACGCCCATGGTAAGACCCCTTCACATTGTGAAAGTAAAATTACGTTGTACTACAAATTCAAAAGAACAACTTCAAATGTGTACAGAAAATTGGGAAAAGTATAATATAAAAGAAAAATATCGGCAGCCGATATTGCCCCTTCTGTATCGATATAATGACATATCAAAAACTGGTTCAAATGGCTCTGAGCACTATGGGACTTAACTTCTGAGGTCATCAGTCCCCTAGAACTTAGAACTACTTAAACCTAACTAACCTAAGGACATCACACACATCCATGCCCGAGGCAGGATTCGAACCTGCGACCGTAGCGGTCGCGCGGTTCCGGACTGTAGCGCCTAGAACCGCATGGCCACTCCGGCCGGCCACTGGAATATCGAAGGAAAAGGTATTGTTTATCTTCATCGATACATTTTGGCAAAATATTGATATATTGATTCACACGCAACAGTTCGTATGTGCAAACATTATCCGTACAGAGAAGTCGGTGTAAATATCTGAGCCTGTGAAGGGCCCTTAAGAAAGCGAGAGGATATTGGAAATGTTGCGCGGCGTACATACGCCGTTGCTTAAGTGGATTTTGTAGACCAATTTGATGTTACTTCCGGATTTGATCGCAAGTGTCCTATATCGGACTGCTCGACTTCCCCTATACCTCTGCCATACGTGGTAAACAGTTATCGTTTACACCAGTCCTTCCCAACCTTACTGAGAACATGACCCCAAAGTGTAATCAGGTATTTGCTAGTACCGGCCCCTCTGCCCCCCACCTCCTCCACCAATCATGGACATTACCGGCTAGCTAAATTTTAACATGAAAAGGAATTTTCTTTCAAGATCTAAATTTTTAAAATGATGGAAGATAAATTGTGTTCAGTTTTTGAAGGAGTTTTATTAAATAGCGTCTGTTTATTTCTAACGACCTTTATTTGTAGAATGATTAAGTAAATCTCACAGCATGGCGAGTCCTACCTACAACTCCTCAGAAAAGAAACCTAGCTATCAATAGCAGCTACAAAACACGCTACGCTGCAGCAGTTGTCTCCCCTGCGACACTTGAGCCACCCACACCCCGCACCAACATTTCGATCAACTAAGTTAAACTGTGTTTGCTGTACTTACTGTTTGTAAATCACTTGGTTGGCGGTCTCCTTGCTTCTGAACTGACAGAAACTGCAAGACTTTATCACACATGCTCTGTGTCTGAACAATGCCACTAGTAATAATAATAATAATAATAATAGTCTGCGTTCACGAACAAAAATGGTTCAAATGGCTCTGAGCACTATGGGACTTAACATCTGAGGTCATCAGTCCTCTAGAACTTAAAATTACTTAAACCTAGCTAACCTAAGGACATCACACACATCCATGCCCGAGGCAGGATTCGAACCTGCGATCGTAGCGGTCGTGCTGTTCCACACTGAAACGCCTAGAACCGCTCGGCCACACCGGCCGGCACTCACGAACAAAGAAATCAAAAGATGACTAGAGCATTCTGGAAAACTGGAAACATTTACAGTAAATCGTGTCTATCGCTTAATGTGAAAGTGAGACATTATAATACCGTCATCAGGCCAGAAACCTTATACACATGAGAAACGTTGATCATGAGCCTGAAAGGTGCACTTGTAAACGTAATGAAACAAGAGAGGAGAAACACTAGAAAAATCCTAGGCCCCAGTAAGCAGAATAGCGCTGTAAATTGCGGGGTTGGTAAGAGACCGAACAAATATAGTACATGACATGAGGAAACCTCGACTGCAATTTTATTGAAATACGCAGAGGATGACAGTCTGAGTAAACAAACAGATCTTGGAGTACACAGAAAGCATTAAGAACAGCAAGTCCATCACCGAAGTCGAAAAACACTCCCAGGGCCGGTCTCTGTGGCCGAGCGGTCCTAGGCGCTTCAGTCTGGAGCCGCGCTGCTGCTACAGTCGCAGGTACGAATCCCTCCTCGGGCATGGATATGAGTGATGTCCTTGGGTAAGTTAAGTTCAAGTAGTTCTAACTAGGGGACAGATGACCTCAGATGTTAAATCCCACAGTGCTTAGAGCCATTTGAACCATATGAACGCTGCAAGGATGCTGGCATAACAGGCATGGGAAACAATCAGCGACAAAATGCTCAAGTGGAATGTGGGCCAAGAAGTCAAGAAATCCAAGACAAGAAGAACTTCGTCAGAATAAAGGAAGAAAATGCATAGTGAGAAGACAAAATGAGTGTAGTACCGGGGAATATCTCACATCAAGTAGTCCTCTTGGGGCCTCTATGTGTATAATAATAATAATAATAATAATGTGTAGGCTCTACGGCAATGTAGTAGCGACTATGCTGTTACTGTTGTATTGTGCTGTCAATTAGTTCGTTTACCTGTTGCGAAGTGAATAACGAAGCAGTTACCGCGCGGGATTAGCCGAGCGGTCTCGGGCGCTGCAAAATGGCTCTGAGCACTATGTGACTTAACTTCTGAGGTCATCAGTCGCCTAGAACTTAGAACTAATTAAACCTAAATAAGCTAAGGACATCACACACATCCATGCCCGAGGCAGGATTCGAACGTGCGACCGTAGCGGTCGCTCGGCTCCAGACTGTAGCGCCTAGAACCGCACGGCCACTCCGGCCGGCTCGGGCGCTGCAGTCATGGACTGTGTGGCTGGTCTCGGCGGAGATTCGAGTCCTCCCTCGGGCATGGGTGTGTGTGTTTGTCCTTAGGATAATTTAGGTTAAGTAGTGTGGAAGCTTAGGAACTGATGACCTAGCAGTTAAGTCCCATAAGATTTCACACACATTTGAACTTTTTTTTTGAAGCAGTTTGTGATCCATTACGAGAATTAAAAGCAACGTGGAGAAAGCATTTTTATGAGATATTTAAAAATATGTGATGTGTATGTCCCAATTTTACTATCATAGATGCATATCACATAGTACAAAGTGTGTGTGTAGCGCCTGGACTGTATGAAGAAGATGTTCATAAATTCATCTCACAAGCTGTAATCTTAACCACACTGATGATTGATTTGGGGGAGGATACTAAAGAGCGAGGTCATCGGTTCCCAGCGGATTAGGGAAGGATAGGGGAGGAAGCCGGCCGCGCCCTTTCAAAGAAACCATCCTGGCATTTGCCTGAAGCGATTTAGCGAAATTACGGAAAACCGAAATCACGATGGCCGGACGTGGGTTTGAACCATTGTCCTCCGGAATGCGAGTCCAGTGTGCTAACCCCTGCACTACCTCACTAGGTTGCAGCCACTATGTTAGATGTTAATGCCATTATTTGAATTGTACTCTACTGGCGATTAAAATTGCTACACCACGAAGATGACGTGCTACAGATGCGAAATTTAACGGACAGGAAGAAGATGCTGTGATATGCAAATGATTAGCTTTTCAGAGCATTCACACAAGGTTGGCGCCAGTGGCGACACGTACAACGTGCTGACATGAGGAAAGTTTCCAACCGATTTCTCATACACAAACAGCAGTTGATCGGGGCTGCCTGGTGAAACGTTGTTGTGATGCCTCGTGTAAGGAGGAGAAATGCGTACCATCACGTTTCTGACTTTGATAAAGGTCGGATTGTAGCCTATCGCGATTGCGGTTTATCGTATCGCGACATTGCTGCTCGCGTTGGTCGAGATCCAATGACTGTTAGCAGAATATGGAACCGGTGGGTTCAGGAGGGTAATACGGAACGCCGTGCTGGATCCCAACGGCCTCGTATGAGATGACAGGCATCTTATCCGCATGGCTGTAACGGATCGTGCAGCCTCGTCTTGATCCCTGAGTCTACAGATGGGGACGTTTGCAGGACAACAACCATCTGCACGAACAGTTCGACGACGTTTGCAGCAGCATGGACTATCAGCTCGGAGACCCTGGCTGCGGTTACCCTTGACGCTGCATCACAGACAGGAGCGCCTGCGATGGTGTACTCAACGACGAACCTGGGTGCACGAATGGCAAAACGTCATTCTTTCGGACGAATCCAGGTTCTGTTTACAGCATCATGACGGTCGCATCCGTGTTTGGCGACATCGCAGTGAACGCACATTGGAAGCGTGTATTCGCCATCACCATATTGGCGTATCACCCAGCGTGATGGTATGGGGTGCCATTGGTTACACGTCCCGGTCACCTCTTGTTCGCACTGACGGCACTTTGAACAGTGGACGTTACATTTCAGATGTGTTACGACCCGTGGCTCTACCCTTCATTCGATCCCTGCGAGAGGGCCGCGGTGGCCGTGCGGTTCTAGGCGGTTCAGTCCGGAACCGCGGGACTGCTACGGGCCATGCCTCGGGTTTGGATGTATGTGATGTCCTTAGGTTAGCTAAGTTTAAGTAGTTCTAAGTTCTAGGGGACTGATGACCTAAGTCCCATAGTGCTCAGAGCCATTTGATTTCGATCCCTGCGAAACCCTACATTTCAGCAGGATAATGCACGACCGCATGTTGCAGTCCTGTACGGGCCTTTCTGGATACAGAAAATGTTGTACTGCTTCCCTGCCCCGCACATTCTCCAAATCTCTCACCAATTGAATGCGTCTGGTCAGTGGTGGCCGAGCAACTGGCTTGTCACAATACGCCAGTCGCTACTCTTGATGAACTGTGATATCGTGTTGAAGCTGCATGGGCAGCTGTACCTGTACACGCCATCCAACCTCTCTTTGACTCAATGCCCAGGCTTATCAAGGCCGTTATTACGGCCAAAGGTGGTTGTTCTGGGTACTAATTTCTCTGGATCTATGCACCCAAATTGCCTGAAAATGTAATCACATGTCAGTTCTAGTGTAATATATTTGCCCAACGAACACTCGTTTATCATCTGCATTTCTTCTTGGTGTAGCAATTTTAATGGCCAGTAGTGTAATTATTGGTGGCTTATATAATCAGTATTATGATCTTGAGAAATAGTGATAACGGTAGTTACCTTTAAAAATAGTCCAGTGTCATGATCGAACGACAACTCGACCCTTTTGTTTTACTCCTCAGAAAATTTGATTTTAACCCTCAGGGAACAATTACGCTCAGGTTGGGAACGACTGGTTTACACCCTGCAAGTAACCCTCAAGGGATATTTTCCCCCGTGTGTTTGGCGCTGGTGTAGACGTATGGACCGACTCACCGGCGTGGTGGAGGAGGATAAGGCTGCCGCTTGCTGCTGCTGCTGTTGCGCTGCGCGAACCGCAGCGAGCATGCGCAGGAAGAGCGCCTCTCGGTACTCGTCGGGCATCAGCTCCCGGGTAGTGCCCACGGCCGAGCGGGCGCCGCCGGTGCGGTGCTGGATCTGCGGGATGTCGTACGGCAGCGGCTGCGGCGGCAGCACCTGTCCACACCACACCACACACCGTAGCTCCATTACTTCCGTCTGAGGTGGGGCCCTTGTAGACAACGCTACTACGGGGGGTATTCAAAAACAATCTGGATTTCTGTTAAAGCTATATATTTTCAAATTGTTTACAAAACAACCTTATTCCCTTCAAAATACTCTCCATTACAACTAATAAATACATTTGTCCCACCGCTGCTTCCACTGTTCGAAACATCTTTTGTAGCCTTTAGAAATGGCTGACAGCTCCTCCCTCTTTCTTTCCTTGACTTCTTCAATGTTGTCAAATCGGTGTCCTTTCACGGGCATTTTGATGCATGGAAATAAGAAAAAGTCGCACAGAGCCAGGTCAGGCAAGTCATGAGTTTGGGGCAGCGGAATGATGCCATTTTTAGCTAAAAACTGTCTAACGAAGATGGCTGTGTGCGCAGGTGAGTTCTCGTGGCGGTAGAACCAGTCTCCTGTGTGCAAAAACCAGGCCTTTTTTAACGAACACTGTAGCACAGTCTTCATAAGATTTCCAAATAAAAGTTCTGATTGACTTGTTTGGCGCCAAAAGTGTACGTCAGCGACTGTGTAAGGTGTCTGTAAGATGAGAAGAGGCAGTAGTTCTTGTAATGTTTGCCAAAGAGAGTTTCGTCCCTGAGTACATGGGTGGAGTAAATATCGTGCGTGGGCCTCGGTTTCGTGTAGACAACGTGACTTGTTTCTAGCCAGCCAAGGTGGTTACTATTGTTCTGTTGGCGGTTATAGTGTGGAGATTTATTTTCGGGTGCTGTTTTTTCATGTGTGTATGTATGGAGTGAGGTAACAAGTATCACAAGTTTTGCATTTGCTGCAGTCGCTTACTTTTGAACAACATTGTTGTCTTGGTAGCCATCTCATGTTGGTTACGTACGTGTGAAGGAAATGCGTATATCACAACTTTAAATTCTTTGTGTCGAAGGATTGTTCATATGCACAGACGGAGATCTATAGCCTCAGTTTCCGATCTTGACACGAAATATCAGTGCTTGTTGAATATCTACGTTTGTTGAATACTTTCAGGGTCTGGAACATCTAATTTTGACACGAAATATCTATTTGCTTCTACGCTTGTTCAACACTTGCAGAATCTGTAGCATCCATTTATAACGTGAAGATACATTAGTGCTTTGTACCAATAAGTTACTTATTATTAAAAGTCAAAGAGAGACGCCTGCGAATAATATTAACTTTCTTAGATTCACAGCACTGTTATGTAAAAACACGTGGCTGCATGCAGGGTTCACTTGGATCTAGATGTTAAAGATAGCAGTCGATTTATGAGAGAGAGAATTTTTGTCAATATATAACTCTGTTGCGAGTTTCCATTGCGAAATTTGTGATATAATGAAAGTTAGGCCATTAAAACTCAAGAAATAACATTTGAACTGTTCACAAATTGGTAGGGTAAGTATAGTCTGAAAAATACAAGCTAATTTATAATTAAAAGGTATGTGTTGGTGATTTATTGTGGAGTAACCGGGGCTCAATGATACGAAGTATTACGCTGTCCTCTAGGTCGGTCGAATTAATGCAACTGGATTGGTGGTACGAACCACCACGCATGGTCACGCTTATTTGAAAGAAGATTAATGTTCCTTTCCAAGGGATTCAGTTAAATCTTACTCACGGAGCTACAATTCATTTTTCATTAAGAACGCTGTCGTAGCGCATCGTCGGATTCCGGTCGATCTATAGCTAGGGAGTAACAACATACAGTAAGATTTCAGATTTGGCCGAGAAATTGCAACTTCATCGACGAATAGCCAACGATATTTTCTAGTAAGCTTTAACGTCACTGCATTACTCAAAGGAAACATACATTTTCGCCCATTACCACATTATCTCAAGACAAAATAAGTTACGAGAATAACTAAGAACGTTAAAAGTTCTTTTCATCATTCTTGCGTCTTTAAATATCATAATACTTTCATATAAAGAACTATGTAAGTTCAGGACCACAAAACCAAGCAATAATGAATTTAATTGCAGTTAACGTCAGTTGAGATAGTTCACTTGTGACTAAGTTATTGTTAACGACAATGTGAGCTGAGACGTGTACTTCTATTCAAATGGTAGAACATCTAACCGTCCCTGTTTTCTTGATTAAAATATGGGAATGAAATCTTAACTGTCCGTGTTTTCTTGGTTAAAATGGTTAATTTCGAACTTTCATATTCCCTCTTGATGACTGAAAGCATACTTTTGACACGCATTACTCAGTCGTGAAATTAGTTCCTTAAACCTCTATACACGCATTCCACTCAGCGTGATTTATTTAACAAGCACTGCATAGCAGCGCACTGCAAATTTATTTCAGGTCAACATTTAGCAACATTATTGATTTCAGGCATTATTGCAGAACACAGACTGTTGTGCATGTGAGGCTCAATTTTAGGGCCACAATTAACAAGTCTGGAACGAGCTTAGCTTGCAGTGATCCTGTATCTGTCTCTGTATAATTTCCAATGCAGTGGCAGTTTTTCCACGTGGTTTTAACCTACGATAGTTAGCCTTCCTAAGTCTTGATTGTTAAACGGAAAGCTAAAATATCAAGTAGCACAGATAGTAGCTTCTCACGTTAAAATTATTAAATTCGGGAAACACATAGCAAATCGCCATTTTCGCTCTAATGTAACAGAACAGGCGCACACATACTAAGTTATGCAGTATTAGTTTCAGTCAACGAAATTCATGTATTACAGCAGTACAAAAGCAATCATTAATAAGTTTTATTGTGTTCGAAAAGTAGCTACCAAATTCTCGTTAACAAATACTAGGTCACGTTCCGTATTACACTTAGAGCACTGTATTTGGAAAATTCAGAACTATATTCAGAAAGTTGCACACTCATACTATGTTTATATTACAGTATATAGGCTACACAACTTAATAATTACACAACAGTCACAATTAGAACATTCCATCTACATTGTGAATATTATGCTGATACTACGGTATATTGATAATTTTCACTTATGGACCGTCTGACAGCAACTGAATAAAACACAATTTTAGTGCCATACGCGTTTCGCCTTTATTTTCTGCAAGGCATCATCAGTGGCCTGGAATATGTACATATGTTAACTATTTTATTTACATTTTTGTCACTGTGCCTATAGGTTATAAACAGTTCTGGTGGTTGGTATTTCCTATTAAGTAGTAATGTTTTGAACTGTACTTACAGGTTGCGTAGACAGTTTCTTACATATTACGCTCCTGTTGCATTTTTGGTGTTGTTCTTCTTCCTATGAGCGCCAATTTGCTGTTTTTGCCGCATTCCACAGCACTATGCACTGAGCGCTTGTTTTAATGCAATGTTTGGTTTTTTGCATTAAAACAAGCGCTCAGTGCATAGTGCTGTGGAATGCGGCAAAAACAGCAAATTGGCGCTCATAGGAAGAAGAACAACACCAAAAATGCAACAGGAGCGTAATATGTAAGAAACTGTCTACGCAACCTGTAAGTACAGTTCAAAACATTACTACTTAATAGGAAATACCAACCACCAGAACTGTTTATAACCTATAGGCACAGTGACAAAAATGTAAATAAAATAGCTAACATATGTACATATTCCAGGCCACTGATGATGCCTTGCAGAAAATAAAGGCGAAACGCGTATGGCACTAAAATTGTGTTTTATTCAGTTGCTGTCAGACGGTCCATAAGTGAAAATTATCAATATACCGCAGTATTACGCGCAACTGAGGAGGACAGGACCACAAAAGTTGAAGATTATGCTGATATATTACACTTAGAATATTGTACTGAAGTTTACAAAGTTATAAGTTCAAGCACAAAGATTACAGCTAATACCAGAAAAAGAATCAGCTTGGAGTCATTTTTAGCTGGGTATTTATGTTCAATATTAATTTCTTGCTTGAGTTATTTATTTCCAATGATGAGCCCCATAAAACTTACTAGAGTGAAATACGGTTGTAAATTATCAACGCTTTCAGCTTAACCTGAAGGAAGCCGTTTTCCTGTGTAGACTGTTATACCTTGTAAATAATCACTTAATTTCATGGTTTAGTTATTAGCTAATTCACCCCCTTGTCCATTGTCAAGCTACCTGGTGGTAAACACAGTATCTAAAATTACAGCAAGAAGAAACAAGAAATAAAATTAAAAATATACATTTGTAAAAATTTACACATCTATGCTACCTGCATCACAGTAAAAAATCGTAAGACTATAGCATCGTATACCACTCATCTGCGTTATGTTAACGTCTTTCTGTGCGTTATATGCTGATAACGTGACGAAAAATTCGTAAAGGTCTTACTTTTCCCTTTTCACTCACGAAGTTCATGTCTTAGATAGTAAGTTGTAACGTTATTTAACGGCAATTCCAAATGAAATTAATATTTTTACGTTTTCAAGGATATGCCCGCAACTAGTATAGTTATGAGAAACCGTTTTTAAGGATGCCGCCACATGTTGCTTACTGAACACAAATGTGTGGAATATCTGCATTACTAAGAGACTACGTATCTCTAACCATTTACCAATTGCAGGTTGCCTATCTAAAGGGTTCCTGGGGCAAAAAAAATTGTTTTACAGTAATTCGCTTACTTATTGACCGAGTTTAAAACTTAAATATGCTGTCAAAATCTACTCATTAAAAGGTATAAGCTTATATTAACAGTGTAACACAATGCGGCGAGTACTGCAGTTTGAAACTATGTGTTTCTCTAGAGGCGCGCAAATACCCAGACTTTATTCATCCAGTGTTACGGAATGAGAGCACCAGTGACTTTCAGCAAACCATATACATAACCTCAAACCTATTCGAATCTTTTACTCGCTGACGATCACCACAAAATGATGAAAGGAAAAAAGTTTATAGCTTACAATATTTTCGCTGTTCAGGTAGTAAAAATTCACCATCAGGACATGATGTTTTAATTTATTACTTCTTTACTACTAACTCAATTTGCGGTCATTATCCACGTACAACCACAGACCGCAGCAGCAAAATTATATCATTGTACTGCATACACTTCAGGACATGTGACATCATAGACATTTAGATACGTGAAAAACTAGTTTCTGTTTAAAACGGTGAGCAGTAAAAACTCAGCATCAAGCATGAGGTTTTAATTTATTACTTCTTCACTACAAACACTTTCCAGACAGAACCTACATATATCACTCACAGAAACTACAAAATTATATCATTCTACGAAAGGTATTTAAGGAGATATGACGTCATAAACACTGAGACGCGGGAAAAACTTGTGCTTGCTTAAAATTGGACGCAAATTACCAAGACTATATTCACCCAGTGTTCATAATGAGAGCATCCAGCAACATCCAACAAACTTTAACCTCAATTTCAATCCTTTTCTAAACTCCTTCCCTCTTACTTGCTTAACGTCAGATATTTAACACATTTACTCGTCTGTAAAGTAAGCAAACGTTTGAAGCTGTTTTACATGTGAGAGTTCGACTCTTAAAGAATGAGGAGTTTACTGGTATGATACTATGTGCTTACAAGATTTGACTGTCATGCAAGTAACAGATGTGTGTAAATGTTTATATATGTACATATTTAATTGTATTTCTTGTTTCTTCTTGAAGCTGCTGTAACTTCTCGTATCGTTTTCGCCACAATATAGCTTTGTGATGCCCAAGGGGGTGAAATCAGCTAATCGTTAAATTATGAAGTAAAGTGGTTATTTCAAAATTAAAACAGCCTACGAAGGGAAATAACTTCTTTCAAGAAATTCACAGCGTCTATGGACCCAGGTACGTAAAAGAATTCTCAGCATAAGAATAAAAAAGTTTATATCTTTGTGTTATTTGTAGGGATAATGTGTAATGAAGGGGGACGTTCATGAAATACACACAGTTTAGAAGGTGCACCAGATACAGAATTTTGAAGATATGGCAATGAACCTTTGTACCAAGCTTTACATGAAATTAACAAATTTACTGTTAAGTTTCTTGGATTTTCATTTTTTATGGGATTTAAACATTTTATTTTGAGAAATTGTATGTGTTCCTTTTTCTCCGAAAACATTCTGCTCTTCGTTTTATAGAAATAAGTGTACAAAATTTTGTAATTCTAGCCTTCATAGATTCTGAGAACAAAGTACACAAACTTTAAGAAACAAATTTTCAGGAAAAGCAAACTATCGTTTTTTCTTATGTCATCTCTTCAGAAGGTCACAGATTTATACTCAGGATCCTGTTTCCCTTCAAGGCTTCTCCTCTGGTTTCTTGTTTTCTGTTTTCTTTCCTTTACCAGGGAACGACGTGGCTCACTGGACTCGCATTCGGACATCCTGATTTGGGCTTTCCTTGATTTCCCTAAATCGCTTCTGCCAAATGCCGGGATGATCCCTCTGAAAGGGCACGGCCGACTTCCCTCCCCATCCTTTCCTAAGCCGATGGGATCGATGACCTCGCTGTTTGGTCCCCTCCGCCAAAACAACCAACCAACCAACCTTTACCAGGTCTTCAACTGATCTTTCAGCTGCAGAGAGGATCTGTAAATCTATTTTTATCACGATGTCTCGAGTGAAATTTCCTACCTTAAAGATCATTCTCTCTAATAATGTCATCCTCCTTACATTCCCATTATTAAATACAAGAACTGCACCATAAGTCGCAATTCTGACAGTTGTAGCAGGCGAAAGCGTAGCAAAACAAGAAAGATTCGGAGCAGAGTCACAGATCATGTATAAAACCAAAGAGTATATATCATAGCGTTGTAGATGTATCTCGCGCAAGTTTGCTTGAAAGCAATCCACAGAATCGTTGTTCACTGTGGTAGTACTGAAGTATTGCTTCAAAAAGTGAGTGTGGCATGAACCCAGTGTCACATATTTAATTACTTTTTAGGCACTTAGGATGCGATTTCATGATTGAAGCTTTCGGAACTTATTGTCCATGAGTTCTACTGATAAATAAAAGACAAATTGAAAAATTTACATTTTTGGTAAGAAATAATGAGATTCAGAGTTGATTTTTTTAAAGAGGACATTGAAGGCAAAGTGTATATAGGCGAAGCGGGAAGAAGTGTTAAAGAACGCATTAAGGAACACGAACGGCACATGCGGCTAAAACAAAGTGCAAAATCGGCAGCATCGGAACATCACGAGAACTGTGGCTCTGGCATCGATTTTAATAACGTACGTGTACTGGCTAAAGAAACAAACACTTATAGAAGAAAGGTCCGAGAAGCGGTTGAAATTTCTAAGAATGCATCTAATTTCAATAGAGAGGACGGCTATAGGCTTGCCGGCCGCGGTGGTCTCGCGGTTCTAGGCGCGCAGTCCGGAACCGTGCGACTGCTACGGTCGCAGGTTCGAATCCTGCCTCGGGCATGGATGTGTGTGATGTCCTTAGGTTAGTTAGGTTTAAGTAGTTCTAAGTTCTAGGGGACTAATGACCACAGCAGTTGAGTCCCATAGTGCTCAGAGCCATTTGAACCATTTTTGGCTATAGGCTTCCGGCATCGTGGCTCCCCGCCATCAAGGAAGTAAATACGCGGCCGCGGTGTGTGAGCGGCATAAACAACGCGCTGCAAGTCACCTCGACGGACAATAATATTTTGGATAAACATTCCCCCTCTCTTGCTTGGTCCGTTTCGAATCTAGCCACTGATGATGACCAACCATTAGCGGTAGCAGTCATTTCAACCAATAACCCTTGTACAGCATAAGTGTGGAATATTGCCTTTCTATCCAATGATGATGGACCGCCAATGGTATCCACAGGAGATGAGCTACCAACGCCTGTTCTTTTGCATTAGCCTATGACTATGGCCCACCAATGGTAGCCATATGAATTTTAACCAATACTATCACTTCTCCAGCACGAACGCCAGAAAACTCCCCCTTTATAAGTGGACGCGACACCTCGTCTCTGACCCTCTCCTCTACTTCCTGTACACGGCAGATATGTCCCAACCCCCCCCTCCCCCCTCCAGTACACCTCTTGCAATATGCCGATGACACCGCATTCCTCCCCTCGCTCCTACCCTCCAACGGTCCCAACGCCTTCTTCAGAATCACCTTGACCTTTTTGCCGCATGGTGTAACCAGTGGCTCCTGAAAATCAATCCTTCCAAGACCCAGGCAATCATCGTAGGTCGTACCACTCGCTCCTTCCGGCTCCTGGATTTCTCCCTTACCATCTGCGCCCGTCCTGTCCGCCTCACTCCCACCCTCACCGACCTTGGCCTCCCCATTGACCGTCACCTCACCTCGATCCCTCATCTCCGCTCCATCCAATCCAAAGCCCACAACCACCTCCGACTCTTCAAACTCCTCTCTGGCCGGACATTGGGGTTGCACCCCTCTACCATCCTCCACACCTACAAATCCTTAATCCGTCCCATCCTCTGTTATGCCAGTCCCGCCTGGATATCTGCCCCCTCCCCCCAAAATTCTATAACTCCCTCCAGATCCTTGAGCATCATGCACTCCGCCTCGCCTTCCGTATACGCCTCCCGTCCCCCACGCGGATCCTCTATGACCTCATTCCTTTCTCCCATCTGCTCCTATTCCTCGAACATATCCGCATACTCTACACCTCCCGCAGCCTTTATCCCCCTCACCCCTTGGTTGCTCCTCTCCCCTCCCATCCCTGCCCCCTGCCACGTCTTCACTGTTGTGTCCCTCCGTCTCTACACCCTTCATCTCCTTTCCCAAAGTGGCTTCCATCAACTCCCCCTCCCCGATGATGCCCTCTCTCCCTCCATTTATCCCTCCAATCAACTCTGATCCTCACCCCTCCCCCTTTCCTCCGTCCTTTTCCTGGGCTCCCTCTTCCCCCCCCCCCTTCTGTCCTCTTTTTTCCCCACCTACCTTCTCTCTGCCCCCCTTCTCTCCCTCGAGTCCTTTTGCATTTCCCTCCTCTGCCTTTACCCATTCTCTCTCGCGTCTGCCCTGCCCCTCCCCCCCTTATGAGTCCTCACCCTCCTTTGGTTTCCCCCCTTTCGTTTTTCTTCTCCTCCCTCCTTGTCCCCCCCCCCACCTGTCCAGGTCTCCCACCCCCCCATCTGCCCTTGGCTATGGTGTGTCATCTTTGTGCCGACATTTTAGTGCAGTGTTTACAGTGAGTGTTCAGTGTTGTGTGTCTTGTCCGAAGTGCTGCGAACGGACATCATACTGTCGCTGGGTGTGATTTTTATATATCTTGTGAACAGAAACCAGATTGTCGCCATGTTTTTTTAATTGTCTGTCTACTTTGTTACCTGTCTGCTTCCTGTGTATTTTATTAGCTTTGCCAACCCTTTGCTTTATGTTTTAACTTTCCCCAATTTTCCGCCGTTTTACAATTTAAGTCACCGTTTTATCACCTGCTTTTATTGTTTCTTATCTACCTCTTACGTTTTAAAAAGTCTGTAGGCTGCAGAGCAGCGTAATAAGCTGCTGCCAGCCCGCCCCCTTGGGGGGGAATCGAAATTCAATAGAGGAAAAAAATCGTCTCTCACAGTGCTCTAGCAGTAGTGGAGACCAAAAGATCCTGAGGAAGATCCCAGCAGAGGGGTCGAAACGTCGAACATTTTAGAAGAAACATGACGCGGCCTAATAACCCAGAAGATTTTAACTTCAAATAATGAGATGTATGAAAAATTCACTGTTAGTAGAACAAATTAAAGTATAATTAGAAATAAATTATTTAAGGGCGTACTTGGCGAAATAGCTGGTCAGCTAGAGACCAGATACCGAAAACTAGAAAAGTGCGCTACAGGCATTCCTCGCGAAAAGTGTTAAGTTATATTGGGCATACAGAAATGGTTGGTAGTTGTACGAACCTGCGGATCGACGTAGGGTCCAGGCACGAAGTACGGGTAGGGCCTGGCGTATATCGGAGGCGGCAGTGGCGGCGGAGGCGGGTACCTGGGCCGATACCGCAGAATGCGGCGCTCCGGGTCGTAGACGACAGAGTAACTGGGGTACCCTGGGTAAGCCCGCGGGTCGACGCCCGCCTCTGGGCTGTACGGGGGCGGCGGCGGTGTCGGCGGAGGAGCCGTGGGCGGCGGGTAGGCGCCCGTTGGAGGCTGCCCGGGGGCGGCGCCGGGCGGCGGCAGGTCAGGCCGTGGCGGGTAGCCGGGGGGCGGCGGGGGCGGGTACGCTGCAGGCCGCGCTGGCGGGGCTGGAGGCGGCGGCGGCGGAGGTGGAGTCGTGGGTGGCGCAGGGGCGTAAGTAGGCGGTGGCGGCGGGGGTGGAGGGTAGGGCGCGTAGGCGCCGGGCGGTGGCTGCGGTTGATAGGGGTACCCTGCGGGTTGTCCAGGATATGGGCCGTACGGAGACGCCGCGTAAGGCGGCGGCGCGTACGGCGGTACCTACTCAAAACAAGAGCATTGCAGGTGTTGTTACTTACGAGCATGCGACAACAGAGGAATTGATGGTGTTATATACACCTTGTTTGAAACATATTTAATAAACATAGCTCCAAAATTTTTGCTGAATAATTCAAACAGTTGAGGAAGGGCAGAAAATTTTCGTGCTTGGAGATAATTGACTAAAGGAGTCCCACAGGATTCACTTTTGATGGCTTTACACGCAGATTTGAATCGTACTTCACCAACAAAATGCAAAAGTTTGTGCTGAATAATTCATTGTTGGAAGGGTAAAAATTTTAGTGACCGGAGAGAAATCATTAGCGAGTGTCACAGGATTCAATTTTGGTCCACTCCCATTCCTTACCTATGTAAATGACTTTCAACTTAACATTCAACAGCCATGATTGGTTCTGTTTACAGACGATACTAGTGTTACAGTAGATCCCATTAGAGTTATAGCAACCCAAGCGATTGTTAATAGTCGGTTGGTTGATTTTGGTGAGGGTACCGAACAGCGAAGTCATCGGTCCCATCGGATTAGGGAAGGATGGGGGAGAAAGCCGGCCGTGCCCTTTCAAAGGAGCTATTCTGCAATTTGTCTGAAGCGATTTAGGGAAATCACGGAAAACCTGAATCATGATGGCCTGACGCGGGCTTGAATCGTCGTCCTCCCGAACGCGAGTCCAGTGCGCTAGCCGGCCATTGTGGCCATGCGGTTCTAGGCGCTTCAGTCCGGAACCGCGCGAGTGCTACGGTCGCAGGTTCGAATCCTGCCTCGGAAATGGATGTGTGTGATGTCCTTAGGTTAGTTAGGTTTAAGTAGTTCTAAGTTCTAGGGGACTGATGACCTCAGAAGTTAAGTCCCATAGTGCTCACAGCCATTTGAACCATTATGAACCAAAAGCTGAGGCACCGCATGAGCAGAAGTCAGTAGATAGTGCATATTGCTCCAATTTTATGGATGTACATATTGATGAATACAAACAATTAATATCAGCTACTTGTACTCTTCATATAATTGCTTGTCTTGGAAACAAAGGAATAAATCTCCTGACATATTTTCCATAAAATAACCCTTATGGAGCAATTCTTTTCGGATAGCCAACCACTTAGAGAGTACTGATTTGCACAATGCGAGTAGATACCTATCCATTTTTACTGTGGCGCCATAGTATATGTAATCGTTAAAGAAATTTGTCATAGATAATTCATCACGTTTTGAGAAGAACATTGATGTCCGTACCTACAACAGTAGAGGGAAGAATAAGCTTTATTACCCATTATTAAAGCTGTCAGTGCCTCAGAAAGTAGTTCAATACGCAGCAACAAAAAAATTTGATCATTTGCCCAATAATATAACACGTGTGACGGGTAGCAAAGCGAGTTTAAAGTTTAACCTAAAATCATATCATCTTGACAACTCCTACTACTCCAAGGACGAAATGCTATTTAAAGACTGGTAGCCTGTAAAAAAAGAGCCTTTTTTAAGTTTAATTGCATGACTACGACTAAAAAATTGTGTTAACTCTAGTCATGTACATAGTCCTGTAAACTGACTCGTTCCAAATTATTTCAATAAAGGAATAGTTCAAATGATTTATCGAACATGTAACCAAGTAACTATGAGGGATGATATGCTTGTGACCTTGGATGTTACTTTGCTGGCATTCCTGCTTCAGCACATCTAGCTGCAAACAGTAGGTTGGGCAAGCAGGATTATCGATGCATGAAGACGGCCATACCGTTAACTTCGCTTGGGTGAAATCACACTGTGGGGTCATGGGTAGAGGAAGCTGTCGATCACTTAGCCATAGACGCTACTGTGACAGGGTCCTGTACCTGAACTACAATCCCCAGTCCGGACTGTCGATAGGTACTAAGCCGACGTAGGAAGACCGTCAAGCAGAAGGGGGGTAACTACAACGAAAGCAAGAAATGCTCAATAATTCACCCTTTGTTCCAAATTCCACGAAATCCCAGAAAGATTTTTGCTCGTGTGGAGAAGAGGACGCCTAGCACCTTTTCTTCGCATTCCCTAGAACTACATGGAGATGCTAAAATCCATTGTCCAGAACTTGTGAAACTCGGTGACAGCATTATTAGCAACACAGGAAAACGTACTTTTTAACTCAACGTGCAAATTCACTGTTGTTGCAAGTATCCACATCTAAGATCAACATATCAACACTCTACAGAAGTGCATGGAACTATATGTAGCTACTTTTAAAATGTATCATACATTAAATTCCTTAACCTAAGCAATTCTAGTTTACATGTTTACCTGTGACCAGCTAAGTGTTAAAACCGTAAAAAAAAATCAAGATTTGTGATGAGTATCTGTACTACATCGCAATTATTGCACTAACCTCAGTGAGCCCACGACAGAGATTTGTTAACACTTTGCCGTCCGCACGTCTCGTACAAATTTATTCGCTTGGCCCCAGCAGCGCTGAAGTCAGATTACTTGGCTTGCCGCCGGCCACTTGTCACCTTTCCGTTGATGACAAGCTCCAAACACATTGACTCTTGCGCGCTTTAATTTTCCGGAAATCCTCTATTTTGCCGTATCGTTCCATAAACTCGAATTTTCTTTTCAAGTAACTTCTCTGCAAGTTCTACACTCTTATAGTAATTATCCATGCAGAGGTGATGGCACTTTCCATCAGAACGTGTTAATAGTTTCATCATTGGTTTTGCTAAAGGCTGTCCACACCGGAATATATCTTGAATGAGGAAATGTATCCCGTATTCGGATCACACAGCATCCGAATGAGTATGCCGTATTTCGTAATTTTCGACGGATTGTAAACTTTAAAATTTAACCATCCACGCCACGGTATCATTCCTTCATCAATTGAGATGTTATGACTTAGATTAAACGTTTCTTTAAACTTTCTGGAAAAATAATCAATTACGAATTGTACTTTGACAAGCCGGTTTCTGCTGCTATAATGGCAGGTTATCAAGATTTAAATGAGTTTGAACGTGGTGTTATAAAAGGCGCACGAGCGATGGGACACAGGATCTCCGAGGTAGAGATGAAGTGGGTATTTTCCCGTATGACCATTTTTCGAGTGTACCGTGAATATCAGGAATCCGGTAAAACATCAAATCTCCGACATCGGTGTGTCAGGAAAAATATTCTGCAAGACAGGGACCAACGACGACTGAAGATAATGTTTCAACGTGACAGAAGTGCAACCCTCTCGCAAATTGCTGCAGATTTCAATGCTCGGGCATCAACAAGTGTCAGCGTGCGAACCATTCAACGAAACATCATCGATATAGGTTTTCGGAGCCTAAGGCCCATTCGTGTACCCTTGATGATTGCACGACACAGAGAGTTACGCTGGGCCCGTCAACACCGACGGACTGTTGACTGGAAACATGTTGCCTGGTCGGACGAGTCTCGTTTCAAATTGCATCGAGCGGATGGACGTGTACGGGTATGAAGCAATCTCATGAATCCATGGACCCTGCATGTCAGCAGGGGACTGTTCAACCTGGTGGGGAATCTGTAATGGTGCGGGGCGTGTGCAGTTGGGGTGATATGGGACTTTTGATACGTCTAGATACGACTGTGACATGTGACACGTCCGTAAGTAGCCTGTCTGATCACCTGCATCCATTCACGTCCATTGTGCATTCCGAAGGACTTGGGCAATTCCAGCAGGACAATGCGAGACCCCTCACGTCCAGAACTGCTACAGAGTGACTCCAGGAAAACTCTTCTGTGGTTAAACATTTCCTCTGTCCACCAATCTCTCTAGACATGAACATTATTGAGCATATCTGGGATGCCTCGCTACGTGCTGTTCAGAAGAGATCACCACCCCCTCCTACTGTTTCGGGTTTATGGACAGCCCTGCAGGATTCATGGTGTCAATTCCCTCCAGCACTACTTCAGATATTATTCGAGTCTATGCCACGTCGTGGTGCGGCACTTCTGCGTGATCGTGGGGGCGTTACACGATATTAGCCACGTGTACCGGTTTCTTTTGCTCTTGAGTGTACAACGGTGCAGCCTGGATGCTTGGCCAGCACCTGCATTTATGTTCAAGCATGCGTTTTTCGCGGTGTTTCCTTATTTTTGTGCAACTCTTGTATAAGCAGCACTACAAAGCCAGTCGTAAGACAGGACCTAAATCTAAAAATTGTACACTACTGGCCATTAAAATTGCTACACCACGAAGATGACGTGCTACAGATGCGAAATTTAACCGACAGGAAGAAGATGCTGCAATATGCAAATGATTAGCTTTTCAGAGCATTCACACAAGGTTGGCGCCGGTGGCGACACATACAACGAGCTGACATGAGGAAAGTTTACAACCGATTTCTCATACACAAACAGCAGTTGACCGGCGTTGCCTAGTGAAACGTTGTTGTGATGCCTCGTGTAAGGAGGAGAAATGCGTACCATCACGTTTCCGACTTTGATAAAGGTCGGATTGTAGCCTACCGCGATTGCGGTTTATCCTATGGCGACATTGCTGCTCTCGTTGGTCGAGATCCAATGACTGTTAGCAGAATATGGAATCGGTGGGTTCAGGAGGGTAATACGGAACACCGTGCTGGATCCCAACGGCCTCATATCACTAGCAGTCGAGATGACACGCATCTTATCCGCATGACTGCAACGGATCATGCAACCACGTCTCGATCCTGAGTCAACAGATGGGGACGTTTGCAAGACAACAACCATCTGCACGAACAGTTCGACGACGTTTGCAGCAGCATGGAGTCTCAGCTCGGAGACCATGGCTGCGGCTACCCTTGACGCTGCATCACAGACAGGAGCGCCTGCGATGGTGTACTCAACGACGAACCTGGGTGCACGAATTGCAAAACGTCATTTTTTCGGATGAATCCGGTTCTCTTTACAGCATCACGATGGTCGTATCCGTGTGTGGCGACATCGCGGTGAACGCACATTGGAAGCGTGTATTCGTCATCGCCATACTGGCGTATCACCCGGCGTGACGGTATGGGGTGCCATTGGTTACACGTCTGGGTCACCTCTTGTTCGCATTGACGGCACTTTGAACATTGGACGTTACATTTCAGATGTGTTACGACCCGTGGCTCTACCCTTCATTCGATCCGTGCGAAACTCTACATTTCAGCAGGATAATGCACGACCGCATGTTGCAGGTCCTGTACGGGCCTTTCTGGATACAGAAAATGTTCGACTGCTGCCCTGGGCAGCACATTCTCCAGATCTATCACCAATTGAAAACGTCTGGTCAATGGTGGCTGAGCAACTGGCTCGTCACAATACGCCAGTCACTACTCTTGATGAACTGTGGTATCGTGTTGAATCTGCATGGGCAGCTGTACCTGTAAACGCCATCCAAGCTCTGTTTGACTCAATGCCCAGGCGTATCAAGGCCGTCATTACGGCCAGAGGTGATTGTTCTGGGTACTGATTTCTCAGGATCTATGCACCCAAATTGCGTGATATGTAATCACATGTCAGTTGTAGTATAATATATTTGTCCAGTGAATACCGGTTTATCAACTGCATTTCTTCTTTGTGTAGCAATTTTAATGGCCAGTAGCGTACTTGTCGCAAAGCGGCTTAGTTATACGGAGAGGGAGTATACACCATCTGATAAGGTGAACACTGTACATGAGCCGGTGACAGAAGTCGTACCTGCGGCCTGAGCAGCTCCTGCAGCAGCTCCGGCGGCAGCTCCGAGCCCAGCAGCGTCTGCATGAGCGCCTGCTGGAAGGGCGTCAGTGTCGGCGAGGCGGGCAGCGGCCGGTACGGGGGACCCCGCGGTCTGGACCGGCGGGCCATCAGCAGCCGCAGCAGCAGCTCCTGGGCCTGCGCCTCCAGCTGGCTGGGATCAGCCACCTGCAAACACGGGGCGGACGCACCCTCACCTCGAGTCTTCAGCTACTACACGAATGAACTTACAAAGACATAAGAAACATTGTCAGCAAATGAGAGTTGATGGTATCATCTGTAGTGGAATAGAAAAGTAACTGGAATCACTCAACAGAGGAAAGTCCACTGGATCTGACGGGATACCAATTCGATTCTACACAGAGTACGCGAAAGAACTTGCCCCCCTTCTAACAGCCGTGTACCGCAAGTCTCTAGAGGAACGGAAGGTTCCAAATGATTGGAAAAGAGCACAGGTAGTCCCCAGCCTTCAAGAAGGGTCGTCGAGCAGATGAGCAAAACTATAGACCTATATCTCTGACGTCGATCTGTTGTAGAATTTTAGAACATGTTTTTTGCTCGCGTGTCATGTCGTTTTTGGAAACCCAGAATCTACTCTGCAGGAGTCAACATGGAGTCCGGAAACAGCGATCGTGTGAGACCCAACTCGCTTTATTTCTTCATGAGACCCAGAAAATATTAGATACAGGCTCCCAGGTAGATGCTATTTTCCTTGACTTCCGGAAGGCGTTCGATGCAGTTCCGCACTGTCGGCTGATAAACAAAGTAAGAGCCTACGGAATATCAGACCAGCTGTGTGGCTGGATTGAAGAGTTTTTAGCAAACAGAACACAGAATGTTGTTATCAATGGAGAGACGTCTACAGACGTTAAAGTAACCTCTGGCGTGCCACAGGGGAGTGTTATGGGACCATTGCTTTTCACAATATTTATAAATGTCCTAGTAGATAGTGTCGGAAGTTCCATGCGGCATTTCGCGGATGATGCTGTAGTATACAGAGAAGTTGCAGCATTAGAAAAATGTAGCGAAATGCAGGAAGATCTGCAGCAGAGAGGCACTTGGTGCAGGGAGTGGCAACTGACCCTTAACGTAGACAAATGTAATGTATTGCGAATACATAGAAAGAAGGATCCTTTATTGTATGATTATATAATAGCGGAACAAACACTGGTAGCAGTTACTTCTGTAAAATATCTGGGAGTATGCGTGCGGAACGATTTGAAGTGGAATGATCATATAAAATTAATTGTTGGTAAGGCGGGTACCAGGTTGAGATTCATTGGAAGAGTCCTTAGAAAATGTAGTCCATCAACAAAGGAGGTGGCTTGCAAAACACTCGTTCGACCTATACTTGAGTATTGCTCATCAGTGTGGGATCCGTACCAGGTCGGGTTGACGGAGGAGATAGAGAAGATCCAAAGAAGAGCGGCGCGTTTCGTCACAGGGTTATTTGGTAACCGTGATAGCGTTACGGAGATGTTTAGCAATCTCAAGTGGCAGCCTCTGCAAGAGAGGCGCTCTGCGGTGTAGCTTGCTCGCCAGGTTTCGAGAGGGTGCGTTTCTGGGTGAGGTATCGAATATATTGCTTCCCCCTACTTATACCTCCCGAGGAGATCACGAATGTAAAATTAGAGAGATTCGAGCGCGCACGGAGGCTTTCAGACAGTCGTTCTTCCCGCGAACCATACGCGACTGGAACAGAAAAGGGAGGTAATGACAGTGGCACGTAAAGTGCCCTCCGCCACACACCGTTGGGTGGCTTGCGGAGTATAAATGTAGACGTAGATGTAGAGTGCCCCAGGGAAGTGTGGTATGTCGGCTGTTGTTTTCTATCTACATAAATGATCTTTTGGATAGGGTGGATAGCAACGTGCGGCTGTTTGCCGATGATGCTGTGGTGTACGGGAAGATGTCGTCGTTGAGTGACTGTAGGAGGATACAAGATGACTTGGACAGGATTTGTGGTTGGTGTAAAGAATGACAGCTAACTCTAAATATAGATAAATGTAAATTGATGCAGATGGATACGAAAAAGAATACTGTAATGTTAGAATACTCCAGTAGCAGTGTAGCTCTTGACACAGTCACGTCGATTAAATATTTGGGCGTAACACTGCAGAGCGGTATGAAGTGGGACAAGCACGTAATGGGAGTAGTGGGGAAGGCGGATAGTCGTCTTCGGTTCATTGGTAGAATTTTGGGAAGATGTGGTTCATCTGTAAAGGAGACCGCTTGTAAAACACTAATACGACCTATTCTTGAGTACTGCTCGAGCGTTTGGGATCCCTATCAGGTCGGATTGTGGGAGGACATAGAAGTAATTCAGGGGCGGGATGCTAGATTTGTTACTGGTAGATTTGATCATCACGCGAGTGCTACGGAAATGCTTCAGGAACTCGGGTGGGAGTCTCTGGAGGAAAGGAGGCGTTCTTTTCGTGAATCGCGACTGAAGAAATTTAGAGAACCAGCATTTGAGGCTGACTGTAGTACAATTTTACTGCCGCCAACTTACATTTCGCGGAAAGATCACAAAGATAAGATAAGAGAGATTAGGGCTCGTACAGAGGCATATAGGCAGTCATTTTTCCCTCGTTCTGTTTGGGAGTGGAGCAGGGAGAGAAGATGCTAGTTGTGGTACGAGGTACCCTCCGCACGCACCGTATGGTGGATTGCGGAGTATGTATGTAGATGTAGATGTAGATGCTTAGATGACAGCGATCCATTGTTACGAAATTATTGGAAAATGCCGCAAGAGTCGCTGACTGCAAGTATTTGTTTATTCAGTTACCAGTTTCCATCGCTTTGATCATCTTCATGAAGTTAATAGAGAAAGCAAGTAAAATATGTAGCCATAAGTGGATTCTTCACATGGATTAGAATCACGGAGAAATACTAGCCACATCGGCCATGTAATGTCGGGTCGTCGCTTGCGTACCGTCCCGACAGTATGGTGTGGTTACTACTGTGGTCAAAATAAATGTTGCATTATGGGATATGGGTTCCGCCTTTTTGCAAACACGCTGTTTTTTCTTTTTACCCTTTTATGTTCCAGCACCTCTGTGCCATCATCAGTGGGTTTTTGTTTGCTGAAATTTGTAAAAAGTGAAAATAATTTAGGCTATAATTCATTTAACAAACTGAGACATAAAGAAATTTTTCGTTCGTTTTGCTTCTTACCGTGATTTTACATTATGTGGTTTTGCAGGACCAACTGTATGGTGTCCTGCACTGATAGCTTGTCATCTGCAAAGTCTCAGTTTGTTAAATCAATGACAACCTAAAATATTTTCACTTTTTACAGTTGTTCAGGAAACAAAAAAAAAAAAAACCAATGATGGTGGAACAGAGGTGATGAAACATATTTGGGTAAAAAGAAGCAGTGTGTTTTGGAAAAAGGCGGAACCCATATCCTATAATTTAACTGCAAATACTCATAGAAAGGACGAGAGCTGCAGAGCCAAAAGATTATTATAAATGTTTCGTATTGCTTTATTGTCAATAATGGACATAACAGTAAACAAAATTGATTTTTTTTCTGTCAGGTACAGTCAGAAGAAAAGAAAATGGAGATAAATACCCTTCCGTTTGATAAACACAGGCAAAACTGCGAAAACGAAATTTTGCAGAAGACACCATAGCAAACACAGCAGTTTCTCCTCACTGTCATATTACATAACACATTCCTTATGAATCAGTTGGTCCTCCTCGTACTTTACGACACTTCTGTATGTGGTTAGACAGTCTGCTTACAGCGCATCTATTGGGGCAGAGTGACTGCAGGTCCGCTCATGTTAACGCTTACCCACACGCTACTTCAGCGCAGCTTGATCTTAGGATTATGGAAACCATTTCACATTTCACTAAAATGCCTCTATGCGCCAAGAAGATATTCACAAGATTGAGACGGTGCAATCCCGCATTGCCGTCCATCAGCGTGAATCCCGCTCCAATATATTCA
Source organism: Schistocerca nitens (assembly GCF_023898315.1). NCBI lineage: Eukaryota > Metazoa > Arthropoda > Insecta > Orthoptera > Acrididae > Schistocerca > Schistocerca nitens. Next base: position 978,146,860 of record NC_064615.1, on the reverse strand, counting down.
CCAAATGGAACCATAATGTGTGTGAGGATGTCGTCGCAATACTTCATAGCATTCGTCCTGACATGTGCTGGCATAAGGGGTGCCCTGCATCCACTCATCATTCCACCCCAAAACACGGCCGAACTGACCTGATAAGGGTGGAGGTGTACGATACAGTTGGGGTGTAAACGTTGTCCTCATTGTCTCCACACACGAATATCAATACTGTCACGACGGGGTCTGATGCGGGCCTCATCAGAAGAGAGTGTTAAGTCCCACTGCTGCCCAGTACACAACGAGTGGTTTCGTGGCTGTGCAACACTAGCCCCTCTTTGAAACCGATTTAGAGGAGCCTTGAGATATCTTCAGGCACCTAATCCCTGCTAACGGAGCCTATTTCGCGTCGTTTTTACTGACAACTGCACTCCTGTAGCTGTTTGGAAGTACCACAAACGTATACCATTGTGTTCATGGTTTCTGCTTGCTGTTACACTAAGATATCGATCCTGAAAACCTGCTGTTCTTCTTCCGCGGCCACTTTTGTGACGATCCTGAACTGATCCTCTGGCTAGAAACTTGTCCCAGATTCTAGAGACATCACTTTGAGTCACAGCGACATTCACTGTGACATCCACTTGTCTCATTCCCTGCTCATTAAAATAACTATACGGAGCTTCTGAACGTACCTTATTGTTGTCCGAAGCATACTGAAGCAGCAGCAGTCCCAGCGACTGAGGTCAACTGGCTGTTGTACACATGCTCAATTTCAGCTGATTGTGCTGTCTGAAGACGGCCTAAGCACAGGCCGAAACCGGTCATTTTAATAAAGTACCATCGCGTACTAGACTGTTTCTTCACGGTTTTTATATAGATTACAAGATCGCTGCTTCCCTAACATGTTATCAAAAATTTTGAATACTGAAGCAACACAACTTTCGTAATGCCACACAGCAGAAGTGCTACAATGTTTACATGTGACACGATTGTCACAGACGGCGCGTACTGCCCTCTCATGATAGAAACATAGGCTGTGGCATTAAGAATTACATAGAAAATAACCTCTCTATTGGACTAGGCCCTCCCGTCGGATAGACCGTGCGCCTTGTGCAAGTCTTTCGAGGTGACGCCACTTTGGCGAAATGCGTGTCGGTGGGGTTGAAATGATGATAAGTACAACACAACACCCAGTCCCTGAGCGGAGAAGATCTCCGGCCCAGCCAAGAATCGAACCAGGACCGCTAGGTATGACATTCCGTCGCGCTGACCACTCAGCTACCAGGGGCGGACACCTATCTATTGATATCAATTTCTGGGTCACCGCGAGCAATTTTAATGTTTCGACAATATGCAACACTTATTTTGATTACTGTATTTAATCCGAGGGACAATGCCACTTACGGTTACAGATTTTAATTGATTTCCCTGTTACCTTCATGCAGACAGAGCAATATGAAGATGATCAAGACGATCGAAACCGGTAATTAAATAAATACTCGCGATCAGTGACTGTTGTAGCATTTGTAGAGTGTAGTAAAGTCGTGTGGCGTGAACGACTGAGGGACTCAAAAGAGCAAGTTCTGCTGCATGCGCTGGAAAGGTGTTTTCTATCCTTTGCACCCGTAGGCACTTTTCCTTCGCGAAGTGTGACCGTTGTGTCTTGTTTAAGTATAATTATCAAGAGTAGATGGCTGTAATGCGCGCTCGTGTGTGTGTGTGTGTGTGTGTGTGTGTGTGTGTGTAGCGTGGTGTTATGCATGTCTTGGGTGATGATGATGAGAGGAAGGAGAAGGTGGTACCCAGTGCCGGCACATAGCCTACTTCTCTTGAATAGCAGCAGCCGTCCGCTGTGGCAGAGCGGTTCTAGGCGCTTCAGTCTGGAACCGCGCGACCACTACGGTCGCAGGTTTGAATCCTGCCTCGGGCATGGATGTGTGTGATGTCCTTAGGTTAGTTAGGTGTAATTAGTTCTAGGCGACTGAGCCATTTGAACCATTTGCATAGCAGAAAGGGGGTCGCCGAGCTTAAACTCCTCATCCGATGAGCAGATCACCATCGACAGTGTCATATGCCCTCACTTCACGAGACACTGCAGAGTTGATTCTAGGACGTTGGCGCAGAGACGTGATTAGAGACCTTACGCCACCATCCCTCTTGTCACCTCTGCCTGTAAAGGCAAAGGGAAACATGTCGAAGCCCGATACCACTTGCTTTCGGTGAAACATTATCAATTATAATGTGATTCTTGGACATGTACATTACTAAACTGCTTAAACGGTTACCCGGTCATCCTACTCCAGTTCAAGGTTGCCTATCTAACGGCTTCCAGAGGCAACAAAACTTTGATTTTCAGTATTTATGTAATCACGTCCTGACGCGGTGTAACTTTCAGTGCACAAATTACCCAGACTTACGCATTCAGTAAGCACTTAGCACTTGGTGACTTTTAACAAACAGATAATTTGAAACGATTTCGAAACATTTTCTCGCTGGTACCTCGCCCCCCCTCCCCTCCACCCCCTCCCATAAAATCATAAAATAATGAAAGGAAAGAAGAGAAGTTTATCATTTCCTGCACTGCCTCGCTGTACATCCTAGCTTACTAGTGAATCGATGTTGATAAGCCGGCCGAAGTGGCCGTGCGGTTAAAGGCGCTGCAGTCTGGAACCGCAAGACCGCTACGGTCGCAGGGTCGAATCCTGCCTCGGGCATGGATGTTTTTGATGTCCTTAGGTTAGTTAGGTTTAACTAGTTCTAAGTTCTAGGGGACTAATGACCTCAGCAGTTGAGTCCCATAGTGCTCAGAGCCATTTGAACCATTTTTTTGATGTTGATAAAACCATGGCTTCGAAGAAACTAATTTGGTGATTTTGTGATCCCAGTGCATATTCTGCTGCGGCTGATTTATTTATGTTGCCCTCACTGATGGAGCGATTATGGGGAATCCACTCACGCAGATGTAGCGAATTTTTATATGGAAAATTTTGAAGAAGTGGCCCTTAAGGTGGCGGAGAAGAATCTCTCATGCTGGTTTAGGTACGTTGACAATACTTCCGTTATGTGGTCTTGTGGAAAAAAAAATAACTCACAGAATTTCTAAATTGTATGGATGATATTAATTCTAATATAAGGTTCAATGAGCAAAAAGAGAATGAAAGTCAGATTGAATTTTCGGATATATAAACACTTGGGAAACCGCGATGGAACTTTAGGGAATAAAGTCTACAGAAAGTCCATTCACACGGATAGATACCTTCGCAGAAATTCGAATCACCACCCGAAACAGTAAAGAGGACTAAAGGAATCATGAGTCACTGTATATGGAGGACGAGCTCGATCATTTAAGTACTGCCTTTGGAAATATGGCTACTGTGACAGAAACGTAAAAAGAGCACTCCAAGTGTTCCTCCTATTCGCAAAAGGCCAGCCGAAGTGGCCGTGCGGTTAAAGGCGCTGCAGTCTGGAACCGCAAGACCGCTACGGTCGCGGGTTCGAATCCTGCCTCGGGCATGGATGTTTGTGATGTCCTTAGGTTAGGTAGGTTTAACTAGTTCTAAGTTCTAGGGGACTAATGACCTCAGCAGTTGAGTCCCATAGTGCTCAGAGCCATTTGAACCATTTATTCGCAAAATCGGTCACAGATCGCATCAGCAGAGATACGGTATTGACACAGCATTTAAACCAACAAGGAAGAGTGTGAATAATTGAAATATGCAGAGGGCATAAGCCCGCTACTTGCCTAAGCAAGTATATGTAAAATCCCTTGCACATTAGCACAAGTGCAGAAAGAAACTACAAAAAAAAGTATTAGCATCTGTCTTAAGTTACACATGACTGATTTATTTCTCGGCGATATGGATAAATCAGCAGTAGCAGAACATGCACTGGGATCAGGGAACCACCAATTTCGTTTCTCTGATGCTATGGTGATATCAAGATAGATTCATTACAAGCTAGGATGTACAGACGCCTCATGGTCATTTAAAAATACAACAAAAGATACGTGCACGGTCCAGTCACATTAATGACCACCGAATATGTCCAACGTCAAGCTGCAATAACCACTCACAGACGGCAGGTGGCAGCACTAGGACTGGAGGGTATATAAAGCGTGTCGGAGGGGACGCGGAAAACAGTGAAGTCGTTGTCATAATGCGGAAACGGAGCGATTTAACTGACGTCCAAAGGGGCGTGATCATTGGCTTTCGGATCAAGGGTGGGAGCATTTACGAAACGGCTAACTTTATAAACTGTTCGCGTGCTGACGTGGTTAAAGTGTACCGTACAAGGGAAAATGACGCTATCCCAAAAGCAGCGCCAAAGCAGCTGTGGTGGACCATGGGCCATAGATAACAGGATAAAGGACGGCTGCTGAGATGTGTACGGGTGAAGAGAAGTGCAGCTGTTGAGCAACTCAATGCATAGGAGCTGCCAACAGTATCTCCCGAACGACCGCTCAGCGAACTTTGCTATCTAGGTGCCTCCACAGAAGGTGCCTGGTTCATGGACAAGTGCTGACTGATGTTCATTGGCGACGAAGGTTGGACTTTGCAAACCAGCAGGACGTCCACTGAGTGCCAATAGGTTGCCTCTTCAAATGAACCACGTTTTATGCTCCATCGGAGAGATGGCATTCGACGTGTCAAGCCCTGGAACAGTCATTGGAAGGGTCCAGGTTGGAAGAGGGAGCGCCATTGTGTGGGGAATGTTTTCGTTACATTCCCTAGGTAATCTCGTCATTCTGGAAGGCGCAATGGAACAACACAAGTATGCATCTATCCTCGGGGATCATGTCCAGCCCTACAAGCTGGTTGTTTTTCCTCGGCACCATGCATCCACCAGCAGGACAATGCAACAGCATCTCACACAGCTCTCAGTGTACGCGCGTGGTTCGAAGACCACTAGGATGAGTTTACCGTACTCCCCTGGCCACCAAATCCCGTGGGACCATCTCGATCAGGCTGTTCGCGCCGTGTATCCTCAACTGTGAAACCCAGTAGAGCTGGACACGGCCACGGCATGGTTCCACATCCATGTCGGTGCTTTCCAGACCCTCACTCATTGTCTTCCTGCTCGTCCGCATTACAACACAATCGCACACATGTATTAAGAGGACCGGCCGGTGTGGCCGTGCGGTTCTAGGCGCTTCAGTCTGGAACCGCGTGACCGCTACGGTCGCAGGTTCGAATCCTGCCTCGGGCATGGATGTGTGTGATGTCCTTAGGTTAGGTTTAAGTAGTTTTAAGTTCTAGGGGACTGATGACCAGAGATGTTAAGTCCCATAGTGCTCAGAGCCATTTGTATTAAGAGGGGTCTTTATTTAGGCGTACATATACAGAAAGCTACTTAACTTTAAGAGTCTATGAGTTCTGGTACAAGCTCTTCCATAATAGTCTACATTAGCCTCACTGCTGGTGAAGTACAAGTCCCGCTATTTGCACTAATCTGGGCGTAAAGTACTGACAGACGCCAAACTGGAATGCGAGTTGGTGCGTCAGTGACTGAGCTAGTGACTGAGTGCCTGTGCTAGACACTGAGACTGAGACACTCCTGATAGGTACGCTTCTTCCAGTGCCTATTATCGATCTTCTTGCTACACCTTTGCTGGGCGGTCTGCTGGGGACAGTTTACTCCAGAACACCTGATGTGCATGCAGCTCACACAACGTTCTTGTCTAGCGCAGGCTCGTCCAAACTGTGCCCCTGGGGCGCTGGCGTCCGCGATCGCCCGCGGCCAGCGCCCCGGGCGAATTTGTGTTGCTGCAGCGGCCGAGCCGTGGCGCTTAGCTGGCCGTGCGGACCGCCCGAATGCCAGCCGATAGATATATTTGTTTGCCCGTTTTCCCTTCGGGCAGAGGACGTCTCACAAGTGCTTCACCTAGAGCTGATTGACCTACAGTGCCATATCCGCCTGAAGGACCGCTTTCTTATGTGTAATACTTTCGATGACTTTTACAGCTGTCTTCCACGAGATAAATATCCTCTTTTGCTGAACCACGCGGCCAAAGTTCTCTCAATGTTTGGTTCAAAATGGTTCAAATGTCTCTGAGCACTATGGGGCTTAACTTCTGAGGTCATCAGTCCCCTAGAACTTAGAACTACTTAAACCTAACTAACCTAAGGACAACACACACATCCATTCCCGAGACAGGATTCGAACCTGCGAGCGTAGCGGTCGCGCGGTTCCAGACTGTAGAGCCTAGAACCGCTCGGCCACTCCGGCCGGCTCTCAATGTTTGGTTCCACGTATATTTGTGAGCGCTTTTTCTCTCTTTGAAAGCTTGCTAAAACTAAGAACCGTTCATTCCTTGGTGATAAAAATTTAACCAATTCTTTGAAGTTAGCAGTCTCACGGAATATTGTACCACGCCTAGACAAAATCGTTTCCTCGAAAAATAAAAACGTGTAAAATGTTAATTGTCTTCTTTAACAATTTTGACTGTAAGATTTAAAGAGCTTTGTAACCTTAATTCTATTTTAATAAGTTTTCAAACTTGGTCAGTTAAAATTATTACGTACAAAACAGCAAACTAAGGATCCGATTTCTAAACTCTGAAAAGGGATACATAAAATTGTAACCCGTAGTATAACAAAAAATACTTACTTGTAACTACTAACAGTAAGAATGAGACTCTATATCCCTCACATAAAATTAATTGTAAAATAGAATATTTTGTTTACGTTAGATCTGACCGCGGGACAGTCCAGCGCAGAGCAGTGCTGTGCGGTCTCTCTCTCTCTCTCTGTCTCTCTCTCTCTCTCTCTCTCTCTCGCTCCTATGGCGACACTAGCGACACACGGTCGCGGACGGGGCGCTGAACTACACTGTCTTGCGCCCGCGCGGGCCGCGGGCGCACCCGCCGGCCGCAATTCATGGATGAGCCTGGACTGGTGGGTCCCCTTAAGTCTTTTAGGTACAGTTATTTTTCCATAGAAAGCGATATTTTTTCGACTGTTGTTTGTGTTTGCATGAAAACATGGAAACAGGCTTCCGACAGGTGGTCACATTAATGTTAGTCGTCAGTGCGTAAACAGTTCGGCTTGCTGAACTTATTTGAAGGTGTAATTGCTTTCTGAGTCGTTATAGCCTCTGAGGATGTGTTCAGCACTGGAAAACGAAATGTTGGGCAGAGACATACGACTTGGACCACAGCTTAATACCCACAAACAAATGTCACCGAAAACGCAGATGAGATTCGGTCGGCTGCACTCACCACAGAGGCAGGGTCTCTAGGGTCGGCGGGCACGGGTAGCAGCCTGTAGCCGGGCTCCTGCTGCGGCAGTGGCTCCTGCTGCTGCTGTTGCTGGGAGCCGTCCCTCGCGTAGGCGGCCAGCGCCTGCAGCAGCTGCGCCGGCGACGCGCTGCCCGGGGGCGGAGGCCTTCCCGCAGTGAAGAGGCCGCGGAACGGCGTCTCCGGCACCGGCCTCGCCGTCGTTGTGCCCGGATCCACGTACGCTTCGTCAGCCTCCTCTGACCGGTACCTGCCGCGCGCACACACGTCGCTGTCTTCATCTTATAACGTGGCTCATAGTGTGTTATAGAAATGTGATGTATAATTATTTAGTGATGCTTATGGTCCAACCGTAAGATTATTTAATACCAGCTGCCCCAGACAGGCGTTGATGTGGTTCAGTCTGGTTGAATGGAAAAGAAAGAAAACAGAAACTACAAGTTTCAGACATGTACGGGAACTGGATATATGCCCTAATCTCCTTCTCCTCCCCCTCCCCCCCTACCCTCCTTCTCTTTGTCCACCTCCTCCTCTACCTGCCCTTGTCCATCTGCTCCTCCTTGCTCCTCTTTCTGTCCATCACCTCCTCCTCCCTTTATCTGTCAATCTTCTCCTCTGTCCTCTCTCATCATCTCCGCCTTCTCCTGCTCTCCCCTTCTCTCTGTCCATCACATCCTCCCCCTTTCAATGTTTCAATGTTCATATGTTCCTCCCAACTCTCTCCATCTCCTCCTCCCCATATCTGTCCACCTCCTCCTTTTCACTTTCTACGTCCATTACCTCCCACCATTTTGTACATTACCTCTTTCCTTTCCCCCACCCTGACCCTGAGCATTGTTCATTGTTGTTATTTTATGTTCAGATTCTATAATAGCATTCTGATCATCACTCGAAAAGCTATAAATACAACTTTGCTGTTTGCCAATAACGTTTCACTATTATATATATATATATATATATATATATATATATATATATATATATATATATATATATATATATAAGAAATATGTAGCCTATGCTCATCCGAATGTTTGTTAGAGTATTTTGTAAAAAATAAAGTAAAGCGACCAATAATTTTTCGAGTGTTTTGGTAGTAACGTTTCCACTTAATATATTACATATTTATTTATGTATACAATTTTTTTAGAAAATAGATATATAAAAGCATGCAGTTTCAAAGAAGTTGGCGAAGACCTTTCGAATATTTAAGATTATGAACACATGAACATTTACATTTTATTTATATAGGTTGTGTATTTAACTATTATACCAGCAACACAATAAAATGGTCAATATTTTGAATCCCCTTAATTGTCTCCCATTGCGTCGCAGAAGTTTGAAAATGGGCCTCAAAAGAACAAACAACTTCCCCCGTAATGGTGCAAAAGCGTGTCGCACTGCGACGTCATCCTCAAGATGGCGACGTTCCAAAAAGCAAGGTGTCAGCACATGCGAAAGAAAGGCCAGCCATCAGAAGTTTATGTGAGGTGTAAGGGGGGTTAATGATGTCAAATTGGCTCCGAATTCCACTGTAATTCTGCCCAATTCCACCGTGGACGTCGTCACGCGATGGGAAGGTCGTCACAACCCTTCTTACCCACATTCCACCCCTTTTCAAATTCCCATCTTTGTGATGGATGTCAGAACCGTGACGCCCAGCGCTGAATTCACGTAGTTACTTTATGGGTGCCCGAGGAAAACATTTCAGACACACTACTGCTCAGCATCGACGCGAAAAGGCCGCAGGGGGCTGGACGCCACGTAAGTTGTTTGTTCCCACACTTCTGGTTTTGTGAAGTACTTTATAATGATATGAAAACGTGCTGGTGTTCAGTAACATTAATAATAACGTTGATATTGTGGTCTTCAGTCCAAAGACTGATTTGATGCAGCTCCTCAGGCTAATCTGTCATCTGGAGCTATCTGCATCTCCGAACAGCTGAAACCTACATTATTTTGAACCTGTTTACTATATTTATCCCTCGTTTCCCCTCTACATTTTTACTTCCCCGCTCCCCCGCTTCCTTCCGTTATCAAATTGACTATTCTTTCGTACTCCAGAACGTCTCTTGTCAAACAGTTCCTTCTTTTGGTCAAGATGTGTCATTAATTTCTTTTTACCGCAGTGCGATTTAGTACTTCCTCATTAGTTGCTCGATTTACCTCTTTAATTTTCAGCCTTTTTTCTGTGGCACCTCTTTTCAAAATCTTACATTCTCTTACAGTGTGAACTATTTCTTCTCGCCGTTTCACTTTTGCACAAGGCTACATTCCAGACAAACAGCTTCAAAAACATTCCCTTGTATTACGTTTTCCTTCTCTTGCTCTGCGGGATGACCACAGCACGTACCAAGACTGTACAGAACAACTTTAATATCTATGTGTGCTTTCGTTAAATGTTTTTCTATTGCCACTGTAGACTATATTTGAAATTTTATTAACCTATTTAAATTATTAACGTAAGTCAACGAATTTTGTTACTGGTAGCTGTCTTTGAAATACCTTTTCATATTTTTTGAATAGTCACTGTCGATTAACAGCCAATATGGTTTTAAAATGTCAGAAATATTCGTGAAAAGTAATAACCGGTTAAACTTAATTACCTATCGCCGGGCAAAATAACCACAAAACTTATCATCTGGAGATGAGAAATATATATAGCCTATTTAGTAACAGTGACAGTTTGCTGAAAGCTGAAAGACGTTATTAATTATTACATGATGATAAAAAATAGTAACGGAGTACAGTAATTAGTTGTGATGCGGATTGCTAGCCTTACTGGTGATGTAAATTCTCAAAGAAATGTAACGAACATGAAACGCTTAAGCGAGATAGTTGGTACTTATCGATGGGACCAATGGCAGGAGTGTACACGGGAAACCAGGTTCAACTGTAGTTGACAGATAGTGTGAAACAACATGCTAAGACGATTTGGATAACTGATTTACATTGCAGAAGGAAAACTGCCTGGAATAAAGAAATCAGGGATGGACCACGAAACAGAAAGGTAGGTTTACACCTCTGGGCGAAGGGGTGTTACTGAAGAAAAGGAAAGCAATGCTGACACTGGAAAATATACGAGGACGTAGGACATGGAAGAGACAACAGTAAATGTCTAAAGTCAAAATACATAATCAATAAAAATGATTGGCCTCTCATTTCTGTGTTGGCATTACCTAATTGCCAGCGTTTTGTCTAAGAAGTCCTGTAATCGCTGTATAACGATTAAAACCTTGGATATCTTACTATACAAACTAAAATTTGAAAAGAAACTGCACTCAGACCAGAAATGGAATCCTCTTACTCGGATATTCTAATGCAAGGCTTCACCCACTTTACTGACTGAGCACGACAGTGACAAAGCTCTGAATGAAGATTCTTGTCGTTCATATCATGAAAAAAAAAGGATATGGTAATTTAAAGCTTTATCTAAAGTCGTCTGCTCAGCTTAGTAGTTCAGGTGTTTAATCATCATGGCGTAATATACAAAAGAACCAATGGATGACGCTGTTAATTTCGTAGTACACTTAAGAATCACTAGATTGTGCTGTAATTTTTTTTAAACTCAGGTACATATACAGGTTTACGTCGGTGATAGAATTAAGTACCACTGTCTTATCTTTACGAATACAGCCTAAAAGTGAATTCACTTGGAAAAGATATAGAAATTTACTGGTTACTCTTTGTGTATTAAAAAGTTCATAACATTACTTTGCTTCGTTCGACAGATTTTATTTATATTCTTTTGTAGTAACAACGGATTTATTAAGTTTGCTTGGTGATTTTGTTGCCTCCCCATTACATTTTGGTTTCATTTTGTTTACGAATAAAAGTATGCGGAAAATGGTCGAGTCTTTCTGAATACATTAGAATGGCTAAAAGACTGGGGATTACACAGTCTCAAGAATTCCAAAGAATATCGTGATGCGAGACTTGCTGCAGCTCGAGACCAGCAGGCCTTAACTCACTCTTTGAAAACTCCTGCCAAACGCGAGGTGCGATGTAACTCTGATAGAGGATGTGGTATGCATTACCTCACTCCTCAAAACCCTTCACTCACAGAGGCTCAAAGTTGCTTCTCTGCAACATAAAATAATATAAGCAGAAATTTTGATGGGAATTAGCGTTGACTTATCCCTAATAGTTTACCACTCCGTTTTAAATATGTACAATTCCTGGCGAGACTGTGTTATGGCACGATCACAAATAATGCGCAAGGCCAGACGCTGCGTGCTGCAGGCGTGGATCTTAGTGTCAGTTGCTTTTCGTATGACTGACTCTATGTGGCTGTCACCGTCGTTAATGAATCAAACAAGCTCTTCGTTCATCTGCTATCACACTACTTCAAAAATTCTGTATAAAGAAGCTTTGCAAGTCAAAAAAAAATTCCACATTTACGAAGTCTCGAGCAAAGCTATGAATAAATACTCGGGGAACATCGGGTTTCTCGGATAGTGTCTTTAGTAATTGTAAAGAAATTACAGACCGTATGATCACACAAACGAAGGTTTCGGTTCCTGAAGATGGGCTGGAATATCGGAAACGCGAGGCAGCCCGGTCCTCACCTGGTGAACAGCGGCTGCGCCGGCACGTAGTAGTATAGTGGCTGCTCCGGCGCCAGCTGCCTGCGCAACGCGTTTCCCCTAGCGGGAGACACCCTGCCACGCTCTTTGGCCGCCGCCTCCTGCTGCTTCTCGTGGACTATTGCGGCTGCCGCCTCTTCCGCCTGCGTGTTCTCGTCCTCGCCGTCTTCGTCGGCTGCCTGCGTCGCATCCTCCTCACCTTCTTCCTCTGCGGATGGCCGTCTGGTCACGAATACCACCTGTCGGTACACAAACAGATGCACACTTTGAAACAATTATAAATGAATTAACAGGAATGAATTAAAATGAATTTATCGGCAGGGATGAAGTTGAACGAAGATGCAACGATGACAGCAAATGCTATAAGTGCAAACCACTAAAAAAAACTACCTTATGAAAACTGTCCGAAAACGCTACGTAATGCGGAATTTATGAGGGCTCTTCTGAAAGTAAGGTTTGATCGATTGCGAAATGGAAATCACAGCGAAAATCTGATGAGGCTTTGCGTAGATATATTGGACAGTGTCTCTAGTATGCCCGTCGACCGCGTCACGTCGCTATTTTCAGTTCTAAGCGCATAGTGAGCATGTAAAAATGCCTAGAAAAAAGTGCCTCTGAGAGATTTCGCCTGATTTCATGCAGCCCGCGCAACGTCACTGTCATGCATTCCCTTCTTCATGACAGTTCTCAGCCGCATGCTGCAGGGGCATTGAGGACGCTCCTGCAGCGTTTTCGATGTGAGATAGTTGCTCACCCACCATACAGCATAGACTTGCCTCCCTTTGATTTTCATCTCTGCTCACATGAACCGTTAGCTATGATGAATACATTTTTGACACAGACAACACGCTGCAGATCAGCGTACAGAATTGGTAGAATGCACAGGCGGTTGCCTTATATGTCGAGGCAATTGGAAAGTTGGTACAATGCTATGACAAATGTCTCAGTCGGTGCATCGATTATGCAGCGAAGTAGCTGGGAAGTACAGCTAACTGTTGCAAATAAAAGGTTTATGATTTTCACTGTGATTTCAATTTTACCACAGATTGAACCTTAATTTCCACATAGCCTTTGTAGCACTAGATTTCACTAGAGGCGGACCAGTCGGTATAGAACAAGCAGTGGAGTATTTTGTTGCCAGTAGAGACGCAACAACAGCAAAATTCATCTATCAGGAGAACTTAGTGACTTCAAACGTCTACTTGCCATTGGTTGTCACCTGAGTAACAAACCCTTCAGTGACATTTCAGTCCTAAAGCAGTCCAGACTGACCGTAAGTGATGCGACTGTGAAGTGGAAACACGAAGGAACGATCACTGCTCAACTATGAACAGGCAGACCTCACATACCGACAGACAGGGATCGTCAAACATTGCACAGGGTAGTTGTGGAAAATTGCATGAAATCAGTGGAAGGAATCACTTGTCAGTTCCAAAGTGCTACCGCCACTGAAGCTAACAAAATCTGTGTACAGGGAGTTAAAAAGAATGAGGTACAATGATTGAAAAGCCTCTTATAACCCAGACATTTAGTGAAGTATGGTGGAGGTAGCCCTACAATATGGCAGTGTTCATCGTGTTTCCGCTAAATGTAGAAGATGTGAACATACTGTACACCGCTGTTTACTGAATGCAGTAGAGAAGGAGTTCGGAGACGATGATTTTATCAGCATGACAATGCACCGTGTCATAAAGCAGCATCTCTGTGAAGCAGCGGTTTATAGACAATAACATTCATGAAATGAACTGACCCGCCCAAAGTGCTTCTTTGGTTTGAAGAATGCACTGTCAGTCCTCCAAAGACAATCAGACACCACAATGAAAGAGTTCCCACCACAGTTCAAGCCATCATATAGGTGAACGGTGGACGCACCTCATTTAAGGTCCACTGATTTGTGTCCGGATACTTTCGATCAGTGAATCTGCTCTGTAATGAATATATATAGGGAGAACTGAAAAAATTTATGACTGGGACTCCAAGACGCTTTTCCTGCTTATTGTGAGGAGTCGCGTTAGGGTGGAAACATCAGTGACTGTTGTAAGACTTCCACGTCTGCTGTGCTCGTACTCTTTGGTTAGCATGCACTAGTAGGTGAGTCTGACATTCTGCAACCAATGCATGACTTCTCCAAATATGTGTACACATTTTCAATACATACTTTGTACATTTGACTTCTTTCTATGGACTAAAATAAATAATTTTCAGTTATTCACTGTTTCAGTAAATAAACTGATAATTCAATAATTACCATGCAAATTAACAATAATAATATTCAGTTATACAGTAGAGTATAACAAACCAACAACCTCCGAGAATTCTGTGATGCTCAACAGGCGAGAGACTTGTGCATGATGAAAATATTGAACATTTACAGATGTGAACATGAGGTTTCCATTGAGGAAAAATATTTCTATTGCTGCTGATACACGCTAAATATTAATTTTTACAATTGTAGTCAGTGAGTCTGAAAGGGTTAACTACCTTTCTATGAAATTTCCCTTCACTAGTTGAGAAACATTGAAAGCTAGATTTACTGTTGATCCTCCAATTCACAAACTGACTAAAACGAATTTGAGAATACAACGAATGTTACAGAAAAAGATGCGTGGATTACTTCAGCTCTGTTACTGCAGTTTTTATAGTGAATGAAGAACTTTCATATTACCTTGTTGGAAAATTTCGTGACAGACTCCTATACGCTCTAAACCAACAATATTTTTTACTACATGACATTTTGGACTAACGCCACCTGTTGTGATATGCACTGAAGATGACTGTGTAATAGTTGAAATCTAGACATGCTGTAATAAACGACGGATTTCGCAATAGATTGCTGTTCCTTTCTCCATTGTCTTAATTTGAAGAAGTTGAGTTGTAAGATGAGTATAAAATTCCTCTCCCTACACTCGCATATTGACTATTTCCCTTACACAGTGGTATATTATAGTGAGGAGTAAGGAGAGCATTTCCACAGGATATTAAGGAGATTGAGACGAGGTACCAGAAAAGACTGACTGATAATATCATGGTCGTATTGTTGGATGTTGAAGAGGGACAGTAAAGAAGAAGATGCTCTGAGGTACCCAAAAACGAGGAAGTTTGGAAATTAAATGTAACAGAGCACTCATAATATTTCTAGGACAATTGTGGTTTTAGTATATGTCTAAAACATCAGACAATAACTATAAAAGGATATAGCTTGATTGTAGCTTTAACTTAAAATCCATGGTTCATTTAGTTCAATCTTTAAAATACGAGACCTTATTCTGCCAGAGGTCCTGGGATGATAGACAGATGAAAACTTATCCTAGACACCATAACCTGTTTTTCAGAATCATCTAATGAGGAATCAGCTAAAAAAAATCTTTTAAATGCACGGTTGTGTTATCACTTGTCTGTACAAGTGAAACAGTTAGGACAACGGACGAAGCTGAGCAAACGTTGTAACGATAAGGATTTGTTAATATAGAAATACAGATAGCGAAAACGATTAAAGGTATGGTAGTATGCTCTATAATTTGAGTTTTGCTGTGGACGAGTATGAGATGAAAAGTCAATGACAGTATTGCTCATTACTGCAAACCCTGTTGGACATGGGACGCTAAATTTCTCTTCTGACACAACACCAAATCGCTCTGTCAGATACAGGAAGTCCAACAGCTGAACATGGAGCCCGAACAGCGGAGTAGTTCGGTATTTTTCACCAAGCACAGACAAAAGAATAGCAGTAGCTGAGAGAAAGAGTATGCATTGCCACCAGGGTTTTGGAACTCCAATTTCAGCATTACTAGTGACAAACTGGGAAGTTCATCAGCCGACATAACGAACACGGTCCGGAATGTCGAAGGAGCAAAGGAGATACCGTGAAAAGTGCCGGTAGGCACTACATATCACCCTTCGAGAGCTATGCTCAATAGCTTTTGCATTTCTGCATACGACGAAAAGACGTGTATCACCTGGTTTTAAAGTTTCTATTGAGTGGATAAGACTGTGACTCGAATTTGTTTGAAATGAAAGTTTCTTCAGTAATCTCATCGTTCATTTCTAAAACCCTCTTGGCGAACTCGTAGTTGTCGTTATCAGGGCAACATCACCACGTGCGCTACCACAGAGGCAGGTCTTTCATGGGAAGCCCAGAATTCTGTGTTCTTTCATTTTTTTCTGCCATCCATCCACGAGGGGCGTTCAATAAGTAATGTAACATTTTTTTTTCTCGACAAAAGTTGAAAAAAATGCGGGGTGTGTAGTGGGATAGCGTGTAGTACTCTCGCTTCAGTCGCTATAGTTTACAATAGGTGGCGGCGCTGTGCATAGCCTTCAAAATGGCGTCTGTAACGAAGGTGCATTCCAAGCAGAGAGCTGTCATTGAGTTTCTTTTGCAAAACCAGTGCATTGCAGATATTCAGAGGCGCTTGCAGAATGGCTACCGAGACTGACAGTGAACAAAAGCAAGTTGAGTCATTGAGAGGGGCGTCTGCCATCATCTGAGCAGCGTCGTGCAAACCTGTCCGATCCCCCGCTTGCCGGCTGGCCGCACACAGCTGTGACATCTGCAAAGTTGGAACGTGCGGACACTCTCATTCGAC
This sequence comes from Schistocerca nitens, assembly GCF_023898315.1. NCBI lineage: Eukaryota > Metazoa > Arthropoda > Insecta > Orthoptera > Acrididae > Schistocerca > Schistocerca nitens. Next base: position 978,130,481 of record NC_064615.1, on the reverse strand, counting down.
GGATCACAATCAAAAATCCAAACGAACGTCTCCTTCCGTTTGACAATGCAAGGCCTCCCACAAGTCTGCACACCCGAGAGGAGCCCACAAAACTTCATTGGACTGTTGTTTCCCATCCATCCTACAGCCTGGATTCGCACCTTCCGACTTCCATGTGTTTGGCCCAATGAAGGATGCGCTCTGCAGGAAGCAGTACATGGATGACGGGGAAGTTGTTCATGCAGTAAGGCGTTGACTCCGACGTCAACCAATAGAGTGGTACTACACTCCTGGAAATGGAAAAAAGAACACATTGACACCGATGTGTCAGACCCACCATACTTGCTCCGGACACTGCGAGAGGGCTGTACAAGCAATGATCACACGCACGGCACAGCGGACACACCAGGAACCGCGGTGTTGGCCGTCGAATGGCGCTAGCTGCGCAGCATTTGTGCACCGCCGCCGTCAGTGTCAGCCAGTTTGCCGTGGCATACGGAGCTCCATCGCAGTCTTTAACACTGGTAGCATGCCGCGACAGCGTGGACGTGAACCGTATGTGCAGTTGACAGACTTTGAGCGAGGGCGTATAGTGGGCATGCGGGAGGCCGGGTGGACGTACCGCCGAATTGCCCAACACGTGGGGCGTGAGGTCTCCACAGTACATCGATGTTGTCGCCAGTGGTCGGCGGAAGGTGCACGTGCCCGTCGACCTGGGACCGGACCGCAGCGACGCACGGATGCACGCCAAGACCGTAGGATCCTACGCAGTGCCGTAGGGGACCGCACCGCCACTTCCCAGCAAATTAGGGACACTGTTGCTCCTGGGGTATCGGCGAGGACCATTCGCAACCGTCTCCATGAAGCTGGGCTACGGTCCCGCACACCGTTAGGCCGTCTTCCGCTCACGCCCCAACATCGTGCAGCCCGCCTCCAGTGGTGTCGCGACAGGCGTGAATGGAGGGACGAATGGAGACGTGTCGTCTTCAGCGATGAGAGTCGCTTCTGCCTTGGTGCCAATGATGGTCGTATGCGTGTTTGGCGCCGTGCAGGTGAGCGCCACAATCAGGACTGCATACGACCGAGGCACACAGGGCCAACACCCGGCATCATGGTGTGGGGAGCGATCTCCTACACTGGCCGTACACCACTGGTGATCGTCGAGGGGACACTGAATAGTGCACGGTACATCCAAACCGTCATCGAACCCATCGTTCTACCATTCCTAGACCGGCAAGGGAACTTGCTGTTCCAACAGGACAATGCACGTCCGCATGTATCCCGTGCCACCCAACGTGCTCTAGAAGGTGTAAGTCAACTACCCTGGCCAGCAAGATCTCCGGATCTGTCCCCCATTGAGCATGTTTGTGACTGGATGAAGCGTCGTCTCACGCGGTCTGCACGTCCAGCACGAACGCTGGTCCAACTGAGGCGCCAGGTGGAAATGGCATGGCAAGCCGTTCCACAGGACTACATCCAGCATCTCTACGATTGTCTCCATGGGAGAATAGCAGCCTGCATTGCTGCGAAAGGTGGATATACACTGTACTAGTGCCGACATTGTGCATGCTCTGTTGCCTGTGTCTATGTGCCTGTGGTTCTGTCAGTGTGATCATGTGATGTATCTGACCCCAGGAATGTGTCAATAAAGTTTCCCCTTCCTGGGACAATGAATTCACGGTGTTCTTATTTCAATTTCCAGGAGTGTATATAGGAAATCAGGCCCTCCCAGTAAGGTGGCGTAAGGCGATCGCGTTGAAAAGGGATAATATTGAAAAATAGGATTTTGTACCAAAAGATTGGGGAATAATATGGTTTATAGGAATAGTGAATAAAACTGACCTTCTTTCAGAAAAAAATGTGTTGCATTACTTGCTGTTCGCCCCTTGTAGTTAAGCAAAGTGACACTTCACACATTTTATCTAGTATTTTAACGAAGTTTCGTAAGCTTCTATATATAACTTCATTGTTAACTCTTTGTCAGAGGAATTATACAAATTTTGTTTTGCTTTGCTATTTGTATTTTCACTTCTCCTTGTATTTATTGTTTACCCCGTATCCAAAACACTTTCTGCTTTGCCATTTCACTCCCAGTTCTTATTGCCGTCTTTCTTTTCAAAATTTACCTTTAATATTTGCCTTCGTTTCATGTTGTTCACAGCTACTCTTCAATTTCATCATCAGCTAATAATGCAGCATTACTTCCAAGTTTGATACAGTCTGACACTGGAACTCCCAAGAGTACCTAACGCGATAAACAAGAGCAGGATTGCACTGTCGTTTATCTCTTCCCCTCCCTCTTCACACACACACATGAGCGAGCGCGTGCACATACATACATACACTCGCAGATTTGCCAAATTTAGTGTATGAACAGGGGTAGACATCGTTCATTTTAAGTTCGCTTAAACTGGACGCTCTCGAGGTACCTCGTGATTCATCTCTCGGCATTTTTTTACTATTTTACGGTTCTGTGTTTGCTCTCCAAAAACTGCATGGGACATCGAGTGGAATTTGTCAATACGATGTGTAGTTAACAATGGAATAATCACACAAGTCGGACAGCTATGACGCAAGGCAAGCAAGATTTATGATTCATATCCCGACGACGACGAGATCATCACAGCCGGTACGCAGTCACGCAGTTCTGAAACTAGCTGCTTCCTTCTTCAGAGGAACGAAGCCAACAATTCACCTTTCAACTAAATTGTTTGAAAGTATTTTCTAACGGCTATTGTCATTTTTACTAAGACGTTTCCGGATAAGTGACCTTGTCTCATGTTTACAACAGAAACGTTTCGATCGCTGTTGCGAGTACCTTCATCAAGGCGATGTATTCAATTTTTATGAATAACATGACGATGCCGTCAAGTTCCATTGAAGGTTCACTATGGTGAACATATATCTGGCTAGCCGGACGGGAGTTTCAACGCCGCTTCAACCGAATACCAGTCGTTTACCACCAAGTCACCTCACTTCGAGGAATCTAAGAAGACGCCTCATCAGATGAAAGGACTGTTCTTTTCTCATGGAGAACGCCAGCAAGCCTAAAGCTTATGATGATGAATTGATGATGAAAACTTCTACATCTGGTCGATAAAAAGGGCAAAGGGGTAATTAGGGTTTAACATGCAATCGGCGATGCAGATGGAAGATTACGGTTGAACGTCCCATCGAGTCTAAGGTCTCCAGAGATGGAGCAGAAGCTAGGATTGGGGAACCTAAATCTGGGTGGCCGGATGGGGATTTCAACCGCTTTCCTCCTTGCCATTGCGCCATCTCACTCGGTCAGTCAACTGACGAGATCATCAGAGACGGATGCCGTCAGTGTCGAGCATAGCACAGACTACATGATAATTTAATTGGACAAGCATGACCCTTCACCAGACGGGAGGACATGAAGGACAACTTTCCACGGCTGGTCCCGGCGGAGGTTCGAGTCCTCCTTCGGGCATGGGTGTGTGTGTTTGTCCTTAGGATAATTTAGGTTAAGTAGTGTGTAAGCTTAGGGACTGATGATCTTAGCAGTTAAGTCCCATAAGATTTCACACACATTTGAACATTTGTACAACTTTCCACGAAGCAGGAACAAGCAAGCAGGACTAAATCTATCTTAATGATGATGAATAGTTGATGATTATGGATGATGTATAGTGAGACATCATAAATAATAGACAATGAACTGATCGATGTCGGTTGATGGATGATAACCAATGACGATAGTTGTGGTGATGATGGTGGTGACACTGATGACAATGAATTGTACTTACTCTGGATATGAAAAGCGGAAGGAAGATTAAGAGTTTCGACCAATCGACGTCAGCATAGAGAAAGATTCTTTTCATTCCAACATCATTCAGATGGAGTTAAGGACGAACCCAGCGAAGGGAAAAGAAAAAAATTTGGCAAGCCGAGCTCGCATCCTACTCTGCCCAGCAGACGGATGTATCAGTTTAGTATCAGTTTCATGGAAGCCAGAACATGCGATGTGTGTTGAGCAGTAGCAAGTCTAAGGCGAGCCATTTGTAGTGAAATGTCAAAACTACTTCTTCATTCACCACGAAACTAACGTGAATGCCCCTCTCTCCAACCCCCACCAGTTTCCCTTCTAGCTCAGGTTTTGGGTGTGCTCATGGAAGAAGCAGTATGATAGATGGACAAATATGGCGGATGAAGTCGGCAGAAGTCCACCTCAACAAAAAATTGCAGTACTTTTTTAAAGATCATCATGTTCGCCGTAGATAATAAAATTATTTATGTTTAAAATCCAGTACTGGTATTTCGGCACTGTGACCATTGTCAAGAGCAGTACTGCGAAACTGTGCTTCAGTTCAGAGTGGCCATACAGCAAAATTGCAACAGTGGTTATTGTAAATACATAATTTGTCGTGGGAATGCAGACTTTGCTTGCAAATTACACTGATGCAATAATCTCGGGTTATTACCCGAGTCGTATCGTCCTATTGTCGACACGTTTCAAATAGTTTCCTACTCGTCATTTTCAGCCGAAAGGTCGTCTGGTTCGTTCCTTTATAAGCTTTGGACCGCAGCCTCCTCTGCGAAGCGGACAGCGGGTGACACAATCGCATGCCTCCGGAAGAGATGTAGCGACCTGTGTTGGAAAGTCCAGGAGTCGGGTCTCTAGTCTATCTATTCCGTTCATAGTGGCGGAGGCAGGACCATCCCACCGGGTGAGGGGGGAGGGGGGAGGAAGGCAAGCCTCTCACCAGCGCCCGCGATATGTCTTCCGGTGCACGCGACTGGCCCATCCGTTGGGCCCTCGACAGAGAAAGCTGTGGCCCAGCATCTATAAAGGAACTAACTAGAAATGAACATGACGCTTTGCCTGAAGATGTTACCTCTGAAACTCGTCGAAACGCTGCGGCAACGCGACGCCACGACTCGACTGATAAGTCGAGAATATTTCAGAAACAAGTAACTGAACAGACGAAGGCGATTATGGTGCCCGTTAAAAAATTGTACACGATTGTGAACCGCAGCCACGAGAAGTTGATCAGTCCCAGTAGGGTGCTGTTTTAGACGAGGTAGTTCGGATGTGATAAGGGGTGGGATAGCCGCACCTTGCGCTGCTGCGCCGCCTGCTGGCGCGCCGCCAGCTGCCTGAAGAGCGCCGCCGGGTCGTGCAGACGCTGCCGGCGCCTGGCGTCCAGCACGGCGTCGCGACGCCCGGCGTCGCCTTCGGCGCTGGGCGTCGTGGTGGCGGTGGGCCGGCCCACCAGCAGCGCCGGGTGGTACAGCGAGCGCCTGGTCGACGACTCGGTCGACGTGGACGTCGGCTCCTGCGTCACGGTCGTCGACGGCGCCGTCGTCGTAGTGGAGCCCTGTTTGCGCGTGCGCGGTATCACCTGTCGGGACGGAGCAATGCGTCAGGCCGGAACCTTCACCGATTTATTTCCGCGCTGCCGCTCAGTGATCAAAATTCGAGTATTGTAGCAAATATTTGACGGGATTCAAGACTTGCGAGCAGATGGAACTGAACACGTTCTTCGTAATGGGACGAAATCGACAAATGTCATGTTATAGTGCCGGTACTGTTTACAGAACGATCGGTAGTCACAAAATATTATTCATCATCTCGAAAAATGGAAAATGGAGATGACCATTTGGCGTCATTGGCCGGGAGGCCCCTTGCGGGGCAGGTCCGGCCGCCACATGTGCAGGTCTTATTACATTCGACGCCACATTGGGCGACCTGCGCGTAGGATGGGAATGAAATGATGATGAAGACAGCACAACACCCAGTCCCTGAGTGGAGAAAATCCTCGACCCAGGCGGGAATCGAACCCAGGCCCGGAGGACGGCAATCCGTCATGCTGACCACTCAGATATCGGTGCGGACATCTCGAAAAATTCAAGGTACCTAACTAATTATTATGTAGATTGTCATCATATCCAGATGGTTAGCACCACACTAACTTTGGTGCGAAAGGACTACGTTTGATTCCTAGCACCGCCTACACAGGCAATAGGGCTGGAGGGGTTCGGCCATTCGCTGATCAAAAGTCGCACGACAATAGATCCCTTCTCGTTCTACTTTGCAGAGCGCATTCGGTTAGTTGGACTAGGCTCTGAGTGGTATTTATGTTTCAATTTATCTTTTGTTTTATGACGCATACACTCAGACTGAAACGACGAAGGAAAATTTTAGCAAGGCCGGAATTAGAACCCGAGTCTCCTACTCAGATGCGCTAACCATTACGCCACCCTGTCACAGTGGCTACGCACAACTGCACGAACAACCCTAGCATGCCTCCCTCCTTAATCAAAATTCCTATTCAAGTCTCCACCCACTTTGTACTCTCCCTAAACTCGAACAGTATTGCAGAGGTTCTCCAGTGTATTGGATTAGCACCTTAGCATCGAACGAAACAGAGGATCCTAGCTGAAACCTTGGCACAAGGGCTTTAATCAAACTAAATTATATGGTTCGAGAGACCTTTTCAAGTATTAAACGTCTATGATGAACTGAGGAGACGAATTTAAATTTGTACCAAGGCCAGGATTCGAACCTGGGTCTCTTGCTCACTAAGCAGATGCGCTACCCACTATCGCAGAATGGCGTAGTAGTTAGTGCATCTGCTTAGTGAGCAGGAGACGCTGATCTTGGTACAAATTTTCATTCCACGCTTCAGTCTGCATCTAATCATAGATGTCTGATACTTCAAAAGATCTCTTGAATCATATGGTTTCATTTGATATTTTTTGTTTGTTTGTAGTTACACAGAATATCTGCAGTCCTGATATGCATTAGAATCCTCACACCACAGCACCACAGCACGAAAAGAAAATGACGCAGCCCATTGATAATTTGTGGGTAGGCTGTTTCGCTGACTATTACATCCTCTACCAGCGTGCGAATGTTATGTGGTGCACACATGTACGGATGGTTATAGTTAAAATGCAGCTACTCAAGGAGCTCCAGTGTGGGCTATAATTATCGTATGGCAGCGAAACTTGGAAGATAAGCTAATGCGTTAATGTGGAACCAAGCTGTAAATAAAATTGGTTTCAATTGTGTGCATCAGTTGCAAATCTGCCGCTGTTTACTATCTGTATGACTGTATGACACCCACGCTGTCATCTGACAAGTTGGACAATGAAAAATACAAAGGAGACACATAAGATACTGAACAAAGTGGGGGGCAAAAAACAGTAGACACAGAAACAAGTGACACGAAGCCGTTCACACTCGATGAAAAAACACTACAAACTGTCGTCACGGCACACAAACACTGTCAACTTCGACGGTACAGGTGAACGAAGGAGCGTGACGGTGAAGAACACGTTTTCTTTTCCTTTGTTGTTATTTAAACACCTTACATAAGGTGGACGAACGTCAAGTTCAAAATGGTTCAAATGGCTCTGAGCACTATGGGACTTAACATCTATGGTCATCAGTCCCCTAGAACTTAGAACTACTTAAACCTAACTAACCTAAGGACAGCACACAACACCCAGCCATCACGAGGCAGAGAAAATCCCTGACCCCGCCGGGAATCGAACCCGGGAACCCGGGCGTCGGAAGCGAGAACGCTACCGCACGACCACGAGATGCGAGCTGAGCTGTTAGTGAAACTGTTTTATGCGAACAGCAGCAATTACAGTGCTGCATTGTGAGAGTATCACCGACTGAAAAGTCTGAGGAGAGGCCAATTGTCGTTAAATGGTTTAAAGAAGATGATAACGAAACTCGAGAACACAGGTGAGCTTGGTGTGGCTCTTGAAGAGGAAGGCGTCCTATTCCGGTATGAAATGAAATGATCGTACGGCATTGTTGGCCGGGAGATCCCATGCTGGGTGTTCGGCCGCCGAAATTGAAATTCCTTTTTAGCTGACGCCACTGCGGTGACTTGCGAGTCAGTGATGATGAAATGATGATGAAAGACACACAACACCCAGTCATCTCGAGGCAGAGAAAACCCCCGACACCGCCGGGAATCGAACCCGGGACCCCGAACGCGGGAAGCGAGAACGCTACCGCTAGACCACGAGCTGCGAACAGTCCTATCCCGGTGGAAGTTATTGACGGTTCATGCTGTAACCAAGCATGCAGCACGTGCCCCGCGAAATGCTAGTGCTTGTGCAGTGTCACGAGAATGCATCTCAAGCTGTTCCTAAATATAACACCATCTACCACATTGGGTGGAAAGCATTGTATTTCGTCGGACCACTTCGTCTTCACAGTACCTAATAACACTTATTTTTTAAAGTTTCTAGCGTCATCCTCTGTTTATTGCAATATTTGTACTTCGGAATAATCGTAACTATGAAGAGTCTACGTCGAGTAACTAGAACAACACATTGTAATTGTGAGAGGCGACAACAATACGAAATTATTCGAAAGATCGTCGGTTCATATCCCCGCCAGATCTTCCTTATTTAGATTTTTCGTCATTTCCCTAAATTGCTTACAGCAAGTAGCATCATGGCTCCTTTGAAAGGGCACATGCAATTTCGTTCCCCACCCCTCTCCAATGCGAGCTTGTGCTTCGATCTTTAACGACCTCGTCATCGACGGGAGCTAAACGCTTGTCTTCCTTTTTAGTGGGTTATTGAGGAAAACATACAAAGAAACAAATGAAAGAGAACTGCCATCAACGGATGTAGAATGGTATGTGGATACTTCAAGAAAAAGAAGAACAAGAAGATGTAAATGTGCTGATGAAACTACAAGAGAGAAGCAGTCGGACCTTGCGGCACGTCACGGAAATTACGAGAATGAGCGTACATTATGGAGAAACAGGCTTGAAAATCCCGTCTGGCCATTCTGGTTTTCCACGGCTTCCCTACGTCACTTGAAGTGTCTGCCACATTAGTTTCTTAAGAACACCGCCAATCTCAAGCGCCATTGTAGTCTGATTATTTTAGTGCTCGATCGCCACAACAAGCGTTATTAAGGAGAAGTTTATATGACAAAAACTGAACACTGACCACACCGATTCTAAAAAAAAAATAGGTGACATTATTAGAAAAACAAAATTTAATTTTGCATAAAATTGGGACGAAACTAGTTACGTCCTGAAAAAAAGAGATTATGAAGAGCCTAAGCGTAAAATGGAATTATTGTAGGGTAACGATTCCCAACCTGAGGTTAATTACTCCCTAATGGGTACAATGTAATTTTCTGAGGGGCAAGAACAAAAGGTTTCAACTGTGTTTTGGTCATAAAACTGAAGTGTTTTCAAAAGATCGTTACTATTATTACTATTTCGCATGTTTGTAAGTGACCAACGAATAGTCGCGCGGGATTATCCGAGCGGTCTGAGGCGCTGCAGTCATGGACTATAGGGCTGCTCCCGCCGGAGGTTCGAGTCCTCCCTCGGGCATGGGTGTGTGTGTTTGTCCTTAGGATAATTTAGGTTAAGTAGTGTATAAGCTTAGGGACTGATGACCTTAGCAGTTAAGTCCCATAAGATTTCACACACATTTGTCATTTGACCAACGAATACGTCGTTGTCAAATACTAACATTAACGTGTGACACAGTGTGGTATAGATTACAGCTTTTGAGACGAATTCATCAATATCTTCTTCATATACTCCACCCTCTACGCACATACCTCGTAATACGCCTCTACGACTGTAAAATTGAGACATTTGCATCACATACGTTTAAATAACTCGTGAAAATGCGTTCTCCTAGCTGTAGGTATTTCCCTCAATAGATCACAAGTTGCTTCTTATTCCGCTTCGCAACAGATAAACGAACAAATAGACAGAACAACACAACAGTAACTATATAATGGCTACTATATTGCTGTAGAGCCTACTCACTATTATTGTTATTGTTGTTACCATTATACACGTATAGGCCGATAAAGGACCACGCGTTGCGTCTAGGCGATGTGAGTTTTTCTCAAGTGTCAAAGTACTTTCATCTCCTCACTATGTAGTTTCTTCTTTTCTTCCGACTTGTGCCTCTCTTGAATTTCTTGACCTCTTGACTCACATTCCACTTGAGTATTTTGTGGTTGAATGTTTGTCTCTCTTGTACACGATGGTTATTATTAAATTTCTGATACATTACACGACCCGCATGAAAAACGGGTGATCGTAGGGCAATGAAACTTTGTGGAAACAGTTGTAAGGACATGTGGAAGAGAAATAACGAATAATCCATTGAAAGAAACACATTTTAATTTCGACATAGGAATGGAACGTTTGTTAAAAAGAAACACATTTTAATTTCGAAATGAGAGGGTAACATCTGTTAACTGCGTAATACGGTTACGTTCCAGGTTACAAACGTTGCTCGGTTGCACGATCGTCTGACTCAACGACAGAGTCGAACTGAACTGGATATTGGTCTACTGCTGCCCGAAACATCTGAGGCGGAGGCTACCTTCCTCACTGTGTTGATCTTTATCCTCCAACGTGTGTTAATGTCCCGTCCTTCAGAAAACCCCACAGCCAGTAATCACACAGGTTCAGATCTAGCAGCCATGCAGCTTGAAATGATCGGCAAATGACTGGGTTTTCACCAGATGTTCTTGAAACCCTGGTGCGGATAGAAGACCGCCCCGTATTCCTTCAATACGCCGCTATTGACTAAGAGCAGAAGCACTGTTGCTGTTGTTTTAAAACTGCACCTTTACGACTAAAGCTCTGTTCACTTTGTCGAGATCCATGTCGACTGTCTGCAACTGTAATGTATACAGATGCTTGTGGTCGACCCCACGGTGCCGTACCAGTACCGACGCCTAACGGCAAGTCATGACATTAACAGCACTAACAACGAAAATCCTACAGCGCACAGTCTGAACGTCATTCCTATAAGGTTGCGTACTCATACGATAGTTTCCCGTCTACACTGGCTGAAGTAGAGGAAGTTTAATTATAACCACCTTTTATATCCGTATCTGTTGTACCAGCTTCCTTCCAGCCTTTTATGACCTCGGTGATCCACTTCATGTTCTCAATGCGCTACATGTACTCAAAGATCTGTTTAGTTTGCCGGGTGTCCGGCATTCTCTTGAGATTCCCATTAAATTTCGGTCGACCTTTCTTCATGTCATGTGCTACCCGTAAGTTACATATCTGTTCAGTCTCTTGTTTGCTCCGCAGTCTGAAACCTTCAGCTGTCTTGCTGCACCCCAGGATTTTTCTAATGATTCTTCTCTCTAGGCTCTGAGCACTATGGGACTTAACATCTATGGTCATCAGTACCCTAGAACTTAGAACTACTTAAACCGAACTAACCTAGGGACAGCACACAACACCCAGTCATCACGAGGCAGAGAAAATCCCTGACCCCGCCGGGAATCGAACCCGGGAATTTCTTCTCTCTAGTTTCTTGATATTTTAAGTGCATCTTTCCGTTGCATGACCAAAGTTTCTGATGCGTCTAAGGTTTCTAGCTTGATGTTGTAATGTCTCACTTTTACAATTCATGATACGCATGATTTATTGTAGATGTTTCCAGTCTTCTCGAATTCTCTAATCGTCTTTTGATTTCTCTGTTCGTATGTACACATTATTATTATTATTATTATCATTAATACCAGTGGTCAGACACGAAGTACTGGCAGCCAAAATCTTCCAGTTTCTGACAGTTCAGAAGTAAGGAGTCAAGCAGGAAAGTGATTTGCTAACAGTAGGTATAGTACTCACATTTTAACGTGTTGATTTTAAATGTGGGTGCAGGTTGTGGGCGAATCAGGTGTCACTATGGGTACAATTGGTGCAGTGTTGCATATTTCATAACTCCTGTGGATGGTTACCTTTCTTCTCTGAGTACCTGTGGGTAGCACTTGCGATGCATTGAGAATTGCTTAACCATACTGTAAATAAAGTTTGTTATAAATAACCAGACACATCGTTTCACTGACTCCTCAGTGCGTTATTTAATAAAACATCTTAGAAATCTAAACGTAATTTAACTTCCATCAGTTTAAAAATTTAGGTCTTCAAAGTTTAGTTAGGCGATAATGTTCACGATTGGTGGGCCGGTACTAGCTAATATCTGATTACGCTCATGGGTAATGGTCCTGGTTAGGTTGAGAACGACTGGTGTAAACGGTAACTGTTTATAATATACCACCGTGCTGTAGGGGAAGTCGAACCGTTCGATATAGGATACTTGCTATCAGGGACCGAAGTCACCTCTGATTGGCCTACAAAAGTCAGGTAAACAACAGCGCATTTAAGCTGCGCGAGATTTTCAATATCCTCTCGTTCTCTTAAGGGCCCTTAACACGCTCTTAGCTTTCTTCATTTTTTTTAAAGAACTCGCGTTCAAAGAAAATTGTTTTTCATTATAAAATTTAGTTAGGCGGTGATGTTAACGTGGGATGATGGAGTGGGGGATAGAGGTGCAGGGGGGAGGGAGGGAGCAGAAAGGGGGACGGCGTACCATCTTATATCTTACTGCTGCACTCAACGCTAATGGTGCCAGTATGGTTGGGAGCAACTGCTGTAGGACGGATCAAGCTATGCACAGGAGAGGTCTTCTTTCCTCATCTCATACCCTCCCCAAAACCTTTCAGAAAAAAATTAAGGTCTTTTCAAATCGATCTCGCAACCTGCCTCACCACACAGAAGAGTAGATACACTATCTTTTTTACTTACCCACTCACAGTTGCACGTTACCTATCTAACGGCTTCCAGAGGCAACATAAATTTGATTTCAGTGGTACAATCAGTGACCAAATTTAATAATTTAATATGCTCTCATAATTTACTCATTAAAAGGTATAATCTTAAGTTAGAAATATAACACACTAAGTGAAGTAATAAAGCAAATGTGTACATGTCTTGAGGGAGCATCCACTGTCTGATAATGAGAGCACTTTTTTGCGATATATTCAAATGTTCAAATGTGTGTGAATTCCTTAGGGACCAAACTGCTGAGGTCATCAGTCCCTAGACTTACACACTACTTAAACTAATTTATGCTAATAAAAACACACACACCCATGCCCGAAGGAGGACTCGAACCTCCGGCGGGAGGGGCCGACTTGGTGATATCTTTAAGACATTAACTCATTTCTAAAGGTCGGCCGGTGTGGCCGAGCGGTTCTAGGCGCTACAGTCTGGAGCCGCGTGACCGCTACGGTCGCAGGTTCGAATCCAGCCTCGGTCATGGATGTGTGTGCTGTCCTTAGGTTAGTCAGGTTTAAGTTGTTCTAAGTTCTAGGGGACTGATGACCTCAGAAGTTAAGTCCCACAGTGCTCAGAGCCATTTGAACCATTTGTAAAGTAATCAAATATATGATTAAAACTATTTTTACAGCAGAATTTTGCGTACTCATTCGATATTGGGATCCCAAAACAGCGAAGAGCGATATTCAGTTTAGCGATATGTATTAACGGGGACAGTAGAACACGAATAGTGCACAGTATTCCAGAGGCGACTGAGTAGCGCTGCTGCATGGCCGTAACAGACAGAGCGGGCTAGGGAGCACAGAAGACCGTTTCAAACGGGCAACGAAGAAATTTTTACCGTCCCTGTTAATACATACATCTCTAAACCGAATACCGCATTGGATTGATCTGGGACCCCTCCAACAAATAGGTACGCAGAATTCCGCTTTAAAAACAATTTTGTTTGTATCGGATATTAACCGATGCTTTCCATTGACACAGAGACATTAGCCGTTGTATGAAAGACGTGATGAGCAGTATTGGAAATGGAAATGAACGTTTGGCGTCTTTGGCGGGAGACCCCTTACGGGGCAGGTCCGGCCGCCTTGCTGCAGGTCTCATTACATTCGACGCCACATTGGGCGACCTGCGCGCCGGATGGGGATGAAACGATGATGAAGACAACACAACACCCAGTCCCTGAGCGGAGAAAATCCCCGACCCAGCCGGGAACCGAACCCGGGCCCGTAGGACGGCAATCCGTCACGCTGACCACTCAGCTATCGGGGCGGACATGAGCAGTATTTCTTTGGGCTGATTCCACACACCGAGGGAGGTGGCGCAGTGGTTAGCACACTGGACTCGCATTTGGGGGGGACAACGGTTCAAACCCGTCTCCGGCCATCCTGTTTTAGGTTTTCCGTGATTTCTCTTAATCACTTCAGGCAAATGCTGGTTCCTTTGAAAGGGAGCCGATTCCCTTCTCCATCTTTCCCTAATCCGAGCTTGTGCTCCGTCTCTAATGACCTCGTTGTCTACGAGACGTTAAGCACTAATCTCCTTCTCCTGATTCCACACGGCAAGAAATACTCTAAATATCTGCTGAAACACGAGATAAAATGCACCCGTCGATTCTTGGGATCGACACCCGGTACATACAGGGTGTTTCCAAAATGATTGTAAAATTGAGAGAGCTCATAGAGTGGTTCATAACGAGTAACTCTCACTTAGCAACCCATGTACGCATTCCTTATCGTTCGGCGCCAGGCGTCATTCAACAATAACGCACACCGTCGGGGAGGTAGGCACACATCTCACCATGCTTGTCAAGATAGTAGCGGGTCTGCAGGGCAACGTTGTCAGTTTCTTTGTGACATCAAGGTAAAACAGCTACAGAAACTGCTCGAAATTACACCCTCCTGTTTGAATGCGTGCGTGGAACGAAGCCTTAGTGAAGGTTGCCCTGTTTCAATCACACCTGGGAAAGTGGGGATTGCATCAGAGGCTGCCATAAATCGCGCTATTAGTTCTTCATTTGTCTCGTTAGACGTTTCGGAAGCAACAGATTTACGGTGTCTCCGGATGAAGAAAACAAATGGGCGTCAGGTTGGGAGAACGCGCATGTCATGCCATCGGCCCACCACGCTTTCTCCAGTTCTCATACAAATGATTACGCACCGCATGAGTGAAATGTACCACAAGCGTTGTTGCACGTTGAGTGGAATATGTTCCAGCAGCTTTGGAAGTGTTTCCCTTAAGAAGATTAAGTATTTTTTTGCGTTCAGTCATAGGGGGAGCATTTATGGCTCAGTCAGATTAGCGCCAACAAAACCAACCCAAATATTGAGGGCTATGCGCCCTTGGTGCCCACGAACAAAGGTAGCTTACGGATTTTCCCGTGCTCACGTTGCTGCCGAACGCACTGTCCCTTGTTAAGGATGCCTCATCAATAAAAAAACTACTGGCAGAAGTCAATGTGACGTGACAAATCTTCCGGATTAAGGGCTTGAACTATGTATAGGCGGCAAGGGTGCAAGTCACTTTCATTCCACACATGCAAGACCGCAAAATCGCTTACACCCATTTCCCGAAGAACACTTTGCGATCTTCTTGAGGGTGTATTTTACAGCAGGTCTAACGCCTTCTCTTCAAATCCTGGTGTAATAACTATGCGTTGACGATAGCATCCATCCAGCCTTCGCACCTGTATCACAAAACAAACTCATCTGGTTTCGCTGTAGTCCTTAAATGCAAATGCGCTATTACGATACGTTGTCAGCGAACAACTCACCTCAAGTGCCTTGCGGCCTGTGGATGGCAGAGAACGTGCATGGATCTGACACTCGACGATTTGGAAACCGCTGAACGTAGAGTCATTGAGCAGCGAGAGCATTTCCATCTGCAGCCCCGTAAGCACTGTGCATTTTCTGCCCTTTCTTCCCAAGGAAAGCGCTCCATTTATCGTCTGCTCCGCACAGTACTAAATACAAGAGTGTCCCCATTTATTGATACACTGACACATGGCGGACCACAAACTGCAGCATTCACAGGTGCCGTACTCTTTGCGACATCATATGAAACCAGTATTTTCACTGCCAAACGCATTGATTTCGTGTCCCAGCAAATGCTGGAAGAAACTGTGTGGTATGGTCCCACCCGGAATACCTGCTACCATATCGACTCGGATGGCGGGTTGTATGCCTAACTTCCTAGCGATGAGCGACGCTGTTAAATGACGCCCAAATGGATATGGGTTGCTAAGTGAAACCTTTTTGTTGTGACTCACTTTACCAGCCCTCTCATTTTTTACATTCATTTTAGAGGCGTGGGAACTAGAGATGCCATCAGGCTACTGAGAGTGATAGGGGAGAGATACATGGAGAAGAAAAGGAAGGTGTATGTTGTGTTCATTTATCTTGAAAAGGCTTTTGACTGTGTCAATGGGACAAACTGATGGAAATCCTAAGGAAACATGGAGTTGCCTGGAGTAATAGAGTATTTGAACCAGAGAGCGGGAGTAAGAATAGGAGGTGTGATGAGTGAAGAAATAGAACTGGGCAGAGGTGTAAGACAAGGCTATTGTTATCACCAATACTGTTCAATATATATCTGGAGGAAATTATTAGTGAAAGTTTTGATGTAAGGAGAGCAGCTTGTCTAGGGGGTCGGAGAGTGGAGCGTATAAGATTTGCAGACGACATGGTTGTGATGGCAGAGAGTGCAAGAGAGATGGAACAAATGTCAGAGGATCTAAACACAAAATTAGAAGAATGTGGAATGAAGATTAACAAGAAGAAAACGAAAAGCATGGTAATTGGAGGAAAGAGGAGAAACTAAAAATGGTTCAAATGGCTCTGAGCACTATGGGACTTAACTTCTGAGGTCATCAGTCCCCTAGAACTTAGAACTACTTAAACCTAACTAACCTAAGGACATCACGCACGTCCATGCCCGAGGCAGGATTCGAAACTGCGACCGTTAAGGTTCCGGCCGGCGGGGAGAAACTACCATATGAAAATAGGGGGAGAGGAAATAGAGCAAGTGAATAACTTCAGTTACTTGACAAGTGTAATAATGGATGATATGTATTGCTCAACAGAAGTTAGGAAAAGAATTGCAATGGCAAAAGAAGGATTCGAGAGGAAACAGAAATTACTTTGTGGACCCCTAAACAAAGATCTGAGGAAAAGACGTGCCAAATGTTACATCTGAAACGTTGAACTATATGGTGCGGAGGCCTGGACATTGAGGAAGGAAGTTGAGAGAAGATTGGAGGCACTAGAGATGTGGATTTGGAGAAGAATGGAAAAAGTGAAATGGGAAGACCGAGTAAGGAATGAAGAAGTATTAAGAAGAGTTGAAGAAGAAAGAAACATGCTGAAAGTCATCAGAAAGAGAAAACGGAACTGGATTGGACATTGTTTGAGGAGGGACTGTTTATTGAAGGAAGGAATAGAAGGAATGGTGGAGGGAAAAAGGGGAAGAGGAAAAAGAAGATATCAAATGCTGGACAATATAAAAATGAAAAGACTAGCTATGGACAGACAAAAGAGGAGGAGGATTAACCCATGACAAGACCTGCCGTAAGGCAGAATAACATACTAATACTACTTTAGAAACAGGCTGTATGTACTGTATTACGCCAATTGTAGACGGGTTGGTTGGTTTGTGGGATTAAAGGGACTAGACTGCTACGGTCATCGGTCCCTGTAGACGGGTGAAAGGTCGAAACGCGTCTTGACAAAAATAAAGTTATTTGGAAAAGTGCCTGGCTGTTGTATTTCTGTAACTAATGTAATCTACAGCAACATAAATTGCATAACTTAATATTGTGGATCTGTGTTTGCACGACTTCTTTTTCTAGTTTTGACCAGTACTCTCTACTGCAAGAATATCGGGCATTTGTTTCTAGTCGCTCTGTGAGTGAAGCGGTAGTTGCTGGGTTGCCGTACCTGTATGACCCCCGGCCGCGGCGCCGGCGTGGGCTCCAGCGCGTTGCGCAGGCCGAACTGTCGCAGCGACGGCCTGACGACTCGTGACGTCAGCGGGTGCGCAGCCTGCGTCAGCGGCGGCTGCTGCCCAGCCGAGGTTGCGTGGGCGGCGGCGGAGGCGCGGTCGTTCGTCTGGAAGCCCGTGCCGTTGCTCGCAGAGTACGAGACGCGTTTCAGAGTGCCGCTCTCGTCGATGAAGCCGAACATGCCCTTCACGTTGCCCTGCAACGAAACCAGCATTATGACACGGATTTCCCACATGAGTATTGCACTTCCTTGTACAGTAGTCCAACATAAATAGTGGCCGCGTATGACAACCTTTCTGAAGACAGAGCAGCTCGTATGTAGGAATGTATATGGTGTCTAAAAGAAGCTTTCTTGTCAAAACCAGCTTTTCCTACAAGTTCACCGAGCGAGGTGGCGCAGTGGCTAGCACACTGGACTCGCATTCGGGAGGACGACGGTTCAATCCCGCGTCCGGCTATCCTGATTTAGTTTTTCCGTGATTTCCCTAAATCGCTCCAGGCAAATGTCGGGATGGTTCCTTTGAAAGGGCACGGCCGACTTCCTTACCCGTCCTTCCCTCCTCCGATGAGACCGATGACCTCGCTGTCTGGTCGCCTCCCCCAAAAACAACCGAACCCCCTACAAGTTCAAGAGATCAGAAGGCAATTGAAGTGGAACTCATGTTGACGCTACGTTGATTTACAGAACCGTGACATAATAAACTAGGTCCGTGCGTGTGGAATATCTGAACAGATACCTGATTGCATTGAAAACTTGCTATCAGATAGTACTCACAAGGGAAACATAGGCAGAACTTATTTTCTGAGGGAGGGGCCACTTACTTGTCTCCAATTTGGGTGTCTCAGCAGTCATATTATAAGAATTTTACAGTTCATAGGCATCAGCATGATGTCATTTGAGGCAGGCATTACATCATGGGCCAGTACAGGCTTTTGGCGTGTTGTGTTCGCCTGCATAACGACTGATGTACACCCCTCTACAATTCTCGGTAGATTCTGGCACGAAATGCCTTCGTTTATTTGACTTAGGTGTGGCCAGTTGTACTCTACGGTGCTGCTGTAGTCTGGCGGCGCCAGGCGTGCTATGTACATTCATTCTGTTGGTGGTTCATAGACTGCAACGTTGTGTACAGTACGATAGCGCACGCAGATGGTGAAAATGCGGATATGAACCTCCTTCACGGCACAGCAGAAGGGAATGAACGAGCAGCAAGACGACGGTGAATGAAAAAATTTCCAAACAGAAGAATACCAAACAATTAGACTCTTAGAGCTGTGGACAGGGGTTTAATAGAATATGTCATTTGTGGTGTGCCACGGTTAGGTCAGCCTCAGCTGAAAGGAAAGGGTTCTGAAAAAAATCCTGGAAGTGGTAGATGAAGATCCGCCGTATAAGTGCCGCTGTAGGTGTTACTTAATCAAATGTATGGCGCCACATTTTACCGGTAGAAGGTAAAAGAGCTGACACCTTTAGGCTACCCTACACCTCAGAATTTCTGCAGGGGTTACTCGAGCACCTTGCTGATGGTCGCATATGCGTCGAGGTTCTCTCAGCAGCGGAGGTTAAATACCCTGTATACGAGTTGGAAGCAATGACACTTTTATTTGGCCTGGAGAAATAAGTTCTATTTGAAGCACAGACATTTAGTATTAGAAACTGACAATCAGACGCTACGCTGGGTATTGGCTAGGCCTCCTAAAACTGGAAAGAGAGCATACTGGGCAGTTCTAATTTCAGATTTCCATTGTGTTGTAAAGTACATGAAAGGTTCTGACAACCATCCGGCCGATGTCCTGAGCCGTATGTTTAGCGGGGATCAGAAGTCTACTGAGATCATGCAGTCAGATGGTAATCACTACTGTAGTGCAGCTACACTAATCGATGCCTTCGGGATCCAGAAGAGCAATAGCAGCGGGATCAGGCGCCCAAGAGTATTAAGGATCAGCTCCTTAGTGGGAAATGAGTAGCTGCGTATCATTTTAACAAAAGTTTCGCATTTATTGTACTAGCTACAACGGGAAGTTAAAGATGTGTCTCCCCAGAGAGTTATTCCAGCCTGTATTTAAGTATCTTCATCATTCCTTGTGTAAGAATAGTTCGGTTAATTTTAAGACCATTATGAAAATTGAAGAGCATATTACGTGGCCATCCCTTATTTCACATGTTAAGAAGTTGGCCAATGAATGTCAGGGTCGTCGATCGGCCAATCCCAGTCCCAGTAGACACCGTGATTTGTTGCTCTCTAGTCGGGAAGAGAGTCCGATGAACAAATTATTTCTGGATTTTTTAGGTTTGTTTCCACCTACTAAGAGTAGCAATAAGTATATTTTCCTTTCGAAGGGTGCTTTCACCTGGTTTGGTTCAAATGGCTCTGAGCACTATGGGACTTAACTGCTGAGGTCATCAGTCCCCTAGAACTTAGAACTACTTAAACCTAACTAACCTAAGGACATCACACACATCCATGCCCGAGGCAGGATTCGAACCTGCGACCGTAGCTGTCGCGCGGTTCCAGACTGTAGCGCCTAGAACCGCTCGGCCACTCCGGCCGCTTCACCTGGTTTACCTGGCATGTCCCAAGCAGACGGGTGATTGTGACTATGATGATACAGCATTTTGATAAAAAAATTTCTCACCTTGGGCTTCCCAAGATATTAGTCAGTAATAATGCACCTATCTTTACTTCCAGATAATTTAGCAAATTCTGTTTTGATAGTGCCATAGCACCACCTATGCTTTTAATTTCGCCAATGGTAGTTTTCACTGTTGTATTTGCTGAGTCAGTTCTCCCGACATTTACTTCTTTTTCGATTTCTTTTTCTTCTTTCCTGCAAATACTTCGCCTTGACTGCCCCGCATTCTTGTGCTTCCTTCTTTCGTCGATCAACTGAAGTATTTCTTCTGTTAACGGACGCTTCTTCGCGTTTACCTTACCCTTTACCTACGTGTTTCTGTCCAACATCTGTGTTTAGCTTTTTTAGAGATGTCCATTCCTCGTCATGTTAACTGCCTACTCTGGTATTCCTTTTCGCAGTAAGTATCCACATCCTTAGCGAACTCCTCAGTACTTCAGTATCCTACTTCCTCCCACACTGATTCTTTCGGACGATTCTCTAATATTCGGTCTACTCTCCGTTACTAAATTGTGATCTGAGTCCATATCTGTCTCCTGGGTACTCCTTACAATCCCAAAATCTGTTTTCGGGATCTCGATGTGACCATGATGTAATCCAGCTGGAATCTTCCCGTGTCTCTGGGGGTTTTCCAAGTATACCTCCTGCTCATATGATTCTTGAACAGAGTATTCGCTATTACCATCTGTAATTTATTGCAGAACAGAATTATTCTTTCTCCTCTCTCATTCGTACTGCTTAGACCATATTATCTCGTAACGCTTCCTTGTCTTCCTTTCCCCACAACCACATTCCCATCCCCCATGATTATATTAGATTTTCATCTCCCTTTACATACTGAATTTCTCTGTATCTTCATCTTCTGCTTATGACGTTGGAATGTACACCTGAACTATCGTTGTTGGCGGTGGTTTGCTGTGGAATCTGCTGAGAAGAACCCTATCACTCAACTGTTAACAGTTGCTCACTGCGTCTTGTCACGGTCCGCACGGCTACCCCCGTCGGAGGTTCGAATCCTCCCTCGGGCATCGGTGGGTGTGTTGTCCATAGCCTAAGTTAGTTTAAGTTAGAGTAAGTAGTGTGTAAGCTTAGGGACCGATGACCTCACCAGTTTGGTCCCATACAAAAAAGAAGTAGCTCACTCTCTGCTCTACTTCCCCATTGGCAACAAGTCCTACTCCGTTTACACCACTTTCTGCCTCTGTTGATATTACTCTATATTAGTCTGTACAGAAATATGTATCTTTTTTTTTCGATTCGCTTCACTTATCACGACTGTTCTAGATTCCGCCTTTGCACTTTCCTTTTCAGATTTTATAGCTCTCCTACTACGTTCAAACGCCTGACATTCCAAGCTCCAACTCCCGCCGTTGGTCATTCCATCTTTTTCTCGTGGTCGGAGATTCGAATGGGGAACAAATTCGGAATCTTTTGCCACTGGAGAGAGCATCATGTCACTTTTCCAATTAAAGGCTACATGTGCGTACACACTGTATATCTTTAACACAATGGTTGCTATTGCCTTCTGCATCCTCATGCTGTTGATCATTGCTGATTCTTCCGCTTTTTAGGGGCAATTTCCCACTCCTAGGGCAGAGATTGCCGTGAACCTCTGTCCACTCCTCCGCCATCTTTAAGAGGGCCGTTGATAGAACGAGCGTGAATCGTTATGTCGGAAGTCTTCGGCTGTCACTACTGATGTTTTTTTTAATTTTTTTTTTAACTTAAGCAGTGTCTGGCTTCGAACCCTTGACTCAGATCGTTCTGATTACTAGTCAAAGAGGATCCCCTTTTTTTGTCGTTGTTCATTGCATTTGGCCGGGGTGGACGTTACCTGACACCCATTCATGTTCATCGTAGACCCTTCACTCAGTTAGCGCTCTGATCGAACACGATGAGCTACCGTGCCGGCGTTCGTGGGTGTATCTTATTTATGATCGGTCAAGTAATGTTTCTCTGGTGAATATTTTATATTGTTTTATAGTTGTTCCTTGCCTGTTCTAGTTTCCTGTCTGTACAGTTATTTACCGTATCTTTCACCAAATGTTTTTCGATGCCTGATGTATGTTTTTGGGAACATGTGTTAGTTAAGATGTTTTGGCCTTTTGCAGTAGGAATTGAAGTCATAGTGCACTTCGTTGGTTTTACATAGTGGGGGAACCATCTGAGTGAGGTCAAGGCTCACACTATCCCACCATCTGTAATTGCTACTTAAAATTCAATTATCAATAACTTATTAGTTCATCTGAGCTTGTTAATTTCACACGCCAAAAGAAATTTCTAACAACTTTTTGAAGAAATTTTTATGGAATATTTTTATCTCTATTAGATAAAGTGTTACGTCTTTTGTAACCTGGCACCTTATCACTTCCAACTTCTCAGTAGCTGTAGTACTACATTTTAATTCCAGCCCCACCCAGCAGTTCACACGAGCATGTCTCACGTTGTCCAAGAACTTCTGGGAGCATGCATATCTTCTGGCCGCTGAAAACAGCGCCAGACGCGGAGCCGCGTGAAGGCGGAGCTGATGGCTCTCTAACTACGGTGACTAATAGCACCATCAGCTTGAGCCGGCACCGTTCTGCCATGGGCAGTGGCGGACAAGGCTTCAGTTCGGCACAGGGGACCGTGCTTGGCTCGTTGGCCGAAGTTGGTTTCATTGACACAGATGGCCCAGGGGCTGGTCACTGTTGTCACCCGAGACAGGCAGACGCAGTCAAGTGGCGGAGATGGGGATCGGCCAGTGAACGGAAACTACTAGCAGCCCCGAGTATGAGAACCACCTGCCGAAGAGACGAATCAGAAAGTGTTTGGCAGAGCAGCGTCCCTGGCAAACGACTGAGACTGATAGACGTTTCCTGTCATCAGTGGGTGAGCGTTCCGGCTGGAGTGGCGGATGTTGCCAGGATTCACGAATCCAAGGGGTGCAGCACAGTCGGGAGTGAAGAGCTGGTAGCTGTTGCGTGTTTTTGAGCTCAGGGGTTATAGGAGTGTGCGTTTGCTCTGTTAAGCGCTGGCTGTCCAAAATGGTGCAAATGGCTCTAAGCATTACGGGACTTAACATCTGAGGGCATGAGTCCCCTAGACTTAGAACTACTTAAACGCAACTAACCTAAGGACATCACACACATCAATGCCCGAGGCAGGATTCGAACCTGCGACCGTAGCAGCAGCGCGGTTCCGGACTGAAGCGCTTTGAACCGCTCGGCTACAGCTGCCGGCAGTGCTGGCTGTAGTGCAGACGAATGAGGCAGGACTGGCCTACCTGAGTTGCCTCTTGATCGTACGGTGAAACACGAGGAGACCACTATCGGACGTAGCGTATTCAACTGAAAGACTACTGGCTGAGCGAAGTGTGCCTAGTGAACATTAAACTGTCGTTTCTGTTGGGTTTCATTGCTTTACTGCTATGATGTTCTGTATGCTGAAGAATGTATAGATCGTTCGCTCCATTGTGACTTTTGTCTTTCTTGTTTCGTCTGTTAATATTAAGTAGGGTATCGGCTTTGACCGGGTATTTTTGGAATTTGATTTTGGAGTGAGATACGATTCTCAGTGTCTCTTACTCTTCCACTGTCCATTGTTATTTGTACACTGCAGTTTATGCCCTCCTGTGTAGCTGAACGATCTCAGAGGGTCTGATTATTGTCATTCTGTCTACTGTACGAGGTACTACTCTGTTCTCACATTGTGCTCCCTTATTGTAGCGTTGATTGATTCTACTGGAGGAAATGAAACTCGCAAGTCACATTTTGTTGCTCTGAGCTCTTTGGTCTCGCTTATTTTCTATGTACTCTGCATAGTTTATATTGTTAACAACATTTTTAAAAATCTGCGTACTGGTTTCTTTGGTTGTTGCTCGTTTTGTATTCGATTGCATTGTTTATACCTGTTAATAAATTGAATACATTTACTTAAGAAGTAACATCAATCCCCAGCCATTTATTACTCCCCCTAGTTCCCGCATCCCTGATGTTTTACCGAATGTGATGGCTTAAAGTTTAATCTTCAGATGTCAAGAATAAAAACCGTATGCACTGGGATGCTGCCGTCTCTCGGTCTGCCATGGGCCACCGCAAAGGTATGCTGCTGTTTACAAATCATCTCAGATACATATCGACTGTGAAGGGAAGGGGGAAAGGCGGAGAGATTAGAGGATTTTTGATGAATCTTCTGACCGGAAGAGTTAAGCCCATATTAGAAATGTAGATATATGCTCTATGGAACGACTATTAATATTCTTACGTACAAGAACCAAGAAGGTACAATGACAGTGGAAGATCAAGATAAAGGGTTCTGATTAAAAAGGGCCTAAGGTAGGGTGCGGTTTTTCTCTTCCACTTACTATTGAAACTGTATTTCGAAGAAATATTCAAGAAAATAGAAGGGAGATTCGAAAATGGAGTTAAATTTGAAGAGCAGGACTATATAATGACTCAATGACAACTTGCCATCATCTGTGAGAGCTAGGAAGAATTACAGCACTTTCTGAATGGAATGAAAAGTCTACAAGCACAGAGTATGGATTTAGAGTAATCCAAAGAAACACAAAAGTACTGAAGAGTAGCAGAAACTAGATCAGAGAGAAAGTTAACAGCAAAACTGGAAACGATGCAGTAGACCTAGATTTCTGAGAATGTGCGTCTTGCGTCTGGGTCACGTCATTGTATGGACGAAAATAATGTTCTTTGAGCAAGACTGGTCAGCAAGTCAACAAGGAAATTGTTGCAACAGACATTTCCCAGTCACGTTATTCCGTCGTTTGGTGACACTGAATGGCCTCTTTGTTATCCAGACATCCCAGCAACAGAATTTTTTATGAGATTGTTTAAAGTCTAAAGTACGTGACAATAAAACAACTTAGAGGGTCTGAAAACAGCTGTAAGGAATGAAACTCAACTGATACCAAATGAAACACTTGAAAAAGTTATGTAACAAGTGCTAGTTCAATTTTAAAAAAGGCAGTGTTTGTTATTTTCCTGAGTTTTTATGTACCATATTACTCACTACTTAAATTTTTGAATAAAATCACACTAAGTATAGATGTGTTCATTAATTAATTATTACCATGTATATGAGTTGTGGCATCACGTAATAATTTTCATGAAGATGAAAGCCACTGATTACGAAATTTCTTGAATGGAGGGCCTTGTATGAAAATAAAATACAGAAATACGATATTTTACCAGAATTCCTAGCCTCATTCGGCTAGCAACGAGAACATGTTCTAACCTCTGATGATATCGTACAGTGCAAAATATTTTCCAAATTTTTAGACTGAAATCGACGTTTTGCTCAACACCGTTTTCCTGAATTTGTCAAAGATTTATGTGAATGGATCGAAGACCATCGACGGCAATAAAGTAGGAGGTACATTATACAACAGCACAAAACATTATCAAGCCCTCTATTCTCTACCAAAGGAGTCAACAACCCATTACAAGGAGGCCGTCGCAGTTAGGAATGGAGCAAAATACGGCACATCTCGCACACGAAGCAATTTGGTGATACTAACCAGTTCCGTAGGCGTACTCAAGAGCCTTATAAATCCAAAATTGAATAAATATGTGTGCCTTATTATTATAGGTATTATTAAAAAGCAAGCAAGAGTAGTCACAAATTTCTTGTGGATTCCGTGGCACAGAGCATGTTTCATAAAAAAAATAGTAGACATGTCAGCAAAATCATCGATGAACTAGGATGAAATCGTAAATGAGAGACTTCCTTATCAACATATGCTGACCTTAGTCCATGAAAAAGCGAGAAACGACTGACAGATGCAATCGGATTCGACCAAGATGTCAAAAGGAATACAATGTGGCCAGCTGCAACCTAGAATAGCTTTGTCCCCTTGGTTTACTGATTGGAAAAGGAGCAGACGATTCATAAGAACAATTACGTGCATGCGCTTAAATCATGGCAAAGTCCCAACCCACCTGTTCCTAACAGGACTGAAGGAATCTCCATTGTGTGATTTACAGAATGAAGAAGGAGACGTGAATCGTCTACTATTCTTGTGTACCATGTACAAGACACAACAGAAACCCTTTATCAGCGCATTGGTTCATCCCAAGATTCCTCTTCCGACGTCGGCTGCAGTGTTTTTGTCACTCGGAGTGCATTAGTATTAAATGTGATGTTCAACCAGTTATATATGTGTGACCTATCTAGAAACACTGCACAGATGATGTGTGGATATTTGTATGATGATGTTACATTTTCCTTTTATATTGGTATAGTATAATCACTTTATGAGTAGTCTGTAGTGGCGACAGTTATCAATCACTTATTCATACCCTAATTTTGTTGTAAATAGCTATTCACGAATTGTAAAGTAGAGTAACCATTTATAAAGATGTTTTGTAAGTATAATGGATGACTGTATCGCGATCTACACCTACATCTACATCCATACTCCACAAGCCACCTGACGGTGTGTGGCGGAGGGTACCTTGAGTACCTCTATCGGTTCTCACTTCTATTCCAGTCTCGTATTGCTCGTGGAAAGAAAGATTGTCGGTATGCCTCTGTGTGGGCTCTAATCTCTCTGCTTTTATCCTCATGGTCTCCTCGCGAGATATATGTAGGAGGCAGCAATATACTGCTCGACTCCTCGGTGAAGGTATGTTCTCGAAACTTCAACAAAAGCCCGTACCGAGCTACTGAGCGTCTCTCCTGCAGAGTCTTCCACTGGAGTTTATCTATCATCACCGTAACGCTTTCGCGATTACTAAATGATCCTGTAACGAAGCGCGCTGCTCTCCGTTGGATCTTCTCTGTCTCTTCTATCAACCCCATCTGGTACGGATCCCACACTGGTGAGCAATATTCAAGCAGTGGGCGAACAAGTGTACTGTAACCTACTTCTTTTGTTTTCGGATTGCATTTCCTTAGGATTCTTCCAGTCAGTCTCAATCTGGCATTTGCTTTACCGACGATCAACTTTATATGATCATTCCATTTTAAATCACTCCTAATGCCTACTCCCAGATTTATGGAATTAACTGCTTCCAGTTGCTGACCTGGTATATTGTAGCTAAATGATAAAGGATCTTTCTTTCTATGACTATGGCCAAATACCAATAAAATAAACTAATAAAATAAAATAAATCTTCAATATTACTCTCAGGCACATTGAACATAGCACACCCAGAGGGAAGAAAGATACAAAGGCGAAACTTTGTGCAAATAAGTACAGTGAGATCCGATATGCAAATGATCAAAGTTTGGTGCCAATGCGCTTTCCCACAGAACCAGCAGTGGCGCTGCAATTGGGCAGGATAGGGTCTTTAAACGGCGCACAGTGGACGAGTCACCACATACCTTCTCGAGGGGGACTCTAGTAGGCCAAAAATGCCAGTTAGACGTGTTAGACGACACTTCTCACAAAAAAGACAGTTTGGGAGATGCCTAATCACCGGCATGAAAACCAAAGGCTTGTCGACACGCCGAGCGGCTAGCCAGGTCGATCGTTCATTGTGTTCTGTCAGACGATGCTGGGAGCAGTGGACACGAAATGTCACTCACGTATCACGTACGGAGTCTGGAGCGACCAGGAAGACGACGAGGCGAGAGGATCGAAGGATCGTGCGGCAAGCGATCAGAGATCCTACAGTGACTAGATGTGCCGGAGCCAGTTGTTCCACAAACCATTTCCAGACGTGTTGTGGAAGCGAATTTGCAATCCAGGCGTCCTTGTGTACTGCCGTTAACAAAGAGACATCGTCAACTCCGTCTGCATTGGTGCCAAGCCAGAACGACGTAGACTGCCATAGACTGGCGACACGTGGAGTTTAGTGATGAATCCCGATTCGTTGGGGGCGAATGATAACCTCATACGGATGTGGAGTCAGTCTGGTTAACGATACAGTTTCATTCACGCTGTTCGCACGTCACACCGCTCTCACAGCCGGCGTAATGGTCTGTGGAGGGAAAAGGGGGGGGGGGGGCGGAGATATCATAGCCTTCGGTAGCCGGTTCTCTCTAATTCTGGTATGTGGAACATTAACTATCAACGTTATCTTGATGAAAGTCTTCAACTCCATGTAGGACCCTTCGTACACGATCTTCCAGGTGCAATTTTCCAGCAAGTTAATGCTCGTCCGAATACCGTTCAAGATGATCAAAACTTCCTTCATCATGTTCCGAATCCTCCGTGGCTGGCCTGCTCCCCAGACCTGTCCCGTTTGTATCTACATCTATATATATACTCCGGTAGCCAACATGCGGTGTGTGGCGGAGGGCACAATTCGCGCCAAAATCATATTTCCCTCCTCTGTTCCACTCGCGGATCGCACGAGGGGAAAACGACTGTCTGAACGCCTCAGTACGAGCTCTTATTTCCCTTATCTTTGAATGGAGATCATTGCGCGATCTGGAAGTTGGTGATAATAATATATGTTCTACATCCACGGTGAAGATCGGATTTCGGAATTTAGAGAGCAGCCCCTTCTGTTTAGTGCGCCGTCTATCTGCAAGTGTGTCCCATTTCAAACTTTCTATGAGATTTGTAACGCTCTCGCGATGGCTAAATGTACCGGTCACGAATCTTGCCGCCCTTCTTTGGACCTTCTCAATCTATTGAATCAGACCCAACTGGCAAGGGTCCCATACAGACGAACAATACTCCAAGACTGGACGAACTAACGTATTGTAAGCTATGTCCTTAGTTGAAGGACTGCATCGCTTCAGGATTCTACCAATAAACCGCAATCTATAGTTCGCCTTACCCTTACTTGTGTAATCTGATCGTTCCATTTGAGATCATTTCGAATAGTCACACCCAGACACTTGGCGAATGTTACCGCTTCCAAAGACTGGGCATTTATTTTGTACTCGTACATTAATGGGGATTTTCGCCTTGATATATGCAGTAGGTTACACTTACTAATATTGAGAGATAACTGCCAGTCATTACACCACGCATTTATTTTCTGCAAATCCTCATTGATTTGTTCACAACTTTCGTGTGATACTACTTTCCTGTAGACTACAGCATCACCGGCAAACAGACTCAGGCCGCTGTCAATACCATCAACCAGATCGTTTATGTAAATCGTAAAAAGCAGGCGACCTATTACGCTGCCCTGAAACGCCAGATGCCGCTGTGTTACGCTGCACATTATTTGGAGGTGGCTGTTCAAGATTTGTGACTAGGACAACACTAGAAGTCTCTTCAACTGGAAGCCGGATCGTGTTGCGACGTGCATTGCAGCAAAAGGTGGTCCAACGTGTTATCGATGTTCCACCGTATCTGTCTACTTGTTGTACTCACTGCATTTGTTCATATGTGTTAATTTGAGGATGTCTAAAAAACTTCATTTCGGTCAGATGCTCCCTCCTTTGTGCCCTATTTTCAAAGTTACTGAGTGCAGTAACGGGAGCCATAAGCGGCAAAAGTTATAGAGAAAGACAGATAACAGGTGTACAAAAATAACTGAGGACGTTGGTGTAAGTTGAATCCTGAGATGAATAGATTGGCATGTGAGAGGACATCGCGGCTGGCCACATCAAACCAGAAGACTGACGACTCAGGAAACAATGTGGGCGACTGACCTGCACATCCCTGGTTTCAATCTTGAAGGAGCCGTCGGCGGCCTCGTAGCCGAAGGTGTAGGAGCCGTCGTCGTTGACGCGGTTGATCTGCTTGAGGATGGCCACCTGCTCCTGAGCCTGCGCCTCTTGCTGCTCGTCCTCACCGCTCAGGTCCTCCACGGCCAGTGGTGGGGGTCGTGGTGGGGGCCCGCAGCTGCCGCGCGTCGCCCAGCACGCCAGCAGGCACAACAGCCACAGGACACATCTCTGGAATACCACCACCACCACCTTAGTCAGGATTCACTACTGAATGTCCAAACTCCAGTATCACACAGAGCATCAGGTAGGACACTTGGTTCCTACAGTGTCGAATCACTGAAACCTAAACTTTCTCAATAATACGTAGGTGGATATCCCTGAACATTATGTATAATATCTACAAGAGACTGAGATTAAGTCCACAGGGGACATATCTGGGGATCGAGCAGGCCATGATACAGGACCACCTCTGCCAATCCACGTTTCTGGGAACCGTCGGTCCAGGAATCGACGCACACGACGACTGAAGTGTGCCGGCGCCCCGTCATGTCGGAACAACACGTGTTCTCTTGTAGGGAGCGGGAAGTCTTCCAGCAACTTCCTCAAATTGTAGCGTTCTTGCCGTGCGACGGCGTCCCTGTCCAGGTAATCTGTTAAATGACCCGGTCTCACGCAGACGTTGGTACACAGTAGCAAAGGTCGTATGATGCCGGATACGGCGATTAGGATATTGTTGTTGATAAACCCGCTGTACAGCTCGTCCATTGTGGTGTGCTACGTAGTAGGCACCAACCATATCAGTGTACTTACTCCAGGTGTATCGATCCATTAGTAAACAGAGATAATGCACTACTACACTGGTGGACAGCAGTTGCCCGCAACTGAAGATCGTAATACGACCTCTAACGACTGAAGAGCGTAATATGACGTCCACTGGTTTAAATAATCCTCATAGGAAAAAATGACATTAGGGAAAAATATTTGTTTTGATGTCCCCTACAACCTCCTAGAGTTTGTCGGTTTAAATACTTTTCACCCTGTAGAGTCAGTAATCAGAAACAGGACTTAGTTTTTCATTGCTGCCCGTCTTCAGTTTTGTACGACATTCATATACGCTCTCGGTGGCGCATCTATAGGGTGAAAAGTATTTAAACCGACAAACTCTGGGAGGTTGTAGGGGACATCAAAACAAATATTTTCCCCTAATGTCATTTTTAACTATAAGGATTAATTAAACCAGTGGAGGTCATATTACGCTCTTCAGTCGTTAGAGGCCGTATTACGATCTTCAGTTGTTAGATGGCGTATTACGCTTTTCAGTTGTAGGCAACTGCTTTCCACCAGTGTAGTAGTGCATTGTCTCTGTTCACTAATGGAGCGATACACCTGGAGTGAGTACACTGATATGGTTGATGCGTACTACGTAGCACACTACAACGGACGAGCTGCACAGCGGGTTTATCAACAACAATATCCTAATCGCCGTATCCGGCATCATACGACCTCTGTGTACAAACGTCTGCGTGAGACCGGGTTATTTAGCAGATTACCTGGACAGGGACGCCGTCGCACGGCAAGAACGCTGCAACTTTAGGAAATTGCTGGAAGACGTCCCGCTCCCTACAAGAGAACACGTGTTGTTCCGACGTGATGGGGCGCAGGCACACTTCAGTCGTCGTGTGCGGCGATTCCTGGACCGACGGTTCCCAGAAACGTGGATTGGCAGAGGTGGTCCTGTATCATGGCCTGCTCGATCCCCAGATATGTGCCCTGTGGACTTTTTTGTATGGGGAGAGATGTGCAACCTTGTTTAGGCAACTCCTGTTGCATTAGAGGATCTGGTTGCCCGGATAGTAGCAGCAGCAGGAACAATTCAGGATACTCCTGGGGTTTTTGCCCGTGTCAGACAGAATATGATCCGACGGTGTAACCTTTGTTTATGTGTCAATGGAGGCATTTTTGAAAATCTACTGTAATTGAAATTGGGTTGTGTTGTCTCTTGGTCATAAAAAAATGGAAAAGCGTTTGTTGGTTTAATTAATTTGCCGCCAGATAAATCTTCCTCTACCGGTTTAAATACTCCTCATAGGAAAAAATGACATTAGGAAAAAATATTTGTTTTGATGTCCCCTACAACCTCTCAGAGCTTGTCGGTTTTTAATACTTTTCACCCTGTAGAGTCCACCCGGTAATCAGATGTGCCAGCAAAACCTTCAATGGATAGAAGCATTTGCAGGCTTAATTTTTGCTAAAGATTGTACCTTACCAGTCATAGTCAGCATCTGTTATCGTAATTGTATACAAAACATTCTGGTTACAGATAACGAACTGCAATGCAGTCCAGTGTAGAAAATTGCCGAAAAGTGCAGGAGGCTGCCTTCTATGACGAGTGTATTGGAAAGTTGGTGCAAAGCTACGACAGATGTCCATTCCGAATAGCCCTCGTATTTTCTGGGCCACATTAATTTTGCCCACTCTGTAGTTTCGGGTAATCGAAGAATTACTGGTTTCGATCCGTTGCAGGTATAGCTGAGAAGGGGGCCTTCGCAATGTTCCTACAAACAATCATGACACCTCTTTGATTCACACTGCAGACCATAATTTCTTCTGTTTTTTTTTTTCGTTGAATATGTTTTCTTATTTAGTGTATGAGAAGATGAAAGAAGCAACCAAAATATATTATGAGACAGGTTCACAATGGGAGATACGGACACACACCCTTCTTTGGAGGTTACTTAATCGCTCATACTGGGTGGGAAACAAGATGAGTGTTGAGTTGCATCCACAGGATTTTTCTTTTATAGCACGACAGGTATCAAATAGTAAGTGAGCCTTCGAGCAACAGCAGGAGAAAGGAAGATAGACAGAGAGAGAGAGAAGGGTGGGACGGTGGGTGGGGCCATGGAGGCAGGAAGTTACCAGTAACAATCACCGAACGCTTTTGGATGCTTTTTCTTCACATTCCCTAAGAAAGGATAAAACACGCATTGTCAAATTTCTGTGCATTTCGTCCTGGATTACAATTAAAATTTATTGTGCATAAGCTGACAATACATAAACTATGTGACAGCTTTCATTTTCTTGTCAAAGACTACAAAATATTGCAAGCGCGAAAGTTAACTGATCTGAAAGGAATTCTTACACCAGTTGGACAACGACCCAGTTAGCAAGATTCCCTCTCCTCAAGCATAGCTTCAACGAACTGAAATCACTAACTCCTCGATTTCTCGAAAGCTGTTATGTAGCCAGCCTAACATGAGTTAATAAAATGTTTTCGAGCGTACCCACTGCCACACAATGTAAAGTGATCTGTGGAGCATAGATGTAATTGTAACAGTTGGATATATATATGGCGAGAAAACTTTTTTAAGTAAAAACGAAATAAAAGTTATTGTTTCTGTTGACGCAAGCAAATTATATGCCATTGCCCCTAACTGCAAGATGCTTGAAAACATCTTTTACTTTGAGAAGTAAAATTAGCTTCCATCTGTTAGAACGCCGTTATCAGTGACTAGATAAGGTCAGATGGGAATATAGCCTTTCATAAAACGATTACTATTCATGATGTCAGGACAGGTAATAACGGGAACTCTTTGAAAGTGGTCACTGTCGATACAGGTGTTAACAGGACAGTCAGACCATTGGTAAATTATTGCGAAATGTAGAAAAAACAAGAAAGGTTATAATGTAACAAAGAAATATTAATGTTTAACGTTTCGTCGACGGAGCAGTAGCTCGAATAGAAAACGGTGGTGAAGGATTCCCTTTCAAAGGCAAAGTTTATCGCTTACATTTTCGCTGTTCAAATTAGTAAAACTGCAGCATCAGGCACGTCGTTTTAATTTATTATCTCTCTTCCACTAACTTTGTTCGCAACACATTTTGCAAGTAGTATCTATATATATCACTGAATGTACCTGTGAAATTACATCATTGCACGACACATAGATCAGAAGGTACGGCGCCAAAAACATTCACTGGACTGAATAACTAGCGATTTTATACTTGAGATCTCGATTGCTTAAATAATCGTGGTTAGGCAAGCAGCGCCCTGATCCTGTTAGGCGGGCAGATCAGGGCGCTCCTTAGAACGGTCAAAGATGATCTGGGATTAAGGAAACCTGGTATCTACATATACCACGTGAATGTTGTATGTCTTGCATCAGTCAAAGCGCTAGAACAGTTGAAATAAGATGTAAAGAACACCAAAGACAAACCAGTCTACAACAGGCCTCTAAATCATCAGAACAGAGCATTGCCTGCAGCTTGAACACGCCACGCATTCTTCCATTCGCTCCAGACGTTCCTTCCAGTTTTATTTATGTTCTGTTTTGTTTTAAACTGCAAAAACATTCAGTTTTGTCTAATGCTTTCATTAGGCATCCTGTCCAAGTTAATGCAAACTTCGACTGCTCGTAAAAGCTTCATTTCAGCTGTCTGAACAAGGCTACAATCTTTGCTCTTCATAACCTATGTCTGACTTCAACACAGTAGAAAAGGTAGAGCAATAACCTCATAATGGCGTATATATTGCGATATCTCTGTAATTTAATGTCTTCATTCTTATCTTCGTTAAAAATTATATAGCTGCATAGGTACTAAAATGCGAACTTGTTCCAAAATCTGATCTTCAATTTTGTTTCGTACTGGATGCACACTAAGACAGAAAACAAGAAAAAGAAAAATATACGCACTCCAAAGGAATTCCCCTAATGGGACGGAAATCGGAAGGTGTGACGTACATGTACGGACAAACAAATGATTACAAATTAAGAAAAATTGGATGATTTATTCAAGAGAAAAAGCTTCACGACGCTCTGGCACTAATGCAACCAGTTATTCAGCTTGACACTGATTGATAGAGTTGCTGGTTGTCCTCCTGAGATATATCCAGCCAAACTCTGTCCGATTGGAGGATTAGGTCGTCAAAATCCTAAGATGCTCCAAATATTTTCAATTGCGGAGAGATACGGCGACCTTGCTAGCCAAGGTAGGGTTTGGCAAACACGAAGACAAGCAGCAAAACTCTCAGCACGCGCGGGCGGGCATTATCTTGCTGAAATTTTAGAAATTTGTGGTAAGAACTTATGGGACCAAACTGCTGAGGTCATCGGTCCCTAAACTTACACACTGCTTAACCTAACTTAAACTAACTTACGCTAAGGACAACACACACCCATACCCGAGGGAGGACTCGAACCTCCGACGGGGGGAGCCACGCGAACCGTGACAGGACGCCCCTGACCACGCCGCTACACCGAGCGGCTCGCTGAAATAGAAGCCCAGTTGGACTGCCATGAAAGCCAACAAAACGGAGTGTAGAATATCGTCAACGTATCGCTCTGCTTCAGGGGTACTGCGGATGACACCCAAAGCGGTCCTGCTGTTTTAAGAAATGGCAGCCCAGAGCATCACTCATGGTTGTCGGGCTGTATGGCGAGTGCAGTCAGGATGGTATCCTACCGCTGTCTGGGACGTCTCCAGACACGTCTCCGGCCTGGAATCTCATTGTCTGGAGTAGAATTATCTTCAATGATGAGCCCCACTTTGAAAAAAGCCCCGATGACCAACGAAGACGTGTCTGGAGACGTCCTGGACAGTGGTGGGATGCCTATCTGGCTGTAAACCGCCATACTGCCCAACAGCCAGGAGTGATGTTCTAGGGTGCCTTTTCTTTTCATAGCAGAACCCCTTTGGTTGTCATCCGCTGCACCCTTACAGTACAGCCGTACGTCGACGATGTTTTATAAACCGTTTGGTTGCCCTTCCTGCTGAGCCATGCCATCCTGGACGCACATTTCAGCAGGGTAATGCCTGCCCTCAGACGGCGAAAGATTCTACTGCTTGTCTTCGTACTTGCTATATCCTGCCTTGGCCAGCAAGGTTGCCGGATCTCTCCTCAATTGAGAACGTTTGGAGTATTATGGACAGAGGCCACCAGCCATCTCGGAGTGACAGCCAATTGGACAGGAGTTGGCACGATATCCTTCACGAGGACATCCAACAACTATATCAATGAATGCCAAGTGGAACGACTGCTTGCATAAGGGCCAGAGGTGGTTCACCGCGTTATTGACTTGCTGAATTTGTGAAGCTTTTTTCCTTGAAGGTCCTTGAATAAATCATCCAGTTTGTATGAAACTGTACTCATCTATTTGCCTGTAGAAGTACATGACGTCAACCGGTTTCCGTCCCATTCTGACAATTCCTTCGTGGTGCTTCGCCTTTTTTTGAATCGTTTAGAATTAAGTTGCGGATTGATTTTTATAGTTCATTAGAATTTGCCATTAATTTTTCATCAGTGTATACTAGTATGTTACTATACACAGGGTGTTTCAAAAAGAATATACATATTTCGAATGCATATATTTATTAAACTTTAAGATATGCGAATTTGAAACTTTACACACATATTTACGAACCTCTCAATATCAGATTACACATGTACAATATGTCCTCCATCAGCGACACGAACAATACCACATCGATACTTAAATTCCTCCCATATTCGGTCAAGCATGTCCTTCGTCACTGATGTTATGTCCGCCTCTGGTAGCTGAGTGGTCAGCACGACAAAATGTCATACCTAATGGCCCGGGTTCGATTCCCGGCTGGGTCGGAGATTTTCTCCGCTCAGGGACTAGGTGTTGTGTTGTCGTTATCATCATCATTTCATCCCCCGCAGTACCCGTGGTCTAGGGGTAGCGTCTTTGATTCATGATCAAAACGTATCCCGGGTGTGATCCCCGCCACTGCCTAAATTTTGATAAATAATCAGCAATGGCGGCCGAAGACTTCCGGCATAAGAAGTCAGCCTCATTCTGCCAACGGCCTTGTCAAAGAGGGCGGAGGAGCGGATAGAGGTTCAGGGCACTCTCTTGTCCTAGGGGTGGGAAATTGTCCCTAAAGGTGGAAGAATCAGCAATGATCAACGACATGAGGATGCAGAAGGCAATGGAAACCACTGCATTAAAGACACGTAACGCGTATCCAACGGACATGTGACCTGTAATTGAAGAAGTGTCATGATGATCTCTCCATTGGCAAAAGATTCCGTAATAGTCCCCCATTCGGATCTTCGGGAGGGGACTGCCAAGGGGGAGGTTACCATGAGAAAAAGATTGAATAATCAACGAAAGGATAGCGTTCTACGAGTCGGGGCGTGGAATGTCAGAAGCTTGAACGTGGTAGGGAAACTAGAAAATCTGAAAAGGGAAATGCAAAGGCTCAATCTAGATATAGTAGGGGTCAGTGAAGTGAAGTGGAAGGAAGACAAGGATTTCTAGTCGGACGAGTATCGGGTAATATCAACAGCAGCAGAAAATGGTATAACAGGTGTAGGATTCGTTATGAATAGGAAGGTAGGGCAGAGGGTGTGTTACTGTGAACGGTTCAGTGACTGGGTTGTTCTAATCAGAATCGACAGCAGACCAACACCGACAACGATAGTTCATGTATACATGCCGACGTCGCAAGCTGAAATGAACAGATAGAGAAATTGTATGAGGATATTGAAAGGGTAATGCAGTATGTAAAGGGGGACGAAAATCTAATAGTCATGGGCGACTGGAATGCAGTTGTAGGGGAAGGAGTAGAAGAAAAGGTTACAGGAGAATATGGGCTTGGGACAAGGAATGAAAGAGGAGAGAGACTAATTGAGTTCTGTAACAAGTTTCAGCTAGTAATAGCGAATACCCTGTTCAAGAATCACAAGAGGAGGAGGTATACTTGGAAAAGGCCGGGAGATACGGGAAGATTTCAATTAGATTACATCATGGTCAGACAGAGATTCCGAAATCAGATACTGGACTGTAA
Organism: Schistocerca nitens; assembly: GCF_023898315.1. NCBI lineage: Eukaryota > Metazoa > Arthropoda > Insecta > Orthoptera > Acrididae > Schistocerca > Schistocerca nitens. The sequence goes on along the minus strand of NC_064615.1, from coordinate 978,092,861 downwards.
GGCGTACCCAGGGGCAGATATAGACTCAGATCACAATATAGTAGTGATGAAGAGTAGGCTGAAGTTCACGACATTAGTCAGGAAGAATCAATACGCAAAGAAGTGGGATACGGAAGTACTAAGGAATGACGAGATACGTTTGAAGTTCTCTAATGCTATAGATACAGCAATAAGGAATAGCGCAGTAGGCAGTACAGTTGAAGAGGAATGGACATCTCGAAAAAGGGCCATCACAGAAGTTGGGAAGGAAAACAAAGGTACAAAGAAGGTAGCTGCGAAGAAACCATGGGTAACAGGAGAAATACTTCAGTTGATTGATGAAAGGAGGAAGTACAAACATGCTCCGGGAAAATCAGGAATACAGAAATACAAGTCGCTGAGGAATGAAATAAATAGGAAGTGCAGGGAATCTAAGACGAAGTGGCTGCAGGAAAAATGTGAAGACATCGAAAAAGATATGATTGTCGGAAGGACAGACTCAGCATACAGGAAAGTCAAAACAAACTTTGGTGACATTAAAAGCAACGGTGGTAACATTAAGAATGCAACGGGAATTCCACTGTTAAATGCAGAGGAGAGAGCAGATAGGTGAAAAGAATACATTGAAAGCCTCTATGAGGGTGAAGATTTGTCTGATGTGATAGAAGAAGAAACAGGAGTCTATTTAGAAGAGATAGGGGATCCAGTATTAGAATCAGAATTTAAAAGAGCTTTGGAGGACTTACGGTCAAATAAGGCAGAAGGGATAGATAACATTCCATCAGAATTTCTAAAATCATTGGGGGAAGTGGCAACAAAACGACTATTCACGTTGGTGTGTAGAATATATGAGTCTGGCGACATACCATCTGACTTTCGGAAAAGCATCATCCACACAATTCCGAAGACGGCAAGGGCTGACAAGTGCGAGAATTACCGCACAATCAGCTTAACAGCTCATGCATCGAAGCTGCTTACAAGAATAATATACAGAAGAATGGAAAAGAAAATTGAGAATGCGCTAGGTGACGATCAGTTTGGCTTTAGGAAAAGTAAAGGGACGAGAGAGGCAATTCTGACGTTACGGCTAATAATGGAAGCAAGGCTAAAGAAAAATCAAGACACGTTCATAGGATGTGTCGACCTGGAAAAAGCGTTCGACAATATAAACTGGTGCAAGCTGTTCGAGATTCTGAAAAAAAGTAGGGGTAAGCTATAGGGAGAGACGGGTCATATACAATATGTACAACAACCAAGAGGGAATAATAAAAGTGGACGATCAAGAACGAAGTGCTCGTATTAAGAAGGGTGTAAGACAAGGCTGTAGCCTTTCGCTCCTACTCTTCAATCTGTACATCGAGGAAGCAATGATGGAAATAAAAGAAAGGTTCAGGAGTGGAATTAAAATACAAGGTGAAAGGATATCAATGATACGATTCGCTGATGACATTGCTATCCTGAGTGAAAGTGAACGGAATGAACAGTCTAATGAGTACACAGTATGGTTTGAGAGTAAATCGTAGAAAGACGAAGGTAATGGGAAGTAGTAGAAATGAGAACAGCGAGAAACTTAACATCAGGATTGATGGTCACGAAGTCAATGAAGTTACGGAATTCTGCTACCTAGGCAGCAAAATAACTAATGACGGACGGAGCAAGGAGGACATCAAAAGCAGACTCGCTATGGTAAAAAAGGCATTTCTGGCCAAGAGAAGTCTACTAATATCAAATACCGGCCTTAATTTGAGGAAGAAATTTCTGAGGATGTACGTCTGGAGTACAGCATTGTATGGTAGTGAAACGTGGACTGTGTGAAAACCGGAACAGAAGAGAATCGAAGCATTTGAGATGTGGTGCTATAGTCGAGTGTTGAAAATTAGGTGGACTGATAAGGTAAGGAATGAGGAGGTTCTATGCAGAATCGGAGAGGAAAGGAATATCTGGAAAACACTGATAAGGAGAAGGGACAGGATGACAGGACATCTGCTAAGACATGAGGGAATGACTTCCATGGTACTAGAGGGAGCTGTAGAGGGCAAAATCTGTAGAGGAAGACAGAGATTGGAATACGTCAAGCAAATAATTGAGGACGTAGGTTGCAAGTGCTACTCTGAGATGAAGAGGTTAGTACAAGAAAGGAATTCGTGGCGGGCCGCATCAAACCAGTCAGTAGACTGATGACAAAAAAAAAAAAGACACGCAAGTCGCCGAAGTGGCGTCAACTCGAAAGACTTGTACCAGGCGAACGGTCTACCCGACGGGAGGCCACAGCCACACGGCATTTCCATTTACTGATGTTATGGCAGTACGGGTCAAGGTCTTCGACTTTTCCAGGTTCTGTGGGAGTGGTGGTACAGAAACGTTGTCTTTAATGAAAACCCAAAGGAAGAAGTCAGAGGGTGTCATCAAATCCGGTGACAGTCGGGTCCAGCTGAGACATGCTAAGTCACCAGCTTCTTGACGACCAATCCAACTGTTCAGTAGAGTTTCATTCAGATATTCACACACTTGGCGCGACTCCAGTGAGGGGGTGCCCCGTCTTGTTGAAAAATGAAGTAGTCTTCGTGCAGCCTCGGAAACAACCAGTTTTGTACCGTAGCTAGATACTGCAGACCGTTAACCGTGTTTACATCAAAGAAGAATGGGCTGTAAACAGATGATCAGAATGTCGCACAAAACACATTGACTTTGGGCGAATCTCGTACATGTTCAATGGCTCCATGTGGGTTCTGTAGGCCCCAAATTCGGATATTGTGTTTTTTTACTTGACCACTAACAATGGAAAGTCGCTTCATCACTGAACACTGCGTTTTGCGAAGGTGTTATCATTGTCAATAACAAGAAGAATCTCGCTACAAAATGCCACACGTTTGCGTGTGTCATCAGGACGCAGCGATTGTAACAGCTGTAACTTGTACGGCTTCATAACCAGCCGACGTCTCAAAACAGGCCAAATTGTTGTTGTAGGCAGTTGTAACTTCCGACTGTCAAGACGAGTTGATTTTGAAGGACTACGTTGGAAAGCAGATTGAATTCGTGCAACATTTTCTTCAGGAACACGAGGGCGGCCAGGACTCTTTCCTTTACATACACACGCTGTATATAGAAACTGTCGATACCATCTGCGAATGTACCTCAACCTGAAACGTTTTTGCACTGTAATCACCGAATTGCACTTCGTAAACTTGAGAACACCAAATTAATTTCTGCTTCGGAGTAGCCATTTTAAACATATGACGGTTACCAAGCAAACCGTAGAGAACTGACATCTAGCGGCTATTAATGTAACTTGACTATGTATTCGTTTCTCCAATAGCGGAGCCGAGACACAGCGATGCTGTCTCGGATGCTGAAAATTTACCACAGGAGCTGCAACATCTTAAGGACGTGTTCAATAATAACGGCTATACGGACTGACAAATTCGACGTGCTTTCGAGTTTGGACCTCTACCTTCTGAAGACACCTTTAGTTCTGTGGTTTTTCTTCCGTATGCTGGGAATGTGTCCGCCAAGATAGGTAGACTTTTGAAGAAATATGAGATCAGATTTGTTGTTCGTCCGCCAGCTAAGATTCGAGCACATCTTAGCTCTGTCAAAGATGATTTGGGTCTGAGGAAGCCTGGTGTTTACAAAATACCGTGTGAATGCGGGAAAATTTACATTGGCCAAACTATTAGCACCGTCAACGATAGGTGTATTGAACATCATCGGCATACGCGATTATTACAGCCAGGTAAATCTGCGGTGGCTGAGTATTTCGTTACAGAGGGACACAGGATGTTATACAATGAGACGCAATCCCAGTAGGACAGTGTTTTAAAAGAATCTGTTGAAGTCAGATTAGCGGATAATATCATTAATCGTGATAATGGGTACCCGCTAAGTAGAACGTGGAATCCTGTTTTATCAAACATGAAGAAACAATGGCATCTGAACCGGCCGGCTTTGAATAATCATTTGTAACAATATATCGTTTTCAACAGTATTCACCACCGGAGGAGCTGCAACTCTTTTTGCGCCAGGGGCAGCAGGAATGATTGAGCGCGAGCTCACTGTATCTAGCGCATGCGCTGTTGTACTTCCGATGTAGTCATTTGCGAGTGGAATCATATATCGGCGAAAGCAGCATAGCTTTTCTCAACTGATGATGGAGGCCAGGTGGACCGCTGAAATATTATGCTCAGATGACAGTTTGATCCGGCTGGAAACCAGATAAGAATTTGATATACTAATACGCCGGGGAAGTCTACATAGCCACACCCTGTATATTCTTGTATGTATGGCTACCTTTTTCGCTTCCTTTATAAGATGTTACGTTTAAAACCCTCATGTTCACCCCAAACAATTACACTAAACAGCAGCAACGAAATAACAACAACAGTAAACAGCAAAGACGAAATAACTACAATACGAAATAGCAACGAAGTATTAACAGCAACTACGAAAGCATGTGTAAGTACACAACATGGCGTCGAGAAACGGGATATATGGTTACAAACAACTTTGGCGTGATCCCACTTTCTCGGTCTCTAATCGTAAACGCAGGCGAGTGCATCCTGTCGCGAGACACTCCCCCAGGCTCGGTGCGTGCTGAGCAGTGGGCAGCCGCCTGGGGGCCGGTTGCTGAGCTTTCGCAATGCTCCCCGGCAATTAGCGGTGTGGTAACGGCAGACAGGACACAGCGCGGGAATTGAGCCGCCACACAGCACAGTATGTGGAGCGCGAGAACCTCGCCCCGGGGACCGGATACTCGCAACGCGGGCAGCGGCGGCAAGTGGCCGGGGCGGGCGCAGTGGCAACCGCTGCCGGCAGCACGTCGGCCGAGCGCCGGATGCTGTGCGCAGGCTCCACAGCTCCGCGATACCGCGGTTCTCAAGACCCTGCGGAAGTCGCAGCGAAAGCACCGCCTTCCTACGCGTAACTTTAGTGCCTCTTCATCTGTCTCCGTTGAGGGTCCTGGACGAGATATTACACCACTGGCCATTAAAACTGCTACACCACGAGGATGACGTGTTACAGACGCGAAATTTAACCGATGGGAAGAAGGTGCTGTTATATGCAAATGATTAGCTTTTCAGAGCATTCACACAAGGTTGGCGCCAGTGGCGACGCCTACAACGTGCTGACATGACGAAAGTTTCCAACCGATTTCTCATACACAAACAACAGTTGACCGGCGTTGCCTGGTGAAACGTTGTTGTGATGCCTTGTGTAAGGAGGAGAAATGCGTACCATCACGTTTCTGACTTTGATAAAGGTCGGGTTGTAGCCTATCGCGATTGCGGTTTATCGTATCGCGACATTGCTGCTCGCGTTGGTCGAGATCCAATGACTGTTAGCGGAATATGGAATCGATGGGTTCGGGAGGGTAATACGGAACGCCGTGCTGGATCCCAACGGCCTCGCATCACTAGCAGTCGAGATGACAGGCATCTTATCCGCATGGCTGTAACGGATCGTGCAGCCACGTCTCGATCCCTGAGTCAACAGATGGGCACGTCTGCAGGACAACAACCACCTGCACGAACAGTTCGACGACGTTTGTAGCAGCATGGACTATCAGCTCGGAGACTATGGCTGCGGTTAGCCTTGACGCTGCATCACAGACAGGAGCGCCGCGATGGTGTACTCACCGACAGATCTGGGTGCACGAATGGCAAAACGTCATTTATTCGGATGAATCCAGGTTCTGTTTACAGCATCTTGATGGTCGCATCCGTGTTTGGCGATATCACGGTGAACGCACATTGGAAGCGTGTATTCGTCATCGCCATACTGGCGTATCACCCGGTGTGATGGTATGGGGTGCCATTGGTTACACGTCTCGGTCACCTCTTGTTCCCACTGACCGCACTTTTGCCGGCCGAAGTGGCCGTGCGGTTAAAGGCGCTGCAGTCTGGAACCGCAAGACCGCTACGGTCGCAGGTTCGAATCCTGCCTCGGGCATGGATGTCTGTGATATCCTTAGGTTAGTTAGGTTTAACTAGTTCTACGTTCTAGGGGACTAATGACCTCAGCAGTTGAGTCCCATAGTGCTCAGAGCCATTTGAACCATTTGACCGCACTTTGAACAGTGGACGTTGCATTTCACATGTGTTACGACCCGTGGCTCTACCCTTCATTCTATCGCTGCGAAGCCCTACATTTCAGCAGGATAATGCACGACCACATGTTGCATGTCCTGTACGGGCCTTTCTGAATACAGAAAATGTTCGACTGCTGCCCTGGCCAGCACATTCTCCAGATTTCTCACCAATTGAAAACGTCTGATCAATGGTGGCCGAGCAACTGGCTCGTCACAACACGCCAGTCACTACTCTTGATGAACTGTGGTATCATGTTGAAGCTGCATGGGCAGCTGTACCTGTAAACGCCATCCAAGCTCTGTTTGACTCAATGCCCAGGCGTAACAAGGCCGTTATTACGACCAGAGGTGGTTGTTCTGGATACTGATTTCTCAGGATGTATGCACCAAAATTGCATGAAAATGTAATCACATGTCAGTTCTAGTATAATATATTTGTGCAATGAATACCCGTTTATCATCTGCATTTCTTCTTGGTGCAGCAATTTTAATGGTCAGTTGTGTATAAAATTCAAGAAAGGTAACTTATTATCTTAAATACCCGGAGACTTACGATATCGCAGAGGCTTTTGTAGAAACCGAAGGTACGAGTATAATAATAAGCTTCAATTGTCACGACTTTTATTCAGCAGATACATTTTTTAAACAACTATGACATACTTTTTTAAACAACTATGACACTTCAGCTTCCCACGAAGCACGTTTCAGTATTTGCAATCTGTGCATTTCACCACATTTTCATGCCGCAGTTTTGTTCTGGTTAGCTTTTTTGTACGGAAACAGAGTTTAGCCGACTGTAAGAGGAGTTTGTGCTCATCTCAAGTTACTCGCAAGAAGGGCCCAGGCAAGCAAAGGAATTAAACGAGAATGAAAACATTTGTACTCATTTGACAGCATCAGTGCGTACGGTAAATCGGAAGAAGAAATTAAAGCACAGTCGCAAGTTTGTGTGAGCCATTGGCGGTTTTCACAGGGATGCTAAAAAACCTGACCTGGCAGACACTTGAAGACAGCCGTGGTCCATTACGCGCAAGAGTACTTAAAAGTTGCAAGAACCAGCATTAAATGAGGAAAATGCGAATATACTAGAACCCCTATGTATAGCTACAGCAGGAATCCTGAGGATAAGTTTAGTAAATTTACAGTGGGGACAGAAATATTAAAGTAATCACTGATCCCACGATCCACATGCAAATGGAACGGGAAGAAACCCTAACATATGGTACTGTGGATAGTACCCTCCACCACACCCTTTAAAGTGGTTTGTAAATGTAGATACAGATGTCGAGTCAGTAGGCCATCTGCTCAGTACAGTTAGAAGAAATTTAGTCAACAAGGGAAAGACATCGAAAGGGACATATTGACTTGTGTGTAGGTCTACAACAAGGTGTTTAAATCAAGTGTCATATATTCCTACAGGATGTAGTATTGGTCAAAACTAGAAGAAAAGATCCTATAATTATGTGTCTAGAAACCAGTTCCTTTTGAGATACGGGCCGTTTCACTTGAGGCGAGTAATGTGTAGGATTTGGTGCGGTAAGGAGGATCCACAAGAGATGGCACAGTAAATTGCCACAACACGCATGTGTTGACAGGTGCAAATCCTCGAGCAGTCATGGACCTGAGACACCAAGATCGCTTCATCATCAGTGTATGGGCAGGAATTGTCGGTGGCAGACTCGTAGGAGCACAAACTTCACCAAAAACATTAACAAATGCCGAGCGGTTCTAGGCGCTACAGGCTGGAACCGCCCGACCGATACGGTCGCAGGTTCGAATCCTGCCTCGGGCATGGATGTGTGTGATGTCCTTAGGTTATTTAGGTTTAAGTAGTTCTAAGTTCTAGGGGACTGATGACCTCAGAAGTTAAGTCCCATAGTGCTCAGAGCCATTTTTTGAACGATTTCTGGAAGATGAATTACCAGCGGTACTAGAGAACGTTACCTCTCCAGAAGGATAGCAACTGTGGTTTATGCATGACGGACACCACCCTATTGTCTACGCACTGTGTGCCAGTGTCTCATCGCGGATTTTCATGGGCGAGGGATTAGTCGAGGAGAACCAGTAAAATGGCCTGTCCGTTCATCGGACCTGACTCTGTTCCATTTATGGCTGTTGAGACCTTTAAAGGTGTTGATATATTACCAACTCGTCGGCAATATGCAAACTTTACAGGAGCGTGTGAACATCGCAAGTGACGCAATCCAAGTGGGGCCAGGTGTATTTGAAAGAGTGAGCGATTCACTGCGAAGAAGGGCTGAAGGACTTGCCGGTATACGTGATAACTTGTAGTGTCTACTTCTATGCAACAGAAAGATGGGAATGACAGGACAGATTGGAGCATATCTCAGCAGGTGTTGGTTTCCGGAATGTAGTTATCAGAATTTTTTTTCTAGTTTTGACCAAAACTATTTCGTGTAGGAATATCTCAGACAATTTTTAAGCACTCTGTGTATTCCAGTATTGTAATGTGGCTGTAAATATTGGATGATGAGTAAACGAACAAAAGGCCAGAATCTAAGAGCGGAAACAACGAAATGTTCCTGTAAAATGAAAAAAAAAAACTACGAGAAAATTATGATGGACGACAAAATAGAAAACAAGATTACGACGAACAGGATTCCAGAATGCAGTTGGACTGTTCCGAACAGGCACAATAAATGTCGACTATTCAACCGCGACGGTTAATGGAGGATGTAAGGCCAATAAAGAAAGACGTGGGAAAAAATACAAGATGGGCAAAATAAAATTAGCTCAGAAAATATTTCATGCACTTTAAGAGAGGCAACCCAACATACATCATCTGTCCCGGTTTGCAAATGATGTATGTTGGGTTGTCTGTCTTAAGGAGGATGAAATATTTTCTGAGCTAATTTTATTTTGCTCATCCTGTGGAAGAGAAACTGCAGAGGAGCGGACTGTCGGTGAGAGAGCCAGCAACTGCGACTGCAGACAGGATGGGGTGCAGTTCCCTAGTATCCTCTCCATCGCGAGGCAGATGACGACCACATTAAGTAAGGTAACGGAAAATATGTGACAAATTTCATTACTTTTCAGTAGCATCGAATTCCGAAACCTTCAAGACTGGAAATTTGTGGTAAGGTCTTATGGGACCAAACCGCTGAGGTCATCGGTTCCTAAGCTTACACACTATTTAATCTAACTTACGCTAAGGACGACACATACACTCATGCCCGAGGGAGGACTCGAACCATCGATGGGGAGGGGGGGGGGGGGGGAGCCACGCTGACCGTGGTGACAAGAGCCTGAGACCGCACGTCTATCTCGCGCGGCCTCAATAATCTTCTTTGCATTTCCGATTATCCAAATTCCTCTTCTATACTGTTTCGTACTCCAGACGTACACTTTCAAGACTTCCTTGTTAATTCACGTATTAATATCCGACACTAGTAGAGTTTTTCACTAAAGAAACTTTTCTTCTCCTGTGCCAATCTAGTTTTAATAGCTTTATTGCTTCGATCATGCTGTGTAATCTTACCCAGTAGATAGAATATTGGTTTATTACCTCTACTGGTAAGTAGATTCAGACTTTTGAGGTCTTTATACGATTCCGTAACTGAGCGGTAAGAGTGTCTGACTTCCATTTGCAAGGCCAGGGTTCAGTTCCCGGTACTCCCGGAGATAAATGGGAAGGCAGGGAGAATGGAATGAGATGTATTATGCTCGTGATACCAACTGAAGAACTACCTGAAACAGAAGTAATGGCTCCAAGATACGCAAACTGTTTGGAGAACGGTGTACTGACCGCAAGTCCCTCCATACTGCAGCCGAGTGACGACATTGCTCATCCAAGTGACAAGGCGAATGGTCAGCATGACATGCTCTTCAGGAGTAAGAAAAACCTCTAATAAAGTGTGCCCACATGAAACCTCCCTTAATTCCAATGCAATTAAGGAAAGCCATGAGGTAAAGATACTTCAGGTTGGCGGCATCATTTAAAGAAAATCAAAAAGGTATGTGTAGATTTTTTTAATCGACTCTTTTTTTTCAGATGTTAAATAAATACATGAAATGACTACATATCGAGAAATTAGTGGTGGGGTAAATCAACTGCTGACCGCGCAATTTCCGACGTTAGTTTCTAGAGGAATCAGCAGACGTTAAAACGACTAAGGCTTGGCACGACAAGTTTCTAGCTACTGGAAGTGTAAACAGACAATCACGTTGTGACAGAAAACGCACATATGATAAAACGGTAGAGGAGACCAGAGAGACCATCGAAAGAAGCCTATCAAAGTCAGTTCTCCGAGCATCACGAGAGCTAAACATCCCTCGCTTAGCAGTTCACAAGGCGATACAGAAACGACCTCGGATTCACACCTACAATGTTCATACTGTGCGAGCACTGAAGAGAAACGACTTGCAGCTCTGCCACAAATTTTCTATTCAGGAGTTGGACCAAACTATCTAGGAAAAGTAGTTTTCTCTGAAGAAGCAATCCTTCACATATGCTGAAAGGTTAACCGGCACAACTTTTGCGTCTGGGGTTTAGGAAACCCCCACTGTTTGCAGGAATATGCCAGAGACAACGAAAAGATGAATGTGTGATGTGCGCTGATGTAAATCCACATAGCTGGACCGTCTTTCCTTATCGAACTAACTGTAACAGAAACCATTGTATTGGACATGTTTGAGCAATTTGAGATCCCTCAGGACCTTCCAGCAGCATGGTGCGCCACCACACTGGAGTTTTCATCTTTATGACTTTCTGGAACTAGTATTCCCGCAGCGATGCAGCGTAATGCACCAATCAAGTGGCCACCGCAATACCCGGACATACCGCTCTGGATTGATTCCTGTGGCCGTATGTGAAAGACAGTGTCTATGCTTCGCTTGTATGAGACCTTAACGTTTTCGGCAATGTCCTTGTATGCACCCGGGCTAACAAACAGTTCATTTTAAACAATTTACGGGTTACGATTGGAGTTCATGTCGCTTGTATGAGACCTTAACGTTTTCGGCAATGTCCTTGTACGCACCCGGGCTAACAAACAGTTCATTTTAAACAATTTACGGGTTACGATTGGAGTTCATTTACGGGTTACGATTGGAGTTCATGTCGCTTGTATGAGACCTTAACGTTTTCGGCAATGTCCTTGTACGCACCCGGGCTAACAAACAGTTCATTTTAAACAATTTCCGGGTTACGATTGGAGTTCATGTAGAGATGTATTAATTCCAATGGTAGGAGAGAAATTGTCCTAGTGGGAGATTTCAACACAGGAAAGAAAGTATTTGACTGCGAGAGCAGAGGGAAGGGACATCATTCTGTGGCTCCAGGACAAGGACTTCGATCATGAACGTCACTTCCGCTAACTCTGGACGTCCAGCTCTGGCCGCGCCTTCCGTGGTGTCGACTCCGCCGATGGGAGATGCTGCCGCCGACTCCAGGGTGCATTCAGCCACACCGCTAGCAAACAGCCCGAACAACGACCGGTAAATGACCCGCAATGACCACCAATGTCCGTCTGCCAGTTCTGTTCGATTCTTAGCAACCACGATTAGAAACACTGGCAACAACCCTAAGCGATTTTTATTGCCAATATGCACATTACTTTTTATCTCACTGGTGACAGTGGGAAGAGGTCAAGTGTTTTGTACTGGAAATTTATTAAGTATTTGTAACCTTAGTCCAAAACACTTTGATTTGCCAAAATGAAATATGTTTGTGATAACCTACAACAGACATTTCATAAATAATACACACTAACTTTTTTACGTGCATGTTCACTTTTTAATATCTCTTCACAGTCCTTCAATATAGTCCCCTGCTTCTCCATGACTGATTCCTAACGCCTCGGATGCTCTGTTATTCCATCCGGGATACCACTTCCGTTCATCTGTCAAATGGTTCGATAACGGTGGTAGAAAGCTCTTCCAGAGAAAGGTAACGACCTCGACGCATGGGTTTTATCAACTGCAGGAACAAATCGAAGTCTATGTGAAGATGGTATCTGTTCTTTCGGACATGTCCGAAAGAACAGATACCGTCGGTGACCATGCAGCACTCTTAGAATGAAATTGTAATTAAATCAAGACCATAACCTGTCGACAGGCGTTGATATACATCAAAGGGGACAGTTGAAAATGTGTGCCCCGACCGGGACTCGAAACCGGGATCTCCTGCTTACATGGCAGACACTCTATCCATCTGAGCCACCGAGGGCACAGAGGAGAGTGCGACTGCAGGTATTCATCCCTTGCACGCTCCCCGTGAGACCCACATTCCCAACTTAATGTCCACACACTACATTCGTAGTGCTCCTGCACATTACACTCATTACTCGCAGCAGACAATCTACCGAGTCCCGTAAGAATTCGGGCAATGCGTGTACATCCAGCACAGAAGAAGAAGGTCAATGGCCTGTTAGCCTTAATTATATGAAGATGGTATCTGTTCTTTCGGCCATGTGCTGGATGTACAAGCATTGCCCGAACTCTTACGGGACTCGGTAGATTGTCTGCTGCGAGTAATGAGTGTAATGTGCAGGGGCACTACGAATGTGGTGTGTGGACATTAAGTTGGGAATGTGGGTCTCACGGGGAGCGTGCAAGGGATAAATACCTGCAGTCGCACTATCCTCTGTGCCCTCGGTGACTCAGATGGATAGAGCGTCTGCCATGTGAACAGGAGATCCCGCGTTCGAGTCCAGGTCGGGGCACACATTTTCAACTGTTCCTGTTCATGTATATCAACACCTGTCAACAGCTTAGGGTCTCGATTTAATTATCATTTCAAGTCGAAGTCTGGTGAACTCATGTCCGTGCTGTAGGGAGGATGCACCAACATTTCCCATCTGTATTCGCGCAGTGTTTAGGCCACAACTTTGCCAACATGCGGGCGAGTATTGCTGTGGAGAATAAGTGGTCCAGCCTCGAGCAGCTGAGGTCGGATTATGTGCATGTTTCTGCGCAGGTTTTGCATGAAATTACGATAAGACTCTGCTGTGACACTTGTTCCAAATGATCATAAGCAAAAGTCATCATTTGCTTAAGCTTTGATTGAGCATGTCGATTTTTTTTTACCATGGAGGGTCTGAAGTTCTCCACTCATTGACTGTGATTTCAACTCCAGTTTGAAGTCTCTAATCCACGTTTCATCAATAGTGACAATTCGACACATAGAATCCTTGACCTTCACGGTCGAATCGTGTTTTGAGCGAGGTTGCAATGTCCGGGCGTTTCAGTTTCTCTTCAGCGGTCAAACAGTGTGGGACCCATCTCGCAGAAATTTTTCGCTTTTTCAGATCATTTGTCAGAATACGGAATACTGATGTTGGGGGAATTCCCTTGGTTTCAGAGAGTTTCTCACAAGTCGTACTGTGATCTTTTTCAAGTGAATCTGACACATGTTTCACACTTTGTTCATCTGTTGACGGTTTTGGCCTTCCGGGTCTTGGATTATCATCTGTGCTCATACGGCCACCACGAAAGCGATTAACCCAACGTGAAACTGTTCTACGGTCCAATGTAAAATCACCACAAACTTCACTCAATGCACTGTGGATTTCTGTCTGGTCTTTACCGCCTAAAGTTTCGATCTTTATGTAAGACCTCTGGTCTTCAGCAGTCACAGTACCTGAGACACCTGCTGCGTTCACTTCTACCTCTCGGAAATTCTATGTTAGAGTACACAGCGAAAGAAACAAAAACACGTGCTTCTTCCTCAAGCTCCCAAACACGTCTGACGTATTTTCATTGCTGTTGCATCAAACAATCCACAGTACCAACCTGTGGATTACTTATGAAATGTTCATCGTAGTTACGTTCTTATGGTGGTCGTGTGGTTGTAAATGATTGCGGGTTGTAAATGATGGCGGAAACTGTTGCCTGCGTATAGCTGATCATAATAGTATGGCGTGGCTCAACGGTCGACTGCAGATCTTAACTTGGCACCACTTCGGCGAGATGCGAGTCGCGAATCTGCCCCAGTTATGGAGCCACTGAAAGCCAGCCTGTAGTTTTCCATGGGATCCGAACCACGTGTCGTTTCTGGGGACCCTATAGCCCCATAGTTCCCAGCTTATTGCTGGACTGAAAATTTCCGTGGTCCGACCGTGATTCGACCCCGCGACCTCTCGCTTACCAGGCACACGCTTTACTGCTAGACCAACAGGCCCGACATCATTTACGTTTAATTCCTTTCGAATAACATGTACAGGGACTCTGCATGACTTTCCTACCCTTCTGACGGATCATCACCAACTGTACCCACATGTTGCAGAGAAGTTTTGTATTTAAGGAATTCAGATTTTAATGCCCCGTTGTCTATGACGTCATTAGAGATGGCGCACAAGTTCGAAGGGGTAAGGATGGAGAAAGAAATCGGGCGTATCCTTTCCAAAGAAACCATTCCAGCATTTGGTGTAAGCGATTTCAGGTAATCATAGCAAATCTAGGCGTCCGGCTGGAGGTTTGAACCACTGTACTCCCAAATGAGAGTTCATTGTCTTACTTTCCAAACATTTAATCTTTTGAGATGGTAATCTTGTCAAGATACTGGTGTTCTCTTATTTTATCGTTGTGTCTTGGATCTTTCTTCCATTGATTATCTTTCAACATTTCAATGTATCTAGCAATACCTTCCATGATGCCATTCATTTTCGTTCCTCTTCTGATCTTCGCATGGTCGTGTGGTACTCCTAGAGGGAAACAAAGTCCTAATCTCTATATTTTTCTTCAAGCTACTTATAGTTTCATCACTGAATGTCTATTTAGGGGTGTGGATTTGTGTCCGGTAATTTAGACATAGCTACTCTTCACACTTTCATTACCCGTCTTGTCCATAATCTGTCTTATTGTTTATCTTAAAGAGAGTTGACCATCATCCAGTTCTCCAGCAGTAATCGTGCAGATCCATCCAAGAACATGTTCATCCACACGAAACATAACTGAAACGTAATAACGTCACACGAAACGCACTTCATCATAAGTACGTTTTTATAAGATTTTATCATTCTAAATTATCTTTCATTGAATATTAATGACATGTTTTAACTGATTTTAATTTTAACAGTTCTAAAATTTAGTCCGCAAAAACTAATGGTTTTTTGATAGGCTGTGAATGGCAGGTCCAAGAAATTACTGAATTCTGCAAGCCGAACTGACTTAATCATTACTGGGTAGAGGACCATTTTAATTATTCTCTTTCCTTATGTCTGTGGTAGAGATCGATGTATTTAAAATAAACGTTGGCATGTGACCAAAGGTAGCTTTTCCTGGTATCTAGCGAGCGGAGTCAATTTTTAGTTGGGGCGTTTAAAACTGTGAACATCAGCGATCTTATAAAATGAATCACGTCTCCGGCCATCCTGATTTAGATTTTCCGTGATTTCCCTAAATCGCTTCAGGCAAATGCCGGGATAGTTCCTTTGAAAGGGCACGGCCGATTTCCTTCCCCATCCTTCCCTCACCCGAGCTTGCGCTCCGTCTCTAATGACCTCGTTGTCGACGGGACGTTAAACACTAATCTCCTCCTCCTCCATTTTTTTTAATAAATGGAAGAGGTAAAGCTGTCAAACCAAGCGTCGCAAATGGGAAACTAAAGCACTAAGATTCTAGAATTAAACTATCACACACCAACGGAGTGTGCGTTGATTTGAAAGGCGAAGGTTTCAGGTTCGATTCCTTGCCTGGCACCTCGTTTTGATCTACCAGGATGCTTAAAGAACGAAGATATGTGATCATTAAGAAATACCCTAGCTTACCATAACCATGCTGGGTGAATAGTTCCGCTCTCATACCTACATGAAGAATTACTCATGTTATTCTAATGGTAAAGTACAGCAACAAAGGCTCGTGTTCTCATAATAGGTTACAGTCTCAGGACATTTTACAAGGATTAAAACATCGAAAAACAGCATTCTATCGCTGGAGAAGGCAACAATCTTGTTTTATTATTTAATGGACTATACAGTCTGTGCTACACTTTATGTAACTGTTACAACTGATTTCAACCGAAGTGGACCATCCTCATATTTTAAACTACAGTAAAGGAGTGTTGCTAACACCAGTGTCAGCTGGTGTGCGTCGCTACCATTTGTTGTAACAGGTACTAATAGTCACATAAAACGTGATCCTGGCTGTTTTGTTCATAAAATTATAATATCAGTTGCTAAAGCGAATCAGAATTTCTTGGTAAGACGTATGCTGACTGCGTATATGTCATATGTGTCACCCTGACCAGTTCCGATGAAATAGTGCTAGGTCAAGAGAATATAATTTCATTTCCATCTTCACTGGCATCTAAGAAAGTCCTGCCGGCATGTTTGGTATATACGTTTCCATATACATGTGGTAAGATCATTGAAATTACAAAGAGAAGCGTTAATGTCTGAAGGAATACAAAAGTGTTTGTCGACTGAGGAAAGCGAAAATCAGCTGCAGCCCAGCATGTTTTCAGTCAGGTACTCATGAAGAGAATTTTCATAACCCAAAATTTTATCTATGATGACGTAATGTTATTCATGGCTATAAACAGAAGACATACATGAAGAAGAAATATAAAAACGTAGGTCAATTTTAACAGAGAAGAACAAGCCATGGAACTTAATGGTATATGGACAGTAGCTCTACAGAACTGAAAGACAGTTTTTGTTTGACAGACGATAGTTGAGTTTTATCTCTGACAAGGATTATCTCTACTAAAGACGAGTAAAGTTCTGCCACGCGTTCTCTCCGCGGTATTTGTATCGCCCTCCGATGTCAGAGCTGACAGTTGGGAAGACTGAGTGCAATCAGGAGCAGCTCTGAAGATGTTCAAAATGGTTCAAATGGCTCTAAGCACTATGGGACTTAACATCGAAGGTCATCAGTTCCCTAGACTTAGAACTACTTAACCTAACTGACCTAAGGACATCACACACAGCCATGCCCGAGGCAGGATTGGAACCTGCGACCGTAGCAGCAGCACAGTTCCGGACTTAAGCGCCTAGAACCGCTCGACCACAGCAGCCGGCTGAAGATGTTCAGCACAGCTCTAGACGAAGCGTCAGGACCAAAAAAGTTTAACGAGACATGAACGAACAACCCGGATGATTCACCAGCAAATAAGAAAGTGGCCATGAAAAGCTTCATTGTATGAGTCTTTCGAACAACCCGGATGATTCACCAGCAAATAAGAAAGTGGCCATGAAAAGCTTCATTGTATGAGTCTTAAATGAAGCTGTGATCCTTTGCTGATATCGTAATGTCATTGTTGTTGTTGTTGTGGTATTCAGTCCTGGGACTGGTTTGATGCAGCTCTCCATGCTACTCTATCCTGTGCAAGCCTCTTCATCTCCCAGTACCTACTGCAAACTACATCCTTCTGAATCTGCTTAGTGCCCGCATCTCGTGGTCGTGCGGTAGCGTTCTCGCTTCCCACGCCCGGGTTCCCGCGTTCGATTCCCGGCGGGTCAGGGATTTTCTCTGCCTCGTGATGGCTGGGTGTTGTGTGCTGTCCTTAGGTTAGTTAGGTTTAAGTAGTTCTAAGTTCTAGGGGACTTATGACCATAGCAGTTGAGTCCCATAGTGCTCAGAGCCATTTGAACCAATCTGCTTAGTGTATTCATCTCTTGGTCTCCCTCTACGGTTTTTACCCTCCATGCTGCCCTCCAGTACTAAATTGGTGATCCCTTGATGCCTCAGAACATGTCCTACCAACCGATCGCTTCTTCTAGTCAAGTTGTGCTACAAACTCCTCTTCTCCCCAATTCTATTCAATACCTCCTCATTAGTTATGTGATCTACCAATCTAATCTTCAGCATTCTTCTGTAGCACCACATTTCGAAAGCTTCTATTCTCTTCTTGTCTAAACTATTTATCGTCCATGTTTCACTTCCATACATGGCTACACTCGATACAAATACTTTCAGAAACGACTTCCTGACACTTAAATCAATACTCGATGTTAACAAATTTCTCTTCTTCAGAAACGCTTTCCTTGCCATTGCCAGTCTACATTTTATATCCTCTCTACTTCGACCATCATCAGTTATTGTGCTCCCCAAATAGCAAAACACCTTTACTACTTTAAGTGTCTCAAAAAATGGCTCTGAGCACTATGGGACTCAACTGCTGAGGTCATTAGTCCCCTAGAACTTAGAACTAATTAAACCTAACTAACCTAAGGACATCACAAACATCCATGCCCGAGGCAGGATTCGAACCTGCGACCGTAGCGGTCTTGCGGTTCCAGACTGCAGCGCCTTTAACCGCACGGCCACTTCGGCCGGCCTAAGTGTCTCATTTCCTAATCTAATTCCCGCAGCATCACCCGACTTAATTCGACTACATTTCATTATCCTCGTTTTGCTCTTGTTGATGTTCATCTTATACCCTCCTTTCAAGACACTGTCCATTCCGTTCAACAGCTCATCCAAGTCCTTTGCTGTCTCTGACAGAATTACAATGTCATCGGCGAACCTCAAAGCTTTTATTTTTCTCGATGGATTTTAATACCTACTCCGAACTTTTCTTTCGTTTCCTTTACTGCTTGCTCAATATACAGATTGAATAGCATCGGGGAGAAGCTACAACCCTGTCTCACTCCCTTCCCAACCACTGCTTCCCTTTCATGTCCCTCAACTCTTATAACTGCCATCTGGTTTCTGTACAAATTGTAAATAGTCTTTCGCTCCCTGTATTTTACCCCTGCCACCTTCAGAATTTGAAAGAGAGTATTCCAGTCAACATTGTCAAAAGCTTTCTCTAAGTCTACAAATACTAGAAACATAGGTTTGCCTTTCCTTAATCTATTTTCTAAGATAAGTCGTAGGGTCAGTATTGCCTCAAGTGTTCCAACATTTCTACGGAATCCAAACTGATCTTCCCCGAGGTCGGCTTCTACCAGTTTTTCCATTTGTCTGTAAAGAATTCGCGTTAGTATTTTGCAGCCGTGACTTATTAAACTGATAGTTCGGTAATTTTTACATCTGTCAACACCTGTCTTCTTTGGGATTGGAATTATTATATTCTTCTTGAAGTCTGAGGGAATTTCACCTGTCTCATACATCTTGCTCACCAGATGGTAGAGTTTTGTCAGGACTGGCTCTCCCAAGGCTGTCAGTAGTTCTAACGGAATGTTGTCTACTCCCGGGGCCTTGTTTCGACCCAGGTCTTTCAGTGCTCTGTCAAACTCTTCACGCAGTATCATATCTCCCATTTCGTCTTCATCTACCTCCTCTTCCATTTCCATGTCATTGTATCCAAAGCAATAAACGAAAAACTATATAACTATTTTATCGGAGGGATGTCAGTACCATGCAACACACATCATAACTGAAACAGTTCCTCTTATTCTAAACGCTAGGCTATAGGAAGGTCCAGTCAGTTTCATTGTTGGGTGTCAATATCTTCTGCCGCGAATCCTGCTAATAAATTTACATTGGCAACTGTATCAGAAATGGAAATAATTTTAATTCAGCAACAGAGAGCCCTCTAACGTGGATAAGGAGTTTCTGACCAGATACTACATAGTTGGACTGAAGGTACTTGGGACTACCCTTCGGGGGCAGTATGGAAGACATTCCGTTATCCGTTTCAGAAATACCAAGCAGCACCAAACCTGGACAAGTTACAGATATTAGAGCAATATATTTCACGTACTGAAGTTTCCAACGGGTAGTGGTCTCTTCATTTTCTACTGCAGTGCGGTATCAATAATTACAATTTATCATTTTTACACGCAAAAATTTCAGATAAATTATTAGAAATTTTTGTTTTGACTAATGGTAACTGAAGAAAATTTCGCAAGCCAAGAGAGCTAAAAAAGTGTTGTATTGGATAACCAGTCTTGACAGAGGTACGCCGTTATCATCAGTTCTTATGCCTTAATGTATTAGCCGGCCGGAGTGGCCGAGTGGTTCTAGGCGCTACATTCTGGAACTGCGCGACCGCTACGGGCGCAGGTTTGAATCCTGCCTCGGGCATGGATGTGTGTGATGTCCTTAGGTTAGTTAGGTTTAAGTAGTTCTAAGTTCTAGGGGACTGATGACCTCAGAAGTTAAGTCCCATAGTGCTCAGAGCCATTTGAACCTTAATGTATTACAACATATTGTCCGGCACTGTTGTAAGTCTTTTCACATTGCATATAGGCTTCCCTCTTCGACAAATACCAAACATCGTAATGTCAAATGTAATATTACTGTTTACGAACGTAAATATGACTGTATTGCCCCGATAAAAAGTATTCATGTTCACAGTAGCTGACCCAATGCAGTCATGTTTATGTTTGTACACAATACCTTTACATGTGCCGATTTGTAGTGCGGATGTGACACGGCTTGCAACTCTGATGGACAATATGTTGTAATATTTTAAAGCATAAGATCTGATGATGACGGCGTAGTTCTGTCGAAAACCGGTCATCCAATAAAGTGCTTTTTTAGCGATCTTGGCTTTTGAACTTCCGTTAGTCACACTATACTGAAAATTTATTTCACATTGACAATGTGAGGAACATATAATTTAAGTAACGACTGCATAAATAAAGATTACGCGTGTGACTCTATCAAATACAAGATCCGCTAATAAACTTTTTATTTAATGTTTCTAATCACGACATAAAATTAAATTTTTGTTTCATTTTATAAAATTAATTTCTATAAATCCGAGTTATTATAATAAGTATATCAGAAGAAACCTAAATCGAAAATTATTATTATTTATCAACTCAGAAAAATCGTAACTTCGATTTTTTTGGTATCGAACTATTTTGGCACGAGTGTTACCACTGGTGTATCACGGCAAGCGGTGTATTAAGTTGTGGCTGAGCAAGTAGTGTGCAAAGATGTGCTAGAAATCAGTTATGCAATTTATGATGGAGTTCGGTTGTTTGACCAACGAGTTAAGCGTAAATGGAAGTATTATTCGAAAACTGACGTTGAAATTAATTCAAAAGTCAATAGTTTCACATATTGCATGCAAAATCCAAAGAATCCAAGCATCTAACGGGATGACTACAACCAACAATCGTCGATATCATTGATCCGAAAAGGTAAGTAAAATGTATGTTTCTCTTTCTGTTAGTGAATAATTATAAATGCACTGCA
The DNA here is from genome assembly GCF_023898315.1 of Schistocerca nitens. Classification (NCBI taxonomy): domain Eukaryota; kingdom Metazoa; phylum Arthropoda; class Insecta; order Orthoptera; family Acrididae; genus Schistocerca; species Schistocerca nitens. The sequence continues at coordinate 978,071,743 of NC_064615.1, read as the reverse complement.
ACAAAAACTTTTTTTTGGAGTAAATTGCAATTATAGTGATTAGTGCGTTGTCTAGTCGAGAATAAAGATAGCAGGAACGTTACAGTATGAAACGCGAAAGGACATAAAACTGTATGGTTATCTGACTTCGTCATTCAGTGCAGGAAGCGATCTGTAGTTTCGTACTGCAGTCTTTTTCGGAAAATCAATATATTGGCCAAGATTGTTATGTTAATACAGTTAATGGATTATTAGTTTCGGCAATATATATATATATATATATATATATATATATATATATATATATATATATATATATACCGGGTGATCAAAAAGTCAGTATAAATTTGAAAACTCAATAAATCACGGAATAATGTAGATAAAGAGGTACAAATTGACACACATACTTGGAATGACATGGGGTTTCATTAGAACCAAAAAAATACAAACGTTCAAAAAATGTCCGACAGATGGCGCTTCATCTGATCAGAATAGCAGTAATTAGCATAACAAAGTAAGACAAAGCAATGATGATGTTCTTTACAGGAAATGCTCAATATGTCCACCATCATTCCTCAACAATAGCTGTAGTCGAGGAATAATGTTGTGAACAGCACTGTAAAGCATGTCCGGAGTTATGGTGAGGCATTGGCGTCGAATGTTGTCTTTCAGCACCCCTAGAGATGTCGGTCGATCACGATACACTTGCGACTTCAGGTAACCCCAAAGTCAATAATCGCACGGACTGAGGTCTGGGGACCTGGGAGGCCAAGCATGACGAAAGTTGCGGCTGAGCACACGAACATCACCAAACTACATGCGCAAGAGATCTTTCACGCGTCTAGCAATAAGGGGTGTTTTTTTTTTTTGTTCTAATAAAACCCCACGCCATTCCAAGCATGTGTGTCAATTTTTACCTCTCTATCTACATTATTCCGTGGTTTATTAAGTTTTCAAATTTATACTTTTTGATCACCCAGTATATATATATATATATATATATATATATATATATATATATGTGTGTGTGTGTGTGTGTGTGTGTGTGTGTGTGTGTGTGTGTGTGTGTCAGGGGTGAGGTGCAGGGCATAGACAACAGCTCAGTGACAAAATTTACATACTCATAAAACCGGGCAGTGGTACCTACATCATACAATGCTTACACCATTCTGTCACATGAGGACTATTCAGTACAACGTAAAATAGTCCTCATGTGACAGAATGGTGTAAGCATTGTATGATGTAGCTACTACTGATCGGTTTTATGAGTAAGCAATTTTTGTCCTTGAGCTGTTGTGTATACCCTACTTCATTTCTGATATGATTGTAAGCCAGTAATTTCGATGTATATTCATTTTATAGATGTGAGGATGGAAATACATATTGCCAACACTAGTAATGCAGTGCCTGTATTAGCATAGCGATCTTGACAAATAAATTGGTTTCCAAAAGCAAATTACAGTACATACAACTTTGCCGGTACACCACACCGTGGTTTTCAGAGTGGAAACATAGATCGTGGCAGAAGTGGTAATACACCAGAACGTCATCACTTGAAACTCGTCACCGTGTTTTTGTGGACTCACCTGATGCGTGCTGGAGGCCATGTGTGGAGCGGCCGGAGAACTGCGGAGGCCGGGGCGCAGCCCGCCCCGCTATATAGCGTGCGCTAACCTTGGAGGAGGCGGAGAAAGCCACTTGCAAAACGGCGTCCGCACTGCCGGGGCAGCGCGCTGTTCCCACGTGGTCCCCACGCGTCGCGCGACGTACAGCGGCCCGCTGGCTCGGCCGCCACACCTGGCGCAAGCCGCTTCGCCTCCCAGATTAATCTGCTCCCACGACCAACTCCGCCGGTGTGCCGCGTTACAAAACACCACAGACGCCCACTAAACACCGGGCTCGCCATGGCGGCTCACTGTGCTGCCCAGTGATCTCCGTACTACACAGATGAACTCTCTGAAAAGCTTCTTCTCGCATGTCGTCTAAAGAGTTCCCGTAGCATCTGGCTAAGACGCCTATACGGCCGTAACCAGCCGCCCTCCCACGGAACGAGGCAGCTACGTTGACGTGGACGCGACATCCGAGAGACAGCCCCGTCGGCACACGGGATGAACTGCTTAACGTGATGTGCGTCCTCAGCGCTCTTCAGCGGCAGTTGTCGGCGTTATTTGATTCGCAAGCACACAGTTTCTTTACGAAAATGTGCGCGCTTGATGTACCTGCGTTAACTTTGTTAGCGATTGTCGAACAAGACGGAGTAAACGGCGAAGAAGATTCTGGACTCTTCGATAGCTCGAACAGCGAACTGCTGGTCGAGGAGCATTACATAATGCTGTACAACCATCTGGGATACATACTAGTGGAAGTTATTCGACAACGCAATAGCATTTTCATTCCATTTTCGGTTTTGACTTGTAGTTAAGGTATAGTGTCTAATTTCATTTTGTGCACACACAATGTCCATATTGTCGATGTTGCATTAACTACCAACACTCTGAAATAACTTACTTCATCACATAGATTTCAAGATCGATATTCGTTTCGTAATTTCATTCGAATGGAAGCAGAGGTTCTTTCGAAGCTGCTCACCATCACTGCAAAAGATGTTTACCGTCAACATACAAACATGAACCAGTCCACAAACCCAGAGATATATAATATGCATTACAGAAAACTTCGAACACTTCCAATGTACAACTTGTGTTTACTTTCAGACACAGAATGGCAGTCACGTTTATATTTCTGGCCACTGTGGAAACATTCCAGTCGTTAGCCTGTGCAACAAGAACTGCCGCAAATACATTATTTATAATAAATAACACCGACCTTTTAGACAATATTTGTATTACATGATTAAGAAAGAAAAAGAATATTTTAGAAAAGAAATGGAAAAAAGATATTTGGACTGAAGTAGATGAGAACCTGCTATCTTTGTTTTCAGCACTTACACCTCAGACGAGGGATCCTGAATTGGCTGATGCTTTGAAACAAGTTGTATTCGTACCACGTACTCTATGAGAAAGAAAGCCCACCAAATACGATGTTTACTGCCATACAATATGGCGGCTCCTCTTTTCTGTTTGTGACGTAAAACGAGGTCACAGCTCACTGCGCGCTTTCCTCTTACAAGACAAAAATCTAACATACTAGATTCTTCATTTCAAACTCCGTCGTACAATGGAACGTGTAATTCCAGACTACAACGTCGCCAGCTTCTCATCCACGGGCGTTTTCAAGTCCCGTGAATGGAGGCTTTACCGCCGTGAGGTACAAGACACAAATCACGCTTCGTATTGCCCCGTATATGTGGAAAAATCTCCGCGTCATTCCGACCGACCGCTGCGCCATCTATCAGCCAATGACGTCACTTGTATTGAGCATGGACAGGCGTGTGGTCAGCACACCGCTCTACTGCGCTATGTCGATTTAGGAGACCTGGAGCTACTACCACACGGTCAAGTAGCTCCACCGTTTGCGTCACAAAGCACTCCTCTCACTGTGGAAAAATCCTTTGCAGTACCGGAAATCGAACCTGGGTCTTCCACATGACAGCCATGACCACTGACCACTCGGCTACTGAGGCGGACGGATGTGGGGAAGCGAGTGTGGATGTCTCTCAGTCATCATCATGTTTAAAAAAAAATGGTTCAAATGGCTCTGAGCACTATGGGACTTAACTACTGTGGTCATCAGTCCCCTAGAACTTAGAACTACTTAAACCTAAGGACATCACACACATCCATGCCCGAGGCAGGATTCGAACCTGCGACCGTAGCGGTCGCGCGGTTCCATACTGTAGCGCCTAGAACCGCTAGGCCACTCCGGCCGGCCCACCAAGTTTTAGACCCATAATTAACCTGTCTGTCCATCGTCGGCGGCGAGAGCGCACCAGTGGCGTCACAACCCATTCCGCGTTCACTTAAGAGGCGGTGAGAATTATTTTGCAGTAAATACGAGGGTTGTCCAGCAAGTAGGTTCCGATTGGTCGCGAAATGGAAACCACAGCGAAAATCTGGTGAAGCTTTGCACAGATGTGTTGGGCAGTGTCTCTAGTATGCCCATCGATCGTGTCGCATCGCTCTTTTCAGTTTTGAGTGAACAGTGAACACGTAAAGATGCAAAGGGAATAGCGTCTCCTGCCAAGTATGAGGGCCTGGTTAGAGATTTCGCCTGTGTGCTGCAGCCCACATAACACAACTGTCGAGCAGTTCCTTCTTCGTGCCAATTCTCGGCCGTACAATGCAGGGGCAATGAAGACGCTCCAGCAGCGATTCCGATGAGAAGTGTTTGATCACCCACAGTACAGTCCGTAAATGGCTCGTCCTGAGTCTCATCTCTGCTCACAAAAACCGCTGGCTGTGAAGACAAACTTTTTCCACGGACAACGAGCTGAAGACCAGTGCAGATAACCGGCCGAAAGCACAGGCGACTGCTTTCTGTGACGAGGATATTGGAAAGTTGATACAACACCCGACAAAACTCGAAGTTGGAGCGGCGACTATGTAGAGAAGTAAGTGGAAGGTGTACGTAACTGCTGCAAATAAAACGTTTCTGGTTTTCGCTGTGGTTTCCATTTCGCCTCCGATCGGAACTTACTTTCTGGACAACCCTCGAATAATCTGGTCAATGCAGAGAGCGTAACAAGAAAGAATGCTTTGCAAAGTTTCCTCAAAATTAAACATATTGGCTGATTCCTTGATGGCGTCACAAACTCTCAGGAATTGTAGAGAATGGTAAATGTATCAAAAAAGTCTAGTAAGCATGGGCACTAATATACATACTTTATGAGCTACGAGCACTTCTTTATGTTCGACACTGTGAAACAAATCGCTTCTATTGCAAACTCATTGGTTTCCATATTTTGAGAATTGGTATTATGGACCAAAAGAAGACAGAAATATCCCAATAAACATGGGCTCTAAAGTGCATGTTAGGTATTGCCAGCACTTGGTCCTTTTCGCTACTGCGAAACACATCACTTCTACTTGTCAAGTTCTTATAGCACTTAAGATAACCATCTTACAGTTCATGTTCGAGACACATTTTTTGCTGTTGTTTTTGTCTATACTACTGCCTCCCAAATTACGGAAAGCAAAGAGCATGCTGTATAAATTTGTTTCACTGCTTAAAAGATGAAGAAATGCTCATAGCTCTTGAGGTATGTATCTCAGATCCCATGTTTGTAGACTTTTGTGATAGATTTAGCCTTCTCCACCATCCCTGAAAATATGTAAGATCATGTCGGAATCACCTTGTATACTTTTGGAGATATTCGGGTTTTGTCGATGTGTTTATGGCTGCCCCTCTTTCAACTTGATCAAGTAAGTCTCACAACAAAGAGATTCTGGTCATACATAAAGCACACCAGTGGCAAGACGTAATCAATACCTTCACTGCGCGATAACAACGGTGAAGTCACTGATGACAGTGCCACTGAAGCAGAGTTATTAAACACGGTTTTCCGAAACTCCTTCACCAAATAAGACGAAGTAAATATTCCTGAATTCCAATCAAGAACAACTGCCAAGATGAGAAACATAGAACTAGATATCCTCGGTGTAGCAAAGCAGCTTAAATCACTTAATAAAGGCAAGGTCTCCGGTCCAGATTGTATACCAGTCAGGTTCCTCATAGAGTATGCTGATAATATAGCTCCATATTTAGCAAGTATATAGAACCACTCGCTCACAGACAGATACGTACCTAAAGACTGGAAATTGCTCAAGTCACACCAATACCCAAAAAGTGAAGTAGCAGTAATCCGCTTAATTACAGGCCTATATCACTAACGTCGATTTGAAGTAGCGTTTTGGAACATATGCTGTATTCGAACATTATGAAGTACCTCGAAGAAAACGATTTATTGACACAGAGTCTGCAGGCTTTCAGAAAATATCGTTCTTGTGAAACACAGCTAGCTCTTTATACTCATGAAGTAACAAGTGCTATCGACAGGGGATGTCAAATTGATTCCATGTTTTTAGATTTCCAGAAGGCTTTCGACACCGTTCCTCACAAGCGTCTTCTAACCAAACTGCGTGCCTACGGAGTATCGCCTCAATTATGCGACTGGATTCGTGATTTCCTGTCAGAAAGGTCACAGTTCGTAGTAATAGACGGAAAGTCATCGAGTAAAACAGAAGTAATATCCGCCGTTCCCCAAGGAAGTGTTATAGGCCCTCTATTGTTCCTAATCTATATTAACGACATAGGAGACAATCTGAGTAACCGTCTTAGATTGTTTGCAGATGATGTTGTCATTTACCGTCTTGTAAAGTCATCAGATGATCAAAACGACTTGCAAAATGATTTAGATAAGATATCTGTATGGTGCGAAAAGTGTCAGTTGACCCTGAATAAGGAAAAGTCTGAAGTTATTCACATGAGTACTAAAAGAAATCAGCTAAATTTCGATTACGCGATAAGTCATACAAATCTGAAGGCTGTAAATTCAACTAAATACTTAGGGACTACAAATACAAATAACCTAAATGGGAACGATCACATAGATAATATTGTGGGTAGAGCGAACCAAAGATTGCGATTCATTGGCAAAACACTTAGAAGGCGCAACAGGTCTACTAAAGAGACTGCTTACACCTGCTGTGCGATGTGGGGTCCGCATCAGGTGGGACTGACGGATGACATCGAAAAAGTGCAAAGAAGGGCAGATCGTTTTGTATGATCGCGAAATAGGGGAGATAGTGTTACTGACATGATACGTGAATTGGAGTGGCAATCATTAAAACAAAGGCGTTTTTCGTTGCGACGGGGTCTTCTCATGAAATTTCAATCCTCCTCCGATTGGGAAAACAGTTGGCACCCACCTACATAGGGAGAAATTATCATAACAATAAAATAAGAGAAATCAGGGCTAGCACAGAATAATTTAAGTGCTCGTTTTTCCCGCGTGCCGTTCGAGAGTGGAACGGTAGTGAGACAGCTTGAAGGTGGTTCATTGAACCCTCTGCCAGGCACTTCATTGAGAATAGCAGAGTAATCACGTGGATGTAGAAGTAGACATTAATGATTCCACTTAATTTTATAACACCTGTTTCGATTAAGTACCATCCTTTTAAGCCCCCTAGCATACACATTTTCATGTGTTGTACGTTAAAGAAAACCGCGGGAATGTATGACTTTGGGACAATTTCTCCAGCAGAAATGAAGCCATTAGGTGTTCTTTCAGAGCGCAGAGTCGACCAGGCCGCGTCTTTAACAAATTCCTGTCCCTTTGTTTTGAAGAATAGGGTGACACTTGTCGCTGGTCTTCACTCAGCAAAAGATCCATGAATGTTAAAAAAATTTTAAAGCCATAGCATAGACGCATATGAGAGTGCTATGAGTAATCTAGTTGGTTGGATGGAGCATATTTTGCTCGGGTTAAAAGCAGCCACTAGAGAGACGAAGGTGGATGTCGGGGTCCACCATCCGCTCTGCAAGATGAAAGCTACGCCCCTCGCCGGCCAGAAGTGAATCGTGGTAGCCGAAGAACGCTGTCACTGCACTAGTCTGCGCTCTGCCTCGAAAACCACGTTGTGTGTGAAGTTAGATTTTTCATCTAATCACTCGATTTCTGACTCTAAATTATATCGAGTAGCTGAAGTATTGCAAACATCATATACCGTATCTTGCCTAATGCCAACATAAACCACCGCGTTGCGAGTGGATTCTTTTCATTTTAAGGAACTTTAATTGTACACTACTGGTCATTAAAATTGCTACACCGCGAAGATGACGTGCTACAGACGCGAAATTTAACCGACAGGAAGAAGATGCTGTGATATGCAAATGATTAGCTTTTCAGAGCATTCACACAACGTTGGCGCCGGTTGCGACACCTACAACGTGCTGACATGAGGAAAATTTCCAACCGATTTCTCATACACAAACAGCAGTTGACCGGCGTTGCCTGGTGAAAAGTTGTTGTGATGCCTCGTGTAAGGAGGAGAAATGCGTACCATCACGTTTCCGACTTTGATAAAGATCCGATTGTAGCCCATCGCGATTGCGGTTTATCGTATAGCGACATTGCTGCTCGCGTTGATCGAGATCCAATGACTGTTATCAGAATATGGTACCGGTGGGTTCAGGAGGGTAATACGGAACGCCGTGCTGGATCCCAACGGTCTCGCATCACTAGCAATCGAGATGACAGGCATCTTATCCGCATGGCTGTAACGGATCGTGCAGCCACGTCTCGATCCCTGAGTCAACAGATGGGGACGTTTGCAAGACAACAACCATCTGCACGAACAGTTCGACGTCGTTTGCAGCAGCATGGACTATCAGCTCGGAGACCATGGCTGCGGTTACCCTTGACGCTGCATCACAGACAGGAGCGCCTGCGATGGTGTACTCAACGATGAACATGGGTGCACGAATGGCAAAACGTCATTTTTTCGGATGAATCCACGTTCTGTTTACAGCATCATGATGGTCGCATCCGTGTTCGGCGACATCGCGGTGATCGCACATTGGAAGCGTGTATTCGTCACCGCCATACTGGCGTGTCATCCGGCGTGATGGTATGTGGTGCCATTAGTTACACGTCTCGGTCACCTCTTATTCGCACTGACGGCACTTTGAACGGTGGACGTTACATTTCAGATGTGTTACGACCCTCGGCTCTACCCTTCATTCGATCACTGCGAAACCCTACATTTTAGCAGGATAATGCACGACCGCTTGTTGCAGGTTCTGTCCGGGCCTTTCTGGATACAGAAAATGTTCGACTGCTGCCCTGGCCAGCACATTCTCCAAATCTCTCACCAATTGAAAACGTCTGGTCAATGGTGGTCGAACAACTGGCTCGTCACAATACGCCAGTCACTACTCTTGATGAACTGTGGTATCGTGTTGAAGCTGCATGGGCAGCTGTACCCGTACACGCCATCCAAGCTCTGTTTGACTCAATGCTCAGGCGTATCAAGGCCGTTATTACGGCCAGAGGTGGTTGTTCTGGGTACTGATTTCTCAGGATCTATGCACCCAAATTGCGTGAAAATGTAACCACATGTCAGTTCTAGTATAACATATTTGTCCAATGAATACCCGTTTATCATCTGCATTTCTTCTTGGTGTAGCAATTTTAATGGCCAGTAGTGTACTTCGTGTCTGCAAGGCTCCTCTGACGAACTATTAAATGAATTCTATCGACGTAACTGGCAACCTCTTTCATCGTGTTATACGCAGCGGTGACAAAAACCATCGGATTGCGATATGCACATTTACAGATGGCGGTCGTATCCCGTATACAAGGTATACAAGAGCGGTGCATTGGCGGAGTGGTCATTTTTACTGACGTGATTCGTGTGAAAAGGTTTCCGATGTGGTTAAGACCGAACGAAGGGAATCAACAGATTTTTAACGCCGAGTAGTAGTTGGAGCTAGACGCTTGGGACATTCCATTTCGGAACTCGTTAGAGAATTCAGTATTCCGAGATCCACAGAAATAACCGCAGAAATCAATGTGGAACGTACGGTGAACGATCCCTTAGGACAGTGCTGCGACATTTGGCATTCTTTCTTTCTTTATTCGTGTCAGAGATACACTAAAATGAACAGATATACAATATATACAAAGAAAAATATATAGTATTCACCTAGAATTGGGCAACTTCGATAGCACTGGGTGCTGCAGACGTTAAGTCCTTCATGCTACAGCTGGTTGGGCATAAGTTACATTTGAAGAGATGGCGGGTTGTCTGCAATTCACCGCATTCGCACAGTGTTGTGTTGGCATTTGGCAGTTGGAAGTTCCATTTAAAGAGATTGTCCCTCGATCTTGCTACTTCGGTCCGCAGTCTGTTCAAGGACTTCCAGATGACCCACTTCTCCATGTGTTCAGCCAGCAGGGATTCTTGTGGTGTCATCCAGTTTGACTGGTGTTGGCATCTTTCTTTCCACTTCGTGAGTCGGGTAACCGCAGCTGATCCTTCTAAGGGCTGCGAGGTTGTTAGGAAACTCTTCCTCGACTTCAGTCTTGGCTTGGCAGGTTGATGTCCAAAGAGTGGCTGTGAGGTCACTGTATTTGATTTATGCCTCTCGATGTTAGCGGCGACCTCTCTTCTGATGTCACACGGAGCAATCCCAGCTAGACATTGAACTTTGTCCATGGGGGTGGCCTTAGGCAGCCTGTAACAATGCTACAGCTGTCATTTAAGTCTACATCAACCTGCTTTGCAAAAAAATATTCAAATGTGTGTGAAATCTTATGGGACTTAACTGCTAAGGTCATCAGTCCCTAAGCTTACACACTACTTAACCTAAATTATCCTAAGGACAAACACACACACCCATGCCAGAGGGAGGACTCGAACCTCCGCCGGGACCAGCTGCACAGTCCATGACTGCAGCGCCATCAGACCGCTCGGCTAATCCCGCGCGGCCCTGCTTTGCATGAAATGAATTGTACCACAATGGGCTAGGATACTCTTCCTCAGAATAGCATAAGGCAAGAGCTGTTGTTTTTAACGTTTTTGGATGTGCACCACAGTTCGATCCCGCCAGTTTCCGAAGAAGGCAGTTTCTGGAGGATACTTTCTACTTCAGCTTCAGACAATGTTCCTTGTAGGTCAGTGTACAGTCGAGAGTTAATATGCTATGGCAGCAGACAACCGACGCAAAAGCCTTTGCTAACAGCACGAGATCGTCTGCAGCGACTCTCCTGCACTCGTGACCATATCAGTTGGACCCTCGACAGCTAAAAAACCGCGGCCTGGTCAGATGAATGCCGATTTCAGTTGGTAAGAGATGGTGATCGGGACAGAGTGTGCTGCATATTCCACAAAGCCATGGACCGAACTTGTCAACAAGGTACTATGCTGTGATGGCTCCATAATGGTGTGTGCTGTGTTTACATGGACTGGGGTGGGTCCTCTGGTCCAGCTGAACCGATCACTGACTGGAAATGGTTATGTTCGGCTACTTGGAGATCATCTGAAGCCATTCAACGGTGGAATTTTTATGGATGACATTGCGCCATGTCACCAGGCCACAGTTGTTCACAGTTGGCTTGAAGGACATTCCGGACAATTCGAGCGAATTATCTGGCCACCCATATCTCCCGATAGGAATATCTTCGACCATTTATGGGATCTTAACGAGAGGTCAGTTCGTGCACAAAATCCTTCACCAAAAACACTTCCTTAATTATGGACGGCTATAAAGGCAGCATGACTCAATATTTCTGCGGAGACTTCCAGCTACTTGTTGAGTCCATGCCACGTTGAGTTGCTGTACTACGACGGGCAAAAGGAGGCCCAACATGATATTAGGAGGTACTGTATCTCATGACTTTTGATACCTCAGTGTAAAGCTACACTACTGGCCATTAAAATTGCTACACCAAGAAGAAATGCAGATGATAAACGGGTATTCACTGGACAAATATATTATACTAGAACTGACATGTGATTACATTTTCACGCAATTTGGGTGCATAGATCCAGAGAAATCAGTACCCAGAACAACCACCTCTGGCAGTAATAACGGCCTTGATACGCCTGGGCATTGGGTCAAACAGAGCTTGGATGGCGTGTATAGGTACAGCTGCCCATGCAGCTTCAACACAATAACACAGTTCATCAAGAGTAGTGACTGGCGTATTGTGACGAGCCAGTTGCTCGGCTACCATTGACCAGACGTTTTTCAGTTGGTGAGAGATCTGGAGAATGTGCTGGCCAGGGCAGCAGTCGAACATTTTCTGTATCCAGAAAGGCCCGTACAAGACCTGCAACATGCGGTCGCGCATTATCCTGCTGAAATGTAGGGTTTCGCAGTGATCGAATGAAGGGTAGAGCCACGGGTCGTAACACATCTGAAATGTAACGTCCACTGTTCATAGTGCCGTCAATACGAACAAGAGGTGACCGAGACATGTACCCAATGGCACCCCATACCATCACGCCGGGTGATACTCCAGTATGGCGATGACGAATACACGCTTCCAATGTGCGATCACCGCAATGTCGCCAAACACGGATGCGACCATCATGATGCTGGTAACAGAAAGTGGATTCATCCGAAAAAATGACGTTTTGCCATTCGTGCACCCATGTTCGTCGTTGAGTACACCATCAAATGGTTCAAATGGCTCTGAGCACTATGCGACTTAACTTCTGAGGTCATCAGTCGCCTAGAACTTAGAACTAATTAAACCTAACTAACCTAAGGACATCACACACATCCATGCCCGAGGCAGGATTCGAACCTGCGACCGTAGCGGTCACGCGGTGCCAGACTGAAGCGCCTTTAACCGCACGGCCACACCGGCCGGCTGTACACCATCGCAGGCGCTCCTGTCTGTGATGCAGCGTCAAGGGTAACCGCAGCCATGGTCTCCGAGCTGATAGTCCATTCTGCTGCAAACGTCGTCGAACTGTTCGTGCAGATGTTTGTTGTCGTGCAGACGTCCCCATCTGTTGACTGAGGAATCGAGACGTGGCTGCACGATCCGTTATAGCCATGCGGATAAGATGCCTGTCATCTCGACTGGTAGTGATAAGAGGCCGTTGGGATCCGGCATGGCGTTCCGTATTACCCTCCTGAACCCATCTACTCCATATTCTGCTAACAGTCATTGGATCTCGACCAACGCGAGCAGCAATGTCGCGATACGATAAACTGCAATCGCGCTGCTTCCAGTAGTTTTTAGGTGATAGTACCATCCAAACTGCCATGTACTCTGGGATCGAGAGTTCACATTGCCGCAACAAAGAACCAACGACGACAGAACCGCGTCATCCTCGCATCCTTCAAAAAGTTTGTTGGCGGAACTGGATCATTTCTGTGCACTGCTACACATTACTATCATGCCGAATAATCCTCGTCTGTCTCGCTTTGACGCTCGACGTAAGTTTAACACTATGCCGTCCGGCGACACTACAGTGGTGTCGTGTGCATAGAATCGCACAGTCGCCGGCGACAGCATTTCAGTATCTTTTGCATTCTGTTGATGTTTTGTTTAGGTAACAATAAGTTACACACGACAACAAGTTTTTTTATTTTTATAAATACTTGTGCCCTTACATCATGGCGGACGAAAGAGACAATAGGATTAATTAAGATGAATGCGCGGACGTCTTGTCTGACGTTCCGAACGACTTGGCCGATTAAGAAGAAGACATTGGATACCAAAAAAATGAAAATGAAGCAGAATCGTAGGAAGATAGTGAAATACGACCAAGAAGAATTCGGTGAACGCTACGGCTGCCAACTGATTCGACTGAATCAGACGAAGAAGACAGTGCGCAGTGGACAGACTTTGATTTACCGAGGACCAATAATAAATTTGAAGGATCCCCGGGTCCAAACATATTTCCCAAAGATACACAAAGCGTCGAGGATATCGTAGAATTATATATTGGGAAAGATCTAATTGAATCTGTTAGCAACGAAATCAACAAGTACGACAGTCAAAATTGCAATAGAAGGAAACAGGATTTAAAAATGCCAGATTTGCCGACGTTACGGGACCCGAAATTAGAAAAAACAGACACAGCGATATTTCGCAAAACAGTGTCACGCAACCGATTCAGACAAATATTATCATTTTTACATTTTTACGACAGCAACAATAAACCGGATAGTCTGATGCCGACCGGCTTCGTAATTGTATTTTTTTCCAGAAAGTTTAAAGAAACGTTTAATCTAAGTCAAAACATATCAAATTGAAGGAATGATATCGTCGTGTGTACGGTTAAATTTTAATGTTTACAATCCGTCAAAAATTACGAAATACAGAACTATTGACACCTTGTGATGGAAAGTGGCATCACCTCTACATGGATGATTATTATAATAGTCTAGAACTTGCACAGAAGTTACTTGAAAAGAAAATTCGAGTTTGTGGAACGATACGGCAAAATAGAGAATTTCAGGAAAATTAAAGCGCGCAAAAGTCTAGGAGTTTGAAGCTTGTCAACAACGGAAAGGTGACAAGCGGCTGGCTACAAGCCAAGTAATCCGAACTAGCGCTGCCGGCGCCAAGCGAGTAAGTTTGTACGAGACGTGCGGTCGGCAAAGTGTTAATATAGTCACTTCTTCTATACAACTAATCACTGCCCTGTAGCAACCAAACTGTTTTCAAAGGCTCCGAAACCCAATGATTGGACTGGAATAGGAGCACCGCTAACAATTACTACAATGTTTCCAAGTGGTTTACAGTATCTCCCCCACACACAAAACAGGACAACAGTGCAAACTAAAATGGTGAAGCACACATGCAATAGCACCACAGGTTTGCACAGCACAAACAGAATTTATTGTTATCAAACACTGCTTCTAGCTACGTGATGTCTCCGCGTTCTAATATGAGACCTAGCAAACACTCGTTCATTAATTTGCTCCCTTTATGACATCAAATAGCGCTGAGCACTATGCGACTTGAACTTCCGAGGTCATCAGTCGCCTAGAACTTAGAACTAATTAAACCTAACTAACCTAAGGACATCACACACATCCATGCCCAAGGCAGGATTCGAACCTGCGACCGTAGCGGTCGCTCGGTTCTAGACTGTAGCGCCTAGAACCGCACGGCCACTCCGGCCGGCTTTCTGACATCAACTGAAAAACAACTACGAGGGGCATTCAATAAGTAATGCAACACAATTTTATCCAAAAGCAGGTTGATTTTGTTCAAGATTCCAATGCACGATATTATTCCCCACTCTTTTGGCTACAATTCCCTATTTTTCTACACAATCTACGTTCAGTGCGACGGCCTTCCGCCACCTTGCTCGGTGGGCCTCTATGCCACCATGACACCGCTCTGCTGGTCAACGGCCGGCCGGAGTGGCCGTGCGGTTCTAGGCTCTACAGTTTAACCGGGCGACCGCTACGGTCGCAGGTTCGAATCCTACCTCGGGCTTGGATGTGTGTGATGTCCTTAGGTTAGTTAGGTTTAATTGGTTCTAAGTTCTAGGCGACTGATGACCTCAGGAGTTAAGTCGCATAGTGCTCAGAGCCATTTGAACCATTTGCTGGTCAACGTGGCAGCAGACGTCTTGCTGCATCAGAAACCTCCCCATCATTCACGTGCTGCTTCCCGCCGAGTGAGGCCTTCGTTTGGGCCAAACATATGGAGCCGGTAGGTGCGAGATCCTGTTTGTAGGGTGGATGAGGAAGAACAGTCCAATGACGTTTTAGTCTCTCGGGCTGTAGGCTTGTGTGAGGTTTTGCGTCGTCATGGAGAAGGAGAAATTCTAAAGTGAAATTTTCACTCTACAGCGGAGTGTGTGCTGATATGAAACTTCCCGGCAGACTAAAGCTGTGTGCCGGACCGAGACTCGAACTCGGGACCTTTGCCTTTCACGGGCAAGTGCTCTACCAACTGAGCTACTCAATCACGACTCACGCCCCGTCCTTACAGTTTTAATTCCGCCAGTACCTCGTCTCCTACCTTCCAAACTTCACAGAACCTCTCCTGCGAACCTTGCAGAACTAGCACTCCTGGAATAAAGGATATTGCGGAGACATGGCTTCTAGTATGAAATTTTCACTCTACAGCGGAGTGTGCGCTGATATGAAACTTCCTGGCAGATTAAAACTGTGTGCCGGACCGAGACTCGAACTCGGGACCTTTGCCTTTCGCGGGCAAGTGCTGTGGCTAAGCCATGTCTCCGCAATATCCTTTCTTCCAGAAGTGCGAGTTTTGCAATGTTCGCAGGAGAGCCTCTGTGAAGTTTGGAAGGTAGGAGACGAGGCACTGGCTGAATTAAAGCTGTGAGGACGGGGCGTGAGTCGTGCTTGAGTAGCTCAGTTGGTAGAGCACTTGCCGGCGAAAGACAAAGGTCCCGAGTTCGAGTCTCGGTCCGGCACACAGTTTTAATCTGCCAGGAAGTTTCAAGGAGAAATTCGTTTGCATTTTTGTGCTGACGAACAAGCTGAAGTCGTTTCCTCAATTTCCTGTGGGTTTGTGTGGCCGGCCGGCACGCGTGAGATCACACAGGTTTGTGCGACCTTGTTGCAACGATGACACATGCGTAGCCCAACGACTGACCGTGCTTTTGTTCACTGCCAGCTCTCTGTAGGCATTCTGCAAGCGCCTATGAATACCTCTGATGCTCTCGTTTTCCGCCAAAAGAAAGTCAACAACCTATCGGTACTTCACGAAACTGTGGTGACTGAAACGGGAATTTTTCACAATGTCCCAGACAAATTCCGCGTTTTTTTCAACCGAAACAGACCTGGAAAAAAAATGTGTTGGACTACTTATTGAATGCCCGTCGTATTTGATGCCTCACTCCCAACTTCATACACGCAATATTTTCAGAACTTCAGTTCCACCCCACAGGACCCACAACTCCCGTCCTGTTCTTGCGAGGGCATTCGGGTGTGAGCCGATTTCGCGTGCTAGCAAGACCGATCCACGAATTTATTTAAACAAGCGACCTTCGGCCAATCAGCCTCCAGAGCGAACTGTGGACATTGCAACTAGAAATTTCCCGTTAACGATCATAATACTTGCTATGAGGTGCTACTTACTATCAACCTTATGAGAAGTTTGATTTTAAAAGGGCATTAAGAAACACTGGTGAGCTTGTGGAAGTCACTAGTGCTTTAAAAATAGCATAGTCAGACCAGACCACCGTCCATTTAGCCTGTTTAAGGGAAATCCACCCTAGCATCTCCAGGCAGGATAACAGTCCCTGGGGCGGCCGAGCGGTTCTAGGCGCTACAGTCTGGAACCGCGCGACCGCTGCGGTCGCAGGTTCGAATCCTGTCTCGGGCATGGATGTGTGTGGTGTCCTTTGGTTAGTTAGGTTTAAGTAGTTCTAAGTTCTAGGGGACTGATGACCTCAGAAGTTAAGTCCCATAGTCTACAGTGCCATTTGAACCATTTGAACAGTCCCTGTCCCCCAAAAGCAGATTACTGGTACTGGCATTCACAGTAGCGACAAGCACTAGCCGACAAGTCCGGTCCCGAACTGATATGTTACATCTCGTCTTGAAGCATGGAACTTCCGAATAATTTAAACTTCCTGGCCGACTGAAACTGCGTGCCGGACAGAGATTCGAACCTGGAATCCTTGCCTTTCAGGGGTAAGTACTCAACCGACTGAGCTATCCAAGTATGAGTCAGGATCCGACGGGTAGGTAATGGAAATTAGCGTTTGGCGTCATTGGCCGGGAGGCCCCTTACGGGGCAGGTCCGGCCGCCTTGGTGCAGGTCTTATTACATTCGACGCCACACTGGGCGACCTGCGCGCCGGATGGGGATGAAATGATAATGAAGACAACACAACACCCAGTCCCTGAGCGGAGAAAATCCCCGACCCAGCCGGAAATCGAACCCGGGCCCGTAGGACGGCAATCCGTCACGCTGACCACTCAGCTACCGGGGCGGGCGACGGGTAGGTGTGTCTGTAGAACACTTCCTTCTGAATGACGAAGATCCCACGTACGAGTCGCGGTCCGGCACAATGTTTTAATCTGCCAAGAAGTTACGAATCAGAACACGCTCTGCTGCAGAGTGAAAATTCAATCTTCAAACAATCCCCCAGGCTGTGGCCAGGCCATGTCTGCAATATCCTTTCTTCCAGGACGACTAGTCCCGCGGTATATGCATGGGAATTACTGTGAAGTTGTCCGCGGCTCGTGGTCTTGCGGTAGCGTTCTCGCTTCCTGCGCACGGGGTCCCGGGCTAGATTCCCGGCGGGGTCAGGGATTTTCTCTGCCTCGAGATGACTGGGTATTGTGTGTCTTTCATCATCATTTCATCCTCTTTCACTCGCGAGTCGCCGTAGTGGCGTTAAAGAATTTGTGGAGTGGCGGCCGAACCGCCCCGCGAGGGGTCTCTCGGCCTTGACCAATGCCATACGGTCATTATTATTATTATTACTGTGAAGTTTGGAAAGCAGCAGATGAGCTACTGGCGGAAGTGAGGTTGTGATGATGGGTCGTGAGTCGTGCGCGCATAGCTCGAGAATCTGTTGGACCACCTCATTCGGAACGTACGCGCCAGGTTCCTCAACCAAGAAACCGAGTGCAGCTGTCCACCACATTGGAGTTGGTATCCCTGTCGGCACCTTCCAGAACCTCACTGACTCCCTTCCTGCACGTCAAGCAGCGGATCAGGCTGCTGCAGGTGGTATTCATCCTTTCAACAGGTGGCCATATTAATGTGACTGGACAGTGTGTATGTGGTACATTTCTTACGAAAAGAGGTGTTACTTTTTTTAAAATTTTGTGGTACGATATTTTGTTTCTGGCATATTGTATGTATGTCCACTGACTGCTGCGATGGTCGAGCATCTGTCGCTGCCTTGTACCATTTTTCTGCACTGCTTTAAGTCACGGTTAATTTTCTCTATGTTTTTACTGTGAGGCTTATGTATAGCGCTTTGTACTCATACATAACGCCTTAATTTATATGTGATCATTATAAGATTATATTCTGACAATACATCCTAAGAATGCATCCTGTTGATAGGTACACGTGGTCACTTTGCAGGACGTGTCTTTCCGTTACCAAGTGGCAACATAAAAGCTGGTAAGCATTGCAGTTAGTCTCCTAGTTCCATGTTCCATCCATCCAGAGATCATCTGTACAAATAATCATAATGATGTGGATCGAGTCAATATACATTCTCATGCAAATGTGGCTCAATTCTATTTACAATGTTTTTTATACGTACTGAAACGTTTTACTGCCCAGTGTTTATGTAAATCTGAGCTAAGGTTGCATTGTGTTCTTGTCATGAGCTATGACAAACCTTTCTCTAAATGTTGCTGCCCACTGTATTTGAACAGTGAAACATCTTTAACCAAAATTATCATGAAAAGCACACAATTACGATTGGGACCTAGGGAAGATGGAAAATATCTGTCACTGCTTAATTAACAAATTTAGCATCATACTACACGAGCGAGTGCAATGCTCATTATCTACCCTAAACATAAAATAATTAAACATCGTGTTTGGCCACTGTACGAATACACCGTTGCAACGACAACAACGACTTAAATACGTAGCAGGTTATATTTGTTATTTGTGTGTCGTCTAACCATGCGAAAGTTGTAGGATGATTAAGGGATTTCGTCATCTAAATTAAGACTGAGTATAACAAACTCTCATTTACTCCAGTGATTTAACAAAATTCAGACAGAAGTTGACAGAGATCAGACTTCTCTAAAATGCAACTTAAAATTACTGAAAATGATGCTGACCCTGTGTGTGTGTGTGTGTGTGTGTGTGTGTGTGTGTGTGTATGTGTCCGAGAGAGAGAGAGAGAGAGAGAGAGAGAGAGTAGAGGGAGGGGGGCACCACGATACATGGGGAATACGCATGATGTGCAGTTCTTCTCCTGTGCCAACCTCTTCATTTCAGAGGAGCACTTGCAACTTGCGTCGAAAATTATTTGCTGGACGTATTCCAATCTCTGTCTTCCTCTACAGCTTTTGCCCTCTACAGCTCCCTCTAGTACCATGGAACTCATTCCCTCATGTCTTAACAGATGTCCTATCATCCTGTACCTTCTCCTTATCAGTTTTGTCCACATATTCCTTTCCTCTCCGAAACTGCGCAGAAAGTCTCCATTCCATATCTTATCAGTCCACCTAATTTTCAACATTCGTCTGTAGCACCACATCTCAAATGCTTGGATTATCTTCTGTTTCGGTTTTCCCAAAGTCCATGTTTCACTACCATACAATGCTGTGCTCCAAACGTATATTCTCAGAAATTTCTTCCTCATATTAAGGCCTGTGTTTGATACTTGTAGACTTCTCTTGACCAGGAATGCCTTTTTTGCCAGTGCTAGTCTGACTTTAATCTCCTCCTTGCTCCGTCCGTCATTGATTATTTTGCTGACTAGGCAGCAGAATGCCCTAACTTGGCTCTAAATGGTTCAAATGGCTCTGAGCACTATGGGACTTAACATCTGAGGTCATCAGTCCCCTAGAACTTAGAACTACTTAAACCTAACTAAACTAAGGACATCACACACATCCATGCCCGAGGCAGGATTCGAACCTGCGACCGCAGCGGTCGCGCGGTTCCAGACTGTAGCGCCTAGAACCGCTCGGCCACTCCGGCCGGCCTGCCCTAACTTCATCTGTTTCGTGACCATCAATCCTGATGTTAAATTTCTCGTGTTCTCATTTCTGTCACTTCCCATTACCTCCTTTATTCTCAATCCATATTCTGTACTCATTAAACTGCTCATTTCATTTTGCACAGCATGTAATTGTTCTTCACTTTCACTCAGGATAAAAACGTCAGACATCAGCGAATCGTATCAATGATATCTTTGGTCATTTGCCAAATCGTATTAAAAGTCTGACTGATAGCCAACCAACATTTAAAAGCAAATTAAAAGAATTTCTGAATGACAACTCCTTCTACTCAACAGATGAATTGTTAGATATGAAGTAGTAACAGTAAAAAAGTTATTAATTAATTATTTATTTTGTGTAAAGAAAACTTATGTTAAAGTGACACGTTCCACAGCATTACGAAATGTCGTATTCATGATCTATGGAACAAGGATTAATGTATATATGTATGTATGCATGTCACCTTGAATGTTAATTCCACTCCTGAACCTTTCTTTTATTTCAATCATTGCCTCTTCAATGTATAGATTGAACAGTAGGGGCGACAGACTATAGCCCTGTCTTACACTTTTTGTAAACCGAGCACTTCGTTCTCGGTCGTCCACTCTTATTATTCCATCTTGGCTCTTGTACATATTGTGTATTAAACGTCTCTCTCTGTAGCTTACCCCTATTTTTCTTAGAATTTCGAACATTTTGCACCATTTTACATTGTCGAACGCTTTTTCCTATGACTATACCTTGATTTTTCATTAGTCTTGCTTCCATTATCAACCGCAACGTCAGAGTTTACCTCTCTGGAGCCTTTACCTTTCCTAAAGCCAAACTGATCGTCATCCAACACATCCTCAATTTTCTTTTAGATTCTTCTCTATATTATTCTTGTCAGCAATTTGGATGCATGAGCTGTTAAGCCGACTGCGATAATTCTTGCACTTGTCAGCTCTTGCAGTCTTCGGCATTGTGTGGATGATATTTTTCCAAAAGTCAAATGGTATGTTGCCAGACTCATACATTCTACGCGACAACGTGAATAGTCGTTTTGTTGCCACTTATCCTAATGATTTTAGAAAAAAATGGCTCTGAGCACTATGGGACTCAACTGCTGAGGTCATTAGTCCCCTAGAACTTAGAACTAGTTAAACCTAACTAACCTAAGGACATCACAAACATCCATGCCCGAGGCAGGATTCGAACCTGCGACCGTAGCGGTCTTGCGGTTCCAGACTGCAGCGCCTTTAACCGCACGGCCACTTCGGCCGGCAATGATTTTAGAAATTCTGGTTGAATGTTATCTATCCCTTCTGTCTCATTTGATCTTAAATCATCCAAAGCTCTCTTAAATTCTGATTCTAATATTGGATCTCCTATTTCTTTTAAATCGACTCCTGTTATTTCTTCGATCAGGTCAAACAAATCTACCCCCCTTATAGAGGCCTTCAGTGTACTCTACCCACCTATCCGCTCTCTACTCTGTATTTAACAGTGAAATTTCCGTTGCACTCTTAATGTTGTCACCCTTGCTTTTAATTTGACCGAAGGTTGTTTTGATTTTCCTATATGCTGAGTCACTCTTTCCGGCAATCTTTTATTTTTTGATTTCTTCACGTTTTTGATGCAGCCATTTCGTCTTAGCTTCACTGAATTTGCTATTTATTTCATTCCTCAGAGACTTGTATTTCCGTATTCCTGAATTTCCCTAAACATTTTTTACTTCATTCTTTCATCGATCACCAGAAATATTTCTTCAGTGACCCATGGTTTCTTCGCAGTTACCTTCATTGTACCTATGTTTTTGTTTACAACTTCTGTGATTGACCTTTTCAGATATGTCAATTCCTCTTCAACTGTGCTGCCTAGTGAGCTATTCCTTACTGCCGTATCTACAGCCTCAGAGAATTTCAAGCTTATTTCGTCACTCCTTAGTACTTCCGTACCCCCCTTCTTTGCGCATTAATTCTTCCTGACTAATCTCTTAAACTTCAACCTACTCTTCATCAGTACTATATTGTAATTTGTGTCTATATATGCTCCTGGGTACGCCTTAGAATCCAGTATTTGAGTTCAGAATTTTTGTCTGATCATGATGTAATCTAACTGAAATCTTCCCGTATCACTCAGCCTTTTCCAAGTATACCACCTACTCCTCTGATTCTTGAAGAGAGTATTCGCTGTTAAGACCTGAAATTTGTTATGGAACTCAATTAGTCTTTCTCTTCTCTCATTTCTAGTTCCAAGCCCATATTCTCCTGTAACATTTCTCCTGCTCTTTCCATTACAACTGCATTCCAGTCCCCCATGATTATGAATATCATATTTTCATCTCCCTTTACATACTGTATTACCCTTTCAACACCCTTATATACTTTCTCTGTCTCTTCAACTTCAGCTTGCTTCGTAGGCATGTATACCTGAAGCATGGTTGTCGGTGTTTGCTTGCTGTCGGTTCTGATAAGAACCATCCTATCACTGAACTGTTCGCAATAGCAAACTCTCTGCCCTAACTTCTTATTCATAACGAATCCTACTCCCGTTATACCATTTTCTGCTGCTGTTGATATTACCCTACACTCATCTGACCAGAAATCCTTGCCTCCTTTCCATTTCACTTCACTGACGCCTACTATAGCGTTAGCATTTCCCTTTTCAGATTCTCTGGCTCCCCTACCATGTTCAAGCTTCTCACATTCCACGCCCCGACTCGTAGAACTTTATCCTTTCGTTGGTTATTCAATCTTTTTCTCATTATCACCTCCCCCTTGGCAGTCCCCTCCCAGAGATCCGAATGGGGGACTACTCCGGAATCTCTTGCCAATCGAGAGATCATCATGACACTTTCTCAGTTACAGGCCACATGTTCTGTGGACACACGTTATGAGTCTTTAATGCAGTGGTTTCCATTGCCTTCTGCATCTTCATGCCGTTGATCATTGTTGATTCTTCCGCCTTTAGGGGCAGTTTCCCACCCCAGGGACAAGAGAGTGCCCTGAATCTCTGTCCGCTCCTCCGACCTCTTTGACAATGTGATTGGCAGAATGAGGGTGACGTCTTACATCGGAAGTCTTCGGCCGCCATTGTTGATCATTAATCAAAAATTAAGCGGTGTCGGGTTTCGATCCGGGGACCGAGGATGGTTTGGTTAATAATCAAAGACGCTATCCCCTTTTTTGTTGATTTCATTTTGTTCGGTATTGTTCATTCTATTTCTTCGGGGCGGACCTTCCATGACGCTTGTTCAAGTTCAAATAATTCAAACGGCTCTGAGCACTATGGGACTTAACTGCTGTGGTCATCAGTCCCCTAGAACTTAGAACTACTTAAACCTAATTAACCTAAGGACATCACACACATCCATGCCCGAGGCAGGATTCGAACCTGCGACCGTAGCGGTAACGCGGTTCCAGACTGAAGCGCCTAGAACCGCTCAGCCACACTGGCCGGCGCACCTTATCAAACAAGAGGTTGGTACTGACATGTAGCGGTGCCCCAGCGACTGATCAGTCTCTTTGTTACAGTCACGGTAGTGGGGCCGATTCATTCTACTGGATACAGGAAAACTTTTGAGTGAAAGCAATCGACCACGCTGGTCGGACGGCGGCATAGAGACCTGTCCTTTGCAGCCCGTACAGAAAAGGCAAAATATCGTGCTCAATTACTCTCCGGGGATAGCAGTGGAGGCTCGGCGCTACTGGCCTCCAGCGAGGACAGAATGCCGGTTTTCGCGAACAGAAGCACAGAATGGGCCTTGGCTCCACTGCTGTCAAATCTGCTCAAACCCGGGACACTCATCCCTGCTATTGAGATTCACTGACCGCCTTCTGGCAACAAGCAGGAACTAGAAACTAACTCACTAGTGCACTTTTCTAGCGAGAAATATGTTAAACTTCCCTCCCTAGGAAATGTACCCAGTATTCTCAATAAAACAACAACTAAATAGTGGCAGAAAATATGGAATTATCTCCCGAGCGGGAAGCCGTGTCGGTCCCCGGCACGAATCCGCCTGGCGGATTAGTGTCGAGGTCCGGTGTGCCGGCCAGCCTGTCGATGGATTTTAGGTGGTTGTCCATCTGCCTCGGCGAATGCGGGCTGGTTCCCCTTATTCCGCCTCATTTACATTATGTCGGCGATTGTTGCGCAAACACTGTCTCCACATACGCGTACACCATCATTACTCTACCACGCAAACATTTGGGGTACACTCGTCTGTATGAGACGTTTCCAGGGTGGGGGGCTGTGGGGGGGTGGGGGGTGGGGGGGGGGTGGGGGTGGAGGCCACTGGGGATTGAACCGCACAAAAATCTTGTGGGTTCGGTGTGGGGCGGCGTTGGGGTGGGTGGACTGCTGTGGCCTGTTGTGGAGTTGTGACCCACTGAGAGCTAAGGCGGGGACGAAACCTCTCCGTCGTTTCTAGGTCCCCGTTTCAGTACACAATACACAAGGCAATATCGCATAACGATATGCGACAGTCATATCATAATATGTAGACTGGTAATTTCTACTCGTCACTTTTTACCTACCACACTAGTAGAAATTCTGCTTTAGAATAGAAGAGTTTGTCAAGGACAAACTTTTGCAGTTGGTTTTCAAATTTAACTCTTCCGTCTTTCGGACAATTCATATCATTAAGTAGGTAATCAAAACTCTTGGTGGTAGCATTTTTCATATTTCGGTCAGCATGTCATACGTGGACCTTTAACAATACTGGAAAACCGCCTGCTGCGAATAGCTTTCCTGTTGTGTATTCGTACGTGTATTGCTAAACACTTGTATGACTCAAAGAAACTATAGTCAATGTTTCCCTCTGCTAGAGTGGTCTGCCTGTGGTCTAGGGGCACACAGAAGGCAAGCAGGCACGGTACTGTAGCTCAGCTTATTCGATGAGAGGGGTGGCTGCTCTCTGTATAAAAAGAAAACTGAGTAGAGGGCGCCAGCACAACCAATAACCTGCAGGCCGACACTCCCAACATCAACACTCCGAAGAATAATGGAGACATTATTCCCCGGACGCATGACCACCGAAGTAGTGATGAAGATTATGGAGTGTGTCTCGCGACTCTTTACACAGTTCATTCCGGGTTCGTACTTGTGAAGGTAACACTCCTTATGTTTCACAAACAGCTAAACATCCCAGGTTATTGCGTCTATCGTACCGACCGATCGGACGGCAGGAAGAGATATCATCACACACAAAGAAACGGAACACACGAATATAGATCTCCCTGTACTTTCGAGACTAGAGGCAACGCCGTCAGGGTTGAGTTCAACGGAGCTAACACCACACCACACTGATATTGTTATATAATCCACCTAAAAACGTAGTAACAAGCGATATCAGCACGGTTCTCAACACAACACCGCGGGTAATCGCCTCTGAAGACTTAAAAGCAAAACACCCCGACTGGAATTAACGAATACGTACCTCCAACGGCAAGAAATTGTACGAACATACATTATCCTTGGGCCAGACGACCCCGCGAACGCGCCCACATAAGCCAGACTCAGGCCAGACGTGTTACACGTAGCCCTCATCAAGGTCATCACAGGCCAGCCGCTGTGGCCGAGCGGTTCTAGGCACTTCAGTCCGGAACCGCGCTGCTGCTGCCGTCGCAGGTTCGAATCCAGCCTCGGGCATGGATGTGCGTGATGTCCTTAGGTTAGTTAGGTTTAAGCAGTTCTAAGTCTAGGAGACTGATGACCTCGGATGCTAAGTTCCATAGTGCTCAGAACCATTTGAACCATTATTAGTAAGATCGCTCC
Source organism: Schistocerca nitens (assembly GCF_023898315.1). Lineage (NCBI taxonomy): Eukaryota > Metazoa > Arthropoda > Insecta > Orthoptera > Acrididae > Schistocerca > Schistocerca nitens. Next base: position 978,045,946 of record NC_064615.1, on the reverse strand, counting down.
ACAGTTGAACCGTTTTTAGCAACATCGCTCCACATCATCAAACGTATTCGACTTCATGATACCAACTACTACTAACTTACCTAACTCTTACACGATCTATCGTTGATAGCAAGCAATTCGCTACTGCCCTTACAACCCGACTCAACTGTTCAAAGGTTTTCTTTCCCCTTGGCTCTTGCCTTGACACTTTTTTCCTCTGTCCTTCAAACCGCTACCCTTCGTTCGACTTTCGACCCAATCTATCTCCAAATGAACACATATTAATGGTTAAACATAATCAGATGTACACAAACATCGCAGTACCCACATCCTCCGAGACCCCACTTAGTGAAACTATCCAATATGCAGAGACAGCAGTAAACCTTTTGTGTTGGCCATCATCCAGTGTGGGCGTGGAGGGGCTCCACCCTATTTAAAAAGAATAAAAAATGAACGTGAACAGGTGTCATGTGCCGACCGCCCAGACCAAATGCAACGAAAAATAACGAACGAAATGAAGTAAGAAAGAAAGATGTCGTATTCGCGTCTAACATTAACAAAAAAAAAAAAATGCGGTAGCTTCTTTGATTAGTAAGCAAAATGCCTTTGGTCCCGGTTTTGAACCTGTCCACCGCTAAAATGTTGAATAAAAATTATCATCAATGGTGGCCGAAACCTTCCAGCATAAGAAGTCACCCTCATTCTGCCAAACGCCTTGTCAAAAGAGGGCGAAGGAGCGGACAGAGGTTCAAGGCTCTCTCTTGCCCCTGGGTGTGAAACTGTCCCTCACGGCGGCAGAAACAGCCATGATCGACAGCATGAGCATGCAGAAGGCAATGGAAGCCACAGCATTAAAGACACATGACGCGTATCCACAGGATATGTTGCCTCTTATTGAAAAAGTGTCATGATGACCTCTCCATTAGCAAAATGCTCCGTTCTGCCAAGGAGGAACTGTCTATGAGGGGAAGACTGAATAACCGATGAAAGGAGAAGTTTCTACCAGTCGGGGCATGAAATATCGGAATTCTGAATGTGGTAGGGAAGCTAGAAAATCTGAAAAGACAAATGCTAAGGATCAATTTAGACATTGTGGTGTCAGTGAAGTGAAATGGAAAGAAGATTTCTGGTCAGTTGAGTATAGGGTAATATCAACAGCAGCAGAAAATGGCGTAATGAGGGTAGGATTCGTAATGAATAGGAAGGCAGGGCAGAGGGTGTGCTACTGTGAACAGTTCAGTGACAGGGTTGTTCTTATCAGAATCGACAGCAAACCGACACCGAAAACGATTGTTCACGTACACATGCCGACGTCGCAAGCCGAAGATGAATTGATAGGGAAAAATATGAGAATATTGAATGCGTAACTCAATACGTAAAAGGAAATGAAAATCTAATAGTCCTTGGGGATTGGAATGCGGTTGTAGGTGAAGGAGTAGAAGAAAGGGTTACGGAAAATATAGGCTTCGTACTAGGAATGAGAAATGAGAAAGACTAATTGAGTTCTATCATAAATTTTAGCTCGTAATAGCGAATACTCTGTTCAAGAATCAAAAGAGGAGGAGGTATACTTGGAAAAGGCCGGGTGATACGGGAAGATTTCAGTTAGATTACATCATGGTTAGACAGAGATTCCGAAATTAGATACTGGTTTGTAAGGCGTACCCAGGAGCAGATGTCACAACATACTAGTGATGAAGAGTAAGCTGAGGTGTAAGAGACTAGTCAGGAAGAATCAATGCGCTATGAAATGGGATACTGATGTACTAAAGAATGAAGAGATAGACTTGACGTTCTCTGGGGCTGTAGATGCTGCGATAGGGGATAGTTCAGTAGGCAGTTCAGGTGAAGAAGAATGGACATGTCCAAAAAGGACAATCGCAGAAGTTGAAAAGGAAAACGTAGGTGAAGAGAAGGTAACTTCTAAGAGGCCATGGGTAACAGAAGGAATACTTCAGGTGATCGACGAAAGAAATCTTCCGGGAAACTCAGCAACACAGAACTGCAAGTCGATTAGGAGTGAAATAAATAGGAAGTGCACGGAAGCTAAGGCGAAATGGCTGCTTGAAGAATGTTAAGAAATCGAAAAAGAAACGAATGTTGGAGGTACTGACACAGCATTTAGAAAAGTAAACAAAATCTTCCGTGAAATTAAAACCATAGCGTGAACATTAAGAGTACAATGGAAAGTCCACTATTAAAAGCGGAGGAGAGAGCGGGTAGGTAGAAAGAGTACACTGAAGGCTTCTATGAGGGCGAAGACTTGTCTGACGACGTGATACAAGAATAAACAGGAGTCGATACGGAAAAGATAGGGGGTCCAGTATTAGAATTAGAGTTTAAAAGAGCTTTGGAAGAATTAAGGAAGTGGGAATTGATAACATTTGACCAGAATTTCTAAAATGAATGGGGGAACGGGCAAAAAAAAAAAAAAAAAAAAACACTTGTAAGAGGTATGCGCTGTATGCGCTGCCTGCAACAGGCAAGACTTAGGAGAGTCTCTGACCAGAGAGCAGTATGTAGTTAGTTGTTGCTTGTCGCTAGTCGGCATTAGTCTTCAGTAGTATGCAGTAGTCTGCGTGAGCCGGCAGTAGTGTGCGGTAGTCTCCGCGTGTCTGCGCGTGTCGGCAGTCTGCTCTGGTCAGGACTCTGGAGGATGAGTATTATTGTAGAAGGTAAAGAAGCAGCCTTGCACATATCTAGTAATGTATGTTAACTGTCATCCAATTTCTTTCAAAAAATGCCCCTATAACAATTTTTATAATATAAAGTAATTTTTTTAAAAAAAAGCATTCATTTCAATTTAAAGATTTTATCCAATGAATAATTATTCCTTTCACGAATCACAAAGCATAGGCCAGCATTGCACGGAGCTGTGCCGAAAAAATTTTTAGGTAAGAGCAGATATATTCGCAGTTTTTATTGAGGTAAGAATTTTTGCTTTTTTTTATTCAGAATACAGGGCCGTGGCGCAGCGCTGCTGTCGTCATAAAATTTACCAGGTTACTGAATTTTTTTTATTATTTTGGTGTTTAGGAATTTTTCTGTTTCGAACTTAACATTAAATGAGAAAAGAATTTTGAGGGTACATCAAATTTGAATGCATTTCTGCACAGAGATTATGAATGGGAACCAATTTTGTTCAGAGATTACAATATTTAAAATTCATTTAATTCTTATTTCCGTGGGGAGGTTACACTTGGTTCATTTTCATTTTTATATTTTTGTGGGGAGGTTACACACTATTCACGTTCGTGCTTTGATGTATAAGTCTGGCGATATACCATCTGACTTTCTGAAAAGCATCATCCACCAATCCCTCTTAATCCATTCTATTTTCATATTTCATTATGAGATCTGAAGATGGTCAGCAAATTTGTCGACCTGGAAAAAGCGTTCGACAATGTCAAATGGTGCAAGATGTTCTAAATTATGAGAAAAATAGGGATAAGCTATAGGGAAAGTCGAGTATTATGCAATACGTACATCAACCAAGAGGGAACAAGAAGAATGGAAGACCAAGAACGAAGTGCTCGGGTTAAAATGAGAGTAAGACAAGGATGTAGTCTTTCGCCCCTGCTGTTCAGTCTCTGCATCGAAGAAGCAATGACGGAAATAAAAGAAAGTTTCAAGATTTGAATTAAAGTCAAGCTGAAAGAATATTAATGATAACATTCGCTGACAACATTGCTGTCCTGAGTGACAGCGAAGATGACTTACGGGATTTATTGAATGGAATGAAGTCTGATAAGTAAAGAATATGGATTGCTAGTAAATTGGAGAAAGACGAAAATAATGAGAAGTAACAGGAATGAGAACAGCGAGAAATTTAACATCATAATTGGTGATCACGAAGTAAGTGAAATTAAGGAATTCTGATACCTAGGCAGAAAAATAACCCATGATGGACGGAGCACGGAGAACATAAAAAGCAGAGTAGTACTATCAAAAAGGGCATTCCTGGCCAAGATAAGTCTGCTGGCATCAAACATACACCTTAATTTGAGGAAATAATTTCTGAGGATGTACGTTTGGAACCCTGCATTGTATGGTAGTGAAACATAGACTGAGGGAAAACCGGAGCAGAAGAGAATCGAAGCATTTGAGATGCGATGCTACAGAAGAATGTTGAAAATTAGATGGACTGATAATGTAAGGAAGTTCTCCGCAGGATGCGAGGAAATGAATATGTGGAAAACACTGACAAGAAGAAGGGACAGGTTGATAGGACATCTGTTAAGACATCAGGGATTAACTTCCAAGATACTAGTGGGAGCTGTTAAGTGTAAAATCCGTAGAGGAAGACAGAGATTGGAAGACATCGAGCAAATAATTGAGGACGAAGGTTGCAAGTGCTGAGACGAATAGGCTGGCGTAGGAGAGCACTTCGTGGAGGGCCGCATCAAACTAGCTAGATGACTGCTGACTCGAAAAAGAAAAATAATAGCCTTATCTTTGGTTGGAAACTACAGCGGAAGTCTCTAGCCAGCTCTTTAAACGTTGAGTCTAGATATCGAATCATGTTGCTTGGCGCAGAGACTTGAGACCACAAGGACGGTGTGATTCATCGGCAAGGACCCTGTCTCTCGTCTTCCGCCTGCCGCCGTGAACAACACTCTTCGCTTGCTGCCGTGAATGTACCGACTTATAAAGTACAGACGCTTTGACTTGTAATACTGACAGTGAGGTGAGCATATTGAAGCTTCATCGACCAGGAATTTATTGTGATGGCTGCTTGTCGCGCTGCATTTGCATAATGACATGTTACATGATTATTCAGGTTTATTTGCGTGAAGTATTTTGCAGCTGTTCTTTATGTGAGCAAAGCTAGTTCGATGATCGAATTCGTGTCTTTCTTAGAACTCGAGGAATCGATATCTGAGTTTTCTTTGGTCATTCGAGCATACAAGTCGTTCATCTCATTATATTCACATTCACTAAATAATTTTAAGGGCATTTTTACGAATATGGAGCTATTTTTCCGTCTTTAGTAAATGTATGGTTCTGTAAAGAAACGCGATCCGTTGAAATACATTTGTAAATACACACATCAAAAAAAGTTTTGCATCACCTCGGTTCCGAGAGTTGCGGAACCTGTACAGAAAATTGGAGTAGAAATCAACATAAACATCATTTCCGCCTTTTTTATTTCTCATGAAAACCACACATAGCATGTTGTACCACCATACGGCGAGACCTTCAGAGGTGGTGGTCCAGATTGCTGTACAGCTGAGTACCTCTGATACCCAGTAGCACCTCCTCTTGGATTTATGCATGCCTGTATTTTTCGTGGTATACTATCCACCAGTTCATCAAGGCACTGTTGATCCAGATTGTCCCACTCCCCAAAGGAAATTCGGCGTAGATCCCTCAGCGTGGTTGGTGGGCCACGTCAACCATAAACAGCCCTTTATCACAGGTGTGTTCGACAGGGTTCATTTCTGGAGAACATGCTGGCCACTCTAATCGAGCTATGTCGTTATCCTGAGGGAAGTCATTCATAAGATGTGTACGATGGAGGCGTGAATTGTCGTTCATGAAGACGAATGCCTCACCAATATGCTGCCGATGTGGTTGCACTTTCTGTCAGACGATAGCATTCCCGTACTGTACAGCAATTACGGCGCCTTCAATGACCACCAGCGGCGTACGTGGCCCCCACATAATGCCACCCCAAAACAACAGGGAACCTATACCTTGTTGCACTCGCTGGAAAGTGTGTCTAAGGCGTTCGGCCTGACCTGGTTGCCTCCAAACACGTCTCCGACCATTGTCTGGTTGAAGGCATATGCGACACTCATCGGTGAAGAAAATGTGATGCCAATCCTGAGCGGTCCATTCGGCATGTTGTTGGGCCCATCTGTACCGCGCTGCATGGTGTCGTGGTTGCGATGGTGGACCTCGCCATGGACGTCGGGAGTGAAGTTGCGCATCATGCAGCCTATTGCGCACAGTTTGAGTAGTAGCATGACATCCTGTGGCTGCACAAAAAGCATTATTCAACATGGTGGGTTTGCTGTCAGGGTTCCTCCGAGCCATAATCGCAGGTAGCGGCCATCCACTGCAGTACTAGCCCTTGGGTGGCCTGAGCGAGGTATGTCATCGACAGTTCCTGTCTCTCTGTATCTCCTTCTCTTGTTGAGAGCCCTTCCTGGCACAAAGTAACAATGCGGACGCGATCGAACCGAGATATTGACCGTCTAGGCATGGTTGAACAACAGACAACACGAGCCGTGTACCTCCTTCCTGGTGGAATGAGTGGAAGTGATCGGCTGTCTGACCCCCCCCCGTCTAATAGGCGCTGCTCATGCATGGGTGTTTACATGTTTGGGCGGGTTTAGTGACATCTCTGAACAGTCAAAGGGACTGTGACTGTGATATAACAACCAGACTGAACGTCTAACTTCAGGAGTTCTGGGAATTGGTGTGATGCAAAACTTTTTTTGACGTGTGTATTATTCATGGCATTTTATATACATTTTACGAACAATACATAATCTCTAATCAGTTTTCAAATACCGAATGTTTTACATAATGATTTTCACTCCTATACCCATGCTTCTAAGGACCTCATATGTGCTCTCTTTAATCTTGCTCATGGAAGACCGACATTAGAGTGCAATGTGATCAAACATGAGAGCACATTAACTGCTTGCACCAGAAAAAGCTCTTCTTAATTCCAAACGGACTTTTCAACTAAATAACGTAAGTTTGAATTGAAGTGGATCTTCAAGACACATTTTCTGCAGCGATTAAGATTTCGAGACTTTGGCTTAAAGTGAGGCACTTTCTAGTAGTTAGATATTATAGAAAAAGGGATACACGTTGTAACGGAACAGATAACCCAAACACATTAATAATAATTCTTTTCAAAATCGCTTTCGATACAACTATCGATAGATCCCTAAAACTCTTTGAGGTGGTTCGCAATAGATATATCTTTGCAGATTTGTCAAATCTATTACTTTTTACTTCTGAATTAATTTAAAATGACGAAAAGGTGTAATTTCTATTTCTTTAACTGTAAGCGTCTGCTCTAATCCAATGGTTAAGACAATAAGCTAACTAAAAGGAAAATCAATACTGCAAAAATCAAGTAATCGTATTGGACGGTTAGCTTGGTGTGGTCCGTGGTGACGTGTGCAACAGAAGATGGGAGATAATTAGTGACGAGGCCTTGAACTGTGCAGACAATTTATCGATGGCCGAGGATGTAGAATCGTTGTGATGTTAAAAATTCCGTCGAATTTGTTGTGGCTTTTCAGTTACACGCTACTAGTCATCTCTGAAATCATCAAGTCGGGAATGCAAGAATTTTTGGACAAACGACGCTGCGAAAACCTGTAACCCATGGTTGCCGCTGAAACAATGGCTCTGCTAAGCGCCTTGTTGCTTGGCGCGTGTTAATTTATCGCAGACATGTAGAAGCTGCGTGAGATCATTGTCCATCACCGTTCTACGACGCACAAGCGCACTTCCGACGATGCAAACTACAACAAGCAAAGACTTTCGTTTTGTCCAGTACAGTAATTTCGTAAATGGAGTAACAGTCACGACATGCCAAAGTCAAATAACAATTAATCTGATCATTATAATTTGTTAGTAACGATGATTAGACTTTTAGTTGATCATACCATCACCGTTCTATCTTAAATCCTTTGTCATTTATTACAAATAATAACTTGTATAAAAATTAAGATCTCTGGGCTCTCAATAACATTTTCAAAATTTGGTACTTCAGAATAGAATGCTAACAATGCACATCATTCAAACTGGATAAATGGAAGCTATATGCCTTGGTCGTCAATTTACTGGTGTAAATTTTGCTAGTTGAAAGTCCACAATCCAGTTAATAATTTTTAATAATTCATTACGTAAAGCACTTAAAGGTAGCTACCAGAGCATGGCATTACAATCATTATGGCTTGCTTCCATCTTACAGTTTTGCGTATTGTAATGTTCCAAGTGTAACGTTGTTCAAAAAAATGAAATAATAAGCTTTACGATTACGTTGAATGAATGTTTGATCTGTGGAATAAGTACTGAATTCGAATTGTCGTATGGCGTGTTGTAACTGCAAGTGGTCTGCTTACTTTGTGTTATTCTTGCAAAACTTTACACGAATTGATTGGGCAATGCAACTCCCAATACCACTCAAGAAATACGGTCACTGCAAAGTACATTCAGCCTCTTAGGCGCTGAATCATGTGGCCCTGTTCAAAACTGATAACTTTGGTCCCTGTCCACATAACAAATAAATTAAATTGTCTTCCCTCTAAAGCAGGCACGGTGGAACGCGATATATTCTGAACATTTAAGAAAATCCAACTTTTTTGAAAAATTTATGACCTGGACTGGGAGGCGGAACTGATTATGGTGAATTACTAACACTCAGTTATTTAGCAAGATTATATTGCAAGTTTGTCTTTTCAAAAACATCTGACAATTGAAGTTACATTACTCACAATTAATTCACAAACAATGAGATTTAAACACCCAGTACTATCTAACTTCATGTCCGCCCGATAGCTGCGTGGTCAGCGTGACGGATTGGCGTCCTACGGGCCCGGGTTCGATTCCCGACTGGGTCGGGGATTTTCTCCGCTCAGGGACTGGGTGTTGTGTTGTCTTCATCATCATTTAATCCTCATCCGGCGCGCAGGTCGCCCAATGTGAAGTCGAATGTAATAAGACCTGCACCAAGGCGGCCGGACCTGCCCCGTAAAAGGCCTCCCTGCCAATGATGCCAAACGCTCATTTCTATTTCCATCTAACTTCATTAATCCAACATAAATGCAAATCTTCAAATTAGATATAGCTATGTTAACAAATTTTAAAAGCATTACAAAAATAAAATATCTAACTAGCCTTTTTATCAAAAGCGTTTATGTACATTCAGGGGTTACTCAACAATTAGTCTACAAATTATCAGCCAACTCATCTACACTAACGCTCTGGCAAAAACAGAAATAACAGTTCGTGAACATCTTTACCCTATTTGCATGAGGGTTTCTGCTTCCATGTTCAACAATATTGACATACCTACTGTGGCGTCGATAGTTCCGATGCCGCAGCGTAGGTGCACGCTCGTAGGTCGGCACTACGAGAGCGGACGAACTACGCCGACCACAGCGCTCTCTAGCCGACGCTGTGGAGCTCAACGAGGGCCGCTCTGCTTTCTGCCCAGTTCATCATGAGCAGACGACTAAGCAACTTAGCTTCTACTTCACAGGGGGCTAGTCATTACAGACTTTGCCTGTGTTACTTCAATGATAGTTTGTCCAACGACTAGTAACTGTTAGCTTCGATACATGGACAACGGCTTCGCACCTACATGCTCATCTTTTCCAAAACTTAATGTATATGTCATTCCTTCATTTGGCCTATTTTGCAGATCACAGGAGCACACCCACGAGCCGCCTTCCAGGCGGGATACAAAACCTGCATTAATCTAACTCTTGGTGGCTTCACACAGCACACCACAAAGACTGCCTACTCCATCGTCTTTCCCTCACAGACAGGTACCTACAACAGTGCGCCAAGCGCTCTCTTATTCCAACACTAGCAGTATCTTTGGCTCTGTAGTCGCACACAGTCAGCGATCCGCATTATCAGACACATTCATCGTTTATTATATACTAGTTTCATTTTAATTTATTAATATTCTTATCTTATTCTGGTGCCACATACAAGTGTGCCCCAGTATACTCCTTTTCGTATACAGCACAGTTAATGAATTTGCTTTTAAATTCAGAGTATGTATCAAAGGCAATCGAAATTAAATTAGCTTCTTCGGACCTTGGAGCCCGTAAAACCTAAATATAACATTTATTTCAGAGGGTTTAATAAAGTAAGACGCAATCATCGCTTTTTGTGCGCATGCAACACCAGCTGTTCAATGGATGGATTTAATCATAGCATGAAAACGATACTAAGGGTAGGCAGCGCTATGAATCAGTGCTTTTGTGAGTGGATGAATTCTTACGATCGAGCCCCTGCATCCATTAGTTACTTTGAAACTGATAGTCAATCGCCTTAATTGTTGAAGAACAATCCATTTAGTACGTACACGTTTAGGTTCAGAAAGAAAAGTGATAATAATATTGTTAGTTGTCCAAATAAACACTATACAAATACTCTAGTCAGTGATGGGGCGGATGCACTGTGTACACTGGTAACTTTTGCGAAGACTAGAACTTAGTATCTGTGCTAAAGCGAAGGTCGCGTGTCATGGCAACGCAGACAGCAGCTACAGCGTCCGATTTCGTGGATAGTGTCAGATGTCGCGAAACAATAGCTTTCGTAATTCAGTATAAAAGTGTTGACCACACTTGATGCATTTCAACGACATTAACACTGAGCGAGGTCGCGCAGTGGTTAGCACACTGGACTCGAATTCGGGAGGACGACAGTTCAAAACCGACGTCCGACTATCTTGAATTAGATTTTCCGTGATTTCCTTAAATCGCTTCAGGCAAATGCCGGGATGGTTCCTTTGAAAGGGAACAAATGGCTCTGAGCTTTATGAGACTCAACTGCTGTGGTCATAAGTCGCCTAGAACTTAGAACTACTTAAACCTAACTAACCTAAGGACACCACACACATCCATGCCCGAGGCAGGATTCGAACCTGCGACCGTAGCGGTCGTGCGGTTCCAGACTGAAGCGCCTTTAACCACGCGGCCACTCCGACCGGCTGAAAGGGAACAGCCGATGTCCTTCCCCAATACGACTGTACCGATGATCTCGCTGTTTGGTCTCCTCCGCCAAATCAACCAACCAACCAACGATATTAATGTATGAAGCAAACAATTATAAGACCAACTGGCCACAAAAATATCATTTATACGACAATTGTCAAATAAGAAACCTGAAGCAATTGTACGCAGTTTGTTGCCACTTAAAAGCACAAATTAGACTGACGTAAAATCGCGAGGTTTCAGTCACAAGGTCCATATGAGTTGCACGTTTCACTTCTGTAAGGGGCTATACACCAACACTGATAGTTTGCAATAGATCAGTTGAAATTTTTGTTGCTATTTATCTCGACTCATCCTGCGTTAAACATCCCTGGAGCCGTTCTTCGGTTGCAGTATGAGAAAGTTTGTTCATTGCAGCATACTCATTAATAATGGTCAGATCGCACTATTGATCATTTGTGCATCAACGTTCATGTGAAGGGACCTGTTTCAGGGGCATTAAAACTGTCATCATAATGCATTGAGTACTCAAAGGCTAAAATTTAAATTTAGTGACCGCTTTCAGACTATTGGCTGATGCGATGCCCAATTACTTATTTGTCTTAATCTTATACTAGGTAGTGCACAGCGCGAAACAAAATACTAACAGCAATCGTTTTCTGTGTTTTTTTTTACGTGTCTCCCCTCCGTACCTCACTCCCATCACTGTCATTGTCACAAGCCCACCAGTCAGCCAACGACCCCATGGCCTTTGGATATGGTACACGTATCTGTCTATTCGACCTATTTTTCTACGTCATCTCCTTCTCATACCCAAATCTCATGCCTTGGGAGGAAGAAGGGGAGAGGGGTTGCTAAATATACCCAATACCAGTTTTCTTGTCCAATTTACTTAGACAACTTCGTTCCTAACACCACGAAAGAAATGGTAAGGGACCGAAAAAATGGTGTGAAACCCAGTTGATACAAGGTAGTCAATAGTGTAAAATACATACTAATCAACAAGGTCAAAAGCACGATCAGGTACATGGCAACGCTCTAAATAGAAGCAATCTAGGTAATGTCAGTTGAAATAAACGGTCATTATGTAACCTATTTGTTGTTCCTCTAATAAATACATACAAACACAGCCACTCAGTAAAATACACGATGTGTAACTCTTGTATAAAGTATGTGATCTCGTCGAGTGTCAACTCGACTTAATTACGATCGATGATGCGCTTAATCTCTATTTACTATGGGCAAATAGTCTACTGGACCAGTCACTACTACAACATGGGGACTCATTCATTTTACTTATCTTTATAATTCAGTTGTTGTATAGAACTGGTAGTTAAAGCATATCGGCTACCCACTGATTTACAAGAAACGAGCATGAAAGATGGAAGCACTATTATTTTGACTATAAGACGAGTTTACTGATTAAGATAAGCTGACTCTAATAACGGAAGTTGATAATGTACCAAGTATAAAATCTGTCTAAGGAGGGCAAGTTCATTATTTTAAAAAAATACAATGTTCCACGTCTATATTATTATCCATTAAAATAACAGCTTGTCGCTTAAGCTTTTATATACTCCCATTTTTTAATACCTCATATTAACCTATAATAAAACGATTGTGCATGTACAGCTTCATTTGTATTTAGTGATACCACGTTGATGGCTAATGTCCAGAATGATGGCATTTTAGCGGAAATGACGAAAAATATAATTAGTTACATTAAATTATCCATTAAGTAATATGGTTATAATAGATTGGTTTGCATAATAACTCATAAATTACTGTTGTTGCATTGGTTATTTATGTATGGTATGTTGTATTTAGGGCCTGAAGATGGTGTTGTAACAACATGGAAACTAGTTGCCAATAAAACCACCACCTTAATACAGCTGGAGGAATTTCGTCATTTTTTAACATATATTAAACAAGCTGACGTCCCAAGTCGTCCGTTTCAATTATGGATATACGAAGATATAAGGTATAAGTTCGACAGAAAAAAAAACAGATAGTGGACAGCACATCTCTCCAAATTTTGGTTCATAATACGAGCAGTGGCGCAGTTGCATTAGGATGCAGCCGTGTCAGAACATGTAGACAATCATCCGCTCCACATCGTCGTATCGAATTAGTTTTTGCCTGCAGATAGGCAAGCCAATGAACAGATTTCGAAAATGGGTTGCTGTCGCGCCTTCCCAGATAATTCATGTCAGCATCTTCAAGGCATGAAATGTATTTGTAGTTACAAATATAGACCACCATCAGCTGAATAATGGAATGATGATAATAAAAATCTTGCCGGTCCGGGACTCCAAGCTGGATTTCCCGCTTAACGCGAGCGGTCGCCTAACAATTAGGCTATCCGAGCAGGGCTCACGGCCAGATCCAATCTTTCAGTTGTCATCCACCATGTGTGTACAACCTACATTCGTACATCCAATTCGTATAGTCCGGTACAGGGGCCACATTTTAATTGAAAAGTTGGTTGCGTAATGTCGGCGGGTAAATACGATATTTCAGTGTTATGCCGACACCGAGCAAGCGGTCTATCAATAAAAGTGTCTTCCCTGTATGGAATATGCATAATAGATGTGCGAGTGTAGGTTTCAGACGTACGGTTGACGACATATGGAAGTGTGGGTATGGCTATGAAGCGTTCTCTGATAGCCTAAATGGTACGGTGGCCACTCGTGTTAAGCGAGAAACCCGCTTTCGAGTCCCGGCCCGGCACAGATGTTCACTGTCGTTATTCCGTTACATAGCTGATGGTTGTCCATAATCGCAACTGCAGTCCCTTTTCCTTCGGACATGCATTCAGATCGCCGGCCGAAGTGGCCGTGCGGTTAAAGGCGCTGCAGTCTGGAACCGCAAGACCGCTACGGTCGCAGGTTCGAATCCTGCCTCGGGCATGGATGTTTGTGATGTCCTTAGGTTAGTTAGGTTTAACTAGTTCTAAGTTCTAGGGGACTAATAACCTCAGCAGTTGAGTCCCATAGTGCTCAGAGCCATTTGATTTTGCATTCAGATCCGAAGGAACATTGCACTGCTGCTGAACAACACAAGCACTGCAGTGTGGCATCTTCAACGGGTTGCACGCAGTTACTGACATCTGCCGCGACACAAGAAGTGCTCATACGGAGCAGCTGTATGTGAGTGATCTTCGCTCCACTGATGTGTGTTTGTTTCCCGTACGGCTCGTAATTTTCGCACAGTCATCTTCTGAAACACAGTAGGTAAATAAATGTAAATGTTGTGTGACTAGGGCCTCCTGTCGGGTAGACCGTTCGCCGGGTGCAAGTCTTTCGATTTGACGCCACTTCTGGGACTTGAGCGTCGATGGGGATGAAATGATGATGATTAGGACAACACAACACCCAGTCCCTGAGCGGAGAAAATCTCCGACCCAGCCGGGTCCCTTAGGATTGACATTCGGTCGCACTGACCACTCAGCTACCGGAGGCGGACAACATAATAGGTATTAATGATTAACTCTGTATGTGCACCAAGTTACGCTAAAATAGGTCCAGGCCTTTCACAGTATTGCGTTACGAGTCACTCCTTTCCTACACTTACCCCGCAAATATCTGTTCTAGGGTTGTCTTACCCAGACACAGTTGTTTTCCTAGATGATGAGTCGCATGTGTAACACATCAGCAAGCGTTCCAGAATTATGCTTTACGTCTCAGCCTTTCCTACTGCCGCCCCTTATGGGGGGGTTGAATGTCTTCAGGAGTGGCACCAATGATACCAACAATGGATTCGATAACAGTATTGTTCGTTCAGAATTTCGACTACCGACTGTACCCTAAGGGCATTAAGGGCGTTTTACCACAACAATACATTTTTCCAAATAGTAAACCACATATCCATCGAGATTATTTGAAATTGTTCGAGACGTTGCCACCTCACTACCTCCATAAACAGGCTTGTCTTAAAAAAATGGTTCAAATGGCTCTGGGCACTATGGGACTTAACTACTGAGGTCATCAGTCCCCTAGAACTTAGAACTACTTAAACCTAACTAACCTAAGGACATCACACACATCCATGACCGAGGCAGGATTCGAACCTGCGACCGTAGCGGTCGCGCGGTTCCAGATTGTAGCGCCCAGAACCGCTCGGCCACTCCGGCCGGCGAGATTTAATCTGCCAGGAAGTTTCATATCAGCCCACACTCCGCTGCAGAGTGAAACCTCATTCTGGATACTGCACAATCGTCTGCTAACAATTCTCTACTCTTACCCGCTTTTTATGGTGAAGTATTAATTACTAAATTTTGACTCGCATCAAGCCTCTTACATACTGTTGAGGTCTCTAATGAATCTCGTCTTTCATTTGGTCAATTTTGAATCCTGTTAACTAATTATTTCTTTAATTGGTTCTTTATTTTCTGTAATAGCGTTTTTTTATTGCTCGTTTATTCTCCTTAAAAGATTTTTTTATTATTTTTAAAGTTTTCTGCAATTCTCATTGATACGTCAGCAACATATCGTCCCTATCAGAAGAATTTAATACAATATTTTCAGCAGATGATAGGTCATTTAATTGTGAATCATTTTAGTCTGACATTTCTGAAACATTTTGCACTGAAGACCTATTGTCATGTAATTCTGATGCGTGCAAAACTAACATTTCTTCCTGTAGATTTGACGCAATTTCGCACTCATCATTTATTCCACTAGCAGAATGACGCACTTCCCTATTCCTCAGGACAACAACTTTTTTGTTGTCACCCATATTTCAATGTTTCTGATTTTCTATAGTAATATCAAATTAGGCACTACTTTCTGTATATGGGCATCTACACTGATGCAGTGAATTCTGCGCTGCTCTCATTACACTGCTGCACTATGCTAGCCGCTAAGCCTACAGTGATACGGTCATACAACCTTAGCGTGCTTTACGACACAAGGCCGTCCATGAAGACTGCGCGTGTTGGCTACCCAGGTGGACTTTCGTTTGCCGGCGGCCGAGTCCTGCTGTCAGAAGGGTCGTCCACCTTGGTGCTGTGAGTGGAGCCCCATGCCTCCGTAGCTCTCACACGCGCCGAAGAAGCCGCAGCTTTCGGTACCTGCTGGCGCGCGCGCACCTGCCTTTTTCCCACTTCGTCCATCTTTAGAAGAGACGTCATATCAAAGTCTCGCGGTCTTCTGCTCATGATGTCAGTCACTTCACACTGCACTTCACAGCCCTTTGCATTACACACATGTTATCCGCCATTACGATAACATAACCTGTCATTCGTCCTCGCGGAATATTGTGCTAGTTTCACTGTGCTCTTTACGACTATTACTAATTATTACTGTGCAACTGATTCTTGACACTGTTCTACGGATTGCTGTTGTCATATATGCACTAATTAATTCAATTATTCAGTTACAGCCTAAATCCATCCATATTGATCCCCACCAGTGATGCCATATACAACACTCTCCTTGTGTTCGAAAGACGTAATTGTACACACAAGGTTGTTGAAGATTCGCAAATCCATCGAATGTTACTGTTTTTCTGAAGTCCACTGACCTTGCGTCTTCAGAGACGTCCCTTCCCTGCAGTAATAGCACTCGGTCGAAGACTCGTACAGAAGTGGTGGATGTAGATTTTTAATGGTGATGTTTGGAGGAAATCCTTAACTACTTGTCTTGCGGTAAAAAGCACACAATTTAACATTTTCAAGGAACGATATTTATTGAATCCTATGCTTTTAATCGGATCACAGTTCACAATGCACTTAATAGAGAGCAGAAGATATTTGTTATTAATAATTCTGCAAATGTGGGCACATGACACTACACTCACGTGACTGCAGTATATACCGGCCCGTGCTAAGCGCTCGTAGACTATATTTTACATTAAATTTCTCAACAACTGACGAGAGCCACCACCGATCCGGCCGTCTGCAACGGACCCCACTCGATACTGCTTTTGTAATGCAATACTAAACATAACTATCAGTAACCACCACCGATACGACTGTTCAGTGTGGCCCTCGCTATCTAACTGACACTAACAGCCCTGACGTTCGATTTCCTGTCACAATGGTGTTGCTTCTTTCAGTCAGTCATAGCCACCAAAATTTTATGTCATTATATGTACTCGGACCTTGTTCAACCAATAGCAAGCTTCGGACATGATTGATGCTATGACGCCAGGCGACGACACTAAGGTACCATGCTATAACTTCCATCTCATTCCGACACCATATTTGTCCCTCTACGCAGACAGTAGGCTCTGCGCAATACTGCACAATATTATGAAGTCTTAGATACATGGTATATATGTTATGATGACGACGAACGAGTCGTCGCCAATGTGACTGACTGGTGGCCAATGCTAAATAGAAACATACAAATCTCTTCTTTGCATACACAGCAGGTTTGTGAGTGAAGTCGATAAGGGGCTGGCTGCATGGTCTGGGTCTACAACGACTAAAATAAATGGAAGTCGTTGGTAAAAAAATAATATATTGTACTTAATTGGTGGTACAGGAGTCTTCATAGTCAGGAGGAATATAATTACAAACAGAGAGCTGTAGAGGCATCACATAGGCCATACTTTATTTCCTACTTGATGTCCCGAGCAAGAGTGGCGGAGCGCACGCTAGAGACTTGTTGCAAGCCGCGGAGCGGCGCTAGTCTCGACTCCCGGATCCAGCGATGCTAGTACGGGCCGCGGTCGATAATTGCAACTCCTAACAAGTGTGGTATCGAACGTTGACACCACAATATAAATATAAAACTGTTAAATAAAACACAAGTAACACTAGAGAAAAGCTAAAACAATTACACAGGGATATATGGCTGGCTGATCACTTATGAAACATGGATGTATAAACCATGCTGACAACACATTGCTTCTCCCTGAAATTTTGGGAGCAATCGGACGTTTCAGAGAACCTTGAAACTCGAACTACATTCGTGTCATTGAGAGTTACAACAGAGACCAAATCTGTACGTAAATTACCTGCAGCCCTTTTGTCCAACTGTAAAACGTAGTCACCTACAATGTGACACACTGTGATCTGTTCACCTCACATTGGAGGGTCACCCCTCTGGAGCAAGAAGCCATGCGTCACAAGGCTGTGCCTTATGCAAGTGAGAAAGACGTCATCCCATCTCTGTGGCTGCAAAGTGTCATGCCATGGCCGAGTTGTTGACTTTACTAGACGCAGCTTGCATGGGGGCTTAATTAAAATATAATGAAAATAATTTTAATTTTTTGTTTTAGTAGCTGTTTGTCCGATTACGAAGTCTCGTAAACGGTTGGCCCTGACTAGTGTTATTACGCAATCTGACTGCATAGAACAACAACAAAGAATGAAATGGAAATTTTCATTAACACAATTAATTAATTAAGTCCCCAGCAACTATAAAACCTACGAAACCAAAGCACAAGTGTAACTGTTCTGTGTGTGGAAGTATGACTCAACGTACGCATCTGGCACGGTTCTTCTTCAACAACACAAGAAATTTTAAATATCATTTATACTGAATTAATTAAAGAAAATAGAAATACCATAATTACTCAAGAAAACCAGAATTACACTCTAATACAAGAACACAAGCCAGATGCTTTGTTGACTGAACCTGTAATGACGCATTATTCAGGACATTGAAATAATGAGAAAGAAAAGAAAAGTAGTTTGTTACCTCAATTTATATTGATGAAAAGCACTCTAGACATTACAATCTCTCCACACCGACTCGCTACTATCACATCTCAACAAGAACTTTTCAGTATCACATCTCAGCAAGCACTGCCTACTAGCTCATCTCAACAAACACTCCTCACTACGACATCTCAGCACTGACTACCACGAGTTCTCCCAAAGCACTGCCCACTACGAGTTCTCAATAATCACTGCCAGTGGAGGCGGCGGAACAATGCTCTCTCGCGCGATCTCTGGCGCTGTGGCTCAGTGTAGCCACCTTTCATATGCCCTTCCTCCACGGGCTAGAATTTGATGGTATTTTTGCCAGCATTGGTGGTGAAAATACCACCAAGTTCGTCAAAAAATACAGACAAAAACAAAAGATAATATTAATGCGTAAATATCATATAACTAGATAAAATTTTGGCTTTGCACTGACCTTTCAATAACCTATTATATAGAATACAGTAAGCAATACAAATTCTTTCATACATGCGACTTTACATAACAGTTTACACAAGTATTATGTGGTTAAACAGTTCAATTAATAGCGTCAGCAATGACGAATATGTGCAGGTAAGAGTCTCATAACTTTTCACTAACAGTAATACACAAAAAATCAGTTTATACAAATATTCACATAAACGCTTTCCATAGCCCAAGAAACAAGTAGTTCACAGTTCCAGCAGTAGCACCCAGCAATGGTCAACAGGTGCAAATACCAACAAGTGACATTTTTTCAGTAGAAACAGTCCATCAGTGTCACCCAGTAATGTTTAATAGGTGCAGACACCAACAAGTAACACCATTTCAGTATAAGCAGTTCCATTAGTTGCACCAGCAATGTTGAGCAGGTGCACACAGCAACAGGTGACATCTTTTCAGTAGAAGCAGTCCACCAGTGGCACCCAGCAATGTTGAGCAGGTGCCGACACCAACAAGTCACATTTATCAACAGAAGCAGTTCCATTAGTGGCACCCAGAAATGTTGAGCAGGTACACACAGCAACAAGTGACACCATTTCAGTATAAGCAGTCCATCAGTGGCACCCAGTAATGTTGACCGGGTGCTGACCGCAGTCCATAAAATTCACTATCACTAATCACACTGTTCATCAGCAGAAATTAAACATGTCCTAGTGGCACCAATCATGTAGAAAAAGTGCAAATAACAGTCCAAAGTATTCCCTATCACTAATTAGATTAGACAGTTCATCATACAAATAATAATAAACACACAAATGATATCAGATAATTGTCATATTAACTATTACAATACACAAATAGCAGTAAACCTATAATATTTATGGGTGTCAGTGCAAGCCACAACAAACAAGTAAAATAATATTTAGGAGATAGGTTGGGATCACTTCTCTGGGATTATAAAAGGAAAACACACAAAACACACTCACTCATCTTTCATCCACATCTAGTGCTACTGTGTAGTTGAATAGTGTTAACTGTGTAAATGCAATTCTGTCAAAATTTTATGTTCATCATGTGTATCAAGTAGTAGTGGCAGCAATGTATAACCGTCAATAATAGTTAGTCAACGTCATAGTCATCATGTCAAGACCAATGTTTGCCAAGCCAGATCAAAATGTACGGTTGCTGAACAACTGTCAGTGAGCCAAGATATGCAATTACTTCCTCTCTCCAAAAAAAAAAAAAAAAAAAAAAAAAAAAAAAAAAGTATATACTGCTTAGTGATTTAACAAAGTGTGTGTGTAGACAATCTTCTTTCTACTTGAGTGTTCTAGTTTGCCATCTTCATCCTCCTTGTTCCATATATACCAACCAAAAAAAATATGCTCCTCACTTACTTCACCTCTTATCCACCAAAACTCCAATAATCATCAGCATCACATAATCTCAATACTTCACTAATACCTCTTCAATACGTCGATACATATAAACCTCAGCACCAATATCATGTCACTTCCATAAGAACTCTTTCCTCTAGTCAGTCTCCTCGAACAAGTACAGACAAAA
Source organism: Schistocerca nitens (assembly GCF_023898315.1). Lineage (NCBI taxonomy): Eukaryota > Metazoa > Arthropoda > Insecta > Orthoptera > Acrididae > Schistocerca > Schistocerca nitens. The sequence continues at coordinate 978,025,624 of NC_064615.1, read as the reverse complement.
TCCTAGTGCAACTTCAATTCAGCATCCCATACAATCCGAAGACACAGTGTCCACACACAACCTCTGTGTAATCCATCTGACACAAATTTTCTACTCATTATAAATTATAAGATACATTTTGGTTCCTTGTCCATCATTAAATAAAAGAAATGCATACATGACCTCTAACAGACTTTAGTTTGAACAACTTTCAGTAAGTAAGTACGATTACGAAGTGTTAATGATCGTGATATTTCAGTGTGTACACCACTTCAAAAATTATGGCAAACAGAAGCAAACATGTGGAGTATTTCTCGTGTCAAGTGTCACTTCCTATTTCAATTGCTCACGAAGAATGCAGTGTAATAACTGTCAATGGTCTAAACCTAGTGTTGGTATGTCATGTCGTTAGCTTCCTTCCTATTAGCATAAATTTATACAGCTTCCATAAAACCTCAGCTCATGTGACTTCTATGAAGTTTCTTGTACTAATGTCGTTCGTCGAATTATAGCAGTTCATTTTCTTATCTTAAAAATATAAGGCACTGAGCGTTAGCAAAACATGCAATAGCGAGTAAATATACCAGTAGAGAACAGAATGTCAACAAGTGGATGCAGCACAATCCCTACAACGAGGCTCTGCCAAGCAAACAATCTATAATTAATACCACAGTGTAACCTAAACTCTATGTTCGTACACAGTATATCAGCATTTCTATATTCTAAATTAAAGAGTAGTTATGACAACAAAACAGAAGTGTGTAAATATGCAATCCATACGCACAGCAGCAAACATATATCTTACGTAATAAACAAGTCATTAGCATCATTCAGCATAAGCAAATAAATGTTCATATGTAATCTTAATAAGTAAACATGAAGGCGCAAGCAGATAAATCACAAAGTGTAACCTACATACCTAACTACAGTCAGCACAATTAATCAGGTGACAATTATAATTTAAATAAATAAGCACAGCAGGCACATAATAGAAAAATATGACATCAGTGAAAAAGCAGTGCAGCCAAGCGATGCATAATATATACAAATAACAAGCCTGTTCATTAATCAATCATCGTCAAAATCAGTAAATGTACACCAGCACGTCGCTTCACAAGTAAATTCATAGAACATGAAATTTAGCACAAAGTATGAGTCACGTAATCGCAAGCAGCAAATTACGTCTAAAGTACGTACCTAAGTGGAAATATGTTACCTGAAAAATAAACTCAATTAATCGTTACCTTTTTGGTTTTTTACATCTTTTTTTTCGAAATTACATTCTTCCTGAAATTTTCTCCATAGCAAGTCCTCTTAACGTCGGACACACACAGAATTTACCTGAAGGTCTTAAATACTTTATACAACCGTATCCTGAAAAATACTGAACGTTAATAACATAATTTATCAAGTCACTATAGCTTTATACAGAATTTAATCGGAGAAATTAGACTGTGTATTTGTTTACGTCTGTCAGTGCATTCGCACTGAGCGCTCGAGCAGCTGTAGGCGCGTGACGTAGAAGGTGATTGTTTGCGGTCAACGACTGCCTTGTGCGGCGCGCAGACTTCATTGTTGCTTTGAGTACGCGCCGCCGCCAGAACACAGCGCGGTATCCTAGTACTCTCCGCATGTTTACGTATAACTGTTGGTTTCTCAAAAGTATGTCATTCCACAAAAATTTTAATGTTAGATATGTGATGTATTCCCTTAGAGCGCCGAGATTTAAGAGTTTCTACTTCAACAATGTTATCATGAATAATTTTGCGAACTCTATATGGACCGTTATAAAGCAGAAAAAATTTGCGACACAAGCCTTTTCCTTTATGAGACAAACGGTGAGACTTAATTAACACCTTTTGACCAACTGACAAGATTTTTAAACGACCAGGACGTTTAGCTGATTTCTCTCTTCTAGCAGCCGCAGACACAATATTTCGTAGAGCCAGGTTGACAACTTCAGAATGCCGCAGTTTCCGTGAAGGCGGAAAAGGAACGATTTCAGAAATGCGATTTGTTGGTACTTTATTTTTTAATATCAATAGAGGCGGTAAAGAAGTTGAGTCATTAGGAAGTTCATTCAGAATGTTTTGAAAAATATGAAGATACTGATCCCAAGTTCTGTGATTCTGATGACAATAAAGACGGCACAATTTATTGATTTCCTTCATCCATCTCTCTGAAGCGTTAGACTGAAGGTGAAAAAGTGAAATGAAAATTGGTTTAATCTTCCGACGCCGTAGAGTACGAAGCCAAATTTTAGAGCGAAACTGTGATCCATTATCTGATATAACCTTATCAACATGACCCACTTCTTTAAGAAAATGTTTGATGAAAGCGTTAGATACTGAACGAGCTGTTGCTTTGCGTAAAGGTGTAAAACACACATATTTTGATGTCAATTCCACTGCTACGAAAATGTACGCAAAACCATTAGTAGAACGAACCACTGGACCGAACAAATCGACTGCAGCCATGTCCTTTAATTTCGCTGGAATGATAGGAAACAACGGTGCTCTGTGAGAAACAGTTGGCGGCTTAGCCTTCTGACATAATTTGCATTTGGCAAGAACAGATCGAATACGTTTTTCCATATTACTGAAGTAGCAATTTTCTCGTAATTTATGAAAGCATTTTCTGGGACCAAAGTGCGCATAACTGAAATGTGTAAACGAGGTATGGCCAAATCATCCAATCTAACAAAGCGTCTAAGAAAATTACAGACACCAAGGAAACTACGAACATCACGTTTTGTGGTAGGAACAGCATAATTACGAATAGCGTCTAATTTTTCTGGATCAGGAAGAATACCTTCTGCAGAAATAATGTGACCGAGAAATTTCACCTGTGATCGACCAAATTCAGATTTTTCCAAGTTCACTGTAATGCCAACTCTTGCAAAAATACGTAATAATGAATCCAAAATTTTGTTGTGCTCACCCCAAGAATGTTTAGCAATAAGAATATCGTCAACATATGAAGTAATATTGTCACGAAGATAAACAGGTAAAATTTCATTTAAGCTACGAATAAATGCTGCAGAAAATATAGTAAGTCCAAACGGTAATTTCCAAAGTCACTTTTGGGTAAAACAGTCAAATCCGGTTATTCTTTACCTACTGTCTAGATAGATGGATAGTAGAAGAATTATTTTTTATAGATGCAAAGAATAGTATAAGAGTAGGCAGCGGTGCAGAAAACTAAAAGAGAAATAGCACCACTACAGCTCGGGGCCCTGTGAACGCTACGGCACATATTCACTTAGTATAGTGAATCCCCTGAGGACGTTAATAGCTGCACATAAATTTCAGTTTGTGACTTAGTGGCATATTTGGTGGGAGTGCATACATAAATTGATCTAACCATGCACATGGATGTATGTCATTCTTAGAATTGCGGAAGATCTTAAATTTCCGAACAGTCAAAAAGTGTTTATAGTCAAAGTTTTCGCCTCGTGCCGACAAAGACCTACCGCGTCTGTCCCAGTTTGAATGTCGATTATTGTCAAGTTCAAGCGCCTGGCGCTCTCTTGTTGCTTCTCGTAAATGAAACAAATTATTTTCTTCAAACCCCTCTGATATCTGTGATTCTAAATTTCTTTTGCTGTCTTTTCCTACGATTTCGCTTTCAATATGTTTGTCTTGCTTTTGTAGTGCCTCAAATTCCCTATTAACGCGATCATTAAATTTTTCCTGATTTTCAACATGCTTATTTATGTTCTGGTACTCTTCGGTTTCTGAAAATGGTAATGGAGCTGTGTCATCTGAATCTCTATCCCCATTTAAAATAAGACTTATCAATTTATCTGAAATCTCCTCATCTCTTTCCAATAAGTTTACGTCTTCCGTAAGTGTCGCGACTCGGGTTTCGGTATTGTCACATTTAGTAGTTAACTGTTCACACTGTTGCGTTAAATTATTTATTCTGTCATTTGGTACGGATTCCTCGATTCTCTCAATTATTTCTTCCTTATCGTGTGCACGTTGTAAATTTAATTCTGAAAATTTTTGTACTATCACGCGATCTTTTTCTTCCCGTTCTCTGTCCTGTTCCTCTTGTCTGATTTCTGTTGAAATTAAACTATTATTGTGAGCATTCAAAAACGGTTGTACTTCTTCTCTAATTTCTTTCTTTGATTCATCTCTCGTATTTTTGAAACATGTCCCTATTCGTGTGCCTAACTGTGTTTCCATTGTCTCCATCTCGGTTTTAATTTCAGATCGTAACTGTGATCCCACTGTTTTTAATTCGGTTTTAATTGTTTCTATTTTTGAGCATAACCGTGTTGTCATTGCTTCCGTCCGTGATCCCAAATTTAATATTGCACCCATCAACTGCTCCATTTCTTCTGTCGTTAACCACGCAATCTGAGAATTTTTCGATTGTGAAAAATTTTGACTGTTTCCGGACTATTTTCCCTACTTATTAAATTGTTTTCAACTTCATTATTCATCATACTGTTGTCCTGTGTTGGCGAGTTCGCCATGTCAACAATTTCGTTATTCTGACTATTCATCATTTTTGCCTTTTTCATTGATCGCGTAATCATTTACAAAACATACAAAACTCGTTACTGTACGAAAATTACACACAATGCCTCCTTATTTCCAACAATACCATTCACACGAAATGCTTCCCTCAACCACGATTAACGAACAATTGTAATCTTCCTAACTGCACAAAATTGTCAAACCCTTAGACAAGACAACAGAAATAAAATTTTGAAAAATACCATTAGAAGAATGCCAATTACCAAATCTACACATGCAAAATAGACTACAATTACTAAACTACAAATTACTACAACAATACTACTGTCTACACAATCAGAAGAATTCCAAGGGACGATCCGAAGCAGCGGTCGCCACGTGCATGGGGGCTTAATTATAATAGAATGCAAATAATTTTATTTTTTTCGTAGCTGTTTGTCCGATTACGAAGTCTCGTAAACGTTTGGCCCTGACTAGTATTATTACGCAATCTGACTGCATAGAACAACAACAAAGAATGAAACGGAAATTTTCATTAACACAATTAATTAATTAAGTCCCCAGCAACTATAAAACCTACGAAACCAAAGCACAAGTATAACTGTTCTGTGTGTGGAAGTATGACTCAACGTACGCATCTGGCACGGTTCTTCTTCAACAACACAAGAAATTTTAAATATCATTTATACTGAATTAATTAAAGAAAATAGAAATACCATAATTACTCAAGAAAACCAGAATTACACTCTAATACAAGAACACAAGCCAGATGCTTTGTTGACTGAACCTGTAATGACGCATTATTCAGGACATTGAAATAATGAGAAAGAAAAGAAAAGTAGTTTGTTACCTTAATTTATATTGATGAAAAGCACTCTAGACATTACAATCTCTCCACACCGACTCGCTACTATCACATCTCAACAAGAACTTTTCAGTATCACATCTCAGCAAGCACTGCCTACTAGCTCATCTCAACAAACACTCCTCACTACGACATCTCAGCACTGACTACCACGAGTTCTCCCAAAGCACTGCCCACTACGAGTTCTCAATAATCACTGCCAGTGGAGGCGGCGGAACAATGCTCTCTCGCGCGATCTCTGGCGCTGTGGCTCAGTGTAGCCACCTTTCAAGCTTACTGTCTGTTACTTCCAACACGTCCTCTTCCTGCCTATGCATGAATCTGTACGCCAATAGTGAGGTAGTAGCTTGACGGGGGAAGTATCTAATTATCTTATCTGATTGGAACTGTCGCACCACCTCGTCTGCTATATCTGTCATTTTGTTTCTCCTAATACTCACGTACCCTGGCACGCAACTAAAAGACACCTGCTTCCCCAGTCTTTGTAGTTGATTAAGAGTGTCCTGGACATCCAGAACTACTTTATCTGCTGGGTACATGTGTTGTAGAGACTGAAGAGTACTCGGGTAGTCTGCACAGCCGAGGAATTTAGCAGGTGCAACACATCTCATCTGCTCCAGTGCCCTCGAGAGCGCATAATAATTCTGCATCCAACACAGTGAATACTTAAGGTGAGAGGATCTTGGGAAAACGATCAAGCAGACCAAAATAGCACTCAAGGTAATCCTCACTTTTAGAGTCACCCATGAATCCAGCTATATAGTTACGGTCTTCATCCACAAAGGAAAACGGTTCAAATGGCTCTACACAATGGGACGTAACATCTGAGGCCATCAGTCCCCTAGACTTAGAACTACTTAAACCTAAATAACCTAAGGACACCACAAACAGCCATGCCCGAGGTAGGATTCGAACCTGCGACCGTAGCAGCAGCGCGGTTCCAGACTGAAGCGCGTAGCTCAGCCACAGCGGCCGGCTCCACAAAGGAGATGCAATTACAACTAAAAGGAATTTGCTAAAATGCGATAATCTCTGTATAAGTAGTAAAGACTTCTGAGATTTACTCAGACAGGTGTTTACACGCTGAAATGAAGTTTTCGACCTTGAACGGGCACCCAAAGGTTTCGTGAAGGGTCGTGCACCAATTTGCTTCTGCGCCACTCTACACCCATCTAAGTCGTGATCCCAGACAGAAGCTTGAAATAATAATGTGAATCAAGTGTTCTCAAAGAAGCCGCGGTTGCAAGACAAAAAATTAACAGCGGCTCCAAATAAAGCTACATACATGCTGCTTATGGCTAAACTAGAATCCTACTCTTAAGATAAAATCTCAGTCACACGTAAAATTGCATGCAGATATTTAGATGTTTTCTTCGATGGCTGAAGAAACTTGTTCAGCACATGCCGACACAATGTATCAACAGGTTGCTAAAACCACGCACCAACGCTGGCAGCTACAACTTACCTCTGGAGGCTGTAAAACTATACCACAATCCAATAGCAGTTGTCATTATGGGCTTCCCAGTAACTGCTGGGGCTCATCAGCTCCGTCTGGTTCTACACAAATCCCACTAAGTCGTACGCAGCGAGGGGGTCTGCTAAGAATGACGGAAGCTTCCCGTACTACATCAGCGGAAGCTCTCGTCGTCATTTTGCGAATATGTCCCGCTGACGTAGCAGTCAGATATCTTTGAGCAGCATATTGGTTGTGGCGACATGTTTTACATCATGTCACTACCTGATCAAAATTATCTGGACACCTATTAGTGCGCCGGCTGGAGTAGCAGAGCAGTTCTAGGCGCTTCAGTCTGGAACCGCGCGACCGCAACGGTCGCAGGTTCGAATCCTGCCTCGGACGTGGATGTGTGTGATGTCCTTAGGTTAGTTGGGTTTAAGTAGTTCTAAGTTCTGGGGGACTGATGACCTCAGATGTTAAGTCCCATAGCGCTCAGAGCCATTTGAACCATTTTTGAACCTATTAGCGCACATTTATATGGGATGTGACCAGCCTTCGCCTTTATAACGGCTTGAAGGCTGTCTTGGGTACTTTCGGTGAGGTATTTGAATGTCTGTGGAGGAATTGTGACCCATTCTTCCTCAAGAACCGAAACCACATGTTAGTCATGTTGGACACTGGCGTCTGGGACGAAGCCCACGTCCTAGCTTATCCCGAGAGTGTTCCGTTGGATTCTGGTCGAGACTCTGGGAAGGTCAGTCCACTTGAGACTGCTATTGTCCACAAAACATTTCCCTTGCAGATGCTGCTGCACAACAAGGTGTACTGTCATGTTGATGTGAACAGTCATTCTCTCCGAACTGCTTCTCTTCTCTTCGCATTACACAGTGTGTACATATCTCTTCTCATTTAGCGCTTCCTTCAGCGCAATAAGGGGAACATATCATAACCACGAAAACCGCCCCATATCGTAACACCATCTTCTCCGTACTTCACTGTTGGCACTACACACTATGACAGTTGACGTTCTCTGGGTATTCGTCAATTGCAAACCCTTCCATTTTGTGGCTCGATCTGACCAGGAAGACACCAGTTAAACAAAATGGGGGAGGAGGAACGCCATTACTACGGAAGACACATACAATAATTTGTAAACTACTGACCGGAACAGCTTGGATCTTGGATGTCAAGCTGTAGTCCGATACAACACACAGTAGGCAATACATAAAACTCAGTTGATTGTAAAATGAAGTCTTAAAATAAAAAAAGAACCTCACTTATGACAGTATAGTAGTACTGAAACGTGTTCGAGAATTATAAACCCGAAAAATTTTGTTTTACAGGGCGTCCAGTATTTCATTCAGTATTAAACCTGTAAGCGCAGGGAGAGCCACAGATACGCCCAATACTGAATAACTGTGCGGTTATGCAATGCTCGACGGTCCCCGTCCAGTACATAGGTCTGCCTGGTCTTGGTGGTTTAGAAGTGGTTGATCCTTCGCTTTTTCACTTCACGGTCACATCACCAACAGTCGACATGGGTAGCTTCAGAAGGGTTGTAATGTCCCTGTTGGACAGGGTCACATCCAATGACCAGTCCACATTCGAAGTCACTCAGCTCTCCCTACGGCTCAATCTCCTGTTACTTCTTCTCTGCTGGCAACACAAAACTCCGCTCCTCCTTTCATGCTGGCAGATCCGCATCTCGTGATATCTAGCGGTTAATTCCGCATTACGTAGGAGTATCCGGATATTTTTCATCAAATGACATACAAAGAATTACTGTTTCCATAATAAGTAAGTCACATTTCCTTCACTGAAAACTTGATAAATGGCAACTGGGATGGACTCTGTGGAAGTATTTACGCAGAGTATAAAGACTCGTTCTGAACATCAGGCTGAGTCTACAAATGAGTCAAATCATCCCCAGTGGAGGTACGTTTTATTTTATGAGGGACATGTCACATATCAAATTTCCTGGCATATTACAACTGTGTGCCGGACCGAGACTCGAACTCGGGACCTTTGCCTTTTGCGGGCAAGTGCTCTACCAATTGAGCTACACGAGCACGACTCACGACCCTTACTCACAGCTTCAATTCTGCCAGTACCTCTTCTCCTACTTTCCAAACTTCACAGAAGCTCTCCTGCGAACCTTGCAGAACTAGAACTCCTAGAGGAAAGGATAGAGCACTTGCCCGCGAAATGCAAAGGTCCTGAGTTCGAGTCTCGGTCCGACACACAGTTTTAAGCTGCCAGGAAGCTTCATATCAGCGCACACTCCGCTGGAGAGTGAAAATTTCATTCATGCCACATATCCCCATAGTCAGATAGATTAGCGAAGACATAATAATTATTGCGTGACTGTGGTGGTTTAGGATCCTCTCATCACGTGAAGGTCACGTAGAAGCTAGACATGAACCCACTTAGAGCTAAAACCCCTTTGGTAATTAGGAATGCGGATACATCTACGGCATTGAACATTGTAAAAAGTAAGATATCTAGGAATAAACTACACAAGTTCCGAGTAAATATTAAAGACACAAATAAAGGTCAGAGAGAAATTAACGGAGGTGATTGTATGGGTAAGAGAGGAGCTGCCAACGATGTGCGAATAGGCGTCAGTAGTGGCGATGGTGAAAGAATGGGTTTCGTGACGTAATAAGCAAGTGACAGCGACCAAAACGAGTTAATGTATGAATGTCAACTCATAAGTAACGCAAAAGCACATTGTGATCGCTGAATTGTTGAGTTTATTGTACAGTAGCATACGAAATCGTAATTTAGTTTAGCGTGAATACATTAAAAACTATTTCATTCTATTGTGGTAGGGAGCTACAGCAACCATTTTCGAATTAATTCGGAGTAAAAACAGTCTTGGTCGCGAAATTATTTAATATCAATGACGTGTTTCATCCTTTCTGGGCATCATCAGATTGTGTTGAAGTAGCTGGCTATGTAACCCGTCCGCCATAAAGCTATATAAAATTGAAAATAGACGCAACAGTAGATGGAAATGTAATCCATCCGTCATAGAAACATATAAAATGCAAAGTGGACCTTGAATACACCAGCTGACTGCGCCATAGCAGTACAAAATAGAGCTACGCTTACAAAATAAACGCGGTTTGAGCGGCACGAAGCACAATGTCGCTTTTGGCGAGCACGTAAATGCTACTATAATGGCAACAAAGGCTGTTTTCATTCTGAAATAATTATTACATTGGTAGTTAGTAACAGAATAGTATGTCCTCCTACAAAAAAATGTGATGACTCGATGTTTTATCGAATCACTCAATGACTAGGCAATTAATTTCAGTTACAGTATTAAATGTCTAATGTTAGATAAGTAGAATCAAACCTAAAGGCTACTCATACTACAGAATACAAATTGTGTATATAGGTACAAAATTTGCGGGACATGTACAGCTTAATTTTCCTCTCGGTGCAGGTAAAACTCGAAGACATAGCGAAATAGCAGCAGTGCACCAAGAGAAGTCGTTTTGAAAAGAAACCTATTACTCGTACATCCATTTTCTTTTGTCTCGTTACTTGTTTTCATACAAAGTCTCTGTAACTGATTATGATGTCATACACTTATGGTTAAAATGTATGTGGCACAACTTAATATCTTTGTCATTGCGTCAGTAGAGTTAAAAAATTCTATTATTTACAGACTATCCAATATGTTGAAATTATCTTACGGCCTGTTTCAGACAAATAGGAGGGGCGGTTTTCAGAATGCAACAAATGAAAAAAATAAAATTAAGCTGTGGGTAGAAAAAAGTTTATATTGTAACAAATTCCATTGTATAAATATGCTAAGAACCAGTAATTAGTGTAGGCAGTTCTCTAGACAGGCTTTTCAGGCCATTGTTAAATTCACATCACAAATAACACATTTTTTATGCTTCAAGGTCGAAAAAATAGTTTGGTTCAGGAAGTCACCTCAAAAAACGACATCAAATGATATTATGAAAGGGAAGTGAGGGAAGTTAGTCACCTCTTCTATCATACCCCACTTCTGGCTGGAAACATTCGCGTAGCAAATGAAGCTTTCTATAGTTGTTTTAGCAAGTCATTATCAAACTCTGTACAAGGCTAGTCTTATCTTTTTTTAATCCAAAGAATTCCTTCAGTCTGCAAGGTTTGTTCCTATCCTGGATCTCGTATCAAACTAGAAAAAAATTTCCAAATTAGTATTTGTTAATGTTCATAGATAGAACAGTGACTGCCTCTCCTGAAACTGTATTTGATTTGCTTTTTATCGCAACACTTTTATATTATGCAAACTTCGCGTACAGTTATTTTGATAATGCATCGTTACAAATTGTAGCTACATGAATAAATATGATCTGACTTAGTCACAGTCTCTGTCGAACATGCACATAACTTCTGTATGTACATCTATAAACAAATAATGTCAGCAGAAATGTGGACAATGAATCGCAAAGTAAGTTTGTCTGAATTAAGTGAACGTTGTAGACAGTCGTCTTGATGTTGGGGGCAGGGAATGATGAGGATTAGTAAACTATAATGACATAAAGCAGTCTACGGAATGTACCACAATTACACTTCATCTCGAGTGACTATTCGCGTTGAATAATGTTTATGTTTCGGTACACTACAAAGTCTGTAAAAATGACAGGCACAAGAAGCCAAAATGGTTAAACAATTTTAAATTGTGATGATGGATGCGAGTATGTGTGATTACTAGCTATTTTAACTGTCATTGAGGGGTCCTCACAAAGGCAGCAAAGTATGTATAAACAAAGTCTGGAAATACAAGTAAACTTTCAAAACGGTGAAGGCCTAACAACGGAACTGAGCGCCAAACATAAAGACAATACTGTTCTGCTTCTTGAAGAACTCACGAAAGTGCTATTCGGTTCCTCAGGGGAAATGAAAGATAAATGCTAAAAATAATTTGTATCGTTGTTGTGGTCGATAATCTGAGGATTGGCTTGTTGCAGCTCTCCACGCTTGACTACCCCTTCCCTTGTTTTTTTTTTCTTTTTTTTCTTTTTAATTGTGCCATCAGGTTTGTCACTTCAGTTTCATTCAGTACCTCCTCTTGAGTTATCCTATCACCTCTATAACTTCAGCACTCTTCTGTAACATCACATTTCAAAAAACTTCAATTTTCCTCTCGCTTGTACTCCTTATCGTCCACGTTGCAAAACCATACAAGGTTATGTACTCCACACAAATACTTTCGGAAAAGAAATCCTAACACTTAAATGCACATTGAGGATGAACAAATTTCTCTTTTCCCCGACACTTTTCCCGCTTTTCACAGTCTGAATTTTATGCCATCTATACTTCCAGCATCGTCACTTATTTAGTTTCTCAGATAACAAAACTCATCTTCCATTGTTAGTTCCTCATATCCTGTTGTAATTCCCTCAGTGTCGCCTGATTTCGTTTGATTAGATTACATTCTCTTTGGTGAAGTCTTCTCGGGTTATCAGCCGAGTCAAGGCGTCGTTTGCGGCAACGTTTCTTCAGACCTGAAGATGACGAGTAGGAAACCTGTTGAAAGGTTGCCGGAGAACGACGCCTTGGCTGAGAAGAATTCATCACCGAGATTTTCCGAGAACGTCTAAATTCGCATACATTACCCTCGTTTTGCTTTTGTTGATGCTCATCTTATAAGCTACTTTCAAGACACTGTCCACTCCGATCAACTGACCTTCCTTGTCCTTTTGCCGTCTGTGACAGAATTACAATGTCATCGGCTACAGCTCTGCCTCACTCCCTTCTCAACAGCTGCTTCTCTTTCATATCGTACAACTGTAATACTTGCCGTCTGTTTTCTGTACAAGCTGTATACAATCCTTCGCTACCTGAATTTTGTCCCTGCTACCTTCAAAATTTCGAGGAATGTGTACGGTAGTCCTATTAAAATTACTTGATAGTTGACATCTGTCATTTGCCTTTACAGTGTTGTCTCATCAGCTGGCGGCTAGTGCTCGGTTATAGGCGACATAAGCCGGGCGGGCTGCCACACAAATGCTGTAAATACATAAAGCGATGCAACGTCGGAAGCGACTCCCGCGAGGTAGGATGAAATGCGACATGCTTTGTCGACAACCGGTGTCCTGTGACTGAACTACGGCGGGCGACGCGTTTTTAAGCCCTCAAGTTAAACTCATGTCCTGAGCTAACCACAACCTCCTGACATGCAATGTATCCGAGAAAACGGCGGTCAACAATCTGTGGCAGAAATAAAGTCACAATTGCATTGCTCACGGCCATTAGAGCTAACCCCTACTAGCAAAGACAGAAAAAAATCCGGCTTCAGCCCTCAAAGTAAACTCTAATTTCTAGTTACCATTGGTTACCTGAAACTATCCTCGCACTGGCTACACGAGCTGCCGCTTTACCAACCTATGAGAGGTTCTCGTTGGCACTTGCTTCTAGATTATAGGAGACATAGGCAGATACTGAAAGAAAAATAAGAGCAAAAAGAAAAATAAGAGGAAATGGAAAAAGTCAGTATGATGATGAAAATGACGCGGCAAAGTATTAGAAACAAAAAAATACATTTAAACCAATTAACTGAATAAAAATAAAAATCAAACTGTTTTGATTAGATTTAGAAAAACATGGTGGCATTTGATGGTATTCCTCCTACATGTAAGGCTAATAAACTAACCGCAGCGCTACACCACTACCATATGTCAAGTGGTTATGTTTCTAACTATAGTGATGCAATCACGACGACGAATTGAAGTCTTTAAAAATTCAGCTTCACACAATGTTGTGCAAAGCTTATCTTACATAAGCTGATCTCTGAGATTATAATAACTGTATATGTGACTCTGAATCGAGCCATGTGTGGAAGGATCCAGTAGTGTTTGGTTAGTGCTCCAAATGAAAAAATGGTTCAAATGGCTCTGAGCACTATGGGACTCAACTGCTGAGGTCATTAGTCCCCTAGAACTTAGAAATAGTTAAACCTAACTAACCTAAGGACAGCACAAACATCCATGCCCGAGGCAGGATTCGAACCTGCGACCGTAGCGGTCTTGCGGTTCCAGACTGCAGCGCCTTTAACCGCACGGCCACTTCGGCCGGCTGCTCCAAATGAAACATGAATATTTCCCTAGCATTGTTGTGACTGTGTGTGTGTGTGTGTGTGTGTGTGTGTGTGTGTGTGTGTGTGTGTGTGTGTGCGTGCATGTGTGTTGGTTTTGGTGTCGTCATGATGTGTGATGAAATATGAAATAAAAGTGCCAGACTCATGATTCGGGATCCAAACACATCAAAAATAAAGCTAGACAAGGAATTGGATGGCGAACTGACCACCTGTTGTAGCACTTTGGCAACTGCGTGCAGTTCGGCCGTGACGTTGAGTGCTCTGATTGGAGGGAACTAGCTCCAATGCTTGAAGTGCAACTATCAAGTAACTACGATCGGACTATAGTCAGTAGTTTTCGTGGTTACAGTAACGTTATTATTGGTGGAGTCGCATACCTTTTCCAAACTACTGTGTGCTGTTTGCTTGGGTTTCTGTTTCTCTGACAGGCAAAAAATCAAACAAGGAACGCATACCCAGAGCTGCGATCGACTGCTGGCTGCTCAGGCGACATCCGGTCGCCATCCGACACAGGATGTCCCAAATACCTCGCTGCACAAGGCCGCCCACTGTTTGCTGATTTACCGAGGACAGTCAGCAGCTAATCACGGCAACCGAATAACTGCTGCTTTGTGCTCACCTTGAAACCCAAACATCCTTCAAGCGAAACAAAAATACAAACAAAAATTCCGTAGAGAAGCCAGTTGTCTTCAATTAAGCACAATATTCTCACAAATATTCATTTCGAAATATATCCGCAATAGGAGAAGAATTAAGTTTTTCTTCTTCTGTACTTCAAGGTTTAGGTAATACGCCTTCTCCGAGTTCACATTTCTGGACTCGTCTTTTCGTCCGTCTTGCAACGTCTCCGTCTCCGCAGCGCTTGTACTTGTTTACAACGACTAGAATTCTGTCTTCTTCCATAATTTAAAATCTTATCTCCGTTTCTCCCTATATTTTTCCCCTTTTTCGTTTAAGTTGCATACTGCAAATTCTTCCGATATATTCTCATTTGTTATGAGATCCCTTCTTGAGCAACCTTTGATAAATCTTAAAAACCGAGTTACAGCTGACTCTATGGTGCTTTTGTGTTAAGTTTTTTTCAATTCAAGATTCATTGTCGCAGAGCAAGACAGGCACAACCACTGTTTAATAAATGTTTAATTTCGTATCTTTCTTCATCTTGTACTTTCCGGTTTTAAGTTCCACACATGTGCTGAAATATATTGATTTCATTCTGTACATCTTTATCGTTACCTAAATTAACATCGCACCCTAAATATCGCAAACTGCAGACATGTTCCTCTGCCTCGTCTCCATTAACAGTTACCGACGATCAAATTAGGTGTTTTCCATAGTGAACCATAACTTTAGTTTTAGTGGTGGATATTTGTAGACATTAGAAATGTCTTCCTAGTTTATATAATCTAACATTACATGTCGTAAGTTTGCTTCCTTATTCTGTACTACGACTACATCATCTGCATATCGTATACTGTTCAGATGATACCTTCCTTTCAGTTGTATTCCTTCATATAGTTGTATCCCCTCATATACGTCATTCTTCCATTTTTTTAAGAGATCCTCAATATAGATGCTAGAGAGGGTCGGTGACCAGCTACATGCTTGCCTGATGCGTTGATTTCTTATCATTTCTACTGTTTCTGAGCCGCCTATGTTTGTGATTATTTTCGAACCTTCATAGTACGATTATTAATGACAGGTTACTAGTTAGGCTGTAGAACTCTGAGGTGAGTAAAGTCGGCCTAGCCCTTAGAATGGTTCATTCCGTAAATCACTAGACGTGATTTAAGCAATATCTTACACAGCATACTCAAATAAGGGTCACCACTGTAGGGTTGAAATGATGTTGCTTCAGAATACAAACTAATTCATTAACTACAGGCTGACTCAAGTGACGTGGTTAACAATGTGTTAGACATGATTCTTATTGTGAGTCGGTCTGTGGACTTACTCTGCCCCCACAGAAGGCTATATAGGCAAATGTTAAAAAGAACTGTTTAAAGATTTCCTCAGTCACAGACATATAGGACAATGCCTGTGTTAGTAATAACAAAGCTAAAAGGAATTTTAATTCGAGATTAGTCTCGAACTGACAGCTTTCTGAAGTGTGGCATGTTAGTGGTATTGTTTTAGCTCAGTTTTTTCTGTTGTCTGGAACTCAGAACTGTCCCACATTTCCGTTAAACGTTGTGGCCGTTGGTTGGTGTTATAAGGCGGCATCAACGCACTAATTAGGCGATGAGATGCTCGATTTCGATGGTAATGCGTGTCTCAGCTGTTGCAAAGAAGGAAGCGTGCAAAATCAAAATGGCTCTAAGCACTATGGGACTTAACATCTGTCGTCATCAGTCCCCTAGACTTAGAACTACTTAAACCTAACTAACCTAAGGACATCACACACATCCATGCCTGAGGCAGGATTCGAACCTGCGACAGCAGCAGTAGTGCGGTTCCGGACTGAAGAGCCCAAAACCGCTCGGCTACAGCGGCCGGCTGTAAAAATCCATAAGACACCTCGCGACATTGACTTAAATTCTGGCATCCGTTTTTTGCAGTTTTAGTCATTCCAGCTGTTCTCTGCTGACCATTAAAATTACAGCATTCTGAAGACGGAATACAACAAATGCCAAACTGGAGTTGAATGTTGTATGTTAACCGGGGACCTAGAAACGACGGAAAGGCTCCGTCCCCGCCGCAGCTGCAGTGGTCCACTACCCCACGTCGACTGCCGCAGTCCACTTCACCCCTCCTCCGCCCCACACCGAACCCAGGGTTATTGTGCGGTTCGGCCCCCGGTGTCGACCTCCCCCCCCCCCCCCCAGGGAACGACTCACACAAGACGAGTGTAACCCCTATGTTTGCGTGGTAGAGTAATGGTGGTGTACGCGTACGTGGAGAACTTGTTTGCGCAGCAATCGCCGACATAGTGTGGCTGAGGTGGAATAAGGGGAACCAGTGGGCAGGCAGATGGAAGACCGCCTAAAAACCGTCCATAGACTGGCCGGCTCACCGGACCTCGACACAAGTCCACAGGGCGGATTCGTGCCGGAGACCAGGCGCTCCTTCCCGCTCCGGAAAGCCGTGCGTTAGACCGCTCGACTAACCGGGCGGGCAAACTGGAGTTTGTAGTATTGCTTCGAGAGGACGAAGGCATGTAAGGCCTATCAAAGACGCAACGTTGGCAGACATGTGCACTAATCAGTGGGAGAATTACGTTGGGCAGAAGTTATTCCTTTAGGGGATGATATCCCTGAACACAGGACGGGATGGGATGATAAGACTTGGAAGGGCAGGCCAAAATTGTCATTATTTGTCATTTACTAATTCATATTTATTTTTAATAACCATAATACTTTTAAAAATTGCATTAACAATATGTGTCAATATAAATATGCACTGGCATAATTACAATCAATGGCACCATAATGGAATTCAAAATTTTTTTTATAATTTAAATAATATATATTATCTCAGACCCTTAAGACCGTAAATTTACAGTAAAATAAAAGATTTCTATGAAACATATTCCCCAAGACATCAACATACAACCTTGGTATTAAGGTAGGTAGACACAAATAGCCATAATAAACGATCTAAATCGGAACAAGTGGAACAACAGACAAATTTTCTTCAAAAATGAAATAATATTTTCATGACACAAAGTGATCTTATGCAAAAACATTAATTACTAAAAGTTAGGACTGTAAAAATAACCTTCAGATTAGGGGAAAATTTTGTATGCAAGGCACTGCGGTAGGAAACTTACACAATAAGGCTCACTAGCTATCAGAGTGAAATAAGTATAACTGACAGAATTTAAACCTCAAAACAACCTGAAAACATGATGTCTCCACATACAGGCAGGCGTTAAAACAATAACCTTTAGGCGGGTAAGAGAAAGGCTGATAAAACTCAACTTAATCTGTAGACAGCCGACATAATCAACCTTGCGCACCACAGCGCGATGCCGCCCCAGAAACCAGCCGATACTGCAAACACCGCAGTGACGCACCAACAGGCTCCCCGCTCACGGCAAGCACGCTACAGTCACACGAGGGCCCGGACTTCAGGAACACAATTGGCGAAAAGCTGTCGACAAGAATAACATAACCTAGGCACAAACAAATTAAGCCAAGATAACTCAATCCTCTACTAACGTTACTCGCCAAAAGGCGGCTTTGAAAGCTAATGCGAAGGAGCCAGAAAATTATTCAGTCAGCTGCGCATCTAGAAATGCCTTTAAACGTTTTAACACAACAAGGAGTTTAATACAACAAAAATTTACAACACCACTCGCCATGTATCTCAGAGACCAAAGCTAACTCCAACCAGACAACACAAACTGAATAAATTGAAGTCCAGAAAATATACTTTAAATATAAGGTGTTACCAATGCAGATCAGGCAAAAGGCCGTTAATGCAGTCAGCGTCTTAAAGAATGCTTAACCCTTACCTCTACAATTGATGGTATTTAGCATAACGCTTTAGCCACCAACAAATACATCAAAGCCTTAAACTTGCACAATAGGATCTAAAAACAATTCAGAAACATATTAACACTGACCTCTCAACTCACAAAGTTTAATTTTAAGAAATAAAAATATCTCTAAAAATAATAAATGAGATGCTGCAAATTTTACAACTATCCCTAAGTAATAATTAATCTTCCAGTTTTACGCAACAACTTGGCTCATAAAACCTCATAAATCCCAAAATCGCAAAAGATTAACTAAATGTACACCAATGTATTCTGAATGAACCGCATGGTAACTGTTTCATCAAATTAAAGTGCAGCAAATCTCAGAGAGCCATGCAAGACAGAAATTGAGTGAGCACACAGGTAAATAATACCGAACATTGCACAGGAAATGCTGCCCAATTCTAACACTTGAAATTTCAGTCAACGAACGGACGACCATATCCACAATTAGAGCAATTCAGCATAATCTGAGACGAATCCCAACACCAATAACGGCGACGATTCCTCCAAGTCACACACCGGCAGTCTCGGAGCGCAGGGCTTGTTTTTCAAAGAGCTGGCCGCCGCCATTCAGGGTCGTATTCCAGCACTCGGCTCTTACTAACCCCCGACGGGCGCGCAGCGTTTGTTTTCCACGTCGCCAAGGCAACAAGTCTACAGACACTACGCTGTAATCACACCACCTATCGAGATGCCAGTAAATCAGACAAATAAACGAGCGAAAGTTTCGACTCGAGCCGGCACGGCTCAGGGCATATATTAGCGAAGAGCAACCGGCCGCGGTGGTCTCGCGGTTCTAGGCGCGCAGTCCGGAACCGTGCGACTGCTACGGTCGCAGGTTCGAATCCTGCCTCGGGCATGGATGTGTGTGATGTCCTTAGGTTAGTTAGGTTTAAGTAGTTCTAAGTTCTAGGGGACTGATGACCACAGCAGTTGAGTCCCATAGTGCTCAGAGCCATTTGAACCATTTGAACCATTAGCGAAGACGACAGCAAGGGCATTCATGGCAAAGTGGATTTCGCAATTCGGTTGTCCCGCACATGCCACGTTAGACCAGGGGCGACCATCTGAATAAACTTTGCTTCTGGAGCTGTCTAGATTATGTGGCTTCCAGCACCACCATACCACGAGCTATCACCCCTCAACCAATGAAACCCTGGAGAGGTGGCGCAGAAATCTGAAAGCCGCGCTGATTTGCCATGCGGCTTTGACCGCCAAAATGGTTTACGGAGAAAAGTTACGTCTTCTGTCGGAGTTCTTTTTCGAGAAGCAGACGTCTGTGGAACAAGAGCTGCCGTACATTTTACAGCAAGTGAAGCTGCAGACAGCCAAGCAACGCTAGGCCCCGGTATTACGTCATGGAGTTCGAAAGGTATTTTGTACACAGGGACATTGCGACATCAGTGCCACGTTAGTGTGACCACCTGTCAAAAGCCAGAATAACCACCTTCTACAGGATAAAACTGCACAATAACGTACAGTATAACAATATGCACAGCGATAGACACCGCAACAATGGCCCGACAGGCGTCCAGTAAGTGACAAGTTGGCACAGGCTCGCGAGCCTCAGCATAGTCTGACTAACCGGAGTGACGAACCATCCAAGGTCGGATTAGAGGGGTTCTACTGTATATAAATGTTTGCAAGATGAATGCCACAAACCACACATGTCTATTACCAAGTCCAAATCGAACTGGATGTCAGCCAACAGTATGTGTAACTTGAAGAGAATACTGCTGTCACCCGCAGCAGGACATAACGCGGAATCAGCGGCGACGAGCGAAAATGTTTACCTGACCAAGAATCGAACCTGGGATCTCCAGCTAACCAGGCAGTTGCGTTAACCAGTACGCCACCCAGTCAGTGAGGTTCTTCGAAGTACCTACATGGACGTGGAGCCATGCCGACTGCAATGTCGTAGTAAGCTGCGTCAGGTTTGGTTGAGGACCCATGGCGCGCACAACCCGACAGAGGTGGTTACAGAGATTCTCGATTGGGTTTAAATCCGGGGTGTCTGGTGGCCAGGGAAGTACAGTAAACTCACCCTGGTGCTCTTCGAGCGACGCACGTACACTGCGAGCTGTGTGACATGTTTCATTGCCCTGTTGGTAGATGCCATCGTGCCGATCAGAAATAAACTGCATGTAGAGGCGGACACGATCCCCAAGGATAGACTCATTCTTGTGGTGACCCCTTGTGCCTTCCAGAATGACGAGATCACAAAGGGAATGCCACGAAAACATTGCCCGTCCCATAACGCTCCCTTCTGCTTGCAGGATGTTTGCTTCGAGACGCTTCACGCCGTATACGCAAATGGCCGTCTTTCCAGTGGAGCATAAAACGCGATTCATCTGAAAAGGTCACCTGTCGCCACTCAGTGGGCACCAAGTTGCGGGACTGGGGTGCAGATATCAGCCTTCGTCACCGATGAACAGCAATCTCATGGGTGCATGAAACACGTGACTGTTGCCGAGGCCCACACGCAGCGAAGTTCGCTGAACGGCCGTTGAGGAGACATTGTAGGTAGCCTCTTTATCACGGCGGCAGGCGAACAATTTACTAACTTAACCGTTTCGGAAATACTTCTACCCTTGGCCAATGTTCATGCTCTTTTGGACGTCAGCTAAATCGCTCCGTTTCTACATTACAACTACTGCACTGTTGTCGGCGTCCCCACGACGTGCTTTACATACCCTTCGCTGCAGTGCTGCCATCTTCCGTCTGTGAGTGGTTATTGCACGATGACGTCGAACATAGGCGGTGGTCACATTAATGTGATTGGACCGTGTATATAAAGAATGATCTCGTAGAGGATTTCTCATTGGCATTTGAGTGTTAGTTCTCTGTGAGAAGGTTGCTTTATTCCGTGTGGCGGCTATTCAGAGGGAAGACAAGGCGGAAACGACACAAAATTTACGTGACTTCAATGTTATTACGGTCACCAGTCATATGTATGTAGTTGAAATGCTCTTCTGGTTGCTATAATATTGCCATTACGACGAATGTGGCCGGTCCAGTGCGCCAATATCGAACTCAGGACCGTTGTTCGAGAACTACTGACAAAGTGTGGTGACCATGGTAAAGGACGCGCCGAGAGTACCTTTGTGTTTCAAAGCATCTATATTACTAAACGGTAATCCGGTTGATGGTTCATGGTGCACGGTTCCAGTTGCAAGTTGCGTATATAACTTTTCTCAGGCGCAACAAGAATTCAATTGGCAGTATTTCATAAAATTAACGACCGAATTTAAAAACTCAAAGCACTGTCAAATGCTACTCATTAAGTGGTGTAACCTTACCCTAAAGGTGTAACATCATAAGCTAAGTATTACAGTGGGAAACTGGGTATATTGTGTGTAAGGGGCGATCAAAACGTTTCTGTTCGAAGGCCTTACAGTACAGAATCGGTATGCCAATCAGTCAAAATCGCTCTGAGCACTGAGACAATAGCCCTACGGACGCACCAACTTGACGGTACCCAGTTGGTAAAACACAGAACACCGTATCTCGCTGCGTCTCAAGTCCATAACTGCCTACTGCACATCCTCTTCCGACAGGAATTGTTCACCCTTCGAGACCTTTTTTTAAGTAATCGAAGATGTATTAATAGCGTAGGGAGAGATCAGGACAATAGGGCGGTTATCGAGTGTCTCCCACTTGAGTTTGCGTTAACTCCACGTTAAGACATTTGCTTAAGGACACGCATTATCATGAACCAGCAGTACCTCTTGCCGCAGCTTTCCCGGACACGGTGGTCCATACACATTCTCACGCTCCGATGGATGTCTACATGCGTTTGTCCGTTGACAGCCAAGAAAAGAATAACAGCACGTTGGTCCTGTTCCGACGCATATGTTAATAACTTCGCTATAGTTAATTTAATGCACGCACGTCGGAAAGCCGCGAATGCCACACTAATCCCCTATTTATATGTCGGTGCTTATATACTGCCACTGAAATCGCTCTACGTAGCACATACCCTGCAGCAACGTCCTCGAACGGAAACGCTTTCATCACCCTCTGTATTTTAGGCAGCGTACCTCACAGCGTGCAAATTACCCACACTATACTCATTTCTGCATTTGAGAACGAGTGCGCTTAACGCCATACAACTACTTCACACATAATTTCAAACCTTTAAGAAAATTTTTCTTGCTGACACTCCTCTAAAAACGCATGAACAGACAGAAAGTTGAGCGCATACTGCATTTTCGTTATTCTTGCAGTATAACTTCAACATTGGGCATGAGGTTTTAATTTATCACTTCTTTACTACAAACTCTGTTCGAACACATTTTGCAGGCAGTATCCGCATATGCCGCTGAATTTACTTGAAAAATTGTATCATTGGACGACTCGTAGCTCAGGAGATATGCCATCACAAACTTCTAGATGCATGAAAAACCAGCTTTTACTTACCCAGACAACACTCATCCAATGTTTGATAATGAGAACACTCCGAAATGAGAACGAACTATAATTACAATTTTAAACCGTTTCTAAACTTTTTCTCCCTTATAAACTTAACGAAAAATTTTTAACGCGTTAACTCGTTTTGAAAGTTATCAGATGTGTGAAACTGTTTTATGTATAGGGGTACAATTATTCAAATAACCGGATTTGGGGGTTTACTGGTGATGGAACTAAACGATTAATGCGCGCCTAGCACTAACTGGCTCCAGTCAAAGCTTAGGCCTACCAGTAGCAGATCTCTGCCCAACACTGTTTTGACATAGCTGTTCAAAAAATGGTTCAAATGGCTCTGAGCACTATGGGACTCAACTGCCGAGGTCATTAGTCCCCTAGAACTTAGAACTAGTTAAACCTATCTAACCTAAGGACATGACAAACATCCATGCCCGAGGCAGGATTCGAACCTGCGACCGTAGCGGTCTCGCGGGACATAGCTGTGTCCACAGTCTAATAAATACAGTCGTAACACTCTCTGGTGTGAAAGTTGTTACCGTTTGATTACTGGGGCTACTCTAGCGCTCCAAGCAGTGAGAGAGCAGACAGTGACATGTGTCGAAGGATAAACTATATTTTATTTACTTTTCTGATTGTAGTTGTTGTGGTCTTCAGTCCAGAGACTGGGTTGATGCAGCTCTCCATGCTACTCTATCCTGTCCAAGCTTCTTCATCTCACAGTACCTATTGCAACCTACATGCTTCCGAATCTGTTTAGTGTATTCATCTCTTGGTCTCCCTCTACGATTTTTACCCTCCACTCTGCCCTCCAATACTAAATTGGTGAACCCTTTATGCCTCAGAATATGTCCTACCAACCGATCCCTTCTTCTAGTCAAATTGTGCCACAAATTTCTCTTCTCCCCAATTCTGCTCAGTACTTCCTTATTAGTTATGTGATCTACCCATCTAATCTTCAGCATTCTTCTGTAGCACCACATTTCGAAAGCTTCTATTCTCTTCTTGTCTAAACTATTTATCGTCCACGTTTCACTTCCTGACACTTAAATCTATACTCGATGTTAACAAATTTCTCTTCTTCAGAAACGCTTTCCTTGCCATTGCCAGTCTACATTTTATATCCTCTCTACTTTGACCATCATCGGTTATTTTGCTCCCCAAATAGCAAAACTCCTTTACTACTTTAAGTGTCTCATTTCCTAATCTAATGCCCTCAGCATCACCCAATTTAATTCGACTGCATTCCATTATCCTCGTTTTGCTTTTGTTGATGTTTATCTTATATCCTACTTTCAAGACACTGTCCATTCCGTTCAACTGCTCTTTCAGGTACTTTGCTGTCTCCGACAGAATTACAATGTCAACCTCAAAGTTTATATTTCTTTTCCATGGATTTTAAATCCTACTCCGAATTTTTCTTTTGTTTCCTTTACTGCTTGCTCAATATACAGATTGAATAACATCGGGAATAGGCTACAACCCTGTCTCACTCCCTTCCCAACCACTGGTTCCCTTTCATGCCCCTCGACTCATAACTGCCATCTGGTTTCTGTACAAATTGTAAATAGCCTTTTTTTTCCTTTATTGAATTTCAATTCCCCCCGAAGGGGGCGGGCTGGCAGCAGCTTAGTATGCCGCTCTTCAGCCTACAGACTTTGTTAGAAAGATGAAGAGAATAGATAATAAAAACAGGCGATAAAATCGGAGACTTAAAGAGTAACATGGCGAAAAGAAATCGTGGAACTTAAAACAAAGAACAGAGGGATGATGACGCTAAGAAAATACATACAAAGCAGACAGGTAAAACAATAGACAGACAATTAAAAAAAAACACGGCGACAGTCTGGTTTCTGTTCGCAAAAGACATAAAATTCACACCCAGCGACAGCATGGTTTCTGTTCGCAACACGAGAAAGACGAACAACACTGAACAGTCACTGGAACACTGCACTAAAAAGTTGGAAAATGTGACATACCACAGCCGAGAGCAGGTGGGGGGAAACTGGACAGACGATGGCAAAATAAAAAAGGGGGGGGAGCGGGGAAAGGAGCTGATGGAGGATGAGGACCATAAGAGGGGTGGTGGGCGTTGGGCAGACGCGACAGGGAGTGGGGTAGGCAGAGGAGGGGAATACAAAAGGACTCGGGGGGGGGAGAAGGGAGGTAGGGAGAGGTTTAATGGGGAGAAAACAGGGCGGAAGGGTGGAAGAGGGAGCCCAGGGAAAGGACAGAGGAAAGGAGGGGGAGTGAGGATCAGAGTTGATAGGAGGGATAAATGGAGGGAGAGAGGGCATCATCCGGGAGGGGGAGTTGATGGAAGCCACCTTGGGAAAGGAGATGTAGGGTGTAGAGATGGGGGGTAGGGGGGACACAACGGTGAAGACGTGTCAGGGGGCGGGGATGGGAGAGGAAAGGAGCAACCAGGGGGTGAGGGGGTCAAGATGGCGGGAGGTGTAGAGGATGCGGATATGTTCGAGGAATAGGAGCAGATGGGGGAAAGGAATGAGATCATAGAGGATCCACGTGGGGGACGGGAGGCGTATACGGAAGGCGAGGCGGAGTGCATGACGCTCAAGGATCTGGAGGGACTTATAGAATTTGGGGGGGGGGGGGGGGACAGATATCCAGGCAGGACTGGCATAACAGAGGATGGGATGGATTAAGGATTTGTAGGTGTGGAGGATGGTAGAGGGGTGCAACCCCCATGTCCAGCCAGAGAGGAGTTTGAGGAGTTGGAGGCAGTTGTGGGCTTTGGATTGGATGGAGCGGAGATGAGGGATCCAGGTGAGGTGACGGTCAATGGTGAGGCCAGGGTAGGTGAGGGTGGGGGTGAGGCAGACAGGACGGGCGCAGACAGTAAGGGAGAAATCCAGGAGCCGGAAGGAGCGAGTGGTACGACCTACGATGATTGCCTGGGTCTTGGAAGGGTTGAGTCTCAGGAGCCACTGGTTACACCATGCAGCAAAAAGTTCAACGTGATTATGGAGAAGGCGTTTGGACCGTTGGAGGGTAGGAGTGAGGGCGAGGAATGTGGTGTCATCAGCATATTGCAAGAGGTGTACTGGAGGGGGGGTTGGGGCATATCTGCCGCGTACAGAAGGTAGAGGAGAGGGGAGAGGACAGAGCCCTGGGGCACACCTGCAGAGGGGTAGAAGGTGTGGGAATTGGCATTATGGATGGTAACATAGGAGGGGTGGTGGGAGAGGAAGGAGGCCACCAGACGGATGTAGTTTATAGGAAGGGCGTAGGTTTGGAGTTTAAACAGGAGACCAGGATGCCAGACACGGTCGTAGGCCTTTTCGAGGTCAAGGGAGACAAAAATGGCGAAGCGACGGGAGTTAAGCTGGAGTGAGAGGAGATGAGTGAGGCGGAGGAGTTGGTCATCAGCAGAGAAGGCAGGTCGAAACCACATTCGGTGTTTGGGAGGAGGTGGTTTTGGCGGAGGTGGTGATGGATGCGCCGGGAAAGGATGGATTCCAAGAGCTTGCTGAACACCGATGTGAGACAGATAGGACGATAGGAAGAGGCATCAGATGGAGGCTTGTTGGGTTTGGAGAACATCAGGATACAGGAGGTTTTCCACAGGTCGGGATGGAAGCCAGTGGCAAGGATGACATTGTAGAGGGTGGCAAGGATTGAAAGGAAGGAGGGAGGGCAGTGTTTGAGGTGGCGGTAGGTAACGCAGTCATGGCCAGGAGCAGTGTTGCGTTTAGTGCAGAGTGTGAGGCTGATGTCCTGTGTAGTGATGGGAGTGTTAAGTTCAGATGGTGGTGTGTGGCCCAAGTACTGGAACCTAGGAGCAAGGGGAGGAACAGAGGTATTCGTACGGTCCATGACGTCAGGGAAGAGGGAATAATCAAAGTGGGGATCATCTGGGATGGAAAAAACATCAGAGAGGTGAGAGGCAAAGTGGTTGGCCTTACTAAGGTTGTCAGGAAAGGGACGGTCATTAAGGAGGATAGGGTACTGGGGGGTGGGGCGGTTGCCAGTAAGGCGGTGGAAAGCAGACCAATACTTGGAAGAGTTTATGAGGAGCGTGGTTTTGAGTTTCTTCGCAGTAAGCAGGTTGCGGATGTGTCGTTGTAATTGCCGGTGGCGGGTAAGTGTATCCTGGTCACGAGTGCGGAGAAAAGAGCGGTAGAGGCGGCGGGACTCTCAAAGGAGAAGGACGGCCTGTGGAGGCAGGGCGGGGTGGTGAGGGTGGATGGCTTTGGTTCGGATATGGGTGGAGACGGCGTCAGACAAGGTCTGGTGCAGGAAGGCAGCAGTGCGAGAGATGTCATCAGGAGATTGGAGGGTAAGGGCATGGCCGTCAACCTGGGTGTGAATGGAATCCCGGTAGGCATCCCAGTTGGCATGGGAGTAATCATGGGCAAGTTTAGGAGGGACGTCAGGGCGAGGGGCGTTGTGGGGATGGCGACCATTAGAGATAGTGAGGAGAACAGGAGCATGGTCACTGCCAATGAGTTCAAGGACTTCTGCGGTGATGCGCCCAAGGAGGTTGGGAGAGGCAAGGACCACATCAGGAGTGGTGTTGGATTCGGGTCGAGTGTGCTGAGGCAGGGGAACCAGGTCTCCCTGGAGAGTGGTGAGAAACTGATGCCACTGCTGGAGGTCGGCAGGATCACGGCTGTGGATATTGAGGTCGGCGGCAATCACGAAGGTGGAGAAGGTGCGGTCAATGTGGGCCAGGAAATTGTACGGGATGGGGGTCCGAGGGCGGACATAAATGGTGGCACAGGTGATAGTAAGGGTGGGGAAGAAGAGGCTGAGGGTGAGATTCTCGGCAGGATTGTTAAGGAGAGGTTGAGGCCGGACAGGGAGGTGCTTGAGGTGGCCTATAGCAACTCCACCAGGTTATCAGTGCGGTGTAGGGTGTAAGGAGCCTTGGAGACGGAGATACGGGGTTGAAGGAAGGTTTCGTTTAGGACGAAGGCATCCACGTGGTGCTGATGGAGGGTGTGGAGGAAGAGGAGTTTGTGGGTGGGCAGGGAGCGAATGTTGTGGTACAGGAGACAGTAGGGTTCATGTACCATGGGAGGGGAGAGTTAGACGAGGGTGGTGAGGTGGGTGAAGGTGAAGTGGGCCTGGTTGTGGGAGTATGTGCCATAGGTGGTAAGATGGAAGATGGAACGGGCAGCGAGGGCGATTTTGGAAAGAGTGTGTGAGCGCTGGAAGGGGTGGATGTTTTGGAGCACAATGGTGGTGATACGGATGATGTCCTTGGCAGTAGGGGGAGGGCGGAGCGAGTTGTTAGGGTGGATGGGGTCATAAACAGGACGGACAGGGACGGTGAGCTCAGGGGTGACTGGTGGAGGTTTCGCTTTACACTTCGAGGAGTAGGTAGGATGTGGTTTGTTGCAAGTGTTGCAGGAGGGGGGACAGGTGAGGTTGGGGCAATTCTTGAGGAAGTGTGAAGCTTTGCAGTGGGGACAAGTAGGGGGGTTCTTGCAGGCAGAGGTAACGTGGTCGTTGTAGGTGAGACAGCGTTGGCAGAGGTAGGATTGGACTGGGGAACGGGAGGGGTCCACCTTATGACGGCGATTGTAGATGAGGGCTCCCTCGGTGAGGAGGCGGTCAATGGAGGAGGAGGATTCGGTGAATATCCGCATGAGAAAAGTCGGCCCGGCATCATTGAAGATGCGACGGGCCAAGCGGATTTCAATGTCGGGCCGGGAGTTGAGTTCCGCCAACACCTCAGCCTCCGTGATCACGGGGCTAAGCTTCGTGATCACAGCGGTGAAGGTTGGCGGACGTCAGGGAGGTTGAGGCTGACGGGGAGAGGACGGGGTGTGGTAGGGGGTGAGGGTTGCACGTTGGCCAAATTGGATATGGGGGATGCGGGAGAGGAGATTGGTGTGGAAGGAAGCATTGGGGTATTTAATGAGGACCAAGTCCTTGCGAGGAATCAGAAGGGAGATGGGAGCATTGGGGTAGTATTTCCGGATGGCGAGGGTGAGGGAGCGGGCATCAAGGAATTGAGGGTCAGGATTGGAGAGGACAAAGGTGTGGGTGGCAGGCGTGGCGGTGGCGGGGGTCGGGGCCGCGTCCAAGGGGGTGGGTGGGTCACGGGATTGGGGTTTTTTTGGAGGAGACTTCAGGGGAAGGGTCAACATTCGGGCGCTTTGAAGGTTTCGTGGTCACGACCGGGTGTAGAGGGGGCAGGGGGACGGGTTGCAGGGGGAGATGGCGGGGGGCAGGACCACCCGGAGCAGCGGATGACGCAGACAGAGGGGGCGTGGGTGTCACAGAGACTGTGGAACGTCGAGCCGAAATCCGTGCTGGCTTGGAGCCCGTCGGAGGCGGTGCAGGGAGCGGCGGAAATTCAGTAGCTGTCGATGGGGCGACAGTGATAGGGGAGGAGGAGTTGGGGGTGGTTACAGCCGAAAGTGGCGCAGGGGTGGGGTGGACAGGGAGAGAAGGAAGGACGGAAAGTGTGGTGGAGGATGAGCTCCATGTGATCGTGGTTGAAGCAGCGCAGGGAGAGGTGAAAATGATAGTGGTGGTGGGTTGGGACATGGTGGCGGCGCGCGAGAACGGCGGCGGCGGCGGCGAGCACCTACAGGCGGCGACCAGGCGGCGGCGGCGGCGACGGCAGGCAGCGACCAAACGGCGGCGGCGGCGAGCACCGGCAGGCGGAGGCGGCGGCGGCGGCGGCGAGGAGGACCGGACGGCGAGCAGTAGTGACGTCGAGCAGACGGCACGGCAAGGAAATGGTGGGGATCTTCCACGTCGAAGATGCACCCTGAGAGTAACCCAGGCAGTGAAAGTCTTCGACGAAGAAGTGAGGGAATCCAACCCTCGAATGTAAATAGCCTTTCGTTCCCTGTATTTTACCTCTGCCACCTTCAGAATTTGAAAGAGAGTATTCCAGTCAACATTATCAGAAGCTTTCTCTAAGTCTACAAATGCTAGAAACGTTGGTTTGCCTTTCCTTAATCTATGTTCTAAGATAACTCGTGGGGTCAATTCTGTCACTTTACCCAGGTCTCTCTATTGTAAAAGCTATGTTACAAATCAATATAAAGAACAGTATTTGCACTTATCCGCTATCGAACTCGGAAGTGTCACTTCCCGGACGCTTGGCGCGCTGCTGTCGCAGTGGGTAACAAATAGGACCTCGAGCACAGACATACATTACTTGATGGGCAAAGACTCATCTTTTACTGAAGCCTGATGTCTGGCGAAGTAAGATGGCGACCTCAGGAAGTTTGTGAATGGTACTGCCACGATTTTCTGAAACGAAGTGACGTCGTAAACTTTACGCGTTGGTCTAACTAAGTTCTGCAGTTGAGTAAATATTTGCGCACTAGTTGAATTTAACACATACATTGTAGAATCGTGTTATAAGAAGAATATCAGGTTACAACTGAGTAAATATTCGCGCACAGTTGAATTAAACACTTACATTGTAGGCGCTTCAGACCGGAACCGCGCGACTGCTACGGTCGCATGTTCGAATCCTGCTTCGGGCATGGATTCGTGTGTGTCCTTAGGTTAGTTAGGTTCTAGGGGACTGATGACCTCCGATGTTAAGTCCCATAGTGCTCAGAGCCATTTTTGAACTTACATTGTAGAAACTTGTTACGAGAAGAACATCATTTTACATATACTCACGTTTAAAGCAGACTATAGTTTCCGTAATAACGCTCAGATAAATAAAGACACTTGTTATCGACCACAAATAGCACCTTCTGCTTATAGGAGCACTTTCAGAACGACTACACAGTTCGAAAAAGAGCCGAAGTTGATCCAAAACTGGTTAAAAGCAAATCACTGAAATAGTCTGTTAATACTACACTAATTAAACCCCTTAAAATATACTTGAGTTATTTAAACACTACCGGATTTTCAGACAAGACGGACTGTGGTGTACGTATTTAGGCTTACGTATAGGACTAAAGCAAAAACACGTAACATGTTTCTAGTTACGCTTGCATCGAGAAATGTGCCTTTTCTCGCGGGAGAATAATAAAAATATGTAGTATGGGCGCGTAAGACTTTTTGAATTATTGAGATTTGGATGTAACGCTGAATTGAATGGGAATTATTTTTGAGTTTATGCTTTTAATTACTGGCTGATTAATAAAGATTAATATGAGCAAACTTTTTGTTCACGTTAGTTACTGTGATATGAGCCAGTCTAGAAACACTTTGCATTTAATTTGAATACTGAAATAATATTTTTGTATT
Source organism: Schistocerca nitens (assembly GCF_023898315.1). Lineage (NCBI taxonomy): Eukaryota > Metazoa > Arthropoda > Insecta > Orthoptera > Acrididae > Schistocerca > Schistocerca nitens. The sequence goes on along the minus strand of NC_064615.1, from coordinate 977,994,628 downwards.
TTGCCTCGACTAGTATTTTTTTTACAAGCATGAGTTCTTTGTTATAATTTGCAACTGCCCACACATACGAGAGAATTGTTCTTACCACCGTTAACAATGAAGGCCGAGTCGTAGCTATGGATCTCGGCGAGTAACTGAAAATAAAAATCTTAAAAAACATGCTTTCTTCCGCTGCGTCAGGCGGCTGTGGAAAAAAATATTTGTTATATTATGAGCGGGTGATCTCTTCGCTTCCGCTAAATTCGTGAATTGAAATTGCCACGTAATGGCGTCTGTTGCTGCAACGGCGGCTGCAACTGTTGCGCTGAAAATTACTTAGAATACTGAATTTAAAAAGGAAGCAGATATGACACACGACTCACCTTCTACAAATAAAAGTGAACAATAACTTTAAACTATTACATTATTACATTAATATCACAAATGGGCTTACATTCATCAGCAATTAACAAACATGTCCGACCTCTACCACATCAGACGAGAGAGAGAGAGAGAGAGAGAGAGAGAAAGGATAGTAGAAGAACAATTGAACTCCGTTCTTCTTCACATTAAACTTACATTGATTGTCTTGTACATAATTAGTAATCTTTTCACTCGAAAACTGAAATTAACATTTTATATAATAATAATACAAAAGAGAAAAATATTTTTCGCCTTTGCGGCCAGAATCGCACTCAGTATAACATTTCGCATCGAGTTAAAAGCTCTCGTTCGTATTAATGCTTTTTAAAATTTGCGTTCAAGGTCTTTTATCAGTAATTTCACCGGGGTCGCTACAACGCCCCCCCCCCCCCGCCCCCCACCCATATGTTCATGGCAGAATATACATAACATTTCAATCCGTGCGTCCACAGTATTCACACACGCAGTTTTTCCCATTTTACACAAGTCACATTGTAAGAGGTCCATGATTAAAGAATTTGTTGCTAGCGCACTCGAGCTGATGTAATTTCGATGGATTGCTCACGTGCTGCCTGCGATATGTAAGCTATAGGAGAATCTGAGACCAAAGAGCAGTGTTGACTGCAGTAGGAACTGTGTAGCAGTTGGAGTAAGTAGTTGCTAGCGAGCAGTCTGGTGTATCGAGTGCTGGGCCGGTCGTGGTGGAGCGATGGCGGAGACTGAGCGTCGTGCCGTTGGATGGGGCCAACCCTCCGTCGGTCCCGTCTCCTGGCGTTAAAGAAGATAGGGCCTGCCTGCGACGGTGCAGGCCTGGATGAGGTGCAGCGTGAGATCGAGGTGCTGGAGCGGCACCTGACGTGGGAGGGCCACCTCCTCAAGTCGTCAACGCAGGTTGGAGAAATGTGGGCGGCGCGCCTACACATCGCCATTGACGGTGCGGCGCTGTCATCTTCTGCCGCCGTCAAGGGCCAGCATCAGTGGGTCGCCGACACCAGTCGCCTGCTATCTGGGCGTGACTACATCGACGCCCTCCGCGCCCGCATCAACGCCTTCCCCACGAAGGCACGGCGCAGTCGCGGGCGGGAGGCGGACACCAGATGCCGCGCGGGCTGCCAGGCCGTGGAAACCGCCAACCACGTACTACAGGCTTGCTTCAGGACGCACGGGTCCCGAGTTAAACGACACGACGCAATAGTGCGCTATGTCGCTCGTGGACTCGTGCAAAGGGGCTTCAATGTTTCCGTGGAGCCCCACCTCCGTACACCTGAGGGCATCCGCAAGCCTGACGTGGTGGCGGTTAAAGACGGCATCGCCCGCGTGATCGACGCCCAGGTAGTCGGAGACCATCTCCGCCTCGACTGGTGTCATTCCCAGAAGGCGGCCTACTGCGACACGCCGTCCATCCGGCGTGCCATCTCCAACCTGCACCGTGACGTTGAGGAGGTGACTGTGTCCACCGCGACGTTGAACTGGAGGGGCGCATGGTCTCCAGCGTCGGCGAGGGACCTCCCCGCCATAGGCTTCCGACCCCGAGAACTGGCGGTACTGAGCACCCGAGTACTGCAGAGCTGCTGCAAGAGTTACAGAATCTACGAGCGTATGACGGCACCTAGGCTGATGGAACGAGTCGGCGTCGGCTAGGCTGCTGGATATTTTCTTCGCCTTGACTCCTGGGGCCTGTCAACAGGAGGAAGACCCGTCTTTGTTCCTTAAAAGCAGCCTCGCGCATATGTAGTATGGTTATATCAAGTCCCATGTAAATGTTTAAAAAAAATCTCTTAATAATAATCTTTCTCATAAAAAGTAACTTTTGGCAATCATTCATTTCAATTTAAGGAGTTTACTAATTTCTCCAATCCTTGGTCATCCCGATTATTGAAAGGAAAAATCAGTTGTTTCTTTTTATACATGACAAATCTATCGGGCAGCATTGCACAGAGCTGCGCCAGAAAAATTTCTTATAGGAGCAGATATATACGCGTTATCCGGCGACCTAATTGAGGTAAGATTTTTCAATTTATTCAGAATGAATTTTCAGGGCCATGACGCAGCACTGCTGACGTCCTAAATTTACCAGTTTAAATTCACAGTCATTATTGAAAGGTTATAATTGAGCGACATTTTTTATTGAGAGATTAGTCACATTTTATTATTGGTACGTTACGGAGCTTTTTTTGTGGGGAGGTTAAACTATCTGTCAATGTTATGGTTATATTTTTTACTGTTGGGAGGTTTCGGAACTTTTACTGTTGGGAGGTTACACTAAATGTGAATATTATTGTTATTATTTTACTGTTGGGAGGCTACACTTGTCGACAACCGGGCAGGATCGTATTTTTGTGAATTTCTGAGAAGTAATCAGTTATATATCTGCTCTTATTTACTTAATATTAAATGTAGTTTGCATCTGGCGCAACGCATTTACTAATTTGTCACTCTTTCTTTCACAGATCATCGGCAATTTATTGCTCGTTGTTGTAATTGTATTTGTTGTATTTTTGCTTTGTCTTTGTTTCATTTTGTGCTTAACTTTGAATTGTGAAAATGCCGCGAAGAACTGCTAACAGTACATCGCGATGTGCAATGAGTGAAAAAGCTGACTCGAATAATTTGACCGATAATACTAGCGACAGTCAGTGTAATAGTGATAATCCTCTAATTACAGATAATCAGTGCGTGCCGATCACTAGTAATGATTTTATTCCAGATGATGAACAATCACATTCAGTTATGTCCACACTTAATTTAACGGCAAATGATGACGCGGCACGATCCGTTACAATGAACGCTGTCCAGTTTGACACACATGATTGGCAAAATTTACACAGTGAACAGACAAATGTTTCTAACGAAGGTGAACAATGTACTCAAAATATGTCAGATTTATTTGATTCCGGTGTAATGACCAACAGTGCACATCCAATTGGCGAACTTTTTCAAGAATCAGAGAATGACCAAATGGTTACACAAAACGTGACAATTGCAGATACGCCATCAAACAGCACAGAGAATAGAGTCGGTAATATTGGCATGGATCAAGTTATGGCATTATTGCTACAACTTCAATAATCAAACAAACAACTTAATGAAAATCTCAAACAGTCGAATGAAAAACAAGACAACAATTTCAAACAACTTAATGAAAGTTTCAAACAGTCGAATGAAAAACACGACAGGTCGATCAAACAAATTAATGAGAACTTTAAACAGATTAATGAACAGATTGCAGCCGTTGCCGTGCAATGTTACGATACTAAAGAACAATTACGTGAGGAAATTAAGGCTTGTGCTAGGAATAGTAGTGAAGAAATTAGATCTGTTGCACAAGAATTAAGTAATACACATGCAGCCACAACGAAATTACTTAGAGATGAAATTAGTGCAGTCGCTAAACAATGTTCTGAAAACGCAACACAGTTACGCGACGAGTTTAAATTAATGTCATCAGAACCTTTACGCACACTGGATGCGAAAGTAGATACGAAATTTGAACAACAAAACAGCCAAATTGACGAACATTTTAATCACCACCTACAAAACAGTGAGGCGCATTACCGTAAATTTGTACAGGAACAGAACAAAGTAAAGAAACAAGTCATGGAAACAATTACTGCACAGAGACAGGAAGATAAGCGTAAATTGTTTACGAAAGCAAAAACATACGTAGACAACAACATTGCTGCAGTATCAGACGAAATCAATACTATCATACAGTTGAACAAAGAATTGCATGATGAAATCTCTGATCTTAAAACAAAAACAGACACACACACAGTACACTTTCAGACAGTGACCAACATACTTGAACAATTGGAATTAATACAGGATCCCGATGCCATTAAAGGAGGCGTTAAGAAATTAAGCAAAACCACAAGTAAAATCCAAAAACAAATTAATGCTTGTGACACTAAAAACGATGATCAGGTAAAAATACTGACTGAAAAATATGATGAATTGGCCAGTCGTATTGATGTTATCGTAAATAACAATGACACCAAATCAGACGATACTTCACCAATTTCGTTCAATCAAACACCCGAATTCGAAAACTTACAGCAGACAATCAGTGAGATAAGTTCGTCCAATAATACATTGCGTAGAAAAGTGTCGTCTTTACAGCAAGAAGTGACAGAAATGAAAAATGTTTCAGCCTCTAACACGTCACAGCATACGCCACATTGTGAACATTTGTCACATTCACACAGCCAGTATAATTTAGGCAATTTACAGAGAGTACGTGACTTAGATTCCGAACAGCCACAGACAAACAGATTATCATACAATCCTGAGCCTGCTCAGACATTCCGACACGATAATTTTGATTACAAGCACTTTCTATCCGTTAGAAAAATTAAGGTATTTAAAAATGACTGAACACAGATTCACCCTTTGGATTAGATACAACAATTTAGCTTTGCTTTTCCACCAACTTGGCCCGTAACACACAAACTTGAATTTATTTGCAGTTTTTTGGAAGGCGAACCGGCAACTCGTATGGGACCGATCGCGAGACAATGCTACTCGGTTGAAGAATTTCAGAATGCTTTTCTGTCAGCGTATTGGTCGAAGACGACACAGCGCGCAATCAAGGATCAATTAATTAGCTTACCGAATTTGAGAACTCAAATTTTCCCACTGTCACGCAAGTTTTTGAACACATGGTGCAACAAAACCAATACTTAAGTGAGCCATACAGCGAATCAGCACTTATCGAATGGTGTATTTCTAAATTACCACGATCATTAAGAGTATCTCTTTTAACAGGACAGCAGAAAGAAAATATTTCGGCATTTAGAGATCTGTTACAGCTTTTGGAAGTCCCGCAATCAGACTATTCTTTCATAAACAAAAATTTTTCACATCATAACCAAGGCCGACAAGCATACGGCAATTACGATCAGCCACGCAATTTTAATAGCAAAGGTGATAGACGGTCCAGGAATGACAACCATCAAAACTTTAATAACAGACAAAATTTTGATTATCAGTATCCTCATAGTTATCAGCAACAGCAAAGACAGTTTGGCAACAATAGAGGCTTTTCCCCACAACATCAACAAAACCAGTCGGTTAGCATACCTAACCAACAATGTAGTCTGCAAGGTCAACCAAGCTTTAATGTTTCGCCGCCTACACATATAGCGTCGGCTCCGCCAAATAGTAATGCACAGCAGCAAGGAAATCACTACGTACAGAAGACACATCATTTCAATTCCTATCGCAACGCGCCGTATAGCAATGATTATCATGACGGACGTAAAAGTAATGAGCACAGTTTTCTGCGTAACAGTCGGTCTTACCAACAGCAGAATCATCCGCAACAACAGATTATCATCAATGAACCAGACAGTAGATATCATCCCGAACCTAATACGTCAGGAAGAAATAACAGATCAGTACAAATAGTCGAAATGCCACAGCATCCTCCCGCAAATAATAGCGTGTCAGATAGAATTTGACTAGATACAGTACAGACTGAATCTTCCAGAAACGTAAGCAATACTTTTGATACACAGACTCTTGTTCACGAAACTATTATTACTTTTGACGACATCCGAGACACACTTTTGCATGAAAAACCAGTTATTCAAAAAACCATTTCCCACCCTGTCATTGAAGTAAAGATCGGATCATCCACATTTTCAGCTGTAATCGATTCTGGATCACCTATGTCAGTTATAAATGAAGAAACCTTCAACGAATGCAACAAAGAAAATATTTATCCTACGTTACCATTAGGCAAAACTAAAGTAAAAGGAGCAGTATCTGGTAAAGGAGTAGATGTAAAATTACAGACACACTTATCATTTTGTATTGCAGGTCATACGTTCCACTCAAATTTTTGGATTGTTCCCTTATTGACAACAGACGTTATTTTAGGTACGAGTTTTTTAGTACAACACGACGCAGTTATTGACTTTCAAAATTCCTATTTAATGTTAAAGGATGAAAATGTACAACTGGCATTAGAATTTCAGCACTCTTTATCTGCAGATGAAAAGGCAATTAATCGAACAGAGGTCATTTCTACATCTCGTAACACGGACTGTCATTCCACATTGTTTACAGATACGTACGTACACAACTATAATACACCAGACGATGCTGACTATGACGTTATGCAAATGATTTCTGATAAAGTAAAACAAAGCAGCGCAAATACAGACGACGAACGTACGCAACTACGCAAAATTCTTTTACAGCAAGCTCCAGTTTTTGACAACATCCCTGGTACTATGTCTGGTTTTATGTATGAATTTCAAGTTAAACAGCATGACACATTTAAAGCCAGACATTATCCTATTCCGTATATCTACAGAGAACAAATTAAGAAAGAATTGCAAGCTATGCTAGACCAAGGAATTACTGAACCGGCAGTTAGTCCGTACAGAAACCCGCTCCATATTGTTAAGAAAAAGGATGGTTCACTTCGACTCGTGCTTGATTCGCGTCATGTCAACGACATTATTATTAATGAAACAGATCGCCCACAGACACTAGAAGAACTTTTACAGAAATTTTATGGTACTGCTGTTTATTCCACATTAGATTTGAAATCGGGATTTTAGCAAACCCAGCTCCATCCGAACTGCAGAAAGTCCACAGCTTTTCTCTGTTTTGGTGATAGTTATCAATTTTGCAAATTACCGTTCGGTCTAACAATTTCTTCAGCAGCTTTTATTCGCGGTTTGAATACTATACTTCCGACAGAACTAAAAGACAATCACAACGTATGTAGACGACATTCTTATTGCAGAAGCCAACTCGTCTGAAGATAATCTGATTCTGGAACAACTGTTGCAAACTTTTCGTGCACAAGGACTCACAGTTAATCTTAGCAAATCACACTTTGGCAAAACTTCTATAAAATTTCTTGGACATGTAATTTCAACAAAAGGCATTGCGCCTGACCCGGAAAAACTTCTAGCTTTACGTGACATTACTGTTCCAACGACAAAGAAACAGCTACGCAGCTTTTTGGGTTTAATTAACTTTTTCCGTAAATTTATTCATCACTCTTCTTTAGACACACCTAAATTATGTCAATTGACAGGTAAAAACACTATTTGGTCCTGGGATAAGCAAGCACATTCTGAATTTATGAACCTGAAACATGCTTTGCTGAATGCACCTCTTTTATCACACCCAGATCTTACTAGAAATTTTTCCATTGCCACCGACAGTTCTAACACCGCTTTAGGCGTACACATTTTTCAGGAAATTGAAGAATACGGTACTACAGTAATTAAAAATATCGCCTTTGCAAGCCGCATTCGGTCACCTGCTGAACGCAATTATTCTGTCACAGAACTTGAAACATTATGTGTTGTATGGGCATTTACGAGATTTAGGCATTTTCTTTATGGAAGACATACGACCGTTTACACAGATCATAGAGCTATACAGTTTTTACTTTCCGCAAAATTTACACACGACAGGTTAAGCAGATGGAAACTTTATTTACAGGAATTTAATTTTACATTTGTTCACATTCCCGGTACACAAAATATTGTAGCAGACGCACTATCCCGTTCTCTCAGCAACAATCAGCAAGACATCGCAACCAACCTCTGCCAAGCAAATTTTAGCCTCATGTATATTCAACAAGTCGCATTTGAAAATTGCATTTCATCGTCATTACGAGACATAGCACAAGAGCAAAGCAAAGACAACGTGTGGAAAGAAATTAAACACCTTTGGCAAAATAAGAATAACCTTACCATTAGAAACCATGACATTGTACGCAAAAACATTCTGTTCCGCCGCTCTCACCCTGACAGCAACAACTGGTTATTATGCATTCCTGACGAACTTGTTAACAAATTAATTTGGTATACTCATTTGAGTTACGCACATTATGGAGCCAGAAAATGTTTTCTTACACTGAGACAGAACTGTTATTTTGCGAACATGGAGAAACGTATTCGACGAGTTTTAGCGTCATGTAAAATCTGCCTGAAAGCTAAATCAGACACAACTTCACATATTCTTCCGTTACATCCCATTGTACCCGTTAAATTGAGGCACATGGCCGCTGTAGACATTTTTGGTCCGATTCCCAGATCTAATAGAGGTTTTTGTTACATCTTTGTCGCTGTTGAACTCACTTCGAAATTTGTTACCTTCACTCCGTTACGCAAAGCTACTGCTAAATCTGTTTCGAATGCATTTGTAAAACATTTTCTACTTAGTGTAGGGCATGTATTGAAAGTAATTTCCGACAATGGACCACAATTTCGATCTGCAATATGGACCCGTATGTTACGAACTAGAAACATTTCTCCAATCTATATATCCAAGTATCACGCTTCTTCGAACCCTTGTGAACGACTGATGAAAGAAATTGATAAACTATGTAGAATATACTGCCATAAAAGACATATTGATTGGGACGCACATATACTCTCATTCCAGGATGTAATTAACGCCATACCAAATGAATCCGACTGTTATATTGAAAAATGTTGAACCACCTAACAAAATTAAAGAATTAGTATCTTTTCCTACATCTCGTCGACTACGTCACCATGAAATAATTGACATTGCGCTCAACAACATCAAACGTGCTGCAGAGCGCCGGAGACGACAGCAGAAACAGGTTTGTACACGCCGTGACTTTCACATTGGACAGAAGATATAGGTACGCACGCATTATTTATCCAACAGAGGAAAGAGTAGATGCAGTAAATTTGAGCTTCTATACGCAGGTCCATATAGAATTCGCAGCATTCCTCACCCCAATGTAGTACATGTCGATACTTTGAGAACCAGGAAAAGCAAAGGCCATCACCATGTCTCCAATATTAAACCCTTTATTGAATGAACATACTTTATTATTTATCACACTGTAATGCCATTTCCTGATTTTTATATGACCACTTATGCAATTATATTTGTGACTACTTACTGATAATGATCGTATTTTTTCTTGGTAAGTGCCCAGCAAGGTATGGTTAGCAGGTCGCTTTTCTTGTCGTTAGACATCAGACCGTGCACATTTTCCATTTGTTGTGTATGTATGATTGATATCCTATCGAAAGTAGAATTTTTCTCTGTATGTACTATGAGATCTTTAAGATGTAACAAACACCAGTTGACATTGACATTTTGCCTTATGATATCTCAACATCGTGACTATTTTACATTTTTTGCTACTACATTATGATACCGTGTGTACATTTTTTGCACTTGAAAATTGTCAATGTTTTTGACATAATACGTTTTCTGTCATGCTATGCTGTATGCCTAGGTATATCACTATAAACAAGTTTTTATTTAATGAGTATATGATTTAAATGCAAGATATTAATGCATATTCATCATTTTCAGAAAGCAATACCGTGTAAAAGAAATAAATTAAACAACCACAGTGGTTTACTATGAAATGGAAATTTCACAACTGGAATGAAAGAAAGAAAATGCAATACCTTGTCATGAAGAGTAAATGGACCAGAATTAACAAGCATTAACCGGTATGTACCATACACACTGTATAAAGCAGTCTTAACTAATTATTTTTCTTTTAGAATACGAGGCGATTGATGCAGGCTGTCAGACAGAACTACACATGTTAATTTTAGTGATGAAATATGCTAGAAGTAATAAAACTCTATACTATATGAAGTAATGAATGATAATGAATAGTTGTATGAGGAGAATGGTAATGTGATGATGAATAATGAAGTTTTTCTTTGCAGATGATGATAATGATGAAGTTATGATAATATGAATAATGAAGTTTTTCTTTGCAGACGAGGATGATGAAGTTTATATATTTTCTGTTAGTTAAGATATGCTATGTAGTTATTCAAGTATGTGTTGCAGTTCCTTTTGACAGTATGTTTTATGTTGCATTGTATAATGAGTGAATGTTTTGGGAAAGACAGCTAGAGTACATACATATTGAGTACACGTTTCATTACCTGTTAATTTGAAGTTCACTACTTTTCAGCATAATATACATTTTTTCTTTCAGCTCAATAACCATTTGTAATTTTTCCAGGAGAAGTTTTTCATGATATTAATATGCTATAAGCAGTTAGTTATTAAACCTGTTCTAGTACTTACATTTTTTTTATCCAGTTGTGTCTATTATTTATGAATGTGATCACATATACTGTACTTGTTTCATAACCTTGCTACAGCTGACTCATGACGAATGACGTTATTAATCCTTATTTCCAGCAATAAGTCAAAAGCAAATATTTTCATGCCCCAGTAATTAATTATCTATCCAAACGCAATGCATTGCTAGCAAAAAAAATTTTTTATTACCACTCCCAACTATTACCAGTATACAACTAAATAATGCTGCCAGTTTAAGATATATTTCTAGTCCTAAATATAATACAATTTTGTCTGTTGTATTGAAACTATTATATCTACGTATTATTGGACTACAGACCTTGAGTAATAGTTACAATGTATTACATTTTCAATATGTCTTATGTCACTTGCATGATATCATATATAAACACTACAATTTGATCCTACGCGCAATAACTCCTGTTTTGAATGATGACTTCTGAATAATGCATAATAAATGCCTTGTCACTGGCCAATGAATGCCAATAATTACTGTAATGAGATGTCTTATGATGCCAATGATTATTGTAACGAGATGACTTACGCTTAAATGCAATGCCAGTGATTACTGTAAACTGTAATGAGATGACTTATGATGCCAATGATTACTATAATTAGATGACATCCATAAATGCTATGCCAATAATTAACTCATATTGAATGATGACTTCTGAATAATGCATAAAAAATGCTTTGTAACTGGCCAATGAGTGCCAATAATTACTGTATTGAGATGACTTATGAATAATGTTCTGTAATAATGACTGTAATGAGATGAGTTATGCATAAATGCTATGCCAATAATTTCTGTAAATAATATTTTGTTATACTCTATAAATGCAATGCCAATGATTACTGTAACTAGATGGCTTATGCTTAAATGCTATGCCAATAATTATTGTAATGAGATGACTTATGAATAATGTTCTGTAATACTCCATACATACTACTCAAATGCTGTGTAAATAGCCAATGAATGCCAATAATTGTATCCTTCACCTTCTGACCTAATTACCAACAATTACTGCAATATCCGTATGTCCTATCCATCCTCATGATCATGGAGCACTATATTTGGTTTTTACACTAATTCTACGTTGCTGTAAGTGTATGGATTCTACAAGAATGTGGTGTTGACATATCAAGCTTTCCACCACCTTGAACGATGGAGGTGTTATTATGGTCCTACTGTTCGGTGTACCTAATGTACTACCAAAATGATAACATTGAATATTAATACAACATTTCAGTGTCTTGGCTACACTGATAAATACTTCATGGAAGAGAACTTCAGAGTGGCTCACTTGGTGTCGTGCTTCTGTAGAAAGATATGGACTTTCAGTGCAGCTACGTGCAACCTACTGTGCTACAACCATGATGCAATCCTTCCCATTCCTTTCCTAGTCCTTGTAAAATGGTAAAGACTTATACAGTGCGTTTGAATTCTTGTAAAATGCTAAAGACTTATACAGTGCATGTGCACTTCATTTCATTTGTTAATATGATTAGTTGTCCTGAATATACTAAAGAGTTCTACAGTGTGTGTGCACTAGAGTTCTTTTCTTAATGTATCCAGTTCTTGTAAAAAATGCTAAGGCCTTATACAGTGCTTGTGCACTTTATGTCATTTGTTAATATATTTTGTACTCATTGCGTATACATTTTGTCATTTCTTAGTATGTTCTGAACTCAGTGCATGTGCACTCTATTTCATTTCTTAATATGTTCTGTACTTATCAATAATGTATATACTCTGTGACTGTAGACTTAGTAAACTAAATAGATTATAGAAAAATTTGTTGCTCATGGCAAGTCCAATTGACTCACCATCGCTGCCAAATTTTTGCCCCCCCTCTCCCCCCCCCCCACCCAAGTGGAGGCTTATGTAAGAGGTCCATGATTAAAGAATTTGTTGCTAGCACACTCGAGCTGGTGTAATTTCGATGGATTGCTCACGTGCTGCCTGCGATATGTAAGCTATAAGAGAATCTGAGACCAAAGAGCAGTGTTGACTGCAGTAGGAACTGTGTAGCAGTTGGAGTAAGTAGTTGCTAGCGAGCAGTCTGGTGTATCGTGTTGGCTGGGCCGGTCGTGGTGGAGCGATGGCGGAGCCTGAGCGTTGTAGTATAAGGTAAAAGCAGCCTTGCGCATATGTAGTATTGTTATATCAAATCCCATGTAAATGTTTAAAAAATCTCTTAATAATAATCTTTCTCATAAAAAGTAACTTTTGGCAATCATTCATTTCAATTTAAAGAATTTACAATTTCTCCAATCCTTGGTCATCCCGATTATTGAAAGGAAAAATCAGTTGTTTCTTTTTATACATGACAAATCTATCGGGCAGCATTGCACAGAGCTGCGCCAGAAAAATTTCTTATAGGAGCAGATATATACGCATTATCCGGCGACCTAATTGAGGTAAGATTTTTCAATTTATTCAGAATGAATTTTCAGGGCCATGACGCAGCACTGCTGACGTCCTAAATTTACCAGTTTAAATTCACAGTCATTATTGAAAGGTTATAATTGAGCGACATTTTTTATTGAGAGATTAGTTACATTTTATTATTGGTAGGTTACAGAATTTTTGTTGTGGGGAGGTTACAACATTTTTGCTAAAAAGTATTAAGCTAAGTTGTTGTCGCTCAACATACAATACAAATGGAGTTATGAACAAAAGGAAATAGTATACTATTGAACTGACATTTTATAACACGGAACTTAAAACACTTTGTAGGCTGTATTGTTATCTAGAGGACATACTGTAGCTTTGGCTGCTTGCTTTTGACTGTTGCAGCTTGTGTGATGCTCTTAGGCACTCAATGGGTTAATCTAAAATTTATAAAGTCCCAGGGATATTGGCTGTTAGCTCCCCATTCGGCAAGGCCTGAGGGAAACCGCGGGTGAAACAGGCGGAGCTGTGGAACAACCCACTTTGACTATCCTTCAATTAATTACTCATGGTACAACCTCGGTAAAATAATGAAATGTGTATGTTAATTAGTGATTGCTTGTTACAACATGCAAGAGAGTTGTATGTTAGAATGACAGTTGGTAAATCGTAACAATGTTTTGTGCAGATTTATTACAGTTTATGTTGCTATTGCTCGTTAGGTTATCAGTTCGGTTGTCACTTGTTGTGGTGGTGATTGTTGTTGTTCGACATCGCGACGTTCAACTCCCGACTGCTTTGGTAGGGGTGGCCTGCGTCCGCTGTGGCGGCGGAGAGGTCGAAGCTCGCGTGGCAATCAGCTGATCCACCGAACAACTGGCGATGCGCGTTTGTCAGCGCAGCCGGGGGAGGGTCGGTGTGGGATGAGGACTACCCCGCCCGGCCGCTCGTTGACAAGATTTGTGGTGTCACCGCCAGACACCACACTTGCTAGGTGGTAGCTTAAATCGGCCGCGGTCCATTAGTACATGTCGGACCCGCGTGTCGCCACTGTCAGGATCGCAGACCGAGCGCCACCACAAGGCAGGTCTCGAGAGACGTACTAGCACTCGCCCCAGTTGTACGGACGACATTGCTAGCGACTACACGTACGAAGCCTTTCTCTCATTTGCCGAGAGACAGTTAGAATAGCCTTCAGCTAAGTTAATGGCTACGACCTAGCAAGGCGCCATTTGTACCATTGCATGTATCTCAAGATAGTCTCACTTGTATCATCAAGAATGCTGTGTACCAAAGGACGATATAAAAGTTAAGTGTTCTAGTAGCTACGTTCTTTTCTTTATCACATTCATTACGAATCCTGTTCCAGACTTCGCGCCAGTCGGCGTGTGTGTACGTGTGCCCTATCGGCTACCCGTCACTGTGGACTGGCTGCCTTGTCAGTCCACTACAAGACTCTACACAGCAACGCGTCTCCGGCATTGTACATAAGTACATGAAACAACACGCACGCACAACGTAATATTCCCTTCCCGTTGCAGATGTTATAGCTAGTGGGAAAGGAAAGTTTATTACACTACTGGCCATTAAAATTGCTACACCAAGAAGCACTGCAGATGATAAACGGGTATTCATTGGACAAATATATTATACTAGAACTGACATGTGATTATATTTTCACGCAATTTGGGTCCATAGATCCTGAGAAATCAGTACACAGAACAACCACTTCTGGCCGTAATAACGGCCTTGATACACCTGGGCATTGAGTCAAACAGCTTGGATGGCGTGTACAGGTACAGCTGCCCATGCAGCTTCAACAGGATACCACAATTCATCAAGAGTAGTGACTGGCGTATTGTGACGAGCCAGTTGCTCGGCCGCCATTGACCAGACGTTTCCAATTGTTGAGAGATCTGGAGAATGTGCTGGCCAGGGCAGCAGTCGAACATTTTCTGTATCCAGAAAGGCCCGTACAGGACCTGCAACATGCGGTATTACATTATCCTGCTGAAATGTAGGAATTCGCAGAGATCGAATGAAGGGTAGAGCCACGGGTCGTAACACATCCGAAATGTAACGTCCACCGTTCAAAGTGCCGTCAATGCGAACAAGAGGTGAGCCAGACGTGTAACCAATGGCACCCGATACCATCACGCCGGGTGATACGCCAGTATGGCGATGACGACTACACGCTTCCAATGTGCGTTCACCGCGATGTGGCCAAACACGGATTTGACCATCGTGATGCTGTAAACAGAACCTGGATTCATCCGAAAAAATGTTTTGCCATTCGTGCACCCAGGTTCGTCGTTGAGTACACCATCGCAGGCGCTCCTGTCTGTGATGCAGCGTCAAGGGTAACCGCAGCCATGGTCTCCGAGCTGATAGCCCATGCTGCTGCAAACGTCGTCGAACTGTTTGTGCAGATGGTTGTTGTCTTGCAAACGTCCCCATCTGTTGACTCAGGGATCGAGTCGTGGCTGCACGATCCGTTACAGCCATGCGGATAAGATGCCTGTCATCTCGACTGCTAGTGATACGAGGCCGTTGGGATCCAGCACGGCGTTCCGTATTACCCTCCTCAACCCACCGATTCCATATTCTGCTAACAGTCATTGGATCTCGACCAACGCGAGCAGGAATGTCGCGATACGATAAACTGCAATCGCGATAGGCTACAATCTGACCTTTATCAAAGTCGGAAACGTGATGGTACGCATTTCTCCTCCTTACACGAGGCATCACAACAACGTTTGACCAGGCAACGCCGGTCAACTGCTGTTTGCGTATGAGAAATCGGTTGGAAACTTTCCTCATGTCAGTACGTTGTAGGTGTCGCCACCGGCGCCAACCTTGTGTGAATGCTCTGAAAAGCTAATCATTTGCATATCACAGCATCTTCTTCCTGTCGGTTAAATGTCGCGTCTGTAGCACATCATCTTCGTGGTGTAGCAATTTTAATGGCCAGTAGTGTAGTTCGGCAGCTGATGTAAAGTTTTCACCCGTTTTGGAGTATTAAGTCAACATTGTTTAGCAGAAAAACATGAGATGGCTCTATTTCTTAGAATGTAGTTTATACGTGACACAGTTTTGGTTACACGGCAGACTTTGATTCTGTTAAGGTCACTGTAACTTCTCCGTTGCACCCGCAGGCACTTTTGAGCGTCCAAATACGAATACCCTCCTCCTCACAAACATTCGTTGTTTTCGCGTTCGCTGTGTTTAGGACAGTCCGCGCATAGCACACCGACCCCACATTGTTAGACTTAATTGAAACGCAGCCTGTCTCAAAAACATAGATTGTGGATTCATTTTGCGTTACAAATTTACACATTTATAATAACACTCACAGTTTCTTGTGCACAATATCGTCGTTCAGCGTGTGCGCAACTATTGAAAGTTCAATATCTGCACTTCACTGTCCGTTATCAAAGTTTCACTTTCACTGTTTTACACTATTCTAAAGTACCTGTCTCGGCTAGCTAGTTCAGAAGTACCTGCCTCGGCTAGCTAACAAGCACTAACACACTTAGCTCAGTTCAAACTGGATTTTAGCTCATACAGTGTTCTACCATTTTCTTTCACCAAATACACAATTAAAGCTTTCATTTACATATTCATACGTTCCATTAGATTTTTGACAATACCATTGTATTTGCGTCTGATCTGAGGTGTCCCATGTCATGTCTGCCTATAGATTGCCTACTTGCCCTCCAGAGCCAGGCTCGACTTTACAAAAACTTTGCCTAAATTATTATTTATTCATTTTGCAACCTAGGCCTAACGAGCAAGTTTATAGGCTGTCAGTTGATTATGAATTGAAATTACTCAATAAACTCGTGAAAATGTCTCTGCCTTCACAGGAAAATTATACCTTAGCAGGGCCTAGCATTACTCGCGTTTACTAATTATATGTCATTTTTTGTCCTCAACACATGAGGTAACTTTGGTGTTATACACATCTTGCACTCATGTTCTATAGCAAACTATGATCAATTGGTGTCTCAAGTTTGGAACACACATAGATACTGGTAACAAAATATACATTTGCTTCTACAAGCCCCATTACTATTACAATTAAAACATTTTATACCCACTAATAGAAATTCATTCAGCTTTGTATGCTGTTGCACATCCTTGAATAAGATTTTGAAACATTCTTTAACCTACTTTTCCTATTCCTTCAAAATTGAAATTATTTTCATGGTAATGGTATTTTTAACCTCTACAGAAATGAATTCTATGACACAACTCTTTGTGCATATCTTTTCTTACATACTACATTTAAATATATAACATTTACATATGAAAAATATACTACAAACTTAATCTACTATCTACAAAGTTGAACACTGCTCTATTGATCAAATCTTTTCAGATCTTTATACGGATATAGTCATTTTACTTCCTCTGATTGGACATCGCCCAACAAATAACTACACCCATGAGCTGTGTCTGTTATTTTATAAGGTCCGGCGTATAACGGGTACCATTTCTTATTTCTCTTTCCCTACTGCTTCCTTTTTGGACCATGGGACAATGTAGTTGGCATGGCAAAATGTATCATGAGGCACTACCTCAATGTTATAAGTGTAGCCTTTTATAGTACCTGGTTTCTCTGAGAGCACATTCTCATAACTTACGAGCAGCTGAGTTAATTCATTCTGTTGTGCCACTGACAAATATTCTGATTCCACGACCTTCATGTTTATCAGATTTCTTTTCTCTTCACTGTCTTCGGTAATAGATTCATTATAATATTCTTTTCTTCCACATAAGTATGAGTACAAGTTCATAACCTGTAGATCCTCAAATCTAACCTGAAAGCTAAGGCAATATTTTCTGTGAATTTCTCGTGTTCGTAATATCGGCAATGTCACACGCTTACACTCGTTCATGATGCTCAATTCACCGCACAACAGGTCGGTTTTTGCGTCCCTCTGCCGTAAAAATTCTATTCTCAGAATGTAAGCGACCATCAATCCTCTAACAACAAGGAACGAGCTTATTATTGCAACATTTCCTATCACAAATTCAACTTGCACCTGGTGCTTTATGATTTTGGATTGTGCACCAATTGCACCTGTCACTCTACAATTTTTTACTGGCAATACAGGTATGTGATCGTTTTGGCGTACCTGTGTCTAGTATTATCTGAATATGTGCACCGTATGTTTCGGCTTGTAATACCGCTTGCACAACACCTTTATCTGTTTGTTTACGTTTTTGGGGTACATTTACTAATTCCTCCTCTATTTTCACCCCGTCATTATACCTCAGCATACAGAGATTGTTATTGTTATTATAGAATGTGCCCTCACTGCACCATCTCACAGCCAACAACGGAGAGCGGATTTCGGCTGTCTTTAGTTCGGCGGGTGAGTGACAGTGGGTTGACAGTTATCTGTCGCTTCCACTATCCTAACACTATGATTTTGATTGTTGCTACTATGGTTGGGTTGGCTGTCCTGCCTCCCGGATGGTGCAGTTTGATACGTCGCATTGTTCTGATTATGTGGCGGGCTGTTATAGCCTCCAGCCATGTTTTGTTGTGGACCTGAATTTGAATTCCACTGTGGCGCTGCATTTTGTTGTCACTGTGCTGGTGGTTCGTTATATCCGCGCCACTGGTTCCGGTTATTCCGCCACTGCGGATTACCGTTACCATTGTAAACATTATTTATGCGCCCGTCATGACTCTTTTTCTGTTTTGATTAGTATAACCGTTACTATTGTTTGCCCCCCCCCCCCCCCAATTCGGTTGCTTATATTCTCGTCTGCTCCCATTACCGTTTGTTATTGGGTTATTATTACTGCAGTTGTAATCAGCTTTCTGCCGGTTACAACCTGAATGATTCCACTTATTTTCACTTTTCATATCCTCGATTAACAGAACCACGGAGTCAACTATGTCCATGAGTTCAATGTCGTACTCGGGTACGTTGATAAAATATTTCTTAATATCACTTGGTAATTTCATCTGTATCAATCTGATCACATCACGATCAGACATGGGTTCGTCCCAATACGTAGTCTTATTTATGTATTTTTCAAAGTACTTGCGCAAAGTTCCTAATTTCGAATTGTACATCTTAGTGCCGCGTCAACTTGTATAAAAGAGACTACGAACTGTATGCGTTGCCTTTATGTCCAACCCCTGGGAAAAACATTACGAAACTCTTGATAAAAACAACTGGGTGGACATTACGCTTCTCACTATTCTAAGGCTGAGGTGTTCGATGTTTGATCACATTGTCCTCCTTCCAGTATAGCGGATTGCTACTGTTCGTTTCGTTTCTTAATTTATGTTGTGAACTACATGGCACTGCATAATGTTCATGTCTGTTATTGACAGCTGGTTGTGCCTGCGCGTAAGCGCTTTGCACTCTGTTTATGTTGTCGTAAACGATCTGTACACGGAGTCTGACTGTCGGGCCTCCGCTGTTTTACATGGTTCTCTAACTCAGAAAGCCTTCGTGCGACATCTCTTTGCCAAATTGGTAACTCTGCCGGCACACGTGACTTCATCTGCGCTAGTTCGACTTGTATTGAGGCAGCGCTGGCGTCAGTGTTTATACCCATAGCCGCTGTCTCTTGTTCAACAGCTGACAACATCGCTCTCTATCTTTGATGAGATTTCGCGATTTTTAATCTCTAGCCATTCGTGAAGCTCCTTCTCAGCTTTGTGTGCTTGGGCTTCTAAATACTCATCAGTGTTTTTACGTGCCTCAAGCTCCACATTGTCTTCACGATTTGTTAGGTTCTGAACATCGTCTTTGAGACTAGTATGAGATACGTGCAATTTCTGCATCTCACTAGAAAAACTTTGTACAATATCGGGTATCTCCCACGTCTCGACAAGTTCATTCTGTATACCATTTAGTTTTGATTCTATACGTTGCTCTCGCTCACTGAGCATTTAAGCTAATTTTTGATCCTTTTCTCGCTCTTTCTGTTCTAAAAGTCTTTCCTTTTTTCTCTCTCTTTCCTCAAGCCACCCCAAAAATTCTGCGTAAGTATCTGCGATAGGCGAGCACACAGGTGCCCCACCTAGTCTTACATTTGGTTTGTCCCCCTGCACAGGCAAAGGAGTCATTAATATTTCACTGTCATTCTACAGTGGAGCGTCCTTTGACGTCCACAGATCCTCGCACCCTGCCTCAGAATGTATGTTTTCGAGGCGGTGGCATGGGATTCGTTTACATTCTGAGTATGATTTTCACTTTCCATGTCGTGCAAATTTCGCTCGTCCTGTACAGGTGCTTTACCCATAGTGGATTCAATTCGACACAATTACAATTTCAAACACTAACACAGATGAATATATATGTATATCCCTTCCAAAATAAATATATAAATACATACGCAAATACACACAAATGCACTCACTTCAGTTTTCACTACTTACTAATCTGAACCACAGGCATCTCACGTGCATATGGCTTGAATATTTCGCACACAATTCTTTAAGGAGGAGGAGGAGATTACTGTTTAACGTCCCGTCGACAACGAGGTCATTAGAGACGGAGCACAAGCTCGGATTAGAGAAGGATGGGGAAGGAAATCGGCCGTGCCCTTTCTAAGGAACCATCCCGGCATTTGCCTGAAGCGATTTAGGGAAATCACGGAAAACCTAAATCAGGATGGCCGGACGCGGGATTGAACCGTCGTCCTCCCGAATGCGAGTCCAGTGTGCTAACCACTGCGCCACCTCGCTCGGTTTCTTTAAGGTTCTTGCACAATAAGCCTTAACTTTTTCTTTTTCTTTCAATCAATTTCGTTTTCTTTTACATTCTTTCTCCTCTCTGGTTATCCTCAGGGTATGGTTTGGTGTAAGGGTAAAAAAAATTTACATAAACATTAATACATCTTAAAGGTTATATACATACATAATTATATCAGTCATGATAGTACATAATTCTGGCCCTGAGTTGCGGCGCCAGTCTCACAGGGCAATAATAAAAATATATAGTGTGGGCGCGAAAGACGTTTTAAATGATTCAGATTTGGATGTAACATTGAATTGAAATGTAATTATTTTTGAGTTTATGCTTTCAATAACTGGCTGGTTAATAAAGATTAATATTGTAACTAACCTGTTTCTACGGGTTATTACGTTATTATTGGGAATGGAAATAATTATTGCTTGTGAAATTAACGTGAGAAGATTAGGGTCGCCACCGACTCTAACCACACAACTAATCAAAGGTTTGGCCGAGTCGGAAAATAAATTAATTTGAACACAGACCAAAAACTCATAAAAATGCATACGTTGTGATGTCGCTCATAGGGGATGCGATGTAATTAATAATACTGCCCGTGCGCTCTTCACGAGAATCAAACATTTAAAATAAAATAGAAAATGCATGGACACTGTGCAGAAGATCACCTCCCAGCAACACACCTGAAAATAAGACTTAATCTAAAGCGTTTGTTTTAAAATAAAAGGGGAAACTAATCACTGGACCTGTGCGTAAGGAAACGCGTTGGATGTGCTAACGGGAAAGCTATGAGGTGAGTGGCTTAGGTTCAAAAACGTAACCTCGGAACACAAGAGAAAATTGTGGATAGAATCATTTATTCCTAAGATATGGATGTGAGGCATGTACACAATTCCTGATTACATTAATTCCTAAAACATTAAAGAAAGGCATCGATACATTCACCGTTATAATCTACACCTAAAATCATTGGTGTGAATCATTCATTCAACTGCTGTTGCCTGATAACTGATCGCAATAACTCGTAAAGCGGTACACGTTTCGCAGTACACCCGCGTGCCCACGTGGATTGTAGAGACGCAATTTCTAGGTATCGTGGCCAAGTTGCAACAATATCACATCACACAATCATCAACAGTTACCATTCTTTAAAACAAACATGAGATTGGACAGTTAGTGATAACGGTAGCCCAACAAACTCTAATGTTCAACCACGTGGTTGGCTCCCCACGGACACATAAAGCAAGGAAAATTTACGAGAAGGCAAAGCTATTAATATTTAGAAAAATGAAAGCTTATACACGCACAGCTGAAGGCAAACAGACATTCATACAGAAGCGAGTGCTCACTTCTTATCGACACCTTTGTGTGGCGCTCTTCCGGCGGATCCAAGTCTGCTACAGAAATTTACTAAAAGAAAAATCTGCCAAAGTTTTGTATTCCTTGCTGCGACAAGGCAAAGCATCTTTCAGAGTTGGAAAGCGAGAACAAAAGCTAACAGCTCTCCTCTCGCCAAGTAACAACGCGCCACGCGGTCAGTCTAACTCACCCTTCTTCGACTGGAGTACAGCTGTGGACGCTTCCCGTACCGGCGGAAGACTGCCTCACTTTTTCTTCTCCAGCCTCTTCCTCGCTCTGCGTGGCCCGGAAAACCCAAAGATGCCATTTCCACCACCAATATAACGGAGGTGGATTTCTCACAAGTAGCGCAAACCTCTTTGCCTACTTGACCACGACAAGAGTTGGCTATTCTGTACAACTGCTGCTGATCTGTATGACTATCGCAGACTTTCTGCAGCAGACTACGCCACCGTCTAGCTACGTGACACACAACCACATTCATTCACTCACACCACTATGAGAGTTATGAGAAAAGAGATACAAGGAAAAGAAAGAGAAATGGTAGTGAAAATGGGCTACCGGACTAATGAAAGGTGGTTACAGGACCCTTTCAATATGAGGAACTTTTTGCTCACGTTAGTTACTGTAATATGAACGAGTCTAGAAACACATTGCATTTAATTTGAAAAGTGATATATTTTTTTTGTAGTTTGTCTCGGCTAATATTTTTTTTTTTTTTTTTTTTTTTTTACAACCATGAGGTCTTTGTTATAGTTTGCAACTGCCCACACACGCGAGCGAGAGAATTGTTCTTACCGTCCGTCGTTAACAAATAATCGAAGTTCTGGATCTCGGCGAGTAATTGAAAATAAAAATCTTAAATGCTATGTTTTCTTCCGCTGCGTCAGGCGGCTGTGGAAAAAATATTTGTTATATTATGAGCGGGCGATCTCTTCGCTTCCGCTAAATTCGTGAATTAAAATTGCCACGTAATGGCGTCTGTTGCTGCAGCGGCTGTTGCGCTGAAAATTACTAAAAATACTGATTTTAAAAAGTGAACAATAACTTTAAACTGTTATTATATTAATATCACAAATTGGCTTGCATTCATCAGCATTTAACAAACATGTCCGACCTCTACCACATCAGACAAGAGAGAGAGCGAGAGAGAGAGAGAGAAAGAGAGAGAGAGAGAAAGAGAGAGAAAGAAAGGATAGTAGAAGAACAATTGAACTCCGTTCTTCTTCACATTAAACTTACATTGATTGTCGTGTACATAATTAGTAATCTTTTCACTCGAGAACTGAAATTAACATTTTATATAATAATAATAGAAATTCTACTAGGCGACTACAACGCACAAATCAGCAGAGAAAAACGCTACAGAAAAACAGTAGGAAATTTCCCTGCACACAAATTCACCAACAAAAACGGCACCAGACTGATCGAACTCTGCCAGCAAAACAACCTCAAAATCATGTCAACCTCCCTGATGAAAAAGCCCAAGAAACAAAAGACGTGGCGATCACCAGTACACTCACTAGGCGAATTCCAGATAGATCACGTGGCAATCTCCTATGAATACCAGAAAGAAATCCACGACGTCCAAGTGAGAAAAGGCGCCAACATAGATTCGGACCACTACCTAACAAGAATCAAAATCAAACTCACACCAAGAAGACAACACAAAAAGAAATTGACCTCACCGAAATTTGATACAAGAAAGATCAGAGAATCGAACATCACAGAACACTGGGAAAAACAAGAGCCGGCCGGTGTGGCCGTGCGGTTAAAGGCGCTTCAGTCTGGAACCGCGTGACCGCTACGGTCGCAGGTTCGAATCCTGCTTCGGGCATGGATGTGTGTGATGTCCTTAGGTTAGTTAGGTTTAATTAGTTCTAAGTTCTAGGCGACTGATGACCTCAGCAGTTGAGTCGCATAGTGCTCAGAGCCATTTGAAAAACAAGAGGCGAAAGATTGGACCAGCTTTAAACAAAAAAATTGTGAACACAGCCAAAGAACTGATCCCGCTGACTAGAAAACCCAGGCACCCTTGGTGGAACACTACCTGCGAAATCGCCCTACAAAATCGAAGAACAGCTTTCACAAACTACAACAGCAACAAAACACAAGAAACACAGGACATCTTCTATGAAATTCGAAGACAAACATCGAAAACAATAAGACAAGAGAAACGCAAATACATAAACGATCAGCTAAACTCCATCGAAGAAGACTTCAGAAATTTCAACACACGGGATTTCTACAGGACGTTCGCCAACCAAGTCAAAGGATACTCACCACAGAACCTCTGCTTCAGAAAAGAAGACGGAAAACTGGCACTTACCAACAAAGAAAACTGTGAAGAGCTCGCGAAGTACTTTTCAAAATTACTAAATTGCCCGGAACCTAACCCAACCTTCGAACCCCGAGAACCGGCCAACGCATCGGAAGACTCACCATCACCAACAAAAGAAGAAATCCTCCACTGCATAAAGAAATTGAAAAACAACAAGGCAGCCGGTGAAGACGGAATAACAGCAGAACTGCTGAAGAACCTAGGACCAAACTCGCTAAACGAAATCACACAAATCATACAGAACACCTGGACAACCGAAATCATACCTGACGACTGGAAGACCGCACTCATTCACCCGCTACACAAGAAAGGTGACAGGACAGACACAAACAATTATAGAGGAATTTCCCTGCTACCGGTCATCTACAAAATTCTATCAACCTGCCTTCTCACCAGAACGCAAGGACAACTGGAACCCGCCATCTCGGAATACCAAGCGGGTTTCAGACCCAACAGAGCCTGCCCCTAACAAATCTTCAACCTGAAATCAATCATAAAATCCCACATGACAAGCCCCAAAAAAATCATCTGCACTTTCGTCGACTTCAAAAAGGCTTACGACTCGATCGACAGAAAGTCCCTCATCCAAATCCTCAGAGAAAAAGGCCTAGACCAAAAGACCCGAAGACTAATCGAACAGACACTAACCAATACAAAATCCAAAGTCAAATTCATGGGCGAGATCTCGGACCCCTTTGAAATCCACACTGGCCTAAGACAAGGAGATGGACTATCCCCGCTATTGTTCAACATCGTCCTGGACAAAGTAATGAGCGAATGGGAAGCAGAAGTCAGGAGACAAAACACCTCGAGACCAGTCACATCAGGAAGGAAAAGACTGGAAATCCCTTACCTAGCATTCGCAGACGACCTAGCGATACTGACCTATGACCCAACATCAACAAAAACACAGATCGAAATCCTGAAAGAATGCGCCGAGAAAGTCGGCCTACAAACCTCTTTTGAAAAAACGCAAGTCCTAACAAGAGAAGGCGACGACATCACAACCAAGTACGGCAAAATTAAAGGGGTCACACACTTCAGATACCTAGGCGAAATCATCGAACCGACCGGAACAGAGAAACTGGCTTACGAAGACAGACAACAGAAGACACGGAAATCACTAGGCATGGTACGAAACGTCTACAACAAACAATGCATTTCCAGAAACACCAAGATCAGACACTATAACACAGTGATCAAACCCGCCGTACTGTATGCCAGCGAAACACTAGCACTCAACAGGAAAATCAAAATTGAAGAAATCAAAAAAGAAGAACGCAAAATCATGAGGAAAATTTTAGGAGGAAGGCCCACACCAGATGGCTACAGACTACAGAAGAACTCAACAGTAGAAGCATATTCGAACATCGAGAACGATATGAGAAAAAGGCGCCTTAAATTCTACGGACATTTAGATAGACTCCCTGAAACAAGACTCACCAAGAAAATTCTAGAACACATCAAGACACTTAAAGTCTCGACACCCTGGATGGAAGGAGTCCGAAAAGACCTACAAGCAATTGGCACCACAAACACCACAGACAGAAGCACCTTCCGAAAACACATAGACAATTGGGAAGTAAAGTCAGAAGCGCTAAAACAGCGGACCAAACAAGAATGGTCTGAGGAGAGAAAAGAGGCCCTCTCCAAGAGAATGAAGGAGTACTGGAAGGACAAGAAGAACAAGCCTTCAAAGTCATAAGCTTAACGATTTCCTTTTAGGGAAAATTCGCCAACAATAAACAATAAATAATAGAAATGAGAAAAAATTTTTTTTCGCCTGTCGGCCAGTATCGCACTCAGTATAATGTTTAGCATCGAGATAAAACCTCTCGTCCATATTAATGTTTTTTAAAATTTGCGTTATTTTTTTTTAAATATTTTTACTGGAGACGGCACACTTTCCTTGCATCTTTCGTCTGCTGTACGAAAAATTATAGCCAAACACGACGCATGAATTTATCATTATGTCGAAACTGTAAAAATAACGTAACTATATCAGTTTATTCCCATTTCTTATGACCGTTTTATCAGTAAACAAACAGCTGTTTATACGTCCTTTTTCGCTCGTCGCCATGTTGCCATTATTCAGTGACACCTGTCATACTGTAAACGCCAGTCTAGTAATGTATGTCTGTACTCCATGGAACAACTGTGTGTTTTGGTGAAGACGCAGAGCGGGATAAAAAAAAATTGAAGATGTACACACTGTGGCCATTTAGTAAAGTAGGATAAAGTGCCACCTTCCGATCTACGAACAATAAGGGCTACAAACAAACCCCTGTGGAAAGAAAACTTCTATCGCTCTTACGAAACTGAGGGCAGACATTGTGCCGCAGTGGTACCTATTCTGCCATCACGTCCTAGGAACCAAAACTGTACATACAGCAGAAACTTTATAGTGACAATGGCGCCGCTACGATTCAATCACGGGAGATTACAGCAACATCTCTGCCACGTCAGTATGTTCACACCTTCCTCGTGTGAATGCGAGGAAGATCTTAATCATATTTTCTTCAGTTGCAACAGAAATTATACGGAAACTGCGAAATTAATGCAGCGTCTGATGCCCCTAAGCAATGCTTTTCCTACAGACTTTAAAACTCGTTTACGTCTGAAGACATAAAAGCGTATACGCACTTATACAATAAGAAAATAGGAATATCGTAAAAGATTTTTTTATTTTAATGTGTCTTAAGTTGTTTCTTAGAACATTAATTCCACATTAAATGGAGGTAAGCGATAGGCGTTTTTAGTGGCTCAGGCTGTTACACATGTGAATGTTAAAAAGAGAAATACATAATTTGAAGATTGGCTGTATGGATACCGCCCAGGAGCCATTAATAAGTGATAAAAATAGTAGCTTAACTCAAATATGAGACCTATTTTAATTTTACATTGTCATCCACATAGTGAAAATCATTTTAGGGAGAAAATTGAAGACTTCCAGGTAGTTATTTAGCGACTATTTTTATTTACCCAGTATTGTAGGGTACACTGAGAAAACAAAATTTAACGCGCCAGAGTCTCTTTCTGAAGGTCAATGGAGAAGTGATACAAAAGGAAAGGAGAATGTTGCACAGTTTCTCTGCTAGGACATCTTCGAGTAAGGTATCCAGTGTCTGGAATGAGCACCAGCTAGTTCTCCTAATCGCAATGTGGTCGTCATAGGAAGTGGCATACTTCCTGCACTACGAAAGATCGTATTCACCACGGGAACACTCTGAATATATGTGAATGCTACCAAGAGCCAAGGAGGCAGAAGGGACTTCAATCCCTGGAAGATAGAAATCCGCTTTGTGATCACGTAGCAAGAAAACAATGTCATTGCTTCATTTTTCGGCCTCGTTTGTTTATTTATCGCGTTGCGATGCGATCTCTTTATTGCAGAGTATGATTCGCCATTATGGTTGTTCTCTTTGTCGTAAGTTCTGTCTACACGGTCGAAGAATGACCATGCGTGACCTTCACTACTGATGGCGCAACATGTCTCTCCACTCCATAGGTCCTCTTCTTTTTTGTTGAAGGTGTAAAACGGCGTATCCATGTCCTGTCGCCAGTAATGAAGTAGCTTACGAAATCGTTGTCTTCCACAGAATAATGCCCAAGGAAGTCCATAGATGCGTCAAACCTTGCGCCTAGTGTAGAGGTGATAGTGGGCGTGAAACCTAGCGAGAGCACAATTTCTGATACTGCTAAACATCTCGGGCGTTAGAATGGCCAATGCCGCTTGAGATGCGCATCTGCTGACCAATATCTGCTTTAGTCACTCTGTGCTTTCAGTGGCTCATTTTCTCGATTGCCTGGACATTGTCATCTGTGATCGATGTAGATGGTCTTCCTTTCCGATCTGCACCGCCCACGTCTGTGCTGCATTGCTGAAATTGTTGCCACCGTTTCACTACAGCCTATACCGCCATAATTTCACAGTGAATCTGTATGAAATTTAGGCGTTTTGTCCACAAGAATCGTACTGTCCCGTCTACTTCGACTTTTGAAAACGTTTCCAGTTGCCGCACCATTTTGCTACCACACTGTGATACATCTGTTATCCGTATCGCTGAAGAACTGTGTCTGCAGGAGACTGGGAACATTACTTTCTTCTGACAAGGTGCCACTCATGTTGCGCAATGGTCTTAGCGAGGGAGGACGTGTATAATTTGTTTTCTGAGGTCCTTAAGAAACCCCAGCCCAGCAGTCAGACGTGAGAACAAACCAACGGGTTGGCAAAAGGAGTAACATCATCCGATGTCTCACTGAAGTAGGCAGTCCATTCCCGCCCCTGGCGAGCAAAAAATTCCCAGACGTCCTTGTTCGCTGTGACGTCACGCAGAGAACTTGTGCATTCAGCAGAACTCGGAAATAAGTATTTACCCAATTATAAGACCAAGCTTCTTTCTCAAAATCGTCATTCGATTTTTTCCCTTTATTGTCATTTCATTCTCTTCGCCCCATACGAGGGGGGGGGAAGGGAGGGGAGGGGAGAGGGCTGTCAGCAGGTACAAGTCGCCGCTCTTCAGCCATGTGAGAGTAAAAAGTTTAAAACATACTAGAAAATTGGCACGGCAGTTGACAAAATGAGTGTTTGACATAATAACAAAAAAGATTCAGTTGCACAATTTAAAATATAATAGGCGGATTTGTTGATTAAGTAAGAGACTGACAAAGATGAAATGGCAAATGAACGCTTCACAAAAGATAAAAAGACAGAAGGGCAGTTGCATAAGTTAAATAAGTAAAACACCAGTGTTTTGATTTATTGAGACAGAGATACACATGAGTGAAATGATGAGTAGGCCTAGACAGTCAGGAACAGGGATATTATGGGAATATTGCAGTTGGGGTAGTGTGGTTGGATGGTTGGTTGATTCGGGTGAGGGCACCAAACAGTGGTGTCATGTGTCACATCGAATTAGGAAAGGATGGGGAAGGAAATCGGCCATGCCCTTTTAAAGGAACCATCCCGGCATTTGCCTGAAGCGATTTAGGGAAATCATGGAAAACCTAAATCAGGATAGCCGGGCACTGGTTTAATCGTCGTCCTCCGGAATGTGAATCCAGTGTGGTAACGACTGCGCCACTTCGCTCAGAGAGGGGATAGTGTCTGAGAGGGTGTTCGTGTGGACGGATGGTTTGGGATAGTAAAGAGGGATGCCGTTCCCAACCAAGCGTAGGATGTGGGTGGTGAGGAGTGGAGAGGAAGGGAGCCATGACCGGGAGAGTTGGAGTGGGTTCTTTAGGATCTGGGAGGACGCATATATATCAGGAGGATTTCATGGTCAGATAAGGGAAGGCGATCAAAATTTGGTTGGAAGAGGATGTTGAGAGTGTGGAGATGTAGCGTTGGGGGAATGTGGTTGTAGAGGTGCGGCAGAGTATTTGAAGCAGTGAGAAGGGGAGAAACTAGGGAGTGGGTGGTGTCAAGTTTATGGCGTAACGTAGGATATTCAGAGGTATTCAAGATAGAGGAAAAGGGAGGGGATGGTAAGTGGATTCGAAAGGCTAGGCGGAGTGCATGGCGTTCGGGAATGTGTAGGGCGTGATAAAAGGAGGGAGGAGCGGAAGTCTACGCAATAGCAGAGAATGGTCCGGATCAGGGATTTATAGGTATGGAGGATTGTGGAAGGCTGCAATTTTCGTGTTCGGCCAGCACATAGGTAGTAATTTTAGTCTATTGCGAGTTTTCTGTTGAATGTTTCGTAGTGGGTTTCCACGCTAGTAGGCGATCAAGTATTAGTCCGAGGTATTTTAGTATATTAGTTAATTGGATTTTTTTTTCTTTATTGAGTTTCGATTCCCCCTGAAGGGAGCGGGCTGGCAGCAGCTTAGTATGCCGCTCTTCAGCCTACAGAATTTGTTTTAAAAAGATGAAGGTAATAAATAATAAAAACAGGCGATAAAATCGGAGACTTAAATGGTAACATGGCGGAAAATCGTGGAACTTAAAACATAGAACAAAGGAATGATGATGCTAATAAAATACATATGAAGCAGACAGGTAAAATAATAGACAGAAAACACAGCGACAATCTGGTTTCTGTTCGCAATAGACATGAAATTCACACCCAGCTACAGCATGATTTCTGTTTGCAACACTTTGGAAAGGCGAACAACACTGAACATTCACTTTAACACTGCACTAAAAAGTTGGCAAATATGACATACCACAGCTGTGGGCAAGTGGGGGGAACCTGGACAGATGATGGGAAAATAAAAAGGGGGGAAGGAGAGGAAAAGCGAAGGGGGGGAGGGGGGGAAAGGAGCCGATGGAGGATGAGGACCCATAAGAGGGGGGATGGTGCTGGGCAGACACAACAGGGAGTGGGGAAAGGCAGAGGAGGGGAATACAAAAGTACTTGGGGGGGGGGGGGGGGAGAAGGAAGGTAGGGAGAGGTTACGCAGGGAGAAAACAGCATGGAAGGGGGGAAAGAGGGAGCCCAGGGAAAGGACAGAGGAAAGGAGGGGAGAGAGGGTCAGAGTTGAAAGGAGGGATAAATGGAGGGAGAGAGGGCATCATTCGGGAGGGGGAGTTGATGGAAGCCACCTTGGGAAAGGAGATGAAGGGTGTAGAGATGGAGGGTAGGGGGGACACAGCAGTGAAGGCGTGGCAGGAGGCGGGGACGAGAGAGGAGAGGAGCAACCAGGGGGTGAGGGGGGGTCAAGGCGGCGGGAGGTGTAGAGTATGCGGATATGTTCAAGGAATAGGAGCAGATGGGGGAAAGGAATGAGGTCATAGAGGATCCGCATGGGGGAGGGGAGGTGTATACTGAAGACGAGACGGAGTGCATGACGCTCAAGGATCTGGAGGTACTTATAGAATTTGGGGGTGGGGGGGGGGGAGCGGATATCGAGGTGGGACTGGCATAACAGAGGATGGGACGGATTAAGGATTTGTAGGTGTGGAGGATGGTAGAGGGGTGCAACCCCCATGTCTGGCCAGAGAGGAGTCTGAGGAGTCAGAGGCGTTTGTGGGCTTTGGATTGGATGGAGCAGAGATGAGGGATCCAGGTGAGGTGACGGTCAATGGTGAGGTCAAGGTAGGTGAGGGTGGGGGAACAGTCATCAGAAACTACGGGGTAGTCTTATATTCGCATAGTAAACTATTTCTGCTGAGTTCAAAGATTCTGTGTTGTTTAATAAATTGATACAGGGACCATCTTACATTTACAGATGAAGCTTGGGCTATTGAAGTCTCGTGCAGATTTATTTTGTAGAATTCGGAAACTATACTCACACTCGAACAGGTTCGAGTCTTCCTGATGAGCACTCGACACATTATCGACCTTGCTCGAACAACTAAGTAGCATTTGGTCGTGCGGCGCTAATGCAAGGGATATGCGAGAAACTGTGAACTAGCCACCACAACAATATACGTTCTGCTTAAAATTAGACAACATTATGAAATACAGATCGATACAGAATTTAATGCTATCAACCGACATACTCTTGTTGTATTTGATCGGGTTTGCAATTAAAGTTATCATACATATATGGCTACCATATAAAACATTTATGGTGCTTTTTGAGTAAAGTTAACAGTGAAAGGCGAAAATGTTGACCTTAAAATACATTATCTCATTGTATACGCAAGTCATTATTTTACTGGATTATGAGATACTGTAGTGATTTACCAAGTGGCTTGCAAATTGGAATTACGGTCGCTGTTCATGTATTAGAATACCGGGTAAAAACGTTACCACCTCTTAATGAGCTTTAGAACAACATGGTTACATTCAGATTAATCGAAAAAGACAATTAATCCAGAATTAAATGTCTAAAAATGAAATAAATCGTATTAAACGGACGATAATTGTTATAACGAGAATGAATAACAACGGCAAGACCCGTCGTGGAGATAGTGCCGACAGACCTCACCAGATCGCGGGATGTGCGTAAGTTTGAAAATTTTACCTCAAATATCGCAACGCATTCGGAAAATACAGCGAAAGACACTGAAGTGCCAAAGAAAGTAGCATAGGCAAGGATATTCAAATACATAGATATGTAAACAGGCAGAATACGGCGCTGCGGTCGCCAACGTCTATATAACACAA
Organism: Schistocerca nitens; assembly: GCF_023898315.1. Taxonomy (NCBI): domain Eukaryota; kingdom Metazoa; phylum Arthropoda; class Insecta; order Orthoptera; family Acrididae; genus Schistocerca; species Schistocerca nitens. The sequence continues at coordinate 977,962,264 of NC_064615.1, read as the reverse complement.
GTGTCTGGCACAGTTGTTAGATCGGTTACTGCTGCTACAGTGGCAGGTTAACAAGATTTAAGTATGTTTGAACGTGGTGTTGTAGTCGGCGCACGAACTATGGGACACAGCATCTCCGAGACAGCGATGAAGTGGGAATTTTCCCTTAAGACCATCTGTAAGTAGGCTGTTTAGGTTTTTATGCTGGTAACGCCACGTAGTGCTCTATATGAAAATCACTGGCTGTGCTCTGTGCAGTCTGTGGCTAGTTGGCATTGTTGGAACATTCGCTATTGTAGTGTTGGGCAGTTGGATGTGAACAGCGCGTAGCGTTGCGCAGTAGAGTTGGGCAACACGGTTCTTTTTCCCGATTCGATTCCTACGATTCAATCTCACATTGCGAATCGATTCCTACGATTCGTTCACGATTCTTTCACGATTCATTCTAGTCTGCAATGGCACGATTCTTACGGAATGCAAAAAGTTCTACATCTTACTCACAGATGGCAGGACATGTCTGAAATTGTCAATGGGGTTAGAATCGAAGTGTCATGACGAGATATGCCAGAAATAGTTTATTTGTAAGTAAACATGCATATGACGTTACAAGTGTGATTCTCGATTTATACGTGTAATGCCTTAATTGATGAAAGGACACCATGTCTAACCTAAAACATATCTAGGATGATTGTTACTATTGGATGTACGGTAAGTCCAATGTGTTCGTATTCGGATAATGTTATACCGCCATCTCACAAAATTTTGATACACCTCTACCGTAACATCCAATAGTAACAAAGATTTACGAAATTGCGATATAAAATACTTATTGTGTAAAATCGAGTTTTTCAGGAAACACGCCAATATAGATAAACTTAAAAATCAAAATCCGTATCTAAATATAAAATTTCATCCAAACTGTTAAAGCCGTTCCCAAGAAACACGAAATTCGCGTTTTTGTGTAAAAAACTCTTTTGTGTAAAATCGCATGCTGTAAGGAAAGACACCTATATACAGATAAACATGAAAACCAAAACCTTAACTACATTCAATACGTACTAACAAAGTTTTACTAGATGGCGTTATAAAAACATGTGAAATAGCGTTTTTATAATATAAAATTGCGTTTTTACGAATGGAACTATGTAGGATATATATATTGTAAAATTGACTTTTTACGAAAGAATGGAACTATGTAGGTGAACTCAAAAAGCAAAAACCAGTCTAAATACAAAATTTCATCCAAATCGTTTGGGCCGTTTTCGAGATACGCGAAATATAATACATAATCCAAGTGCTATTGCTCGTGTGTAAAGAAGGTGTGTGTGTTTTGCATTGCTCTGCAACAAGTAAGAGGTACGTATTTATACATCATACTTGGATTTCTTGATTTTAATCGTGTGTATTGGGAGCTGTGTACCCGCTGTATATCGTTTCTGTCATCACTAGTTCGTGTATTACTCGCGCAAACTAAGCTGACGTCGGCGCGGTGGCTGATGGTAGCGACAGTAAATGGGAAATGCCTTTACGCTCATTCCCGTCAGCAACCGCCGAGTGTCAGCTTGGTTTGTTCGTTCCGAGCTTCCTCTGTTCACACGTATCCTCCACTTGACTGCCATCTGGCGGTCGTAATCATTCGGCATGATTCAGAAGTTCCCTTCGAAGAATAGCGTACCAAGAATCGATGAATCGTTGGAACTTGGAATCGTCACGACTCGGAAACACGCAATCGTTCTTACGATTCTTTTGAACGACGATTCGTCCGTATGACGATTCGATTCTTACGATTCTTTATTTAGAGTCGTTCAAATGAACGACTCATTCACGAATCGCCACAACTCTATTGCGCAGTTGGAGGTAAGCCGCCAGCAGTGGTGGATGTGGGGAGAGAGATGGGAGAATTTGAAGAGTGGACGACCTGGACGTGTGTCCGCCAGAAAGAGTAAATTTGTAATACTGGATATCATGAACTGATATATATATTATGACTTTTGAACACTATTAAGGTAAATACATTGTTTGTTATCTATCAAAATCTTTCATTTGCTAACTATGCCTATCATTAGTTAGTGACTTCAGTAGCTAGAATCTTTTATTTAGCTGGCAGTATTGGCACTCGCTGTATTGCAGTAATTCGAGTAACGAAGATTTTTGTAACTGATTCATGAAAGGTATAGGTTATTGTTAGCCAGGGTCATTCTTTTGTAGGGATTTTTGAAAGTCAGATTGCGTTGCGCTAAAAATATTGTTTGTCAGTTTAGTGTTGATCAGAATACGTAAAGAGAGAAATGTCTGAGTACGTTCAGTTTTGCTCAGCTGTTTGAAAATTAAATAACGTAGAGGTTACCAGCACTGTCATTCATTAATTTTTCTAAGGGGACGTTTCACATTTCACCAAAACCCTGGGAAGTGGTGTTGATGAATCCAAATGGGAGAAGGAGTGAAAATCGAGAAAAACACATTAACAAATGTGGTAACATCGTGCAATAGCTCCGTAGTGTCTAATGTAGTTCCAGATGTGCTGAAACACATTGCAAGCTATATCGCATTTATATGGCAAAACACTGATAAATCTTTGGGTTTTACAGCCACTAAAAGTGAATTAGCAGAGCTTAATAAAGAATGACTATCAGTTACATGTTGTTGTCCTTACTATCCGATGGAGCATGAAAAAACTAAGTGTTGTAGTCTGAAGCACAATTTACTGTCTTTAATGGAAATTGTGCGTGCAAACAAACAAACAAGAACATTTATAGGGAGCAGAAATCTAAATCAAGAAGCGAAGCTAGAATCCAAAAAGAAATGTGCTATGAGGAGGGAGCAGCTATGGATTACATCTTCATCTGGAAAAGATAATAAAAATGGAACAGGTTGCATTATCATCTGCTTCATCGTCAAATGAGTGATTTATTTTTCATCTTAACTATCGAGTATTTAGTCCTAAGGTATAACACATCTGTCATGCCACTTGATCTGATTTGTCCAAATTTCTGTTGAACCTAACGGAAAGAAAAATGAACGAGTAATACGCCACAGCATCTGCGGTACACCGCGTTTGACTTGTAACCACACTATAGCACTGTGCTACGCACACCCACTGTGACGTCAAGGGCATCCAGCCAACAGCAAGCTTTTCGGTCGGAATGCCACCCCCCCCCCCCCCCACTTCTTTCTACTAAAGGGTAAGGAATCGCTTTTGCACTAGAGTACCATAACGACCACGCTTTCTTCATATCCGGAAAAAAAAAAAACGAATTCCTTGTGCAAACTGGTCTACTGCAGCCAAAGCCGCGTTTCCTGCGCTTAACTAAATCCACGTGGTAGTAACTCAATAAAAAAAGTTCTCTATATTGTAGCCACCGCAACATTTGCACCAGTACTTGTCAGTCCACAACTCACTTTCAGTAAATACTTAAATGGCGAAAGGAAATGTATTTATTGATGTAAAACAGGTGAATTTTCACACTGTACAAGAACTGCTACAGGATTTCTTCCATGTTCGAACTGTTTCCCTTCGGTAGTATTAGAAGACGCAACCGCCGCTATGATCTTCCACCAGTGCTAGCACGTACAGAAGTGTAATCCGAGAGCAGCATCGATACGCAGTGTAGTTGGTATTGGACTACTTCTAACAACTGACTGACGTAACATCAGTGTAAGGCAGCGCCAGCCAACAGGGCGTGACACGTCATGCGTGACATTGCATGAAATGTCATGTGACGTGTGGCATGGCAGATACATGGCAGTGGCAAGGCATGTGTGAGGACGCCAATACAAGTGATACGGCGCTAGTAACGGGCACCATGACTTCTTCTGACGATTAAGGTGTTCTTCATTAATTACAATCGACAAAAGTCTAGAATACTATGTTACGTCCATCTTTACCTGCACAGTAATGCGAACGAACGTGATGCTTTTAAAGTGTTAAATACGTATCCCACTTTCCTTTTAGTTTTTGTGAGAACACTTGTCAATTCTAAAAATTGTGGCTGAAACGTTCAAATGGCTTTGAGCACTAAGGGACTTAACATCTGAGGTCATCAGTCCTCTAGAACTTAGAACTACTTAAACCTGACTAACCTAAGGACATCACACACATCCATGCCTGAGGCAGGATTCGAACCTGCGACGGTAGCGGTCGCGTGGTTCCAGACTGAAGCGCCTAAAACCGCTCGGCCGCAACGGCCGGCGGCTAAAACATCAAGGTCATTTGAGAGTATCTTAATCCTAAATATTTACCATCATCAACTCAGGAAATCTGCAAGAAAACTGCTGATCGTTACTGGGAATTATGGAATCAACCGAACAACTATTGGTATCGTAGGCAGAAAGCACACCAGACTTTAAACGCCTGCTAAATCTGGATCAACATTTTTTAACTGCAAAAGTTTTCCCATCATAGTCTTGACAGTTGTTTCAGATGCTGAGCGGTTATTTTTATCATTTTATTCTGCGAAGTATGGCCACGAATTTTAAAAGGAAGTTCTTTTAGTAATAAATTGTTGGAACTTGAACTTCCACCTCCGGTACCTACAACTTTGTGGAAGAAGACTGCAAATTTCCTTATAATTTGGCTGTCGACGAATCTTTTCCTCTAATAAGATACGTTATGAGACTAATGAAAGATGCATATTTAATTACATGTTATTTAGCGGTAGCATTTCTGTAGAACGGTCTTTTGGTCTTTTAGTGTCAAAATCTTCAGTGTTCGATCTTACTGTGACGTGAAGACAGTCGATGCGATAGTTCAAGCTATTTGTTTATTTCATAATGATTCTTGATGGTGTATATTCTAAGCACCTGTACAATGCGATGTAGGCCAGCATATTGAGAACTCACATTAAACCAAAAGAGTCCTATAAACAACGCTATGGAGTTGACAAATCGGCTCTGTACTTTCTTTCTTAGCCGGCACGCATCGTTGTCTTGGCAGAACAAAGTATATATGTAACTACCTACAGAAAGGATTTGATATTGCACCACGTTCAGCATATAAGGAAAAAAGGCAGATATGTTTTATGGAAATCCATGTTCTATATCTTCTTTCTTTTTTACAAAAAAGGTAAACGATTTCAGTTTTTGTAACTGCGTCTGATATTTCATTAGCAGTCCTTTCTCACTTTCATATCTCGAGCGTTCCTTTTGCTGTATTTAGAACTGCTGCTGTCGTAAATACATGAATTTTTCTGCACAAGACCAACAAAATGAATATCGCACTCAGATTGTCTCTTTTTTATTCCAATGCACAGAGACAGTAGCACAACCAGAGCAGGAATTGTCGTAAAGAGTCATTAGAACAAACGCAGCACGTAGCAAAAGTGGTACACGCCACGTTCGTTTGGTAATGACGTGGCATACTACACGACTGTTTACGCCGCAGCTGTCCAGTTGGCGCTACACTACCGGACTGTGTTTGTTCCACCTGAAGTGGCAGGCTAGATGCGAGCCCATGCCACGCCACAAGCCAGATCGCTTGCTCTTCACTCTTTGGGTGCGTTGCCAGACGTACTCAAGGTTTGCCAGAGGTAGTCAAGATGTGAGAGAGGTACCTAAGGCTTCTCAGATGTACCTGAGGCTTGCTAAAGATTCCTGAGGCCTGCCAGAGGTATCCAAGGCTTGACAGAGGTACTCGAGGCTGGACAGATGTACCCAAGGCTGGACAGAGGTACCTCAAGCCTTGTCAAGGGTATTCAAGGTTTGACAGAGGTACCAAAGCTTGTCAAAGGTAACCAAAGCTTGCCAGAAGAACCTAAGGCTTGCCACAGGCATACCAAGCTATCCATAGGTACCCAAGGCTTTCCAGATGTACCCAGGGTTTGCCAGAGGTATCCAAGGCTTGCCAGGAATAATCAAGGATTGCCCAAGGTACACAAGGCTTCTCAGAGATACTCAAGGCATGCCAGATGTGCTGCAAGCTTGCCAGAAGTACCTAAGGCTTGCCAGAGATACCTAAGGCTTGTTAGATGTATTCAAGGACTGCACAGGTCAGTAGGTAGGCGAGAACATCACAAATTCCTTTGTAAAGGAACGATTGATGTGCTTTCACATCATTATTTTCGACAGAAAATCTGGCTGCACGGATGGCGTCCGGAAGCTAAAAACATTCTTCTTTTCGACAACGCAACGGCCCCCTGATGCAGCACTAGTTTAGTTTAATTGTTGAAATCTCTCGTCTACATCCCAAAATTCACAGAAAGTTTCCCATAGTGGCATCTTTCAGGTCTAGTACTCAGCGAGCGAAGATTGCGGCGAGGGAGGGAGAGGAGGGGAAAGATTGGCTTAGTTATCCCCTATACCGTAACTTAGGGGATTGTTTACAATTGATTCCAGAATGAAAGACTTCTGTCTGCAGTGGCGGGTGCACTGACAAGATGTTTCAAAACAGCACAGAGAGGAGGATAAATTCTGGATTAACCTAATTGTTTATGTCATTAATTTTGTTTCAGCAGACGGTTCTCATATATGTAATTTATGTTCTATAACTATTTGTTGGGAGGCACCTGAATTAATGTCTGTAATTATGAACTTTTCTTCGTCATCTGAAAGTACAGATCTCATTGATCCAGGAACTCGTTTTAACTCACTGAATCCAATGTCTAAATTTGTGACAGTTTCCATCTGTTCATAACACATTCAAGCACTATTTACCATTGGAGTAGTTAACCGATTAGAAATTATAACATGATGATGATGATGATGATGATGATGATGATGTTCGGTTTGTGAGGCGCTCAACTGCGCGGTTATCCGCGCTCGTACAAATTTCCAAACTTCGCTCATTTGAGTCTCGCTAATTTGATGAATGACGATGAAATGATGAAGACAATACAAACACCCAGTCATCTCGAGACTGATGAAAATCCCTGACACCGCCGGGAGTCGAACCCGGGACTCCGTGCTCGGGAAGCGAGAACGTGACCGCGAGACCACGAGCTGCGGACTAAATTATAACATGATGTGTAATGATAGTGGTTCAATTAGGTCTAGCACAGTAGGTAAGGCAGTAGAGTTGCTCGTTTCCGTTAAATGTCCTGAACGTCGTTTTGCAAGTTCCTGTTATCAAAAAATCAATACTGGCACATACCCTGTGATTATTTTGATCATTATTATCAAGAAGAATTAGTCTTGTTAACACTGAGCCGTCTTCTCACATTTCAAAATTGGTTTTTCCATTTACCCTGGGGTCTTCCTCTATTGTGGTTTTCTAGGGCTTTCTATATTTTGAATATCTGTTTTTGGCCACTCTTTCAACATGATTTAATCATTTATCTTACATGTTTCAAGACCTGCTCGTACAATGTGCAGCACACTAGCTTGTGAGGGAAGAAGGTGACGTAGACCGTCTGAAGGATTAACGAATGTTGCTGATGCACCGGCCAGCCTGAGTGTGGATTTTAGGCGGTTTCGCACGCTAGTGTATACGCTGAGCTGGTCACCAAATTCCACCTCAGAGTATGCAATACAGTTAAAATAAAATAAAACACAGAGCACACAGAAAGGCGATGCACAGGACTTTCCCCTATTGAGTAACTAACAACTGCGACGAGAGGAAGAGTCTCAGGCCGCAGAGTTAAATAAAGTTGTCAGGTCCTTGAATACAGCAGACGCCGTACTAGATGGAGTTTATGCTAAGTAAAACAAGCATCTGGTTTGTTTCAGTTTTTCCCATTGATTTTTCTGAGCTTTCTATAAAAAATTGCCTGTATATGAGAAAACAGAATATACTAATTTCAAAAACTTCCTCCTCATGTAATGTGTACTTCAGTTATTGCATTCAACCGCCGAGCAAAACGGGCTGTTGTTTGGTCCTGGCTGCCCATGTCCATAATGTCGTGAAATAAAACTTTAAACTTCATGAAATGCAAAATTTTAAATTAATTAAATGAATGAAGCCGTTTTTCACTGACGACTCAAATGTCCAATTGAAGTTCTCGTAGATAACTTTAAATTCAGTACTGCTATTTGCTCTAAGTGTGAGCAAAACTTAGTTAAATCCCTGCCAACTTCACTGAATTTGTGAATATAGAATAGATTACGAATGTAAGAACTTCACACAGAGTATTGTCTCTCTAAGAAATGACCTTATTCGTAGTAAATATGTGAAATAGTTGAAGGGTGGCTACACTGAGCCACAGCGCCAGAGATCGCGCCTCCACTGGCAGTTCTTGCCGAGACGAGGGAGTAGGCAGTGATTCTTGAGATGTCGTGGTAGGCAGTGCTTGTTTAGAGCTCGTAGTAGGCAGTGAGTATTGAGATGTCGTAGTGGTGTGCTTGTCGAGGACTCGTAGTAGTCAGTTCGTGTTGAGATGTGCTAGTGGGCAAGGCTTGTCTAGATGTTGTAGTAAGGAGTGCTTGTTCCATGTTTTATGCAGTTGTTTGATGGGATAGACAGCAGATGTTATTCGAATGGAAATATTGTAGTGATCAGAGTGCTTTTCGTCAATATATATGAAGGTAAAATATTCTGTGCTTTCTTTTTGTTGTTTCAGTGTCTTCAATAATGCGTCATTACAGGTTCAGCCAACAAAGCATCTGGCTTGTGTTCTTGTATTAGAGTGTAATTCTGGGTTTCTTGCGTAATTATAGTATTTCTATTTTCTTTAATTACTTCAGTATAAATGGTATTTGAAATTTGTTGTCTTATTGAAGAAGAACCGTGCCAGATGTGTACGTTGGTTGAGTCATACTTCTACACACAGAACAGTGACACTTGTGTTTTGGTTTCGTAGGTTTTATAGTTGCTGGGGACTTAATTAATTAATTAATTGTGTTAATGAAAATTTCCATTTCATTCTTTGTTGTTGTTCTATGCAGTCAGATTGCGTAATAATACTAGTCAGGGCCAACCGTTTACGAGACTTTGTAAACGAACTTTCAAATACTAAAAAATAAAATTATTTGCATTATATTTTAATTAAGCCCCCATGCACGTGGCGACCGCTGCTTCGGATCGTCCCTTGGAATTCTTCTGATTGTAGAAATAGTAGACAGTAGTATTGTTGTAGTAATTTGTAGTTTAGTAATTGTAGTCTATATTGCATGTGTAGATTTGGTAATTGGCATTCTTCTGATGGATTTTTCAAAATTTAATTTTTATTGTCTTGTCTACGGGTTTGATAATTTAGTGCAATTATTTCAATTGTTCGTCAATCGTGTTTGAGGGAAGCATTCTGTGTGAATGGTATTGTTGGAGACAAAGTCTCATTGTGTGTAATTTTCGTATAGTGACGAGCTTTGTATGTTTTGTAATTGATTACGCGATCAATGAAAAAGGCAAAAATGATGAATAGTGAGAATAACGAAATTGTTAACATGGCGAACTCGCCAACACAGGAGAAAAGGATGATGAATAATGGAGTTGAAAACAATTTAATAAGTCGGGAAAATAGTCCGGAAACAGTTCAAAATTTTTCTCAATCAGAAATTCACAGAATACGAGATTAACGATAGAAGATTCTGAAATAGTATCGAACACAGATAGCTTTACAGCTATGACGAAGGAAACTGGTTTTGCGGGAAATGTTAGGGGCGAAAGGAGTTTCGAATCAGTTACTATGGAGCAGTTGATGAGTGCTATATTAAAAATGGAAACACGGTTTGAATCTGAATTAAAAACAGGGATAGGAAGAATTAACACGAAGATAGAAACTTTGACAATACAGTTAGGCTCACAAATAGGAACAATTAAAACCGAGATGGAAACAATGGAAACACAGTTAGACTCACGAATAGGGACATGTTTCAAAAATACGAATGATGAATCAAAGAAAGAAATTAGAGAAGAAGTACAACCGATTTTGAATTCTCACAATAATAGTTTAATTTCAACAGAAATCAGACAAGAGGAACAGGACAGAGAACGGGAAGAAAAAGATCGCGTGATAGTACAAAAATTTTCAGAATTAAATTTACAACGTGCATACGATAAGGAAGAAATAATTGAGAGAATCGAGGAATCCGTACCAAATGACAGAATAAATAATTTAACGCAACAGTGTGAACAGTTAACTACTAAATGTGACAATACCGAAACCCGAGTCGCGACACTTACGGAAGACGTAAACTTATTGGAAAGAGATGAGGAGATTTCAGATAAATTGACAAGTCTTAGTTTACGTGGGGACAGAGATTCGGATGATACAGCTCCATTACCATTTGCAGAAACCGAAGAGTACCAGAACATAAATAAGCATGTTGAAAATCAGGAAAAATTTAATGATCGCGTTAATAGGGAATTTGAGGCATTACAAAAGCAAGACAAATATATTGAAAGCGAAATCGTAGGAAAAGACAGCAGACGAATTTTAGTATCACAGATAGCAGAGGGCTTTGAAGAAAGTAATTTGTTTCATTTATGGGATGTAACAAGAGAGCGCCAGGCGCGGGAACTTGACAATAATCGACATTGGGACTGGGACAGACGCGGTAGGTCTTTGTCGCCACGAGGCGAAAACTTTGACTATAAACACTTTTTGACTGTTCGGAAATTTAAGATCTTCCGCAATTCTAAGAATGACATACATCCATGTGCATGGTTAGATCAATTTATGTATGCACTCCCACCAAATTGGCCACTAAGTCACAAACTGGAATTTATATGTGGATATTTAGAAGACGAACCGGCGACGCGGATGCGTGCACTCATTAGAGATTGTAACAATCTGAATGATTTTTATCATGCATTTCTATCGGCATATTGGTCCGAATACACACAAGACAGAGTCAAACATAGTCTGATTATGCAGCGTAATTTTAAACAGTCTGAGTTCCGCACGCCGGCAGAATACTTTGAAGACATGATTCGAAAGAATCAGTTCCTTTCCAACCCTTACAGCCCGACTGAATTAATTCGCATTTGTTTAACTAAGCTGCCACAATCCATAAGACACATTGCTTTAGCTGGAAGTTGTAAAGACGACATTGAGACTTTTAAGACTTTGCTACAAGAACTTGAGTATGACAACGACGACGGGACTTCTTGTAATTTTTTTAGTAACAGTAATTACAATAGATTTTCAGAGAAAAGGGGTAGTGATCGGAACGGGCGTTATATGGGTAACTTTGAGAATGACAGACGTAACAGACAGGACAACAGATACCAGCCTTATGACAATAACAGACGTTCTAACAGAAATTACACAGATAATTATAATAACGGTAATTCGTACCGGAATGATCAATCATACGGAAACAGTAATCGGTATCATCAAGACAGAAATTATCCATACAGTAATAGAAATTCTTACTACCGAAATAACCAGGGTAGTAGGTCTAACAGTAATTTCAGAAGTGACAGTCGAAATTATACAAGAAGTAGTTATGCAGACAGACAGGAAAACAGAAATTTTAATAACAGACACAATCAAGAATTTGCATCTAACAGACAGGAAGGACCTAATTGGCATCCTCCGCGTGACAGAAATTCAGAGAGACAAGTGGAAATAGTAGAAATTGATCCGCGAAATGACGGGAATAATCAAAGACGTGACGCAAACAATCGACCATGACTTGCAGCTTCGGCTTCTGGCAGCAGTATAGACGGTTCAAAAAGTAATGACACTACAACTTTACACTACGTACGCCTGGAAGATATGAGAGACATTTTGCTAGGCGAAAAGGAAAATAATGTAGACGCATTTTTACATCCTGTTATTGAAATATGTGTGGGTAAGAATAAGTTCACTGCAGTTTTAGATTCTGGGAGCCCATTGAACGTCATTAGTGAATCAGTTTTTCGTATATGTGAAAGAACTACTGCCTGTCCTGTGTTACCTATTTCTAAAACTACAATTCGAGGAGCGATTTCTGGAAAAGGTGTGGAAGTTAAACAACAGACCAACCTACATTTCATTTGTCAAGGATACGAATTGTCTGCTAATTTTATTATTGTTCCATTACTCAGTACACAGATTATATTAGGTATGGAGTTTCTTAACACACATAAGGCAATTTTGAACTTTAAAGAAGGAAGTGTGAATTTGACTGTTGCCGGAATGCCGAAATGTTTGAATTTTTTCGAGTGCTTAGCAAGATCTGAATCAGATACAAAATGTTTAAGGTTTCTTACTTCTGATGTTTTCGTTGAGCATTATGACGACAGTGTGTTTATTCATGACAATGACAATAGATACAGAGACGCGATGGAGGATGTAATTAGTAGCGAAGAATTAATTAATGAAAAGGTTAAGAAAGCTGAAGTGCCAGATGACGTTGCAAGAGAAGAGCTGCACCACATTTTGACTTCACATGCTACAGTGTTTAGTCATCACACAGGAACTATACAAGGCCTACAATATCTATTTAAAGTTAAAGAACACACACCATTTCGAGGAAAAATGTACGCTATTCCTTTGGCTTACAGAGACAAGGTTAAGAATGAACTTCAATACATGTTAGATCAGGGCATTATTGAGCCAGCAGTCAGCCCTTATACCAGCCCATTACACGTTGTTCTTAAAAAGGATGGGTCAATTCGTTTGGTTCTGGATTCCAGACAGATAAATAATATCATCATTCCTGAAACTGACCGTCCACAAAATTTAGAGGAACTTCTTCAACATTTCCATGGAATTAAAGTTTTATCCACGATTGATATGCGCGCAAGTTTTTGGCAAATAGAACTCCACCCCGATTGTAGAAAATACACTGCCTTTTTAGCCTTTGGTAACTGTTACCAGTTTCGCAAATTACCATTTGGACTTACTGTATCTTCTGCAGCATTTATTCGTAGTTTAAACGAAATTTTACCTGTTTATCTTCGTGACAATATTACTTCATATGTTGACGACATTCTTATTGCTAAACGTTCTTGCGTATTTTTGCACGAGTTGGCATTACAGTGAACTTGGAAAAATCTGAATTTGGTCGTTCTCAGGTGAAATTTCTCGGTCACATTATTTCTACAGAAGGTATTCTTCCCGATCCAGAGAAGCTAGACGCAATTCGTAATTATGCTGTTCCTACCACAAAACGTGATGTTCGTAGTTTCCTTGGTGTCTGTAATTTTCTTAGACGCTTTGTTAGATTGGACAATTTGGCCACACCTCGTTTATGTGAACTATCTGGAAAAAATTCTAATTGGTGTTGGGATGAGGAAGCTCAGTCAGAATTTGAACAACTTCGTGATGCTTTAGTTGCTGCTCCACTTCTTTCACATCCGGATTTATCTAAAGATTTTTGTTTGGCGACGGACTCATCATACAAAGGCCTAGGTGCACATTCATTTCAAGAGATAGAAGAAAACGGCGTTGTAGTACAGAAGACTATTGCATTTGGAAGTCGTGTTCTCTCTAATCCGAAAAGAATTATTCGATTACGGAACTTGAAGCTTTGGCTGTTGTTTGGGCTTTCACAAAATTTCGCACATTTTTGTTCGGTAGACATACTAAGGTTTACACTGATCATCGAGCTTTGGAATTTCTTATGTCGACAAAATTAACTCATGGCAGATTGTCACGATGGGCGTTGTACCTACAGGAATTTGATTTTAGTATTGTCTACATACAGGGATCTTCAAATATTGTTGCTGATGCTTTATCACGTGCACCTATGGGTTTGAAACAAAGTGCTGAAGAGGACTGCAAAGAAAACCATTATTATTTGATGTACATTCAAGGTGTTGCGTTTGAGAACTTTATTTCGTCTTCGCTCCAGGACATCGCTAAGGAGCAAAATAAGGATCCAATCTGGAAGGACATTAAGGAGAAGTGGAGGAGAAAGCAAAGCGTAGCGATTAGACAGCATTATTTAGTTCGCAATGACATTCTTTTTAAACGGAAATCGGTCGACAACTCTGTTTGGTTAGTTTGTATTCCTGATGAGTGGGTCAATAAATTGATTTCGTACACACATTTCAGTTATGCGCACTTTGGTCCCAGAAAATGCTTTCATAAATTACGAGAAAATTGCTACTTCAATAATATGGAAAAACGTATTCGATCTGTTCTTGCCAAATGCAAATTATGTCAAAAGGCTAAGCCTCCAACGATTTCTCACAGAGCACCGTTGTTTCCTATCATTCCAGCGAAATTAAAGGAGACGGCTGCAGTCGATTTGTTCGGTCCAGTGGTTCGTTCTACTAATGGTTTTGCGTACATTTTCGTAGCAGTGGAATTGACATCAAAATATGTGTGTTTTACACCTTTACGCAAAGCAACAGCTCGTTCAGTATCTAATGCTTTCATCAAACATTTTCTTAAAGAAGTTGGTCATGTTGATAAGGTTATATCAGATAATGGATCACAGTTTCGCTCTAAAATTTGGCTTCGTGCTCTACGGCGTCGTAAGATTAAACCAATATTCATTTCACTTTTTCACCCTCAGTCTAACGCTTCAGAAAGATGGATGAAGGAAATCAATAAATTGTGCCGTCTTTATTGTCATCAGAATCACAGAACTTGGGATCAGTATCTTCATATTTTTCAAAACATTCTGAATGAACTTCCTAATGACTCAACTTCTTTACCGCCTCTATTGATATTAAAAAATAAAGTACCAACAAATCGCATTTCTGAAATCGTTCCTTTTCCGCCTTCACGGAAACTACGGCATTCTGAAGTTGTCAACCTGGCTCTACAAAATATTGCATATGCGGCTGCTAGAAGAGAGAAATCAGCTAAACGTCCTGGTCGTTTAAAAATTTTGTCAGTTGGTCAAAAGGTGTTAATTAAGTCTCATCGTTTGTCTCATAAAGGAAAAGACTTATGTCGCAAATTTTTTCTGCTTTATAACGGTCCATATAGAATTCGCAAAATCATTCATGATAACACTGTTGAAATAGAAACTCTTAAATCACGACGCTCTAAAGGAATGCATCACATATCAAACGTTAAGATTTTTGTGGAATGACATACTTTTGACAAACTAACAGCTTCATGTAAACACACGGAGAGTACAAGGATACCGCGCTGTGTTTTGGCGGCGGCACATACTCAAAGCAACAGTCAGTCTGCGCGCCGCACAAGGCAGTCGTTGACCGCAAACAATTACTTCCTACGTCACGCGCCTACAGCTGATCGAGGGCTCAGTGCGAATGCACTGACAGCCGTAAACAAATACACAGTCTAATTTCTCCGACTAAATTCTGTATAAAGCTATAGTGACTTGATGAATTATGTTATTAACGTTCAGTATTTTTCAGGATACGGTTATATAAAATATTTAAGAACTTCAGGTAAATTCTGTGCGTGTCCGACGTTAAGACGACTTGTTATCGAGAAAATTTCAGGAAGAACGTAATTTCGAAGAAGAAACTAATAAAATAAAAAGGTAACGATTAATTGAGTTTATTTTTCAGGTAACATATTTCCACTTAGGTACGTACTTTAGACGTAATTTGCTGCTCCCGATTACGTGATTCATACTTTGTGCTAAATTTCATGTTCTATGAATTTACTTGTGAAGCGACGTGCTTGCGTACATTAACTGATTTTGACAATGAGTGATTAATGAATAGGGTTGTTACTTATGTATACTATGCATCGCATGGCTGCTATGCTTTTTCACTGATTTCATATTTTTTTTATTATGTGCCTGCTGTGCTTATTTATTTAAATTGTAATTGTCAACTGATTAATTGTGCTGACTGTGGTTATGTATGTAAGTTATACTTTGTGATTTATCTGCTTGCGCCTTCATGTTTACTTATTAAGATTACATATGAACATTTATTTGCTTATGCTGATATGATGATAATGGCCTGTTTATTATGTAAGATACATATTTGCTGCTTTGCGTGTGGATTGCATATTAACACATTTCCTTTTGTTGTCATAACTACTCTTCAATTTAGAATATAGCAATGCTGATGTACAGTGTACAAACATGGAGATTAGGTTACACTATGGTATTAATTGTAGATTGTTCGCTTGGCAGAGCCTCGTTATAGGGATTGTGCTGCATCCACTTGTTGACATTCTGTTCGCTACTGGTATATTTACTCGCTATTGCATGTTTTGCTTACGCTCAGTGCCTTATATTTTTAAGATAAGAAAATGAACTGCTATAATTCTACGTACGACATTAGTACAAGAAACTTCATAGAAGTCACATGAGCTGGAGGTTTTATGGAAGCTGTATACATTTATGCTAATAGGAAGGAAGCCAACGACATGACATACCAACACTAGGTTAGACCATTGACAGTTATTACACTGCATTTTTCGTGAGTAATTGAAATAGGAAGTGACACTTGACACAAGAAATACTCCACATGTTTGCTTCTGTTTGCCATAATTTTTGAAGTGGTGTACACACTGTGAAATATTGTGATCATTCACACTCCGTAATTGTACTTAATTACTGAGAGTTATTCGAACTAAAGGCTGTTAGGGGTCATGTATGCATTTCTTTTATTTAATGATGAACAAGGTAACCAAAATATTTTATGAGGCATAATGAGTAGAAGATTTGGGTCAGATGGATTACACAGAGGTTGTGTGTGGACACTGTGTCTTCGGATTGTATGGGATGCTGAATTGAAGTTGCACTAGGATTTTGTCTGTACTTGTTCGAGGAGACTGACTAGAGGAAAGAGTTGTTATGGAAGTGAAATGATATTGGTGCTGAGGTTTATATGTATCGACGTATTGAAGAGGTATTATTGATGATAAGGTTTATATGTATCGACGAAAGAGGTATTATTGAAGTATTGAGATTATGTGATGCTGATGATTATTGGAGTTCTGGTGGATAAGAGGTGAAGTAAGTGAGGAGCATATTTTTTTTGTTGGTCTATATTGAACAAGGAGGATGAAGATGGCAGACTAGAACACTCAAGTAGAAAGAAGATTGTCTACACACACACTTTGTTAAATCACTAAGCAGTATATACTTTTTTTTTAAGAGAGGAAGTAATTGCATATCTTGGCTCACTGACAGTTGTTCAGCAACCGTACATTTTGATCTGGCTTGGCAAACATTGGTCTTGACATGATGACTATGACGTTGACTAACTATTATTGACTGTTATACATTGCTGCCACTACTACTTGATACACATGATGAACATAAAATTTTGACAGAATTGCATTTACACAGTTAACACTATTCAATTACACAGTAGCACTAATGTGGATGAAAGATGAGTGAGTGTGTTTTGTGTGTTTTCCTTTTATAATCCCAGAGAAGTGATCCCAACCTATCTCCATAAATATTATTTTACTTGTTTGTTGTGGCTTGCACTGACACCCATAAATATTATAGGTTTACTGCTATTTGTGTATTGTAATAGTTAATATGACAACTACCTGATATCATTTGTGCGTTTATTATGATTTGTATGTTTAGTGTAAGAGCATTGATAATAATTTTGTTAATTGTGTGTGCACTCAAACTATTGTTCATGACTGAACTGTCTCATTAGTGATAGTGTATATTATGAACTGTTACTTGCACTTTTTCTACATGATTGGTGCCACTAGGACATGTTTAATTTCTGCTGATGAACAGTGTGATTAGTGATAATGAATATTATGGACTGCGGTCAGCACCTGTTCAACATTACTGGGTGCCACTGATGGACTGCTTCTACCGAAATGATGTCACTTGTTGATGTCTGCACCTGCTCAACATCGGTGGGTGCCACTGATGGACTGTTTCTACTGAAACGATGTCACCTGTTGATGTCTGCACCTGCTCAACATTGCTGGGTGCCACTGATGGATTGCTTCTACTGAAAAGATGTCACCTGTTGATATCTGCACCTGTTCAACATTGCTGGTGCCACTAATGGAACTGCTTATACTGAAATGGTGTTACTTGTTGGTGTTTAAAACTCTTTCTTATTATTGTTTTGTGATGTTTTGAATCGTGATGAAAGTCTTTGAGTGTGAATGCAGCTTGCCGCTAACTTGGTGTAATGTTTGTCTGTACAGAAGTGTGTCTGTCGTCTTTATCGCTCCTTCACTCTCACACCTGAATCAGTACAGTAAAGTCAGGGCTTCGTGTATTATGATTGGCTGATCCGTAAAAGGACAGACAAACAATTATACTACTGGAGGATTGTAAGTAATTTCTAGAATTACATTCACTCTCTCTCTCTCTCTCTCTATAATTTATCTGTGTACAATGAAAATATATTACTTGAGATGAGCCTCGTCGAATCTCTGGTAGAGCCCCTCGTCTTAATATTCAGCGGCAGTTTTGCTAGAAAAGATCTTTACGTTTGTTATTATTATTAAGCGCTGCATTCAGTTGGGAAAATCGATCGTTTGAACAATCCGTTCAATTTACGACAGATCTAATATTTCAGATGTGGACGAAGCCTTTTTGGACGATTTGTAAAACTCATAGATTGCAGGTTCTCTTCGTCACAGCTGAAACTTCCCAATTAATTACAGGCCCAGACAATCATCAATGATTCATACAGAGAACTCATTCTTCATTCACTCTGTAATAAAATGTTCACAAACCTGATTTCAGATGAACGGTTTATATTAAATCCTTTGTTGTACAGATTCCGTTTTCTGGTATTTTAAATCTCAAGAGATTTATTTTCACAAGTTTATTATTTCTTTATGTCTCCTACTAGCGGCACAAATTTCTCTTGTTCGCTTTAATGCGAAGAAGAGTACCCAAAAACGTCTTTACAATCCGATTTAGGAAAAAGTTCCGTTCTCTCTCTCTCTCTATCCCAACTATAATAACCATGGAGCATACATATCTCTACCTCTGTTGTTCCAGAGAATAAACGTACTAGAAAACTACCTTGGCGTCGACGAGCTGTCGGCGCATATCTTACTAGAAAATCTGATCAGATACTTTTTAAACGTAAATAAATATGGATGATTTGATTAATCATTATTAATTAGTGCGTGGTAGAGGGTAATTTTCCGTGGGGATATTACAGTGTCTGCACCTGTTCAACATTGCTGGTGCCACTAATGGAACTGCTTATACTGAAATGGTGTTACTTGTTGGTGTCTGCACCTGTTCAACATTGCTGGTGCCACTAATGGAACTGCTTATACTGAAATGGTGTTACTTGTTGGTGTCTGCACCTATTCAACATTACTGGGTGCTACTGATGGACTGTTTCTACCGAAAAAATGTCACTTGTTGGTTTTCGCACCTGTTGACCATTGCTGGGTGCCACTGCTGGAACTGTCAACTACTTGTTTCTTGGGCTATGGAAAGAGTTTATGTGAATATTTGTATAAACTGATTTTTTGTGTATTACTGGTTGTGAAAAGTTATGAGACTCTTACCTGCACATATTCGTCATTGCTGACGCTATTGATTGAACTGTTTAACCACATAATACTTGTGTAAACTGTTATGTAAAGTCACATGTATGAAAGAATTTGTATTGCTTACTGTATTCTATATATTAGCTTATTGAAAGGTCAGTGCAAAGCCAAAATTTTATCTAGTTATATGATATTTACGCATTAATATTATCTTTTATTTTTGTCTGTATTTTTTTGACGAATTTGGTGGTATTTTCACCACCAATGCTGGCAAAAATACCATCAAATTCTAGCCCGTGGAGGAAGGGCATATGAAAGGTGGCTACACTGAGCCACAGCGCCAGAGATCGCGCTAGAGAGTATTGTTCCGCCGCCTCCACTGGCAGTTCTTGTCGAGACGAGGGAGTAGGCAGTGATTCTTGAGATGTCGTGGTAGGCAGTGCTTGTTTAGAACTCGTAGTAGGCAGTGATTATTGAGATGTCGTAGTGGTGTGCTTGTCGAGGACTCGTAGTAGTCAGTTCGTGTTGAGATGTGCTAGTGGGCAAGGCTTGTCGAGATGTTGTAGTAAGGAGTGCTTGTTCCATGTTTTATGCAGTTGTTTGATGGGATAGACAGCAGATGTTATTCGAATGGAAATATTGTAGTGATCAGAGTGCTTTTCGTCAATATATATGAAGGTAAAATATTCCGTGCTTTCTTTTTGTTGTTTCAGTGTCTTCAATAATGCGTCATTACAGGTTCAGTCAACAAAGCATCTGGCTTGTGTTCTTGTATTAGAGTGTAATTCTGGGTTTCTTGCGTAATTATAGTATTTCTATTTTCTTTAATTACTTCAGTATAAATGGTATTTGAAATTTGTTGTCTTATTGAAGAAGAACCGTGCCAGATGTGTACGTTGAGTCATACTTCTACACACAGAACAGTGACACTTGTGTTTTGGTTTCGTAGGTTTTATAGTTGCTGGGGACTTAATTAATTAATTAATTGTGTTAATGAAAATTTCCATTTCATTCTTTGTTGTTGTTCTATGCAGTCAGATTGCGTAATAATACTAGTCAGGGCCAACCGCTTACGAGACTTCGTAATCGGACAAACAGCGACTAAAAAATAAAAATAAAATTATTTGCATTATATTTTAATTAAGCCCCCATGCATAGTTCAAGAGAATTGCTCAGAAATGTAAAATTAAGCTTCTGAACAAAATACGAATATTTGTAGATTACAATAATCAGTGTGATCAAAAAACATCTACATACAGAAAGATTTATGCAATGTTCTGTGCTAGATACAAAGTGAAGTTAACATGAACAGCAACTGACAAAACATCATTATCTTCTAATGATGACAAAAGGTGTACACAATAATAGATCTTTCGTTACAGAAAATGTTTATTTTCTCAGAATTAACAACTAATGTGTAAAACATAGGAACAGTGATAATAAAAATACATACATGAAAAACGAATACACAACATAAGAGGAAGAAGGTATAGAGACCGAAAATGAAGGACAAACAAATAAATGTATCATGGTTCACGTAAAGGAAAAGGAAAGGAAATTATGTGTACTTCAATGTCTCAGTCAGTCTGTGTGATATTTTACCCTAGTATCACATGCTCCTCTAGCGTACTGATCAGGTTCCTAGCTTCTATACTGTATACATGCTAAATTTTCACTGAAACTTCATATCATTCTCGTAATATCTTTTATCTCAATTTACTTGCCCAGACATCATATTCACATAAGACTGCATTTCACGAGAATTTACCTGCCAAAAACATCACACTCAAGTTTCCTACAAATATTTCGTTATCATGTCATCATGACCAAATAATATGATCACTATTGAATCAGCCTACACTCGTTTACATTTGCATGTTACAATCAACATCTTTCTTCAACCATACCACGTATGCAATTTAATTCGACCTGTCTACTCACACATTTTTCTTTTTACTACACATTTCTTTCCCATTTCTAGATGCCTCTGCTACATTTTCAACTCACTCTCTTCTTATACCCATTTTTCGTAGTTCTGTCATGTCATGATATTTACCTCATTTATAGGAGATAACAGGAGATGTTTATCCTATGTGAGCTCTCATAAAACTATAGGTTCCAATATATACATATATTCACAAAAATAGTACATCAGAAAAGTAATGCAGCCAAATTCATTATCATATACATACAAAAATGACAAATATTTCCTCAGAAAACAAAAGCAGCAAAATATCGTATCCTACGCACAGGCAGCAAAAAATAATTATGGTAATCAGTAAACAAAATGAATAGCACATGCTTAGGCTAAGACGAACCATTCAAAAAAGCTTCATCACAAAAGCAATGCAGTAACTGAAGCAAAGCATCTTATGACAAAAATGCGAGATAACTGGTGTCATCAGAAAATGCCAATATGCTGCAACAAAAATAAATACGTTTCTAAAACTAACCTAAATCACGTATAGGAAATTAATTAATAAGTGCTAAAAAGCAGAGAGAAAAAACATTATGATTTAGTAGCAATCTGTTCTTGGAAATAGTTATTTTACTGCAAAATACGTCTTATAGCATTGCCTCCGGTAGAAAAAATAGTAGAAAAAATTCCAGAGATATAAGAATGGAGAAGCGTTATCTGTGCTATCAAAATTACAAACATTTTTATCTGTGTTCTTTTGTAGAGGGAGAATGAGTGTTTTTTGTTTCATTATCTTATCGATTCTGCTGTTCTCGCAGACGGACGTTAATTGTTCACGGTCTGTAACTGATACAATTACTTGTATTAGAAATATAATTGTGGTGAATATATGTATGAGATTAATAATTGTAGAGCGTGTTTTTGTCAGTGGCGAGTACCTATCCTGTATATGATTCACTGCGTAATAATTAAATGTTGCCCTGGCCATTTTTGTTTAGGCTCGTTATTGTAGCGACGCCATTAATGACAAAAAATACGTAAGTTCTTCCAACAGTCATATAATACTAAAAGTATAAAAAGAATAATCTTATTAATCTGGAAACGGCGTCTTGTAGTATTTTCAATTCATATTAGGCCAGAGGTACAGTTTTTTTATTAATAATGATATCAATGAATGCTTACGCTGCCATTGCACATAGGCAGCTATCTTGGAGCATCAAAGCCCACAGAAAAAATAACTAAGCATTGCTTAAATGTATTATCGCGTAATATTAAAATAGGATCTTCAGTCATCGTAACTAGGACTGATGTCTTCACGGTGGAATATGTATGCTATTGTTGGTGATAGCGCCCTGAGAAAAATTAGCCGAGGCTTTTAACAAACATAAAAGAGAAAAGATTCATTAATTCTGTTTTTCAAAACCATTTCATACAACAAAACTAACGGCGGTGTTATCGTTGTATGAAGTATTCAATTAAAAATTTAATTATTCATTACGCGATAACTGGCGCCCAACGTGGGGCTCAATGTTCCGGAAAATTTATGTATGTGGAAAGGATATATTATTAATATAAGAAAATTAATGCTTGTACGAGGGCTGTTCAGAAAGTAACCTCCGGTTGATTTAAAAAAATACACCAAGTTAAATAAAAATATTTTAATATATTCATCTTACAACTACATCTTTGCACTATTTTTCTACATAGTCTCCATAGCGATTGAGGCACTTATCGTATCTCTTCACAAGCTTTGAAATTCCTTCTGCATAAAAATCACCCGCTTGTGCCTGGAGTCAGCCTGTGACCGCATCTTTGAGCTCTTCGTCGTCATCAAACCGCTGTGACCCGAGCCATTTCTTCAAATGCATGAAGAGGTGATAATCACTTGGCGCCAGGTCTGGGCTGTAAGGTGGATGGTTGATAACGTCCCACTTGAAGGACTCAAGAAGGGCCGTTGTTCTGCGAGCAGAGTGAGGACGGGCGTTATCGTGCAAAAAAACGATACCGGAAGTCAGCATACCACGGCGTTTGTTCTGTATAGCCCGTCGTAACTTTTTTATTGTTTCACAGTACACGTCTTGATTAATGGTCGTACCACGTTCCATGAATTCAACCAACAACACTCCTTTGGCATCCCAAAACACCGTTGCCATCAGTTTTCTGGCAGAAAAATCTTGCGAGGCTTTTCTTGGTTTGGTAGGCGAATTTGAATGTGCCCACATCTTTGATTGTTCTTTTGTCTCAGGGTTCACGTACTTAATCCAGGTTTCGTCACCGGTCACGATTCTGTTTAACAATGGTTCTCCTTCGTCCTCATAACGTGACAGAAAGTCTAATGCAGAGGCCATTCTTTGAGTTTTGTGGTGGTCGGTAAGAATTTTGGGCACCCATCGTGCACAGAACTTACGGTAACCCAATCTTGCTGTCACTATCTCGTACAAGAGAGTCTTAGAAATCTGTGGAAAACCAGTAGACAACTCCGACATTGAGAAACGTCGATTTTCACTAACTTTTGCATCAACTGTCTGAACGAGTTCGTCAGTCACCAATGATGGTCTACCACTCCTCTCTTCATCATGAACGTTTTCTCGTCCACTTTTAAATAAACGTACCCATTCACGGACAACTCCTTCACTCATAACTCTTGGTCCATACACGGCACAAAGCTCACGATGAATAGCTGCTGCAGAATATCCTTTGGCTGTAAAAAACCTTATGACAGCACGCACTTCACATTTGGCGGGGTTTTCTATTGCAGCACACATTTCAAACTGCCACAAAAACTAAACTAGCGCAGGTACGACGTTCACTCGACCACGGCTTGATGCCGACTGACCTGTTGAGTGCGTGAACGCACAGATGGCGTCGCTACTCCCCCCACAACCCGCACTGTGACCAATCGGAGGTTACTTTCTGAACCGCCCTCGTATATGTAATCTGTTTCATTTTTACGAGGATTATTATTTTCCATGTAACGAGAAACGGAGGACCTGGAACATACAACAGATGTGAATAAGAATAAAGCCGACAATAAAAGCGAAGGTAAGGACTTCTGAAAATGTCTCTTGCTTTCGTGTATCGTGTTGTTTGCCAATATTCATGGTTCGTACCACGTGGTAGTGTCTTGCAAACAGTAACTCAAGTATGCAAGAAAATTTGTATTTGCTGTAGATTTGTGTAGAATTAGAAATTTTATATTGTATTAGGTCTGCAATCTTGTTTCCGCCGTTTTGCAGTAGACGGGAGTAGCGGCAAGTGGGGTTCAGGTGGTTGGTCATAGGTGTAATACAATAAGCTTAGGCATTTGTAAACATAATGCCATAAAAATATTAATCGATTTGTGATTGCGTCGTAAGGTGATTCTCGATTAAGTACTTCAACCTGTGTACCCATTTCTCGCCACTTGCTGGAAGTTTTAAGTTTTAATTTTCTGCTTCAACATGAAAAAATCTGCCTATAACCCGTTGCCAGCGATGCGGAAGTCGTAGGATACTCTTAGCAGTGCCAGTTGTCTTGACAGTTCGAACGGCGCGGTCTATTGCCCGACGAATATGTAGCAGTTCGGAAGCGAATGCCATGAAGTGTTTCCTTCCGTTTAGAAATCGAGTTGAACTTACGAGGGCTTAAGTCAGGAGAGTATAGCACTTATCAGCCCCATCAGTCAAACAAACCAGTAACAGCTTGCAGTGTACCTGCTTGAGCATTGTCCTACAAAATGATGGTCAGGTCCTTCAGAAAGTGTCATCACTTCTGTCTCTAAGCTGGTCGTAGGTTGTGTTCCGAAAATGAACAGCATAGAGACAGAAGTGATGATACTTTCTGCAAGACCTGACCATCATTTTGCACGACAAGAAACTCAAAAATACTTAACATCCAGCTCAGGGAGGCATCGTTCTCCAATCGATGTATCTAAAAACTATTCAAAATCCTCCCATCTGCATCATTGCAGTGCTCAATTTCGGCTATTTTCTCTAGGATCAAACTGTATATATCTATTTTCTTATCAGAGTCACCACAAGAGGCAAGAAAACAATTTCTGTTATCAGAAAAAAATTGAGGAGGAAACTGTGTTGTTTGGTCTGACAAAAAGCATAACCTCCTCATCTTTTGTCTTGAGATCCAATCTTCAAATTTCAGAGTAACTGACTTACTTTCATCTTCTATGATTATCTCAGCATTACTGAAGTTTAAAATTGTTGTATGTTTGTTTGCCGGCCGGTGTGGCCGTGCGGTTCTAAGCGCTTCAGTTTGGAACCACGTGACCGCTACGGTCGCAGGTTCGAATCCTGCCTCGGGCATGGATGTGTGTGATGTCCTTAGGTTAGTTAGGTTTCAGTAGTTCTAAGTTCTAGGGGACTTATGACCTCAGTAGTTAAGTCCCATAGTGGTCAGAGCCAACCATTTTTGTTTGTTTAAAAAGTCCACTCCCAATATTATTTCCGTCGACAAAAGCAGTACAATTAAGGAACTCACTGCAAATATTTGGCCTTTAAATGTGAAATACAAGCAAGTTTGATTTCATAAATCAACACTTTTGCCTAAAATAACACCATGAAGTTTGATTTTGCGTAAAGGTAAGTGGGACACACTGTCGTCTTTGTACATCTGTTGAATGCAATTTCACTAGCCACAGATATGGGGCCACGTGAGTCAATAACAGCAGACAAAGTGGTGTTATGTAAAGAAACATGTATCACTAGATCTGCCATAGCATACGGTGTATTACCTAATTCTTGAAATAAAATATCTCTTTTGTAATAAATACGTGCGAAAGTTACCGTTTCGGCAACGACGTTTTCAGTCCTGTCTATAATAGCCTCAGCTGCCGGCACTGCGAGTCATTGCTGTGTGTTATTTCCACGTCGTTGAGGCGGTCTCACTCAACTGTCTCCACGTGTCGCGGCGGGCTTGATCTACCTGCATTTTGGCAATGTTGACTGTGTTGTTATCTGTTTTTGTTTTGATAATGATCCCCATTTCAATAACTGTCTCTGTAATTTCTGTTCTGCCATGAGTTCTCTGGGTGTGATCTATCAGAATTGTATCCATTAGAATATGAGTTGCCTCTGCAGTTGTTGTGATTATGTGATAGAGAGTGTACTTGTTTTCATAGCGTCTGTTCTGTCGATTACCGTGACCATGAGTGTCACTACGAAAATGGCTTCTGTCACGATAATTATTTTGGTTTTCCCAGTGTGCATCATACGGATTATGCCTGTTTTGTCGTCTGCAATTATCCCTGTGGTAATGAGCTTTACGAGGGCGTTCGTCATTTCTATGATATTTCGTTGGATGGAAATGAATGATGCGAGTCACGATGCCTCTTGTAATACTTTCTAGTGATACGGTTGTCAGAGTCTAGTTCCATAGTGTTATTTCTTGTAGCAAACCTTGGGAATCATCTAGGTCGTCTTGCATCTTCCTGCTAATATTACGTGACGCAAATGTGAAGGCAATTTTGTTAAGCAAACTCAGATGAACTGTACGGGTTTGTGAGACATTGGTCCCTAGCAGCATCTCCTCAAAATATCTGATTGGGCTAGAAAAATCGGATTGATCAACTTTTGTAATCATTATTATACTGTGCTTAACTCGAACCTGGGTAGCTTGCGGAAAGCGTGATGAAACTCAGCTTCACTTTGACAATCTCTGATTACAGACCGCATTCGCATGGCAGGCTCGCTTTCGAGATACCCACACATGAATTTCAGTTTATGGCCTAAAGGCCAGTTTGGTGGTAATGAAAAAACATTGGTCCAACCAGGCTTGGGGTGAATATCGTTGCCAAAGTTTCGAAAAATTTTGAATTTGCTTGTAATCGAAATTGTGGTTTCGGTGAGAGCCGGAATGTTCTCCATCGTGCCTGACGGGCAGCTCACCATTATGTCTTGGTGAAAAATATTGTTCTCTGGAAAAGTCACAAAGACTCCACGAACTGTTAGTTTCAACAAAGGTTTCAGATACTGGATGTGAGTGTGAACGCGTGACGTCACAGATGTCGTCGTTATTATTTAGTTCTTGTCATTTTTCTGTTGTTGATTCAGTTTAATCTTTTTTTTAAATTCTAACGTGCCTGATATTCTGTTGCGTCTGAGAATGGCACACGATGGGTAACATCAGAATCACTGTCGGTATTTGTAGACTAGTTTGCCATCTTCGTAGTCAGATCAACATTCTATGTTAACGTTGTGCTTTTTGTTCGCCCGAGTTCAGTTTTAATGCGTTTACCTGTTCACTAGTTGTTTCAAGAGTGATATTGAGATTGGTCGTGATGTTCTGTCAGTTGTGAGACTACAGCGCTAGTTACAGTGGTATTCATTTTTGCTAGTAGCTCTTCTTTGTCGTTCTGTTGTGTAGTTTTTAAATTATTTTGTTCAGTTACAAAGTGCGTATCGTGGCCTCTAGCCTCGCAATTTTTAATCACTTGTCGAATTTCTACAGAAAAATTTTGCTGTTTTTCTCAAGTTTTGGAAAGTGAGATGTGAGTTCATTTTCCGTGCTTTTGATATCTCTGCTTATTTCTTCTTGTGATTTTGCATTTTGTTCTGTGTTTTGTTCAAGTGTTTTATCCATTTCTAACAAGTTGAATTATTAATTTCATCATTCAAGTTTACTGGGTTTGCAACACCTGAGTGCGTATTGTCAGTAAGAGATATTGGCTCGTGTACTGTTTGACTGAAAGAAATGGAAGCTGTCTCAGTAATTGGTTGTTGCTATATTTCGCATAGCTGAAGCGATTTTTCGCCTGTCAATTCGTCTTCTGAAAATGCTTATTCACAGCTGGAAATCTGTTCTGTTGCACTTCCTAGTAAAGAACACATCACTGTTGGAGAGTTATTTCCATTCTCTGAAATTTGTAATAAATTAATTATGTTTGTGGACTGTTGTGCTTGGTCTGTTTCATTAATAATTGAGTCATTACTTTGTGACATGTTTTGCGGTTTGCGGTCTAGTAGCGCGATGAGATACTGTGTTGCTGTTCATAATGCTGAAGTATGAAAACTGAATTATCAAACAAAATTACTGTTTGTAGTTAAATAACAGAAAGTAATAAATTTTTTTACGCAACAAAAATATCTGCGATAAATCTAAGTAACCCCGAAATAATTCACATGTTTGTACTATTGTCTGCCTACGCAACAATGATCTTCACACTCAATATTGTTTGCAAGAATGGAAAAAAATTCACAAAAATCACACACAAAAATGGCAATGAAATTACAATAGCTGAAGGAGAAAATACGAATGTTACTACACATATCTGTAGCACTGATATGTTTTCGAGAACTTGTGTTGCAGTCTATAATCACAGGAAAACCCGAAGACTGTCCTAAGTGAAAAGGCTCGCCATGTGTAAGCTTTCTGTAAAAAACTGCCTCTTTGTGGAAAAAAGGAATATATTGATCTCAAAAACTTTCTCCTCATGTAACGTTTACTTTCGGTATCACACTCAAGTGCTTAGCAAAACTGACTGTTTGTTGGCCCTGTGCTGCGGATGTGAGCAGTGTCATGAAATAAAACTTTAAACTTCATGAAATTCAAAATCTCAAACAAAGAAAATGATCTAATTAAATACCAAAAGAAACAGTGTGCTCATTGAAAGCTATGTAACTAACTCTCAATAGCGATGCACTGCTTATGAACGTTCCGTGATGTGAATTGCAATATCCACAAAAATAGATTACTGCTCTTATCGGAAGAAAAGAACTGGTTGGAATTATCAATACCGCTCACTGAAAATTAATCTGCTTGCTGGCATGCATCTGACAATCCCGACTACAAGAACGCAAGGTGAAATCTGCTCTGAAATAAAAGTAACTTCCTTCTTGCTCAGCTTGCTGTTTTTGTGTGTGGAATACTGACGTTCTCGAAAACAAATACAAACCAGCAGATGCAGCAGTTTTCTTATTTTTTTATTTTTTGAGAAACAATCCGTTGCTGCCTATGGCATAAGGAGCATTACACTCGCAACAAAATATTCAAAACTTCACTAAGAATCATGGAGGTTAGTTTTACTTTAAAGAAAATCGTTCTGGAAAAATCAAACGCCGATTATTGACAAAAAGATTGCATAACATAAACAGACTCTAACAATTACAAAATCCCCTCATTACGGAGAAGACTACAAACATTTCAACCAATTGCGTAATATGTGACTTAATGAAAACAAAGAGATCAAATTAACACTAATCTTAAACGTTATTAGTTTATTGAGGAACAAAGATTTTCTTCAATTAGCACCTAGTTCTGATCAAGAAACATTTCATTCTTGCGCATGCCCTTGTTACCTTTAAAATTCATCTAAAATCTTCTCCGCTAATATAAGGAACGAGAAAATATTATAAATGAGTTTTCATCTCCATAATAAACTATTCCAGACAGCTTCTCCCAGATTCACAAAAGGCAGATCTCATTCTCCGAAAAACTCAACGGCTCGCTACAAAACCTCAAATAAGAATGCCACTGCGCTGCACAACCGACTCACAGCCAAGTCAATGACAGATAAAACTAAACACAGAGTCAAGGATCTGATTCACTGCTCATGCTGTGTGCTCATTCATTTTTCTACCCGTACAATAAAAGTGAATTATCCACTACAGCAGAAAACTTACGAGAACCGTACAGCTTTTAGCATCTTAACACTTAGTCTTACATCTTCCTTTCTAATGTGCCACGCTCTTTTCTTTCTTAATTGTCTTACAATGAGTATGCCATCTAAAGTTCTTTTAATTGTACTGCACAAGCTAAAGAATGATTTAATTTTAGAGTAAATGTCACTGGCTAAAAATTTATAACCAAGGTATTTAAAACCACTTATCAGTTCAAAGCTTTCTCTCCTATTAAGATTTTTGCACGTGCGATATGGTACCAGATTCGACTGATTACGTTAAATATTCTAACCGTTACGTTATCCACCGTCCGACCAAGAAGTTCCGACACTGATTTTATTCTTGATGCACAGGCAACGTCACCGTAGTAACTCCGTTGGCAACTTGAGCTAACAACTTTAAATAACTTTTGGGTGTTCAACCATTCAGACAGTGTTAAGTAGTGGATGCGCGGCCGTAGTGTGTCAACGTTGTTGCATCACAAATCACAATGGAGCGACAAACTGAACACCTCTAAATCAAATGTTGAAGAGAGTCTCCAGAATGCTTTGAAGAAGAGAGAAATGTGTGCATTGTTGTCCCGTACGGAAATGATGACGCGTGGATGCTTGCCACGACTTGACTGAAGTGAAAATCGCTGATGACCTAGCGCCCTCAGCCGTAATTCATCATCATCATCAAGTGAAATGAAAAACACGGACAATTCTTTTCTCCGAGAAATCATAACAGTTGACAACACATGATGTTACGAACACGAACTGACGACAAAACGACAATGTGCAGAAATTCAAATGATGGGTCAATATTTTGACTTCATAACCGACATCCAAGTCAACATGACGCACGAGTTGAACAACATCCCAGAGAAGGACTACTGTGACGGTTTCACATGGTTGAAAGAACGTTACGTGTGTTGTACTCAAGTGATGGGAAACTGTATAGAATACCTGAAGCATTAAAACCACCATCTTATCTTTTCTATTTTTTTTTAGTAACCTGTCTCGAAAGTTGCTAAACTAACGTGGTAGGACCCTATTACAATGAAATCATTACTGACATAGATCGTGTGGAACTTAGATTCTATTCCAATATCACTCCATGTCGGCCTTTTCGAAACTCCTCTTCAAGTTTTATAAATGGACTTTTCCAACCACGTTATCCAACGTTAATTTCAACCGTATTAAACTGTCTCGCAGTATTTAGAAACTACCTCCTCCCCTTAATTTATGCGCTGGTATCTGAACTTGGACATCAGACTTGCCGGACGTACGAGCACCTCCCATTGTATGCAGCGGCTTCTGCAGTGTGGCTGCAATGTCTTTGTTTCAGTGGGAAACAACTGAACGGTAGTTACAACGCCAGTGGCTTAATCTCCACTCTGAAAGGTTCACTTCCGCGGCACGACGTTCCTGAATCACACACGCGTTGCTTCATGAAAATGTCGCACCTCCGCTAGCCGACGATCTCACCGATTTAAATAGGGTTCTCTCTTGGACACTCCCCATTGTTTAGCGTGTTCTTTACTAAGATCGGAAAGGTGTCGCTCATAAAAGAGTAGACCCGGAGAAGGCGTGCAGCTCATTTGACGAATAAAGATTCGTAATATGTCGCGAGAAACGTAGAAAGCGTGCAGCTCATTTGACAGACAAAGTTTCTTAATATGATGCGAGCAAAATTTAAGCTCTGCTCATACGACTAACGGTAGCAAAATTAGTGGATTCGTCTTTCGTCTTCAAATTCCTTACTGATTCACGTTTCCCTTCCTTAGGCTAACATTAGCTTTAATAATCGACAGAGTTGATGAACATTCACTTATTAATTAAAGTATCTATGGGCACAGTGTAAATTCTCTATCTGAATGCAAAACGTAGTATGTCTTGCGGCGAAGTTCGTCTTCGGGTCCACATTTTGAAGTTTCATGAATACTTTCAATCTATAAATAAAAAAATGTAAGACAGTGTTGTTCAATTTAGGTCAACCAGGAACGTCAAAATTTATGAGAACTGAAATGTGTAAGTAGGCTTGTTTAGGTTTTTATGTTGGTAACGCCACGTAGCGTTCTGTATGAAAATCACAGACTGTGCTGTGTGCAGTCTGTGGCTGATTTGCATTGTTGGAATATTTGCTATTGTAGTGTTGGGCAGTTGGATGTGAACAGCGCGTAGCGTTGCGCAGTTGGAGGTGAGCCACCAGCAGTGGTGGGTATGGGAAGAGAGATGGCAGAGTTTTGAGAGCGGACGATCTGGACGCGTGTCCGTCAGAAAAACGAAATTTGTAAGACTGGATGTCATGAACTGATATATATATTATGACTTTTGAACACTATTAAGGTAAATTACATTGTTCTCCACAAAAATCTTTCATTTGCTAATTATGCCTATCAGTAGTTAGTGCCTTCAGTAGTTAGAATCTTTTATTTAGCTGGCAGTATTGGCGCTCGCTGTATTGCAGTAGTTCGAGTAACGAAGATTTTTGTGAGGTAAGTGATTCATGAAAGGTATAGGTTATTTTTAGTCACGGCCATTCCTTTGTAGGGATTATTGAAAGTCAGATTGCGTTGCGGTAAAAATATTGTGTGCCAGTTAAGCGTTATCAGAATAAGTAAAGAGGGAAATGTCTGATTACGTTCAGTTTTGCTCAGCTGTTTAAAAATTAAATAACGTAGAGGTTTACCAGCACTGTAATTTATAAATTTTTCTAAGGGTATGTTTCAAATGATGAAACAAGACTATGGAAATAAATAAATGAAATTATTTTTTGTTTCAGCGATCTGGTAGAAGACTATTATGATGACAGCTTTGAGATTAGATCCGTCTTTGCGCAACACAATGGTTTTATTCAGTTGAACACAGACGGATCTAACCAACAATAGTCAAGATAATATTATGCGCAACTGAAGACGACAGGCAAATGGAATTTGAAGCTAGAAGTACAATTTAGTGGAAATAAAGGTTGAATCCAAAATCCAAAAATTAAAGTAGGAAATACAGTTAAACTTCTTTCTGACGAAAAGTTCGTTAGAGACTGAACACAAGCTCGGAGTAGATGAGCATGAAGAAGGAACTCGATTGTCTCCTTTTTCGAACGCATAGCCTTGGTATTTGCCTTGGGTGATTTAGGGACACCAAGGGGTAACTAAATTTGGATGGCCGGACGGGATGGGGATGAAAAATAAGCGTAACGCATCGGGCGGAAATACGCAGACTACATTCACTCAGTATTTCAGAACGAGAGCACTTAGCGACTAGCAACAAGTTTTACTGGCAATTTAAAACCTTTACGAAACTTTTTCTACCTGACTGCTCACACTAAACTATCCAAGGAAAAAAGTTGGCGTCTTGCTACATTTTCGCTGTTCAAGCGACAAAAGTGTAGCATACGGCATGAAATTTCAGTTTATTACTTACTACTAACTTTATTCGAAACTCATTTTTCGGACAATATCCTATATGACACTGAATGTACCTTCATGATTATATCATTGCAAGATATGTACACTGAGGTGACAAAAGTCATGGGTTACCTCCTAACATCGTGTCGGACCTCCTTTTGCCCGAAATACTGCAGCATATCGACATGGCATGGACTGAACAAGTCGCTGGAAGTGCCCTGCAGAGATATTGACCCATGCTGCCTCTACAGTCGTCCATAATTGCGAAAGTGCTCTCGGTGCAGAATTTTGGACACGGATAGACCCCTCGATTACGTCTCATAAATGTTCGGTGCGATTCATGTCGGCCGATCTGGATGGCTCGAATTGTCCAGAATATTCTTCAGATCAGCAATGAACAATTGTGGTCCGATGACATGTTCGGGAACATGAAATCCATGAAAGGCAGTAAATGGTCTCCAAGCCGAACGTAACCACTTCCAGTGAATTACCAGTTCAGCTTGACCAGAGGACCCAGTCCATTCCATGTAAACACAGCCCACACCATTATGGAGCCACCACCAGCTTGAACAGTGCCTTGTTGACAACCTATATTCACCGCTTCGTGGGGCCTGCGCCACACTCGACGTTTACCGTCAGCTCTTATCGACTGAAATCGGGACTCATCTAACTAGGTCACGGTTTTTCAGTACGAGGTGCGGCTAGAAAAAAACCGGACTGATGCTGGAAAAAACATTTATTTACAATTATTTACAATTTCATGTTATCTCCTTCAATGTACTCTCCTCCTCGGTCTCTACACCGCTCCATACGAATTTTCCACTGTTCATAGCAATGCTGCAGATCATTTTCGGTAAGTCCATACATTACTTCCGTCGCTTTTTCTTTTACTGCTTCAACAGTCTCAAATCTAGTTCCTTTCAAAGCTGACTTGACTTTAGGGAAAAGAAAAAAGTCACAGGGGGCCAAATCAGGTGAGTAGGGTGGATGATCTAAGATGGGAATGTTGTGTTTTGCCAAAAACGTCTTCACTGACAACGCACTGTGAGCTGGGGCATTGTCTTGGTGAAGGATCCATGACTTTTTTCTCCACAAATCGTTCCGTTTTCTCCGTACTCGCTCACGTAGGGTAGCCAGGACGCTAATGTAGTAATGCTGATTCACTGTTTGTCCCTCTGGTATCCAATCAATGTGCACAATCCCTTTGATGTCAAAAAAAAACAATCATCATTGCCTTTAATTTCGATTTTGACATTCGTGCTTTTTTTGTCGTGGAGAACCAGGAGTTTTCCAATGCATCGATTGGCGTTTAGTTTCGGGATCGTAAGTAAAAAACCACGATTCATCGCAAGTAATAACATTTTGTAAGAAGGTGGGATCACTTTCAATGTTTTCCAGGATGTCAGAACAAATCATTCTTCGGCGTTCCTTCTGCTCAATTGTGAGACACTTTGGAACCATTTTTGAACACACTTTGTTCATGTTGAAACTTTCATGAAGAATCTGCCTAACACTTTCCTTGTCAACTCCTGTTAACTCAGACACTGCTCTGATTGTTAAACGGCGATCTTGTCGAACAAGTTTACCGATTTTTTCAATGTTTGCATCAGTTTTTGCTGACAATGGTCTGCAGTGCGAGTGTCATCACTGGTGTCTTCGCGGCCATCTTTAAATCGTTTAAACCACTCAAACACTTGTGTTCGCGATAAACAATCATCGCCGTACACTTGTTGTAACATTACAAACGTTTCACTTGCAGATTTTCCTTGTTTGAAACAAAATTTGATGTTAACACGCTGTTCTTTCTGTACACTGAACATTTTCCGACGCACAGACAAAACGTCAACTACTTAAAACAGACGCCACGGGCAGACTGAGTGCAGGAGGCAGATGAAACTCGAGCAGTAGGCGGAGCGAGAGTCACGTGACAGGCCACGCGACTTTCAGCCTTATTGCATTCGTTTTATTGTTTCACCAGTACTAGTCCGGTTTTTTTCTAGCCACACCTCGTAGATACCAATGGTCATCACTTCGAACATCTTCTGCAAATGAACGTGCATGGCACCTTTGTGACCTGTGTTGACCTTCAAAGACCTTACTGTGACACTTAATTGGATCCGTCTCGATGGCCGCTATCAGAAAATAAGTACCAGACTATAGCATCCTATTTACAAAAGCAAAGTAGACCTTCATATCGCTGACGCGACCCCAAGTAGCAAGAAAAAACCAACGTCGTATTGTGGCCTATCATACTTTCGGAGTTGGTCAAGGTGGCAATACTTAGTGACTGACCATATATATATATATATATATATATATATATATATATATATATATATATATATATATAGTGTTAAGAAAAATTTAATTAAAATCAGTTTCATTTAAAAGAGGTCAGCTATAGTAATATCACTTGTTCCTGATATTTAAATTTTTTCATAAAAACGAATAGAGGGTGATATAGCAAAACAAGTGCTGTACCATTGTGAGAGGTACAGGGGCGAGCGAGTATGCCAGGACCTACCTCAGTTCACTACTACTGGCGACACCTTATCTTAACGTGCCTGTGCGTAGCATACAAAGTATTGCATAGTCTATGAGTGAAATTAAAAACTTTTCCATACTTTGTCAGTGTATGTTTCAGTATGTAAATGTTAACATTACGAAGTTTCAGAATCATCTAATTAATATGTTTTGCTAAACATATTATTTTAAGAAAAAAACAAGTGGCGCTAAATAATGAATCTATAAAGCTAGAAATTGTTCGGGATCTGCAGATGTATGTCAATCAGAAGTTACAAGTCTCAACTTGATCGGAGCAATAGTTTAGTCAAAAATTTAAAGACGCGAAATATTAGACTCAGAAGGATGAAAATTCGTATGAAGCCTCAGTTTGACATAAAACCACGGCATAGGTAACATCAATAAGCTACCTCTATTAGTTTTCAAGTTATTTACTAGAAGCTAAATTTGGAACGGAAATGTCCCTATTGATAATAGATTAAGTATCATTTCTTTGTAATAGAAAGTTCGAGTTACAGCACTCGATTACACTGATGAAATAATACAACTGCACAAATTTTCAAAACTTTAGTGTAAATAACAATCATTACAAGGAATCTTAAACAGGCACTTCAGAGGTCATGTTCTATCACAGAACACCAATACGTTCTATGTCGGTTCTGTTCTAAAAATTCTAGCCAGCAAAGTTTAAATGCAGTCAAGCTAAAACTTTGTCAGTAACTATGGCCAACTTGACTCCATTCACAATAAAATTAAGAAGATTTTAAATTGTTAAATGGCAGCGATACTAATAACTACGTGTCTCAGAAAGGGGGCATTTGCATGCTACTGTCTGTGCCTGAAGTGGTTGGTAGTAGACTTGGCCACTGTTTCTATGTTTCGATACAGTGTACCGATACGTGGAACTGTTTCAGTGTTTCGGAACGGCTGTGGTTCACTGATTCGGAACAGTGGTGTTTCAAATGGCTCTGAGCACTATGGGACTCAACATCTTAGGTCATGAGTCCCCTAGAACTTAGAACTACTTAAACCTAACTAACCTAAGGACATCACACACACCCATGCCCGAGGCAGGATTCGAACCTGCGACCGTAGCAGTCCCGCGGTTCCGGACTGCAGCGGCAGAACCGCTAGACCACCGCGGCCGGCAGTGGTGTTTCATTCCGCCCCTGTCTCGGGTAACCGAACCAGATTCGATCTCGAGCCAGACACAGAAACTGTATCGTTGTTTCAAAATAAGGCTGTTTCAGTCCACCTCTGCTTGGAACGGACTAATTGTATCGAAACAGTGATGTTTCATTCCTCGCTGTGTCGGACGAGATTCGGGCTCGGCATAGGTACTGAAACACAACATACCACTTCGTGAAACACTTTCAAGAGTGTCGAAATCTTTTTGACAAGCAATAGCATGAAGCTTAAGATATCCGAAAATAAAGCTTCGTTTCTATCTGACTGTCCTATTCCGAAATGGCGTAACATCTGCTTTATAAACACTAACCAAACAATAAAACAACGTATACTATTAACATTCAAAATAATAAATATTTTAAAATCATTCAGTTAAATTACACTTTTTTTTACAACATACGTTTCTCTGGTCATGTACAGTAATCATATTAAGAAACGCAAGTAAGCCTACAACATTCTGAATAAAAAAAAGCGTAAAGTGACAGTTGTTAGACATATACATAAATTAGATGTAGGTATAACTGCAAGCAATCTGTTTGACAGATCACTGATAGTGTAGTGGTGAACGGGAAGGGCTGGGAAGCATAGTGAATTTATAGTAACGGATCGAAACACCTTAAAAGACAAAATTTTTTCTGTTATATTTTGTTATTTATTCGAATTATTTGTGAGTCTATAGTCACTGTGCCTATTATCCACAATGATTCCCTTTGTGTGCATGAAAATTAGCAAGATGGGTATATTACCCATACTAACGGAATGTGGGAATCCCAGTAGCATATCCGTTGTTTCTGCAGTTTGCTCCCACCTCCAGTTCGTTCATGGTGGCTCTTCTGTCTTCAGCTATGGCTGTCCTCGGCCAATTGAAAAGTATGAAAGTCACACGACACGGAAGCAGCGCATTTGCTTCAGGAAATACGAAACTGCCAAGACGCCTAAGTGATAGTTTCATACTTTCTGCGATATGATTAGCGCTCTCGCACCTCATTTATGTTTATATGGACATACTTATACAGCAGACATTCAAGATGATAAAATGTGTAGGTTTATTAGATTACAAAACACAAACTGTTTCACTGTTTCGAAACATCGTATCGAAATATTACATTTTACTGTTTCATATGTTTCGAAACAGTTACGTGTTTCAGTTTGCCCCTCTCTAGTTGGTAGCAGATGTTATATTTGGTGGTCCGCGGCGCCTAAGTTTGAATACGGGGCGAGAGATAAAGGAGGAGACCGACATATCTGCCGGCTTCTGTCAAACGCCTGCGAGCGCTACGCCTCAGATGATGTCACAGCCGGATAGCTACGAAAAGCGATTTTGGTGAAAGTAGAAAATTAACTCTTGAGGACCATACACCATTCTCGATCACTTAGTTTTCACGGAAATAAAGTGTGTGTGCCACCCGTAATGTTGACAAAGCCACGTGGCATGTGGCGATATTATTTTCCACTTTTAAGGCGAGCAATTAACTTTTGATGATTAGAAGTCAGGGCGATCGACCATTTTACCTGGAACTTCCCTTAGAGGTCGCTTCTGAACTGTTAAATAGTGCTATTTCCAATAGGAGCATTATTATTATTATTATTAGAGATGTTTTTATATATTGTGCGTGTGAACTTTTACTGAATCAGTTAAAACTCTAAACTTTTATTTATATTGATAGTTTCCTGATACTGTTGAGTAATTAGCAAGTAGAAACCCTTTCTTACAGTAAGTAATTAATGTGGACTTGCAGACTGCAAATTAAGGTCAGTATGTTTTCCATCGCTTTCTGGCTGACAGCAAAAAATAGTTTTCAGGCGCTTATAAAGAGCGAAGCTTTATTTTACTAATTCACCCGACGCCCCACAATTGTAAGCCGGAAGGTGCATACAAGGCCACTGGACAGCAAACTCCACGAATACAATAAACTGTGGGAGCTGCTGTGATCTAAATGTCATAACAGAAACCGTAGATGGCTTTATTACTTTCGCCCAATCAGAACTATGATTTTATTATATCTCCTGATAGAAATAACTTCGCAGCAACGCGTCATTCCCGTTATTAGTTCGTCCTCCGTAAGGAAGGTTTCAGCAGAACTGATGGTGCCTTGTTTAGTAGTGAAGAATTTCGGATTGCAGGCCTCCGGATTTGCATTGTCTAAGAGAGAGTGTTGAACTAAGGCACTGGTAGTAATCACCAACACAATCTCATTATTCACACAGTTTCTCCTTGACGCCGTAATGTTGATTTTGTGCTTGAACAATGACTTGAAATTCCGCTTAGGATGGAGCCTGCCTGTGTTTCTGTCTCTACTTTCAACAAATAAGTTGAGAGGCCCTTTGTTCGTAATTGCATGGAAGTTACCAGTGCAACTTACAGGTTGCTGGGTGATGGTTCCTTCTTCGGTGGCGTCGACGCATGGAGCTTGCTGCATTTTGTCCCGTTGATGGTCTTGTCGTTCCTTCTCTGTGCAGTCACGTTGGCGTATCTGCGAGAGGTGCAGGTCTCTTGCTTTGCTTGTATCGACAGGTGGAATATGGTGGTGTGTGTCTGCACTGTGGGACGCGACGATAGCTTGGCTGATAAATTTACTGACGGCTGCATGAAGTGCTTCAACATCCAATGCGACACTGTGCTGCTAGTTTTGTAACGTTTTTGGAAGAGGGGGGTAGAGGGAAGGGGGGGGGGGCTACGGTCGCCACCGTCCTTGGTGGTGATCGCAGCGTAGCGAAAGTTTTAACGATTTGGCGGAGCCTATGGAAATACAACCAATACCAGAACGAACTATCACTGAATACGCTCCCGCGAGCACTAGCCAAGCAGGAAGCGTTTACACCGTAGTTCAAATGGTTCAAATGGCACTGAGCACTATGGGACTTAACAGCTGAGGTCATCAGTCCCCTAGAACTACTTAAACCTAACTAACCTAAGGACATCACACACATCCACGCCCGAGGCAGGATTCGAACCTGCGACCGTAGCGGTCGCGCGGTACCAGACTGAAGCGCCTAGAACCGTTCGGTCACAACGGCCGGCTACACCGTAGTGCAACGACGTCGTTGTCTGTTCCGTATGCCGGAACGAAATGCTTCGCAGTAATGTAGGAACACGGAAGGCAACACTTGAAAGTAAACCTACGTTTATAGCTCTTGTAGACCTACAGAAACTTTTTCACAATGTTGAATGGAATACTCTCTTAGAAATTCTGAAGGTAGCAGGGGTTAAATACAGGTAGCGAAAGCCGGCCGTTGTGGCCGAGCGGTTCTAGGGGCTTCAAACCGGAACCGCGCTGCTGCTACGGCCGCAGGTTCGAATCCTGCCTCGGGTATGGATGTGTGTGATGTCCTTAGGTTAGTTAGGTTTAAGTAGTTCTAAGTCTAGGGGACTGATGACCTCAGATGTTAAGTCCCATAGTGCTTGGAGCCATTTGAATTTGGTACCGAAAGCTATTTGCAACTTTCACCGAAACCAGACGGTAGTTAGGAGTCGAGGGGCATGAAAGGGAAGCAGTGGTTCAGAAGAAAGTGGGACTGGCTTGTAGCCTATCCCAGATGTTACTAAAAAAAATGTTCAAATGTGTGTGAAATCTTATGGGACTTAACTGCTAAGGTCATCAGTCCCTAAGCTTACACACTCCTTAACCTAAAGTATCCTAAAGACAAACACACACACCCATGCCCGAGGGAGGACTCGAACCTCCGTCGGCACCAACCGCACAGTCCATGACTGCAGCGCCTTGGACCGCTCGTCTAATCCCACGCGGCAGATGTTATTCAATCCGAGAGTTGAGGGAGCAGTAAAGGAAACCAAAGAAAAATTTGGAATAGGAATTAAAGTCCAGGGAGAAGAAATAAAAATTTTGAGGTTTGCCGGTGACACTGTAATTCTATTAGAGACAGCAACGGAATTGCAAGTACAGTTGGACGGAATGGACAGACTGAACATCAACAAAAGCGAAACAAGGATAATGGAACATAGTCGAATTAAATCAGGTGATGCTGAGGTAATTATATTAGGAAACGAGATACTAAAAATAGGAGATGAGTTTCGCTATTTGGGCAGCAAAATGACTAATGATGGCCGAAGTAAAGAGAATATAAAATGTAGACTGGCAATGACAAGAAACACGTTTCTGAAGAAGATAAATTTGCTTACATCGAATATAGATTTAAGTGTTAGGAAGTCTTTTCTGAAGGTATTTGTATGTACTATAGCCATGGAAAAATGGACGTTAAATACTTGTACTTCAGACAAGAAGAGAATAGAGGTTTTTGAGATGTGATGCTACAGAATAATACTGAAGATCAGGT
The DNA here is from genome assembly GCF_023898315.1 of Schistocerca nitens. Lineage (NCBI taxonomy): Eukaryota > Metazoa > Arthropoda > Insecta > Orthoptera > Acrididae > Schistocerca > Schistocerca nitens. The sequence continues at coordinate 977,921,173 of NC_064615.1, read as the reverse complement.
TGGTAGATCACATAACTAATAAGGGGCTACCGAACAGAATTGAGAGACAAGAAATTAGTGGTACAATTTCACTAAAGTAAGTATCAGTTGACACGGCACATTCTGAGACATCATTTGGTAATCAGTTTATTACTGAAAATCATAGTGGGAGGCCAAGCTATGAATACAATAAGCAGTAGTTATTAGGAAATGAAGAGGGCTGCATTGGGTAGAGTAGCATGGACAGCTGCATCAAACCTCTCTTCGGACTGAAGACCACAATATCACAAAACAGATTTAAAACAAAAATGGCATACAGTGCATGAAGACATGAAGTCAGCAGGGGCCACACATTTTTTCTAGCCCCAGGCCTCGCGTGGGGTAACTCGGCTTTGGCACAGCGAATAATTAATAAAATAACTGACTAAACATTACAATTAAAATCTACTACTATTAGCCTTCACCATCTTCGCACCAGTCCCATATCACGGCTACACAGAGCTAAGTACTACATAGACCATAAGAAAATGCATTGCAGTATAGAATAATTTATCACTAGCATACGATCGTACAGTCATGGTCGTGCTACGTATAAAATCTCACAATCTAAACATTACAGTCTCTTACACCACAGCCCTGTTCTACAATTCTGAAATTCACTTGACAGCATTCTTCACGGTCTCGCTGTGGTTCTATACAAGCACAACAGACACAAGCCGTATTCACCTTCCTAGGCACACTCTGCCTCATTGTAAATTAATCGGCCACATACTTTCAGTTTTTACCACTAACAGATATTTAAAGAAAATCATGTTTATAACCATGAGATGTACATATTCAACTTTATCCTTTACCGCTTTCGGTTTTTCCAACCATCATCACTGGAACCAAAGCAGTACATCAGACGGTTCAAAACGCGAGTTTCTCGTAGAAGACTCACTAGTAAATAAAAAGTAATTATGTCTCACTGTGGTTTGTAAAATAACCACAATTCAGCCAATGTCATAAGTCACACAAACAGGATGTGTAAACACTACTGATAATTAATAGCTGTTAATTGTCAGTACTCTTTGTGCAAACTATTTGTGGCTAAGCCATGTCTCCGCTATATCCTTTCTTTCAGGAGTGCTAGTTCTGCAAGGTTCGCAGGAGAGCTTCTGTAAAGTTTGGAAGGTAGGAGACGAGGTACTGGCAGAAGTAAAGCTGTGAGTACCGGGCGTGAGTCGTGCTTCGGTAGCTCAGATGGTAGAGCACTTGCCCGCGAAAGGCAAAGGTCTCGAGTTCGAGTCTCGGTCGGGCACACAGTTTTAATCTGCCAGGAAGTTTCATATTTGTGTGATTTTTGACATTGGCTAAATCGTGGTTAACGCCTGCAAACTGTCAGTTTATACAACCTGTGGCGATTTATAATATTGTGTAAATTATGGTTATCACCCGTAAACAATGAGTAGTTCTGATGCAACCTGGCTGTGTGATTTATATTTTCTGAATTATGGTCAGCCGGCCGAAGTGGCCGTGCGGTTAAAGGCGCTACAGTCTGGAACCGCAAGACCGCTACGGTCGCAGGTTCGAATCCTGCCTCGGGCATGGATATTTGTGATGTCCTTAGGTTAGTTAGGTTTAACTAGTTCTAAGTTCTAGGGGACTAATGACCTCAGCAGTTGAGTCCCATAGTGCTCAGAGCCATTTGAACCATTTGAATTATGGTCATTTTACATATCACAGTAAGACACCGTTAAACTTGGTGTGTTAACGTGTCTTCTATGAGAAATACGCATTTTGATTCATCTACATCAGCATCATACTCCACAAGCCACTTAATGGTGTGTGACGGAGGGCACTTCTTGTACCACTAACTGACCCCTCTCATCTGTTCCACTCGCGAATGGCGTGTGGGAAGAATGAATGTCAGCAATCCTCTACATTGGCTCTAATTTCCCGTATTTTCTCGACGTAATCGTTACGCGAGATGTATTTAGGAAGAAGTAATATATTGTTCGACTGTTCCTGGAAAGTGATTTCTGGAAATTTCAATAGTAAATGTTTCCGTGATGCACAACGGCTCTCTTGTAACGTCTGCCAATGGAGTTTGTTGAGCATGCGGTAACGCTCTCGCGCCGACTAAACGATCCCGTGACGAAACGCGCCGCTCTTCGATGGATGTTTTTATCTCTTCTACCAGTCCTTCCAGGCATGGATCTCATACTGATGAACAATACTCAAAAATTGGTCGAACAAGCGCCTTATAAGCCACTTCCATCGTGGATGAGTTACATTTCCTTCAGATTCTTCCTATGAATATCAGTCGGGCATCTGCTTGTTCTGCTATTCGTTTTATGTGGTCATTCAGCTGAAGGCTAGTTACTCCTAAATATTTTATGGTAGGTACTGTTTCCAACAATAGTCGTGCGTTAGTGACTATTTTTTCTATGTATGTGCAACAGCCGGCCGGGGTGGCCGAGCGGTTGTAGGCGTTACAGTCTGGAACCGCGCGACCACTACGGTCGCAGGTTCGAATCCTGCCTCGGGCATGGATGTGTGTGATGTCCTTAGATTAGTTAGGTTTAAGTAGTTCTGAGTCCTAGGGGACTGATGACCTCAGACGTTAAGTCCCATAGTGCTCAGAGCCATTTGAGCCCATATGTGCAACATGTTACATTTATTTGCGTTCAGTATTAACTGCTTGAGCCTGCTCCAGTCATCAACCCTCTTCAGGTCATTTTGCAAATCGATACGCATCATTTGTGGACAGTCTTAAAGCGCGACCGACGCTTTCTACTCTGTCATTTATATACATTGATTTACAAAGGGCGTTCAAAATGTTTGCATAGTCATCTCTAATTTTTTTATTTTTTACAGAAGGAGAATCAAATTTTTTGTGAACATACTTGGAACATTTAGCTATAAGTTGGTATATAAAAGTATTTTCTTTTACCTACAGGTGAGCCATAATGGACCGTGAAGTAGATGTCAGGTTGCGACAACGGTCTGTGATGGAGTTCCTCTTCAAGACCGGCGATGATTCTGCCACATCGATTCACGGGAAGTTACTCCCTGTTTATGGGGAGGAGACAGTGGATCGCAGCATTATCCAGCGGTGGTTGTAGAGGTTTAAAGAAGGTGATTTCTCTCTACTGGACAATCCACGACGCGGTAGACCACTGACGGCAGTGAGTGATGTGAATACGGAGACCATTGATCAAATCATCCAAAATGAGAGATGAGTGGCGACACGACAGCTTGCTGACATGACTCTTTTGTCATTGGGTAGATTAGTATCACTTGTACAAGCACTAGGGTACAGAAAAGTCTGTGCACGTTGCGTGCCCAGATTATTGGCAAGAGAAATGAAAACGATGAGGAAGAAGGTGTGCGAGAGTCTCATGAAGACCTTTACTGAAGAGTGGAAACAATGTTTCGACGGCGTTATTACCCAGGATGACACATTGGCGGCAGGAAGGGCATCCGGCCACCCCTTAACTTAACCATGCCAAAACCGTATTTAACCCTGCCGACACTGCGAACAATGCGGGATAAAGGCCATAACAAAAGAAAGAAAGAAAGAAAGAAAGAAAGATTACCCAGGATGAAACATGGTTGTTTTTGTTCGAACCTGAGAGCAAAACCCAATCCATGGAGTGGCGTCAACCAAGACTTTCACGAACAGCGGGCTGATAGGTGATGGCCTCCTTCTTCCAGGATCAGTCTGGTGCCATTTTCATTAATTTTTTGGAACCTGGCTCCGCAATTAATCGGGACCGTTACTGTTTGCCATTGGACAAGCTGAGACGTGACATCAAGACCCGCAGACCACAGCTTCAGGGTCAGCTCATCAGACTACACCATGACAATGGCAGACCCCATACAGCCCTTATGACGCAGGAGAAAATTAAGAAAATGGTTGGAAAATTGATCCTCATCCTCCCTACAGTCTGGACTTAGCTCCGTCTGATTTTTACCTCTTTGGTCGTCTGAAGGCCCTCCTGCGCGGTAAAACATTTGATAATGAGAAAGACATTATTTCCTGTGTCAAGCGATGGTGTAAAAGTCAGTCCCCAGAATTTTACCAAAGTGCTTTTACATAATGGGAAAACGTTGGGCTAGATGCGTCACAGCTCATGGAGGCTTCATTGAGTAGGCTCAATGTACAGCTAAATGTTCCAAGTTTGTTCACAAAAAATTTCATTCTCCTCCCGCAAAAAATAAAAAAATGAGACGACTGTGCAAAACTTTTTGAACACCCTTTGTACATTGCAGTCAGTGACAGTCCTATCACACTTCCTTGGGCTACTCCGGAAATTACCTCCGTGTGATGTATTGCTTGCCGGCCGGGGTGGCCGAGAGGCTCTAGGCGCTACATTGTGGAACCGCGCGAACGCTACGGTCGCAGGTTCGAATCCTACCTTGGGCATGGATGTGTGTGATGTCCTTAGGTTAGTTAGGTTTAAGTAGTTCTAAGTTCTAGGGGACTGATGACCTTAGAAGTTAAGTCCCATAATGCTCAGAGCCATTTGAACCATGTATGGCTTTTCTTCCAGTGATGACGGTTGTAGAAACGGAAACAGGTAAAGAACAAAATAGATTGTTTCGAGTTAATGGCTGTAAGAATGCTTTTCTTTAAACATCTGTAGCAAGTTACTTATACAGATTAATATTCGCAGCTATGGATCACAGAAGCACACATCACCTTGTGATCTGCACTGTCTTGCTGTAAGCAACTTCTCCACCATTCGTCGAATTGGCTATGAGCTGCCGTCTTTTCCTTGACACTGGCAGGAAGACACTGTCCGCTACCCAGTTCGACGATGTCCAAGCACAGGTGACTACACCCCGCGTTGACAGTTGCAGGCTGCTGTTGTATCACGCTGTTCGGTTCCTCGGCGCTCTCCTGTCCCGTCTCTTTTGCTTGGAGGCAGTCAACGCACTCACTGCTGCTTACTCTGCCTCGCCTCCACACGTCGGCTTGAGGGGCGCTCGCATCAGCTCCCGCGCATAGCTGTGCACTGTCAAGGAGCGCGCCACCAAAGACAACTAGAGAACTCGGCATAGGCGGCGAGAAGTTCAGATGTGCCGCAATATGGGGCACAACAAGAACACTTATTTAATCTTTCGCCACCTAATAGGGATTAATACTCTCCAAACCACTACAACAGCTGCAGTTACTCTGATTGCCCTTCACTACATTAACGAAAAACGAAAAATAAACAACCTTCAGTACTAGTACTGTATGGACGAAGGATTATATGCCTGTTATACGAGTTTCACAGTCCAAAGTGTCAAATATTTATCAACTGTCTTCGACGAGAACTCCAGTATGTAATGTACCCTCCGAGAGCTGCAATGAAGGGGCAACGATCTTGCCGCGGTGGATCCACCGGTTCCCGTCAGATCACAAAAATTAAGCGCTGTCGGGCGTGGCCGGCACTTGGATGGGTAACCATCCGGGCCGCCGTGTGTTGTTGCCATTTTTCGGGGTGCAATCGGCCTCGTCATGCCAATTGAGGAGCTACTCGACCAAACAGTAGGGTCTCCGGTCTCAGAAAACCATCATAACGACGAGGAGAGCGGTGTGCTGACCACACGCCCCTCCTATCCGCATCCTCAGCTGAGGATGACACGGGGTGGCCTGAAGACGGAGTGCTCCTCCTTAGTTACAATGAAATTCTTCAATAGTACATGGAGACGATTCCAGATGTTATCTGTGGCGCTTTCTAACGTTTCTCTAGTAACAGAAACCAAACGAAGGAAAAAAGGAAGATTAGGTCTCACCGTCCTGTCGACAATGTGGCCGTTGGAGACTGAGCACAAGCTCGGATTGTTTGAAGGAAGGGGAAGAAAATCGACCACACTCTTTCAAAGGAACCATCCAGGCATTTGCTTGAAGCGATTTAGGGAAAACACGGAAAACCCAAATTTGGATGATCGGACGCTGATTTGAACTGTCTTCCTCCCTCTTCAGAACGCTAACCACTGCGCCAGCTCGCAATGTGAAACCCAAAGAGAGAGAGTGGCGGCTCCATCATAACTACAGGTGCGAATCAAGCCCTCAAGGGATCTATTTCTTAATCAAGGTTAATAGTGGAACTGGAGGTTCAAATGGCTCTGAGCACTATGGGACTCAACTGCTGTGGTCATCAGTCCCCTAGAACTTAGAACTACTTAAACCTAACTAACCTAAGGACATCACACACATCCATGCCCGAGGCAGGATTCGAACCTGCGACCGTAGCAGTCGCACGGTTCCGGACTGCGCGCCTAGAACCGCGAGACCACCGCGGCCGGCTACATAGTGATGTAACTTGTTGTGCACCATCTGAAAATGAACCTAAAAAGTTTCGAAACCTGTTCATGGAATGAATAAATAACTATTTCAAAGAAAAGGCTGGTTATAGTTTTCTATATTTACATTGAATAGACAGTCTACAACATCGGTAATGGATAAGCTTAATAGTAAACTGTTCCACATTAGCAAAATTTGTGTCGAGCAATACAACAAGGGTAACAACAATGAATTACAAAAAAAAAAAATTAGATCTAGGAAACGGAGGGCAGTTTTTAATGGTTCAAATGGCTCTGAGCTGTATGGGACTTAACTGCTGAGGTCATCAGTCCCCTAGAACTTAGAACTACTTAAACCTAACTAACCTAAGGACATCACACACATCCAGGATTCGAACCTGTGACCGTAGCGGTCGCGCGGTTCCAGACTGTATCGCCTAGAACCGCTCGGCCTCTTCGGCCGGTGCAGTTTTTATACATAAACCAATCACTTCCTATGTCCGCTTTTCTTATTATTATCTTATTTATCTAATTTATATGTTGTTCTCCTTGTGTTATGAGCCTGTGTCTAATATTGTTGTTGTGTTTGTGTCATTTCCTGTGTCTGCAACTACATCAACGTCTCTGGCTGTGTCTGAATTTGTGTCCTCCCAAAGATCATGTTATCATGTTATCGTGTTTGTTGTGTGTCTGTTCGAGATACACTGTATGGATTTTCTTGTCTGTAGACGTCACGCAGTGTCCTGGAAACTCTGTCGGCGATGCTGCGCGGAGCACAATTTTTCTGGGTCTTGGAACATTTCTTTGATGTCATTGTAGTCTTACAGGTCTTACGTGTGTGAATGTGTTGCTATTTAGTGCCATGTGTCCAGGAAACCCATATACTATACATGCGCACATAGCGTTGTGGCTAATACCCGCACGGTTCAAATGTGCTGGGTACGGGCCGTGTCTGGTCAAAAAGTAAACCATGCTGCGGCTGGGGTCCACATGCTTCAGCTTCATCCGTTCTCGTGTATTGGGGAAGAAGGAGTAAACGAGAGGGGCTTTGTCGATCGTCTCCCACTCCCACTGCCACGCATCAAGGCCGTTTAACTGACGCCCTTCTATGATGTTTTCTCCTGTTATTTCTCGAACCTTGTCATGTCTGCCCCACTTTAGCCAGTTCGAATTGTGATGTCAGTGGGGCGAGTATCCAGAACCAAACACAATGCTTCTACTTATGTGGTACCAAAAGCACCCGAAATTCTGAGTAGTATGCTCCTCCGTCCTCGCCTAACTGTGTTTCTATAGGTGACTAGACACAGACGGTGCCCCCCCCCCCCCCCCATGTAGTTGTTGCAATGCATACTACGGTTTCCAAGGGAGCAGTGTGATACGTTCATTGTCTCTTCAAAGGTAGTCTGTATTGTGTGGTACTAGGCCCTGCAAGTTTGTGCATCAGTTTCGTCACTTTTTGAATTGCCAATCTTGTGTTCACATTTAAAGCAAGTCATTCGTCAATGGCTATTCCTAAATATCGTGTTATTTGTTTCTTCTCTATGTTTATGTTATCCAGTTTAATAACTGGGTTCCATTACAATGGCCCTTTGAGTAAATAAAATACTGTTTTGTTTTGCAGCTATTTTGAGTTTGTTTTCCGTACACCAGTTATTTATACTGATGAGAAGTTGTGTAGTTTTGTTTTCTAGGTGTACTGGTGAGTTTACTGATACAACACCTAATACGTCACCTGCGTAAGTGACTACCCCGTTCACCCTGTCATCCACATCCAAGTTGTTTAGGAGTGGCTCGATAGCAATGTCCCGAAATAGTAGCCTACAGACTGGGGTTTGCGGGCATTCTTTCGTTATTTTCTTGGCTACTTTCTGGTGTCGTGCTACCCATTCTGCTGTCCAGTTTTTGAAGTAATCTAGTAATCTGTTATACAAGGCAGTTGGTAGTTGCATATCCCTCAACCTAGCGAACAACGCAGGCTACCAAAGGTTATCAAAAGCACCTAGGATGTCGATTAAAATTGCAACTGCTATTTATCGTTTGTCGTGTGTATTATTCCTAACGTGCGGTTGATTGCATCATCTACTGATCTTTTTGCCCTACAACCGTGTTGATGTGAACTCAGGCAAAGGGCTGCCTTTTTGATTGTAGTCCATCACAAAGGAGACGCTCCAGTACTTTAGCCAGTGTGTTTAGGAGGCAGTTTGGCCTGTATGTTTTAGGGTCAGCTAGGTCCCTGTCCCCCGATTTCTCAATAATGACCATGTTGAATGTTTCCAAAAGAGCAGGGATTCTTTCTTGTTGTAAGACGTCGTTTAGAATCTCCACAAGAAATGGGGTAATCCGTGTGACAGTATTTTTAAGATTCTCCGATGGTATTCCATCTGGGCTAGTCGCCTTTCTATTTCTTTAAGTCCAGCTATCGCTAGAACTACCTCGTCACGGGGAAAGGAATGGTAACACTGCCATTTCCGTAAATATTACTCATTTGGCCACGTAAGTTCGTGTGATGTTGTTGGTCATGTGTTTCTTTGTCTTCAAGGAGAACTTCCTCGGCAGAAACTCTGCCGAGCATCTCCAGTCCTAAGTCATCGTACCGTCTGCCCGTTTTAATGTTGACAGACTGTAAAAAACAGTTCTGCCCATGTGTCGTTCTGTAGTTGCGCTTTAACAAAGTTGGCCCAATGGTTTTGCCTTGTTGTTAGTCCTTTTTTGTATTTTTGTTACGCGTCACGGTATAGTCCAAGTCTGAGTTGTTCTTATGCTGTCTTGGCTCTTTGATGGTATCTTCTTTTGTCATGTGAGTCTCTCCGTAATCTTGTCAAATCTGTAGATCATGGTAGTTCATGTTTCCGCTCGTGGAATGGCTTCTGACATTATAGGCTATGCTATCGTGGGTAGCATGTAGTGGAAAATCTTCTACTGTGTCTCTAATTTTCTGCCCTTATGCCCTGCCTATAAGTAATCGCTGAAGTTGTGAGTTCAAGGGTGTGTATTCATGTATGTGTCTGTGTCAATGATTATGGCCTTGTAGTCACTAAGGGTTGCTTTGTCTAGTACTTCCCACTTTTTTAGGCGCGCTAGTCTGTTTTTGTTTGCTAGTGATATATTACTGACTCCTGCCTTACCACAGTATGTTGGTGCTTGTCTTCCCTCGTTTGATACAAAGAGGTTGCACTCATTTATTATGTCTACTATTATATGTCCTCTAGTATCTGTTCTATTAGCATACCAGAGAGTAGAAACGGAGTTAATGTCTGTAAGTAGCCTTCTACCTATGGAAAATTGTACAACATCTCTGATTAGGTCTGCCAACGGTTCAGTGTCGTATGAATACTGTGGGTACATTGAAGTGATTACCCAAGTGTTGCGACCGTGAGTGATTTCAGCTGTGGCTGTGTGCTCCGAACAGAGCTGTGTAATCTGTATAACAGTGAAGGTCGTGTTTATGACGACTGTTGCAGCCTTTGCGTCTTTTACCACTGTGACTGTCAAGTAATGTTTTGGAAGCTGTGGAATTTTTCCCTCACGCATGTATTGTTCCTCGAGACGGAGTACATCTACTGCTACTTCGTCCAGAAGCCTACTCAGTTCGATTCCTATTAATGTACTCCTCTCAGAAATTAATTTTACTACACTACTGGCCATTAAAGTTGCTACACCAAGAGTCAAAACGGCGGTCAAGGGACACCATTTTCAAACAACACAAGACGTCCAAAAAGCTCTGCGAGGGTCTTGGAGGATATTACGGAAGATGGTTCAAATGGCTCTGAGCACTATGGGACTCAACTGCTGTGGTCATAAGTCCTCTAGAACTTAGAACTACTTAAACCTAACTAACCTAAGGACAGCACACAACACCCAGCCATCACGAGGCAGAGAAAATCCCTGACCCCGCCGGGAATCGAACCCGGGAACCCGGGCGTGGGGAGCGAGAACGCTACCGCACGACCACGAGATGCGGGCGCGGAAGATGAGTTCCAGAAATGTTACCATCAATGGCAGAAGCGCTGGAGAAAGTGCGTGCAATCAGAAGGGAACTACTCTGAAGGAGACAACACGAAACTTGACTAAAACGGTAAGCAACATTTTCTTTCACATCAGTCTCATTACTTTATTGTCGCACCTCGTATGTGTCCAGGTGTATGGCCGTTTCATTAATTTCAGTGTTCTGGTGCTGAGTACTACAATTATTCCAATCATGATTCCGTGTGTATACATTGTGTGTGCATTATCAGTGTCTAGATGGAAGATTTCCGCTTCAGGCTCTCCATTCTGAGTAAGATCGCGGTTTGTAAGATGGTCCAGTGACACACGTCGTGCTTGGTTTGCCTCGCTACGTAGTAGTCTATGACATAATGCATACATGCATCGTCGATGCAGTCTGTGATTCGAAAGTATCTCTGCTGAATTGTATCACGCGAATGAAGCTGACGGGGACTTATACTTATTCCTAACTATAGTTTCTGTTTTATAGTCTGTACATAACGTAAGTTTGAAGTGGGGTTGTTGTACCGCTAGCGTGGTTATTTTCTGTATTAGCGAACGTTGTTCGTGATTTCCTATTTCGTGCACTCAATTTATCGTTCATATAACTGTCTGTTTGTTGGGCATTCAGGTCCGCCAGCCTTGTCACAGACACTGTTTGTGTATTTGCAAGGAATGCAACCTGCAGCTGCTTCTTCACGGCAGTCTGCCCTCCTATGATCTGTATCGCACATCTTCCACAGACCTGTTCTCTGGTAGCGTTCTCGCTTCCCGCGCCCGGGTTCCCGGGTTCGATTCCCGGCGGGGTCAGGGATTTTCTCTGCCTCGTGATGACTGGGTGTTGTGCGATGTCCTTAGGTTAGTTAGGTTTAAGCAGTTCTAAGTTCTAGGGGACTGATGACCATAGATCTTAAGTCCCATAGTGCTCAGAGCCATTTGAACCATTTTTGAACCTGTTCTCTGTCACGGCGTTTTGGAGGATGGCGCAGTCCCCAGTACTTGAAACACTTCTGCACTGTACGAAAACGTTCACGCTTAGTGCCTCGAACTGTATATACACTCTCTCACTTTGTAGCAGCATCAGACGCACCATCGGGGTGACTTACAGAATATAGTTAACAGTACGTTTACCCCTCGGTGCTGTTTTAAATTTAATATTTACTTCCTAGTTGAATTCGTCCTTGCTGATGTACTCGCTCGAAATTATTTCACAGAGCTCTTCGAGAAAGTCTGGTATAGTCATTGTTGTAGGTACTTGATATACTGTCAACAATGGTCTGAATTTCCGAGGCTCCTTTAATTGTGATGTTTTCTCAATCATTTTCTTTTTGTCTGCCTACGTTTCTGTCTCAAGAATTACTGTATTTGCAGTTGATCTGATAGCTTTTATTTTGACTTCATCTTCTTTGGGAATAATGATTTCTTTTATGGAATCGTGCACAGCCTTTGCATCCTGATTGGTTTCTGATTCGAAAAATAAAACCCTGATCTGCTTTGCTTCTGTTTGGGCTACTCGTTCCTGCACGTTGTTTTTCGGCTTTCCAGGTGAGCTAACTTAGCACAACATATAATCCAGCACTGTCAATATTAAAGCCACGGCGACCACTCAGGGAAAGTATTCATTATACAAGGAATGAGGCTTCGGTGACGACTCACTTAGCCAGCGCGGAGACGTATTTCGGCCTGTAGTTTTCAACAAAGGCGCTGGGGCGGCCGATGGCAGCACACAGTACGAGCGACAGCCTCTGCGCGTGACGAAGTCTCTGGATCATCGCTCGGCAGGTGACGTCGCTATTCCTCCCGCTACCGATCAGGAAGTCTTCGGTAATTCTCACCAGATTTGATGCGTTGCGCGTGCCATTTCCTACTAAAATGTAAATGTCGTGTGAGTAGGGCCTCCCGTCGGGTAGACCGTTCGATGGGTGCAAGTCTTTCGATTTGACGCCACTTCGGCGACTTGCGCGTCGATGGGGATGAAATGATGATGATTAGAACAACATAACAGCCAGTCCCTGAACAGAGAAAAATCTCCGACAAAACCGAGAATCGAACCCGGGTCCTTAGGATTGACATTCTGTCACGGTGTCCACTCAGCTACTGGGGGCGTACATTTACTACTTACAAGGGAACCTCCCCATCGCACCCCCCTCAGATTTAGTTATAAATTGGCACAGCGGATAGGCCTTGAAAAACTAAACACAGATCAATCGAGAAAACAGGAAGAAGTTGTGTGGAACTATGCAAAAAATAAACAAAGTATACAAACTGAGTAGTCCATGCACAATATAGGCAACATCAAGGAGATTGTGAGCCCAGGAGCGCCGTGGTGCCATGGTTTGTGTGAGTAGCTGCGGAACGGGAAGTCCTAGGTACAAGTCTTCCATCGACTGAAAATTTTACTTTCCTTATTTTCGCAAAGTTATGATCTGTCCGTTCGTTCATTGACGTCTCCGTTCACTGTAATAAGTTTAGTGTCTGTGTTTTGCGACCGCACCGCAAAACCGTGGGATTAGTAGACGAAAGGACGTGCCTCTCCAATGGGAACCGAAAACATTTGATCGCAAGGTCATAGGTCAACCGATTCCTCCACAGGAAAACATGTCTGAATGTCTGATATATTCTATACGACACTGGTGACAGCATGTGCGTCCCATGACAGGAATATGTTGTCGACCCACCTAATTTGTACACTTAGCGAATGGATAAAAAGATTCTTCTACCTTGCCCGATTTAGGTTTTCTTGTGGGTGTGATAATCACTCCCAAAAAAGTGATGAAAACATAAGAGTTTGTCACATAAACTGAAAATAAAAAATTAAAATTTTCACTCGACGGAAGACTTGAACGTAGGACCTCTCGTTCCGCAGCTGCTCTCACTAACCACGGGACCACGGCGCTCTTTGCCACCCACTGTCCTTGATGTTGCCTATCGGTGCATGGACTACTCAGTTTGTATGTTTTACTTTTTTTTCATAGTTCCACACAACTTCTTCCTGTTTTCTCGATTGATCTGTGTTCAGTTTTTCAAGGCCTATCCACTGTGCCAACTTATAACTAAATCTGAGGGGGGTGCGATGGGGAGGTTTCCTTGTTAGTGCGCTTCAGTCTCAGATCAACAGTGTGGTCACTTGCTTCGATAAAATATTATGGCTGAAACCCGAAGTAGAAAGCTCTGAAATATTTAGCGAAGCATGTAATTTAAACTTTAAGACAAACGAAAAAACGACGCCCCACGATGGAATTATCCGAACGGCACGAAAAGCGGTAGATGTGATGTACATGTACAACCAAACAAATAGTTGCAATTGCAGAAAAAAATGTATGATTCGATCAACAAAAAGGAGCTTCACAAACTGAGTAAGACAATAACGCGTTAGTCCACCACTGGCCCTTACGCAAGCAGCAATCCAGCTTCACAGTGATTGATAGACTTGTTGGATGTCCTCCCGAGGAATATTGTGCCAGATTCTGTCCAGTTGACGTGTTAGATCGTCAAAATCCCAAGATGGTTGGAGCGCCCTGCTCATATTGCTACAGACGTTCTCAATTGGAGAGAAATTTGGCGACCTTGTTGACCAAGGTAGGGTTTGGCAAGTACGAAGACAGGCAGTAGAAATTCTCGCCGTGTGCGGGTGGGCGTTAACTTGCCAAAATGTACGCCCAGGATGGCTTAGGATGAAGGGCAACACAACGAGGCGCAGAATATCTTCGACGCGTTGCTTTGCTATAGGGATGCTGCACATGACAACCAAACGGCTCCTGCTATGAAAAGAAACTGCACGCCATACCATCCCACCGCTGTCGTGGCGTCTTCAGATATGTTTTCGCTGGTCGTTGTGGCTCGTTTAGAACCAGGACTCATCACTGAAGACAATTCCACTCCAGTCAATGAGATCCCAGACCGAAGATGATTTGCCCCCTGTTAGTAGCCCGCCATACAGCCCAAGAACCAGGATGGTGGTCGGGGGTGCCATTTCCTTTCGTAGCAAGATCCCTTTGGTTCTCATCTACGCTATCCTTACTGCACAGCAGTACATCGACGATATTCTATGCCCCGTTTCGTTGTCTTTCATGGCAAACCATTCTGAGCTTATACTTCAGCAAGATAATGCCCGACCGCACACGACGATGGTTTCTACTGTTTGTCTTAGTACTTGCCAAACCCTTCCTTGGCCAGCAACGTCGACGGATCTCTCCTTAACTGAGAACGCTTGCAGCGTTATGGGCAGGAACCTCCAACCATCTCAGGATACTGACAGTTTAAAGCGCCAGTTGGACAGAATATGGCACGGTATCCCTCAGGAGGACGTCCAACAATTGTATCAATCAATGTAAAGCCGAATAATTGCTTGCATGAGGGCCAGAGGTGGACCAAAGCGTTATTGACTTGCTCAGCTTGTGAAGCTCTTTTTTGGTGAACAAATCATCCATTTTTCTGCATTTGTAATCATTTATTTGTGTGTAGATGTTCATCACATCTACCGATTTCCACCCCATTCGGATAATGGCTTCGTGATGGGTCTTTTTTTTCTTTTTTTATTTTTTTTTCTTACAGTATATATGGAAAAGACAAGTAAGACGCAATAGGAGGGGGAGTGTTCATTGTAGTCGACGTAAGTATTGCGTCTATCGAGGTCAAAATTGTACCTGACCGTGAAGTTATCTGGACGCATGTAACAAGTCTAGGTGATCTCAGGTTTATTGTCGGATGTTTTTACCGGCCACCCGATTCCGCCATGACAGTTTTCGAATCATCCAAAGAAAGCCTACGCCCTGAAGCGTGGAAGTACATTGATCATGCAATATTAGTTGGAGGCGACTTTAATCTACCAATTATAGACTGGGACCTCTGCGGATTCATTGCAAGTGATGCGGACAGGCAGCCTTGTGGACTGGTTTTGAACACGTTTTCAGAAAAATGTCATGACCAGCTAGTTCTACACTCCGCATGCAGTGGAAATAGTTTAGACTATATAGCTTCAAACAGGCGTGACCTTATCGACGGTGTCTGTATAGAGACAGGGATTAATGATCATGCTGTAAATAATTTCTTCAAGAAGGCTAGCAGAGTATTTTTGCTGGGAAGAGCAGATGAATCGTTGTTAACATTCCACTTAGACAGTGTATGTCCGGCCGTTGTGGCCGAGCAGTTCTAGGCGCTTCAGTCCGGAACCGTGCGATCGCTACGGTCGCAGGTTCGAATCCTGCCTCGGGCATGGATGTGTGTGATGTCCTTAGGTTAGTGAGGTTTAAGTAGTTCTAAGTTCTAGGGGACTGATGACCTCAGATGTTAAGTCCCATAGTGCTCAGAGCCATTTGAACCAAGCCAGACAGTGTATGAGCATCATTTAGTTACAATGTAATGGACACAGAGGAATTATGGGAATTATGGGCAAAGGTTAAACTGATTGAAAATCGCGCTCTGGAAAAGTATGTCCTAGTTTAATAAAATAATTCGAAGACCGCTAAGAAAGCACAGACTGTTGCACTCTCGGTTCAAAAAATAAAGCGCAAATGACAGCAGGCAAAAGTCAGTAGAAATTCGCGACTCTCAAAAAAAAACATCGATGCGCGAAGCGTACAACAATTATCACCGTCATACCGTAGCAAAAGATCTTGCCGAGAACCCGCAAATATTCTGGTCCAGCCTAAAATCACTATGCAGTCACTCGTTGACCAATCTCGTGTGGTAATACAAGACACAAAAAAAACGAAGTTTTAAGTCTCGCATTTAAGAAATTATTTACGTAGCAGGATCGTCGTTTGACCGTCGTACAGACTCTCATATGGAGAACAGAGTGATAGGCATCCCCGGCGTAGAGAAGCTACTGAAACAGTAAGTCGCAGTTTTACAGAGTGTGCTTTACGACATTGGCCCTTTACTCAGCTTGCATTAATCGCGAATCTCTCGCCCAGCCCGAAGCCACAAGCGATTAGAAAAAAGCGCAGCTGTCTCCTGTAATTAGAGTGGTCAGAAAAAGTCTGTAAAGCTTCTAAGGGTGTTCAAGGGTAGGTTGCGCTAAGAAATAAGTGCCCAGAAAGAATTCGATACTTTGTTCCGTTTCCGTGTTAATTAGCATTGAAGTTAGCCGATAAGGCCGTGCGCGTGTAAATTAGGCCGCCCACCAGAGACGGTGTCGCCGAATGCGTCCTTCGTTTCGTTTTCTAAATCCGAACAAGAGAGCGAAACAAAAATTGGACATGAAGCCGTAGTATAAATCGAACCTGAGCCAAAGGGTGAGCAATCTCGTGCGTTATCAGCTACGCTATGAGAACAACTAACTGTATCTGGCGGACCGCTTGAAATTGCGCGCGCAACGGCCTGATTGGCTAACTTCAATGGTAAGTGACTCGGACACGGCGCAACGTACCCAATTTTTTTCTTAACAATAATTGCTTAGAACAGCCTAATCTGCAACACCGTTACAAGCATTTCAGACTGTTTCTGACCAGCCTATATAATAAGGGTAAAAGAAAGGATCCATAAAATTACAGGCCAATCTCAATAACATCGGATTGCTGTGGAATTCTTAAACATATTTTCTGTCTGAATACAATAAATTTCTTTGAGGCGAAAGAGCCTCTGTTCACAGATAAGCACGGATTTGGAAGGCATCGCTCGTTCGAAACTCAGCTTGCTCTTGTCTCACACGATATCCGCGAACCATGGTGAAGGGAAACAGGCAGATTCCATATTCCTAGATTTCCAGAAACCGTTTGACACAGTGTCCCAGTGGAGACTTCTGCGAGCATACGGAGAATACAGAATAGGTTCTCAGAAATGTGAGTGGCTCGAAGACTGAAACAGGTCTATTGGGAGGTCGTCATTTGAATTTCTAGAATTTGTACATACTTTGGATGTCCCAAACGCTAAGCGACGATTTTGAATTGCTTATTATTGGAGCGCAGTCTTTGGTCAGAGTAGCTGCGTCGGCGGACGACGTGTTTCTTTTGTCTCGTTACTTGGCAGCTAGGATCGCGCGAGCTCTATCGTTAGATGAGTAGTGAGACAGACGCCGAGCTGAGGACTCGTGGCAATGTAGACTTAAAAGTTGAGTGCATCTGTGTTTAAATAAAATGATTTGTCTGAATATTGTGAAACAGAGGAGAAAGATTCGATTAGTGATTTAGAATGAAATGAGATGCAATGACATTAGAAAATCATATGAAGAGGAATGAAGGTAATATTTTATTTTGTTGCACCGCAGTCGCGAGTAGTTTGGAACCATTGTTGAATGAGATATCCATATCAAGGAACTACATATATTTGATTAAAGACTGAGTAATTTTCACTGTAACTTATTTTTCATGTTTTTTAATTATTTGTCTATCAGTTGTGAGAGAGTTTGATATCAATATTGCCCTTTGTCCGAGTTAATGAGCGTTGTAACAAGAATGTCATACAAACAATAATACATCAGATAACTTTAAAACAGTTTGTTAAATGAGTACTTCACTTACGAGCATTGTCCACATCCTCGATCCAAGTCATGATGCGTATAAAATAGTTGACTTGTGTGGAGCATTACATTAAGCTTTCAGCAACTGTGGTTAGAAATATGCAGCTGGCGCACAGAGAGCAGCAAGCACCGCTTTTCCAAGCAATTACGTTTCGAGGTAAGATATTTTCATTTCAGGAACAGTTTGCTACGAAAATTATCTACTCACAGGGACCATTTCGTGAACAACATTACTATCCAGGTCGTTAATGCACAGGGACAACTTTAATTAAGGATATTAATTGTAAAGTTCAGGATTTAATGAGTTTGAACATTTTTAGAAAGATTGTAAAACAAGCGAAATTCATGTTGTATCCTCTCAGGCAAATATATTTGAATTCTCTCGCAGTTGGAAATGCACAACGTCATCAAAAGCTGAACAACAGCAAAGTTACAACCAACCACCCAAGCCAGTACGAGTCCAAAATCAAACGAAAGCTATCCTTAAAGGAAACTTTCACTTTTTTAAAGGAAACTTTCAGACTTCTTAAGTAATAAAACGCATTATGATGTCATCGAAGGCGAGTGTTCATCCGAGACAGGGATATCGTCTGGAGTGCCCCAGAGATCTGTTAGTATTCCCTATATACGTAAATGATCTGACGGACAGGGTGAGCACCATTCTGACAATGCTGTTTTCTGACAATGCTGTCGTGTACGGGAAGCTGTTGTCATTGAATGACTGAAGGACGACACAAAATTTCTAGTTGTTGTGATGAATATCAGCTTCCTCTAAATGTAGAAAAATGTAATTTAATGCAGATGCATACGAAAAACAATCCCAGAAGTTCGAATACAGCAATAGTAATGTACTGCTTGACAGCAAACATTATGGCGGGAAGTTGCAAAGCGATATGAAATGAAACAAGCGTTTAGAACGGTAGCAGGAAAGGCTTTGACTTCAGTATGTTGGGAGAACTTTAGCAAAGTGTGGTTCATTTGTAAAGCTAGAAGGCTAGTACGTCCCATTCGTGAGTCTGCTCGAGTGTTTGGGATGCTCAACAAGTCGTATTAAAAGCTGACATCGAAGCAATTCAGAGGTGGGCTGCTAGACTTGCTACCGTTAGGTTCGATCAGCACAAGAGCATTACGAAGATGCTTCTTGAACTCCAGAAGGAATCCCTGGAGGGAAGATGAAGTCCTTCTTGCGAAACACTATTAAAAAAATTATAATTTAAACCAGTATCTGAAGCTGGCTGCAGAAAGATTCTATTGCCGCCACAAGCGTAAATTTCCGGTAACGACCACGGAGTTAAAATAAGAGAAATTAGGGCTGTGGAAGGCTTAGAATCAAATAAGGCATAAGGTATAGATAATATTCCATCAGAATTTCTAAAATCATTGGGGAAATGCCAACAAAACAATTATCTACGCTGGTGTGAGGAATATGTGAGTCTGGCAGTATACCATTTGACTTTCGGAAAAACTTCATCCACACTACTCCGAAGATTGCAAAAGCCGACAAGTGCGAGGATTATCGCAAAGTCAGCTTAACAGTTCGAGCAGCCAAGTTGCTGATCAGAATAATATACATCTACATCTACGTGATTACTCTGCTATTGACAATAAAGTGCCCGGCAGGGGGTTCAATGAACCACCTTCAAGCTGTCTCTCTACCGGTCCACTCTCGAACGGCGCACGGGAAAAACGAGCGCTTAAATTTTTCTGTGCGAGCCCTGATTTCTCTTACTTTATCGTGATGATAATTTCCCTCTATGTTTTCGCAATCGGAGGAGAAATATGGTGATTAAAATTTCATGAGAAGATCCCGTCGCAACGAAAAACGCCTTTGTTTTAATGGTTGCCATTCCGCTTCACGTATCATATCTGTGGCACTATCTCCGCTATTTCGCGATAGTAGAAAACGAGCCGCCCTTCTTTGAACGTTTTCGATGTCATCCGTCAGTCCCACCTGATGCGGATCCTACACCTCACAACAATACGCCAGAATAGGGCGGAAAAGCGTGGTGTAAGCAGTCTCTTTAGTAGGCATGTTGCACTTTTTAAGTGTTCTGCTGATGAATCGCAGTCTTTGGTTTGCTCTACCCCCGGTATTATCTATGTGATCTTTCCAACTTAGGTTATTTGTAATACAGAAGAATGGAAAAGGAAACTGAGGCTGTGTTAGACGACGATCAGTTTGGCATTAGGAAAAGTAAAGGCACCAGAGAGGCAGTTCTGACACTGCAGTTGATAATGGAAGCCACACTGAAAAAAAAAATGAAGATACGTTTATGAGATTTATCAACCTGGAAAAAGCGCTTCCGACAGTGTAAAATGGTGAAAGATGTTGCAAATTCTCAGAAAAGCAGGAGTAAGCTAAAGGGAAGACTGGTAATATACTATATGTACTAGAACCAAGAGGGAATAATAAATGCTCGGATTAAAAAGGGTTTAAGACAGGGATGTAATCTATTGTTAATTACGGAAATAAAGTTTCAAAAGTGGAATTAAAATTCAGGGTGAACGGATATCAATGATAAGATTCGCTGACGACATTGCTATCCTCAGTGAAAGTGAAGAAGAATTACAGGATCTGCTGAATTGAATGAACAGCTAATGAGTACAAAATACGGACTGAGAGTAAATAGAAGAAAGGTGAAAGTAATAAGAAGTAGCAGAAATACGAACAATGAGAAACTTAACATCAGAATTGGCGATGAAGTTAAGGAATCCTGCTACCTAAGCAGCAAAATACCCTTGACGGTCGGAGTAAGGAGGACATCAAAAGCAGACCGGCAATGGCAAAAAGGGTAATTGGCCAAGAGAAATCTACTTGTAGAGGAAGAAATTTCTGAGAATATACTTTTGGAGCACAGCATTGTATGGTAGTGAAACATGGACAGTGGGCAAACATGGAATGAAGAGAATCAAAGCATTGCAGATGTGGTGTTAGAGAAGAATGTTGAAAACTGGATGGACTGATCAGGTAAGGAATCAGGAGAATAGGCGAGGAAAGGAATATACGGAAAACGCTAACAAGAAGAAGGAACAGGATTGTATGACATCCATTAAGACATCGAGGGATAACTTGCGTGGTACTAGAGGGAGCTGCAGAAGGTAGAAATTGTAGAGGGAGGCAGAGATAGGAATATATTCAGCAAATAATTGAGGACGTAGGTAGCAAGTGCTACTCTGAGATGAAGAGGTTGGCTCAACTGAGGAATTTGTGGCGGGCTGCATCAAACCTGTCAGAAGACCGATGACTGTTAAAAAAACCGGGTGTCTCGGTGTATTTGCGAGTGGAACAGGAAAGGAAATGTGACAAGTAGTGGTACAAGGTATTCTCCTCCACGCATTATACGGTCGCTTGTAGAGTATGTTTGGAGATGCCGATGTAGATGCAGACATCCGACGTCTTGTCGTAGAACCATTTCTGCAGTATACACGTAGTTAAACATTTTACACTATAATCGGAGAAAGAAAGTGCACTATTATTTGTTTCAAAGTAATTAATCCTTCACTTTGGGCTTGTATTCTGTTACATTGCATGACGAACGTCGATGTGTTCTCCCTTTCCTGAATCGTGGGAACTATACTTTTATTTGGTACACGAACATTACGTTTTAGTCGAAAAGAGTTAATATAAAGGGTGATATTTTCCACCGTGTACAAACTCTAGGGATTGATAGATGAGGGGGTACGGAACAAAAAGGCCTAATAAACGTATGTTCGGAAATGCATGGTTTCCATGCCAGAGACCATTTATTCAATGATACTTTGTTACAGTGACTGCGGTCCGCGCTGTACCATGCAGCTACAGACAGCATGGATGGTTTCCTCCTAGAGAGTGGTACTGTTCCTCATACGACATGCCCTAGCGCCCTCTTCTGCCATAGTAATTGGTAATGTTGTGTCCGATTCACTTCTCTTGCTGACTCATCTTGTAGTGAAAGTCATACTGCGTTGTACACTATAGTTCCGTATTCAAACTGAGGGCTTGCCGACATCGTGTTTACTTACGGAAAGACAAATGGCAATAGGTGGCGGGCAGCAAGGTTGTATCAGCAAATCTATCCCCGCTGACAACAACGCCAGCATTCAATGTTTGCAACAGTGTTACGCCGTTTGCCTGAGACGGGGTCGTTTCAAGAAGCAGGAAATCATGACGGATGTACCAGAAATATTCGGCCACCAGACTTGGGGAAAAGTGCGATTAACACTGTGGAAGTCGACCGCTGTGTCAGTACCAGTCAGTTGGCTCGCCGCCGGTCGAAGTGGCCGTGCAGTTAAAGGCGCTGCAGTCTGGAACCGCAAGACCGCTACGGTCGCAGGTTCGAATCCTGCCTCGGGCATGGATGTTTGTGATGTCCTTAGGTTAGTTAGGTTTAACTAGTTCTAAGTTCTAGGGGACTAATGACCTCAGCAGTTGAGTCCCATAGTGCTCAGAGCCATTTGAACCATTTTTGAGTTGGCCCGCCATTACAGGGTAAGCCAGACAACACCGTGGAACATTCTCCATGACAATTGTTACTACCCTTATCACTTACAGCGTGTGCAGGGCTTATTAGCGACAGACTTTCCGCATCGGGATTTACGCCGAGTCATGTATTCAACTTTCATAACACTCATCTGAGGGTTAGTATTCAGAACCCCCATGGTAACAGCGAATCACCAACATCGGTGCAGCCGGAATGTGTGGGCTGGGATAATTGGCGACCTTATTTTGGGACTACTCTTCCTTCCACATCACCTAACAGGCCGGAACTATCGGCGTTTCTTGCGGGCGGCTTTGCCTCCCCTGCAGGAAGAAGTGTCATTGATGATTCGAAGTATTATGTCACTACTACATGATGGCGCTCCAGCTCGCTTCGCCGTTAACGTCCGGACGCATATCAGTCGTGTCTTCCCTGGTCGATGGATCGAACGAAGGGTTCCAGTTGCATAGCCTGTTCGTTCACCCGGTCTCAGGCAGTGCGATTTCTGGTTATGGGGCCATCTCAAAAGCATCGTGTATGCAGAGCAAATTCCAGATGTGGAGACACAGGAGCAACGCATTCATGCTGCCTTTGACACTCTTCGGATGCAGCCTGCCCGATGTGAACGTGTGAGACAGAACATGCTACGGCGCGTACAGGTATGCGTTGAGGCACATGGAAACCATTTTCAGCGCTTACTGTAACTGTGGCTGCATGGTATAGCGCGTGTTAGACAGCATCTCTGTAACAATGAATGATTGAATAAATGATCTCTAGCATGGAAACCAAGCACTTCCGGATAGAAGTTTATTAGGCCTTATTTGTTCCATGTCCTCTCGTCGATCAGTCCCTAGAGTTGTACACGGTGGGAAAAATGGGCCTGTATCTATTAAACAAAATAGGGAAAAGTTGTTAATAAACACCTCGAAAAGTTCTTGAGCGACTTATTTCAAATCTTTACGCGATAATTTAATAAACCATTGGCTGGACATAGGCTACATATATGTTTTTAGATGTATACGTATAATATACAAATTGTGTATATGATATAATAGGGAAACGCTGTTAGTGAAAATCACAAAAATTTCTGGACCGATTTACTTCCAAATTTTACACGACGCTCTAATAAACATTCAAAAGGGCATAGACTATACATGTTTTATAAAACGATGTATAGGTTTTCCGTGAAAACCAAATGCGAAATGGATAATACTGTGCTCTGCTGTGCTGTGTGTTTTAGTTTTCTTTCTCGCAGTCAGTTATAACTATTATAGCAGGGCATTTAAACCATTAAGCAAATCTTTTCTCCCATGTATATTCTTTCTTCTTACATACAATTTTAAATTGTTTTCTTCTTTGTAAATGGTTCAAATGACTCTGAGCACTATGGGACTTAACATCTATGGTCATCAGTCCCCTAGAACTTAGAACTACTTAAACCTAACTAACCGAAGGACATCACAAAACACCCAGTCATCACGAGGCAGAGAAAATCCCTGATTCCCGGCGGGGTCAGGGATTTTCTCTGCCTCGTGATGACTGCGTGTTGTGTGATGTCCTTAGGTTGGTTAGGTTTAAGTAGTTCTAAGTTCTAGGGGACTGATGACCATAGATGTTAAGTCCCATAGTGCTCAGAGCCATTTAAACCATTTGAAGCTACTATCCCCACAGATCCAACAACATATGCTAATGATCCCACCCTGTTTACCCATTCATAGCAAGCGACTCCCAGTCCAGGTTTCGTTGGCAGTTACAGTAAACAAGGCTGAAGGTCCATGGAGGGGAGGGGAGAGAGGAAATGGACAGATACAGGTGAGGAAGTGGACGTAGAGAGGGGTAAGTAGGAGATGGACAGAGAGAAAGGGGAGTAGGAGGCAGAAGAGAAAGATAGAAGGCGAGGGACGACGAACAGAGAAAGGGGAGGAGGAGGAGATGGATAAAGAAAGGAGGAGAGTGAGGTGGACATGGAGAAGGGTGAAAGGAAACTGTGAAGCATTGCCGGGTTTGCTAGTACACTTAGCATCCTCATGTTTTGCAGCGTTTCGCAAATTTGAAGCTTGCGCTGTAGAAGTACAAATTCATGGTAAGTTCATAGCTATACTGGTGTTTCAGCTGCAGATTTTGGGGTATTTATGAATAAAGTAGATGCATTATTAAAGTTTTCAACTTCTGAACTGAATGAGGCACTGTAAAATTAAGTGAATATTGATATTTAAATGTTCATGGCGTATCTATTCTACAGCTGTACGTGAGTACGTGTACTCAAGTGCCTTTTCATGTCGTGATCTAACTCTTTCTAACTGAGTTTACAGCAAGAGATGTGAAACCAGCAGTACTACAATTAATAACAACTCAATAGGAACATCGACATATAAAAACCATTCTGTAAATACTTGCAATATACAATAATAATAGTAATAAATGGAAAAGAATTTGACGACTCTGAGACATTGCATGGGGGCTTAATAATAATATTAATGCAAATAATTTTAATTTTTTTTTTTTTTGCTTTAGTAGCTGTCTGTCCGATTACGAAGTCTCGTAACGGTTGGCCCTGACTGTTATTGTTACGCAATCTGACTGCTTAGAACAATAACAAAGAATGAAATGGAAATTTTCATTAACACAGTTAATTAATTAAGCCCCCAGCAACTATAAAACCAACGCAACAACAAGCACAAGAGTAACTGTTCTGTGTGTGGGAGTGTGACTCAACGTACGCATCTGGCACGGTTCTTCTTCAACAACACAACAATTTTTAAATAACATTATACTGAATTAATTAAAGAAAATACAAATACCATAATTACTCAAGAGAACCACAATTACACTCTAATCCAAGAACCCAAGCCAGATGCTTTGTTGACTGAACCTGTAATGACACATTATTTAAAACATGGAAATAATGAAAAATAAATCAAGTTTCGTTACCTTCATATATTGACCAAAATCACTCTCATAATTACAATATATCTCCACACCGCCTCGCTATTACCACATCTGAACAAGAACCTTTCAGTATCACATCTCAGCAAGCACTCCCTACTAGCACATCTGAACACCAACTGACTACTACGAGCTCTCCCCAAGCAGTGACTTCTAGCACATCTCAATAATGACAGCCCGTGGAGGCGGCGGAACAATGCTCTCTAGCGATCTCTGGCGCTGTGGCTCAGTGTAGCCACCTTTCATATGCCCTTCCTCCACGGCTAGAATTTGATGGTATTTTTGCCAGCATTGGTGGTGAAAATACCACCAAATTCGTCAAAAAAATACAGACAAAAATAAAAGATAATATTAATACGTAAATATCATATAACTAGATAAAATTTTGGCTTTGCACTGACCTTTCAATAACCTAATATATAAAATACAGTAAGCAATAGAAATTCTTTCATACATGTGACTTTACATAACAGTTTACACAAGTATCATGTGGTTAAACAGTTCAATCAATAGCGTCAGCAATGACGAATATGTGCAGGTAAGAGTCTCATAACTTTCCACAAACAGTAATACACAAAAAATCAGTTTATACAAATATTCACATAAACGCTTTCCATAGCCCAAGAATAAGCAGTTGACAGTTCCAGCAGTAGCACCCAGCAATGGTCAACAGGTGCAAATACCAACAAGTAACATTTTTTCAATAGAAGCAGTCCATCAGTGGCACCCGCAATGTTGATCAGGTGCACACAGCAACAGGTGACTTCATTTCAGTAGAAGCAATCCATCAGTGGCACCCAGCAATGTTGAGCAGGTGCAGACATCAACAGGTGACATCTTTTCATTAGAAGCAGTCCATCAGTGGCACCCAGCAATGTTGAGTAGGTGCAGACACCAACAAGTAACACCATTTCAGTAGAAGCAGTCCATTAGTGGCACCCAGCAATGTTGAGTAGGTGCACACAGCAACAAGTGACTTCATTTCAGTAGAAGCAATCCATCAGTGGCACCCAGCAATGTTGAGCAGGTGCAGACATCAACAGGTGACATCTTTTCAGTAAAAGCAGTCCATCAGTGGCACCCAGCAATGTTGAGTAGGTGCAGACATCAACAGGTGACATCATTTCGGTAGAAGCAGTCCATCAGTGGCACCCGCAATGTTGAGTAGGTGCAGACACCAACAGGTGACTTCATTTCAGTAGAAGCAATCCATCAGTGGCACCCAGCAATGTTGAGTAGGTGCAGACATCAACAGGTGACATCATTTCGGTAGAAGCAGTCCATCAGTGGCACCCGCAATGTTGAGTAGGTGCAGACACCAACAAGTAACACCATTTCAGTAGAAGCAGTCCATGAGTGGCACCAGTAAAGCTGAGCAGGTACACACAGCAACAAGTCACATTTCTCAGCAGAAGCAGTTCCATAAAATACACTGTCACTGATCACACTGTTCATCAGAGTTTATAAGCAGAAATTAAACATGTCCTAGTGGCACCAATATTGTAGAAAAGGTACAAGTAACAGTCCATAATTTTTTTTTTTTTTTTTTTTTACAATCACTGATTACACAGTTCATCAGCAGAAATTAAACATGTCCTTGTGGCACCAATCATGTAGAAAAAGTGCAAGTAACAGTCCATACTATTCACCATAACTACTGAGACAGTTCAGTCATGAACAATAGTTTGAATGCACATACAATTTCTTTAACAAAATATAATCAATGCTCTTACACTAAACATACAAATCATAATAAACACACAAATGATATCAGTTAATTGTCACATTAACTATTACAGTACACAATAACAGTTAACCTATACTATTTATGGGTGTCAGTGCAAGCCACAACAAACAAATAAAATAATATTTAGGAGATAGGTGGGTAGGATTAGGAAAGGAAAACACACAAAACACATCCACTCATCTTTCATCCTCATTAAGTGCTACTGTGTAATTGAATAGTGTTAACTGTGTAAATGTAACTCTGTCCAAGATTTGATGTTCATCATGTGTACCAAGTAGTAGTGGCAGCAATGTATAACAGTCAATAATAGTTAGTCAACGTCATAGTCATCATGTCAAGACCAATGTTTGCCAAGCCAGATCAAATTGTACTGTTGCTGAACAACTGTCAGTGAGCCAAGATATGCAAATACTTCCTCTCTTCAAAAAAAAATGTATACTGCTTTTTGATTTAACAAAGTGTGTGTGTAGGCAATCTTCCTTCCACTTTAGTGTTCTAGTCTGACATCTTCATCCTCCTTGTTCCATATAAACCAACAAAACAATATGCTCCTCATTTACTTTACCTCTTATCCACCAAAACTCCAATAATCATCAACTTCACCTCAATACTTCACTAATACCTTTTCAATACGTCGATCATCAATATCATTTATCTTACCTTTTGTCCACGAAAACTCCAATAATCATCTACTTCACCTAATCTCAATACCTCAATAATACGTCGATACATATAAACCTCAGCACCAATATCATTTCACTTCCATAACAACTCTTTCCTCTAGTCAGTCTCCTCGAACAAGTATAGATAAAATCCTAGTGCAACTTCAATTCAGCATCCCATACAATCCGAAGACACATTGTCCACACACAACCTCTGTGTATTCCATCTGACCCAAATTTTCTACTCATTATAAATTATAAGATACATTTTGGTTCCTTGTCCATCATTAAATAAAAGAAATGCATACATGACCTCTAACAGACTTAGTTCGAATAACTCTCAGTAATTAAGTACGATTACGGAGTGTGAATAATCATAATATTTCACAGTGTGTACACCACTTCAAGAATCATGGCAGAAGCAATCATGTGGAGTATTCCTTGTGTCAAGTGTCACTTCCTATTTCAATTGCTCACGAAAAATGCAGTGTAATACTGTCAATGGTCTAAACCTAGTTTTGGTCTGTCATGTCGTTAGCTTCCTTCCTATTAGCATAAATTTATACAGCTTCCATAAAACCTCAGCTCATGTGACTTCTATGACTTTCTTTTACTAATGTCGTTCGTCGAATTATAGCAGTTCATTTTCTTATCTTAAAAATATAAGGCACTGAGCGTAAGCAAAACATGCAATAGCGAGTAAATATACCAGTAGAGAACAGAATGTCAACAAGTGGATGCAGCACAATCCCTACAACGAGGCTCTGCCAAGTGAACAATCTATAATTAATACCACAGTGTAACCTAAACTCTATGTTTGTACACAGTATATCAGCATTTCTATATACTAGATTGAAGAGTAGTTATGACAACAAAACAGAAATGTGTAAATATGCAATCCATACGCACAGCAGCAAACATGCCTTACACAATAAACAGGTCATTAGAATCCCATCGCCATAAGCAAATAAATCTTCATATGTAATCTTAATAAGTAAACATGAAGGCGCAAGCAGATAAATCACAAAGTATAACTTACATATCTAACCACATCAGCACAATTAATCAGGTGACAATTATAATTTAAATAACTAAGCACAGCAGGCACATAATAAACAAAATATGACGTCAGTGAAAAAGCATAGCAGCCAAGCGATGCATAATATACGCAAGTAATAACACTGTTCATTAATCAATAATTGTCAAAATCAGTAAATGTACACAAGCACGTCGCTTCACAAGTAAACTCATAGAACATAAAATTTAGCACAAAGTATGAGTCACGTAATCGCGAGCAGCAAATTACGTCTAAAGTACGTACCTAAGTGGAATTATGTTACCTGAAAAATAAACTCAATTAACCGTTACCTTTTTTTTTTATTACTTTCTTCTTCGAAATGACATTCTTCCTGAAAATTTTCTCCAAAGCAAGTCGTCTTAACGTCGGACACGCACAGAATTTACCTGAAGGTCTTAAATACTTTATACAACCGTATCCTGAAAAATACTGAACGTTAATAACATAATTTATGAAGTCCTTATAGCTTTATACAGAATTTATTCGGAGAAATTAAACTGTGTATTTATTTACGTCTGTCAGTGCATTCGCACTGAGCGCTCGATCAGCTGTAGGCGCGTGACGTAGAAAGTGATTGTTTGCGGTTAACGACTGCCTTGTGCGGCGCGCAGACTGACTGTTGCTTTGAGTATGTGTCGCCGCCAAAACACAGCGCGGTATCCTTGTACTCTCTCCATGTTTACGTATAGCTGTTGGTTTCTCAAAAGTATGTCATTCCACAAAAATTTTTACGTTCGATATATGATGTATTCCCTTAGAGCGCCGAGATTTAAGAGTTTCTACTTCAACAGTGTTATCATGAATAATTTTGCGAACTCTATACGGACCGTTATAAAGCAGAAAAAATTTGCGACATAAGCCTTTTCCTTTATGAGATAAACGGTGGGACTTAATTAACACCTTCTGGCCAACTGACAAGATTTTTAAACGACCAGGACGCTTAGCTGATTTCTCTCTTCTAGCAGCCGCCGATGCAATATTTTGTAGAGCCAGGTTGACAACTTCAGAATGCCGCAGTTTCCGTGAAGGCGGAAAAGGAACGATTTCAGAAATGCGATTTGTCGGTGCTTTATTCTTTAATATCAATAGAGGCGGTAAAGAAGTTGAGTCATTAGGAAGTTCATTCAGAATGTTTTGAAAAATATGAAGATACTGATCCCAAGTTCTGTGATTCTGATGACAATAAAGACGGCACAATTTATTGATTTCCTTCATCCATCTCTCTGAAGCATTAGATTGAGGGTGAAAAAGCGAAATGAAAATTGGTTTAATCTTACGACGCCGTAGAGTACGAAGCCAAATTTTAGAGCGGAACTGTGATCCATTATCTGATATAACCTTATCAACATGACCCACTTCTTTAAGAAAATGTTTGATGAAAGCATTAGATACTGAACGAGCTGTTGCTTTGCGTAAAGGTGTAAAACACACATATTTTGATGTCAGTTCCACTGCTACGAAAATGTACGCAAAACCATTAGTAGAACGAACCACTGGACCGAACAAATCGACTGCAGCCATCTCCTTTAATTTCGCTGGAATGATAGGAAACAACGGTGCTCTGTGAGAAACTGTTGGCGGCTTAGCCTTTTGACATAATTTGCATTTGGCAAGAACAGATCGAATACGTTTTTCCATATTACTGAAGTAGCAATTTTCTCGTAATTTATGAAAGCATTTTCTGGGACCAAAGTGCGCATAACTGAAATGTGTGTACCAAATCAATTTATTGACCCACTCATCAGGAATACAAACTAACCAAACAGAGTTGTCGACCGATTTTCGTTTGAAAAGAATATCATTACGAACTAAATAATACTGTCTGATCGCTACGCTTTCCTTTCTCCTCCACTTCTCCTTAATGTCCTTCCAGATTGGATCCTTATTTTGCTCCTTAGCGATGTCCTGGAGCGAAGACGAAATAAAGTTCTCAAACGCAACACCTTGAATGTACATCAAACAATAATGGTTTTCTTTGCAGTCCTCTTCAGCACTTTGTTTCAAACCCATAGGTGCACGTGATAAAGCATCAGCAACAATATTTGAAGATCCCTGTATGTAAACAATACTAAAATCAAATTCCTGTAGGTACAACGCCCATCGTGACAATCTGCCATGAGTTAATTTTGTCGACATAAGAAATTCCAGAGCTCGATGATCGGTGTAAACCTTAGTATGTCTGCCAAACAAAAATGTGCGAAATTTTGTGAAGGCCCATACAACAGCCAAAGCTTCAAGTTCCGTAATCGAATAATTCTTCTCTGATTTAGAGAGAACACGGCTTCCAAAGGCAACAGTTTTCTGTACTACAACGCCGTTTTCTTCTATCTCTTGAAATAAATGTGCACCTAGGCCTTTGTATGATGAGTCCGTCGCCAAACAAAAATCTTTAGATAAATCCGGATGTGAAAGAAGTGGGGCAGCAACTAAAGCATCACGAAGTTGTTCAAATTCTGACTGAGCTTCCTCATCCCAACACCAATTAGAATTTTTTCCAGATAATTCACATAAACGAGGTGTGGCCAAATTGTCCAATCTAACAAAGCGTCTAAGAAAATTACAGACACCAAGGAAACTACGAACATCACGTTTTGTGGTAGGAACAGCATAATTATGAATAGCGTCTACTTTCTCTGGATCAGGGAGAATACCTTCTGTAGAAATAATGTGACCGAGAAATTTCACCTGAGAACGACCAAATTCAGATTTTTCCAAGTTCACTGTCATGCCAACTCGTGCAAAAATACGTAATAATGAATCCAAAATTTTGTTATGCTCACTCCAAGAACGTTTAGCAATAAGAATGTCGTCAACATAAGAAGTAATATTGTCACGAAGATAAACAGGTAAAATTTCATTTAAGCTACGAATGAATGCTGCTGAAGATACAGTAAGTCCAAACGGTAATTTCCGAAACTGGTAACAGTTACCAAAGGCTAAAAAAGCAGTATATTTTCTACAATCAGGGTGGAGTTCTATTTGCCAAAAACTTGCGCGCATATCAATCGTGGATAAAACTTTAATTCCATGGAAATGTTGAAGAAGTTCATCTAAATTTTGTGGACGGTCAGTTTCAGGAATAATAATATTATTTATCTGTCTGGAATCCAGAACCAAACGAATTGACCCATCCTTTTTAAGAACAACGTGTAATGGGCTGGTATAAGGACTGACTGCTGGCTCAACAATGCCCTGATCTAACATGTATTGAAGTTCATTCTTAACCTTGTCTCTGTAAGCCAAAGGAATAGCGTACGTTTTTCCGCGAAATGGTGTGTGTTCTTTTACTTTAAATAAATATTGTAAGCCTTGTATAGTTCCTGTGTGATGACTAAACACTGTAGCATGTGAAGTCAAAATATGGTGCAGCTCTTCTCTTGCAACGTCATCTGGCACTTCAGCTTTCTTAACCTTTTCATTAATTAATTCTTCGCTATTAATTACATCATCCATCGCGTCCCTGTATCTATTGTCATTGTCATGAATAAACACACTGTCGTCATAATGCTCAACAAAAGCATCAGAAGTAAGAAACCTTAAACATTTTGTATCTGATTCAGATCTTGCTAAACACTCGAAAAATTTCAAACATTTCAGCATTCCGGCAACAGTCAAATTCACACTTCCTTCTTTAAAGTTCAAAATTGCCTTATGTGCGTTAAGAAACTCCATACCTAAAATAATCTGTGTACTGAGTAATGGAACAATAATAAAATTAGCAGAAAATTCGTATCCTTGACAAATGAAATTTAGGTTGGTCTGTTGTTTAACTTCCACACCTTTTCCAGAAATCGCTCCTCGAATTGTAGTTTTAGAAATAGGTAACACGGGACAGGCAATAGTTCTTTCACATATACGAAAAACTGATTCACTAATGACGTTCAATGGGCTCCCAGAATCTAAAACTGCAGTGAACTTATTCTTACCCACACATACTTCAATAACAGGATGTAAAAATGCGTCTACATTAGTTTCCTTTTCGTCTAACAAAATGTCTCTCATGTCTTCCAGTCGTACGTAGTGTAAAGTCGAAGTGTCATTACTTTCTGAACCGTCTATATTGCTGCCAGAAGCCGAAGCTGCTAGTCATTGTCGATTGTTTGCGTCACGTCTTTGATTATTCGCGTCATTTCGCGGATCAATTTCTACTAATTGCACTTGTCTCTCTGAAGTTCTGTCACGTGGAGGATGCCAATTAGGTCCTTCCTGTCTGTTAGATGCAAATTCTTGGTTGTGTCTGTTATTAAAATTTCTGTTTTCCTGTCTGTCTGCATAACTACTTCTTGTGTAATTTCGACTGTCACTTCTGAAATTATTGTTGTATCTACTACCCTGGTTATTTCTGTAGTAAGAATTTCTGTTACTGTATGAATAATTTCTATCTTGATGATACCGATTACTGTTTCCGTATGGTTGATCATTCCGGTAGGAATTACCGTTATTATAATTGTCTGTGTAATTTCTGTTAGAACGTCTGTTATTGTCATAAGGCTGGTATCTATTGTCCTGTCTGTTACGTCTGTCATTCTCAAAGTTACCCAAATAACGTCCGTTCCGATCACTATCCCTTTTCTCTGAAAATGTATTGTAATTACTGCTACTGAAAAAATTACAAGAAGTCCCGTCGTCGTTGTCATACTCAAGTTCTTGTAGCAAAGTCTTAAAAGTCTCAATGTCGTCTTTACATCTTCCGGCTAAAGCAATTTGTCTTATGGATTGTGGCAGCTTAGTTAAACAAATGCGAATTAATTCAGTCGGACTGTAAGGGTTGGAAAGGAACTGATTCTTTCGAATCATGTCTTCAAAATATTCTGCTGGCGTGCGGAATTCAGACTGTTTGAAATTACGCTGCATAATAAGACTGTGTTTGACTCTGTCTTGCGTGTTTTCGGACCAATATGCCGATAGAAATGCATGATAAAAATCATTCAGATTATTACAATCTCTAATGAGTGCACGCATCCGCGTCGCCGGTTCGTTTTCTAAATATCCACACATAAATTCCAGTTTGTGACTTAGTGGCCAATTTGGTGGGAGTGCATACATAAATTGATCTAACCATGCACATGGATGTATGTCATTTTTAGAATTGCGGAAGATCTTAAATTTCCGAACAGTCAAAAAGTGTTTATAGTCAAAGTTTTCGCCTCGTGGCGACAAAGACCTACCGCGTCTGTCCCAGTTTGAATGTCGATTATTGTCAAGTTCGCGCGCCTGGCGCTCTCTTGTTGTGTCCCGTAAATGAAATAAATTACTTTCTTCAAACCCCTCTGCTATCTGTGATTCTAAATTTCTTCTTCTGTCTTTTCCTACGATTTCGCCTTCAATTTGTTTGACTTGCTTTCGTAATGCCTCAACTTCCCTTTTAACGCGTTCATTAAATTTTCCCTGATTTTCAACATGCTTATTTATGTTCTGGTACTCTTCGGTTTCTGCAAATGGTAATGGAGCTGTATCATCTGAATCTCTATCCCCATTTAAACTAAGACTTGTCAATTTATCTGAAATCTCCTCAACTCTTTCCGATAAATCACCTATTTGTTCTTTCTGTCTATTTACGTCTTCCGTAAGTGTCGCGACTCGGGTTTCAGTATTAACACATTTGGTAGTTAACTGTTCATATTGTTGTGTTAGTTTATTTATTCTGTCATTTGGTACGGATTCCTCGATTCTCTCAAATATTTCTTCCTTATCGTGTGCACGTTGTAAATTTAACTCTGAAAATTTCTGTACTATCACGCGATCTCTCTCCTCCTGTTCTCTATCCTGTTCCCTTTGTCTAATCTCTACTGCAATTAATCTATTATTGTGAGCATTCAAAATCGGTTGTACTTCTTCTCTGATTTCTTTCTTTAATTCATCTTTCATATTTTTGAAACATGTCCCTATTCGTGAATCTAACCGTGTTTCCATTGTTTCCATCTCTGTTTTAATTGTGCCTATTTGTGATCCCAACTGTGATCCCAGTGAGTCTAACCGTGTTTCCATTGTTCCCATCTGTGTTTTAATTGTTCCTATTTGTGATCCCAAATTTAATATTGCACCCATCAACTGCTCCATATTAGCTTGTTCGCAATTCCTTTCGCCCCTAACATTTCCCGCAAAACCAGTTTCATTCGTCATAGCTGTAAAGCTATCTGTGTTTGATGCTATTCCAGAATTTTCTATCGTTAATCTCGTATTCTGTGAATTTTCTGATTGAGAAAAATTTTGAAATGGTTCCGGACTACTTTCCCGACTTATTAAATTGATTTCCACTTCATTATTCAACATACTGTTCTCCTGTGTTGGCGAGTTCGCCATGTCAACAATTTCGTCATTCTCACTATTCATCATTTTTGCCTTTTTCATTGATCGCGTAATCATTTACAAAATATACAAAACTCGTCACTATATGAAAATTACACACAATGACTCTTTATCTCCAACAATACCCTTCACACGAAATGCTTCCCTCAAACACGATTAACGAACAATTGAAATAATTGCATTAAATTGTCAAACGCGTATACAAGGCAATAAAAATTAAATTTTGAAAAATACCATTAGAAGAATGCTAATTACCAAATCTACACATGTAATATAGACTGCAATTACTAACTACAAATTACTACAACAATCCTACTGTCTACTATTTCTACAATCAGAAGAATTCCAAGGGACGATCCGAAGCAGTGGACGCCACGTGCATGGGGGCTTAATAAAAATATTAATGCAAATAATTTTAATTTTTTTTTTTTTTTTTGCTTTAGTAGCTGTCTGTCCGATTACGAAGTCTCGTAACGGTTGGCCCTGACTGTTATTGTTACGCAATCTGACTGCTTAGAACAATAACAAAGAATGAAATGGAAATTTTCATTAACACAGTTAATTAATTAAGCCCCCAGCAACTATAAAACCAACGCAACAACAAGCACAAGAGTAACTGTTCTGTGTGTGGGAGTGTGACTCAACGTACGCATCTGGCACGGTTCTTCTTCAACAACACAACAATTTTTAAATAACATTATACTGAATTAATTAAAGAAAATACAAATACCATAATTACTCAAGAGAACCACAATTACACTCTAATCCAAGAACCCAAGCCAGATGCTTTGTTGACTGAACCTGTAATGACACATTATTTAAAACATGGAAATAATGAAAAATAAATCAAGTTTCGTTACCTTCATATATTGACCAAAATCACTCTCATAATTACAATATATCTCCACACCGCCTCGCTATTACCACATCTGAACAAGAACCTTTCAGTATCACATCTCAGCAAGCACTCCCTACTAGCACATCTGAACACCAACTGACTACTACGAGCTCTCCCCAAGCAGTGACTTCTAGCACATCTCAATAATGACAGCCCGTGGAGGCGGCGGAACAATGCTCTCTAGCGATCTCTGGCGCTGTGGCTCAGTGTAGCCACCTTTCAACATATTTTTGCGAAATACAGACTGGAAAGATGAACACAATCCAATGAAAAACGTAATGTATTCTGTAAAATAGCGTACAGTTCCAAAAAGAAGCGATTCATACCAAATTCAGTTAATACTCATTTTTTAAATTTATTTTTTTGCAATGATTTGTGCACATAAGGAAACCTAATGCAATCGCTGTTGAACATTGTTCGTATTCCATAGCAGAAATTCATGACAGTGGTGTTCGAAATACTAGATGAAATTGCTTTACAAATCTCTCGTGTGCGGTTGGGCCGAAGCAAGCGACCGACTGCAGGCGACATTGCTGGTGCTCAAGAAGTGAGTTGTGAAGTGAAAAGTGTTGAATAAAAAAAAAGTGTATGAGAGAATGAGGTCAAGACGGGTGTCGAACAGGATGATGGATTGTCACCAATCTGGCATCGTATAGGGCTGGACGAAGTGATCATATGATGGAGAACAGTAGATGATGAAATGGGAGTATCAAAGACGGACATGGAAGACAAAAATTACAAAGAGACACAAGTAGAATAATCCTTGAAGACGACCTAACGATAGTGAGGCAGAAAAAGATGGAAAGAAGAAATTCATGATAGCCAGGAGGGTGCAACTGTGGATCGCCTATAACATGACAAATACCACTGGGAATTGGAAAACACCGAAGACATCTCGCAAACAACGGACAAATTAAAATATCTGGGAGAAACAGAAGCAATGAGAGACTAATAGGGGCGACGAAGAAGATGAGGTCAGCCTTACATATGACCAGAGGTAAACAGGGTGGTCCACTGATAGTGACCAGGCCAAATATCTCACGAAATAAGCATCAAACGAAAAAAATACAAAGACCGAAACTCGTCTAGCTTGAAGGGGGAAACCAGATGGGGCTATGGTTGGCCCTCTAGAAGGCGCTGTCCTATGTCAAACGGATATCAAATGCGTTTTTAAAAATAGGAACCTCCATTTTTATTACATATTCGTGTAGTACGTAAACAAATATGAATGTTTTAGTTGGACCACTTTTTTCGCTTTGTGATCGATGACGCTGTAATAGTCACAAACGTATAAGTACGTGGTATCATGTAACATTACGCCAGTGCGGACGGTATTTGCTTCGTGATACATTACCCGTGTTAAAATGGACCGTTTACCAATTGCGGAAAAGGTCGATATCGTGTTGATGTATGGCTGTTGTGATCAAAATGCCCAACGGGCGTATGCTATGTACGCTGCTCGGTATCCTGGACATCATCCAAGTGTCCGGACCGTTCGCCGGATAGTTGCGTTATTTAAGGAAACAGGAAGCGTTCAGCAACATGTGAAACGTCAACCACTACCTGCAACAAAAGATGATGCCCAAGTAGGTGTTTTAGCTGCTGTCGCGGCTAATGCGCACATCAGTAGCAGACAAACTGCGCGAGAATCGGGAATCTCAAAAACGTTGGTACTGGGAATGCTACATGCACCCGTACCATATTTCTATGCACCAGGAATTGCATGGCGACGACTTTGAACGTCGTGTACAGTTCTGCCACTGGGCACAAGAGAAATTACGGGACGATGACAGATTTTGCGCACGCGTTCTATTTAGAGATGAAGCGTCATTCACCAACAGCGGTAACGTACACCGGCATAATATGCACTATTGGGCAACGGAAAATCCACGATGGCTACAAGTGGAACATCAGCGACCTTGGCGGGTTAATGTATGGTGCGGCATTATGGGAGGAAGGATAATTGGCTCCCATTTTATCGATGGCAGTCTAAATGGTGCAATGTATGTTGGTTTCCTACGTAATGTTCTACCGATGTTTCTACAAGATGTTTCACTGCATGACAGAATGGCGATGTACTTCCAACATGATGGATGTCCGACACATAACTCGCGTGCGGTTGAAGCGGTATTGAGTAGCATACTTCATGACAGGTGGATTGGTCGTCGAAGCAACATACCATGGCCCGCACGTTCACCGGATCTGACGTACCCGGATTTCTTTCTGTGGGGAAAGTTGAAGGATATTTGCTATCGTGATCCACCGACAACGCCTGACAACATGCGTCAGCGCATTGTCAATGCATGTGCGAACATTACGGAAGGCAAGCTACTCGCTGTTGAGAGGAATGTCGTTACACATATTGCCAAATGCATTGAGGTTGACGATCATCATTTTGAGCATTTATTGCTTTAATGTGGTATTTACGGGTAATCACGCTGTAACAGCATGCGTTCTCAGAAATGATAAGTTCACAAAGGTACATGCATCATATTGGAACAACCGAAATGAAATGTTCAAACGTACCTACGTTCTGTATTTTAATTTGACGAACCTACCTGTTAGCAACTGTTCGTCTAAAATTGTGAGCCATATCTTTGAGACTATTATAGCGCCATCTATCACAAAGCTAAAAAAGTGGTCCAACTAAAACCTTCATATTTCTTTACGAACTGCACGAATATGAAATAAAAATGGGGGTTACTATTTTTTAAAAATGCAGTTGATACCCGTTTGACCTATGGCAACGCCATCTGGATTCCCCCTTGAAGCTAGAAAAGTTTCGTTCTTTGTAGTTTTTTCGTTTGACCCTTATTTAGTGAGATATTTATCCCAGTCACGATCAATGGACCACCTTGTACACAAAAAATAATAATATATCTACAGATGCAAAGATCAGGAACTATATGGCAACAATGAGGACTGTGGTACCATATGCAGCTGAGACGACAACACTAGGTCGATATGGTGCAGAAGAACTGGAGAAAGAAGAGTGAAACATACTGTCTATATATTACTGGGCCCTAAAAGGGGTGCTGAGAGATGTATGCGAAGGTACGGTTAAGGACTACACTGGAGCATCACAACAAAATCAGGAGAAATCGAAGTGAAAGGGGCAAGACTTTCGGAACATGTGATCAGGATGAATCTGGACAGAGCGACGAAAAGAGTATGGGAAACAACGAGGAGAACAAGAGGAAAGAAAGGAACGATATGAGTTGTTGAATGATGGAAGGACTGGTGGAAGCTGGGGATCAAGGTGGAAGGGAAGGAAAACTAGACAAGAAGGTGAACATTGATCAATGCGTCAATGATGAAAGCCAGAGAAGGGTACCGGAAAATGACAGTCAATAATGGAACAGACTAGAGAAGAGCATACCGAAGATCTCTGAAGCAGAACAACACAGAAGACGGGATGAAGAAATTCTGAAAGCAGAAGAAGACAAAAATGCATCCCATAAAGACAGTACCCGTGTTGCTACAGAGGTCATTATTGTAAGGAGAAGAACAACTGACTGTACATTCCCATGTATTGTCAGTCAGGGGATGTTATGTCGTTGGTTTACAGTCTCGTCGTCGTTCTCTTTCTTGAGATATTGTCTTGTCCTTGTAGTTAGTTTTCTTGTGGTAATGGAGGGTGTTTAAGCACTGGCTGCAAGCAGAGTGTGCATTTCCCTTCGCGTAACGTGTCCTGGTGGCCCCAGCGGCTCCCTGGGTGTAGAAACTCTCCCACTTTCACCCCTGACCCCCTCGATCATTTCTACTTACTTCTGTCTCTTGGTTTTATTGTTCCTCTGATGCAGCTCGGTTCACTGGAATTTGTCTTTTGTGTCCTTCCTCTTTGGGGTCTGCTTCCGGTTTGACAAACAAAAGGATTACGCTGAGTTGACAGAAGTCATGGAATACCTCCTAATATCATGTCGGACCTCCTTTCGCCCAACGCAGTCCAGCAACTCGACGTGGCGTGGACTCAACAAGTTGTTGTCGTTGGAAGTCCCCTGTAGAAATACTGAACCATGCCGCCTCTGTAGTAATCCATAATATTGCGAAAGTGTTACCGGTGCTGGATTTTGTGCACGAACTGACTTCTCCATTCGAGCGATAATGGTGGCCAAATCCATTCCCTTTAATTTTCCGGAATGTTCTTCAAACTAATAGCGCATTGTCATCCATAAAAATTCGTCGTTGTTTGGGAATATGAAGTCCAAGAATGGCTGCAAATCGTCACCAAGCAGCCAAACAGATCCAGTTTCAATCAATGATCGGTTCACTTGGATCACAGGACCCAGTCCATTCCATGTAGACACAGCCCACACCATAATCTACATCTACATCTACATAGACACTACGCAAGCCACCGCACTGAGAGTGGCGGAGGGTACCCTATACCAGCAGTAGTCATTTCCTTTCCTGTTCCACTAGCAAATAGAGTGATGGAAAAACGACAGTCTATATACCTTCATTCTTTTGGTTCAAATGGCTCTGAGCACTATGGGACTTAACATCTGTGGTCATCAGTCCCCTAGAACTTAGAACTACTTAAACCTAACTAACCTAAGGACATCACACACATCCATTCCCGAGGAAGGATTCGAACCTTCATTCTTTTGCTAGTGCGTTAGTCCCGCAGTTTTCGCAGGGTCTGCATGGTTACAATCGGACTTGGCATGGTTAATTTGAAGGGGTGGCCACATGCCCTTCCTGCCACGACCCTGTACCCCATGGGATAAAATATTGTACCCCATCTGTCTGCGTCCAGTGTAAATCATGAAATAGTGCGAACGTGTTTCAGATGTCTGCGAGTCGTGTAACTGAGGTGGGATGTGGGGACCAGCCCAGTATTCACCTAGTGGGAAGTGGAAAACCGCCGAAAAACCACATCCAGCCCGGTCGGCACACCGCTCCTCATCGTTAATCCGCTGGGCGGATTCGATCCGGGACCGGTGTGCCTACCTGAGTCCAGGAAGCAGAGCTTTGCACTCTCGGTTAACCTGGCATGTCTATATGCCTCCATATGAACTCTTAATTTCTCATATCTTATCTTCATGGTCCTTACGCGCAGTTTATGTTCGCGGCAGTAGAATCGTTCGGCAATAGCTTCAAATGCCGGTTCTCTAATTTTTCTCAATAGGGTTTCTCGAAAAGAAAGTCGCCTTCCCTCCAAAGATTCGCATTCGAATTTTCAAAGCTTCTCCGTAGTACTTACGTGTTGTTCGAACCTACTAGTAACAAATCCAGCAGCCCACCTCTGAATTGCTTCTATGTCTTTCTTCAATCCAACCTGATATGGATCCCAAACACTCGAGCAGTACTCAAGGCTAGGTCGCACTAGCGTCCTACATGCGGTCTCATCTACCGAGGAACCACTCTTTCCTAAAATTCTCCCAATAACCTGAAGTCGACCATTCGCCTTCCCTACCACAGTTCTCACACTCTCATTCCACCTTATATCGCTTTGCAGCGTTATGCCCAGATATTTAAACGACTTGACTGTGTCAAGCAAGACGCTAGTGATACTTTATGCGAACACCACAGGTTTGCTGTAGCTGCTTATCCGCATAAACTTATTTTCCATAATTAGGACCAGCTGCCATTCATCACACAAACTGGGTATTTTGTCTAGGTCGTCTTAGGTCTTCCTACAGTCACTCAACTTAACACCTTACCGTACAACATGGCATCATCAGTAAACAACCACAGATTGCTGACCAACCTGTCAGCCAAATAATTTTTTCTACTTGCTTCTGTCTCTTGGTTGTATCGGTTATCGTATACAACTGGGTTCACCGGGATTTGTCTTTTTCTGCGTTTTTGCGCTTCCTCTCTGGCGTCTATGGCCGGTTTGACAAACAAAAGAATTACGCTGAATTGGCAAAACCCATGAGATACCTCCTAACATCGTGTGGGATCTCGTTTTGCCCAGCGTAGTCCAGCAACTCGACGTGGCGTGGGCTCAACAAGTGGTTGGAAGGCCCCTGAAGAAATATTGATTCATGCTGCCCTTATAGCCCTCCATAATACCGTAAAGGTTTGCCGGTGGAAGATTTTGTGCACGAACAGACTTCTCCATTATGTCCCATAAATGTTCGATGGGATTCACGTCGGGCGATCTGGGTGGAGAAATCATTCGTTCGAATTGTCCATAACGTTCAAATTAATGGCGCATAATCATCCATAAAAATTCCGTCATTGTTTGGGAATATGAATTCCATGAACGGCTGCAAATCGCCTCGAAGTAGTCGAACATATCCATTTGCAGTCAATGATCGGTTTAGTTTGATCAGAGGAGTCAGTCCGTTCTTTGTAGACACAGCCCACACCATAATCGAGCCACCACCAGCTTGCACATACCTTGTTGACCACTTGAGCCTATGGTTTCGTGGGGTCTGCGCCACACTCGAACCCTACCATCGGCTCTTACCACCTGAAATCTGGACTCATCCGACCAGGCTACGGTTTCACAGTCGTCTAGGGTCCAACCGATACGGTCACGAACCCAGGAGAGGCACTGCGTGCAATGTCGTGCAGTTAGCAAAGGCACTGGCGCCGGTCGTCTGCTGTCGCAGCCCATTAAGGCCAAATTCGCCGCACTGTCTTAACGGATACGTTCGTCGTATGTCCTGCATTGATTTCCGCCGTTATTGCACGCAGTGTTGCTTGTCTGTTAGCACTGACAACTCCACGCAAACGCCACCGCTCTCGGCCGTTAAGTGAAGTCCGTCGGCCACAGCGTTGTCCGTGGTGAGAGGTAGTGCCTGAAATTAGGTATTCTCGGAAGACTCTTGAATATGGAATTCCCTAACGACTTCAGAAATGGAATGTCCTATGCATCTAGCTCCAACTGCCATTCCGCATTTGCAGTCTGTTAATTCCCATCGTGCGACCATAATCATGTCGGAAACCTTTTGACATGAATCGCCTGAGTACAAATGACAACTCCGCTAATGCAATACCCTTTTACATCCCGTGTGTGCGTTACTACCGCTACCTGCTTATGTGTATATCGCTGTGCCATGGCGTCTGTCACATCAGTGTAAGGGACTAACGACCTCATGGTTTGGTCCCTTTAATCCCATCAATCCGTCCATCCTATTATATCATCTTTATGTTAGGTTATGCATCGTATAACAAGACCAAAATAACGCGCTATAACTTCAGAACAAATTAGTGTGTTTGTACTGCTCTTTGATAAATGAATAAACGCAAAAAAAACAACA
This sequence comes from Schistocerca nitens, assembly GCF_023898315.1. NCBI lineage: Eukaryota > Metazoa > Arthropoda > Insecta > Orthoptera > Acrididae > Schistocerca > Schistocerca nitens. Next base: position 977,878,158 of record NC_064615.1, on the reverse strand, counting down.
CGGAATTCCTTGTCTGAAGTAGTACCAGAATGTAGGTGATAGTTTTTAATGTGGACTCCCACTTCGCCCCGCATGAAAGAGACTGGTGAAGTCTACAAAGATGAGATCATCGATGCTTTATAGATGAGGTGACGCATTTGTACCTCTTTGGACTCACATTTCAACTTCTCATGCGGCTTAAAGATTTGGGTCCCCCGTGGTTTGTCGAAGTCGGCAGGCTGGTTCCTTTAATACTGACGCGGTCGACTGTCTTCACCAAATGGAGCTGTGTGTCCATCTTTAAGGCTCTTGTTGTCGACGGACGCAACTCCTGCAGTCTTCATTTAGAGCGGCGCTCATTTGCTATGGAATTCAAAGTCACCATCATCCAGTAGGCTATAACTAGAGCACTGGAATAATTCAAGCACGTTTATCAGAAGAAGTTTTAAATCACAGCTCAGTTCTCGCATCTCTCGAGTTGCCAAATTGCCTCTGCGCAAAATTCTGGCGCCTGAGACTGCAGCCAGACGGTGACGAGGTGTACGGTGAGACTCCTGGGGGCGCTTCATCGTGCTTGCTCCACTTTGTCGCAGTTCACCAACCCGTCATGGCCGGTATAACCACTTCTGTCATTCAACGTGTAGTCATTACACGGTGCATCGATGGGGATTAGTATCAAGTGAAGACCGCAAAGGACCACAAACCACTAATGGATACAACAATGTCGTGACGGGAATCTTATCCTTTTGTGGCATTTAAGTCCAGTACTTATGTCCTAATCCTGGTGGTACTTCATGGCTATAACCGATGAGAGTATCTTACGAGGGGCGTTCAATAGGTAATGCACCAAACTTTTCTTCTTGGCCAATTTCTGTTGAAAAAATTCGAAATTTTTTCTGTAAGATCGTGGAATATTCTCGCTTCTGCCCCTATAGTTTCATGAAGTTCCAATAGGTGGCAGCGCTAAACGTAGCCTTCAAAATGGCGTCCGCAACGGAGGTGCGTTCCAAGCAGAGAGCAGTCACTGAGTTTCTTTGGACGGAAAACCAGAGCATTGCAGACATTCATAGGCGCTTGCAGAGTGTCTACGGAGACCTGGCAGTGAGCAAAAGCACAGTGAATCATTGGGCGAGGCGTCTGTAATCATCGCAGTACGATCGCGCTAACCTGTCCGATCTCCCGTGTGCCGGCAGGCCACAAACAGCTGTATCTCCTCAGTGTGCAAACGTGCGGACACTCTCATTCGAGGTGATCGACGGATCGTAATCAAACACCTCGCTGCACAACTGGAAGTCTCTGTTGGTAGAGCTGACACACTCATCCATCAGTTGAGGTACTCAAAGGCATGTACTATCTTTAGGAGATTGAAGGAACGACTTCAGCATGATCGTCGCCACGTAAACGGACTCTTCCTTCTCCATGACAACGCGGGGCTTCACTCAAGCTGCTAGGCAAGAGGAGCTCACAAAACTTCAATGGGCTGTTCTTACACATCTACACTACAGCCCACATTCCGTACCTTCAGACTTCCGTTTGGTCTAGTGAAAGATGCACTCGGCGGGTAGCAGTATGTGGGTCGTGGTGAGGTTATTGGTGCAGCAAGACCTTGGCTCCGACGTCGACCACTAGGTGGCATAAGGTCATCGCATTGATCAGAAATTATGTTGAAAAACAGGGTTTTGTAGCCAAAAGAGTGGGGAATTATGTGGTGTATTGGTACTCTGAATAAAACCAACATGCTTTCAGAAAAAAAGTGTAGCATACTTATTTAACGCCTCTCGCATATCTCCCATTTTCTACTGCAACTTGCCGGCCGCTGTGGCCGAGCGGTTCTAGGCGCTTCAGACCGGTACCACGCGCCTGCTACGGTCGCAGGTTCGAAACCTGTCTCGGGCATGGGTGTGTGTGATGTCCTTAGGTTAGTTGGGTTTAAGTAGTTTCTAAGTCTAGGGGACTGATGACCTCAGATGTTAAGTCCCAGAGTGCTTAGAGCCATTTGAACCTTCTACAACTTAAAACAGTAATCGAATGCACATAAAACATCACAGTATTTGAAATATGACCCCATAGAGACAGCATTTAGAGGCGCCATCAGTGTGTTATCAAACAAGGGTTCCTCAAGTCGTGAAGACGGCTACATCAAATGCACACTGTTTCCAGAACGCAGTTTTCCCGCCACGCGTGCGAAACCAGGCCATAGCACTGACTGTCGCAACGGACGTGGTGGGCGCAGGAAACGCTCGACAATGCCGCCCTGTGCCGGCGAAAGCCACTTGTTAGACAAATGATGTGAAACCCGCACACCACGCCGGCCCGTGCTGGCTCTGAAGCTGACGGCACACGCATACCGACTTGTGACGAGATGTACCTACTCCTGCGACAATCATAAAGTTACTCTAGAGTGACACTGCAAGAAATTCGTCTGCTATCACCGCTATCTGTCCATCGCTCCTACCCGGCAGGCGCAGTTCCATGCTTTTTACCCTTCCAGTGTTGTTTGTATACAGTGCAAACCCGAACTCCATCTACAACATTTCGGAGTTCTTTCGGACATACACTACTGGCAAGTAAAATTGCTACACCAAGAAGAAATGTAGATGATAAACGGGTATTCGTTAGACAAATATATTATACTAGAACTGACATGTGATTACATTTTCACGCAATTTGGGTGCATAGATCCTGAGAAAGCAGTACCCAGAACAACCACCTCTGGCCGTAACAACGGCCTTGATACGCCTGGGTATTGAGTCAAACAGAGCTTGGATGGCGTGTACAGGTACAGCTGCCCATGCAGCTTCGACACGATACCACAGTTCATCAAGAGTGGTGACTGGCATATTGTGACGAGCCCGTTGCTCGGCCACGAATGACCAGACGTTTTCAATTGATGGTAGATCTGGAGAATGTGCAGGACAGGGCAGCAGTCGAACATTTTCCGTATCCAGAAAGGCCCGTACAGGACCTGCAGCATGCGGTCGTGCATTATCCCGCTGAAATGTAGGGTTTCTCAGGGATCGAATGAAGGGTAGAGCCACGGGTCGTAACACATCTGAAATGTAAGGTCCTCTGTTCAAAGTGCCGTCATTGCGAACAAGAGCTGACCGAGACGTGTATGGCGATGACGAATACACGTTTCCAATGTGCGTTACCCGCGATGTCGCCAAACACGGATACGACCATCATGATGCTGTAAAAAGAACCTGGATTCATCCGAAAAAATGACGTTTTGCCATTCGTGCACCCAGGTTCATCGTTAAGTACACCATCGCAGGTGCTCCTGTCTGTGATGCAGCGTCAAGGGTAACCGCAGCCATGGTCTCCGAGCTGATAGTCCATGCTGCTGCAAGCGTCGTCGAATTTTTCGTGCAGATGGTTGTTGTCTTGCAAACGTCCCCATCTGTTGACTCAGGGATCGAGACGTGGCTGCACGATCCGTTACAGCCATGTGGATAAGATGCCTGTCATGTCGACTGCTAGTGATACGAGGCCGTTGGGATCCAGCACGGCATTCCGTATTACCCTCCTGAACCCACCGATTCCATATTCTGCTAACAGTCATTGGATCTCGACCAACGCGAGCAGCAATGTCGCGATACGATAAACGGCAATCGCGATAGGGTACAATCCGACCTTTATCAAAGTCGGAAACTTGATGGTACGCATTCCTCCTCCTTACACGAGGCATCACAACAACGTTTCACCAGGCAACGCCTGTCAACTGCTTTTTGGGTATGAGAAATCGGTTGGAAACTTTCCTCTTGTCAGTTGTAGGTGTCGCCACCGGCGCCAATCTTGTGTAAATGCTCTGAAAAGCTAATCATTTGCATATCACTGCATCTTCTTCCTGTCGGTTAAATTTAGCGTCTGTAGCACGTCATCTTCGTGGTGTAGCAATTTTAATGGCCAGTAGTGTATATGTTTTGTTCGGAAACAAAATTTTTCCATTCATTCACGGTATTTGCCCCAGGCAACAATTATGGCTACTTTTCTCTTCGCCCTCATCGTTGTTTTAGAGTATTGTTGGCTCGGCTCAGCTTGACCGTTCGATATCACACGCCTGCTTTGATCCGTCACAGTGTTATTGTAGCATGTGACGCGGTATGTGTGCGGTGCGTTGGTTTGTTTTGATTGCGGGTGTTAGTAGTGTCAGCTAATGCAATGTCTGAATTTTGTAATGGGTTTGTGGGAGGCGTTGCGAGTTTTGATGGTGTGAGCACGTTATTAAATCTTTACGTTTAACTTCTTGAGCAAAAGATAACGAGATTGTCTAACCAATCAGCGCTCAGACATCACCTCTGGCTGTTCTAATAACGAAAATAAACAGTTATTAAATTTTTGTGAACTTGAATTTTATTATGAATATGTCATCTTTTTGTCTTTTTCTCATCTACCCACAGCATTATCTATATGATCGTTCCAACTTAGGTTATTTTTAATTGTAATTTCTAAGTATTTAGTTGAATTTACAGCCTTCGCATTTGTGTGACTTAACACGGAATCGAAATTTAGCGGATTTCTTTTGGTAGTCTTGTGAATAACTTAACACTTTTCTTTATTCAGAGTCAATTGGCACTTTTCACACCATACAGATATCTTATCTAAATCATTTTGCAAGTCGTTTTGATCATCTGATGACTTTACAAGGCAGTAAATGACAGCATCATCTGCAAACAATCTAAGACGGCTACTCAGATTGTCTCCTATGTCGTTAATATAGATCACGAATGATAGAGGACCTGTAACACTTCCTTGAGGAATGCCGGACATTATTTCTGTTGTACTCAATGACTTTCCGTCTATCAGTACGAACTGTGACCTTTCTGACAGGAAATCACGAATCCAGTCGCACAACTAAGGCAATATTCCATAGGCACGCAGTTTGGTTAGAAGACGCCTTCTGGACACCAATTTGACATCCCTTGTCGATAGCACTAATTACGTCATGAGTATAAAGAGCTAGTTACGTTCCGCAAGAACGATATTTTATGAATCCGTGCTGACTATGAGTCAATAAATCGTTTTCTTCGAGGTGTTTCATAATGTTCGAATACAGTATATGTTCCAAAACGCTATTGAAAATCGACGTTAGTGATGTGAGCCTATAATTCAGTGGATTAATCCTATTTCCCTTTTTGGGCATTAGTGTGACTTGAGCAGCTTTCCAGTCTTTAGGTAAGGAACTTGATGTGAGCGAGCGGTTGTATATAATAGCTAAATATGGAGCAACTGCATCTGCATAGTCTGAAAGGAACCTGACTGGTATAGCATCTGGACCGGAAGCCTTGCCTTTATTAAGTGATTTAAGCTGCTTTGCTACACCGAGGATATCTACTTCTATGTTTCTCATCTTTGCAGTTGTTCTTGATTGGAATTCGGGAATATTTACTTCGTCTTCTTTGGTGGAGGAGTTTCCTGTAGTTTTCTTCAATGTTATGCATCCTGTGCTTTTGGCTTTCTGTGTTGATATCGGACTTCTTGTTTGAGTATAGATCAAGTGATGTTTTCGATATCAATTATAGTTGGTTCGCACTCTCACTGGGTTTTTTCGCGTCTTTCGTACCAATAGCTGTATCATGTTTTCCTGATTGTTTTGACGTGGATATCTTATTATTTTCGTGATTTTGTCCTCGTTAGTTTAGATTTTGGTTTGCCCTCCCCCCCCCCCTCCCCGCACCTCCAAGAAAACCCTCAATTTTCAGGAAGCGGGTGATAGTGATATCATGGCTGCAATTTCGAAGTCATGTGTGTGTTGCATTTTTTGACTTATAATGACTTCATTAGTCAAAGTAAATGGATGATTTCGAAGGCTCTGGTTTATCCGCAGATTCTGCCTTTGGTATGCTTTTCCGTCAATGCTTGTACGTTCCAGTGACACATTGCAGTCTGAATAACTAACCTGATGAAGAGTCGGCCAATTTGCATCTCATCTATGGTTTCACTTTATGTGATGGAAGGGAGGCACTACTTCGCTATTCTGACCGTTTCCGAAGGAACGGCAACCACGTCGCACTGCTTTTCATCTGGATATGAACGCCCACGAGAGCCCGAATTCTTATGCGTTAGAATGGTAGCTACTGGCCGTGCTAGCTATGCCAGAACACCCGACTGGGAAGAAAATGTTTTACACGCGATAGGTGACAATAGCGCCACAAGTAGTCGGGTCGTTAGCTATTTGGCAATCCTACATGGACGACAATTGCATATGACAGGCTTGTCACTATTGTGGAAACATTTTCATAGGTACGGGAATAAATATGACAACAAAGCGAATAAATCATAATTGCTTTAGTACTCTGTAATGAGCCACCGTAAACCACATGTTCGTTGTACCAAAACACTCAGAAAATATCTCTGAACAACCCCAGAAATTTTGGCCCTGTGGTTCGGGTTCACTTTGTAGAACATCTGTCCACCTTTTATCAATGTCTCTGACGATCTTATTTCCCAAGCTATTGCTTGGTCTTGCCCTAATACTTTTCCTTGGCACAGTTTTTTCAAAGTATTAAAAGTCCTACTGTAGTCTTCTGAGCTCTGTTGTAGCCTGCTCAACGGACTCTTTTTGAAATTAACCCGCTGTTATAAGTCGTAATTTTTATTATTATTTTTCTTTCCAGTATTTCTTAGGGCAAGAGCTGATCTTTTTTTATTTGTTTTCGTCCAATGTCCTGCAATATTTTAGAAGGTACTATAGTGCAAGGTTTCGGTGGCGTGGGGTTGGGTCTGGGGGTTGTGCGAGCGTGGGTTTATTTTATATGACCTCTTATTAACAATCATGCAAGTGCATAGAAACTATAATCCTTGCGCTTGACAGAAAAATTTTTTCAGACTGATATTACCAGAAATAAACAGTATATCGCCCAGATATAGATATAGTAAAATTCTTACCTTAAATGGGCGCTCCGGCCGCTGTGACCGAGCGGTTCTAGGCGCTTCAGTCCGGAACCGCGCTACCGCTACGGTGGCAGGTTCGAATCCTGCCTGGGGCATGGATGTGTGTGATGTCTTTAGGTTAGTTAGGTTTAAGTAGTTCTAAGTTCTAGGGCACTGATGACCTCAGATGTTAAGTCCCATAGTGCTCATAGCCATTTGAACTTACATGGGCGCAATAATATAATAATAAACCTTATTTTAAACACGTCCCGGTATTTCTTTGGAAATAACTCAGCGCATGTGACTTAACAAGTGGTTATGAACAACAGAGAACCAGTATCAGCCTACAATAACTTTACAAATGAGCACACGGATTCACATCGAATAACTGACCCAATCAAGTGCCCTGAAAGATCTAACGTATACTGCCATCGACATCCACCATCTACCAGACCAGTTCTAACTGAGAACACAACTACACTCCGCTAACTACCACATAGGCAAAAAATGTATCTCTACACAGATTAACGACTATTACACAACAGTGAAATCACAATCTGTCTATGAGCTCTATGATGACAATATAATAAGAAAAACACTTTTATGCGCCATGGTCGCACGCTATAATTCACTTGACACAATTCGTAGTAGCTTCGCCGTACATCAGAACTACCGTAACAGGCACAAGTCTATTTCACCTCTCTCGGCGCACACCGCACCACTATTATTTTACTCTACCACAAATTGTCAGCTTCTCACTAACCAACGTGGGCCACAAAAGCACAACATAAGGTGCTCTACACGATTTTGCAATGACTCAGCTGTCTACCATTCCTTGTCCCTGGGTGTTGGCTGCCGTCTTCTGAACGCCGGTAGAAGACTCTGTCCCCCAGTTAGCTGCCTGTCATTTTGTAATGAGTGGACACGGAGATCTATACAGAAACTTACCCTGACGAAAATGCTTCATTTCCTCCAAGTATTTTGGCTCATAAAAACTTTTACATGGCCTGGAAAAAATTAGTGGCAACACTGCTACTTACATGCCCTTACTACAATCGCCCTGCATCTCGCTCACCTTCCCCCACACAGATGGAAGGCGTCGTGTACCGTCAGTGCGTCTATCTCTGTCGATGCCTTGCGAGGATCACCCTGTGGTGCGGATGATATCTTCCCTTGTTTCTAGCGTGTGCTCTGAAGAGGTTCCATCATTTTGGAGAACAGGTCGTAATCGCACGGGCTCATGTCGGGGGAATATGGGGGATTTTCCAGTTCCTCCTGCCCCACAGGTGCAGGAGCACGGGCATTGCCATGAAGAATGACGCAGTACCAGAAAGTGTAGTCGCTTTCTTCTTAGTGCGGGACGAAGGTGATGTCGCAAGAAACTGCAGTAGTAGGCTGCAGTGACCGTCTGTTACGGCGCTAGAATTGGCCTTCCACACTTGTTGACAGTACACACTGCAACTAACTCAAACACAGAACTACTTCAATCTATAGGGAATGCACATACCATTTGACACACATCCTTCATGTTATGGCAGTGTTGTCATTCATTTTTATCCGATCGTAGTACAACGCAATCTGACTCCAAGAATAATCCAACCGTTAATTAGGCGCCTGAAATGATTTACAGCTAAATAGTGCACAAATTCCCTATCACAGAAGCTAAAACTTGGGCCTTCAGGTTTTTTGCAGACATTACATGAAACATGATGCCACCACTGCTGATCCGAAGGTCTCGACGTAAATTTACCGTCTGGAATCTGAAATTAGCCTACTAAAATGTTGCATTTCCCATTCGTTCTTCAAAAACCCTTGTGCTGTGAAATAATTATTATGGAAAAGGCGTTCGTGCTGATGGCACAAGATCGAAATTTATTACCTTTACTGCATGATACAAGTGCACCTCGCCTTATGTATTTCAAAGGAAAATCTTACAAAAAAAGTATGTTTTGATGAGGTAGCAGCGAATAAATAAAATCCAAGAGATTTTGTAGTATCTGCTGATCATTTAAAACCACAAGGTACAAACACTTTTACAAACGACATCATCGTTAATATCGCAAAAGCTACGTGGCACCCCTGGCCTCAATGAGACAAATACTTCGTCTACAACAGTGGTTCCCAACCTGGGGGTAATTACCCTCTAAGGGGTAAAATGAAATTTTCTGAGGGGTAAAAACTAAGCTATTCGATTCTGTTTCAGTCAAGAAACTATTATTTTCAAAAGATCAGTATTATTACCATAATTTTTTAAAACTCTAATATTGGTTGTGTGAGTTATCAATAATTACCTTTCCTCAGTTAGCATCATTGATGCAATGTAGGTTACAGATTCCTCACATAGTCCACCCACTACACATTTATGTTGCGCTTTGTCCCATACATCGCTGATGATAAAAGTGAGACATATATGTAGCAAATGCTAAATATACCAAGAAAATATGTTTTCCAAGTTGTTGATAGAACTGCAGTAGTCCAGAAATTGCTTTATTACTCGCTTCGAAACAGGTAAATGAATTAATTGACAGCAAAATGGTTCAAATGGCTCTGAGCACTATGGGACTTAACATCTGAGGTCATCAGTCCCCCAGAACTTAGAACTACTTAAACCTAACTAACCTAAGGACATCACACACATCCATGCCCGAGCCAGGATTCGAACCTGCGACCGTAGCGGTCGCGCGGATCGAGACTGAAGCGCCTAGAACCGCTCGGCCACATCGGCCGACCAATTGACAACAGAACAAAGCAGTAACTACATAAGGGCTACTACAGTGCTGTGCACTGTTTTATTATTATTGTTATTATTATTAGTGGCTGTGGTCAGACACAAAGCATTAACAGCCTGAAGTCGTCCAGTTCAGACGTAAGGAGTGTAACAAACAAGTGATTTTCGAGCAGTAAGTATAGTGCACACATTTTAACTTGTTTGATTCTAAATGGGGTTGCAGTGTGCATGTCAAGCAATTGCCGCAATGGAGGGCAGTAAGGCAGGGGAAGAATGTTTTGTAATAAATGTCTACGCTCACAGTGGATAGTTAGCTTTCTTATCTGAAAAGGAGTTGTGGATAGCATTTGCGATGCACCACGAATTCCTCAAATTCCTTCATCGTTCATTCCGATCCCTCACACACACACACACACACACACACACACACACACACTAAATATAATTTCTCTTGCATAATTTTAAAATTAAAAGTGTTCCAAGGAAAGTCTTTCACTCCACAGTTTAGTTAGGTGCTAAAATCGGTTACCTATTGAATAACTGTAAAATTCCTTTGGTGAATGACATACGTCTTTGCTCAATTCGGTTGTGAATCAAATACACCATGTAACGAGAACAGAAGATGTCTCACATTGTTACCGCTAGTCTCACTCTGCTGTTCATATTGCTTCAGTGTCCAAAGGAAATTCCTTTTTCCGATATGGCTCGTCGAGGTCGTAATTATAGATAAATATTACCTTATCTCCCAGAGGAGACACACACAGAAATATTGTAGGCTACACATTTGTCAGAATTATCTCATATATACAAACCCAAGGCCGCATTCATACATCATTCTTTACTTATCAGTATAATTCATAGCATCCACCCTTACTACAGCACTGTAAGAAACACAAACAAAATGCGTAATACTATTCCCCAGAATGGGGTTGAATGGAATAAACCAAAGGAAGATTTGTCCCCTTCGAATTTGCAAGTCATGTGCACAGTAACCAAGACTTCAATTCTCTTTGGCCGAGCCCTCGCTCTCATCAAAAATCTTAGTAAAGAGAAACCAGTGCAACACATGCAAGAGTGACTGCGTGGATAGTCGACTGATGAGCACGGATATCACAGCAAAGATTGCTCGTGAGTAACAGACGCGTAGAACATGATAAGTGGGTCAAATGATAACAGACAGAGATCCCCACCCCAAACAGACAAAGCCCGCGTACTGCTGACCACGGCTCTTGTTAACGGTTGCGACTTTGCACAGCATGCTTCCTGGCTCCACCAGTGCTCTTTGCTCCAGAGTCTCTTGCTTGCTGCGCATCAATGAACTGTCCCACTCCATCACGCCTGTGGCGTATTCCGTGAATGACTATGGCTAGCCCCTCGCTTAGCCCGCCAATAACAGGCAGATCCACGCGGCGCATCAATGTTGTGTGCGCCTGAGAAAACAATTTTTATATTTTACGTGTAACATTAGTATTATTCATAATAATAATTTTTTATGTATGGATTCTTTTATCTAAGGTATCAAAATACGTTACTTATCCAAAATTAATTATTAAACAATAAAAATCCGAAGTAAATGTTCTCTCTCATATACAGGGCGTTACAAAAAGGTACGGCCAGACTTTCAGGAAACATTCCTCATACACAAATAAAGAAAAGATATTATGTGGACATGCGTCCGGAAACGCTTAATTTCCATGTTAGAGCTCATTTTAGTTTCGTCAGTATGTACTGTACTTCCTCGATTCACCGCCAATTGGCCCAATTCAAGGAAGGTAATGTTGACTTCGGTGCTTGTGTTGACATGCGACTCATTGCTCTACAGTACTAGCATCAAGCACATCAGTACGTAGCATCAACAGGTTAGTGTTCATCACGAACGTGGTTTTGCAGTCAGTGCAATGTTTACAAATTCGGAGTTGGCAGATGCCCATTTGATGTATGGATTAGCACGGGGCAATAGCCGTGGCGCGGTACGTTTGTATCGAGACAGATTTCCAGAACGAAGGTGTCCCGACAGGAAGACGTTCGAAGCAATTGATCGGCGTCTTAGGGAGCACGGAACATTCCAGCCTATGACTCGCGACTGGGGAAGACCTAGAACGACGACACCTGCAATGGACGAGGCAATTCTTCGTGCAGTTGACGATAACCCTGATGTCAGCGTAGGAGAAGTTGCTGCTCTACAAGGTAACATTGACCACGTCACTGTATGGAGAGTGCTACGGGAGAACCCGTTGTTTCCGTACCATGTACAGCGTGTGCAGGCACTATCAGTAGCTGATTGGCCTCCGCGGGTACACTTCTGCGAATGGTTCATCCAACAATGTGTCAATCCTCATTTCAGTGCAAATGTTCTCTTTACGGATGAGGCTTCATTCCAACGTGATCAAATTGTAAATTTTCACAATCAACATGTGTGGGCTGACGAGAGTCCGCACGCAATTGTGCAATCACGTCATCAACACACATTTTCTATGAACGTTTGGGCAGGCATTGTTGGTGATGTCTTGATTGGGCCCCATGTTCTTCCACCTACGCTCAATGGAACACGTTATCATGATTTCATACGGGATACACTACCTGTGCTGCTAGAACATGTGCCTTTACAAGCACGACACAACATGTGGTTCATGCACGATGGAGCTCCTGCACATTTCAGTCGAAGTGTTCGTACGCTTCTCAACAACAGATTCGGTGACCGATGGATTGGTAGAGGTGGACCAATTCCATAGCCTCCACGCTCTTCTGACCTCAACCCTCTTGACTTTCATTTATGGGGGCATTTGAAAGCTCTTGTCTACGGAACCCCGGTACCAAATATAGAGACTCTTCGTGCTCGTATTGTGGACGGCTGTGATACAATACGCCATTCTCCAGGGCTGCATCAGCGGATCAGGGATTCCATGCGACGGAGGGTGGATGCATGTATCCTCGCTAACGGAGGACATTTTGAACATTTCCTGTAACAAAGTGTTTGAAGTCACGCTGGTACGTTCTGTTGCTGTGTGTTACCATTCCATGATTAATGTGATTTGAAGAGAAGTAATAAAATGAGCTCTAACATGGAAAGTAAGCATTTCCGGACACATGTCCACATAACGTATTTTCTTTCTTTGTGTGTGAGGAATGTTTCCTGAAAGTTTGGCCGTACCTTTTTGTAACACCCTGTATACTTTTCAATGCATGGAGGTGAATAGTATTTAAGTAACATTGTTTACCTTCCTCTGGATCAGTATTCACTCATAAGTTTAAAATTAATAATAGAATGGAACTGGGCTGCTAAGTAGAAATAAGAACCCGAAGGAAAAATAAGTTTAATCTTTTTCATGTATTTTTTCTTGATTTGCTTCATGAGTATAACATAAGAGAGCATGTGCTCCTTATCCAGCAGTTGTACAGGATGTTCAAAAATTCAGTGTCCAATGTAACTCTGGTGATAGAGGAGAGAAAAAAAAAACAAATATACTTCGTAACGCAACCATGTGTCGAAAATCCATATTGCATGAGCACCGAGCACGCGTAGTTAATGCACAAATGTAGCAGATAAGAGCCGTTGTGTCTAACATTGTTATACCACTTGTTAGTCTGAGATACGAAGTATGTTGTGATGTCATGCTCTTCGACAGCGAGTCAGTAAACAGCGGACAGCACTACTTTTTGCGTGACAGTTCTATTGTCAACATGGAGCGCTACACATGACGAGAACTGCGAAACATACACTCTGTTTACAGTGTGGCTGAAGGCAGTAGCCAAGAGACCAGGGAAAGTACCGCGAACGTTTCCCTGCACGCAGATGTCCACATTATCACACATTTACTGCAATACTCGCTCGACTGGGAAATACCGGCACACTGTTTGGCAGGCAGAATTAATGCGGGCAGACCACGGAAGGTGCGTAGAGCTTACGTTGAGGAAGACGTGTTTTACATTTTGAGAACGATCCAGAGAGAAGTATACGAGAAATTGCTGAATCATTCGGCATTCAGCGTATTTTAGTATGGGATGATTTGCTTGAACAGCTGCTTCATCCTTATTTTCGTAAGAGAGCACAGGCCATGTTTTTTTTCTTTTATTGTTATTTTTAAACCTGTTTACAGGCAGGCCAGCAGCAGCATACTACGTCGCTCTTTGGCCTCTGAGAAACACAAAAGTTACAAATGAAGACATTGAGAGAAAAAACATGGTGGACATAGAAACGGAGACAAACACTTTTTAAAATACATGGAGCCGTTCACGGGTCTAGAGTCCAAGATAAAATTTGTTCAGACACTTGGACACAGACAGATACGAAAATTGTCACACGCGAACGTAGGTGCACAAAACGAATAACACTGAACCACTTAAGCACAAAACGACGGCACACACAGAACACGAGGCGTTGATCTCCGGCGCGCGAATGTTCACTAACCATGTACGAGTCCGGGGACCTGCCGAGAGAGGAGGAGGGGGGGTGGGAGAGGGAGGGGGGTGAGCAGATGCCATGGGCAGGGGAGATAGGGGGAAGGGAGGAAGGGGGAGGGGAAGCCCGGGGGAAGAGGGGTGGAGGGAGGGGACGGGGGAAAAGGAATGAGAAGGGAGGGAGGGTGCCTAAAGGAAAGGACACAGGAAGTGGGGGGGAGGATCAAAGTTGATAGGAGGGGTAGATGGAGGGGAGGAGGACATCATCAGGGAGGGGGACCTGGCGGAAGCCACCTTGGGAGAGGGTAAGGAGGGTGGAGAGATGGAGACCGGGTGGGACGTGGGAATACAGGCCCGGCAGCAGGCGGGGGTGGGAGAGGATGGGTGAGACAAGCGGATGAGGAGAATCGAGTTTGCGGGAGGTCTACAGGATCTGTAGCCTTTCAAGGAAAAGGAGGAGGTGGGGGAAGGGGATGAGATCATACAGGATCTGCGTGGGGGAGGGGAGACGGATGCGATAGGCGAGGCGGAGAGCATGGCATTCAAGGATTTGGAGGGATTTATAAAAGGTAGGGGGGGCGGAGATCCAGGCCGGATGGGCATAACAAAGGATAGGGCGGATGAGGGATTTATAGGTGTGGAGGATGGTGGAGGGGTCCAGACCCCACGTATGGCCGGAAAGGAGCTTGAGGAGACGGAGTCGGGAGCGTGCCTTGGCTTAGATTGTCCGGAGATGGGGAGTCCAGGAGAGGCGATGGTCGAAGGTGACGCCAAGGTACTTAAGGGTGGGAGTGAGGGCGAGAGGTACAGAAGGGGGGAGAGGACGGAGCCTTGGGGAACACCAGCGGAGGGGAAATAGGTGTAGGAGTCGGTGTAATGGATGGTGATGTAGGAAGGACGGTGGGAGAGAAAGGAGCCGATCAGACAGACGTAGTTAATGGGAAGAGCGAAGGTTTGGAGCTTGAAGAGGAGACCGGAATGCCATACGTGGTCATAAGTTCGTTCGAGGTCCAAGGAGAGGAAGATTGCGGAGCAACGGGAATTAAGTTGGTCGGAAAGGAGATGAGTGAGGTGAAGGAGAAGATCATCAGAAGAGAAGAACGGCTGAAAGCCACACTGGGTAACGGGAAGGAGGCGGTGCTGGCGGAGATGCTGGTGGATGCAGCAGGTGAGGATGGATTCCAGGACCTTGCTGAAGACCGAGGTAAGCTGATGGGACAGTAGGAGGAGACGGCGGACAGCGGTTTGCCAGGTTTAAGGAACATCAGGATACGGGAGGTTTTCCACAGGTCAGGGTAGTAACCGGTGGACAGGACTACATTGTAGAGCCTGCCCAGGGCGGAGAGGAAAGAGACAGGAGCTTCACGAAGGTGATGGTAGGTGGCACGATCGTGACCAGGAGCGGTGTTGCGTTTTGTGCGGAGTGTAGCAATGAAATCCTGTGTAGTGGTAGGGGCATTGAGTTCCGTGTGGCAATGTTGTCCAAGTACTGGAAACCAGGTGCGAGGGGAGGGATAGAGGTGTCAGTTCTATCACGGACATCCGGGAAGAGGGAGTAATCGAACTGGGGATCATCGGGGATGGAAAATACATCGGAGAGGTAGGAGGCAAAGTGATTGGCCTTACTAAGGGAGTCAGGGAAGGGCTGATCATCATGGAGAAGAGGATAGTAGGGGGAGGATTTAGTTCCAGTAAGGCAATGGAAGGCTGACCAGAATTTGGACGAGTTGATAGGTAGGGTAGCATTTAAACGGGTGCATGTCTGTCGCCAGACCCGGAGTTTCTTAGCCGCGAGCAAATTACGAATGTGTCGCTGGAGTTGCCGGTGGTGTTGTAGTGTGTCCGGGTCACGCGTGCGAAGGAAGGCACGATAGAGACGGCGGGATTCACGGGGGAGGAGGACGGCCTGTGGGGGTAAGGTAGGATGGTGGGGATGGACGGGGACAGTAGGGACGTGGGCCTCCACGGCCTCAGACAAGGTCTGCTGGAGAAAGGAGGCGGCATGGGTTACATCGTCAGGGT
The DNA here is from genome assembly GCF_023898315.1 of Schistocerca nitens. Taxonomy (NCBI): domain Eukaryota; kingdom Metazoa; phylum Arthropoda; class Insecta; order Orthoptera; family Acrididae; genus Schistocerca; species Schistocerca nitens. The sequence goes on along the minus strand of NC_064615.1, from coordinate 977,862,158 downwards.
GGTGGGAGGTGAAAGGGTAGCTATCGAACTGGGTGGAAAGGGTATCCCGGTAGGCATTCCAGTTGGCACGGGAATAGTCATGGACGTACTTAGGGGGAGGGTCATTACGAGGGCCGGGGCGTGGGCGACGACCGTCTGAAACGGTGAGGAGGACAGGGAGATGGTCGCTACCAATAGGCTCCAGGACATCCACCGTTATGCGGCCAAGGAGGTTGGGGGAGGAAAGGATAACATCGGGAGTGGAGTTGGATTTGGGACAGGTGTACTGGGGGATGGGGATGAGGTCGCCTTGACGGGAGGAGAGGAACAGATGCCACCGCCGTAACTGGGCGGCGGAACGACTATGGATGTTGAGGTCGGCGGCGATCACGTAGGAGGAGAAGGTACAGTCATGTGGGAGAGGAAGTCGAAGGGAATAGGGGCATTAGGGCGGACATAGATGGTGGCGCAGGTAACGGTAAGGCCGAGGAAGAAGAGACTAAGGATCAGGTGTTCGGTGGGGTCGGGAAGGAGAGGTTGGAGCCGAACGGGGATCTGGCGGTGGTGACCAATGGCAACTCCGCCACGCGCGATCGGGAGGGGATTATCGGAGCGGTGGAGGAGGTAGGGCGAAGTGTGGACGGTATGGTGGGGTTGGAAGAAGGTTTCATTGAGGAGGAAGGCATCCACGCGGTGGGTGGCAAGGGCGTGCAGGAAGAGGTTCTTGTTGGCGGGAAGGGAGCGTATGTTGTTGAAAAGGATATGGTGCTGTCGCGCCATGACAGGGATTTAAACGAGGGTGTCAAGACGAGAGAAGGTGAAATGGGCCTGGTTGTTGGAGTAGGTGGCGTACATTTATAGTTGGAAAACGGAACGGGCGGCGAGGGATATCTGTTGGAGGGTGTGCGGGCGCTGAAAAGGATGAACATACTGAAGGACGATGGTGAGGAAGCACAGGCCATGGGACCACGTGACTATAAATCTCTTCTGGAGTACGTACGCTGGTTCCTGCAACAGGATAATGAACAACCTAGTTTTTCTGATGTTGTTAGAGATGAGACTCAATTTACCCTGGAAGACAGTTACAATAGTCACAATATATAGTCATATATACAGGGTGGTCCATTGATAGTGACCGGGCCAATTATCTCACGAAATAAGCATCAAACGATAAAACTACAAAGAACGAAACTCGTCTAGCTTGAAGGGGGAAACCAGATGGCGCTATGGTTGGCCCGCTAGATGGCGCTGCCATAGGTCAAACGGATATCAACTACGTTTTTTTAAATAGGAACCCCCATTTTTATTACATATCGACCTTTTCCGCAATTGGTAAACGGTCGATTTTAACATGGGTAATGCATCACGAAGCAAATACCGTCCGCACTGGCGGAATGTTACCTGATACAACGTACTTATACGTTTGTGACTATTTCAGCGCCATCTATCACAAAGCGAAAAAAGTGGTCCAACTAAAACATTTATATTTCTTTACGTACTACACGAATATGTAATAAAAAATAGGGGTTCCTATTTTAAAAAAAAACGTTGTTGATATCCGTTTGACCTATGGCAGCGCCATCTAGCGGGCCAACCATAGCGCCACCTGGTTTCACCCGTCAAGCTAGACAAGTTGTAGTTCTTTCGTTTGACGCTTATTTCGTGAGATATTTGGCCCGGTCACGATCAATGTACCTCCCTGTATATAGTCGGGTGAAAACCCTCGAGTTACAGTTGTACGACGTTGTCAGAGACGTTTTATAATAAACGTGCGCCGGTATCGAGGGCGACTATTTACTTGGGTCTTAGAAGTCTCCTACTCGACTCAGGCGGCCAATGTACAGAATGTTCTTGGAAGTTCACCACCCGACGTAGATATCAGAAGGAGGTAGATATCAGAAGGAGGATGTGGTTTCAGCATGACAGTGCTTCAGCGCACTTTACAGAACCAGTCCGAGCAGTATTAACCAGTACTATTGGCAATCGGTGGACCGGCCGACGAGGACCTGTACATTGGTCTGAAAGATCCCCCGACCTCACCCCATCAGACTTCTTTCTCTAGGCTTGCATGAAAGCGTAGATGTATTCTACCCTTGTCACTTCGGAGGCGGATCTGGTTGCAATAATTCTTGCAGCAGCCACGCAAACGTGGGACACATCACGCTTTTTCCAGCGAGCAGGGGACTATCTGCTACGTCGATACCGGCCCTGCACTGAGGTTAATGTTGCTCATTTTGAACATTTATCGTAATGTAACAGACTAGTGATCAGAGAAATAGAGCAATGAAAAACATTTAACACAATTTTATTCTCAATCACAAACAATAACCTCCTGCATATTCAGTATTACAACAATATGCGTTTCCTATGCATGGTTACTTTACGAAATACGTTCGTTTATAGCTCTGTCATTATCCATGTTAGTTTGGGCATTGAATTTTTTAATACCCTGTGTATGTAATATTAAACAGTCTGCTTATAATGGCGGAAATCTTTCCCTACGCCCCGATATCTTAAAACAGACACAGCTCAGAAGAAGACAGAAGACAGACAGTATAGATCGCTCAGAAATATGTAAAAAGCGAGAGTCTATTAGACATAATTCAGTTTGATTCTTTGGTGCTGTGACCATGGAAAATGTCTTTGTGGACTGCTTGGCTGAAATTACTGTAAAGTCTGTGAGGTTTGAGGTTGATTTTATAACGTATCGGAGGCCAAACCAAGACTAGTCCTCTACCCTCCAGAGCTGGCACAAGAGGATTTTGGCCTCTTCCACTCTTTATTGCTGTCTGCGTCCTATGGCGACTCCTTGGTCATTCAGGCTAATAAAACACAAGTGTTGTAAAATAATACTCTAACAGCAGTTATTTTTGTAGCTTTCTGTTTATTCTACCAGCTTCGACTCCTCAACAGAGTTATTTCCAGGCCGTACACAGTAAAAATTCCAAGACGTCAGACAAATAGATAGTAATATGTCGTGCATTGTATTATATAAACGAAACAAAGGATACCTACTGATGCATGTAAGTAAAAGGAAACCCGTGATGAAGTAATACATTCAGGCTGCAATCAGGGATATACTATCAATACATAACATAGTGTGTAGACGCAAGTCACCTATCAGAAATAACTTATAAAAACAGCAGTGTTATTGCAATGCAAATGGTAATCCTATACTTCATTGTTCAAAAATATGTAAGGGTATAAGAGACAAAGATCCTTTTTTAACGGAATGAAATGTAGAGGTAACTAACGTAAAATTGTAAGAAATGATAAAAGTGTAAAAAATAACTCAAAACGATAAATAATCGTATTGGGAAAAAAACATGATGATTATCCGACGTACTTCTTGAGGCAGAAGCGTTAGTAGCACATAATATGAATAACTAAATAAAATAGGCATCACTGTTATTAACCACCAGAATAATACTAATACCTGTTTTATTGAGTGTTATTAACCATTAGAATAGTGTTTAATAAAACCAATGCCTGTTTATTGAGTAATTCGTATTATGTGTTACTGACGCCTTTGCCTCACAACATTCGTCGGGTAATTATCAAGATTGTTTTCCCAATACGACTCTTCATTATTTTACGTTGTTTTTCACTCTTTCATTGTTCCCTAAAATTTTACGTTAGTTATCTGGTCCTGTTCTCCGTGTCATTTCATTACAATCAATTTATATCCTTGTCGCTTGTCTCCTTTATTGTTTCTTACAATTTCACGTTAGTTATGTGATGCTGTTCTCCATGTCATTTCATTCAAAAAAGTGTGTATCTTTGTCGCTTATATTCTCATATATTTTTGAACAATGAACGTATAGGATTAACGTTTGTATTGCAATAGCACTGCTGTTTTTCTAAGTTATGTGTGATATGTGACTGGTGTCTTCTGCTGTGTGTGCAAAATATGTCATGCTATATTCATAGTACATCCTTGATGGCACCCTGAATGTAGTACTTCATTACTGGTTTTCTTTTACTTATGGATGTTAATATATATCCTTTGTTTCGTTCATACAATACTGTGCGAAATTTCATCACGTATTTGTCTGATTCTTTGCAATTTTTACTGTTAGGGTCTGGATATGACTATATTGAGGAGTCGAAACTGTTAGCCTAAATGAAAAGCTATAAAAATAACGACTGTTGGAATATCATTTTTTAAAATTCATCTACCTGCCGCAGTCCCACACTCCATGACTGAAAGAGAGACTTACGTTTACTAGAACATAAGCGCGTCCAACAAACCATACGAGACTCCCCAGGGACAGTCCATAACTTGTCAGCCGCTTCCACAGCGACCACCACGGCTGCCACAAATCGATGTCGCCTTGACTAGGTAATGTAAAATCTTCTTCTGCCTCAGAAACATCCTACACCAACACCCAATACGGGCAACCCAGGCCGTCGCGCTGATGTCTGTCCCCGAGCGACACGCCGCAGGATTGTCAGGTGTTTCCAAAACAGCCAGGCGCTGCCTTCAAGATAATGTTGTAGCGCCCCCTCCACGGCGTAGATTTCTTCCACTGACTCGCGCCGTGGCAGGTATGTTCGGAGTGGCGCTGTGTCTGCCCATGCGCTGCCTCACACGACACTGGTAGGGGTTGAGGGTCAGACCCACACAGACACGATCGGCGAGGCCAGCGGGAGGAAATACGTGCTGCGAAATTCGACTTCAGGTCACAGGACAACATTCTCCACCTGTTCCGTTGAGTAAACGTCCTTATTCATAACCACGACTTCATGCAACTGAGTCTTGTTGTTGTTGTTGTGGTCTTCAGTCCAGAGATTGGTTGATGCAGCTCTCCATGCTACTCTATTCTGTGTAGGCTTCTTCATCTCCCAGGAACTACTGCAACCTATATCCTTCCGAATCTGCTTAGTGTATTCATCTCTTGGTCTCCCTCTACGATTTTTACCCTACACACTGCCCTCCAGTACTAAATAGGTGATCCCTTGATGCCTCAGAACATGTCCTACTAACTGATCCCTTCTTCTAGTCAAGTTGTGCCACAAATTCCTCTTCTCCCCAGTTCTATTCAATACCTCCTCATTAGTTATGTGATCTACCCATCTAATCTTCAGCATTCTTCTGCAGCACCACATTTCGAAAGTTTCTATTCTCATCTTGTCTAAACTATTTATCGACCATGTTTCACTTCCATACATGGCTACACTCCATACATACACGTTCAGAAACGTCTTCCCGACACTTAAATCTATACTCGATGTTAACAAATTTCTCTTCTTCAGAAATGCTTTCCTTGCCATTGCCAGTCTACATTTTATATCCTCTCTACTTCGACCATCATCAGTTATTTTGTTCCCCAAATAGCAAAACGTATTTACTACTTTAAGCGTCTCATTTCCTAATCTAATACCCTCAGCATCACCCGATTTAATTTGATTACATTCCATTATCCTCGTTTTGCTTTTGTTGATGTCCATCTTATATTCTCCTTTCAAGACACTGTCCATTCCGTTCAGCTGCTCTTTCAGGTCCTTTGCTGTCTCTGACAGAATTATAATGTCATCAGCGAACTTCAAAGTTTTTATTTCTTCTCCATGGATTTTCATTCCTCGTCCAAATTTTTCTTTTGTTTCCTTTACTGCTTGCTGAATATACAGATTGAATAACATTGGGGATAGGCTACAACCCTGTCTCACTCCCTTCCCAACCACTGCTTCCCTTTCATGCCCCTCGACTCCTATAACCGCCATCTGGTTTCTGTACAAATTGTAAATAGCCTGTCGCTCCCTGTATTTTATCCCTGCCACCTTCAGAATTTGAAAGAGAGTATTCCAGTCAACATTGGCAAAAGCTTTCTCTGTGTCTAAAAACGCTAGAAACGTAGGTTTGACTTTCCTTAATCTATTTTCTAAGATAAGTCGTAGGGTCAGTATTGCCTCACGTGTTCCAATATTTCTATGGAATCCAAACTGATCTTCCCCGAGGTCGGCTTCTACCAGTTTTTCCATTCGTCTGTAAAGAATTCGTGTTAGTAATTTGCAGCCGTGGCTTATTAAACTGATAGTTCGGTAATTTTCACATTTGTCAACACCTGCTTTATTTGGGATTGGGATTATTATATTCTTCTTGAAGTCTGAGGGTATTTCGCCTGTCGCATACATCTTGCTCACCAGATGGTAGAGTTTTGTCAGGGCTGGCTCTGCCAAGGCTATCAGTAATTCTAATGGAATGTTGTCTATTCCCGGAGCCTTGCGTCTTATCAAGTGACAATATAGAGAGCAATTCAACTATAACATATTCTGCTCTGGAAATATAGCTTTTCCTACTCAGGTTGCTGGCCTACGATCGGAAGTCTTAGGTAACTGGGTATCCCGGGTAACAGAGGAGACGCTCGCCTCAGTCTGAGTTTGCTGCGGAAGAGACTCGTGAATAAATAATGGAACACAGGTCTGAGAAAATAAAACACAGCTTACTTACTGGCGTGAAAGCAAAAACGGTTACACTAGTGAACTAACACAAGCTGCTAGATTCATTGAAAATAATTTATGCTCTTAGGAGCCCGTCTATGTGCACTGTGCAATAACGAATCAGAATGAAGTTTTGTACGCATTACATATGTTATCGTCTATCCTAGGTGCATAGTTACTCTGGAAGCTATCCTTAAACAAAGATTATCTTTCCTCCTCTAAATGTCTTTCGCTGAGTGTATAACGCAACCAGAGATTACTGAATGTATGTTTTATATTAATTTATCTTTGACTTCTAAAATATGTACTTTATAGCCATAACAATTAAGTGAGTTACAAGTAGATCACGCAAATATCTGACCAACTTCAAACGTCCTTTTTTGGCCACATAATCTTAAATTTGCCTGCAGACTGAAATTTTTGCATACAGAATAGAAACAGCCTGAAAAACTTGTGAGTGTTGCAGGGTAGAATGTGCTGAGAAATAAATTCTATACGTTGCACCGTTTCTGAGTTAATTAGCATTGAAGTTAGCCAAACAGGCCATTGCGCGCACAAATTCAAGCGGCTCCCCAGATAAAACTAATGTCAGTTGTTCTCATAGCGTCGATGATAGCGCACGAGCCTAGGCTCAGATTTGATCCTTATTACCGTCCTATGTCCAGTTTTTCTACCGATTTCTTGTTCTGTTTTAGAAAACACGTTTGGCGACACCATCTCTGGCTAACCACTCGTTTGTATTAAAATAATCAACTCATTTCTTTAGTTAATATCAGCATCCATCGCTTTTTACTTTTTATGTATTTTTTATATCTTCTTGTAAATCTTCTTATGTATTTTGTATATCTCCTTGTACTATAAATCTGGCATTGTCGTCATATGCACTCATGGTTGTATCTCCAAGAACTGAGGTAGTCCGAAGCGGCAGGAAATGACAAAATCTCGAGAGCTGCTTCGAAAAATTGATTTCTGTTTTTCTCATAGCGCTTGCACTGGAATACGATATGATATTCATCATCAGATGTTATGTGATCCCAGTGACATTAAGTTGTCTCCAACATGCCCATTTTAGGTAAGTTCAAAAATGGTTCAAATGGCTCTGAGCACTATGGGACTCAACTGCTGAGGTCATTAGTCCCCTAGAACTTAGAACTAGTTAAACCTAACTAACCTAAGGACATCACAAACATCCATGCCCGAGGCAGGATTCGAACCTGCGACCGTAGCGGTCTTACGGTTCCAGACTGCAGCGCCTTTAACCGCACGGCCACTTCGACCGGCCTAGGTAAGTGGTCGCAGAAAGATCCATGACTGAGACGCGTTCCCATAATAGGCGCTATTACTTTTCTAAATTTTCTGAACGTTATAAACAGTGGCTGTCGTGGTATGAATGACTGTATCCGTACATAGCTTTTATTTCATGTAAATTGTAAATTTGTGTAAGATCTTATGGGACCAAACTGCGTAGGTCATCGGTCCCTAAGCTTACACACTATTTAATCTAACTTAAGCTAACTTACACTATGGACAACACACACACCCAAGCCCCAGGAAGGACTCTAACCTCCCACGGGGCGAGCCGCACGTGCAGTAACAATACGTCTGAGACCGCGCGGCATCCCCGCGCGGCTTTATGTCATGTTTCTTTTTTTTTCATTTTCACGCCACGAGAGAAACGATTGTTGTTTTATTTTTAGGAGGTAATCTGTGAACGGAAATTTTAAGTTCATCTGTCTTCCGCGGCTAACTGCGTCCCTCGTTAGTTGATCTGCTTTGTCATTGTATTTAAAACCGGAATAAGATTTAATCCATACGAATTCTATAAATTCACTGACTGCAAGTAATTACAGTCTAACATACACAGCTAGCCACTGCATGAGAGTTGTTACAATTTGACAGTTCAAACCATAGCACCTCTCGAGGCGAGCGGCGCGGGATTAGCCGAGTGGTCTTAGGCGCTGCAGTCACGGGCTGTGCGGCTGATCCAGGCGGAGGTTCAAGTCCTCCCTCGGCCATGGGTGTGTGTGTATGTCCTTAGGATATTTTAGGTTAAGTAGTGTGTAAGCTTAGGGACTGATGACCTCAGCAGTTAAGTCCCATAAGATTTCGCACAGATTTGAACTTTTTTTTTTTCTCGCGGCGAGAAAGCTATCCGTAAGATTAATATTTGTTTGTAATTATGTTTCTGCGTACTTAACGTAATGATTATTGTAGTTTTGCGTTTCATGCATTAGTGAATAAACCAGAACATGTATGACCGTAAAGTAAATGTAAAAACAGCGGAATCTCATTGATTCGGTGAAATTAGCTACATCTTATTCATGAAGAAACATTTTCGATTATGTGTATAATTGCAGTTTGCTCCTATGAAAACAAGAAAATGTTAAAAAAACATCAGGCGTGAGAATCTTAAATACCTATTTTTGTTTGTTCTTCTTATGAACGTAAAAATTTTGTATTTAGTCTAATGGTTTGCAGATTCTTACACTTCACTCGACTTTCTAATACACAAATATATTTGTAAATGTAATTAATTACTTTTCATTCAAGACCGATTCTATTGAAGGTTCTTTCCGTCTGTGGCTCAAATGAAGGTATTGGTTTCTTCTGTGTTAGGAAACGGTTTCATAGCTTTTGACATTGTATTATCACATCTGTGTGATTTCTTCTTTCAGCTACTGTCGTGGTGGGTAATTTGGTACGTTAAATAATGTACGTACTACATTCCGTACAAATTTCTTACGTTTCAGATTCACTAATTTGGCTGGAAGTGTAATGAATAAATTCTTCACATTGTTGAGTAGATAAGCCAAGTCTGTCTGCAAAAGGTGATGCCTTCTGCTGTTTACTAGTCGTTTAGTTGTACTTAGAAGCAAACGACATTCTTCAGTTGGTTACAAGAGAATCATAAATAGTATCCTCAAACAAATGGTTCAAATGGCTCTGAGCACTATGGGACTCAACTGCTGTGGTTATCAGTCCCCTAGAACTTAGAACTACTTAAACCTAACTAACCTAAGGACATCACACACATCCATGCCCGAGGCAGGATTCGAACCTGCGACCGTAGCAGTCGCACGGTTCCGGACTGCGCGCCTAGAACCGCGAGACCACCGCGGCCGGCAAATAGTATCCTGTAACGTACTGTTTCATATCTTCCAGAGTCCTTAGGAAACTAAAGAAAGACAGTAGTGGTACAATTTTAGAGTTTCGTGGCTCAGTCTGTAAAAACGGAACCCTTATGGCATCGTCTTGTTTTCCTTTCGTCTGTCTGTCTCTCTCTCCGACTGTTAAGAACGGTTTTTCTTAGGAATGGTTAGACGTATCAAGTCCAAATTTTTGTAATACATTAAGGTGCATACACTCCTGGAAATTGAAATAAGAACACCGTGAATTCATTGTCCCAGGAAGGGGAAACTTTATTGACACATTCCTGGGGTCACATACATCACATGATCACACTGACAGAACCACAGGCACATAGACACAGGCAACAGAGCATGCACAATGTCGGCACTAGTACAGTGTATATCCACCTTTCGCAGCAATGCAGGCTGCTATTCTCCCATGGAGACGATCGTAGAGATGCTGGATGTAGTCCTGTGGAACGGCTTGCCATGCCATTTCCACCTGGCGCCTCAGTTGGACCAGCGTTCGTGCTGGACGTGCAGACCGCGTGAGACGACGCTTCATCCAGTCCCAAACATGCTCAATGGGGGACAGATCCGGAGATCTTGCTGGCCAGGGTGGTTGACTTACACCTTCTAGAGCACGTTGGGTGGCACGGGATACATGCGGACGTGCATTGTCCTGTTGGAACAGCAAGTTCCCTTGCCGGTCTAGGAATGGTAGAACGATGGGTTCGATGACGGTTTGGATGTACCGTGCACTATTCAGTGTCCCCTCGACGATCACCAGTGGTGTACGGCCAGTGTAGGAGATCGCTCCCCACACCATGATGCCGGGTGTTGGCCCTGTGTGCCTCGGTCGTATGCAGTCCTGATTGTGGCGCTCACCTGCACGGCGCCAAACACGCATACGACCATCATTGGCACCAAGGCAGAAGCGACTCTCATCGCTGAAGACGACACGTCTCCATTCGTCCCTCCATTCACGCCTGTCGCGACACCACTGGAGGTGGGCTGCACGATGTTGGGGCGTGAGCGGAAGACGGCCTAACGGTGTGCGGGACCGTAGCCCAGCTTCATGGAGACGGTTGCGAATGGTCCTCGCCGATACCCCAGGAGCAACAGTGTCCCTAATTTGCTGGGATGTGGCGGTGCGGTCCCCTACGGCACTGCGTAGGATCCTACGGTCTTGGCGTGCATCCGTGCGTCGCTGCGGTCCGGTCCCAGGTCGACGGGCACGTGCACCTTCCGCCGACCACTGGCGACAACATCGATGTACTGTGGAGACCTCACGCCCCACGTGTTGAGCAATTCGGCGGTACGTCCACCCGGCCTCCCGCATGCCCACTATACGCCCTCGCTCAAAGTCCGTCAACTGCACATACGGTTCACGTCCACGCTGTAGCGGCATGCTACCAGTGTTAAAGACTGCGATGGAGCTCCGTATGCCACGGCAAACTGTCTGACACTGACGGCGGTGGTGCACAAATGCTGCGCAGCTAGCGCCATTCGACGGCCAACACCGCGGTTCCTGGTGTGTCCGCTGTGCCGTGCGTGTGATCATTGCTTGTACAGCCCTCTCGCAGTGTCCGGAGCAAGTATGGTGGGTCTGACACACCGGTGTCAATGTGTTCTTTTTTCCATTTCCAGGAGTGTAGTTCCTTGGACCTGTATATATTTTAAGCTTCTAAGTCACTTCAATATAAGACCATTTATGTAACGTATTTGGATACCCGCAAACTCACTCATCAAAACTTATTAAGTGTTTTCCGTTGACTTAGAATCATGAAATTTGGGAATAGGTAAGGTTCTACAGTACAAGCAAAGAAAAAATCCGAAAATTGCTAATTTGTAATTATATCACACAAAATATATATTTTTTATCAATTTATCTGTCTGTACGTCTTTTTAATACTTTTTTCTCTGGAACATTTAAGTGTAACAAGTTCAAATTTATCTCACATACTAACGTCTATGGTTCGTTGGCGGCGTAAAAAATTCAAGCTTCTAAGTCAATGCAATTGTAAGATTTATGTCACATATTTTTATACTTTCAAACTCACTCATCAAAACCTGTAGGGTACTTGCCGTTGACCTAGAATCATGAAAATTGGCAAAAAGTAATGTTCACAGTATAAGCGAAGGAAAAAATTCGAAAACTGTTAGACTGTAAATATTTAACATAAAAAAATCTTTTGCATTCGTCACCCGTCAGAAGTATAACAGCAAAAAATTACTGCATGCGAACATAGTATGCAAATTGCAGTCATGTTTTAGTAAGTAAGTTAAAAAAAGTTTTATTAACTCGTCTTTCTCTGCACAGATAAAGTGAAGTCCCCTGCTCGCTTCTCTTTGGATGTCCGGGCCAGCCTGAGGAACTACTGTAGAGATTTTTATACCGTTTTGGTATTCGAGGGAACGATACCTTGCCAGTATCGATATCGCTAACAGGCAAAAATGGTTGAGATTCTCGATTCCGAGCTTGAATGAACTCTATGGTTGTATGGAACCCTCAGTGCCAGAGTCCCACACGCACTTGGCCAATCTTTTTTACTTATTGCCTCTTTTTACGGAACTACGTGTGCTCTCTTTTGTAGAACTATATTACAAATCTACATCTACATCCATACTCCGCAAGCCATCTGACGGTGTGTGGCGGAGGGTACCGAGAGTACCGAGTACCTCTATCTGTTCTCCCTTCTATTCCAGTCTCGTATTGTTCGTGGAAGGCAAGGTTGTCGGTATGCCTCTGTGTGGGCTCTAATCTCTCTGATTTTATCCTCATGGTCTCTTCGCGAGATATACGTAGGAGGGACCAATATACTGCTTGACTCCTCGGTGAAGGTGTGTTCTCGAAACTTCAACAAAAGCCCGTACTGAGCTACTGAGCGTCTCTCTTGCAGAGTCTTCCACTGGAGTTAATCTATCATCTCTGTAACGCTTTCGCGATTACTAAATGATCCTGTAAAGAAGCGCGCTGCTCCCCGTTGGATTTTCTCTGTCTTTTCTATCAACCCTATCTGGTACGGATCCCACACCGGTGAGCAGTATTCAAGCAGTGGGCGAACAAGTGTACTGTTACCTACTTCTTTGTTTTCGGACTGCATTTGCTTAGGATTCTTCCAATGAATCTCAGTCTGGCATCTGCTTTACCGACGATTAATTTTATATGCTCATTCCATTTTAAATCACTCCTAATGCCTATTCCCAGATAATTTATGGAATTAATTGCTTCCAGTTGCTGACCTGCAATATTGTAGCTAAATGATAAAGGATATTTCTTTCTATGTATTCGCAGCACATTACACTTGTCTACATTGAGATTCAAATGTCATTCCCTGCACCACGCGTCAATTCGTTGCAGGTCCTCTTGCATTTCAGTACAATTTTCCATTGTTACAACCTCTCGATATACAACAGCCTCAATGAACTTCCAATGTTATCCACAAGCTCATTTATATATATTGTGAATAGCAACGGTCCTACGACACTCCCCTGCGGCACACCTGAAATCACTCTTACTTCTGTTATCTAGGAACTCTTCAATCCAATCACACAATTGGTCCGATAGTCCATATGTTCTTACTTTGTTCATTAAACGAATGTGGGGAACTGTATCATACGCCTTGCGGAAGTCAAGAAACACGGCATCTACCTGAGAACCCGTGGCTATGGCGCTCTGAGTCTCGTGGACGAATAGCGCGAGCTGGATTTCACACGATCGTCTTTTTCGAAACCCATGCTCATTCCCACAGAGTAGATTTCTAGTCTCCAGAAAAGTCATTATACTCGAACACAATACGTGTTCCAAAACTCTACAACTGATCGACGTTAGAGATATAGGTCTACAGTTCTGCACATCTGTTCTACGTCCCTTCTTGAAAACGGGGATGACCTGTGCCCTTTTCCAATCTTTTGGAACGCTACGCTCTTCTAGAGACCTACGGTACACCGCTGCAAGAGAGAGGCAAGTCCCTTCGCGTACTCTGTGTAAAATTGAACTGGTATCCCATCAGGTCCAGCGGCCTTTACTCTTTTGAGCGATTTTAATTGTAAACGGTACTATTTATCCGATATCATATTCAGAAGTGTAACATTCCGTTCGCTTGGAGCACTGTTGTCGCAGTGTATAACAAAAATTAGGAGTTTTGTGACTATATGTGTTAGACTCACGCTGTTTACATGAGGCTCTCAAAACCAGATTTCGTATGCCGATTCCACAATATCGTTTCTGTTTGGTCATGTAAGCACTCCAAATTCGATTCTGGAAATAATTTTTTTTTAGTCCCCGGTTTTCCACTTCCACGAACGATTTTCGCTCCCATTTAAACGCAGAACCGTTTTTGAAACGTGCTTGCATTGTCAGGTTAGATCTTGTTTTAAAAATATGCGACTAACACAGACTAAATGCGCAGTGAAAGAAGGGTAGAAATATTAGACTGAGCACGAAACTGTCTACCACTAACATTCAGGTGAAGAGAAATAACGATTGTGTTGACTAATTCAGAAACTGTAACATCCGTTACCTAGACGCCATATTTAACGAGGGCTGGCACATCCGCTTCAGACATTAACATATAAAAAAAGACGGGTCAATTCTAGCGTCCGATTCCACACGTCGGCTTTGAGCAATGACGTCGTACCGGAGGTAGAGAAGCTACATGGAGGCAATCTTTGAAAGCGACTGGTCGGAGTCGTAAACAAACGAATGTAGCGTACGATAAAATTACAAACACAGTTCACGTGATTTAGTACTTAGCCACAAATCGTACCGACAAGAATTAAAGGTAACGGAAATAAATAAGAATAGCAAAAGAACAGTATATATGTCTGAAATAAATTACTATCGTAATTTATGCGAGTAAGAAAAGCACAGAGAACCTTTAAATCCAGTACATTACAGCGCATGACGAAGTCGTAATATTTTATAAATCAGCGTTAACTTTTAATACTAATTGTTAAATCTAACGGGACAAGTAACGAAAACTGATAAAAAGTAGGGTCTAACAAATATTGAAATCGGTAACTGGTACTGACTTATATAGGTTAATTCTAGTTACCCATTGCAACCATTCCACGGTTCGTTATTTAGATCGTTTTAACAACAAGTGTGCACTAAAGTTTTACACAATTTCTACATATGGTATTACTATCTTCATTACTATGAAAAAGAGAAAAATTAGGCAGCTGTGCCTACAATATTTGTTAATTTTTATAGTAGCTCTGAGATCATCAAGAAATCTAGAAATGCTACAAAAACATAGTCCACAGTTAGTGCAAAAAGTCCAAAATTATGAACCATCGAAAAGTTGGAATCGGTGACTAGTATTGACCTCGTATATAGGTCAATTCCAGTGACCGATTCCAGCCATTCGATGATTCATTAATTAGATCGTTTTTTCAGCACGTGCGTGTGCTAAAATGTAGGCTAATATAATTTCTGCATTTGTAATTGCTCTCTGAACTACTGCAAAAAGGTTACTAATATTGGAATCGGTGACTAGAATTGACCTGCATAGAATGTCGGTTCTAGTTATCTATTCCAGTTTTTGGTATATGCTGCAGTAATTTTAGAGAGAAATTACAAATGTAGAAATGGTATTACATTTCAGTGCATATAACTGCAAAAGTAATTTACATATGAATCGCGGAGCGGCTGGAATCTGTCACTGGAATTTACCTACATAGGTTAATTCTAGTTATTGATTCCAATATTCTTTATTTTTTTGTAGGTATTCGTTTGTCATTACTGGCTTTTCTTTTAGAATTTAGTATGTTGTTCTGCTCTTTCGTATTTGTTGTCATTCATTTTATTTTTCGTTTTTCTGATACATTTCAGTTTTTACCCACCCAAAACCCCCACTTTCTTGGGCTTCTCCCATTAGATTCAATAATTAATATAAAATTAACGCTATTTTATAATACTACGACTTCACGATGAGCTTTACTGCACTAGAATTTAAAGGTTCTCTGTGCTATTCTAGTCGCATAAATTACAGAATACTTCTTACCAGACATGAAAGTTTGTTTTTAATTATTGTTTTTCATTATTTTAGTTACCTTCAGTTCGTCTCGATATAATTCATGACTAAGTAAATAACTGCGTGGATGTGATTGCAATTTTATCGTATGCTACATTTGTTGGTATGCGAATATGTTCCGTTGCTTTCACAGATTGCCTGTACGTAGCAACTTTGCCTTCGATATGACGTCATAATTCAAAGCCGATGAGTGGAATCGGACACTAGACTATATCTAAAAAGACAGCAAAAACAGGTTTACGAAATTCGGATTTCGTCTTTCTGAAGGAGTGTGACATGTAAACTTAGTGATGGTGAAGTACTCGACTTTCACAGGAGAATTGTAATAATATCTTTGGCGGCTACTGCTATCTTCGTCTTGTGGTAAAAACGGTATAATATTGCTTGCCTCTGGTTTTATTTACATGCGCAAGAAGAGCTTGAAGGAATATAGGACACACCAAAATAGACTAACAGTTTCATGCAGGCAATGACGCATTGCCATGGCAGTTAATGAAATGGACGTAAAATGCGTTTCTTATTACAGAAATTTCAACAGAACTTCCTTTTCACTTTTGACTATGTTGCTATCTATTACAGTATTTTTCGTTCACTGCTTGCAATGGAGTCACAAAGGTGATGTTAAAATTCGCTGGGTATTCCACAGCGAGGTACAAAACTTAGTTTTTAATTGTAACATTGAAGCTGATTATATAATGTCTTTGTTCCAGATGCCAGTCACGAGCTTCAACATATGAAGACAACGCGTAATTGATACCAACAGAAGCCAAAAGTTAAAAATAATGTTGTCAACGGCGCCTGGAAAGTTGACAACGTATTATTCGTATTAAGCTAAAGAAAGCGTCTTACTAGTGAGTATTCACAGCACTAGTACTTATGAGCTTTTCTGCTTAAAAATCCTAGCTTCTATTATCAGAAAGGTGACAGTAGTCAGACAATGAGCCTGCCCTTTCCCAGTTTTCGCAGTAAGTGCTGGAGCAGGAGATGATCAAGGAGTAGAATTAAGTAATGCGGACAATGTACCATAATGAACATGAGAGGGAAATTTCAGCATTTACGCGTGTAATGTAGGCAACAGAATCCGTTGTCAGCGAAAGTAATCGCTATGGAAAAATAGAATGAAGCCTCATATCACTGTTGACTGAGACCATTAAGAGCAGAGCAGCTCAAATTGCAAAGAACTCGTTAAGTCACATCCATTTGAACTTTTCTTCAGATTTGTCTCTAGCTGTAATTGCTGAATGTAAATGACAGTTATCGTCGTGTCTAGTTAGTTAGTCCTTTGTGTAGGCTACTTGTCTGAACTAACTGATACAACTAACGTAGTCATCTTAGTCCACTTCATCGGTGTCGTGTGACTTTATTTTGTACAATAATGTAATGAGAACTGGAATTTAACCAAGGACAACTGTGTTTCGTCTGTTGGTTAGGAACTGTACGCCACAACCTCAGTTTCTAAAGCCTTCCATATTTTCAGGAGCTTAGGAATTTAACCAAGAACAACTACGCTTCGTCCGTTGGTTAGGAACTGTACGCTATTACATCACTTTCTAAAGCCTTCCACATTTCCAGGAGACAAATTATTTCACCGCAGATTTTTGAACCAGTTGTTTCTGGATCGAGCGCTTGTACGTTACACGATTTACCGACATCGTCCACGAAGTTTTTTTCTTTAGACATCAGCGCTAAGTAAAACCTGTAATTTCTCGCGCGAGATGCACCGTGCGTTCACTTCATCTGTAGCTCTTGCCATCCCTAATTTAGAATTGGCAACGGTGTACGCATTTAGGTTTTGTCCAAAAGTTAAAAACAATGTTGCGACGCGTTAGCAGACTTTTTTGAACAATACTTGTCTGCATCTACATGTACACTCTGAAAACTACCGGAAAGTGCTTCGTGGATGTTACTTCGCTTTGTACTACATATATGGGTCACTTCCCATTTCATTCGCGCATGTAGCTCAGGAGAAACGCTTAAATGCCTATGTGCTCACTATAGTTAGTCTAATTTTGTCTTCCAGTTCCTACAAGGATGTAGTATATACTTACGCGCTTAATACTGGTTAATGAAAATTTGTAAGTGGACTATAGCGAGATAGTTTACGTCTGTCTTCAAGCCAGTTCATGTCTGTCAGCATTACGTAGTATTGAATAGTGCCATGTGGAACACGAGAGATGTTTTCTCTTACGGTATCCTGAGAAACCAGTGGTGCTGGAACATGCTTTAGAAAACGGACACCGCATTGCATTTGCCGAGACATTTGTTATTACGTGGACTACAAGTTTTTGGGACAGTGTTTCTGACAACACCCTCAATAAAGACGGCGGGCTGCAGCTAAGCACAGTTTGGACTTCGGCCATGGGGAAGTTGAAACGGGCACGGCAAGTGCGCAATGAAAACATTACCATATATGGCACTGACGCGAGCACCAGTGTCATCAATGAAGACAGCGCAGCCATGTAAGGACGGCAGCAGCATTCATTCGACAGTCACCACTTGACAGTGGGCGAGGAGAACTCGGGTGGAAGTTCGTGGATTTCAATACCCTGGAAACGGCTGTGAGTCCGAGAAAATGTCATCATTTCACCACTAGTAGTTAGCAAGAGGAGGCGAGGTGGTAGACTAAAGTTCCTGATCACTAGTCTTTGTGCCAATGTCCGAGTTTTTAGGATGTTCTTTATGTTTTCATTTTCAGTTCCCATTTTAATAATTGTACAACCGCATTCACACTCATCTCACTAGGTCTTAGTAGGGGCGCTAAACACCATGCTGTCGTGTGCCCTCACCACCACGCCATCATCATCATTATCATCTACATATCCATTCTCCTCCTTCTTCTACTTGCGTTACGGCCTATATAGCGCCACGGAAGCCCTTTCATTGCATTTTCCTCTTCTCTTCCTAGAACTTCTTCATCCTTTCTTTTCTTCTCTCCCGTTCTTCTTCCGAGATCTTTAGTACCCTCTCCTCATGTCTGCTGCACTGGTGACTCTCTAACGTTTTCCTGTATCCTTCTCTGTCGTCGACTTATGGCATATTGGTCAGCGTGTACTTGCTTCTCCAATTTTCCTTTCCGTCCACGTTGATCCCAAATTCCGACCAGTCCTTCCGTAGTTAAATAACCCACTTGGTTCCTGTCTCTCCTCTTGTCCTCTCTGTTGTTTCCCATACTCTTTCCGTCTTCCTAGCCATATTCTTCATATACCCGGCAATCTTTACCCTTTTCAGTTTCATTTCTCTTAATATTGTCCGGTTGCTCTGGCAGAGATCTTCCTTGGATCTATACATCCATCTCTCACCACTTCTTTTATGGGTTAGTATTATTCTCAGTATTTTTCTCTCTCTTCTTATCTAGTCGTTCTGCGTCATATGTTCCGTTACATTCAGCACATACGCTTGATAGTTTTGCTGACAAGAGTTGTGAGGTGATAGTTTTTCTATCACAAACTGTAATTGTTACTGGCCAGGTGAAAGACGTACGGAAGTTTATAAAGCTCTGCCTCTGACAATATTATCGTTACCTATACTTTTTCTATAAAAATTGCAAGGCAGTCTAGTGAAACTTTATTGCCGTTATCATAAAATCCGATATGTAGCCGTAAAACTTGTATTATGAAAACGCTTATTCCGACATGTCAGTATTCAAATATTTTTTGGAACCTCCCACTATCAGACGCGTCCGTATCCTGATAGAGAACAAAAACAGAAAATAAGTACTCTTCATATAAATGATGAAAAATCAATTCTCTAGTATCTGACTGCGATTTTTAAAAATATTCTCTAACGTCTCCTAACAATTATAATGCAATGTCCTGCACGAAACAGAGAACTTACCTCGTCTTGCCGCTGCAACTGCATACATATATTGTATCCAGGAACGTGCTGAAATGATTCAAAAGAAATACTACAATCAGTGCAGAGTGCAGTGCGGGGTCATAACTACTGGTGCAGCTATTTCTTTGTTTCACTTATGTATAAATTACATGATCATGAGGGGTTTAGTCAGTAAGCCGTAAGTGATGTAAAAAATAAAAGGAATCGATAAACACTTGTAATTTACTATATTCTGAAAATTGAAGATTCATACACTGACGAACTTTACTCAGACCTTTCTTTTCCTTGGACAATTTGATTAGCAAAAACTTTAATTATTCCACAACGTCTGTTATCAACAATCACGCATCTGGCCACAAGAAAGATCTGAATATTACTTTCAGTGTATGCATCTAACAAAATAGCTCCTGTGTGCAAGCAAACGACAGTTGAATCCAGAAAAAGCAAATAACCAGGAATCCTCGATTAATACCAAAATCTCCTCTGGCGGTACTACCACGGTCAGGACAGGCTGCGACCTCTCCCGATACGGCTTCTCTCAGTGCCACTCGACGTCCGACTACTAGCAACAACTGTTCGCTCGCTACCACTCACGATAATATCTCAGTCTCAGGGATTGTGTATGCATGCAAACAGTAGAATCAGTGAGAATGAGATTTTCACTCTGCAGCGGAGTGTGCGCTGACATGAAACTTCCTGGCAGATTAAAACTGTGTACCACACCGAGACTCGAACTCGCGACCTTTGCCTTTCGCGGGCAAGTGCTCTACCGGTAGGGCACTTGCCCGCTAAAGGCAAAGGTCCCGAGTTCGAGTGTCGGTCTGGCACACAGTTTAAATCTGCCAGGAAGTTTCAGTAGAATCAGTATTCAACTTTCTGAAATAAAAAAAATCGTTGTAACCTCTCCACAATAAAATAATATTAATAATATTCACATTTAGTGTAACCCCCACAAAATAGTTTCCGTAACCTCCCAACAGTAAAAACAATATAATTACACTCCTGGAAATGGAAAAAAGAACACATTGACACCGGTGTGTCAGACCCACCATACTTGCTCCGGACACTGCGAGAGGGCTGTACAAGCAATGATCACACGCACGGCACAGCGGACACACCAGGAACCGCGGTGTTGGCCGTCGAATGGCGCTAGCTGCGCAGCATTTGTGCACCGCCGCCGTCAGTGTCAGCCAGTTTGCCGTGGCATACGGAGCTCCATCGCAGTCTTTAACACTGGTAGCATGCCGCGACAGCGTGGACGTGAATCGTATGTGCAGTTGACGGACTTTGAGCGAGGGCGTATAGTGGGCATGCGGGAGGCCGGGTGGACGTACCGCCGAATTGCTCAACACGTGGGGCGTGAGGTCTCCACAGTACATCGATGTTGTCGCCAGTGGTCGGCGGAAGGTGCACGTGCCCGTCGACCTGGGACCGGACCGCAGCGACGCACGGATGCACGCCAAGACCGTAGGATCCTACGCAGTGCCGTAGGGGACCGCACCGCCACTTCCCAGCAAATTAGGGACACTGTTGCTCCTGGGGTATCGGCGAGGACCATTCGCAACCGTCTCCATGAAGCTGGGCTACGGTCCCGCACACCGTTAGGCCGTCTTCCGCTCACGCCCCAACATCGTGCAGCCCGCCTCCAGTGGTGTCGCGACAGGCGTGAATGGAGGGACGAATGGAGACGTGTCGTCTTCAGCGATGAGAGTCGCTTCTGCCTTGGTGCCAATGATGGTCGTATGCGTGTTTGGCGCCGTGCAGGTGAGCGCCACAATCAGGAGTGCATACGACCGAGGCACACAGGGCCAACACCCGGCATCATGGTGTGGGGAGCGATCTCCTACACTGGCCGTACACCACTGGTGATCGTCGAGGGGACACTGAATAGTGCACGGTACATCCAAACCGTCAGCGAACCCATCGTTCTACCATTCCTAGACCGGCAAGGGAACTTGCTGTTCCAACAGGACAATGCACGTCCGCATGTATCCCGTGCCACCCAACGTGCTCTAGAAGGTGTAAGTCAACTACCCTGGCCAGCACGATCTCCGGATCTGTCCCCCATTGAGCATGTTTGGGACTGGATGAAGCGTCGTCTCACGCGGTCTGCACATCCGGCGCGAACGCTGGTCCAACTGAGGCGCCAGGTGGAAATGGCATGGCAAGCCGTTCCACAGGACTACATCCAGCATCTCTACGATC
Organism: Schistocerca nitens; assembly: GCF_023898315.1. Taxonomy (NCBI): domain Eukaryota; kingdom Metazoa; phylum Arthropoda; class Insecta; order Orthoptera; family Acrididae; genus Schistocerca; species Schistocerca nitens. Next base: position 977,840,530 of record NC_064615.1, on the reverse strand, counting down.
GTCTCCATGGGAGAATAGCAGCCTGCATTGCTGCGAAAGGTGGATATACACTGTACTAGTGCCGACATTGTGCATGCTCTGTTGCCTGTGTCTATGTGCCTGTGGTTCTGTCAGTGTGATCATGTGATGTATGTGACCCCAGGAATGTGTCAATAAAGTTTCCCCTTCCTGGGACAATGAATTCACGGTGTTCTTATTTCAATTTCCAGGAGTGTATATATTTCAGTCAGTGTAATTGCCCAACAGATAACTTCCGTAACCTACCAATAATACAATGTGACTAACCTCTCAATTAAATTGCGACTCACTTAAATAACCTTTCAATAATTGACTGTGAATTTAAACTGGTAAATTTTGGACGTCAGCAGTGCTGCGTCATGGCCCTGAAAATTCATTCTGAATAAATTGAAAAATCTTACCGCAATTAGGTCGCCGGATAACGCGTATATATCTGCTGCTATAAGAAATTTTTCTGGCGCAGCTCAGTGCAGTGCTGGCCGATAGATTTGTCATGTGTAAAAAGAAACAACTGATTTTTCTTTACAATAATCAGGATGACCAAGGATTGGACAAATTAGTAAAATCTTTAAATTGAAATGAATGATTGTCAAAAGTTACTTTTTATGAGAAAGATTATTATTAAGAGATTCTTTAGACACATTTACATGGGACTTGATATAACAATACTACATATGCGCGAGGCTGCTTTTACCTTATATTATACCGCTCAGGCACCGTCATCGCTCCCACAACCGGCCCAGCCAACTCCACACACACGACTGCTCACTAGCAACTACTTACTCCACCTGCTACACAGTTCCTACTGCATACAACACTGCTCTCTGGTCTGAGATTCTCTTATACCTTACATATCGCAGGCAGCGCATGAGCAATCCATCGAAATTACATCTGCTCGAGTGCGCTAGCAACAAATTCCTTAATCATGGACCTCTTACAGCGTCCAACTTTCACACTCAAGGCAGAACTCTTATACACCAGGAGGAAAGGGGCCATGGCGTGTGGAGGCAGAAAAGCCTTTCATGTCAGGAGGCAGGAGCTATCCTGAGGGTTTGCGAGACAACAACGCCACGCAGCTCCTCCTTTCATTGTTGGAACTGTAGTGTTTTATTTCTCAGGTAGACAGTCAGTTGGAGCAGTCAGGTATCGCAGTGGGACGACTGCGTATCGATGTCGTTGCAGATGGCCGTGTGGCTGCCGACTTTGCTGATAGCAGCCGCGACCGGCCCGGCGCTGGCGGGGTGCGGCAAGGAGTCGTCTCCTCCGCCCGTGGGGACGACCCTGTTCCGGGTCCAGGACCTGGACAGGCAGTGCTGGTCCGCCGACCAGCTGGACCTGCTCAAATACCGGCGCGCCTTCCAGGTACTATCTAGTGACGGGAAAAACTGTATGAAAACACGAAATTCTATATTTGACATATTTCACACATATTTGTACACGTATTTTACCTGTATCTCTAGCGAATTTCGCCCTGCAGTTCAGATTTCACGCCGCTCAACGCTTATGACATCGTACCTCCTGAACTATGTGTCGTACAATCATAAATTTCTGCAGGCACATTTACTGGTATATGTGAATACTGTCTGCAAAATGTATTGCGAATACAGTTAATGGGTGGCCGAGCGGTTCTAGGCGCTTCAGTCTGGAACCGCGCCACCGCTACGGCCGCAAGTTCGAATCCTGCCTCGGGCATGGATGTTTGTGATGTCCTTAAGTTAGTTAGATTTAAGTAGTTCTAAGTTCTAGGGGACTGGTGACCTCAGCTGTTAAGTCCCATAGTGCTCAGAGCCATTTTTTTGAACAGTTATTGGTAAGGAAGAAATACACTACTGGACATTAAAATTCCTACACCAAGAACAAAAGCAGATGATAAACGGGTATTCATTGGACAAATATATTATACTAGAACTGACATGTGATTACATTTTCACGAAATTTCGGTGCATAGATCCTGAGAAATCAGTACCCAGAACAACCACCGCTGGCCGTAATAACGGCCTTGATGGCCTGGGCATTGAGTCAAACAGAGCTTGGATGGCGTGTACAGGTACAGCTGCCCATGCAGCTTCAACACGATACCACAGTTCATCAAGAGTAGTGACTGGCTTATTGTGACGAGCCAGTTGCTCGGCCACCGTTGACCAGACGGTTTCACTTGGTGAGAGATCTAGAGAATGTGCTGGCCAGGGCAGCAGTCGAACATTTTCTGTATCCAGGAAGGCCCGTACAGGACCTGCAACATGCGGTCGTGCATTATCCTGCTGAAATGTAGGGTTTCGCAGGGACAGAATGAAGGGTAGAGCCACGGGTCGTAACACATCTGAAGTGGAACGTCCACTGTTCAAAGTGCCGTCAATGCGAACAAGAGGTGACCAAGATGTGTCACCAATGGCACCCCATACTATCACGCCGGGTGATACGCCAGTATGGCGATGACGAATACACGCTTCCAATGTGCGTTCACCGCGATGTCGCCAAACACGGATACGACCATCATGATGCTGTAAACAGAACCTGGATTCATCCGAAAAAATGACATCTTGCCATTCGTGCACCCAGGTTCGTCATTGAGTACACCATCGCAGGCGGTCCTGTCTGCGATGCAGCGTCAAGGGTAACCGCAGTCATGGTCTCCGAGCTGATAGTCCATGCTACTGCAAACGTCGTCGAACTGTTCGTACAGATGGTTGTTGTCTTGCAAACGTCCCCATCTGTTGACTCAGGGATCGAGACGTGGCTACACCTTCCGTTACAGCCATGCGGATAAGATGTCTGTCATATCGACTGTTAATGATACGAGGCCGTTGGGATCCAGCACGGCGTTCCGTATTACCCTCCTGAACCCACCGATTCCATATTCTGCTAACAGTCATTGGATCTCGACCGACGCGAGCAGCAATGTCGCAATACGATAAACCGCAATCGCGACAGGCTACAATCCGATCTTAATCAAAGTCGGAAACGTGATGGTACGCATTTCTCTTCCTTACACGAGGCATCACAAAAACGTTTCACCAGGCAGCACCGGTCAACTGCTGTTTGTGTATGAGAAATCGGTTGTAAACATTCCTCATGTCAGCACGTTGTAGGTGTTGCCACGGGCGCCAACCTTGTGTGAATGCTCTGAAAAGCTAATCATTTGCATATCACAGCATCTTCTTCCTGTCGGTTAAATTTCTCATCTGTAGCACGTCATCTTCGTGGTGTAGCAATTTTAATGGCCAGTAGTGTAAATTAAAGCGTGATGCCTTATGTGGCGGTATTATTACACGAACAGCGAAAACTTAATAAGCGCTATACTTTTCTCCTTTCATCATTTTGTGCTGGATGCCAGCAAGAAGAAGTGTCGGATAAGTCTCGTAGAGATCTGAACTTGTGCGTAAAGTTTGTTGGAACTCACTAAGTACTCTCATACTCAAATATTGGATGAATATAGTCTGCCTATTGGCACGTTGTTAGCTACTATACTTCTTTATCCTCATCCCCACCCCTTTGAGAGGAAGGTGGTCCTTACTCCACAATGATTCTCTCCGGAAAGTAACTGATATGTGTACTAATTTAGCTGGAATCGATCCACTGGTTTAGGAAGAAGTGGGAAACATACTGTAAGTAGGCTGTTTAGGTTTTTATGTTGGTAACGTCACATAGCGCTGACTGTGCTGTGTGCAGTCTGTGGCTGGTTCGCATTGTTGGAATATTCGCTATTGTAGTGTTGGGCAGTTGGATGTGAACAGCGCATAGCGTTGCGCAGTTGGAGGTGAGCCGCCAGCAGTGGTGGATGTGGGAAGAGAGATGGCAGAGTTTTGAGAGCGGACGATCTGGACGTGTGTCCGTCAGAAAAACGAAATTAGTAAGACTGGATATATATATTTTACGACTTTTGAACACTATTAAGGTGCCCGCATCTCGAGGTCGTGCGGTAGCGTTCTCTCTTCCCACGCCCGGGTTCCCGGGTTCGATACCCGGCGGGGTTCAGGGATTTTGTCTGCCTCGTGATGGCTGGGTGTTGTGTGCTGTCCTTAAGTTAGTTAGGTTTAAGTAGTTCTAAGTTCTAGGGGACTGATGACCATAGATGTTAAGTCCCATAGCGCTCAGAGCCATTTGAAGTATTAAGGTAAATACATTGTTTGTTCTCTATCAAAATCTTTCATTTGGTAACTACGCCCATCAGTAGTTAGTGCCTTCAGTAGTTAGAATCCTTAATTGAGCTGGCAGTATTGGCGCTCGCTGTATTGCAGTAGTTCGAGTAACGAAGATTTTTGTGAGGTAAGTGATTCATGAAAGGTATAGGTTATTGTTAGTCAGGGCCATTCTTTTGTAGGGATTTTTGAAAGTCAGATTGCGTTGCGCTAAAAATATTGTGTGTCAGTTTAGTGATGATCAGAATAAGTAAAGAGAGAAATGTCTGAGTACGTTCAGTTTTGCTCAGCTGTTTGAAAATCAAATAACGTAAGGGATTTACCCGCACAGTAATTTATTAATTTTTCTAAGGGGAGGTTTCGATACATCCACTTACTTTTATAGTACGTATCGACACTGAAATTTAATTTTTTGTTGGCCCTGGAACCCGTTAGACTGGCAAGTTGCACTTAGGTCCTGCTGGCCGTTTTATACGTTCGTTAATATACAAGGTGTCCATAATTAAAGTTCCAGTCTCAAAACACCTTCGAAAGAGAACTACGCTCAGAACGACGCATAAGTAACACGGTAAGAAACATCATGGACAAAAAAAAAAAAGGCAGTGAAAATGGTCGGCTACAAATGACAGATGAATCGCAATACGACGGCTATGGTTTGTGTTACACATTATACCATCCATACTGTTCAATGTGTATAACTACCCAGGTTCGGCAGTCAACAGTTGTGGCACTCTTAGTTAGGTGAGCCCATCCACCACCGCAAGGTCCTACCACATTCGATGGAAAAAAACAGTTTTTAACTGTCCCGAAGCCAAAAATCACATACAAAGCAAACTGACGTTTTTTAATTGACCCGTACCAAAACCTGCACAAAGAGAAAAATGACGTCAGTTTTCATTGTCCTGGTGGCAAAAACTGCATAAAATGCAAAATGACATCGGTTTCTAACTGTCGTGAGATTGTTCGGTAAGCTGTCCACCGTTTTCTTCCACGTGTTTAACTCGATAAGTAGCGTGTTCGACAACAGATCGGAGTGTCTCGGCTGTCACGTTCAGAATGTGTTGCGGAATGAGTGCCTTCAATTCAGCTATGTTCGTAATTGGAGCAGTGAACACATCTTTCAAATAACTGCAAAGCCGGAAGTCAGACGGATTGTGATCGGGTGATCTGGAAGAGTAGGCTGTAAGGAAATGACGAGCTGATAATTCTAGCATTGCTTCATTGGCTGTGCAATGTGCAGAGGAGCCCCGGTGTTGCATAAGAATGATCCTACCCACATATCCACGCTGTTAAGGGGTTCGAACGATGTTGGTGCGCTAAAGACTCTCATAGCGTTTGCCAATGACGCTACAGGTAACACGAACCTTGGAAAAAGACGGCCCTACTATTAACGATGCCGTCAACCGACACCACACGGTCACCTTCGGAGAATGAAATGGTACTGGTCAGTGTGCATGCGGATTTCCGTTGCAATTCTGCGTATTGCCGTGTCCTTGCAGTAGTAAGCGTTGCTGGTCTGTCCACAGAATGGCCCATGGCCATTCATTTTCCACTTCCGCGCGAGCAAGAAATTGCAGAACGAACCTTTGTCTTGCTGGCAGGTCATTAGGATGTAACACCTGAACATGGGTGATTTTGTATGGATAGCAATGCAGGATGTTTCGTAGGATTTTATGCACCGTGCTGGCAGGCATGTCCAACTTTGGGACAATACTCTGTGCACTGCAAGTTTGCACACAACCGCTCGACCCCTCCTGTAATGCTATGGCCACACCTTCGACAGACGACGGATCAAATGCTCTCCTGCCTCCGCCACATGGCACTCCGGAAGAAGGTGCATTTTCGAATTTTTTTATCATTTTCTCCAGACCTTTAGCAGGCATCGGACCAGTGACTTTTTTTCACACCTTTGAGTGTCTGGAAGTTCTGAATAGCTCCTGGCGCACAGTCACTCTTTTTGTAAAAGAGATTTACCGGCAGCGCGCGATCCTTCATGGAGATATTCAGGTTGGGCGTCTCGAAAACAAAGGAACTGCCGCGTGCTGCGCGTCTATTGCTGTGCATGTTTTAACACTTACACGCCATCTGTTGGTAAAATTTTAATTGATTTTTTTTATATTAGAACAAATAAGCCTCGGTCACAAATAATAAGTCAAAATTGACCAGGTTTCGACGCTACTATGAGCGTCGTCTTCAGAATTAAACTGTTCTAAAACATAATAGGTATATAAGTCATTAATAAACTAAAGTGTGTACTGAATGGAAAGAGATGCAGTACTTACAAGTCACATTCTAAAAAAACCTAAGCCGGAAAGGCGACGTCATGAAAAGTTGTAAATAAGATAAGATGGCGAGCCGCTAAGGGCTGCTCGTACCTGAGTGAACACGGGTTGAAACAAAACTGAGGTGCCCACGTTAGAAAGTGTTGGCAAGTAAACATGGTGTTGCTACGAGCGCCATCTAGTAGCCGCAGAAACAACTAGGCTACTGTACATTCAATTGTACTGTACATGAAATTGTAATGAAGCTGATTCAGGCATAACGTAAGCACTAATAATAATAAGATGAAGTTACATATTTATCTGCTTTAAGCAGAAATACATTTTGTAACGTAAAAAAACGTCAGTTATGACATACAAGAAAAAAGCAAAGACGTAACAGGAAAATAACATTTCGGCAAACTGCATGAGGAAATCTGAATCAAAGATCAAGCAACTGCTTTATACAGTCGAAAAAGTTTTTTATTTCGCAGCTCCAGCTGTTCGTTGAGAATGAGGCCATCATGACGAGATAGATGTTTGAAAATCTCCAATTCCTCTAAAACATCTAACCTACGCCCCTTCTTTTCGGTATGCAGAATATTGCTATCGCCAATGGCTTTAGGCACGTGTCCAGTAATTAAGAGATTATCGGCCAAGGATGAATTTAGGCGACTGGTGCCGTTTTTTCTCAAAAGATGTTCTTTATATCTGATGGTGAAAGCACGTCCAGTTTGCCCTAAATAGTAGGAGGAGCAGGTATCACAGATGATCTTATAAACGCCAGAACTTTCTGTAGGGGAGCGAATGGATTTCAAATTATGAATGAAGTTTCTCTTCAGATTGTTATTAGTAGAGAAGGCAACATTGCAGTTGTATTTGTTGCGAAGCATGCTCTGAATCTGATAGGAAATGGGTCCTACGAAAGGAATTAAAAAACTACTTCCATGGTAAATGTTATGTTGGCATGGAGGCTGTTCTTCACCATGGCTCCACACCACGAAAGTATCATCGACGTACCTGTACCACACCTTTGGTTTGCAAGTCGCCGAGTCCAGTGCCTGTGCTTCGAATTGTTCCATGAAGAAGTTGGCCACCACTGGACTGCATGTCTCACCACGAGCTATTTCACGTGGAATGGCGATTTCTACGAACAGCTGGAGGGCGTCGTCCTCTCAGTCCAGTGGTGGCCAACTTCTTTATGGAACAATTCCAAGCACAGGCACTGGACTCGGCGACTTGCAAACCAAAGGTGTGGTACAGGTACGTCGATGATATTTTCGTTGTGTGGAGCCGTGGTGACTTCCTAAGACACTTGAACAGCCTCCATGCCAACATAACATTTACCATGGAAGTAGAAAAGGACTAGAAACCGCCATTTCTAGATGTGCTGGTCACAAGGGACGGCGAAAACCCGGGACACAGCGTGTATCGAAAACCGACACACACGGACCGATACCTGCACAAACTGTCAAACCACCACCCGAGCCAGAAAAGAGGCACGATTAGTACGCTCGTAACGAGAGCAGGACGAATATGTGATCCGCAACACTTCAAACGAGAAATTCAACACCTGGAAACTGTCCTGAGGAGCAATGGATTCTCCACAAATCATATTAGAAGTGTAACAGAGCCAAAAACTCGGCGAAGTAAGGAACCAGAAAAAGAAATGTCGGGTACGGCCTTTCTGCCATACATTCCCAGAGTGACGGACAGAATCGGCCGTATATTGCGCAAACACGGCGTAAAGACGATTTTCAAACCGACAAGGAAGATCAAAGAGCGTCTTAGATCGGCGAAGGAGAAAAGAGATCTACTTGCAATGTCGGGAATATACCGTATACCATGCACATGCGGAAAACTTTATGTCGGAATGACTGGACGATCCATTAACACCAGGATCAAAGAGCATAAGCGACATTGCAGGTTGGGGCAGGTGGAGAAATCGGCTGTGGCAGAGCACGCACTGAATGAGACCGACCACGTAGTAAAATTCGCCGACACGGAAGTTCTGGCTGTAGAGAAGCATTATCACACGCGCTTGTTCAGAGAAGCTGTAGAAATACAAAAACACGCGAACAGTTTGAACACGAAAGAGGAAAGCCTTAAGGTAAACGGATCCTGGCTTCCCGTACTGCAGCGAACGCCCGTCGCAGGTAGCAAGAGGAGAACCGCACCGGAAATGACCGCGGAGAAGCCCTCGGACGTTGGCGCGCCAGGTACATATAGTCTGCGGCCGCGAGCTCGGCTCCAGTTCACCACCGGCAATGGAGAGTGAAGCTATGACAATGCCAGCCACTCGTGCTGGCGAAACGTCAGAAAAATCATTAGATGAACGTCGGCCGAAGAACCCGAGACAGAAGCCAATACGCAGTTTGTCAACACCATGTTTACTTGCCCACACTATCTAGCGTGGGCACCTCAGTTTTGTTTCAACCTGTGTTCACTCAGGTACGAACAGCCCTTAGCGGCTCGCCATCTTATCTTATTTACAACATTTCATGACGTCGCCTTTCCGGCTTAGATTTTTTTAGAATGTGAATTGTAAGTACTGCATCTATTTCCACTCAGTACACAGTTTAGTTTATTAATGACTTATATACCTATTATGTTTTAAAACAGTTAGTTTAATTCTGAAGACGACGCTCATAGTAGGGTCGAAACCTCGTCAATTTTGATTTAATATTTGTGAACGAGGGCTTATTTGTTCTAATATACACTCCTGGAAATGGAAAAAAGAACACATTGACACCGGTGTGTCAGACCCACCATACTTGCTCCGGACACTGCGAGAGGGCTGTACAAGCAATGATCACACGCACGGCACAGCGGACACACCAGGAACCGCGGTGTTGGCCGTCGAATGGCGCTAGCTGCGCAGCATTTGTGCACCGCCGCCGTCAGTGTCAGCCAGTTTGCCATGGCATACGGAGCTCCATCGCAGTCTTTAACACTGGTAGCATGCCGCGACAGCGTGGACGTGAACCGTATGTGCAGTTGACGGACTTTGAGCGAGGGCGTATAGTGGGCATGCGGGAGGCCGGGTGGACGTACCGCCGAATTGCTCAACACGTGGGGCGTGAGGTCTCCACAGTACATCGATGTTGTCGCCAGTGGTCGGCGGAAGGTGCACGTGCCCGTCGACCTGGGACCGGACCGCAGCGGCGCACGGATGCACGCCAAGACCGTAGGATCCTACGCAGTGCCGTAGGGGACCGCACCGCCACTTCCCAGCAAATTAGGGACACTGTTGCTCCTGGGGTATCGGCGAGGACCATTCGCAACCGTCTCCATGAAGCTGGGCTACGGTCCCGCACACCGTTAGGCCGTCTTCCGCTCACGCCCCAACATCGTGCAGCCCGCCTCCAGTGGTGTCGCGACAGGCGTGAATGGAGGGACGAATGGAGACGTGTCGCCTTCAGCGATGAGAGTCGCTTCTGCCTTGGTGCCAATGGTGGTCGTATGCGTGTTTGGCGCCGTGCAGGTGAGCGCCACAATCAGGACTGCATACGACCGAGGCACACAGGGCCAACACCCGGCATCATGGTGTGGGGAGCGATCTCCTACACTGGCCGTACACCACTGGTGATCGTCGAGGGGACACTGAATAGTGCACGGTACATCCAAACCGTCATCGAACCCATCGTTCTACCATTCCTAGACCGGCAAGGGAACTTGCTGTTCCAACAGGACAATGCACGTCCGCATGTATCCCGTGCCACCCAACGTGCTCTAAAAGGTGTAAGTCAACTACCCTGGCCAGCAAGATCTCCGGATCTGTCCCCCATTGAGCATGTTTGGGACTGGATGAAGCGTCATCTCACGCGGTCTGCACGTCCAGCACGAACGCTGGTCCAACTGAGGCGCCAGGTGGAAATGGCATGGCAAGCCGTTCCACAGGACTACATCCAGCATCTCTACGATCGTCTCCATGGGAGAATAGCAGCCTGCATTGGTGCGAAAGGTGGATATACACTGTACTAGTGCCGACATTGTGCATGCTCTGTTGCCTGTGTCTATGTGCCTGTGGTTCTGTCAGTGTGATCATGTGATGTATCTGACCCCAGGAATGTGTCAATAAAGTTTCCCCTTCCTGGGACAATGAATTCACGGTGTTCTTATTTCAATTTCCAGGAGTGTAATTCTGACACGGTCACTGAACCTTAGCAGCTATGTTCAAAGTCTCATTTTTTTTTCCATGGCGTTTCGCCCTGCGTCAATAGTACACTGTTCAGATTTGCCATCATTCTGAGTGGTGGTTCTCTTTCTACAGCGTTTTGAAACTGGAACTTTAATTGTGGCCACCCTGTAGATGAGGAAACCTGTTCTGGTTACGATGCTGTGCAGCGAGGGAACAACCGCTCTCGTGTGTGCAGGACCTGGTACCGGTAGACCCGCCGAAAGTGACGGTAGAGTACGTGACAGCGTTCATCGAGTACGTGCACGCGTGCCTGGACGAGGCGGCCTCCGTGGCGGACGCGAGCGGCGGAAACGGCGGCGGTGGCGGCGGTGGCGGCGGCTACCCGCGGAAGTTGCTGCTCACCATGGCGGCGGCGGACGCGCTGGGAGGGTTCCTGCACTCGCGGCTGCTGCCCCGGGCCAGGCGCGCCTTCTACGCAGGCTGCATCGGCTACAGGTCCGTGCCGAGTCGCTACCACAGCTATATACTCTCTTCACAATCACACTACTGGCCATGAAAATTGCTACGCCACGAAGATGATATGCTACAGACGCAAAATTTAACCGACAGGAAGAAGATGCTGTGATATGCAAACGATAAGCTTTTCAGAGCATTCACACAAGGTTGGCGCCGGTGGCGACACCTACAACGTGCTGACATGAGGAAAGTTTCCAACCGATTTCTCATACACAAACAGCAGTTGACCGGCGATGCCTGGTGAAACGTTGTTGTGATGCCTCGTGTAAGGAGGAGAAATGCGTACCATCACGTTTCCGACTTTGTTAAAGGTCGGATTGTAGCCTATCGTGATTGCGGTTTATCGTATCGCGACATTGCTGCTCGCGTTGGTCGAGATCCAATGACTGTTAGCAGAATATGGAATCGGTGGGTTCAGGAGGGTAATGCGGAACGCCGTGCTGGATCCCAACGGGTTCGTATCACTAGCAGCCGAGATGACCAACATCTTATACGCATGGCTGTAACGGATCGTGCCGCCACGTCTCGATCTCTGAGCCAACAGATGGGGACGTTTGCAAGACAACAACCATCTGCACGAACAGTTCGACGACGTTTGCAGCAACATGGACTATCAGCTCGGAGACCATGGCTGTGGTTACCCTTGACGCTGCATCACAGACAGGAGCGCCTGCGATGGTGTACTCCACGAGGAACCTGGGTGCACGAATGGCAAAATGTCATTTTTTCGGATGAATCCAGGTTCTTTTTACAGCATCATGATGGTCGCATCCGTGTATGGCGACATCGCGGTGAACGCACATTGGAAGCGTGTATTCGTCATCGCCATACTGGCGTATCACCCGGCGTGATGGTAGGGGGTGCCATTGGTTACACGTCTGGGTCACCTCTTGTTCGCACTGACGGCACTTTGAACAGTGGACGTTACATTTCAGATGTGTTACGACCCGTGGTTCTACCCTTCATTCTGTCCCTGCGAAACCCTACATCTCAGCAGGACAACGCATGAACTCATGTTGCAGGTCCTGTAAGGGCCTTTCTGGATACAGAAAATGTTCGACTGCTGCCCTGGCCAGCACATTCTCCAGATCTCTCACCAATTGAAAACGTCTGGTCAATGGTGGCCGAGCAACTGGCTCCTCAGAATACGCCAGCCACTACTCTTGATGAAGTGTGGTATCGTTTTGAATCTGCATGGGCAGCTGTACCTGTACACGCCATTCAAGCCCTGTTTGACTCAATGCCCAGGCGTATCAAGGCCGTTATTACGGCCAGAGGTGGTTATTCAAAAATGGTTCAAATGGCTCTGAGCACTATGCGACTTAACTTCTGAGGTCATCAGTCGCCTAGAACTTAGAACTAATTAAACCTAACTAACCTAAGGACATCACACACATCCATGCCCGAGGCAGGATTCGAACCTGCGACCATAGCGGTCACGCGGTTCCAGACTGAAGCGCCTAGAACTGCACGGCCACATCGGCCGGCAGAGGTGGTTATTCTGGGTACTGATTTCTCAGGATCTATGCACCGAAATTGTGTAAAAATGTAATCACATGTCAGTTCCAGAATAATATATCTGTCCAATGAATACCCGTTTATCATCTGCATTTGTTCTTGGTGTAGCAATTTTAATGGCCAGTAGTGTACATTAAGACTGACAGCTACGAAGGAAGCAGGGGGGGAGGGGGGAGGGGGTGTCGCCAGGAAAGCACATCTCGCGTTCAGCCAGTTTCACGAGAGCTGTAACTGCAGCAAACACCTGCGATGGCCACACCTTCACCTCTACCACTGTAACTACACTGTCTGATAAAAAGTATATAGACACCTAATGGTGGACATCAGTGTGAGGTTGTCCACAGTTCATTTTACTGGAGCGCCAAAGAAACTGGTATAGACATGTGTATTCAAGTACAGAGAAATGCATACAGGCAGAATACGGCGCTACGGTCGGCAACACCTAAATAATACGTGTCTGGTGTAGTTGTTACATCAGTTACAGCTGCTACAATGACAGGTTATCAATATTGAAGTGAGTTTGGACATGGTGTTACAGTCGGCGCACGAGCGATGGACACAGCATCTCCGAGGTAGCGATGAAGTGGGGATTTTCTCATACGACCATTCCACGAATGTATCGTGAATATCAGGAATCCAGTAAAACATCAGATCTCCGACATCGCTGCTGCCGGAAAAAGATCTTGCAAGAACGGGACCAACGACGACTGGAGAGAATCTTTCATCGTGACAGAAATGCAACCCTTCCGCAAATTGACTCAGATTTCATTGCTGGGCCATCAACAAGTGTCAGCATGCGAACCATTCAACGAAATATTATCGATATGGGCTTTCGGAGCCGAAGGCCCACTCGTGTACCCTTGATGACTGCACGACGATGGCCGCGGTGGCCGAGCAGTTCTAGGCGCTTCATTGCGGAACTTCGCTGTTTCTAAAGTCGCAGGTTCGAATCATGCCTCGGGCTTGGATGTGTGTGGTGTTCAAAAGTTAGTTAGGGTTAAGTAGTTCTAAGTGTAGGGGACTGATGACCTCAGATGTTAAGTCCCATAGTCCTTAGATCTATTCGAACTTCCGTCCACCCCCGTTAGCCGAGTGGTCAGTGCGGCTGAATGGCACGCTAAGGGGCCCGGGTTCGTTTCCCTGTTGGGGCAGGAGCTTTTCTCCGCTCAGGGACTGAGTATTATGTTGTCCTCATCATCATTTCATCCCCATTTCTGACGCTTAAGTCGCCCAATGTGGCGTATGCAATAAGTACTTGCCCCTGGCGGCCGAACTTCCCCGAATGGGGTATTCCCGGCCCACAATGCCGTACGCTCATTTCCATATTCCAATACTTCCCACGTCACAGTCCCTATCCACAGTTAATAGAAGCCACCATTACTATGCTCACCGTGACAGTCAAGAATATGCTCATCCCACCGACATCAGATCGTTACAAACATATTTTTTACCTTCTTGAATTGGCTTTCCGTTGACAGTAAAATTGTAAAATGAAACGCGTCTGCTATCCGTGCCGACTTCTTTCAAAGGCGTACAGGTGCCAGTATTCCGCTAGCTACACAGTGCTTTCTTAAGTAGAATAAGGGGACCACACCCTAACCACAAAGAACCTCCCCATACCGTACCAACTCGTCGCTGTACTTCACTGTCGGCACTACACATGGTGGTATCTAACGTTCTCCCGGTATTCGCCAAACCCAAATCCTTCCACCGGATTGTCACGGGATATATCGTAGTCTATCACTCGTTACCAGTCATAGACTGTCTAGCGACGTCGCTCTTTAGACCACCTCAATTGTCGCCTAGCAGGAACTATAGAAATGTGAGGAGCGTGAGAAGCTGTTGGACAACTGTACACCCTTCCTTTTAACTCCCTACGCACAGTCTTTCTCCTAGCTGGAACTCACGAATGATTCCTTCTGCTGATTTCATGCGACTTGTTACAACTACCGTCTGCAATGCTCGACGGTTCATGTCATTCAGTACACGAGGTCTGCCTGGTTTTGGTTTAGCTCTACTTGTTCCTTCGTGTTTCTGTTCCACAGTCGCAGCACCACCGGTCAGCTTGGGCAACTTTAGAACCGTTAAAATGTCCCTGACTGATTTGTTACTCAGCTGACATCCAATGACTATCTCACGTTCGAAGTCTCTGAGCTTTCATGACCAAGCCATTCTGCTCTGGGCTGGGTTGTTAGGCATCGTCATATTTCCTCTAAACGACCTACGGTTCGACATCTCTGCTGGAATCTTGTTCAAGCATTCTGCTGTTACTGCTTCCCTACTGACACACAGAACTCCTCATCTCCTTTTATACCTGCGGGTTCGACTCTCGTGATATGTATTGGTCAGTTCAGGATTAGATAAGGGTGTCCTGATACTTTTGATCAGATAATGTATACTGTAGCCTCATGCGGCTTTTTGTATGAAGGATTGTTCGATGTGCCCTGGAATCTTGTTTGTTTTCGTTTCTTGCAGTTGCGAGGTTATTATTTTACCTGCTATTATAAGGGAACATATGGCTGTTGGTGAAGCAAACATCATTAATGAACCTCTGGTTAGTAGGGACAAGATTGTTCTTCCACCATTACATATTAAGTTAGGACTAATGAAGCAATTCACCAAAGCTTTAGACAGAAATGGTAATTGCTTCACATACATCTGCAATACGTTCCCTGGACTCAGTAGTGAAAAACTTAAGGCAGGAATATTTGATGGTCCTCAAATTCGCAGGCTCATCAACGATACCAATTTTACAAGTGTCATGACTGTCACTGAAGCATCGGCCTGGAACAGTTTTGTCGCTGTTGTAAAATGTTTTTTGGGCAATCATAAAGCTCCCAATTACGAGGAACTGGTCAAAAACATGCTCACTAACTTTCAAAACTTAGGAACTAACATGAGCATAAAATTGCACTTCCTTCACAGCCACTTGGATCGATTTCCTCGTAATCTAGGTGATTTCAGTGAGGAAAAAGGAGAGCGGTTCCATCAAGATATGAAAGGAATAGAGGAAAGATATAAAGGAAGATGGGACAGGCATATGATGGCAGATTATTGCTGGAATCTGCAACGTGACTGTTCTGAAGAGACCTATAAAAGGAAAGCGTGCAGGAAGCGGTTCGTCATGGACGGAAAATGATATACTTATAGAGAAACTTTTCAATTATGTTTTATACGTGGACAAATGCCTATCAGGTTTTCATAGAAGCTATTTATACAGATTATTTTCTTTTTTCATTGTAATTTGTAGCGCTCGAGTTCAGTATTAGCAATTTTTTCTAATTTTTTGAATAAATCATGCATTATCTCAAAAACTAGAGCCAAACTGCATAAATGGTTGCTATATTCGTCCTCAGCACCACTAACCCATCCTAAAGCCACTCAAATATCCTTGGCAAGAAAATGAGTGTTGACCAGTGTTATTGTTGTTTGTGTTGTGCAGGACGAATAACACTCGTCGGCGGCGTGGTAGGTAATTAGATTTACTTCTGGAGTAGGCCAAGTGGATACTAAAACAAGCACAGAATGTTAGATAACTTTATTATAACTTGAACAAAGTGAAATATTTAACTTTGAAACAACACATTGTCACAGGAATGTCACGTGTATTTGTTACTGTCACTGAACACCAACGTAGCACTTGATACAGTACAAGATAATACCTCTTCTCTCAAAGTACAAATGGCTCTGAGCACTATGGGACTTAACTTCTGAGGTCATCAGTCCCCTAGAACTTAGAACTACTTAAACCTAACTAACCTAAGGACATCACACACATCCATGCCCGAGGCAGGATTCGAACCTGCGACCGTAGCGGTCGTGCGGTTCCAGACTGTAGCGCCTAGAACCTCTCGGTCACAGAGGCCGGCCCCTTTAACTATCGCACCAATCCTGACAGGGTTAAATTGTGATGGGCATTTCTGGGAGGTAACTTCCGAACTATTGTAGAAGTCACGGGGATGAGTGGACCTGTGGGTGTGCAGTGACGTGTCGGCGCTGCACGAGCTGGAGAAGACGCTGCGGCGGCTGCTCCACACGGACGGCAGCCACTGGCGGCCTCCGGACGCGACGTTGGGCGCGGAGGACACGCCGCAGCCCTTGCAGCTGGGCCCAACCACGACCACTTCCGCGCCTGCGCACACTCCTACGCCCGGGTCGTTGCGCCGCCGGCGGCAGCCCTGCGCCTGGCACGCGTGTCCCGGCCTCGTGACCTACCCCAGGACCACTGGCGGCGCCCGCGGCTCCTTCGTCATCCCCATGCCCTTCCTGGACGACAGGTAGGCGTGTTTGCCCATCTCTCACACTCAAACTGGCTACGGTTTTGGTCAGGCGATACGGCCGATTTGTCCTGGTCAGACGCATCGTCAGAGCGTGTGCAGTTGCGCCGGTTTCCATATCTCTTGTCAGGTCCTTATCAAGTGTTCACATCCCCCGACCGCCCGACCATCTGACCCCATCAGAATACACTACTGGCCATTAAAATTGCTACACCACGAAGATAACGTGCTGCAGAAGCGAAATTTAACCGACAGGAAGAAGATGCTGTGATATGCAAATGATTAGCTTTTCAGAGCATTCACACAAGGTTGGCGCCGGTGGCGACACCTACAACGTGCTGACATGAGGAAAGATTCCAACCGATTTCTCATACGCAAACAGCAGTTGATCGGAGTTACCTGGTGAAACGCACGTCCGGCTATCCTGATTTAGGTTTTCCGTGATTTCCCTACATCACGTCAGGCAAATGCCGGGATGGTTCCTTTGAAAGGGCACGGCCGATTTCCTTCCCATCCTTCCCTAATAGGAGCTTGTGCTCCGTTTCTATTGACCTCGTTGTCGACGGGACGTTAAACACTAATTTCCTCCTCCTCCTGGTGAAACATTGTTATGGTGCCTCGTGTAAGGAGGAGAAATGCGTACCATCACGTTTCCTACTTTGATAAAGCTCGGATTGCAGCCTATCGCGATTGCGGTTTATCGTATCGCGACATTGCTGCTCGCGTTGGTCGAGGTCCAATGACTGTTAGCAGAATATGGAATCTGTGGGTTCAGGAGGGTAATACGGAACGCCATGCTGGATCCCAACGGCCTCGTCTCACTAGCAGTCGAGATGACAGGCATCTTATCCGCATGGCTGTAGCGGATCGTGCAGCCACGTCTTGATCCCTGAGTCAACAGATGGGGACGTTTGCAAGACAAAATCCATCTGCACGAACAGTTCGACGACGTTTGCAGCAGCATGGACTACCAGCTCGGAGACCATGGCTGCGGTTACCCTTGACGCTACATCACAGACAGGAGCGCCTGCAATGGTGTACTCAACGACGATACTGACAAGGGAACCTCCCTATCGCACCCCCCTCAGATTTAGTTATAAGTTGGCACAGTGGATAGGCCTTGGAACACTGAACACAGATCAGTCGAGAAAACAAGAAGAAGTTGAATGGAACTATGAAAAAATAAGGAAAATATACAAACTGACAAGTCCATCTGCAAGATAAGCAATATCAAGGGTAGTGTGAGCTCAGGGTCGCCGTGGTCCCGTGTTTAGCGTGCGCAGGTGCGGGACAAAAGGTTCTTGGTTCAAGTCTTCCCTCTAGTGAAAATTTTACTTTCTTTATTTTCGCAAAGTTATGATCTGTCCGTTCGTTCATTGACGTCTCTGTTCACTATAATAAGTTTAGTGTCTGTGTTTCGCGACCGCACCGCAAAACCGTGCGATTAGTAGACGAAAGGACGTGCCTCTCCAATGGGAACCGAAAACATTTGATTGCATGGTCATAGGTCAACCGATTCCTCCACAGGAAAACACGTCTGATATATTCTATACGACACTGGTGACGGCATGTGCGTCACATGACAGGAATATGTTGTCGACCCACCTAACTTGTACACTTGGCGAATGGGTAAAAAGATTCTTCTACCTTGCCCTATTTAGGTTTTCTTGTGGATGTGATAATCACTCCCAAAAAAGTGATGAAAACATAAGAGTTTGTCACATAAACTGCAACAAATGAATGCAACAGTTTCACAGTCGCTCAGTTTTCCCTGTGCTCTGTCAAAACATATGTTTTTAATGTTTTCAAATTTTTCCGTGTGTAGACCGTCAAATCCTGCATATGTCCAAGCAAATCTGAACATGTCCTGGAATTTTGGAGAGCGAAGTTGATTTTGTGTGAGTACCTGAACTTTGAAAATTGTCTGAAAATAAAAAGTTAAAATTTTTACTCTAGAGAAGACTTGAACCAAGGACTTTTCGTTCCACAGTTGCTCACGCTAACCACGGGACCACGGCCCTCTTGAGCTCACATGATCCTTTATACTGCCTATCTTCGACATGGACTACTCAGTTTGTATATTATGCTTATTTTTTTCCTAGTTTCACACAACTTCTTCCTGTTTTCTCAAGTGATATGTGTTCAGTTTTTCAAGGCCTATCCACTGTGCCAACTTATAACTAAATCTGAGGGGGGTGCGATGGGGAGGTTCCCTTGTGAGTGCACGAATGGCAAAACGTCATTTTTTCGGATGAATCCAGGTTCTGTTCACAGCATCATGATGGTCGCATCCGTGTTTGGCGACATCGCGGTGAATGCACATTGGAAGCGTGTATTCGTCATCGCCATACTGGTGTATCACCCGGCGTGATGGTATGGGGTGTCATTTGTTACACGTCTCGGTCACCTCTTGTTCTCATTGACGGCACTTTGAACAGTGGACGTTACATTTTAGATGTGTTACGACCCGTGGCTCTACCCTTAATTCGATCCCTGCAAAACCCTACATTTCAGCAGGATAATGCACGACCGCATGTTGCAGGTCATGTACGGGCCTTTCTGGATACAGAAAATGTTCGACTGCTGCCCTGGCCAGCACATTCTCCAGATCTCTCACCAACTGAAAACGTCTGGTCAATGATGGCCGAGCAATGGCTCGTCACAATACGCTAGTCACTACTTTTGATGAACTATGGTATCGTGTTGGAGCTGCATGGGCATCTGTACCTGTACACGCAATCCAAGCTCTGTTTGACTCAATGCCCAGGCGTATCAAGGCAGTTATTACGACCAGAGGTGGTTGTTCTGGGTACTGATTTCTCAGGATCTATGCACCCAAATTGCGTGAAAATGTAATCACATGTCAGTTCTAGTATAATATATTCGTCCAATGAATACCCGTTGATGATCTGCAGTTCTTCTTGGTGTAGCAATTTTAATGGCCAGTAGTGTATCTGTAGCGCTGTCTAATGATAACGTTTGCCAGTTGTGATTTACAATTGGAGGTAGAGGGGGAAGAAGGAAAGGAAACGGAAGGGACTGATGATATCAGGTACTTTGGGACGAGTGAAAAATGTGTGCAGGACTGGGACGCGAATCCACAACGTTCCACTTACTATGCAGTTGTGTTAACTACTACATTAACCACTGTGCCACCCGGACACTGGTTATCGCAATTGCGCAGACTGTCTTGGTACGCTCCCTGGCCGACCCACACTCCCACCGATCGCCACTTGTCCGCAGTCTCTCTCCATGTCCTCCATGTCCACTAATTTTACAAACCTACTGGATGATGATGATGATGATTTTTGGTTTGTGGGGCGCTCAACTGCGCGGTTATCAGCGCCCGTAGAAATCCGCAACGTTTTCTCAGTCCAGACTCACTACTTTCATGAATGAAGATGAAATGATGAAGACAACACAAACACCCAGTCATCTCGAGGCAGGTGAAATTCCTTGACCCCGTCGGGAATCGAACCCAGGACCCCTTGCTCGGGAAGCGAGAATGCGACCCCGAGACCACGAGCTGCGGGCAAACCTACTGGAGGTCGAACGTCAGTGTGTATCTGCACTGAAGGTTGTGGACTCACTGCCTAGTGAGGCGAATCAGTTATATGACTGCGAGGTGTCTGTTCTTTCGGACATAATCACCACACATTCATATAATTGATTCGCCTCGATGGCAATCTCTAGTGCAGATGCACAATTGAAAGGGTACAGTACCGCCCGACATTGAAAATAGCTACAACATACTTCATTATTTTTGTCAGAACAACACATTTTTTTTTTGTAAAATAACTCAATTTCAATTAATACAGCGAAGCCGGATACCAGTGTGGGAAAGAATGACAATTTATTTATTTAATTGATCACATGTGCACTCCCACAAAGTAAATCCCTACATCAAGTTTGGTGAGATCTGTGAAATTAATGAATGTATGGTCGTCTGCTAACTGCAGATAGTGAATGTGAATATATCATCATCTTTGAGACGATCCTTTGGCCACCTTTGGTGGGACCAAAGAGATGAAATTTACCTGAGCTTTGAGCGCCTGAAATTTGGCTGACCAATACGGTAGCAAGGTGCTCCCGCACTTCAGCAGAGGTGCGAGAGGACCTCGAGAACGGCCATGTTTCAGCACTCTGCCGCTGGATCTTGTGCTGTTAAGACCTGTTTTAGTTGTGCTCCGTAATGACAAAAGAGTGGTGACATGGTATGCATGTGGAATATTAAAGAGTAGTTTAAAATAATAATTTCTCTATTTCAGGAACTTTTGTGGGGAGAATTAAATGTCAGGCAGGTAATATTAATGGGATTGTAGTAATCTTCGGAAGTGACCAACGGTCACAATGAAACTACGTGTAGCAATAAGTTGAAATACTTCCGTGTGCTTAAGTTAAGCTGAATTACTAGCGTGTGTACAATAAGTTGAAATATTTAAGAAATAGCGTGTGTACCATAAGTTGAAATATTTAAGAAATGGCGTGTGCAGGACTTGAAATTAGAGACGAGTACTTCCACGTGGTGAGTACTGTGTGAGTCTCAATCTGTGTATGAGACAAAGGATAAAGAGAAGTACTCGTCCATGGTATCAGTTGAGGACTCGCGTGTGTGATGAATATGTTCTTAATATTACTTTGCGTGATATGATTCCGTGTGACGCTAGATTCAAACTCTGAGAGAGAAGCAAGGTGAGTCGGCCGTCTATCCAGCAACGCCACTTGGCTTGCATTGCACAGGAAAACGTGCATATATCTCCAGAGATCATAGTAGGAAAGTAGAATTACAAAGTGGGGCAGTGTCGTGTGAAACTGGGATAAATACTAATTGAAGTGGGAAAGCTGAAAGTGAGTGTTGTGACTATTTATTGTATTGTATTCCATGTTGTAGTGTGGTGTATGTCTTGTAATTTTGGTATGTGTGGTTTGCATGGGAGAGTAGCAAGGTAGTTTCAAAAGATTAGTTCAAATGGTTCAAATGGCTCTGAGCACTATGGGACTCAACTGCTGTGGTCATAAGTCCCCTAGAACTTAGAACTACTTAAACCTAACTAACCTAAGGACGGCACACAACACCCAGCCATCACGAGGCAGAGAAAATCCCTGACCCCGCCGGGAATCGAACCCGGGAACCCGGGCGTGAAAAGATTTGTGGGTTATGCTTGTTCCTGCTGTACCGCTCGATCTGGAGGAAAGTTTCGTGATGATGATTGTGAGAGTCGAAGTGTGAGATATAATAAAAGATCCACCATCCTATCCAGAAAGTGCACTGTAGCGTTAAATAATTACGAGACCATAAGGTAGAGAATCACCAATGTAAAGCCATGCCCACTGGGCGGAATTTCTCATGTGTTATTGTTGTAGGTTATAGAATTTGTGTGTTTAGGTTATAGAATTTATCGGAATAAATAAGATAGTGAAAAGAAAAAGATTGGTGGCCTTTTCCTTCGAATTGTATGTTGTCATAATGTCCCGAATTATAATGTGTGCGCCATTCATATTCAGTGCGGTGGCCACGTGTTGATAAAAGCCGTTAAATAAAAGAAAAAAGAAAATGTGGTATTGCCAGTGCGTAGTGAACAGTCAGAGTTCTGTAAATTACTGATAGTCAGATGTGCGTTTCCGTTGCGTATTATTCATACAGGAGGTTGATTAGTGACTTAATTGTGAGTACGAGAGTTCATGTTACTCGATAAATAAGAATGAATCCACTCGCTTGGCAGACCACTCATCTTGCAGGCCTGACTGCTTGATGCCACAGTATGAACAAGGCACGTGGGTGCCTCTCACAATGACGTTCGATCTCGAGCGCGGGACGTGGATGGAGACTGCGAACAGAGCCGGCCGTTATGGCCGAGCAGTTCTAGGCGCTTCAGTCTGAAACCACTCGACCGCTACGGTCGCAGGTTCGAATCCTGCCTCGGGCGCGGATGTGTGTGGTGTCCTTAGGTTAGTTAGGTTTAAGTAGTTCTAAGTTCTAGGGGACTGATGACCTCAGATGTTAAGTCCTATAGTGCTCAGAGCCATTTAAACCAATTTTTGAACATTTGAAAAAATTCCGTTAAGCTCTGCAATAAAAAAAAAAAAACTGAGTAAATGGTTCAACGATGAACGTGAATAATCGTCATGGGACGTCCGCCCTGAACAAATAGAACGAACAAAACAAGATTTTTAAAAGAAGTCGGTAGAGCACTTGCCCGCGAAAGGCAAAGGGACCGAGTACACAGTTTTAATCTGCCAGGAAGTTTCATACAAGCGCACACTATGCTGCAGAGTGAAAATTTCATTCTGGAAATACTGGACCTGTATTTGAACGCCAACGGCTCTCCTGCTTCATATTAGGCATAGTAATAGGCTGTTGTATTTGTTGTATTTCCATATTTTTGCTCAACCCCTGTATATCGATATTTCCGTATATCTCTGTTAACGTACAACTTATGCTGCCAGAGGAAGAAACCTGAGTCAAACCTAGCACAACCGAATGCAGACTTCAGGGTGAAGAGTAAAGTAGGCATTAATGTTGTCAACAGCAAGCACCGCGATTGGATGGAACAAGGTTTTTTGCAAACAAGACATACTATCGACATTTCCACTATTGTGCACATACAATATTTTCAGTAAAACAGAGATACAAAGATAAATGGGGATAAGAAATCAAGTGAAATGCAGATAGTCTGTAACGAGCCCCTGGGGACCGGTAATTCCTTATTGAATTTACCGCGAACGGGTGCTACCTTTGGGGCGATCGCAGCTGTGATCACGTTTCTGATATGACTCAATGCTGATTTTTCGAGTCAGATTGAGTTGCCCCGTAGGTTGTGGCACCTCCTCTGAATTTTCATAAAATTTACTTCCTCAATTTGCAGTGGCTTTCTTATTTGCAATTTGCGTTTACGATATTTTTTTACTAATATTACGTACAAAAAATAAAGAACTCCAAATAACATCCAAATCAACATGAACTGGCAGTTCTTGATATTGTATTAGTGTTCGACGTTGAAATGTTTTCTTTTGAGCCGTTGCTCAGCTTATGTGGAGTTAATACAATGTAAATTATAATATTTCTATATTTACGATAAGAAGTGCGTCTTTGTCACTGTGTATCTCCATAGCTAGACATGCTGCAAGGTTCCGCGTATGTTCATTTGTCTACCATCTTAATGTCAAGACTGTGAAAGCTTAACCTTTGAAGAAAGAGACATTAGATCGCAGGTTTACAGTGCAACGGAATATTCCATTCCAGACCAGTATCTTACACAGAACGAGGTCCTCATCCCTGATACTGTCCAAAATTTCGTTAAGCGACTAATGATGAAGAATAAGCGAGGAAACCTCCAGGGGGGTGGGGGGTTCAGCTGAACCGGACATCTTATCTGCTGTCGTGATGACGTGCGCAGTGTTATCGTCCTTAGTTTATTGCCTCTTCCCTGTACACGTCTTTCTATTTTACATTTCCTCCAGACATGACCTGGGCGACCATCCGCATGAATAAAAGCCAAGTCATCAGGTCGGAAATAAACACATGTTGGAGACGTGCCTCTAACTTCGTGAAACCTCCTAAGGGCTATGAAACATTCTTTCGTCCATCTTTTCCATAAGTCGATGGCTAGTTTTTGACGTAATTTAAATCATTTGTTCGCATTATGTGCGATTGTAGGTTCGGGTCTAGGGATGACACTCAGTAGTCCTTTTTCGACCAGAAACTGTGCCGGTGTCAGGGATTTTGCGTTATCTCCTGGATACATAGGCCTCGACTTTACTGCAGCTTCGACAGTGAACAAGGTGGTGTAGAGTTGCAGAATGAGATTTTCACTCTGCAGCAGAGTGTGCGCTGATATGAAACTTCCTGGAAGATTAAAACTGTGTGCCGGACCGAGACTCGAGTTTTAATCTGCCAGGAAGTTTTGTGGTGTAGAGTTGTTCTGCGGTTAATCTTGATCCCCCAACATTTTTCATAAGCATCGCTTAACGGTGTCCACCATTCTCTCCCATCCCTATCAACCATAACGGCCGTGGTGCAATGAAATCGACGAAAATTATCAAGTGTAACAGAAGCGATATCCGGCTTTCACCAAGCAAGTGTTATAGGACCTCTGCTGTTCCTAATCTTCTTAAACGATTTAGAAGACTACCTGAGCAGCTCTATTAGTTAGTTTGCAGATGGTGCTGTTATTTATCGTCTAGTCAAGTCATTAGATGATCAAAACCAATTGCAAAATGATTTAGACAAGATATCTGTATGGTGACAAGAGTGTCAATTGACTCTAAATAGCCGGCCGCTGTGGCCGAGTGGTTCTAGGTGCGTCAGTCCGGAACTGCGCTGCTGCTAAGGTCGCAGGTTCGAATCCTGCCTCGGGCATGGACGTGTGTGATGTTGCATGGGGGCTTATTTAAAATATAATGCAAATAATTTTAATTTTTTGCTTTAGTAGCTGTCTGTTCGATTACGTTATGTATCGTAAACGGTTGGCCCTGACTAGTATTATTACGCTATCTGACTGCATAGAACAACAACAAAGAATGAAATGAAAATTTTCGTTAATTAATTAATTAAGTCCCCAGCAACTATAAAACCTACGAAACCAAAGCACAAGTATAACTGTTCTGTGTGTGGAAGTATGACTCAACGTACGCATCTGGCACGGTTCTTCTTCAACAACACAAGAAATTTTAAATATCATTTATACTGAATTAATTAAAGGAAATAGAAATACCATAATTACTCAAGAAAACCAGAATTACCCTCTAATCCAAGAACACATGCCAGATGCTTTGTTGACTGAACCTGTAATGAAGCATTATTTACGACATTAAATAATGAAAAATAAATCAAGTTTCGTTACCTTTATATATTGACCAAAATCACTCTAATCATTACAATATATCTCCACACCGACTCGCTATTACCACATCTCAACAAGAACTTTTCAGTATCACATCTCAGCAAGCACTCCCTACTAGCCCATCTCAACAAACACTCTCTGCCACGAGCTCTCCCCAAGCACTGCCCACTACGACATCTCAATAATCACTGCCAGTGGAGGCGGCGGAACAATACTCTCTAGCGCGATCTCTGGCGCTGTGGCTCAGTGTAGCCACCTTTCAATGTCCTTAGGTTAGTTAGGTTTAAGTAGTTCTAAGTCTAGAGGACTGATGACCTCAGATGTTAAGTTCCATAGTGCTTAGAGCCATTTGAACCATTTTTTGACTCTGAATAATAAAAAGTGTGAAGTCATCCATATCAGCACTAAAAGAAATATGTTACATTTCAGTTACATGATAAATCACACAAATTTAAAGGCTGTCAATTCGACTAAATACCTAGGAATTAAAATTACGAACAGTTTAACTTGGAACGATCACATAGGTAGTGTTGTGGGGAAGACAAACCAAAGACTGCGTTTTATTGGCAGAACACTTAGAAGATGGCACATGTCTACTAACGAGAATGCCTGCACTCCACGTGTTCGCCCACTTCTCGAGTATTGCTGTACTGTGTGGGATACTTTTTTGAAATATATTGGTTTCAGGGACGTCCCCATACTGCCGTCTCACGTGTGGAATGTCAGTTATGCTGGCACGAACGTAACGACAACACAACACCCAGTCCCCAACCGGAAAAAAATCTTTGATGGGGTCCTTACCGGATACGATTGACGGTGGCCATCGAAAAACTTGAAAGAAGAGCATCTCGATTTCGTTATCGAGAAATAGGAGAGAGATTGTCTCTGAGATGATAAGCAGGTTGTGATGGCAATCACTACAACAAATCCGTTTTTCGTTGCGGCGAGATCATTCACGTAATTTCAGTCACGAACTTTCTCCTCTGAATGTGAAAGTAATTTACTACCGCCAACCTGCATAGGGAGAAATGAGCTTCGATTTTGTGTAAATAAACATGCGTTAATTTTAAAGTTGGCTGAGTATTATTTCATTAAAAACCGTCCGTCTCCCGTGTGTCACCCTGTATATGCGAATGCACCTTCGGTTGTGTTCGATTCGTTGCCCTCTGGCGTAAACGAGGCTTCAGATTGGCGAATGCACTCGGTGGTCAGAAGGTTCTGAGCAAACGTATCGAGTGATCGACACTGCAGCAACTTTGTAGTCGTAACATGTAAGCTTTCACGGCCGGCGTCTTCATTAATTAAAACTTCCGAGCTGAACGGCCGTGGTCCATATATAAAACTTTTTCTCCTTCCTGACGCTTCGTTGCCTACTGCTGGCAGCATCTTCCGAGGTAGGTCGGCGACTGGCTGCTAGGCGCTGCAGGTCCCGCTTATATAGAGCGCTTAGATGGGGCCACCACTCATCACGTGCTTGCGACTTTATAACTATCTCTGGCTAGTGCCATCTCTCTCGATTACAGGTAATCGATTGTCACTTCGATGGTACAAAATCGACCGCCATATCTTGTCTAGTTTTAATCCTTCTTCTTTTTCATTAAAATTATTTTCGTGCTTGTAGATCTCTATAGCTTCTCTATACATGCGGGTGTAATAATGTGAGGTCCTTGCTATCACGTTTGTCTCACTAAATTTTATTTCGTGTTCCGCTACAGCTGATTTGTCAATTTGTCCCAACCTACAGTTCCTTTTGTGTTCCGTTAGGCGGGTATTAACACTCCTTTTAGTTGTTCCAATATAAACCATACCACAGCTTCACGGAATTTTATACACACCTGGGATAGCTAAGGGGTGTCGTGCGTCTTTCATCGATCTTAAACTTTCACTAATTTTCTTGGTAGGTCGAAAGATTGTCTCCACTTGAAACTTGGCCAAACCTTTCCCAATACGGTCCGTGATGTTATTAATAAATGGAAGAAAAACTTTTCCAGCTGACGGTAGTTATTGTCGTCTATTTTCGGACACTTTTCTTCTAGGGTGGAGTTCTCGATCTATCCACATCTACATCTACATACACACTCCGCAATCCACCATACGGTGCGTGGTGGAGGGTACCTCGTACCACAACTAGCATCTTCTCTCCCTGTTCCACTCCCAAACAGAACGAGAGAGAAATGACTGCCTATATGCCTCTGTACGAGCCCTAATCTCTCTTATCTTATCTTTGTGGTCTTTCCGCGAAATATAAGTTAGCGGCAGTAAAATTGTACTGCAATCAGTCTCAAATGCTGTTTCTCTAAATTTTCTCAGTAGCGATTCACGAAAAGAACGCCTCCTTTCCTCCAGAGACTCCCACCCGAGTTCCTGAAGCATTTGCGTAACACTCGTGTGATGATCAAACCTACCAGTAACAAATCTAGCAGCCTGCCTCTTAATTGCTTCTATGTCTTCCCTGAATCCGACCTGATAGGCATCCCAAACGCTCGAGCGGTACTCAAGAATAGGTCGTATTAGTGTTTTATAAGCGGTCTCCTTTACAGATGAACCACATCTTCCCAAAATTCTACCGATGAACCGAAGACGACTATCCGCCCTCCCCACAACTGCCATTACATGCTTGTCCCACTTCATATCGCCCTGCAATGTTACGCCCAAATATTTAATCGACGTGACTGTGTCAAGCGCAACACTACTAATGGAGTATTCAAACATTTCGGGATTCTTTTTCCTATTCATCTGCATTAATTTACATTTATCTACATTTAGAGTTAACTGCCATTCTTTACACCAATCACAAATCCTGTCCAAGTCATCTTGTATCCTCCTACAGTCACTCAACGACGACACCTTCCCGTACACCACAGCATCATCAGCAAACAGCCGCACATTGCTATCCACCCTATCCAAAAGATCATTTATGTAGATAGAAAACAACAGCGGACCTACCACACTTCCCTCACCTCCGATGAACACGATCTCGTTGTCAGTGTACCCATTTCTCTTGAAAGTCGTTCGCAAATGGCTTAATTCATCTTGCAAATAAATTTGCTCACAGATGTAATTAGCCCTATCCACTAAAGTTTTTATGACTCCTCTCTTCTGCCTAGGATGATGATTCGAGTCCTTATGTTGGTAACGATCGGTGTGTGTGTCTTTCCTATATACCTTGTGCCCTAAAGCCCCATCTGCCCGTTTGCGATCTCATCCTAGTCTGCGTTTTCAGATACGAACCGGCGTCTATCGCGCTGCCGCTGCGGCCTGTGTCGCTGTACAAGCTGGAGGCGCCCTACTCGACGGCGGTGATCGCCAAGTACTACGTGGCGGCCATCAAGTGCCTGCAGTCCAACAAGGCGCCCGAGGAGGAGGTGAAGGCCTTCAACGAGCACGTGTACGCGCGGCTGGTGAACGAGGTGGTGCCACACCTGTCGGACGAGAAGCTGTACGCGGCGTTCGGCGCCGTGATGCGCGTGCTCGAGACGCTGGTGGAGGCGGGCGTGGGCGAGAAGCGGGACGGCGCCTACGTGCTGCCGGCGCACCTGTCCGTGCTGTCGCGGCCCGGGGCGTTCGACATCGACTACTACCGGCCGCAGGTCGAGGAGGCCGCCGTGGACGAGAACGCCAGCGGGGTGGTGGTCGGGCAGTTCGACGTGATGCGCGGCGCGCCCGCCGCCGTGCCGCCGCCGCCGCTGGCGCAGGACGTGGTGCTGCTGTCTGTGGCGACGGCCAGCCTGCTGTGGCTGCTGGCCACGCTCTGCCTGCTGTGCTGCTGGTGCTGCAGTAGCTGCTGCCGCCGCCACGCCGACCCGCGCGCCGGCTTCTTCTACAACGTCTTCGTCAGCATCTACTACACGCTCAAGAACACGCTCAGCCCCACGCCCTCGGCAGAGATCAGGCCGGAGCCCAGTCACCAGCAGGTGAAGCGCCATTCCTACGACCTACTGCACAGTTTCCTTCTCACTATTCCCATCTTCCTTTGCCCTCTCCTCATCACTGTTGTAATCCGCTCGATAGTCCTTCACCTCTCTCGTAGCTGTCTCTTTTCTTTCCACTGCGTTCAACAGTCTCCATAGATATACAAGTAATAAGCCATCATATGACGTAATTTTCACTATATTTTCCTTCTTCTGTAATCTGCAGAGACCATTAATAAAAAAAGAAACAGCTGCCCAGAGTCAGAGTAATGATGTCAAACTAGTGTACCAAAGAACTTTAAGATTGCACAGTCTCTTCACTTCCTAGCTTAGGTTGCAGTAAGTTGTGGTTGAGAAGGCCGTTGGTTGGTACTAGCATGAGCGGGGTAGAGGGATATGCTCTTCCGAGCAGGTTGCCGTGCATGTAAAATTAATTCACGCGCAACGAAGGTTGTTATACTTTTGTTACGCCTTGAACGAGCAGTTCGGACTTCTTTGCCTATTTGCAGCAGATGATCCTATAATTGTGCTGATAGTACATACCTCTCTCGTAGCTGTGTCTTTTCTTTCCACTGCGTTCAACAGTCTCCATAGATATACAAGTAATAAGCCATCATATGACGTAATTTTCACTATATTTTCCTTCCTCTGTAATCTGCAGAGACCATTAATAATTAAAGAAACAGCTGCCCAGTGTCAGAGTAATGATGTCAAACTAGTGTACCAAAGAACTTTAAGATTGTACAGTCTCTTCACTTCCTAGCTTAGGTTGCAGTAAGTTGCGGTTGAGGAGGGTATTGGTTGGTACTAGCGTGAGCGGGGTAGAGGGATATGCTCTTTCGAGCAGGTTGCCGTGCATATAAAATTAATTCACGCGCAACGAAGATTATTATACTTTTGTTACGCCTTTAACGAGCAGTTCGGACTTCTTTGCCTATTTGCAGCAGATGATCCTATAATTGTGCTGATAGTAGATACCTCTCTCGTAGCTGTGTCTTTTCTTTCCACTGCGTTCAACAGTCTCCGTAGATATACAAGTAATAAGCCATCATATGACGTAATTTTCACTATATTTTCCTTCCTCTGTAATCTGCAGAGACCATTAATAAAAAAAGAAACAGCTGCCCAGTGTCAGAGTAATGATGTCGTGAAACTAGTGTACCAAAGAACTTTTAGATTGCAGAGTCTCTTCACTTCCTATCTTAGGTTGCAGTAAGTTGTGGTTGAGGAGGACGTTGGTTGGTACTAGCATGAGCGGGGGAGAGGGATATGCTCTTTCGAGCAGATTCCCGTGCATGTAAAATTAATTAACACGCAACGAAGAGTGTTGTACTTTTGTTACTCCTCGAACGAGCAGTTCGGACTTCTTTGACTACTTGCAGCAGATGTTTGCGTCCCATAATTGCGCTGATAGTAGATTTCCTATTTACTGCGTCTAAAATGGTCAAAGTGTCAACTTACTGTCGCCCACTCAGTAAATACAGCAGGTGCAACAGTGCTTGACTGTTATGCCGCACAGCTTTCTTCTCATTCTTCCGATTTTCGTTCGCCTTCTCCTTATTAATGCTGTAATCCTTTCAGTAGATCTTCACTTCTCCCGCAACTGCCTCTTTCCTGTCGAGTGCCTTGAATATTTCTATAAAGATGTACGCGAAACAAGTCTTTTGTGTGACTTGAGACCTCTAGGATGTTATCTCCCACTCATCTAAAAAAAAAAGTCGGATTCCATTCCCAGTGTACTACGAAACCCTGCAGTGTATATTTTGTCAGTTCTTTTAAAATACCATTTGCATTATCCACTACAAGGGGACAAGAATTAAGAAAGAGCAAAAGAAGAATTTATGAACAAATCACTTTTGTTTTGCCAACTTATAAGTGGCTTATTTGCAGTCTGTTTCTCTATTACATTTATTTTGAGCATACGTATTTCCCAAGTAACTGACTACACTGTGCGAAGCTATACCATAAATAGTTTGTAACACTGCGATGAATCGCCTAAACCTAATCAGTGTCTCAGTTCATCGGCTTCATATTACATCGACAGTAGGTGAAGCGCTAGTCATGTTTGCCCTTGCGGAACTGCCTCCATATGACTTTCACAATCGTTTCCCTCTTCTTATCACTCTTGTCATTTGTTGCAACGCTATTTCTCACTCTTGTAAGCTCCCAACCAAATCTTTCCACTGATTTGATGTAAAATTTTAAGTATGTTATCTTCTCTTCACCATAAGACATACCTTTAAATTATACTGATTGGAGTGTCAGGCATCGTTCAACTACTCCAGAAATAATTCATAGTAATACAACATATCACCTAAACTCAGCCAGTCCCTTAGCCCGTTGCCTTCATAAGAACATAAAATCAATCAACAACATGTAAAGTACGGATATTATGTTCTATTGTACACCTTCTTTCTTGCTATCCCTATTTTCATTTGCCCTCTTGTTAATACTGTTCCAATCTGTTCCACAGCTCTTTACTGCTTTCGTAACTGTTCCATTTCTTTAATAGCCTTCACAAATTTCCTAAAATAGCTTGATAAACAACACTTGATGAAACATCACTCGTTCGTGCTGAAATGTTGATGTTAATTCATCTGTGAATTTCACAGTTACTATAATCACTGTCAGATTCTTGATGCTGTAAAATTTGTGTAAGAAATAAATCGTTATATTGAACAGTTTCGTAGATTCTCGCTTATTTTTCGAAGAAAGGAAAAAAAAACACGCGAAAAATTTTTACGCACTACTCGTTTCTGATTGCGTCTTCTTGTTCCCAGTGCCACATTTTTTCACTATGTTTAATCTGATTATAGATTGCGGAGAGGTTTATTGACTGCTTTGCTGGATTCACATAACTTATTTGTCATATCGTTGGCAATACAACGCGGATATTTACGTCAGTGATCTATTATGACTATATATTTTAGTACCCAGACGTACATCTACCCGAAATCGATGCCGTAAACACGTCTAAATAGTGTTCTTTCACTCTGCATCTTTTAAAAACAGTTACTTAAAACGAGTATCTGTGTGAATTTAATTTATACCTATGTTGAAATGTCAGTTAGTGAGAGGCGATAGACTGGGTCTCATCTCACTATCACACTGATGTGTAGATCATTGAACTGTTATCGACTTATTGTTCACTTTGTAATATATACATATGTATTGCTGCGTTCCCAATTTCGTTTTACATCTTTATTCCAGTCCTGACATTTTTAAGCTACCTTTGTCATCTTAAATGACTTCTTTGACCTGTGAAAGAAACTTTTGAATACTGTTGCGAATCTTCTACTGATGTAATTTCCTCATTATGTCCTCCAAAAACTTTAATGGATCCATTATTTTACGACTACACACATATGACCTGTTTCCTTGAATGGGTATGCGTGACAAGTTCAAAATGACACACAGAGCAAGAAAATTTATTCTCAGGAGCAAAAGACACGGATAATGAAACAGAATTATCAGTGGAAAGTGGATCATTGGGTGAAAGACCAAATTCCTCATCTGCCGAGACGGAACCAGCAGGTGAACCGCGGCTCAGACGTTCTTCTTTTCTTTCACTTAAAGCTTTTTCACTGATCACTATGGCATCTCGTTTTATCATTCCACAATTATTCTTCCTTTAGCATGTCAATATTCGTCTCGTTTTGCGTTGATATAGTTTTTTAGAATACAGAGCAAATAAATTCTAATTTATAATCCAAAACTATGCAACATCAGCTTCACTTTCTATTTTCCCGCATGCCATAAGCACTTAGGTGTGGATGGAGTATTAAAAACGATGCAATTATACTGTATTTAGATATGATGCCCTTAAATAATTTTACATGTCTGGATCAAGGTGAAGATGTACACTACTGGCCATTAAAATTGCTACACCAAGAAGAAATGCAGATGATAAACGGACATTCATTGGACAGATATATTAAACTAGAACTGACATGTGATTACATTTTCACGCAATTTGGATGCACAGATCTTGAGAAATCAGTACCCAGAACAACCACCTCTGGCCGTAATAACGGCCCTGATACGCCTGGGCATTGAGTCGAACAGAGCTTGGATGGTGTGTACAGGTACAGCTGCCCATGCAGCTTCAACACGATACCACAGTTAGTCAAGAGTAGTGACTGGCGTATTGTTACGAGCCAGTTGCTCGGCCACCATTGACCAGACGCTTTCAGTTGGTGAGAGATCTGGAGAATGTGCTGGCCAGGGCAGCAGTCGAACATTTTCTGTATCCAGAAAGGCCCGTACAGGACCTGCAACATGCGGTCGTGCATTATCCTCCTGAAATGTAGGGTTTTGCAGGGATCGAATGAAGGGTAGAGCCACGGGTCGTAACACATTTGAAATGTAACGTCCACTGTTCAAAGTGCCGTCAGTGCGAGCAAGAGGTGACCGAGGCGTGTAACCAATGGCACCCCATACCATCACGCCAGGTGATACGCCAGTATGGCGATGACGAACATACGCTTCCAGTGTGTGTCCACCGCGATGTCGCCAAACACGGATGCGACCATCATGATGCTGTAAACAGAACCTGGATTCATCCGAAAAAAAAATGACGTTTTGCCATTTGTGCACCCAGGTTCGTCGTTGTGTACACCATCGCAGGCGCTCCTATCTGTGATGCAGTGTCAAGGGTAACCGCAGCCATGGTCTCCGAGCTGATAGTCCATGCTGCTCCAAACGTCGTCGAACTGTTCGTGCAGATGGTTGTTGTCTTGCGAACGTCCCCATCTGTTGACTCATGGATCGAGACGTGGCTCCACGATCCGTTACAGCCATGCGGATAATATGCCTGTCATTTCGACTGCTAGTGATACGAGGACGTTGGGATCCAGCACGGCGTTCCGTATTACCCTCCTGAACCCACCGATTCCATATTCTGCTAACAGTCATTGGATCTCGACCAACGGAGCAGCAATGTCGCAATACGATAAACCGCAATCGCTATAGGCTACAATCCGACCCTTAACAAAGTCGGAAACGTGATGGTACGCATTTCTCCTCCTTTCACGAGGCATCACAACAACGTTTCACCAGGCAACGCCGGTCAACTGCTGTTTGTGTATGAGAAATTGGTTGGAAACTTTCCTCATGTCAGCACGTTGTAGGTGTCGCCACCGGCGCCAACCTTGTGTGAATGCTCTGAAAAGCTAATCATTTGCATATCACAGCATCTTCGTCCTCTCGGTTAAATTTCGCGTCTGTAGCACGTCATCTCCGCGGTGTAGCAATTTTAATGGCCAGTAGTGTATAAAAGAAAGGTTGCAGTAGGTTGTTCTCAAATACTGAGTCTACACTTCTCTCAGAATACGTATTCATTAGGTGTTAAAAATCTGTTACTAATAGGCCGCAGTGTGTTCAGATGAGAATTCATTACAGCAAACATAGCGAGAACAAATGGAAACATGACTTAAGAAATATTGAATCATAATTTTTAATAGAAACAACATCCCTTTATTTTTAATTGTCACTCGCATGCCAACTCACATAGCCGAGTTGTCAGCGTGGCTAACTGCAACTTGGGAGACCAGGATTCGATTTCTAGTACTGCCAGCGATTTTTCCTTCGTGAGAGTTCTGGATCGGGGTGTACTCAGCCTCGTGATGTCACTTGATGAACTATTTAACCGCGTAATAGCGGTTCCAGGTCACGGAAACTGACAGCGGCCGGGAGTACGGTGTGCTGATCCGCAAGCCTCCATACCTCGTCCAAATGACGTCATCTGCAGAGGTGACACGGCGGACGGCGGTTCCGATTTGCCCGTCTGTGGCCAGAGCGGCAAGGCTTATTATTATTACTATTGTCCAAATCAAAATGCAAGAATTCACAGTTAACTAAATTTCGGTACAAAAATGTGAAATCTCAAACAATATAATATACTTTTTCATTTCTAGAGATAGAATAGTATTATTGATCTATATAATTTTTAATTTACCAAGAAGCAATATAAATTATATTTTAGTACAATTAGTAACTAAAACGAGAAAAAGATTCAATATTTGTAAATTAAAATTTATGTTTGTTAAAAAATACAGAATTTAAATAAAAGTAAAAAAAAATTACTAGCAGGGTTCGAACCAGCAACTTAACGATTCTAAGCCGTTTGTGCTACGCATTTTTTTCGTCTTTCTTTCTCGGTTTCTTCGTTGTTTTCCTTCA
The DNA here is from genome assembly GCF_023898315.1 of Schistocerca nitens. Lineage (NCBI taxonomy): Eukaryota > Metazoa > Arthropoda > Insecta > Orthoptera > Acrididae > Schistocerca > Schistocerca nitens. The sequence goes on along the minus strand of NC_064615.1, from coordinate 977,804,729 downwards.
GCAGTTCTGTGCAGGAGTCGTTTGACATTTCTCAAATTCCACTGACGAATACTTCTTTTTTTTTTAATTACAGATTGTGACCAATCGCCTGACCGAAGACGCTAAGTTAGCGTGCTGGCTCACTTAGCTACCGATGAATACTTTCATAAGCTAGAAATGTTTTGTAATTAATACTCTCGGTAGTCTTCTAATCTTCAAAGATGACGTTTTGTGTTAGTTTCGCGCTGTACTGCTTTAAGTATTTTATGTCCGCGCACTGACTTTCAACATATATAAGTCTGAAGAAAACCGAAGATGGCCAGGCCAGTATGTGAAGTCCCTTGTGAAACACACTGTCTGCATTGGAGCTGTCTCCTCCTGTTCTTACTGGATGTTCAGAAACATATTTTCTGTTTGATAACGACGATGGTTTTGCTCCCTGTCATGGTTCTGCGGCCCGCAGGTTGCCGATCACTGTTCTGAGCATTGGACGAAATACACTGACTTTGGCATGGTGCTATGCACATATACAGACGGCGGTAATATCGCGTACACAACATTTAAAAGGGCAGTGCATTGGCGGATCTGTCATTTGTACTCAGGTGATTCATGTGAAAAGGTTTCCGACGAGAATCAACAGAGTTTGAACGCGGAATGGTAGCTGGAGCTAGATATCCCATTTCGGAAATCGTTAGGGAATTCAATATTCCGAAATCCACAGTGTCGAGAGTGTGCCGATAATTTCAATTTTCAGGCATTACCATTCACAACGGACAACACAACAGCCGATGGCCTTCACTTAACGACCGAGAGCAGCGGTGTTTGCGTTGAGTTGTCAGTGCTAATAGACAAGAAACACTGCATGAAAAAATCGCAGAAAACAATTTCGGACGTACGATGAATGTATCCGTTAGGAAAGTGAGACGAAACCGAGCGTTAATCGGCTGTGGCAGCAGACGACCGATGCGAGTGCCTTTGCTAACAGGACGACATTTCTGCAGCGCCTCTCCTGGCTTTGTGACCATGTCGGTTGGACCCTAGACGACTGGGAACACTTGACCTGGTCAGATGAGTCCTGTTTTCAGTTGGTAAGAGCTGATGGTAGGGTTCGAGTGTGGCAGAGACCCCACGAACCCATGGACCCAAGTTATCAACCGCTCAATGTGCAAGCTGGTGGGCTGTTTTACATGGAACGGACTGGGTCGTATGGTCAAACTGAACCGATCACTTAGTGGAGATGATTATGTTCGGCTAATTGGAAACCATTTGTAACCATTCATGGATGTCATGTTCCCAAACATCGATGGAATTTTTATGAATGACAATGCGCTGTGTCACTGGGCCACAGTTGCTCGTAGTTGATTTGAAGAACATTCTGGACATTTCGAGCGAATGGTTTGGCCACCCAGATCGCCCAACATGAATCCCATCCAACATTTATGGGACATAATCGAAAGGTGAGTTCGTGCACAAAATCCTGCACCGATATCACTTTGGAAATTATGGGTTTCTATAGAGGCGACATGGCTCAATATTTCTGTGTGGGAAGTCCAACGACTTGCTGAGTCCGAGCCACGTGGAGCTGCTCCATCACGCATGTCGAAAAGAGGCGACATTATGAGGTGTCCTTGACTTTTGTCACCCCAGGCCCCGAAAAACGCAGCTTGAGATAGGTAATCCAAGTTACATCATCCATAACAAGTACAGATCATGTAAGTTGAGCTGCCTATTTTAAGGCAAATGGAATATTTTCAAGGCCTGTTTTAGTCTGCCCATCCATCAGAAAATTCTAGAAAGGCGTAGTAACAGGAATTTGTGAGCCGTCTGCAATGGACATGGAAGCTTCCATGTGGAAAGTGAACTTATGTGCACTACTTTCCCAGTCGGGAAAGCTGTGAATTGAAGTATCCTGACATGATAAAACTATGTGCGCTACAGGAAGGAAGGAAAATGAGTTTTTAACGTCCCGTCCACAAGGAGATCATTAGAGACGGAGTACGAAGTCGGATTCTCAAAGGAATCGTTTCCACACTTCCCTTAAGCGACTTAGAGAAATCACGGAAAACATAAATCTGGATGGTCAGACATTTAAACCATCATCCTCTTGAATGTGAGTCGAGTGTGCTGATCTCTGCACCACCTCGCTCTGGTGTGTACACAGTACCCAGAAATTATGTCTTTCTCAGGAACTGCTCTTACCAATTGAGCTAGCAGGTGCGACCCACATCCCGCCCACAAAGTTTTAATTCTGTTGTAATCCCACTGTTCACGGAACTCAATACGACTCGTGTTAGTAGGTGGAAAAGCAAAGTTCTCGTTGATATGATGACTGCCGTTAAAATCCGAGTGCAGATTATCCAGTTTGCGAATTATCCATGCATTGTTTGATGATTTCTGAAAATATCAACAACTACGCCTAAAATATCATGATATAATTAGACCCAATATTTTCATTTGGAGTACACTCAAGTTTCATTGCAGTTTGACTATAACGATGTTTTGACTCTCCAAAAAATGAGAAGAAACAGAAGCAGTTTCTTTTGATTGTAATTTTGTAAATCAGTCGTCAGTTTTCGCCGAGTTGCGGAAATTTAATGCAGCGTGATTTCCCGGTAAACAGCAGTCTTCGGTAAAACCTGCATATTTTGGATTATCCGCGTCTCTGGTTATTCATAGAGTCTCGTCTCTGCAGTAAACTGATGCTTTCTGCATAAATACCGTGTGGTTGTAATTAAAGTGCTGCTATTCACAGAGGTCCAGTGTGGGCTGTAATTATTTTATTCCAGCGAAACTTGATAGATATTTTAATGTGTTAATGGTGAACCGAATGGAAAAAATTAGTTTCATTTATGGCCGACAGGTGCAAATATGGAGCTGTGAATGCAAGGAAGGCGCACAGAAATGTTTCCATATGCAATGGATTAGGAACGGGATGTGGGCAGATAGGGTCAAGCAATTGAGAAAGGCACAGTGTTGATTTTATTATTAACTGCCGCTTACACAATTTGTTCAATATGAGCACCGGGGAGGTCGATCAGATGCTGCATCTGTAAAACGACGTGATCAACAGAGCAAGATTTGCACCTGGTGCTCAAAACTGTAACCTATTTTTTCCATCATAAATAGGTTCTGCATTAACACATTACCGTATCTACAAAGTTTGGCTGTCATAAGATAATTAAAGCCCACGCTGGACCTCCTTGGGCAGCTGAACTTTAATTATAACCACCCAGTACATAGACTGATGAGCCAAAACATTAGAATCACTGCCCACCACAAGATCGAATGCTGCCTGATGGCGATGTGTGCATATGACGCGGTAAGGAAAGTATTTAAGTGAAGCACAGAGGAATGGACAATCGTTGTAGCGTTGAGACAGGTCGCATGGTCGCATGTGGGAAAATACACTGACAAAAGCGACTTTGCCGAAAGGCAGGTCATTATGACCCAGCATTTGGGGACGAGCATCTCGGAGACGAAGTTGGTCGGATGTTTGCATGCTACTGTCATGAGTTTCTATGGAAACAAAGAATGGTGTATCAGTGAGTAGTCGACAAAGTGTCGCCTCAGCACAGAAGCTGGAGGTTGGATGCTTGCCCACTGTGTAAAGCAGGATAGCTGGTAATCAGTGGCAGATATGATGACTGTGTAGAATGCTGTTGCAAGCACAAGTGATTCGAGGCACACCGTTCAGTACACATTGTTCAACATAAGCCACCGCAGCACATGACCCCTACAAGTTCCTGTGTTGACGCAACGACATCGTCGATTACGACTCTGTTGGTCACAGGATCATTGATATTGGTCTGCGGATAAATGTGTTGATCAGTGGAAACGTGTCACATGTTTGGATGAATCGTGTTCTTGTTACACCATGTTGACAGTCGTGTCTGCAGGCATCGTCATCCAGGCAAACTTCAGGTCAAAACGAGCACAGACAATTGGCAGCGCTGTTATTCTGTGGTGTACATTCACAAGAGATTGCACTACTGTCCATTAAAATTGCTACACCAATACGAATTGCAGATGATAAATGGGTATTCATTGGACAAATATATTATACTAGAACTGACGCAATTTGGGTGCATAGATCCTGAGAAATCAGTACCCAGAACAACCATCTCTGGCCGTAATAACGGCCTTGATACGCCTGGGCATTGAGTCATACAGAGCTTGGACAGCGTGTACAGGTGCAGCTGCCCACGCAGCTTCAACACGATACCACAGTTCATCAAGTGTAGTGACTGGCGTATTGTGACGAGCCAGTTGCTCGGTCACCATTGACCAGACGTTTTCAATTATTGAGAGATCTGGAGAATGTGCTGGCCAGGGCAGCAGTCAAACATTTTCTGTATCCAGAAAGGTCCGTACAGGACCTGCAACATGTGGTCGTGCATTATCCTGCTGAAATGTAGGGTTTCGCAGGGATCGAATGAAGGGTAGAGCCACGGGTCGTAACACATTTGAAATGTAACATCCACTGTTCAAAGTGCCGTCAATGCGAACAACAGGTGACCGAGACGTGGCACCCCATACCATCACGCCGGGTGATACGATAAACCGCAATCGCGATAGGCTACAATCCGACCTTTAACAAAGTCGGAAACGTGATGGTAAGCATTTCTGCTCCTTACACGAGGCATCACGGTTCCCGGATCGATTCCCGGCGGGGTCAGGGATTTTCTCTGCCTCGTGATGGCTGGGTGTTGTGTGCTGTCCTTAGGTTAGTTAGGTTTAAGTAGTTCTAAGTTCTAGGGGACTGATGACCATAGATGTTAAGTCCCATAGTGCTCAGAGCCATTTGAACCATTTTTGAACGAGGCATCACAACAACGTTTCACCAGGCAACGCCGGTCAACTGCTGTTTGTGTATGAGAAATCGGTTGGAAACTTTCCTCAAGTCGGCACGTTGTAGGTGTCGCTACCGACGCCGGCCTTATGTGAATGTTCTGAAAAGCTAATCATTTGCATATCACAGCATCTTCTTCCTGTCGGTTAAATTTCGCGTCTGTAGCACGTCATCTTCGTGGTGTAGCAATTTTAATGGCCAGTAGTGTACATGGGGCGTGTGGTGGTAACCGAAGGTAGGGTGGCTACTGCGGACTGTGGGAACTTTATTGCTTACCAGTGCATCCTTTCATGCTTGGTTTCATCCGCAAGGGCGATGGCTTCTTTCAGCAGGATAAATTTCTATTATAAGGGCAGAACCGTGCCATGTGATAGTGAACTCATATTGACATCTTTCCCACCAAATTCACCTTATTTTAACTTGATGGAACACGTCTGGGATGCTGTTGGTGATGCGTCCCACGTGGTAGCACACGTTCAACAAACGACAGTCGCGGATTGTATGCGACTAACATTTATTTTCATTCCACTCCGAAAACACAAGATAGAACTAAATCGTCCTTCTTGACTAACTGTGTCACTCAAGTGAAGACAAAATTTAGCACCAGTTAATTATTGATAAACGATAAACTTATTTGGTCTCCACCCATGTACAAATGCAGAAGGAATCACGATGATAGGAGTCACTGAACTCGTTTACGATTCGTGTGGTAAATCTTGAGTTCATTTACAACTCGCTCTTATCGATGAGAAGTCAAAGTCTGTTCGATTACATAATGAAGGCACAGTTCCACACAAGACTGCCAGCTTCGGAACACTGTTCCCGCAGGAGGCGAAGTTCCTTGGCCGACAGATGCATTGAGGTTTATTCCAGATTTGGAACCACGAGGTGGTGGTCGCTCTGCGTCAGAACTGCTTGAACTGAACTGGCAATGTGCATCCAGGTGCCGTCCTAAGTACATGACCAGCGTAGTAAGACCTGCTTGATGCTTGGATAGCACGTGATTTGCGGATGCGAAACAGTGCTCCCGAGTGTGGCACTGTTATCAGGGTAGCGTCGCGCCCCTCGTGAAGAGGCGAATGCCGCTTGTTTACATGGTACCGGAGTTCAGCTTCAAAACAGACTGGCATATTTCGAACACAATCCAGCTTGTTGCGGTCGATACGTAGTGCTTGCAGTACTGTTGACATGCAGGCCTGCCAAGGTAGTGTCCCCTATAGTGCATTTTTTTTTTTTTTTTTTTTTTTTGGTCATCAGTCTACTGACTGGTTTGATGCGGCCCGCCACAAATTCCTTTCCTGTGCTAACCTCTTCATCTCAGAGTAGCACTTGCAACCTACGTCCTCAATTATTTGCTGCAGTGCATACGCACAGGCAACTTGCCGATCACGTCTGTAACGCGGGTAGCCGTGGTCGCAGGGGAAGGTCTTGGCTACTGCAATTGGGCAACATGGGAACTGCAGGACCTATGCATCTACATCTTGGTCACATACCTCCAAAAACCTACCAAGGACTTGTCCAATCCATGTCATGTAGAACCGCTGCTTCTGCATTCCAAAGGTGGACTGACATATTATTAAGCAGGTGATCACAATGTTTTGGCTCGTCAGTGAACACAGGGTTATTCAGAAGTATCTCGGGTTTCGTGAGACGAACGTGCAAAACGTACAATACAAACAACAAAATGACACACTTCAGTGGATAGTGCATCTCTGAATGTTTCGATTCGTAATACTTCGACACAGGGTTCACCACTAGGGGATAGGTGTGTCAGAACATGTAGACAATTCATACGCTGCTTATTTTATCACATCGAATTAGTTCGCACATCCAAATAACCAACGCAATAAACAGATTTTCGAATTGGGCTGCTTTTCTTGCGCTACGTCACACGCTATGCTCACACTGAGCACTTGGGATGAGGGTTTAAGACATGGAGAGATGCTGCATCCACTGATACGTGTCATTTTTCCGTACGCGCAGCTGTCTTCTGAAGTCCCGGAGGTGCAAAGATATGACCCCATATAACTGTACAAGTCCATTTTGACGTAGATGTCGGTCTGATCATTCTCCTCGAGTATTAAGCCGTCGGTACCCGGACCGTGCTTTCGAACCTCAACATTGAGCGTGCCGAATTAAACGTGCTGCTGAATGCTCAGAACTGATGGAGCTGGTGCAAACAAAACATACGCGCCAATATGGTATACTTGATCGCAGCGCTCTCCAGCGGGAGTTGACAGCTATATCTGGCTTGCAAATCGTACTGTGTACGAAACAGACGGACGTAAAATTCCTATATTACCTCTATTAAGACGCTGATTTCCTCTCTTATCCATAAGCTGTTCATGTTGTTCTGTCTGTAGTACTCATAAACAAAAACTTCAATATCTATCAGCATGCTATAAGGCAAAAAGGAAGAACAGTGTCCATTCGATATCATCGGCGTATTGAAGTTCCTTTGCAAATTGTGTAGTACAAATTTACAGTCGTTCTCCCCGTAAGATAAAAATTATTTCATCATTCACACTTTTTAGTAAAACCCTAAGCTCATTCATACTTGATCACAGTTCCTATTCAGAAGCAGAATCTTTACAAACTGTGAAATACACAAGGGAGTGCAAAATTTCTTACTGGCAGTAGTGCAAACTTTCTTGTAGATAAAGCCAACAGACCAAGTTCACTGTACAGAAAGAGCGCACTTGTATTTACATGACATGGAATATTATAGAATGTTTTTCTCTTAGACTAATAAGAAACTACGAGAACCTGTTAGAAAATGTGGAGGTTAGTAAAAAAAAGTTTGGAAACCAGTGAGAAGCAAACCAGCAACAGATCACCTTTTAGTATACAATTCTTCATCTCTGTTTACCACGCTGCATCAGTCACGAATGATTTTCGACTTTTCTTTCCATCTTATCGCCTCCTGAAAGCTTTAATCGTAGATGTGTTACTGACTGCCACTCAATTATAAGAAAATGTACCGAGAACAATGCGTTTTTGATGGATACTGAATGAGGCATTGCCTTGAAACGGCATACTTTCGTAACATGCAAGTTACAACAATTTTTTAATCACAAATATGACGTTCCCCGTCATCCGTCATTTTATTAGAACAAATCATATGTATTAAAGACTGGTTTTCAAGAGATCGTCAATTTGCTGGTGCTTAGAAACGGCACGTGCTCTAACCGAAAAAAATCGCAGCACCAAGAAGGAGTTGTGTGACATCAACCAAATTTGGTAGGCGCGTTTCTACATCTGTCTATTAAAATTTCACGGCAGCCGCATCAGGGTGGCCCTAGTATCGTCACTATGAGAATGCAAATCAGGTTTACTCAGCATTCTTGATTTAAATACACACTGTAAAGGTCGTGAGCGTTAGTTACCTTTGATACTGGATTTGGTGAGTTGGCGTTATCCACGAATGTTTTTAAGGCAAGAAAGACGCCATTATAAACACCTCACTGAGTTTGAACGAGATCGTGTAAAAGGGCTACGAGAAGTTCGATGCTCCTTTCGCGATACTGCAGTAAGACTTGGCAGGAATGTCGCCACTGCACAGTATTTTTGGTAGCGGTGGTCACAAGAACGTTGTTGTTGTGGTCTTCAGTCCAGAGACTGGTTTAATGCAGCTCTCCATGCTACTCTATCCTGTGCAAGCTTCTTCATCTCCCAGTACCTACTGCAACCTACATCCTTCTGAATCTGTTTAGTGTACTCATCTCTTGGTCTCCCTCTACCATTTTTACCCTCCACGCTGCCCTCCAATGCTAAATTGGTGATCCCTTGATGCCTCAGAATACGCCCTACCAACCGATGCCTTCTTCTAGTCAAGTTGTGCCACAAATTTCTTTTCTCTCCAATTCTGTTCAGTACCTCCTCATTAGTTATGTGATCTACCCACCTAATCTTCAGCATTCTTCTGTAGCACCACATTTCGAAAGCTTCTATTCTCATCTTGTCTAAACTATTTATAGTCCACGTTTCACTTCCATACATGGCTACACTCCATACAAATACTTTCAGAAACGACTTCCTCGGGCTCCGAACGGCCACGTGACATTGCCGAGAAGGGATACCATCGTGTTCGGCGTATGGCTCTGGCGCATCGTACTGCATCTGCAGCAGCAATCTGAGCAGCAGCTGGCACCACAGTGACACAACGAACTATCACAAATCGCTAAAAACCTTCTAAAGCCAAGATCACATAAATATTTCTTTATTTAAAACGACCTGTTTCGACAGACATTTTGCTGTCATCGTCAGGCCTTAAAAATCTTTTTGCTATGACAGTAAAGTATGTCGAAACCACGATCTTGACTCCAGAAAGTTTTTAGCAAGTAAAACAGATCGCTCCTTCTGTCTTCTCAAAATGAAAAAATTCAGTGTTAGAAATTAGTTACTTTAAGGGCAGCTCCGAGCCAGACGTCCTGTGGCGTGCATTCCACTGACCCCAGACCACTGCTATCTGAGACTTCGAAGTCGTCAAGCGAGAGCTCATTGGAGGGTGTGGTGAAAGTATTGTGTTTTCAGATGAAAGCAGGTTGTGCGTCGGTGCCAGAGATAGCCGTCCGTTGGTTAGGAGGTCAGTTGAGGGCCTGCAACCAACCTGGCTGCTCGCTAGATACGCTGGCCCTACCCATGGAGTTATTGTCTGGGGTGCGATTTCGTTTGCAGCAAGAGCACTCTCGTGGTCATCCCATGCACCCTAACCGCAAATTTGTTTGTAAATCTGATGACGCGATCTAATGTGCTGCCGTTCATGGACGGAAATCGACGCGGTGTTTTCTAACAGGTAACGCTCGCCCACACGCCGCTGTTGTAACACAATATCCTGCGCAGAGTGTCGACATGCTGGCTTGGCGTGCGTCATCACCAGATCTGTCTCCAGTCGAGCACATGTGGGACATCATCGGACGACAGGTCGGGTTGAATCCACAAACAGCATTAACCGTCCCTGTATTGACCGACCAAGTCCAACAGGCATAGAATTCCATCCCTCAAGCAGACATCCAGCACCTGTAAAACACGCTCCGTGCACGTTTGCATGTTTCGGCGGGTACACAGGTTACTAATGTATCAGCATTTCACATTTGCACTTACATTAACCTGTGATCTTGCAAGGTTACCCAGACAAATGTAGTCTTGCATTGTCATTTCTCTGCATTAATTATGCAGGGTGGTCCATTGATCGTGACCGGGCCAAATATCTCACGAAATAAGCGTCAAACGAAAAAACTACAAAGAACGAAACTCGTCTAGCTTGAAGGGGAAAACCAGATGGCGCTACGGTTGGCCCGCTAGATGGCGCTGCCATAGGACAAACGGATATCAACTGCGTTTTTTAAAATAGGAACCCCCATTTTTTATTACATATTCGTGTAGTACGTAAAGAAATATGAATGTTTTCGTTGGACCACTGTTTTCGCTTTGTGATAGATGGCGCTGTAATAGTCACAAACATATGGCTCACAGTTTTAGACGAACAGTTGGTAACAGGTAGGTTTTTTAAATTAAAATACAGAACGTAGGTACGTTTGAACATTTTATTTCAGTTGTTCCAATGTGATACATGTACCTTTGTGAACTTATCATTTTTGAGAACGCATGCTGTTACAGCGTGATTACCTGTAAATACTACATTAATGCAATAAATGCTCAAAATGATGTCCGTCAACCTCAATGCATTTGGCAATACGCGTAACGACATTCCTATCAACAGCGAGTAGTTCGCCTTCCGTAATGTTCGCACATGCATTGACAATGCGCTAACGCATGTTGTCAGGTGTTGTCGGTGGATCACGATAGCAAATATCCTTCAACTTTCCCCACAGAAAGAAATCCGGGGACGTCAGATCCGGTGAACGTGCGGGCCATGGTATGGTGCTTCGACGACAAATCCACCTGTCATGAAATATGGTATTCAATACCGCTTCAACCGCACGCGAGCTATGTGCCGGACATCCATCATGTTGGAAGTACAACGCCATTCTGTGATGCAGTGAAAAATCTTTTAGTAACATCGGTAGAACATTACGTAGGAAATCATCATACATTGCATCATTTATATTGCCATCGATAAAATTATCCTTCCTCCCATAATGCCGCGCCATACATTAACACGCCAAGGTCGCTGATGCTCCACTTGTCGCAGCCATCGTGGATTTTCCGTTGCCCAATAGTGCATATTATACCGGTTTACGTTACCGCTGCTGGTGAATGACGCTTCGTCGCTAAATAGAACGCATACAAAAAATCTGTCATCGTCCCGTAATTTCTCTTGTGCCCAGTGGCACAACTGTACACGACGTTCAAAGTCGTCGCCATTCAATTCCTGGTGCATAGAAATATGGTACGGGTGTAATCGATGTTGATGTAGCATTCTGAACACCGCCGTTTTTTAGATTCCCGATTCCCGCGCAATTTGTCTGCTACTGATGTGCGGATTAGCCACGACAGCAGCTAAAACACCTACTTGGGCATCATCATTTGTTGCAGGTCGTGGTTGACGTTTCACATCCGGCTCAACACTTCCTGTTTCCTTAAATAACGTAACTATCCGGCGAACAGTCCGGACACTTGGATGATGTCGCCCACGATACCGAGCAGCATACATAGCACACGCCCGTTGGGCATTTTGATCACAATAGCCATACATCAACACAATATCGACCTTTTCCGCAATTGGTAAACGGTCCATTTTAACACGGGTAATGTATCACGAAGCAAATACCGTCCGCACTGGCGGAATGTTACGTGATACCACATACTTATACGTTTGTGACTATTACAGCGGCATGTATCACAAAGCGAAAAAAGTGGTCTAACTAAAACATTTATATTTCTTTACGTACTACACAAATATGTTATTAAAAATGGAGGTTCCTATTTTAAAAAACGCAGTTGATATCCGTTTGACCTATGGTAGCGCCATCTAGCGGGCCAACCATAGTTCCACCTGGTTTCCCCCTTCAAGCTAGACGAGTTTCGTTCTTTGTCGCTTTTTCGTATGATGCTTATTTCGTGAGATATTTGGTCCGGTCAAGATCAATGGACCACCCTGTATTTTGTTGCTGCGATTTTTTTCCGTCAATGTAACTATATACAAATGGGCTTCAACTGAAAGGCAATATGACGACCCGCGACTTTGTTCAGAAAAAAGAGGGTGTGATGTAAGGTATATGCCGTATTTTCAAACGCACTTCAGATTGTCTAACTTCTGTACACGTTCGGAAGGACTGTACAACTTGCTTTTTCCACACTATGACGTCAGAAACTCGGCACGTTCAACGCTAAACGTTCGAACGTATGGTCCATGTACCGACGGCTGTAGGATAGTCTCGTACAGCGGAACCGTGTGAGGAATGTGTAACACCAGGAGAGAGAGTGTGGGTGTGGCAGGTGCCGCCGCTGGCCACTCTGCCGGACGTTGAGCCCACGACGGTGGCGCGCTTCCGCTCAACCCCGCTGTCGCTGGCGCGTCAGCCGCCCACCAGCGTCACAGTCACGCTGTCGCACGCTCCGCCGCCCACGCGAACGGGCTCCTCGCTGCGCAGCAGCACGGGCCGCGCCGCCATCACCACCACTGCCACCACCACCACCACCAGCACCACCAGCGACGACGACTACAGCGACACCGCAGAGTCCGAGGGGCAGCGCACGCGCTAACGCCTCCGCCGCCCACACCCACCTCGCCACTCTCGCAGAAAATCGGCGAGTACTAGACCGCTGGAGCGACTCCTACTCCCGAAGCGACCTCAAAGTGGTTCGACTGGTAGCGTTAGTTGAATGACATATAACTCACAAGTTATAAACAACGTTAGGAATAGAGAAGTACTTTTGTGCTGGTGTTCATTAGTGAATTATTTAGTGGTATAAACTTCATTTGCGCTATTTTACTGCAATATCGAGGACTGCAGTGAAAGTATTTCTTAAATAGTAATTGCAGTTAATGTGTCGTTTCCAAATAAGTATCGCTAAGGTAAGTTGCATTAAACTTGTTCATCAACAAACTTTCTCTTTGTCTATCATGCATGTACACGTTAAGCGAGTGTAATGTCATCTACCACGAACAAAGGAGGTCTAACGCAGTTCCCATCTGGCGGCAGAGCGTGTAGAACATATGCTATATTTACGTGGAGCTCCCAAAAACGGATTTCGTAAACCACTTCCACAATACCGTTGCTGGGTGGTCATGTAAACACTCCAAAATCGATTCTGGAGATCCGTTTCTAGCTGTAGGTTTTCCACTTCCACAATCGATTTTCGCTCCCGTGTAAGCGCACAACCGTTTTTGAACCGTGCCTGGATTGTCGGGCTACGTCTTGTTTTCAAAATATTCAACTAATATGGACTGGGTGAGTTATTGCGCGGGCAAGGAGAAGCAGAAATATTAGAATGAGCATGAAACTGACTACTTCTTATGTTCAAGTGAAGAGAAATAGCCATTGTGCTGATCAAACCAGAAATTGGAACATCTGTTTTGTTTCCTGTTGAAACGGCATTGTGAACTTAAGGCAAGGCTTCCAGATAATGTCGGAATTCTACGGAAAATATCGATCTTGTCAGTCGAAAATTCCTTGGGGATGATGAAGGAGTCTCTAAATCCAATAATTGCACATTTGAAGATTCCTGCTGAGAAATAACAGAGTATCAGCGGCAGAATTTAACATCTATAAATTGGAAAGAAACTTCAGAAACATTGCGCTTCTTTCGTGAATTGGGAAATCATAAATATGCATCAGATGTTAATCCCTTTCAAGAGTTAGCTGAGGTTGCAGTTTGTTTGCTAGTTCTACCATGGTTTCATACTGAGGTCGAGAGAGTTCGTAGAATGATAAATATCATAAAAACCAAACTATATACTAGAATGGGAATACAGATGTTAAATACTGTTACAACGAGAAGGTCAGGACTACGTCGGATGGGGGAGTGTTGCAAAAATAATCAGTTGCCCCCTCCCCCCAAAGCGATGGCTGAGGTAGGGACACTGGCTGCATATAGCAAGGCCTGTGAGGGATCAAATGACAACAGGCCAAGCACTTCGTAACATACTTCATCACAAATACCAGTGAAACATGGAATTTCTTCACTTCTATTTCCTAAAGACCAAAAAGTCGACACCAATGAGCCAGAAGAAAGCAGTTCTGCATCTAAATCAGGTAACCGTGATACCATTTGTTACCAACACAAAGGTAAATGTACTAGAGGTAGTTAATACCTGACACCAATTTATGTTTTGTTTTAGGGCATACTAAACAATAATAGTTAAATTGTTGCCTTTCTTTCTAGCTTTTTTCAGTTTCTATTTAGCTTATTTTGATCGATGAACTTGCCTAGTTCTTCAACTTCGAGTTGGCAACACTGGTGGCAGCTCTTCTCCTAGTCATTGTATCTCAAGAAAATTGATGCTGCTCCTATATCACTTTTGCCAATCGTGCGACTCACAAACCTGGTCGCTCTTATTTTTCTGACGATTGCAGGATCCTGTTAATCGCGCTCACTATCGTATGTTTAGATTGCCTCTATTGACAACGCTGGTCATTTTCGTTAAAATGTTCAGCACTTTGGTACCCCATTTCAAATTAAACAAGATTTTCGACTGGATATCATACCAACCGTTTCTTGGCTCTGAATACAAGAATCTCTGTCTTTGTTGACGGGTCATTGGAGTTCGTTGGTGTCACTGACGCTAAGAACACCGCGAAAAGTTGCAAGTGCTGCTAAATTATACGTTGTATTGATTAAGAATTGTTGATAATAGTTAATTAGAAGTTCAGTTTTAGTGCAGCAGCAGAAGTGTTAGCATCCATGTATTTACAATAACTAACTGTGGAACAGTGATAATACGACAGCGTACTGAGAAGCAATGCCTACGAACTTTTTTTATGTGAAAACGCTTAAATCTTTTTAAATAAAACATATTTAGTTAACATTGTACGTCTCTGTTCTTCATGTCTACGTATTTGCAGCCGACTGCTGCTAGAAGGGCCGAGTTTTAAAGTGTAACATGGCGGTGTGTAACGTAACTGAGTCTGTGTATGACAAACAGTGTGGTATGATCGTATTACGAATTTGAACAGTTTTTCCACACATGAAGCCTTCTCTCCTTCAGCATGGCAATAACAGACCACATAGGGGCGCTGCGGTATCTCCAACAGCTTTGGGTTTCCTGTCATCGATCATCCTCCATACATTCTCGACATGGCCTCAACCGATTTTCATGTTTCCGAAATTTAAGGCCGCCTTCTAGGACTTGAATATGATACTGATGACGCGGTGCAAGCAGAGATGAGGTTTCGCTCCACCAAGAAAGTCGATCATTCTACAGTGACAGCATCAAAATAGGTCTCCCGCTGGGAGAAATGTGTTCGTCGACAGGGTGACGTGTATTGAGAAAGATGAATGTAGACATGAAGAATAAAGGTGTAAAATGTTAATAAAGTCTGTTGTGTGTATAAATCTTTAAGAGTTTTCATATCGAAAATTGGGGACATTACTTTTCAGCACGCCCTCGTAGTATGACTTGTTGCAAACAATACCGTCAATATTTTCTAAAGCGCTGTTTATGTAGAACAGTTATGAGCCAAGCGCCAATTCAGATGATAAAAATAACAAATTGCATTGCTATATTTTACTAAAAAGTTTGTTCAATTTATAATTGTGTAGGGAGCGTAACGTAATCTGATCAGAATCTCTGCTGACAGTTAAATCGCATTCAAGAAACATATTTAGTAACCTAACATTGCGATGATTCAGTGACGTTTATGTGTCATATACATAAGATTATCGTATATCTCATATTCACCAGGGGCCACCTGTTTTTGTTGACTTACCCGATCCCCCACCCAGTTTTGGAATCTTTTTAGCATACGATGAAAATATATTACTTATTTATCACGGCAGTTTATTTTGAATCCTGCCCCTGGCAACAGCCATTCATTAGCAATTGTTTTGTAGATGTATTTTGTTATGATTTGTTTGCTCTCTAGTGTGTCTTTGCTTAACTCTGCTTAAAGTTTACAACACTACATCTCTCTACTCTTTTTCCTTTCACATTGTGAAGATATAGTAAACAAGAGAATCCTCACAGTAATGTTTTTAATGGACCTACATATTCTAAGAGTGTGAAACAACTATGGTATTATAAGACATACAGTGTATTGTTATAGGAATCACATTGCCGAAAGATAACTAAGTGCAAATTTAAAGTTTATTACAAGACTGGATTGTTGAAAGTGGTATAGTGCTATTTTGATATACCTGCACATAATGCAGCTGATAAATGTTGAGTAGACAGATGAGCAGAATAAGCTTACTGTTGAAAATGTCAAACAGTTGATTGTACTGTACAACGTGAAAAATGTAACGTGCTAAGTGCTGCTACAGAATTATCTCAAAAATATATTTCCTAAAACAGGTTCAAGGAAATGAAAAATATGTGAAATAAATCACATTGTCTGAATTTCCCCAGTTTTTGATCATTAAAATATGGTAACCCTACAAATACATGTATTTCTACCATAAATTACATATAGGTATCATAAGTGAGTCTTTTTGATTTCATAGAACTGCAGCTATTGAACAGTTATTACTGTATGGATTTTATAGCTATAGTAACTGACTGCGCACAGAAAAATCCAGCTTATTACGATCAGGCACTTTTATTAATGCTCGTATAATTACACAAGACACAAGGAAAACAATACAGTAAATCACAACTTTAACATCATCCCCAAGACCACTCCAAAGAACGAGTCCCAAAGACCATTTACTTTGCAGGTGGCAGTTACTGGCGGTTGATGGTCGCCACAGATGTAAAATCTGTCCAGTCCAAAAGAACTATCATGACAGTAGTCAAAGATGGACACTGCCAAGAGTACTGAGAAATAGTTGACAGTGTGAAGCCTGCCGACACTTTTTTCATATTGGATGCTGTGAATCAGTCAGCTTGGATACCCATTTGGCATTGTGATGGTTGTGCTTATCACTCCACAATTATACTGCCCATCGTAAATCTCAAAGCTAGTCTGGCAGCATCACAAGCAGAATTAGAGTAGTTGGAAGCAGCAGTTGGTAGCAGTAAAGTCAGGAAGAGGGTACCAAATAGATGACTGTGGTTGATACTGCCAGATTATACAAGGGCCCACATGTCTCCAACAGGATCATTGTTCTGTAACCTGTGGTGAGAAGAGTATGCAGACAACAAGTCCAGGAACACACTGATAAAGAGAGGGAAGAAAGGGCAATCTAATATTACGGGTAATAGTAGTCAGAGGTTTAAAAAGACCAAAAATGTTCATCTGATTGGGAGTAGTCATGGGAAGGGAATTCCTCAAAAAGTACAGAACTCCCTGAGTAGTAACTCATATTTTAAGCTAAATACAGGGCTCAGTGATGTCAGGTACGATTTAGGCTGCCTCAGGAGTGATTTTAATAAAAAATTATGTAATGATTATTTGGAGTGCCAAAAGGAGTTTGGACCATAACTACAACTGCACAATTGAGGCTCACATCAGGTAAATCACTGGGAATGCTTCTCATAGAAATATGAAAATTATGTTAATCTCTGAGTGATTTTTGAATATGTAAATGCAGAGCTTCAAGAGTCTCTCATCAGAATGGAGCAATCATACAGAAGTGTGACTGTTTTGTCACCCACACACACTGTTGCAAGACACACAATGTGGTCAGCATATGAATGTGTCTGGTAAGAAGTTACTTGCTCAACTAATTTCCAGAAGTACTCAGTGCCTTGTCTACCCATTCCCTGTGATTTCCAAAATTAACATGCTTTTTAAGTTTTTGTTTCCACAGAATAACTATAGCTGCAGTTGCAATAGTCAATGGAGGATAAATAAATGGCAGGATGGCCAATCAAAGGAAGGCAGTCATAATACATTTGGACTTGACGATCAAACTAGAAGCCTGTTCAGTAAGTTAAGAAAGATGAGCTTCTCACATCAATACAGGTCACACTGAAAAATCTGAAGGTATTTCTACAGATGTGCATTACATAACAGATCATCACTCGGAGTCACAGAAACTGCACTTAGATGAATACAGGTTAGTATCATATTACTGTAGGCGTAATATGAACAAACAGGTAGTACCTATATATACAAAAGTGAAATAAAGTCTCAGTTCATAGACCTCAGTAAATACTGAATTTTACAGGTATATTCCAGTAACAGATTTGGAAACATATGAGATGACTTCTTAAAGTAAGTTCCTGGAATACCAATACACATTATTATGTTATGTCAAGGAACTTTTATTGAATGCTGCACTACACATCAAAGTGACACAGATACTGGACACTGCTTTTTATTTTTTAACATAGTCACAAAGTCTCTGTAAATAATAATTAGAATATTCTACCAGTCATTCAGTTCGTCATTGATTGAAATCCACTTCTCAGCCAAGGAGCCATTCAAGAACTACTATGTGTACATCCTCTTCACTGGAAAATTTCTTTCCCCCAGATGTTCCTTCATTTTGTCAAAAAGTTGGAAATCATGTGGTGGAAGGTATGGACTTCCCAATCAGTATCATCTGTGTCTGTGCAGCATTGGTCAATTTGTCGGCATTGTTACATTACAGCTGAATGCAGCATTGTGTTTTTTCCATATAACACCAGAATTTCATTGTGAATTTGTGCATGATTTAGATGTTTTTGCTAACAAAGATTGTACTGTCCTACCTACTTTGAAATATGTTTCCAGTTGCCATTTATTTTCAATTGCACACTATGATGCACCTATTAACCATACCATTGCAGAACTGTGTTTGCAGGAGACTGGGAACATGCACTCTCTTCCGGCAATACACCACTCTTGTTGAGCACTGGTCTTAATGTGGAATGGCATGTGTGACTTGCTTTTTGAAGTCCCTGTGTACAAGATAGCAGTTCCGACAGTTTGTGGGCCCCTAACAGGAAATGGTTTTAAACATTTAAAGAGAATACTTATAAAACTTATTAGAAATAATTGGGAAGCAATTGCATGTGGACATTTCCATATAGATATCATCTTGGAATAGTTCTGATAGGGAACCTTGACTTACTGATGACCAGCACTTGTTTAACTGCCACAGTAATGTTGCCATCAAGAGCAGAAGGACACAGTGCAATAGCAATGGGTAATATATTTCTAAATCCAACTATATTTCAAGAAATAGATGTGAGTCCCATTATAAGTGGTTTATCTGGTTATGATGGTCAAATGGCAGCAGTAAAGTAAATGCATCAATCAGGATTAACTAAAAAAGGAAAAGGAAAATTTCACATAATTGTAAATTTGATTCAGTTACATAGTTCAGTGAGAATTTACAAATAAAAAAAAACTAATTGAGTTCACCAAGGACACACACTACACAATAAATTATTTCCTACAAATATTATTATAGCATTGTGAATCCAGTTTTCATTTACAGCAGGTCAGGGACATTTACAGTGGAAGCTGAAAAAAGGTTAGCTAACATCTTGGATCAAAATATTTTACAGCAGGAAGGGAGAAATTTATTTAATGCAAAGGACTAGTTCTAATCAAGACCTAAAAATGCACCAAAGCAGTATTGCAAAACTCATTAGCATGTCTTCAAAAAGGCAAAAACTGTGTACTTTGCACAGAAAAATCAATATTACAGGAACAAGGCAAGGACAATTAGCAGTATTATTGGGGACAAAACAAATAAACTTCATAACACAAATGATGTTCAGCTCTCAGAAGACAAGTAGTGAGGTGAATGACATGAAGTTCAGATGATTGGCCACAAAATTCAGTGAATTCTTCCTTCAGTAGCTGAAAACATGGGGGCAAAAAAAGTGTATCTTTTAGGTTTACTTACAAGTAGACAGGTATTACGTACCCCATGACAAGACATCTATTTTGTAAAATCATCAGAGAGATCAAAAAACCTTTATTATTACACAGGGAAGGAGTAACTCTTCTGGCTGTGATGATATCTCAGCCAAAGTTCTAAAATTGTATGTTAACCTGATTTATCTCTGTTATTGTTGTGGTCTTCAGTCCAAAGATTGGTTTGATGCAGCTCTCCATGCAATTCTATACTGTGCTAGCCTCTTCAACTTCGAGTAACTACTGCAACCTACATCCTTCTGAATCTGCTTTCCGTAATCACCTCTTGGTCTCCCTCTATGATTTTTACCCGCCATACTTCCCTCCAGTACTAAACTGGAAATCCCTTGATGTCTCAGGATGTGTCCTACCAGCTGATCTCTTCTTTTAGTCAGGTTGTACCACAAATTTCTCTTCTCCCCAATCCTACTCAGTACCTCCTCATTAGTTAGATGATCTGCCCATCTATCCTTTAGTATTCTTTTGTAGCACCACACCTCAAAAGATTCTATTCTCTTTTTGTCTAAATTGTTTATCGTCCATCTTTCATTTCCATATATTGCTACGCTCCATACAAATATTTTCAGAAAGGAGTTACTGACATTTAAATCTATACTCAGTGTTAACAAATTTCTGTTCTTCATAAACATTTTTCTTGCTATTGCCAGTCTACATTTTATATCCTCCCTACTTCAACCATCATCAGTTATTTTGCTTCTTTAATAGCAAAACTCATCTACTGCTTTAAGGGTCTCATTTCCTAATCTAATTCCCTCAGCATCACTAGATTTAATTCAACCACATTTCAGCATCCTCGTGTTTTTTTTTTTTTTTTTTTTTTTTTAATAAACAAAATGTTCCTCTTGTATCCTCCTTTCAAGACACTGTCCATTCCATTCAACTGCTCTTCCAAGTCCTTTGCTGTGCCTGACAGAATTACTATGTCATCAAGAAATGTCAAAGTTTTTATTTCTGCTCCCTGGACTTTAATTCATACTCCAAATTTTTCCTTTGATTCCTTTACTGCTTGCTCAATATACAGATTGAATAACATCGGGGATAGGCCCAACCCTGCCTCACACCCTTCTTGACCACTGCTTCCCTTTTGTGTCCCTCGATTCTTATAACTGCCATCTGGTTTCTGTACAAATTGTAAATAGTCTTTCAGTACCTGTAGTTCGCCCCTACCACCTTTAGAATTTGAAAGAGATTATTCCAGTCAACATTGTCAAAAGCTTTCTTTAAGTCTACAATGCTATAAATGTAGGTTTATCTTTCCTTAACCTATCTTCTATGACAAGTTGTAGGGTCAGTATTTCCTCACCTGTACCTCCAGAATCCAAACTGATCATCCCCGAGGTTGGCTTCTACCAGCTTTTCCAAAAAAATGGTTCAAATGACTCTGAGCACTATGGGACTTAACTGCTGAGGTCATCAGTCCCCTAGAACTTAAAACTACTTGAACCTAACTAACCTAAGGACATCACACACATCCATGTCCGAGGTAGGATTCGAACCTGCGACCGTAGCAGTCACGCAGTTCAGACTGTAGCGCCTAGAACCGCTCGGCCACCTCGGCCGGCTCAGCTTTTCCATTCTTCTGTAAAGGATTCATGTTAGTATTTTGTAACTGTAGGTTATAAAACTGATAGTTCGGTAATTTTCACACCTGTCAGCAAATGCTTTCTTTGGATTTGGAATTACTATAATCTTCTTGAAGTCTGCTGGTATTTTACCTGTCTCATACATCTTGCTCACCAGATGGAAGAGTTTTGTCATGGCTGGCTCCCCCAAGGCTATCAGTGGCTCTAACAGAATGTTGCGTACTCCCGAGGCCTTGTTTCGACTTAAGCCTGTCAGTGCTTTGTCAAGTTCTTCACACAGTATCGTTTCTCCCTTCTCATCTTCATCTACGTCCTCTTCCATTTTCATATTGTTGCCCTGAATTACATCTCCCCTGTACAGACCCTCTATATACTCCTTCCACCATACTGCTTTCCCTTCTTTGTTTAGGAGTGGTTTTCCATCAGTGCTCTTGATATTCATATGGGTGGTTCTCTTTTCTCCAAAGGTCTCTCTAATTTTCCTGAATGGAGCATCATCTTACCACTAGTGAGATATGCTTCTACATCCTTACATTTGTCCTCTAGCCATCCCTACTTAGCCATTTTGCACTTCCTGTTGATCTCACATTTTAGACATTTGTATTCCCTTTCGCCTGCCTCATTTATTGCATTTTTTATATTTTCCCCTTTCATTGATTAAATTCAGAACCTCTTGTGTTACCCAAGGATTTCTACTAGCCCTTGTCTTTTTATATACTTGGTCCTCTGCTGCCTTCACTATTTCATCTCTCATAGCTACCCATTCTTTTTCTACTGTATTCCTTTCCCCTGTTCTTGTCAGTCATTCCCTAATGCTCCCTTTGAAACTCTTTAAAACCTCTGGTTATTTCAGTTTATCCAGGTCCCATCTCCTTAAATTCCTTTATCTCTATAAACAATCAATTAGTCAAGATGTATTATCTGAACGGCTGAAGTATGTAGTAGTAACACCAATTTGTAAAAAGTGTAGACAAACAACTGACCTTTAATTATAGATTCATCTCTCTTCTTCCTGTGTTTCCAAAACTTTTTGTGACATAGCTTACAACAGAATATTGAATCGTCATGCTGATCAAATAACCTTTTCACGAGAGTTCTGTTTGACTTCCATAAAGGCTTCTGTACTGAAAAAGCAACATTTGATCTCATGAACTCAATTCTGGTAGAACTACACAAAAAACTGCCTGATTGGCATTTTCTGTGGTCCTGCCAAGGCCTTTGATTGTTGTAAAAGAAAAGCACAAAGTTATGGATGCTTATAGTATTAATTTATTTCATTAAACAGTTTTCAACTTAAAAGGTCAGCATCAGATTTTAAGGCTATGGGGCCTTTAATTGTGTAGATCAGAAAACGATGCGGCATTAAATAACTTACCTTTGCATTGACAGATTCTTATCTTAATGATAGAAAACAGAGGATTACATAAGCAAATGACATGACAGAAATAAAATTAAATTCTGAGTGGGGGAAACCTTAAATATGGCACTGGTACTGGTACTGTGATTGGCCTGCTCCTGTTATTGTTCTACATAAATTATTTATCCAGGACATTGAAAGACTCTTCAAAAACAGCAATGTGTGTAGATTACACAATTATATTCATGAAGGGTCCAAATAGATCCTTAGCAAGCACATCCAAGAGAGTAATGGTACAGGTTTAAAACTGGTTCACACATCTTACAAAATCTCATGTTAGGCAATTATAAACTATAAAGATGACTTTCAGGTTGACCTACTGTAAGTAGAGATCTATGGGCATACACTGGATTGGGGATCAACGTCAGTTTTCCTGGCATCCAGATGAATAATAAACAGAGGTGGCACAAACATATAGACAAGTTAACCAAAAAGCTCAGTGCAATCTGAGTTCCACCAGAAACATCTCTCATTGATTGACCTGCAGACAAAATGCATATTTCCCGTCAATACTGTCTAATGGCATAACCCTCTGGGGAAATGCATCTATGGTGAAAATAGTGTTTATTCTGCAGAAGCATATAATAAGAATATTCGGTGAAGTTGTAACTGAACATCTTACAAGAGTCTCTGCTCAGGGGAGTAGGAATGTTTACACTTATGTGTCAATACGTATACTATGTATACATATTTGTGGTTAACAACAACAGTGAATTTAGAATGAACTTACCGATTCACAACCATTCGTCTAGAATTAAAAGTAATTTTCATAAAAGACAATGCATCCCTTTCGACGGCTCAGTATGAAATTTCACATTCTAATACAAAAGTCTATTACATGTCACGGGTGGACAACAGATAGTAAATTGAAAGCAGGCAAATATTCAAAACGAAAGTAAAATAATAACTCTTTAGCTACACCTCTAACAGTTTATCAGAATAGAGATGTTGAGTCGCAGGCAGGCACAACAAAAAGACTGCTAAACATTTGAACTGTCACCCAAAACCCGTTATTCATAAAGTAGACAGCACACACACATTCACGCAGGCACAGCTCTAAGATACATGACCACTATTTCTGGCCACTGAGGCCACTGCCTCCAGAGACAGTGGTCATGTGAGTGTGAGTTGTGAATGTAGCATGTGTGTTGTCTCCTTTAGAAGAAGGCCTTTCAGCTGAAAGTTGACATGTTTAGCAGTCTTTTTGTTGTGCCTGTCTGTGACTCAACATCTCGTCTACTTGGTGGATAGCAATCTATCCTCTTCATCGTATAGTCATTATTCCTTCCTGGATTTTCCATTGTTTGATTTATCAGGAGAATTTGACTGAGGAAAGAAAATTCCGCACATGTCTTATATTTGAATTTGATATTGTTTTTGCTATATATATTTATGGGTGTCTCTCATTGGGAGAAATGTGTTCATCGCAAGGATGGCTACGATGAGAAAAAAATATGTAGACAGGCAATACTTTTAAGCACACTCTTGTACAGAAGTAACCTGCATGAAAACTACAAGACATAGAGAAAAATGACATGTCAGTGGAGAGAGCACTGTTACAAGAACTACTTTCTGTTGACTTGAGTGAGGTGGCACAGTGGTTAGCACACTGGACCCGTATTCGGGACTACAATGGTTCAAACCCATGTCCGGCCATCCTGATTTAGGTTTCCTGTGATTTCCCTAAATCACTTCAGGCAAATGCCGGGATGGTTTCTTTGAAAGGGCATGGCTGACTTCCTCTCCCATCTTTCCTCAATCTTATGGGACCGATGTCCTTGCTGTTTGGTCCCATCCCCCAGACTAATCAAAAGCTTGCTATTTTGACTACTGTTTTATTAATTAATATTCTTTTCTGTTATTAATATTTTTCTTTTTCCAAAAATATTACAAAGCACCACCTCAGTTCCATATCTAAATGCAATCTTTACAAAGACATCCACATTTTAACTTTAGTAATGGAAGAGATCAGATACTTAGATCTACATGTATTTAACAGATTATGAGAGCATATTGAGATGTACTTATTTTATTTATTACCACATTCCAGTGATTACTCTTTCTTCATATATATGTAGCACTACTATGCAAAAGAGAAAACAAATTCATTAACAATAGTAAGCACAACATGTAACATGTAAAGAACTGAATTAATTAGAAACTACACATAACAGTGATAATAATTAGAACAGGACAGTGTAAATGGCAATGCAGTTAAACTGTGAAATAAAACTTAATGACACATTACAAGGCTAGACCAGTCAATCACTCAAACTGTTGCCCCTTCAGCTACTGGAAAGGCTGCTGCCCTTCTTCAGAAACCACGAGCTCGTCTGGCCTCTCCACAAATTCCCCTCTGTTGTGGTTGATTCTACAGTTTGTTTATCTCTACTATGGAGACATTGCAATTATATATCTCTAACTTAAATACAAAACAATCCTTCAGTTAACTGTACAAACACATCCAGATCACTCAAAAAGACACAATGCAGTCTGCCATTATAGATGTGGTTAACATTTACATCATACTCCGCAAGCCACCTAATGATGTGTGGTGGAGGGTACTTTCGGTATCACTACCTGATCCCTCCAACCCTGTTCCACTCATGAATAGTGCATGGAAAGAATTATTGTCAGTAAGTGTCTGTATTGGCTCTAATAGATGAACAATACTCAAGAATTGGGTGAACAAGTGCCTTATAAGCCACTTCTTTCGTGGATGAGTTACATTTCCTTGAGATTCTTCCTGAGTCTGATGTCTCCTTTTCCCAGCATCTGTTTTATATGGTCATTCCACTTAAGGTCACTCTGGATAGTTGTGCCTGGATATTTTATGGCAGACACTGTCTCCAGCTGTTTGTCATCAATAGTGTAGCTGTATGTAGTGGATTTCTGTTCCTATCTATGCACAGTATGTTACATTTATTTACGTTAGGATCAACTGCCAGAGTCTGCACCATTCATCAACTCTCTGCTAGTCGTTCTGCAAATTCTTACTATCTTCTGGTGTTGCTACTTTGGTATAAACAACTGTATCAACCGCGAATAGCCTTAAAGAGCATCCGATACATACTACTACATCATTTATATATATATTGTGAACAGCAGCGGTCCTATCACACTTCCCTTTGGTACTCCCGATATTACCTTTACATCTGTTGATTTAGTTCCATTAAGAGTGATGTGTTGAGTTCTGTCTGCAAGAAAGTCTTGAATCTAATCACAGGTCTGCTCTGATACTCCGTAAGCTCATATTTTTTTCATTAAACAGCAATGCATGACAGTGTCAAATGCCTTACTGAAATCAAGGAACATGGCATCAACCTGAGCCCTGTTGTCCAGTGCGCTGTGGATCTCATGGAGGAATAGAGCGAGCTGAGTTTCGCAGGATCTCTGTTTGCGGAATCCATGTTGATTATTATAGAGGATATATTCATTTTTCAAGAATGTCATAATTCTTGAGCATAAAACATGTTCCATAATTCTACAACAGATTGATGTCAACAATATAGGTCTGTAATTGTGTGGATCTGTCTTGCGCCCTGTCTTAAAAATGAGAAAGACCTGCACTTTTTTCCAGTTGTTAGGTACCTTTCATTGCTCAAGCAATCAATGATAAATTACTTTTAGAAGGGGAGCAAGTTCTTTCGCATAATCTTTATAGAATCTTACAGGTATCTCAATTGGTTATGAAGCCTTTCCACTACTAAGCGATTGTAGCTGCTTTTCACTTCTGTGATCGGTTAGCTCAATATCTGCCATTTCGACATTCACTTGACGATTGAAAGGAAGGACAGTGTTACGATCTTATGTGGTGAAACAACTTTGGAAGACTGTATTCAGTATTTCGGCCTTCTCTCTGTTATCTTCTGTTTCGGTGCTGGTGTGGTCACTGAGAGAATGAATAGATGATTTTCACCCACTTACTGATTTTACATACGAACAAACTCTAAGAGATTTACTCATGTCGGTTGACAATGTCTTACTTTCAGAATCATTGAACCCTTCTCTCAATGCTCTCCTTATGCTCATTTTCGCTTTGTTCAGCTTTTGTTTGTCAGCTAGGTTTTTACTTCTCTTGGATCTGAGATGAAGTGCTCTTTGTTTACGTATCACTTTTCTAACATGGCTATTAGACCATGGTGGATCTTTCCCACCCCTTAAAACCTTACTCGGATCATACTTACCTAGGACATATCGAACGATGCCCTTAAATTTTTTCCATTCGTTCTCCACATCTTCGTCCTCATCACCAAATATTTGATGCTGACTGCTGAGACATTCTGAAATTTGTATCCTATCACCCTTGCTGAGCAAATATTAAGAACACCAGACCAATTATATCCTATTCTTTGGGTGTATATCAAGTAAGCTGTGGGCTGGATATTAATGTTGCATCACCAAGAATATAGGCTGCAAGTTTTAATAGCTGATAAGAGGTGTCCTGTATCCTTAACTCTGGAGTATCCACCTGTGCCAACGGGAATCTTATGTTGCATCAATCCAGATAGTCGATCATTCAATTTCGTTAGGGAAACTCAGATATTATGCTATATTAGTGGTGCTACTGTTGTACACACTGTCATCCACAAGTTCATGGATGAAAACAATATTTAATTAAAAATCAGAAATGTATGAGTTTTGATATTTTATTTACTGAATTAGATTCAATTAAATACAGTTTATTTCTCAGCACGAGGCTTCTTGGAAGTATATTTATGGAGTTTACTGATCACAGGCTTTGGGATCTCATAACTCTAGTTGAGTCTTGCTGCTGTTGATTTTTTCATTTCACTAATGTCTTGAATATGGTGAGTGGTGCATTGGTAAAATTTATGTTTCACCAAGGAACTGGCAGCTCTGTTCACTGAATGAGCTGGGGATGTTGTCATGTAGCAGAAAAAAGAAGAGCTGAATATGTTTTGGCTAAACTCATTGCTTTTGAGCATTGTAATATGATAGAATTCTGTATTTAATGTACTACCTTGAGGCACATATTATTTGCAAATACTGTTACTTCTATTGAAAGACACAATCAACATAGTCTTCACCGGTTTGAAAGTGCAGTTGGATTTGGTGTTGAATTTGTTTTGACAAACTGTTTAGCACTTTGATGCTTTGTTTCAGGATCACAGGCAAGACACCCAGTCTTCTCACTAGTAATAATTCTGTCTAAAATTTTCTCACCATTTTCTGTTTTAGGTAATAAGTTTTGGCAAGGCTCAGCTCATCCTCCATTTACTCTCGCATCAGAACAATTCTCATGCAAGAACTGTAAAACTTATATTTTTAGCATTTCTTCTATCATCTGAGATTTCACTTTTTGAACCTGTTTAATAAGTGTACCAACAAATTTACTATTCTCATTGGTTCCAGTTATTATCAGCTGACGACTGCATTTTTTCAATCTTTCATTCATTCATAATAATGCTCCATGGGTCCCATCAAGAAGAAAAACCTACAAGGTATCTGTAACAAAACAAGGACATCATAGAAACTTAATCTATACACTGCCTATAACTGCTTAATGCTGTTCACACACATGCTATCTGAATTAAGTCAAGTTAATAGCAGGGAAAGCTACTACTATAAACAAAAGTGCTACCTCCTCACTTTTACTACTGGTATGTAGTTGCTGTTTGTCTGCTGTTAGCAGATAAATATTTACTGGACTACAGTGGTATTTTGCAAATAAAATGCTTTCTTGTGTTTGTAAATACTGTGTCCTATTTACAGTACACCAATACTTGTCACACAACTTTATAACAAACATTGATAGTTTCCATGCAGTTAACAGAACTTTTGAATTCCTGAATCTAGGTATTCAAATAATTTATAGAAAGAGTGGCAAATGTTTACATTTTTAATTTTCTTTTGAATTGGAGGGGATTCCCAAGTTTGTGTTAGATGGGAACTTGTTGAGAGCGAACATAACTCCATTTTCATACCTACACTATGTGATCAAAAGTATCTGGACACCTGGCTGGAAATTACTCACAAGTTTGTGGCACCCTCCATCCATAATGCTGGAATTCATTATGGTGTTGGCACATCCTTAGCCTTGATGACAGATTCTCTCTTACAGGCATACATTCAATCAGGTACTGGAAGATTTCTTGGGGAATCACAGCCCATTCTTCACGGACTGCTACACTGAGGAGAGGTACCGATGTTAGTTGGTGAGGCCTGGCACTAAGTCAGCATTCCAAAACATCCCAAAGGTGTTCTATAGTATTCAGGTCAGCACTCTGTGCAGGTCAGTCCATTACAGTAATGTTATTGTCATGTAACCACTCTGCCACAGGTCGTGCATTAGGAACAGGTGCTCAATTACACTGAAAGAGGCAATCGTCATCCCCGCATTGCTCTTCAACAGTGGGAAGCAAGAAGGTGCTTAAAATATCAATGTAGGCCTGTGCTGTGATAGCGCCATGCAAAACAATAAGGGGTGCAAGCCCCCTCCATGAAAAACACGACCACACCATAACACCACCACCTCCAAATTTTACTGTTGGCACTACACACGCTGGCAGATGATGTTTAATGGGCATTCGACATACCCACACCCTGCCATCAGATCGCCACATTTTGTACCGTGATTCGTCACTCCACACAACATTTTTTCACTGTTCAATCATCCAATGTTTACACTCCTTATACCAGTTGAGGCGTCGTTTGACCTTTAGTGGCATGACGTGTGGCTTATGAGCAGCCGCTCGACCATCAAATCCAAGTTTCCTCACCTCCTGCATAACTGTCATAGTACTTGCAGTGGATGCTGATGCAGTTTGGAATTGCTGTGTAATGGTCTGGAGAGATGTGTGCCTATTACACATTACGATCCTCTTTAGTTGTTGGCGGTCTCTGTCAGTCAACAGTCGAGGTCGGCCTGTATGCTTTTGTGCTGTACGTGTCCCTTCATGTTTCCACTTCACTATCACATCAGAAACAGTGGACCTAGGGATGATTAGGAGTGTGGAAATCTCACATACAGACGTATGACACAAGTGACACCCAATCACCTGACCAAGTTCAAAGTCCATGAGTTCTGTGGAGCAACCCATTCTGCTTTCTGACGATGTCTCATGACTACTGAGGTCGCTGATATGGAGTACCTGGCAGTAGGTGGCAGCACAATGCACCTAATATGATAAACGTATGTTTTTGGGGGTGACCGGATACTTTTGATCACATAGTGTAGACAAGGAAGTAAAGTACACGTGAAAATTATTTTTGTGTCTTGTAGTGTGACTGTGTAAGTCACAGTTCAGTTGACACTGTTTTTTATTATCAGCAACAAAAACCATTAAAGAGTAAATGTGTATTGGCAAGTGAGTGTAAGAATTCCAAGATCCCTAATAAGGGTTCTACAAGATATGTAGGTATCTACTTTGTGAAAAATTCTTATCGAATAAACATTTTATTCGTTTTAGTTTGACTGGCTTCAGGTCAACACAGCTAAAGCTGCTTCTAAGGGCATAAGACTCTGAACTGAGCTTATTGATTAAGTCTATCTGTCTGTGTTGACTCATTTTTAATTTGTTATCCAGCTGGACATCAATAAATTTTACACACAGTATTGCATTTAGTGTATGACCATTGAAGTCTGTATCTGGTGCCAAGGAGCCATTTTAGCTTGTTTGAAATCACATAATATTGCAGTTTTTGATCCATATTTACAATTATTGAAATGTCTTTGAAAGTTTTATTGGTGGTGTATACAGTGTCTGCAAAAGTAAGTCTAGTGCATCTTTATTATTGGGTACTAAGTTTACAATCACTGTGAGAAATCAGTGAATTCAGTGTCCAGCATTCTGAAAGTGTTACTGTCTTGCCAGAGATCAGTTTTATTTGGACTGTTGTTTTTGTTTGTTCCTTGTTTGATAGTAATCCATGTAGTTACTGAGTTATAATTGGGGTGTTCCATTTTTTGAGCAGAGTGCATGTGTTTTGCTTGCTTAGTAACACGGAGGATTTTGCAGTACTATCAGCTCTTGCAGAGATGTGCAGAACGTAATTCTGATTGATTTTTTTCTGGAGTTTCAATAGGCAGGATACATCACTAAAGCTGATCCAAAAAACAGTGCCATATCTTACTGTTGATCAGAAATAATTATACTATGCAATTGTCCATGTGTACATATCACTGGTGTTACAACTTGTTGCTCTTTCCTCCTAGCACAAGACTTTTCTAATCCCAGGAGTTTCTGTTCCGTATCTTTGCTTCTGTTCAGTTTTACTCTTGTATGTCTTAGGAGACAAGTCTCAAAGTGATGTAGGAAAATGTTTAAGAACATCTATACTGCCTGCCTTATGAATCTTTGGGTATATACATAGAGGAATGGACCAGAAACAAGGCCAGAGAAATTTCTGTTGGCAGTGGGCACATATCAGTCACCTGTCTACACCTACACCAGCAGGACCCCAGTCGATGTGCCACAGAATCCACAGTGGCTCATCTGGCCCTACCCATTCTTTACTTTTGTTCTCATCAACATGGGCCACGGTTGGCACACTGATCTTGACTACTGTGGTTCTGAGCTCAGCTGATGACTTCTCTTAGATATCTATGTGCTTCAGCAGTTCCATTGCCACTGGGGCTGCTCTGAACAGACTGTCGACAGCCACTGGTATGCAGGCGAGTTGCATACTGTTTAGTGGAACATGAGAAAATACAGAAGCTTCAATGATGCTGCCAGATGTCCAGATGGATTAAATGTTCTTGGAATATTTGTTGAGGAAGAGCACCAAAAGATGTTTGATGCTCTGCCAAAGATGACCGTTAAAGGTCAGAAGTCTGAACTAAGTGATCCTGCGGATCCCAACAAATTGTTAGCTGATGTAGTCAGTACCAGACTTATGAGGGCTTCATGACAACCCCACCATGCAATAAAAGTGTAGTATGCATTATCTCAAAATAGTCAGTTCAAGTATATAGCAGTCAGCTTTCAGCATTTTGTAGGCTGTGGTGCTATGGACCAGGAGAAGACTTTCTTTGCAATGAATTTCAAGGCCTTATAGTGAAAAATTACAGGCCTCCAGTGCCATTTGGCAACAAGTAGCTTCAAGAATGTGGTTCACTTTAAATCTTCTTTTTCTAAAGTGGTGTGGAAAATGGGAAGAATAATATAATTGCTCTAATAAGAGCACCAAATTTTAGCTGTAATTGAAATAAATATATTTTGGTTTATGTGAACAAAACTGTTCAGTTTACTTTGTTTTAATTTGACCAGCATGGTTAGATGCCCTGTCTGCCAGTTGTTTCAGAAATTTTACTGTGGGAAATAATCCAAAGCTGTATGTCAACAACTATCAGTGCCTGACAGAAAATTGACACTAAACTTTCCAGAAACAAAGAACCTCCAGTGAAGTCTGTATAATCTAACTAAACCTTTAGCTAGCTACTTTATGAAGATATTTGTTATTAATGGCCTGTAAACTGTCAGATATTCCTACATTTCCTTTAATAAATCCCACTGATTCTTCTTTATTTGTTATTGTAGTATCCATAGACCTATTAAAATAATCATGAATATTTCCAGAAGTTTCTGTTTCTCCTAGTGTATTAGTTATTTCAGTGACTGTTTGAAATATCTTTCCTTTTAATCTTCTTTTTTCTAGGTCCAATTTGATGGTTGGTGGCTTTCTGAAATTTCATCTGTTTTTCTATGATAAGTAGATCTTGATTTCTATTAATATCTGCATCAAGGAGACTGTGCACTTTTTTATTCCATTTCTATGACTTTCTTCCATCAGAATATGTGCCTGCATCTTTCTAAATTTTCAATTATCTTTTATTGCTGCATTAAACCCACATATCTCATATCATTATAAAATTATCTGTGGTGAATGAGCAACTGGCAAAAATCCTAATTAATTAATTAACTCCTTTAATTATATCCAAACCATATCTTTCCTCACCAAAACATTAAAAAATATTTTTAAAGACATTCCTCATGCTCCTAAATTTCGAATTCTTACTTTTACCACTGTTCAGCCTGTTTGGCCAGGATGGTTATTTCAACAGTTAAAGGTCAAAGGAAGGCAAAGGAAGACCACATACCTTCAGCCTGAGGGTAACGATAAGTATTATTCAGCGATATTGATGTTAGACCATGATAGCTCTTGATGATGAACATAATTCTTTCAGTAACAGTGTACTTGCTTGCCTGCATCAACATTGACTCTATATTATGCAATCATTGTGGAGTGCATGGCAGAGGTTACTTCCCATTGTGCCATATATTAAAGTTTCTTCCTGTTCCATTCACAAATGGAAGTGCGAAGAATGACTGCTTAAATGTCTCTGTGTGCACTGTAGATAATGTAATCTTGCTTTTGCAGTTCCTTTAGAAGTCATATGTAGGGGTTGTAGTATATTCCTAGATTCTTCACTTACTACAGTTTCTTAAAACTTCGTGAGTAGTCTTATGTGGGATAGCTATCTTCAGATGTCTCTAAGTTCAGATTTTCCGGCATCTCAGTGAAGCTCTTCCTTGGGTCAAATAAACCTGTGACCATCTGTGCTGCCCTTCTTTGTATATGTTCAATATCACCTGTGCATCCTATTTGATATGAGTCCCACACATTTCAGCAATATTATAGAATGAGTTGCATGAGCATTTTGTAAGAAGTCTCATTTTGCAGACTCAGAATTTGAGTGCACCACTTTCTAGAAAAGGGGCTAACAAGGAAGTCCAAGGACACACTTCGTATTAATGACATTGCATAAACCCTCAACTTACTTCCAGTAAAATATGCAGATGAGATCTCACTCTTATTGTGAGGTGCAGGCTATAAGAAGTATTAATCTTTTGCTAATGGCATTCTGACCTGAGCTACCAGTGTTGGCGGTCACGTGTGCCTGAGGTGTGCTTGCTTGTGTGAATGACTGTGTGTTTGTCTTTTCCTGACAAAGGTTATGGCCGAAAGCTTATGTGTAAGTAGCTTTTAATTGCGCCAGTCTGCAACTTAATGTGTCGCCTTCACAGTAAGTAACAATATATCCTTTCCTACATTGTTGATATTCCTGGAGTCTCCATTGTTTAAGTAAACTTTAAGATATTCTTCTCCTCAATTACAGCCCATAATAACGTAAGATTAATTATTCAGCACTCTGCATTTACATTAGTGTACTTGTCGCATTAAACATTTCATCGTTGAACTGATATTTGGCTTTATAATAAATATCAAAGATATTCAGAAGAATACTTTTTCATTCATCTACATTAACTCATCTGCAAATTCATCATGTTCCCATTAAATGAATTTATTCATTTGGCAAGACATTATAGTTGTTGTTATGGTCTTCAGTGTGAAGACTACTTTGATGCAGCTTCCCAGGTTAATCTGTCCTGTGCAAGCCTGTTCAACTCTAAATAACTTCTAAAAATGTCTAGGTCTTCCTCTACAACCCCCCCCCCCCCCCCACTTTCCTCTATTACCAAACTAACTTTTAACCATGTGATGCCATAAATTTCTTTTATTCCCCAGTTTGGTTTAATACTTTCTTGTTAGTTATTCAATGTACTCATCTAATCTATAACGTGCTTTTATAGGACTGTATTTCAAAAGCTTTTATTCTTTTCTTAGCTGAACTGTTTAGTGCCCATGTTTCCTTTCCATACAAGACTATAGTCCAGACAAATACTTTAGAAAAGACTTTCTAGCACTTAAATTTATGTAAGTTGTTAACAAAGTCCCCTTTTTAGAACTGATTTTTTTATTGTAGTCACTCTGCATTTCAAATCCTCTCCACTTCTGTCTTCATCAGTTATTTTAGTGCCAAAATAGCAAAACTGATCTACTGCTGTACTTTTAGTGTCTTCACAATCCAGTTCCCTCAGCTCTGGCTGATTTAATTCAACTGCATTCCATTACCCTTGTTTTGCTTTTTTTGGCACTAATATTATAGTATCCTTTCAAGACATTATCCACTCCATTTTACTGCTATTCCAAGCCCTTTGCCACCTCTGATGGACTGACAACATCATCAGCAAACCTCCAAGATTTTTTTTTCCATTGAACTTTAATTTCTTTTTCAAATTTATCTTTCATTTCAGTTACTGCTTGCTCAGTGTACGGATTGGATAACATTGGGAATAGGTTACAACCCTCTCTCAATCACTTGGCAGCCGCTGTTTCCCTTTCCTGTTCTTTGGCTCATATAAATGCAGTCTGGTTTGTGTACAAGCTGCAAATAGCTTTTCGCTCTCTTGCTACCTTCACAATTTCGAAAAGAGGATTCCAGTCAACATTGTAAAAGCTTTCTCTACGTGTGCAAATGTTATAAAAGTTTACCTTTGTTCAATTTGTCTTCTAAAATATGATATAGGGATAGTATTGCCTCATGTGTTCCTACATTTTTCCGGAATCCAAACTGAAGTCAGCTTCTACCAGTTTTTCCATTCATCTGTAAATAACTTGTGTCAACAAATTGCAACCATGACTCATTAAACTGATGATTTGGTGTTGTGTACACCTGTCACCACTTGCCTTCTTTGGAACTGATACTATTACATTCTTCTTGGAGTCTGAGTATTTCCACTATCTCGCATATCTTACACACCAGGCAAAATATTTGTCATGGCAGGCTCAGTGCTCTGTCATATTCTTCTCAAAGCAACATTTTTACAATTCCATTTTCACCTACTTCCACTTCTCTTTCCAAAACATTGCCCTCAAGTTTGTTTTTCTTGCATAGACCGTCTACATATTCCCTTTCACATTTCTGTTTTCCCTTATTTGCTTAGCAGTGGCTTACCATATGACCTCTTGATAATCATGCAGCTGCTTCTCTTTTCTCCAAAAGCCCCCCATTTTCATACATATTTCCCGTAGCCATGCATATTCCTGGGTTGTAGCTGGATTTCTGGGTTGCTCCTAGAAACTTCTTGTAGACTAGCATAATCAGATTTACCCACAAAAAGACACTTTAGTAATTAGGCATACACAGCATCTAAATGTATAAATAATGAACAAAAGATAAAACATTAGCACTTGAGATGTGCACATGCAAATAGAAATTAATGCAGATTACAAATTACACACCGGGAGTACATGGTGCAGCAGAAGTTTTCTTACTATGTATTCACTTCACGAATGCAGTGCATAAATTACACATCTGCTGAAAGAGCCATTTGTTAGTACTGCATGCTCCAAGACGCCACTATTATGGACAAATCAGTCAACAATTCACAACAATGGGCAGCTGTGATGTTCTTGTTAGGAAGCATGCTCAGATAGCCAAAGGCTGGAAAGTAGGTAAATGATTGGATTAACACCACCTGACAAGATTCATCTTATTTTACAGTGATCAGATAGCTATATGCACATGTATAGATGGCAGTAGTATGGTGTACACAAGCTATGAAAGGGCACTGCACTGGCAGTGTTGTCATTTGCACTCGTGATTCATGTGAAAATGTTCCTGATGTGATTATGGCTGCACAACAAAGATTTACAGACGTTGAACATGGAATGGTAGTTGGAGCTACATTCATGGGACAGTCCATTTTGTAAATCGTTAGAGAATTCAATACTCTGAGATCCACAGTGTCAAATGTGTCGTCAGAATACCAAATTTCAGGCATTACCTCTCACCACAGACGGCACAGTGGCCAACGGCCTTCACTGAATGACTATGAGCAGCAGCATTTGTGTGGAGTTGTCAGTGGTAACAGACAAGCTGGTCAGATGAATTGTGATTTTAGTTGGTAAGAGCTGATGGCAGAGTTCGAGTGTGGCGAAGATCTCTCAAAGCCAAGGACCCCAGTGCTCAACAAGGTACCATGGTTTCTCCATGATGGTGTAGGCTGTGTTTACATGTGTCTTCTGGTCCAACTGAATGTATCATTAACTGGAGATGGTCATGTTTGGCTACTTGGAGACCATTTGCAGTCATTAATGGACATCATGTTCCCAAACAACAATGGAATTTTTATGGATGACAATGCGTCATTCCACGGGGCCACAACTGTTCACAATTGGTTTGAAAAACATTCTGGACAATTTGAGCGAATGATTTGGCCACCCATATTTTCCAACATGAATCCTATTGAACATTTATGGGACATAATTGAGAGGTCAGTTTGTGCAAAATTATGGATGGCTATAGAGACAGTATGGCTCAATATTTGTGCAGGGGGCTTCCAATGACTTGTTGAGTCCATGCCACATCAAACTGCTGCACTATGCTGGGCAGACGTAGGTGTGACATGATTTTAGAAGATATCCCAGGACTTTTATCATCTCAATGTACCATACCATACATGGTAATAATCGAAATGTGGCAAGGTTACGTATTTCATGGAAAGATGGATTTCACAGACTCTTTGTATAAAAAGAAGGCTTAAATTCACTTGAAAACTATGGGGCTATTTCAACAGTGTCATAGTAAAAATAACCAACTAAATGATTTTTTAAGTAAAAATCTCTTAAGCAAGCATGGTAGGGGTTTTGAAATGGACTGTTTACTTTCAAGACAGTTCAGGATGCTGTATTATTTGCCTTACATGTCTTTGTAAATAGACAACACACTCAAGCCACTCTAGTGGATCTTAGCAAGGCCATTGACATTGCTACAATAATATCTGAATAAACAAACTACATGATTATGGAATGAAAGCCAATAAACTAGCACTTCTGAAATCATATGTTAGCTAATAGAAAACAAAATAATGTGTTTATAAATCCAAACAAAAATATGATTTTTTGAATGTTAAGATATGGAGTGCCACAAGGTTGTGTGCTGGGAACCTTTCTGTTTGTTATGTACATGTAAATGACTTGACAAGTCTTGTACCATGTAAAACAGTGGTGTATGAATATGACAACACTTTCATCACGTTTCATGTTGGTGAACATGAGTTATGAGGATGACACTATATAACAAGTTAATAGGCAGAAACATAGGTTATATATGTACCGAGCGAGGTGGCGCAGTGGTTAGCACACTGGACTTGCATTCGGGAGGACGATGGTTCAATCCCGCATCCGGCCATCCATTTCCTTAAATCGCTCCAGGCAAATGCCGACTTCCTTTCCCGTCTTTCCCTAATCTGATGAGACCGATGACCTCGCTGTTTGGTCTCTTCCTCCAAACAATCCAACCCAGCGCATAGGCAATATGAAGCCAGAGATTCTAAACATAAGGCTACAGCAGATTCTGTGAGAGAAATCCTGCTATTCAGTAGAAGAATTCATAGAAGATGAAATGTTAGTTTGAGCAAAGTGTTACTCAGTGTTAGATTTTTTATTGTATGTATACATAACAACATTGTACTATTATTATGATGATGCTGTTTATTAACATCAGCTGTTCTATGGTTTTGGTGAAATTTTACCACAATATTGATGTGTCTTTTATGCCTGAATCAAATTTGATTGGGTTGATTTGGGGGAGGAGACCAAACAGCAAGATCATTGGTCTCATCGGATTAGGGCAGGTGGGCATGAAAGTCAGCCGTACCCTTTCAAAGGAATCATCCCAGCATATGTCTGAAGCGATTTAGGGAAACCACGGAAACCGTAAATCAGGATATCCGGACGCGGGATTGAACCATCATCCTCCCGAATGCGAGTCCAGTGTGCTAACCACTGCACCACTTCGCTTGGTGTCTGAATCATATGATTTAGATTATGCATATTATGAGGCTAATAAACCATAATTCAGTCAAATTGTTAGGTATTCGTCTTGACAGGAAGTTACATTAGAATACCCAGACAGAAAAAGCTCGCGATAAAATATTGAGAGTAGTGTACCTTACATGAAAATTAAAAAGCTGTCAGTCAAGACTTCCTCCTTGTGGCCTATTATGCATTTTTCTATACAAATTTGAATATGGGCTAATATTCGTGGAAACTCGGGGCTAAGAACGTCTTCTTCTGGCAGAAGAATGTAATAAGACGCATTGTTGGTCTACCAACCACAACTTCCCGCAAAAAATATATAACTGAATACAGAATACGAACTGTTTCCAGCTTGTATTACTCCCAAGTTTGTCTCTATGCCAAACAGAATGGCCATATCTGTAAAATTATCTGTAGTGTCCATGCTTATAAAACCAAGAGCAGAAACTTGAGAAATGTCTCCAGAACTGGACTGTCCAAATCAAAAAAAAGAAAAGGAAAAATATTTTGCACATATTGGGAAGGTGTTGCTGGACAAAGTACCACAAAGTGTAAAGAAAATGTCACACAATAAATTTAAAATGTTGATGGAATCTTGGCTTGAAAGAAAGGCCTACTATAATATGTAGGAATTCATGTAATAGGCCTATAATGTGAACTAAATGATGTACCCGTACTATATGAGCTGTGTAATATTTAAGCTTAAATTGACATTTATTTAAGCGTTTTGCGCTACTATAATATAAAAAAATGGGTCAAGCGCTGATAACTCAGCGGTGCCTCAACCTTATATGTGTTCCATCCTTGTCTAGGGGAGTGCTAACCGTCTCTCCTTTCATACAACACGAAACTTGTGTGGGAACTAAACGCTATATAACACACAAGTATGGTATCGAAGTATGTACGAGCACATAAATTGTTTGGTATTTCATACTCTTTAAATGTTTGTTTCATAGATACAGTTTGTATAGTGAGTTAACCTTGTTTGCTTTTACCACCAAACTGCATCATTTAATCTAAATTTTTGTACCTTTTTTTTTATTTTTTGATGTATTTTTCTCTAGTCTTTGAGTAAGTATTCACATTAATTTCTGTTTGTTACTCGTTTTTTTTTTAACAAACTGATATCAGTTAAGTTGTCAATTTCATACTAAAAAGCAATGCTAAGAACGGAAACTATCCTTGCTTCTAGGGAGAAAAGCTTTTTTTGGTAATTCTATTGAGTGCTTCGTGATTTTATTAGTTTATGGATTTGCAGCTAGATGGGGACTCCGAAGTTCTACTTCAGACACGAAAAAAAGTTAACAAATGACAATCGTTTCCTTAGACAAAGTGGATGTGGATACAAAAGGTGTAGAAATAAGCGTGATTTATATGAAAGAAGACAAGAGCGATTTTAAATTAAATGTCCTAGTAGTTACCCGCAGTGTGTGCGTGAACGTTTGTTACAAGAAATAAAGGTTACGTTCTACTGTTTACGCTACCTGAATTAAATTACCTATACTCGATACGACGCCTCTGGCTTCTCACTATATTTTAGTGTCAGTTTTTTTGCACAAGTTTAGTGGAACACTAGATTGCTAGAAATAGCAGAAAACTCAGCAAGTTTTCCGTTGACTAGAGAAGCCGTGTCATGTGAAAAATGTATTAAACACTTTGTGTTGCCTTAATTAAACGTCATGTCAACGGCTACTTTGTAGACGTTGTTGGTCTAATGACGTGTCGACAGTAAATAACAGTAACGTTAAATAGGATTGTACCAAAAACACGCAAACTCGAATTGGATGGTAATAGTGTCAGCCAAAACTAATCGTGGTGTTATTGCTTTCACCAGTTATAGCAAGTGGTATTATGCACATACATATGTAACTGCTTAACACGAAGCATGTGTAATATGGAACAGCTTCAGGATATTTGACGTGTCAGTTTTGCAAGATTTCTGATGTTGAACACGAGATACTTTATCATTCGATAGTTCATCATTTCACCAACATCATTAAATACAGTAACGCAGTTCATAAGAACATTTTTCTTTATCTTATGCAACCTGCTGCGACATATTTTATGACTAACATTTTGTTTCCAATTTGTTGCATTAAAGGGAAACTCTTTGACTTGTAGAAAGAACTTCCAATGAGGAAAGGTTGAGTTGGCGAAGCCAATGAACGTGGAAGTGGAAAACATTGTTGTGGTAACAAACTGACAAGTAATGAAGCCTACTGGTTACATCTGGACCACACTTAAAAATGCAAGGGGGTCCAATATGTCACGTTTATCAACAGTTGACAGTTTTATTATAGTCTGTAACCTTCAACATTTTCAAGTTGAGTGGTATTAATGTGTCTTTATTTGATTAGACATATTGTAGTTCCTCTAATCAAAGAATACCAATTTATGATATGTATGAATACCAACAAAAGCAAAACAAGGATAATGGAATGTGGAGGAATCAAATCAGTTGATGCTTGAACTGCATTAAGAAATGAGTTCTTATGAGGTGAGTTCAACTAATTGGGCAGAAAAGTAACTGACGATGATTGAACTACACAAGATATAAAATGTAGACTGGCATTGGCAATGGCATTTGCAATTTGCAAGAACAGCATTTGTGAAGAAGAGAACTTTGTTGATACTGAATATAGATTTGAGTGTTAGGAAATCTTTTAAGAAAGTGTTTGTATGGTGTGCAACCATTTATGGAAGTGAAACATTGAAAATAAACCATTTATGGAAGAAGAGAAAAGGATCTTTTAAAATTTGGTGCTACAGACATATGCTGAAGATTAGATGGGTGGATCAAGTAACTAATAAGGAGGTACTGAATAGAACTGGGGAGACAAGAAATGTGTGGCACAACTTGTCTAAAAGAAGAGATCAATTGTTATGACACATTCTGAGACATCAAGGGATCATCATTTGAGTACTGGAGGAAAGTGTCTGTGGTAAAAATCGTAGACTGTGACCAAGAGCTGAACACATTAAGGAAATTTGGAAGACTGTAGCTTGCTGTAGTTATTTGCAGATGGAAGAGGATTGCACAGGACAGAGTAGCATGGAGAGCTGCATCAAATGAGTGTTTGAACTGAAAACTACAACAGCAGCATCTTAAATGTATTGTGTAGTTAACTTAAAGTTGTCTTTTTCTCGTTTTACGTGCATTGCCTGTCTGTCTCCAAATCTATAAACTGTTGTTGTTGTTGTTGTTGTTGTTGTGGTCTTCAGTCGTGAGACTGGTTTGATGCAGCTCTCCATGCTACTCTTTCCTGTGCAAGCCTCTTCATCTCCCAGTACCTACCGCAACCTACATCCTTCTGAATCTGCTTAGTGTATTCATCTCTTGGTCTCCCTCTACGATTTTTACCCTCCGCGCTGCCCTCCAATACTAAATTGGTGATCCCTTGATGCCTCAGAACACGTCCTACCAACCGATCCCTTCTTCTAGTCAAGTTGTGCCACAAACTTCTCTTCTCCCCAATCCTATTCAATACCTCCTCATTAGTTATGTGATCTACCCATCTAATCTTCAGCATTCTTCTGTAGCACCACATTTCAAAAGCTTCTATTCTCTTCGTGTCCAAACTATTTATCGTCCATGTTTCACTTCCATACATGGCTACACTCCATACAAATACTTTCAGAAATGACTTCCTGACACTTAAATCTATACTCGATGTTAACAGATTTCTCTTCTTCAGAAACGCTTTCCTTGCCATTGCCAGTATACGTTTTATATCCTCTCTACTTCGACCATCATCAGTTATTTTGCTCACCAAATGGCAAAACTCCTTTACTACTTTAAGTGTCTCATTTCCTAATCTAATTCCCTCAGCATCACCCGACTTAATTAGACTACATCTATAAACTATCAGGTGTTATAGTATGCAAATAGAAAACATACCATTTCTGGAACATTGCCAGTACTAGTAACTGGCTCTTTCTTCAGAGTGAGTCACTTTTGATAGCAGTGCGCTCTGTCTACAGTATGAAGTGTTAATTAAAATGAACGTGTCATTTCAAATTCGGAAAAATCTGTAGGCTTAACATGTTTTGACAGACATTGACATGCAATTGTTACAAAAACCTATATGCATGTATATGGGTAGCTGCTTTAGATAGTACCATTATCATGAAAACATTACAGGTTTTGCCCGGTATTGTGATGCTGTTAAAGATTTACTCTGCACCTTGAGAACAGTTGACTTTACGTAACAGAAATATAGAATATCATTGTTTCTCATAAACACAAGTTGTATTTCCTCTGTACTTTTATTTATCCCCCAATCATTTTCTACAAATTGTGCTAACACTACATTGAACACAGACATGAGTTGCTAATGAAACAAATGCAAGGAAAGCATGTGGACAGATTCTGTGAAAAAACTTTGCACACTGTTCTGCCCTGCTACAGGGGAAATTGATTCTAAGTCGTCCTGTACAGCAGTTGTAGCATTCTTCCAGGAAAAGCCTACCTTCCTCCACCACAAGTGCTGGTTGCTTTTCAGATTACAGACAGATTATATCTACCCAGCATTTCTGGTCCATTTATCCGATGTAAGTACACAAAATAACTCCACTGATCTCATGTTTATGGGCCTGTAGTGAAGTTATTTTCAGTTAAGCAAATACTTATTTTTAATTGTTGAGTGATATTCCATGTAAAATACATTACTATAAGCAGTTCATGAAAAGGGCTGAATTTGTATATATGGTGTTGGCAGTGATTTATCTTGTGTTGGTGGTAAAGGGTTTGGTGAATGTGTAATCTTTCCACTGTCTGTCATTGATAGCATACTGTAAAGTCGTGTATCTGTGTTGTTCTCGCGT
This sequence comes from Schistocerca nitens, assembly GCF_023898315.1. NCBI lineage: Eukaryota > Metazoa > Arthropoda > Insecta > Orthoptera > Acrididae > Schistocerca > Schistocerca nitens. The sequence goes on along the minus strand of NC_064615.1, from coordinate 977,761,568 downwards.
GGTGGTGACCACCATTATTTTATGCGAAATGTGTGTCGGCGGCAGTAGAAATATTATGCAGTTAGCTTCAAATGCTGGTTCTCTAAATTCTCTCAATAGTGTTCCTCGAAAAGAATTTTGCCTTCCATCCAGGGGTTCCCATTTATGTTCCTGAAGCGCTTCCATAATACTTGGGTGTTGTTTGAACCTACCAGTAACAAATCTAGCAGCTTTCCTCTGAATTGCTTTGATATCTTCCTTTAATCCAACCTGGTACATATCCCAATTTACTCAAGAATAGATTGCACTAGTGTGCTGTACGTTGTCTCCTTAACAGATGAACCGCACTTTCTCAAAATTTCACCAGTAAATCGAAGTTGATCATTTGCCTTCCCTACGACAATCCTCACTTGGTCATTCCATTTCGTACTGCTTTGCAACATTATGCCCAGCTATTCAGACAATTTGACTGTGTCAAGTAGGCTAGGACACTACTAATGTTGTATCCCTACATTACAGACTTGTTTTTCCTACTCATCTGCATTAACTTACATTATTCTACATTTAGAGCTAGCCACCATCATCACTTGGACCATAAATTTTGTCTAAGCTATCTTGTATCCTCCTACAGGATTATTGTATATAATAAATAATAGTTGTCCTATCACACTGACCTGGAGCACTCCTGACTGTAAATTTCGTCCATTCAGGAGCTGCTGCCATTTACAAAGTGCACTGCACTGAGTGGATCATTTACTACATATACACAGCATATCTTATGGGGTGGATGCCAATGTGTCTGATGGAATATAACTGGTTATGTTTAAATTTTGAACAGAAATTGCTGTAATGCATTTCTTGATTTGCGTTGAAGTATGTGAAGTTCTATACAACTTGGTGACTGCTGTTACAGAGAGCCAATGTAAGCCTCTGGGCCTCTTCAGAAGATTGATGAGCTGGGACTGGGGTTATGCCTTTGATACCCTCAAGCTGCGAAAAGTATTCGAGTCATTGATAGTGAAAGCAATTGACATTGTCAAATATGTATTGATGGCATGTTCCACTTGGAACAGGCTCTGTAGTGTGGTAGATAATTGATAGTTCCAGCTGTCAAGCTTTTTTATATGAGAGCTCGTTTAACAACTGTAATAAATACTCAAGTACTAAACTGAAAATAACTCCAGTATATAAACACCAGCTCAGAGAAGTTAGTTTTCCTACTCACATGAGGGAACGACAGGAAAAACTGGGAAGGTACAGTTTGTCTATAAACTGAAAAGTGATCAGAATGTTTGATGGTAGAAGTTGCCTCTCCCATAAGAACGATACAGCTGCTGTACTGGATGACAAAGAATTAATTTCCCTTTTGCATTGTTTTATGTAAATTTTGTCCATATGAATTTCTTGTGTTAGTATTATTAGTAATTCATATGTTTCCCATACAGTGTTAATATACTTTGTGGAAAATAAACACCTCCGGGCCTGCCTACATATTGTGTAGCCAGTAATTCATAAGGTGAATGAAAGTAGGTGCATTTTGTAGTATAGGGCGATAGAGATAATGGGAAATTGCCTGCTTACTCCTCATTTTGCAGACTTACGACGGAGGGAAGCACATGACCACAATTCAGTGACGTACCTTCCCTCACGCTTGTAACCTCTACTGCCCCCCCCCCCCCTCCTTTCCACCTTGATACAACCCCAGAATACAATTTATCCCCCAATATGGTTGTATTGCACATAGATATGGTACACACATTTAATATTAGTTCATTACCCACTTCACTCAACAGTAAACATCAACTTTACACCATTAAAACACAACTTTTAATAATCTTTGATTATTCAGCCCCTGCAACATTACAATTATTAGTCCTAGGGAAAATTTGAATAGGACCTTGTTTGTGGGAAATTTAATGTAGTTTAATTTTGTACTGGAAAGTATTTTCGCTAGAATCTGCAGTTCTCAAGATAATCAAGAAAAATGTAGGACAGTGACCTCCATCTCTCCCCCTCCAATCCCACCATTTTCCTTTTGTGATTGGACTATAAATGCTGCCCTCTTTGAAAAAATAGTAGTTGCTGTAGTTTTTCATTGTGCAAGATGCCAGCATGCAGACAGTTTAACATACTCCTGTGTCAATTCATACAGCCTAAGTAAGTAATTTAAGAGCTACACTTTAAAGGGATGTATGTAAATTTTACTTCAGACAGCTCTGATTGATAGCTGTAAGATATCTTGCTCCAATTTATTTACTACTCATATTGCTGTTGATACAGGAGAACATAATACAGCTGCTTGCCAGGTTATGAAAGAGTCTGACAGAATGGGAAGGTTATTAATACTGTGTGAAAGTAATATTTTGTGGCCAATGCCGTGATCAGTGAAACTTTTTCGAGTTTGAAACTACGTCATGTAGTTTTGTAGACCAGAGTTGTGCCACTGCTGCAAGGGCCGTAGAGACATTCTGGAATGTTGTTGAATTGGCACTTGTACTGGATTGAAGCTTTAACCCAGTCTGATTAGGCTCAAGCAAAAATGTACAGGATGAGAATCTACTTTATGGTGCTGCAAAATTATAAATTCAAATTCAATCAATCCAGAAATATCTTGAAGTGGACATTGTAAACTATGTAATGGGGTACGTGCAATACCAATGCAACACAAACCAATAGGTGCAGTAAAACACACACACCCAGAGAGAGAGAGAGAGAGATGCTTTCTTTGGATATTTGGATATAATATGTTCCCCGACAGTACAGATATTCATTTTGGGTAAGATCACAGTTGAATCGGTGATAACATAAGTCCACATTTTATGCAGAATGACTTATTTATGTCCAGGCCTTCTTTAAGGGTAGCAACAGCATTCTGTATAGAAATGGTGTAATTTCCATCTACCTTCGTATGTTTTGTGTGTCTGATAAGTTTTAGTTTTAGAAACAATGTAACTTCTAGAGTGCTGGTGTTTCTAACCTTAACATGGCAGCACTGTTGATTCTGTTGCCAGTGCTGTGCAATCTGTTTATTGTAGAAAAAGATTTGTCATTACTGAAGAGTTGGTTGTCTTTTAGACAGAACAGAACCCATTGTTGGTCTTGGTTATCTTATGTAATTACAATGTGGAGGGTGATAACAGTTTTATTTTAAAGTTCCTCAATAATGGAAAACTTCACAAAATGAAAGAGGGGTCTGAGGAATGAAGCAGAATATAAAGAGAGGTAATTGAAAGAGCATGTGTTTAAGGAAGTGAACACACAAACTATTCAGGAACAGCAATTCTGGAAGATAAACAGATGAAAACACATGTTTTGCTAATGTTGATATATTTTATCAGACATCTTTGTTAGATAAATTTTATAATTTCAAGAGCAAAGATGAACAGGATAACTGTACACTTATAAGATCTCATTGCCTGTAACAGTGTACAAATACCTTGTCTGTCTAAAATTATGTCATCCATTAAGTGTAGTTGCAGTTTTTAATACTTAATCATACTCTGTGATGAAAGGAATGAGGTCTGATTTCAGCTGCGGTGGTCAAAACAGAAACCACACCATAGTAAGGGTTTTAATGGCAGTTTTATAAACAGAATGTTTTGATGAAATCCAACACTTCTTTCCCCTGAGAGGACATTCTTTTCTCCACAATACTGTGATTTTGGTGTTGTGGAGAGGCTTTTGTCAAAGCATGACCAAATTTATCTTCCAAAAGAACTATGTGAGATAATAGTAAAGTCAAGACTCCGTGGGAAGTTCGTGGTTACTATGGTTGGTATTGAAGTTGTAACTAACTTCAAGGACTGGTGGCCGCCTCTATAGAAGAAGATAGTAAATTAACTGGACAGTGAACAACTTTCAAGAGACAAGCATACTGCATTCCATGTTAAGGTATTTCAGGTACTCACCTCGGCATCCATGGCTCGTAGTTGCATCACCATTCATCAACACAGCATATTTTTTGGGGTACTGGGAAACAAAATGTTTTTACTGCAAACGAGGGCATACACCAGCCAGCTGTCAGTCACTGGAGCTAAACATGTTGATATGAAGATCACCTTGTAGTATATTCCTGAAGAATATCAGCAATTTTACCCTGAAATTTTGGACAATCATTGATAATTTGAAGTAATTGTTTTCAGTCTTGCATTTGTGTTGACAAATCAGAACATTATAAGATTATTTTTGTTGCATAATTATTTTAAGAAAATTATATCCTCAAATTAATGTTAATGTTAATAATGAAATACATTTGTGTAAGTTTGCTGTATAAATAAGTTTTTATGCATTTCATAGCTTTTTAAGTAAAATTATTATTAAATTGATTACAATAGCATGTTTCAGTGGTAAATTTTCACAAGCACTTGAGTTAATTTTAGGAGACAGGGGGGGGGGGGGGGGGAGGGGGAACACGTAAGTCCAGTCACATTGATCATTGTTGTGGCTGGATATACTAGGAACTGGAGATTATATTGTATGTTCAATAACTCACCTAACTATACTATTTAAAAAGGATGAAGCCACTTTTGATATCTGTGTAACTTTTTTAAAAATAGTTTTTTATGTTCCTGAGAAATATGCATGTATTGAGTTCTGCTGTTTCTAAAATGACTGATTCAATTACTACAAAGCATTAAGTGATTGCATGGTTTGAGAGTGACACTACAGTTTCCATTCACTGTAAACCCTGCACTTAGTTGCAGTCTGCAAGCAGGTAACCCAAAACAATTAAGTTACACAAATCAACAAACAAAAAAGTGCAAAATGGTATAAGAGTAAAGGAGTGAATAGCAGAAGCTTCGAGTCTTCAAACATCACACACCAAAGAGAAAGAAAACTTGCATGCAAGCGCATGCCCCCCCCCCCCCACACACACACACACACACACTCTCTCTCTCTCTCTCTCTCTCTCTCTCTCTGTCCTCTGTGAACCTACATTATGTGGTTGTGTGTCAGAGAGAGAGACTTTTGCACATTGAATGACATTGTTTTTCTTTAAAATTTCTTAAAACTTGTATCAGAGATTGTCTTTACTTGAATTGTAAACAAGGTAATGATTATGATTAATCCACATCCAGTATCGCAAAATGCAGATATTCTAACATTTTATGGAAACTTCTCATTACTTTCAGTTGTATGGAAACCCATATGCCTGGTCCCTCTCTGAAGCTGTAGGCTACCTGTGACAAGTCAGGGTGAAAGGGAATGATAAAGAAGCAACAGGTCCTTAAAAACGTGGTTCAACTTACCAAGCTGATAGTACCTAGTAAGGGCCCCTCTTTGTAGACTTAAGCTGAAAGCTACAACACTCAGCAGTTGTTATGTTACCTGCAGTGCTGTAATCTGGAATGCAATGGGAAATCACCACATTCTGTTATCCTAGTATGTGCAGTTCTCTAAATAAGTCATAATGCTTCCTCCTGGATAAAACAGTCTTCTGTTTGCATCCCTGGACAGGAAATACTTTTGAGGAACTAGACAAAAAGAGAATAATAATTAGATCATGCATGTGGAATGATACGAGCGTTACTCCAAAAGGAATGAACACTATTTCTTTCTTTCTTTTTTTTTTCTTTTTCTTCTCTCTCTCTCTCTTTTTTTTTTAAATCCATCTTTTATTCTACATATTTGAAAGTTTTACAGTGTGTAGATACATCCTTTAGGAACAATAGTTTCATTTCTCCAAATAATTTCCATCCCTCTCATCTACCTTACGCCATTTTGGTACCGGCTCCTGTATAGCCATATGGTAAAATTCTGGACCAACCTGTTGGAGCCACTGTTTTGCAGTGTGCACAAGGGAGTCGTCATCTTCAAACCTTGTTCCATGAAGAGAGTCTTTCAGTTTCCCGAAGAGATGATAGTCACATGGAGCCAGGTCAGGACTGTAAGGCGGGTGTTTCAGTGTTGTCCATCCGAGTTTTGTGATCGCTTCCATGGTTTTTTGACTGACATGTGGCCATGCATTGTCGTGCAAAAGCAAAACATCCTGCATTTGCCAATGTGATCGAACACGACTCAGTCGAGCTTGAAGTTTCTTCAGTGTCGTCACATATGCATCAGAATTTATGGTGGTTCCACCTGGCATGATGTCCACAATCAAGAGTCCTTCAGAATCGAAAAACACCATAGCCATAACTTTTCCAGCAGAAAGTGTGGTTTTGAATTCGTGCATTATGCCACTCCATTGATTGCCTCTTCGTCTCTGGTGAAAAATGATGGAGCCATGTTTCATCACCTGTCACATTTCTTCCAAGAAATTCATCTCCACCATTATCATACTGTTCCAAAAGTTTGCTGCGTCCTGTTTTTCTTGTTTCTTTGTGAGCCACTGTCAACATCCTGGGAACCCACCTTACACAAACATTTTTTAACGTCAAAACTTTCAGTATTCTGCCAACTCTTCCTTCCCCTATCCCAACGTAGTGTGACAATTCATTCACTGTGATGCGTCTGCCAGCAGTCACCAATTTGTTAAGTCTCTGCACATTGTCTGGAGTGTGTGCAGTACGAGGCCTGCTGCTGCGACGACAATCCTCAGTATTGCCATGACCGCTTTCATCTCGTAACCTGCTTGCCCACCGACTAACTGCACTACGATTGACAGCAGCATCTCCAGATGCCTTTTTCAATCTCTTGTGGATGTTTCCTACTGTCTCGTTTTCACAGCACAGGAATTCTATGACAGCACCTTGCTTCTGATGAACGTCAAGTGTAGCAGCCGTCTTGAAGGCATGCTGTGACGGCGCCACTCATGGGAACAGGTTGAACTAAGTATGAAAACAAGTGGGAAGGATGTATCTACAGACTGTAAAACATTCACACATGCAGAATGAAAACTGTATTTTTACGAAAATAGTGTGCATTTCTTTTGGAGTGACCCTCGTACTATGCTAAAGCAAAGTGACAAATAAAAAAATCTAAAATGTCAAGAAAGGAGGCAGATAAATATTTTAGGAGTAAGTGTGATGTAGTGGCCAGGAGTAGGGGTCATAGAATTATTCATACTGGGCCAGGCAATGGTAGAGCTGGAGTAAGAATAATAATGAATAAGGTAACTAGTAACAGAACCAAGGTTTATCCAGAGCAGACAGAAAGATCATTGATAGTCAAATTGAATAGTTATTTACAGATTAGGATGGTAGAGATATTGAAGGTACAGAAATATTAATGAACTTGTAAAGTATGTAAAGGGGATGAGAATTTATTCATAATGGGACACTGGAACATGGTTGTAATACACACTTCACACAGAAGTTAAATTATCTGGAAATTTAGAAAGAAAGGTGAAGAAGAATGAGTGAAGAAAAATGTTGTGGAATGGATACAAAATTGAAAAATGATAACATAAATGTTTCACATAGGCTAATAAACAATTACTTTAGAGAGCACAAAATGAGTACCATTATTCGAGATGAAAAAGATAATTGGCCAGCGGAAGCAGAAAGTAATGCGATAAGATGAAATCAATACTTGGGGAGTTGCCACGGAGGAATCAGGTCAAGTGAAAAAGAGTACAAGGAGGGATTCCCCACTCTGCAGACTCCTGTAACTAATGGGGAATGATGCAAAAGGGTAAAATCAAGAAAAGTATAAGGCACAGCTTCTCTTGACACCACTGATGTTTGGTATGCATATTCAAGGGTCAGTCAATTTGGACACAGACAGAAAACAGTGCGATATAGTTTGACGATGATATGGCAGTAGTAGCCGAAAGTAAATAGGAACCTGTGCTAGCTGCTGTAGATCTGTAAATAAAAAAGATAACTAATGTAACAGTGTGCACAGCAGATGGACAACTGGAAGGTTAAATGATAGACTGGGACAAGAGACTCAGGAAGAGGTGGACTAATTATTCTATTTTGGGAGTAGAATAGATGGAGGAAGATGCAAGAAAGATATAGAAGCAGAAATCACTCACGGCTAATGACTTTTTGTAAAAAGCACCAGCTGCTAAACTTGAGACCAAAACGATTAATGATAAGTGCAGACTTTTGTTGTAGTCTTCGATCCAAAGACTGTTTGTTTGATGCAGCTCTCCATGCTTGTCTATCCTTCACAAGCATCTTCATCTCCAAATAGTTACTGCAGTCTACGTACATGGCTGCACTCCAGACACACACCTTCAGAAAAGACTTCTTAGCACACAAATTTGTGTTAGATGTTGACCAATTACTCTCTTTCAGAAAAACTTTTCTTGCTACTGTCAGTTTGCATTTTACATCCTCTCTGCTTCAGTGATCATGTTATTTTGCTTCTCAAATAGAAAAACTCATCTACTACTGTTAGTATCTCATTTTGGTATTCAGTTCCTTTGTCATCACCAAAATGACTTCACAACTTTTGTTTTACTTCTGTTGATGTTCATCTTAAAACCTCTTTTCAAGACACTATTAATCCCAATCAACCTTTTCCATTTCCTTTGCTGTCTCTGAAATAGTATCTACATGATCAGCAAACTTCAAAGTCTTTATTTCTTCCTGCTGAACTTTAATTCCCTAACCAGATTTCTACTTGGTTCCTTTACTGCTTGTTCACTGTACAGAGTAAATATCATTGGGGACCCTATCTCGCTATCGTCTCAACAACTGTTTCCCTTTCATGTCCTTCAACTATTATAACTGCAGCATGGGGTCTGAACAAGCTGTTAATGACCTTTCACTCCCAGTATTGTATCCCTCATATCTTCAGAATTTCAGAGTGCATATTCCAGTCAACATTGTTGAATGGTTTCTCTAATTTTACAAATGCTGTAAACAGAGGTAAACCTGTCTTCTAACATAAGTCATAGTCAATATTGCCTTGTGTATTCCTAATATTTTTTCTGAAATTCAAACTGATCTTATCTGAGGTCACCTTCTACCAGGTTTTCCTTTCTTCTGTAAATAATTTTCGTTAGTATTTTGCAAGTATGACTTATTAAACTGATAGTTTGGTAATATTCAGATCTGTCAGCATGTGCATACTTTTGAATTGTAATTATTACATTCTCCTTTAACTCTGGGGGTATTTTTCCTGTCTCATATATTGTGCACCCCAGATGGAATAATTCTGTCAGCTACACCAGGGGGCTTGTTTATTCTTAACTCTGTCAGTGTACTTCATTTACTTCCTCTTGCCTGTTATAATATTACTTTTAAGTTTATTTCCTTTGTACAGCTGTTTTATACTGGGTGTCCACTTGAAACATATCAAAAATAAAAATTTAATATCTTAGAAACCAATTTATATACATGCAGCCAGGTTACATTAATGGAGGAATAATAAGGCAGATGACACTACAAACTTACGTTGCAGATTGCTTTGAGGCTGTTACTGCCATGTTAGATGCGCCAAAACATTAGCAGACTGCTGTTAATAATTGCTTCTTGGTCTTAATTTATGTTGTATCCACAGAACAGTTGTTTACATAGAAAATGTTATGGTGCTTTCATGAACAACACAGTATGAGGAAGTCAATTTCAGACATTTTTCTAGTCTTGTGTATTTTTGATCAAGTAATAAGAGCCATTTTGCCTCATTGTTGTAACTTTCTTTTTGTTATGCATTTTGAATAAATGTAGTGCATGAAAATCACTTTCAAGCTTTTTCTACTATGGACTGTGAATAGTGTTGTTGACAGTTTGAGTGTAACACGTGGGAAACAAAACGACTTTGTGAATGAGATAGAACATGGAATATTTCAGCTGCAGGTAAGTGAAAGATTATATGTGAAAGTGCTCTCAGAAAATATACAACCAATAAGCTGTATGCCTGAGACATTATTAATTTCTGTTAACAAAATAAATAGTGCACATCAAAGGATGGCAGAAAATCAGTAAGCTCTGAACAGCAAGTACATGTAAAACTGAATTGTATGCAGATAGCCAAGGGGGAAGCATAGCCACTGAATTTTGCTAGACAAGCAGTCAGAACTTTAATTTCATAATAAAGCTAGGAGTGAAGTTCAGTGCTGTTACGCCAGTGAGCTAGGAAAAAATTTCCTCACTGAGCAAAAAGTACTTCTCCATTTTCCTAGCAGGATCAAATGATGTTGCAAGGAATTAAAAAAAGGATCTCTTAATCTTGTTAAAAAATGGTGTGAGCTGAGAGGAAAAAACGTTATTGTTTTCTCAGTGCCACATCATTAAGACTTGAGAGAATGGTCCTGTGTAAACAAAGACATTGAAAATGCAAATACAGAGATTCAAAATATTTGCAGGCAGTTTGAAAATGTAACATTTGTGAACATCAGCAAGTTGGAAAAAGATTCCATACAACACATGGTTTCATCTAAATAAACTTGGAAAGGACAGTATAGTAACAGTAATTTTAGATGTAGTAAATAAAATCTCCAATGTGAAGTGTGATGATATAGGAGCCACACCTCTCATGGACGAGAAATGTGTGTTAGCTGGAGACTTAAATGTGAAACCTGCTGTCAGTGAAGCTACACGCCTCCAAGATAAAAGTGAGATTTTGTTAATGCAATCGAACATTCCAAGTGCAAGCAGCTCACAGAAGAGCACAGTAGTTGTGGAAGAGAAAACGCAAGAAATAAAGTGAAACAGCGCCGTCGTCATCGTCACCACCACCACCACCAGCATCATAAGCAGTAGCAGCAACAACAGCACCAACAACAACGTGAGCAGCAGTACAGCAAGGCTTAAGGAGCAGCCAAAGCCAAAAAACATCTGTGTCACTCGGTGATAATTTTTTATGGTTTCAAGCCAGAAAGAAAATAAAAATGTGAAAAATCAACCTGCAGTTCACTCACAAGTAACAGTAACATTGTATTTTTAAACATTCAGGATCTTGGCAATAAAGCTGAAATACACAATAAGTATTCTCTCCTATGTTTCTCAACATTGGCTTAAACTGGGACAAATAGAATACTATGTACCAGAACATGGAAACAGGTTTTGCAGATATTAGTACTGTAATGCTGGTTCTGTTATCTATGTTTCTAATGAAGTAGAGTTTAGAGTGTCAGATCTTAATTGGGCATGTGCAGAGAGACAGTGTGAAATTACAATATGTAACTATAGTTGAGGGAGTCTATAATTCCGGCTTTGATTAATATGTAACAAACCCAGCATAAATAAGTTACGAAATATGCTAAGGCAGCATAACTTCAATCATGTAAATTCAGAACCGACAAGAGTAAAAGCATGCTTAGATAATGCTTTTGTCAACTGTGCTCGTAATATGTACTCCACCAGTGTAAAGGAATTTGGTTTCTCAGACCACTCTCTGTTAACAGCACAGTTAAGACATTTTTATAAAAAAGGGGATGGGAACATGGCTGCACAAAAGTTACCAAAATACCTTAATACTAACAAAAAACAATCTCAGAAAAGTTACACACCAGCTGGGACAAACTATTTCAAACATGTGATTCCAATGAACAAACAGTTTATGAAACATTCTACAACTACTTAATAAGTACATTAAAAGCTCATCTTGTTCCAAAGAAATATCATAAAACAAGAAAGGGTAAATTGTGGTACACCTGAGAGTTGTATAATTAAAAAAAAAAAAAAAAAAAAAAACTATTGCTATTCAAGCACCTTGGCAAATTAAATAATTCTAATGAAATTAAGGACCTTGAAATAAGAAACCGTATAACAAAGAGCTACAAGTGGCTAAACAGAGATACAACACTAATCTCATGGATAACATTAAAAACTAGTGCAAAACAGCCTGGTCAGTAACTCATACTGTTGAAGGTGCAATAAGAAAATTTGATAACAAAGTTCCAATACCAGCAGATATGTTCAAATAATCAGGCCAGACCTTCATTGAAAGACTGCAAAGTGGTATGCCAACATGAAGTCCTTAAAATTGTCTATATTACACTGCAGCAAACTTGTGTCTCATAGAAGGGGCTTTTCCCGATGCTCTCAAACTAGCCAAAGTGACTCCAGTCCTTAAGTAGGGTAGCAAATCTGAGCCAACAAGTTTAAGGACAATTCCAGTACCAGCCAAAGCCTTTGAAGGCATAATGTATCAGCAGATATAGGGGTACCTTGTTTAACAGTGAACTAATCTCAAATCATAAGAATAAAACAAAAGCAGTTAGCCTGTTGTTAAATCAGAATTTGACGTTAAAAGTCGGCAGCCATGAAATTTGTAAAATAAAGCATGAAAACAACACCATTGTAAATCCTGCTCAAATATCGGAACACTTCAATGAATTCTTTATCATTGTGACAAAATCAAACATTAATGTTACAAACTACAATAAAAATGTTTGTCCATATGGGCTTGATCGAAAAATACATCTCCCATGAAATTTAGAAATATTACAATGAAAGAAATAGAAGACATTATATTATCACTAAAAAATAAAAATTTGGTGGGTTGGGATGGGATACCTGCGAAAGTAATTAAATCAGTGTACAAAATAGTAAGTCCGACCCTAGCTGAATTAATCAACAAATCTTTTGAAGAAGGTTGTTTTCCAGAATCATTAAAACACACACAAATAAAATCACTTTTTAAGAAAGGGTCAAGAGAAGATATGGGGAATTATCGTCCTATCTCCCTCCTTCCAGTGCTGTCAAAAATTTTCGAGAAAGTAGCTGCTATTCAAATCTAAAACTTTATTGTATCACAGGGTATTATTTTTTGCAGTCAGTTTGGCTTCCAGCAAGGGAAAAATACAACAGATGCTATAAATAATTTCATAGAAAAAATTAGCACAGCTCTAGACAAAAACGATAAAGTAGCCGGAATTTTCTGCGACCTGACAAAGGCTTTCGATTCCGTAAATCATTCCTTGCTAATCCACAAACTAGAAAAATATGGGATTAAGGGTGCAACACTTCAGTGGCTTACTTCTTACTTATCTAATAGAAAACAAAGAACAATCATCTCTTCAAATGACGTAAACTACCATTCAGACTGGAAAGCAATAACACAGGGTATCTCACAAGGTTTGATCGTCGGTCCAATTCTCTTTCTATTGTATGTCAATGACTTACCATTAAACATAAATTCACCATCCATCCTGTTTGCTGATGACACGACTGTCTTGATAGAAAGCGAAGAAACAGAAATGATTCCTGATAGTCACTGGTACATTAGACAGGCTAGAGTCGTGGTTCCAGTTAAATGGTCTGAAGTTTAACACATCAAAAACAAACTTGATTCAATTCAGAACCAAACAGTCAAAAGACCAGGAAATTAGTATAAATCATAAAAGTGAAGAATTAACAGAAGTGCAGTCTGCCAAATTTCTAGGTCTACCCCTCAATAAAAATTTAAACTGGAACACACATATTGAGTACCTGTGCAGCAAACTGGGTAGCTTTGCATATGCCATGCATATATTATCAAGGGCTACTAACATGTGCACTCACAAAGTAGCATATCTAAGTTACTTTGAATCAGTGATAAGATATGGCATTATTTTCTGGGGGAGCTCCAATATTATATCTCATGTACTGAAGCTCCAGAAGAAAATTATCAGAAATATGTGCACTAAACAGCAAAGAAAATCATGTTGTCCATTATTACAGAAACTAAAAATTTTGACTGTCCCCTCCCTATACATATACGAGCTAATGATATTTTTACACAACAAACCGGAATTGTTCATTAAAAACAGATTTGATCATCCATACAGTACAAGTTTTATGCTTCCTGCCTATAGATTGAAATTATATGCTCAGACCCCATAATATATGGGCATGAAAGTCTACAACAAACTTAAAGGCAAAAACATTCTAAACATGGAACTAGGGATACTAAAAAAAAAGTTACATGAAATTCTTATACACAAATGTTATTACTCATTAGAAGAGTTCATGGAAGATGATCTGATAATTTGAGCAGAATCCAACCGCAAATTAGCATTATATTGTGGAAAAAAAACAACAAATTGTCCATTATCAAGAAATAATTGTACCTATGCTGGAAAATAAAAAAAATATAGATACTGCTACACAGTCTAAATATAGTTTTAAAAATTTATATCAGATTGTAGTTTGTAATTTTTGATGTGTCTCCTGTACCATAATCACATGATTTGTAAGTGTATGTTATGAGACTAATAAATCACAATTCACTAACTAAATGATATTGCTAGTACATCACAGTTTGGTTACAGAAAAGGAAAGTCAACTATACATGCCATAGAACTCCTAGTGAGGGACATTTTAGCAGCATTGGAGGGCCATGCTCATATACAGGTAAGCTTATGTGATCTGAGCAAGGCTTTGGCTGTGCTGACCACTCTGTTTTTCTTTCTAAACTTGAGTACTATGGAATAAGTGACAAAAGTTTAAAACTCATCATATCATACCTCAATAAAAGAAAGCAAGTGGTTAGTTCAGGAACTCATCTCTCAAACACAATCGAGGTTCAACATGGAGTGCCACAGGGATCTAAATTAGGACCACTTCTATTCCTTGTACATATAAATGACTTATCTGGAAACATAGACGCATATGATACAACTTTTCTGTCTGTAAACTTTGTATGAATTTGGCAAAAGGAAATGCAATATCACTGTTTAATGTGTATTAAATAAAAAAGACCCGGAATATGTGGTTCAGTCTACAAAGACTATTAGAAAAACAAAATACAAAATTTTTAGGTATTATACTTGACAATAAACTAACATGGAACTCTCATGTTGAACTCACAGTGATTAGGCTGTCAAGATTTATATATCTGCTGAAGAGACTGATGTGCTGTCCGACATTTGAATATGTAAGGGTAGAATCCTTTTTTTTTTTTTTTTTTTTTTTTCCAATCTGTTTTAAGGTATGGGTTAATACTCTGGAATACAGCAAAAGAATATGTGAAATTCTGTTGATCCAGAAGAAAGCAATCAGAGTAAAGGCAAAGGTAGATAATAGGACACATTGTTCATTAAATATAGAGTTTTAACAGTTATTAATCTGTATATTCTTGATAATGTTAACCATATACTTGCTGAACTACCAAATTTAGGTGTAACAAATCAAAGGCACAACTACATACAAGAATCTGTACTTCTCTGCTCTTGCCACAAAATAGATCGGCAAAAATTAACAATTGTCATAAGTACATGGCAATTAAAATATATAACAAATTTTTTAAACATGTCTCACTCATACCCATCAAAGTATTTAAGGAAAAGTTATATAACTTCTTGTTAATTAACCCATTCTATTCATTAGAAGAATTTTTAAAAATGCCCAATATCAATATATTTTATAAAATTAATAGGCCTGGGTGAAGTGAACTGATGAAGACTATTACATGTAATAATGCTGAACGACTAATAAAGAAACTCCATCTGAATTTGAATCACAAAAAGAGAAATGTAATCAAACAAAGGAAAGTCCAGGATGGAATAACAATAATATGAAAACGATAGCCTGTTACTCAACATGCAGAGGCAGCGTTGAGTTGCAGACAGGCACAATAGAAAATTGTGCTAAAGCTTAAATGATTAACAGTCCTTTTTATTGTGCCTGCCAGTGACAGAGGCCTCCCCTGTGTGATGAGTAACAGGCTATCCTTTCCACATTGTTAGTATTCCATCCTGGATATTCCACTGTTTGATTTTGCCTAATGGCTTTCCTTCCATCCCACAGTCCACAGCTGTGTACCTTTGTTAGTATTCCCTAACACATTACTTTGGTCAGTGTTCGTCCTTTTTACCCAGAGAGCTTTTCGAATTGGACCAATATAGAATCAAAAATCAAATGACAGTAATAAAACTACTGCAGTAAAGGTAAACAGTGCAACCAAACTTAATGTGTATAAAAGAAAACATTGCTTGAATGAGTCCACTTACAGATGAAATGTGATTTCTCTACACTTCAGACAATAATCAGAATGATTAGTACACCTGTAAATGACACAGGATGGCATTTTTGATTAGATTAGATTCAGTTTTTGTTCCTTAGACCCAAAAAATGAGATGATTCTCATGGGTGTGGAACATGTCAGGAAGTATAACATAAAACATTTGAGTATTATACTTACTACCCTGATCGTTTGTCAGGAAATTGTCGATATAGGTGAATACAATACGGTAAGCTGGAACAGCTAATATTTACAGAATTAACATGCTGTCAGAATGAAACACTGTTATGCATTGTTAATAAATTTATCATACACAAAATACCTAATCTTGACTGACCAAGTGCTGTCAAAACTGAAATCTAACAGATATGTTTACTTAAGCTGGCTTAACGGTCTCTATGGAGTAGAAGGAGTTGCCTATCAAAAAGTCTTTCAAACTCTGTTTAAACCGTGCTTTAGCTGAAACCAAGTTTTTAATAGTTGCTGGCAATTTATTGAAAATGTGTGTTCCTGAATATTGGACCCCTTTTTGGACCAAGGTAAGGGATTTTAGGTCTTTATGTAGATTGTTCTTATTTCTAGTATTGATACTATGTATTGAGCTATTGGTTGGAAATAGAGATGTATTACTTGCAACAAATTTCATTAAGTAATAAATATACTGAGAAGCATTGGTTAGAATACAAAGTTCCTTGAACAGGTTTCTACAATATGTTCTTGAATTTACACCACAAATGGTTCTTTTGCACCCTAAAAACTTTTGCTCGGTGTGATGAGTTGCCCCAGAATATGATCCCATATGATATAACAGAATGAAAGTAAGCAATGTGTGCAAGTTTTTTTTTTATATTTGTATCTCCTACAGCTGACATCATTCTCACGGCAAATACAGACTTGTTTAGGCGCTTAAGTAATTCTGTGGTATGCCCTTCCCAACTGAATTTATTATCGAGTTGTAATCCCAGAAATTTAACACTGTCAACCTCTTCGATATGCATGTCTTCATATGTTATACACATGCTGGAAGGAAACCTCTTACAAGTTCTGAACTGCATATAGTGGGTCTTCTCAAAGTTTAATGGCAGTGTATTAGCTTTAAACCACTTATTAATGTCAGTGAAAATTTGATTAGCAGCTATTTCTAATTCTGTACTTGACTTGCTACTTATTGCAATGTTTGTATCATCTGCAAACAAAACAAACTTAGCATCTGGCAACGTAACAGATGAGATGTCATTAATGTACACAAGAAAAAACAGTGAACTGAGATGCAATCTTGAGGAACACCACATGTAAGTAATTCCCAGCCAGATGAAGACTGACTGCTTACTGCACAGGTATTTTGCAACGACACCCTTTGTTTCCTTTTAGATAGATAAGACTCAAACCATTTTGCAGCATTGCCAGTGACGCCATAATATTCTAATTTAGTTAAGAGAATGCTGTGAAATCCAAACTGTGACTTGGATAATATATTATTTGCAGTCAGATGCTTAAGGAGATGTTTGAACTCAACGTTTTCAAATGTTTTTGAGAAAGTTGGCAAAATGAAATTGATCGATGGTTTGAGGGTATCTCTTTATTCCCCTTCTTGTAAAGAGACTTAACTTCAGCATATTTTAGCCAGTCTGGATATGTTCCGCTGATAAGAGATTGATTACACAAATAACTTAAGATATAACTCAACTCACATGTGCACTCTTTGAATAACTTTGTTGATATGTTATCATACCCACTGGAATACTTAGATTTTAAGGATTTTATGACGGATGCTACTTCTTTGGGAGATGTGAGTGTCATTCCAATTTTACTGAAGTTATTTTTAAAGACTGGTCTCAGATGCTCCATTGCACTGTTCACCGAACCTGATAACTCCAAGCTGTCAGTAACAGAAATGAAGTACCTGTTTAAGAGGTTTGCAACACTACATGTACTTGTTACCAAAGTCTCATTTATTTTTAGAGCTTTCTGTTCCTCTTCGTTTTTGGCCCCACCTGTCTCTGTCTTCACTATATCCCATACAGTTTCTATTTTGTTGCCTGATGTAATTATCATTTTCTCACAATAAAGTTGCTTCGATTTCTGGATTACATGCTTCAATAGTTTGCTGTATTCTTTGTAATACATTACAATTCTAACACCAGTGCTGTTCCTAGGTAGTAGATACAGTCTCCTTTTTGTCCTACATGATATCTTTATTTCTTGTGTAATCCAAAGTTTATTTTTTGACTTCTGTGTGATACGAGTTATCTTTAGGGGAAAACAGTTTTCAAAAGTGGAGGTAACTTTATTAATGAATGCTTTGTAGTTTCCATTTGAGTCAGAAATATTGTAAACATCTATCCAGTTCATGTCTTTGAGCAATTTCCTGAATTTCTCAAGTTTTGACTTATTTATTATCCTCCTGGACTCAGATTTAATAGATTTTTTATCCCGACAAGTTTCAACATTTAACACGGGATGCTGCATGTCATTATCAGATAGCCCATTTACTATTGGTTTTGTTATATGACTTTTTTCCCTAGAATTGTCTGCAAAGATATTATCAGTAGCAGTCTCAGAGCATTTACATATCCTAGTATCAAAGTTCACAGTAGGATCTAAATTGAATGATAGTGTTACTGACTGCAATAATTGTTCATTGACAGAGTTTTTCAATAAATCCATGTTAAAATCACCAGCAACCACTATTTCTTCATTTTTCTACCATGAGATGGGATAGCAGAGGTTCCATATTTTTTATGAAGAGGCTAAAATTTCCTGAAGGGGATCTGTATATACCTACTATTATAAAGGGCTCATTATGAAATACTACTTCTGTTGCACAAGCTTCTAAGTGCGGCTCTGAGCAAAATTTATTAATATCCTTAGTCTTGAAACCAAAACAGTTTCTGACAAACGTGGCAACATCTCGGTTCTCCATATTTTCTCTACAGAAATAAGAAGCTGTCTTGAATCCTGTAACGTTTAACATATCTATACCAGTGATCACATGATGTTCAGAGAGGCAGATAATATCAACTGGTTAGCTCAACTCTAATTCTTTAAGACAAATAAGCAACTCATTAAGCTTACCCCTTAGTCCTCAGATATTCTGATGCAATAATGATAACTGATTTTTTGCAGTGGCTGAATTACAACTGGATGAACCTAATTTTCCTGCCAATTTTTGAGTATCTCTGGTTTCAGTCAGAGGCTGTCTGCATGAATTGTGTACATTATAATTTGCTTTCTGGCTCCCTGTTTTATCAATGTGAATGTCATTTCCAGTCGGTCTCTGAATGTCATTTGTTTCTGCCCTCCCTGCCTTAAAAAACTGCTGATCTGTCTCTTGTAACCACTGGTACTTTACCATTTGTGACAGCACCAACACCCCCCCCCCTCCCCCCTAAGTTATTTGCTCTTAGCCCAGACAGTTTTCCCTTCCCTTTCTTGTTGAGGTGAAGGTCATGCCTAGTATAGTCCCACCTGCTGATAGAGTCAATGGGAACCACAGCCTTCTGTTTATCATTAGTTACATTACCCATACTGTCAGCAAGAGAAGATATTGAATTATTTGCAGTGTTCATAGATTTTATGTACGACCAAAATTTTTGAGATTATTTTTAGAATCTGCAGATAAAATATTGCTTTCAAATTCGTTAAAAGAATCTCTCATTGTCCTTCTGAAGCTGCTTTCATTTTGCATAATATGCTACAAATATAGCACCATTCTTATGCATCATCTATCAGAGATCGTTGGAACAGCGGAAAGTTCCATGGGACTGGAAGAAGGCCCAGGTCATAGCAATCTATAAAAAGGATAGAAAATCAGATGCACATAATTACCGGCCAATTTCACTGACATCGATTTGTTGTAGAATCATGGAACATATTTTGTGTTCAGACATAATGACTTATCTAGACTCTGAGAAGCCCATCTGCAGAAACCAGCATGGTTTTAGGAAACAGCAGTCATGCGAGAAACAGCCGGCCCTCTTTGTGCATGATATACAACAGGCTCTAGATACCGGCTCCCAGGTTGATGCCACATTTCTCAACTTTTGAAAGTTGTTTGACTCAGTTCCGCACTGTCACTTGCTCCAAAAAGTGCTCACTTATGGTCTCCGATGACGTATACAGTTGGTTAGAAAGTTTTCTAACAGACAGGGAGCAGTATGTCATCCTCAGTAGGGTGACTTCAACAGAAACAAGCGTGACTTCAGGTGTGCCCCAGGGCAGTGTAATAGGTCCATTGCTTTTTATGATTTGCATAAACGATCTGGTTGATGGTATTGACAGTGGCATTGGACTGTTTGCCGATGATGCTGTAGTCTACAGGAAAGTAGTATGACACGAAAGTTGTGATCAAATCAATGAGCATTTGCAGAAAATAAGTGTGTGGTGTAATGACTGGCAGTTATCTCTCAATATTAGTAAGTGTAACCTACTGTGTATAACAAGACGAAAATCCCCGTCAGTGTATGAGTACAAAATAAATACCCAGTCTTTGGAAGCAGTAACATCCATAAAGTATCTGGGTGTGACTATTCAAAATGATCTCAAATGGAATCATCAGATTACACAAGTAACGGGTAAGGTGAACTCTAGACTGCGGTTTATTGGTAGAATCCTGAAGTGATGCAGTCATTCAACAAAGGAAATTACTTACAGTACGTTAGTTTGCCCAGTCTTTGAGTATTGTTCGTCTCATGGGACCCTTGCCAGTTGGGTCTGATTCAAGAGATTGAGAAGGTACAAAGAAGAGCGGCAGGATTCGTGGCTGGTACATTTAGCCATCACGAGAGCATTACAAATCTCATAGAAAGTTTGAAGTGGGACACACTTGCAGATAGACGGTGCGCTCAAAGGAAGGGAGTGCTCACTAAATTCCAAAATCCGATCTTCACCAAGGATGTAGAGCATATATTATTACCACCAACTTTCAAATCACGCAATGATCACTATTCAAAGATAAGGGAAATTAGAGCTCATACTAAGGCGTTCAGACAGTCGTGTTTCCCTCGCGCGATCCTCCGCGAGTGGAACAGAGAGGGGGGGGGAGTATGACTTTGGCACGAATTGTGCCCTCCACCACACACTGCTTGGTGGCTAGCGGAGTGTATATGTAGATGTAGATTGTAATTAAGCAAGCTTCCAGAGCCAGTGGCTCCATCTTCAGGCAGAAGAGTTGAAGGGGAAGGAAGAGGGACGAAGGAAAAGGACTGAAGAGGTCTAGGAAAAGGGGAAGATTTCAGGAAAGTCACCCTGAACCATGGGTGAGGAGAGACTTACCGGACGGTATGAGAAGGAAAGACCCTTTTCCTAGACCGCTCACATTCCTTTTCCTTCAGCCCTCTTTCTTCCCCGTCAACCTTTCTGCTTGAAAAAGGAGCCACTGGCTCCAAAATCTTGCCTAATTATAATATTTTATGTGTGTGTTCTGTCACGGCTTGGTGAGTAGATTTTTTTTATCTATCTGGTCACCTTATTTTGTCAAAAATTGATTGTTTTTGTTGTTACAAAAGTGTTATTCCAGGGGCTTCTACTTAGGACCTTCCTTTAAAAAAGAATTCTAGGTACATTATTGAACTTCAATAATGTAAACAGAATGTAGTAAATTCTTCATTTTAATATCTCAGAAACATACAAAAATTAAGTGAAACAATTATTGAGGCTTGCAGACATAGTTTATTTCTCTCTGATGGCATTATCATTATGTGTTTCACATGCATGAAGGTTGTTCTTAAGGCTGATGTCTGAGAAATATAGTATTTTAATAATTAAATTAATGGACATTTGTTGAACAATAGTTCTTACACGCAACAGGCAAAGCCTTTGTCCTGACCAAAAAATCTTCAGTGCATCTGAGTTTCAGTGCTCTGCAGTGGTGAGCAGTTGAATGACAGATAGCTACTGTGTTGCAGAGACAGCACTCCTGTCATTACAGTTGTGGCAACCATAGACTGCTAATGACAAATAGAATGAGGAGTGCTCTGTCTTCGGATTTAGTGAGCTTTGGATCTTTTTGTGGACTGTGTTTGTATTTGCTTGATTTGTGTTATTTTTCTGGTTGTTGTGCACAAATAAAGAGTGTTTAATTGTAACTGTTGGTTATTTCTATCTGGAACCTTTGTCAGTGTTGACAGAATACCCACATTGGTGTATCGTGTGAATACATTTCAATCTGTGCATCACTTATCATCGGTTTCGTGCCAGCTCAAACAATGGCTCAACATCCAACCTTCCCAATAGTACAGGACGTCACGACCACAGAAATGACTTTTGACTGTGAAGCACAACATTTTTTCATTGGTACTGCCACACAATGAGAACGCTTGTTTCTGCAGTGTTTACTCCACCTGAACAGATGACTCTAACCTTTTTTAACGTCACGCCACACCAGGTGCAGCACAACCTGCAATGATGCCTTCTACTGGTTTCTATGTTTGCCAGGAAAGTTCTTTTGCATGAGACTCTAGTTTCCTCTCTCCAGAGTATCTTCCTCATTCTCCTACGGACCACATAGTGGTACAGTTTCAGGGCCTACATGCATATCTTACCTGTGCCCATGTGACCTGCCATTACAGACATCGCACACATTTTACACCAACTTTCTCACCAATCCTGCTATGCCATATATGTGCCCACTTATGCACTGGCAAGTAAAGATCTTGGGCGTCACACCAGCTGTGGTTCTGCCCCGCCACTCGGCACCCGATTCCGATTTTGCAGCTTTCTGTGGGAATCCACCAGTGTCGGTTGTCGATACTTCCACATCGGGCTTTGCTTGGCATCATGTGCTGAACCATCCTGCACAGAGCAAGGACAACGGATCACCAGCACAATATCTCAGCACCACTGCTTTCGTTTCACCATTCATGATTCTTCTGCGTTGGCCATGATGTGTTTGTCATGTGGCAATATAGGCCCTTTCTCCACACAATGTGTGAATTCTGGGCATTACATTGTGCCAGCACAAGTACCAGGCTTTCATCAGAACATCGCTCCTGTCACTGCTGCACAGTCGATGCCAGCAGATGTCACTTCTCCAAACCATCACACTATCTGCGCCCTACCGACGGTGCGGAAGCTCTGCCTCCAGGCAGTTTTCTGAAGCAGCTACTGATAAAGAAGGACAACTCCGTGACATGTTTACCTTGCTGGACATACACGGAATCATTAACAAGAGCACTTAGTCTGTTTGTTTGATGAACCATTTGTATCACCACCCCATCTTACTAGAGACTTGTTTGCTAAACCCACCCAAGTGTAATAAATACACTTCTGCTCATGCTCTCCTCTTTGAACGTCCTTCATGTATGCCACTATACGCAATCCACAGCATCATTTACGATGGAAGTTTAAGCGACAGAACCCATCCCAGCTGGGTTGACACCTTTGTACTCATGTCACGACAAAGGTCACGCCGGACTTATTGCTCTGGGCGTTATGGTTAGTTGAACTGCTGTAGGAATTACGACTACAATTGCTTCCTCATACCTCATCATCTTGCGTGGGTAAACTATGATTAGCTGACCAGGCATACACCATTATTTGACACTGCTGTCTACTTCTCTCATGCAGTGCAGCGTCTGCTATGAGGGGCATTTGAAAAGTCTATGGTAAAATAAAAACTACTTACGTGTTTGGGGTAAACTTTTTTATTTTTCGACATAGTCTCCTTTTAGACTTATACACTTTGCCCAATGCTGTTCAAATTTGTTGATCCCTTCCGAATAATAGGAATTGTTCAAGTCTTCAAAATAGCTATTAGTTGCTGCAATCACCTCCTCATTTGAATAAAATCTTTGTCCTGCCAGCCATTTCTTCAAATTGGAAAACAAATAATAGTCCGAGGGAACCAAGCTGTGAGAATAGAGGAGATATGAAACAAGTTGGAATCCTATTTCCATTAATTTGGCAACCACAACTGCTGAGGTGTGTGCTGGTGCATTGTCATGATGGAAAAGGACTTTTTTTGCAGTCCAATCGCTGGCGTTTTTCTTGCAGCTCAGTTTTCAAACGGTCCAATAACGATGAATAATATTCACCTGTAATAGTTTTACCCTTTTCCATATAGTCGATGAGGATTATCCCTTGCGAATCCCAAAAGACAGCCGCCATAACCTTTCTGGCCGAGGGACTGGTCTTTGCCTTGTTTGGTGCAGAGTCTCCCTTGGTACCCCATTGTTTATATTGTTGTTTGGTCTCAGGAGTATAGTGAAGTATCCATGTTTCATCCACAGTCACGAAACGACGCTTAAAGTCCTGCAGATTCCATTTTTGGTCAAATGTGAGGAATCGCGGAACCCATCTTGCGGATAGCTTTCTCATGTCAAAATGTTTATGCAAAATATTATGTACCCATTCATTTGAGATGCCCACAGCACTAGCAATCTCACGCCCCTTAACTCTTCTGTCTTCCATCACCATATCATGGATTTTATCAATGATTTCTGGAGCCGTAACCTCCACAGGGCGTCCAAAAAGTTCAGCATCACTTGTGCCCATATGGCCACTCCGAAAATTTTGAAACCACTTATAAACTGTTCTAATCGAAGGTGCAGAATCACCGTAATGTTTATCAAGATTCTCTTTAGTCTCCTGAGGCGTTTTTTCCTTTCATAAAGTAATGTTTAATCACCACACGAAATTCTTTTTCATCCATTTTTTGACAATCACTTGATTTCCTTGAATCACATGAATCCCAAACACAAAGAAATAGATCAATATGGCTGAAACTTCGTGTGCATTCTTTCCAAAGATGCTACTAACTAAACATGACCTGGATACGTACCAGTGGTGCCGTCTCTAGGACTTTGCACGGACTTTTTAAACACCCCTCGTACTTAGGTTGGGTGCCAGTGCCTATATTTCCTCTGTCAGTTGGTAGAGGTCAGGTGCAGGCTCAGCTTGAGCAATGTAATGAACTGCAGGTACATAGTAGTCAGCAACATGAACCACCAGCTGTTTCTCACCGAAGTTCACCGACTGCAGCCGAGCCAGAGCATGTCCCCCATCCGCTACCCTCAGCTACTGCCACAGGATGAGTAGAAGTCCCAGCTGACTCATGCTCAGCCCCCCACCCAGTATATCCACTGAGCTGGTTCTACACAACTTTTGGAGACGCCACTTGAACTGCCAACTGCCCTGTGCATTCCCAAACTTTTCACATGGGCCACAGATCATGACAATGAGGAAACAGTGAGGAAGGGTGCCTACCAACAATGCACCCTGTTCAACCTTCTACTGCACAAGGCCATCCATATGCCTTGTATTTATGCTCGCGTCATCATTTCCTTGTCAACTTGGGAGCTGATGTTAACATTGTTCCACTCTCATTCACTGTAGCGGATGTAACACCATCCAAACTTTTCCTTGAAGTGGACAATAAATTGACACTTTGTGTCGACGGCATGGTTGTGTTACCTATTAAACTCATCCCTGGTGCACTGTTCGCTTGGGCTTTCCATGTGGCCAACATAAAACTGTCAAGACAGATGGTGCACCAGTGCGTCATAAAGCACATCGCCTGCCTCCACACAAAATAGGTGTGGCTAAAGTTGCAGTGAATGAACTTCTGCGGGTAGGCATTGTTCGATTGTTGGACAGTAACTGGTCTTTCCCCATATACTTAGTCTCCCAAAAAGGATGACACATTGCGCATCTGTAGTGAATATCATTGCCTTAATGTGCATACCATAATAGACAATTATTCTATCCCACATATTTAGGACTTCGCCCAACTATTAAGTGGAGCACGCATTTTCAGTGTTTCAGACTGCCGCAAGGCATATTTACAAATACCGATGGAATAGAGTGGCATACCCAAAACAACCTTGATCACCCCCTTCAACCATCATAAATTTTGTTACATGCCATATGGCCTCAAAAATGTGGCTGAAACTTGGCAATTTTTCATCAACTCACTTCTCTGTAACTGTTATTACTGCTACACACACCTAGACAATATTCTCATTTTCCCCTCCTCTGATGGGGAACATAAGCCACATCTTTTGGTCATGATACAGGACTTGCTGGCAAGTAACGGAGATAAGATTAATCACAATAAATCACAGCTTCGACGTACCTCTGTTATCTTTCTGAGGTACACAGTCTCCTGTGATGGTATATGCCCTTCACAAGATCGGATCAACCACATTCGCAGCCTGCCACTCCCTGCAACTTTTCGTGAATTGCACTGGTTTTTGGGGACCATCAGTTTTTACAGGCGTAACTTGCTGATGGTGGCAGCTATCCTAGCCACCCTTAAGGACGCATTAGCTGGCAAACAAACTTCTGATAATCACTGGATATAGTGGTCTGACAGTATGATAAAAGCATTTGAGGCTCTCAAGACAGCTCTAGAATGTGTCCACCCCTTGCCACATGCTCAAATCTCTGTTGCGGCAGATGCAAGTGATTTTGTGATAGGTGCTGTTCTTCAACAACATGTTGGTGACACAAATCAGCCAAGCCATTTTTTTTAATTGTTTTTTTTTTTTTTAAAAAAAGAAAACGTATTTGTGGCTCAACGGAAGTGATCAGCTTTCAACAGAGAACTTTTTGCAGTGTATGAGGCCGTTAAACATTTCCACGCAAACGTCGAAGGGAGAATGTAACAATTTTCACCGATCATCATCCCCTCATGGATGCCATTTGCAAACTTGCCATTGACACTCACACACGCAAGTTTTCGCTGTTGGATTTCATCTGGCTATACACAAAGAACATCTGACATATTCATGGCTTTTAAAATGTGATAGCTTATTATCTGTCACATGTTGTTGTTGTGGTCTTCAGTCCTGAGACTGGTTTGATGCAGCTCTCCATGCTGCTCTATCCTGTGCAAACTTCTTCATCTCCCAGTACGTACCACAGCCTACATCCTTCTGAATCTGCTTAGTGTATTCATCTCTTGGTCTCCCTCTATGATTTTTACCCTCCACGCTTCCCTCCAATACTAAATTGGTGATCCCTTGATGCCTCAGAACATGTCCTACCAACCGATCCCTTCTTCTAGTTAAGTTGTGCCACAAACTCCTCTTCTCCCCAATCCTATTCAATACCTCCTCATTAGTTATGTGATCTACCCATCTAATCTTGAGCATTCTTCTGTAGCACCACATTTCGAAAGCTTCTGTTGTCTTCTTGTCCAAACTATTTATTGTCCATGTTTCACTTCCATACATGGCTACACTCCATACAAATACTTTCAGAAACGACTTCCTGACACTTAAATCTATACTTGATGTTAACAAATTTCTCTTCTTCAGAAACGCTTTCCTTCCCATTGCCAGTCTACATTTTATATCCTCTCTACTTTGACCATCATCAGTTATTTTGCTCCCCAAATAGCAAAGCTCCTTTACTACTTTAAGTGTCTCATTTCCTAATCTAATTCCCTCAGCATCACCCGACTTAATTCGACTACATTCCATTATCCTTGTTTTGCTTTTGTTGATGTTCATTTTATGTCCTCTGTTCAAGACACTGTCCATTCCGTTCAACTGCTCTTCCAAGTCCTTTGCTGCCTCTGACAGAATTACAATGTCATCGGCAAACCTTAAAGTTTTTACTTTTCCTCCATGGATTCTCTAGCTCAAGATTTTTATCTTCCTGGATAGCTAGATTCAGGTGCCCTACTTCCATCACAACTGATCAAGATAGACAGTTTGAGTCACTGTTATTTAACAACTCTGCCTACTCTGTGGCGTGGATAAATTTTGCACTACGGCATATCACCCTGAGAGTAACAGGTTCGTTGAGTGTTGGCACAGGGCTCAGAAAGTGGCCCTCATGTGCCACTGCAGTGAATGGTTCTATGGTCTCCCCTGGGTCATGTTGCAAATCCACAAGGATTATAAGGCAGACTTCCAGGTGTCACTTGCAGATGTCCTGTGTGGTGAGAGATTAGTCCTCCCAACTGAGTTTGTCAATTATCTAGCTGGTCTCCCCACTCTTGTCAACTTTGTCCAGTCGCACATAGCTGTGATCCGTACACCACCCCCACAATGTATACCTAACCCCCCCCCCTCCCCCCTCCTACCACCAGTTTTCTTGCACTTGGCCTTGGACTCATGCGAATTTATTATGTTATGGGATGACACTGTCAAATCAGCACTACTGTCGCCTTACTCTGGTATTGGCATTCATGGCTAATGCTGTGGACATCCTCATCAATGGCCAGTGTGAGACAGTTTCATTTCAGTGGGTTAAACCAGCTTGGATAATCAAGCAATCTGCCCACGACAACCTCTTGAGTTGAGTTCCACACCATCGCATGATGACCCTGAACCAGTACATACTACCCCTCAACCTGTGCATCAACCTGATTGTGCATGTGTTGAGGCTATGCCTATCAGTCGCTCAGTGGTTGCATGTTATGATTTCCCTCCCTTGCCTCACATGGACTCAGTGTGTGATGATCAATTGCCTGATGTTCAAAAACACATTGTGTGTGACATCCCATCATCACAAATGCTGCCCTCAATGTGCTCTAGTGCTTCTCCTGAGCTACAATATCCCCCCCCCCCCCCTTTTCTCCTTCAGTGCCACCTATGACCGCCACCAACAAGATTTGATTTTTCTGGGTGCCCACATGATGAACTTCCCTTACACAGTTCCAAGATGGATCACTCTTCATCCTTCGTACAAGGGGCACTTCACCCAAGGCCACACCCATTTCACATATAACCATCCTCTGCTCAGTTCCCATTCCAGATGAGGTGGATGCCGCTGGAATAACAGTGATGCTCAAGGTACGCCTCCCCCTTTTCGCTGCTACTCCAACACTGTCACCTCCCATGCCAGTACAGTTCATGCATGCAGGGTGACCAGTCCGCCCTCCTTTCTGGATGGTGGACTATACCTTCTCTAGCCCATCCTGCATGGACCTCCCCAACTCCACAAGAAATGGTCCACCCATGCCTCCCATTCGAACCAGCCATGGTATGGTTGATTATGCTTCCTTGCATGATCAGCCAACACCTGTTTAGTGGCCCTTGACATCCTTGTATTTGACAACACCCACATCCACTTACTTTTCCCAGTGCTCCACACTGCTAGGGGCTGAAGGGGGAGGGGGGGGGTGTAGCTTTGTGGCAACTATAGATCACCAATAACAGCAGAATAAGGAGTGCTCTATCTTAGGATTTAGTGAGCTCTGAATCTTGTTGTGGATTGTGTTTGTATTCGCTCAACATGTGTTGTTTTGCTGCTTGTTGTGCACGAATAAAGAGCTTTAATTGTAACTGTTGGTTATTTCTATCCAGAAGCTCGCCAGTGTCAATAGAATACCCACACAGTGGATGAAACATTCACCATTTCACATGACTGGTATGTTATCAGTCAGTACTAGTGCCTTTGATTATACTCAGATTGTGTGTGCCTGACACGAGTCACCCAATCTCCCAAGTCATGCTCGTACTGGGCTTTCCAACTGCTATCGTGTCAAGTGTACATCACAGATATTTCAATTTCATGGAAACTGCTGTGATTACAGTCTGTGCCATTGGGAACAATGTGTTGATAACAGTGGTTGCCATCAAATTTTGTGAGACACAGTATTGGGTAGACCAGCTGCAGTATAGCAAATCACTTACCAGTTCAATGCTGAATGGCCAAAGATTGTGAGCAGCCATACCATCCTTGTTGCAGGGAAAGATAAAAGGAAGATGAGGGGTGAGTATCAGAAGTGATGAGATCATTAGAGATGGAGCACACAAAGATGAAAAACAGAAATGCCATTTGTTTTAAAGGACTTATCTGGGAATGTGTCTTAATCAATTTAGAAAAATATGGAAAACCTAAAAAAGGTTGTTCAGACAGGTATAGTAACCATATTCCTCCCAGATCCATTGAGCATGGCCACAGGATCAGTGCCATTAGGTGCCCAAACTGGGAGAACTGATGAGTCATGGTACTCATTGGTACATGTTGATAGCAAATTATAAGTACATAAAAACCAATGTGAATTTATGCATCACACCTGCCAAAAGTGCACCATTCATGCAGCAGAATGTAAGTTCTGCCTAATTACACTAGATAGCTGCTGATTTCAGCTGACAACTGGTAATTGTTTTTCTCCTAACATACATACATATAGTAATCTACAAGTAATTAACATATTTAACACTTTGATTAGGCTAGCACTAGTCATAATTTGTTGTTGTTATACTTTACAGAAGTAGCCAGCAGTGGTTGCTTCTGTTTGTTAATGTATAACTTGACTCGTTCCACATCCCTGAAGGCTGTCCTTCATGATGGGACTGACATAGCACAATGTGTGAATGAATGAATGATGGTGGAGGTATTTATACGAAAATGTCTGTTTGCACAGGATGAAATTTGATCCCTGATACTTCTACAATCATCTGTCACCAGTGGATGATAGAGGCACCAGTGTAATGTTAAAGGCATCTCCCTTGAACTTATGACATATTATCTTTATAACAGAGAATAAAGAATTATAATAACAAATAAGGTAGGGCTGAAAGTATATTCAGAGTGAGGAAACATTAAATATTGTGTCTTGTGAGATTCATGCCTCAGCCCAGTCTTGTTATTGACCTAAGTAAATGATTTACCAAAAACATTGCAGGAATTTTAAAAACTATGATTTATGCTTCAAATGCAACTACTGTATACTAATAAAAGGCCCCAGACACACACATACCAGATACAGCCAAGACATCAGAGCAATAGAATTAAACTTATGTCACACGAAAGAGTTTAATTTTTAGCCTTACAGAACAAACAAACGAAGAAGGCGTACGTCTACTAGAAGTAACAATTAATGGGGAGTGATCTAAATGAAACTGTGAGCAAATCCTATGTTTCTGAACGGACAAAAAATTGAGTTGGTACCAGCTTAAGAATAAGTTCATCAGCAAGCTCAGTTCTACCTGATTTGCGCTTAGAAATCTCTCTTATTGTTTTCACGTGCAGACAGGATTGCTGGCACAGACTTTGCATACTTTCCCTCAATGCTGTCCTGTATCATAATTTTCTGGGGCAAAAGGTAAAAAAGATTTGTTCTACAGATGCATACCATAAGAATGTTGTGCTAAATTGGTAACCTCAGTTCACCATATATGTAGATGAGATGTTGAATCACAGACATGCACAACAAAAGGACTGCTATAAATGAGAGCTTTTGGCCAAAATGCCTTCTTCTAATGTGGGAAACACACATGCATTCACACAAGCACAACTCGCACACAAATGACCACTGTCTCTGGCCACCAACTCCACTCTTCGTGGTGAGAGACAGCGATTATGTGTTTGTGAGTTGTGCTTGTGTGAATGTGATAGTGTTTTTTATGTTAGAAGAAGGCCTTTTCTGACTAAAAGCTCGCGTCTGTAGCTGTCCTTTTGTTCTGCCTCTCTGTGACTCAACATCACCTGTGTGTGGTGCGTAGCAATCTATCCTTTTCATAATTGTCATTATTCTATCCTGGATTTTCCATTCTTTGAAAATTGATAATCAAACCTTTTTCAGAAAGTGCCTTAGGGATCATGTGATTCTTAAAGTCACATATCAATACATTTACTTCTGATGGGAGTTATGTGTTGTTAACAATACAAGAAAATGTAAAATGAATTGTGAAATTAGCAACTGCATGATGGTTACAAATAATTTCCATATAGATTGTGTGGTTCTGTCTGTAGCTCACAATGAAGTTCTATATACTGGTGCAAATATTTTTAGCAGGTTGCCAGTAAAAATGAGGCTGGATATTGGAAATCTCCAAACTTTTAAACTAAAGCAAAACAGTACTTTCTATAATTTATCATAATATTTGAACATGGGATGCAAATTCCAGTTAACACATGTTTTTATTAAACAGGTTTTTAATTTTTACATCTTATGGACAGCCAAAAGTGTTCTTTGAAGAAAGTAAAATTATGTAAATACTTAATATTTAGTACTAAGTGGAAACAGCAGCTATACAGTGTAAGAGGAATATCAGTGATTTTATTTCTAAATATTTATTTTGCTGTTACTGTTCATAATACCGAGAACTATAACACACCCATTGCAAAGTGAAAATTTATTCTGGAAACATAAAGTTGTAATTGGTTATTGTTACACTTTACAAGCAGTGGATGGTTCTGCCAGTTAATAGTAGAAATTTATTTGTTCCACAGCCCTAAAGGCTTTCCTTCATGATAAGATTTACAATTTAGAATGTGTGTGTGGATTAATGAATAAAATGACTGTACAGTATACTTATTTCAAGAGCTATGTCAAAAACTGTCTGTGAAAGCAAAGAGAACCTCATCACAGATTTAAATGAAGGCAAATCATTACTTTAAAAAAGCCTAATGAAGCCAAAATGAGCATCATAAGATCAGCAAAAAGCATTCAGTGTGTTAAAAATATTTTCTTATTAATCTGGTGGAAAAATATTAAGATGTTCTCATCTTACATAAAGTCAGTAAATACACATAACTCATCTGTACAGTTTCTCAGTGATCACATTTACACTGAAATGGGAGGTTGACAAAGAGACAGCTGAAATATGGAATTATGTTTTCCAAATTTTTAAAAAGTTGAGGAATCATGCTTTGTGATGTCTCCTTTCAATCACTGGATGAAAATCAAAGTCTGATATTAAGGTTATTGATGACATTATAGAAAATCAACTAAAATCATTCAACAGAGGTGGCAACTGAGCCTGCTGAGATACCTGTATAATTTTCAATAGATTATGCAAAGCAACTTTCTCCTTGTATAGCATCAGTTTAGTTTAGGTTGCTGGAAGTATCCAAGCCATTGGAAAAAACCATAATTCATATTTTTGTAGTCATAAAACATGTGTATAATTATAGACTGGTATCACTGACAACAATTTATTATCAAATTATGGACTATGTTTTATGTTCAGTGTATTATGATCTTATTTGACACTAAAAATCTCCACTTTAAGAATCAACATGAATTTAAAGCAAAGGTCTACCAAGCAGCTTCCACCTTTATTTCTCTCCCACACAATTTTTCCTTCGCTTCCTTTTCATACAACCAAATTCCAGTCCTCCATCACAATTAAATGTTAGTCTCCCATAACTATCTGAATAATTTCTTTAATCTTATCATGCATTCTTCCAATCACTTTGTCATCTGCAGAGCTATTAGACTTATAAACTTGTACTTTTGTGGTGGGTGTTGGCATTTTATTTTATCTTGGATACTATAATGTGTTCACCACGCAGTTCACAGTGGCAAACCCGTATTCCTACTACTTTCCTCCACAACATTTTACCCAGGAGAATGTTGCCATCATCATTAAGGCACACAGTTAAGCTGTATGTTGTTAGGAAAAATAACAGCCATAGTTTCCCTTTGCTTCCAACTGTTTGCAATATCAACATGCAAGGCCATGTTGGTTAGTTGTGACCCTCTGATATCATTGTCACATACAACATTTATGCATTTTGTGAAGTGCAGAAGTTTACATTTGTGAAAGTTTAAAGCAAGTTACCAGTCTTTGCACCACTTTAAAACTGATAATAAGAAGCATTGAGTTGTTGACAGGCAGGCAAAAAAATAATGAAAACTTTGCTAGCTTTCACATGAATCCTCTTTTGAGCTAGAATTAAAGTTTTATTTTAGCAAACAGAAGATCCAAGCAATGCAAATTACATATATTTGTTAAGTTGGCACTGACTTTTGAAATATATGAACAAGAATAAAAGTAGACAATGCACAGTGTACTGTGAGGTTGTGTATTGCATTTGTTTTATTTACTTTTACTGTGTAATGCATCACACATGCTGAAATGTATTATATTAACGTGTCTCTTAATTCTTAATTATTATCAATTATCTTATTTTATGCTGCAGGAATCCCTTTTACTCTGTTTTAATGTACTCATCTGTGACTACTGCACATGTCATTTGACTATTCAAACATTTTTTCCCCGTCATATCCATGAATTTACATTAGTTTTGAACCACTGTTGACAAACTGCACTTTGAAGTGCCACATATGTGTGAATTAATATTTTGTTGTCATTTGTACAACCTTTGAGCATAGCGTTTGTAGTATCACTCTTCTGTAATTTTAGTCTTTATTATCCTTTTTCCTGTCGCAACATAGACCTGAAGATGATCCTCAGTGCAGATTTATATCAGTAGTCGGTAATAAAACGTTGTGATCCAGATGGTGTTTGTTTATTTACTCTAATACAAGAGATCGTGATTCTTGAGACATTGTGGTAGTCATGTTTCTTAATAAATAAAGAAACATTGTATTTACTTGAGTACCTTGTTCCATGGCATCAGAATGTCATGAGGAAAGTTGGGGGGCATGGATTAGAGCTCATGATGATTCCTTACAAAATAGCAGAGCATTTCAATAATCTGCTGTCCATAGTTATGAGGCTAGCAACATACAGACTCCATGAGGTAATTTGATTGGATTATTCACGAGCTATCTTTAAATCAGTTACTCAAATGGTGTTTTTTGAAGGGCTTAAATGTGAAACACTATCATCCAGTTATAAAAGATGAGTATAGAAATCACACAGTTTTGTTGTTAAGAAAGTACGTTATTATTTAATATACATCCAGTTTTCAGACAATAATTTGTAAACCATCTCTCAGTTTGCCACTGTAATGGCTTCTCTACAGGGAAAGTTATTTTTTATCTTGATAATGAACTTCTGGTAGAGTTTAGCATGGAAACTGTTCTATTGGCATTTTATTGTGACATTGCGAAGATATTTGATCACCTATTTCATGAAACTGCTCTAAGAATTTAACATATTATGCCATCAAAGGTACATCACTTGTATCACTTGAAACTTCTCTCTGTAACAGGGAACTTCTGACTACACCAACAGGCAGCACCACAGGAGTAGAACTGGAATGAGAGGAAACTCAAACACACCTCACAGGAATTAGTACTTCAACAGTTCTTGTTCATGACCTACATTCAAGTCTATTACAGTCATCACAAAAGCTTTGAGAGTTACAACATATATTGATAACAGAAATATACAAATAAAACACACTTGCACCAGTCACATCTAAGAAAAGCACTGAACAGGTTTATCCAGTTACCTTGTATGTAATACAGAACTAACATTAATACCTCCTGCTGGCACTGTAAAAACTTCTAATTAATCATACAAAGAAAGAAGTATGGAAGCAGAATCAAAGCCTAATCTGAAATCTAGTATTCAATCATAATGTGGAAAGTACCATGCCACTGATCCGTCTAACTGAAACTAACATTTTATATCAGCACATCACGCAAATGAATGTAGTTAGATAAACTGTAAAATGGACAAACCAGAATTACTTACTGTAAGAGAACATTTAGAATAGCCTGACATCAGTAGCCCACTGTAATTGAATTGAAGAAAAAGATCCTTGCTCAGAATGCAACATCATCTGGTGAAATGTACACAATGTTCACCTCATGTTGGCCATGAAATCTACACTGAGATGACAAAAGTGATAGGCGCATATAGAGATGGCAGTAGTATCGCATACACAAGGTACAAAAGGGGAGTGTGTTGGTGGAGCTGTCAGTTGTACCCAGGTGTGGTACGTGTGAAGAGGTTACATACGTGATTATGGCCACACAATGGAGATTTTGGAAATCATTTGGGAATTCAATATTCTGAGATCCACAGTGTCAAGAGAGTGCTAAGAATACCAGCTTTCAAGATTGCCTCTCACCATGGACAACACAATGGCCAACATCCTTCACTTAATGACTGAGAGCAGTAGCATTATCCCAGAGTTTTCAGTGCAAGCAGACAAGCAATACTGGATGAAATAACTATATAAATTAATGAGGGACAAACGACAAACTTATCGGTAGTACAGTGCGGGAAAATTTGGCTTTAGTGGGCTATGGCAGCAGATGAGCGATGTGAGTGCCTTTGCTAACAGCATGACATCACCTGCAGTGCCTTTCCTGGTGTCATAACCATTTCAGTTGGACCTATACAACTGGAAGACCATGATCTGGTCAGATGAGTTCTTATTTCAGTTGTTAAGAACTGATGGTTAGGTCTGAGTGGGGCATAAACCCTCAAAGCCATGGTCTAAAATTGTCAACAAGGAAGGTGGTGGTGGTTCCATAATGGTGTGGGATATGTTTACACAGAATGGACGGGGTCCTCTGGTCCAACTGAACTGATCATTGACTGGAAACGGTTATGTTTGACTACTTGGAAACCATTTGCAGGCATTCATGGACTTCATGTTCCCAAACAGTGGTGGAATTTTTATGGATGACAACGCACTGTGTCACAGGGCCACAGTTGTTTGTGATTGGTTTGAAGAATATTCTGGACAATTTGAATGATTTGGCCACCCAGATCGCCTGATATGAATCCCATTGAACATTTATGGAATGTGGTTGAGAGGTCAGTCTGTGCACAAACTCCTGCACCGGCAGCACTTTCGCAATTATGGATGGCTATAGAGGTAGCATTGCTCAATATTCCTGCAGGGGTCTTCCAATGACTTATTGAGTCCACGTCATGTCAAGTTGCTGCACTACACACAATGGAAGTATCTGAGACATAGTAGCTACAAATAGGCTGGATCTTGTTGACAATGTCAGTATAGAAATGGGGATTAGTGATCATGATGTCATTATAGCAACTATAGTAACAGAAGTTAATAAAGCAGTTAAGAAGCATAGGAGAGTGTTTCTGCTAGCAGCAGTTAAACAGTTGTTAGCTTCTCACTTAGACAGTGAATTGACATCATTTAGTTCCAATAAGATGGACAGAGAGGAATTATGGGCAAAGTTTTGGCAGATTGTAAATCATGGTCTGAAGAATTACGTGCCTTGTAAGTGGATTAAGGATGGAAAAGACCCAACATGGTTTAATAGCAAGATTTGGAAAATACTGAGAAGCAGAGGCTATGGCAGTCTCGGTTCAAAAGAGAGTGCACAAATGACAAAAAGCAAAGGTTAGTAGAGGTTTGTGCATCTGTGAAATGATCTGTGCATGAAGCATACAACTACCATCATCAAACCTTAGCAAAATATCTGGTAGAGAACCTGAGAAAATTACGGTCCTATGTAAAATCGCTCAGTGGTCTAAGGCTTCCATCCAGTCACTTGTTGACCAGTCTGTGTAGCAGCTGAAGATAGCAAAATGAAGTCAAAATTTTAAATTTCATGTTTAAGAAATCTTTCACACAGGAGAATCATACAAACATACCATTGTTTGACCATTGAACAGACTCCTGTATGGATGACATAGTAATGAGCATCCCTGACAGAGAGAAACAGCCAAAAGAGTTGAAAACAAATAAGTCAGCAGGGCTGGATGGAATACAAATTCGGTTTTTCAAAGAGTATTCTACAGCATTGGCTCCTTACCTAGCTTTCATTTATTGCAAGTCTCTCGCCCAGTGCAGAGTCCCAATTCACTGCAAAAAAGTGCAGTTGACTTCCTGTATATGAGAAAGGAAGGCAAAAGGACCTGACCCACAACATTACAGACAAATATACCTAACACTGGTTTGCTGCAGAATCCTTGAACACACTCTTCAGTTCAAATATAATAAATTTTCTTGAGACTGAGAATCTTATGTCTATGAATCAGCATGATTTTAGAAAGCATTGCTCCTGTGAAACCCAGCTTGCACTTTTCTCAATTGATATGCTGCGAACAATGGATGAAGGGGAACAGGCGGATTCCATATTTCTAGATTTCTGGAAAGTGTTTGATACAGTGCCCCATTGCAGGCTGTTAAAGAAGGTATGAGCTTATGGAATCGGTTCACAAATATGTGAGTGGCTTGAAGACGTCTTAAGTTATAGAACCCAGAAAGTCATCCTTTGCAGTGAGTGTTCATCAGACACATGGGTATCATCAGGAGTGTCCCAGGAAAGTGTGATGGGTTCACTATTATTCTCTACATACATAAATGTTTTGGCAGACAGGATTGGCAGCAGTATGATGATGCTGTGATGTACAATAAGATGTTGAAGTTGTGTAACAATAGGAGGATACAAGATGACTTAGACAAAGTTTTAGTTCATGTGATGAGTGGCAGATAGCTCTAAGTGTATAAAAACATAAGTTAATGTGGATGAGTAGGGAAAACAAACCTGTGATGTTTGGATACAGCATTAGTAGTGCTGTGCTTGACACAGTCATATCATTTAACTATCTGGGTGTAACATTGCAAAACGATATGAAATGGAACGAGCATGTGAGGATTGTGATAGGGAAGGTGAATGGTCAGCTTCGGTTTATTTGGAGAATTCTCGGAAAGCATGGTTCATTTGTAAAGGATGTCATGTATGGGACACTAGTGCAACCTATTCTTGAGTACTACTCAAGTTTTTTGGGATCTTATCAGGTCAGATTAAAGGAAGACATCAAAGCAACTCAGAGGCAGGCAGCTAGATTTGTTAGAGGTAGGTTCAAACAACATGCAAGTGTTATGGATGTGCTTCAGGAACTCAAATGGGAATCCATGGAGGGGAGGTGACATTCTTTTTGAGGAACACTATTGAGAAAATGTAGAGAACCAGTATTTGAAGCAGACTGCAGAATGATTCTACTGCCTCCAATGTACATTGCATATAAGGACCATGTAGGGCTTATAAAAAGGCATATAAACATTCGTTTTTCCCTCACTCTATTTGCGAGTGTAACTGGAAAGGAAATGATGCCATGAGTCATATGGCAAATTGTGGAGTATCTATGTAGATATAGGTGTAACACACCACTGAGCAGCTACTTTGTAAGACTATGTATCATATATTGAAAACAAACGCTGGAAAATCACAAAATGTGCCAACTTCATGGAAAGCTTTGGTGACATGCTGAAAGTAAAGACCACATCATAAATACGAGGAGGAGGAGGGGGCGGGAGAGGAGAAGACAAAGATGAACTCCTGATAGTGATGATGCTATAGCTCAAGCTTATAAAAGAAAGAACTATTAATTACTGGTAAAAAAATCAGAGATTATAGAACTAAATCTGTCAACATTTTAGGTACACATATTGAGTCCAAAATTCCTGTAGGAAGAAAATGTCAACAATGTCTGGAAAAAAGAGATATTGAGTGTGGGTTGTAATGTTTTACCATTAACATTTTTAAAAAAATGCAGAAAAGTATTGTTCATGCAATTTATAGGACTAGTCACTTGGTGCACTAGAGCAATAAATTCATAAATTTGTTTTTAGTTACTTGATATTAAAAACAGTATACCTGACATTAGAGAGGACTTCACTTATGTAATACTAGAGTTAAAGTTTGAAGTGCAGGTATCAAGAAAAGGGACTTCTCTCAAGGCAAACTAACCCCCCCCCCCCCCCCCCCCCCAACACAGAGAGAGAGAGAGAGAGAGGGAATTTTTTAGTTCATGCCAATGATTTCTATCAGTCAATCAGTTATACAGCATTAAGGACTTCTTTGATATACCTAACAGTGAAATTATGTTTTAAGATTTCATTGTAATCTACTGTATTATTATCTTATGATCCCATTCTCCGATCAAAAATCCATTTAAATGCCATTTGTACACAGAAACACGTTACAGTGAGTCCAGAAAAATGATTAGAATGTTTTAGATATTTTCATTCCTTAATATATGCTGCGATAATTTTACTGGGGAAATGTAGCTATAGACAGCGAACATTTATCCTGTAAAAACAATTAATAACAAAATTATGTCAGTTGGCAGTCGGATCTCTTCCACAGTCTTCTTTCAGTAGAACAGAACTCTTACCACACACATTCCAGAATATTTAGTACTTTATGTTATATGGTTGTAACAAGCGGTTAATACTGGTTTGAAATGGGCTACAACAAACATAACTGTAATAACAGGTACAAAAGTAGTTTATGGGGTCAGCACAACAGAAGTTTAAGGGGGAAGGGGGGGGGGGGGTGTAATGGATTTTGGTCCAAAAAATCGATTTTTCAAAAATATTATTTTCTTGATCTACACAGTTTAATCTGTGTTGTGTGTGAATTTTATTGTGATAGCAGCTTTAGAAATGCCTTTAAATTGTTAAACTGATTAACTCTGCTCTGGCAGCCACCCCCTCCTTTTCTGATATTTGGGAAACTGCATGCTTCAGCGGAATTTTTGTCAGTGTGAAGGTTATATTTTTCGACATCTTTGGCTGACATCTATATCTTTGCCTGAAAACTTTCTTGCATCTGGTTTATTTACATTTTGACAATACTAATACATATTAGTAGGTGGAATGTTGAATTCACAAACCTTTACTTGGAAGTCAAAATTTATGCACAATCGGTGGTGGAAAAACTGTGTTTAGAAAACGTAGGCTTCATGGAAATCGGTTTACCAACAAAAAAATAGGAAAGCTCAAAATGAAGAACATAAGCTCTCAGCTTCTGCATCGAAACTTGGGACAGGAGAATTGTACAGGTGCGTGAATGATGTTGACATGGGTTCAGACTTATTGATTTAGAGCTTCTCTGCCAGGCTATAAAGTTTTCTTGTTCATGTGTTAGCTGCAAAACACTGAATGCAAGATTGCTGTTGAATAAAGAAGAGCGATTTAAAATTAATTTGTAATTTGAATTTTCATTTTCCTCCTCCAAGAAAACTGACACTGGTACCTGGGAAAGCAATTTTAGATTAGCACATGCTCTGAGATGCCTTGGACAGGGCAGGGAAGGAGGTAATTTATTGTGTGGTTTTCTGAACATGCCTCCACCTTGTGCAAGGCTTGAAGAAAATAAATAAAGAAATGTCTGATGCTGTATGCTATACCATTAAAGTTTCTATGAAGATAGCAGTGGAGGAACCAAAAAGAAATAGATCCTGGGGTAGATATACATGACAGTGAATCTCATACAAATGTTACTGACCTGTGTGTGTGTGTCGATGGGACCTGGATGAAAAGGGGCCACAAATCTCTGTATGGAGTTGCATATGTCATTGGTATTGACTCAGATAAAGTTTTAGATGTAGAAATTATGTCTAAATATTGCCACCAGTGTGCAACAAGAAAAAGTCCAACAATGAAGACAATGAGAAACTGTGGCAAGAAAAGCTTGCAGTAGCATGCTCTAAAAATTATAGTGGCTCAAGTGGAGGCATGGGGGGTGCTGCAGTTGTGAGGATGTTCTCCAGATCTGAGGGCCAGTATGTTGTTAGATATACTAAATACTTTGGTGATGGGGACACCTGTAACAGAAAAAAATCCGTACAATATAACAATAGAAAAGTTGAAAAGTGCTGGCCACATCCAAAAGAGGCTTGGTGGTAGTCTTCGTCACTTGCTGAAAGAGAAGAAAGGTGAAGTACTTGAGGATGGAAAACCACTAGGAGGAAAAAGCAGGCTTACTCTGAAAGAAATTGATTCTCTTCAGTTATTTTATGGGAGAGCTATCAGGAAAAACACACATAATTTAGAGGCAATGAGGCGTGTTGTGTGGGCAATTTTTTTCCACGAACTATCCACTGACCAAACACCAATACACAATCTGTGTTCGAAAGATGATTGGTGAAAGTTCAACAACAGAAATGAGAAGTATTCACATAAATACTCATTACCAGAACCTGTTATGAATGCAATTAAGCCCACATTCAGGTTTCTTGCAAACCCTGACTTATTAAGGAAGTGTCTTCACAGAAAGACACAAAATGGAAATGAAATCCTCAGTAATTTAATTTGGGTTAGATGCTCAAAAAGGACATCCTGTTGACTTGAAGTACTCAAACTAGGCGTCTGTGATGCAGTTTTATGTTGCAATAATGGAAATAATGACAGAGTTGAAGTGCTGAAGAGAGTTGGTAGATATGCTGCTGTGTGTACGACAAAAGCATTTTATACCATCAACGAGAGCAGGGTCAAGAAAGCTAACAGATCAGTGTCTTACCTGCAAATACAGTCAAGGCAGATTCAAAGAGGAGAGAAGAGAAACTTGGAGGGTGAGGAGTATCAGTATGGAAGATTTTAAAATTGAGGTAAGCTTATTACATGTAAAAGTATGAGAAGAAAACTATTGAACCTCATTTTCTCTGTTTTACATTTTTTATGTTATTAGAAGCTGCTTCTCAAAAAGTATATGTGCTAATGCTATGAAATTTTCAGGAACTCTTCACAACGTGTTGCTGTCTCCCTGGAACTAAAAAATATGAGATCCCGCAATTACATTATGATTTTTAGATGAGTGTATGTAGAAAAAAAAAAGTTCATTTTGGATGTGCAAAACTAAAAACTCTGTTAATGATACAATTTGTACAATAAATTAATAACTGTAATTCAATGGTCTTATAACCTTCTCAGGACAGTGCAATAAAATTTTCAGATTAAATGCATGATTGGAATTTGAGTTTGGCTTTTTATAAAAAACAAAATAAAACAAAATTAAAAATTCAAATTTCTGGAAAAATATTAATCCTGCATATTTTATTATATTTTTCCATTAAAACAAAGCTCTTTTGCTTTACACATGCAGAATTTTAAATTTATACATTAATAAATAATGCTCTCATGATTTTTTAAATAAATGTTTACATTTTGCATTACATCCCTCCTTAACCCTTGCGTATGTGAAAATTGAAATACTGGCTCTATTGTTGCCATTGGGATGAACTATATTCCTACCAAGCAGGTTAGCCTAATTCACAATATGTCTCTTGTTATGAAGCTTTTAATCTGTGCCGTAAAAATATTTCATTCCTCTGTGAATGCAACACTTGTCTAACCTCACAAAGACAATTGAAGAAGGAGAACCAAATCACGAGTAACAACAAAAAAAGATGGCTGACATTCAGGATGGCAAATGACTCCTCAAGCATTGAAAATTATTGAAATAACACAAAAAATTCTGGGAATCATGCAAGAAAACGAACAAGGAATGTAAATTCATGAGCAGGAAATATTAAAAAGCAGAAAAGGAGTGCAGGAGAGGAGTACATAGGTAGAACTGGCAAGAAAGTCAAGGAAGGTAAGCAAGGTCTGCCATGTGGTTGTGAACATAGGTGTTACAAATGTTCTGTGCTCATAGGTAGCACACTGCACCTAGTACACATCCACCACGGTGCTTGGGGGTCACAGCACAGCTGCGACACGTTAGGATGGACTTATGAGAGCCCGAAACCGGTCGTGATAATAAAGAAAATTTACAACTGAAGTGGTATTTTCAATCTCTAGTGTTACAAATGTATTTGTAAGGAAGGACATGAAGCAGTGTTCAAGCAGTTCTGCAATATTGGTGAGTTTAGTATACAAAATGCCTTCTTAAGTGGATGTGTGAAAATAAAAGGTATTAAGAAAAGGTATGATGCTAATGGAAATGAAAGCAGGAACAGAACACACACAAGAAGTGCCACATTTTAGTTCAGGGCTGTGGCAAAAGTATCCGACAATAAATACAATTTAATCATAAGTCTAAATCATATACATAGTTTTCCACTATGTGACTCTCACTATTGTAGAGTTTCTGCTCCAAACAAAAAATACTTGCCTGAAAGCCTAAATGTTTCTATTATGTATAAACTTCATTAGCTGTGTGAAACAGGAACATGATTCCTGTAATATTGTTAGAAGGTATATTTAGAAGGTGATTTGTAACACCAAATTCAATTTCTTCTTTTCCACCCCATCTACTGACACTTGCAAGGCTTGTGATCCTCTGCATATATATAAAAGTTTCAGCTGCAGAGAATGATGCTGATAGAAGAATACTTCGGTCTGAATTTTCTCTCTCTCACCTTTTTTGTATGAAAGACTGCTCGGGACTTATAAGTTTTGTGTTCATTGTACTACAGACAATGTAAATATGTTTCTATGGCCAGAAAATATTGCTGAGTGTGATGCTGATGAAAGAAATATTGTCTTTAGCTAATTATTCCTCTAAACATGTACAGGATATTGATAGATGAATTGTGTATCCTGATTGTCAAAGAAATATCTAGTTCCAGGCCATAGTTATGTACCATGTCAGAGGGAATTTGGGCTAATAGAGGAGAAAAAGAGGGAGCAAAAATATGTTTGTACACCTACTAAGTGGTCACAGATTATTAAAGTTACTAGGACAGGTAAAAAAATTAATGTTGTTGAGACGCAACACACTGATATTTGTAAGCACGAAGCTTTTAACAGATAAAATAATTAGTTGCAAATCAGCTGAGCACAAAAATGCAGTTGCTTTCAGTTACAACATTCTCTTCAAGCTATCTGTTGATTACCCATCAAAATACTGCTTGAAGTATTCACAAATTACGAAACACCATTATTATAATGCTGCCTCGCAGGTATGATCTCATGTAAAATTCACGTGTAAATAAGTTGATTCGAAAAACAAACATTAAAATGAAACAAATGTGTGCTCGTTTTGGCAAATGTAAAATATTAGATATAGGCAAACTGAAAAGACATGGTATGAACCTAAATTTTGAAGGCAAAAAATTCTTGTGTGACAAAATATGGGAAATTATCAAAGAAAAAGACGATTTAAACAGAATTCTCAGTCACAAAGTAGACAATGATTTTTTTTTTTTTTTTATTTTTTTATTTTTTTTTTTTTTTTTACAGAGCAGATGAGTGTTTACGTAAATGAAACTAAGCCACACCTCTTCCTAGCAAGTGAATTGGGATGCAAGGAAGAGGAAGCATATGGTTACAGGCTAAAAAATTACAAACTTATAAACTTGTACTGAAGAAAGACACACAAAAGTGGTGGGGTAGGCATTTATAGTAGAAATGATGTAAAATGTGAAAAAGTTAAATGGATAGATGATCTGAGTACTGAAATGGTATTTGAGGTTGCAGCAGTAAACCTGAAGTATGGAAACAACAGCCTTATTATAGCAGCACTGTATAGGTCACCTGGAAGTAACAGGAGTTTCTAAATTGCCTATAAGACTTGCTGGAGGGGACAGCAATGTATAAAAACACTTGTTGCTTGTTGGAGACATCAACATAGACTCATTAAATTATAGTGTTAACTATTTGCACTATATGGATGTATTATACTGTTATAACTTTAAACAAATGAACTCAGA
This sequence comes from Schistocerca nitens, assembly GCF_023898315.1. NCBI lineage: Eukaryota > Metazoa > Arthropoda > Insecta > Orthoptera > Acrididae > Schistocerca > Schistocerca nitens. The sequence continues at coordinate 977,716,836 of NC_064615.1, read as the reverse complement.
ACCTACAAGAGTCACTGCAAATATGAAGACATATATTGACCATGTTCTCACAAATGTAGGAAAAGAGAAAGTAAATGTAAACACCTTAGAAAACTACATTTGTGGTCACAGAGCCCTTACTATGGAAATTGATGTAGGGAACATAGATGTAACTGAAAGTGATACAGTTATATATAAAAGAAAATTTAATTACTCTAAACTTAAGATGGCACTAGGGAATGAAAAATGGGAACCAGTGTACAATGCAACTGTAGTGATGAAAAATGGGAATGTTTTTATAAGTTATTCAGTAACACTTTAAATGAAACCTGCCCTTTAGTTAAAAAAGTAAATAAAGCTGTAAACCATAAAGCTGCGAACCTCCCTTCTGAAATTATTGAAATTAGGGAGAAAATGAAAGATTGCTATATACTTTTTAGAGATACTAAACTACAATATTTCTCAACAAAATATAAACTGCTCAGAAAAACATACAGAGAGTCCTTGACTAACCTAAAAGCACATAAATATACCTCTGAAATAAGAAACTCTAGCTGTATCAGCAAAACTGCCTGGAAAATAATGCATAAAGAAAGTGGGAAACAAAATTCTTATGAACACAGCAACATAACATTAAAAGAAAATGGTGAAGAAATAAATGACCCAAAAGAGGTGTGTGAGAAATTTATACAAAAGTTAAGTACAGTTGGTACAAATGAAGTTCATGCCAAGCCACAAAATTTTAGTCTTGGAAAAACCAGCCAGTCCTTTTACATCCACGGCGTCACTGAGAGGGACATCCTAGCAATCATATCAGCACTTCGACCAAAAATGTCTTGTGGCTGGGATGACATTTCACCTAAACTGCTAAAGGAATGCAGGGATGAATTAGTGAAACCCCTGACTCACTTGACAAATACCTCCCTCAGAAATGGAGTATTCCCTGACCTTTTGAAAATTACTGAAATTATACCAGTGCATAAAAAGGGATTAAAAAGTGACACTAAAAACTACAGGCCAATATCATTAACCTCAGAACTAGGCAAATTGTTAGAGAGAGTAATACTAAATCAAGTTGAATCATATTTCACCAAACACAAACTGTTAAACAACCTACAACATGGATTTAGAAAAGGGAGATCTACTACAACAGCAGTAGCATCTTCTATACATGAAATATTAAATAAGCTGGACAAAAGTGAAAAGGTAATAGGCACTTTCCTAGATATGAGTAAAGCCTTTGATACTGTGAATCATACCATTCTTCTGTGTAAGCTAGAAGAGTATGGGTTGAGAGGACTAGCCTTGAAACTACTTACCTCCTATTTAAAAGACAGGAAACAGTGTGTAAAGCTAACTTATCAAAATAATGAGCAGCTCCTAACAACCAAATCAAACTTCAGGACACTTCAATGTGTCGTGCCTCAAGGAAGTATACTAGGGCCTTTTCTGTTCCTTGTATATGTAAATAACTTATTTGAACCCCAAAATTGCATGGTTGTAAGCTATGCCAATGACATATCCTTCATCAGCTGTGGCAGTGATATGCAGTCTGCAGCTAACAGTACCGAGATCAGTTTCAATACTCTGTCCGCATACCTTACAGCAAACGAGCTTCTTGTAAATAAAGACAAAATGGTAATAATGAAGTTCATCCATAGTTATAATGCTGCCATAACTCATACTGTATTTACATCCCCATTGGGTCTTGCATTTCCAAATTCACATAAATTTTTCGGCATCGTTGTTGATGAACACTTATTATGGAAAGACCATGTAGATAATATTTGCAAGAAAATCAGTAGCAACATGTATCTACTGAAACGGGTTTCAGCCTTCTTGGACCATGATACTTTAAGGCAAATATATTTTGGGTTAATTCATCCGCACCTTCAGTATGGTATTGAGATATGGGGTGGGGCATCAGCAGTTCATATAGATAGACCTTTTAGATTAAAAAAAAAAAAAAAAGGCAGTAAGAATGGTAGCCAAGGCAAAGAAGAGAGAACCTTGTAGAGACATATTTAGAAAATATAAAATTCTTATGGTGTACTCCAATTATATACTGCAGACAGTCATGTTCGTGAAACAGAATCCTGAATTTAATATGAGAAACAGTAACGTACACAACTATGATACACGGGGAAGGGAAAATTTTCATAGAATTGTGACAAATAAAAAGGCAACGGACCACAGCCCACACAGAATGGAAGCAATTTTCTACAATGCACTACCCTGTGAACTGAAGAAAGTAAATCTAAATATGCTAAAGAGCAGACAGAAGCAATTATTAATAGAGAAGTGTTGTTACTCTATAGAGGACTTTAAGTTGTAGTGCCATCTTGGAAAACAGTGTATATAGACAATGTCTCCGATCTATCAGTGGTATGAAAGAATGTAATTATACACTGTATTATGTGTACTGCAATATTATAAATATAAGCTAAATTGTGTTACACTATAGAGGAATCTACTTGTAGTGCCCTTTTGAAAAATAATGTGCACAGACATGTGTCTGATCAATATATTGTTATGAAAGAATGTAAATACTTTATAATAGAGGGAAACATTCCACAAGGGAAAAATATATCTAAAAACAAAGATGATGTGACTTACCGAACGAAAGCGCTGGCAGGTCGATAGACACACAAACAAACACAAACACACACACAAAATTCAAGCTTTCGCAACAAACTGTTGCCTCATCAGGAAAGAGGGAAGGAGAGGGAAAGACGAAAGGATGTGGGTTTTAGGGGAGAGGGTAAGGAGTCATTCCAATCCCGGGAGCGGAAAGACTTACCTTAGGGGGAAAAAAGGACGGGTATACACTCGCGGACACACACACACACACACATATGTGTGGATGGATGTGGATGTATATGTGTGGATGGATACGTGTGTGTGTGTGTGTGCGCGAGTGTATACCCGTCCTTTTTTCCCCCTAAGGTAAGTCTTTCCGCTCCCGGGATTGGAATGACTCCTTACCCTCTCCCCTAAAACCCACATCCTTTCGTCTTTCCCTCTCCTTCCCTCTTTCCTGATGAGGCAACAGTTTGTTGCGAAAGCTTGAATTTTGTGTGTGTGTTTGTGTTTGTTTGTGTGTCTATCGACCTGCCAGCGCTTTCGTTCGGTAAGTCACATCATCTTTGTTTTTAGATATAATGTAAATACTTTACTGTATATGTGTAATGTAATCTAAATTTTCCTGACAATGTCCAAACACTTTTTGTTATAAGGACAGAAAATAAATAAATAAAAATAAATAAATAAACATTCAGAGAAAGATCATGTAGTTGTGTAAATATTCTAAAAGGACTAAGGAGAAGAGAGAAACACACTAGATCTACAATATGTTGACCTTCCACAAAAATATTGCAAACCAAGGCCTATAAATCCAAAGTCAGCCAGGTAGGTGAGACAGGAGGTGCTAGGGATGAAGATGTTCTTTCTGATCTAACTGATTATGTGTAAGCTAATAAACAGAGTAATAACAATGAAGGAATATAATACATCTGTTACCAAAGGTTCCACCAAGTACAAAACCAGATACATAGGAGTTTGTAAGCACTTTTGACATACAAGGCAGTTTGTATGCCCCTTTTTAGTAGAAGTTTTTTTAATCACATAAAGAACAGGGAGTGAGTTGTTTATATGTAAAAAATTATCATTTTCATGTGTTTGGGATAACTCCCTCTGCCACTGGGCTCTACATTAATGAACTTTTTTTTTGTGAAAATCTCTTTGCAAAAGTTATATGAAAGTGTTAGCAGTAAACATTGTTTCATTTCATGTAAAAAGCCCAACTTTCCATTAAAAAAAATTCTTTTCCTCTCCTACATATAAAGAATTCCAGTATAGTTGTGATCTAGCTAAGAAAAAGTGCTGTAGCACAATCATTAACTGAAGTATATCTAAAACTAATCCATGAAAATTCATGTATGATTATAGTTAAATTGACTAAACATCATACAACATACCCACTACAACCAACAGAATTGGATTTTTCAAGTTTTAAGAAAAAGCGCAGTAATGTAACTTTTAACTTGCTTTTCCTCCAATCTAAAAAAGTGAGTCAGACCCCTGTTGCACTGACCCCCTCAATTTCACTGCCAAAGTTTTGACAAATTTTTCACAGAAATAAGACACACTTCTTCAGTGAGCTGTAAGAATGCTGAGTCTCCAAATGCTCATTAGAACATCAGGAAACAAGGTTACTTGTAAATAAGCATCCATCTTACAGTCTGTAACAAATGCTGTTCTTCAGCAGCAATCATTATACTCACATAATTGTTAAGTATGTTGTAGCAGATGAGCTGCAGATGAATAAACAATAGGAAATGAGACTTTTACAAAATTACTGAATTTTCTGCCAAGAATGTAGTCTTTCAAGCCCAAACAGAAAGCTACAAATACCTTTAATACTCAGCATTAACTGCTTATCTGTACTGATAGTCAACTTTTAAAGCAATGAGCAGGATCAATTCATTGTAGATAAGATATTTTGACTTGTTCACATCTATTTTTCCCACTTGTGATGTGATTTACAAAAACAATAATGCCTGCTTGCAATATCACATCCCACACACATGCCTGAACATTGCTATAGTTAAACTAGATAAACTCTAAATAACGAAACTGAAAGTTCAATTGTTTATAGATACAATAGAAGCACAAGAGTTACCATTTAGGCAAAGAACAAACTATAATTTAGCAATAAAAATTATGTGCTATAACAGTCATGATTTATATGATAGTTTATTCTGGTGTCTAATTCTAACTGCTGAGCTCATTTATTCATTCACATATCATGATCACACATCATGAAGGAGTGCCTTCAGGCATGTGAAAATAGTCCAATTACACATTAACAGGCAGAAGCAACCACTGCTGGCTACTTCTGTCAAGTATACTAACAACAAATTATGTTTAGCACCAATATTCTCAAAAAATAATTACTGCAGTTACTTCCAGATAACTATATGTGTGAGGAGAAAAACAGCTACTGTGAAAAAGAGGTACTGCTCATTTTCCTTTACTACTCAGCTGTTGTTATCATATACTGACATTTTTTTAAATGAAGAATCCGCACAACGGTTGCTTGATCTACACTCTTTTATTGTGTACACCACTGATTTTGGAGCACTGAAAGTTCCATCATGTGGTGTAAACTGTAATTATGAAAATATTGTGTAACGCAACAATGCAAGGGAGTCTTCAAGTCTGAAATATCATATAAGGAACTATGTGGCTAAAATTTCTAAAATGAATTAAAATAAATTAAAAGAAAGAACAAGATGTTACAAATAATATCACTTACCAATACAAGGTCATGAGGTAAACAGGGTATAAGATAACTAGAAAAATCTGAAAAAAAAAACAGGTATCACGACTCGACATCAAAAGTCGCCAAAATTATGAAACAATTAAAATGGAATAATGAGGGTAGGGTGAGGGGGGGGGGGAGGGGAAGAGAGAAATCACATGTTGCTTAGAATTACTTACATAGATACCATAAAAGCTTACATACACAATAAAAGATTTTGGATTAAGTAACAGTTGTGCAGTTTCTTCATTTTACAAAGTGGACTTTGGAGCTGACATGTAAAAGTAAATCTTTATATACTGACAAATTAAGGATCTATCAAAAAATATGTTAGAACTACAGTGAACTTGCTTTCTTGAATCCTGTGTTCTTATAAATCGTGAGCGTGGCTAAGGATGTGTCATTTTACTTTATTTTTAAATATGTGAGGATTTTGTGTGTGTGTGTGTGTGTGTGTGTGTGTGTAGTGTCCATTCCACTGGAATATGAAACATCATTATGATTTCTACAGAGTAAATTTATAGTCATTATGGAAATTGTTTTTAGGCTAATATTATTACTATGAACTGTTGAGATCATCCTGAATACACAGTTATTATTAACTAAAAATTGTACTGGCATGTATTTGTAAGAATCCTTGAGCCACTGGAGAGGCTCCTGCAAAATGCTTGGCTGTCAGATTTTCACAATATTGTTATTGGATGTTTCCGTAGAATAAATAATTTTTCACCTTACCCGCAGTCCCCCTGAAAGTTAATACCATAGGTAGAACTGAATGAAAGTATACTAGCAATGCAGGTCAACACAGTGAGAGAAATTTCTGAATGTAGTGTGGACAGAACTCAGCTTTCTGGTTGAATCGTCCACTTGCCAGTGCCACCTACATCTACGTATATATTTACATCTATGCTCCGCAAACCACTGTGAAGTACATGGAAGAGGGTGTTTCCATTTTACCAGTTATTAGAGCTTCTTTTTGTTATATTCATATATGAAATGTGGGAAGAATAACTGCTTAAACACCTATGTATTGCAGTGTTAATTAGTCTATTTGTCTTGATTAAATGAATGGAAGTAAATGTAAGAGGCTATAGTATATTCCTGGGTTCATCACTTAAAGTTGGTTCCTGACACTTTGTAAGTGCTTTCACAGGATAGTTTGGTGTATCTTCAGAGTCTTCCATTGCAGGTTTATCAGCACCATTGTGGTTCTCTCCTATAGGTCAAACAAACCTTAACCATTAATGCTACTATTCTTCATATACATTCAATATCCTCCGTTAGTCCCATTCTGAATGGGTCCCACACACTCGAACAGTACTCTAGGATAGGTCACATGAATGTTTTGTAAACAATCACCTTTGTAGACTGACTACACTTCCCTACTATTCTATCAATGAACCAAAGCCTGCCACCTGTTTTATGCCTATGTGCTCATTCTATTTCATACCTCTGTGAATAATTACAGTCAAGGGCTTGTACAAGTTGGCCAATTCCAGTCATGACTCATTGATATTGTAGTAATAGGACACAATTATTTTTCTTTCTGTGAAGCGCAAAATTATACATTTCTCAATATTTAGAGCAAGATGCCAATCTATGCACCACTCTGAACTCTTTTCAAGATCTGACTGAATATTTGTGCAGCCTTTTTCAGACGACATTTCATTACATCTGCAGATATTTTGAGGTTACTATTAATATTGTCTATAACATCATCAGTAGACAGCATGACCAGCAAGGACCCCAACTCACATCTCCCGGGAATGTCTGAAGTTACTTCTACATCTTTTGATGATTCTCAATCCAAGGTAACATGCTGTGCCCTCTGGACCATAAAATCCTCACTCCACTCAGAAATTTCTCTTGATACCCAGATGACAATACTGATAAAATTCGTAGGTGTGGTGCCAAGTCAAATGCTTTTCAAAAATCAATAGCCTTCAGGGTGTCATGTGACAGAAGTATGAGCTAGGTTAATGTGATTGGTGTTTTCAGAATCCGTACTGGTTGGTATGTAGGAGATCATTCTGTTCAAGGCACTTCATTACATTTGAACTCAGATCATGTTCAAAGATTCTACAGCAAATATATGTCAAGATAGTGAATGGTAGTTTTGTGCATCACTTCTGCTACCCTACTTGTCACTGAGTATGACCTGTGATTTCTTCAAACCAATGGGCATGGGAATTTCTTTGCTACCCTCAGTTTCAGTTCCTATCTAGCCTCTAAGTGTCTGGATACTAACTTTTATGACACTAATGGCCTTTACGTATGACAAGAAATCTTTCAATAATATTCTACTATGGTTGTCACTGAGGGCCCTTTTAAAAGCCAAGTCTGTCTCATTCAACATTTCTAGATCTGTATCCATGTGTTTTGTTTTACATATATTACACAGTAATTCCATTTTCTGTAGAAGTTTCTTTATAGTGACTGTGTACTGAGAAGAGTCCCTCCCATTATGAACTGTTCTGCTAGGCATGTGTCTGTGAAGTGCATGATAATCTATCCTTTAAACTTGACCCAAATTTCTTCAACATTCTACTGTCCACAGATAAAAGCTTCAGATTCCTCATTGAGAAATGACACTACTTCCACTTTATGTAGTTTGTTGAACATATGAACTATTCCATTTGTTTCAGTCATCTTCTGTATTTTGCTAAGCTATTTGTGCTATGACTAACGCATGGTCACTGATCTTAGTTTCAGTGTGGACATCCTCAAAGAGGTCAGATCTAATTTTGTTACCATTAGATCCAATACGCAGAGTCCACCAGAAAAATGTATACACTCTTTGTCAGGCTCTATCGAGATATCATGTGAGTTCCAAGTCTGTTGTAGTATGATCTTTGGCTCAACAGATGTTGATACTTTCATCTCGGTATTGAGAAAACAAGATGGCTGGAGCACACTTGACATTCGAGCAACAAAAATGTTTTGTGAAGTGGCTTTTCGAGTTTGATAATACCAATGAAGTGCAAAGTCAGTGGAGGCGGGAGTTTGAAACAGAACCGTCAACCTGCCCAACAATTAAATGCACCATTGGCAAGTTTGAATTGCATGGAACGATTTGTGATATTCACAGAAGAGGATCAGGAAGACAGAGTACTGCTGCAAGTCATGCTTCACTGGATCTCATGTTGGAAAAGTTTGTTAATTCTCCACAAAACTCTGCTACACAATGTGCACGTGATGTGGGGGTTAGCTGTACAAGTGTACGAAGAACTCTGGAAGCCGCAGAGTAAAAAGTTTACATTCTATGATTACTGCACATGACTAATGATGATGATATGACCCTGATTGCTGAATGCAATTTTGCAAATGGTATCAGCAAATGGTAACTGATGATTTGTGATGAAGGTAGTGTGGAGTGACGAGGCACAATTTAAACTTAATGGAACTGTGAATCGGCATAACAGTGCATACAGGGCACCAGAAAATCTGCATGTCTATGTGGATAAATTGGTGAATCTACCAGGGGTTCACGTGTGGTGTGGACTATCATCTAGGGACTTAGTAGGACCCTTTTTCTTTGATGCTACCGTCACTGGCAAAGTGTACTTGGAAATGTTACACACATCAATTTTGCCAGGTATACGTGCACTTTATGGAGCTGATGAATAGGTCTTCTACCAACAGGACAGGGTGCCACCACACTACCACCTAGCCATACAAGCTTTCCTGGATGACAATTTTCTGGGGTAATGGATTGGACAAAGAGGGCCCACTGAGTTCCCTTCACGGTCACCAGATCTAATACCTATGGACTTTTACTTGTGGAGAACTGTGAAATATAATTTCTGTCAACATAAGCCATGCATGCTGGAGGAACTTAGCCAGGACATTACAGCAACATGTGCAATGATCTCCATTGTCACATTGACTGAGATAGTTACGGCAACCACTTGTCATCCTGTTGTGTGTATAGCTGCCAACGGTGAACATTTTGAACATTTAAAGTAACATTGTGCTAAACTGAAGGTTATACAACGTATGTGATCAAATCTTAAATGTAAAATAAACACATAAGTAATACTTTTTGTTCCTTAAAGTGTGTATACATTTTTCTGGCAGACCCTGTATTTCTCACATGAGTGGGCTTACAAACTCTCTGTTCTACAGTAGTTTTCAGAGACAGCATTTAGTAATGTTTTGTCATGCCCATCACTTACAAAGTTTTAATTAGGTCATATTTTATTTTTATGTATTAATTTTTTTTTAAGTCTGTATTGTGACAGACTACTCGGGAGTTCAGTCGTTGACAATAAAGTAATTCAGTTGATTTATGTTATACCCAAACCTGTAAACCTACTTCCATCAGTACAAAAATTTGAAAAAAATTTTATAGTCAGTTTATAATAAAAGCATAGCAAAATGTACAAAATACACCAGATCAAAACACACACACACAAACACACATACACACACACACACACACACACACACACACACACACACACACACACACACACACACACACACACACAAAAAAAAACAATAACCAACACACATCACCAACTCCCACAAAACCACTTAAGTCCCTGCATGTCTGTATTATATTGAACTATTAGTTCCTTTGCAAAAGGATGAGAATATTAAGTAGCTTTGTTGCGCACAAGAAGCTGCTGCTCATGAACTTCAAAATCGAATTTATTAATTCCATGTTATCAGTAATGTCAAGGAAATACATTTGGTTATAAATATGTGTCTTCTTTCCAATGTCCAACCAACAACTCACTGTTCTTTCTCCTTCTCTTTCTCTCTTGATAGTCCAGTCTACCTATCACCTTCTCGATACTAACGGGCCACTCATTTTTGGTATGTAGTCAAATGCTGTCCTCAAGTGGAAATTGTGGGAGTCTTTCACTCAACAAACAAATGCCTTATTTCATCTCACCTGCCCCTTTATTTTCTCAAGGATCACACTCTGTATCATTTTAGGAAATACTCAATCAATGGCATTCTCTATTTACACTTCTCCAGCAGTCTGTTCTGAATTTTACCCTGACACTTCAAGGAACACAACTTATACAATGTGCAAAGTATCACATCCAGGCAAAATTTGCCCACAAATAAAGTCACTCAAAAAATCCTTAACTTCATACATAACTTAAGAATAGCAGTATCTCAGTTACACTAAAGGTAAGTAAAGATGAAATATCAACAAAAAATTTACATTCGTCTCTATATAAATACCTTCCCCAGGTATCTAAACGTTTCTGTTATACATCAACTTACACAACACGATTCCTTTGTAATTAGTTTCACATTATCTTAAACTCAACAGCGGCTGGGAGAGCAGTGTGGTGACACCATGCACCTCCATACCAAATCTGAATGACACCTTTGGCATAGGAAGACACGGTGGTCAGTTGCTCTCCATTGGCCTGTCTGGACCAAAACACAGATCTTTACCTTATCTTACCTTACCTTATTGACCATAGGCACGAAAAAATATTTGCTAGGTTTTCCACCAAGAAAGCTTAATCATAATAATATACAGCCACATACAAAAATATTCATAATTACCTCTTCTCAAAGACACTTAACTAAAAAAACTTCTTCTACCTATACATATACACTGTCCAGACACATTAATGTGATCACTAGTCAAAAGCCTGAAAAACCACTTTTTGCAGCATGGATCACTGCAAGACATACAGAAAGAGTTTCATTGATGTTCTAGAAAGTACCGCCAGGGATGTGGAGCCATGCCAACTCCACCGCTGTGGCAAGTTGCATTAGGTATGTCGTTTGAGGGTCCATGACATGAATAACCTGATGGAGGTATGTATGGCCAGGGGAATATGGTAAACTCATCCTGGTTTTCTTTGAACCATGCAAGGATACTGCAATCTTTGTGACACAATGCATTGCCCTGCTGGTAGATGTCATTGTGCTGAGGAAAATTGAATTGCATGTGGGGGTAGACATGGTCCCCAAGGATAGATGCATACTTGGGCTGATCCACTGTGCCATCCAGAAAGATGAGACCACCCAGGGGAATGTAACAGCAACATTCCCCAGACCATAATTCTCCCTCCAGCCTGGACCCTTCTGATGATCGTTGTAGGGTGTTTGCTTTCAGACATTTCATATTGTACACACCAATGGACATATGATAATGGATCATAAAATGTGTTTCACCAGAAAACACCACCTGTTGCCACTCAGTTGTCGTCTAGTTGTGGTGCTGGCTTGAAAATTTCAAATTTCATCACCGATGAGTAGCATTCAGTATGAGTGCATGAACGAGATGCCTGCTGTGGAGGCTCATACGCAACAGCACTTGTGAAATGGTTGTTGAGGAGACACTGTTTGTAGCTCTGTGGTTTATCTGGAGACTCAATTGCATGTCTACTCACCCATACACATTTCTGCTGGTGTTGGCCACCCTTGTCATCCATGGCCCATGGCATACCACAGTTACCTCGGTGCAGTTTTGCTGTGCATGGTATACTTTAACCATGGTGGCACATGAACTGTTTACAAACTTAGCCATTTCCAAAATGCTTCAACCCTTGCCCCAAAAGCCAATGACAGTGACCTTGTGGATGTCAAATCAATTGCTCTGTTTCTGCATTATGATAATGACTGCACTATTTTTCATGTCCCCCGAAAACCTTTATACACCTTCCACTGCTAGTGCAGCCACCCGTCATCTGTGTGTGGTTTCTGCATACTGACTTCGAACATAGACACTGATCCCATTAATGTGAATGGATTGTGTATATACTGAAGTCTCTCGGCTCAGTTCTGTTTGTATGTTGCGCTAATCTCAGAAACTACTGTAGGATGTTGTTCTCACTAATAAGTAGATTAACTTACCAGAAGGTTTCTTTATATAATTTACAATTATCTCATGCAAACTGGCTGAACTTTGATGAATTAAAGCCCCTTCCTGTCTCAAGCTTCTTCATGCCAGTGTTGCGTGTCAGAGGATGGTTCATTCCTATGTTACATGGGAGAGGGTACTTTGTAGCAATGTTATGTTGGGAAAGGTAGGAAAAAGTCATATAGAAAACGGAGCTCACTTCAGACTGGCACTGAGGTCAGGTAGTCAGGAAGTGGCTGTAGCTTGTATGAAACTTATTGCAGTCAAGTGGGCTTGTTGGCTCAGTAGCTTGCAGTTTAAGTTACATGAAAGTGATGGTATTTAGTTACCTAGTATTTTTCTCCAAATTTTAATTATAACTCTACACAGTGAGTCTTAAACAAAATTACCCCTATGCCAGACAAGTTCCAGCCAATGACATGCAGTGCTACCTACTTGAAGCTGGGGCAAGTCACTATTACTTAAATGAACTACAAAACAATCCTGTCCTTACTTTAATAGAGACATAAGATTAATTATTCAACACTCAAAGTTTACTATAGTATCCAGGTCACATTTTAAATTTCATCCAAAGAATCATACAAAATGGAACACTCATAAAAAAATTTACAAAAAAATTTACAAAAAAATTTAATTGATATTCGTCTATACGAGAAATATTAAATACATTCAAGAAAATACATTATCCTCTTCATTAGCTCACTTGCAAATTCATCACTTTCCCATTACATGAATTTACACAATTGGCTAGATATCACTCTCAAAAATTGGACTTAATAGGAAAAATACAATTAGTTGGAAAAACATAAAACTGTACTAATGCACTACATTTCAAGTAGTATTTATATAATTGCTGTAAAATTTCGGATCTTCTACGTGCACATTGGCAAAATTCTTTGTAGGTTTTGAACATAGCAGACAGTAGGTTTTTGGATGGGATTTTTCTAAAAGATAGTAAGAGAAATAAAACGACATAAAATAGGGAGTTTGCTGCAGTGTATCAATTCAGATTGTAGGTAGGAAAAAGTCATATAGAAAACGGAGCTCACTTCAGACTGGCACTGAGGTCAGGTAGTCAGGAAGTGGCTGTAGCTTGTATGAAACTTATTGCAGTCAAGTGGGCTTGTTGGCTCAGTAGCTTGCAGTTTAAGTTACATGAAAGTGATGGTATTTAGTTACCTAGTATTTTTCTCCAAATTTTAATTATAACTCTACACAGTGAGTCTTAAACAAAATTACCCCTATGCCAGACAAGTTCCAGCCAATGACATGCAGTGCTACCTACTTGAAGCTGGGGCAAGTCACTATTACTTAAATGAACTACAAAACAATCCTGTCCTTACTTTAATAGAGACATAAGATTAATTATTCAACACTCAAAGTTTACTATAGTATCCAGGTCACATTTTAAATTTCATCCAAAGAATCATACAAAATGGAACACTCATAAAAAAATTTACAAAAAAATTTAATTGATATTCGTCTATACGAGAAATATTAAATACATTCAAGAAAATACATTATCCTCTTCATTAGCTCACTTGCAAATTCATCACTTTCCCATTACATGAATTTACACAATTGGCTAGATATCACTCTCAAAAATTGGACTTAATAGGAAAAATACAATTAGTTGGAAAAACATAAAACAGTACTAATGCACTACATTTCAAGTAGTATTTATATAATTGCTGTAAAATTTCGGATCTTCTACATGCACATTGGCAAAATTCTTTGTAGGTTTTGAACATAGCAGACAGTAGGTTTTTGGATGGGATTTTTCTAAAAGATAGTAAGAGAAATAAAACGACATAAAATAGGGAGTTTGCTGCAGTGTATCAATTCAGATTGTTTTCTTTATAATGTGCAATGACTGTAATGTACGTGTTAAACCTACAAATAGCTAATTATAGATGCTGGTGATGTAAAAATATGTGTGCTGCAAGGAGAGGACATTCATTTGTTAATTTGTCTGAAGGAAGGGATCAGGCAAATAAACTGGAATGATTACCACTATTGTATGTTACTGCACTTCTACTGGCTTATAATGTGCTAGTGTGCACAAGATGGAATATGGCCGCAAGGTAAAAAGAAGCCAGTTTACCAGTTCCACACAGGACAGACTTTTTAGAGAAACATAGGCTCTTCTGATCGCTAAATTTAATAATTGTGAACAGCGTTCTCTCCGTGATGTGCTAATAGCAATGAACTACTGTAACTGTTGTTCACTTTAGGTTAATTTATGTTTCTTGATTCATAATTTCAAAAGATTAACTGCAAGCAGTATAATTTTATTAATAATTACATCTTAAAGTTGCAAGAAATAATTTTCTGTTACTAAAATTGCACATACTGATTGTGGTGGTGCAGTGGTTAGCACACTTCACTAACTTTCAGGAGGACGATGGTTCAAATCAGTGTTCGGTCATCCAGATTTGTTTTTTTCCATGATTTCCGTAAATTGTACCAGACAAATGCTAGGATGGTTCCTTTGAAAGGACATGGCCAGTTTCCCTCCCCATCATTGACATAAACCGAGCTTGTGCTCTGTCCAAAATTACCTTGATGTCGATGGGACATTAAACCCAGTCTTCCTTTCAATACATTTTACAGACAGTAGCCACATATATACCAATGGATGTACCTGCAAAATTATGTCATTGTATGACACATACGTCAGAAGATAATGACATCATAAACACTGAGCAGTGTGAAAATGACACTCCAAAGTTAAGTTCCTGAGAGATACAGGTGAAATATGTGTACAAATATGTACAAAATACTTAAATACATCTGAAATATATTGTGTGTGTGTGTGTGGGGGGTGGGGGGGGGGGGGGTGGGAGGGTAAAGTCACAGGTGAAAACCTCATCCTAAACCCCTGGAACAATTTCAGCCAAATTCAGTGCACAAATGGTAAGTAACACACAGCATGGGGTGCAGATAGTTGTACATATATGATACCTCTGTCTCTAATTTTCTGGCAGTACACCTCTTCTTTAATAACTTTTTGGTGCAATTACAGAAATTTTGAAGTTTAAACTTTGATTGAAGCAATATTTTAAAATTTGAAGTGAACAGATATAGAGTACACTACTGAGGCCACAGCCTCTGACCAATCAGAACATTTGTTATGATTCACCATTGGTCTTCAGGTAAATGATGCAAACTTTGACATCTCATGTGCATGTGTTCTGCTGACCTGTTCACTTTGTATCAGAGTATTCTCACTATGTTACAGTATAGATTTAGAGCAGTTGGATGTATTTGTGGGTCACAGATAATGTAGCTGTACTGATGTTGTTTTGTGTTGTTGTGGTCTTCATTCTAAAGACTGGTTTGATGCAGTATTCCACACTGATCTATCCCAAGCAAGCTGCTTCATCACTAAATAACTACTCCAACTTACATATGTTTTGATGTGCTTACTGCATTCATGCATAGGTCTCAATCTACAATTTTTACTTCCCCCACTTTCCTGCACTTCTAAATTGAATATTCTTTGATGCCTCAGAATGTCTCCTACCAACCGAACCTTTCTTTTAGTCAAGTTATGCCATAAATTTCTTTATTCTCCAGTTTGATTCAGTACTTCCTTATTAGTTGTACAATTCACCCATCTAATCTTCATCATTGTTCTGTAGCATCACATTTAAAAATCTTCTATTCACTTCTTGTCCGAACTATTTGTTGTCCACATTTTGCTTCTGTATGTGGCTACATTCCAGAGAAAGACCTTCAGAAAAGACTTCGTAACACTTAAATTGATATTAGCTGTTACTAAATCTACCTTTTTCAGAAATTATTTTCTTGCTATTCGTAGTTTTCATTTTATATCCACTTTACTTCAGCCTTATTAGTTATTTTGCTGCCCACACAGCAAAACTCATCTAGTACTTTTAGCATATAATTTCCTAATCCAATTTCCTCAGCGCTGCCTTATCTAATTTGATTACGTACCATTACCCTTATTTTACTTTTGTTGGTGTTCATCCTGTAATTACTTTTCAAGACACAAGCCATTCCATTCAGCTGCTCTTCCAAGTCCTTTGCCACCTCTGAAAGAATTAAAACGTCATTATCAAACTACAAAGTCTTTATTTCTTCTCCCTGAACTTTAATTCCCTTTTCAAATTTCCCCTTGGTTTCTTTACTGCTTGCTCAATTCACAGACTGAATAATACTGAGGATAGGCTCCAATAGTTTCTCATTCCCTTGCTAACCACTGCTTCCCTTTCCTGTGCTTCAACTGTTATAGCCACAGTCTGATTTCCGTACAAGTTGTAAATAATCTTTCACTCCTTGTATTTTATCCCTGACACCTTCAAAAATGTCAAATAATATAGCACAGACCACATTGTCAAACACTTTGTGTGAATCTACAAATGCTATAAATGTAGGTTTGCCTGTATTCAGTGTATCTTCTAAAGTAACTAACAGGGGCAGTACTGCCCAAAGTGTTGCTCAATTTCTCCAGAAGGTAATATGATCTTCCACATGATCAGCTTCTATCACTGTATTTTATTCCTGACACCTTCAAAAATGCCAACTAATGTAGCACAGATCATATTGTCAAACACTTTGTGTGAATCTACAAATGATATAATGTAGGTTTGCCTTTCTTCAGCATTTGTATTTGTATTTCTTTATTGGTCCTGTAAATCATGTTTAGGTACATATTTTGCACAAACGGTGTAGGACAAGTCAGGTTGGTACAGTATATACATCATACACATTGTTATTTTGAGAAGATAAATAATTAAAAATTATTCAATACATGTTGCATATTGATGACAAAATTAATATAATGAAATAAAATGATGGATTGGTTAAGAATATTTGAGCAGTTACACTATACTTTTCTGGTACTCTAAAAACTCGGAAACAGAATAGAAGCTCTGGTCAAGCAAGTACTCTTTCTGTTTCACTTTAAACTTTTGTAAAATTTGCATCTGTTTCAAATAGGATGGCATGTGATTGTACAGCATTATGCTAGTATGATACACTCCTCTCTTACAAATGTTTGTACTTACTGTATTGACATGCAAACAATTCTTCTGCCTAGTATCATGAGGGTGGTAATCACAGTTATACTTGAAGATATTTCCATCTTTTAAAATACTTCCTTTTGTGAAATTTAGTATTTCATACCTATATAAGCAAGGAAGAGGTAGTATATTGAGATTTTTAAATATTGGTCTACAGGAGTCACTTTATTTAGCATGGTTTATTATTCTAACAATCTTTTTCTGTAGCCTAACTGTTTTGTTTGTACCTACAGAGTTCCCCCAAAAGATAATGCCATACATCAGCAGTGACTGAATACTGCCATGGTACATTGTGATCACTGACGCATGGCTAGTATTTTGTGAGAGGATTCTTACTGCATACATAAGTGTGTTTAACTTTTTATGTACATGATTAAGATGTGTCTCCCATTTTAGTTTTTGCTGAATATGTATAACTAAAAATTTTGTGTCACTCACAGATGAGGCAGTTTTTCCATCAATTTTAAAAATCTGTCTTGCAGGATGTAGTTTCTGTGAATTGTGGAAATTGACTGTCACTGTTTTTTCATTATTTATTATTAGCTTGTTTGTTCTGAACCATTGTGTTAAATTTTGTATTTTACCTGTAGCTGTTTTTTTTTTGTAGGCTTTCCTCATCACATGATTTGATTAGGATATTTGTGTCATCTGCAAAATGTACTGTTGCCCCTTCAGTAATTTTTTCTGACAAATCATTAACATAAAGACTGAAAGGAATTGGCCTAAGGACTGACTCTTGAGGAACTCCATATGTAATGTTTTGTGCATTACTGTAAAAATTACAAATTTGTTGTGTTTTTATGTCTTTGTATTTTATTTGAGTGATCTGTTGATGGTCATGAAGGTAGGAATGTATCCATTTGTTTGGCAGGCCTCGTATTCCATAATTACCTAGCTTCTGCAACAGAGTATTATGATCAGTTACATCAAAGGCTTTACTAAGGTCAAGAAATATGCCAGACACATGTTGCTTATTATCTACTGCAGTTAGAATTTCATTTAAGAAGGTATAAATAGCGGACTGTGTTGAATAAAAATCTCTCGGTGTACATGCCGCGTCAATACAGGATAAAACTCCAAGCTTTCGACCACTAGCTCCACGGTCGTCGTCAGGGCTAAAAGTGACTGTCGTGAACTAGCGAGGTTCCCACTTTTATATGCCAAGGACGGCTTCTGATTGGCTGGAATACGTCATAGCAACAGCGATATGGCGCGTACGTTCCTCGCAGCATCATCCCTTGAATTAGGAAGTAAAGTGTGGGAAGTTTTTCTCTGTGATTTTTCTTTATCCAGTGCACTCTTCCAAGTGTTGCTAAGTGCATAGCCGTTGTCTCTGTTGAAGTTATTATCGCTAAGTCTAATTTCGACTGCTTCCCGGATCACAGAGTCCCAATAATTCGATGCTGACTGTGTTGATCTGCTAGTTCTGAATCCGTGTTGCGCATCACTTATTATGTTTACTTTATTTAGAAAGGCTGTTAGCCTTCTAAGAAATAGTTTTTCAAGAATTTTGCCAAAGCCTGACAATACTGATCTACAGTTTGCAGCTTCATGTTTGTCCCCTTTCTTGTACAGTTGTATCACTTTTGCCATTTTCAGATTTTTCGGGAATATACCACTCACGAATGGTAAATTGAAAATATCCGTTAATGGTTGTACGATAGATGTTACACTTGCTTTGATAATAATATCTGGTATTTCATCAGTACCTGCTGAATACTTATTGGGTAACCTTTTTATAATGACAGCTAATTCCTCAGGTCTTGTAGGAGACATGAATAGGGTTCTTGTAAGAATTTTTATATCTGACTGGAGTGTATTGCTGTCTGGTTGTGAGTTGTAATGTTTTGTAATCAGGTGATGTGCCACGTTAGAAAAGAAGTTGTTAAATTTATTAGCCACTACTGTGGGGTTGATTATATTATTGTTGTTTTCATGAAGTTCTATATTTTTGTGGGCTAATGATGTAGTACCTGTTTCTCTTTTTATGATACTCCAGGTTGCTGTAGTCTTATTCCTGGAATTTTTTATTTGTATGTCATTTTACATTTTCTTTGCTTTTGTTATAACTTGTCTAAGTATTTGTTTATATTGTTTAAAGTAGTTGATAAATACAGGATTTGTGTTTTGCTTTGAGTGCTCATATAAGATCCTTTTATTCTGGCATGTTATTTTTATTCCTGTTGTGATCCATTTATTTGGTTTGTGTACAGAATTTACAAGTGATGTATGTTTAGGAAAGCCTATTTCAAAAAAATGTTTGTACGTGGCCATAAATTTATCAAACTTGTCATCTGTGCTGTTTGAAATGTAAACATCAGTCCAGATTTCTCTTCTCAAGAGAGAACAAAAGTAATCTGTGTTTTCATTATTAAACTTCCTGACAATAGCTCTAGTTTTATGGACTTGTGTGTTTCCTGGAATAGCAAGTGTTAGTATTTGGGCATTGTGATCACTAAAACCAATGTTTGCAGTCTGTGTGTTGCAGATATATTTATCTGTATTTACAAACACCTGATCTATGGTTGTTGCACAAGTAGTGGCTATACGAGTTGGGTTAGTTATAGTTGGTTTTAGGTTAAAGGACTTCAGTAAGTCTTTGATTTCATCTTTAAATATACTGGGTTTGGAGAAATAAACATTGAAATCTCCACATATGATAATATTTTTTTGAGGGTGTTGAAATCCTCTAACAGCTCTTCCATATGATTATAAAAAACTTTTTTATCACCATCTGGTGACCTATATTCACAGATGATAACTGAATTTCTAGTTGGCAGTTCTACTATTGAGAGTTCTATGTCCTTTTCTTTAGGTAAGCTATCAAATTTGGTTATGTTAGTGAAGTCTATATCTTCTCGAACATATATGCAGCTACCACCATACCTTAGCACTTCTCTACAAAATGTGGCAGCTAATTTAAACTGAGGTAGGTGTGCTAGTTCTATCATGTCTTTATTTAGCCAGTGCTCAGTAAAGCATAAAACAGAAATATAACTCATATCATTTAACAAGATTTGTATTTCATTCAGTTTATTGGAAAGAGACTGAACATTCTGATGGAACAATTTAAAGTATGAAGTAGGGACTATATTGTGTCTTGCTTGACCACTTACCTCTTTTTTACATCTAGTATTGTTAGCTGTAAAAAATCCTCCTTGTTTTGAGGTGTGGGTGGTGTCTTCTTGCTAGCTGGTTCCCTGGATTCTGGGCCCTGCCTTTTGTGTGTTGTGGTGCTTCTAGTGGTAATCCACTTGTCAAGTAGTATCTTCTAAGGTAACTTGCAGGGGCAGTACTGCCCAAAGTGTTTCTCCATTTCTCCAGAAGGTGATATGATCTTCCATGTAGTCAGCTTCTATCACTGTTTCCATTCTTCTGTAAGTAATTCATGTCAGTATTTTGCAACTCTGTCATGTTAAACTAATGGTTTGGTAGTATTCACACCTGTAAGGATGTGACTTCTTTGGAACTGGAATGGAATTATTCCATTCTTTTTGGTATGAGGACATTCTGCCTGCCTCACACATGGCTGTCTCTTCCAAGAATCTTAGTCATTCTGAAGGAGTGTAATCAAATCCGGGGCCTTGTTTCCACCTAGGTCTTCCAATGCTCTGTCAGATCCTTCTCACAATATCATATCTCTCTTCTCATCTTCATTTACTTCCTCTTCCTTTCCTCTTCTGCACTATGCTATGAGAATTATTATTGGCCTGTTTATTTGTTATTTAACACTTTTATGTATTTTTTAAAATGTGTATGTCAGCAGAAACGGTTAGTGTGGCCCAAATAATTTTGGAAACAGTCCATTTTTGTCAGTATAGTGTAAATGGATAGATAAAAAAATCTACTCACCAAGCGGTGACAGAACACACACAGAAAAGTTGACGCGGAAGGAAGAGGGGTGAAGGAAAAGGACTAGAGATGTCTAGGAAAAGGGGTAGATTTTGGAAAAGTCACCCAAAACCATGGGTCAGGGGGGACTTATCGGATGGGTTGGGAAGGGAAGACTCAAGAATGGATGTAAAGTATAATGGGAGGACAGTTTGGAGTGTTAGAAAGCGTGGGGGTGGCAAAAGAGATAACCAGAGGGTCGATAAAAAGATAGAAAAACAGAAGAAAAGAAAAGAAAAAATTTGGAAAAAATCAGAAAAATTTGTATGAAAATCGTGAGAATAGACACTGGTTAACAAGAGGTCTTTCCTTCTCAACCCGTCCGATAAGTCTCCCCTGATCTGCAGTTCTGGATGACTTTTCCAAGATCTACCACTTTTCCTAGACCTCCCCAGTCCTTTTCCTTCACACCTCTTCCATCACCTTCAACCTCTCTGCCTGAAGAAGGAGCCACTGGCTGCAAAAGCTTCCATAATCATAACTTCTTTTATGTGTGTGTTCTGCCACCACTTGCTGAGCAGATTTTTTATCTATCCAGTTAGATTATACAATTTTGCATAATTCATAAAGAGTTAAAAGTGCTCGTCACGGCATAGATGGATCAGCTTTGTTAAAAACTGACTGTGTTTCTTTGGCATATGATCATGTAATAACTGTTTATTTCCAAAGAAACCTAGCTCATTCAAAAGCCCTTATTTCACCTTGTACAGTAATTGGATTTCCTTATCTGAAAAGTCATTGCCTGAAATATGATCCATAATTAAAGTTTTAAATCACCAGAAAATATTTTGTCATTTGAAATTTTAATATATTTTATATTCCAGATCTCACATTATACTTTTGTTGCTCTAATTTTTCTGAGCCAGGTAATACAATTGACTATCTGAATAATGTACTAATTAAGAAGTTAATAATTAAGAAAATTATGAACCTGAGAAATACACTGCTACACAAAAACTGAGTAAACCACTGTGTATATGCATATAATATCTACCAAATAGCTAACCTGTCTATTACATTTGCATTTATCTAATATACAGTTAAACAAAATTATTTTATTTAGTAGAATGACACCATTATTAAATTTGACCCATGTATAAATATAATATAGTTACTGATTTCAGAAATTATTAATGCATTGGTCTTTATATACCTCTCCCAGACAATAAGTCAACAGTCCAATGTTACTCTTAATGGAAAAGTTCGCATTTCGCCAACATGTAATGTTCTGAATGTAAATGTGGGTCTTAGTTATTCACACAATCTTAATTATTTTGTGCAATTATGTCATGGACCTATTTGGAGTAGCCTGGCTGCAGTAGTCTGCATAAAATTTTTCACTGTGAGATGACTGAAGCCTCTTAACCATTACTAAGAAATGTTTGTAATCATGCATCTTCTTTCAACTTATATTTGGTGAAGATTTATGTCACAGAGACATGAGTTACTTCATTATAGAAGAGTGTTCTGAACAAATTGCAACTGCCAACAATTATGAAGTGCGTGTGTACTAGCCTGGTCTTTGTAATAAATGAACTAAATTGCTAGAAGAAGCTGATCATTGCCAGTATATGTGTGTGTGGACAACAATAAATGTGGAAATAAGTCAACTTTAAATCAATGATGTCACCTCTGTTATTGTTCAATTTAGTTGAAAATCCAAACACTTTTCAGCAAGGAACTACAAGAGTGAGATGCTACAGAGGAACTTCAGTCACGAACTAGTCTAGTAATACAATATCCAGTGTTCTTAGATGACACTTACTGTATTGTCTTGGGATGTTCTTTTAAAATCATGATTAATAAAATGTAGTTTTAATAAATATATTTTTCTGTGGGAAAGTCTGTTCTACACTGTATAATTCACAGTCCTGGTCACATATTGCTATATCAGTACAGACTACAGATAACTTGTTTCAGCTTTGCAACCATCAGCAGATCTGTAAAGGAAAAATAGAAATAAAGATTTATTAGAATTTGGGAACATGAACATGCAATCAGAAAATCAAATAAGCTTATTACCTTATGAGGCAGCAACATGGAGGATGTGTAATTGTTAACTGAACTGATGAACAGTTCACAAGGTGTCCCAGAAATGCTGTGACAAACTTCAAGGGGTTGTAGAGAGTGTCTCAAGGAACAAATCAAGGATAGGAATCCACGTCTGGAAACATCATCCAAAAATGCTATGGAGTGTTGAAGCAACAGGCATTGTTGCCTGCCACTAGGCCACCCCTCTGGCAGCAAACATGACTTTGTATCCTGATGGGCTGTAGGCAGAATGCTGGCATTGTTGTTTGCTGTTCAGTGATTGTGAATGATTGCTACAATTGCCAGTGAAGCAGATGGAGCTAGCTGCTACGTAGACAGGCCATGTCATCTATGAAAGCAATGTCCTGTTGGCTTGATGGACGATGGTTTGGAACACAGAGTTCCATCTGCATTAGTTTTCTCCTGTATACCAAAAAACATTGGAGATTTTAGAGGGTGTTAGGAGAAAAATAAACTGTGGATGCAAACCTATGTATGAAAGTATCATCAACTGGAGTAACACAGCATCTTATTTATATTAGAAGAGGCCATTTTCTCCACTGGCAATCATGACAATCAGTCGTGATCACTGAATAACAAACAACATTGAGAGATAATATTCCTATGAGGAATATTGAGGTAGCTAAAAAGTGCATATGCTTAGTGATAGGTATTTAATTTGGAAATGGACCCTGTGAGTTTAAAGCACTTCACAATTATAGAATGAGATAGTAATTCAGCCTGGACTGAACTGTTTTTAAGTATAGCGCTCTATTTGTTTTTTTCTTAAAAAAATACTGTAAAAGCTACACAAAAAGACTGAGTGAGCAACATACACATCAGGGTATGGTAAAGATACAATGCACTGCATTTGGAAATGAAATTATGTTGGCCTATTTTGAAAGTGGTTATACTCTTAAAAAGAAAGGAATTAAAAATTCTAGCTGCTGCAAACAAAGAAATTTCTACATTTTTGAACCTATGCAAACAGACCCTGAAGTAAGGTAGGGGAGGCATATGTCATCACTCTTAAGACATTAATTAACCTGACACAACATTTCCTCAACAGAAGTTTGTTCTTGCAGGGTGTCATAGTTGTACAGTAGTTACATTTGCTTAAATTACATTTTTATTTAAACAAGAAGAATATGAAACATTTTTTAGTCTGTAGCTCTCTTGTCCATCATGTAGAAGATTACTTTCAATTCTGTTACAGTAAATTTCTTTGTTTTTGTTTTTATAGATTTTGTTTTGATTAATGCCATAATTGTAATGGCTAACATCATGGCCTGACAAAAAAAAAAGTAAAGCACTCAGAAGGAGAGGAGTCAATGAAGTGAAATTTCATGGGTTGAGTGGGTACGTGATGTTATTTAAGTGACAATTGAATTGAGCCAAATTTACAAAAAACTTGTCAGTGGGATCCCTCGCCCCTTATCAGTATGATGTTGCACTCCCTCCGGCTTGGATGCGTGTAATGACTCAGTTGATTAGGGTGTCATAAATTCATTGTGTCTTCTCCTAAGCTAAACTGGTGCACAACTTTAGTAAGTAGTTCTTCATATTCTGGGCACTGGAATTGGGACAGAGGTACAATGTGAGCTGATTACCGAGTGAGGTGTTACTGTGGTTAGCACGTTGGACCTATTTTCAGGAGGACGACAGTTCAAACCTATGTCCAGACATCCTAATTTAGATTTTCCATTTCGCTAAATCACTTCAGGCAAATTCTGGGATGGTTCCTTTGATACGGCACCGCCAACTTCCTTCCCCATCCTTCCATAAGCCAATGGGACCAATGACCTTGCTGTTTGGTCCCCTCCCCCAATCAACCAACTGAGCTGATTGCACACATATTCTAAGGGGGAAAAGTCTCAACATTACACAGATAGTTCACATAAACATGTTCCCTGTGTGGACGAGCATTGTCCTGTTGGAATATGACACCATGATACTGTTGCATGACAGATAACACATGAGTATGCAGGATATTATGATGTACAGTTGTGCCATCTCAGTTTCCTCAGTAACTATGAGCTGTGACCAGAAGTCATACCCAATGCTCCCCACATCATGACGCCAGGAGTAAGACAACTGTGCCTCTCCAAAACACTGAAAGATTAGGATCTCTCCATGGGTTGCTGCAATGCTCACTGATGATGGTCATCCAGTATAG
Source organism: Schistocerca nitens (assembly GCF_023898315.1). Lineage (NCBI taxonomy): Eukaryota > Metazoa > Arthropoda > Insecta > Orthoptera > Acrididae > Schistocerca > Schistocerca nitens. The sequence goes on along the minus strand of NC_064615.1, from coordinate 977,691,550 downwards.
TACAGGACTACAATTAATTGCTGAACACAATGTGACACCATTCATCAGCAGTCCATGCTTCCCAGTCATGACACCACTCCATACACAGCTCTTTGTGTTGTTGAGTAAATGGCATCCTATTCCTTGAACGGTAATTCCCTAGTCCAGCTGCTGCTTGTCTCCAGCCATTGATGTGAAGTGACATAGGATGTTGAACAGAGCCCATTGTGCTCTGGACATGCTTCAGCGACAATTTTATGGCATGGCATTGGAACCTAGTGTGCCACAGACAACGGGGATCTTGGCTTGACTGCCTAGATTGCAAGGATGATCGAAAACTGTATTAAAACAACCTTGGTCTCAAGGTATGCTGTGCACTGACGAGATGCATGGATGTTGAGATGGAGTAGTCATTAGCAGGCAACCTCTGGGGAAACTGCCGCATCTCAGTTGTATAAGACTTTCTAAGGCACGTGGGGTTCTGTCTGAGTGGACCCATATATCCCTAGCTGCTAGTGGGACTGAGATGAAACCTTTGAAATTAAACTCATCAACTGTCAGCAGAATGGGTGTACTGCTGGCAGGTATCAATACTCCGTCAAAAAGAGGGCATATGTAGCCAGTCCTCCTGACTCAGGAATTAATTCAAAGATGATTAAGTAACAATGTGCATACAGCTAGCCAGAATGTGTTTTTAACAGTTAAAAGGAAAGAGCACAACTCTGGAAAAGTTTCACCTTTCTATAATCAATAAGTTTAAGAGGGCATTGCTGGCACTTTAAAATCTGTCAAGCTATTGTGAAATGGGACACTGTTGGTAGAAACTCCTAGTTCCCAACACGTACAGAAGCTCTAGAAAGCTAAATGCCTCAGGGAATAAGCAATTGAAACTGAGCTACACAACACCTTGAATTACAGCATAGGTATTGTGCCATCTAGAGATCTGGGAGATATTCCTACAGAGGAATTGAAAATCGAGTGGGTCCAAGATGACATTGTTGATGCGCAAAATGTAATGAATAGGGTGAACAGTGATCTAGTTAAGTCAGACTCATTTATACGTACTTTCAACAGCATGAAACTTCCATGACATATCAAGGTAGATTTCGTTCACTTAAATGTATGACCCTACATCCCCAACTCAATGTGCTGTTTTAAATGCCAGTGCTTCAGGTACGCTTCTCTCAGTTTTAAGGGTGAAGCCAGAGGTGGAAAATGTGGTTAGGGTGCTCCTGAAGAAGTTAGTTCTTCATCTCCTCCATAATGTGTCAACCGCTGTGGGGATCACCCTGTCTGTAGTAGGGAATGTGGTATCTTACTAGAAGAAAGAAAGACACAGGAGCTGTGGTGAAGTCAAAAACCTGTAAAGCCATGCAACCTCCCACATTCACTACATCTTTCGATTCAGCTCCTAAAAAGTCTCTTCTGATAGCTGATGCCTCTACAGAAACGGAGGTTGTTAGTGTCAGCATTAATACTGCGATTGTAATGCAATTTAAAGCTGCATTATTTTAGAGCCCATAGCCCCCCCTCCCCCCAAACACGTCAGAAAAAGCCCCATTGCTGACATTGCAGAGTTCCCAGCACCTCCAGACGCAGCGTCTATCAAACAGTTTAGCACTGCCATGACCACTGCTGTGGTAGTTCATACAATGCTTTTCCAGGCCAAAAAAGCAAATGCAGGTGAGAACAGGAGGTAAACTATCAGACCATATTGACATCATTTGATCTGATGGTTCTACTGCTTCTGCTTCAGAGCCAGTGAAATGTGAAGTTTGCCCAGTGCAACCATATCGCCCAAAGACTTATCCTCCACCCATTGCAGGCTCCCCTCCCTGTCAGAGAGACAAGCTGAAAGTGGAACAACAATGATAAATGGCTCCTGTACTACAGTGGAACACGAATGGATTCAGTGATGTGGAGGAACTGAAACTCCTAGCACAGGCATACGCCCTGTACTCATGTTTAACAGAAATACATTTTAAGTTCACTGATGCCTCTGTGCTGCGGGGCTATATCCTCCGCCACAAGGATGACCTCGCTGAGGAAAGAGCCAAGGGGGGGAATTACTGTGTTTGCCAACTGACATGCATCACCCTTCGGCTCTTCCTTTGGTTATTGACCGATAAGCAGTAGCCATTGAAGTCCATGTGGGCCAGAAGATCACTGTCCGTTCACTGTATTTACCTTCACAGGATGCAATAGACTCTGAGGCTCTCACAGACCTTATAGAACAACTCCCCTGTTCATTTCTCGTACTGGGTGACTTCAATGCCCATAATGTATTAAGGGGCTTGAACTCGACTTGTCCTAGGCGTCGAATTTTGGTGGGCCTCATGATGTCTCAGAAGCTGTGCATCCTCAACAAGGGAAATCCCACTCACTTGTCAGATGCTGTCAGATCATCCTCAGCCACTGACCTATCTTTCTGCTCTCCAGCTCTTGCAGATTGTGCTCAGTGGGAAGCAACTGATGACCTTCATTCCAGTGACCACTTTCCTCTGTGGATCGGCTTACAGGATGGGGTATTATTAAACAGGAAGCTACTGAAATGGATATCTGGCAGAGCTAACTAGCTGCTGTTCAGCCAGCTGGCTGTGTTTGAACACCAAGGCAGTGTCCAGAAATGGCTGCCTTGTAACTCATCTTAGGAGGCAATCTGAACTTTGGTGGACAGCCCCATAGCAATCTGTGTCAGGTGTACTGCTCTATGATAGTTTAAATGCTGTCCAACATCAGACTACCTTGCAGCCTTTTGAGTCACAAGAGCTTGATGCATGATTACGGAGAGCAAGAAAAGGTCATGACAAGTGTACGTGGACTCTGTCAACCATTTCACTTATTCTACAAAAGTATGTGAAGCTGTCAGAAGGATTTCCAGTAAACACAGGTGTTTACCAACAGCAGAGGAGCTGAAACAAGGTTGTCCCCAAGCAACATCCTACAGACATCATTCAGACGATGGCAGAGTATCTCGTAACTACTACTGCCAATGCCAGCCAATATCCAGGAGTCCACTGCTACCATAGAGAGGGGCCAGTTGGAATGCAGATCCAATAATTCTGAGTTTTACAACTACTCCATGTATGGGATGGATTTGGCACTGTCTGATGCTCGTAACACTGCACTCAGTCATTACCAAATCCAGTACAGTATGCTTCGACATTTACAGGCAGCGTCAGAGGAAATCATCCTTGAAGGTTTTAATTTGATATGGCAGATAGGTCACTTCCCTCAATCGTGGACAGAGGCCATCTTGATACCTGTCTTCAAACCAGGAAAGGGCTGAACGTGTCCCAGTCAGTCGTTAATGGAACATCATCATAATGAACGGATTGGGAAGACCCATGAACGAATGGTTAACTGTCATCTGGTCTGGGTTTTAGAGACCAACCGATTCTTTAGCTGCTCTAAATGTGGATTCTGGAGATTTTGATCCACTGTCGATATCTTATCCCTGCTACAGGCAACTATTCAGCAGGCTTTCCTATGTATCCATCACTGTATCAGTATAGTTTTTGACATCAGTGAGATGTATGACATTACTTGGAGGCACAATATTGTAGGGCGACTCCACCAGTGGGCCTTTCATGACCGTCTACTCATCTTTGTACTGTCCTTCCTATCCAAGCACTTTTTTTAGGTCCTGAGTTAGTGACATGCTGTCGGATCATATTGTGCAGGAATATGGTGTTTTTCAGGGCAGTGTTGTGTTTTAAGCGTCACACTCTTTGCCAAAGCCGTAATTAGTATCGCGTCTACTATAATGGGTACTGTACAATGCTCTTTATTTGTGAACTATTTTGCAGTTTTCTGTTCCTTCTTCAGTGCTGCAATGGCGACTCACCAGCTGCAACTTACAGTGAAAATGTTGGGAGGAGTGGTCTGCAAAGACAGGTTTTACGTTTTCTGCAGATAAGTGTGTGTGTGTGTGTGCGTGTGTGTGTGTGTGTGTGTGTGTATGTGTGGCGGGGGATTAATTTCAATTTACCAGACTTGCATATGGAGGGCACAACTCTACTTTTTAGACTCTATGAGGTTTCTGGGCCTCATTTTCTATTCCAAAATGTTGATGTTACCACATTTAAAGGACCCAAAATCCAAAGGCTCAGATGACACTGAATGTTCTATAGTCACAGGTTTTGCGGGGTGGACAGGGCTCAACCGAGCTGTGGGTACACAGTATACAGCTCAGCGAGACCTTCTTAGTTGAAGACCCTTGAAACTATACACTATGCAGGGATCAGAGTGGCCACAGGTGCTTACAGGACAATATTCCACAGCTCATGGTGCGTCAAGCATATAGGGTTCTCACTGCTCCAAATTCACCAGCCTATCAAACTGTGTTTGTCCAGCTATGGAACGCCCTTTCTCCAGTTTCCTGCGAGCAATGAGACCATTTGAAATTAGTGTGAAGCGTGAACTGCAATACTGTGGTGTGGGGCATACACAGGCTCAAATCCATGGTTTTAACCGATTACCACCCAGGTTACTGCAGAGGCCCAGAGTAATTATAGATTTAGTGCAGTACAGGAGAGACTGCACTCCTACTTATCTTGTTAGTATGATTTTTTCCAAAGTTTTAATTGAGCACCAGAACTATGTAACTGCATCCACAAATGGGTCTAAACACCGGAATTCTGTTGATTGCTCCGTTGTTTCCCCAGGCAGTATCCACAAGATCCAGGTGCCTCCAGTCCTCACGGTCTTCGATGCCGAATTATCCGCGATCTTGAGGGCGCTGGAGCAGGTGAGTTGGGTCGTGCTTCCGAAATTCGTGTGTTCTGACACCCTTCTCCATTTACAAAGCTTGGGGAAGGTGTTGTTTTCCGCTGGGTATCAAGAGGAATGAAAGGGCAGATGTAGGAGCCAAGAAGGCGTGTCGTGATCCTCAGTTAGTTCAGTGTGCCATCCCCCTATATGCTATCACCTCACTGTTGAGGTACAGAGTCATAAGTTGATGGGAAGAAGACTGGCTGGAAGTGATAGACAATATGCTGCGTATGGTAAGGTACACAACACGATCATAGTGCACTACCTTCCAGACATACAGGCAGGATGAGCTCCTCCTCCCTCATTTTAAGATAGGCCACAACCCTATAACCCATGGCTGCTCCCTCCAGTGAGAGGATCCTCCTGTGTGTGGTTCTTGTGCTGTACAGATCACTGATCGCCACATTTCACTAGGCTGTGTTTTATTTTCAGACCAGAGGGCATCGGCAGATTCGCTGACAGATCTGCCCTCTGCTTTAAGTGACATTAAAATGAATGTGGTTAGAGTTTTAAGGTTTTCTGACATGACCAGCTTGTTTCCTAAGATTTTAGGGATACGTTCTTAATGTGTCAACGGCAGTACAAGATCGGGCTGTGTCACATCCAAATTTTTTACAAATTTGAACATTGCATTATTCGACCAACGGGCCAAATGGAGACCCACAATAGGCCCCTTCCAAACTCTGTCAGGTGCTTAAAGCGGTGTCTCTCACATTATGCGACATCTCCATGTACTTCATTGTGATCCATCAATGTCTGGCACTGTTCACAACCTTTATATAACCCATCCAAACCCATTGTCAACACTGAACACGAACAACATTAATGCACTTTGGTGCATGTTCTATCTGACAAAGAGAACTGCAACTCTCGGAAGTCTGATGGTGAGTATATACTCACGAGCCAAAACATTATGACCACATGCTAAATTGCTTGTTTGTCTGTCTTTGAAACAAGATACATCACTGAGTCTGCATACTAGGAATCCGACAGGTTGTTGGTAAGTTTGTGGAAGTATGTGGCATTAGATGTCTACACACAGATCATGTAATTCACATAAATAACGGGCCGCTGATTTGCGTACGCGATGATGGCGGCCGATAGCGACCTGGATAAGTTCCACAGGATTTACATCAGGCGAAATTAGTCGACGAGACATCAACTTGAGTTCACTGTAGTGCTACTGAAACCACTGTACAACGGTTCTGACTCCGACACGGACAATTATACTGCTGAAACATGAATCACTATCGGGGCAAACATCTAGCATGAAGGGATTCAGGTGGTTCACAAGAGCCAGTGTGTCATTACTAGCACAGGTCCCATTCAAGCGCAGGACAATCTCTCCCATAGCATAATACGGCTCCCTCCAGCCTGCATCCGTGGCGCGGCGCACGTTTCGAGCCACCGTTCACCTCAATGACGGCGTTTGTGGAGACGACCATCGACCTAGTGTAGCAAAAATGTGATTCACCCTAAGAGCCGACACGTTTCCTTTGATCGACGGTAGAATCCGCATGATCCCATACCCAGGGCAATCGTAATTGACGATGTCGTAGGGTCAAAATGTGACACGTAAGAGTGGTCTGCTGCGGAGCGCCATGTTCAACAATGCAACACTTGTCCATGTACCAGCATTGTGCTCTTTCGGCAGAAAGGCCACAGTTCACCATCTATCCTACTTTACAGAACAGACAAGCCTTCGAACGCCACGTTCTGTGAAGAGTTGTGGACGCCCAACCATTTAGCGCCTAGTGGTAATTTCACTGTCCTTCTACCTCTTTCCGTAGATGCTCACGATAGTAGCACGTGAACATTTGACCAGCTTCACCGTTTTCGAGATACTCGTTCGCAGGCTCTGCTTAATAGCATCTGCCCTTTGTCAAAGTTGCTTATCTCAATGGATTTCCGCAGTTGCAGCCCATATCTTGGCTTGAGTGATCCTCCGTCCGTGTCTGCTCTGCTAACATACTTTTGTTACCGTGTCACGTGCACACAACGCCACCAGGCGGCATATAACGTCACGGTTGGCCGTGTTCCTAATGTTTTGGCTTATCAGTGTATGCATGAAGTTACATTGACATTTGGCCAAGTCTCCTGAGTGCTTCTGTCTTTTGGTCAGGTGGTGTATGTACTCAACATCAGTATAATAGTGACAAAAATTTTAGTTAAATGATTTGAAATTACAAAACAGATTGTATCATTGTCACCACAGCAAATAATGAAAATAGTTATGAATCTGGCTAACCTTTCGTTACAATATTGCGCCTATTTATGTAAAAATATTTATCTTTTTTGTACTTTGCCTGCATTAATTATAACTAAATGAAAGCTAAATCGTAGTACAAGTCCGAGCTGCAGCACACAGATCATGAACCTTCCACATCTTCCTAAAAGCCTACCCGATCCATCCGATCTAGTATCTTTTGTTAGAATGGCCATCTTGTACTGCAGCTGGTTTCATCTATGCTTCTTCAGCCACAAAGTGAAAACATCACTTTCTGTGATAGGGGAGAGTGAAAAAAATGTAGTACTTCATGGTCGAAAAGTTGTCTTGTTCAGAACTTAGCACCTTCTCCATCTTTACGTGGTGCACACAGCGCAACAGGCAGTAACACAGTTACAAAATCTGTAAATTAGATGACATGACTGCACAGTAAGGTGTTCAACAGGAGAGAAGAGGACAGTTTTGGTTCAGTCCGAGGCTATTAAAGAGTTGGTTCTACCGGCCAACATGACTGTACTATTTGGAGTACTCCCACACCCATTTGGTCGAATGTTGCTCATGGGTTACTACACTCTATTCAAACAGTGAACAGATTTTGCTTTCAAAACGTATTTATTCGACTTTAATTACACCACAGAACGTTAAAAAATAGAAGAGACGAAGATAATGGAATACATTCATTAATATGATAACATGTAATGCTTTGTAGGAAAAAAAACTGGAACACGCTGTTTTAATTTTTTCTTTTTTTTTAGTCTGAGTATGTAGCATCTTTTTGCTGGTTATTGTCGTGGTTTTCCAACAGGATGCTTCTCAGCCGTTCTGGTTTTTTTCTGTGTGAGTTTTAATCTCTAGTGGCAGCGTAACATCATACACACATGAACAAAAATATATTTTGTGAATATTTTGTTGCTTTATTTTCTAATTCATTGCATGCACTCGTGCGAGGAGGTACACAAGAACGTCGTTTATCCGGCTGCCATTAATCTGGATTTCCGGTTTATCGGGATTCATTTTTTGTTTCCTTTTCCTTTTAATATTCCACATACGGAGATAATGCCGAAGATGTAAAATTTAATGGTTTACCTAGAACGTCACCCGGGAACAACTACAGCTGAACTGATGTTATTGAAACGCATACGCGATCACGCTGCTCTCAAACGCCACACAAGTTTGAAACAAAAGAAACCTACGCACTATTTTAGTTAATAAACGTGAGTAGTCTGCAGTAACTGTAGAGTTTAAGTGGCAAAAAGGTCTTTCTTATTAGTGGCAAAATAAAAGGTTTTTATATTGTAGTACCTGTTAGAGTTTTTACACTTAGTAGAATATTTCAGGATTTTCGGTAATCCGCTTTACATCCAGCTCCATCTAGTCCGGATAAACGAGGTTCTTACAATTTCAGATAATTAGCTGAAAAGTGGCATCCGTAAATATATTAATAATGTAAACAGACGTACTTTGCAGACTTTAATGAAATATGTCAACGCTTCGTATATGGAACGTACCTCCAAAAACTACTGAATGGGTAACTATCTAACCTGTAAGATACAATATGCTTCGTGTACTTTCTACCAAATTTAGTCATCGTGGCACGACACACCTCAAACTCAGAATCAGTTATGTAATAAATGGCACAGTGAAAATCTTACCTCCCCTCTTTCCCCGTCCCCTCTTTGATAAATTTATGAGGACCCCCATTTCTCCCACAACGATGACCGTAAACGAAACAATTTTAAGTTCTCACAATAATAAAGAAGTTTCCTGATTGTGTGTGGCGGATGTCCTCTCAACTGCTACTGCAGAGACGGCGTGGGATTTGGCAGTCCTTGACCTGCTGAGATCATTCCCGCTTGAGAAGAGAGCGCAGGAGGTGATGAATGGTACAGGACTGCGTCCGCTGTATGCAGAGGCCATGCAAAGTGCAGGACAGGAAATGAGCGCTACGGAAGACGTCTGCAAATCCGGCCCTTGCATCCTGTCGCTTTGCTCTCGCTGTCTGTGGCCCTCAGGCAGCTGGGCCTCACGAGAGCATTAGAGAGCACTGCCGACTCCAAAACTACTCATATTTATGGAAGGTCACAACTAAATATAGCTGTCTTAGCAGCTAGAAGTGTCGTGTTTCTTCTAGCTTGTTGTATGTTACCTATCCGGCATGAAGCTTAGGAGCTCCCAGGTTCTAGATTAGTATCTTTAGGACTGGAGGAAACGAGACAACGGAAGCAGTCAATAAATTTTGCTATTGGGGCAGCAAAATAAATAGCAAAGGCTGAAGTAGAGAGATAATAAAATGTAGATTGACAGTAGAAAGAAAAACTATTCAGAAAAGGAGAAATTTGTTAACATATAATGTGCATTTAAGAGTTAGGAAGTCTTTCCTCAGGATATTTGTTTGGAACCTCGTGAGGAAAAGAAATATGATCGACAAACAGTTCGAACAGTAAGAAAACTGAAGCTTTCGAAATATGATGTTGCAGAAGAATTCTGAAGATTGGCTGGGTGGGTGTTAAGAAAGTACTAAATCGAATCGGAGAGGAACGAAATTTGTGACACATATTGAGTAAACGGAGGGATCAGTTGATAGGACACACCTTGAGGCATCAAAGAATTGTAAACTGGTAGTGGAGGGAAGTCCGGGAGGTAAAAATTGCAGAGGGAGACCAAGACTTGAATACAGTAAACAAGCTCAGTAGTGCCATTAGTTACACAGATATGAAGGAGCTTGGACGGGTTAAACTAGCGTGAAGAGCTGCATTAAAACAGACTTCTGACTAAAGACCACAAAAAAAAGGTAACTACACCGATACTGTATTGAAAAGTGGTTGTGAGATAAACCTAAACAAAGTGAAACAAGGGTAATTGAGTGTAATCGAATTAAAGCGAACTGTGATGAAGGAATTACATTAGGAAGAGATACACTAAAACTAGAAGATGCGTTTTGGTATTTGGGCGGCAAAGTAGGTGATAAAGGCAGAAGTAGAGAGAATATGATACGCAGACTGGCAATAGCGAGAAACCACTTCCGAAAAAGAAACATTTGTTAACATTGATTATAAGTTAAGCCTTAGGAAGTTTTTTTTGAAGGTTTTGCCTGGAGTGTAGCTTTGTAGTGAGGCAATACTGACCCTACGACTTTCTTAGAAAATAGATTAAGGAAAGGCAAACCTACTTTTCTAGCATTTGTAGACTTAGAGAAAGCTTTTGACAATGTTGACTTGAATACTCTCTTTCAAATTCTAAAGGTGGCAGGGGTAAAATACGGGGAGCGAAAGGCTATTTACATTTCGTACAGAAACCAGATGGCAGTTATAAGAGTCGAGGGGCATGAAAGGGAAGCAGCGGTTCGGAAGGGAGTGAGACACGGTTGTAGCCTGTCCCCGATGTTATTCAATCTGTATACTGAGCAAGTACTAAAGGAAACAAAAGAAAAATTCGGAGTAGGTATTAAAGTCCATGCAGAAGAAATAAAAACGTTAAGGTTCGCCGATGACATTGTAATTCTGTCAGAGTCAGCAAAGGACTTGGAAGAGCAGTTGAAGGGAATGGACAGTGTCTTGAAAGGAAGGTATAATATGAACATCAACAAAAGCAAAACGAGGATAATGGAATGTAGTCGAATTAAGTCGGGTGATGCTGAGGGAATTAGATTAGGAAATGAGACACTTAAAGTAGTAAAGGAGTTTTGCTATTTGGGGAGCAAAATAACTGATGATGGTCGAAGTAGAGAGGATATAAAAGTATACTGGCAATGGCAGGGAAAGCGTTTCTGAAGAAGGGAAATTTGTTAACGTCGAGTATAAATTTAACTGTCAGGAAGTCGTTTCTGAAAGTATTTGTATGGAGTGTAGCCATGTATGGAAGTGAAACATGGACAATAAATAGTTTGGACAAGAAGAGAATAGAAGCTTTCGAAATGTGGTGCTACAGAAGAACGCTGAAGATTAGATGGGTAGATTACATAACTAATGAGGAGGTATTGAATAGAATTGTGGAGAAGAGGAGTTTGTGGCACAACTTGACAAGAAGAAGGGACCGGTTGGTAGAACATGTTCTGAGGTATCAAGGGATCACAAATTTAGCATTGGAGGGCAGCATGGAGGTTAAAAATCGTAGAGGGAGACCAAGAGATGAATACACTAAGCAGATTGCGGACGATAAAGAGTTCAGACAAGAAAACCATAGAAATTTCTGAAATTTTGAAGGTGAGTTGGGCAGCTCGAATAATTAATCTGGAGGTGCTGAATGAGACTGATGGAAATGAAATTTATGGCACCAGAAGCATCAACGAATTGTTAGTTTGATGACGGAGGGAAATATGGAGATTAAAAATTATAGTGGGAGACCACGGCTTAAATACAGTATGCAGGTTCAGATGGATGTAAGTTGCTGTAGTTATCCACAGTTGAAGAGGCTTGGGAAGGATAGACTAGCATGGAGAGTGCATCAGACCAATCTTTGGACTGAAGAATGTAACAACAACAACAACAACAAAGAATGGAATATCTTTCTTGTTGGTGCCAAGCAAGGATATTTCTTTGTGGCTGTTGAGTTTCATCTGTAGTAATATTTTCTATGTCAATCCCATGTTTGGATTCCATTCCTAAATTTTAATCAACAACAACAACAAGGACTGGAATATCTTTCTTGGTGGTGGCAAGGATATATCTTCTTGACTGGAGGTGAGTTTCATGCCTAACAGTACTTTCCTACGTCAGTACTAAAGTTTGGGCTGCGTGCTAAACTGTAGTTAACGTACTGCTCACGGACCATGAGGTTGGTTGGAGGCAGCTCCTCATTCCTGTACCTTGCCACCTATCTTCTTCATTCCAACGAGACTGTCGCATTCTACACCATTGAATATCTGCCTACCCCTGCGATTGTTTCCTTCCACCATTACTAGAAGTACTGCTTTCAGCCACGACTCGTGCCGCAAACCACTCTCTGATAAAAAGTGTATGGACACACATTAGTGGATATTAACATGAGATGTGTCCACCCTTCTCTTTTATGACGGCTTTGGCTCTGCTGGTGACACTTCAGTGAGATTCCCGAGCATGTATGAAGGAAAGGCAGCCCATTTTCCTCATGAGCCGAAACCAGAGAAGGTAGTGGACGCAGGGGTGTAGAGCTAAATCAACGTTGTAGCTCATCCCAAAAGTGTTCCACTGGGTTCAGATCGGGAGTTTTGGAAGGCAAGTCCATTGCGGGAATGGCATTGTCCACAAACCATTGCCTCGCAGATGATGCTTTATGACAGGCTGCATTGAGTTGCAGATACAATTATCGTCTCTGAACTGTTACTCTACTGTCGCAGTACACTATGTTGTAAAATGTGCTCACATCCTTTCGCATTTTGCGTTTTCTTAAATGCAATAAGGCCACCACAACCTAACCACGAAAGACCCCCCATACAATTCACCGAATCCAAACCCTTCCATCAGAGTGATCCATCAGTCCCAATCAGTCGTTTCCAGTCATCCACTGTCCAACAGAGTCGATCTTCACACCACATCAAGCATCATTGAACACTGACTGCAGAGACGTGTGGCTTATGAGGAGCTCCTCGATCATTACACTCCATTCTTCTTAACTACCTACATACAGTCATTGTGCTTCTTGGACTGCTGATAGCACTATGGATCTCACGAGTGATTCCTTCTGCTGATTTCATTAATTTTTTACAACTATCCTTCGCAATGTTCGACGGTCCCTGTCAGCCTATACATGAGGTCTACGTGGTCTTGATTTAGCCGTGGTTGGCTTTTGGGTTTCCATTCGCAGTTACATCATGAACAGTCGACTTTGGCAGCCTTAGAATGGTTAAAATATCCCCGACAGATTTGTTACCCAGGTGATGTTCGATGTCGCTCGGCTCCTCTGACCAGTGCATTCTGCTGTTACTATCTCTCTCTGGTCTTCTTTTAGACTGGTGGCCTTTCGTGACGTCTAGCGGTCAATTACGTATTACATAGGGGTATCTGGACATTTCTCATCAGGTACCGTGTGCGCCCAACCATTCTATCACATTATGTTCTTTACTAGAAATAATTTCCCGTTGGCTCGTCGAAGGACGTCCTCGTGCTTCACTCGATCAATATACGGGGGTTGTTCGGAAAGTAAGTTCCTCTGACCACGTACCGTGTGTTCCTTGTGTGCTGCGGGCTGTGTGATAGACGTAGCGTTCCGTAAGCAGCAGAATTGTCCGGTATCTATTTCGGGAACAAACCGAGATGGTGTTTGTATACGGCCAAGCAGATGGAAACGATCGAGAGGTGGAATCCGGTCCTCCAGATCTGGTGTACTCACAGTCCGCCGCCTCCCTGCACGTTCGTCTGTTTGAAAGCACTAATGATCACACAAAGGCCCGAAAAGGGCGCGGAATATTGTGAGAAGTCGTCGGTGTCGATGAAGATACTTCTTTTGGTGTAACCATACTGATTCTCGACCGTTTTCATCTGCTTGGGCCGGCCGGGGTGGCCGAGCGGTTCTAGGCGCTACAGTCTGGAACCGCGCGACCGCTACGGTCGCAGGCTCGAATCCTGCCTCGGGCATGGATGTGTGTGATGTCGTTAGGTTAGTTAGGTTTAAGTAGTTCTAAGTTCTAGGGGACTGATGACCGCTGAAGTTAAGTCCCATAGTGCTCAAAGCCATTTGAACCATTTGAACTATCTGCTTGGCCGTGCGTAGACACCATCTCGACTATTTCCCTACATGAACACCGTACCATTGATTCTGTTGCACGGCTTGCCACACACAGGAAACACCCGGCACGTGAGCACAGGAACTCTCATTCGTCAGCGCCAACTACCGTGACAATGATGCATTTCTAGACAAATGTTCATTGGACCTTTTCCCCTCCATTCCCTGTCAGGAGTCCATCCCCGTAGTTTTTAGGTTTTACTAATATTCATCCAGTATTTTAAATATACGTGATGTAGTTGAATGCTTTCATGAATTTCAACACATGCTGAATGAAATAATGACTTACATGTCACTACATGTGTATTGCATAATTCAGACATAAATTAGAATTGAGAGCTTTTGCAAACATTTGTACAGTCTATCACCATAATGGAAATTTATCAACCCTTATCCCTCGCCCCCTCCCCCGCTACCCCACGCAATTACATTTCAAACTGCTAAATTCCAGTATAAAACCTGACATCATAATCATGTTCTTCTGTCTTCCAATGGCAGTAATTATCATTCAAACTGAAGCTGTTTACACACTTGGAACAACACTAGTGCCTTCTCTACTAATACTCTTCCAAACGCGTTGATAGCTTACATTAGATGGCAGAAGAACATGACTGTAATGCCACAAGTTACGCTAAAAATGGAGTCTTTCAAGATTTTGATCAGCTGCTGCAAATGTGGAAGACACAGTTAAACACGTTTTTATGGTCTGAGGGTAGTCACAATGCGGCCGAAGTAGCGTGTAAAAATAAAAATATCTTAACGGTGTACTGCATGATGCAGTTACTGACGTTGAAGCAAACCTTACAGCACCGCCTACGCTAAATATTTCTCTTGTATAAGTTTAACATTTAGCCATACAGCATGTCCATTTGCTACACGCACACCTTACCTTTGGTTTCCTTTTGTTTGTGTCCACATTTTAGCAGTTAGCTAGCACATGCTCCACTTCATTAAGCACTCAACTCAGTTCCTGTACAGTAATGTGGCTTTTTTCCTGTTTTTCATTTTTTTAGCACAGTTCTCGTGGAGAATATCAACGACCTCGATAAAATATTTTAAAACTGAATTAAGGACAGTATTAATTGCAATAAGATATTTATTGACAATGGTGATCTGTTTCAGTGAAAATGTGAAACGGGTTACCATTGCCAATAAATATTTTATTGCGTTTACGCTGTCCTTAATTCAATTTTAAAGTCAGATCCTGTTCACTTTCGTTGACCACTGTTACGTCATAAGCGACCCATACCAAGCCGATTTTCTGTCCATGACAAACAACTCTGAGATGAAAATGGCCTTTTACCTTTCGCATTGACTGTCCTGCATAAAATTAAATACCAGTGCTGAAACTAAGCAACCCATCCCAACACCTTTTCTGATTTTGGCGCCTTGTACCGCTCCTTTCGTGGTGACTGCTCCAGTCTGTTATTTATTCATCAATGTTCAAGTATATGGAACTGGTTCTCGGTATGTGAGTTACGCGAAACTTTTTAAATAATGCAACGCAGTAACTTGTCCTAGACGGCGGTGTTTCATCAAGAAAAGGGTATCGTCAGGAGTGCCCCAGGGAAATGTGATGGGACTGTTCTTGTTGTCTACATATGAGGGTCAATCAAAAATTCCTCCTATTTTTTTCTTTTTTATTTTCCAAGAATTAAAATGGAACTACTTAGGTTTTAACCACAACATTGAGGATTAATTTTCAATATAACCTCCGTCCATTTTTATAGTTTTGGTCAATCTTTTAACAAGGGCATATGAGGCCATGTAACATAGTGTGGTAAAACGTACGGCCCTGCTTCTGAAGCTATTGGCGACGTACGTTTTCACTGCCTCTCCATCTACACTGTGAATCTCACATGATCTGCTTGAACAGACAAAAGTCTGATGATACCAGGTCAGGTCTGTATGACGGATGACGCAAGACTCCCCATCCAATTTACACATTTTTTTCGGTAGTGTGATGACTGGTGTGTATTCTTGCGTTGTAATGCAGAACAACATCCGCCATAGCTTTTGTTGGGCGAACTCGCTGAAGCTGTTTGAGCGTTATCACGTACTGGACAGAATTTACTGTGCATGACACCTCCGAAAAATTAACCATGATCTCACTCCATGCCTCGAAGAATACTGTAGCCACAACTCCCCTGCTGCTCGCGCAGTTTTGAACTTTTTCTTCTTCGGTGAGTTTGTGTGATGTCATTCCATTGACTGCCTCTTTGATTCTGGTTCAAGAAAATGAACTCATGTTCGTCTTTTTCCAGAAACTCGTCTCCGTCCAAGCACTGCAAGAGTTGGGGGCAATTGTTTTTGTTGTCTCTCTTTATTCTGGTCGGTTAACGTTCTTGGTACACAAGTTGCACAAACCTTTGAATATCCCAGTTATTGAATAATCTTCATCAGACTGCTTTTACTGAGCGAGGTTACGCAACACAAACCATCTGCATTTAACCGCCGTCACCACGAATGATGTCACCGACTCGCGGAACGTAGCGTGGAGTCACTGCAGTAACCGGTCTGCTGTTCCGCCTTTTGTCAACCAACGGTGTTTTTGCCCTTCAGCTGCGCTGCTATGTCGAACCCATTGTTTAATAGTGCTGGTAACCACTGTTGCATCGCCGTAGACATTTTTCAATCTTTCATGAACGCGAATAGGCGTTTGACCTCCTGCGTTCAAGAATTTTATCACAGAGCGCTAATACGGACATCGATGTCGGTCGGTTTACAAGCGACTGCAGTACTGGCATCTGTTGACGCAGAAAGTTACTACTAAAGTGAACTGGAGAAGAAACTTTGCGGAATAATGCCAAATTAAAATTTTTCACTTGAGAAACTTTATTTGAGGAGAGAAAAATAGGAAGCATTAGTTTTTAACTGGCCTTCGAACCTGAGCAGTCTGACGAATAGTGTGAGCAGCAATTCGCAACTGTTTGCTGATGACGCCGTAGTGTACGGTGAAGTGTCGTCTTTGAGTGACTGTAGGAGCACACAGGATGACGTGGACAGAATTTCTATTTGGTGTAATGAAAAGAGCTTGCTCTAAAAGTGGAAAAATGTAAGTTAATGCAGATGAGTAGGAAAAACAATCCTGCAGTGTTAGAGTTCAGTATTAGTGGTGGCATCCTGCTTCACACAGTCATGTCTGTTAAATAGCTGCTGGCCAGTGTGGCCGAGCGGTTCTAGTCTCTCCAGTCTGGAACCGCGCGACCGCTACGGTCGCAGGTTCGAATCCTGCCTCTGACATGGATGTGTGTGACGTCCTTAGGTTAGTTAGTTCTAAGTTCTAGGGGACTGATGACCCCAGATGTTAAGTCCCATAGTGCTCAGAGCCATATTAAATAGCTAGGCGTCACGTTGCAAAACGGCATGAAATGGAACGAGCTCCTGAGGCAGCTTGCACGGGGGTCGAATGGTCGACTCCGGTTTTTTGGGAGAATTATAGGGAAGTGTCGCTGACATGAAGGAGATTGCGCATAAAACACTTACGCGACTCATTCTTGAGCACTACTCGATTGTGTGGAATTCCATGGTATCTGCGACGGACTGCAGGACGATTCTACTACAGCCACCAACGTGCAGCTGGCGTAATGACTGCGATGATAAAATAAGAGACATTAGGGTTTGTACAGAGGGATACAGACTATCGTTCTTCTCTCGCTCCATTTGCGAGTGGAGCCAGAAAGGGAATGACTAGCAGTGGTACAAGGTACCCTGCACCATGTACCGTATGGCGCCTTGCGGAGCATGTATGTAGTTACAGATTAAGAGAATGGACGAGCTTTCTGTTCTTGTGGTTGATGCCACGCTGTCTAAGAATGAAAAAAGTATTATTCTGTTCCGTATTTTCAAAGGCGTTCTCCAAATCTTTCAATGTAGTGAATGTTTCCTTGAATTTTTTCCCCTAAATTTGCCTTCTGTTGTTAATTGTAATGCTAACATTACTTCTTACGTGTTCACACTTCTATTAAAACCACAGTGGTCTTCTAACTTGCTTTCAGTTTTCCCTTCCATTCTCAGATAAAGTATTCTTGTGGAAATTTTAGTCACATATAGCGCTAGATTATTTGTGATGTAATTTTCACATCTATCAGCTGTTGTTATTCCTGAAGTCTGTTAACTTAAAATCTGTTGCAAGTTCCAAAGTTACATAAATTTCATTCATGAACTTGCACAGTTCCCGCTTCTCCCATAAGCCTGATGTTTAGCTGATATTTCATCAGTACCTGGGCATTTAGTCGGTCTGAGTTCAGGCATAAATTTCAAAAATATAGAAATAAGATCTGTTTCCCCCTTCTGTTCTATTTTTGTTCTCTCTCCCCATGTGATTAACTACGAGAGCCGCTTCGCAGCTTGTAGGTAGGAAAGAATGTATCGTCTCCAGTAATACCTTGGCTGGTCAGGCTCTGAAGAATTACAAACAGCAAACGACTTCCTTTCTTTATTTAGCCGACCGCGGTGGCCACGCGGTTCTAGGCGCTGCAGTCCGGAACCGCGCGACTGCTACGGTCGCAGGTTCGAATCCTGCCTCGGGCATGGATGTGTGTGATGTCCTTAGGTTAGTTAGGTTTAAGTAGTTCTAAGTTCTAGGGGACTGATGACCTCAGTTATTAAGTCCCATAGTGCTCAGAGCCATTTGAACCAAATTTTTCTTTATTTAGCAGAATCATTCCCCCGCAGCCGGATCCTTGGCTCTGAATAGCTGACCTCATTCCTCAATGGCGGAAGCAATTTCCATGAGCTATGTTTTGTCAACAATTGTCTGCTTTCCTTAGTCATTCACTATAGTATTTCCCGAAAAAAATATTGACAGTAGCAGTTCAAAGTTACAGTTTACTAGTCAATATTACATTTTCAGTTTGATATTTTTGTTATTCTGGACTAAATCTTAATCTAAATTTACAATATTCTTCATGTGAATGCACGCTTTCTCGGCGAACTTTATCGATGAAATCTTCTCGCGCTATGATCTTCAGACAGAAATGACGAGTAGGATACTCGTCGACAACGTGACGTCACGACTCGCCTGATAAAGCAAGAAGATTTCCTCAATGTTTTTGACGTTGATTCTGCGATATTATTTTAGTCCTTCAACTACTGGTCGAACATGTGGCTTTCCGTAACACTATTTTCCGTTCCCAATATGGTTTCCTTCTCCTGTAACAGAATAAGAGACGTGGATGTTCTATATGTTTTATCTATTCATACATCTTTAAAATTTGATTTTATCTCGTAGAGCTATTGGTGATGTAACAACATTAATGAAAACAGCTATTACTTCTACTATTACTGCTAGCTTTAGCAGACCCATTACCATTACTATCTTGGTTTTACTACAGGAGCAACTATCACTAATATTTTGCTGCCAATACTACAGGGTGGCGCACGAAAAACTGATGTCATCTGTTGTTTCAAAGCTATTGCAACTACGTTTTGTATTGTCAATACGAAAACCGTTGCGACTTGGTTAAGACGCGTGAAGTAAATATCTCAGCAATATGTATCCTCTTCAGGAAAGAATTGCAATAGTGGAGGCATACGTGTCTTCTAGTTTATTTATGGAAACGCGGAAGTGAGCGCTCCGTGTAGATCTTGTCCACGTGTTTTACACCACACAGGGGTAGAGACCTAGATAATGTAATATGTCCAAGGACTGGAGGAAGAAGATGAGACAAAATGTGTGAATTACTGTACGTGGATATGTCAAATAATTAAGAGTGGAATATTGTTTCTTGAGTGATGAAGCCTGATTCCATCTGACAAGACATATAAACTCCCAGAACTCCAAGATACTGGTCAACAAACAGTCCTTATATGCTTAATGAGGAACCTCTTCACTGTGAAAAAATCGGGTGTGATGTGCCGCGTCACTAATTGGGGTTGTGGGTCGTATATTTTTTGAAACAACAGTAAACATTCTTGTGTATATGCGAATATTTGAGGAATTTTAAGGACAGTTGACCCCCCCCCCCCCCCCCCCCCCCCATGAACGTACATATGCTGTATTTCAGCAGGATTAGGCGACCTCACACTTCACGCAGGTCAATTTCACGAAGTCACAGAAGAAAGAACCTTTAGTGAAGGATTGTGGCCGCCGCTTTCGCCGGACCTAACCAGTTGTGACTTTCATCTTTGGGGGAGAGTCGGGGAAAAGTACGCAAATAACCTAATATCGTTAGAAAACTTAAGGACATTATTCGTAATGAAGTTTTGAGAATTGATGCGGCAGTGTTGCGCACAATTATGTTAACATGTTAGGGCGCGGGCAAATCCTCATTGAAGCACAATGAGTTCATTTTCAGCTCCTAATGTAATGTAATGTAAAAGACCAGATCAGTTAGGTAAACATAGACCTTTACATTAGCTTAATTTTTATTTTTTGTATCTAATTATTACGAGTTTATCTGTTTGTTGTATCTGCTCGTGGCGCGCAACAATTAGTACGTAACTGGCGGGCTGTCTGTACTAGCGGACGGTTTTTCGTGCGCCACCCTGTAGTATTATACTCCTATTGCTACTATTTTCGACTTATTAGTGTTTGCTTTGCCTTTCATATTAATTTCGATCCTAATAGTACATATTTCTCTTATTACACGCATTTTACTGACGATACGAAGGTAGATACAACATATAGGATTGCAAACTTTCATCAGGTGCAAAGCACGTGCATGTGCGTACCGCAACTATCGCTTGGAACCTGCAACAAAGCAATCCTCGTCCGTGTCTCGACCCGCGAGAACCGCACCGTTTGTGGATCCGACTGTAGTTACAGTTAGCGTCCTGTTTCAAATCGTTCACGCTGACCTGTCCAGCATTATGTTGTTGTCTACGGCGACGGATCTGATCACATTGCTTTTCATAGAGCGCCATTGATTTTTTTAATCCTATGATGTGTCCATTACATTCACACTACCGTTACTGCAGAATTTTGTCGTTGAGTTAATAGTCTCCATCCTTGTTCCGTGGGCTCGTCTATGGCCATTGTCGTCTTCGCTGTGGAGAGTGTCGACTATATTATGCATAGCTTTTTTGTTACTTCGAAAAGAAGATTTAGAGTATGAAAATCCTTCTTTTACCTAATTAGGACGTAGGCGTTTTTGCCTCTTAAAACTTGTCTAACCCTCTTTGCTCTGTTAGGGGGTAATCTGGTGCGCTCATTTCGATATACACTTACACCTGATCATTGCCACGAAACCAATTGTGATGCGAAAAGTAAGGTATGGCTCATGTGGGGGAAGATGAAGTGCTGACGTAAAATCCCAGATCATCAATTGTGCGACAATGTTCTTCGCCAATCTCTGTGCAGAGCCTCCTGTAGTGTGAGCAAGAGACACTTTTGACTGTAATCAGTTCTTCGAGTGATAACGCTAAGCTCAAAGGCCACGTTAATGGGATCTGAGAACAACAGAGGACGTTTTGGCATCGGAACTCACTCTCTTTATTTTTTCAGCATACCACTACACTACTTAAACTCTCGCCATAGACCGCCACAAGAGTGGAGAGAGTGGCGCAATGATATGACACAGCCATCCAGATTTACATTTACCGTCGTATTTCGAAATCACTTAAGGCAAACGCCGGGATAGTTCTTTTTAAATGGACGCGGCTGATTCTCTTCCAAACCCTTTCTCAACTTTAGCGAACTGTAATAGATTTAAGCTATGTAAGTTCGTATCAACGGTATTGATCTCAATATTTCCATTTTGCCATTTTTACCCACAAATCCATACAAGTCATTAGAGATTTAACTATATGAGTATCCAGAGTATGTATTTAAATGTTACATATGTGGAAATAGGATATATATAGGAGTCAAGCACTTGAACAAGTACATGTGACTATACATTTATTTCGATATATTGTATTCTTTTCTTTTTTTATTCTGTGAAATAACAAATATTGACAGAGTGACAACTGTATTATAGTGGCCAGGGACCGTAATTAATGAGCCACACCATTAGAAGCATCTGTAAGTCGTACTATTTTTTTTTTTTTTGACATATGAAAATAGCTATCTTCAATTTCTTACTCTGCACATCTGCGCTTTTTCTTTATCTGATGTCCAATTGTGAACACGTAAGTGGCACTGTCCTTTGCTGGTCGAAATGGATTATATTATCGTAATCTTGATGAAAATTGAATTTATTTAAAAACGCCTTTACATTCCTCGATTCCAGTGTAGTGAATATAATTTTATATGTATTTTTCTAATGTTTCAGCAGCCGCATCGAAAGGACTGAAGGCCGATTTTTCAGTGATACAACGACTGGACATTTTTGACGCGTTATTTCATTATTTATTCTTTATTACAATGACAAACCTCGCTGAGACTTATTACTATAGGTTATCCGTGTTGAGGTGACTGCAATTTAATTAAAAAGACGGATAACCTATTGTGAAAGATTTTAACAGTTGCTGCGGAAGATGGCCATGTAAACAAACGATGGTCTGATTTACCCCGCCTCATGGTTTACTTTTGACGATGAATTATTTTGTAAATTAATGCTGACATACGATTACTCAGTATTTCGCGGCATTTTGTCTAAAAGGAGACTATTGTATTCATCGTCATGTGGAGGCTTTCTCTTCCTCGCCGCACTATTCAAGTTACACAGAATTTCTTTGTACTTACTGAGAAAACTTTCTATTGAAATATCTCAGTGTTTCAGTGTTTGGAGGGAGAAGGAAGAACACTTCAATATGTATTTATTCCAATAATCTGTTAGTTCATCTCCTCCTGCCCCCTCCCCCTCCAATCTCTCTCTCTCTGTTTATCTCTTCGTCTTCCCTGTCTCTCTCTGTTTATCTCTTCGTCTTCCCTCCCCCCCCCCCTCTCTCTCTCTCTCTTCTGTCCATCTCCTCCTCCCCTTCCCTGTCCATATCCTCCCCCCTTTGTCTGTCCATCCCCCCCTCCACACGCTCTGTCTATCTCCCCCTCCCTCTCTTTCTGTCCATCTTCTCCTCTCCCTTTCTCTGTGCATCACATCCTTCTCATCTCTCTATCTCCTCCTCCCCGTCTCTCTATCCACCTCTCCTCCCCCCCCCCCCCCGTCTCTCTATCTACCTCTCCTCCCCCTACCTGCCCATCTCCTCCTTCTCACTCTCTGTTTCTCTATCTCTCATTTCCCACCAATCTCCGTCCATCACTCCACTCCCACCCCAACAGGAGGTTGGCGGTTCTTACCCCCAAAGTATTTCTTTCCACATAATACGTAATATGTATACCAAGTAAGGTTGAAATCGATCCAGGGATTAAGGAGGGGCTTTCTATCCGTGCCCCTATGTCACGTATATTTCACATATATGTATTCAAAATATTTCACACATATTCGTATACATATCTCACCTGTATCTCCAGCGAATTTCGCCCTGCAGTTTCGTTGTAACGCATCTCAGCGTTTGTAACATAATGTGTCCTAACCCATGTGTCTTACAATGATATAATATTGCAAGTACATTCAGTGGTATATGTGAATACTGTCTGCGAAATGTGTCGTGAATACAGCTGGTGGTAGGAAAGTAATAAATTAAAACGTCGTGCCTGATGCGACAGTTTTACTGCATGAACAGCGAAAATGTATAGTAACCGATAATCTTTTTCCCTTTCATGATTTTGTAGGGGGTGTCGGGGAGCAAAGTTGCATGAAAGTTTGAAATTATATGTAAATTTTGTTGGAAGTCTCTAAGTATTCTTCTTCCCAAATAATGGATGAACAAAGCCGCGGTATCTGCACGTCGTGGGCTACGCTTCTTTTTGACCCCCACTCCACCCCTATAATAGGTAGGTGATTCTTATCCCAGAGCGCTTCTTTCCAGACAGTAAATGATATGTGTACCACTTATACTTGAAATGGATCCAGTTGTATAGGAGGAGATGTGGAACGTACATACATACGTTTTTATAATACGTTTGGGTATCGATTTTGATGTAAAATTTGTGAGAGTGGTCCTTCAGCATCAAAAACTATTTGTTGTAACCTAATTTTCAATTAAAATGTTTCAAAATAATTATGTCATTGTACAAAAATAATTCCTGTAGAGCCAAGTTAAGTGGAATAAGTATATAAAAAGAAGACTTAAAACGAAAATTACTATAGTTTTGTATATAAGTCATTTTTCTGTTAATGATAAATCTTTCGTACCTATTACATCCAAAATCTTCGATAATCTACTTACCACTGAGAAAATCAATCTAAATGCCCTAGGTATCATCGACAAGACAATGAAAAGGAATTGACATCACTTACTTCCATTATGATGGACGTAGAGAAATTATGGGCAAAATTTAAACAGATTGTAAATAGTGTTCTGGGGACAGATGTGGTTCGTAAGCGGATTAAGCTCGTTAAAGACCCACCATGGTTTAACAAAGAAATTCGGGAAATGCTAATGAGCAAAGGCTGTTGCATTCTTGGTTCAAAAGAGAACGAACAAATGAGGACAAGCAAAGGTTAGTAGAGATTTGTGCGTCTTTGAAATGATCTATGCGCGAAACATACAGCAACTACCAGAGTGATTCCTTAGAAAAAGATCTGGCCGAGAATCCGAGAAAATTCTGATCCCATGTAAAATCGCTAAGCGGACCATCGAACTGACTTCCATATGCACGACATAGTAATAACCATCCCAGGAGTAGAGAAACAACTGAAAGAGTTGAAAACAAATAAATCGCCTGGTCCGAATGGAATGCCAGTTCGGATTTACAAAGAGTACTCTATAGTTTGGCTCCCTTACTTAGCTTGCATTTATCGCGAATCTCTCACCGAGTGAAAAATCCCAAGCGTCTCGGGAAAAAAAAAAAAAAAAAAAAAACAGGTGAGTACTGTATATAAGATGGATAAAAGAATGGACCCGCAGAATTGTCCCAAAATTATCCTTAACAGCGGTTTTCTGCACAATTCTTGAACATATTCTGAGTTTGAATATAATAAATTTCCATTAGACCAAGAGGCTTCTGTACAAGAATCGTGCAAAACCCAGCTTGCCCTTTTTTCATATGATATCCTGCGAACTATGGATGAAGAGCAACAGCGGTTTCCATATGTCTGGATTTCCGGAACGCATTTGACACGGTGCCCAACTACGGACTGTTAACGAAGATACGAGCATTAAGGAGTAGGTACCTAGATATGTGAGTGGCTTGAAGACTTCTTAAGTAATAGAACCCAGTTCGTTGTCCTCGACAGTAGTGCCACAGTAAAGTCTGATAGGATCGCTGCTGTTTTCTAGGGTGGCAGCAACCTGCTGTTGTTTGCAGATGATGCTGTGGTGTAAGAGAAGTGTCGCAGTTGAGTGACTGTAGAAGGATACAAGACAACTTAGACATAATTTATAGTTGGTGTGATGAATGGCAGCTGGCCCTAAATGTAGAGGAATTTAAGTTAATTGGGATGAGTAGGAAAACAAATCCGTAATGTTGGAATAAACATTAGCAGCGTACTGCTTGACAATCAAGCCGCGTACATACCTGGGCGTAATGCTGTAAAGCGATATGAAATGGAACGAGCATGTGAGATTGTAGTATGGAAGGCGAAGTGTCGACTTCGGTTTATTGGGAGAATTTTGGGAAGGTGTGGTTCATCTATAAAGGAGACCGCATGTAGGCCGCTAATGCGACCTATTCTTGAGTACTGGTCGACTGTTTGGGATCTGCATCAGGTCGAATTACAGGGAGATATCGAAGCATTTCAGAGGTGGGCTGCTAGGTTTGTTACCGCTGGTTTCGAACAACACGCAAAACAGCGGAGATGCTGCCGGAGCTCAAATGAGAATCCGTGGAGGAAGAAGACGTTCCGTTCGAGAAACACTGAGAATTTAGAGAACCGGAATTTGAAGCTGACTGCATAATGACTCTACTGCCGCCAGTCTACATTTCGGGTAGAAACCACGAAGTTAAGACACGAGAAATCAGGGCCCATTCGGAGGTATATAGATAGTCGTTTTTCGTTCGTGTCCTCCGCGACGTACCATGTGGTGGCTTGCGGAGTATGTATCTAGATGTCGATGGGGATACAGACAGTGGCCGTTGGGTTGGGTTGATTTGGGGGAGGAGATCAAACAGCGAGGTCATCGGTCTCATAGGATTAGGGAAGGAAGTCGGCCGTGACCTTTCAAATGGACCATCCCGGCATTTGCCTGAAGCGATTTGGGAAAATCACGGAGGATGGCCGGACGCGGAACTGAACCGTCGTCCTTCCGAATGCGAGTCGACTTCAGTGTGCTAACCACTGCGCCACCTCGCTAGGTGGGGCCGGGTTGGTTGAGCAGCCAAATATGAAATATCGCCACAAGACTGGGTGGAAGGAATAATGATAACGAGCTTAGAGCAAAATAAGGGGCTTGAGAGGTTTAATGTTGAAATTCGGGGAGAGAATTTTCCGGGAAGTGTTGCGCAACATATTTATTCCCCCACACACGTCTCGCGAAATGTACACAGAGAGTCCCAGAAAATAAAGCTAATACGGAAGTTTACCGAGAAGGATTCTTCTTATGCGCCTTTCGCGAATGAAACAGGGAAGCGGGGTTAGATGGTGGTACCGAAAGGACACTGCCGCACACCTTAAGGTGGCTTGGGGAGTAAAGAAGATGTACAGGTCGTTCAATGAGTAACTATGCAATTCACAGCTTGCCGTGTTAAAGTTTAAAATGGTTTAAATGGCTCTGAGCACTATGGGACTTAACATCTGAGGTCATCAGTCCCCTAGAACTTAGAACTACTGAAGCCTAACTAACCTAAGGACATCACACACATCCATGCCCGAGGCAGGATTCGAACCTGCGACCGTAGCGGTCGCGCAGTTCCAGACTGAAGCGCCTAGAACCGCTCGGCCACTCCGGCCGGCGCCGTGTTAAAGTAATCGAAGCTATAAGAGATGCCGGAAGTGAGCCGCTTGAACTTGATGACACAGTTGCACACATTACTGTACGTTCTTGAAGACGTTGTGCAGAACATCGGGAGTAATGTTCCGAATGTGACGTGTCAGTGAAGCTTGGAGTTCTTGTCTGGTGTACGGATTGCCTTCATAGGGCTTTTTCTTCAACGTACCTCATAGAAACCAATCCGGTGGAGCCAATTCGGGTGAACATGGAGGGCAGAGTCCTCGAGAGATGATGCGGTCACCGAAAATGTCCTTTAAAAAGTTCATCGCCTTGTGGGCGGTATGTGCAGTCGCCCCATCCTGTTGGAGCCAGGCGTTCTCAATTTCGTTCTCATTCAGTTCACCTAGGAAGGTCTCCAGAATGCAGGTGCAGTAATATTCAGAATTTATGGTGTCCAGAAAGAAGATCGGCCCAATGATGTGTTTACGAGTCACTGCGCACCAAACACCAGCCTTTTGATGACGCCGCGGGGACACCTTAAATTCATGCGGATTCTCCGTAGTCCACACACCACTATTCTGGCTATTCACGTAACCGGAGAGGCGAAACCATTGAAAGGTGGCTACACTGAGCCACAGCGCCAGAGATCGCTAGAGAGCATTGTTCCGCCGCCTCCACTGGCAGTGATTATTGAGATGTCGTAGTGGGCAGTGCTTGTCCAGGACTCGTAGTAGTCAGTTCGTGTTCAGATGTGCTAGTAGGGAGTGCATGCTGAGATGTGATACTGAAAAGTTCTTGTTGGGATGTGGTAATAGCGAGTCGGTGTGGAGATATATTGTAATGATTAGAGTGATTTTGGTCAATATATGAAGGTAACGAAACTTGATTTATTTTTCATTATTTCCATGTTTTAAATAATGCGTCATTACAGGTTCAGTCAACAAAGTATCTGGCTTGTGTTCTTGGATTAGAGTGTAATTCTGGTTCTCTTGAGTAATTATGGTATTTTTATTTTCTTTAATTAATTCAGTATAAATGATATTTAAAATTTCTTGTGTTGTTGAAGAAGAACCGTGCCAGATGCGTACGTTGAGTCATACTTCCACACACAGAACAGTTATACTTGTGCTTTGGTTTCGTAGGTTTTATAGTTGCTGGGGACTTAATTAATTAATTGTGTTAATGAAAATTTCCATTTCATTCTTTGTTGTTGTTGCTATGCAGTCAGATTGCGTACAAAAATAGTCAGGGCCAACCGTTTACGAGACTTCGTAATCGGACAGACAGCTACTGAAGCAAAAAATTAAAATTATTTGCATTTTATTTTAATTAAGCCCCCATGCACGTGGCGACCGCTGCTTCGGATCGTCCCTTGGAATTCTTCTGATTGTAAAAATAGTAGACAGTAGTATTGTTGTAGTAATTTGTAGTTTAGTAATTGTAGTCTATTTTGCATGTGTAGATTTGGTAATTGTCATTCTTCTAATGGTATTTTTTTTTCTCTGAATTTGATTGTTGTCTTGTATACGCGTTTGACGATTTAGTGCAATTATTTCAATTGTTCGTTAATCTTGTTTGAGGGAAACATTTCGAGTGAATGGTATTGTTGGAGATAAAGAGTCATTGTGTATAATTTCCGTACAGTGACGAGTTTTGTATGTTTTGTAAATGATTACGCGATCAATGAAAAAGGCGAAAATGATGGATAGTGAGAATGGCGAAATTGTTAACATGGCGAACTCGCCAACAGAGGAAAACAGTATGATGGATAATGAAGTGGAAAACAATGTAATAAGTCGGGAAAATAGTCCGGAACCATTTCAAAATTTTTCTCAATCAGAAAATTCACAGAATCCGAGATTAACGACAGAAGATTCTGAAATAGTATCGAACACAGATAGCTTTACAGCCATGACGAAAGAAGTTGGTTTCGCGGGAAATGTTGGGGGCGAAAAGAATTTCGAACCGGCTATTACGGAGCAGTTGATGAGTGCTATATTAAATTTGGGAGCACGACTGGAAACAATTAAAACAGAGATAGGAACTTTAGCAACACGGTTAGACTCACAGGGATCACAAATAGGAATAATTACAACTGGTATGGGAACAATGGAGCAGTTTCGATCTGAATTTAAAACAGAAATAGGAACAATTAAAACTGAGATGGGAACAATGGAAACACGGTTAGATTCACGAATAGGGACATGTTTCAAAAATATGAAAGATGAATTAAAGAAAGAAATCAGAGAAGAAGTACAACCGATTTTGAATGCTCACAATAATAGATTAATTGCAGTAGAGATTAGACAAAGGGAACAGGATAGAGAACAGGAGGAAAGAGATCGCGTGATAGTACAAAAATTTTCAGAGTTAAATTTACAACGTGCACACGATAAGGAAGAAATATTTGAGAGAATCGAGGAATCCGTACCAAATGACAGATTAAATAACCTAACACAACAATATGGACAGTTAACTACCAAATGTGTCAATACTGAAACCCGAGTCGCGACACTTACGGAAGACGTAAGTAAATAGAAAGAAAAAATAGGTGACTTATCGGAAAGAGTTGAGGAGATTTCAGATAAATTGACAAATCTTAGTTTACATGGGGACAGAGATTCGGATGATACAGCTCCATTACCATTTGCAGAGACCGAAGAGTACCAGAACATAAATAAACATGTTGACAATCAGGGAAAATTTAATGAACGCGTGAAAAGGGAATTTGAGGCATTAAAAAAGCAAGTCAAACAAATTGAAGGCGAAATCGTAGGAAAAGACGGCAAAAGAAATTTAGAATCACAGATACCAGAGGGGTTTGAAGAAGATAATTTGTTTCACTTACGGGACGCAACAAGAGAGCGCCAGGCGCGCGAACTTGACAATAATCGACATTCAAACTGGGACAGACGCGGTAGGTCTTTGTCGCCACGAGGCGAAAACTTTGACTATAAACACTTTTTGACTGTTCGGAAATTTAAAATCTTCCGCAATTCTAAGAATGACATACATCCATGTGCATGGTTAGATCAATTTATGTACGCACTCCCACCAAATTGGCCACTAAGTCACAAACTGGAATTTATGTGTGGATATTTAGAAAACGAACCGGCGACGCGGATGCGCGCACTCATTAGAGATTGTAATAATCTAAATGATTTTTATCATGCATTTCTATCGGCATATTGGTCCGAAAACACACAAGACAGAGTCAAACATAGTCTGATTATGCAGCGTAATTTTAAACAGTCTGAGTTCCGCACGCCGGCAGAATACTTTGAAGACATGATTCGAAAGAATCAGTTCCTGTCCAACCCTTATAGCCCGACTGAATTAATTCGCATTTGTTTAACTAAGCTGCCACAATCTATAAGACAAATTGCTTTAGCTGGAAGATGTAAAGACGACATTGAGACTTTTAAGACTTTGTTACAAGAACTTGAGTATGAAAACGACGACGGGACTTCTTGTAATTTTTTCAGTAACAGTAATTACGATAGATTTTCAGAGAAAAGGGATAGTGATCGGAACGGGCGTCATATGGGTAATTTTGAGAATGACAGACGTAACAGACAGGACAATAGATACCAGCCCTATGACAATAACAGACGTTCTAACAGAAATTACACAGACAATTATAATAACGGTAATTCTTACCGGAATGATCAATCATACGGAAACAGTAATCGGTATCATCAAGACAGAAATTATTCATACAATAATAGAAACTCTTACTACAGAAATAACCAGGGTAGTAGGTCTAACAATAATTTCAGAAGTGACAGTCGAAATTATACAAGAAGTAGTTATGCAGACAGAGAGGAAAACAGAAATTTTAATAACAGACACAACCAAGAATTTGCATCTAACAGACAGGAAGGACCTAATTGGCATCCTCCGCGTGACAGAAATTCAGAGAGACAAGTGGAAATAGTAGAAATTGATCCGCGAAATGTCGGGAATAATCAAAGACGTGACGCAAACAATCGACAATGACTAGCAGCTTCGGCTTCTGGCAGCAATATAGACGGTTCAGAAAGTAATGACACTACAACTTTACACTACGTACGCCTGGAAGATATGAGAGACATTTTGCTAGGCGAAAAGGAAAATAATGTAGACGCATTTTTACATCCTGTTATTGAAGTATGTGTGGGTAAGAATAAGTTCACTGCAGTTTTAGATTCTGGGAGCCCATTGAACGTCATTAGTGAATCAGTTTTTCGTATATGTGAAAGAACTATTGCCTGTCCTGTGTTACCTATTTCTAAAACTACAATTCGAGGAGCGATTTCTGGAAAAGGTGTGGAAGTTAAACAACAGACCAACCTAAATTTCATTTGTCACGGATACGAATTGTCTGCTAATTTTATTATTGTTCCATTACTCAGTACACAGATTATATTAGGTATGGAGTTTCTTAACACACATAAGGCAATTTTGAACTTTAAAGAAGGAAGTGTGAATTTGATTGTTGCCGGAATGCCGAAATGTTTGAAATTTTTCGAGTGTTTAGCAAGATCTGAATCAGATACAAAATGTTTAAGGTTTCTTACTTCTGATGTTTTCGTTGAGCATTATGACGACAGTGTGTTTATTCATGACAATGACAATAGATACAGGGACGCGATGGAGGATATAATTAATAGCGAAGAATTAATTAATGAAAAGGTTAAAAAAGCTGAAGTGCCAGATGACGTTGCAAGAGAAGAGCTGCACCATATTTTGACTTCACATGCTACAGTGTTTAGTCATCACACAGGAACTATACAAGGCTTACAATATTTATTTAAAGTAAAAGAACACACACCATTTCGCGGGAAAACGTACGCTATTCCTTTGGCTTACAGAGACAAGGTTAAGAATGAACTTCAATACATGTTAGATCAGGGCATTATTGAGCCAGCAGTCAGCCCTTATACCAGCCCATTACACGTTGTTCTTAAAAAGGATGGGTCAATTCGTTTGGTTCTGGATTCCAGACAGATAAATAATATTATTATTCCTGAAACTGACCGTCCACAAAATTTAGATGAACTTCTTCAACATTTCCATGGAATTAAAGTTTTATCCACGATTGATTTGCGCGCAAGTTTTTGGCAAATAGAACTCCACCCTGATTGTAGAAAATATACTGCCTTTTTAGCCTTTGGTAACTGTTACCAGTTTCGGAAATTACCGTTTGGACTTACTGTATCTTCAGCAGCATTCATTCGTAGCTTAAATGAAATTTTACCTGTTTATCTTCGTGACAATATTACTTCATATGTTGACGATATTCTTATTGCTAAACGTTCTTGGAGTGAGCATAACAAAATTTTGGATTCATTATTACGTATTTTTGCACGAGTTGGCATGACAGTGAACTTGGAAAAATCTGAATTTGGTCGTTCTCAGGTGAAATTTCTCGGTCACATTATTTCTACAGAAGGTATTCTTCCTGATCCAGAAAAACTAGACGCTATTCGTAATTATGCTGTTCCTTCCACAAAACGTGATGTTCGTATTTTCCTTGGTGTCTGTAATTTTCTTAGACGCTTTGTTAGATTGAATGATTTGGCCACACCTCGTTTACACATTTCAGTTATGCACATTTTGGTCCCAGAAAATGCTTTCATAAATTACGAGAAAATTGCTACTTCAGTAATATGGAAAAACGTATTCGATCTGTTCTTGCCAAATGCAAATTATGTCAACAGGCAACGTTAAGATTTTTGTGGAATGACGTACTTGTGAGAAACTAACAGCTACGTAAACACACGGAGAATACAAGGATACCGCGCTGTGTTGTGGCGGCGGCACATACTCAAAGCAACAGTCAGTCTGCGCGCCGCACAAGGCAGTCGTTGACCGCAAACAATTACTTCCTACGTCACGCGCCTACAGCTGATCGAGCGCTCAGTGCGAATGCACTGACAGCCGTAAACAAATACACAGTCTAAATTCTCCGAATAAATTCTGTATAAAGCTATGGTGACTTTATAAATTATGTTATTAACGTTCAGTATTTTTCAGGATACGGTTGTATAAAGTATTTGAGACCTTCAGGTAAATTCTGTGTGTGTTCGACGTTAAGAGGACTTGCTATGGAGAAAATTTCAGGAAGAATGTAATTTAAAAAAAAAAAAAGGTAATAAACAAAAAAGGTAACGATTAATTGAGTTTATTTTTCAGGTAACATATTTCCACTTAGGTACGTACTTTAGACGTAATTTGCTGCTTGCGATTACGTGACTCATACTTTGTGCTAAATTTCGTGTTCTATGAATTTACTTGTGAAGCGACGTGCTTACGCACATTAACTGATTTTGACGATGATTGATTAATGAACAGGCTTGTTATTTGTATATATTATGCATCGCTTGGCTGCACTGCTTTTTCACTGATGTCATATTTTTCTATTATGTGCCTGCTGTGCTTATTTATTTAAATTATAATTGTCACCTGATTAATTGTGCTGACTGTAGTTAGGTATGTAGGTTACACTTTGTGATTTATCTGCTTGCGCCTTCATGTTTACTTATTAAGATTACATATGAACATTTATTTGCGTATGCTGAATGATGCTAATGACTTGTTTATTACGTAAGATATATGTTTGCTGCTGTGCGTATGGATTGCATATTTACACACTTCTGTTTTGTTGTCATAACTACTCTTTAATTTAGAGTATAGAAATGCTGATATACTGTGTACGAACATAGAGTTTAGGTTACACTGTGGTATTAATTATAGATTGTTTGCTTGGCAGAGCCTCGTTGTAGGGATTGTGCTGCATCCACTTGTTGACATTCTGTTCTCTACTGGTATATTTACTCGCTATTGCATGTTTTGCTTACGCTCAGTGCTTTATATTTTTAAGATAAGAAAATGAACTGCTATAATTCGACGAACGACATTAGTACGAGAAACTTCATAGAAGTCACATGAGCTGGAGGTTTTATGGAAGCTGTATAAATTTATGCTAATAGGAAGGAAGATAACGACATGACATACCAACACTAGGTTTAGACCATCGACAGTTATTACACTGCATTTTTCGTGAGTAATTGAAATAGGAAGTGACACTTGACACAAGAAATACTCCACATGTTTGCTTCTGCCATGATTCTTGAAGTGGTGTACACACTGTGAAATATTATGATCATTCACACTCCGTAATCGTAATTAATTACTGAGAGTTATTCGAACTAAGTCTGTTAGAGGTCATGTATGCATTTCTTTTATTTAATGATGGACAAGGAACCAAAATGTATCTTATAATTTATAATGAGTAGAAAATTTGGGTCAGATGGATTACACAGAGGTTGTGTGTAGACACTGTGTCTTCGGATTGTATGGGATGATGAATTGAAGTTGCACTAGGATTTTGTCTGTACTTGTTCGAAGAGACTGACTAGAGGAAAGAGTTGTTATGGAAGTGAAATGATATTGGTGCTGAGGTTTATATATATCGACGTAGTGAAGAGGTATTATTGAAGTATTAAGATTAAGTGATGATTATTGGAGTTTTCGTGGACAAGAGGTAAGGTAAATGATATTGATGATAAGGTTTATATGTATCGACGTGTTGAAGAGGTATTAGTGAAGTATTGAGATTATGCTGATGATTATTGGAGTTTTGGTGGATAAGAGGTAAAGTAAGTGAGGAGCATATTTTTTTTTGTTGGTCCATATGGAACAAGGAGGATGAAGATGGCAGACTAGAACACTCAAGTAGAAGGAAGATTGTCTACACACACACTTTGTCAAATCACTAAGCAGTATATACTTTTTTTTGAGAGAGGAAGCATGTGCATATCTTGGCTCACTGACAGTTGTTCAGCAACCGTACATTTTGATCTGGCTTGGCAAACATTGGTCTTGACATGATGACTATGACGTTGACTTAACTATTATTGACTGTTATACATTGCTGCCACTACTACTTGGTACACATGATGAACATCAAATCTTGGACAGAGTTACATTTACACAGTTAACACTATTCAATTACACAGTAGTACTTAATGTGGATGAAAGATGAGTGAGTGTGTTTTGTGTGTTTTCCTTTCCTAATCCTACCCACCTATCTCCTAAATATTATTTTATTTGTTGGTAGTGGCTTGCACTGACACCCATAAATATTATAGGTTTACTGGTATTTGTGTATTGTAATAGTTAATAGGACAATTATCTGATATCATTTGTGTGTTTGTTATGATTTGTATGTTTAGTGTAAAAGCATTGTATGTGTATTCAAACTATTGTTCATGCCTGAACTGTCTGATTAGTGATGGTGCTGCACTTTTCGACATGATGTGTGACATTTAGTCATGTTTAATTTCTGCTGATGAACTGTGTGATCAGTGATTGTAAAAATTATGGACTGTTACTTGTACCTTTTCTACATGATTGGTGCCACTAGGACATGTTTAATTTCTGCTTATAAACTCTGATGAACAGTGTGATCAGTGATACTGAATTTTATGGAACTGCTTCTGCTGAGAAATGTGACTTGTTGCTGTGTGTACCTGCTCAACATTGCTGGGTACCACTGATGGACTGCTTCTACTGAAATGATGTTGCTTCTTGCTGTCTGCAACTGGTCAACATTATTGGGTGCCACTGATGGACTGCTTCTACTGAAATGGTGTTACTTGTTGATGTCTGCACCTGCTTAACATTGCTGGGTGCCACTGATGGACTGTTTCTACTGAAAAGATGTCACCTGTTGCTGTCTGCACCTGCTCAACATTGCTGGGTGCCACTGATGGACTGATTCTACTGAAAAGATGTCACCTGTTGATGTCTGCACCTGCTCAACATTGCTGGTGCCACTAATGGAACTGCTTATACTGAAATGGTGTTACTTGTTGATGTCTGCACCTGCTCAACATTGCTGGGTGCCACTGATGGACTGCTTCTACTGAAATGATGTCACTTGTTGCTGTGTGCACCTGCTCAACATTGCTGGTGCCACTAATGGAACTGCTTCTACTGAAATGGTGTTACTTGTTGATGTCTGCACCTGCTCATCATTGCTGGGTGCCACTGATGGACTGTTTCTACTAAAAAAAATGTCACTTGTTGGTTTTGCACCTGTTGACCATTGCTGGGTGCTACTGCTGGAACTGTCAACTGCTTATTCTTGAGCTATGGAAAGCGTTTATGTGAATATTTGTATAAACTGATTTTTGTGAATTACTGTTAGTGAAAAATTATGAGACTCTTACTTGCACATATTCGTCATTGCTGACGCTATTGATTGAACTGTTTAACCACATAATACTTGTGTAAACTATTATGTAAAGTCACATGTATGAAAGAATTCGTATTGCTTACTGTATTCTATATAATAGGTTATTGAAAGGTCAGTGCAAAGCCAAAATTTTATCTAGTTATATGATATTTACGTATTAATATTATCTTTTATTTTTGTCTGTATTTTTTTTGACGAATTTGGTGGTATTTTCACCACCAATGCTGGCAAAAATACCATCAAATTCTAGCCCGTGGAGGAAGGGCATATGAAAGGTGGCTACACTGAGCCACAGCGCCAGAGATCGCTAGAGAGCATTGTTCCGCCGCCTCCACTGGCAGTGATTATTGAGATGTCGTAGTGGGCAGTGCTTGTCCAGGACTCGTAGTAGTTAGTTCGTGTTCAGATGTGCTAGTAGGGAGTGCTTGCTGAGATGTGATACAGAAAAGTTCTTGTTGAGATGTGGTAATAGCGAGTCGGTGTGGAGATATATTTTAATGATTAGAGTGATTTTGGTCAATATATGAAGGTAACGAAACTTGATTTATTTTTCATTATTTCCATGTTTTAAATAATGCGTCATTACAGGTTCAGTCAACAAAGCATCTGGCTTGTGTTCTTGGATTAGAGTGTAATTCTGGTTCTCTTGAGTAATTATGGTATTTTTATTTTCTTTAATTAATTCAGTATAAATGATATTTAAAATTTCTTGTGTTTTTGAAGAAGAACCGTGCCAGATGCGTACGTTGAGTCATACTTCCACACACAGAACAGTTATACTTGTGCTTTGGTTTCGTAGGTTTTATAGTTGCTGGGGACTTAATTAATTAATTGCGTTAATGAAAATTTCCATTTCATTCTTTGTTGTTGTTGCTATGCAGTCAGATTGCGTACAAAAATAGTCAGGGCCAACCGTTTACAAGACTTCGTAATCGGACAGACAGCTACTGAAGCAAAAAATTAAAATTATTTGCATTTTATTTTAATTAAGCCCCCATGCACCATGCCTCACTCAATATGAAAAACGTATGTTTTGGGGGTGTCCGGGTACTTTTGATCACATAATGTATGTAAGCGGAGCAGAGAAGGATGGAGGATCATACTAGCAAAGATATGGGCTGCAGATGGGGAAATCCATAGAGATAAGCGACTTTGACTAAGGTCAGACTATTATTACCCAGAGCCTGTGAACGAGTATCTCGAAAACGGCGAAGCTGGTCGAATGTCCACGTGCTACCATTGTGAACATCTACGGAAGTGAATCTAGCACTAGGCGCTAAGTGCTAAATGGTTGGACGCCCACGACTTTTCATAGACGGCTGGTCCCGGCAGAGGTTCGAGTCCTCCCTCGGGCAGGGGTGTGTGTGTTTGTCCTTAGGATTATTTAGGTTAAGTAGTGTGTAAGCTTAGGGACTGATGACCTTAGCAGTTAAGTCCCATAAGATTTCACACACATTTGAATATTTTTTTGAACTTTTCACAGAACGTGGTGTTCGGAGGGTTGTCTGCTCTTCATTGTAGGATAGATGGTGATCTGTGGCATTTCTGCCGAAAGAGTACAATGCTGGTGTTTCGGAGCACACCGTTCATCGTACATTGTTGAACATGGAGCACCGCAACAGACGACCCCTAACTGTTCACATTTTGACCCAACGACAAATAATTCTTAAGGCATCGACGGCTTCAGAGTTCGTCTTCTCGAAGTTTTTCTTTTGCAGTACATTCCGCAATCTTTTTGTTATGAGTCGCTTCATCGGTTTCCCGATATTCTTTTGCTTAGTGCTTCCGGCTTCTCTTAAGCGTGAGCCACCAATAGCCGAAAATTCTACAATGCAATCTGTCGATCTGCAGAGCTCGATGAAGGCATGGTGGTTATTCCTGAAACGGCCGAATCTGTAGTTGTTTCCAGATCTCTCCCACACACCCCCGTGGCCAGGAAAACCCAGAGATGAGGCTTACGCCACCAATCTAACACCGGCAACGTTCATACAAAGGCAGCAAACCTCTTTGCCTACCTGAAAACTACAAGGGTTGGCCATTCTGTAAGACTACCGCTGATTCTCTGCAGCAGACTAAACCATCGTACAGCAAAATGAAACTCACCCACATTCATTCACTCACGCATGCCAAAGAGTTTTGGAATAGGTGAACAAGGGATAAACATATTATGGAATCATAGTCGTGAGTTAGGTTTCACATTAAAACATGGAAGACTTATAATGGCGTTATGGATTCATTTGCAAGTCTGAAAAGAACCAACGTAACAGCCATATAATGCTTGCAAATCGTAGAAGGGAATAGGCAACGGCTAGATTGAATCATTGCTGTCTTCTCTGGTACGAAATTTAGCAACGAAAACATCCGAGTTGTTCTGTAGAATGCAAAGTGCACTGGAAAGCAAATAAAATGATAAGAAAGGGGACTATAGGACCGTTTCACCATATACTACAATTCTGCATGCTAAGCAGCGCGCAACCTGTCACGTTTGAGCGACTGTCTCCGCGCGAACATTCTTGGAATAATTGTTAGAATTCCGGTAGGCATGAAAGCGGCATGACTGGTAAAATTACAAGTTAATATTATTTTTCACTATTCGGTAGCGAAGGAACTTGAAGAATTCAGCATTATTTGGAAAATATTATTTCAGCGTGTGGAAGCATTGTGAGAATTTTAGCATTATCAGCTACTGAATGCCAGAACTTTATCTTTCAAGGGGGCTCAGGGTGACTCGTTATATTACTCACGCGTGTAGAGTTATCCCTGCAGTGCAGTTTTCCACTGCAGTGAACATTGACTAACGTCGCTTCTCCAGTGTATAGTCTCTACTGCTGCTGTGCCCTGTGTGCATTTTGAGCCTCAGGACTGATTGAAAACGCCGAACATGGGACATCAACAGTTATCGACTGCAGAGGACAACTGCACCACATGATTACGTGAGGACTTCAGCAGAATTTCGCCGAAGTGAAGTGAATTCGGAATCTTTCAGAACTCTGATTTCAGTCGTGGTGGATAACGCGAGGTTTCCTTCAGTACCCCGCTTTGCTCTCCGGTCGTATTATTACAGCTTTTTGCTTTGGGAGAAGTGATCTCCACTGAAACAGAATGTGTTATTTAAAGAAAGCGGAGAATAGGACAGGGCTGCCAACAAAGTTGTCCGCTATTTACGAGACGGGCACAGCAGTGCGACTACTTAGCGACAGACGGTTGTTGTGAGAAAAAAACATCCTGCGAAGCGAGCGCCGGACATAATGGGGCACTCGCCACAGCCTCCGAAAGGAAACTTTTATAAATGTACTTATATTGAAGGATTCGGGTAGAGTCGGAATGTTTGTAAAAACACCACAGTACTATAAAAATCATATCAAATACAGTTTTATACCAAGACGAGGGATCACCCACGAATGTACACACACATGTGCGAAGGTAAATTCAAAGTAGCAGTACCAGTATTGATCTTGGAGTCAACTGAGTGATGACTTATCTCTGATAAAGGAGTTGTCCTTCAGGTCTCAGTTGGTACATAGTACATACGTTCGCGTCGCTCGCAAATAGTAATCGAGATGAGCAGCCTTAATTGGTTGGGCATAAGACGTTAGTGTACGCAGTGTCGGGCAAAGAGACACGATCAATGTTTCACATATGCTGACTTTTGTGTAATTTGTAAGAAATGTTGTGATTTTCAATGACGTTGAACTGCCATCACCACCGGATGCGAGGCAGAATAACAATGTTTTCTACACGTTCCAGTCACATGAATGTGACCACCGCCTGTATTCGACGTTCACGTGCAATGACGACTCACACACGGCAGGTGGCAGCACTAGCAGAGGAGGGTCAATAAAGCTTGTCAAGGAGGACGCGGAAAATAGTGCAGTCGTTGTCGTAATACGGAAACAGAGCGATTTATCTGACGTCTAAAATGGCGTGGTCATTGTCTTTTGGGTGGAAGCATTTCCGAAATGGCTAATTTTTTTAAATTTCGCGTATCTCCGTGGTTAAAATATATCGTACTGTACATGGCAAGATAGGGCTATCCAAATCCGACACCAAGACAAATGTGGTGCAGCAGAGGCCTTAGATAACTAGGGTGAACGGCAGCTGCGGAGGTATGTACGGGCCATTAGACGTGCAACTGTTGAGGAGCTGACCGTCCAGATGGACCAACGGGCTACCAACAGTGTCTCCTCAACGACCGTTCATCGAACGTTGCAGCGTATCGACTTCCTCAGTAGGCGCTTGGTTCATACACTCATGCCAACTGCTGTTCTTCGGCGAGGAAGGCTGGAATTTGCACGCCAGTAGCGCAGCTGGACGTCCACTTGTGACGAAGCGAGCTGGGATATTTTTACTTCCTCTCTTGTTTTGCCATCTGCCTCCTTAAAATTCATTTTTTCATTTGTGACTAATTACCATTAACGTACATGAGTATAATCTGCATTTTCATAAAAGAGAAAGGTTGGCCCTCAGTTTTAATGAATATAACACAAGATATCATTTTTTGCATAGTTTTAGGTATGTAACTGATTTTCTAATTTATTTCGACTATTCCTAGTTAGTATCTTTTGTTATAGGCTGAAATCAGTAATTGTTTCGTAGCTTAAATTCTGTTGTTGACTTATAAACGAATTCTGTACTAATTACAAACATTTGGAGGAACAACTAATGGTATTCTTAAGGGGAGGTTTACTATCTTTTGATTCAAAAAATCGATTTTTTTAAATTGCATTTTTGTTTCCATAAAAGTGTTTAGAATCCACTCCTCAAACGGTTTTTCCGAATACGGAACGGAAATGTTTGTTATTCGCGGCTGAACAAAAAAATGCACCGGTGGAAATCGGCCTTTTACACGCACCAGTTTTTTTTCTTTCGGAGGACGAATTGCCGGCCGAAGTGGCCGAGCGGTTCTAGGCGCTTCAGTCTGGAACCGCGCGACCACTACGGTCGCAGGTTCGAATCCTGCCTCGGGCATGGATGTGTGTGATGTCCTTAGGTTAGTTAAGTTTAAGTAGTTCTAAGTTCTGGGGGACCGATGACCTAAGATTAAGTCCCATAGCGCTCAGAGCCATTTGAACCATTTTTGAGGACGAGTTATTGTACCGCTGCTTGGGAGGAAACACACAAAATTCAAATACGTGTGTTTGGAAGTTAGCCCCCAAGCATTTGCATTCTGGTGCGAAGACTGTGGAGATTGCGACGCCGACCGTGGTGGTCTAGCGGTTTTAGGCGCTTCAGTCCGGAACCGCGCGACTGCTACGGTCGCAGGTTCGAATCCTGCCTCGGGCATGGATGTGAGTGATGTCTTTAGGTTAGTTAGGTTTCGGTACTAAGTTCTAGGGCACTGATGACCTCAGATATTAAGTCCCATGGCACTCAGAGCCATTCGAACCATTTTGAGATTGCGACTTTCCTGGCAGTGAGCAGCTTCAGCGAAGGGTATTCAGCAATTCTGAAGACCATGACATCGATGTACGTCACCCTGGGACTCTATACGACGCAGTTCGCGAAGCATTCGGACGACCACCGTATTCAAGCTGCTGAAAACCGCTTGTCACCGGCCGTACGAGCGGCTCTGGAGCAGCGCAGGATGGCCCACATCGAGCAGAACGCCCTCTATGAGGAAGAGGAAGGACTAGTTTATGGACCAGGAATAGCAGATCGAAAGTAAGTTCCATAATATTGCATTTATATGTAGGCAAAACTTCCAAACGCGTTTTTATCGAAATGGCTTTTTTTTTTTATCGCGCCGTATGGTAACTTCAAATCTACTGAACCGACTGGCATGATTCTTTGTTTGCGACGAAGCTAACTAAATTGTCTGGGAGTTATACCACTTTTATACCGATCCATCAACTATAAATATTTTTAATTGGCCGACGAAGTGGAAAAATCGATGAAAAAACCCTATTTCTTCAAATCGCCACCATTTTGTTTCCTATGGTCCAAATAACTTAAGCGAGGAACAACTAAAGAATCTTGCAGACGAGCCGGCTGACCTGACACATGCCGCGCGTGGAGGTGTACATCGAAATTTTGCTTCGTTCCGATGGCACTTCTGCCTTTGCTCTTCGACATTTCCGGTCGAAAAAATTCCAGTTTGTAGAGGAAATATCAATAAATATTTTGAGCAAATTTGTCATTGATATCTATAGCACGTCCCGAGAAAAAAATTCTCAAAGAACATGGTTCTTTCGGGTCAAAGATAGTAAACCTCCCCTTAAAGGATCTATTTGGCTCTATTCCAAAACATGTTCGCAAATCCAGCCCTTAATTAATTCCAAAGTAATTGACAGTTTTGTCGAATGTATTGTTTGTGTAGTGATATCTGTTAATTTCATCATTTAAACTCATCATTTAAACTCATCATTTAAACAAATAATTCGGCCTAACCCTCGTAGTAGAAGAAACTATTAAAAAGAACGAATATTTCGATGTATTCATTTAATTTAATGAGTGATGTCTTAATTGTAATTCATGTAACTTAAACATCAAACAGTGTGTAGTTTTAGTACCTATAATTGTGCGGATATATAAAGGCCCGATTTTTGGTCCGGAGACAGTCAGTCCACGGCCAAGTTTCAGACTAGAAACCTGTGCTGGTTAGAACAACCACAATGGAACTTAACCATGAAATAAGTGTTACACCAATAGGTCGTGTGTTAAAGCACTGACAGTGTATGTTCCAATTTATCTGAAAGACTGTGAAATGTGTGGTTATTTTTTTACTGCTCGTAGATGTTCAACTGTAAACTATTGTAGCACTATGTGAATGCTTGCCTGCAACCTAATAATGAGCCTTATCGAAAATTAAACAATATTGCACTGGCCATATAACTGTGTATTATTGGG
Organism: Schistocerca nitens; assembly: GCF_023898315.1. Taxonomy (NCBI): domain Eukaryota; kingdom Metazoa; phylum Arthropoda; class Insecta; order Orthoptera; family Acrididae; genus Schistocerca; species Schistocerca nitens. Next base: position 977,648,966 of record NC_064615.1, on the reverse strand, counting down.
GGGGGGGGGGCGGGGGGGGGGGGCTGTGAACAGTGAAAGTAAAGAATTGTGAAACACAACTGAGTACATGTCAGCTACATCTTTTACAGTAGTCAGTACGGCACTTCCACCCCTATTTTTTCAACCAGTATCACAACGCAATACGTCGATACTGAGGACCATCAACGAAGAATTAAACCAGGCGAACGTCACACACTGATTGGGGATAGGCGACCCTTTCTTCTGAATCACGTTTTATGCTCCAATACACAAGCAAAAGCAACACAGAACAGGCGAAGTAAATCTGATAAACTTGCTTTGAGTATTTCACTACATGATGGGCTCTTGCATGACAGCATAGATTCGCAAACCACAACAAATAATTACAAGTTAAACACGTGAATTTTATAAAATCTTAAGCATATGTGGTGTTTTCTCTAAATTTTTCTACCGTAACCACTGCTGGAAACGAAACAAAACAATTATGCTGACCGATAGTTTACAGGATGTTATGTGAGTGCTTGACAACTCTTGCAAAAAAAAAAAAATAAATAAATAAACTTGTGCCAGTATGCTCAATGGACACCTGACTTGATCTTACTTGTCAGTTCTGAGAAATGTTGCAAGCAAAATAAACACCTTTTTATTACTGTCATGACACGGTGATCTGCAGTTATCTTCGCTATGTGAATGACGAGGTATCTGCATTTTCCTGAACAATCAAGAACTTCATTTCTTGAAAGTACCACACGGTGTTTTCATATACATCTTCTAGCCCACTTCCTTTTCAGTTGTTTACGGAAGTTTGTTCGGACCAAACTGGATTCCTCTTGGTCTTGGCAGGAACTGAAGTGTATTGCACAATACTATCCCTCACGCACAATGCAGGGTGTCTCAGGAGGAGTTGTCAATATTCAAAGATATGAGAAGAACGAGCATACGAAGCAGACAAAAAAGGTCTAGTAAACATTGCTCTAAAATGCGTACCTTAAGAACTATGAACACTTCTTCATCGTCGATACTGTGAAACAAATCTCAAATCTCTTGTACTGCAAGATCTTTGCTTTGCATATTTTGAGAGATGATAGTATGGAGCAAAAAAAGACAAAATGGTCTAATAAACATGGGCTTTAAAATGTATTGCTTAAGACCAGTATAAGAGATGTGTTTCACAGTAGTGACGATGAATAGTGCTGAAGCTCCTAATGTGTGCACTTTAGAGTCCATGTGTTCTTGATTTTTGTAGCCCATACTACCACCTCTCAGAATATGGGAAGCAAAGAGCTTGAAGTAGAAAAAATTTATTTCACAGTATCGAAGATGAAGTGCTCATAGCTCTTAAGGTATGCATTTGAGAGCTCATATTTACTAGACTTTACTGCTTCGAATGATCGTTCCTGTCATATCCCTGAATAGTGACAATTCCTCCTGGGACACTCTGTATGTTGAACGAGTCACTATTTTCAACTCTCTGCAGTCCTTCAGTACATTGCGATAACCTTCAAGACCAGTCTCATATGGTCAATTTTAAACGTACTGTATTCTTTACCTACATAAAGAAAAATGTAAATGTTCGTTTGATCAAAATCGTAAGGTCTTCACCGATTGTTCTGAAATTTTGACACAACGTTGTATTCGAAAGCGAGCGTGTTCTTGTACACCTACTGGAGCGCCATATGAGGGGAACCTCATTCTCGTTTGTCCAAAATGTTAAATCTCCGTGCCGGCCGTGTGGCCGAACGGTTCTAGGCGCTTCAGTCTGGAACCGCGCGACCGCTACGGTCGCAGGTTCGAATCCTGCCTCGAGCATGGATGTGTGTGATGCCCTTAGGTTAGTTAGGTTTAAGTAGTTCTGAGTTCTAGGGGACTGATGGCCATCTAAGCAGACAGCCACAGCCACACGAGGTCAGGAACTGTTAATTGTGCAATGAATATTGTGTGTCTGACAGCCCATTGACAGACTCTGAGCCTAACTGACCACACACGGTCGCACCAACAGACGGTTCATCTGATTCGTTGACATATCAACTAGCTTCTTTTTCTCCTGTGTGAACGCTTATGGACAAGGAAGCCCTGGTGTTACCGTCACTTGCGCCATCTCCTGGTAACACATTAGCAGTGTTGCTAAAGGTGTTAAAACTCAGTGGCTACAACCAACATTCACGGCCTTGCGGTTACGGTACGTGCAACGCTCCACAAGAACCAACCTTCCCGGCCTTGCGAGTTACGTGCAACGATCTGCAAGAGTGACTGGCGGCGGCCAGAGGTGGAGAATTACGGAGGTGACAGGAGGCTGCCCCGGGGCGTGCCTCGGCGGCGTGCCGTGGGAACAGCCTGGGGTCAGGGGTCAGGGCGTGGCGGCTCCGTGTTGTGCTGCGCAACCGCCGGCCCAACTCGGCTGAAATGGAACGTTAGCCACTCGCGGGCACACTGCTTCTCTTCTGTCATAACCTTGTGAAAGGCTTACCTACGCAATGGAACACGAGACACTTTCTACTCCTGAAGTTATCGACATTCTTGCGATACCGAATTCGGTTTTATAAAAAGTATTCTGCATCACTGGGCACTTACACTGGTGTCCAAAATTGAAGCAACGGATTGCTATTTCCTCATCTCGTGTAGAATTCTCAATACAGGGTGGTCCATTGATACATCTATATCTACATCTACATTTATACTCCGCAAGACACCCAACGGTGTGTGGCGGAGGGCACTTTACGTGATACTGTCATTACCTCCCTTTCCTGTTCCAGTCGCGCATGGTTCGCGGGAAGAACGACTGCCGGAAAGCTTCTGTGCGCGCTCGAATCACTCTAATTTTACATTCGTGATCTCCTCGGAAGGTATAAGTAGGGGGAAGCAATATATTCGACACCTCATCCAGAAATGCACCATCTCAAAACCTGGACAGCAAGCTACACCGCGATGAAGAGCACCTCTCTTGCAGAGTCTGCCACTTGAGTTTGCTAAACATCTCCGTAACGCTATCACGCTTACCAAATAACCCTGCGACGAAACGAGCCGCTCTTCTTTGGATCTTCTCTGTCTCCTCTGTCACCCGACCTGGTACGGATCTCACACTGATGAGCAATACTCAAGTACAGGTCCAACGAGTGTTTTGTAAGCCACCTCCTTTGTTGATGGCCTACATTTTCTAAGCACTCTCCCAATGAATCTCAACCTGGTACCCGCCTTACCAACAATTAATTTTATGTGATCATTCCACTTCAAATCGTTCCGTACGTATACTCCCAGATATTTTACAGAAGTAACTGCTACCAGTGTTTGTTCCGCTATCATATAATCATACAATAACGGATCCTTCTTTCTATGTATTCGCAATAAATTACATTTGTCTATGTTAAGGGTCAGTTGCCACTCCCTGCACCAAGTGCCTATCCGCTGCAGATCTTCCTGCATTTCGCTGCAATTTTCTAATGCTTCAACTTCTCTGTATACTACAGCATCATACGCGAAAAGGCGCATGGAACTTTCGACACTATCTAACACTCCACTGTGGCACGGCAGAGATTACTTTACCGTCGGTAGACGTCTCTCCATTGAGAACAACATGCTGTGTTCTGTTTGCTAAAAACTCTTCAATCCAGCCACACAGCTGGTCTGATATTCCGTAGGCTTTTACTTTGTTTATCAGGCGACAGCGCGGAACTGTATCAAACGCCTTCCGGAAGTCAAGGAAAATGCCACCTACCTGGGAGCCTGTATCTGATATTTCCTGGGTCTCATGAACAAATAAATCGAGTTGAGTCTCAAACGATCGCTGTTTCCGGAATCCATGTTGATTCCTACAGAGTAGATTGGTTGGTTGTTTGGGGGAAGAGACCAAACAGCGAGGTTATCGGTCTCATAGGGTTAGGGAAGGAAGTCGGCCGTGCCCTTTCAAAGGAACCATCCCGGCATTTGCCTGGAGCGATTTAGGGAAATCACGGAAAACCTAAATCAGGATGGCCGGACGCGGGATTGAACCGTCGTCCTTCCGAATGCGAGTCCAGTGTGTACAGAGTAGATTCTGGGTTTCCAGAAATGACATGATACGCGAGCAAAAAACAGGTTTTAAAATTCTACAGCAGATCGATGTCAAAGATATAGGCACCGTAGTGATGGGGCCAAATATCTCACGAAATAAGCATCAAACGAAAAAACTACAAAGAACGAAACTCGTCTAGCTTGAAGGGGGAAACCAGATGGCGGTATGGTTGGCCCGCTAGATGGCGCTGCCGTAGGTCAAACGGATATCAACTGCGTTTTTTTAAAATAGGAACCCCCATTTTTTATTACATATTAGTGTAGTACGTAAAGAAATATGAATGTTTTAGTTGGATTACTTTTTTCGCTTTGTGGTAGTTGGCGCTGTAATAGTCACAAACGTATAAGTACGTGGTATCACGTAACATTCGGCCAGTGCGGACGGTATTTGCTTCGTGATACATTACCCCTGTTAAAATGGACCGTTTACCAATTTACCGTTTACCCATTTCATCAATGGCAATCTAAATGGTGCAATGTATGCTGATTTCCTACGTAACGTTCTACCGATGTTACTGCAAGATGTTTCACTGCATGACAGAATGGCGATGTACTTCCAACATGATGGATGTCCGGCACATAACTCGCGTGCGGTTGAAGCGGTATTGAATAGCATATTTCATGACAGGTGGATTCGTCGTCGAAGCACCATATCGTGGCCCGCACGTTCACCGAATCTGATGTCCCCGGATTTCTTTCTGTGGGGAAAGGTGAGGTATATTTCCTATCGTGATCCACCGACGACGCCTGACAACATGCGTCAGCGCATTGTCAATGCGTGTGCGAACATTACGGAAGGCGAACTACTCGCTGTTGAGAGGAATGTCGTTACACGTATTGCTAAATGCATTGAGGTTGACGGACATCATTTTGAGCATTTATTGCATTGATGTGGTATTTACAGGTAATGACGCTGTAGCAGCATGCGTTCTCAGAAATGATAAGTTCACAAAGGTACATGTATCACATTGGAACAACCGAAATAAAATGTTCAAACGTACCTACGTTGTGTATTTTAATTTAAAAAACCTACCTGTTACCAACTGTTTGCCTAAAATTATGAGCCATATGTTTGTGACTATTATAGCGCCATCTACCACAAAGCGAAAAAAGTGGTCCAACTAAAACATTCACATTTCTTTACGTACTACACGAATATGTAATAAAAATGGGGGTTCCTATTTAAAAACAAACGCAGATGATATCCGTTTGACCTATGGCAGCGCCATCTAGTAGGCCAACCATAGCGTCTTCTGGTTTCCCCTTTCAAGCTAGACAATTTCCGTTCTTTGTAGTTTTTTCGTTTGACGCTTATTTCGTGAGATATTTGGCCCGGTCACGATCAATGGACCACCCTGTATAATCATAGAAACTGTCAACAGATGTCCGTACAATCGTGTTGTGCACCGAAGATGGCGTTCCGATCAGCGGACAACCACGCCAGCAATGACGGCAGGACACCTTTCAAGCGAGGTAGGGTAGTCCTACATTCACAATCGCTGTGTATACAATCACAGACGGTGCAGTAAGGTACAGAGAAGACACCTAGACACTATCTGCTGTGGAGGGCAATAGGAAGAATGGAAGCAAGAGAGTCGCAAACTGATGTGGCCTGGCCCGATGGCTCAGTATGAATTTCCGGTTTTTTTTTCCCTCGGTTGAAGTGACAGTTTATATAGACCGAACCTGTATTCCGGAGACCAGGAATGGCCGACCATGTGCGACATCAGAAAGAGTATACCGTTATTTGGCTGCCAGGGCGCGACATTGCCGCCTTAGTACTGTCCTGCAACTTGCGTCTGACCTCGCAGCATACCCTGGACGTGTCGTATCGATGCAAGCGGTGTACAGAAGGCTTCACCAGAGTAGCCTTTATTATTGGAGCTCTGCTGCCTGTTTACCTCTGGTGTGTCTTCATAGAAGAGAACGTGTAGCGTAGAGCCTTTATACCACCTGGACGGCCGAACGTGGGCCATTGTTCTTTTGACTGATGAATCCCAATTTGGTCAGGAGAGTGATTATCGACGGATCGCATCGGGAGGGCAAGTGGAACACGATTTCGGGACCCAAACATTGTGGAAAGAGAGCGATATCGAGGAGGATCCCTAATGGTGTGGGCAGGGGTTATGCTGACCACTCGAACACCTGTTCATGCAATTGTACAGGTGAATCAGCAAGATTTGACTGCTGTCAGGTACCGTTAAGAGATATTGGAATCTCATGCGTGCTTGTTGCGAGGTGCTGTGAACCCAGACTTCGTGTTGATGGACGATAATGCTCTACCTCATAGAGCATGGGTGATTAATGTTTTCTTGGAAACGGAAGATGTTGCACACGTGGCATGCGCTGCTCGCTCTCCAGATTTGAATCCCATACAGTATACCTGGGATGCATTAGGGAGATGGGTTAGCATCCAATAACCTCTCTCCAAGATTTGTAAGCAGCTCTGCAGGAAAAATAGGCGTTATTGCCTCAAATGAGATTGATGAAATCGTTCATACTATGTCCCGTCGTTGTCAGGCCTACGAGGTGTGGCTAGAAAAAAACCGGACTAGTACTGGTGAAACAATAAAACGAATGCAATAAGGCTGAAAGTCGCGTGGCCTGTCACGTGACTCTCGCTCCGCCTACTGCTCGAGTTTCATCTGCCTCCTGCACTCAGTCTGCCAGTGGCGTCTGTTTTAAGTAGTTGACGTTTTGTCTGTGCGTCGGAAAATGTTGAGTGCACAGAAAGAACAGCGTGTTAACATCAAATTTTGTTTCAAACTAGGAAAATCTGCAAGTGAAACGTTTGTAAAGTTACAACAAGTGTACGGCGATGATTGTTTATCGCGAACACAAGTGTTTGAGTGGTTTAAACGATTTAAAGATGGCCGCGAAGACACCAGTGATGACACTCGCACTGGCAGACCATTGTCAGCAAAAACTGATGCAAACATTGAAAAAATCGGTAAACTTGTTCGACAAGATCGCCGTTTAGCAATCAGAGCAGTGTCTGAGTTAACAGGAGTTGACAAGGAAAGTGTTAGGCAGATTCTTCATGAAAGTTTCAACATGAACAAAGTGTGTTCAAAAATGGTTCCAAAGTGTCTCACAATTGAACAGAAGGAGCGCCGAAGAATGATTTGTTCTGACATCCTGGAAAACATTGAAAGTGATCCAACCTTCTTACAAAATGTTATTACTTGCGATGAATCGTGGTTTTTTACTTACGATCCCGAAACTAAACGCCAATCGATGCATTGGAAAACTCCTGGTTCTCCACGACAAAAAAAAAGCACGAATGTCAAAATCGAAATTCAAGGCAATGATTATTGTTTTTTTTTGACATCAAAGGGATTGTGCACATTGATTGGGTACCAGAGGGACAAACAGTGAATCAGCATTACTACATTAGCGTCCTGGCTACCCTACGTGAGCGAGTACGGAGAAAACGGAACGATTTGTGGAGAAAAAAGTCATGGATCCTTCACCAAGACAATGCCCCAGCTCACAGTGCGTTGTCAGTGAAGACGTTTTTGGCAAAACACAACATTCCCATCTTAGATCATCCACCCTACTCACCTGATTTGGCCCCCTGTGACTTTTTTCTTTTCCCTAAAGTCAAGTCAGCTTTGAAAGGAACTAGATTTGAGACTGTTGAAGCAGTAAAAGAAAAAGCGACGGAAGTAATGTATGGACTTACCGAAAATGATCTGCAGCATTGCTATGAACAGTGGAAAATTCGTATGGAGCGGTGTAGATACCGAGGAGGAGAGTACATTGAAGGAGATAACATGAAATTGTAAATAATTGTAAATAAATGTTTTTTCCAGCATCAGTCCGGTTTTTTTCTAGCCGCACCTCGTATATTGGTGTTAGAGTCAGTCACACCCCATACTGGGCACATTAACTAGCTGTCAGAATGTGTGTGCAAATCCGTTAAGTTGACAAAAAACGAACACCGTTTTTGTCTACCGTTATGCATGTTATAGTTGACTACGTTCCGTATTATTTATATTGTTTCTACTTTAGTATTACCAGCTTGTACTGTTTTGTGGCAAAATAAATGAAAACTTGCAAAATATCCGTTTGTTGCTTTAATTTTGAACACCAGTTTATTTACCTTGCGTTTCTCGCAAAATTTTCGCCTAGTGCAAAGTCCCTAACCACTGGAAAAAGGCGCAAGTGACTGTTGTATAAGAAGAGCAAAAGAACGGACCACATAATTACAGACCAATATCGTTAACATCGGTTTGCTGCAGTATTCCCGAACATATTCTCTGTTCTAATATAATAAATTGACATGAGACAGAGAAGCTGCCATTCACAAATCAGCACGGTTATAGGAATCATCGCTCGTGCGAAACTCAACTTGTCCTTTTCTCACATGACATCCTGCGAACCTTGAATGAAGGGCAACAGTCAGCTTCCATATTCCTAGATTTCAGAAAAGCATTTGACTCGGTGCTCCGATGTTGACTAAGGTATTAGCATACGGAAAAGGTTCCCAGATATGTGATTGGCTCTAGGGCTTCTTAAGTAACAGAAGCCAGTACGTTTGACACAGTAAAATTTTTTGTCAGCAATAAAAATGTTTGATCATTTGTCCAGTAAGAGAAAATGTCTGACAGTTAGCAAAGGAAGCTTTAAATCTAGTTTAAAATCATTTCTCCTGGAAAACTTCCTGTATTCGATTGACGGATTTCTATTTAAGAACTGGGAGCCAGTAAAAAAAAAAAGATTTATTTTTAAGCGTAGTTGCATGAGTAGGAATAAAATGATAATGTATTAATTAATGTTGACAGGAATCACGTATACTTGTAAACTGACTCGTTCCACATCATTTCGATAAAAGAATCATTCAAATGATCTACGGAACATGTAACTAACGAACGTCAAAAATGGTTCAAATGGCTCTGAGCACTATGGGACTCAACTGCTGTGGTCATAAGTCCCCTAGAACTTAGAACTACTTAAACCTAACTAACCTAAGGACAGCACACAACACCCATAACTAACGTCGAGTATTCATCAGAGACAAGGGTGTCGTAAGGAATGCCGCATGGAAGACTTCTCTATACAGGATGTAACTAGTATAAGTGTAGACATTTACGCTATGTGATCAAAAGTATCCGGACACTTGGTTGAAAATGACTTACAAGTTCGCGGCGCCCTCCATCAGTGATGCTGGAATTCAGCATGGTGGTGGCCCACCCTTAGCCTTCATGACAGCTACCACTCAGTCAGGTGCTGGAAGGTTTCTTGGGGACTGGCAGCCCATTCTTCACGGTGTGCTGCACTGAGGAGAGGTATCGATGTCGGTCGGTGAGGCACATTCCAAAGGTGTGCTATAGGATTCGCATTAGGACTCTGTGCAGGCCAGTCCATTACAGGGATGTTATTGCCGTGTAACCACTCCTCCACAGGCCGTGCATTATGGACAAGTGCTCGATCGTATTGAAGGATGCAATCACCATCCCCGAATTGCTCTTCAACGGTGGGAAGCAAGAAGGTGCTTAAAACATCAATGTAGGCCTGTGCTGTGATAGTGCCACGCAAAACAACAAGGGGTGCAGGCCCCCTCCATGAAAAACACGACCACACGATAACTCCACCGCCTCAGAATTTTACTGTGGGCACTACACACGCTGGGAGATGACGTTCATCGGGCATTCGCCATACCCACACCCTACCATGGGGTCGCCACATTGTGTACCGTGATTCGTCACTCCACACAACGGTTTTCCAATGTTCAGTCATCCAATGTTTATGCTGCTTACACCAAGCGAGGCGTCGTTTGGCATTTACCAGTGTGATGTGTGGCTCATGAGCAGCCGCTCGACCATGAAATCCAAGTTTTCTCATCTCCCGCCTAACAGTCATAGTACTTGCAGTGGATCCTGATACAGTTTGGAATTCCTGTGTGATGGCCTGGATAGACGTCTGCTTATTACACATTATGACCCTCTTCAACTATCGGCCGTCTCTGTCAGTCAACAGACGAGGTCGGCCTGTACGCTTTTGTGCTGTACGCGTCCCTTCACGTTTCCACTTGACTATCACATCGGAAACATTGGACCTAGGGATGTTTAGGAGTGTGGAAATCTCGCGTAGAGACGTATGACACAAGTGACACCCAATCACCTGACCGCGTTCGAAGTCCGTTGAGTTCCGCGGAGCGCCCCATTCTGCTGTCTCACGATGTCTAACGACTACTGAGGTCGCAGATACGGAGTACCTAGCAGTAGGTGGGAGCACAATCCTCCTAATAGGAAAAACGTCTGTTTTTTTTTTTTTGGGGGGGGGGGGGTTCGGATTCTTTTGATCACATAGTGTATGTGGTATCATACATCAGTGTATTGGTTGTTTTTTCCCTGCGTCGAACAGTCTTCCCACAAACACGTCACTTCTTTACTACCTGACGTTTTCTGCACGCCCATAACTGAACCACTAAGTGGACTACACCTGTCAGTATAGAGTAACCGTTTTGTGTTCATACTTCAGCACCTTCTCTGTTGCCAGAGGAAAGTCAGCATTAATGACTTCCTCTTGCCATATGTTCCTGGAGGTATTACCCAACCTAAAACCATACATCTTGTAATAGTCATAATTGTCAGTCTGCAAACGACGTAAATACTAATGTAATGTTTTTCAGTACACCGTTCTCAGCCACCAACAGAAATACCCGTACTTATACCCGTTGCACCCGCCATACATAAATGACCGGACGGACAGGGTTAGCAGCAATCTGTAGCTGTTTCCCGATGATGCTTTAGTGGACCGGAAGGTACCATCGCTGCTGCATGTAGGAGGATACAATATGACTTACACGAAATTTCTAGTTGGAGTGATGAATGGCAGCTAGCTCTAAACGTAGAAACATGTAAATTAATGCAGAGAGTAGGAAAAACAATCCTGCAATATGCGAAAACGACATTAGTAGCGTACCGTTTGACACAGTCAGGTCGATTAAAATAGTACATTTAAAGGACGTCACGTTGCAAAGCGATATGAAATAAAACAAACGCGTAAACACGGAAGTAGGGAAGGTGAGTGGTCGACTTTGGTTTATTGAGAGAATGTTAGGAAAGTGTGGACCGCGTATAGAACTCTAGTGGTACCTATTTTTGAGTACTACTCACGGGTTTAGGATCGCCATCAGCTCGGATTGAGGGAAGACATCGAAATAATTTACAGACGGACTGCTGGATTTGTTACCGGTTGGATCGATCAACATGCAACTATTACGGAGATGTTTGGAGAGCTCAAATGGTAATCCCTGGAGGAAAGGCGACGTTCAGTTCGATGAAAACTATTGAGAAAATTTAGAGAACTGCCATTTGAAGCTGAATGCAGAACGATTCCCCACCACCAACGTGCATCGAAATAATTTACAGACGGACTGCTGGATTTGTTACCGGTTGGATCGATCAACATGCAACTATTACGGAGATGTTTGGAGAGCTCAAATGGTAATCCCTGGAGGAAAGGCGACGTTCAGTTCGATGAACACTATTGAGAAAATTTAGAGAACTGCCATTTGAAGCTGAATGCAGAACGATTCCCCACCACCAATGTGCATTTCGCGTAAGGATCACGAAGATAAGAGAAACTAAGGTTCATACCGAGGCATGTAGACAGTCGTTTTACCCTCACTCTGTTAGCGACTGGAGCAGGAAAGGAAATGACTGGTAATGGTACAAGGTACAATCCGCCATGCACCGTACGCGGTTTCGAGAGTATATATCTAGATATAGATACTTTTGATTTCATCCAGCGGTGCAGAAGCTTGAGCTGGAATGAGCTATTGGTGGAAATATTAGGCCGCGGCGACACATCTGCGGCGCCCAATTGCCTGCATGCGTATAATTAATGTGAACGCTGTGTAGATCGACCACGATGGAATTTTGTTTGGGACATAAAATTGTTATCAGGAGGACCCAACTTCGAAACCCTGTCAGGTCATTTATGCTGATAGAAATCGGAAAGTGTTACACCGTGAACACCTCTACGCAATGATACCAAACTGTTACTCCAGCAGTTCCATATCTGTGGATTAAAATTTCATCTGTGTGGACCGCTACGGTCTCAGGTTCGAATCCTGCCTCGGGCATGGATGTGTGTGATGTCCTTAGGTTAGTTAGGTTTAAGTAGTTCTAAGTTCTAGGGGACTGATGACCTCAGATGTTAAGTCCCATAGTGCTCAGAGCCATTTCAACCATTTTTTTCATCTGTGTGCAAGCTTGTTTTCTAAGTACCGAAAAGAGCCGTCTCTACAGATGAAGAATGGTGTTAATCGTGATGGCTATTAGATATTTCTAACGAATACTACAACTTTTCAGTTATAAATTATAACAGAGTATGTCCAGAGAACATAGAAGCGCAACTTAACACCATATTTCGGACTTCAGTCCAATGATTGGCGTGACAGATCTCTCACACAGTTGGCTACAGTGTAATGACGAGGTGGAATCAGGACAATAGTATAGCAGGAAGAGCTTGCACAGGTCTTTTCGGGAGGGATACAACACGAGAAGATCGTAGGAGTGTTTGATTGCCTCTGACGAAAACAGAGGGGCCCAGAAAAATGTATATACTCTTTGATAATTAATATCTTTCGAACAAAATGACATATCGTTGCAGTTTTGCGCGGAAGCGTAGTCCACTGCTTTCTCAACAGAACGATTTCCAGCAGATAACAGTGCAGCAATGGACGAAGTAAGATTGTCGTTTCGGCGACTCAATACACTGGACGTACGAAAACATGATAGAAGTACAACGGCAATGGTGTAATGTGTTCGGAACACAGCCACCGATACGTACAACAGTCTATTGTATTTAGGATAAATTTGAAGCCGACGGTACTGTTCAGGATGTGCATAACGAAAGGTTTGGCCGGCCAAAACCATCAACAAGTCCAGCTTCCAGCTCAAACCTCTGCGGCCCCACCCCGCCCCCTAACGGCGAGGCAAACCACATCGACCACAGGCCCTCTCAATAAGGTAGCTTACTGATTGTGGTCTTTTTTTTTTTTTTAGTTCAAGAACTTTGAAGGTTGATCTAGAAAAAAACTGGCTGTAGCTGATTAATAACACAGGCCAACGAAAATTTTTTTTTGAAAACTTTTTTTTGACATTGATGGCTGATCTTCATAGATTTTTATGAGTTGAGTCCAAATCTAGCCTTGGTTTCCTGTATCAAGCATAGATTTCGAGCAATATGCTTTTTACTATATAATATAAAAATCCTATGCTAGACGGTAGACGGGGAAATTAATGAAACGCTTTGTTACAACATAAGCATGGTTTGTATTTACAGTAAGCTATTTAAAACAATGATGTGTGTTAGTAGAGGTTTCACTTGTCAGCTGGAATTGGTTTGTAATTTCTTTCTCTTTTTTCTTTGAAGCTTCTTGTATAGCTTTTTCTACGATGAGTCGCTTGCTGAACTTCTCGGTGAAGTGACTAACAGTACCCCCCATCATGTTGGCGTTCCAGCGGCCTTGGTAGCGTTTTCCCATCACTTTAATGTCCTGGTGAAACGCTCTCCTTGCTCCTCACTAACATCTCCCGTATTGTCCGGGAAGTAATCAAGGTGACTGTTCAAAAAGTGAAGTTCCAGGCTCATTAATCATCCTAAAGTTTGAAACTTCTTTAACATTGTAACTATAATAAAAACATATTCTGGGTCTTTTTCATGTACTAAGAACTTTGTAACGACTTGCTTGAATGATGCCCATGCTTCTTTCTCATTTAAGGTCACTGCGCATTCAAAGTTAACATCAAACATCAATTTTCTAATGTCAGGTCCGACAAAGATGCCTTCTTTTAGTTTAGCTTCTGAAAGGTGTGGAAACTTTTGGCAGAGATACTTAAAACATGGTCCATCTTTAGGCAAAGCCTTTACAAACTATTTCATTAGACCTAATTTTATATGTAGAGGTGGTAGGAGGGTGGTGGGAGTACGTTTTTTGGATCTACAAGGTTTTTGCATAGAATGTTCTTCTCACCAGGTTTTAAAGACTCCCCCACAGGCCAGTTCTTTCTGCACCAGTGTTGATCTGTTGAGCCCTAGCCCTACTGTCCCATTCACACAAGAAACATGTAAATTTGGTAAAGCCACCTCGAGACCAAGGAACATGCATGTTACTTTTTGATCGCCACATATCATCCAACCATGAGCAGAATAGCCTATTTTATTTAGCTCTGTTTCTAGGTTTTCATAGCTTTCTTTCATATGTACAGAATGTCAAACAGGTGTAGACGCATACATGTTACCATTGTGTAATAAAACAGCTTTTAAATTAGTTTTGGATGGATCAATAAACTGCCTCCAGTCTTCCTTTTTGTATTCAATACCAAACTCATTCATTAGACCAGGAATGTCTGAGGAGTACACTAAATCACCTTCTTGTTGAAAAAACTTGGAAAATTGCAGATCTCTCTTTTTATACATGTATGTGCTGGTTCCAACTGCCAATAAGTTCTTTTCTTTTAATCTAGAGCCAGGTAATCCAGTTTTTTCTTTCGTTCAGCCCAGATCCCTAACGAAATTGTTAAGCCCGGTCTGGGTAAACAATTTGGCCTCTAGACTTTCTGTATTACAATGGAATTCATCATCATCTGGTTCATTTAAATCAGATCGTACACCAGAAAATACTTTCCTTGGAATAGAATTTAAATCATCTGGTCGTTCAGAAACTGGCAAATGTACACCGTGCTCTACTGGTCAGATGGCGGACAGAAGGTTAGGGTAGCTTATTACCTTCTTGTTTTTAGAATTATGACCAGTAATATCAACAGTGTAAAAGTAGCAATCATCGGAATGATTTCTTGGCTCCCTCCATATCATAGGAACAGCAAATCTAAAGGCTTTTTTTCTCCTTTTTGGACCATTTTCTCAGATCCTGAACACACACGTAACATACCTTACGTGTCACCCAATATTTATCTTGATCAACATGTTTGAACCCAAAGTATGTAGATAAGCCTTTTCACAAAGTCTGTAATGTTTCTTTGGTGTTTTTTAATCACAAATTCACCACAAATATAACAAAAACTGTCAGCAGAGTTTTTACAATCACGATTAGACAATGTACTGAGCACATGTATAGGAAACGGGAAAGTGAGGTTAGGTTGACATTAAACAAAACACCATCTGTTAACACAAAAACAGAATCGACCTTTTTTTGCCAGCAAATGCTTTTCAGCAGTGCTACCAGCGTAATCTATATTCATTATACCTCATTTTTAGAATTATTTTAATTATATAAAAGCTATTAAATTCTTTAAAAACCGCTTAATTTAATAAATTTAACTGTCATATGTGAAGAAATGGTGGGTGATATAGTTTTTAAGTATCATATTTGTATTTTCCACCCTAAAAAACATAAGAATAAGGTATTTTCAGCAAAAAAAGTTTTTCCATCTTTGGTCTTTGTAATCAGCCACTGAAAATATCCAACTAACTCTATTTCTACTTAAAATTGGTAGTCTGGCTAGTAGGGCAGAATGTCAGCTAAATATAACACCGAGTGCGCCTTTTCTATTTTTAGACTTGGCAACCTTAGTTCCAAGTCTCTGTAATCTGGGGTGATACTGAGATATCAGTAACAAACGAAAAGGGTATGAAATGTTTATTTACTATTGAAATCCAACACCAACAAAAACATATATCTGATGCATTCCAGCATGGCTACTATCAGTGTTGGCACATACTATTACTCAGTAACGAAAATACAGTGCTATGTGAAATGACACACTCTTGTTATTGCGGGAATTCTAACACTCTACCTGCAATTGCCTACTCTCAACTAAGGCAGCGTCTTTTCCAATTCTGACCTATAACGTCGTCGTTAGGTGTCACCAAAGAATGTGCCATAATTACAATAGTCTTTCAAATCAAATTAGCTATCCTGTAATTTCAAATTTCGCTGAAGGCAAATTTTATGGAAGATTCAGAGCATCAAAATAAAAATCGGAGACTTTCAGGGAAGGCCGGTTCTGATCGCATGTAAATCTTATGTATAATGTGTGTTGATTGAACCTTTTGCTATGTGGGTGGAAGATGCAAAAACATACAAAAATGAAAATCACTACAAAAATACCAAAATAAAAATTGTTACGTTTATCAAATGATTGCGTTTAATTAAGGGAGCACAAATACGAGTTTTTCAAGTCGATGTATTTTAAAAATTATGGATGTATTTTTATCCATGTTTTATTTAATTAGTATTAATTTAATGTATAATAATCGTCATGTTTAGATGAAACTAATTACAGGAATCGAGGTATTTTGATTGAGATACCTGTGCTTCAAAATACTTTTTAAAGAGTTATTGATCAGTGATCGCATGTCAGGCCTAATGGGATTAGTTCACAGAAACTGTCCCCCACAAAAACTATTATGATTCTATGAATAACTGGTGGTTCTGCTTTCAATTAATGTTTGTAATGTTGGGTAGAATTTTTAAAATTTTAAGAAGGGAATGAAAAGCCAAAACTGGAATCAAGCAGTGAGATATGACAGAGTTAATATATAGGGCAGTGAAGTTCAAATGAGACAGCTGGAAAAAAGTAAGTAAACTATTTATTATTTCGAAAGTATTTGCCATAAATGTTAATAATTTATCCCACTGTCAGATAAGACGATCAATCCTTTCATGGTAAAATGTTTGCAGTTGCCTACAGAACCATGGCTGTACCCAGGCTTGCACCTCTGCACCCGAGGTAACGGAACGCTAGGAATGTCTTGGGCTCCAAAAATATGACAATCACATGGGGTGAGACTGGGGCTATATAGAGAATGTGTAAGGGCTTCCCAGCGAGACTTCTGCAGCTTAGTGGAAACAATGGGCACGCCAGCTTCGGGAAGGTCACGATAATCTTTTTCTGTGACTTCAAGGGCCCGCTGCATATTGAATTTCTGGAACACTGCATCACAATTAGTACTTTTATACACTGGAAAAAATGAAGCTCACCATCAAATCCAAGTGCCCAGAAATGTTGACGGACAACATCATTCTGTTGCAAGATGAAGCCCCCCTCTCCTACATGCAGTCTAGGTTATTTCGAGTATACCGCAGACATTTCGCTGGGAAGCCCTTACACATACTCCATAAAGTCCCGATCTCTCTCCATCTAATTTCACAATTTTGGAGCGCTGGAGAAAGAGATTCGTGGCCGTCTATTAGCTCCGGACGAAGAGGTGCACGCCTGCGTACAATCATGGTTCCCTAGGCAACTACACTCCTGGAAATGGAAAAAAGAACACATTGACACCGGTGTGTCAGACCCACCATACTTGCTCCGGACACTGCGAGAGGGCTGTACAAGCAATGATCACACGCACGGCACAGCGGACACACCAGGAACCGCGGTGTTGGCCGTCGAATGGCGCTAGCTGCGCAGCATTTGTGCACCGCCGCCGTCAGTGTCAGCCAGTTTGCCGTGGCATACGGAGCTCCATCGCAGTCTTTAACACTGGTAGCATGCCGCGACAGCGTGGACGTGAACCGTATGTGCAGTTGACGGACTTTGAGCGAGGGCGTCTAGTGGGCATGCGGGAGGCCGGGTGGACGTACCGCCGAATTGCTCAACACGTGGGGCGTGAGGTCTCCACAGTACATCGATGTTGTCGCCAGTGGTCGGCGGAAGGTGCACGTGCCCGTCGACCTGGGACCGGACCGCAGCGACGCACGGATGCACGCCAAGACCGTAGGATCCTACGCAGTGCCGTAGGGGACCGCACCGCCACTTCCCAGCAAATTAGGGACACTGTTGCTCCTGGGGTATCGGCGAGGACCATTCGCAACCGTCTCCATGAAGCTGGGCTACGGTCCCGCACACCGTTAGGCCGTCTTCCGCTCACGCCCCAACATCGTGCAGCCCGCCTCCAGTGGTGTCGCGACAGGCGTGAATGGAGGGACGAATGGAGACGTGTCGTCTTCAGCGATGAGAGTCGCTTCTGCCTTGGTGCCAATGATGGTCGTATGCGTGTTTGGCGCCGTGCAGGTGAGCGCCACAATCAGGACTGCATACGACCGAGGCACACAGGGCCAACACCCGGCATCATGGTGTGGGGAGCGATCTCCTACACTGGCCGTACACCACTGGTGATCGTCGAGGGGACACTGAATAGTGCACGGTACATCCAAACCGTCATCGAACCCATCGTTCTACCATTCCTAGACCGGCAAGGGAACTTGCTGTTCCAACAGGACAATGCACGTCCGCATGTATCCCGTGCCACCCAACGTGCTCTAGAAGGTGTAAGTCAACTACCCTGGCCAGCAAGATCTCCGGATCTGTCCCCAATTGAGCATGTTTGGGACTGGATGAAGCGTCGTCTCACGCGGTCTGCACGTCCAGCACGAACGCTGGTCCAACTGAGGCGCCAGGTGGAAATGGCATGGCAAGCCGTTCCACAGGACTACACCCAGCATCTCTACGATCGTCTCCATGGGAGAATAGCAGCCTGCATTGCTGCGAAAGGTGGATAGACACTGTACTAGTGCCGACATTGTGCATGCTCTGTTGCCTGTGTCTGTGTGCCTGTGGTTCTGTCAGTGTGATCATGTGATGTATCTGACCCCAGGAATGTGTCAATAAAGTTTCCCCTTCCTGGGACAATGAATTCACGGTGTTCTTATTTCAATTTCCAGGAGTGTACAAACATTTCTCCATGAAGCAATGACCATCTTGTTTGACAGTGGCATGAATATGCTAATAGTTATGGCGATTACTTTTCAAATAATAAACAGATTAGGTACTTTTTTCCATCTGTCTTGTTTTCATTTGACTGCTCCTTAAATGCAAAAAGATTGGCATGAAAAAAAAGAAAAAGAGAGAGAGAGAGATCATTTCAAGCCATTTTATTTTCTAGGCGGGAGTGTCTGTTACATTAGATCAGAACAAACTTTTATTATATAGAAGTTTAGGTTGTGATGAACGAGGAGTATTGCCTAAGCAATCGGTTGGATGCATATCGAGCCGCTACATACCGGGGCACGTCATAATGGTTAGGAACTAGGTACCAACATCGAACCCCCTCTTGGCAAGCAAAGACAACGGATTTGGTTATAGACACGAGTAGAGTTTCTTTTCCGTAGCCGCGCGGAGTGGCCATGCGGTTTGAGGAGTCATGCTCGGTCTGTACGGCTCCTCCCGCCTGAGGTTGGAGTCCTCCCTCGGGCGTGGGTGTGTGTGTGTGTGTGTGTGTGTTGTTCTTAGCATAAGTTAGTTTAAGTAGTGTGTAAGTCTAGGGACCAATGACCTAAGCAGTTTGGTCCCTTAGGAATTCACACAAATTTTTTTCTTCCGTACTTGTGATAAGCTGACTAGTTCGATAAAATTCTCAGATTATACGAGTAGAGTGAGTGATTTACCGTTCTGTGACACGGGGCCATTCGTTATAATTGTTCAAAATGTTATTCAAATCTACCAGTTACTGATTTACACATATTGAATGGTTTACATTTACTAGAGAATTTTGTCAATTTTTTTTTGGATTTGGATTGTGGACTGTATAGCCTTCCCTTAGGGTTACAAGGATTTTCTAGTACTGTACAGGTAAGTTAACATTTATTTATGTATAAAGTTCATTGTTATGTTTATAATAGATTATATAAATGTTGCGGTGAAAATACTCTCGGTTCAGCGTCGTCTGTAAGATACATTGATGGAGGCGTCTCTGCGCCACACTCGAAAACCTTGCGATCATGCAACGGCTCTTCAGAGTACTGTTTGGGACTTTCTGATGCGTAATGGCGAATCTTCTGTGAGTTTGCATGCCCTAACAAGCTGAACCATGACTCATCTCAAGAAATGCACTTGCACAGATAAACTGCGTTGAGATCTCCTCGGAATTTGTTCCAGTGTTATAGTGTTCGAAATCTTTGCCACTAAATTTTGCAATGGACACTTTTCTGGAGATTTCAAAGAAGCATTTCTAGCCTTAAACTCTTGCGCAAACAGTCCCTCACGCGTTTTTCACTAATTGTGCTTCGTAAAATACTCGACAATGAACACGTGATGTTTTATCGTGAGCACTATTTTGTATTTCATTCAAGTGGTCTCATTCTCTGAAACGTAATGACACGTCGAAGCACTCGCACACTACGGGAGACGGAAGTCCGTAGGCATGTGACAGCAACCCACTGGTTTAACGAAATACGGTTTCCAGCACTTCCTATGATAGACACTTCTCCTGTTCATTAACAAGGGCCAAATACACGGGACTATTGTAAATTTTTCTAGGCCTCTTTTATTTAGCCCACCTATACTATTAGTATAATTTATGTGATAAGCAACAAGACATAATGCACTTGTGGGCAGACGAGTAAGTATCAGGAAAAACGAGCGTTGCAAGAATGGGAAAACACGTGGAATGTATAAAAAAACTACAGGACGCAGAAGTTACGCAAATCTACAGGCACATATGGCCCAAACCCGTTAAATATTTCACTGAAACGAAATTGACGTTGTATTCCATCATCAATGACTGACTTTCAACCACAAATGATTTTATAGGCGTCTGCATCCAATTAAACCTTTTGAGTTCCCAGTAATGAATGTTTTACTGTAGCCCCAGCAAATATTTACTATTTATACTCTAATGACGATTGGCATCCGTAAACTACTAACGAGATATTCGATTGAATATAATAAACTTATTTAGACAAGTCTTACGGTACCGTATAATTACGCGAACTAAACCATGTCATATAGTTTCATATCTTCAATATGTAGATGGCCAGTGCCACCAGATGCTTAATAAATATTTAAAAAAAGTGCTGTTACGTGACAAATGTTCTGTTTCCGATAACTGCACAAGTTGCACATCAAAGTAGCAGTTAGTGGTGAGATCCAAGGTTACTGCATGTGATTTGATGTCATAGTTCATTTTATTTATAACAACTTTGCTTTCGTCATTTAAATTGGGTCGATCAATTGTAAATTACAGCACGTGATCGAAGAAAAACCTCAAAACCCTCGACGTGCACAACATTGATCGGAATTTCTTTGATATTTATAATCTGATGGAAGCCTCGTTCGTCGAGCTCAAACAAACTGTAACTTGTCATGTTGAACAGTCGGGTTTCTGCCGATTATTCGCGTCTTCCTTGCACATTTCAACTGCGTTACTCGCATTTTTCAGGTCCTGTCTGATACTGATTCCAGTGTGGAACAAGTGCGGTATTTTTGCCTATGTCGTGCTAGGCACTCCATCTGCGATCCGCGCCGTGCCAAGCGTTCTGTCCGTAGTATGCGCCGACTAGTAGCAGCGACTTAGTGGAGTGTGTAGTGTGTTATGGTAAGAGTGATGATTATTGAACTATGTGAAATAAAATTGTCATAACTTCTGAACAGTTTGCGTTAGGACGTTCAAACTGCACGGTTGCCCACGGGGCATGATGGGAGGCTCTGTATGATTTGGTTTAGCGACGAAGCCCACTTTCGTTTGGATCGGTTCGTCAATTAGCGAAATTGGTGCATTTGGGGGACTGAGAACCTACATTTCGCTATCGAGAAGTCTCTTCACCCTCAACGGGTGACCGTGTGGTGTGCAGTGTCCAGTCACGGAATAACCGGTGCGATATTCCTTGATGGCGCGGTGACTACCAAACAGTACGTGAAGGTTTTGGAAGATGATTTCATCCCCATCATCCAAAGTGCCCCTTATTTCGCCAAGATGTGGTTTATGCAAGACAGAGCTCAACCCCATCGAAGCAGAAGAATGTTTGATGCCCTGGAGGAGCACTTTAGGGATCGCATGGTCCTGGGCCTGGGCGTCGATTGGCTGCAATATTCTCCGGATTTGTAAACATGCGACTTCTTTTTGTGGGGCTGTATAAAAGAAAAGGTGTACAGCAATAACCCCAAAACCATTGCCGAGCTAAAAACAGCCATTCAGGTTATATGTGATCTGAGGCTTTCCCGGCGAATGTGCTGCATCCAAGGTTCTCGGGTGTCCAGCCGGATCCGATCGTCGAAGTTCCACGATATATCGGCGAATAATCATTCCGACATCATCAGGTGGTGCTGATGGAATGATCTGTCTGCGCTGTGTCCGTAACATCGACGTGCTTTGTCTTCAATGGTCAATACTACGAGAAGACCGACGGAGTAGCCATGGGGAGCCCGCTCTCCCCAGTGGTGGCCAACCTGTTCATAGAGAGTTTCGAAGAGGAAGCACTGGAAGCCGCCGAACTGAAACCTGTATGCTTCTTTCGCTACGTGGACGACACGTTCGTTATCTGGCCACATGGACAGGAACAGCTACAGATTTTTCTACAACATCTAAATTCGGTCCACAGTAACATTCAGTTCCCCATGGAGACTGAGAAAGATGGAAAACTACCCTTTCTTGATGTCCTAGTGGAACGTAGGTCTGATGGCTCACTGAGTCACAGTGTGTACCGAAAGCCAACACACACTGACCTGTACCTACATGCCTCCAGCTGCCACCATCCGGCGCAGCTTAATGGAATGCTCAACACCTTGGTACATAGAGCACACTCTATCTCTGATGAACAGAACTTGCCAACGGAACTCAAACACCTGGAGACCGTATTCCGCAAGAATGGGTATGGCAACCGCCAAATCCAAAGGGCCTTCCGACAACAGAAGTGCAGCAAGAACCGAGATGACGATCAACACGAGGAAGAAAAGCAAGCCCTGGCCTTTCTGCCGTTTGCTGGCAACGTGTCGTCAAAAATAGGGAGACTGTTAAGGCGACACAAGATTGACACAGTCATCCGACCACCAGCAAAGATTCGTGACCTACTAGGAACGGCAAAAGATGACGTAGGCCTTAAGAAAGCGGGCGTATACAAAATCCCGTGCGGCTGTGGCAAATCCTACATCGGCCAAACAGTTCGCACGGTCGAGGACCGATGCACGGAACACGAACGTCACACCCGCTTACGCCAACCCAGCCATTCGGCTCTAGCAAACACTGCATTGAAACCGGACACACAACGAAATTCGAAGAGACAAAAATCCTGACGGCCACAATTGCCTACTGGGACAGTATCTACAAGGAGGCCATAGAAATTCGGGTTCAGATAACCTCATCAACAGGGACACCGGGTTTCAACTTAGCAAGGCCTGGAAACCATTATTAAACACCATCAAAGAGCAACGGCGCGAGCGGACGCGAGATCCTTTCGCCACGGCGGACGGAGATGGACTGCGCCTACCACCGGGCGTGGCTGCAGCTACCCCCACCCCTCCCACCACGCGGCGTCTCGCCGGCCGCCCGCGCTGGGGTACGACTCGGGACCACGCGGACATAAATATCACGGACACAGCGCAGGCAGATAATTCCATCAGCACCACCTGATGATGGCGGAACCCTTATTCGCCGAATTATCGTGGAACTTCGACGATCGGATCCGGCTGGACACCCGAAAACCTTGTATACAGTCTTTCAGGTTATCATCGACAGCATCGATGTTGGAACACTTCAGCGGGTCATGCAGAATTTCGCTATTCGTCTGCACCACATCATCGCCAGTGACGGCAGGCACATCGAACATGTCATAACCTATATCCGAATATCTTTAGTGGCGTTTACAAGTTGAATAAAGTGTGTGCACACCGTAGTTTGTAACTAATTTACGTTTTTTTCCCATACAGTTCAATAATTGTCACCATGTGTGTGTTCATTATTCTTTTCCGCAACTGAAGGACAGGAGTGTTTGAGACTAATATGTTAATCACTCGTAGATATCATATTTCCAGAAGCGTTTATTTTATTTTTTTATTTACACGTCAAGTTCCGTAGGACCAAATTGAGGAGCAAATCTCCAAGGTCATGAAACGTGTCAATACATGAAATTACAACATAAAAGTAAAAAGAGATTAAAATAAATGTTCATGAACGTGAAAAAAGCCAGTCCATAAGTTTAAGTAAACGCTATCAGAAATACAATAAGAATCAGCTTAATTTTTCAAGGAACTCCGCGACAGAATAGAAGGAGTGACCCATGAGGAAACTCTTCAGTTTCGGTTTGAAAGCGCGTGGATTAGTGCTAAGATTTTTGGATTCGAGTGGCAGCTGATTGAAAATGGATGCAGCAGTATACTGCACACCTTTTTGCACAAGAGTTAAGGAAGTCCGATCCAAAGGCAGGTTTGATTTCTGCCGAGTATTACCCCAAAATATAATACCATACGACATAAGCGAATGAAAACAAGCAAAGTAGACTAATTTTTGTGTCGAAGTATCACTCACTTTTGATACCGTTCGAATAGTAAAAATAGCAGTATTAAGTCTTTGAACAAGATCCTGAACGTGGACTTTCCACGACAGCTTACTATCTATCTGAACACCTAGAAATTTGAACTGTTCAGTTTCACTAATCATATGCCCGTTATGTGAAATTAAAACGTCACGTTTTGTTGACTTGTGTATTAGAAACTGTAAAAACTGAGTGTTACTGTGATCTAACGTTAGTTTATTTTCTAAAAGCCATGAACTGAGGTCATGTACTGCACGATTTGAAACCGACCTTTTAACTCTAGGATTTTTATAGTTAACATCAGAATGTGAGAATTTGGATGCTTTCAATACAAGCCTCGTGAAACAGGAGCAGTTTCGCTGTCTTACCAGTTCTGAGATGGATTTTACTCAGAAAGGGCAACTTTTTACTTTGAAATAATTTCTAAAGTTTCTCAGCTATTTAGTTCTCTTTGCACTCGTATGAGGTCTCTAGTACATAGAAGGCAAGACTGATGCCTGTTTCGTTTCCCACGGACGCTGCCACGGCATCTGTTTTTTACTGCTCTCCAAGAAGGAGCCTTCCAACTTTCCGTGTTTGGCTGCTCGTGCCGTAGGCTACGCGGAGATTTGTGCGGCTAATAGCACAAGCTGTTACAAGGACGGGAGATTAAGTGTTGAGAGTGCCTGGAGAAGACAGGATCCGTATTGCTCGCATGTCTGGCACGGATACGCGAAATTGCTGACCAGCCAGCCTCCACTTCGCAGTTCCGTCCTTGACAGTCTGTGGCGTCTAGATGCGCCCACATCCGCTGCTCACTGCTGCACACCAAAATTGTATCCCCTCTCGGCGCCGTTCGCCGTGTGAAAGGTGGAGCGTTCGTAGAATTAATACACTGACGAACCAAAACGTTATTACCATCTGTATAATAGTGTATCCACCTTTGGAATGCAATACAACAGCGATTCTACATGGCATGGATTCAATACATCCTTGGTAGATTTCCAGAGATATTGAAACTTCCCCTTAGAAAAATTTATGAATGATTGTGCTGGTAAGCTACGTTCGTCGTCACTATCATTTCTCAATTTACTTTGGAGCCTAGTGTTACGTTTTTCACACGCCATAATTATCACGTATTTCACACGATAACAAGAAAAGCACAATTTGAAGAGCAAAAATAAGAAAACACATTAACATAGCACTGAAAATAATGTCTAGTTAATTGCAAGCGCAGCTGCGAAATACTTAGTGCAAATCTACATGCATGACACAACTGTTTTACTGTACAACAATGAAAAACTACAACTACAAAGGAAATTCTCTCTACAATTACACTCTAGCAATAAACAATAGCTACACTAATTACACAAACTACAAGAAAAAATCAGAAGATTCCAGTGAGGTATCCTCGGCTAAGGGTCGACATATGAAACCTCCCCTTAGAAAAATTAAGAATGACAGTACTGGTAAACCTCTTACGTTATTTGATTTTCAAATAGCTGAGCAAAACTGAACATACTCAGACATTTTTCTCTTTACTTATTCTGATCATCACTAAACTGAAACACAATATTTTTAGCGCAACGCAATCTGACTTTCAATAATCCCTACAAAAGAATGACCCTGACTAACAATAACGCATACCTTTCATGAATCACTTACCTCACAAAAATCTTCGTTACTCGAACTGCTGCAATACAGCGTGCGCCAATACTGCCATCTGAATAAAAGATTCTAACTACTGAAGGCACTAACTACTGATAGGCATAGTTAGCAAATGAAAGATTTTGATAGAGAACAAACAATGTGTTTACCTTAATAATGTTCAAAAGTCATCATATATATAATATTACAAATTTACTCTTTCTGATGGACACACGTCCAGATCGTCCGCTCTCAAAACTCTGCCATCTCTCCCCCCACATCCACCACTGCTGGCGGCTCACCTCCAACTGCGCAACGCTACGCGCTGTTCACATCCAACTGCCCAACACTACAATAGCGAATATTTCAACAATACCAACCAGCCACAGACTGCACACAACCTAGTCAATGATTTTCTTACAAAGCGCTACGTGGCGTTACCAACATAAGAACCTAAACAGCCTACTTACAGTATGTGGCAATAGGTGGTTACATAAACGTCACCTAATTCCCGTAAATTACGGGCTGGTGGTTTGTGGACAGCGTCCCATATGTGTTCCATTGGGTTCAGATCAGGCGAACATGGTGGCCAAGACATCAACATGATTTCACTGCCATGCTCCTCACACCAATTTAGGGCGATGCGTGCCTTATGATACGGACAGTTATCCCGCAGCAAGATAGCACGGCTCTCAGGGAAGACATCAGAGATGAAGGGGTGCTGGTGGTCTGCAATAAATTTCACGTAGTCCCCAGCTGTTATGTTGTTTCCGATTACTACCACAGGTCCCATGGAAGCCCAGCATAATACGACCCACATCGGGCTGAACCGAGGAGCCGTTCACCTGGTGACAGCAAACACATACACGACCATCGACCTGGTGCAACAAGACAGGTGAGTCATTCGACCAGGGGACACGTTTCCAGTGATCCACGGTCCAATCTCCATCATCCCGTCCTCTCTACAATTGACGATGGTGCTGGATCAACATGGGAACACTTAGGATGTCATCTACTGTGGTGCTCAATGTTCAACAAAGTGCACTGCACGGTTTCCTGCGAAACACTTATGGCTGTTGTTTTGGTTGGCAGGAGAGGCAACACCGTGTTACTAGAGGAGGCCGAAAGGCACGCGTTTTAGCTCACGCAGGCTGGCGTGAGGTCTGGAACAGGACAAGGAAATTAGAATTCAGAAAAACGGACGTAGCTGGTGGAATACTTAACTTTAATCCGTTAATGAAGAACGTCGGTCTTCACGGTACATGAATCAATATCAATAGTAACTGATAATGGCGCCTTGCTAGGTCGTAGCAAATGACGTAGCTGAAGGCTATTCTAAACTATCGACTCGGCAAATGAGAGCGTATTTTGTCAGTGAACCGTCGCTAGCAAGTCGGTTGTACAACTGGGGCGAGTGCTAGGAAGTCTCTCTAGACCTGCCGTGTGGCGGCGCTCGGTCTGCAATCACTGATAGTGGCGACACGCGGGTCCGACGTATACTAATGGACCGCGGCCGATTTAAAGGCTACCACCTAGCAAGTGTGGTGTCTGGCGGTGACACCACAGCTGTACCAGCAATGAACTCTGTCTTCAGATCTGCCCAAGATTGCCGCCTATCCTGATTTACATAGCGGGCAAGCCTCAAACTTCGACGTTCTGTGATGAGCTATGCTCATCCAGCACCTTGTCGCCTACTCGTGGTTTCACAATAATTCAACTACCTGCCATGTATGCTCACGCCAGTAGCAAGCCAACGGCCGACCAGCTACGTCGTTTCCGAGATGCTCGTTCCCAGGCGCCGGGCCATAACAGCCTGTCCTTCGCCAAAGTCACTTCCCCAAGTGGATTTCCTCATTTGCGATCCGTATCGTCGCCAGAATGGGTTCCCATTCGTCTCTGCTCCGCTTACATACTTCCCCTTAGCGCGTGACGTGCCGACAACGCCGCCGTGCGGAACTCAATCTCGCGGTGAATGGTGTTCACCATGTTTCGACTCATCAGTGTAATTGGAGATACAATTTCGCGCTAAAAAAAGAGAGTTTTGATCACTCGTATGTGAAAAAGACCAATCCGTAACATCTCTCTAACTACGACAATCCGTGTAGGGATAGAGGACAACAAAGCTCGTCAGGGCAAGAGCGACAGAGACACTTAAACTTGAGAACCAAATGAAATTTCGCTTATTGAGTGTATACAGTATAGTACAGTGGTTTCCAACCCTTCGGACACCGTTACCCCTGAATGCTGTCAGATTTCAGAACGAAAATGAATTTTTTTCAACACTTTTAGTTGTACAATGACGAACGATAAATGATTAATTTTATATAGGTGTTTTAATAAAGCACGAACTAATGAGTCAGCGAGACGATTGGTACTGCTTATTCCCAGCAAACTTTATTTATAGAATGATAAAATAATTTTCAACGCATTGTGAATGCTACTTATGACTCCTTCTTAGAGAACAAAGGTAACTATCCACAGTGACGGTAGACACATTTTTCCACTTCACCACTCCTGTGCCTACTCACACTTACTTCACCCACACTCTTCACACACATTTAAAATTAACCAGGTTAAAAACGGTACTACAGTTATTGTCTGTAAATCAATTGATTACTGGACTCCTTACATCTGAACTGGCAGAAATACCAAGACTTCAAGCTGCCATGGTTTGTGTCACTGCCAATAATAATAATACTCAAGATAATGATAATAATGCTATGTAGGTCCTACAGCAGTTTAGCAGCTGTTACAGAATTATTGTTGTGTTGTACCGTCAGTTAGTTCGTTTATCTTTTTTGAACTGAAGAATGGAGCAGTTTGTAGCCCATTTCGAGAACTACCTACATCTCGGAGAAGTCATTTTCATAAGACATTGATTTATTTGTAACTTACACACTGAGCCACCAGAACATAATTACCGTCGACCTACTATCGATGTAAACCTGTCCAGGCGATAGCAGTGTCACCTGGTGAGGAATGACTGCTAGTAATACACACGTACGGTACATGTAGTATCAGTGAGAGTGCTGTCCGTGTGTTGAACCGGGAAGGCGCGCGATCTATCTGAGCTTGAACGAGGGCAGTGTGATGACCTGGAGGCTCGGCACGGGTGTTTCTCTGATTGCACGACTCGTCGTTTGTTCGAGTAGTGCTCTAGTGAGTGTGTTCAACACGTGATGAAACCATGCCCAGACGTCGTGGGGATAGGCGATCATCCCTCATTACAGTTGGCGGACGTTGTAGGCTGGGCAGGCTAGTAAAACAAGACAGGCGGTGAACTGTGGCGGAACTATCAACAGACTTCAATGCTAGGCAGAGTATAAGTGTGTTATGAACACACAGTGCTCCGAACATTCCTAACGATGGGTCTCCGCAGCCGACACACTTGCATGTGCCAATGCTAACACCATGACATCGGGAACTGCGACTGAAACGTGCACATGACCATCTGCACTGGACGTTGGCACAGTGGCAGAGAGTTGCAGGGTCTAATTAATCCTGGTACCTGCTTCATCATGCCGATGGGAGGGCGCGAATCCGTCGTATTTCAGGGGAACAGCGCCTTGACACCGGTACAAGCAGGATGGAGACAAGGTGATGGAGGCTCCATTATGCTCTGCGGAACATTCACGTGGACATCCATGGGTCCATTGGAGCTTGTGAAAGGCACCATAACGGCCAAGGAGTATCATACGCTGGTTGCAGACCACGTATACCCTTTCATGATGATCACGTTTTCCGACGGCAGTGGAATTTTTCATCAAGATAATGTACCATGTCACAAGGCCAGGAGTGTGACGGAGTGGTTCGGGGAACATAGTGGTGAGTTCCAATTGATGTGCTGGCCCCCCAATTTGCCATATCTGTAACGGATCAAGCACATCTGGGAGTTTCCAGATTGAGATTTTCGCTCTGCAGTGGAGTGTGCGCTGATATGAAACTTCCTTGCAGATTAAAACTGTGTGCCGGACCGAGACTCGAACTCTGGACCTCTGCCTTTCGAGGGCAAGTGCTCTATCATCTGAGCTACCTAAGCACGACTCACGACCATTCTCAGAGCTTCAATTCTGCCAGTATCTCGTTTCCTATCTTCCAAATTTCACAGACGCTCTTCTGCAAACCTTGCAGAACTAGTACACCTAGAAGAAAGGATATTGCGGAGACATGGCTTAGCCACAGCCTGATGGATGTTTCCAGAATGAGATATTCACTCTACAGCGAAGTGTGCGCTGATATGAAACTTCCTGGCAGATTAAAACTGTGTGACGGACCCAGAGTCAAACTCAGGACCTTTGCCTTTCGCGGGCATGTGCTCTACCATCTGAGCTATCCAAGCACGACTCACGACCCGTCCTCACAGCTTCAATTCTGACAGTACCTCGTCTCCCACCTTCCAGACTGCACAGAAGCTCTTCTGCGAACCTTGCAGGACTAGCACTTCTGGGAGAAAGGATATTGCGGAGACGTGGCTGGGCGATGTTTCCAGAATGAGATTTTCACTCTGCAGCGGAGTGTGCGCTGATACGAAACTTCCTGGCAGATTAAAACTGTGTGCCGGACGAAGAGTCGAACTCGTGACGTTTGCCTTTCGTGGGCAAGTGTTCTACCATCTGAGCTATCCAAGCACGCTGCAGAGTGTAAACCTCATTCTGGAAACGTCCCTGAGGCTGTGGCTAAGCTATGTCTCCGCAATATCCTTTCTTCTAGGAGTGCTAGTGCTGCAAGGTTCGCAGAAGAGCTTCTGTGAAGTTTGGAAGGTAGGAGACGAGGTACTAGCAGAATTGAAGCTGTGAGGACGGGTCGTAAGTCGTGCTTCTGTAGCCCAGTTGGTAGAACACTTGCCCGCGAAAGGCAAAGGTCGCGAGTTTGAGTTTTCGGTCCGGCACAACGTTTTAGTCTGGCAGGAACTTTCACATCTGGAATGTGATTGAATATGGCGTCAGAGCTCATCACTCCACTCCCGGGAAGAGATGGGAATTAGGTGACTTGTGTGTGCAGATGTGGTGCCAACTCTCTCCAGCGACGCACCAAGGTCTCATTTCTTCCACACCACTACGCTTCGGCTCTGTTATCCGTGGGAATGGTGGACATACCGGCTATTATGTAGGTGGTCATAATGTTCTGGCTGATCAGTGTATGTCTCAGATGTACTGTCACAGAAGCATCCTACAAAGTATCAACTATGTAGTGGGTGGGCCATATGAGCAAGATGTTACTCATACATTCGTTTCACAAGCTGTAATCATCACATCATTGTATCACTCGTTAATACTACACTGCTGGCCGCGGTGGTCTCGCGGTTCTAGGCGCGCAGTCCGGAGCCGTGCGACTGCTACGGTCGCAGGTTCGAATCCTGCCTCGGGCATGGATGTGTGTGATGTCCTTAGGTTAGTTAGGTTTAAGTAGTTCTAAGTCCTAGGGGACTAATGACCACAGCAGTTGAGTCCCATAGTGCTCAGAGCCATTTGAACCATTTGAATACTACACTATCGGTCATTAAAATTGCTACAACACGAAGATGACGTGCTACAGAAGCGAAATTTAACCAACAGGAAGAAGATGCTGTGATATGCAAATGATTAGCTTTTCAGAGCATTCACACAAGGTTGGCGCCGGTGGCGACACCTACAACGTGCTGACATGAGGAAAGTTTCCAACCGATTTCCGCCGGCCGGGTGGCCGAGCGGTTCTAGACGCTTCATTCTGGAACCGCGCGACCGCTACTGTCGCAGGTTCGAATCCTGCCTCATGAATGGATGTGTGTCGTCCTTAGTTAAGTTAGGTTTAAGTAGTTCTAAGTTCTAGGGGACTGATGACCACAGCTGTTAAATTCCATAGTGCTCAGAGCCATTTGAACCAACCGATTTCCCATACACAAACAGCAGTTGGCCGGCGTTGCCTGGTGAAACGTTGTTGCGATGCCTCGTGTAAGGAGGAGAAATGCGTACCATCGCGTTTCCGATTTTGATAAAGGTCGGATTGTAGCCTACCGCGATTGCGGTTTATCGTATCGCGACATTGCTGCTCGCGTTGGTCGATATCCAATGACTGTTAGCAGAATATGCAATGGGTGGGTTCAGGAGGGTAATACGGAACACCGTGCTGGATCCCAACGGCCTCGTATCACTAGCAGTCGAGATGACACGTATCTTATCCGCATAGCTGTAATGGATCGTGCAGCAGTGTCTCGATCCAACAGATGGGGACGTTTGCAAGACAACAACCATCTACACGAACAGTTCGACGACGTTTGCAGCAGCATGGAATATCAGCTCGGAGACCATGGCTGCGGTTACCCTTGACGCTGCATCACAGACAGGAGCGCCTGCGATGGGGTACTCAACGACGAACCTGGGTGCACGAATGGCAAAATGTCATTTTTTCGGATGAATCCAGGTTCTGTTTACAGCATCATGATGGTCGCATCCGTGTTTGGCGACATCGCGGTGAACGCACGTTGGAAGCGTGTATTCGTCATCGCCATACTGGCGTATCACCCGGCGTGATGGTATGGGGTGCCATTGCTTACACGTCTCGGTCACCTCTTGTTCACACTAACGGCACTTTGAACAGTGGACGTTACATTTCAGATGTGTTACGACTCGTGGCTCTACCCTTCATTCGATCCCTGCGAAACCCCACATTTCAGCAGGATAATGCACGACCGCATGTTGCAGGTCCTGTACGGGCCTTTCTGGATACAGAAAATGTTTGACTGCTGCCCTGGCCAGCACATTCTCCAGATCTCTCACCAACTGAAAACGTCTAGTCAATGGCTTCCGAGCAACTGGCTCGTAACAATACGCCAGTCACTACTCTTGATGAACTGTGGTATCGTGTTGAAGCTGCATGGGCAGCTGTACCTGTACACGCCCAAGCTGTGTTTGACTCAATGCCCTGGCGTAACAAGGCCGTTATTACGGCCAGGGGTGGTTGTTCTGGGTACTGAATTCTCAGTGTCTATGCCCCCAAATTGCGTGAAAATGTAATCACATGTCAGTTCTAGTATAATATATTTGTCCAATGAATACCCGTTTATCATCTGCATTTCTTCTTGGTGTAGCAGTTTTAATGGTCAGTAGGGTAGTATTTGAAAAAAAAATATTATTAGTGATTTATATAATGAGCTTAACGGCCTTATAAAGTACTGAAATTATGTTTTAAAAATAATTTAGTTTCTTAGCCGAAACACAATCGACCCTTCTATTTCTACCCCGTCCCCTCTAGAAAATTTAATTTTACCCATCAGGGGATAACATCCCAAGGTTGGGAGCCACTGGCATAGGAAGAAGAATACCAGCCTAAATTTCTAAGTGAATTTGGGATATGCAGAGTGCAGAGGAACCATCTCTCGCAGGAACAATGGTTTAAAGCTGTTTGTAGACCGAGTTGAAGCTGCTTGAAGAGATAAGGGTACGTTGTTCCACAGTGCTCCATCTCGTTTCCAGATCTCATCAGAGTTAGCGGCTGGCGACTGCTAGCGTGCTGGTCTGTAGGCAGCCCACGGCCAGGTGATTTCAGTGAGCAAGTGAATTGGATAACGTGCTGTCCAGGGCAGCAGTCGGACAACCTCTGTATCGAGATACTTCAGAACAGTGCGGGCGACATGCTGCCTTTCGTTATCTTGTTGAACGAAAACTTCACAGAGACTTCAAAGACAGGTCAAAGCCAGCGGCCTTAACACACGCCAAAAATGTAACGCCTGCTGTCTTAATTATTGACTATGTGAAGCTGAGGTATTCGTCTTCTGAGTCCAATGGCATCCCAAAATATCACGCTAATAATTGGGCCCATGTAACTATGAGGAATATAATATGGATACGTTTCCGAAGAGGGCTTATGTTTCAGGTCAATTTGTTCATGGAGTAAGTCGTTCGGCAAACTTTTCTATGTTTGTATTTCTCTAATTCTTCCAAAATATTCATAGTACATCGTTTATATACTCTGCGTAAAATTTGTACAGTGTTTCCAGTGTGTTCTGTTTTGATGTTTTCATTTTTAAGATTTAGATACAAAGCTGACCGATTACTTTCACATGCTAGCTTATGTTTTTTGAATCTAATGTCAATGTTTCTTCCCGTTTGTTCGATGCAGAATTTCGTACAGTTTCACAGGAAATTTTGAAGACTCCTGGGTTTGAAAATTTTGTGATCATGGCTTCGTGGTCGTGATCGTGTGAAATGCTAATTTTAAATTTGTCTTTTGTAAAGCTTCATTCATTTTATTGGTTATGTGACTCCAGCAATTTGTTTGCTCATACGTTATTTTTGTTTTAGTTGTAGGTTCCTCTTTCAGTGTTTTAAACTTATTGAAAGGGTACAGTACCGCCCGACATTGAAAATAGGTACAACATTCTTCGTTATTCTTGTCATAACAACATATTTATTGTAATAATAACTCAGTTTCACTTAATACACCGAAGCCGGATACCAATGTAGGAAATAATGACAATTTATTTATTTAATTGATCACATGTGCACTCCCACAAAATAAATCCCTACATCCAATTTGGTGAGATCTGCGAAATGAATGAATGTATGGTCTTCTGTTAACCGCAGATAGTGAATGTTCAATATATAATCATCTTTGAGACGGTCGTTTGGTCACCTTTGGTGGAACCAAAGAGATGAAATTTACCTGAGCTTTGAGCACCTGAAATATGGCTGACCAACGGTTAGTATGGTCTTCCCCCACCTCGACGGAGGTGCGAGATGACCTGAAGAACGGCCATGTTTCAGCACTCTGGCGCTGGATCTTGTGTTGGTAAGACCTCCGTAAAGACAAAAGAGTGGATAGAATGGTATGCATGTGAAATACTTAAGAGTAGTTTGGAATAATAATTTCTCTATTTCAGGAACTTTTGTGGGGGGAATTAAATGTCAGGCAGGTAATATTAAGGGGATAGTAGTTATCTTCGGAAGTGACCAACGGTCACAATGAAACCACGTGTAGCAATAAGTTGAAATACTTCCGAGTGCTTAAGTTAAGCAGAATTATTAGCGTGTATACTATAAGTTGGAAATATTTAAGAGATGGCGTGTGCAGGACTTGAGATTAG
Source organism: Schistocerca nitens (assembly GCF_023898315.1). Taxonomy (NCBI): domain Eukaryota; kingdom Metazoa; phylum Arthropoda; class Insecta; order Orthoptera; family Acrididae; genus Schistocerca; species Schistocerca nitens. The sequence continues at coordinate 977,614,026 of NC_064615.1, read as the reverse complement.
AGACGAGTACTTCCACGTGGTGAGTACTGTGTGAGTCTCAATCTGTGTATGAGACAAAGGATAAAGAGAAGTACTCGTCCATGGTATCAGTTGAGGACTCGCGTGTGTGATGAATATGTTCTTAATGTTACTTTGCGTGTTATGTTTCCGTGTGACGCTTGATTCAAACTATAATACTCTGAGAGAGAAGCAAGGTGAGTCAGTCGTCGATCCAGCAACGCCACTTGGCTTGCATTGCTCAGGAAGACGTGCATATATCCTCCAGAGTTCATAGTAGGAAAGAAAAGTTACGAAGTGGGGCAGTGTCGTGTGAAACTGGGATAAATACTAATTGAAGTGGGAAAGCTGAAAGTGATGTGATTATAACGTTGTGACTATTCTTTGTATTGTATGTTGCCAGTGTGATGTATTTCATGAAATTTAAGTATGTGTGGTTGGCATGGGAGAGTAACAAGATAGTTTCAGAGGCAGTGGGTTATGCATGTTCCTTTTTGTACCATTCGGTCTGGAGGAAATTTTCGTGATGATGGGTGTGAGAGTCGTAGTGTGAGATATAGCAAAAGATCCACCATCCTACCCAGAAAGTGCACTGTAGCGTTAAATAATTACGAGACCATAAGATAGAGAATCACCAATGTAAAGCCATGCCCACTGAGCGGAATTTCTCATGTGTTATTGTTGTAGGTTATAGAATTTGTGTGTTTAGGTTATAGAATTTATCGGAATAAATAAGATAGTGAAAAGAAAAAGATTGGTGGCCTTTTCCTTCGAATAGTATGTTGACATGATACCCAGGATTTATAATGTGTGCGCCATTCGTGTTCAATGCGATGGCCACGTGTTGATCAAAGCCGTTAAATAAGAAAGAAAATGTGGTATTGCCAGTGCGTAGTGAACAGTCAGAGTTGCGTAAATTACTAATAGTCAGATGTGCGTTTCCGTTTCCGTTGCGTAATATTCAAACAGGAGAATAACTTGTAACTTAATTGTGAGTACTAGAGTTCATGTTACTCGATAAATAAGAATGAGTCCACTCGCTTGGCAGACCACTCATCTTGCAGGCCTGACTGCTTGATGCCACAGTATGAGCAAGGCATGTGGGTGCCTCTCATTATGTATGGTTTGTTTATTAGATTTTGTTCGTTGGTTGTACTTTCTGAGCACTATATCATTATATCTACTGTTTTCCTCTGCTACATACTGTGGTGCTGTAATTTCCTTTTGTGTTTCATGTTGCTCTAGTAGGGCAGTTTTACAATTCTGGTGATCACTGATTTGAAAACTCATCTTACTGCAACTATGTGGAAATATGACCCGAATTAAATTGTTGATGATGAATGATGAGATTATAAACAATAAATGAAAAGCACCAGTTTGCTTTTCATTTATTATAATGTTGTTCTACCGAGAACCGACGGAAGATTCTGTTAATAAGATTATAAACAATAATAAATAATAAATAAATACATAATACTTGAATGATGCGTCATATTTTGTGTCATTTAGTATTTGGTTATTCCTTTAGGTAAATGTTCGGTTATTCTGGGAATAGTTTCCCTTTTGTTTCGTTCTGCTTTGTCATTTAGGATCAAAGTGTGAAGTGCTGTGTCTGAGGGCACAGGCCACGGCCGGCCAGATGTCATCGAGGCCCCTGCTCAGCCCACGCCGCGATCACCGAAAACTGATGTCTTGCAGAGGCGCTGCGGAGGCGTGATGGGTGCGGCTTGACAGGCGTTGCGTTGGTGTTTGTTGCGAAGGCATGAGTTGTTACAAGGCTCCAGTACGACGACGTACCACACTTTACGTTGGCAGACGACCGTTTAGCATGTAATCCTTTTTTTCAATGGAGAATCGTCTCCAACAGATAACGTACCGCTAATGTTGGCCATAATTTCGCACTGCTTCTGCAATTCATCTCGGTTGAATGTGACAGTGCCTCCATAAAGGAGAAACTAAAAGTAGTTAATGAGTTTTGCTACATGGGCAGCAGAATAAGTGTACGAACAGGGAGAATATAAAATGGAGACTGTGTAAGCGAATTAGGGAAGGTGGGGTTGTTGTTTTGCGTCTGTGTTTGCTATTCTTACCCACTCACCTCGTAAATCCAATCGTCATTCGCTTCTTCCCTTGCAGTCTAGGAGCAGCGGCTTGAGTATTGCTGTAATAAATGATAACTAACAAGGGGAATAAAGGAGTGCCAATTACCGAAATTTAATTTTCAGCCTAGTATAATCCATTGTTGTATTTTTTAACCCTTGCACTACGCAGAGCTGCACTGTTACACGCTTCACAAAGTAACAAATATGTTGATACACTGATACATACAATAACACTACACCACGATACATCATACCACACTGTAATTCAGATGCGGCGTTCGTGGCAATATAAGTAATCAAAGTTTCATTTACCGGCGCGAATGAGATGCTCTCGGGCATCTAATCATCTTCTCGCGATTGTTCTCGTGGTTTTTGACTTGACGAACTGCGGATTACGTCTCGTGAGGTACACGAATGATTACACAGCATCAAACACCTTTATAGTCACAAAACTTACTTGTTCTCATACCCTGATTCCTTAACATCTTCACACCAAGCACACGGTTAAGCCTCTTCACGTGACCCCCTCACTCGTTCTGGCGCGAAAAAAAAAAAAAAAAGAAGTGACCATAGCGCTGTCATCATAATCGATATCAGCGTTACTCGATACATGCTTACAACTGCAAGTATCAAAAAACACTTTTCTGAAAAAGAGAAATTTGAAAAAAAAATTTTAATGTTAGGAAGTCCTTTCTGAAGATATTTACCTGGAGCGTAGCCTTATGTGGAAGTGAAAGATGGATTAACGCAGTTGAAACAGGAGGAGAAAAGAAGGTTTTGAAATGTGGTGCTATAGATGAATACTGAAGATTAGTTGGGTAGATCCAATAACTAATGAGGAGGTATTGAATAAAACAAGGGAAAAAAGAAATTTGTGGCACAACTGGAGCGAAAGGAGGCATCGATTGATAGGACGCATCTTGAGGCGCGAAGGAATAGTCAGTTTTGTAATGATGCTAATCCTTACACATCTTCATACATACAGTATGCATCATGGTCGATATATTGTTTTATCAGTTTTAAAATCTGTTTGCATCTACAACTTTATTCTTCTTCTCCTCTTTCCTACATGGCTCCGTGATTATCTCATCAACCTGTTCATCCTAGCCGGCCGGGGTGGCCGAGCGGTTCTAGGCGCTATAGGTTCGAATCCTGCCTCGGGCATGGATGTGTGTGATGTCCTTAGGTTAGTTAGGTTTAAGTGGTTATAAGTTCTAGGGGACTGATGACCTCAGAAGTTAAGTTCCATAGTACTCAGAGCCATCTGAACCATTTTTTTGTTCATCCTAACGCCAAAGATTTCGCATGGACGTATTTTCTCTTCTTCTCCTTCTAAAGTGATAAATTTAGAGAACAGGCCTTAGCAGCTGACTGCAGAATGATTCTACTGCGGCAAACGTAGATTTTGCTAAGTGTCTAGAAGACAAGAAAAGAGAAATTAGGGCCATTTACAAATGGAACAGGAAAGCAAATGACTAGTAGTATTGCGTAACACCCCTTGCCATTCACCATATGGGACTATGTGGAGTGTGTATGTAGATGTACTTCATCTCTGCAGTCCACATTTCAAATGATTCTAGTTTCGTTCGGTTTTTCACGGTAGGGTATTAACATGGCTAAAATGCGGTGAAAAAAAAATGAAATAATCGTGTGGCATTGATGACCGGGAAGCCCCATCCAGGGAAGTTCGGCCGCCAAGTGCAAGTCTTATTTCAGGTGGCGCCACATTGGGCTACTTGCCCGCCGGTGATGATGAGGACAGCACACGTAGTCCAGGAGCGGAGAAAATATCCAACCAGGCCGGGAATCGAACCCAGGTCCGCTGCATGGTAGGCAAACACATTACCACTCAGCTAAGCAGGTGGACTAAAATGCAATATTCTAGGTGAACAGCTTCAGAAATAATTTTACCCAACGCATAAGTACTTACATAACAAGTTTTATTGATGACGGATTCCTGCAGCAGCATCATTCTGCTTATGATGCGTCTTTTGATTAGGCAGTCTTGTGTAACTTAATTTTATCTATCATATTACTTGCATCAAATGTGGGGAAAAGTCCACCTTGAATGAAAAATCGTGAAGTTAACTTAATCATCTTTGAGTTCTTCTACTGTAGCCGGCCGCGTTGGCCGAGCGATTCTTGGCGCTTCAGTCCGGAACCGCGCTGCTGCTACGGTCGCAGGTTCGAATCCTGCCCCGGGCATGGATGTGTGTGATGTCGTTAGGTTAGTTAGGTTTAAGTAGTTCTCAGTCTAGGGGACTGATGACCTCAGATGTTAAATCCCTTAGGACTTGGAGCCATTTGAACCATTTGAATTTTTCTACTGTATCTTGTTAAATTTGACCTTTGATAGCTTGTTATTTTCCTTTCCACTACATGGCTTTGTAATTATTTCTGTTTCTATAACTATTGTCTTTTACAATAACAATACCACTTACATTTTAACCTACCAGATCGCCAGTTCCAATCAGCGGCTTCTGAATTTCTTTGCTGTATCGCAACATTAGTCTCGTTCCTCTACCATATCTTTTACGTTGCGCCGAAGTACCCTGGAAATATGTAGACGATAATCTCATTAAAAGCCTAAGTTTGAAGAACAATGCTATTCCAGTTAGATAATATCTGCAGGACAGTCCTGTAAAATTCCTGTGTGTGACATTTAAAGGACGGAATGTGAGACTTAGAAGTCCTTCAGATTAACTTAGCATACCATAACATAATGTAGCAGCTAGCAACCCGAAACTCCATACAGTACTTACAAACTTTCCCACGAGAGCTTCACTACAGTTGTAAGGTAAAACTTCCTGCAGTAAAACCCCCTCCAGTAAATCTTGAGACAACTTTCCCCATCCACCCCCTCGACGTGCCTTTCCGTCCAAAATAAACTCGTTACGTCCCGCCCCTAATATCAAAGATATAATCTGTCTTGTCAAGACTCTCCTCCAAAACCAGGAGCGAATTTTATTATGTCATCTGTGTGCTTTAATAGTTTAGTTTCTTGAGTTTCTGAGTGTAAATTTAAAATCCAATAGTCACAGTTCTCGCGTTTTCGTTTGCGTCAGAAAGTAAACCGATTCTGTGATATATTACAAGTTCCTTATCAGGGGCAAATGATTCAGTTTCACCTGAGTGCTTCGGTAGTTAGGTTCTTGAATATCTGCGTATTACTAGACACAGTTCGTGCGTTTTCGTCAGGGTCTACATTAGAGTTGCGCAATACTTGCCGATAGTCCGTTTATCTGCATAGTCTAGTTTTCCACGGTCTTTGGTATGGACAGGGACTGCGATTGTTGTGTGCGGATGCGAGTCGAGTTGGTGACCCTTCGCTCACATCTTCAGGCTGTGATGACTTCGGTTACACAGCTTGAGGCTGCAGTGGATGGGCACCACTGTTGTGGGCCGGCCGTGGGGATCCAACGGACGTCCAGCGCGTCAGAGTCCTCCGATCGGTCCTCACCGGTGGCCAACCCAGTTACTGCTCGCCCTGAGGCTGACCCCTCACTGGTGGTCGAGTGGGAGGTCGCCCCGGGACGAAGCAGGCGGCGAAAGACTTTCCAGGCGGCAGCACGTAAGGCCTCCCCGGTTTGTCTGACTAACAGGTTCCAGGTGCTGTCTGTGGCTGACACTGTCGCTGAGCCGGATGCTGTCACCTGTCCTGTTTCAGAGGAAACCACTCAGCCTGCAAGATCCTGGCAATCGCAGAGGGTGGGACTATTGGTAGTTGGGAGCTCCAACGTTAGGCGCGTTATGGGGACCCTTAGGGACTTGGCTGACAAGGATGGTAAGAAAACCAATGTGCACTCCGTTGCATACCGGGTGGAGTCATTCCAGATGTGGAAAGGGTCCTCCCGGATGCCATGAAGAGCACAGGGTGCAGCCAATTGCAGGTGGTTGCTCACGTCGGTACCAATGATGTGTGTCGCTTTGGATCAGAAGAGATTCTCTCTGGTTTCGAGCGGCTAACAGAAGTGGTAAACGCTGCCAGTCTTGCTTGCAAGATGAAAGCAGAGCTGAACATTTGCAGCATAGTCGACAGGACCGATTGCGGACCTCTGGTACAGAGCCGAGTGGAGGGTCTGAATCAGGGGCTCAGACGGTTCTGCGACCGTGTAGGCTGCAGATTCCTCTACTTGCGCCAAAGGGTGGTTGGGTTTCGGGTTCCGCTAAATAGGTCAGGTGTCCACTATACGCAGGAGACGGCTACACGAGTATCAGGGGCTCTGTGGCGTGGACTGGGCGGTTTTTTAGGTTAGAGGGTCTTGGGAAAACACAAGATGGGCTTCAGTCAGAAAGGGTGCAGGCTGAACACAGGAAGAACATAGATACAGGAACCATTGCTTTAACAGTTGTAAATTGTCGTAGCTGTGTTGGGAAAGTACCAGAGCTCCAAGCGCTAATAGAAAGCACTGATGCTCAAATCGTTATAGCCACTGAAAGCTGGCTAAAGCCGGATATAAGCTCAGCCGAAATTTTTTCGAAGAACCTAACGGTGTTCCGAAAAGATAGGCTAAACTCGGTTGGCGGTGGCATGTTTGCTGCTGTTAGAAGTAGTTTAACTTGTCGCGAAATTGAAGTAGATACTTCCTGTGAGTTAGTATGGGCAGAGGTCATTGTTGTCAACCGGAATAAAATAATAATTGGATCCTTTTAGCGACCTCCCAGTTCACATGATACAGTTGCTGAAAGGTTCAAAGAAAACTTGAGTTTCATTTCAAACACGTACCCGACTCATACGATAATAGTTGGTGGTGACTTTAATTTACCCTCGATATGTTGGCGAAAATACATGTTTAATTACGGAGATACGCATAAAATATCATCCGAAATTGTGCTAAACGCATTCTCTGAAAATTATTTCGAGCAGTTAGTTCTTGAGCCCACGCGAATAGTAAACGATTGTAAAAACAAACTTGACCTCTTAGCAACAAATAATCCTGAGTTAATAACCAGCATCAAAACCGATTAATTAATTTAATAATTGTAAACCAGATGTGGCTTAAATTCAAAGAAATAGTATCGGCAGCAATTGAGAGGTTTATACCAAATAAACTAACAAACCACGGAGCTGATCCTCGATGGTACACAATATGGGTTGGAACACTGTTGCAGAAACAACGAAACAAACATGATAAATTTAAACAGACGCAAAATCCCCAAGATTGGCGATCCTTTACAGAAGCTCGAAACTTAGCGCGGAGTTCAATTCGAGACGCCTATAACAGTTTCCACAACGAAACTTTGTCTCGAAACCTGGCAGAAAATCCAAAGTGATTCTGGTGGTATGTGAGGTATGTTAGCGGCAAGAAACAATCAATGCCTTCTCTGCGCGATAACAATGGAAATACTATCGAAGACAGTGCTGCCAAAGCAGATTTACTAAACATAGCCTTCCGAAATGCATTCACAAAAGAAGACCAAGTAAACAATCAAGAATTCGAATCGATAACAGCTGCCAACATGAGTAACGTAGAAGTAAATGTCCTCGGAGTAATGAAGCAACTCAAATCACTTAATAAAAGCAAGTCTTCTGGTCCAGACTGTATACCAATTAGGTTCCTTTCGGAGTATGCTGATGCATTAGCTCCATACTTAACAATCATATACAACCGTTCGCTCGATGAAAGATCCGTACCCAAAGACTGGAAAGTTGCATAGGTCACACCAATATTCAAGAATGGTAGTAGGAGTAATCCACTAAATTACAGGCCCATATCTTTAACGTCGACATGCAGCAGGAGTTTAGAACATATATTGTGTTCTAACATTATGAATTACCTCGAAGGAAACGGTCTGTGCCGGCCGGAGTGGCCGAGCGGTTCTAGGCACTACAGTCTGGAACCCCGCGACCGCGACCGCGACCGCACCAGGCTTACATTCTCAATAATTTCTTCCTCAAATTAAGACCGATATTTGATATTTGTAGACTTCTCTCGGCCAGGAATGCCCGTTTTGCCATTGCTAGTCAGCTTTTGATGTTCTCCTTGCTCCGTCCGTCATTGGTTATTTTACTGCCTAGGTAGCAGAATTCCTTAACTTCATCTGCTTCGTGACCATCTATCCTGATGTTAAGTTTCTCGCTGTTCTCATTTCTACTCCTTCTCTTTACCTTGTCTTTCTTCCATTTACTCTCAACCCATACTCTGTACTCATTAGACTGTTCATTCCGTTCAGCACATAATGTAATTCTTCTTCACTTTCACTCAGGATAGCAATGTCATCAGCGAATCGTATCATTGATATCCTTTCACTTTGAATTTAATTCCACTCTTGAACATTTCTTTTACTTCCATCATTGCATCTTCGACGTACAGACTAAACAGTAGGGGTGAAAGGCTACATCCTTGTCTTACACCCTTTTTAATACGAGCACTTCGTTCTTGGTCGTCCACTCCTATTATTTCCTCTTGGCTGTTGCACATATTGTATATCACCCGTCTCTCCCTATAGCTTACCCCTGCTTTTTTTCAGAATTTAGAACATCTTGCTGCGTTTAACACTGTCGAATGCTTTTCCAGATCGACAGATCCCATGAGCGTGTCTTGATTTTTCTTTGGTCTTGCTTCCATTATTAACAGCAACGTCAAATTGCCTCTCTTGTGGCTTTACCTTTCCTAAAGCCAAACTGATTGTCATCTAGTGCTTCCACAATTTTGCCATTGCTAGTCAGCTTTTGATGTCCTCCTTGCTCCATCCGTCATTGGTTATTTTACTGCCTAGGTAGCAGAATTCCTTAACTTCATCTGCTTCGTGACCATCTATCCTGATGTTAAGTTCGGGCGCTAATGACCATAGCAGTTTTGCGCCCTAAAACCAAAACAAAAAAAATCCTGATGTTAAGTTTCTCGCTGTTCTCATTTCTACTCTTTTCTTTACCTTGTCTTTCTTCCGTTTACTCTCAACCCGTACTCTGTACTCATTAGACTGTTCATTCCGTTCGGCACATAATGTAATTCTTCTTCACTTTCACTCAGGATAGCAATGTCATCAGCGACTCTTCTTCTGTATACTATTCTTGTAAGTAACTTGGATGCATCAGCTGTTAACCTGATTGTGCGATAATTCTCGCACTTGTAATCTCCTGCCGTCTTCGGAATTGTGAGGATGATGCTTTTCCGAAAGTCAGATGGTATGTCGCCAGACTCATACATCACACACACCAACGTGAATAGTCGCTTTATTGCCACTTCTCCCAATGATTTTAGAGATTCTGATGGAATGTTATCTATACCTCCTGCCTTATTTATTCTTAAGTCCTCCAAAACTCTTTTAAATTCTGATGCTAATATTGGATCCCTTATCTCTTCTAAATCGACTCCTGTTTCTTCTTCTATCACATCAGACAAATCTCCCCCCTCATAGAGGCTTTCAATTCATTTTTTCCACCTATACGCCCTCTCCTCTGCGTTTAACAGTGGAATTTCCGTTGCACTCTTAATGTTATCACTCGACGAAAGAAGTAGCTTACAAAACGCTTGTTCGTCCGATTCTTGAGTATTGCTCATCAGTATGGGACCCTTACCAGGTTGGATTAATAGAAGAGATAGACATGGTCCAGCGAAAAGCAGCGCGATTCGTCATGGGGACATTTAGTCAGCGCGAGAGCGTTACGGAGATGCTGAACAAGCTCCAGTGGCGGACACTTCAAGAAAGGCGTTACGCAATACGGAGAGGTTTATTATCGAAATTACGAGAGAGCACATTCCGGGAAGAGATGGGCAACATATTACTACCGCCCACATATATCTCGCGTAATGATCACAACGAAAAGATCCGAGAAATTAGAGCAAATACGGAGACTTACAAGCAGTCGTTCTTCCCACGCACAATTCGTGAATGGAACAGGGAAGGGGGGATCAGATAGTGGTACAATAAGTACCCTCCGCCACACACCGTAAGGTGGCTCGCGGAGTATAGATGTAGATGTAGATGTAGATGTCTTGTAACTTACAAGTATTTACTGAATACTGTTCTTTGCTTTTAAGAACAAAAATGGCTAAGTGAACAGCAGAAGATATGACCTGCTGCAGACGTCATACGTCATACGTCTACACAATAATGTGAAATTTTGTTTGCTACACTTCCAGTTCAACCAGTCGATGAATGTGGAAAATAAGTAATAGGTATGGAATGCAGTACCTAGGTTATTTAACGTACCAAATAAGCCACTGGAATTGACGCTAAGGAGAAAACCACACAGACGTGATAATAAAACGTCAAGAGCATTAAAACTGTTTACAAACACGGAAGAAACTAATTCCGCAATTGTAGCTGCATCTGAGCCACAAACACCATTATATTCAACACCGTCTTCCTTTGAAGAGTAAATGCAAAAATATGCGTTTATTGGATATGCATGCATGTCCGAAGGAACATTGCATAGTTCTTTTTAACAACACAAGCACTGCAATACCGTATTTATCGAACGATACCAAGCGGCAACATCGAATTACACTGAAGATCCAAAGAAACTTGTACACATGCCTAATGTCGTGTAGGGTCCCCGCGAGCACGCAGAAGTGCCGCACCACGACGTGGTATGCACTCTACTAATGTTTGAAGTAGTGCTGGAGGGAACTGACATCATGAATCCTGCAGGGCTGCCCATAAATCCGTAAGAGTACAAGTGAGTGGAGATCTCTTCTGAACAGCAGATTGTAAGGCATCCCAGATATGCTCAATAATGTTCATGTCTGGGGAGTTTGGTGGCTAGCGGAAGTGTTTAAACCCAGAAGAGTGTTCCTGCAGCCATTCTGTAGCAGTTCTGAACTGTAGGGTGTCGCATTGTCGTGCTGGAATTGCCCCAGTCCGTCGGACGCACAATGGACATGAATGGATGCAGGTGATCAGACAGGATGTTTACGGACGTCTCACCTGTCAGAGTCGTATATAGACGTATCAGGCGTACCATACCACTCCAACTGCACACGCCCGACACCATTACAGAACCTCCACCAGCTTGAACACTCCCCTGCTGACATGCAGTGCCCATCGATTCATGAGGTTGTCTCCATACCCGTAGATGTCCATCTGCTCGATGATACGATTTGAAACGAGACTCGTCCTACCAGGCAACGTATTTCCAGTCATCAACAGTCCAACGTCGGTGTTGACGGGTCCAGGCGAGACGTAAAGCTTTGTGTCGTGCAGTCATCAAGGTACACTAGTGGGCCTTCGGTTCCGAAAGCCCATGTTGATTATGTTTCGTTAAATGGTTCGCACGCCGACAGTTGTTGCTGGCCCAGGACCGAAATTTGCAGCAATTTGCGGAAGGGTTGCACTTCTGTCACGTTGGACGATTCTCTTCAACGGTCGCTGGTTCCGTTCTTGCAGGATCTTTTTCCGGCCGCAGCAATGTAGGAGATTTGATATTTTACCGGATTCTTGATATTCACATTTCCTTTGGATCATGAGCTACCAAAAGCTCATGAAGTCGAACGAATTTTACTGGACGAAATGAGTATCCCACCGAAAGATGTTCTCGGGATTCTTTTTCGATCGTTAGTATCACAATGTATATCAAGATGGCGCATGAAGAGATGTGCGCCGACGATGTGCGGCGCCATGCTGATGATCTCAAGTTCCACCCTCTGAGGGCCATATAGGAGCTGTAGCGGTTGCACACGCTGGTTTTGGCCTCCGAGCATTGAGAGTTTTCGAACTTTATTTTGAAGTGCCATCGGACGTTGTGGCGGCCGCCTTTAAACCTTGCGGAAATGTCATCAATCGCATGCTGAAACGTAGGAGACGTTCGAAACATACCGTGTTGTCAGTTGTGTCCTTCACATGAAAACTGACCTGGTGAAACACATGGCTTCTTACTTAGTTATTCCTGGTTGCAGGGCTGTAGGCATGTACGATGTCCATCCGCGCGCTTGTTCAGGTTGTGGCCAGGAAGGACGAGTCCGTTCAGAATGTCTCCGACGCAGACTGGCTCAATCGCCCATCAAAGAGACATCGCTCTCCCTGCGGCGCCCTCTGTGCTACCTCTATCTTATGCGTCCGTGGTGGGACTGTTTGCTGCGCTCATTTTGAATCAGTCGACACAGTCGGGGACTCCTCTCGACTATACGATGAACGATTTGCCTGTAACTCCCACACTGTTACCGGCGGCAGTACTAGCGATGGCTCTCAGTAGTCACAAGACGTTTCTGCCGACCTCCTGATTGTTGATCGTGGGACCCTACCGACCTGCGCTTTTCCTTCCGTCTGGCTGCAAGTCGGAAGAAAGCCGTCCGCCATCCGACGTGGAACAGCTTGTTAGGAAGCAACGGTCGCCGAGGAAAAGGAAGAGACAGCGCCGTAGCCATTCTGATGACTGCCTCCTTTGGATGTTTGCACAGAATGATGACCTCCTACTGATAACGCGCTGTCCTCTGACACCCTGACACCGGGCGTGACGTCTCTCGCTGCCATCGTCTCTGGTCAGCATCCACCTATGGACGCCGACCTTCCCCTGCCTGCGTCTGATGCGGTTGCCTCTCTTTCTGTGTCTGGCTCTACCTGTCGGCGCACCTGTCAAAATGGTTCAAATGGTTCTGAGCACTATGGGACTTAACATTTGAGGTCTTCAGTCGCCTAGAACTTAGGACTCCTTAACCCTAACTAACCTAAGGACATCACAACACATCCATGCCCGAGGCAGGATTCGAACATGCGACCTTAGTGATCGCGCGGTTCCAGACTTAAGCGCCTAGAACCGCTCGGCCACACCGGCCGGCCCTGTCAAAACGTTCCACTGAAATGGCCCATTGCGATGTCTATCTCCTGGGCGTACGACGTCGATGCTTAGGATGGAACCACCTCGGTGAGGTCGACTACCTCCCTCTCACAGTGATGTATCCTTCCATGGGGGCCTAATCGGGAGGTCCATGCGGTTCCTCCACGCCTGCATCGTCCGCCCTCCTGATGATGGCACCTTTCCTAACTTATTGCATAGTCACTGTCAATGTCAATGACTCTCGCGCGAGCAGTAAACTGGCATTATTCCATGAAATGATGCTTGCTGCGAACATTGTCACTGCCCTCCTGCAGGAGGTGCATGTTGCAACCTTTTGTGCTTCCCATGGCTTTATAGTTCACGTCTCCCATGCTTCCCCTACTGGTAGTGGGGTGGCAATCATCTTACACGACGATATTCTCGCTAATACAGTTGCCTATCTCGCGGATGCCTGAGGTATGGCACTCATGTTTGGTGGCATTAAGATCATCAACATCTATGTGCCATCTGGTTCGGGTCGCCGCTATGAACTTTCCACTTTCTTCCACCAGATAGTCACGACTCTTCCTGGATCTGCAGGATGCCTTGATCATGGAAGGTGACTTCAACTCCACACACGCGCTCTTAGATCAACTGCCACATCACTCTCCATACGCGTCGCTAGCGGCCTTTGTCCAGCACCTCAACCTTGTGGACTCTTGGGAGCATGTTCATGGCGATAGTCTGAGGTTTACGCATTTCACTAGTCATTATTGCAGTCGCCTGAGTCGTGTTTACATATCCCGCGGTATTGTCGGTATGGGGCAGGATGCTGAAGCCTGGTCCATTGTGTCCTTTGTCCATGTCACCTATATGTGTGCTGTCAATCTCTGCCATCAAAGAGAGCACCATGGAAACTGGGGACCATGGAAACGGAACACGATATATTTTATTCAACTGACTGCTGGCAGCTCATAGAGATTACGTGGACAGTCTGTCGTCGACTTCGCGATGCTCGTCAGTCTGCCATGTCATGGTGGGTCCTCTGTGCATAATACCGTCCTCCGCAAGACCTTAATTGGTTATTAAAGGGAAGTCGTGGGGTGGCAGTGATGAACACAGGATTTCATTCTCAGGGAATGTACGACGATTCCATTTGGACCTCAGCGTAAGGCGATGGTGAATCGTGCCAGGGCACAGTTCACGACCATCTCTCGACACCACCTTGAAAGAGCTATGGTTAGGGCGCGCACACACTACAGGTTAGATTCGATCTACGTGCCACTTCATAGCAGAATGGTGCCACTGTTAGAGGACTTTAATTAATGCCACCGTCGGAGGACTGACTAATGGTCTTACGACTGGCTATGGACGGAATTTAGATATCAAATGTGATATAAGGTCTCCACACGATGTACATTACATTACGATGTACTCTACATAACGTCACCACTCCACCAGCACTACGGCCATCTCCTGGCTCTCCTTTGGTTCGATTCCTGGGGATGCAACTATGGATCTGCCTTCTGACGGCATGGAGGATGAAGGCCATGATGCTATCAACATAGGTTGTATGAAAAAGTCGCCCTGCCCTCCCACTAGGGGTTTTTCGTACATTTCGTCCCCTACTGGCGCCGGTATGGATGGAAATTTGTCGAGACCTTATGTCGCCTGTCCTGCTGATCGATGACGGTTTCCTCGACGTTCTCCTCATTCTCATTCACATGCCTCGGTGTACATCATGAATATGCGATTATCGCCCTTTGATGTTGCTCAACAATGACACGAAGATCTTCACTTGGCTATTGGTTGCACAGTTTAACCGGACGCTCTGCCACATGGTTTCCCCTGATCAAACTTCTTTGGGCAGTGCTAATAACATCCGCACTGCTCTCTGTCGCTATTGAGACATAATCGCTCTTGCCCAAGCTCATCGTGTGCTTGGGCTTTTGGCCGCTCTTTGCTTCAGCCAGGCGTTAGATCGGGTCGATCATGAGTACCTGGAAGGGGTGCTCCGCAATATGGGATATCCTGATACTACCGTCGACGTCGTAATATGTCTCTTTCGTGGAGCCACGTCCGTGTACTGTATAATGGCCGTTTCTCTCCTCCCATCTTGATCTGGTTCAGAGCACCAAGACTGCCCGCAGTCTGCGCAGTTACATGCTTACGTGGTGGCGAACTAGTCCTCGTTCTTCGTAGCGGTGCCGAGGTCAGGGAGTCCTTGGCATGGTTCACCACCTACAGAGAAGCTTCTGGGAGCTGCCTTAACATCCGCAAATCGAGTGCTACGGCTGTAGATGCGGGGCTTCCTGAAGACAGCGATGCTCCATTGCGTGAAGCTGCTACTATCTGATGTTTAGGACTCGATTTGACGGGTGATATGCAGCGCACAATTGCTCTCAACTGTCTGCGCCTACTGCCCCAATTACGGGCTGGGCTCCTAGATGTTCGTTTATGTGCCCTCGATCTTCTGCATCGGGCATGATATGTTAATGTATATTTGACTTCGAGTATCCCTCGCATGACACACACACACCCCATTCTATCATCTACGGCCCGCCGCATGCTAGCGGCATTGGGTTCGTACGTTTAGCACAGCTTGCTGTTGAAGATACGGTACGAGACGCTAACCCTCGTGCAGGGGCATGTAGGCTTGTACACGCTCCTGACAGAGCGGTAGCCCTTCTCCTCATCTCTCAAATGGTGCTGTGGCGCAATTTTTCCAAGTACCTCACCAGCCTGTTGCTGGAGACCCTTGCATCACGCTCTTTCTCAGTCTGTCCCGAAATCAGACATCCTACCACCCTTCTTTTACTTCCACCATTTTTCCTCGAACTGAGCTATGTCTGTACTTTATTGTTGCCAACGATCTTGACGTCCACACAGGCGATATTCAGCAGCATAAGCATCGAATGTGCTTGAGGGGAAGAATCTCCACGTAGATTGGCTTACCGTATGCCGATCGGTGTGCGCTCTTGCCACTGATTTCGAATCTTCAGGGTACCTTACGTTCAATTGGAAGCATGCTTTCACAAGATTCAACTTGCAGACAGCCCACTGTGTGTCGCCTGTGATGTTCTGGACATGGACGAACATCGCCTGGTGTGCCGATCGGTGATTGGTTACTGGTGCGACCGATGCTGGCCTTTATGACCAGTACGACTCCTTATCAGATACCTCTTCACCTGCTCCTCTTTCCAGTTCGGGATACTTTCTAGAAACATAGGCAAACTCTGTGATTTGTGAACACGCGGCTCACTACTTGTTTGCTGAGGGCGAGAATAATGTCCTTGATTTTTGGCACTTCTTTAACGAACAACATTGTACAGTTGTGCGCAATCCCAGATACAGACAATTTTTTTCTAGTTTTCTTTGTAGTGTTTTCCTTACCCCACCCGGTGGTTGTGGTGTTACTGCAATGAGAAGTTGATATGGGCATTCTCCTCTCTTAGTACCGATTATTCTCTTATCATTGTAATGATCTCGGAGAACCTTTGCCTCTATAGTAACCACCTAGGCGGCGTACTGCCCGCTCCCTCCTCCTCGCTATGTCTGTTTCCCGCTACGCTTGGTCCTGTAACGAAAAACAAGCGTTGTCTAATTACTGATGTGCTTTGTACCTCTGCTCCTCGTTTCCTACGCTTTCCTTGGTCCCTGGGGGAGGGAACGGGACACGATGGCGAGGACTCGGGTTGCGACCGCTGCCAACTTTGCGTCCGCCCCTCCCTTTAGGCGCCGGGAAGGCTCCGCTGGAAAAAAAAAAAGGTAATGCAACAGTTCTCAATAAGAGGGAAACCTCGGTTCGAATCCGGATACGACACAAATTTTCACTGTGCACTCGTACATCCATAATGTAGATTCCCGTGCAGGAGAGATATTTTAATTGAAAGTCGTCTGCCTGGTGTCGGCGGATAAATATAATACTGCACAGCCTGTGTTGTTCAGAAGTATGGTGCAATGTGCCTTTGGACATGAATGTATGCAACACATTAAGTGTCTTCACGATTGCGAATATGGACAACCATCAGTTGTAGACTAGAGTGACGACAGTGAAAATTTGTGCCGAACTAGGACTCGAACGTGGATTTCCCGTTTATTGCGTGCGGTCGCCTTACCATTTGACACCCAAATTTTCATATGTGTTGTAGACGCATGGTTGACGACATATGGAAGTTTCGGTGTGGGCGTGAGTCATGCACGGATAGCCCAAATGGTACCGGCAGGGTAGCTCAGGGTGTTCGGTCAGAGGCTTAGCTGCCCTCTGTAATAAAAAACTGAGTGAACGGGTCAACGAAGAACTTGAATATGTGTCACGGCATGCCCGCTCCGAACAAATGCAACGAACAATGACGAACAAAATGAGTTCAAAAGCGGGAAATCCGGGTTCAAGTCGCGGTCCGGCGCAAATTTTCACTGTCGTCATTCCATTCTACAGCTGATGGTTGTCCATATTCGCAATTGCATATACATTTAATGTATTTCATAACGGCTGTAGTCACCACAGTGCCTGTTTCTTTGGAAATGCATGTATGCCCAAACGAACTTTGCATCGTAATACACAAGTACTGCAGTATCGTATGAATGCATGTATGTCAGCGCTCTTCTTAACAACACAGGCACAGCAATATCATAATGAAATATGTGCTTGTCGTGCTTGAAATACTGTGTTTATAGCACACCAGCTGCTTTAAAAATTGTTTTTTAATGCAACTGGTGTGCTATTTCTTCACATCGGCGTTCTTCAAAAACAGCTGTTATAACTGACGAACAAATATTTAAATGACAAGATTGGTCTTTGCAGTGGGCAGAAACGTGTAAGGGAAACGCTGACGTAATCGGTGCTCGGTGCTGCCAAGAGGAACTGCAACAAACTTCACGAAGCAATTTTGACACTACAGCTGCTAGGTCGCTGGCGTTTGCAGAAATAAAACAACAGGGAAGTTGACATGAAGTGCACAAGACGAATCCGATAACCCATCGGACACTTACTTGGAGCTATCACTGTTAGCAAAATGATGATCGCTAAGCGTGAACGTCCATCGTTTTGGGTCAAATGGCTCTAAGCACTATGGGACTTAACATCTAACGTCATCAGTCCCCTAGACTTAGAACAACTCAAACCCAACTAACCTAAGGACATCACACACATCCATGCCCGAGGCAGGATTCGAACCTGCGACCGCAGCAGCAGCGCGGCTCCGGACTGAAGTGTCTAGATCCGCTCGGCCACAGCGGCCGGCGCATCGTTTTGCTTTCAATCCTTACTCTAAGGGGGATAAGCAGGCTGCTAGCTTGTTCATGTACGAATATTTAATAATAAATCGATAATTAAATATGCAGCTCTAAAACCGGCTGCGTATTTAGACAGTGCTGTCGATATTTTTGTTTTTGGCAGTTACGTCGTTATTTTTCCCGTCGTTTATATTTATATATAGTTAACTTTTTCGATTAACGAGGGTGGACAATGATATTTTTTAAATATCAATTTATGGGATTCCCGATATTTTTAAAAACATCAACATACTACTAGCGTCGCTCCGGATGACAGACGGTAACAGCTTACGTAGCAGTGAGAGTGGCGACTGTGTTAATAGATTGAAAAAGCGACATCGCCTGCACGAGTGTGATTTACGAAATGGACGTTTCAGGAGATACCGGTGACAGCGTGCCGTTTCCAGAAAGCCGTTGCGTCAGTGAATGCGGCACAAACAGGAGGCAGCGTCTATCCGGCCTGGCACAGCGAGCGGGCGCCGCTCGCCGTGGTGCATCCGCGTGCAGTAATGGTTATGGCTACGGCGAATGTTGGGACGTGGGACAATACGCAGTTCTCTGTGCTGCACACAATGGCTGCAGCGCTGCTGGGCGTGGTGCGACCTTCACCTTCAACCCCGCGCGAGGCTCTGCGTAGAGGCTGCTGATGGATTGCCAAACTCTTGCGCAAGCGTAAATTGTTACACCAGTAGAAAATGAAAAAAAAGACCCATCTAAAATATGAGTTTTTATTCATCAGTCTTCTGACTCATTTGATGCGCCCCGCCACGACTTCTCCTCCTGTACTAACTTCTTCCTCTCATAGTAGCACATGCATCTCATGTCCACAATTACACTACGGGCCACTAAAATTGCTACACCAAGAAGAAGTGCAGATGATAAACGGGTATTGTACTGCAACTGACATGTGATTACATTTTCACGCAATTTGGGAAGTCAGTACCCAGAACAACCACCTCTGGCCGTAATAACGGCCTTGATACTCCTGGGCATTGAGTCAAACAGAGCTTGGATGGTGTGTACAGGTACAGCTGCCCATGCAGCTTCAACACGATACCACAGCTCATCAGCAGTAGTGACTGGCGTATTGTGACGAGCCAGTTGCTCGGCCACCATTGACCAGACGTTCTCAATTGGTGAGAGATCTGGAGAATGTGCTGGCCAGGGCAGCAGCCGAACATTTTCTGTATCCAGAAAGGCACGTACAGGAGCTGCAAGATGCGATCGTGCATTATCCTGCTGAAACGTAGAGTTTCGCTAGGATCGAATGAAGGGTAGAGCCACGGGTCGTAACACATCTGAAATGTTCAAAGTGCCGTGAATGCGAAAAAGAGGTGACCGAGACGTGTCATACCATCACGCCGGGTGATACGCCAGTATGGCGATGACGAATACTCGCTTCCAATGTGCGTTCACCGCGATGTCGCCAAACACGGATGCGACCATCATGATGCTGTAAACAGAACCTGGATTCATCCGAAAAAATGACGTTTTGCCATTCGTGCACCCAGGTTCGTCGTTGAGTACACCATCGCAGGCGCTCCTGTCTGTGATGCAGCGTCAAGGGTAACCACAGCCACGGTCTCCGAGCTGATAGTCCATGCTGCTGCAAACGTTGTCGAACTGCCCGTGCAGATGGTTGTTGTCTTGCAAACGTTCCTATCTGTTGACTCAGGGATCAAGACATGATCAAGACATGGGTGCACGATCCGTTATAGCCATGCGGGTAATATGCCTGTCATCTCGACTGCTAGTGATACGAAGCTTTTGGGATCCAGCATGGCGTTCCGTATTACCCTTCTGAACCCACCGATTCCATATTCTGCTAACAGTCATTGGATCGCGACCAACGCGAACAGCAGTGTCGCGATACGATGAACGGCAATCGCGATAGGTTACAATCCGACCTTCATCAAAGTCGGAAACGTCATGGTACGCATTTCTCCTCCTTACATGGGGCATCACAACAACGTTTCACCTGGCAACGCTGGTCAACTGCTTTTTGTGTATGAGAAATCGGTTGGAAACCTTCCTCATGTCAGCACGTTGTAGGTGTCGCCAGCGGCGCCAACCTTGTGTGAATGCTCTAAAAAGCCTTGAATATCACAGCATCTTCTTCCTGTCGGTTAAATTTCACGTCTGTAGCACGTCATCTTCGTGGTGTAACAATTTTAATGCCCAGTAGCGTAATTGTTAAACCACAAAACGCCAGAAACTTAAGCTGGAACGACAGGGGGAGGGCCGATAAAACTCTTTTTTTTTTAATTACGGGATTCGGACGTATATACATTGAAGAATAGTTCCCCAAAATATTATGCGCGAACTCCAAATACTAAAAATTACGAGAGCTTTTGAAAGCGAGGGTGCACGGCACGCCACGGCGTTGGGGAACCGGTTACCACAAGCCTTTATCGATGCCATCACCCGTATTTATACCGATTCGAGTAAACCTGATTTGCTGTAGCGTTGTTTGGGCGATTTTACTCAAAATGTGAACGAAAATTTCAATTGTCTTATTTGGAAACACGCTCCATAAATAACATCCAGCCGAAGCGAAACTGTCAACATTGCTTCAAATTTGGCCGTATGTCTATTCAAAGTAGACCATACTGCGTTAATACACGTGGCAAATGCCCCTCAAATCGAAATCGGCGATTAAATGCGCCGATTCTGTGAAGATAGAGACGCCAGCGGCGATGTGCTCAGCGACGAAAAGGGCTTTGAGGACGAAAATGAGGGCTTACCAGGTCCAAGTAGCATAAAGCGACCATCCAGTAGCCGGGGCGATAGCTATTATGGTTCAGGCATCCATAATATCCCTTAAAATCAAGCTTCATCTCTTTTTTGTGATAAATACTTGTCAAACTTTAAACTCGTTTTTCTCAAAACCATGTTTATCGGCATGGTTGTCATCGCCTGCGCTATAGTTTTCATCCAATTTTAATGGTTTTGGATCTCCCCTGAAGCAAACTGAATTCTCTTCAGGTCATAGTAGGTGATTTTTTATGTTGATATTTGGAATTCTTTTGGCCAAAAAAGAGGGACCCAAAAATTGCCATTTTTTCAAATATCTTTCATTCCGCCAAAAAAAAAAAAATGTTGCAAATACCTACGATGAACTAAAATTAAATCTGTAAGGATGAGGGTGATAAGTGATTTCATGTTTCAGATAACCACGACCTGAGTTACAGCGACAACCGTCGATCTAACTGAGCTGCCTCGGGAAAATCTCAATTACACAGGGAAGATATGATATTTTTCAATAAAAATGACAATAAAAACTTCAAAGTATGCTTTATTTATTGCAGCAAACCCCATTTGTCTACTACATTTCGGTACGGAGAAAAAAAATCCTGAATTTGAGCAATATTTTCATCCGTCACCGTGTCGTTTAGCCTTAAAATAATAGAACTCCCATGTATAAAACGTCGTATTTCCAAAACTATCATTCGTATAATGATATAATTTTGCAGGTACATTTACTGGTATATGCTGATACTGTCTGCAAACTATGCTGCGAATAGAGTTACTTTTACAGAAATAATAAATTAAAACGTCATTCCTGATTCTGAAGTTTTACTCCATCACCAGCGAAAAAGTAGTAAGCGACAAACTTCTTTCCTTTCGTTATTTGGTGGGCAGTGAGTGCAAGAAAAGGTTTCGAAAATGTTTGGAAATATGTGTAAAGGTTTTTGCAAGTCACTAAGTGCCCTCATTGTCGAATACTGGATGAATATAGTTTGGGTAATTAGTGCGCTGTGACTTACAGTGCCTCGGGCCATAGACACAGTTTCTAACTTATTGTATTAAACTTTTAACCTTAGATCATGGCTCTTAATGAGTGGATTATGACACTATCTTAAAATTTTAAATTTGCTATGTAACTGTGTGAAGTACTGAAAATCAAATTTTTGCTACCCCTGGGAGCTGTTAAATAGACAACCTGCAAATGAGACCGTATCCCGTCCTAGCCGTTAGTAATGTACGTATTTTCGAAATTCTGTTCTCGGTACAGTTTCTACCTTCTACAGCTCCCTCCAGTACCACAGAAGCTCAGTATGTTACAAAAGGGTTTCGTGATTTACTGTCTTCGGAGATTCTATGTGAATTTATATTCACACGTTCTTTCAAATCAGTACCCTTGACAATTGATTTCTTACTTAAGCTTGTGCTGATTTGCACGCTGCTTTCAGCACGAAATAGCTAAATAGTTGAACATACTATTTACCTTCTGCAATTAGTAAAATCTTTCATGGCTGTCTCACCGCAGTTGATATCCAAACGTAAAGTCATTCAATGTGAATATAATACTTCGTCTTTATATGTATGAGTTTTCAGCAGGAAACGCATAGTTAGAGATGATGCAGCTGACGGACTGGCAGTCCTTCATCCTATGTAAAGTGCAATTATACATGGTGTTTCCGTAAGAGCGTGCAATAATTTAACAGGGCATAGAGGGTGCTTACTGAACAACTTGAGGTAGGAAACCTGGAGTCGGAGAATCCAGCTTAAGGAGATAATAAGCACTCCGTCTTCAGGCCACAAGTGGACCATCGAGACCATCCGACCGCTATGTCATCCTCAATGGAGGATGCGGATAGGAGGGGCGTGTGGTCAGCACACCGCACTCCTGGAAGTTATGGTGGTATTCTTGAACGAAGCCGCTACTATTCGGTCGAGTAGCTCCTCAATTGGCATCACGAGGCTGAGAGCACCCCGAAAAATGGCAACAGCGCATGGCGGCCCGGATGGTCACCCATCCAAGTGCCGACCACGCCCGCCAGTGCTTAACTTCGGTGATCTGACGGGAACCGGTGAATCCACTGCGGCAAGGCCGTTGTCTTAAGGAAATAATAGGAATAAAAACACATTAATGTGAACTTTTTTTATTTACATCAGTTACATTTAAGTGTAAATACGTTCATTGCCACAATGAATGCTGGACGGTGTGGCCGAGCGCTTCTAGGCGCTACAGTCTGGAACCGCACGACCGTTACGGCCGCAGGTTCGAATCTTGCCTCGGGCATGGATGTGTGTGACGTCCTTAGGTTAGGTAGGTTTAAGTAGTTCTAAGTTCTAGGGGACTGATGACCTCAGCATTTAAGTTCCATAGTGCTCAGAGCCATTTCATTTCAACACAATGAATGTACCATTTGCACTGTGTCTTCCAAAATGTTCTGAAGGCGACAGCCATCAACCTAAATCCAAGCATGACATCTGGCGCATTCTGACAAATATCCCTGGTGTGTTTCGAATCACATTACAGGCAGCTACAATTTTGGCAACTAATTCCATCTCCGGATCCACTGGGATTCCATATACCAATGATTTTAGATATCCCCACGGAAATAATCAAGGTGATTCAGGTCAGGTGACCTCGCAGGTCATGGAATAAGGCCTCCCTTTCCAATCCAGCAACCAGGAAATACAGCACTGAGATGGTTGCGGCAGAACTCTTTGCACTAACCTCAAATACAGGTGGCCATTCAGACGGCCTACTCTACCATGACATCCTATTCATCAGGATCGTCCTCCCTGTTTTTCTTTGCAGTAAATAAAGAAAGTGCATCTAAATAAACAGCCCAGCACGTGTAAACTTGTAGCATGTTAGTTGTAAATAAGCTGGAAAACAGTAATGCTAGACAAAGCGGTAGACAAGTTTAGTTCTCCGACTCCAGGTTCCCTACCTCAAATTGTTCAGTGGAATATCCTATATGTCCTATTAAATTTTTGCACACTCTTAACGAAACACCCTATATGATATTGTATTTCTGACTGGGCCAACCGCGAACAGCACCGCACGAAGCTCAAAGCCACGTTGCTTACAAGTTTTCATGCAAAATGAGATGGTTATTACAACAATTTAAGATCATATACATTCTCTTCTTTTGCCCTCCCCACTGTACAACGATGCGCAAAGTAAGTGTTCAGTGCCTAGGTAATATCCCAGAAATTTAGCGGTCACATCGCTTACTAATTTGTTTCATGGGGCTAAAAAATTGTATATGAGAGGGAATTTTTTTTTAATTCACGGCCCATCTCGGCCTTCTTTTATAGGTAATCCGTGTTTAAAACGTTACTGAAACGTTACTGAAACGTTACTGAAACGTTACAACTGAGGGTGGTGTCCCACAATGAGTTTATGAGTGCTTTGATTTCATTGTGGGTCCATCTACCCGCTGTTACAACCCACGACAATAGACTGCGAACGCTGCCATCAAAGTGTTGTTTCCCCGGCAACGACTAGGCGGGAAGCGTTAGCTGTGACTACACATGGTGGCCTATTAGAAGCTCTGTGTCTGCCCTACGTCAGAAATCGAGTGTCCATGTGTGGAGCAACCGGAATCTGGCACCTATGATAACGCGCTGATGTGGCTGTCTACCCTCGTCAGATATGGAGTGTCCCATGTGTCGAGCAACCAGTATCTGGCACCTATGATAACGCGCTGAAGTGGCTACGCTTCCGTCTAACCCAAACGGAAGGAAAGCTGGCAGCGATAAACAAGGAGTGAGGTAAGACACTTTTCACGACTTCAGGTAACAGATGAGAGTGCCCATGTATTGTAATACCTTTCGGCCTTCACCTAATCTTTGTGCTGATATCGTGCATGATCAAGAGAAATTTGCGATACTAATGTTCGGCTTTAACCCGTGGCGAAATGGCAATGGCTGTTGCGATAGCAATTTTTTGTGCGCAGTTTGAATAGCATTACATTATAGCGCTATTGTCGTATTGGCTGGCTCTGAGCACTATGGGACTTAACATCAATGGCCATCAGTCCCCTAGAACTTAGAACTACTTAACCCTAACTAACCTAAGGACATCACACAACACCCAGCCATCACGAGGCAGAGAAAATCCCTGACCCCGCCGGGAATCGAACCCGGGAACCCGGGCGTGGGAAGCGAGAACGCTACCGCACGACCACGAGATGCGGGCTATTGTCGTATTCCGTAGGCTTCGAGAGAAATATTTTTACTGTCTGGTGGTATGTGAAACAAAACACTGTGTCTTCTGTTTCGGAGGAAATTATGATATTCAATCGATTTATCAGTATTTTTTTTTCCTTACGATAAATATGCTTTAAAAAAATGTTCTGTTTACTGTAGAGTCTGTTACAGCTATTGGTATTTTTACGGTGCTCTATTCCTGTTGCTTTCAATAAATAGTTAAAGATCTTGTGTTCCGAGTTTCGTAGCCAGCGATACTTTTGACCAGTGACTTAATGTTAATGGCTTCTGTGAGGTCATTTCTTGGCGTTTATTTTGAATTTAATTTTGTTATAGAGTTATTCGTTGTCACATTGTTATTGGTTTGGAGAGGACTTATTTTTTTATCTCTGTTGTGTGTGAGAAACACAGCACTGAATCTTCTGTCTCGATGGCAATTCAATTTGTTCGCTTTATATCAGTTTTGTTCACCATAATTAGTCTTTTACTCTTTTTAAAGTTATGCTTTGTTTCGTTTTCTCCACAGCTGTAGAGCTCATTTACGATACGAGATCCGTTTTCTTTTCGATAAATACACTATGTGATCAAAAGTATCCGGACACCCCTAAAACATAAGTTTTTCATATTGTCATTAGACATCATGAGAGAGCAGAATGGGGCGCTCCGCAGAACTCCCCGGACTTCGAAAATGGTCAGATTATCGGGTGTCATTTGTGTGATACGTCTGTACGCGTGATTTCCACACTCCCTAGGTCCACTGTTTCCGATGTGTTAATGAAGCGGAAACGTGAAGGCATACGTACATCACACAAATGTACAGGACTACCTCGTCCGTTGACTGACAGAGCCCGCGACAGTTGAAGGCGGTCGTAATGTGTAATAGGCAGACATTTATCCAGACCATCAAACAGGAATTCCAAACTGCATCAGGATCCATTGCAAGTACTATGACAGTTAGGCTTCTGGTGAGAAAACCTTTTTCATGATCGAGCGGCTGCTCATAAACCACACATCACGTCGGTGAATGGCAAACGACGCCTCGCTTGGTGTAAGCAGCATAAACATTGGACGACTGAACAGTGGACAAACGTTGTGTGGAATGACGAATCGCGGTACACAATGTGGCGATCCGATGGCGGAGTGTGGGTATGGCCAGTGCCCGGTGAACGTCATCTGCCAGCGTGTGTAGTGCCAACAGTAAAATTCGGAGGCGGTGGCGTTATGGTGCAGTTTTTTTTTCATGGAGGAAACTTGCACCCCTTGTTGTTTTCCGTTGCAGTATTACAGCACAGGCCTACATTGATGTTTTAAGCACCTTCTTGATTCCCACTGTTTAACAGCAATTAGGGGATGGAAATTGCATCTTTCAACACGATTGAGCACTTGTTCATAATGCACGGCCTGTGGCAGAGTGGCTACACGACAATAACATCCCTGTAATGGACTGGGCTGCACAGAGTCCTGACCTGAATCGTACAGAACACCTTTGGGATGTTTTGTAAGCCGACTTCGAGACCAGGCCTCACCGACCGAAATCGATACCTCTTCTCAGTGCAGTACTCCGTGAACAATGGGCTGCCATTCCCCAAGAAGCCTTCCAGCACCTGATTGAACGTATGCTAGCGAGAGTAGAAGCTGTCATGATGGCTAAGGGTGGACCAACACCATATTTAATTCCAGCATTACCGATGGAGAGCGCCACGAACTTGTAAGTAATTTTCAGCCAGGTGCCCGAATACTTTTGTTCACATAGTGTAGTTTAAGAATAATTTTTAAGTTCGTACTGTGCGTTGTGGGATTTTTTTATACATGTAGAGCATTTGTTACGGTACGTAATAGGTTTCTCTTAGATAAATGTTCTGTTTTATGAGTGACTGATATTTTTTCTCACAATTTTGGTAATCAAAATTATGTGGTTTGTTTATTTCCAAAGTATGGCCAAGGATACGAAGTTATAGGCGCCATTTTTATGTCTGGAGAAGTGGTGATACCGCAGCTACCACTTTATCCAGAAACAAGATTGAAGACAATTGCGAAAGCAGGGAATGTGTGAGGATCAGAACGACGCAAGTAAAAAGTAACTACCTGAGTAGCATAAATTAAATACTGTCGCTAAATTCCGATACAAATTTATAAAAATAGATAGCTTTCTGCGAGAATGAAAAGCGCTCTTTGAGGACTGAAGGAACATTTGATCATTTGAAATCAGATGCTACATATTAATATTCTTCTTTATCTCGTGCCTACGTTCCGCATCGATGTATGTCGGCATGGTTATTAAGAGTTTCGGCGTGTTTAGTTTCAGGGGTGGCCGGATGCCCTTCCTATGGCCAAACGTAAGCCCTCCGGGACGGAATACGGGCATCCCAGTTTGCGTGTAGTGGTGTTTAGGTGACAGTGAGCGACAGTTTCCTAAATGTTTGTGAAACGTGTAACTGAGGCGGGACTTGTGTAGCGGTGGGATGTGCGGTGTGGGAAAACGCCTGAAAACCACATCCAGGTTGGCCGGCGGGTACAGCGACCCTTGTCATTAATGCGCTGGAGGATTCGAGGATTCGATCCGTCCCGGAAGCGGCTCATTAACACGCACAGCTATCCGTGGAGTTGGTGCTGCATGTAACCTCCCCACACGAAATATAATAATGAAAATCGACCAAGAACCACACAATAATATTAATTAAATAATGGACCATGAACCATGAACCGAGCGTAAACTCCCCCAAAATTAATAATTAAATGAATTTGTTAATATTGTAACCTCAGAACAAAATTGGTTTTAATGTAACCTCTGAACAAAATTGGCTCCCATTTATAATCTGTGTGCAAAAATACATTCACATTTAATGTAACCTCAAAATTCAATTCGTAAATCCGGAAATAATAATAAAAAAACAAATTAGTAACCTGGTAAATTTTATGAGGACAGCAGCGCTGCCCTTCGGCCCTGTACTCTGAATAAAAAAGCAAAAATTCTTACCTAAAAAAAAAAACTGCAAATATATCTGCACTTATGTAGAAATTTTTTAACACAGCTTCGTGCAATGCTGGCGTATATATATATATATTTTTGATTCTTGGGAGGAATGATCATGCATTGGAAATATTCTTTAAATTGAAATGAATGCTTTTCTTTAAAAAAGTTACTTTATATTATAAAAATTATTATTTGGGCATTTTTTTTGAAAGAAATTAAATGACAATTAATATACATTATTAGATATGCGCAAGGCTGCTTCTTTACCTTCTACAATAATACTCATCTTCCAGAGTCCTGACCAGAGTCCCGAGCAGACTGCCGACACGCGCACGCACGCGCCGACTACTGTCGACTACTCAAGACTAGCACGGACTGAAGACTAAAACCGACTGACTACTAAAGCCGACTGACGCCGACTCGCGACAAGCAACAACTAACTACATACTACTCTCTGGTCAGAGACTCTGCCATGCCTCGCCCATCGCCGGTAACGCATACATCTTAAATACAATAGACTAATAATGTAAACCCTTCCTTGACTGAGCAGATCAAAAAGGAAGTGAAGATAGACAGCCCAAAAATTCTATGACGTTGTTCACCGAATCGCTCGGCTACCTGTGGTCGCGAGAGGAGTTCATCTTCGCCAGGAGACAAATAAGTGCTAGTACGTTACAATGGCTCTGAGCACTATGGGACTTAACATCTGAGGTCATCAGTCCCCTAGAACTTAGAACTACTTAAACCTAACTAACCTAAGGACAACACACACATCTATGCACGAGGCAGGATTCGAACCAGCGACCTTAGTGGTCGCGCGGTTCCAGACTGTCGTACGTTTCATCAAAGGACAAAAAGTTTGGGTGGATCCATCTAATAGGAACTCTAGGCAGCAGGATTAGTTTGGGTTCCATCATACTTTCATGTGCAAAAGCACTCTCGTCTTGTCGTTTGCCCTGGCGAGGTCCTTGTAGCAAGCAGTATTTCTGACATTTGTCTTGCGTTAATGTGGATGCATTCGGCCATCAAGATTCAGAGCAATGGTGAGACTGCAGCAAATCACGTACAGTTGCTTCCTCCGAGTGGATTCTGCGATATTATTCAAGTCAGGTAAAGTCGAATCGCGTTTTCTTTTAGATGTGGATTTCGCGTGCAGATTACTTGGTTTTTGTTCATATTTTCTATTGCTTCAGAAAACGCGGTGGTCTGAATCAATCTCTGTACTAGCCGTCTGTAAATTCAAGGCATAAATTGTGTTAGTCACTTTGCATGAACACTCGTACGTAGTTTCGAAAGGAGTTGCATCTTACAACTTGTGTTCCTGCCTCTTCTCCATCAGAGACAGATGCTGGAGAGGGTAGTGCTTCATGCTGTACGCTTCACGGCTCATAATTTCACTAAAGGGAAAAGCTGTGGGACAGGTGAGGATCAAAATATCTGAAACGAATTTCTGGCTGAAGTTACTAGAAGTAGAGTAGATCTTCAAAGTCAAAAGGCTAGCAGTTGAATAGGAGGTGGTGGATGATGGCATCATCTGAATATGAGGATGTGGGTTACGAACAAATCTGTGCTTAAATAACCGATTCATGATTTATAGCACTCGAATTATGTTTGAGACTCTTTTGGTAAAGACTGGCGGTATAATGGCGAACGTAAGGGGGGAAAGCTAGCAATGAAGGAGCATCAGTATGATGATGATGATGAGGTCCCATACTCCGAGGAGTGTAGGGATCGATGCTGGTTCAAATGGTTCAAATGGCTCTGAGCACTATGGGACTTAACATCTGAGGTCATCAGTCCCCTAGAACTTAGAGCTACTTAAACCGAACTAACCTAAGGTTAGTTCTTATTAGCCTTTCAAAGGTTGATAGATCGGCATGGCATTCCACACTATTTACGGTGATAACGCCCAAACTTTCCATGCAACTAAGAGGGAGATAATAGAAACATGGACCATTCTCTCTCCTGACAAGATATTTATTGCACAGCGAGAGGCTTGATGGGCTCGACTAAAAGATGCCTCCGTAAAGTGCTAGGGCGCTGCAGCATGGATGAGGAAGGCCTACAAACAGTACTCATGAAGCCGTAATACAAGATCTATCACACGAACTGAGAAAAAAATGGCTCAAATGGCTCTGAGCACTATGGGACTTAACATCTGAGATCGTCAGTCCCCTAGAACTTAGAACTACTTAAGCCTAACTACCCTATGGACATCACACACATCCATGCCCGAGGCAGGATTCGTAGCGGTCGCGTGGTTCCAAACTGAAGCCCCTGGAACCGTCATATCGGCCGGCGACGATGCGGGAAACCCGCACCGCCGTACTAGGCAAGCTCCTAGCGGAGGTTGTTTGCCATTGCCTTCCTCCGACCGTAATGGGGATGAATGATGGTGATGAAGACGACACAACAACAACCAGTCATCTCGAGGCAGAGAAAGTCCCTGACCCCGCCGGGAATCGAACCCGGGACCCTGTGCGCGAGAAGCGAGAACGCTACCGCAAGACCACGAGCTGAGGATAATACAGGGCTCCGTAATTATGGCAACACTGACGTCCATACTCACAAGGAATCCCTTGAGTTTCAGGTTGCAAGTTCAGTCTTTAGTTAGGCTCATTTGAAAGTGATGTGTTAACAACTATGAAAGGAAAAATGTTAACTGCTTATGACTCACCATGTGCATCAGGATGACGACGTAAGGTGAGTACCCAGGAGGTACAGAGATCAATCTTCTATGAGTTGCATGTATTACACTTCACAAAATGGATATCGTCGACATTCAAGAAATGTTCAAACTAGTCCAATAAGTTGCACTATAGACACCGAATGAAAAATGGTGCGCCACAGTGATCACAAATGTCCGCACCATCAAGATCGAAGGCGAACTTCTTGGGAATGTTGGACGTTCAGCTAAGTATCCACTTTTAAAGAATGCGTATAGAAATCATATTAGTGTAACAGGGTGATGAGAACCGATGGAGTGTGATGGCATGAAACCGAATGCGAAACCGAATGTAGTGCAGCTTATCGAAAAACTGACTATCCTTTAAGGCATAGTTGCAGATAGTAGATAATATGTTTTTTAGTCACGGAAAAAACAAACATCCAGAGGCTGAATTTGTCCAGTGGTTCCAGGTGGTATTAATGACATGCCACACACTTTTCAGGAGGGACAGATTGCTGTAACGGAGTATTATTTTTATACGCAGGCCAGACATCAAGCAAAAGCTAGTTATTTTGACCAGCTTTTGGCCAAAAGCAATGCCGATACCATAGTTGCAGTTCTCTTACATCCATTTTCCAACTCTTGCTTGCTGTTACGTAAGCATTACCTGCTGCCCTTACAAGATCACAGACACGAGAAATAATCATAGGGGGCAGAGAACCTCCAGCCTCTCGCAGCACAATAAAAACCTTCCAGCTAATTTACCATACAGATATACAGTGGGCATAATTGCATACTAATGCCGAAAGTAATTGATGTTAGTTGAACTCGATATAACTCTCTTGGTGCCACTGATTTCCAGGGTTCCTCCCACATGCATTTCCTCTTCAAATCCCGATTGGTCAGAGTTGAAAACAAATTCCTTACTGAATGTTAGAATAAGTTTGCTTATCTCATCTACAAATTTTCTGGCCGATCCCGCAGTTTGCAGTGAATCGTCAGGCTTGCCCTTTGTTTGAAATTTCTTCATCTTACGTCTTCCGATTCTGTACCAATGCTTGAAATACTGCAACCATCCACTGCTTCCCTTGAAATCACTGTAACTTATGTAAAGCGCAATTTGAAGTGCATAACGTAGCAGGTCACCATCATGCACATCATGTAAATTGCATCGTGCAGCCTTGAAACGCGCAAACACTAGTTTTTTAACAAGTACGCCTTGGCTCCCTTAAATATCGGTAGTTTTTCTTATGCACTATACAGTCATATTGCTGCGGACTTACTACGCAGCAGTACGCTCTCTTCACACCAACCCTGTCATTTGTCGCTGTAACATGAATATGCACATGGCAATATACTGGTTTGCTTCGATTTATGAAGGTGGTTCGGAAACGTTGGATTCCACTGCTTGAGCGGACAGTACGTTTCTGTGTCGTTTACCGGTAGGGGGTGATTTTTCGACGTAATCGTTCCCTGCCATCGTCTTGTACCAGCTCCTGTGTCCAGGTGATTTTTTGACATGCTTAGAGTGTTGAATGAGATTATTCCTCGATCGTATTAATGAGTGTGCCTTCTAACACTTCCTGTTAATGAATCTTGGTCAGTATTTTGTGCCTTGCATTGAATTTTATTTATTCACTTTTGTTCCATGTTGGAACAATGTGTGTCACATGGTTTCTGAATTTTAATATTATCAGTGGCATCGTGATTTACTGTCTTCGGAGATACTATGTGAATTTATACTCACACGTTCTTTCAAATCAGTTTCCTTGGCAATTGCTTTCTTACTTGAGTATGTGCTGATTTGCATGCAGCTTTCAGTACACTACAGCTAAACTGCTGAACGTACTATTTGCCTTCTGTAGTTAATAAAATCTTTCATGGATTTCTCACTACTGCTGATATCCAAACGTAAAGTCATTCAATGTGAATATAATACTTCGTCTTTATAGGTATGAGTTTTCAGAAGGAAACGCGTAGTTAGAGACGACGAAGCTGACGGACTGGCAGTCCTTCATCTTATGTAAAGTGAGATTACACAGTGTGTTTCCGTAAGAGCGCGCAATAGTTTAACAGGGCATAGAGGATGCTCCACTGAACAGTTTGAGGTAGGAAACCTGGAGTCGGAGAATCCAGCTTAAGTAGATAATAGGAATAGAAACACATTAATGTGTACTTTCCTACTTACATTAGTTACATTTAAGTGTAAATGCGCTCATTGACACAATGAATGTACCATTTGTACTGTGTCTTACAAAATGTTCTGAAGGCGACAGCCATCAACCTCAATGCAAACATGACATCTGACGCACACTGAAAAATATCCCTGGTGTGTTCCGAATCACATCACAGGCAGCTACAATTTTTGCAACTAATTCCATCTCCGGATCCACTGGGATCTCATACATCAGTGATTTTAGATATCCCCTCGGTAATAATCAAGGAGATTCAGGTCAGGTGACCTCGCAGGCCATGGAAAAGGGCCTCCCTTTCCAATCCAGCGACCAGGAAATACAGCACTGAGATGGTTGCGGCAGAACTCTTTGCATGAACCTCAAGTACAGGTGGCCATTCAGACGGCCTACTCTGCCATGCCATTCTAGTAATCAGGCTCGTCCTCCTTATTTCTTTGCAGGAAATAAAGAAAGTGCATGTAAATAAACACCACACCACGTGTAAACTTGTAGCATGTTAGTTGTAAATAAGCTGGAAAACAGTAATGCTAGACAAAACGGTAGACAAGTTTAGTTACTAAAATGTAGACTTTCAGGGCCGGAATATCATGTCCATTATAATTATCCGGGCTGTTATGGCGTGGTCGGTTGATGAATTTTGTCTCAATCTCCAACATTTCGTCTCCGACTGCGGGAGACATCTTCAAGGGGGTCCGTAGGTCGATGGAAGGTCCAACACACCCACTGGTTCGCTACTGACTGCCGCTAAATTCCGCACTGCGGTATGACGTCACGTGTTTTGAAAACGTCAGTGCAATTGGCCGCTGTCCGTCGCCGTCGATCGCCGTTGCCATCACCCAGTAGTGGATAGGTGG
This sequence comes from Schistocerca nitens, assembly GCF_023898315.1. Lineage (NCBI taxonomy): Eukaryota > Metazoa > Arthropoda > Insecta > Orthoptera > Acrididae > Schistocerca > Schistocerca nitens. The sequence goes on along the minus strand of NC_064615.1, from coordinate 977,580,312 downwards.
TACACATCTTCTTTAACACCGGCATCCATATACCGTTTAATTTCACGCCCTCCTCCTTACGGTTGAAATTATTTGGGTGTTTAGCGATTTCGATTGCCTCCCTGTAGAGCCTTTCGTTGTATCCGCTTGTGGCCGCTAGTACTTGCGTCTCCTCGAAACGAATGTTGTGGTTCCCTGGCTGGAAAGCATGCTCCGCAACAGCTGATCGTTCCGTTTCTCCTCTTCTGCAATTTCCCTTCTGCTCTTCCAAACGTTTAAAAACAGTTCTTTTAGTGGTACCCACATAAACATCACCACAGCTGCATGGAATCCTATACACTCCAGCATTTTCCAAAGGTTTTGCAGTAGTCTGTACGTCAGTATGATTTCTCCGTGGCTGCCTCAACGCTAGTTTTATTTCGGCGGACGAATATCCGTTCTTCATTAGTGCATTGTGGAGATGTTCCATCTCAGCGTCGAGCAACTCAGGTTCACAAATATTTCTAGCTCTGTCCGCTAACGTCTTGATAACACCCCGCTTCTGTTGTGGGTGGTGGTTCGAATCCCAGTGCAAATAACGGTCCGTGTGCGTGGGCTTTCGGTATACTGAGTGGCCCAAACTACCATTTTCGTTTCTAAAAACAGCACATCGAGGAAATGTAATTTGACGTCTACCTCCTCCTCCATTGTAAACTGAATTCTCGACTTTATACTGTTCAGATGTTCGTGGAACCGGCTTAGTTCCTCCCTACCATGTCTCCACAGCACAAACGTGTCATCCACGTATCGGAACCATACATTTGGGTTTTTGCTGGCAGTACCTAAGGCCTGTTCTTCGAATTTCTCCATAAAGAAGTTTGCAATTACGGGACTTAGGGGGCTTCCCATAGCCACGCCATCCATTTGCTCATAAAACTGTTCATTCCACTTGAAGTATGTGGTCGTCAAACAATACTTAAACAGTTCTGAAATATCGGCACAAAAAATTCGATCCAGCTGTTCCAATACATCATTAAGTGGAACCATGGTAAACAGCGATACGACATCGAAGCTGACCAATATGTCCCCGGCTGGACCACTATGCCATTCAATCTGCTGATGAAATGTGTCGAATTCTTTATATAAGAGTCCGAACGGCCCACATGTGGTTTCAACAGCGTAGTCAAACACTTGGCTAACGAGTAGGTAGGCGAACCAATGGCACTTAGGAGCGGAACGGCACATTTTCTTTCTGAAGTTTAGTGCCATACCTCATCAAGCTGGCTTCTCCGACTCCAGGTTCCCTACCTCAAATTGTTCAGTGGAGTATCCTATATGTCCTGTAAAATTTTTGCCCGCTCTTACGGAAACACCCTATATGATCTTGTATTTCTGAAGAATTGGCAACGCGGGGTTAGCCGAGCGGTCCAAGGCGCTGCAGTTATGGACTGTGCGGCTGGTCCCGGCGGAGGTTCGAGTCCTCCCTCGGGAATGGGTGTGTGTATTTGTCCTTAGGATAATTTAGGTTAAGTAGTGTGTAAGCTTAGGTACTGATGACCTTAGCAGTTAAGTCCCATAAGATTTCACACACATTTGAACATTTTTTGAACAATTATACAGACTTGGACCATCCGCTCACGGCACCGCACGAAGCTCTAAGCCACGTTGCTTACAAGTTTTCATGCAAAGTGAGATGTTTATTACAACAATTTAAGATCATATACATTCTGTTTTCTTTTGCCCTCCCCACTGTAACTCGATACGCAACGTAAGTGTTCAGTGCCTAGGTAATATCCCAGATATTTAGCGGTCACATCGCTTACTAATTTGTTTCATGGGGTTAAACATTGTATATGAGAGGGCATTTCTTTTAATTCAGGTCCCATCTCGGCCTACATTCATAGGTAATCCGTGCTTAAAACGTTACAGCTGAGGGTGGTGTCCAACAATGAGTTTATGAGTGCTTTGATTTCACTAAGCGTTGTTTCCCCGGCAACGACTAGGCGGAAAGCGTTTGCTGTGATTACACACGGTGACCTATTAGAAGCTCTGTGTCTGCCCTGCGTCAGAAATGGAGTGTCCCATGTGTCGAGCAAACGGTATCTGGCATCTATGATAGCGCGCTGATGTGGCTACGCTTCCGTCTAAGTCCAAACGGAAGGAAAGCTGGCAGCGATGAACAAGAAGTGAGGTAAGGCACGTTTCATGACTTCAGGTAACAGACGAGTGTGTCCATGTACTGTAATAACTTTCGGCCTTCACCTAGTCTTTCTGCTGATATCGTGCAGGATCAAGAGAAATTTGCGATACTAATGTTCGGCTGTAGCCCGTGGAGTAATGGCAGTGGCTGCTGTGATAGCAAATTTTGGTACGCATTTTGAACAGCATTACGTTATAGCGCTATTGTCGTGTTTCCATTGGCTTGGAGAGAAATATTTTTACTGTCTGCTGGTGTGTGAAGCAAAACAGTGTGCCTTCTGTTTCGGAGGAAATTATAATATTCCTTCGATTTATCTGTCTTCTTTTCTTTGCGATAAATATGCTTTTTTCTAAAAGAAAATGTTCGGTTTATTGTAGAGAGTGTTGCAGTTGTCGGTTTTTTACGGTACTCTATTCGTGTTGCTTCCGGTAAATAGTTAAAGATCTTGTGTTCCGCGTGTCGTAGTCTGCGATACTAGGCGTCAGTTGTGACCAGTGACTGGTGTGAGCTCACTTATTGGCGTTTATTTTGAATTTAATTTTGTTATAGAGTTATTCGTTGTCAGATTGGCATTGGTTTGGAGAAAAAATATTGTTTAATCTCTGTTGCGTGTGAGAAACTCAGTACTGAATCTTCTGTCTCGAAGGCAATTCAATTTCTTCGCATTATAACATTTTTGTTCACGATTAGTCTTTTAGTCTTTTTTTATAGTTATGCTCTGTTTCGTCTTCTCCACAGCTGTAGAACACATTTATGATACGAGATCCGTATTCTTTTCGATAGATACACTATGCGATCAAAAGTATCCGGACATCCCCAAAAAATACGTTTTTCACATTAGGTGCACTGTGCTGCCATCTACTGCCAGGTACTCCATATCAGCGACCTCAGTAGTCATTAGACATCGTGAGAGAGCGGAATGGGGTTATCCGCGAAACTCCCGGACTTTGAACATGGTCAGGTGATTGGGTGTCACTTGTGTCATACGTCTGTACGCGAGATTTCCAATCTCCTAAACATCCCTAGGTCCACGTGTGTGTGTGTGTGTGTGTGTGTGTGTGTGTGTGATAATGAAGCGGAAACGCGAAGGCACACGTACAGCACAAAAGCGTACAGGACTACCTCGTCCGTTGACTGACAGAGACCACCGACAGTTGAAGAGGGTCGTAATGTGTAGTAGGCAGACATCTCTCCAGACCATGAAACAGGATTTCCAAACGGCATCAGGATCCACTGCAACTACTATGACAGTTTGGCGTCAGGTGAGAAAACTTGGATTTCATGGTCGAGCGGCTGCTCATAAGCCACACTTCACGCCGGTAAATGCCAAACGACGACTCACTTGGTGTAAGGAGCGGAAACATTGAAGGATTGAACAGCGGAAAAACTTTGTGTGGAATGACGAATCGCGGTACAAAATGTGGCGATCCGATGGCACGGTGTGGATGTGACGAGTGCCCGGTGAACGTCATCTGCCAGCGTGTGTAGTGTCAACAGTAAAATTCTAAGGCGGTGGTGTTATGGTGTGGTCGTGTTTTTCATTGAGGGACTTGCACCCCTGTTTTTTTGCGCGGCACTATCACAGCAAAGGCCTACATTGATGTTTTAAGCACCTTTTTCTCCCCACTGTTGAAGAGTTGAAGAGCAATTGGGGGATGGCGACTGCATCTTTCAACACGATCGAGCAGCTGATCATAATGCACGGCCTGTGGCGGAGTGGTTAGGCGACAATAACATCCCTGTAATGGACTGGGCTGCACAGAGTCCTGACCTAAATCGTACAGAACACCTTTGGGATGTTTTGTAAGCCGACTTCGAGACCAGGCCTCACCGACCGAAATCGATACCTCTTCTCAGTGCAGTACTCCGTGAACAATGGGCTGCCATTCCCCAAGAAGCCTTCCAGCACCTGATTGAACGTATGCTAGCGAGAGTAGAAGCTGTCATGATGGCTATGGGTGGACCAACACCATATTTAATTCCAGCATTACCGATGGAGAGCGCCACGAACTTGTAAGTAATTTTCAGCCAGGTGCCCGAATACTTTTGTTCACATAGTGTAGTTTAAGAATAATTTTTAAGTTCGTACTGTGCGTTGTGGGATTTTTTTATACATGTAGAGCATTTGTTACGGTACGTAATAGGTTTCTCTTAGATAAATGTTCTGTTTTATGAGTGACTGATATTTTTTCTCACAATTTTGGTAATCAAAATTATGTGGTTTGTTTATTTCCAAAGTATGGCCAAGGATACGAAGTTATAGGCGTCATTTTTATGTCTGGAGAAGTGGTGATACCGCAGCTACCACTTTATCCAGAAACAAGATTGAAGACAATTGAGAAAGCAGGGAATGTGTGAGGATCAGAACGACGCAAGTAAAAAGTAACTACCTGAGTGGCATAAATTAAAGACTATCGCTGAATTCCGGGGCAAGTTTACAAAAATAGATAGCTTTCTCCGTGAACGAAAAGCGCTCTTTGAGGAAACTGAAGAAACAATTGATCTCGTGCGTATGTTCCGCATCAGCGTAGGGTCGGCGTGGTTATTAAGGGTTTCGGCGTGTTTAGTTTCAGGGGTGGCCGGATGCCCTTCCTACGGCCAAACGTTACCCCTCCAGGAGGGAATACGAGCATCCCAGTTTGCGTGTAGTGGTGTTCAGGTGAAAGTGAGAGACAGTTTCCTAAATGTTTGCGAAACGTGTTAACTGAGGCGGGACTTGTGTACCAGTGGGATGTGCGGTGCGGGAAAACGCCTAAAAACCACATACAGGATGACCGGCGGGTACAGCGATCCTTGTCATTAATGCGCTGGAGGATTCGAGGCTTCGATCCGTCCCGGAAGCGACTCATTAACATGCACAGCTATCCGTGCGAGTTGGTGCCACATAAAAGTCTAATAATGTCAAACCTTGACTGGGCAGATGAGATAGGAAGTGAAGATAGGCAGCAAGGGGCCCAAAAATTCCATGACGTTGTTCACCGAATCTCTCGGCTACGTGTCACGAGCTACCACTGATAGCGAGAGGAGCTCATCTTCGCTAGGAGATAAATAAGTGCTGGTACGTTTCATCAAATGACAAAAGCTTTGGGTGGATCCATCTAATAGGAACTCTAGGCAGCAGGATTAGTTTGGGTCCCATCATACTTTGATGTACAAAAGCACTCTCGTCTTGTCGTTTGCCCTGCTGAGGTCCTTGTAGCAAGCAGTATTTCAGACAGTTGTCTCGCGTTAATATGGATGCATTCGGCCATCAAGATTCAGAGTAATGGTGAGACCATAAGAAATCGCGTACAGTTGCTTCGTACAGTGGATTCTATGTTATTATTCAAGTTAGGTAAAGTCGTATCGCGTTGTCCTTTAGATGCGGATTTCACGTGAAGATTACTTGGTTTCGATTGCCTCAGAAAACGTGGTGGTCTGATCGATCTCTTACTAGCCGTCTGTAAATTCAGGGCATAAATTGTGTTCGACACTTTGCATGAACACTCGTACGTAGTTTCGCGAAGAGTTGCAGCTTACAACTTGTGTTCCTACCTCCCCTCCATCAGAGACAGATGCTGGACAGGGTATTGCTTCATGCTGCACGCTTCACGCCTCATAATTTCACTAAAGGGAAAAAAACTGTGGGGCAGGCGAAGATCAAAATATCTGGCTGAAGTGACGAGAAGTAGAGTAGATATTCGAAGTCAAAAGGGTAGCAACTGGATAGGAGCTGGTGGATGATGGCATCAAACTAAACATGAAGATGTGGGTTACGAACAAATCTGTGCTTAAATAACGGATTCATGATTTATAGCTCTCGAATTATGTCTGAGGCTCTTTTCGCAAAGACTGGCGGTATAATGGCGAACGTAAGAGGGGAAAGTCAGCAATGTAGGAGCATCAATATGGGGCTCCGTAATTATGGCAACATTGACGTCCATACTCACAAGGAATCCCTTGAGTGTGAAGTCGCAAGTTCAGTCTTTAGTAAGGCTCATTTGAAAGTGATGTGTTAACAACTACGACAGGAAACATATTAACTGCTTATGACCTATGTGCATCAGGATGGCGACGGAAGATGAGTATCCGGGAGGAGCAGAGATCAATCTTCTATGAGTTGCATGTATTACACTTCACAAAATGGACATCGTCGACATTCCAGAAATGTTCAAACTAATCCAGTAAGTTGCACCATGGACACGGAATGAAAAATGGCGCACCACAGCAATCACAAATGTTCGCACCATCAATATCGAAGGCGATCTCCTTGGGAATGCAGGACTTCATCTACGTATACACTCTTAAAGAATGCGTATAGAATCATATTAGTGTAACAGAGTGATGAGAACCGATGGAATGTGATGGCATGAAACCGAATACGAAACAGTCTGTCGTTGAGCTTATCGACAAACTGACTATCCTGTAAGGCATAGCTGCGGATAGTACATAATATGTTTTTTAGGTACGGAAAAAACAAACATCCAGAGGTTGAGTTTGTCTAGTGGTTCCACTTGGTATGAACTGCAATGTCACACGCTTTTCAGGAGGGATAGTTTGCTACAACTGAGTATTATTTTTATACGCAGACCAGATGTCAAGCCGGCCAGGGTGGCCGAGTGGTTCTAGGCGCTTCAGCCTGGAGCCGCGCGACCGCTACGTTCGCAGGTTCGAATCCTGCCTCGGGCATGGATGTGTGTGATGTGTTTAGGTTAGTTAGGTTTAAGTAGTTCTGAGTTCTAGGGGACTGATGACCACAGATGTTAAGTCCCATAGTGCTCAGAGCCATTTGAACCATTTTGAACCAGACATCAGCCGGCCGAAGTGGCCGTGCGGTTAAAGGCGCTGCAGTCTGGAACCGCAAGTCCGCTACGGTCGCAGGTTCGAATCCTGCCTCGGGCATGGATGTTTGTGATGTCCTTAGGTTAGTTCGGTTTAACTAGTTCTAAGTTCTAGGGGACTAATGACCTCAGCAGTTGATTCCCATAGTGCTCAGAGCCATTTGAACCATTTTTGAACCAGACATCAAGCAAAAGCTGGTTACAGAATGAGATTTTCACTCTGCAGCGGAGTGTGCGCTGATATGAAACTTCCTGGCAGATTAAAACTGTGTGCCGGACCGAGACTCGAACTCGGGTTCGAGTCTCGGTCCGGCACACAGTTTTAATCTGCCAGGAAGTTTCAAAAGCTGGTTATTTTGACCAGCTTTTGGCCAAAAGCAATGCTAATACGATAGTTGCAGTTCTCTTACATCCATTTTCCAACTCTTGCTTGCTGTTACGTAAGCATTACCTACTGCCCTTACAACATCACAAACACGAGAAATAATCGTAGGGAGCAGAGAACCTCCAATTTTTCGCAGCGCAATAAAAGACCTTCCAGCCAATTTACTATACAGATTTACAGTGGGCATAATTGCATACTAATGCCGAAAGTCATTGATGTTAGTTGATCTCGATATAACTCTCTTGGTGCCACTGAATTCCAGGGTTCCTCTCACATGTATTTCCTCTTCGAATTCCGATTGGTCAGAGTTGAAAACAAATTCCTTACAGAGTGTTAGAATAAGTTTGCTTATCTCATCTACAAATTTTCTGGCCGATCCCGCAGTTTGCAGTGAATCGTCAAGCTTGCGCTTTGTTTGAAATTTCTTCATCTTATGTCTTCCGATTCTGTACCAATGCTTGAAATACTGCAACCATCCACTGCTTCCCTTGAAATCACTATAATTATGTCAAGCGCAATTTGAAGTGCATAACGTAGCAGGTCACTATTATGCACATTATAAAATTGTATCGTTCAGCCTTGAAACGTGAAAACACTAGTTTTTGTAACAAGTACGCTTTGGCTCCCTTAAATATCGGTAGTTTTTCTTATGCACTATACAGTCATATTGCTGCGGACTTATTCAAAATCTGTTCATAATTTTTTTTACTATACTGCGGATGACCTTACATCTACGTCGTTATATTTAGTACGGGCTCATTAGACAACGATTGTCTTTTACTACGTTTCACTGGAGAAGGGAATTGTGGCTCCCTGTTCAAAAATGATGGTGAACTACATGATTCGACACCCGTTCTAATATCACTTTCACGTGTTAAGCTCGTATTGTCATCATTGTACTCTTCATGTCCATTGTCCACACAGTCGGGCTATACGCCATACAGTCCACCGATTCATCTTCCAGAAACGCTAATATTTCATCTGCCATTTCTTTCTCATTCTGCGAAATTCCTTGGGTTCTTTTCTGAATAAATTTTAAAAAATGGCTCTGAGCACTATGGGACTCAACATCTGAGGACATCAGCCCCTAGACTTAGAACAACTTAAATTTAACCAACCTAAGGACAGCACACACATCCATGCCCGAGGCAGGTTTCGAACCTGCGACCGTAGCAGCAGCGCGGTTCCGGACTGAAGCGCCTAGAAGCGCTCGGCCATAAAGGCAGGCAATAAATTTTAATTCGGCAACTGTTGTTGTAGATATAAGGCAATGTTTGCTGTGTTTATCGTTGTCATTGCACTGCTCTGTATCAACACCACTGGCACTGTAGCACTGTGTGAGTTACTCGTCGACTAAGCAGTTCAGCTAAGCTCCGTAGCCTCAAGCTGTGCTCACCATTGGATACCTCCAGTCCCACCCCTTGTTACCATTAGCAGCCAATATTGTAGTGAATGGTAGACAATATGTGGGGCGTCGAATGCTTAAACGTCACTGGCATTTCGCGACCTTGCACTCAAGAGGTTGCTTGTCAGTAAATGACTACAAGGTGTATGGCAGAGGGTATCTTTAATGGAATCATGTGGAAAGATGAGCAGAAAACAATGTTTGAGTTTTACGCCCCTTCAACAATGAAATCATCGGATACTGAGAGCAGAATTCCGGATTCGACTGCGAAGGAGTAGAAGATCGTTAGCGATCTATTTAAAGAAACTATGCCATTAGTGGCATGAAGTGCTTTACAAGAAAACATTTAAAACCTATATATTGACGACTTTGCGTGGATTTCGATTAAAGTCTTCTCAGGTGTGAATTTAGTGCGAGAAACTTGAAACAGATAAAAATGAGTTGCTAATACCAAAAGTAGACATCAGTGGACTTCCGGAGAATGAAAGACTGTGTGGTTGAGTTAGATAATAAACTAAACCTGAGTCAGTACACAGCAAAACAAATCGTGACGCTCAATTCAGTATGTTGTGTACTGAGAAGTATGCCGGCCGTTGTGGCCGAGCGGTTCTAGGCGCTTCAGTCCGGAACCGCACTGCTGCTGCGGTCGCAGGTTCGAATCCTGCCTCGGGCATGGATGTGTGTGATGTCCTTAGGTTAGTTAGGTTTACGTAGTTCCAAGTGTAGGGGACTGATAACCTCAGATGTTAAGTCCCATAGTGATCAGAGCCATTTGAACCATTTGAACTTAGAAGTGTCTCCCGTTATGTTGATCTAAAGACGTCCTGGCTTATTTGGCGCATGCCACTTCATGGCATCTTATGAAATAGTAATCGGAGGCAATTCGTCTAAAGTAAGTGAAGTGTTTATTCAGTAGAACCGAGCAGTAACAATAGCGCACATCTAATAGAGATCTCTTTAAATATCTTTGTGGTTTTACACGTTTTACACAATACATTTACTCCTTACGATATTTTGTTGCTGGCAACAAAAATTTGTTTCAGCTGGATTTTTATTTATTGGCCCATTATAAAACTAGAAACAATAATATTCACATAGAATTTGGTCTGTTGTCTGGGATTCAGAACGGAGTTCTACAGGGGGATTTTGATAAATGAGAATAAACTGTAGGAAACGATCTGAGAGGATCACGTCCCTGCTTTTAGTCATTGTATGAACGTCGAAATGGCAGATACTGAGATAACCGATTGCGAAACAGAAAAGTAACTACAACCGCTTAATAATGGATATCAGGACCTGATGAGATGCCTATAAGATTCTACAAAGCTTATACGGATAACTTGCTCCCCTTCTAGCAGCAGTTTATAGTAGATTGCTGGAGCGATTGGAAGAAAGCCTATTCCAGTTTACAAGAAGCGTAATAGGACAGGTGCACGTAATTATAAGCCTGTATCGTTGACCACAGTATGTTGTAGAATTGCGGAACATATTTTATGCTCAAGAATTGTGACGTTTTTGCACAAAGAAAACCTCCTTTATAAAAAATCTACATGGATTCCGCAGAGATTTTGCGAAACTCAGCTCTCTCTGTTGCTCCATGAGATCCATAGCGCTGTAGCCAACAGGCGCTCAGGTTGATGCCGTGTTCCTTGACTTGAGGAAGGCATTTCAAACTGTACCGCACTGCTGGTTACTGAAAAAATACGCGCTCATCGATTATCGGACCAGATTAGCGACTTCCATGGAGATAGGACTCAAAACTTCGACCTCAACGGAACAAAATATACAGATGTAAATGTAATTTCCGGAGTAACCCAAGGAAGTGTGACAGGACCGTTACTGTTTACAATGTATATTGATGAACTAGTAGAAAGCGTCGGACTCTCTTTAAGAACGTTTGCAGATCATACGGCTGTCTATAATAAAGCAGCAACTCCAGAAGATAGTATCGATATTCAGAATGACCTGAAGAGGATTGATGAATGGTTCTGGCTACGTGGTAGTCGTAGGTTGTGTTCCAGAAATGAACAGCGTAGGGACAAAAGTAATGACACTTTCTGCAGGACCTGAGCATCATTTTGCAGGACAATGCTCAAGCACGTACAGTGCAAGCTGTTGTTTGACTGATGGGATTGCTAAGTACTATACCACCTACTGCACTCCCCTAATTTAAGCCCTCGCGAGTTCAACTCTATTTCTAAACTGAAGGAAACACTTCACGGCATTCGCTTCAGAACTGCTACAAATTCGTTAGGCAATAAACTGTGCCGCTCGAACTGTCAACACAACTGGCACTGATAAGAGTGTTCTATGATTTCCACATCGATGGCAACGGGTTATACACAATGCTGGTGACTAGTTTGAAGGTCAGTAAAACTTTGAAACACGTATCTATTTTGTACTAGCTGTAAATAAATAGTTGCCACTATTAAAGTTCCAACCCTCGTATAAATTGAAGGTGGCGAGCGGAAGAAAGGAAAGGACAGGCGAGGGATCAATGCTGTCAATTGCATTGGGGCAGTATGCGGAATCGGCGACGACGAGTGAAAAATGTGTATCGGACCGGGATTCGAACCCGGGATCTCATGCTTACTAGGCAGGTGCGGTAACCACTGCTCCATCCGGGACAGAGCGTTAACGCACCTGCACGGACTATCTAGGCACACCTCACCGCCGATCCACACCCACATCGAATCCAACCTATCCGCAGCGCCAGTCCTTTTCCTCCATATTTTCTCTTCTGAGATTCCCACAGAAGGTCGGACGTATTTGTGCATTCATATAATGGTTATGTGGCAGTTCCTGTAAGGCGGTCTACCACTGCACAGCCGCCTGTGGATAAAGGCCGCTGCTCTAGTGGGGGCCACGTAATGTATGACAGGTCGACCATCCAGTGCACGAAGTTTTAAGATGTGTTGCGAAACTAACAACTGGCGTTTGGCCGCTGTGTTGAATTTTGTTTCCTGTTCTTAACAATATTTGTGGTTAAACAGTCTCTTAGCGACGTTGTAGTCACAGCTGTTTAAGATTTTCTTTCTGGTTATTGTTCTTGCCTGAGTTGTTTGTTTATGCACGTTTGTCTCGTAGAATAAGGTAGAAAAACCAGCTGTATTAGATAATATTGATCATGTTAATCAAGGAACTTTCTTATTACTTCAGGTGTTTATTTTACCTTTGTTTTTTTCAAAAGATTTTTTCTCTTTTAGTAAGCAGCTCTTTACTTAACACACACACACACACACACACACATACACACTCACAAACACACACACAGATATATATATATATATATATATATATATATATATATATATATATATATATATATATATATATATATATATATATACATTGTAACCTCCCAACAGTTAAATTCTTTCCGTAACCTCGGAATAAAAATGTGTCTAACCTCTCAATAAAAATATGACTCATATATAACCTTTCAATAAATAACTGACTGTGAATCTAAACTGAAAAATCTAGACGTCAGAAATGCTGCGTCATGGCCCTGAAAGGTCATTCTGAATGAACTGAAAATTCTTACCTTAAACGGGCCGACTTGGAGCAGGAGAGGCATCACAGGACATTTTAATTTCCACTGTCTATACTTTTACAAATGAATTCATCAAACTTTGTCAGCATCACTAGGAAGGATTCAGGATTCACACCCATTGCAGTGGAAGTTGCAAAACACAACAAAATAAATTTTTTTACGTGCGAAATTTCATCATTTTTTCACTTACTAATGGCTGCATTTGTTGCTATAGGTACAGTTTTCTTCATAAGTTAGAGAGATTCTTCGATGAATTTTACACAGCAGACATACCATACTCACAAGTGTAAGAAACTCTAGAATTTATTTAATTTATGAAAAAACGAATGAACTGTTATATTTTAAACTTCATGTTTAGAAAAAACACAAATTTTATAGTTGATTACCTCAATTTTTACCACAGTTTTTAATAGATTTGGAAAATTCTACGGTTTCGTACACCTTTAAGTATGGTTTGTATGCTGTGCAAAATTCATCGAAGAATCTCTCTTACTTATGAAGAAAAGTGTACCTACAGCAACAAATGCTGCCATTAGTAAGTGAAAAAAATGAAGAAATTTCACATGTAATAAAAACATATTTCGTATGTTTTCGAACTTTCACTGATAAGAGTGTGAATTCTGAATCCTTCCTGGTCATGCTGACAAAGTTTTATGAATTTATTGGTAAAAGTATAGACCTTGGAAATTAAAATGTTCAGTGGTGCCTCCTCTGCTCCAAGTCGACCCGTTTGTCGTCCTACCCCGCTTAAGGTAATAATTTTCAGTTTATTCAGAATGACTTTCCAGGGCCGGGTAACGCGTATGTATTTGCTCCTACAAGAAATTTTTCTGGCAAAGCCCAGTGCAATGCTGGTTACTAAATTTTGTTATGTATGAAAATCAACTGCTTTTATTTACGATGATTGGCATGACTATGCATAGGATAAATTAGTAAAACCTTTAAATTTTGATGAATGACTGTCAAAAGTTATCTTTATAAGAAAGATTATTATTGAAAAGTTATCGAAAAATATTTACATGTGACTTTGATATAACAATAGTACAAAATGAGCTGTTGCAAATTACGCATGCGCGCCGCAATAAATAATAATTTTACCTTATACTACATCGCTCAGGCACCGCCATCGCTCTCCACGACCGGCCCCGGTAATTCCATACAGGACACAAGTACTCTCTGTGAGCTATACAACTAGACAACTGCTCTCTAAAAGCGACCTGAACCAACCGCCCGATTGCGAGCTACTATATATCCGAAAAACTGCAGGGACGGATTACTGACTGGAAATGGAGGAAAGAAGGGCCTATGAACATGTGCCTGAAAATGCTTCGTTGCCATGTCACAGTAGATGGCGCTGATGAATGAAAGATCCTCAGCTCACGTGCCGTGTGTTCCTTGCGTGTTGCAGGCTATGTGATTGACGCAGCATACTGTAGGCAGCCTAATAGTTCGGTTTTCGTGTCGAAAACAAGTCGAGATGACGTTTGTGTACAGCCAGGCAGATGGAAACGGTCGACAGGCAGCGTGGTTGTACCAAAACAAGTATCCTCACAGACACCAACAACATCACACAATATTTCAAACCCTTTTTGGGCATTTGTGTGACCATGGGTCCGTTCACGCAGACGAACGTGCAGGGAGACGGCAGACTGTGCGTACATCAGATATGGAGGACCGGGTTCGCAGCCCTGTACTGTGTTAAGGGGGCACAGCTACGGTCGCAGGTTCGAATCCTGCCTCGGGCATGGATGTGTGTGATGTCCTTCGGTTAGTTAGGTTTACGTAGTTCTAAGTTCTAGGGGACTGATGACCTCAGAAGTTAAGTCCCATAGTGCTCAGAGCCATTTGAACCATTTCTAAATACTGTGAGCTACAAATAGAAAAAGCGGCAAACTTCTTTTCTCAAACTTCTCTCTTTCAACTCTGTCGTCACTTGGCATCATGACTGGTCACACCTTGACCAATTACAAGAACGAGCGCTTCAGAACCAGTCTGCAACCCCAAATATAGTTTCAAAGGAAGAAAAATAGCCGGCCGCGGTGGTCTCGCGGTTCTAGGCGCGCAGTCCGGAACCGTGCGACTGCTACGGTCGCAGGTTCGAATCCTGCCTCGGGCATGGATGTGTGTGATGTCCTTAGGTTAGTTAGGTTTAAGTAGTTCTAAGTTCTAGGGGACTAATGACCACAGCAGTTGAGTCCCATAGTGCTCAGAGCCATTTTTTGAAAAATAAATAAAATAAATGCTGAAGATTAGATGGGTAGATCATATAACTAATGAGGAAGTATTGAATAAGATTGGCGAGAAGAGAAGTTTGTGGCACAACTTGACCAGAAGACGGGATCGGTTGGTAGGACATGTTCTGAGGCATCAAGGGATCACCAGTTTAGTATTGGAGGGCAGCGTGGAGGGTAAAAATCGTAGAGGGAGACCAAGAGATGAATACACTAAGCAGATTCAGAGGGATGTAGGTTGCAGTAGGTACTGGGAGATGAAGAAGCTTGCACAGGATAGAGTAGCATGGAGAGCTGCATCAAACCAGTCTCAGGACTGAAGACCACAACAACAACAACAAATAAAATAAAATGAGACAATAAAATGCAGCTGTGGAATGTCTCGCCCGCCCTCCCTCCAACTGTCGGCCCTTTCCCTTCAGAAGAAATAAATAAATCTGCACAAGCTTAGGCGCACTTTGTGGAGTCCTTCTGGGACAACCTACAGGTGCAGCTACACGTCAGATTACGTTCGTTTCTGTAACGGCGGTGAAAATTACGCAAAATGGCCGTTTCTCAGGATGACTGCAATGCGCAGGGCAGGCGCCTGTGTGAGCGGTTATGAGGCCGTTGTAAATGCGTCGCACACGGTATCTCCTGCTTTCGCCTGTCGCTTGCTTCCCGGAAACAAAGCGGGACCCTATGCGTGCGTGGAACGCGGCAGCGACGGCGGCGGGGAGCGTAAAACCTGTCCCTTCCGGTTTCACTGTCCCCCGTCTGCTCTCGCTAGAGTTTCATGCACTGTGTGACTCAGTTGTCTGGGTGCAACGTTCGGTCGCCGTCACTCATATGACGCAATGTGTTACGCGGCACTATGAGTCAACTCAGACAGTGGAGACGTCGCAGCATCTCTTCTCCAATTTTCATCCTTCATTTTTTTTCTTCTTAGACTTTTTGACGTTCTTTTACGGCTTTTTCGATTGGCTAGAGCACAAACAAACCGGGCCACCAGGCAATCTGCGAGGGGCGTTCAAAAGTAATGCAATACATTTTTTTAAAGCAGGTTGGTTTTGTTCAGGTTTCCATTACACCACATTATTCCTCAATCTTCTGGCTACAAACTCTATTTTGCAGCATAATCTCCGTTCAATGCAACAGCCTTACGCCACTCTAATGGGAGGGCCTGTATGCCCGCATGGTACCACTCTACTGGTCGACGTCGGAGCCAACGTCTTGCTGCGCCAATAACCTCCCCATCGTCCACGCAGTGCTTCCAACGGAGTACATCCTTCACTGGACCAAAGACATGGAAGTCGGAAGGTGCGAGATCCGGCCTGAAGGTTGAGGAATAACAGTACAATGGAGTTTGTGAGCTCCTCTCGGATGCGCAGACGCGTGTGAGGCCTTGCGTTGTTACGGAGAAGAAGACGTTCGCTTGCATCACCTCGAATGAGAGTGTCCGCACGTTCCAACACTGCAGGAGATCACAGCTGTGTTCGCCCGGCCGGCTCGTCTGAGAGTGGACACGATTTCACGATCTTGTTGTCTGCGATGATGGCAGACGCCTCACCCAACGACTCATCATGCTTTTGTTCATTGCCAGGTCTCCGTAGATATTGTGCAAGCCCCTAAGAATATCTGCAATGCTCTGGTTTTCCGCCAAATGAAACTCAATGACAGCTCTCTGCTTGAGACCTACTGCCGTTACAGACGCCATTTTGAAGGCTACGTAGAGTGCCGTCACCTATGGGAACATCATGAAACTGTAGGGGCTGCAGCGGGAATGTTTCACGATGTTCCACAACAAATTCCACGTTTTTCAACCGAAAGTGGCAGAGAAAAAAAAGTGTTGCATTACGTGTTTAACGCCCTCGTAAATGACAGGAAAGACATGGGCTGCATCTAGACACTGGTTCTCGATAAGTGTCACATTCTTGAGAGCTACACAAATCCCGACAATGATCCACTGTCAATCAGAAGGAGCGCCATTGAAATACAAGTGCGCTTACCTTCTTGTGCTTCCGCCAGACACAGGGATTTCGGACCGTCGGCCGGAATCTGTATGGCACACCGCGTGGAAAGAGCACCACCGTTGCACGCATTCACTATCTGAACAAAAATGTCCGGACACTCCTTTGTAAGGCGGAATTGGCCACTAGATGACACGAGAGGTGGAGCCGCCAGTGAAAAAGCATGCAGGGCATATTGTGTTGTCAGTAGATAAGCAGTACCAGCAGAATGGGCCGATCAGGAGAACTCAGTCAATTCGAAAGTGGACTGATCGTTGTAGGGCACATGAGTAACAAAACCATCATGGGCATTTCAACCCTTCTAAGCCTGCCTGATTCGATTGTTGGTGATGTGAATGTGAAGTGGATAGGTCCCGGCGGAGGTTCGAGTCCTCCCTCGGGCATGGGTGTGTGTGTTTGTCCTTAGGATAATTTAGGTTAAGTAGTGTGTAAGCTTAGCGACTGATGACCTCCATAAGATTTCACACACATTTGAACATTTTTTTTTGAAGTGGATACGCAAAACACAAACAGCAGGAATCACTTGTGAGTTCCACAGTGCTACTAGCAGTTCAGCTAGAGCACTGTACTTAGGGCACTTAAAAGAATGGGGTGCAATGGTAGAGCGTCCGTCACCGGTAGCTGAATGGTCAGCGCGACAGAATGCCAATCCTAAGGGCCCGGGTTCGATTCCCGGCTGGGTCGGAGATTTTCTCCGCTCAGGGACTGGATGTTGTCCTAATCATCATCATTTCATCCCCATCGACGCGCAAGTCACCGAAGTGGCGTCAAATCGCAAGAACTGCACCTGGCGAACGGTCTATCCGATGGGAGGCCCTAGTCACACGACATTTACAATGGTCGAGCAGCCCTTCCCTTCCCCCCTTTCCCACCCACTCCCCGCACAAACCACACGTCCATATAGTCAGTCCTAAGCGACTCTGGTGGTGGCGTAAAGGGCGGCTCCTCTAGACAGTGGATGATTGGAAACGATTGATTCGAAGTGATGAATCACGCTACACCCCACGGCAACTCGTTGGAATGCTTTGGGCACTTGCTGCGCTTAGGAAAACGCTAAATGCGGAAGGAAGTGAACACATATTGCAGTGTTTTGTACTGAGTACAATAGAGGAACAGCTCGCAGATTATGATTTTATCGGTATGGCATCTAAGTAGGCTGTTTAGGTTTTTATGTTTGTAACGCCGCGTAGCGCTCTGTATGAAAATCGCTGACTGTGATGTGTGCAGTCTGTGGATTGGAATATTCGCTAGTGTAGTGTTGCGCAGTTGGAGGTGAGCCGCCAGCAGCGGTGGATGTGGGGAGAGAGACTACAGTTTTGAGAGCGGACGATCTGGTCGGGTGTCCGTCAGAAAAAGGAAATTTGTGAGACTGGATGTCATGAACACACACACACACACACACACACACACACACACACACACACACACACACACATATATATATATATATATATATATATATATATATATATATATATATAATGACTTTTCTTTTGAACATTATTAAGGGAAATACACCGTTTGTTCTCTATCAAAATCTTTCATTTGCTGACTATGCCTATCAGTAGTTAGTGCCTTCAGTAGTTAGAATCTTTTATTTAGCTGACAGTATTGGCGCTCGCTGCATTGCAGTAGTTCGAGTAACGAAGATTTTTGTGAGGTAAGTGATTCATGAAAGGTATTTGTTATTGTTAGTCAGGGCCATTCTTTTGTGGGGTTATTGAAAGTCAGATTGCGTTGCTCTAAAAATATTGTGTGTCAGTTTAGTGGTGATCAGAATAAGTAAAGAGAGAACTGTCTGAGTACGTTCGGTTTTACTCAGCTGTCTCTGTATCAAATAACGTACGAGGCTTACTAGCACAGTAATTTATAATTTTTCTAAGGGGACGTTTCAGGCAGATCATCCTGTCATAGAGCAACATTTGCGAGGCAGCTGTTTGTGGACAATAACGTCGATGAAATTGGCTGGCCTGCCCAGAGTCTAGACCTGAACACAATGGAATACCCTTGGGATGAGTTAGAACGTCGACTTCGCTCTAGCCTCCTGCGTTAACATCACTTGCTGCTTCGGTTTTATCTTGTAACCTTCCCGTATAAAAATAAAAAAATGATGATTTTTTAAATTGACTTTTTAACTCACAAAAACTGATAAATTTTGACGTAAGCAGCGGTACGCCATGGCCCTGTGAAATCAATCTGAATAAACTGAAAAATTCTTACCTCGTGATGGTGTCGCCGGATAACGCTGTCTGTATATCCGCTCGTGAGTGGCACAGCTTAGTGCAATGCTGGCCTATCTACTAATACTGGACAACATTTGTCTGAGATCTGAATCGTTATAAAAACTGTCTTTGCTTATTGACACAGCTGTCGCCTGATTACTAAAAAAACACATAACTATGATCAGCGAAAATTTCTGAAATATTTGGGTTCAAATGGCTCTGAGCACTATGGGACTCAACTGCTGAGGTCATTAGTCCCCTAGAACGTAGAACTAGTTAAACCTAACTAACCTAAGGACATCACAAACATCCATGCCCGAGGCAGGATTCGAACCTGCGACCGTAGCGGTCTTGCGGTTCCAGACTGCAGCGCCTTTAACCGCACGGCCACTTCGGCCGGCTCTGAAATATTTAAATTTAAATAAATGACTTTATCGGGACCGGTAATGACTTAAGGCAAAATTATTCCTTCTTTTTTGTTGACTGGTAAAAATTATATTCTGAAAATCTTTTACATGAATAATAAAGATCTGCAGTCCATTATATGAAAAACTGAATATTACAAATATGGGTCAACTGGCGCTGACGAATCACAAAAATGGTTCAAATGGCTCTGAGCACTATGGGACTTAACTTCTGAGGTCATCAGTCCCCTAGAACTTAGAACTACCTAAACCTAACTAACCTAAGGACATCACACATATCCATGCCCGGGGCAGGATTCGAACCTGCGACCGTAGATGTCGCGCGGTTCCAGACTGTAACGCCTAGAACCGCTCGGCCACCCCGGCCGGCGAATCACCATAGATTGAAACAAATTCATATTAACTTCTCAGACAAGTGACTTAACTACGTGCATGCTCATAAAAATAATAAAATTTACCTTACAATACATGGCTCTGGACTGCGCTGTACCAGCGACAGACTACAACTGCCCTGTAGCACCGAGCGACTGCAACAACTACCGAGACTACTCTGACCTCCGACTTTATTGCAGCAAAGATATTTTCTGTCGCCGGCAGCGCGTGAGCAATACATCGAAATGACATTTGCTCCAGCAGGGTGGTGAACCCCTTACAATCTGCTGAGGAAGAATTTCAACTATTCTACCAGAGACGTTCAGACACCTCACTGAAAGTGCCCAGAAGAGTTCGTCATAAAGGTGAAGGCTGAAGACACTCCATATTAATGTCCGCTAATAAGTGTCCGGATATTTTTGATCAGGTACTATATTTATTGGAAAATACCTTCACGACAGTGAGAATGCCAGTAAATATGCAATCACACGAACGACGATACAGAACGCAGAATAATGCAGCAGCCTGTAAAAGGATGCAAAGCTGCCGTGTTGAGTTGCCGTCGATGGGAGAATGGCTCAGGTAAGCGTGCTGTGCCGCTCTTCCGTCGCATTCACTGAATTCACCAAACATGAGGCGCATATGGGCCAACTTGCGATCAGTAAACCTATCCATACTGCTTGTATCACCGTTAAGGAACAACTAATTCCGCCGGAAAGAAGAATGAGACACAACTGAACAGCACTGAATGTAAGCTTAAAGTCGAAGAATAAAGTGGGCATTACTGTTTTCAACAGAAAGTACCGTGCCCGAATGAAACAAGAGATATAGTGCATACCGTCGACATTTGAAGTACTACACAGATATTTTCAATGCAATACAGATACAAAGATAAATGAGGATAAGGAATCAAGCGAAGGGCAGTTTGTGTAAAGTGTCGTTACTGTGTAACGATCCACCCTAGACTTCGGGTCTCTCAAAATCCCTCACATTTAGTGGTACAAAGACCCAGTGGATAGGCTATCAAAAACTGTACACAGATCAAGAAAGAAAACAGGAGGAACCTGCACTGAACTTTGAAAAAGACAGCAAAATAGAAACAGTGGACGCTGCAAGCTAAGACGGGCAACTTGGAGCGAACTGTAAGCTCCACGGTGTCGGGGTTGTGTGGTCACGGTGATGGATTGCTAAGCGTGAGATCCGTGTTCAGATCTCCCTAGTGCCCCATATATGAATACATCATAAATTGATGAACTGTTCCTCCGGTGCCGCGTGGAGTGGCCGCGCGGTTGGAGGCACCATGTCACGGATTGCGCGGCCACTCCCGCCGGAGGTTCGATTCCTCCGTCGGGAATGGCTGAGTGTGTTCTTCTTAGCATAAGTTAGTTTAAATAAAATGAAACTTCCTGGCAGATTAAAACTGTGTGCCGGACCGAGACTCGTACTCAGGACCTTTGCCTTTCGCGGGCAAGTGCTCTACCGACTGAGCTACCAAAGCACGACTCACGCCCCGCCCTCACAGCTCTAATTCCGCCAGTACCTCGACTCCTACCTTCCAATTAGAGCTGTGAGGGCGAGGCGTGAGTCGTGCTTTGGTAGCTCAGTCGGTAGAGCACTTGTCCGCGATAGGCAAAGGTCCCGAGTACGAGTCTTGGTCTGGCACACAGTCTTGATCTGCCAGGAAGTTTCACATCAGCGCACACTCTGCTGTAGAGTGAAAATCTCATTCTAGTTTAAATTAGTTTAAGTAGTGTGTAAGTCAAGGGACCGATGACCTCAACAGATCGGTCCCTTAAAAACTCACACACATTTGAACAATTTGTTCCTCCGGTCATTGACGTGTCTATTCTCTTTCTGTAGTTGTGGCAATTGTCATACTACATATTGCTTATAGATATAAGCCAGGTGTTAAGAACATATTAGTATATGCGATAAATAGTGAGAGCCGACGAGATGCCGTATACACCTCTCACAGAAACGAAAACAACAAATAGACATGTGTGAACTATGTCACAATAAAGGAATTGGAGAGTTAAAAACTTCCAAAACGGAATGCAAGAGTGATAGCATGTAGTGCTTGTGTCAAACAAATAGGAGTTCGAGTCTCGGTCCAGCACACAGTTTTAATCTGTCAGTAAGTTTCATATCAGCGCACACTCCGCTGCAGAGTGAAAATGTCATTCTCAAAATAGTAGGTATGCAGGTCTGCAAAAATGGTTCACATGGCTCTAAGCACTATTGGACTTAACATCTGACGTCATCAGTCCCTTGACTTAGAAACTACTTAAACGTAACTAACCTAAGGACATCACACACATCCATGCCCGAGGCAGGGCGACCGTAGCAGGAGCGCGGTTCCGCGCTGAAGCACCTAGAACCGCTCGGCCACAAGGCCGGCCAGGTCTGTATGTCCCTTCCTTACTTCTCGCTGTTGGGAAGTTACACCACGTCACAGACTTCTATCTGAAACAGCTAACAGACATGACAGTGAGCGGACGGACAGTTCATAATTCTGTTAAAAAAGGGACATAAGGGAGGAAGAAGATGTGATATGCAAATGATTAGCTTTTCTGAGGATTCACACAAGGTTGGCGCCGGTGGCGACTCCTACAACGTGCTGACATGAGGAAAGTTTCCAACCGTTTTCTCATACACAAACAGCAGTTGACCGGCGTTGCCTGGTGAAACATTGTTGTGATGCCTCGTGTAAGGGGCAGAAATGCGTACCATCACGTTTCCGACTTTGATAAAGGTCGGATTGTAGCCTATCGCGATTGCGGTTTATCCTATAACGACATTGCTGCTCGCGTTGGTCGAGATCCAATGACTGTTAGCAGAATATGGAATCGGTGGGTAATACGGAAAGCCGTGCTGGATCCCAACGACCTCGTATCACTAGCAGTCCAGATGACAGGCATCTTATCCGCATGGCTGTAACGGAGCGTGCAGCCGCGTCTCGATCCCTGAGTCAATAGATGGGGACGTTTGCAAGACAACAACCGTCTGCACGAACAGTTCGACGACGTTTGCAGCAGCATGGACTATCAGCTCGGAGACCATAGCTGCGGTTACCCTTGACACTGCATCACAGACAGGAGCGCCTTCGATGCTGTACTCAACGACGAACCTGGATGCACGAATAGCAAAACGTCATTTTTACGGATGAATCCAGGTTCTGTTTACATCATCATGATGGTCGCATCCGTGTTTGGCGACATCGCGGTGAACGCACATTGGAGGCGTGTATTCGTCATCGCAATACTGGCGTATCACCCGGCGTGATGATGGTATGGGGTGCCATTGGTTACACGTCTCGGTCACCTCTTGTTCGCATTGACGGCACTTTGAACAGTGAACGTTACATTTCAGATGTGTTACGACCCGTGGCTCTACCCTTCATTCGATCCCTGCGAAACCCTACATTTCAGGAGGATAATGCACTACCGCATGTTGCAGTAGCTGTACGGGCCTTTCTGGATACAGAAAATATTCGACTGCTGGCCTGGCCAGCACATTCTCCAGATCTCTCACCAATTGAGAACGTCTGGTCAATGGTGGCCGAGCAACTGGCTCGTCACAATGCGTCGGTCACTACTCTTCATGAACTGTGGTATCTTGTTGAAGCTACATGCGCAGCTGTACCTGTACACGCCATCGAAGCTCTGTTTGACTCAATGTCCCGGTGTATCATGGCCGTCATTACGGCCAGAGGTTGTTGTTGTGGGTACTGATTTCTCACGATCTATGCACACAAATTGCGTAAAAATGTAATCACATGTCAGTTCTAATACAATACATTTGTCCAATGAATACCCGTTTATAATATGCGTTTCTTCTTGGTGTAGCAGTTTTAATGGCCAGTAGTGTATCTTTGAGTTGCCTCTGAAATATTGTCGCGGTTCGCCCGGTATTTTACTGGGAGTGATTGTAAGTAGCACCCGGAGAGATAAGTTAACATGTCGGGCAACAGTGCCTCAGTGCCAGCCCTCAGGTCTGAGTACAAGGCGCCTGGGAGCGCTGTTGTAACTCCCTTGTGGGAATGGTCTGCTGCGCCGCCGCGGGTCGCTAATGAAAGTGTTGCAGGCTTTTCTGCTGCTGCTGCCTTGCTCTTGTGACTCCTGGGAAACTGTGCCTTGCGTCATGTTTCCGCAATGAAGGAAGGAGAAACTTGCGCAGGTCATGACGTCTTTCCGATGTTGTTTAAATACAAAACGGAAGCAGTATACAGGGTGGTCCATTGATCGTAACCGGACCAAATATCTCATGAAATAAGCGTCAAACGAAACAGCTACAAAGAACGAAACTTGTCTAGCTTGAAGGGGAAACAAGATGGCGCTATGGTTGACACGCTAGATGGCGCTGCCATAGCTCAAACGGATTTCAACTGCGTTTTTTTAAATTTTTTAAATAGGAACCACCATTTTTATTACATATTCGTGTAGTACGTAAAGAAATATGAATGTTTTAGTTGGACCACTCTTTTCGCTTTGTGGTAGATGGCGCTGTAATAGTCACAAACATATGGCTCACAATTTTAGACGAACAATTGGTAACATGTAGATCTTTTAAATTAAAATACAGAACGTAGGTACGTTTGAACATTTTATTTCGGTTGTTCCAATGTGATACTTGTACCCATGTGAACTTATGATTTCTGAGAACGCATGCTGTTACAGCGTGATTACCTGTAAATACCATATTAATTCAATAAATGCTCAAAATGATGTCCGGCAGCGTCAATGGATTTGGCAATACGTGTAAAGACATTCCTCTCAACAACGAGTAGTTCGCCTTCCGTAATGTTCGCACATGTATTGACAATGCGCTGACGCATGTTGTCAGGCGTTGTCGGTGGATCACGATAGCAAATAACCTTCAACTTTCCCCACAGAAAGATATCCGGGGACGTCAGATCCGGTGAACGCGCGGGCCACCTGTCATGAAATATGCTATTCAATACCGCTTCAACTGCACGCGAGCTATGTGCCGGACATCCATCATGTTGGAAGTACATCGCCATTCTGTTATGCAGTGAAACATCTTGTAGAAACGTCGTAGGAAATCAGCATACATTGCACCATTTAGATTGCCATCGATAGAATGGGGGCCAATTATCCTTCCTCCCATAATGCTGCACCATGCATTAACCTGCCAAGGTCGCTGATGTTCCACTTAACGCAGCCACCGTGGATTTTCCGTTACCAAATAGTGCATATTATGCTGGTTTACGTTACCGCTGTTGGTGAATGACGCTTCGTCGCTAAATAGAACGCGTGCAAAAAATCTGTCATCGTCCCGTAATATCTCTTGTCCCCAGTGGCAGAAATGTGCACGACGTTCAAAGTCGTCGCCATGCAACTCCTGGTGCATAGAAATATGGTAAGGGTGTAATCGCTGTTGATGTAGCATTCTCAACACCGACGATTTTGAGATTCCGGACTCTCGCGCAATTTGTCTGCTACTGATGTGCGGATTACCCGCGACAGCAGCTAAAACACCTACTTGGGCATCATCATTTGTTGCAGGTCGTGGTTGACGTTGGACATGTGGCTGAACACTTCCTGTTTCCATAAATAACATACCTATCCGGCGAACGGTCCGGACACTTGGATGATGTCGTCCATGATACTGAGCAGCATACATAGCACACGCCCGTTGGGAATTTTGATCACAATAGCCACACATCAAGACGGTTTCGACCTTTTCCGCAATTGGTAAACGGTCCATTTTAACACAGGTGATGTTTTACGAAGCAAATACCGTCCGCACTAGCGGAATGTTACGTGATACCATGTACTTATACGTTTGTGACGATTACAGCGCCATCTGTCACAAAGTGAAAAAAGTGGTCCAACTAAAACATTCATATTTCTTTACTCACTACACGAATATGTAATAAAAATGGCGTTCCTATTTAAAAAAAACGCAGTTGATATCCGTTTGACCTATGGCTGCGCCATCTACGGAGCCGACCATAGCGCCATCTGGTTTCCCCCTTCAAGCTAGACGAGTTTCGTTCTTTGTAGTTTTTTCGTTTGATGCTATTTCGTGAGATATTTGGTCCGGTCACTATTAATGGACCACTCTGTGTAATTCCTGTGAACCTGTACTTTTCCAACAGCACGTTTGTATGATGACAACTCTTCGCAAATAGCAAACGGGTAGTAAAGCAACACGCCCAGTTACATGTGTTCTATTGATTTCATATTAAAATCAACGGTGTTTTTAGAGGAAAACGACGACAGGTGGCAGGAATATACAAACAATGATCGTGTGAAATCCAGAGGCTCTGTTGGTCCACGAGACCCAGAAGCGATAGATGCTGGCGCCCCATGTCTTCTACAAGGCATCAGATACGATTCCGCACTGCCGGCCAATGGACAAAATACGACCTTACGGAATATCAGACCAACAGTGTTGTTGGACTGAAGAGTTTCTAGCAATCAGTGGAGAGAAGTCTTCAGATGCACAGATAACTAAGGGAGTGTTGTAGGTTCTAATGTTACTGCAACTGCAGTTCTGGCCAAAATACTTCTCATTACGCGAGATACATCGTAGTATGAGAGTGATGTAGTTTCTGCAGTGGAATACTTAGCTTTGAACCGTCGAATCTTATCCACCAATACAGTCCCTTAGGGGATGTATATTGCAGATTTGCCTGGGTCTCGAACGTGATGAAAACTTGGATGTGAAAATAATATTTTCCAACATACTGATGAATCCTTTTAACAGCAGATGTATTTTTCGTAAGCATTTACAAAGACATTCATACATAAACCGTTTTCTACTAACATTACTGACAAACAGCAACTGTTACAGATTTTGTTTCGTTGCGTAGGCCAAACTGTGACTGACTTCAAGTGCTAAGGACCGCTCAAATATCACGCTGTTTTAGCAGTTTATGTTCATCAACCTATTGTCAAAAACAACTACATTTACTGATTTATAATGAAAAGTTAATTATTTACAGCAAATAGTAAGTACGGTTTTAAAGAGAATAAAGACGATTAACTGTGAATAGATTTCTAAATATTGTTCTCTTGACTTCTGTGTGAAAAATTGGTTATGAATACCTGTCATAAAATCATTAATTACATCTTGATTTCACGTTGAATTTTATTCCTAACATTAAGTGAGGTACAGTACAAAATGCCAGAACTGAATTTCATGTTAAAGTTCTGTATTATAATTTCGTAGTATCAGAACACTGAAAATCAGTAGTTTTTACATCAGAATGTTCGAGAATCGTAAGTGAGAAAGTTAATTACAACTGATCTAACTGGTTTTTTGTTATTTGCTTGATACATAAAGCGCACAAGTCACAGTTAAATACTTCAGATGACTGATAAATTTTCTAAAAGTCTGTTTTTAGGTAAGGTGAGATTTACGAATTTTGCTACTTAATTATTGGTTTAATTACAACGTAAGTATTTCTGCTAACATTTCTATGGGAATGAGAATGAAAGTATAAATTTTGCTGAAATGTACGACAGTATGTTAATTCGCAACATCAGGTTTTCTAAATAATTATAACTTCCTGTTAATTACAGTTAAATTATCTGGAATAATGTTAATGATGTTGATTCGGTATAATAAATGAACCATTGAGTTTAATTTTCTGTTAGAAATTAAGAAAAACCGTATTTTCTAACTTGCGTCTATTACATGTTGTGGTACGGCCACATGAAACTAATAGCAGCAAAGGCAGCTGCCAGACTGATTCACTGAAAGAATCACTAGAAACTGTAGTCCGTCAACAAAGGAGATAGCTTACAAAACCCTCGTTCGACCAATACTTGAATATCACCTGTCGGTATGGGATTCGTACCCCACAGGGTTGATACAGAAAACAGATAAGATCCAAAGAAGAACACCGCTTTTCGTTGCTGCTTGATTTAATAAGCACGAAAGCGTGACGCAGACGATCAACCAACTCCAGTGGTATACACCGCACGAAAGGCGTTATGCAGCACGGTGTTAAGTTTCCAAGAGCGTACGATCCTAGACGAGTCAACAAATGTATTGATTCTTCCAACGTATAACTCGCGAAAAGACCATGAAGATAAAATTAGAGAGATTCCATGCAGCATGGAGCTTAATGACAATCGTTATTCCCGCGAAGCATTCTAGATTGGAATAGGAAAGGTGGAAGCGACAGCTGTACACAAAGAGCCCTTCGCCACACACCTTCGGAGTATGGATGTAGATGTAATTGTAGATAGAACGTGAATATAAAGGAAAGAAATTTAAAGTTAATATTAAGGAAAAGGAAGAGGAAATTGATGAAGATGAGATGTGAGATGCTATACTGCAAGAATAATTGGACAGAACCCAGAAAGACATTAGTCGAAACAAGGTCCCTAGAGTAAACCATATTTCTTTAGGATTGTTGAGATTCTTATACGAACGTATAGAGTGGCGCAAAAAATCACTGGACACTGGACATTGATTTAAACAAAAGACTGAATTTATGTTTTATTACAAAATACAAACAATACTTACAAATATTTTTTTATGTTCAAACTGTTTACCGTCTTCACTAATACATATTTGATGTCTTTTTGGAACACTGTTACATACTGTATGGCATAGTTCGGTATCACTGTCCAAATCATGAAATGCGTCGTGTATGTTGTCTTTTAGTTCAGCAATGGTCTAAGGATTTTGAGAATAAACAAAGTCCTTGACGACACTATATAGGAAAGAAACCCACCGGCATCATCTGGTGAACGTGGAGGCATGCCAGTATCTGCCCTTCGACCAATTACTTTTCTTTGGAAAGTTTCGTTTAAATAATCACGATGGCAGCGGTATAATGTGGCGGATCACCATCGTGTTGAAAGTAAATTTCTTGAAAGTTTTAAGCACACGTCATAAGTTCTGGTACCATGTGATTCTGAAGCATATCCAAATAGTTATTTCCTGTCACTGTTTCTTCAAAAATTTGTGGTCCAAGTACGCCAAATGATGACATTGCCCACCAAACACTCACATCAGGTTGATTTAGAGGTTGTACTAACAAAAGATTTTGATTGTCAGTATACCAGTCAGTGCAGTTATCTCTGTTAACTTGTCCACTTAACTTATAATTGCCCTCGACAGAACACAGTTTTAATGAATAGGTTAGGATCATGTTATGTTGGTCAAGCATCAATTCACAAAACTAAAGACATCGGTCTGGATCATCTTCAAGTAACCCATGTCGTATACATGGAATGTAAACTTTAAGCTTCTGTTTGTGTAACATCCTTTGCATTGACCTTCGTGATAAATCCAGCTAAGTTGCTAATCGTCTGGTTGATTTTCGTGGACTTTGGGCCACAGCTAAACACAGCCACAATCCATTTTGCTCAGTTATGACTGTTGTTGGGCGGCCAAATCTTGGTGCTTCCACAATAAATCCATATTCTTCAAATCTGTCTCATCTGTCGTATGTCGTACACTGTTTGTCTAGACGGTGGTTTTGGTCTAAAGAGTCTTCCCCATTCCTTAACAATTGCAGTAGTACTACTTTTATAAAACCCTTTTAAGGCGAAAATCCTTTCTTCTTTCGTTAACATCGCTACAATTCGGAAAACTATAGCTATAAACACGTCTCACAGATCACGCTTTTAACAGTTCACTAGTTTGATTATTGTGTTTGTTTTGTTTGCCATTGCATTGTATACCAACTTAATAAGGGGTAATTATTACCATTTGGTATTAACAACTTAACGGGTTAAAACTTCTTGCTGTACTACATCTTGCTGTTACATTTGTTGTGTTTTAACCAGCTGTCCTCCAGTGACTTTTGCGACATCCTGTACAATGACGAAACTATTCCACCTGTCATGTAAGATTTAATTACGGGGCACGCGAAATACCGCTAGGGATCAAGAGAAATCTAATAAATTTACAATAATTCTATAGAGCACAGATTTTGGCGGCCGTGTATGTTACCGAACCGTTAGGTTAGTAAGTCGCTCTTGCAGTACAGTGACGGAATTTATTTACAGAAGAAGGGGAGACTGGTAGAAGATGCCTTAGGGGGAAATCCGTTTGGGCTCCTGAGAAATGTAAGAACACGTGAGGAACTACTGAAACTACGACTTGCCTTGCAGACAGATTGAAGAAAAGATAAACCTATGCTGACACTATTTGTAGATCTGAGAAAGCTTTTGATAATGTTGACCAGAATACACTGTATAAAATTCTGTAGTTAGCATATATAAAATACAGGGAGGAAAATGTTATCTCTTACTTCTAAAGAAATCAGAGAGCATTTATAAGAGTCGAAAGGACACGAAAGGGAGTAGTAGTTGTGAACGGAGAGAGCGTTGTTGTCCTTCCCTGATGCCACTGGATTTATTCATTAAGCAAGAAGTAAACAATGCCAAAGATATTTCGTAAAGAGGTTAAGGTACAGGGAGGAAGAATAAAAATTTCGAGGTTTGCCGATGACATTGTAATTATGTCAGAGATGGTTAAGGACCCGGAAAAGTAGTTGAATGGAGTGGATAGTGTTTGTAAGACGAATATTGACAAAAGTAAGGGAAGGGTAATGCAATGTAGCCGAAATAAATAAGGTGACGTAGAACATGAGACACTAAAAATACGAGGAGCGTTCAATAAGTAATGCAACACATATTTTTCCTCGGTTCAAAATATGCGGAATTTCTTACAAGATACCACCTAATATTTCTGCTTCAGCCAATATTGTTTCATGAAGTTCCGATGAATGGTGACCCTATAAATGACCTTCAAAGTGGCGTCCATAGCAAAGGTGCGTTCCAAGCAGAGAGCTGTCATTGAGGCTTTGTTCCCCGGGAAACCAATGCATCGCAGATATTCATAGGCTATTGCAGAATGTCAACGGAGACCTGGCAGTGAACAAAACCGCAGTAAATAGTTGGACGAGGCGTCTGTCATCATCATCGCAAAAGCTCGCGGTAACCTGTCCGATCTCCCTCGTGTCGGCCGCCCATACACACCAGTGTTGGAACGCGGCAACACTCTCATTCTAGGTGGTCGACTGTACACAATCAAACACTTTGCTGAAACTTCCTGGCAGATTAAAACTGTGTGCTGGACCGAGACTCGAACTCGAGACCATTACCTTTCGCGGGCAATTGCTCTACCAAAAAAAATGGCTCTGAGCACTATGGGACTTAACATCTGTGGTCATCAGTCCCCTAGAACTTAGAACTACTTAAACCTAACCAACCTAAGGACATCACACACATCCATGCCCGAGGCAGGATTCGAACCTGCGACCGTAGCAGCCGCGCGGTTCCGGACTGAGCGCCTAGAACCGCTAGACCACCGCGGCCGGCAATTGCTTTACCAACTGAGCTACCCAGCACGACTCACGATCCGTCCTCACAGCTTTACTTCCGCCAGTACCTCGTCTCCTACCTTCCAAACTTTACAGAAGCTCTCCTGCGAAACTTGTATAACTAGCACTCCTGGAAGAAAGGATATTTCGGAGACATGGCTTAGCCACAGCCTGCGGTATGTTTCCAGAATGAATTTTTCACTCTGCGGCGGAGTATGCGCTAATATGAAACTTCCTGGGAGACTCATTCTGGAAACACCCCCCAGGCTGTGGTAAAGACATGTCTCCACAGCATCCTTTATTCCAGGAGTGCTAGCTCTGCAAGCTTCGCAAGAGAGCTTCTGTGAAGTTTGGAAGGTAGGAGACGGGGTGCTGGCGGAAGTAAAGCTCTGAGGACGGATTCTGAGTCGTGCTTGGTAGTTCAGTTGGTAGAGCAATTGCCCGCTAAAGGCAGAGGTCCCGAGTTCGAGTCTCGGTCCGGCACACAGTTTTAATCTGCTAGGAAGTTTAATATCAGCGCACACTCCGCTGCAGAGTGAAAATCTCATTTTGGAAACACTTTGCTGCTCAACTGTGCGTCTACGCTGGTAATTCCGACGCACTCGTCCACCATTTGGGGTACTCAAAGGTGTGTGCCCGCTGTCCCTGCCCAACAGAGGATCATAAGAACGTGGAACTGGAAACAAAAGGGCAATCCATAGAGTGTCGCCACAGCACCTCTCCTCCAAATAAAAAGTTCAAAGCTGCATTCTCAGCTGGTTAAGTCATGGTCATCTGCGAACCTGAAGGAGTTATTCTGTTTGATGTCCTCCCTCATGGTGCAACGATCAAGTCTGAAGGGTATTGTGCTACCATCAGGAAACTGAAGATGCGACTTCAGCGAGTTCGTCGCCACAAAAATGCAAACGGTCTTCCCCTTCTCCATGACATCGCAAGGCCTCACACAACTCTGAGCACCCAAGAGGAACTCAAGAAACTTCACCGAACTGGTCATCCTGGTCCACCTTACAGCTCCGATCTCGCTCCTCCGACGTCCATCTGTTGGGCTCAATAAATGATGCACACCGAGGGAAGCAATACGTGGACGATGGAGAGGTAATTGACGCAGCAAGACGTTGTCTCCAACGTCGCCCAAAGGTACCATGCGGGCATGCAGGCCCTTTCAGTAATACAGCGTAACGCCGTCGCTTTGAATAGAGATTATGTAGCAAAATAGGGTTTTGTAGCCAAAAGAGTGGGAAACAACATGGTGTACTAAAATCCTGAATCAAAACGAATCTGCTTAAAAAAAAAATTGGGTTGCATTACTTATTGAACGCCCCTCGTAGCAGTTGCATTTTCCTACATTGTGACTTTAGAAAGTAAGTTGCATAGGCAGTCCCACGCTGAGACCATTGCCAAACAAGAGAGTCACACTGTCAGAAGAGAGAAAGTGTTCCAGGTTTCCAGCACACACAGTTCTGCTGCGGTACGTAGAAGACACTACTGGCCATTAAAACTGCTATACCACGAATATGACGTGCTACAGATGCGAAA
Source organism: Schistocerca nitens (assembly GCF_023898315.1). NCBI lineage: Eukaryota > Metazoa > Arthropoda > Insecta > Orthoptera > Acrididae > Schistocerca > Schistocerca nitens. Next base: position 977,547,882 of record NC_064615.1, on the reverse strand, counting down.
TTTAGCCGACAGGAAAAAAGATGCTGCGATATGCAAATGATTAGCTTTTCAGAGCATTCACACAAGGTTGGCGCCGAGGGCGACACCTACAACGTGCTGACATGAGGAAAGTTTCCAACCCATTTCTCATACACAAACAGCAGTTGACTGGCGTTGCCTGGTGAAACGTTGTTGTGATGCCTCGTGTAAGGAGCAGAAATGCGTACCATCACGTTTCCGACTTTGATAAAGGTCGGATTGTAGCCTATCGCGATTGCGGTTTATCGTATAACGAACGACATTGCTGCTCGCGTTGGTCGAGATCCAATGACTGTTAGCAGAATATGGAATCGGTGGGTTCAGGAGGGTAATACGGAACGCCGTGCTGGATCCCAACGGCCTCGTATCACTAGCAGTCGAGATGACAGGAATCGTATCCGCATGACTGTAACGGATCGTGCAGCCACGTCTCGACCCCTCAGTCAACAGATGGGGACGTTTACAAGACAACAACCATCTGCACGAACAGTTCGACGACGTTGCAGCAGCATGGACTATCAGCTCGGAGACCATGGCTGCGGTTACCCTTGACGCTGCATTACAGACAGGAGCGCCTGCGATGGTGTACTCAACGACGAACCTGGGTGCACGAATGGCAAATCGTCATTTTTTCGGATCAATCCAGGTTCTGTTTACAGCATCATGATGGTCGCATCTGTGTTTGGCGACATCGCGGTGACCGCACATTGGAAGCGTGTGTTCGTCATCGCCATACTGGTGTATCACCCGGCGTGATGGTATGTGGTGCCATTGGTTACACGTCTCGGTCACCTCTTGTTCGCATTGACGGCACTTTGAACAGTTGACGTTACATTTCAGATTTGTTACGACCCGTTGCTCTACCCTTAATTCGATCCCTGCGAAACCCTACGTTTCAGCAGGATAATGCACGATCGCATGTTGCAGTAGCTGTACGGGCCTTTCTGGATACAGAAAATGTTCGACTGCTGCTCTGGGCAGCACATTCTCCAGATCTCGTCACAATACGCGTCACTACTCTTGATGAACTGTGGTATCGTGTTGAAGCTGCATGGGCAGCTGTACCTCTACGCGCCATCCAAGATATGTTTGACTCAATGCCCAGGCGTATCATGGCCGTTATTACGGCTAGAAGTGGTTGCTCTGGGTACTGATTTCTCAGGATTTATGCACCCAAATTGTGTGAAAATGTAATCACAATTCAGCTCTAGTATAATTTATTTGTCCATTGGATACCCGTTTATCATCTGCATTTCTTCTTGGTGTAGCAATTTTAATGGCGAGTAGTGTAGGAGCATCACAGTGTAGTAGAGAAATTTTGCGGCAACTGGAAACGTACTGTGAAGCACGCGGGGTGGTATGATTCTTGTGTGCAAGACATTGCATTTTCTCCATGAGAAAATGCAATGTCGTATCTATACGTAGTGAAATTGTACCAAGTTTAACCGAGGCCATACAGGCGTGGGTGATGCCGATCGGGAAGGAAGGATACCGACATCGACCACAGACGACAATGTCGGTATGCTGAAAGAAAATACAGGGAAAGAGATTTTCCAAAGGTGAGGATGTTCACACATCCGTTCTCGAATGGCTCCGTGACCAAGGAGCGGATTTCTATAGTCGAAAACCGAACGACTGCTAGAACTTTCCGATCGTTAGACGGTGAATATGTTGAAAAATTGCCATGTATATACGTCTCTATGAAGCGTAGTGCAGCATACAATAAAAGTTGCTTGGCCTGGCACAATAATGTTCAACTCCCTTTTCGAGGTCCCCTCGTATTTGGACAGAAAAGGAACCTACGATGGTAGAAGTAGCCAAGGTAAGACATGCTGACTGGCAAAAGCAAGAAATGCGTTTCACAAAACGAGAAATTTGTTAACATCGAATACACGCTGCGAAACAATATTAAGGGAGCACCTTTCCGAAACACCGTAATTGCCGACGCATAAGTTTGATATTTGACTCAAAGGTGCCTACAACCTTCCTGTGTAACGGTGGAAAAGTGTGGGGCCGTACTATGGCATCATCGGGTTCGGCGACGCTTTAAACAGAATGGTGTCAACACTTGCGAAAAAAAGGCCATGGATCAAAAGTTCATGTGAGTTGTAAGGTGGGTTAGTGATGTCTCACCGGCACCAAATTTCTCCACAATTCTGCCTGACGCTACCGTGGACGTTTCATACGATGAGAAGGTCGTCACAAACTCTCTTACCCACAGTTCACCTCTTCTTTCGACGTCTCTGCGATGGTGGTCAGAACCGCTACACCCAGCGTTGAAATCGCGCGGCTTTCTTAGGAGTGGCCGAGGAGAACTTTTCAGATATACCGCCGTTCAGAATCGGTGGGAATAGGCCTCACGAGGTGACACAGATGGCGTCAGTGAAACCACCCATTCCCTTGCGGAGTTTCCACAGGTTTCGCGGTAAAGCGACAATTCGCAGTGCGATGAGCAACAGGCAACTTTTGACACTGCTGACATACTCGGACCTTTCAAACTTTTTCTCAGGACATTGTGGGCTGCATCCTTATTGAACGTGATTGCAGCCCATTGGAGTGCAGCGCGACCGCAGCTTTTCGTCTCGTGTATCAGTTGGAACCGCTGGGGACCTTTCAAAACCATTCGACGAAATTTGAACGCTAACCGAACCTCCTGTTTTCCACCCTCTTACGGGTGGACACGTGGGAGTGCAACATTAACAGGTGCGTCAATAAAATGGCAAAGGGTCTCCCTAAGATCCCCTGTTCGGCAATGCCCTCAGTACTACCCACGCAACTTCCTTGCGCACGTTACAAACGCACCTGTCAGGAACTTCGTCACAAATGAAGCATGGCTGTTGCTCTAGCACCTGGAGGTAGGCGAACTGCACCAAACGGGTGTCGAAGGGATTGCCTAACCCTCAGGTGCTGAAGCAGCCACCAGGCTGATTTGGTGTCGAAATTTCTGAAGGTACAGGGTGAGACAAATAAAAGTGGCCCTGAGAGCAGTGTTCTAGGGTACAAATAAAGGCAGCAGAGGAAAGGAAATACAATACTAATCTGACTGTAGCAGATGTTGAAAGTGTCCACCATTCACCTCTTGGCACTTTTGGTCCTGGTTAGGAGCTGCTGAAGGCGGAATGGCTGCAATCTCATGCGAAATCTACTGCAGTTCTTGCAGACCATGAGGGTTGAAGCGGCCCCACGCAAAGTAATTGCACACTGATAGATCAGGTGACCTGGGTGGGCAGTTAGGGCCGCTACCAGACTGACCTCTGATAACAGCTGTCAGGCGTGAAGATTGTGTGAACGTGCTCCAAGGTTCTGCCGGGTGTACGGGCTGTTGCTCCATCCTGTTAGGGTTATATGTATACAATCACGTCGAGTCGTACTCACTCGTCCTGGCAACTTTTTATTTGCCCCACCCTGTACATTTCTAACGTGCTCTGCAAAGTTGCGTTGGTGGCACCGAGGGTGTTGCCAAACTGGCTAGTCTTAGAAGGATCGTTTGCCGTTTTATTGACTGACATGTTAATGTTGCACTACAGCTTGATCACGCCACAGCAGGGTGGAAAACAGTAGAGTTGAAATGGAAATAAGCGTTTGGCGCCATTTGCCGGGAGGCCCCTTACGGAGCAGGTCCGGTCGCCTTGGTGCAGGTCCTATTAACATTTGACGCCACATTGAGCGACCTCCGCGCCGGATGGGGATTGAAAAAGCATAAGTACTCTCTCCATGTCCATCAACTCTTTTCCCCCCTCTATGTCCATCTCCTCTCCCTCCTTCCCCTCCCTCACCTACCCTCTGTCAGATTACTCCCGACTCTGACACTGAGCCTTGTGTATTGTTATTGCAAACTAAATTTTTGGGAGTAGAAATCGCTTAAAATGAATGGATAAATCGGTTCCGATCATTGGTATATAAGGTAAGAGAGAGATCCCTCAAGGCTCTGGAACTGTGAGGATAGTAGCTTCAATGACTTTATTTCGCATAGTTTTAATCTGTGAATGGGTAGGACTGCAAGGTTTCGGTCGAATGATTTCCCTTACTTGTATTCTAATCATACACCAGACAACCCATAAATACACCTTTTCTGTTCTGTGTGAAACCGACGGCAAGAAAAATGCAAAACAGCACACTTTTGCGTGTACCATTTTGGTTTGAAATTATAGATAATGGGAAATAATATTTGTGCTAGAAACAATTTGTGTAATGGTTTACATAGCTTGTTATCGTTGCTGAAACTGTATGCAGGAAAAAAAAAGAACAGCGTATTTTCACAGACTAAAGCAGCATTTTCTTTCTCGCAGTGGCTTTCAACAAAAAGTCTTATGAATTGTTCTTCTCAAACTCAGGAATCCGTAGTGTATCTTCCTAAAACCATAACGGGGTTGCTCATAGGTCGATAGGAACATTTACGAAAATGTTAAAATTATGAAGCAAATTCGTTAAGAACATTGACTGTAGACTTCCTAAAACCATAACGGGGCTGCTCATAGGTCGATAGGAACATTTACGAAAGTGTTAAAATTATGAAGCAAATTCGTTAAGAACATTGACTGTAGAGAGTTATGCTAACGTTTCCTTACCCAAAATCCGTTGCGGGGTTGCTCGTAAGTCCATTGGAAAATTAACGAAAATGTAAAAATCTGAAGCAAATTCCTCAAGAACATTTAGAGAGTCATGCTAACGTTTCCTCTTCGTATATAACACACGTTTATAAATATGTAGCCCATGCTCGTCCGAACTATCATGAGAGCATCATGAAAAAGTGTGATGTAAGGCAATCAAGAACTTTTCTAGAAGTTTGGTAACAACGTTTCCACTTTATGTATTACATATTTAGGTGTATTTATATCTTATGTATGTTGAAATTTATAGCCTATGTTCGTTAGAGTATCGTGTAAAAATCTGAACTAAATAGATCAAGTACTTTTCCAGACTTTTGGTGACATTAAAGAACAACTGTTTTTTACACCTTAGTATGGATTGATGACAGACTATCATCGGTCGCACTCCCATCATTAGCGACATATTATACACTAATCTCGTAGCATGCTTCAAAGACGTTCGCCATTAGAAGTTATTTAATTATCTTACTATAGGATAGTTTTAATCAGCATATTAATTTGGGATATTATTTACTCGTATTTGGCGATATGATTAACGTCTATAGATGTTAAGTAAGTTGTTTATTTCCTGGATTAGGTAATTTCATTTCTACACTGTTCCGTCTGTTACCGAATTTCTAAACAAAGGTATGTATCTTAGTACTGAAGATTTACGAGAATACTGGCGAAATTTTCAGTGACTTTTTATAGTTTTTTATATCTGTCCGTTCGTTCAAAGTAAGGTTGGAGTATTTCGTCAAATATGTGAAAATATCTATTTCTTCCACAATACACAGCAGCCCAGATTTTTCGGCTACGTGTCGGATTGACAGGCATTGTGTTATGTCACTAGCTGTGTGTTTCTGTTGTGTAAGCCAAGTGAGGATAAGTTCATGCCAGTAAGATTCAAATGTCCTCTGAATCTTGTTTTAATATTCCTTCCTCTTTGTTCAACTATGTTTATTTTCTCACAGCTATCGCGATTTAATTTATAAACACCTGGACGGGTAGAGACGGAGCGTTGTAGTTAGATACATTTTTCAGACTTTCACCTCTACCCAGCCGCGTAATAGAAGTTTAATATATTTTCTTATTTCATTTTGAATTGATGGCATTACTTGTCATGTGATGCGATTTTTCAATTTTTACGAGCTGAATTTTTTTTTGAAATTACAAAAATTACTCCGGAAAATTAAGATTTTTCCAAATGTGAAAATATGTTCCAAGCTAGGGCCTACGCTTGGTCATTTACCTAGGAACAAATACCATACTGAAATTTAAAAGCGATGCAATCTCGAAAATCTTGTCAGTATTGTACTTAATTGTCTATCTGTTACATTATTACTCTACGACACAAACATAATAATCAGCAAGTGAAATGAAATGAAGCAGAAGTATTATCAAAAACCAACTGTAAGTTAAATACATGCTGAAACAAAAACTATTGGAAACTAAAAGAAACTTCCACTTTTAACATTAGGTAAAATTGTTAAGATGTTAAAGAAACTAAGTTAATTTGCAAGTTTCACATGTCCCATGGTAAGGAAGAATTTACAGTGTGACTCAAATACTTTCAATACACGGTACAATCACTTTTTTTGACCACCACTTATGTCCGACGTCAACGTCCAGTAACCACTCACCGATAGCAGGTGGCAGCACTAGCAGCGTAGGATATATAAAGTGTGTTCGGGGAACGAGAAAAACAGTCCAATCGTTGTCGTTTCCGAAACGGAGCGATTTCTCTAACGTCCAAAAGGGCATGATCATTGGCTCTCGGGGAAAGACTTTGAACATTTCCGAAACGGATAAATTAGTAACCTGTTCGCGTGGTTCCGTGGTTAAAGTATACCGTACATGGCAAAATGTCGCTATCCAAAGGCGGTGCCGAGTAAACTGTGGTGCACCTTGAGCCATAGATGACAGTATTGAACGGCGGCTGCGGAGATGTTTTCCGGCGAATAGACGTGCAGCTGTTGAGCAACTGACCGCCCAGATGAACCAAGGGGCTACCAAAAGTGTCTCCTAAGAACAGTTCAGCGAAAGTTGTTGCTCGTGGGCCTCCATAGTAGGCGCCTGATTCACGCACCTACGTTGGCTTGAATTCATCGCCAACGAAGGTTGGAATTTGAAGTCAGTACAGCAACTGGACTGTCATTGAGTGGTGACAGGTGGGCTTTTCAGGTGACTCACATTTTATACTCCATCAACGTGAAACGTCTGTAAGCAAACTACTTGCAACAATTGGAGGGCCCAGATTGGAGGAGGGAGCGTTATGGTCTGGGGAATGTTTTCGTGGCATTCCCTGGGTGATTTGCCGGCCGTGGTGGCCAAGCGGTTAAAGGCGCTACAGTCTGGAACCGCGCGGCCGCTACGGTCGCAGGTTCGAATCCTGCCTCGGGCATGGATGTGTGTGGTGTCCTTAGGTTAGTTAGGTTTAATTAGTTCTAAGTTCTAGGCGACTCATGACCGCAGAAGTTAAGTCGCATAGTGCTCAGAGCCATTTGAACCTGGGTGATTTCGTCATTCTGGAAGGCCTAATGAATCAACAGAAATATGCCCCTATGCTCTTGGACTATGTCAGCCCCTACCTGCAGTTTGTTTCTTCACGACACGGTGGCATGTAGCAGCAGGACAAGGCAACGTTTAACACAACTGCATGTGTAACAGTAACATAAATTGTAGAAAATGGTGGAAACTGCTTCACTCGGTTTCTAATGTGCATTCCTTCATGTGGTTCTAAAACCAGTCACTAGGCTGAAGTACTCCGTCTTCAGGCCACGAGTGGCCTACCGGGACCATCCGACCGCCGTGTCATCCTCAGTGAAGGATGCGGATAGGAGGGGCGTGAGGTCAGCACACCGATGGTTCCATAGGATTTACATCGGGCGCATTTAATTGCCGTAAGTTCACTATAATGCTCGTCAAACCACTGTAGCACGGTTCTGACTCCGAGACACGGACAATTGCACTGCTGAAAGATGACATCGCCGTCGGGGAGAATGTATCCCATAGCATAATTCTGCTCCCACCAGCCTGCGTCCGTGGCGCGCTACATGTTTCGAGCAGCAGTTCGCATGTATAACAGCGTGTCTAATCATCGAGCTAGAGCAGAAAAACTGTTATTATACCCGAAGAGCCAACAAGTTTCCATTGATCTACGGTCGAATACCGATGGTGCAATCGTAATTGACGATGTCGGTTCGAGTGATGCAGTGACCAGGAAGGATGGACTGCTTATGAACGGTGTCGCATCGTGTTCAACGAAAAACGGTGTGCTCCGAAACACACCCTTATTATGCTATTTCAGCAGAGATGCCACAGATCACCATTTACCCTACTTTACAGAGCAGACAAGCCTCCGAACCGCACGTTTTGTGAAGAGCCGCGGACGTGCGACTATACTACTGGCCAATAAAATTGCTACACCAAGAAGAAACGCAGATGATAAATATTACACTAGAACTGACATGTGATTAAATTCTCACGCAATTTGGGTGCATAGATCCTGAGAAATCAGTACACAGAACAACCACCTCTGGCCGTAAGAACGGCCTTTATACGCCTGAGCAATGAGTCAAACAAAGCTTGGATGGCATGTACACGTACAGCTGCCCATGCAGCTTCAACACGATACCACAGTTCATCAAGAGTAGTGACTGGCATATTGTGACGAGCCAGCTGCTCGGCCAGCATTGACCAGACGTTTTCTGTTGGTGAGAGATCTGGAGAATGTGCTGGCAGGGCAGCAGTCAAACGTTTTCTGTATCCAGAAAGGCCCGTACAAGACCTGCAACTTACGGTCGTGCATTATCCTGCTGAAATGTAGGGTTTCGCAGGGATCGAATGAAGGGTAGAGCCACGGGTCGTAACACATCTGAAATGTAACGCCCACTGTTCAAAGTGCCGTCGGTGTGAACAAGAGGTGACCGAGACGTGTAAGCAATGGCACCCCATACCATCACGCCGGGTGATACGCCAGTATGGTGATGACGAATACACGATTGCAATGTACATTCACCGCTATGTCGCCAAACACGGATACGACTATCATGATGCTGTAAACAGAACCTGGATTCATCCGAAAAAATGACGTTTTGCCATTCGTGCACCCAGTTTCGTCGTTGAGTACACCATCGCAGGCGCTCCTGTCTGTGATGCAGCGTCAAGGGTAACCGCACCCATGATCTACGAGCTGATAGTCCATACTGCTGCAAACGTCGTTGAACTGTTCGTGCAGATGGTTGTTGTCCTGCAAACGTCCCCATCTGTTAACTCAGTGATCGAAACGTGGCTGCACGATCCGTTACGGCCAAGCGGATAAAATGCCTGTCATCTAGATTGCTAGTGATACGAGGCCGTTGGGATCCAGCACGGTGTTCCGTATTACCCTCCTGAACCCACCGATTCCTTATTCTGCTAACAGTCATTGGATCTCGACCGACGCGAGCAGCAATGTCGCGATGCGATAAACCGCAATCGCAATAGGCTACAATCCAACATTTATCAAAGTCGGAAACGTGGCGATTCGCATTTCTCCTCCTTACACGAGGCATCATAACAACGTTTCACCAGGCAACGCCGGTCAACTGCTGTTTGTGTATGAGAAATCGGTTGGAAACTTTCCTCAGGTCAGCACGTTGTAGGTGTCGCCACAGGCGCCAACCTTGTGTGAAGCCCTGAAAAGCTAATCATCTGCAAAATCATAGCTACTCATTCCTGTCGGTTAAATTTCGCGTCTGTAGCACATCATCTTCGTGGTGTAGCAATTTTAATGGCCGGTAGTGTATTTAGTGCCTAGTGGTAGTTTAACTGTCCTTTTTCCGCTTTGCATAGATGCTCGCGATAGTAGCTCGTGAGCATTCGACCAGCTTCATCGTTTTCGACATACTCGTTCTCAGGCTCTGCATAATAATACTGATAATAATAATAATAATCATCTGTCCTTAGTCAAAGTCGTTTATCACAGTGAATTTCCCCATCTGCAGCCCATATCTTCTTTAGGGTGATCCCCCTTCCGTGTTCGCTCCGCTTACATACTTTTGTTACAGTGTCATGTGCCCCCAACGCCACCAGGCAGCATCCAACGAAGCACACAGAAGGAAAGAACAAAACAAAATAAAACTTAAGGCATCGAGCGGTTATGTGATATTATTTCAGTGATTACAAAATCGATTCAAATTTGCATTGAACTTGGAGTATAAGACCACTTACCAGTTGACCTTGCATTCTCTCTCGCCTGGATGCATGCACTGATACAGAGGAAAAGAGCGACATAAGGCCGTTGTGTCCTCCCCTGAGCCAACCTAGCCAACAACTGTTATAACTGGTGCTTGATATCCTGGATACAGTGCGGAGTTGTCGTCCGAGCTGGTCCCACAGATGTTCTATTGTGGCCAGACCTGGAGGTTTTGCTGCCCACGGGAATACCTCAGCATCACACCAACAGTTCATAGAGATACAAGGGACACGCGAAATTATATGAACACCTGTTCTTACTTGGGAATGGTTTATTAATAAGGGGCTGGACCCCCATTTGCCCGTTATACAGCTTCAATTCTTCTTGGAATACTGGATATAATGACTGTGTAGTCTGTCGTGAAATGTTATGCCACTCTTCGATCAAAACCTCTTCCAACTCCTGTAGTGACGAGGGGACGGAAATCTGCTCCCGAGTGTGTGTTTCAGTACCTTCCAAAAGATCTCGATAATATTTAAGTCCGTGGACTGTGCTTCCCAGGGAAGACGTTGCAGTTTAGTTGCATGCTCCTCATACCACGATTCTACTGTCCTGGCTGTGTGAATGGGTGCATTATCGTCCTGAAATAAGGCATCATTGTTGGGGAACAACTTTTGAATCATGGGGTGCATGGTATGGTACCAGCAGAATACCATGATATGGCTGCCCACACCATAACACTTCCACCTCCATCCTTAGCGGTTGTAATCAAGCATTCAGGATTGTAGGCTTCTTTTGGTGTTCTCCAAATGTAAACCCGGGCCGATGTTGGAAATAACGAAAATGTTGACTCGTCGGACAGTATGACGTGTTTCCACAAATCAATGTCTAGGATTTATGCTCCTGACACCATGTTTTACGCTTCTTTGCGTCGGTTGCCGCCCCTAATGTTTTCGGTATAGCAGCTCGTCCGTGAATATTCGCTTTATGGAGTTCTCGCGGACAGTGTCGATGGATACGGGATCTCGAAGATGGCTATTGATCTCTGCAGTCACTTTAGCCTCCGTAGTTTTGTGTTGTTTTTACAAAAAAAAAAAAAAAGATCAAATGGCTCTGAGCACTATGGGACTTAACATCATCAGTCCCCTAGAACTTAGAACTACTTAAACGTAACTAACGTAAGGACACCACACACATCCATGCCCGAGGCAGGATTCGAACCTGCGACCGTAGCGGTCGCGCGGTTTCAGACTGAAGCGCCTAGAACCGCTCGGCCACACCGGCGGGCGCCGTTTATGTTGTGCAGTTAACAGTAGCCTACGCATGAAATGGTAATTCCCTAGTCTGGGTAGCCCTAGTCTCTGATCAGTGGTGTGGGATGACACGGAATACTAAAATTACTTGCTGTAAGGTGGTAGAGGTAGATTTGAAGCGGGTAAGGATGTGCTTTGTACAAAATGCGGCGATTCTTCGTTTTGGAGGTTAGTCGTGGTCGACCAGAGCCTTGACGAAGATTATGCCTGCACTAATATTCCTATGCAGACTAAAATCAGCCTGTCATACCCGAATGCCCCACAAATCTGGATATTCCACGAGACGATCAGCCGACAGAATGAAGACCCGCAATGACACATCTTTGAAACACTGTCAGGTGCTGATAACACTGTCTCGTACTACTACGCGACATGTCCACGTCTTCCACAGTGATCACGTAACATCTGACGCTATGTACTACCAAGCCTGGTAAGAACACTAAACTCGAACAACACTATTGCTCTGCGACAGTTATCGTACCCATCACAGTCAATTACAATTCTTACCATTTACATACGCACCCTTGGTTTGTACATGTACAAAGTTATACTGACATTTCTTGCTAGTCCTTGTGGCGTTCCTGCCACATTTTCTGCGCAAATTATATTTTTACTTTACTTCTGCTTGCTGTCAGTCGGACAAGAACATTCAGTTGCAGCAAGGTAGGGAGAGAGTACCGTGCACTTAATTCTGGGACAGATGAATTCAGAGCGTGGAAAGCCGCCTGCTAGCATGACTATATCATGTTGCAGAACCTTTTAGGCAGGCCGCAATCACATACTGAGCATGACGCGAAGTCAATAGTAGTAATTTGAACACGGCTATGCTCCTCTAGCCATACCGTCAACATTTACTAAAGTAAAAACGTAAATGAGAAGAACATTTTAATTCGGCCGTTTTTGGTGGAAGACTATTGAGCAATGAGAAGCGCGCACTGAATAAGCAGGCGCCATACTGTTACTACCACTCAATATAAGTCTTCTGCCGGGTATGAGCGAGGCAACACGCGTCTGGACGGTCTAGTGGAGTACGATGTCGATAATTATTCGTTGCAATTAACTTTGCCCCAGAAAACTGTTTGTTTGTAACAACTCACTAGACGTTTTATGTCAGGTATGAACAAATGCAACACGCTCTTTGAACGGGTATACTGTAACGAGTTACCAAAAATCATTTGTCCTGCCGAATAGTGCCTTGGAGAACGGCCGTGTGAATTTTCGAACATCTTGTAACACTATGAATCACTAGGTTGTCTCCTGTTGCGGTGCCCTGAACGTAATTAGTTTTTGCGGAATTCGATTTAATGAATGAACATAGCAGGCTCTTACTTGCGTTTCTTGATTGCCGCTAAATGTTAATGAATAAAAAATATTAGTGACGTGACAGAAGTGTGAAAACGGAAGCAGAAGTGGAAACAGATGTCAGAAATCAATTTTAGCGGAAGCGGAAACAGAAGCGGACGCGGAAGAGTATATGTTAAGAAAAAAGTAACAATTCTGTATCAGACATTATTTTTTGTTGTATTAATACTCAAACTTTATCAGTGACAGATTGTATTTAACAAAAACTAATTTTGCTGCTTTTTCACGTGCAAATCTATTTCGATGTTCTTCGTATATGAGGCCAGCTCCACAGAATAACTGTTCACTGGCTACGCTACTGGGAAGAGCTGACAAATAGTGGCAAGCTAGTGGCAATAGATTGTCGTACTTGTGTCCATTCGATTTCCACATTAGCGGATCATGTTTTAGAGGAAGTCTTTTTTCCTATTTGTACTCCAGTTGGTTTGACTGTAGCATCAAAAGCAGACTGTGGTTTTCGTTAGTCGTAGGAAGCTATGTTGTTAATGGATGTCCTGTGATTAAGCCGCAATTTGTTGAAGGCTGATTTTCAATTTCAAATCGGCGACTTTTAGAGCTGGCAAGTATGCAGTCGTCTTGAGATGGGTATGCATCTCTGGCTTTCATCATCGTCAAATTAAGTATTTGGGACTGAACTTGTTCTGTGACGATGCCATTCAAAAATTTATGGCGCATCTAAATACGTCGCAATTGTGTATTAGTCGGTTTTTGCCAGTTCTCCTAATCTCGTGGTTGGATTCAATTCATCACGTAATTTTCTTGTAAAATTTCGGAATTGTTCTGAAGTACCAGTTTCTGTTTCTTCTTGCTGTAAAGTGGTCACAAGAACTTGAGGTAGCTGTATGATTAATGGAGTCCTCGCTTGAGAACTGTTTAAGTTTCTAGTAATTTCTTCGAATGATCTAATTACTTCTAAAAATTATTGAACATTTATCCAGTCTTCAGCGGAGATCATCGTGGCTGAATTTGAACATATGTACAAAATTAGCGAATCCTTGAACTTTGAAAATCGTTCCATCATATATATCCATATCTGGAAATAGAAGAAATTAAATTAACAGATAGGATTTTCATAACAACAAACGACCAAATACTTAACACTAAAGACGTACCATATAACTGAAATTCATTTATATATATATTTAACAATATTTACCGTGTTGGGCAATCCTGAATGAAGATAAAAAAGGTTGGTTAAGGCGTTTCCTTTCAGCTTTTGCCAGGTTGGTTTGTGCGACCAAGGAATGATTGAAATGGGTGGCAACTTTTTTTAATGTAGGAGTAAGTTGCAGGAACCACTCCTTTGAGTCAACAACATCTCGAATACAAAGTTGTATCTGATGTATTGCACAAGTCACATCATCAAAGCCAGACAATGTTTTAATTATGTTAGATCCATGATCAAGAACAATACAATGCACTGCTTGGTGATTTATGCCTCATTCTTGAAGTATCGTTTCAAATTTTATCGATATTACGGCACCTATATGGCGACCCGTCATGACATCTCATTTCAAAATTATAGACATCTTCTGAATTTCCTTTGAAATACCACGAGAAGTCAAACTAAGTAATGAAGTTCCAGAATGCAGGTTCGACCATATGCCAGTTGTGAAAGATATTTTTTCAAATTCTTCAAGTATATTTTTGCTTTTTTCTCTTCCAGCTTATTGTACAAGTTACCGCACAAATACGAAGTAGAAAAAATCACGACTTTTCTACTTACACTTTGCAAGAGCAGCATTCATTACTCTGCAAAAGCTGGTACCCGCGAAAAAATGAAACTATTAGTTCTGGAAGGCAATCATTTCAGCAATCACACGATCCATTTGTTGAGACTCTAAGTGTGAAGAATTCCGATAATCACTTTCAGACTTTGTTGCAATGTAAGTTGTTGTTTAGCATCTTAGGCACGGTACAAGCAACCTATAACACGACACAATAAAAATAGTAAAACACCCCAAGAAATTAAATATGTAAAAAGTAATACAATATTAAAATTCCAAGTCGTTAAATAGGGCACTTCAGTAATTCGCAACGTGCAAGGCTAAAGCGACAATTGTAAAACAAAAGGTTCTTAAGCAATTTATGAACCACGCTGCAGTTTCTCTGTAGGGAGTTAATTTATAAATATTGGATTTTATTCTTCATATTGCACACTAGGTTTCGATAACTTATTTATCACCATTAGTGTTTATTTTAGAACCGATGACGGTAAAGAAGTTACCAATACCTGTGTGCAATATGGAGGACAAAACGCAATAATAGATTAACATTCTACTGAGTTGTATTAGGGGCAGGAACGTAAAATCAGTCTAAATTTCGTGCACTGCTGCCAACATACACTTGTGTGTAGCTCATGCGCTACAGTGGTGTATTTATTCCGTGTCACAAACTGTTATGTGTTTATATCGTTAACTACTGGCAGAAACGAGAAAAGCGACATTATCTATGGACTTGTACCAGCACGACCCGACAAGAACCAATTGCGGGATGAGCTCTATAAAACGTTATCGTATTGTGAATCATTCGGATAACACAACTTACGGATAAAACAGCTTTGCACCAGCAGTGCTCAGAGCTCATCCTATAATAATCGAACCATGTTATTAGTACCGACTGCATTATTATATAAATATTGACTAACCTTTTCTCTTTTCGCCTCCACTGAACGTTTGATAGTTTTATCTAGTTTCTCAAACTTTGCAAATTTCTCGCATCTAATGATTTGAGATAACTCTTCCATGCAGTGGTCGTGCCCCCTTTTCACGAATATACTTTGTCACAGATTTCACATTTGGCAGTCAAATCATTAATCTCAACGAAATAGTTCCCAATAAGACTTATTTTTGGTTTCATTATTGCACTCTTAACTAAGTTACACCATAAAGCTGTTGACTATTAAACACTGTAGAATATACACTAAAGGGCCAAAGAAACTGGTACACCTGCCTAATATCGTGTATGGCCTCCGCGAGAACGCAGAAATGCCGCAACACGATGTGGTATGGACTCGACTATGTCTGAAGTACTGCTGGAGGGAAATGACACCACGAATGCTGCAGGGCTGTCAATAAATCCGTAAGAGTACGAGCGGGTGGAGATCTCTTTTGAACAGCACGTTGCAAGGCATCCCACTTATGCTGAATAATGTTAATTTCTGGGGAGTTTGGTGGCCAGTGGAAGCGTTTAAACACAGAAGAGTGATACTGGACCCACTCTGTAGCAATTATGGAGGAGTGGGGTGTCGCATTGTTTTGATGGAATTGCCGGTGGCCGTCGGAATGCACAATGGACATGAATAGAAGCAAGTGATCAGACAGGATGCTTACGTAAGAGTCACCTGTCAGAGTCGTATCTAGACGTATCAGGAGTCCCATATCACTCCAACTACACACGCCCCACACCATTACAAAGCCTCCACCAGCTTGATCAGTCCCCTGATAACATGCAGGGTCCATGGATTCATGAGGTTGTCTCCATACCCGTACACGTCCAACCGCTCGATACAATTTGAAACAAGACTCGTCCGACCAGACAACATGTTTCCAGTCATCAACAGTCCAGTGTCGGTGTTGATGGGCCCAGGCGAGGCATAAAGCTTTGTGTCGTGCTGTCATCACAGGTACACGAGTGGGCCTTCGGCTCCGAAAGCCCATACCGATGATGTTTCGTTGAGTGGTTCGCACACTGACACTTGTTGATGGCCCAGCATTGAAATCAGCACCGATTTGTGAAAGGGTTGCACTTCTGTTCCGTTGTACGATTCTCTTCAGTCGTCGTTGGTCTCGTTCTTGCAGGATCTTTTTCCGGTCGCAGCGATGTCGGAGATTTGGTGTTTTACCGGATTTCTGACATTCACAGTACATTCGTGAAATGGTCGTACGGGAAAATCCTCACTTCATCGCTGCCTAGGTGATGCTGTGTACCAATCGCTCGTGCGCCGAGTATAACACCACGTCCAAACTCACAAAGCTTGATAAACTGTCATTGTAGCAGTAGTAACCGATCTAACAACTGCGTCAGGCACTTATCTTATATAGGTACTGCCGACCGCAGCGTTGAATTCTGCCTGTTTACATATCTCTGTATTTGAATACGCGTGTCTATATCACCTTCTCTGACGCTCCAGTGTAGTAACATTATACAGCAACACAAAGTAGACTGACGGGCGCGAATACGCTATACCTTCGCGGCGATGGACAGAGATCACCGCGTAATAACCCAATAAACGCAACAATCGCTACGGGCACGTGACGGCTTGTTTCACGTCCCTCCCGTCTGCGCAGCAGCCGGCGCATTGGATCAATAAGCGCATGCATCGGCAATCTCGCCATTGTCGAATGTTCCGATAAATTTCCGATATAGAAGTGCAGGACCGGATGCGGAAGCAGATGTGAAAGAAATGTGCGGAACTTCCGCAGTTGCGGAAAAAACAATCAAATGGCATCTTACGTTTTGATAACTTTACTCCGTAGAACTGTGTTTTGTCCCACATTTCCACTTCAGTTTAGCATAATTTGTTGTGTGCACATCGAATTCTGCGCCTATATGGCTTTTGACAATCATTCATCTCAATTTAAAGACTTTACTAATTTCTCCCATCCATGGTCATCCCGATTATTGTAAAGAAAAAGCGGTTGTTTCTTTTTATACATGACAAATCTATCGGCCAGCATTGCACTGGGCTGTGCCAGAAAAATTTCTTATAGGAGCAGATATATATGCGTTATCCGGCGACCTTATTGAGGTAAGAATTTTCAATTTATTCATAGCGATCTTTCAGGGCCATGACGCAGCACTGCTGACGTCCAAATTTACCAGTTTAAATTCACAGTCAATTATTGAAAGGTTATAAGTGAGGGACAATTTTATTGAGAGATTAGTCACATTGTATTATTGGTAGGTTACGGAATTTTCTGTGGGGAGGTTACAATTCGATGACGACATTGTCGTCCTCTGTGAAAGACAGGAAGAACTACAGAACGTATTGAATGGAACGAACACTATGTGAAGGCTCATTTCTTTGAGAAACGGAACATCAACGGCAAACAACAGTTGTGGGGAATGCATGGGGAGCAGACCAAACAAATTAAAATTTTGATTGCCACCCGCGGTGGCCGAGTGGTTCTAAACGCTTCAGTCCGGAACCGCGCGACTGCTACGGTCGCAGGTTCGAATCCTGCCTCGGGCATGGATGTGTGTGATGGTCTCAGGTTAGTTAGGTTTAAGTAGTTCTAAGTTCTAGCGGACTGATGACCTCAGATGTTAAGTCCCACAGTGCTCAGAGCCATTTGAACCATTTTTGAAAATTTTGATTTCTTGTTTAGTTGAGAATTCGTAAAAAATACGTAGCTGATTTTGCGGTCAAGTGAAATAATTAATATTCGGCAAGCCGTGTTATTATAATCCTGACCAAATATCTTACCCGTTTGTGGATTATTAGTAACGACTCCCAACTTCTTCGAATGCCCGTTGCTTGGAAGATTCGTTTTAAGAAAAGCTACTTTTTCCCGCGTCTCAACTGTAGTTCCTTCTCTAGATTGTCGCACAGATGACAAAATGGTAGATATCGAAACAGACGACAGAGGGGTAGAGAAACAATCAAAATCGCTCAAAAGAGGAAAGGCCGCTGGACCTGATGCGATACCAGTTCGATTTTACACAGAGCACGAGAAGGAACTTGCCCCCCTTCTTGCAACGGTGTACCGTAGGTCTCTAAAGAACGTAGCGTTCCAAAGGATTGGAAAAGGGCACAGGTCATCCCCGTTTTCAAGAAGGGACGTCGACCAGATGTGGAGAACTATAGACCTATACCTCTAACGTCGATCAGTTGTAGCATTTTGGAACACGTATTATGTTCGAGTGTAATGACTTTTCTGGAGACTAGAAATCTACTCTGTAGGGATCAGCATGGGTTTCAAAAAAGACGATAGTGTGAAACCCAATTCGCGCTATTCGTCCACGGTACTCAGAGAGCCATAGACACGGGTTCCCAGGTAGATGTGGTGTTTCTTGACTTCCGCAAGGCGTTTGATACACTTCCCCACAGTCGTTTAATGAACGAAGTAAGAGCATATGGACTATAAGACAAATTGTGTGATTGGATTGAAGACTTCCTAGATAACAGAACGCAGCATGTCATTCTCAATGGAGAGAAGTCTTCCGAAGTAAGAGCGATTTCAGGTGTGCCGCAGGGGAGTGTCGTAGGACCGTTGCTATTCACAATATACATAAATGACCTTGTGGATGACATCGGAAGTTCACTGAGGCTTTTTGCGGATGATTCTGTGGTATATCGAAAGGTTGTAACAATGGAAAATTGTACTGAAATGCAGGAGGCTCTGCAGCGAATTGACGCATGGTGCAGGGAATGGCAATTGAATCTCAGTGTAGACAAGTGTAATGTGCTGTGAATACATAGAAAGATAGATCCCTTATCATTTAGCTACAAAATAGCAGGTCAGCAGCTGGAAGCAGTTAATTCCATAAATTATCTGGGAGTAGGCATTAGGAGTGATTTAAAATGGAATTATCATATAAAGTTGATCGTCGTTAAAGCAGATGCCAGACTGAGATTCATTGGAAGAATCCTAAGGAAATGCAATCCGAAAACAAAGGAAGTAGGTTCCAGTACGCTTGTTCGCCCACTGCTTGAATACTGCTGACCAGTGTGGGATCCGTACCAGATAGGGTTGATAGAAGAGATAGAGAAGATCTAACGGAGAGCAGCGCGCTTCGTTACAGGATCATTTAGTAATCGCGAAAGCGTTACGGAGATGATAGATAAACTCCAATGGAAGACTCTGCAGGAGAGAGGCTTAGTAGCTCGGTATGGGCTTTTGTCGAAGTTTCGAGAAGATACCTTCACCGAAGAGTCAAGCAGTATATTGCTCCCTCCTACGTATATCTCGCGAAGAGACCATGAGGATAAAATCAGAGAGATTAGAGCCCACACAGAAGCATACCGACAATCCTTCTTTCCACGAACAATACGAGACTGGAATAGAAGGGAGAACCGATAGAGGTACTCCGTCAGGTGGCTTGCGGAGTATGGATGTAGATGTAGATGTTTATGAACTCATACCTCCTGAACTATACTAGTTACAAAAAGAAAGCTGTCACTGGTATGAGTTTTTGTGCACACGAGTAAACAGAGCACATCGAAGAACTTCCACTATCAATGACAAATACATCGTATTATCCTCACATTTACATGAGTCCTAGCGTTTTCGACTAACCACGTTGACAGATAGAGTCGAGGTATACAGTACTCAAAATGAGGTGAGTGGGCAGCATTTAAGAGTTTGTAAACAGAGCATACAACATTACAAAAGCATGGAAGGACGTGGCAGAGGTCGATAACAGGATAAACAGAATATTAACAGTGGAGGATGTCAGTCATGGAGTAACTCCTCTGCAGCAGAATCATTCACATACATATGTATTAAAAGAACTTGGTGTAAGTCAAAATGCAATATCTAAGTTATGGAAACGATACAATAAAGGGATTCTGTTACTAGACAGCAAGGTTCAGGGGTAGGAAGAAAACAACTTGAAAAAAAGAAGTAAGAAACTTGAAAAGGCCACGATCGCTTTAGTAGAGCATTTATTAAGAATACCGGTTGTTACTTCTATTTTTGTGTCAATCTAGATCACCTCCAGGGAGGAATAATGTCAAGCATATAAAACAACAGCTGTTGAGATCGCTGTGTTCGAATTCTTATATCGAGAAACAGCACAAAACCTGGTACAGACGGCAGCATGAAGTACCTCGTTTAACCACATTACATAAACAAATGAGACTGCGCTTTGCCGAAGACCACAGACAACGGCAGTTAAGGCGTTAGGGGGAAGCGCTGTTCTGCAACGAAACTAAAGGGAACTTAAATGGAAACGATGGTCGTATCGGGTTATTGAGATCCCGTGAGGAAAGTAATATGGAAGCTTTAGTGTCCCCAACAGCCAACTTTGGAGGAGGCGCTATAATGCTATGCGGAGGAGGTACAGTGAACAGGGGTGGTTATGGTCCACAGAAGGAATAACAGAGCTCTAACAGGGTAAATGTACATCAACGAATGGTTGACCCTTATGTACGAATTTTGGCTCAAGATCTTGAGGAAGAATTTCTTCTGATATGCGATAATGCTCAAGCCCACGTTGCAGCCCCAGGGCAAAGTTATCTTCGGGGACACAATATCAATATTCCACAGTGGCTGGCAGGTGGTTGCCGTCTAAACTCCATACGCACGTATGTGATTAACTAATGAGAGGAATTAGAGCTCGGGCAAACTCTATAGAAACACTACAGCAGTTACAGGGAGCCTTGCTACTGGATGTAGCGTTTGAAAGAAAATAATAGAAATGGCGGCGGTGGATTGTTACTGTAATGTTCAGGTACCTATATCTTACACGGGGGGTTTCATAAAATGTCCTACCCACCTTGCAGAAATTCCTAGCTCAGTTAATACTACAATTTATTATGGTGCATCTTTTCAATTTTCTAACATCACCCGACTTTGATTTGCTTACCTCGCGCCTCCTGTATTATTAAGAGATTTTTTAAAAACATTTACATGGGACTTGATATTACAATAGTACATATGCGCGAGGCTGCTTTTACCTTATACTACAACGCTCAGGCACCGCTATCGCTCCACACGACCGGCCCAGCCAGCTCGATACACCAGACTCGCTACTACTACTACAACTTCTACACAGTTTCTACTGCTGACAACACTTCTCTCTGGTCTGAGATTCTCTTATAACTTACATATCGCAGGCAGCGCGTGAGCAGTCCATCGAAATTACATCTGCTCGAGTGCGCTAGCAACAAATTCCTTAATCATGGACCTCTTACAGAATATGCCAGTTCATATATTTTCACTCCGAATTTTAATCACACTTCTGAATCTTCCTTTCATTCCGTTCATTACTTTTTCGATATACAGGATGAAAAGTGGAGGAGAAAGACTGTGTCCTCGCCTTAAGCCCTTTTTAAACAGGAAACTTCTTTCTTGGTTTTCATTCTTATTGTTCCCTCCTGTTTCTTGCACACGTTGTGCACTGGTTTTTCTCTGGTTTTCGTGGCCGCTTGGGATGAGACGATCTCTCTGCAACCAAGGAGCGCCTTCGGTATGCAACCCAATCGACACCGGCGCATCCTCTGCGCATCTTCGCAGGCGAGTGCCACCATCGTCTCTCGTCGCGATAAGGACAGCTGACGGATTCGGCTTTCGTATAAACTCTTTCAGCTGTAAATGTACACAGGAACTGATTTCCACTTTGTTGGCGATTCTTATATTCCCGTTGGAGCGTATTAGTTTCTACGTGCAGACTAGTGCGAAGACTCCCACACATACAATCTAGTTTACCCTCTTATCAGTGTACACAGTCTTTCGCATCTATCTTGTCTAAATAACACAGCAGAAACACTCGTTCCCATCAAAGCAACATTCTTTCAGTCTCAGTCCCTCAAACACTTCGCTTCTCACAGTCCTTTTTTGTGGCAGAAAAACGACTTTGGAATACTCTCCATCACTGTATTAGAGTATTGAATCGTTTCTCGAGCTTGAACAGGCAGCTAATGGCTGAAATAACGATAATGTCTTTGTTTTTGTAAGAACTCCTCACCCCATTACAACCATACCTTACTCATTTGGTTACCCAAATTTCTCTGTCTTAGAACTTCTTGTGTCTACCATTTAACATTTGTACACCCATAAACACAGTTGTATCTTCTACGCTCAGTATTATTATTATTATTATGATTATGAGTAGTAGAAGTAATAGTACTATTACTATTAGTCAAAAAATATTTTAAATGGCTCTGAACACTATGGGACTTAACATCTGAGGTCATCAGTCCCCGATAACTTAGAACTTCTTAAACCGAACTAACCTAAGGGCCTCACACACATCCATGCCTGAGGCAGCATTCGAACCTGCTACCGTAGCGGTCGCGCGGTTGCAGACTGAAGTACCTAGAACCGCTCGGTCACAGCTGGCGGCTACTATTAGTCCTTAGACCTAAAGATTCCGCTCGTAATAGTCATCTGTTCTCTTCTTCACATACAGTCCAAAACGACTGTTCTCCAACAACCTTATATTAGGTGTACAACCCAAACAGAAATTTAATTTGTTGTTTGACAATTCCTAACATTTGTCTTGCTCACTTTCTCGTTGGAATATTTATTATTTCACTTTATTTTTGCATCTTAGTATCTTCGTGCACGCACGCGCGTCTGCGTATTCTAATAAATAACGAAAATTTTTGCAGATTGCAAAAGTTAAGGTAATATTCACGTCTGCTCCAGTAAGTTAAATGCAATTTTTTATAAAAAATTTATCGCCGGATATTTCTAGACCTTTATAGCTCAGATAAATGTTGCATAGTAACACTTTTACAGAAATTATGCAGGTGATCCTAAATCGTGATGGTAATCATTTCGAAAATTTCAAGACGATTCTGTGAAATCGAGAGAACCCAGGAATGTTAGCAGAAAGCAACGGAAATTTTTGTTGTTGTTGTTGGCTAAATAATTCGTATTTTTCACGTGATGTATTTTGTCAGATAATTCCATGAATTTTAGCAAAATATGGGTAAAAGTCAGCGGATTACACTTTATGTAGTGGGTGATAAAAAAGTTTACGTTCGACGGCCTTAACAGTCCAGAATCGGTGTGTCACTCAAGCAAAATCGCCTTGAGCGCTGATAAAATCGTCCCAACCACGCAACAAGTTTAAAACACCCGTTTCCTGCAGACGTCCATAACTACTCGCTGCACGTCATCGTCATTGTCCGACAGAATTCGTCGATCCTTGAAGGCCTTACTTAATGCACCGATGGCGTGATAGTCACATAGGAAGAAATCAGGACTGTAGGGTGGTTGCTCGAGTTGGCGTTACTACATTTGTGATATGGGAGCGTGCGTTATCACAAAGCAGCAGCTCCCCTTGTCGCACCGTTCCCGTTATCACAAAGCAGCAGCACCCCTTGTCGCACCGTTCCTTAGCGGTGGTTTTCGAAAGGGTTGCTGCCCCATACACCCTTTTGATTTTTCGATGGATGTTCTTCCTTCGGCAGCCAAGAAGAGAACAACAGCACGTGGGTCCTGTATAGACGCATCTTGCAATAACGTCGCCATAGTTCTTGTTTCTGCATCTACCGCACCCACGTCGGAAAGACACGAATGTTGCACTGATCCCTGGCCTACATATCTGTGCCTATAGCCCCATCTTCGAGTCGCGATACGTTTCATTTAAAATGCAACAACGCTCTCAAACGGAAACTTTTTGATCGCCCCTTGTACGATTGTGTCCGCTACCTTCCGTCATGCACAATACAGTGGCTTGCGGAGTGTTGTGATCAGGCCTGGTAGGGTGTATAAGAGTCGTGAACAGCTTTAGATGTTGGCTGATCATTTTGAGGACGCAGAGATGCAGCGCACCCGTGTAAATGACTTCGCAGCACCTGACAGGGTTTGAAGGAAGTTTCATTATGAGATTCCATTTAGCCAGCTTGTCAAATCGAGTAATGTCCAGATGTGTGGAGCATTCGGATGTGACAGTGGCCCAATGTTGAACTATGAAACTTCCCCTTTGAATTATTTTACAGGACTGTGCTTAACCTGACACACAATATTTATAGCGCAACGCAATCTGACTTTCAAAATTCCCTACAAAAGAATGGCCCTGACTAACATTAAACTATACCTTTCACAAATCACTTACCTCACAAAAATCTTCGCTGCTCAAGCTACTGCAATACAGCGAGCGCCACTACTGCCAGCTAAATAAAAGATTCAAACTATGGAAGGCACTAACTACTGATAGGGATAGTTAGCAAATGAAAGATATTAATAGAGAACAAACAATGTATTTACCTTGATATCATCATTTATAAAGCAGTTCATGACAAATTTCAAAGCTCCGCCATCTCTCTCCCCACATCCACCACTGCTGGCGGCTCACCTCCAACTGCGCAACGCTATGCGCTGTTCACAGCCAGCTGCCTAACACTACAATGGCGAGTATTACAACAATGCAAAGCAGCCACAGACTGCACACCGCACAGCCAGTGATTTTCTATACAGAGGTGGCGTTACCAATAAAAAAACCTAAACAGCCTACTTACATAGCCCCCATGCTCCCCACAAAAAATTTTACAAATTGGTTTGGGCAGTGCCCAATACAGATTTGAAAAAATTTTTCATAATTACAATAACAAAGAAATCAAATGCACACACTTATTGACACAATGTTGGTCAAAAGCTAAAATTTCCTCACAGTCCATAAAGACAGACCTAATCATTCATCACAGTAAAATATCAGTCTTTTTCTCAAAGTCTGAGCAGTAAAAGAAAATGCACACGGAAGTAGTGGATTTCCATGCAGTATTGAAGAAGTATTGTTGTCCTTCCAACGAAAAGACAGTGCTGACTCTACATGCAGACAGGTAATGGGCCACAACAGAGTAAACCCACAGCGGAGTCAGTCGAAATTTTGAAGAGTATTGGTGGGTAGGTCATCACAGAGCAGACCCACTGTAGTCCTGGTAGAGATTACGGTATTGGTGGGCCACCAGAGGCGCAGACCCACTGCAGTCCTTGTAGAAATAATGGTACTGGTGAGTCAGCAAAGACGCAGACCCACTGTAGTCCTTGTAGAGATTACGGTACTGGTGGGCCACCAGAGGTGCAGACCCACTGCAGTCCTTGTAGAGATGGCCAGCAGCCATCTGTTGTGACTGTGCAGGTGCACAATCACCATTGAAGAGTCTTGCGGATAATATAGCAAGTCCATAACCACCACTTGTGCACTCACAAAGTTTTTGGAATTGTCCTTAGAACCAGCAATGCTGTTAACCAGTCCCTTGCTGAATTATTAACACACGTGCAAACACTAACAGTCCCTACTTTTCACATATTGTCCATATACTATGACCAACAAAAACGTGTGCAGTGAAATGTAACTTACAAGTTGCTTAATTTGATGAACTGGTGTCAATTACAATTTTATAACATAAGAATACAATTACAAAGATACAAAATACATCATTAAGGAACATAACAATACAGATAACACTTGCAGTAATACAGGCTTTACAAAAGAATAAAAATGTATACATCAGTGTTACATAAATAATGACATAAGCACATACATAAAAGATCAGAATAACCCTCGAAACATCAACTTCACACATGAGCAACAAACCAGAACAGATAAATAATGTCTAACATCTCTACAAAGAAAATAACATATTATTAATGCCAATTATATTTGAGGATAACAGCATTCCTCATCATAGTGAATGTAGCTTAGTATTAGAAGAAGAAAAAAATTCTATGAAACTACACAGAGACAGGAAGAAAACAAATATACAAGGGTACACAAACACATAGTGGGATAACACAATGGAAAGGACAGGGTTCGTTTTCAGTGTAACTTTTGGTACTGCAGTATTTTGCGAACAAAACCTTTTTTTGTTCTTGGAGATCTCCCTTCGTTCATCATTATTCCCAAAAAGTCCTATCTATACCTGCTTTCTCTACTCTGTTCATATTTCTTTCAAAATAATTATTTCTTGGTGCACAATACTCATCTTTGCCAAATCTGTTTCTTATATAGTCTACCCCTCTTAAGTTAACTTAAATCTACTGAGCTCAGATGCTAAACTAAGGGACGAGGCAATGCAGCATCACATAAAACAATTAATATAAACAGCAATAAAAAAAACGCAGATTTGCGAAGCAAGCAGTATTAAGAAATTAGCAAAGCAATTATAATATTACAACTAATCTAAGGCAATGTGCAGCAATCAATAAAAATAAATCATTAGTAAAACTGGCTTAACAGAATAATACAAAGTCAAATTCAATAACACTATGCCTGGCAAACAGCAGCAACTTATACCTAAACATGACATAGCTCAAGCAGAAAAAATAGTACAGTAAAGATAACAATGCAGATAAGGGAAATGTATAATCACATCTTAATGTCTAAGTAATTAAAGTGGTGCACCACAAAAACTAATTCTAGAAAAGATTACCAAGTACTAGAAAAGAAAATTATGTATGCAGTTTCTGTGAAGGTAAATGCCCTTTTTTTGTGCTCCCTCATTTTTTTAAAAAAATTATTATTTACTCGATCTGTAGACAGAAAATATTTACATTAATACATCTATAAAATTTTATTTTTACCAATGCTGCAGTGCAGCTAGAAACTAGATATTAAATGAAATAAGCAATTACGCAAACCAAAGCATAAAAATATCATTCAATAGTCATGTGACATTTCATAAGTTAGAAATTCTCTCAACTCTCGTAGAAAGACGCTTGTCATAATCAGGTGTGCAGATGTAAAAATATTTCTCGTCATTTCATAAGGCATTTCTGTAAATATCATAAATTAAGAGCTCCACTGTGTCAACATATGTTTTCAAGTTCGACCGTGTCGTTTTTGCGATGCTCGCTACAAAGGAACGGCAATAGCGAGGATAATGGCCTCCCTTTTTTTTTTTTTCTCCACGTAATGGCTGTTTCTCCAGGTGGCTGGCACAGGTGGCCGCTCAAGACGCATTACATCAAGGTCACTTACCTTTCTTAACGAAATATTTATGACAGCAGTTTTCGCTACAGCGACAGTCTCATATAAAAATATTTCACAGGTCAAGAATTTGGGTTACAAATCTGTAGAAACAAAATCCTATAAATATAACAGCGTCCAAAAAAAATTTTCGTCGGCATTGTAATACATTCACGCATTTACACACCTTTCATAACTCTTAAAGTACGATTCTCGGTTTCCAACATACGTCTTCACAAGGCAGAGTTCCTAACCGCTACTCATTACTCCTTACGTTATTACACATATACAAATTCGTCGACGCTTCTTCAATACTTCATCATAAGATACATAGCATAATCAAATTCCTCATATAGCATCAGCTTCTTTATCATAAACATACCTCAACAGCATAATACACATCGTCGTCGTAATAATAACATCATAAAACCTCAGCCAAATCTCAAAATCGTCGTAGCTTCCTGAATATTTTAAAACCTAAAAAAAATTCTCTGCTCATTTCAAAAGTGTTATCTACCTCAAACGTACTTTAAAATCATGCTCCCTTACCAAATACATCATTCAAAGCTCTCATAGTATCACAATGGTTCCAAAAAAATACGAACAGTTCACAAAGTACAGACAAAATACAATTTCATACGTATGAAATTATTCAACTGTGTAATTGCGTAAACATGTGTCACTGATGTAGTAAAAAAAATGTTTATCTCTGTCCAATAATCAGATAGCTGTGTAATTATGTGTTAGAGAAATATGGTACCGATGTGTAAAGTTGTGTAAGCAAATACCATATTAGCTAGGGTTCCTTGTGGTTGCCACACACATGGTACACAAAGTAAGCGTGTACCCCCTGAGGATAAATGTAATTATACCCTCAGGTGTTACAAATTACAGCAATGGAATGAAATGTATCACGGAAAACTTTCTTTGTAATTAAGTGTTTTAAGTATAAGATTAATCACTCAAATACGTGTCCTGTAGCGCTAAATGTGCGTCTTGTTGTAAGATAATTCTGTGGAAGTGTCGTAGTTATCGTCCTCCGAAAGCTAAGTTCTGCAGAAGTCAATGTACTTACCTCATGATACACAAAAGTGAAATGCTTTGCGTATAGATATCTTAGTTATTACGCTTATTGTTGTGATGAAGAAAGTACTGTGCTGTAACGTATTGTTGTGCCACGAAAAAGGCTGTCTCATTGTTGCTATACCACAAAAGTTACTACTAAAACATGTTTTACTTTCCAGAATAATTCAGAAAAACTGTGCAGATATAAAACAGATACACCGCAAAAGCAACAAGGTGAATTGTGTCACACATTAGTAGCGTCGTGATATAGTCGTGTAGCTGTCAAATAAACTAACCACTGTGTCACCTGGTATCTCTCAGAAAGCACCTTGAATCCATAATGTATTTGCAAGTAAACCAAAATGTTGCATTAAAAAAAGCAGATTATCTTTCAATAAACGGTTTTACATGTGAAATGTGGTGTAAACCTTTACTCTTCATAGTACTCAGACTTTCAACTGAAAAGCAATTGTCATGTTTTATACATCGGTAAAGAATGCTAAAATTTTTCTCAAGGCTAGCGTCTTATGTTATTTTTCTCGGAGCCAGCGGGCGCACGCGGCTGCCTGCTGTGCGAGTCATTGTCTGTCTCTTTGTTGGCGCGCGCCGTTATTGGGATTAGGAGACCTAACTTCTACAAATTCACTCTGACGAGAAGGCCCTGCCCTGTTTAAATCACGCCAGTTCTGATGCAATTCAGGTCTGTCGTTACGAATATATCGTCTGTCGTCATGTCGGTAGGTTCCGTAGTTTCTTCCTTGTCCGTCACGTGGTGGAGAATTTCTCCCTGAATCGTAACTATGCGACGAACTGTTGCGTCTGAAGTTATTCTGCCTCCCTTGATAATAATTGTTTTGGTTCCCATATTGTCTGTTTCTCTGATTGTCTCTGTGATAGTCATTACTACGGAAATGCGATCTTTCTCTGTAACTATTACTACTCTGCCAACGGTTGTCATACGGGTGGTGTCTGTTTTGGTCACGATTTGTGTTGTGAGAATAGCCTTGTCGTGTCCAGTTATTACTTCTTTCATCGCGGAATTGCGACGCATGTGACCTGTAATTGTTGTGTTCCTGGTTTCGCGTTCCGCGACTGTCAGTGTCAATTTCCAGTTCTTGTAACAGTCCCTGAAAAGCTTCAATGTCGTCTTTGCAACGTCCTGCTAAAATAATATGCCGTAAATGTTCAGGTAATTTGATTAAACAAATGCGGATGAGTTCTGACGGGCTGTATGGGTTTGAAAGATACTGATTCTTGTGCAACATGTCTTCAAAATATTTCACAAGACTGGAAAATTCAGATTGTTCGAAATGTTTCATCATTATGATGCTATGTTTTACTCGGTCTTGTGTTGCTTGAGACCAATATGCTGAGAGGAAGGCATGGTAAAAATCTCCTTCACTGTGACAATCGTGAATGACCGATCGCATTCTTACAGCTGGTTCATTCTCCAAGTAGCCACACATAAATTCTAACCTGTGCTCCAATGACCAGTTGGGAGGAAAATAATGAGAGAATTGATGGAGCCATGCTTGTGGATGAATGTCGTTGCCAGAATTCTTAAATGTTTTGAATTTACGTGTAGTAATGAACAGCTTATAGTCAAAATCATCATGTCGGCGAGTCGCATATCGGTCATTGTTAGGTCGTGTCGGCCGTTCCATCTCAAAATTCGGTGCACATTGCCAGTTTGTTTCATAACTTCCGAAATGCCCTGTGTTATTATTTCGCGTCTTTTCCGTATTTCTAAGTCCCTCTTCCCGTGTTGGGGCGCGAGTGTCCTCTGAAATACGTAATTCTTGTATTACCTGTGTCAGCTGATCTTGTACTTCGCGGATTTCTCTTTGGTCTTGCGTATTAATTTGATTCAGATTTTGTTTCAGTTTCCTAATTTGTTCGCTCTCTTCTGTGTCATTAAAGACTACCGGTTTTGTGTCATTCAGATTATCATCTACCTTCGTAGATAAATTAGTGAACTGATCCGAAAGTTCGGCTACTTTCTCCGATAGTGTACTTATTTCCTCTGTGTGTTTTTCTGAACCAAGTTTCAGAGTATCTACTGTGTCCTCTAAGTTTTCCTGAGTTTTTGCAAGTTGCGTAACCGAATCGGTAGATGCAACTGAGTCAAATTTAGCTTGCAAGGTCTCATGATTTTCATGAACAATAGTTTGCAGTTCTTTTATGGCTGCTTCGTGATTCTGTAATGCATTTTCATGCTGCGAAAAAATAGGTTGAAAATGCTCACAAATTTGAGTTTTTGCGTCATTACAGACCTTTTGACATTTCGATTCAATGTTATGTAGCTCAGTAGTTAAATCTTCACGTGTTTGTTCAAGAGTTTGTTCCAATGAGTCTAACTTTTGAAGATTTTGTTCCATTGTGACTAATTTTTTAAGATTTTGTTCCATTGTGTCTAACTTTTGAAGCTTTTGCTGTGTTTGTCTCTGGTGTTGTTCCATTTGTTGCATTAGCTGTAATAACAATGCATTAGTGTCTGGAATCTGTTCCTCTACGCTTTTCGGCAGTGCATTTGCACCAGCAACATTCACATTTTGACAAGCAGAAAATGTGTTTTGACTTATTTGAGAAAACGGTGATGACCCAAAACTTGAATCTACAGTATTTGCGAAATTGTGTCCTGTCATTTCGGATTCCTGAGGCGAGCTGTTGCCGACCGACCGATCGATTGTTTCACTGTCTACGCCATTGTTTGCCGCCCGCTCCATTTCCCTATGCACAATTACTAAATTACTATTTTGAACATCAGTTAATTCATTACTCGGTGACGCTAACACACTGCTTTCGTTTTCACTGTCATTTCGCAGTTTACTTTGGAGCCTAGTATTACGTTTTTACACGCCATTATTGTCACAGTATTTCACACGACAACACAGAAAAACACAATTTGAAGAGCAAAAATAAGAGAACACATTAACGTAACACTGAAAATAATATCTAGTTAATTGCAGCTGCGAAATACTTGGTGCAAATCTACATGCATGCCACAACTGTTTTACTGTACAACAATGAAAAACTACAACTACAATGGAAATTCTCTCTACAATTACGCGCTAGCAATAAACAAATTCTACACTAATTACACAAACTACAAGAAAAATCAGAAGATTCCAGTGAGGTATCCTCGGCTAAGGGTCGACATATGAAACGTCCCCTTTGAATTATTTTACAGGACTGTGCTTAACCTGACACACAATATTTATAGCGCAACGCAATCTGACTTTCAAAATTCCCTACAAAAGAATGGCCCTGACTAACATTAAACTATACCTTTCACAAATCACTTACCTCACAAAAATCTTCGCTGCTCAAGCTACTGCAATACAGCGAGCGCCACTACTGCCAGCTAAATAAAAGATTCAAACTATGGAAGGCACTAACTACTGATAGGGATAGTTAGCAAATGAAAGATATTAATAGAGAACAAACAATGTATTTACCTTGATATCATCATTTATAAAGCAGTTCATGACAAATTTCAAAGCTCCGCCATCTCTCTCCCCACATCCACCACTGCTGGCGGCTCACCTCCAACTGCGCAACGCTATGCGCTGTTCACAGCCAGCTGCCTAACACTACAATGGCGAGTATTACAACAATGCAAAGCAGCCACAGACTGCACACCGCACAGCCAGTGATTTTCTATACAGAGGTGGCGTTACCAATAAAAAAAACCTAAACAGCCTACTTACAACTACATGGAGACACGAAGGCAGGTAACCTCGTCGTCAAGGGTCCGGTCGACCGATTCTAAACACCTTTAGGGTGGATCGCCGTATTGCGCACCAAGCACATTGTAGCTCTTTCACAACCGCGACTACCACCCGAGAACAAGTAATCGACATCGTGTGACATTCAGTGTTATCTCGAACCTCTGGTCGGAGACTAGCAGCAGCCAGCCTAGGGCATTGCAGTGCTATGCTTAAGATGTCATTAAGCCCGCCCGGTTGGCCGTGCGGTTTAACGCACGGCCTTCCGGAGAGGGAAGGAGCGCCTGGTCTCCGGTACGAATCCGCCCGGCGTATTTGTGTCGAGGTCCAGTGTGGATAGTTTTTAGGCGGTTTTCCATCTGCCTCGGCGAATGCGGGCTGGTTCCCTTTATTCCGCCTCAGTTACTCTATGTCGGCAATTGCTGCGCTAAACAAGTTCTCCACGTGCGCGTACACCACCATTACTCTACCACGTAAACGTAGGGGTTACACTCGTCTGGTGTGAGACGTTCCCTGGGGGTCCACCGGGCGCCGAACCGCACAATAACCCTGGGTTCGGTGTGGGGCGGCGGAGGGGTGAAGTGGACTGCGGTAGTCGTCGTGGGGTTGTGGACCACTGCGGCTGCGGTAGGGACGGAGCGTCTCCGTCGTTTCTAGGTCCCTGGTTAAAATACAATTCAATACAAGGGGCCATTAACAGCACGACACAAACGCGTGTGTCAATAAAATTGGCTGTTGAGCGCATTGTTAATAGATAAAATTGTCCGATGTTTGGGTTTCGATCGCAAGTGGCCTTCCTCACGGATATCATACAGTGGCAGAAGAAACTGTTTACGTAATTTGACAGGATACTTGATGATAGGAGGAGGGGTGTTAGGCGTTCTTTATTGATGTTTATTTCTACCCATTGGTGGAAACAGTCGAATTAGAAACGGGCAGTAGATGTGACGTAGTGCTACTTAACTGTTGCCAAGTGCGGGCCGCGGCGTGTATGTACGACCACCGTATTCCCCTCGCGCCTGTTTGAGTTGCTTCGCTCGCGCTGTCCTCCCGTAGCGTCGTCACTGCTGGCAGTCAGGACTCCGGAAGCCAATAGCCGCCCTCTCTATTCATGTTGGCGGGTCGCTTGGCAATTTATATCGCTTCTCTGATCTCTCTCCTCAATGTGAATGGCTGTTTCGCCATTACGCGGGCTTCACGGAATATTCAATCTTTATCGCACTCATCCTGGTGTTCCGCCACAGCTGACCTGTTGCGTTGTCCCAGACGGATATCTCTTTATGCTCTGCAATTCGTGTGATGATAGGCCGCTCCGTCTCGCCCACATACACCAGTCTACACTCGCAACCGATATGGTAGACTAAATGGTTAAAATGGCTCTAAGCACTATGGGACTTAACATCTGAGGTATTCAGTCCCCTAAGACTTAGAACTACTTAAAATTAACTAACCTAACGTGACGTTCCCACTCCCCTTTTGTTGTCGTTGTTGATGTTGAGCCGCTACTGCTACAGCTCGGTCGGAGGAATGGAGACCCGACGCGCAGTGATGGTTGTCTCCGTCGGATGACGTGGAAAATCTCTAAAGAAAATTGTTCCTCGCGTAGTGTATGAAAGTTCGTTTGCGAGTCCGCAGTCTTCTCAGCGATGCGAACTGCCCATTCTAATTGTCTGTTATGGGTTTATGATGATTTTCTATGCCCAGTTACTTAGTTATTTCAGTATTGAGTGAATCATTCATCACCGGCGTCGTTTCACACCACTGAAGCGAGGAAAACTTCGTTTGCGGTTCAGTATCAGTAGTTGTTACGTTGCTAGGCAGAATTGTTCACTACGACACGACGCAAATCCAGAGATAATCTATAATGCTATTTTGCTTTCGTGCATCGTAATGTTATTTCGGCAAAACACTCCTTTCAATGCTCAATGTTCATCGAGTCACTCTTTCAATTAAAATGTTCACAGTTAATTAATTTTGATCATCAACCATCACACAGTTCAATTAATGATGGAGCCAGCACGTGAGATTTCCATTAGTGACGAACAATTTTTATTGTTCCTTCTTAGCAGTTAGTTTATAATCATCACACCACACGCACACCGATGGATCAGATCAATTACGATTCTTTTCAGTTCGGTGATCGTGACAATTACGACAACTTTTACAATCGGCGTATTTGTATTATCTTCGTGTGGTCGTATTAATACTTCCTACTCAAGGCTAATCAGGTATTGCAGTCTTCGATATTATGTCCATTCTTCGTTGTAACTGTTCACTTTGATGAAGGTTGAGTCCAACAGCATATCTCCAATAATTAAAGTTCATTAACCCTATCAGAATATCACGTCAGTTCATGTTCTCAAGTCAGAATAACTGAGAACAAAGTCCGCGCATCTCTATCACGAAGTAGTACCTCTTTGAATAGAAACAATCTCGTAGCGTTCCGTTTGTAGTACTATAACAAACTGTGCTCTCTCACAACTTGATAGGCCGGCCGGAATGGCCGAGCGGTTCTAGGCGCTACAGTTTGGAACCGCGCAACCGCTACGGTTGCAGGTTCGAATTCTGCCCTGGGCATGGATGTGTGTGATGTCCTTACTTTAGTTAGGTTTAAGTAGTTCTAAGTTCTAGGGGACTGATGACCTCAGCAGTTCAGTCCAATAGTGCTCAGAGCCATTTGAACCATTTGAACAACTTGATAACAAGCAAGCTAGCAAGCGACTAACATTTCCATGATCGAGCATTGTAGACGCATTGACTTTCCTTTTCGCCACGTTTACAACTCTCTTTCACAATAAATGTTATCTCTGGCCGACATATTACTTTGGACTTAACTTTCGTCGTACTGATTTGCAGTTATTACTGAGATGTTTGATAGCTAATTAAAATAACCTTTCTTTCTTTATACCTTTATATCATGACATACTCAGTAATTATTGAAATTGGTGTTCATCAGAACTGTAAGGTGTTATGTTATTGTCAGAGGCGTCGTACCTCTCCCGATAACACTGTTCCCTACTTTAAATTATCATGACATTCTTATTTGGGTTTTCGGGTTTCTTGGGGTGTTACACTAAGGACATCACACACATCCATGCCCGTGGCAGGATTCGAACCTGCGACCGTAGGAGCAGCGCGGTTCCGCACTGAAGGGCCTAGAACCGCTCGGTCACAGCGGCCGGCATTTGGTAGACTCTTGCGTTGTTTAGCCTGTAGGACGCATCTTTCTTCAACCCTAGAACATCTTTTATTTTGTTATTGCTCCAAAAGACTGGCTTCATGGCGACTGGACGGAGAATTTTGGCCACACTTTCTGTAACCCCTAGCAGATATCCTCAAGTACCCTATCAAATTACGGAAACATCTTCCTACACCACTACATAAGATCTAAAGTTTCTTTCATTCAGTAGTCAGCTCAAGCACAAAACCCTGAGGATGGCCACTTGCAATAATGACCGAAACGTCGGATAATTTCATATATTGACAATGCGGTTAGCAGCCCAGAAGAATTTTATTGACAGTGACAACGGCCGCGGAAGTCTACGGTTACACAAACGTGTGTGTTTGGATGAGTGTTTTGAAAGAGGAGCATGATCTGCCGATGAATGGCATCGCACGTTCAGCGACGAGTGGCGGTTCTGTACTATCCCGGATGACAATCGTCAACGGGTATGGCAACGACCAGTGGAGAGGTCCCATTTTTCCAGAGATTTGGTGAGGCACAGCGCTGTTACACCTGGCTTCATAGTGTGGGGAGCCAAGGGGATATGACTACAGGTACAATACCTTGGTGCCATTTTTCAACAGGACTATGTTCGTCGACGCGTGTTACGTGTCTCTGTGACCTGTCTACATGATGTTGAGTACTCCTGT
Organism: Schistocerca nitens; assembly: GCF_023898315.1. NCBI lineage: Eukaryota > Metazoa > Arthropoda > Insecta > Orthoptera > Acrididae > Schistocerca > Schistocerca nitens. Next base: position 977,512,169 of record NC_064615.1, on the reverse strand, counting down.
GACCAGCAAGATCCCCAAATCCGTCTCCAATGGAACACATGTGGGACCAGCTTGGACATCAACAAAGTCCCAGGGCCAAGGACCAGTTACACCAGTTGCGGGACAACTTGGCCCAGGAGAGGATACAACGGATTTACCACATTCTTCGCAATCGAATTAGTGGATGCATCCAGCCATGAGGAGTGCAACGTCACATTGCTGAGTGGGCTGAAACTGCCAATTCCCTTGTAGACTTTACTTTGTAATGACTGAAATAACATCACATACCGTCTCAGTCTTGAGAGGAATACTCTCTTCCAGATTCTGAAGGTGGCAGGGGTAAAATACAGGGAACGAAAGGCTATTTACAATGTGTACAGAAACCAGATGGCAGTTATAAGAGTCGAGGGGCATGAAAGGGAGGCAGTAGTTGGGAAGGGAGTGAGACAGGGTTGTATCCTATCCCCAAGGTTATTCAATCTGTATATTGAGCAAGCAGGAAGGGAAACAAAAGAAAAATTTGGAGTAGGAATTAAAATCCGTGCAGAAGAAATAAAAACTTTGATGTTTCCCGACGACATTGTAATTCTGCAGGAGACAGCAAAAGACCTGGAACAGCAGCTGAACGGAATGGACAGTGTCTTGAAAGGAGGATATAAGATGAACTTCAACAAAAGCAAACCGAGGATAATGGAATATAGTCAGGTGATCTGAGGGAATTAGATTAGAGATGAGACACTTAAAGTAGTAAGTGAGCCGAGCGGTTCTAGACTCTAAAAGTATGAAACTGCGCGAGTGCTACGGTCACAGATTCGAATCCTGCCACGGGCATGGTTGTGTGTGATGTCCTTAGGTTAGTTAGGTTTAAGTAGTTCTAAGTTCTAGGGGACTGATGACCCCAGAAGTTAAGTCCCATAGTGCTCAGAGCCATTTGAACCAAAGTAGTAAATGAGTTTAGCTATTTGGGAAGCAAAATAACTGACGATGGTCGAAGTAGAGAGGATATGAAATGGTGACTGGCAATGGCAAGGAAAGCGTTTCTGAAGAAGAGAAATTTGTTATCATCGAATATGGATTTAAGTGTCAGGAAGTCTTTTCTGAAAGTATTTGTATGGACTGTAGCCATGTATGGAAGTGAAACATGGACGACACATAGTTTAGTCAAGATGAGAATAGAAGCTTTAGAAATGTGGTGCTACAGAAGAATGCTGAAGATTAGATAGGTAGATCACGTAACTAATGAGGAGGTACTGAACAGAATTGGGGAGAAGAGGTATTTGTGGCACAACTTGACTAGAAGAAGGATTCGGTTGGTAGGGCATGTTCTGAGGCATCAAGGTACCACCAAATTAGTATTTGAGGGCAGCGTGGAGGGTAAAAATCGTTGAGAGATACCAAGAGATGAATACACTAAGCATATTCAAAAGGATGTAGGTTGCAGTAGTTACTTGGAGATGAAGAAGCTTGCACAGGATAGAGTAGCATGCAGAGCTGCATCAAACCAGTCTCTGGACTGAAGATCACAACAACAACCCTCTCAGCCTGCGAAATTTTATTTCGTTTGCTCCTACCTTTCTGTTATCCTCGCGTTTTTTTGGATAGTTGAGGTTTATATGGGAATCTTCGATCCTGTATATTTTTAACACAAGACATGACAGGAAAAATGTACCATGGATGCAATATGGTCGTCACTTACAACTAGACGTCATTTGATAATGGAAATGAGAAGAAACAGACCTATCGTATAAAATATTTAAAATATGTTACCTTATTGCAGCTAGTTTTGGAGGATTTATTTTCATTATGTATTATACTGACGAAGACTATGTAGCGGGCCCAATGGAACGCAAAGCTTTCGAAACAGTTCATTTAGCCCAAATGACAATGTCAGTGCTGTTTAGAAACAGAATCACACGCTGCCTTAAGCCAGCGTTTTTTTAGGACGCTGTTCGCTGAGGGCAGCTGTCTGAAAACGTAAAAAAAGGAAAGCGGTATGTCGGTGTAGTGGGAACGGTGGTTCCGGACGATCTCACTTATCTTTTGTCGACTGTCAGCGTTGTTTGCGCAGACGAAACTTTCTAAGGTTAGGTGGGCCTCGCGTTCTCACAAACTCACTGTGGGGCTGTTCATTTGAAAACACGCGTGCTGGAATGTAACCCACAAACTCAGCGGACTATGCGAAGCAGCACCAAGGTGCGGACAACTGGAGTAAACTTTCTACTGACTCATTTGGCAGCAACGAGGACAGGCGTGTGACGGAGCTTCACCAATTGATTCGATGTGACCGTTGATAGTAAGTCATGTCTTTGAAACGACGTTCATCGTTATCAATCCTCCTGTTACAAGAAAATCGGTTAATTCATTTTCATGTCTAACTGTTCTACTTTTAATTTCTTGTGAACTGCAACTGGAGAAAACTGAACTTGTTTATATATATATATATATACTCGTGTACCTGTGTTGCTGTCCTGAACAATACAAGTGACGTAGTTATGGAAACGCCGTCTGATAAATGAAATTGTATAACTGTATTTTTAATTAACATCCCAAAGTAATCGGAAAAACAAAACTGTAAACTAAATAAACTATCCTGCCAGACCACGGACTCTGGAGGAGTGAGTAGTGCTGCAGTACATTACGTCACAATGCGCAGCTTGCCATTGGAACACACAAAGCTAACAGAATTAAAAAAGCTACATACGTTTACCAAACAGACTTTGGAGGAATGAAACAGAAAATGTTTCTTTAAAGTCCCTTACGTACGCAATCTGACTGAGTAAATTTCCAGTCACTGAGTAGTACTCCGCACTGTAAAATATGAAAATATCTGCATATGAAATGAAATCTGAAATGAACTCTATCGAAACTGAACTGATAATGAATTTTGATATGCAATGCTTAATCCTGAATGACGTAACTGTCTTGATCGCATGGAAAGTTGGCCCTAACTAATTTTCATGGGTTATATGGGGCAGTGGAAACTTGGTACTACTCGAAGTGATGAACATCAAATATTCAGCGCAGCAGCAAGCTGATTAAATAGGAGAGAAAACCATGTGCATTGCAATGAAAGGGCGTGAAACTACACACATCAAAAAAAGTTTTGCATCACCTCGGTGCCGAGAGTTCCGGAACCTGTACAGAAAACTGGAACGAAACCAGGTACCATTTTCTTATCAAAAGTGTGGCTCTTACACAGAAAGTGTTAATTACCGAAAATTGTGAGTAGTATGTCTGTGGAGCTTCTGGTCCATGGTATGTGTACTTTTGATGGCAGATACTTTGGTTGCCTATATGTAGGGACCAGTGGCGCCGAGAACAGCAACGGCAACATTCGCAGCACACACACACACACACACACACACACACACGTTTTACTCTCTCTACCTATTCTGTAATTTTATAGAATAAATATCCATTCATTTTGAGAAATAAAACAGACAATTTAGATGTGGAAGTAAATTTGAGGGTCCAGTGTGCCTTACACCAAATAAGGTACAAAGATCGGATCACAATAATCGCCAAGTTCACAGTTCACGAAACAAAACTGTTCGCACAGAAAATAGCTTAGTTCCACATCGGGCGTTCTCACCGTGTACGTTCGCCCCATTAATGCCCCTTTCTGCGTTATAGCGGCAACTTTCGATCATACCAGAGAGAAGTACTACGCAAAACATTGGAAACTTATACCAATTAAACATTATACACATAAATATAGGACATCGATAGCGAGCGCGAAAACTGTAGTGATTTGACCTGTAGCACTAGATGCATCCAGAGGAGGTGGTAGCATTACTGTGCAAGTAGCTCATGGTCAAAGTTTCTGGTTGTCACTCGTTGATCCACAGTTCTGTTCTGCCACCAAGCCAGTAATTTTTTATTTTCTGCGTCGTGATAGGTGTCAATGAGCCTTTTGTGGTAGCTTCTCTTTTATGAATACAACACTGGTGTTATTTGCAGTCTTTAGTAGAACTGTTTTAGTACAAACTAACAGAAACTGTAACACAAAATTTTAAACAAAATGTATCCGAGTTATTTTAAAAGAACTCATTTTGTAAGAGCGAGAGGAAATTGTTATATTGAGGAGTAAGTAATTTTATATCAATCTGACTTCTAACAAAATTTTATGTTTTACGAAGCTAGTGCTTAAAATGTAGGAGAGAGTTACAAATCCAATAATTATTTAATTCTTTGGCATGAACAAACTGATAATGATACACTTTTTATCAAATTCCACATTCAAATTTAAGTGCAAAACTCAGCAGAAAAACTTTTGCCCGTTTATTCGTGAATACTAAAATTCATTTTCACTCTCAATTTCGAGAACAATCAGGTCCAATTGAAGTTGCTAAAGACAAAGGTTTGTCTGTATGCAAAAAAACTATTCACAGAAGTAGCGGGAAGAACGGGAAAGAAGATGCAGCAGAAGAAATCATTAAGATGAAATTGAGTAAGAGAGAATAACTATTTAACAACAAGCTCGTAAATTTTGTCTCGGGAGAAAATTATGAATTTGCTGCGAAAAATAACTTCAACTATTCAGTGTAAAGTTTCTGAGTAAGACGTTTAAATTCTGTCAGATAATATTTATTAAAATACGGTCGGACGTGTGTAATGATCCAAAACATATAAGCTGGTACGAAACTGCACGACCTTCCAATTGACAGGACGAGAGTAGAATATGGTATCCCAACGGAAAAGTACGGTTCTTTTCACCGTAATTTTTAAGGTAAATAGAACATCGGTGATCTGCGGGTGTGAAATTACAGACAAGAGATGGCGGAATGTACTACTCTTTGCATTAGAATTTTAATTTGAGAAAATCGTCTGATCAGACATAGTTCTTAATTTACACTAAGGGTACTATAATTACTGAAAATGAGTTTGAATATAGAGAAAAGGTGCCTGTAACAGGAGAGTTCACTGATGTGGAAAACCTAGATTCTGACTAAAATAAGTGTTCAGCTCTGCTGGAAGGTATCAGAACTTAGTTTTTACAGCGCCTGAGGCGTAGAGCAGTGACAATAAGACCATTCCGGTGCTGGGTATTGTCGAGACTTCTTGAATTTAAAGGTGTTGAATTTTAATATCTGAACTTGAGTACCTGTTGCAACAGTATTGATATGATTATATTCTTCACGAAATATTCTTTCATTTGATATAACGAATTGTCCTTCAAACTGAGCTGCGTACCTATGTGACTAGGTTTCTAGCGTAAAATGTCATATTCCTAATATGCTACACCACAGGTACTCTAATACGTGACAGTATCGCATATTAGAACACGGTAACTAATATTAGGGTAACTTCATCTTGCCACACTAGTAGCTGGATTCAGACTCATATTTTCACTAAGTGGTTTAGCAATATTGTGAACACAACAATGCAAAGAGACGAAAGCTGTAGCGGAATCAGAGGAGACAGCAGCAAGAATTTTGTTCTTGAAAACTGCAGGAAACAATTTTCCAGTCATTCGTAGTCCGATACAGATTTACACTATGAGAGCAAAAGCATCCGGACGCCCCCAAAAACACGTTTTCCATATTAGGTGCATTGTGCTGCCACCTATTGCCAGGTACTGCGTATCAGCGACCTCAGTAGTCATTAGACATCGTGAGAGAACAGAATAGGGCGGCCGGCCTGCGTGGCCGAGCGGTTCTAGGCGCTTCAATCTGGAGCTGCTCGACCGCTAAGGTCGCAGCTTCGAATCTTGCCTCGGGCATGGATGTGTGTGATGTCCTTCTGTTAGTTAGGTTTAAGTAGTTCTAAGTTCTAGGGGACTGATGACCTCAGATGTTAAGTCCCATAGTGCTCAGAGCCATTTGAACCAGAATGGGGCGCTCCGCGGAACTCACGGACTTCGAACGTCGTCAGGTGATTGGGTGTCACCTGAGTCATACGTCTGTACGCGATATTTCCACACTCCTAAACATCCCTATGTCCATTGTTTCCGATGTGATATTGAAGTGGAAACGTGAAGGGACACGTACAGAACTAAAGTGTACAGGCCGACCTCGTTTGTTGACTGACAGAGACCGCCGACAGTTGAAGAGGGTCGTAATGTGTAATTGCCAGACATCTATCCAGACCATCACACAGGAATTCCAAACTGCATCAGGATCCACTGTAAGTACTATGACAGTTAGGCAGGAGGTGAGAAAACTTGGATTTCATGGTCTATCGGCTGCTCATAAGCCACACATCACACCGGTAAATACCAAACGACGCCTCTCTTTGTGTAAAGAGCTAAACATTGGACGACTGAAAAGTGAAAAAACGTTGTTTGGAACGTCGAATCACGGTATACAATGTGGCGATCTGATGGCATGGTGTGGGTATGGCGAATGCCGAGTGAATGTCATCTGCCAGCGCGTGTAGTGCCAACAGTAAAATTCGGAGGCGGTGGTGTTATGGTGTGGTCGTGTTTTTCATGGAGGGGGCTTGCACACCTTGTTATTTTGCGTGGGACTATCACAGCACAGGCCTACATTGATGTTTTAGGCACCTTCTTGCTGCCCACTGGTGAAGATCAATTCGGGGATGGCGATTGCATCTTTCAACATGATCGATCACCTGTTTATAGTGCACGGCCTGTGTCGGAGTGGTTACATTACAACAACATCAATGTAATGGATTGGCCTGCACAGGGTCCTGACCTGAACTCTGTAGAACACCTTTGGGATGTTTTGGAACTCTGACTTCATGTCAGGCCTCACCGACTGACATCGATACCTCTCCTCAATGCAGCACTCCGTGAAGAATGGGCTGCCATTCCCTAAGAAACTTTCCAGTACCTGACTGAACGTATGCCTGCGAGAGTGGAAGCTGTCATCAAGCCTAAAGGTGAACGAACACCATACTGAATTCTAGCATTACCGATGGAGAGGCGCCACGAACTTGTAAGTCATTTTCAGCCATGTGTCCGGATACTTTTGTTCACATAGTGTAACTGATAACAATGCTTCAAACGTGCAGTCTGAAGAAGAAGACATCAAATGTATATTTTGGAATATCTGAAGACTAACATACAGAAATGTGCACAGTGAATGAAATGCTGTCCTTGGGCTCCCGAAGAATGCTAGTTTTTATATGCCCTGACTGCACTTATTTTACATAATAAGAGCAGAAAATGTTGTAGAGGCAGTAAGTAAGAGAATTTTATTAATTTGGAGTGTACCTGTTCCTATACTGGTCGATATTAACTGTTTTCTCTATCTATCTCATATTAGGACACCATTTCTGTTTCTATTCATATTGTCTTGTTTGAGCTTTTTCCAAATTTAGATGTTTTAAGCGTTGAATAGCGCGAATTTAATGAATGAATTTTAAAGTACCATGTTTTCACCTAAATTTCCAATTAACAAACGTACAATTGTCTCAAATGTGGTAATATATGGTGGAGTAATGTGAGACGAAGAAAGCTTCACATTAGGGATGAAGCTAGTTGGGGGCCACCACATTCATTGATTATATGTGACATCCGATGGAGTATGGAAGCGGACAGCCTATGGAAATACACTCCTGGAAATGGAAAAAAGAACACATTGACACCGGTGTGTCAGACCCACCATACTTGCTCCGGACACTGCGAGAGGGCTGTACAAGCAATGATCACACGCACGGCACAGCGGACACACCAGGAACCGCGGTGTTGGCCGTCGAATGGCGCTAGCTGCGCAGCATTTGTGCACCGCCGCCGTCAGTGTCAGCCAGTTTGCCGTGGCATACGGAGCTCCATCGCAGTCTTTAACACTGGTAGCATGCCGCGACAGCGTGGACGTGAACCGTATGTGCAGTTGACGGACTTTGAGCGAGGGCGTATAGTGGGCATGCGGGAGGCCGGGTGGACGTACCGCCGAATTGCTCAACACGTGGGGCGTGAGGTCTCCACAGTACATCGATGTTGTCGCCAGTGGTCGGCGGAAGGTGCACGTGCCCGTCGACCTGGGACCGGACCGCAGCGACGCACGGATGCACGCCAAGACCGTAGGATCCTACGCAGTGCCGTAGGGGACCGCACCGCCACTTCCCAGCAAATTAGGGACACTGTTGCTCCTGGGGTATAGGCGAGGACCATTCGGAACCGTCTCCATGAAGCTGGGCTACGGTCCCACACACCGTTAGGCCGTCTTCCGCTCACGCCCCAACATCGTGCAGCCCGCCTCCAGTGGTGTCGCGACAGGCGTGAATGGAGGGACGAATGGAGACGTGTCGTCTTCAGCGATGAGAGTCGCTTCTGCCTTGGTGCCAATGATGGTCGTATGCGTGTTTGGCGCCGTGCAGGTGAGCGCCACAATCAGGACTGCATACGACCGAGGCACACAGGGCCAACACCCGGCATCATGGTGTGGGGAGCGATCTCCTACACTGGCCGTACACCACTGGTGATCGTCGAGGGGACACTGAATAGTGCACGGTACATCCAAACCGTCATCGAACCCATCGTTCTACCATTCCTAGACCGGCAAGGGAACTTGCTGTTCCAACAGGACAATGCACGTCCGCATGTATCCCGTGCCACCCAACGTGCTCTAGAAGGTGTAAGTCAACTACCCTGGCCAGCAAGATCTCCGGATCTGTCCCCCATTGAGCATGTTTGGGACTGGATGAAGCGTCGTCTCACGCGGTCTGCACGTCCAGCACGAACGCTGGTCCAACTGAGGCGCCAGGTGGAAATGGCATGGCAAGCCGTTCCACAGGACTACATCCAGCATCTCTACGATCGTCTCCATGGGAGAATAGCAGCCTGCATTGCTGCGAAAGGTGGATATACACTGTACTAGTGCCGACATTGTGCATGCTCTGTTGCCTGTGTCTATGTGCCTGTGGTTCTGTCAGTGTGATCATGTGATGTATCTGACCCCAGGAATGTGTCAATAAAGTTTCCCCTTCCTGGGACAATGAATTCACGGTGTTCTTATTTCAATTTCCAGGAGTGTATGTCTCATGGTCCGCGAGACCCTCCCATGTATTCAACGCTAGGCCCGAGGGCCAGTGTCGGAGAGCGTAGTTTCATGTGACTCTTCATACTGACCTCTGATTTTCAGTGGCATTCACGTCTGGCGCTCTATGAGGTCAGTCGAGCAGTTCGACGTGCACTTGTTGCGGAAACCATTAATGAACGAATGGACTCGTGTAAAATGGTGAGTGGTTCTGCTGGAACTGGTTCACTTCTTTGGGACAGCCTACTAAAACCATCATACTGGCAGAGTACCAGGAGGGTATCTCTCATTGCCTGTGTATGCTGAGACAGCCTGGCAGTAAATGACTGTCATATACCCGTCTGTGCCGTACTGTGTTATCATGTTTGGCGTACTTCGACTTTACTCATAATACACTACAACACATCATAAAAGAATACAATTTTAAAAAAATTATATCGCGGGGACTCGAACCTTAATTACTTCGACGGGAGTACAGTCCTCAAACGCTGCAGTCACGCGGTTACTGCATCACTGTAAAATTCTCCTCTTAACTGTATATTCAGACACAAAAGTAAGTGTTATAGTGTATATACAAGGTGGTCAGAAACATTCTGAAAAACTTTAAGGGTTCTAGGGACGTTGTCCTGAGAGTTATTTAGCATTGGAATTAGCCAATCAGGTCGTTGCGTGCGTAAATTTAAGCAAAAAGAAAAAAAATGGTTCAAATGGCTCTGAGCACTATGGGACTTAACTTCTGAGGTCATCAGTCCCCTAGAACTTAGAACTACTTAAACCGAACTAACCGAAGGACAGCACACACATCCATGCCCGAGGCAGGATTCGAACCTGCGACCGTAGCGGTCGCGCGGTTCCAGACTGTAGCGCCTAGAACCACTCAGCCACCACGGCCGGCGTAAATTTAAGCAATTGGACGCGCTAAAATGTGGTAATGCCCAGATATCTGTGGGCCCGTGAGTCATCACTTGTTCAGGTATCGCTACCAGTGAAAATGTGCCTTTTTCGGAAGTGATAAATTTAAAATACGCGATCAAAAACTAAACTTTTTCGGTTTGAGGAAACCGAACGAAGATTGGCAACGCTGGCCCTGGCAAGCTGCTTGAATTTGCGCGCGCCACGATCTGACTCGTTAATTTCAATGCTAAATAACTCGGAAACGGAGCAACATATGAATTTTTTCGTAACAGTTATTTCTCAGCACAATCTTTCGTGCAACACCCTTACAAGACCCCCGCTTACAAGACCCCGCTGTATAAAATAATATGCGATAATTATACACAATCTCATACAACCAATAAGTTGTGTAAGTTAAACTGTTACAATAAGAGGGGAACAAATACATAGCTAAAAGTGTACTGCATGTGACGCTGCCACCATTGCCAGTGTGAGCAGCTTTCTTTTTGGTGGGAGCTGTACACAACGGATGATACCCGTGCTTTCAAGAACACAAACAGTTTTGTTCTATCGACATTACCTTAACCTGGAAGTTACACTATTGGTGTCCATAAAGCTAGCCAGATGTGTTTTGTACTGTTGTAGAACGTTAATACAGACAATTTTTACGACGATATAACATTGCAGCAATTAATTTGTGGATCCATTTTGCCTCACTCAAAAGTGGATGCAAAGCTCGAACTACCGTCGCGTTTGGGTGCCAAGTGGGAGAACAAGATGGAGGCTTTGAGCACTATGGGACTTAACATCTGAGGTCATCAGTCCCCTAGAACTTAGAACTACTTAAACCTAACTAACCTAAGGACATCACACACATCCATGCCCGAGGCAGGATTCGAACCTGCGACCGTAGCGGTCTTGCGGTTCCAGACTGTAGCGCCTAGAACCGCTCGGCCACACCGACCGGCTCCGTGATTTCCCTAAATCGCTTCAGGCAAATGCTGGGATGGTTCCTTCGAAAGGGTGTGGCCGACATTCGTCCCCATCCTTCCCCAATCCGAGGTGGGACCGCGGATCTCCCTCTCCCAAATCAACCAACCAACCAGATCGTGGCGTCCTTTACCCTCAGCTGCCGATCGTAACAGCTCAGCTAACTACGTCACACCGAAACTCAACTTCAATTGTTCGCGTATTTTATGTAAAATCTTCTAAAGGCTTTAATCGCTGGAATGTTGTTGAGATTTCATTAAAACAAGTTCTGACAAGAACGACATGTTTTCATGAATCTTCAGTGAGCCGTTGACTCAAAACGGCTTAGTTTCATAACACGCGAATTTTAACGCGAAAATAACTAAATGCGAAAATTTTTTAACCACCAATGTGACGTTCCTGGTCATTTCATTACAACAAATCGTACCTGTAACGATTCGTTCTCGAGACGTTCAGTGTGCTGGGGCCTAGAAATAGCATGTATTCATAGAGTGTAACGTATAACACAAAAACTAACGAATATGCTTTTCTACAGAACACTGCAAATACACTATGGCGTCTTGCTTTCTGCTTGGGACGCAGGGAGCGTTCTTGTTTCCCACTGGTTCTACTTTACGTGGCACGTTGCCAAAATTTTGCAGATCTTATTTTTCGCGTGACGAAATGGCTCCATAACCAGAAATAGCAGGAAGTTATGTTACAGAACTCGTAGCGCGACACTTCAACGTTAGCTAACTCCTCCCGTTTGTCGATCGCTTTACGCACGTTTATTAATACTACTAGAGCGACACGGCCCGGCATGCACGGGTAGTACCAAGTAACTACAGCTGGACGAGTTGTCTGCCGTAGCGGTAATTTCTACAAGCCACTGCGTATAGTTATGATTGAATTCAGAGAAGAGCCTTAGGTAACCGAATATTAACTCCAGACTCCAGTCTAGATTAAATGCATAATATGACGATCACGTTTAATTCGATAAAGATTCATCTTTTGTAACCCAAGGTTTGAAAAACACTTGTAAACACTAAATTACATTCCTACAGGTTTTGAGAGAAAAACTGTTATAGCGTAGATTAAATGCATAAAATACATATTTATTCTGATAAATATACATCTCTTGTTACCCAAATGATTCACTTTGATTGAAATTTTTCATCATGTGTCTTGCAAGCTCTTCAATTTGTCATTGCAAGTTTGCTGTAATGGAGAGACGTACGATGTCACGGTCTTCTCTTTGGATGTACTAGAGAGGAACGTTATTTGGTAAGCGCGATAGCGTTACGGAGATGTTTAGCAAACTCAAGTGGCAGACTCTGCAAGAGAGGCACTCTGCATTCCGGTGTAGCTTGCTGTCCAGGTTTCTAGAGGGTGCGTTTCTGGATGAGGTATCGAATATATTGCTTACCCCTACTTATACCTCCCGAGGAGATCACGAATGAAAAATTAGAGAGATTCGAGCGCGCGCGGAGGCTTTCCGGCAGTCGTTCTTCCCGCGAACCATACGCGACTGGAACAGGAAACGGGGGTAATGACAGTGGTACGTAAAGTGCCCTCCGCCACACACCGTTGGGTGGCTTGCGGAGTATAAATGTAGATGTAGATGTGGACGGGTCTTCCATGTCACTCCCATATCACTTAAACGATTAAAGCAGCGTATACCGCGAAAGTTCTCAGGAGGAACGACTTAATCGACATACATTGTTATAGGTCAGCCAGTCTGCACGAAAAATTTATAAATCATGTACTCAAACTTTCCACGTGAATCAGTCTATTAATGAAAACCGTGTCAAAATCCCTGCAGTAATTGCTGAGATTCGCTTTCACAAGCAGACGGAAATACGCGGCGTGGACTTAACTCCATACCAATATTATAAGTTTCTCTGTCTCTCTCTCTGTCTCTCACACACACACACACACATACGCACTTCCAGTGCTGAGACATGGGGCAGGGTTACTGGGCCAAGGCGCTGGCCTCTGCGGTCGTGATCCAGTGAAAGCGCCTTCGCACGCTTGCTTTGAAGAGCAGTTTGCTGCCTAATTCGTTTCGTCGCTTCTTAGCCCATTTCCTCCATCGTGAGTACACGCGTTTGGCCAACGTACAAACAGACGGTCTCAGGGAAACTTGCGATACTGATTTTCATAAATATTATTCTCTAAAACGAAGAGAAATGTATTTCGCCGCCAGTTTCACTGAAAAGTTGGAATTTTACATTATGCAGAACAGTCACTAAAAATAATGCACGAAAAGGCCACTGAAACCTTCATGTGCGGCGGATTTTTTTAAAAACGTAAGAGGGCGCATCACGTATCTCACTCTTAGGTCTGCTATTGTTGCTCATGTATGTAAATGATCACCCGTCTAATTTACAGCGAACAGAGTTAGTTCGTTTTGCACATGACGTTAGTATTGTAATCAGTCCAAGCACATACACAGCAACAAAACAAATGGCAAACAAGATTCTTAAAAGTATCATAGTCTGGTTTTCCGCAAATGATGTCACCTTAATTTTTAAAAAGGCACAACATATTTAGTTCTGCACATCTAGGAGTACAACACAAATAATAAGTGTAGTACACGATAAAGAAATAATAAATAGGTCGGAAACTAGAAAATTATTGAATGTCCATTTTCATGAGAAAGCGCTTTTTGGAACTACTAAAGCAAGTTAGTCCAGCCACATTAGCACTTGGAATCATTGAAAATCTTGAGGAGAGACAAATTAGTAAGCTGGTATATAGTGCATATTTACAGTCTATAATGTAACGTGGAATAATATTCCAGGGTAACTCTTCTTTAAGAAACAAAGTCTTCGTTGTTCAAAAATGTGCTGTAGGAACCACATACTGCCAGAAAAAAAATTAGTACGCCTTGAAAGACGACGTTGAATTTGATCCGATGACGCCATACGTCACCTGGGGCATATTAGATGTACTGATAATGGTTTCAGCCTCGTCCGCCAACGGATAGCGTAGTGGCACAGCTACAAGAGCGCCGTCTGTGTCTGTACTTTAATAGGGAATTCTCACAGCCAGAAGGCTCAGTGTGGTGCAAACGCGTGAAACAAGCAGCAACCATGCCCCGGAGATGCACTCGTGCTTCCTACAGCCCGCTGAGCGAGTTTGAAAGGGGTCGAATTGTGGCCTTCCGAGTGGCGTGTTGGTCCTTTCAGGGAACTGGCACACAAGCAGGACGTGCTGCATAATTTGCTGGTATCAGTGGTCTCAGCAGCATTGTCACACCTGTCGACCAGGTTCTGGACGTCATCGCAGCACAGACGCCCGCCAGGGTTGTTGTATTTTAAGGGCAGCAGTGGCAGATCGTACAGCTACCACAGCACAAATAAGAGGTACTGTGAGCCCAGACGTGTCAACACCAACTGTTGCAAATCGCTTATTTGCAGTGGGACTACGGGTACGCACATCTCTAGCATGTTTTGCACTCACGCCACAGTATGGTGGCGCATTTCTGGATGAGGTAACGAATATATTGATTCCACCTACTTATACCTCCAGAGGAGATCACGAATGTAAAATTAGAGAGATTCGAGCGCACACGGAGGCTTTCCGGCAGTCGTTCTTCCCGGGAACCATACGCGACTGGAGCAGGAAAGGGAGGTTATGACGGTGGCACATAAAGTGCCATCCGCCACACACCGTTGAGTGGCTTGCGGAGTATAAATGTAGACGTAGATGTAGATGTAGATATATTGATATGCGCGGCTCGACTGGTGCCGTCAGAGGATCACTTGGGAGATGGAATGGAGCGGTGTTCAACAATGAAAGCAGATTCTGCCTGCAGGCAAGTCATGGGGAGCACTGTCTCGTAGAGTGCATTCATCCGAGACACACAGGCCTTGTGGTCTAGAGTGCGATAAGCTACAACTCTCGTTCACTTTTGGTGTTTCTGGAGACGAAGCTGACCAAAACTCAGGACTTGCACAATGTGTCAGGCTCGGCGTTTTGTCCTTCTTGCAACAGGAAGCTGATGTGTTGTTCCAACAGGATAACGCTCGCCCACACACTACCCGTGAAACTCAACGTGCTCTGCAAGACGTTCAGCAACTTCCCTGGCCAGCACGATCTCCGGACTTGTCTCCAATGGATCACCTGTGGGATGTGATGGCATTCGTGTACCTCGTCAACCAACAACTCTTACAGATCTACGTGAACAGGTCCAGCAAGCGTGGCGTAGCATATCCCAGGACGGTATCTGCCATCTCTACGATCCACTGGATGCGAGAGTCTGCGCCTGCGTTGCCGCCCATCGAGGCTACACCACTAATGGGTGTTTCAGCATGGGTTGATACTTCATATCTCAGAATGATTCGTGCTATAGATCTGTAAATGTAATCATTACATGTACTCCATATGCACTGTTGCAACAATAACTCTTGAGTGAATTGGAAACCTCCAAAGCAAGTATTCTGGTCCAGACTGTATACCAATTAGGTTCCTTTCGGAGTATGCTGATGCATTAGCTCCATACTTAACAACCATATACAACCGTTCGCTCGACTAAAGATCCGTACCCAAAGACTGGAAAGTTGCACAGGTCACACCAATATTCAAGAAAGGTAGTAGGAGTAATCCACTGAATTACAGGCCCATATCGTTAACGTTGATATGCAGCAGGATTTTAGAACATATATTGTGTTCGAACATTATGAATTACCTAAAAAAAAACTGTCTATTGACACACAGTCAACATGGGTTTAGAAAACATCGTTCCTGTGAAACACAACTAGCTCTTTATTCACATGAAGTGTTGAGTGCTATTGACAAGGGATTTCAGATCGATTCCATAATTCTGGATTTCCAGAAGGCTTTTGACACTGTACCACACAAGCGGCTCGTAGTGAAATTGCGTGCTTATGGAATATCGTCTCAGTTATGTGACTGGATTTGTGATTTCCTGTCAGAGAGGTCACAGTTCGTAGTAATTGACGGAGAGTCATCGAGTAAAACAGAAGTGATTTCTGGCGTTCCCCAAGGTAGTGTTATAGGCCCTTTGCTGTTCCTTATCTATATAAACGATTTGGGAGATAATCTGAGCAGCCGTCTTCCGTTGTTTGCAAATGACTCTGTCGTTTATCGACTAATAAAGTCATCAGAAGATCAAAACAAACTGCAAAACGATTTGGAAGAAATATCGGAATGGTGCGAAAAGTGGGAGTTGACCTTAAGTAACGAAAAGTGTGAGGTCATCCACATGAGTGCTAAAAGGAACTCGTTAAACTTCGGTTACACGATAAATAGAAATGATACAGGGTCTGGGCTGGAAATCATTAAAAGAAAGGCGTTTTTCGTTGCAACGGAATCGTCTCACGAAATTCCAATCACCAACTTTCTCCTCCGAATGCGAAAATATTTTGTTGACACCGACCTACATAGGGACGAATGATCACCACGATAATATAAGGGAATTCAGAGCTCGTACGGAAAGATATAGGTGTTCATTCTTTCCGCGCGCTATACGAGATTGGAATAATAGAGAATTGTGGAGGTGGTTCGATGAACCCTCTGCCAGGCACTTAAATGTGATTTTCTGAGTATCCATGTAGATGTAGATGTAGATGAGAAGGATGCACTGACTTTTTTTCCGTCAGTGTATTCGTGCTTCGTGAGCAATGCTCACCCACCATCATCTTGTAAACATCTATTTAAGGAGTTGAGCATTCTGACTACTGCTTCAAAGTATATTTATTTCCTCATGAAGTTTATTCTAAATAAACCAGCGCACTTCAAACAAAACAATGATGTACGTGATTACAGAACCAGAAGGAAAAATGACGTTCGTTACTTCAGACTAAGGCGGTCTTTAGCACAAAAAGAGGTGCAAAATGCTGCAACGAAGTTTTTTGATAATTTATCATGCGATATAAATTGTAAGGCAAAATTTGAAAACAAACTGCAAAAGTTTCTCCTTGACAAATTCTTCTGTACCGTAGAAGAATTTATATTATTGTAATGTGTAAAAGGTGGTAGCGCAGACAGTTATCGTTTTAAGTAAGATGCCATCGCCGTCTGCGAATTTATGAAGCAAGAAGGAACGAAGATGCTCCGCAAAAACGGTCACGTAGTCCACATTTGCAATAGCGCCTTCGATTACTACCACAGATGGGGATGGTGGCTATCGCTGCAACAACCGGTTTTCTATTACGTCGGGCTTTTTGTACGCCAGTTTAACCTGAGTGTCAAAATCACCCAAAATAATCGTTTTCTAAAATAACCGATTTTCAGTTTTTTATTCCCATTATTTGCTGTAATAAACGTAGAAATCGAACGAAGATCGAAAAGTTTTGACTCTTTCAGTTTTCATATACGTATAATCTAAATGTTAAACTAAATAGGCAAATAAAAGAAAACTTAGTTCATCAATCGTTCACTGTTTCTTCCGAAAAGTGGTAAGTCGTCGAATCATCAGTATTCTCCTAATATCTCTAATGTTTTGACACGCTGCTCAAAAATCTCGTTGTAATCAGTTACCGTACCATCATTTGGGCATTGGGAATAATCAGTGCTAAAGAATGAAAACTGAGGTTGAAGAACTGTTTTCGTGTTGATTTGTCTGTTTTCAAGGGCTACTAGCAAATAAAGGCAGATTAGATAGACAAAGGCAGCAGATCAGATTTTTTAAATTTTTATTGTACAATGCGAATGTACTGCTGTAAAGTTTTTAAATTGTTACTGTTACCATAATTTCCTCCTAGTTTTATTATTTCATAAAATGGGAGACAGATCTTTCAGTCTCTCAAAGCAAACGAAGCATTGTACAACACTGCTAAGCCACTTCGTAAAAATATTTTCAGTGCAGTGTTGATGCTATTCTGCAATACAGTGGATATCCGGTGACGGCAACTATCGTATAGACCCGGTGGGGGCAAGTCTTGCAGACGGCATGTACACGCGTTCGTTAAGCCACAACTGACGGCAGCAGGGACGTTAATATCTCAGCAGTGCTGTACCAATTCTTATGCCGTATGTACGTTGCTCGCTTCTGTCGCCATTACTATTAAATTGGCACTGATTTCTTTTCCCATTTTCCATAATAACGCAATAACTCAAATCAGTGCAAGTTTTATGAATAATAAAAAAAGGTTTATTTGAAAACGAAAAATTTTAGAATTGTTAATATGGCTACTTGATATTTCGGTTCTTTACTCGGTTACTAATAAATTAAAAAATACGCCTGTTAGAGCGGAGAACAAATAAATACTGTAAAATACCGGTTATTCAGAACTAAAATAACGGAATCGTTTGTAACCGGTCGGTTTTTCGCATACCTAACAACAGGACTCACGGAATCCTTGGTGAATGTGCCTCGAAGCATGAGATTGCCCCCACCGGCCTGCGCGGTGCACAGATGTGGATGTAGATGTAGATGTAAATGCAGATGTAGATTTTTTGAGAAGCCGGTCGACTGAATGACTGCGTATCCAGACAGGACCATCGATCTAGTGTACTAAGAAACGTGATACATGAACCTGGCGACACGTTTCCACCAATCACCTTCCAGTCTCCTCGATGATTCCGTGCCTATCGAAATCGTAACTGACGACGTCGTTCGGTAAACATGGGAACACAAGGGGTCGCCTGCTGCGGAATGCCATGTTCAACAATGTACGCTGAAGGTTCACTTGTGCCCACACCAGCGTTGTGCTCTGTCGTGAGATCTGCCAAAAACAGCCGCCTATTCTACTTTACAGACCGCACAAATCTCAAAGGGTCTTCTCTCACGAGATGTGGTCGACCAACGCCTCGTCACCAACGCGTGGTTTCACCGTTCGTCAGTGGTTCTCCCAGTTTGCGGCCCGTATGGTCGCTAACCTCATTACCCATTAGTCTCTGCTCCATTTACACTTTCTTACCGTGGCACGCAACGCCACCAGTCCCCTATCAGTCTTATATACCGCCCAGTGGTAATAATGTCAGGGTGTTCGGAAATTCCCGTTACACACTTCTAGGACATGCAGAGTGGAGTGAATACATAATATTCTGAACAGGAATCCACGTCCGGGAACGTACGGTTTCCGCGCTACAGCCGTTTGTAAACATGTTTGCTACACTATGTGATCAAAAATATCCGGACACCTGGCTGAAAATGACTTACAAGTTCGTGGCGCCCTCCAACGGCAATGCTGGAAATGAATATGGCGTTGGCCCACCTTTAGCCTTGATCACAGCTTCCACTCTCGCAGGTATACGTTCAGTCAGGTGCTGGAAGGTCTCTTGGGGAATGGCAGCCCGTTCTTCGAGGAGTGATGCACTGGGGAGAGGTATCGATGTCGGTCGGCGAGGTCTGGAACGAAATCGGCCTTCCAAAACATGCCAAAGGTGTTCTTTATGATTTGGGCTAGGAGTCTGTGTAGGCCAGTCCATTACGGGGATGTTATTGTCGTGTAATTATTCCGTTACAGGCCGTGCATTATCAACAGGTGCTCGATCGTGTTGAAAGATACAATCGCCGTCCCCGAATTGCTCTTCAACAGTGAAAAGCAAGAAGGTGCTTAAAACACACGTAGGCCTGTGCTGTGATAGTGCCACGCGAAACAACAAGGGGTACAAGCCCCTTCCATGAAAAACACGACCACACCATAACATCATCCGCTCCGAATTTTACTGGTGGCACTATACAAGCTGGCAGATGATGTTCACCGGGCATTCGGCAAACCCACACACTGCCATCGGATCACCGCATTGTGTACAGTGATTCACCACTCTAAACAACGTTTTTCCACAGTTGAGTCATCCAATGTTTACGCTCCTTACACCAAGCGAGGCGTCGTATGACACCGGCGTGATGTGTGGTCTATCAGCAGCCGCTTGACCATGAAATCCAAGTTTTCTCACCAGAAGTCTAACTGCCATAGTACTTGTAGTGGATCCTGATGCAGTTTGGAATTCCTGTATGATGGTCTAGATAGATGTCTCCCTATTACGACCCTCTTCAACTTCCGGCGGTCTTTGTCAGTCAACAGATAAATAAATGTAAATGTCGTGTGACTAGGGCCTCCCGTGGGGTAGATCGTTCGCCGGGTCCTAGTCTTTCGATTTGACGCCACTTCGGCGACTTGTGCGTCGATGGGGGTGAAATGATGATGATTAGGACAACACAACAGCCAGTCCCTGAGCGGAGAAAATCTCCGATCCAGCCGGGAATTGAACCCGCGCCCTTTGGGTTGACATTCTGTCGCGCTGACCACTTAGCTACCGGGGGCGGACAGTCAACAGACGAGGTCGGCCTGTACGCTTTTCTGCTGTACGTGTCCCTTCACGTTTCAACTTCACTACCACATCGGAAACAGTGGACCTAGAGATGTTTAGGAGTGTGGAAATCTCGCGTACAGACGTATGACAGAAGTGACACCCAACCACCTGACCACGTTCGAAGTCCGTGAGTTCTGCGGGGCGCCCCATTCTGCTCTCTCGCAATGTCTAATGACTACTAAGGTCGCCGATACGGAGTAGCTGGCAGTAGGTGGCAGCACAATGCGCCTAATATGAAAAACCTATATTTTTGCGGGTGTCCGGATTCTTTTCATCACATAGTGTAGGTAGATATGCAACTGGCTAGTCATTGTGGTGGCGGTTACGTCGGATCGGCTGGGAGTGACAGAGCAGAATTGGTGAGTACACGTTTACAGAATACACCGACATGTTCCTTCCGAATGGTTAAGCGCACGGTAATGAAAGAACTGCTCGTCGCCTTTTTCAAGGTCGTTTCCACAACGTCCGGCTACATCGCGTACCCTTTTCGCCACAATTACTCAACGGCTTCGAGAAAGAGGTACCTTCACAATCAGCAGGGATGACTGTGGTGCTCCAAGGAGACACCCCACACCTGAAATCGAAGAGACCATAGTGCATCACGCTGAAGAGAACCCGTCAATGATTACGCGAGCAATTTCGTTGGCTGTTAATGAGCGGAACTGATGTACTGGTCACGCCTAATCAATTACTTGTAAAAGTGGTCGCGTTACTAACATGTTTTCAAAATTGTTGTAGCACGGGAACGTTAGGTTCGTACATGGGTTTCGATTCAAAATATTATCCATTGTAACGGGAGCTACCGAACGTCCTATATAGGGGAGACCGGAGAACGTTTGCGCACAGGTCACGTTTACGCACAGCCCTTTTCTTGGAAACCATTCTTGCTAGAGCGCTACCCCAACGGAAATTCGGTAGTGCCATGTATTGAGGGTTTTCACAATCTTCACGGCACCAATTGAGAGAACCTCTTAGGGCGATCAATATGTTTCTGTTTTTGTGCAAGGCGCGCAAATTCTGATATTCAAATATCGAAGCTCCTAGGGAGCACACTTTTCGGGATTTTTGAGAACATATAAATTTAAGGAGGTAATTCTACTTTACAAGGTTTGTTTATTTAATTTGAAAGCCTGGAAGAAAAATGGTTGAAATGGCTCTGAGCACTATGGGACTTAACTTCTGAGGTCATCAGTCCCCTAGAACTTAGAACTACTTAAACCTAACTAACCTAAGGACGTCACACACATCCATGCCCGAGGCAGGATTCGAACCTGCGATCGTAGCGGTCGCGCGGTTCCAGACTGTGTAGCGCCTAGAACCGCTCGGCGACTCCGGCCGGCAAGCCTGGAAGTTACTGCTGTAGTTTCGAAACTACTTCAGATATGGCGATGGGTCATGTTTACGCAGTTCTGTTCAGGTACGTTTACGCACTCCTATCTAATAGCCCACGTAAGTAACTTGAAGGCAATAGCAGCTGAAAATGCAATCCCAAAAAATTAAGGCACAAGATAATGAAATGTGTAAATTTCTAAAAAAGCTATTTGAACGTAACTAATCTAAAGCAGGAACAATTAATTCTATGACAGCAAGAACTGAGAAGGGCAAGGAACTATTAAAAGCAAAAACAAGGAAAAATGTGAATAGGCCTACTTCTGACGTCGTCAGTAGTGCTCTGTCCAAGGGCATGATTTCACATGGTAGCTCTCCTGTCTTCTCCCAACCTCTGCAGGTCTGTTTAATTTCCGTTTACGTCGTCTGTCATTTCTTCGTCTTCTTCTCAGTCTCCTTCATAAACTAGTCCTTCCAAAGCGTCTGCTAGCAAGCACTCCCATCTCAAAGAATGTCTCGTCCAGTTCTTCTTCCTTACTCTTATAACCTGCAGCAGTCTGACGAAGAAAATGAAAATCGCCTTTGTATTTACTGCTTGAAACGAAACAACCAATAAAAAAAAAATCAAGACTGGGTCCAGTACCATAGATGTAAAAGGTGGGCTCACGACTATTGTGCCACAGGAAATATTATTGCCGGCCGCGGTGGCCGAGCCATTCTAGGCGCTCCAGTCCGGAACCGCGTTGCTGCTACGGTCGCAGGTTCGAATCCTACATCGGGCATGGATGTTTGTGCTGTCCTTAGGTCAGTTACATTTAAGTAGTTCTGGGTTCTAGGGGACTGATGACCTCGGATGTTGGGTCCCATAGTGCTCAGAGCCATTTGAACCATTTTGAAACATTAGTTTTTGTGTTCGTAAATGGAAACTCGAACAATGATTATCAGTAGACATTTAATTATCATTCACACTTCTACTGAGGCCGTATTGTGCTGCCATGTGTAAGTTCACGAAGATGTTTGTTTTCTGCCAGTAAAATTTATGTGTCTTACGATATTAATTGGTGTAAGACTGTAATTTTGTTTGCCGGACGGAGTGGCTGAGCGGTTCTAGGCGCTACAGTCGGGAACCGCGCGACCGCTGCGGTCGCAGGTTCGAATCCTGCCTCGGGCATGGATGTGTGTCATGTCCTTAGGTTAGTTAGGTTTAAGTAGTTCTAACTTCTAGGGGACTGATGACCTCAGACGTTAAGTCCCGTAGTGCTCAGAGCCATTTGAACCATTTTTGTAATTTTGTTTACTGCCAACGAGACATATTTTGAAAAGTGTAGTTGTGTGTTTTGTTTGTATTGTGTATTGAACCGGGGACCTATAAACGACGGTGAGACTTCGTCCCGCCGTAGCCCTCAGTGGTTCACAGTCCCACAACAAGCCGCAGCAGTCCACTCACCTTACCACCGCTCCACACCGAACCCAGGGCTAGTGCGCGGTTCGGCCCCCACTGGACCCCCTGGGAACGTCTCACATCAGACGAGTGTAACTCCAAATGTTTGCGTGGTAGAGTAATTACGGTGTACGCGTACGTGGAGACAGTGTTCGTGCAGCAATCGCCGACATAGTGTAACTGAGGCGGAATAAGGGGAAACAGCCTGCATTCGCCGAGGCAGATGGAAAACCTCGTTAAAAACCGTCCTCAGGCTGGCCGGCACCCCTGACATCGACACTAATCCGCCGGGCGGATTCGTTCCGGGGGCCGGCACGCCTTCCCACTAGGGAAGCAGCGCGTTAAACCGCCCGGCAAGCCGGACGGGCGTGTTTTGTTTACTTATCACTGTCTTCTATCACATGAGTAAACGTGACCCCATAATTACGTAAATATCCCCTCCTCTAGGTAAGTCTATGCACTCGACGTGAGCCTATATGAAATTATTTCGCAGTCTTAAATGTAATGTTAAGATAGAGGCATATGTATCAAGTTGTACTTGTTATGAGACTAAAAAATTTAAAACACGATCAATCTAACCTAAAAGTTTTAAAATTCTGAAAAGAAATCCGCGTACATGTGCTCCGGTTTCCCCTACTAAAGAGCAATAACTGCGTAACGTTTTTGGCCTCTTTCTCATCTCGCATAGTACACGGTGAGATAAAAAAGACACATCACGAAGGAGTTACGCAAATTGGTCACAAACTGATATTCATCCAGGTTTCGACGGACAATGCAAAACTGTAAACTTTGGCGCTGTGTGACGCTGGGGCGGAATGTCACCGCGCAGCTGACAAGGATAGTAAACAGGGGACATGTCGATACCAGGGCATAAAGTATTTGTGAATTACATTCCGCGTACTCAGTTGGACAGTAACTATGCCTCGCAGACAGGCGTGTGAACAATATATGCAGATGTCAGCATTTGAGAGAGGACGTGTAGTTGGAATTAAAGAAATCGACCAGTTGACAGCACAGCAGCTGAGAAGAGTGCTCCATCTACCATCTTCGAAGGTTGCCATGGGTCTGATGATGGTCATGTCATGTTCTTGAAGCATACGTGGTGTGATCAAGACTGAATTTTTGAAAGAAATTTTTTTTAAAAGAAGTCGGTTGCAGTAATCGGCGAATCGCTTGACATTAGATTTGGAGCGATGCCACCATTCGACGACGTTGGCAGGAATGAGTGAACCTTGGTCGAACACAGCATCAGGAAGGAAGCGGCCGACCTAGAGAGACGGCAGGAGGTGAGTACAGAGCAATCGCCACAGAGGCACTCAGAGCCCTGAATTCATAGCTCATCGATCCGACGTGCAACTGGTGCTTCAGTAACGACAAGGACCATTAATAAGCGACTCACAAAAAGAACACGGCACCCCTTGCGCCGACTGGGATTGACATCTGTACACCAACAAACCCGTTCTCATCGGTGTCCGGTACGTTCGGCCTGTCGTGCCATTGACTGGAGTAGAGCTGTCTTCAGTAATGAGTCCTGATGACCAGTGAAGACGTCTCTGGATACGTCATGGACAGCGGTGGGATACCAGTCTGACTGCTGGCCCCATGGAACCCGACAATCAGGAGTGATGGTCTTGGGGACGGTTTCACTTCATAGCCGGGTCCCTTTGGTTGTCATTCGCGGTACACTTACAGCGCAGCGGTACGTCGACGACATTTTATGCCCCGTTTCGTTGCCCTTCATGACAAGCCGTCCTGAGCTTACAGGTGATCAAGATAATGCCCGCTCGCATACAGCGAGAGTTTCTACTGCACGTCTTCGTGCTTGCCAAATCCTACCTTGGGCAGCAACATTGCTGAATCTCTCCCCAATTGAGAACGTCTGAAGCACTATAGGCAGATTTTGAAGATCTAACGCGCCAATTGGACATAATAAAGCACGATATCTCCCCGAAGGACATCGGTCAACTTTATCGAGTAGTGGCAACTGCTTGCATAAGGACCAGAGGTAGACCAATGCGTTACTCACATGCTCAATTTGTGAAGCTTTTTGCCATGAACAAATCACCTAATTTTTATGAAACTGTAATCATTTGTTTAACTGTGCATGTACATCACGTCTACCGTTTTCGATCCCATTCCAATAATTCCTTGATGGTGCGTCGTTTTTTTTTTCGGTTGAGTGTCTACTTTGTGAGAAAAACGCCGAAAAACATACAGTTTGCATCAGGGTTCAATCACGTGTTGTCAAATATCGTAGGAACAGAAGATAATTAATTTATCATGGATATGGAAGCAATCGCATGGAAGTAATCGCTGAGAGTCCCCCTACCTCGTCTGAGTTTGTTCATCCGCCAAGTGCAAGTCATTCGGTTGGACTCCATTCCGGTGACTTGCGCGTCCGATGACTATGAGATGAAAGATTACGATAACACAACCTGCCAGTGTCAAGAGGAAGAAATCTTCGACCCGGGCGGGAATCGAAGCCGGGGCTTCCCGGTCTTCAGGCAGCGACGCTAATCACTTTCTTTTGGTTTTTCTTCTTTCTATCTGCTTCTTAATCGTTTTTGTTCAGCAGTTCTGGGCGTATCTCAGAATTCATCAATGGAGACTGCACTCAGACTTTTTATTTTTTTATTTAGATTTTTTTTATTACAGACGGAGGTCACCCTCCCCCTCCCCTCTCCCCGGACCGATCATGCTAATCTACCATGCCACTGGATCACAAGCGGACATTAATTTTATACACAGTTGCCATTCGCTTGCCAAATAGGAAACTGGAAGATGTGCGCATGGAACCCATGCGAAAGAAGTTGACTGTCATCGAATCGTACATTTAAAACCTTGGTAACACGCACACAAAGTACCGCTTAGCTAGTGAAGTACCTCTGTAACCCATCGAAATCACTAATTCTTACATGTCTCGCAAACTGTTAAATTGTGGGCTTGACACGTGTAACTAAATTTTCTTATTTTAGAGGATTTTAACACTTCCATCTGGTTCTTAACGGATCCCGTGTGATGGTCTTCGACCTAGAATTTTTCGAAAAGCGTAGTTAACAAACGAAATTAGTAGCCAGCCCCCTCCCCCCCCCCCCCTCCACCCTTCCTGTCTTCGCTCAACTTGCATGCAGAAGCTACAGAAGCTAGCTAGTAGAAATCGGTTTGTTGTTGGGTCCGACCTTTCTTTGCAAGAGCTTCTAAGATGCGAAATGAATTAAGGATTAATTGTGCAGGTATGCGGGATAAAACAATGAAGTTTGGAATTCGCCAAATGATACAATCGCGGCAACTTTTCGTTAAACAGTTACAGCACGTAACACGCAAAAAAACTAAACCTCACACATAGTTCGTTAGGGTGCTCGGTTACCAAGTGTGGTTTTTAATCTCCGCAAACTTGGCACTACTTATTATCAAGGAAGACGACGTACTGCACCGTATCCAGAAAACATGCAATTCACGGCTGTTTCAGTGACGGGTTCACTTCGATCGCATTGTCAACACCTCCAAGCCGTTTCGTAGATGTGGGTTTGAGTAGTTGTTGTTGTGGTCTTCAGTCCAGAGACTGGTTTGATGCAGCTTTCCATGCTGCTCTATACTGTGCAAGGTTCTTCATCTCCCAGTACCTACTGCAACCTACATCCTTCTGAATCTGCTTAGTGTATTCATCTCTTGGTCTCGCTCTACGATTTTTACCCTCCACGCTGCCCTCCAATACTAAATTGTTGATCGCTTGATGCCTTAGATTATGCCCTACCAACCGATCCCTTCTTCTAGTCATGTTGTGCCACAAATTTCTCTTCTCTCCAATTCTATTCAATGTCTCCTCATTAGTTACGTGATCTACTCATCTAATCTTCAGCATTCTTCTGTAGCACCACATTTCGAAAGCTTCTATTCTCTTTTTGTCCAAACTATTTATCGTCCATGCTTCACTTCCATACATGGCTACATTCCATACAAATACTTTCAGAAACGACTTCCTGACACTTAAATCTATACTCGATGTTAACAAATTTCTATTTTTCAGAAATGCTTTCCTTGCCATTGCCAGTCTACATTTTATATCCTCTCTGCTTCGACCATCATCAGTTATTTTGCTCCCCAAATAGCAAAACTCCTTTAGTACTTTAAGTGCCTCATTTCCTAATCTAATTCCTGCAGCATCAGCCGATTTAATTCGACTACATTTCATTATTCTCGTTTTGCTTTTGCTGATGTTCATATTATATCCTCCTTTCAAGACCCTGTCCATTCCGTTCAACTGCTCTTCCAAGTCCTTTGCTGTCTCTGACAGAATTACAATGTCATCGGCGAACCTCAAAGTTTTTATTTCTTCTCCATGGATTTTAATACCTACTCCGAATTTTTCTTTTGTTTCCTTTACTGCTTGCTCAATATACAGATTGAATAACATCGGGGAGAGGCTACAACCCTGTCTTACTCCCTTCCCAACCACAGCTTCCCTTTCATGTCCCTCGACTCTTATAACTGCCATCTGGTTTCTGCACAAATTGTAAATAGCCTTTCGCTCCCTGTATTTTACCCCTGCCACCTTCAGAATTTAAAAGAGAGTATTCCAGTCAACATTGTCAGAAGCTTTCTGTAAGTGTACAAATGCTAGAAACGTAGGTTTGCCTTTCCTTAATCTATTTTCTAAGATAAGTCGTAGGGTCAGTATTGCCTCACGTGTTGAGCACGTCAAATTCGCCGTTCATCATCTGCTTACAAGAGAAGAAGCTCTAAAGGCTGAAACAAAGCAAAAATGACTTTAAAATCTGGAGATGTCAGTTCTAGTACCCATATTCACTATCTGTTTAAAAATATCGGAATGCCTCTATGTAATGCGGAGTTGACGACTAGACGTTACGAGAGGATGGAAGCAGGAACAGCAGAAGGGGTTGGTCAGATGTCAGTGACTTTGAACGTTGAAGACTCGTTGGATGTCACCTGAGTAACAAATCCATCAGCGACATTTCAACCCTTCTATACGTGCTAAGACCGACCGTTGGTGATGTGAATGTGAAGAGTAAACGCGAAGGAACAATCATAGATATATGAAGACCAGGCTGACCTCATGTGATGATGGACACGAGCTGTCAAGCATTGCGGAGGGTGTCTGTAAAAAAATCGCTTGAAACAAGCGACAGGGATCACTCGTGAGTTCCAAAGTGCTACCAGCAGTCCACCAGGGGCTTAAAAAGAATGGAATACATTGGTCGAGCAGCTCCTCATAAATCACACATTCCTGCAGTCAGTACTAAGTGATGCTTGATGTGTGTTAAAAGAGCGACACCACTGGATAGTAAATAACTGAAAACAGATGTATTTGGAGTGATGAATCATGCTGTATCCTGCGACAATCCGATGGAAAGGTTTGGGTTTGCCGAATGCGTGAAGAATGTTAGCTGACGTCAAGTGTGGCGCCAATAGTGAAGCACCGAGGAAGCTGTTCTGCGGTATGGAGTACGTTATTCGTGTTTAGGGGCCCCTTATTGCCCTTAAGAAAACACCAAATGCGGAAGGTTATGAATACACTTTGCAGCGTTGCCTTGTGCGTAGAGCAGAGGAACATTCCGGAAACGAAGACTCTGTCAGCATGACGATGCACCTTGTTATAAAGCAGCACCTATGAGGCGATAGTCTGTGGACAGTAACATTGCTTAAATGGATCTGCTGGCCAGAGTCCTTTTCTGAACTCAGTGGGACAGCTTTGGGATGAGTTACCGCGTAGACTTCTTTCCAGACCCCAGCGTCCTACATCACTACAGTTTATGGTTTCTGCTCTTGTGGAAGAGTGGACTGCCAGTCCTCCACAGACGTTAGAACACCTCATAGAACCTGTCCCCAACAGAGGTGAAATGAAATGTCGTGTGGCGAGGGCCTCCCGTAGGGTAGACCAGTCGCCTGGTGCAAGTCTTTTGAGTTGACTGCACTTCGGCGACTTGTGCGTCGATGGGGACGGAATGATGATGATGAAGACAAAACAACACCCAGTCCCTGTGCGGAGAAAATCTCTGATCCAGCTGGAAATCGAGCCCGTGCCCCTTAGCATGGCATTCCGTTGCGCTGACCAATCAACTATTGAGGCGGACCTTAACTGAAGTCAACCAGTTATAAGGCGAAGGGTGGACACAACCTTTATTAATCCACAATGAAATTTTCACTCTGCAGCGGAGTGTGCGCTGATATGAAACTTCCTGACAGATTAAAACTGTGTGCCGGACCAAGATTCTTCATTCTGGGAACATCCCCTAGGCTGTGGCTAAGCCATGTCTCCGCAATCTCCTTTCTTCCAGGGGTGCTAGTTCTGCAAGGTATGTAGGAGAGCTTCTGCGAAGTTTGGAAGGTAGGAGACGAGGTACTGGTGGAATTAGTACAGTGAGGACGGGGCGTGAGTCGTGCTTGGGTAGCTCAGATGGTAGAGCACTTGCCCGCGAAAGGCAAAGGTCCCGAGTTCGAGTCTCGGTCCGGCACACAGTTTTAATATACCAGGAAACTTCACCCTTTATTAATGTCCACTAGTACCTGTCTGGAGACTCATCAGATAGTGTAGATCAATTAGATTGGAATCCATATGGTCCGCTTGTGCACAGCGATCGTTGAATGTAGGCAACGGAGAAAAGAACAGCAATCGATCGCGAAATTCGTCGTTTTCTTAGAGCAGGAATAGATTTCAACAATTTCATAGTCCTCTTCACTGCTTGTAACAACAGGTGACGTTAGTCCAAAGCGTCACGTAGTAGACAATATTGGCTGATGTAGAACATACAGGAGTCTAACACAAAGGAGTTTAATTGACACTTTGGACTGATGTCACCTGTTGTTATATGCACTGAAGATAACTATGTAATGTGCATGCTGCTCCATTCTGCTATGTTTTAATCATCTAAC
Organism: Schistocerca nitens; assembly: GCF_023898315.1. Lineage (NCBI taxonomy): Eukaryota > Metazoa > Arthropoda > Insecta > Orthoptera > Acrididae > Schistocerca > Schistocerca nitens. Next base: position 977,482,436 of record NC_064615.1, on the reverse strand, counting down.
TGAAACTCCTCAATTGTTCTTCCATGGCGGATAAGGGAAGAACTTGCAACAAAGCAATTTATATTTTGGGAAATATGACACCTTATTACTCCATGTGTTAATATACATCGTTTCGAGCAAATGGTTAACTTTATGATAAATACCACCTCATTAATGACTCTGCTGGTCATAACTGCCTGTTACACAGATTCGTTAACCTTCGTTCATCGACTGTACATAAATGCTGATTTTTCCATAGAGAAAGCCTTTAAGAACATTAGAAAGACACTTTTCCGCATTTTAAAATTGTTTTTGTTTGGTATTAGTTGTTAGAGCTACAGTTCTTCCCTTGTGATAACTCATTTCGCTAAATAACTGTTCAGAGCATTGCACTTGAGTGAGGAAATTATGTGCGTCTGTATGCTTCCTTAAAGACCCTAATTCATTTATACACTCCTGGAAATTGAAATAAGAACACCGTGAATTCATTGTCCCAGGAAGGGGAAACTTTATTGACACATTCCTGGGGTCAGATACATCACATGATCACACTGACAGAACCACAGGCACATAGACACAGGCAACAGAGCATGCACAATGTCGGCACTAGTACAGTGTATATCCACCTTTCGCAGCAATGCAGGCTGCTATTCTCCCATGGAGACGATCGTAGAGATGCTGGATGTAGTCCTGTGGAACGGCTTGCCATGCCATTTCCACCTGGCGCCTCAGTTGGACCAGCGTTCGTGCTGGACGTGCAGACCGCGTGAGACGACGCTTCATCCAGTCCCAAACATGCTCAATGGGGGACAGATCCGGAGATCTTGCTGGCCAGGGTAGTTGACTTACACCTTCTAGAGCACGTTGGGTGGCACGGGATACATGCGGACGTGCATTGTCCTGTTGGAACAGCAAGTTCCCTTGCCGGTCTAGGAATGGTAGAACGATGGGTTCGATGACGGTTTGGATGTACCGTGCACTATTCAGTGTCCCCTCGACGATCACCAGTGGTGTACGGCCAGTGTAGGAGATCGCTCCCCACACCATGATGCCGGGTGTTGGCCCTGTGTGCCACGGTCGTATGCAGTCCTGATTGTGGCGCTCACCTGCACGGCGCCAAACACGCATACGACCATCATTGGCACCAAGGCAGAAGCGACTCTCATCGCTGAAGACGACACGTCTCCATTCGTCCCTCCATTCACGCCTGTCGCGACACCACTGGAGGCGGGCTGCACGATGTTGGGGCGTGAGCGGAAGACGGCCTAACGGTGTGCGGGACCGTAGCCCAGCTTCATGGAGACGGTTGCGAATGGTCCTCGCCGATACCCCAGGAGCAACAGTGTCCCTAATTTGCTGGGAAGTGGCGGTGCGGTCCCCTACGGCACTGCGTAGGATCCTACGGTCTTGGCGTGCATCCGTGCGTCGCTGCGGTCCGGTCCCAGGTCGACGGGCACGTGCACCTTCCGCCGACCACTGGCGACAACATCGATGTACTGTGGAGACCTCACGCCCCACGTGTTGAGCAATTCGGCGGTACGTCCACCCGGCCTCCCGCATGCCCACTATACGCCCTCGCTCAAAGTCCGTCAACTGCACATACGGTTCACGTCCACGCTGTCGCGGCATGCTACCAGTGTTAAAGACTGCGATGGAGCTCCGTATGCCACGGCAAACTGGCTGACACTGACGGCGGCGGTGCACAAATGCTGCGCAGCTAGCGCCATTCGACGGCCAACACCGCGGTTCCTGGTGTGTCCGCTGTGCCGTGCGTGTGATCATTGCTTGTACAGCCCTCTCGCAGTGTCCGGAGCAAGTATGGTGGGTCTGACACACCGGTGTCAATGTGTTCTTTTTTCCATTTCCAGGAGTGTATATATATATATGCGATCGAGGCTGTCGAGTGTTTGCACAGTCCACCTTTAATACAAGTTCTGTAAATTTGCCCTACGAGGTTCCGCGAGAACCATGTAGCTTGTTTTCCAGAAATTCCTCCTTAAGTTCCCTCGGAATATCAATGATGATTGTGTGTGGGCCCCATTGATCTGTCACGATTCTAACAGGGCGGAATGTTTGCTTCCGAGTGGTCTCAATTGTATTTCACATAAAGTGCAATCTGCTGCATTCTTCGATAAATGACTATTAGCTGCCATCAATCAGCCGTTAGAAACTGCTTCACTACTTGTTCATCGTGGTTGGAGGGGTTTAATATTTCAAAGGTCTCCATGTTTTTGCGATGCGGTAACTGATCCATTGCCTTTCCGCCATCTTTAGAGTGAGCCAACAGACTAAAACTACAGTACTTGTAACGGCGTCTTAATACTCAAGTACACGAGTGCTAGAGACATTGGCTGGTTCAAATGGCTCTGAGCACTATGGGACTTAACTACTCAGGTCATCAGTCCCCTAGAACTTAGAACTACTTAAACCTAAATAATCTAAGGACATCACACACATCCATGCCCGAGGCAGGATTCGAACCTGCGACCGTAGCGGTCACGCGGTTCCAAACTGAAGCGCTTAGAACCGCACGGCCACACCGGCCGGCGCTAGAGACATTGATCGGCGGCAAAGAGTAAGCATATGAATAAATGTCCATTCAAATAAAGTTCTTCCTTACTGATATACTCGCTCGTAAGCAATTCCCTTCTAATTCCAACAGGGCAGACTCTCTTTAAAGTTCATTAGACAAAGGTGGTTAATCCTTAAAGTTGTTTATTGTAACTTGAAGTATGTCTTGCTAAGGGAGTCACCATACAGTTTCACAAACGACATTTCTCCTCCCCCTCTTGCAACATTCACTTCTTCAGTTGTCTGCCATCACTTTAATGCCATTCCACATTTATAATTAATTTTTAGTGTTCCTTACTTTTGTACCCCTTCTGCATGGAACCATAAGTCAGTCCAACGTAACGCAATTACAGACGTCTCTCCACTCATCTGGCCTTCAGCTGTCTCCTTCTCACGGTTCCTCTGGTTTTACATTGATATTAATTTCTCTGGACAGTACCTAAATTACAAAACATATACTTGTACTGTCACAGTCAAAAGTATCCGAACGATCTGAACTACGTTCCGCCTGATTTGCACGCAGTCCACATAGCGTAACGTTCTTGCACGTCCTCTAAACTCTTTTCGGTACAATAGTTTGTATACGTAATGGTTAGCACGAGATATACTCAGAGAACACTACTCTGTATGGCAATTAAGCCAGATGTAAATCAATAACACGATATTGCACATATCAGTAAACGTGTTATTAGAGATGAGACACTTCTTAACGCTTGGAAACCCAAATTTGTTACAATAAACGACATTTCAAAAATGTTACTTTCTCATTAGGTTTTGAGACTACTAATACTTGTAGTACTACCGCATAATCAGTCATTTTTCTGTAAACAAGAAATTTTCCAAGAATACCTGCACTTCCAAAATGCTATTGTAAGTCCAAGTATTCTTGCTCCCTAAAAGGTTTATCAAACACATATTGCTCATTGTTTGCCTAGCGAGTCCTTTTATATGAATTGGTTAATGAACTGACCAGTCTGAAAAACTTCGATTAACAGCATCAAGCCCTGTACGGAAACCTCAAGATCAAACCCGTTTTACGAGTAATTTCTCTGTACTCATGGTGGCTCGTGCCTTATGAACAGTTCGACATTCAACTATCGTGTGACATTAAATATCTAAGGCGTTGATTAGCAACTAATTGTGCCATAACTGAACTTTAATTGACATACTGAACTATTTTGTTCTCGATACGCATTCAGACTTTGCAGCTTCAGACAATGATAACCAGACAAAGCTTTAATGAAATCTAGACCTCTCGTTGCTTACAGGCACTGATAAATATCAACGGGGACAGTTGAAAAATGTGTGCCCCGACCGGGACTCGAAGCCGGGACCTCTTGCTTTCATTATAACTTCATTTTTCGAGAGCTGCAAGATCACCAATGATAGCTGTACAGATACAAGCTTCATGTAAACAAAGCTTTCGTGGCTGACGGAGACTCGGCTGGACACCGCACCCATCGTCATTTCTGACTAGACATAAGGAGACGTGAAATCCCAAATTTATAGCCAGTATCAGTTGGCAAGTCTCAGCTTGAAACAGTGTAACGAAAATTTTTGTACTGGTCCTATACAACTACAATGGCTTATCTCGTGCTCACATTAACTAGCGATCTTGCAATTTTAATCACTAAAATATGTTACCTAGGGAAATGTATTACCGAAATTTCTTTACTCTACATTATTTTTTGATGTTTTGACTTTTTTCCATCAGTGTAGTTAGTTTAGTGATACCACTTCACAAGCCCTAAAATTTTGTTTGAAGACTATATCTGCGTTAAGAATATAATGTTGCAGCAGCCTATTTGTACTTTAATAGTAATAGACATTGTTTACTAGGACTTAGTCGGCCTTTAACAAAAAACTGCTTAAGTGGCCCACATGAGGCAGTTCAGCTCTCTACCTCATCATGCGGTATCTTCAGAAAACCAACGTTGCACATCTTTCACATAGCGATACTTACGTGTATTATCTTTCATTAAGTTAAGTACAGCATACATAACATAATTCGCCAGTGATCTGTCTCTAAATTACAAAAAAGATTCTTCTTCTATAAAAAAATGCGTTATTAAATACATCTAAAGTTTTATAGTTGTTCAATATATGCATGATTCAGCTCTTTTTTTACTTTTGATTTACGCCGTTTGTATAATAAAACCTATTTTTGAGTTACATAATAGCTTTGTTACTCTAGACGGCAAGCATAAATCCTTAATATGTACCACAAAAGCATTATCTGTATTTGCGTAACAAATTGCTTTTACCTGAGCTACCACAACAGTTACATGCGACTGTTTTCTTCTGGGTAAAGGGTGCTCTATTTTAACAACAGTTTAAACGCGATGTAAACTGTAGGGCGTACGCACAATAAGCACAGTTTACCACTGCCATTGCAGATAACGCCAGTAGAAATCTCTTCAGTGCGCTTTTCCGTGTCATTGTTATTCCGAGTCTAGTTCCGGAGTGAGACAGATGACTTGCGCTTTCCAAGTCACTGCTCTGCGGTAGCGCAACGTGCATATAACGAGCTCAGTGAAATCATCTCAGTTGAGTAACGAATACCGCAGCGTCAACCAGATTAACAGTCGAAAGCAAGACCGTATCTGCAGGTGCTGGTCACGTACACACCTTCGCTCATATGAGGATAGCCTTTTTAAACTGAACATCGTGCTAATGTTTCATTTAAAGAATAATCTTCTTTCCTTCCACCCCTCCTCCTCCCCCCCCCCCGCCCTCTCACTCTCTTACACACACACACAGACAGACACACACACACACACACACACACACACACACACACACACTTACAGCTAATTTCTGAGCACGAGGTAGCCGCATCATGCAGTCAACGTGTTACGGTAACGGTAAGTCACGCCCTGTTGGCATCGTTATAAGTGAACATGTAAATCAGAGGACAACAATCACACATCGTCAACGCCCTACTAAAATAACGTTTAGAATGAGTTGAGTAATAATCATGAAACTCCATTAATTACTTAAAACGCATAAAGACTATCATTGATAAGATAATGAAAATCTTTCCAAACAGTGGTTTAAATATATTTCGTTTACTGATAGGTTTGAAGAATATGATATTTGACCACAGAAGGAGATCGACGGGAATAGAACCACAAGATATTTCCTGGGTACAGGTGGAAGAGAATGCGTTTTTTCGTGACCTACTTAAGTCAAGCATACAGAGTTCAGCTACATTTTGCACAAAAAAAATGGTGTTTAAGGGGATACAGTTGTCATTTAAAGACTAATATGGAAATGAAGTTGTTGGTGTCCTTCTACACCAACAGATTCTAAGGTACTAAACAGTAAGTCACTTTTCGAATGAATGTATGTCTATGTTTCACCTACAATTGTAAATAAATTTACTTTGATGTACGATAATATTTCGGAATCCAGCAGTCTGTCCTCTAGTGTTCCGACATTTCACTCACTTTCTTAAAAGCAAAGCATGTGTAATACACTATACAAATTGGTTGAATATCACTCGAAAAGTCATTGTTTACCAGTGTAACGACTTAAACAATTATGGGTATAATAGTTATTTATTCAAGTTTACTAAGGGATGCTGCAGACGTTAGTACTTAAACTAAACACATTTCGTTCTTTGAGAAATATTTCTTGTGAATTTAATGTTACACATTTTTTGTTATTGAGATAGAAGGGGATACCGTGATGATGTTACAAACTTTCAAGGATGCTGGAGAAGGGTGTTGTTGTTGTCGTTCTACTCTTCAGTCCTGAGACTGGTTTGATGCAGCTCTCCATGCTACTCTATCCTGTGCAAGCTTCTCCATCTCCCACTACTTACTGCAACCTACATCCTTCTGAATCTGCTTAGTGTATTCATCTCTTGGTCTCCCTCTACGATTTTTACCCTCCACGCTGCCCACCAATGCTAACTTTGTGATCCCCTGATGCCTCAGAACATGCCCTACCAACCGGTCCCTTCTTCTTGTCAAGTTGAGCCACAAACTCCTCTTCTCCCCAATTCTATTCAATACCTCCTCATTAGTTATGTGATCTACCCATCTAATCTTCAGCATTCTTCTGTAGCACCACATTTCGAAAGCTGCTATTCTCTTCTTGTCCAAACTATTTATCGTCCATGTTTCACTTCCATACATGGCTACACTCCATACAAATACTTTCAGAAACGACACCCTGACACTTAAGTCTATACTCGATGTTAACAAATTTCTCTTCTTCAGAAACGCTTTCCTTGCCATTGCCAGTCTACATTTTATATCCTCTCTACTTCGACCATCATCAGTTATTTTGCTCCCCAAATAGCAAAACTCCTTTACTACATTAAGTGTCTCATTTCCTAATCTAATTCCCTTAGCATCACCCGACTTAATTCGACTTCATCCCATTATCCTCGTTTTGCTTTTGTTGATGTTCATCTTATATCCTCCTTTCAAGACACTGTCCATTCCGTGCAACTGCTCTTCTAAGTCCTTTGCTGTCTCTGACAGAATTACAATGTCATCGGCGAACCTCAAAGTTTTTATTTCTTCTCCATGGATTTTAATTTCTACTCCAAATTTTTCTTTTGTTTCCTTTACTGCTTGCTCAATATACAGATTGAATAACATCGGGGAGAGGCTACAACCCTGTCTCACTCCCATCCCAACCACTGCTTCCCTTTCGTGCCCCTCGACTCTTATAACTGCCATCTGGTTTCTGCACAAGTTGTAAATAGCCTTTTGCTCCCTGTATTTTGCCCCTGCCACCTTTAGAATTTGAAAGCGAGTATTGGAGAGGGGTAAATGTATCAATTTGAGGTAAGGGGCTCTGGTCCGGGAACGACCGAGCAGAAAGTTATAAGCAAAAATCGTTCTGATACCTCTGACGGTGGAATACTTGTACCGATACTGTTTTTGCTAAGATTGGTGGGTAGGCAACTTTCAGAGGTGGTTGTATGATCCAAAACAAGAAAAAAGTGTATAATAAATATGGCCTCTAAAAGGTATACCTTAACAGCTATGACCATTTGTTCGTCTTCAGCACTGTGAAACACATCTCTTCTACTGAACAAGTATCCATAGCTCTTAAGATATGCATTTTAGAGCCATGTTCACTATGCGTTTTTTCTTGTGTTGGTTAATACTACATTTTCAGAAAGCTGCCTACTCTACGATCTTAGCAACAACACTACCGCTATTCGTCTTTCACTATCAGAAGTATGAGAACGATTTTCGCTTAAAACTTCCGACTCGGTCGTTACCAGACTGTGGTCCCTTACCTGAAACTGATACATTTATCCTTGTCTATCATCGCTGGAAGTTTGTAACATCACTCTGTATAGATGAGCTCGAGGAAATGATTAATACACATGACGCAGAAGCCGAAGTACATGAAGATCAATTCAGAGTGCATGCTGGAGAGGAAAGCTATTTCTTACTGAAGTCAGTATTTGCACATACAGACATTTAAAGTAATAAAATACAGCTTGTAATGAATTAAATACTCTAAAATAAAATGGGCAGAACGTTGGGGATGAAATCAATGATGATGTAATAACATGAAGTGAAATCAGTGCAGACTCTTCAGATATGCTGAGCGTGCAATGTGATGAATATTTAGAGGCACCTGAAAACAATAGGGACCATGGAAGTTTTAGAAAGTCCTGTGGGTGCGCTCAGGTAGCCTACTGGAAAAAGCGATGTACAAAATTCTTCCAGTCTCACGAAAGAAACTAACGTCATACTCATGTCAAGATACATAAAGTCACCATTTCACCAACTTATTAAATGAGAGCGGCATTTTTCCTCTTAGTGTTTCATTTATTTTAACTTTCCGTTCGTTTCACAATTATTTTCGTATTTTTAAGTCATTGTCCCGTATTTTTAGAGAAAAAGGTGTATGATCTTGGTTTCGAACTGTTTCCGGGAGACTGCCTTTTCTTCCTCCCGTTCCGGTTTTGTATTAGATTTTTGACTCCTGTTGTCTAATTTTTGAAGGTGTGTTCTCTTACGGTATTTTCTTTTTGGGTTAAGTTTAACTCTGAAGAGCACAAGATAATGAACCGGATCGACGTATGCACTTTTTTCGCTGAATGGTATCTGATAGCTACCTGAACGATTTGATATTCGCCCATGCTGTATGGGTGACCTCTAGGTCTTTTGCTTTCAGGCGTGCTTCCTCAGGGGACGACAAAATTTTCAAATTTTCGTGGTGATACAATACAACGGGTCTTGTCCAATTCTTGTTGGTGAATTTATGGGCAGGGAAATCTCTACCGGTTTTTGGTATTTTTTTCCTCCTCACGTTGTGCGTTGATCTCACCAAGTGGAATTATTATACCTCCGTCACGAATTTTAGACAAGATCTCTTCCAGTTTAGTCCAAAATTAGCCAACCTCTTCGGGGTCTTCTTTTCTATCCATGCTTGCGCGGCCATGTGCATTAATCAGCGTTTAATTGTTAACCGCATACTGCACACACATCATGATTCTGTTGCTTACGGATGTAATTTCTTTGGTTGGGTTAACTACGTGGTGTCCTGCGAAGAACAATGTCCCATGGCGAACTTGGTACCTCACGACGAAACCACAAGTAATGACAGTCGCTGCCTGACGCAGCAACGAATGAGAAACGTCAGTATAGGCACGTCCTCAAGACGTTCCTTACGCCACCGCTGCCGGAAGATTACTTACATTAGTGCGCAGCGCCACTCTGCCCCACTCCCTAAGACAACACCATCATTTTACTTCATATCCATTCGGCGAGTTGTATGAGAAGCCCGAACTGTCTATCAAAGTTAACAGCCAATTGTAGCTACATTGAAGCCGGTTGAGGTGGCCGAGCGGTTCTAGGCGCTACAGTCTGGAGCCGCGCTAACGCTACGGTCGCAGGTTCGAATCCTGCCTCGGGCATGGATGTGTGTGATGTCCTTAGGTTAGTTAGGTTTAAGTAGTTCTAAGTTCTAGGGGACTGATGACCTCAGAAGTTAAGTCCCATAGTGCTCAGAGCCATTTGAGCCATTTTTGTACATTGAAAATAATCTATCGTTCAGTACTGTATGAGGCGGTAAGTTATATGTGCAGCAGCAGTAATGAATACGTATGTCAGTCCTGTGGAGATGGATTCTTATGCATTTCAGGTTGTTCAAGTTTAATAAAGTGATCTAAAATTTCGTGTGTGTTGCAGTATCTGTTCGGCCGCCTCCAGAAGTAAATCTAGGACCCACTACAGACTATATTCTCGTATACAATAAAAGACATACCCAAGAATGGGGTGGCATCTCTTCAGACTTGCTCGTCTGCTTTGCTCTTGAAGATACGATATTTACAGTAATAAGTAGACTTTGGTGGTCTCGTCTGTGAAGCATGTCTCCTGAAGAACCTGTTCATGTACATTTTGTTGATGTAGTGCTCAAATGAGGTTGTGCAGTTTGCCTAGTTGAAAAACGGTGTTGAAATCGAAGGTTTCAACGTACGTAGGTCTCTTAGCTGGTACTTTGCCACAAAACTCACACGTTCTGTGTGATGGTATTAACCCAGGTCCCTCAGAATCCGAATGCCTGTTGCCATCCGATGATTGGTGGAGTGGCTATCATCTGAGTGACGTGAAACATATGGAATGCAACTTTTTAAATTTATGCCACTTATCTTAGCACTGAACGTTGCACGATTTTCACCTGTTTCTTTGTTGTTATTAATGGAGCGCTTCATGATGGAACAGCATGTTGTCATAGTGAAAATATATTACAAGTGTGGAAATGTGGTGAATGTTGTGCAGAGACTGATCACATACTGCGTCGTGTGATTGTTCAACGTAACGCACTGTCACAACACTGACTGACATATTAGAGAATACCGTTTCGGTTGTGTACACTAAACAGTCGGGTCATCCTCGTGGTAGAAGTTCTGTGAAAAAATCGCCATCGGGTGTTATAATGTTGCTGTAGGTTCCATTAAATCCCGCTGACCTTCAGAACAACTGGATATTCACAGAACCGGTATGCAACTAAATCTGAAAGAAGATGTGCACCTTTGGTCCTACAAAATACTACTGATGCAAGAACTAAAGCCAGACGATCACGAAAAGCGCCGAGAATTTGACCATTGGGTCCTTGCAAAACAAAGACTGCACAACAATTTCATCAAGAAAATAATGTTCACTGATGATGTGTACTTTCCGTTAAATGGCTTCGTTAACAAGCAAAATTGCAGAATTTGGGGCACAGGCAACCCACGAGTAATTATGTAAAAACTTTTACACCCACAACGAGTAACTGTGTAACGTGGAATTTGGGCTGAGGGCGTAATTGGGCCTTACTTCTTCGAACATGTCGCCGGAAACTCGTTAACAGCGGACAAGGAACGCTACCGCGTATGTTAAAACAACTTTTTCGATTGCGTGAACGCTGTGGAGGTTTGCTTCAAATCAATATTACGTAAACTATCATTCATAGATTGTAATAATGAACTTTTTACGTGAAAAGTTCCCTGGCCGGGCTATCACTCGCAACGGCGGCCTGAACTGGCCACCCAGATCTTGTGGACTGATATTATGTGATTTCTTTCTGTGGTGCCATTTGAAATCTCGTGTGTATGCCAACAAACCACGATTTCTTCCAGAGCTCAAAGTCGAGATTGAACGTGTAATTTCGGAACTGGAGGTGAAAGTAGGGCGAAAACGCAAGAAAAATTTCATCGATAGAACGAGTGTGCCTAAAGAGAAGTAGAGAGTACTTCATAATCACTAATACAGGCAGACTTAACGTCATCAATACATTTTTGTATTATTGAGAATCCAAAGTTGCGTTCTTTATGCGATGCAGTCTTTGCATATAGCAGCATTAGACGTTAATAATGACCTACTTAATATTAAGATAAGTAACACATGGAAATGCGTGTACGATGTAATATGTGGCTGTGTCACCTACCCGGTAAGTAGTGTGACATGTTAAATCAGAGCTGTTTCAACTTCGACGGGGCTCTGAAACAAACGAATGAGCAGTAAACCACCTTTTGCATCGTTTTTAGTGTTCCGTGGCTCAATCGGTAAAATGGAACCCTTACATGTGTCAGTCTGTCTATCTGCCTGTCTGCCCGATTGTTAAAAATCCTATTTCTCAGGGACCGATTGACGTATCAAGTTCAAATTTATGTCACGTACTGATGTCTATGGTCCCTTGGCTTTGTAAAACACTGAAGCTTCTATCTCAGTGCAATCAAAAGATGCGGTCATTTGCGCCACATGTTTAACACTCGCAAACTCACTCATCAAACCGTGCAGGGTAATTCCCATCGGCCTAGAATAATGAAATTTGCCAAGAAGAAAAGTTTCACAATGCAACCAAAGGAAAAAATTCGGAAACTATAATTTGTAATTACATCACACGATAAAAAATTTTGGCATTTATTACCTGACTGTGTTTGTCTGTCCATCCGTCTGTTAACACCCCTTTCTCTCAAGAATGGCTAGACCAAATCAAGTTGAACTGTACGTCACATACTAAGGCGTATAGACCCTTGACTGTGTAATAAATGAAAGCTTCTAAGTCAATGCAGCCAAAAGACAGGTCATTTATATAAAATATTTTAGTTCTCTAAAACTCGTTCATGAAATCCTGTAGCGTACTTCCTGTTGACATAGAGTCATGAAATTTGGTAAGAAGCAAGGTTTCACTGTACAAGTAAAGGAAACAATCCGAAAATTGTTAATTGTATTTATATCACACGAAAAAATATTTCTTTTGTCATTTGTTACCCGATGTCAAATTCGAAATTAGAACAATGAGTAGTTCTGCATTCAGGCTGACCGGGTTGCAAACTAGTGTGCAAATGTGAAGCTTGGAGCGCCATATTTACGTGAAGTAGTCGCCCCTGGATATCTGATGATGGATAAATTCCGAAATGCGTCATACGAGTAAAAACGTCATTCCCCGCCTGATGTTTGCCTTTACCACTGCAACCCAGTCAGCCTGAGTGGAAAACTACTGATTATTGTAATAATGGTCGTCTGCCTCCTGCATGCCTTTGTAACATTCATAGTTTTTAAATAGGAATCCCTGGGATCGATAACTTGCCAGTATTAATGCCGTTAATAGGAAAAAATGATCGTGATTCTCGATTCTCGGAGTGGATGAATTGTCTATATACAGTAGATAATTAAGGGTGTACGGAACTCTCAGTTCGCGAGTTCCATTCACACCCGCCAATTTTATTTTATTTTATTTTTTATCAGACGTGAGCACATCGTTGCTCCCACGCGTTCTATGGATGCCTGCCACAGTATTCGTCGCAGCCCACACGTACAGAACATCTGCGGACAACGCATTTAGCACAGACAGTTTGGCAGCGGTGAAAGCTAACCGCTTCGGGACGCGACTGAGACACTTCTGCTGGCGTAACGGACCCTCTGAAAACTCTCTGCCGCAGCATTCGCACTGGTGAACGTGGCGATAAACCGTCTGATCCGCTGTCCCGCGTCCGATGGACTTTCGCCTGTGTCGTAAGAAGAGAATCATGTTGCACGGTCCAGTCAAAACTTCCTTGTATTGTGGAAATCATCTCAAGTTATCGGCCGCAAAACAATGTCTTATTGATACAACATTTCGGGAAGCTTCCCACTCGATAAACCGACGAATACAAAATGTGTGCAAACGCTGCCTCAATAGGACGCCACGACACCGTTAATAATCTGAGAAGATTTCGCGGGTGAATTTCACAGAGGAAGGCTTCATTCTCATATTCATAAACTGTGAATGGCAGATCTTGGCGTCTGAATAAAAACTTACCCGTTTCAGGCAGACAGCGTGGTATGGAAAGAATACATGATTTTCTAGCAGGAGTGGTCAATACTCAGGAATATGACAGGAACGATCAATCGAGGAAAAAAATCTAGTAAAAATGGGCTCTAAAAGCCGGCCGCTGTGACCGAGCGGTTCTACGCGCTTCAGTCCGGAACCGCGTTTAGCTACCGTCGCAGGTTTGAATCTTGCCTCTGGCATAGATGTGTGTGATGTCCTTAGGTTACTTAGGTTTAAGTAGTTCTACATCTAGGGAACTGATCACATCAGATGTTAAGTCACATATTTCTCAGAACCATTTGAACCATTTTGGGCTCTAAAATGGGTGCCTTAAGAGCAATGAGCACTTGTTCATTTTCAGTACTGTGAAACAAATCTCTTCTACTACAAGCTCTTAGCTGTCCATATTTTCTTGTGAGGCAGTATGGACGAAAACAAGAAACAATCATCTACTAAAAGTGGGCTGTAAAACCTTAATAGCTATGGGCGCTTGTTCAGTAGAAGAGATGTGTTTCACAATAGCGAAGATGAACAAGTGCTCATGCACTTTGGAACCCTTGTTTACTAGAATTTTTTTCGTGTGTCTGTCCATACTATCACCTCTTAAAAAATGGAAAGCAAAGAGCTTGCACAAGAAGAGATTTGTTCAAATGCTTCAAATGGCTCTAAGCACTATGGGACTTAACATCTGAGGTCATCAGTCCCCTAGACTTAGAAACTACTTAAACCTAACTAACCTAAGGACATCACACACATCCATGCCCGAGGCGGGATTCTAATCTACGACCGTAGCAGCAGTGCGGTTCCGGACTGAAGCGCCTAGAACCGCTCGGCCACAACGGCCGGCAAGAGATTTGTTTCACAGTATCGAAGATGAACAAGTGCTCATAGTTCTTAAGATATGCATTTTAGGTCCCATGTTTACTGGAATTTTTTGCTTCGAATGATCGTTCCTGTCGTATCCCTTTCTCCTAGAACACCCTGTATAAGCGGACCTTAGACGAATGGAAAATCATTTCAGCGACAAATGGTAAAATAAACTGACATAAACGAGTCTTGAAAAGGTAACATTGTTATGGTTCTGCGCTCAGAAACGAGCATCTCGGAAATGACGAAGCAGGTCGGCTGTTATCGCGCTAATGTCGTTAGCGTTTATGGAAAGTGATTGAAGACGGTGAAACTATGATTAGGTGACAAGGTGTTGGATTCACATGAAGTGCTGAGTGCTATTGAAAAGGGATTTCAGATCGATTCCGTATTTCTGGATTTCCAGAAGGCTTTTGACTCTGTGCCACACAAGCGGCTCGTAGTGAAATTGCGTGCTTATGGAATATCGTCTCAGTTATGTGACTGGATCTGTGATTTCCTGTCAGAGAGGTCACAGTTCGTTGTAATTGACGGAAAGTCGTCGAGTAAAACATAAGTGATTTCTGGCGTTCCCCAAGGTAGTGTTATAGGCTCTTTGCTGTTCCTTATCTATATAAACGATTTGGGAGACAATTTGAGCAGCTGTCTTCGGTTGTTTGCTGATGACGCTGTCGTTTCTCGACTACTAAAGTCATCAGAAGATCAAAACAAACTGCAAAACGATTTGGAATGAATATGGGAATGTTGCAAAAAGTGGGAGTTGACCTTAAATAACGAAAAGTGTGAGGTCATCCATATGAATGCTAAAAGAATCGCGTTAAACTTCGGTTACACGATAAATCAGTCTAATCTAAAAGCCGTAAATTCAACTAAATACCTAGGTATTACAATTACGAATAATTTAAATTGGAAGGAACACACAGAATATGTTGTGGGGAAGGCTAACCGAAGACTGCGTTTTATTGGCAGGACACTTAGAGAAAATGTAACAGATCTACTACGGAGACTGCCTACACTACGCTTGTCCGTCCACTTTTAGAATACTGTTGGGCCGTGTGGGATCCTTACCAGATAGGACTGACTGAGTACATCGAAAAAGCTAAAAAAAAAAAAGGCAGCACATTTTGTATTATCGCGAAATATGGGAGAGGGTGTCACAGAAACGATACAGGATTTGTGTTGGAAATCGTTAAAAATAAAGGCGTTTTTCGTTGCGACGGAATCTTCTCATGAAATTCCAATCACCAAATTTCTCCTTCAAACGCAAAAATATTTTGTTGACACCGACTTACACAGGGAGAAACGATCACCAAGATAAAATAATGGAAATCAGAGCTCGTACGGAAAGATGTAGGTGTTCATCCTTCCCGCGCGCTATACGAGATTGGAATAATAGAGAATTGTGCAGGTGGTTCGATGAACCCTCTGCCAGGCACTTAAACGTGATTTGCAGAGTATCCATGTAGATGTAGATGTAGATGTAGATGTCCACGCCTCATCACAGAACGTGGACGTCGGACGCTTACCCGTTCTATATCAGGATGGGCGGCGATCTGAAGAGAGACTACAATGAGATTACAGGCACGAGTGTTTCGGAGCACACAGTTCAGCGCACATTGTCAAACATACCATTCCGCAGCAGACGATCCCTAGGTGTTTCCGTGTTATCCCAACGACGTCGTCATTTACGTGTCCTGTGCACACTGGAGATCCAAGATTAGACCATGGATCAGTGGGAACGTGTCTCTTGAGCGGATGAATCACGGTTTTTGTTACATCAGGCCGATGGTAGTGTCCGTATTCGTGAACTACTAGGGACTTCAGAAAGGAAGTTAGAATGTCGTCCCATGCTAAGAACATGGCGCAGTTACAGTGGAGCAACATCGGAAGAGAGTATATTTCCGTGTTTCCTGCAGACCGGACTCTGCTGCGGTACGGATAACAGTTGCATCACCGTGTGAGAGTGAAAAGGCACAGCTACCGGAAAACGAACTCCAAAGCTGATGTACGCAAGACAGTACGGTTCTTCTGCTAAAAACGTCTAAATTGCACACTCATTCACCGTGAAATTCTGGCTGAATATTGACCAAATGCGATGTTGCTCCCAACCGTAGCCAAATAATGTCAACAATTTGACCAGGTGTGCTCGTATGTTGGTGATGCTGATCGGAAAGTCGCGATTTTCCACCATGTTATTTCTATATTTTCTGTAAGATGAAAGAACGTCTGGGGCGAATGAGAATTCCCTGCGGTGAGGATGTTCACACAACGGTTCTTGAATGGTTCCGTGGCAAAGGAGCGGTTTATTATCATCGAGGAACTGAACTATTGGTGGAACGCTGCGGCCGTTGTTTACAGAGACCGGAGTCTATGTTGAAAAATAGTGTCACGTATCTGTGTCTCCTTGAAGTGCAGTGCTGCATTCAGTGCAAGTTCCAAGGCCTGCCACAATGATATGTAATTTATTTTTTGAAGACCCCCTCGTACCAGCATCTGAGTGGTTAATAATATTACTGCAACACTTTTTTCGATGTTTTATGAAGCCAAAAAGACTGTCTGGCAAAGTAAAAATAATCAAAATCTTTACAGCATCAAATAGTTTCTATAATAAACCTATACGTGGTTCTAGAGGAAACGACATTACTCCGAACCACGCAAATCGGCTGTTTAAAATTTTTTCGTTCCCTGTTCAGCAGGAGCGATCCTGGGGCTACGACTGATGTGACATGAAAGCTCCGCTTCCGGAAAAAGAAACGCTCCGTGAGCAGCAATAATTTCTGCACCTCGTAAGCCCGTGAGAAGTTTGCTAATAAATAGGCAGCGGAATTAAGAAACTGGCCGCCGAGGAGGATTCGTACTTAATAATTACACTGGTCGCCTGAGGTTTACGACATTCACACATTGTACCCCCAACGTAAAATCTCCGTCATCTTCTGCAAGTTTCTTGCGCTATTGTTCCATGAACTGCAACACTAGGTATATCCTAGACTTGAATAGATGTCCTAACAATGGACCTGTCCTTACTCTTCTAAAACTTCTCTATAAATAACTTCCTTCTTCTTCCTTATGTTCTTCACCTGTCTAATCAGTTTCTAACGTCCATGCAATAGAATACATTTGAAATATACACACATCAAAAATGTTTGGCGTCACTCCGGTTCCCAGAACTCCTAAACAATGAAGTTGACTGTGGATATTGTACCACAGACTCAGTCCATTTGACTGCTCAGAGATGTCACTGAACCCGTCCAAACATATAAATAACCATGCATGAGCAGCCTTTCTTAGACGGAGGGGGTCCACCAGCCAATCAGTTACAGTCATTCCATCAGGAAGGAGGCGCACGGCTTGTGTTCTCTGTAGTTCAATCATGCCTAGACAATTCGGTTGCATCTGCATTGTTACTTTCCGCCAGGAAGGTTCAAATGGTTCAAATGACTCTAAGCACTATGGGACTTAGCATCTCAGGTCATCAGTCCACTAGACTTAGAACTACTTAAATCTAACTAACCTGAGGACATTACACACATCCATGCGCGACGCAGGATTCGAACCTGTGAGAGTAGCAGCAGCGCGGTTCCGGACTGAAGCGCCTAGAACCGCAGCGGCCGGCTGTCAGGAAGGGCTCTCAACAGGAGAAGTGTCCAGGCGTTTCGGAGTGAACCAAAGCGATGTTGTTCGTACATGGAGGAGATACAGAGAGACAGGAACTGTCGATGACATGCCTCGTCCAGGCCGCCCAAGGGCTACTACTGTAGTGGATGGCCGCTACCTACGGATTATGGCTAGGAGGAACCATGACAGTAACTCCACCATTTTGATTAATGCTTTTCGTGCAGCCACAAGACGTCGTGTTACGACTCAAACTGTGCGCAATAGGCTGCATGATGTACAACTTCACTCGCGACGTCCATGGCGAGGTCCATCTTTGCAACCACGACACCATACAGCGCGGTACACATGGGCCAAACAACATGCCGAATGAACCGCTCAGTATTGGCATCACGTTCTCTTCAGTGATGAGTGCCGCATATGCCTTCAACCAGACAATCGTCGGAGACGTGTTTGGAGGCAACACGGTCGGGCTGAACGCCTTAGACACACTGTCCAGTGAGTTCAGCAAGGTGGAGGTTCCCTGCTGTTTTGGTGTGGCATTTTGTGGGGCCGACGTACGCCGCTGGAGTTCATGGAAGGACCCGTAACGGCTGTACGATACGTGAATGTCATCCGCCGTCCGATAGTGCAACCATATCGGCAGCATATTGGTGAGGCATTCGTCTTCATGGACGACAAATCGCGCCCCCATTGTGTACATCTTGTAAATGATTTCCTTCAGGATAACGACATCGCTCGACTAGAGTGCCCAGCATGTTCTCCAGACATGAATCCTATCGAACATGGCTGGGACAGACTGAAAAGGGCTGATTATGAACGACGTGACCCACCAGCCAGCCTAAGAGATGTACGCCGAATCGCCGTTGGGACAATCTGGACCAACACTGCCTTGATGAACCTATGGATAGTATGCCACGGCGAATACAGGCATGCATCAACGCAAGAGGACGTGCTACTGGGTATTAGAGGTACCGGTGAGTACAGCAATCTGGATCACCACCTCTGAAGGTCTCGCTGTATGGTGGTACAACATGCAATGTGTGGTTTTCATGAGCAATAAAAAGGGCGGAAACGATTTTTGTGTTGATCTCTATTCCAGTTTTCTGTAGGGGTCCAGAACTCCCGGAACCGAGGTGATGCAAACCTTTTTTTGATGTGTGTATATAGACATCATGTTTCACTCATGTACAGTGTCCTTACCTAGATGTACAGTACCTTGTTTTTCATGTTTGGTATTCCAGTACGTCGGACGGTTCAGACAGCCTCTCCAATTATCTGGAAAACTAATTTATTTTTGTTTGTGTACTGTTACGGGAACGCTATCAGCTTAACGGGACATGTGGGCATTGCACCAGTAATGTAGTAAAAACACAAGGGGATGGAAAAATTAGTGTCTATTCTTCGTCGAAGAGTGTACCGGAACGTTATGAGAAAGTGTGTGTTAGCAGCTGCCAAGCCTCATTAACGATTCAGCGTTCTAAAAGGCGGACGCATATGCATTAGGTTTAGGTTAGGCTCCGCATATGAAATACGACGCATCCGCTGAGTCCTTGACGACTTGCCCTTTCTAACACTTTCTTTCGCTTTCCTCCGAGTAAGTCGTATCGTTCGCAGAAATCTTGACGTCTGCTGGTCACACTGCTGCGTCTGCGTGTGCCTTCCGGTTGTAAATTAGTGGAAACCCTTTCGCAACCTTCTGCGATAATACAAAGCAGTAAGCGTGACGAAAAACTTCTGGGATGATGCGCCAGTGTGTGCAACTTTTCGCAAGCGTCGTGGGCGATATGAGCTGGAAGTCTAATCTCTGCTCCCCTCTTTAGCGTCTCTTACAGATCCCGATACCTGTCAGTGCATGGCAGTGCAGGGTACCAATATGTTCCTATTAGCTGTGCGTGAAAATGCGATTTTTCAGGTCATATCTCGAGGCTCTATTGATTACAGAAATAAGGGTTCAACTATTTTGGATATACCTTGGCCTGGTGATCACTTGTACACCTATGGAAGAACAGGCATACTGTAGCTATTCTACAGTGCCGTCTCAAAATTTAAACATTACACACTGTCTCCAAACCAGGAAAATTGAGCAAATCAGTTCGTCTTTTTGCATTAGGTGTGCAGGCGTGGTGTAGGGTGACCTTTAGCGGCATATAAAAGCACCATCTCTCCAAGGGCTGTTCCTGAGAAAACCTCTAAGAACCATGATTCTTAGGTAAGAAAAGTACCAATTGTGGGGATGGCCACTTCTACAATCGCTATTCATGATAGAGTATCGAAATTTTTACCGTATGTTCTTAAGATGATATTCTCAGAAACTTCGAAACTTTTTTCGGTGTCATTTTCCGCTACCGAGATGCAGAGGTTTAGTGTTACCGTACTTATGCAGGAAGCAGCAAAAATCGATTTTTAACTGTTTTGCCCCGTGCGCCGCAATTATTTAAATAACTAACCACATAAAATGGCTAAAATTTTAACAGTGTATTCTTTAGATATTTATCTAGAAACGTCATAACCAAAAATATATATGCGTTATCAAGATACAACCAAAAAGCTGTGATTTTTGGGTACCAAAAGTACCAGTTGTGGGATGCCCACTTTTATAATTTCTGTTCATGGCAGACAGGCGGAAATTTTACGTGTGTTCTAAAGAAGATGTTCTTGGGGAACTTTGAAACTTTTTTCGACATCATTATTCATTACCGAGATCCAGAGGTTCAAAGTTACCGTATTTATGCACATAATAGACGATCTGCATAGAAACTAACAGTTCTTGATCGTTAGGAGAGAAATTTATTTTGTACTTATTTGCTGCGCTTAGCTTTTAAATAGTTTTTCTGGGAAAACCTAGCGTAGTTTTCGCGTCTCGTATTTCAGTGAGTGTTTCTTGATTATCAGAGTAGCTCATCAGAAGATTATCTTGGGAATTTGTCACCGTATAGAGTAGGGTAAACATAGTCATGTGTAGGGACTGTGGTTGTTGTGAGCGGACGCAAGGAGAATTGGCCACTCTTCGGGGGCAGGTGGAGGCTTTGTCTGTTAGGCTCATCGAGCTCGAGGCGCAGGCGTCGGCTCGTAGTGGCGTTGGGGCAACTGTGGTGAGACCTATGCCTACTTCGGTGGCCTTGGAATCACATGGAACCCCTGATGTCGCTGCGTCTTCCGGCAGTGAACATCTTACCGGTCAGCCATCACTCCAGGGTGAATGGCGGACAGTGGAGGGCTCGCGTGTGCCTGGCCGAAAGGCGAAGGTGGGATCTGGCCGCGTGGCAGCTGCCTTACCCCTTTCCAACAGGTACGGGGTGCTTCCTAGTGGTGATGACATCGTTTCCGAGCCACCACAGGATGCCTCGCCTGTTGGGCCAGTGGCCGATTCTCCGGCAAGGTCCCGACAGTCACAGAGTGCGGGCCTATTAGTTATAGGGAGCTCCAACGTTAGGCGGGTTATGGAGCCCCTCAGGAAAATAGCGGGTAGGTCGGGGAAGAATGCCAGTGTGCACTCGGTGTGCTTGCCGGGGGTCTCGTCCGTAATGTGGAGGAGGCCCTTCCGGCAGCTATTGAACGCACTGGGTGTGACCGGCTGCAGATAGTAGCACATGTCGGAACGAATGACGCCTGCCGCTTGGGTTCTGAGGCCATCCTTGGTTCCTTCCGGCGGCTGGCTGATTTGGTGAAGACAACCAGCATCGCACGCGGAGTGCAAGCTGAGCTTAATATCTGCAGCATAGTGCCCAGAGTCGATCGCGGTCCTCTGGTTTGGAGCCGTGTGGAGGGTCTAAACCAGAGGCTCAGACGACTCTGCGACTATAATGGTTGCAAATTCATCGACCTCCGTTATTGGTTGGAGAACTGTAGGGCCCCCCTAGACAGGTCAGGCGTGCACTACACACCGGAAGCAGCTACTAGGGTAGCAGAGTACGTGTGGCGTGCACACGGGGGTTTTTTAAGTTAGAGGGACCCCCCCCCCCCCCCTTGGGCGAAACGATAAAATACCTGACGGCTTACCAGAGAGAACATCAGCATCGTTGATAAAGAACGTCAGTCCTCAGAGACCAAAAACAGGAAAAGTTAACGTAATATTGGTAAACTGCAGGAGTATCCAGGGCAAGGTTCCTGAATTAGTATCGCTTATTGAAGGAAATAGTGCGCATATAGTATTAGGAACGGAAAGTTGGTTAAAACCGGAAGTGAACAGTAACGAAATCCTAGACACAGAATGGAATATATACCGCAAGGATAGGATAAACGCCAATGGTGGAGGAGTATTTATAGCAGTAAAGAATTCAATAATATCCAGTGAAGTTATTAGCGAATGCGAATGTGAAATAATCTGGGTTAAGTTAAGTATCAAAGGTGGGTCAGATATGATAGTCGGATGCTTCTATAGACCACCTGCATCAGCAACCGTAGTAGTTGAGCGCCTCAGAGAGAACCTGCAGAACGTCGTGAAGAAGTTTCGTGATCATACTATTGTAATAGGGGGAGACTTCAATCTACCAGGTATAGAATGGGATAGTCACACAATCAGAACTGGAGCCAGGGACAGAGACTCTTGTGACATTATCCTGACTGCCTTGTCCGAGAATTACTTCGAGCAGATAGTTAGAGAACCAACTCGCGAAGCTAACGTTTTAGACCTCATAGCAACAAATAGACCGGAACTTTTCGACTCCGTGAATGTAGAAGAGGGTATCAGTGATCATAAGTCAGTGGTTGCATCAATGACTACAAGTGTAATAAGAAATGCCAAGAAAGGAAGGAAAATATATTTGCTTAACAAGAGTGATAGGGCACAAATCGCAGAATATCTGAGTGACCACCATCAAACGTTCATTTCTGAGGAAGAGGATGTGGAACAAAAATGGAAAAAATTCAGAAACATCGTCCAGTACGCCTTAGATAAGTTCGTACCGACTAAGGTCCAAAGCGAGGGGAAAGATCCACCGTGGTATAACAATCATGTACGAAAGGTACTACGGAAACAAAGAAAGCTTCATCATAGGTTTAAGAGTAGTCGAATCATAGCTGATAAGGAAAAGCTGAACGAAGCGAAAAAGAGCGTAAAGAGAGCAATGAGAGAAGCATTCAACGAATTCGAACATAAAACATTGGCAAACAATCTAAACAAGAACCCTAAAAAGTTTTGGTCATATGTAAAATCGGTAAGCGGATCTAAATCCCCTATTCAGTCACTCGTTGACCACGATGGTACCGAAACAGAGGACGACCGAAGAAAGGCAGAAATACTGAATTCAGTGTTCCGAAACTGTTTCACTGCGGAAAATCGTAACACGGTCCCTGACTTCAGCCGTCGCACGGACGCCAAAATGGAAAATATTGAAATAAACGATATCGGAATTGAAAAACAACTGCTATCACTTAGTAGCGGAAAAGCATCCGGACCAGACGAGATACCCGTAAGATTCTACAGTGATTATGCTAAAGAACTTGCCCCCTTTCTATCAGCAATTTATCGTAGATCTCTGGAAGAACGTAAAGTACCTAGCGACTGGAAGAAAGCGCAGGTCGTTCCCATTTTCAAGAAGGGTCATAAATCAGATGCGAATAATTATAGGCCTATTTCGCTTACGTCAATCTGTTGTAGAATAATGGAACATGTTTTATGTTCTCGTATTATGACGTTCTTAGATAATACAAATCTCCTTCATCATAACCAACATGGATTCCGCAAACAGAGATCATGTGAAACTCAGCTCGCCCTATTTGTCCAAGAAATTCACAGTGCCGTAGACACTGGCGAGCAGATTGATGCCGTATTCCTGGACTTCAGGAAGGCATTTGATACGGTTCCGCACTTACGTTTAGTGAAAAAAATACGAGCTTACGGAATATCGGACCAGGTTTGTGATTGGATTCAGGATTTCCTAGAAGAAAGAACACAACATGTCATTCTTAACGGTTCAAAATCTGCAGATGTAGAGGTAATTTCGGGAGTACCGCAAGGAAGCGTGATAGGACCTTTATTGTTTACCATATACATAAATGACTTAGTTGACAACATCGGTAGCTCCGTGAGGCTATTTGCAGATGACACGGTTGTCTACAAGAAAGTAGCAACATCAGAAGACTCGTACGTACTCCAGGAAGACCTGCAGAGGATTAATGAATGGTGCGACAGCTGGCAGCTTTCCCTAAACGTAGATAAATGTAATATAATGCGCATACATAGGGGCAGAAATCCATTCCAGTACGATTATGCCATAGGTGGTAAATCATTGGAAGCGGTAACGACCGTAAAATACTTAGGAGTTACTAACCGGAGCGATCTGAAGTGGAATGATCACATAAAACAAATAGTGGGAAAAGCAGGCGTCAGGTTGAGATTCATAGGAAGAATTCTAAGAAAATGTGACTCATCGACGAAAGAAGTAGCTTACAAAACGCTTGTTCGTCCGATTCTTGAGTATTGCTCATCAGTATGGGACCCTTACCAGGTTGGATTAATAGAAGAGATAGACATGATCCAGCGAAAAGCAGCGCGATTCGTCATGGGGACATTTAGTCAGCGCGAGAGCGTTACGGAGCTGCTGAACAAGCTCCAGTGGCGGACACTTCAAGAAAGGCGTTACGCAATACGGAGAGGTTTATTATCGAAATTACGAGAGAGCACATTCCGGGAAGAGATGGGCAACATATTACTACCGCCCACATATATCTCGCGTAATGATCACAACGAAAAGATCCGAGAAATTAGAGCAAATACGGAGACTTACAAGCAGTCGTTCTTCCCACGCACAATTCGTGAATGGAACAGGGAAGGGGGGATCAGATAGTGGTACAATAAGTTCCCTCCGCCACACACCGTAAGGTGGCTGGCGGAGTATAGATGTAGATGTAGATGTAGATGGAGATCTCACGCGTGAATGTAGTTTTAACCGACATAGAGAATACATGAGAAGGATTCCATGGTAATCGCAAGGGTTCTAAGATCACAAATCTATATTTTTATTCAGCATTTTTTCCACCAATAAAATTTTATGACCCACTAGCTCTATATAATGCGCACGTCACGCTTGTAAAAATATTCTCGAAGTGTTGCTGCAGAGGCCAAGAATGGGTTGAAAAGGTTCTCAACATGCCTGTAAATAACTTAAAATGACTGCCAAAAATTATGTAAAACCGGAAAGTTTGTAAATTCAGCAAAATATTTCTACTAACATTTTTACTCTTTTAAGACACAAACCATATGCTGAGCGTTTTCGATGTATTGTGATCGATGAGCGAAGTATCCACAAAAAATTTAAAGCAAACGGTTTTACGTTAACCCTATACTATGCATACTTATTTGTTGTTTCTACGTGTCAAAGTACATAAATGTAAAAGAAGGGCACCAGCGGAAAACGCTCCTGTCGGAGAACAAGAAAGGCGAATATTTTCTTCTTTAAAATACTCTGACGGAAAACCTGGGAACCAGCAGCGAACATATTCGCCCTTTTTTGTGCTGAAAGAGAGTAGCAGAAAGACAATGACGGTGGAAGAGAGTGCTAATTTTTTTGGTAGATGAAACATCTCTTACGTCTCTAAAGGATTATGGGTCTCACGTTTTGCCAGTTTAACGTCTCCTGGCTTCTTCTTGTGGCGCTACCTCAAAAAATGCGTTTATAAGATCAGGCCACAGACAACCATGGAACTAAGGAGTAATATAACAAAGAAGATTAACAACACCAGTGTTAACGCGCTCCGCAAATTGTGTCTCTCACGTACTAAAACGAGCTCGTGCATACGTTACTGAAAAGGGCAATCATTTCGGACATATGATATTAGGAATTTGTGTGAGGTAATAAAATAATATACGTACCATAACCAGATACAAGGTGTCAAAAAAGTACTCCATATTTTGAGAGATGCTAATGTGGATCAAAATAAGGAAAAAAATGTCCGGAACCATGAGCTCTAACATGCATACCTTAAGAGCTATTAGCACTTGTTCATCTTCGCTACACAAGTATTTTATTGAACAAATGCTCACAGCTCTTAAGGTATGCATGCTAGAGCCCACGGTTACTGGACATTTTTTTCCTTATATTGGTCTGTAGTATCATCTCTCAAAATATGAAATGCGTTTTTTAATGCCATGTATGAAGTATCTCCATTCTGTACTTGCAGGGTGGTAAACGACGATATGGTCGTTACTTTCAGGTTGTAGTAACTGTTTACACATCGATCAGTTTCAGGGAAGGACAGCCAGTAGCTATAATAAGCGACGATGACCGATACTCGCTGTTGTGGACTCGAAAGTCAGCCATTCCTGAAGCTGGCAGAAAATTATCATGGAGTGCCGTTCGCATGAAGTTTCCTCTCTGTCACAAAGACCAGGTAATAAATCTACCTCTTATCTAAGTAGTCCCCTTGGCTATCTGTACACAGTTGCCAACGTTTCCGTAGGTCTTGGAGTCAAGCAGGGAAATTTTCAACTCCGATGCTGGTAAGCTCATTTGCCACAACTCGAAGGATGTCTGCGATATCTTGATGAAGCTTTCCTTTCAGTCGCCTTTTCACTCGCAGAAACAAGGAAAAATCACGGGACGAGAGGCCGGGCGAATATGGCGGATGTGGGATGGCAATAACAGAATGTCCGGCCACGTACTCGGTAACAGATAACGCAGTACGGGATCTTGCATTGTCATGCAGTAAGAACCAACTCTGACAATGCCACAAATCAGGGCGGTGAGGTCAAATTGCTTGTCGAAAACGTTTCAAGACTTCGATGTAAAGAGTTTGCTCCACTGTTTCACCTGGAGGAACATATTCTTGCTGAACTAATCCTTTGCTGTCAAAGAATACAGTCAACATTGTCTTCGTTCTCTAAAATTGTCGTTTGACTTTTTTCGAGGCTGGTGATCCAAGACTTCGCCATTCAGCAATTTGACGCTTCGTGTGAGGATCATACTATTAGTACCAACTTTCATTCCCAGAAATAATCTTTGTCAGAAATATGGCCGGCCGCGGTGGCCGAGTGGTTCTAGGCGCTACAGTCTGGAACCGCGCGACCGCTACGGTCGCAGGTTCGAATCCTGCCTCGGGCATGGATGTGTGTGGTGTCCTTAGGTTAGTTAGGTTTAAGTAGTTCTAAGTTCTAGGGGACTGATGACCTAAGCAGTTAAGTCTCATAGTGATTAGAGCCATTTTCAGAAATATGGGATAACGTCTGGCTCTGTCCAGTAGGTCAGCAGAAATTCTTCGTCTGTCATTTTTCTCTTCGTCCGTTAGTTTATGAGGGATGGGTTTTGCATTAAGTTTCTGTTGTCCTAAATCTTCGCGTAAAATCTTATGACACGGTTCAGATTAAGTTCTTCTGATACCGCAGGCACAGTTACAACATGACGGTCTTCTTGCAGTAACTGCCTCACAAGCTCCACGTTTCCATTGGTCTCTACGATCGTCTTTGACTGAATCTCTGCCTTCACGAAACCTTTTGTGTTAGCCGAGCGGTCTAAGGCGCTGGAGTCATGGACTGTGCGGACGGTCCCTGCGGAGGTTCGAGTCCTCCCTCGGGCATGGGTGTGTGTGTTTGTCCTTAGGATAACTTAGGTTAAGTGGTGTGTAAGCTTAGGGACTGATGACCTTAGCAGTTAAGTCCCATAAGATTTCACACGCATTTGAACATTTTGAAACCTTTTGTGACTCTCGGAAACACGATTTCTTGAAAGTGCCTCGCCTGCATATGTTTGCTTAATCATTATCCATGTTTCACTAGGGGAGAACTTAATGTTCACTCTATGCTCACAATCACTGTGTCACCGTAATTAATGTGCCAAGAACCGAAACAGTGAGCTGCTAAACACAGCCCTGCCGCCTAGTGAGTTTGCAGAGAAACAAGGCCAAGGTCATTTCAAGGACTCACAAATACAAGTAGCATAAAAACAACGTTTTAGGGTTGTGAACTCAGAAATAAAAAAAACTGTCCTGGAAATTTTCTGAAAAATGGGGGTATTTGCAACGTAACCAGTCATACTTGTACCACTCGGAGTTCGTAATTGGACGAGTTATTTAAAAGCATCGTGCCAATATCGAGGAGACATGGGTGCTCTACTGAGTTAGTATCTGTAATTCATTTGGTCACGATTAGCTGCCTTATCTTCTCTATGATATTTTTCTGTACTCATCGAGTTGGGTTATGAGAGATATAAATTGTAAAAAAAGCTTTGAAAATTGATTAAGTAGTATGTAAAAAGGATGAAAAAGCTATTGCTTAATACTGTTACTTTGTAACATGTAATTCTTGTATTGTGGACGCCAGTGACAGTTTCCAGAATCCGGGGTAGGGGACTGCATGCTCTGGTGAAGAATGATGGATCGGGGTGAATCAGAAGCCATTCTAAGGTAACAGAATCCCTTTACTAATATATTACAAGGTCAGGCCCTCATCTGGCGGCAGCTGGATGGTAGGCCTCGATCCACTGAGCTGGTAGCAGCGAAGTGTTGCAGTAAGACATTGGCCGCTGCTACGATCAGTGCGGCCAAGGTGTGATGCGGCCCAATATTGTAGACAATCAGCCAACCGTCAACCAGCTTCAGAGCTGATGCAGCACGCTTGCATTGCCCGCAGAGTGCGGTAAGCTAAGTCCTGTCTGGTCATGGTAAGTAATGGGCGCAACCGTCGTAGACACAAACCCTGGACCGTCAGTTGGCTGGCAGCGACGTGAGCTGGTGAGCACCTGAGTGACTTGGTTTCCAGGAGGACCGATGTTCGACCCCTGGCCCATTAGGCGATTACTGGACCCCCTTTGCATGCGGTTCTGCCATCATATATGAGAGAGCAGTAGTGATCTCAAAGCGGGGACCGACATTATGACAGTTGATGACGAGCCGATACTTCGATGAACTTTCAGCCTGGCTGGATGCCAATTGTGTATTCACACCAAAGCACGATTGTTGCGAGGTCGTGGCTGCAGAAGTCAAGCACGCTCCGTCCCCAAATGTCAAGTTTTGCGGCGGGACCGGTCGTCTGGGTTTTTTGTTAACGCTATCGTTCAGTCCACCTACCTCGGAAGGATTATTGCCGATGTCCCTTCACTCTGTGGTAGCAGATACGTGCTAGGCAGTGTAAAGCAGCGTTAATGAAACAACCACCTAATACCTACCACACAGAGGCCGCGTAACTCTAGCTGAAAGTCAGTTCCTGAAAGTTCAAGGTTAAAAAGCGGGCGTTCGGGATCTTCAATCTACTTGCAGAAAAGCGTTTAAAATTAGATTAACTCTGCATTTTATTCGTATTGAAACACATTAAATGGCTATCAATTCCGTATTTAACATAGTAAAATGTTATCATTCAAAGTTTCCTGTCTATATAACAAATATTCACTCGAAAAGCAGCCATAATTTTATTAAGTCCGAACCGACTAATTTTCACGTTCTACCAATCACAGGCCCACAAATATTCGCGAGTTAAACATCCGGTCGTTTCAGTGGTCTTCTTCCTAATAGCTGCTCGCCAAAATATTCCGTACAGAGCACGAAACACGCCAAGCGGAGTTGTTTAATTTAGAAACACCAAACTTTCATTAAAATGTTCGTAACTCCAATCACTTCAGATACGATGTGCTCGAACCGAAATTAGCTCACAATTTCCTCATCTTACAGAGTATTTTTAAGGAGCGATCTGACATCGTGTTATGCGTAGACCGGATAGCAAGCGAATCTTCTCGAGGTATTCTCCTATATGGCCACTCCTCTTTTCGCACGGGAACAGCTTAATTTTCATTGGCTGCTGATCTAAACGACCAATCAGAACGTTCCTTCCAGATCATTCTCGCGGCACATCTTGCCTTATCCATCACTAATTTTATAATGTCAGCAAAATTTCAAATTCTTGTATTTCGTTTAATCAAAATAAACGAATTGCGAAATATTCTTCAAATTGATAAGTAAACTTATTCCGCCTATAACTTCCATTCTGGCTACTTTTATACAAAAGGAAGCACACACTGACATACGTCACCTGAATCGTGGTTGCAGCATAACTTTCCCACGGTACATTTGTACAAGGTTTTACGTAAAATGAAATATTAAATTTTAACGTATGTCCCACATACGCTCTCTCAATCATTCTCACGCACTCACACGGCAAAATATAATTGAACAATAATTTTGACCGATTTTTGTATTACGTAATGCACAGGGACTGTTGTTGTTTGTTGTTGTGGTCTTCAGTCCAGAGACTGGTTTGATGCAGCTCTTCATCCTACTCTATCCTGTGCAAGGTTCGTCATCTCCCAGTACCTACTCCAACCAACATTCTTCTGAATCTGTTTAGTGTATTCATCTGTTGGTCTCCCACTGCGATTTTTACCCTCCACACTGCCCTCCAATACTAAATTGGTGATCCCTTGATGCCTCAGAATATGCCTTACCAACCGATCCCTTCTTCTAGTTAAGCTGTGCCACAAATTTCTCTTCTCTCCAATTCTATTCAGTACCTCCTCATTAGTTATGTGATCTACCCAACTAATCTTCAGCATTCTTCTGTAGCACCACATTTCGAAAGCTTCTATTCTCTTCTGGTTTCAACTATTTATCGTCCATGTTTCACTTCCATACATGGCTACACTCCAAGTGTACAAATGCTAGAAAGTTAGGTTTGCCTTTCGTTAACCTATTTTCTAAGATAAGTCGTAGGGTCAACATTGCCTCACGTGATCCAAAATTTCTACGGAATCCAAACTGATCTTCCCCGAGGTCGGCTTCTGCCAGTTTTTCCATTCGTCTGTAAAGGATTCGTGTTAGTATTTTGCAGCAGTGGCTTATTAAACTGATAGTTCGGTAATTTTCACATCTGTCAACACCTTCTTTCTTTGGGATTGGAGTCACTATATTCTTCTTGAAGCCTGAGGGTATTTCGCCTGTCTCATACATCTTGCTCACCAGATGGTAGAGTTTTGTCAGGACTGGCTCTCCCAAGGCTGTCAGTAGTTCTAATGGAATGTTGTCTACTCCAGGGGCCTTGTTTCTACTTAGACTTTTCAGTGCTCTGTCAAACTCTTCACGCAGTATCATAGCTCCCATTTCATCTTCATCTACATTCTCTTCCATTTCTACACTCCTGGAAATGGAAAAAAGAACACATTGACACCGGTGTGTCAGACCCACCATACTTGCTCCGGACACTGCGAGAGGGCTGTACAAGCAATGATCACACGCACGGCACAGCGGACACACCAGGAACCGCGGTGTTGGCCGTCGAATGGCGCTAGCTGCGCAGCATTTGTGCACCGCCGCCGTCAGTGTCAGCCAGTTTGCCGTGGCATACGGAGCTCCGTCGCAGTCTTCAACACTGGTAGCATGCCGCGACAGCGTGGACGTGAACCGTATGTGCAGTTGACGGACTTTGAGCGAGGGCGTATAGTGGGCATGCGGGAGGCCGGGTGGACGTACCGCCGAATTGCTCAACACGTGGGGCGTGAGGTCTCCACAGTACATCGATGTTGTCGCCAGTGGTCGGCGGAAGGTGCACGTGCCCGTCGACCTGGGACCGGACCGCAGCGACGCACGGATGCACGCCAAGACCGTAGGATCCTACGCAGTGCCGTAGGGGACCGCACCGCCACTACCCAGCAAATTAGGGACACTGTTGCTCCTGGGGTATCGGCGAGGACCATTCGCAACCGTCTCCATGAAGCTGGGCTACGGTCCCGCACACCGTTAGGCCGTCTTCCGCTCACGCCCCAACATCGTGCAGCCCGCCTCCAGTGGTGTCGCGACAGGCGTGAATGGAGGGACGAATGGAGACGTGTCGTCTTGAGCGATGAGAGTCGCTTCTGCCTTGGTGCCAATGATGGTCGTATGCGTGTTTGGCGCCGTGCAGGTGAGCGCCACAATCAGGACTGCATACGACCGAGGCACACAGGGCCAACACCCGGCATCATGGTGTGGGGAGCGATCTCCTACACTGGCCGTACACCACTGGTGATCGTCGAGGGGACACTGAATAGTGCACGGTGCATCCAAACCGTCATCGAACCCATCGTTCTACCATTCCTAGACCGGCAAGGGAACTTGCTGTTCCAACAGGACAATGCACGTCCGCATGTATCCCGTGCCACCCAACGTGCTCTAGAAGGTGTAAGTCAACTACCCTGGCCAGCAAGATCTCCGGATCTGTCCCCCATTGAGCATGTTTGGGACTGGATGAAGCGTCGTCTCACGCGGTCTGCACGTCCAGCACGAACGCTGGTCCAACTGAGGCGCCAGGTGGAAATGGCATGGCAAGCCGTTCCACAGGACTACATCCAGCATCTCTACGATCGTCTCCATGGGAGAATAGCAGCCTGCATTGCTGCGAAAGGTGGATATACACTGTACTAGTGCCGACATTGTGCATGCTCTGTTGCCTGTGTCTATGTGCCTGTGGTTCTGTCAGTGTGATCATGTGATGTATCTGACCCCAGGAATGTGTCAATAAAGTTTCCCCTTCCTGGGACAATGAATTCACGGTGTTCTTATTTCAATTTCCAGGAGCGTATAATATTGTTCTTAAGAACATCGCCCTTGTATAGACCCTCTACAAACTAGTTCCACCTTTCTGCTTTCCCTTCTTTGCTTAGAACTGGGTTTCCATCTGAGGTCTTGATAATCATACAAGTGGTTCTCTTTTCTCCAAAGATCTCTTTAATTTTTCTGTAGGCAGTATCTATCTTACCCCTAGTGAGATAAGCCTCTACATCCTTACATTTGTCCTCTATCCATCCCTGCTTAGCCATTTTTCCCTTCCTGTCGATTTCATTTTTGAGACGTTTGTATTCCTTTTTCCCTGCTTCATTTACTGCATTTAAATATTTTCTCCTTTCATCAATTAAATTCAATATCTCTTCTGTTACTCAAGGATTTCTATAAGCCCTCGTCTTTTTACCTACTTGATCCTCTGCTACCTTCACTATTTCATCTCTCAAAGCTACCCATTCTTCTTCTACTGTATTTTTTTCCCCCATTCTTGTCAATCGTTCCCAAATGCTCTCCCTGAAGCTCTCTACAACCTCTGGTTCTTTCAGTTTATCCACGTCCCATCTCCTCAAATTCCCACCTTGTTTGCAGTTTCTTCAGTTTTAATCTACAGTTCATAACCAATAGATTGTGGTGAGACTGCACATCTGCCCCTGGAAAAGATTCAAATGGCTCTGAGCACTATGGGACTTAACTTCTGAGGTCATCAGTCCCCTAGAACTTAGAACTACTTAAACCTGACTAACCTAAAGACATCACACACACCCATGCCCGAGGCAGGATTCGAACCTGCGACCGTAGCGGTCGCGCGGTTGCAGACTGTGGCGCTTAGAACAGCTCGGTCACCCCGCCCTGGAAAAATCTTACAATTTGAAACCTGTTTCCTGAATCTCTGTCTTACCATTATCTAATCTATCTGAAACCTGTCAGTATCTCCAGAATTCTTCCACGTATACAACCTTCTTTTATGATTCTTGAACCAAGTGTTAGCTATGATTAAGTTATGCACAGGGACTAAAGTTTTAAAACGAAAATTATAATTAATTGATTTTTATTCACTAATAACTTTGGAATGGCTTCAAATGATAATGAAAGTCAATCTTTTGTTCTTCCTAACTTGGTTTTTAAAAAACAAGCGTAGGTTTTGAGTTTTAAGTAATTCTCTTTATCTCCAGAACTACAATAAATAAAAATCTGAAATTTTGACAGCATCATTCCATTAGTAACAAAAGGCTGTGTACCAAATTTGAACAAAATCGGATAATAACGAATATGGATTATTTAGATTCGTAGGGGGTACGAATCTTCGTATCGACTGAATGTTACGTCATGCAGTTCTCACGGCAGGCAGCCTCAGCTGTGCTGTGAGCAAAGCAAGAAAAAATGTAGCCATTCTGCAGCCACTGTACCAGACGGCTCCGTGCCTTACTGCAACGAATGTCGTCTCGTAATAACTTGCTGTGTTACAGTTTCAGTAATCGTGTGGTCATCAACTGGCAAAAATACTGCAATGCCCAGTGAACAATGGGTTAGCGTTATTGCTGTAAGTGGCCCACGTTATGGTGTCAATCCCATGGTCATTCTGCAAATTTTATAAATTTGTTGTGGTTAGGCCTACTGCCGTTGCATAATGGCTAGTGATATTCCTATGCTGAGAGGTGATTTCCAGCATCTGTCGGAAGCATGAAGCAGCACTTTACAGTGGAGTGCTGTTATTGGGAGCAGGAAATACAAAACAGAAATGCCAGCAGTTCACTTATGAGGTTGATTGGCTGAAAGGCATGGATGTTAAAGCAGTTTAGTGGATCAGCCAAGAACTCTTATAATTAGAAAAAAAATTGTTCAAATGGCTCTGAGCACTATGGGACTTAACATCTATGGTCATCAGTCCCCTAGAACTTAGAACTACTTAAACCTAACTAACCTAAGGACAGCACACAACACCCAGCCATCACGAGACAGACAAAATCCCTGACCCCGCCGGGAATCGAACCCGGGAACCCGGGCGTGGGAAGCGAGAACGCTACCGCACGACCACGAGATGCGGGCTCTTATAATTAGAAGTCAGCCAAAAGCCATCACTGGTGAAAGAGTTAAGTAGGGGGCCCTGTCGAGTGCAGGTGTTTTTTTAAGAGCGCTGATTGTACACTATCGGATCAGAAGTATCTGAACACCTATTACTGGACATTAATAAGATGTGTATGCTCCCTTCACCTTCATGATGGCTTGGATTCGGCTGGGGAACTTTGAGTGATGTGTCTGAATATCTGTCGAGCTCATTCTCCCTCAAGAGTGGAAGTCAGGGAAGGTAGTGATGTTGGATGCTCGGGTTAGGAGCGAAGTAATGTTCTAATTTATCCCAAAGGCGTTCTAATGGGTTCAGGTTGGCCCTTTGGCGAAGACAGTCCATTTCAGTAATGTTATTGTCCACAAAAGATCGACTAACAGATGCTGCTTTATCGTAGGGGGCTTTGTCATGGTGATAAAACAATTATCGTCTCCGAAGTGTTCCTCTGCTGTACACGACGCACAATGCTGTAAATTGTGTTCGTATCCTCCCGCATTCAACGTTATCTTAAGCTAGGTAAGAGGACCGCCACCTAACTATGAAAAACACTCGCCCACACCTAACACAAATACTTTAGTACGTAACTGTTCGCACTAC
This sequence comes from Schistocerca nitens, assembly GCF_023898315.1. Taxonomy (NCBI): domain Eukaryota; kingdom Metazoa; phylum Arthropoda; class Insecta; order Orthoptera; family Acrididae; genus Schistocerca; species Schistocerca nitens. Next base: position 977,447,506 of record NC_064615.1, on the reverse strand, counting down.
ACGTGCTGGCACGTAACGTTCTGCAGACATCCGCCAAATCCCAACCACGCCGAGGGATCGATGTTAAGTCCCATAGTGCTCAGAGCCATTTGATTTGTGTTAGGTTAGTGACATCCAAGTCACGGAAGTGGCGTCCAATAGGAAGACTAGCACCAGGCAATTGAGCCACACGATGTCATTTTATTATCTATATACATATATACGCAAATACGTGCCGGCCTCGTTGCCCGTGCGGTTCTGTATACATATATAAAGAGTGATTTATAGTGTATCAATGCAGAGACTTAATCTGTGGCCAGCAATGAGCGATTCAATGCACTCGGTAAGAGACGCAACGAACGTTTCAACTTCTATTAGAATCTCTCGCTCAAATTCTGCCTTGTATGTGTTATAGCTTTCTTTTGAAAGGGCGCAGACTAAATGATGTGCCCTTTTCTGCTCCGTTTCTTCAGGTTAGACAGATGGATTTCCCTGCAAAACCAGCTAGAAGCTACAAGCCTAAGGCCAGGTAAAAGTTGTGACCGTCAGAGCAACAGGTGTAAACTTCCCTAAGGAGACCGTGTGAACGTAGCGCCTGGCAGTTCACAAACTTATGCGGACAGCAGGTGTACCATCTGGCGCCGAATTTTATAGTAGAAGCTTCGCTGCCGCTTTAATTTTGAAACAGAGCCCACGCCGGCGATATATTTCAGTTTGTCTCCTCGGCGGCCCAGCTCCAGGTCCTACACTAACAACCGTTTAACGATTGAGGAAAGTTTCGGAGATTTGTGGTTGCTCTCAGTCGTAAGTTACAGACATTTCAGGAGAACCTCACTCTCCCAACTTCGGGAAAGACCTACAAGCCGCTGTTGTAATGAAACGAATTCCACTGGAGAATTTACGGGATGATACAGATGGCTTCTAACAGCTCCGGAAAGTTGTTCGCCTTTGAGAAGTCAACACCGCACATAAAACGCTTACGGAATATCAGGTGCTACTTTAAATGTATGGTTACCTCACTCTTGAAGCTGTAAGATATACCTTCCGCCAGCAAGGACATATGTTTATGTATAAAAATGTTTCATAGAAATATTACTTCCAGGAAACTTGTCAGCCAGATGTCAGTGTTACGGCTTGCCACATTTGCTGACCGCTCTAGACTCATGCTGTCTTTATTTGTAGACATTCCTTTATCAGGCCACCTGCCCTAAGTGGTCTGACACTATCAGCCATCAGATGGACCCATACGCAAATACGTGCCGGCCTGGTTGGCCGAGCGGTTCTAGGCGCTACAGTCTGGAACCGCGCGACAGCTGCGGTCGCAGGTTCAAATCCTGCCTCGGGCATGGATGTGTGTGATGTCCTTAGGTTAGTTAGCTTTAAGTAGTTTTAAGTCTAGGAGACTGATGATCTCAGAAGTTAAGTCCCATAGTGCTCAGAGCCATTGGAACCATTTCGCAAATACGCTACGAAAAAGGCACAAATACCGTTGTAGTATGTCATCTCTATCAACTGCCGTCATCAAAGTATCGCAGGAAAACATATATAGTTGCGTACATGCTACTAATATGGTACTGCCTAAATCGGGAAGAATGGCGTCACCAAATCTCTTTCCACATTATATACTGCGCTTGGTTTCACGGAAGAGATTTGACATGACGTTTACTGATCGTGTGGCACATCGCAATGTAAGATGTCAAGATGTCGTGGTTGGTTACTTAAGGAGGTAACTATCTTGGTTTTTGAGGACATATAACGTTTACTCACTATCTTGTACAAAAAAGTGCCATTGAAAATGACTCTGTTTTCGAGCAATGGTATAAATAATCAGCAACCTCAGTAAATATACAGTCTTTATATCTTCTTTCAAACAATTATTAATGCCTGCAGAACCAGACCTGAAAAAGATTTGAGCGATCTTTCCAAAATATTGAATGGGTTTCTAGGACGCTACGGGATCCACCATATAAAGGCACATTTGCATGCCGTGCGTGAGTTTCCTCGGAAACGCGAAATAGTAATTAATTAATTAATCTCTGACAAACAAATAAAGCCTATGGCACAGAACTGCAGCGCTATGTCGCTGATAAAACAAAATACAATTAGGACACTCTTATGTTTCATTAAGAAGTGGGAGGTCATGTACAATAACTGGTGCGTGAAGCACGTATATTTTATTAACTGGCACACCGCCATATTTGATGTTATATAAGAACACTGCGAGTTGCAATCTTACTAGGCACTCGATTCTGTAAAGAATTTATATTTATGAAAGTAAGTAGAATTATTTAACTGTAGGCTTATTCGTTGAATATATGTGATTTAACTAACTGTGTAAACTTTTTATGTTTAGTAGACAGTCACCTCTGTACGACGTATTGACATGGCTGGCAAATTATTCTAATATTGAGATTTAGATTTGAGTCCGCACCTACCGCAGCAGTCTCTGGAAACGATTTAAATACGAAGTCCGATTATTTGAGTCTTATTTCACGGTCAACTGCGAATAACATTACATTTACGAAAAAGCCATTGTCAAGCGTCTGATACCGAATAGTTAAACGTCCACGTTCCAGATAAGTAAATATTAATTACATCCAATCACTATAATACATAATGAATAATTAATATTTTATTTTATTTTATTTTATTTATTTTATAACCAGACGAGCAGTGGCACAGCTGTGAGAGGGATAATATCTCACTGGCTTGTTCCATTGCCGCACCACAGTTTTCACAATTAGTTACTTTCCCTCTGTTTTTTAGAACGGTGTTAGATTACTTCATCTCCTGTTATCAGGCGTTCTCCCTTCTAACGAGACACGATTAAATAGCATGGTGAGCCATAATATGCTGAAATCCCCGAACGTCTTTATAAGTACTACCGATGTTTCGTCGGACCGAGTTCCTATATGGTTTCTCATATTTTTAAGGGCGATTTTTCTCCTTCTTCTAATTGACGTTGAGCTGATGGAAAATCATACAATGTTTTGTGAGGGACCCCTCAGTTTAGCAGTTTTTATAACATTCGTGCCGTATTTCATCAATATCCTTATTGCAAGTTAACAGTGTTCTCGAATTGTTTTATGTATTTATTGTGCTTTATATTTTTCGTCCGATATCCTAAATTTTGAAATTTTTAAAAATTTACTGATCTGTTTTAATCACTTCGAGTCTGTTGTATCTTTTTCGCTTGCATGTTCGCAAGGCGACGGATTCTGCTTTTGATGTTTCCCACTTATTGAAACATTTGTTCTTTGTTACAAGTTGTTTTTTGACGTCACTGTTCCATCAGCTGTGTCTTTATAATTCACTTGTCTTTGTTCGTACTTAGTACCTGTCAATACCTACTAATTACTTACCTGTGTTTATTACATAGCAGTGGAAATCCACCCAGACAATGCAGATGCCACCGGCATTCCTTTTGACCTTCGAAGATGAAGTCATTTTATTAGTGGGGTGCTTTTCTTTTTGTGTACTGCGTTACAGTTTCGCATTTTTAAGCATGTTACCAATAGCTTGTGTAGTGCGGGGCCGAGCGGATCTAGGCGCTTCAGTCTGGAACAGCGCGACTGATACGGTCGCAGGTTCGAATCCTGCCTCGGGCAGGGATGTGTGTGATGTTCTTAGATTAGTTAGGTTTAAGTAGTTCTAAGTTCTGGGGGACTGATGACCTCAGCTGTTAAGTCCCATAGTGCTCAGAGCCATTTTGTTGTGCGGCTAATAGCACACCTGGGATCACCTTACAGTCCCTAAGGCATTTATGCCATAAGCTGTTGCACATTATGTAATCTGTTTGGGATGCAGATGCTGCGCTTTGATAGGCGATGAGATGGTATTTTTAAGGTAAAAGGTGTTATGATTGAAATTTCAAAGATGTCAGCAGCCGAAGGATATCTTCGCTCTGGGCACTATAATCTCCATGCTAACTTTCGTGGTATACAGAGTCAGGTTCAGTATGTTTATCCACACGTTCGCTATGATCACCTGCAGTTATCTTATTACCCCCTGCGGGTTCGGGGGTAAGAATAGGCCCGCGGTCTTCCTGCCTGTCGTAAGAGGCGACTAAAAGGAGTCTCAAATGTTTCGGCCTTATGTGATGGTCCCCTCTCGGGTTTGACCTCCATCTTTCTAAATTGTTCCGAAGAGCGAGCCAATTGGGGAAGGGCGCCTTACATGGTGCACTGTATCTGTCGTGCATTGAGACCTTTTGCCGGCTTTCTCGTCGTTGCAATGGTGTCCCGCTCGTTTTCCATCTTTGGGCGAGGATACGTCCCTGGGTGCGATTACCACGCTCCACTGTGCAGTGTTGCTTTTAGCTGTGACGATGACCTTATACATTTTTGCACCTAAGATCCAGCACGGTAGCCAGTCCTTTGTGGTGGGGCCGCCATGTACCCTGTTGGTTGTAGCCCCCTGACAACACAGGGATCGCTCTACTGATGCCTGCGCCGTTTACTCCCCATGTATGCCAAGGAGTAGATGCCCATCTCCCTGGGGCATCAGGACTCCCGGCAATGGCCATCCTGCCAGGTGGCCCTTGCTGTGGCTGGGTGGCGCCCATGGGGAGGGCCCTTGGTCGGAGTAGGTGGCATCAGGGTGGATGACACGCAATGAAGCGTGGCACATCATCTCTTGCTGGTGGTCAGCCACCAGCAGTCTCTAAGCGTTCGAGGGCTCATTTTAAAGGTAACGTTTATGACCCCAAATCTTTCCCATCCCTGGCCACACCATGGGAGGAACGAAAGGCAATGAATGACAGTGACACGTATTCGCCCAGGTATCTCGTCTGTACCAGAGCTGATGGGGAATCCTTTGTATCCGTGAAGCCTCAGTTCTTTGTAGAGCATTTAGAGGACAAGTTTGGGGAGGTGCAGGGCTTGTCCAAAATGCGCTCTGGGTCAGTTTTGATAAAAACGGCATCCTCCGCTCAGTCACGCAGGTTACTTGCTTGTGACAAGTTGGGGGATGTTAACGTTACCATCACACCACATAAGAGTTTAAATATGGTCCAGGGTGTTATTTTCCATAGGGACCTACTTTTGCAGTCTGATGACGAGCTGCGCGCCAACTTAGAGCGTAGGGGTGTTCATTTTGTCCGGCGCGTTCATCGGGGTCCGAGGGACAATCAGGTTGCTACCGGTGCCTTCATCTTGGCCTTCGAGGGTGATACATTACCGGAGAAGGTCAAGGTGATGGTCTACCGTTGTGACGTCAAGCCCTATATCCCTTCCCCGATGCGGTGCTTTAAGTGCTGGAAGTTCGGCCATATGTCTTCCCGCTGCACTTCCAGCCTCACATGTCGAGATTGTGGACGCCCATCTCATCCCGATACTCCATGTGCTCCGCCTCCCATCTGTGTCAACTGTGGAGAGCCTCATTCGCCTTGCTCGCCAGACTGCAGGATCTTACAGAAAGAACGCAAAATCATGGAATATAAGACCCTGGACCGACTGACTTACACTGAGGCTAAGCGGAAATTTGAACGGCTACATCCCATTCGCATGATGGCATCTTATCCCTCAACTGTCACTCCTGCTCCAGCTCCTTTAGCTGCACCACAAACAGTCAGCTCTCAGAGTCAGAGGACCTCACCTGCCCCCTTGACGATGGGGGCCCCTTCTCTCGCTGTTGCTCCCCCACCATCTACCTCAGGAGCAGCACCCACTAAACCACCGGGGACATCAGTCACCACTTCTAAGCCGGAGAAGCGTAAGTCTTCTTCGGCTTCTCTCGCTCGGAAGGGATCCCTTGGGTCACTCCCTTCCCAGGTTCCTCCCAGCAGCACAGCAGACACCAACCAGTGGCTGAAGAAGCCACAGGTCGCTGGTCGTCGAGCTTCGCGATCGTCTTCGGTCCCGGAGACTGACTCCAATAACCCCTCGCAACAACGACAACCAAAGGAACAGCGAGAGAGAACGACATTGAAGACCCGTAAGACCAAGGCACCTGCGGTGGCACCTACTCCACCGCTACCTACAAGCTCTGCGTCTGAGGATGAGGTGGAGATTCTTGCGTCCGCTGAGGACCTCGATCTCGCCTGTCCCTCAGACGCCATGGAAAGCACTAGCACAGGTGCTCAATCGGAGGCAGCAGGTGACCCAGCGGCGTAATCTGCTTTCCCAGTCCCGTCACGCCTTTCTCAGACATGGACAATACCATCCTCCAGTGGAACTGCAGCGGTTTCTTCCACCATCTAGCTGAGCTCCGCCAACTTCTCAGCCTTCACCCTTTCTTCTGCATTGCACTTCAGGAAACTTGGTTTCCAGCAATGCGAACCCCCGCCCTCCGTGGCTATCGGGGTTATTATAAGAACCGGGCAGCTTATGAAAGGGTGTCTGGTGGCGTCTGCATATATGTCCTTAACTCTCTTCACAGCCAGTCTGTCCCTCTACATACAGCTTTAGAGGCTGTCGCTGTTCGGGTGTGGACGCCACAGGCTGTTACTGTCTGTGATGTCGCGCAGCATGTCCTGGCTGCGCTGATAGCCCAATTGCCGCCACCTTTCTTATTACTGGGCGACTTTAATGCCCATTAACCTCTGTAGGGTGGGTCAGTGGCAACAGGGCGAGGCGCCACCGTTGAGCATTTATTAGCGCAGCTAGATGTCTCCATTTTAAATGATGGTGCCTCCACACACTTCAGTATGGCGCATGGCACATACTCCGCCATTGACCTATCGATCTGTAGCCCTAGCCTCTTACCGTCTGTCCAATGGAGTGTGCATGACGACCTGTGTGGTAGTGACCATTTTCTAATCTTTCTGTCACTGCCACGGCGTCACTCTTCTGGGCGCCCCAGCAGATGGGCTATGAATAAGGCTGACTGGGACTTGTTCTCCTCCATTGCCGCTATTGAGCCTCTCTCTAGTGCCGACATTGATGCGGTGGTTCACTCCGTCACCACCAGCATCGTTACTGCCGCAGAATCTGCCATTCCCAGTTCTTCTGGGTCCCCTCGGCGGCGGACTGTGCCTTGGTGGTCGCCTGAGATCGCTGAGGCGATTAAAGATCGCCGGCGGGCGCTACAGCGTCACAAGCGACATCCCTGTATTGAACACCTCATTACCTTCAAACGGCTGCGTGCGCGGGCCCGCCGCCTTATCCGCCAAAGCAAGCAGGAGTGCTGGGAGCGGTATGTGTCCACCATTGGCCTCCATGTCTCTCCATCGCAGGTCTGGGCCAAGATCCGACGCCTCTATGGCTATCGGACCCCTGTCAGCGTCCCTGCGCTCTCACTGAATGGGGCAGTTTATAGAGACCGACGAAATTGCCAACAGCTTGGCAGAGCATTTTGCTCTTAGTTCCGCTTCTTCCAATTACCCACTGGCCTTCCGCTCCATTAAAGAGCGGATGGAACGTCGGAGCCTTTCTTTTCGCACCCACCATTCTGAATCCTACAATGCTCCATTCAGTGAGTGGGAATTTCACAGCGCCCTTGCCGCTTGCCCTGATAGCGCTCCTGGGCCAGATCGCATTCACTGTCAGATGCTGAAACACCTTTCAGTGGACTGCAAGCGACGCCTCCTCGACCTTTACAGCCGTCTCTGGGTCGAGGGTGAGTTTCCGTCCCAATGGCGTGAAATTATTGTCATCCCCGTTTTGAAACCGGGCAAGAGCCCTTTGGAGGTGGACAGCTACCGCCCCATTAGCCTCACCAACGTTCTTTGCAAGCTTCTCGAACGGATGGTGAGCCGGCGCTTGAATTGGGTACTGGAGTCTCGGGGCCTCCTGGCTCTGTCTCAGGTTGGGTTCCGTAAAGGCCGCTCAGCCACCGACAATCTGGTGAGTCTGGAGTCGGCCATCCGTACCGCCTTTGCCCGCCGTCAGCACCTGGTCGCTGTCTTCTTCGACATGCGGAAGGCGTACGATACGACATGGCGTCATCACATCCTTTCTACGCTTCATGGATGGGGTCTTCGGGGCCCTCTGCCGATCTTTATCCGCAATTTTCTGTCGTATCGTACCTTCCGCGTGCAAGTCGCGGCCTCTCATAGTTCCTCCCGAGTCCAGGAGAACGGGGTACCACAGGGGTCCGTCCTCAGTGTCTGCCTGTTTTTAATCGCAATAAACGGGCTCGCTGCAGCGGTGGGAAATTCTGTCTCCGCTTCCCTGTATGCTGACGACTTCTGCCTTTACTACAGCTCTACTGGCATTGCAGCTGTTGAACGTCAGCTACAGGGCGCTATCCGCAAGGCGCAGTTTTGGGCTGTAGCGCATGGTTTTCAGTTTTCGGCTGCCAAGACCCGCGTTATGCATTTCTGCCGGCGCCGAACGGTCCATCCTGAGCCGCGGCTTTATCTTGCCGACGAACTCCTTGCTGTGGTGGAGACCCACAGGTTTTTGGGTGTAGTTTTTGATGCCCAGCTGACTTGGCTGCCTCATATTCGGCAGCTTAAACAGGCGTGTTGGCGGCATCTAAATGTTCTGAGATGCTTGAGCCACACCCGCTGGGGCGCTGACCGATCTACCCTGTTACGGCTCTACCAGGCGTTAATCCAGTCCCGTCTCGATTATGGGAGCCTGGCTTATGGCTCAGCATCCCCATCTGCGTTGCGGGTGCTGGACCCCATCCTCCACAGCGGGATATGACTGGCCACTGGTGCCTTCCGGACCAGCCCTGTGGACAGCATACTTGTGGAGGCTGGTGTCCCTCCACTGCGATTGAGGCGCCAACATTTACTGGCCGCTTATGCTGCCCATGTTTTTAGCTTTCCCGGGCATCCAAACTATCGTCTCCTGTTCCCGCAATCGGTCGTCCATATGCCAGAACGTCGGCCCCAGTCAGGTTGTACGATCGCGGTCCGCGCCAAAGAGCTTCTCTCCAGGCTTAGGGTTTTCGCTGTACCACCTCCTTTTCGGGCCACTTTGCGTACACCCCCATGGTGTGTTCCTCGCCCTTGCCTTCGGCTCGACTTGGCTCAGGGCCCGAAGGACTGAGTCCCTCCAGAGGCCTTCCGCCGCCGCTTTTATTCCCTCCTGGCCACGTATCACGGCTCTGGCGTTGTTTACACTGACGGTTCGATGGTTGCTGGTCGGGTCGGTTATGCGCTAACTCTAGGGGACCATTCCGAACAACGTTCATTGCCGGCTGGCTGCAGCGTTTACACTGCTGAGCTGGTCACCATCTTTCGTACCATAGAGTATATCCGCTCCTGCTCAGGTGAGTCCTTCGTTATCTGTAGCGATTCCCTGAGCGGTTTACGAGCTCTCGACCAGTGTTTCCCTCGTTCTCGTTTGGTGATGGCTATCCAGGAGTCCCTGCACACTCTTGCCCGTTGCGGCCGCTCTGTGGTCTTTGTGTGGACCCCCGATCATGTCGGTATCCCGGGCAATGAACATGTTGACCGCCTGGCGAAAGAGGCCACCAGTAAACCTTCTCTGGAGATTGGCCTCCCGGAGACTGATTTGCGGGCAGTCTTGCGCCGCGAAGTTCTATCGCTTTGGGACACTGAATGGTGCAATCTGCCCACGCCAAACAAACTCCGTCCAATCAAGGCGACGACGACTATGTGGCGGTCGTCCATGCGGGTCTCCCGCCAGGAGTCTGTTGTCCTCTGCCGGCTGCGCATTGGGCACACTCGGCTGACGCACGGCCACTTATTGCGCCGTGAGGACCCACCTCTATGTCGATGCGGCTCCGTTTTATCTGTGGTCCACATTTTATTGGAGTGTCGTCTTTTAGCTGTGCTCAGGCAGACGTTCGCACTGCCTGACACGCTCCCTGCCCTTTTAACAGATGACCCTGCTATGGCTGGCTTAGTTTTGCGTTTTAATCGGGCAGGGGTTTTTTATCATTTAATCTGAGTGTTTGTGTTTCATTTTATTGTTTTGTGTTGATTCTGGCCTTTGGCCTACGATTTTAATCTGCGTTTTTAATGTGTTTCTCGGTGGTTGGCTTTTCCTTTTTTCTTTCTATGGTCGGCCAACCACCGTCACACTCTGTGTGATTTTAGTTCGTCTTGTCTGGTCTTTGTCTCAGTTTCTCTTGCTCTGTGTCATCTGTGATCAATTCTGTTAATCGTTTTTATTCTCTGTGGGTGTTTTTAGTATTTGGAAAAAGGGACCGATGACCGTAGCAGTCTGGTCCCTTTACTCCCACAAACCAACCAGTTATCTTATTTCCAGAAGGCGGAACACTTTTCAGTAGATCTTGAAGGTCAGTCATAACTTCAGGATCACTTGTACATCCTGTCTGAGGGAAGTAAGTAGGTATTACGTCTATACAAGTGTTGTCAATACACTACTCGGGTTTGCCGCCGATCGTATTGTGTAGGTCCCACAATGTTTCATCCATGCAACTGCTCGACATCAACAGGTGGTGGTAGCTGCTGCTGTCACTGTTGCAAGGCGCGACTGATGATAATCGCGTGGCGTCTTCGAAATTTATCATGCGGGGAGCAGGCAATAGGCGTGCCCGGGAAGATGCTCGTAGTTGGAGGAAAGCAACGGTCCCGGTGGCCCCTGCTGGTACCCGCGGCAAGGACATCCGCTCGTGCGCTATGGCCAATGACTGTGTTGTCGGACGCTCCTGTGGTTAAAGGCTGAATTAAATCTCAGTAGTGCGTTGCGTCGCGTTTTGATTCAATGACAGCCAGTGCTGGATTCCAGGCGGCGCTTAGTTGAAAACCTGCATCCCTGTTGATAAGATTGTCCGCCGTACGGATATGCATGGCCTGCTTAACAACACAGTCGCAGAAAGATGACGCTGGGAATAAAATCTGAGTCTTTTCGTAAAACATACGATGTCCCGTGTCCAGGCAATGCTCCGCTACTGCTGATTTATCAGGTTGTCCCAGGCGTATATGACGATGGTGTTCGACGCAACGCTCTTGCACGGTTCGGCCCAATATAAGATTTTCCACATTGGCATAGGATTTTATACACGCCACGTTTCCTAAGGCCAAGATCGTCTTTGACCGTGCACAATCAATTCCTCAATTTTTCTGGTGGCCGAAAATCACACTTGATATCGTGCCTTTTGAGGATTCTTTCTGTTCTTGAAGACATGCCACCGAATTAGGGCAAGAACGCTGTTGCAGTGGGTGCCTCCACGTCTTCATTTATATCCCTGCTTCGAATTTCTTTAGAACGGAATGCATGGCGTATCTGCCGATCGGAATAGCCATTCTCTTGGAATACCGTTCTTAGGTGTTGTAGCTCAACAGGTAGACTGTCGGCATCTGAGACCAAATGTGCTCTATGCACCAAAGAGTGTAAAACACTAACGCGTTGTGGTTTGCAAATACAGTTCCTTATGAGTTGATTTGCGACAGACGCTTTGTTCCAGTGTACCAGCAGCTTTTCTTCTGACTATGACGTCCAGGAGTGGTAAAATACCATCCTTTCCACCTACATTGTGAATTGTATATAACGATGAAGCGAGTTCCGATGCCGGAGAAGTACGGAAATGTCTGTATTCTGCGGGGCCATACCATCGTCTTCCCGCGCACGCGTATTGCCTGCTCCCGACATCATAAATTTAGAAGCCGTCACGCGATTATCATCAGTCGCGCCTTGCAGCAGTGACAGCAGCAGCTACCACCACCTGATGATGTCGGGCAGTTGCATCGATGAAATATTGTGCGAATTACACAACACGATCCTGCGGCAAACCCGAGAAGTGTATTTGCAAGACATCCTTCTGCTAAGCATGACAAGTCACAAGTACTGTCAAATTTGAAGCTAATGGCAATTGCTACACAGGGTAGAAGTTATTTAAACCAGCAAACTCTGGGAAGTTTGATGTGACATCAAAACAAATATTTATCTCAAATAAACTTTTTTTAAGCGGTAGAAGGAGTTTTCTGTAGGTGGAAATTAATTAAAGCGAAAAACTCTGGAAGGTTCCATGAGACACTGAAAACACTTTTTCTAATGTGTTTTTCTGTGACTCACTGTTTTATGAGGACATTAAATCTTACTTACAGGAGTAAAAAGTAACAAAAGCAATTTTTTAAACTTTAGTGCCAAGAAATAATAACATTAAGACAACACATTTACTTCGGTTCAAAAATGCCTCCATTGACTTGTAAACGAAGATTACACCGGTGGGACATGTTCTGTCTAACACGGTCAAACACTGCAGCAGTGTCCTTAATTTCTCCTCTTGCTGCTACTATCTGAGCACCCAGATCCTCTTCTGATTCAACAGCGGTTTTGTAAACAAGGTTACCCGTCACCTCTCCCCCCTCCCCCATAAAATGCCCACTGTAGACCACTGTACAGGACCACCCCTGTCAATACGCTTTTCTGGAAAGTGTCGGTTCAAGAATCGACGCACACGACGACTGAAATGTGCCGGCGCCCAGTCTTGCTGTAGCCCCAGGCTCTGTCTGTAGTGAGTGGCACGCTATCCATCAATTCTGGCAATGCTATGCCAAGGAAATTGCAATCCCAGACATTTACCTAGAACAGCATTTGATGAGCGCAGGTAAATGTGGCAAGTGTTTTAAACTCACTCCAGAGGTGTGAATTTTGGGTGAGGAAGTCACCATCGCTGAAACCTGGTGGTCAAGGGAAGGCAGGATTCGGTTACCATTGTGGACGGGGCTGTGATCAGTTACTATTGGTTGCCTTTTACAGTTACACACTATTTTAAAACCAGTAATTCCAGACTCAACAATAAATCAAAGTACCACATGGTGTTAATGAAGGCATAAAGAACTGTGTAAATAATAGTATTTATCAGTGAGTTACGATTTGGCAAATCACCATTAAATACAGATTGTAAGAGGTCCGGGCAGATGTAATTTCGATGTATTGCTCATGCGCTGCCTGCGATATGCAAGGTCTCTGACCAGAGAGCAGTGTTGACTGCAGTAGGAACTGTGTAGCTGTAGCAGTAAGTTGTTGCTAGTCTGGAGTCAGCTCTGGTCTGGTATGGTGTATCGTGTTGGCTGGCCCGGTCGCGGTGCAGCGATGTCGGAGCCTGAGTATTATTGTATAAGGTAAAAAGCAGCCTCGCGCATATGTAGTAATGTTATCTCAAGTCGCATGTAAGTGTTTTAAAACTCTCGTAATAATAATCTTCCCCATAAAAAGTAACTTTTAACAACCATTCATTTCAATTTAAAGAATTTACTAATTTCTCCCATCCATGATCATCCCGATTATTGCAATAGAAAAATCAGTTGCTTCCTTTCATAAATGACAGATAGGTCGGCCAGCATTGCACAGAGCTGTGCCGGAAAAATTTATTGTAAGAGCAGATATATCCGGCGACTTCACTGAGGTAAGAATTTTTCCTTTTTTTATTCAGAATGATCTTTCAGGGCCATGACGCAGCGCTGCTGTCGTCCAAAATTTACCAGGTTAAATTCACAGTGAATCATTGAAATGTCATAAGTGAGCGACAATTTAATTGAGAGGTTAGTTACATTGTTTTATTACCAGGTTACTGAATTAGTTTTTTATTGGGACGTTATACTGAATGTGAACGACATAATTATAATTTTTACTGTTGAGAGGTTTAGGAATTTTTCTGTTTTGAGGTTACGCTAAATGTGAATGAATTTTGAGCTTAGATTAAATCAGAAAGAATTTTGTGTGGAGGTTAATGTGAAAAGAAATTTTGTGGGGAGGTTACAAATGAGAAAGAATTTTGTGGGCAGGTTACACTGAATGACGATATTTATTTATATTAATGATTTTAAATTATTGTGGGGAGGTTACAAGATACAGCAGATAATGTTTTCAAAGCAAGCCACTGTGATCTGGGCAGAAGGCCTTACACGCCAGGGATGGCAATACATTAAGAATTATTTAAAACTTGCTGCAACTTACAAATTACAGGTATTGAAATATTAAAGGCAAATCACCACAAACACAGCAGAAGGCGTCAAACGCCAGGAATGGCAGTAAATAAGGTTTTAAAGGCTTACTGCGTAAATATGAATACCAAATTATAATTTTAAGACAAGTGACCACAAACACGGCTGAAGGCCTTACACGCCAAGAATGGCAACAATATAAAAAATGTAGAAACCTGCTGTAAAACAGCAAATACAGTAGCAAATATTAATTAAAAAACAAGCAACTGATCACCGAACAGATGAAATAAGGTGATAGTAAACTTTGTAACACAACCCTTAACATCCACTGAACACTACACTGCTAGATTTATTCCAGAAGGCGACCAGCACTATTAACTAGACATATATAACCTTTAATGTAGACCTTACAAGGCATTGTAATTAATAAAACAATAATAAAAGCCGGCAGGGGTGGCCGAGCGGTTCTAGGCGCTACAGTCTGGAACCGCGCGACCGCTACGGCCGCAGGTTCGAATCCTGCCTCGGGCATGGATGTGTGTGATGTCCTTAGGTTAGTTAGGTTTAAGTAGTTCTTAGTTCTAGGGGACTGATGACCTTAGATATTAAGTCCCATAGTGCTCAGAGCCATTTGAACCATTTTTTGAACAATAATAAAACACAAGGACCAGTACATAAGTTCCTTAAAGGGTACTGAGGCAGATTATACCCGCAGAAGGTGTGGACTGAAGGAGCGTTATACTGGACTACTGGCCATCAGACCTCCTTTTAGAAAACGCATGTCTGAACCAAGAGGCCACAGACAGTGCTCCAGGAATCGACCTCTAAGAAGGTCTGGCAACAAACACTTTCGCGAGCGATGAGATAGGCAGCCGAGAGTTGCATTCACTTCACAGCGTGGTTACTCAGACTAGTGGCAGTCTAACGAACGACTTATGATAATTTTGCTGAAGCTACCGGACAACCGATAAACCAAATGCATTGATGGTACAATACGCCAAAGCCGGACCCGGCGGTATTCATACGTCCCCAGAATACTGTGTTTAGAGCACCCGGAACGAGAAAGGAATCACTACCAACAGAACAGAAGAATCACCAAGCGTCCTACAACCAAGAAAGCTGTGAAAACTACACACCTTACCGGACAGCAGCGGCGAGGCGAGGAAACGTACACTGCAGCTACATACACTAACCACCAGGGCAGGTAACTGGGGCGTTAGCGAGCACCAGGCAAGAAAAATTACCGCTGGTTGAACCTAACCAATTGTAACAAGATGAGCGCAGTAAATAGTAATAAGAAGTCGAGGAAAGCTAATCAGATCCGCCTTCCTCAAGCACTCCTCTCGCTGCTCTTCACCTTGGCGACACTACGAGCAGCAACACGAACCCAAGTCATTGGAGAATCGCGAGCTATCACAATGATGGAGGTTTCTCTGCTTGGATTGAAATGCACTCGTCTTAAAGCTTGCTGGATCCGGTTTACGACGAGGTCGTGCACCCTCGTGACCACGGCCCTTGCATCCGGCAGTCCATGTGTGCTGACAGCCGTCCCGGCACTGCGCGGACCTGGCTCCTCCTGAGCCAGCAAACCGAACTGGCACACTCACACGACCCGGAAAAACAACGACGTCGCCCCAAAGATAGGGCAACAGTTACTACATATCGATAACCGCTGCTGCAGCCAGTAGCGGACAGGGAACACTTGCGAAACTGAGTGGCGCCAGTCAATACGATAAGAAGACAAACAACCACAACCTTGCCAACTAAACGATACCGTCTGGCCTCCAACAGAGGGTGGAAACCTACAAACAGCACCAACGTGAGCCGCAGTGGGTCAGGGATTTTCTCTGCCTCGTGATGGCTGGGTGTTGTGTGCTGTCAAAATGGTTCAAATGGCTCTGAGCACTATGGGACTCAACATCTTAGGTCATAAGTCCCCTAGAACTTAGAACTACTCAAACCTAACTAACCTAAGGACATCACACACACCCATGCCCGAGGCAGGATTCGAACCTGCGACCGCAGCAGTCCCGCGGTTCCGGACTGCAGCGCCAGAACCGCTAGACCACCGCGGCCGGCTGTGTGCTGTCCTTAGGTTAGTTAGGTTTAAGTAGTTCTAAGTTCTAGGGGACTGATGACCATAGATGTTAAGTCCCATAGTGCTCAGAGCCATTTGAACCTTTTTTTTTTTTTTTTTTTTTTGAGCCGCAGCACGGCTCAATCGCAATGTACATGGCGGGGAAAATAGAAGTGGCCCTGAGAACAGAGTTCTAGGGTACAAAGAAACACAGCAGAGGAAAGGAAATTTGGCACTAACCTGACTACAGCAGATGTTGAAAGTGACCACCGTTAATTTCTCGGCACTTTTGGGCCCCGGCCTGCAAGATCATGGACCAAAGCTGGACTGCTGTAATTGCTGCAGTCTCAACCGAGATGTTCTGCTGCCGTTCTTGAGGCCTCCCCACACAAAGTAATCGCACGCTGATAGATTAGGTGCCCTGGGTGGCCAGCTAGGACCGCCACAAGACTGACCTCTGCTAACAATTCTGTCATGTGTGAAGATTGTGTAAATGTGCTACAAGGTTTGGTCAGCTCTGTGGGCAGCTGCTCCGTCCTGTCGAAGGTAACTGTAGATCTTTTCCTCCTCTGTCAGCGCTGCCACAAATGCTTTCGAAATGTTGGCAATGTAACGCGCCCAAGTGAGCGTCTGACGAAATAAGATGGGACCAATAACGTAGCGTGCAGACACTGCACACCAAATTCCAACCTTCTGATTATGCAATGGTGTTTCGTGGAAGTTATGCGGATTCTCCACTGCTCAGAACCTGTCATTCTGTTAGTTAAAATAACCACTCAGGTGAAACCAGGCTTCATCACACATAAAGAACAGATCCATGTCCAAGCCATTCTTCTTTATCTCTGTGAATAACCACTCACAAAACTGAAGGCGCTGAGGAGAACCTGCTGGTTTTAATGGTTCAAATGGCTCTGAGCACTATGGGACTTAACTTCTAAGGCCATCAGTCCCCTAGAACTTAGAACTACTTAAACCTAACTAACCTAAGAACATCACACACATCCATGCCCGAGGCAGGATTCGAACCTGCGACTGTAGCGGTAGTGCGGTTCCAGATGGTTTTAATGCATCACCAACAAACACTCGGCAGGGATGCGTGTACTGGTACAGATAGAGTATTCGTCCGCAAGACCTGCGTGATGTGCTGGTCTCTTGCGACAGGTGTCGGGTTGATATGGTAGGACTATGAAACATTTTATAATGAACTGCAGCGTTTCCAGGTGTGGGGGCATGTTTTAGAATGTTTTTGAGTTGCTCAAAACAGATTCTACCAGTCACCATTTTCGTATGAAGCGTTGCATGGCACTCTTTGCTAGCAGTTTCAGCTTCTCAGCAAACAACTGCCACATCGTTTCCACAACTTTGTTGCCATGCAACTTTCCACAACGAACACCTTCTGTTTCACTGTAAGTAGTATCGTTCCCTTTGCACTACTTCACATCCACTGACACAGCCCACAATACGATCTGAACCCGTGTGGATCACTTCGCTGGCGTACATATAGTGTGCGCGTCATGGGGTGTCGTTATATGCATACATTCACATCCAGTCGTATCCACTCGTGCGGGCCATTTTTCTTTGCCCCACCCTGTAGTAAGCACCAACCACAGCAGTGTACTCGCTCCATTAGTAAATAAGTACTATGCTGGGGCAAGACGTACAAACTGAATGTGAATGTGAAACAGGTACCACAAGTAAACAGTGAAGTATGCCCTCTACCGGTGCAACAGTAACTGTTAAAACAACAAATGGGTCATGACGCCTGAAGAGTGAATATGCCCTGTACCAGATTAAATGATGCTGACAGGAAATTATGACATTAGAGAAAAATATTCGTTTTGTGTCCCGTGCAAGGTCCAGAGTTTGTCGGTTTAAATAATTCTCACCCTGCGAATGGGCCCGTCAGAGAACTCAACATGTACGAGGGGGGATCCAAAAGAAACCCGATTGTTGTCATAAAAAATTTATTGATAAACCTTTTTACAAAATTACTTCAGTCACCTTCAAAATACTCTCCATTATATGCGATGCATTTGTCAAGTCTCTTTTCCCACAGTTGGAAGCATGTTTGGAAGTCTTCAAGTTTGATATTGTCCAGTGCCCTTTGCGAAGCTGTTTTTACCGCCTCTACGTCAAAACGCTCCCCTTTTAGCGTATTTTTCATTAGTGGTAATAGGGAAAAGTCGCACGGGGCTACGTCCGGCGAATACGGAGCGTGGGGAACGACAGACCACCTCTGAGATGCCAAATAGTGGGTCACACGTAAGGCCGTGTGTGCTGGAGCGTTGTCGTGATGCAGAAACCAGTCCCCTGATCGCCAAAGTTCCGGGCGTTTCCTCCTCACATCCTCTCACAGACGCCTTAAAACATCCAAGTAAAAGTGCTGGATAAGTCTGGTCAGGGGGAACATTCCCGATGCACAATTCCACCAACATAAAAATCATCGTCTTCACATTTGACCTCACTTGCCTTGCTTTTTGTGGTCTGGGGGAGTTGGGAGTCGTCCACTGGCTCGACGCTTGCTTGGTTTCTGGGTCATACCCGTAACACCAACTCTCATCCCCTGTAATGACTTTGTTCAAGAAGTTTGGATCACGTGCAATCTCTGTTTTAAAGTCCTGACACACATTCATGCGGATGGTTTTTTGCTCCTGTGTGAGAAGGCGCGGAACAAATTTAGCAGCAACACGTCTCATGTGCAAATCCTCACTCAAAATCCGCTGGCACGAGCTCCAACTGATTCCTATCTCTGCTGAAATTTGGTCGATCGTTTGGCGACGATCCTCGTTGATCTTATGGAAGACCTTCTCAACGTTCTCCTCATTTCGCGATGTTGAAGGGCGTCCAGAAAGAGCTTGGTCTTCTGCACACATCTCACCGCGTTTAAAGCTCCCAAACCACTCGAAAACCTGTGTGCGGCTCATAGCGTCCTCCTGGAAAGCTTCCTGAAGCATTTGGTGTGTCTCCGTTGCAGTTTTTTTAAGCAGGAAACAAAATTTCACACACACTCTTTGTTTTGTTAAAGTTGCCATAACGACTTCGCAGAGGTAACCCGCCAACAGTAAGAGAAACACAATACCACACTTGTACGTTCAGCTCTACACTGACGCCGTCTGCACAGCTGTTTCATGAAGGTCTCTACTAACACCATCTAGCGTGAGAACCCTGCACTACGTCTACGAGTGGTAGCGCCCTCGGAGTCCGGTTTCTTTTGGGTCCCTCCTCGTATGTAAAAGTTTCAAGGACCGCAGCCTCCTGGCATAGCTGAGTAGTGACGTCAGCGCTGAGGACGTGTGACACGGTCCAGAACTGTCAGAGGGAAAGGGGGGGGGGGGAGGTCTACGTGTCGACCACTCCCTGTCCACTGCCGCCGTTGTGAGAGGCCAGCCGGAGAAAGCCGCGGAAATTTCCGCGCAGCAACATTTTCAGTAACAGCCTTACGTAACAACTTTTACTCGGCATTTAATTGACGTCTGACGAGGTAGAATGCTGCCTGCTCTGATTAACTGCGATTGCCAACAGATAATTTGTGGGGCCGCTGTACCTGTCGTGAGAAGTGGCTTGCTTCCCGCGTCTCACTCTCCACCCAGCCATGCTACGGAGTGTGCCCAGATGTCTCACGGGGTAAAATATTTGTCGTCACCTTAAGCACCTCAGACTATGTAGAACTGGTGACCCTCCATCACTGACCCAGGTCATGGCAATGAAGCTGTTTGTGTACGTTCCAGTCGCTTGTACATTGAAAGTTGTATGTAAGTTGTGTACTGAAACTGTGTGTGACTGAATTTCTGGCTAATAATCTGAAAACTGTTTGATTCCTAAATTCCGATTACAGATTCTGATCTAGAATTGGCGTAGCTACCCTACTTTTGAACATGAAGTTAGTTGTGCCAGTTACTTTTTAGGAATGTGGCCGGCTGGTGTGGCCGAGCGGTTCTAGGCTCTTCAGTCTGGAACCGCGAGACCGTTACGGTCTCAGGTTCGAATCCTGCCTCAGGCATGGGTGTGTGTGATGTCCTTAGGTTAGTTAGGTTTAAGTAGTTCT
Organism: Schistocerca nitens; assembly: GCF_023898315.1. Lineage (NCBI taxonomy): Eukaryota > Metazoa > Arthropoda > Insecta > Orthoptera > Acrididae > Schistocerca > Schistocerca nitens. The sequence goes on along the minus strand of NC_064615.1, from coordinate 977,427,634 downwards.
AAGTTCTAGGGACTGATGACCTCAGATGTTAAGTCCCATTTGAACCATTTTTTTTAGGAATGTGATTTTAATTAATTTGAAATACATCTGACTGTCTGCAAATTAGATTGTATAAAAAGAATTATTCACAAAAATACTCAGATAGACTATCTTTTCGTAATCTAAATGTTCCCTTTTACAAAAACACATCCGTTGAATTCACATGAAAAGTCACCAGCTGAAAACTTTTCCCAATATTCTTTCAAAACGTTCATTTAGGCCATACACTTCATACCTTGCAGCAGATAATTTGACTCCGCTCTGGCTCCACAGCGAGAATGATGGTTTGAAATAAATCACTGCGTGGCAGTTACTGCTTTTAAATTGCTGTTTTAGCAAATTAGTTTTTGATTCTCGTTTCAATATTATTCATTACTGTTCACAGAAGTGGAAGGTATGACATCACAAACTGTATCAAACACATTTTTCTCTAAATAGTTGGGATATGCTTTGTGAAATATTTATAAATTACACAAGGAAGTACTTTGAAATTATATTCAAAAAGTAATCTGACATTAATATTTACTACCAGCATGGTCTTTGCCTGCATTGTCATACACCATAATGTTTGCTTCTACGACAAATTTCTATACCAAAATATCTTTTCTTGTATTCCGAATGCAATAATATTTAACTAATCTTTGGGAAGAATAATTAGATTAGTGAACACATGACTGATAGTGCTCCCTGATTACAAGCACGCAGATATTACTGGACACAAAAAAATGGTTCAAATGGCTCTGAGCACTATGGGACTTAACTACTGTGGTCATCAGTCCCCTAGAACTTAGAACTACTTAAACCTAACTAACCTAAGGACATCACACACATCCATGCCCGAGGCAGGATTCGAACCTGCGACCGTAGCAGTCGCGCGGTTCCGGACTGCGCGCCTAGAACCGCTAGACCACCGCGGCCGGCTACTGGACACAATGAAATCCTTGCACAGCAAAAATTAGTGAACTTACGCTTGCAGCTAACATACTCGAAATACATTGATAAGCCAAAACATAATTACCACAGCCCACCACGACGTTGGCTGCCGCCTTGTGACGTCACAAGCACGTGACGCGGTAACAAAAGTATCTAAGCGGAGCAGACAAGGACGGGGGATCACCCTAGCGAAGATATGGTCTGCAAATGGGGAAATATATTGAGACAAGCGACTCTGACAAAGGACAGATTATTATTACGCAGAGCCTGTGAACAAGTATCTCGACAACGCCGAAGCTGGTCAAATGTTCACGTGCTACTGTCGTGAGCATCTACGGAAAGAGGTAGGACAGTGAAGCTACCGCTGGGCGCCAAATGGTTGGATGCCGACGACTCTTCACAGAAAGTAGGGTTCGGTGGCTCGTCTGCTCAGTAAAGAAGGATAGATGGTGATCTGTGGCATTTCTGCCGAATGAGCAAAATGATGGTGCACAAGTGTTTCGGAGTATACCGTTCATTCTACATTGTTGAACATGGAACTCCGCAGCAGACCACTCCTGCGAGTTTACACGTTGACCCAAAAACAACGTCAGTTACGTTTGCAGTGGGCACGGGACTATGGGATTCGACCGATCAATGGAAACGTGTCGGCTATTCGAGTGAATCAAAATTTTGCTACACTAGTCCTAGAACTCTTCTTCAACTCTTCTTCAGTAAAGTACCCTACCTTCTCTCCCACACCGCGTCAATCCATAATTTCATACCAGCCTCGTCCATCGAACCCTTGTGATGTACGTGAGCAACACCTGCAGGCATTTCAGAAGGTTTTGCACTTGAAAATGATCAATGAATTTAGTACCGCCAGCATAAAATAAAGGACAAGAGCGCATTTTTTTTATTTTCCACTTGTTGTAAATTTACAACTTTAGCCTCTTTCATGGCAACGGCTCTGTTACTCGACACATCACATGTCAGAGGAGTTTCATCCATATTTGCTATTCGGCTTAGTTCCATACTGGTCTTCTTTCGATGTTGAATATTAAAGCGATGTAAAGATAATTTTTTCTCTTCTCACTCTTGTGGCACGTTCTGAGATATTTCGGGTTTGGTTCGTATGCTAAGTCCATGACGCTTCATAAACCTGTAGCACGAACCTGCTCCACCCTTAAAGTCTGTTAATTTCCAATGCAGAGTTAGCTTACGAGCGTGTATTTGAATCATTTTTGTGTTAATTATAATGCCATTTTGATGATCACCTTGAATCCATTTCAATACGTCATCTTCTAGTTCTGATCGTTTTGCGTTCAGTCCTCTATTTGCACGTTTGGTCTTCTCATTTTTTTCAGTTTTTCTTTACTAGCCCTCCGATCGCGAATGCTTTTCCTGGTGTCGGAGGGCCGAAATGCCGCACAGCTGTTCTGTTTCCAAGTTCTTCTGAGAGTGCTATTAATTTCAATTTATAACCCGCATTATACGAATACCTTTTATGTTTTACGATTAGTAAACTACCGACTAAAAATATTCCACTGTTACCGATAACACAAATCACTTTCAACTCAAGTTCATCGGCACCGTATATTGCAGTGACGCATCATAAGCTAGACCAGTGGTTCTCAACCTGGGGTAATTATTCCCTGAGGGGTAAAATGAAATTTTGGAAAGAGGGAAAATTAAACAATTCGAGTCTGTTTCAGTCACGAAACCAAATTATTATCAAAAGATCATTACTTTTTTCACAGTTTTATAAGACTCTAATACTGATTATATAAGAATCAAGAATTACTTTTTCTCAGTTAGTAGCATTAATCCCGTGGAGATTACAGTTCAAATGATTCAAATGGCTCTGAGCACTATGGGACTTAACTTCTGAGGTCATCAGTCCCCTAGAACTTAGAACTACTTAAACCTAACTAACCTAAGGACATCACACACATCCATGCCCGAGGCAGGATTCGAACCTGCGATCGTAACGGTCCCGCGGTTCCAGACTGTAGCGCCTAGAACCGCTCGGCCACACCAGCCGGAGATTACAGTTCCTCGCATTGTCCACCCACTACATACAGGTGTTGTGCTTTGTCCTGTACGTTGCTGATGATAAAAGTGGGACATATACGTTGTTGTTTGTTGTTGTGGTCTTCAGTCCTGAGACTGGTTTGATGCAGCTCTCCATGCTAGTCTATCCTGTGCGAGCTTCTTCATCTCCCAGTACCTAATGCAACCTACATCCTTCTGAATCTGCTTAGTGTATTCATCTCTTAGTCTCCCTCTACGATTTTTACCCTCCACGCTGCCCTCCAGTACTAAATTGGTGATCTCTTGATGCCTCAGAACATCATCTACCAACCGATCCCTTCTTGTAGTCAAGTTGTGCCACAAGCTCCTCTTCTCCCCATTTCTAATCAATACCTCCTCATTAGTTATGTGATCTACCCATCTAATCTTCAGCATATACGTAACCAATACTGAATATCTTAGGAAAATGTCTTTTTCAAGATGTAGATAGTGCCTGCAGTCGTCTAGAAATTGCTTCATTGGTCGCTTTGAAACAGATAAATAAATTAATTGACAGCACGACACAGCAATAACTACATAAAGCCGTAGAAAGCATTATTATTATTAAACTGGTTAGACACAAAGCATTAAAAGCCTGAAGTCGTCCAATTTGTACCAGTTCAGAAGTAAAGGGTCCAGCAATCATGTGATTCACATACAGTAAGTATAGTGCACACATCTGAACTTGTCTGTTTTTGAATGGGGTTGCAGTGTGCAGGTCAAGCAAGTACCGCATTGTAGAGGAAAATGCAGGGGAAGTATGTTTTGTAGGAAGCGTCTACCTTCACTGTGGATAGTTATCTTCCTTGTGTGAGGAGAAGTTGTCGGTTGCACCTGCGTTACACCACAAATTCCTTCGTCGCTCATTCTAACACGCACCCCACCCCTCACATACCACGTACAAATTAAATACCATTCATCGTTCATTATTTTAAAAATAAAAGTGTTCCAAGACATTTTTTCATTCTACAGTTTGTGCTAAAGTTGGTGATAATGTGGGGGAGAGGGGGGCAACAGATATCAGGGGGGTGGTACTAGCTAATGTCTTATTGTATTCAGGGGTAATGGTCTAAGAAAGTAAGAAAGGTTGCGAACCACTGGGCGAGACCGTGTTCTGCTTTTGTGGATCCCCGCAGCTCATGTTCGTCACTGCTGCTACCACTTGAATGCAGTGCTGCCAGATAGAAAGAGGCCATTTTTAAGACTGGCGAGAATCTTAAATCAAAAACTGCACTTTTTATATTAATTACGAGTATAAGACGCACCTGAATTTTGGAGGCAGTTTTTCGTAGAAGTGTGTCTTATGGACCTAAAATACGGTATCTTTTGATAAAAATGCAATGGTGAACTCTTGTGCCCAACTGAATATTCTCGAAGGGACATGCTAATAACAATGTCAAGTAATATTCCTACTCGTGGCCCGCCACGTAACAATTACTATCGTTATTTCCGTTAAAATGTTTATAAGATTATATAATTCCATTGAATGAAAAATAAAAAACTGTTGCTTTTTTAATTGCTAACTAAAAGGCAAGGTCTCGGAGAAATTAATATCTGTAACACACTGATATTGTACCACCCATTCTTCTTCGATAATTGTAATTTTTCTTTTTGAAACAGCTCTCTAGGTCGCCGACTGCGCTGGGAGATTTCTTCACGTTACATATACCTCGTTGCTCAAGTCCCGCAACCAAGCGTTGCTACGTGCGTGTCACTATGTCCGCGATGGGAAAGGAAGAGCCCTAGTCTCAGTGGTCAGTGTGCTCCTCCGAAGCTGACCAGGGGGGGGGGGGGGGGGGGACAGAACGATCTGTAAGTACGGAGCGGAACCGGAGGAAGCCACGTTTCACTTAGAAATCCAAAAGCGGAGGACGGGTATTGCCTGTTTCTGGGGAAAGCGTTTCTAGAGCGGGGCGCTGTTGCGATCAGAAGGCTTCGGTCCAATAACAGACTTTTAGAAATCTCCGTTGGAATCACAACGGTCTCAAACCATCACTGCCTTCAGTTTTCTAATAGCATCTCCTGAGTTTGTAATGGACATACCTCGGTTCGTGAGAGGAAGTGTTGAAAATATGTCCTTCAGAAGCTAAGACAAGTGAGGAACTTCGTTTGGTACTTGATTATTTGCAGCATGACAATTAATTAATGCGCACATTTACGTCGAAAGGTTTGTGGTACAAGTTTTTTTCAGTTGAAGATACAGACGTACATTTGCGAAATTTATATGAGTAAGATGCAGAAGTGGTCTACGCAACAGCGAGCAGCAATGGTGGAACTGCATTTCGCTAGAAATTACTCAGTTATCGCTGGTCGAAGAAGATTTCGTGCTACGTTTGGTGAGCCTTCATTTCCTTCTCGAATTCAGTTTTGCAGTATTCTGGGTCCCATAGAATCAGTGGTAGTGTAAATGTTGCTAAACATAAGGGTTAAGACAGATCAGCTGTAGCTCCTTTTTGTGATTACTGTTTGTTGTTGTATGTAAACTGGTTCCCCATTCTTAACTTTCGTTTGTGTCTGCGATGTAACTTGAACCCGAACAACACAAGTGGTGTACGTAAGTAAACGGTATCTCATAAAAAGAGTCACCAAACCCTTCTGAAACTGCAGAACTGTATCCCAATTCCACTTTCGCCAATATTAATTAGAGAACGTAAAGCTGTATGTTAAATAAGCTGTGATGTGAAATTCTGTGTTGTACAATGGAGTGAACAGTGCTACAATACGTGACGTCACAGTACTTGTCTGAAAATTCCAACACACAAAACAAAGTTCCAACACACAAAACCAACAGAATAAAAAATTCTACATTAAATTACAAATCGAATTTTTAAAAGAATAAATGTCCAAAATTCTTTTATTAAAATGCCCTGGAATTTCACGTACGCAGACTAAATAAAATACTGAACAGTAAACGACACGTACATGCATATGTGATGCTGCATTGTAAGAATAAGATGGTCTGACAAATTAAACGAGATCTGAACTAAACTTTACTGCACGGAACCTGATAATAATTTTGAAATGCAAAGTTCGACTGTGAATGATCTTACAGTGCCCTGATTGTGACGTTAAACGGGTCCTTTGTCACGTTAAACGGGCCCTAGAAATTTTTCGTGACTGACCTTGCGGTAACGGAAACTCGGTACTTCTCCAACAGCGCAGCAACAAACCATCTAAAGAAAAACCTTGTCATGTGCAGTGCAAGGAAAAACAGCAATGCAATACATGTCATGCTCTACTTCGAATGGCTGTGTTCTGCTCAGTTCAACGTGGCGGTACACAATAACAAAAAAAGTTTTTTTTTAGGAAAAAGGTGGAAGACATTAAACTTATTGAATGATTGAAAAGAGGCTAGCATTCAAAATTGTATTATGAACCTCATTCCTTAACAACTACAACCATTTTCACAAAAATAACTTCTTATAAAAAATTACTTTTCCATGAAACTATACTCATGTTCAGAAAAAACAGAGCACCTGGAACAACTAGAGACAGGATATTCATCTTCACAGGACATGTACAATACTGTTTTCTGCAGAAATGATTAGCATTTGAACCACGTCGGCCCACGGGTTCAAGATGAACATCGATATCTCGGTGCAACTTAACCCACTGGTAAAACGTGCCTGCGGCTCTCGTTGTCGCCATAAACCGAAGGTAATGGACCAGTATGACTTCAGCAAACGTGCAGACGTACGCGCAGTAATATCAGTGAGTTTGAAAGAGGCCGCATTGCTGGCACGAGAAAATGTGTTGCATCCATCCGGGAAGTCGCTGGTCGAGTGGGACGAAGTGTTTCGGCAGTGCACGGGTGTATGCAGAATGGTTCACGGAAGGTCGTAAAACACGAGAGATGGATCAGGTCGCACCATGCAGACCACTCGCCGAGGATATCCACACCTCATCCGAATGGCATTGCAGGACAGAACTGTATTCTCCTCCTGGCGGAACAGTGTAACGCATCGCACACTATCAGGGGCGACAGTCCGTTTATTACGGCATGGGTTACGTGCGCGTCGTCCACTTCTCCGCCTACCTGTGACCAATGTGCAGAAACGTGTTTGACGGCAATGGTGTCTGGAAGCACGTCACTGGGAACGGGAATGGCATCAGATAGTGTTTAAGGACGAATGTAGGTTCTATTTGTCTAAAAATGAAGTCTGCATTTTGGCTCGCCGCAGTGAGCGCATGCGCACAAGATACATAGTGCCACTCAAGGCCTCATGGTGTGGGGTACTATTGGGTACAACCACAAATCACGGATGATGCGTATCCAAGACACTGTGACCAATATGACCTACGTGAATGATATCCTGCGACCCGTAGCCATACTCTTTCTGCACAACACCCCAGACGCCATTTTCCAGCAAGATAATGCACGACCACATACTACGAGGATGAGTCAAATGAAAACCTTAAATTTGTAATAACAAATCGAAATTTAGCGCCGTTATCCTGTAAGTTGGTAAGCGTGCTACAAACAGTGTGCAGAATGGCCTGTAGGTGGCAGCACGGTGCAGATGCACACGTACCGTCGCAGTATCAGTATAAAGATGGCCGCCCCTCTTGCGACTTGCACCAGGGAAGAACAGCGTTCTGTTATTCGGTTTTTGCGTAGTGAAAGTGTGAAACCTATTGAAATTCATCGACGAATGAAGGTTCAGTACGGTGATGGATGTTTGTCACAGCAGCAAGTCTACGAATGGAGTGGGAAATTCTCAAATGGTGTACTTTAGTGGAAGATGCTCCTCGTCCAGGTCAGGCACAACGAGTTGTGACTCCACAGAACATTGCATCAGTTGAAGCCATAGTGAAGGAAAACCGCCGAGTGACATTGAACGACATTGCAGCATGTTTACAGATTAGTCATGGGTCAGCACACCACATTGTGCATGATGTGCTCCAGTTTCACAAAGTGTCGGCAAGATGGGTGCCACGGCAGCTGACTGCTGAAATGAGAGAACGACGTTTTGATGCATGTGAAGAACTTCTTCGGCGCTTTGAACGAGAAGGTAATGGCTTCCTTGCAAGAATCGTTACTGTGGACGAAACCTGGGTTCACTTCCACCAACCGGAAACGAAGACAGCGAGCAAGGAATGGCGCCATTCCTCATCACCAAAACCAAAGAATGTTTCGAACAGAACCATCAGCAGGGAAGGTTATGCTGACTCTCTTTTGGGACGAAAAAGGCGTCATTTAGGAGCATTACATGCCTAGAGGGACCACTGTCACCACTGCATCACACACAGATCTCCTAAAACATCATCTGCGGCCTGCAATCAAATCAAAGCGACGTGGACTGCTATCAGCAGGTGTCCTTTTGCAACATGACAACGCAAGGCCCCACACTGCCCGTATAACAGTTGCAACAATCACAGACCTGCATTTTGATTGTCTTCCTCATTCACCATACTCACTAGACCTTGCCCCAAGTGATTTCCGTATGCTTGGACCACTCAAAGACGCAATGGGAGGACAGAAGTTCCGTTCTGATGAAGAGGTACGGCAAGCGGTGCATGAGTGGTTGCGCGGACTACCAAAAGAATTTTTTTCTAAAGGAATTTATGCACTTTGTGAGCACTGGAGGACTTGAGTGTGGGGGAGATTATATTGAAAAGTGATACAGCTTCGTACCATTTCTGCATACTAAATAATATTTTAAAAAATGTTTAAGATTTTCATTTGACTCACCCTCGTACTACGCGAACACGTGCCTTCTTGGTATCAAAGAATGTCAGCCTTTTGCCCTGGCCCGCATGATCACCAGAACTGTCGCCAATCGAATACGTGTGGAATATGTTGAAACGACGGGTGCATCTCTGTGACCCATTGCCAGCCACGCAAATGACCTTTGGAACCAGGTGAAAGCAGCATGGACGGCTATACCACAGAACGCCATTAGCGGCCATACGCGACATGCCATCACGCATGGTACAAGTTATCGGGGCCCATGGCGGACCCTGTGCCTCCTAGAAAACAGGACACATACTGAACCGAGATGAAAGAAATGCTAATCATTCCTGCAGAAAATACTAATGTACATGTCCTGTGAATATGACTGTCATATCTCTAGTCGTTCATGGTGTTCTGTTTTTTCCTGAACATGAGTGTAGTTAATGAAATGGTGAAGAGTGGCGATTCTGTAACTTTGAGTCCGAGTTATGTAAGCAGATAACTTATTTTAGTCACAGTTCAACAATCAAACAAACTGACCCGAACCAATAAAGGAAAAATCGTGCGAAATATTTGCCTATCTGTTTCATTACAAATTTTGCGCGATCAAGCAATGTAAAGAGAAAATTACCTGTATTTTTTCACACTTCTCAAATCAATCTTTACAATATCATATTTCCAAAAAGCTACATCCCCTGCGTTTGCATCTCTGTGTTCTGCGGTTTACTTACAGACCGCTCAGCTGCGTGACCAACACACCACCCTCTCACATACTTCTCACTGAATACTGCTACTGACAACCAAAGATCACTTTGCTTGTACTCAGAATCTCTGTGGCGTAACCTATCGACTATTGAAGTCTTCTGTCTGAATAGTATCCATTCTACAGATATGAAGTATGCCACATCGAATAAAAGGAGTGCTCAGATCGTTTTCATTGAATACCAAAAATAAGCTTGGAATCTTACACAGTACGCAATGAAGAAACCATTGAAAGGGTGAGAAATATAATCAGAAACAGCCAAAATAAATCCAAGAAGGCTGCCACAAGGAATTGGTGGCAACAGAGAAACAGAATGCGATATCCTGATATAAGATCTGAACTTGTTTACTTCTAAACTTTCGGTATAGCACAAATTGAAACCAGCTTATTTTCACAATCGCTTTGCTCTGTGTAACACTTTGATTGGATTTAATTTAGACAGTCAGAATTTTGGAGTGAGTCATGTAATGACTGATGAAGCAAACTTCCATTTAACCGGTTACGTGAACAAACAGAATGTGAAATTATGGACAGACCAACACTCATGTGCGGTTCATGAAAGCCCTTTACACAGTACAAAAGCTACTGTATGGGGAGCATTAGCAACGTCATGGATAATAGCTACATGTTTAGTTTGGAAATGATAATGGTGTTACTGTAAACGTTAACGGCGATCGTTACTGATAAATGCTCAGAGAATTTGTTATTCCTGAATTACAACATCGGAATCCCAGTTTTGGGGACAAGTCACGCAAGTCTTGAAACAAGAAAATTATTGTAATAGGCGTCTCCCAATCGAGTAATTTCGAGGTCTGGTGAAAATGAACGGCCTCCCCATTACCCACACTTAAATTCTCCGGTTGTTTTGAGGGGTTTATTTAAAATCTAAAGTCTATGTCAATAAACCAAGCAACTTGGAGAATGTGAAAGCAGCCAAAGAAATTAACTTTACTTGGTATCGAATGAAAAACTTGCAAAAGTTGTGGATGAAGAGTGAGTTCGCAGTGAGGAATGCATATGATTCACCGCAGAATACCTAAAATCTGTGTTTTTCAGAAAGTAGGCAATGTTTGTGATTTTTCTGCGTTTTAGTGTCTCATATTACTAACCAATTTAGTATTACAACTGAAAGTTTTACACGGATAAAATTATGTTGCTAAATGACTTTCTTGGTGCACGATCACCCAGTTCTACTTACAGGTTTCCTAATCAATAGCTTCCAGGGGCAACGAATGATTCATTTTTCAGTATTTTTGAAACGGCCCTATTGATTACTAGTTGGACTGTTACACTGAGAGCAACCGCTACTTCAGTATCTTGTTTAATTTCCTACCCTGTAATAGAAAGGGAATTGACAAGGGAACAGTAATGAATAGAAACAATTACGGAAGATCAGGGTATGAGACTACCCCCATAACATCCTCTGATTTTAATGCAGCAGTATTTGCTTGACATGGCAGAGTATGGGCATTTTTTATTACTCTGTATAAGATAATAAAATCTTAACTGAATAATATAATGTTGGTTTTTGGCTTCAGCCGCGAGGGTGAGCCACGGCTGGCGAGTCCCTGGTGGAGGAGAAACGCATCCATCGTGGAAGACTCGATCCCTGCCTACTGGAATGCTATGTGAATACACGGGTAAGCCGTTCTGGCTGTGCCCACACCACAGGAAGTCGCTCTTTGAAAATGGGAAGTCTAGTTACGTGTTCTGTGTAGGTTGTCTGATGAAGCCTTCTACAGGTGTCTGGCGGGCTAGCGTCGCAGAGGAGACACGACACAAACTTCAGTTACGCCCCTTCTCATTGTCTGATAGTGGGTGCTTCTCGGCTGGAGCGGCCAGGAGGTACCTAGTGAGGCGGAGCCGAGGGCATATCCCTTCTCAGTGAACGCTTAAACACAGTCACAGGTTAAGCAGTGGGAGGTGGAACAACCTTGAGATTCCGATGCAAGTTTCACCAGAGACAATTGTCTAAGGGTCTGCCTTCTCCGACAAGTTGGCGCCAGAGCAATTTGCTGCACAAACAAGTGCTTTCTCTCTCTCTCTCTCTCCCTCTCTTTCTCTCTCTCTCCCTTATCTACGTCTGTCTCTGATAGACGTACGGGGAAATTTGCATTCGATGTCATTAACGATGACAAAATCCAAAATCGTCCTCTCTCTCTTCCGTTGGCTAGTATCTAAAATTTGGGGTGGAAGGCATATGAACTTGTAAGCGTACTGTCATATCGCTGGCAGAGTTGTGGAGTATCTTTGCGGGCAGTCGCGTCTGTCGAGTCGAGCACGGGACACGGAACTGTTATGTTGTGTAGTTTGTAGCTCTGCATGTGTGAGAGGCATTGTTAACATGGAAGTTGAAGTGTTGCTACAAGTGTTATTACAGTAAAGTGATAAACTAAGTAAATGATTCAGAGGAAAGTGCGTCAAGAAGTAATTTAAAAATGAGCAGTGCTGCTGATAACGCATTTGTGTATCCTCTCATTGCGTGTCGTACCGTACTGTATCAATCATCCGCGCCGTGTTCGGTCTCCCAGGATGAACTAATATGAATCAGTAATACTATTTACCACAAAAGAGAGCATTTAAGTGCCAGTGTCCTGTTGCGAGCGTGAGAACGTGCGTTCGGTCATCGCGTTCCGCATCATCAACAATCAGCCACGCCGCGACGGTTACGCGCACGCTCGTACAAATGAGAACTGAGAACTGAATAATTAACTCTATAATCAGTGTTATATCATAACTAGTGTCAAGGAGGACTGGTACCAAATATCTGAGTATACGTGACGAGCGTAAGAACTTTCGTGCGATCATTCGGCTTTCGCATCATCAACAATCATCCGCGCCGTGTTCGGTTACGCGTAGGCTCGTCCTAGTGACTTTTGTGGACAGATCATCATCAAGATTGTTATTTGGGATAAACATTTATCAATTAGAATGTAAACAGTGCAACCTGCGATTTCCTTTATTCGTCTCAAAATATAGTTGTTCATACCAGACTCGCTTGCAAATTTCGACAGATAATTTCAGGCACGCCAGCAGCAGTGTGGAGCAGAACAGTACGACCGCCGCGGGATTATCAGGTACGTGGTATGGATAGGGCGCACGGTCAAGAAAAGTAGAAACGACAACCAGTTTAAGGGACCTCCACCCTCATTAGTACTCCCGGGCGTGTTACAAACTTCTGTATCTGTCACGAAACTACATTATTTTTAAAAGATCATTATTGTTTTTATCACCATAATTTTCTAAAGCTCTGATACTGATTACATAAATTTAGTAGTAGTTACTTTTTTCCGTTGCTACCATTAAGGCATAACACGATATGGCGGAAGTTACGCTTGTGAAACGTGAGTATGGACAAAATGTTCCTCACTTAGTCTACCCACTAAACATGTACTTTGTTTTTTACCGCGGATCTATGACTGCAAAAGTGGAACAGACAGGTGACATATGCTAAGCATCTCATATGCTAAATATCTCATGAACATCTCTACTCCGCGTTGTATGAACTTCCTGTGTTGGACCAGAAATTGCTTCATTACTCACTTTAAAAGAGTAAACGAAAACAACAGTTGAATACAACAGAAACTACATAATTGCTACTGTAGTGCTGCACAAATTATTATTATTATTGACAGTGACCAGACACAAAGCATTAGCAGCCTGAAGTCTTCCAATTTCTAGCAGTTCATGTATATGGAGTCCAGCACTCAAGTGATTTCTGACAGTAATTATAGCCCACATATTTTAACTTGGTTCATTTTAAACGAGGGTGCAAGTTTTGCGTGAAACAAGTGTCGCTATGGAGGCGCATGGTGCAACTTTCTGTTCTGAGGAGTTGCAGGTAGCACTCGCGATGCAGTGGAAGTTTCTTCAGCATTTACTGTATCAGAACAAATGAAACAGAAACATTGCAGCAAATATTTAAATATGTGGAAATAAAAGTTTTCCTGTGATGTCAGCGAAACAAGTAAGGGCCGGAAAGTACTTTTAGCATGTTTTATGATGTGTCCTGACGGCGAACGAACCGAATATAAAAGCGCTTGTTAGAAATAATTCCTACCAGTCTTCTCATTGACTCATTAATGTTTCTTTAATAAAATACGTACGAGACATAAATTTCATTTAGCTTCCATCATTTTAAAAATGAAGCTATTCATATTGAATCCTTTTTCATACTTAAGTTTAGATCGGTACTAATGTTGGGCGGGCGGTAGTATTAGCTAATATGTGACTGCACCCGTGAGTAATGGTCTCAGAAAGGTTGGGAATCGCTGCCCTAAGTGGTGCTAAGAAGGGAAGTACAAAAGGATATCCTAGTGTTAGGCGCAGAAGAGGAAACACGTACCAGGCTCCAAGGGAAGGAAACGCAAGACTCTGATGTTAGCAGACTTCCGACTACTGCTGTTGGAGGAAATCAACTGCTGATGGGTAACAGCACAGACCCAGAGGCGACACTGACTTCTTGGTGGTAGGCGCCGATCTGCGAGTTGTATGTTGGTTTCGGTTAGGTATTGTTCATTCTGAGACGACGGTCTCGAAATGCAAGCTTTAGTTCAGACCAGTTTCGGTGATATCATTAAATCCCTCATCCTAAAAAAGATGTTCAAATGTGTGTGAGACCTTAAGGGACCAAACTGCAGAGGTCATCGGTCCCTAGACTTACACACTACTTAAACTAACTTAAACTAACCTATGTTAAGAACAACACACACGCCCATGCCCGAAGGAGGATTCGAACCTCCGGCGGGAGAGGCCGCGCAGTCAGTGACATGGCGCCTCTAACAGCGCGGCCACTCCGCGCGGCTCCCTCATCTTGAGTTTTAGAATGAATTGAAGATTAGTTTCTTATTTCCACATACTTACTATCGAAGAACTGCTGTTGGGTGGCTTTGCATACATGATTAACGTTCACTTAGCTATAACACAATGATCTACGCAGTTGCTTTTGGTTCTATCGGAATGTATGAGTCTTGTGCCCCCATTTATTACAGACGATGCACTTAAGTTACTTTTGTCTCACCCTTTCTCTCTGCGGCCCATGTACATGAGATTTTTGTATGTTATATTAGTGGTCACATAAGGAGATAACCGATAAATTGATTTTCTTTTATGCGTATGCCGCTGCTGCCTAAACTGTTACGACATCTGAAAAGGGATGAAAAACATTAAACGAGTAGAAGTAATATGAATGATGATGATGTTTGGTTTGTGGGGCGCTCAACTGTGCGGTCATTAGCGCCCATACAAAGCCCAAATTTCACAAGTCAGATTTTTGTACAACCCAATTTAGCCACTGTGGCGAATGATGATGATGATGATGATGATGAAATGATGAGGACAACACAAACACCCAGCGCCCGGGCAGAGAAAATCCCCAGCCCGGCCGGGAATCGAACCTGGGACCCCGTGATCCAGAGGCAGCAATACCATAATATGAATGAGTCGTTTCCTTTTTGGAGGAAGTATATTCCTTCTCCTCATCACTTAACTAAGTTTAAGAGTACCGGCACTTGCAATGGTAGCCGGCCGGGGTGGCGGAGCGGTTCTAGGCGCTACAGTGTGGAACCGCGCGACCGCTACGGTCGCAGGTTCGAATCCTGCCTCGGGCATGGATGTGTGTGATGTCCTTAGGTTAGTTAGGTTTAATTATTTCTAAGTTCTGTGGGACTGATGACCTCAGATGTTAAGTCCCATAGTGCTCAGAGCCATTTGAACCATTAAGAGCAGTATTTGTTTAGGCTGATTCCAGCAACACGTTGCAAAAAAGAAATTGCAAATATCTGTCAAAATACCAGAGAAATTGCGCCTGACGACTCTTAGAACAGACACCTTGTATACAGCCCCCCCCCGCCCACCATGTTAAATGTAAGTTATACTTCATGTAAGTATCGGCCAAATTTTAAAATTTAAAAGGCTATTCATTATCTACTGATTAAGAGGTATAATATCACGTTAAATGTTCCCCACAGTGGAAAATTACTTTTTCTTAAAACTGTGTATTTGTCTTCAGACAGAATAACTCACGGCTTGGAAAAATCCGGACTGTATTTATCCAGTATTTGAGAATGAGAGCACTTGGCGACTTCCATTTTCTGAAACTAGAAGGATATTTTAATTTTTACATCAGCTTTTAAAGAGTTAAAGTTTGCCGTATCTGCATATGTCAAAATAACTTTGTTGGTCAAAATGAATTCGTCAGACTTTACTTGTACGTTTTTCCGGCCGATCGACTCGCTACACCAAGGAAAATATCCAGCAGCGATGCAATATGTAATCTACATTGAATGGGAGTGTTTGTGCGGAGTTAACTATCCTAAGGTCACTGATACAAGCAAAACTTCTGTCTGACCGAACTACTCAGCTACCTGGTCAAAAGTGACAGAGAGATACTTCCATACTGAAGGTACGGATAAGGACTTAAGGTTGCTGAGATTAGTTCAGTTAACAACTCAGTTCACTCAGATGGGAGGAGAAGTCTCACTTCCCACCCCTCAACTTCACTATACTCTGGTTTGAATTTCTGTACTCGTATGCAACGGTTGGATAAAAACATGGAAACGCCGCAAGAAATGCATGCTTGAACATAAATGCAGATGCTGGCTAAGCCTGCAGGTTGCGCTGTTGCATCTGACCACAAAGAGCACCTGTGAAATGTCCTCAATACGTTGCAAGTGTTAGTCATGGTGAGAACAGTGTTGTGTGTAGTTGTGAGTGCGTCATATCGGAGCTAAGAGAATTCCAACGTGGGCTCATTTTTGGTGCTGGTCTGGTGGGTGCGCCCGTAAACAAGATAGCCGAAGTGTTCGGTGTTTCAAGAGGCACCGTATCGAAGATTTATAGCACATACAGGAAACGTGGAAAAACATAACCAAGTGGACAAAAATGTGTGTAGAGTGATCGTGACAAGTGTTCACTGAAGAGGACTGTGACGAAAAACAAGGGGACAACAAACGCTAAAGTCACTGCAGAACTGAATGTTGTACTCGCGAGACCTGTCGGCACCAAAACAACACGCAGAGTGCTTTAAAAGGGGGAAATTGAAGGGCCAGATGGAATTCCTAAACCACTCATTACTTTTGGACATGACTATAACGGAAAAAAGAGTGCCCGAGTTGTAAAAGCTGCACTCTAGAACAATGAAGTATGGCGTTTAATCGGACGAGTCTCGTTTCACAATGTTTCCAACTTCTGCCCGAGTTAACGTCCCAAGAGTCAAACATGGCTGCGGTTTGGTGATGATTTTGGCAGCTACACTGTTTGATCAAAAGTATCCGGACACCCCCAAAACATACGTTTTTCATATTAGGTGCATTGTGCTGCCACCTACTGCCAGGTACTCCATATCAGCGATCTCAGTAGTCATTAGACATCGTGAGAGAGCAGAATTGGGCGCTCCGCAGACCTCACGGACTTCAAATGTGGTAAGGTGATTGGGTGTCACTTGTGTAATACGTCTGTACGAAAGATTTCCACAGTCCTAAACATCCTTAGGTCGACTGTTTCCGACTTGAAAGTGAAGTGGAAACTTGAAGGGACACGTAGAGTACAAAAGCGTACAGGCCGACCTCGTCTCTTGACTGACATTGACCGTTGACGATTGAATAGGGTCGTAATGTGTAAAAGGCAGAGATCTATCCAGACTGCAACGTCCCCTTAGAAAAATTAGTGAATTACTGTGCTGATAAACATCTTACATTATTTGATTTTCAAACAGCTGAGCAGAACTGAACGTAATTGGTTCAAATGGCTCTGAGCACTATGGGACTCAACTGCTGAGGTCATAAGTCCCCTAGAACTTAGAACTACTTAAACCTAACTAACCTAAGGACATCACACACATCCATGCCCGAGGCAGGATTCGAACCTGCGACCGTAGCAGTCGCGCGGCTCCGGACTGAACGCCTAGAACCACTAGACCACCGCGGCCGGCAACTGAACGTACTCAGACAATTCGCTCTTTACCTATTCTGATCAACACTAAACTGACAGCCAATGTTTTTAGCGCAACGCAATCTGACTTTCAATAATCTCTACAAGAGAATGGCCCTGACTAACATTAACCTATGCGTTTCACAAATCACTTACCTCACAAAAATCTTCGTTACTCGAACTACTGCAATACAGCGAGCGCCAATACTGCCAGCTACATAAAAGATTCTTACTACTGAAGGCACTAACTACTGACAGGCATACTAAGCAAATGAAAGATTTTGATAGAGAACAAACAATGTATTTACCTTAATAGTGTTCAAAAGTTATAATATATATATATCAGTCCATGATATCCAATATTACAAATTTACTCTTTCTGACAGACACACATCCAGATCGTCCGATCTCAAAATTCCGCCATCTCTCTCCCCACATCCACCACTGCTGGCGGCTCACCTCCAACTGCGCAACGCTACGCGCTGTTAACAGCCAACTGCCCAACGCTACAATAGCCAACAACAATGCAAACCAGCCACAGACTGCACACAGCACAGCCAGTGATTTTCATACAGAGCACTACGTGGTGTTACCAACATAAAAACCTAAACAGCCTACTTACAAGACCATCACACAAAAATTCCAAACGGCATCAGGATCCACTACAAGAACTTTGACAGTAAGGCGGGAGGTAAGAAAACATGAATTTCATGGTCGAGCGACTACTCATAAGCCACACATCAGGTTGGTAAATACCAAACGACATCTCGTTTGGTGTGAGGAGCGTAAACATTGGACGACTGAACAGTGGATAAACGTTGTTTGGAGTGACGAATCGCGGTACGCAATGTGGCGATCCGATGGCAGGGTGTGAGTATGGCGAATGGCTGGTGAACGTCCTCTGCCAGCGTGTGTAGTGCCAACAGTAAAATTCGGAGGCGGTGGCCTTATGGTGAGGACGTGGTTTTCATGGAAGGGGCTTGCGGCCCTTGTTGTTTTGAGTGGTACTATCACAGTACAGGCCTGCAATGATGTTTTAAGCATATTCTTGCTTCCCACTGTCGAAGGGCAATTCGGGGATGGCGATTGCAACTTTCAACACGATCGAGCACCTGTTCATAATGCACCGTCTGTGGCGGAGTGGTTACACGACAATATCATCCGTGTAATGAACTGGCCTGCACAGAGTCCTGATCTAAATCTTATAGAACACCTTTGGGATGTTTTGAAACGCCGACTTCGTGCCAGGCCTCACCGATCGACGTCGATACCTATCTTCTGTGCAGCACACCGTGAAGAACGGGCTGCCATTTACCAAGAAACTTCCCAGCACCTGACTGAACGTATGCCTGCGTGAGTGGAAGCTGTCATCAAGGCTAAGGATGGGCCAACACCGTATTGAATCCCAGCGTTACCGATGGAGGGCGCCACGAACATGGAAGTCATTTTCAGCCAGGTGTCCGCATACTTTTGATGACGTAGTGTATGTTGTGGTATTTCTTGAGGCCCACGATTACTCTGCAACGCCGCGTTACTGTCAAGGATTATGTGACATTTTTGTCAGATCAGGTCCATCCCATGATACAATGGTTGTTCTCCAATGGCGGTGCTGTGTCCCAATAAGACATTGTTGCTGTTCACGTAGCTCACTTCGTCCAGGACTGGTTTTGTGAGCAAGAGAATGAAACATCTCAGCTCCCCTGGCTTTGTAGTCTACCTGAACTTGCCATTATTTTACAGGGAGAATGGTACCAGATTCCTTTGAAAACCATTCAGGGCCTGTATTAATCCATTCCGAGACGACTGGAAGATGTTTTGAATGCCACACCTTATCAGGTAAGGTAATGTGTCGTGTTTTCGGTGTTCTCATGTTTCTGTCCACCCCCTGTAGAAACTACCACATAACTCATATGTGGTACTACTAGAATCTCTAAATTCTGAACTACTGACTGTTAAGTACTGTATTTACACGGTACAACATTGCATTGCCATAACGAGAACTAATTGTGTAACATGTGTCCTGTTTTAGGAGAACAAAATGTATTCAAAGCAAAGTGTTATTGTTAATCTTTTGTTTTGTTTATTCTTTGGCATATATAATTTGTATTCCAGTTCTATACCGGTGGCTAGTTCTGGTCATACTTTGGCACGACGTCGCTGTATTGTGTACTATATACACTCCCGGAAATTGAAATAAGAACACCGTGAATTCATTGTCCCAGGAAGGGGAAACTTTATTGACACATGCCTGGGGTCAGATACATCACATGATCACACTGACAGAACCACAGGCACATAGACACAGGCAACAGAGCATGCACAATGTCGGCACTAGTACAGTGTATATCCACCTTTCGCAGCAATGCAGGCTGCTATTCTCCCATGGAGACGATCGTAGAGATGCTGGATGTAGTCCTGTGGAACGGCTTGCCATGCCATTTCCACCTGGCGCCTCAGTTGGACCAGCGTTCGTGCTGGACGTGCAGACCGCGTGAGACGACGCTTCATCCAGTCCCAAACATGCTCAATGGGGGACAGATCCGGAGATCTTGCTGGCCAGGGTAGTTGACTTACACCTTCTAGAGCACGTTGGGTGGCACGGGATACATGCGGACGTGCATTGTCCTGTTGGAACAGCAAGTTCCCTTGCCGGTCTAGGAATGGTAGAACGATGGGTTCGATGACGGTTTGGATGTACCGTGCACTATTCAGTGTCCCCTCGACGATCACCAGTGGTGTACGGCCAGTGTAGGAGATCGCTCCCCACACCATGATGCCGGGTGTTGGCCCTGTGTGCCTCGGTCGTATGCAGTCCTGATTGTGGCGCTCACCTGCACGGTGCCAAACACGCATACGACCATCATTGGCACCACGGCAGAAGCGACTCTCATCGCTGAAGACGACACGTCTCCATTCGTCCCTCCATTCACGCCTGTCGCGACACCACTGGAGGCGGGCTGCACCATGTTGGGGCGTGAGCGGAAGACGGCCTAACGGTGTGCGGGACCGTAGCCCAGCTTCATGGAGACGGTTGCGAATGGTCCTCGCCGATACCCCAGGAGCAACAGTGTCCCTAATTTGCTGGGAAGTGGCGGTGCGGTCCCCTACGGCACTGCGTAGGATCCTACGGTCTTGGCGTGCATCCGTGCGTCGCTGCGGTCCGGTCCCAGGTCGACGGGCACGTGCACCTTCCGCCGACCACTGGCGACAACATCGATGTACTGTGGAGACCTCACGCCCCACGTGTTGAGCAATTCGGCGGTACGTCCACCCGGCCTCCCGCATGCCCACTATACGTCCTCGCTCAAAGTCCGTCAACTGCACATACGGTTCACGTCCACGCTGTCGCGGCATGCTACCAGTGTTAAAGACTGCGATGGAGCTCCGTATGCCACGGCAAACTGGCTGACACTGACGGCGGCGGTGCACAAATGCTGCGCAGCTAGCGCCATTCGACGGCCAACACCGCGGTTCGTGGTGTGTCCGCTGTGCCGTGCGTGTGATCATTGCTTGTACAGCCCTCTCGCAGTGTCCGGAGCAAGTATGGTGGGTCGGACACACCGGTGTCAATGTGTTCTTTTTTCCATTTCCAGGAGTGTACTTTGTTTGGTCAGTCTGTAAGAATCCAAGCAGTAAGTATGTTTTCCCACTGAAGTTTACACTCTCATATTTGGGTTGCGAAGTAAAGATATACAGCTATTACTTCTGCATGTTGGACATTCGATAAAGATTCGCAGATTCGATATTTTATCTACGGGGGTTGGAACTTAAATAGTGGCAACTATTTATTCACAACCGATACAAAAGAGTTACATGTTTGCACCTTTTACTCTCTTTCATAGTAGTCACCAGCGTTGTGCATATCCCGTTGCCAGCGATGTGGAAGGAGTATACCGTTAGCAAAGCCTGTTCTGTTGATGGTGCGAATGGAGCGGTCTAAAGTCATGGTAATTCTCGTGTACGACTGTGATGGTGTTATCCTAACCCATTAAGTTCCTCCACTGCAGACCGTCAATGCACAGTATCACTGTTCGTTTTTGGAGCATCACCTTCGACCAGCTTTCCGAAAGAAGCGGCGACACATTCTGAGCAACCCACCCATCATTTTGCACGACAATGCGCGGACGCATACAGCGCAAGCTGTGGCTGCTCTGTTCGGTCGATGGTACTGGATAGTACTGTACCATTCACCATACTCCCCGGACTTAAGTCCTTGCAACTTTGATTTGATTCCGAAGATGAAGGAACCACTTTGTGGCATTCGCTTCAGAACTGTTCCAGAGATTCGACAGGCAGTAGGCCGCTCCATTCGCACCATCAACTAACAGGCCCTGCTAACTGTATACTACGCTTTCCACATCGCTGGCAATGTGTTCTACACAACGCTGGTGACTACTTTGAAGGAAAGTAACAGGTGCAAACATGTAACTCTTTTGTATCGGTTGTGAATAAATAGTTGCCATTATTTAAGTTCCAACCCTCGTATTTTCTTACTTTTGTTTAGTGCTCAGTTTTGACTTAGGGATATTAGAAAATAATCTGTTGGTGATTTGGATCATTTTCATGCAGTTTCTTCCCTAGCATTTTAGTATTGCATAAAAAGTCTCTTAATTATTATTATTCACGTATGGGCCCAGTAGGACTATGCGAGGTACAATTCATCAGTGTCACGTTTGATGGCTGGCCTTTCTTTGTGCCCAGATTTGTTTCATCCTTTCTGAATGAAGTCTCTTTCTTTTGTGAGACCACGGTGTTTCAGACCGTTTTCTAATTTCCCTCTGACCAACTTTCCAATCAAATACCTTTTATCTAAATGTTTTCCTGTCTGTAAGGTCTGCCTGAGTTATATCGACTGCTTTAAGATCCTTCTTAATCGCAGCAATCAATATCATTGGCTCAGTTTTGGCCTTACTTCTGTTTCCGTAGAATCCTACTATTTGTTTTGTCAGCCTAGTGGGTGCCATTCTTTTAATGTGCCCGTAAAATTTAAATCTTCGTTTTCTCATGTCACAATGTATGTCTGTGTATTCTTCTATTTCCTTATTACTTCTCAGCCTATAACTTTTTCCATCAGTAACTTTGGGGCCTACTATTTTCCTAATAATATTTCTTTATTTCTTTTGAATTTATTCAATATCCCTCTTCCTATTTAAAATTAAATTTTTTGCTCCATAAAGACATTCAGGTTTGATTACTGAATTTAGTAAGTGATTTTTTATTATAAATATTTTTTGTTAATCTGAATGCAGTTGCCACCTTTTGACAGCGAACTTCATTTGTAGCTTTTTCCAGACCGTTTTCTTTTATGATTTCCCCCATATATTTAAACTGAGATACCCTTTTTATTTTGCTTGTTTGTTGCATGCCATGTATTCCATTATTTCGAATGATATTTATAGTCCTACCTTTTCCGAGACTTCTTTAAGAATTTCAATTTGTTTTTGGGCTGTGGTAACATCCCTAGTTAAAGTGTCAGATCAACTGCACCCCAAAGGCGAGGCAATCTACTGTAATATCACTTGTACCTAACCTGATTGACTGGTCTATATTTTGAATCAACTTCGCTCTTAGATCTAATGATATTTTACCTCTTTGTGTTAGTACTAATAAATTACAGTTGTAGCCTACTGCCTTCTTTATCACACTACCAGAAGATATTTGCACTTTCATTCTGTTATTTTATATCCAGATAAATGAGTAATGTCTTTTAAACTTGCATTAGGAGTAGGTGGAGTAGGAGTAGGTGGTTTAAATAAAAACACGAAAGTGTTTTGTACATTACGTTTAATATGACAAATGCAAAACTATTACAACTACAACGTGAGTAATAAAATAATGAATAAATTCTTAACAATGCATGTAAAAGTTATTTACAATAAAAGGTACTCGTAAAATACTTGATACAGTATGTTTGGTATAGTAATACCACGTGAGACAGGAAAACTGTCCCTTATCAATACTCTACTTCCCGCAGTTCGAGACGAAATACGGAAATCCTCCTTGGCGATTACTGCTAAAACAGAGGGAGAGAATGGGGGGAGCGGAAAGGGTAGACTTTGTTATCTCAATCACCTACGGTGTCTGCGAATGCGGAATCAATAAATAAATAGTGGACAGGGATAGTGAAAAGACGAGGAAGCTTACATTCTTGCTTTCCTGGCTTTATACAGGAAGAGTATGGGTAGTAAAGATGATGAGGTGTGTTAGTTCCGCTAGAAGAGTTACGGTTAATTGATGTTATGGGGCTGGCCGTATTCTTGAATTATAAGTTGTACTCTTGAACTGCAGTACGTGCTCAAATTTGTTTCATTGTATTTCACGAAGAAGCAGAGTGACAGTGAGGGATTAAGGAACCGTGTGGATTCAACTACTGCTAGCAGCGGGCGATCTGGGGTAGATGACCGTAGTGAAACCAAAACAAGCGGACTCGCCTGGCGTAGCGGAACAATACACGACCGCGGGCGGCGCTGTGTGACGTAACGCGCGCCCACTTTCTTCTGTGGGCTTTCCTGGCGCTCCAGGGAGAACGCGACTCTAGAAGGCTGTGGGCTGGTCCGCCCAGCCCCTACGTGGTGGTCAGCGATGTAGCCGCTAGAAAGCGGACACACTTTCCGCTCACGAGCCGCCCATAGCGAACAGGTATCACGCGAATTGATGATGGTTCTTACGTGGAGTGGACTGGTTGTTAGCTACCGTTAGTGGTGACTTTGGCCGCGGGTGCTACGCTTGCCCCGAAGAAGACGACAAGTGCCTTCGCAGAAACATTTAATGCCCCAGAAGAACTGCATAGAGTCTATAGACTGGGATGCTCCCTTAGGGAAACGCAGTCACCGTCTTGTCCTTCTTATTAGATATATATTTCAGCTTCAGGTCACACTAGTCGTATCATTACCTGTTGCAATTCATTACCAACTCACCAGATGATCCGTGACGAAAGAAAGAGAGGCGGAAAACATATCTAACTTTTATCCATTCCGGATGTAGAATCTGCAGCTGTGATGAATAAATCAATCATTTCTGAAAGCCTTTACTCATAACAGTCGCAGTATTCCACATTCATTATGGATAAACGTTTTATTTCGCCACGTAACTAGGCCAGAGGAACAGTGAAAACTTACAGGAAGTGTAAACTGACGGCAATGAGAACAGTTCTCGTAATTAAATTCAATAAGCAATGTATCTTAGATAACGTTCCTCATAATTATGTTAGAGTTGTATTAGAGACCGCAGTGAATCAGTACAAGCAGCCAGAAATGCAAATGTGAAACCACATAGAAAAAATGAAATTAAGTCCCACTACAAACAAAGAGTCTTACTCAACAAATAATTTTGTGGCCTGAACCTAGATGTAAGAGCTTGACAACTTTGAAAATTCTTAGACATAGTTCGGCAATCTATGAATAAAGAACAGCTAAAAATTTCACCCATTCGACACATAAAGCGCTCACAACTGATCTGTTTGAAAAAAATCCACTAGATTTCAGCCAGCTTTTCCTGATCAACAACATACTTTATTTGACAGTGTGGTTAACACAGTATCCATTAATTTCAACAACAGGGAAATAATTTACTGATTAAAGGGCGTGAGAGCAACATCTAAAGGTGACTGAATGCAGTCGTCACTGAAAATCTTCGAAAACAGGCCATTTAATGACGACTTGGCAGTGAATCGAAACGGGGAATTATACAGCCTTTGTGACCTGCACCTGAAGTATATAGAGAAATTATTTCTCTGAAGCTACTCACGCGCAGCTACGTTACTAGGCAATGTTTCCACGGTCACGTGAAAAGCTTTCATCTGCCTTAATTTATAAAGCTATCATCTGAAGGTACTCTAACGCACTGCTTTTGCAGTTTGGTTGTAAAGGAGAGATGTTGTAAATGACAATCTGCGGTTAGTAACACCAACAACCCTACGAAAGCCACTGCATTGAAATGAACTTTTTTGGATAGGGCTTTTCTGTTGTGAGACGAAATGCCATTTCGCAGTACTTGCAGCGTACTGTTTTCCAAGTGGCATATTTTGACAAACAGTGTTTTATTTTCGAGTGAGACGTCAGTCATTGCATTTCACACGGAACAGCTCTCCGGTGATATGAAGAATGTGCCATCCAAATTTACTATGGTCTTATTAAAATTAATTGTTAATTGCGCCTTACATCACTGACCTGAGAACTCAAGGTCGCGCACAAACTACCTTCTGTTGCCTACGCGCTGGATTCGAGAAGTGCGCAACAGTTGAAACGCACTACAACCACGACTTGTTTTGATGTCCCCGAGCGCCGCTGTGAACCGTGAGTTTTGAAGGCGCAGGGAATTGCTACGACTGAACTTTAAGCGACCTGGAGCTGAAATGCTGTGACAACGCTACAGCGGCACTTGGCAGACGTAAATTAACAAGTTTTAATTATACTATAATACGGAGTTTCGGATGTGTGTCCAGTGATAATTTCCGTTGAAATTAACGATTAGCAGATAATACAGTGTGCAGCACGTTAATTAGGTTTAATTTCCCAATTTAGAAGAACGATATAAAAAATATACCAATTTTGCGCAATGTAGCTGGCCACTAGAGTGTTCAGACTGTGTTAACAACCTGACAGTTTGGAATCCACATCGGTTTCTTACAGTGCTGATATTTGACGCTGTCATGGTTGGCCAGTGTATTTGGAGGATTTAAAGCTAAATTACAGAGGAGGGACTAGGTCGGGATGAGAAACAGGGAGGCTCTCTATACAAAGTAGCGCTGCTTTTCGCAGCTGACGTTCGGGGCTGAAGCCAGACGTTCGACAGACAGGATCCCTGGACACCTTACGAACGGAGCTCCAAACTGCGACCGCTGCCAGTCTGTAACATAGATAAAAAGGAAAAAATAAGCATAATTTCTAAATTTTTCTCGTTTGAGTATTGAGCTGTCAAATTATTGAAACGCACGGTGGTAAGATCTAGAAATGTTTTGGCGACATTCTCGGTGCCTATGGTTACACAGGTTGAACCACTGATCTCGATATCCGTATGCATAAAAAATCGGACAAATACGAGTTGGACTCGCACTCGGAGGGTTCTGTACAAACTTAATTACGTATATAGATAATAATAATAATAATTTCACGAGGCTCACTCGGTGGTCTGGTGCAGATCTTTCTACTTGACGCGACTTCGGCGAGTTGTGTGTCCCTACGCTATCCCAGTTATCTAACCAGAGAAAGGGGCCCAACATTTAGATGTGGAATCCGAAACCAAGTGTTGTTTCTGGCGGCTCATCGCATAGCTGAGAGGTGAAGGCTAGGTTAAAATGAACACTGGAACATCCAGCGTCCTTACAGTTTTCAGGTAGATCCATCACCGCTAGACCACCAGGCCCGACACGTATGTAGGTAGTTCATTCATAGGTTCTGGTGAGTGAGTTTGCGAGTATCAAAATAATATGTGACAGTCATGGCCGTATTTATTGACTTGACTTAGAGGCTTAAATTATTTGTACCGCCAAGAGACCGTAAACCTTAGTATTTGACATAAATTACAGCTCGATAGCTCTAACCATTTCTGAGGAAAATGCGACTTCAGAGACGACAATATCTTTTGATTGTATTGATTTATAAATCAATAATTTTATACATCGCCAAAGGACAGTAAACGTTAATACTTGACACACATTTCAAAACGATGCCTGCAGCGGTTCCTGAGAAAAAGGAGTCTTAACAGTTGAACAGACAGACAGACATACGGCCAACAAAAAATGATTCAAATGGCTCTGAGCACTATGGGACTTAAAATCTGAGGTCATCAGTCCCCTAGACTTAGAACTACTTAAACATGATTAACCTAAGGACATCACACACATCCATGCCCGAGGCAGGATTCGAACCTGCAAACACCGAGCGAGGTGGCGCAGTGGTTAGACACTGGACTCGCATTCGGGAGGACGACGGTTCAATCCCGCGTCCGGCCATCCAGATTTAGGTTTTCCGTGATTTCCCTAAATCACTCCAGGCAAATGCCGGGATGGTTCCTCTGAAAGGGCACGGCCGACTTCCTTCCCTAATCCGATGAGACCGATGACCACGCTGTCTGGTCTCCTTCCCCAAAAACCAACCAACCAACCGAACCTGCAACCGTAGCAGCAGCGCGGTTCCGGACTGAAGCGCCTAGAATCGCTCGGCCACAGCGACCGGCTATGCGGACAACAAAGTGATCCTATAAGGATTCCGTTTTTACCGACTGAGGTACAGAATCCTAAAAATGGATGTACGTGCGTGTTCTAGCATTGCTCTGCAACGGGTGGAACAATTTCAACCAAATATTGTACACAGATGACTTAATACTAGAAGACAATTACTACCACATATATTTGTGGTGATGCTCGAAATAAGAGATACATGGGACGTAAACTATAATTTTGGAACGCTAGTAACAACTTTAGCCAAACCAGCATTCAGACTGCTTTGATGCGGCTAACCTCAACTTCCGCCCCTTCGCCAACCTCGTCCTCTCAGAGCAGCAGTTGCTCCGAACATCCTTGAATGTTTGTTGTATATATTCCACCCTCGGCCTCTACCTACCTGTTCGCCCTCGGCGGCTCCGTCTAGTCTTTGAAAGTTATTCCCTGACGTAATAACACATATCCTATCGTAGCGTCCCTTCTTCTAATAAATGTTTTCCTGGTATACCTTTTTCGTCAATTCTGCAGAGAACTTTCTCATCTTCTCAGTTCACTTAGGTTTCAGCAGCCTTCTGTAACACCATATCTCAAACGCTTCAGTCCTCTTCTACAACTACGTCTGGCATTCGTGAGGACTACGGCTCAGATCCTTGTCCGGGCATCCAAATTTAGCTTTCCCGTGATTTCCCTAAATCACTCCAAGCAAATGTCTACAAGCCATCTTACGGTGTGTGGCGAAGGGTGTTTTGCGCTCCACTGTCACTTCCCGGATTCCCTATTCCAGTGTCGAATAGGTCGCGGGAAGAACGATTTTGGAAAGCCTGTGCCTGACCTTCATGGTCTTTTCGTATGCTATACGTATTAAGAAAAAGGAAGCAATACATTGATTCTTCTAGGGATATACGCTCTCGGAATTTTGGCAGTAAACTATACCATGATACCCTGTTGTAGGGCCTGCCACTGGAGTTGGATGAGCATTTCCGCCTCGCTTCCGTGGGGCAAAAATTGTAGATGCTGACAATGGATTGACTTCAAGTGGGTACAGGTTGCCGTAGGTACGCAGAGATAAGTGTGGAGAGCTGCATGACAACAGACTAATGACTACAACAAGGCATATGTGATTGTTACCCATGACTGTCAAGTGACTCTTTTGTATCTCTTAGGTGTGACAACAAACACGTGAAATCAGGTACTGGCGCGTAGAACGACGGGAGCACCAGGTTCAGTGTTGATATCAGACCTTCGTTTTATGATAAACATGGCTTGAGCTCTGACACCAAGTGAACCTAGGACTTCAGTTGTAGACACGGCCGCACGATCTACCGCTGGCGAACCTTACCCCATTCCGCACTCTACGCTCCCCTCCCCTCCGCGCCCCATCCACTCAGCGGTATTCGAACCAGCAACCGCTGAGACGGTTGGACCTCATTACAGCACGTTAGTTAAAAGCAAATCACCAGGGCTAACTACACCATTCGACTGCGACTTACGAATTTATATGTTAAGATTTAACAGGAAATTTCGTGATTTAAGGCAGGACTACTTGGTTCCAGGTGCATTGAGGGTTCTTAAATGCTGGCAGTGAATTCGTGGTAATGAAACTTTCTATAGGCCAGATCAGAAATGTTGCCACTACACAGTTCATTCACTTTAATGTGACCACCACCTATTTTTGACTTCAATGTGCAAAAACCAGTCGCAAACGGGAGGTGACAGCACTAGCAGTGGCGGGTATGTAAAGAGTGTCAGTGGGACGCGGAAAATTGTGCAGCCCTTGTCATAATGTGATAACGGTAACATAATGTGTCACGTTTAAAAGAGAATGATTATTGGCTTTCAGGCGGAGGATGAAAACATTTCCGATACGGCTAATTTGTAAACTGTTCGCTTGCTGCCGCGGATAAAGTAGTCGTTTACTGCGCATGGTGAAATGGCACTATCCAAAAGGAGCGCCGAGTTAACAGTGGTGCACCACGGGCCACAGATGACAGGGGTGAAAGGCGGCTGCGGGGATATGTACCGGTGAACAGACGCGCAACTGTCGAATAACTAACCGCCAAGATGAATCACGGGGCTACCAACAGTGACTCCTCAACGACCGTTTATCGAACAGTGCTACTTATGGGCCTCCGCAGCAAACGCAATATTACGAACGTGCTTCATGCACCCATGCTGACTGTAGTTCATCGGCGACGATGGCTGGAATTTGCATGCCAATACCCCAGCCGAACGTCCACTGAGTGGCGACAGGTAGCCTTTCAGATAAATCACGCTTTATGTTTCATCAGACCGATGGCCGTTTGCTTGTATGGCGTGAAACGTCTGAAGGCAAACGCCGTGCAACGTGGAGTGAGTGTTGCAGACATTCCCGGGGGTGACCGCGTCGTTTTGGAAGACACCATGTATCAACAAAGTATGCAACTATCCTTGGAAACCGTGTCCACCCCTACACGCAGTTTCTTTTCCCTTGGCACCGGTATCTACCATCAGAACAATGCGACGTGCCACGGAGCTCACAGTACCTGTGCGTGGTTCGAGGAGCACCAGCATGAGTTTACCGTACACCACTGGCCACGAAACTTCCCGGATCAATACCCAATCGAGAATCTGTGTGGCTACCTCGATCGGGTTGTTCGCACCATGGATCCGCAG
The DNA here is from genome assembly GCF_023898315.1 of Schistocerca nitens. NCBI lineage: Eukaryota > Metazoa > Arthropoda > Insecta > Orthoptera > Acrididae > Schistocerca > Schistocerca nitens. Next base: position 977,397,430 of record NC_064615.1, on the reverse strand, counting down.
CCGAGAATTATAGCGTAGATTTTCACAGCATTGGAGTCGACGTGGCCCCATATCCCTGAAGATACCTTCAAGAATTCATTGACCTCCTTCCTACACCTCTCGCTCTGCAGAAGGTGATTAGTCAGGCTTTTGACAGGTGGTCACATTAATGTCACTAGACAGTATATAACATGGACATCTGTCACGAAGGCAGGCAGCATAGCGTTGCCAAGGAAATGTTGCTAGGCGTAGGACTGGTTCTCGAAAAGAGACAGTTGTCAATTGTCGCGGCGTCTCCCGGACTGCAGCAAGGAGTTCGTCACAAAAACAGCGCAGAGGCACTTATTCTCCATATAAAACGTACTTTTGACTGCAAGTGGACATTCTCTCTCTTCGTGACTAGTCTCTAGTGATTTGTGCAGTGAGCACATGAATCGGTCCAGAAACAGCTGATGCGAGTGGCGTAGTGACTAAGACTTTACGGAACATTTCTCTCCGGCGACCTTGTATCGAGGTCACCTTGGTCGAACTGTTGCGCAGCTCTGTATCATTCACGAGGAATGCTTTACATTTTCGCCCCCTGTCACCTTCGCCGAGGCCGTTCGTTCTTTACACATTTCGTTTTTTGTAGTTTTCACCGTTTCCACGGAAAACATCCGTGGCTGTAAGTGACCATTCAGAGAAGTAGGTAATCACTATAATGGTCGGATCTCGAAGATAAAAATTGTTTGTAACGAGTGTGTTTCTAGTTTGTTGCTTTTCCGATACCTCCAAAACACCTGTACGATCCACTGTGTCCTTCCTGATCACATGCCTGTCAAAAAATTTCTGTTCTAGCGAAACTTTCGCTTGAACGTCGCCCACCTCGCCGCTTTCCCTCTGTTGCACATTGTCTCGCGTATTAACATGTGCGTTTGCAGTACCATAGCCCTTCATTACTGTCACTTGAGTATCCTATTTCTGTTCCGCCAACAACGATCCCCAACCTCATCAGGAAACTGTACCTTGTGAGTATACAGGATTTCGCATTCAAGAAAGTAACGTACTGCGTAAAAAAAGTCACAAGCAAATTTGTTACTAGAGCAGGCAGTTGATTTTCTGCACACTTTATCCCATTAATTGTAAACCAAGGATGTTATAAAGCACCTACACTATTTTGTTACCGACTTCTTGCCGCCTATACGAGTACTGCTCAGAATTTTTGTGTCATTAACAAAATCATCGGAACTGCATTTAGTAATAGGCTGCGATCCACCGAAGCCCTTTTTTCATCGATTTCCTCTGTAGACCAACAAATTGAGATTAGATATTTGACATATCTGTATCTTACTTCCTACACTTTTACGCCGGCCGCGGTGGTCTCGCGGTTAAGGCGCTCAGCCCGGAACCGCGCGACTGCTACGGTCGCAGGTTCGAATCCTGCCTCGGGCATGGATGTGTGTGATGTCCTTAGGTTAGTTAGGTTTAAGTAGTTCTAAGTTCTAGGGGACTGATGACCACAGATGTTAAGTCCCATAGTGCCTAGAGCCAACACTTTTACGTTGATTTTATTCCTGTAGAGAATCCGACTGGCCATTTCATGGTCCAATAGCCCTACTTACCACAGCCGTCAGTATCTTAGATAGTACGTTGACTTAGCTTATAGAACGGAAAGAACATTCGTCAACACAATTAAGGAATCAGATGAGGTGACATTCACCCTGTAAAAATGAACTTTTAACATTGTATCGCCATTTACGACGGACTTGCAGAACTGTCCTACTGCCGCGAACATATACCCGGCGAACGAATCACGAAGACTAAATACGAGAAGTAAGGGTTTGTACGGAAGCATATAGACAGTGCTTTTTGATTGACTACTTAACAGATGGGAGGAATGTTTATCACAACCAAAATACCTCAGAACCAAGTGACATGACAACAAATGAGTCTGAAGTTTGAAGAAGGGAACAAGCGCCAAAAAACTGATTTTTTTCCACCAAGCTTGTGTTAGCATATAGATGCGCATTGTGGGCTATAGAAAGGGAATGAAAACGATTTATGTGCCGCCTTAATAGGACTTAGAAATATTCGTTGGTTTGAAGAATGGAACGTACTCGTATCCCAATTTCGAGTGCGTCCACCCTTAACACTTTGGTCACTCTAATATCTGGTGTTGGTATCTGCTGCTCACAAGGGAACCTCCCCATCACACCCCCCTCAGATTTAGTTATAAGTTGGCACAGTGGATAGGCCTTGAAAAACTGAACACAGATCTATCGAGAAAACAGGAAGAAGTTGTGTGCAACTACAAAAAAATAAGCAAAATATACAAACTGAGTAGTCCATGCGTAAGACAGGCAATATTAAGGTGAATTTGAGCATAGAAGCGCCGTGGTCCCGTGGTTAGCGTGAGCAGCTGCGGAACGAGAGGTCCTTGGTTGAAGACTTCCCTCGACTGAAAACTTTTAATTTTTTATTTTCAGTTTATGTGACAAACTCTTTTGTTTTATCACTTTTTTGGGAGTGATTATCACATCCACAAGAAAACCGAAATTGGGTAAGGTAGATGAATCTTTTTACCCATTCGCCAAGTGTACAAGTTAGGTGGGTCGACAACTTATTCCTGTCATGTGACGCATATGCCGTCACCAGTGTCGTATAGAATATATCAGACGCGTTTTCCTGTGGAGGAATCGGTTGACCTATCACCTTGCGATCAAATGTTTTCGGTTCCCATAGGAGAGGCACGTCCTTTCGTCTACTAATCGCACGGTTTACCGGTGCGGTCGCAAAACACAGACACTAAACTTATTACAGTGAACAGAGACGTCAACGAACGGACAGATCATAACTTTGCGAAAATAAAGAAATTAAACTTTTTACTGGAGGGAACACTTGAACCAAGGACCTCTCGTTCCACAGCTGCTCACGCTAACCACGGGACCACGGCGCTCCTGGGCTCTGTTAACCTTGATATTGCCTATCTTACGCATGGACTACTCAGTTTGTATATTTTGCTTATTTTTTCATAGTTCCACACAACTTCTTCCTGTTTTCTCGATTGATCTGTGTTCAGTTTTTCAAGGCGTATCCAGTGTGCCAACTTATATCTAAATCTGAGGGGGGTGCGATGGGGAGGTTCCCTTGCCAGTTGCTTGAAACATTGTGTTTTCAGCACACAAGGATATTGTTTTGTGTTTCATGACTGACGTCTGAGTCTAGATATACTTCATTAAAAGTAAATGAACGATAGCTATAGATACAGTAACTGTTCTAGCTGTTTTAAAAGCGTCTTAGTTTGGTGTTTCTAATATGATGCTGTGTCTTTTTGTCGTGGGCCTACATTTAAGTTGTGTGGTGTTGAACATATTGCTAAAACGTCTATATCCGCCTCTGGAAGTGATATTGACTCCACAACAGTAAAAAATAAGAAAGACATATACACACATCAAAAAAAGTTTTGCATCACCTCGTAACAACCTGTACAGAAAATTGGAATATGGATCAACATAAACTTCATTTCCACCCTTTTTGTTGCTCATGAAAACCACACATTTCATGTTGTACCACCATACAGCGAGATCTTCAGAGGTGGTGGTCCAGAATGCTGTACTGACCGATACCTCTAATACCCAGTAGCACGTCATCTTGCATTGATGCATGCCTGTATTCGTCGTGGCATACTATCCACAGGTTCATCAAGGCACTGTTGGTCCAGATCGTCCCACTCCTCAACGGCGATTCGGCGTAGATCACTCAGAGTCACGTTGTCCATAAACAGCTCTTTCCATTCTACCCGAGGCATGTTCGATATGGTGCATGTCTGGAGAACATGCTGGCCATTCTAGTCGAGCGATGTCGTTATCCTGAAGGAAGTCATTCAAAAGATGTGCACGATGAGGGCGCGAATTGACGTCCATGAAGACGAATCCCTCGCCAATATGCTGCTGATACGGTTGCACTATCGGTCGGAGGACGGCATTCACTTATCGTACAGCCGACCACCAGCGGTGTACGTCGGCCCCACATAATGCCACCCGAGAACAGCAGGGAACCTCCACCTTGCTGCACTTGCTGGAGAGTGTGTCTACGGCATTCAGCCTCACCGGGTTACCTCCAAACACTTCTTCGACGATTGTCTGGTTGAAGGCATATGCGACACTCATCGGTGAAGAGAACATGATGCCAATCCTGAGCGGTCCATTCGGCATTTTGTTGGGCCCATCTGTACCGCGCTGCATGGTGTCATGATTGCAAAGATGGACCTCGCCATGGACGTCGGGAGTGAAGTTGCGCATCATGCAGCTTATTGTGCACAGTCTGAGGCGTAACAAGACGACCTGTGGCTGCACGAAAAGCATTATTCAACATGGTGGGTTTGCTGTCAGGGTTCCTGCGAGCCATAATCTGTAGGTAGCGGTCATCACTGAAGTAGCAGCCGCTGGGCGGCCTCAGCGAGACATGTTATCGACAGTTTCTGTCTCTCTGTATCTCCTCCATGTCCGAACAACATCGCTTTGGTTCACTCCGAGACGCTTGAACACTTCCCTTGTTGAGAGCCCTTCCTGGCACAGAGTAACAATGCGGACGCGATCGAACCGCGGTATTGACCGTCTAGGCATGGTTGAATTACAGACAACGCGAGCCGTGTACCTCCTTTCTGGCGGAACGACAGTAACTGATCGGCTGTCGGGCCCCTCCGTCTAATCGGCGCTGTTCATGCACGGTTGTTTACATCTTTGAGCGGGTTTCGAGACACCTGTAAACAGTCAAGGGGACTGTGTCTGTGATACAATATTCTGGGAAGTAGGGTGACGCATGACTTTTTTTGATGTGTGTAGTTACAGTGGCACGCACAGGGAGTGGTGAGAGGGTGGGTGGAGGGGGAGGGAAGGGGCAATGAAGACATTTGTCCCTAGGATTAGTCAGTTTATTACTGGGCCCTTTTTGCCAACTACTGGTTTGGTGTATTCATGTCCCCATCGTCCACTTGGAGAGTCATGGGAGTTGTCCCCACTCCACACCTATAACTTCTCCTCCCGCTCCTCTCGCTGCATCGGCATCTTCGGTCCCCGCCTTCTGAGGAAGTCACAAAGGCGAGCGCATCTTTCACCGCACACGGCAGCCCACGTAAGACAGCATCACAACATTTTACCCTCTACTCCCGTTTCGCCTACGATCACCCCACCCTAACTACCACAAACCTTCCCCTTCTATGCATCCGACTGCCGAGAGGTCCGGAGGCACTGTGGCCAGGCCTCAATTACGACCTGTGTCCTCCGTGCCCTCGGGCTCCGCCGATGGACGGATGTATGGTCCCGACTGTTTCTTCTCTCTCCTTCCTTCTGTTATTTAAATGGTTCTAGGCGCTTCAATCTGGAACCACGCGACCGCTACGGTCGCAGATTCAAATACTGCCTCGGGCATGGATGTGTGTGATGTCCTTAGGTTAGTTAGGTTTAAGAAGTTCTAAGTTCTAGAGGACTGATTACCTCAGATGTTAAGTCCCATAGTGGTCAGAGCCATTTGAACCATTTTTTTATTTAAAAAAAATAAAAAAAGCGTAATGCATATTTTTGTAGTTTGTGGAGCTGAATGATGTAGATTCGCATCCCACTACATGTTAATAATTTTTTTCATCTTAACGTTGTTAACACGTTTTGGAACTCTCTTATCAATATATGTTCCGCAACAGTAGATGTTATTTGAGATTTTCGTCTGATTAGAGCAGGGCTGGCCAGAAATTCTGCACGCGTGCGGTGCTCCTGCCCATGTCCAACTTCCGGGTCACAGCATGCACACCGCAGCCGTCAGCGTTCATGTAGTGCATGTGTTTACCCACAGATGTCGCTTTATCCACTTGCTGGGATACCCTGTACCGGCGCATTCTAGTGCTCTTTCCACAGCTTGCAAGCCAACCATGGGAAGGTATTTCGCGAATTAAACATTTAAAATACTGTCACAGTCTACTCATTGAGACGTCTACTTTTATGTTAACAGTTTAACCCAGTAAGACAAGTAATACAGTTAACAACCGTGGGTTTTTATTAAGGCAGCTTGACTGACGGCACGCAAATACGAGTAATATTTTTGATCTAATATTTAAGAAAGAGAGCACTTAGCGACTTCCAACGAACATTATTCATGATTTCAAATAACATTAAACTAATGCAACGTTTCCTATAACTAATTCTCGGTGCCCTCAGTTACACCCACATAATTTCTGTCTCACTGACCTCTGAACAGAATGATAACCGCAGACCTCTCGATGATCACCTGTTATTTCAATACCATTATTGCTACATCTTTCATCAGCTCCGTCTGCATAATAACCGACAACTTGTTGAATGTTACGTTTTATCGACTTCAGCTTAGCGTAGCCCTTCACACATTAAAAAAAACCTTAAATGTAAGTATACATTGGAACAATCGGTTTAATGACCAACTTTCCTGATATATAATGTAACATGGGGCAGAATGAGGCACTAATGCACAGTTAGTAAACAATAATTTTTAATTATGAAAGGAATAAATCCAAACACATTTATCACTGGTCATAAGAAATGATAATCGAGTTGATGTGTCTCATCCATTTTCTTAAGGACATTTAATTTTGCTTGCCGTTCTTCACTCTTGAGTACACTACACTCGTCTTTGTAAAATGTACTGTAGTGTCTTTCAATTCGGAAGCTACGGTCGCAGGTTCGAATCCTGCCTCGGGCATGGATGTGTGTGATGTCCTTAGGTTAGTCAGGTTTAAGTAGTTCTAAGTTCTAGGGGACTGATGACCTGAGATGTTAAGTCCCATAGTGCTCAGAGGCATTTTTTTTGTCTTTCAATTGAAAACTTACCCTGGCCGCCTATTAATCGGCGGCATAGCAAACACTGTGAGTTTTCACCAACGGCTACAAAAAAGAATTGCAGTTCTCAGTCATTTTTAAACGACTGAGAACATAGATCTCCCGTCCTTTGCTTTTTCACAGTACCTGCCATTTCTCAGTACTTCCCTGTTAAGGTTACGGTTACCAGGGTAAAACGAGACTGGGTGTGTTGCGCTCTTGCTTGTACCACATAAACAGGGAAGTGGAGCCGCCGCCGTTCATTTAGGACACATGTCTAATAACAGATGTCGCTGTCGCTCGCTGTCGCAAACGTGCGCACATGTGCAGCACTTCCGCACGCCTGCACACTGTGCAGCGTTCGGCTGGCCCGGGATTAGAGAATGAAAGATGAAGTAAACATTTGATTGTTTCTTTCTGAATTTGTGGCGATTTCCGAGAGTGTCTTTAGTTGGGAATCTAAGAGGAAAGCTTAAATTTCTGCAAGCGAAATGATGAGAAATAACATACCTATTTTTTCTGGTCACGAATATTTCCTGCAAACCAACCGTAGTCGCGGTTGATATGTCTCTGTCGCTAACGACATGAATGAGCTGTTACCCATATGAGAGATGCCCGTATCGAACGCTGAAGAAAGTCGATAACATTTCTTGGACCTGTCGATATTGCGTATGACGTCAAAATGACGTTTTCAGGAAGTCTTGTGAAATGAGAGTTACTCTTTTCCGAATTACAACTATCATAGGCACGTCACGAAACCACAGAACTTCCAAATGCTGCCAGAGATATGTCGTTGTCTATAATGGAAGAACTTTGGCAGCGGAGCTATATCCTCGGCGGTGCACTTGACGCTGAAACACAACACAGAAATAAACTGAGTCATCCGCCACCAAACTAAATAAGCGACACTGCCAATCCTCTTCCGTGATGAATGTATGGAATGTATTGAATGTATTCGGAAAACTGAAGTATCACATGCCCTTCAGAAAACTCCTAAAGATTACGACACAGGAAGTCGTCGAATGCTTGAGGTTACATAGAAATCTGACGCAGTAAGAAATCCGTGAAGCATTTATTGAAGAATGTCGGCGCTAAAATTCCTCATAAAGTAGCTCCTTTCAATACACAGTTCTAACCGCCAGTCCCTCCCGACACATGGACTCATCGCTGAACCCTGAAATCTACCCTTCCTTCCAAACATAACCTACCGTATCCACCCGATCTCAAATGAATGCTCCAGTTCGTCCTTTACTTTCCCAACTGGCATCCCTCTCATCTAACACCTACATCCCTCCTATCATTTCCTTCTCAGAAAGACAATCCTCATACCTTTCGATGTAACAGCCTCTCCAAGACTTCGCACATCCCAGTTCTTAAAGGAGCCGCCGTCATACGATGCTCATAATCAAGAGAATGTACATCACATATCAACTCGTCATAAATGTGCTCGCTTATTTTATCTTCTTGATTTTTTACTGTTAATGTAAATGTTATAGTCCAGTGACTTGTTGTTGTTGTGGTCTTCAGTCCTGAGACTGGTTTGATGCAGCTGTCCATGCTACTCTATCCTGTGCAAGCTTCTTCATCTCCCAGTACTTACTGCAACCTACATACTTCTGAATCTGCTTAGTGTATTCATCTCTTGGTCTCCCTCTACGATTTTTACCCTACACGCTGCCCTCCAATGCTAAATTTGTGATCCCTTGATGCCTCAGAACATGTCCTACCAACCGGTCCCTTCTTCTGGTCAAGTTGTGCCACAAACTCCTCTTCTCCCCAATTCTATTCAATACCTCCTCATTAGTTATGCGATCTACCCATCTAATCTTCAGCATTCTTCTGTAGCACCACATTTCAAAAGCTTCTATTCTCTTCTTGTCCAGACAATTTATCGTCCAAGTGTCCTCCTTTCAAGACAGTCCATTCCGTTCAACTGCTCTTCCAAGTCCTTTGCTGTCTCTGAAATAATTACAATGTCATCGGCGAACCTGTCCAGTGACTAAAGAGCGACAATTAGACCGCTGCCAGTCATCTTCCAGTAGCGACACTGTACATAACTGTTAAGAATAAAGAATTACATACCAAAGATCTGAAGCTGATAAGCTGATGATCTTGAATCGCTTCGTGTGTATGGAATAAGAAGAATTGCGATCAAAACCATTCCTACATACCATCGAGTGCCAATATGGAACGGTTGCTTACCTCTGTAGGGAGTTTCATTATTATGTGATGAGAATTAATTGCTCGGGTTCTAAAGCTGACATTTCCGTGGACAGTGCTGAATTTGTCGTAGGCCCATACATACCGCTGTCGAATGAAGCCTTGCCGCAGTGGACGAATCAACGATTTGTTGTGCAGGGGAAATAATTTTTTGTGCTATTTTAGGACCAGTGTTTTTGTGTGTATTTGTCGATTGTGATCATTGCCATTAAAATCCGACAGACTGGACTAGATTAATAGTAACGACGAGGATATGTGAAACCTTGGAACAGAGTGTAGGACGCGAAAAAGTGTGAAAGCTTTGAGCTGTTTAACGTTTTAGAGGACGTTCTGAATAAACGTTGCCTAGACCTGTTACAGGATACGCAGCCATCCACGCAAAGGAAGAGGGCTGTTCTATCAACATGGAGCGCATTTTAGCTGATGCGCAGAACGTACTTCCAGTCTTCTGACGTCGGAAGTGCCTACCTGTGGTAGACACGCCACTCGCTAATGGGAGGGAAGTCACTAGACAACAGGAATTACAGATAATGAGATGTCCGCTAACGGTAAACGGTGTACGCGACGCAATCTGCAGGAGACAGCGTTGCGACAGCTTTGCGCCGCCGCGTCCTTGCCGTGGCAGCGGCAGTACCAGCCTGCGGTTTCCGCCTGCCCAGCCGCACCTTGCTGGGTCGCAAGCTCCCCGCCTACGTCACTGCTGTGCAAGAAACAGGTTGCACGGCGTTACAGTCGTAACTAGAGCAGGACTACTGCAGCAGTTGTTAAAGCGCCTCGCAGGCTGTGCTATGCGTTCCTTCAATCTTGAAACTGTCCAGAAAAAACGGGTTTCCGCTGTGAAGTTTACTGGCTCCAGTTCTATTCAAAATACACACGAATAAAAGAAATATATTCATACAGGTATCGACGAAAAATTCAAAACTGTAAACTGTGGCGGCCGACGGATGAATGTATAACGCTGCAGCACAATTTCACCACGCAACTGGCTAGGATAGTAAACAGAGGACACGTCGATACCATACCAGGGCATAAAGTCTTCGCGACTTTCATTCAATCTACTCAGTTGAAAAGTAATTATACCTCGCAGCCTGGCGCGCGAACAACATACGCAGATGTCAGCATTTGAGAGAGGACGTGTAGTTGGGCTCAAAGAAGTCGGTTTAAGTACACTACTGGCCATTAAAATTGCTACACCGAGAAGAAATGCACACGTTAAACGGGTATTCATTGGAGAAATATATTATACTAGAACTGACATGTGGTTACATTTTCACGCAGTTTGAGTGCATAGATCCTGAGAAATCAGTACCCAGAACAACCATCTCTGGCTGTAATAACGGCCTTGATACGCCTGGGCATTGAGTCAAACAGAGCTTGGATGGCGTGACAGGTAGAGCTGCCCATGCAGCTTCAACACGATACCACAGTTCATCAAGAGTGGTGACTGGCGTATTGTGACGAGCCAGTTGCTCGGCCACCATTGACCAGACGATTTCAATGGGTGAGAGATCTGGAGAATGTGCTGGTCAGGGCAGCAGTCGAACATTTTCTGTATCCAGAAAGGCCCGTACAGGAACTGCAACATGCGGTCGTGCATTATCCTGCTGAAATGTAGGGTTTCGCAGGGATCGAATGAAGGGTAGAGCCACGGGTCGTAGCACATCTGAAATATAACGTTCACTGTTCAAAGTGCCGTCAATGCGAACAAGAGGTGACCGAGACGTGTAATCAGTAGCACCCCATACCATCACGCTGGGTGATATGCCAGTATGGCGATGACGAATACACGCTTCCAATGTGCGTTCACCGCGATATCGCCAAACACGGGTGCGACCATCATGATGCTGTAAACACAACCTGGATTCATCTGAAAAAATGACATTTTGCCCTTCGTGCACCCGGGTTCGTCGTTGAGTACACCATCGCAGGCGCTCCTGTCTGTGATGCAGCGTCAAGGATAACCGCAGCCACGGTCTCCGAGCTGATAGTCCAACTGCTGCAAACGTCGTTGAACTGTTCGTGCAGATGGTTGTTGTCTTGCAGACGTCCCCATCTGTTGACTCAGGGATCCAGACTTGGCTGCACGATCCGTTACAGCCATGCGGATAAGATGTCTGTCATCTCGACTGCTAGTGATACGAGGCCGTTGGGATCCAGCACGGCGTTCCGTATTACCCCCCTGAACGCACCGATTCCATATTCTGCTAACAGTCATTGGATCTCGACCAACGCGAGCAGCAATGTCGCGATACGATAAACCGCAATCGTGATAGGCTACAATCCGACCTTTATGAAAGTCGGAAACGTGATGGTACGCATTTCTCCTCCTTACACGAGGCATCACAACAACGTTTCACCAGGCAACGCCGGTCAACTGCTGTTTGTGTATGAGAAATCGGTTGGAAACTTTCCTCATGTCAGCACGTTGTAGGTGTCGCCACTGGCGCCAACCTCGTGTGAATGCTCTGAAAAGCTAATCATTTGCATATCACAACATCTTCTTCTTGTCGGTTAAATTTCGCGTCTGTAGCACGTCATCTACGGGGTGTAGTAATTTTAATAGCCAGTAGTGCAATTAGAGAATCGCTCGACATTTTAATAGGAGCTATGCCATTATCCGACGATGTTGGCAAGAATGGGTGAACCATGGCCGAATATAGTGTCAAGAAGGAAGCGGTCGACCTAGAAACCGACAGAACGTGAGGTCCGAGAGAGGCACTCAGAGCCCCGGATTAATTATTATCATCGGGCCGACGTGTAACTGGTGCTCCAGTGATCACAAGGACCATTAAGAGCTTGCTCACCGAAAGAGGGCTCCTTGCGCCGATTACCATTGAGCTCTGTACACCAATAAGCCAGTTTGCAGTGATGTCAGTCACATTCGGCCTGTAATCTTATCGACTGGAGTAGAACTATCTTCAGTGATGAGTCCCGCTTCGGACTGAGCCCCGATGACCAGCAAAGATGTGTCTGTAGACACTCTGGGCAGCCGTGGGATATCACTCTTTCTGTCGCCCGCTATCCGGCCGGGCAGCTAGGAGTAATGGTCTGGGAGACCATTTCCTTTTGTAGCAGGACTCCTCTGGTTTTCATCCAAGGCACCCTTACAGCACAGCGGCACGATGACGATATTCTACGGTCTGTTTGGCCAGCAAGGTCACCGGATCTCTCCTCAGTTATGAATGTTTCGAGTCCTCCAACTAGCTCGGGATTTCGACTATCGAACGCAGGGCTTCCCAACCTTTTCAGCTGGCGGACCCCTTCTTCAGTCGAAAATCCATGGCGGACGCCTAGTCAGTCAAGAGCACAGTAACTTTAAATTTCAGAGCGAAACCCATGGGAACTGAAAGCTTCTTAATGCAAGTGCCATGTTCCCAATGCTCCCCCCCCCCTCCACCCCCCGAAGTATCAATAGTCTTTGGTTTAGAGATGAATGAAAACAACTTGAAATTAATGATCCAATTTGAATTCCCACTGTATCCAGACACTTACTAGTAGATTTACTCACTTTGTTCAAAACACTATAGTCTGATTAAAATTATATAAAGTCTTTCTTTGGTCGTCCTCCCTCCTCATTCATTTCAACTGGAAATCCTCCCTTGTTGTGAAGGAGATGGAGAAACTGCACCCTTCTTCAGTGATCCTGACTTCAGCCACCGATCCATGTTAGAAGTAATAAACTGGTCAAAAATCGACTTATGAAATAGGTAGTGCACTGACAAAGCAAGTTAACATTTAATGATGCCTGGGGCCGCATACGTGCCAGCGAGTGCTGTGATTGGTCGACAAAGCTCGCTCCGCGCATGCGTAAAAGGTTTCAGTGCATCTAGCGCCGTGAGCCGGGGCACAAACGACCCCCGTATTGTTGCGAAACAGTCGATCAGAGAAGCCGCATTCTCCGGCACTAAACTGTGTATGCGTTCTCACTTTTGAACCCCAAAGGCTGCTTGGGGATACGACGTGAAGTAAAAGTACACGTTTTTCACACGAAAAAAAAAATAGTGATGAATTTGATTTTCACATTTTTATTCAATAATTTTACTCATTTTTTTAGAGGATTTGGTGAATGGTGGCCGCGGACCCCCTAGAAAGAGTCGGCGGACCCCTAAGGGGTCCGCGGACCACAGGTTGGGAATCCCTGATCTAACGCATCAGTTGGACAGAATTTAGCCCGATATCCCTTAGGAGAACATCCAACAACTCTATCAATCAGTGCGAAGCCGAATTTTCGTGGGGACAACAGGTGAATCAACGCGTTATCGACTCGCTGAAATTGTGAGGTTTTTCCTTTTGAATAAATCATTCAATTTTTCTGAAATTGTAATCATTTGTTTACTTCTACATGTACACTAGACCTACCGATTTCCGTTCCATACGGATAATTCCTTCGTCGAGCGCCGTGTTTTTTCTTCTATTTAATTCTCGTCTTAGAATGTATAAATGAATGAGTAACCCATAACACCATATAGTAGGAACTTATTGTATGCCGATTACCTCGTTATAGCCACCCAGAGCACATATTTTGAATTGTGGAGAACACCCACACAAATACCCTTGAACATTTTTTCAGACACACAGAACAACTTAAACCAAATGGTAAGCTAGTCGCAAATTAAAGGTACTATGATCAGGTGTCGAACTGGATCCCTGTCAGACCACAAAGTATCCAGGAGTGACACTTGACAGATTCTTAATTTCAAGAAGCACTGCATGAACTAAACGTCAGAGGTTTCCACCAGGAACAATCTTCTACGGAAACGGAACGGATAACAATTGAAGGGGAGGTTGGCTGTAGCTAACTGGCAACTATACGAAATTGTGCAGTGATTCTCTCTTTTGCGGTACAGCATGTAGGCCCAGTTTGGTATAATTCAGCACATGCCGAACAGGTGGAAGTAGCTCTCAATGGCACCTACACAATCATAACAGGTTTCCTGAAATCCACTCCAGTCGAATGGCTTTACCACCTCGCAGGAATAACACCACTTCCTCTTCGAAGAGAAATAGCTGCCACTGACGTCAATGGTGAGTTTCCTTAGAACATCACCGACCGAGGTGGCGCAGTGGTTAGACACTGGACTCGCATTCGGAAGGACGACGGTTCAATCCCGCGTCCGGCCATCCTGATTTAGGTTTTCCGTGATTTCCCTAAATCGCTCCAGGCAAATGCCGGGATGGTTCCTTTCAAAGGGCGCGGCCGACTTCCTTCCCCGTCCTTCCCTCATCCGATGAGACCGATGACCTCGCTGTCTGGTCTCCTTCCCCAAACTAACCAACCAACCAACCTTAGAACATCGACGGCACATAGAGCCACAGCTGTGAAAGATAGGATGCAACTATGACTCAACTTCCACCTTTCTGAAAAAGCATTTCTGAAGCGTCACCTCCTGGCCTCCTGGCTATGATGAGGAATGTACTACTTGGAAGCCCTTGAATAGACCGAGATCTGGAGTTGGCAGATCAAAGGTTTATTTGGCAAGATGGGGCTACGTTGATCTAGATGATATTCAGTGAGACTGAAGAAGAACGGACTCGTCATCATATGCTTCAGCGCCGACTGTGTCTAGCATCATGCACAGAAGATGAACTTCATCAACGAACAGAAAATGCAATGGAAGTGGCCAAGTTTTGGGCAAAAGTAATACACTGGAAGCTGTGTATAGTATGTATGTTTTTGATATGAGAAATAATAAAACTGAAATCTACATATACAGTAGTTCTTTGTTTAGTTTTGTTTACAAAAGGCGAGCTCCCATCAGTATATTCTCAAAAACACAACTCCAATGGATTTAATTTTCTTACGGTAGTTAGTTGACTAGGATTGTAGGTCTATGGCTCCATTATATACTTGACGCAATATGTACTTTATAAACAAAACAAAAACTTAGAATAATATTTGTTTATTTTTTTCAGTACGAACACTGTTACACGAGTGCGGTGCACTGAAATATCTCACTGTCTCATTGTTGCCAACTCCACCCAAGACAAAAACAATACAAAACACGCACTTCTGTAACTGTCAAGCGTCTGGTAGCTACACACGCCGACGTCGCTTTAAGACTGTCACAACAACTGCCCGAGTGCCGGCCGTCACCTGTGGCTGCTGTATTTATTCCACTGACTTGTGACGTCTTTCCCATGACGACGAACAATACCTACGTCAGAATTACGGCATGTCTTGGGATCAAATTAAGTTTTATGTAATTTTAAGCTATGTTGATGGCCATCTATGCAGATTGTTCGGTGCTTCCAAAAGACATTGTGAATACCTCACAAAATGGCGATTCTGTTCGCATGAAAATCATGTTTATAATATATTTATTAATCCGGGATTTCGACTAAAAATATACAAAACAAAAATCACTAGAAAAATGTCGAAAGAAAAATCAAACAATGTTATCGTAATGTATATCAAACTATTTCGTACGATCAGTGGATGACGAAACTTACAGAGAATTTTGTGCAGGCGAAGTATTACGAAAGCGACGTGATGGGAGTTTGACAATCTATTTCGGAGGTTTTTATCATCTTAATATCAATAAACCTTAAAGCACGTACTCAAAATTGTATTTCAAGAAGAACTAAATAAACCAAAGGTGTAGGACAATCTATGTCTGAAATTGGTCTGGAACAATTAAATGACTTTTTGTACTATCTCAAGTGAAGTGTTTATATGCTCCGCCCTGGTCGAGTTATGGTGGAGGTGAAAAAAGAAACAAACATAAGAAAAAACTTGTTTCAAAAGCGAAGACATTAATTTGAAAATTAGAAAATAACATTTTACGTATCAGATTACTAACATTTTTTCGTAAATTTTGCTGCTAGAATGCAATGAATCTGGAATGTAATTGAAAAAAACCAACATCTACCACTTTTGTAATAAAAAGAAAATAACACGGAACTTGTAAAATTTTTTTCGTTTGTCTTGGATTTCACAATAGCAGATTCTGCGCTGAGTTCCAGGAGTAGTAATTTCCCGTTCAAAGTACTAAAAAGTAGTCGTAGTTATACTGTGCAGAATGTTGTAGATAATGGTGAACTTGATTTTCTAATAATGACTTGCTACTGACGTTGAGGTATGTAATGTCAGCCATCTATTGTTGTACGCAAGGACACGCGATTATTTTCATAGACTGAGGAACAATTGTTGCATGCAGATATCATCGTAATAAGATTCCTTTTGCATTTTTCTAGAAAAATAATTGATTTGAAATAGGGGAATTAGTTTTAAAAATGGGAGACTGATTTGTGAAGTGGAACCAAATCTCAATCGGAAGTCGACGAGACACCGGCTATCGAAACTGAGATTTAACCGGGAAGCCAAACTGCGGAGGTTTCCCGGGATAAGAGTACTAACATTCTGTCGAAATTAGAGTAAACACTTGGCGTAGTAATAGCTATCGTTCAAAAAATGGCTCTGAGCACTATGGGGCTTAACAGCTGAGGTTATCAGTCCCCTAGAACTTAGAACTACTTAAACCTAACTAACCTAAGGACATCACACACACATCCATGCCCGAGGCAGGATTCGAACCTGCGACCGTAGCGGACGCGCGGTTCCAGACTAAAGCGCCTAGGACCGCTCGGCCACTCTGGCCGGCATAGTTATCGTCCATGAACAGTAAGGTACTATAGAAAAGTTGAGAAAATTGATGTAATCGTCGCTGAGCAAATAAATTGGCTGTAGAACAAGCTTCGATTAACCAATAATATATGTCTATTTCGTCCATTGGACAAGATTTCGGGCGATATAGAGGGCCATATTGACAGCAAACGTGAAAGACATTTTTCGGAAGTCAAGTTTGAAGAGAAACATAAAGAAACAGTAAAAACGATCGATGATAAAACAGCCATTTCTGAACGAGTGCAAAACACGCTCATTTCGAAATGGTGTCGCGATCAGAAAGAACAAATCCATAGCGAATTCGGAACGACTTTGCATATTCATTTTTGTGACACCAAGGCACTTCATTGATAATAGTGAGAAGTGAGTGTTTCATTCGGGTTGTAATGTATTTGCAATTCGAAGAAATTGATGTTGTCACATGACTATTTGAGCAGATTATTTTTATAGCTAGGAGAATTCTATGAAAAGTGCTAAACTGTATGTCCCGATTCTTGTCAAAGAGTAATGAAAACCTGATTGCCTTCAACCATGTGCTGATGTTCTTAAAGAGTTTATTAGCTGCAGCATCTGTATGAGGACTAGTGCTACTTTTTATTGTTATACTCGTATCGTCTGCTAAATGGACAAAATGTTCATATTCTGGCAATGCAAATGTCAACATGAAGTCCATGAAACGTCATAGCAACTGAGAATTATAGTTCCCTTGTCAAATGTATGATGTACGAAAACTAATGATAAATTCTGTTGTCATTGGTAATACTTTCGTTAAAGTTCTATCTGTATGACCTTTCATTAAGGTATGCTGAAATACGCGAATGGACAGTTTTTCTGCTTATTTATTCTTTTTGTACTGTCTGGTTTATTCAAGGTATTTCACTAACCTCCTCATGCGAGTACGTAAGTTAATATACAATAAAATACTAATAATAATTTGATAATATATTCGTATGACTATTTCGAACTTCGGTATTATACACTTCGTTTCTAAGAGTGCAGGTTGTTTGAAAAACTTTAAAATACGTATCAGAGATAGAGCTGACTCCAATAATAACTCTGAAGTAGTACTTGATTTAGCTTCACAAGATTGTTGATTAAATTAAGACATAAAACAATATGGAGGTAATGCTGTTGAACATATTGCACGTTCATCAGCTTCTGAACAAGTGCACTTACGAGACAAGAGAGAGGTTAAAATGTGGCGGATAATACCTTTTACATTTTACATTAAAGCCGGAAGAATGAAAACGGTGTTCAACGATTTTCATAATTCGCGCTTGTAACGCTTTGGAAATTATGGAGCTCTGCGATTCTTACAACGCAACTTCCCAGTTTAATATTTACGTGACACTACAAGCATTAATAATCACACGAAGCGATCTCAGTTAAAAGAAGCTCCGAATTTCACAAGACACTGTGCGGTCGGTTCCAATTCAGGGCGTAGGGGAGAAAATTTTAATTGCAGGCAGTGCAGGAGACAGCTCGGTAATTTAGGCCCGTAAAGACAGAGGTAGGCGTGATGTAGGCCTGCGAAAAGCTCCCACGACCAATTCTGGGCTTTCTCCGCAACCTTCCCACTGAGCTTACGCACGCTAGTTTCTGCTTTTATGCCGTCTTCTTTGTCACATGTTTTTTTGCATGCAAGACATATTGTGCCAGAGTTACTTATTCACTCATAATTTCCTGTACTGTGAGGTGATATAACATCAGTCTGCGTGGTTATCAGGTGACTGAAAATAAATATGGGCCCTTAACTTACGTTTTCAGGGTGATTTTAAAACTGTGTTAGTTTTTTATTCAAGAAGAATATAATGATTCGAATCCCAAAGAAAGCAGGTGTTGTCAGCTGTGAAAATTACAGAACCATCGGTTTAATAAGTCACGCTTCCAAAATGCCATCACGAATTCTTTACAGGCGAATGGAAAAACTGGTAGAAGCCGACCTCGGGGAAGGTCAGTTTGGATTCCATAGAAATGTTGGAACACGCGAGGCAGTACTGACCCTCCGACTTACCTTAAAAGATAAGTTAAGGAAAGGCAAACCTACGTTTCTAGCATTTGTAGACTTAGAGAAAGCTTTTGACAATGTTGACTGGAATACTCTCTATCAAATTCTGAAGGTGGTAGGGGTAAAATACAGGGAGCTTAAGGCTATTTACAATTTGTATAGAAACCAAATGGCAGTTGTGAGATTCGAGGGGCACGAAAGGGAAGCAGTGGTTGAGAAGGGAGTGAGACAGGGTTGCAGCCTATCCCCGATGTTATTCAAGCTGTATATTGAGCAAACAGTAAAGAAAAATTTGAAGTAGGAATTAAAATCCCTGCAGAAGAAATAAAAACTTTGAGGTTTGCCGGCGACTCTGTAATTATGTCAGAGACAGCAAAAGATCTGGAAGAACAGCCGAACGGAATGAACAGTGTTTTGAAAGGACGATATATGATGAGCATCAACAAAAGCAAAAGGAGGATAGTGGAATGTAGTCGACCTAATCAGTAATGCTAAGGGTATTAAGATTAGGAAATGCGACACCTGAAATAGTAAATGAGTTTTGCTACTTGGGGAACAAAATAACTGATATGGTCGAAGTAGAGCGGATATAAAATGTAGATTAGTTATGGCAAGGAAAGCCTTTCTGAAGAACAGAAATTTGTTACCTTCGAGTATAGATTTAAGTGTCAAGAAGTCTTTCCTGAAAGTGTTTGTATGGAGTGTAGCCATGCATGGAAGTGAAACATCGACGATAAACAGTTTAGACAAGAAGAGAATAGAAACTTTCGAAATATGGTGCTATAGAAGGACGCTAAAGATAAGAAGGGAAGATCACATAACTAATGAGGTGGTACTAAACAGAACAGGGGAGACGAGAAATTTGTGGCACAACCTGACTAGAAGAAGGGATCGGTTGGTAGGTCACGTTCCGAGGCAACAAGGGACCACCAAAAATAGTTCAACTGGCTCTAAACATTATGGGACTTAACATCTGAGGTCATCAGTCCCCTAGACTTAGAACTACTTAAACCTAACTAACCTAAGAAAATCGCACACGTCCATGCCCGAGGCAGGATTCGAACTTGCGACCGTAGCAGCCGCGTGGTTCCGGACTGAAGCGCCTAGAACCGCTCGGTCACAGCGGCCGGCCAAGGGACCACCAATTTAGTACTGGAGGGAAGCGTGGAGGGAGACCAAGAGATGAATACACTAATCACATTCAGAAGAAGTTGTAGAAGTTATTCGGAGATGAAGAGGCTTGCGCAGGATTAGAGTAGCATGGAGAGATGCATCAAAACCAGTCTCTGGGCTGAAGACCACAACAACAAATACAATAGTTTTCTTCTGTCACGTACACTTTATTCATAATGAAATAAGGTTTCTTTTAATTGTAGTTGTAGGAATTTTATTCGGGCAGCAAGTTGGGTACATGAAGTGCCTTGCTTTTTATGTGAGTTGGTAAGCTTGGCAAAGCAAAAGTATTTCATTTTAGTGTAAAGCTTTGGCCAAATCGAAAGCATTTTGTGGTTTAGAGTTAAAATATCTTGCACGAACCGCTTGTAGACCACAAAAAGTTATTGCTTCCACCTCTACATATCAGACTGCTTGATGAAGCTGTTTGTAAAGGTTCTTCCACAAGATGGATTCTTCTTTAAGTAGCTTTGTATGAAAACTTTCGTTCATTATCCAATAAAATTTTAAACCTGGAATTTTTGTTGATCCCTTAAATTTAGATAAAGGAATTCCGTTTTGAGAATATAACGAACGTTAAAGAAAAAGATGCATTGACTGCCTTCAGGTCTGATGCTGAATACTTTCTAGGGATTAAAAACCGGACAAGTGCTAGTAGGACTCGCACTCTAAGGGTTCCGTACAAACTTAATTATGTACTAGGTGATCGAAAAGTCAGTATAAATTTGAAAACTGAGTAAATCACGGAATAATGTCGATAGAGTGGTACAAATTGACACAAATGCTTGGACTGACATGGGGTTTTATTAGAACCAAAAACATACAAAAGTCCAAAAAATGTCCGACAGATGGCGCTTCGTCTGATCAGAATAGCAATAATTAGCATAACAAAGTTAGACAAAGCAAAGATGATGTTCTTTACAGGAAATGCTCAATATGTCCCCCATCATTCCTCAACAATAGCTGTAGTCGAGGAATAATGTTGTGAACAGCACTGTAAAGCATGTCTGGAGTTATGGTGAGGCATTGGCTTCGCATG
Organism: Schistocerca nitens; assembly: GCF_023898315.1. Lineage (NCBI taxonomy): Eukaryota > Metazoa > Arthropoda > Insecta > Orthoptera > Acrididae > Schistocerca > Schistocerca nitens. The sequence continues at coordinate 977,376,566 of NC_064615.1, read as the reverse complement.
GTCTTTCAGTATCCCTAGAGATGTCGGTCGATCACGATACACTTGCGACTTCAGGTAACCCCAAAGCCAATAATCGCACGGACTGAGGTCTGGGGACTTGGGAGGCCAAGCACGATGAACGAGGCGGCTGAGGACACGATCATCACCAAACGACGCCATCTGTCGGAGGGGATGAAGGAGATGGACAGAAACAGGGGAAAAGGGGGGGGGGTGGAATTAGACGTATATCCAATTCCCATACATGACAAAAACGTGTGATTTATATCTTCTTTCTTTTCCATTTAACCAGACTGCGCCACATGGACATGTAAGCACGCGTACGCAAGCACGCACGCGCGCACACACACACACACACACACACACACACACACGCACACACAAGCTCCTCACGATGCTTGCTGTTTCATAAGCTCTTTTCGGTTACCTCACTGGCTCGTCTCGCTTCTTTTTGTTTCTGAATGAGACGGTATCCGCTTCCTGCGGTTGTGGTTCTTCTGCTCCAGGACTCCACTTTTCCGCTTAATGTGTGAGGGACAGTTTTTTCCTTCCGCTGGCGGCGCGTCTGTGTTTACAACGAATCACGAAATTATCTGCCTCAGAGAACTCTCCGGCCACGGGCGTTTTCACTGGTCCAGCACCGTCAGCGGCCACCCACCGTGGTAACCGCAGCCCGCGCAAGCGAGACGGAGAGCGTGAAAAATGTTGCCGTCTTTCCGATCTGTCGCACTGTGGCTTGGCGAATTACAGCGAAAGGATTGTGCGTGGAGCACTAGTTAGCAGGAAACGGCAGTCGCGTCCTGTCTGCCTCATCTGCCTCGTATTACAATGTGGATGGAAAAAAAGGACAAAATTAGGTTTCAACGTCGCGTCGACGACGAGATCATTAGGGTCAGAGGAACATTTTACAGTAGACAAGAATGGGGCAGATAAACTGCCGTGATCGAGTCAAAGGAATGATTCCTTAATTCGCCTCAGGTAATTTAGGGAAGCCTGAATTCTCGATGACGTTACGGAAATTTGTAGCGTATGTGATTTACCATTTGTTTTGATGCGAAAGGAATGAATGGTCCGTGAAGGACTTACTTCTTCGGTTATGGGGGTGAAGATGGTGACCAAAGGACTGTGTGACAAGCAATGTTCGATCAGTAGCGTGGTAGGAGATTTATTTACAGAAAAGGTTCAAATGGTTCAAATGGCTCCGAGCACTATGGGACTTAACTTCTGAGGTTATCAGTCACCTAGAACTTAGAACTACTTCAACCTAACTAACCTAAGGACATCACACACATCCATGCCCGAGGCAGGATTCGAACCTGCGAGCGTAGCGGTCGCGCCGTTCCAGACTGTAGCGCCTAGAACCGCCCGGCCACTCCGGCCGGCTACAGGAAAGCAAAATTATATGAAGTCCAGTACGGAAGAAGCAGGTGAAAGAATGTGCGAGTCTCGAAACTTGTAATTGCAAGTTTCTGCTTCTAGATTTTATTCTACAGCTTGGCAAAACTACATGAGTCGGTTACATTAATGTGACCACCGCCTATGTTCGATACCAACGTGCAGTAATTACTCAGAGAGCGCAAGTGGCAGCACTAGAAGTGGAGGGTATACAAAGCTTGTCGTGGGGAGACGGTGCAGTCGTTGTCACAGTGTGGAATCGGAGAGATTTATCTGACGTCCAAAAGGGCATGATCACTGGCTTTCGGACCAATGGTGGAAGCATTTCCGAAACGGCTAAGGTTGTAAACTGTTCTCGCGCTGCCGCGCTTAAAAGTATACCAAAATGGCGCTATTCGAAATCGGCGCCGAGGTAAGTGTGGTTGTTGTGTACATAGTTCCGCGTAGTCAGCGCGTACACAACTTTCCCACTAGAGCGCATCCCGCTAAGCACAACAGCGCACGCGCAGCGCTCGTCCGTCTCCGCACTACGAGATGGCGCTGTCTTAGAGACGGACCAAATTCTGCTTCTGCCGATCCGCGTATTAATACGTAACGCTGCCAATGAGATTGCTGCTATCGTAGAACCTTTTCTCCTCGCGGATCACATTCGCGCAGTGATACCTGAAAGCTCGAGGTATTATAACGAGTGTACAGACCTCCGATTAGTCAGTCTGCATTAGTCTGCAGTCAAGTTTCAGTCTGCGCCTAATAAGATTATCATATTCCTGTACATAGCCATGAAGATAAATGTATAGACATTTTGTCAAGTATCAGAGATATGTGAGAATAAGATTAACGTACCAAGACCAAAGGAACTTCAGATTGTCAATTGTAAATAGCATCCAGAACCCAATTAAGTTATTTTTATGCTTGTTATTATTTTAATAAATGTGTTTGAAAATTAATCAAATTCTGTTTAAAGTTGGTCACCGTCAATCTGCTACTCTAAGCGTGCAAGTGGCATTTCTATCGACTGACCTAAAGGCAGAAGATAAACACGCCACGATAAGACCACGAGACATATTGCTGATACTCGCCTGCTTCGTTAGAGCGACAAGTCAAATAACCTTATGGTGTGTGTACCGAAGGTCTTACAGTACACACACCACAGTGGTGCACCATGGTCGATAGATGACAGGGGTGAACGACAGCTGTGTTGATGTGTAAGGGCCATATACGTGTAGCTGTAGAGCAGATGAACTGAGCGGCTACCAACAGTGTCTCTTCAACGATCATTCAACAACAGTGCTGTGGTATGGGCCTCTGCAACAGGTACTTGGTTCAGGCATCTATGCTGACTGTTCTTCGTCGGCGCAAATAATGGAATTTTCATACCAGTACCGCAACCGGACGTCCAGTGTGTGGCGAGAAGTGGTCTTTTCAGGTGAACCACGTTTTATGCTTCATCGAAAGTGTCCATACCGGAGGAAGGAGCGTGATGGTCTCGGGAATGTTTTCGTGCGTTTCCCTGGGTGACCTCGTCATTCTTGAAGGCACAGTGGGTTAACAAAGTATTTGTCAATCCTTGGGATGCGCGTCTATCCCTATATGCAGTTTGTTTGTCCTCGGCACAATGGTATCTGCCTACAGGAAAATTGAATGGGTCACACAACTAGTAGGATGAGTTTACCATACTATAACTCCCCTGGTCACCAAACTCACTGGACTTAAATTCAGTCGAGAATCTGGGGGAACACATCAGTCGGGCTGTTTTCGCCATGGATCCCTCTCAACGGAGAAACCTAGCGCAGATGGCCAGAGCACTTGGGTTAGCGTGGCTCGACATCCTTGTTAGTATCTTCCAGAACCTCAGTGATTCTCTTCCTGCACGTCCCGCAGTGGTTCGCGCTGCAGAAGGTGATAATTCAGGCTTTTGAAAGGCGTTTCAAAATGGTTCAAATGGCTCTGAGCACTATGGGACTTAACTTCTGAGGTCATCAGTCCCCTAGAACTTAGAACTACTTAAACCTAACTAACCTAAGGACATCACACACATGCCCGAGACAGGATTCGAACCTGCGACCGTAGCAGCCGTGTGGTTCCGGACTGAAGCGCCTAGAACCGCTCGGCCACTCCGGCTGGCTGAAAAGGCGGTCACGTCAGTGTGACTGGGCAGTGTAAAACTAGCCCAGAAACTATTTCGTGCACCTTAAGATAGACAACACGATTTACGTCATATGGATCTGGTTCAAAATGGTTCACATGGCTCTGAGCACTATGGGACTTAACGTCTGAGGTCATCAGTCCCCTAGACTTAGAACTACTTAAACCTAACTGACCTAAGGACATCACACACATCCTTGCCCGAGGCAGGATTCGAACCTGCGACCGTAGCAGCCGTGTGTTTCCGGACTGAAACGCCTAGAACCACTCGGCCACCGCGGCCGGCTATGGATCTGGGCAGATAATGTTACTTAGGTTGCCTACCTGAAGATGCGTGACGTATTTTCTGGGTCAGTTTTGCCCACCTGTATTGAAGTATGCGGGTATTTATTAAATGATTCTGTTAAAGAAACTGAAAGGCCTTTGGTTGTGAGGAGAAACGGAAATATGCTGAGCGTGGTACTTGACTTCCGGCATCTATAGAGCGTAGACGCAAGACGGCGTTTGCGGAACTTATGTTGAAAATGTACTTTACCGGCAGTTCAAATTGCAACACTTGGAAGGATAGAAGTAACGAAATCTTACTTATTGTGGGAGAAACACATGATTAAATCTCTGTGTGGTTTGGCGGCTCTGGTATAGAGAGTTGCCACCTCTGGCAGCAAGACTTGGTTTAACCCAGCTGGGCATCGAGTCAAACTCATCTCGAGAGTTACGCTGGGCACCATAATTGACGAACGTATACCGGCAGGTGATTCCATGCAGATTCAACTGCAGAGTCCATCAATAGTAGCGCGTGGCTTGTCTCTCGATAACTCGTGCCCAGATGTTTGCAATAGATGATCTGGAGAATGCCAAGGCAATATCTAAACGTCCTCTGCATCGACGTAAGTTAGGACAGCACGTACAACATGTAGTCTTCCATTATCTCCTTGAAAGTTAACGTTACAGAGTCGTCGAAGATACAACACAGCCATCAGAAGTGTAACGTTTGCTGTCTAAATTATCGGCTGAGCGAACCACAAGTTACAGTATTGTGTAGCCGGAGGCTCCCTATACCACACAGTAAGGTGCTGGCTCCGTAGGTAAATGTCGAATGCAGTCTGGTGACACTCGTACTCCTCGGAACCTTCATATATGAATATACACATTCTACTGTAATATGCAGAAGCGGAAGTCGTCTGAAAGGACGAATGCCACTCCCCTGACCATTGTCGTTGGGCACAATACTGTCAGCATGCCTCAGTGGCCGCGTCTGGACTTGCTGCAACAGTGATCGCCGTGTTGACAGCCAGCGGTGCTCCAGATGCCGTCGCATTTCCCATGCGGATAATTGTCACGCTGAAAACAAGTCCATTTCCTGCCAAGATACTAGACAAGGCTGTACGAACCAACAAGGCCGTGCAAACAAAATGCATGTCCTCTCGGGCGCTGGTCGCTGGGATCGCTGAAGTAACGTTCTCCTCAACCCTTGGATTCAATATTAACATGAGAGTCATGGGATCCCGAGCAACACGAGAATCAACATCACGGAGTGATAAACTGCAGTCTCCATAGGCCAAGATCCTGTCGCTGTAGATTTCCGACATAAGTTGGTAGATGTTTTCCCTTCTTAAACGATTCATAACACGATCTTCTCACACGCTTCAGTCCGGAACCGCGCTGCTGCTACGGTCGCAGGTTCGAATCCTGCCTCGGTTACATTAACACACCTCCGAGTGATTGTGTGTGTGATCAGAGGTTAGTTTAACCGATGGTAATTTTTTGGTTCAAATGGCTCTGAGCAATATGCGACTTAACTTCTGAGGTCATCAGTCCCCTAGAACTAAGAACTACTTAAACCTAACTAACCTAAGGGCCTCACACACATCCGTGCCCGAGGCAGGATTCGAACCTGCGACCGTAGCGGTCGCTCGGCTCCAGACTAGAACCGCACGGCCACTCCGGCCGGCGGTAATTTGTTGTTCCCGGCCATACACTGTGCAAGTGTACTAGTATTCTGTGTTATAAATTCCGTTGATGAAATTAAATTTGTCACATAGTACGTGTCGGAGGCGTCACCCATGTACGAGGGTTACCCAGAAGGTAATGCACCGCATTTTTTTTCTTCAACAATTCTTTACTGAAGATAATGAGAATTACACACGAAATAATGGTGTTTTATCTACGCACCCCATTTTTCCACGTAATTTCCATCCCATTCTATGGCCTTCCTCCAGCGCGAAACAAGGTCTTGTATGCCCTGTCGGTACCAATCATTGTCCTAGTGGCGGAGCCAGTACTTCTCTGTGTGAATCACCTCCTCATGTCCTCAAAATATCTTCCACGAATGGCATCCTTTAATGGCCCAAACAAGTGGAAGTCCGATGGGGCTAGGTCAGGGCTGTAGGGTGTATGGGGTTACACTGTCCAACGGTGTTTTTCGATGTATTCAGCAGTCCTCAGAATTGTGCATCCATACTTCTTTTGCTGATTTACAGGTGCAGAGTCAACTGCCGAGCCGTAATGCGTCTGTAGTCGCGAATGACAACATCGGGTCGCTGCACCATGTCAGGTGTGACAGCCGTGGATGGTCTCCCCAACCGCTGCAAACCGTTGAGCCCCGTCGAACCGCCTTCTGATGACCCAGCGACTAACTGTACTTCTGTGGACAGCAGATGCTCCATAGACTTTGCCCAAGTGTTTGTCAATATTCCCCACAATTTATTTTTCTGCAGTGAGAAATTCAATGATGGCACGTTGCTTGTAACGTACATCACCTACTTTTGAAACTGTCCTGCAGCTACGCTATCTGTCGGAAGTGACGGAAACTTCGCACGCTCACTCAGGAGATTTCAAGTAATACATACGTAATGGTTCGCATTCGAAGCGTTGTTTTCTGCTGAGAATGCGATGCATTACTTTCTGGGCAACCCTCGCATATGAATATGTCCTAGTCATTGCATTAGAGGGCGCTGATATTTCACATTGTAATTTACGAGTAATGTTAAGGAGTGATAAGCTCGTAATTTTTATGTGTAGTCGCTTACGCTATAAGTTAATATTCCTCACATCTTAGGCATTCTCGTCTGTAGTCTTATTTGGGCAGATTATTGTTCCCTTCTGGTGTGCGTTGGTAGGGTAGTTTTGGCAGCGGACCACGCATTCCTTTTCCCTGGACGGGTTTTTTATCTGCTGCGTCGGCACTTCCGAAGTCGCACGATGTCTGGGTTGGCCGGCAATCTGGTAACTCTACGAGCCGCATCGTGTTGGCTCAGGTTAAGTGAAGTCCATCGCTTAATACGTGCCATGGCGGAGTGTCACCGATTAATTGTGAACTATTAATTTATCCTATTTGGTGAATTCAGTAAGCTCATGAGTTTTAAAGCGTGTTCTGCAAGCCCGAAGTTCCTCTTCACTATACCTGCTCTTTAACTACTCGTTTAAACCTTGGACTCTTATTGCTACTCCTGGATTATATTAAGTTTTAAGGCCTTTTACTTACGAATATCAACTGTTGAATCTTTCTTTTTATCCACAATCATTAGCTAACTCCTCTCATTGTGAAACATGTCTTCTTGCTCCCTGTTGGCTGTGATAGCCGCCTGCTGCATTTCCCAGCTTAACTTGTATATTAGGCAATCGTATATTAATTTAAGGATCTCTGTTAATGTTTTTGCTGGTGTGAACCAGTTGGGAGTCACATTTAAATTGCATGTCCACCCAGATTATCTTGAAATTGGGCAATTTTATATTTATTTAATGTTTTTGCTGGTGTATACCATCTGGGAGTCACATTTAAATTGTATGCCTTCCAGCTTTGCTTGTATTTTGAGGGATTGTGTATTTTATTCCTTAAGGGATTTTATTGAGGCTTATACATTGTTAAGGGCTTTCCAACAGTCACATTCAGTGACGTGACTTTTTATCCTTTCTGCATTTTGGAACGGCGTTATCCGCTTGTTTAGCGTATTATCCATGCTTGGGAATTGTTAGTACATTTAGAGGCAGTCATTTGTAATTAATTTTACTGGTCAATCCCAATTTATTAAGCCAGCTTGCAGCCACGCCTAGTTGGTGTATTTGGAGACTGTATACAACTGGTTTCAAGCCGCGTTCTTAATAGTATAACTTGTTAAAATTTGCTCTTAATGAACTGAGCTTGTTGAAGCTCCTTAAATTATTGTGAGGGTTGTTATTCTTTTAATAAGGTTTTAAAATTGTAATTAAAATGTTGTTGTTAAGCGGTAAAATGTTTTCCACGAAACAGCAAATGACGAAATATGTGGGTCCACCTTCCATGTGTTTTTCCCTAAAATTATCCCAACCCTTGTTATGAGGTATCAACACCCTTTTGGATAAATCACTTAGTTTCCGTATTACGAAAACGCTTCACTGTTTCCGCTTGCCCCCGAGTGGCCTTATACAGGGTGGTCCATTGATGGTGACCCAGCGAAATATCTCATGAAATAAGCATCAAACGAAAAACTACAAAGAACGAAACTCGTCTAGCTTGAAGGTGGAAACCAGACGACGCTATGGTCGGCCCGCTAGATGGCGCTGCCGTAGGTCAAACGGATATCAACTGCGTTTTTTTAATAGGAACCCCCACTTTTTATTACATATTCGTGTTGTACGTAAAGAAATTTGAATGTTTCAGTTGGACCACTTTTTTCGCTTTGTAATAGATGGCGCTGTAATAGTCACGAACATATAAATACGTGGTATCACATAACATTCAACTTGTGTGGACGGTATTTGCTTCGTGATACATTACCCGTGTTAAAATGGACCGTTTACCAATTGCGGAAAAGGTCGATATCGTGTTGATGAATGGCTATTGTGATGTGTGCTATATATGCTGCTCGGTATCCTGGACGACATCATACAAGTGTCCGGACCGTTCGCCGGATAGTTACGTTATTTAAGGAAACAGGAAGTCTTTAGCCACATGTGAAATGTCAACCACGACCTGCAACAAATGATGATGCCTAAGTAGGTGTTTTAGCTGCTGTCGCGGCTAATCCGCACATAAGTAGCAGACAAATTGCCCGAGACTCGGGAATGTCAAAAACGTCGATGTTGAGAATGCTTCATCAACATCGATTGCATCCGTACCACATTTATATGCACCAAGAATTGCATGGCGACGACTTTAAACGTCGTGTACAGTTCTACCACTGGGCACAAGAGAAATTACAGGACGATGACAGATCTTTTGCACGCGGTCAGCGCATTGTCAATGCATGTGCGAACATTACGGAAGGTGAACTACTCGCTGTTGAAAGGAATGTCGTTACACGTACTGCCAAATGCACTGAGGTTGAAGGACATCATTTTGAGCATTTATTGCATTAATGTGGTATTTACAGGTAATCACGCTGTAACAGCATGCGGTCTTAGAAATGATAAGTTCACAAAGGTACATGTATCACATTGGAAAAACCGAAACAAAATGTTCAAACGTACCTATGTTCTGTATTTTAATTTAAAAAACCTACCTGTTACCAACTGTTCGTCTAAAATTGTGAGCCATATGTTTGTGACTATTACATCCCTATCGGTCACAAAGCGAAAAAAGTGGTCCAACTAAAAGATTCATATTTCTTTACGTACTACACGAATATGTAACAAAAATGGGAGTTCCTATTTAAAGAAACGGAGTTGATATCCGTTTGATCTATGGCAGCGCCATCTAGCTGGCCAACCATAGCGCCATCTGGTTTCCCCCTTGAAGCTAGACAAGTTTCGTTCTTTGTAGTTTTTTCGTTTGACGCTTATTTCGTGAGATATTTGGCCCGGTCACGTTCAATGTACCACCCTGTACACCCTCCATTGCTAGTGCTGCCACCTGCCGTCTGTGAGCGGTTATTACACGTTGACGTCGAACATAGCTGGTGGTCATATTAATGTGACCGGGCCGTGTGCTCCATCTGATGTGCCAATTTTACAAATTCCATGCTACATTCTTGGTCTTGCATTTCTGATGAACAGTATTCTCTTTTACTGTTATTAGTACTCATAGGATCCGCATAGTGTATGTGTATGAGAACAGCGTCACTGACGAATGCGTGTGTTCAACGTTCTTTCGTTAAACCAGATATAGCAATCAACTGCAATGTAAATCTTCCACGTCTTGTTGTATTAACAGAGGCCTAATTCTGTTATAGTTTTCCATCTACAATTGGGCAGTTACAGAACGCAAGGGCACCGAATATGCGCCATCAGTTCATAACGAAGTCATTAAGAGCTTAAATAGCCGACAATGTGGTTCAGCCTTGCTCCTAATTTGCGTGGCCGCGCGCGGCATTCTTTGCGTGAGCCGACGCTCTCACTTTTCAAGGCTCTCTTACTGAACCGGTTTCTACGCACAATTTCTTTTTGCCTTTCTCAGAACTACACGCAGCAAGTATACAAACGAGTACGGTGGTGACCCGCTTGTATATCTTTCCGGAACTTCGGGGCGGGCCAAACCCGGATCCAGTCAAAGTCATGGATTAAAGAAGTGCGGTCTGACACACGTGTTAAGTGTCAGTGTGGTTTCGCAAACTCCTTACACCAAACACCGGACCGCTTTTCCATTATCTGTTCACGAACACACTACCAAGATTCTAGTAAACTACGAAAGCATACAGAATAAGAAACGCGCTCTAGTTGGTCGATCTGGAGGAGGGAACCAAACAACGAGGTCATTCGGCGCATCGGATTAGGGAAAGAGGACGGCTGTGCCCTTTCAAAGGAACCACCCCGACATTTGCTTGAAGCGATTTAGGAAAATCACGGAGAACCTAAATCAGGATGGCGCGACGCGGATTTGATCATCCGTCCAGTGTGTTAACCACTGCGCCACCTCGCTCGGTCACGTTCTAGTAACACACGGATAGCGTAGGTAACACGTGCCAACTGAACTGCCCAAATGTGCAAAGTATAAATTTGAAAAATACGCTGATGAGTTAACACATTACGACTCCTGAACACCGTGAGCTACCGGATGGTTATAATTAAAATGCAGCTACTCACGGAGATCCAATTTGTCCAGTAATTACTGTATGGCTCCGAAACTTGGTAGATATTATGGTGCGTAAATATGGAACCGATTTATGCTGAAAAAAAAAATAGTGCTAATTTTGGCCATCAGTGCAAATCTGGCACTTCGCAACATGTAGTCTCCGGTGCTCATATTGAAGAAATTGCGTAGGCGGCAGTTAATAATAAGATAAATATTATACCTGTCTCACTTCTGTGACTTCCTCTGCCCACGTCCAGTTCCCAATCCATTATATATGGAAACACTTCGATACACCTTTCTTGCATTCGCTGCCTAAGATTCTCACCTGGTAGCCAAAATTGGAACTAATCTTTTTCCAGCGTAAACTGGTTTCTCATTAAAAGACTTTGAGCGTGGTATGGTAGTTCGAGGTAGACGCATGGGACAATTCATTTCTAAAATCGTTAGGGAACACAATATTCTGAGATCGACAGTGTCAAGAGTGTGGCGAGAAGACCAAATTTCAGGTATTACCTCCCAACAGGGACAACGCAGTGGCTGATGGCCTTCACTTAACGACCGACAAAAGTGGCATTTGCATAGAGTTGTCAGTGCTAACACACAGGCATGAAATAACAGCAGAAATCAATGTGGAACGTAAGACGAATGCATCCGTTAGGACAGTGCGGCCAAATTTGGCGTTAATGGGCAATGGCAGCAGAGGACCCACCGGTTGGGCCCTAGACGACTGGAAAACCTTGGGCTGGTCAGATGAGTCCCGATTTTAGTTGGTAAGAGCTGATGGTAAGGTTCGAGTGTGGCGCAAACTTCAGGAAGCCATGGCCACAGATTGTTGACGAGGCACTGTGCAAACTGGCTGTGGGTCTGTAATGGTGTGGGCTGTATTTACACGGAATGGACTGGTCCTCTGGCACAAATGAACCGATTATTGTCTAGAAATTGTTATATTCGGGTAATTGGAGATCATTTGCTGACATTCATGGACTTCATATTCCCAAACAACAGTGGAATTTTTATGGATGACAGTGCGCCATGTCACCGGACCATAACCAGTTCGCGATTCTTTTGAAGAACATTCTGGACAATTACAGCGAATGATTTCGCCACCCAAATCTGCCGACACGAATACCATCGAACATTTATGGGACATAATCGAGGGAATTACAGGAATACAGTAATGAAGTCCCTGACGAATGAAATAAAAAGGAAGTGCAGGGAAGCTAAATGGCTGCATGAAAATGTGAACAAATCGAAAAAGAAATGATTGTCGGAAAGATTGACTCAGTATACAGAAAAGTCAAAACAGTCTTCGCTAAAATCAAAAAACCACGATGGCAACGTTAAGAGTGCAACTGGGATTCCAGTGTTAAATGCAAGTGAGAGAGCGGATAGCTGGAAAGAGTACACGGAAGGGCTCTCTGAGGGGGAAGATTTGTCTGATGCGATGGAAAAAGAAACAAGAGTAGATTTAGTAGTGACAGGGAATCCAGTATTAGAAACAGAATTTAAAAGAGCCTTGAAAGACTTAAAATCAAATAAGGCAGGAGGGATAGAAAAGATTCCATCAGAATCACTAAAATCATTGGAGAAAGTGTCAACAAAATGACTATTCACGTTGGTGTGTGGAATGCATGAGTCTGGCGATATATCATCTGACTTTCGGGAAAATATCATCGGCACAATTCCGAAGACTGCAAGAGCTAGAATTATCGCATGATCAGCTGAACGGCTCATGCACTCAAGTTGCTGTCAAGAATAATAAGCATAAGAGTGGAAAAGAAAATTGAGGGTGTATTGAACGATGATCAGTTCGTCTTTCGAAACTCAGAGGCACCAGAGAGGCAATTCTGACGTTGTAATTGATAACGAAAGCAAGAGTAAAGAAAACTCAAGACACTCTCATTGAATTTGTCAACCTGGCAAAAGCGTTCGACAGTACTAAATGGTGCAAGATGTTCGAAATTCTGAGGAAAATGGGGATAAGCTATAGGGAGAGACAGGTAATATACCCGTACAACATGTACAAAAGCCAAGAGGGAATAATAAGTGTGGAAGACCAAGAACGAAGTGCTGGAATTAAAGAGGGTGTAAGACAGGTACGTAGTCTCCCCCCCCCCCCTCCAACTGTTAGGTCTATACATCGAAGAAGCACTGATGGAAATAAAAGAAAGGTTCGGGAGTGGAATTAACGATGACATTGCTATCCTCGGTGAAAGTGAAGAAGAATTACAGGATCTGTTGAATGAATTGAACAGTCTAATGAGTACAGAATATGGATTAAGAGTAAATCGAACAAAAAGACGAAAGTAATGAGAAGTAGCAGAAACGAGAACAGCGAGGAACTTAGCATTAGGATTTATGGTCACGAAGCAGATGAAGTTAAGGAATTCTACCACCTAGTCAGCAAAATAACCACTGATGGACGGAGCAAGGAGGACATCGAAAGCTGACTAGCACAAGCAGAAGGGCATTCGTAGCCAAGAGAAGTCTACTAGTATCAAACATACTCATTAATATGAGGCGAAAATTTCTGAGTATGTACGTTTGGAGCACAGAATTGTAAGGTAATGAAACATGAACTGCGCGAAAACCGGAACAGAAGCGAGTCGAAGCATTTGAGATATGGTGTAAGACATATGTTGAAAATTAGGTGGACTGATATGGTAAGGAACGAAGTGGTTCTGCGGAAAATCGAAGAGAAATGAGTACGTGAAAAGCACTGACAAGAAGAAAGAGCAGGATGGCAGCACAGTTTTTAATACATCAGAGAGCAACTCTCGTGGTGCTAGAGGGAGCTGTAGAGGGTAAAAACTGTAGAGGAAGACAGGGACTGGAATACATCCAGCAAATAATTGTGGACTCAGGTTGCAAGTGCCACTCGATTATCAGGAGGTATCCCATGACTTTTATCACCTGCCAAGTTTCGCTGCCATAGAATATTACAGCTCACATTTTATCTCTGTGAGTAGCTCCACTGTAATTATAACCATTGCGCAGAACATTGCCTGTTGGAGTTGCCGCTACGTAAAACGGTAAGGAAAATAAGCGCAGCAGAGACAGTTTTTAGCAACGACGCGGACCGGAAATGGAGAAATTCATTGACATAAGCGACTTTGAGAAAGGGGAGATTGTTATGGCCCGGCGCCTTGAATTAAATATCTCAGAAACTGGGACGCTGGTCGATTGTTTGCATGCTGAAGGCATGAGCATTTACGGAAAGTCGTGTCTGATGTCCATGGCTCATCACAGAACATGGAGGGATAGGAGGCAATATGTGCCAGATCCGACGAGAGAGTACAGTGCTGGTGCAGACACTAGTGGTTCGGAGCACAACATTCAGCAAAATTAGTTGAACGTGAGGTATGCAGCAGGTGGCTTCTGTATATTCCCATATTGTCCCAACGGCGTCATCAGTTACGATCACATTGGGCAGGATTTCATCGATATTGTACCTTGAATCAATGCAAACGTGTAACTTGGTAGGATAAGTCACCTTTCTTGGTACACCAAGTCGATGCTCTGTCCGAATACGGCGTCATACAGGTGAGAGGCTGTTTGAAACAGACACCACGTCATGGACAAAGCCCAATGGGGGCAATATTATGCTACAAAGGACATTCATCTGGACTTCCAATGCCCTATGGCAGTAATCGGAGGCATCCTGGTAACTTTGGACTAAGCAGACATTATTGCATACCACCTACATCACTTCATGCTTGATGACCTTCCCAATAGGGATGGCATTTCCAGTTGGATAACTGGCTCAGTCAGAAGGCTAGAACCGTGCTGAAGTGATTCGAGCAGCATGATATTGAACTCACATTTTGGCAACCAAATTCACCTTGTCTGAATCCGACGGAACACATCCGGGACGTTATCGGGCTGCCAGCCGCTGTGACCGAGCGGTTCTAGGCGCTTCAGTCCGGAACTGCGCTGCTGCTACGGTCGCAGGTTTGAATCCTGTCTCGGGCATGGATGTGTGTGATGTCTTTAGGTTAGTTAGGTTTAAGTAGTTCTAAGTCTTAGAGGAGTGACGACCTCAGATGGTAAGTCCCATAGTGCTTAGAGCCATTTGAACCATTTGAGCTATCGGGCTCCAACTCCACGCGTTTAAACCATCGGCCCGTAGTTCACCGGAATGGTGTGACCGGTGCGTAGACATCTGATGCCTCGTACTTCTTGAAACGTACCAAGGACTTATCGAAACGATAAAACGCAGAGTCGCCAACGTATTGCGTTCCAGAGGTGCGCCAACACGCTATTAATAAGGCGGGCATAACGTCTGAGCTTATCTCCGTATATCACAGTAACACTGGGAACGCCAGAAGTTTTAAAGAAGGAGCATGATTATCTACAGCATATAATTATGGGTAAGTTATTCCGACAGCGCTAATTCCCTCCATTACCGCTGTGCAACTTCGTGTTGCGAATCTAGTGAATACTCTATCACTGACAAGGTACTCTTAAATATTCTTCCTTTCTGCCACAATTTCTGGTAACAGTCCTCAAACGCATTGTAAGGTGCTACCTTGTAAGGCAAAATCTCGTCGCATTATTCAACATACAAATGTTGTCCTGATAATCACTTACACTGGTCTGAAAATACAACTGCAGTCTGGAAGAAAGTGTCAACATCGCTTCATTCACCACATAAATACAAAAAAGTATATCCTTTCGAGTTTAAAAAGACGCTCGTAGAGCCACTAATACTCTCCATATTTGACTATGGTGATGCTATTCTCGAAGGACTTCCACAGGAAAGCTCACTCAGGCTAGAACTCGCGATGAATGCTTGTGTGCGACACATTTCTCACTTTCGCTATTTCGACCTTATCATTCCTGCCTACGAACAATAATTATGGCTGCCTGCCCACAAGCATAGAGACTATATTCTATTTTTTTCTTTATCCTTGCGCTTCCTCTTTACCTTCATCTTTTATACTAGTATCTGAACAGCACAGCAGAAGTACTCGGTCTCAACAAAGTAAAATATTCTCTGTACCATCACAAAACACTGGCATGTTCTATAAATCATTTTCTGTATCAGGAACCCGACTTTGGAACGATATTTCTCAAAAAATCAGAGAAATTAAAGTCCTTCCAAACTTCAAAAGGCAATTAAGGGCCCACCTAACACAATAGCCATCTCTCCTCTGTACTGCCGGCCGTGGTGGCCGAGCGGTTCTTGGCCCTTCAGTCTGGAACCGCGCGACCGCTACGGTCGCAGGTTCGAATCCTGCCTCGGGCATGGATGTGTGTGATGTCCTTAGGTTAGTTAGGTTTAAGTAGTTCTAAGTTCTAGGGGACTGATGACCTCAGAAGTTAAGTCCCATAATGCTCAGAACCATTTTTTTTCCTCCTGTGTACTAGTCTGCAGCTCACTCTCGTCAGCCTCGCATACGCCATAAGTTTTCCCTCCCCCGTGGTGGCAGAGTTTTTTGTTTAAATTATGTTCTTTCCTAAAAGCCAATTCCTTTGTCAATTCAATTTTATCCTCTCTCTTTTTTCCTTCCGCTTCTTTAATACTAAAAATTTATTCGAATGTGCTAAAGTAATCCATATTATTCAAATGCCCTTTATGACTATGTCATTATTATTATTAGTGTCATCTATTGTTTGCAATTATTATTGTCAAATATTGTTATCATTATTGTGTCTAGTGTTATTATTTTATTATTATTAGTGCTATATTATTATTACTACTCCTGTGAATGTTTTTGTAACATCAAAAATGGTTCATCAGTCCCCCCCCCCTGCCGGCCGGGGTGGCCGAGCGGTTCTAGGCGCTACAGTCTGGAACCGCGCGACCGCTACGATCGCAGGTTCGAATCCTGCCTCGGGCATGGATGTGTGTGGTGTCCTTAGGTTAGTTAGGGTTAAGTAGTTCTAAGTTCTAGGGGACTGATGACCTCAGAAGTTAAGTCCCACAGTGCTCAGAGCCATTTGAACCATCAGTCCCCTAGTGGGACATCACACACATCCATGCCCGAGGCAGGATTCGAACCTGCGACCGTAGCAGTCGAACGGTTCAAGACTGAAGCGCCTAGAACCGCTCGGCCGCCGCGGCCGGCTTTTATAGCATCATTGGTGTGTGTTATTCCTGGTCAGATGTCAGAGAGGGACTTAAGGCCATAATCTGCTCAGGCTAAATAACCAATAAATAAACATAAGGGGAAATCCTCTGACATACAGACGAAACCAGTAGCTCCTACAAGAGCACTCTCGACGGACTGGCCGCATACCTCAAACAACTATGGTCAAGACCCAGCTCATCAGGTAATTATTGGCGACAAAGCGGTGTCTTCTAGAAATTCAAC
Source organism: Schistocerca nitens (assembly GCF_023898315.1). NCBI lineage: Eukaryota > Metazoa > Arthropoda > Insecta > Orthoptera > Acrididae > Schistocerca > Schistocerca nitens. The sequence continues at coordinate 977,359,724 of NC_064615.1, read as the reverse complement.
AAATGCCTTCCCTTACGTGATGACACGAAGATTCTGTCTACGCGGCGGATATCTTTCACGGCGCTGTTAACCCGCTGCTGGAATTAGAAACGTCATCAGATACTTAGCTGTTACGGCAGCCCATCGTTAGAGGCTCCTAAATGATATGTTACACCTTGGATTACACCCTGTGTGAGGACTGTGGAGCACTGTGAACGTTTTTTGTTTTTCTGTGTTGTTCATACTGCCTGAGCACCAAAAGTCAGTCATCCGTTAGCAGCGCAATCGTGTGATATAAGAGACAATAGGTCAACGACAGCAGTGTTGCAAAGTAGGAATGCGTCCTCCGTAACAGACTGCTGTAGACATTCTGTTTCGAAATCGCTCCGGAATCCAAGTTTCGCCAGAGGACATGCTCTCTGGTTATGCAAAGCAGTTCCGCTTTGGTAGGTGGGAAGTCCGGTTTCATGTTTATTTTGCTCTAGGCCTTCTCGAGTGAAAGTGTTTTCTTCACTTCCTGGATCACAATGCCGTATATGATTTGCCACTTGGTGATATATTACGAAGAAAACGCGCTACGCATATTCGTCCACCTAGGAAAATATTTCTTTTTCTTCTTTGTGTGTTAGATCTTTTGTTTTATTGTGTGTGTGTGTGTGAGAGAGAGAGAGAGAGAGAGAGAGAGAGAGCTCGTCATGAGTCTTACGACTGGTTTGATGCGGCCCGCCAAGACTGCCTCTCATGTGCTAACTTCTTGATCCCAGAGTAGCACTTGAACCCAACATTCTCAAATATTTGTTGAATTTATTCCAGTGTCTGTCTTCCGCTACAGTTTTTACCCTCTACGGCTTTCTCTAATACCATAGCAGATATATTCAGAGGTCTTAACACATATCCTAGTGTCCCGCCTCTACTTCTTTTCAATGTTTTACATATGTTTCTCTTATCGCCAGTTCTGCGGAAAACTTCCTCATTTGTGAAATTATCAGTCTACCTGATTTTCAGCAGCCTTCTATAGCACCTCATGTTAAACTCCTGGATTCTCTTCCCATAAAAGATTTCGTTAAAAATGTTGAAACTCGTGTTTAACTGGTACGAAAAGGAGCTCACCAGTCACTGTGGTCCAGTACTGAAATGGCAAGAGGTTTGCTGGAAGTGACGTGACTATTTTTTTTGTTATGTTTTAGTTTCACTATTCTAAGTATTCTCTTGTACTTTAATTATAGAGGGTCAAGGGGTATCAGTGCAGATATTTCTATATGTCGTACCTTAATATGTACACACAGCAGTGTAATGACTGTTTTTTCTCTGTGCTGAACAATATTACCACAAACATGTCACAAACATTACGACCTTACGTTTTCGTTTTATGTTATGGTCATAACTACACCACTAGGTGGACTGTACCTGTCGGTATAGACAAACGTTTGGTGTCCACGCGTCCATACTTCACACCTGACCTGCTACCCTGGGGAAAATAAGCATTAATGGCTTGCTCTTGTCACACATACTTGGAGGTGATAACCTACATAAAACATACGACTTGTAAAGCATACAATTACTAGCCTGCAAATGATGTAAAATCTGATGTAATGTTGTGCAGTATATTGTCCTCAATCACCAATAAAACCTTTAGAATTTACTGATGTCCAGACAACGCCCACAGTCATTATTTTAAACATTTTTGCCAGCTTTTGTGGGACAAATCTGATTTTTGTGATTGACTGTGATGGCTGGTTGTTTAATGTGGTCAGTTCATTTCTGTGGAATATGCCACTGTTATTCCTTTTAGTGATTGCCCGAACAGTCTACCTGATACATTGTTTACCACAATGATACAATGACTGTGTACCTCCCTCCTAGGAGTTGTGATAAAATGTATTTCGCTTCTAAACACCTAATTATCGGCCTATACATATTGCGTGAACTACAGCATTGTCTCCTCCTTCTTTTCTTCTTCTTCTGCCTTTCACATATTCAGCTTATAGACCTAATCTGGTCTTTTCACTAGCAATCCTGTCCCTCTCCTCTCATTTTGTAAGCTGATCTCTGGAATACTTGTTTCTCCCTCTCGTTCCATATGTTCCTTCCATTTTTGTTTATACATTTCTGTCTTGTCATTTATTGTAAAAATATTGAGTTCTTGTCTAATGTATTCATTAGGTATCCTGTCCAACTTAATGCGACGTTTGATTAGCCCTAAAAATTTCATTTCAGCAACCTGAGTATGGCTAGATCTCACTGCCAAACAGGACAACGTGTGCAGCCATCACCTTATAAAATTTAATTTTTATGTATCTTCGTGCATTTTAATGTTCTGTTCACAATGCTACGTATACACTAATATTTCTATAATTTTATATCTACATATATCCATTGAAAGTAATATATCTCCCAAGGTAACTGAAGTGCTTGTTGTAGAACACGAAAAAATCCAAGGTTTTCTTTTGCTATTGATCCCTGAGCCGTTTTTCACTTACACATATTTTTTTGCAGTCCAGAATCATCGAAACTCCTCATTGCCTAAATGCTGAAGAGAAAGCCACAGAAAGACCTCCGATCCAGCGTTATCGTTCTTTGGGTGGTGCAGATCTATTTTGTCACGTCTTGGAAGACCAAGAAAGGTAACTAATGTAGTAATTTAATGCGTAACTTGTTCTTAATACGGGAAGTAGTAATCAGAAGTCTTAAAATTGGTTTTAATTCATGCAGGAGTTTTTTCATTTATATCGCAGTTGAAACTTGAGGATACTCGGTACTCAGTCTCTATTAAGGAAATAAGTTTTCTTGCAGACGCGGCGGAAAGTTTTAAGAAATGGTTCAAATGGCTCTGAGCACTATGGGACTTGACATCTGTGGTCATCAGTCCCTTAGAACTTAGAACTACTTAAACCTAACTAACCTAAGGACACTCGGAAAGTTTTAAGAAATGGTTCAAATGGCTCTGAGCACTATGGGACTTGACATCTGTGGTCATCAGTCCCTTAGAACTTAGAACTACTTAAACCTAACTAACCTAAGGACACTCGGAAAGTTCTAAGAAATGGTTCAAATGGCTCTGAGCACTATGGGACTTGACATCTGTGGTCATCAGTCCCCTACAACTAAGAACTACTTAAACCTAACTAACCTAAGCACACTACACACATCCATGCCCGAGGCAGGATTCGAACCTGCGACCGTAGCGGTCACGCGGTTCCAGACTGAAGCGCCTAGAAACGCACGGCCAACCCGGCCGGCAAAGTTTTAAGAGAGCGTGTGTTTGAAGACAGGAAGTCGCATTGGCGTTTCACTGCTCGAAAAGTGGATCACATATGTAGCAGGCTAACACGAGTGCTGCATACATAAAGTGTGAAATATTCTGGCTCTGACAAATGCTCTCTTCTTACACTTTCTCCACCTCTCCAGAAAATACATTATATCCGTTGCAATACTTCGATGTTTGCTGGGAACACTTTTGTGTCCGTGTGTAGCTTCCAGATGAGAATTTAGCCTTGCCTTGTCACGCTACTAGGCAAACAACAATGATGAAGGTTCTGTCTCGTTCGCGATGGCTGCCAGTAAATGCAGGGATGAACGGAAATAACGAGATGTGTCTATGTTCCAAAAGACGCGACGCTTCTTAGGGGCAGGCTAATTTATTGAGTAGTCCTCCAGCAATAAAGTACTTTTTTTTATCAAGGAATCTTGTTAGTACGTTACAGCGCCTAGTCTGAGAATGAAGAGCTGGAAAACGAGAAAGTAGCATATATTTGTACATCTGAATTTGCGTTTACAAATAGATTCCAATAAATAATTCGCAGGCAAGTACTTGTTGGAGAGGTCACAATATACTATTTTTTGTACTTATGTTTCAGGTTCCGTTCAGGAATATCCCTTTGCTGAGAAAAATGACACTCTGTATAAATCGGCCTGATCTTTTTCTTACAGTTTCCCAACTCATATACTACCAAGGCAGCAGTAGTAAATCACGAAAGGAAGGTTAATGGTTAATGCCACCTCGACGCTGATGTACTGGATTTTGGGAAGGCTGAAGATTCGTTGTACAGTGAGTCTCGGATATTCGTTCTGTTATGTTATTAGCTAGGTAACTTAGGAATATTTCGATTAGTAATTAACTGGTGAAATGTGTACTTTCAACATACGCATTTAATTTAGAGTTAAGCCTGTATATAAAGGTGTAAAACAAGAATTCGTAATAGGCGCTTATAAAGTGGGTCAGTTGTTTATTCTTTGAAATATCAACTTTTTGTTCACTTTTTGGCATCATCTGTTTATTTATTTATTTTTTTATTTTTAATCAGGCCTCTTAGAAACGGTGGACCAGCCAAGAGTAACTTCCTGGCACATCAAAACTGTGCCGGGCCGAGACTCGAACTTGGGACCTTTGTCTTTCACTGGCAAGTGCTCTCCCAACTGAGCTACCCAAGCACGACTCACGCACTGTCCTCACAGCTTTACTTCTGCCAGTACCTCGTCTCCTACCTTCCAAACTTTACAGAAGCTCTCCTGCAGAGTGAAAATCTCATTCTGGAAACATCCCCCAGGCTGTGGCTAAGCCATGTCTCCGCAATATCCTTTCTTTCAGGAGTGCTAGTTCTGCAAGTTTCGCAGAGCTACTGTAAAGTTTGGAAGGTAGAAAACGAGGTACTGGCAGAAGTAAAGCTGTGAGGACGGGGCGTGAGTCGTGCTTGGGTAACTCAGTTGGTAGAGCACTTGCCCGCGAAAGGCAAAGGTCCCGAGTTCGAGTCTCGGCCCGGCACACAGTTTTGATCTGCCAGGAAGTTTCATATCAGCGCACATTCAGCCAAGAGTAGTTATACAGACAGATTTAAATGTTATTCTGAGATGAAATTTCTGTTAAAGTCGTACGGTCTAAACACCAATTACCACTCATTTCAATGCCTCTACATCAATTAAGTGAGCTGAGAGTATGCGTAAGGAGCGATCACAGAAAACCAGTTGGATGGTCAGCAAGTGTAGTCCACCCACAAATGAGATATCTTACAAATCTCTCCTGCAACCAGTATCCGGTAGTCTAGGATCTAGGACTGATAGACCAAATAGAGAGGATCAAATAAAAACAGTATGTTTCGTTACGAGTTCATTTAGTAAGCGTGAATGCATCTCTGAGTTGCTCAATCAAATCCAGTGGCAGACGCTGTAAGAGATTCGTATATTGGTAACGCCGATAGGCTTGTGTATAGGAACGCTGTCTATTGGGAGTCGGGAAGGAACAGCACCAACGCTCACAGCTGTGTCGTATGTCTGTTAGACGTGTTCGACTTTAGGTCAGCGAATTTTGTGTGCGCCTCTTCACTGTGGAGGCTGGAAAAGAGGAACAGCGAGGTGTAGAGTGGTTTTCGACTACGGAAGATGTAAAGGAAGAGGAATTCATTCCTGAATGTTTACTGTGCCTGGCGAACAAAGTATGTCATTTGCACGTATGTTTGCGTGGAATATACTCGTATTAATCCGAGAAGATAGGGCGTTATTGAAAGACAGCTATCGGCCACGATAGTCTCATCGTTCATTACCCCTTATGCCATTGTTGCAGCGGAGGCTGCCATAAGAAATGATCGACACCGGATGGTGGAAGACATTCGGTTCATGTTAGGGATCAGTCACGGTACCGCTCACGCCATCTTTCCAGAGCATCTCACGACCTGGAAAATCTTTGCGTAATGGGTTCGTAACAGCATGACGGAGGAGCCGAAGTTGACAAGTGTAATGTGCTGCGAATACATAGAAAGAAAGATCCCATATCATTTAGCTACAATATAGCAGATCAGCAACTGGAAGCCGTTAATTCCATAAATTATCTGGGAGTACGCATTAGGAGTGATTTAAAATGGAATGATCATATAAAGTTGATCGTCGGTAAAGCAGATGCCAGACTGAGATTCATTGGAAGAATACTAAGGAAATGCAATCCGAAAACAAAGGAAGTAGGTTACAGTACGCTTGTTCGCCCACTGCTTGAATACTGCTCAGCAATGTGGGATCCGTACCAGATAGGGTTGATACAAGAGATAGAGAAGATTCAACGGAGAGCAGCGCGCTTCGTTACAGGATCATTTAGTAATCGCGAAAGTGTTACGGAGATGATAGATAAACTCCAGTGGAAGACTCTGAAGGAGAGACGCTCAGTAGCTCGGTACGGGCTTTTGTTGAAGTTTCGAGAACATACCTTCACCGAGGAGTCAAGCAGTATATTGCTCCCTCCTACGTATATCTCGCGAAGAGACCATCAGGATAAAATCAGAGACATTAGAGCCCACACAGAGGCATACCGACAATCCTTCTTTCCACGAACAGTACGAGACTGGAATAGAAGGGAGAACCGATAGAGGTACTCAAGGTACCCTCCGCCACACACCGTCAGGTGGCTTGCGGATTATGGATGTAGATCTAGATGTAGATGAACAGAATGTCGACATCACTGTAGCACCTGGAACTGCATCACGATAAAGAATGATGTTTCCTGTCCCGAGATAAAACAAGGTGTCTCATTTTGAGACGAGAGAGCAATCGTCAGGCCCGACAATGGACTCACATGGATTCATCCCCTTCGAAAAATCCAAAGCCATGCACACAAGCTCCAGGAAAGTCATGGTGACCTTTTTCGTTGATTGCAAGGGACCGTTGCTCATTGGTTCTCTGGAGCACAATGCTACAATTAACGCAAAGCGGTATGTGGACACTTTGCAGAAACTGAAGCGCGCCGTAAAGTCTAAACGCTCAGGAACGTTGACGGCGGACATCATTCTGTTGCAGGATACTACACGTCCAGATGTCCCCATGGTCGTTTCGACTACGCTGCACACATTTTGCTGGGAAGCCCTTACACATCCTCTCCCAGTGTGATTTCCATATTTTTGGAACCTTGAAGAAAGGCATTCGCGGTCGTCGTTTGCGTTTGGACGAAAAGGTGCACGCCTGGGTACAATCAGGATTCCGTAAGTAACTGAAAACACTTTTCCATGAAGGCATTGACCGTCTTGTCTCACAGGGGGATAAACATTAACAGTTATGCCGATTACTTTCGATTTCATGAACTGTTTACGCCCTTTTTTCTATCTGTATCGTTTTCAAATGTGTGCCACTTATATACAACGAGATGACAAAAGTCATGGGACAGCAATATGAATGTATTACAAAAAGATGTTCAAATGTGTGTGAAATCTTGTGGGACTTAACTGCTAAGGTCATCAGTCCCTAAACTTACACACTACTTAACCTAAATTATCCTAAGGACAAACACACACACCCATGGCCAAGGGAGGACTCGAGCCTCCGTCGGGACCAGCCAGACAGTCCATCACGGCAGCGCCTCAGACCGCTCAGCTAATTCCGCGCGGCGAACGTATTACAGATGGGGGTAGTATAGCGTACACAAGGTATAAAAGGGCAGTGCATTGGTGGAGCTCCCATTTGTACTCAGATGATTCATGTGGAAAGGTTTCCCTCATGACAGGAAATAACATACTTCATACATTGATAGGTAGTTGCAGCTAGAAGCATGGGACATTCCATTTCCGAAATCTTTTGGGAATTCATTGTGTTCCGAGAACATAAAATTTCAGGCATTACTTCTCACCACAGACAACGTAGTGGCCAACGGTCTGGAGCTAAAGCAGCGGTGTTTGCATAGTGTTGTCAGTGCTGACAAACAAGCAATACTGCGTGGAATAACCACAGAAATCAACGTGGGACGGATGATGGAGGTATCTATTGGGAGAGTGTTGCGAAATTCGGCGTTGTCGGGCTTTGGTAGCAGACGATCGACGTGAGTGTCTACTAATAGGACATATTTATGGGTTACAATGCACCACGTTGCCGCTCCGCGGTGGTTAGCGATTGGTTTGAAGAACATTCTGGACAATTCGAGCGAACGATTTGGTCACGCAGATCGTCCGACACAGGAAACAATCGAGACGTTGGTTCACGTATAAAATCCTACAGCTGCAATATTTTCGCAATTATGAACGGCTATAGAGGCAGCATGCCTCAATATTTCTGCAAGAGACTTCCAACGACTTGTTGAGTCCATGCCAGGTCGATATGCTGCACTAAACTGGGCAAAAGGAGGTCCGACACGATGTTAGGAGGTACCCCATCACTTTTGCCCCCTCAGTGTGTTAGTAGCTTGGTCACAATCATACTGATTAAGCTGGACAACAAGGTTAATTACGGTGTCAAGTTTGACAGAAACTTGAAACCTGGGTTAGGGACAGGTCAGGAAGCCGTACCGGAGAGAAAACGACCCGAGGTGAGACCATTACAGTATTACAAGTGGTAGAAGACGAGAGATGGTTACCTTTTAGAAGGCGATGTTGTGCCCCCGGAGGAAGGCCTCTATCTGACCGTGCGATAGGGACTCCCTGCCCGTAGGCGCAGCGGCTGCCGGCCCAGCAGGTGCGGCCACGTAGTAGTAGGTCTGCGGCGCCTGCTGCACCTGCGCCTGGCGGTACTGCTGCTGTCTCGCTGCAGCTGGCGCGGGCGCCGGCGGCGGCGTCGTCACCTCGTAGCGGGAGCGCTGTCGTTGCTGCGCGTACAGCTGCTGCGACTGGAGCAGCTGCTGGAAGTAGTGCTGCTGCTGCGACTGCTGCGGCGCCACGTACGGCTGGATGCTGGCGCGCAGGTTCAGCTCGCCGCCCTGCGTCTGCGGCAGCGTCTGGTACAGCACCGTGTTGTACTGCCCCGTCGACGGGTCGTACACCAGCTCCGACGAGTAGATCGGGTCCGAGCTCGCCGCTGGCGCCGCCGCCGCAGGGGGAACCTGCAGGAACACCCTCTCGTTGTGATTGTTGTTGTTGCTAGAGTTTCACTGCAGGGGTGCTTGATCATCAGTCACCAAACACAAAGAGATAAAATGGCGTACTATGCAGAAAATTCTTTTGGTCTTCTCATACAGGGTGGGCAAAGTAGAAGGTATGATCAAAAAGTTTCCGTCGGAAGGCGTCACTACAGCGTATATGCAACACAGTGCGACTCCGTTGCGGGTATATAAGCACCGACATATAGGCAGGAGTTTAATGTGGCCTTTGCAAGTAAACGCTTTGGTCAAGCTTTGTAAAACGGACCCAAAAAACGTCTAGCGCACCTCAAGGTAGGCAACCCAACTTACATAATCTGTCATGGATTTGTACGACGTAAGCTGCGTTGCCTATCCTAAGGTGCCTGAAATATTTTCTGGTCCAGACGTTGATCCATACACGATTACAACGGCAAATGGTTCCTCTAAGACCCCCCCCCCCCCTCCAGTTAAGCAATACCCTCTTTGCCAAACGCGCACCTTTACTGAGAAATTTAAAAATGTATCTATGTACAGACCTAATCCGGGACGAAGTCTTAGGCGATTGAAGGGCAGCAACGTCTTCGACAAGCACCAATGCCAGATGGCCTACTATCAGGCGCAAGAGTAGCAGTGAAGCCTCGAAAGAGCAGCAGCGTATCCAGAATGAGATTTTCACACTTGTAAGGGGTCCGCAGGCCCTTACTACTAAGTTTGCGCTCACACAGGTCGACAGGGCAACTATCGAGTAGTGTGTGCAGGTCGCGAGAGCTAGAGGGGGTTCACCGGAGTGCCGAGTGCTGCTTGGGTAGATTCCCGCGAAGCGGGAAGAACTGGGCAGAGAGCAGTTAGTAAGAGTGAGTGTGGAGAGTGCGGAGTAAGGGTGTGGTAGGTTCCCGCGAGGCGGGCAGAGCTGTGCAGAAGCCAGCAGTTGAATTAATGTAAATTATCGACAAAGGGAGTGGCCATCGCCGCGGTTTAACCCCTTTGTGTTAGTATTATACGGGAAAGTGAGAAAGTTTAATTATAGAGTGATTTCAGTGATATTAAGTGCCGATATTGAACTTCCGCGTCTACCGCGCCGGCATTACTTGGATTACAGTGATTGGATGTTGCGTGTGACGATTAAGAATAACTAGAGAAACCTGTGCTGAGATTAGCCGTCATTAACAGTGTATTGACGAAGGCAGTGGCTGTCTCCTTATTTTGTGCTTTTGCTAAGAATATAGATCTTGTTTGTGAAACTGTGTTGTGTCCTTCTTACCACCAAACAGTACTTATTACAGTATTTGCGAAGGACAATACGGAATGTAACATCCCCTGAGCAGTCCAATCCGATTGCCAGCCCATTAGGTACACGGTCACATTAATTAATTATCTAATTTTGGGCTGCTATTCAGATCCCGAACGAGCGGATAAATAAAAGGGCATGTTACACACTGCAGCTGAGTGTGTGCTAATATGAAACTTCCTGTCAGATTAAAACTGTGTGCCGAACCGAGACTCAAACTCGGGACCTTTGCCTTTCGCGGGCAAGTGCTCTACCACCTGAGCTACCCAAGCACGACTCACGAGCCGTCCTCACAGCTTCAATTCTGGCAGTACTTCGTCTCCTACCTTCCAAACTTCGTAGCTCTTCTGCCCTACCTTTGGAAGGTAGGAGACGAGGTACTGCAGAACTCAAGCTGTGAGGACGGGTCGTGAGTCGTGCTTGGGTAGCTCAAATGGTACAGCACTTGCCCGCGAAAGGCAAAGGTCCCGAGTTCGAGTCTCGGTCCGGCACACAGTTTCAATCTGCCAGGAAGTTTCAGCAGCAGCGTAGCTTGCCTGCAGACGCTTGGTACTCTCGTCACATGTTCTGCCTGTACAGGTTCACTTTCAAAGTGCTCAACAAAGGTGGGTGGGTGGCATCGAGGGTTTTGCCGAACTAGGGTGTTTTAGAACCACCCTTTGCCGTTTTATTCACGCATTCGCCAATGTCGCGCCCCGTCCTTCCCCATTCACGCACACACACACCGTTGGAGGATGCGAAATAGGAGGGGTGGAAAAGCATAAGCACCCTTTCCTGGTCTGAATCACTTTCAGATTTCCTCGAGTGGTTTCTAACGGTCCCTAGTCATTCCAACCTGTAAAAATTGCGGTCGCGCTGTGGTCCAAAGGGGTCAAATAGCGTTTAATGGGGATGCAGCCCGACAGTATACTTTGAGAAGGGTTGAAACGCCTGAGGGTGTCAGTAGTGCCAAAGATTGTGAAGAAAGTCTGCCTGTTGCTCATCGCACTGTGAACTGTTTTTGACAGCGAAATGTGTGCGAATCAACGCCCTGGAGAAAGGATGGTTTCATTGACGCCCTTTAAACCACTCACTGTGGCCTTTTCGTGAAGATTGTGAGAGGCGACGTGTCTGGAATGTTTTCCTGAGGCACTCATGAGAAACTCGCATCGTTTCAACGCTGGGGGCCGCGGTTCTGACCTCTATCGCAGAGGCAGCAATAGAAGTGGTGAAATCTGAGTAAGAGGGAGTGTACGTCCTTCCGAAAGTGCGACACATCCACGGTGGCATTGGGAAGAACTTTGGTGATACTTGGCTGCAATGTGACGTCATTAACCCATCTTACATGTCACAAGAACTTCTGAGATGTGGCCTTTTTTTCGCATGTGTCGGTAGCTTGCTGTTTGAACGTCGTCGTGACCTAGGGTGGCGTCGCAGGCCGCTACGCTATTGTACCATTGCAGAGGAAGGTAATACTTTTGAGCCAAATTTCAACCTTAAGGGTCGCAGTGGGTGGTAATTCCGGAGTTTCGAAGAAGTTATCCTTTAATTCCGCTGGGCAGTATACTTGAAAGGTGTCCTTTATCATTGTGCTTGTGGGTTATCATGAAAGTGGCACCATTAATATGGTTGCATGTCACAATTTTTATGTTACATATATTTCCACGCGTAATTGCGCTCAACTTTCATGTTATGACAAAGACATAAATTGTGCAATCGTACACAAATAAAAAAAGACAGCTACACGACGTACCAAGTTATTTAAACATTTCATAGCAGCTGTGACGGTAGTGAACTTAGTGTTGTGACGAGCAGACAAATACTCTGAGGTGACATGAGTCACGGGATAGCGATATGTGCATACATAGACGGAGGTAGTACCGTGTACAGAAAGTATAAAACGGCAATGCATCGGCGGAGCTGAAATTTGCACTCAGGATACATGTGAAAAGGTTTCCGACGTGCTTATGGCCGTACACCGGGAATTACAGATGTTGATCACGGAATGGTGATTGGAGCTGAACGCGTGGGACATTGCATTTCGGAAATCTTGGGGAATTCATTATTCCGAGACCCACAATATCAATAGTGAGCCGAGAATACCAAATTTCAGGCATTACCGCTCACCACGGACAACGCTGTGACCGACGGACTTTGCTTAACGACCGAGAGCAGCGGTGTTTGCTTAGAGTTGTGACTTGTCCGTGTCAACAGACAGACAACACAGCGTGAAATAACCGCAGAAATCAATGTGGGACGTACGACGAATGTATCCGTCAGGACAGTGAGGCGAAGAGTAGCGTTAATTGGCTGTGGCAGCAGACAACCGACATGAGAGTCTTTGCTGACAGCACGACATTGCCTCTCCAGGGTTCATGACCATGTCGGTTTTACCTTAGACGACTGGAAGACCGTGGCCCAGTTAGATGAGTCCCGACTTCAGCTGGTGAGAGTTGACGATAGGGTTCGAGCGTGGTGCATACCTCACGAAGCCATGCACCCAAGTTGTCAACGCGGCACTGTTGACACCATAAAGGTGTGGGCTGTGTTTACATGGAATGGGCTGGTCCCCCGGTCCAACTGAACCGATGGTTGACTGGAAATAGTTCGGCTACTAGGGCGCCATTTGCAGCCATCCATGGACTCCATGTTCCCAAACAACTGTGGAATTTTTATTGATGACAATGCCGGCCACTCAGATCGCCTGACATGAATTCCATCGGAAATTTTCGGGACATAATTGAGGGGTCAGTTCGTGCACAAAATCCTGCACCCCAACACCTTCACAATTATGGGCAGCTATAAAGACAGAAACATAGAACAAAAAGTCGAAGCTACACTCTCCGAAGACCAGTTTGGATTACGGAAAGGTAGAGGAACCAGAGAAGCAATATTTGCTCTAAAACTAATAATAGAGAAACGACTAGATAAGAACCTGACAACATACATAGCTTTCGCAGATGCAGAGAAAGCCTTTGATAATGTTAAATGGGTTAAGATGTTTGAGGTACTCAAAAAAGTAGGAATAGACTATAAAGATAGAAAAATGATATGGAACCTGTACAAAAACGAGACAGCAGTTATCCGTGGACGGACAAAACAAGAAGAGGTGCAGATACGGAAAGGTGTCCGACAAGGTTGCGCACTATGCCCTGTTATCTTTAACCTGTACATTGAAGAGGCGCTGAAAAAATTAAGGGAAAATTCACAAACAGGTCTAGTAATTCATGGCTAACGTATAGATATGATAAGGTGTGCCGATGATATAGCTGTCCTAGCTGAAAGTGAAGAATATCTTGTAGTCCTACTGAATATAATGGATAAAGTTATGGGGGAAGAATATAATATGAGAATTAATAAAGCAAAAACAAAAGTAATGGCACGCGACAAAGAAGATCAAGTGAAAGTCCAAGTTCATGTAGGCAATGAACTGCTTGAACAAGTTGATAAATTTACTTATCTGGTCAGTAATATTACCAGAGATGGAAGGAACAAGGCATAAGTGAGAAGTAGAACTGCTCAAGCAAAGGCTGCTTTTAACAAGAAGAAAAACATATTAACATCTAAGAGCATCAGCCTTGAAATCAGTAAAAAGATTTTTGAAATCATATGGGTGTGAAACATGGACTCTCGAGACAGAGGAAGACCAGAAGGTACATTCTTTTGAAAAGTGGTGCTATAGACGCATGCTCAAAATAAAATGTATCGACAAGGTCACAAACGAAGTGGTTCTGGAAAGAGCAGGTGAGAAGAGAAGCTGGAGTTTCATTGTTAAAAGAAGAGCGCAATTTACAGACCATCTATTAAGACATAAAGGACTCCTGAACACAATCATAGAGGGATATGTCGAGGGGAAAAGACCAAGAGGAAGACCACAGCTGAGGTAGATGGATCAAATCGTGAAAGATGTGGGATGTAACACCTATAAAGAAATGAAGAGAAAAGCTGAAAGACGCACAGAATGGAGACAAGCTGCCATTGTAGCTGTTGCAAACCAATCCTTGGATTGACCACTACAGAAGAAGAAGATAAAGGCAGCATGGCTCAATATTACCGCAGGGGACTTCCAACGACTTGTTGATTCCATGCACGTGGAGCTGCTGCACTATACCGGGCAAAAGAAGATCCGTCACGATAATTAGGAGGTTCGCGTGACTTCTATCATGTCATGGTATATTTGTATGGTGTCCTTTCTGTTTGAGATTATCAGTTGTTATATAATAAAACCTGTATCACTAGCACTATTAATATGGGTGCACATCACAGTTTTTAAATTGCATATCTTTCAACGTACCATTGCACTCAACTTTCACGTTATGACCAAGACCGAAATTGTGCAGTCGTACATAAATAAAGAAAAGTGTTAGCTGCAGGACTTATCTACACTACTGGCCATTCAAATTGCTACATCACGAAGATGACGTGCTACAGACGCGAAATTTAATAGACAGGAAGAAGATGCTGTGATATGCAAATGATTAGCTTATCAGAGCATTTACACAAGATTGGCGCCGGTGGCGACACCTACAACGTTCTGACATGAGGAAAGTTTCCAACCGATTTCTCATACACAAACAGCAGTTGACCGGCGTTGCCTGGTGAAACGTTTTTGTGATGCCTTGGGTAAGGAGGAGAAATGCGTACCATCACGTTTCAGACTTTGATAAAGCCTGTCGCGACATTGCTGCTCGCGTTGGTCGAGATACAATGGCTGTTAGCAGAATATGGAATCGGTGGGTTCAGGAGGGTAATACGCAACGCCGCGCTGGGTCCCAGCGGCCTCGCTTCACTAACAGTCGAGATGACAGGCGTCTTACCCGCATGACTGTAACAGATCGTGCAGCCACGTCTCGGTACCTGAGTCAACAGATGGGGACGTTTGCAAGACAACAACCATCTGCACGAACAGTTCGACGACGTTTGCACCAGCATGGACTATCAGCCCGGAGACCATGGCTGCGTTTACCTTTGACGCTGCATCACAGACAGGAGTGCCTGCGATGGTGTAAACGACGAACCTGGGTGCACGAATGGCAAAAGGTCATTTTTTTCGGATGAGTCCAGGTTCTGTTTACAGCATCGTGATGGTCGCATCCGTGTTTGGCGACATCGCGGTGAACGCATATTGGAAGCGTGTATTCGTCATCGCCATACTGGCGTATCACTCGGCGTGATGGTATGAGGTACCATTGGTTACACGTCTCGGTCACCTCTTGTTCGCATTGACGGCACTTTGAATAGTGGACGTTACATTTCAGATGTGTTACGACCCGTGGCACTACCCTTCATTCGATCCCAGCGAAACCCTACATTTCAGCAGGATAATACACGACCGCATGTTGCAGGTCCTGTACGGGCCTTTCTGGATACAGAAAATGTTCGACTGCTGCCCTGGCCGACACATTCTCCAGATCTCTCATCAATTGAAAACGTCTGGTCAATGGTGACCGAGCAACTGGCTCGTCACAATACGTCAGTCACTACTCTTGATGAATTGTGGTATCGTGTTGAAGCTGCATGGGCAGCTCTACCTGTCACGCCATCCAAGCTCTGTTTGACTCAATGCCCAGGCGTATCAAGGCCGTTATTGCGGCCAGAGGTGGTTGTTCTGGGTACTGATTTGTCAGGATCTATGCACTCAAATTACGTGAAAACGTAATCACATGTCAGTTCTTGTATAATATACTTGCCCAATGAATACTCGTTTATCATCTGCATTTCTTCTTGGTGTAGCTATTTTAATGGCCAGTAGTGTAATTATGTAAACATTTCAACGCAGCTGTGGACGCAATTTCAGTATTGTGACTAGCAGAGTGAAATAAATTCCGTGTGTGTCGCAGGTTTCGGGTGCCGCACTCTTCTTCTTCTGAGAAGACAATCCCTCTCACCTTGCGTGCCTGCTGGACCACCTGCTGCGGCCTGGCGGTGGCTAGCTGCGCGTGCTGGAAGGGCTGCACCCGCTGAGCCAGCGCGGCGGGGCTGACGGTGCGCGGCGTGGTCACGACGTTGTTCTCCAGCTGGAACTTGCGCAGCTCGTCGTCGAAGTCGACGTCAGCGGTAGCGGCGGCGGCCACCGTGCTGGAAGGCTGGTACAGCGACGTCGTCCTGCCGTACAGCTGCGCCTGGGAGTGAGCTGCAGTCGAGTAGGGCGACGCGGTGCTGGACTGGAAGACGGGCGGGGGCCGGGTGTACAGCTGCGTGGTGGTCGTCTGCGGACGGGGGGTGGCCGTGGCCAGCAGCTGCGGTCGGTACGTGGTGGCCGGCAGCTGGCTGCGCACCGTCGACGGCGCCACGGCTGGGCGAGGGCGCGGCGTGATGCTGAAGGTAGAAAGGGCAGTTTACAACACCAGGCTATACACTCTCCAGCTGACTGGAGAACAGCTGCTGTATAGAATTTTGAAACTCATCACTTCATAGCTGTAAACAATGTGTCGTATCGAAACGGCAATTCACTCGAGATAAACTTAAAATTACGAGACGCAATTGCTGGTCACTACT
Organism: Schistocerca nitens; assembly: GCF_023898315.1. Classification (NCBI taxonomy): domain Eukaryota; kingdom Metazoa; phylum Arthropoda; class Insecta; order Orthoptera; family Acrididae; genus Schistocerca; species Schistocerca nitens. The sequence continues at coordinate 977,343,180 of NC_064615.1, read as the reverse complement.
TACCTTTTATGTAGGGCTATTCATGACTACCTCGGAGAAGATCAGTTTGGGTTCCGTAGAAATATTGGAACACGTGAGGCAATACTGACCCTACGACTTATCTTAGAAGATGGATTAAGGAAAAGCAAACGTACGTTTCTAGCATTTGTAGGCTTAGAGAAAGCTTTTCACAATGTTGACTGGAATACGCTCTCTCAAATTCTGAATGTGGCAGGGGTAAAATACTGGGAGCGAAAGGCTATTTACAATTTGTACAGAAACCAGGTGGCAGTTATAAGAGTCGAGGGACATGGAAGGGAAGCAGTGGTTAGGGAAGCGAGTGAGACAGGGTTGTAGCCTCTCCCCGATGTTATTCAATCTGTATATTGAGCAAGCAGTGAAGGAAACAAAAGAAAAATTCGGAGTAGGTATTAAAATCCATGGAGAAGAAATAAAAAACTTAGAGATTTGCCGATGACATTGTAATTCTGTGAGAGACAGCAAAAGACTTGGAAGAGCAGTTGAACGGAATGGACAGTGTCCTGAAAGGAGGATATAAGATGAACACCAGCAAAAGCAAAACGAGGATAATGGAATGTAGTCGAATTAAGTCGGGTGATGCTGAGGGAATTAGATTAGGAAATGAGACACTTAAAGTAGTAAAGGAGTTTTGCTATTTGGGGAGCAAAATAAGTGATGATGGTCGAAGTAGAGAGGATATAAAATGTAGACTGGCAATGGCAAGGAAAATGTTTCTAAAGAAGAGAAATTTGTTAACATCGAGTATAGATTTAAGTGTCAGGAAGGCGTTTCCGAAAGTATTTGTATGGAGTGTAGCCATGTATGGAAGTGAAACATGGACGATAACTAGTTTGGACAAGAAGAGAATAGAATCTTTCGAAATGTGGTGCTACAGAAGAATGCTGAAGATTAGATGGGTAAATCATATAACTAATGAGGAGGTATTGAGTAGGATTGGGGAAAAGTTTGTAGCACAACTTGTCTAGAAGAAGGGATCGGTTGGTAGATCATGTTCTGAGGCATCGAGGGATCACCAATTTAGTATTGGAGGGCAGCGTGGAGGGTAAAAATCGTAGAGGGAGACCAAGAGATGAATACACTAAACAGATACAGAAGGATGTAGGTTGCAGTAGGTTCTCGGAGATGAAGAAGCTTGCACAGGATAGAGTTGCATGGAGAGCTGCATCAAACCAGTCTCAGGACTGAAGACCACAACAACATTCATGACTACTATTGGGGTTTCAGAAGAAGATGCTGGAAACTATTAGACATTCAGAAAATACACATATATCAGAGTACAGAGTACTTGTCCAAGATTTTAACCTACATTACACATGCTCAGTGTGGTATCAAGTATCGATGCCACCCCATAGGGGTCACAGTTGGCAACGGAATTGCGTTTCCATCTTATGCCGACAGTGGTCGTGCAGCATGTGGCGGACCCAGTGGTGCACACCCACTGAGCCACGCCTCCAATGGCTCTGGACCACGAGCGTCCTCTGCCACTGCAATACAGGACGGCCTGCGGCAGCCACTCAGCCCACTCTTTTGGAGCCTCATCGCTACGATACTATCGTTCGTGCTTAGTACAGCAAGTCTCATGCTTGTTGCTATTGTGTGAGCTGCACTCTAATTCTTGCTGTATTATTTCTAATAAGTGTTTGTACACTTGGAGAAATACAAGTTAAGTAAATCTTCTTTGTGTTATGTCAACTTGGTCGCTAATCATTTCTGCTCTTGTCCAGCTTTTCTATGGCGACAGTTGCCACACCACTCTGTAACCCACTTCTCTTTATCATTCTATATGAAGTTGTACATAACACTCAATATTGACAAACGTCAATATGTTTGTGCAGTTCATTTAACCTGCTGTCATGAAATACCTGGGAAAGTATGACAGCGGTCCACTTTTTAGATCTATTCACTGAGTTGCTTGTCGCTAACTGCGAAATAATTCAATCTGACGATATATAACGAATGGTTTTTCTTCATGTTCTGACATCGCTTCCCCTACTGAAACAATTGCAGGGCGCTTATTATGAATCGACGATTGGAGAGATGCTCTAGCCACGATGTGTTTCGTTTTTCTTAGTGTCTTATAGTTTTCACACAGTCGTTTTTTGAAACCCAGAACGTATAATGAATAACGCTGCATAAAAGTTCATGCAGTAAGATAACACCTGGAGCTAATATCTTCCTCCCGTCAGAGGAGTGAGTGACAGATTGGAGAAGGTTAAAAGGGAAGGGAAGGTCGCTCGGACGCTCGTCCTCAAAACTGAGCCCCCTCATTCTGAGAATCTCAGTATCTGACCTTCCTCTTTGATTTTACCCAAATTATCCGGCTCTACTCCACAAGGTAAAGGTAAAGTTCCACGTTCTGGCCTTAGACGGGCCATGTCAACCCCTGTCAGTGGCGTCATCGTATGTGGTTGAACGAACATGTGATCAGCACACCGCTCTCACCATCGTTGCTATGTGTCTTGACCTTAAAACCGCTCCTAATCGGTCGAGTAACTCGTCAGTTGGTCTCGAGAGGCTGAGTGCACCCCGAACCAGTCCTTCCGCAAGGAAAAATACGTGGCAGTACTGGGTCAGCCATGCTGACCATTCAGGTGTGAGGTGGACTCTGTTTCTCATCGAAGGAACTATTAGTTCTGAAGGGTAGGATAGCGTACGAGTTTTTATATGTGTCTACTGGCAGTACCAAGCACTGTTTTGAGCACTCAGGCTGCAGCTGGGTGCCAGATCAGATTAAAATCCAGATATCTGTCTTTGATAGACAGTGTTTTTCAATGTGAACCACATGTACTTACCTTCAAAATCTGTTCACAGTTTAACAAAATGACTTTCTCTTTCTACTTGCCTTTCAAATGACCATAAGAACGTTAAGGGAGCGTCTCATAAAGACAGCTATCTGGGTTTAAGGAAGACGATTATACACAATTTGTACCAACATAGAGACGAATGTGAGGAAGAATTATGAGAGCTACAAATCTTAATGAACACAGTTTACTGAACACAAAAGTGCGTGGCTATAAAATAGCGGGACTATTGCTGTAAAACATTTAATTTCAAAAGTATACATATTTAGCGAGTGTCTTCCTCAATACACTTCCATGCTCTATCGCTGAAACGCTCCATGCGAATTTACCATTAATGAAGACAGTACTGGACGTCTTCCTCTGTGAGCTCCTCGATGACGCATGCTGCTTTTCTTTCACTGCTTCAGCGGACCTAAATCTTGTTCCTTTTATTATAGATTTGAAATTGGGCAATACATAAAAGCCACTTGGTGCTAGCTCAGGCGAATAACGTCTGTAGTTTACCACGGAGCTAGAAACCTCTTAACAGACAGTGCGGTATGATCCGATGCATTGTCTTGATGCAGGACTCTTAACGTGTTCTTCCATAATTAGTCGTTTGTTTCTTATTTGCTCACGGAGTTGAGTAAGGACCTCAAAGTAGTAGTGGTGATCAATAGCCCACTGAAGATACACAATTCCATGTGTATCGAAAACAACAATCATCATTGCTTTGAATCTGTATTTGCTCATTTAGCAATCGACCGAATACCCAGATCGAATAGCATTACATACTTGTTTGATATTTTAATCCGTTTGTGACGCTGAAGTACGTCCTAGGCGTGAGTCATCTACAACGTCTTCTCGGCCATCTTGGAAACATTTTAACCACTCAAAAACTCGTATACGTGATAAACAACCTCGGCCATACAGTTCTCTTAGATTGGTTGGGTGATTTGAGTGAGGGGACCAAACAGTGACGTCATCGGTCCCATCGGATTGGGGAAGGATGGGGGAAGGAAGTCGGCCGTGCCCTTTCAAAGGAACCAATCCGGCATTTGCCTGAAGCGACTTTGTAAAATGTAGTTCTTTTAGAAAAGGTGGGTTTCAGTGCCAGTTATCTCAAGTTTCATGTGAAACTTCACGACTATTCGCTTCTCTGTTATTACACTTATGACTTTTCCGGCAAAACAAAATAACAGCTCTTACTCAAACGAAGCCCACGGCCACACTCATTTGTCTGCATACACCAGAAAGGTCGCATTCTACTTGGCTGCATACTTACTCCGTGACAATATTTTATAGACACACCTCATATGCATTCAGAACAAGAAAAAAAAAGAAAGACAAGTAATGAGGAGCATCAGAAAACGGATTACCGACAAATTTAACATAAAAATTGGTGACCACATAGTGGATGATGAGAAAGAATTCTGCTACCTTGGTAACAAAATAACACATGATGGTTGAAGTAAGATGGATATAAGAAGCAGACTACCAACGGCTAAGAGAGTATTCCTCGAAGAGATATAGGTCTTAATTAGGGGAAGAAATTTCGTAGAATGCAAGTCTGGAACACAGCATCGTGTATAAGTGAGTCATGGACTGTGGTAAGCCGAAAAATATGAAAGTAGAAGCGTTTGAGACGTGGTGTTACAGAAGGATGCTTAAAATTAAGTGCACTGTTAAAAAATGAGCAGGTCCTCCACAGAATCGGTAAGCAAAAGAATATATGGAAAGCACTCACGACAAGGAGGGGCATAATCATACACCACATGTTAAGATATCAGGGAGTAGCTCCCATGGTACTGGAGCGAACCATAGTGGGAAAACAACCGCAGAAGAAGACAGGATAATACAACGTTTGTCAAAGTCTGAAAGATAATATGCACGTGGAAGTCACCTGGATATACCGTGTTCTGATCTCCACTCTTGAAGAGTTCCTGTAACTTTAAAGACACCCAATGGACATCAAGAACTCGCGCCATTCTTCACCTTTAGGAAAGGCTATTTTATGTACTGAAATAACTGAAAGTAAGCTGGCAGAAGGATGAAATAGTAATCAAAATATCCCATAGGCATGCAAGTGCTGGAATGTCTTTTTGTTAGCTTCGGTCATGGTGTCCATGCTGCAGCAATATGGAGATAATAATAATGTCGTGTGACGAGGGCCTCCCATCGGGTAGACCGCTCGCCTGGTGCAAGTCTTTCGATTTGACGCCACTTCGGCGACTTGCGCGTCGATGGGGATGAAATGATGATGATTAGGACAACACAACACCCAGTCCCTGAGCGGAGAAAATTTCCGACCCAGTCGGGAATTGAACCCGGGTCCTTAGGATTGACAGTCCGTCGCGCTGACGCCCTTTTTTTTTGTAATCTCATTTTGTTCGTTATAGTTCGTTGCGATTGGTCGTGGCGGACGTCCCCTGACGCCCGTTGAAGTTCGTTAATTCACTCAGTTTTTTTTTATTACAGAGGGCATGTACCCCTCTGACCGAACACGCTGAGGTACCGTGCCGGCGACCACTCAGCTACCGGGGGCGAACACTATGGAGATGAAGCTTACCTGACGGCCTGCTGCGGCTGTGGGCGGTAGGCTAAGGGAGCGGGCGTGGTGTACTGCTGGCTGTCGTACTGGTGGTACAGCGAGCTGGTGCTGGGGATGGAGTAGGCGGAGGCGGGCCTTGCCGTGTACAGCTGCTGCGGCTCGTCGTCCACCTCGTCCTCCACAGACTGGCCCAGCTGGTCCTGGCGGTAGTCGTTCTGGAACACCGTGGTCGTCGTCTGCGGGCGCGGCGGCGTCGCCACCGTTGGACGCAGGGGGCGCAGAGGTCTGATGGGAACCTGCGGACAGCCAAGTGAGTGCAGTGGGATGTACGTAGTAACTCGCGATGGCTATATTATTACTACTGTTTGCTTTTAGGTCCTAGTGGACAACGCGATGTACAACAATATCCATTCCATAGGAAAGGCAAACCTACGTTTCTAGCATTTGTAGACTTAGAAAAAGCTTTGGACAATGTTGACTGGAATGATCTCTTTCAAATTCTAAAGGTGGCAGGGGTAAAATACAGGGAGCGAAAGGCTATTTACAATTTGTACAGAAACCAGATGGCAGTTATAAGAGTCGAGGGGCATGAAAGGGAAGCAATGGTTGGGAAGGGAGTGAGACAGGGTTGTAGCCTCTCCCCGATGTTATTCAATCTGTATATTGAGCAAGCAGTAAAGGAAACAAAAGAAAAGTTGGGAGTAGGTATTAAAATCCATGGAGAAGAAATAAAAACGTTGAGGTTCGCCGATGACATTGTAATTCTGTCAGAGACAGCAAAGGACTTGGAAGAGCAGTTGAGCGGAATGGACAGTGTCTTGAAAGGAGGGTATAAGATGAACATCAACAACAGCAAAACAAGGATAATGGAATGTTGTCGAATTAAGTCGAGTGATGCTGAGGGAATTAGATTAGGAAATGAGACACTTCAAGTGGTAAAGGAGTTTTGCTATTTGGGGAGCAAAATAACTGATGTTGGTCGAAGTAGAGAGGATATAAAATGTAGACTGGCAATGGCAAGGAAAGCGTTTCTAAAGAAGAGAATTTTGTTAACATCGAGTATCGATTTAAGTGTGAGGAAGTCATTTCTGAAAGTATTTGTATGGAGTGTAGCCATGTATGGAAGTGAAACATGGACGATAAATAGTTTAGACAAGAAGAGAATAGAAGCTTTTGAAATGTGGTGCTACAGAAGAATGCTGAAGATTAGATGGGTAGATCACGTAACTAATGAGGAGGTCAAACTGCCTATTGGCTTCTGTCTCGGGTTCTTCGGCCGACGTTCATCTAATGATTTTTCTGACGTTTCGCCAGCACGAGTGGCTGGCATTGTCAAAGCTTCACCCTCCATTGCCGGTGGTGAACTGGAGCCGAGCTCGCGGGCGCAGACTATATGTACCTGGCGCGCCAACGTCCGAGGGCTTCACCGCGGTCATTTCCGGTGCGGTTCTCCTCTTGCTACCTGCGACGGTCGTTCGCTGCAGTACGGGAAGCCAGGATCCGTTGACCTTAAGGCTTTCCTCTTTCTTGTTCAAACTGTTCGCGTGTTTTTGTATTTCTACAGCTTCTCTGAACAAGAGAACCACTATCACACGCGCTTGTTCAGAGAAGCTGTAGAAATACAAAAACACGCGAACAGTTTGAACAAGAAAGAGGAAAGCCTTAAGGTCAACGGATCCTGGCTTCCCGTACTGCAGCGAACGACCGTCGCAGGTAGCAAGAGGAGAACCGCACCGGAAATGACCGCGGTGAAGCCCTCGGACGTTGGCGCGCCAGGTACATATAGTCTGCGCCCGCGAGCTCGGCTCCAGTTCACCACCGGCAATGGAGGGTGAAGCTTTGACAATGCCAGCCACTCGTGCTGGCGAAACGTCAGAAAAATCATTAGATGAACGTCGGCCGAAGAACCCGAGACAGAAGCCAATAGGCAGTTTGTCAACAAGTGGCCACGAAAGCCTCAACAATTTTGTAATGAGGAGGTATTGAACAGAATTGGGGAGAAGAGGAGTTTGTGGCACAACTTGACAAGAAGAAGGGATCGGTTGATAGGACATGTTCTGAGGCATCAAGGGATCACAAATTTAGCATTGGAGGGCAGTGTGGAGGGTAAAAATCGTAGATGGACACCAAGAGATGAATACACTAAGCAGATTCAGAATGATGTAGGTTGCAGTTAGTACTGGGAGATGAAGAAGCTTACACAGGATAGAGTAGCATGGAGAGCTGCAGCAAACCAGTCTCAGGACTGAAGACAACAACAACAACAGGTTTGTTTCAGCTTTTCTTAGCCCCTATATTACTCAGGATACACACTTTTTCTATCGTCATACCAAGCAGGTGCAGTTCAAATGCTCAAATGTGTGTGAAATCTTATGGGACTTAACTGCTAAGGTCATCAGTCCCTAAGCTTACACACTACTTAACCTAAATTATCCCAAGGACAAACACACACACACCCATGCCCGAGGGAGGACTCGAACCTCCGCCGGGACCAGCCGCACAGTCCGTGACTTCAGCTCGGCTAATGCCGCGCGGCGCAGGTGCAGTATTATTGGGCTTTTTTGCCAGAGCAACTGTCCACTCATCCGATTTCTGCCCAAAACGTTTCTGTTTGTTACCCCTTCTTCTTTCAGGTCTGTTTTCACTACAGCCATCCATTTTATTGTCTTAGTTCTCGCCTTACTGCAACTTTCGTAGAAACTGCAACCGGCTGGTTTACCAGGTCAGTTCCATTCTTTTAATATGGCTACAGTGTTTTAGCCTGCATATTTCCATATCTGTACAAACCGTAGTATATTTTTTAATTAATTTATTTTTTCTTTGCCTGTACATACCTTGTCCAGCGTAATTTAGAATCACCTTTTCCTGATTATTTTTCTTTCTCTCTTTTGGATTGCTTCAATATTTCCCTTACTGATTGCAATGACTGTTTCACTCCTACAGAGACACACCGGTTTCACGACTTTGTTGTAGTATCTCAGTATTGTATATATTGTATATTTGAGAAGCATTTCCTTTTGTAAATCTGACAACTATTTCCGTTTTGTGACAACAGATCTCATATCAAATCTTTCCCGGATCAGTCTTCTGAATAGTTTCGCGTAATTTGAACTGAAAAGCTCTCGGTCTGACTAAAGTAGAACTTTTAGTATCAAATTGTTGCTAGACATGTACTTTGGCTTTTCTTTCCGTTGTTTCTTTACGAATTTTTTCTTGATTTTATGCTATTTAAATGGTCCGATATGGAATCGCCAGATCGTTTGCAGAAGCAATTTACTAGAACTTCGCAGTTGGATTGGTTTTTCGATTTTACGTTTAGATTTTAGTTTCTGCCACTCTTGAATTGCTATGTTGAAAAGTTATAAAAGGAGTGCTTCACTTTGTCTCACTCCTGTTTTAACTTCAACATTTTCCGTAGTTTCTGCTCTGAACTTTATATTTTGTACAGTTTAGTGTTTCACTAGTAACTGCACAGGTTTTGTGGTACAGATATTCCTTCAGAACGCATTTCTTTCACCGTTATCTGCATATAGGCACTGTTGCACCACGCAGTGCTAGTAGTTTCGTTTTTATGATCTTCCATACATCTCTCATTCTCCCTCCGTGGGCTAGTTTTCTTTCTTAAGCTCACTTGGTTCCTGGTTTTATGGGATCCTCATCAGCTGGCAGTACTATCCAGCAGTTTATCTTCGAACTGAACAGATTCCTGTCTGCTACTTCCGCTGTTTATGTCTGGGCTTTCTCAAGGTCTTTTTTAATTTGTTGAGCTGATAGTATATTCTTTAACATTCAGATATACACCATAATCTCGTATGGAAGCCTTGTTATCGGTAGCCTTTGAACATACAAATAAACTTTTTTCTAAGGCCTGCTACTAGGATGGACAATTTCGTTTCTGCTTCAGAAGATTCCGGTCTGTATTCGTCCTCCTTTTTTTATGGGCCAAGATTGTCGCTCACAATCCTTCATTCTTCGTTCAAAACGTTTCCCAGAGTGGTTTTTCTATTGAGAAAGTTATGCTCGTGTACACAGCTTCAGATTTGGTCACTGTTTTGTAATGTCTACTTTTTATGTGTGGACATGCACTTTTTTCTTATGTTTCATGTGTTCTCTCAAGAGCTCTCTTTTTTTCTGTAGCCGAGCTCCCTGTGCTTCGTTTTCTAGCCTCGTTCTTTCTGTAATCTCACCGAGATTCTTGAAGAGTCTGACCGTTTCGACTTGTCCGCACTTCATGTTTGATTTAGGACTCATAAATTTAGTTTAGATGAGCTGAGTTGTTTCAAAAGAGGTTTGTAAGTGAGCCTGAGCGCATTCTCTCACGTTACTTTCACTTAACTTGTGAAACGTTGTTCGGCACTGGTGCTGCCTTACCTTGGGGATGTTCTCCTCGCCGCTGTCGTCTTCCTCCTCAGCCTGCTGGGGGTCGCGCCCCTCTGGGTTGTTGGGGTCGCACGGGTTTCCAGACACGTACGTGAACTCACGCTTGTTGCCGTCCGGGTCCACGTAGCCGTACTTGCCGCGCACCACGCAGTCCGTGCCACGCGTCTCCTCTTTGAAGCTGCCGTCGGCCGCCTCGTAGCCAAACGTGAACGATCCGTCATCGTTCACCTGGACAGAACACAACAGGTAACATAGCAGCGTCAGCCTACCTTACCTCCAACTGCTGTATAATGGTGACGGTGACAACAGAGAGGTGGAACAGAAGCTGTCATGCAACGTTATTCAGTGCTGAAGATCAGCATTATGAAGTCTTGCGGAACTAACTGAACGGAACGTAGGAATCCGATCTGTACAAATGAATTTCTTTCGAGAAAAATATGTAGTAATGTTTCTACAGTCTAACAAGTATGTTTGCCTGGTCTAATATTCTCTTTTTACCAGGTTCTAGCTAGAACTATTCGATAAACATACTCGTATATTACGAGTGTGTGTAAGTTCAGTGAAATGCTTGGAGTGCGTACTTATTTTGTTGGTTTCGACGAATTCTCTCCACCAGTTCATTGTTAATTGGGGTGCATAATATTAATTGCTTCACTGCAGACTCAATGTGAAAAAGCCGACGATATTAAATAATTTACACCAGCCCGTAGTTTGCATTGTGTTAATGTTTATGTTGTTTCAGAACATTTGTACCTTGCACAGCCCAAAGAAACTGACTTTACAGATCATGTACTCGAACTAACTGGAAACAACTGCCAATGTACTACCACCCATGAGCTCTTAGCTCTCAATGCTTATACAGTTTCTTAAAAACACAATATCTTTGAAAGTATTGTTCAACAAAGTCACATAACTGACTTACAATTAAAATCGGTTGTTTTACAAGAAATTGTAGTTACAGTTTTGAAGACAATAAATAACTGATTGCAACAAATGTAATTTCTAAAAATGCTTTTCAAATTTAGTATCGAAATACTTCTTTAGAACTGTAACTAACAATACGTGATACAAAACAATTAATATGTCGTTAATTATAACAGGAATTTGGTTGCGACATAATTTTGGAGTACTTTTATTAATGCGAAAATAGATTTTGAGATTCAAATTTTACATAATAATCTTGTTTTGACCAAATGATCGAAATATTGGTTTGTTTATGTCGGAAAGTTCTAGAACTCGTTTTTACAGAATTTATTACAATGAATCTGAGTTCAGCTTTTATACAAACATTTCTTGAGGCTGAACGTAGCTTTCAGTGCATCAGTTAGCCAGAAATATACCCATACTAATTTTCACGTTTTATGAAATAATAGAATTTTGACAATTAATATCCCATTTAGTGACTGAAATGATTTTAACTCTAATATTTCTACGTGATTATTGTCTGATATTTACACAGATTAAGTAATTAGTTTGTAGATTTCGTAAAATTGGGGATTACAATGAGATACTTCGCCACCAATAAAAAAATTCCTATTAACTGTATTTAAATGAGCTGTAGCTGACTAAATGGGTGTGTTACATTTTATGTATTTCGTGTACAGAGTTATTTGTTGCAATACAGAGCACCAAAATTTGTATTTTAACATTTGCTATACTGTGAAATGTGTATCGTATAATACGTAACAGCGTGGTACCGAATACTTCATACAAAGGGTCCACATCGGTGGGTTTAGGAGGGTAATACGGAACGTCGTGCTGGATCCCAATGGCCTCGTATCACTAGCAGTCGAGATGACAGGCATCTTATCCGCATGGCTGTAACAGATCGTGCAGTCACGTCTGGATCCCTGACTCAACAGATGGGGACGTTTGCAAGACAACAACCATCTGCACGAACAGTTCGACGACGTTTGCAGCAGCATGGACTATCAGCTCGGAGACCGTGACTGCGGTTACCCTTGACGTTGCATCACAGACAGGAGCGCCTGTGATGGTGTACTCAACGACGAACCTGGCTGCACGAATGGCAAAACGCCATTTTTTCGAATGAATCCAGGTTCTGTTTACAGCATCATGATGGTCGCATTCGTGTTTGGCGGCGTCGCGGTGAACGCACATTGGAAGCGTGTGTTCGTCATCGCCATACTGGCGTATCACCCGGCGTGATGGTATGGGGTGCGACTGGTTACACGTCTCGGTCACCTCTTTTTCGCATTGACGGCACTTTGAACAGTGGACGTTACATTTCAGATGTGTTACGACCCATGGCTCCAGCCTTCTTCGATCCCTGCGAAACCCTACATTTCAGCAGGATAATGCACGACCGCATGTTGCAGGTCCCGTACGGGCCTTTCTGGATACAGAAAATGTTCGACTGCTGCCCTGGCCAGCACATTCTCCAGATATGTCACCAATTGAAAACGTCTGGTCAATGGTGGCCAAGCAACTGGCTCGGTACAATACGCCAGTCACTACTCTTGATGAACTGTGGTATCGTGTTGAAGCTTCATGGGCAGCTGTACCTGTAAGCGCTATCCAAGCTCTGTTTGACTCAATGCCCAGGCGCATCAAGGCCGTTATTACGGCCAGAGGTGGTTATTCTGGGTACTGATTTCTCAGGGTCTATGTACCCAAATTACGTGAAAATGTAATCACATGTCAGTTCTAGTATAATATACTTGTCCAATGAATACTCGTTTTATCATCTGCATTTCTTCTTGGTGTAGCTATTTTAATGGCCAGTAGTGTCTTTTTACGAAGGGACTCGGCAAGGAAGTGCAACAGTTCTTCTGCTTTAAAATATTGAAGATTTCTCTTGTAGTTATATGAACCCCAATTACAACATGATTTCTGAGGAGGGTTTGATAAAAAAATTAGACTCAGCAGGAGAATACTGGTGATTTTTTTGTAGTATTCAACCCCTTATCACTCTCTGAGAAAATGGCCAGTAGTGTATTTTTACTAAGTGACTCGGCAAGGAAGTGCAACAGTTGTTCTGCTTTAAAATATTGAAGATTTGTCTTGTAGTTATTTGATCACCAATTACAACATGATTTCTGTGCAGGGTTTCAAAAAAATTAGAAACAGCAGGAGAATACTGGTGATTTTTTGAGGTATTCAAACCCTTATCACTCTCCAAGAAAAGCAGTGACTCGTGGCCGGAAAAAAGTTTCTTTTACTTGCATACTTAAATATTTTCATTCCATATATCTGGAAAGTGAGAGTGAAAATTTTTCAATCTTTGTTCTATATCTATGTTGACTGCAAGAAATAGCTGGAACAAAAAGTTAAGAAATCGGTTATTTCAGAAACCGGTTATTTTGATCCATTTTAACAGTCAGATTAAACAGCCGTGGAAAGGAAACGATACAACTGACAACCGGTGGGTTCGGTACCTTGGAGTAGTTGCGGATGGTCTGCACGGGCGGCTGCTTGGGCTCCTTGGTGCGGGGCGCGCCCGTGGCGGCCAGCGCCGCCCTGCTGCCGGCGGAGCCTCTGTAGCGCTGGGCAGCGGCCGAGGGGTCGGTCTGGCGGCCGTACAGCCCGTTGTAGGGGTCGCTGGAGACCAGCACCACGCCCGCCTGCTCCGTCTCCACCTGCGTGGCGGCAGCCGCCGCCGGCTGCTGGTAGTACTGCGGGTCGTCTTCCTCGACGGACACAGGCTGCGGCCGGTAGCGGCTCCTGCGGGCGTCCGCTGCCGAAGCCACACTCAGTAGCGCCGAGACGAGCGCCGCAGTCCACAGCAGCTTCTGCTGACAAACAGACCAGGGCACGTTACTTCTACTGTACACTTACGCCGGTAATTCCATGCACATGCTGACAGCCTTGGGAGAGCCACGCCTAACAAAGCTCTACCATCTGGTGAGCAAGATGTACGAGACAGGCGAAATTCCCTCAGACTTCAAGAAGAATATAATAATTCCAATCCAAAAGAAAGCAGGTGTTGACAGATGTGAAAATTACCGAACTATCGGTTTAATAAGTCACAGCTGCAAGATACTAACGCGAAATCTTTACAGACGAATGGAAAAACTGGTAGAAGCTGACCCCGGGGAAGATCAGTTTGGATTCCGTAGAAATGTTGGAACACGTGAGGCAATACTGCCCCTACGACTTATCTTAGAAGAAAGATTAAGGAAAGGCAAACCTACGTTTCTAGCATTTGTAGACTTAGAGAAAGCTTTTGACAATGTTGACTGGAATACTCTCTTTCAAATTCGGAAGGTGGCAGGGGTGAAATACAGGGAGCGGAAGGCTATTTACAATTTGTACAGAAACCAGATGGCAGTTATAAGAGTCGAGGGACATGAAAGCGAAGCAGCGGTTGGGAAGGAAGTGAGACAGGGTTGTAGGCTCTCCCTGATGTTATTCAATCTGTATATTGAGCAAGCAGTAAAGGAAACAAAAGAAAAGTTCGGAGTAGGTATTAAAATCCATGGAGAAGAAATAAAAACTTTGAGGTTCGCCGATGACATTGTAATTCTGTCAGAGACAGCAAAGGACTTGGAAGAGCAGTTGAACGGAATGGACAGTGTCTTGAAAGGAGGATATAAGATGAACATCAACAAAAGCAAAACGAGGATAATGGAATGTAGTCGAATTAAGTCGGGTGATGCTGAGGGAATTAGATTAGGAAATGAGAGACTTAAAATAGTAAATGAGTTTTGCTATTTTGGGAGCAAAATAACTGATGATGGTCCAAGTAGAGAGGATATAAAATGTAGACCGGAAATGGCAAGGAAATCGTTTCTGAAGAAGAGAAATTTGTTAACGTCGAGTATAGATTTAAGTGTCAGGAAGTCGTTTCTGAAAGTATTTGTATGGAGTGTAGCCATGTATGGAAGTGAAACATGGACGATAAATAGTTTGGACAAGAAGAGAATAGACGCTTTCGAAATGTGGTGCTACAGAAGAATGCTGAAGATTAGATGGGTAGATCACATAACTAATGAGGAGGTATTGAACAGAATTGGGGAGAAGAGGAGTTTGTGGCACAACTTGACTAGAAGAAGGGATCGATTGGTAGGACATGTTTTGAGGCATCAAGGGATCACCAATTTAGCATTGGAGGGCAGCTTGGAGAGTTAAAATCGTAGAGGGAGACCAAGAGATGAATACACCAACCAGATTCAGAAGGATGTAGGCTGTAGTAGGTACTGGGAGATGAAGAAGCTTGCACAGAATAGAGTAGCATGGAGAGCTGCATCAAACCAGTCTCAGGACTGAAGACCATAACAAACAACAATGTAGTGGCAACTGAGAAGACTTGCAACTTGGTGGTCGAGCGTCGCCAGGCGACGACTCTCTGTTATCAATGCCATACTATCATTTCATTTCATTCTCGAATAAATCATCCAAATTTTCTGAAATTGTGATCATCTACTGATTTCCATCCCCTTCGGATAATTCCTTATTGGTGCATCGATTTTTTTGTCTCTGAGTGTAAATTATTAAATTTGTAGGCGATTTTCTGGTATACGGGGTATACAGTGGTACACAGAGCTGCCACCTCTAGCCGTAGCCACTGTAAGCCGACTGGGAATCGAGTCGAACGGAGTCTACATTACAAATATAAGTACGTCGTCCGATGCTATTTCAAATTCACGCCAGAGTTCATCCAAATTAGATGCTGGTTACTGGTGTCGCCTCAATCTCTCCGTAATCCATAACCAAGTGTTTTCAACAGGTGTGAATTCTGCTCAGTGTGCTAATGAAGGCGACAATTGAACAAGCTAGGTAGTTCAGGACAGCATGGACAACATGCGGTGTTATGATATCTTTTAAAAAGATGATATCACGGAGATCATGAAAACTGGATGCAGCCACTAGCCTTACACATCAGATATATAACGAAAGCAAAAGGGTAATGTCCATTTTTCTTTAGACCTCTACCCTTGGATGCCGTACACAGGAGTCTCTTCTGAAAAGACGAAGTGATGTCACTTATGTGTCCAGTGTTATTGTCGGATCGCCTCTCTGTGCTGCCGTGTCAAGAGAAATCGTTCTCGTGCTATCATTGGTATTACTGGTACAGTACCACATGCCGTGTAGATAGCTGACCTGCTGCAAACAATCCTATTTCCTGACTAAAGTTACTTGACAAGGCTGTGTGATGCTGCATGACCAAGAGAACAATATGTGAATCTTTTCATGTACTAGCCACACGGAGACACTCAGATCGTGACTGTTCCCCCTGAACCCATCGATTCCATATTCACAAACCGGTCATGGGATACAAACAATCACTAGCAAAAAAATGACGGAACGATTAACCGCGAACTCAGTAGAGTAAGACCCTGTCGTTGTAGGATACCTATATATAGTGCGTAACGGGTCTACGCGCATATATTTTATATGTGGTACCTTAATACTCGTATGTACACACATCGCTGCGTTGGTTGTTTTTTCTCTGCGTCGAACACTCTTCCCAGAAAAACATCACATGGTTTACGTTCTGATGTTTTGTGCGGTCTTGTATCTGCACCACTAAGTGAGCTACGGCTGTCAGTTTACGTTCACCATTTTGCCCCCACGCGGACGCACTTCCGCACCTGACCTGCTGTCCGAGGAAAAAGAGCATTGCCGGCCGCGGTGGCCGTGCGGTTCTGGGCGCTGCAGTCCGGAACCGCGGGGCTGCTACGGTCGCAGGTTCGAATCCTGCCTCGGGCATGGGTGTGTGTGATGTTCTTAGGTTAGTTAGGTTTAAGTAGTTCTAAGTTCTAGGGGACTTATGACCTAAGATGTTGAGTCCCATAGTGCTCAGAGCCATTTGAACCATTTGAAAAACAGCATTAATAGCTTGCTCTTGCCGCATGTACTTGGAAGTACTAACCGACCTAAAAACGTACTACTTCTAATAGCTATAACTGTTAACTGTAAATGAAGTAAATACCTATCTAACGTTTTTCATGACACTGTACTCAGTCACTAGTAAAAATATCTGCACTTATACCCGTTACACCCTGTATGTAGTTATATATTTTTCCTTCTTGCCTAATGCGCAACACGATCTTCTCATAAACAAATGCGGTTTCTGAAAGAGAAACCCACTGTGTAATTTTTCCTTATATATCGGATGTAGGTGACGTTACATAGATTGTAATTTGCACAGTAATGGTTACCATTTGCACATCCAAGTGTGTAGTACACTCCATGGGAATCTGATGTTTGTTTTATCTTTTCTTCGCAGTATGGCCGTTTTAATGTCCAGCAGTGTATGAATTAAGTGAAAGAGAAGTTATCTATGTTGCTACCACAAAAACAGTGTAAATACTTGTCACATGTAAACCAATGGGAATGCAGCCTATTTCCGGCAGCTGTCCATACGTATCGACTACATGTTCGAGATCGAGGAAAGTGACGCATTGATTAAGAAAATAGGTTTGTAGCGTGAGCTTCTACTATTAATTGTTTCGAGGATCATGTATCCTCAAACGCGACATACATTTACTGTTTGTTTCGTCGTATTTATCTTAAGCTTATTTTTTCATGTGGATGCGTACCCAGGTTCGATGAAGCTGGAGAAGGCTAAGTCGTACTAGAAAAATAGTCAACAGTGAGGAAAGAATAGCATGTTGTTGTTAAGTGATCCCATTTGGTCATTGCTGTGATCTTCACTTCGAAGACTAGTTAGATGCAGCTTTCCACTCTAGTCCATCCTACGCCAAGTCTCTTCATCTCTGTATTACCATTCCAGCCTACATCCATTGGAACCATTCTATCATTTGCCTCCCCCTACAAGTTTTGACTACTACACTCCCCTCCATTACCAAACAGACCATGTTGTTGGGTATGTTGTGTTAACCAAACACTTCCTTTAGTGAGGTTGTGCCATATACTTTTTTTTTCTCCTACTCGGTTCAGTACCTCCTCATTGATCGTTCGATGTACCTGTCTAATCTTCAGCATTCTTTTGTAACACCACGTATTAAAGGCTTCTATTCTCTTCTCGTTTGAAATGTTTACAGTCGACGTTTCACTGCCATACAAGTCTACAACTGAGACAAATATCTTCATGCAAGTCGATGAAAAAAAATTTTCCTTTCAGGAGATGCTTTTCTTACCATTGCTAGTGTGTGTTTTATGTCATCTATATTCTCTTATCAGTAATTTTGCTGCCTAAATAGCTAAACGCATCTACTACTTTTAGCGTCTCATTTCTTAACCTAGTTTCCTCTGCATTGCTTGATTTCATTCAACTACATTCCATTAACCTTATTTTACACTGGTTAATCTTCATCAAACTCTTTCCAAGACGCTATTGGTTCTGTTCAACTGCTTTTTCCAGTTACAGTGACAGTGGAAAACCACAAGTTTTTATTTCTTCTCCCCGAACTTTAATTCCCTTTCCAGTATATCCCCTTAGTTTCGTTTGTTGCTTGGTAAATGTACAGATTGAACAAAATCGGGGATGGGCTACAACCCTGCCTCAGTCCATTCTCAACTACTGCTGCCCTTTCATATCCTACGAATCTTGAATGTGCAGTGTGGTTTATGTAGAAGTTGTGAATAAGCTTTCACTCCCTGTATTTTAACTCTACCAGCTCAGAAATTTTCAAATAAACCTTTCCAGTCTCCAACATCCTACAGATATGAAACTGAAGCAATGAGTGAAAATTTGTACCAAGGTCAGGATTCGAACCCAAGTCTCCTACGCACTAGGCAGTTGCATTAACCAGTACGCCACCCTGGCACAGTGATTTTTCACAACTGCATGGACTGCCCTAGTACGCCTCCCTCCTCAACCCAAATTCCCATTCACGCCTCAGCCTGCATGGTATTCTCCCTAAACTCTAACATCCTTGCAGACGCTCTCCATTTGTACTGGAAGAGCACCTCAGCATCGAACGAAACACAGTTGGAGAAACTCTATAATACTGTTCGAGTTTAGGGAGAATACCATGTTGGTTGAGGCGTGAATGGGTATTTGGGTTGAGCAGGGAGGCGTACTTTGTTACTCCATGTAGTTGTGAAAAATCACTGTGCCAGGTCGGCGTTGATGGTCAGCGCATCTGCTCGAATCCCAGCCATGTTACAAATTTTCATTTGTCGCTTCAATCTGCGTTTATACATCTTAGAAATTTTTCCAGTTGGTCATTCGTGTGTGATGTGGCAGTAATATGGCTGCACGGAAACTGACTGGCTACGTAGTCCAGTTACGTGACGCATGCTGGGCAGCGTGGTAATGCCCACTGCGGCCTCCGATTCAATGCGTCGTTAGGAGAAGGGCGTTGCCTGCGGTGAGTCGCGATGTTACGAGGAAGCAGCGCGTCGGAGTCGCGCCCGTTGCGTGAGCCAGCCAGTAACGATAGCGGGCTGGCTGCGCCGGCTCGCGCCGCGGACCACTTTCGCCTAGGCCGCTTCAGCGTGGCGTCACGGCGCGGTGGTGATGAATGCACGGCCCCGCTCGCCATCACCACAGATGGCGGCCACGAAGGAGCGGCCGGAGGCGTACCGAAGGTCAGGCGCGGCGCTGACCGCCGGAAAGTGGCGGCTCAGCGTCCTGCGGGGCGTGTGGGATTTCCGTCCCATTTACTCTCCCAAAGGAACCGGCTGACTCTTTCCCACAGCGCCCACCGGTACCGGGGTGAGAGCCCTGAGGCGTCCACGGACAGCGAGAGTTCTGACAGGTGGAAGGGTCCGAAGGCAGTGCTTGTAATGAATAGGGAGGACGAGATTAGTGTTTAACGTACCGTCGAAAATAAGGTCATAAGAGACAGAGCACAAATTGGGATTATGGAAGTATGCGGAAGGATATCAGCGGTGCCCTTTCAAAGGAATCATCCCACCATTTGCCTGAAGCAGTTTGAGTTCAAATGGTTCAAATGGCTCTGAGCATTGTGGGACTTAACATCGGAGGTCATCAGTCCCCCACAACTTAGAATTACACTACTGATTAGCTTTTCAGAGCATTCACACAAGGTTGGCACCGGTGGCGACACCTACAACGTGCTGACACCAAGAAAGTTTCCAACCGATTTCTCATACACAAACAGCAGTTGACCGGCGTTCCCTGGTGAAACGTTGTTGTGATGCCTGGTGTAAGGAGGAGAAATGCGTACCATCACGTTTCCGACTTTGATAAAGGTCGCATTGTAGCCTATCGCGATAGTAGTTTATCGTATCGTGACATTGCTGCTCGCGTTGGTCGAGATCCAATGACTGTTAGCAGAATATGGAATCGGTGGGTTCAGGAGGGTAATACGGAACGCCGTGCTGGATCCCAACGGCCTCGTATCACTAGCAGTCGAGGTGACAGCCATCTTATCCGCATGGCTGTAAAGGATCGTGCAGCCACGTCTCGATCCCTGAGTCAACAGATGGCGACGTTTTCAAGACAACAACCATCTGCATGAACAGTTCGACGACGTTTGCAGCAGCATCGACTATCAGTTCGGAGACGATGGCTGCAGTTACCCTCGACGCTGCATCACAGAGAGGAGCGCCTGCGATGGTGTACTCAAAGACGAACCTGGGTGCACGAAAGGCAAAACGTCATTTTTTCGGAGGAATCCAGGTTCTGTTTATAGCATCATGATGGTCGCATCCGTGTTTGGCGACATCGCGGTGAACGCAAATTGGAAGCGTGTATTCGTCATCGCCACACTGGCGTATCACCCGGCGTAATGGTATGGGGTGCCATTGGTTACACGTCTCAGTCACCTCTTGTTCGCATTCACGGCACTTTGAATAGCGGACGTTACATTTCAGATGTGTTACAACCCGTGGCTCTACCCTTCATTCGATACCTGCGAAACCCTACATTTCAACAGGATAATGCAAGCCCGCATGTTGCAGGTCCTGTACGGGCCTTTCTGGATACAGAAAATGTTCGACTTCTGCTCTGGCCAGCACATTCTCCAGATCTCTCACCAATTGAAATCGTCTGGCCAATGGTGGCCGAGCAACTGGCTCGTTACAATACGCCAGTCACTACTCTTGATGAACTGTGGTATCGTGTTGAAGCTGCATGGGCAGCTGTACCTGTACACGCCATCCAAGCTCTGTTTGACTCAATGCCCAGGCGTATCAAGGCCGTTATTACGGCCAGAGGTTGTTGTTCTGGGTACTGATTTCTCAAGATCTATGCACCCAAATTGCGTGAAAATGTAATCACATGTCAGTTCTAGTATAATATATTTGTCCAATGAATACCCGTTTATCATCTGCAATTTTTCTTGGTGTAGCAATTTTTATGGCCAGTAGTGTACTTAAACCTAACTAACCTAAGGACATCACACATATCCATCCCCGAGGCAGGATTCGAACCTGCGACCGTAGCGGTCGCGCGGTTCCAGACTGAAGCGCCTAGAACCGCTCGGCCACACTGGCCGGCGTAGTATTTTGGGGAAATTATGCGAAACCTAAATCAGGATGGCCGGATGCAGGTTTGAACCGTCGTCCCAAACGCGAGTCTATTGTGTTGACTACTGCGCTACCTCACTAGGTGCTTGTTTGCTTGTAATGTTATGTGACCACCAACGTGGGTCGATTCCTATATAGTATCTAATCAGAGGTTTCTGGACACCCATGTTTAATGCAGAATTGATGGCTAATGTCATGAGAGGCAGGCCCGCCACCATAAATATTAGGCAGTGAGAATAGTATTGTCAGTAGGGAGAAGCAGAATGGGTCAGTCATGACAGCTCAATATCTTCAGACATGAGAAGTCAACAAATCCATCTGTGACTTTTCAACCCTTCTACAGCTACTCAAGTCGAATGTTGGAGTTGTGATTCTGATGTGGAAATAAGAAGAAACAACCACAGCTAAATCAATACCAGCCAGACCTTATGTACTGACAGACAGGGACCGTCGAGTGTTGTGGAGGGTCGTTGTAAAAAAAAATCTCATGAAATCAGCGAGAGAAATCAGTCTTCAGTTCCAGCAATCCAGCTAGCACAATGACTCTGTGTAAGGTGTTGGAAAGAATGGTATACATTGCCTGAGCAACCCTTCATAAACCACACATTTCTGTAGTCAACTGAGATGACTGTAAAGAGCGACGATACTGGACAGTGGATAACTGGAAACGAGTTATTTGGAGTGATGTACGCTTGGCAATTCATTGGTAGCGTTCTGAGTTTGGCAAATGTCTGGATAACGTTACATGCTATCATATGTGGTGCCAGGAGCTAAAGTATCGAGGAGATGGTGTCATGGTATGGGGATGTTTTCCATGGTTAAGGTTGCACTTAAGAAAACGTTAAATGCGTAAGTATGTGTACACATTGTACAAGATTGTGCACTGCATGCGATAGAGGAACAACTCGCTGAGACGATGACCGTATTAGCATGACAAGGCAAACTGTCATAACATAACATCTGTGACGGAAAGGTTGTGCACAGTAGCATTCCTGAAATGGACTGTCCTGCCGGGCGTCCCGACCTGAACCTAATGGTACCACATTAGGTTGGGTCAGAATATCGATTCTGATCTAGACACCAGCGTCCAACATCACTACATTGTCTGGTTTCTGCTCTCGAAGAAGACAGGGTTACCATTCCTCTACAGGCATTTAGATAGCGCACTGAAAGTATCTGCAGTATGAAGCCTTCATAAAGGAGAAGGGTGGACTCGCCCATTATTAATATCCACTAACAGGTGTCCAGATACTTTAGATGAGATGGTGTACATCGACACCTATACTACTCTGCAAACTACCTAATCATATATGGCAAAGCGTACGACCCTCACCCCCCACCCCTTTTTCACCCATTTTCCTACTCCAATCCCGAGTCGTGCGCGGGAAGAAATGTCAGTAAAACTGACATCTGCTGTAATGTCTCTAGTTCATGGTCTTCTCACGAGAGAAAGCAATATCCTGGTATACTTTCTGGCACCGTAAACTCTCGAAATTTTAACAGCTAACCACTCTGTGATAGCACAATGCCTTCCTCGTAGCGTTTGCAACTGGAATTGGGTGAGCATCACCGTGCCGCTTTCACCCTTACTGAACTAACCTGTGACGGAGAGCGCTGCACTTCTTTTCATCCCCTTTGTTTTTCCTCTACCCGGTAACGGACTCTAACCAATGAATATCAACTGCTGACCGAACGTGAGTTTTGTAAGCTATCTCCTTTGTAAGTGGGCCACATTTCCTAAGGATTTTTCGAAAGAATCTGCCAGGCATCTGCCTTACCTGTAATTATTTCTATGTGGTTGTTCCACATTAAATCGCTCTGGACGCATACTCTAAGATATTTGATGCGTGTGAGAACTTCATTGGCTGTTCGACAATCATGCAATCATACAGTGACGGCTGGTTCCGTCTGTTTATGAGCAATACGTTACATTTGTTTATGTTGTGGGATGACTGCCTATCCCTACACGAAGCGTCAATCATATGCATATCTTCCTACATTTCACTACAGTTATACAACGTTGCGACTCTCCTGTGCACTAATATTATCATCCGTGAACATTCTCAAGGAGCTTCCGACATTATCCACTAGGTCAATTGTACAGGATGTAACGAGACGGGCAGATATTTTTATTGGAGATAAGGGTGGTGTACTACCGGCCGGTGTGGCCGTGCGGTTCTAGGCGCTTCAGTCTGGCACCGCGTGACCGCTACGATCGCAGGTTCGAATCCTGCCTCGGCCATGGATGTGTGTGATGTCCTTAGGTTAGTAAGGTTTAAGTAGTTCTAAGTTCTAGGGGACTGATGATCACAGATGTTAAGTCTCATAGTGCTCAGAGCCATTTGAACCATTTGAAGGAAGGGTGGTGTACTGAATAACATTACATCAGTGTTTACGTCATTTTCGGACTAATAGTAAATAGCTTATTTTCAAGTTTGGTAGTATCTTCATGTACACGTGGCAAGAATAAGCCAGTAATGCTTATTTTTCTCTGGGCAGCAAGTCAGGTGTTTAGCTGTGAACACGTGGATGCAAAACGGTTAATCCATACTCACAGGTGTAGCCCACCTAGTGCTACAATTATGACCACGTGGAAAAATCAGGTAGTAAAGTTTCTGACGTGATTGTCGGAAGTTTTTTCGATGCACAGAAAAACAATCAACACACTGATGTGTGTACGTACATCCTGTAAGCAATGTGAACAGTAACGGTTCTGTAACACGCTCGAAGTTACGTTTGTTTGTGAAGACTCCGTTAAGAATGTTCTATTTGCTAGAAATTCTTCGTCTAATCACAAACCTGGTGTAATATTCCACACACATTATGTTATTTAGGTGACAGCGTCGAAATACATCGAACACCGTCCATAATTTAAGGGACAGACATCAGCCTTGGGGTAGGCATTTACTGCCCTCTTGGTCTCGTGTGTAGACACAGCGAGCTTGGTTTCGTACTACCCTTGTTCTCGGAATTCGTGCTGATTCCTACAGAAGAAATTTTCGGTCTCCAGGAAGATCATGTGTTCTAAAATTCTACAGTAGTATTTTTTCCATTAGTTAAGTATGCCAGCTACATAAGAAATGAGTTATATTCACTCCAACAGAGGTTTGGCAACAGTTGTGATTCACTGTGTCAAGGTCTGGTCGAGGCTCTGGATTCAGTTCTTGTCAGTGGCAAACTTCACATGACACAACGAATACAGCAGGTCGACTAGATTGCATGGATACAGTTCTTGACGTACGGTGCAATGTTTAAAGCGATCTCAGAGATTTGTTGATGGGGTCCGAACTCAGAGGCTTTGAAGGTCAGCATCTATTGCGTGCAAAAATTTCTTATTTTAACCATTGTCTGGGAGGAAAATGTTAACATACTTCAGCAATTTGTCCTACACAGGATTTTTGTAGCCTGGAACCGAGACGTAAGCTAGGTACGTCGACCTATCACTATTGTCATTCGACCACCTTTAATTTGATTCCGTCCTGAAAAGATAGCGGCACTCCCCTTACGACTGTACGAGGAATGCTTGTGGGCAGATCCATCCCTTAAGTCATAGGGTGACCGATACGCCCAAAGACAATTCCTTCCTTCACTCAGGGAAAACATCGGCAATTTGCTCCATACTGCACAGTTTCTGAACGCTCCGAGCAATGTCTGCATAGCACCTCGTAACAATGATCTAGTAACACTGTACCCTAAATCGGCAGACACGATATATGCTGCTGTCTAGTAATCTAGTCTGGGAAGTGCTTCCTATTTGCATCAAAATTGTTTCCAAGGTCTGTATTCGAGCGTCAGAATCTTTCAATTTTTCTATTGCTCTCGTGATAGATGTTAGGTCTGTGTTTATAACAATTTTGTATTGTAATTTTCAGAACTACAGGCGAGCTGTAGCTGATAACTAATGATGACTGTCGCAGGACTTCCAATTGTTCTTCACAATTCGGCACATATGACTTAAAAAGCTCCCGGAGTTGCGTCTGAAACCATTCTGAAAAAATGCTAAAACGACAAATACTTCCTTTCTTTTCGACAGAGAAGAGAAAGCGCTTCCCGACATGGTTGCAACTCTTAGAGTTTACATCCTTTGCATGGAGTACCGGCTGCAGTTGCTTAGTGACTGCAACATCCGGTGAATAACGACCGTCATTTCTAAACTGATTTCTATTTCGCTTTCCTCTACTGGCGTGACTTTGTGCATAACTTAAGCCTTGATGTACGCTCAAGCGAACAAATAACTTGAACGCATGTCTCAAGCCTTGTGGTAACCACAATCTATTTTACTTTATTACCAAATAAGTCGCTTTTTGATGAACGTTTACAACACTGCGAACCCCCACAAATATTTCAGACACCTCAAAATAGAGTGTCGTCGTTGTCATCGGCTTACCTAGGTTTGCGCTCATCCATGGACTGCTTGATGATTTCTTAAATAATTTAATATATCGCAATTATATTTTTGATATGTCGCAGTACGCAGTCGAGTGGATGTCAAGTGGATATACGTATATGTAGGTATAATTAACACACGTAGACTTTGCAAATAGCGATGTACTGAAGGAAATCATTCTTTTCCTGGCCACTCAAAGAAGAGTGGTTTCCAATAATCTCTATGCAACTGCTGAGAATTTTAATAGATTAAAACCAATAGTGTTGCTCCCAGCCTTCCATTAGTTACTCATATTTGGCAGGACTTAGCTTTTTAGTACGATATTTTGTCGACAGATGACACATAGACATCAGGTTACACGAGAACTGTGATCTTCCAATCGATATTTTCTTAAAAAAATCGCGTATCAGGGAAAACTCTCATGCAGGCCTCGTCAGTTCTGTTGCACAAAAACTATCTACATGTAGAATGTGTTACATAAAAATAAAGTAATATTTTAGACCTTGGAACGATTTAATTACTTATGAGCAAGATAACGTACGTACTTTTAAATAAATTTTACTACATTCAGGAATCCCCATACGCCCTAACAATGAAAGTAAAACAATTATTTTCTCAAAATTATGAAGCAACGCCAAATAGAGAGTTAGAAATTGATTTCCACGGCTTTCACGGCTTTTTAACAGCGTTCGAGTTGCTTTAGAACGTCTGGTATATATAGCTTGTCAGTATTTTCAGCGGATGTATTCGCAGAAACAAACGGGAAAGAAACAAATTTGAATACGAAAGGTGATGACAGAATCTAAAATTCTCAGCTATGAGCCCTGTTATGCTATGGAGGTGAAATACGAGGGGCGTTCAGAAAGTAAGCTCCGATCGGTCGCGAAATGGAAACGACTATGAAAATCCGATAAAGCTTTGCACAGATGTGTTGGGTAGTGTCTCTAGTATAACCCCAGTTAGCATCACGTCGCTCTTCTCATTTCTGAGCTCGCAGTGAGTGCGTAAAGATGTCTAGAAAATAGTGTCTGCCGCCAAGTACGAGGGCCTGGTGAGAAATTTCGCCTGAAGCTATGCAGCTAACATTACATAACTGTCGTGCTGTTTCTTCTTCAAGACAATTCTCAGCCGCATTCTGCAGGGGCAATGAAGATGCTCCTGCATCGTTTTCAAATGGAAATGTTAGATTGCCCACAATACAGTCCGCAATTGTCTCCCCCTGAGTTTCATCTCTGGTCACATGAACCGCTGTCTTTGAAGACAACATTTTGACACAGACAACGAGGTGTAGGCCAGCGTGGAGAATTGGCGGAAAGCACTGGCGGCTGCCTTCTATGATGAGGCTATTGAAAGGTTGGTACAACGCTATGACAAAAGTCTAAGTCAGAACTGCGACTACGTAGAGAAGTAGCTGAAAGGTGTAGCTAATTGTTACAAGTAAAACATTTCTTATGTTCACTGTGGTTTCAATTTGGCAATCAATCGGAGCTTACTTTCTGAACAGGCCTCGTAATTCACGATAATTGTTTCGTGAACGGATGAAGCACCTTACAAAATACAGGATGTTAGGGGCGTAAGTGCAAATATTGTTATTGCTGACTGAAGACAGTATAGTGAATAACAATACATCAGTATTTAATTAATTTGCAGAATGATAATTACAGCTGTCAGGTGTCAGGAGTAGTACGTTGTCAGCTTGGTTAGTACCTCCAAGTACACGTGGCAAGTGCAAACCATTAATGCTCATTTTGCCCTGGGCAGCAGCTCAAGTACTGGAGTGTCGATGGTTGACGCAAAGAAGGTTAGTCTCTACTAACAGGCGTAGTCCAGTTAGTGGTGCAGTCACTACTGTACAGAAAACATCAGGTAGTAAACTACGTGATGTGTTAGACACAGAGGAAAAACAACTGACACACTGAAATGTGTTCATATTAAGGTGCCGATGATCACAGTGCGTGCACATTACCCGTAACTCCCTGAATATGCAGTGTTGAAGTATCGCTGGTTGCTTTAGTGGACCACCTATTAGTTAAGAAGTTGAGGAAATTTCTGTATTAATTCTTCGATCTGAGCATGAATTCAGATATTTTCTGTAATCCATAAATATTATTAAGTAACTATTACACGTATAAATTAATTATTATGTCGAATATAAGCAACTACTGTAATATGCAGTGTTATTCATAAATACCTCCGTAGTTTCAAAAGACGAATGTGTGAAAACTGCAGGACATGGAGACAACTTACACACAGTGGATAGATCATCTATTCAAGTTTCGATTCGTAGTATTCACCGTGGCGCAGTTGCACTATGGGGTAGATGTATCAGAACATGCAGATAAATCATACACACCGTACTGTCGCATTGAATTAGTTCACGCCTGCAGAGAGGCGACCAAATGTACACAAGTGGGCTGCTGTTACGCCCTCTCAGGCAATTCGTGTCAGCGACTTCAATAAATTGCATGCACATATCGACGTTCCGTCGCATCACGAACGTCGCCCGCACTGAACACGCGTAATGGGAATTACAAACTCGGAGAGAAGCTATGTGTCATTTTTCTGTATGTCTTGATGTTTGCACAGACATCTTCCGAAACCCCAGAGGTACTAATGATTAACCCCGTATTCTACACTCCTGGAAATTGAAATAAGAACACCGTGAATTCATTGTCCCAGGAAGGGGAAACTTTATTGACACATTCCTGGGGTCAGATACATCACATGATCACACTGATAGAACCACAGGCACATAGACACAGGCAACAGAGCATGCACAATGTCGGCACTAGTACAGTGTATATCCACCTTTCGCAGCAATGCAGGCTGCTATTCTCCCATGGAGACGATCGTAGAGATGCTGGATGTAGTCCTGTGGAACGGCTTGCCATGCCATTTCCACCTGGCGCCTCAGTTGGACCAGCGTTCGTGCTGGACGTGCAGACCGCGTGAGACGACGCTTCATCCAGTCCCAAACATGCTCAATGGGCGACAGATCCGGAGATCTTGCTGGCCAGGGTAGTTGACTTACACCTTCTAGAGCACGTTGGGTGGCACGGGATACATGCGGACGTGCATTGTCCTGTTGGAACAGCAAGTTCCCTTGCCGGTCTAGGAATGGTAGAACGATGGGTTCGATGACGGTTTGGATGTACCGTGCACTATTCAGTGTCCCCTCGACGATCACCAGTGGTGTACGGCCAGTGTAGGAGATCGCTCCCCACACCATGATGCCGGGTGTTGGCCCTGTGTGCCTCGGTCGTATGCAGTCCTGATTGTGGCGCTCACCTGCACGGCGCCAAACACGCATACGACCATCATTGGCACCAAGGCAGAAGCGACTCTCATCGCTGAAGACGACACGTCTCCATTCGTCCCTCCATTCACGCCTGTCGCGACACCACTGGAGGCGGGCTGCACGATGTTGGGGCGTGAGCGGAAGACGGCCTAACGGTGTGCGGGACCGTAGCCCAGCTTCATGGAGACGGTTGCGAATGGTTCTCGCCGATACCCCAGGAGCAACAGTGTCCCTAATTTGCTGGGAAGTGGCGGTGCGGTCCTCTACGGCACTGCGTAGGATCCTACGGTCTTGGCGTGCATCCGTGCGTCGCTGCGGTCCGGTCCCAGGTCGACGGGCACGTGCACCTTCCGCCGACCACTGGCGACAACATCGATGTACTGTGGAGACCTCACGCCCCACGTGTTGAGCAATTCGGCGGTACGTCCACCCGGCCTCCCGCATGCCCACTATACGCCCTCGCTCAAAGTCCGTCAACTGCACATACGGTTCACGTCCACGCTGTCGCGGCATGCTACCAGTGTTAAAGACTGCGATGGAGCTCCGTATGCCACGGCAAACTGGCTGACACTGACGGCGGCGGTGCACAAATGCTGCGCAGCTAGCGCCATTCGACGGCCAACACCGCGGTTCCTGGTGTGTCCGCTGTGCCGTGCGTGTGATCATTGCTTGTACAGCCCTCTCGCAGTGTCCGGAGCAAGTATGGTGGGTCTGACACACCGGTGTCAATGTGTTCTTTTTTCCATTTCCAGGAGTGTATAAAACAAAACGTTCAGACTGTTGAGCAAATGTTAGAGATTCCTAGAGATAGCAGATGAATCATTACAAAGTGATGCTAAGAGGGGTGTAAAGAAGAAGAAATTACATTGGCTTAGTACAAAATTACATCTGCCATGAAAGCGTGTCGCTGTCAGATCGCATGAGGTCATCTCTTGTACAATAATGCGTCATCTTACAAAGTGAAATGAAACCTTCGTAGGATAAAATTCTCAGTCTTTCGGAATCCTTACTAATTTCCATCGAGCAGGTTCCAGGTGCATCATAATGTTTGAAAACAGAATACATTCTAGACTTTTACTACGAATTGATGTTACCGGCCGAGGTTGTGCGGTGGTAAGACACTGGACGGGCTTTCGGGAGGCCGATGTCTGAAATCCCTTTTCAGACTATCCAGAGTTAAGATTTCGTGGTTCCCCAAAATCGCTTAAAGTAAGTGCCATGGTGGTTCCTTTGAAAACAGCAAGGTCGGTTTCCTTCCCTAACCGTACCTAGTGACACAAACCTAAAAACTTTTAACTTCTTCATAGCACTACAAAGTTCTTATTTTGGAGCAGAACCATGTGACTCTACGAACGTATACAGCTTACAAACATGCACATTGTGTTATTTCTGTCTTTAGAATCAGAAGATTTCAATCTAAGATTCATTTCATAGTTTGACTAAGATTACAGCAGGTGAGGCGTAATGTAAGAGATGAGGTGAGAGGAATACAAGAGATGGTACAGTGAGTACCAGTTTTATCAGAAATTGTCCCAGTTTAGTACGAGAATAATCTGATTGGTTGCCGACTCAGAAACCAGTGGTAAATTTGTTAGTTTCTTATTAATATATTTGATGAAGTATAATTCAGATTTTATGGTCTGTCATGCTGAATACACTCCCAATAGCAAGCTTTAATCCACTTATTTCAAATCTCACTTTTACAACCATTTTCATTAATATTGGAGTAACGATATTCAGACGATGCACTTCGTGCACCTTCGGCTCCCGACAAAAGCGCGATAAGAAGCGAAGTGATTTGGGCTGTCTAGTCTGTCGGGAGCGAGAGGTTGAACGGTAAGCTTCGTGTTACCGGCCCCACGATTGAGATCTCGGATGCGCGCCACACAACATTGTATTCAAGTAACGCGAATCTGTGCGCAAACCAGAAAAGAACAGGGTAACAGTGTATATAATTTTTTTGTGAACATGGTTTCTACAAAACTTAATGAAACAGAATAGTTATTGATTCTAAAATGAACTGTGTAACTTGTGAGTCTATAGTCGAACATATGCAAAACGTCTTATTAGCATTTTATTACTTAATCTGTTTCGTGTGCCAATAAAGTTATTGGCATCCCTAATTTGGAACTTAACAGATTTAGTAGGATCGACAGCTTTAGCCACCTCACCAGTTATTTTACAGCCTCACCTGTAACCTGAGCTCTACATCTGCTCTGGGACAACATCTTCAGGAGATATCAGGTTAGTAAAGTGTAACAGAATATCTGTGTCCTATCCTGAGGCGGTAGAACACGACTAGGTCTCTCGCATGTCCTTCATTTCCAATACCAATGGGGACAGTTACGTAGTTACATGTGACTTGTGGTAACACGGGGGAGGGTAAGCGACGGAAGAATTATGTGGTGTCTGAGTGTTGATTTGCGAATAGACTATCATCGTCATATTCAGTACTTAGCACGGTTAAGATTTGACTCCTGAAGGGAAGGAGTGACTGCTTCCTACATTCACAGGATGTTAGTAGCCACATGTGGGGAAACAGAACGAAATTGCTCATCCGCGTTTCGTTGGGTGTCAGAGTTCAAACACGGCAGGGATTATGCTGAAAAAGGCAAAATCATTGGGCATCCAGCAGCTGCACGCAAACCAAACAATTCCGAGCCTGTCAAAGACGTGATAATGAGGCACAAGAGAATCACATTTGATGAACTAGAAAAGGCAGCAAGTGCATCGCGGGGAACGCTCCACACCATCATCCATGAGGATCTGAAAGTGAAGAAGGTGTGTATACAATGGGTTCCCATTCCCTCACCACTGTGCAAGAAAAGAAGCGTGTGGAGGTATGTCAACAGTTGGTGCAACAGTACAGCGCAGATCCAGCAGAGTTCTTTGAGCGTCTGGTCACCGGCGACGAATAATGGCTCTTCCGCGAGACTCCAGAAAACAAAACCCAGTGTCTGGAGTGGAGGGATACTGGGTTCCCTCGTCCCAAGAGGTCACGGCCGGGGCTATTCGTGCAGAAATAAATGGCGAGTGCGTTCTGGAATCAGGAAGGGATACTGCTGGTGGATTGATTCCCTCCCAACACGACCCTCAACACTGATCGGTGCTGTAGTTCACTACACCAAGTCCGCCGACGCATTGTACAACGCCTCCATGAAAAATGAGGCAGTGGCGTTCTGTTCCAACACGATAATGCGCGGTCACATGCCAGTCGCCACACTATTGCCACCGTGAGTGAACTAGGGTCTGTTATGCTGCCACATCCTCCACATTCTCCGGATCTGGCTTTTAGCGACTATGCCCTATTCGAAGCAATGAAAGAGGTCATGCAGAGTGAGAAGTTCACCCCAAAGATGAATGTCATTCTCTTTCTCACCAGTGGCGCTAGCCAAATACGGAAACCGCCAAAACGACGGCAAAACTATATAGACGTTGGTGTGGAATACCTGTAATATAATCAGCATTCGTTTGTTTAGTAAATGGTTCCTGTGAACACAAAAAAATGTGGTGCCAAACATTTTTGAACGAGCCAAGTAAAATTCACTCCATGTTTCTGTCTCCATTCAGGCAGTAGATGTTGCCTTAATAAAGTGGATGAATCTTTTTGAAGCAGCCTGTATATTTAATGAGGAAAGTTCAACTTCTCGACACTATGTTAAAGAAGCTTTTCTTTTGGCTCTGAGAGCGTATGAAGTTCAAGGTCCACACACCGTGATATGAAAGCGACTAAAACAAGGCCCGAGCTGACGTGGGCGTGTCATAACCCACATTTGCCTCGGAACGACAGGACACAGAAACCCGTTCTCAATGTCAAGAGCAAGTGGCTCACATGCACGAGCGCTCTAGTAAGTGTGTCGGAGGAAGCCGTGGCTGGTGGCCACGAAGGCGGACTACAGCGAAAGTCCTCGCCTCTCCTTTCTAACGCCACTTTGGTCACGTCCGGTCGGGCCTAGTGAGTTAACGATTCACTGTGGCCACTCTTGCATTACAATGAGAGCACAGCTACGTAAATGGTGCCTCGCAAAAAAGTCGTGTGCTGAACACCTTTCCCTCGCAGCACCAGTTGCTCTACAGCGCCTAGGACCGAAAGAAGGAAAGGAATGTTAGAGTTTAACGTCCCGTCGACCGACAAGATCATTAGTGACGGAGCAGAAGCACGAAATAGGAATGACGGCGAACGGGATTGGTCAAGCTCTTTCGAAGGAATCATCGCGACATTTGTCTTAAGTGGTTTAGCGAAACGTAAACAGCACTCACAGGTTAGACTTTAGGCCTGCTACGACTGGCTGACTGCTGCCTATAAGGCAGTATGAGGAGCGGTCTGTGATCGTGAGACGTTTGAGAAGTATGATGCCAAGTCGTTATTGCCAGTAGATGAATCGTGACGAAGCAACTCCTCATTTGGCATCACGATGCTGAGGGGACCCCGTTCCAGGCCTCCCTCACTCAGAAAAAACCTGAGCAGATACCAAGAATCTAACCAGAGTCCTCCCCCATCTGAGACAGCGAAGCTAACCATTCAGATACGGAAGCCGTCTAGTCATTTACGAAGATCTCAGAAAAAAATAGATTAAAACGGTGCCCCTGAGGAGCACTCGAACATAAAAGCTTACCTGTGAAGGAGGGCATGTATAGCGCATTCGGTAAGACACTGCCGGCGAAAGTTAAGTGCCCAGGTTCGTGTTTTGGTCTGGCAAAGAGATTTATCTGCTAGATATTTTCCAAACAACTCCTTCTCTGAATCCCTCTGGAACCTAAATTTCGGTGGCCCGACGGGGATTTGAACTGGAGCCCTCACGGAGAGAGTCCAGCATCTTACCACTGGCCCACCATGGTCGCTTGACGGGCAGAAACTCGGTATTCAGTCCGAGTGTTTTATGTTCGTTTTTCACCTGAACATCGCGAGTGAGAGAGTCGTCAAAACGTTGTGACTACGACACCTCTGCTCGACTGATAACACGAGGAGATTTAATTCGTCATAAATTTTAAATTATCATCTCAAAAAAGTTTAGTTACGCAATTAAATTTTGCTTGCTTATAGACACTTTATTTTTTTTCAGATGGTAATTATACATTTATAGATAGTCTGCCTTTATCCGTACCAGTACTCAGCAAACTCCTGTACAAGTGCGTGATGGAGGGTACCTTGTACACTGTTAGACACGCCCTCATTCCGTTTCCCGTCTCTTTCTCATATGGAGCGAGGGAAAAATGATTTTTCTGTATAAGCCTCAGTCTCGATGAAAACTTCAGATGGAAGAACTATATTTCTGAGCTGCTCAAACAAGTTAGTTCTGCAACTTCTGGTATTCGTATAGTAGCTAGTTTTGGAAACACGAAACTCATGTCTCATGGCATGATTTTGAGAGGTAAATCATCACTTAAAAAGTGATGGTTGCACAAAAACGAGCAATCAGACTAATACGTGCTGTTAAGCCACTATCATCTTACAGACGTCTCTTTCAGGAGTTAAGCATTTTAACCGCACCCACAGAGTTTGAGAAGAATAGAGATGTCTCCATCTACAACACCAGAACAAAATATGACAGTGACTCATCACTAAAGATGTCAGTGCTTCAGAAATGAGTTCAACATGCAGCCTCAAAAATGTTTGATCTTCTTCCCAGTAACATAAATTGTCCGACAGTTAGTAAATAAAATTTTAAATCTAACCTAAAATCATTTCGCCTATATAGCTCTTCCATATGGTTGATGAATCCATTAAAAACCGGTAGCAGACCTAGCTGAAACAAGCCATCTCTACTTGTTTGAGTAGTATTAAGCACCAATATATTTGTTAAAAAGCATTCAAAAGCGAAGATCGCACAAAATATTTTTTATTCATCAAACCGGTCATGAGTCTTTACTATCATCTTCAGTTCTTAAACATCTTATTGTAGGTTTAGGACCTGAAGATGACAGCAATGATAACAAAGATTGTCGAAACCGGTTGTCATGCATAAAACATTTTTTGTGCGCGTCTTTGCTTTTGAGTGGTTTTTAACAACTAAAATGGATCGCCCTTCAATACTCTCACAATGAGAAAATGCAACCAATATATTTATTCTTATTTCATTTAACCCAGCGTGCTATTTAGCTACCCAAATACGGTAACGATGCAGCCATACTAACAAACAAGTGACGCTCATTGTAAACTCACTCGTTCCACTTCATCTCGACAAAAAGGCTTGCAAATTTTCTGTGGAAAATAAGCCAACTAATTATATTACGTCATCCGCAGCGACATTGGTCTATTTAATATATGAAATATGGACTATGCTTTCCTTTATCAGTCTCCAACTCTACGCATTGCTGAGCACATAACCAATATGTATATTACTAAAAGCCACTTGCTTATCCAACGGCTTCCACGAACAACAAAAAACTGATCATCAGTCTTCCATATAATTATTGACTGAATTAAAAAATTTAAAATTCTGTTATAGTCTCCTCATTAGGAGGCATGATCTTAAGTTGAAGATTTAACACAGTAAGTCAAGTACTTAATTTAGAAACTGTGTTCTGTGTTCTGTGCAGCCTAAATGACGGTGCACCAATTACTCAAACTATATTCATCTAGTATTTGAGAATCTACATCTACGCACATACTCCGTAAGCCACTGTATATGCATGGCGGAGAGTACCTTGTACCAGTCTTACTTATTCCCCTTCGCATTCCAAGCGCGAGTAGAGCGAGAGTACATTTGATTGAACCTTACTATTCATAAACACATATAAGCAAAAGACTTAACTGCCAGTATCTAGCAGAAATTAGAAAAATATGTGGCATAACGAAAAAAATTTCTTAGGAGTTATAAACAGCACATGTAATGGAGGACTGACAGGCAAGAAGTAATGTGTGAGACTTTTCCACGGCGCAACAGAGTGGTAGAAGCCTAAACTGCTGTTTACTCTTAATCCACTAAAGTTCAGGAGAATGCAGAGCCAAGAGACCAAGGGATCCGCATTAGGATGGGGGCCCAGTTTAGGTCACATTCCTCCACTATTATTACTGCTTCACAAGACAGTAAACTGTGACTACAGAAGCTACCAGTAATCATATAGTTTTTTCAGATACTGGTATTAATGCCTTACACAGTGCAATGGAGTTTACCACTTGTAGAAATAGTGTATGAACAACATCTTTCTCACACAGTCCAGCTGCTACACACATACTTTAGACCATGCATCTGTGACAGTGAAATTTAGACGTTCCGTCACGCATGTTTATTTCATGCCTTTTCCGAGCTGTAGCTAGTTTCCGCAATAGATCAGAAATATCTTTATTATAAACTAACTGATAGAAGAAAAACAGTAACTATGTAATGGTTACTGCACTGCTGTGGGCGTCACGACATTATTATTATTATTGTTATTATTATTATTAATTGCAGTGATCAGACACATAATATTGGCGGTCTCAAGTCTTCCAATTTCTGCCATTTCAGAAGTAAGCAGTATATAGATCTAGTGGTTTACAAACAGTTGACCTAAGTACAGAGCACACGTTTTAAATAGGTTGATTGCAAATGGATTTGCAGACTGGGGGTGAAGCAATTGTGTCTATGGAGAGGTGTAGTGCAGACGAAGCATGTTTTGTAACAAGTATCTACCCTCAATGTGGATATTTAGCTATGTGGGAGTTGTAGATAGCACTTGTGATGCACTACGAATTGTTACATCATTCTGTACAAAAGCAAGCAGTAGCAATTGTCTCGTGGATTCATTAGTTCCTGATTTAATAAAACATCTACAAAAATTAAATATCATGTCTTTCGTTAATTTAAAAGTGAAATAATTCAAATAAAATTCTTTCTCGTTCTAAAGCTTAGTTGGGTGATAATGCTGATGATGATGCTGGGAGGGGGGGAAGTGGGGTACTAGCTCATATCAGATTGCACTAAGGGGTAATAGTCTCAGAAAGGCTAGCAACCACGGTCTTATGTTACTGTATATGTAGAAGTCATTGCAGCCGGTAATGTAGTCGACACAAGGTCTCATGATTTACCACTCATCATTCATCACCCAGAGTACCACAGTTTATTCTACATCAGTCCATCGACTATTAGTAAAGACGCATTTCACTTGCTCCCAGTTTCATTTCTGATCACTGCTGCTAATAGAATGTAGCATAGGGAGCACTTGTATCTCCAAATATTTTGTCCAATGAATACTGAAGTCTAAATGACCAAACTGTCATCAACCATTTAGAATTCACCAATGGAGGACGGCCTGCTCCAACTTCTCCACGCATTTACGTCCAAGCTGCACGCATTCATGTTACTACTGCACTTTTTCTAACACACTTTTTCTGACCCACACTCAATCCTGTCATCATTTCCGTATTTCCCTAGCTCTATATGTCCTGGCGATCTCCATTTCATATTCATTAAAGTTATACTTTACACCTTCCAATTACTAAACCACTGTGTCTGTTATTATGGCTACTTTCTTTACGAACTGCAGTTACGACAGGGATTCGAACATGCGGAATATTATATTACGTGAATAAAATTAATACTGAATGTGACAATAAGATTGTTGCTTAAAAAACTAAATGACAGTGCAAAAGAATAAACAAGAGAGGACCTCCCTTTCAGAAGAATAAAATAACGATAAAGAAGCTGAAAGGTGTTACAACGCTCACCAGCACACTGTGTCAGTATAGTGAGAACGCCAGAATAGGAGGAGGTAAGATTTTTTCCCACTATTTGTGACAAGCGTGAACGTATTGTTTCCTCGTGTCTGCATCACTTGACCTTTCACCTACAGCTGTTTGTCTTGTCAACTCTTCGGGTGTCGTACACTTTATTTCTTATTAGCATTTATACTTTACGAGCTCCAAACAGTATACTTAAGATACAGTAAAAGCTGTTATCTCATTGTACACTGTCTGTAAGGATGTTGCTGACAACTTTTTATGGTCGATAAGTCGCGCGCAGATGATCACTTTTCTTTAAGCAATATATTCTTTACAGCCCTTCATTTATTATTTATGAGCACGAGTGAGGTACATTCTTCGTGATACTTAGCGCACTATAGCCAGCTCATAGTTAGTTATTTGCTCTGCTCCGAAGCCTAGGGCTGTGAGGGTGGGTTACGAGTCCTGCCCGCATAGCTCAGTCAGTAAAAATATTGCCCACGAAAGCCAAAGTTCACTTTAAATCGCTCCGTATGCCTACTCCTAGCAGCGAATCGCGAACTTTTACTGTTTACAGTGATTACTCTGAAATGGAGTAAGCATGCAAGAACAAGTCTGTACTAGCATTTGTGATCAGTACGCTAATTTTGTTTATTTTTAGAAAGGACATTTTATAGCCAGGATTTTTATTAAATTTAGAGGATGGGCAAGATGAAGCTGCCCTGAAAAATATTTCATGCACCTTAAGGTAGGCAATACAACTTACATCATCCGCTTCCAATGTCGATGATATAACTTGGGTTGGCTGTTTTAAGGTTCGTGAAATATTTCGCAGGGCTGGTTCATTTTGCCCATCTTGTATTTATTTACTACGATTGCGATTTCGTCCTTTTATGTCATTATCAAGTGACAGCTTTAACTAGATAAATTGATCATCCGAGGACCAGTTCTGCTTGGAAATACATTTTTTAAAAAAAGATAGTAGCTCTTCCTACCTCACGATGATGTACACCAATGCTTAATCGTTCCTTTTTAGGGGCACTGTCCCCATGTCAACCATGTTTACGTATTCCATGTTTGTAATAAGGCAAGAGCCTTTGTCACTTACATAAAAGTATGCAATACTTTACTAAAATAGGTAGCATTACGTCAAACCAGGTGTCTAAGGGTGAATTAAATCAACCAGTCACGAACACATTACTTGCTGTAATAGTTACTAACGAGTCCATGTCAACTTACACATAATTTTCGCTGTATTTTCACGAGGTGTAACACTTTACAATTTAAGTTATACACACGTGCTGGGTCTACTACGAACGGTTCAACCTGTAGTGAGACAGATACATTGTCACCAGTTTCTGTGTTATATGTTATTTAAGTTAAATACACTTAAAAATTTTTTTTAAGGCTGTCATGTTTCTATGAAGTAAAGTACTACTTTCATCTATACAGGTGTCTGAAAGTCTTTGCATCAAACATCTAAGGTTACGGATCACATTACGGAGAACATCTTCTGTTTGAGATAAAATGTTCGCTGACACTTCACGGCAGCGCTAGGTGTCCTTTAGTGTTCACCGGCCCCGGGACGAGGAGATTTAGCCCTTAAGAATGAGCCTCTAAGCGGAGGAAGATATTCTAGTTGCTAGTCTGGAACTTTAATTTTGCTAGACTTACTGCCCCGTTTTAAACAGAGTAGTCGACTGGACTATAGGCAACACACAAGGCATACGGGCATTCCAGAGAGCCTATTCTCTGCCGCCTCTCAGGAGCATAAGATAAGGAAGAGCCCCTAGCACCGCCGAGAAGCGTCAATGATATTTTGTCTCTAACAAAAGTTGTTCTCTATGACGTGATCTATCACCCATAGACACTTGATACAAAGAACTCCAAACATCACGTATAAATGATGAAGATTCCAGTATCATTGTGCATATGGAATATTTAAACATGGTTGCAAGAAGACAGAGCCCTCTTAAAAGGAATGATATGCATTTATGCGCGTCGTAGTGATGTAGGAAGAGCTACAGATTTTAAGAAAAATGTTGTTTTTATAGAACACTAGCAGGACGCCTTGCATTTTGTATTTATTCCGATCTTCTATTAGTCCACCCCTTTTCTCCCTCTCCCTCTCCATCTCCTCCTTCACCCCCATCTGCTCATCTCCTCTACTCCCTTTTACTCTGTCCACCGCCTCCCCCCTCCCCCCTCTCTTACCGTTTCCTCCTGCCCCTATCTGTTGATCTTCTGCTCCCCCTCTCACTGTCCTTCTCCTCCTTCCCCCTCCCTGTCTGTTGATCACCTCCCCCCTTCTTTCTCCATGTTGTCATGCTCACTGCAATAGGAGGCAAATGTCTATAAGGTACATTACATATGTAGAATTGTGGACAGTCGGGAATGTGAGTCTCACGGGAAGCGTGTAAGGGATAAGTCTATGCAGAAGCGCTATTCATCTGTGTCCTCGGTGGCTCAGATGGGTAGAGCGTCTTCCGTGTAAGCAGGAGATCCCGGGTTCGAGTCGCGGTCGGGGCACACATTTTCAGCTGTCCACATCGATGTATATCAACAACACCTGTCGGCAGCTGAGGGTTTCAGTTAGTCAACAGCAGTATCATCTGCGAACAGCCTCATGGAGCATCGGAAGTTATCCGACCGAAGTGCCTGTATGCGCACGAGGAGACGCTTCTGGAGAGACTGCGGCCGTTGTAGCTGCTGCGGCAGCGCGTTTGGAAAGCGCCAGGTGCGGTGACGCAACAGGGGACCCGCCTGCGGAGCGGCCACTCCCGACCCCGTGCCAAGGACACGGCGCGCCACACCGCGCTCGCAGCCTCCGCTGGCCCACAGTCGTGGGAGAGCCAACAACAACTGTTCGCGTGCCGCACTGCTAACCACTCGCGCCGTTGCGAGGTCAGCGCGGCCGGGTCGTACAATCAAACACGGATTTTCATTTTGCTTTTACTGGTCCTGTTAGAAATTCAGGAGTTATCAGTGATACAACACTGGGAGCGAAAGGTTATCTACAGGGTGGACAAAATAAACATGGCCCAGA
Organism: Schistocerca nitens; assembly: GCF_023898315.1. NCBI lineage: Eukaryota > Metazoa > Arthropoda > Insecta > Orthoptera > Acrididae > Schistocerca > Schistocerca nitens. The sequence continues at coordinate 977,302,706 of NC_064615.1, read as the reverse complement.
AAATACAAAGGACGATCAATACGTTCCTTTTCGAAGAACAGTCCAGAATCGGTATGCCACTCAGACTACATCGCCGTGAGCATTGAGGCGATCATCCCACCGACATAGCACGTTGAACGTACTCGTTTAGTAAAATACCGGGTCGTGCTGCGCGCAGGAGTCTGTAACTATCTGGTGCACATCCGCGTTCGACACGAATCGTCGAGCGTTGAAAGTCTTTCTTAATGGGCCGATGGCGTGATGATCGCATGGGGAAACATTAGGACTGTGAAGGTACGGGGGGGGGGGGGGGGGCTGTGGCTGGAGTGTCTCCCACTTTATTCGTCCTTAATGAACGAGGCTGGCCTCCTCCATCGACCGGTGTCTTGTGTCGAATCGCGACCGGCACGAAACCTGGCACAACAAGCCACCTGGTGGTTTTCAATCTCCGTTGGATATCTACCAGTGTTTGTACTTAGCAGCCAAGAAAAGAATAAAACACATTACTCCCGTTTGGACGCATTTTGTTGTAACGTTGACACAGTTCACGTTTCTGCACTTACCACAAGCACGCCGGAAAGACACAAATGTCACACTAATCCCTTGCCTACATGTCGGTGCTTATATACTTGCTTCGTAGACGTGGGTTGACTTGCGGTGCAATAACTCTCTCCAACGGAAACATTTTGATCGCCCGATGCACCTTAAGATAGGCAACCAAACTTCCATCTTCTACACCTGGGGCGATGACGTAAGTTGGGTTGACTGTCTTAAGAGGTATGTAATGTTTGTGGGACAGTTTTATTTTGTCCATCCTGTGTTACTGAAACCAGACTGCACTCATGGGTGTCCAAGGACATGAAAGGGGGCTGTAACTGAGAAGGGAGTGAGATAGGTTATAGCCAATCTTCTACGTTATTCAGTCTGTACACTGACAAATCAGCAAAGTAAACCAAACAAATACTTAGGGAGTTAAAGTACAGGGAGGAGAGATACAAATGTTGCATCAGTTTGTGGTAGTAACATGGGCGTGAATAGGCTTGGGCAGTCGGGGCAAAGTGCAGGGGGCCTGGAAACAAAGGGACCCTCCAGGCGCACGGAAGAAAGAAAGGAAGGGGAAAAATGGGAAAAATTAAGAGAGAAAGTAAAAATTGGAAAATACGATTTGCAACGTTGTATGATCAGGAAAGTTTGTAGCACCTTGATGGTAAACAAGTGTGTTCTGGAAGCAGTCCCGTAAATGTGAGCTGCTTGGATTTTAGTCCTGTCAGGCTGCGCCAACAGCTCACATACACATAACTGGAGTATGATGGACGATAAGTTTCCGTCATGTTGTGTAAGCAGTCTCCTTCCGAGACTGACTGCAGTTTCCCAGTGTCCTGTCAACGAACTGCAGTATGCAACCTGTTTCAGTACAGATTACTGCATCATCCGCAAAAGTGTTAGATTACTATAACTTTATTTGCAAATTCATTGACATACAACTGAACATTAAGGGTCCTATCACCCTTGCCTAGTACAGTCTTGAAGTGACTTGTCTATTTGTTTATGACTTCCGATTCAAGTTCAGAAATGCACTGCCTATCGATAAATCCTGAATCCAGTCACAAATCTCGTTTCATACATCATATTTTTGTAATTTCCTTAATTAGATTTTATTAATTTATGATTGTTTATCCTAAAAATTCAAGATGGGATTAATTTGGCAATTTATATAAGATATTTAATTAATAATTTTGTATATATGTAATTAAAAATCCAAGAATTAGTGTGACATTTGACTTACGGTATTTACATAATTACGGTACCGCCTGATAAACATTGGCAGTATAACTGCAATCTACATGAAGATTTCTAACTTATACCTACTTGTATCGATCAGAACTACTGTGGAAATAACACAGAATTTCCTTGTGTTTGAATAAATTAATTTCATTATTCGTCTCTAAATTTCGAGTTTCGCAGCTGCAACTGAAGTAGCTTTAAATAAGAGACTATTGCATCTGATGGCTTGGATGGTTGTAAGAACGAGACCCTAGGTCTTCAAGTATAGCACAGGCTGCAATTTAAGATCGAGATGTACCAATGGGAGAATAGTGTCGTGTGGCGGAAGTTTCTAATTGAAAATATGCTGTTTACATAAATGTATTTTTTTATTTTTTTTTTACCGATCGTCGCTTCTTGGGCCGCATTGGTGAAAAGCACCGTTAGCATTTTGCCTTGAGGAACGAATTACTTAATGCTTAATATGCTTTTGCGAGCCACAGTATTAGACAAAATTTTGCGGTACAAAGATGCGCTCTTTGAGGTTTATGTGTATGATTTTCATTGAACAGTGTAATCTGTGGTGGAGCACGGAAGCAAATCGAAAGCAGTAGATTAGTTTGAAACGTTCCAGAAACGTGAAATCGAAACCTGAAGACTGGCCTGTAATGCACCTGTCTTTATGGATCACATTATTGAAGAATCATTTAAATGTAAGCAATAATATTGTGACACAATTTCTTTTTTCGTAAAGTTACATGCTAGTTTCAGAACCAGCATAATTCCATATCCTCTTTAAATTGATTATTTGTTATCGTGAAACAGCAATATAAACTTTGATACGGATTACCGTTGAGGATACGACAAAAGAGTTTGAATGTAATAAACTGCTATTGCACATACATGATTAGGTAAAGTGACTCGAAGTCTAAGCGGTCTGTAAATAAATAAGTTCAAATGGTTCAAATGGCTCTGAGCACTATGGGACTCAACTGCTGAGGTCATTAGTCCCCTAGAACTTAGAACTAGTTAAACCTAACTAACCTAATGACATCACAAACATCCATGCCCGAGGCAGGATTCGAACCTGCGACCGTAGCGGTCTTGCGGTTCCAGACTGCAGCGCCTTTAACCGCACGGCCACTTCGGCCGGCCAATAAATAAGTAAACGCTGCCGAGGTAACAGGAAACATTTCTCATAGCGTATTACCACACGGCTGTTTGTCGACGTTGAACGCTTTCTTTACTCTGTGACCAATTTCAAATTCTTCAGCCAACTTAACTCTGGTCGAAGCGCAGCTTGGTACAGACACGTTCAAGAGTGCCTTAGAATATTTCATTTCTTGTACGTCACACGAAGCATTTCATTTCAATAAAAAGACAAAGCGCCGAAGATCACACACAAATCAGGGGAAACCTGTCGAGAAATGGAATTTTTGCTAACAGAATTTGGAAACTAATACAGAAATGCAGGTCGAGTTGTGAGTATGCATCCAGCGCCTTTTGCAGAAATGCGTGTCCCTTACAGAGAGAATAAAAAGACAATGCGGTGTCTCGCTAACAACGGAATTGTGAGTCACGCTTGGTGGCTTCGTGGTTGCCCTACTTAGGCCACGGTCGTTGTGGTCGTGAGGTGCGAAATCGAGTGTGCGATCGATCACACCTGAGCACCATTCTTAATTATCTCTTAGCGAAAGTGTTAAAATGCGACACGTGGTTAGAATGATAATTTATCAGTGGATCATGCAGTGTTTATCACAGAAACACATTCTCTGGACAGTTTACGTTATTGGTTCGAGTTTGTGTGACATATAAAGATGAAAATGTATATTTATAATGACGCTCGTGTTTTTCCTGCTGTAACATATTCGAAATGAAACTCAAAACAGACAACTGTCTACATCCACCATAAGTAAATGTAATATAATCCACTGATTCACCTGAAGATGGAAGCGCAAGTTCTCGAAACGTGTCCTGGGAGAAAATAAAAAAGTTATTGACACAAGTAAGTGTCTTAATTTATCTTTTACGAATGTAATTACTATAGAAGGGATGTATCTGCACATGTCAGTGAAACTATAACTATTAGCCCTGTTGAATAGCACAGATTGAACTATCATCAAGGGACAGATCGTTCCCTTTCGTGACGGGTGAGAGGAAGCTGTACGTGTGAACGTGCAATACTGTCGCTAAAACAAGTAGCAACACAGGAAAAAGTTCGAGGAAGCAATTCTGTCACTTGAAGAGGAAGTGACAGCAGTCAGTATCACGTCTTTCGTGACGCACGATTCGCAGATCGAAAAGAAAACGTCACGTTGACAGCAGCTTGTGACTTCCTGCATCCTGTGCGACCTTTCTTCACATTTCTCTTATGAAAGAACTGCATAGAAAGGGAAAGGAGAAATCAGCTAAACTGGTACAGGCGAGTCGCTTAGAGGCTGTCTTATCTCGTAACAAGTTTTCCTTGAATAAATCGAATACTGCATAGATCAAAGTGGGTAGCCAGTCTACACATATTATTAAATGAAAGTCCCCCCACCGCGATTTTCTGTCTGTGTATGAAGGCTAATCTCAGGACCTACTGTAGGGATTTTGGTATGGTTTTCACTTATAGATACGCTGATTCACAAGGAACTTTTGCGCATAAAATTTGTTCCCGCTACGCCAGACCAGTCGTCCGGATGTAGATACCCAGTGCTACCCTGCGAAGCCGGACAAGGTCGATAGCTCACTTATAATTCAAGCACCTTTGGCATTTTTTCCGGAGGAACGGATTTGTTGACGCTTAATATGCTTATGTGAGCAATAGTATTAGACACTACTTTGTGGTACAAAGATAGCTCTTTGAGGTTCCTGTGTATGATTTCCATTGAACATTGTAGTCTGTGGTGAAGTATCGAAGCAAATCGAAAGCATTTAAGATTTGATTATTCTGATTTGTTTATAGTCTTTACTTCCATGTTATGGTTGTTCTTGCTGCAGTCTTCAGTCCGAAGATTGGTTTCATGCAGCTTTCCATGCTAGACTGTGCCGTACAAATATCTTCAACTCTACGTAACTGCACCACTGAATAAATGCAGCAACCTACACACCCATTTGTAGAAAATCACTGCATTCATTCTTGGATCCTCCTGCACGGTTTTAAGTCTCAAAATTCGTATACCAAATTAACTATTACCTGATATTTCAGGATGTCTCCTACCCTTCATTCAGTCTGTGCCAAACGTTCTTTTGTCCCCAGTGGATTCAGCACCTCTTCATTAGTTATATGATCTATCCATCAAACAGTATGCAGGCAGTGAAACACCTCATTCTAAAAGATTCAATTCCTGTATATCGTCCGTGTTGCATTTGTGTATAAGACAACACTACAGACCAATACTTTCGGAGGCATGAAAGCATAAAAATTATATTCTTTAATAATATATTTCTCGCTGTAAGTAAACCTTTTCTTGACATTGCCTGTTAACATTTTGTATATTCTTCTGTCGTCGTCTGTTATATTGCTGACAAAATTAATTAATTATAATTATATTGTCTCATTTCGTCACTTAATTCTACCAGCATCATCTGACTTATTCCAGCTACGATTCCATTATCCACCTATTACTGTTTCTGCTTTTCATTTTATACTCTTTTTTCAAGTCAGCATACATTTACGTCCAACAGCTGTACAAAGTACTTTGCCTTCACTGACAGAACTACTGTGTCATCAGAAAAACTCGAAGTTACAGTTTCTTTTTCCTGAAAGTCAGTTATCTTTCCGAATTCCAACTTGGTTTCCTTTACTGCCTGCTCACTGTGCAGATTGACTTAGGGGATAGGTTGTAACTTTATCACATTCCTTTCTCGTCCACTATCGTCCTTCTAAGTCTTACGACTTTTACAACTGCGGTCTGATATCTGTACAAGTTGTAGATAACATTCGCCCCTGTATTGTATCCGTGATAATTTCAGAAATTCAAAGAGTGCTATTAAAGATAACTTATACATTGGGAGAAAGTAAATCAAATGTATCCGGTATGATAATCTAAAAATTACGTACCAAGGAAAGCAGCTTTGTTACAATGCAACGTAATTAATCTACTAAGTATAACTGCGGCATCAGACGTCATACAAGTTTTTTTAAACAGAGACATGCGAATCGTCCAACGGTCTAGTCATTGTTTTCTGTGGGAACCTGTTGTAAATCCCAATTCGACCATTCTTTGTCGGTTTACAGCAACCTTTAAGTGAATTCAATACTTCATTGGTTGTTGTTACAGAGATCTTGGCTTCTGTTATAGGAATCTGCTCAGGGTTATTCCAAAGGGGAAACGAAATCACCATTTTGCGAAAAGAAGAGTTACTCGAATCACTAAAACACAATTCACGATTCATAATCTGTAAAAATGGCGTGAATTAGATAGCGAGCCTTGCGAAATTAAAACTACGGGTTATACGCACGACAAACTGTGTCTGTTAATTTGCGTTATTAGCGTATAGAACCACTCAAATCCCCTTACGAAAAAGTCTGGGGCAGGCACGTGTCGAATTTGACACGCGTGCTTAGTTCCCGAGTCGGAATGAGCGAAAGCGAAGCAGCAACAATTTCTCCCTTGGTTCCGGTGAAATCGAAAACTGACTTCCCATTACAGGGAGTAGCGCTCGACATTCAGTGCGGCACACACGTCGCTATCACTCAGATTATACAAAGTGTTCTCTGTCTACTCTATGATCGCACTTTTGTTATAACACATGACGATTCACGTTGAAAACTGACAGTAGCCAAGCAATTTGTTTCCTTACTCGTATTTCGCGGATGCTCTGTGAATATCTACGATTGTGCGTCGCCGGCCGCTGTGGTCGAACGGTTCTAGGCGCTTCAATCCGGAACCGCGCTGCTGCTAAGTTGTCGCGTAAGTGTTTTGCGTTACAAATCGAACCATTCGGACTACGTATGAAGTTTACACAGCAATAGAGTTATCACACGTGATAGGTCATGCGTCATGTGTGTGTTGTTCATAAGGATTACATGTAATAATGGACGTAGGTACTTTAAACATATAAGTTTGGTATGCAGTACAAGTAATGGTTACATACAGTCACCAGTCAGCATGAAATTATATCACGTACTCAGTCAGGTTAAAGTCTAAAAGTTTCACTGAGATGCAAAAGTAAAAAGTCTCTTTTGAAAATTTTGCACAATTGAAATTTTAAACTGAATACAAAAGTATCCCTTTTGCAAAGCAACAGTGAGTAGGGAAGACATAGGCGTTGTAAGGTTACTGGATCGAGAGATGCTGGAGAGCGTCAATGGAGTTCTGGTCTCGCGAGCAGGTGGATACGACCCGTGTTGACGAGCGTAGCGTTGCCTGGGCGTCGTGAGTGGGGCTAGCGAGTAGTTTTCCTTGCGCTCGCATTCCGCTGTTCTGCTGCTGCGCCACGCCTCAAGGTGAGACAGCCCAGACCAGATCCTGAGCGCGGCCTCTCCGTGACTGCGCGGTCAGCGCCAGTAAACAACGCCACGTCCGTGACATACGGCCCTGTCTGCCCAGAAGGACCAGGCTCTTAACACTGTGCACAGTGATGACTCCCAACACAAAGGTCTCCCACACCATAGTACTAGCCCGGTCAGTAACACATTGGACACTTGCTTGAGAGGAGCTGGCTCTAACTTCTAGCTCTGCCCTGTTAAATTGGATAATCAGCAACTGCCTGAAGGTGCCAATTACACTGGCCTGCGCACTGCGACGACTCTCAGCCTCAAGGCTGCCACCATTCTACTGGACCAGTCACTTTGACGTTAGACACTTGTTTGAGAGGAGGTGGCTCTAACTCGTAGACTGCTCGTGCTGAATTGTGCAATCAGTGACTTCCCTAGAGGTGCCTCTGCATGACCACAACACAATGTTGACTCCCAGCCCCAAGGCTGCCTGCCACCTTACTACGAGGGTTGACCAGAAAGTAAGGCTCAAATGGCTCTGAGCACTATGGGACTTAATATCTGAGGTCTTCAGTCCCCTAGAACTTAGAACTACTTAAACCTAACTAACCTAAGGACATATCACACACATCCATGCCGGAGGCAGGAGTCGAAACTGTGACCGTAGCGGTCGCGCGGTTCCAGACTGAAGCGCCTAGAACCGCTCGGCCACACCAGCTGGCCCACAAAGTAAGTTCCGATCGCTCGCGAAACGGACACCACAGTGAAAACCCGATGAAGCTTTGAACAGATGTGTTGGGCAGTGTCTCTAGTATGCTCGTCGATCGCATCAAGACGGTCTTTTCAGTTGTGAGCGCACTGTGAGCCAGTAAAGGTGCCTAGAACAACGATGTTTCCCGCCAAGTAGGAGGGCCCACTGAGAGGCTTCGCTTTAATGAATGCAGCCCACCTAACACAAGTGCCACTCTCTTCCTTCGTCATGGCAATTCTCAGCCGCAGTCTGCAGGGGCAGTGAAGACGCTCCTGCAGCGTTTTCGATGGGAAGTGTTCGAACACCCACAACACAGCCCTAATTGGTTCGTCCTGAGTATCGTCTCTTTTCACATGAAACGCTAGATACGAAGACAACACTTGGGCGCAGGCTACGCGCTATAGACCAGCGTAGAGAATTATCGAAAAACACAGGCGGCTACCTTCTATGACGATGGTGTTGGAAATTTGGTATAACGCTCCGACGAATGTCTAAGTCGGAGCGGCGACTATGTAGACAAGTATCTGGAAAGTGTAGCTAACTCTTGCAAATAAAATATTTCTGATTTTCACTGTGGTTTCCATTTAGTGACCGATCGGAACTTACTTTCTGGACAAATCTCGTGCTTGTCCAGTCACTATGACGATAGACACTTTTTTGAGAGGGGCTGGCTATAACTTGTAGCCCAATCATGATGAATTGGATCATCGGTGGCTTATCTAGAGATGCCTTTACATTGGCCTTATTTTACGAAAGTCGTTGCTATCAGTATTGCTGGATCGAGATCCCAATAGACGGCAATATTTCGGCATGGTATGGCAATATTTCTTATGTGGATGTGCTGACGATGGTGTCCACTAACAGTGGTGGAAATTTCGTATTCTCTCTTATCTACCGGGTCTGTCCTATAGATTGTCGGGTGCATTTTCTCTACTATTTCCGCAGATATTCGCAATTTATTTTTCTAATTTTTTGCTGGAGCCAGCCCAAACAAGTACTGCTCGTCACGTCTTCATTACGACGCTTACCGCCGACGGAAAGCGTCGGTTTGTTTTCCTTTACAAATAAAATGAATCTTAAATCGAAGTTTTACGTTCCCATTCGATAGAGCGATCTCAACTTAATCCAGTGAATTATTCCTTTTTCTCCATACGTATTAACAGAAACAATGTAACACCTGTACTTCAGAAGTGTCTCAGAAGTGGTGCTGCATGGCCGCAGCCGTCAGTTCGGGCCAGGGCGCTGCTAGAGTACTGGTTATTCTACGTGATTTACTATCCCTGTTAATACTCATAGATTAAACGGATATCCCAACAGACTAATTTGGGGCAGGTCTGTCGAATGAGCACGTAAAATTTTGTCTGTAACGGGAAACAAAGCGACGCCTTCCATAAACAATGAGTGTCGCGTGAAAGATGAGATGAGCAAAAAATGGAAATGAGCGTATGGGATCCTTGGCCGGGAGGCCCCATGCAGGGAAGTTCGGCCTCCAAGTGCAAGTCTTATTTCAGTCGACGCCACACTGGACGACTTGCGCGCCGGTGATGAGGATGAAATGATGAGGACAACACAACACCCAGTCCACGAGGGAACAAAATTTCCAAGGCGGCCGGGAATCGAACCCGGACCCGCTTGCATGAGAGGTAAGCACGTTACCACCTTATTTTCTATTGTTCGACGCATTTGTTCAGGGCGGGAGTCCCATGACACCTGCTGAAGTTCATAGTTGATCCATCCACTCAGGTTTTTATTAGAGAGGACAGCTAACACCCTGAGCGAACACGCTTTCTTTTCTTTTTTTTCCACTTTGTTCGATGTTGTTCGTTGCGCTTGGTCTGGGCGGACGTCACAAGACATCCGTGCAAGATTCCTTTACTCAGTTTTTTTTTTTTTTTTTTTTTTTTTTTTTTTTTTTTTTTTTTTTTTTTAGAGGGCGAACAGCCCTCTGACCGAACACGCTGAGCTACCGTGCCGGCACCCAGCTAAGCAGCCGAACATGCGATGAGCAATAATAGTTTTAGTAAAAACTTCTCGTGTTTCCAGCAGCGTGAAGTGATTAAAATTACACGAGGTTTCGGCCAAACACTCCTTGGCCATTGTCAAGCGGTATGCCCCTTACTCTAGCTACCGTATATGACGTCACTGGTGCTTGCAGTATCGCCATATATGGGCATACGTAGACTCAGCGTTCGATAAGATCGTCCAACCGTGCGATCGCTGGATTCCAGGCCGTGCTAAGCTGCAGTCCACCATATCTCTTTGGGGTGTTGTTTGGTGATTTTTATTTCAATGGCTTCATTAATTACACAATCTCAGAAGCCGGTATTGCGAGCAACGGATGTTTGGTCATGTTTTATTCGGGGACCGTTTTCTAAAGCATGCTCTGATAAGCAGATTCCTCCTTGTAGCGAAGGGATAAAACCTCTCATGATCCTTGCTGCATTGTTCCACAGTGGGTACATCTGTTCGATAACACGCTAAGTTTCACGTTGCGAAAGCGAAATTGCAAATACCTGCCGAAACATCAAAGATAATACGCCTGAGACTCAGGACAAACACACTGTATACATGTATATAACTAAATAAAAGTCGCCGGGCGCGGTTTCTGATAGTTGGTTGAGGCTAATTTCAGGACCTACAGCAGGGATTTTGTTACGACTTTTACTAATAGACTGATTCAAGAGGAACGTTCATGTATATAATTTGTATCTGCCACACTAGACAAGTCGCCTGGCTGTAGATATTTGGCTGAGGACGGTCACTAATTGTCTATAAATACTTACCTCTCACTTCCAGCCCTGCTTGTTAAGTTTAGAAGCGCTGCAGTGCCAAGTCATAATAGGTGCGGTGATATAATATAATGTCCATTCAGTTGGAAAGATAGCGTGCGTACATAGATGCACTATACTTATGTGTTATCTACAGCAATGCAGAAGTGAGGTAACGAGACAACCATGATGAGTACATTTACGACCAGAGTCATAGAATGCAGAAAGTAATATCTGTACAGGCAAAGACCGCAATCTGAAAAAGACACTGTCGCTGCTACAGTCATAATAAAAGATCTGCTGTATTGAGCAATAACTGTATTCTTAATAGGTTATTAAGACTTTTTGTTTCCGTGTTCTTCACGGCAGCAATTTACCAGCTGTCTTTTTATTACGGTCTTTTTAACATTGCTTTTCACGTCCAGTAACTCTGGTCGTAAATAGATCGCGTTTATGAAATTCTTAGTTCTATCATTGCAGTGGAGAACCTCAATAATATCTTACCATAAACATTTGATTGTTACTTCATACTATTTTAATGAACTCTTTGTCCTTTCGCGAAATCGTCGCAAACGTCTCGTAGCGAGGGGCACATCGATGAGAAATGCACTTCAAAGACTTACATCAAATTTCTCTATGAATAGCCAGTAGCCAATACCAGAGGGATGATTGCCAGTTTGGTTGTAGCCGGGGCATAGTCTTTTATACTCATATTGTTGTTATCAATAATCGGACGAAATGTCCTTAAATGACATACTAAAATATTTTGTTTCAGTATACTGGAAAAGATATGTATCCAGCATTCGTTTAAGAGTTAAAGCATCAGGAGCAGCTCGCTTATTTACAAAGAATGCATCAATAAAGCCAGGTAATATTGCTGGGCTACATTGCCGGTAACATGCAACATATATGGCCCGTGTAAATGTACCTTAGGAGTCTCCAAAACAATACTAATAAGACTGCTGCCCAGTGTAGTGATAACACAATGGACTTATATTCACGGGGATAAAGCAAAGCTTTCTGCAACCAGAAAACTAGTTTCAAATGCTTTCCTAGGCAATGACCTATTGTAGGTGTTATGCCCTTCTCTCCTCCAAACCACTGAAGTGACTTACAATGGTAGAGAGGGACCTATGGTCTAAGAGTAAATCTTGAAACATGGTGCTAATTTACATTCTTAATTTTATCTACAATAATGACAGAAGCTGAAGAAACGAATTAAAATTTGTGCCACAACCAGGACATAAACCGAGGTCGCGTTGTTTACTAGACACGTGTGATAGCCATTACACCACTTCAGCAGCATACCTAACCCACCTACACTTACTACCCTAATCCAGTGCCCTCCCACAAACTTCAGTACATGTCTTCAGCTTATTTTCCCGCTCTTAAATCGTCACTAATGCTAAGGTAGTCTGTGCAACTGTGTTGCCTGTACAGCTGCAGTGGTGCAATGGCTAGCACTCCTGCCTAGTAAGAAATGAGACCTCAGTTCAACGGCACAGATCTTAATTCTTTTCTTCAGCCTTTGTCGTTTTCATATATAAAATTGACACTCTAATGTCTCAAGGAGAATTTAATCGTATCAGATGCTTTTTCAATGTGTACAAGTGATTTCCAAACCAGAGAAAAGCAATACATGACAGAAAAGAGTGCACTGATTTCATCTCCTTAAATCATCCTTCACATCTTTTCGTGGTAAGGATGAAGTTATAATAAGTTTTCGTTTAACAGTTCTGGCTCTGTTCTTGGGCTCACTGAATATTGGGGTACTGAGATCTTTGAAGTTACAGTGCCACGCTATGGCAAGGTTATCTTTGGCTCTGGCTTCCGGTCTCCTATGAAACATCTGGCTAGTAGGGCATCCTGTTCCATTTTCTGGTGACAAATTCAGGTAGGCAACCACTGTTTTTCCTGCATCTTTATGCTTACCACACCTTCCATAGCACAGACACACTAATCAAGTTTCTCAATTCAGGAAGATGTCGCATAAACTGATTGCTATGAAGGCCGAGAGAAGTTTCGGTTTCAAGTAATCCCTCAAGGACCTAAATTCTATCAGGAAAATTATTTATTTCTAAATGGCCACAACAATAAAATGAAATTAACATCACAGGGTAATAAATACGTTTTATTCCCTTCTCTATATTTCTTTGTCCACTTAGCTATATTTACTGTTTTCCTGTTCAGACATTATCGGATGCACAAGGATACGAGAACCGATGCACACTCACAGCATACATGAACATAGGGAAACTGCTCATCCATTCATGTATCAACATATGAAGGGGTTTATGGCAGAATGCTGTACATCGATTATGCTTACGTTGAGAAATTGAACTTTTTGTGTAACACAGTTCAGAAAAATCAGGAAAGCCTCATGGAAGTAGGTATGGAGTTATTCAGCCTATTAAGGGATAGTATTAACACTGGAACATAAATAAAATGTAGTAATTTATCACTGTAAGTATTATAAATTCCACGAATTTCACTTTGAATTAACAACACTTGAGCACAGTTAAGTGTAGTAATATTAATATTACCACCATAATCGTGCATAAATTGCACGAATTGCAGTTTTTTAATTAACGCAAATAAACATCTGAAGCTTTTCTGCAAAACAATAATAGTAATAATGAAAACAAACTTCCCCATGATGGAACAGAAACTGTAATTTTGTTTCATGGAATTGTGGTGAAAGCCAGACCTACTTCACTTTGCCACAACGTGTATCATACAAACCTTTTCACATTAGAACTTAGGGTGCTATCTGTGATGCTATTGTGCGCACCAAGACATACAAATACATCACTTCACCACAGAAAAGAGTTGCGTTTATGCTACGTAACACAGTACCCAATTCATTTTCGTCAAGACATGAGTTACACTATTATGCGATATCTCTTCATACATGAAGATTACACAGTTTCTTCTCGTTGCTTACTTCGTCGTTAGTTACGCCTCTCCTTGACGATGATGGATTGTTCCATCATTTGTATTATTTGATGATCGGTTGGGTGGAATTCATTAAACACAGTGGACTGAGATGCCACTAGTATTATATCCTTTGTTGTAAGTTATTATTGAATTATACAAGCTGTCTTTTTTGTTTTTAGCCCTCCATTTTTCGGCAATCGCAGCTACACAGGTAATATTGAAAATAACCGTCTTTGGCAACGGTGATAAAAATCTTGTTTACATAATATGCGCTTCGCTTTATTCAAAAGCATCTTCAGCGGTCTTATTTTTTGCTTCCTCGTACTCCATTCCTAAAGTAGAAGAACATGAGGAATGGAGCAGGAAGAAAAAAATCTCGACACTGGAAATGCTTTGGAACAAAGCGAAAGGCGTATTGTCTACATAAGACTTTAATTATAGTCGCAAGAGACGGTATTAACCGAATACTTGTACTGAAATGTAGTGACAAAGTCATGCCACAAGATTCGAGTAAAACTTTCATGAATGCTTCCTTCTTGGACGACATTCCCTACCCTCGAATTACTGTTCAGTATTCTTTCGACACGCAGCCATCAAGTTCAGTGCACTACTTGGCTTTGTTTTGAATACTTTCTCCGACCGGGCGTTTACGATCTACCACATGTAAGGCTCCACATTAACTATTACTACGCTAGCGCGTTCAAAATAAGCCACCGTAAAACTCACTGACGATCACAAAGAACGCCGGACTTAATCGCACCTTACAGAGGCTGAAGTTGTTCTCGTATCGATCGACAGGTAGCAATGGTGACAAGATGCGTTTTGAAGCTCTCCCGGCGCGATGCGTACTCCATGAGGTTTCAGGATTGCAACTAGAAGACGTCGACTGTTTACCACGATATTTCGCCAGATAACCATAATCAGGAGAGTCCGCAACTTATGGCAATAAGTCGACGTTACCCGGTTTCAATCCCAAAAGTTTGATGGAACCTACGAAAATCTTAGCAGATGACCTACCAGTCATCCGTCATGAGTATGGAAACTAGGAGAAGAATGAACTGAAGTCTGGATGACTACAAGTTGTCATGCAAGTAGCCTCCCATACTTCTCTCGAGACAATTTGTAGAATAGCGCAGTTATCGATTTCCCACATCATCTGTGTCCACCCATATACAAGGTGTAACAGGCATAAGTGCAAATATTTCCTTTGGTGTACTGAACAACATTACATCAATATTTACGTCATTTGCAGAACAATAATTATATTAATTACAAGTCGTATGTTTCTTGGTTGGTTAGTATCTCCAAGTACACGAGGCAAGAGCAAGCCATTTATGCTTATTTAATCCTGTGCAGGAGGTCAAGTGTTGGGAAGTGTGGATGCGAGAACGCAAAACGGTTGTCTGTACTGACAGGCGTACTTCACTTAGAGGTGCAGTATGACCGGGCAGAAAACATCAGGTCGTAATGTTTGTGATGTATTTGTGGGAAGACTGTTCAACACGAGAAAAAACCAACACAATGATGTGTGTACATACTGAGGCACCACAAATAAAATATCTGCATTTATACCCGTTGTAAGTAGGCTGTTTAGGTTTTTATGTTGGTAACGCCACGTAGCGCTCTATATGAAAACCACCGACTGTGCTGTGTGAAGTCTGTGGCTGGTTTGCATTGTTGGAATATTCGCTATTGTAGTGTTGGGCAGTTGGATGTGAACAGCGCGTAGCGTTGCGCAGTTGGAGGTGAGCCGCCAGCAGTGGTGGATGTGGGGAGAGACATGGCAGAATTTTGAGAGCGGTCGAACTGGACGTGTGTCCATCAGAAACAGTACACTTGTAATAATGGATATCATGAACTGATATATATATATATATATATATATATATATATATATGATGACTTTTTTATCAGTAGTTAGTGCCTTCAGTAGTTAGGATCTTTTATTTAGCTGGCAGTATTGGCGCTTGCAGTATTGCAGTAGTTCGAGTAACGAAGATTTTTGTGAGGTAGGTGATTCTTGAACGGTATAGGTTATTGCTAGCCAGGGCTTTTCTTTTGAAGGGTTTATGAAAGTCAGATTGCGTTGCGCTAAAAATATTGTGTCAGTTTAGTGATGATCAGAATAAGTAAAGAGAGAAATGTCTGAGTACGTTCAGTTCTGCTCAGCTGTTTGAAAATCAAATAACGTAAGAGGTTTACCAGCACAGTAAGTCACTAATTTTTCTAAGGGGAGGTTTCAAAGTTGCACATCGCTTACATCTGGCATCGAGGCTGATGAGAGTTTTAGCAATAATGTCCCCTCTCTAAGGAGATTTCCGTTGAACAGCACAATAATGTAGACTGCAAATGAATCTGAATGGCACGCCTCTCCCTAAAACTAATTTCCTACAGAAAATGGTACTTAACATAATTACTCTCAGCAACTGGAACTGTGGGACGGATGTGGCTAACGAGAAGGCGGCAAGGTTATGAAGGCCATCAGGGATGCGTGATCATCGGATCCGCCTCTGCCCGCCATCTGCCCTGTGATCTGGTTGGTTTGCTTTTTTTTTTTCTGTACCTGGTCGGCCATATGACGCTGCGGCCTTGGACGAGTTCCAGCGAGAGGAGCGGCCAGAGGCATATTCGCTGAACGCTCCGAGACCGCTCTGGAGCCTTGAATCGCCAACGTGACACGCGTAATTCCAGGTGCTGATCAACCTGTCCCGGTCATTTAAACTGCCTTGCTGTAATTTCTCAGTTCTTTGGATTCGTGTAGAATACAGTGCTACCGACGAACCGGCGCGAATCGTGGTATTTTTAACGTAGTTTTCTACACACACACACACACACACACACACACACACACACACAAATTAAAATCTCACATGTATTTTACATATACTGCATTCCATCCTTTGTCTCTTATAGTTGTATTACACTTCAGCTGAGAAAGTTAAACCAACATTAAATAAAAGCTATACTCAGCCAGAAGTAGGACTGAATACCACAGTGCTTTACTGGGCATGGTTCATTCTACTGGATGTTGTACAAAATCTTCTTCGTGTTCAGACCACATCAAATCAGAGTTAAAACTCAAGCACTGGAAGATTAAGCCCATCCTGTTCATCAGGAGATGATTGTCTGCAACGAACGAAGTATTCTTCATCTCTAGTGGCATTCAAGCCTGTAATTTTTGAGAGCATTTCTCGTGGAGGAAATATTAAGCAGTTGAAGTTCGTGGAGTCACAAGCACCTGCTATGTTCACCGTCACCGCCTACCATCATGATATGAAGGCCTTATTTCAACAGTGGTACAAGTCCATTTTTGTTCATATTGAGATACAGAGTCCAAAAGTTAAATGAGCGCTGAAAAATCTGCTGTTGAGATACCAGAAATATTCAAGCATATGGCTTCTTGCTAGAGATGAACCTTTCTTTCATTTTTGTTTGGCTCATTAATTTCAGAGGCATTATAGACAGAAAAGTGGAGGTAATGGACTTGTACCACTATTGAAATAAGCCCTTCATATAAATGGTCTGAAGATGGTCATATTCTGACCGAAACCGGTAATAATTGCAAATAAATATTTTATTGTTGTCAAAACTGTTTTTAATTCATTTTAAGGTTCAAGCTTGGTTGTGCTTCGAATTCTAACTTCTATTGGCGGTGCTGTCACCTGTTCGGCGGTATTCACACCCGTAAGTGCATGAAATCGGCAGTGTGGTGGTATGCCCCCGACCTACAGCGGGCTGCAATTGACGGGCGGAAAGGAAAAGGAGTCCATCCCCAACATCACCTGCCCTCTTAAGAGTTGTTAGACAGAGCACATACAATCTCAGTCAATGATCAACTGGGTTACGAACTGAAACACATCAAAAATATGTTCAGGAACAACGCATGCAAACCACATCAAATTAGAGCTCCATTTTCTGGTAAAATTGGGAGCAGACGCATCAAGCCAACGGAAGAAGACAAATCTACAGCATTACTTCCATTATGCGGGTTGACCTCGAGCAAAACTAGGAGTGTATTACGTAATTTTTTAACAGACCAGCATTCCGACCTCTGCGGAAAATTAAGGTCCCCGGCATGAATCCACTCGGCGGATTAGTGTCGAGGTCCGGGGTGCCGACCAGCCTGTGGATGGTTTTTAAGGCAGTTTTCCATCTACCTCGGTGAATGTGGGCTGGTTCCTCTTATTCCGCCTCAGTTACTCTATGTCGGCTTTTGCTGCACAAACACTGTCTCCACGTACGCGAACACCACACCACGCTAACATTTGAGGTTACACTCGTTTGGTATGAGATGTTCCCGTTGAGGGGGGAGGGGGTGTCCACTGGGGGCCGAACTGCACAATAACTCGGTTTGGTGTGGGGCGGTGGTGGGGTGGGTGGACTGTTGTGGCCTGTGCGGGGTAGTATCTGGAGACGAGCACTTGAGACGGATACAATCAAAAACCATAATTCTAAAAGTGCGGTCCACACGACGCCTTTTTCTGTTCAACTTTGCGCATGCGCATGAATTTCCAACAGCGCAACTATTCACGCGTATTTGTGCATGCGTTAGTTCGTAGAAATGGAGGCCTTGCATAAAGCGCATTGCATCCCGACTTCGGTGGGAATTCTTGTGACTTTTAGCACACGACTAGCAGCTGGGGCCCACGTGTGTTTCGTTGCGTAGTGTGTTAAAGGTTATGCTGTGAAGTAGTTTACATGCAGTAATGTCTGTCGATTCCAAAGGAAGAAGGCTTAAATTTATAAACGATTATAGACAAAGAAAAGTTGTATGGAATACCACTTCTAATGGTTATTTCAATAAAAATTTTAGATGTGATGCCGTGAGCGTCAAGTATTAGATAAAAAGTCTCCGCTCATATTACTGCAAAGAATAAGATAATTTAAGTTTCGAAGTACGAAGACAGGGAAGAATAAGCTAGAAATTTATGAAAAGTGTATAAAAAACTGTAGCTGTGGCGATTAATTGGACAACTGAGGAGCCTGAGATCTGAACGAAATAAATGACGGGTAGCTTCTCCACAAACAATTAGAAATAGATATGAAAGACACTAATGACACAAAAAAATACAAATTTGAAAACATACCCTTGGTTCTGGTGGCTTCTGGCGTCTATGAAATGCCCAAATTTGTAGAGTCGGAGGACGTTTATCCATACAACCTATAATCTTTTAAAATTAAAATTGCCAAACTAACTTTTTATTAACTACAATATAAATGACGCTGCTAATTAACCTTCACACAATGACTAACAACCTCACTTAAGTGGTTCCTCACTTTCAGGATTAATTACTAAAAGGCTTTGTTTTGTAATGCGAAATAAATAGTTTAAACTGGTATGGAAGTCGCCAGTTACTTGGTAACGAAATGTTGTTGCCAGTCTTATCGCTGCAGTTTTGATAGCAGAAAATATAAAACCTCCCTGTGACCTCCTCCACAAAACAAAACATTGTCGTCAGTTTGTATTTCTCGTGCAACTGTTATTTAGATATTTCTTTACTGCAACCGCTTTTGGGTTTTATTTTTCTGTCGCTCTTTCATCACAATAAACGCAGCACACGCTACGAAGCAAAGAAGCGGATCCACAGCAGACTGCTTGCGCAATTAGGCAACGTGTGGAGGACGTCCATGCGTACATGCGTCTGCGAGAGCTCTCGAGAGAAGAGACATCGTGTGGACATACCTTTGAGGAGGTAGCTGACGCTTAAAGTGGTCTTCGTTCCCCTTTCGCTCCTCAATCGGGACGCGGTGCGGCGGGGGGGGGGGGGGGGGGGGCATTCGGTGCATAACAGGTAAACAGGTATCGAAGTTGATATGAAGATGTTTTCATATTCGAGACAAGCCGCATCAAATTATACTAGTTTAGTTTTTCCACTGACCCTCAAAATCACTTCAAAAAATTGACGGGTTTGTTCCTTCAAGGGGCGCGGCGTTATCATTCCTCTATCCTACTACATTTGAGCTAGTGTAGTGACTTGTTTATAATGATCTTAATCTGTACTAGTGCATACAAATTATTTAATCCGTGTCTCAGCATCTACACCACTTAGTCTTAAAAGCGAAACAGCAATTGTGGAATTTGTGATAAATATATGCAGTCAACGGTGTAAGTGCTGTCGATCAAAAAATCTGTCCTTCACTTCGCGGGCCATTTCGAGTCAGTTCAGTCATGATATAACATAACTACACGTAAATATTGTCAGTTGTTTCAATCAGCAGACTGTGAGATATGACACATTCTGGTGTGATTGAAAACGTCACTACATAAGTCTGCAATTCAAATTGTTTTCTTGTTTAAGAGCATTACGATGGAGTGTAGTCTCCTGCTTTTTCCTAGTTACACCAAAAATCGATGGTCAACAGTACGGAAAAGATAAAATGTTGCCCTACAGTTACAAGCGGTTGGTAAATGCGTTGTCCATCACAATCTTTGAAGTACCACTTCCTATAATTTACTAACATACCAGAATACATCTGTGGTTCTACTTATATCCTGCAAAACAGTCGATGAATTTGAGATACTGCAGAGAGATTGGGAGGAGGACAGTGTATACGTGTGTAGTAGTTTACTCGTATCCATCGGCAACAAAACAACATCGCGGCTGATAGTCTTATATACATACACTGCTGTAGTGTGAAGATCAAGAGAGCAGTGCTTCAATATAAAAGATCATAAGGGAAGGATGCAGTCTTCCTCCCCTAATGATTAAGCTGCACACAGAAAAATCAATGAAGGAAATGGAATAAAGTTCCGGGAGCAGGAATGAAATTCAGGGTGAAAGCGTGTCAGTGATAAGATATTCTGATGACACTGCTATATTCACAGCAAGTGAAAAAGAATTTATGACATACTGAATGGAAAGAACATTCTAATGAGCACAGAATGCGCATGGAGAGTAAAGTAAAGAGAGACGAAATTTACGAGCTTTACCAAAAATGATATTAGCGATAAACTTAACATCAGAATTCAGGACTACGTAGTACATGAAGAGAAGAAATTCTGTTACTTTGGAAGCAAAAGATCGCATAAGGGTCGAAGCTAGGTGAGTTTACCTAAGAAGCAGATCAGCACAGAAAAAGAGGACATTCTTAATATGAACAAAGGCCTCAATTTGACGGAGAAAATGTACAGTATTGTAAGGAAGCGAATAACGGACCATGGAAAACCGGGAAAAGAAGAGAATCGAAACGATTGAGATTTGATGCAGCAGAAGCAAGTTGATGGTTAGGTGGACTGATAAGAAATGAGGTGGTTCTCCACAAAATCGGTGAGGAAAGAAATATGTGGAAAACAATGAATAGAAAAAGCGCGAGTTGGCAGAACATGTCTTAGGATATCAGGGAATAACTTTCACGGTACTAGAGTGATCTGTAGAGGGTAAAAACTGTAGAGAAAGAAAGAGACTGGAATATACTCAACGAGTGATTTAGGACGTCTGCTGTGGCCGCACACAAACCAGTCAGAATACTGGGACTTAGCGTAAGTCGAAAAATATAGGCAACATAACACGACTAAAATCAGGTAACATTTTAATCGTAGTCTAAGTTTCATGTTGAATGTTGATATCCATTTATTTATTAGAATCGGTATTGAGTCTTTTTCTTTTGTCGCTTCCTATAGAAGGAAGGACATAGCAAGTTACGTCAAGGCAGCAAATGAAAAGCGGGGCTCGTCACGCGAAGATATGACAAAACCGGCCTCCCGGGCACTGTAATAATTGCGACCACACCGCTCACTTGGGAAGCCGTAATCATAACGTAACCCGGGTGAAAGGCACCGTCTCTCTCTTGTGATAGCTCCCGCACCGTTGCTGTAGAAATGGGACGTAATTTTATAGACGCCCGTACCTTGATCTCTGCGTCGCACCACGAACTGCGCTCTGCTTTAACCTAACCGATGTGATGCCTCTCAAACGCAGTTATGACTCACCTGTTTGAACAAGATCTGTTCCGTGATGCAGAGAAGATAGAGAGGGTCTTTCATTCGAGATTTTAAAAACTTGAGTTACGATACCCAGGCATCTTTGCCTCCAAACAAATGCCAGCTCTGGCAGCCTCGGGATCTTGCTGCAAGGTGATTGAAATCTCTTTCAGTTTTTTGAGGGACGTGCGAAACTCAAATTATTGTCCAGCTTGCCGAATTATTTTTATAATGATTTCTGTAATTTATTTTATCCCTATTCTGAAACGATTTATTTCATAAACCTCATCTTCTCACCTAGTTCTCCAAGTGAAAATCAGACCCATCGCTGATGACATCATATTGACAATAGTGTGACTTTCCTTTCATTTAAAAACGCATGTCTGAAATGAAAACTATAAAAAATCGAGTTTTTGTATGTCCATCCTTGTGACTGGAGGTCTGGGGACTTCGGCAGTTCACTTATGTAAGAAAATGAAACATCTCCAGGCGTCCCTCTGATGTTCAAAAATGGCTCTGAGCACTATGGGACTTAACTGTTGAGGTCATCAGTCCCCTAGAACTTAGAACTACTTAAACCTAACTAACCCAAGGACATCATACACATCCATGCCCGAGGCAGGATTCGAACCTGCGACCGTAGCGGTCGCGCGGTTCCAGACTGTAGCGCCTAAAACCGTTCGGCCACTCCGGCCGGCCTCTATGTTGTCACTTATTGTATGGCTACCAGTTTCGGTGCTTCAGCACGCCATCTTCAGACCTTAGCAGATGTTATAGGTTAACACCATCCGTATACATGATGCATCAGTGGCCAATATCTATAGCTAGTATTCACAGACTACCTGTAACCACAATGTTGTCTCTCCAGCCATCAAGTATCAACTGTAGCGTTGCTGTAGAAATGGAACATTGATAGATGATGGTTGGAGAGACAACATTGTGGTTACAGGTAGTCTGCGAGAACCAGTTATAGATATTGGCCACTGATGCATCATGTATACTGATGGTGTTAATCCATAACATCTGCTAAAGTCTGAAGATGGTGTGCTGGAGCACCGAAACTGGTAGTCATACAATAAGTGACATCATAAGGACGGCTGTAGGTGTTTCGTTTTCTTACGTATAATCACTCGGGACAATGGCTATTCGTTATGTACGAATCGTGGTTTGGATAAATCCACGCTTTCTTGGATATAATTCCTACTTCATCAGAATATATCTGAACCGACAGAAGGAATAGGAGATGGCCCCTTCGTTCGGCTTGTAATTAATTATCATATTCCCGCCCTAGTCTAGTTATAGCTTCAGTGGTGCTAAAAGGGAGTAGTAGAGGGTAAAAACTGTAGAGGAAGACAGAAATTTCCATACATTCAACAAATAATTGATAACGTAGGTTCCAAACAGTACTCTGAAATGAAGAGGTTGGCACGAGAGAGGAACTCGTTACGGGCCGTTTCAAATCAGTCAGAAGACTGATGACTCAAAATAAAACAAAAAGTTTGTCTAGAGTGTTACACTACAGCTAACCACATTTTGCTGTGACTATCTGTTGTTAATGAATTCTTTTCTAGAAATCTAGATTCACAGTTTTCTTCTGTCATTTCCCTGGTCCTAATCAGTGTCTTCTTTTAACTACTTTTGTCTATACGAATAGAGTTGCTACGATTGCCGATAGCATTCATTGCAAGACATTAATGCCAGTTTGTATTCTTGAATCTTGTTCATATTTGTGCTATTTGGATTTAGTGAAGGAATAAGACTTGGCAGGAGCTAATAAAAAATTTTGGCTGTTTCCTTACTTACACTAGTGCCCTTTCGTATGAAATTCACAACGTATTTCGGACTACTGATTATTACCCTCCACGAAAACTCTAAAAATTGTGCCTCTTCTATCGATGCTTATTCTAATTATTTTGACTTTTAGTTTTTCAGAGAAATTTTAAAATATGTTCTCCCGATCCGACTGTGAAACGCTATACGTTGTCCTCCGTCTTCTGGAAGAGACTAAGTCGAGTGGTGTGGCTCCTTCCTGTTTCTCAGTTATCTGTATCGGGTTTCTGTCTTGTTTAGAAATGTTGACTTTGCTACGCCACAGCGCTCCCTGACTCAAGGTTGAGGAGATACTTCATCTGGCTTCCCCGTGAAGGCCTGTCCAGGTTGGTAGTCCCTTCCAGTAGTTTCACTGCCTCTCGTGTCGCAATGACTCTGACGAGAATCATTATGTAAGGGCAGGATTAGATGTGAAATCAACACTAAAGCTGTAAAAAACGAAAGTGAATG
The DNA here is from genome assembly GCF_023898315.1 of Schistocerca nitens. NCBI lineage: Eukaryota > Metazoa > Arthropoda > Insecta > Orthoptera > Acrididae > Schistocerca > Schistocerca nitens. The sequence continues at coordinate 977,278,881 of NC_064615.1, read as the reverse complement.
AATGAAACATGAACTGTGTGTGTCAGAGACCAGGATCTCAGGGCATGCATTACGTTCTAAACCATTGTGGAGAAGATGAGTAGGCAAACAGAAAACAAGAAGGTGAAACCGGAAAGAGGTTAGTGTGGTGTCACCGCCAGACACCACACTTGCTAGGTGGTAGCCTTTAAATCGGCCGCGGTCCGGTAGTATACGTCGGACCCGCGTGTCGCCACTGTCAGTGATTGCAGACCGAGCGCCGCCACACGGCAGGTCTAGAGAGACCTCCTAGCACTCGCCCCATTTGTACAGCAGACTTTGCTAGCGATGCTATACTGACAAACTACGCTCTCATTTGCCGAGACGATAGTTAGCATAGCCTTCAGCTACGTCATTTGCTACGACCTAGCAAGGCGCCATTACCAGTTGCATGGGGGCTTAATTATAAAAAAAGAATGCAAATAATTTTAATTTTTTGTAGCTGTAAGTCCGATTACGTAGTCTCGTAAACGGTTGGCCCTGACTAGTATTATTACGCTATCTGACTGCATAGAACAACAACAAAGAATGAAATGGAAATTTTCATTAACACAATTAATTAATTAAGTCCCCAGCAACTATAAAACCTACGAAACCAAAGCACAAGTATAACTGTTCTGTGTGTGGAAGTGTGGCTCAAAGTACGCATCTGGCACGGTTCTTCTTCAATAACACAAGAAATTTTAAATAACATTTATACTGAATTAATTAAAGAAAATAGAAATACCATAATTACTCAAGAAAACCAGAATTACACTCTAATCCAAGAACACAAGCCAGATGCTTTGTTGACTGAACCTGTAATGACGCATTATTTAAGACACCGAAATAATGAAAAAAAAAACACGGAATATTTTACCTTCATATATATTGACGAAAAGCACTCTGATCACTACAGTATTTCCATTCGAACCATCTGCTGTCTAGCCCATCAAACAACTGCATAAAACATGGAACAAGCACTCCTTACTACAACATCTCGACAAGCACACTCCACCACGACCTCTCGACAGGAACTGACTACCACGAGTCCTCGACAGGCACTGCCCACTACGACATCTCAATAATCACTGCCTACTACGAGTTCTGAACAAGCACTGCCCACTACGACATCTCAATAATCACTGCCAGTGGAGGCGGCGGAACAATACTCTCTAGCGCGATCTCTGGCGCTGTGGCTCAGTGTAGCCACCTTTCACAGTTTATATTGAGATTGTAATTATGTATCATCAAGAGCGATGTTCTCCAATTATGGATTAAAGTTAAGTATTCCAGAAGCTATGTACTATTTTTGGCTGCTATAATTACTTAACCTTGTTCCAGACCTCACGCCAGTCTGCGTGTAAATTAACGCGTGCATTTCGGCCTCCTCTAGCAACACGGTGTTGGCTCTCCTGCCAACACATCAGTTAGCTTAAACCCGGAAAGGCGGTAGAATAATACGTCGAAGATGCATGCAATTTTCCTATTACTGAATATTCCTACTATTTTATAAATTTGATAAAACAGTAATCAAAAGACTGAGGCACCTGCATAGCATTCGTAAGGAGGAGGTTCCTTATTTCTATCTTCATCAAGTATTTTCCGTAGTTGTCCAACATCACTTCAAACGACATCGAATTAATTTCTGCAATAAACCCGAGCCATCACCAGCGCTACACCCAATCACTCTACACCTGACTGAGACAGTACATTGTCTTTGATGTTGATGATGTTGAACGGAGAGACGTTGAAAGCTGACATATTTACACCCTGTTTCACGACTTCACAAATGGTCACCAACAAATCATCATCCAGCCACTCAGGAACTACAGTCTCTTTTGTAGTGTCAGGAATTTGAGAACTACACTACAATGAACCGTGCAATGCCGTAGATGAACCATTGCTCCACCCTCAGTCTCCTCACTAGAAGGGTAATGTTGTAGAGGAGTGTAGGGGTACACAGATCTCCATACCATTAGTACCAGCGTCAACAGTTAAAGCGCTACTTCTCCTTCCAAAGAAGATAGGAGGATTAGGGATTAACGTCCCGGCGAGATAAGGTCATTAAAGATGAAACAGAAGCTAGGCTTGGGAAACGAAACTGACAGTGCCCTTATTAACCATCCCAGATCTCACCTTAAGTGATTTACGGAAATCACGGACAATCTAAATCTAAAATATAAATCTCGGTGAACAGTTTCAACCGTATTCGTCACATTTCCAGTGTGTTATTACTATTCCACCCTACCCGGTGTCTTCTTCAAGAACATCTGCATCTACATCAATTCTGCGCAAGGAACCTTACGGAGTGTAGTGGAGGGTGCTTCTGACACGACTTCATTTGGCTCCTTGGCGTTCCATTTACGAAAAATAGGTCCGTCGGTATACTCCGTAAGATCTCTAATTTCTTTGCCTTTCTCGTCTTGGGTATTTCACGTACTCTGTAGGAATTCCTACACTAAACCTCTGCTTGATACACGACGCCTCTCCCTGCCATCGTACTTTGTTGAGAATGCCCGTACCAAATGATCCCGTGACGAAACGCGCCGCTCTTCATTGAATCTTCTCTATCTCTGTTATTAACCCAACTTGGTAAGGGTCCTAGAGTGAATGATCAGCACTCAAGAATCGGTCGAATAACAGTTTTGTAAGTCACATCTTTCGTGGATGAATTATATTTCCTGAAGGTTCTACCAATGACTCTCAGCCTGGTATCTATTTTTCCCATTATTTGGTCATTGTCTTGGGATTCTGGGATGCTGGAGGGAATCCGCGATATTGGGCCGCTATGTGTACACTATTCGCTATTGGCGGACATGTGCGGCTTTGCGGGAAAATATTCCTGGATAGACGCTAGAAAACAGCGGGTCGGTGGTTAGTGTTCGTCTTGGACAGAGATCGGAGCGCGCAGTCGGGACACTGAAACTGCGGTCAGAGAATAATCACGGAGAGCTCGTGATAGTGTATTCTTGACCCGCAATTGCGGATTTCTGCACAGTAACCTGTCCCAGGTACACAGATGCCATATTAAGTGTAAGAGGCTCTTGATTAACCAGCAGGTGTCGAGTCACTGTGCTCGCTTGGGGTTAATGAATTTTCAGACCAAATTACTCCTTGCTATTTACGCTACAACGGCTTAGCAGTCTCGTTGGGGACCATTCAAAATCCAGTATATATGTGGCATATGTTCTTTCTGACATTGAATTAATGGACCCCGGTCAGGAAACGACCGAGATGAAAGACATAAGCGGTAGCACTCAGATTTTGGAGACCACAATTTCCGAATCCTGATCATGACGTACTATTCTCGGTGTCGTTTGAAGGTGAGGCTGGCCAATGAATCCTTCAGTGCAGACGCACACCAGTCTCGAACTCTTACAGGACTCGGAGAAATGCCGCGAGTAATGAGGATAATGGACAGGGGCACTACGTCAGTAGTGTGGGGATAGGCTGAGAATTTGGGTCTGACGAGAAGAGTGCTAGGGTAGTCCGTGAAGTTGCGATGATCATTGTGTTCGGATGACTTAGTGGTTAAGTCGACACGGTAGCTCAGCGTGTGCGGTCATGGGGATTAGGTGGCCATTGCAATAAAAAACTGAGTGAATGGGTCCACGACGAACTTGAACGGGTGTCATGGGACGTCCACCGTGAACAAATGCAACGAACAATAAAGAACAAAATGAGATTAAAAATGTAATCAGAGAATCTGCATCGTAAGCAGGAAACCCGGGTCTGAATGCCGGTCCGGCACAAATTTTCAACTTTCCCCATTGACATAAATCAGTGCCTACTATGCGGCTGTCATTGATTTCTTTATGTGAAAATCGAGTAGTTAAACTGACATGTATTGAATTTATAAACTAATCAGCTGTCTTGAATATGTCCAGTTTTTACTATGTTTTATTGAATAAACTATTGTGTTTACTAAAAGATTGTTTCTGTTACATACCTCCCATTCATATTAAAAGCCAATTTGTGTCTATTTTAGGGTCTATAGTTCATATTCATATTAAAAGCCAATTTGTGTCTATTAAAGGGTCTATAGTTAGGCTTTTTGAAATGGCGTTATCCATTATGGCTCGCAATTAGTTTTCTGGGACAGGATAGCTGTTTGTTCGTAGGGGGGTTTGCACAGTTGCCATTCCATTGATGAGCAGTGTTAGCTGAGATTTTACTCTAGGATCGCTTGTCTAATAGCGATATGCATATGGCGGGAGTATTGCGTACACAAGTTATAAAATGGCAGTGCGTTGGCGGAGCTGTCATTTCTACTCAGATGGTTCATGTGAGAAGGTGTCCGACGTGATTACGACCGCACGACAGGAATTAACAGACTTTGAAGGCGTAATGGTAGATAGAGCTAGACGAATGGAACATTCCATTTCGGAAATGATTAGGGAACTCAATATTCCGAGAGTGATAGTGTCAACAGCGTGCCGAGAATTCCAAATTTCAGGCATCACCTCTCACCTCGGACAACGCAGTGGCCGATGGCCTTCACTTAACGACCGGTAACCATGAGCAGCGGCATTTCTGTGGAATTGCCAGTGCTAACAGATAAGCCGCACTACGTGAATTAACCGCAGAAATGTGAGACGTACGACGAATGTATCCGCTAGGACAGTGCGACGGAATTTTGCGTTAACGGGCTATTGTAGCAGACGACCGATGCGAGTGGCCTTGTTAACAGCACGACATCGCCTGCAGCGCTTCTCCTGGGCTCGATTGGACCATAGGCGATTGGAGAGCCATGGCCTGATCAGATCAGTGCCGATTTCAGTTGTTAAGAGCTGATCGTAGGGTTCGATTGTGAAGTATATACCACAGAGCCATGGACCTAAGTTGTCAACATGGCACTGTGCAAGCTGGTGGTGGCTCTATAATTATGTGAGCTGTGTTTGCACGCAATGGACTGGGTTCCTTGGTCCATCTAAACAAATCATTGAGTGGAAATGGTAATGTTTGGGTATGTGGAGCCCATTTGCAGCGATGTACATGCTCCGAAAATGTGGTATCGACATCTACGATGCCACAGTGTAGGTGCAAGTTCGTAGGTTGGCTCTACGACACCGACGACAGCGCCCTCTAGCCGGCGCTGTTCAGCTCTAGGAGCGCCGCTGCAGATTCTCTCCATTTGATCAAGAGCAGACGGCAGGGACGAGTGGCTCTGACCACTATGGGACTTATCTGCTGTGGTCATCAGTCCCATAGAACTTCGAACTGCTTAAACCTAAGGACATCACACACATCCATGCCCTAGGCAGGATTCGAACTTGCGACCGTGGCAGTCGCGCGGTTCCAGACTGTAGCGCCTAGAACCGCTCGGCCACTCCGGTAGGCCCGGCCGGGACACTTGGCTCCAACTACAGAGGGTGTTGGCTTGCTATACAGACTTCGCACTACTTGCGACGAGTCTAAAGCTTGCTCATCACTGCAAAGTTATGTAACCATTTATTAACTTGTTTTTGCCTATAGTAAACATCAATAATTTTACGCGCAGTACCGACGTGTTTTACCTTTTCCTGCTCCTACTCACTTCCTACATTCAGCCTACCCTCCAGTTTACAGGAGCAGACCCACGCGCCGCCTTCCAGGCGGGATACAAAAGAAAGAGCCGTGGAATTTTTATGGATGACAATGCAGTATGTCAGAACATTGCGTACAAGTCGACTGGATGAATCCCATCGAACATTTATGGTTCATAACCGAGGTATCAGTTTGTTAATAAAGTCCTGCACTGGCTACACTTTCCCAATTATGGACGGCTGTAGAGGCAGGATGGCGCAGTATTTCTGCAGGGGAAATCTAAATTGTTTAGTCCATGCCACGTCTATTTGCTGCACTAGGCTGGCCAACTGGACGTCGGACACAATATTAGGGTATCCCATGACTTTTGTCACACCAGTATATTCCTTCGACTTCAGAAATATCGTAAGCAGCACCAGGTAGATACACCGACGCCAGAGGCTGAGAGACGGACGACAGACACCAGGGCTCGACAGCAGTCTCTTGCGTACAAAGAACTGAATGCTCTGGCAACCGAGTGGCCGCTGTCCTTGCAGCTTTTTCTCTCCTGTTCGCTCTCGGTCGACTCCATTCGCCGGTGACGGACACCGGTCAGCGCACAGAGCGGAAGTGAGGCAGAGTGTTTTATCGCGACGCCGGCAGGGCAGCGGCTGTTGCGTCAGAGCCGCCGTCTCGATCGCCCCGTGTCCGGCGCCTGGTACGCGACGCTAGAAAGCCGCATTCGCCGACCGCCTCGCTATCGTCGCCGTTCCATCGGCGAAGCCGCTTTTGGCCTCGAATTGCGCGCGTCCGCTCTCTCGCGCTGTCTCACATGTCCGGCCGCTCTAAAGGAGTGATGCGGGAGTCAGCGCCGCAACGCCGGAGATCTCGCAGAAAGAAAACATACAACCATTTCAGCCGCGAGGGCAACCGGGCGCCTTAAGGCGACGCGTTGCGCCTAAGGGAGCGACTGGTCGTATCTGCGCCAGATCGCGTTTCGCCGCTCCAGAACTTTCTTCTTTGCGTGTATTTACGTTTTTTCTGCGTCGAGCTTCGGGAGATTCAGTGGGCGGAGTCACCACCTGTCGCACTAGGCCCGACAAACAGGTCGAGTGAAAATGTTCCAGTTTAAAGTGTAACACTGTTTCATTGTAGAACATCGAATGATCTTTCAATGAACCTCTGTAGCTCGGCTGTAGTACATACTTATATGTAATGAAGGCTGCCTTCGCACGATGCGCTTGTTAAGCTTTTTCGAGAGATCCAAGTTCAAAATTCTACACGCATGATATATACCACACGAGAGTTTCAGTCTTCGGGGTGCAGCGTTAGCGTAACCGACTACGGCGGTAGACTAGAAGTATTTCCGGCCTTACTGAGCTCCAGCCCCGTCCTTTTCATCTAATATTCCACCGAACACCTGTGCCACTGCAATCAATTATGCTCCTTCGTGTGGGGACAATAATAATAATAATAATAATAATAATAATAACTGTCGTACATCCGTGGCAAAATATAATCGAAGTGTAAGGGGCAATCGAAAATTTTCTGTTCGACGGCCACAAGTCGCCGCTTATACAGGGTAACTCTTATTAACGTTTAAAAACCCCGGAAGCGACGTAGATGAGTCAATTTAATGTAACACACAGTGGGTCGCAAATGTAGGGAAATACCCCAAAAGTGGATCACAGATGTTGAACATGTGACGTCACCTGACGATGTACATGCAGCGACCGGGCTCGACAATCCTACCCTCGCCAGTAGGAGGCAGTGCTGCACATCACTTCACTAGGCTGCTCTGTTTTCAAACACCTCTTGGAGTTGTGATCTATGGAAGCTACAAAATTATTGTCCTCACTGTAACCAACCAAAGGCTGTTCTTATTTTGTGTTTCTTTCTTTTTGTCCTTTCTTTTTTTGTTTACAGACTTTATTTAGTAAAGAAAACATAGGTCATCTATTTGTAGCTACGTAATTCGGAAGCGTAGCCTACACTTATTTACTTCTGACAGTACGGAAGATTTTTTGCACTGTACTTCACAATAAACCAGAAGATACCGCGAGACCGGTAAGTCAATTAATACTCAATGTTAACACATAATAACCTCGGTTGGAATGATCAGGTGTGACAAACAGATAGGCTCCACCGCTGCACGTCATTTCGTGACGTCACATGTTCAACATTTGGCATCCACTTTTGGCGTATTTCTCGACATTTGTGGCTCAGTGTGTCTCATATTAAATCACTTGTCTCAGCATCGTCTACGTAGCTTCGGGAGTTTTAAACGTTAATAAGAAGCACCCTGTATACCGTGGATCACTCTCTCTCTCTCTCTCTCTCTCACACACACACACACACACACACACACACACACAATATATATAATTGATTAGTATATATATATATATATATATATATATATATATATATATATATATGACAAGTTGAAGTCGATGTAATTTTGACGTCTGTGATTCAGCTGTGTTGCTTCTCGCAGTTAATTTGTCTGATACGGTGTTTCTATATTAAAAGACGCCAACTAACACATGTTACAGTATGCTATCATTAATTGTAGGTGTAGTTTAAGTTCACGACTGTTTTCCTAATGTCATCAAATTTGTGATCCAATATGCAAGGAGAATTTCAGAAATTTTATTAATTGTTAATTAATTGATTTTTGTCAATTATTTTTGCTTATGTGAAAATGCAAAGCTAAGGAAATTCTCGCGATTTCGTTAAGTGAGGATCGAAAAAATTTTCTGTGTCAGTTTACCAGACATGATTCAACATTGGATATATTGATTACTTTTAATGTTGCAAAGGAAGAACCTCTAATCAAGAGAAATCTCCTACATTTACATTTGTTTTTACTTGTCGCAATTAGAGAATATTAAGATGTTTGTGACGACTCTTGGCCGTTATCATTTAGAACAATGGCGCTGACCTCTGCACCAACGTTCCCCTATAATTAATTTTGCCAGTTCATGAATATAGGAGCTGGTGCATATATAATTTGACAACACTTTTAAGTAATATTTGATTATATTTAGGCTAAATATTACATGAAACTTACACGTTTTCGTGCCTCGTCACAAAACGGCTTCTTACACTGCGAAAAAAACAAAAGGGAAGAGAAGAGATCTTTTTGCATAAAAACAGAGATTGTAATTAACTTCGCAGATCATATTAATTGATTACAAAGTCTTTGTTGTTTTTCTGAGAAGAGATAATATTTATATCTTTGAAAGTTCACACAATAACATATTTCGTTACGACGTCAGCTTTGGTATATTTGCGAAGTTATTTAATATCATTTTTCTCACGTTATGGGGCGTACCGCCACAATGCCCGTATCGGATTCGCGCATGGATTCCATATACGTTGCAGCAAAGTCCTCAAACGGAAACTTTTTCATCGCCTCTCATATAGCAAGGAATCATTAAGAAAAGCTTATTAAATTAATTTTATTTATCGATACAGTCATGCGTGTATTAAACAGTTATCGTAGTTTGTTTATTCACAAAACGACATACAACGTAATACAGTAAAGTTAATATAGTTCGTTGCACATACATATATAACGTACCAAACTTAATTAGATCTGTTGCTGCAGGGAAATTGATGAATGGCCCATTGTAGACTCGACTTGGACATTATACTTAGTATTCTTCGTTGTCATTTGTAGGCCAATAGTTATCATAAAAGCAAGAAAAACACAGTACAGACCCACATCAACAACATTTCGCGGACGTCGCTTTCTAACAGCCACATTTAATGTCTAATAATGATATCAGAAAGCACAGGTCACTGAACCACGATTTCTGTAAAACGTCTGATACGTGTATTGTACTAATAGCAGCGCTGGTTATATCTCATTACGAAGGGAGTTCAAAAAGTAAGCTACCCATGTGGTGCCAGCGAAGGCCATTGCGCAACAAGACGTGTTTGGAGGCAACCCGGTCAGGCTGAACGCCTTAGTCGCATTGTTCAGAGAGTACAGCAAAGTGGAGGTTCCCTGCTGTTTTGGGGTGGCATTATGTGCGGCCGACGTACGCCGCTGGTGGTCATGGAAGGCGCCGTAACGGCTGTATGATACGTGAATGCCATCCTCCGACACATAGTGCAACCATATCGGCAGCATACTGTCGAGGCATTCACCTTCATGGACGACAATTCGCGCCCCCATGGTGCAAATCTTGTGAATGACTCCCTTCAGGATAACGACATCGTTCGATTAGAGTGACCAGCATGTTCTCTAGACATGAACCCTATCGAACATGCCTGGAATAGATTGAAAAGGGCTGTTTATGGACGACGTGACCCATCAAACGCTCTAAGGGATCTACGCCGAGTGGCCGTTGAGGAGTGAGACAATCTGGATCAACAGTGCCTTGATGAACTTGTGGATAGTATGCCACGACGAATACAGGCGTGCGTCAATGCAAGAGGACGTGCTACTGGGTATTAGAGGTACCGGTGTGTACGGAAATCTGGACCACCACCTCTGAAGGTCTCGCTGTATGGTAGTACAACATACAATGTTTGGTTTTCATGAGCAATAAAAAGGGCGGAAAAGATGTTTATGTTGATATCTGTTCCAGTTTTCTGTACAGGTTCGGGAACCGAGGTGATGCAAAACTTTTTTTGATGTGTCTAGAAATGGTGAAGGAGACAATGGCAATGTGAGAGAAAGAGAGGGACACAGTGGCAGTGGAACTTAGTCGTCAGTGACAGAATAGTGCTAAGAAATGAGTGGAGGAGGCAGTCCCAGAGGGAGATATGGGGTGGAATAAAGAGAATGTGAGAGTGAGTGAGAGATAGTGATAATAAGAGACAGAATATACGGTAATGAGAACGAGGAAGGGAGAGATAGTGACAGTGAGGAGAGAAGGCAGCAGTAGGAAGGAAGGAATGTGATATTAGCAGTAAAAGGGAGAACAAGAGGAAGAAAGTGACAGTGATAGGAGAGTGTGTTGTAGGACAGAGCGACGGGGCTGCGGCTCTGACAGAGAGAGACAAAGAAATAATGGCAATGAGTTCGGCTGAATGAGTGACTGAAAAGGGCAACTGAGAGTAGATGTGCATGACCGACTTACAGCGATAGACTAGTGGGTGCGAGTTAATTAAAGTTAAGGAATCTTGTAGGAGTTTGAGGTGAGTTGTATGTTAAAAAGACGGCGAATACATACGCATGCCAAAAATTCTGGGGAGATTTTTAAAAGTTGTGAGGAAGGTAGAATGATGCAGTTGGTACTCCACTTTTCAGTCAGAGCCTTCAAGTAAACAGGAACATATTTGCATTTTTTGTGCTTCGTTAGGGGCATTTTTCTGCTGGCTGTTTCCTTCGCACAATACTGTACAAGTAGCGTAAGTAATATTTCGTTATTTGATATCCTTCCCGGTGTTTTGGGGACTATTGAGTGACTACTTGTGAAATATTGACTTCCACCGGAAAGGTGGGGAATTTCTCCCAATGAGAATACAAGTTGCGTACATAGAGAAAATGTGCGTTCCGCGAAAGAGCTTGGTACAAACGGGGCTGCGCTCTTAAAGCGTGGACAACTTTCGCGCAGAGTTACGGAGGCAGCGGTGACCTTGTGCGTACGCCACCGCCTTCCTCCACGTCGCCGCAGCCGGTTTTCGCTTTCAGCTCGCACGTACTAGCACAGCGTGCGTCCGAAACGCCGCCACAGTTACCGATATGCAGGTCGTAGGCTGGCTGTCGTATGTGCTCAGCAAATTTATCCAGTAAAGTACGAAGGAAGTTAAGTAATACTCGTACTTTCAACTATGGCTGCTGCAGCGCTGGGATCGACAATCTGCGCATGCGCGCTGCGTGCCTGCAGCAATTGACTGTCGAATGTCATAACGGAAACATTCGTCCTTGTTTACGTGTGTTCATGCGTAATCAAACCGCCTCACATAACCGAAAATACCGCTGAGTGTGTAATGCGTAGAGTGACTTGTTTTCTGTGTGTTCTGTGTGTAAAACACGTGAAAGCAGGCGAAATTCATTGTTAGCTAGATGATGTTTGTGGAGAAAACATTGTAAGTGACGAAATTGTATGAAAAAGAGCCAGAGCCGTTAGGGATGGCTGTACTAACGTTCATGATCGCTTGCGAAGTGGATGACCATCTGCCGTCACTGAAGATGGCGCAAAGAAAACAGACGTTTTGCAATTTCATTCTCATGTAATGGATTTCCTGAAGTGTCAAAGAGAGTTCTTACTACTCAGTGACAATGCCGTCAAGATGACTGGTTAACAATTCATATGGTGAACAGGTTTTTGAAATAGATGTGTTAAAACTATTTAAAAAAACTGAATGAAGCCGGCCGTTGTGGCCGAGAGGTTCTAGGCGCTTCAGTCCGGAACCGCGCTGCTGCTACGGTCGCAGGTTCGAATCCTGTCTCGGGCATGGATGTGTGTGATGTCCGTAGATTAGTTAGGCTTAAGTACTGTAGTGAACTGATGACCTCAGATATTAAGTCCCATAGTGCTTGGAGCCATTTGAATTTTGAAACTGAATGAAATGCCCAATGATCCGCTTTAGCTGTATTTGTTCAGAGATGAATGCCACGTCTGTGTTAAGTCACATATTTCCGATTAAAATATGCTCTTGTCGGTCCATGTAGAGCAACAAAATGCCCCTCATAGATGTTTTACAGGGACATACTGGGCCATGTAGTGAATAAAACCGACACGTTAATATATATTTACCACCAACATCCCTCACTGACGGTGGTCTTTTTATCGTTTGACGATTTTTTTTTTTTTCATGAACTGAGGAGGGCTGAAAACTTTACCTACCCATGCCAATTGTTACTCTGCGGCATTTTGTAACCTGTGAGATAGCATTTATATTTCCACCAGAAGATGCGACTTAAAAGTTGCGGAACCGGTTATGTGGGTTTGTAAGTGACTTGAAAAAATAACAGCTAAGGCGGACCATTGAACATTCCATTCAATTTCATTTTCGTAGTTTCAACACCAGTATTTTAAAACTGCTCACTGTGTCTAGAATGAGATTTTCACTCTGCAGCGTGCGCTGATGTGAAACTTCCTGGCAAATTAAAACTGTGTGCCGGACCGAGACTCGAACTCGGGACCCTTGCCTTTCGCGGGCAAGTGCTAGTAGGGATGGTAGAGCACTTGCCCGCGAAAGGCAAAGGTCACGAGTTCGAGTTTCGGTCCGGCACACAGTTTTAACTTGCCAGGAAGTTTCTTATGTTCACTGTATCAATTGTCAAGCAATCACATATAATTATCTTAGCTGTTTTTGCTCAAGTTTTAAAATTATCTGTGACGACACTGTGGCTTTTCGTCTGGGTACATTGCCACGCTGATACTATCATCGCCTCCGAACTGTTCCTCTACTGTAGGCAGCACACAGTGCTGTAAAATGTGCTCAAATCCACTACATTTTAGCATTTTCTTAATAGAAAACGAACCGCTCCGTACGTCAGTGTAGCGCTACACATGATGCGAGGGAACGTTCTCAAGGGATTCGCCAACCTAAATCCTCCCATCAGATTGCCACAGGGTACACCGTGAATCATCAACCCAATCGCTCGTTTCCAGTCATCCACTGTCCAGCTGCGTCCCTCTGTACACCACCTCAAGTATCGCGTAGCACTGACTACAGAAATGCGTGACTTTGAGGAACTGCTCGACTATTGCCGTCAATTCTTTTTAACTCCACACGCACAGCCATGGTGCTACCTAGATTGCTGTTAGCGCTATGAAAATCGCGAGTGATACCTACCCTCCCACTGATTTCATGCAACTTTCTCAACCGTCCTCTGCAATGCCCGGCGGTCCGTGTCCATCAGTACATGAAATCTGTCTGGTCCTGGTTTAGCTTCATAATCACGTAACGAACAGTCAACTTGGGCAGCTTTAGAAGGCTGGAATTCAGTTGATAGATTTGTTACTCAAGTGTCACCCAGTGACTAGTCCACGTTTGAAGTCACTTAGCTCTATTGACCGATCAATCCTGCTTTTACTGCTTCTCTACTGAAAACTCAGTACTCCCCGCCTTCGTTTATACTGGCGGGTCCGCCTTACATGACATCTCATGGTCAGTTCCGCATTACATGTGGACGTCTGGGTGCTTTTAACTACATTGGTGTCCAAATTAAAGCAACAAACCGCTATACCTCCGTCTTCTGTCTAAGTGATGATATAATCATTCCAACTGTCAACAGATGTCCGTATGACCGAACGATCGTGTTCTGCACGGGAGATGGCATTCCGGTCGACGAACAACCACGCCAGCGATGAGATCAGGGCACCCATCAGACGGGATAGTATTTATTGGGTAGTCCCACATCCACAATCGCTGTATGGTATAGAGAAGACGCCTGTCAGACTCTCTGCAGTGGGAAGCCATACAAAGAATGGAAGCAGGACAGTGACAAACTGACGTGGCCCGATGGTTTAATGTGAATCAAATGGTTAAAATGGCTCTAAGCACTATGGGACTTAACATCTGAGGTCATCAGTCCCCTAGACTTAGAACTATTTAAACCTAACTAATCTAAGGACATCACACACATCCATGACCGTCGGAGGATTCGAACCTGCGTCCGTAGCAGCAGAACGGTTCCGGACTGAAGCGCCTAGAACCACTCGGCCATAATGTGAATCGTTCAGTTGTTTCTCGGATGTGGCTACAGTTTGTAGAGACCGAAGCTGTATCTCAAAGAGTACTGCAGGGCAGACCGCGTGTGACATCGTAGAGAGAGGAGCGTTATTTGGCTGTAAGAGTACGATGGGCCACCAAAGTACTGCATGGCAACTGGCATCTGACCTCGCAGCATTCTCTGGGCGTGTTGTATCGAGGCGAAGGGTGTACAGAAGGCTTCGGCAGAGTAGCCTTTATTGTCGGAGACATGCTCTAAGAGTACCTCTGACGTCTCTTCTCAGAAGGGAGCGTCTCGAATGGAGTCTCTAGAGGAAAGGAGGCATTCTTTTCTTGAATCGCTAGTGAGGAAATTTAGAGAACCAGCATTTGAGGCTGACTGCAGTGCAATTTTACTGCCGCCAACTTACATTTCGCGGAAAGACCACAAAGGTAAGATAAGAGAGGTTAGGGCTCGTACAGAGGCATATAGGCAGTCATTTTTCCCTCGTTCTGTTTGGGAATGGAGCAGGCAGAGAAGATGCTAGTTATAGTACGAGGTACCCTCCGCCATGCACCGCATGGTGGATTGCGGAGTATGTATGTAGATGTAGATGTAGAGTCGTCAATATGCCACCTGGACGGCCGGACATCGGGCCAATGTTCTTTTCACAGATGAGTCCCAATGTGGTCTGGAGAGTGGTACTTGACGGATTCGTATCTGGAGGGAACTTGGAACACGATTTCGGGACCCAAACTTTGCGGAAAGAGACCGGCACGGAGCAGGATCCTTAATGGCGTGGGCAGGGATCATGCTGACCGCTCGAACAGCTCTTCATGAAATTGCACGGGTGAATCGGTGAGATTTAACTGCTATCACGTATCGTGAGGAGATCTTGGGACCTCATGTGTGGTTATTGCGAGGTGCTATGAGCCCAGACTTCGTATTGTTGGACAATAAAGCTCGATCTTACAGAGCCTGCGTGGTTGATGTTTTCTTGGAAGATACTGCGCGCATGGCGTGGTCTGCTCGCTCTTCCGATACGAATCCGATATAGCATGACTGGGATGCACTGCGGAAATGGGTTACGTCACGTCAGCATACACCAACCACTCGCCAAGACTTGTGAGCAGCTCTGCAAGAACAGTGGGGCGTTATTGCCTCAACATGAAATTGATGACATCATTCGCAGCATACCCTGTCGCTATCAGACCTGTGCTGCTGCCAGAGGTGGTCATACCCGATACTGAGCACCTTAACCAGTTGTTGGAATGTGTGTGCAAATAGGTTAAACTGGAAGAAAACGAGGAACATTTTTACCTACCATCATGCACGTTGCAGTTGTTTACGTTCGGTATTCTTTACATTGCTTCTATTTTACTATCACCTGTTTATGCTGTTTTGTCGCAAAATAAACGCAGACATGCAAAATTTTCGTTTGTTGCTTTAATTTTGGACACATATGTAGAAGTGTTTGTAGTCTCACTCCTAATCTGATGTTAATGAGGCGTATTGTCGAACCTGTACCCCTGCCTCTCAGCGACTGGACAGGTAGAGGTGCCCTCCTGCCCACGTTAAGTTCGTTGCTTGGCTCGAGTTTCGCTACGAGCCAGCTGGCGGAACCGGAAGCAAGGTCACCTCTGGGCACGAAGCCAGCACGTTGTGGCTGGCTGTGGACTGAGTCCAGAAGCGAACGTGGCTGTATCGCTCGCCACGATGTTTGCAAACATAAGCAAGGCCGTCCGTTCTGTGAGTGGTACGAGGGGAATTTTAAATCGGCAGAGCGTATCTCTTTGCGCGGATCTTTCAATTCTCACATAATGATTCAAATGAAAAATTTAAGAGCTTTTTTTTTTTCATTTTGGTCATCTCGCAAGCTGTTGCCATCGATTCCTGAACTTCTGAACTTACGATACTCTGTCAGATAACATCTGTTCGCTGGAAGAACAAGTCAAACAAATCTGTGCGCTTAGACAGTGGGCTGTGTGTAGATAGTGTGAAGCGCTACCTACGCTACATCGTATAATTTCTGCTCGTTCGTTACCGTTGCTCGGACGAGCGCACCCAGGATCTGAGCTGTAGGTGGCAACTCTTGTTAGTTTCCTGATGAATACAATAGTTTTGACACTTCGCGACGTACAGCTCTAGGTATAATTGCTACTAGCCCATACCCGTTACATATTCTGCATTTCTCCAAACTGATACTATGTTAAAAAGCCTGACTGTGTTGCGGGTGCAGGAAGCGAGCTTGACTTGCGCAGTTTTATTTCAAGCGGGTGGGGCTGGGGGAGGCACCCCTTGCCTGCACTTGTGCCTCGCTGGATGCATCCTTGATTCCTCGGGAGTCATGGATGAGCGCGGTAGTGCGTGGATTTCGCACAGAATTCCGGCTTACATTTTCTTCAATTCACGATTCATCCACTCTGGGATCGCGTGGATTCCTCTTGGTCCAAGCTGGCATGTTTCACTTTAGTGTAGTGACAATTACTTGCAGTTCATTAGTAAATCTTTTTGATTGATTCCAAAGCAGGGAACGCGATAATAAAAACAGAAGTTCGTCACTATACACAATAACTTTATATTATTTGACGCTCGTAGCTCGTCCAGTCTCTGTTCCACGCAACTGAATTCAACAGCTGAACAAACTGAAGGACATCATGATCGCTCAGGTAGCGTTGTCGATAACATCGAGCGAGTGCACCTGATGGCTACTCGCCAACCAGTGCTGTTATTTCTTCTACTCAAACACAACTTCTACTACGATTCGTTCAGAGCGACCTTAGATGGCACCAGTAACTAGTAGGCTAAGGTTTGCAGGGCTGACTGATTTGCAAAAATCTGCAGGCTTCTTCCGGCGTCCCTGGTTACGTGAACACTGACTTAAAGGTTCGTATCCTAGTTAGTAGTACTTTCAAGTGGATCGCACGGGAAAATCTCTTTTTCTCATATGCTCAAGTATTTACTGCAGCACGAAAATTTTATGTTAGAATATTTTGCTTAGATCAGATAAATGTAATTACTGATATTCTGCGTTACAAGTCCTCCTTTGTCCTAGCCCTTTCATTTAATTTAATCTCATTTATGAACCAAAGCTACTTGGAAGGAGCCACTACGTAACTCACAGAAAGTTGATAAGAAATTTTCAAAATAAAACAAAGATTATGAAATAGAGTTATGATAGTATATATAAAAATAATAGGAATGGGTTACATTAATTGACTCCAAACAATGGCGAGAATCTCCCGTACAGAATGAAAAGATTGTAGTACGAGTGAAGGTTTTGATTTGTTAAATTTGAAAATTTTGCGAATTTCGGTCTAGTTCTTCTGGAAGCCTATTCAAAACAACCTCTGCAGAATAGAGAACATATCTGTAAGCAGTAGCTAAAGAAGAGTTATCCAAGAGCAAATGTGACTGCTCCTTTTTCATTAACAGTGAGTCACGTGACGAAATACGCGTATATGAATGTTGTAACAACGCTCGAACAACGACCCGCAGGAACTGAAGTACTGATCCCGCAGATCCAAGTGACATCCCTTTTCTAGGCTACGAATATTCCCTGTAAACTGAGAATATTCGCAACCTAAAGAAATCTTAGAATTGTGAAACGGATAATCGTTAAATTTCGGTCCTGGCGCTCATTTCGCATCGTTAAACGGCAAGAATAGTCACTGGTTTGCTCGTTAAACACTAAACATCCCTCTGCTGTTTTTTAGACCACGTAATGGAAACTGAGCTGTGGTTCAGCAATATTCGTGCGAACTGTCTCGTGAGAATCCAGCAAGAAAACTAGACACGTGGCGCAACGGCGCACGAAGCACGATTCGTGAAGGCGCTAAATTCCAAGGCGCGCCCCTCAATCACATCGGACACGGGATTTTTCCCGCGGCTGTCCGTGAGAGGCTTCGGGCCGCCCGTAACGAAGGTCCGTGGCAATTGGTAACAGACGTAAGGCTTCACGGGATGCAATTAGGAGCGATCTGCAAGCCGGGGTGATGGCCACTGTTTCCGAGCGAGGTCAGTCGCTAGGATAAATTCTGGCGTCCGATTCCATTCGCCGGCTTTGAGCAGTGACGTCATCCCAAAGGCAAGGAGCTACATAAGAGCCAATCTTTGAAAGCAGTGGATGATTGTAGTAAACAAAGGAATGTTGCGCAGGGTAAAATTATATTCACATTTCACACGACTATTTACTTAGTCTTAAGTTGTATCGAAACGCATCAAAAATGACGGAAATAAATAGCAGCAAAACAAAAGAGAAATATGAATGCGTGAAATAAATTACTGCCGAAATTAACGCAAGAAAGAAACACAAAGAGAACCTATAAATTCCATTACAGTATAGAGCCTGGTGAAGTCTTAATACTATAAAACAGCGTTAATGATAACGTATATGAAGTAGTACCGTGATGTGAGGAAAAACCGCCACAGAAATCTTTAAAAAGCCACTACTCAAATAACGAAAATTCACAAGAAGTAACAAATACTGGAATCGATAACTAGAAATGAACTACATACGTTAATTTTAGTTACCGGTTCGAACATTTGTTACTTTTTCGCAACTGTTCAGAGAGCAGTTACAAGAGCAGAAATCGTATTACATTTCAGTGCACATATCTGCTGCAAAAACGATCTAAATAATAAACCATGCTGTGGTTGAAGTCGGTAACTAGAAGTGACCTCCTATACAGTTTAATTCTAGTTACCGATTCCGATACTTGTTATTTTTTCGAAGAAGTTTAGAGAGAAATTACAAATGCAAAAATTCTATTACATTTCAGTGTAGACACGTATCGGAAAACCATCTAAATATTGAACCATGGAATTGTTGGAATCGGTAACTAGAAAAGAGGAGGAGCAGACTGGTATTTAATGTCCCATCGACAACGAAGTCATTAGGGATGGAGCACAGACTCGGATTATGGAGGGATGGGGAAAGAAAACGGCCGTGCCCTTTCAAAGGAACCATCCCAGCATTTGCTGGAATGATTTAAGAAAATCACGGGAAACCTAAATCAGGATGGCCGGACGTGGGTTTGAACCGTCGTCCTCCAGAACGTAAGTCCAGTGTGCTACCACTACATCTGACATATATAGCAGGTCAGTTCTATTTACCGATTCCAACCATGCAATGTTCTATAATTTTGGACATGTGTGCAGTTACTATATGGACTGGATTTTTTTTTGTAGGATTTCT
Source organism: Schistocerca nitens (assembly GCF_023898315.1). Taxonomy (NCBI): domain Eukaryota; kingdom Metazoa; phylum Arthropoda; class Insecta; order Orthoptera; family Acrididae; genus Schistocerca; species Schistocerca nitens. The sequence continues at coordinate 977,259,556 of NC_064615.1, read as the reverse complement.
AGAGTTCTTTTTAATCTCTGAACTACTGCGAAAAAGTAAGAACTATTGTAGGTGTCGATTCCAAACTTTTTTCTTTTTCATAGTAGCGAAGAGAGTAATACTAATTATAGGAATCCTATAACACTGTGGTGCACACACCTATTGCAAAAAGGGTCTAAATAACGAACCGTGGACTGGTTGGAATCTGCCAACTGGAATTAACCCATATAGTGCAGTTCTAGTTAACGATTCTAATATTTGTTACTTTTTTTCAGACGTTCAGAGACTATTAGAAATAGAGAAATCCTATTATATTTCAGGGCACACACCTGCTGAAAACACTACCTAAATAGTGAACCATGGAGTGAATTCTGCAACTAAATCTGACCTATATAGCATAAACCGATTCCAAGATCTGTTACTTTTTTATGAAATTTCCTTACTTGTGTGTTGGCTTTTCTTGTGTTGTTTCTCCAAATTTCATGCTACTGCCGTTTTTATGTTTCTTGTATGTTATTATTAATTTCCTTTTCCTTTTGTTGTCTTACATTTTAGTTCCTCCCGCCCGTATCTCGCGTTAGTCCCTTTAGATTCAATAAATATTATTAAAAATTAATGCAATTTCACATAATTACGACATCGTCATGCGCTATACTGCAATAGATTTCAAGGTTCTCTTTGTTTTTTGTTACTCAGATAAATTAATATTTCTCTCTTTTTTGTTCTTGTTTATTTTCGTTACCTTCAATGCTTTTCGACATAATTCGTGGCTAAGTAATTCATCACATGAACTGGGATTGTAATTTTGTCGTATTCTGCATTCGTTTGTTTATGAATATGATCCGTTGCTTTCAGAGATGAAGTCTATGTAGAGTTTTTGCCTTTGGCATGTCGTCATGGTTCAAAGCCGACGGGCGGAATCGGATACTAGAATTGACCCAACCCTTTAATCCCCAGGTGTATGCTCCCCAATCTCTATTGCTTTCTTTCTGTTTTCTGCTTTAACTCGAATTAATAACTCTGGTTTCCTTAGCTGTGTTTACTGTACGTATGTGAACACTGTGAAATAATTTAAAATTGTTGTTCCTAGATTTTATATTGCCATTTCTCTTTATATAAGTTTTACGTTTGCACCAAGCTGATGGACGTATGGTTTAACAAACTGAAACCAATTAATAAAAAAATTCGTGGGTACTGGTAGAGATTTCTTCTACTTGCATGAGGCATAACACAATCTTCTTGCAAACAAACAACACACAGAGGCGATTTATGAAAGAGAAACCCGCTACGTAATCTTACGTTAAATACAGTGCAGAATGTAAGTGCCATTTCTGCTACCTACTTTGTGCGCCTGCTCTGAAATGCTAACCATTTGCATGTCGAAGCAGACAGTGCACTTCCTGCCAGCTTCACGTTTGTTGCATGCCGTCTCCATGTTGCTGCAGTTTTAATGTCCATCTGTGTACAGTTACCAGAGCTTGACGAGGCAAGAAGCGCTGAGAAATTCTCCTTTCTTTGAACGAAACATTGAGGTTGGCGAAGGGCGTCACTTCTGCTAAGGAGGGGAGCAGGAACTGCTGATCTTTTGCTGTTAACGCCCTGTGACCGTCGTTACAAGGTGAAGGACACTCGACCGCTCGCTTCCGAAATTCTATCCTGTACAGGACGCACGGTACTGACGATCCGACGTTATTTACTAGTGAAAGTCCGGATGGCACGAAGTTAGCGGCTGAATATTCACAGGAGTCAAAGACGGCGGCGCGGAAGGCGCCAATTGAAGCGAGATCTGTAAAATCACGGATTACCTTTCCCGTCTCCTATAAGCGGACAAACCACTTTATGCAGCCCGCGTCATTTCCGCCGTTCATTAGACTGAGTTTCCTTCCGGCGACATCGTTAACAACCGTGAGAAAGCGAAAGTCGTATACCGAAAATGCGCGCCAGATGTTAAATCGACTTTGTGGGAGGGAATGCAGTTTTGTGGCACACGGCATGAAATGCTTTCACTTCAAACAGCTTGAGCGACAGATTAATTTCCTTATAGCACGACTATATGCGCGTAGTGACAAACTTTCACTTTATCAACAATGTTTTTAAAATCGCCAGTTTACGCTGTCAAATTAAGTTCAAGAAATCTGGGACATGTAATGAATGATTAGCAGGAAGTACAATCAGTGGCATTTGTCGTGAAATCTTATTATTACACTCCCTGACACAAAAAAGTGAAGCACCAAGAAGGAAAGGAGGAAACGGGAAACTTCATGGGTCGAGGCTGATGGCGTATGTGTGCTAGTTCGGTGATTACAGAATAGAGTAAAACTTGGCAGTATAAGCCTACTTAACGAAATGACGTTGCATCTTCTCTGGTCTGGACGCATGCACTGATTCGGTTGTGACGGGTGTCAGAAAGATGTTGTACCCTCTCCTGACACAAGCTTGTCCACACAGTTTTTCTAACTGGTCCCTGGTTTCCTGGGAGCAGGCGTAGGGACCCAGTTGACTTCTGAGCTGCTTCTACAAATGTTCTGTCGGGAAGAGACCTGGGAGATCTTACTGGTCACATGAGTACCTCAACAGCACGCAGAAATGTCATAGAAACACGTGTCATGCGAAGACGTGCATTGTCCTGTTGAAAAATGGTTCCTCCAATCACTATCAACCGCGACCTGAAGTCATACGCGGAGGCTGCTGATAGACTCCGACCATTGGTCCGCGGAGACACAGAACGTAGCAGGGCGTCCATTAATCGTTCTTGCGTGGAAGGCGCAGACGAATGATCCGTACCCGAAGAAAGGAACGTTGCACCGGTCTCACCAATACTTAAGAAAGGTAATATGAATTGCCTCCAAGAAAACGATTCATTGACAAACAGTCAGCATGCAATTGTAAAATATTGTTTTTTAAAACAACTCGCTCATTACTGACATGAAGTAATATTTATAGATTTCCGGAAGGTTTTTGTCACCGTTGCTCACAAGTGTCCTCTAACCACACTGTGCGCCTACGAAGTATCCTCTTAGTTGGGCGACTAGATTCGTGATTTCCTGGCAGAAAAATCACATTTCGCAGTTACTGAGGGAAAGTCATCGAGTCAAACAGAAGAAATATGTAACGTTTCCCAAGAAAGTGTTGCAGGCTCCCTGCTGTTCCTGATCAGCATAAATGATTTAGGAGACAATCTGAGCAGTCCTCTTAGATTGTTTGCAGAAGATGACGTCATTTACAACCTAGCAAAATCATCAGAAGATCGAAACCAACTGCAGTTAGACAAGATCTGTAGAGTTAGAAAAGTGGCAATTAATTCGAAATAACGAAAAGAGAGAAGTAATCCACTGAGTACTTAAGGAATTCATTAAATTTCGGTTATGCGATAAATCACATGTATCCGAAGGCTCTGAACTGAACTAAATGCTACGGATTACAGTTACGAATAACTTAAACTAGAATGATCACATAGATTGTGGGGTGGTGAAAGCTAACCAGAGATTGCGAATTATTGACAAATACTAAGAAGATGCAGCAGGTCAACTACTGTCAACACTACGCCTTTCTGTCCTCTTCTTGAGCACTGCTACGCGGTGTGGGACCCGAATCAGATAGCAATGACGGATGACATCGAAAGAGTTCAAAGAATGACAGCTCGTTTTGTGTTATCCGAAAAGAGGGGGCAGAGTGTCACGGATATGATACGCTAGTCGTGGTGGACGTCATTTAAAAAAAGGCGTTTTTCGTTGCGGAAGGACTTTTTCACGAAATTTCAATCACCAAGTTTCTTCTCCGAATGCGAAAATATTTTGCTGGCGCCCACAATTACCATTGTAACAAAAGAGAGAAATCAGAGCTCTCGCAGAAAATTTAAGTGTTTGTTTGTCTCTCGTGCTGTTCTAGAGTGTAACGGTAGGGAAATAGCGTGAAGGTAGCTCGATTGATCCTCCGCTAGGCACGTAACAGAGTAGTCATGACGTAGATGTAGATACGACCGCAACCTTGATAACAAGGTTACCTGCCCTAACGTTCCCGTACAGTCTAACGTAGAACCACTGTCACATCCGAATGTACCAGAAATACTGCTCGATTCGAGCAGCCGGGCAAATGGATCTCCACAACGAGGTCTCTTTCAAATTCTGTCACTTGCTGATAACGCTATCTCACACGTATACGCGGAATCTCAGTGTCCTTCACAGTGGTCACTCATCTGACACAGATCACGCTCCTTATATAACCTGCCAGGCCTGATAACAACAATGAACACGAACAACGTGCTAGTCGTTCTACCTGCCACAGAGAATTGCAACTCTAACCACTATTTACGTAACCTGCGAAGCTGCAACGTGTACGAAGTTATACTGACATCTGAGCATGTCTTCTGGGCGCTTTACTTTTTTTGTCGGGCAGTGTATTTCGTTGTATACCGCGAAACTGACATGAGGTGCTCCTCCACCCCAGCCTCCTCCCCCCCCCCCCCTCCCTCCTCTCCAACCTCGAGAACCTGTGCATGCTTTTGAGATGCCTGGTGATTTGCTCGGAACAACTGTGGTGCACAATGCAAGTAGGCGGTGCGTGGCAGTGAAATCCGACGCGTTTGCTGGAAATGTGTCAGCGACGAGTATCAGCGGAGGTTGGCGGCCCGTGGTTCGCTGTTGCGAGCCCACCGCATTGTTCTCACTGCGCTGGGCACCCGCGCCTTGAGCGGCTCTGTTGAAACCGCACACCGCCGGAAGCGACGCCTTCCGTCCACTGCCTGCAGGCGCTCTGCAGAGCCCGTACACCCACAAGGAGTGCCTTTGACTAGACAAATGCCAAATATGCCTTTCTTCAGTCGAGTCGCAATATCGCGTCGTGTACCGCACAGCATTTTTTACATGCACTACTAATCCCCGCGTCTCGATGACTGCGTTTAAAATTAGCGTGTGTACAGACAAAATGTTCACAAGGTATTCACTGATCAGTTTTGCTCGCCAGATGTTTCACAGTGGACGGGGGCCAACATGAGTAGTCAAGTCCTCGCCTCGAACGTCAGCCTTCTGATTGCTGTACGCGGGCCCCTGTTGGTTCAGACTGTAGAGTCGGTGGCGGCTAACATGTCTACAAGCTGCTGCGTCTTCGCCAGCGTGGGTGTACTAACAGCGTATGAAGTAAGGAACTGTGAAACATATGGCGAGCACCGCTAATCAGTGAATGTCTTGTGAACATTTCGACCTTACCCACACTAGTTATAAATGCAGTTTCTAACTGGAAGGTTATTAATTCGGTAAGTCTGAAAATCTTGCACCTTCTTAGAGTCTTCCACATACACTATGATCAAAAGTAGCCAGACACCTGACTGAACATGACTTACAAGCTCATGGCGCCCTCCATCGGTAATGCTGGAATTTTAGAGGGTGTTGGCCCACCCTTAGCTTTGATGACAGCTTCCACTCTCTCAGGTATACGTTCAATCCGGTGCAGGTAGGTTTCTTGGGGAATGGCAGCCCATTCTTCACGGAGTGCCGCACCGAGGAGAGGTATCGACGTCGGCCGGTGAGGCCTCGAACGAAGTCGGCGTTCCAAAACATCCCAAAGGTATGTTAGTGTCGTGCAACCATTCCTCCACAGGCCGTGTGTTATGAACAGGTGCTCGATCGTGTTGAAAGACGCAATCACCATCCCCGAATTGCTCTTCAACAGTGGGAAGCAATAAGGTGCTTAAAACATCAATGTAGGCCTGTACTGGGATAATGCCACGCAAAACAACAAGGGGTGCTAGGCCCCTCCATGAAAAACACGACCACACCACACCACCACGGCCTCCGAATTTTGCTGTTGGCACTACACACGCTAGCAGATGTCGTTCACCGGGCATTCGCCATACCCACACCCTGCTGTCGGATCGTCACAAGGTGTACCATGACTCGTCACTCCACACATCGTTTTTCCACTGTTCAATCATCCAATGTTTACGCTTCTTACACCGAGCGAGGCGTCGATTGGCTCTTACCGGCGTGATGTGTGGTCTATGAGCAGCCGCTCGACCATGAAATCCGAGTTTTCTCACCTCCCGCCTAACAGTCATAGTACTTGCAGTGAATCCTGATGCAGTTTGGAATTCCTGTGTGATGGCCTGGATAGATGTCTGCCTGTTACACATTACGACCCTCTTCGACTGTCGACGGTCTCTGTCACTCAACAGACGAGGTCGGCCTGTACGCTTTTGTGCTGTACGTGTCCCTTCACGTTTCCACTTCACTACCACATCGGGAACAGTGGACCTACGGATGTTTAGGAGTGTGGAAACCCCGCAGACGTATGACAGATGTATGACACAAGTGACACCCAATCACCTGACCACGTTCGAAGTCCGGGATTTCTGCGGAGCGCCCCATTCTGCTCTCTCACGATGTCTATTGACTAGTGAGGTCGCTGACATGGAGTAGGTGGCAACACAATGCACCTAATATGAAAAACCTAGGTTTTGGGGGGTGTCCGGATACTTTTGACCACGTATTGTAGCTTGTGTGTTCACAATGCTCTAAGACTAATTTCGCTCCAGCCGTAAAAGTAACTTCAGCCCTGTGCCTATGGTGGCTTAAACTAACAGTTGTAAACAATAGATGTGCCTTCGACAAGTCATCCGTGGGCAGGCAGTGGAAGTAGAGAAAGTGCGGCCGTAGTGTCTGAACATTGTTGTATCACAAACCACAATGGAGCAACATCTCTTAATGAAGTGTTTAAGACATTTCCCAGAATATTTAAAGAAGGGAAAAGTGTGTGCAGAGTTTGTCCGCACACCCTGACTCCTGAAAAAAATAACGACGCGTGGACAGCTGCCGCGACTTGTTGAAATGAAAAATGCGGACGTTTTTGTCAGAAAGAAGTCACTACTGAGGAGACTTGGCACTGTCAATACAAACCTACTAAAACGAAAAGTGCAGAAATTCACTTGAGCCGACCGCGGTGGCCGTGCGGTTCTAGGCGCTGCAGTCCAGAACCGCAGGACTGCTACGGTCGAGCCGGCCGAAGTGGCCGTGCGGTTAAAGGCGCTGCAGTCTGGAACCGCGAGACCGCTACGGTCGCAGGTTCGAATCCTGCCTCGGGCATGGATGTTTGTGATGTCCTTAGGTTAGTTAGGTTTAACTAGTTCTAAGTTCTAGGGGACTAATGACCTCAGAAGTTGAGTCCCATAGTGCTCAGAGCCATTTGAACCATTTTTTTGCTACGGTCGCAGGTTCGAATCCTGCCTCGGGTATGGATGTGTGTGATGTCCTTAGGTTAGTTAGGTTTAAGTAGTTCTAAGTTCTAGGGGACTGATGACCTAAGATGTTAAGTCCCATAGTGCTCAGAGCCATTTGAACCATTTTTTTTTAAAAATTCACTTGAAGCGTCAACGCCTTGACGACATAACCGACATTCGAGAAGATGTGAGGCGCGAGTTGAATATCCCAAAGGGGGACTTTTCGGACAGATATGTATGGTTGTATATACTTTCAGTGCGTTGTGGCCAAGTGTGGGTGGCGCTGGGGGAAGAGAATATCTCCACCATGGCACCTCATATGTGGTAGTGTTGACACTGGAACAAGGTTTTTTTTTTCATTTTAATATAAGTAATGCATGCAATAATGTATCATATTCGACACTTGTTTTCCTCCGTATACAATCTACAGTCAAATTCATGTTTTCTGTAAATATATTACGTGTGTGCAATGATGTGTCACAGCGACTTACTTTAGCGCCAAACATCTATCACACACTGTGCAAATAAAGTATTGCCACACAACTCCCTGGAAATAACGCACAACTAGACGATCAGATATCAAAACATGCCAGAACAGGCAGCTAAAAATCGGAATAAATCCTCGAAACGCGACATTGTTTTGGAAATAAAACACCATCCATAAAGTGATTCGTACAAGGGAGGCATTTAGACATGAGAAATAACCCCACGTTTCTATGTGAGGAGGACGCTTTTTGGAGCAATTCTACAATATTGAACGTCTCAACCATAACAAATTTTGCGTGACTATGACGCAATGGAGAAACATTAAATAATTTCTAATCTATGGTTCAAATGGCTCCAAGCACTATGGGACGTAACATCTGAGGTCATCCGTCCCCTAGACTTAGAACTACTGAAACCTAACTAGCCTAAGGACATCACACACATCCATGCCCGAGGCAGGATTCGAACCTACGACTGTAACAGCAGCAAGGCCACAGCAACCGGCTTCTAATGTATAAGCCTTCTATAAGCTATGCTGTGAATTATTGACACAAACTCATAGCTACTACAAAAGAAGAGTCCACATCTTTCTAAATATCCCCCAATTTTTAGAAGAGTTCAATTTAACTATGAGGTTCGCTAGAAATCGCAGCTAGAGTGGGACAGAGCCAGCCCAAACATAATGGTTAGTCGAGGCGACGAGCAAGCAAGGGTGCAGCATTCGCGTGCCGGCATCTCTGCGATCCAGAACGAAACAATTGCAGCCTTCCGAAGAGCTCGCCCACAGATGGCCGGCGGAAAGGTCAGCTGCCGCTTGTGTGCCCTGCTAGGAATCCTTGTGCGTGTCTCTTGGAAACGTAATTTCCAGCGCATAATTGGAACGCCTTCACGCACGGAGAACCAACTCCCTCCGAAGCTACGTATAAGGGGCAGTCGAATAAAAACGAAACCGATGAAAAAGATGTAAGTAAAGTGTTCGTTATTTCAAAACCAATCATCATTACTGTTAAAACGTTAATGCCACTGTGAGACAAGACGGTTAATGCCTTAATGGAAAAATGCATACGGAACGATGAATGTATCCAGGCGCCTGTTCGTCCAAAGCAATGGACAGCCAAGAACGTCTCTATTCAGGGCTCCAAAAATGTGGAAAAAGGATGGCGAAAGATCGGAACTGTATGGGCGATATGTAAGGGCTACACAGCGAAACTTTTGCAGTCTAGCCGGAACGACCTTGGCACGATGTGGGTGGGCATTGTAAAGCAACAGAATGATGCCGTCCGTCAGAATTCCTGGGCGTTAGGACTTGATGCCGCGTTTTAATTTTATGGAGAGTATTCATGTATCGTCGTGTGTTGATTGTGGCGCCGCTTTCCAGAAACTCAATGAGCAGCGATCCCTGCAGTCTAAGAAAAGGAACATCATTACTTTCCCGGAGCTGGCGTGCACGGCTTCGGATTTTTTCAGTGGGTGTGAATACATGAGCTTCCACTCTTAGTTCTCATGTCGCTTTCCGGTTCAAAATGATGACACCATGTTTCATCTCCCGCGACATAACAGGACGAGGAACGATGTTTCTTAACATGATACGGTTCAAGATGGTGCAGTGACGTCGACATTCTGTTCAACTTCTACAGTTTCGTTAGGCTGTGGAAAACCAACTGCGCACAGATTTTCCGGAACTCCAGATTCTCTGCCGTGATGGCGTGAGTGGTGCCATGGCTGATGCCCAACATGAGGTGGATGAAACTTCCTGGCAGATTAAAACTGTGTGCCGGACTGAGACTCGAACTCGGGACCCGAGTTCGAGTCTCGGTCCAGCACACAGTTTTAATCTGCCAGGAAATTTCATATCAGCGCACACTCCGCTACAGAGTGAAAATCTCATTCATGAGGTGGATGTCTTACACCGGCCGCCGTCGATCGTTTTTGACGACAGCATTCACAGCAGCAATGACAGAATGGGTAATGACACGATGTGCCTGTCGTGGCCGACTGCAGTCTTTCAGTGACACCCCGCCGAAATTGTTTATTCCACGCACAGTAAAGATCCTTTCGCAGACGAAAACTGCACCACACTTAGCTGTTGCTAGGCGGGGTGGCCGAGCGTTTCTAGGCGCTACTGTCTGGAACCGCGGGACCGCTACAGTCGCAGGTTCGAATCCTGCCTCGGGCATGGATGTGTGTGATGTCCTTAGGTTAGTTAGGTTTAAGTAGTTGTAAGTTCTAGGGGACTGATGACCTCGGATGTTAAGTCCCATAGTGCTCAGAGCCATTTGAACGATTTGAACTTAGCTCAGGGCTTAACAACTGGCCGGTTTTGAGCGCGAGTACTCGCGTCTGCTCAGGCACGTGCTCGCGAGCAGGTGCAAGGTCGCGGATTAGGGAGGGAGGGGAGGGATGGGAAATGCGCGCGCACGTTTGAATGTGATCTCGCGTTCTTAGCAGATTTAACTAGCCATCTGAATGCTTTGAACATTTTACTACAAGGTAAAAATCTGCTAATTACTCATTTCATAGATCGAATACGAGCTTTTAAAATGAAATTGACTCTTTGGGTGAGTCAGCTGGAAACAGGAAACCTAGCTCATTTTCCTAAATTATCATCCATGCAAGATGTTCACAAAGACTGTGAACGTTATTCACATAGTTTAGTTGATCAGCGCTTTCGAGATCTGACAGCACTAGACAGTGATTTTGATCTGTTCTCTTCTTATTCAGCGAATATTTAAAAGATTCGTCCTGAGCTGCAGCAAGAAATTATTGACCTGCTGTGTGACAGAGAATACAGAGACAACTTTCAGAACAAGAAAAACATTTTGGAATTCTACAGACACTTCCCTCAGGATAGATTTCCTCATTTGCACAAACTGGCGGCTACAATAATATCAATGTTCGGTTCCACGTATGTTTGTGAACAACCGTTCTCTGCAATGAAATGTAACAAGACGCGCTTGAGAAACGAATTGTCTGATAGAAATTTAAACTGCACGCTGCGCCTAAAATGCACAAGAACAATTACTCCGAACATAGACGCAATTGTAAAGGGCAAAAAGTACAAGATAACCGAGAATCCCACACTTCAGTGACACCTTTTACTGTGTAACAGTTCACAAATTAATGCGAATGTAGAGGCATACACTAAGCTAATAAAATTATGTGGCATGTGTACATTCTGCTTTATTTGTTTCATTTGTCTCAGTAATAATTCGTGAGTGATATCCCTGCAGGTGGCCGCGGATTTACATTGACTGGCGGCAGCTGTTGTGTGCCCCACGTGACTTTCCCCAATAGACAAATGGTGCGGCGCTGACCGTTCCTGGTCATCCCTCCTCATTCCAATAGAGGGAACTTCTGGGAGCACTCCTACCTGCGTTAACAGCTTCCGTGCCTTACTTCGGTATATGGTCTATCTCATTTCTATCTGACTGCTCCTTATACGTCCCGAAAGCTCACAGGTATTGCTTTGTGAAGAAAAAATAAGTAAAAAATAAAAAAAGATGTTAAGTAATATGGTCTCAGTCTTCTCTCACGGTTTCATTCGCGTTCGTGTTCCAGGGAAACTTGGAAAATCTCATGAAGTAAAATGTTACGAGGACCTGTTGCAGTTATCACAGTTCGAAGGAACTGCCAGGGAAAAGATTCGAACTTAACGCCGGTTGGAGGTGCATTATTATTCGAGTTTTGTCTTATAGCTAGAGCCAGTAGAGAAGAAATGTCTTGTGAATTGCATGGCAGTTAATAAATGTTACTGTTCATCTGCATGTACGTCACTCTACATTTACATATATACACCGCAAGTAGCGTGCAGGCGTAGGATACATTAAAAAAATGGTTCAAATGGCTCTGAGCACTATGGGACTTAACTTCTGAGGTCATCAGTCCCCTAGACCTTAGAACTACTTAAACCTAACAAACCTAAGGACATCACACACATCCATGCTCGAGGCAGGATTCGAACCTGCTATCGCAGCGGTCGCGCGGTTCCAGACTGTAGCGCCCAGAACCGCTCGGCCACCCCGGCCGGCTAAGATACATCATTTCGATTTTATTTCCAACTGTCCTATTTCACAGGCGCATAACGCCAGGGAAAATTTACTTTCTATATCCCTTTGGATGTGCCCTAATTTCGGTTATATTATTCTCGTGATCCATATTGACTAGATAATCCAGGGAATATCACGAAAAGGTTCACCAGACATAACGCTTCCCCCTTGTTCGCTTTTAGCCATTTCTCGCCATACACACAAACGGCGGTCTGTCCGATGAAGCGTAGAACGTTATTCATCCGAAAAGACCACCTGTCACCACTCAGTGGACTCCAGCTTCGGTAATGGCGAGCAAATTCCAGCCTTCTTCGTCGATGAATAGCAGTCAGCCCGGATGCATGAACTAGGAGCTACTGCGGAGGCCCATACGGAGCAACGTTCGCTGAACGTTCGTTGAAGAAACACTGTGCGTAGCCTCATGGTTCATCTGGGCGGTCAGTTGCTCAACAGTTGCCCGTTTATTCGCCCATAGACTTTTTCACAGCCATCGTCTGGTCGTCTAAGGCCCGTGGTGCACCAACTTGCCTCAGGGTCAGTTTTGGATAACGCCATTTTACCACACACAGATTAATTTATCCACATCGGCACGCGAACAGTTTACAAACTTAGCCGTTTAAGAAATAAGTGCACCCTTGAACCCGAAGGCCAATGTCATTCCCTTTTGGGCGTCTGATAACTCGCTCCGTTTTTGCATTACAACAACGAATGCATTGTTTTCCGCGTTCCCTCAACACCCTTTATATATTCTCCATGGCTAGTGCTGCCACCTGACGTCCGTTAGTGGTTATTGCACGTTGAGGGTTGGGTTGGGTTGTTTGGGGGAAGAGACCAAACAGCGAGGTCATCGGTCTCATCGGATTATGGAAGGATGGGGAAGGAAGTCGGCCGTGCCCTTTCAAAGGAACCATCCCGGCATTTTCCTGGATCGATTTAGGGAAATCACGGAAAACCTAAATCAGGATGGCCGGATGCGGGATTGAAATGTTGTCCTCCCGAATGCGAGTCCAGTGTCTAACCACTGTGCCACCTCGCTCGGTGCACGTTGACATCGAACATAGGCGGTGGTCACATCAATGTGACTGGACCGTGTGGTAGAGTATATACACTACTGGCCATTAAAATTGCTACACCAAGAAGAAATGAAGATGATAAATGGGTATTCATTGGACAAATATATTATACTAGAACTGACGTGATTACATTGGGTGCGCCGGCCGGAGTGGCCAAGCGGTTAAAGGCGCTACAGTCTGGAACCGCGCGACTGCTACGGTCGCAGGTTCGAATCCTGCCTCGGGCATGGATGTGTGTGATGTCCTTAGGTTAGTTAGGTTTAAGTAGTTCTTAGTTCTAGGGGACTAATGACCTTAGAAGTTAAGTCCCATAGTGCTCAGAGCCATTTGAACCATTTTTAGCCATTACATTGGGTGCATAGATCCTGAGAAATCAGTACCCAGAACAACCACCTCTGGCCGTAATAACGGCCTTGATACGCCTGGGCATTGAGTCAAACAGAGCTTGGATGGCGTGTACAGGTACACTTGCACATGCAGCTTCAACACTATAACACATTTCATCACGAGTAGTGACTGGCTTATTGTGACGAGCCACCACTGACCAGACGTTTTCAATTGGTGAGAGATCTGGAGAATGTGCTGACCAGGGCAGCAGTCGCACATTTTCTGTATCCAGAAAGGCCCGCGCAGGACAGGCAGCATGCGGTCGTGCATTATCCTGCTGAAATGTAGGGTTTGGCAGGGATCGATTAAAGGGTAGAGCCACGGGTCGTAACACATCTGAAATATAACGTCCACTGTTCAAAGTGCCGTCAAAGCGAACTAGAGGTGACCGAGACGTGTAACCAATGGCAACCCACACCATCACGCCGGGTGATACACAAGTATGGCGATGACGAATACACGCTTCCAATGTGCGTTCACCGCGATGTTCGCCAAACACAGATGCGACCATCATGATGCTGTAAACAGAACCTGGAGTCATCCGAAAAAATGACGTTTCGCCATTCGTGCACCCAGGTTCGTCGTTGAGTCAACCATCCCTGTCGCTCCTGTCTGTGGTGCAGCGTCGAGGGTAACCGCAGCCTTGGTTTCCGAGCTGATAGTCCATGCTGCTGCTAACGTCGTCAAGCTGTTCGTGCAGATGGTTGTTGTCGTGCAAACGCTCCCATCTGTTGACTCAGGGATCGAGACGTGGCTGCACGATCCGTTACAGCCATGCGGATAAGATGCCTGTCATCTCGGCTGCTTGGGATACGATGTCATTGGGATCCAGCACGACGTTCCGTATTACCCTCCTGAACCCACCGATTCCATATTCTGCTAACAGTCATTGGATCTCGACCGACGCGAGTAGCTACGTCGCGATACGATAAACGGCAATCGCGATAGGCTGCAATACGACCTTAATCAAAGTCTGAAACATGATGGTACGCATTTCTCCTCCTTAGACGAACCATCACAACAACGTTTCACCAGGCAACGCCGGTCAACTGCTGTTTGTGTATGAGAAATCGGCTGGAAACGTTCCTCATGCCAGCACGTTGTAGGTGTCGCCACCGACGCCAACCTTGTGCGAATGCTCTGAAAAGCTAATCATTTGCATATGACAGTATCTTCTTCCTGTCGGTTGAATTTCGCGTCTGTAGCATGTCATCTTCGTGGTGCAGCAATTTTAATGGCCTGTAGTGTAATTTGGGGCTGCCGCGCCTCAGAGTGACTCTTGGTCTCCCAGTGTATCGAAGACCTGGTGCGAGTGCTAGAAGGATGAAATGTGGGCGCGTCGACGGGCGCTGGCTTGTTAGCAGCCGGTCAATACGCGAGGCGGTGTGCCAGGTGAAATGCCCTCGTTTGCGATGCGGGGCAGCGTCTGCGGAGCCTGTGGAACGCCTCGCCTCACTTTCCTTCCCGGAGGCGTCAGTGACCTGCCGCAGCCGCCGCAGCAGCAGCAGCAGCTGTTGTACCGCGGCTGTCTGTGGGACCGGGCACTGGGAAGGGAACGCCCATTGTCCGCGCGGGCCGCTTGCGACGCATGCCGGCCTCAGGTTCCCGCACGCATTTCGCACCGCCGGCCCCAGTCCCACATTACAGCGTCGCGTGCGAACCGTCCAATTTCCGAGGCACCTTCTGACGGCGAAAAGTAAAAGCACGCGAGTCTAGCGAACCGCGTGCTGCTGCAGCTGTAACCGTGCACGGCAAAAACCTCAAACAAAAACCAAGTTACCAGCAAGTGATGCCTGCTTTATATTTGTGCTGCTCGAAACTCTACCTAGATATTGTTGTGTGCCAGTTCGCTGGTCGTTGTACAGGCTGTGACAAGTCTCTTCCACACACTTCACGTTCCTACATTCCGTGTGAGACTACAAGGTGGCGATAAAACTGACCTGTAAAATATCACAAACACTTTAAGATAGGCAACCTAACTTAAAACATCAGCACCTGAGGACTTCGCTGCAACAGTTATGATACCAATAGAGAAAAAGAGAAATACTAAAAAATGTGAAGAGCACCGGACCATCAGTCTAATTTCTCATGCAGCTCAAGTCTTGCTGAGAGTGTTGAACAGGAGGTTATATGGCAAGCTAGATAGAGGGATTGCAGAGGAGCAGTTCAGATTTAGAAGATGAAAAGGAACAAGAGATCCTATTGGCCTGCTAAGAACTATAGGGGAAGATATATGGAAAAGGGTAGAGAAATCTTTGCTGTTTTAATATATTTAGAAAAGGCTTCTGACAGAGTTCAGTGGAACAAGCTGATGGATATCTTGAGGAGGAAAGGAGTAGATTGGAAAGAGAGACGACTGATATAGAATCTATGCTTACACCAGAAAGTGAGGATAAGGATAGGAAATGAAATGTCAGAAGGAAGCAGCATTGAACGAGGTGTTAGACAATGTTGTTGCCTTTCCCCACTGCTGTTTAACGTATACCTTGAAGAGATTATTGCGAAAAGTTTAGATGGGAAAAGAGGAATATGTATTGGTGGAAAGAGAATAGAATGTATAAGATTTGCAGATGACATAATATTAGTGGCAGAAAGTGAGCGGACAGTGAATAACATGCTCAAAGATCTGAATGAAGCTTGTGTGGAATATGGGATGCAAATAAACACAGCAAAAACAAAGAGTATGGTCATCAGTACAAGACGCAGACTGTCCAATATTAAAATAGGACAATCTACCATTAGCCAAGTAAGTCAATTTAAATATCTCGGAAGCACAATAACTGAAGACTTGAGATGTCACCAGGAGGTGTAAACCCGAATTGTCATAGCGAAGGAGGCATTCAACAGAAAGAGGAGACGACTCTTATGTGGCAAATTAGATAAAGGACTAAGGAAAAGGCTTGGCAAATGTTTTGTCTGGAGTGTGGCACTATATGAGGCAGAAACATGGACACTGAGACGAGAGGATGAAGAAAGGTTAGAAGCATTTGAAATGTGGATGTGGAGGAGAATGGAGAGAATAAGCTGGATGGAAAGAGTGAGTAATGAAAGAGTATTGGAAAGGGTTCGTGAGAGGAGATGTCTGCTGCAGGTTGTAAGAGAAAGGAAAAAGAACTGGTTCGGACATTCATTGAGAAGGGAGTGCTTGCTAGTAGATGCTTTGGAAAGATTGGTTTGTGGGAGCAGACTGAGAGGAAGAAGGAGATACAAGGTGATAGACGACATAAAGGGAAGAGGAAATTCTGCAGACCTGAAGAGGATGGGAGAAGACCGGACAGCCTGGAGAACTACCATGTGAAAACCTGCCTTTAGGCAGAACACTGATGATGATGATGGGGTAGATGATGTTAGTTGGGTTGCCTGTGTTAAGGGGCGTGAGGTACGAGGACTACTTGGAAAGTAAGGTCCGATCGGTTGTGAAATGGAAACCACATTGAAAATCACAAACTCTTTACTTGCAACATTGAGCAACAATTTTCAGCTACTTCTCAACCATATTCGCCGCTCCGGTTTAGAAATTTATTGTAGCGTGGTACCAACTTTCCAGTGCCCCTTTCAAAGTGATTTCCACCAATTTCCTACGCTGGTCTCCATCTCGTTTTCTGTGGCAAAATGTTGTCGTCATAGTCAGCGATTATTGTGTGCGAAGAGACAAAAATCAGAGGAAGCTAAGTCCGATCTGTGTGGTGGTGATCAAATACTTCGCATCGCAAACGCTACAGGAGCGTCTTCATTGTACCTGCAGTATGCGGCAGTGAATTATCATGAAGAAGGAAGGACATGGCAGTTATTTTATGTGCGCTTCATCAAATCAAGCGGAACCCCTCACCAGGACTTCACACTTGGCAGAAGACACTATTTTTTAGGCATCTTTACAAGCTCACTGTGCACTCAGAAATGAAAAGTGCGATGTGCCGCATGCTAGAGACACTGCGCAACTCGCCAGCGCAAAACTTCACCTGATTTTCGCTGTGGTTTTAATTTCGCGATCGATCAGAGATTTTTAAGAAAAATAGGTATCATATTTTCAGAATGGACGTTTCACTGTGCGGCGGAGTCTGAACCGTATTAAAATTCCTGGCTTACTATAGCTGTGTGCCGGACCGGGACTCGAAAGCGGGACACTGCTTTTCGCGGGCAATGTTTCAACTGATTGAACTAAGCAAACGCGTTTCGCATCCTTCCCTTACAGCTACGCGTCTCCCAGTACCACTTTCCCACCTTAGTACAAACTTCAGGTAACTTATGTTGCATTCCTTGCTGGATTGGTACTCATCTGGAAGGAAGGATGTTGCAGAGAAATAGCTTAGCCACAGTCTAAGGGACTGTGTCCAGAATGAATCATTCTTGGATAACTCAATTAGCGCATTGCTTCGGTAAAGGCAACGTTCGAAGTCGCCTCACAGCTGTAATCTGACACGAAGCGTCTTGGAGTTTTCGCAAAGGATAGAACATTGCATCATCCTTCGAGAGTGCGGCTTAGACAGTAATATCAAGAAGTCGGCTGTAAACAATGGTAAAGTTCTTCATTCATGTCAGTTGATACTCCACGATAAACCGAGAAATGGCAGTTCTATCTCTAATTTGAGATCCTCACTGACGACAGCTTTGTCAGGATGTGTGCATGTCAACAGTGGTATGTGCCAGAAACAGAGCTCCTAGTAATAGTAACGTGTGTTACGTTCGTGGCAGGCAAATGGCTTTAGGGGAAATTTGTTCAAATCCGAGGATAATGTGGATAACTGCGATCCACACAAAGATCCTGAATGTATTCCTGAATGCAAATCCTCTTCCAAAGTTGTTGCTAATAAGCAAGGCCGCTTCGAGAACCTTTCTCCACACAAGCGACTTTCATTTGGCGCCCCAAACCCTACCTTTTCATTTCCCTCGTACACTTCCACCTGTGGCAGTTTTCGCTGCTTACTGCGATACTCACTGCACACAAATGTTCGTGGCGCCCCTAGAGGTGGCTTGTCTCGCTTGTAGCTTAAACCAGCCCTACTAATCTGGAAAATGTGAATAAGTCCTTAAGGAAATAAACAATGTTAGGTTGTGTCCCTTGCGATGTAGCACACATAATACGATTCTAAGTGTTGCTATTTATGTGTTAAAAACAGTTTTTCCGTACGAAACTGGTATACAGTTTTCTAAAGATGTTTATTCCTCTTTTTCGCATGCTCTGATGTCAGCATGTTTTCCCTTATTGAAATCGAAATAAATTCTGTTTCCACTTGCACACTGTGATGTTTCGAATTTAGGAGGTCTTTTTTTCTTTTGCTGCATTTGCGTTTCATACACTTCACTTTAGTAAAACTTCACACAAGTTGCCTTCGAGACATTACTCTGTGATTTCACCTCTTTTGACTACAGCACTAACTTTTTGTGTGTTGATTTGTTTTTCGTGTGGTTTATAAGTCTGTTCAGAAAGGTTGCATTCGCGAAGTTGCTAAACCTCACAAACGGCACGAGAAATAAATGAACACACAGAAACACAAGGCTGTATACATAACACGTGAAACCACAATAAAATTTCAATGAATAAAAACTGTATCACGTTTTACAGAAGTGAAGTGAACTGAAGTGCCGAGAACGAAAATTCAGCAAAAGAAAAATTGGTTTTCTGAATGCCGAAAAATCACTATAGTTTATAAGTGCAACCACTGTTTTTTGACTTAAACTTCCGCTACCAATGAGGGAAATATTTGTCGAGTTCGAAACATGTAAAAATCGGTAATAAATACAGTAGTTGATTGTATGCAAAAACAACTTAAGAAAAACAGTTTTTAACCTATAACTAACAAAATGAAGACACGTATTATGTAGACTGAATTTACAGAAGCATCGTCAATGATGCTTTGTAAATAGAAGCGAAACGGGTCTCGTGAAAAACTCACTTCAATTGTAGTACACTTGAGACGAAAAAAAACTTTGTAGAAATGTGGCTTATACATTATAATGGACTTGCTACGCGTTAAATGTTACGTAACAATATCAACAACGGGACCTTACCATTGAAGTTCTAGATTCCCTGCACAAGCGCCTTGGGGTTCGCAACCCGCAGCACGGCCTAGAGCCACGCCTACGTTCGCTGCTCGCTGGCCACCCGCCATGTTCCGTCATTTACATCACAATGCTGCCCACGGACAATGGCGGCCTCCTTACTCTCAGCCTGGTCATTTGTGGCCAAGGCCAATTTAAGGCCCAGTATCCTTTTTAATTCGTCTGCGTCTCCAAACATGTACAAAATTACTCCCTATTTTCTGAAGACGACCACCAGATCGTTCAAGCTAAAAATTACAGTACACATTCTTCTGTGATTTCATCAACACCTACACTTCATCGCCTGTCATAAATTAGATCAGTGCCACCTGATTCGGCAGCAATTTACTGGTAAAATGAGGTGAAAAGGATCATGCGGGGTAAAGCAGATCAGAGACACTGTACTAAATCACTGTTATTCTGGTGATAAGAGAGAGATACACAGATACTGAGATGTATTTTGACGCCTATGAGCTGTTTTTTTTTTTTGTTATCTGTCTCGTCAGCAATACGAGAAACGAAAATTGTGGCAACCAAAAGCGATCATTATCGTAGGTTGCCTATACAGACGTGATTTCAACGAAAACAAACTGTTACAGCATGCACAGGTGCCTAGCTACAATTATTTTTCTTTCTAATTGTATAAAAACAATACACTATCTGAAATGTACCTGAATCTCACTTTATCATGATAGGTTTTATTTTCTTTATTGTGCCAAACATGATCTTTTCCTAATTACCGAGGTTAAGTACAGCATGTCCTGAAAATATATAAAGCGGCTTGAAGCAGAGGGAAAAAGGAATCAGAATGAAATTTTTTTGCACGAAGGAGTGAGAAAAGTAAATATCAATGGAACTACTTTATGAAAAGTGAACAACTGTCAACGGCCTTGCCGCAGTGGTAACACCGGTTCCCGTCAGATCACCGAAGTTAAGCGCTGTCGGGCTGGGCTAGCACTTGGATGGATGACCATCCGGTCTACCGAGCTCTGTTGGCAAGCGAGGTGCACTCAGCTCTTGTGAGGCAAACTGAGGAGCTACTTGACTGAGAAGTAGCGCCTGGGATCATGTAAACTGACATACGGCCGGGAGAGCGGTGTGCTGGTCACATGCCCCTCCATTTCCGCATCCAATGACGGCTGTGGGCTGAGTATGACACGACGGCCGGTCGGCACCGTTGGGCCTTCATGGGCTGTTCGGACGGAGTTTAGTTTTAGACTGAAACTAATTATGGCACAGGAGACCGTGTTGTCATCTCTTTCATACTGTCAAGAGAGGCAGATATTAAGCAGGAAATGTTTGGAGACAGGTAAAGCCACTACTGTAATCATATCTTAAGGAAAAAATAGGGTAGGAATTAGACACATTTTGTTTAGCCTGCTGTTGCTGACATTCAAACAGCTTCCTCACAAAACATAACTCGAAGGTAATGATGAACGTGAAAATTTGAGTAGGGGCCAATATTATGTCTTAGACAGCGAAGTAATCAGTGTGGAGCAGGCAGAATTACGGAATTACCATATGTGATACGATAGCATCGCTATTTCATTGACTTTTTGTTCAAGTTCTGAACAGTATCGGTAGTCATTTCACTATATTTTCAATTGTAATTTTAATATCGAAGATATTTTTTATTTAAATTTGTAACATTATTTCTCTAAAAGTCTTACAGTGTGCCTCTTTACACTTTGGGTGGTGTAAAGAGGTTTCAAAACTAAAATATATAGGTGATCCATATCAACCTTAGTGGCAGGGAAAAGCGCATGAGAACTTAAGGATTTTTGTTGTTGTTGTTGTTGTTGTTGGTTAATGTGTCCTGTGAAAATATAATGATGGTGGCATCTATAAGATAATAAATCTAAATTAACATATTTTTTTTTGCAGATTCTCATTAATCATCAATGTATTGATTTTGAAAGAAAACTTCAAGTTTTGATCCATTTTATCCCAGTTTCCGGCAAGGAAACGAGTTTGTTAGAATGCTTTCACCTCTGAGTGGAATGTAATCTCAACCACTCCAAACTGATTCGATCACATCTTCATCTATCCACCTCAACAGCTCGTAAGCCTCCTTACCGTGTGTGGCGAAGGATACTTTGTGTGCCATGGTTACTTTCCCCTTTCCTATTACAGTGACGAATGGTTCACGGGAAGAAGTTTGCTCTTAAGTCTCTGCGTAAGCTCACACTCTTTTCGGGAGATATTAAGTAGGAGGAAGCAATATACTGGTTGACTCTTCCAGGAACGTACGCTCTCTGAACTTTAACAGTAAACCACCCTGTGATGCGGAATGCATCTCTTGCAGCGTCTGCCACTAGAGTTGTCTGAGCACCTGAGTAACACTTTCGTGCTTACTACATGAACCTGTAATAAAACGCGTTACTCTTCTTTGGATCCTCTATCATTCCTACCTCGTACTGATCCCAGACTGACGAGCAATATTCAAATATTGGTCGAACGAACTACCTCCTTTCTGGGTTGCTACACTTCCTGACGACTCTTGCAATGGATCTGTCTGGTATCTGCCTTACCAGTGATTAGATTTTATGTGGTTGTCCACTTTAAATCGTTAGTACGTATATTCGTAGATATTTAACGAATGTGACTGCTTCTATCGATAGTTCTTCGATCATGTAACGACACAATAATGGATCTAGATGTTTGTTTATAAGCAGGATGTTACTTTCGCGTATGTTGAGGCTCAACTGCCAATTCCTGCACCTTGCGTTGATATTCTGCAGGTCTTCCTGGATTTCTCTACGGTTTTCTAGCGTTGCGACTTCTTTATGTATAGCAATATAACCCGTGAAAAACCTCATGGAACTTCCAGCAGTATCCACTAGGTCATTTATACGAGGACGTGCCGAGAAGTAACGCTTCCGAACTTTTTATGTGAAAACTCTTACAGCTTTTTAAATATGACAGACATTATCATTATACATCTTTAATCTTCTCAACGCAGTCACCCTGTCGATAAACACATTTCTTCAACGAGAGACTAGTTTATTGATACCGGCGCTGTAGAATGTTTGACTCTGTTGACGGAGGCATAACCTCACCTCTGCTACAACCGCTTCATCAAAATGCAGTCCTTGAAGGTGTTTTTAAATTTTGGAAACTGACGAAAATGGGATGGGGTGAAGCCGGTATTGTATGTAGGATGATGGGAGACAGGGAACCCAAGGCGTCGGCTTGCTGCTGATTGATTGATACGATCTGACATTGTCATACTGAAAGAGAGGGTCTTCCATGCGTGGACAAACTCTTCGAATTCGAAAGACGCTGTTTCTCTCGCACCGATATTGTTACATTACCCACCGCCACGACACACGCAACAGTTCGGAGCCCTCTAGTGACTTAGAGCTGCAGGTATGTAGACATGGAGAATAAGATGTAGAATGTTAGTAAGGTTTGTTTTATTTAAACAGCTGTCAGTGGTTTCACATAGGAAGTTAGGAGGCATTGCTTTTCAGCAAGTCCTCCTAGATATTATGGAAATAAGTTGTCGTGTAACCCTTTCTTGGGGTACGTCAGACGCTACTTTTATATCTGACGATTCCTCTCCTTTGAAAATGACGTGCTGTGCTCTGTTGACTAGAAAAACGCTGCTAAAAATGATGTTAATATAGAGTGGTATTACAGTAATAGCGGTCTGCTGCTTACTACAGTCATATCGATTAAATACGTCGTCGTAACGTCGATGCACGACGTGAAATGGAATGAGCAGTATAAATTCTGTTTTTGGGAAAGAGAATGCTTAGCTCAGGTTTATTGGGAAAATACTAGGAAATTGTAGATTACCTATTGAGGAGACGGCATACATACCACCTGCATGATCCATTATTCAGTACTGATGAATGTTTGGGATGGACACCTGTTCCAGTCGCAAATGGAGCGAGGGAAAAACGGCTATGTCCTTCCGTATAAACACTTATTTCGCTTATCTTGTCTTTGCGTGAGGTATGTTGGTGGTATTAGGTTGGTTCTACAATCTGTCTCAAATGCCGGTTCCTTAAATTTTCACAATAGTGTTGCCCAAAAAGAACTTCTTCCCTCCATGGATTCCCAATCGAGTTGACATAGCATTTCAGTAATACTCCCATCTTCATCGAACCTCCAGGTAGCAAATCTAACAGCAGGTTTCTCAACTGCAACAATGTCTTTCTTTAATCCGATCTGGTGGGGAACTCAAACACTCGAGCAGTTCTCAAGAATGGGTAGAATGCGTCACAAAAGTTTTCTATACGCAGTCCTCTATGAAGTTGAGCTACACTCTTCTAAAGTTCTCCCCATAAACCAAAGTCGACAACTCGCCTACCCTACAACCGCCACTACGTTTTCATTCCATTTCAAGTCGCTTTGAACGCCATTAATAATATTGTATTCGAACATTATAGGATTGTTTTTAATACCCTTCTCTATTAATTTATATTTTTCTGTATTTATAGCACGCTGCCAATCATCACACCAAACAGAAATTCTTACCAGTTCATCCTGTATCTTCCCAGACACCCAACGTACAATACAGCGCACAGTCGTCAGCCTACAGCCGCAGATTGCTGCTCATCCTGTACGTCAGGTCGTTTATGTACATAGAGAACAATATCGGTCCTAGCACACATCGCTGTGGCTTCCCTGACGATATTCTTGTCTCTGATGAACACTCCCTGTCCTGGACAACGTACTTTCTATTACTTAACAAATAACCGAGCCACTCCGTATGCTCGGACCTTGGTTAACAGCCTACAGTGTGGCACTGTGTCGGACGCTTTGCCCTTCATCCATGGTTCTCAGGATGTAGTGCGAGAAAAGGGCAATCTGAGTTTCGGACAGTCAACTGTAAGTGCTAAATGCCGCAAGCGTTTTCTCGGACTTCCAAGGGCACTCCTGACTCTTCCAGTTCGGCTGGCAGAGTCCGAAAAAGGGCCGCGTTGTATGTGGTGAACGGAACCTGCTTATGGGGGTACAGGTTTCCTCTCAACGCCAGACACAGTGAAACACTCAGTTCAATCGGTATGCGACGCGCAACCAGATTCCAGACCGATGGAAATATTCCATACAGGCATATCCTACGAATCTGTAAAGGCGAGAGAGCCCACAAACAAATACGTTTGACCAGAATTTTCTTCGCTGAATTGCGAATTTCACTTGTAACGGTTCCATCACAACACTTTGTCACTAAAATAGAGCACCGAGCAATGCGTAGATGTCGTCATGTGGCGGTTCTGATCAGATATTGCCTGCGTACTTCAGATGTCTTGCAAAATAATGATTCATAGTATATTTCCAAGATAGTGAAGGCAAGGAAAGCTCTGTAAACACATAACAAAAGATTGCTGTGTGTTATTAGAGCTGAACTTTACGAATTCATTATCACCAAAACCACTCTTAGTGGCCAGTTATTCGATACCTTGAATAAGTGACTTCAGTCAACGAATCGTTCCTAATAGTCAGGGATGGACAACTAGACGGACGGCAGAGCGTGAACTAGCAATTATGAGTGGAATCTACCAAACCATCATCACCTGGCAAACTGTTCCAATTACACGAAAATGCCGCTGCACGCCCAGTGAAACAGTCTAATTATTATGAGCGTTATTATGTGAATTGGCTGTTCTTTCTCACCAGCCCTTAATTTGCCTTGCTGTAGTTGCGTACTTTGACTTACTGTTGTGTCTCTTCTAACATGAGACAACTTGTGTTTCAGGTTAGCTGCACGTTTAATGCTCTCTATTTGCTAACGAAAAGTGCCGTACGCGCCGTTTACAACAGAAGTTCGACACATCAGAGTCAAAGCTGACACCTGAGTTCATAATTCATATACAGTATGGACTGAACTGCCGCTATACAAGGGGATACAAACTGTTACGCACTTGTTAAAGGACGTGCTAGAGAATTCGAAAAACAACAATTCTGGAATAGGAACTTGGTAGAGATTCTGAGCCAATGAAAGCTTTAGGATGTCAGAAACATTAAGGACAATCAGTGCACACGCGCTTTAACTTCGCCAAAGTCAATGCAGTGTCTACTCAAAACTGTCGTACATTACAGCAGGCGACCACCACATTCAATACTGGCATGACACCTTTGTGGAAAATTCTGGCACCCTCTACCAAGTGCAACACTCATCCCACGAACCTCATCAGACACTGCAAGGTTCCTGGTAAGAAGTGTTTCTACATCGGGAACTTGTACCGCGTACATGAGACTTCTGATGTACCTCCCCCCCCCCCCCCGAAAAAAAATGATGCATCAGATCAGGGGGGCTGCGCAGTTCTACCTCCATTCCAATCCAACGCTTGGGATATGTGCCACCGTTTACGTCACGTATTTGCACGGAAAAGTTTTCAGGTGCTTCGTCTAGTTGCACCCAAGCGTACGTATACGGAAATAGTACATATCTTTCCTGTACATCGATTGTCCTTGTTGTACCTCACATTATAAGACTTCACTGAGGATTACTTCTCTAACACAATAACCGTCTGGTCCAAAGTTCCTGAATTTCGGCTCGTGTGCCAGCTACTTCAATTTGTGCACATCATTTTGGATAACTCTGTATTACTGTTGCCTGTTTACATTTCATCAAGAAAAGGCCACCGGTTTCATTCAAATCTAGGAGGTCTTGTACGGTACACTACTGCGCAGTTTGAAATACTTACAAAGTGGTAAGCAAGTATACTGTGAAAACTGTTGTGACCTGTGAGTACGCGTGTAGACGTCTGTTATGTAGCAAGTCATTCCAAGTCTGAAAGTGAGTGCCTTGTAAGCTTCAATCCACAGCGCAGAGTTTTGCTTGCGTCACTGCGTGAAAATCCCGCCACCTTTTATGAACGTCAACGAGGTAATGCTGTTACCACTGAACTCGCTAATTATCTAGTAGCTGTAACATTGACATGTTGAAAGCTAGGAGATGTTCAACTGGGCTGACGGTTTCTTGTAAACGGTACAGAGCTATAAACGTAACGATTGTATTACGATCAATAAAATGCTGCCTTGCTGAGAGGGACTTGGGTGAACGGCACACTGTATTTCCGGGAGGAAAGTTCGACGCCTTACGACAAATCTAAAGACGCTATCTATTTGTACGCCACCTGAACAAAGCTCTACGTAGAACTGACTACGTAACTTGGCGACATCGTAGAAGGCACTATTCACAACTTTCTTCAAGGTGATATCATGGAATGCGTGAAAGACACATTCCTTTCACGTACTCAGTACCTCACATAACCAATATAGAAATAATTGACACAAATACTTCTCCTATCAGTTTCTGTCCACGTGAGAAGCAGTCACCTCAACATAAACAGTATAAATAATTGGAAAAGCGCTCTTTATCCTAATCGTTCATCGACAAGAGGAAAACTGCATCAAACGTAAAACTAATAATAAAAGCAACACAAATCATAACACGTTCGAAATTGAGCAGCCTGGTATTTGAAATACGGCATACCTAATTTTGATTCATACCCAGGTCGGTACAGACACAATTACTCGCTAATTTTTAAAGCAGGTGAAAAATTTACGACAGTGAACCAGAGACAAATACACATTTTCGAGATCAAGACGAAATATTAAGTGATGATAAACCTGTAACTAGGGAACTTACATCGCTTGCGGCAAAAAATTCATATGAATAGAAGAATTTTTTTTGTGAAAGAGTTTTAACTAAAGGGCAGGTCGTTACCTTGCGAGATAGATGACTATTAACGAGCGCTGTTCTAACAGTCGTCTATATAGACGTGCAACAGTAATCAGGCCACTTGTGATGGAGTTCAACAGTTGTCTTAAGAAATTCTGGAATAGACCTCTGTCCTTGCCTGAGTGTGATGTGACACGCATTTAAATTTGTGTATAATCAATTGCTTTTTTGTTTTTCCATCTCCGCCTGAGAATGACAACACCTAATCAGTTAAACTACCGTACACTCAGAACTAAGCCTATACAACTCAATAAAAGTTGACACACAAGACTTTCGTGCCTTTTGATATAACATTTGTTAAGTGTTTCTGTAAATCAGTGGTAAAACACAATTTACGTATTCATAAGTTTTGGGTACGAGATTAACGTGAATAATTTGAAAGATCTGTTGATTGAAATAAAGCTTACAATCAGTATTAGCACAATGTTGCAGTTCATTGCATTTCAACACACTGAAATACTTGTAGATTTTACAAAATCTTTGCTCGATCCTAGAAATATTATCAGTCATTTATTACTTCTTTTGCCTCTGGCCATACTTGTTGATGTAAAAATTTCCGCGTTGAATCATGATTTGGAGTCCACGATCGATTGTAGTTCGCCGTATAAATATAAATCAGTTCAAAGATCAGAGAAAGACAACGTCATACCGGCTCCAACAGGACCATGACTAGTAAAGCTGTTTAGTATTCAAACTAAACTTCCAGTTGATGACAGGTTTAATTAGGAACGTAGAAGAACATACCTCAAGTTACATATTAGAGTCACATCAACGAAGTGGTCGCTAGGAATATAATACTTAGGCGAATAAGCGGCCTCGTGATTAGAGGAACTGCCCTAATATTCCTATGAAATGATTTACAGACAACGTATAAAATCTAGAGTTCTGCGACCATCAGTGGAGTTAAACGCGTTTCCTACCGAATGCAAGTCATGTCCGTGAATATCTGCCGGTAAAAGTTGCGGTTCGGACTACTTCCATTTTGCATTTCTTTACAGTTTACGTACGATTTACGTTCGTAATCTGCATCAAGATACTCGTCGAAGACTCTTCTGTTATATAATATAGGTTTACTGAAGACATTTACTAAAACCATTGATATCCATCGACGTGACAACGGTTTTAACAAAAAAGAATAAAGCCACAAGGCAAGGGGATCCTGGATTTCCGTGCTGCAGCGAACGACCATTGCAGGTAGCCCTCAGAGTTTGGAACGGCAATTATATGTAATCTCCAATCCTCCAAAATCAATAGAGAGTGAATCGTCGACAACACCAGCCACTCGTGTTGGCGAAACGTCAGAAAAATCTATAAATAAACTTTAGCCGAAGATCCCGTGACGAAAGCTAGTAGCCAACACATCAACAAGTGATAACGTAGACATCGGGCTACGCTACAGTTCAATCTGTTACCACATACTTCTTTTCGCAGTGATATTCGTTGTTGGTGCCAACGCACGAACAAGACCTCGAGCTACGATGCGTGGAGTCCACAATATATTCTAGCCCCGGTGAAAATGTTCAGAAATCTTCCGCTGATGACAGATACCCACTGAAACATTTTAATCTCGTTTTGTATCATGACGTAGTCACACGCCAAACACATTTCTAAATCATACTGTAACTGCGAGAGTCTATGGTACTATACTGGTAAAAATCGTTTGAACTGAGCTAAGCTGATTCTCTCCTGGACTAAACGCTGCCTCGTCGCTGACACAACTTCATTCTGGTGGTGGAACACGGTTTTATGTTATTCTGTGAATGTCACTTCCACGATTGTTATTATTTTCTTTATACGACACAGGCTGCAAAAGAATTTGACAACTGCGTGAACACTGGACGAGACGTACCTGAGTTCGCTGCCTCATGGTGAGTCGTAGGAGAGCGCGTCGAGAATCTGGAGCGAGCGGCGTCGAGTCCGCGGCAGTCAGTGCAGTAGTGGCGCGCGCGACTGGCGGTCGCTTTATAAGGCCGCGCACACAGTGAGAGCGGCCCCGGGCCGAGCGTTACGCGCCTCGCTTCGGCCGGCGTACCCGCCGTTGGTGGTGACTCTTCCCTTCGGTGGGTCCGACGCTCAGTCTTGGCATCAAACGTTTGCAAACAACGACGCCATTATTACGACTGCAGAGCTTCCCGTCATCTTGTCCGAAAACACTGGTCCGATTTCAACGAAACTTGGTGCGTATACCACTTGCTGTCAGAAAAGAAACGCTGTGGCGGTGATAACCACCCTTCAACCAAATGGGTGTCAACGTCCTTGGCGCAGTGGTAACACCGGTTCCCGTTACATCACTCAAATTATGCGCTGTCGGGGTTGGCTAGAACTTGGATGGGTGATGGTTCGAGTCTTCCGAGCGCTGTTGGCAAGTGGGGTGCATTCATCGCTTGTCAAGCCAACTAAGGCGCTAATTGACTGAGACGTTGCGACTCCGGTCACGAAAGGTGACAACAGCTGGGAGAACTGTGTGCTAACCACATACCCCTCCATATCCGAATCCTGTGGCGCCTATCGTCGAGGAAGACGCGGCGGTCGGTCGATACCGTTGGGCGTTCCCAGGCGTGTTTGTACGGGAAGTTTATCAGATGAGTGGGGGGTGAAAAAGAATTGTAGCTCGCGACGCGCGTATACCCAGACCTTATTCATCGAGTATTTGAGACTGAGAGCAGTTAACGACTTGCAACAAACTTTACATATAATTTCAAACTTTCACGAAACGTTTATCGCTAACAATCCTCACAAAATGAGGTAAGCAAAGAAGTTAATCGCTTAACACGTTTTTGCTGATCATGCGTAAAACTGCTGCATGAGGCAAGACGTTTCAATTCACTACTCCTGTAATACTATTGCATTCACGACACATTTTGCCGACGGTATTCACGTATGCCACTGAACGTACCTGCAAAATAATATCATTGTACAACGTATAGTTCAGGAGATACGAGGTCATAAACAGTGAGCTGCGTAAAAACTGACACATCGTACATGACGTTTAAATTTATTACTTCCTTGTAAATAATTCTATTCGCAACACATTTCGGAGACAGTATTCAAATGTCTCTGATTGTACCTACAAAATTATATCATTGTACGATACATTGCTCAGAAGACAAGACGTCATAAACTTTGAACTGCGTAAAAACGGAACTGCAGTGTGAAATTCGGTAGAGATACAGGTGAAATATGTGTACAAATGTGTGTGAAATGTGTTAAATACAAGGAAATATATGCGACAGGTGCGTATGCGGGAAAAACTGTGGGTAAAAAGCTCCTTGTAAACCTCTCGATCGAATTCAGCTAATCTTGGTACACATATTACTTACTATCTGGAAAGAAATACTGTGAGAAGGAGAACCTGCAGACTTTCTATTTGGGTGAGAGTGATAATGTGGGGAGAGAACGGGTGAGGAAGAGATGGATAGGCAGAGAGGGGGCAAGAGGAGATGGAGACAGTTGTGGCGGAGGAGGAGATGGACAGATAGAGGGGGAAAGGGAAACGGACAGAGAAAGGGAAGAGTAGATGGACAAGAAGAGGGTTGAGAAGGAGATGAACAGAGAGAGGGGATGGAGGAGATGGACGAAGAAAGAAAAGAGTAGGAGATGGACAGTGGAAGGGAGAGGAGGAGATGGACAGGGAGAGAGCGGAGAAGTAGATGGACGAGAGAGAGAGAGAGGAGGAGGGAGAGGGAGGGAGAGAGAGAGAGAGAGAGAGAGAGAGAGAGAGACAGACAGAGAGAGAGAGAGAGAAGACAAGATAGAGGCGGAGAGGACGAGACAGAAGAAGCAGAAAATGAACTTAGAAGGAGGAGGAGGGGATGGACAGAGGGGAAGGAGCATATGGATAGAGCGACTGGGAGGAGCAGATGGACAGAGAGAGGGGGAGTAACAAATGGACAGACAGAGGGGCAAGATGAGATTAACAGAAGGTGGAGGATGGAAGACGTGGACAGAGAGAGGAGAATGAGATGGAAAGAGTAGGGTGGCGGATGAGATGGACAGAGGGAGGGGGAAGGAGCAGATGGACGAATAGAACTGGAATAAACACATAAGCTGGCAACGACAGGGTACTCAGTCAGTAAGCTGTAACGTAAGCCGTCTTCCACTGCCTGACAAAAAGGTGATGCATCCAGAAAACATCGTCTGATGTCAATGTAACTTCGTATATGTACAGACCATTGGTGGGTACGAAAATGATTGGAGCAGCAATTCTCTGTGGCGGCCTGGACGACCACCAGAGTGCATTAGTGTTGTGCATGTTTAGTGTTGTTACCAGGCCTGGAAGAATATATGAGGGCGGCAAACACAGCAAGATGCGGCATACTCGTATGAGACTGCTTTAGCAGCGCCTGAGATTGTTTGAAAAGCGCTTCATTGTGCGTATCCTTTTGGTCGCAGTGTACAAATTCACATTTGCGCCGTATTCAGATGTGACAGGGATCCGACGTTGGACTGTATGGGGACGTAAGCGCTAGCATACCCGTTGTGAAGGTTGCTGTCGAACACTCTTGACCACCACAAGGGAGGGATCGCACATCAAGCACGTTGTAACTACATTTGCGCCTGCCATCCGAGAACAAGTGATGGACTCCCCGCAACGTTGTGGGTCATGTCATACCTTTGGGGAGGACGACGGTTCAATCCCGCGTCCGGCCATCCTGATTTAGGTTTTCCGTGATTTCCCTAAATCACTCCAGGCAAATGCCGGGATGGTTCCTCTGAAAGGGCACGGCCGACTTCCTTCCCCATCCTTCCCTAATCCGATGAGACCGATGACCACGCTGTCTGGTCTCCTTCCCCAAAAAAACCAAACCAAATACCTTTGGGCTGAGACTAGAAAGTAGCTAGACTGTCCCATGTACAGGCTGCCGTTAACATCACAATACAAACATCTGTGTTTGGACTGATGTCATGACCGAGATGTATGGACTGCTGATGAATAGATTAGCACTATGTTCAGTAATGAATCGCGGTTCTACACTATCTCAGATGTCCTACGGCAGCGGGTATATCGGTGACATGCGGAGAGATCCATTACTTGTAGAGGCACAGCTGTGTTAGTCCCGGCGTCATGACATTCAGCAACATCGACTATGACTTCAGTTCACGGCAGGTAGCGATTGAGGGAACTCTGGCATGTGCTACCTCTTATGCAGCTGTACCGTGCTGCCATTTTTCAACAGGATTAATTTCGTCCACACTCGGTGTGGATGTCTAAGAACTGTCATCGTGGTGCTGGGGTACTCATGGCTATGAAGATCAGCACATCTGTCCCCAGTAGAACTTGAGTGGGACAGCTCTATCCTAGTGTCAGTATAGACGATATCAAGGACCAGTGCAACAGGCGAGGATACAACGGCTCTGTGACACCCTTTCGAACCGAATCAGTGCGTGCATCCAGGTCATAGCGGAACGCCATAGTGATAAGTGGGCTCGTACTGGCCAATTCTTTGTAACTACGACTGAGTTTTAGAATCACTGAAATAACATCGCATACTCTCCTAAATGTGACATTTCATTTCGTTTCCTCCTTCCCTTATGGGTGCTTCATTTTTTTCCATCAGGATGTATATGAAGAGAGAAATACGCCGATCATCCAGAACATTATGACCACGACGTAACAGCCGGTATGTCCACATCTGGCACAGATAGCAGCAGCGGCATGTCGTAAGATGGAAGTAATGAGGTGTTGGTAGATCGCCGGAGGGTGTTAGCACCACATCTGTCCATACAAGTCACCTAATTCCCGAAAATCCGTGGAGTGGGTCGAAGAGCTCTGATGCCACATTCAATCACATTCCAAATATGTTCGTTAAGGTTCAGATCTGGAGAGTTGGGGGGGGGGGGGGGGCAGCACATCAGCTGGAACTCGCCACTATATTTCCCAACCACTCCACACTTCTGGGCTTCTGACATGGCATTTAACTACTGTCGGGAAAAATGATAGTCATGAAGGGTTGATTGGTTGATGCTGTAGAGGTGACGAAACAGCGAGGTCATCGGTCCCATTGGATTAGGGAAGAATGGGGAAGGAAATCGGCCGTGCCCTTCCAAAGGAACCTTCCCAGCATTTGTCTGAAGCGATTTAGGGATATCATGGAAAACCTAATCAGGATGGCCGGATGCGGGTTTGAACGGTCGTCCTCCCGAATGCGATTTCAGTGTGCTAACCACTGCGCCACCTCGCTCGGTGTCATGAAGGTGAGTACGTGGTCTGCAACCAGTGTACGATACTCCTTGGCCATCATGGTGCCTTGCACGAGCTCCACTGGATTCATGGATGTCCACGTGGATGTTCCCCAGAACATACTGGAGCAGTCAATAGCTTGTCTCTGTCCCGCAGTACAGATATCAAGGAGCTGCTTCCCTGGAAGACGACAGATTCGCGCCTTCCCATAGGCATGACGAAGAAAGTATCGGGATTCATCAGACATTGCAACTCACTGCCTCTGCGCCAACGTCCAGTGGCGATGGTCTAGTGCCCATTTCAGTCGTATTTGCCGATGTCGTGGTGTTAACATTGGCACAGCACTCCTCGAACACCCGACGAGTCGTGAAGTTTCCGGAATGCCCCAGGCCATCACAATCTGCCTTCGGTCAAACTCAGATACATCGATCGCCTTCCGCATTCTACATACGGACAGCGCACTCACTGATACTTCGTGCACAGCGCAAGCGTCTGACTAGTACTCATTCCTCGCCAGGTGACGCTGCTATCGCCTGGACGGGTTTATATCGATAGTAGGTCGGTGGTCATAATAGAGGGTGATTCAAAAAGAATACCACAACTTTAAAAATGTGTATTTAATGAAAGAAACATAATATAACCTTCTGCTATACATCATTACAAAGAGTATTTAAAAAGGTTTTTTTTCACTCAAAAACAAGTTCAGAGATGTTCAATATGGCCCCCTCCAGACACACGAGCAATATCAACCCGATACTCCAACTCGTTCCACACTCTCTGTAGCATATCAGGCGTAACAGTTTGGATAGCTGCTGTTATTTCTCGTTTCAAATCATCAATGGTGGCTGGGAGAGGTGGCCGAAACACCATATCCTTAACATACCCCCATAAGAAAAAATCGCAGGGGGTAAGATCAGGGCTTCTTGGAGGCCAGTGATGAAGTGCTCTGTCACGGGCTGCCTGGCGGCCGATCCATCGCCTCGGGTAGTTGACGTTCAGGTTTCATAACTAACCTTTTTCGTAGGACTCTCCATACAGTTGATTGTGGAATTTGCAGCTCTCTGATAGCTCTGCGAGTCGATTTTCCTGGGCTGCGAACAAATGCTTGTTGGATGCGTGCTACATTTTCATCACTCGTTCTCGGCCCTCCAGAACAATTCCCTTTGCACAAACACCCATTCTCTGTAAACTGTTTATACCAACGTTTAATACACCACCTATCAGGAGGTTTAACACCATACTTCGTTCGAAATGCACGCTGAACAACTGTCGTCGATTCACTTCTGCCGTACTCAATAACACAAAAAGCTTTCTGTTGAGCGGTCGCCATCTTAGCAGCAACTGATGCTGACGCCTAGTCAACAGCGCCTCAAGCAAACAAATGTACAACTAAATGAAACTTTATAGCTCCCTTAATTCGCCGACAGATAGTGCTTAGCTCTGCCTTTTGTCGTTGCAGAGTTTTAAATTCCTAAAGTTGTGATATTCTTTTTGAATCACCCTGTATTATGGCTGAGCAGCATGTAAGCACGCGGGACGAAAAATTAATCCCCCCCAGGAGACGTCACGCTAATACCGTGTAACACCAACTCTAGGCTTGATAATATCATCAGTTATGCTGGCAAGAGATTCCACTTTCCTCAGGTACGTCCTCTCCAGCTGAAGACACTAATCGATGACCGCATATCGTAGCGATACCAAATTGCAGCACGTTGACTGCTACGGCAAATTCAACCGTTGCCCCAAGTAGTCCCACGCATCCGCTTTGGGACTAAGATCGGACGATTTAAAAGAGCAGGCGAAGTACATTAGAGTGTCTGAGTCTTCTACATGCCGGGAACAAATGCGTGTAGCCCTGTGAACGCAGCCATTACCGTATTGGAAGATAACATAAAAGCAATGCATATCAGAGGGAACGTTGTTTCAGGTAGATTGTCAACACAGACATTGGACAGTTACGTAGTAAGTACTACATGGCGGGTTGAAACGACCATCATATCGAATGTTTCTCTTTGGCGGGAATCACACACTGCATGTCCGAGCTTTGTGAAATGCGTGCAAGTGTGACGTAATGGAAGTTTGGATCGACCATGCGCGTAAAGCGGGAAATCCGGATTCGAATCCCAGTCCAGCACAAATTTTCGTGTGACACCAATAAAAAGTGCAGCTGATGTGACTTTAGATTCGCAATTTTCGCGTCAAATTTCGTAATATTGAAGGCAACCTGGATGAGTGAGCACAAGAGAGGGTACGAAGAACACGCACAAAAAAGTTACAGTACCACCTTTGACGTTAAGTACACCGTTCGCAAACTGCAGATTAAAAAGCAGCGTTGGAT
This sequence comes from Schistocerca nitens, assembly GCF_023898315.1. Classification (NCBI taxonomy): domain Eukaryota; kingdom Metazoa; phylum Arthropoda; class Insecta; order Orthoptera; family Acrididae; genus Schistocerca; species Schistocerca nitens. The sequence goes on along the minus strand of NC_064615.1, from coordinate 977,224,118 downwards.
TGTCGGTGCATTCGGCGGTTTGCGTCATTATTTTATGAAGCAAAATCGTTGGACCACACTACACATCCTCAATTTTAGTGTTGTTTGGTCCATTCATGGCGTACAGCTTGAAGTACTGCTGTAAGCACCGGCCTTTTTTTGGGATGTACGCGACTCCAAACGTCCACTTCGAACCGTTCCCCTCGCTGTCTTCGCTCGGAAACTTACTGAGAAGGACCTGAATTCACTGACAATAGAAGTTTCTGTTGGGTTTGAAATCGACTGTCGTTGACGCGTCTCTAGTCCCTGTTGGTTAGCATCTTTTTACGACAACCGCTCTTGCATCTAGCTACATGACTGACTATGACAGTTCGTTCGACGGTCCGCTATGATATACCAACAAATCGGGCAACTTCATTCACAATTGTGGCCACATCGAAAAACTTTAGCTCTTTTGTGTCTGTCACGTCTGCACGTCGACCCATCGTGCTGCATTGATTCGGTATAACCGACTGTCACAAACAAACCGCTTCACTGCCATGACTTACGACAGCGGTGGGGTATCACATAAATACCCTATATCAGCTCTAAAACACATGTAGGGCTTCACCGAGCAAAGTGGCGCAGTGGTTAACGCAATGGACTCGCTTTCGGCAGGACGGCACTTCAAATCTGCGTCCGGTTATCCCAATGTAGGTTTTCCACTCCGCCAAATCAACCAACCAACCAAACTACAATGCTTCATTGCGACCCGTGTTTTCTTGCAAAGTGGGTGATCAATATTTTTTCCGGTGAACTTATCGGTATTCTGTCTGATTCCAAATCTGCGATCACTTTACTTAAAAGGTTCAGGAAAACACACTTAAACTATTTCACAACCTATTTCATGGTGGTCAATATAGAAAAAACCATTCGCGGTTGGTGGTCCAGTAAAGAAGAAGTGAAAAAGATGAGAAAGACTAAATGAGCAAATAAAGCACTGAACGCACATTGGCCAAAACTAGAAAGTGACGTATTGAAATGGATTCATGGCATTGGAATCAATACAAAATTGATTCACATACACGCTCGTAAACTAGCGCTGCAGTGGAACTTAACAAACTTTAAGGGTGGAGTTGGTTGGTGCTACCGGTGTATGAAGCGTAATGGACTTAGCACGCGAACCAAACCCAAAATATCTCAGAAAACGAAACAAGAGTATGAAGAGAAAACGTCATCTTTCCTTCTCTTTGTTATTCAACATCTACAGAAAACCACTGTGGAAATGGACCAAATATTGAATACTGACGAATCTTCTCTGACATTCGATGTATCAAGTAACAAAAATATGCTAAAACTAAACTGTAAAAACAAGTGGACATGAAAAAATGCACTACATGGTCCCCTTTCATGTTGTGCTGATGCTACTAAACTTAACACAATGATCGTTTTCACCAATCCTAAAACCTTCTGAAATTCCGCCAGGTGTTGTTCACGTACATGAAAAGGATTGGATGGACAAGGCTGATATCAAATTATGGATTAACAGAGTATGGGAGAAAAGGGAAGCTGCTTTATTGAAGAGGAGATCTCTTCTTGTGCTAGATCAGTTTAGCAGTCACTTGAAAAATTCTGTGAATGAGGAATTGTGAAATACAGAGCTTGCTGTTATTCCGGGAGCACGTGCTTCACAATTGCAACCTCTTCGTGTCTTGTTCAACAAACCATTTATAGTGTAGATGAGAGAGGAATAAAATAAATGGATGATGGATGAAACCCAATCTGAATTCACGCCGAAGCAAGCTTTAAAGCGACCTATAATCAAACAAATGTGTCAGTGGATAAAACAGTCGTGGTCTAGAATAAGAGAAGACATTGTTGTTAAATTTTTCAAGAAGTGCGCATAGGGAGCACTCTCGATGACAGTGAAGACCTTGTTATATATGAAGTGGACAACGATGACGACGAAGAGGAAGAGGAAGAAGAAGAAGAAGAAGAAGAAAGCTCAGGTGACGATTTCAGGGATTTTAAAGTTCAGTTCGGTTCTATAAACAAAGAATTTTTTTAGTCTGGCTTTGGAATCTAATAATAAAAATGGTTAAAAGATATTTTTTTTAAAATGCTTAAAAATTAAGGTGCGTCTTACTGTCCGTAGCGTCTTATAGTTCGTAAAATACGGCACCAATATACCAGCTAACAAAACAGTTGACGCTCTTGTGAAGAGATTTAGGGCAGAAGCTACACTATGGGATCAAAAGTATCCGAACACCTGGCTGAAAATGACTTACAAGTTCCTGTCGCCCTCCATCGGTAATGCTGGAATTCAATATGGTGGTGGCCCACCTTTAGCATTGGTGACAGCTTCCACTCTCGCAGGCATACGTTCAATTAGGTGCTGGAAGGTTTCTTGGGAAATGGCAGCCAATTCTTCACGTAGTGCTGCACTGAGCAGAGGTATCGATGTCGGTGGGTGAGGCCTGGCACGAAGTCGGCTTTCTAAAACACCCCAAAGGGTGTCAATTGCCGATGACCAAATAATTATTCACAAGACAGAAAACAATCTGCAATTTACAACACGTTACCTAAATCAAATATGTATTATCAAGCATCTAAACATTTCAGTAACAACCTAAAGTAATGGCCTTCAAAGGGACATTTTCAGTACGCTCCAAAATAGTACTAGACAGACAATCAATAGAACAGGTGTCACATTTTCATCTGTTAGGATGCGATATTAGCTATCATTATGAAAACTATATCTGTGATAAATTACATAATTTTGAAAAGATATGTGGAAAAGCAGAACAGTGGATGTCAAGACAAGGGAGAAAACAAAGTTAAGATTTTGCAAAGGAACATCTCCCCTTATTATAACATGTGGAAGCGAACCTTGGTCATTAGCTAAGAAGATAAAAGACTACAGTATGCTGAATGGCTCTGAGCACTATGCGACTTAACATCTGAGCTCATCAGTCCCCTAGAACTTAGAACTACTTAAACCTAACTAACCCAAGGACATCACACACATCCATGCCCGAGGCAGGATTCGAACCTGCGACCGTAGCGGTCGCGCGGTTCCAGACTGAAGCGCCTAGAACCGCTCGGCCACACCGGCCGGCTACAGTAGGCTGAAATGAAATTTATAAGGAAAGATGAGCATTCGGCGTTATTGGCCGGGAGGCCCCTTTCGGGGCAGGTCCGGCCGCCTTGGTGCAGGTCTTGTTACATTCGACGCCACATTGGGCGACCTGCGCGCCGGATGGGGATGAAATGATGATGAAGACAACACAACACCCAGGCCCTGAGCGGAGACAATCTCCGACCCAGCCGGGAATCGAATCCGGGCCCGTAGAACGTCAATCCGTCATGCTGACCACTCAGCTGTCGGGGCGGACTTAAGGAAAGATAAAGGCAGTTCCTTCGGTGATAAAATACGAAACGTTATTACGAGGGAAGAGCTTAATATATACTATATAAATGTAAAGGACGCATAAAATAGAAACGACAGTAAAAAGAGTGGCGGAAGACAGATTAGTTAAAGAAGTAATCAACTATAAACCAGTAGGAAAGAGACATGTAAGACGACTAAGGAACAGGTGGCTGCAGTGAAGATGGAACAGGCTGTCAGTCTTCTCAATGAAGTGAAGAAGAAGAAGATCTCTGGGAAAACATGGCTACAAGTCTTCCTTTTACATAACCAAATTTTTCTTTCTTTTTTAAATAATAATATATTACAAAATTTTACAAAGTTTAATCTGAACATATGCATACTATCTATTCAGATATTCGTACATGGTGTAGAAGGTGTTAACATGCAGGAATGATTTCAATTTGTTTTTAAAATATTCCTGATCTGCTAGCACCTTCAATTATCACTGGAGGTGATCAAATACTTTTATCACTGCGTACTTTGCGTTTTCTGTACAAAAAGTTATAGTGTAGACAGTGGAGGCTATTTTTATTCCTGGTGCTATATTTATGAAAGCTACTATTACTTTCAAAATGTACCTGATGCTTTATGTTCATATGAGCGTGATTACTCGGCTAGGCTGTTGATTGCCTAATTTTATTTAACGGATGACTACATGTAGTTACACTATGTGTATCGAAGCAGTGTAGCGTTAGTTATTTCCAAAACGTTGTACACTTAACTAGCTGGTGGACTACAAAGTACAAGGAAAGAGCTACTTGTGGAGAAACAAGAAGAGCGCCTCGTGCTGCAACATAGTGAATGGCTATTACATTCAACAGTTGACAACACTGTTCAAAACGTATCACTAAATAAAAGTGTCTTCATTTCCTAGTGCAGTGAAAACAAAATTTCTTACGGCAGTAAGTAGAACAAAAGCTGAAAAGGGGACACAGAACACATGTACATCAGCATCTACGAAATCTGTAAGTAGAAATTTAAGCTTCTACATCACAGGAAGGCAGAAAGTTCCAGAACTGTTTATAACTTCAACATATAACGTTCAAAATGTAAAGCAAAATTTACAAAAAGGTACGGCCAAACTTTCAGGAAACATATCTCACACACAAATAAAGAAAAGATGTTATGTGGACATGTGTCCGGAAACGCTTAATTTCCATGTTAGAGCTCATTTTAGTTTCGTCAATATGTTCTTCCACCTACGCTCAATGGAGCACGTTATCATGATTTCATACGGGATACTCTACCTGTGCTGCTAGAACATGTGCCTTTACAAGTACGACGCAACATGTGGTTCATGCACGATGGAGCTCCTGCACATTTCAGTCGAAGTGTTCGTACGCTTCTCAACAACAAAAATGGTTCAAATGGCTCTGAGCACTATGGGACTCAACTGCTGTGGTTATCAGTCCCCTAGAACTTAGAACTACTTAAACCTAACTAACCTAAGGACATCACACACATCCATGCCCGAGGCAGGATTCGAACCTGCGACCGTAGAAGTCCCACGGTTCCGGACTGCGCGCCTAGAACCGCGAGACCACCGCGGCCGGCTTCTCAACAACAGATTCGGTGACCGATGGATTGGTAGAGACGGACCAATTCCATGGCCTCCACGCTCTCCTGACCTCAACCCTCTTGACTTTCATTTATGGGGGCATTTGAAAGCTCTTGTCTACGCAACCCCGGTACTAAATGTAGAGACTCTTGGTGCTCGTATTGTGGACGGCTGTGATACAAAGGCCATTCTCCAAGGCTGCATCAGCGCATCAGGGATTCCATGCGACGGAGGGTGGATGCATGTATACTTGCTAACGGAGGACATTTTGAACATTTCCTGTAACAAAGTGTTTGAAGTCACGCTGGTACGTTCTGTTGCTGTGTGTTTCCATTCCATGATTAATGTGATTTGAAGAGAAGTAATAAAATGAGGTCTAACATGGAAAGTAAGCGTTTCCGGACACATGTCCACATAACGTATTTTATTTCTTTGTGTGTGAGGAATGTTTCCTGAAAGTTTGGCCGTACCTTTTTGTAACACCCTATACATATATACATATATATATATATATATATATATATATATATATATATATATATATATATATATATAAGGGGGCACTGAAGATGTCTCGCAAATTATAAAGGCGAAACGCATATGGCACGAAAAATATGTTTTATTTGATTTTGAGTAGACACAGACAAAGTAATAATTATCAAAATCGTATTACACACGACTTAGAGGCAGAAGGACAGTAAAATTTCAGAAAGTGTTCGTGGCTGAGCCTTATTTATGACCAGGGATGGTGAGTTTTGGTACAGGCAATCGCGACCCCAAAGCGTAGCGGGAACACAGAACTGTAGTTATTTACGTAGCATGCCCATTCCTATCGCCAATAACTTTTGAACGTGACCATTCAAGTGTTATGCTATTGAACCTCGCTCAATAATGTAACCAAAATAAAGTCCGATTGACGAACTATTGTCGGAACGGCCCCGTAGTTGCGGATGACTTTTCAGTAAGATGTATTATACTAATATGTCAGCAAGCCAATTAAAAGTAATTTCGTGTAAGAGTGACAAGGGCTGTTTCTAATCTCGAGTACCCGATAGACTGCAAAATACAATTATAATGAGACGTAACTATTTGTATAAACAATACTTGCATTTATGGAGTATCACTTGAAATCTTGTGCAAAATTATGGCATCTTATAATGGAGAGGGAGGAAACTTAGTTTAGTCGTTTATTCCCATTTCATAAGAGTAAGTTGAGCTTTACTCAGTATACAGGGTGGTCCATTGATCGTGATCGGGCCAAATATTTCACGAAATAAGCGTCAAACGAAAAAACTACAAAGAACGAAACTTGTCTAACTTGAAGGGGGAAACCAGATGGCGCTATGGTTGGCCCGCCTAGATGGCGCTGCCATAGGTCAAACGGATATCAACTGCGTTTTTTGAAATAGGAACCCCCATTTTTATTACATATTCGTGTAGTACATAAAGATATATCAATGTTTTAGTTGGACCACTATTTCGCTTTCTGATAGATGGAACTGTAATAGCCAATTATCCTTCCTCCGATAATGCCGCACCGTACATTAACCCGCCAAGGTCGCTGATGTTCCACTTGTCGCAGCCATCGTGGATTTCCCGTTGCCCAATAGTGCATATTATGCCGGTTTACGTTACCGTTGTTAGTGAATGACGCTTCGTCGCTAAATAGAACGCGTGCAAAAAATCTTTCATCGTCCCGTAATTTCTGTTATGCCCAGCGGCAGAACTGCACACGACGTTCAAAGTCGTCGCCATGCAATTCCTAGTGCATAGAAATATGGTACGGGTGCAATCGATGTTGATGTAGCATTCTCAACACCGACGTTTTTGAGATTCCAGATTCTCCCGCAATTTGTCTGCTACTGATGTGCGGATTAGCCACGATAGCAGCTAAAACACCTACTTGGGCATCATCATTTGTTGCAGGTCGTGGTTGAAGTTTCACATGTGGCTGAACACTTCCTGTTTCCTTAAATAACGTACTATCCGGCGAACGTCCGGACACTTGGATGATGTCGTACAGTATACCGAGCAAGATACATAGCACACGCCCGTTGGGCATTTTGATCACAATAGCCATACATCAACACGATGTCGACCTTTTCCGCAATTGGTAAACGGTCCATTTTAACACGGGTAATGTATCACGAAGCAAATACCGTCCGCACTGGCGGAATGTTACGTGATACCACGTACTTATACGTTTGTGGCTATTACAGCGCCATTTATCACAAAGCGAAAAAAGTGGTCCAACTAAAACATTTATATTTCTTTAGGTACTACACGAATATTTAATTAAAAATGGGGGTTCCTGTTTTAAAAAAACGCAGTTGATAGCCGTTTGACCTATGGCAGCGCCATCTAGCGGGCCAACCATAGCGCCATCTGGTTTCCCCCTTCAAGCTAGACGAGTTTCGTTCTGTGTAGTCATTTCGTTTGATGCTTATTTCGTGAGATATTTGGCCCGGTCACTATCAATGGACCACCCTGTATAGAATATATAACTCTTTATGCCTTTAGCGGGTAATCTATGACCATTCTAGAATTATCATTATCCGAATTACGTCTATTGGTTGGTTTATCAGACCTATGCTCCACTCTTCTCGTTGTTATTCATTTCGTTTGAGAATACAGTAGAAATAATCCTTAACGTTGTATCATACGCAACACAAAGTTAAGAAGAAATTATGATAGAAGTTCAATCTTGGCAGGGAATTCTGTTTTCAGGGCCGGGAGTGATTTCTTATACCTCGTTTTTCTTCATCTTCCGTCTTTTGGAAGCTAACAAACTGCCTGTTGCCTTTTGTACCGGGTTCTTCGGACGACTTTCGTTTCATGATTTTTCTGACGTTTCACCAGCACGAGTGGCTGGCATTATCAAACCTTCAGCCTCCAATGCTGGTGTAGGACTTGAGTTGAGCACGATGTCGTTTCCGCAGCGATAACGGCCGTTCGCTGCAGAACGGGATTCCAGGATCCGTTCACCTTGAGGCTTTCTTCTTTCTTGTAGAAGCTTTTGTCATGTCTGCGTATTTCTAAAGCGTATCTAAACAAGCAGGTATGACAGCTCTTCTCTACAGCAAGAACTTCCGTGTCGGCGAATTTCACTATATGGTCGGTCACACACAGCGAGTGCTCAGTCACGGCCGATTTCTACACCTGCCACAACCTGCAATGCTACTTATGTTCGGTGATCGTGGTGTTGAGTGATCATCCAGGCACTCCATCACAGACTTTTCCACATGTACGTGGTATGCGGTATATTCATGACATTGCAAGTGGATCCCTTTTCTCGTTTTCCGATCTGAGACACTATTTGATCTTCTTTGTCAGATTATAAATAGTCTTTACGCATTGTTTCCGCAATATATGACCGACTTTGTCAGTCACTCTGGGAATGCATGGCAGAAAGGCTGCACCCGCCATTTCTTTTTCCGATGAGCCACTTCCACGAGTGTTTGATTCTGTAACAACTGGTGGAGTACCCATTGCTCCTCAAAGCGCTTTTCAGGTGATGCATCTCGCGTCTGAGGTACTGAGCCTCACATACTTGTCTCGCTCGCGTTACAAGCGTATTAATCATGCCTGTTTTTTTATCTCATGTGGTAATTTGACAGTTTTTTGCAGGTAGTGATCCGTGTGCGTCGATTTTTGATACACGCTTTGGCCCCTGGTTTTTACCATCTCTCGTGACAAACACATCTAGAAGGGTAGCAGTTGGTCTTTTTCTACCTCCATGCTGAATTTTATGTTTTCATGGAGGCTGTTCAGATGTCTTAGGAAGTGACCGAGCTGTTCCTCACCATGCCGCGCGGGGTAGCCTAGCGGTCTAGGCGTCTTGTCACGGTCTGCGCGGCTCCTCCCGTCGGGGGTTCGAGTCCTCCCTTGGGCATGGGTGTGAGTGTCGTCTTTAGCGTAAGTTAGTTTAAGTTAGATTAAGTAGTGAGTAAACTTAGGAACCTACGACCTCAGCAGTTTGGTCCCATAAGACTTTACCACAAATTTCCGATTTCCTCACCATGACTCCACACAACGAAGATATCGTCCACGTATTATGTGTATTACACCTTAAGTTTACATGGTGCTAAGTCCAATGCCTATGCTTAGCAGTGTTCCATGAAGAAGTTGGCCACCACTGGACTAAGTAGACTACCAATGGCTACGCCTTCCAGCTGTTCGTTAAGACCAACAGCCACCCTTTCTATACGTGCTGGTCGCGAGGAATGGTGAAAACCTGGGACACAGAGTGTATTGTAAACCATCACTCACGGACTGATACCTGCATTAACTGTCAAGTCACGCTAGCCAGAAAAGAGGCATGATTTATACGCTTGTAATGCAAGGGAGACGAATATGTGAAACGGAGCACCTCAGACGCGAGATGCAACACCTGGAAAGTGTTCTGAGGAGGGAGTTACGTAAGAAGTGTCATAGAATCAAAGAATCGGTGAAGTGACACATCGGAAAAAGAAATGTCGAGGCGGCCTTCCTGCCATACTTTCGCAGAGTGACTGACAGATTCGGCCGTATATTGAGCAAACACGACGTAAAGACTATTTATAAACCGTCAAAGAAGATCAGATGGTGTATTTGTTCGGTAAAGGAGAAAATGTATCTTTTGTAAAGGACTCGTCGCTACTGCTATGAGCGCCGAGTTGCCACTGTTGTTACGGTAGACCGAGCTTGCGAGTTCGTGAAACGGCTTCTGGTGCAGTACACCGCTAAGACAGTTGCTCCCTGCCACTATTACACAGCTATGCCCCACGGTCAGATAACAGGATAGGAGAACGAAGATTCTACAACATTCCAACAAATTAGCAACGAAGTCACACAAACGAGTTAAAAGGTTTGCTTATCTTTGCGAGTAATTCAATATTGAAATCTGCAACAGTGCTTGTGATGTAACACATATTGTCGGAAGTTCCATGCGGCTTTTCGCGGATGATGCTGTAGTATACAGAGGAGTTGCAGCATTAGAAAGTTGCAGCGAAATGCAGGAAGATCTGCAGCGGATAGGCACTTGGTGCAGGGAGTGGCAACTGACCCTTAACATAGACAAATGTAATGTATTGCGAATACATAGAAAGAAGGGTCCTCTATTGTATGATTATATGATAGCGAAACGAACACTGGTAGCAGTTACTTCTGTAAAATATCTGGGAGTATGAGTACGGAACGATTTGAAGTGGAATGATCATATAAAATTAATTGTTGGTAAGGCGCGTGCCAGGTTGAGATTCATTGGGAGAGTCCTTAGAAAATGTAGTCCATCAACAAAGGAGGTGGCTTAAAAAACACTCGTTCGACCTATACTTGAGTATTGCTCATCAGTGTGGGATCCGTACCAGATCGGGTTGACGGAGAAGATAGAGAAGATCCAAAGAAGAGCGGCGCGTTTCGTCACAGGATCATTTGGTAAGCGTGATAGCGTTACGGATATGTTTAGCAAACTCAAGTGGCAGATTCTGCAAGAGAGGCGCTCTGCATCGCGGTGTAGCTTGCTGTCCAGGTTTCGAGAGGGTGTGTTTCTGGATGAGGTATCGAGTATATTGCTTCCCCCTACTTATACCTCCCAAGGAGATCACGAATGTACAATTAGAGAGATTCGAGCGCGCACGGAGGCTTTTCGGTAGTCGTTCTTCCCGCGAACCATACGCGACTGGAACAGGAAAGGGAGGCAATGACAGTGGCACGTAAAGTGCCCTCCGCCACACACCGTTGGGTGGCTTGCGGAGTATAAATGTAGATGTAGAAAAAAGGCCCTCAATGGCTAAATGCAAATAATCGTAGGTAAACTTCACAGTAAATAACAAATGCAATTTACAACTGCCTGTTCACTTCTAAGAGTTCAATAAACGACGTTCCCTGTCTAATTCAGCCCTAGGCGATGATCTATAACCAAGTGGGCGAGAGCTGCTCTTCTGTCTTCCGAGTAGGGTTCTGTTCGTTGCCGTTCGGTCATTGGCGGACTGTACTCCGGCAATTGGTCGAGGCGAAGTCGATATCTTCATCCTAAGCGCTGATGGAACTCGTGCAAATGACCAGTCTCTATGCCACTAGCACCAGCTTTCATCTCTGTGTCTGTGATGCTTTTGCCCTGGCTGTGTCTTGTTCGGACGACACATTAGGATCCACTTGCAATTTCGGGAACATACCGCATGCCATGTAAGTGCAGAAAAATGTATGTTGGATTGCCTGGACAATCACACAACAGCAGGATCACCGAACATAAGCGGCATTGGAGGCTGTGGTAGGTGGCGAAGTCGGCCGTGGCGTACCACGCACGCACTGTGTGAGACCAACCACATAGTGAAATTCGCCGACAAGGAAGTTCTTGCTGTAGAGAAGAGTTAACACACCTGCTTGTTCAGAGAAGCTTTAGAAACACACTAGCATGACAATAGCTTCCACAAGAAAGAAGAAAGCCCGAGAGTGAACGGATCCTGGATTCCTGTGCTGCAGCGAACGACAGTTGATCGCAACGGAAACGACCACGGGAAAGCCCTCTCACGTTGGCGCACCACCTATATATAATCTGCAGCGGCGAGCTCGACTCCATTCCATCACCAACAATGGAGGCTGAAGGTTTGTTTTAGTTGAAACGCCTTAAAATATACGTAAACTACTGAAACATTGCCGATATTTCACATAAGATAAACTGTAATGAAATTATTTAGCGTTGAATACGGTACAAAAGCGAAAATACGTGTGAGGTTTCTTGTTAAGTTTGCATCGAGACATGTTCCTTTCCTCGTATCTTCGCCCTGTTGTACGATAAATTACAAACACGACGCACTTATTGACCATTATGTCAAAACTCTAAAGGTAACGTAGTTATATCAGTTTATCCCCATTTCTTAACACTGTTTTTTTATCAGTAAATAAGCAACTGTTTACATGTCCTTTGTGCTCGCCGCCATTTTGCGACTCTAAAGAGACTCCAGTGATACTATATACAGTATCGCCAGTCTAGTAATATATGTCTGTGATACCAGGCACTGAACTGTATCTTTGCAGTAACTCTGCCATAAGTAGTACGCGAAAATAATTAAATACTGGAAGTTGGAATGTAATATCTAACATTCAAGTGTAATGCAGGCCCAGGATTCAGTGAAATGAATGCGGGAATGTTTCCAAAAGAGTTCCCCCAAATATGATGGTAGAACGTAATCCAAACGCACCTAACTAAGGCGATCCTCGTCTCCTATGTTTGATATGTTACTGTGCTGGCATGCCATCCTAACTGTAGAATTCATAACTCTATGACTGAATGTAGCGCTGTTTTGCAACCATGCAGTTGAAAGGTCCCGACACTTGATGAAGACATCTTCCCGACCGTGAAATACTACAGTTTGTTCGCTCTCCTCTAGCACAGGAAACTGTATTTCATCGTCTCGACTAATATATTTGTGTCCATAAATGACGTTTAGGTGAACACACGCGCAGTACAGTATATCCGTGTGCTCCCAAGTCTATTGCAGTCATTTTGCTGTGTACAGCAGAGTATAGTCTCACAAAGCCATGGTGGGTAAACTACTATTATTTTACTTGTGCAACAGCGGAGAGTGGCGTTCTTTTGGAAATCATGGACTGATGTCGGGCAGGTGTACTACGGCCAAGTTTACTCTGTGCTCGGGGTTGGAACCGTTCCTCTCTGAACTCCATAAAGATAGTAAAGAGAAGCAACAGATAACAGACTGGGGAATGTATTTCGCCAATGTTATGTGAAGGCTCAAATCCGTTATGACTGTAAAACAGTGCTGAAACTACCTATGCCCCAACGCAACGATACGATTCACGTAGAACAGCCTGACAACCAAACAAACGCAGGTCATGGAGTTCTTGCTGAAACAGCAGTGTTTTCCGTTGCAGTCAACGGTGCTAAACCTGTGATCTTTTGACTTACAAACGCTTATTTCTAGGAAGTGTGAGAATTGTGTAGTGCTTTAAAAGCAGCAGGAATAAAATACAGGGAATGGCTAAAATGGTTCAAATGGCTCTGAGCACTATGGGACTCAACTGCTGTGGTCATCAGTCCCCTAGAACTTAGAACTACTTAAACCTAACTAACCTAAGGACATCACACACAGCCATGCCCGAGGCAGGATTCGAACCTGCGACCGTAGCAGTCGCACGGTTCCGGACTGCGCGCCTAGAACCGCGAGACCACCGCGGCCGGCAAAATACAGGGAATGAAAGGTTATTTACGAGTTGGCACAGAAACCAGACTGTAGTTTTAAATGCCGAAGGACATGAAAAGGAAGCAGTGGTTGAGAATGGAGTCAGACTTGGTTGTAGTGTATCCCTATCGTTATTCAGTCTTTACACTGCGCATGCAGTAAAGTAAACCAATGCGAAATTTTAAAATTAAATTAAATTTTAGAGAGAAGAAATAAAAACGTTGAGGTTTGCCGATGATGTAATTCCGTCAGAGACGCAAAAGACTTGGTAGACCGACTGAACGGAGAGGACAGTGTCTCAAAAACAGATTATAAGATGAACATCGACAAAGGTAAAACAAAGATAGTGGAATTAAGTCAGGCGGTGCTATGGGACATAGACTATATGAATGCGTGGTGTCTGTTCTGTCGTAGATGTCCGAATGAACAGACATCACGTCGAATCCGCAGCTTTGATAGATTACATGTACATTTAAGTTGGCGGGGAGGGGGAGCTGGAGGGGAAAGGAAAGGGGAGGGAACATCAAGGAATAATCAGTTTTATAATGGAGGGAAATGTGAGAGGAGGGGGTTCAAAAATTGTGGAGGAAAATCAAGGGACGAATACAGTAAGCAGACTAAGTAGTTGCAGTGGTTATTTAGAAATGGAGAGGCTTGCTAAAGATAAACTAGCTCGGAGTGTAACATCAAACCAGTCTTTGGACTGGATACCACAGCTACATTTCGTACATCAGACGTACGGACTCATGTCGGGCAGTTATACTACAGCCAAGTTAACTCTGTGCTGCTGGTTGAAAGCGGCACACATGAAGAAAGGTTTGTCTGTGAAAAGTGCTGTACTGTTATCAAAAGATGATGTGGAACTGAAGAAGAGGTCCGTGAGGGCGGACCACAACATTGTATGGAAGTGCAACGTGGACCATTGGAAATGCGAAGAAGAAGAAACTGAAAGATATAAAATACTATGCTATCGAATAATGTTAAAAATGAAGTGGACCGATGTAGTACGAAATGCAGGGGCACTGAAAAGAACAATATATGACCCGTACCAGAAGAAGGGACAGATTGGCGTATTTGCTACAGCATCCACGACTTGTTAACCTGGCACTGGGATGGGCTGTAGGGGGAAAAATACTAGTGGAAAACCAAGTTTAGAATGTGCTGTACAGATTAGCACAGGAGAGGAATAGATGGAGGAAAGCATCAAACCAGCAGATATATTTTTCTAAAGAAAGACTAAAGTAAGCAGATTCCAGCAGGGTCCCATCCTGCCCACCCCCTTCCCCCCCCCCCCCTCTCCGTCTTTTTGTGGTCGCTGTAGGCAATGGTTACAGCACAGAAATCTTATTGGAACAAGAATGTAACGTCGCGTCGCGCAGGAAAAAGAGTCGACCTTGAGTGGACCGCCTTCACGTCGACGCTTGTCCATTGTCTCATTGTGTCTACAGACGTGTGGCATACATTAAGTGCCCACAATAGGCTCTGGAGTCCGTAGGCAGTTCACTTATTAAGGTCACAAAGCGACATCTATTTGTATGGGCTAATTATCCTCAGTACTCTTGAAGTAAGTACTTCCCACTGCGTGGGCAAGCGTCATAAGCAAACTGTAGAGGCATATAACAGCACATCAACATGCAATACGAAAAATACGGCACATAGCGCGACAGCTATGCTTCTTGCTGCGTATGAATTAAAGAGTCGGCAGTTACTGTCTATGCTGACCAGTGCATGGAAACGTTAGGATCCGGCACTGTGATAAAATTGCTCTGCAAATCAATTCAAAAGCAGACTAGACTTCGATGTGCGTTTCTATTCTCCTCTCAGTCTTTCATACACTGTATTAGATTTGTTGATGATATAGTACTCTCAGTTGATTCTGAAAAGGGCATGAACCAAATATTAAAAATGTAGTCTGGTGTCTTGAAAAACCGAAAATTGAATATAGTTGCGAACTAGTGATAGTTAAGTTGAAAGAACAGGTAATGAAAACGTTAAGATAGGAAATAAAATACTAATGCTAGAAAATCAATTTTGTTACTTGGAAAGTACAATAACACGTGACAACAGAAGTATAACGCATATCAAAAGAAGAATTGCAGTGATTAAACAAACATTCAGAAATGAGAATAATTTATTAACAGAAAACCACTTTAATATAGAAACAAGAAAGAAATATATTACAAAATATATTTAAAGTTATGGTTGCGAAGGGCGGGGACAAAAAAAATTGAAAACAGTAGAGATGTGCATATCGAGAAGAGCCACAAAACCATCATAAACTGAAAGTAAATCTAATGAACAAATACTAAAAGAAATTAGAGAGAAAAGGACATTGATTAAAATTATACAGCGTAGAAAACAAAACTAGTTGGACACCTAATTCGACATAACACTTTCATAAATTATTTTGGAAGGAACTACACTGGGGAAAGAAACTTGTAGTGGACTCGATACTGCGTTGTGCACAGTGCTTCCGTTTTCGAATCTAGAGCTTGCCGACACGGTATTTACTTACTGAAAGCGAAATGGCAACGGGCGGCGAGCAGCAGGTCTGTATCAGAAGACCTATCCCCGGCGACAACAGCAACAGCATTCAATGTCTGCAACAGTGTTTCGCCGTTTTTCTGGGATAGGATCGTTTCAAGAAGCAGGAAATCATGAAGGGCGTACCCGAAATGTTTGGACACCAGATTTGGAGGAAAATGTGATTAAGACCGTGGAAGGCAACCGCCGTGTCAGTACCAGGCAGTTGGCCCGCCAGTAAAGGGTAAGCCAGACGACTGTGTGGAACATTCTTACAGCGTGTGCAAGGCTTACTAGCGACAGACGTTCCACATCTGGAGCAGTTTTGTCATTGGTTTCTTCAACAGGCCACCACGATTCCGGGATTTCTGTCATCCATCCCATTCACATATGAGGCAACCTTTATGCCTCTTCAACTTCCATAACAGTTATTTGTGAGATATTATACAGAATCCCCAAGGTATGGTGACAGCAAATCATGAGCATCGGTGTAGCCAGAATGAGTGGGTAAGGATAACCGGCGACCGTATTTGGGGGAGAGCCTTCCCTCAACGTCTCCCAACAGGCCGGAACTGTCGGAGTTTCTTGCTGGTAACTTTGCCTCCCCTACTGGAAGAAGTGCCATTGTTGATTCGAAGGGTTATGTGGCTGCTACGTGATGGTGCTCCAGCCCACTTCGCCGTTAACGTCCGGACGCATCTCAATCCTGTCTTCTCTGTTCGATAGATCGGAAGAGGGGGTTCAGTTGCGTGGCCTACTCGTTCACCGGATCTAAACCCGTGCAATTTTTGGTTATGGGGTCATCTCAAAGGTATCGTGTATGCAGAGCCCATTCCAGATGTGGAGACACTGGAGTAGCGTACTCATTTTGCCTTTGACATTGCTCGGATGCAGCCTAGCCGATGTGAACATGTAAGACAGGACATGGTACGGCGCGTACACGCATGCGTTGAGGCACATGGAAACCATTTTCATCACATATTGCAACTGTGGATGTATGATACAGAGCGTATTAGACCACAGTCTCTGTAACACAGTATGATTGAATAAATTGCCTCTAGCTTGGAAACCATGCAGTTCCTGACGTAAGTTCATGAGAAATTTTTTTCCGTATCCTCTCATCGATCGATCCCTAGAGTTTGTACACGGTGGAAAAAATCACCCTGTGTATAAAGGGTAAACATATCACAAATCTCGAAATGTTCTTAACAAGTTCACTTCAGATTTGTTCATGATACTGTAATAAATAACTGGACACGTACTGAATATACTATCGTAGTTAACACTGACTGTGAAAATGTTAATGAAACTATACATTTTGATAGCACAGCATTTCATTTCTTGCGTTTAGTATTAACAGAAAATGTGCAAATTGTGTAAAAGAATATATATTATATATTTTTTATGTGTTATATAATACTTTTATAGTCAGTTTTAACCACGATAGTAGGGCTTCTAAATCATTGCACAAATGGTTTCTCTCATATATATTCTTTCTCTTTATACATGCACTATTGGCCATTAAAATTGCTACACCAACAAGAAATGCAGATGATAAATGGGTATTCATTGGACAAATATATTATACTTGAACTGACATGTGATTACATTTCCACGCAATTTGGGTGCATAGATCCTGAGAAATCAGTACCCAGAACAACCACCTCTGGCCGTAATAACGGCCTTGATACGCCTGGGCATTGAGTCAAACAGAGCTGGGATGGCGTGTACAGGTACAGCTGCCTATGCAGCTTCAACACGATACCACAGTTCATCAAGAGTAGTGACTGGTGTATTGTGACGAGCCAGTTGCTCGGCCACCATTGACAAGACGTTTTCAATTGGTGAGAGATCTGGAGAATGTGCTGGCCAGGGCAGCAGCCGAACATTTTCTGTATCCAGAAAGGCCCATACAGGACCTGCAACATGCGGTCGTGCATCCAGGTTCGTAGTTGAATACACCATCGCAGGCTCTCCTGTCTGTGATGCAGCGTCAAGGATAACCGCAGCCATGGTCTCCGAGCTGATAGTCCATACTGCTGCAAACGTCGTCGAACTGTTCGTGTAGATGGTAGTTGTCTTGCGAACGTCCCCATCCGTTGACTCAGGGATCGAGATGTGGCTGCACGATCTGTTGCAGCCATGCGGATAAGATGCTTGTCATCTCGACTGCTAGTGATACGAGGCCGTTGGGATCCAGCACGGCGTTCCGTATTACCCCCTTGAACCCACCGATTCCATATTTTGCTAATAGTCATTGGATCTCGACCAACGCGAGCAACAATGTCGCGATACGATAAACCGCAATCGCGATAGGCTACAATCCGACCTTTAAAGTCGGAAACGTGATGGTACACATTTCTCCTCCTTACACGAGGCATCGCAACAACGTTTCACCAGGCAACGCCGGCCAACTGCTGTTTGTGTATGAGATACCGGTTGGAAACTTTCCTCATGTCAGCACGTTGTAGGTGTCGCCACCGGCGCCAACCTTGTGTGAATGCTCTGAAAAGCTAATCATTTGCATATCACAGCATCTTCTTCCTGTCGGTTAAATTTCGCGTCTGTAGCACGTCATCTTCGTGGTGTAGCAATGGCGAGTTGTGTAATTTTAAACAAAAATTGTATAGACAACAATGTGCTGTTTTGTTTTCTTCCTCGCATATGGTTTTAACAGAAAATAGGAAATTAGTTCATATAGCTTATTGGCTTATGATTAGAATGCTAGTATGAAATTGGAATTATCCGCAACCTTGTAAGCCTACACATTCGCTGATTAAAACTCTGCAAAATACTGTCATTGAAGCTACAATCCTCATGTATCTGGTAGCTGGATAGGTCTCTATCATATTCCGCATACCGATGACACTAACCACTTTCCTACTCATTTTAAGCGAAATCACCTCCAAATCAAGGTTTCGTTTGCAATAATAATAAACAAGGCTCAAGGTCAGAGGAAGGGTAGAAGAGGAAATGGACAGAAAGGGGGAGGAGGAAATGGAAACAGAGAAGGCAAGAAGGAGGTGGACAGAGTGAAAGGGAAGGAGAAATGGAGAGTAACAGCGGGAGGAGGCTATGGGCAGAGCGAGGCGGCGTAGGAGTAGGAGACGAAGCAAGAGAAGGCGGAGGGGAAAATGGAGAAAGATAGGGGCCAGAAGGAGATTAGGACACGTATCCAATTCCCGTACGAAACTGCTAAGGGTAGTCGGGTTCGCTAGAGTTTCTATAAAATCAGAACTACAGATGTTGAATGACGAAAATAATGACATTCCAGAAGCAATGCCAGTTGAGATGTATAAGGTCATTCAGTAGATGAAGGATGGGCGGGCACCTGGACATGCTGGTTCTCCAAATCAACTCCTTCGCAAGAGTTTTACACACACCTCATAATATGCAGTCGATTTTTATTTTTATTGCTGTTTTGTTTATTTTAAATCGGAAACCACTTTCTGAATTCTGTATTGCTCAGGAAATCTCTCCCTTTGTAATCGATGTAAAAGTAACCTACATTATCGGACCGAGCGAAATGGCACAGTGGTCAGCACACAGGCCTCGCATACGGGACGACCACGGTTCAAATCCGCGACAGGCCATCCAGATTTAGATTTTCCGTGATTTCCCTAAACCGCTCCAGCACTAAAATGTCTGGACGATTCATTCGAAAGGGAAAGGCCGATCTCTTTCTCATTCTTGAAACATTCCAAGGTTGGCGTCGCCTGTTATGACCTCGATATCGACGGAACATCAAGCCCTAATCTTCCGTTGCAACCTCAGCGTAGTTCACTCGAGCATGTTGTGTCTCTAATCGTGAAGTAGACAATGTAGCTTGTGTACGCGGTTCAATGTGCAACGGAAGGTCATTTCAAACTAAGATCACTGACAAATTTTCATTTTTCCGAAAGCATGGTTGTCAGCAAGTGAAGTTTCCCGCCAAACTGGCGTAGACCACAACGGCGTGGTTCAACACTCAGCTGCTTTCGTTGGACATAAAGCATTGAAGATCCGCTTCCTCGTGGTCGCCGCAATCAAGAATACCAGCTGTTGAGCAAAACGTCTCGTATTTACCACGAAGACAATTGAATAGAGGCCCGCCTTGTGACAAATGGAAATGACAGTGTCAACCCAGACAGTAGGGAACTGTACGAAACCGTCAGCAACGTTGTGTGTCAAGAACGTTCACAAGGGAACACCTGAAATTCACAAAAGGAGCACCTGAAATTGACCTGGGTTAAAGGTGTCGGGTTCTCTTCAGCGATAACGGAGAGTGCAGAAATTGTCTTACGCTCAGTCATCGAAAAGTGTGATTTTGGAGGAACCCAGGTACCAATGCACGTGTCAGGCATGAAATTCTTCATGTTAGTTAGATCCAGAGATGGTACGACTTACACGGACAACGTGTTTTTTTCTCTAAAACAAGGTACAGAGGAAATATCAAACACCACACAAGAAACCCATCTTATATCTGTAGACCTTCATAAAGCATATGATCCTGTACCTACACAAAAGCTCTAGAAAGTAATACAGGCCTGAAACATTAATTATACCTTAATAAGGGCTCTCCGAAATTTGTAAAGTTGTTCAACATCGAGAAAAAAACTTGGTAGTAGACTATCTCGAAGGTTTCCTGTTAACAAGGATTTGCGTCAAGGTAGTTGTGTGTCAGCCTCTCTTTTTAAAATATACGTATCAAAAGCTGTAAATCAATAGAAAAGGAAGTTCCTGCGGACGATACGACCATCTGGAATCCATGGTACTAAAACTACAGGAAGTATATAAACGGTGGGGCTTAAAAGCCAACACCCTGATCACAATATATCTTCCAGGAGGGGCAGAACTATCCAGAAATCCAACTCGATACAGAGGAAATTGAAGGCTGCAGTAGCTACGCCTCTCTAGAGTTAGAATCTGATAATACAGGTAAAGATGATCAAGAAGTCACGAAACGAGTAACTCAGTCTTGTTTAAACATAATCCTTTGCAGTATAGAAATAGCATAGAAATGGAAATATAGGATCTGTGAAACCCTAATTAAACAATTTCATTGTTGTATGAAGCAGAGACTTGGAAAGTTACAGAGAATAAGAAGAGGAAGTTGGGAGCCAGACGCTCTTTGGGAATATCCACAAGAGACAAAATACATGTCAAAGAGGTTCGATTACGAATGGAATCAAGAGTGTTAATAGACGATCAGTTGGACGAATAGAGGTTCCTAGAAACTAGGTATCTGGCAACGCCGGAATGTTTTCTAATACGGGGCAGCCAAAGAAACCGGGGCAGGTGCATAAAAAAGTAAGAAAACCGTTTATTATTTCAAAAGTAATCACCATGACTGTTAACACATCAATGCCACTGTGAGACAAGACTGTCAATGCCTTCATGGAAAAATGTACCCAGGCGTGCATTTCTTCATTTGAAGCAAATAGTCCTTCTGCAGGACTCCAAAAATATGGACTCGGATGGGAAGGGACTAAATGGATAATGTGTTAGGCCTTCCGAACGAAACATCTGCAGCGTGGCAGAAACAACCTTGGCAACAACTCTCCCGATTTGTAAAGATTTAGAAAGAAGTCCGCTTTCGAACATACTGCCTTAATTTTGTTTACTTTCTTGTTTTTCGTTTCACAGTCTAATCGTACTTATGGTAGCCGGCCGCAGTGGTCGAGCGGTTAAAGGCGCTACAGTCCGGAACCGCTTGACCGCTACGGTCGCAGGTTCGAATCCTGCCTCGGGCATGGATGTGTGTGATGTCTTTAGGTTAGTTAGGTTTAAGTAGTTCTAAGTTCTAGGGGACTTATGACCACAGCAGTTGAGTCCCATAGTGCTCAGAGCCATTTTTTTCGTACTTATGGTTCCGTAACTGTGTCGGCAAAAACAGGACGCTTATAGCATTACTTTGCCGTCTGTCTATCTGTCTGTCCGTCTACTAAGACTCGTTTTTCTGAGGAAGGCGTGTAAGTATCAAGCTGAAAACTATGTCAATGCTAAGGTCTACGGTGCATTACTGCTGCGAAAAGTTCAAGCTTGTAAGTCAGTGCAGTCAAAAGATACGGCCATTTATGTCATATATTTTGATACTCGCAAACTCACTCATCAGAATCTATAGTATGCTTGCCGTTGACCTAGAATCATAAAAATTATCAGAAAGCAAGGTTTCGTTGCATAAGTAAAGGAAAAATCCTAAATTTGCTTATTTGTAATAACATCACCCAAAAATAAATTTTTGTCCTTTTTTTGCCCGCACGTCTGTCTGTCCGTCTGTTAAAACCCCTTTTTCTCAGGAACGGATACAGGTATGAAGAAGAAATTTATGTCAAATATTAAGGTATACGGTCCTGTAACAGCATAAAACTCGCAAACTCATTCATCAGTTCCTGTAGATGAACTATTTATACACACAATTAAGTATATACAAAACCCTCAGGCCTACCCTCACTGGTCCGATCTTCTTCTTCTTCTCTTAATTAGTCTGGTAGAATCTTTCACTTACCGATTTCCTTGAATTTAAGCCCAGATACACTATCTAATCAAAAGTACGAGGGTGAGTCAAACGAAAACCTTAAATTTGTAATAACAAATCGATATTTCGCGCAGTTATCTTTAAAGTTGGTAAGCGTGCTACAAACAGTGTGCAGAATGGCCTGTAGGTGGCAGCATAGTGCAGATGCACACATACCGTCGCAGTATCAGTATAAAGATGGCCGCCCCACTTGCGACTTGCACCAGGGAAGAACAGTGTTCTGTTATTCGGTTTTTGCGTAGTGAAGGTGTGAAACCTATTGAAATTCATCGACGAATGAAGATTCAGTACGGTGATGCATGTTTGTCAGAGCTTCAAGTCTACTAACAGAGTAGGAAGTTCGCAAATGGTGTGACTTCAGTGGAAGATGCTCTTCATCCAGGTCAGGCACAACGAGCTGTGACTCCACAGAACATTGCAGCAGTTGAAGCAATAGTGGAGAAAAGCCGCTGAGGGACACTGAATGACAATGCAGCATGTTTACAGATTAGTCATGGGTCAGCACACCACATTGCGCATGATGTGCTGCAGTTTCACAAAGTGTCTGCAAGATGGGTGCCACGGGAGCTGACTCCTGAAATGAGAGAACGACGGGTTGATGCTTGTGAAGAACTTCTTCGGCGCTTTGAACGAGAAGGTGATGGCTCCCTTGCAAGAATCGTTACTGGGGACGAAACCTGGGTTCGCTTCCACCAACCGGAAACGAAGAGAGCCAGCAAGGAATGGCGCCCTTCTTCATCACCAAAATCAAAGAAGTTTCGAACAGAACCGTCAGCAGGGAAGGTTATGCTGACTCTCTTTTGGGACGAAAAAGACATCATTTTGGAACATTACATGCCTAGAGGGTCCACTCTCACCAGTGCATATTACACATATCTCCTAAAAAATCATCTTCAGCTTGCAATCAAATCAAATTGACGTGGATTGCTGTCAGCAGGTGTCCTTTTGCAACATGACAATGCAAGGCCCCACACTGCCTGTACAACAGTTGCAACAATCACAGACCTGCATTTTGAGTGTCTTCCTCACCCACCATACTCACCAGTTGCCCCAAGTGATTTCCATATGTTTGGATCACTCAAAGACGAAGTGGGAGGAAACAAGTTCCGTTCTGATAAAGAGGTACGCCGCACGGTGCATGAGTGGTTGCGCGGTCTACCAAAAGAGTTTTTTTCTAAAGGAATTTACGCACTTTGTAAGCGATGGAGGACTTGCATTGAGCAGGTGAGAGTACGTTGAAAAGTGATACAGCTTTGTACCACTTCTGCACAATAAATAATATTTAAAAAAATATTTAAGGTTTTCCTTTGACTCACTCTCATATAGGGTGTATTTATACTTACTAGTGGACATTAATACAGGATGTGTCAACCCTTCGCTATTATGACGTCTTGAACTCTGCTGCTCAGTGGCCAACATAACTGGTTTACGCAGACTACCTGAAACTGTGATGATGTCTGTCCAACCATCAACTCATTTTCTTATAATAGTGAACGGCTGTAGTTCCCCAGACCTCCAATAATGTAAGAAAATGAAACATCTACAGCCGTCCTTATGGTGTCATTTATTTCACAGCTACCAGTTTCGGCGCTTCAGTGCACCATCGTCAGGCCTAAGCTGATGCTGAAGGGGTTAACACCATCTGTATACACGAAGCATCAGTGGTCAACATAACTGGTTTCCACAGACTACCTTTAACTGGGACGTTGGCTGTCCAACTCATTTTCTTACAACAGTGAACGGCTGTAGTCCTCCAGAACTCCAATCACAAGGATGGACATAGAAGAACTTTCAATAATGTGCCTGAATGTCTGTCGATGAATTAGACTGACAGCCCATTCTAGCTCAAAAGCCAAACCCAGAGTTGGTAGTGACGTTGGACGCTGCAATCTGACGCGAAATCGACGCTCTAGCTCAGCCTAAGGAATTCCATTGGGTTCAGGTTCGGACTCTGGGCAGGCAAGTCTATCTCCGGAACGTTCGAGTCCACAAACAGTTGCCTCACAAATGCTGCTTCATAAGAAGGCGCATTGTCATGGTGAAACAGGGGTCGCCTCCGAACTGTTCCTCCACTGTACGCAGTACATGATTCAGTAAAATGTCTTCACAACCTTCCACTTTTGGCGTTTATTTAAGTGCTAAATAAGGGGAACACACCCTAACCACGAAAAAAACACTGTATAACGTAACACCACCTCTTCCGCACATTACTGTTAGCACTATACATGATGGCGGGGAACGTTCTCCAGGAGCTAGCAAAAACCAAGCCCTTCCAGCGGAATGGCACAGCGTACACCGTGATTCAGCACTACAGATCGCTAGTTTACAGTTGTCCATTGTCCAGTCGCTTCGCTACTGAAACCAGGTCAGGCATCGCATAGCATTGACCCATAAATGTGTGGCTTACGACGAGCCGCTCGACCATTGTACCCTGTTCTGTTTCTGTCCCTATGCCCTGTCATTGTGCTATTTGGACTGCTGGTAACGTTTTGGAACTCACGAATGATTCAGTCCACTGATTTCATGCGAATTTTTACAACCACTCTCCATAACGGTCGACAGTCCTTGTCTGACATTTCGTGAGGTCTGTAAGATCAGTGGTTGTTCCTTCACGTTTAAAATTCACAATCACATCACCAAGTGTCGACACGGGTAGCTTTACGTGAGTTTAAATGTCCCTGGGCGGCCCATTCTGCTTCTCTACTGACAACACAATACTTCCCGCTGCTTTTATGCCGGCAAATTCACCTCTCGCGACGTCTAGTGGGCACATCCACATACCTTTGATCAGATGATGTATGTAGGCAGAAATGCGGGAGGTATAAAACATTTTTCCAGCAGTTTGGAAATGGGTGAATCTGATGATCTAATTGGCTACTGAAACACTGTACTAAACGAGACAGTTCCCCAAAACTGGAACAATGCTATCATTATTGTATTCCATAAGAACAAACAAAGACAAACGATAGAAAGCTTAGAGCCCTCTCTGCCTCGTTCCAGTAACGTGTAAGGCTGTCAGCAAAAATATTACAAATAGCATGAAATTTTTTCTTAATCAGACAAAGAAACGAACTGGCTATTGAAGTGGTTAAAGAACACTGGAGTATTTGAAAGTCATGAACCAACACACAGAATCTAGAAATGAGCGTCAATTACCGCTTCGTATCATTCATAAATTCTAAGAAGCCATTTTACTGAGTTCCAACACGTTCTGTATTACAGCCTTGAGACACTAAACAATGATTCACTCTGTATTAGTGTACTCGAAAATAAACGTCATTGCATAGCACTATATTTCACCAGCCTAGAGTCAAACTCACATTTGCAATATATACGAGGTGTGACAACAAAGTAATGAGGTTGATGTGACAAAAAAAAATGTTGCTTACCGTTTTAGTCAAGTTTAGCGTTGTCTCCTTTACAGTAGTTCCCTTCTGATTGCACACACATTTTCCAGCGCTTCTGCCATTGATGATAACATTTCTGGAACTCATCTTCTGTAATACCCTCCAAGACCCTCGTCACAGCTTTTTGGACATCTTTTTTTGTTTGAAAATGGTGTCTCTTGACCACTGTTTTGACTCTTGAAAGTAGAACAAAGTCGCAAGGAGCGATATCTGGTTAATAAGGTGGCAGTGGTAGTACTGAAATTTGTTTTGAGGTTAAAAATTGCTGTACTGACAGGGCAGTATGGGATGGCGCATTATCGTGATGCAGAATCCAGTTACCAGCAATGTTGGCACGGACACGAAGAACTCTTTTACGAAGTCTCTAAAATTTCTTTGCAGTAATACTGGTTAACTGTTTGTCTAGGAGGCACCCACTCTTTATGAACAATTCCGTTGGAATCAAAGAAGCACACAAGCATGCATTTCACTTTTGACTTTGATATGCGAGCTTTTTTTGGTCTGGGTGATCCCTTTGAGCACCATTGCGAACTTTGGCGTTTTGTCTCTGGATCGTACTGAAAAAACCATCTTTCATCACCAGTGATAGATAATACAGCTCAACAATTCTGCATTGATTTCCGTTTGCTCTAACAGATTATGCGGTTCCACTTCTGTGACGAGAGACACAAACACGTGTTAACTTGTTACAGCACAACTCACGACTGAGCAGATGAATCGATGTGCTGCTTGGACTAGAAGCAGATTATAGACCAAGGTCGAAGATATTGTGCCTACGCAGGGTTGCCAGTCTCATTACTTTATTGTCGCACCTCGTATATATATATATATATATACGAGGTGCGACAATAAAGTAATGAGACTGGCAACCCTGCGTAGGCACAATATCTTCGACCTTGGTCTATAATCTGCTTCTAGTCCAAGCAGCACATCGATTCAACTGCTCAGTCGTGAGTTGTGCTGTAACAAGTTAACACGTGTTTGTGTGTCTCGTCACGGAAATGGAACCGCATAATCTGTCAAAGCAAATGGAAATCAATGCAGAATTGTTGAGCTGTATTATCTATCACTGGTGATGAAAGATGGTTTTTTCAGTACGATCCAGAGACAAAACGCCAAAGTTCGCAATGGTGCTCGAAGGGATCATCCAGAC
This sequence comes from Schistocerca nitens, assembly GCF_023898315.1. Classification (NCBI taxonomy): domain Eukaryota; kingdom Metazoa; phylum Arthropoda; class Insecta; order Orthoptera; family Acrididae; genus Schistocerca; species Schistocerca nitens. The sequence continues at coordinate 977,197,392 of NC_064615.1, read as the reverse complement.
CAAAAAAACTCGCATGTCAAAGTCAAAGTGAAATGCATGCTTGTGTGCTTCTTTGATTACAAGGGAATTGTTCATAAAGAGTGGGTGCCTCCTGGACAAACAATTAACCAGTATTACTACACTCCTGGAAATGGAAAAAAGAACACATTGACACCGGTGTGTCAGACCCACCATACTTGCTCCGGACACTGCGAGAGGGCTGTACAAGCAATGATCACACGCACGGCACAGCGGACACACCAGGAACCGCGGTGTTGGCCGTCGAATGGCGCTAGCTGCGCAGCATTTGTGCACCGCCGTCGTCAGTGTCAGCCAGTCTGCCGTGGCATACGGAGCTCCATCGCAGTCTTTAACACTGGTAGCATGCCGCGACAGCGTGGACGTGAACCGTATGTGCAGTTGACGGACTTTGAGCGAGGGCGTATAGTGGGCATGCGGGAGGCCGGGTGGACGTACCGCCGAATTGCTCAACACGTGGGGCGTGAGGTCTCCACAGTACATCGATGTTGTCGCCAGTGGTCGGCGGAAGGTGCACGTGCCCGTCGACCTGGGACCGGACCGCAGCAACGCACGGATGCACGCCTAGACCGTAGGATCCTACGCAGTGCCGTAGGGGACCGCACCGCCACTTCCCAGCAAATTAGGGACACTGTTGCTCCTGGGGTATCGGCGAGGACCATTCGCAACCGTCTCCATGAAGCTGGGCTACGGTCCCGCACATCGTTAGGCCGTCTTCCGCTCACGCCCCAACATCGTGCAGCCCGCCTCCAGTGGTGTCGCGACAGGCGTGAATGGAGGGACGAATGGAGACGTGTCGTCTTCAGCGATGAGAGTCGCTTCTGCCTTGGTGCCAATGATGGTCGTATGCGTGTTTGGCGCCGTGCAGGTGAGCGCCACAACCAGGACTGCATACGACCGAGGCACACAGGGCCAACACCCGGCATCATGGTGTGGGGAGCGATCTCCTACACTGGCCGTACACCACTGGTGATCGTCGAGGGGACACTGAATAGTGCACGGTACATCCAAACCGTCATCGAACCCATCGTTCTACCATTCCTAGACCGGCAAGGGAACTTGCTGTTCCAACAGGACAATGCACGTCCGCATGTATCCCGTGCCACCCAACGTGCTCTAGAAGGTGTAAGTCAACTACCCTGGCCAGCAAGATCTCCGGATCTGTCCCCCATTGAGCATGTTTGGGACTGGATGAAGCGTCGTCTCACGCGGTCTGCACGTCCAGCACGAACGCTGGTCCAACTGAGGCGCCAGGTGGAAATGGCATGGCAAGCCGTTCCACAGGACTACATCCAGCATCTCTACGATCGTCTCCATGGGAGAATAGCAGCCTGCATTGCTGCGAAAGGTGGATATACACTGTACTAGTGCCGACATTGTGCATGCTCTGTTGCCTGTGTCTATGTGCCTGTGGTTCTGTCAGTGTGATCATGTGATGTATCTGACCCCAGGAATGTGTCAATAAAGTTTTCCCTTCCTGGGACAATGAATTCACGGTGTTCTTATTTCAATTTCCAGGAGTGTACAACGAAATTTTACAAAGACTTCGTAAAGAGTTCTTCGTGTCCATGCCAACATTGCTGATAATTGGATTCTGCATCTCTGGGTTTTAAATATGCATCTGCATCGACGTACCTAATTCCAAAGCTACGGTATGGTGCGTGGCGGAGGGTACCTTGCACCAATACTAGTCATCTCCTTTCCTGTTATACATCTACATCTACATAGATACTCCGAAAGCCACCGTAAGGAGTGTGGCAGAGGGTACACTGCATTACTAGTAGTCATTTCCTTTCCTGTTCCAGTCGCAAATAGAGCAAGGAAAAAACGACAATCTTCATTTCTCCCTATGAGCCCTAATCTCTCGTATCTTATCTTCTTGGTCCTTATGCAAAATGTATGTTGACGGCAGTAGAATTACTCTGCAGTCAGCTTCAAATGTTATTTCTAAATTTTCTCAATAGCGTTCCTCGGGAAGGACGTCGCCTTCCTTCCAGAGATACTCATTTTAATTCACGTGTCATCTTCGTAATGCGAGTACTTGCGTGTTGCTCGAACCCATCGGTAACAAATGTGTCAGCTCTGAATTGTTCGATGTCTTCCTTTAACCTGACATGACGCTGATCCCAAACACTAGAGCAGTACTCAAGAATAGGTCGCACTGAAGAATAGGTTCCTATATGCGGTCGCCTTTATAGAGAAACCACACTTTTCCAAAATTCTTCCATTATACCGAAGTCGACCATTCGCCTTCCCTACTGCAACCGCTACATGCTCATTCCATTCGACATCGCTTTGTAACGATACGCCCAGATGTTTAAACGATGTGACTGTGCCAAGCAACACACTACTGACGCTGTATCGGAACACTACTGGTTTGTTTTCCCCACTCATCTGAATCAGCTTACACTTTTCTATATTTAGAGCTTGCTGCCATTTATCACATCAATTAGAAATTTTGTCTAAATAATCGTGTATCCTCATACAGTTGTCCAACGATGACAACTTCACGATACACGACAGCATCATTAGCAAACAACCGCCGGATCATTTATGCATACAGAAAATAATAGCAGTTCTATCTCACTCCTTTGGGGCGCTCCTGTTTGATAACCTTGTCGCTGATGAATGGACGTAAATAAAGCGAGGGAGAAACGGCTGCCTATATGCCTCAATACGACCCCTTATTTATCTTAACCTTCGTGGTCGTTAAGCTAAAGGAACGTTGGCGGCAGTAGAATCGATCTGCAGTCAGCTTCAAATGCTGTTTCTCCAAATTTTCTCAATAATGTTTCGGGAAAATAACGTCAACTTCATGCCAAGGATTCCCATTTGATTTCACGAAGCATCTCCGTAATACCTGCATGTTTATCACAGCTGTCGTTAACAAATCTAGCAGCCCGCCTCTGTATTACTTCGATGTCTTCTTTTAATCCGACCTGTTGAGGATTCCAAATACTGGACCAGTATTAAAGAATGGGTTGCACTAGTGTTCTACATGCAGTCACCTTTATGGATGAGCAACATTTACCTAAAATTCTCCCAATGAACTAAAGTTGATCATTCGCCTTCCCTACTACCATCCTTAGCACACAGGCTGCAGCGCACAAGCAACACCCGTCGCGTGGTGAGAGGAACCTCGATTCGTCAGCGCCATCTATCTAGTGTTGCAATGGTGCATTTCCGGACACATGTTCATAGGGCGTTTTTTTCCCATTCACCGGCCGATGTGGCCGAGCGGTTCTAGGCGCTTCAGTCCGGAACCGCGCTGCTGCTACGGTCGCAGGTTCGAATCCTGCCTCGGGCATGGCTGTGTGTGGTGTCCTTAGGTTAGTTAGGTTTAAGTAGTTCTAAGTCTAGGAGACTGATAACCTCAGATGTTAAGTCCCATAGTGCTCAGAGCCATTTTCCCCCATTTCCTGTCAAGAAGCCGCCCCTACAGTTTGTCGGCTTTATTAATGTTCACGCTGTGTGTGAAAAGGTTCCAACATGAGAATCTTGTAGGCTGATACTAACGTTAAAAATCATTTCTACATCGTGATGGTAACCAAATACTGCTATGTATAGTAATCTGTTTTGTCGAAGAGAAATTTATGTTCTGAAAATATGATCTCAAAATATAAAAAAAAAAAATTAAGGAAGTTCATTTCATTTTACTGATGGACCACGAAGGAAAATTTTCAAGTATTCCAATAACTGCAATGGAGTAGATTAAGTCAGATTTTTCTATGCAGGACTGAAGTGATTACGGACATTGTGATGTTAAGTATAACGCTCTGTCAAATCAAGAGAGAGAATCAGAACTTAAATTTTCCGCTAGCAATGTGTCCAAAAATCTTTCTGTCATCCATCTCGTGTCGCTCTTAATCCACCAGTTCTCTGGCGAGACGGTATCTTTTGCGTAGTCATCCTGGTTGCAGCCACAACAAGCGTGGAAAGTTATTAAAGACCATCTCGTTCTTAATTAGTCCAAATCTTCATGATACTTAACATGTTCACGTACCACTGCATTACGTAACTGAGATCCCCTGTCAGGTATTACCATCAATGAACTACTCGTATTCTCTGCTACCAGGTTCTGTAAACTGCACCTGCTCCAGGTTTCACGATGTTTATGGATAAGAAAATTACGAACGTTTTCTCGAGATCCCATTTAGATAGTGCACACTGCGTTACTGCAAAATGAAAAGTTTCCTCTATGCTCTGAAACTAAGGCTTCATATGTAACGCATTTTCTCAGTCTTTGAAGTTAGATTACAAACAGGGATGTGTAAACTGCGCAGTTATTCACGTACCTTTGGACACTAACAGTTCAGTGTACCGTCGACTGCAGTGTCTATAGCGAATGACCAGTAGCTCAACTTCCACTAGAAGTTGCCTAAGTATCCTACCTTCTATGAGACATGTATCTGAAATGATCTACATGTACATACACATGAATACCCTTCAGTTCACGCTGAAGAGCTTGTCAGAAGGTTAATCGAACCACTTTCTTTCTCTTTCTCTACCTTTCCACTATCGAATACATAAGTACGAGCACTGATTTTTCTTATTTTACTACGGTGGTCATTTTTCCGTATGTATGTAGGAGTTAACAAAAAATTTTCACATATGGAGGAAAAGGTTGATAATTGAATTCGTGAAAAGATATCGTCGCAATGGAAAACGCCTTTGTTTTAACGATCGCCACGTCGACTCGCGTATCATAGCCGTGATGTTATCTTCCCTATTTTGCGATAATGTGAAACGTGCTGCCCTCCTTGGAACTTTTTGCCTGTCGTCCGTCAGTCGCATACTGTGCAGCACGGACGGACAAGCGATGGGTAGACTGTCTCTTCAATATACACTGAAGCGCTGAAGAAACTGGTATAGGCATGCGTATTCAAATACAGAGATGTGTAAAAAGGCAGAGTACGGCGCTGCGGTCGGCAACATCTATGTAAGACAACAAGTGTCTGGCGCAGTTGTTAGAAAAAATGGTTTGGCTCTGAGCACTATGGGACTTAACATCTATGGTCATCAGTCCCCCAGAACTTAGAACTACTTAAACCTAACTAACCTAAGGACAGCACACAACACCCAGCCATCACGAGGCAGAGAAAATCCCTGACCCCGCCGGGAATCGAACCCGGGAACCCGGGCGTGGGAAGCGAGAACGCTACCGCACGACCACGAGATGCGGGCACAGTTGTTAGATAGGTTACTGCTGCTACAATGGCAGGTTATCAAGATTTAAGTGAGACTGAACGTGGTGTTATAGCCGGCGCACAAGCAATGGGACAGAGCATCTCCGAGGTAGCGATGAAGTGGGGATTTTCCCGTACGACCATTCACCGAGTGAATCGTGAATATCAGGAATCAGGTAAAATATCAAATCTCCGACATTGCTGCGGCTGGAAAAAAATACTGCAAGAACGTGGTCAACAACGATTAAAGAGAATCGTGCAATGTGACAGAAGTGCAACCTTTTCACAAATCGTTGCAGATTTCAGTGCTGGCCATCACGAAGTGTCAGCGTGCGAACCATTCAACGAAACATCATCGATATGGATCTTCGGAGCCGAAGGCCCACTCGTATACCCTTGATAATTGCACGACACAAAGCTTTACGCCTCACCTGGGCCCGTTAACACCGACATTGGACTGCTGACGACTGGAAGCATGTTGCCTGGTTGGACAAATCTCGTTTCAAATTGTATCGAGCGGATGGACGCGTACGGGTATGGAGACAACTTCATGAATCCATGGACCCTGCATATAAGCAGGGGGCTGTTTAAGCTGATGGAGGCTGTGTTGGTTCAAATGGCTCTGAGCACTATGGGACTCAACTGCTGAGGTCATTAGTCCCCTAGAACTTAGAACTAGTTAAACCTAACTAACCTAAGGACATCACAAACATCCATGCCCGAGGCAGGATTCGAACCTGCGACCGTAGCGGTCTTGCGGTTCCAGACTGCAGCGCCTTTAACCGCACGGCCACTTCGGCCGGCGGAGGCTGTGTAATGGTGTGGGACGTGTGCAGTTGGAGTCACATGGGACCACTGATACGTCTAGATACGAATGTGACAGGTGACACGTACGAAAGCATCCCGACTGATCACCTGCATTCATTCAATTTCCATTGTGCGTTGCAATCGACTTGGGCAATTCTAGCTGGACAATGCGACACTACAAACGTCCAGAATTGCTAGAGAGTGGCTCCAGGAACACTCTTCTGAGCTTAAACACATCCGCTGGCCACCAAACTCTCCAGACATGAACATTATTGAGCATATCTGGGATGCCTTCCAACGTGTTGTTCAGAAGAGATCTCCATCCCCTCGTACTCTTACGGATTTAAGGACTTCTCTGCAGGATTCGTGGTGTCAGTTCTCTCCAGTACTTCTTCAGACGTTAGTCGAGTCCATAGGCACGTCGTGTGCGGCACTTCCGCGTGCTCACGGGGGCCTACACGATTAGGTAGGTGTACCAGTTTCAGTGTATTTGAGGCCTGTTCTAGTTGTTCTGTCGATAAAAAGCAACCTGTGGTTCAGCTTCACCACAATATTCCCTATGTGGTTATTCCAATTTAAGCTGTTCGTAATCATAATCTCTAGGTATTTAGTTCAACCGACAACCTTCAAATGTCTGTGATTTATCGTGTGATATATTGTTTTGAATCCACTGTCACGTTTTGTACCATACAGGCATCTAAATCACTTTGCAATTGGTTTTGAGCTTCTGAAGACGATATTAGACGACAAACGACAGCATCATCTGAAAATGGCCTATGATGGCTGGTCAACATCTCCTAAATGATTTATATGAATGTTCTATAACACTTCCTTTGGAAACATCAAACATCATTTCTGCTTCACTCGATGACATTCCGCCAACTGCTATGAAGTATGACCTTATGAATTATGAAGCCAGTGCACAACTGCGACCATATTCCACAGATACACGATCTGATTAGAAGCCACTTGTAAGGAATTTCTGGAAATCTACAAAAATGGAATCAGTTTGAGACCAGTCATTGCTTCGTGTGAATAAAGAGCCATCTGTGTTTCACAAGAACGGTATTTTCTGAATTCGTGCTAAATACTTGTCAAGGGATTGTTTTCGTCTAGGGTTCGATGACACACAGTATATTTCCAAAATCCTACAGCAAATTGATGCCAGTGATACCAGTGTATAATACAGCGGATAACTTCTATTTCCTTTCTTGTGTTCTGGTGTGACCTGTGCTTCTCTCCATCCCTTAAGTACGAATTCTACGGCGAGCAAGAGGTTGTATATGAGTACTAAATATGGAGCTATCACATCAGAATATTTCGAAAGGAAGCTAATTGGTATACATTCTGGGTAGGAAGACTTGTCTTTATTAACTGACTTAAGATAAAGAAAACTCGGAAGTATTATGAATCAGAACGAGTGAATCTGGCACTGAGTCGTCCTCTAGGAGGTGTTCAGTTTTATGACAGTGCTGTCTCATTTTCTGATATGAAAAATGGTTGAATGAAACGCTCATTTCTCGGCATCTTCTACATATGTGATCACACGGGAAGTTTCTACAAGTGACATCTTCATGGCGTTATTGAGAAGTGACACTCTTAACGTTTTTGTTAAAACAATAGCTGCAGTTTGTTTACAGTGAGCGTTTAAAGTAACGGTATTGTAAATAAAAGATGACTCACGTGAATGTTACCTTGCATGATTGTTTCACCGTTTTCTTAAAGATGTGTCCTAACAACAATACCACGAACCACTTCGTTCACCTTTTGGTAATTAATGAAGTTCGCAGAAGAATGTATAGAAGTAGTTTGCAGAAGTTCGCGGTGGGCAGTATGTTTGAAGAATACTGACATGTATCTTGCTACCAGATCGAGCCGTCCTTAGGCGTATGGAAGACTGGATTACATTCGATTTTACCTCCAGCTGTGACAAAGATCTGTTTCCGATGGACTCTGCACGATTCGACGGAACCTCAAACACAATGAAAGTCTGTTGGTGTGCGGAAGTGGTAACAAAATTCGAGTGTGAAAGCTAATCGTTGTCTTGCAACTCATTTAAATGCCCAGTAGAAATTTTCAAACAACTTATGACGGATTTATGGGCATTTTTAGGCATATTCATGTGATATCGCTATGTGATTCGAAATATTTAGCGACAAATAGTTAAAATTTCGCAAGGGCAACTTATGTTTCAAAGGTTCATTCTTGGAGGAAACAAAGTGATTAATATTAGCATGGGATTCTACAAATATAATATTCAAGCACTTTTATGTCGCGATATGCTGCCCTATATGGCCGACTGAAAAACTGTTTCAAATGCTACACAAGAGTCAAAAAATTTTTAAGAGAGAGAGAGAGAGAGAGAGAAGAGATGGATGCAGAGATAGAGTGATTGCCCTGTGGGATCACATACGTAAGAAGCACAACTGTGCATCGTTATCCCAATGTTTCAGAGCCTAGCAGAAAGGAATGCTGTTTTCCATTAAGATTTAAACAAAACAAGCGCGAGAAGTCATTCCACGTGAAACACGATTCGAAAAATAATAAGATCTGTAGGAAAAGTAAGTGAAAAACGCGAATTAAGCCAAGAGCACGCAACAATCTCACCCAAATGTGTGTAGCAGCATAAGAAACTGCAGGTCAGCATCCGAACTAAACAGAATAGAGTTAGCAAGATAAACAGCGTATAGCTACCAAGCGTGGCCTCCTTCTTGCTCCTGCTCTTCCTCGAACTGAAATTTGCGCTTGAGACGTTCTCATACGGGATGAGGCAGCTAACTTTAACGTGGACAGGAAATCTAACCCTCACTAACGTTCCTCCGTTAGCTCTGTCAGAACGCTCGCCTCTACCATATGCTAGCCTTGTTGTTCTATTTTTAGTACACATAAATAAAAGCTTCAGTATCTATGAACATATTATCAGACAATAAGGAAAGTGTCATGTCCAGTAAAGGACATCCGTACACAAAACGTCACAAAATCGGAGATACTCACTCCTGAGGGAGAACGCACTTATATTTCCATAACATCAAATATTAAAGAAAACGTTTCTTTTAATTTAATAAGGGAGTCCCACAACCTTATAGAAAAATGTGAAGATAAAGAAAAAAATTGATTGAGCAAAACACGAACCCGCTATACATTGTATCACAACTCGTTGCCTAGACCAACTAGGCTACACTGAACTTCTGCAACAAACGACCGTGTATTTTACGTTACGATCTCCTGACAGCTTTAATCGTCAATATGTTATTAACTGACATTTAATTATAACAAATCCTAAAAATACCGACGCGTTTTTGATTAATCTCAGAGTGTCATTGCCTTAAAGCAGCGTACTTTCACAATTAGGATGTAATAATACGAAAATAACTAAATATGGAAATTCTTTAACCACCAGTATGACGTTTCCCATCATTTTATTAAAACAAATCATACTAGTAACAACACATTTTAGAGATATCCTCAACGTGCTGGTGCTTAGAAACAGCATACATTCATAGGGTGTAATTTATAATATAAAACCCACCAAATATGGGCTCAGCTCAAAACGACAAATACAATATGACGTCTCGCAAGATCTGCTCGTGGCGCAGAGAGCGTTCTCGCCTCTTACTGGTCCCACCTTTTGGTAGTACGTTCGCAAAATAACGCAGAACTTATTTTATGTTAGACGTGAGGCAACGTGAAATATCTTGTACAGCTTCACATCAACGTTAGCTAACTCGTCCTGTGTGAGGACGTTTTAAGGCCTCTGATTACCACTTGCAAGACAAAGCCCTTGGACTCCACAGGATATATCACGCGCGGCTTCATATTGGTAATGCTAGTGTAGCTCGTCCGAAAACTTTGGAATTAAACATCGGACAGGTGAACAACGCCCTTGAGAGGCTATGAAACAAGTTGTAGGAGACAGCCGATATGTTTTATCCCGAGTAAAGAATCCATATGCAACCTCGCAACAGGAGGTGAAACTTGGCTATATTTTTAAGAAGCGGGAACCAAGCAACAGCCAACTATTCGGATGTTCCAAGACGAACAAAAGCGGTTCGTTTGTGTAGCACATTAAAGAAAATGATTTCCCGTTTCTTTAATTACAATCGATGTTCCATGTCCATTCCTTTAAACAGATCGAATAACAGTTAATGCTGCATGGTACACCACGATCTGTTTGACACTTTGACGGAGAAAAATATCGAATTAATGTATAATGTCCCGAGTTCATCTGATTTGTCACCTAACGATTTCCTTTTGTTCCCTTATCTGATACAAAAAGCGATTTTTCATCGTCTCAATCAGCTGTTGAATCCTTCCACGCAATTTTTTTGAGATACTAACTACAATTCTATGTATCTGTACAAATATTTGAGGAACAATAAAACAACTTTTTAAAAAATCTTCATTTTTCTGTAAACTAACATAAGGCGACCTTCAAGGTACGTATCACTACAAGTAAATCACTTTGCTGTTGAAAAAACCTAAATGTCCGTCTGACTTACCCATAGCAATCTGTCTAAGATTAATTTACTGAGTTCTACTAGATTTTTTGATCGTTCTTCAGTCTTGTTGTAGCATCTCCATTCGCAAATATGGGTATAATGTAAATTAATTCCTCTCAAATTTAACATAAATAATACGGAACGTTGCATAAACTAAATTCAGCTAATGAATAAGGATAAGATTTTTCCGAATAAGGAAACCGCATGGTACTGTGTTTGATCCGCACGTTCTTCCGTTTAACATATACAAGTAATAGTAGTTCTTTCTGTAGACAGCACAAGTATTATGATCAATGCTAACATTAATGTAGTAACAAATTTAAATTATCGTAAACAAAGTCAATTTCCACAAAATGATATGTTCCTTTATTTCGAAAAAACTCAACGTACTCTGCACAGCAGTGTTCCGCTAATGATAAACATATAAACATAATACATGGTCTACAGTTAGTGAGTTGAGCCGAAATAGATTCAGTAAAATTTGAAATTCGGCTTCTCACAATTGTTGGAGCCAAGCAAATCACTAAGTATAAGTATTCTATATATTTTTATTCGCTAATGATATATGGAGTAATTTCGTGGACCAAATCATCTTTGGGAAGAAATATCTCAAAATACGTACACGTTGTGGCCAATCATGAGCATCTTGTAGTCACCTTCACACAAAGATGAACGTTTTAACTATTCTTTTAGAGTACTCGAGATGAAGTTAAAAATCTTCTAGGTTTCTCAACAACACTACAATACCATACTAGACACTAAAGAACTTGAAAGAGCAACTGAATGAAATGGACAGCGTCTCGAACAGAGGTTGTAGCAAGAACATCAACAAGCGGTAAAAAAGCGTAATTGACTGTCGAATTAAATGCTAAGGGAATTAGATTATGAAATGAGACGCTGTTAGCAGTTAATAAGTTTTGCTATTTGGGCAGCCAAATAACTGTCGGCGGCAGAAATAGAGGACATCGGATATATTAATACAGGTGTTAAGAAGTCTTTCTGAAAGTATTTGTCTGGAATGAACGATTGCACGGAAGTGAAAGGCGGACAATGAAAAGTTCACACATGAAGAGAGAAGAAACTTTTGAAATGTAATGCTACGCAAAAAAGTTGAGGAAGGATAGGATAGAGCGAATAACGAATGAGGAGGTTTTGAATAGAATTGGGGAGAAAAGTAATTTATGGCAGAACCTGACTGAAAGAACGGATTGTTTGAGAGGACACATCCTGAGACGTCAAGGAATCGTCAACTTGGTGATGGAAGTAAAAGAATATGTTATGGCGTGGGGGGAAATTGTAGACGGAGACCAAGGACTGAATATTATAATCGGGTTGAAATTGACGTAGGTTGTAGCAGCTGTGAAGAGATGAAGAGACTTGCATTGGATAGACCAACATGGAAAGCTCCATCAGACCAGTCTCGGGGCTGAAGACCGCAACATAGTTGTTAAACCAAATTCGAAACGTGCTTACACAGGAGTACATATCAACTTAGTAGCGACTCTTGCGATGGTGTAAGTTTTTTGTGGCATTAGGAATTTGAAACGCTGTTATTATATTGTGCTTGCTCGTGCAGATTCCATTAACTGCGGAATCCAGTGGACCGAGATCTGCTTTGAACAGCTGAAGCACAATTGTCCACCTATACCTTCAACTCTGTGCCCTTTCGCACAACGAATACACTCAAAGCAATGCATGCAACAAGTGCAGCTACATCAGCAGGACCTAATAAAAAGGTCAAGGTCGCCAATGGGCTCCAAACACGAAATAAACAAAACTTAGTCAGATAGGGCAGTTTTTGTTGCAACTTGCACATCGCTCCTATAATATATCTTGATTAACTTCTCAGAAGTACTATTCGTATCAAACGCTACCGTTATTTGGATTAAAATGGTCATTTCACCGTATGTTCTGTATAGGGAAAAGCGACACCGATGGAGCGAGGTAATCAGTACACGACATCTGACCTATGTTGTGCTCCACTGTACGTATAACTGCCCATCACCTCCCGAGTGTCGATGACAGGGTTTTGCTTGTCTGCTGCTCATGAGTGTCCAGAATGAAATGTATTTTTCGCGCAATACTGTTTCCAGTCAGGCTACACAACGAATATTTGTGGCTGCCAATCAGCGGCCAATACGTCCCTCCACCCTGTTTTAGCTTTTAATACCATTTTATGGTAACTGTGGCTTTGAGAAAGTTATTTTCCAGTTGACTTTGTGTGAGTTCGACTGTCTTTGCCTCCCTGTCTTGAGTTTAAGAAATAGTTTTTATATTAAATAGGATGTACACAATTTACATCATTAAGGCTATCACTCAATATCTTCATTTTACGGAGGACTCCATTACTTTTTAGGCATGCAAGGCCAGGTGTTTTCTAAGCATGCAAGGCCAGCTGATTTTAAGGCCTGCCAGAGGGACCATTGAGTTCCCCCCCCCCCCCCCCCCCCTCCCCCATGGCTGTTGTGTCTCCCCACAGGCCAGACTTACTTCGTTATGGGCCAAAACCACAGCATTAAACTTGTTGTCTTCTGATATATGTGCACTGTTTCATTACACTCTTGTAATAACGTATTTTAAAATCTCAGCTGTAAACAGTGGTAACCGACAGGTTGCAGTGTTTCAATAAAATGTTCAGTAAAGTTTCAATAAAATCTCATAAATAAGACATTTCAACAACACGCAATATGATTTTTTTTATTCAGGTAAGTAATCCATATTTTTCAAATATATTTCCAATAACGACATATTTTTAAAATGATAATTCTACCCAAAATCTTATGCTCAAAGATCTGTCAATTGTTATTTAACAAGATTTATTTGCAATCTGACTGCACTTAAGATGGGTTAGCACTTTCTTATCATTGCTGGACAAGTTAACATTTGTGCGAAACCTCTCAAAATAAAAATTTAAAAGGTCCGAACTGACCAGTTTTTGATACTAAGATTTGCATTAATAATTTTTGCGGTGATAAAGTAACAAGGAATAAAAATTAATTTACAACTCAGCATAATGCACAATTAATTTTAGCAAGTACATTACTACAGCGTGTAAACAATGTTAAGGACGGCTCTTAATACGTCTGTCTCTCTGACACATTTACATAAACAATGGTAAGGGACTCAACGGCTACGTCAAAGACAATTGTGTGAGTAGGATATGGACAACAAAATTTTCCAACAAAAGAATGGGAATGCACGAACTTCACCATGAGAGGAATATTAATGACGGGCGAACAGAATTTCTCACTAATAGCTTACTGGGTGTACCGACGCCCTATCTTATAAAATATTTAAAATTATAAAAATGATACTAAAACCACTGACGTTTCGACCGTGTTGCAGCTGCCCTGCGCAGCGTACAGACCGATTAGCTGGACTGTGGGTGCTTCAAAACACTGCACTTCTAACAGTAGTTCAGACCACCGACGTCACATTTCTTAGCATACATTTACATTGCCTATTGCCGACAATATATCTCGACAATTTTGTATGGCAACACTGCAGCCACTGTGGCCGAGCGGTTCTAGGTGCTTCAGTCCGGAACCGTGCTGCTGCCACGGTCGCAGGTTCGAATCCTGCGTCGGGCATGGATGTTTGTTATGTCCTTAGGTTAGTTAGGTTTAAGTAGTTCCTAGTCTAGGGGACTGATGACCTCAGATGCTATGTCCCATAGTCCTTAGAGCCATTTGAACCATTTGAATGGCAGCGACATGTCCCACAATATTACCAACCACCACTACCCAGCCGGCCGCGGTGGTCTCGCGGTTCTAGGCGCGCAGTCCGCAACCGTGTGACTGCTACGGTCGCAGGTTCGAATCCTGCCTCGGGCATGGATGTTTGTCATGTCCTTAGGTTAGTTAGGTTTAAGTAGTTCTAAGTTCTAGGGGACTGATGACCACAGCTGTTAAGTCCCATAGTGCTCAGAGCCATTTGAACCATTTTTTAACCACTACCCAGTAATGTTTACGGCAATACGTATCTGGGCCAAAAGTGTTTGCAAGGGCCCACAGTATTTCCAAAAAATGGACGAATGGCAGCAAGTGCAAGTGAGTGCACGTCCAAAAAACGGGGTACCAAAGCGAGAGTGGCAACAACCACAGAAGAGTATATTCGCTGCATGCCGAGCCCACCAATGAGCAACGCTGGCGTAGCCACACCTGCCAGACTTTTTCCACGCCGCCGCAGTCGACGGTCTACTTACGGCTGAGCAGAGGAATGCTCGGCCCAGTTCGTAGTCAATGTCCGAGACGACTGCATCGTCTTAGCCAGGCAACCTGTGTATTACATGTCTTAAGCACACCTTAATGTGTACATTGTATCAGTTAGTCCTCAAGCGAAGAGTTACGTAAAATTTCCTGTATCAAGTTCATCATCTTCATCATTTGTTCCGGCCGCGGTGGTCTAGCGGTTCTAGGCGCGCAGTCCGGAACCGCGCGACTGCTACGGTCGCAGGTTCGAATCCTGCCTCGGGCATGGATGTGTGTGATGTCCTTAGGTTAGTTAGGTTTAAGTAGTTCTAAGTTCTAGGGGACTGATGACCACATATGTTAAGTCCCATAGTGCTCAGAGCCATTTGAACCATTTTTTTTTTCATCATTTGTGTCAGCGTCTAGATTGGATTGTGAAAAAAAATGGACAGTGTAGGAATTGGGACTTCGTATGGGCGCTGATGACAGCGCAGCTGAGCGCCCCACAAACCAGACATCATCAAATGAACCTGTATCAAGTGATACTTAATTATTTATTCTGAGACAACTGTAAACTCTCTCTCTCTCTCTTCTCAGCGATCACAGGCCCTGTAGACCACGCGCTGCATCAACGATCTGCTTCCACCGCCTTCTATCTCTCGCAGCCTCTCTCCACCCTGCGGAAATTCCTGATGGTGCGATTTCCTTCTCTGTGTCATCTTTCCACCTTGTACGAGGTCGGCCCAATGGTCTTGTTGCCTGGAGAGTTCCTTCAAATGCTATCTTGGTGATTCTGTTGTTTTCCATTCTGGCCAAATGTCCAGCCCATTGCAGTCTCCTACTTTTAATTTCTGGTTGATAGTGGGTTGCTTAATTAACTGATAAATTTCATTGGTCTTTCGAATTCTCCATACGCCATTCTCCAACACAGGTCCCCAGATTTTTCTCATTACTCAGAACATTCCTGTGGAAATCGATTATACAAAACTAAGTAAATCTTGACGTCTGTACTGTAATAAAGTAAACTAATATTTTACATCTCCTTCCAGAGCAAATCAAAGAACGCACCGCTGTGCCGGTGAGGGTACTTCCGTGCGGGAAGAACAAATATCTCGTACAACACACTAGTCGGAGAATTGCTAAAACCGATAGAAATATGGAGAGTGCATACAACTGACAGTCCTATTGGCGATCACCCTTCCATTTTTAGCTCCTGCCGATTTGTACAGAAATTTAATGCGCCTCTTTGAAGTTCATTATTCACTAAGAAGCCTCTCGGTACTAGAAGTACAGGGTGCGCGCTTAAATGTGGACAAGTGAAACTTTTTTTTAATGCACATTTATGAAAACAAAATACAAACGAAAAAAAATCCTTTTGCATATAAATAGTGGCATCGTTCAAAAATAACATTACCCCATGTAACACCCTTCAGCCGCAATGCCCGCCACCATTTCTGTCCTGAAGCTATCGCACGCACTCTTTAAAACAGCGCTGTCCATATTGTCGAATGCTGCTTCGATAGCGGTGCGTAGAAATGCGACATTAGGGTGGCTTGTCTCTTTGGAAACTCTTTCTATTACAAAAAATGGTTCAAATGGTTCTGAGCACTATGGGACTTAAGGCTCGCACCCTGTGTACAATCTTTTGGCAGAATTGTAGGATTTCGTTAAGGTAAATTTGAAATCAAAATACAGTTTTATTTCTTTATTTTTGTTCACCAGCAGACACACCACTATTTACACTATCAATTTCTGCTTCAGTAATGTCTCGAGATAATTTGAAGTGCGTGGTATAAAATGCAAGCCATACCAATGAAGACCCAAATGTGTTCCCACTCGTCCTATGAAACTTTTTTTTTGCCTCATATTTGGCATATCTTCGAAGGCTACGGAGTTTTATATATGCTACATGAAGCGTGATTCAGAGCTCATTCACTCCATTTTACAGAGGACTCCATTGTTTTTTAGATGTGCAAGGCCAACAGCTTGCTAACTGCATTACGTGATCAAAAGTACCCGGACACACCCAAAAACATACGTTTTTCATATTAGGTGCATTGTGCTGCCACCTACTGCCAGGTACTCCATATCAGCGACCTCAGTAGTCATTAGACATCGTGAGAAAGCAGAATGGGGCGCTCCGCGGAACTCACGGACTTCGAACGTGGTCAGGTGATTGGGTGCCACTTGGGTCATACGTCTGTACGCGAGATTTCCACACTCCTAAACATCCCTAAGTGCATTGTTTCCGATGTGTTAGTGAAGTGGAAATGTGAAGGGACACGTACAGCACAAAAACCGCACAGGCCGACCTCGTCTGTTGACTGACACAGACCGCCCGCAGTTGAAGAGGGTTGTAATGTGTAATAGGCAGACATCTATCCAGACCATCACACGCGAATTCCAGACTGCATCAGGATACACTGCAAGTGCTATGACAGTTACGCGGTAGGTGAGAAAACAGCAACCAGTCGTCCTTTCCTTTCAGGCTTTATTAAAGCAAATCTACATTTTGGCTAGTGCCTAGCCATTATCAATGCACTATTTCAGAGTTTCAGTATATGTCCTACAATGTCAGTCCCCAGTTCTCCGAGCTTCAGTCACAGTTCATTCAAGACTACCACAACCTCAAGGGAAAAGACGATTGATTGCTGTGCTCCATCATTTTGAAAGCGTTGAATGCGATTGGCACGTCGACTCAAAACATTAATATAGTTCTTCGTTATAATTCAAGTCATGAATTACAGAGTTAGTTATTGCTTGTATTATTATTCTTCATAGACAGAAATTATAATGAAACTGATATAATTAGCAGCATGTTTAATTGTATTTACAGCTGAAAAAATACTCTCCGAAGTGTCCGTAAAAGCTGTTCCAAAATGAATGACTAAAAGAATGTCTCGAGTCTAGTGTAGCTGCGCTCTCAGAGTCACTGTTATAAGTAGAACAATGTTGTATTTCTTCTTTAGATAGCAAGTGATCTATAATAGAAATATACCTAAGAAAAATAAAATTGAGCCTCAGTCGAAAGGCAGTATCTTCGAATATGAACAAAGAGTAACGACGTCAACCCCTGATTCTTTACAGAAACCAACTCACGTGTATAAAACGGCTCCCTTTTAAGAGAAACTAGTTTTTCACGCATCTCAGTGTTTAATACGTCATATCTCCAGAGCTATGCGTCATTCAATGATCTAATGTAGTTACAGTGATGTAATGTAGTTACTGTCTGGAGAAGTTGTTGCGAATGGAGTCACCAGGAAGGAAGTAAAAAAAATAAAACGTCACGCCTGATGCTAAGGTTGTGCAGCACAAACAGTGAAAATGTACTAAGCTATAAACATTTATCTTTTCATTATTCTACTGTGGATGTCCGGGAGAAAAAGTTTCAAAAACGTTTGAAACTATAAGTAAAGCTCATTGGAAGTCGCTTAGTGCTCTCTTTCTCAAATACTGGGTGAATCTAGTCTGGGTAATTTGCACGTCGTACGTTATGCTGCCTAAGAACATATACACAGTTTCTAACTTTAATACTTTCTAAATTTTTAAATTCGGTCAATAACTGCGTGAACTATTGAAAACGAAATTTTTGTTGTTCCTGGATGCCGTTAGATAGGCAACCTGCAATTGCGATTAGTAGCTGGCCGTTCAGTAATGTAGACGTTGACGCGAGGGTTTATGTGTATGACACGGTTTAATTCACATTCGTACCAAATTGAATCAAACTGCATTTTCAGCCACATATTTGCAAGAGAGTAAAGAGGAAGATTAAGTTTCATAGGTTAACATGATCAGGCTACTGAGGGACAACAGGTTCACTCTTTTAAAACCAGGTCGTGTGCCCACACCACCACCACCACATCATCGTCACCATTCTGCAACTCACCTCTTACCGGCGTTGCACTACATCATTTCGCAGCTACGTTGAATCCAGTCATAAAACTTTTCCCTGCCAGCACTCTCACAATGGAACAGCTCTCGGCATCCTGAGATTTGCATTTCATACACGTGAGTTGGTTTCTGTAAAGAATCAGGGGTTGACGTCGATACTCTTTGTTCATATACGAAGATACTGCCTTTAGACTGCGTGAAACCTCTTACCGCTCTTCCACAGTGATACGGCGTCGCTCCATACTTCACGTTAAACGTTAGACATCGCCTGGCATGTAAACGTATGGCGTGTAGCTCTTTAGCAAGAGCATTACCATGGAAACCAAGTTGGTACCTCCCACAACGAACTATTATTATTCTAAGAATAAACATTTACACGTTAAAGAGTACCTTCGTAGGAGTGGCGACCACTTGTAACGACCACTTGTGTTAAACGTTCGACACTCTTTTGGAGACGCCTTTATCTTAGGAACCCTTCTCACTGATAGTATTTCTTAATGAAAAAAGTAGCAGTCATCATGTGTGTGTGTGTGTGTGTGTGTGTGTGTGTGTGTGTGTGTGCACGCGCTCGCAGAAGTGCAGAATGCACCATTGTCGTCTTGTAAAATCGCTAGCCTCAAGCCGTCTAACTATACTGGGAATCTGTGAGCTATATAGACGAGCCCATTCTGACTTCTTGTGCTTTTACTCCTAGTATAACGCTGTTGCAGCATGGCATTCGGGCACTTTAATGTGGTCTTCATCTACATCTACAACTACATGGATACTCTGCAAATTACATTTAAGTGCCTGGCAGATGGTTCATCGAACCACCTTCACACGTCTCTATTATTCCAATCTCGTATACCGCGTGGGAAAGAACGATCACCTATATCTTTCCGTACGATCTCTGATTTCCCTTATTTTATCGTGGTGATCGTTTCTCCCTATGTAGGTCGGTGTCAACAAAATATTTTCGTATTCGGAGGAGAAAGTTTGTGATTGGAATTTCGTGTGAAGAATCCGTCGCAACGAAAACCGCCTTTCTTTTAATGATGTCCAGCACAAATCCTCTATCATTTCTGTGACTCTCTCTCCCATATTTCGCGATAATACAAAACGTGCTGCCTTTCTTTGAACTTTTTCGATGTACTCCATCAATCCTAACTGGTAAGGTTCCCACACCACGCAGCAGTGTTCTAAAAGAGGACGGACAAGCGTAGTGTAACCAGAATCCTTAGTAGGTCTGTTACATTTTCTAAGTGTCCTGCCAATAAAACGCAGTCTTTGGTTAGCCTTACACACAAAATTTTCTATGTGTTCCTTTCAATTTAAGCTCTTCGTAATTGTAATACCTAGGTATTTAGTTGAATTTACGGCTCTTAGATTAGACTGATTTATCGTGTAACCGAAGTTTAACGAGTACCTTTTAGCACTCATGTGGATGACCTCACACTTTTCGTTATTTAGGGTCAACTGCCTCTTTTCGCACCATTCAGATATCTTTTCTAAATCGTTTTGCAGTTTTTTTGACCTTCTGATGATTTTATTAGTCGATAAACGACAGCGTCATCTGCAAACAACCGAAGACGGCTACTCAGATAGTCTCTCACGTCGTTTATATAGATAAGGAACAGTAAATGGCCTGTGACACTGCCTTGGGGAACGCCAGAAATCACTTCCGTGTTACTTGATGACTTCCCGTCAAATGTTGTGATGACCCTAGGTTCTTTAATGATACATGGTGTTACAGGTATAACTGCAGATATTTTTATTTTCGACTGAGCACGGTGCAATGAATAACATTACATCAGTGTTTACTTCACTTGCAGACTAATAAATAATGGCTCTAAGCACTATGGGACTTAACAGCTGAGGTCATCAGTCCCCTAGACTTAGAACTACTTAAACCTAACTAACCTAAGGACATCACACACAGCCATGCCCGAGGCAGGATTCGAACCTGCGACCGTAGCAGCAGCGCGGTTCCAGACTGAAGTGCCTAGAACCGCTCGGCCACAGCGGCCGGCGCAGACTAATAATTATAGCTATTAGTAGTAGTATGTTTTTAGGTTGGGTAGTACCTCCAAGTACATATAGCAAGAGAAAGCCATTAATGCTTATTTTCCCTTGCCATCAGGTCAGGTGTAAAGGATGGACAACGCCGGTTTCCGCGAGTCTATTTTATGCATTATTGTGATGTCACCAAGCTGACCTGTTGTGACAAGTCCATCACGCTTTCCAGTCTCATCGCCGTCTGTATGTTTTACACTCCGTTCGTAGAATCCAGTTGACTAGTGTCTGACCAATTAAATCATTGTGGAATGCAGAAACCCAAAATGTGTCACTCCACCGAAAGATGAATGTTTTATCCAATTCATCAAATACTCAGTTAGTCACATTTATATTCGCTTAACGAAATAGTGGCTCAACGACCTTGCCGCAGTGGTAACACCGGTTCCCGTCAGATCACCGAAGTTAAGCGCTGTCGGGCTGGGCTAGCACTTCGATGGGTGACCATCCGGTCTGCCGAGCGCTGTTGGCAAGCGGGGTGCACTCAGCCCTTTTGAGGCAAAATGAGGAGCTACTTGATTGAGAAGTAGCGTCTCCGGTCTCGTGATCTGACATGCGGCCTGAAGAGCGGTGTGCTGACCACATGCCCCTCCATATCCTCATCCAGTGACGCCTGTGGGCTGCGGATGAGACGGCAGCCGGTGGGTACCGTTGCGCCTTCACGGTGTGTCCGGGAGGAGATAAAAGAGAGAGAGATAACGACATAGTAGTGCTGATTAAGGGCGTGTTTAATATACTAAATATTATCATACCATAATGCTACTCAGTAAATACACTAATGGCCAGTAAAATTGCTACACCTAGAAGAACTGCAGATGATAAACGGGTATTCATTGGACAAGTATTTTATACTAGAACTGACATGTGATTACGCTTTCACGCAATTTGGGTGCATAGATCCTGAGAAATCAGTACCCAGAACAACCACCTCTGGCCGTAATAACGGCCTTGATACGCCTGGGCATTCAGTCAAACAGAGCTTGGATGGCGTATACACGTACAGCTGCCCATGCAGCTTCAACACGATACCACAGTTCATCAAGAGCAGTGACTGGAGTATTGTGACGAGCCCGTTGCTCGGCCACCATTGACAAGACGTTTTCAGTTGGTGACAAATCTGGAGAATGTGCTGGCCAGGGCAGCAGTCGAACATTTTCTGTATCCAGACAGGTCCGTACAGGACCTGCAACATGCGGTCGTGCATTATCCTGCTGGAATGTAGGGTTTCGGAGGGATCGAATTAAGGATAGAGCCACGGGTTATAACACATCTGAAATGTAACGTCCATTGTTCGAAGAGCCGTCAATGCGAACAAGAGGTGACCGAGACGTGTAACTAATGGGACGCCATACCATCACGCCGGGTGATACGCCAGTATCGCGATGATGAATACACGCTTCCAACGTGCGTTCACCGTGATGCCGCCAAACACGGATGCGACCATCATGATGCTGTAAACAGAACCTGGTTTCATCCGAAAAAATGACGTTTTGCCATTCGTGCACCCAGGTTCGTCGTTGAGTACACCATCGCAGGCGCTCCTGTCTGTGATGCAGCGTCAAGGGTAACTGCAGCCATGTTCTCCGAGCTGATAGTCCATGCTGCTGCAAACGTTGTCGAACTGTTAGGACAGATGGTTGTTGTCTTGCAGACGTCCCCATCTGTTGACTCAGGGATCGAGATGTGGCTGCACGATCGGTTACAGCCATGCGGATAAGATGCCTGTCATCTCGACTGTTAGTGATACGAGGCCGTTGGGATCCAGCAAGGCGTTCCGTATCAACCTCCTAAACCCACAGATTCCATATTCTGCTAACAGTCATTGGATATCGACCAACGCGAGCAGCAATGTCGCGATACGATAAACCGCAATCGCGATAGGCTACAATCCGACGTTTATCGAAGTCGGAAAGGAGATGGTACACATTTCTTCTCCTTACACGAGGCATCACAACAACGTTTCACCAGGCAACGCCGGTCAACTGGTGTTTGTGTATGAGAAATCGGTTGGAAACCTTCCTCATGTCAGCACGTTGTAGGTTGGTTCAAATGGCTCTGAGCACTATGCGACTTAACTTCTGAGGTCATCAGTCGTCTAGAACTTAGAACTAATTAAACCTAACTAACCTAAGGACATCACACACATCCATGCCCGAGGCAGGATTCGAACCTGCGACCGTAGCGGTTGCTCGGCTCCAGACTGTAGCGCCTAGTACCGCCGGCGCACGTTGTAGGTGTCGCCACCGGCACCAACCTCTTGTGAATGCTCTGAAAAGCTAATCATTTGCATATCACAGCATCTCCTTCCTGTCGGTTAAATTTCTGTAGCACGTCATCTTCGTAGTGCAGCAATTTTAATGACCAGTAAAGTATTTGGTTACTAAAATATTTTATAACATCTTCTAATCTGCCAGATTACGGACTACATATATATATTCGTGTGTGTGTGTGTGTTTGACCATAAAAACACAGTTGTTAATGGGAAATGCAATTTGTGAATAAACATATGCGAAAAAAAGAAAGGAAGGAAGATTAGGGTTAATGTCCTTTCGACAGCGCGTTCGTTAGTCGGAGCACGTGCACGGATTGCGGAAATACGAGGGAAACAGACTGCGCCTTTTTCAAAGGAACCATCCAGGCAATTTGGTTGGTTGGACTGGCATTTGAACCATCGTCCAGCCAAATGCGAGTACAGTCTGCTAACCACTGAGCCACCTCACACCTGATGTGAATAAAGACATGTGTCCACTCAAACATATTTCCTCGTGTTCACACAGCAGTTGCTGTCAACGACTATCCTGGTGACAGTTATGGATGACAGTGCATTATCTGATCGTTTCATGTAGTTATTCCGATACCAGTTGAGATAGATTCCTTAAGGAGAAAGCCAGCTCCCATAACATGTTCTTTGCTCGTTTCCGGTAGTCATTTAGCCGTACATTCATAGCCATTAGTGGTTTCTGTATCGATTACTCGTTACTGTACGCCCGTCGTGGCGTGCATTCCAGACTGTTTTAAAAGCCTGTTTCCTGCAGTAGGTGAAAAACAAACACTACCAGAACACTGAACATCACATATTTTCACGGACGGCTGTAGTTACCTTAGATGCGTAGTATACCCAATGGATACAGACGAGCCAGTAGCTTTCAAATGTCTTGTGTGCCATATATTCTCAGTGTTTGACGCAATAAGTTTTCGTAAAGGATTGTAATCTAACGTCCATGCATTGGTTGTAGCTTATTGTCATTTCTTCCTCTGTACATGTCTTCGTTTAATTCTATGTGTTTAATTCTATGTGTTTACCACACATGATTTCTTTTGGTGAAGAAGAAAAGGGTAAAGTAATTTGATTTATACAAACAATTTATTAATTACTAGTCACACACTGATGAATGCTCTTGTGAGTGTCAAATTTTCTTTCACGTACAGCATTTTATGCATGATTTTTCCACAGATTAATGATGCTAAGCTTTAGGGGAGACTGGCTTGATTTTTAAAATTGATGAAGCCGAAAATTGGAATCAAAGTTTTCGAACGCTGGGAAAACTATTCTACATGTATCCCATTCGCAGAAATCTGTTATCGGCACCTCTTTCGACTTATTGTAATTTTGGCGTGCATATTGCATGAGGCAGGTTATCACTAAACTATTCCTCATCTTTAATAGAAAGTATTGGGATATTCCACTAACCGTAAAAATGAAAGTAATACTCTGATATCTTTTAACACCAGCATATAGTTAATGCTAACCGGCCATTGACCTTCTTCTGTTCTGCATGCACACGCAGTGCCCGAACTGTTACGGGACTCGGTAAGATTGTCTGCTGCAAGTAATGAGTGTAATGGGCAGGGTCACTACGAATGTAGTGTCTGGGCGTGCCGGCACGGTAGCTCAGCGTGTTCAGACAGAGAGCTGGTTGGCCTGTGTAATAAAAGACTGAGTGGAAGTGTTATATCCTAGCCAGTAATGCCAACCGAGCCCGCTGCCAAAAAGGTTGGCAGCATCAAAGTCCGGACGCCGTCCGCATAAGCAGCGCCAGCGATACAGGAAATCGCCGCATGTCTGCGCGCGCCACCGCTGGCTTCTGGCTTCTTAAGCGCTGGAGTCGCGAGCGCTAGGACAGTTCTGGATTCGCCGCTCAGTTGTATACTCGCCACCGAATTGTGTACCTGCTAGTCAGTTGTGTGTTCATCGCAGCAGAGTTGTTGTTTGTCGTCAGCCGACGCTGACCTAGCCGCACCGACTCGAACTAGACAGATTTCTGTAGACCATGTTCACCACTGTGTTCTGTATCGTCGTTAATAAAGATAAGTACCGACTTTCATTTAATCCGAGTGTTTGGGTTTTCATCTTTCTGTTCACTGCTCCAGCGGACCGGTCGGCCCGCTATTAAAAGTGTGGCGGTGACTTCGTAGGCCGTTTCTACAGCGAAGTGTTGTCGCTACGAAGGCCGCCACAAAAGGAAGGATCAACAAACGAACTTTAACGGATGTCATGTGACGTCCGCAACGACCAAATACAACGATCAACAACGAACAAAATGCAAAAAAAAAGAAAGGATGGATAGAGCGTCTGCCAGGAAAGCAGGCTATCCTGGGTTCGAGTCCCAGTCGGGGCACACATTTTCAAATGTCCCTGTTGATGTACCTGGTGGTAAAAAAGTCAGTATAAATTTGAAAACTGAATAAATCAGGGAATAATGTAGATAGGTGCAAATTTACACACATGCTTGGAACGACATGGGGTTTCATGAGAACCAAAAAAATACAAACGTTCAAAAAATGTCCGACAGATGGCGCTTCATCTGATCAGAATAGCAATAATTAGCATAACCAAGTAAGACAAAGCATAGATGATGTTCTTTACAGGAAATGTTCAATATGTCCACCATCATTCCTCAACAATAGCTGTAGTCGAGGAATAATGTTGTGAACAGCACTGTAAAGCATGTCCGGAGTTATGGTGAGGCATTGGCGTCGGATGTTGTCTTTCAGCATCCCTAGAGATGTCGGTCGATCACAGTACACTTGCGACATCAGGTAACCCCAAAGCCAATTATCGCACAGACTGAGGTCTGGGGACCTGGGAGGCCAAGGATGGCAAAAGTGGCAGCTGAGCACACGATCATCACCAAACGACGCGGGCAAGAGATCTTTCACGCGTCTAGCAATATGGGGTGGAGAACCATCCTGCATAAACATCGTACGTCCCAGCAGGCGTTTATCAGCCAGGCTGGGGATGATGCGATTCTGTAACACGATTGTCATGCGCAGCCACTGACGTTTTGCTGTCCAGCGCCATCTGTCGGACTTTCTTTTTTTTTTTTTGTTCTAATAAAACCCCATGTCATTCCAGGCATGTGTGTCAATTTTTATCTCTCTATCTACATTATTTCGTGGTTTATTAAGTTTTCAAATTTATACTGACTTTTTGATCACCCAGTATATCAACGCCTCTCGACAGCTTAGGATCTTGATTACATTACCACTTCATTGAAACTTTCTGTTGTCATTGGTATAAAGCTTGTTCATTTTGGATTTGTACTCGAATAAATACGAAGTTTTGAAAATGGGTCCATCATTTAGAGTAACCCTGTGCGTTGACTATATTCAGTATTTGAGAATGAAAGTAGTTAAGGATTCACAACAAACGTTACTCATAATTTCAAACCTTTTTATAACTTTTTCTCGTTGACACCACCTACAAAATAATGAAAGGAGAAAAAGTTATTGGTTACAACATTTTCGCTGTTTATGCAGTATAACTTCAGCATCAGGAGTTGCGTTTTGATTTATTACTTCTTAACTACCAACTACATTCGCTATATGTCTTTCAGATATACAGGGTGTCCCATTTATCTTGACCACTTTAAATAACTGTTTGTCCAGATGCAAGTTACAAAATGTTTCAAGCAAATGGTACACTGTGATACATTTTTGAATAGGTCTTTAGGAGAGGAAATTAATTACTGAATAAAAAATTCAGGGTGAAATTTAAATAAGTCATACCACTGTTCATATCTTAGTAAAAAAAAAAACTACAATGAAGGCAATCATGCTGTTTGATGTTCTCCTGACGGCTAAAGAACATTTGCTTGAAACATTTTGTAATTTGCATCTGGACAAACAGTTATTTAGGGTGGTCAAGATAAATGGGACACCCTGTATAGTACTGAATGTGCTACAGTTATCTCAGGAAATATGACTTCATAAACATTTAGATGGGTGAAAAATTACCTGTTTTATACATGGGAGTTCGTTTCTTGCGGGGAGTGGGGAAGGGGAGGGGGAGGGAGGGTTACTGATACCATATAAAATGACAGTTCTATATTACTTCTAGATTACGATGCATAACGATCTTGATCTATCGGATGTTTCCAATTTAAAATATTGAATATGGCTGTACTAATATGGCATGTATGATTCTCACAAGGGAACCTCCCCATCGCACCCCCTTCAGATTTAGTTATAAGGTGGCACAATGGATAGGCCTTGAAAAACTGTACACAGATTAATCGAGAAAACAGGAAGAAATTGTGTGGAACTATGAAAAAAATAAGCAAAATATACAAACTGAGTAGTCCATGTGCAAGATATGCAATATAAATGTTGATATTGGCTCAGGAACGCCGTGGTCCCGTGGTTAGCGTGAGCAGCTGCGGTACGAGAGGTCCTTGGCTCAAGTCTTCCCTGCAGGGAAAATTTTAATTTTTTATTTTCAGACAATTATCAAAGTTCAGGCACTTACACAAAATCAACTTCGCTCTCCAAAATTCGAGGACATGTTCAGATTTGCTTGGACATATGCAGGTTTGACGGTCTACGCGCGGAAAAAATTGAAAACGTTAAAAACATATGTTTTGACAGAGCACAAGGAAAACTGTGCGATTCTAGGCGCGCAGTCCGGAACCGCGCGACTGCTACGGTCGCAGGTTCGAATCCTGCCTCGGGCATGGGTGTGTGTGATGTCCTTAGGTTAGTTAGGTTTAAGTAGTTCTAAGTTCTAGGGGACTTATGACCTAAGATGTTGAGTCCCATAGTGCTCAGAGCCATTTTGAAAACTGTGCGACTGTGAAACTGTTGCATTCATTTGTTGCAGTTTATGTGACAAACTCTTATGTTTTCATCACTTTTTTGGGAGTGATTATCACATTAACAAGAAAACCTAAATCGGGCAAGGTAGAAGAATCTTTTTACCCGTTCGCCAAGTGTACAAGTTAGGTGGGTCGACAACATTTTCTTGTCATGTGACGCACATGCCGTCACCAGTGTCGTATAGAATATATCAGACGTGTTTTCCTGTGGAGGAATCGGTTGACCTATGAGCTTTTGATCAAATGTTTTCGGTTCCCATTGGAGAGCCACGTTCTTTCGTCTACTCATCGCATGGTTTTGCGGTGCGGTCGCAAAACACAGACACTAAACTTATTACAGTGAACAGAGACGTCAATGAACGAACGGACATATCATGACTTTGCGAAAATAAAAAAATTAAACTTTTCACTCGAGGGAAGACTTGAACCAAGGACCCCTCGTTCCGCAACTGCTCACGCTAACCACGGGACCACGGCGCTCCTGAGCTCAGCATGTCCTTAATGTTGCTTATCTTGCATATGGGCTACTCAGTTTGTATATTTTGCTTATTTTTTTCACAGTTCCACACAACTTCTTCCTGTTTTCTCGATTGATCTGCGTTCAGTTTTTCAAGGCCTATCCACTGTGCCAGCTTATATCTAAATCTGAGGGGGGTGCGATGGGTAGGTTGCCTTGCCAGTTGGCTGCTAAAATGAATAAATAAGCATTCTATCAACTCCATCATGCACTCAAAAGTGATTCCAACTTTCCTTCTACCGTTTGTTTGTTTTGTTTTGTTTTGCTTTAGGACGCAAAAAACAACCGGCTTCATAAGCGCCCAAGTCAAAACTATAGAACACGTACACAGAGAGGAGTTAAACGACTGTACGTTAGTTCCAATGGACAGAATAGGAGACAGCTAAAGACAGGCACGTGGGAAAATGGATAAAAAACACCATGCAGAGGTCCAAAACTGAAAATTAAATGGCCTTTGCCATATTGGTTCGGCGTATAAAAAGTAAAACGTGGTCGATAGCCGGCACATCATTTGCTAAAACGCCTGATAAATCAGACGGCGAACCCAATACAGTTTCAAGGGAAAATCATCAGTATCCTCACCATCATCATCATCATCATATTGCAAATGCCCCGACTCCAGGATTGTTCCATTTTCATATCAATCTTGTTTAACATTTTCTTCACAGTTGTTCTACACTACCATATCAAACATCTTTTGTGTTTCTAACCTTAAACTTCATTATAGTAGCCCAAATTCAGCAATTAAGCGGATTTTTACACTACATGCATGGAGTACAAGCATAAAAGTATTTAAATTTGAATCTGTAGTTTATTCTCTTGAATCAATATTGTTATTTTATCTATTTTAACACCTTCGTTTATCTAAATTATTTTGGCTGTGTGTGCACACCGTTAATTTAGTAGCTCTTTTCCCCCATATTACAACCAAGCAAAGTTTATATTGCAATATTTCATGTTCTTGCATTCTGTTTACGTCTCGTATTACTCCAAACACTTTCTTTCGCGTGCTTAGGTAGTTATAATTAGCAGTGAAAGATGGCTATAGGCAAGGAGGAAGGGAGAAATTGTTCACTGCCCAGAAACAACTAGACGTCATGTTGATTGCAGTCTGCTTGTTTCAGATTTTAGCCTTGACTAACAGCGGCGTTGGCGTTACTAAGATAACATGTGTAACAGTTCGCCGATCTTTCTCTTAAATATTGCCAGAGTTGGGATTATGAATCCCGAAACATCTACATTTCCCACATTACAAGACAGTTAAGAGCAGTAGTGTCAAAAACAGAAATATTAGGACCTATAAAAAGTGTTACAAATATTAACCCTTCTCATGTACCAAATCTAGAGAGGTGGAAAAATGGTACTAGTACACTGTCAACCCACGCCGTACACTGTGAAGTGGATTATGGGATACATCGTATGGGTCTACTGGGTGAATAATTTAAAACCAGTGCTGGGAATATTTATGATGCCAATAATCCATGAGTTTGGAGTCAAATTTTGTGGGCCTCATCTGCCCGTTACAGCCACAGCTAACACGGGATCTGGTCCTACTGCACTACTGCCAAAGTATATGTCTTTTAACCACATTTCAAAATTATGGACAGTGGTAATTTACCTGTACAGTTATGGCCAACAGAATATAATTGTTGTTTCCTCAGTATAGAGTTTTGATAATTATTATTGAACCGTTTAACCAGCCCACGTACTGTCACACAGTCAAATTAACGTCACACGTTGTCTGTCGGTGATAGGATGGCAGTGGGAATTCTGGCCAGGAATTCTGCAGCATCAACGTCAGCACTCTCTTATCTGTGGTGTCAAATTACAGCTGAGACAACTGCACGTCATATTTCGATCACAGCAGCATCAGGGCTTCATTATGTCCATGGCCATACTAGGAATCATGACATCTGGCCACATGCCAAGTTCATAGAGAGGAACCAGGTATCATGTCACGTCAGCATCAGCACTTTCTTATCTCCAAGGTCATTCCCGTAATCATGAAACCAGTATCATCACATCCGGCCATAGAGAGAGGGGAGGGGAAGATCATCACTCCTTATGCACCCATGCACTCATATTTGGCGGCCAAGTACGATAGGGTATCTGGCTTGCCGAAAATTATGTCAACCTTGTTTATGTTACTGACTTCCTTTTTTTTCTTTATTGGATTTAAATTCCCACCCCCACCCCCACCCCAGAGGGGGGGGGGGGTGGCAGCAGCATAATACGCTGCTCGACAGCCTACAGAAAAGTTAAAAAACATAATGAGAATATAAACAAACAAGAAAAACAGGCAATAAAACGGTAACATTGTAAAAAACTGTAAAATGGCGGAAAGTTGTGGAATTTAAAATATAAAAGCACTGCGGTGATG
The DNA here is from genome assembly GCF_023898315.1 of Schistocerca nitens. Taxonomy (NCBI): domain Eukaryota; kingdom Metazoa; phylum Arthropoda; class Insecta; order Orthoptera; family Acrididae; genus Schistocerca; species Schistocerca nitens. The sequence continues at coordinate 977,166,758 of NC_064615.1, read as the reverse complement.
ACGCGGATGAAGATACACAAAAAGGAAACAGGCACAATTAAAAAAACACTGCGACAGTCTGGTTCCTGTTTGCACGAGATAGAAAACACAACTAGCGACTGTATGGTGGCTGTTTGCCACACTGACAGGGGATGCACAACACTGAACAATCACTTATAACAGCACTATACAGGTGGCATGGCGGCAGATGGGGTAGGGGGACCTGGACCTATGAGGGGGAAAACGGGGGGAGGAGAGAAAAGAAAAAGGAGTGGGAGGCGATGGAGGGAGGGGACATAGAAAAGGGAGGGCTGGACGGAAGCGAGAAGGAGTGGGAAAGGCAGGGGAGGGGAGAGCAAAAAGGACTCCGAGGAGAGAAGGGAGACAGAGAGGGTAGGTGGGGGAAAAAAACGGGATGGAAGGGGGGGGATAGGGAGCCCATGGAAAGGACAGAGGAAGGGAGAGGGAGATGAGGATCAGAGTTGATAGGAGGGGTAAATGGAGGGAGAGAGGGCATCATTCGGGAGGGGGAGTTGATGGAAGCCACCTTGGGAAAGAAGATGAAGGGTGTAGAGGTGAAGGGTAGGGGGGACACAACGGTGAAGGCGCGGCAGAGGGCGGGGGTTGAGAGGAGCAACCAGAGGATGAGGGGATCAAGGCGGCAAGAGGAGTAGAAGACGTGGATATGTTCGAGACTGACTTCCAAAAATTGATAAATTTTATTTGACGCTGTAAAACATTCTCCATGGACTATTGGAACGCGTAGACAGCATATTTCTCTATACATACAAAAAACTGAAAACCAACATTTGCTTTTAAAATATAAATAATAAATTAAGAATTTGTATTTGTTGAAACTATGTTTTACCTTAAATACTTTTCCACAAAGCCTGCAAAAACGAAATAAAAGCCTCTTTCACATCCCATTGCTCATGCCACCTGCAGATGGCTGCACTGTAAAAACGAGTGCCCCTATCACCAGCAGATGGCTGCACTATGGAAAAGAAGCCGTGTTCGATCTTTATACCACAGCCTGTTATTGCCACCAATAGATCGCTGCATAGTTAAAACATGAACAGAGTGGTAAATTAACTATTTCCCACATCTAAGATGTTGAAAAATTCTGAAAGTACATGAAATATTCTCACAGTTGCGAACACGAGCAACCATCAGCTGTATAAGGAGATGATGACAATGAAAATATCTTCTTGACCAGCATTCGAACCCCGATTTCTCGCTTTACGCGAGCGCTCACCTTAATTGCTTTCGCTCTCTTTGCATGACTCACAGCAGAGCCAAACTTCCACATGCTGTCGTTCCTGCATCACAGCCTGTACTCATACATGTATTATATAATTCCCTTACAGGGGAGAACACTTAGTTGAAAATCGCTGCCTAGTGTCGGTGGATAAAGACGATATTACAGTGGCAGTTTGTTAAGAACACTACTATGTTCCTTCATCATGCATGCACTTCCGAAGGAATATTACAACGTTCTTCTTAACAAGACAGGCACTGCAGTATTGTGACTCTAAAAATGTCTGCAAACTACGTAGGCAGCACAAAAGTACGATGTTTACATCAACTATACAGATCTAGTTGAATTTTGTACGTGAAAAAATTCCGTAAGACTGAAATCAATTAATGTGGTGTCAAAATACTTTCGAAATACATCTGCAGTGTAAAAGAGAATATGAGTTAATTTCCGCCTATACTTATGACCAGCAAATTAGTGCCCAAATTTGTAAAGTATGTACCCAACGCTAGATTGCACCTAATAACTGTGACAATTTAGAAATTAGGCCTAATATATGGATGTCATAAAACTAACTTGCCTGGGCTTATAACAGCAGAAAGATACGTGTTACCTAAAATACTACACTAAGCAGGCAAATAGAGTTACTAAATATAACTAATTAGAAGTACTATTATGTTAGTCACAAAACACCACAAAAATAAATATTTACGTATTTAAATTGGTCTCAAACACCATTTTGGGAGGTAAAGAGATAATGCATCATGTTATTCACGAAAAAAATATATACCATGATACTGACTGAAAGTTACTGCTATTGTTAGAAATGACACAGGCTTTGTGGAAGAAACACCAGTTTGCAATCAATAAATCGATAGCTCGCGCCCGACGAGTTGAGAACTTTCTTTGCAGGTTCAAGGCTCTTTGGTCTCTCTCTGTGGTGTAAATGAAGATGTGGAGCGAACAAGAGAGAGATGGTCGAAGCTGGCGGAGGTTAGTAGTGGTGTCTGGCGGAGCGTACGTGCTGCATGGGGAGCAATTGGCTAGTATTGTTGGCGCAAGTGTTTTCTGGTGCGAGCCAGTGTTAACCGGACAGGGCAGTGCTGCTGTTGACGTGACGTCCTCGGCGAGGCTGTGTCCGCCCTACCTGCGCTTGTTAGTGTGGTTTCGGGGTCCCTCCTGGAGAACTCGGCGCTGTTCAGTGAAGCTTACAGAGCGTGCCCCAGGTGCCCTAGTTGCTCGGAACACCTTCATCGCGATTTTCCGGTCGAGGACAGAAGCACGTCTTGCGTCCTTCTATTTAAGGGTGCGTGTCGTTTGTAATGATCTCCAGAAACTTGCCTCGGTCGTCTGCAGTGTGAAGCAGCCTTCCTCTTGGTTCAACTTCAGTTGTGCTCCGTTCCCGTATTTTGCATTTCGCTGGTCATTATTTAAAAGGGCCGCTGGCACGTGCACATCTCCCATGACTCGTCTGTTCAGAGTACTATTTTTTTAATTTTAGGGGCCCAATTTTAAGAAAAAGTTCAATTGTTGTTTTTTATGATTTTGATTTTAAATTCTTATGATATCTGGACCAAGAGCTTTAGTCTACCTACGGTCATCTTACTCTCACTTGCCTTGTTCGGGGGGTTGGGGTCCTAGATCCATGTCTGGGGCCACCAGCGGGCTTGTGATCCGATCTGACACCGAGCTGGTCAATTGCAATTCATTAATATTTGATGCGTTTAATATTTAATTTTTTTCCCATTTTAGGTATAAAAGAAAACATAGAAGATTGCACCTTGTTTCTGTTTTGGAAAAGAATCCCTTGTTGGTTAAGAAATTTTTCTAGGAGGTACTTCATGACAAATGATGTTCAACAGTTTCCCCAGCCCTTCCTCTAGGACCTGACTGTGTCCTCTGACAAGGTACATGCCCTTGCTGCCTATTCTAAAATTCTCTCTAAAAGCTTTATACACCGTATTTTTCCTACATTATTGCTCACAAGTTTGTAAAAATATATCAGCAACGCGAAAAAGAACGCAGTTCATATTGCAGCGGTATCTAAATACGTAAAATGGGTATTCAATCTGTGCAGATGCATTTCTGAAAACTATGGCTCAAGAAAATAAAATCCACAACCAACTATACCACTACAAACACACACACACAACACAATTTTCTTATTGAGGAAGGATAGAATAAGGTACCAAATATCACTTAAACTGCACAAGGACATGGACTGCCTAGAAATACACGACCAAAGACACTAACAGTGAGAGCTGTGACATTTCCAAGGACAATGTCGGAGTCGATATCTCGGAAAATAAATAAAACTACTTACCACAAATCATGAGGCATCTAACACTTTGCAAGCACAAATTAAAAATGAATGCATTTAAATTGTCTGTACGGCTCGTTTAACTGCATGTTTATAGTAATATAAGCAGACTCGCAACCAAAATTCGATTTCATATGCTTTGCAAGCACAATGAGCCATCAAAATACGGCTTACATCAAACGCCTAGCGCATGCCACTGTACGACCACCCTCTATTATTATAAATGCCAAACAAATGCCATAACACACATTAAAGTGATGTCATTTGTATAACATACAGATGTGTAGACGTAGGTGTGGAAGTGATCATGTTATAAACTATAGTAGGTCTCAACTGGAAATGACGTTAGAGATTCTGCCAATCCACGATGCTGTCTCAACTGAAATATATGCTTAATATGAAGCCCTCAACCACAGAGTTCACATTCATACTAAAAACACATTAACTACAACAGATAGGTAGAACAGAGCTTGAATGACTCATCATACCGTAGACAGCAGGAAAGTGTGTACGGCGTCAGCGGAAATTACTGATGAATCGATTTCACGATGTTTTAATGATGTCAAATTTGAATAACGCGCGCTAAAAGATACAGCAACGGTGGTGGCGTCTATTAGTAGTGCGGAGAGTCAAGTTTCATCCCATATACTGGTCGGTAACCATGTTGTAGTGGTCGAAGCAACACAGTGCGCTCGCGGTGGAGTGTTATTTTCGCGTCGGCGAATCTGACGTGTGCGTACAGCTGGCCTTTCGTAAGTATTTCAAGATTCAGCCGCGATATCCAATTCCTAATCGTGGAGCAGTATTGAATTGGGTAAGAAACTTCCGAGCAAAAGCCAGTGTGTCAAATCGAAAGTCAACCGGTCGTCGGAAAACTCCCGAGAACATGGAACGTGTGCGTAGCACTCTGGAGGCAAGTCCTCGTCATTTTTTACGAACACGTACCGAAAGCTTGCAACAGTTAATAGATCGAACTCATGACGAAATTTCCATTAGTCCTCCAGCAGTTACGGGAAATGTGGTCAAAAACTGGATGAAACTCGTCGAGTATCGTGTAGCCGTGAATGGTCGTCATTTGTCCGATGTAGTACTTCATAAGCAAACTTGAATAAATGTTGTAACTTGTGAAATTTGTACAATATTGTTGCCGGCCGAAGTGGCCGTGCGGTTAAAGGCGCTACAGTCTGGAACCGCAAGACCGCTACGGTCGCAGGTTCGAATCCTGCCTCGGGCATGGATGTTTGTGATGTCCTTAGGTTAGTTAGGTTTAACTAGTTCTAAGTTCTAGGGGACTAATGACCTCGGCAGTTGAGTCCCATAGTGCTCAGAGCCATTTGAACCATTTGAACAATATTGTTTCGCGATTATTTTGCGTGCTATTCAAATTTGAAATCGTCAAAATATTGTGAAAGACCCAGCATAAGCCACGTATGCGAGGCGGCGTCAGCGCGACTCTCGGACGAAACTAAAGATGCGTCCACACGATGCCCTTTTTGTGTTCAACTTTGCGAATGCCCATAAATTTCCAATAGCACAACTACGCCTACACATTTGTGCATGCGCAATACCCTGGAAATGGCGACCGTGCGTAAAGCGCATTGCTAGTCGCCTTCAGTCGTAATCTTTGGGATTTTCAGCAGACTATGGGCAGCTGGGGTTCGTACGTGTCTGATTGTGTAGTGCGATGAGAGTGTGCTGTAATGCGATTTATGTCTGTTGACTCCGTCCAAAGGAAGAACGCTTAAGTTTATAGCTGATCACAGCCAAAGAAAAAGTCGTGCGTAATGCCATTTCTAAAGATTATTTGAACAAAAATTCGCGATGTGTTGACCTTAGCGTATTAGGTAAAAAGTCTCCGATCATATTTCTGTAAACAATAAGATACCGTAAAGTTTAGAAGTAGACAAACTGAGGAGAATAGCCCGCATCCCGTGGTCGTGCGGTAGCGTTCTCGCTTCCCACGCCCGGGTTCGATTCCCGGCGGGGTCAGGGATTTTCTCTGCCTCGTGATGGCTGGGTGTTGTGTGATGTCCTTAGGTTAGTTAGGTTTAAGTAGTTCTAAGTTCTAGGGGACTGATGACCGTAGCTGTTAAGTCCCATAGTGCTCAGAGCCATTTGAACCATTTGAGGAGAATAGCCCACACTTCTAAAGATTATTTGAATAAAAATTCGGGATGTGTTGCCCTGAGCGTAATAGATAAAAGTCTCCAATCATATTTCGATAAACAATAAGATACCGCAAACTTTCGAAGTAGACAAACTGAGGGGAATAACACACACTTCTAAAGATTATTTAAATAAAAATTCGTGATGTGTTGCCCTGAGCGTACTAGATAAAAGTCTCCGCTCATATTTCTATAAACAATAAGATACCGTAAACTTTCGAAGTAGACAAACTGAGGAGAATAACCCCAGTCTAGAACCGCGCGACCGCTACGGTCGCAGGTTCGAATCCTGCCTCGGGCATGGGTGTGTGTGATGTCCTTAGGTTAGTTAGGTTTAAGTAGTTCTAAGTTCTTGGAGACTGATGACCTCAGAAGTTAAGTCCCATAATGCTCAGAGCCAATAATCCAGAAATTTATACTGCTACGGTCGCAGGTTCGAATCCTGCCTCGGGCATGGATGTGTGTGATGTCCTTAGGTTAGTTAGGTTTAAGTAGTTCTAAGTTCTAGGGGACTTATGACCACAGCAGTTGAGTCCCATAGTGCTCAGAGCCATTTGAACCATTTTTGAACCAGAAATTTATGAAAAGTGTATATGAAAACTGTGAACGAATATTCATGATATGGTGACTTAAAAGCACAACAGCTGAGGAGCCTGACATCTGAACAAAAGAAGTGATGGGGTATGTGTCGCTCCTCGACAAACTTCTAAAATTAGAAATGAAGCACAGTGATTATGCAAAAAATACGAAACTGAAAAATACAAGCTCCGTTCTAGTGGATTCTGGCGTCTATGTAATTCCCAAATTTTTCGAGTCCGAGAATGTTAATCTACATATCGTATTTTATGATCAAATACAAATGACGCATTGAAAGTAAATTAACCTTCATATACCGAGTAAGAATCCCCCTTAAGTATTTCTCAGTTTCAGGGAAAATAACTTTTTTTTATTTATTTATTCGTGTTCCGCTGATCCAGTATGAAGGGAACTGCGTGGATACGCAACGAGTCATAATTATACATGAGAACAGTACTTATAAATTTTAATAGAAGCAATTTGTAATATTTATAGGAACAAAATATGCTAATAATTACAAGGTTAGGCATTTCCTACAGTGAAAAGAGCCATAAAACAATCAAATAATAAATTATAGTTATTCCATATTACAAGTTACAAATCTCATGGAACTGAAATGCCTTGATCTGAAATGAGGAATAAATAATTTAAACGAGTATATAAGTCGCCATTTACTTGCTAACAAAATTTTATTGCCAGCCTTTACGCTGCAGTTTCCCAAGCAGAAAATCTAAGATCTCGTCGTGACCTCTTTCTGAAATTTGCTGACAAAACGTTGTCATCACTTTGTGTTTCTGGTTGCCCCCTTGTTTATATACTTCTTTACCTATAGTCGCTTTTGCAATTTCTTTTTCTGTCGCCTTATCATCACAATAAACGCAACACAAGCTCTCAAGCAAAAAAGGAGATTCATAGCTGACTTCTTGTACAATGAGGCAACATGTGGATACGAGAACTCCCATGCGTACATGTGTTCTTTCCATAAATTTTTATCCATGCCCTTTTATTCCCGTGCGTCTGGCGCAGGACGAAAGAGGCATCGTGTGGATATACCTTAACGATATCTCGACAGGAAAGAAAGGGGTTGGCTTTGAAGTGCATCTAAACTTGTACTTCAAATAATAAATACATTTTCCAATTGGAAAGGAGACAGGAGTGGAAATAGGTCGGTGGAACGACTAGGAAGTGGCAGTGCCTTTTCCTCGACGCCACATTCTCCAGCTCAGCTCGAGGCGGCACGCAGAGCGTTTTGCGTAACATGCTGCGGGCGCCCTGTCCCGTAAGAGCGCCGGGCGTTCCGGCGGCGCAGCTCACACCTCTACGCCTTCGCTGCGTGCTGGAATCTGCGGGCTGCACAGTGGCAGGCCTGTCTCTACCTGGGCTTCGTTAGCGGCCTCATTAGGGGCTGGGCCGTTAGCGCGGGTAGAAAGTCCACAGGTGCGCGCCGCGCCACTGTCAAATGTAACAATGGGAGCGCCCGAAATAAAGCGACAACTGGGGCAGCTTCGTCCACTCACTAACTCCACTGTCTGCGCAACTGGCTGCATCTCTCTCGGCGCGGCAGGTGCAATTAAAAGGTAACCCGTGCCTTATTGCTCTATGAAATCACCGGGTCCACCTCCAGTGAAAGCAAGAGTCCTCTCACTTGGAGAACGCTCGGCAGGCTGACTGACACATCTAGGGTTGCCAATAGTCCGACTTTACAGGCCTACTATAAACGATTCATTCGTTTTCAACGCTCTCTGCGATGGTGTACTCAACGACGAACCTGGGTGCACGAATGGCAAAACATCATTTTTTTCCGGATGAATTCAGGTTCCGTTTACAGTATCATGATGGTCGCACCCGTGTTTGGCGACATCGCGGTGAACGCACACTGGAAGCGTGTTTTCGTCATCGCCATACTGGCATATCACCCGGCGTGATGGTATGGGGTGCCATTGATTACACGTCTCGGTCACCTCTTGTTCGCATTGACGGCACTTTGAACAGTGGATGTTACATTTCAGAGGTGTTACGACCCGTGGCTCTTCCTTTCATTCGATCCCTGCGTAACCTCACATTTCAGCAGGATAATGCACGACCGCATGTTGCAGGTCCTGTACGGACCTTACTGGATACTGAAAATGTTCGATTGCTCCCATGGCCTGCACATTCTCCAGATCTCTCACCAACTGAAAATGTCTGGTTAATGGTGGCCGAGCAACTGACTCGTCACGATACGCCAGTCACTACTCTTGATGAACTGTGGTATCGTGTTGAAGCTGCATGGGCAGCTGTATCTGTACACGCCATCCAAGCTCTGTTTGACTCAATGCCCAGGCGTATCACGGCCGTTATTACGGCCAGAGATGGTTGTTCTGGATACTGATTTATCAGGATCTATGCACCCAAATTGCGTGAAAATGTAGTCACATGTCAGTTCTAGTATAATATATTTGTCTAATGAATACCCGTTTATAATCTACATTTCTTCTTGGTGTGTCAATTTTAATGGCCAGTAGTGTATTATACGGCCGTGCTAGAGCGTACCTGTTCGTCAGTACATGAGGTCTGTCTGGTCTTGGTTTATTAGGTGTGGCTGTTCCTGCACGTTTCCACCTCACAATCATGTCACCAAAACTCTATTTGGTCAGCTGTAGAAGGGTTGGAATGTCCATGTTGGATTTGTTACTAAGGTGACTTTTAATGACTGGTCCACGTACGAAGTCTCTAAGCTGCCCTGACCAACCCATTCTGCTGTCACTGCTGCTCTACTGACAACGGGTTACCGCAGATGACGTGTCACTGGTCTCTTTTGTAACGACAACACAGTGTTCCCCGCCTCTTTTTATACGAATTGTCCGCCTTTAGTGACATCTAGTGCTCAGTAATATATAGGGATGTACGAACACTTTCGGAAAGATATCAACTGGTATCAATGAGTAGGCGTGGCTCGTTAGTAGGAAAGTGTGTCTTAAACGAAGACCTAAATTCGTCAACCTGACCAGTCAATGCCTGAACAGCAGCTTTGGACAGTTCAAATGGCTCTAAGTACTGTGGGACTTAATATATGAGGTCATCAGTCCCCTAGACTGGACGTCTTTAAAACTCTGCAGCTGTGCGGGATTAGCCGAGCGGTCAAAGGCGCTGCAGTCATGGACTGTGCGGCTGGTCCCGGCGGAGTTTCGAGTCCTCCCTCGGGCATGGGTGTGCGTGTTTGTCCTTAGGATAATTTAGATTAAGTAGTGTGTAAGCTTAGGGACTGATGACCTTAGCAGTTAAGGCCCATAAGATTTCACACAAACACACACAGACACACACACAAAACTCTGCACCTTATAATATGTACGAAGGTTTACTCCTGTGATGCAATTAATAAATGAATTGGATATTCATAAGGCTCTTGCCTCCAGGAAACCACTGTAGCGTTAGCCAAATCAACCTCTCAACACCAACTTATCGTCCGCCCCGTCCACACCAATTAGTTGCACTACGGCAATTGGAAGAGACATTGATAGATATTTTTAAGAGGGATTTACATGTTGCTGTGTCATCCGCACAAGACAAAACCAAGACAAAAACACCACAGGTGGAAACATGCGAGCTGGTACCAGTGCCATACTCTCTCCATTTGTGTGAGTTCCACAGCGCCACGGGCGGCGCCGAGGTTGAAGATATCGACTTCGCCTCGGCCAATTGCCGACCGAGTAAACTCCGACGATGACCGAACTACAACAGACAGAAGCCTATTCAGAAGGTAGAAGAACAGCTCTCGCCCACTTGGTTATAGATCTTCGTCCAGGGCCGACTTAGACAGAGAATGTTTAGTAATCTCTTAGAAGTGGACAGGCAGTTGTTGTAAATTGCATTTCCTATGTACTGTGAAGTTTACCTACAATTAAGTACACTTAGCCATTGAGGGCTTTTTTTAGTGTTATATTACGTGCAGTACTGCAGACTTCATTATTCAACTAGTCACAAAGATAAGTAAACCCTTTAACTCATTTGTGTGACTTTGTTACTAATTTGTTGGAGTGTTGAAGAATCTTCGTTTTCCTATCCTGTTACGGCCCTGGGGGGATAGCTATGTAACAGTGGCAGGGAGAAATTGTTTTAAGCGGTATACTGGACCAGAAACCGTTTCACGAACTCACTAACTTGACCTACCGTAACATCAGTGGCAACCCGGCCTGCACAGCAGTAGTGACGAGGCGTTTACAAAACAGGCGTCGAGGGCTTACAGAACACGTGTTACTACAGATGACGTGTGACTGGTGCCATTTGTACTAAGACTGCAGAACACGCGAAATGACTAGCTGCTTTCACCGCCCTGATTGGAATGCATCAGTTCTGGATAATGTTCGCCAAACTGCAGTCTTCTATGATTGTTGTCCCCTGCGCAGAAAACAGCACGTAGGCCATGAGTCAGCTATCTTGATGCTGTAATAAACTATTAGCGAGGAACTGATAATGTAAAAGTAATTAAACTTTGAACTGGTTTGTTTAAAAGAGATGCCACTCGCTTTTTATTAGGCGAATACAAGAAACCGCACGATTATAGTCCACTTTATAAATTACAAATAATCTCCTTTCCCCTCACTTTCACAGGAAATAAACAAAATAATGAACTCATGTCTGGGTAAAAACTATCACACAAGTTTTCAATTAGAAGTCCAAAATACCAGAACTTCTAATTAAATTCTCAACCAATACCGTCCGCGACAGACAATATGTCTGTCCTCTGAGACTGTCGGTCCAGATCTCACAGACGAACCACTTCGCCCGTCATCCAAATTAACTGCGATCCGAAGATCTAAGTGCTTAGTCTGTCTTTTCCATTAATTTTTTTTTATTATTTTGCTGTTAACAGTTTTGGCCTAATGAAATGTGTTACAGCATAAAGTCAAGCTACGGCAAGCTAGTCGGGAACGAAAGAGAAGAGATGACTGTGAGAAGAAGTCAGCCAATCGCACGCTGACTAACCCTTGTCCAGGACGACAACGCGACAGCAGTGGCCTCTATGCCAAGAGGACATAAGCGCCGCGACCTACTGGTCGCCCCCAGTTCTGCAGCAGCTTCAAGACTAGTAACTTTGAGGGAAGCGTCAACTCTAATCACTTGCTTGTAATGTCTATGTAACACGAACTTGGGAGATGTTATACTAAAGAGATTTCTTATTTTGTCTGTCGCCCTTTGCTTGCGACGCATCTGTGTAATACAAAGTTAAGTATTGTACTTTTTCATATTATAATAAAACTCATTAACACGATTTGTTTAAATGCTGTCAACTACGTTTTTTTTTAAATAGGAACCCCCATTTTTATTACATATTCGTGTAGTACGTAAAGAAATGTGAATGTTTTAGTTGGACCACTTTTTTCGCTTTGTGATAGATGGCGCTGTAATAGTCACAAACATATGGCTCACAATTTTAGACGAACAGTTGGTAACAGGTATGTTTTTTAAATTAAAATACAGAACGTAGGTACGTTTGAACATTTTATTTCGGTTGTTCCAATGTGATACATGTACCTTTGTAAGCTTATCATTTCTGAGAACGCATGCTGTTATAGCGTGATTACCTGTAAATACCACATTAATGCAATAAATGTTCGGAATGATGTCCATCAACCTCAATGCATTTGGCAATACGTGTAACGACATTCCTCTCAATAGCGAGTAGTTGGCCTTCCATAATGTTCGCACATGCATTGACAATGCGCTGACGCATGTTGTCAGGCGTTGTCGGTGGATCACGATAGGAAATATCTCTCAACTTCCCCCACAGAAAGAAATCCGGGGACGTCAGATCCGGTGAACGTGCGGGCCATGCTTCGACGAACAATCCACCTGTCATGAAATATGCTATTCAATACCGCTTCAACCGCACGCGAACTATGTGCCGGACATCCATCATGTTTGGAGTACATCGCCATTTTGTTAAGCAGTGAAACATCTTGTAGTAACATCGGTAGAACATTACGTAAACAGAACGCGTGCAAAAAATGTCATCCTCCCGTAATTTCTCTTGTGCCCAGTGGTAGAACAGTACGAGACGTTCAAAGTCGTCGCCATGCAATTCCTGGTGCATAGAAATACGGTACTGGTGCAATCGATGTTGATGTAGCATTCTCAACACCGACGTTTTTGAGATTTCCGATTCTCGCGCAGTTTGTCTGCTACTGATGTGCGGATTAGCCGCGACAGCGGCTAAAACACCTACTTGGGCATCATCATTTGTTTCAGGTCGTGGTTGACGCCTCACATGTGCATGAACACTTCCTGTTTCCTAAAATAACGTAACTATCTGGCGAACGGTGCGGAGACTTGGATGATGTCGTCCAGGATACCGAGCAGCATAAATAGCAAACACCCGTTGGGCATTTTGATCACAATAGCCATACATCAACACGATATCGACCTTTCCCGCAATTGGTAAACGGTCCATTTTAACACGGGTAATGTATCACGAAGCAAATACCGTCTGCACTGGGGGAATGTTACGTGATACCACGTACTTATATGTTTGTGACTATTACAGCGCCATCTATCACAAAGCGAAAAAAGTGGTCCACGTAAAACATTAATATTTCTTTACGTACTACAATAATATATAATAAAAAATGGGGTTCCTATTTTAAAAAAAAGCAGTTGATGTCATTTTGACCTATGGCAGCGCGATCTAGTGGGCCAACCGTAGCGCCATCTGGGTACCCCCTTCAAGCTACACGAGTTTCGTTCTTTGTAGTTTTTTCTTTTGATTCTTATTTCGTGAGATATTTGGCCCGGTCACGATCAATGGACCACCCTGTATATGTTTGGAAAGTAACTGACGAATACTTACAGCGGAGATATCTAACGGAATGTTTGAGAAGTTAGAAAGAGTGAACGTTGGAGCACTGCAGCACTGAAGATTTCGTGTCCTAAGATGCGAGAAAATTTGCTTATGATGATTTGAATGGTATGTTGCAGAACTGCAACATGGCGATACAAGACTTTAATAACATGTATATTCTAATACCCCTTTATAAAACAGCACGATTATAATTTTTAGGAAGATTTTCAGTAACTACCGACTATATCTCTTTCCATTTTCCTCATTTCCTGATTAAAATTAGTTCAAAAAAATGGTTCAAATGGCTCTGAGCACTATGGGACTTAACTTCTGAGGTCATCAGTCCCCTAGAACTTAGAACTACTTAAACCTAACTAAGGACATCACTCACATCCATGCCCAAGGCAGGATTCGAACCTGCGACCGTAGCGGTCACGCGGTCCCAGACTGTAGCGCCTAGAACCGCTCGGCCACCCCTGCCGGCTTAAAATTAGTGTTTGGGCACTAGAATAGATGGCGCGCGATGAAAGCGTCTTGAATAGAGTCGCCGCAGAATGCGAGTTGCTGGCTACTGTTCCATCATGTCGAAAGACGCGTGGTCAGCGAGTATTCGTAACGACGGCTGTTGTGCCACTGGGAGAAATGTCCTGGTAGCACGCGCGCGCCTGTAGCGACGCAGCGGTTGCGCCTCGGTCTGTTGCTCAAGGCGGCAGCGGGCAGCGAGCCCTGTCCTCTGCGAATAATAATGAAACGTCACAACGGCTCTTGGGTACCAGCCACCGTGCACGGCGCAACACCGGTTCTGAATCACCTCCGGTATTTCTTTGCGCCCCACCAAACTAGCGTGCTGAGGCGTACCGAAGTTTTTAAAGAGAACTTGTTTGAATACCGTACATCGTATAAATATGAGGTTTATTCAAATGAAAGTTGGTCAGTGCGTCTACCTTTGGCTTACACGTAAGGTGGCATCATTTTGAGCCACATTACAACTGATGTTGTTGTTGTTGTGGTCTTCAGTCCTGAGACTGGTTTGATGCAGCTCTCCACGCTACTCTATCCTGTGCAAGCTTCTTCATCTCCCAGTACCTACTGCAGCCTACATCCTTCTGAATCTGCTTAGTGTATTAATCTCTTGGTCTCCCTCTTCGATTTTTACCCTCCACGCTACCCTCCAATACTAAATTGGTGATCCCTTGATGTCTCAGAACATGTCCTACCAACCGATCCCTCCTTCTAGTCAAGTTGTGCCACAAGCTCCTCTTCTCCCCAATTCTATTCAATACTTCGTCATTAGTTATGTGATCTACCCATCTAATCTTCAGCATTCTTCTGTAGCACCACATTTCGAAAGCTTCTGTTCTATTCTTGTCTAAGCTATTTATCGTCCACGTTTCACTTCCATACATGGCTACACTCCATATAAATACTTTCAGAAACGACTTCCTGACACTTAAATCTATACTCGATGTTAACAAATTTCTCTTCTTCAGAAACGATTTCTTTGCCATTGCCAGTCTACATTTTATATCCTCTCTACTTCGACCATCATCAGTTATTTTGCTCCCCAAACAGCAAAACTCCTTTGCTACTTTAAGTGTCTCATATCCTAATCTAATTCCCTCAGCATACCCGACTTAATTCGACTACATTCCATTATCCTCGTTTTGCTTTTGTTGATATTCATCTCATATCCTCCTTTCAAGACATTATCCATTCCGTTCAACTGCTCTTCCAAGTCCTTTGCTGTCTCTGACAGAATTCCAATGTCATCAGCGAACCTCAAAGTTTTTATTTCTTCTCCATGGATTTTAATTCCTACTCCGAACGTTTCTTTTGTTTCCTTCACTGCTTGCTCAATATACAGATTGAATAACATCGGCGAGACGCTGCAACCCTGTCTGACTCCCTTCCCAACCACTGCTTCCCTTTCATGTCCCTTGACTCTTATAACTGCCATCTGGTTTCTGTACAAATTGTAAATAGCCTTTCGCTCCCTGTATTTTACCTCTGCCACCTTCAGAATTTGAAAGAGAGTATTCCAATCAACATTGTCAAAAGCTTTCTCTAAGTCTACAAATGCTAGAAACGTAGGTTTGCCTTTCCTTAATCTTTCTTCTAAGGTAAGTCGTAGGGTCAGTATTGCCTCACGTGTTCCAACATTTCTACGGAATCCAAACTGATCTTCCCCGAGGTCGGCTTCGATCAGTTTTTCCATTCATCTGTAAAGAATTCGCGTTAGTATTTTGCAGCTGTGACTTATTAAAGTGATAGTTCGGTAATTTTCACATCTGTCAACACCTGCTTTCTTTTACAACTACCACTCCGGAAAGAAGACCCTTTGATAGTATAAACATCGAGACAGGAAACCATTAACGATGCTGACATCGGCTAGGGATCTTAATTTGTAGCAGAATATCTGCACGTTTGGCGATAGGATAGTGAAGCGGACGGAGACGGGAGGTTGGCAGGAGAACGGGAAAGACACGAGCTAGGCAGGCAGGCCTGAGAGCTGAAGAAATCAGCGAACGTAAGCTCCTGGAAACCCAAGGCGGGTTGGCCTGCGGCTTAGCGGGAGCCACGTGGCCGAGGACAAGGAGAAGACACGGCGGCTCGCTCACGAAACGCGTGGCGGCGTGTAGGTGGTTTTCCCAACGGCCGGAGCGGAAGCTTCTGGAACAGTCTGGAAACTTTTAGAAGCTTCGGTCAATTGCAAAACTGAGATTGGTCGACGAACGCCTTCAAGCAACATGATTGGCCACGCACATTAAAGGGGGGAAGAAAAAAGAACAGGAGCTACGAAAAAGCGTAGCGACTGAGAAACACTTGTTCATGGGGCGTGGTTGAGAGAGGTTGGTCCTGGCGAGGTGTGCGACCTCGGTACTTGTAGCGAGAGCCTGAGGATCGTCTGGTGTTCCACGGCAGCCGTGGAGGTGCCTACGGAAGCTTTTGGTGAGGTGGAATTTATGTTATGTCGCTGAGGCGAGAACCTTTGCAGCGATAAGCGTTAGATCACTGTAGTGGTCATACATTCGCATCGGCGGTTAGGGAAGTAAAGTAAATTGCTGATCACGTGTCTTTTTCGTTCTATGCTGAGGCTTCACGTTGCTAGTCGCGATTGTAGTTCTAAATATAATTGCAATTTCCATAGCTGATGTCAGTATTTCGCACTTGAATTTACGACCGCGAATATATCACAGGACAGTGCCAGACAGAGCGATTACCAGATGTCAATAGGCAGAACTAAAATGTTGCTCGTACTGTGTAATCTTGTATAGAGTAAATTGCACAAGAGTAAAGAATTTAACACTACTGAGTGTATCATTTCATAGCTAGTACTTTCCTTGGTCATTTTATTATCTCCTTATTTGTGTATTTCATGTTTGCAACCATCTGGTGGAGGCAGTGTTTGTAGGTCAGCACATCTGAACATTCTAGGATATACTGAGGATATGGTTAGAAACCAACCAGATTTGCATACGACTAGTTAACTGCACATACAGAGCAAAGGATAAGCTTACCCATCTGGAGAGCGTATAAATGTCAGGGCGACAAATTAGCGCTCTAAAATCCGTTATGCAAAATTTTTCACTTCTACCTTCGGCTCGCAGGCTTACCCATCAGCGGAAAAGAGCAAAACAGAAGCGGTAGCTTACAGTGGCACCACGTAACTGCTGGTATGGTGGCGCCATCTATTGGTAGAGAGACTGACGCGTGCGCACCGTTTGATGTCGCATAGCGCCAGTGTGGTTTCACGCCAAAGAGAAGGTGGTGACACAAGTTATCGTGCACTACCGAACATGCAGGCGAGTAAGCAGGAACAACGAGGAGTGATTCGATTTTTGGCGGCGGACAGAGTTGGAGACCGTGAAATGTATCGACGGATGAAGGCTGTGTACGGTGAGTACAGTCTAGGTCGTTCAACAGTTGCGGAATGGCACAAACGATTCCTTGAGGGGCGCGAGTCACTGGAAGACGATGCTCGTCCTGGACAGGCTCATAGTGTCATCACGCCGGAAATGATTGTGGAAGTGAATGCTTTAGTGTTGGACGACAGCAGAATCACCGTGTACGAGATCCACCGGTTACTGTATTGTATTGTATTGTATGTTAACCGGGGACCTAGAAACGACGGAAAGGCTCCGTCCCCGCCGCAGCCGCAGTGGTCCACAACTCCACGATGACTACCGCAGTCCACTTCACCCCTCCACCGTCCCACACCGAACCCAGGGTTATTGTGCGGTTCGGCCCCCGGTGGACCCCCCAGGGAACGTCTCACACCAGACGGGTGTAACCCCTCTGTTTGCGTGGTAGAGTAACGGTAGTGTACGCGTACGTGGAGAACTTGTTTGCGCATCAATCGCCGACATAGTATAACTGAGGCGGAATAAGGGGAACCAGCCCGCATTCGCCGAGGCAGATGGAAAACCGCCTAAAAACCATCCACAGACTGGCCGGTTCACCGGACCTCGACATAAATCCGTCGGGCGGATTCGTGCCGGGGACCAGGCGTTCCTTCCCGCCCGGAAAGCCGTGCGTTAGACCGCACGGCCAAACGGGCGGACCATCGGTTACTGACTGTTAGCTTGGGCACCGCCCACACCAAAATGCATCAACACTTGAAATTAGAAAAATTTGTGCGCAATAGGTCCCGTACCAACTGACGCCGAACAGCGCAATACTCGAATAGCGCTGTCTTTGAGTCATCTACAACGTTATCATGAAAAGGAATACGGTTTCTGTCACGTATTGTCACAGGTGACGAAACATGGTGTCACCATTTTCAATCGGAAAGCAAACGTCAGAGCAAGCAGTGGAAACACGCGACTTCGCCACCTCCAAAGAAATCAAAAGCCGTTCACATCAGTTCTGGTAAGGACATGATGTCCTTTTTTGACCACAAGAGCCCCACTGCTTGTCTTCGTGGAACGGGTAACCACAATCAACGCCCAGCGTTGTCGAGCCACTTTGCAGAACTTTAGACGAGCCATCAAGTATAAACGCGGAGACATGTTGTCCATCGGCATTATCTTCCTGCATGATAATGCCCGCCTACACACGGCCCATGTGGAGAATACGACATTGCAGCAGTTGCGGTAGTAAACGCTGGAACATCCACCGTACACTCCCGACCTTTCACCGTGTGACTTTCATGTGTTTGGACCTCTAAAACAAACTATTCGCGGACTTCGATTCGCAACGGACGACGAAGTGTGGGACTGGGTCCAGGCCTGAATCCGAATGCAGCCTACTAGCTTCATCAGGGATGGAACTGACCGGATAGTGTCGCAATGGGATGAATGTGCCAACAGTTTTGGCGACTATTTTTGAGTATATGTACTGTGTATAACTACATTTTTCAGTTAATAAAATCGTTACCGTTACTTTACACTAGTGACCGGGTTTCATTTGAGTGCCCCTAATATATACGAGACAGAATGGATGTTAATTCTTACAGATGGATTTATGTTCTTCCTGTCTCATAAAAATTGTGTTTCAATGTACCCTGGACGAAGCTCGACGACAACCTGAGCGCAGAATTTGCGAGTAGGATTCAGACCATGCAGATCTTGCCGAAAACAACTTTTAGTTCTGCAACTAATCCCAGGTATCAAAAAATGGGTCAACGGAAGCGTCCGGTTCCCCCTGTCTGTTTTGACCCGTGACATAATGGCGTTATGGTGTGTGACGTCACTACGGCACGGCGTTTTTGAGTTGGTTGTGTTTGTAGATCTCGTGTTGTATTTGGTGGTGCTCTTTGGTGGTGGAAATCGACGTGCTGAGTTTAAAGTGTGGTATAGGGTTTTGATTGTCATTGTGCTAACGTGGTTTTGAGTTAGGTAGTTGGTGGGGTAACGTGGGTTATGGGCGTGTTTTCAATGAGTTACAAAGGTTTCTTTTTGTTTATGTGTTTGGCGTTTTTTTAGGTCTGACTAGTTTCGTGTTTGTTGTGCGGAAAGAAGTCTAAAAAGTTAATGTTTTTTAGTTACATATAGATATAACAGTGAAGTTCACGAAGGGGTGCTTTGGGAGATTTTTTGTTTTTGGTGTGTGTGTGTGTGTTTGTGTGTGTATGTGTGTGTGTGTGTGTGTGTGTGTGTGTGTGTGTGTGTGTGAATGCGTGCGTGCATGGGGCGCGCGCGCAATGGCTAACCTAAGTGGTATTATCAGAGGCTTTTATTGGTAAAAAATTTTTGTTTTTATTTTATTCTATAATAATTGTGATGTTTTGTCTATTGTATATCTATGGTACGTCGGTTGTGTTTTAATTCATGTAGTGGATCAGTAGTATTTGTTTTTTTGAGTTGGTGAGGTCTCGGAGATGTAGTTTTTTTTTTGTGCCGGCATATTGATGACGTCATGAGTAAAAGCAAACAGCTGGAATCGGAAGCTTCTGTAATGCCCAAAAAAAGAAAGTAGTTTTTACCACCTTAGATTTAAAAAGGTTATGACTCTATGTATCGCAAGTATCTCTTTCAAAATATAAAAGAACGAGGTCAGGACCCTAAATCCACTTGAGTTTTTAGTTAAGCATTGAAGGTTACAAAATCAAAGGCAAAATTAAGGAGAGAAATTTCGGAACATGTAAAAATTAAAACAGGATTGAGAAAATGTGATGGGGGCTCTTCGCTGCGGTTCAAATATATCTTAAAAATTAATCTAGGAGTGGCGGAAACTATAATCAGAGCGAAAAATTTACGAAACATTCGTATTAGGAGGAAACATTATTGGGACAGACTGATTAGCTTTTGCAGACGACCTGGCGATTCTATTCAGGATACTCAAACATCACGGAAACAACAGCCTTCGGACTGAAAACCACAACAATATCAACAAGGACAACGCCAACATTTGATAGTATATATTGATATTGTCTCCAAAATGCACTGAGAATAGAATTAGTAGTAAAGAAGAAATGCGTGATGCTGAAGTTTCACTGCATGAATAGCGTAAAAGTAGTAAGCTATACACTTTTTCCGTTTCATCCTTTCGCAACTCTGTTCGATGTACCTGTTGAGACAATTTAGAGAACTGGCATTTGGAGCTGACTGCAGATCAGTTCTACTGCCGTCAAAGTAATTATGGCTCATACAGAGGCACACAGCTGTCGTAATCCCGTCGCTCTATTTGCCAATGTAACAGGAAGGGAAATGACTAGTAGGGGCTCAAGGTACCCTCCGCTAAGCACCATACAGTGGCTTGCGGAGTATATACGTAGATGCGGAGTTGAAATGTCGGGTCGTACTAGGAAACCGAGGTCGCATGGCTGAATTCCGATCGCACCCCTTATTTTTTCATTCCTCTTTAACCTGGTCTTCACCTCTCAATGGTGTGAAGATTGACCAGGAGCGATGCGTGGTTCGGATTACACTTTCAGCTCTAGGTCTCCTTTCCCCGGCAGGATTACTGCGCTAGGTATGTGTCTTTGAAAAAGTAGTGCACGACAACTGTCACAAACGAAGGATAACTGACGCAATGAATTTGTGTGCTTAACTCATAAGTTCAATCAGTGCTGGTTGCCTCAGAGTCCCTTTGAGTCCAGCCTCCGCTCAAAACAGCTCTTTCCGACGTTTACCTCGAGGCCTCTAAGCTGTTGCACTGATTTTGTTTTTCGGCGGAACACAACAATGTGTCTGCAGTAAACTGCTTGTAAACTGTCATTGAATTGATTGTTAATGCTGAAACGGGTCATAGCATAACGGACTGTTTCAAGGCCGATGAATAGTACACTACGAGAAATATTTCCTTAGTGTAGTTAATGTAGCTTCGTGATACATTAATCTACTGGACGCTCGCCTTTACCGTGTCAACTGGGAGGTGCCCTGTGTAACAATGTGACATTTGAAAAGTATACCGGACTGGCGTCCATGCGCCTCTAGTGGTATTTACCGCGTTTAATGGGAGTTCACCTTTGCGTACAGATCGTCGTTACCGTGTTTAACTGTATAGAATTCTCTCGGTATTCCTGTCTGGTTTAATCGGAAAAAACTCGAGCTTTTGACGATAACTTCAGTTGTCTCAGGGACAACTGTCTGTCGTAACTACTGCTGCGATGGCTATACATAACGAATAATAGGTGTTTAATTGTTCTGTTTACGTCAAGTGTACGTCTGAGCCATCCATGGTGTAAGTGCAGCGACTTTGACTGGTAATCTAAATGTCCTGTATCCCGGTTCAAAAATGGCCCTGAGCACTATGGGACTTAATATCTATGGTCATCAGTCCCCTGGAACTTAGAACTACTTAAACCTAACTAACCTAGGACATCACACAACACCCAGTCATCACGAGGCAGAGAAAATCCCTGACCCCGCCGGGAATCGAACCCGGGAACCCGGGAGCGAGAAGCGAGAACGCTACCCTGTGTCCCGGGTTCGAACCCAACCACTGCATGAAATTGGATAAAAATTACCAGCAACGGTGATCGGAAGCTCCCCAAATAAGGAGTTACTCTCGTTCCGCGTCCACAGCTCGTGGTCTAGTTGTTAGCGTTGCTGCCTCTGGATCACGGGATCCTAGGTTCGATTCCAGACTGGGTCGGAAATTTTCTCCGCTCGTGGCTCGTGGACTGGGTGTTTGTTTCATCGTCTCTCAGGAAATGGCGAGACTGGAAAGGGCAAGGAATGGGAATTTGTACGGGCGCTGGTAACCACGCCTTTGAGCGCCCCACAATCCAAAATCATCATCATCTCGTTCTGCCAACGTTCCCGTCAAATAGGATTGAGGAGCAGACAGTGATTAAGGGCGACCTCTTAGCCTTGGGGCGTAGGAATTAGCACTGATCAATGGCAAGAAGATGTAGATGCCAATGGAAAACACTACATTAAAGACACAAATTGTGTATCTAAAAGACATATTGTTCCCTGTAATTTAAATTTTTTTATGATGATATCTCGATTGGCAAAAGATTCCGGATTAGTCACCTACTCGGATCTTCAACTGGGATCTGCCGGGGAGGAGGTAACCACGAGAAAAGGACTGAATAACCAACAAAAATGTAACATTCTATGAGTTGGAGCGTGGGATGTTAGAAGTTTGAACGTGGTAGGGAAGCTAAAGAATCTGAAAACGGTCATGCAGAGGCTCAATATAGATGTAGTCAGTATAGTTAAATGGAAACAAGACAAGGATTTCTGGCCAGACTAATATAGGGTTACAGCAACAGCGACAGAAAATGGTATAACGGGAGTAAGTTTCGTTATGAATAGGAAAGTAAGGCAGAGAGTGAACTACTGTGATAGTGTTGTTCTCATCAGAGTCAACAGTAAACCAACGCCAAAATCAATAGTTCAGATATACACGCCTACGTCAGAAACAGAGAATGTAGAGACAGAGGAAGTATATGAGGACGCTCAATGCGCGGTACAGTACGTAAAGAGGGGAGGGGGGGGGGTAATAATCATGAAGGACTGGAAAAGATTGCGAAAGAATATGGGCTTGATAAGTAAGTAATACCGAACACACTGCTCCAAAAATCACAGAAGGAGGATGTATACTTAGAAAAGGCCACGAGATACGGAAAGAATGCATATGGATTATATCACGCTCACAGAGAGATTCCGAAATCAGATACTGGGTTGTAAGACGTATCCACGACCAGTTTAGTGAGGATGAAGTGTAAGAGACTCGTCTGGAGCAATCAGTGTGCAAAGAACTGGGGTAATGAAGTACTGGGGAATGATGAGATGGCTTTGAAGCTGTCTGACGCTATAGATAACTCCACAGCAGGCACATCAGCTGAAGAGGAATGATCATCCCTAAAAAAGCAGTTACAGAAGTCGGACATACATTACATTAATACTTGTACTGTAAATCATTTGGTACTGACGTGGAATTACTGTTACTACTTCATATCCAAAACATTTTGTGTTGGGTAGAAGGAGTTGTCATAGAGAAATTCATTTACTTAGTTTTTAAATGTTGGTTGGCTATCTGTCAGCTTTTTAATGCTATTTGACAAATGACCAAAGTCTTTTGTGGCAGCATAATCCACCCGTTTCTGAGCCAAAGTCATATTTAATCCAGAGTAGTGAAGATCGTCCTTCCTCTAGTGCTGTATCTATGCACTTAGTTATTATTTTCGAACTGG
This sequence comes from Schistocerca nitens, assembly GCF_023898315.1. Classification (NCBI taxonomy): domain Eukaryota; kingdom Metazoa; phylum Arthropoda; class Insecta; order Orthoptera; family Acrididae; genus Schistocerca; species Schistocerca nitens. Next base: position 977,143,559 of record NC_064615.1, on the reverse strand, counting down.
GATGGATTATTAATAGCAAATAACGAAGGTACTCTGAATGTCCTAAGTTCTTTAAACAAATGCCTGCAAGGTGATCTTGGGTGGGTTCCAGCTATTATTCTGGTTACACGCTCTTGTGCAGTAAATACTTTTTCTCTTAATGATAAATTACCCCAAAATATGGTGATGTCATATGAAAGCAGTGAATGAAAATAGGCATAGTAGGCTAATTTACTGATACGTTTATCACCAAAATTTGCAATGACTGTAATAACATAAGTAGCTGAACCTAACCGCTTCAGCAGATCATCAAAGAGTTTCTTCCAGTTCTATTTCTCATCGCTGTAAACACCCAGAAATTTGAGCAACAGATTTCTGTTCGAAGTCTATATTTATCAATGGTGCTATACAATTTACTGTATAGAATTGTATATACTGTGTTTTCTCAAACTTTAGTGTGAGTCTACTTGCAGAGAACTACTTAATAATTTTCTGAAAGACTTTGTTTACAATTTCGTCAGCGAATTCTTGTTTTTGGGTTTGATCACTGTACTTGTATCATCAGCAAAGAGAACTAGCTTTGTATCTTCATCAACTAGAGTGGCAAGTCATTAATATGTATTAAGAATAATGAGGGACCCCAGGCTGAATTCTGTGGGACACCAGTCTTGATATCTCACCAGTCAGAGGAGTCTGCTGAATTTTGCAGACTATCTGTCCTGCTAATTTCAACCTTCTGCATTCTTCCAGTTAAATAAGAATTAAACCATTTATGCACTGTCCCACTCATACCACAACAGTTAAGCTTGCCCAGAAGAATTCCATGATTCACACAGTCGAAAGCTTTTGAGAGATCACAAAATATCCCAATGGGTGATTTTCGATTATTCAGACCATTTAATATTTGATCAGTGAAAGCATATATTTTCTGTTGAAAAGCCTTTCTGAAAACCAAACTGACATTTTGTTAGTACTTCATTTCTACAAATACTACTGAATACATTACTTTTTCATGATTTTTGGATAAAGCTGTCAGAAATGAGACTGGGTGATAGTTGTTGGAATCAGACCTGTCTCCTTTTTATGCAATGGTTGAACAATAGCATATTTCAATCTGAAAAAATGACCTGTTTCAGTGAGCTACTACATACGTGGCTGAGAATTCAATTTATCTGTTGGGAACAATCCTTTAGTACTCTGTTGGAAATGCCACCATTTCCATGTGAGCTTTTACTTTTGAGTGAATTTATTACTTTCCTCATTTCAATTGGAGAGTTGGGTTGGGTTTTACCAAATTGCATAGATATTGTCTCTTCCAACTTTTTATTTTGTAATGAATTGCTGGATCCTATTTTATCTACGGCACTTAAAAATGATTATTAAAAATATTTTCTACTTCTGACTTTTTGTGAACAAACTATTCATTGAGTTTGATCCTCAGCTCTCGGTTGCCCTGTTTCACTTTTAACAATATTCCAAATTGTTCTACTTTTATTATTAGAGGTGCCAGTCTCAGAGATATCACACATACATAGATACGAGGAAAGCAACTGCGGAGAAACTCTGGGTTACAGAAGAAATTTTTCAACTGATCGATGAAAGGAGGAAGCACAAAAATATTCAGTGAAATTCAGGAACACTTACGAATGAAAGAAACCGGAAGAGATTTCTGATAATGTTCTTTTGGAGCACAGAATTTTATAGTCGCGAACCATGGACTGTGCGAAACCCAGAAAAGAAGATAATCGAAGCGTTTGAGATACGCTGCTACAGATGGATGTTGGAAAATAGACGGACTGGTAAGATCTGGAATTAGATGGTTCTCCGCACATGAAAACTCTCACAAGAAGTAGCGACAGGATGATAAGACACGTGTTATGACAACGGGGTACTAGAGGCAGCTGTAGAGGGTATAAACTATAGTGAAACACAGAGACAGCAATACACTCACTCAGTAAATAACTGAGGATGTAGGATGCAAATGCAAGAGACTGGCAAAAGAGAGCAATCGTGGCATGCTGCATCGAATCAGGCAGAAGACCAATGACTCTAAAAATATTCCGGATAAGTGCGAGTAGAATTTGTGCACCGAGAACTTAATTATGTATATAGATATTTCATCCATACAATTTTTGCCTGTTGTCGATATCGGTATTGGGGTGATATCCGTCTCGGGATATTCCATGATTTTCGGGAATTTTTTAATTTTAAGTTTTAAGTTTAACTTTTTTTGTAGTTTCACATTTGCTATTGTAATTTCTCATTTATTTTATTAATTTCGGAGTTACATTAATATTCAATGCTAACTGGCAATTGCAGACGTGTTGACTTTCTTTGCGCTTGTCCTGTTGCGATTACAGGTAAGATTTAAGTCTTCAGAGAAGAAAGCGGTACAGCCAGCCATAGGGCTATTGTTGTTACACAAGTGTTGAACTGTTCTACGGAACGTTTTAATGCATATTGTGTGAGATACTGGAGATGGAAGTACAACCCTGCGTCTGTTACCAGTATTACTTTGCTTTGAAGTTTGACAGATGCTGTACATGTTGGCAGAGAGTGTCAGTTCGGCTGTCGGGCGACTTATCACCGCTAGATGGTTAAGGTACCGTTTTCACAGCGTCAGAGGACTTCATTTCATGGTAGCTAAGTCAATTAGCAAGAAATATTTGTAAATTATGTACATAAACCTTCCTCGAGAATCATTGTACATATTACTGAAAACGAGATCAAAATCCCACGGTACTTCCTGAGATTTTTGACGGATTACGAATGCAGTGTAAGTTTGTAATAGCAAAGCATATTTTTATGTGATCTAATTACAGTTTATCAGTTTTTCGGTTTTCTTCCTTTACTTGTACTGTGAAATATTACTCCATGCCAAATTTCATGAAGAAGCATGAATGTCCGCACCGTTTGATTACATTGTCTTATGTGCTAAAAACGTTTACGTCACCAAGGACCCAAATGTGGCATAAATTTGAACTTGAAACGTCTACCAGTACCTGGGAAAAAGTGATCTTAATACTCGAACAGACAGACGGATAATTAAGAGAAACTTTAAGTGTTCGGTTTTTATCGATTGAGGTACGGAATCCTAAATAAAGGGTATATAGGGATACAGTAACACAGACATTGCCGTAGAGACGCATATAAAATTGCTGTACTTGATTGGCTATGGCGAAAGAGCGAAGAAGCCCCTCCAACCTGCTTTAATTGTCAGGGCTCTTCTTTCGCCATACTGATGGGACAAAGGATACTCCAGCTCTATAGATCTCGTTCTGACACGTCTTTTACACATACTGGAATTTGATAAGTGGTTTGTGTCAGCCATTTTGATGATGTCCTATACCAAAGTAGAAGGGTGATATAGCAGGTTCGGTATTTCATATTGCTAGGACGTAATAATCAGTGAGCCTTATTTGCCGTGCTTCACGGTTTTCCTGTGGATCCTGAGCGGCCTGAGGCCACATTGTTTCCAGTAACTAGTCACCGACCGAAACGAATTGGTTGCACGTAAGTTGTGGGCAGTCCCTTATGGTAATGTGTTGCATGATAGTTGATGTTAATTACCAAAAACACGATAAGTTACACATCAGTGCCGAGCTTTCTAGTAACCTACCCGGGGTGTGCAAAACGCTCTGCAGGTACGGTCCTTACACTTCGAATCGTACGCAGCTCGCCACACATTTTATGAAACGTCTCTATGCGAACACTGCAAAAGTGAGGTGTTCCCACGAATATTCGGATCAGCCGGTTCGCCACCTCCGTAGATTTGCGCCATTACGGTTGGATCTGAACGTTTCTGCTCGTGGCAGTTTACTGTTTCTGGTGATTTCGTAACCAGTTGTGTCTTGAGAAATATGGTAGCGATGTCTGAGATGGTAAACAGTTAATGAAAGTAGGAAATCCATAGCGGAAAACATAGAAACTATTGCTTATGTGCTGACGCAAAATACTGACAAGAAAGTGAAGCACGATATATGGAAGTCTTTAAAGGTCAACATTTTTGGTCAAGTTTTACCGTGACTGTTATTGATATCGAACGAAAAATGTTTACCGTTACTAGTCAACAGTGAATTGTAATAGTAAAAGTTTTGTTTCATTCGATATGGAAAGCTATTACCTGATTTTTTAATGGTGTTGCGATATGTAGAATATCAAAGGTAGAATTTAACTCCTCCCTATCTCTTAACTTGACGCGAGTGAGGAGGACAATTATTTTCTTTTACATCCATACTTATTTGTTCTTTCTTTTATAAATAAATAAGAAACCAGACCATTAATTTAAATAACAAGATATTCAATTGCACTGCGAACGCTCCGCTTCATTTCTCAGTCCCATTTTCACTAAAAAATCACCGTCTGTTGAATTCTAGGAGACCTTTGAATTTGGGGGAATCAAGCTATTTCTAGGCTTACGCAGGTTAACATTGAAAATATGACTTGCTTGAAAACAACTATTTCTTATGTATTTTGGGCTGCAAAACGAGTATGATATTTGAAACGCTTAGGTAGCTCTTGTTTCCGAGATACAGTATGTAGCTCTTCTTTTCGAATTCTTACGATTGAGATGCTTTATTAGGCATAAATACCAATGTACATCTTATTTAATTCATTATACAATTATAACTTTTCTGATTTCCTTATCCCTTTTTAGTTTGCTTGTAGTGAAACTAAAAATATCCTTCTCTTATTTCAGATTGAAATTGTGAACAAATGGTGGACAGGCAGCATATAAGGATTTCATGTTGCGGAGCATTTCCAAACATAAACAGTGAACTAACTATGTTAGGTTTTCTGAAGGTGCAGCAGAACGTAGGAAAACTTCAGTAAGATCTGTTTCAGTGTCACGAACAGACATCATGTTGGGTTTCATAATTCTGTCGTTCAGTTGTCCCATTTAATGGTGTTATGAAAATATAATTGTTTCTAGATAACCAAGCATGAAAGGTATCTTCAAAATGAGCCTTTTCGACACAGGCTGTTATAATTACACGTCAAGGCATCGCACAATAGTGATTAAAAGGTCTACCATAACTTTTAGGTTCAAACGTTGTCTAGGATATTACATTCTTGTCGCAAACATTACTTGTTTACACCTGTAGGCTCATTCGTTATTTCACGAAAAATTTGCACATTTTTAAAGTTTTCCTTTCTTCAACCGCCGTTCGATTTATTAACCTTACCACAAAGGTCTTCATGACATCCTCCGCTATTTGGATACCGAGTGAGAAAGCGTAGTTTAGGAAGCTGTGGTCTTGCATTCAGGAGGTTCTCGCACCTTCGTACTGCCAATCCGACTGAAGCATTCTGCCGTTTCCTTCACTCTTTCTGAAGCAGTCTTCGGGAATGATTCCTTTAGAAAAGAAACGGCCGATTTTCTTCCTTACACTTTCCTTTTCCGAACCTGTACTCCGTCTGCCATGAATTGGGACCTTAAACCCCAAACTTACTCCCTTCGACGATCGATTACACAGTTAATACAGCTATCCGAAGCGTCCGGAATGCGCTGATTTGAAACTTTCTTGGTAGATTAAAGCTGTTAGCCGGACCGAGTGTGGAACCTGGGACCTTCGTCTTTCGTGGACAAGTGATCTACCAACTGAGCTATTCAAGCACGACTCGCGAAGCGTCTCACAGCCTTACTTCCAAGAGTACTTCATCTGCTACCTTCGAAACTTCACAGACGTTCTGCATACCTTGCGGGACCTACACTCCAGTAAGAAAGGATATTGCAGAAGAACTTCTATGAATTTGGGAAGGTAGGAGATGAGGTACTGGCGGAAGTAAGATTGTGAGGGCGGGTCGTTAGACGTGCTTGGACAGCACGTGGCCACGAAAGGCAAAGGTTCGACGTTCGAGTCCCAGTTCGGCACACAGGTTTAATCTGCCAGGTATTTCTCTCAAGCCTGTATGTTTTCGCGGGGAATTACGACTAGGATCCTTACTTGCAACTACTCCGGCATCTGCGGTTTGTTACACTAGCTGAAACTGCAATATTCGTCTTTCATGCTAGTATAGGGAAGAGTGCACGTAGGTATAAACTACAGGGGTAGATGAATAATTTACAGCATGAGTAACAACAAACGTTGAGTTGTAAGAATGGAAGACCAAGATGGTCGGGTCAAAAATGGCGTAAGGCAGAAATGTCGTATGTCTCCACTTCTGTTCTACCTGTGCGTCGAAGAAACAATGAAAGAAATAAAATAAAGTTTAAGGAATATACCGTAATTCAAACTTATGTTGAAGGGATTGCAGTGATAAGACTGTCCTATGACGATGTTACCCTGAATGAAAGTGAGAGAGAATTACAGAATCTTTTGAATGGAATGAACAGTATTGATCCCATAAACTTGACTGAGAATAAAATAAAGAAAGAGGAAAGTAATGAGAAGTAGTAGTAATAAGATTGGCGAGAAATGTCTGAGAACAGTGGACCACGAATTATGCGATGTGGAGGAAAATTTCTATGTTTCGACAAAATATCGTAAGGCGGATGAAAGAAGAGGGATATAAGAAAGAGATAAGAACAGGCAAAGAATGAATTGCGCGCTAAAATAAGTGCAATAGTATCAAACATCGACATTAATTTGAGGAAAATATTTATGAGAATGTACGTCCTGATCACAGTATTATATCGAAGTGAATCAGGAACTGTGGGAAAACCAGAAATGAAGAGAATCGAAGCATGGGAGATGCTGAAAGTTAAGTGGGCTAATGTAACAAAAAAAAATGACCTACGAGAAACGGCGAGGAAAGGAATATGTTGAACACACTGACTAGACGTAGGGAAGGGTTAATACGACATGTAAGATATCAGGGAATGGCTATCACGGCTCTAAAGATAGCGATAGACACCAAAAACTGCAAGGGAAGACAGACTGGAATTTTTTTAACAAATAATTGAGGAGGTAGGTTGCAGGTGCTACTCTGAAATGATGAGGCTGGCATTGGAGCGAAAGTGGCTGCGAGCCGCATCAAAGCAGTCAGAAAATACGTGGTGGTTATAACTAAACTTTCGCTTCTTGAGAGGGCCTATATGAAAAACGAGAGATGGTAGGACAATAAAACGTCGTAAAAACATTTGTAAGAACAGGTGGAAGAGAAATAACGAATGAACAAGGGAAAGAAACACGTTTTAATTTCCGCTTAAGAACGTAACATTGGTTGTTGCGTACCCATGTTTAGGTCCCAGGTTACAGAAGTTGCTCAATGTGACGACCATTTGCATGCACGACAGCCTTGCGCCGCACTAGACATAACATTCCACAACTGTTCGCAGCACTTTTGGAACCGTGGACCGTGGAATGTTCAGCTATCGTGACACAAGCCGCGCATTGCTCGAATATCGGGCATTGCTTCCAGTATTCTCAGCCATGGCAACAGTAATTTCTTCAACAATTTGTGGTGCAATTAGTCGTCGGCTTCTCAAAGAAGCAGTTACCAGATAGCCAGTTCATTCTGAATCATTTACTTCAACCGCGGTGCAGAAACAGAACCTCTCCGCATTCCTTTAATGCCTCGACGTTGGCGGAAGCAGCAGCGCTATTGCTGTTGTTTTGATAAAAAAGCTTTAGGAGTAAAGCTCTGATGACCTTGTCCAGAACTATGAGTGTCTGCACCTGTGATGCACACTGAAGCCTATGTTTCAACCCCACGTCGCCGTGCCAGCACCGGGGCCTAACGGCAAGTCATGACACTAGCACTACTAAGGTTGCAAATCCTGCAGAACACAGTCTGGACATAATGCTTATGAATCTGCGTACCCATATGGCAAATAGTTCTCCGTCTACACTGGTTCAAGTAGCGAAACTTTAATTGCGATCACCCTGTACAACTACAAGGGACGTGATTATGCACCAGTAGTGCACAACATTTTATCACGATCTTGGTAGAACTGTGGTATACATTACGAAAGGATTCTCTGGGAGTCGTTCCGCCACAGCTTCAACTCCAGTAGGTTTAGACAGCACCTTCATTATAAGGAGCGATCAAAAAGTTTCCGTTTGATGACGTTGCTGCTGCGTCCAAATAGGATCAATGTGCTGTTATTTTTTTCTTGCCTGCCGAAGGACAAACACCGGCAGACATCCATTGGAGAATGAAGAATGTACATGCTGAAACGTCCCCTTAGAAAAGTTTATGAATTACTGTGCTCATAAACCCCTTACGTTAATTGATTTTTAAAAAGCTGAGCAGAACTGAACGTACTCAAACATTTCGCTCTTTACTTATTCTGATCAACACTAAACTGACACACAATATTTTTAGCGCAAAGCAGTCTAACTTTCAATAATCCCTACAAAAGAATGGCCCTGACTAACAATAACCTATACCGTTCATGAATCACTTACCTCACAAAAATCTTCGTTCCTCGAACTGCTGAAATACAGCCAGCGCCAATACTGCCAGCTAAATAAAAGATTCTAACTACTGAAGGCACTAACTACTGATAGGCATACTAAGCAAATGAAAGATTTTGATAGAGAACAAGCAATGTATTTACATTAATAGTGTTCAGAAGTCATTATATATATATATATATATATATATATATATATATATATATATATATATATATATATATATATATATCAGTTCATGATATCCAGTATTACAAATTTACTTTTTCTGGCGGACACACGTCCAGATCGTCCGCTCTCAAAAGTCTGCCATCTCTCTCCCCACATCCACCACTGCTGGCGGCTCACCTCCGACTGCGCAACGCTACGTGCTGTTCACATCCAGCTGCCCAACACTACAATAGCGAATATTTCAACAATGCCAACCAGCCACAGACTGCACACAGCACAGATTTTCATACAGAGCGCTACGTGGCGTTACCAACATAAAAACCTAAACAGCCTACTTACACAGCATGTGTCGAAAACGAACTGCGACAATGGATGCTGCTGTTTCATGTTAAAGCACGTCTTATCGCAAATGTTGTAAGCATAGCAGATGTTACGCCAGCTTAAGTGGGAGACACTCCACCATCCTCCCTATAGTTCTGATCTCTTTCCATCACGCCTTCGGTTCTTAAAAAAGAAGCTCAAGGGCCAATGATTCCTGTCGAACAAGATTCAGCAGACAGTTATGGACTTCTTCACGCAGCAGGATACAGGATTTTACCAGACGTGTATATTAAACCTTGTGCATCGGTGGGATGATTTCCTTGTTCCTGGGTGTTGTGTGATGTCCTTAGGTTAGTTCGGCTTAAGTAGTTCTAAGTTCTAGGGGACTGATGACCATAGCTGTTAAGTCCCATAGTGCTCAGAGCCATTCCCTTGTTCATGGCGATTTTACCTGAGACCGATTCTGAACTGTACGGTTTTCGAACGGAAACAATGGACTGAATAGCCATTATTGAAGTTTGATGCAGAAGTGGACACTAAACCACAACGTCTTCTTATCACAAGAAACAATTAGTTAATAAGAGCGTTTAGTGAAGTTTGGACAACAATATTTTCCTCAAGTGTGATAAATTTGTTAGCAATTAATGATTTTGGAGTGAACACACATTGCGTAGTGGGGCGATCACTCTGTTGTAGAAATATTACAAAAGCAAGATCGCTAAAATGCTGTTTAATGGATAACCGCTTTCAACACACTAAAGGTGCCGTCATCGGATCTGAAACATAAATAAAAAACACTCTATATGATGCCGATCGTTGTTAGTCGAGCAGTGATCATGTACCAAATAGTTTTATCTTGTGACTTCGGTTTTACATATCTGATGGAAAAGAATGACCATAAGAGCAGTTGTTTTTTTTTTTTGTGACAATGATTTTATATCGGCTGGTCTGCCTCATGTATCGTTATATCCAAATGGTTTATAAATTTTAAGCTACATTCAGATCCGATGATGGCACCTTAAGTGTGTTGAACCCGGTTATCCAGTAAACAGTGTTTAAGTGATCTTGGCTTTTGAATTATTTCTGCAAATAGTGATTTGATAATACACAAACATATATTTAAATTCTTTAATAAGATATTTATAGAGATTTTTAAACTACTTTTAGGAAGTTAAGCTGTGTGCCTGATTGTCACACTGAAAAACTGACTGACTGAATAGTTTGTGTATGTGTATAGGTATGTATTAGGTGAATGCGCCGCAAATATTGCGGAAATGGAAAGTGCTATTGATGTACGGTTTCCACAAAATGGATTGGCAGTCAGGGCCTCTTATTGTTAGCCAATCAATAGATTATAATAATGCTTACAAGGTGTATTTTTGTGCAAACACAATTTTTCAAATATAACAATGCCTATTGACAGTAAAAAACTAAAAGTAGGGAAAATTAGAAAGTCAGTGCTGTTTGTTGCAGGATTCTAGTGCGAATCGTTTATGAAATATTGTACTTTTAATAGTTCCCACAACGACGATTGTTTGTGCCATTCAACCCTCGTTGTTGCTGGGTGTTATGTTTTCTTATAGTCTGCTAATGAGTTCCTCGAGTGCATTGCGAGCTGCTAGTCAATTAGCCTGTGACAGTCCAGGTAGTAAGTCGTGAGTGGACGATGGGATGTACCAATGCAGAAAAAGCCAACGTACGTATGGTGTATGGAGAGTGCAGGAAGAATGGAGTTCGTTCTTGTACGGTGCATGCGGCAAGATAGCCCAATAGACATCAGCTATCTCGGCAATTATTTATCAACCTCTTCAACCAGTTACGTGAAAGTAGTGGTGTACACCTAGACATCGTAACAGAAGGCAACAAGTGACGACAGAAGAGGGGGAAAATTAATGTTCCTGCTGCTGTTGCAGTTGATCCGCACGTTAGCTCCCGCACAATTGCTCGAGGAACTGGCATCAGTCAGGAAATTGTCCTACTCATTCTTCATCGACATAGGTTCCACCCGACCACATCTCTCTCCGTCAAGAGGTCCATGGAAACTATTATGAGAATCATGTTAACTTCTGTACATGGACATTAAGACAGGACACTCCAGATGTATCAGTACCTTGTTGAGTGATTAAGCCACATTTACCGATCATGGGTAGGTAAACGGCCGAAACATGTAATATTGGTCTGCTGACAATCCCTGTTGGCTTCGTCAGGTGGAACGTCGGCGTCCATGGAGTGTAAACGTATTCTGTGGGATGATGAATCACCAACTCATAGGCTCAGTTTTCGTAGACAACACTGAACACGCATAATATCGCAGTCTCCTAACAGTCCATATTCCACGGATACTAGAAAACATTCCCCTGCAGTCTAGAAGGAACCTGAAGTACCAACATAATGGAAGTGCAGCCCATAGTGCTCGAAGTACTGCAGCGTGTCTTCACGAATTGTTTGCAAATTGTTGGACCGACGCAGAGAACCTGTACCTTGGCCAGCCCGTTTCCCGGATTCGACGCTTGTAGACTTATTGCTGTGGGAATAGCTGAAAGATGCTGTCTACAGGTACATAGCAATTACACCCGATTATATGCAACTACGTATTACTGCAGCCCGCTCGAACATCTCCACTGAAATGCTACCATGTGTGCAGTAGTCGTTCCATATCAGACTAGAAGCGTGTATTACCGTTGCCGGTGGTCACTTTGAAAATAACCTGTGATGGTCAATTGATTCGTTGCTGGTCAAAATCCACATAACTAGTGTATATACTTCCGTTGTTCTTTAGTGTGTGCTGCCACAGGTAATGTACATTTGAAAATCTCGTACGTATCTCGTAAACGGCTCGCACTAGAATCCTGCAACAAACACCACTGACATTCTAATATACCCTACTTTTAGTTTTTGTTCCAGTTAAAAAGTGTATGTTTGCACAAAAAATACACTTAAAAATGGTGCAAATGGCTCTGAGCACTATGGGACTTAACATCTGAGGTCATCAGTCCCCTAGAACTTAGACCTACTTAAACCTAACTAATATAAGAACATCACACACATCCATGCCCGAGGCAGGATTCGAACCTGCGACCGTAGCGGTCGCGTGGTTCCATACTAAAGCGCCTAGAACCGCTAGGCCACATCGGCCGGCCAAAAATACACTTCCTACGCATTATTACAATTTATTGATTGGCTAACAATACTTGCCCCTGACTACTAATCCATTCTACCAATACCACACATCAATAGCACTTTCCATTTCCGGTGCAAGTTTTAGATGATTCACCCTGTGTGTGTGTGTGTGTGAGAGAGAGAGTGTCAACGTATGAGCAGATGTAAGGCTTACATTAGAAATCAACTTGTGTTGTACAGTCCGGTCGATACACAAATGACTGACGGTGTGGATAGTGTTAGGAAACAAAGAAATCTGCGTGGTTCACGCACCAGATGCAAAAGCAGATCACGTTGATGCGCATGTACTATGTGATCTGAGAGATTACTTTTGTGCGTGCACCAGTTTGACTGAAAACCAGGTTAAACTGCCCTCACGCGGACCGTGACTTCGAACGTCAACGTGCTACGTGATGCATTTATGAAGTCCGAGCGTGGAAAAAGCACGGTGCGAAGTCTTTCCGAACGTGCGGAGAAATATCAAACATGACAAATATTCTGAGCGCGCATTCGAAAGTCAACCAATGGCATGGAATGGCGCCACTTTCGTCACATACAGGTCGTTTCTCGTTTCAATAGAGAGAGCGTCATGGCTGCTTGGACATGTGAATAATTACGTCTATTGATAGATCCTTTTAAAGAATCAGTGCATGTAGAACGCCAAAAATACAAATTACTATTACAAACATTATCGCGCTGAAGTCTTATCTCGTGTCTCTGACAAAGTGAAAATCCGGTTTACGCTTGTCCATTTCGAGAACTCGTGTGTAGTTCACGGGTTGCTTTTCAAGCCACCAGTAACGTGGCGTACCACTGCATATCTATATTGAAAATAAAGACAGTTGATTTGTGAAACTAACTAATAATAACTGAATTATGCATACTATCTGCTGTGTCTGCCGGAAGATTATTTCTGTTGTGACTACTCTGAAAATTATAATCAACGTGTTACACATTGTTGAAAAAGACTGAATTTTTATAGGTGGGAATCTTTCTCTAATACTTGGCACAGACTCATTTGCAAAACAGTATTTTGATTACTCAAAAACTGGAATGAGATATAACCGAAAGTGCATGAAAAATACATGTGCCGACCTCAATATCCGTAGGGTATATGAATGTTGAAAACCTTTAATTGAAGTATAGCTTCTAGAGCAGAAACAAAGGGTATGCGAGTTTTGGTTTGCTGATACCGACGTTGTTGACTATCGGATTAGGTACTATCGTAGTTGGTTGTCTGGGATGTTAACGAAGTCAACAACTGAATATTACGGTAATTTCTGGTATTGATTATGGAAAAGAATTTTTCTTTCTTATCGTATTCTTCCTCAAATGAAGCGAATTTGGAAACATCGTGCCGTTAAAAGTATACAGTTAAAAAAAATGAAACATCAGAATACGTTCTGATGGATTCGAGGGTGGTCTCGGCTGATTCATAAACCACACTCTTCATCAACGTTTACTGCATCTAAAAGCGAACTGATTCACACATGTCAAGGCGTCCAGGAGGGTGGTGGAGGCTGTGTCAGAGCTTTTATGTTGGAAAATAACGTCCAGTGTAGCCTTTTTGGTGCACTGCACACGAAAACCTACAAACCGTGTAAGCAGCTATGTTCACCGTAGACAGATAGCGCCCAACATCCCAACTTATTTTGGTTGCAGATAGAACTGCCACGTTCAGAAAGAGAAAAGCCGTACTTGCCGTTATGTTTAGCCAGACATTTTGTCGCTAAAGCCAGACGGCCTGCGTTAAATAACAATGTAGTCCTTAGGTACTTTCTTGCTAAGCTTTGTAGTTCACCCCGGATGGAATCCCAATTCGGTTTTACAAAGACTACTCCACCATATTGTTCGTTTACCTAGCTGGCATTTATCGTGAATCTTTCGCCCAAGAAAAAGTCCCAAGCGATTGGAAAAAAGCACAGGCGACTCCAGTATATGAAGGGTAGAAGAACGGACCCGCAAAATTACAGAGCAATATCCCTAATATCTGTTTGCTGCAGAATCCTTGGACATATTCTCACTTCGAATATAAAAACTTTCTTGAAACTGAGAAGCTTATGTGCACGAATCAGCATGGTTTTAGAGAACATCGCTCATGCGAAACTCAGCTTGCCCTCTTCTCAAAGGATGTACTATGGATGAAGGGCAACAGGCAGATGCCACGTTTCTATATTTCCGGAAAGCATTTGACACGGTACTCCATTGCAGGCTGTTAACGAAGGTACGAGCATATGGAATAAGTTCACAGATGTGTGAGTGGCTTGGAGACTTGTTAAATAATAGAACCCAGTACGTTGTCCTCGATGGCGAGTGTTCATCAAAGGCAAGGATATTGTCAGGAGTGCTTCAGGGAAGTGTGATAAGACCTCTGTTGTTCTCCATAAACATAAATGATTTGGCGGACAGGGTGAGCAGAAATCTACGGTTGTTTGCTGATGATTCCGTGGTGTACGGCAACGTGATGAAGTTGAGTGACTGTAGGAAGATACAAGACAACTTAGACAAAATTTCCAGTAGGTGTGACGAGTGGCAGCTAGCCCTAAATGTGGAAAAACGTAAGTTAATGCGGATGAGTAGGAAGATCAAACCCGTAGTGTTCGGATACAGTATTAATAGTATCCTTCTTGACACAGTGAAGTCGTTTAAATATCTGGGCGTGACGTTGCAAAGCGATATGAGGTAGATCGAGGATGTGAGAACTGTGGTTGGGAAGGCGAATGGTCGACTTAGTTTTATTGGGAGAATTTTATGAAAGAGTGGTTCACCTGTAAAGGAGACCGTATAAAGGATGCTGGTGCGACCTGTTCTTGAGTACTTCTCGAGTGTTTGGATCCGTAGAAGGTCGGGTTGCTAGATTTGTTACCGGTAGGTTCGAACAAGTGTTACGGATATCCTTCGGGAAATCAAGTGGGAATCCCAGAGGGAAGGCGACGCCTTTTAGAGAAACGCTATTGAGAAAAATTTAGAGAACCGGCATTTGAAGCTGACTGCCAAACGATTCTACTGCCTCCAACGTACATTCCGCGTAAGGACCACGAAAATAAGATACGAGAAATTAACGCTCATACGGAGGCACACAGACAGTCGGTTTTCCAGTGCTCTATTCGCGAGTGGAACAGGAAAGGAAATGACCAGTGGTGATACAGGGCACCCTCCGCCAGGCACCGTACGGTGGCTTGCGGAGTATGTATGCAGACGTAGATATAGATGTTAAATACAAATATAGGCCTTGGGTATGTTCAATCGTTTATCGCGAGCTCAGTCTTAAACGTGCTGTAAATGAAAAAAACAGTCTTGAAATTTGACAGTTATGTGCGCAACTAAGTGCTCAGTCTCTTTGACTACTGTCTTCTTTCTAAGATTAAATTATGTCAAGAAAACTAAACGTCCTTCATTAAACAAAATAAACAATTAAGTATTCTTCTGGGACGGAAAGCGAAAAGATATTTGATAACCTATTTTTTTTTCAATTAGACTTCTAAAGAAATAACAACAATCGGTGGATGAGTTTTAATCTTTCTACCCGCCCAGATAGCCGTGCGTGTCACAGCGCCGATTCCGGGACGGGGAGTTGAGTCGGCTCCGGATCGAATCCGTCCGCCCGACTAGTGGTGTGGCCTCGTGTAGCGTTATTAAAGATCGATAGTTGATACATCCGACGTTTTCGATAGAATTTTCAAAAATTATCGATGGATCGATTAACTACAGCAGGTGTCTCCGACCTTTTTAGTCCGCGGGCCACATTGACTCCTCCATGAAGTCATAAGGGCCAAGACCTACCTAGTGGGATTAAAGCACCCTAGCACTCCATGATCACCCTAATGTAAGGCTAAAGGGAAGATGAAATCGCAAATAGCTAGCACTGAAACGAACTACGATTTTTATTTAATTACATAATTTTGATTGGAGGACTGTATGTGTTTACAACGTAATCAAAAGAAAGTGAAACCTCGCTTAAGAAGCATCTTCCATAATGATTGATTACTAAGGCTAGTCGCCGATGTGGCGTCCATTTGAAAGACTTGCACCAGACTCGTGAGTCTGGTGCAAAGCATTTTTTTACTTAAAATGTTTTCGCCAAACTAGTCTGTTAACCGTCTTTTTTTTTCACTATCGCACGGAGAATGGTCTGTCTGTATATTGTGGATAGCCACAAGTTTAACCATGACTTTCCGCTTTGTAAAGATAGAGCTCCCACAATGTCGCGGTGTATTGGTAGCTATAGGACTCGAAACTCAATTTTGGCAGTATAGGTACCACTTCAAATAGTTGGCGGGCCGGATACCGGGGATGATATATTTTCACGCAATTTGGATGCATAGATCATGAGAAATCAGTACCCAGAACAACCACCTCTGGCCGTAATAACGGCCTTGATACGCCTGGGCATTGAGTCAAACAGAGCTTGGATGGCGTGTACAGGTACACCTGCCCATGCAGCTTCAACACATACCACAGTTCATCAAAAGTAGTGACTGGCGTTTTGGGACGAGCCAGTTGCTCGGCCACCATTGACCAGCCGTTTTCAGTTGGTGAGAGATCTCGAGAACGTGCTGGCCAGGGCAGCAGTCGAACATTTTCTGTATCCAGAAAGGCCCGTACAAGACCTGCAACATGCGGTCGTACTGTTCAAAGTGCCGTCAGTGCGAACAAGAGGTGACCGAGACGTGTAACCAATGGCACCCCATACCATCACGCCGGGTGATACGCCACTGTGGCGATGACGAATACACGCTTCCAATGTGCGTTTACCATGGAGAGAGAAAATGATAACAAAATACCGTTTTTGGATGTTTTAGTTATGAGACAGACAGATGGAAGACTGAAACAACAGATTTTTAGAAAAATAACGCACACATACAGATACTTACATAAAACTCTAACCACCATCCACAACAAAAGAGAGGTGTGATTAAAAGTCTCGTTGACAGAGCCAGACGGATTTGCACGCCGGAGTATCTAGACGTCGAATTAAAACATCTGAAGCACGCTTTTGAGAAAAATGGCTACTGAAAGAAAGAAGTAAGCAGAACTCTGCACCCAAACAACAAAAAGCCTAAGGACAAGCCCGAAAAACGATGGAAGAATACAGTCTCTCTCCCTTTTATAAAGAAAGTAACGGAACAGATTGGAAAGATTTTAAGTAAACATGATATTAGACCTGTTTTTAGACCAACGAAGAAAATTTGTCATGTTCTCCGGTCTGTAAAAGATAAACGCGCTCCTTTATCAGCCAGTGGCGTATATAAAATTCCGTGTACATGTGGTAAAGTTTATGTAGGAACAACAAAAAGAAGCGTAAAAACACGGTTAAAAGAACACAGAAGTCTTTGCCGATTAAGAAAAACATATAAATCGGCTGTAGCAGAACACGCTTTTCAGTCAGGAAATCATTAAGTGAAGTTTTCCGAAACAAAAATTTTATCTACGACGACGAACTATTACCCACGGCTTTGTAGAGAAGCAATTGTAATATATAAACATAGGGATAATTTTAATCGGAAAGAAGAGACCATGAAACTTAGTGATATTTGGACAGTAGCACTACAGAATTGCTAGACAGTTTTATCCGTGACGAGATTACGATCGATAGTTAAGTTTTATCTCTGACAAAGATTATCTCTGCATATCTCGTGCAACTCTGGTCACGCCCACTTTCTACGATATATAAGTCGCTCTCAGACGTGCGACCCGTCAGCAGAAATCC
Source organism: Schistocerca nitens (assembly GCF_023898315.1). Taxonomy (NCBI): domain Eukaryota; kingdom Metazoa; phylum Arthropoda; class Insecta; order Orthoptera; family Acrididae; genus Schistocerca; species Schistocerca nitens. The sequence goes on along the minus strand of NC_064615.1, from coordinate 977,125,856 downwards.
TTGAACGCCATGCTCCCCGCCTCGCCTATCGCATCCGTCTCCCCTCCCCCACGCGGATCCTGTATGATGTCATCCCCTTCCCCCACCTCCTCCTTTTCCTTGAAAGGATACGGATCCTGTACACCTCCCGTAAACTTGATCCTCCTCACCCGCTCGTCTCCCCGATCCTCTCCCACCCCCGCCCGCTGCCGCGCCTGTATTCCCACGTCCCGCCCGGTCTCCATCTGTCCACCCTCCTTACCCTCTCCCAAGGTGGCTTCCGCCAGCTCCCTCTCCCTGATGATGTCCTCGTCCCCTCCATCTACCCCTCCTATCAACTTTGACCCTGCCCCGCCCCCCACTTCCCGTGTCCTTTCCTTTCGGCACCCTCCCTCCCTTCTCTTCTCTTCCCTTCCTTTTCCGTCTCCCCGTCCCCTCCCTTCCCCCTCTTCCCCCGGGCTTCCTCTCCCCCTTCCTCCCTCCCCCCTATCTCCCCTGCCCGTGGCATCTCTGCTCTCCCCTCTCGCTCTCCCACTCCCCTTCCTCCTCCTCCTCTCTTGGCAGGTCCCCGGACTCGCACACGCATAGTGAACATTTGCGCGCCGGAGATCGTCGCCTTCTGTGTCTCGTGTGTGTGACGTCGTATAGTGTTTTTGGTGTCCGCCGTCCCACTACTACGTTCACTTGTGCCGTCGGATTCATCAGTGTTTTGTGCGCCGTGCCAACGTGTTTTCAGTGTTGTTATCGTCACATGTGAACGACTCCGTGTTTTTTGTGTATCTGTGACCTCTCTCTTTTGCCCGTCATATTGTTCATTGTCATTCACCATTTTTTATACTCTTGTACAACGCTATGGCTGAAGAGCGGCGTAGTGTGCCGCTGCCAGCCTACCTGATTTGTACAGGTTTTAAAATAACAATAAAGTAAAAAAAAAAAGTCCGACCCGTCAGTCGGCAAGACTCACCGGAGGAGAAACACCCCTCTGAAGATGTCCAGCGCAGCTCTGGACGAAACGTTAGGAGCTGAAGAGTTTCGTGGACGACGACCTTACATCCCGGAAGGTTTACCAGAAGATATGTCATCCGGTCGTGAAAGCCTTCATACTATGAAGATGAGATTTGTTTTTTGCTCACATCCACATTTCATCTGCATTGCTTACGAATATGTGCTGCAATTCTTGAAGGCAGATTATATGTAAATACAGCTGTCTATGTATTTTAATGGTTATATCCAGCCACCATACAAATAAAAAAACTCGACGCTTGACAAGTTGTCCTGTTACTGTATTCAGTTTTGCGGGAACTTGTGAGTCCTTAAAGAACAAGCACCGCTAATTGAACACAACGCAGGCAATTAATATACACTACTGGCCATTAAAATTGCTACACCAAGAAGAAATGCAGATGATAAATGGGTATCCATTGGACAAATATATTATACTAGAGCTGACATGTGATTACATTTTCACGCAATTTGGGTGCATAGATCCTGAGAAATCAGTACCCAGAACAACCACTTCTGGCCGTAATAACGGCCTTGATACGCCTGGGCATTGAGTGAAACAGAGCTTGGATGGCGTGTACAGGTATAGCTGCCCATGCAACTTTAACACGATACCACAGTTCATAAAGAGTTGTGACTGGCGTATTGTGAAGAGCCAGTTGCTCGGCCACCATTGACCAGACTTTTCAATTGGCGAGAGATCTGGAAATGTGCAGGCTAGGGCAGCAGTCGAACATTTTCTGTATCCAGAAAGGCCCGTACAGGACCTGCAACATGCGGTCGTGCATTATCCTGCTGAAATGTAGGGTTTCGCAGGAATCGAATGAAGGGTAGAGCCACGGGTCGTAACACATCTGAAATGTAACGTCCACTGTTCAAAGTGCCGTCAGTGCGAACAAGACGTGACCGAGACGTGTAACCAATGGCACCGCATATCATCACGCCGGGTGATACGCCAGTATGGCGATGACAAATGCACGCTTCCAATGTGCGTTCAACGCGATGTTGCCAAACACGGATGCGACCATCATGAGGCTGTCAACAGAACCCGGATTCATCCGAAAAAAATGACGTTTTGCCATTCGTGCACCCAGATTCGTCGTTGAGTACACCATCGCAGGCGCTCCTGTCTGTGATGCAGCATCAAGGGTAACCGCCGCTATGGTCTCCGAGCTGATAGTCCATGCTGCTGCAAACGTTGTCGAACTGTTCGTGCAGATGGTTGTTGTCTTGCAAACGTCCCCATCTGTTGACTCAGGGATCGAGACGTGGCTGCACGAACCGTTACAGTCATGCGGATAAGATACCTGTCATCTCGACTGCTAGTGATACGAGGCCGTTGAGATCCAGCACGGAGTTCCGTATTACCCTCCTGAACCCACCGATTCCATATTCTGCTAACAGTCATGGGATCTCGACCAACGCGCGTAGCAATGTCGCGATACGATAAACCGCAATCGCGATAGGCTACAATCCGACCTTTATCAAAGTCGGAAACGTGATAGTACGCATTTCTCCTCCTTACAAGAGGCATCACAACAACGTTTCACCAGGCAACGCCGGTCAACTGCTGTTTGTGTATGAGAAATCGGCTGTAAACTTTTCTGGTGTCAGCACGTTGTAGGTGTCGCCACAGGCGCAAACCTTGTGTGAATGCTCTGAAAAGCTAATCATTTGCATATCACAGCATCTTCTTCCGGTCGGTTAAATTTCGCGTCTGTGGCACGTCATCTTCGTGGTGTAGCAATTTTAATGGTCAGTAGTGTATGAACGCCCCTTGTGGTCTCGGGTTCGCTTCCCGGCGGGGTCACGGATTTTTCCTGCCTCGAGATGACTGGGTGTTGTTGTGTCGTCTTCATCATCATCATTCATCCCCATTACGGTCGGAGGAAGGCAACGGCAAACCACCTCCATTAGGACCTTGCCTAGTAAGGCGGTGCAGGTCTCCCGCATCGTTCCCCTACGCTCTGTAAAGAAGCATGGGACTTCATTTCCATTTCCAGTGTATGAACGAAATTTGTGCTTCTACAAAAGCAGAAGTGTCGCAGGGGCGTTAGGACTCCGTCAGTGTTTTGTGTTTTCGGATCACCTTGTACATTAACACGTATAACAGAAAATACTTGTAAATACAATGAGGACTTAGAAGAGGACGATAGCGGGTATGTTTAGTTAATAATGATAATAATAATTTTTATTTTAAAACGCATTATGCAGTACAATTACAAATGCTTAACAAATCTTTAAAATGTCATTTTTTCGTCTACTAATTGTGTTGTATTGCAACAGTTTTATTTACATTTGTATTCTATGCTGTATGTAAGTATGCTCACACATCTGAAGATGGCAGTCTGTATAATGGGTATTCATGAATCCATGTTATTTACGTGTGATACCATACGTATCTGGTCGGTACGAGATGCACACAACCGTCATTTGTCATCACTGGAAGACAAGCAAGAAAATTCCCTCTCTCATGTCGCCTCCCACACGGCAGCCAATCTATTAACAACATAAATTTATAAACAGCAAAGACTAGCTAAGGAGCTACCATATTTGATGTTGATTAAATACCTCCATGCAATCTACTATTCATCTGCACTCAACACGCCATGGACATAATAGGATGCGACAATTTTTGAGGAGCTACTTGAAAAAGAATTACATTATTAAAGTTTTGACTATCGAAACAGGCTACCGATAGTGTCAATAGTGCAGACACCATCGATTAATCGATAGTTTATCGATGATTAATTAACACCAGCTCTGTGTGCCGGCCAGCCAGGATGTGGTCTTTAGGCGGTTTCCCGCACCGCAGTAGGTGAACACCGCGCCTCATTACAGGATTCGCAAACATTTACAAACCTTCCGCTTACTTTGACGTGAACACTGGATGCAGACAGCTGTGGTACACTCAGGGCGAGGAGGGGAAGAGAGGCAGGGCTCAACGGCGTGGCGACAGGAGGGGGGCATTCGCCTATCCGTAAATTAGCCATGCTGAATCTGTTAATCACCATCCCGACAGTGCACTGCTGCGGGACAAAGGCTAAAACAAAAGAAGTATTATTGTTCCGTATTTAAACAGACTTTATCAATAATTAGCGGAGAAACTCGGCATTGCCCACGTATTTATTTACAGCTGCTTGTCCAGGCCCGTAGCGCGTAGCGTCTGACCTTGTGCTTAATGTTGATGACGTCATATCTCCTGACCTATATGTCGTACAGTGATATAATTTTGTAGGTACATTCAGCGGCATACGCACATATAGATACTATCTGCTATTTACGTTGCGAATGGTGTTAGTAGCAAAGAAGTACTAAATTTAAATGTCATGCATGATGCGGGAATTTCTCATGCATCTCATTGTTTATGACGTCATATCTCCTGAATATCTCCTGAACTACGTCTTGTACAATGATGCAATTTTGCAGTTATATTCAGTGCCATATGTGCTTGCTGTCTGTAAAATATGTCTAGAATACAGTTAATAAAAAAGAAGTACTGAATAATAACATTATATCTCATGCGGTACGTTTACTACATCAACAACGGAAAAGTAGAAAGCGAAAAGCTTTATTTCCTTTCGTCGTTTTGTAGGGGTTACCAAGGAGAAAAATTTTCGTAAGGGTTTGATATTATGTGTACAGTTTCTTGCAAGTCTGTAAGTGCTCTCATTCTCAAATAATGGGTGAATAAAATCTGTGAATTCATGCGTCGCGCGCTACGCCATTTTTTACCCCAACCCCCAGCCCTTCGATAGGTAGGTGGTTCTTAACTCACAGCGATTGTTGCCTGACAATAAGATATGTGTGTAGCGAGCTTGAAACTTCATGGCAGATCAAAACTGTGTGCCGGACCGACACTCAAACTCGGAACCTTTGCCTTTCGCGGGCAAATGCTCTACCAACTGAGCTACCCAAGCACGGCTCACGACCCGTCCTCACAGCTTTAATTCCGCCAGTACCTCGTAGCCTACCTTCCAGACTTCACAGAAGCTCTTCTGCGAACCTTGCAAAACTAGCACTCCAGGAACAAAGGCTATTGTGGAGACATGGCTTAGCCACAGCATGGGGGATGTTTCCAGAATGCGATTTTCACTCTGCCGCGGAGTGCGCGCTGTAGCGAGCTTGTCTTAAATTGGTCCAGTGGTTTAGGAGCAGATGAGGAACATACGTGGCCACCCACCCACATACATGAATTCATATTTTATAATATGTATGGATGTTATTTTTCTTGGGCCCGCCGTTGTGGCCGACCGGTTCTAGGCGCTACAGTCTGGAACCGCGCTACCGCTACGGTCGCAGGTTCGAATCCTACCTCGGGCATGGATGTGTGTGATGTCCTTAGGTTAGTTAGGTTTAAGTAGTTCTAAGTTCTAGGGGAGTGATGACCTTCGAAAATAAGTCTTATAGTGCTCAGAGCCATTTGAACCATTTTTTTCTCTTGGAAATCGTTTCTTGAGATTCTTTATAGGATAAGTTTCAATGACACAACAATAACATCATGTTTGTGATTTTGTCACTTTGTAATTTATAGCGTTACTTTCTCCTCTGGGCGTTTCAGAAGGGGACCCCCTTTCGACGTTGCCATTATGGCCTGAAATTGCAGTGTACTCTACCAGTTTCATTAATACCGAATAAAATCCTTCATTACGCTGTGATCTGAAATAAGCTGTTCTCTTTCATGTATCAAAAGCTTTTTAAGCGCGGAGTCTTTTTTTTGTTATATGAATTTCGCGAACTTTTGCCACTGTTAAAGTATTTAGTCATCCACCCTTACGTTTTCTCTAGACTATAAATATATGAAGATGTTCTTTCGGAACAGATACCACCTTCATATATAGTTAAGGCCCACTGGCCATTTGACCATCTTCTTCTGTGCGGATGCACAAACAGTGCCCGAACTCTTACGGGAATCGGCAAAAAGCCGCGAGTAATGAGTATAATGGGCAGGGGCGCTATGAATATAGTGCGGGACAATAAGCTGGGAATATGGGTCTCACAGGAGGCGTGCCAGAGATAAGTCCCTGCAGTCGCACTATCCTCTGTGTCCTCGGGGGCTCTGATGGGTTCGCCGGCACGGTAGCTCAGCGTGTTCGGTCAGAGGTTTTATGTACCCTCTGTAAAAATAAAAAAAAATAAAAAAAAAGACTGAGAGAACGGATCAACAAATAACCTGAACGGGTGTCATCGGACGTCCGCCACGAACAAATTAAACGAACAATATAGAACGAAATAAGATAAAAAAAGATGGGTAGAGCATCTGCCATGTAAGCAGGAGATCCCGGTTTCGAGTCCCGGTCGCGGCACACATTTTCAGCTGTCCCCGTTGACTTATATCAATGCCTGTATGCAGCTAGGGGTATTCATTTCAATGTAAATATTTATAGTTTTTGTTACTTGTTTCCAGGTTGGAACTATAGCTAATGTCATTCACTGAAAGTGCTTTAATTGGATGCGTAATTCATGTGCCCAGGACTTGAAGTAGTTTTTGGCTATCAGGTACAAAATATTCATGTTTGCTCTAAATTATTTTTTTTAATAAAAAGAAAAACTAGGCCTAGAAACAGACATAAGAATGGAATTTGCTGCTATATCAGTACCCATATGGAATATCTCCTGATTCCTCGCGCTTTCGTCATAAGCTTGGGACGTCCTTCGTTCTGCATTCTATACTTCGATGCCAAAAACCCCAACAAAGGCCCGACTTGGATATATTTCGCCAGATACGACCGTAAAAAAAATGTCCGGCTGAAGCCGGATACCTGTCAGCCGTAGTAGTGGTGCTAGGACGCAGTCGATCATAACAGCTGACTGGATAGTTCCGGGTGCGTACGACAGTCATCGAACAGGATGACGCAGCGGCCGGAACGCAGAACCGGAACTGCCTGGCGGTCACCGTGCAACCCAACGTGTCGCAATTAGGAGCAGTGAGCAGCACAACAGCTAGCAGATAATAGGTAGCAGCTAGCAGGTAGCGGGACTCTGGCTGGCACGACAGTGAGAGTCCGGAGAAATCGCCGCGTGACCGGACTCTGTGACACGCCAGTGCGTGTGTGTGGCAGCCTCGTGTGTGCGTTGTGCGTGTGCTACACCGGCGCCAATCTCCCAGGAGACATGAGACGGCGTGCGATGCCCCGTACTCTGTCGTAGGGTTACTGAAATATATGATAGGTGTCACCGCAGTCGTGCTGTGAGTGATAACGTCGCTGCTGTCCTTCTCGCCTCACCGCACCGCATAGGTGCTTAGCGGGTATTACACGACGCTCGTAAACGTGAATAGCGTGGCTGGATCTAGGGCAGAATAGCTGGAACTAGGAGATTTAGCATACACATCATCGGCGCACGAAAACAGTCAACACTTCTAAATTGCCTGAATCCGCGCATGCAAACTAGGCGGCAATAACGCGTGCACGCTAGGTAAAAGTTACTCCGATCGTTCTTTCTGCTTGTTATTGTTCATTGTTTACTGTTCAAAAAAACAACACCCAGCCATCACGAGGCAGAGAAAATCCCTGACCCCGCCGGGAATCGAACCCGGGAACCCGGGCGTGGGAAGCGAGAACGCTACCACACGACCACGAGATGCGGGCGTTTACTGTTATTGTTGATATTGAGGCCCAGTAGCTGAATCAGGCTGTCGTATTAGAGATTTGTTACATTTTTCAGTTAATAAATTTTCATAAATGTAGCACTTCAACAAATGCAATACAGGGTGATTCAAAAAGAATACCACAACTTTAAAAATGTGTATTTAATGAAAGAAACATAATATAACCTTCTGTTATACATGATTACAAAGAGTATTTAAAAAGGTTTTTTTTCACTCAAAAACAAGTTCAGAGATGTTAAATATGGCGCCCTCCAGACACACGAGCAATATCAACCCGATACTCCAACTCGTTCCACACTCTCTGTAGCATATCAGGCGTAACAGTTTGGATAGCTGCTGTTATCTCTCGTTTCAAATCATCAATGGTGGCTGGGAGAGGTGGCCGAAACACCATATCCTTAACATACCCCCACAAGAAAAAATCGCAGGGGGTAAAATCAGGGCTTCTTGGACGCCAGTGATGAAGTGCTCTGTCACTCTTTCTCGGCCGTCCAGTACTTTTCCGTTTGCACAAACACCCATTCTCTGTAAACTGTTTATACCAACGTTTAATACACCACCTATCAGGAGGTTTAACACCATACTTCGTTCGAAATGCACGCTGAACAACTGTCGTCGATTCACTTCTGCCGTACTCAATAACACAAAAAGCTTTCTGTTGAGTGGTCGCCATCTTAGCATCAACTGACGCTGACGCCTAGTCAACAGCGCCTCAAGCGAACAAATGTACAACTAAATGAAACTTTATAGCTCCCTTAATTCGCCGACAGATAGTGCTTAGCTCCGCCTTTTGTCGTTGCAGAGTTTTAAATTCCTAAAGTTGTGGTATTCTTTTTGAATCACCCTGTATTTTACCCGGCAGACTTCCTTTTTTGTGTTTCTGTTCCGAAAAGCATTCTCCTTACCCATTGCTTTGTGTTGTAGAAATGGAATGCAACTAACAACGCTTGAGCGCCCTAATCCAGGTGTATGAGATCTGTTCGAAAAGTTCCGGAACATTCTTAATTTTGCGCCAATGGTGTGCAGGAGGTTGGAGCGAAGTGTGGTTGGCATCGCTGCACACGCCTGTATTTTATGTGTAACTGCCGGAAGTTTCATTGTTGTATATCTGTTAGTTATTGTTCACTGCAGTGTTGAGTAGAACGTTGTGTAGCACTGTTTGCGAATTTCGAAATGGAAGAGTTACGAATAGTACACACGGATTAAAAATGGACGAACGCAAGTTAAAGATGACCCTTCTTCAGTACGTCCTTCGGCGTCTACCGACGACGCTCTTGTCAGGAACGTCAACGAAATTGTGTGTGGCAGTCGAAGACTTACTTCAGAGAGACTGCTGAAGAATGTGCCATTGCAGCTGGATCATATCATGAAATCCTGACAGAGCATCTCGGAATGCATCGTGTTGTCGCCAAGTTCAGCTCATGAGTCAAGACCAGAAAGACGAAATAAATCTCGGGTGAATAGCCTGGTATGAGTGTGCATAGGACGTGTCCCATACACACTCATACCAGGCTGTTCACCCGAGATCTATTTCGTCATAAAATACGCCTGGAGAAATTGAAGAATCACAAGACCAGAAAGATCTACGCCGTGAAATCTGTGAGGAGCTTTTGGATCGCGCAGATGAGAATGAGATCTTCTTTAAGAGATTTGTAACCTTTATGTTGTTGAGATCGAGGTTAAATCTTCACAATGGGTCGGGAAAGGTTATCCAGAAAAATAAATAAATAAATAAAAAAAACTCGTCAGAACATGCTTACAGTTTTCTTTGACTGAGAAGGATTAGTTCATCGTGAATTCGTGCGACAGGGACAAAATGTTAATCGATGGTACTATCGGGACGTATTATTACGCCTGCAAGAAAATGTGAGTAGGAAACAGCCTGAAATGCGGCGAGAAAATTCATGACTCTTGCATCACGATAACGCATCCGCACATTCAAAAATGGTTCAAATGGCTCTGAGCACTATGGGACTCAACTTCTGAGGTCATTAGTCCCCTAGAACTTAGAACTAGTTAAACCTAACTAACCTAAGGACATCACAAACATCCATGCCCGAGGCAGGATTCGAACCTGCGACCGTAGCGGTCTTGCGGTTCCAGACTGCAGCGCCTTTAACCGCACGGCCACTTCGGCCGGCCGCACATTCATTCCTGTCGGTGCGTGACTACTGCACAAAAAACGAAAAGGAATCACCATGCTGCCTTGTCCTCCGTACACTCCAGACACGGCCACTGCGAAATTTTTTTATTTCCAAAGCTGAAAATCCCGTTGAAAAGAAAAAGATTTGCTACGATAGACGAGATAAGAGAAAATTCGCCGACGGCGCTTCAGGCGATGCAGCAGGAGCTGTACCAAGATTGCTTCCCGAAGTGGAAACGGCGTTGGGAACGGTGTATCAATTGTGGAGGAGAGTATTTCGAAGGAGACGAGTGCACAATAAATAAAAAGTAAGCGCAAAAAAATTTGGTGGGCAACACTCCGAACTTTTTAAACAGACCTCGTATACGGAGGAAAGGTTTCTGTATTGATCTTCACGATCCGCTGTATTATAATAATGTATCTCGGCAGTCGTTTATTTCTGAGTATGTATGTGTACTGCTTTACGTGCGATTTTCAGTTTGTATGCACACGACCGCTGAGAGACAGCACTGGGTACAGGGCAAGATATGTGATTGGGTCCCATTTCCAAATATAGCAACCCAGTTTTGCTGTCGTTTTAGAGAAGGCTTGATATGATTTAAATGTAATGTAATTCAGGGAATATTGGAGATACACAAAAAATGCTTATTGGGATGAAAATATAGAATAAATATAATTTCTTATTAAACACTAAGCATACCTTCGCAAGTGAAATCGGTTCCAAAAGGCAGCGCGCAAAAAATCGATTTTTCAGGGCGCTATATCTCGGAGTCTATTGATCACGAAGATAAGGGGTCAACTGTTTTGGGCAACCATCGGCCTAGCTACCATATGTGTACCTATCGGAAGAAAGGGCACACCGTAGCTATCCTACAGTAGAGGGTCAAAATTTAAACATTCCACGCCTTTTCCGGCCCAAGGAAATTGAGAAAATCGCTTGGCTCTTTTGCATTAGGTGTTGTGTAGAGCGGAAATCAGGTGACTTATGAAGTCACCATTTATTAATGGGCGATTCCTCAGAAAACACGGAAAAACTACGATTTTGGGGCACGAAAAGTACCAGTTGTAGGGATTATTACTTCGATAATGTCTGTTAATGGTAAAAAATTTTGCCGTATATTCTTAAGATGATGATCTCGGGAAACTTCGAAATTTTTTCTATGTCATTATCCGTTACCAAGATCCAGACAGAGTTTCAAATTCGTCGCACGTGTGCAGTAAAATATCTTCGTAATATCCGGTCTGAGCCGTAAATGTTGTTTTACCGGACGTTATGGACACATGGAAAGGGTTCTAAGGTCATCACAAGAATTCTGAGATCAGCAAACTATACTTTTCGTAAGCACTTTTCACCAATAAAGCGTTATGACGCATTATCTCTCTATAATGGGCGCTTCACGCCTAAACAAGTATGTTCAAAGTTGTACTGGAGTAACAAAAAAACTGGGCTAAAAAGGAACTTACTGTAAAAAATTGTGTAAAATTGGAAACACTGCATATTCAATAAAATATTTCTAATATCACTTTTTCACTCGTTAGTGATACAAACAGTAAACCAACCGAGCGTTTTCGATGAATTGCGATCAATGAAGAACGTGCTGAGAAAAACGCAAAGCAAATGATTTGGTATCAAACTCATATTATGCGCACGTATTTGTTGTTTACGAGTCAGTGTATGTAAATGTGTCGAAGCATATAAACAAACTGTCAAAATTTTGCTGATTTCTAGAATTCATTTTATAAAATTGCACACGCCGCTGTAGCACGTAAAAGAGGGAAAGCAGCGGAAAAATGCTCGAACTGGAGCACAAAAGGGCGAATGTATTCCCCCTGAGAAGAAACTGATAGATAAGTGGGGAACCAGCTGCTTCAATCCTCAACCGTCTTCCTCAACAAAAATTTCGGAGCCCAAACATAGTCGGGTTTTTTGTGCTGGAAGAGAATAGCATATAGACAGTGGCTGAGAAAGAGAGAGGGGATAGTGCTAATGAAAAAGGAAGAGAGGGCATACAGTAATAGTGGTACAGAATGAGTCAGTGAAAGAGAAAGAGAGATGGATGAGGACAATGGCAATGGCAGCCGAAGAGAGAAGAGACAGTGATGGACACTGAGTGACAGTGGCAGTAAAAGATAAAGGGAGATGCATGACGGTAGAAAGAGTGGGAGAAAGAGAGAGAGGATACAAAGAGAGGTGAGTGGACGCTATACATAGGCATGGGGACGTAGGTATAGGGGAGGGTGCCAATGGTACCATTTTATCCACAAATGCTGAACTTACAGTTGCAGTAAGTCTGAAACCAAAACAAACAAATCAAAAACATAGCCAGATTTCACAGTCCCAGAAAAAAACCTGGCCTGTTATAAAATAATCAGTTTCACTCTGACAGCGTTCACATAAGCAGCCGCAGGAAAATGAATACATTTGTACCACTCACTCACGTCATCGATTCACTGTGTTCAAGTCGCGAGGCAAAGGACAAATTTCTGCATAGCGGTGCTGTTACATGAGGCTGGTCTCAGTTTTCAGGGGCCAAGGTGTATGGTTGCTGCCGTAACGGTTCCCTCACAAAGTCCTTGTATGGACGCTACACTCTTTTATTTCGAAAGGGCCCACTATCCGGTATTCTAGAACCTCCACAGTACAAGTACGTTTTCCGTGAAGTCGTCGGAATTTCAAGCGGAAGGTAAGGGTTAATCTTGTTGAAGGCAAAACTATTAAATACACAACAAATCAAATAGACTAATAATGTAGTATATCAAACACCTGCAACAGCTGTGAAGCATTTGGTTACGACGTTCATCACGGCACAGTACTAGAACAGTTCTCTAGAACGCCATGCGTATGAATATTCTAAAACTTATCTGCTATTGTTAGCTCTGCATTATAGCAAAAAAGTACTTGCTTTTAGTCTTTTTAATCTTTATCTCATCAGACAGACGGTGCTTAAGACTGGCACAAAGAAGAGTAACAGGACTACGAACTGCACATGTGCGTCACATAGATTACAGCAAGAATTTTGCTTAGCTCTTGAAATATCACGAAGCAATAATTCAGTACCTCACAATAACTTAACAGGAAATATTGGCTATTTAATATTGTGATGAATGCTGAAAGACGTATACATTGCCGGCGATGGGCGAGGCATTACAGAATCTCTGACCAGAGAGTAGTTTATTGTTAGTTGTTGCCGGCCAAAGTGGCCGCGCGGTTCTGGCGCTGCAGTCTGGAACCGCGAGACCGCTACGGTCGCAGGTTCGAATCCTGCCTCGGGCATGGCTGTGTGTGATGTCCTTAGGTTAGTTAGGTTTAAGTAGTTCTAAGTTCTAGGGGACTAATGACCTCAGCAGTTGAGTCCCATAGTGCTCAGAGCCATTTGAACCATTTTTTTGTTAGTTGTTGCTTGTCGTGTGTCTGCGCTAGTCTGCGCGAGTGGACAGTAGTACTCAGTCTGGTGTAGTAGCGATTTAGTAGTAGCGAGTCGACAGTAGTAGCTAGTCCGTGCTAGTCGGCGGGAGTCGGCATGCGTCGGCAGTGTGCTCTGCTCGCGACTCTGGTCAGGACTCTGGTGGATGGGTATTGTTATAGAAGGTAAAGAAGCAGCCTTGCGCATATTTAATAATGTATGTTAATTGTAATTTAATTTGTCCAAAGAAATGCCCCAATAATAATTTTTATAAAATAAAGCAACTCTTTTAAAGAAAAGCATTCATTTCAATTTAAAGAATTTCCAATCCATTATCATTGCATCCAAGAATTAAAAAAAATATATACGCCTGCATTGCACGAAGCTGTGTCGAGAAATTCCAACTTAAGAGCAGATATAATTGCGGTTTTTATTGAGGTAAGAATTTTGCTTTTTTATTCAGAATACAGGGCCGAAGGTCAGCGCTGCTGTCCTCATAAAATTTATCAGGTTACAAAACTTTTTTTTATTATTTTGGTGTTTATGAATTTTTCTATTTTGAACTTGACATTAAATGAGAAAAAGAATTTTGTGGGAATATTAAGTGTGAATGCATTCTTTGCACAGAGACTATAAATGGGAGCCAGTTATGTCCAGAAGTTACATTAAAATCAACTTTGTTCAGAGGTTACAATATTTAAAAAAAAATCATTTAATTTAATAATTGTAATGGGAGGTTACACTTGGCTCATTATCATTGTCGTATTTTTGCGGGGAGGTTACAATGCACATGGTAAAACTCAGTTCCATCCATGCTGATTGTTTATTAAAACCTGTGAGCCTATGTGACGTGGATCAAAATGAAACATTTTTCTGTTTTAGTTAAAAACTTTTGCAGTATCATTCACGGGCTGTTTAGAGTCCTTTCATTTTCATCTTCAAGAGACTGCAGTAACGTGCCTATATGAGTCGTGACGTGGAAGTCACCTTATTCCTGTAAATTACGGGTATGGGGACTATGAGCTCTGACGCCAAGTTCAATTTAATCCCAGATGTGCTCGATCGGTTTCAGATTTGGCGAGTTGGTGGGCCAGCTCATCAACTGGAACTCGCCACTGTGTTCCTTGAACCACTCCATCACATTCCTGGCCTTGTGACATGGTACATTATCTTGCTGAAAAATGTCACTGACGTCGGGAAACATGATCGTCATGAAGGGATGTACGTGGTCTGCAACCAGTGTACGATACCACGGTGCCTTGCACGATCTCCACTGGACCCAAAGACGCCCACGTAAATGTTCCCCAGAGCGTAATGGAGCAGCCACCAGCTTGTTTCTGTCCCGCAGTACAGATGTCAGGGAACTGTTCCCATAGGAGACGACGGGTTCACGCCCACCCTTCGGCATGATGAAGAAGGTATCGGCATTCATCAGGCTATGCAACGCCCTGCCACTGCGCCAACGTCCAGTACCGATAGTCACATGCACATTACAGCCGTAGTTCCCGATGTCGTGGTGTTAACACGGGCACATGCATGGGTCGTCGACTGCGGAGGTCCATCGTTAGGAGTGTTGGCTACACTGTGTGGTCAGACACACTTGTACTCTACCCAGTGTTAAAGTCAGATGTTAGTTCCGCCACAGTTTCAAATGGCTCTGAGTACTATGGGCCTTAACTGCTGAGGTCATCGGTCCCCTAGAACTTAGAACTACTTAAACCTAACTAACCTAAGGACATCACACACATCCATGTCCGAGGCAGGATTCGAACCTGCGACCGTAGCGGTCGCGCGGTTCCAGACTGTAGCGCCTAGAACCGCTCGGCCACTCCGGCCGGCGCCACAGTTCGATGTCTGTTTTATCATCTGCCTAGCCTACGACGTTCGACATCTGTAATGAGGAGTGGCCGCCCAATCCCACGACGTCTGGGCATGGTTTCACCTTGGTTTTGCCACGTGTTGAAGACACTCACCACAGCACTTCTCGAACACTCGACAAGTCTTGCGGTTTCCGAAATGCTCATGCCGAGCAATTTGTCCTCGATCAAACTCAAATACATCGTGTGCCTTCCCTGTTCTACACACGGAGAACTCGCGCACTGACACTACATTTGTAAGTAGGCTGTTTAGGTTTTTTAATTGGTAACGCCACCTCTGTATGAAAATCACTGGCTGTGCTTTGTGCAGTCTGTGGCTGGTTTGCATTGTTGTCTGCCATTGTAGTGTTGGGCATATGGATGTTAACAGCGCGTAGCGTTGCGCAGTTGGAGGTGAGCCGCCAGCAGTGGTGAATGTGGGGAGAGAAATGGCGGAGTTTTGAAATTTGTAAGACTGGATGTCACGAACTGCTATATATATTATGGCTATTAAGGTACATACATTGTTTGTTCTCTATTAAAATCTTTCATTTGCTAACTATGCCTGTCAAGAGTTAGTGCCTTCCGTAGTTTGAATCTTTTATTTAGCTGGCAGTAGTGGCGCTCGCTGTATTGCAGTAGTTCGAGTAACGAAGATTTTTGTGAGGTAAGTGATTTGTGAAAGGTATAGGTTAATGTTAGTCAGGGCCATTCTTTTTTAGGGGTTATTGAAAGTCAGATTGCGTTGCGCTAAAAAATATTGTGTGTCAGTTTAAGCACAGTCATGTATAATTTTTCTAAGGGGACGTTACATATGCACCATGGATGTGTCTGACAGTCATTCCTTGCCAGGTGACGTTACTATCGCCTGGACGGGTTTATATCGATAGCAGGTCTTTGGTTATAATGTACTGGCTCATTTGTGTATGTGTATTTGCTCTGGATGCAGCACGTTGCTCGGTGCTAGATTTTACTCACCTATAGAAACAGTGTGTCACGTACTTTCCATATTAAGGCTCTGAAATACTGCACTGAAAACAGTGATTAAATTTTTCTAGGTGTTACAGTTACATCATTTACAACAATGGACGACATATTAGTGACAGAGAGGAAATAGCATTACCAGTATTATAAAAAAACCGAATGGACCAGTGGTATCGAAAGACCACAGTATCACCCTCAGCCGATAGGCGTTACTGGATGCCGATATGAAGGGTCGTGTGGTCAGCACACCGCTCTCATGACCGTGGTCGACTTTCGTGATCGGAGTTTCTACTTCTCAATCAAGTAGCTCCTCAATTGGCCTCGCAAAGACTCAGTGCACACCGCAACAGCATTATGCAAATACTAAAATACATATAGATGATATAGGAACATAGATATTTCCGACACAGATCAGAATCACGAAAAGTGTTTTGGCAGGGAAAAGACAGCAACGCAAACCTCTGCTAACCGAAAATGATTCGTGTTATTCTGTATTAAAGGTAAAGAGTAGGCTGTCCTCTTTGATTCCAGAAGATAAATATTCCGCTACCACGACTCCGGGACTTGTAGAATGAAATTCTTAATCGGAAGCCGGCCGAAGTGGCCGTGCGGTTAAAGGCGTTGCAGTCTGGAACCGCAAGACCGCTACGGTCGCAGGTTCGAATCCTGCCTCGGGCATGGATGTTTGTGATGTCCTTAGGTTAGTTAGGTTTAACTAGTTCTAAGTTCTAGGGGACTAATGACCTCAGCAGTTGAGTCCCATAGTGCTCAGAGCCATTTCGATGCTGGAGACTACACCGCCGTACTAGGAAAGGCCCTAGCGGAGGTGGTTTGCCATTGCCTGCCTCCGACCGTAATGGGGATGAATGATGATGATGAAAACAACACAACAACACTAGGCAGGTGAGAATCCCTGACTACGCTGGGAATCGAACCCGGGATCCCGTGCTCAGGAAGCGAGAATGCTACCGCGAGACCAAGAGCTGCGGACTACTGTAAGCAAAGTACTTCTAATTTCTGGAAGTTAAATGTAAAATCGTCAGATCTTAACATATAGGGTGCATATGGGAAACTTCGGTAAAAGCAAAAAAAAAAAAAAAAAAGCACAGATAGCAAGAATGTGACGGAGAGCTGCTCACCGTGAAAGAAGATCTGGAGAAAACCGATATCGAACAGGAAATAGCACAATAAATTGTGCTTGTGTATTAAATAATTTACACTCAAAAATTTAAAAATTTAAATAATAAGACGTCAACCAAGGGAAGTGTCTCATCATCGAATCGCGTCTGGAACGTAAATAAAAAGATTGCTTTTTTGTGAGGGAGTGACCACACTCCATTCTTTAACATTAATGTCATAAGGTTCGTACAGTCATGAGTGAATTAAAAGCCCAACGGACTAAGTCAGTTAATTCTTGCTTGTCGGAAGACACTTCTGTCGCGCTAATGATGGAAATTAATTAGCTCAATGGTTCCACGTTAGTACGTTTACGTTAAACAACAGTTAAACCGGGTGCACCCTCCTTCCCCTCAGAAATATTGATAAAGTGCGAATGGATTCCTGTAAAATTGTTAGGTATTTACCTTGACATTGTCCGCCCCCGGTAGTTGAGTGGCAGAGTTGGTCTTTGGCTGTGCTGTGGTGAGGACGCGCTGTTTGTGTTCCTGCCGCGGAGCGAGCGCTCGTGTTGTTTACATCGTACTCGGCCGTTTCGCGCGTGCCGTACTCAGCATATAGATCACTATGGCGCACCAATACAGAAAGTAGACGCTCAAATTTACGTTCCGCAACGAATTTGCACGGCCCAAAGCACTCGAACGATTTCTACGAGAAGAAGTTAAAATCCCGGCGACCGACATTCTCGGCATTCACTTGTCCATTGTGAGTCGTATCGTATATGTCAAGATCATCAACGACGCAGCATGTGAACGGATCCTTCGGGACACGAAACAGGGCCTCCGTTTCTGCCATGCTGATGGCAATGTGGGGACTGTGCACATCGATTATTCTGGCATGGGACTTCGCACGATCAGAATTTTCGAACTTCCTTTCGAACTACCGGCGGAGGACGTCGTGACAGCGCTGCGCCCCTACGGCACGGTCCATGATCATATTGCGGAAAAATGGACACAATTCCAGACATATCCTGTGCTGAACGGCGTCCGCCAGGTCCGAATAGAACTTATGTACCTTCATATCTGAAGATCGGTGGCTGTCGTGCCATCGTCATCTACGATGGGCAACCGAAGACCTGCTCTGGTTGTGGGAAGGAGGGACACCTCAGATCAGAATGTATGTAACGTCGAATCACTCAACTGCCGCCGGCTGAAGCGGACCCGCCATCGCAGCCGACGCTGCTTCCTGTGACTTATGCAGCAGCCCTCACGACAGCTACCACTTCACCACGACAGCCGACCTCCACTGTTGGGTTGCGGCTCCATGCTCCAATACAGGGCGATGATGACACACCCGTTCCACAAGCTACGGATTCAACTCCGATGCCGCCGCCCCCGTCGACGGATAACAACATACATGACGATAGCATGGCCGTAGACTCGCTTATTGTGCCTATGGCTGCCGTTGTGCCGGAACGTCGTGAATCTTTGCCATCGTCTGACACAGAAGGACACACCAGGAAGCAACGCTCTCTGAAGCGACGGAAGCGGAGGCGTAGAGCAACTTCCGAACGGGATGCGACACAGCCTCCAGAGGATGACGATTCCACCTTCAATGACGACGCTACCACAGAGGCAGCCGCCATTTGCTGCAGTGTGGCACCATCGAACGAAACTGAGGACAAACCACATATATCTACAGTGGCAAAATCGGATGCCGAGATGCGGGACAGATGCTGCCCATCACCTTCTTGAGTGCAAGCACCCATGCCGTGTCCTGAGGAAGCTAGGGAGGCGATCTTGCTTTCAGTTCCCCGACGTGGGCGGATGACCACGACGACAACGGAACCATGCAAGTTACGCCAACAGGGCCCACGGCATTGGCGCCGGCTCTCTAGAAAGGACTGCAGGTGAGGTTTGGGGGGATGCGGAGGTGTCAATACAGTCAGAAGCGTCATAGGTAATTCCGGTCTTAATGGATAACTTAACACCTGCGGTTCGGCAACAAGCTTATCGTATCGCCACGCTTAACCTCAACACGATACGAACGGCAGTGAAGATCCAGTTGCTGCGTGAAATGCTTCGTTCTTCGGATTTTGACATTGCCCTGTTGCAAGAAGTATATATAGCGGCCCTCCCCGTTTTCTACGGTTATGTGACATATGTGTCGGACCGGAATGGCAGCGGTACGGCAATACTAGTGCGCGACGGAATTGGCATCGAAGAAGTGACTTACCTTCCGTCACGAAGGGGGCTGGCGATCACAGCACTGGGCACGCACATCATTAACATTTACGCTCCATCAGTAACTGACCAACGCCTCTTTATCACCCGCTTCGAGCAATATATCTTCGGCGGCGATTTTAACTGTGTGCTCCACCCCAAAGACCAAGTCCCACATTTCTCGACTTGTCAAGAACTTCGGCTCCTGGTTCGAGATCTGCTTCTCACCGACACGTGGGAGACAGTGCACGGTGACCATCCCGGGCCGACATACCGTACTAGTCACTCCGCCAGTCACATAGATCGCATTTATGTCTCACGAGCTCTAGCACCGGGAGTATTGGACGCCGAACGTTGGCCACTTGCCTTCTCCGATCATACCGCTTTCATATGCACACTCACTCTACAGCAGCAGCGGATATGGCGCAGCCGAGGACCCTGGAAGCTGAATGTGGCACATCTTCAAGCCCCGGAATGCCGTCAGATTATCGCCAACACATGGCTAGATTGCGAACGTCGTCTTCCCCGATACCCATCGACTCTAGCATGGTGGGTGGACTGTGCAAAACCAGATTTTCGGCGTGTGCTAACACAATTCGGAAAAGATATCGCAGCTTGGCATCGTCACACTTTGGACTTTTATTACACGATGCTTCGCGAACTCGACAGCCAACCACCATCTCCAAACCGACAAATGGAAAGCCGCCGAATTAAAGGTAAAATATTGTCTCTTACGAGGAAACGTTTGGAGGGTGTCATAGTGCGATCGCGACGTCAAGACCGAGTGGAAGGAGAAAACCCGTCTATGCATCACTTCGTGCTCGACAGCCGCCGACGCCGACAGCAGCTGATCACGGACCTCGTATTGCCAGGTGGTAGGGTCATAATGACTCAAGTGGCGGTTACAGAAGCCTTCGCAGATCACTATCGCCGGTTTTACGACGAGGTGAATACAGAGGACGAGGAAGCGGACGATCACGACATACTGCAGCACGTGTCGCACACCCTCGACAATGCAGCAGCGGCGACGCTGTTAGGTGGGATTACACGAGACGACATCGAGGACGCGCTTAACAAGGGAGCACTCAACAAATCTCCCGGGCCAGACGGACTGCCGCTCGAGTTTTATCGTACTTTCCGCGATCTCATGATGCCCCGATGGATCATCATGTACCAAGAACTGATGACCCCCGGTTCCCACGTGCCACCTGCATTCGTGGAAGGTCTCCTTATACCGATACACAAGCCTTCCAGAGGTCGGACGGTCGAGGCCAATTACAATGCTCAACTCGGACTATAAAATCTTCGCCCGACTACTCGCCAGCCGCATAAAGAAGGTTCTGCCCATACTCCTCTCAATGGAGCAAACGACACAGGGCGGAGAGACCAACATGCAAACGGCAACCAGTGAATGCAGGGATTTAATAGCCATCGCCACATCCTGTCGCCTTCGAGCTGCACTGATCTCCACTGATTTCGACCACGCCTTCGACAGAGTTCACCACAAGTTCCTTCTGTCCGTTATGGCCCGCATGGGCTTCCCGCCTGACTTTCTCGACATCTTTCAGCGCCTTTTCCGTGGAGCTGCATCCCGTGTACTGGTGAATGGACGGATTGCGGGTCCCTTTCCGATCCGACGGTCAGTTCGCCAAGGATGCCCACTCTCCATGATCCTTTACGCGATCGCACTCGAACCACTTGTCGGAGGGTTGAAAAACAGGCTCTCGGGCATGTCATTGAGGGATCACACCTTTCACTGCAGGATATATGCTGATGACCTTCTATTACTTGTCCGATCTGGTGACGAGGTACGCTCGGTGATACAATGGATCAATCGCTATAGTTTGGCAGCGGGCAGCCTCATGAATGTGGCCAAGTCGGCAGCGATGCCCATTGGGAGAGGTCTACAGGAGGACGCTTTAGATCCGATTCTTGGGCATAACATTTACACAGGATGTGCGCCGCACGGCTGCCATGAACTATGCACGATTACTACAGGCAATACGCACAGAAGTTCGCTTACTTACTTCGACGGATGGACCTCCTACAGCGTGTGGAATACCTCAACCTTCACGTGGCAGCTAAGATGATCCACATGGCCCAGGTCCTACCGATATCGACAGCGATGGCACACAGACTGCAAGCAGCGTTTAGATATTACCTTACCGCCGGATACCTATTCAAAGTCCGCTACGAAACACTCACCCTCCCTCCGCTTGATGGCGGACTGAGACTTATAAATGTACGAGCGGGGCTACAGCATTATACTTGTGCACAATGATGAAGGTGTGGACCCACAAAGATGCTTCCCTTACGGGTCGTCTGTTAGAGGAATTGCTGCCGGCGTCTCTTCTGCCACCTGTCACGGTTGCGCACATTACACCCTCACTCTCGCACCTCTCGGCATTTATTCTTGAGTATAGTTACGTGCACCCAGACCTTCCCAACACTCGCACTCCCAAGGCGAGAGACTTTTACAGACTGCTGCTAAGGTCCATCCCTCGCAATGTGATTGAGAGGAAGAGCCCTACGACCCTATGGCCTGCAGTGTGGAGAGCGGTGCAGAAGTCGTTCCTCCCCACGCGGGTACGAGCCGCGTGGTACCAGGTGGTGAACGGGAAGGTTGTAACTCGACAAAGGCTGCACGCTATTGGGATGGCGGATTCCCCCCTTTGCCCACGTTGCCACCTCGTGGATACTGACGAACACCGTTTAACATGTGGATCGGCGTTAGAGGTATGGCTGCTAGTGCAGAAGATCCTCGCCTGCTACCTACGTATCGCGCCTCGCACAATTGAGCCACGGCTCCTCCTTTGTCCAGAGGATACTTATTTCCCACCTGCGAAGACTCACGCTCTCACACGGTTTAAAGGCATGTCCATATACTACCTCTTTCGAGATGATGAGAAGATGGTGCTTGATTACTGGCAATTTCTCCAGGACAGTCATAGCACACTTGAGTGTACACCCCGATACCGACAACTATTTGCGAACTATTTGCGCAGTGTCTTCGATAACCCCCCTCACAGTTGGGGAGTACCGGGCAGAGGATGACCGCCGACATGGGGCTCCATACGCTGCGAAATGTTGTACCAATTTGGAACATGGAATCTGTACGCAGATGGGCCATGCACATGGAATGGCGTGCGGGATTTGGTTACATTTTTCTTTGTTTATTATCTATCATCACACTATTGGTTTAAAATTCTATTTCATAGTTTAGAAGGAACTCTTGTTCTGTTGTTGCTACGGATGTACATTCTAATTTTGTTTGTCGTAACTGAAAGACGCCTTTTTCCATCTATATAAAAAAAAGGTTGGCAAAAAAAAAAAAACGGTGGTCAGCGAGACAGAATGTAAATCCTAAGGGCGTGGGTTCGGTTCCCGGCTGGGTCGGAGATTTGTCTCCGCTCAGCGACTGGGTGTTGTGTTGTCCTAATCATCATCATTTAATCCCCATCGACGCGCAAGTCTCCGAAGTGGGGTCAAATCGAAAGACTTGCACCCGGCGAACGGTCTACCGTCTACCCGACGGGAGGCCCTAGTCACACGACATTTACGTTTACCTTAACATTAAACTGTTCTGGAATACTCACTCAGAAAAGCTTTGCATTAGTGTAACTGACGAACTGTGTGGGAACAGCGTTCTAGTTTTTGGGTTGTTATGCCATTTGCCATACAGAAAACGGCTGTGGCCCAATACTACTGAGACAAGGAGCGTTTCTTCTCGCAGCAGAAAGCCTTAAGATATGTTTTCAGTTTAAATACGTTAATTTCTTTGTAACAATACTATATTGATCACAGAACACTCATCCTCAGCCTCTACGTACCCAAAGTACTGCTACGTGCCAAAAAGAATATCTATGTGTATTAAATTAAATCAGATATTCATTCATATGCGGCGAGAAACAGAAGGTTGATGAATACTGAGATTACAAGGGTGTGCTGAAAAGTAACACATCCGAATTTTTAATGTGAAAACTCTTAAAGCTTGTTAATTAAATGCAAAAGATACTAACATTCTACGCCTTCATTCTTCGCGACTACAAATTCTCAGCCCTCTGCCGCTAGAGGGCTACGAATTGTAATGTACATAGCGGTGTGTTACGTAACCATACCTGTGACTGAGAAACAGCGTTCTGTAATCGCGTTTCGATTCCGATCGCTGCAACATCTGGCAACAATTCGGCGTCTTGGGTTCACTGATGTCGGTCAGCCCCATTCAGACCCGACTTGGCCCCACCGATTTTGAACTGTTTCCCAACCTTCTAGAGCTTCACTTTGATAGTAATGAAGCGATGCAAGCGGAGTCGGCGGGAAAAATGTGTTCTTTGCCAGGGTGACCATGTTGAGAAATAAACAAGAACACACGAAGAATAAAGACGTAGAATGTTAAAAACACTTGTCTTATTGAAAAAAAAGCATGCTCTTACCTTATAAATGTTTCTGTTAAGAAACTAAACTGTAACTCATTCTACAAAACTTAAATGTAAATTTCTGTCTATAACACAATTTTTACTCTAAATGAACTACAAGATAAGTTGAAGGTAAGTTATATCTACGTACGAATGGATATACAATGACGGAAAAAAAGTCGAACACCAAGAAGGAGTTGTGCGACATAAACGAAAGTTGGTGGGAGTGCTGAAACATCCCCTTAGAAAAATTAAACGTTATTTGATTTTCAAAGAGCTGAGCAACACTGAACGTACTCAGATATTACTCACTTTACTTATTCAGATCAACAGTAAACTTTTTTAGCGCAATGCAATCTGACTTTCAATAATCCCTACAAAAGAATGGCATTGACTAACAGTAACCTATACCTTTCATGAATCTTACCTCACAAAAATATTCTTTACTCGAACTACTGCAATACAGCGAGCGCCAGTACTGCCAGCTAAATAAACGATTCTAACTACTGAAGGCACTAACTACTGATAGACATAGTTAGCAAATGAAAGATTTTGATGGAGAACAAACAATGTATTTACCTTAATAGTGTTCAAGAGTCATAGTTCATCACATCCAGTCTTACAAATTTCTTTTCTCTGACGGACACACGTCCAGATCGTCCGCTCTCATAACTCTGCTATCTCTCCCCCCACATCCACCACTGCTGGCGGCTCACCTCCAACTGCGCAACGCTACGCGCTGTTCACATCCAACTGCCCAACGCTACAATAGCAAATATTAATGCAAATCAGCTACAGACTGCACACAGCACAGTCAGTGATTTTCATACAGAGCGCTACGTGGCGTTACCAAAACCTAAACAGCCTACTTACAGTGTTTTTATATCTGAAAGATGACGTATATCCATATTTCGCGCCATTCGCTTAGGGATGGCACTAGTAGTGATACTATGAGGATGCGAATCAGGTTTGCTTTAGATACACATTGTAACGGTCGTGAACGTTAGTTACTATAGAGAGTGAACGTGGAAGTTAATGTTCGTCAAGAATGCCTTTAAGGCGACAAGGACGCCGTTATCACCACCTCACTGACTTTCAACGAACTCTAATAGGACTATCAGTAGCTGGATGTTCCTGCTGCGATAATGCAGAAAGACTTCGCAGGAATGTAGCCATTGTACATGGTTGTTGGCAGCGGTGGTCACGAGAACGTACAGTCGCAAGAAGAGCGGGCTCCGGGCGGCCACACATGACACCACCGAGAGGGAAGACCATAGTGTGCGGCACATGGCCTTGGTGCAATTTGAGTAGCAGTTGGCACCACAGTGGTACAACGAACTGCTTCAAATCGGTTACGTCAAGGAGAACTCGATGCCAGACGCCCTGTAGCGTGCATTCCACTGACCCGACACCAACGCAAGTTAGCGACTTTAGTGGTGTCAGGCGAGAGCTCATTGGAGACCAGGGTGCAGATTTGTTATGTTTTCTGATGAAAGCTGGTTCTGCCTCCGTGCAAGTGACACCCGTATGTTGGTGAGAAGGAGGCAAGCTCGGGGCCTGCAACCAACCCGACTGCGTGCTAGACACTTCTAGTTATGGTATGAGGTGAGCAAGAGCGCTCTCGCGTTATCCCACCCAACCTGACAGCAAATTTGTACGTCAGCCTGCTGATTCGACATGCTGAGCTGCCATTCACGAACTACCTTCCAGGGGTCGTTTTCCAACATCATAACGCTAGCCCACATACTGCTGTTGTAACCCAACACGCTTTACCGGGGTGTCGACATGTTGCCGTGGCCTGCTCGATCACCAGATCTGTCTCCAGTCGACCAGATGTGGGAACATCATCGAACGACAGCTTCAGCGTCATCCACAACCATTATTAACAGTCCCTGCACTGATCGATCAAGTGCAACAGGCCTGGAACTCCATCCCACAAAGTGACATCCGACACCTGTACAACATAAAGTGTGCATGTTTACATGCTTGCATTTAACATTTTGGCGATTACACTGGTTATTAATGTACGAGTATTTCACATTTTCAACGTCTTATCTCGCACTTACATTAACGTATGATCTTGCAATGTTAACCACTTAAATTTGTTACCTAGGCAAATGTATTCAAAAAAATGGTTCAAATGGCTCTGAGCACTATGCGACTTAACTTCTGAGACCATCAGTCACCTAGAACTTAGAACTACGTAAACCGAACTAACCTAAGGACATCACACACATCCATGCCCGACGTAGGATTCGAACCTGCGACCGTAGCGGTCGCGCGGTTCCAGGCTGTAGCGCCTAGAAGCGCTCGGCCACTCCGGCCGGCGCAAATGTATTCCCGAAATTTCATTACTCTGCATTAATTATTTTTTTGGTATTGCAATTTTTGTCCGACAATGTATAATTCATTTCTGTCCTTATTTTTTTTATTTATGCATGTGGCCAGCTATGGACCGCAGACAACTTAAGACTTATGGTGTATCTTTTTCTTCCGTCCTCCCCAGTACTTCTTCATTTTCTCTCCAACTGCTCGTCTCTGCTCATCTGTCCACACTCTCTTGGGTCGAGGCCTTGGCTCATCTTCTTCATAGTTTGCGTTTTCTATCAGTAGCCTGAAGTGATTCCTGTCACGTATTATTTCTTCTGTAACACCCATTTTGTTGGCGTCTTTCTTTACTGCTTCTATCCATCGTAAAGTTTTTTTAGCTTACTAACGTAATTAAAAATTTTCTTTGTAATCCGTGTTTCTTCCATTCTTCTTGAATGTCCATAAAATTTTAGCCGTCTCTTCCTCATTGTATCTGTGATCTTTTCTATATTTTTGTATAACTCTTCATTTCTCCTTTTAATCCACCTATTTTACTTGTTTTTCTCAGGACCTAGAATTTTTCTAAGTATTTTTCTCTCTCTTTATTCTAGTTCTCTTAATTCGCCTTTCTTATTCAGTGTTAGGCATTCTGTTCCATACGTTGCTTGTGTCCTAGTAACTGAATTATAATGTCTAATCTTCGCTTGTATTGATATTGATTTTTTATTGTAGTAGTTTTGTGTTAATTTATATGCAAATTCTAACTTTACTATAATTTCTTTATTTGATGTGTTATTCAGTCCATTGGCTTGGATCCTCTCCCCCAAGTATTTGAATCTATCAACTCTTTTAATTTTTCCATACTTTGTTTTCATAAACTTTCCTGTATTATGTTTGTGTTCTATATACTCGGTTTTTTCATGGGATATTATTAGCCCAGTCTTTTCAGCAATCTCGTGTAACAGATCAAGCATTCGGTTTTCAGTTATCAATGCCATATCATCCGCAAAGGCTAAACATTTCACTTCAAATTTGTTCTTTCCTTGGCCCATGCTTATACCCTTTGTGTCTGTTTTTTAATGTGCTTTCCCATGTTTTTACTATTTTATCTAAACCAAGTTAAAGAGAATTGGGGACAGTCCATCTCCTTGTCGAACTCCAGTTTTGGTTTTGAATGGTTCAGAAATTTCGCCTTGAAACTTAATTCTGTCCTTATATATAATGACTATTTCTTTTATTACACCTGAATTGTCTGTGGACAGATAAATACTTTCAGATTAAAGGCTTTGTGAAAGTCGTTCAATCTGGCTTTCAATGTAGTTTGGTTTTCTCGTTGTTTGATCTACGATCGTCACGTTAGCGTGGAAGAAAGTTACTCACAAAATTTGCTGCTAATTGCAGGTCAGTTTGCGAACCTGTATCTTCACATAGTGCGGCTTTCTCTGTTGTAGGATATCGAGACAATTAGCGTCCTCAGAGTAGCGTGAAGAGTGGAAAGTGGACGCCAAGCTCCTCAGTGCATCACTAAAACGGAAACTGTGTCGGGAACCTCCATCACGCGTGTTCATGTTATTCAAAGTTTTCGTTTGGACGGCGCAGAACCATAAACCTTTCTTTTTTCTTTTACTTTTAACGCGGAATTACCGTGTTTCTACTGAACGACTCGTTAAAAGTATATTGGTACGGACATTTTCCTTGGGGTCCCCGAAATAAATCTTGCGCATGCATGTAGTCAGGGTTGGCTTAAGACCACGCGGTGCCCGTAACACTGATGAACTGCGGGGCTTCTTATTCAGCATTAAGCACTCATAGTTTTTTTAGACATATTATCTTACTTCCATATATGTGACGGTAGCGTCCAAAAAATTTTATGTTACTAATTTAATTTCTAACAAACGCTATGTACCTTGATGTCTGAACCATCAACCGAGCAACATAATCAGCATTACTCAGTGCACTAAAATTACCTGTCGTCGTTTACTCTTAGTAGCTTCATTCTCACTGGAAGGAGAATCAAAAACTGAAATAATGTTTCTCGACCACAAACTGCTTAGGTCAACTGACAAGGCTGCACTTACTATTGTTCTCACTAAGTTGAAACGCTATGGTCACCAGTGTTACATATTCTCACCTTTTCTCAAATTACCCGCAGTAAGCGACAAGTGATCGCCGTTTCAAGCGCTGACTTGCGCAGACTGTCTCTAAATGCATTATAACTGATTACAGTTCACGTTAATGTGTAGTATTATAAACTTACCAAGTCTTTACCTCTGGTTAAAAAAAAAAATATTTCTCGTCACGCGCTATAGTTCGGAGTCACACAGCAAAACGTCGTGACATATAGGTTGGGAGAGGCTAAGCTATGTTATGCTTAGTGGGGGCAGCTGGAAAACTGATACAGCAACATTTGGCGCGAGGGAATGGCAACACCTAGGTATTTCCGAGGGTAAAAGATTAAAGCATGCATGAAACATGGCATTCAAACATATTACAAAGACGCACTGTCTCTCAACTCAAAATTGTGAAACAAACGTAAACCACCATCGCAAAAACTGTACTAAGTGAGCTAGATTATTACTAAATCAGGATCGTACCGCAGGGGTGGCAAGATAGCGCCCCGACAAGGCTGCAGGCACAGAGCGGGAGCTAAAACTCATCGAAGAAAGAAACAAGAAAGGGAGATGGTTTAAAATCGTGAGACGCACGACGTACATGCCTACGAGATGAAGTCATTTCTCTGCCCACGAATGTAAACGCAAGCTGTTGTCACAGTGTCATTTCTTCCAAGTAGCATCATAAAGGAAGAAGTACTGTCGAACAGACGTCTGTGGCTAACATGGTTTAGGTCGCGACACTGCGCTCGGTTCAGCTCCCTCCTACTGGCACTCGACATTTTTAAAAATATCGATCATCCGATATATCGGTGTTTAAAAAGAACATCATTATCAGACCTGGATATACAGAAGAAATAAATAAATTCATCCATATATAGGCGGTTGAAATATAGATGTGCCGGCAGTTTTAGAGCTGTATATTGAAGTATTGCTTTATTATTAGATATTCTCTACACCAAAGGCTAGCAGCTTGCTTTTCCCCTTAGAGGAAAAACTGAAAGGAAAAAGATGCACGTTCACGCCCGGCAATAACCACTTTGCTAACAATGGTAATTGTAGGTAAGTTGCACAATAAAAGATGTCCAATGGGTCCGTCGTTCGGTTTCGTCACATATCGTGTTTGTCTGGAACACTTCATGTCGACTTCCCTGTTTTATCATTTCTGCAAACGCCAGCGACCTAGCAGCTGAAGTGTCAAAATTACATGGTGAAGTTAAACGTGGCAGTTTCTGTTGGTAACACCGAGCGCCGATTACGTCAGCATTTCCCCTCACACGTCTCCTTTCACCACAAAGATCGATCTTTTCATTTAGATTTTTTTCATCAGTTTCAGCATCTGTATTTGAAGAATGCCGATGTGGAGAAATAGCACACCATTTGCTTTAAAAACTGTTTTTTAATGCAACTGGTGTACCGATGTGAAGAAATAGCACACTAGTTACGTTAAAAATTGTCCCATCTATTCTTGCCTCACACGGTCGAAGAGAAAGACGATTTGATGAAAGCTCAAAAAGTAGTAAAACACCTTCACACAGTGAAAGTAAAATTATGTTCTACTACAATTCAAAAGAACAACTTCAAATATTTATCGACAATTACCAAAAAATATGATATCAAATAAAAATCTCGGCTCTCGATATTACCATTTCGATATCGATATATCGGTCAAAAATATCTCCGGTGTGTAACAATATCTTTTGAAAAAGTCTTTTGATATATCGATGTTTTATCAACAGCAGTACCGCCTACACATCACACGTTCAGAAATGGACTTCTTTCAGTTACTTCGATACTTGCGGTAATGATGATGTCAGATGCTGAATGCGTGTTGTGAAACATATATCCTATTTGACTAAAGGTTTCTGATTTTGACCTATGTCGACTGATGACTATTATTAATTTATGAGGAGCAAATAAAATCAGCTCGTACTAAAACCAAGTTACGTTAGTTGCCATAAGCAAAGATATATAGAGTTTATTTTACAATCAATTTATTTGGTCTACACAATTTATTTACAATAATGATACATTTAATTTTTTGTGTGCAATGTTTTTGATCAAACAATTCATTTTAGTAATCATTAAACCTAGGTACTACACTGGCATTTAAATAAAGTTTTTTGACAGTATTTGTGCCTGGTTGCGTTATTCACCAAGAAACGTTAATGGCCGCTCAGTTCACGCGATCGCAAATGCGTTAAAGAACGTTAACGTTTTGTGTTCTGTTGTTTTGTTAGCGGCGCAACATGTCAGTTCAGTCTTGTGCTACATCTAGCGGCCCAGTTATGACTTCTATGCTGCGAACTTCGTTTTCCCAGAGCGTTTTTGTTTTGTTCCTTTATTGCGGTGGTTCACTAGAGAGTATAAGCTGAAGGTTTGTTTAGGCTGCACTATACCGCTCGGGCTCGGAGACTATCAACACCAAAATAAAATCATATACCTTTTTAAGAAAGGGAACAGGCATTCATTTTCTAATCTATTTCTGTCGCCTGATTCGGACAGTCGTCGCATTACCGGTATTCTTGCCTTTTGAAGCTCGCGGTGTCGCTACGAACACGACAGAAGAGCCACTGAGAGCCACGTCAGACGGCACGATGTTTCGATAGCCCGGTAGCGACCGGCACGCACCTGTTTGATATGCCGAGGGCGCAGAAATGGGCATTACCCTCTCCGCGAGTTGCGTCACGCACTGCGTGGTGGTGGCACGCCGCACGTGCCAAATCGAACCAGGCATTGCTCATACGCTACCTGCGCAGCGTCCCAACACGTAGGCCACGCCACGCCGCCACCGCCAGTGGATGACGCAGCGCACCAAGACGCTGGAAGCTTTCCTTGCAGTACCCCTCGATAAAGCTGCGGCTCGGCCGAAATCGGCCAAAGACGGCCGATCTTTTCAAAGTAGTGCGCAGTGAGGAGCCACTAAACTGTTACTTCCCGATAACATGATTTCTGTTAATGTTACTTTTCAGCTTCTGATATTTTCACACTACTGGCCATTAAAATTGCTGCACCAAGAAGAAATGCAGATGATAATCGGGTATTCGTTGGACAAATATGTTATACTAGAACTGACATGTCATTACATTTTCAGTACCCGGAACAGCCACCTCTGGCCGTAATAACGGCTTTGATACGTCTGGGCATTGAAGTTAAACAGAGCTTGGATGGCGTGTGCAGGTACAGCTGCCCATGCAGCTTCAACACGATACCGCAGTTCATCAAGAGTAGTGACTGGCGTATTGGGACGAGCCAGTTGCTCGGCCATCATTGACCAGACGTTTTCAATTAGTGAGAGATCTGGAGAATGTGCGCCGGCCGCGGTGGTCTCGCGGTTCTAGGCGCGCAGTCCGGAACCGTGCGACTGCTACGGTCGCAGGTTCGAATCCTGCCTCGGGCATGGATGTGTGTGATGTCCTTAGGTTAGTTAGGTTTAAGTAGTTCTAAGTTCTAGGGGACTTATGACCACAGCAGTTGAGTCCCATAGTGCTCAGAGCCATTTTTTTGGAGAATGTGCTGGCCAGGGCAGCAGTCGAACATTTTCTGTATCCAGAAAGGCCCGTACAGGACCTGCAACATGCGGTCGTGCATTATCCTGCTGAAATGTAGGGCATAGCAGGGATCGAATGAAGGGTAGAACCACAGGTCGTAACACATCTGAAATGTAACGTCCACTGTTCAAAGTGCCGTCAATGCGAACAAGAGGTGACCGATGGTAGCCGATGGCACCCCATACCATCATGCCGGGTGATACACCAGTATGGCGATGACGAATACACGCTTCCAACGTGCGTTCACCGCGATGTCGCCAAACACGGATGCGACCATCATGGTGCTGTAAACAGGACCTGGATTCATCCGAAAAAATGTCGTTTTGCTATTCGTGCACCCATGTTCTTCGTTGAGTACACCATCGCAGGCGCTCCTGTCTGTGATGCAGCGTCAAGGGTAATCGCAGCCATGGTCTCCGAGCTGATAGTCCATGCTGCTGCAAACGTCGTCGAACTGTTCGTGCAGATGGTTGTTGTCTTGCAAACGTCCCCATCTGTTGACTCAGGGATCGAGACGTGGCTGCACGATCCGTTATAGCCATGCGGATAAGACGCCTGTCATCTCGACTGTTGGTGATACGAGACCGTTGGGAACCAGCACGGCGTTCCGTATTACCCTCCTGCACCCACAGATTCCATATTCTGCTAACAGTCATTTGATTACGACCAACGCGAGCAGCAATGTCGCTATAAGATAAACCGCAATCGCGATAGTCTACAATCCGACCTTTATCAAAGTCGGAAACGTGATGGTACGCATTTCTCGTCCTTACACGAGGCATCACACCAACGTTTCACCAGGCAACGCCGGTCAACTGCTGTTTGTGTACGAGAAATCGGTTGGAAACTTTCCTCATGTCAGCACGTTGTAGGTGTCGTCACCGGCACCAACCTTGTGTGAATGCTCTGTAAAGCTAATCATTTGCATATCACAGCATCTTCTTCCTGTCGGTTAAATTTCACGTCTGTAGCACGTCATCTTCGTTGTGCAGCAGTTTTAATGGCCAGAAGTGTAGTTGTAATTTGTCACATTTTAAATCACACTTTACGAATTCACAAACTGCATCCCTCCGAACTCTACCATCGTTAAAATGTTCCTGCTAGTTTTTATCACCGTTGCTTTTAGACTGTGATTAATCACGAGTAACAGTTACCAGATACTAGCAAGTACTAGTATATCTGGCCAGGCGGACTGTGTCAACACAACGGAAGTGGTATGTTCTCACCAATAATTATCTGTCAGTGCCTAAGGTTGACGCGTTCAATAAGCCAACTGAAAAAAAGTTGCGTGTGATATTGATATTATTAGCAACTATTCTGCCTCAGTTGTTGCATGATGAAGAAAAGTTTCGTCTGTAATAACTAAGGTTCACATTTGTTCCTCAGTTAGCTTTATATTTTGTGTTAATGTAACGAGTGTTGAGGTATAATAGTGTGATGTATAAATTGCTACACAGTACACTACGAGTTCGTGTTTAGAATACGGAATCAAAAATTTTGTTTTTCTAACAAGTGTCCGACCTACATTTTCAGTCACTTGATTAGAGATAATTCAAAACATCACCGAATGCAGAACTGAAGAAATTTCCACGTCGCCCTTAAAGTTAATATCTCAGTTTGTGATTGAGCTGAAGTGAGATTGTTTACAGCAAGTGCGAAGACAACTCGCAATCGACTGCTTTTATTAGAGAAAATATTTGTAGTTTCAATCTGTGCAAATAATTTCTGATAATCAGCACTAGTAGAAAAGTTCATTCGATGTTGGAAGCAGTAATGCCCACTTTGCCCTTCGACCTCGAGATCGCATTGAGTACTTCTCAGTCCTGTCTCAGGTTTGATTTTCGGTAGAGTTAATTGCAAATTAATAGTGAGCTCAGCAGAATGGCATTTTTATATGAGGAACCTTAATACATACGCACATCAGTTTATTGTT
Organism: Schistocerca nitens; assembly: GCF_023898315.1. Taxonomy (NCBI): domain Eukaryota; kingdom Metazoa; phylum Arthropoda; class Insecta; order Orthoptera; family Acrididae; genus Schistocerca; species Schistocerca nitens. Next base: position 977,092,220 of record NC_064615.1, on the reverse strand, counting down.
TGTATTTTCTCTGTGTCGAACAGTTTTCCAGCAAACACTTCACGTAATTCACTATCTGATGTTTTCTGCACGGCTGTTAATGCACAACTAAGAGGACTTTCCCTATCAGTACAAACTTACCAGCCGGCCGCTGTGGCGCTTCAGTCCGGAACCGCGCCACTGCTACGGTCGCAGGTTCGAATCCTGCCTCGGGCATAGATGTGTGTGATGTCCTTAGGTTAGTTAGATTTAAGTAGTTCTAAATTCTAGGGGACTGATGACCACAGAAGTTAAGTCCCATAGTGCTCAGAGCCATTTCAACCATTTTTTTTAAAAACACTGTTGTAATGTTGTTCAGCATAACGTCCTGAGTCACCAACAGAAATACCTTTTCACAGGAAAATGTAGTTGGAGTACATCACTATTGTGTAACTAGCAACAAGAGAGCATGTGTCTCTTAAGCCAAAATACTCAGAAGATATAATTGAACAACCTCCAAAATTTCGGCAGAGGAATTAATGTCACAGACGTTATGAGGCATGGAAGAGAAATACAGACGTCAGTCGCAGGGGGAAATTGAAATAATTCAATGCCAACAAGTGAAAACTTGTGCTGACTCGGGACTCGAACCTGGATTTCCTGCTTTACATAAGCTGTCACCTTAACCACCTTCTTTCCCCCATTCTACTAGGGTACCGATTTTTCCTCTCATACAAGTGGAAGACTTAACATTTTTTAAAAAAATATACTAAATAACAAATATTTGCTGGTGCTCAAAATTGAACTGGCGGCGTGTACCGCAATAGTTCTTGGGGATGACCACTACTTCTTTCCCCCATGTACGACAGAATTGTATTGTATTGTATTGTATGTTAACCGGGGGCCTAGAAACGACGGAGAGGCTCCGTTCCCGCCGCAGCCGCAGTGGTCCACAAACCCACGACGACTACCGCAGTCACCTTCAGCCTTCCGCCGCCCCACACCGAACCCAGGGTTATTGTACGGTTCGGCCCCCGGTGGACCCACCAGGGAACGTCTCACATCAGACAAGTGTAACCCCTATGTTTGCGTGGTAGAGTAATGGTAGTCTACGCGTACGTGGAGGACTTGTTTGCACAGCAATCGCTGACATAGTGTAACTGAGGCGGAATAAGGGGAACCAGCCCGCATTCGCCGTGGCAGATGGAAAACCGCCTAAAAACCATCCACAGAGTGGCCGGCTCACCGGAGCTCGACAGAAGTCCGGCGGGCGAGTTCGTGCCGGGGACCAGCCGCTCCTTCCCGCCTGGAAAGCCGTGCGTTAGACCGATCGGCTAACCAGGCGGGCCATGACAGAATTACTATACATTTCAACATTCGTCTGACACGAAACGTTAATACGAGGATAATTTTTGATTCTTCACAAAATCCAGGACAATTACAAAAAAGTTCACAATAACGAAAAGGTGGAAAATGTACTGCACAGTCTGAACAAGAAAAAAATAGCTACTGTTATTCCCCGTGGGGCGTTAACCATTTTTTTTAAGGCCAGTGGACTCAAATGACCCAAAAAATAGTAAATATAATGAAATTACAATACAAAATGAAACCTGTATGCCAGTGACGTATTTCATTAGAAAATAATATAAAACAACAAAACCAAACTGAGGATAACCTTCCGGTGGTGAACCGTAAGAGCGACGACCACTCTAAACATCCGAAAATAAACGCTGTCCAGTCCTAGCTCTCCACAGCGGGGACCCATTACGTCCTCTTGGAGTATCTTCTTGTTCAATGGTCCATTGCTAGATGCAAATCAGTGTCACTAGAATCAATTTCTCTTAACCAGTACAGCCCAGCTGGTGGGCCGGGGGGGGGGGGGGGGGGGGAGTGGCGGGGGAATCCTTGAATTCTCTTCTTAAGTAATTAACAAAAATCTGACGATATCTGGAAGGGTATTGCGGTTCATCGTGTCTGTCGAAAAAGATAGTAGACAAAAAGTCCTATGACCTAGTTCATTGCATGATTATTTGCTTAGGGAAAGCGGGCGAAGGAGCATTCTGGCCTCAATCGTCAATAGAAGGCAATATCGTCCGAAATAGAAGCCACACATCCGCAGAAGTTCCGCATCCCAAGCTATGTTCCTCCATGTCGGTCGCGCGATGCCGCTTGCACATTTGGGATTCAGGTAGAGCAGAGTCGTACACCCCACATATGGTCGGAAACGTTTCGTTAACCATTAGGTGCCAAGGGGCGCGGATTTCTGTTGCGAAATATGTTTGGTGGATGGCTCTCTACACCGCGGGCCACTTCAAAACTGGATGGTGTCTCTCAACACATTCCGATAGTGATCCGTCATCAGCAGACCGTATGCATCACGACCTGTAGGTGCCCTGATACGGGAGAAATTAGTGTGCACACAGTTACATACAGGGGAGAATGTTTTGATGTGGGAGAGCGCAGGCGAAATGTGAGCAAGTGCAATAGGGGGCAGGCAGGACAGAGGCGCCAATACATCAAAGAGGGGACCAGTGAAACTGTGTCGACGATGGAACTACATCCTCAGCGTGGTATTAATATAATGGACGGCTGTATGCACATGAACACTGACAAGTTGCAGTCCTCCGCTGCGATGGGGGAGAGTGAGGACGGTATCGTATCGTATCTTGAAGTTAAGTTAAAGTAGCCAAACACTGCCTGGATCCACTGTACCATCATTGGTGTCATTGATAGGATCTGTGACAAATGAGGGATCCGGGATGCCATGTGGGTGTTAATGAAGGCAACCCTTCGGACCATATCTAATGCTTAGAGGAGGTAGCCTTGGACGCCCATATGGAGAAATTGTGAAAAACGTTTAAAGTTCAGCGCCTTCCTATGGTGGACATTTCTAGTAAATATGACGCTCAGACACCAAAGTGTATCATCATCTCCAGTGGCTCCACACACCCCTACTGGAACCCCCTGGCGATGTGCACATGTTGCTACATGGCATATTTCCATACTGCTCGGTATATCGTAGTGCCACCTGGATCTGTTCTTCATTACGGGCGAAAAATACTAGACCATCAGCATTAGTGTAGCGATGGAAATTGTGTCTTGTCAGCACAATCCCCAAAATATGTTGTTTCAGCCTACATAGAAGCTGTCACATAGAGGATCATTGAAAAGGGACAGCCCTGTCGGCCGGATGTAAAATTGGGATGTGTTCTTCCATCCTATCATGCAGAATGTGTATGACCATGCGGGTAAAGGCTGCAGGGAAGGCCATATGAACCATCACGGCAGCAAGGAAATAATGACTGACTTTATCCAATGTGCGATCAATGTCGACAAAGAGCTGGGCACTGTGCAACCGACATGCCAATTCAAAGGTGATAACATCTCGGTAGTCGCTAAAAGCCATCAGGATATTACTGTATCCCCCCACCATATGAAATAACCTGGCGTAATACTTGCTTAAGATGTATCACCAAGATTCTAGTCAAGATCTTGAAATCATCTTCAGTGAAAGCTGGTGATATAGTGACTGCTAATGGCGACAACTCTTGGCAGTTCTCCTTCCACTGAAGGGCTATTAGACCCTTAAAGTTCTGTTACATTCCAATGGAAACCCATCTTATCTACTTAATTTATTAATTGCCCCTTTGGGAAGGGCATCTGCAACATCAGCACTCATAATCTCCTCCAAAAGGGATGTTAACACCATAGCATCAAATATGCCAGTAAGGCTCTGCAGGACTGCTGCCAAGGCTGCATCATTGTGGTGCACCTCCTGATGTAGTCAGTGAGAGTGATCAACAACAGCATTTGCAATGTCTGCATGGGTCATCAGCCTGTAACTATCTGGGAGATCCAGTGCTCCAATGTTCATCATATTTGTCGTCCTTTGGAGATAATGTGATGCATAGCGAGAGGTTCTCTGCCGATCCAGTCTTCGCGATCTTGGGTGGTGAGAGCCCTGTAAGTTCTCAGAGAAGAGCATAAGAAAAGTCTGTCTTTGTTTGGTACCAGAGCCATCCTTCGCTACACTAATGAACCACCGCAAATGTTAAAGCCAGTTTGACAGATTCGAGCCACCATCAAAGCGTCGATGTATATCTCAGTAATCGACATCCACATGAGGCCCATATACTTGCCTAACTTCCTGATTCCTTAGGAGTGTCACATTGAATTCCCATAATCCCTGACTTCTCTGCATCGTGTGCTTCCAGAGGTTGACTATGCAACTGTATGTACGAGGGTATTTCGGAAAGTAAAGATACACCGTACGCCAGAGGAACAGAAGAGTTTTGGTGAGCAAGTTGGCAACACTGGTGTTAACCTTGAACCATTAGCTTTCTCCTCGCGGTCGTTCGGCAGTTGAACGTTGCTTCTGGTTGGAGTAGGTCGTGTTTAAAATGGCTGCGCCGATTCAAAATCCCGCCAAATGCGAAGTGCGCTCCGTCATACGTTTTCTTCGTGCAAAAGGCCAGCGACCAGCGGATATTCACAAAGAAATTTTTTCTGTTTATGGGAACATTATGAATCGACAAAATGTGACGAAATGGTGTCGTCATTTCCCTGGAGGTAGGACCGATGTTCACGCCCTTCTTCGGAGAACGGAGGAAGCAATTCGTGCGAATAGACGTCTCACATTGAAAGAATTGCATCAGATCATACCGGACGTGTCAATGACAACTCTTTATGACGTTGTGACTCTCAAGTTAGGGTACAGGAAATTGTGTGCGCGCTGGGTTCCAAAACTGTTAACAGAAGATCACAAAAAGGAAAGGATGGTCTTTGCGCTCGACTTCCTCACACGCTATGATGAAGCAGGTGATGAGTTCCTTGATCACATTGTGACAGGTGACCAGACGTGGGTTTATCACCATACACCTGAATCCAAGCAACAGGCAATGCAATGGCGCCATTCGAATTCACCAAAAGCCAAGAAATGCAAAACGTCGATTTCAACGAAGAAAATCATGTCTTCTGTTTTTTGGGACAGACAAGGCACTCTTCTGTTGGAATTTATGCCTCCTGAAACGACAATGAATGCTGCTGCATATTGCCAGACTTTGAAACGTCTTCGAAGGGCAATTCAAAACAAACGCAGGGGAATGCTGACAAGTGGAGTCCGCTTGCTTCATGACAACGCTCGGCCTCACAAAGCGCTCGTAACCAAAGCACTACTCAAACAATTCAAATGGGACGTATTGGACCATCCGCCATACAGCCCGGACGTTGCGCCCACCGACTTCCATGTCATCCGTTACCTGAAGTCACATCTTGGTGGAAGATCATTCCACGACGATGAAGAGATCAAAGATGAAGTTGAAATGTGGTTCCGACAACAGGCGGCAACCTTCTATGACTGTAGGATACAAAAAAATTGTGCACCGACTTAACAAATGTTTGGATAACGGGGGTGATTATGTCGAAAAATAACAAATAATCCAGTTAATAAGATGTAACTGACGTTTTCTAAATAAATGTTCTATTTAAGGACTGCGAGCCATTGTATCTTTACTTTTCGAAATGCCCTCGTACTATAGTCCATGAAAAGCGTGAGGCAGCACTCTGCTTCCAGAGTCACCATCGCTAGGTCAGGAGAGATGTAGATGTAGTCGAGTCTGCTGGCTGGTTACATAAGTCAAGCCAGGGCGATCAGCATGTAGTACCTCCCAAGTACCAGCAGATGTTATACCAACAGACTCAGTTTCGGGCAAGGAGTGTAGTTTGATTTTTGGTCTCTCTGAGATAGCACACTACTACAGCCAACGCCAAAATGATGTCATCATAGCGGCTGAAGGAGAGAGGTGTAATTTCTTCTGGATAAAACTGTGACTAGCCTCTCCTTTCATCTTTCTCAGAAGGGGCATAGACACTAATACCTCGAATCCCTGCATATCGAACTCCAATCCCTGTGCCGAGGGCAAGGATATCACATTGGTTACCTCTGTTCCATCTTACAGAAAGGTAGCTATTCCACTGCTGTCTGTAAAAGCAGGGGTAAGGTTTGCAGTAAACCTACAGAAGTTTGATAAGCTAACTTCCCCCATTAGTGCAAAATCCTCTTCCACGACCCTGAGGACATCACGCAGTAGTTGAAGTTGGATGCGTGAGCTGATCATACTAAGATTGATAAAAACAATATTCTAGGCTTGCAGCAGGTCCACAGTCAGTGAGATGTTCATAACAACATGGGGAAGAGGTGTAATCGTATCAGCAGGTCAACCTCGTCACGCTACTGCTTCACCAAACAAAACATCATATCGGGGGTAACAGTTGCCAGTAAGTCCTCGGCCTAGGCCTAGTGTTGTCTTGGACAAGAAGTCCGTTTGCATTTTTGTGGCGACGAGCACACTGAAGCCGTTTCTTCAGTGTCCCGAGGGTATCATAATACAGTTCATAGCTGATCGTTGCATATTGAGGGAGGACGACAAACAGAACCATCCATTCAGAGACGTCCAGTTGTGCGGCGAGGTGTTTGACTGTGATCCGTCGATTACCTCATATGAGAGTGTACACATGTTTCAACACTGCAAGAGTCGCGGCCGTGTGCGGCCCGCCGGTTCAAATGGCACTGAGCCCTATGGGACTTAACATCTTAGTCATCAGTCCCCTATAACTTAGAACTACTTAAACCTAAGGACATCACACACATCCATGCCCGAGGCAGGATTCGAACCTGCGACCGTAGCAGCAGCGTGGTTCCGGACTGAAGGCGGCCCGCCTGCACGCAGGGATTAAGAACGGTTTGCGCGATCTTGTTGCCATGATGACAGATGCTTAACCCAATGACTTACAGTGCTTTCGTCCACTGCTAGATCACCGTAGACATTCTGCAAGCGCTTATCAATATTGCGATGCTTTGGTTTTCCGCCAAAAGAAACTTGGAATGCACCTCGTTTATAGACGCCATATTGAAGCCTACGTATAGTGCCCGACAGCTATCGGAAATTCATGAAACTATAGGGGCTAAAGCGGGAATATTCCATGATGTCTCACAACAAATTCAGCATTTTTAACCGAAATTTGCCGAGAAAAAATTGTGTTGCATTAGTTACTGAACGCCTCTCTTATCTCTTGAAGGCTTATACCGTTGATGCATTATTAACTGACATTTAATTATAAGGGCAAAGTGTTTGTCGATTCGCCGTTATCTTGAAACCACATATTGCAAGTTATAATACAAAACATCCAAATACGTCAAAATCAATATGACATGTGCCGTTTCGAGTCAAAAAAAGAGAGGTACAATGTAGTGGTCTCTGGCCCTAAACGGAAGTGATATAATTCTGCCGTTAATTTATGCTGTGTTTGCATGCTACTGTCCTGAGAATCTTTTGGAAGTGACTGAAGGACGATGAACGCACTAGTAGAGGATAAGGTGGTGGAAGTCCTCACGTTATTACATAACGTGGAGGTCAGAGGCCTGACTGTTCTGTAAGTGTCAGTTTATGGTAGAGCTGATGACAGAGTACAACGCTGATGCAGGAACAGGGATTACGGAGCACACCGCTTAGCACACATAGTTGAACATGGGCTCCATATGTCTTCCAATGCTGACCCAGCGACATCGTCAAATACAAATGGCGTTGGCCCGGGACCATTGATACTGGACCACGGGTCACTGAAAACGTCTCGCCATGTCACATGACGCACTTTTCTTTTACACGTCAACGGTCATGTCCACATAGGGCGTTCTATTTCTTGGGATTTATCGTAGTAGTCGAAGGTACTATGACAGTTACGGACTGCTTGAACAGTTGCGGACTGCTTGAACAGTTGCGGACTGCTTGAACATTATTGCGTAGCACCTGCATCCCTTCATGTTTGATGTCTTGCCCTACGGCGATCGTATCTCCCAGCAGGATTACGGTCAGTGTGAGAACACCAGAATGGTGTTACAGTGCTCTGAAGAACATGAGACTGGCATTACGTTTATGAATTGGCCAGTAAATTTAGCTGATCTGAACTCGATGCAAATAGATCTGGGACACTGATTTTATCAACAATGGATATGAGGTCGCGATTGTAACGTCATTTTATTACTTTTATTGCACTTGTCTGTGTTTTATAGTTGTCGCTCTTAGAGGTTTCTTGTGCAGTAATTCCGGAGCTGAAGGCTGGACCTTCAAAACGCGTACATTCTAGAGCTCGTTACACTATAAATAAGCAGTTTAACCGAAATTTTAAGACTGCCATCTGGAACTCTAGCTGACACCAGATGCGCCCTCACTAACCACCCGTCCGTAATTGACAGAGATTGGATGACTTTTGGGGAGACATATTGCCCCTCACACTTCCGGACTGGTCGAACCCATGCCATTCAGAATGGCTGCAGTATTGGTTTCCAAAAGTGGACAAAGAGCCTGTGAAGCTGATTCATCAGTGTATATCTCTTTCGCTGAAATAGAATTTACGATATGAAGCTGAATTCAAAATTTTTGCACCGGAATTGGTCAGCTGTGCGGTTGGGGAATACTCTATTTCAGCGAAAGCCATTTATTAAAATATTTTCTTGGTTTCACAGGGTAATCTTATTAAACCCAGAATACCTTTCAACAATATGGAGATGGTGTTATTCAGCTCACTGGCTCTCATGTTGATGCACAGGAAGATAATACGATTGCCTTGCTGTTCAGTAGTATCTACAAAACACAATTAATTCATGATGTTACTTAAGAAATACTGGTAGTTCTGTCTGTTCTAGTAGCACGTAAACACTATCACAGAAAAAATTCAAATACTTTCACTTACTTCGCGTTCCTCTACCGTCGCTTATAAGTAATGATGTAACGCTACCTTTCCCTTGATGGAATTTAATAGCTCTCTTTTTCTAGCCTTCGTGATCCAATTACGATGAGCACCGTCGTTCAGTATTTTATAGTTCGCGACAAAAAGATCGCGTCTTGAAGCGTTAATCAGGTATTATATCAGGCGTGTTTGCTACCACTCGATACACCGGTGAGTTTGCAATACTGTTAAGCCATACTTAGTCTGCACTTTCTCACATTCACTTCTCTTGTTAGTGATATATTTTTGTTTTCATTACTCTTTCAGATAGTCTGTTGCCGCTGTCTACGTCTTCCTATCTCACCTTTGTCGTTTCATCTGTGCATTTCATCTATACTCATCATACTCAGTAGTCTGATTCACCTGCTGTAATTGTTCTTTCTCTACACAATGTTTCTTCACACAGCTACTTCCAGTGACAATATAACTATACACAGGTGCTTCAGAATGTGTAAAAATTATGTGGCTTTTATTCTGGAAAAGATTTCGTATAAGTTTTCCACCTATTCCATCTAGCGCTTCATATTTTATCTTGTTAAATTATGACATATCTGTGAGGCACCACATTTTGGATACTCCATTTTCATCACCCCTATGTCCATGAACTGGAAGACGTGGATCATGACAAGCGAATCGCTTACCGCAAATGGTTTACGTCTTCTATTGAGACGAATGCCTCTGATACTCTTGATGTCACCTTCGTTGCAGACGAGGCCTGATTCCGACTCTCTGGTCATGTTAACACTCAGAACACACGATAAAGGTCAACGGAATATTCTCGTGCTGTGCTTGAAACGCCATTGCATGATCAGAAAATTAGAATGTGGATAACAACATCCAGACGGTGGATTGTTGGAACTTCATTTTTGAAGAAACGGGGAACAGTGAACGTTAGCGTTTAATGATCCGCAATTTCAGTGGCCAGGTAAAGGAAGTCAATACCAACTATTCGCGGTCTCAATAACATGACGCTACTGCGCCAACGGCTAACAACACTATTAGTCTCCTGTAGGAGTTTTTCGGGGACCGTGTGATCTTAAAATATCCATGGCCTTCTCACTCGCCAGAACTTACTCCACCAGACGTTTTTTTTGGGGGGAGAAACAAAATCTGTAGTATATCGCATTCGCCCAAGCACGGTAAATGCCTTAAAAACTGAAATAACTCCGAAAGTGAGCAGCGTGTCACAACCACATCTTCACAAAGAATTTTTCAATAATATTAAGTAGTTTCAGACTTGAGTAAGTGACTGTGGATGTCATTTCCAGCAAAATTATGGTGTAACTGTACAGTAACTTTCCGAACACTCTATGTTATAGGGCCAAAATAATGTGAAATTTGTACAAGAGGTCCTCGATGCCTTACAATGATGGGCTCGGCCCAAAACTGTGTACGACTAAATAAAATGTGTGAATTCAGCCACGGTATTCACAAACCTTTATGGATAATGTCGTTCCTTCTTCTTCGACTGGTTTGATGTTTTTTGTGTCTGTTATGACCTATGTAAGTTCCTTTTTATCTGATGACATCGATTCTGGAAGCTTCAGTCCAGGAGCTGAGGGGAGAAGTCTCTCTTTTGGTTCGCGGTAGTTTCATAGTTTCTTGAACTACGTAGTTACTTAACAATTTTGTTTGTGGGGTTATGCTAGTTTCCATTTTATTTTCCAAAACAAAGATTTGATGTATTATTTATTGAGAAATTATATTTCAACACTTTGTAGAAATCTCGAGTGTTTTGTTGCAGAAAGTCATTTTCAGTGTGACACAGTTGGTTCTTATCACTTATGCACTTGAAGATTATTATTGCTTTTGCTGTTTAGCTTCCAACTTCATTAAATTTTGAAATAGAATTAGCCTTCGTGTTCGAGTATCACCTTTGCCATACCTGCTTCTGTTTCGTCAGGGATTCCTCACACTGTTGGTTCCTCCATCTGTTTATTAGTTCTCCTTGTCGAAGCTGTATCCTCAGCGACCTTGATTATTCTGTTCCTCATCTATTCCCACATTCGGACGTCAACGTCTCAGGTTTTTAAGTGCAATTCTTTGCTTATTATTATTTTCTCTAAATCAAGTCTAGCCTTTTACTTCTTAAACATCAACCGATTTTGAGGGGTGAACTTCATCTCGATAAATGGTGGACAATGGTCTGTTTCGAGATTTATCGCTTCCTTAACCGTGACATTCACGATTCCCTTCCGATAGGTATATGACCTTTTTGGAATTCCCTAAAAGTTTATTTGGAAATTTGCAGGGTTTCTGTTTGTGGGGCAACCTCTTGAAGCTTGTAGACATCAGTTTCAGCCGTAACGGTTAGTGCCTATCTGTAAGTCGCTTGTAATTTTTATATGACATTTTATGTGCTGGAAATTCCTCAACAATTTTATAGAAAAACATATGTCTTTCCCAGTGTGGGCATTAAAGTCTCCCACTAGAATTTTAATATTACTCTCTGGAATTTTCTTGGTTTCCGATTCTAGTAGTTCAACAGTTCCCAGAATATTTCTAAATTCTTTGGGTTGTTGTTGTTATCAACACTGGTTTGTGCATGACCATTAATTAATGTGTATACTTTTGTTTACACATATTATTGTGAGCAGAGAAAGCCTTTCACAGGGATATGTAAATTCACAGAGTCAATGATTATCCTGTTCACAACAAAAGGTGTCCCCAAGTGTGGCGTACCATGCATAACACGTTTCCCGGCTTTGCCTTTATACGTGCTATGAATCATGAATTCCAAAACGTGTTCGTCTTTGAATTTTACTTCCTGTAAAGCTAAAATTATTACATTCTGTTAATTAAGGATTTTCGTCAGCTGTCTTTTTGTAAAAGGGATGGACGTTTAATGTTTGTGACGGTCAGCGTATCCGGAGGTGAATATTATAGCCGGTATGAGTAAGTCAGTTCAATTTCCACCTTCCAATACGTAGACGCGCAAAGATTCTAAAAACTGATCGAAGGAGCAGCGCTAACTACAGTGCCCTACAATAAATACTCTGATAAAGCGCAGTGACTAATAATTATTATGGCCCTGATTCAAAAGATCGCCAACTGCATGGTGCTTCAAGTTAAGAAAATTTTAAGTGTTCAGAACTAATAAAAGTTCAAGACAGACAACGATTCTAGTAGCATTTCCCTGGAGTAACTACACTCCTGGAAATTGAAATAAGAACACCGTGAATTCATTGTCCCAGGAAGGGGAAACTTTATTGACACATTCCTGGGGTCAGATACATCACATGATCACACTGACAGAACCACAGGCACATAGACACAGGCAACAGAGCATGCACAATGTCGGCACTAGTACAGTGTATATCCACCTTTCGCAGCAATGCAGGCTGCTATTCTCCCATGGAGACGATCGTAGAGATGCTGGATGTAGTCCTGTGGAACGGCTTGCCATGCCATTTCCACCTGGCGCCTCAGTTGGACCAGCGTTCGTGCTGGACGTGCAGACCGCGTGAGACGACGCTTCATCAAGTCCCAAACATGCTCAATGGGGGACAGATCCGGAGATCTTGCTGGCCAGGGTAGTTGACTTACACCTTCTAGAGAACGTTGGGTGGCACGGGATACATGCGGACGTGCATTGTCCTGTTGGAACAGCAAGTTCCCTTGCCGGTCTAGGAATGGTAGAACGATGGGTTCGATGACGGTTTGGATGTACCGTGCACTATTCAGTGTCCCCTCGACGATCACCAGTGGTGTACGGCCAGTGTAGGAGATCGCTCCCCACACCATGATGCCGGGTGTTGGCCCTGTGTGCCTCGGTCGTATGCAGTCCTGATTGTGGCGCTCACCTGCACGGCGCCAAACACGCATACGACCATCATTGGCACCAAGGCAGAAGCGACTCTCATCGCTGAAGACGACACGTCTCCATTCGTCCCTCCATTCACGCCTGTCGCGACACCACTGGAGGCGGGCTGCGCGATGTTGGGGCGTGAGCGGAAGACGGCCTAACGGTGTGCGGGACCGTAGCCCAGCTTCATGGAGACGGTTGCGAATGGTCCTCGCCGATACCCCAGGAGCAACAGTGTCCCTAATTTGCTGGGAAGTGGCGGTGCGGTCCCCTACGGCACTGCGTAGGATCCTACGGTCTTGGCGTGCATCCATGCGTCGCTGCGGTCCGGTCCCAGGTCGACGGGCACGTGCACCTTCCGCCGACCACTGGCGACAACATCGATGTACTGTGGAGACCTCACGCCCCACGTGTTGAGTAATTCGGCGGTACGTCCACCCGGCCTCCCGCATGCCCACTATACGCCCTCGCTCAAAGTCCGTCAACTGCACATACGGTTCACGTCCACGCTGTCGCGGCATGCTACCAGTGTTAAAGACTGCGATGGAGCTCCGTATGCCACGGCAAACTGGCTGACACTGACGGCGGTGGTGCACAAATGCTGCGCAGCTAGCGCCATTCGACGGTCAACACCGCGGTTCCTGGTGTGTCCGCTGTGCCGTGCGTGTGATCATCGCTTGTACAGCCCTCTCGCAGTGTCCGGAGGAAGTATGGTGGGTCTGACACACCGGTGTCAATGTGTTCTTTTTTCCATTTCCAGGAGTGTATATCACCGCAAAATAACGTAATTAATTTCCCTTCTGAATAACAGTGGTCAGTCTACTGTGTTTCAATCTACGATCAATTGTAAAATGATATCAGTTCAATGACTGCAAGACCAAAAAACACAGTCACAACTGTTGTAAATCAAGAAACTTACACTGTTCGCAAGTAATTACAGCTATTACGGTCCTTGAGTCCCTGGTTAACGTTAAGCACAGGGTAATTATAATTAAAGTTCCAGTTTCAATACGCTGCAAAGAAGACTCACTGTTCAAAATGTCGTCAAATTTGAACGTAATATTATACAGTAAGTGGAGAACGTTATGGAAACAAAAGATCTTTACGAAAATCTTGCCAATAGACGGCGGTGTCAGCGGTAAATATGCGAAATAAAAGACGCTGGTTACACGGCTGTTCCGCCGTTTGCGTCTGAGGCTCTCGGCATGACTGTCTCAACCCAAGGTCGCGGAATACAGGTAAAGCTGTCTTACAAGAACAGTGACTTGCGCCAGTAGCTCTTCGCGTTCAAAGGCATGAAAAAAAGCGCTGGTTCGATACCTGCCAATGGTCGGAGAAGATTCCGAAATTCGAAAAGACGGGTTCTTTTGAAGTGCTATGCCACCGAGGGAGTAACACAATTGATTCGACGTCTGTATAAAAATGTGAATTGCAGGGGGGAGGGGGAGTCGAACTGTGATGTGCAAACATGCCGCGTTAAGGGGAATTGCCAGAACCTTGGACATGCGTGTGTGGCAACGGCCTTGCCGCAGTGGATACACCGGTCCCCGTGAAATCACAGAAGTTAAGCGTTGTCGGGCGTGGTCGGCACTTGGATGGGTGACCATCCAGGCCGCCATGCGCTGTTATCATTTTTTCGGGGTGCACTCAGCCTCGTGATACCAATTGAGGAGCTACTCGACCGAATAGTAGCGGCTTCGGTCAAGAATACCATCATAACGACTGGAAGAGCGGTGTGCTGACCCCACGTCCCTCCTATGCGCATCCTCCACTGAGGATGACACGGCGGTCGGATGGTCCGGGTAGACCACTCTTGGCCTGAAGACGGAGTGCTTTGGACATGCCTGTAAACATGGTGCATAAAATTCCACGAAACATCCCGCACTGCTATCCATACAAAATCACTCACGTTCAGTAATTGCTTCATGTTGACCTGTCAGTATGACAAAAGTTTGCTCTAGAACTTCTTGTTTTAATGGATGTGGACAATGAAAGGTCGTGGAACATTCTGTGGACATACGAAGTGCATTTCCATATCCAAGGACCAGTCAATACACAGAGTTGTAGCATATGGGCGGCGGAAAATCTGCTCGCACATCAGCCAATACCGCTTCATTATGCGTAGGTAACTGCGCGGTGCGGGTTGATGGCATCATTTATCGTAGGACCATTACCTATAGCATCAGTGGCAAACGCTTTGTGAGTCTTTAGGGCAAGAACGTCACTCCAACGATTGAACAGCGTGGATGTGTGGGTAGGATCATTTCTATGCAAGATGGCGCTCATCCGCACATTGCACGGTCAGTGAAACAGCTGCTGCAGATGCATTTCGGAAATGCTAGAATTATCAGCCGTCGTTTCCCTACAGCCTGGCCGCCCAGATCACCTGATCTTGATCCGTGTGATTTCTGGCTTTGGGGTTATCTGAAATATTGTGCGTTCAGGACTCCGATTACAATCGTATCTACATCTACATCCGTACTCCACAAGCCACCTGACGGTGTGTGGCGTTGGGTACTTTTAGTACCTTTATCGGTTCTACCTTCTATTCCAGCCTCGTATTGTTCGTGGAAAGAAAGATTGTCGGTATGTCTCTGTGTGGGCTCCAATCTCTCTGATTTTATCCTCATGATCTCTTCGCGAGATATACGTAGGAGGGAGCAATATACTGCTTGACTCCTCGGTGAAGGTATGTTCTCGAAACGTCAACAAAAGCCCGTACCGAGCTACTGAGCGTCTCTCTTGCAGAGTCTTCCACTGGAGTTTATCTATCATCACCGTAACGCTTTCGCGACTACTAAATGATCCTGTCACGAAGCGCACTGCTCTCCGTTGGATCTTCTCTATCTCTTCTATCAACCCTATCTGGTACGGATCCCACACCGGTGAGCAATATTCAAGCAGTGGGCGAACAAGTGTACTGTAACCTACTTCCTTTGTTTCCGGATTGCATTTCCTTAGGATTCTTCCAATGAATCTCAGTCTGGCATCTGCTTTACCGACGATCAACTTTATATGACCATGCCATTTTAAATCACTCCTAATGCGTACTCCCAGATAATTTATGGAATTAACTGCTTCCAGTTGCTGACCTGCTATATTGTAGCTAAATGATGAAGGATCTAGCTGAAGTGAGGGCACACATCGCGCAACGCGTTCTGAAAGTGACCCTTGAGACACACCTATCTGTTGTGAAACATGCTGTTTCTCCATTTCAGCACGTAATAAAAAACAGTGGGCAGGTATTGAACGTGTCTTGCGCTAGTCTCACGACTGTTAAAAACCGATTTCATTGTTGGTATTTATGCGGTTTTTGCCTCAGGACGGTTAAAACCGATTAGATTGTAATTTTTTATACTGTTTTTGGTCGTAGGGTAATCAAAAACTGATGTCGTCGATTTTTATGATGCTTTTGGTCTCAGTAGGATTACCCGTTTTTCTCATCTGATGTTGTATGACCTTGGTGTGGTGTATGTACTCACCTAAATAACGGTGTCACAACTGTTGAATACCAGACGCCGGCCGCGTTGGTCTCGCGGTTCTAGGCGCGCAGTCCGGAACCGTGCAACTGCTACGGTCGCAGGTTCGAATCCTGCCTCGGGCATGGATGTGTGTGATGTCCTTAGGTTAGTTAGGTTTAAGTAGTTCTAAGTTCTAGGGGACTTATGACCACAGCAGTTGAGTCCCATAGTGCTCATAGCCATTTGAACCATTTTGAATACCAGACATGTGCAGTCAAGCGCAATGCACAATATGGTTTGTTAGACGTGCAATCCACTCCAATGCTGTAGTATTGCGATTATCTGTCATTTGTAACCGAACCCCTTTCCGTTATGAAGCTTACAGTGCCAACTAATGGGAAAATTAACGTTAATATTTTTTTTCTTTTGTTTCTACAACATTTCTGCCATTTCCGATAATATTCCGTTCAAATCCGACGTCATTTTAAGCAGCGGTTCTTCTTTTACAGTGTTTTGAAACGTTAAGTATACACTTCAATAATTGTGCTGTCAGTCAATGCAAATACAATGTAAATTCAATTAAAATCTTGGCTTGGCACATCTATCTTAATGGAATACAATCCCATCAATAACTGAACATTACTATAAGTAAAAAGAGTTTAATTTTCAGATTGCAGCCTCGCTGTCACGGCTGACGCTGTTGGGTGCCAGCTACTATTCTATCTGCCAGCACCTTAGAAAACTGCATGACTCGTTAGAAATACAGAACTGCTACAACATTATAATTCCAACCATTAGCACAAATACACCACCTCCATTTTAGCAAGAGGGTCTGATGACTCTGTAGTATGGTCCATTTATACCCCAAACCAACCAACCAACCATTTTACCAAGCTTATCCGCTCAGCTGTTACGATGGACAATAACTGCCTATACTTGTAATATTTTGAGGGTAAAAAATGAATACTGGCCGTAGCAGTACGCGACCCACCACATTTTCCAAAGAGATATTTGCGTTACAGTCGTCTTTAAGAATTCCCCTCTACAGAAATATACCAGCTTTGGGCTCTCCAGAATCTAAGTACAGTTGCGAAGCTTCGTGTGACGACGCATGTACCTTTCAACTTGCCTCCTGGAGTAGTATTTGGTTCCATAACTGCACACTGGTGCAATGTTATCTATAATGTAATATAAAGGCCACATATTTTAAATTTTTCTTATGTACAGAGAGCATGGATGAACTTTTATTTTAACAAATACAGTAGACCAGTAATTGTGAACAGTGACAGTGGTGAAAAAGGAAACACAAAAGAAATTTTAAACAATCTTTTTTTCTCAAATCACTCTTTTTTTTGACAGCTAATATCGAAATTTATATCACCGACATTGCTACAAAGAAATGATTCACGCACACTCTTCTTCCTGACGTGTTGCGAATGACTGTCACGGCTGAATGCACAGAAACACATTCTCTAAATGGATAAGCTTCTGCGCGTTGGTCGTGGCTTGGCTGAGGTATTATGGCCGTAGCTCCACAACGGCGGATTTCCCAACTACGGTTGTCTGGAAAATTTTGCTGGATTCGACGTCCACTAAACAGCGATGACTTTATTATCAGATTGTTTTTCTCTACCCTGTATAGTACAGGTCTTCTCTCTAATGATGTTCTAGATATAGACCAGTAGTCAACAAGTGGGGTGAAGTAAATATTCAACAAGTGGGGTGAAGTAAATATTGTACAGAAGTAAAGACATGACATCATGTCACTGTGAAAATCTTGGCGTCCATACCCTATGTCGTACACTTTTTTTTATTTTATTTTTTATAATCTGCGTGTAGTTTGAGCTGAAGAGATGATCCTTGATGACTTATTCTTCTAGGATGGGATGTAAGGATAAAAGGAAAACACTTTATTTATTACACATTCAGTTAGGCTTGGGCACGCAATGGGTCCTTTAGCCTGCTGTCTTTAGTGATGTCTATCTCCTGTGGAGGGTCAGATGTGTCAAGGCTGTTACGTGTGACTGCTTCTTCGTGTTATGACAGATCGCCTATGGGGGGTGAAACGTTATTGACTTCGGTACTCGATGCTTGTGCCATCTTGCAGGGTTTACCGTTCCTACCGATTCTAATTGTCGGACTTCGTCCCTAAGGGCATCGATCTTGTCAAAAACTCGTAGAGCCTCGTCATGGATCTTCTCTTGTACAGTGGTCTCGTGGAGTGCGGTGCGGATGTCGACGTTTCTTGTTCACCACGGAGCTCCTGTGATCCATCGGTAGCAAATGTTTTGCAGCGCGTGGAGTTTGTTACAGTTGGAGGCGCAAGTAGTTCCCCACGAGGTGGAGCCATATAACATTGGGGGTTCCACCGTCGCCTTATACAATTGGAGTTTAGTCTTAGGGTTGAGACCCTTACTCTTCAGGAACGGAATCAATGACCTGGCCATCTTTTGGGCTGCCGTCTTCTTGTCGTCAATATGTTCAATATGTTGCGCAAAGAGCAATTTTTTGTTAAGGTTGACACCGAGGTACTTCACTCCCGGCGACCATGGGATAAATTGATCAGCTATTTTGAGTCTGTCGTTCAGAACTGGTTTGGTTTCCACCGTGTAAACATAACGGCTGCCGTCTTCGTCGGGTTGATTGTTATCTTATTTTGCAGTGCCCAGCGTTCCATTATGCCAAGTTGCCGTTGCATCCTAGTGGTTAGCTGGTCCAAGTGTCGGCCAGTCGTCAGAAAGGCCGTATAGTCCGCATAAAAGCTCGCCGTAAGAAGGGGGACTGTTGGGATATCATTTATATGTAAGTTGAAAAGCAGAGGTGAAAGGACAGAGCCCTGCGGAATCCCCTCGGAGATCAGTTTCATTTCAGAGTTTTTATCGTCGACGGGGACATACAGTTTCCTGTCCTGCAGAAAGTTGTCTATTAGTCCAATGTAAGAATCCGCAATAGGAGGAGGAGGAGATTAGTGTTTAACGTCCCGTCGACAACGAGGTCATTAGAGACGGAGCGCAAGCTCGGGTGAGGGAAGGATGGGGAAGGAAATCGGCCGTGCCCTTTCAAAGGAACCATCCCGGCATTTGCCTGAAGCGATTTAGGGAAATCACGGAAAACCTAAATCAGGATGGCCGGAGACGGGATTGAACCGTCGTCCTCCCGAATGCGAGTCCAGTGTACTAACCACTGCGCCACCTCGCTCGGTTCCGCAATAGGGGTAGTGCGATGTAGTTTGACGATAAGGTTGGGCCACCACACCTTATCGTATGCTTTTTCGATGTCAAGGAATACACCAGTCGTGAAGTGCTGCTTCTTGTATCCGTTCGGTGATCCTTAGAAGTTGACACGTATGCGGACACCCGTATGTAATGCGAAATTGACGACTAGATGCCACGAGAGGCTGACATTTCGGTATAAATGGAGGCGCGGGGGGGGGGGGGGGGTACTGTGTTGTCAGCAGAGAAGCAGCAACAGTAGATTCGTTAGGTCAGGAAACTTCAGTGACTTCGAACGTGGACTACTCATTGGATATCACCTGAGTAAGAAATCCATCAGGGACTTTTCAACGCTTCTCCGGCCCCCAATTCGACTGTTGGTGATAGTGAAGGAATAGCCACAGTTAAAACAAAACCAGGCGTACTTCCTGTAACGACGGACAGACACCGTCGATAGTAGCGGAAGGTGGTTATAAAGAGATCGCATAAAGTCAGCGGAAGGGATCACACGTGAGCACCAAAGCTCTACCACACACCAGCTACCACTATGTGCTTAGGGAGTTAAAAAAATGGGGTACGTTGGCAGCTTCTCGTAAGCAATACATTTCTGTAATCAGTGCTAAGCAACGCTCGAGGTGCTGTAAAGAACGCCACTGGAGAGTGAATGACTGGAAATGAGCGATTTGGACTGGTGAATCACTTTATACTCTCTGGCAATCCAATGGAAGCGTTTGGTTTGGAGAATGTCTGGAGTACTTTACCTCGCATCACGTGTACTGCCAACAATGAAGTACTGAGGAGGAGGTGTTACGGTATGGCGTGTTTTTCGTGGGTGGGATATTGGGCCTTACTGCGCTTAAGAAAACTCTAAATGCGGGAGAATATGAAGGCATTTTACAGCACTGTGTACTGAGCACAGTAGAGGGATATTTCGGAGACAACGTAACGGGTCATAAGGCAGCATCTGTGACTCAATGGTTTGTGAACAATAACATTCCTGAAGTGGGCTGGCCAGAGTCAAGACCTGAACCCAATGGAAAGCCTCTGGGGAGAGTTCCTGATTTATATAAACGATCTATGTGATAATCTGTGCAGCCCTCTTAGAGTGTTTGCAGACGACGCTGTAATTTCCCGTCTAGTAAAATCATCAGACGATCAATTCCAATTATAAAATGATCTAGAGAGAATTTCTGTATGGTGCGAAATGTGGCAATTAGCACTAAACAAAGAAAAGTGCGAGGTCACCCACATGGGTACTAAAAGAAATCCGATAAATTTTGGATATACGATAAATCGCACAAATCTAAGCGCTGTCAATTCGACTAAATACCTAGGAATTACAATTATGAGCAACTTAAATTGGAAAGACCACATAGATAATATTGTGGGGAAGGCGAAACAAAGACTGCGCTTTGTTGGCAGAAGATGCGACAAACCCACTAAAGAGACAGCCTACATTACACTTGTCCGTCCTCTGCTGGAATATTGCTGCGCGGTGTGGGATCCTTACCAGGTAGGATTGACAGAGGAAATCGAAAAAGTGCAAAGAAGGGCAGCTCGTTTCGTGTTATCGCGCAATAGGGGTGAGAGTCTCACTGATATGATCTGATATGACACGCGATACTGAAACAAAGGCGGTTTTCTTTGCGGCGAGATCTATTTACGAAATTTTAATTATCAACTTTCTCTTCCGAATGCGTAAATATTTTGTTGACACCCACCTACGTAGCGAGAAATGATCATCATAATAAAATAAGAGAAATCAAAGCTAGAACGGAAAGATTTAGGTGTTCCTTTTTCCCACGCGGCATTCGAGAGTGGAATGGCAGACAAGTAGTATGAAAATAGTTCGATGAACCCTCTGCCAGGCACTTAAGTGTGCATTGCAGAGTAACCATGTAGATGTAGATCGTCGACCTCGCTCCAGAACCTAGCCTCCTACATCAGTGCCCCTCACTGGTTCCGGCTCTTGAGGAAGAATGGACTGCCGTTCCTTCACACACTCACACCCAGACACCTCACTGAAAATGTCCCACCAGAGTTGAAGCAGTAATAAAGGCGAGGAGTGGACACATCCCATATTAATGTCCACTAATAAGTGTCCGGATTCTTAGACCGTACAATGTACTTGTATGTATGATTTAGTGTATGTTACGGTTTTCGCTTAGTTGCTTTTGTTCGGTAACCGATTCACAAGTAAAATCGTTGTGAGTGTGTTTAAGCAGTACCAGGCTGTGCTGATATTGGCTTTAATGACCACAGTTGTAACTAAAAAAATAAGTTCAAATGTGTGTGAAATCTTATGGGACTTAACTGCCAAGGTCATCAGTCCCTAAGATTACACATTACTTAACCTAAATCATCCTAAGGACAAACACACACACCCATGCCCGAAGGAGGACTCGAACCTCCGCCGGGATCAGCCGCACCGTCCATGACTACAGCGCCTTAGACCGCTCGGATAATTCAGTTGTAACTCAAGAGGCACTGACCATGTGCTTCGTGTTTTCCCTCGCAATGCAAGTTTTCAACAGATCAGACTGTGGAAATGCTGCAGGAAAGACACATTGGATGTTTGCAGTGCTGGAGTATGCTCACGCCATTTCGATCAATTGGATTATATTACACACTTGCACTGTGAAGTGCTAAATTTACATGATTAGAAACAGCCAGTCAATACGAATTAATTTTTGTCCGGATCCATGTATACCGCGAACTGCCCAGCGTAAATGGTGTCATTAAGCACCTGTGTGCCATGCGTACCGAATATATCCGCACTGTCCGTCCAGAAATAACTGAGATTTGCGCCAGAACGTGAATTAAAAATTATACATCTGTAGTGACTGACGTCAAAACATGAGACAACGAGCAAACTCACCACGCAAAACATGGAAATAGATTTATCGTTGCTATAGAACAGAAATGAACAATATTTGCGTACACTAAGTTGTCTAGGAACTCAGATTAGTGCTCGAAGTGAAGCTGTTCTGACGGTGTTTGTTTGACAACTGTAGAACTCCAATTACCTAGCAAGATTCCAGGACTGGTGATATTAGTGATTGCCTTATTTCCCACCCCACACTGCAGATATGTTGAACGGAAGTGAACTCACTAGTTTCCTGTAAATCGCATTTTTAAGTCCTGGTTCGTTGATTGATTCGGGGGAGGGGACGAAACACCGAGGTTACCGGTCCCATCGGATAAGGCGAGGATGGGGAAGGAAGTCGGCCGTGCCCTTTCGAAGGAACCATCACGGTATTTGCCTTAAGCGATTTAGGGAAATCACGGGAAACCTAAATCAGAATGGCCGGAAGCGGGTTTGAACCGTCGTCCTTCCGAATGCGAGTCCGGTGTGGTAAACACTGCGCTACCTCGCTCGGCTTCAGTGCTGTTAGGTTGTCGAGTCAGTGTCCTTTTACATGGGCGAATTTCAACAACTTGGATCAACATTCTTTTTCCATTGCGATAAGAAAAAAAATCCAGTGGCTAGTGCTGTGATTAAAAGCTTAGAAGTTAGGTAACAACATTCCAAAGTGTTCTAGAATTACGGGACTTGACAGAAACAACTTTGTGCGCAATTAGTGGAAAGTTTTTAAAATTGTGCTTTCCATACAAATATTAACTATTGTTTTATCTTGTTTTCTCGGTAAAACTTAACTCCTGAGTCAACTTAGAAAATTATGTACTCATTTACAATATTCGTTTCCACAGAAAACTGAAAAAAACAGGTTGTTTTACGCCTTCTGAGCTCTATGTGTTTCGAGATGGTAGTTGCTTTAATTTGATTTGTCACCAGTGTCTGTTTAAAGGCCGGGCAATTTAGAAAATGTTCCGTTTACGTTCTAGCAGTTGCAGAGTAGGCAGTTTGCATTCCGTTATTCCAGTTACTATTATTAGCGTTTTTATTATGTTCCAATAAAACTGAGTTGATCTTTTTTCTTCGTACATAAAATTATACTTCAAAAACTTACAAACTGTTGCTAAGTAGCTACACAAGTTTCATTTGAAGCTGGTTTTTAATAGTGTAACTATGAAGTCAAAAGAATTGTCGAATTTTAACTTTTACATAATTTAATGGTTTTAAAATATTGTGTTCGAAACACCGTGCCGTACAAGATAGGTTTCCACAATGCGGCGTGCATTTACTAAATGGCTGTTATAGTTTACAGAGAAATACATTCTTTCGAGCAATAATGAGGCACAAAATTGAATTTATAAAGAAGTAATGTAACTGTCTTACACATTACGTGCGAAGTTCCTTTGACAGACAAAACATGGATTAAACATGGTACAGACCGCTGCTGGAGAAAGGACGATTTTCGTTGACATGACTTACCGGCGCGAAAGCGCTCGAAATTGTATCTTGTCGCTCTCTAGCGGACGATATGGAAAGTATTGCGCACGCAGCCGTCGCTGGTGCTGCCACCGCTCTGTGCACTCGCAAACCATCTTCCTACTCTGTGAAAACGCGGGAAGCGTTGAAAGACTTTTGCTTCGTTCGCTAAGGTAATATGTGCGTCGTCTTCAGTCGTCGCTGGTAAATTAAATGAATGTGCCGAAACAGCATGAGAAGGAACCTTCTCTTTCAGCGTACGAAATATATTCAATATCGGGTGTGCGAGTGGTCCTCATGTTGTCAGGTCCTTCGTTTCTTCTTTCTAATGCAACAGTCTCCCGCATTCGTCGATCGAGAGAAATAAACACTCGTCGTGCCGGATGGTGCCTCTTACGAAATCGTTCACCAGCGAGAGCACTGCAACGTATTTTTCCATTCAGAAGGTGCATGTCAGTGAGTTCCGCGAAACCATAACGGTACTGCTCCATCGTATTCTATTGCATGCCTCTGAACAGCGCTGAGTAATGAGAGGGTCTGTCGTTGATTCACGGCACGTTCTATGATGGGACAATGTAAATACGACACAAAAGAGCCACCTTATGCTCAAGTAAAGTAAACAAAACCTGCATTGTGACTTCCTAGTGCCGGCCGAAGTGGCCGTGCGGTTAAAGGCGCTGCAGTCTGGAACCGCAAGACCGCTACGGTCGCAGGTTCGAATCCTGCCTCGGGCATGGATGTTTGTGATGTCCTTAGGTTAGTTAGGTTTAACTAGTTCTAAGTTCTAGGGGACTAATAACCTCAGCAGTTGAGTCCCATAGTGCTCAGAGCCATTTGAACCAATTTGAACTTCCTAGTAAACAGGCTCCTCCTCCTTGTTTCCTTCTGGAAATGAAGAATGTATGTGTAAATAAACCGCACAGTACGTGTAGATTTGTACGCATGTTGGTTGTAAATAAGCTGGAAAACAGCAGTGCTAGACAAAGCGATAGACAAGTTTACTTCCATATCTCCTTCAGCTGGCATCTCTGAGCCCAGGTTCCCCACCTCAAATTGTTCAGTGGAGCATTCTCTACGTCCGGTTGCATTTATGCACGCTCTTTCGGGAGCACCCTGTATAGTGCAACGGAGTGTGCTCTCACCACCCGATACAGGACAGCAGTAATCTTACAATGATTGTGATCTCTGTACGTTCACTCAGTGACTTTCCAAACTGAAAAGTTAATCATTCAATAGTTTCGTTCAATCAAATTAGGGAGAAGATTTAATGTAGCCTATGTGAACAGTTTTCTTTGCCCGTATTTGTTCTTATTATTCATATGAAAAAGTAAGATCATATTTTACTTCGTCTGTTGTCAGCTAACTTCCAGTTTTCCTTGTTCAAACGCCTATTGCAGCCCAAAAAGTTTCTCCTAGTAATTATCTGAGAAGAACCACTTAAATAGTGTTCTTGTTGTGAGTACTTTGCACGTAATACCATCACGTAATAGCCTGAATGTATACCTAGTTTCACATAATTTTGCATTACGCGATACTCTTACAATCCACTCCTTTCTCTGTGCTTGTAGCATCTTTGGATTTGCGTATCTCAACAGAAAATCGCAAATCAGTGCTTAGCAGCGTAACTTGGAACAACGGCCGAATTTTTTGGTTGGGTTTGTGGCACTTGCTTTATGTTCTAAGACTCTTTGATCGCCAGAGATAACTGCTGTGTCTTACTTTTCTCTATTTGAAGTGTCAGTCGCACTGCAAACTGGTTTATCGTCATTCCATTCCCGTGGTCGGTGGATGTCACCTGACGTTTTATAAAATCGTCTCCATTACCGCGAATATGATGGCGAAAATTCAGCCTTCCTTAGGAAATTTTAACACGGGCGTTTAAAGCAAGTTGAAACACATCTTTTAACTCATAAAAATCCTTGTTCTTTGAACGGATGTGAGTCGATTTTCAAATAATCTAGCTGCTTCCCACTGTTTCGAGGTTTACGTTATTACCTGTTCAGCTAAAGAGCAGTAGGCAAACTTATTCCCTCTATATTTAAGCGAGTAATACTTGATATCGTTCGGATACAAGGCGTTTTCAGCAGTTCCCCTATACTCATTGCCATTCACACATTATGGATATTTTTTGTGCCGACTGCATTTCGTGATAGATATTAATTCATACTAACCTCTGTATATTGTCTACCGTTAAATGTTCTTATATTACTAAACAACATATCCGGTTGGAGGGGAAATGTACTGTGTCGAATAGTGGCATAATTTTTACACGTGAATTCCTCTTTATTCTCATTCTGCTTTAATGTGTAGATGTTCGCACATCAATAGTTTAAAATTCTAACATTGAAAAAAAAAAATCCACCTTTAGGCTACAGCCTTTCACTCTTAACTAATTATAGTTAGACAGTAGAGTACAACAATACTTTGTATTATTACGCTTAGAACCGTCTTTGCAGAAGACTAATTTCGTGTGTTTTAAGGTCGACCACAGAGTTCTAAAACGTTCATAGCGTATAGCTTCGTATCCGTGCTTCGTAGTGATTTTTCGTGGTAGTGAAACGCAAGGGACTTTGAGTGCATGTGTGGAGAATTGGGCAAGAGCACCGTCGTCAGAAAATGGAAATGATTTCCCTAATGCATCGTAGTGTGATGGTTAACATAATATTACAGAACTGTGCAGCGATACAGAGAAATTAATTCGAATTTTTGTCAAAACTGTTCAAAACGTCCCAGTCGTCGATTCTGTGGATTGATGTCTGTAACAAAGCTGAACACTCACTCGACTTAAAATGTTCACACGAATCTGTTCGAAGGTTTGTTGATGCTAGCTTGTGATTCTAGTAAGTCAGCTAGTGTGATATGGCTTATACACACAACTTCACACGACAAAACCTCTTAAAAGTCCGGTGAGTATGACAAACATGACAGGAGTTCCTGATGATTACCACCATCATGACTTAATCAAAGTTTCGTCTCCTAATGCTGGAGACATTATCAGGGACTATAAAGACTCAGACGGTGCTTAAAAATGGAAACAAGCTCGGAAAAACCGAAATGTTATACGTTTCCGTGAAATGGTAGTGTCGTGAGGCCATCAGATAATGCCTAAGATTACGGTATCGTTCCGACTTGTGGTATGGAGCTTGTAATGGGGAAGAGTGGGCACTGCTCATTTTATTTTATCTTCTAGTGTGAAGGACGAATCTAAAGGTAAAGTAATCCTCCCATTCGAAAAACTGTCATATATTGCATCGGCAGAGTACTAAGAAGGCGCTATATTGACACAGTGTTTAAACCAAGAAAAAAGGTGTGTGAATATGAGGCGAATCCAGAAAGCAAGTTCCGGTAATAAAAACAAAACGGGTACAGATACAAAAAAATTATTCATTAGAAAATACTACAAATCATAACTATCTTTCTACGTAGCTCCAACAATTCTGTAGGCACTTTCCACAAGTTTCAGTATGCGTTCCTCATAGAATATTGCCACCTGTGTTGTCAATCATGCGGTAACTTGTACTTTGAGGTCGTTGTCGTTGCTGAATTTTTGATCACCAAGGAAAGTTCTCTGGTGTAAAGGCTGATCAAACTAACTGCAACTGAAGTCCTATAAACGCTGTGATATATTCTTCTATTTTTCGGTGCAGTAGGTCGGGCGTTGTTATGAAACCCAATAATACCGTTTGTGAGGCTTCCGCGCTGGTTATAGTGTTTAGCTCGGAACAGTTTCATAAGCGTCTCACAGTAAACATTGGCACTCATTGTTTCGCGGTAAACACGCACCAGGAATATGTCGTGTCCATGCCAAAAGATTGTGCACATGACTTCTTGTGCTGTCAGTATTTGTTTGCCTTTATTCTTTACTGGTGCCGCAGTGTCCCTCCATTCCATTGACAGTCGTTTCGATTTAGGGGTTTCATAAGCGACTGAAGTCTCATACTAGCAAATATTAGAAAATTATCACGTTTGTTGTACCTTCTACCTTCTCAAAAGGTCAAGTTCACTGCCTAAAAACTGTTTTTTATGAAGCTCTGGACGAGGTTTTTGGCAGCATAGAAGCACTGAGTATTCAAAAATTGAGTTTTTCAGATATAATTGTTAGAAGAAGTGATCTTAACATTTCCAGAAAATTCTTAAAAAGATCGGACACTGTAAATTTACTGTTTTCCTTTACGAGTTATGCAACTGCGCGAACCAGTTCTTCATTAACCATGCATGTTCGCCCACTTCGTCGTAGTCACCTGATTCAATTGTCGGGCCCACTCCATTATCGGTGCAGAACTCATTCCAGTTTCTTATTAAACTTTCGAAATCTATCGATGAATATGGACTGACTTGGTGTTCTTTGCATTCAGAAAACGAATTATATATATAACCCCACAAGGAGCGCGATTTCCAATACACTTAACCATTCGGAAGAAGCTCTATGCAGCAGGAACAACACACAGAGGACTAAAGATCGTGTCATCTCCTTCTCCTTGAGTCAAAATAGTTACCGCACATGCACCCGACTGTGATTGTACTGCTGCCGGCCGCGCGGAGTGGTCGCGCGGTTTGAGGCGCCTTGTCACGGACTGCACGGCCCCTCCCGCCGGAGGTTCGAGTCCTCCCTCGGGCATGGATGTGTGTGTTGTTCTTAGCATAAGTTAGTTCAGGTAATGTATAAGTGTTGGGACCGATGACCTCAGCAGTTTGCTCCCTTAAGAATTCACACACGTTATACTGCTGCCGCGTAAATAAATACAAACAGTACGTACTTCCTGGTCGTATTTCGTATTTGAACACCGAAAAGGACCTCTGTCCGCCGCGTGCCACAGCAGGAGTATACAATAGGACTAGTACACCAGGTCAGGTAAACAGAGAAACCAGTAAACGAAGCACTAACACCCAGATTAAAGAACAGGAGTGTAATTGCTGTCTGGGAAACGCAGAAAAATCGGCAGTAGAAGATCATACACCGAGATCAGGGACCCACCAAATTCTTTTTTCCGATACTTTGGTTTTTTCATTATTATGCCTTCTACGTACAGAGAGACTACTCTTTTTGGTTCATCAGTCTTCTGTCTGGTTTGATGCGGCTCACCAGGAATTCATCTCCTACGCCTACATCTTCATCTCACTTGCACACTACGTCCCCAATTATTTGTTGGATGTATCCCAGTCTCTGCGTTTCCCTACAGATGGAGACCATATAATTCAAAGGCACAAAAAGTACTTTAACAGAAAAGAAGAAGGACTGAAATTAGACAGGTTGTAGATCTCAGTGATGATTAAAGCAAAACAAACTCCTTAATGCAGGTCGATGCGACTCTGCCATCTCAGGCAGCGGTCTGATAACTTCAGGACCCTACCATTCCGCAAATACGTTGAAACAGTTCGGTTTGCTAAGTCTGCTTAAGTTTTTAACTACTATCGGAAACTTTAGAGACTCTGAATATGTCTACTGCCTTTGGCGTAGACTCATGCCTTGGGCCACGGCCTAATGCCCATATAGAACTCGTAAAATACGCAAATTCCGGCAGAGAAAACCTGAATTAGTACTTTGTATCTGTTCTTCACACCATTCACAAGAAATTTGCTTCATTAGGAAACAAGTTCCTCACCGGAAATATCCCCTTTGATATTCTGTTGGATGACTGGAGAAAACCCGAAGTAACTTTGACTTCGGGCCTTAGTTCTCTTAGCAAATGCTAGCGTCACTGTTTCTCCTGCATTCGTTTCCGTAAGATATAACGAACTGGGACATCTCTGGCTTACGTAGAAAACTCAGCAGCACGCGCACAACTATTCTACACTTACAGTTCGACAGAAATTACTGAATGTGAAGCTGGCACGGAAAGCCATGTACAACAGTACAGAAATAAAATCGTTGATTTTATTCTTGAGCCGAAGGCCAAGAATAAATTAACTACACTGCTACCGACTATTAAGCATAAGCATATTCCGTCTTCAGGCCACAAGCGGCCCATAGGGACCATCCGACAGCCGTGTCATCCTCAGTTGAGGATGCGGATAGGAGGGGCAGGTGGTCAGCACACCGCTCTCCCGGTCGTTATGATGGTTTTCTTTGACCGGAGCCGCTACTATTCGGTCGAGTAGCTCCTCAATTGGCATCACGAGGCTGAGTGCACCCCGAAAAATGGCAACAGCGCTTGGCGGCTGGATGGTCACCCATCCAAGTGCCGACCACACCCGACAACGCTTAACTTCGGTGATCTCAGGGGAACCGGTGTTTCCACTGCGGCAGGGCCGTTGCCACCGACTATTAAGTCTGTGGTACAAATCGGTCGTTTTTGCTGTCTATAGTCAACTAATTATTTAAACCTTTGTTGCGATACAGTTTTACTTTGTTACAATCCGACTGAGTAATACTAATAAAAGAATCTGCAACAGGCAATGTCTGTTCTTGAATACTGAGTTCCAATGCTCTACTGTTAAAACTGTTTGATTTGTCCTTTACGTCAGAAGTAATGGTTTCTAGGGCATGCGAGCAATCTGGTCTGTTTTACTTGTATACTGTCTGATCAAATGTATCCGGATAGCCGGCCGCAGTGGCCGAGCGGTTCTAGGCGCTTCAGTCTGGAACCGCGCGACCGTTACGGTCGCAGGTTCGAATCCTGCCTCGGGCATGGATGTGTGTGATGTCCTTAGGTTAGTTAGGCTTAAGGGGCTCCGGAAAGGCTCAAAATCATGAAAAGTTCAATTTTTACTTTTTTGCGTTTTCTGAATCTGCAGACTATTACCTTTTAATAGATATATAATTTATTCAATTCCGAAGACTACAACTATTTTTAAATTTTTTTTGAAATTTGTTCTACATGGGCGTGACCTACTGTGGCGCTGTTAAACTGCTGTCAAATGGTGTTATTATTAACGTCCGTGTTCATCAGGTACATTTTAGTGATGTAAGATAAAGTATGTGTTGTGGCTAACCTGTGATGGTTCAATATATATCGCTGGTGTGATTGTCGATTGTTTCATGTTTATTTACTCTGTCGTTATCTCGAAAATATTCGTAATTAATTCTGTTTCTTGAGTCTCTGTTTTGTTGAAGTATAATAATGAGTAAAAGTAAAGTTATTAGAAATCCTCTGAAGGCTTTTAAGAAAAGGAGAAATGTTGGAAAGCCAAAGGTATGTGTTATTACTGTAAACAATAAAGACGATGAAAATCCCCAACATAGCTTGTGTCCCAAAGAAGAAGACAGTTGGTGTAAATATAACAAAGGATTGCTAACTGGTGAAGTGTACACTCATAAGCATAGTCTGCCTCATGCAATAATGGAGGTGATAAAACCTATTTTCAGAGAGTTAGCAGCACCTGAACTGTTGAAAAAGTGTATTCACGGAAAAACTCAAAACCCCAATGAAAGTGTAAATAGTGTTATATGGTCGAGAATCCCCAAGACTGTATTTGTTGGAATAGAAACACTTCACTTTGGTGTGTATGATGCTGTTGCGACTTTCAATGATGGCAACATTGTAAGGTGCGAGGTATTTAGAAACATGGTACGAGCGATGCTTGCTTTAGACAAGGAACGCCTTCGGGCTGCAGACAGGGCTGTAAAGAGTCTAGAAATACAAGCAAGAGTAAACAGGAGGAGGAACAAGAGGAAGCTGGAGGAGGAGTTTGCAGAGGATGAAGATAATCCATCCTATGGACCTGGAATGCACTAAAAAGTTAATCCAATCTTTGTCGCTCGATTCCCAAAACTTTTATTTTCTCATACTAATTACATGTTTTCTAAGGATCTTCCAAACATATTTGTTTCAAACTGGTTCAAATGGCTCTGAGCACTATGGGACTTAACATCTGTGGTCATCAGTCCCCTAGAACTTAGAACTACTTAAACTTAACTAACCTAAGGACATCACACACATCCATGCCCGAGGCAGGATTCGAACCTGCGACCGTAGCAGTCGCGCGGTTCCGGACTGAGCGCCTAGAACCGCTAGACCACCGCGGCCGGCTAGGCTTAAGTAGTTCTTAGTTCTGGGGGACTGATGACCTCAGATGTTAAGTAAGTCCCATAGTGCTGAGAGCCATTTGAACCATTTGTATACGGACACCCATTAGTGGACATTAATATGACGCCTTGCACTCTGCTGTGGATACGTTTAGTGATGTTTCTGAATGTCTGTAGAGAAATGTCAGCCCATTCCTCTTCAGGAGACGAAAGCAGGCAAAGCGGTGATGTTATACGCCGATGTCTGGAGCGACGACAACGTTCTGACTCATTCCAAGGGTGTTCCATTGGGTTCAGGTCGAGATTTCGAGCAGACTAGTCCATTTCAGGGATGTTATTGTCCACTAAATGTTATTTCACAGATGCTGCTTATGAGAGAGTGCGTTGTCACGCTGATACAAGCAATTATCTTCTCCGGACTGACCCTCTAATGCACACAGTACTCAGTGCTGTAGAATGTGTACATATCCTTCACATTTAGCGTTTCCTTAAGAGCAATAAGGGATCTACACCCCAAGCACGAAAGACATCCTCATACTTAAACACCACCTCCTTCGTACATCGCTTCTAGCACTACATATGACGGCATGTAGCGTTCTCCATGCATCCGGAAAACCCACTGTGGGTTGCCACATGGTATACCGAGATTCATCACTCCATATCATTCGCTTGCACCCATCCAGTGCCCATTGACGTCGATCTTTAGACCACCTCAAGCCTCGCTTACCACTGACAAAAAAATATCGGTCTTATGAAGAGTGGTTCGACAAATGCACCCCAATATTTTTAGCCCCATAACCATAGTCATTGTGCTAGTTGGACTGCTGGTAGCTCTTTGGAACTCATTCGAATGATCCTTTCCGCTGACTTCGTGCGATTTCTACAACCGCTCTCCTCAATAACCGACGGTTCCTGTCCTCCAGTACACGAAGTCTGTCTGGTCTTGGTTTAGGTGTGTGTGTTCCTTAGCGTTTCCACTTCTCAATCACATCATCAGCAATCGACTTGGGCAGCATTAGAAGGGCTGAAATGTCCCTGATGGATTCGTTACTCAGGTGACTAGATCACGTTAGAATTACTGAGTCTCCTCACTGATCCATTTCGCTGTTACATACTCCTTGTCTCCTTTGATATTGGTGGGTCCACCTCTCGCTCCCAATTCCACATTACGTAGCAGTATCCGAATATCTTCATTCACATGGTGTATTCAGACGACAAACCCTGGCTAATTGCATCATTCTCATCATGTTGACATTGCGGTAAATATGTCACGTGATATTCGTGGCCAGATTATTATGTCTATAAAAAGCAAACTAGTCTGTTTCAGAGTTACTAACTGTTTTACTCAGACTCTCTGCACCAACTGTTAGCGTACAGGAGTACTACAAATTGCATCATCTTTATCAACCACGTTAGACACGTCGCGAACATTAAACGCAGTATTTTACCAATGACTAATTCGTGAATAATAGCGTCTTTATTGCGTCCTCAACATGATTTTTCCACTCATGAATTTTTGTCATTTCTGCACACGCATTCCCGAACGTGAACACACTAAACACAGTTGGCCTCTTCGGCCTATCCGTCCCATCTTTCCCTCTGTGACCGTCACAGCCTTTGGACTGCCACGCTGGCGTCTCTCTAGCTCAGTGGCACAACCTGCCAGTCACAGAAGAATTCACAGTAGAAAAACATGCGTTTCTCAGGTGATAACGTAACCAGCAAAACTCTTTTCTCAACAATTCCTTTCTTCACGGTACTCTTGTAACCAAATAATTAGATCAAAGTGTCAGTGAGCGCAGGAGCAAATTCAGATATTAGTTTGCATTTGAAAGATTAAAAAAACTGTGTTAATAAAAGGTGTGGTGAGATCTGAGGTGTCGAAGAATATGGTCACATAGCACAGACATTGTGGCCAGTCCACTGACTTCCTTTTACAGATCGATCCTGTGGCTGCCTTGTGTGGTTACCATCATGGAATAGATTTAACATCCAGTACATTGTTCACAAATGTTGTTACACTGATGGAAATTGAATTCAACCACAACATAAACCTTCTCTGGGCCTGTCGGCATCTTCACTAACTGCTGACTGCTGCACTCTGTTAGAAGAAATTGGTAACTGTCGAGTCAGAACCAAATACTTTGAGCGTCTCAGTGTGAAAGAAGACTCCAGTAACATCATGTAAAAAAAAAGAACTGCATTTTAGTACAAATGTTCGTCTATAAAACACCTTGCATATAAGTGTCATGACTTAATGAGCTTTTTTCCTGATTAGGTTCATACTATGTGTCATCCGGATAGTAAGGTGGTATGTTAACCTCACAGACTTAATGCACCATCATTTAAACGGCGAATACTGATTCCACTGATTGTTAATGCGTACTATCGTTGGATATTCGATAGAAACCAGTTTTCCGGTATCGGTCTTAAGCCTACTGCTTCTGACCTCCGTTAGTAACGCTGACTCCCTGCTTCTGAATTATAATAGAGTTCTTAGTGCACTTAAGGGGAGACTCCACCCAAAAATTTAACTTTTCTTCTACTTCGCTCATTTCAACCGAGTTTTAAAATCATGTCTATCACGTAAAGATGTAGCGATACCCAAGCTGTGAAGTCCAGAACTTCACTGCTGGTTGCGTTTAGAATTTTTGGTATGATTTTCAACTGTATTTTTGAAAACGAACTTCTGGTTCTCAGTGCTAAGTTTTCATATTCCAGAATTTTTAGCTACATTCACAAGACATAGTACAACAGTCCTATGGATTCATTCTATGAAGAAAGTTATTGATTTATTTTCAGTCTTTTTCCCCAAGCTTCAAACATAAATATTTCTTAGTTACTTGTATTCAATGAACTGTGGATGAAGCCCGACCAACAGGCATTACATGCGTTGGTCAAAAATGATAGTGCGTTGAGAATGGCTAGTTTCTAGCTGAAATCTAGATCTGCCAATAAAATTTAAAAAGGACGACTGATAGCTGACATCTATTATTTACAAGTCAAAATAACAGTCGATGAGTGCAACAGCCTTCTGAATGGGAGGTAACCTGATTCTTTAACTATCTGTACATAAATGTAATAATAAATAGCCAAATTACATTTACGATAATATTAATGCAAAGAACTATGGAAATATCTGAAGACTACTTCTTCAAAAAATTCATTGCGATTGGTTAACATTTAGGTTAAAAAAGATGGCATTGCCCTTAGAAAAACAACCTTACTGGAAAATGGATGTTAAAATTTCATTAAAGTGTTCGCTAGTACAAAAGATATGCCAATTAAAATTCACCAGCATCGTATGTTTTCCGTTACTGCTCCTGTAAGACCTGTTGGGGTTGTTTTTGGGGAAGACCAGACAGCGAGGTCATCGGTCTCATCAGATTAGGGAAGGACGGGGAAGGAAGTCGGCCGTGCCCTTTCAAAGGAACCATCCCGGCATTTGCCTGGAGTGATTTAGGGAAATCACGGAAAACTTAAATCAGGATGGCCGGACGCGGGATTGAACCGTCGTCCTCCCGAATGCGAGTCCAGTGTGCTAGCCACTGCGCCACCTCGCTCGGTGTGTAAGACCTGTCCTAGTAACTTCAACACTAGGCTAGTTTTTTTCTTTAATTTATTTTCCTCCATGAAGCATCTTGCTGGATCCGTCGTTGATCTCTGGATAAGATCTTCTTCTGGGAGGATGATAAAGGAGTTCTGTTATTGCTGTTTTCTCCAGTCTTCAAACATCCCATATTGAACTGAGGAACAAATTCTACAAGACGCAAAAGTATTTTCTTCTTTTTCCTTCTTTGGGACCAGACGATACTGTGAAAAATTTCATTTGCATTTAGCGTCTTGCCATCAGTAGTGCATCGGATGCAAGTGCATGATAGATGGGTACCATCTTGACAACTTTAGCGACTGTCAGTTTGCCATGGTCCCTCTCGCAGACCATATTTCAAATATTTGTTGGGTGTACTTGTAATTCGAATACAGCCAAATCATTTTGGCGTCTAAGAGTAAACACTCCAAAGATCTGGAATAACCAAAAAAATTGTTTTGAAAAAGGAATGAAGTTTTAGGGCGGATTCTCCTCTTAACGTATATCCTTAGTGTCGACTTGTGGTACTTCTGTCTGCCTGGAATTATTTCATTGTATCGTGTGTACTTGAATATTCTACGATGTTATCAGTCTCGGTTTATGTATCCGCTTTTCTGGATCTGCTCTGGATCCCGTCGTCTCGTATGAGCGTTCCAGGCAGTCGGTCTTCTTCATCTAACATAACTTTTGCCAGTTCTATAGTACAACTTGTTTAAATAATGGAACTATTCATATTTGTTCTATGTGTGGAATAGTGTTCTTACGGTGTGTATAAAGGACCCACTGTGGGTTGACAGCATAATCCCATCTGAACAC
This sequence comes from Schistocerca nitens, assembly GCF_023898315.1. Lineage (NCBI taxonomy): Eukaryota > Metazoa > Arthropoda > Insecta > Orthoptera > Acrididae > Schistocerca > Schistocerca nitens. The sequence goes on along the minus strand of NC_064615.1, from coordinate 977,056,296 downwards.
TCAGAGACCTTAAACGAAACCAAAATTTTTTTCAGAAATTCGATTACATTGTTCTTCTGGAGTGGCACGAAACACTGCAAACCGATTGCCTTACTTGCAGAATCGGCATTTGTTTACTACTACGCAGTTGTTCATCGTCATAAGAACATTATATTGTTTAACAAACTTAGTAAATGGTAGCTCCTTGATGAAAAAATACATATTGAAATCTTACTGTTTTTCTTGTTAAAATGTACAACTAACATTTGATAACATACATGCAACTCGAGTTTTCGTTATAGAAATGATCCATCAAATGTACATGTGAATGGAACGTATCTAACATGAGAACCTATGTGAATACACACCGGAAAAAAAGGTAGAAAGAAAAATATACGCAATAGATTTCAAATTACAAACATATTGTTTGTGGCGCTGAAATTTACTGGCAATCAAAACGCTGAGCCTCAAAACTTTCTTGTGGAAAGCTCAGTTAAAAAATAGTATCAATTGTTTAGCAATACCTGTTGTAGTCTTATGACAAAAAGGGAGAAGTGGTAATTGAGGAAAACGGAGGTCTCTTAAGTTAACATTGCAAAGGATCCACCACATACATTCATGAGCAATGGATACATTAAGAGATAATATCTTGAGTTTCTCATAATACATCAGCTCAAAGGATAAGAAAATCACTATAATGACTACATCTACTACACTACTGGCCATTAAAATTGCGACATCACGAAGATGACGTGCTACAGACTAGAAATTTAACCGACAGGAAGAGGATGCTGTGATATGCAAATGATTAGCTTTTCAGAGCTTTCTCACTAGGTTAGCGCCGTGGCGACACCTACAACGTGCTGACATGAGGAAAGTTTCCAACCGATTTCTCATACACAAAAAGCAGTTGACCGGCATTGCCTGATGAAACGTTGTTGTGATGCCTCGTGTAAGGAGGAGAAATGCGTACCATCACGTTTCCGACTTTGATTAAGGTCGGATTGTAGCCTACCGCGATTGCGGTTTATCGTATCGCGACATTGCTACTCGCGTCGGTCGAGTTCCCATGACTGTTAGCAGAATATGGAATCGGTGGGTTCAGGAGGGTAATACGGAACGTCGTGCTGTATCCCAACGGTCTCGTATCACTAGGAGTCGAGATGACAGGCATCTTATCCGCACGGCTGTAACGGATCGTGCAACCACGTCTCGGTCCCTGAGTTAACAGATGGGGACGTTTGCACGACAACAACCATCTGCACGAACAGCTTGACGACGTTAGCAGCAGCACGGACTATCAGCTCGGAAACCATGGCTGCGGTTACCCTTGACGCTGCATGACGGTCAGGAGCGCCTGCGATGGTGTATTCAACGACGAACCTGGGTGCACGAATGGCAAAACGTCATTTTTTCGAATGAATCCATGTTCTGTTAACAGCATCATGATGGTCGTATCCGTGTTTGGCGACACCGCGGTGAACGTCCATTGGAAGCGTGTATTCGTCATCGCCATACTGGCGTATCACCCGGCGTGATGGTATGGGGTGCCATTGCTTACACGTCTCGGTCACCTCTTGTTCGCTTTGACGGCACTTTGAACAGTGGACGTTATATCTGAGATGTGGTATTACCCGTGGCTCTACCCATCATTCGATCCCTGCGAAACCCCACTTTTCAACAGGATAATGCACGACCGCATGTTGCAGATCCTGTACGGGCCTTTTCTGGATACAGAAAATGTTCAACTGCTGCCCTGGCCAGCACATTCTCCAGATCTCTCACCAATTGAAAACGTCTGGTCAATGGTGGGCGAGCAACTGGCTTGTCACAATAAGCCAGTCACTACTCTTGATGAACTGTGGTATCGTCGTGGTGAAGCTGCATGGGCAGCTGTACCTGTACACGCCATCCAAGCTCTGTTTGACTCAACGCCCAGGCGTATCAAGGCCGCTATTACTGCCAGAGGTGGCTGTTCTTGGTACTGATTCCTCAATATCTATGCACCCAGATTGCGTGAAATGTAATCACATGTCAGTTCTGGTATAATATATTTGTACAATGTGAAACGTCCCCTTTGAACAATTATACAAATGACTGTGCTTATACTGATACACAATATTTTTTTAGCGCAACGCAATCTGACTTTCAAAAATCCCTACAAAAAAAAAAATGGCCCTGACTAACATTAACCTATGCGTTTCACAAATCGCTTATCTCACAAAAATCTTGGTTACTCGAACTACTGCAATACAGCTAGCGCCACTACTGCCAGCTAAATAAAAGATTCAAACTATGGAAGGCACTAACTACTGATAGGGATAGTTAGCAAATGAAAGATATTAATAGAGAAAAAACAATGTATATATATATATATATATATATATATATATATATATATATATATATATATATATATAGCAGTTCATGACAAATTTCAAAACTCCGCCACGTCTCTCCCCACATCCACCACCGCTGGCGGCTCACCTCCAACTGCGCAACGCTACGCGCTGTTCACATCCAGCTGCCGCTGCCCAACACTACAATGGCAGACAACAATGCAAACTAGCCACAGACTGCACAAAGCACAGCTAGTGATTTTCATACAGACCGCTATGTAACATTGCCAATAAGAAAACATAAACAGGCTACGTACATAGCCCCCATGCTCCCCACTAAAAATTTTACAAATTGTTTTGGGCAGTGGCCAATAATGATTTGATAAAATTTTTCATAATTACAATAACAAAGATATCAAATGCACACACTTATTGATACAATGTTGGTCAAAAGCTAAACTTTCTCACACTCCATAAAGACAGTCCTAATCGTTCATCACAGTAAAATAGCAGTGTTTTTCTCAAAGTCTGAGCAGTAAAAGAAAATGCACACGGAAGTAGTGGATTTCCATGCAATCTTGAAGAAGTAGTGCTGTCCTTCCAATGGAAAGACAGTGCTGACTCTTGACATGCAGACAGGTATTGGTCCACAACAGAGCAAACCCACAGCAGAGTCAGTCGAAATTTTGAAGAGTATTGGTAGGTAGGTCATCACAGAGTAGACCCACTGTAGTCCTGGTAGAGATTACGGTATTGGTGGGCCACCAGAGGTGCAGACCCACTATAGTCCTTGTGGAGATAATGGTATTGGTGGGCCACCAGAGGTGCAGACCCACTGTAGTCCTGGTAGAAATAATGGTATTGGTGGGTCATCAAAGATGCAGATCCACTGTAGTCCTTGTAGAGATTACGGTATTGGTGGTCCACCAGAGGTGCAGACCCACTGCAGTCCTTGTAGAAATGGCCAGCAGCCATCTGTTGTGACTGTGCAGGTGCACAATCACCATTGAAGAGTCTTGCGGATAATATAGCAAGTCCATAACCACCACTTGTGCACTCACAAAGTTTTTGGAATTGTCCTTAGAACCAGCAATGCTGTTATCCAGTCCCTTGCTGAATCATTAACACACGTGCAAACACTATCAGTCCCTACTTCTCACATATTGTCCATATACACTTCTGGAAATTGATATAAGAACACCGTGAATTCATTGTCCCAGGAAGGGGAAACTTTATTGACACATTCCTGGGGTCAGATACATCACATGATCACACTGACAGAACCACAGGCTCATAGACACAGGCAACAGAGCATGCACAATGTCGGCACTAGTACAGTGTATATCCACATTTCGCAGCAATGCAGGCTGCTATTCTCCCATGGAGACGATCGTAGAGATGCTGGATGTAGTCCTGTGGAACGGCTTGCCATGCCATTTCCACCTGGCGCCTCAGTTGGACCAGCGTTCGTGCTGGACGTGCAGACCGCGTGAGACGACGCTTCATCCAGTCCCAAACATGCTCAATGGGGGACAGATCCGGAGATCTTGCTGGCCAGGGTAGTTGACTTACACCTTCTAGAGCACGTTGGGTGGCACGGCATACATGCGGACGTGCATTGTCCTGTTGGAACAGCAAGTTCCCTTGCCGGTCTAGGAATGGTAGAACGATGGGTTCGATGACGGTTTGGATGTACCGTGCACTATTCAGTGTCCCCTCGACGATCACCAGTGGTGTACGGCCAGTGTAGGAGATCGCTCCCCACACCATGATGCCGGGTGTTGGCCCTGTGTGCCTCGGTCGTATGCAGTCCTGATTGTGGCGCTCACCTGCACGGCGCCAAACACGCATACGACCATCATTGGCACCAAGGCAGAAGCGACTCTCATCGCTGAAGACGACACGTCTCCATTCGTCCCTCCATTCACGCCTGTCGCGACACCACTGGAGGCGGGCTGCACGATGTTGGGGCGTGAGCGGAAGACGGCCTAACGGTGTGCGGGACCGTAGCCCAGCTTCATGGAGACGGTTGCGAATGGTCCTCGCCGATACCCCAGGAGCAACAGTGTCCCTAATTTGCTGGGAAGTGGCGGTGCGGTCCCCTACGGCACTGCGTAGGATCCTACGGTCTTGGCGTGCATCCGTGCGTCGCTGCGGTCCGGTCCCAGGTCGACGGGCACGTGCACCTTCTGCCGACCACTGGCGACAACATCGATGTACTGTGGAGACCTCACGCCCCACGTGTTGAGCAATTCGGCGGTACGTCCACCCGGCCTCCCGCATGCTCACTATACGCCCTCGCTCAAAGTCCGTCAACTGCACATACGGTTCACGTCCACGCTGTCGCGGCATGCTACCAGTGTTAAAGACTGCGATGGAGCTCCGTATGCCACGGCAAACTGGCTGACACTGACGGCGGCGGTGCACAAATGCTGCGCAGCTAGCGCCATTCGACAGCCAACACCGCGGTTCCTGGTGTGTCTGCTGTGCCGTGCATGTGATCATTGCTTGTACAGCCCTCTCACAGTGTCCGGAGCAAGTATGGTGGGTCTGACACACCGGTGTCAATGTGTTCTTTTTTCCATTTCCAGGAGTGTACTATGACCAACAGAAACGTGTGCAGTGAAATGTAACTTAATTTGAAGAACTGGTGTCTATACAATTATAAATTTACAACATGAAAATACAATTACAAAGGTACAAAATACATCATTAAAGAACATAATAGTACAGATAACATTTGTAGTAATATGGGCTTTACAAAAGAATCGAAATAACATATACATCAGTGTTACAGGAATTATGACATAAGTCATACGTAAAAGATCAGAATAATTATTGAAACATCGACTTCACACATGAGCATTAAAACAGAACAGAATTAATAATGTCTAACATCTTTTCAAAGTAAATAACATATTATTAATGAAAATTATATTTGAGGATAACAGTATTCCTCATCATAGTTCATGTAGCTGAGTATTAGAAACATTCTACAACATTAGTCTTATCAGATAAACATGGTAAGACAGGAAGAACATAAATACACAAGGGTCCACAAACACTTTCTTTACTTCTCGGAGATCTCCCTTCGTTCTTCATTATTCCCAAAAGGTCCTATCTATACCTGCTTTCTGTACTTTTTTCGTATAACTTCTCAATGCGTTTCTTCCAATTCATCACAACTCATTCTCTTATATAGTCTATCCCCTCTTAAGCTAACTTAAATCTACTGAGCTCAGATGCTAAACTAAGGGGCGAGGCAATGCAGCAGCACAAAACAATTAACACAAACAGCAATGAAAAAAAATGGAAACTGTCAAAGCAAGCAGCAGTAAAATAAATTAGCAGAGCAATTGCAATATTACAACTAATATAAGGCACTATGCAGCAAACAAGAAAAATAAATCCGTAGTAAAACTGGCTTAACAGCGTAATACAAAGTCAAATTCAGTAACACTATGCCTGGCAAACAACAGCAGAAAATGAAATAACTTATACCTAAACATGACAAAGCTCAAGCAAAAAAAAGTATTACACTAAAAATGGCCATGTCTAATACCTATGTCACATCTTAATACTAGAGTGATGCATCACAATTTATTCTAGAAAAGAAATTACCAAGTCATTAAAAATAGTATTTATGCAATTCCTGTGAAGGGAAATGTCTATTTGTGCTCTCATTTCTAAGAAAGTTTATCAGAAATGTATTCTTTACTGGGTATGTAGACAGAAAAGAGTGATATTAGTACATCTATTAAATTTTATAATAAGCAATGCTGCAGTGCAGCTAGAAACTAGATATTAAAGAAAATGAGCAAATATGTACAAAGGAAGGCATGAAACATCATTCATTAACCATATGGCATTTCATAAGGCAGTAAAAATTGTCTCAGTTCTCGAGAAAGACGCTTGTCATAATCAGGTGTGCAGATGTAAGTATCTTTCCAAGTAATGAGCGTGTCGTATTTGCGGTGCTTTCTACAAAGGAATGGCAATAGCGAGGATAATGGCCTCCCTTTTTTTTTCTCCACCTAATGGCTTTCTTTTGTCAGACGACTACCTCTCAGCTGGGCGCCCAAAACGCATTACGTCAAGGTCACTTACCTTTCTAACTGAAATATTTACAACAGCAGTTTCCGCTACAGTGACAGTCTCATATAAAAATATTTCACAGGTCAAGAATTTGGGTTACACATCTGTAGAAAAAAAATGCTATTGATATAACGGTGTCCAAAAAATTTTCGTCGGCATTGTAATACATTCACTCATTTACATACATTTCATAACTCTTAAAGTACGATTCTTGGTTTCCAACAACCTTTTTCACAAACCAGAGTCCCTAAACACTACTCATTATTCCTTACCTTATCCATCAACACTTCTTCAATATTTCATCATAACAGATACGTAGCATAATCAAATAACTCATATAGCATCAGATTATTGATCATAAACATACCGCAACAGCATAATACACATAGTCATCGTAATAATAACATCATAACACCTCAGTCAACTCTCAAAATCGTCTTAGCTTCCTCCAATAATTTCAAAACCTAAAAAAATTCTCTGCTCATTTCAATAGTGTCATCTACCTCAAATGTACTTTAAAATCATGCTCCCATACCAAGTACATCATTCAAAGCTCTCATAGTATCACAATGGTTCCGAAAAAAAATATGAACAGTTCACACAGTGCAAACAAAATACAATTTCATAAGTGTGAAATTATCCACCTGTGTAATTGCGTAAACATCTGTCACTGATGTAGAAAAAAAATGTTCATCTCTCAGTTAAATGATCAGACAGCTGTGTAATTTGTGTGTTAGAGAAATATGGTACCGATGTGTAAAGTTGTATAAGCAAATACCATATTAGCTAGGGCTCCTTATGCTTGCCAAACACATGGTAAACAAAGTAAGCGTGTACCCCCCTGAGGATTAATGTAATTATACCCTCAGGTGTTACAGATTACAACAATGGAATGAAATTATTACAGAAAACCTTTGTATCATTGTACTTCAAATATCTTTAAAAATAAATGTTTTAAGTATAAAATTAATCACACAAATACGTGTACTGTAGCGCTAAACTGTGCATCTTGTTGTGAGATAATCTCTGTGGAAGTGTCGTAGTTATTGTTCTCCGAAAGCTAAGTTCTGCAGAAGTCAATGTACTTACCTCATGATAAACAAAAGTGAAATGCTTTGTGTATAGATATCGTAGTTATTACGCTTATTGTTGTGATGAAGAAAGTACTGTACTGTAACGTATTGTTGTGCTATGGAAAAGGCTGTCTCATTGTAGCTATACCATAAAAGTTACTACTAAAACATGTTTTACTTTCCAGAATAATACAGAAAAACTGTGCAGAAATAAAACAGAAACACTGCAAAAGCAACATTGTAAACTGTCACTCATTAGTAGCGTCGTGATAAAAATCGTGTAGCAGTCACATAAACTAACCACTGTGTCATCTGGTATCTCACAGAAAGTACTTTAAATCCAGAATGTATTTTCAAGTAAACCAAAATGTTGCATTAAAATCTCATTAGCAGTATTGGTAAATGTTCTAAGTATGTAAGCCTTATAGTCGTTACGTAATCGTGCAACTAACAAGCAAGAATGTACACACACAATAACACTGTGACATCTGTTCACTATAACAATGCGTTCGTAATTTCTGTTTAAAAATGTTCCCTAGGTTCTAGACTGGATATTTAACTTCAAACATTGTTGCATGTTAACAGTTTCTCAGTGTAACAAAGCATACTAGAAATGTGAAGTGAAAAGTTTTATGGCAAAGACTAAGTTAAACAGCAGATTATCATTCAATAAACGGTTTTACATGTGAAATGTGGTGTAAACCTTTACTCTTCCTAGTATGCAGACTTTTAACTGAAAAGCAATTGTCATGTTTTATACGTCGGTAAGGAATGCTAAATCTTTTCTCAAGGTTAGCATCTATGTTATTTTTCTCTGAGCCAGCCGGCGCAGGTGGCTGCCTGCGGTGCGAGTCATTGTCTGTCCCTTTGTTGGCGCTGCGTCGTTATTGGGATTAGGAGACCTAACTTCTACAAATTCACCTTGCCGAGAAGGCCCTGCCCTGTTTAAATCCCGCCAGTTCTGATGCAATTCAGGTCTGTCGTTACGAATATATCGTCTGTCGTCATGTCGGTAGGTTCCGTAGTTTCTTCCTTGTCTGTCACGTGGTGGAGAATTTCTCCCTGAATCGTAACTGTGCGCCGAACTGTTGCGTCTGAAGTTATTCTGTCTCCCTTGATAATAATTGTTTTGGTTCCCATATCGTCTGTTTCTATGGTAATCTCTGTCATATTCGTTACTACGGAAATGCGATCTTTCTCTGTAACTACTGTTCTGCCAACGGTTGGCATACGGGTGGTGTCTGTTTTGGTCACGATTTGTGTTGTGAGAATAGCCTTGTCGTGTCCAATTATTACTTCTTTCATCGCGGAATTGCGACGGATGTGACCTGTAATTGTTGTGTTCCTGTTTTCGCGTTCTGCGATTGTCAGTGTCAATTTCTAATTCTTGTAAGAGTCCCTGAAATGCTTCAATGTCGTCTTTGCAACGTCCTGCTAAAATAATATGTCGTAAATGTTCATGTAATTTGATTAAGCAAATGCGGATGAGTTCTGAGGGGCTGTATGGGTTTGACAGGTACTGATTCTTGTGCAACATGTCTTCAAAATATTTCACAAGACTGGAGAATTCAGATTGTTCGAAATGTTTCATCATTATGATGGCATGTTTTACTCGGTCTTGTGTGGCTTGAGACCAATATGCTGAGAGGAAGGCATGGTAAAATTCTCCTTCACTGTGGCAATCGTGAATGACCGATAGCATTCTTACAGCTGGTTCATTCTCTAAGTAGCCACACATAAATTCTAACCTGTGTTCTAACGACCAGTTGGGAGGAAAACAATGAGAGAATTGATGGAGCCATGCTTGTGGATGAATGTCGTTGCCAGAATTCTTAAATGTTTTGATTTTACGTGTAGTAATGAACAGCTTATAGTCAAAATCATCATGTCGGCGAGTCGCATATCGGTCATTGTTAGGTCGTGTCGGCCGTTCCATCTCAAAATTCGGTGCACATTGCCAATTTCTTTCATAACTTCCGAAATGCCCTGTGTTATTATTTTGCGGCTTTTCCGTATTTCTAAGTCCCTCTTCCCGTGTTGGAGCGCGAGTGTCCTCTGAAATACGTAATTCTTGTATTACCTGTGTCAGCTGATCTTGTACTTCCCGGATTTCTCTTTGGTGTTGCGTATTAATTTGATTCAGATTTTGTTTCAGTTTCCTAATTTGTTCGCTCTCTTCTGTGTCATTAAAGACTACCGGTTTTGTGTCATTCAGATTATCATCTACCTTCGTAGATAAATTATTTAGCTGATCCGAAAGTTCAACTACTTTCTCTGATAATGAACTAATTTCCTCCATGTGTCTTTCTGAACCAATTTTCAGAGTATCTACTGTGTCCTTTAAGTTTTCTTGAGTTTTTGCAAGTTGCATAACCGAATCGGTAGATGCAACTGAGTCAATTTTAGCTTGCAGGGTCTCATGATTTTGATGAACTATAGTCTGCAGTTCTTTTATGGCTGCTTCGTGATTCTGTAATGCATTTTCATGCCGCGAAAAAATAGGTTGAAAATGCTCACAAATTTGTGTTTTTACGTCATTACAGACTTTTTGACATTTCGATTCAATGTTATGTAACTCAGTAGTTAAATCTTCGCGTGTTTGTTCAAGTGTGGTGTCTAACTTTTGAAGATTTTGTTCCATTGTGTCTAACTTTTTGAGATTTTGTTCCACTGTGTCTAACTGTTGCTGTGTTTGTCTCTGGTGTTGTTCCATTGTGTCTAACTGTTGCTGTGTTTGTCTCTGGTGTTGTTCCATTGTGTCTAACTTTTCAAGCTTTTGTCCCATTTGTTGCATTAATTGTAATAACAATGCACTGGTGTCTGAAACATGTTCCTCAGTGCTTTTCGGCAGTGAATTTGCACCAGCAACATTCACATTTTGACAAGCGGAAAATGTGTCTTGACTCATTTGAAAAAACGGTGAGGACGCAAAACCTGAATCTACAGTATTTGCAAAATTGTGTCCTGTCATTTCGGATTCCTGAGGCGAGCTGTTGCCGAGCGATCGATCGATAATGCTTCCCTGTTCACTACCTGTTTCACTGTCTACGCCATTGTTTGCAGCCCGCTCCATTTCCCTATGCACGGTTACCAAATTACTACTTTGAACGTCTGTTAATTCATTACACAGTGGTGCTGGCAAGCTACGCTCGTCGTCACTATTATTTCTCAGTTTACTTTGGAGCCTAGTATTACGTTTTTCACACGCCATTATTGTCACAATATTTCACATGATAACACAGAAAAGCACAATTTGAAGAGCAAAAATAAGAGAACACATTAACATAGAACTGAAAATAATATGTAGTTAATTGCAAGCGCAGCTGCGAAATACTTGGTGCAAATCTACATGCATGCCACAACTGTTTTACTGTACAACAATGAAAGGCTGCAACTATAAAGGAGATTCTCTCTACAATTATGCGCTAGCAATAAACAATAGCTATACTAATTACACAAACTACAAGAAAAAAATCAGAAGATTCCAGTGAGGTATCCTGGCAGGGTCGCCATATGAAACGTCCCCTTTGAACAATTATACAAATGACTGTGCTTATACTGATACACAATATTTTTTTTTAGCGCAACGCAATCTGACTTTCAAAAATCCCTACAAAAAAAATGGCCCTGACTAACATTAACCTATGCGTTTCACAAATCGCTTACCTCACAAAAATCTTGGTTACTCGAACTACTGTAATACAGAAAGCGCCACTACTGCCATCTAAATAAAAGATTCAAACTATGGAAGGCACTAACTACTGATAGGGATAGTTAGCAAATGAAAGATATTAATAGAGAACAAACAATGTATTTACCTTACATGACAAATTTCAAAACTCCGCCATGTCTCTCCCCACATCCACCACTGCTGGCGGCTCACCTCCAACTGCGCAACGCTACGCGCTGTTCACATCCAGCTGCCGCTGCCCAACACTACAATGGCAGACAACAATGCAAACTAGCCACAGACTGCACAAAGCACAGCCAGTGATTTTCGTACAGACCGCCACGTAACATTGCGAATAAGAAAACATAAATAGCCTACTTACAAATGAATACCCGTTTATCATCTGAATTTCTTCTTGATGCAGCAATTTTAATGGCCTGTAGTGTATTTACACACGTGTGCTTCTGTCTCACAAAAAAAAGACAATTGTTTCATACGTATTCCACAACACTCGAAATAAGTCATTTCCTCATCAACAAGATTATGTAGTTCAGATCCCTTCGCAAAACATCAAGTTCTGATTGACGTAAGCCGCAAATAAATTGTACATATCACTGATATATATAAGAAGCATCGGAAGTAGCGTGTGGAGAAATACAGAAAATTTGAAAAGGGTTGCTTTCCCTAAGCACAAACGTATTGAGCGATCTCATCGGTTACAGCATCACTGGTCTCTGACCAAATCTGCCTCCTCTCAGTACCGTGGATTTGCCACGAGATTTAAGAGAATAAACAGCCCATTCAATCTTTCGCGTGGGCGAGGAATTACTGGCCGCCGCTCTGTACCCCGCGCATCATCAGATAGGTAGTCGTGTAAGGCGTACCCTCCAACAATACATGCAGGCATCTTTGGGACTCATTGCGTATGTCAACTTACACTACGCAAGGAAAGCAACCGAAATGGCAGCCAAGTTCCGAGATGTGTTTCTATCACATTTACATTGCTTTGCTACGTTTCTTGTTGATGTTTTAAGGGAAAAATTCCTTATTTACGTTTTGTCCATAGTCACTCTCACTCTTCAAACATACTGTTGTGACCGTAGAAAATTTTAATTTTTATTCTTGCTTGGCTTTGAGCACTATTGGACTTAACTTCTGAGGTCATCAGTCCCCTAGAACTTAGAACTTCTTAAACTTAGCTAACCTAAGGACATCACACACATCCATGCCCGAGGCAGGATGCGAACCTGCGACCGTAGCGGTCGCGCGGCTCCAGACTGTAGCGCCTAGAACCGCTCGGCCATCCGGCCGGCTATTCTTGCCTTTGTGACCATAATAAGAGCCCAGGCTCCATTGGCAAACAGCCAGCCGACATCAAGAAATAGTCCACCAGGACGTAGGGACAAGATAAGCGGCGGAGGCTGCCAAGTATGGCTTGTTGATCAAATAACTTTGACTTCCTGCCAGAGGAAGCAGTATGAATCAAACTTGCGCAATGGAAGACGCAAACACCAGGGCGATAATACAGCAAGAGAGAGTGTCCGTCATGTGCAGAAAAGACTCGTGTGGAACCAAATTAAGTTATGTGCAGCTAGAAACGGAAGTGTCGTGTGGAACTGAAGGCATTCTTGCGCAAACCGACCAATTAGAAACGAGAGTGTCGTGTGTAACCATAGGCATTCTTGTGCAATCCGATCACTTAGAAATGAAAGGGTCGTGTGAAACAAATTAACTCATGTGCACCCAAGTGCATGAGAAACGAAATAAAAGGCCAGGCAGCGGAATAGCTAGGAGCAGAGATTCAGATGCAGATTCAGAGCCAGTGCCGGCAGTTTGGAGATTCCGCAGCGAGACGCCAGTGGGGCTGAGTAGGCCCATAGCAGCCGATACAGCTGATAAAGACTTCAACTATGAGAAGACGGTGATAGACTCTGGTGGACACTCAGGAACTGCAGGTGAAGTAGGAATTTTAGAGTTTCATTGGAATAGTGTTGAACAGAGGCTGTCAGTCTTTGTCTCAATTACTTAGAGAGATTTCAGTGCTAACCAAGAACAAGTGATTGCTTTGTACTTGTTTCTTATATGTACTGGCAATTAGCTTTGAAGTAGCAAGTCCAAATAAATAGACTGAATCTTACTACGGGGTTTATGGTCCAACCCCTCACATAAGTATATGTGAGAATAAACTAGATAGAAACTAACCAATCTTTTCTGTTTATTGCAATTCTGTAACCTATTTTCAGGAAACTTATTTGCTTCAAACCAAGGAGATTTTCTCCCTCTCATCTCCGATATAAAGGTTGACAGCAATTTATAACTAACCCATTGTCGTTAACGTCCCGATTGCGCTACGCAGTTTGCACTTACTTCATTCTGGTATAGTGAGGCTGTGCTGGGACGCGACAATACCGAGCAAAACATTCACGATCCTGTCATCTCTCGCTGTTGCAAAACGTTTTGAGAAATACAGTGCCTGACAAAAAAAAATGTGAAGCACCCTGAAGGGGAGCAGGAAACGCAAAGAAACATTACAGGCTGAGAGTATATATGATGGCATTTCAGCGATTTGAAAGTCAACTTAAATTTACAAAGAACTTGGCTGTGTGAGTCCGCTTTGACGTTGCACCCACACTGGTCTGAATGGATGCACTGATTTGGTTGCGAAGGATTTCATAAAGCCGTCCTATCCTCTCTTGAAGCAAGCTGAAGTAGAACTATAACTGGTCTTCTTTATCCTGGATACTGGCAGTGGGGCGGTATGAAGATCCGAGCTGGTCCCACACGTGTTCTACTGGGTACAGATCTACACTTGCCATGTATGAATGGGCGTTGTCCTGCTAAAAATGGCCCCAGGGTACTATCATATCATAGGTAACACATGAGGACGCAGGATATCTGAGGCTTATCGTTGTGCGATCAGAGTTCGCATAGTCACTTTCCACAGTGATCTGAAGTCATACCCGATGGCTCCCCACCATTGGAAGAATGAGACCTGTTCCCAGGTCGCCGCCATTTTTGCTGAAAGTGGACATCCGGGGTAGTGCCGAAGCGGAATTAATCGCTTAACACAATGCGACGCCATTCATTAGAAAAGCATGCTTCCTAGTCACAGCAGCACCGTTTGTGTCGTGCTGTCAACGGCAGCTTACACGTGGGACGATTATTCCCTAAGCCAGCTGCTGCTAGTCTCCGACCAATAGTGCTCGAAGACACAGAATCTTCTACGAAGTACATTAGTTTTTCTCGAACGCCAGGCGCAGGTATGAAGGGGTTACGATATGCCTTGTGAATAATACGGCGGCGGCCGAAGTGGCCGCGCGGTTCTGGCGCTGCAGTCTGGAACCGCGAGACCGCTACGGTCGCAGGTTCGAATCCTGCCTCGGGCATGGATGTGTGTGATGTCCTTAGGTTAGTTAGGTTTAACTAGTTCTAAGTTCTAGGGGACTAATGACCTCAGCAGTTGAGTCCCATAGTGCTCAGAGCCATTTGAACCAATAATACGGCGATCCTCCGTTGCCGTGATCAAACATAGTTGAGCAGAACCTTGTCGACTAGTTTGTCTGTTCTCATGTTCTCACACAGTCCAACATCGGACCACTATCACGTCCGAATTCCCCACAAATATGGATATTGCGCGATTCGACCAGCCAGCCAATGGAGGCTCAAAGTAAGACCCTCTTTCAAACGATGTCAGGTGCCGATAACGCTGTCTCAAACGAGTACGCGGCATCACCTCGTCCAGTGATCACTCATCACCAGAACGTGTTCATGCCCCTTACATTCCTATCAAGCCTGCTGACATCGCTAAACACGAACAACGTTAATGTGCTCTAGCGGACGTTCAAGCCTGTCACAGTGAATTGTAACTCTGATCCGTTACATACCCTCTGATGTTATGTAAGTATACGAAGTTGCGTTCACATCCATCCATGTCTTCTGGATGCTTGGTACTTTTTGTCAGGCAGGGTGTTTCACGTGTGACGCAACCACTGTCTCCTGTACTGCACGGGTGCCACCACTGCTGTAGCAATTTTCTTTGAATGTTGAATAGATGGGTCTGGTGGAAACAAAAGCAATATGGCAGCGCTATAATCTAAATCTACATCTACATACCTACTCCGCAATCCACCATACGGTGCGTGGCGGAGGGTACCTCGTACCACAACTAGCATCTTCTCTCCCTGTTCTACTCCCAAACAGAACGAGGGAAAAATGACTGCCTATATGCCTCTGTACGAGCCCTAATCTCTCTTATCTTATCTTTGTGGTCTTTCCGCGAAATATAATTTGGTGGCAGCAAAATTCTACCGCAGTCAGCCTCAAATGCTGGTTCTCTAAATTTCCTCAGTAGCGATTCACGAAAAGAACGCCTCCCTTCCTCCAGAGACTCTCACCCGAGTTCCTGAAGCATTTCCGTAACACTCGCGTGATGATCAAACCTACCAGTAACAAATCTAGCAGCCCGCCTCTGAATTGCTTCTATGTCCTCCCTCAATCCGACCTGATAGGGATCCCAAACGCTCGAGCAGTACTCAAGAATAGGTCGTATTAGTGTTTTATAAGCGATCTCCTTTACAGATGAACCACATCTTCCCAAAATTCTACCAATGAACCGAAGACGACTATCCGCCTTCCCCACAACTGCCATTACATGCTTGTCCCACTTCATATCGCTCTGCAATGTTACGCCCAGATATTTAATCGACGTAACTGTGTCAAGCGCTACGCTACTAATGGAGTATTCAAATATTACGGGATTCTTTTTCCTATTCATCTGCATTAATTTACATTTATTTATATTTAGAGTTAGCTGCCATTCTTCACACCAATCACAAATCCTGTCCAAGGCATCTTGTATCCTCCTACAGTCACTCAACGACGACACCTTCCCGTACACCACAGCATCATCAGCAAACAGCCGCACATTGCTATCCACCCTATCCAAAAGATCAATTATGTAGATAGAAAACAACAACGGACCTACCAGACTTCCCTGGGGCACTCCAGATGATACCCTCACCTCCGCTGAACACTCACCATCGAGGACAACGTACTGGGTTCTATTACTTAAGGACAAGGAACGTATGTTTTCACCATTTTTAGCAACACTTGTATTGATACGACACTAACTACCTACGTTCTCGTGCGTATGTTCTCCTAGCTGCTTGATTGTTTACGTTGTGTGACTTTCCGTACCATTTGGAATGATGAAGGAAGTGTTGTAAGTTCTGATTACCTTATCGCCTACAGTACGCCGTGACCTAGAAGTTCTAGAAATATACTGCTATAGAATATAAACATTAACCGTGTAAATTTTGACAAATATATGATATTCAACTACATCAAACTGAGTTGGACAGTATTTAAATGATTAATAACTGAATATAAAGAGTAAATATCTGTGATATACTGAATAACTTCCTCATGAACAATCAAAGCTACAGTCGTATGTTGGCGCGTATTAAATCTGTATGCTGTTAGAAAATGCAGATGAGTTTTATGAAAAATGTACAAATATATACAGTTTCCTAATGCTTCCTCACGAAGTTCGTCAAGGCCCTACGGTTGATTCTTAACCTTCGAAACGGGAAATGCTGCTCTGCCCCGCTTTCATGAGTGAATTAAAACGCTAAGCTGCATGTCCCTGAAAGAAACCACTTTACAGCTGATAACCTTAAAATTTATTCTAGTTGCTTCCAAATAAGGATTGATACCTAGCCAAAAATGCGTCGTGGAGTTTCACTTTCAAACAGAGGGTGACGGGGGGGGGAGGGGGGGAGGGAGTTGGGGTGGTTTGTATAGAACACTGCTGTCGAACTTCTTGCCGCGTTTAGTGTTTCAGTTGCTCCGGACGAAGACACTGGAGATTATCTTCGAAAGCTTGACATTTCACCATGAACTGTCCCGGCAAGAAGTCCGAGAAGGCTTTATACAAATGAAAAGGTTGTTTCAAACTGAAATTTTATTGCGACTTCGAAACACACAGAATTTGAATCACATTAACATTGGGACTGTAACGTTCTTCACGCTTTATAAGAACAACGAAGCTGATTCACATAGAAACTAAAGAACACTTCGTACATAAAATTTTCTCTTTTCTTCCTTTTTCTCGTGCTCTTTAAGATGAAAGATGAGAATAGTTTATCAGTACACTCAACATATGATTGATAATTTAGAAATTTATACCAAAGTATGGCTTGCTGATCAGAATTTCGTGTTTTTTTTTTATCTTAGTTGTTTGCAGAATGAATACTGATACTTTAGCAGCTTAGCGCACCTTAGCTCTCGCAGCAAATAAGAACTTTTCCCATATTACCTCATTCCAAAGGAAGAGTCACACCAGAAAGCATGTCAAAAAATTATCCTCTGTCTGCCATGTCCACCATCCACGCTGCTCTCTCATCGACCATCGACAACAAACTCCCGCGTGATGCAAAATGACAGTTACGTCATCTGCTCCTAACACAAACTCTGGTAACCATAGAGTTAGATATCAGGCATGTGTTTAGGTATCCAAAGAAGCTATCTGTGGTAAATATGACAAATAAAACTGCCATTTATCATAATGTAGAAACCTTATAAATAGAAGATTCAGTGTCTATCTCGTTCAGTTTATTTAAGATAAAACAAGTATGAAAACTTGAACCACACGAGAAAGCTGATAAAATAAATGTAAGCTAATAGCACGGTATGGAAAGGGGCGGATAATTTCAAGCAGTTTTTTGTAGTGGCTGGAAGTGTCTGTTATATTACATCAGAGCCAATTAATTAGGTAGCATTTAGATTATGATGAACAAAGCAGTTCTCGTCTGCAGCAGTCGATTTGGAATAGATTGGTTGGTCGCAATCGTCCTCGGGTTAATGAAAAGAGGAATAGAATTCTATCACAATACCTACCTTCTGGAGCACGCTGCGAGCTCGGACACTCCCAAACATCTGCTGCATTTCTCATCTCCTTACAGTAGTCTTAGTAGACGTCAGTATACCACATGCTGCGGGGTGTAATGAATGCCTAACCCACGGTTTCATCTAATATAAACCCCCTGAGGTGTACAGCTACTTGAAACCGTGCCAGGAGAAACCAATGTTGACTGTGTGAGATGATATACGAGGGCAGTTCAATAAGTAATGCAACACATTTTTTTCTCGGCCAATTTTGGTTGAAAAAACCGGAAATTTCTTGTGGAATATTTTCAAACATTCCCGCTTCGTCTCGTATAGTTTCATTGACTTCCGACAGGTGGCAGCGCTGTACGGAGCTGTTAAAATGGCGTCTGTAACGGATGTGCGTTGCAAACAACGGGCAGTGATCGAGTTTCTTTTGGCGGAAAACCAGGGCATTTCAGATATTCATAGGCGCTTACAGAATGTCTACGGTGATCTGGCAGTGGACAAAAGCACGGTGAGTCGTTGGGCAAAGCGTGTGTCATCATAGCCGCAAGGTCAAGCAAGACTGTCTGATCTCCCGCGTACGGGCCGGCCGTGCACAGCTGTGACTCCTGCAATGGCGGAGCGTGCGAACACACTCGTTCGAGATGATCGACGGATCACCATCAAACAACTCAGTGCTCAACTTGACATCTCTGTTGGTAGTGCTGTCACAATTGTTCACCAGTTGGGATATTCAAAGGTTTGTTCCCGCTGGGTCCCTCGTTGTCTAACCGAACACCATAAAGAGCAAAGGAGAACCATCTGTGCCGAATTGCTTGCTCGTCATGTGGCTGAGGGTGACAATTTCTTGTCAAAGATTGTTACAGGCGATGAAACATGGGTTCATCACTTCGAACCTGAAACAAAACGGCAATCAATGGAGTGGCGCCACACCCACTCCCCTACCAAGAATAAGTTTAAAGCCATACCCTCAGCCGGTAAAGTCATGGTTACAGTCTTCTGGGACGCTGAAGGGGTTATTCTGTTCGATGTCCTTCCCCATGGTCAAACGATCAACTCTGAAGTGTATTGTGCTACTCTTCAGAAATTGAAGAAACGACTTCAGTGTGTTCGTAGGCACAAAAATCAGAACGAACTTCTCCTTCTTCATGACAACGCAAGACCTCACACAAGTCTTCGCACCCGAGAGGAGCTCACAAAACTTCAGTGGACTGTTCTTCCTCATGCACCCTACAGCCCCGATCTCGCACCGTCGGATTTCCATATGTTTGGCCCAATGAAGGACGCAATCCGTGGGAGGCACTACGTGGATGATGAAGTTATTGATGCAGTACGACGTTGGCTCCGACATCGACCAGTGGAATGGTACCGTGCAGGCATACAGGCCCTCATTTCAAGGTGGCGTAAGGCCGTAGCATTGAATGGAGATTACGTTGAAAAATAGTGTTGTGTAGCTAAAAGATTGGGGAATAACCTGGTGTATTTCAATGCTGAATAAAACAACCCCTGTTTCAGAAAAAAAATGTGTTGAATTACTTATTGAACTGCCCTCGTATGATACCCAGGAACATCAGAAGAGATATTTTTTAGGTTTCCTGGTGAAATCTAAGTACTATGTAGATAGACGAAAATCGCCAATGAATTGTGAAGAAATAATAATTTTGAAAGATAAGTAACAGCTTCCATCATCACTGGAATAAAATGTTATTTGTTACAGATGGCATAATATGGAGGAAACAGGCCTCCGAGAAGCTAAAGAAGAGGAGAGCTCAAACAAAATGGCTGTACGCATGAAAAGGTATCATATTACCAGTACGATGACACTCATTACTTGTCTGCAGATTGTTCTGTCAGTTGGTCTTATGATACGTCTCGATTCATATTGCCAACATATGATCCTCGCCAGCTAACTGTAACGCCAAATGGACTCTGATTTAGTACCTAACTTATTTGCGACCGCCGCGAAGAAGTTGATTATACGCGCCTGCATCATAATTGTCTCCATTTTCACTGGGGCTAACGACTCAAAGGGCGACGACTATTTGTAATATGTTTATCGTCACATGCAGCTTCGTCCAGTGGGCAACATGGAATAATTAACGTATTATTATTCTTCCCACTCAGGCAAAGAATTGTGATACACAAACTGATGCACCAAAATGTCATGAACACATTGAATAAAAACAATTAAAATGTCGATGTTTCGGCCGTCTTTACACCGATCTTCTTCAGGGCGACAGGAATCGAATCTGGATAATGCTAACTAGTGGCAAAACTCGAGATTCGAATATTGGTCCAGCAGAGCACCTGGAAAATAACTCCTATACTTTTATCATAGACATGCATGATGCACTGTGTATCTCATCGTATATGACTGAGAAACATTTCAATAGATCGTATGTTTATAGTCTTAATGTGTAAACAAATACAAAGACATAATCTCTTCCTCCAATCCTGCTACTGTCTTCATGTTGTGAACGTTACTGACGGTGAACGAAACCATCCCACTATGTTATCACAGAAAATTGCAGCGTTGCTACTACCAACATTCGACTAATAAAATTCATCAGGCACAAGGAACTGTTTCTATGGAATGACACTGTCTATAGAAGGTGCAATGAAAAAATAAAAACAACAAAAAACACAGTTTTATTTAATATGGAAATATATTTCGAAACAAAATTTGTTTTCCATTTGTCAATTAACATTTTCGTCAAATAAATAGAGGAAAATTGTTGCATTCAAATTTATAAAAATATGACTATTATTTTTCAAAACATTAAAATCGGAACGTAACAATCTAATTTTCACACACAATACAGAAGTATTGAAAACTTTCTTACAATTGGAATGCTTCGACTAAAAGTGATAAATAACATCAGTCACACCCTAAGGATAACAGTCAATATTTAAAACAAATTTTGTATTGAACTTATTTGAAGCACATCAGGAAACGAATAACTGGCAGTGTTCCTGTGATTCGGAGGAAGGTTAAAGTTCTACAAAATAATAATTAGGTAAATATACAGTAGTCTAAAGCTGTAAGTTTGGTTTTAGTACCTGTATACCAAAATTGTTTAGCACTGTGGTACAATGTCATTTACATTAACAAATTTACCCATATAGTATACGGCGTTTGAGTTAATTCCGAAGCTGAGCATGCGTGTAATAAGTAAACGAGGAAACAAGTAGAGCATAAGAAGTCCGGAAATGTGAGTGATTAAAACAAATAGTGTTAGTGCATAGGAGACACTCAAGTTTTGCCGTTAATGTTTGAAAAGGCTCAGTAACTATCAGCGCGTATCACATAGTTATCTGGGGTGTTGTAAGATAGGCTGATTTTGTGTTCTATGGCTAAATGTATTAAAATTTCTGCACCAACTCCATAATGAAAAAGACAGATACATTGTAAGTTAAAGCAACTATACCTTTCAGTTATGTTATTCATTAAATAGTGAACACAGCCGAGACAGATGGAGATAGAAATATCGAAAATGCAAGGTTTGCTTTGCTACTACTAGTTGGTGTACAGAATAAGCGTAGGAAAACGTTCCAGATTGCAATAACAGGACACACTTTACATGTTTAAACTACTGAAGTAGATCGTTCACTGGATATCGAACGGATGTGGGAGGATAGTAGTAAAGTTACAGTGAGAAAGTCTTTGAAAGGAATTTGCGGAAAAAGTTGTTTTATAGGCTTTGAACCGTGGAAGAGGTTATTCCATGCCAATGAACGTAACACATAAGTACCTAAGAATAGTTAACTTTGCCGTATGAAAAGAAATTAGTCCTATCTTAATTTGTGTCAACGACGGAAATTAATTTTTAGTAGTGTGTTAAATGGGTACAGTAGCTCTATTGTCTATAGCTGTAACAAAACGAAGAGTATAAAGCCCATCAAGAAAAAGACAGAAATATTTTAAGTTTTGTAAGTTAAAGTACACATAAGTTTCATCTACCGAAATGCAGTATATACTAAACCCATATCAGAAAGACAGAGACACGAATATCATAAATGTATGGTACGCCCTATCACCAAGAATAATAAAGAACATGCATAAGAAAACTTTCTGTGGCCCAATATGAAGAACCCGTTTTATACGTTTAAACTATTAAGTAGCTTGTGAATATCCGTGAAAACAAATCTAGAAAAGGTTTTTGGAGTCGAAGAACCAGGAGAACTGATTATTGCATTTCAGGAGACATAAGGCAAAGAGAAAGCACGTGATTAACGTCGCTGCTTGTTACAAAATAACATTCACGATTCTTGGGATTAGCTTCAGAAACTACTTTCAGTAAAGTTCAACATATTAGTGGTTAATTCATGTGTAGAGTACGAAAAGACATTCAAGAAGGACTTTAGCATTATGTAATGTTAACAGAGAAAGTTCACAGAAATCACAGACACACTGCCATTCGTTCTTTGCTGGTCCTTAGGAAACTCGGGTGTTTGTAGGAAACGGAAGGCTATAGGAACATTCAGATATAATTACATTAAATGTGTAAGAGAAGGTGAATAGATAGATTAGGAATTTATTGTGCGTCTTATTGTTCGCACAGGCCTCTGTTGAAAACAGGGCGAAAATTGTATATGAGGACTGTGAAGTCTTTTCTTAAGCTCGCCTTTCAAATTGTACTACGGAAAAGTGTCTATAGAGTAAATCGTAGAAAGCGGAGATGTTGAAATGTCTGTACAAAAGAAAGGAGGAGAGGTTTGAGTACTGTACAAAGGTGGCACGCGCCCATAAGGGGGCGGCGCACTGCACTAATAGAAGGAGGAGAAGCTGATGTCTGTGAGCGGCGCGCTGTTGCTCTGCGGCAGAG
Organism: Schistocerca nitens; assembly: GCF_023898315.1. Classification (NCBI taxonomy): domain Eukaryota; kingdom Metazoa; phylum Arthropoda; class Insecta; order Orthoptera; family Acrididae; genus Schistocerca; species Schistocerca nitens. Next base: position 977,033,423 of record NC_064615.1, on the reverse strand, counting down.
CATAGTCCTTGGCCAGCTGGTCCAGGATGCCGCCTCCGGTTCCAGCTTGCCTCACCTGGGGGGAGGGCCTCGGGGGCGGCGGCGGGGGCGGGCTGTGGTACACCGGGGCGGGGCTGCGGTGCTGGATGGGTTGCGGTTGCGGCTGAGAACATATGATTCACGTAATAAAACACCATATTCAACATTGAGGTGACAATAGTCACGGGATGGCGATACACACATAAACAGATGGCGGTAGTAGCGCGGAAACAAGGTACACTACTGGCCATTAAAATTGCTACACCACGAAGTTGACTTGCTACAGACGAGAAATTTAACCGACAGGAAGAAGTTGCTGTGATATGCAAATGATTAGCTTTTCAGAGCATTGACACAAGGTTGGCGCCGGTGGCGACACCTACAACGTGCTGACATGAGGAAAGTTTCCAACCAATTTCTCATACACAAACAGCACTATACCGGCGTTGCCTGATGAAACGTCGTTGTGATGCCTAGTGTAATGAGAAGAAATGCGTACCATCACGTTTCCGACTTTGATAAAGGTCGGATTGTAGCCTATCGCGATTGCGGTTTATCGTATCGCGATATTGCTGCTAGCGTTGGTCGAGATCCGATGACTGTTGGCAGAATATGGAATCGGTGGGTTCAGGAGGGTAACACGGAACGCCGTGCTGGATCCCAACGCCGTCGTATCACTAGCAGTCGAGATGACAGGCATCTTATCTGCATGGCTGTAACGGAGCGTGCAGCCACGTCTCGATCCCTGAGTCAACAGATGGGGACGTTTGCAAGACAACAACCATCTGCACTAATATTTCGACGACGTTTTTAGCAGCATGGACTATCAGCTCGGAGACCACGGCTGCGGTTACCGTTGACGCTGCATCACAGACAGGAGCGCCTACGATAGTGTTCAAATGGTTCAAATGGCTCGGAGCGCTATGGGACTTAACATCTGTGGTCATCAGTCCCCTAGAACTCAGAACTACTTAAACCTAACTAACCTAAGGACGTCACACACATCCATCCACGACGCAGGATTCGAACCCGCGATCGTATCGGTCACGCGGTTCCAAACTGAAGCGCCTAGAACCGCACGGCCACACCGGCCGGCTACGATAGTGTACTCAACGACGAACCTGGGTGCACGAATGGCAAAACGTCATTTTTTCGGATGAATCCAGGTTCTGTTTACAGCATCATGATGGTCGCATCCGTGTTTGGCGACATAGCGGTGAACACACATCGGAAGCGTGTATTCATCATCGCCATACTGGCGTATCACCCGGCATGACGGTATGGGGTGTCATTGGTTACACGTCTCGGTTACCTCTTGTTCGCATTGACGGAAATTTGAACACTGGACGTTACATTTCAGATGTGTTACGACCCGTGGCTCTACCCTTCATTCGATCCTTGCGAAACCCTACATTTCAGCAGTAAAATGCACGACCGCATGTTGCGGGTCCTGTACGTGCCTTTTCTGGATACAGAATATGTTCGACTGCTGCCCTGGCCAGCACATTCTCCAGATCTGTCACCAACTGAAAACGTCTGGTCAAAGGTGGCCGAGCAACTGGCACGTCACAATTCTACTCTTGATGAACTGTGGTATCGTGTTGAAGCTGCATGGGCAGCCATCCAAGCTCTGTTGACTCAATGCCCAGGCGTATCAAGGCCGTTGTTACGGACAGAGGTGGTTGTTCTGGGTACTGATTTTCAATATCTATGCACCCAAATTGCGTGAAAATGTAATCATATGTCAGGTCTAGTATAATATATTTGTCCAATGAATACCCGTTTATCATCTCCATTTCTTCTTGGTGTAGTAATTTTAATGGCCAGTAGTGCAGCTTGGTGGCTGGATGGTAGTGACCGAGTAGGTACCTGTGGGCGCGGCGGCCTCGGCTGCTCGGAGTAGACGACGCCGCCCACGGGGACAGCGCCGGGCACCTGGGCGCGGGGTGGCGCCGGTCCGAGGCTGGGTCCGTGGCTGTGGCTGCGGCTGGGCGACGGCGGGCCGGCGGAGAAGCGCGGCGCAGGAGCCGGCGCGGGCGACTCGTAGAGCTGTGCAACAACACGTAGGTCAGTGGTACAGTCTCATTGTCTAATGAAGAATCCAATGCACATACTTCACTTCGTGATCCAATAACATTTCTCACGAAATACTGTTTTTTTACTTTTAATTACATTCATACAGTTATTATCGTATTATATGCTTATCTACTAATATAAAATGGATATAAAATGCTATTTTTAGTGAAACATCTTAGTAGTAAAATCAGGAGATACGTTTGGTGTGTTCATGTAGCTTAGACATTGATTATTATTATTATTATTATCATTATTGTTCTTATTAATGATTATTATCAGAATTAGCCTTTTCCTGCAGCTTCTCGTGTGTATGCGTTCGACGCATACACTGAACACACCTCCCCTTCTTTGTGTCTAACTCTTCCTCACTTGTTCACCTCATCCTCCAACCACAATCTCCTCTTCCCCACTCACTCTCTTTGTCTCTTTGTCTCCTCCTCCCCTCTCTTTGCCAATTTCCTCCACCTCTCCCTCTGATCATATCTTCCTCCTTCCCTACATCTGGCCATATCTTGCTCCCTTCTCTCTTTCCATCTCTGTCTCCCCATCTTTCTTTACCACCTGAGCACTACGCCTTTACACCTTCCCTCTGCCTTATGCATCTCCTCCTCCTCCCCTCTTTCTGTGCATATCCTCCTCCTGTCACTCTGTCCATACCCTCCTCTACCTAACTCCAACTGTTCCCAGTCATGCTTGTCAGCGCATGTAGCCCCTGCAATATAATTCAGTAAAGCAGCAGTTACCACTTCCACAACATATATGTCATGCAGTGCAGGGTAGAGATCAGAAGCTTGAAAATCATTTATTTGCCCCTGATGTACACACTGCCATGCAAAGCCACTCAATGAAGTCTGCTGATACTGCTTCAACACTACATGTCTGTCAAGCAGGACAACCTATACGTCATGGCCTGGAAAACAATTTTTTGCCCCTGGCATGTAGGCTGCCCCACCAAGCGGTTTTATTTGGCATGCTGATACAGTTCCCTAACATGTCTGTAATGCAGGGCAGTCTGTATGCCGAGGGTGGGAAGAAACATGTTTTTGCCCACGTCTCTGTTTCTGTTAGAACTGGGATGTTATAACACCACAGTGCTGATCCTCTTGACACCTGCTGTCTCTGTGCGTATTTTGGCTGGAATTGACCCAGGTATTCTGGAGAAGATCCTGAAGTGAATATTGAATATTAAAATATTACCCCACAGGGTGTCATGTACCTCTTGAGCAGTGAGTGACAATTAGTTGTGGTCGGCACACGCCATCCCTCATACCGGTCACTCCAGAGGTGTCAAGTCACCCTGCCCCTCCTCCAAATTGGGTAATGTCGCTTAATACATGGCTTCATTTTTCACTGAGCTCTTGCTGCGATGCCTCTGGCGCGCAAGTCACTATACGCCACGTTGTGACTGAGTCAAAGTTGAATAATAAATGTGGGGGTACTGGATCAAATTGAGGAAACAGGAAATTTATGGCACAATTTGAGTGAACGAAGCCACTGTCGACAGGGCACATCCCGAGACATCAAGGAATAGTTAGTCTGGTAATGGAAGTGCGTAGGGTAGAAACTGTAGTGGGAGACCAATGCTTGAATACAGTAAGCAAGTTCAAATGGATCTGGGTTACAGTTGTCACGCAGAGGTGAAAAGTATTCCACAGGATAGACTAGAGTGAAGACGTGCAACAAACCACTTTTTGGGCTCAAGACCACAACAACGATGGTGCAGTAAGGAGAACGCACGTACCTGCTCGAAGGACTGCGGCTGCCTTATGGGAGCAGGCCTAGGAGGCGGCGGCGGCGGTGGGGGCGGCGCGGCGCGCACCGGCGCGGGCTGGGGGCGGGGAGGAGGCGGCCTGGGGGCGGGCCTCGGGGGCGGCTGCGGCTCGTAGTACTGGCCGTCGTCGTACTCGGGCTGGTCGCTGCTCAGCGCCGACAGGCGGCCGCCGAGACCGCCCCCGCCTCCGGGCTGCTGCTTGCGCGTTGTCTCGTCCACCAGCGTGGGCGGCGCCACAGTGATGCCCTCTCCAGATGGCTGGAAGCCGAACCTGCACCAAGCGGCACCAATGAAAACAGCGATGTTTTGTATTATCACGTAATATGATACGCGAGTTGGGATGGAAGTCATAAAATCAAAGACGTTTTTCGTCGCGAAGAGATCTATTTACGAAATTTCAGTCATCAACTTTCTCTTCCGAATGCGAAAATATTTTGTTGAGCCCAACCTACATAGGTAGGAATGATCATCAAAATAAAATAAGAGAAATCAGAGCTCGAACAGAAAGGTTTAGGCGTTCGTTTTTCCCGCGCGCTGTTCGGGAGTGGAATGGTAGAGAGATAGTATGATTGTGGTTTGATGAACCCTCTGCCAAGCACTTAAATGTGAATTGCAGAGTAATCATGTAGATGTAGATGTAAATGTTGGGGCTTACACCTCCATAGCACAAGTCAGGCAGGCTGCGTACATGAAGTCGTTACACACGGCGTCTGCAGAAATTTTCCAGGAGAGGGAAAGATACGGAAATTACCATTTTTTATATAAACTGTTTGGTCTATAACTTTTCTTCCACCGCTTTTTATGCAGTTCTAGACTTCATTGTGAAAATCTTACAAAAAATTTACAATCGGAAGTACTGGTCATCTCTGACCAATACTTTTCATCTTTCGGGCAGAAAAAGGAATCCGAGGGCGGAAGAATTAAGCGTCTTTTGAGGAGATCTATGAATCGATTCAATTTTGTAGTTGTTTATATGACTGGAAGTGCTGGCCAGCCTTGCCGTGTGCCATTGACCGGAAAAGGTTGTAGTCACAGGGAGCAATTTCTGGAAAACACGGCGGGTGATGTAGGACATTCCACTTCAACATATCCAAGTATATTTTGACAGGTATTGCGACACAGTCGAGCACTGTCATGCTCCAAAATCACCTTTTAAAGACTATCGCTGTTTTGTGGCGGTTTATCTATCAGTGCTTGGCTCAATCGTATGGTTCGATTTCGGTAACGATCTCCTGTGATTTTTTCCATCGGTTTCAGTAGCTTCAAAAATCTGGGCTCGTAAGTTGACATATCCAGTCGAGAATACCTTTATGACGCAATCACAAATCGACTAATGTTTTGATGGCATTACGTTAACAAATGCTTAAGTTTACTATATGACAACATGCACACCACTTGCCGATACTCCCAGCTATTGCAAAACGGCGGAAGCAAAGTTGTCGACCTAATATACTGTTTTTCGGTTAGCTAAAGTTGGCAGAAACAGTTACACATTCAAGTTTTGAAAGATAGATTTCTTTGATACCTAAGTGGTAAGCATATTCTATTACTGTATGCAAATACGTATTATGATAATGAATTTTTACTGTAACGCTCAGGAACTACATCTTGTTATGATTACATCCAGGGTATCCAACGAGTTATTCATAAAAACATTTTAATTCACATGCTGATAGTGTTAGGTTGGCAATGAACAATAAAAGTATGGAATGCAAATGAAGTCTGAACGAACTGCAAAAGGAAAAAAAACGTTTCACAAGACAAAAATATCCAGAAAGAATCACCACAAAATATTCATAAACTGTAAAAACAGGACATAAACAATAAAAACGGTTACTCAATTGTGTGTCCATTCATAAAACTTCACCCTTACATTATTTTCATGCATTCTATTGTCTAGTGTTGATTAGCATAATTAAAGGTGAACTTAATGTGTTTAGAAAGCTATATCTTTTTGGGTTGTTTCGGTAAGACGGAATTAGATGAATGTAGGAGAATCTCCCAAAACCACCTTCATATTCTCCGGTAAAATCGCATTTTAATGGCCTTGGATTGAAGCAAGGCAGTCCTCATCTCCCCAGTTTGATACGTCATGTTCAGCCTTGTCAACTGAACTGCACGATTCGTCACTATGACTATAAGTTGCTCTGTGCCACACGCCTTAGAGTTTGACAAGCTCCCAATAAGAATGTGACAAGATGCGTAGGTAACCGATCTCAGATCCACAACCTGTGTGAGACTGTTAACATAGACTCACTCATAACTTAAAAGGGTAAAGGAAACTATCAACAATAGTTTTCTGTGACCGTAATTCTGCGAATTAAAATCAGTCTCACGTACAGTGATTATAGCTCTGTCAAATCTGTGCAGGTGTTCCGCCCATAAAGATCACGTTTTCAACACCAAGTGTGAAATACTTACAGTATGAACAATGTCTGCTCCCAAAACATCTGAAGAAAATCTTTATGATTTTTATTTGACGAACAAATAACTATCACGACTGCTACCCTATTTTACTAATTTAATTATTACAGTGAATCGTAATTTCAACATCATTATATTCGGAGGAAACCTAGTGCGTGTGATTCTTCTCTTCCGCCTTAATACTCATCTGTACTGAGAGACGTCACTTTACTCAACAAACACAGACTAAGCAGCGCTCTGTTTATATGTCTCTGATTTCATTAAATTCCATCCATGAGTTGAGTAAAGACAGATTGCAAATAATTTCAGTTTCAGATGAAGTCACAAGTGAAGAAATTACCGTAGTTACAAAGAGAGAGGAATGACGTTGTGAGAAAAATGAAGACAACAATAAAGACAGTGACATATCGATCTACAAGCTACGTATAGTTAATCGACATAATTCCGAATAGTAGGTGGATAAAAGATCTTGTAAATGTAACAAGTACAGGGTGGGCAAAATAAAACTGCCTGAGAAAATATTTCACGCGCCTTAAGGTAGACAGTCCAACTTACATCATCCGCGCGTGGGGTAGATGATGTAAGTTGGTTTGCCTATCTTAAGGTAAGTGAAATATTTTCTGAGACAGTTTTCTTTTGCACACCTTGCATATGAGGCAGCTCACCTGTTGGCGCCGTATTCCACAACTCGCACCTTGCCGTTGTCGTCGACGTAGCCGTACTTGCCCATTACCTCGCCTGTCGTCAGTTTGGTCTCAATCTTAAAGGAGCCGTCGGCTCCTTCGTAACCGTACGTGTATGAACCATCCTCGTTGTGCCTGAAACGTTATAGTAAGCTGTCTCTATAGATGTATCTTTACGGTTTTACGTAACTAATATTCGACTTTGTAAAGTGATGCAGTGTATTTACAATCCACTAATACTATGATGGTGAACACTACAGGGACAACGAAGAGGGAATAATAAGAATGTAGAACCAAAAAAGAAGTACACCGATTAAAGAGAATGTACTGTAGGGACACAGTCCTTCTGCTCTGCTCTTCAACCTTTATACTGCAGAAGCAGTGAAGGAAATAAAAGGAATTTTCAGATACGGTTTAAAATTCAGGGTGAAATGCTATCAATAATGACAGGCTGATTACGTTGCTATCCTTAGTATTATCTTTAGTAAGTAGATAAAACACAGATGCTGTCGAATGCAGAGAACAGAATATGACCACATAATATAGACTGACAGGAAACCGAAGAAAAAGTATCGAAAAACAGTGAAAATGAAATTATCGATAATTGTAACATAATACTGGGGACACTGTAGCGGCCGAAGTGAAGGAATTCCACTACTGCACCTGGGAAGAAAACTAAATCGTGACGTACGAAGCAAGGAGAATATAAGATTAGTTTAGGCAAAACAATCTATCAGTATATTAAATAGGGTTCATCTAGAAAAAGAAATTTGTGTGAATTTACGTGTGAATGACAGCTTTTTAGGGAAGTGAATCATTAACTGTGGCAAATCTGGGAAGGAAGAAGTTTGAAAAGTTTGAGGTGTGGTGTTACAGAAGGATGATGAAAAGTGGGCTTGTAAGCAATAAGAAAGTTGAAACTTCCTGGCAGATTAAAACTGTGTGCCGGACCGAGACTCGAGCTCGGGACCCCTGCCTTTAGCGGGCAAGTGCTCTACCATCTGAGCTACCGAAGCACGACTCACGCCCCGCCCTCACAAGTTCACTTCTGCCAGTATCTCGTCTCCTACCTTCCAAACTTTACAGAAGCTCTCTGCAAACCTTGCAGAACTAGCACTTCTGAAAGAAAGGATATAGCGGAGACATGGCTTAGCAACAGCCTTGGGGATGTTTCCAGAATGAGATTTTCATTCTGCAGCGGAGTGTGCGCTGATATGAAACTTCCTGGCAGATTGAAACTGTGTGTCGGACCGAAACTCGAACTCGGGACCCCTGCCTTTCGCGGGCAAGTGCTCATTCTGGAAACATCCCCTAGGCTGTGACTAAGCCATGTCTCCGCTATATCCTTTCTATCAGGAGTGCTAGTTCTGCAAAGTTCGCAGAGAGCTTCCGTAAAGTTTGGAAGGTAGGAGACGAGATATTGGCAGAAGTGAACCTGTGAGCGCGGGGCGTGAGTCGTGCTTGGGTAGCTCAGATGGTAGAGCACTTGGCCGCGAAAGGGAGGGGTCCCGAATTCGAGTCTCGGTCCTGCACACAGTTTTAATCTGTCAGGAAGTTTCATATCAGCGCCCACTCCGCTGCAGTGTGAAAATCTCGTTCTGGGATAAGAAAGTTCTCCACAAAATCGGCGACGAAGGAAAAATTGATTATAGGAAGGGATGGGATGACAGGCCGTAGGTAAGGCATTAGGGAATGGCTTCATTGGTATTAGGGACATCCATCGAGGAAGAAAATTGTAGGTGAAGGCAGAATTTGGAATGTGTACAACAAGTAAGTGAGGACGATCGGTGAAGGTGCGAGACAAGGAAATTGGTATAGATCAGGAGGAGGGGTGATAACTCACACACATGGGAAAAAGATAATTGTCATGTAAAGTGTCAAATGTTCAGGCTTGACAGGGATGCTGGGAAGATGATATTAAAGCTATATGTGCCTTCAGAGAGCGCCAGAGCGCCTCCCTTTGACTGGAGTGTGTACCTGTTGATCTGCTTGAGTATGGGCACTGGCGTGGGGCGCGCGGCGTTGGCGGCCGAGCTAGAGAAGGAGGAGCGCACCGGCGAGGACTGCTGCGGCGGCCGGCTGTACGAGCGCTGCGGGGGAGGCGGGGGTGGCGCGGGCCGGCTGGGGGCCGGCTCCTGGTAGTCCTGGTAGTCGCTGTCCAGGTAGTTGCCGTTGTACTGCGCCAGCGACGCCGTCGCCAGCAACAGCACCTGCAACGCAATCGATTGCTTGTCACTCCTCTGGTGCACACACTGCGACTGACAGCTGAAAGGCGGATTAACGGTCCTTAAGCGTAGTTTTTACACTACCATGTCAGTGCTGACTTGTGTGCATTATCAAAGTGGGAAACGTTTATGCTCAATTCATCCGAAGCTAAAGCGCTCCTGGGTGGTCACTATACAGGGTGGTCCATTGATAGTGACCGGGTCAAATATCTCCCGAAATAAGCATCATACGAAAAAACTACAAAGAACGAAACTCGTCTAGCTTGAAGGGGGAAACCAGATGGCGCTATCGTTGGTCCGCAACATGGCGCTGCCATAGGTCAAACGGATATCAACTGCGTTTTTTAAAGTGGGAACCCCCATTTTTATTACATATGAATGTTTTAGTTGGACCACTTTCTTCGCTTTGTGATAGATGGCGCTGTAATAGTCAAAAACGTATAAGTACGTGGTATCACGTAACATTCCACCAGTGCGGGCGGTATTTGTTTCGTGATACATTACCCGTGTTAAAATGGACCGTTTACCAATTGCGGAAAAGGTCGATATCGTGTTGATGTATGGCTATTGTGATCAAAATGCCCAACGGGCGTGTGCTATGTGTGCTGCTCAGTATCCTCATCATCCAAGTGTCCGGACCGTTCACCGGATAGTTACGTTATTTAAAGACACAGGAAGTGTTCAGCCACATGTGAAACATCAACCACCACCTGCAACAAATGATGATGCCCAAGTAGGTGTTTTAGCTGCTGTCGCGGCTATCCGCACATCAATAGCATACAAATTGCGCAAGAATCGGCAATCTCAAAAACGTCGGTGTTGATAATGCTACATCAACATCGACTGCACTCGTACCATATTTCTATGCACCAGGAATTGCATGGCGACGACTCTGAACGTCGTGTACAGTTCTGTCACTGGGCACAAGAGAAATTACGGGACGATGACAGATTTTTTGCATGCGTTCTATTTAGCGACGAAGCGTCATTCACCAACAGCGGTAAAGTAAACCGGCATAATGTGCACTATTGGGCAACGCAAAATCCACGATGGCTGCGACAAGTGGAACATCAGCGATCTTGGCGGGTTAATGTATGGTGCGGAATTGTGGTAGGAAGGATAGTTGGCCCCCGTTTTATCGATGGCAATCTAAATAGTGCAATGTATGCTGATTTCCTAAGTCATATTCTACCGATGTTACTACAAGATGTCTCACTGCATGACAGAATGGCGATGTACTTCCAACATGATGGATGTCCGGCACATAGCTCGCGTGCGGTTGAGGCGGTATTGAATAGCATATTTCATGACAGGTGGATTGGTCGTCGAATCACCATATCATGGCCCGCACGTTCACCGGATCTGACGTCCCCGGATTTCTTTCTGTGGGGAAAATTGAAGGATATTTGCTATCGTGGTCCACCGACAACGCCTGACAACATGCGTCAGCGCATTGTCAATGCATGTGCGAACATTACAGAAGGCGAACTACTCGCTGTTGAGAGGAATGTCGTTACACGTATTGCCAAATGCATTGAGGTTGACGGATATCATTTTGAGCATTTATTGCATTAATGTGGTACTTACAGGTACTCACGCTGTAACAGCATGCGTTCTCAGAAATGATAAGTTCGCAAAGGTACATGTATCACATTGGAACAACCGAAATAAAATGTTCAAACGTACCTACGCTCCGTGTTTTAATCTGAAAAACCTAACTGTCACTAACTGTTCGTCTAAAATTGTGAGGCATATGTTTGTGACTATTACAGCACCATCTGTCACAAAGCGAAAAAAGTGGGCCAACTAAAACATTCATATTTCTTTACGTACTACACGAATATGTAATAAAAATGAGGGTTCCTACTTAAAAAAAACGCAGTTGATGTCCATTTGACCTATGGCAGCCCCATCTAGCGGGCCAACCATAGCGCCATCTGGTTTTCCCCTTCAAGTTAGACAAGTTTCGTTCTTTGTAGTTTTTTCGTTTGACGCTTATTTCATGAGATATTTGGCCTGGTCACGATCAGTTTCGGGTATTCTTATCGTTTTTGACCCTAAATGGAACAGAATTAAGTTTATCTGCCTCTACAAAGCGTCTAGGAGTAATAACAGACGAAAACCTAAATTGAGCTGAGCACAAGGCTACGGTTTCCAAGCAGGCATTAACATATCTTAATCCTCCACAAAAACATAAAAAAATGATCATTCCCTTTGATTTTAAAAAGAAACTTGTGGAAACACATGTACTTTCAGTTGTTGGTTACAGCGATGTTCTCAACACAGCATTAACACTTTTTTCCTTTGGAGCGAAATCCTTTCTGTACCATGAGGAGAACAAAACAGTCTTGGTTATGATGTTGAAATTACTGTTTCTTTATTCATCAATGACTTCCGTTTCGCCTAAGTGAAGGCATCTTCAGAATGGCCGCTGCGTATGTTGTCGCAGGATGTAGAACGTCGCTTGCAGCATGTTTACCATTTGACAGATTGTACAGGCCTGTTCCTGCCTTGTACTCACTAGACCACGCTACAAGTCCCGGCAAGGTTATCAGACGTTATGCTTCTAACACATGAGGGGAGCATATATTTATCTCGACTATTTTCTTAGCACTTGACAAGAGAAATTTATTTTTGCGGATGTTGTATCCTCAGTATCCATAACTTGCTTATCAACATTTATCGGCCAATCTAAAGACGCGTTGAAGTGGGTGAAACACGTGTCACTGATGAATAAACATATAGTAATTTCAGCATCGTAACTATGACTGTTTTTTCTCCTCATTCTACCTACTGGTTGCTGTATCACCATGCCATTGAGTGGAAAACCTTTCTCTGCTCTTTCTATCACTCAACAACTTGTAACTCATTCATCGTAGCGAGAACCCTATTCTGGAACGATCTGCCTCACTTCGTCAAAGAACTAAATGACATCTCCACCTTTGAAAGAGAGTTAATGGCATATATACTAAAACAATAACAGTTAACCCTTACAACGTAGCCTTATATCCCATCGCGCCTTCCTCTGGTGCTCTCTATTTCAATTACTCTCGCTCATATCTCACTTCCTTACAGCTGTAAATACATTATGTATCGGGTTAAATAACGAAATTAATGTCCTCAAGTTCCTTTGAATGTATGTATCTATAGAAAGTTATTTCCCCAGATCTGAAAAAGAAGTCAACAACGTGTAGCAATACGCAAATGGGTACTTATGAGAACCGTAATAACCATGGCTGTATCAACTATTTTGCACAGTGGGAAAATGATCGTAAAGGAAATAACAGTGACGAAAAACCGAAAGTACTTACGAAGAATTTCTCAGATCTCTTACTGTACAATTGAAGCCGATATCAGTTTACTTGTGCTTGTTTCCAACAATCACTTTAAATCACGTTTATTCCTAATTTCATTACTGTTGCTGTTGGAGCTAATTTTCATAGTTTCAAGTATGAAATGTGCACTTGCTCTGGAACACACATTGGTAAAAACTTGTGTTTCTAAGAAAAGAGATGCCTTCTACCCTGATAAGCTCTACTTTCACTTGCTTTTCGTACAGTAACACGTTTCAGAAATGAGTATTGTTTATTCACGTAAACGGCCTTCACGAGGACATAGCTAGACGTAGATAAAAATGTAATGTCACGACGTGCAGGCAGTTGAAGGTATAGATTTCCCGCAGTATAGGAATGGTGAATGGGTTGCATGCACCGCAGGGGAAATTTGTGCTGCCTCAGAACGTCCTGGTTTCCTACAAGACTGACATCTGTAGAAGGAACTGTACCGTTACGATATGAGAAGTTTCATCAAAATCCGTCAGAAACGCGACAATCTTTGTTGAAATCTCTTCTGTCAGTCCTACCTGCTAAGAGTCTCAGGCTGATGGACAAGGTTCAAGAATCGGTACAACAGCCTGCCTGTAAACCACTTTTTTAGTGGATGAATTATTAAATTTCCTTGAGATTGTACCTATGAATCTGTCTGGCATCTGCTTTTCCTATTATTTGTTTTATGTGGTGATTCCACTTAAGGCCGCTCTGGATAGATACTTTACTATGGATGATGTTTCCAGTAATTTATCATCTATTGTGTAGTTGCAGGGTAGCGGACTTCATTTCCTCTGTATGCTCAAAATGTTACATTTACATATGTTACAGCCTTGAATTTTTTACCCATGGACTAACGAAAGAGTCAAAACCATCTGTTTTCCTTGTTCAGATTATTTACCCATGGTCTAACGAAACAGTCAAAACCAAGTGTTTTCCTTTTATTATTTTGTGGGGCTGTAACCAAGGTCATATTGAAAAGGTTTCAAATTATGTTAAAAGCTTGTTGGAAGCAGCTATCTGCTCATATTATCAAAGACAGGATGAGTATAATCTGACTAGTTTGCACTCTGTTAAAAGAAAAGCTAGTTTTTCAGGCACCTTTGTGATTATGACGCCATATCTCCTGCGCTAATGTGTCAAACTGTGATATAATTTTGTAGGTCCATTCAGCGGCATGTGTGGACACTACCTGGAAAATGTGTTGCGAATAGAGTTGGTACTAAAGAAGTAATAAACTAAAGCGTCATACTTGAGGCTGAAGTTTTAGTACTGGAAATGTAGTAAGCGATAAACATTTTTCCTTTCATTATTTTGAGGAGAGTGCCAGCAAGAATACGTTTTGAAAAATGTGGAATTTATATGTAAAGTTTTTTGGAAGTCGCTATGTGTTATCATTATCAAATACTGGATGAATGCATCCTGGGAATTTGAGCGCCGTAAGCTATGCAGCCTTACGACATATACTTGGTGTTTACAAAAGAAGTGTCGAATGTTTTGATAGGTGGTAAACCCTTCCGAACAAGAAAAAAATGTCTAGTACACATGGGCTCTAAAATGCATACCTTAAGAGATTTGAGCAGTTACCTTCGAAACTGTAAGACGCGTATCTTCGGTTCAACAAGTGAACACATCTCTTAACGTATGCATTTTAGAGCCTGTGTTCGCTAGCGTTCTGTCTTGTTGTTTTGGTGGGTGCTACCATCCCGCAAAATATTCGACACTTCTTTTTAACAGCCTGAGTACATAGTTTCTAACTATACTACTGTTGTTATTGTGTTAAACCATTAAGGTTATACCTTTTAATGATAAGACTATGACAGCATAATTTCGGTTTGTTATTACACTGAAGAGCCAAAGAAACTGGTACGCCTCCCTAATATCGTGTAGGACCCCCGCGACTACGCATAAGTGCCGCAGGACGACGTGGCAGCTCATTGCAAAGCATCCCAGAGAAGTTCAATAATGTTCATGTCTGGGGAGTTCGGAAGCCAGCGGAAGTGTTTAAACTCAGAAGGGTATTCCTGGACGTGTGGGGTGTCGTGTTGTCCTGAAGGAATCACCCAAGTCCGACGGAATGCACAATGGACATGAATTGATGGAGGTGATCAGACAGGATACGTACGTGTCACCTGTCAGAGTCGTATATAGACATATCAGGGGTCCTAATCACTCCGACTGCACACGCCCCACACCATTACAGAGTGTCCATGAGCTTGAACAGTCTCCTGTTGACAAGCAGGGTCCATGGATTCATGAGGTTGTCTGTACACCCGTACTCGTCCATCCGATCGATACAATGTGACACGAAATTCGTCCGACCAGGCAACATGTTTCCGATCAGCAACAGTCCAGCAGGTGTTTACGGGCCTAGGCGAGGCCTAAAGCTTTGTGTCGTGCAGTTATCAAGAGTACGCGAGCGGTCCTTCGGCTCCGAAAGCCCATATCGATGATGTTTCGTTGAATGTTTCGCAGACTGACACTTATTAATGGTCCGAATTGAATCTGCAGCTATTTGCGGATGGTTTGCTCTTCTGTCACGCTGAACGATTCTCTTCAGTCGTCGTTGGTCTGATTCTTGTAGGATCTTTTTCCGGCCTCAGCGATGTCGGAGATTTGATTGCTTACCGGATTCCCGATATTCACGGTACTCTGGTGAAATGGTCGTACGGGAAAATCTCCAGTTCATCGCTACCACGGAGATGCTTTGTCCCATCTCTCGTGCGCGGACTATAACACCATGTTCAAACTAACTTAAATCTTGATAACATGCCGTTGTAGCAGCAATAACTGATGTAACAAGTGCGTCAGACACTTGTCTTATATAGGCGTTCCTGCCGGCAGTGCCATATTCCTCCTATTTTCATATTTCTGTATTTGAATACGCATGACTATACCAGTTTCTTTGGTAGCTCAGCGTATTTGAAACACGTGCAGTGAAAATGAAACTTCTACATCTACATCTAAATCTATATTTATGCTCTGCAAGCCACCCAACGGTGTGTGGTGGAGGGCACTTAACGTGCCACTGTCATTACCCCCCTTTCCTGTTCCAATCGCGTATCGTTCGCGGGAAGAACGATTGCCGGAAAGTCTCCGTGCGCTCTCGAATCTCTCTAATTTTACATTCGTGATCTATTCGGGAGTTATAAATAGGGGGAACCAATATATTCGATACCTCATCCAGAAACGCACCCTCTCGAAACCTGGACAGCAAGCTACACCGCGATGCAGAGCGCCTCTCTTGCAGAGTCTGCTACTTGAGTTTGCTACACGTCTCCGTAACGCTATCACACTTACCAAATAACACTGTGACGAAACGCGTCGCTCTTCTCTGGATCTTCTCTATCTCCTCTGTCAACCCGACCTGGTACGGATCCCACAGTGATGAGAAATACTCAAGTATAGGTCGAACGAGTATTTTGTAAGCCACCTCCCTTGTTGATGGACTACATTTTCTAAGGACTCTCCCAATGAATCTCAACCTGGTACCTGCCTTACCAACAATTAATTTTATATGATCATTCCACTTCAAATCGTTCCGTACGCACTCCAAGATATTTTAGAAGTAAAAACGTTAGTTGGGCAAGCTGCGAGAGACAGAGTGGCTTTTATGTTTGTGTTGACATTTGTACAGTGCCTGTGTTATTAATTACGTGACACGCCGCAGGTTTTTGAGAGTGCCATCTTCAATCAGCTCGGTCGGTAGCGAAAGTAGCTGGCAGAGCGCAACTGAACGCGTTCCGCCAGCGCCTGCGGCAGCCGCGCCCGCACGCCGTCATCCTTGGCGGCGGACAGCGGACTGCCACAATTGCTGTCCGGCTGGCCTCTAACGGAACCGGCACCGGTCTCGACGGCCTTGGGGCCTCCGTGGTCGCCGCGCCCCGCCTCGCCTAGCCTGCCGGGCGTCAAGGGCCGGCGGCGGCGTAACCAGCGGCAAGTTGCAACTTCCAGTTAGAGTACTCGCTAACCACAGCGCGTATTTACTGTTCCTGCACTTTTCACCTAGCTTACACGCAACAAAGTATTACAGCGGCGATTACACTACTGGGCATTAAAATTGCTACACCAAGAAGAAATGCAGATGATAAAGGGGTATTTATTGGACAAATACATAATATTAGAACTGACTTGTGATTACATTTTCACGCAATTTGGGTGCATAGATACTGAGAAATCAGTACCCAGAACAACCACCTGTGACCGTAATAGCGGCCTTGATACGCCTGGGCATTGAGTCAAACAGAGCTTGGATGGCATGTACAGGTACAGCTGCCCATGCAGCTTCTACACGATATCACAGTTCATCAAGAGTAGTTCAAATGGCTCTGAGCGCTAAGGGACTTAACATCTTAGGTCATCAGTCCCCTAGAACTTAGAACTACTTAAACCTAACTAACCTAAGGACATCACACACATCCATGCCCGAGCCAGGATTCGAACCTGCGACCCTAGCAGTCCCGCGGTTCCGAACTCCAGCGCCTAGAACCACACGGCCACCGGGGCCGGCTCAAGAGTAGTGAATGGCGTATTGTGACGAGCCAGTTGCTCGGCCACCATTGACCAGACGCTTTCAATTGGTGAGAGACCTGGAGAATGTGCTGGCCAGGGCAGCAGTCGAACATTTTCTGTAGCCAGAAAGGCCCGTACAGGACCTGCAACATGCGGTCGTGCAGTATCCTCTTGAAATGTAGGGTTTCGCAGGGATCGAATGAAGGGTAGAGCCACGGGTCGTAACACATCTGAAATGTAACGTCCACTGTTCGAAGAGCCGTCAATACGAACAAGAGGTGACCGAGACGTATAACTAATGGCACCCCATACCATCACGGCGGGTGATACCCCAGCGTGGCGATGACGAATACACGCTTCCGATGTGCGCTCAGCGCGATGTCGGCAAATACGGATGCGACCATCATGATGCTGTAAACAGAACCTGTATTCATAAAAAAAATGACGTTTAGCCATTCGTACACCCAGGTTCGTCGTTGAGTACACCATCGCAGGCGCTGCTGTCTGTGATGCAGCGTCAAGGGTAGCCGCAGCCACGGTCTCCGAGCTGATACTCCATGCTGCTGCAAACGCCGTCGAACTGTTCGTGCAGATGGTTGTTGTCTTGCAAACGTCCCCTTCTGTTGACTCAGGGATCGAGACGTGGCTGCACGACCCATTACAGCCATGCGGATAAGGTGCCTCTCATTTCGACTGCTAGTGATACGAGGCCGTTGGGATCCAGCACGGCATTCCGTATTATCCGCCTGAACCCACCGATTCCATATTCTGCTAACCGTCATCGGATCTCGACCAACGAGAGCAGCAATGTCGCGATACGATAAACCACAATCGCAATAGGCTACTAATCCTACCTTTATCAGAGTCGGAAACGTGATGGTACGCATTTCTCCTCCTTACACGAGGCATCACAACAACGTTTCACCCGGCAACGCCGATCAACTGCTGTTTGTGTATGAGAAATCGGTTGGAAACTTTCCTCATGTCAGCACGTTGTAGGTGTCGCCACCGGCGCCAACCTTCACAGCATCTTCTTCCTGTCGGTGTAGCAATTTTAATGTTCAGTAGTGTAAAAGATGGTCGCCGCGCGTGTCTCAGTAGGAAGAAATAAAACTAATGTTAATGAATATACCTACTGTTTTCAACTGGATGAATAGCTCATTATTCAACTGCACTCATATTTCTCTTACCAATGTGCGAGGGGCGTTCAATAAGTAATGCATCAAATTTTTTCTCAACCAATTTTGGTTGAAAAAAATGCGGAATTTATTGTGGGACATCGTGGTTTTCCCGCTTCAGACCCGATAGTTTCATGAACTTCCGATAGTCGGCGGCGCCATACGTGGCCTTCAAAATGGGGCCTGTAACGGAGGTGCGACCCAAGCAGGTAGCTGTCACTGAAACACTTTTGGCGGGAAAACAGAGAGTCGCATATATTCACAGGTGCTTACAGAAGTCTTTGGAGACCTGGTAGTGAACAAAAGCACGGTGAGTAGTTGGGCGAAGCGTCTGTCATCATCGCAACAAGGTCGCCTAAACCCGTCCGATCTCCACCGTGACGGCCGGCCGCGCACAGTTGTGACTCCTGCCATGATGGAATGTGCGGACACTCTCATTCGAGGCGATTGATGGAACACAATCAAACACCTCGCTGCACAGCTTGGCGTCTCTGTTGACAGTGTTGACACACTTGTCCACTAGTTGGGGTACGCAATGATGTGTGACCGCTAGGTTCCTCGCCTTCTAATAGAAGAGCAGAAAGAGCAACAAAAGACCATCTGTGCGGAAGTGCTTGCACATTTTGAGGCTGATCGTGGCAGGTTTTCGCCTAATATCGTCACAGGCAATGAAACATGGGTTCATGCCATGGGGTGGCCTACAACTACTCTCTTCCGAAGAAAAAGTTGAAAAATGTATAACTCAGCCGGTGAAGTCATGGCGACTGTCTTCTGGGACCTTGAAGTGGTTATCCTGTTTGATTTCTTCACTCATGGTGGAACGATGAACTCGAAAGTGTATTGAGCTACCCTCAGTAAATTGAAGAAACTTCAGCGTATCTGTCGCCATAAAATTGACAACGCAAGGCCTCACAAAAGTCTGCACACCTGAGAGGATCTCACAGAACTTCTTTTTACTGTTCTCCCTCACCCAGCCTACAGGTCGGGTCTCGCACCTTCCACCTTCTCTCTGTCTGGCCCAATGAACGATGCACTCTGCGGGAAGCAGTATGCACATGATTGGTGTGTGTGTGTGTGTGTGGGCGCGGGGGAGGAGGGTTATCGATGCAGCTCATCGTCGGCTCAGACGTCGGCTAGTAGAGTGATACCATGTGGGAATCCAGGCCCTCTCAGGTAAGTGGCGAAATGCGGTCGCATTGGACGGAGATTATGCTGAAAAATGTGGTTTAGTAGACAAGAGGATGGAGAATAATATGCTGTATTGGAATTTCGAATAAGACCAGCCTGCTTTCAGAAAAAAATGTGTTGCGTAACTTATTGAACGACCCTCATATACAGGGAGTTTCAAAAATGACCGGTATATTTGAAACGGCAATAAAAACTAAACGAGCAGCGATAGAAATACACCGTCTGTTGCAATATGCTTGGGACAACAGTACATTTTCAGGCACACAAACTTTCGAAATTACAGTAGTTACAATTTTCAACAACAGATGGCGCTGCGGTCTGGGAAACTCTATAGTACGATATTTTCCACATATCCACCATGCGTAGCAATAATATGGCGTAGTCTCTGAATGAAATTACCCGAAACCTTTGACAACGTGTCTGGCGGAATGGCTTCACATGCAGATGAGATGTACTGCTTCAGCTGTTCAATTGTTTCTGGATTCTGGCGGTACACCTGGTCTTTCAAGTGTCCCCACAGAAAGAAGTCACAGGGGTTCATGTCTGGCGAATAGGGAGGCCAATCCACGCCGCCTCCTGTATGTTTCGGATAGCCCAAAGCAATCACACGATCATCGAAATATTCATTCAGGAAATTAAAGACGTCGGCCGTGCGATGTGGCCGGGCACCATCTTGCATAAACCACGAGGTGTTCGCAGTGTCGTCTAAGGCAGTTTGTACCGCCACAAATTCACGAAGAATGTCCAGATAGCGTGATGCAGTAATCGTTTCGGATCTGAAAAATGGGCCAATGATTCCTTTGGAAGAAATGGCGGCCCAGACCAGTACTTTTTGAGGATGCAGGGACGATGGGACTGCAACATGGGGCTTTTCGGTTCCCCATATGCGCCAGTTCTCTTTATTGACGAAGCCGTCCAGGTAAAAATACGCTTCGTCAGTAAACCAAATGCTGCCCACATGCATATCGCCGTCATAAATCCTGTGCACTATATCGTTAGCGAATGTCTCTCGTGCAGCAATGGTAGCGGCACTGAGGGGTTGCCGCGTTTGAATTTTGTATGGATAGAGGTGTAAACTCTGGCGCATGAGACGATACGTGGACGTTGGCGTCATTTGGACCGCAGCTGCAACACGGCGAACGGAAACCCGAGGCCGCTGCTGGATCACCTGCTGCACTAGCTGCGCGTTGCCCTCTGTGGTTGCCATACGCGGTCGCCCTACCTTTCCAGCACGTTCATCCGTCACGTTCCCAGTCCGTTGAAATTTTTCAAACAGATCCTTTATTGTATCGCTTTTCGGTCCTTTGGTTACATTAAACCTCCGTTGAAAACTTCGTCTTGTTGCAACAACACTGTGTTCTAGGCGGTGGAATTCCAACACCAGAAAAATCCTCTGTTCTAAGGAATAAACCATGTTGTCTACAGCACACTTGCACGTTGTGAACAGCACACGCTTACAGCAGAAAGACGACGTACAGAATGGCGCACCCACAGACTGCGTTGTCTTCTATATCTTTCACATCACGTGCAGCGCCATCTGTTGTTGAAAATTGTAACTACTGTAATTTCGAAAGTTTGTCCGCCTGATAATGTACTGTTGTCCCAAGGATATTGCAACAAACGGTGTATTTCTATCGCTGCTCGTTTAGTTTTTATTGCCGTTTCAAATATACCGGTCATTTTTGAAACACCCTGTATATAGAGTGATTTTGCTGAACGGGGACTAGCTGCAAGAAATGATCCCTGAACGCAAAAGATGTGACAGGCACATGGCTAGAAATGCTTTCAACGCATGTGTACTCTCTTGAAGAGGGAGATAAATGTTTGGCTTTGTAGGTTTCAACGGAAGCACACATGAAAACACACCAGACAGCTGAGATTGGTATGTGTCTACTAGTGTTTTAGTTCCACACTCTAGAGGATAGTGAACTGGAGCATCATAATGTAGTAGCCAAATTACCCTTCAAACCACCAAAACGACATCTTCTAGCCAGGGAGACAGAGTTTCCCGCAGGCAGTGCAGATATGCCTCGCCTGTGAGACGTTGTGGAAGGATGACTGAGGATGACTGCACCCATGATACGATACGCCTTAACATAGAGGTTGAACGGGTGCAGATGGTTCGCTGACATCATGCTATGGGGACTCTCCTTGGTCCACAGTTGGGTGCTGTGAAAGTTCACGATGCCACCCTTACTAAAGATAGCCTCATCTGTCAACATTAATGCATGACAGCAATCCCAGCAGCACGGTGCCATGTGCGACGAACCAGAGACAAGCAAGCAGAGGGAAGTCCATAGGTAATAACCTCTGGAGGTGTTGTGCGTGATGAGGATAGCGGCAGTCATGAAGAACGTTCTATACTGATCAGTGGCTTACCACATCCTGGCGGGCCACCTGCGTAGTGCTCACACTGGGGGCACTGTCAAAGATGTTTTATCTCCACTTTCGAGTCGGTGTATCTCCCTTGGAACCTACTTATGGCCATATGTGGCGAGGTTGGCCCTCGACAAGAGTACCGGTACAGAGTACACAAAGGGTTATCGAAGAATTTAACAATTAACTCGGAGAGGTATGTGAGTTCTCCTACAACTAGTGCTCATATCTTCAGCGTACTAGAAGAAGTTCTTCCCTCAGACAGCGACTGTAATCGGACGCTGTTGTCACAGTGTCGTTTTTGCACTGTAATTTTGCATAAGCAGTTCATTATCGAACAGACGTCTGTCTCTAAGGTAGTTTATGCGACGGCACTGCACTGCTGTTCATTCTCACAGCTACCGTCTACAGCTACACAGTTCGCTCATCTTCTTGAGTCTTCTCGCAGCTACAATACTTCTCAACGGTATTGTAGGAACTCAAAACTGGACGAGTTTGTAACAAAACTTTCTAAAGCCAATATCGCGTAAATAGTTCTTTATTTTCAACGAGTTTCCATAGGCTTTTCTGTCATCTTCAGGTCTTCCAAATTTTTGTTAACAAACGTGTTCATTATATGTTGGAACCTCACGCCAGATTGTCATGTTAATGGCTAAAATGTAACAACTAACCACTAACATGACAATTTTGGCACTTTGAACCTCAATTTCTCTGAAACGCTTGAGATGCGTGTCGTGCTGAAGTAGCATCTGGTACATCCGTGTATATATTAAAATCACTTATAAGAGCAAAGCTATAAATCGTTGTAGAAAATGCTAATGTTACGCTGACAGGAAGTATGGTGTTGTTGACTGGCATACGTTGAGGGGCAGGTTCAGCCACTTGATCGGTTTTTCTCCGCCGCGTGCAGTGGCTGTAATGATGATCAGGTAAAGTAGAGATTGAAACTCAGTGCTAACATATAGCCGACTCCTTTCGAATAGCACCAAGAGGACCTCAGGGCTTCAAGTAACGCACTCGATGGACGGATCCCCGTAACTAGCGCCTCATACACTCACTTCATGAAACACTACGGAGGGGTTTGTAATTTAATGCTGGACGATGGCACGAGCTATGGTGATTAGGAACTTTCCGGCGCCAATTTATTTCCCCTGCAAGGGAAATATTCGTGGTGAAAATTTGTTCCATCGCCAGGACTGGAACCGGCTACCTCCGAGTCCAACGTCACTACACCAGAGTTCGTAAGCGACTGCGGCTACTGAGGCTGGTATGCTACGGTAATGTCTTCAAGAAAAGAGTTTTACTCTCGATTACTGTTTCCGATTATTTCGGAGCGGCACGATTCAGAATTCAGTGTTTGTTAAGTACAGCCACTTACATAAAGTACGTACTACCCAGGGGAAAATAAGCATTAATGGCTTGCTCTTTCCGCATGTACCTGGAGGTACTACACAACCTAAAATAATACTACACCGCATTTTTTCAATTTCTGATGCATTCAAAGAGCACAAAATCACTTCCATATCCAACAATAAAACGCACGAAATCAATAAATGTAACTTATGTATTTCAGTGTGTTCTTGTCATTGAGCCACTAAAGGTATGTTATATGAAAATTTCCTTGACCAGTATTTATTTTGATTTCAATGTTATCACGATGAATTTGTAAGTCGCTATCAGGTGAGATGAAGTTTTGTATTTCAGTATCAGATTTACTGAAATTACTACTTTCCATCTTAGGCGGACATCAATATGATTGCTATTGTTCTGTGAAGTATTCATTTCACTGTAATAATAGGATAATTTAACATAATACACTACAGGCACTAGAAAATTTTCAACGAGAAAGCTTTATAACTGTCACGAGATTAGTTGTGATATCTAAAGTCAATTGACATTTACATGCACGTTTACAGATGACTCACGATGCTCGCCGCTCTAGACGCTCAGTAGATTAAAATAATGCATGAACATATAACAGATTAAATTCATGTTCTGATGAATGAAGGCAATTTTATACTGTCGTAGACACGAAATACTATAACAGGGAAAATATGGACGAGAGCCACGAAACGGGAACTAATAGCTGGCATTCTCAACTCTCACTAAATCACTTTGAAGAATGCTTCCACTACTCACTTATTTCTTGGCGGACATAGATGGAAAATGTCATCAAGTGATGGCACCTTCGGATAATAAGTTCAGTTTACGTACACTAGGAATAGGATTACCATTTAAGCGTGGTGCAGAGATCGGTGTAATGGTTACACGTATTTACATTTATGAGTAACCAAAGCTCAAGAGGTGATAATTGTTTGTAAATGTGGGGAGAATAAGACACTTGATTATTTATTTAGTTTTTTCTTTGGTATGTTTACAGTGCCCAAAACACCATAACGTTAAATTCGTGTGGTTTAGGGGCAGCTGGCAATAACCAATGTGGCAGGGTTACCAAGGATATTCTAGTAACTCTCGATGCTAATCAGCGCTACCCGACAGCCACGATGATAACTGGGATTTACATTTTTTATGAAATTGACCGTGATTATTGTGGTGTCACCACCAGACACCACACTTGCTAGGTGGTAGCCTTTAAATCGGCCGCGGTCCGTTAGTATACGTCGGACCCGCGTGTCGCCACTATCAGTGATTGCAGACCGAGCGCCGCCACACGGCAGGTCTTGTCTAGAGAGACTCCCTAGCACTCGCCCCAGTACTCTCGATGCTAATCAGCGCTACCCGACAGCCACGATGATAACTGGGATTTACATTTTTTATGAAATTGACCGTGATTATTGTGGTGTCACCACCAGACACCACACTTGCTAGGTGGTAGCCTTTAAATCGGCCGCGGTCCGTTAGTATACGTCGGACCCGCGTGTCGCCACTATCAGTGATTGCAGACCGAGCGCCGCCACACGGCAGGTCTAGTCTAGAGAGACTCCCTAGCACTCGCCCCAGTTGTACAGCCGACTTTGCTAGTGATGGTTCACTGACTACATACGCTCTCATTTGCAGAGACGACAGTTTAGCATAGCCTTCAGCTACGTCATTTGCTACGACCTAGCAAGGCGCAATATTCAGTTACTATAATCTGAACAGATAATATTGTGAATCATGTACCGTCAAGAGCGGCGTTCATCATTAATGGATTAAAGTTAAGTATCAAACTAATTACGTTCGCTTTCTGAATTCTAATCCCTTGTCATGTTACAGACCTCACGTCAGTATAGTTCTTCCCTCCTCACGCCAGCCTGCGTGAGCTAAAGCGCGTGCATTTCGGCCTCCATTAGGAACTCGGTGTTGGCTCTTTTGCCAACGCAACAATTGTCTACTGTCCCCGTATCTCAAATCCACTCACTCCTCGATGGCAGATCCATAAGGATATGATAAAAAACTGTTATTTTCTGATGCTGGTTAAACAGAGAGATTAGTATTACGATAGTGATAGTCAGCATCTGCCCCATAGCTTCAACTGCTTCTGTAGTGAAAGCAACTGTGTACAGGCGTAAGGAAGGGTTGTATTTGTGTGCGCAATAAACAAAAAGACTATTGCTGTCACTATTAATGCTTTCCTTCTTATCAATATTTGCTTTGTGAAAGGCACTTGAAAGAAAACAATTATACTGGAGTTCTACAGTCACGGCTTCTTTAAATCATCAACTAAAGCGATAAAAAATCGCTATAAACAAAGCGAAACGTTTTGTGTGATATTTTCTTCCTTTTAAGGAGTCTCTGCCAGGCACCAAACAGAATAACGGGGTTAGCAGCAAACAAGGCTGTTACCGCGAGCGCTGGTGCGTGCAGTATGGGACATGTGTAACAGCAGTCGTGCGCCGTGAAGGATCATAAAACGCGGTAGAAACTGCGGAAAGAAAGGGAAAGAATGCCGCCGGCCGTGGCCAGCACGCCGCTGCACGCGTGCGCGATGGTTGCAGCGATACGGCAGACACTGGACGAGCGCCAGGCACTTGCAGACAGCGGACAGAGTGGCTGGAGGGCGGATATCAGGGCGCGAGAGAAGGGCTGCGCAGTGTAAACAGCCGGGAGGGGTGGACATCTGTGACGTCTGTTCCTTTAGTAACCTCGACGAAGTGTTCTGGTGCTTTTTGTGCATTTCAGCTGCCACGCGCTGAAATAAATACTAAAGCTCTGATGCAGCATCGAGGTTTGCAGTAGAACGAGATGGTACGTTTTTGAAATTCACCTCTACATTAAGTTAAGGGGCTCCGGAAAGGCTCAAAATCATGAAAAGTTCAATTTTTACTTTTTTGCGTTTTCAGAATCTGCAGACTATTACCTTTTAATAGATATATAATTTATTCAATTCCGAAGACTATAACTATTTTTAAATTTTTTTTGAAATGTGTTCTACATGGGCGTGACCCACTGTGGCGCTGTTAAACTGCTGTCAAATGGTGTTATTATTAACGTCCGTGTTCATCAGGTACATTTTAGTGATGTGAGATAAAGTATGTGTTGTGGCTAACCTGTGATGGTTCAATATATATCGCTGGTGTGATTGTCGATTGCTTCATGTTTATTTACTCTGTCGTTATCTCGAAAATATTCGTAATTAATTCTGTTTCTTGAGTCTCTGTTTTGTTGAAGTATAATAATGAGTAAAAGTAAAGTTATTAGAAATCCTCTGAAGGCTTTTAAGAAAAGGAGAAATGTTGGAAAGCCAAAGGTATGTGTTATTACTGTAAACAATAAAGACGATGAAAATCCCCAACATAGCTTGCGTCCCAAAGAAGAAGACAGTTGGTGTAAATATAACAAAGGATTGCTAACTGGTGAAGTGTACACTCATAAGCATAGTCTGCCTCATGCAATAATGGAGGTGATAAAACTATTTTCAGAGACTTAGCAGCACCTGAACTGTTGAAAAAGTGTATTCACGGAAAAACTCAAAACCCCAATGAAAGTGTAAATAGTGTTATATGGTCAAGAATCCCCAAGACTGTATTTGTTGGAATGGAAACACTTCACTTTGGTGTGTATGATGCTGTTGCGACTTTCAATGATGGCAACATTGTAAGGTGCAAGGTATTTAGAAATATGGGAATGAAGATAGGTCCTAACATGGTACGAGCGATGCTTGCTATAGACAAGGAACGCCTTCGGGCTGCAGACAGGGCTGTAAATAGTCTAGAAATACAAGCAAGAGTAAACAGGAGGAGGAACAAGAGGAAGCTGGAGGAGGAGTTTGCAGGGGATGAAGATAATCCATCCTATGGACCTGGAATGCACTAAAAAGTTAATCCAATCTTTGTCGCTCGATTCCCAAAACTTTTATTTTCTCATACTAATTACATGTTTTCTAAGGATCTTCCTAACATATTTGTTTCAAACTTTCAGTGAATGTTACACAGTACTTTCTGCATAATTTAACACAGCCTTTTTCCAAAAAACTGTATATTTTTGAATATATAAATAAAAAATTGCAAAAAATGTTGTGAATTTTCATTACAATTGAAAAAAAATCATCTTTAATAACTGAACTAAAATTTTGTAAAATCCCTGTGTTAAGTTGTAGCCCATATTCCAATAAATAATCTGTAAAAAGTTCAACTTCCTACCTCAAATACTTTGTGAGGAAAGATGTAATTTATAAGCGTTATTTTAACATTACAAGTATAGGGCGTTCCGGAGCCCCTTAAAACTCAGTTGTCTATCCTCCCGAACGGCCTGACGCCGTTTTTTAGCTTTTTTTATACTGTGCCAATTTCCTCCTATCAGCATACACTCTATATTCAGTGAGAACAGGAGTCTATAACGCATAAACTGTTGTTTGTCATACTCCTTATTTTTTCCCGTTAGCCGGCCGGAGTGGCCGAGCGGTTCTAGGGGCTACAGTCTGGAACCGCGCGACCGCTACGGTCGCAGGTTAGAATCCTGCCTCGGGCATGGATGTGTGTGATGTCCTTGGTTAGATAGGTTTAAGTACTTCTAAGTTCTAGGGGACTGATGACCTTAGATGTTAAGTCCCATGGTGCTCAGAGCCATTTTTGAACCAATAACGGGAAAAAAAGGTTCAAATGACTCTGAGCGCTATGGGACTTAACATCTAAGGTCATCAGTCCCCTAGACTTAGAATTACTTAAACCTAACTAGCCTAAGGACATCACACACATCCATGTCCGAGGCAGGATTCGAACCTGCGACCGTAGCAGTCGCGTGGTTCCGGACTGGAGCGCCTAGAACCCGTTATTCTTCGTTGCCAAACTACCTACTCCTGCCCGGCACTGGCCACATATGTACCATGCTTGGTGCATTTATCCCACCTGTTCTTCAATAACGTTCCGTATGTCGACCCTCCCCCTTCCCCCTTCCTCGAAGACTTCCATGTTTGTTGTCAGCTGATCAACCACGAATACTTTCTACGCGACACAGAAAAGTGTCCTTTACATTTATTTTTACCTCTTCCGCTTTTGTACACTAACCCCACAACACCACTAGGGGTAAAATGTCAACATAAGTGACACCAGTGAGCCTAAAGCTAACAGTTGTGCGTCTGACACTAATGTCAGTTCATTTTGGTTATTTTTACGCCTCACGCTTTCCCACCAACACGTCCACTCCCATCAGTGGTAGGAATGTCTCAAATGGTTCAAATGGCTCTGAGCACTACGGGACTTAACATCTGAGGTCATCAGTCCCCTTGAACTTAGAACTACTTAAACCTAACTAACCTAAGGACATCACACAAATCCATGCCTGAGGCAGGATTCGAACCTGCGACCGTAGCGGTCTCGCGGTTTCAGACTGAAGCGCCTAGAACCGTACGGCCGCACCGGCCGGCAGGAATGTCTCACTCCCACAGTATGTTTCCCTAGGGAGTAGGCTGTATGGTTGTGCTCCTTACATCTAACTTGTAAACGATAAAATCATTTTAACACTATGCCGTCCGGCGACACCACAGTGGTGTCGTGAGCACAGCATCGCGCAGTGGCAAGCGGCAGCACTTTAGTGTCTTTTGCGTTCTGTTGGTGTTTCGTTTAGGTAACAATAAGTTACACACGTGAACAAGTTTTTGTTTTTATCGTGGGAGACAAAAGAGACGATACGATTATTTACGATGAATACGCGGACGTCTTGTCTGACGTTCCGGACGACTTGGCCGATTGGGAAGAAGACATTGGATATCAAAGAAATGGAAGTGAAGCAGAATCGTCGGAAGATAAGGAATACGTTCAAGAATTCGGCGAGCGCTACGGTTGCCAAGTGATTCGGATGAATCAGACGAAAAAGACAGTGGACAGTGGTCATACTTTGATTTACCGAGGACCAATAATAAATTTGAAGGATCTCCGGGTCCAAACATATTTCCCACAGGTACACAGAGCGTCGGAGATATCGTAGAATTATATATTGGGAACGATCTATTTGAATATATTAGCAGCGAAACCAACAAGTACTACAGTCAAAATTGCAATAGATGGAAACTGGATAAAAAATGCCAAATTTGTCGGCTTTAGGGGACCGGAACGTAGAAAATGGTTTAGGCTTGTTGTCCTTATGGGAACTGTAAAATAACTATGGATCGATGACTATTGGTCAACGAATCCGTTGATAGACAAACCGATATTTCGTAAAACGATGTCCCGCAACCGATTCAGACAAATATTTTCATTTTTTTCTTTTTCCCGACAAAAACAATGAACCGAATAATGCCGACCGACTTTAAAAAGTGCAATTCGCAACTGATTATTTTTCCAAAAAGTTTAAAGAAACTTTTAATCTAAGTCAAAACATCACAATTGATGAAGGACGGTTAAATTTTAAAGTTTACAATGCGTCGAAAATTACGAAATATGGCATAGTGATTCGGATGCTGTGTGATTCAAGTACGGGATACCTCATTTAAGATACACTCCTGGAAATTGAAATAAGAACACCGTGAATTCATTGTCCCAGGAAGGGGAAACTTTATTGACACATTCCTGGGGTCAGATACATCACATGATCACACTGACAGAACCACAGGCACATAGACACAGGCAACAGAGCATGCACAATGTCGGCACTAGTACAGTGTATATCCACCTTTCGCAGCAATGCAGGCTGCTATTCTCCCATGGAGACGATCGTAGAGATGCTGGATGTAGTCCTGTGGAACGGCTTGCCATGCCATTTCCACCTGGCGCCTCAGTTGGACCAGCGTTCGTGCTGGACGTGCAGACCGCGTGAGACGACGCTTCATCCAGTCCCAAACATGCTCAATGGGGGACAGATCCGGAGATCTTGCTGGCCAGGGTAGTTGACTTACACCTTCTAGAGCACGTTGGGTGGCACGGGATACATGCGGACGTGCATTGTCCTGTTGGAACAGCAAGTTCCCTTGCCGGTCTAGGAATGGTAGAACGATGTACCGTGCACTATTCAGTGTCCCCTCGACGATCACCAGTGGTGTACGGCCAGTGTAGGAGATCGCTCCCCACACCATGATGCCGGGTGTTGGCCCTGTGTGCCTCGGTCGTATGCAGTCCTGATTGTGGCGCTCACCTGCACGGCGCCAAACACGCATACGACCATCATTGGCACCAAGGCAGAAGCGACTCTCATCGCTGAAGACGACACGTCTCCATTCGTCCCTCTATTCACGCCTGTCACGACACCACTGGAGGCGGGCTGCACGATGTTGGGGCGTGAGCGGAAGACGGCCTAACGGTGTGCGGGACCGTAGCCCAGCTTCATGGAGACGGTTGCGAATGGTCCTCGCCGATACCCCAGGAGCAACAGTGTCCCTAATTTGCTGGGAAGTGGCGGTGCGGTCCCCTACGGCACTGCGTAGGATCCTACGGTCTTGGCGTGCATCCGTGCGTCGCTGCGGTCCGGTCCCAGGTCGACGGGCACGTGCACCTTCCGCCGACCACTGGCGACAACATCGATGTACTGTGGAGACCTCACGCCCCACGTGTTGAGCAATTCGGCGGTACGTCCACCCGGCATCCCGCATGCCCACTATACGCCCTCGCTCAAAGTCCGTCAACTGCACATACGGTTCACGTCCACGCTGTCGCGGCATGCTACCAGTGTTAAAGACTGCGATGGAGCTCCGTATGCCACGGCAAACTGGCTGACACTGACGGCGGCGGTGCACAAATGCTGCGCAGCTAGCGCCATTCGACGGCCAACACCGCGGTTCCTGGTGTGTCCGCTGTGCCGTGCGTGTGATCATTGCTTGTACAGCCCTCTCGCAGTGTCCGGAGCAAGTATGGTGGGTCTGACACACCGGTGTCAATGTGTTCTTTTTTCCATTTCCAGGAGTGTATATTCCGGCGCTGGACAGCCTTTAACAAAGACAGGGATGGAAATATTGACACCTTCTTATGAGAAGTGGCATCACCTCTACAATTTCATGAAAGTAGGGGAACAGGGTTGTGAGCTTATGAGAACTAACGATGAGATGATTATAACTTAACAATTTATAATCTCCCGATAATGTCAAGAAAGGCCGGTGCCAAGCCAACTAATTCGAATTAGCGTTGCCGGCGGCAAGCGAATCAACTTGTACGAGAGGTGCGGACGGCAAAGTGTTAAAAACGACTGTAGGCTGTCAATTTTATTATACAAAGTGGTTTTGTTGCATCGTGTACATATTTCACATTACTGGCCAGTTTCGGCCTTTGGCCATTTTAAATATGACAGATACTTCATCGTCGCTATGTATCTGAAAATGGTCAAAGACCGAAACAGGCCAGTGTGGTTAAATATATACATGGTGCAATAAAGGTACTTTGTATAATTAAACTGACAGCCTACGGTGGTTTTCAAAGTGATTTCATTATTTGGGTGTATTAATTTTGGTTGAATTTCTCGAGGCGTTACAGAATTATGATGACAAGCCACCCCCTTTCCATCTGTACACCTCGTTGAATTTGTACGACTAATGTTGGCGATCTACGGCGATCGTCGCAGGTCTGAAGACAGAATATTATGCTGTTCCAGGCAAAAGTGTTGTTAAACATGGGACTGCACAGCAGAGAACCCCTACGTCTTCCCATGTTGACCTGATAACATCGTGACATCCTAAACTGAGACTGCAATTGGCACGGGATCATCAACATCGGACCACGGAGCAATGGAAACACGTGACATGATCGGATGTATCACGTTTCTTGTTGCACCAAGTCAATGGTCGTGACTGGATACACAGTCAACCAGGCGAACGGATGCTGCAAACATGTAGCACAGAACAAATGCAGGCCGGTTGGGAGGAGAGGGGACAGTATTATGCACCGAAGAGGTGTCGAAGGGGTTTCCTAATTCTCAGGTGCTAGAGCAACCGCCAGGCTGAAATGGATCGAGGTTTGGAGAGGTATATTTGTAAAGTCCTCACCGAAGTTGCGTGGGTGGCACAGAGGGTGTCGCCGACCTGAGGGGTATTACAGAGATCATTTGCCGATTTATTCACGCACATATTAAGGTTGCACTCCTACACGATCACGCCACTGGAGGGTGGAAAACAGGAGGATTGAAAAAGCATAAATACCCTTTGTAGCTTCGGATCGCGATCCAATTTTGCTGAATGGTTTTGAACCATCCCTTGTGGCTCCAAACTGTAGACCAGAACAATCACTGAGGTCTCGCT
Organism: Schistocerca nitens; assembly: GCF_023898315.1. Classification (NCBI taxonomy): domain Eukaryota; kingdom Metazoa; phylum Arthropoda; class Insecta; order Orthoptera; family Acrididae; genus Schistocerca; species Schistocerca nitens. The sequence goes on along the minus strand of NC_064615.1, from coordinate 977,001,049 downwards.
GCACTCCAAAGTGGTGCCATAACTTTCAATAGGGGTGCGGCCCCACAATGTCCTTATAGAAGGGTTGGAAAGTTCGAGAGTGACAGCAGTGTCAAAGGTTGTCAAGAATATCTTCTTGTTGCCCATCGCACTACGAAATGTCGAAGCAACGCCCCAGGGAGAGTGTTGGTTCCGTTGACGCCCTTTATGCAACCCCCTAAGGCCTTTTCGTGTCGATTCTGATCGACGATGTGTCCGAATTGTTTTCCTCCGCCACCCATAAGAAAACTGCGTGATTTCAACTCCAGGCGTCACGGCTCTGACCCCCTTGGCAGAGACGTCAAAAGGGGTGAAATGTGGGTAAGAGAGGCTGTGACAACCTTCTAATCATGTGACACGTCCGCGGTAGCGTTGGGCGGTATTATGGCAAAATTTGGTGCCAGTATTACATCGTTAACCCACCTTACATCTCACATGAACTTCTGAGCTCTGAGCTTTTTTAGGTGTGTCGACACCTCGCTGCTTGAAATGATTCCAAGCCCGAGGATTACGTCACAGGAGGTCGTGCTTGTGCACCGTCACAGAGGAAGGTCATTGGCACCTTTGACACAGATTTTAAACTTATGTGTCATCATGGGATACAATTGAGGAATATGAAAAAGTGAGCATTTAATTCTGCTGCGCAATGTAGTTCCATTTAAAAAAAGTGGGTGTCATAATTCGGATGCTAGAAGCATTAAACACTACTCGCAGATCTCATATCCGTCACCTCATCAAACGGACGCTTTACTCTTAGTTGGAGGTGATGGACGTGGTTGGGTGACGGAGGAAAATGTTCAAATGTATGTTAATTCCTAAGGGACCAAACTGCTGAGGTCATCGGCCCCTAGACCTACAAACTACTTAAACTAACTTTTGCTAAGATCAACACATACACCCATGCCCGAGGGAGGGCTCGAAGTGATGTAGGATGTAAGACGGTAAGGGGCGGCGGGGGGGAGTCTGCTGCTGGGCTAGCCGGTAAGCTGCCGGCACAGTGAATGAGTTAGCTAATGTTGACGCAGCGCTCTACGAATTTTGTGACGTCACTTCCTACTATTTAAAGGTGAGGAGCCAGTTCATTACGCGAAACACAAAAGTACACTCCTGGAAATGGAAAAAAGAACACATTGACACCGGTGTGTCAGACCCACCATACTTGCTCCGGACACTGCGAGAGGGCTGTACAAGCAATGATCACACGCACGGCACAGCGGACACACCAGGAACCGCGGTGTTGGCCGTCGAATGGCGCTAGCTGCGCAGCATTTGTGCACCGCCGCCGTCAGTGTCAGCCAGTTTGCCGTGGCATACGGAGCTCCATCGCAGTCTTTAACACTGGTAGCATGCCGCGACAGCGTGGACGTGAACCGTATGTGCAGTTGACGGACTTTGAGCGAGGGCGTATAGTGGGCATGCGGGAGGCCGGGTGAACGTACCGCCGAATTGCTCAACACGTGGGGCGTGAGGTCTCCACAGTACATCGATGTTGTCGCCAGTGGTAGGCGGAAGGTGCACGTGCCCGTTTGCCTGGGACCGGACCGCAGCGACGCACGGATGCACGCCAAGACCGTAGGATCCTACGCAGTGCCGTAGGGGACCGCACCGCCACTTCCCAGCAAATTAGGGACACTGTTGCTCCTGGGGTATCGGCGAGGACCATTCGCAACCGTCTCCATGAAGCTGGGCTACGGTCCCGCACACCGTTAGGCCGTCTTCCGCTCACGCCCCAACATCGTGCAGCCCGCCTCCAGTGGTGTCGCGACAGGCGTGAATGGAGGGTCGAATGGAGACGTGTCGTCTTCAGCGATGAGAGTCGCTTCTGCCTTGGTGCCAATGATGATCGTATGCGTGTTTGGCGCCGTGCAGGTGAGCGCCACAATCAGGACTGCATACGACCGAGGCACACAGGGCCAACACCCGGCATCATGGTGTGGGGAGCGATCTCCTACACTGGCCGTACACCACTGGTGATCGTCGAGGGGACACTGAATAGTGCACGGTACATCCAAACCGTCATCGAACCCATCGTTCTACCATTCCTAGACCGGCAAGGGAACTTGCTGTTCCAACAGGACAATGCACGTCCGCATGTATCCCGTGCCACCCAACGTGCTCTAGAAGGTGTAAGTCAACTACCCTGGCCAGCAAGATCTCCGGATCTGTCCCCCATTGAGCATGTTTGGGACTGGATGAAGCGTCGTCTCACGCGGTCTGCACGTCCAGCACGAACGCTGGTCCAACTGAGGCGCCAGGTGGAAATGGCATGGCAAGCCGTTCCACAGGCCTACATCCAGCATCTGTACGATCGTCTCCATGGGAGAATAGCAGCCTGCATTGCTGCGAAAGGTGGATATACACTGTACTAGTGCCGACATTGTGCATGCTCTGTTGCCTGTGTCTATGTGCCTGTGGTTCTGTCAGTGTGATCATGTGATGTATGTGACGCCAGGAATGTGTCAATAAAGTTTCCCCTTCCTGGGACAATGAATTCACGGTGTTCTTATTTCAATTTCCAGGAGTGTAGTTATGCGATATTTCGTCAACATACCGCGTAAAGTAGAACGAATACGAAGCAAGAGCGCTCCCTATGTCACGAGCTCTAGTGCCGCGAAATGTAAGACGCCATATAGTATTTGTCCTGTTCAATTGAGGCCCATATTCGGTGGGTCTTACGTTGTACCTTAGATCCCATGAATATATGCTGTTTCCTAGCTACCAGCACATTGAACGTCTCGGGAATGAATTGTTATTGCTACGATTTGTAGCAATCAAACGACGGGAAACATCATATTGGTCGTTAAAGAATTTTCGTATTTAGTTATTATCGTGTTGTAAGTAGGAATTTTACGCGTATCCATTTTCGTGAACAAACTGTATTTTTTGTTAGCCAAAGAGCGAAAAATTACGTAAATCAGTTCGTCCTGTGTGCCGAAGGCGCTGTTTCTCGTGACGTTGGACATCCCGTTTGCGTGTACGTCAATGTCAGTTGCCTCGTCCCATATGCCGACGGCTGTAGGCAGCAAACACGAAACAATAAGCTGGCAGACTGGCTTTTAGATGGCGTCGACTCCATCCACACCTGTCACGACGACACTGTAGAGACTGTTAAAGGCAGTCACCTCAAAGAAAAGAAATTCAGACAATATACGAATTTCGATAAGTAAGTATTGACACGTCCGTTACATATCAGAATAACGACAATTATTTCACGAGGTTTCTGTTCGTAGAAAAAGCGTTCGACAGTGCCAAATGGTTCCACATCTTTGACATTCGGAGGCAAATAGGAGTAAGCTATAGGTGAATACGGCAACAGACATACTACAGTGGATACACCGGTTCCCGTGGAATAACCGAAGTTAAGCGCTGTCTGGCATGGCCGGCAGTTTCATGGGTAACCATCCAGCGGCCATGTGCTGTTGCCATTTTTCGGGGTGCACTCAGCCTCGTGATGCCAATTGAGAAGCTACTCGACCGAATAGTAGCGGCTCCGGTCAAAGAAAACCATCATAACAACCGGGAGAGCGGTGTGCTGACCACACGCCCCTCCTATCCGCATCCTCAACTGACGATCACTTGGCGGTCGGATGGTCCCGATGGGCCACTTGTGGCCTGAAGACGGAGTGCTTTATAGGCGAATACGGGTACATGAGCAGGTACAAAAACCTAGAGGGAACGATAAGAATAGGATACCAAGGACCAAGTGTTCGGATTAAAAGGGTAAAAGTCAGAGATGCAGTCTTTCGCGTCTCCTGTTTAATCTCTACATCGAAGAAGCAATGACGGAAATAAAAGAAAAATTCTCAGTAGTGGGATTAAAATTCAGCGTGACAGGATATCAGTGATTAAATTTCCTGATGAAATTTCTATCCTGATTAAAAGTATAGAACAGTCTAATGAGTACAGAAGATGGATCGCGGGTGAACCGAAAAAAGACGAAAGTAACGAGGAGTAACAGCAATGAGATTAGCAATAAACGTAACACCAAGATGGGTGACTCCGAATTAGACTGCGTCTGGCTCAACGGCCGGATTCGTCTGTCAACTGGACACCACTTCGGTGACTTGCGTGTGTCTAATCTACGATAGTTCCGCTACGAAGGGGGACCTACAGTTTACGTGGAATGTGAACCATGTGACGTTGCTGGGACTTCGTACAAGGTCGATAGGTGAAAGCTGGATCGAAGGCAGGCTAAAAATAGCGTATACCGGCCGATATTCGATCCCAAGACCATTCTGTTTCCAGGCACAAGTTTTGCGTCCAGACCACAAGGGCCGACATCGATTAAATGAAGTGAAGTAGTCCTGTTAACTTTGAGGCAAAAATCACAGGATCGAAGGAGTAAGGAGGACATGAAAGGAAGACTAGCGCATGAGAAGACGACATTCCTGCCGAAAAGAAGTCTGTTAGTATCGACCATCGACCTTAATTTGAGGAAGAAATTTCGGAGCATGTACGTCTGGAGCAAATCATTGTATGTAAGCGAGTAATGGACTGTGGGAAAACGGAAAAGAAGAGAATCGAAGTGTCTGAGATGTACTGCTACAGAATGACGTCCAAACTTAGGTGGACTGATAAGATAAGAAATGTGTATTTCCGAAGAATTTGTGGGGAAAGGAACATATGGAGAATAATGACAGACGGCAGAGAGAAGATGATAGGACATCTGTGAAGACATCAATGAATAATTTCCATCGTACTAGATGGAGCTGAAGAGCGTAGAAAAATTAAAAAAAAAACAAAAAAAAAAAAAAACGGAGACTCGACTATATCTAACAAATAATTGTGGACGTATGGTGCAAGTGGTACTCCGAGATGGAGAGGATTGCACAGGTGAGGAAGTCATGGCGGGTCGCATTAAACCAGTCAGATGACAAAAATATATATACAGGGTGTTTCAAAAATGGCTCTGAGCACTATGGGGCTTAACTTCTGAGGTCATCAGTCCCATAGAACTTAGAACTACTTCAACCTAACTAACCTAAGGACATCACACACATCCATGCCCGAGGCAGGATTCGAACCTGCGACCGTAGCGGTCGCGCGGTTCCAGACTGTAGCGCCGAGAATCGCTCGACCACACCGGCCGGCCAGGGTGTTTCAAAGTCTTTGCATTATACATCTAGGGGTGATAGATTACGTCGTGTGGAACAACTTTTGTTAGAAGCAAAATGTCCGTTGACACTTTCCACCCACACTAGACAAACCTTTGTACAGGTTATGCCCCTGAGAGGCGGCGGAATATAGGCACTCGGCTGTGTGAGTACACCTTGTGTGTTGCCTATAATACAGTCATCTGATCCACATGAAAGGGGCTGGGCTGAGCCAAATTAAAGTTCCTGGATCGCTTCTCAAATATATTCACCCACTTACAGGCACTCATTCTTATGGTTTTCTTGCTAAAAATCTTGCTATAATTTTTTCTGGGGTGGATAGTAGGCAGCAAAGGGGTTATCAGAACGTGCTAGCGCTACGGTGGCAGGTTCGAATCCTGCCTCGGGCATGGTTGTGTGTGATGTCCTTAGGTTTAAGTAGTTCTAAGTTCTAGGGGACTGATGACCTCAGATGTTAAGTCCCATAGTGCTCAGAGCCATTGAACGAAGAACGTGTTAGTTGGCAGAAATTTCGTCGTCCTATGGCGAAAAGGCCTACTAAAGAAAGTCTAGCTTCGCTGGGAAGCGTCAGCGAACATTTCGTCTCTAACAGAAGTTGTTTCTCATGACGTGGTACACCACCCCAGGACGTTTGATGCAAAGATTTTGGAACACCGAATATACCAGTATAGCGTGGCCAAAAACAGTCTGAGAAGCTTGCAAGGGTATTGCAGACGAGGTTGTTCAGAGAAATAATTGTTAAAAAGAAATCGATACTTCTCGCCGTTTTGAGGTGTTTAGCACTGGTGTTAGCCATTCAGGTCGTTGTGCGCGCAAATTAAAGCACTTGGACAGGCTACAATGCGTAATGCGCAGACATCTGTGAGTCTACGAGTTACCACTTGTTGCAATGATCAGATAAAATGTGCCTCTTTCGAAAGTGATAAATTTAACCCAAAAGAACACGTTTGGCGACAGTGCCTCTGGCAGGCTGCTTGAATTTGCGCGCGAGACGTTCTGATAAGTTGACGACGACGCAAAATATATTTGGACAGGGAGAAATGTTTCGAACGTTCCCATTAAAAAATATTTCTCAGCAAAAGCTCCCCAGTAACACTATTACGAGCTTTTCAGACTGTTTCTGACCACCCTATACATACGCCTGTCGATACACTGTCGTGTTGCTAGAGTCGCTGGAGGCAGATTCCCGTACGTGTGTCAAAACCGGCTCGCCATCCCCGTTCGGCCGGCGCGTGTCGGACGAGTGCCCCGGCGTTGCGAAACGCGCGGTGTGAAGGCCGCGGTCTGACCTTTGCTGGGAGTGTCCGCTAGCGGGCCGACCTCGCCGGCCAGGGCGTGGCTGCCCGCCATTGTGGCCACGGACTCGCGGAACTAACTGCCTGCGATCTCCACCGGATCACCTTATTCCCCCAGCCGGCACTTTTAATAGTCCATTCTCGCCGCTCCGAGATAACGCCCGAGCCAGCGTCTCAGCTGTCTGTAAAACAATTGGAAGTTTCCAGGGTCTCGACACTTCAGATGTATCCCAGAATACGGCATTTCGGTTCCGCAATTTCGCGCCCTTTTCGACGCTGATGCCCTTTCTAAAACTGCATTCTGCAGCGGAGCAGTGAACTGTAGCCGCGTGATTCACCGAGTGCATCGGCCACGCCTTGTGCCTCCGCGAGAAAGGAGCTAAGTTGTTAATGGACTACCCTGTTTCCCTCAGTGCAAGAGTCGAGGACAGTACCAAATATCACGTTGAAACACGAAAGCACAGCTGTGAAAGCATTATTGGCCGGGAGGTGTCATCTGGGGTTGTTCGGCGGCCTGATGCAACTCTTTCTGTTTGATGCCCTTTCGGCGACTTGCGCCTCGACGCACAAGAAATGGAATGATGAGGGCAACACCAACACCAAGTCCCCGTGCGACGAAGATCACCGATCCAGCTAGGAATCGAGCCTCGGACCTCCCGATTCACAGGCAGCGATGCTAACCACTTTCTTCAAATGGTTCAAATGGTTTTAAGCACTATGAATTAACATCTGACGTCATCAGTCCCCTAGACTTAGAACTACTTAAACCTAATTAACCTAAGGACATCACACACATCCATGCCCGAGGCAGGATTCGAACTTACGACCGTAGCAGCAGAGCGGTTCCAGACTGAAGCGCTTAAAACCGCTCGGCCACAGCGGCCGGCCCACTTTCTTCCCCTTTTCATTTTATTCGTCATTGTTCTCGACGTTTGGTCTGGGTCTGGGTGGACAACACATGGCACCTCTTCAAGTTCATCGTTGAGTACTTCATTCAGTTTTTTTTTTTTTTGTTACAGACGACAAAAAAATGGCTCTGATCACTATGGGACTTAACTTCTGAGGTCATCAGTCCCCTAGAACTTAGAACTACTTAAACATAATTAACCTAAGGACATCACACACATCCATGCCCGAGGCAGGATTCGAACCTGCAACCGTAGCGGTCGCCCGGTTCCAGACTGTAGCGCCTAGACCCGCTCGGCCACTCCGACCGGCTACAGACGACAGCCAGCCCTCTGACCAAACACGCTGATCTACCGTGCTGGCCACTAGACTATGATCTGTGGACTAGCAGTCTATGATTGGAAGATATTATATTTCCTAGTATTTCTTTAAGAATGTATCATCGTGCTACCAGAGGGATGAACTGACCAATACCCAATGTACCGAGTGTAACTGTCGATTAAATATCTGTGTTGCAAGGCCATCCAGAATGGACCGATCGAGGTGGCGCTGTGGTTAGCACACTGGACTCGCATTCGGGAGGATGAAGGTTCGAACACGCGTCCGCCCATCCCGATTAAGTTTTTTGTTTGACTTGCCTAAATCGCTTCAGGCAAATATCGGGATGATTTCTTTGAAAGGGCACGGCCGACTTTCTTCCCCATCATCCCCTAATCCGATGGGACCGATAACCTCGCTGTTTGGTCCTCTCCCACGAATAAACCAACCAACCGATAAGCAATGGAACGAACATGTAAGGACGGTAGTAAGAAACGCCAATGGTAGATTTTTGGTTTATTGGGAGAACTTTAGGGAAAGTGTGGTTCATCTGTAAAGGAGACCGCGTATGGAACACTATACGACTCATTCTTGAGTATTTCTCGAGTGTTTGGGATCCCCATAAGGTCAGACTGAAGGAAGTCATCGAAGCAATTCAGAGAAGGGCTGCTAGATTTGTTAATGGTAGATTCGATCAATACGCAAGTATTACGGAAATGCTCCGTGAACTTAGGTAGTAATCCATGGGTGGAAGACTACGTTTTTTCGCGGAACACTATTCGGAAAATGTAGGGAACCGGTATATAAAGCTGACTGCAGAACGGTTGCATTGCCGCCAATGTACATTTCTCGTAAAGACGAGGAAGGTAAAAGAAGTTAGGGTCGTACAGAGGCGTACAGGTAGTCGTTTATCCCTCGCTCTGTTTGCGACTATACCAACTTCTTTGAACATTTTCATTTTTTATTCGGTTTGGCAAACATTCTATTTGTAAGACATGAGTTCATATGCATTCCAGCTTACTTACGGAAATTTCTTTTATAGAAACGTGCATCGTAACATTTTCATCATTTTATTAAACTTACATAAATATCCGAAAATGAGATATGTTTTTCAATGTAAAGGTACAAAAAAGGAAATGTCTACACATTATGCTTTTATAAAGTCATAAATCTATAGCTATTAAAACCATTTTCCTTAATACATTGCAGATCAGTCAAATCTAGCTTCAGTAACTACTCTGCTGAAAAAAATTTTCAGCTGAAGTAACAGGTCAAAGTGGTACAGAAGTACTCCGGAGGTAGTGTTCAGGAGATGATGATGAAGAAAGACGGATCCTGCATGAGATTTGCTAGCCGAGAAATGAATTCCAGGCCTCGAAGAAGTTCTCTTCATATACTGAATGCGAGAAAAAAGATACTCACAAATGGTAAGGTGGGAATTACAAGAGAGAGATAAGTGATAAAAGAAATTCTCAGTTCTAGCTCCTGAGCATTACTTTAGATAAAAATAAAACAATAATGACAATAATAATAATAGCAGAAGTAGCGCTTATATTGAGAAAGCTGCAAATCTCAAAAACATTTACATCCGGGACTCTCACAAGCCAAGCTGAATTTGGGAGTATTGTTTTACAGACTGCGTGGTTCGTTTTTCAAACTTCTACTTTTGTTTTTCGAATGTAGACACTGTTCCGAATAAGACTTGCTGCAACACTTGTGCAAAATGCAGCGTTCCTGGACGCATTTGACGAGCTGTCTGCATGTCGAGTCCTTTGTCCAGGACACGACTACTCTGACTGGCCCCTCTAGGAGGCGAACCACTTTTCCTTTCACTCGATGGCTCGGTTCCACGTCCTCGCTCATAACGGTAGCCGCCGACCGACGAGGGCGGTTGACGATAACTCAGCAACGCAGCAAATGCACCGTTACTTGTAGCAAATGTTTTTTCTTTTACTCGGAGCAAATGTTTTTTCTTCCTCCTGTTACCTATGATGCGCGACCTGAGAAATTGATTGTATGCAAGAAACCTGTATACTCAAGCTATTTAGATTCATTTTCTGCTGGCTGGTATACGTTGTGGGCTGGAGGCAGAGAGGGGGGAGGGGGAAGAGGGAGTATAGGAGTCCAAAGAAAGGGGGGGGGGAAGAGGGAGTATAGGAGTCTAAGAGAGAGGCAACAGATTTCTTCGATTATAAATTTCTTACCAGCTCCAGTGAGCAAGATGCCCAAACAAAGTATTTTGTAAAATGCTTTTAAACTTTTTATTCAAAATTGTCTTGATCCCACTGGATGGACATATAACACTTCACAGGTTTCTGCTCTTACAAGTCATCATCAGAACCAACATCTTGTTAGAAAAGTAACGCATCAAACATAATGCCCATCTTGGTCGCTTGAGGTCAATTAATTAGTCAATGTTAAGCGACCGATATGGGTGCCAGATGAGGTCAAGTTATCCAGATGGGCACTAGGAGACAGTACGACGTGCTATCAAGACAATTCTAAGTAAAAAAAAAAACATATTTTCCAAAATATATCACATACTTAAATCTATTACAGTAACAGCACCGCTTTTGTGGCCACAGAAGGGCCAGTCCTGGCGCAATTGACCACTGTTCAGTGCTCTGCCAATGACGTCACTTGAGCACTGAGTAGCTAGCACTCGATCAAGTAGCTTCTCAGTTGGCATCACGAGGCTGAGTGCAACCCATTCCAGTTCTCCCACCAACGCAGCATATCTGGCTGCACCAGGAACGGGTCCCCCGAATGGCAGTCTGCCACGATAATAACTCAGCTAGGGAAGTGGACACACTTCAACATGACAGTGACGTATTTCTTTGAATTCGTTTTGATTTTTTATATATTGTCTGTTACATTCAGCTGAAGAGTAGTGACGATCTACTTATCACTGGAAATTAATTGCAGTTGTTCCTATATCTTTCCTCCCCAAGCGCCATCTTCCATACGAAATGTGCTAGTCCCACAGTCGTCTACAATACAGCAGTCGAAAAATGTCGCACATACGTGCCTTACTTGTGTGTAGCTAGAGTTTACGTACGTCCGCGGTGTTAATACCGACGGAGTTGACCTTACGTTGGCTGCTCATGTTGCTTCGAGTGACACGCCCAGTTTTTTTGCAATCTACACTCACACTCTATATATTTATTCGTTTACAATTCTAGCAAAATAATGCGAATAACTCGTAACTTATGTACACTAGACTTTCTGCCTGAGGGGACGCAGTGTTCGTCTTGTAAGAGAATTTTTTAATTCTTTATTTCAACCTCATCACACACGTGATTACATAACTGGTTTTGACTCCTTATCAAGTCATCATTTGATGATTTGAATCCATTACGTACTAACTCGCTAAAGTTGTACTCTGGTGAATTACTATGCAACATATTCAGATCATCTGATGATGTATTTTTAAGAATTCGAAAGGGGATATGAAACCATTTAAACCACATGAGGTTGATTAAATAATAATATAATATTTCACATTGTAATTGCTTCACCCAGTCCCAGTTTCATAGACCTGAATTGTTTCTTGCTCATAAGAGCGCATTTTCAGTGGAAAAAATGCATTTGAGTAACTAAGTGCAATCGAGATATGTAACAACACTACCAATAAAACACAGACCTTAATGAATGAGTTGTCCAAGTATTTGAAATACAACTGTCTTTCGATACTGTGAATTGCGATAGAAATTTGCCCCTTATATGTGGGACAAAAGCACACTAGGGCTATCGAGACAGTACGAGCGATGTTATCTGATGGCGCTCCAGTTTTGCTGTTCGGGTCTGTCTTCTACGATCGCGGGAGTTGGCGTAGTGGTTCACACACTAGACTTGCACTCTGGATGGTCTCGGTTCAAATCCCCGTCCAGCTATACTGATTTACGCTTTTCGTGGCTTCCCTAAATCATTTAAGGCAAATGACGGAATGGTTCGTTTGAAAAGGGCAGAGCCGATTTCCTTCCCCATTCTTCATCATTCCGAGCTTGAGTCTTTGATGACCCTATAGTCGACGAGACGTCAAATATTAATCATTGTTCTTCCAATTTTTGTTTTCTTCGAGCGTCCCTCTTCAGATATCAACTGATAAAGTGGGTAGGAAAATAATTTAATTGTAAGTAGATAAATCGCATCTGAATGCATGTACGATTTGTTTGTATATAAATTTCAACAGGCTGGTAAGGATAACAGGAGGTAATATGAAATGGTCTTTAACACAATGAAATTTAGAAAACGAACCCAGTTGCTTCATAAATATTAAGTACCAAGAAACCAAAAGACGAATCTGAACGTTTCATTTCGAAAATTCAGGTACAGTTACTATCTGTATTTCTGCATCGAGCCAGGATTATCATTGGGAAAGCTGTTGGCATGCAAAAAACTCTGCTCTAAAGGAACCTTGTGAAACTCAGGTCGTTCTATTTGAGCATATGATCCATAGGGCTGTAGATAACGAGCTCCCAGTTGACATCGTATTTGTTGACTTCCGCAAGGCATTCGATACGTAATAAATGGTTCAAATGGCTCTGAGCACTATGGGACTCAACTGCTGAGGTCATCAGTCCCCTAAAACTTAGAACTAATTAAACCTAACTAACCTAAGGACATCACACACATCCATGCCCGAGGCAGGATTCGAACCTGCGGCCGTACCGGTCGCGCGGTTCCAGACTGTAGCGCCTAGAACGGCTCGGCCACTCCGGCCGGCGATACGTAATATAAGAGCGTACGCTTTCGCAGGAGTAGCCGTTTTTAATAAATTCATTCTGGCTGTGTGACAATGTCAAGGTCTAATAACGCTACCAACGTTCCGGCCGCTATGGCAGAAAGCCATCATCAGGGTGATGATTTGTGTAGCCATATGATGACGAAGACCGTCGATGGTTTTATCACACGCTGCCGTGATCACACAACCAGAAGGATTGTACTGGAAAAAAGAAAAGCCTTCCATACAGGTTAGGTTAGTGTTGTTTAACGTCCCGTCGACAACGAGGTCATTAGAGACGGAGCGCAAGCTCTGGTTAGGGAAGGATGGGGAAGGAAATCGGCCGTGCCCTTTCAAAGGAACCATCCCGGCATTTGCCTGAAACGATTTAGGGAAATCACGGAAAACCTAAATCAGGATGGCTGGAGACGGGATTGAACCGTCGTCCTCCTGAATGCGAGTCCAGTGTGCTAGCCACTGCGCCACCTCGCTCGGTCTTCCATACAGTTCCGCACTGTTACTTACTGGATAAAATCGAGCTTATGGAATATCGGACTAGCTATGTATTCAGTACGTATTACCATGCAGAACACTTCGTACATATGGGGGAGGGGGGGGGGGCGAAGACAGCAGGTAGCCCTTCCTCACTACAGTCCACAACTGTAAACACGGCTCCAGAGTCTTACACATAATAGCACTACTCTTCTCACGTGACTTCGGACTTATCAATAATCAGTTTGCGATTGTTTTTACAACCTTGCAATGTGGTTTGCAGTTACAAACAGTAACTGAATTTTCTATGTTGCTTTGCAGAACAGGAACCATCTGTCGGCTTCCCAGGCCACCATCGATCATGGCTGAAGCATACGACCGTCGCTATAGTCATTTGGTCGACTACACTGCCTCTGTTTTGGAAAATCTTCGGGAGCTTTGGGTGGGAATATTACTCAAAATGATTTGTAGTAGCAACAATTCTGTTCCCATTAAGAAATCACTGCGGTGGGTACTCACCAGAGCCAGGGTCCTCATGTCTGTAGCGGTGGGTGTCCGGTGGCTCTGCTTGGCGGAGCCGGTCGGTAACTTGACAGAGCAACTACTGGGCCGGCTGGCGCGGCCTCCAGCCAGTTTTATACGGGGCGCCGCCGCCGCGGCTGGGAAAAAGCAAAATGCCACCGCGGCCAGTGGGAGGGGTGCAGCCGTCCGTGTGTGTCTGTGTGCGGGTCAGACAAGGTCCGCCACTGGAGGAGAACACAAGGTCCTCTGCCGGACCGCCGACAGGCGCCGCACCGAGACCTGCTGGAGGAAGAACTGTGGGGCCGTCACGTGACTGTCCACAGTTCGCACTATTCTATATCGTGTAATAAATTAGGCCGTGTATCAGATACTACAATACTGTGTTAGTCCGTGTCTCAGATACTACACTACTTTATTTTACGATCAAACGTAAGCAAATAAAACCGACAGAAATGTCCGATTAGTAGCCTTGATATTTATGCTTATACAATTTTCTTATTTTCACTTTGTATTCTCGTAGTCTGATAAAGAAAGAAAGGTTTCTGACGAACAGTAATTGCAGCCATGTTGGCGAACATCTAAGCCCGCGAAAGACAAAGGTCCCGAGTTCGAGTCTCGGTCCGGCACACAGTTTTAATCTGCCAGGAAGTTTCATATCAGCGAACACTCCGCTGCAGAGTGAAAATTTCACTCTAGAAACAACCCCCAGGCTGTGGCTAAGCCATGTCTCCGCAATATCCTTTCTTCCATGAGTGCTAGTTCTGTAAGGTTCGCAGGAGAGCTTCTGTGAAATTGGGAAGGTAGGAGACGAGGTACTGGCGGAATTAAAGCTGTGAGGACGGTGCGTGAGTCGTGCTTGGGTAGGTCAGCTGGCAGAGCACTTCCCCGCGAAAGGCAAAGGTCTCGAGTTCGGGGCTCGGTCCGGCGCATAGTTTTAATCTGCCAGGAAGTTTCATACCAGCGAACACTCCGCTGCAGAGTGAAAATTTTGTTCTAGAAACAACCCCCAGGCTGTGGCTAAGCCATGTCTCCGCAATATCCTTTCTTCCAGGAGTGCTAGTTCTGCAAGGTTCGCAGGAGAGCTTCTGTGAAGTTGGGAAGGTAGGAGACGAGGTGCTGGCGGAATTAAAGCTATGAGGACGGTGCGTGAGTCGTGCTTGGGTAGCTCAGTTGCTAGAGCACTTGCCCGCGAAAGGCAAAGGTCTCGAGTTCGAGTCTCGGTCCGGCACACAGTTTTAATCTGCCAGGAAGTTTCAACATTTACGTGTCTAAAGATAATATCTTGAGGAACAATTCGTTCTCGTTACTACTTAATTCACTTCGGCAATGACCACCTATTCTGTAAAACACAGAAAAGCGAAAAAAAAATTAAGGTGTACAAGTTGATACATGGTCTGGTGAAACACTTAGCTTCAAAAACTGCTTATTTTTGGGAAGTCATTACCTTTAGATAATTTATATCTCAGTGAAAAGATTAAAGCATAAAGTTGGTAAAATGCATTTTAGATTATTTCACATATGTCCAGTTGGAATAAAAATCAGGTATTAGTTACTTAAACTGCGTTTCAAATCGAAATTCTAAAACCCGCCTAATTCGCACAGTTAGTGGTACTAACGTTGTATTTGGATTTTTCGTAACACTGAAACAATATTTAAAACTTGAAGAATCGTCTTCATATAATAGACAACACCAAATTGAAAGTCTGCCTTTATAGGTATCCATACTGTGATCAAGTTCCAGGAACTGTTGAAAATAGGAATGCTAAATCATATTTGTACAGACTATGATCACTGTGGGGCAACGGCCTTGCCGCAGTGGATACACCGGTTCCCGTCAGATCACCGAAGTTAAGCGCTGTCGGGCGTGGCTGGCACTTGGATAGGTGACCATCCGGGTCGCCATGCGCTGTTGCCGTTTGTCGCGGTGCACTCAGCCTCGTAATGCCCATTGAGGAGCTACTCGACCGAATAGTAGCGGCTCTGGCCACAGAAAACCATCATAATGACCAGGAGAGCGGTGTGCTGACCACACACCCCTCCCCTCTATCCGCATCAGTTGAGGATGACACGGCGGTCGGATGATCCCGATGGGCCACTTCTGGCCTGAAGACGGAGTGCAATGATCACTGCACGAAAGCAGAGATATTAGATTGAAGTTGCCAGCATCTGTTTAATAGTTAAGCCTATTATAAACAGTTATCCTTGACTGGTTAAAGAAATCCATCCACACCTGGTAGGATTAAAGGAAGACGTGGAAGCAATTCGGAGGTGGGTTGCTAGATTTGATACCTGTAGGTTCGAACAACATGCAAGTTTGCGGAGATTCTCCTGGAACTCAAATGGGAATCCATGGAGGAAAGGCATATTCATCTGGAGAACACTGTTGAGAAAATATAGAGAAGCGACATTTGAAGCTGCCTGCAAAATGATTCTACTGAAGCCATGTATTTTGCTTGAGGATCACGAAGATAAGAGAAATTAGGGACTGTACTGAGGCCTACAGACAGTCGTTTTTCCCTTGCTCTATTTGCGAATGGAACAGGATATGACTGATAGTGATACAGGGTACCCTTCACCACGCAGCTATGTGGCTTGCGGAGTGTTTATGTAGATGTACATTTAGAAGTAGATGTAGACATATGGAAGGATTGTGCTGACTTTGGAGAGGTATAACATGTTTGGCACGGAAAAGAGGAAAAGGGAGTCCCTTGTCTGCTGAGTTATGGACTATTTGTGTCTTGTGAATTGTACATATCTTATAGTGTTGCGCAATGCTAGCGCTTATGTTGAATCTTCAATAAGTTTGATACATAAGTGGACCCAGAAGCACCAATAAAGCACGAAGATTTTTTAAACTAGCGGCCGTTTCTTAATTTTTTTCAACTATCATGAAAAAATCCATCATGTATTTTCTTGCATAGCCGCGACTATGGAGCTGGAGATATTAACTACTTAAGTTCGACGTCTACGAGATAAGCAAGAACAAAGGTAGGTGGGCTGTGCTCCCTCTTTGCCCGGGCAGAAAACGAGTCTGCAGTGATGAACTCACGTCATGCTAGACAGCACATGGGAACTTCACCGAGAATTGAAGAGGAGGTCACAGTCCACAACTATACTCTGGGAACTCGCTTACTCCGTGAGCCGTGCTAACGCGGAAAGGAGAACTGTTGACAACACTAGGCCGTTTTCTGAGTTAGATTTATATTCTGGAACAAAATTTTAATATGCCAGGAAGTTTCAGAGCGTACTCTGCGCCACGGAGTGAATATTCGTTCTGGAAACAATCACCTACCCTCTGGATAAGCCATTTCTGTGCAGTATCCTTTATTAAGTCGGTGAGAGCTCTGCTTCTGATAGATAAGGTTCCAGGTTCAAGTCCAAGTTGGGCACATAATTTTAACACATAAACATAGTTCCTCAGGGTAGCATCTTACAAATAATTCTGTCCTTGATACGCATAAATAACCTTTCAGACAAGTTAGGTAATAACTCTTCACTGATGATAGCAACATTACAACACAGATTAACACCAGAGCTACTGGCAAAAAAAAAAAAAAAAAAAAAGATATATCCAACAGTGTTTACATTATGATAACATGCAATTAACTACCGGCCGGTGTGGGCGAGCGGTTCTAGGCGCTTCAGTCTGGAACCGCGCGATCGCTACGGTCGCAGGTTCGAATCCTGCCTCGGCCATTGATGTATGTGATTTCCTTAGGTTACTTAGGTTTAAGTAGTTCTAAGTTCTAGTGGACTGATGACCTCAGATGTTGAGTCCCATAGCGCTCAGAGCCATTTGAACCATTTTTTTGCAATTAACTTTCAATGAAAATAAACAAAGGAACGGCATGAACTGTATATTAAATATGGGATGTAATACTGTATAATGTATTTTGTTGTACTGTAATGAGCTAGCAAATAATTATAAACTAATCTCTTGACGACTTTGGACACAGATTCATACTGACTGAAGAGTCAGCTATGCAATTCTAAAACAGCTAACACAATGAAGATATGTCGGCCTGATGAAAACTGACTCGAACTACTGGAAATTTTTGAATAAAGTGTAATTTCTGGAGTTGTGGAAAATGAATTAAAATTTTGCTGAGTCACATCCTACTGGTACATGCGGTACATTGGGAGACTGTTACATAAACCACTGCTGTCATTAAAATTTCTGAGAGTTTAGTGTTTGTATCAAGCAGTGTATGCATTGTCCATTATAACAAGCATAGTGATTCGGGTGTTTACGCTGTAATATGGTTCAAATGGCTCTGAGCACTATGGGACTTAACTTCTAAGGTCATCAGTCCCCTAGAACTTAGAACTACTTAAACCTAACTAACCTAAGGACATCACACACATCCATGCCCGAGGCAGGATTCGAACCTGCGACCATAGCGGTCGCGCGGTTCCAGACTGTAGCGCCTTTAACCGCTTGGCCACCACGGCCGGCCGCTGTAATATGAATACAGTGGATGACAAGTGTTTATAGAACAAAGGTGCGAATTACTGAGACATGTCACACGAGTGTAAAGTATATCCTGCTAGAATTCATTGTTACTCAGAAAATTTTGAGAAGAGTACAAAAAGATCCACAGATATGCTCAGAAGCTTCCAGACATAAGTGGGAAGCAGATCAATGGTACGGAAATCACTTGTGTGATATTTCAGTTTTAGGTCAGCTGGAACTAATTTCATTTATCAATTACTGAAAAAGTAAAATAGTGTGTTAAAATAGTTCTTCCCATCACAAAACTGAAAATACTGTTTCCACAATGTATATATTCACTGATGTTATTATTATCATTTAAGAACATTTAAATTATCTGCTCAATAACTCCAGCTCAGTAATTATATGATTGTTGGAAAGCTAACTCCAGTTTAAAACTGGTTATCTGGTATGCAACTAATCAGTTCTAATTGAGTGCATAATGCAAAAATAAATAATCATAACAGTTATTAAAACCATCTTGGATGTGTTAGACTAAACCAGCAATACACTGTTCCGTTTCTAGAAGCGTATCATCAGTAACTTTATTCCTAATATGGACTTGGTTAGGCGTTCTTCATTTAATACCAGGGAACCAGTTTTAAACTGGAGTTACCTTTTCGACAATCATATAATTACTGAGCTGGAGTCATTGAGCATATAATGTAAATGCTCTAAAATGATAATAATATTAACATCAGTGAATATATACATTGTAGAAACAATATTCTTCAGTTTTGTGATTGGAAGAACTATTTTAACACACTTTTTACTGTCACTATCATCAACAGGTATTTGTGACATTATACTTTTCAACTCCCAGATGAGTTCATTGGTGTTTAATAATGTAAGAACTTTTACTTTAAACTGAAGAAAAATCTGAGAACTATTCCATGTAACTAGAGATCAACTTAATAAGATATTGTGTAATGAAAAGTTTCCCCACTCATGTCTTATTTCCTGATGAAAAACGATGTACAACATTAAAGAATATTATTTGATATATGTGCTAAATTACACTACAGCCATGTGGTTGCAGATTGCTGTAAACATATGAGAGCAAAATTGCATAACACTAGTTGGAAAGGGAATTCTCTGAAAGCTCTTTTAAAGCAGAATTAGAATTCCCTATGTTTAGTTACACCATAAATGTTTTTTATGGACGATGATTATAAATGAGAGAAACATTAAAAAATGAATGTCCCATCATGATACAGAGTGCACTATGTCTATAAATAATAATGAAGAACAGAGATGGATACGAAAAAAAAGGAACATGTGATACATAAAGGAATGGAAAGTCAAAAGTTCGAAAAATCAAATAGGATCAACAAAAGACATGAAAGACAGCACCAACACGAAAATACTTTCTGCATGATAAATTTTTATAAAATACCATTCTGTATCAGCAGAAAAATAAGGGAACAATGTCTAAAGAATGAATTGTCAAAGAAACACGTTAATGGGTAGATATTACAGTTGGAAAGGTAATGTTGGAGTTAAGGAACTAAATAATAATATTTCTTCAGATGTATCCTATTCGTAATTTCATCATTTGTATGATTGTCACTGTCAAATAAAAGTGTAGTTAAAATGCTAGTAAAGTATCTGATCATGAATAATAATTATGGAATTACTGCTAACTGGATTATAAGTTTTGATAGATGGATGGGGTTACAAGGTTTTCATTGCCTACTTTGTATATATGTATAATTGTAATGTGTAAAGAATTAGCCTTTATGAACAATGGATATATGTCAATTAAGATATTAAAATGGGTTATTATCAACATATATATAAATATATACATATGTATATCCACAAGATAAGAAAGCATCAGAACATAATTTATAAAAATGAGTTCTTACAGAGAAAGATCAAGCCTTAGAGTGGTCAGCAATCTGCACAATGTTAGAGTAGGTATTGCTGATGGAACTGCCAAAACTATGGTGAAAATTTTGTCAGTTGATGGTACATGACTTTGTGTGAGCTATAGAGAAAAAATATCAACATACTTATGATGTATGTGAATTGTAAGAGATGTAACTGACTGGTTCGTTGGCGTATATAGTCTAAAATATCTTTTAGTAAAATTACTGTAGTTTGTTACAGATTATTATTTATTGTATACCATACACTGTATATGATGGTAGTTTGTTATCAGGACAAAGAGAGATGTTACACATTAATGAGTACTAGTCAAACTTTGGCCAATTTTTTAAAAATTAGTGTGCTTATTTTAAACAATATCTAGATGTATTGTTAAATAATTACTAGTGAAATTTTAGACGATTTCTTTTTACATTGGTCTGTTTATTTTATTACGACGGTTGCCCAGAAGGTAATGTAGCGCATTTTTTCCTTCAACAATTCTTTATTGAATATAACGAGTGAAAGAATGGTGTTTTATCTGCGCACCCTATTTTTCCATGTATTCTCCATCCTGTTCTATGGTTTTCCTCTATCGTGAAACAAGGGCGTGTATGCCCTGTCGGTACCAATCCTTTTCCTGGTGGCGGAGCCAGTGGTTCACTGTGTGAATCTCCTCATCGTCCTCAAAATGTCTTCCACAAACTTCATCCTTTAATGGCCCAAAACAGTGGAAGTCCGAGGGGGTTAGGTCAGGGCTGTCCCCGACCACTGCAAATCGTGGAGCTCCGCCGAACCGACTTCTGATGACCTCACCCTCCGTGCCTAGCGATTAATTGTACTTCTGTCGACAACAGATGCTACATAGACTTTGGACAAACGTTTGCGAATATCCCCCACAGTTTCTTTCTGTGCATTGAAAATTCAGTGACGGCACATTGCTTGTAATGTACATCAGCTACAGACGCCATTTTGAAACTGACCTGCAGCTATGCTATCTGTCGGAATTGATGGACACTTGGTCACTTCAAATAATACATATGTAACGTTTTACACTCGTAGCATTGTTTCCAGCTCAGAAAAAAATTCGATGTGTTACATTCTGGACAACCCTCGTAATATCAAGATGTATTATGTGAAAATTTTTATGTCCTCAATTATATTTAAAACTGCCTTTTCAGCAATATGTCGAACTGGTATATATTGTGTCACGTCACTGGCGTAATGGTTTTGTGTTTTTGAGTCTGTACTAACTGGAGGTAGGTTTAGCTATACTGGTTCAGATGTTCTGTAGATATTGTTTGAAAATCTCGTACAGTTTGCCCTATATAAATTTTATCACAGTTATTTCACTTTAAATTATAAACACCTGAGTGTACAAATTAACAGGAATGTTCTATGCTATGACTAATTTGTGATAGTGGTGTGTTGTGACAATTTTTAGGTTGGTTTGAGGATTTTATCTGCATTTTATCTGTATATTTGCTATAATTTGTTATTGTTAAGGTAATGCCATCTTTTTCATTCTTTTCATTTGTGAGTGGTTTTCTGGTATATATTTTGTCGACTTTGTTGGTCAACAGCTTCGAAGCTATAGCCTTTTATGTGCTTTTGGATGATGAGAATTATTGTGTATTAAACAGTCTGTGATTCACTGTTTTCAGTAAACGTTGAATTTGCGCACTGGTCCATTTATTATGATGTCAAGATGTAGAAAATTTATTCTACTGTCTTGTTCATGTACAACTGTTCAATGTTCAGTTGTAATATCTTTCTGTGTAGCTGCACTGTCTGAGAGGCCTTGCCACAGTTTGTGTTGCTCCCCCTATCGGAGGTTTGAGTCCTCCTTCGGGCATGGGTGTGTGTGTTGTCCTTAGTGTGAGTTAGTTTAAATTAGGTTAAGTAGTGTGTAAGCCTATGGATCACTGACCTCTGCAGTTTGGTCCCATAGGAACTTATCACAAAAATTTTGTGTGTAGGTTATTTCATTGTGAGAGGAAGATATCTGTTTCGTTTTCTTTTCCTTCAAATGAAATTAATTTCATTTCTGCATAACTGTGACAATATTACATTTCATAGTTCGTTATGGATGATAAGAAACAAATTTGTTCCCAATATGGTGGAGAAAAATACTAGTAGCGTAAAAGGAAGACAATTTCCAACTACTAAACCGTATTCCCGGATACATAGTTGGTTGTTGCACACAAAATGGATATGAAAGAGTGTTAATATGAATCAAGTAACAAAGTATTCTATTTAAACTGAGCACATGTTACTGTTGTTGTTGTTGTGGTCTTCAGTCCTGAGACTGGTTTGATGCAGCTCTCCACGGTACTCTATCCTGTGCAAGCTTCTTCATCTCCCAGTACGTACTGCAGCCTACATCCCTCTGAATCTGCTTAGTGTATTCATCTCTTGGTCTCCCTCTACGATTTTTACCCTCCACGCTGCCCTCCAATACTAAATTAGTGATCCCTTGATGTCTCAGAACATGTAATACCAACCGATCCCTTCTTCTAGTCAAGTTGTGCCACAAACTTCTCTTCTCCCCAATCCTATTCAGTACCTCCTCATTAGTTATGTACTCTACCCATCTAATCTTCAGCATTCTTCTGTAGCACCACATTTCGAAAGCTTCTATTCTCTTCTTGTCCAAACTGGTTATCGTCCATGTTTCACTTCCATACATGGCTACATTCCATACAAATAATTTCAGAAACGACTTCCTGACACTTAAATCTATACTCGATGTTAACAAATTTCTCTTCTTCAGAAACGCTTTCCTTGCCATTGCCAGTCTACATTTTATATCCTCTCTACTTCGACCATTATCAGTTATTTTGCTCCCTAAATAGCAAAACTCCTTTACTTCTTCAAGTGTCTCATTTTCTAATCTAATTCCCTCAGCATCACCTGACTTAATTCGACTACATTCCATTATCCTCGTTTTGCTTCTGTTGATGTTCATCTTACATCCTCCTTTCAAGACACTGTCCATTCCGTTCAACTGCTCTTTCAAGTCCTTTGCTGTCTCTGACAGAATTACAATGTCATCGGCGAACCTTAGAGATTTTATTTCTTCTCCATGGATTTTAATACCTACTCCGAATTTTTCTTTTGTTTCCTTTACTGCTTGCTCAATATACAGATTGAACAACACCGGGAATGGCTACAACCCTGTCTCACTCCCTTCCCAACCACTGCTTCCCTTTCATGTCCCTCTTCTCTTGTAACTGCCATCTGCTTTCAGTACAAATTGTAAATAGCCTTTCGCTCCCTGTATTTTACCCCTGCCACCTTCAGAATTTGAAAGAGAGTATTCCAGTCAACATTGTCAAAAGCTTTCTCTAAGTCTACAAATGCTAGAAACGTAGATTTGTCTTTTCTTAATCTAGCTTCTAAAATAAGTCGTAGGGTCAGTATTGCCTCACGTGTTCCAACATTTCTACGGAATCCAAACTGATCTTCCCCAAGGTCGGTTTCTACCAGTTTTTCCGTTCGTCTGTAAAGAATTCGCGTTAGTATTTTGCAGCCTTGACTTATTAAACTGATAGTTTGGTAATTTTCACACCTGTCAACGCCTGCTTTCTTTGGGATTGGAATTATTATGTTCTTCTTGAAGTCTGAGGGTATTTCGCCTGTCTCATACATTTTGCTCACCAGATGGTAGAGTTTTGTCAGGACTGGCTCTCCCGAGGCTGTCAGTAGTTCTGATGGAATGTTGTCTACACCCAGGGCCTTGTTTCGACTTAGGTCTTTCAGTGCTCTATCAAACTCTTCACGCAGTATCATATCTCCCATTTCACCTTCATCTACATCCTATGTGTAGGTAAACTGTTCTCAATAATTTCAATAGTTCCATAACTGGTACATTAGTGTACATGTTGGTTACATTTTAGAAAATAGATTTTGCATTGCATGTAATGTGAACATATTTAATTAGATGTATCAAATCACTTGAATTCTTTTTTGTGTATTGATTATTGTACACATAGTTTTGAGTCAAAATATAATTTAATTTGTTGTTAAATCAGTATTCTGTAGTGCTCATACAGTCAAATATAGATCTGAGAGGGGTATTTCCTTTATCAGTTGCATGGTGATCGGCTTATCATGCTGCAGTACATGTTTCATCTTTTATTATGAGGTAAAATGCGACAACTGTCACAAAATGGGATGAAATTCCAAAACAAGATAAATAACATCTGAACCTAACAAGTATGAATCTATTTAGTGCGGACTTAAAACAATAACACCACACAGCCAGTAACATGACACAACGACCATCAGTCCTACACATTGCAAAAAAAAGGCAGTTTACTAAATGTATGAAAAGAAAGAGAAATTTTCGCATATGTAATGAAACATCATAACATTATTTTAAATGAAAAGACTCATTTCAAAACAAAATTTAATTCTATTATTGTATGATTAATATGAAATATAATAATTGATATATCATAAAAGGCATTACATAAAAGTCAAGTCGTGTTATAATGATATGAAGAATCATGTACTCTTGAAATACTATTATATATGTTATAAATAACATACTATAGGGAATATTTGTCATTTTTAATATAAATACTGCTGATGATGGATGAATGCCCAAAAGTATTCTGGTGAAATAAAAACTCTCTGTCCAAACAGGTCTCAAAATGCCCTGTAGAACTGACCAACCACTGTGTCATCCTCTGCTGATAGGTGTCACTGGGTGCAGCTATGGAGGGGTACGTGATCAGCACACCACTCTCCTGGTCGTTATCAGTTTTCGTGACCAGAGCTGCTACTTTTCAGTCAAGTAGCTCCTCAGTTTGCCACATAAGGGCTGAGTGCAAGGCTGCTGAAGTGAAATACTTTCAAAACGCATCGAGCATCAAACAGATAATATTAGCAAGGCAAATTTGCAGTTTCTACAAGCTGCAGAGCACTCTTATTACTCCCAGACCGTATAAAACATTTTCGCAACATTGGTCCACGAAGGTGTAAATGACTGGACCCTATATATTGGCACAACAAACGTGCCATTAATCACTATAAATACCCTTTGATTCTAGCACAAATATGCACAGTCCGGCAGTACCCTCCACTAAACCACAGTCATGCTAGTCTGCTGATGCCGGTGTGGGCTGCCATCTCCACCAGACTAGCTCAAGTGGTGAAGTCCGCACCTGTGTACTTGAAGCAATACAACAGGTGGTCGATCTCCAGGCTTCTGCCTTGGAGAGCCGTTGTTCGCGGCTAGAGCACTACCACTGCTATCTTCCCACACTGGGGTGAGCTTCTGCCAGATGTTCGCGTCACAGGCACTTCTAGCTCACGGCTGCACAGTGCTAAATGGAGCAATCGCTGCTGAGAGAAGCAAAAAGCTCCAGCAAAGCAAACATGGACATCACATGTTCATCATGATGCCACGACCTTCCACAGCTCACGGCATAGCTGGCAGACAATAAGCTGCCGTGGTAAGTGTCTGTAGCGTTGCAGCACTTCGACTATTGTTGTGCTAAATTTGATAAAGGAGTTATACCTTGCAGCCGAGTTTTCCTTGCCATCACCGGCCAGCACCACCACTTCAACACCCCACGACACTACCGACTCTGTACTGTACTTGCCCCACTCACCCTGGCTCGCTACGAAATGGTTTCAGAAGTGTTTTGGTATTAGTACACCCGATCTGGCAGCTGCTGTCAGCACAGTCGAGCTCCATACAGCATGGCTTCACAATCAGAGCATGCAGTTTTGTCGCAACATTGGCTTTTGTGGTTGTTTCTCCTGTTTCACAAGTAAAGGGTATGGAGTCTAAGGGAGTTTCACAGAAATTTGAGGGTTTAGCTTATACAGTCAGTGGAAGTGGCTGATCTTTCGCAGTTTCGTGATAGTAAAAAGGAGTGAGCTGTAGTCAGCATAATATGCTAGGGCCCTCTGCACCATGTACGAAATCAGTGACTGTAGTCTGTTTGTGACTATCATAAATATGGACATAAGGCTAGTGAATGCACAGAGTCAAGATGATTGATGATAAGACGAAAGATGCAAATATTTGATTGTGATATATGATCTATTATACATCTGATATGTGTTACATAGTGTCTATTGCAAATTTAGGTTTCATCACGATCGGGTCACAGATGTGGGGTGTAAGTAGTCAGGAAGCAGTTCAAGTACTGGTTAATGATGTAGTGCAATTGAGAGCAGATAACATGGACTTGCATAACGAGCTTGCAGCTAGTGATGAACAGTTAGAATTAGCCAAGCAAGTTAATGGTTTAGTAGGTACAGCCACCGCCAGTGTGATCATGCCTTTCTCTGGAAAGTCATTGACGATGTTGCGTCTTTTTTCGATGACCAGCAGTTAGCAACCAGAAATCGGGGATGGTCACGGGATCAGATACTGCAAATGATGAAGTCAGGTTTGGCACTAGAAGCCAAGAGTCATATTCCAGGTAGGAGAAAAGAGGGTATTGAACACATTTGTGTCTTGTTCAAATGGTTCAAATGGCTCTGAGCACTATGGGACTCAACTGCTGTGGTCATTAGTCCCCTAGAACTTAGAACTACTTAAACCTAACTAACCTAAGGACATCACACACATCCATGCCCGAGGCAGGATTCGAACCTGCGACCGTAGCAGTCGCACGGTTCCGGACTGCGCGCCTAGAACCGCGAGACCACCGCGGCCGGCATTTTCTGTCTTGTCACCTGATATGTCGAGAAGGATGAAAATGGCTATTTTAAAATATTTGTACTCTACGGTCAAATTAATCACACAGTTTGAGGAAACTGACGTAGCAACATTAACGCAAGATAAAATGGAAGTATTTCCCGCTACCGTGAGGTGGGAAGATGCAACATGTACAGAGGCAATGTCGCCAACCCCAGTGTAGTAGACGTGGTGTGGCTGTACTCCCCCATCACGATTGTAGGAATGGTAAGCGGAAGCAAGGGATGAATAAGCAGGTGTTAAAAGCAAGATGGAAGGATATGGCAGAACATACACAACGTTTGTGAGATTTTTAGAATGTTACGAATGCATTTAACACTGAGAGTGCAAAAATGTCACTTTGCTGTAGAAGAAGTAGCATATTTAGAGCATATGATTAACATTGAAGGATTTAAGATGGATTCGAGGTTAGTATATGCAGTACGGAAACTTCCAGTTCCCAGTAAAGCTAATGACTTAAATCTTCCCTGGGATTGGGGAGTTATTACAGAAATCGCGTGCAAGAATTTGGGGAGGTGGTCTGACGACTTACGCGACTGTTAAAAAATGGCGTTAAGTTCGAATGGATGAAGGAATGCCAAGATGCGCTCTAGTAGTTAAATAGAGCTTTTACATAAAGCCCAATAGTAATTTTTATGTACTATGGGGAAGAGTTTTTCTTCGTGTCTCATATTTCTAATCAAGCTGTGCAGTGTGTTCTTAGTCAAGCATTAAAAGAAGAGGAGCACCCAGTAGCATATACCTCTAGGCAACTGAAAAGAGTGGAGAAAAACTACACTGCTGCAGAAATAGAGATGCTTAGTGTGATACATGGAATCGAATATTCCCAATGTTATTTTTGTGGAAGTAAGTTTAAAGTAGTAACTGACGATGCAGATCTTAAGAGGTTGTTTGGACTTGAAGACGCTTCTAGTAAGCTGACAAGATGTACATTGAGGTTGATCAAATTCGCGTATGAAGTCGTACAGAAGCTTGGTAAGAAACATACAGAGATGGTTTCAGCAGAAAGGTAGCAGTGATGCAGACGCTGGATCATGGACTATGAGAAGGGCAAGCAGCACAAGGTGTTAATTTGAAATGTAAACAATCTGCATCGCAGCTCCAGTTCACTGTGTGTGATGAGTTATAGTGTAAGACAATGATAGTGGAGTTAGTGGAACTAAAAGAAGAAGTTCTGGGAGAAGTGTATGATCACTGATTGTAGGGACATAGCGATTGTAGAACAAAATGCAGGAAAGTACTGGGACACTAGTGGGAGAAGTTACGGAAAGAAGGTGTGGCTATATATAAGTCAGAGGTTCTATGCAATGGATACAATTGGCATATCTGGGCTATAATTATTACCCTTACAGATTGAGAGAGGATGAGTCACTCTGTCAGTATTTTTCATATCCAGAGCTATTAATGTTGATTTTGCACCCAAAACATCGTTCATATGAGACGACAGGAAGTTATCAGGATGAGCAAGCACTGATAGGAGTGTACGTTGTTAATGTTCTCCTTCAAATAGTATTTTCTGCAGTTGACAATGAGCAGTTCGTTTGGTCAAATTTTGCGGTGCACATTTGGGGCTTGAAAGCCATGGGCATCTTTTAGGGAAGGAACATCTCAAAGAACTTACTGGAGACAGAATGCTGGTCTCAAGAATTTTTCGCACCAATCTGCAGACAATACATTCCGCTAAAAAGGCAGAAAAACGGTTTACCTGGACCTACCTGTTAGAGGCCTCTGGCAGGACCAGGTTCGCAAGAGAAATCCAGATCGCCTGGCCAATAAGTTTGCGACGGCGTCGTAACCGCCCATTGTGAAGAGGGATGGCGACCATAAAAATTCGTGAGTTCCCTTGTCCACCGTGGACTGAACGCTATCGAGGGAGCTGTCATTGCTTTGCCTGGAGAGTTTCTTTGGAAGCCTCAGGCCTTCGAAACAAATGTAGAAGGAACCCAACATTTATGGCAGTTCTGAAATGATCTACACTGGAGCACAAAAGCACTTCTTTTTGTCTGGCCGATGCCTCTAGTCGGACACGCTGTAACGTTCAGACTGTCCAGATAATGATCTATGTGATAAATGTGTCTGTTCACTTTAGAGTTATACAGAAACGCTGCCTAAAGTGTCCATGGGAAAAAAACAAAATTGGGAGCACTATATATATGCGAGTCAGGGATTGACTGCCTCTCCAGGAAAAAGAAGAACTTTGATTAGGATTGGCCAATAGGTAGAGCAGACGAGTTAGAGGTGACACATGCAGCTCGTAGCGTCCTGTGACTGGCCCTTGTGGGGGAAGCTGCAGGAGTGCTTTTGTGGAATTTACCGAGGTTTGTCTTCCGATTGAGACTGCAGGTCTGGAGTAGATCTACTGATTCACACTTCAGTCTGGGGAGCATTCTAGTCTTGACTTTTGTTATGAGTGAGTTGCACTTGGGACACTTATTCTGAACTAGCACTGGCCTTGAGTGGGCAGCCTGTAGTGAGGCCTTAACTGTACTAACAGTTTAGACCTCAGTCGTCTTGGATAAAACACTGTGCTGAGGGCAATCTTATTCGTGACTGACCTGTCACCTTGGCGTTTGATCTCCTTGTGTGCACAGCCGAGATTTCAGGGCTTCATTAGAGAGAACTGCGATCCGTCTAACAAATCGCCAGTCGTGACTTTGTATATTTTCATGCTCGTGATAGCAAATCAGAGGCGTTCCACACCACTGCTCTGCAGATGCTTGAACCACGACAGCACTATACATCGAGAAAGGGGTATAAGATTACTGCTCTGGCTTGTTAGGGTAAACAGGATCACAGTCTCACCACTTGTTCTCAACACGACCAACGGGGTATAGCTTCTGTGTAGAATAAATACATTAAAGTCTATTCAGTGTTAGATAATTTCAGATTGTGTTATCCATGTTTTGAGCAACAAACCTTGGTCTATGCCAACCAGTTGACACCCAGTTGAGTGTTAACTACACTATGTGATCAAAAGTATCCGGACACTTGACTGTAAATTACTTACAAGTTCGTGGCGCCCTCCATCGGTAATGCTGGAATTCACTACGGTGGTGGCCCACAATTAGCCTTGATAACAGCTTCCAATCTCGGAGGCATACGTTCAATCAGGTGCTGGAAGGTTTCTTGGGTAATGACAGCCCATTCTCCAAGAAGTGCTGCACTGAGGATAGGTATCGATGTCGGTCGGTGAAGCCTGGCACGAAGTCGTCCTTCCGAAAACTCCCAAAGGTGTTCAGGTCAGGCCAGTCCATTACAGGCATGTTATTGTCGTGTAGTCACTCCGCCATGTGCCGTGCATTATGAACAGGTGATCGATCGTGTTGAAAGATGAAATCCCCATCCCCGAATTGCTCTTCAACAGTGGGAAGCAAGAAAGTGCTTAAAACATCAGTGTAGGCCTGTGCAAAATAATAAGGGGTGCAAGCCCCCTCCATGAAAAACGCGACCACACCGTAACACCACCGCCTCCGAATTTTACTGTTGGCACTACACACGCTGGCAGATGACGTTCGCCATACCCACACCTTGCTATCGGATCGCCACATTATGTAACGTGATTCGTCACTCCACACAGCATTTTTCCACTGTTCAATCTTCCAATGTTTAACCTCTTTACACCAAGCGAGCGGCGTTTGGCATTTACCAGAGTGATGTGTGGCTTCTCAGCAGCCGCTCGACCATGAAATTCAAGTTTTCTCACCTCCCGCCTGTCATAGTAGTTGCAGTGGATCCTGATGCAGTTTGGAATTCCTGTGTGATGGTCTGGATAGATGTCTGCCTATTACACATTACGACCCTCTTCAACAGTCGGCGGCCTCTGTCAGTCAACAGACGAGGTCGGTCTGTCCACTTTTGTGCTGTACGTGTCGCTTCACGTTTCCACTTCACTATCACATCGGAAACAGCGAACATAGGGATGTTTAGGAGTGTGGAAATCTCGCGTACAGACGTATGACACGAGTGACACCCAATCACCTGACTGACCACGTTCGAAGTCCGTGAGTTCCACGGAGCGCCCCATTCTGCTGTCTCACGATGTCTAATGACTACTGAGGTCGCTGATATGGAGTACTTGGCAGTAGGTGGCAGCACAATGCAACTAATATTAAAAACGTATGTTTTTGGGGGTTTCCGGATACTTTTGATCGCATAGTTTATTTATTGCATCTGTTTGCTCTGTCAACAGTCATGTTTTATTTGTCATCACACTAACATGTACTGCTTATCCTGTTATTTTGATCAATAAACTTGTACCATAACTTTTATAAAAGATAAATCCTGTGTTGATACATTAATAACCCATCAACAATTGACTAAAATAATGACAGGCCCCCCATTTCATTAATATTATTTTAGCACTCAAGCTCATATAGATTCGGATAAATGTGCTAACCTCAAATGCGGGCTAACAGCAACAAACCCAGTCAAAGGGAAAAATCAGTTTAGCAAACGCATGGGCCGGGTAGTCAAGTGAAAGGATTACGTGTAAAGTGACTGCTGTCATGGCGTAAACTCAAAGTCGCCTATATCCTTTCAAATCGTATGATAAGTCCTGTGAAGTCTAGTAGTTTGGTGACTGCTGCCATGATCCTGAACTGATTGCACCTTCTGTGACCGTCAGATGCGATTTCCGTTACTAGATTTCTGTTTTCTCATGTCTAAATTCAGTTGGCGCATAAGGTAAATTAGTTTCGCGCGACCATAACAATTGCTGGAGATAAATACTTTGATGGCTTGTAAATTTATTTGTGTTGTCTCTTTGTATTATCATTCATTTGTTGTTGTGATTTGTGTGTCACTTATTGATTGTTCCCGACGGAGAACGGTGTTATGTTAACGTGAGGGATGGTGGATTATCGGTGGCTTTCGCATTTTATCGTAGATTATGGCTGTTTTTATTTTATATGCGTTGTCAGGGATTTAGAATTTGTGGCTCGCCAGAGAGTAGAATTGTGTGGCATTGCGACGAGGAGTAATAGAAATCTCCCGGGAGCAGAAACCTGAATCCATGCTCACATTTGCTACAAAGTAGTGAGAATATTCGAATCTCGTGATAAGTGTATCAATGTCAGACTGGTGGCACTGATAAAGAGGAAGTTGAGGACAATTTTCAGTCGAATGTCGTAGCTGACATTGCGGATACGTCGAACGCGGAATTATCTGATTATGACGAGGAAATTCAGTCAGACAAGGAGCACGAAAATGGAACCTCGGCAGAGCATCATGTAGAATTTGCAGGCATGGCAAGATGAGAGTGGCAGATCAGGCTCACGAACAAATCGTCTCAGAGCAATGGAATCGCGTTCGTCTAGTCCTCGAGGTACTAGCGGAGGATCTCAACTTGAGGACCTCATGCGATTTATGCAGGAAGCGGAGAAGAAGAGGTAGGAAGCGGAGAAGAAGGGAGAAGATAACCTCAAAGAGATGAAGAAGATGAAGGAATTAACGTCAAAGGAGAGGAGAGAATTAGCCACTAAGGGGACGAAGGAGATACGGGTGGTAGATGAACAGCTTGTTGAAAGTATAGAGCAGGTTAAGAAGGAAGCCGCGGATGTTACCGAAGAAGTAGAAAGCGTCAAGAAAACATCGACAGAGACATGAGAGATCGTGAACGAGGCAAAACGTAATACCAGGATGTCAAGGTTAGTAAGCCAAGGTGCACGCAAGGACGCTTTGTTACTTAAAGAACAAGTAAAACAGGCCAGAACCGAAATGTGCAAAACCAAAAAGGCTCTTGCCACGCTGCTAAAAAGGGGAAGAAGGATCGTCCAGTGAACACAAGAACTATTAGCGTGAACGTGAAGCGCCTCGAACAGATCGAGAATAAACGGGCAGAAATATCAGAGGTTAAAGAAAAGCAGACTCGGATCACCTCACAGCAAAAAGAGCTAGCAAAAGACGTCCAGTAAGCACGTCAGCGGGTTGCGCAATTGGAATCACGGTCTAGTTCGGCAGCACTCCCGCATGATCAGAGAAGGAGAGCAGACCATGTATTACGACATTTCGATGCGCAATATAGAGGCTACATCACCAGCACGAAGGCGAATGCCGCAGGAGAACACACCAGCCGCCATAAGCCCTCTGAACACAATTGTGTACGTCTTTCCGCAAACGGAAACATTACTCCGTGAATCTGACGACACAACAGGAGGCTCTAACAGTGCACAAGGATTGTCGGAACACCGATTTATGGAGATGCGTGCTGCAGAAACGAGGGAAAGTTTGTTCGCAGGAAATGTGAAACCACTCAACCACAGTCGTTTCTTACCAATTCAAAATTTCCAAGTGTACAAAGAGTATAACGATACATTACATCCAAAAAGTTGAATAGCTCAGTACGACGGTGAACTACCGGAATCGTGGCCACTGAAATACAAGCTGGAATTTATCTGCGGATTTTTTGAGGGATCGATTGCAGAACACATATCGCTCATATAAAGAGTTCAGGGACGCGTTCCGTAACACATATTGGGCGCAAGGCACGCAGGAAAGAACGAAGCAGGAGATCATGCTGGGAAAACATCTAGATGCGTCAGGAGTCTGTAGTCCGATGAAGTTCTTTGAATCGCTAATGAAGAAGAATACATGTTTTGACCAGCCGTACAGTCCCAAGGAAATTATGAGTTATGTCAAATGACCTCAGCACTACCAACAGTTCCTCATCGGAAGGTGCGACGATTCCATTGAGAGCGCAGTAAGCGAATTAAACTACGTCGAAGAAACAAAAACGCAAGAGACAGGAACAGAAGCAATGAGTGCAGTTGGAAAGGCTGGTCAGGAAGGAACGGCAACAGACAAAATGGGTGAAATTATCGACTGTGGGGAAACAACTACTCGAGCTATATAGAGGGAATAACCGGCCACCGTGGGAGAACAGAGGTAGACGAGGCAATTGCAAAGAATAGCAAAACGGAAACTGGAGAGAACAACGAAACACAAACCAGTTCCAGTGGGATTCTGGAGAACCATAGCAGCAAAGAAACAACTGGCAGAACAATAATCATTGGCAGCAAGAAAACCAAGAAGCTCAAATATCCACATTAGGTCGCTCAGCCCGTCACAGGGGAAACGTAGCAGAGGTCGCAATAGAAACTGTTCTCGGCTGCTGCTGACACAGCTAAAAACAAGGCAGCAGGACCCATCACAACGAGCAACATCAACATGCTAAAATATGAAGACACGAGATTTATAGAATAGGTGTTTATGGTTGTTCAGCTAGGTTACAATTAATTTGTCCATAGGTGTTCAATGGATTAGCAAATTAAATTTCTGTCATTATTTTAGTCAATTGTTGATGGGTGGTTTATACATCAACACATGATTTATCTTTAATAAAAGTATGGTACAAGTTTATTGATCAAAATAACAGGAAAAGCAGTACATGTTAGTGTGATGACAAATAAAACATGACTGTTGACAACACAAACAGATGCAACAAATACACTATGTGATCAAAAGTATCCGAACACTCCCAAAAACATATGTTTTTCATATTAGGTGCATTGTGCTGCCACCTACTGCCAAGTACTCCATATTAGCGACGTCAGTAGTCATTAGACATCGTGAGGGAGCAGAATGGGGTGCTCCGCAGAACTCACGGACTTCAAACGTGGGCAGGTAATTGAGTGTTACTTGTGTCATACGTCTGTAAGCGATATTTCCACACTCCTCCCTACATCCACTGTTTCCAACGTGATAGTGAAGTGGAAAAGTGAAGGGACACGTACAGCACAAAAGCGTACTGGCCGACCTCGTCTGTTGACTGACAGAGACCGCCGACAGTTGAAGAGGGTCGTAGCGTGTAATAGGCAGACATCTATCCAGACTATCACAAAGGAGTTACAAACTGCATCAGGATCCACTACAAGTACTATGACAGTTAGGCAGGAGGGTAGAAAACTTGGATTTCATGGTCGAGCGGCTGTTCATAAGGCACACATCAAGCCGGTAAATGCCAAACGATGCCTCGCTTGGTGTAAGAAGCGTAAACATTGGACGATTGAACAGTGGAAAAACGTTGTGTGGAGTGACGAATCACGTTACACAATGTGGCGATCCGATGGCAGGGTGTGGGTATGGCGAACGTCATCTGCCAGCGTGTCTAGTGCCAACAGTAAAACTGATG
The DNA here is from genome assembly GCF_023898315.1 of Schistocerca nitens. Lineage (NCBI taxonomy): Eukaryota > Metazoa > Arthropoda > Insecta > Orthoptera > Acrididae > Schistocerca > Schistocerca nitens. The sequence continues at coordinate 976,966,451 of NC_064615.1, read as the reverse complement.
TATTTGTAATCATCATTTATAAGGTTATAGTACGACGTCTTGAGGAACGTGGTGAAATGAATAGCGTGGTTGGTACATCATCGTATCAATGCGTTCACTTTCTTCTTGAAAATGAAAGTCAGGATTGAATAGAAATTCGTGATAAGTCTTAATAAGTATTAATTTTCTGTAGTTTCTGTAGCATGATAACTTCCGCGCATTGACTGAACTGAGCTTGGTGTTCAATCCACATTTACCTTTGTCACTAATGGCCATTATGTCTTCGGACCGCACTGTTGTTGTCCATTATCACGCTCCAAGGAGTATAAGAATATTAGTCGAGAAATGACCCCATTTTGGACAACAAATTCAGCTGTATAGTTCCTTTAGTAGTGTCCTCCATAACACCAGTATGGTCTGTAAGAATATTTCTGTCCCTTTTCTGCGGTGTCTTATGCATTGTTCAAGAGGTGGTGTACGTTACTTTCCATTGATAAGCGACGACGAGATTGCAGTCATGATACTGCGCATGTTTGTCACGTTTTTCGGGTGTGTTATGAGCGGTATTATCTGCCCACACGTTAAAAGCCTGGAGATGCTAAGGCTGCTGGGATTCTGGGTCATCGCCAATCATGCAATGAAGCCTTTCCCGAGGTCTTTGTGTTTTGTGGGCACCATGAGAATGCCGTAAGCGAAATACACTATGAGACACGAGCACATACTGTGCGAATCAGTGGGGTGGCGTACCTGAGGTTCAGGCAAGGGAGGAAGCAGTAAGAAGAGGAACATTGGTGATGATAAGGACCGATCTATATCGGTGATCTAATTTACCTTTTTTATTTTACTACAGCGACGATCAAACGGGAGGAAATTTGAGGAGTCTTTGTAGCATGTAAATCAACAAGTAATCGGGCACTAATAACTGTAAGTTTAAGCTGTGCGAATGTAGGCGCAGGTGTCCCGAGACAGAGCATCTATGGAGATAAATGGGACCATGCTTTCCGATCACTGCACCACTGGGGGAAAATGCCACCAGAAGTACCAAGAGCAGGAGGATCACATGTAGCGTATTCATAACCTTAGAGAGGGCTAAGAGGTAAGGCTGACAGGTGATGGGTAAAGAAAATAAGTTAATGCTAAGTGCTGTGTGGAAACAGCATGTCGGTTGAAGAGTGCATACAGTGCCGGCCTATCATAGGGGTGTGGATGGTGGGAAATGGTTCTAACACAAGACAACTCTCACACACAGACCAGAGACACTTCACACCGTATATTTATGACAAGCATGGATGTCATGTTTAGTCTTTATTCTTATTGATTACGATCACTCAAGTAATTATACACTGAAGAGCCAAAGAAACTGGTACACCTGCCTAATTTCGTGTAGGGCCCCCTCGAGCACGCAGAAGTGGCACAACACGACGTGGCATGGACTCTACTAATGGCTGAAGTAGTGCTGGAGGGAACTGACATCTTGAATCTTGCAGGGCTGTCCATAAAGCCGTAAGAGTACGAGGGGGTGGAGATCTCTTCTGAACAGCACGTTGCAAGACATCCCAGATATACTCAATCATGTTCATTTCTGGGGAATTTGGTAGCTAGTGGAACTGTTTAAACTCAGAAGAGAGTTCCTGGAGCCACTCTGTATCAATTCTGCACGTGTGAGGTGTCGCATTGAGCTGCTGGGATTGCCTACGTCCGTTGGAATGCAGAATGCACGTGAATGGATGCAGGTGATTAGACAGGATGCTCACGAACGTGTCACCTGTCAGAGCCGTATCTAGACGTATCAGGGGTCTCATATCAGTCCAGCTACACACATAGCACACCATTACAAACCCTACACCAGCTTGAACAGTCCCCTGCTCACATGCAGGGTCCATGGATTCATGATGGTGACTCCATATCCATACAAGTCCATTCGCTCGATACAATTCGAAACGAGACTCGTCCGGGCAGGTAACATGTTTCCAGTCATCAACAGCCCAGTGTCGTTGTTGACGGGTCCAGGCAAGGTATAAAGCTTGTGTCGTGCAGTCATTAAGGGTACACCCATGAGCTTTCGGCTTCGAAAGCCCATACCGATCATGTTTCGTTGAATAGTTCGCACACTGCCACTTGTTGGTGGCCCAGCATTGAAATCTGCATCAATTTGCAGAAGGGTTGCACTTATGTCACGCTTAAGGATTCTCTTCAGTCATCATTGGTCCCGTTCTTGCCGCAGCGATTTCGGAGATTTCATGTTTTACCAGATTCCTGACATTCACAGTACACTCGCGGAATGGTCATATGGGACTATCCCAACTTTATCGCTATCTCTGAGGTGCTGTTTCCTATCGCTCGAGCGCCGACTATAACACCACATTCAAACTCACTTAAATCTTAATTAACTTCCGTTATAGCAGCAGTAACAGATCTGACAACTGGGCCAGACACTTGTTGTCTTACGTAGGCGTTGCCGACAGCAGCACCGTATTCTGACTGTTTAGATATCTCTGTATTTGAAAACGCATGCCTATACCAGTGTCTTTGGCGCTTCAGTGTATATGTGCTCTTAATGTATTTATTGAGAGAGCTTATTTTGGGGTGGTTGTTTTGTTCAGAAGAAACTATGGATGTAGATAGTTGTTAAAAGTAGACACTGAAACATACTACGAGGACTGTGAAGATTTCGGGAGCTGTCAAACCCTCTATCGATGCATCCTGTGGGGTGTTGAGGTGTCATGAGGTAACACCCTGCAGCCGGTAACAGTAACCACGAGGCACCTCAAAGGAGAATGCCTGTGGTGGGCTTTCCAGAGATGTGTCGAGTGGAAGCACTGAAGGAATGCTGGGACAGCTAGGGATCTGCCTGCCGTCTTCGCAGCCCAGCGAAAGAGAAGGAGAGAGGGAGATGCACTACAAGCTGCAACTACTGTAAACCAGCTTGCCCCATGTGGCTGTGAATGGAGGCGGCCCACCGGACAAGGGTGGCCCACTATTGACGCCACTTCATTTCCTTGACAAAAAAATGGTTCAAATGGCTCTGAGCACTATGGGACTCAACTGCTGAGGTCATTAGTCCCCTAGAACTTAGAACTAGTTAAACCTAACTAACCTAAGGACATCACAAACATCCATGCCCGAGGCAGGATTCGAACCTGCGACCGTAGCGGTCCTGCGGTTCCAGACTGCAGCGCCTTTAACCGCACGGCCACTTCGGCCGGCTCATTTCCTTGACAGCCTAGTAGACAGGACTGGTGCCGAAAATTGACAGCCGAGAGCAAGCACCCATTGAGCAGTTTTTAATGAGACTCCTGGATTGGAGGCTCATCCCTGACGTCACACCACGCCTTCAAAGGGCCCGCAAAGACGCCACAACCAGACCTAGAGGGATTCCAGCGGTGGGCACACCCCCTCTACAGACGGAGTGCAGAATCAGGTGGCCACAATACGGACGAGTTACTCCTGCAGTCGCGTACTGTGATGCAGATGGGCACTTGCGATGGTGGAGACATCAAAAGTTATCCACTGGCACAGTGGGAGAGAGGAAATCCTCACTAGGAGACGGGATGCAATACTGTATCACCACCTAATCCAAGGGAAGACTGCGCTCTTTCAGCTGCTGGATCGAGAGACGAGACAGGGGCCGAGAAATCACTACCTGAGTTGAAGATGCTGGGTGCCATGCAACCAGACTGGTATCACATTCCCACACACTAAATGTCATGTTCGTCACACACAACATCGCGACAGACTGCCAGTTGCTGCCAGGCCGAGATGATGCCAACAGTCTGGGTGTCTTACTGACGCTGCCATTAACCGAATGGGGGACCACGATGGAAATTGATATTGTCCTTCACAGACATACAGACAGGGACAAAACACACACTAGTTCAGTAACAACGAGTTTAATATTTCCGGTTTAAAAACATTAATTTCTTCTTTTGAGTCATAATATTATACAGTGTAATTTGCTAAAGGTTAGAAAGTTGAGAACTTGTCCGCTCTGCTCTCTGGCTAATGGTCGGATAGAGACGTTTCATCACAATATCTGCAGGATGTTGAGTCGTTTTGTGAACTCACAGAATAATGATTGGGACCAGTATCTGTCATCTGTTGTGGCCTCATACAATTCAGTGGTCCATACTGGAAGAGTTGTATCGCCTTATAGGACAGTTTACAGGAGGCACTTGCCATCGCAGTTTGTCAAGATAAGGCCAGAGGTTGACAAGATCGAAGAGTAGATCAAGAATTTTACTAAAACATTAAGGGAAATATGGCAGCGCGTTCAGGAAGCGAGCACTGGATCTCTGTAACACAGAGAGCAGTTAGAAAATCGTGCCGGCAGATTACCGCAGTGTATGACCAGTCAGTATATAACGTTATCTACCCCGTACATCCCGAAGCATAACACCAAGAAGTTTTTACTAGAGGGTGTGGCAGAAAAACAGACCGATTTGGTTATGTAGAAACAAATCGAGGGTTTTGTTGTAAAACATTTTCAGTCACAACAATGAAACCTTTACAAATTGCTGCTTGATGTCCTGTTCATTTTTTGAAAATTGTGTTATGTATATGGCCACCACTGTTATGTTGACACTCAGAAAATCTGAGATGTAGTTTGTTAACGCATGGTGAGGCATCTATATAGTAATGTTTTTGATATCTGCACAAAATGTGTCTTTCACTTCCATAATCATGTGTAGATGTCTAGCATACATCTTGTGTTTCAGGAATCCCCAAAGGAAATAATCACAGACCGATAAGTCCGGATATCTGGGAGGCCACAAAGTGTCCCGATTCCTTTAAATCATGTGGCTACCAAACACTTTGCACACTGCTGTCATCGAAATTAGGTCACCATCTTGCTGAAAGCAATATTCATTTGCAGGAAACTGTTAAAGTTTATATGCGCGGATCGTGTCAACCATGGCAGCAGACAGCTAAGATCTGACTGTGGTTGCTCGTCCACGTTATTCCTCAAAAAAGAAAGGTACGATGACGTCCACTGAAGAGACAGCGTGCCACCCTGTGACTTTCTTGCTGTGTAAGCTGCGCTGATGGAGTTCATGATGATTATCCTCGCAACAGCGACGGCAGTTCTGTTTGTTGAAATAACCACTGAGATGGAAATGTGCCTCGTCACTCATCCGAAGCTAGTTTAAGAAACCTTCATTGCTCCTAATTTTAGTCAACAGTTTAACAGACAAAGCCATTCGCTTTGCATAATCATCTTCATTTAACTGTTGCAAAAAAATGGCTCTGAGCACTATGGGACTTAACTTCTGAAGTCATCAGTCCCTTAGAACTTGGAACTACTTAAACCTAACTAACCTAAGGATATCACACACATCCATGTCCGAGGCAGGATTCGAACCTGCGACCATAGCGGTCGCGTGGTTCCAGACTGTAGCGCCTAGAACCGCTCGGCCACTCCGGCCGACTTTAACTGTTGCACAACATGCATCTTGTATAGTTGTAACTTTAAATCATTCGATAAAATTCTGTGCACTCTACGACTGGGCATTCCCACCACTGCGCAATTTGACTCACAGAACGCTTTGGACTGTTGGTTACGTAATTTTGGACCTCTTCTATTTGTTCCTGTGAGCGACGACTTCTGAGCCTTCCTGGGCATATAAGCTTAAGTGCTCTTCCTTTTGTTGCTTCAGTCTCTCGCTCATAACGTGATTGCATGTGACGATGGTACAAGGTAATTCCTTCTGAGACTGAAATGACGACGATATTCCCGTCCAGCAGTCACGGTTTCTGTAAGAGACCTTCACAGACGCTGCACGTTCAGGCCTTCTCCAGCATTCAATCTCTGCCAATAGCGTACCTCCCTAACACATATTATAAACATTCAGTGTTGTCAATATACCATTCGACTCTTAGAGACTAACTGAAACTACCACACTCTGCAGATATCAAGGGCTATAGCAAGTTATGGAAAGAATCTCACCTGTTAACGCCAAATTCCAAATATTTGTTAATAGAATGACTGTTCATGCTGGACGCCTGAAACTATTTCAAGGTGGTCTAGATGATTTGTAAGGATGCTCCAGATGCAAGTATGATCATCGGCCAACGCCAAATCTATGGGTAGTACAGAGGAGGGGAAGCACAAAAACCTTGCGTGACCTGTACATGAAATTCTGTATGGATTAAAACCAAGGATGTAAGAGAGAATAATTTATTTGTTGTGTTACGATGTATACAATTTAAAAGTGAAGTAGGTTAAAGTGTTATTTGTGGTTAATGTGGAAGGATGAGTGATTGACGTATCAAGTGGCTGCGAGAGTAGAGGTGATGAGTTGTGTCTCATGTTATATACTGTGTTACACTTCTGCATAACGGCAAACCATTCAGAGGGGGAAGAGATGTGATGGAATTTTCCTGGCCATAGATTGCTGCTGGTCGAATTCGTCACGTGGGGAATCTCTGTGTTGGCGGTTTATGATTTCGGACTTTGTACTATTGTTTTATATTTGCTTTGTAGTCGTGCGCTCCAAAGCAGCTACAGCGAGAGAAGCTTAGGAAGTTTTTCTCTAATTCTTAAGCACACGCTGGATTCCATGAACAGAGAAAAGAGATTGTAGAAGCTAAAACAAAAGGACTGTTACTACTGCTACTCCTTCACTGCGACTTGGCTCATTACTTGTTGTATTACTCATTGAGATAATGAGTTAACTGTTTGTTCGATTCAAGTATTTTAATTGTTCTGTGTGCAAGAGAAAATGGAGATGAAAGGTACACTCTAAGACAAAAAACAATATGCGGCACGGAGGAATATCCGAATGGGACAGAGATTGGTATATGTGTTGTAGATGTAGAGACAAACAGATCATTAGACTTTCAGAAAAAACTTGATAATTTATTCAAGAGAAAGAGCTTCACAATTATAGAGAGTCAATAATGCGTTGGTCCACCTTTGTCCGATATGCAAGCAGATATTCGGCTCGGCAGTGACTGATAGATTCGTTGAATGTCCTCCTGAGGGATATCGTACCAAATTCTGTCCATCTGGCGTCTTAGAGCGTCAAAATCCCAAGCTGGATGGGGGCACTGACCAATGCTTCAAACGTTCTCATTTGGAGACGTTGCTGGCCTGGGTTTGGCAAACACGATTACAAACTATGGGAACTCTCACAATGTGTGGATGGGCGTTATCTTTCTGAAACGTAAGTCCAGGATAGCTTGCAATGAAGGATAACAGAATGGGGCATATAATATCTTCCTTGTACTACCGTGCTGTAAGAGTGCTATAGATGACAACCAAAGAGGTCCTTCTATGAAAGGAAATGGACCCAGACCATTACTCCTAGTTATAGGTCTATATGATGGGTGACAATCAGGTTGGTATCCCACTGCAGACTGTGGCATCTCCAGACACACCTTTGTTGGTCGTCAAGGCTCAGTTCGAAGTGGGAGTTATCACTGAAGACAATTCTACTGCAGACACTGTGATAAATAAAACCTTAGAGTTTTCAACATATAAGTCACTCACACCGAAAACGGCCCAGGAAGCTGATTCCATACCCTATTTAAAAAAAAAGACCAAATTAAAACTAATTTTTTACTCGATAAAAGAGAAAAAGTGTACTAACTTGGTAAACCTATCTGATTTAGTTATGATCCCAATCAAAACTTCATAATGAAGTGTGCCTGTCAGAACAATAGCTAATTAAATGAGTAGTACAGCATACTGACTTAGCAAAAAATTGAACTGTATTTTGATCGAAAATTATGTGTCTGTTTATCAACTCACAGCAAAGAAATCAAGAGAATGGATACAACAAATTAAATATGTCCACATACCATACAATCCGAAATAAATTTTCTTAGATGTATCCAACATGTGCACTAATGTACCAGTTAATGAAACTATTGAAATTATGGAACATAGTTTTCATATAGTTGGTAAAATATGCTCAATTCAAATAGAAGAATTTATTATTTTATTAGAATTAACACTCTCCCATATCTACTTTACGTTCAACAACCAACTGTGTATGCAAGAACACTGTTCAGTGGTGGAAGACTCTCTTGTTGGTACACTAGCAAATATATTTCTTCACCATATCAGAACAAATTTTTTAAAAACTATCTAGAATGCACTAATAAAATTCAGTACTGTCACAGATCTGTAGATAGTGAATTAAATTGAGTTGAAGGAACAGGAAACAAAACTGACAACTTCCACTCACTGTGGAATAACCTACATAAAAATATCACGTTTACAACCTAAGACGAACAAGATAATAAAATAAATGGTCTAGGCAGGGAAATCATTTAAAATGGACCAATCACAAATTCAACACCTCCTAAAAATAGAAGACCACATACTGTGTAATATACAATAAATACTGTCATCCAAAAGCAAACAAAGAAGCATATTTTCGAATCTGTAGGGAGAGATTAACACGTTTGACATTGAGTAAAGAAAACATACCATCCGAATTAAAGATACTAAGTGAACAGCGAAAACTATCGTTACAAACCCAACATATTTGAAAACATTCGTACCAGAACACTACACAAAGATGAAAAAAATGCAAAAGACAGTGTTACCTTAACAAGGGCAATTTATGGGAAAAATACACAATTCACTATCATATGACATTTCAGGAAAAAATTCAGGTAAAATCAGATGTACATGTCAGAAAACCAACCTAGAAATAAGCTTTAGAATACGCAACAAATTGTGATCAGAAATTTTTCATAACATAGAACATTTCTGTAAATATGCAAGTTCATAAGTTAAAGTGCAACAACTATGAGAAAATTTGCATAGGGCATTGTTTTAATGAGAAGACTGATTACATCACATTTCTTTTTTCTATTAAGAGGTACAATAAAATGCAAATAAGGATATACATAGTCTATGATATACAACAAATAACAGTTTCTGAATTTACAGCTATCACCACTGACAGCTGCATACTTTCATAAAAATTCCTTAGGCTGTTTGCACATACATGCATATAAAGTCATATAATCATATTATAATATGATTATTTCAAAATATCGTCTTTGGTATGCAATGAAAAGAAAAACATATAATGCAAGTCATATTATAATGACAAGTAACATGTCATACTCATATAACAATAGTTGGTATACTACAATGTATTATAAGAAATATGGGTCTCCTGTAGTACAGATACTGCCAATGATGGAAGAGCGCACAAAAGTTATCTGGTAAAATAGAATACTATCAAAAAGCAGCTTACATCAAACACATAATTCTTAAAATGACTTTTTGTTATTTCTACATGCTGCAGAGAATTGAATGTAAAAGACAGCTTAGAACACAAAACATGACAAGAACTGAGCTGTACAGACACACACACATGCACACACACACACACGCACACACACACACAACCTGAGACAAAAATGTCAGCATATGTTAATGCAAAGTGTAGTGTAAATGTGCAACAATTTGAGACAGTTTTCAGTAAACATCTGAATCAGACAATTGATGATTCTTGTTACTAAACAGGGGTGGAAAACGTGTGGCAATATATAAATTGTACATCTTACATCAGTAATGAAATATTAACTCTGACATCTAAATAGAACAGTGAATACAATGTCTCTATTACATGAACCAGATTCAGCTAGTAACATTACATAACTTAATGACTTGTATACTGATTTAGTATTAGCTAGCATGGTGAAACTCCGAATCGGACTGAAGGGGAAAAGATCAAATAAATAATCGTAGGGAAAGTAGATACCAAACTGAGATTCTCTGGAAGAATCTTCAAGAAGTGTATTCCCATGAAGTAAAAGATAGGTAAAGACATTGTTGCAAATTGTTCTTCAGTTTCGGGCTCATAAGAGGTAAGTTTGATGGAGGAAATAGAACCGATACAAAGAACAGCAGCGTATCTCACGTCGGGTTCTGTTAGAAACCGCGAAAGTACACAGGTGCTTCTTGAACCTTAAGATTCTACATGGATGTAGAAGAGTAGTTTGAAACGGGATAATGCTGCTACTAATATCACGGATCACATTGCTACTGAAGTAAATTATCCGAACACTGCAATGATTAATGTGAATGCGAATTCAAGTCGAAAAACCTCGTTTAAATTCCTATTTGACAGAAATATGTCTATTAAAAAACTTCCAATTTACGTGGAGGAAAGTTGTTAGACAGTAACTTCCATTGTTAAACCAAATATTTTTCCTGTTACTCATAAATGGTCAGCATGCAGCCCCATCTAGTGCAGATTTATTAGGAACAATAAAAGAACAATAAACTAGGTCCCATACGAATGGGAGCAACTTTATTGTTCGCAATAAATTAGTCTTTTCCTACAGATTTGGGATTCAAAAACGTTTTACATAATCCCTTCTATTTTTGGTGTTACATTTTAGCAGCAGCAGTCTCAAAAGGGCACCGATTATACATTCTTAGAAGTTCGACTTTCCGAAGAGTGTTTTTAGGATTCAGAAAAAATATACAGTCTTAGAAGTTCGACTTTTCGAAGAGTGTTTTTAGGATACGGAAAAAAATATACAGAACCTAACATATTTGTTTCGTTATTCACGAGAAATTGGCCACAAAATTATTAAAGTATAATTAGAAAAATCACTTGCATGGAAGGCAACATTACAGTTCAGGCATTTCAAATTCATATTGTGTTTTGTCATGTCTACATCATATGTGGGTGTGTCCTTTTCGTTATTCAGTGGCCCAAATTATATACCTTATTTCTTGTGTGACCTTATACATAAACTGTCTGACACAACTGCAAGACAATTTCTCGTAAAAATTGTTTACCTGTACTTTAGTAAGTACATTGCAGCTATCTCTTGCGTTAATGATCATTCCAACAGTATATTCTCGGCTATGCTTTATATCTGGTACCAGCATAATGGATTTCTTCAGTTCTTTCAGTAAAGTAACACCTTTAAAGGACGTGTCAAAAAAAACAAAAAAAAAGATTACAACTGATTTTTCCATGAGAACAGTGATTGGGCCCAACAGCATATCCTGCAACAATAAGTATTATCATTGTCATTTCGCGCTCAGTGGTATGGAAGCAGGAGTAAAATTTCGAGAAATAATTTGAATTAATTGGAAGTAATGTCTAGCCTCACTTGTTTCCCGAAAGGACTAGATGTCTAAGTAGGAATGATCGACAGAATGCCATCATAAAAGAAAACTATGTATCTAGACGCAATGGTTAGAATCTTCCGAAATTACAAGATTTTGTACCCAGTTAATTCATTCATTATCTAGCAGGTCAGGATGATATTAGTCCTCTCAAAAGAGTTCTCATGTTTCTTTTATTTTCTTGTTTTACTGTTGCAGTTTGGGTCAAGTATACAAGCATTATTAGTTTATTTTACATAGTTATGTGTTATACATTGTTCATTACCAGCTTAATAGTATTATCATATTATTTCTTGCATCTTTTATTTTCAGTTGGTTCTAATCATACTCAGAATTCTTGCTTCTGATTATGCTGTTCGTTTCTTTTTTCGAGAAAGATGCTCAATTCTTCCCTTAACTTCATTACCAGTAACTTCATCAGTGTGTTAGTTTAGTGAAAATGTTGTCAAAACACTGGCCTTGAGTATGTAACGAGTCCACTCTGCAGTTATATTTAGCAATTCAATTAGACATATCTTCAATGAATAAAATAATAAAGTACTCGATCGAGGCAGCTGTTTCATAAGTAACACTAATTTCCATTGTAAATATGAGATTGTAAATCCTACAGTATTAAGATCAACACACTTTAAGCTGGACGATTTATTCACATTACTCACAGAAGGTAAGGATGCAAAAGACGGGTCGGATCATGGGAGTAGAGCAATAGTGATTTGGATCAGATTTGACCTTTGAAAATTGGGTTACCTACATACAAGAGCAAATGCACAAGGTTGTCAAGTCTCATCTCTCTCCTAAACCTCTCCTCCTTTCGAAAGCCAAAACCGATTCCTTCCCCAATTGTGAAATGCATATATATGCATATATAGCGCATGACATACTTGCGCGATCGCCAGCAACAGGTCGGTTTCCGTACCATGACAGTCTAAAAAGATGAAAATTATTCTATGAGCAGTTTGAGAGGATATTATTGGTTATTTTGCTAGATTTTCTGTTTTAAATATAAATAATGTCAAGAATATGTGTGTAGACGTAACTGTGTTGACCTTGTGGGAATTGCAGACAGATAGTACCATATGATCTGGATGGTTTTACTTCCTATTTTAACACCTCCCATGAAAAAAGATTTGAAGCCAAAGGTAAATCAATAACATGTTTTTTGTTTGTTGAAAGTGATAACAAATTTGAAAGTGAGTGTTAGGTATTAGTGAGAAGTATGTAAAATGTATGGTTTATTAACTATATACTATATTTTTGCGCCATTAAATTCGTATATTCTAAGGAAAACGTGCTAGATTTTGATGTGCTGTTATCTGCAATGTGGGGCAGCATCTATTATTGCAAATAATGTACAAGAAACGTTGGATATAAAGAACGAACTATCATCACTTACCGTTTCTACAAGTTCGTTAGTAAAGATCATTCAACCAACTACAGGGTGCTACACAAAGGTACGGCCAAACTTTCAGGAAACATTCCTCACACACAAAGAAAGAAAATATGTTATGTGGACATGTGAGCGGAAACGCTTACTTTCCATGTTAGAGCTCATTTTATTACTTCTCTTCAAATCACATTAATCATGGAATGGAAACACACAGCAACAGAACGTACCAGGGTGACTTCAAACACTTTGTTACAGGAAATGTTCAAAATGTCATCCGTTAGCGAAGATACATGCATCCACCCTCCGTCGCATGGAATTCCTGATGCGCTGACGCAGCCCTGGAGAATGGCGTATTGTATCACAGCCGTCCACAATACGAGCACGAAGAGTCTTTATATTTGGTACCCGTGTTGCGTAGACAAGAGCTTTCAAATGCCCCCATAAATGAAAGTCAAGAGGGTTGAGGTCAGGAGAGCGTGGAGACCATGGAATTGGTCCGCCTCTACCAATCCATCGGTCACCGAATCTGTTGTTGAGAAGCGTACGAACACTTTGACTGAAATGTGCAGGAGCTCCATCGTGCATGAACCAAATGTTGTCTCATACTTGTAAAGGCACATGTTCTAGCAGCACAGGTAGAGTATCCCGTATGAAATCATGATAGCGTGCACCATTGAGCGTAGGTGGAAGAACATGGGGCCCAATCAAGACATCATCAACAATGCCTGCCCAAACGTTCACAGAAAATCTGCGTTGATGACGTGATTGCACAATTGCGTGCGGATTCTCGTCAGCCCACACATGTTGATTGTGAAAATTTACAATTTGATCACTTTGGAATGAAGCCTCATCAGTAAAGAGAACATCTGCACTGAAAAGAGGATTGACACATTGTTGGATGAACCATTCGCAGAAGTGTACCCGTGGAGGCCAATCAGCTGCTGATAGTGCCTGCACACGCTGTACATGGTACGGAAACAACTTTGTTCTCCCGTAGCACTCTCCATACAGTGACGTGGTCAACGTTACCTTGTACAGCAGCAACTTCTCTGACGCTGACATTAGGGTTATCGTCAACTGCACGAAGAATAGCCTTGTCCATTGCAGGTGTCCTCGTTGTTCTAGGTCTTCCCCAGTCGCGAGTCATAGGCTGGAATGTTCCGTGCTCCCTAAGACGCCGATCAATTGCTTCGAACGTCTTCCTGTCGGGACACCTTCGTTCTGGAAATCTGTCTCGATACAAACGTACCGCGCCACGGCTATTGCCCCATGCTAATCCATACATCAAATGAGCATCTGCCAACTCCGCATTTGTAAACATTGCACTGACTGCAAAACCACGTTCGGGATGAACACTAACCTGTTGATGCTACGTACTGATGTGCTTGATGCTACTACTGTAGAGCAATGAGTCGCACGTCAACACAAGCAAAGAAGTCAACATTACCTTCCTTCAATTGGGCCAACTGGCGGTGAATCGAGGACGTACAGTACATACTGACGAAACTAAAATGAGCTCTAACATGGAAATTAAGCGTTTTCGGACACATGTCCACATAACATCTTTTCTTTTTATGTGTGTGAGGAATGTTTCCTGAATATTTGGCCGTACCTTTTTGTAACACCCTATATAATTTTGCGGGAGGAACTGCTAATGGATGATGTTCTACACTAGAAACATGTAGTTGATATTGTTGACAGGCTAATATAGTTTTTCGTTTGTTTCAGTTTTAAGCCTAACTGAAACTAAGTTTCATAGGAGTGGATAACATTTGTTGTTATCAACATGATAAACGTAATTGAAGTAACACCCAAGGATGCTGCTACCTGATGGTGCAGAGTGTATAGTCTATGTTAACTTCAATTTTTTTCTTCACATTGTTTACTGATTTCATTTTTTAACCAAGATTTCTTTGCTCCTGAGTTAAGGTGATACTACCTTTTGTGACTGTAATAAAAGTATTATTACCTGCAGCTTTGACCACACATGCAAATGTCACATGTATTGCACACATCTCTGCCTCCCCTCTCTGTCTGTCCATCTCATATTTCTCATTCATATGTCACATATATTGCACGTGTCTCTCCCACCTCTCACTTCATCTCCTCATCCTTCTTCTCTCTGTCCATCTTTTCCTCATCCTCAGTCTGTCTGTCTGTCTCATTCTTCTCATCCCTCTGCTCATCTTCTCCTCCTGTTCTTTCTGTCTCCTCCTCCTCCTCCTCCTCGCCATCTCTCCCCCTATTCTGTCCATTTCCTCCTCATCCACTCTGTGTCAACCTTTCTTTCGACCCATCTACTGCTCCCTTTGTGTATATCAACTCCTCCCACCCCTTCCTCTAAACATCTCCTCAAACTCCTCTTTCTTCATCTCCTACTCCCCCCCCCCTTGTCTGACCATCCAATCCTTCCCATCTTTGTCTGTTTTCTCCTCATCACTCCCTATATTCATCTGCTTCTAAATCTTTCTGTCGCTTTAGTTTCTATCCACCTCCTCCTCCTCCGTGCATCTCCTCCATTTCCCATTCTGTGTCCATCTGCTCCAGGCCTATTCTCTATCCTCTTCCCCCATACATATGTCCATCTCCTCCAATCTCTCCCTCTGTTCACCTTCTCTTCCTTCCTCTCTATTGGTCCATCTCCTTCTGCCCCTTTAGCTATCCATTTCTTCCCTCTCTCTCCCAATCCCCCCTCCGCAGTCTCTATTAGTCCATCATCTCCTCCCTATCTATCACCTCCTATCCTCTCTCTCTGTCCATCTCCTCCTACCTCTATTACTGTTCGTCACTTCCTCTCCCTTTCTCTCTCCATCTCATCCTTCTCATCTCTCTCTCCAGCTTCTCCCCCTTCATCTCCTCCTTCACCCTCTCTAAGTTAATCTCCCTACCTCCCCATTCTATCCATCCCCTACTCCCTACTCAAATTGTCCATCTGCTTCTCATCTCTCTGTTTATATATACTTGACTTTATTGCATTCTGGGAGTGATCTAGATCGAGGTAACAGACTTCAAAATGCTATCTTCAGATCTTATGTGCTATACTTCAAAGAATCTCTTCTTTGTGTAGAATAATTTGTATTTGTCTCTCATCTGTCCCCCTGTATCTGCCCATCTCCTGCCCCTGTATTTCTGCCCAACTACTCATCCCGCTACCTCTGTCCATCTCTTTCTCCATCTATCCCTCCATCTTCACCTCCCCCTCTTTCTGTGACCATCTCATCCTCCCACCTGGATCTGTTCATATCCTCTTTCCCCTCTGTGCCCATCGCATCCTCCCCCACTTCCTTGCCACCTCATCCAGTTGCCCTCTCGCTATCCACCTCCTTCTCAGCCCATATCTCTTCCAATCCTGTACATTACATGTATAGCCCCTGTAATGCATTGCAGTACTGTTTCATAATACACCTGTTGTGCAAGGCAGCCTACATTTCTGGGGTAACAACCTTTCTTACCACTCTCCTACCCCCATAGGACATAGGTGGTTCTTAACCACACTGTACTTCTTCCCATTTAATAAGTAGCATATATGTACCAAATCACACACACAATTTTAAGGGGGAATATATGTCCTCATTTGTGTGTGTGTGTGTGTGTGTGTGTGTGTGTGTGTGTGTGTGTGTGTGTTTGTGCGTGTAAGGGGAGCTAATATGTCTTAACTTCTGTGTGTATAACTTCACTATGGCACAATGATGGGTGATCTATGGTGGGTATATAGCCTACTTTATGTGATATTACTTTCGCCATTTCTAGAAGGGTTGTTACTTACCTAATGTACGTTTTTTTAGTTTAAATAACGTTTGGCTGTTATGTTTTCTTGGTCGTTTATTATGTGTGTATTTTTTATGATTGTGGTTTGGATTTGTCAGTCTTCCTGTAGGGTTAGGAGGTGTTTCTTAGTAGTAAATTTGAGTATTTTCATATCTTCTCTGTTGTAGCAGGGTAGTGATTTCCATGCTCTTTAAATGTCGTTTCAAATCTGCTGCTGGTCTGCGCAAAGTATAGAGCATCACAACTGATATTGGTATAAGTTGGTATAAGATATATTCCTGATGCATGTCAGTGTTCAGAATGGTTCAAACGGCTCTAAGCACCATGGGACTTAGCATATGAGGTCATTAGTCCCCTAGACTTACTACTTAAACCTAACTAACCTAAGGACATCATACCCATCCATACCCGAGGTAGGATTCGAACCTGCGACTGTAGCAGCAGCGCAGTTCCAGACTGAAGCGCCTAGAACCGCTCGGCCACAGCAGCCGGCCATATCAGTGTCGTTCTCCTTCTTTAAACATTTCTGCATAGAGTTATTGTTTTGTACACTAATGTTATTCTTTTTTTCTTATGGACGTTACTAATTCTGTGCGTTAGTTTGTTTCCACATGTGAGTGTGTACTTCTTATATTTCGTGTTTTGATGTTCTGCCCTTGCTGTGTAGTGGTTGTGTTGTTAGTGTGTGTCTATGTTGGTCATTGTAGGTCCCTAGATTTGTGTGGTTTATATTTTTTTATTTTTATGTCCTTCTGAATCTTCTTATTCAGTTTTTAACGAGTGGTTCTAGGTATCAATTACTTTATGATATTTGCATAAGTAAACATTGTAGTTGCATTTGTCAAGTGGTGGTGCGTTTAATGTGGAGCATGTACCTGAAGATGCTTATTTTTGGGACTCTGGGTGGTTAGACCAGTGCAGTATTGTGTCAGATGTGGCGATTTTCCTGTAAATGCTGAATGAGTGTTGGTTTTTTATCTTTGTGGCGAATATATCTAGAAATTTATTTGGTGTAGTTGTTCTTTCTCTAGAATGCAATTTATGTTTTAGTGTAGTGTGTTTATCTGTGCTTTTAGTTCTTCTAACTTGGTTTTTGGTTCGTCTAACAAGTTGAGGATACCATCAATTTATCTTCACATGTGCAGAACACTGTATTTTCCTTTCACAGTTTTGTGGAACGTTCTTTCTTCCATTTTATTCATGAAGATATTTGCTAACTGTTCTTAAATGGGGCACCCCATTGGCAATCTTTCTACTTGTAAATAGAATTCTTTACTAAATTCGAAGTAATTTTGGCCAGGAATGAGGTGCAGGAGTGTGCTTATCTGTGTTATGTATTCTTGTGGTAACGGATCACACAAAAGTTGTACAGGATGTTTCAAATGGGAACCCCACATTTTTATTCCATATTCTGATTCTACTCCAAAATGAACATACGATTTATTCAAAATATTGTTTCCCATTCGTGGTAGATGGCAATGTAATCGACATATATCGCGTGTGCTTGCAGTTAAGAACCAATGCTTTTGATTCTACATTTCATTTACGATGTAAAGGTAAACGTTTGTGTTCTAACGGTTGAAATTGATGTTCGAACGTTACTTGAGTGTTGCAAGTGTGATTGTACAGTACAAATAACATTGGTAGACATTGGCATTTCTGTCAAATAACTACTTGTATGGTAACGTAGTTACCTGCTCCTTGCAGTGTTGATCGTGGTGAGTCCCCAGACCATCGGAATGCTATTTTTCTGTGATCGCACTCGAAACCCGCCACAGGGTGACTAATTTCGCGTGTGTTTCCATTCAACCGCTACAACCCTCGTGGTGGTGGCCGCTACACGGCTACCGGCGGAATAGAAACCCCAACGATTGTAATGAGGTAAAATGTTAATGAAGTGATAGTGATAGGCGCACTTGCTATGGATACTCACCGAAATCAAGCACACCACTGGTGACAGACGAGGGCACTAACCGATATCAAGCATTCTGATGGGAGCAGAAAACTATTACAACGACATCGTTGTTCCTGCATCACACATCACACTGAAACAAAAAATGAGTGTGAAATCTTATGGGACTTAACTGCTAAGGTCTTCAGTCCCTAAGCTTACAGCCGGCCGCGGTGGTCTAGCGGTTCTGGCGCTGCAGTCCGGAACCGTGGGACTGCTACGGTCGCAGGTTCGAATCCTGCCTCGGGCATGGGTGTGTGTGGTGTCCTTAGGTTAGTTAGGTTTAAGTAGTTCTAAGTTCTAGGGGACTTATGACCTGAGATGTTGAGTCCCATAGTGCTCAGAGCCATTTGAACCCTAAGCTTACACACTACTTAACCTAAATTATCCTAAGGAGAAACACACACACCCATGCCCGAAGGAGGACTCGAACCTCCGCCGGGACCAGCCGTACCACGCTGAAACAGCTAACTCTATTGTAGTGTACAACTTCGATGTCCCACCACCACTGCCGCACTTCGCCGTCATGCATGTCAGTTATGTAATGTGGGCTGCATGAAATCAGGTGGAATCCCTCAGCACGAAGAAATAGAACGACAGCATGCATTCACACTTCTTGGGACTCTATGTTTCTGGCATCTTTATGGGCTCACTGTGTGCCCAGAACTGAAAACTGTGAGGTAACACAATCTATGGACATACTAGAGAAACTGTGGTTTTACTGTCATGACCAGCCGAACCTCGAAAAAGCCCTCATACTATGTTGATTCAGATACATGGATGACATCCTCTGCTTTGTGGACAAACCAGAAACTAAGATGTATATAAACACACTACACAAAAACATGAAGTTCACTTAAGAAAGAACAACCAGGTGAAGTGTATACTTCCCAGACAAATCTGTCACAAGGAAAATTCGGCATTTACAGGAAAATGACAACTACAGCCACGATACTTCAAAGCCATGTAACTATCCATAGCCCCAAAAACAAGTAGCTCTCAGATACGTGGCAAATACAACTATAATAACGTCCTTGACATTATGATGCAAGCAGCGTAAAATAATGGATACGTAGAACCTCGAGTTACAAAATTAAAAAAGGAAATACAGAAAAACATAAAAATAAAAAAAGAAACAAACACCACACAAATCCAGGGACCCACAACACCCACCACAAACACACACCAAAAACACCACCACTACACAACAAGGACACAGCACCGAAACTCGACACACGAGGTGGGTCAAATTCTCATACTGAAACAAACTGACACGCAGAATTGGTAACATCTTTAAGACACAAGGAATAAAACTAGGTTACCAGAGCAATAACTCTGTACAGAAACGTTTAAAGGAGGAGTATGGCACTGACATATTTCAGAAACCTGCCTTATATTTTTGCGTAACAAGTCTGACAAGAAAATCACCACTCTACTACAACAGAAAAAGAAGTGGAAATAATATGATTCAGCAACTAGAAACATCTCGTATTCACACAAGAGAATTTTCAAATCCAAAAGATAATCATGGAAAATAAACAAATAGTAGATGCAAAAAAAACAACCAAACGTTATTTGAACTAATAAAACACATAACAGAAAAATAAAAATCCCTGTAGACACCACAAAAGTAATATCACGTAAAGTAGGCTGCATACCCACCATAGATCACCCACCACCCCTTTGTATAATAGTGAAGTTATAACTTACACACACATAGGTTACGATGTTAGTTCCACTTGCACACACACACACGCACCCACCCACCCACCCACCCACACACACACACACACACCAGTCGAGAAATACAGACACACAGAATAATAGTAGATGCTACAATTAGCACCAAACCAAGACGAAAGACATTCGCATGCCGCAATATCAAAACAAAACACAGGATATGGCGAGATGGCAGTGGATCTATACTACAAAAAAACCAATATATTTCGTATCAATGAAAGTGTTGTGTACAAAAATCTAACATATTCGTGGAGAAGAATGTTATAAATGAAGGAAGAGAAAAAAAAAACCATTTGTAATGATAATAATTTAATACTGTTACTAGAGCAGGTTAAAGCATGAGAAGTGTTCATGTTCCTAGCAAACAGAATTGTAAGGAAAGCGAAATTGTTACTGTGACCACTGGAGATGTCTTACAATAGAGCAAAATGCGTTTTGTCTTAAAAGACTTTTATTAAATTCACAAAATACTGGATTAACCGACTTTACTTGTATAACTAAGAATAGTGAATAACAGCCCGGAAAACAAAAGAAGACAAGCTGCAAAACTTTTGTGTACTCTAGACTGTAATTAGTGAAAAATCGTTTGTTATGTAGAGACTGGCTGCAGTATGGTTGGTGAAATCGAAAAAATAGTTTTGCCATACCTGTCCGAAAATAGTGATCTTTCTAAAATAAATTCCAAATTATGCTTCACCTTGCGACATAGAGCACATATGAGGAAATAGAAAAATCGGCTGATGTGACTTATGACAAGTTTCCAAACTTAAAGTCTTCCTAGTGATCACAATAGGAAGTTAGGTTTAAATTATGGTTGAAAATAATAATGTGTGATCCATTATTTTTTAATGTCTGTAGAACAATTGAGCTATAAGTCCATCAGCACAAACTGACCGTTGAATCAATAAGAAACTATTTTTCTGTGAGTAGTTGAATTATTAAGTAACTGTTGATCGATCTGACTTCAGTACTGCAATATTAAGCAGGATGATAATAACGAATAAAGCACAAGTGCGTAGGTAGGAAGCGAGGTCCAGTGGGTAATATTGCTATAAAAAGACACAGAGACTTGTTCAGCATTCGCAGGTGCAGAATACCGTTATTATTCTGTGTCCACATTAGCATAATGCACTGCTTCAGGGGATCGCAACAGAGAACAGTAATTAAATTGGCATGATGCCACTGTGATGGGTTGTTCGCTTCTGGCACAAAAGCGTATATGATTTCTGTGATACAGCAACTAGAACAGCCTCTTAATCATTAGTGATGAACCAGGAGTGACAAGTGGTTCTTACTGTTGCCTGATAAAGCAGTGCAGGAAAGAAATACCTGCATAAATATTCAACGTAATAAGATTTAAAAGAGGTGCAGAGAGTGACAACTCGCTCTTCACAAAAAGTAGAAATATCAGTGATTCCTAGTTGCAATCAATCAACTGATGCGGATACACAACTGTACTGCACAAAATGTAGGATCGTCGTATCCTACGGTTCCAATGTCCAATGTGTGATAATTGGAATCAGTCAACTGCTGCAGATAAATTGGTGTAAAAGATTATGGGAATGCGAAATGGAACTCTCTCGTTGGTTCAATCATAGGTGGTAGACTTCGGTTCAGTGATGGAATACTGGAAAAATGAAGTTACCAAACAGATTGTTTATAAAATCATGTACCAGCCGTCCTAGAGTACAAGTGTGTCAGATCTATAGCAATAGGGAAAGGTGTAGGCCAAGCCACCATGGAAAGAGGAGCGGATAGCAGCCGCATTAGCATCAGTTCGTGTAGGTAAGCAACTTCTGTTCATAAACGTTTAAAGCTTGCGTATTTATTTCGTGCATTAGCTTTTGTGTGAGATGAGTTTCTAGTGAACAGTAGCAATTGATATCTCTGTTTTCAGCAGTGTAACTTACTTTTATTTTAAGAGCTTGTGGGTTTTTCTACCTTAGCGTGTAGTGAGAATTTTGTAGAGCAGATTTTTAGTGTTGTTTTGTACTGCTCGTTTATATTTTGCTTACATCTCGACTTCAGGGCCCATTTTCCTGCCCAGTCCAGCCAACATCAGAGGGCAGGTAATCTAATACCTGAGAGCTCCAACCATAGGCAGGAGCACCTTCAGGGAAATAGCAGATACGTTGGGTACAAATGCCAGTATGCATTCGGTATGTTTGCCTGAAGGATTCGTCGGAGATGTGGAGGAGGCTATTCCAGTGGTTATCGAGTGCTCTGGGTGCAACCAGCTGCAAAACGTGGTACATGTCGACACGAATAGGGACTGGTGTTTGGTTTGTGAAGTCATCCACAGTTACTAATCGCAGATGGCTTATTTGCTGAAGGCAGCTAGCATCACACGCAGAGTGCAAACTAAGTGTATTATTTGTAACATCGTACCCAGAGTAGACTGCGGTCCTCTGGTTTCCAGCAGAGTCGAAGGTCTAAAGCAGAGGCTGACGATTCAGCGACACTATCGGATGCAAATTTATCAATCTATGCTATTGGGTGGAGGGATTTAGGGCTGCCCTTAATGTGTCAGGCGTGCTGTACACGAAGGAATCTGCTACTAGGGTTTCGGAATGCATGTGGAGTGCACATTTTCTTCCTTTAGGTTTCAGGAACCCTCTTTGGGATCAGAGATTAACTGCCAGCTTTACCGAAGATAATTCAGTCACATTACGCTCAGAGAATGCGCGTCCCCGCAGATCGGAAGTAGACAAGGTTAATATGGTATTAGTAAACTGTATTAGCAGCCATGCTAAGGCACTAGCATTAGTATTAGTTATTACAAATAATAATGCCCAAATAGTATTAGGAACGAAATTGTTTGAAATCGGAAATGAATAGCAATGAACCACTAAAATCGTATTTGAATATATATCGTAAGGATAGGTTAGACGCCAACGACGGCAGCGTACTTTTTGTAGGAAGGAATTCGATAATATCTAGCGTGGTTATCAGGGATTCCGAACGTGAAATTATCTGGGTGTAGTTAAGCATGAAAGGTTGGTCAAACGTGGAAACGTGGTGAGCAATTGCTTTTGTAGAGCTCTTGCGTCAGGAGCCGTAGTCGTACAGCGCATCAGAGAAAACTTGCAGAATTACGTGAATAAGTTTCCTGATCACGCTGTTCTAATATCGGAAGATTTGAACTCGACTAGTGGCTGACACAGGTTGTTGTTGTTGTGGTCTTCAGTCCTGAGACTGGTTTGATGCAGCTCTCCATGCTACTCTATCCTGTGCAAGCTTCTTCATCTCCCAGTACTTACTCCAACCTACATCCTTCTGAATCTGCTTAGTGTATTCATCTCTTGGTCTCCCTCTACGATTTTTACCCTCCACGCTGCCCTCCAATACTAAATTGGTGATCCCTTGATGCATCAGATCATGTCCTACCAACCGATCCCTTCTTCTAGTCAAGTTGTGCCACAAACTTCTCCCCAATCCTATTCAATACTTCCTCATTAGTTATGTGATCTACCCATCTAATCTTCAGCATTCTTCTGTAGCACCACATTTCGAAAGCTTCTATTCTCTTCTTGTCTAAACTATTTATCGTCCATGTTTCACTTCCATACATGGCTACACTCCGTACAAATACTTTCAGAAACGACTTCCAGACACTTAAATCAATACTCGATGTTAACAAATTTCTCTTCTTCAGAAATGCTTTCCTTGCCATTGCCAGTCTACATTTTATATCCTCTCTACTTCGACCATCATCTGTTACAGGTATTAGTGTGAAATTATTCTGAATGTCGTGTCAGAAAATTACTTCGAGTAGAACCATCTCGTGAGGGTACTATCTTAGATGTCCTAACAACAAACAGATCTGAACTTCTCGAATCAGTTAATGTAGAGGAGGGAGTCAGTGATCATACGAGTGTGAGAGCATCAGTTACTATGGTGTTATAAGGACTGCTAAGAAAGTTGTAAAAATATTTTTGCTTAGTAAGAATGACAGGATACAAATTGCTGAGTATCTCAGTAGTCAACATCAGTTATTCAGTGTTGAGGAGGGCGATGTGGAGCACACACATACCCCCCCCCCCCCACACACACACACATATAAACAGAAACATCATTCAATATGTCTCGAAAACTGCTCCGTAAACAAACAAAGCTTCATCACAGATTCAAGAATTCAAGAGAAGCCAAAACCTAGATGACAAACAGAAGCTGAATGAAGCGACGATGAGCGTAACGAGAGCAATCCAAGAAACTTTCAGTGACTTTGAAAATACGTCTTCAGTAAGCTGTTCGACGTCATGTGTTCAGTGACTCAGTGACCGTACTAGCACCGAAAAGGATGATGGCATAGAGAAGTCAAAAATACTGAAGTCGGTCTTCTAAAATTCCACCGCTTCAAAGGTCCTTTCAATCACAGAACGAACGCCGAAATGGCAGATATTGAGATAAGTGATTGCGGAATAGAAAAGCAACTACAATCACTTAGTAATGGAAAGGCATCTAGCCAGATAACACACCTGTAAGATCCTACAGAGATTATGCAGAAAATCTTTCTCCGCTTCTAGCATCAGATTATTGTAGTTCGCTAGAGGCTATCTAGCGAAAGGAAGAAAAGCGCAGACGATTCCCGTTTTCAAGAACGGTCGTAGGACAGATGCACACAAGTACAGGCCTATATCACTGATACCAATCGATTATAGAATTATGGGTCCTGTTTCCTACTCACGCAGTACGACGATCGCGCAGAACTAAAATCCCCTCTATAAAAATGAACATGGATTTCAGAAACAGAGAACTAGCGAAACTCATCTCGCTCTGTTTCTCTAATAGATCCACAGTGCAGCAGACATAAGAGCTCAGGTTGACTGCATGTTCCTTGAATTCAGGAAGGGATTTGACATAGTTTCGGACTGCAATTAAGCGAAAACATACGATCTACCTAGTATCAGACGAGATTTGCGATGGATACTAGACTTCCTTAAAGATCGAATTCAATACGTGACTCTTAATGGACAGACATAAAGGTAATTTCAGGAGTATCACAAGGGAGTGTTATAGGACTGAAAATGGCGGTCACAATATAGACACTTTTATTGTTCCAAGACGGCCGGTTTCAACAGACTTGGAGCAACTAAAGTGTCTACGCTGCAGTCGCGGCGTACGGTGTATCTTCATTTGCAGCCATACCGATCGCCCCACCAGCACAGCATGTATGGCTTACGCTATGTTATAGGACCGTTACTGTTTACGATACGTATACTTGATTTAGTAGGTAACATCGGAAGATCCACAGATTACGCGGTTGTAGTTAGATGGTAACAACACCGGAAGACTGTAGCGATTTGCACCAACATTTGCAGAGGATTGATGAATGACCAAACCGAAACCCTGGCACATGGTATAGCGTGATTCATCACTCTCCAAATGGTTCAAATGGCTCTAAGGACTATGGGACTTAACATCTGCGGTCATCAGTCCCCTAGACAGAACTACTTAAACCTAGCTAACCTAAGGACATCACACACATCCATGCACGAGGCAGGATTCGAACCTGCGACCGTAGCAGCAGCGTGGTTCCGGACTGAAGCGCCTAGAGCCGCTCGGCCACAGCGGCCGGCTTCATCACTCCTAGTCACTCGTTTTTCAGTCGCCCACTGCCCAGTGGCAGCATTGACAGAGCATTGACATTATGATGAGGTGCTCGAACATTCTTCTCCATTCTCTTTAACTAACAAAGCCGAGTTATTGTGCCAGCTTTACTGCTGGTAGCACTTTGGCATTGACGATTGATTTATTTCTGTGATTTCGTGCATTTTTTTTTTACAATCACCCATCGGAATGCTCGACGATCCCAGTCCGTCAGTACATGAGTTCTAGCTGGTCTTGGTTTAGCGTTTCGACTCCACGGTCATATGACCGTAAGTAGACTTGGTCATCCACAGGAGGGATGAAATGTCCGTAATGGATTTGTTAATAAGGTGACATCCACTGTCTAGTTTACATTCGAAGTGGCTGAGTTCTCTTGACCGGCACATTTCGCTGTTATTGTTTCTCCACTGACAACGCAATATCCCCGCCACATTTTATGCTGTCGGGTCTGCCTCTAGTGACATCTAGTGATCAAGTACGAATTACATAGGTGTGTCCGGATACTTTTGATCATGCTGTGTACGGATCCTTGACTGGGATGCCGAAGGAGGTGACGCAGTGGTTAGCATACTAACCTCGCATTCGGGAGGACAACGGTTCAAACCGCGTTCAGCAATCCTGATTTAGATTTTCCGTGATTTCCCCAAATCGGTTCAGGCAAATGCCGGGGTGGTTTCTTTGAAAGGACACGGCCGACTTCCTTCGCCATCCTTCCCTAATCCGATGGGACCGATGACCTCGTTGTTTGGTCCCCTGCCCTGAATCACCCAACCAACCAACAGGAACGGCCAGCTCCCTGACTTGCCACACACAGAAGAGGCCTGTGATGCGATGGGAAGACGTATACTTTCATACATTCCTCCAGCCAAGAGCCTTCACGAAGTGAAATAGCCCGTATTTCAGGCACAGACAGAAATTCCTCCACGCTGTACAGATTCACCGTTGTAGCACGTATCCACATAAAAGACCAACTAATCACAGTTAATGTTATATACAGGGAGTTTGTTTTAATCTGAGACAAGTAAATATGTCGAAAACGACCCATCGTACGTGAAAAAGTTCTAGAATAAAAGTTAGTATTAGTAGAGAGGACATCTGTCTGTGTTACAACTGGCCACCTCGTAACCACTGCTCGTGCTTGAGGGGAATCAATTTTGTACTTTCAAATGTGAACCCCATTTTTATTGCATATTCGCATTCTACGTCAAAAACTACGTACGGTTACTCAAACTATGGTTTTTCATTCGCGGTGGGCGGTGCTGTAATCGACAAATATTAAATGTTCCTGTGTTTGCAATTAAGAACCGACGCATTTTATTCTGCATTTCATTTGCGATGGAAATGTAAGCTTCTTTGTTCTAACGGTTGATATTAATGTTCGATATTAACTTAAGAGTTCAGATTTAATTGTACTTTACGATACGGTTAGCGTTTCAATGTCTGGTTAGAAACTACGTTTGGCGTGATCCAGGAACACCGACGTAAATGTAATAGTTTTCTGTTCCCGTCGGAATGCTTGATTTCAGTGAGTTCTCTTGCCCCTCACGAGTGGGATGCTTGATATTGGTGAGTCCTCTTGTCTCTCACCATCAGCTTGCTTGATTTGGTGAGTATCCAAGGCGGGTGCGACTGTCACTATAGCTTCGTGGACCTTTTGCCTTATTATAGTCGTTGTGGTTTGTATCCATAATTTGTATTCCGCCGGTATCCACTTAGAGAGTGGGAGTTACGTTGGCTGGATGGAAACACACAGCGAAATCAGTCACCCTGATGGCGGGGTTCGAAGGCGACCACCGAAATCTAGCATGTCGATGGTTTGGGGACTCAACACAACCAACCCCGCAAGGAACAGATGTACCTACTATGCCAAAAATGTCAGTGTCTACCCATAATATTTGTACTGTACAATCGCTTTTGCAATACTCAAGTGACGTTGGGACATCAACATTAACCGTTAGAACACAAACGTTTACATTTACTTCCTAGATGAAACGTGGACTCAGTTGCATCGGTTCTTAATTGCAAAAACAAGCACACTCGATATTTCTCTATTAGAACGCCATTTACTACAAATGAAAAACGATGGCTTGAGTCAACCTACGTATTTTTTGGCGTAGAATCCGAATATGTATTCCAAATAGAGGGTTCCCATTAGAAAATACAAAGCTGATCCCGCTTAGTTTAGGAGGCTACAAGGTGGACAGTTCTAGCAAAGAGAGATGTCTGTTGTACTGGTATTAGCTTTACACCTAAAACTTTTTTTCGTACGGCGCGTCGATGCGAGATCTTTAGGTCTCTCACGTTAAAACAAACACGCTGTGTTTCATTTGAATTTACAATAATTATACTGTATCGGTTTATCTGTAACTACGTATGTTGTGCGTATAGTGTGTGTGTGTGTGTGTGTGTGTGTGTGTGTGTGTGCGTGCGTGCGTGCGTGCGTGTGTGTATGTATGTATGTATGTATGTATGTATATGAGAGGAAACAAACAAATATTCAGACAGTTATGGCCTATCAGTAGCCTATCTCTATATTATATTGTAAGGTGAAGGGCAATATGTTGTAAAATAGAAAGTCCTCAAGAAGACATTCGGAGAATACGAGAGTGTGGTCACTCTTTATGCTGATTTTTATGGTGGGCATTAGTTCAATACCCCCTATATGCTGAACATCTCCATAGACATTGTTAAATATCGGACAGGTGCTTTCCGGCTGTATATAACCAATGTCTGGCATTTTGTACTGAAGAAAATTATGAAATGGAATTTCATATGACAGATTTGTAAGGAGAAGGAGTAAAATGCTCACTGGACTTGCATTCGGTGGGTCGGCGGTACGGATTCTACATCTACATTTATACTCCGCAAGCCACCGAACGGTGTGGGCCGGAGGGCACTTTAAGTGCCACTGTCATTACCTCCCTTTCCTGTTCCAGTCGCGTATGGTCCGCGGGAAGAACGACTGCCGGAAAGCCTCCGTGCGCGCTCGAGTCTCTCTAATTTTACATGCGTGATCTCCTCGGGAGGAATACGTAGGGGGAAGCAATATATTCGATACCTCATCCCGAAACGCACCCTCTTGAAACCTGGACAGCAAGCTACACCGCGATGCAGAGCGCCTCTCTTGCAGAGTCTGCCACTTGAGTTTGCTAAACATATCCGTAACGCTATGACGCTTACCAAATAACCCCGTGACGAAACGCGCCGCTCTTCTCTGGATCTTCTCTATTTCCTCTGTCAACCCGACCTGGTACGGATCCCACACTGATGCGCAAACTCAAGTATAGGACGAACGAGTGTTTTGTAAGCCACTTCCTTTGTTGATAGACAACATTTTCTAAGGACTCTCCCAATGAATCTCAACCTTGCACCCGCCTTACCAACAATTAATTTTATATGATCATTCCACTTCAGATCGTTCCATACGCATACTCCCAGATATTTTACAGAAGTAACTGCTACCAGTGTTTGTTCCGCTATCATATAATCATACAATAAAGGATCCTTCTTTCTATGTATTCGCAATACATTACATTTGTCTGTGTTAAGGGTCGGTTGCCACTCCTTGCACAAACTGCCTATCCGCTGCAGATCTTCCTGCATTTCGCTGCAGTTTCTCTGTATACTACAGCATCATCCGCGAAAAGCCGCATGGAACTTCCAACACTATCTACTAGGTCATATATATATATTGTGAATAGCAATGGTCCCATAACACTCCCCTATGGCACGCCAGAGGTTACTTTAACGTCTGTAGACGTCTCTCCATTGAGAACAACATGCTGTGTTCTGTTTGCTAAAAACTCTTCAGTCCAGCCACACAGCTGGTCTGGTATTCCGTAGGCTCTTATTCGTGTCCACTCCTCCGGCCAGCCCTAGCACGCTGTGCTAGTGGAACGAAATCTCCACGAGGTGTTGCGCCCTCGCAATGCAGTCTGCCCGGCTTTCGAAAGAGCCCGTCCTAACGGTACAGGCTGGCGGCAAAGCTCCCCTCGCGAGGTCGCACGTCCTTGCACCGCCGAATTCCTGGCTTCGGTTTCCGCCAGTAACGGTCGAGTGTGTGCAACGTGTGATTCAACGTGGGTGTGGCTTTCGGTAAAGGACGTATCACCACAGTTCCGAGAACATCCATTCACTGTCATAGGAAAATCTGACAAGATTTTTTCTGAATAATGACTGTATCCCTGTCTATAAGCTTTCCATACATTTCGTTAGCTCATCGCTGAATTGGGTCCTGGTATTTTGTCGGAATCATGCAATTCTAACGGCGGGATCCAAGACAGAGATGTTCTGAAACGCATGTCGTCCCTTTGGTTCATGAGATGTAGAGCGCTGTAGGCAAAAGCGTGGAGATTACGCTGTGTTCCTTGAGTTCCGGAAGGCCCACACTGTTGTTCAGTGAAGAAAACACGAGCTTACCGAATGTCGGACCAGATTTGTGACATGTAAAATCGATGGTGTATGCCCAACCAATCGACACTTTGGAGATGTTACAGGAGCATGTACTGAACGTATGTGGTGGAATCCGAACGGAGCCACGTGTATTTGAGATAGTGCGTAATTCACTGCGAGAAAGGGCTGAAGAATGTGTCAGGATACGTGGTAACCACATGCAGCACTCCCTGTATTTTCTACTTCTGCGTAACAACCAGATGGGAATGAGATGACAGATTGACACATACAATACTGGCCATTAAAACTGCTACACCAAGAAGAAATGCAGGTGATAAACGGGTATTCATTGGAGAAATAGATTATACTAGAACTGACATGTGATTACATTTTCACGCAATTTGGGTGCATAGATCCTGAGAAATCAGTACCCAGAACAACCACCTCTGGCCGTAATAACGGCCTTGATACGCCTCGGCATTGAGTCAAACAGAGCTTGAATGGCGTGTACAGGTACAGCTGCCCATGCAGCTTCAACACGATACCACAGTTCATCAAGAGTAGTGACTGGGATATTGTGACGAGCCAGTTGCTCGGCCACCAGTGACTAGACGTTTTCAGTTGGTGAGAGATCTGGAGAATGTGCTGGCCAGGGCAGCAGTCGAACATTTTATGTATCCAGAAACACGCGAACAGGACCTGCAACATACGGTCGTGCATTATCCAGCCGAAATGTAGAGTTCCGCAGGGATCGAATGAAGGGTAGAGCCACGGGTCGTAACACATCTGAAATGTAACGTCCACCGTTCAAAGTGCCGTCAATGTGAACAAGAGGTGACCGAGACGTCTAACCAACGGAATCCCACACCATCACGCCTGGTGATACGCCAGTATGGCGATGACGAATACACGCTTCCAATGTGCGTTTACCGCGATGTCGCCAAACACGGATGGGACCATCAGGATGCTGTAAACAGAACCTGGATTCATCCGAAAACGTGACGTTTTGCAATTCATGCACCTAGGTTCGTCGCTGAGTACTCCATCGCAGGCGCTCCTGTCTATGATGCAGCGTCAAGGGTAACTGCAGCCATGGTCTCCGAGCTGATAGTCCATGCTGCTGCAAACGTCGTCGAACTGTTCGTGCAGATGGTTGTTGTCTTACAAACGTCCCCATCTGTTGACTCAGGGATCGAGACGTGGCTGCACGATCCGTTACAGCCATACGGATACAATGCCTATCATCTCGACTGATAGTGATACGAGGCCGTTGGGATCCAGCACGGCGTTCCGTATTACCCTCCTGAACCCACCGATTCCATATTCTGCTAACAGTCATTGGATCTCGACCAACGCGAGCAGCAACGTCTCAATACGATAAACCGCAATCGCGATAGGTTACAATTCGACCTTTATCAAAGTTTGAAACGTGATGGTACGCATTTCTCCTCCTTACACGAGGCATCACAACAACGTTTCACCAGGCAACGCCGGTCAACTGCTGTTTGTTTATAAGAAATCGGTTGGAAACTTCCCTCATGTCAGCACGTTGTAGGTGCCGACACTGGCGCCAACCTTGAGTGAATTCTCTGAAAAGCTAATTATTTGCATATCACATCATCTTATTCATGTCGGTTAAATTTCGCGTCTGTAGCACGTCATCTTAGTGGTGTAGCAGTTTTAATCGCCAGTAGTGTATCTCATTAGATGCTAGTTTCCGGACGTACCACCATAGGAACTTCGACCGACACTACTTCCTGTAGGAATATGTGGCACTACATACGATCCAGCGACGGCCACGTCTCTGCCTTACTTCTCGCTGCTAATGCAAAAATAACTACGCTACCAAACTGAAATATAAGTTATATTATTTTTTACCATGATAAATGGACTTTCGTCCCTGATGGTAAGGGTTTGGTACTCGCGTAGGCATTGATACTGAAGTTTCATGAGATATTTCTGTCCATGGAACCGTGCTACAGGTTTTGGAGAGGTCTTTCTGAAGTCGTTCAGGTCCCCAGTAAATGTCATTCACGGCTGTATCCCTGAAGGCGATATGAATGGGTCAGTCTGATTGTCCAGGCATTACCCGGCTCACAGTACTTAGTTAGCTTCCTAGTCCACTACTAAACTGTAAATGGTTGATTGGCGGGGGCACTGTGTACCCACACAGGATTTCTAGTTTTAAGCCTCGTATGTGGAAGGTGAGAAAGAATTTAGTTGACTGGAAAGTCTCTGGGAACTAATCGTATAAGACAATGATAAGTACATGATTGAAAGAAGAAAAAGAAAGTACCTGTATTCCACAGCGTATAGTACTATGCCCACTACAGCACTGTGGAAGTCAGTACGGCCTTCGAAAAACCTGCTTTAATGGAGGACGCCATTCCAAATACCTCCATCTAAGATAATACAAGGTAATCGCGTTGAATATTTCCTAAATCGTTTGTTGTTGTTGCAGCCATCAGTCCGAAGACTGGTTTGATACGGCTCTCCTTGTTAATCTATCCTGTGCAAGTCTCTTCCTCTCCGCGTAACTACTGCAAACTATATCCATTTAAAGCTGCTTACTTCTCAAAAAGCATTAGTCTCTCTTTACAGTTTTACCACCACCACCCTCCCCCACCCCCCACCCCCCACCGCCAGTGACAAATCCTTGATGCCTCAGGA
The DNA here is from genome assembly GCF_023898315.1 of Schistocerca nitens. Taxonomy (NCBI): domain Eukaryota; kingdom Metazoa; phylum Arthropoda; class Insecta; order Orthoptera; family Acrididae; genus Schistocerca; species Schistocerca nitens. Next base: position 976,933,844 of record NC_064615.1, on the reverse strand, counting down.
TCTGTCGTATCATCTGATCCCATAATTTTAGTCAAGTTTTGTCATAAATTGTTTCCGTAAATAGATTCAGTATCTCCTCATTCGTTATTCTTTCTATCCGTACAATCGTCGGCATTCTTCTATGGCATCACATTTATAGAGCTTCTATCTTCTTCTTGTCTGAATAGCTTATCGTCCACGTTTCATTTCCATGCAAGGAAACACTCCAGACAAATGCCTTCAGAAAATAGTGCCAAAGACTTGAATGTTAACAAATATCTCTTTTCCAGAAATGCTTTTCTTGCTACAAAAAGTGTACATTTTATATCTTATCTACTTAGCCCATCATCCGTGATTTTTGTGCCCAAATAGCAGAACACGTCTATTAATTTTAGTGTGCAATTTCGCCCTTTTTTTACTTTTGTTTATGCTCATCTTATAATTTCTTTTCAGGACACTACCAATTAATTTCAACTGCTTTTACAAGTTCATTGCTGTCTGTGACAGAATTACAATGTCGTGAGAAAACCACAAAGTATTTATTTCTTCTCCCTGAACTTTAATCCCCTTTCCAAACTGGTTTCCTTCACAGCTTGATCAATGTACAAATTGAATAACATCGCGAATAGGTTACAACCCTGTTGTTCTCCCTACTCGACTACGGCTTCCCTTTCATGACTCTTTGACTTCTATAGCTGCAGTCTGGTTTCTGTACCAGTGGTAAATAACTTTTAGGTTCCTGTATTTAATATCTGCCACCTTCAAAATTTCAAAGAATTAGTCCAGTCCACATTGCCAAAAGCTTCCTCTAAATCCTCTAAATATGTTTTCCTGTATTCTCAAACTTATCGTTCTCATGGTCTCCGATCTCATATTCACCTATTTATTCTTTTTCTACAATACTGTCTTCAAATTCGTTCCCTATATGTGGACCCCCTATAAATTCCTTACACCTTCCAATTTTTCTTTCTTTGCTTCGCAGTTCTGGCTTGTCACCAGAGCTCTTGTTATTCATGTAGTAACTTCTGCCTTCCCTGTTTCATCTCTCAAAGCTACCCATTCGTTTTCTATATATTCCTTTCCTCTGAACTGCTTAGGGTACCGCGGTTCGGTTTTCACCCAAATGAATTGTAAAAAAGTGCTGACTAAATGACGTGTAGTCTCTTTTCCTACAGAGACTTTGGTATCAAGTTTACTTTTCCAAATGAAGCTATTGAACTCAAATTATCTGCTGCTAATATCGCAGTTCTAAAAGAGACGAACCCGAACTGCATTTCATACTTCAGAATCTGATTAGTAGTAAAAAAAAAGACGTAGTATGGTTTGATGGATCAGAATTCCAATTGTTAGGCACTGTTTATTTCACAGGAAATATGTTTATTATGACACACAAGAGTAAATGGGGTGAGGCCGCACATTTTAGATCTGACCTCCAACCCAAAGTCTTAAGCACACTGAACCGAAATGAAGGCAGACAGCGGAAATTCACACTCATCGAAATAAATGTAAAGAGCCAGATGTACTTGATTTGTGTCGTCTATAAATCGCCAGAAACTAGCTCATTACAGTCAGAATTACATTCACTTCAGTGTCAGTGACAGCATGGCAACATAATGAGAAGCGTGAACATAGCCATGTTGAGAGAGACTCCTCAATAAACCTAAGAAGACTGTTTGGTTACAACCCCATGAGAATTCTTCCATTACAGCCCACACACCACAAGGCGTGCGTCGTACTCTTTTAGTGGTAACCGAAACCAAAAAAGACTGACAGAGTAGTAGATAACGGGCTATCTTCAGCTCCAGGCCTCTGTAGACATGAGATAACATTCGTGGTCTGCTCTTCATGCCCTCCAAAACCGAACTCGCGCCACACAACACGTATAACCATCGATGAACCCTCTGCCAGGCACTTAAATGTGATTTGCAGAGTATCCATGTAGATGTAGAACACATGGAACGTGACACACTAACAGCGGACAATTTAGAAACCCAATGGCCGCAAAGAATCACAGAGCCGAAAATTGTTTCATGAAACTGCTCATAAGCTCACCGCTTTCTGCGACTGTTCGAGTAAGAAAAACTTCTCCACCTTGCCTGACAGCTCACTTACCTCGAATGATAAACAAGCCCCACAAATCTGTCGAAGAAGCTCCGTAGCTTGGGTGTTGGAAAAACAGAATCAGTAACTTTTTCTCATGTCTTGGATGATGAACCCAATGAATTCTTTCAGCAACAGTCAGGTTCCATTGCGCAAATAACAATGGCCCGCAAAAATAATCAGACTACATAACTAACTCTCACATTTTCCACCTAAAACACGTTGCAAGAAAGACAACAAGAAAACACTAATAAGAATCTCTGCTGGATACAACGATTACCATGATGAAGAATGTCAGAGGTAGGGTGTCGAGCCGGCCGAAGTGGCCGTGCGGTTAAAGGCGCTGCAGTCTGGAACCGCAAGACCGCTACGGTCGCAGGTTCGAATCCTGCCTCGGGCATGGATGTTTGTGGTGTCCTTAGGTTAGTTAGGTTTAACTAGTTCTAAGTTCTAGGGGACTAATAACCTCAGCAGTTGAGTCCCATAGTGCTCAGAGCCATTTAGGGTGTCGAAGTTGAGTGAGTGTAGGAAGATACAAGACAACTTAGACAAAATTTCCAGTTGGCATGATGAAATGCAGCTAGCTCTAAATGTGGAAAAATGTAAGTTAATGCGGATGAGTAGGAATAACAAACCTGTAATGTTTGAATACAGTATTGCTAATATCCTGCTTGACACAGTCAAGAAGTTTAAATGCCTGAGAGTAACGTGATATGACATGGAACGAGCATGTGAGATCTGTGGTAGGGAAGGCGATCGGTCGACTTCGGTTTATTGGGAAAACTTTAGGAGTAGTTCATTTGTAAAGGAGACCGCATATAAGACGCTCGTGCGACCCGTTCTTGAGTACTGCTCGAGTGTATGGTATCCGTACAAAATCGGACTGAAGGAAGACATCGAAGCAATTCAAAGGTCAGCTGCTAGATTCGTTACCGGTGCGTTTGAACGACATGTAAATGTTACGGAGATGCTTCGAGAACTCAAATGGGAATCCATGGAGAGAAAGTATCGTTCTTTTCGAGGAACGCTACTGAGAAATTTTAGAGAACCGGCATTTGAAACTGACTGCCAAACGATTCTACTGCTGCCAACATACTTTGAGCATAAGGACCACGAAGATAAGATACGTGGAATTAAGTCTCATAAAGAGGCGTACAAGCAATCGTTTTTCCCTTGCTGTATTTGCGAGTGGAACAGGAAAGGAAATGACTAGTAGTGGTACAGGTACCCTCCGCCGCTCTTCTTACGGTGGCCTGCCGAGTATGCACACTACTGGCCATTAAAATTGCTACACCACGAAGATGACGTGCTACAGACGCGAAATTTAACCGACAGGAAGAAGATGCTGTGATATGCAAATGATTAGCTTTTCAGAGCATTCACACAAGGTTGGCGCCGGTGGCGACACCTACAACGTGCTGACATGAGGAAAGTTTCCAACCGATTTCTCATACAAAAACAGCAGTTGACCGGCGTTGCCTGGTGAAAACGTTGTTGTGATGCCTCGTGTAAGGAGGAAAAATGCGTACCATTACGTTTCAAACTTTGATAAAGGTCGGATTGTAGCCTATTGCGATTGCGGTTTATCGTATGGCGACATTGCTGCACGCGTTGGTCGAGATACCATGACTTTTAGTAGAATATGGAATCGGTGGGTTCAGGAGGGTAATAAGGAGCTCTGTGCTGCATCCTAACGGCCTCGTATCACTAGCAGTCGAGATGACAGGCGTCTTATCCGCATCGGGACGCTTGCAAGACAACAACCATCTGCACGAACAGTTCAACGACGTCTGCAGCAGCATGGACTATGAGTTCGGAGACCATGGCTGCGGTTACCCTTGACGCTGCATCAGAGACAGGAGCGCCTGCGATGGTGTACTCAACGACGAACCTGGGTGCACGAATTGCAAAACGTCATTTTTTCGGATGAATGCAGGTTTTGTTTAGAGCATCATGTTGGTCGCATCCGTGTTTGGCGACATCGCGGTGAACGCACATTGGAAGCGTGTATTCGTCATCGCCATACTGGCGTATCACCCGGCGTGATGGTATGGGGTGCCATTGGTTGCACGTCTAGGTCACCTCATGTTCGCATTGACGGCACTTTGAACAGTGGACGTTACATTTCAGATGTGTTACGACCCGTGGCTCTAACCTTCATTCGATTGCTGCGAAACCCTACATTTCAGCAGGATAATGCACGACCGCATGTTGCAGGTCCTGTACGGGCCTTTCTGGCTACAGAAAATGTTCGACTGCTGCCCTGGCCAGCACATTCTGCAGATCTGTCACCAACTGGATACGTCTGGTCAACGGTAGCCGAGCAACTGGCTCGTCACAATACGCCAGTCACTACTCCTGATGAACTGTGGTATGGTGTTGAAGCTACTTTGGCAGCTGTACCTGTACACGCCATCCAAGCTCTGTGTGACACAATGCCCAGGCGTATTAAGGCCGTTATTACGGCCAGAGGTGGTTGTTCTGGGTACTGATTTCTCAGGATCTATGCACCCAAATTGCGTGAAAATGTAATCACAACTTAGCTCTAGTATAATATATTTGTCTAATGAATACCCATTTATCATCTGCATTTCTTCTTGGTGTAGCAACGTTTGTGGCCAGTAGTGTGTACAGATATAGATGCAGATGTATCTTGGAATCAGCCTTGACACATACATTTAATTTTTCTTTCGTAAGAGGTGTGTGTATCAATCAGTGAAAAAGAACCATCGACCTATTCCTAAATGCGAGTGTCACACACACACACCAAGACTTTACCGACGAATAATTATTTACACGCTGCATCCAAAGATGTGGATATGGATCACGATCAGCTGACTGAAGATAACTATTACCAGTCTGGGACTCGAAAACACCATAGCCTAAACAATACACTAATCAAGGTACTGATAGCCTGCAGTACGTTATAGACAAACGTGATTTCACAATATTGGCACTGCTAGACTTCAGGAAAGCACTGATGCTGGTATACGTCGTCATACTTCTCAGAAAAATGAGGCTATTAAAATTTTCAAAAGTGTGCTGAAATCGTTTGAGAGCTACTTAAAATTCAGTAGTAATGTGTTGTCTGTTAGAACGAAAAGCCACCTTGGAAGCATGTTCTCTCAGGAATGCTACGGTGGTCAACCATGGGTCCACTGTTATTCTCGCTATACCCCAGTTGTGTCTGTTTTTCTGAACATAAGATTTCTCCTCCGATGACCTGTCTCCAGTGTTCAGATAGGCACAAAAGAGGGGATTTAAATTGAATGAGTGGAACTTTGGGCTAATTTTAGTATCACATTAGAAATTAATTAGTTCTGAATATCGTGAACAATACCTCATATTCTTCTCGACGGTATTTCAATACTAAATAAATGAAGGATGAAGAGTTTAGCTTTGGATGAGCACCTCAGCTGCGGAGAAAATACTGTCGCTACGCACAACAAGATTTCCGGTTGCCTCTGCAGCCTCCAGAAATGTCGGAACATATTTCGACAGGAGGTGAAACGTAAAACTGTGTAATCACTCGTTCTTCGAACCTCCGCTATAACGGTGTGGAGTGAAAACTAACCATAAAATATGGTTTACATTACCTAAGTAGTACCTTAGCTGTGACCATCCATAAAGCCAAAACAGTCCTTAACTTCTTCTCAGCTGCCGCCTTACACCTCTCCACTGATGTATCCTGCACTCCGCGCACGAAATAAAACAAAAACATTCCCCATCTCCTTCTTTGCATTCTGCGCACAAATCAATGTCCAGTTTCATTTAAGAAAGCAGTGAAGCACTTTCATTAATCAGCCTCGTAGCTCTGCCCTAAACATTAATATATGGTCGTTTTCTCTCTGTCACGCACTAAATAAAATGCTCCAAAATTATTGTCCAAAATACAGTTCTTTCTCTCTTCACTTTTCCATCGCTCACGATACTATATCTCCATTTGCCTTCATTTCTTTCGTTCTATCATGTAATTCTCTCTCTAGAAACGTTCAGTGCCGTAGGTGCCGCTTAAATTTACTTTTCATGAACAATTAGGTTTTTACTGTTTACAGTAATGTTATAGTTAGCTACTTCTAGGTGATGGTGTTCATATTAAATGTAAGCTTTCTTGTAGCAAGTATGTCGAAAGAATAAAGCCAAATACGTAGAACACGTGAATGAGATTTTCACTCTGCAGAGGAGTGTGCAGAGGAGTGTGCAGAGGAGTGTGCGCTGGTATGAAACTTCCTGGCAGATTAAAACTGTGTGCCGGACCGAGACTCGAACTCGGGACCTTTGCCTTTCGCGGGCAAATGCTCTACCATCTAAGCTACCCAAGCACGACTCACACCTCCTCCTCACAGCTTTACTTCTGCCAGTGCCTCGTCTCCTACCTTCCAAACTTTACAGAAGCTCTCCTGCGAACCCTACAGAACTAGCCCTCCTGAAAGGAAGGATATTGCCCCAGTCTGGGGGATGTTTCCAGAATGAGATTTTCACTCTCGTCTCCTACCAGCAGAGTGAAAATCTCATTCTGGAAACATCACCCAGGCTGTGGCTAAGCCATGTCTCCGCAATATCCTTCCTTTGAGGAGTGCTGCTAGTTCTGCAGGGTTCACAGGAGAGCTTCTGTAAAGTTTGGAAGGTAGGAGACGAGGCACTGGCAGAAGTAAAGCTGTGAGGACGAGGTGTGAGTCGTGCTTGGGTAGCTCAGATGGTAGAGCACTTGCCTGCGAAAGGCAAAGGTCCCTAGTTCGAGTCTCGGTCTGGCACACAGTTTTAATCTGCCAGGAAGTTACACAGAACACGTAGTTATACAAAAGATAGGGTAGGAAAATAAATCGCTAACTGAAAAGAAATATTATTATAATGTTACAAGATCGTTCGTGTTTGTAGACCTTTTTATGGAATTTCAAAAAATTTGTGCACTCAGATTATCCAAAAGGGGTATTCCTGGCCGAGAGAAATCTACTACTACCAAGCCTAAGCCTTAATCTGGGGAAGAAATTTCTGAGGATGTTCACTTGGAGCACAGCATTGTATGGTAATGAAATGTGGGCCGTGGGAAAATAGGAACAGAAGAGAATCGGCACATTTGAGACGCGTTGCTACTGAAGAATGTTGAAAATTAGGTGGACTGCCAAGGTAAAGAATGAGCAGGCACTCCATAGAATCAGGAAGTAAAGGAATATGTGGAAAACACAGACGAGTAGAAGGGAGAGGATTATAGACACCTGTTAAGACATCATGGAATAACTTCCATGATACTAGGAGGAGCTGTAGAGGGTACAGTCTGTAGAGGAAGACAGAGATAGGAATACACACAGCAGCTAACTGAGGACGTAGGTAGCAAGTGCTACTCTGAGATGAAAAGCTGAGCACAGGAGAGGAATTAGTGGCGGGCCGCATAAAACCAGTCAGAAGACTCACGACAAGGGCGATGTTATCTATCAGTCTCGTCAAAGTGAAACGTGCGCTTCTCGACTCAAGCTGCTGCGGAGAGAACAAGGAACAGTTTACCACCCCAAAAATTACAGTACACTGTGCAGTGACGGCCACTGTGAAAAAAAAGTTCTGTAAGTGCGTCATGACCAACGTGAAGGTCACTGCGTATCTTCACAGTGGGCTCGTGGATATGGTAACGATATAACACCGGAACTATTTTTTTTTTTTTTTTTTTTTTTTTTTTGCGTGCCCATACAGCCACCTCAACAGTGGATTTCCAGTTATGATGTTATGAACGTAAGGCCAACACGACTCCCAATCCCCGAGCGGCGAATGTCTCCGACCCGACGAAGACTCGACCCCGGGCTCTTTCGGTTATTCGGTTAGCAATCTGCCGAGCTGAAGGCGCATATACTGGGGTGGTCTTGTTCCGGAATATGTACGACTCTTATACGTGCTGCAGTGGGCCGTGACTTAGTTTTCATGGACAACGCCTGTCCTCACGTAACGGCGCTTGTTGCTGACACTCGAGACTACGGACATTGGGCGTTGAATGGCCTGCAGCCCTGCATGTTCGCATAAACTGAATTTTACTGAACTGTCGAATCGTGCTGTCAAGAAACTATTTACGCGGAGGGTACAAGGTCCATGAACTGTTTGGACCTAAATACCCGGCTAACGGTAACGTACGAATACAAGCTTACCCAATTTATGAATTTCCCAAGAAAATGCACATCTTACACAGATTTCATGGTAATCCTAGAGTGTTTCTGTTGTGTTGGCATTTATTGAGTAATGAGAGTGTCATCACAATACGCTGCTCGGATGGGTAACTTTTTTTACTGTCGCACTTTACCTGGTGAGGAACATGATGTCCTTACCGTATTCTTATAATAAAGTTGTAAATTCACTGTATGTACATATTGTCTTTTGAACGCTTTATTTGCACGGTAATAAAGTATTACAACACACTAAATAACTGCGCCGGCCGGGGTGGCCGAGCCATTCTAGGCGCTACAGTCTGGAATCGCGCGACCGCTACGGTCGCAGGTTCGAATCCAGCCTCGGGCATGGATGTGTGTGATGTCCTTAGGTTTGTTAGGTTTAAGTAGTCCTAAGTTCTAGGGGACTGATGACCTCAGAAGTTAAGTCCCATAGTGCTCAGAGCCATTTGAACCAAGCCAAATAACTACGGTAACATTTTTTGTTTTCCGGAGCTGATATCGACTGAAATCTTCAAGAGTGTTCAATCGGATCCTAGAGTACGACTGATACAATATTTCAGCCTCATCTGAATAAGGATTACGTTAAGTTACACATGAATTAACTATGAAAATGCTTTCTGTAAGATCAGAAGCGCATTTCTTGAATTGTGACTCAACACAAGGCGGAAACGAATTTATCATCAATGTTTGGACCATTTTAAAAATAAATAAATTAGTAAACTAACTTCGTACTCCCATTTGTTACTGTGGATGAAATTTACGCCAGCCATAGCCGAAATAGTCAGAAAGCCAATTTCAGGGTCACAAATGTGAAAAAAAGGTAGTGAAGTCAGTTTCATCTGCTGGAATGAATTTGATTTTCTCTAGCTTTTAGATTTACTAAGATGGATAAAAAGGAGTATGTCGGAAGAATAAGGGAATGTAAAACAATTGTAAGGAAAAATGGAGCCTTCTTTATCGAAACAATGCAGCTGCCTCCAATGCTTCTTTGCCGAAGAGAAACTATGTTTTTTTCGGTAATGTCTTCTACGCGCATGTGAATACACGCTGGTTTCGTTTTTCCCTACAAACAATATTAATAAAGAAACTGAGGAGTTTGAATTACGAACTGTTGAAACGTTCTCCCCATTCACCAGGCTCCACTTACGTCTGTCTGTTCTCACTTGTAATGAACTTTCTCGCTGGGAAATATTTAGATGCCAATGAGGAAGCTATGGCCGCCGTCTGCTACCTAAGCAACAAATTATTTGGCTTTCAGACCAACAAGTTATCATCTCGAACTTTTAGTGGTCGTGATGTTTACGAAAATAAGTACATGACTAGTGGCAGTGTACATACTCTGTCAGGTGGTTGTAAATCTGTCTCACACGAGTACGCTGCATATTCATGTCTTTTATAGTGATCACTCAACATCTAAACCTCTTAACGCTCTTATATAATCTACCAGGCCTGATAACAGCACTAAACATGAACAACGCTTGTACACTCTGGTGGCCGTTAGACCTTTTACAGAGAATAGGAGATAGTCATTTACATACCGCCGATAGTGTGTACCTGTAAGAAGTTACTCGCGCATTGTCATTCGACCATGTTTTCCAGGTGCTTCACTTTCTTGCCAGTGCTTAGTCTCGTAACTATCACTTTTGTGCATGACATGTGACACGACTCTTCAGTGAGACGCGCTAGAAGATTGGTAATGTGTACCGACCGACTTCAGTAACGGTATCGACCTCTGCCGTTTTAGAAAATATAGAGCACTTAAAATTTGTTGAAGATCATTGTAACGAACAGGCTGCAAGTCCATTAGATCTGGATGCCACTGTAGCCTTTCCACAGAATATCCCACTTATCAGTTTGAGAGTGTAACACAATATTTATTAAAGAAAGGAGAGCAACGGTGTAAAGTATTTCATTACTTTCGAAGAAAGGTAAAAAAAAATTGTCAGATTAAAAGTACATACGGAAAGTAAATAATTCAGCTAATGTATAGGAATGTCAGACTCAACGTCGACTTTTACAGACGAAGCATGGGAAAGTATATGTGTGTTTACAGCTTCATTGTATAACAAACTACTTAGCAAAAGTACTCAAAACATTGCTGGAGATAGTCAGACGCAGAATTGAGAATTGAACGCAGCATATCTGTGAGAATTAATCCAGTGGATTAACCATCTTCCTCTGCAATACTTAACCAATAGGATGATGACAGTTATCTCGTGCAGCTACCGTTATTTCCCCTATCTAATACTTTTTCCCTACAAGACAGACACAAAAATCTTTTCTACCACAGGGTTCCGCACTATGTTTTATCTGTTACGTAATGCTGGGTCATTGTCAAACTTACGAACTCGGTACAGATAGAATTATGTTGGGAATTTTAAAGCACCTTCGAGTTTCCTGCTATGAAGCCTAACCGTGGAACGAATAGTATGTATGGCTTCCTTTAATTCCATAGTATATGATTTACAAAGAGTCCGTGTTTCCTTTGCTTCATAAAACAGTTGAAATCTCCCCTTAGAATAATTTATGAATTACTGTGCTGGTAAACCTCTTACGTTATTTGATTTTCAAACAGATGAGCAAAACTGAACGTACTCAGACATTTCTCTCTTTGCTTATTCTGATCATCACTAAACTGACACACAATATTTTTAGCGCAACGCAATCTGACTTCCAATAACCCATAGAAAAGAATGGCCCTGACTAACAATAACCCATACCTGTCATGAATCACTTACCTCACAAAAATCTTCGTTACTCGAACTACTGCAATACAGCGAGCACCAGTACTGGCAGCTAAATAAAAGATTGTAACTACTGAAGGCACTAACTGCTGATAGGCATACTTAGCAAATGAAAGTTTTTGATAGAGAACAAACAATGTATTTACCTCAATAATGTTCAAAAGTCAAAGTCATCATATATATATATATATATATATATATATATATATATATATATATATATATATATATATATACGTCCACATCGTCCACTCTCAAAATTCTGCAATCTCTCTCTCCACATCCACCACTGCTGGCGTCTCACCTCCAACCGAGCAACGCTACGCGCTTTTCACATCCAACTGCCCAACACTACAATAGCAAAAGTTCCTACAATGCAAACCAGCCACAGACTGCACAAAGCACAGCCAGTGATTTTCATACAGAGCGCTACGTTGCGTTAGCAACATAAAAACCTAAACAACCTATTTACACAATATCCAAAACATTAATGTGAACACTTGTCAAATTCCTGAGAGACATGCAGGAAGAGTCAGTGAGGTTCTGGAAGGTACCGACTGCGATTGGAGCCATTTCTACTGCAGTGCTATGGCCAGCTGCACCAGGTTTCTCGGTTGAGGATGGATGGTGTGTACAGGCCGATCGAGATGGTCTTACAGATTTTCTGACGCTCTTCGAGCGACATTCATACACTGCTAGCTCTGTGGGTTGTCGCATTGTCCTGCTGGTGGATGCCATCGTGCTAGAAAAAACAAACGGCATTTAGGGGTTTATATGGTCCCGAAAGATAAATACGTAATTGTTCAAAAATGATTCAAATGGCTCTAAGCACTATGGGACTTAACTTCTGAGGTCATCAGAACTTCTGAGGTCATCAGAACTACTTAAACCTAACTAACCTAAGGACATCACACTCATCCATGCCCGAGGCAGGATTCGAACCTGCGACCGGACCAGCAGCGCGGTTCCGGACTGAAGCAACTAGAACCGCTCGGCCACAGCCGCCGGCTGTGTAATTGTGCTGATCCATTTTGCTTACAGAACGACGAGATCACCCAGGAAATACCACGAAAACATTCTTCCGTCCTGGGCCTTTGTGATGATTGGTGCAGTGTGTTTGTTTTCAAACTTCACGCCGCACATGCCAACGGCCGTCCGCCCGATGCCAACATGAAGAGGGATTAATCTGAGAAGACCACCTGTCTCCACTCAATGGACGACCAGTTGCGATATTGCTATGCAAATCGCAGCTTTCATCGCCAGTGAACGGCAGTCAGCATGGGTGCACCAACGAGGTGCCTGTTGCAGAGGCCAACACGCAACAACGTTCGGTGAACATTCGTTCAGGACACACTGATAGTAGCCTCTTGGTCCATCTGGGCGGTCAGTTGTTCAACAGTTGCACGTCTACTCGCCCGTGCCGTCGGTCACCCCTGTCATCTATGGCCGATGGTGCACCACAGTGGCCTCGGCGTCAGTTTTGACTAGCTCCATTTTGCCACGCACAGCATACGTTAACCACGCGGGATGAGAACAATTTAAAAACTTAACCGTTTAGGAAGTGCTTCCCTCCACTGTTAATGCCCTTGTGGACGACAGATAAATCGCTCCGTTTCCGCATTACGACAACGACTGCACTGTTTTCTGCGTCTTTTATTTCCTTTACTGTTATTTCGACGCAGCGTGCGATTTGCAGGGGGAGATGAGGGGAATTTGCCCCCCTCTGCATCAGACCATCCCCTCCTCTGGTTTTAGTTTATGCATCCCAACCAGGGATGTTTATTTCCACGCACTGGAGTGAAAATTTACATGTAATTTAAATTTGTGGAGCCGAACACTGAAAGTTTTTAATACAGTCTTACTATTAATACTACTAATATGTTTGCTTATTAATTTTGAAAAAGTGTTATGTAGTAGGTAAGCATTTCAAAACATTTAGAACAAAACGACAAGACGTCTCCCCAGCGTAAACGAGGCTTTAGAGCCAGGTCTGTGTTGTATGGTGGATGTGATGGGTTGCGTAAGAAAATGAAACCTGCGATCAGATCGAAACGTCGTGGAAAACGGTGAAGAGGTGTCATCCTGCAGCAACATAACGTTCGCCCACATTCTGCCAAACGGACAGCCGACGCAATAAAGGAGTTGAGATTCGAGGTGCTGGAACATCCACCATACAGTCCAGACCTAGCTCCAAGCGATTTTCACATGTTTGGACCCTTAACGGAAGCACTACAGGGAAGAAGATTTTAAAGTGATGAAGACGTCATTGCTGCGGTGCAAAATTGGTTAGAGATGCAACCGATAAACGTATTTTCTGGTGAAATAAAAAAAAAAACTCGTAAAACGTCGGGAAACTTGCATTGAAGTCCAGGGAGGTTACGTAGGAAAATAACGCATGTTTCAGTTTTCTATCATCAGAATAAGTACAGCTTTTCACAAATGTGCCTTTACTTTTTGAATTCCCCTCGTATACCTGTATGTAGATGATTTTGTAAATAAGCTTTACCTATAATGTTCTTTTAAAGATATAACAAGAGATGGCTTTTCTGATAGTGCTTACGCGTGAATAGTGAGTTTCGGCATTAACATATATTTATAAACAACTGTTTAACCATGGGTAACGCCACGGTCCAAGCTAGTAACATGTATAATTATACTAACTCCCTAAGACATCCCCTCCCCCCCACTGGTAAAAGCACAAATCGAACACTGTTTCGACGCCTTATACAAAGGTAGGCCGGCAGCGTCACTACTACGCCGCTCTTCGGCCACAGGTAATACATTTATTACATACAAGTGGAGACATCGAGAAACGAAACAACACGGTGGATAGACAACAGTAGACAAAAAATTTAAAAATACATGAAGTCGTTCACAAGTGCAGCGTCCAAAGAAAAACGTTCAGCACTCGGGCACTAACAGAGACAACGGAAGCGGCACACGTGAAGGAGGGAGCACAAATTACGAAACACTGAATCACTAACGCGATGGCACACACAAAACACTGGTGACGATCTCCGGCGCGGGAATGTTCACTTTACGTGTACGAGTCCGGGGACCTGCTGAAAGGGGAAAAGGTGGGGGGGGGGGAGGGAGAGGGGAGAGTGTATATGCCAGTGCAAGAGGAGATGGGAGGGGGAGGAAATTTTCTGCGTACCGGCGACACGCTTTATATATCCTCCACTGCTAGCACTGCCCCTGCCGCTGACTTATTAATGTGACAGGACCGCATATGTGATCTATCAAGCTATGCAGCATTGTGTATACAGTCGACAGCTTTGTGTAGTAAAAAAATATGGCGGCGCATTTATTACAGTCTTAAACTGTTCGATGCAAGAAAGACACAATCCTCGAAATCGAATTCATTATCACCTAATAATATAGGGATAAAGAAGAAACATTCACTTTATTAAACATTTCCTCCTCAATGAAAGTGAAGAGCTATGGTTATAAAATTGTCGCCCTGTTGCAGTGTAATTAATTTACTTCCTCTTCCTTCTGCAGAAGATTTATTACTCAATATTTAATCTCGTCTGCGTATCGGCCTACCTAATTAGGTACGCTACACCAGTAACTTATGTAAGATACGGAGTTTTTTGCTACCGAACGAAATAACGATATGCTCCCAAGCCTTCCTGTTCCACATAATGCATTAGTAGCCCTTTACGCATTCCTTACAGCGGCCAACAAAGAGCACGGTAAAGCGCGCGGGAAAATCCTGTGTGTTTAGATGTGCCACAAAACACGTAGTTATGCACGCACAGAACAAGCTGTCATGGCGTCGAGTGCTAAAAGGAAGTCACAAATTCTTGCTTTCTCTGTGACCACAACACGAAAAGAAGAAACCGTTTATTTTGGGGGAAAAAGGACGAGCAGCGGGAGGAGAGAGGAGACTTGGCATTTCAACGAAAATAACTTATTTTATCGAAAGACTAGTCGTTTCGAAATTAACTGAAGGCGAGGAGCCGGCTGCTGTGACCGAGGGGTTCTATGCGCTTCAGTTCTGAACCGCGCTGCTGCTAGGGTCGCAGGTTCGAATCTTGCCTCGAGCATGCATGTGTCTGGTGTCCTTAGGTTAGTTAGGTTTAAGTAGTTCTGAGTTCTCGGGGACTAATGACCTCAGAAGTTAAGTCCCATAGTGCTCAGAGCCATTTTTTTTAAAAAAAACCTCCTAACATCATGTCGGATCTCCTTCCGCTCGGCGTAGTGCAGCAAACTCGACGTGGCATGGACTCAACAAGTCTGAGGAAGTCACCTGCAGAAATTCTGAGCTATCCCACCTCTACAGTCGTCGATAATTGCGAAAGTGTTGCCGGTGCAGGATATTGTGCACGAACTGACTTCGCGATTATGTCACATAAATGTTCGATTGGATTCATGTCGGTCTGTCTGGGTGGCCATACCATTCGCTCGAACTGTTCGGAATGTTCTTCAAATCAATAGCGGACAACTGTGGCCCGTGACAAGGCACATCGTCATGCAGAAAAATTCAATCGTTGCTTGTGAAGATTAAGTCCATTAACGGTGCAAATGGTGTCCAAGTAGCCGAATGGACCCAGTCCATTCCATGTAAACACAATAAACACCACTATGGAGCCACCACCAGCTTGCACTGTGCCTTGTTGCTAACTTGGGGGTCTCCATGGGGTCTGCGTCACCCTCTAACCCTAACAGCAGGTCTTACCAGTCGAAATACGGACTCATCTCACCATACCACGGTTTTACAGGATCCAACCGATTTGGTCACGAGTCCAGGAGAGGCACTGTAGTCCATGTCGTGTAGTTAGAAAAAGTTGTCGCGTTGATCGTCAGGTGCCAGAACTCACTAACGCCACATTTCACCACGCTGACATAGCGGATACGTTTGACATAGACCCCACATTGATCTTTGTGGTTATTTCACGCAGTGTTGCTTGTCTGTTAACACTGACAACTCTACGCAAACGCCTCTGCACTCGGTCGTTAAGTGAAGGCCTTCGGCCACTCCCTTGTCCGGGCGTGAGCTAATGCCAGAAATGTGGTATTCTTGACACACTCTTGTCACAATGGTTGGCACACAATGATTGGCGAAATGGAATATGTCATGTGCCTAACCCCAAGTACTATTCCGCGTTGGAAGTCTGTAAATTGACGTCGTGAGGCCATAATCACGTCAGAAATCTTTTCACATGAATCGCCTGAGTACAAATGATTCCTCCGTTAATGCTCCGCCCTTTTACACCCCGTGTACAGCAAGCTACCGCCAGTTGTATATGTGTATATCGCTATTCCATGATTTTTGTCTCCTCAGTGTATATACTAAATTCTTTAAGTGTTAGAAATTGTCCAGTTATATATATATATATATATATATATATATATATATATATATATATATATATATATATATATATAACTGGACAACACTTTTAATACTTTAAGAATTTAGTATATACACTGAGGAGAAAAAAATCATGGAATAGTGATACGCACATATAGAATTGGTGATAGCTTGGCGTACACCGGGTATAAAAGGGTGGAGCATTAACGGAGGACTCATTTGTACTCAGGCGATTCATATGAAAAGATTTCTGACGTGATTATGGCCTCAAGACGGGATTTAACAGACTTCAAACGCGGAATAGTACATGGAGTTAGACACATGAGATATTCCATTTCGCCAATCGTTAGGGAACTCAATGTTTCATATATATAGAGCTACTCACGTCCAAATTCACCGGAAATGTACCTTGTATTGTTATGAAAGTTAAAAATCAGAATAAAATGGGGTAATTACTTGCAGTTTTGGCAGAAGAGACTAGATATCCTAGATTCCTAGATGGTATACCGCAAGTGCGATCGCAGACCCCTAGGGACACACAAAATTTATGGTGCCTGGAAAGTGCCGCATTTTTTCAGTAATTAGATTCGAAGGTAGAGGCCAACAATTGCGACAGGTAGAGTCATTGACACAGTTCGTAGGCGACCTCGGTGCGTGGCTGCAGAGGTCGAGCGAGGTGTGCGTGGGGAAACTGGAACGACTTGAGTCGTGTTGTCCAACATCGTGGCTGCCATACCTGGTGGGCTCATCCCGAGAAAGCGCTGCGGTGCCGGTCAGGTCTACGAGATGTGCGTGGCTGGCTGGTGCTCAGGGCCGACCAGGCTGCCCGTGGCTCATCAGTATGGATGCTTATGCGAGTCGTCTTCCACGCTCCGCTCATCTGGAGCGGTCGTTACGTGGGGCCTTGGCGCCGTAATCGCTACCGTTTTCGGGCAGAACCCGTTAGCAAAAGGTCAGAGGTAACCGTTGAATAACGAAAATGTAGCACCGCGAAGAAATCGTGGGCCAGAAAAGAATTAGAGGCGAGCTACAGCGTAAAGGAAGTATAAAGACATGCCCCGTCGATTTTTGATTATTGGTCGGTACAGTATCTCTACGGTAATTTGCACATTTCTATTCTAGGGTTGTCTTATTACTCAGTGTTTTCTTTAGCTATCTCGAAAAACAAACGGCCGTAAGATTAGGGTTTAACGCTTCACGGCTGATGAGTGTATTCGAGACAGATCTCATGTTTTGATTGCTCAAGATCGGAGAAGAAAATCGGCATTGTCATTTCCAAATGAATGACGCTAGGTACGAAGTCTTTCCCAAAGATTTCATTGGAAAAAATGTTCTCGATTCACTTGCAGCGTCATATTCGGGTAAAATCTCATGCTTTCTGTGAATTCCTCCATCTAAGCCTGAATGTCGTGAAACTGGCTCTCCTCTCACTTTTAAGACCAGAGGACGGCGTCTGATTAGCTGGATTACGACACGCAGAAGGCACCTCCTGAGGCGGCGCCCTATTCGTCCACAGATTAAGGTTGCGCTCGCTGTCCAGCATCGCTTTTCGCACCACCACATACATCAACTAGTAATCAATGACATTACCCTTCGTGCTCTTTCTTTATCAAGTGAACGATTCCAGGTGTTGCTAAGTGCGTAACCGGTGTCTCAATTACATTTTTTTCACAGAGTGCCAACAGTTCGATGCGTGAGCAAAAATTCTCGTTTATTCAAATATAATCTCTCTTTATTTAACAAGCTTTGCTCGGCGACAGATGATTTTTCGAAATTCACATAATTAATACTCTCTTTCAAATGCTGAAGGTGGCAGGGGTAAAATACAGGGAGCGAAAGGCTATTCACAATTTGTAAAGAAACCAGATGGCAGTTATAAGAATCGAGGGACATGAAAGGGAAGGAGTGGTTGGGAAGGGAGTGAGACAGGGTTGTAGCCTCTCCCCGATGTTATTCAATCTGTATATTGAGCAAGTTGTAAAGGAAACAAATTCTGTCAGAAACAGCAAAGGACTTGGAAGAGCAGTTGAACGGAATGGACAGTGTTTTGAAAGGAGGATATAAGATGAACATCTAGAAAAGCAAAACGAGGATAATGGAATGTAGTCGAATTATGTCGGGTGATGCTGAGTGAATTAGATTAGGAAATAAGACACTTAAAGTAGTATAGGAGTTTTGCTATTTGGGGAGCAAAATAATTGATGATGGTCGAAGTAGAGAGGATATAAAATGTAGACTGGCAGTGGCATGGAAAGCGTTTCTGAAGAAGAGGAATTTGTTAACATTGAGTATACATTTAAGTGTAAGGAAGTCGTTCCTGAAAGTATTTGTATGGAGTGTAGCCATGTATGGAAGTGGAACATGGACGATAAATAGTTTGGACAAGAAGAGAGCTTTCGAAATATGGTGCTACAGAAGAATGCTTAGATGGGTAGATCACATAACTAATGAGGAGGTATTGCATAGAACTGGGGAGAAGAGGAGTTTGTGGCACAACTTGACAAGAAGAAGGGATCAGTTGGTAGGACATGTTATGAGGCGTCAAGGGATCACCAATTTAGTATTGGAGGGCAGCGTGGAGGGTAAAAATTGTAGGGGGAGACCAAGAGAGGAATACACTAAGCAGATTCAGAAGGATGTAGGTTGCAGTAAGTACTGAGAGATGACGAATCTTGCACAGGATAGAATAGCATGGAGAACTGCATCAAAACAGTCTCAGCACTGAAGACCACAACAACAACAACTTGACACTGACGCTGAATACAGCGATCGACAACAATTCATATTGCATCGTTCTTCATAACAACACAATCACAGCAATACCGTATTTATCTGACGATAACACGTAGCGACTTTCACTTAAAGTATCCTTTCCTGTACTATAATTATATTATGTGTGTCCAAGTACAGGCTGTGACGCGACAACGACAACATATGTAAGTTTGGTTCTGGCTGCCAGTGTTGCAAGGATAGCCAAGGCGGTTAGGGTTACTGGTCGCATAAAACGGGAAGTCCGGGTGCGAGTCCCGGTCCGGCATAACTTTTCATTGTCGTCATTCCTTATACAGCTCATAGCTGTATCCCCCTCCCCACCCCCCATGAACCATGGACCTTGCCGTTGGTGGGGAGGCTTGCGTGTCTCAGTGATACAGATAGCCGTACCGTAGGTGCAACCACAACGGAGGGGTATCTGTTGAGAGGTCAGACAAACGTGTGGTTCCTGAAGAGGGGCAGAAGCCTTATCAGTAGTTGCAGGGGCAACAATCTGGTTGATGGACTGATCTGGCCTTGTAACACTAACCAAAACGGCCTTGCTGTGATGGTACTACGAACGGCTGAAAGCAAGGGGAAACTACAGCCGTAATTTTTCCCGAGGACATGCAGCTTTACTGTATGATTAAATGATGATGGCGTCCTCTTGGGTAAAATATTCCGGAGGTAAAATAGTCCACCATTCGGATCTCCGGGCGGGGACTACTCAAGAGGACATCATTATCAGGAAAAAGAAAACTGGCGTTCTACGGATCGGAGCGTGGAATGTCAGATCCCTTAATCGGGCAGCTAGGTTAGAAAATTTAAAAAGGGAAATGGATTGGTTAAAGTTAGATATAGTGGGAATTAGTGAAGTCGGTGGCAGGAGGAACAAGACTTTTGGTCAGGTGAATACAGGGTTATAAATACAAAATAAAATAGGGGTAATGCAGGAGTAGGTTTAATAATGAATAAAAAAATAGGTAAGCTACTACAAACAGCATAGTGAACGCATTATTGTGGCCAAGATAGACACGAAGCCCACGCCTACTACAGTAGTACAAGTTTATGTGCCAACTAGCTCTGCAGATGATGAAGAAATTGATGAAATGTATGATGAGATAAAAGAAATTATTCAGTTAGTGAAGGGAGACGAAGATTTAATAGTCATGGGTGACTGGAATTCGAGAGTAGGGAAAGGGAGAGAAGGAAACATAGTAGGTGAATATGGATTGTGGCTAATAAATGAAAGAGGAAGCCGTCTGGTAGAGTTTTGCACACAGCGTAACTTAATCATAACTAACACTTGGTTCAAGAATCATGAAAGAAGGTTGTATACATGGAAGAATCCTGGAGATACTGGAAGGTATCAGATAAATTATATAATGGTAACACAGAGATTTAGGAACCAGGTTTTAAATTGTAAGACATTTCCAGAGGCAGATGTGGACTCTGACCACAATCTATTGATTATGAACTGTAGATTAAAACTGAAGAAACTGCAAAAAGGTGGGGATTTAAGGAGATGGGACCTGGATGAACTGAAAGAACCAGAGGTTGTACAGAGTTTCAGGGAGAGCATAAAGGAACAATTGACAGGAATGGGGGAAAGAAGTACAGTAGAAGAAGTATGGGTAGCTCTGTGGGATGAAGTAGTGAAGGCAGCAGAGGATCCAGTAGGTAAAAAGACGACGGCTAGTAGAAAACCTTGGGTAACAGAAGAAACATTGAATTTAATTGATGAAAGGAGAAAATATAAAAATGCAATAAATGAAGCAGGCAAAAAGGAATACAAACGTCTCAAAAATGAGATCGACAGGAAGTGCAAAATGGATAAGCAGGGATGGCTAGAGGACAAATGTAAGGATGTAGAGGCTTATATCACTAGGGGTAAGATAGATACTGCCTACAGGAAAATTAAAGAGACCTTTGGAGAAAAGGGACCAATTGTATGAATATCAAGAGCTAAGATGGAAACCCAGTTCTAAGCAAAGAAGGGAAAGCAGAAAGGTGGAAGGAGTATATAGAGGGTTTATACAAGGGCGATGTACTTGAGGACAATATTATGGAAATGGAAGAGGATGTAGATGAAGATGATACGAAGGGAGATACGATACTGCGTGAAGAGTTTTACACAGCACTGAAAGACCTGAGTCGAAACAAGGCCCCGGGAGTAGACAACATTCCATTAGAACTACTGATGGCCTCGGGAGAGCCAGTCATGACAAAACTCTACCATCTGGTGAGCAAGATGTATGAGACAGGCGAAATACCCCCAGACTTCAAGAAGAATATAATAATTCCAATCCCAAAGAAATCAGGTGTTGACAGATGTGAAAATTACCGAACTATCGGTTTAATAAGTCACAGCTGCAAAATACTAACACGAATTCTTTACAGACGAATGGAAAAACTGGTATAAGCCGACCTTGGGGAAGATCAGTTAGGATTCCGTAGAAATATTGGAACACGTGAGGCAATACTGACCTTACGACTTATCTTAGAAGAAAGATTAAGGAAAGGCAAACCTACGTTTGTAGCATTTGTAGACTTAGAGAAAACTTTTGACAATGTTGAGTGGAATACTCTCTTTCAAATTCTAAAGGTAGCAGGGGTAAAATAAAGGGTGTGAAAGGCTATTTACAATTTGTACAGAAACCAGATGGCAGTTATAAGAGTCGAAGGGCATGAAAGGGAAGCAGTGGTTGGGAAGGGAGTGAGACAGGGTTGTAGCCTGTCCCCGATGTTATTCAATCTATATATTGAGCAAGCAGCATAGGAAACAAAAGAAAAGTTAGGAGTAGGTATTAAAATCCATGGAGAAGAAATAAAAACTTTGAGGTTCGCCGATGACATTGTAATTCTGTCAGAGACAGCAAAGGACTTGGAAGAGCAGTTGAACGGAATGGACAGTGTTTTGAAAGGAGGATATAAGATGAACATCTAGAAAAGCAAAACGAGGATAATGGAATGTAGTCGAATTATGTCGGGTGATGCTGAGTGAATTAGATTAGGAAATAAGACACGTAAGGTAGTAAAGGAGTTTTGCTGTTTAGGGAGCAAAATAACTGATGATGGTCGAAGTAGAGAAGATATAAAATGTAGACTGGCAATGGCAAGGAAAGCGTTTTTGAAGAAGAGGAATTTGTTAACTACGAGTATAGATTGAAATGTTAGGAAGTCGTTTCTGAAAGTATTTGTATGGAGTGCAGCCATGTATGGAAGTGAAACATGGACGATAACTAGTGTGGACAAGAAGAGAATAGAAGCTTTCGAAATGTGGTGCTACAGAAGAATGCTGAAGATTAGATGGGTAGATCACATAACTAATGATGAAGTATTGTATAGAACTGGGGAGAAGAGGAGTTTGTGGCACAACTTGACAAAATGAAGGGACCGGTTAGTAGGACATGTTCTGAGGCATCAAGGGATCACAAATTTAGCATTGGAGGGCAGCGTGGAGGGTAAAAATCGTAGAGGGAGACCAAGAGATGAATACACTAAGCAGATTCAGAATGATGTAGGTTGCAGTAGGTACTGGGAGATGAAGAAGCTTGCACAGGATAGGGTAGCATGGAGAGCTGCATCTAAGCAGTCTCAGCACTGAAGACCACAACAACAACAACAACTGTTAGTATTCGCAACTGCTAAATCGGCCTGCTTTGCGCTTGCGCCGACCGATATTTCGACGCCTCACTGACGGCGTTTTCACCAAATAACTGAACTCAATTGAAAGTTTGCGGCACACCAAATTACCACGAACTGACATCGGTTCAGTCTTTGCGACAAATGAAAGATATTATCATAATGCTATCAATTGTATTATTTTTTTCAAAATATCAATATTCATTGCGGAGTTTGTTGTTGTTATGAAAATATGCGACAGTAGAACTGTCAACCTGAACATCGTATTTTGTTTATGAGACCATGTGACAGTAGAACTGTTAAATCGACTGTAACATTTTTTTCATTGAGATTTTTATAGAAAAAATATAATCAAAATTTCCAACTTTTCCCGTGGATTTTCCAAAAATTTTCTTTCATACAAACCGTATCTTGTCAATAAGGAGCACAATAATAAAAAATCAGTATAATCGGTCGAGCCCTGCTCAAGGGTGATGTTTCATACAAGCGGCAATTTACTGTTGCAGAAGAACACAATGCATGAAATATGACTGCAGATGAAACACCACATATCAACAAAAGCAGCTGGAGTGCATGAAACTCGTCAGAAAGGATATAAGAGATATAGATTACAAAACTGTATTTTAGAACAGCGAGATATATAAGTTCAAATTAAGTGAGAAGTTCATGAACTTAGAAAATGAAGATTATAACAATATTTAAGAAAGGGACGATATTTTAAACGCGGTACTCAGAAAAACAGCTAAACCTACACTTACGAAGAAGCAAAAGGAAAAACATTTCAAATGATGCAAGCCATGTTCTAAAAGGAGAGCAAGATGTTCGCATACTGAAACTTGATACAATATCCTTAAGTAATGAAAACTACTTGGAAATTTCTAGGAGAGGATGTAAGAAATGAAAACAAGGAAATAAAAGGGGGTGAAAAGATAAAGACTTTGAAAGGATCAGAAATTAATGATGGGCCGAGATGTTGCGTTAATTGAAGTCGCAAGTGGCGTAGTTACTTAAAATAGAGGAGAAACTATGCAATCATTCCAAGATTTCTTTAAATCTATGTATGGGTCTGGAAATTGATCAGTAACATAGATATTTAATAAGGAAAACAATGACATTCCGGAAGTAATGTCAGATAAGGTATATAAACGACATTCAAAATTTGAAGAAAAAGAAGGCTTCTGTAGAAATTGCTCCTGCAAGAAGAAAAGTAAGGCTAAAGGAACTAATAACGAAATTTATAGGATATTTGTGGTAGAAGATAGTTTGTCCAACGTGAAACATTGCCATAATTATTCTTCTTCGCAAGAACAGAGATACACATGACATAAGGGACTGTAGACTTATCAATCGCTTCTCTACACTGTGCCGGATTTTCACTTAAATAAACAAATCACAAAAATGGCTCTGAGCACTGTGGGACTTAGCATCTGAGGTCATCAGTCCCCTAGAAATTAAAACTGCTTAAACCTAACCAACCTAAGGACATCACACACATCCATGCCCGAGGTAGGATTCGAACCTGCGACCAGACTGAAGCGCCTAGAACCGCACGGCCACAGCGGCCGGCAACGAATCACATTACAAACGATTAATTTTTAATGAAAGACGGGAACTGTTTGGCTTTAGATGTGTATTTAGCACAATGAACCCTTTGTATTTCGTCAATGAAATTACGTACAGGGTGCTCCAGAAGAAATTGTCAGTATTCGGGGATATGACAGGAACGGTCATTCGAAGCAAAAAAGCTTAATAAACAAGGGCGGTAAATGCATACCTTGTGACCTATGAGCACTTGTTCATCTTCGCTACTATGAAACATATCTCTTCCACTCTACAAGAGCCCATAGCTCTTAAAGTATTCGTGTTAGAGTCATTGCTTAATACACAGTTTTTCTTTTTTTGGTTCACACTACCGCCTCCCAAAATATGGAAAACAAAGAACCTGTAGTAGAAGAGGTTTGTTTCATAGTATAGGAGAGCGAACCGAGAGAGGTGGTGCAGTGGTCAGCATAGTGGACACGCATTCGGGAGGACGACGATTCAAACCCGCGTCCGGCCATCCTGATTTAGGTTTTCCGTGGTTTCCCTAAATCGCTTTAGGCAAACTCCGGGATGGTTCCTTTGAAAGGGCACGGCCGACTTCCGTCCACATCCTTCCCTAATCCGATGGGACCGATGACCTCGTTGTTTGGTCCCCTCCCCAGAACACATCAACCAACCGATTGGAATGCCCAGTTCCCTGATTTGACACACAGAGAAGATGTCTGGTATGCGATGGGAAGATGTATACTTTCGTACCTTTCTCCAGCCAAGAGCCAATACGAACTGAAACAGCACATGCTTCAGGCACGGACAGAAATTCCTCCATGTTGTGCAGATTCACCGTTGTCGCACGAATACACATAAAAAACTACCTAATCACAGTGAATGTTACATACAGTGAGTTTCCTTCTCTTATCTGATGGGACCGATGACATCGCTGTTTGGTCCCCTCCCCTCAAATCAACCAGCCAACCGGAGATCAAGAGGTGTTCTTAGCCCATAAGGTATGCATTTTAGAGTCCATGTGTACTAGATTTTTTTTGCTTCGAATTATCATTACTGACCATTCCTCGGACACCCTGTGTAGAAGTAATAATTATTAAACATCACTTCGTGTAGGAATCATAACTTTAGCAAATTAGATTAATTTGAACACAGTCAGCACTAACAGCCTTTTGTCAACAAGGTACCTATTCAGTCGGACACTTTGTTGAAATGTTCATTCATTTTAGCATCATGAAAGGTAAGTAAGCTTTAGTGTTCAAAGTGGTTCAAATGGCTCTGAGCACTATCGGACTTAACAACTTAGGTCATCAGTCCCCCAGAACTTAGAACTACTTAAACTTAGCTAACCTAAGGACATCACACACATCCACGCCCGAGGCAGGATTCGAACCTGCGACCGTAGCAGTCCCGCGGTTCCGGACTGCTGCGCCTAGAACCGCACGGCCACCACGGCCAGAAGATTTAGTGTACTAAATTAATGAATTACGACTTTATTTTTTTTTTTGCGATATGTCCTATTGAATATTTGTCACTTTTATGGACTGAGGTGTTACTTTCTTTTATTAAAATGATTAAGTAGACTTAACTGACAGTGACTAAGAAATTTCATTCTTTTACCTGCTTGTGCAGCTGTTTGTAATTTATTCTGCTCCACAAATCAATCGACTGATGCCTGTTATTTTTGCTTTATCCAATGAC
The DNA here is from genome assembly GCF_023898315.1 of Schistocerca nitens. NCBI lineage: Eukaryota > Metazoa > Arthropoda > Insecta > Orthoptera > Acrididae > Schistocerca > Schistocerca nitens. The sequence goes on along the minus strand of NC_064615.1, from coordinate 976,907,907 downwards.
AGAATGCGTTCTGATCGTTGTTGTTAAGTCCAGTAGTAGCAATACATTGTTGTTGTTGAAGTGTAAGATTTCTTTAGTGTTAGTTGAGCTGACACGGATGACGCACTGAAAACGTTGACTCCTGTACCTAAACATGCTCACAGGTCACCAAGTAAACGGGCAGCAACACTCGGTAAAGAAGGTTCGACGTATGCAAAAATAACAAAAATGTTGGGTGGAGGCGCTACAAAGTCGGGTGTGAGAAAAGTTGGCGACCGGTATGAACAAACTCGGCGAATAAAAGCCGCTCCAAGAACCGGCAGAAAAGCAATATTGACTAATCAAAGCAGTCACAGAATCTGCCGTCTTTGTATGTATAAGACAAAATTGCTGTCTTCAAGACTTCAAGGGTTTAAGTTTCTGATTGAACAGTCAGGCAGAAACTTTGCGAAAATGCTTTGCAAGCGAGGACACCTTATCCGAACAAAATGCAGAGAGAGAAACGTGTCCAATGGGCATTACCACAAAGGGAATGGACGCAACCAGACTGCGCTAGAGTCACTTGAAGTGACAAGACAAAGGTCAGCAACTTCGGAATGATGGACTTGAGTTCGTTCGTCGGACCGGGCGACAACTTACTGCCTGAGTACGCCACTAAGTGGCAAGTCATGGTATTGGCCTTCTGGTAGTGTTACACGAAACTCTACAGCAAAAAGTCCTAGAACTAAGTCTTAGTGTTGATATTGCTGCCCTCTATCCACGATTTTTTTAACAACTATCAAATGGTTCAAATGGCTCTGAGCACTATGGGACTTAACTTCCGAGGTCATCAGTCCCCTAGAACTTAGAACTACTTAAACCTAACTAACCTAAGGACATCACACACATCCATGCCCGAGGCAGGATTCGAAGCTGCGACCGTAGCGGTCGCGCGGTTCCAGACTGTAGCGCCTAGAACCACTCGGCCACTCAGGCCGGCTAACAACTATCAATGCATCTTTCAGTAAGAATGTTCGTCTTGTCATACCGCGAAAATCATTACGAAATGTTTTCGACGATCATCAGATTAGTGTGCTACCTTGTCATGGAAGCTGTCCCGATCTCAGACCAATTGAGAACTTCTGGTCCAGGTTTAAAAGCATGGTTTCACGATAGAATCCCAGTAACCAGAGGGAGATCCTAGAGGCCACCGTCAATTCGTGGTTCAGAGTGATCATACCAGAAGATCTTCCATATTTGGTGGCTTCGATGTCGCGCAGAGTCGAGGAAATGATTAAATCAAAAGGATATCCCACACGATACTAAGAAATATTGCAATACCATTCGTGCCATATAATGTGTAACTATCTGAAATTGTTGGGTAGTGTGCATTTTGTTGGATTTTTAAAATTTTTAATTAGATATTCAGATCTGTACTTTAATTTTCAAATAGTCGTGATTGGGGCACGTTTTCTGAAAATTTGTAGTGAATTATATCGTACATTTCAACTAAAATCAACTCCTGAATGCAATATACAATGTGTCTCAACAAAGTCTCCAGAGTTAATGCCCCTACCGTATATGCACCAGTGACACAGTCTCTATTACTCTTCACCAGAAAAGTGGGAAATTCAGAACTGTATGAAGTATCATTCAGAACTGTATGAAGTATCATTCAAGGAGAATCAAAATTATGCTTAACAGTGCTAGGGGAGGTTTAAACTTCCGTAAACCGGATAAGTAAAGAAGGAATATTAGTGGAAGATTCGAGGGCCCTTAAAAAGTAAGTTCTACATAATGGTGGTAGGCGAAGTATATTTTTCTGAATGCTGCTTTATAGTTAAAAGCGACACAGTTACCTGACATTATTTGAAGGGCTTATTTTAATAGTGGTACAAGTCCATTACCTCCACTTTTGTGTCTATAATGCTTCAGAAATTAATGAGCCAAACAAACAGATAGAAAGGTTCATCTCTAGCAAGAATCCATATTCTTTAATATTTCTCAGCGCTCATTTAACTTTAGTACTCTGTATTTAAATATGAACAAAAATGGACTTGTCCCACTAATGAAATAAGCCCTTCATTTCTCAGCTTGTCACCAAGTCTTTGTTAACAGCGGTCGGCACGTCCTAGCAATCGTTTAATTCATCGGCGATGGAGATCCGTTTCTCGGTCACGGAGCCATTCGAGAACCCCTGTGTCAACGTCCTCATCACTGCAAAATTGTTACCGCCAATCAGTTCCTGAGCTGCCTGGGCACACTCGTCTGTCACTGATTTCGATTGCCTTCCTTTCCTATCAGTATCATCCACGTCTGTGCGGCCTTGGTCAAACTGTTTGCACCATTTCACTACGACTAGACGCGATACTGAGTTTGGCTCAAATACCGCCAGAGTCTCACCTTGAATCTGTGTGCAGTATAGAGGTTTTTCCCATAAGAATCGTACTGTCCGCCGTACTTCAACTCTGAACGTTTCCAGTTGCCGCGCCATTTAAATCGCACGATCTGGTGCACCTCTACATCTACATCTACATTTACATCCATGCTCCGCAAGCCACCTGACGGTGTGTGGCGGAGGGTACCTTGAGTACCTCTATCGGATCTCCCTTCCAGTTTCGTATTGTTGGTGGAAAGAAAGATTGTCGGTTTGCCTCTGTGTGGGCTCTAATCTCTCTGATTTTATTCCATGGTCTCTTCATGAGATATACGTAGGAGGGAGCAATATACTGCTTGACTCCTCGGTGAGGGTATGTTCTCGACACTTCAACAAAAGCCCGCACCGAGTACTGAGCGTCTCTCTTGCAGAGTCTTCCACTGGATTTTATATATCATCTCCTTAACGTTTTCGCGATTGCTAAATGATCCTGGAACGAAGCGCGCTGCTCTCCTTTGGATCTTCTCTATCTCTTCTATCAACCCTATCTGGTACGGATCCCACAGCGGGAGCAGTATTCAAGCAGTGGTTGAACAAGTGTACTGTAACCTACTTCCTTTATTTTCGGACTGCATTTCCTTAGGATTCTTCCAATGAATCTCAGTCTGGCATCTGCTTTACCGACAATTAATTTTATATGGTCATTCCATTTTAAATCACTCCTAACGCCTACTCCAAGATAATTTATGGAATTAACTGCTTCCAGTTGCTGACCTGCTGTTTTGTAGCTAAATGATAAAGGATCTTTCTTTCTATGTATTCGCAGCACATTACACTTGTCTACATTGAGATTCAATTGCCATTCCCTGCACCTTGCGTCAATTCGTTGCATATCTCCTGCATTTCAGTACAATTTTCCATTGTTACAACCTCTCGATATACTACAGCATCATCCGCAAAAAGCCTCAGTGAACTGCTAATGTTATCCACAAGGTCATTTATATATATTGTGAATAGCAACGGTCCTAAGACACTCCCTTGCGGCACACCTGAAATCACTCTTACTTCGGAAGACTTCTCGCCACTGAGAATGACATGCTGCGTTCTGTTATCTAGGAACTCTTCAATCCAATCACACAATTGGTCTGATAGTCCATATGCCCTTACCTTGTTCTTAAACGACTGTGGGGAACTGTATCAAACGCCTTGCGGAAGTCAAGAAACACGGCATCTACCTGGAAACCCATGTCTATGGCCCTCTGAGTCTCGTGGACGAATAGCGCGAGCTGGGTTTCACATGATCATCTTTTTCGAAACCCATGCTGATTCCTACAGAGTAGATTTCTAGTCTCCAGAAAAGTCATTATGCTCGAACATAATACGTGTTCCAAAATTCTACAACTGATAGACGTTAGAGATATAGGTCCATCGTTTCAATAAAATGGAAACATGTCACCTGTTTTTATTAAACCTGGTTCTGATTAATATGTAGTGAACAGCACGTCGCATTTAGAATGCAGATTACAATAGAACAGCACGAAACGGCAATCTCTTTCCTTTTGTCGTCTTTTTTGTCGTTCAGAATCCAAAGAACAGTAGCAGAATCAGAGATATTAATGCTCACTCTGCACCACAGACATACTGTACATTACTAGACTGGCAATTCCATGAAGGTAAAAAAAAAACGGAGATGGCGCTATAGACTTATGCTGTAGGTCTACGTGGTTTTGAAGCCAGAGTGGACAGGGCCTGACGCCAGCTTGAATATCCCAAAACACTAGTAGATTACTGTTTGCGATTGCTTCTTGTTCATTATTCCTGTCATGTGCACACGACTGTTTTAAATACTGAAAATTACAGTACTTACATGAATAACATACTGTAAGGAAGGCGATTTAGAAAGTTTTTTTTTTTCTTTAATGGGTATTTGCTCTAGTAAGACGACACATTTGGCCTCGTTAATGTAATTTGTTTTTGTTGACACACTTCGAATAACTCTCAGAAGAGAAGGATGTGATGTGAAACGGATGCTTGTGTAAAGTGTTTTATCCTACTTTTACTATATTTGTATCGATAGCAAATGAAGCTGGAATTCCGAAGCCAGTGCTTGTTTGCCTGCTGGTATTGCTTCTTGTTCGTCACATTTTCAGCTTTCATCTCGTATGCACATATTCTTGAATGTTCAGGTTTGCAAAAACCTTATCAATGTGTTCTTTGTTAGACCATAAACGTGTGCAATGCTATCATATCTTGTGCATGTTAACAAAGTGAACGATTATTGTAATGTCAAAGAAACATAACTGCAAGTATACCTCCACGCAGAATGGAGTCCTAGTCAGTACATTAGTCTCACTATAGTTTACACGTCATCGCACTTTGAAATCTTACCTATGATGCGTCAGTCAGTGGGTGGCCAAAAATAGAAATTTACATTAAAAAATGATATAATATTTTAAACATCTTCCAGCATTGTGGGATGCTATAAATGTGATATAGATGTAGCCGTAGCTTAAGGGAGTGGTCTCAAACGCTTAAGACCCCATAAAATAGATATTATTCTTGAATATGTGTGTAGGTAATTTTTTTCTAGTAATAATTGCCTAACCTGCGTAAGATCTACATCTACATCTACATCTACATCAAAATCTACACAGATACTCCGCGAGACACTGTGTGGTGCGTGGCGGAGGGTATCCTGCATCATTTTTTTCCCTGTTCCATTCGCAAATAGAGTGAGAGAGAAACGAATGCCTACATGCCTCCGTATGAGGCCTACTTGTCCAACAGTAACCTACTTGCTTCTTTTCCCCAAATATTTCTCGCCAGTAACTCTTTCAGTTTTTCGGGAACAACCAAACACAGCACACTTGGAATGTAAGTCTGCTCTAATCAACTGCTTGGCTTTACTTTTGAATTTTATTTCGAGAATTTCAGAGTGTATAAGCCTGTACCATGCTTTGTGATATACATAGATAGTTAGTTACTTAGTTAGTTAGTTTCATGTACCATTTGCACGATAAATCGTAATGATGTGGAACGAGTCATCATATATTGACATCTAATTTTTGAAACTATGCCTCCATGCTACCCATTTATTACTTTTTCCGTTTTTTAATTAAAGACAGACATGTTAGTCAGTAATTCCTACCCATCACGATTTTCACATATTATAGTAATACGCAATTTTCTGCGAAATATGAGGAATTGTCAAAGAGATACTTTTCAAATTTTACTTTACTGTCTCTCAAGAATTTTATATCAATGAGTAAGTTATCAAATCTTATGGTTGCAGCATTTGGGAACTCAGTTTGTGTTACAGACAACCTTAATGTGGCGTAACCAATGTCATTTTTTTATTCTGGTATTGTAATTATGTACATTATTGTTGCTGTTGAAGTGCAGTGGATTATTTACAACAAACGTCATAAATATACTGTGAAACAGATAGATTGCTACTCACACGCTGAACAACATGCGGGCACGCCCAAAAGAGTATTCACATACGGTTTCAGCCAAACATACACATTCATACAATCAGAGACACAAACCTTACACACACACACACACACACACACACACACACACAAACACACACTCACTCACACACACACGACCGCTGCCTCCAGCTGTTCTAGCCAGGATCTTTTCTAAAGGCGAAGGAAATGTGAACAATGAATAATTATCGGTGGGAGAAATATAGTACTTAGGGCATGAAATGTTGACCCAACAATCCTCGCGGTTATGTAGCCGTGTGTTGTACGGAGACGAGACCGTTGATAGAGTTTGGCTCGGATGTCGGAGGGTTATCGATTTGGAAGGCAATGAAAAACACAGGAAAGCAGAGAAAGAACGGACACTAAGTAAAGTAGGGCAAGTCTAAAGTCAAATGACAGAAATAAAATCACTACAACAAAAGTTAACAGTAGAACCATAATTCACGCATACAAAAGAAAGTATTGCTTGAATGGATCCACTTACGAATTCCTTTGAACTTTATATTATAGTTCGATCGGTTAGTACACCCGTAAACAACGCAATATTCCATTTTTGATAAAACAACTACTTCTCCATGCAATCAAAGCACCAAACACGGTCGAAACTGGGCTCGGACACGTCAGAGTGAGCTCACGGGGAAGTATCACCGCGGTGAACGATGGAGGTATGACTGCGGTGAACCGATGTTTTGGGCTACTCAAGACAGAGGACGTCGGCTTCAAGTTTGCGACGTAGTGACAACTACCTTCTTTTTTTACCTCTATGGGCAATACCGTATACTGTATCACTGGTGTCACTTTAGAATAGTAATATGGCGGCGAGCGTAAACGACGTATAAACAGCTGTCTATTTACTGATAAAGCAATCGTAAGAAATGGGGATAAACTGACATAGTTACGTTGCGTTCAAGGTTTTGACAAAATGGTTAATACATACGTTGTGTTTGGCTGTAATTTGTCGCACAGCAGACGGAAGATACGAGGAAAGGAACACATCACAGTGCAAGAATAACTAGAAAGATCTTGCGTATTTTTGCTTTTGCGCTGTGTGTAATCCTACATAACTATATTACAGTTTGTCTTATCTGAAATACCGGCAGTGATTAATTTATATGAATTTTAGAGGGTTTCATAAACCTAGTATTAACAGACGTAGCTTAATGATATGTCTTTAACCAGGTTTGATCAACTTTGACATTTCTTCTAACAGTATGGTCGTTATGAAAGTGCTTCTGCAAGCAGAACGTTCTATTTGTCGTTGACAGCAAGTGTCTTTATTCATTTGAGTGTTAAAAACTGCGGTCTGCTTTAACGTATGAATATGTAACTTGTTGTTCTTCTCATAACACGATTCTACAATATATGTGTTAACCTCAACTAGTACGCAAATATTTGCTCAGCCGCAGAACTTGATTATCCTACCTCGTAAATATTACAATGCCATTTGGTTTCAGAAAATCATAGTAGTACCATACACAAACTTGCTGACACGTCCATTTTGCATCTCCAAGTGTCAGACGTCAGTAACAGATGCATCTTTCCCAGTCTAGTAACGTATGACAGTGCTCTACATTCTTACGTTATCCACTACCACAACATGTACTCACCAACAAAACGTTAGTTACGACGAGACTCTATAATGCCCGCAATGGGAACGGGAATCCTTATGCACTTAATATTTCTGCTCCCATCTCTTAATGTTGAAGGCCATTGATTTCTTTAGCACAGGAAGATTTGTTTCACTTTTTTACTTTCACAATTAGTTTATAATGAAGTTTTCTTCGATGGATATGATGACGATACATGTTTAAATCTAATTACAATCTTTTTTTATTGCTACTGTCTCGAGGTTGAATTTGTCTTCCATCTAGAACACTGAACTATTTAGCATCTAGTGCAGCCTTGTATTAAATTATCTTTCAGGCTTCCCCATTCAAGAGCGGTCACAAGGAGAACCAGGTACAACCTTGAGAAAAGTTTTCAACATTAGTGTGCTACATAAACTACAGGTTTTCATTTTTTTGTTGACTTAAAGTTCATTACACATACGCAGTAAAAAAATGTTAGTTGTAACATTTCAAACCCTACTCCACATGACGATACATAACGAGTCATATTTGATGACTGAGGGAATATCTCCTAAATAAATTGTTAGGTCTTCCCTGTAAAGCAATAACTTAATTACACTGAATCGTAAGTGACTTGGGAGTAAATAGTTTTGTAAGCCCTCGTCACCAGTTTTGTAAAGGCTTCGTCGCTACTGCCGTGGAACGGCTTCTGGTGCAGTACGCCAATAAGACAATTTCTCCCTGCCATTATTACACAGCTATGCCCGAGGGTCAGGTAACAGAGTAGGAGAGCGAAGATTTTGCAACACTCCAACAAATTAGCAACAAAGTCAAACAAATGAGTTAAAAAGGTTTACTTATCTTTATGAGTTCTTGAATGATTAGGTCTGCAACACTGCATGTAATATACCGCAAAAAAGACCCTCAATGGTTAAGTGCAAATATTCGTAGGTAAACTTCACAGCCCTGGCTGGGTCTTGTTCGGGCGACACAGTAAGTAGTTTTAAGTGACACATATCTCAGTTAAATTACCGTCCAAAACATATCACATATCAGACAATATCTCGTTAAATTACCACCACAAGTCTCATCCAGCTTCTTTTCAACATTCTGCTCATGCACCACAAGCACGCTTAGAGAGTGTCCTTTTCCATTGAAAGTTGGTTCACTGCCGTTTGAGTTTTTTCGTCTACAAAACTGACAGTCTGTACATCTTAAGCGTCTATCCAAAACCAAATCCATGGACAAGATGTTCCTTTTGTAGTAAAAACTGTTCATCGATTCTGTTGTCTTGCTCAAAAGACATATTGATTACTCTTTCGGACAACTGATTTAAGCTTCCGACAACGACTATGAAACTGGTTAATTTAGAAATTGCTTCTGGAATATTCTCCTTAACCTTTTTTAATTCTGAAATTTCATTGGACACATGCTTTTGTTGATCGAAAACTTATTTCCATACACAGCAAATTCTTTCGCAAAGCTAGCTCGCGATTTGGTAATTTATTTGGAACTATCCTGTTAATTGTCAGCCGTTTTACAGTTTTTTTTTTTTTTTTTTTTTTTTTTTTTTTTTTTTTTTTGCGCTGCTGACGAGGTCCTGTCTAATATTTCAGACCTACGTAAAATTTCAGCTATCGGATCTCTGTTCTGTTGACTCTGTACAGCTGGTTCAATGTTCTTTACTACTAGCTGAACATTACCTTCAGAAATTCAATCCATTTTTGCCTTATTTCTAGCTTTTACCATACTATCCAAAATCCCAGAAAAACATGAGATTCTCTATCTGTGTATGAAGACGATGAGTAACAAAATATAACACACATACATAAATTAGTGATTGCAATGAACAGGTCGTAATATAAGTGTTTCAAAATAGTAACCTTCGAGCGCTAGTATGCGTCACACAAACTTTTGAAAAAATGTTCTTACTAATAATAATGTTAGAGGAAAATTGCCCATACCTTCTATAAGCTGATACAAACAGGACAGAAGGCAGCAATAAATGTAATATATTTTTCACTTGATAAGTTTGATACGTTTTTGACTTGATTATGGCAGTGACAAGGAATGCCAATGTAATGTCTCTCCTCCACTCATACGTAGTTGCATGAAGCACAAAAAGGTACAACAATGTAATACAATATACTATAATGGCAAGTTCTGTAAGAAAGGCCGTCAATGAATAGAGGCTTACTTCTGGCACTCTTTAAATAATCGTAACTCTGCTTCACTATTAAATTATCAAATTTGAAGATTCTAAATTATTCCTTATTTCAGAAAAAGGGCAGAACCTTATACTTCTGCGTAGTTAACGGTCATCTATATATATGTGTTTACTTTTTATGTTTCATTGTAATAAAAAAACAAGTTCGAAGACTGCAGGTTCACTCTCACTCGACCATGATGCAGCAAACCAATGTGAGCCACACAAATTACATAAAATATGATGAAATGTATAGTTCGAATTAAATATCTAGAAAAGTTCAGCGATTACAATGCGGAAACATTTCACCCATTTTAGCAAAACCGTAGTAGCATATAGCACGACCCATTACAATCTCCGTTCTTTTCCCTCCTCTTTTTCATTCAGAACTCAAAGAATAGTAGCAGAATCAGATATATTAACGCGCGCTCTTGCGTTATCCACTACCACAACATACAGTTTGACACAGAAAATGTGAGATGTAACGAGACATCATAAAAGGCGAGTGAGTTATTCGGGAGTTTTCAAACCTAACGGATCTCCTACTTCTAAAGTGAGGAACCGGTGAACTGGTCGATGTCGTTTCAGACATAATGGAACAATGAACAAGGCTTGAAAGGGATAGAGAAACGCGAAACCTCGAGACAGACAGAGAGGGTTGGACATTTCAAATTCAACGAATGTCTCCGCGTCAACATTTTGAACGGCGGAACTGCACTATGGGCAGCGTTGGGGCGAATGAGACAGAGAAGGAGACAGACTCAAAGAAGGATGAAAAAGTTACAGCGGTGGCGAGAGATTTTGTTTAGTCACTTTAAACTCTCTCACCCACACTGTTGAGGGCAGATGAATCGTGTCGCCAGTGGGGATGCTTTCGAATCATTTCTGGTTGCACAGGGCAAGTATAGAGACGTGCTCGTCAAAGTACTTCTGCCTGGCCTTGGAAGAAAGGTACCAGACTACTTTAGTTTGCGTTTCTTTCGTGATCAGACTACTTTAGTTTTGTGATTGTTTCGGGATGGATTACGTTTATTTTTGCTCAATTACGTTAAGAAAGCGTTTCGTGTAGTAATTACGTTTCACAATAGTTATTGGATTTAACAAAAGTGTCATAGGCTTTTAGTTCCGTGTTAGGCAATGGTTCATCCGTGCTCTGTCACCAGTGTTTAACAACAGTGAACGGTGATTGATGTATCTGTGAGAAATGCGAGAGCGTAATATATTTTTTTCATTCGTCATTATCGATTACCTCAGTTCCTCCTCAGAAGACACCGTTTTTGACATTTTTAACCGGCTTTTAAACTGTTGTTGTTGTGGTCTTCAGTCCTGAGACTGGTTTGATGCAGCTCTCCATGCTACTCTATCCTGTGCAAGCTTCTTCATCTCCCAGTACCTACTACAACCTACATCCTTCTGAATCTGCTTAGTGTATTCATCTCTTGGTCTCCCTCTACGATTTTTACCCTCCACGCTGCCCTCCAATTCTAAATTTGTGATCCCTTGATGCCTCAAAACATGTCCTACTAACCGATCCCTTCTTCTAGTCAAGTTGTGCCACAAACTTCTCTTCTCCCCAATCCTATTCAATACCTCCTCATTAGTTACGTGATCTATCCACCTTATCTTCAGCATTCTTCTGGAGCACCACATTTCGAAAGCTTCTATTCTCTTCTTGTCCACACTAGTTATCGTCCATGTTTCACTTCCATACATGGCTACACTCCATACAAATACTTTCAGAAACGACTTCCTGACACTTAAATCTATACTCGATGTTAACAAATTTCTCTTCTTCAGAAACGATTTCCTTGCCATTGCCAGTCTACATTTTATATCCTCTCCACTTCGAACATCATCAGTTATTTTACTCCCTAAATAGCAAAACTCCTTTACTACTTTAAGTGTCTCATTTCCTAATCTAATTCCCTCAGCATCACCCGATTTAATTTGACTACATTCCATTATCCTCGTCTTGCTTTTGTTGATGTTCATCTTATATCCTCCTTTCAAGACACTGTCCATTCCGTTCAACTGCTCTTCCAAGTCCTTTGCTGTCTCTGACAGAATTACAATGTCATCGGCAAACCTCAAAGTTTTTACTTCTTCTCCATGAATTTTAATACCTACTCCGAATTTTTCTTTTGTTTCCTTTACTGCTTGCTACAACCCTGTCTCACTCCTTTCCCAACCACTGCTTCCCTTTCATGCCCCTCGACTCTTATAACTGCCATCTGCTTTCTGTACAAATTGTAAATAGCCTTTCGCTCCCTGTATTTTACCCCTGCCACCTTCAGAATTTCAAAGAGAGTATTCCAGTTAACATTGTCAAATGCTTTCTCTAATTCTACAAATGCTAGAAACGTAGGTTGGCCTTTTCTTAATCTTCTAAGGTAAGTCGTAAGGTTAGTATTGCCTCACGTGTTCCAACATTTCTACGGTATCCAAACTGATCTTCCCCGAGGTCCGCTTCTACCAGTTTTTCCATTCGTCTGTAAAGAATTCGCGTTAGTATTTTGCAGTTGTGACTTATTAAACTGATAGTTCGGTAATTTTCACATCTGTCAACACTTGCTTTGTTTGGGATTGGAATTATTATATTCATCTTGAAGTCTGAGGGTATTTCGCCTGTCTCATACATCTTGCTCACCAGATGGTAGAGTTTTGTCATGACTGGCTCTCCCGAGGCCATCAGTAGTTCTAATGGAATGTTGTCTACTCCCGGGGCCTTGTTTCGACTCAGGTTTTTCAGTGCTGTGTAAAACTCTTCACGCAGTATCGTATCTCCCTTCGTATCATCTTCATCTACATCCTCTTCCATTTCCATAATATTGTCCTCAAGTACATCGCCCTTGTATAAACCCTCTATATACTCCTTCCACCTTTCTGCCTCCCCTTCTTTGCTTAGAACTGGGTTGCCATATGAGCTCTTGATATTCATACAAGTGGTTCTCTTTTCTCCAAAGGTCTCTTTAATTTTCCTGTAGGCAGTATCTATCTTACCCCTAGTGAGACAAGCCTCTACATCCTTACATTTGTCCTCTAGCCATCCCTGCTTAGCCATTTTGCACTTCCTGTCGATCTCATTTTTGAGACGTTTGTATTCCTTTTTGCCTGCTTCATTTACTGCATTTTTATATTTTGTTTCATCAGTTAAATTCAATATTTCTTCTGTTACCAAAGGATTTCTACTAGTCCTCGTCTTTTTACCTACTTGATCGTCTGCTGCCTTCACTACTTCATCCCTCAGAGATACCCATTCTTCTTCTACTGTATTTCTTTCCCCCATTCCTGTCAATTGTTCCCTTATGCTCTCCCTGAAACTCTCTACAACCTCTCGTTCTTTCAGTTTATCCAGGTCCCATCTCCTTAAATTCTGACTTTTTTGCAGTTTCTTCAGTTTCAATCTGCAGTTCATAACCAATAGATTGTGGTCAGAATCCACATCTGCCCCTGGAAATGTCTTACCATTTAAAACCTGGTTTCTAAATCTCTGTCTTACAATTATATAATCTATCTGATACCTTTTAGTATCTCCAGGATTCTTCCAGGTATACAACCTTCTTTTATGATTCTTGAACCAAGTGTTAGCTATGATTAAGTTATGCCTTGTGCAAAATTCTTCAAGGCGGCTTCCTCTTTCATTTCTTCCCCCCAATCCATATTCACCTACTATGTTTCCTTCTCTCCCTTTTCCTACTGACGAATTCCAGTCACCCATGACTATTAAATTTTCGTCTCCCTTCACTACCTGAATAATTTCTTTTATCTCGTCATACATTTCATCAATTTCTTCATCATCTGCAGAGCTAGTTGGCACATAAACTTGTACTACTGTAGTAGGCATGGGCTTTGTGTCTATCTTGGCCACAATTATGCGTTCACTATGCTGTTTGTAGTAGCTAACCCGCACTCCTATTTTTTTATTCATTATTAAACCTACTCCTGCATTACCCCTATTTGATTTTGTATTTATAACCCTGTAATAACCTGACCAAAGTCTTGTTCCTCCTGCCACCGAACTTCACTAATTCCCACTATATCTAACTTTAACCTATCCATTTCCCTTTTTAAATTTTCTAACCTAGCTGCCCGATTAAGGGATCTGACATTCCACGCTCCGATCCGTAGAACGCCAATTTTCTTTCTCCTGATAACGACGTCCTCTTGAGTAGTCCCCGCCCGGAGATCCGAATGGGGGACTATTTTACCTCCGGAATATTTTACCCAAGAGGACGCCATCATCATTTAATCATACAGTAAAGCTGCATGTCCTCGGGAAAAATTACGGCTGTAGTTTCCCCTTGCTTTCAGCCGTTCGCAGTACCAGCACAGCAAGGCCGTTTTGGTTAATGTTACAAGGCCAGATCAGTCAATCATCCAGACTGTTGCCCCTGCAACTACTGAAAAGGCAGCTGCCCCTCTTCAGGAACCACATGTTTGTCCGGCCTCTCAACAGATACCCCTCCGTTGTGGTTGCACCTACGGTACGGCCATCTGTATCGCTGAGGCACGCAAGCCACCCCACCAACGGCAAGGTCCATGGTTCATGGGGGGGCTTTTAAACAATTGTGTGTTAAATACCCACTTGTTTTTGGTGCAGTGTTCTCATTGTGATTGTACAATGTGTGCTAAACCAGTTAATTTGTTCTTGAAAAACAAGTTAATTTTGTCCTGAAAAATAAAATACCTTTCTTTTTTTGTATGGAAGTACCTTACCGTTAATGCGGAGAAATCCCGAGCACTCCCTAGTGTTCACACAAAACACAACTTGAATAATGTGAAAGAGTGGGAGATACCGCTCAGTATTGAGTCATGTCAAAATTAAGTTATGTGCAATGTATAGGAATGTTATATGCGCTCCCCCACGTTATCTTCCGACGCTTGTTTGCTAATATGTCGTATTCCTTTGCGCGACATTAGGTTAGTGCCTACTGGGTCACGATTTGCTTGTTTCATTCGGATCATTTATGCTATAGGCAAGGAGGCTGACGTAAGGGAGTAAAGAAGAAGCAGAGAGACATTTCCAAATTAAGAACAGTTCACTTACACCGTTAACATCCTTCGACGTTTATAACTGCAGTCTGCTTTCTGTTCAACTTGTAGACGATACGTATTCCCTGTCTTTTGTGCCTGCTGCCTTAAGAATTACAAAGAGTGTCTTCTACTCAACATTGTGCAAAGCTTTCACTAAATCTAAAAAAGATATAATTGTTGGCTCGTCTTTCATCAACATACCTTATAAGATAAATCGTAGCATCAGTATTTCCTCGCCCGTTCGTGAATTTTACCGGAACCATTTCCAAGGTCGGCTTGCACCAGTTTTTCCATTCATCTTCAAATAATTCATGTCAGTACTTTGCAAGCATGTCTTATTAAATCGGTAGTTGCGTGATATTCAAATCCGCCAGCGCCTGCCTTCATTGGAAATCGAATTATGGCATTCTTCCTTAAGTTTGAGGGTATTTCTCCTTTCTCTTATATCTTGCATACCATGTGGAATAGTTTATCCATAGTACGTTCTTTTAAAAGTCTTAATAATTCTGATGGAGGGTCACCTACTTCAGACGACGTGTTTGGGTTTAGCTTTCAGTGCTCTGTCAGATTCTTCTAACAGTATTATATTTTTCTTCTCATCAATCAATTCCTCTACATTTTCCACAAAATTATTTTTATTTTTATTTCCCCTTATTTCGGTGAGGACTGCTCTCTTAGGTCCTTCTTGCTTCGTCCATCACGGTATATTTAGCTTCCATTTGTCTGCTGCGTGATCCCTAATCTTCGATCTTTAGTTAATTACTAATCTCACTACCTTGTGTTCCCTCGATTTACTCTGATTCCACCTCAGGTGTGCTCCGAATATGCTTATCTTACAATTGTGCTTCACCGGAAGAAAGACACTTACCCTCATGTTTGGAAGACGTCGTGTCTCGGTTTCAGCTGTATTCGTTGACTCAGCTGCACGTGTAACGTGTAGTCTTGAAGTTACGTACTTGCAGTTACCAGACAGCGTTACAGAGCGTCCGGTTTTCCTCATAAGGAAAGTTGTCTGTCAGAACCAGGAGATTGCTCTTTTGCCCCTGCGTTCCTGCAACCTATCTAACGTAGCTGATTCGCTGGTGGCATTTGCTGGTGCTTGCTAGTGAACTTGGTATTTATGAAATCGTCTTGTTCACCAAAACTTTTTTTTTTTTAGAAAACCAGGAAAAAACTTAGCAGTGAATAAACATTACAGAACTGGAGGATTAGGGTCGAACTGATTTCATGGTATGTAGCATTTGGAAGCAGAGTAGCCTTAAGTCACATATTCGAATCTTCTACAAACCAGCAACAGGCGATTCAACGTAGTGCCGTGGCTTTCTTTGTGCGCTGCAAGGTCGTGTATATTGTTTCTATGTTACGAACACGTGAGACCGTGGTACTACTTTCAGCTGTTGCGGACGGACCTATCAAGTGACAACCAGCTTCGGCGTTGCGATATTCGGCCCACTTGAAATTTTACACCGCCGTCAAGCAGTAGAGCGAAGTGTTTCGTTAATACCATCTGAAAATAAATCTTTTTCACCTACTTTGTGTTGGACATCTGCTTTCGATTTTAGCGTAAATAGGTTGTTTTAATAAGGACGGAAAAATCGTTAGCCCTTTACAGATGGCATTGCGATCGAGTCACATGCTTAACCGCGCGCGCACTGTCTCTACGTCAGCATAAGGCAGTAGCAAACAGGGAGACATTTATGTCTCAAGCGGACAGTGTACGGAAACATGGGTAAATGTAAGGACATGACAGAGTGGCAAAAAAGGGCAATTGTGTTTGGCCGTGCCTATGGCCATACGGTGTGAGAAGTTGCTAGATTTGTCGGTGTTTCGCGGCGGACTGTTCAACATGTATAGAGGTAGTGGTGTGACACACGTGGCCACGAAACATGACGTCGGAATTGTGGTCGGAAAAAGATCCTGACTGGGAGGGCCGGTAGACGCATTTCCACGTGGTGTTTGAATCAAAATAATTTCCAGATCCGACATTAATTGTTGTAGATAGTGCATGAAGGTCCATACCCACCTGTTAGCGAGACAACGTTCCGAGGTGAACATACAATGAACAAGTCAGTGAACTTCCAAGAGGCGATTATTCAGACAGACAGTCACCTAAAGATGGTAGCAGCAAAGTTCGTCGGTCTGGAATAACATGTGATTGGTTTTCTGAATACTCCCCCACTCTATTACATCTCGATTCGTCTGTTAAATCACCTGACTTGAACCCCATAGGAAATTTGTGGAACATGCTGGAACAGTGGGTAAAACGTCGACATCAGTATCCCCACAATTTGGTGTAACTGTGCGATCAGATCATCAACGTACCTGCACAGCCCTGTAGACTCACTTCCTAACTGAATCCAGGCTGTTATCAATTTCAAGTGCGGAATTACAAAGTATTAAATGATACTTATAATGATTTCTCTACGGGTAATTCTTTGTTGTACAATAATCTCAGGTAAAATGTTTTACTATAACACGCACGGAAAGTAAGTAAATATTGAGACGAAAACACTGGAAAAGCAGAAAAATCCTTATGCTTTTCTTAATCACGGTATGAGCTCCTTACGAGATAGTTCAAAGAAGGTCAGCTCGTTTAGTATTATCGTGAAACAGGAGAGACAGTACCATCGATATGAGCTGTGAGTGCGGTGGCAATCATTAAAACAAAGGCATTCTCAAAAGCTCAATCATCTTTCTTCTACAAATGTGATAAGCCACGTGGGGTAGCTGCGCGATCAAAGGCGCCTTGTCACTTTCCGTGCGGCTCCCCTCGTCGGAGGTTCGAGTCCTCCCTCTGGCTTAGGTGTGTGTGTTGTCCATAGTGTAAGTTAGTTTAAGTTAGATTGAGTAGTGCGTAGGCTTAGGGACCGATGACCTAAGTAGTTTGGTCCCATAGGAACTTACCACAAATTTCCAATTTTGAAAATATTTTATTATTCCCACTTACATAGGGAAAAATAACGACAATAATAAAGTAAATGATCGTGTTCAGGGATTAATATTGGTGCTTCATTTATTATTCATCCGTTAGTGTAGGCTATGGCGGACGTTAATCTCCCACTTGCTTAAAATTATTATTACGGGAATTGTGTGGGTTTACCTTATGTACTGACTTTCATGCTCTGTGGAAGGCTTCCGTTGAAGGACGACTGTAATCTCGATATTGCACTTTCTTATGGGATTACTGAATGATAACACAAAGTCTATCATAAGCTCTCTTGTTTGATCTTCATTCCACAGCTATTCATAAATTTATAATGCTTTGAATGTTTTACATGCATACTGCAGGCAGTAAGGCAAGTCAATGTTGGCGAGTATTTGACACTCTATGCGGACCCTGAATATTTTCAATGTGACTACTTTATTTCATGCTCAGTTATGAATAGGGGTTACGCTTAGAAAATGAGGTCTTACATCATCACTGGACGTGATCTCCATACATGACGGATCACAACTGCAATTACAGATTTCCCTGGGATATTAGGAGTGATTATTATGTTGCGTTCATTAAAAAAAATATAACGTTTCAAGCCTCGCTTACATTCTTCGTTGAGCCATGGAAGGTCTCCCTACTTCTGAATGCATAAATCAAAACGATGTCAGAGCGATTTCCATTTTTTGGGTCAAAATCTCTTGTATATATATAATCTCCCACTTATTTATATTTTTACGGGAGTTGTGTGGGGTTTCCTTATGTACTGATTTTCATGCTTTGTGGAATTATACTCCAAGTGATATATATATATATATATATATATATATATATATCACTCTGACATCGTTTCGACTGATGTAATCAGAAGACCTGCTATAGCTCAACGAAGAATATAAGAGGGGCTTGAAACACTTTTTTTCAACAAATGCAACTTCATAATCATTCCTAATATCCCACCGAATCTGAAAGTGTAATTGTGACCTGTTACGTATCAAAATTACGTGCAGTGATTAACTACGACCTCATTTTGTAAGCGTAACTCCTATTCACTATAGAACACGTAATACAGTAGTCACGTTGAACATATTCAGGATCAGCATAGAGTCTCAAAGTACTCGCCAACATTGACTTGTCTTACTGGCTACTGGCTGCAGTATGCATGCAAAGAACTCAGACCATAATAAATTTTATGAGTGGCTGTGGAATGAAGAAGAAACGAGATTTGATTGACTTGCTGTTATCATTCAGTAATCCCATTAGAAAGTGCAATATATATATATATATATATATATATATATATATATATATATATATATATATATGTGTGTGTGTGTGTGTGTGTGTGTGTGTGCGTGCCTACAAATTTCAAGCGGTTAACAGGAAGGAGGAATCCGAGTATGTGGGATCATGGCTTGAAAAACGAAATAGTTTGAGTTCGAGCCCCAGTTGGAGACAGGTTTCATCTTCCAGCCAGTTTCAAGGTAATATTTGACAAATATGGCACACAGATTTACTTCAGTTGTGAGCTCAGGATCAGCACAATTCGACAATGCACCAAACATATTAAAACAGCTGTTCGATTACAATATGAACGATTTCCCCTCAGTAACGTTTGTGAAATCGTCGTTACATTGACACAGCACTTATGGACGTTTAGCACGACCTTGGCATTTGCGGACCTCGCCCATGCTTAACCGTTAACCGCTTTGCAGAGTGGCCGTGGTCAGGCCTTTCTATATTTTTTTCACCGATTTATGGATCACAGAATACTATCGAAAGATCCTACAGCTTTTGATATTACTTTGTATTCCAAACCTATTGTCAGAGCAGTGGCTCACTATAGCGATTCAAATTTTTAATTGAGTTCATGCAACAGAAATGATACGAATAAAACTGTTTGTAAACAGAGAATTCAGTATCAATAAGATACTATGTACCAAAGACTTGGTATTATTTACTCACAGTCAAGGAATTTACTCTAGTATGTCATCATATATAAGTAATTCCATTTTTCTGAGTGTCAATTTTTTAAAATTATTCTTTCCCTTGGACCCCCGACTGTTCAGGTGTAAGTCTCGTGTACAAAATTACTTTAATAATAACGATATTTGTACCTAAATGTGTTTGAAAATATTTATCCAAGAAACTCATGTCCTTTATCAGAGTGAAGATTCCTTTTCCTCCAATTTAAAAAATTATCAGCCTCTTCAAAAGTTTGAATCGGGCTATTTAGCGGCTAAAACGGTCGTGAACCAGTCGTGCACTATCGTTAAACATTTTCTTATTCATCACAAAAAACTTGCTTTCTCACGAAACGAAATACGATTGTATTTTAATTATCATTTCATTATATGAGTATTTAAATAGCTTACGCGGTCAGATGCCACAAGACAACGACAGGAGCCAACACTGAACATCGGCATGATTCAAATAACAGTTCACGATGGAATATTTATCCTTTAAAATCATTTTGAAGTAACTTTTATTCACAGTTTCCTTTTCTTTAATTCTCAGTTTCATCGCTTTTGAGTGTAACTTTTTGTGTGACGACTTGTATATATAATAATTTCACGCAAAAGATTTTCGTTCTTAACAGTCCAAAATATCAGAAATCAATTTTCAGATCAATATAAAATATAGAAGAGAAGGTACGCTTCAACACCGTTATCAAAAATGACTGTACATAAAGCAGTTTCCCCATACGCAAATCCTCTCATGCACAAATGATGGAAGTACCCATATTTGGAAAGTAGTATTGATATGGGAATATGGAACACACAGTATTAGCATTTTAGGATAGATTATCTGAATATTCTGCCCGACGCCCATAAGATACGTACTGTCAATTTCCTTGAGAATGACTGAGTAGATATTAGAAACATTTTTATTAAAGTTGAAATATGCTCCTGTCTTAGCAAAAAAAAAAAAAAAAAAGCGAATAAGATCCTCCTTCAAAGACTGACAGAAAAGCGGGGAAGCGGATGCCTTAATCTTCTTTCCGCCTTCCTTAGCAAAAAATTTGGCATGCGGACATATTCGCGGTTTTTCAGAACAGAAAATTGTAAATATTTTTAGCAAAGCTATTCGGGGCAGTTTGTATACTTCTGTTGATTCTTTTCTCGGCCCATTTTCTTCGACTGACCAAAATTTTAAATATCTATCCATTGTTTTTGCTAAAATGCAAACGGCTCTGAGCACTATGGGACTTAACTGCTGTGGTTATCAGTCCCCTAGAACTTAGAACTACTTAAACCTAACTAACCTAAGGACATCACACACATCCATGCCCGAGGCAGGATTCGAACCTGCGACCGTAGCGGTCACGCGGTTCCAGACTGTAGCGCCTAGAAACGCACGGCCACTCCGGCCGGCATTGTTTTTAATCTGTAGGAATTGCTTTTCGGTGTGTTTATTATACGCTATTTATTATCGCTATTATTATTATTATTATTATTATTATTAGAAACGTTATCAGGCCTACTCTTACACTTCCTCTACTAATTTTTTCCATTCGATCTAAAAATTTATCTGCACTAGAGAAGTGCAGTTTCATAAGAGCGCGCACCTGTCGCAGAGTGAAGAATCCATTCTTAGAAAAATTAAGTCATTAACTAAATCTACAACACGGTGATGAAAGGAAACAAATGAACATGAAAATTTTAAATTTGTGGTAATATCTTATGAGACCAAACTGTTTAGGTCATCGGTCGCTAAGCTTACACACTACTTAATCTAACATAAACTAACCACGCGGCTACCGCGTGCGGCCCTATGCACTTGTATTTAGATTCAGACGATTCCTGTTGTACTGCAGAAATTTATATGGGTACTGGTGAAGAAAAATGATGTTGAACAAAGTATTAATATATGCTTTGTATCAGAATCTTTGCTCTGGTTTACGTAACCGTTTTCAAAAAAAAAAAAAAAAAAAAAAAGTGAAAGAAGATTAAATTACTATCAGAGCCGCAGGACATATAACGTTCAAGTTATAACACCAAAGTTGGTCCTTTAAAAAACTAGCATTAAATATGCAGACTATCAAAATTTCTGCGTCATAAATAAAAGTTTTAGGAAACTAACAGAGCAGAAAATGACATTTTTAAGTCACAAATTAATTTAAAAAGCTATAAACTCGGAAATATTAATTTACCAGCATAAGAATCATGACTGGAGCCCTAGAATACACATCTCACTTCTGCTAATTAGTGCTGGGCTAACGATATTCGCGTTTGAACGAGTCTGAGATCTTCCGGTACGCAGCTGAGCGTGATACAGTATCGAGAGCAATTTGAACAATGAAGTGACATCTGACTCACGTGAGAATAAACGATCGCAAGAAACCAAAAAAGTGCCAGAAGAAGAAACTATAGCCCTGCTTGAAATATGACAGTTGCGTCAAACACATATGGGTGTGTGTGTGAAATCTTATGGGACTTAACTGCTAAGGTCATCAGTCCCTAAGCCTACACACTACTTAACCTAAATTATCCTAAGGACAAACACACACACCCATGCCCGAGGGAGGAGGGACCATCCGCGCAGTGCATGACTGCAGCGCCTGAGACCGCTCGGGTAATCCCGCGCGGCACACACACATATGGAAATGTTAGAAAAACCTACCACCGTACAAACTCCAGATGTATTTGTACTAATTGATAATATGTGTTTCTGTACAGTATTTATGGATATCGCATATAAGCATGTATGGCGATTTTTTATGTAAAGCTAACAGTCAAAGACGAAAGTATTGCCCATCAAAAATATTACTCGACTCTGAACCCAATATTACGTTGATTTCGGTTATTGGAAATCGTAATAAGTTACGAAAAGAGTTGCAAATGAGTGTTTAAATACCTGTTCACATGTTAAAATAGCATCTAAAAGTTCGCAGTTTTCAATTAGCTTTAAAACCAGATCGTAACATTCAGGTCAAACAAGCAAAAAATGAATTGGGAATTGAACGTCTAACGAACAAAATAAATCGTATTATACTCAGTGTGAGAAAGGACAAGTTATTCTCTCACCTATTCTCCGCATACGGAAAAATTTTAAATATTTTATTACAACCAGAAGCACCTTGAACGAGACTCTAGAAAGTTAACGGCCTGAGCAGACGTTGATGGAGCCTGGTAGGGCACTAAAAGCATGAGGTATCTTTATGGTTCTTAGGTCGTAGAAACGGCATGTTGGAAGTTGGAAACAATTGGCAGCGAGCCCATCCCTCAGTAAATCTTGCCAGACCGGCCCACAGCCGTACAGGGCAGATAGGGCAGCCCCTCGTTAAGATAGGCCTCCAGCAGAACAATTCAGAGCTACGTAACGCGGCACCAGCAGAACCCTTGGTTGGGGGCGACAGACCGAAAAACACGTCTACACAGTGGAGCCGTAAACTGGGCATTGTGTGCAGAGCCATGCATAATAAAAATTCACAAGTTTTCGTGTTCGTTGAAAGTGCAAATTGTCCAGTAAACCACATAGCCTGGCCACCTCGGTTGTATAATAAAATCCGGCGTCTGAAAAACGTTTAGAGACAGAATCTTTATTACACCTCATAGCTAGAACTAACAAGCTCCAAGGTACAAGAGATTTAGATAAAGATCTTTAAGATTGTATCTGTTCGCTTGTCGCCGTGGAAAGCGACACGACTTCGGAGAAAATCTTCTTCCCCTTCTGTGAAAACTTAAAAAAGCCAAGTAATTGGCGGTTTCTTTTTTCTTCAGAGACACAGGTTTCTTAACTCTTGCGCTGGTTCGACATGAGTTTATGCTGTCGTGCAGGAGGGGAGATTTCGCGCCTCTAGAGCTCTGTGATTGGCTCGAGAGTGGGTGAAGACGGTGTCGTTCGTGAACTTTGCGGGAAAATGGATTTTTTTCTGGGATGGTGTGAAAGAATCGGGTTTGGGACTTTGGTTTCTAGGCACTTCTGGTCGAAGCTCTGGCATGTGTGGTTCGTACTTGGGACCTGTCCTGAGGCTGACTTCACCTGCGAGTAGTTTAGACTGGGGAGCTGTGGTGAAGTTCTTACTGTACCGATAGTGTCACTTCAAACGTCTCGGACTGCTCATTTGCCAAGGGCACACTTACTCGTTTTTGGTTTACCAATCTTGACGTTTGGTATTATTGTGCGCTCTGTCGTATAAGTGAGCCTGGTCCTTGGTATGCCCAGTGAACGGGTGTGTCACACACTGAAATCTACCGTGATTTCAGGGCTCTGGTAGAGAGTAAATTGCGATCCGTCTGCCTGATCGCTAGACCGTGAAATTTTTGCATTTCTTTCGTGGACGCGATGGATTCACAGATGCTGCCTCCACGTCTCACCTCCGTCGCACACATCTCGCCAGCTGCAAGTTACATCGCCCCACGAAGCAAACAGGGTAACGCACTGCCGCTCCAGCATTGTCAGGGCGTACAGATCTCAATCGCAACTTGCCCTCAGCAGCACCTACGTAGAGAAACTACAGTAGATTTGATCAATCAAAGTCTGCTCTGCGTCAGATCAATTCAGATTGAGTAATCCACATTTCTAGGGCGATAGTACTTGATTCACTTCTGCTCCCATGATCCTTGTCCATTGTAGTCTTAAACCACATGTTACTTGTTTACGGTATTCAATCAATAACTTGTTTAGCATAATTTATGTTTTTTTCTTTTTTTTGAAAAATATATGTTGTTAGAACATTAATACTATCCCAACGCAATCAATCATTTTATATAGCCCTTACCGGGTTACCTTTCAAGTGTAACTGCGCATAAATAACAGTCGTGAGACCTGTTGTGGTGATAGTACCAACAGACGTCACTAGATCGCAGGACAAGCTAACGCTCGAGAATTGGATTGACACGTGATTATGAACCTTTAGTACATACATGGTGTGGACAAAACATGAAAACAGGAAAGACACAATTGCCTAATACGACCCATGAAAACCGTCGACATTCGTAAGCAAAGGCACCAGAGAGGCAGTTATGGCGTTTCGGTTGATATTCGAAGCAAGACGTAAGGAAAGTCAAGACACATTCATAAGATTTGTCGACCCAGAAAAAGCGTTCGACAACGTAAAGTGGTGGAAGACGTTCGAAATTCTGAAGATAATAAGGGTTAGCTATACGGAGAGACGGGTGATATATAACATGTACAAGAACCAAGGGGAAACAATTAAAATGGAAGACGAAGAACAAAGTGCTCGCATTAAAAAGATGTAAGACATTGATATAGTCTTTCGCTTCTGCTGTTTAATCTGTACATCGAAGAAGCTGTGGCAGAAATAAAAGAAAGGTTCAAGAATGGGATTAAAATTCAAGGTGAAAGGATAACAAAGATAAGATTTACTGATGACCTTACTACTACCACTGGAAGTGAAGAAGATTTACAGAATATGTTGAATGGAATGGACAGTCTAATAAGCACAGTACTGATTGAGAATAAATCGAAGAAAGACGAACGTAAAGAGAGAGCAGAAAAGAGAACAGTGAGAAACTTAAACATCACAATTAGTGATCACGAAGTAGATAAAGTTAAGGAATTCTGCTACCTAGGCAGCAAAATAACCTATGACGGACAGGTCAACATGGACGCAAACATCACACTAAGACCGAAAAAAGGGCATTTTGGCCAAGAGAAATCTGCAAGTATCAAACACAGCCCTTAATGGAGAAAGAAATTTCTGAGAATGTACGTTTGAGGCACAGTATTGTATGCTAGTGAAACACGGACTGTCTGGAATCAGAACAGAAGAGAGTCGAAGCATTTGAGATGTGGTACTACAAAATAATGTTGAAAATTAGGCGGTCCGATAAGAAATGAGGAGGTTCTCCGCAGGATCGGCGAGGAAAGGATTATAACACTGACAAGAAGAAGGAATAGGCTGACAGGACATCTGTTAAGGCAACACTGAATAACTTCCATGGTACTAGAGGGAGCCGTAGAGGGTAGAGACTGTAGAAGAAGATATGGATTGGAATACATCCAGCAAATAATTGAGGGCGTAGGTTACAGGTTCTACTCTGAGGTGAGAAGGTTGGCACTGGAGAGGACTTCGTGGCGGTCACCATCAGATCAGTCACACGACTGATGACTCAAAAAATAAAAAAAAGAAGATTTGCATGGGAAACAAACTACCCTGTATAACAGGGTAAAGAACAGAAATCGTTCAGAAAGAGATAATGCTAGAATTAATGTAATTAATGGCGAACAGTTGATACAGCATTATAAGACGCTATGGTATTGCGAATCTGCTCCAATAAATACAGAATACATAATAAGACAGTTTATTCAGTAATATTAGGTGAGGTTCAGCAGGTTCTTAAAAGTTTGAAAAATAGCAAGAGTTGTAGCCTACGTGAAATAAATGCTCAAATTTTTTAATTGCAGAGGGACGCTTGCGAAACAGTAATGTTACAATTACTTAGTGAATGCTAGGGAAGTTATAAAATTCCATAATAATTGGAGACGAGCTGACGTAATTTCGATTTTTAAAAAGGGCAAAAGAAGTGCTTGTGTCAGGTATGTTTACTATAGACAACATGTAATCAAGATTCAGTGTTCACATTCGAATTTTTATCCGCTGTTCTTCTTGACTTTCGTTTACTCATCTGTTCTTGTTTCTGTACGAATTGCAAATTTGTGGTAAGGACTATGGGACCAAACTGCTGACGTCATCCGTCCCTAGGCTTACGCACTACTTAATCTAGCTTAAACTAACTTACGCTAAGGACAGCACACATACCCATGCCCGAGGGAAGACTCGAGCCTCCGACGGGGGGAGCCGCGCGAACCGTGAGGAGACGCCCTAAACCGCACGGCTACCCCGCGCCGCTTTCTGTACGACCTCGTTTACTTTTTATGACCACTAAGTATTAAATCTGCGATATTAATTAGGATAAAATGGCACTTCGAATGTGGATCGTACTGCTTACTATTCGTGCACACCTGAATTCTGTCTATCGGAATACTTCTTCGAATAATGCACCTGAAATAGCCTAAGTAATCCAGGTGTTCTAATCTGCCACTGACAACGCTTAGTGTTGAGGAACGACTGGATTTAAAGCTATCTCTCCAAATGACTGAAAACGTTGAGTCAGTGGCAAATCAAGGTACGCAGTGCCGGTTGAAGAATTGTCAGAGAGAAGCACAGATGATGTACGAAACCCCATTATTAGCAGGTTGTAAAGACAATCTACCTGAGACAATGCAACACACTTCTATCGTCGGAAAGGTTACAACGTGGGGCTGAGTGTGTTATGGTTGCCGTGCAGAGGAGTGACGAAAATATCACTGTTTAAAGTAATAGGACAGGATGTCCCAAGTTTTGTTTCGGTGTTGCATGGTAGGCAGAGTCAATAAATCTCGAAAAGACCATCCCAGCAGCAAATGACGTTCCTACTCGTTGATGAGTGTGACTCACATCATAATAAACAGTGACTGCCTCGTGGGCTACGAGAATGTACGCGGTTCTTTCCTGCAGATAACAGACTGGATGGATAAATCAATTTTCTGAACGTTTTTTGAAAAGTAAACGATGCAACATACCTCTGGTTTAAAGCTGAGTCCAAGGCGGGAATCAACGAATTCAGCGATACTGTGGCCTCAACTGGGCCTGTTTAGAACTGCGCCTCATGGCTAACAGTCCTCATTGCATCGTGTTGTTACACACCAGTGGCCACTACTGGTGACTGACCACAAGAGTTATTTGAATCAAACAGCTTTTGCTGCCAAAAGATGAGCGTATTAAGTTGTTAGGAATCTGTAAAAGCTGTAACTCTATAAGTGCTGCTTTTACTTTATTCCCTTATGTGATGTATCCTTTCCCTCCTGTATGGACTTCAGTTATTTTAAATTTATGTTCGAGAGTAAACTGTTGCTACCAGCAAGAAAAGAAAACATGTAGTTAAAAAATTTGGAAGAAGGTTTCCTTAAGGCATAAAATAGTTCTGTAAGACAGAGGCTGATTTCATTTTCATAGAATAGTTCACTGCAGGCCAACATGTCGTTGGTGGAACGCAGCGATCTTGGTGACTCAAAACTATGTTATTGTTAAATCTCAATGGTAAGAAATAGTTCACATAATAATAATAATAATCACTCTTGGATTTTGTTAAAAACGTCGAGTGCAGGTTCGACTTACAAATACTGATCGCCTACGATCACTGCATCATCAAACTAACTACTTCCAACCAATTTTCACGACAATAATTAAACAAAATAAACTTATTTAGTGTATGAATACATGTTTTCATACTGTGCAAGCCAAATAAAGTGGAAATAATCCAAATAACCTTAGTATTTAGGTCACAACCCAAGTTATAGGACTGATGCCACCTTCCGCTACCGGGGCTCGATGGAGGGGAACAGCGAAGAATTTGTAGATGTTTCTCTCACAAATATATAAGGTACAAAAACGAACTTCTTTCACCCACTACTTACGTTACGCAACGTACATAAAAGACTCACACATATACACATCGTTGCACACCAGAGCACTGTATATGAATAACGCAGTGTATACGTTTTGTGAGATCCATAATGCAGTCCAATAAATGAATCAAATATTCTGCGAATTTGATCTAAATAAATAATTTTGTATTCGCTACTTTAGAGAAAGCAGCAGAAGCCTAACTTCAATCGGGCAACTCCAGCATGCTCATGGGACTCCCAGCACGAGGATCCGCTGGATGTCGAAGAAAGAACCGACAAAAAGCATGGAAACTTTGGTAAAATGGATCATCTGTTGCAACCTCTCTTTATATTAAAATAATCAAAGTTGGTTTTCAGTGTCACTTTGACGAAAAGATATGCGAATCATTTACCAACTTTATGAGGCCATGCTATGTTCAGTGCGTCTGCGTACTCATAACGAAAATAGAGGCAACAATCGGAATTAAAGATCACAGAAAAGTTATATGTTATTGAATTTAAAATGACTTAAGTTTATTGACACGTTCACTGAAGATGCGGTCTGCACACAATATTGAAAACTAACCGAATATCAATTCCAATTCATATATATATTTTCGATTTTTTTCTATCGAGACAGCTACTCTCGTCAGCCAACGCCCCGAAAATCTCCTCAGAGCGAACGTTTAAAACTTCTTGTGTTGTATCAGTGGGTGTCCAATGCCATAAAAGTTCATCTACAAATGTTATGTCTGCAAATTACTTACCACCAAAATGAAACATAGCATTAAACAATGCCTCCTGCAAGTGTCAGTACCATTTAATCGCGAAAGTCGACAACGAGATAAACAGACACATTAACAGGACGAATTCTAGCGACCTACCGATTCAGTGCTAGGGAGTCGAGCCTGATGGTCTGCAACACCAGCTATCGTAGCTCATTGAGTACCGCTTGGACATCACAATCGCATTCACCATGGAGCTGTAGTTCGAATTCTCGTCATGTTACTTTTAGGCGGTACGGTAGCTCAGCGTGTCGGTTAGATGGCTGGCTGGTTGCCCTCTGAGTGAAAAAAAAAAGTGTCAGTTCACGTCTGTCGAGACCAAATGCGTAGAACAAAGACGAGCAAACTGAGGTGAAATAAAGCGGTAAAGTGTTTGGTGTTTGACTGCTAAGCAAGAAATCACGGAATCGAATCCCGGTGGGACCTTGGATTTTTCAGTTTGAGTTTTAACCTAGCCTTCATCTCTCTACAATGTTAGCAGTTGCCAGAAACGACACGTGGTTCGGATTCCACTTTAAACTACCGTTTCCCTTTACCCGGATGGATAACAGGTAGGTTATGAAAACGCAAGTCGCTGAAGTGGTGTCCAATAGAAAGACTTGCACCACGTCAGCGACCCACTCTAAACTATAATAATAATAATAATCAGTTCTAGATAGATGAGAAGCCAGGTAACTATGGGCTGTGGTGTTCCGCTGCGACTGGGGAAACAAACTGCAGAGGCACGAAGATAAAAGGTGAAATACCTTATTTAATTATACATAAGCAGAATCAGCAATTTCAAATCGCATTTCATTCCGTGGATGAGATATAAAAGATAAGTTAGTTTCTGACAAAGCTACAACTTAATGTTTGAAATACATCTATGATGGTAAGAAATTTTTAGTGGTATTATTTCTTGCCATATGTGTTTGGGAAATGCGTGAGTCAGACACCATGGTGATACACTCGACTTCTCGAATAATGTCTATACGCGGGAATACAGAGATCACTTGACACGGAAAATTCATAACCGATGTATAATTTGCAGTATTCCTATTTCCTGCGATTACAGGGTTCATAAAAATTCACACTCCTCCAGCAAAATCTTCCTCAGGACACTGCCGAACAATCCGGATAACTGATGTGGAAAATCAAATCACTCTGAACATAGCTGCTGTGTTGAATATCTCCGTACACACTACAAATACATACCTGTGTGATTTTATGCAGTCGATTTGACGCCTGTGTTCTGGATTTGACGGTTTGACGGAACTCAGATGTTTGCTGATAGCGTACCTTCAGACTATTATCCTGCTCCGAATTCTTGCTACATTTCGCGGTTTACCCAAGATTTTGCAGACGGATACATTAATGTTGCTCGTCAATCGCCTCGTTTCAGACTGATGCTGAGCAACGGCTGAAGAGTTCCTTGTATTGTTGTTCACCCTAAGAAAGTCACCGCACAATTAAGACTATCATCTGGCGATAATATTAAACAGTCCAGGACTGCCGACTAGCCTGCGAATGCTTGTTTCATATACAACTTAAAACGCTATATGTACCTGCTAATCGCTCCTGGATATCTTATGATGGCTAAACTCCGAAATATGTCATATGAGCAATAAACTCATTCCTCGCCTGGTGTTTGACTTTTGCTCTCGCGATCTAGTCAGCCTGAATGCAGAACAACTGACTTTTTTAATTTTAAGTTAGACGTCGGACTAGAAATGACAAAAGAACTTTATGATATAATTTCAGATTAACAGTTTTAGGATTTTTTCCCTTTATTTGTACTGTGAAACCTTACTTTTTGCCAAATCGCACGATTCTAGTCCAACGGAAAGTACCGTATAGATTTTGACGAGTGAATTTGCGAGTGTCAAAATATATGACATAAATGCCTGTATCTTCCGACTGCATTGACTTGGAAGCTTCAGTGTGTTACGTCACCAAGGGACCGTTGACCTCAGTACGTGACACAAATTTCAAAGTGATACGTCTATCAGTTTCTGAGAAACCGTTTTTCACCGTCGGGCAGGCAGACAAACAGACAACATACATCTACATTTACACTCCGCAAGCCACCCAACGGTGTGTGGCGGAGGGCACTTTACGTGCCACTGTCATTACCTCCCTTTCCTGTTCCAGTCGCGTATGGTTCGCGGGAAGAACGACTGCCGGAAAGCCTCCTTGCGCGCTCGAATCTCTCTAATTTTACATTCGTGATCTCCTCGGGAGGTATAAGTAGGGGGAAGCAATAAATTCGATACCTCATCCAGAAACGCACCCTCTCGAAACCTGGCCAGCGAGCTACACCGCGATGGAGAGCGCGTCTCCTGCAGAGTCTCCCACTTGAGTTTGCTAAACATCCCCGTAACGCTATCACTCTTACCAAATAAGCCTGTGACGAAACGCGCCGCTCTTCTTTGCACTTTCTCTATCTCCTCCGTCAATCCGACCTGGTACGGATGCCACACAGATGAGCAATACTCAAGTATAGGTCGAACGAGTGTTTTGTAAGCCACCTCCTTTGTTGATGGACTACGTTTTCTAAGGACTCTCCCAATGAATCTCAACCTGGCAACCGCCTTAGCAACAATTATTTTTATATGATCATTCCACTTCAAATCGTTCCGTACGCATACTCCCAGATATTTTACAATGATTTTATAACGTTTCCACTTTTACCGACAGAAGTACGGAACCCTAAATATGAAAATGAGAAGGAAAAGTGGACAGTCTAGTAAAATCGACCGGTCACGAGAAGTCTTTCACTAGATAAAATATTGAACGACTATTTTGTAAATTATTCTGACGCGATTTTATGCGATACACTTGTCACTCTTATCCGGATCATAGATCAATATGCATTGGTATACGAACATCACATACCTGAAAATGTAAAACGAAAGAGACTGCTTGTGAGCAGGTGTTTCGGACAAGTCTACAACGGAATATCCGCCATGAGTATCGTATATAATGATGTGCAAAAAAGAATGAAGTCACAATTTATATTTAGCCTTTAAAGGCCCTGTAAATGTTAAGAGGCTAAACAAGAATCAGACCTCTATTTCGAAATAGATGAGAACACCTACAGGTTTTTTGCTCATAGCGTGCTACGGTGGTACGATTTAAAAACTTGTTCCGTAAGTACTTTCAAGGTAAGGCTAAAGAAATGAAATCCAACGCGTTGGGCTGGCAGATGAGAGACCTTTCATACACTTAAGGAGAGGCCCATAAGAATAGGAAATGTAACAAACCAAGTGGGGCAATAAGTCTTAAAAACATAATCTTACCCTTATGAATTAAGTCCAAAAAGCTGCTTCTACACTCCTGGAAATTGAAATAAGAACACCGTGAATTCATTGTCCCAGGAAGGGGAAGCATGCACAATGTCGGCACTAGTACAGTGTATATCCACCTTTCGCAGCAATGCAGGCTGCTATTCTCCCATGGAGACGATCGTAGAGATGCTGGATGTAGTCCTGTGGAACGGCTTGCCATGCCATTTCCACCTGGCGCCTCAGTTGGACCAGCGTTCGTGCTGGACGTGCAGACCGCGTGAGACGACGCTTCATCCAGTCCCAAACATGCTCAATGGGGGACAGATCCGGAGATCTTGCTGGCCAGGGTAGTTGACTTACACCTTCTAGAGCACGTTGGGTGGCACGGGATACATGCGGACGTGCATTGTCCTGTTGGAACAGCAAGTTCCCTTGCCGGTCTAGGAATGGTAGAACGATGGGTTCGATGACGGTTTGGATGTACCGTGCACTATTCAGTGTCCCCTCGACGATCACCAGTGGTGTACGGCCAGTGTAGGAGATCGCTCCCCACACCATGATGCCGGGTGTTGGCCCTGTGTGCCTCGGTCGTATGCAGTCCTGATTGTGGCGCTCACCTGCACGGCGCCAAACACGCATACGACCATCATTGGCACCAAGGCAGAAGCGACTCTCATCGCTGAAGACGACACGTCTCCATTCGTCCCTCCATTCACGCCTGTCGCGACACCACTGGAGGCGGGCTGCACGATGTTGGGGCGTGAGCGGAAGACGGCCTAACGGTGTGCGGGACCGTAGCCCAGCTTCATGGAGACGGTTGCGAATGGTCCTCGCCGATACCCCAGGAGCAACAGTGTCCCTAATTTGCTGGGAAGTGGCGGTGCGGTCCCCTACGGCACTGCGTAGGATCCTACGGTCTTGGCGTGCATCCGTGCGTCGCTGCGGTCCGGTCCCAGGTCGACGGGCAGGTGCACCTTCCGCCGACCACTGGCGACAACATCGATGTACTGTGGAGACCTCACGCCCCACGTGTTGAGCAATTCGGCGGTACGTCCACCCGGCCTCCCGCATGCCCACTATACGCCCTCGCTCAAAGCCTGTCAACTGCACATACGGTTCACGTCCACGCTGTCGCGGCATGCTACCAGTGTTAAAGACTGCGATGGAGCTCCGTATGCCACGGCAAACTGGCTGACACTGACGGCGGCGGTGCACAAATGCTGCGCAGCTAGCGCCATTCGACGGCCAACACCGCGGTTCCTGGTGCGTCCGCTGTGCCGTGCGTGTGATCATTGCTTGTACAGCCCTCTCGCAGTGTCCGGAGCAAGTATGGTGGGTCTGACACACCGGTGTCAATGTGTTCTTTTTTCCATTTCCAGGAGTGTATTTTCAGGTGTTTATTTAATCACGACAGGACTGTTTCAGCACTATTGCCATAATCAGGGGATCTGAAAGTAGCGGTTTTATTATATGCTATTTTCTAAGGAAGATGGTAGCCTACTTTTCATATATGAGATCGACAACCATACATTTATGGAATTCTTAACTTACCTATAACAACACTGGTTAGTCACTCAAGCGTTTTTCTTACGTCTTTTAAAGTTATTTTATGACGTGTGTTTCATAGGCTACATTTGTTGGAAGGTACAGCCTGAATTTTTTTTTTTTTTGGTGTGTGACAAATTTTTTTTTGACGTTTAACCAACGATGTTATAGGTTAACATCAGAGCAGTTACTTATCGATATCCTTTAATTACCGTGTTGTTTATTTTTATCTGTGAATGTGGTATTGGTTTTATTCACAGATAAAAATAAACAACACGTTAATTAAAGGAAATCGGTAAGCGACTGCTCTAATGTTAACTTATAACATCGTTGGTTAAACGTCAAACAAAAAATTTGTCACACACAACAAATAAAATTCAGGCTGTAACTTCCAACAAATATAGCCTATGAAAGATACGTCATAAAATAACTTTAAAAGACGTAATAAAAACGCTTGAGTGACTATCCAGTGATGTTATAGGTAAGTTAAGAATTCCATAAATGTATGGTTGTCGATCTCATATACGACAAGTAGGCTACCATCTTCCCTAGAAAATAGTATATAATAAAACCACTACTTTCAGATCCCCTGATGATGGCAACAGAGCTGAAACAGGCCTGTTAGTGCTGAAACAGCCCTGTAGTGATGAAATAAACATCTGAAAATAGAAGCACCTTTTTGGGACTTTATTCATAATGTCTTTACACGACTTATATCGAGCTGCGGGCCCATTGGAAACAAAATAATCTCACCCTTTTTACTCAATCAAGACACTCTAAAAAATAAAAAAATAAAGAAAAATGGACGCACCACGAGGGAAGTATCCGAATGGGACGGAAATCGGTAGATGTGATGCAAATGTATAGACAGACAAACGATTACAACTGTAGAAAAAACAGATTTTTTATTCACGAGAAAGATCTTCACAATTGAACAATTCAGTAATGCATTGGTCCATCTCTGGCCGTTACGCAAGCAGTTATTCCGGTTGACACTAATTAACAGAGTTGTTGGATGTTCCCCTGAGGGATATCTGTGCAATTGCCGAATTAGATCGTAAAATTCCGTGCTGGTTGCAGGACACTGTACATAATGCTCCAATGTTCTCAATTGGGGAGCGATCTGACGACCTTTAAGTAGTAGAAACACTCGCCATGTGTAGACGGGCATAATCTTGCCTAAATGTAAGCCCAGGATGGGTTGCTACGAAGGGCAACAAAACGGGTGCAGAAAATCGACGACGTACCGCTGTGCTGTAAGGGTGACGCGGATGACCACCAAAGTGTTCCTTCTATGGGAAGGAATGGCACCCAAGACCATCACTCCCGGTTGTCGAGCCGTATGGCGGGCGACAGTCGGGATGGAGTCCCACGACTGTCCGGGTTAAAATTAAATCAGAAACACAATTTTGCAGATATTTTCTCACAGATTAATATGAACCACACTGTATCTTATTTGTTTTAAAAGCTACTTTAAGTATTCTCGTTTGAGTAAGGAAGTACAGGGTGCTTCACAAACAATGTTACACATTTATAGGCGTTGTATAGGGGATACAGTAGAACAAGTTTTACATTGCAACTCATGTGCTGAAACGTCATTCAACGACGGTACAGAGCATCAAAGTGACATGCGCCGGCGTCTACCTTGATGGAGAAAGATTATTGTATCAATTTGAGGTAAGGGTCACTGTGCAGGAAACGAACGAGTCGAAAATTATATGTGAAATCGTTCTGATACCTCTGACAGTGCAATACATGTACTGGTACTGTTGTTGCTAAGATTGTAGAGCAGGCAACTTTCAGAGGTGTTATATGGACCAACGAAAGGACTATGAGCACTTGTTCATCTCGCTACTGTGAAACACATCTCTTCTATCGAACAAGTGCCAAGAGCCCATGATTAGCAGATATTTTTTCCTTGTTTTGGTCCATAATACAACCTCTGAAAGTTTCCTATCCTACAGTCTTAGCAACAACAGTACCAGTACAGGTATTCCACTGTAGAGATGTCAGAAATGGTTTCGCTTGTAACTTTCGACTCTTTCATTTCCGGCAGAGGGATCTCACCTCAAATTGATACATTAATCCTTCTCCATCATCCTAGAAAGTATGTAACATCATGACGATATACATAGTCTCCTCTAGAACCTCTAGAAGGTTGTGACATGAATTGTGAAACATCCTGTATATTGATACATTTTCTACAGCTGAAATAATAATCGCTATGTGTCTTTAGATGGCACTTGGGAATCTCTGTTAACCGACAGAACGATATTTTGTATCAACATATTGATTTAGCCCTCACTATTAACGAACCATATCATTTACAACAGTCACTGAGTAATCGACACATATTGTAAAAATTGATGCTCCTCATTTACTTCTAAACCAGTGGCCAAATTGCAACCAAACTTGGTATCCGCGTCAGGTACTGTCTGGAAAGAATCGCTGTAGGCGTAAGAACCACTTACCTATCAAAGCGGTAGGTGAGGGTTAAAAAAGCA
Source organism: Schistocerca nitens (assembly GCF_023898315.1). Taxonomy (NCBI): domain Eukaryota; kingdom Metazoa; phylum Arthropoda; class Insecta; order Orthoptera; family Acrididae; genus Schistocerca; species Schistocerca nitens. Next base: position 976,871,843 of record NC_064615.1, on the reverse strand, counting down.
GCATAGCCCACTACGCTAGAATGCACATTCTTTAGTCATACAGTACTTGAGAATGAAAGCACTTTCTGACTACCCCCGCAAAATGACGAAAGGAACAAAGTTTATCGCTTACTACATTTCTACTATTCACGCGGTAAAACGGCCGCATGGAGCATGACGATTTCATTTATTACGATTTTACTACCAACAGTAGTCGCGACACATTTTGACGTAAGTTTTCCCATGTACCACTGAACGCACGGGCAAAATTATATCCTTGTAAGACACATAGTTCTGTAGGTATGACGTCATAAACAGTGATTGTGAGATGCATGAGGAACTATCGCATCACGCAAGCAGTTTAAATTTATTACTTCTGTGTACTAACTATATTCGCATTATGTTTGACAGACAGTATTCATATAAGCCGCTGAATATATCTACAAAAACATATCATTGTATGACTCACAGTATAGACGATGTGACATCAAATATTGATATGAGTGAAAAACTACCACGTTATGCGTGACGTTTTCATTTATTGCTTCTTTAGTACAGTATCTGCACATGTCGCTGACTGTACCTACAAAACTACATCGTTGTACGACACATAATTCAGGAGCTTAGACGTCAAATACTAACATGCGTGAAAAACTGCGGCTTCATGTATGACGTCTTAATTTATTACTTCTTTACTACTAACTTTGTACACAACATACTTCGCAGACAGTAGCTACCTATACCACTGGATGTACCTGCAACGTTATGTCGTTGTACAGCTCATAGTACAGGAGATACCACACTGTGTGGTCAAAAGTATCCGGACACACCCAAAAACATACGTTTTTCATATTGTGTGAATTCTGCTGCCACCTACTGCCAGGTACTCCACATCAGCTGCCTCAGTAGTCATTAGACATCGTGAGAGAGCAGGACGGGGCGCTCCGCAGAACTCGCGGACTTCGAACGTGGTCAGGTGATTGGGTATCACTTGTGTCATTCGTCTGCACCCGAGATTTCCACACGCCTAAACATCTCTAGGTCCACTGTTTCCGATATAATAGTGAAGTGGGAACGTGAAGGGACACGTACAGCACAAAAGCGTGCAGGCTGTCCTCATCTGTTGACAGACAGAAACCGCCGAAAGTTGAAGAGGGCACAAACGAAAAAATGACTGACATCGAAATAAGTGTCCAAGGAATAAAAATGCAACTGGAATCACTCAACAGAGGAAAGTCCACTGGACCTGACGGGATACCAATTCGATTCTACACAGAGTACGCGAAAGAACTTGCCCCCCTTCTAACAGCCGTGTACCGCAAGTCTCTAGAGGAACGGAAGGATCCAAATGATTGGAAAAGATCACAGGTAGTCCCAGTCTTCAAGAAGGGTCGTCGAGCAGATGCGTAAGACTATAGAACTATATCTCTGACGTCGATCTGTTGTAGAATTTTAGAAAATGTTTTTGCTCGGGTATCATATCATTTCTGGAAACCCAGAATCTACTCTGTAAGAATCAACATAGATTCCGGAAACAGCGATCGTGTGAGACCCAACTCGCTTTATTTGTTCATGAGACCCAGAAAATATTAGATACAGGCTCCCAGGTAGATGCTATTTTCCTAGACTTCCGGAAGGCGTTCGATACAGTTCCGCACTGTCACCTGATAAACAAAGTAAGAGCCTACGGAATATCAGACCAGCTGTGTGGCTGGATTGAAGAGTTTTTAGCAAACAGAACACAGCATGTTGCTATCAATGGAGAGACGTCTATAGACGTTAAAGTAACCTCTGGCGTGCCACAGGGGAGTGTTATGGGACCATTGTTTTTCACAATATATATAAAGGACCTAGTAGATAGTGTCGGAAGTTCCATGCGGCTTTTCGCGGATGATGCTGTAGTATACAGAGAAGTTGCAGCATTAGGAAATTGTAGCGAAATGCAGGAAGATCTGCAGAGGATAGGCACTTGGTGCAGGGAGTGGTAACTGACCCTTAACGTAGACAAATGTATTGTATTGCGAATACATAGAAAGAAGGATCCTTTATTGTATGATTATACGATAGCGGAACAAACGCTGGTAGCAGTTACTTCTGTAAAATATCTGGGAGTATGCGTGCGGAACAATTTGAAGTGGAATCATCATATAAAATTAATTGTTGGTAAGGCGGGTACCAGGTTGAGATTCATTGGGAGAGTATTGCTCATCAGTGTGGGATCCGTACCAGATCAGGTTGACGGAGGAGATAGAGAAAGTCCAAAGAAGAGCGGCGCGTTTCGTCACAGGGTTATTTGGTAACCGTGATAGCGTTACGGAGATGTTTAGCAAACTCAAGTGGCAGACTCTGCAAGAGAGGCGCTGTGCATCGCGGTGTAGCTTGCTGTCCAGGTTTCGAGAGGTTGCGTTTCTGGATGAGGTATCGAATATATTGCTTCCCCCTACTTATACCTCCCGAGGAGATCACGAATGTAAAATTAGAGAGATTCGAGCGCGTACGGAGGCTTTCAGACAGTCGTTCTTCCCGCCATCCATACGCGACTGGAAGAGGAAAGGGAGATAATGACAGTGGCACGTAAAGTGCCCTCCGCCACACACCGTTGGGTGGCTTGCGGAGTAGAAATGTAAATGTAGATGTAAGATGTAATGGGCAGACAGCTATCCAGACCCTCACACAGGAATTCCAAATTGCATCAGGATCCACTGCAAGTACTAGGGCAGTTAGGCGGGAGGTGAGGAACATGGAATTCCATGGTAGAGCGGCTGATCACAAGCCATACATCAAGCCGGTAAATGCCAAACGACGCCTCGTTTGATGTAGTAAGCGTAAACATTGGACTACTGAACAGTGGAAAAACCTTGTGTGTAGTGACGAATCACGGTACACGATGTGGCGATCCGATGGCAGGGTGTGGGTATGGCGAATGCCTGGTGGAACTTCATCTGCCAGCGTGTGTAGTGCCAACAGTAAAATTCGGGGGCGATTGTGTTATGGTGTGGTCGTGTTTTTCATGGAGGGGCTTGCATCCCTTATTGTTTTGCGTGGTACTGTCACAGCACAGGCCTACATTGATATTTTAGCACCTTATTGCTTCCCACTGTTGAAGAGCAATTCGGGGATGGCGATCTTTCAAACGCGATAGAGGACCTGTTCATAATGCACCGTTTGTAGCGGAGTGGTTATACGACAATAACATCCCTGTAATGGACTAGCCTCCATAGAGTTCTGGCCTGAATCCTACAGAACACCTTGGGTATGTTTTGGAACGCCGACCTCATGCCATGCCTCACCGACCGACATCGATACCTCTCCTCAGTGCAGCAGTCTGTGAAGAAGGGGCTGACATTCCACAAGAAACCTTCCAGCACCTGACTGAACGTATGCCTGCATGAGTGGAAGCTGTCATCAAGGCTAAGGATGGGCCAACACCATATTGAATTCCAGCATTACCGATGAAGGGCACCACGAACTTGTAAGTCATTTTCAGCCAGGTGGCCGGATACTTTTGATCACATAGCATTGAGCTGCGTGAAAATGAAACTGCAGGGCAAAATTCGCAAGGGACACAGGTGAATTGTGTGTGAAACATATTGAACTTTTTTGTAACATATTTGACATGTACATACGTGGGGAAATTAGCGGGTAGAAAGTCGATTTTAAAGTCCTGGAATAATCTCAAGTTTGTTTCACATTTTAACTACGATCTGGAAAGAAATAGGGTGGGTGAGGGAACCATCAGCAGTGAGTGAGTATGATAATGTGGAGAGAGAAAAGGGAGACAGGAGATGGACATAAGTAGATCAACAGAATGATTGCAAAATAACCCCCCTGCGGAACATAGTTACTCAGAATTGCCATTAATTTCTAGATTATAATAAGGCAAAGCAGCAGACGGATAGAAGGGGAGGAGCAAATAGGACAGAGATACTGGGGAGGACGAGATGGGCAGAGAGAGAGGGGCGGGAGCAATTGGAGAGACAGTGGGGACTCATGGATTTGAGGTGGAAGATAGAGTGGGAATGTAGTAGCCGAACATAGAGAGGGTGAAGGAGGAGATGGACAGAGAGAGGGGAAAGGAGGAGATGGACTAATAGAAGTTTAAAATAAATACAAACCCATTCTTATCATGTACTTGTGAACGTGTGCAGTTCTTTCATCGTCTTACGGCTTACATCCGTGATAAAATTATTTCTTCTTCTGATATTTCAGCTGATAACCGTGCCTATCGCCATCTTCAAGATGAGTGAGGGACAGAATTCGAAAACATTTGATGCCGTGACATTCTCCACAGGAGATTTAATTTAGTCATCGTTTCATCTTAAGATGGCTGCCTGCTATCAGACGAAATTTCGGAACAAAAATATTATTTTATTCCGAATCACGAGCGAAAGATGAAGGAATAAATTATCTGCCGGCGAAAAGTCGAAAAACACATGTGCTGTTTTGTTTGTGTTAACGCTCACTATCCTAGTTTAATAATCAACTAGGACACGATGCAAAATTATGCGATTTAAGAAAGGTATGGAAGTTGAAACGTAAAATATTGAAATATAAGTATTTGTAGTACCATTCTGGTAAGAGCTATAGTTAATGACACAATTTGTGCTTAATCGTAAAAACGAAATTTGTTATTCCATGGATAAGAATTTATAGTATTATGGCAGGTCTTATATCAGAAATGGTTAGTGCATTAGCGCATATGTAATGATGTTTTATTTTGTTTTTATCTCGTTATTGCTTTGGAAGTTACGAATTTAAAGTAATTTAAAGTGACTGGCATCACAAACGGTTTTACAGCTCGGAGGGGAGTAATGGAAGTTGCAATTTACGTCTACATCTATACCAGTACTCCGAAACTGTCATCCGAGTGCTTGGCGGTGGTTCACGTAATCACCTTCAGACTATTCTGCAACCTTTCCTCTCTCGAACAGCACGTGCGAAAACTGAATACCTAGATCTTTTCGTGTGAGCTGAAATTTTTCTTATTTTATTACGATGGTCATTTCTCTGTATGTAAGAGAATATTTTTGCATCTTAGCTGAATCGGCAACATTTAAATTTCTTTTATTTACCCTGTAACTGATATTTAATGGATTTTTTGAGTATTTAAGTCAAGAACTACACACTTTTTATTGTTCAGGGTCAAACTGCACTTTTCGCGCCATAGAGATATCTGATCTAAATCATTTTGTAAACTGTATTGATTTTCTGATGACATTACACGAGGGTAAATGACGGCATCATCAGCAAACATTCTAACATGGCTTTTCACATTGTTACATAAATCGTTTGTATGGACAAGAAGCACCAGAGACCTCCTGCAAAACTTCTTTGAGGAGCGCCGAATATCAAGTCTGTTTCATTCGGTGACTTCCCATCAGTTTCTACGAACTTTTTTCTTTCTGATAGGGAATTACGCCTCCAATCGTACAACTGATTCGATACCCTAGAGGTATTCAGAATGAAAAAGAGCGCTTAGACTTCGTGTTAAGGTAGAGGGTGGGGTTCTTTTAGGGACACGACAAAGATGGACGTTAATTTGGGGATGCGGTGAAGAGAGTGATCTTGTTTTGGTAACAGGGAGGAAAAGACTTGCATCTAGCTTGTGGTACAGTGCAGACGGATTGGACTTAGATTTCCTGGGGGACGCACGGTCGCATGTGCGCGCAGTTGCGCTACTCGTAAATTACGATAATAAAGCCAAGTTAAGATCTTCGTGACAGGATGAACTTTAATCGTGAATTGTAATAAGAGAGCATTTCAGCTCTCGCTTAATTGTTACAACTACCGATTAATAAACCCGTTATTTACTTACTGTGAAATATATTTTGATTAATAAACAATTAGACTTCAAATGTAAGAAATGTAATTTAAAACCACATCTACTACAGTTTTATTATTTTATGTAGTTCATATCCTGGAGCGAACTTCATAAACTATGTATTGCAATGGAACTAGTTTGCATCCGTGTGAGGTCATACGTAGAGTAATCGACCGAGAGACGAAATATTTACGAAAACCGTTCGTACGTTCGGTTCCACACGCTCCAGCAGACAACCAAGCAGTAGTTGGGTTTTAAAAGGAGTATGAAGTAACAAAGCACAGTTACATATACTGTAAATGAGCAAGCGTGTAGCCACTGTGTACACTACTGGTCATTAAAATTGCTACACCAAGAAGAAATGCAGATGATAAATGGGTATTCATTGGACAAATATATTATACTAGAACTGACGTGTGATTACGTTTTCGCGCAATTTGGGTGCACAGATCCTGAGAAATCAGTACCCAGAACAATCACCACTGGCCGTAATAATGGCCTTGATACGCCTGGGCATTGAGTCAAACAGAGCTTGGATGGCGTGTACAGGTACAGCTTCCCATGCAGCTTCAAAACGATACCACAGTTCATCAAGAGTAGTGACTGGCGTATTGTGACGAGCCAGTTGCTCGGCCACCATTGACAAGACGTTTTCAGTTGGTGAGCGATCTGGAGAATGTGCTGGCCAGGGCAGCAGTCGAGCATTTTCTGTATCCAGAAAGGCCGTACAGGACCTGCAACATGCGGTCGTGCATTATCCTGCTGAAATGTAGGGTTTCGCAGGGATCGAATGAAGGGTAGAGCCACGGGTCGGAACACATCTGAAATGTAACGTCTACTGTTCAAAGTGCCGTCAATGCGAACAAGAGGGGACCGAGACGTGGAACCAATGGCACCCTATACCATCACGCCGGGTGATACGCCAGTATGGTGATAACTAATACAAGCTTTTAATGTGGGTTTACCGCAATGTCGCCAAACACGGATGCGACCTGGATTCATACGAAAAAATGACGATTTGACATTCGTACACCCAGGTTCGTCGTTAAGTACACCATAGCAGGCGCTCCTGATTGTGATGCAGCGTCAAGGGTAACCGCAGCCATGGTCTCCGAGCTGATGGTCCATGCTGCTGCAAACGTGGTCGAACTGTTCGTGCAGATGGTTGTTGTCTTGCAAACGTTCCCATCTGTTGACTCAGGGATCGAGACGTGGCTGCACGATCCCTTACAGCCATGCGGATAAGATGCCTGTCATCTCGACTTCTAGTAATACGAGGCCGTTGGTATCCAGTACGGCATTCCGTGTTACCCTCCTGAACCCACCGATTCCATATTCTGCTAACAGTCATTGGATCTCGACCAACGCGAGCAGCAATATCGCGATACGATAAACCGCAATCGCGATAGGCTACAATCTGACCTTTATCAAAGCCGGAAACGAGATGGTACGCATTCGTCCTCCTTACACGAGGCATCACAACAACGTTTCACCAGGCAACGCCGGTCAACTGCTGTTTGTGTATGAGAAATCGGTTGGAAACTTTCCTCATGTCAGCACGTTGTGGGTGTCGCCACCAACGCCAACCTTGTGTGAATGCTCTGAAAAGCTAATCATTTGAGTATCACAGCATCTTCTTCCTGTCGGTTAAATTTCGCGTCTGTAGCACGTTATCTTCCTTGTGTAGCAACTCTAATGTCCAGTAGTGTATATGTTGCAATGGAAGTACTTTGCATCCATGTGCGGTCATACGTAATCAACCGAGAGGCGAAATATTTACAAAAACCGATCCTTCGTTCGGTTCCACGCCCTCTAGCATACAAAAAAGCAATAGTTGGGTTTTAAAAGGTGTATGAAGTAACAAGGCAGAGCTACACATACTGTAAATGAGCAAGCCTCTAGCCACTGTGTAATTCCTGGCGTAGAGTACTTGGAGATGAAGCCTGTAGTCAGAATTTGCGTTATCAGCGCCTGGCAGTTTGAAAGGAGCCGTATGGTAGGCCTCCAAACGGCCGGTTGGTCGGATCGTATAATGTCAACATTTGTGGGGCAAACGGATTTGTTAGTGGCCCGATGTAGGTCTGTATGTGAACGTGAGGGCAGGCGTACTCGTCATCAAGATTCCGGCTCATCAAGTCTGACCAACACAATGGAGGATCGTCGTACGTGCACCAAGCGCATCTTAACACCTCGACATCTGCACCTACCATCCGAGAGCAAGTAATGTACTCCATGCAACATTCTGTGTCGTTCCACACCACTGGGTGGAAAATAGGAGCCAGACTATGGAATTACCGTGCACTGTGTTGGCTGCGTTAGTACCACAACACATAGCATTGCATTTGGATTGAGACCGTGATCGGGAAGCATGAACTGGTGACGACTGGCGTCGCAACATTTTCAGTGATGAATCAGGTTTCTGCACTATCCTGGAAGACCATTGTCTTGGAGTATGGCGGCGACCTGAGGAGAGGTCCTATTCTTCAAATGTTTTAGAGAGGCACAGTTGTGTTAGTACTGCCGTTAGGGGGTTTCTTTTAGGGGGGGAGGGGTGAATTGACTTTTACTTCAGATTATGGCTGGTAATGACTGAGGGGAACTCTGACGACACACCAATACGCCACAGACATCTTATGCTCCCAGGTGTTACCTCTCATGCCACTGTGTGGTAGCATCAATTTAAACAGTACAAGGCACGTTCACACATAGTACGCGCGCCTGTGAATGTTCTGTTTGATGTTGAAGTCCTCCCCGTGGCCAGTAAGATTCCAAGATCTGTCCGTGATAGAACATGTGTGGGACTAGTAGCAATATCAACGCCGGAGAAGTTCCAGTATCGGAAATATCAAAGAACAGTTGTGTGCCAGCTTGCCTCAGGAGGGGTTAAACGGATCTATAGCATGTTTCCCAAGCAAATTCCTCCACGCATCCAGGTAAGAGGGAGCACAACGTCAAACTGATAAGTGGCATCACACAGAAAAGTTCTACGTAAATTTGACTGGATTTTGTAATCGCTGAAATAACATCATATACCCTCTCAGTCTTTGAAATTTCATATCGTTTCCTCCTCCCATACTGGTTGCTTTTCTTTCTTTGTTAGGTAGCATATATTAAACTTGCTGGCGGCAAACGGCACTGGTAAGGGAACGTTCCCAGGTACAAAGGTAATCCTGAATACTAGATTTAATGAAGATCTTCGAAACGATGATATATAAAATAATCCATGAGGTCCTCCTACGGTGTTTGTTGGAGTAGGACCACTCAGAGAAACGGTGTGGTGTAGGGTCAGATTGCGCCACATACCCACCGGTGTTCAGTAACCGTGGACATGAAGAAGTCCATGAAAACACTTTATTACGTGACTGTACTCGAATCTGAATGTGTCAAATTTGTACTACTGATATCGTTAGATGGTTATACATGTTAGCATTTGTGTTGTGCTTCTGCCATATCATGTTGTTAAGAAACAAATCCAGTCGTTACACGGACTTCCAGGGCTCAGTATCTACACGGATCCACTACATTGCTGGTGGTCAAGTGAACTGGAACAAAGAAGTTCATACCAATTGCACAGTTTTCAGAGTAGTTAGATGGTAAGCTCAGGCACTGAATTTTAACTTGTATACACTATCAATATTTCTCAGTTGAGTGTCACAAACGTTCGTTCATAGCTGAAGACTCACTATAGTCTGGGGGAAACCACTTATGTTTCTTTCACGTAAAGAAATGTACTCAGGTCATTCGATTCACAAAAGGAAATAGTTCTGCATTTAATGGATTAAGGAGTGTTGTTTCTTTTGGTATGGTGATGCGGTAGCAGAAGATGGCTCCTAAATAATGCCTTGCCTTGAACCGATGGATTAGCTGAATTTATTCGTGTTTCTTGAATTTGAAAAAACTCTGCAGTTATACGTTCACTGAACAGTCTCGAACCAGATTATGCTGACAGCTAATGGCAGTATTACACAAGCTGCAGATGCTCTTGCCTCTGTAATACCCTTCTGCTACACGAAGATGAGCGTTGTCTTACTCACACACTAAATACACTCCTGGAAATGGAAAAAAGAACACATTGACACTGGTGTGTCAGACCCACCATACTTGCTCCGGACACTGCGAGAGGGCTGTACAAGCAATGATCACACGCACGGCACAGCGGACACACCAGGAACCGCGGTGTTGGCCGTCGAATGGCGCTAGCTGCGCAGCATTTGTGCACCGCCGCCGTCAGTGTCAGCCAGTTTGCCGTGGCATACGGAGCTCCATCGCAGTCTTTAACACTGGTAGCATGCCGCGACAGCGTGGACGTGAACCGTATGTGCAGTTGACGGACTTTGAGCGAGGGCGTATAGTGGGCATGCGGGAGGCCGGGTGGACGTACCGCCGAATTGCTCAACACGTGGGGCGTGAGGTCTCCACAGTACATCGATGTTGTCGCCAGTGGTCGGCGGAAGGTGCACGTGCCCGTCGACCTGGGACCGGACCGCAGCGACGCACGGATGCACGCCAAGACCGTAGGATCCTACGCAGTGCCGTAGGGGACCGCACCGCCACTTCCCAGCAAATTAGGGACACTGTTGCTCCTGGGGTATCGGCGAGGACCATTCGCAACCGTCTCCATGAAGCTGGGCTACGGTCCCGCACACCGTTAGGCCGTCTTCCGCTCACGCCCCAACATCGTGCAGCCCGCCTCCAGTGGTGTCGCGACAGGCGTGAATGGAGGGACGAATGGAGACGTGTCGTCTTCAGCGATGAGAGTCGCTTCTGCCTTGGTGCCAATGATGGTCGTATGCGTGTTTGGCGCCGTGCAGGTGAGCGCCACAATCAGGACTGCATACGACCGAGGCACACAGGGCCAACACCCGGCATCATGGTGTGGGGAGCGATCTCCTACACTGGCCGTACACCACTGGTGATCGTCGAGGGGACACTGAATAGTGCACGGTACATCCAAACCGTCATCGAACCCATCGTTTACCATTCTTAGACCGGCAAGGGAACTTGCTGTTCCAACAGGACAATGCACGTCCGCATGTATCCCGTGCCACCCAACGTGCTCTAGAAGGTGTAAGTCAACTACCCTGGCCAGCAGGATCTCCGGATCTGTCCCCCATTGAGCATGTTTGGGACTGGATGAAGCGTCGTCTCACGCGGTCTGCACGTCCAGCACGAACGCTGGTCCAACTGAGGCGCCAGGTGGAAATGGCATGGCAAGCCGTTCCACAGGACTACATCCAGCATCTCTACGATCGTCTCCATGGGAGAATAGCAGCCTGCATTGCTGGGAAAGGTGGATATACACTGTACTAGTGCCGACATTGTGCATGCTCTGTTGCCTGTGTCTATGTGCCTGTGGTTCTGTCAGTGTGATCATGTGATGTATCTGACCCCAGGAATGTGTCAATAAAGTTTCCCCTTCTTGGGACAATGAATTCACGGTGTTCTTATTTCAATTTCCAGGAGTGTAGCTGAACGATGAGTGCACTCTACCCTGCGCAAAGCATTATGCAGGCAAATCACTTTCATGAAAACAGAGTGCCACGGCGTTTCTTTTGATGCAGCTGGTTTTGTCTTGGGTATTATAATTTAGTCAGATTTTAATTTGTGAACAACCATCTGAATGAACGGAAAATACTGGGTGTAACGGAAATAATCGGAGATATTTCTGTTGTTAACTGAGGATGGTATACTGAACAGCATTATATTAGTATTTACTTCATTTGCAGACTGATAGTTGTAGCTATTACAAGGTGTATGTTTTTCGGCTGGTTAGTACCTTCAAGTGCATGTGGCAAGAGTAAGCTATTACTGCTTATTTTGCCCTGCGCAGCATGTTAGATGTTGAACTGTACACGTATGTATGCAAAGTGGTTAGTCTATGCTGACAGGCAATTATTGGTGCAGTAATGACCATGCAGAAAACATCAGGTTGGAAAGTTTTTGAAATCCCAAATGTCCTTGTGACAGCATCGAAGTCTGGGATGCAAGCGTCTGACTAGGTCAAAAGACATTTTAAAGATGTTTTCTCTCCCCCTGAGGGAGAAAAATCTGTATTACTGTTAGAGTCTTTGGAAGATCGATGTGAAAGAACCGTTTAGACTGTCACACCTGAGGACAATGAACTTGTTCATCTGGTGATCCCAAAGGTTGACGGAATAGGTACAGCCATGGGACGTATTCATTTTTCGAGGCTGGAAGAACTTTGTGAGAAGGTTTTTAGATCTAGTTCTGCTGAATGGTTATGATGCCAGTCTTCATTTGAGAAACAATTTTGCCGGCCTGAGTGGCCGAGCGGTTCTAGGCGCTAGGCGCTAGGCGCTACGGCCGCAGGTTCGAATCCTTCCTCGGGCATGGATGTGTGTGATGTCCTTAGGTTAGTTAGGTTTAAGTAGTTCTAAGTTCTAGGGGACTTATGACCACAGCAGTTGAGTCCCATAGTGCTCAGAGCCATTTGAACCATTTGAGAAACAATCTAATCAAGCGGCAGTCACTAGTGCATAATCAATTCTCTTCGCCAAGGCTTACCAATGTACTAAAATATACCTGATACAAATCAGGATATTTAGAGGATCATCCGCTACAATTCGTAATACTGTTGAATTTTGTTTTATATTATGTTCTCTGTCGTGTATACTCTGTGAAGAAATTGGATTGGTGTAAAATACATATTTTTACTATTTCTTTACAGATTATCATTATTGTAATGATTTTGTTTCATAGCAATGAGTTGCTCATTATTTTCAATTAAAAAATACAGGGATGTGAAGTTGTAAATAAAATGAAAAAATCGAAGAATGTAAAACGTAAAATAACCCTATTACACATAAAACAAAAATAAGTAAAGTAAATAATTGGTTAAATAACGAACATTTTAACAGGATATGTTGAAAATACTCCGACACCACACTGTGTGCTGTTTATTTTCAAAAAATGTTATTTTCAGAAACCAGTTTAATTATATATGAATGTATGTGGCTTGAAAACCTCTTTAATTTACGTTGTAACGAAAGTTTTCATATTCACTCTTAACTGGTGGGCGTGCAGTATTTTGCGAAATTTAGAATTATTGCTTAAGATGAGTATACAGTTTTCAAAAACGGTAACAACATATTAACTTTTATATGAAAAACGTTTTTATATATCATCGTTTCGAAGATATTCCGTCTAAAACAAATATACCAAATTCCTTTCAGGGTGTGTTTTAACCCGTAAAAATGAAATTGGCTAGAAATAAAAAAAACTTCGTATTGCACTATTTTGCGCCCTCTACACACCAGCCAAGTTTCATCAAGATCGTTTCGTTACACTTGGGTATGTTCCCTTGTGAGTGACAAATAATAGTACAAGCCATCCGGCACAATGCAATGTGAGTAAGGTTGTCAAGAGAACAGCTGGGGTGGAATCCGGAACAACAACGTTGGGTTCTCTTCATAGGCGAGTGTAAGTCTAATGGTACCTGGTTATAGTTATAGAACAGTGCGGAGGAGGTCAGCTACGAAAGCATACTCAACCGTACAGTCCAACGAATTCAGAACGGATGTTGGTCAGTAGCGTTTTGGGTTGTCTCGTGTAAAGGTGTCCGAGCTTCGAAGGGAATTTGAGCGTTTTGCAATATCGGGCCAAGGATTCTGCAATCTACTGTGCATCCCTGCAGTCGGTGATGAGTTCACCTTTCAAGACGACGCACGACCACCTCCTGCTCTCCTTGTGAATACCTTACTTCAGGAGGCAGGACTCAATGGAATGGAATTGCCTACGGTATATTATGGCATGAACACGACTGAGGATGCTTCGAACCACTTGAATATTGCCTCTTTCCTCAGGCACTGGGTGACCTCAGGGGGCCACCGATGAAGGTGGAAGAGCCTTGAACAACAAACTCTCGACCACCTTGTGGAGGGAATACGCCAAGAACGACACAAACGTGTTACACAGAGCGGTCCAGAGCAACACGCCACTGAATGTTAACCAGCAGCAGATTTTGATTTCACGGATGTGCGAAGATGTGCTCTTTCGATTGAATTGTACTTATCTTATTTATTGTTTTATTTTTATTTTCCAGTAAAGTTATCTTTAGTTTTATAAGGCTTATGCTTGCATCGCCTGCTCCCATCTATATTACGGTTGGCCAGTCACGCGAACCGAATCGCAGGTCGACAATCTAACGACTTTCAGTATAAAAAAATTGATTTTTAGGTATTTCATATAGGGGTAATTATTGACAGAATTTAAAAATTAAAAATGCTGTCATAATCTACTCATTAAGAGGTACAATCTTAGGCTAAATGTTTAACATAGTAAGTCAAGTACTGAAATTATAAACTATGTATATTTCATGAGGCAGCGTAACTCATAACGTGTAAAATTATCCAGACTATAATCATTCAGTATTAGAGAATGGGAGCACTTAGCAACTTCAAATAAATTTCCCACACAATTACAAATCTTTTGGAAACTTTTTCTCGCTAACATACCCAGCAAAATATTGAAAGGAAAAAAAGTTATCGTTTACTACACTTTGCTATTCATGCAGTAAAATATCAGACTATGTCACATACCCAGGGGTGACGTGGAACGTGAAGAAGTTCGTGGAAACACTGCACTGCGGACTATACTCGAATCTGAAATATCAGAGACTACCCTAACACAATTTGTTAAGTTCGTACCACTGATATCGCTAAATGGTTATTCAAAGTAGCACTTTTGTTGGTTTCTGCTATATCGTATTGTTAAGAAACAAATTCAGTCGTTATACGGATTTCCAGATCTTAGTAACTCCAGCGATTCACTACAGTGCAGGTGGACAAGCAAACTGGAGCAACAAAGTTCATCCCAAATCCACAGTTTTCAAATTAGTTTGATGGTAAGCTCAGTAACTAAATTTCAGCCGTTGTACGCTAATACCAACCAGGGTCGCGAAAAATAACGTTTGCCGATTGAGTGAAGCAAACATTCGATGATACATGTAGACTAATTATAGCTTGGCAGAAACGACTTACATTTCTTTCATGTAAGAAATGTACTTAGGTCATTCAGTTCGCAAAAGGAAATAGTTCTACATTTAATGGACTGAGGAGTGTTATTTCTTATTGTATGGTGATGTGATATAACAAGATGGCTTCGCAACAATGCCTTGACATCGAATCATGGATTCGGTGAATTTCTTCGTGTTCCTTGAATCTGATAAAGTGCGAAATTTTATGTTCACTCAACAGTTGCAAACCGCTTTATAATGATAGCTAAATGCAGCATTACACAAAGTACAGATGCTGCTGCTACCTCAATACCCTCCCGTTACTTGACGACACGCACTTTTTCACTCATATACAAGACAGCTGAAAGGCGAACGGACTCGTTCGCTACGCAGAGCATTATGTATTCAAATCAATTTCATGAAATTCGAATGCCTCGGCGTTTATTTTGATGCAGATAGTTTTACCTTCGGTATCACAATTTCGGCAGACTGTAAACAACCTTCAAAACTTAAAAAAAATATAATACGTGATTAAAAGAATTCTGCGAATATTGTAATCTTTTTACATTTGTGTTCGGTTGTCAATAATATCCTGAAAAAAATTATACTCCCTCATAAGAGCCGTCAGGCGCTTTCTGTGTAATGTTTTACAATTTTGCAGTTTCGTTTCTGTAGTGGGTAGCAGGGGTCAGTCCAAACTAACACTGCTCATCACACCTTTTACATGAAGCTCTGTGGCCTGTCCAAGATAAGTCTTGTGCGATATTCGTTTTATCGACATGTATTAACAGAGACAGTAAAACACGAAATTAATCGGTATTCCAGCCGCGACTGAGCTGGTCGTTGTTATGTCAATGAGCTTCCATGGTCCTGCCGAGCCTAAGAGACGGTACTATTGACTGAAAAAGACACCAACGATAAGATAATATCAAAGGTGGGCAGTCTTCCTTTTGATGTCGTTTAGTTAGGAGCGTGGAAATTTAATTTGAACGATAACACTATAATTTCGAGAGAACGGTTGTTTTGCACGCATAACGCAAATACAGTGAACTAAATATCGAGAAATGTGGCATTTTCCCAGATCTCGAGTAAAACGATCTCGATCAGAGGTAACAGTTTAAGAATGACCTTCTGATCATGTCAGTCACTGTCTGATAATATTTCTCAAAAGTTACTGAATGTTAGTGTCAGGGCAGCCAGTAATTTTGCTGAGCAGAAAACACTAAAGTTAGACGCTATATGAGGATGTCCTAACTGTTAATCATTGGTAATCTCTGTTCGCAGCCAACACTTCCGGGTCAGAAAAAGAAGCCATCACCAAATAAATGAAGCCAGTCCACCAGCGATGCAAGCCGGTCACTATCTGAACGGTAGTCTTAAACTTGTTTCATTGAATGAGATGTAATTTAAACTTCAACTGTACTTCCCTATAGCTTAAAACGCCTCGTTCAGACTCACCATCAATGAAATGGGACGTTTACCGACGTTTACTTATCCACCGCCCAAGTGATCACAAAACCCTGCTCGACCAATTGTCAGTCACGCTAACTCCGCTGTTCATTTGTTTATGCCTCTGCTTGGCCAGAAATTGCTGAAAGCTTTGACACAGCAAATGAACTGAGAATTTTTTATGCATTAGGTAAGTCAATTTACGACTAGGAAGAGGAAAAGTAGCTGGGGATGGGATGTTTTTACAATGAGCACTGGATTTACGCAGATAAAGTTTCCATATACCGTATTTAAATACAATTCTCAAAAACAGCAAAATGAGAAAAAATAAACAAAAAGGAAAGGAAATGTGAGAAAACAGCACAGCACCAAAGCCGGAAAAAAGAGACTCTTTTGTCACAAAATATTCATTTTTCGTTATTCTTGATTACATTTCACGAAACAGTCAAAAATTATTTTAAGTATTTCCTAGATTTTATTTCGTCGATAGCTGCATAAGCTTTAAGCAAGCCATTTTTATCTCTCCTCTCGTGTGTATGGGAAACTCTAAATAGTTACTGACTGAAACAGAACATTTATCTGTAATTCAGGTTGGTTGGTTGGTTGGTTGGTTTGGGGAAGGAAACCAGACAGCGAGGTCATCGGTCTCATCGGGTTAGGGAAGGATGGGGAAGGAAGTCGGCCGTGCCCTTTGAAAGGAACCATCCCGGCATTTGCCTGGAGCGATTTAGGGAAATCACGGAAAACCTAAATCAGGATGGCCGGACGCGGGATTGAACCGTCGTCCTCCCGAATGCGAGTCCAGTGTCTAACCACTGCGCCACCTCGCTCGGTCTGTAATTCAGGCAGAGATGCTGAAGCACAAATGATCCATGTCAGAGCTCACGATACATACGAGGAAAGGAGTTTTCACTTCACATGCCGGTTGATTTACTTTAACATAGTGTGGTGACCTAGTGGCAAAACGTACACCTTGAGACCAAGAGGTAGTGAATTTGAATCCCGGCTAAACCACAGCAATTTTCTGTCTGCATTTAACACAGCCTTCACCCCTCAATGCTGTAAGACGTCAAGGGATCGACTATTCGTTCGCATTCCACGTTAAACTGTTGGTCACTTTTCCCTGGTTGGATAGCTTGGGAACGTAAAGAACACGCAAGTAACCGAAATGGAGTCCAGTTGAAATAGTTACATTCTACCATTGGAAAAAAGGCAGTTATTGTCCTGCAGCCGAGATTGCAGACTTCGGTGCTACTATCTAGGATGTCTTTGTCATGATGTTATGTTGTCCAGTCATGTGCTAGTTGGATCAATTTCACAGTGAATAAAATACATTTTATCCACAGTATGTTGTTAAAGGCAAAGAGGACACGAAAGCGTTAACTCCGCCTTACACTGAGGTGACAATAGTCTGGGGGTCACTCCTAAAATTGCGTCGGACCTCCTTTTGCTCGGCATAGTCCAGCAGCTCGACTAGACATGAACTCAACAAATAGTTCAAAGTCCGCTGCAGAAATATTGAGCCATGCTGCCTCCATGGCCGTCCATAACCGTGCAAGTGTTGCCGGTGCAGGGTTTTGTACACGAACTGATATCTCGATTATGTCCCTTAAATGTTGGATGGGATTCATGTCGGGCGATTAGGGTGACCAAATCATTTGCCAGAATGGTCCAGAATGTTCTAGAAACCAATCGCAAACAATTGTGGCCCAGCGACATGGCGCATTGTCATCCATAAAAATTCCATCGTTGTTTGGCAACATGGAATGGCTGCAAATGCTCTCGTAGTAAGCGAACAAAATCATTTCCAATCAATGATGGATTCAGTTGGACCAATCCACGTAAACGCAGCCCACTCCATTACGTAGCCACCTACCAGCAGCTTGCACAATACCTTGTTGACAGCTTGGGTACTTGTCTTTGTGGGATCTGCGCCACTGTCGAACCGTACCATCAGCTCTTACCAACTGAAATGGGAACTCATCTGACAAGCCCACGGTTTTCCAGTCGTCTAGTGTCCAACCGATATGGTCACGGACACAGGAGACGTGCTGTAAGCATTATGGTGCTGTTACCAGAGGTACTTATCTCGGTCATCTGCTGCCATTGCCCATTAGCGCCACTTTTGCGAAAGTGTCCTAATGTATACATTCGCTGTTCGTCCCACATTGATTCCTGCAGTTATTTCACGCAGTGTTGCTGGACCGTTCGCATTGACAACTGTATGCAAAAGCTGCTGCTGTCAGTCGTTAAGTGAAGGCCGTTGGCCGTTGGCCACTCCGTGGTGAGAGGTAATTCCTAGAAAATGGTATTCTCGGCACATTCTTAACACTGTTGGTTTCGGAATACTGAATTCCTTAAGGATTTTCGTAATGGAATGTCCCTTGCGTCTAGCTCCACTACCATTCTGCGTTCAAAGTCCCTTCATGCGGCCATAGTCACCTGGGAAACCTTTTCACATGATTCATCTGTGTACATAAGATAGATCCGTTAATGCACTGCCCTCTTATACCTTGTGCAAACGATACTACCGCCATATGATTATGTCCATATCTCTGTCCTATGACTTTCGTCACTTCAGTGTGTTTTATTATGGGTCAAGATATAAATCTCGCGGTTTTCCTTGATATTTGGCGGAATGATTACATAATGCTTCACAACTCACATTTTTGCATTTTAGTATTTAGACTTTCCAGAAGACGTTTGTCTGCAACGTTGCGCTCTATACACCGTGACGAATATTTGTAATATGTTAGAATTTGTAAGAGGCCGAAGTTCTAGTCCCAGTCTCGCACATAGTTTTGACGCGGTGACAAAGATTCAGTTTAATTTATGGCTGTATTCTGTTTTCTATTTTGCATTAATAATTAGTGTCATCCAAACATAATTCCTGAGGAGAAACATCAGTTTTCAGAAACTATCCGAGTAGGTATACGGAGATCACTGCTTGTAGGTAGACGCATAATGTATGCCGATCTGATTATTATCGTCGAGAGTTGTAGGCCTTGATCTCTGTCAACCTGAGTTGCCTCTGAGCAGAGCCGAGGCTCCGTTATGCGGGTGGAGCACGTAAACTCGAGTGTAGCGCTGGGTTGCCGGCTTGGTAGGCGATCGGTCCATAATACTGGCGTCTGCTCCGTACTATAAAATGTTGCATCCAACGGCAGATTATAACTCAGAAATTACGTCCAATGCAATTTGCATATTCATATTCACTTTTCCGCTTTCTTTTTACATACTCAGGAAATCAACTGATGTTTATCAGCTGCACCAATATTAAACGCTGCTGCTGGTCTCCGACCGAAGTGGGATCACATAGGATAATCTAACTATAATCCTTTTTTTCAGTATGGGCATATCATCGTAAGGATAAAGTTTTATATTCCTACCGTGATAGAATAACGAACAGAAGAGTGCTCGGATTAGAGAGGACACATTGCAGGAATACAGTTGTTCTCCATATTTTTCAAGCAGTACCCGAACAACCAATGACAGAAACAAGAAAAGGCTCAGGAGTTTAATTAAGGTTCACCCTGAAAGGATCTTTTTTTTTTTTTTTTTTTTAGTCATCAGTCTTCTGATACATTTGATGCGGTCCGCCACAAATTCCTCTTCTATGCCAACCTCTTCGCCTCAAAGTAGAACTTCCAACCTACGTCCTCAATTATTTGCTGGATGTTTTCCAATCTCTGTCTTCCTCTACAGATTTTGTCCTCTACTGTTCCCTTTAGTAGCACGGAAGTCATTCCCTTAACAGACGTCCTATCATCCAGGCCCTTGTCCTTGTCAGTGTTTTCGACATATTCCTTTCGTCTTCAGTTCTGCGCAGAACCTCCTGATTCCGTACGTTATAAGTCCGCCTAATTTTCAACATTCGTCTGCAGCACTACATCTCAAATGCTTCGATTCTCTTCTGTGCCGGTTTTCCCACAGTCTATGTTTCACTACCATACAATGCTGTACTCCAGACGTACGTTCTCAGAAACTTATTCCTCAAATTAGGGCCGATATTTGATTTTAGTAGACTTCTCCTGGCCAGGAATGCCCTTTTTGCCAGTGCTTGTCTGCTTTTGATGTCCTCCTTGCTCCGTCCATCATTGGTTATTTTACTGCCTAGGTATCAGAATTCCTTAACTTCATCTACTTTATGATCATCAATCCTGACGTTAAGTTTCTCGCTGTTCTCATTTCTACTTATTCTCATTACCTTCATCTTTCTTGGATTTACTCTCGCTACCATACAATGCCATGCACTGCCATAAAATGCTGTGATAGGATATGGCATTGCTACAGTCGTGGAAAGTGAGGATGAATTGCAGGTCCTATTGAATGAAATGGTCTACTGAACACAGAATATGGATTAGAGCAGGGCTTCCCAACGTGTGGTCCGCGGACCCCTTAGGGGTCCGCCGGCTCTTTCTAGGGGGTCCGCGGCCACATTTCACCAAATCGTGTAGAATAATAAGTAAAATTATTGAATAAAAATGTGAAAATCAAATTCATCACTATTTTTTGTGTGTGAAAAACATGTGTACTTTTACTTCAGGTCGTATTCCCAAGCAGCCTTCGTGGTTCCTAAGTGAGAACGCATACACAGTTTAGTGCTGGAGAATGCGGCTTCTCTGATCGACTGTTTCGCAACAATACGGGGGTCGTTTGTGCGCCGGTTCAGGGCGCTAGATGCGCTGAACCTTTTACGCATGCGCGGAGCGAGCTTTGTCGACCAATCACAGCGCTCGCTGGCACGTATGCGGCCCCAGGCGTCGTTAAGTGTTAAACTTGCTTTGTCAGTGCACTATCTATTTCATAAGTCGATTTTTGACCTCCAAGTTGTTTTCATTCATATCTAAACCAAAGACTATTGATACTTCAGGTGGGGGGGGGGGTGGGGAGGAGGGGGGATAATTTGGAACATGGCACTTGCATTAAGAAGCTTTCAGTTCCCATGGGTTTCGCTCTGAAATTTAAAGTTACTGTGCTGTTGACTGACTAGGGGTCCGCCGTGGATTTTCGACTGAAGAAGGGGTCCGCCAGCTGAAAAGGTTGGGAAGCCCTGGATTAGAGGAAAACCAGAAAAGCCAATGAGGAGTGGCAGAAAAAAGTTTGGCGATAAACTTAACATGAAAATTGGTTACCACGTAGTAAGAGAAGTAAAGGAATTGTTTGCAGAGTAACGTCGGGCGAAGGAAGGATAATATAAGAGGCAAAGCAGTGGAATCTCTGGTATCTGATGTTTATTAACGCAGCATTGCTCAAAAACGGTAAGTTATACATTACTACTGTCGTTAACATACAAATTTGATTTGAAAGTAACGAATAAAAACATCGTAATCTTAGGATCGATGTCATTTTTAATAGACACTTAATCAATGTCTTACATACACATGACTGCGTGGACAAATGTGCTATTGTTTGTCTCATAATTACGACATCGTACCATTAGTAACGAATTTTACATTCGATACTTATTGAGTGGTAGGGGAGAGTGCCCGATTATCGGATACTTTTATTTATGATTATATTTACATACTTTATTTCAGGCTATGTTAAAATAAAATACACATTCACATGCCACAAGCATCCCAATAAAATATTTGTGACCAAGGTTTTCACTATTGATATTATTTTGGTCACAAATTGTACATTATCTGATTTATGAGCATTTGGTGTTTTTAAATTTGGGTTCCTATTATCGTATAGTAGTGAATATTAAGTACAGTTTGATATAAGAATAAACATACTTTATCGTTTAAGTACTTGTAATAGATGATATACAAAAACTTTACTTACACAACATAAAGACGTTATTCATTCGTTTGCCGTGCATTACTTGCTTAATTAGCCGGCCGAAGCGGCCGTGCGGTTAAAGGCGCTGCAGTCTGGAACCGCAAGACCGCTACGGTCGCAGGTTCGAATCCTGCCTCGGGCATGGATGTTTGTGATGTCCTTAGGTTAGTTAGGTTTAACTAGTTCTAAGTTCTAGGGGACTAATGACCACAGAAGTTGAGTCCCATAGTGCTCAGAGCCATTTGAACCATTTTTGAACTTGCTTAATTTATTACAATGATCACATACTAATGTTTTCCATCCCTTCTTGGCAACGACAGAACACAATTCATGCACCCAATGAAGATATTTTGTGCAACAGATCCACTGTTCGCCACTTGTGTCTAATCTGTAAGCGTGCTTGCAATATGGGCACTTCTCATCCGCACTGACTTCGTCATCAGTGGAGACGAGAGGAGCACAATCATCCTCAGATGAGGAGGAAGATGAGTAACGCTGCCTTTTGTTTCCGTTTTTCTGTCTTGTTGCAGGCGTTCGTGCTTACCTTTCCGAAAATGAACGTTCTGATAGGGCTCTGACTGATTTAGTGTTTGATGGACCTGGTTTAGGCCTAGACTTACCTGTAATTGCAACTTTTCTTGAAGCGATTTCTTGAATGGCGAGCTAGTGATTGTAGCGGCTATACCAGTGGGATGTGCTGTGGTATTTGTTTGACTGACTGTTGGACGTGGACGCACATGGAAAGGCGAAACATGTTTTTCGTTTGGCTTGGCTCCAGAAGTTCAGGATCATTGTCAGGATTATTTTCGTGGCCATCGCCCAATTGGATAAAGTCCAGTTCCGAAAAAAACATTCCTGTTGAAGGGGTCTATGCCGCATTTTTTGAAACCACTCATCGCTATTTGAAGATTTGCGCACTTTGCATACGCCTTCCCCATCAATTCCCCGACTTGATTTGCTGTAAATTCCATAAATGGATGGTTAGACATCCAGTATTCTATTTCTTGGCTGCAGTATGTTTTGAATGGTCCCATGAAGGCTACATCTAATGTCTGGAGTTCGTGTGTTGTGTGTGGTGGTAGACACGATTATTACACAATGTTTCCGAGCTAGTTCAATTCCGTCGATGTTCCTCGTGTGGGAGATATGCCAGTCCAATATAAATATAACTGGGCTGTCGGTAGATGGTTTTTGAACTGTAAGAAGTGCTTGAACCGTTCTGCAAAAATATGGAGCTGAATCCATCTTGAGGGGTGACGGCTTGCAATTGTTCCTGGAGGACAACCGTTAAACAACTCCGCTTTCGTATTTTTACGAGGAAAGACAATCAGCGGTGGAACAAACATGCCAGCTGCACTCATGTAAGTTACCAATGTCGTTAGGGATCCTCTTTCTTGTGATGACAAACTTCCTACCTGTTTTTTGCCCTTTAAACCAATAACTTTTGTACGTCGATTTTGAACAACGGCTATTCCCGTTTCATCTACGTTAAACACTTTGGCAGTAGTGAAACCGTTCTTTTCTATCTCAGGTTCCAGAAGGTCGAAAAAGGAACCAACGTTTTTCATTGAAAACCTTTAGCCCTAGCCAAAGAAACGGACATTGGTCTTCGTAAACTAAGACAAGGATGATGCTTTATAAAATTTCTGAGTCCTTTTGAAAGCGCGAACTGTTGTTCGATGTCATTTCTCACTGTTAATTGGAAAGCAAGTTGCCTTACATCACATGACCAGAACCCAAAATACCTACTTTCCATTACTTTACAATAACGTACCAATTCTTCTTCCAAGTCATTTCCTAACACACAAGATTTTCCTGGTTTTTTGTTAACCAAACTTTCAACATTTTCAGTTTTGTTCTTTACATCGTCTTCTACGATTGATTTCGGGACGAAGTAAATTTTTGCTGCTTTCAAATACCCACATTTCTTCTATCTAACGGCATTCACTGCTTCTAACATTGCATGCGGGTACCTTTGTTTCCCTTTTTTTGATTGGTTTCGACAATGACATCCAAAAAAGAAATATAACGTAAGTGAAAAAACGCTAAGCCAACCATCGGATATCAGATAATTAGAACGCTCCTACTATTGGATAAAAGGAACCCACGCTTGAAAGGAAAGACCAGCGTATAACAAAGACGCTATCTAACCAACACATTATTTCAAACTACTGTGCAGAATTTGAAACTATAAGCTTTTACACTACATACAACATAAAACCGTGTACACTTAATTTAGTCGATGTCTGCGCGTATGGTGAACTCTGCAGAATATTTCCAAACTTCGAATTCACTCAGGCAACCACTTCACCAGAAAGCATGCTTCGTACTGCGGCAAAACTCAAAATGGCGTCTCAGTGGACCAGTACTTAACAGTTCCTGCCATCTCCGACAGAGCGCAGTCGTTACTTGATTCGAAACCTTACTATCGGATGATTGGGAACTATCCGATAATCGGGCACTCTCCTCTAGATGAAAAGTTCTTTAGGGTCCCAATTCAGTTAAATATAAAGATGTTAATACCTTCCTAACAAAAATTTTGACAGATGAACAATCATGTCACACTGTGTAAAACCTGTGTTAAAGAGAACTTGATGAAATTTCATCCCCTACAGAAATATTTAGAAAATTATGCTATGGCAAGTAAGTACACTCCTATAAGTAAAATTTGCTGCTACATATATCTTGCCTAATACGAACTTGAACAATGACAAGTGAAGTGTACCTTCTGTGATTGTCAAAAACGAAATAACAATTGTTAATTTGAAATGAGTAGCCTTGGGGAGATATTAATAACAAAAGTAGTGCATTTCAGACAACAAAAATTCCGATCGGATAATGTTGCACATGGCAGTTTTCTGTTTCAAAGAAGTGTGAGAGCAATACACTGTGTAAATGCTTTGCAAGGTTTCATTCTATTACAAAAATTCACTTTCATCGCATGGTTGGGCATGTTCTTTTAATGTGAGGGAATTCCGGTAATTTTAATCCATGAAAACACAAATCAGATAATGCTAAAACTACATAAATGATGGAAATGTGTGGATGCATTCTGCGTTTGAATTTCATAGGGAAAACATGCACCCTTGTTTCGAACGCAATCTTCATAGTGATAAAAACGGAAGATGGGCTCGATAAACATAGTTACTAGTCTCAGAATGACTCATTTACATAGCAGGGAAGTGGAACTTTTTGCCATATTAACACTACGTTCCTGGCCGCATTCGAATCTCAAAACTTGCATTCGTACTGTCATCTTACCGCTCTCTATCTTGGCACTACAAACAACCGGCCGACACTGCTTAAATTCTGCAAGTACTTTTCCGTTGCGGTCACTATTTCTCTTCCTCCAGCTGTGATAGTCGTGGAAGGTTTGTAGGAGAGCTTCTGTATAGCTTTAAGGTAGGAAAGAAGTACTGGCAGAATCAATGCTGGCCGTGAGCTATGCCTGGGTAGCTCAGCTGGGAAGAGCATTGCCAGCGAAAGGCAAAGTTTCATGTTCGACCTCTGGTTTACTACATGTTTTAATCTATCAGGAGGATTGACTGCTATTATTGCCTGAATATGTGAAAGATGCACTAAATCGATGTCGATCTTTATGTTATTTCAATTAAATTTATTTAAACTATTGCTTTCTTGTTTAATCTAGAATTGAGTCAGTAAATGACTTGGTTCCGATTAACCCGTTCCGTATCATTCTGTA
The DNA here is from genome assembly GCF_023898315.1 of Schistocerca nitens. Classification (NCBI taxonomy): domain Eukaryota; kingdom Metazoa; phylum Arthropoda; class Insecta; order Orthoptera; family Acrididae; genus Schistocerca; species Schistocerca nitens. The sequence continues at coordinate 976,846,130 of NC_064615.1, read as the reverse complement.
TTTTGTATCGCGCCTGGAAGGCGGCGCATGGGTCTGCTCCTGAAAACTGAAGGGTAGGCCGAATGTAGGAAGTGAGAAGGAGCAGGAAAAGGTGAAATGCTTGGTACTGCAATTAGGTTATAACTCTTTTACTTAACTTTACATGCAGATGAGCACGTACGGGGTCAGGGATTTTCTCTGCCTCGTGATGGCTGGGTGTTGTGTGCTGTCCTTAGGTTAGTTAAGTTTAAGTAGTTCTAAGTTCTAGGGGACTGATGACCATAGATGTTAAGTCCCATAGTGCTCAGAGCCATTTTTTGAAGATGAGCACGTAGGTGCGAAGCCGTTCATCCATCAAATATAACAGCTACTAGTAGTTGGACAAACTACCATTGAAGTAACTGAAGTAACACCTCTATGAAGTAGAAAAAATGTTGCTAGCTCGTCTCCTCAGAATCAAATGGGCTGAATCTGGAGCGGAGCTCGTAGATCTGCACAGCGCCGGCTAGGGGTCGCTGTCGTCGCTGTCGGTGTCGTAGTGCCAACCTAAGAACTTGCACCTACGCCGTGGCATCGTAGCTATCGACACCACACTATATATGTTCACTGACGAGGTTAAGCATTATGACCACAGCCCACTGCGAAGACGAATTACAAAAGCTCACACTGCAGGTACGTGACGCCGTAAGGAAAGTATTTAAGGAGAGAATAATTCTAGCGGCAATACAGGCTGCAAATGGGGAAACCTACTCACATGAGCGACTTTGACGGAGGGCAGAATGTTATGGCCCGGTGCGCGGGAACAAAAATTTCCGAAACCGTGAAACTGATCGGCTCTGCGGATACTATCGTCGTGAAAATCTTTGGAAAGTTGTTGAAGGATGGTAAAATCATGAGTAGGCGACGGGGAGGTTGGCGTCCACGCCTCATCACAGACGTGGAGGTCAGGAGCTTGATCGTTGTGTAAAGCAGGCAGGCAGCAATCTCTGATAGGTCTGAAGAGAGAGTACAAAGCTGGCACACAAGTGCTTCGGAGCACACCATTTGGCGCAAATTGTTACTTGTATGGCGCCGCCGCAGACGACCCCTAAGTGTTCCCACGTGGTTCCGACGGCATCTGCGGGCACGGAATCATCGAGATTGGACCGTGGATCGATGGAAACGCGTCACCTGACCGAATGAATGACTCCTGTTACACCAGGTCGTTGGTCGTGCCCCTATCCTCCGACGTCCAGACGAACGGCTACTAGAAACATGAACTGCGCCACGGTTACAGGCCGGAGGGGGGGAAGGGGGAGAGACTGTATTATGCTATGAGCGTCCTTCATCTGGGCTTTCATTGATGCTGACGTAGTACATCTACATCTACATTTATACTCCGCAAGCCACCCAACGGTGTGTGGCGGAGGGCACTTTACGTGCCACGGTCATTACCTCCCTTTTCTGTTCCAGTCGCGTACGGTTCGCGGGAAGAACGACTGTCTGAAAGCCTCCGTACGCGCTCGAACGCCTCCGTACGTAATCGAAGGGACGACGAAAGCTGTGTACTACGTGGACATTATTACGGACCAACTATATTCCTTCATGTTACATATCTTCCCTGAAGGCATGGTATGTTCCAGCAGGTAAACTCGTCGTTTCCAAACGCCAGAATCGTTGCTGTACTGCGTTCCAGAGTTGGCCCAATGCATTGTTACGCAGATGATCATAATGTATTGGCTCATTCAAACTTCAGACAGATAAAGCAAAGACGCCGACAGTACTATCAACTCTCAGGGGCACAGAAGGCACGATTACAAGGAGCTGGAGATGTTCAGCGAAGTCCCTGGTGAACAAGCTTTCCTTGGAGACGAAAAGACGAATGAACAGCAACATCACACAGACTTGGAAAGACTAATGAATGACACCTACACAAATGGCCCAATAACTGTCCCATTTGCCCAAGAAGATGTACGAGGGTTGAATGAAAAGTAATGCCTCCACCTTAGTTAATTTGGTTTGGATGGGAATATTTTAATGAATCAAACACAGAAATAACCCTTAGCATCTGATCTTTAATTACCAATTTTCACATTTTCACATAATCACCAGCCAATTGGATACATTTCTGCCAACGATGAACAAGTTTTCTGAAGCCGTCACGGAAGAAGTTGACACTCTGTTTTCGCAACCACAGTCTCACAGTTCTCTCAACGTCTTCATCAGAAGCATAATGGTGTCCCCGCAGATCGTCTTTCGTTATCGGCACAGATGAAAGTCAGACGGTGTTAAATCTGTACTGTATGGAGGATGCTGTATGGTGGTGAGATTCAGTCTCTGAGGTTCTGCTGTGGTGACACGTGAAGTGTGTGGTCTGGAATTGTCATGCTGTAGAAAAACATTTCCCTTTGCCTTTCGGACCTTTGTTAGCCGTCGTTTCACAGTTCGCAGCATTGTGATGTAACGCTCTGAATTTATTGTTTTTCTACGATCAAGGAAATCAACAAAGATAACACCATCTGCGTTCCAGAACACTGTGGCCATGAATTTTCCAGCTGAGGGCTGCATCTTGAATTTCATTTTCTGGGGAGAGTCTGTGTGTCGATATTCGATAGACTGACGTTTCGTCTCCGGGTCGTAATGGTGTACCCACGTTTCGTCTCCTATCACAATTGAATGGAGAAAGGTTCCACCGTCGTTCTCGTAACGCGAGACGAGTTCCTGGCAAATTTCAGGTGTGTGCGCTTTCATTTCAGGAGTCAGCATCTGGGGGTATCCATCGTGTACAGATCTTCCGATAGCCAAGCAAAGGAATAATGTGACCCACACGTTCTTGTGAAATGCCGATTGTGAGTGATACGACGATCGTCTTGTATCAACCTGTCAACATTTTGCTTGTGGAACTCGGTGGCTGCTGTCACGGGACGTCCAACTCATAGTTTGTCACGCAGGTCCAATGTTCCCGCCTCAACACCTTTAAACTTACTTGTCCAACGACCAACACAATCACCATAAACTGCTTTCATTCTCTGATGAATTTCCTTTGGGGTGACACTTTCTGCTGTCAAGAATTTAATTACTGCACGTTGCTTAAATCGCATTGACCGACCGTCTGCGCAGGGTTCCATACTTTACACTGTAACAACTGTTCAATGGTAAGGCTTCCCGCCAACTGGAGCTGTAGAGAAGAGGCTACGGAAAATGCCAGTACCTGCCGCATACTAATGCTGCCAATTGTTGAAGAGTTATGAAGATGGAGGCACTACTATTCAGTCAAGCATCGTAGCTTTAGCAATTAAAGAATTAACGAATAAGAAGACTCCCGGTCCAGATGGCACTGACTCAGAAACACTAAAAATACTGTTCCGTAGATCACCCTTTTTCTAACAGAGTTACAGAATCTAGGTTTGGTGCTAGGTAGGGTCCCTGCCATGTGGGAAAACTGCGAACATAGCAATCATCAAAAATCAGAGGATCGGGACTCAGACCCAAACACTTACAGGCCCATTTACCTCTTGAACATTTTGTCAAGGGTACAGACTTATATAATCGACTACAGACACGAAGAAGGCTCTTCAGCCTTAGGCCAAATCAGTATGGCTTTAAACCCAAAAGCTCAATAGACGATATTGTTAACCGTGCGCGAAAATAATATAGGACGCACAAGAAGAATACGCAGCCATAATAGTAACAAACATAGTTGGCGCCTTCGAAAATCTGTGGTAGTCCGTCTTGTTTGCAAGGCTACGAGGGATGCAGACACCAACAGTCCAACACAATAGCTTACTCGACGTTTTCAAAGATAGGGTGTCCCAATGGCATTCAGGAACACGAACTGTTATTCAGAAAATAACCAAATGTTAACCACAAGTCTCAATCTGCGGGCCAGTTTTCTAGGACATTGCCATAGAACCTCTCCTAAACAATCTGGCCGAAGATGATTGGATAAAGCGTGTAGCAGCCGATGTTGACGATTTGCTAGTAGTAATAACTGTAAACTCAAGGCGCAACTCGAAAGCAAGGCTGCACAACTCCTTGTAAAAGTAAGTGACCGTTGCAGCCATAACAAACTCACGATTGCTGCAAACAAAACAGTATGTTAATGATCGAAGGAGTACAGCAGAGAGGCCCCACCCTTATATTGAACAACACTAGTGGACAGAGGAAAATACCAAGATCTCTGGGGAAACAGCTCGGCGAACGATTCATATTCAACGAGCCCGTTAATACTCACAAATGGAAAAGCGACAAGTCTAATACAAAAACTTGACATGCTAACTTAGCTCACTACCGACTACCATTGCAGACACTACAAATGTATCATACAGTGCCCTTTGAGTCTATTATGTGCTTCGCAGCAAGGTCCTGTGCGCATCGACAGTCAGTCACGATCCACAAAACCACTGTGAGGCGTGGACAAAGAGTGGTCTGTGGTCTGGCTCAAAACGTCAGGGGCATTAGGCACCTCATCCGTGGAAGCCTTGTGCGTTGTACTTGCAGCGTACCCATTCACATAACCATTAGACACAGAGCAGCAGTATACTTTCTCAAAACGGGAAGACTGGACAAGGTAAATGAAATAACAGGGGAGCATATTACATAAAAACGCCAATTAAATCTAGGGAAGGTTGAGACGTGGCAAAAATAATGGGAAACATCTGATAATGGCTGTAGGGTCTTCTCCTTCTTCCGGAACTTTCAGGAACGGTCACGGCTCAGATACGTCAAGGCGGTGAGTCACTCAATAATGTTAATAACTAACAAATAAATATGCATATCGATAAAACGAATATCACAGTAGATTAATTTGGTGCCCCTGTATCGAATGGGCACGCAATACTGTGCTTCAACAATAATTTTGTTTGTAACGGGAAACAAACCGATACTTCCCGCTGACACTGAGTGCCATACAGAGGACAAGATGAGCAGTATATGTTTGGACAGACTCCAGATACACATTGCAAAACCAAAATTGCAAATATCTGGCGAAACACCAGAAAAAATTGGCCTGACGAGTCTTAGGAGGGATACCTAGAAAGTGTATTTTTTTGTACAGACATACACCGTTTTAAATGGAGCAATGCCTATGGACACTAACAGACTAAAAGTAGGGTAAATTAGACTGTCAGTGGTGTTAGTTTGTAGGATTCCTGTGCGAGTCGTTTACGAGATATTTTATTTTGAGAAGTTTCCATATTGACACTTCTTTGTGCTATTCAAGCTACTTAGCTGCCAGGTATGAAGTTGTTATGTTTACTTACAGTGTTTCTGTGTGTTCCTTGAGTGCACTGCGACTTGGTAGTCGGTTAATACGTGGCAGTTCAAGCAGCAGGTCCTGAGTGGACGACGGGGTTAACTAATGCAGGAAAAGTCGACATGCTCGTGGGGTATGGAGAGTGTACGAAGAATGCAGTTCGTTCTTGTACGGTGTAAGTGGCAAGATATCCCAATAGACGTCAACCATCTCTGCAATTATTTATCAAGCTCTTCAACCAATTACGTGAAAGTGGCATAGTAACACCTAGACAGTATAACAGAAGGAAACAAGTGACAACAGAAGAGGGAGAAATTAAAGTTCTTGCTGCTTTTGCTATTGATTCGCACTTTAGCTCGCGCGCAGTCGCACGAGGAAGTGGCATGAGTCAGGCAAATGTCCTACGCATTCTCCATTGACATAGGTACCATCCCTATTACATGTCTCTCCACCAAGAACTGCATGGAAACAATTATGGGAATCGTGTTAACTTCTGTACATGGGCACTAAAACAGGAGACTCCAGATGTATTATCTATCTTGTTTAGTGATGAAGCCACATTTGCGAAAAACCTCTGGAACAAGCACTATTTGTCTGTCGAGAGTCCTCGTTGGCTTTGTCAGATGGAACGTCAGCGTCTATGGACTGGAGGAGGAGGAGATTAGTGTTTAACGTCCAGTCGACAACGAGGTCATTGGGACATACGCTCGGATTAGGGAAGGATGGAGAAGGAAATCGGCCGTCCCCTCGCGCAAAGGATCCATCCCGGCATTTGCCTGAGGCGATCTAGGGAAATCACGGAAAACCTAAATCAGGAAGGCCGGACGCGGGATTGAACCGAAGTCCTCCCCAATGCGAGTCCAATGTGCTAGCCACTGGACCACCTCGCTTGATATGCTTTGTAAACATGTGGTGTGGGTAGTGAATCATCAGTTCATAGGACCGTTTTCACAGACAGAACGCTGAAAGTGCACAAGTATCGTAGCCACCGAACAGAGCATCTTCACGGGTACTAGAAGACGTTCCTCTGGAAACTATATACACTGGTGCACGAAGTGCTACACCATATCTTCACGAATTGTTTCCAAATCGTTGAACTGAACGCAAAGGACTATCTTGACAGGCCCTTTGGGCGGATTCGAAGCCTGTAAACTTTTTTTCTGAGGGGAAAGCTGAAAGCTGCTGTCTACAAGCTCATAACAACTACACCCGATGACATGCGACGACGTATTACTGCAGCCGTTAAAATGCTAGCATGTGTCCAGCAGTCGTTCCGTACCGGACTGGTCATTTTAAGCACAACCTGTGGTGGTCTATTGTCTCGTTACTGGTCAGAATCCACTTAACTAGTGTATGCACTCGCGTCGTTCTGTAGTGTGTGCTACCACAGGTATTATCGGCGTGGAAACTTCTCCAAATCCCGGCGGAGGTTCGAGTCCTCCCTCGGGCATGGGTGTGTGTGTTTGTCCTTAGGATAATTTAGGTTAAGTAGTGTGTAACTTAGGGACTGATGACCTTAGCAGTTAAGTCCCATAAGATTTCACACACATTTGAACATTTTTTGAACTTCTCCAAATACAATATCTCGTAAACGACTCGCACCACAATCCTGGAACTCCACTGACATTCTAATTTACCATACTTTTAGATTGTTACAATTAAAAAGGTGTTTGCACAAAAAATACATATTTCATGTATTATTACTATCTGTTGTTTGGATAACAACACAAGCCCCTGACTACCAATCCATTTTGTAATAACGACACGTCAATAGCACTTTCCATTTCCGCAATATTTGTGGTGGAAGTTTAAGGTTATTCGCCCTGTATATGTACATAATATATAATATTTCTGACGACTCTTACGAGGGACTCCATGTGTACATGTACAGGAGGTCCCTCATAACAGCCGCCAGTCGAATTTTCTCCGTTGTTTCGGCACTTATTTAGATTTTCATTTTTGCAAATGGTTCAAATGGCTCTGAGCACTATGGGACTTAACATCTGAGGCCATCAGTCCCCTAAAACTTAGAACTACTTAAACCTAACCAAGCTAAGGACATCACACAAATCCGTGCCAGAGGCAGGATTCGAGCCTGCGACCGTAGCAGGCGCGCGGTTCCTGAATGAAGCGCCTAAGCCGGCCAGAGTGGCCGTGCGGTTCTGGGCGCTACAGTCTGGAACCGAGCGACCGCTACGGTCGCAGGTTCGAATCCTGCCTCGGGCATGGATGTGTGTGATGTCCTTAGGTTAGTTAGGTTTAATTAGTTCTAAGTTCTAGGTGACTGATGACCTCAGAAGTTAGGTCGCATAGTGCTCAGAGCCATTTGAACCATTTTTTTGAAGCGCCTAGAACCGCTCTGCCACAGCGGCCATCGAATTTTTGCAGTATGCAGCCGGAGACAGCCCAGTCACATACTGTTTTTTTATATCTGCATACAGTGCTTGATTTGTGACGGTACGAAGCGGAAGTGTAAAGTTCAAAACATCCTTCCGGAAGGTCACAGTACCGGAACCCATTTTTTTTTAAGGATCAAGAACTATACAGTGAGATAACAAAAGTCATGGGATTCCTCCCAGTACCGTGTCGGACCTCCTTTTGCTCGGCGTACCGCAGCATATGGACGTGGCATGGACTCCGCAAGTTGTTGAAAGTCCCCTGCAGAAATATTGAACCATGCTTCCTCCATGGCTGTCCATAATTGCGAAAATGTTGCGTGTACAGTTTTTTTTTTTTTGCACCAACATGCCTCTCGATTGATTCTCATTAATGTTAGAGGCGATGCATGTCGAGCGATCTGAGAGGCCAAATCATTCGCTCGAACTGTCCAGAGTGTTCTTCAAACGAAACGCGAACAGTTGTGGCCCGACGACATGGAGCATTGTCATCCATTAAAATTCCATCGTGTTTTGGGAACATGAAGCCCATGAATGGCTGCAAATGGTCTCCAAGAAGCCAAACATAGCCATTTCCACTGAATGAACAGTCCACTTCACGTAAACACAGCCCACACCATTATGGAGCCACCACAGCTTGCACAGTGCCTTGTAGACAACTTGGGTCCATGGCTTCGTAGGGTCTGCACCACACTCAGATTCTACCATCAATTCTTACCAACTGGAATCGGGACTCGTCTGTCCACGCCACGGTCTAGGGTCCAACCGACATGGTCACGAGCTCAGGAGAGCCGCTGCGGGTGATGTTGTATTGTTACTAAAGGCAACAGCGTTGGTTGTCTGGTGTCATAACCAATCAACACAAAATTTCGCCGTACTGTCCTAATGGATACGTTCGTCGTACGTCCACATTGATTCTTGCGGTTACTCCACGTAGTGTTATCTGTCTGTTAACACCGCGAACTCTACGCAAACGCCGCAGCTCTCGGTCGTTATGTGAAGGCTCTCGACTACTACGTTGTCGGTCGTGGGTATTAATGCCTGAAATTTAGGATTCTCGGTATTGTATTAACAGTGTGGACATGGGAATGTTGAATTCCCTAACGATTTTCGCGTTGGTATGTCCCATGCTTCTAGTTTCAATTTCCATTTCGCGTTCAAAGCCTGTCAATTTCCGTCGTGCGGCCATAGTCACGTCGGAAACCGTATCACACTTATTACTTGAGCACAAGTGACAGCTCTTCCAATGCAGTGCACTTATTTACCTTATTACGCGACGCTACCGCTATCTCTGTAAGTGCATACCGCTATGCCATGACTTCAGTATGTATGCCAGATGGTCCACTTAAACGTTACAGCGCAGATATCTCTGGAACAGCAACACATACTTAAAAACGACTCTCTCGGGAGGCAATCTAAAACGTAGGCATATATTATATTCAACGCGAACTTAATTTTTAAATAGACACAACATATTATTTCTCACGCAATCAATAACACGAAAAATCACAAAAAAGAATGGCTTGGTTTGCATCGGAATACGTCAATTACATCCCGAGAAATTGCAAAGTGAAGCTGGCCCTTGAAACAAAGGAAACGCGCGAGTATTGCACATCTCCAGATGCATGCGTGAACCGCACGTTGTTGCTCGCATCTCGTGGTCGTGCGGTAGCGTTCTCGCTTCCCACGCCCGGGTTCCCGGGTTCGATTCCCGGCGGGGTCAGGGATTTTCTCTGCCTCGTGATGGCTGGGTGTTGTGTGATGTCCTTAGGTTAGTTAGGTTTAAGTAGTTCTAAGTTCTAGGGGACTGATGACCATAGCTGTTGTCCCATAGTGCTCAGAGCCATTTGAACCATTTGAACCGCACGTTGCTCGTAATCGCGCAGTGATTGACGTACTGCGATGCTGTAGTTATCGCTATTTATACTGTACTGTACTGGAAACAATGCAATGTCCGGTCACACACAATGAAAAATAATGAAGGGATTTGCTCGTTTGCCGGCCGCGGTGGTCTAGCGGTTCTGGCGCTGCAGTCCGGAACCGCGGGACTGCTACGGTCGCAGGTTCGAATCCTGCCTTGGGCATGGGTGTGTGTGATGTCCTTAGGTTAGTTAGGTTTAAGTAGTTCTAAGTTCTAGGGGACTTATGACGTAAGATGTTGAGTCCCATAGTGCTCAGAGCCATTTGAATCATTTGAACCATTTGCTCGTTTGTGCTTTATTGATCATTACTACAGTACTAGAATGGACATAAGGGAGCCGCAAACCGAAAATGCCCGGCCATAGTAAACATAATTAATGGCTGACCAAGTATCTAACGAGGGTGCAGTTGTGTGTCGTTGTTCCTAGTTGTGTGACTAGATATCTGTACTGTTTCCAGTCCACTTAATAATAGCGTAAATATCAACAAAGACAGCGTTTGTTGCATCGTAATGCGTCCATCACATCACGATTACGAGCAACGTGGGGTTCAAGCATGCATCTCGGGATGTGCAATTGCGGGGCGTTACCTTTATTTCAAGCTTCAAATTCACTTTGCAATTTCTCTGGATGTGACTAATGTACTGCGATGCAACCAGCGCCATTGTTTTTGTGACTTCTTATGTTATTGATTACGTAAGAAATAATACAAGGTGTTCATTTGAAAAACACACATTTTCGTTTTAAATAATATTTGATTAAGTTTTAGAAGGTCTCATAGTATTTACTTTCATGAGCCTCTCCCTTAAATTAATACCCGTGAAAGTCGTTTTTCAATATCTATTGTTGCACCAGAGATATTTGCACTGAAGCGTTTAAGTGGATATGACAGAAGCGATCGTTCGAAACAAAAAAAGTCCAGTAAACATGGGGTCTAAAATGCGTACCATAAGAGCTATGAGAACTTTTTATCTTCGATACTGTGAAACAAATCACCTCTGCTGCAAACCTTTGGGTTTCCACATTTTGAGAGGCGGCAGGATGGTTCAGTATAAGAAAAAGAAATGTCGAGTAAACAGGGTTCTAAAGTGCATACCTTAAGACTAATGAGTGGTTTTTCATGAAACGTATCTCCGCTACTGAACACTTGCTGATAGCTCTTAGGTATACATTTTATACCTGATTCTAACAACACTTTTTTTGATTTCATCAACAAAGGAGGTGGCTTACAAAACACTCGTTCGACCTATACTTGAGAATTGCTCATCAGTGTGGGATCTGTACCAGGTCGGGTTGATAGAGGAGATAGAGAAGATCCAAGGAAAAGCGGCGCGTTTCGTCGCAGGGTTAATTGGTAAGCGTGATAGTGTTACGGAGATATCTAGAAAACTCAAGTGGCACACTCTGCAAGAGAGGCGCTCTGCATCGCGGTGTAGCTTGCTCGCCAGGTTTCGAGAGGGTGCGTTTCTGGATGAGGTATCGAATACATTGCTTCCCCCTACTTATACCTCCCGAGGAGATCACGAATGTAAAATTAGAGAGATTCGAGCGCGCACGGAGGCTTTCCGGCAGTCGTTCTTCCCGCGAACCATACGCGACTGGAATAGGAAAGGGAGGTAATGACAGTGGCACGTAAAGTACCCTCCGCCACACACAGTTGGGTGGCTTGTGGAGTATAAATGTAGTAGTAGTAGTACCTCCTCCCAAACTATGGAAAGAAAAGAACCTGCAGGAGAAAGAATTTGTTTCACAGAAGCGAAGTACTTATGGCTTTTAACGTATGTATTTTACTGCCCGTGTTTACTAGAAATTTTCGCCTCAAATCATGGTTTCTGTCATATAGATGAATATTGACTGTTCCTGTCGGGACACCCTGTAGATGTGGCAGTACAAGTCCTGTTTCTCGGCTTTCATTTGAGTAATTTACTGAAATTTTGATGTGCCTGACGCTGATCGGCTGGGTGTGCACTCTACATGGTTGCCCTTCTCTCCCTCGGACCTTTTAGGTATGAAATTCGAACTGTTAGACCATTGAGAGACATCTCCAGTTCGATGTCTCCCAGAGAACGTTGGTAACGTTGGACATGGTTAGAGATGAGGTGCGTCATGGGAATATCAGAGTCTCCCTCGCTGGAGACTACGTGCAAAACCTCGTGAAGCATGCACCTTCTCCGTTGGATGCGCAAGACGTCTCCAGTACGATCTTTCATGGAATGTTGGCAGCACTGGACATGGTTGTAGGTCAGGTGTGCTGTGGAAATATTAGGGTCTCAATCGCTTCGTGACGCATCCATTTTCCCAGTTGGCTTCGCGAGACATCCAGTTCGATGTAAGACATAGTTGTAAGTCAGGTGAGCCACGGAACATTAGGGCCTCCATCGCTGGAGACTGCACGCAGCACTTCGTGACGCATGCACTTTCCCAGTTGTCTTCGCGAGACATCCAGTTCGACGTTAAGACATAGTTGTAGGTCAGGTGAGCCATGGAATATTAGGGCCTCCATCGCTGGAGACTGCGCGCAGCACCTCGTGACGCATGCGCTTTCCCCGTTGCCTGCGCGAGTCTCCGGTAGAGGGCTCTGCGAGGCGGGCGGTAACGGTGCCCGCGACCCGCCCAGCGCCACGTCCAGCTCCAGCTCCAGCCAAGGCTAGCGCCACTGGCCTCCAGGACACGCCCTCCTCAAGGTCACCACAGACGCCGCCGCCGGAGCGGCCGCCGTTAGTCGGTCCGCAGCCTCCGGCACCACCAGACGTGCTGTTAGCTGCACGCCGCACTTGCACCACGCTGTCTGCGATTCACGCGAGCTCCGTGCCCATCACCAAGACACGAAAAACATCTCTGCTCCTAATAAATGAAATTAAGAGTATCGCACGCGCTGAAAGGATCACCGAATCCGCTCTGCTTTCGCACGACTGTAGTACATACTCCGACGCAAAGAATGTTGCGCTTGTATGATCTTCTTCTACACCTACATCTGCATTTATACTCCGCAAGCCACCCAACGGTGTGTGGCGGAGGGCACTTTACGTGCCACTGTCGTTACCTCCCTTTCCTGTTCCTGTCGCGTATGGTTCGCGGGAAGAACGACTGCCGGAAAGCCTCCGTGCGCGCTCGAATCTCTCTAACTTTACATTCGTGATTATTTGGATCTTCTCTATCTCCTCTGTCAACCCAACTTGGTATGGAACCCACACTGATGAGCAATTCTCAAGTATAGGTCGAACGAGTGTTTTGTAAGCCACCTCCCTTGTTGATGGACTACATTTTCTAAGTACTCCCCCAATGAATCTCAACCTGGCATCCGCCTTACCAACAATTAATTTTATATGATCATTCCATTTCAAATAGTTCCGTACGCATACTGCAAGGTATTTAACAGAAGTAACTCCTACCAGTGTTTGTTCCGCTATCATATAATCATACAATAAAGGATCCATCTTTCTATGTATTCGCAATACATTATATTTGTCTATGTTAAGGAACAGTTGCCACCCCCTGCACCAAGTGCCTATCCGCTTCAGATCTTCCTGCATTTCGCTGCATCGGTTTCGGGACATTTAAGTCCAGTCTTTTTCCGAGCCTCTTGAATACAATACGAGAACTCAAGACGTTGAGCCTTAGACAGAACATGGTAAAAGCCACCTTATACACCTATAGTGCCCCGTACTATCGCGCTACTAATCTAGTGCTGCGAAAGGATTTAACATGATCTTGATCCAAGCAATCGCTAAATGTCGTAACAGGCCAATGGGTCCTTTATATGGTGATATAGAGGGTGAACCAAATTTCGCGTATCTGTATGCAACAGTGTGATTCCTTGCATAATATCAATACAAAACTTCGTCCCATGGATGAACGTCAAAGAAAGTCAATCTGGCAACACTGTGATCACGTGCGCGACCAGAGTGTCTGTTAACAATGACTGTAGCTTGCTGCTCATAAAGTACAATGGGTAGAATATTGCGTTAGAATGTTCAAGATACCGAGTCTAGGTTTAATTTCCTCTTTATTACTTCTCTACGTAAAACGCAAAGGGCCGACTGACTGACTCACTTTCCCGACTCATCATAGACTAGCCCAAACTGCTAAGGACAGATACGTAAAATTTAGAAGTGGTGTTGGCCTGATACTGTAGAAGTCGTTTAAGGTGAGATTTTTCGGAATTCCACCCCTAAGGGAGTGAAACAGCGGATGAAAGGTTTTTTGGAAATTAGTCGCTATTAAGGCAATTTTGAAGCTAGAGCTACGATAGTTGATACTCGGGGTTTTCCGAGAAGAAACAAAGAAATACAAGTTTCAGCGCTTTTGGAAATTTAGCCGTTATGGGGGTGACAGGTTTTTAAAATCATTATGAAATAATTACTAATGTATTTTTAAAGCTACATCAATGAAGGTAGGCATTTGACATTGCGCTTGAAAAAAAAAAGAGAAAGGAATAACCTTCCAACATTAAGGGGATAATGTGTTTTATGAGAATATTTAATTACGAAAGCCCTTTTAAAACTAAATCTATGAAAATCTGAATTTAGCTTCTCACTTGAAAATAAAAAAAAAATGTTTCACTGTTTTTGGAAATTCAGCACCTATGGGAATGAAATAGGTGATGAAAATTTTTATGGCAGTATTTCATTATGTACCCAGTTTTGAAAGTATATCTATGAAAATTTGTATTTGGCTTCTCAGATAGAAATTTAAAAATTTCACATTTCACTGTTTTTGGAAATTCTACCTCTAAAGGACTGAAATGGGCAGTGAAAGGTTTTATGAAAATATTTCATAGTGAAAACATTTTTAAAGCTAAATCTTTGAAAGCTGGTATTTGGCTTCTTGGCTGGAAACGAAAAAGCGTGTGTTTCATTGTACTCGGAAATTCAACCTCTGAGATCGTGAAATAGGGTCAGACTGATTCACTTTCCACTATCCCTTCCTGGCATTCGTTCAATTGTTCAGTACCAGCTATCATGCTTACCAGTTTCGTTTACCTTTCATTTATTAAGTACATTACGTCGCTAGTATGGCTAGCAACACGATTGACAAGTAATTTCCAAACACAGTTAGTACTTTTTACTATCATTATCATCATTTAACCACTACTTATATCTTCCAGAATTTACACAACTTGCTGCTCTTAGTGAATGTATTGTACTATGTGTGATTAGGTTTTTAGCTATTTCTGCCCCATGACAAATAATTAATTTTAAACTTAAATTTATCCATCTTACATCGAATTTTTTGAGGAGTACGACTCTATTGCATAGTTACGAAATAATTTTTACTACTTCAGTCATTTCTTACTGATATTTAATTATCACAGATGGAGCCATCAGTTGCTGCACTCCTGTTATGTATACATTACATTAATCTGAAGCGTGATTACGTTCATTTTGCGTGTGACAGTGAGGTTATGTGTCTAAACACGACACTATACAGAAGGATACATATATTTTAGTGTCTACATTAAGTGATTTACAGATTTACATCATTTCATTAGTCCATATACTTATATTATTGTTGAAAATTTGATTGTCTGTACACAGAGCATAGTGACAAATACATCACAGCTTAAAAGTTCCACATACAGATGTCTACATCGTTCCGAACATTCCTTACTCCTAAGATAAACTAATTTCAGTTGTTAAGGTAGTAATTTACAGTGGAGAAACTTTTTTTGTCTAAATTCATTTATGTCATAGCACTATTAGGTAATATGATTGTATGGTGAAGACAATGTTATGTTGATAAAGACAGTATTTTCAATAAAATAAGCATTCAATGTTGCGGAAGTTTTTGAAGAAATTAATATTGCTACTTTCTAGGATATCATTTAGTAACATGTTACCCTGGACTGTGTCACGTACGAACATGTTTGATTCTTCATATAAATCCATTTGGTGTCGCTTGTCAGTTTTAATTAATATATGAGATCATTCACGATATCATGGGAAACGTGGCCAGTGTCCCTGTGGGAGGCTATCTCTGATTTATTACGATTATTTGTATGGTCGCACTTTTATATTCATTGTATCTTTTCTGGAAGTCTCTCCCGATTTGGGCTACGTAGAAGGACCTGCATGTACTTCATCTATTTTTAAAATGCTTAACTGTGTGTACTTGTTTGTCTGTCTCTGTGTTTATGTTGTGACTCAGTGCTTGTTGCAGTTTGTTATACGTTGTGAAGGTAATGTTAATGTTGTGCGTCTAAAAATGTTCGCCATTTTGAAGGAGATTTACCGCTGTGAATGGTATGCAAACAGTTGATTTCTTTTTCATTTTATGTGCGACAGTTGGTTCAATAATGTTCTTTCTTTTCTGTGTGAGGTTGTCAATAAGAGTGTCGTCATAGCCATTTGCTACAGCTGTTTGGTTGATTGTGCTGAATTCACCAGACTTCTCATATTTATCAATCGGTATATTGCTGGCTCTGTTAACTAGTGCTCTGTATACAGCATGCTTGTAGAGCGGCAAGATGAGCTGTAACAGTAACAAATTATCTTCGCTATGTAATCATATTATCCAATAGTTCCACAACATAAATGCATCTAGATAGAAAAGGTTTCATATTCACTGTACATTAGGCTCTTAACAATTGAAACTACACGTTCCAGTCTCAGTAATGGGACTAAGAGGTATGCGCGACGTCAACGTGCAATAACCACTCACAGACAGCAGATGGCAGCACTAGCAGTTGTAACATCCACGAGATAAATTTTAGCTACAGTACGACGAGAGGAAATTACGCCTCTTACAGTTATAAACATTATCTATCCGACATATAGAAAAACAGTGAAATAAAACAAAACGATGATAAATGTTTTTTATTTATATAATATTTTATGATGTAATTGGACATATCGATGTGTGTCATACAAAGACAATGATAATTGTAAATTCCTTTTATGATCTGCGTTCGTCTTCCTTTGTTTTTACCTTTTGTTGGTTGGCTTTTGTAGGTTTCGGACGCAGGACGTATATCAAACTGAGGTCTGTTAAGAAATTGTAATTATTTGTTAATTATTACTTGAGAATAGAGTTCATTAATATTATAAATATGAGTAAATAATTATTTTTAACCTTAATTCCTCTCTCTCAATAAGCATTATCTGTGTTAATTATTTCTTTCCGCTGCAAGGAGCGCAGCCATTGATGATAGCGATTTGTATCGCAATTTTATCTGTGTTTCTTACGAAAGTATCACAGGTCTGCTTGATGAAAACTAGTCTAAATAGTGCACAATATGAAAGTAAAGTTTAATAATCATTAATTCAAATACTTATCCCGTTAAAAGGAAATTTGCTCTAACAATAGAAATCCTCTGTCAATTGTCTGCCGTGATCTTAACAATTTTCTCAGCTGCAAATTTAAATTACGCAACTCTGCAGACAAAAATGTCGAAGGTAATAAAAATGTGTAAAAATAAATGTGCAGCGGTGGTCCCGAACTCATTTTAATGAAAATAATTTGAATCAGATTGGTTCTCTAAAAACAGTGCTCATAGCACGATCCACATAACAAATTTTTCTTGCTGATGTATGGAGCCGAAATTAATCACAGACGAGTTGCGAAAAATATTGTTTCAGGTAACATACGTCAGTGTTGTGCACGGCTGATATTCGGTGGTTTTAATGATCATTTTGCTGAAGATAACTGTTTCAATCATAATGAATAGTTGTATAGAATCTGTTGTATGATCTGTGATTCAGTGACACTTACACAACTTACAGACAACACTTTAACACAGATTTAACTTGGATTTCTTTAGCAACTTGACCAAATCTTTAGCCGAGAGAAAAAATTATTTTGTAATTACTCACTGCAATGAAATAACATTATCATTTTTTTCATTTACAGATTAGTTCAATACCAAACCACTGAATAACACAGCTAACGCCACACAGTGGAGAGTACGTAAAGGTTGTCGTGAGGACGCAAAAAAAAAAAAAAAAACCAAAAACCTTATAGTCATTGTCGTAACACGGAAAGGGAGCGATATATCCGACGTCTAAAAGGCCATGATTGTTGGTTTTCGGGCCAACGGTGGAAGGATTTCCAAACAGCTGAGTATGTGAAGTGTTCGCGTGCTGCTGCGCTTGATTTATACCGTGCGTGGCAAAACGCCGTTGTCCAAACCCGGCTCCGAGACAATAGTGATGCACCACGAGCTATGGGTGAGAGGGCTAGTGGCGCCTGTGGAGACGTGTACAGGCGAGTAAACGTGCAACTGTTGAGCAGCTGACTGTCCAGATGAACCAAGGAGCTATCAATAGTGTCTCCTCAACGACCGTTCATCGAACGTTGATGCGCATGGGTCACCGTAGTAGGCGCCTGGTTCATGCTGACTGCTGTTCACTGTCGACGTAGGCTGAAATTTGCACTCCAGTACTAAGACTGGATGTCCACTGAGTGGCGATAGGTGGACTTTCCAGATGAATCACGTTTCATGCTTCATCGGGAAGATGGCCAGTGGCGGGTATTGGGTGAAACGCCTGGCGGCAAACACCCTGCAACCAAGAGGGAGCGTTATGGTATGGGGAATGTTTTCGTGGCATTCCCTGAGTGATCAAGCCATTCTGGCAGGCGCAATGGATCGATAAAAATATGTTTTTGTTCATCGGGACCATGTGCGCCCATACATGCACTTTTGTTTTTCCTCTGCACGATGGCATCTATCAGCAGGGTAAAGCAACAATTCGCAGTGTACACGCGTGTTCTGAAGAGCACCACGATGAGTTTACTGTATTTCCCTCGCTACCGAATTCCCCGGATTAAAACCCAATCGAGAATATGTGGGACCACATCAGTCGAGCTGTTCGCGTCGTGGATGCTCCACCGTGAAAACTCGTGCAGCTGGCCACTGCACTGTAGCTGGCGTTGCCCCACTTTCCCTGTCGCTACCTTATAGAACTTCGTTGTCTCTCTTGCTCCACGTCTCGCAGTGGTCCGCACTGCATCAGTTGGTTATTAAAAAATCTTTGAAAAGGTTATGTTCAAGCGTATACTTAAGCACCTTAGTGAAAATAACATACTGTCAAAGTCACAGTTTGGGTTTCTTAAAGGTTCTGACATTGAGAAGGATATTTACACTTACAGTGAAAATGTCCTTAATTCATTAGACAACAAATCAGAGGCAACTGACATACCCTGTGACCTGTCAAAGGCTTTTGACTGTGTGGATCACAGCATTCTCTTAAGTAAATTAAAATATTATGCCATCACTGGTAGTGCTGCAAAGTGGTTTCAGTCATTTCAGAAAACAAAGGGTGTTATTACGTAACACTTCAGCAGTAGGCAATCAGACATCATCTGGCTGGGGAGAAATTACATGTGGTGTTCCCCAAGGTTCCATACTAGGTACACTACTTTTTATCGTGTATATTAACGACCTGTCATCTCTTACCTTACCAGATGCCAAGTTTGTCTTATTTGCAGATGATACAAACATTGCAATAAATTGTAAATCAAATATAAAATTAGAAAGGGCAGCTAATCAAATTTTTCCTGACATTAATAAGTGGTTCATAGCCACTTCACTGTTATTAAACTTTGAAAAGACCTACTATATGCAGTTTTGAACTTCCAAGAGACTTCCTTGTAGTTTGTGTTTAAAATATGATGACATGGAAATAGGACAAGTTGAGAGTGTAAAATTCTTCGGATTACAAAAGGGTTCATATGGTTCTGAGCACTATGCGACTTAGCTTCTGAGGTCATCAGTCGCCTAGAACTTAGAACTAATTAAACCTAACTAACCTTAGGACATCACACACATCCATGCTTGAGGCAGGATTCGAACCCGCAACCGTAGCGGTCGCTCGGCGCCTAGAACCGCACGGCCACTCCGGCCGGCTTCGGATTACAACTTGATAATAAATTCAGTTGAGAGCGACATACTAACGAACTGCTAAAGCGCCTAAACAAGTCTGTATTTGCAATGCGAATGATGTCAGACATACGAGATATAAATATAAAAAAAAACTGGCATATTTTGCTTATTTTCACTCCATTATGTCATATGGTATCATATTTTGGGGTACAGAAGCGTATAATAAGAGTAATGTGTAGCGTAAATCCAAGAACATTATGTCGAAACCCATTCAAAGAATTGGGCATACTGAGCACAGCATCTCAGTATATTTATTCCTTAATGAAGTTAGTTGTAAATAATACATCTCTTTTTTCAACTAACTGCTTATTACACAGCATCAATACTAGGAATAAGAACAATGTACATAAAGATTTAAAATCACTTACTCTTGCCCAGAAAGGAGTCCAGTATTCAGCAACGCATATTTTCAATGAGTTACCAGCAACCATTAAGAGTTTAGCTTCAGACAAGGCACAATTTAAACATAATTTAAAAAGAATTTTTGGTGGCCGACTCGTTCTTTTCCATCCATGAATTTCTAAACAAGTGCAGTAGGCCATTTCAATGAAAATTTATTATACTTTAGTTTTTGACAATACTTGGTTGTAACACCAAGGTAACTACCTACTGTGTGAATGGTGGATGTATGCAAAGCAGATGTAACTCTTAAGTCTGTAAATATTGGAAGTTTAATTTTAAATCTTGTACATAATTTGACTGTTCTTAATTGAGGACCATTGAAATGAATAATTTACTTTAATTTTTGACAATACTTGGTTGTAATAGCCAAGTAACTAGATACTGTGTGAATGATGGATTTAATGAAAGCAGATGTAAGTATTAAACCTGTAAATATTAGAAGTTTAATTTTAATTAATGTACATAGTTTTACTGTTTATAGACTGAGGATCATTAAAATTAATGTCCGCCCCCTGTAGTTGAGTGGTCAGCGCGAAAGAATGTCAATCCTAAGGACCCGGGATCGATTCCCGGCAGGGTCGGAGATTTTCTCCGCTCAGGGACTGGGTTTTGTGTCGTCCTAACCATGATCATTTCATCCCCATCGGCGCGCAAGTCGCCGAAGTGGCGTCAAATCGAAAGACTTGCAGCCGGAGAACGGTCTGCCCGACGGGAGGCCCTAGTCACACGACATTTTTTATTAAAATTGATGAAACTCAAGTTTTTCTAATTACATTTTTGTTATGTGTTTATCTGACATGTTCCACACCCAGGAGGATCCCCTTTTTTGTAGGTCTATAGAATGAATAATTAATCTAATCTAATCAGCCTTTAGACAGTTAGTGGTATTAATAAGACTGGACAGTGTAGTGTATATTGGCGGTTTAGACACTTTGGAATGATGTAAACGTCTGTATGTGAACGTGTCAAGCTGTGGTGTGTTTGTCATTGTTCTCTGTGCGCCAGACACTTATATTTCCAAGCAAAATGAAATGATCCAAACATGCAATCCATTTAATGTACACTTTAAAATACGAGTGTGTTTATCTTTCTGTACAGTACTGTATTTCGACACATAAATTCGTTGGCCATACAGGAAATGAACCTAATCAGACTCCAGGTTAATGTAATTTACATTTCAGAGGAATAAACCTGACTAAGACACTAGGCATGCTAATTCAACATTACTAAAAGTGACTGTTCAGAAATTAATTTTAATATTATTACTCTTCACTAATATTTCTGGCATGTCTGACAAATAATTGTTATTTCCAGCGTTAAAAGCCTTTAGCTGCAGGATATTTATCGTTTAACAAGCAGTGTATCCTGTAGCACTAGTAGGCAAATCGGAATTGGAAAATATTAACCTGGAACCGAAATCGAACTCGAGTTTTCTGACACAAAAGTGTACCCATTGCGCTACCTGTGTAGAACAGGTACAGAGTATTAAATGTAGATACTTGTCACGCGTGTGATTACAGCGTTGCCAAAATGACTCTCTCTACGTCTGTTTCCTACCGACTGTACGCACGGGACGAAATTTTTGTTGGAGACATTTTTTACTGTTAGCGTGCGAGACATAATACTGTGGTTTCTGAGTCGGTGAATTATTGTTCAATCGGTATACAGGGTGTTACAAAAAGGTACGGACAAACTTTCAGGAAACATTCCTCACACACAAAGAAAGAAAATATGTTATGTGGACATGTGTCCGGAAACGCTTACTTTCCATGTTAGAGCTCATTTTATTACTTCTCTTCAAATCACATTAATCATCGAATGGAAACACACAGCAACAGAACGTACCAGCGTGACTTCAAACACTTTGTTACAGGAAATGTTCAAAATGTCCTCCGTTAGCGAGGATACATGCATCCACCCTCCGTCGCATGGAATCCCTGATGCACTGATGCAGCCCTGGAGAATGGCATATTGTATCACAGCCGTCCACAATACGAGCACGAAGAGTCTCTACATTTGATACCGGGGTTGCGTAGACAAAAGCTTTCAAATGCCCCCATAAATGAAACTCAAGAGGGTTGAGGTCAGGAGAGCGTGGAGGCCATGGAATTGGTTCGCCTCTACCAATCCATCGGTCACCGAATCTGTTGTTGAGAAGCGTACGAACACTTCGACTGAAATGTGCAGGAGCTCCATCGTGCATGAACCACATGTTGTGTCGTACTTGTAAAGGCACATGTTCTAGCACCACAGGTAGAGTATCCCGTATGAAATCATGGAGGTGAATCGAGGAAGTACAGCACATACTGACGAAACTAAAATAGAGCTCTAACATGGAAATTAAACATTTCCGGACACATGTCCACATAACATCTCTTCTTTATTTGTGTGTGAGGAATGTTTCCTGAAAGTTTGTCCGTACCTTTTTGTAACACCCTGTATATCTCCTGCATAAGCGACACTAATATTTTTATTTAATTGTGAGAAAGGTTTTTTTTCTTTTAGGACGCTATTTTTGAGCAGTTGTATCGCTGCTGCCGTTTCCTTTCTTTTCGTGTGATGGACGCCAAACAGGAAGGATGCGTTGTGTGTATTTCAGGGCGCTTCTATGCCTTGTTCTGAAGTGCAACTTTACTTCTGAATAAAGAGGCGGCTTCTTAATACAGATGCCACCTTCAATGTTCTTTATTTGTACTTACTTGAATTTTTAGATTTCCTACCGAGTTTTCATCCACAGCCATCTCTCCTAAAATTTTCGGCACAACTGTATTGTTTGCCAATTATAGATCTTCGAACGTGCACATGTAGAGACTGACAGGACAATCTAATGTATTCGAACGTGCACATGTAGAGATTGACAGGACAATCTAATCTGTATACCATATCCCGGACCTCATCATAATCGCAGAAAATGTCGCTGTTACCTTGTATCCCCCACCTTGATGTGTTTAACTTGACTGTTGCAATACTTGTACGTAATCTGTTGAGTGACATCCAAGTTTCCCGCTCCAGACGGCTCCTTGTCGGCACAATTACTTGTAGTGGGTGTCATTCTGGAAGTTATATGTCCACCCTGTTCATGAACCTTCTTCTGAATTTTAATCTTATTCAAAACTTCCTCTCAGCACGGTACATCACAGCTTTTTCATCGGAGGTCTGTTTGAACTTCTCGGTGTATTCTGTTGGTGATAATCGAATACCCGGAGCAGACAAAGCAGCTGATTTACACAGATTATCCAGGGGTTTTTATGCACCTAGTTGTTAAACGGATCGTTTCATTCAGTTTCGTGGAGGATGACATCCATATGGGCAGATACAGCCCAAACTGGATAGGTATACACCGCATTGGACAACCACAGCTTCTTAGCAGTTGTGAAGGCAGTAGAATTTGCTCCTCACACAAGTCTGTTTCTTTCAAATATTGTTCATCGTTGTCACCTTTTTAGCAATTTGATACAGTCATTTTTATAGGTCGAAGAGCAGGCTAGGCATGCTGTTAGATATTTAGGAGTGTCTGTATGTTCCAGTTGTGGACCCTCCCAATTTATTTTGGGTACTTGTTTTGCCATTCTAGATCATATTTCAGATGAACATTACCACGTGACATAATGTAGCGCAGGAGGCCTGAGGCCATGATTTGAAAATGACGACACGTATTCTGTCAATGCTGAGTGGGTCGTTAGAAATGAACTGGTCAACAGTTACTCAAAATTTTTATACTGACGCGTTTCTGGTGCAGCCCATCTTCAGAACGTTTGCCAAACAAAATGCGATGTCATAAGCACAAGCGTGATTTATAAAAGTATGAGGCGCAGTTGAACAACCACATAGTATTAAAATGGAATACTGAAACGCACTTTTGTGGGCGCGAATGAACTTGGTTTGTTTCATTTTAAACACATTTTAATTAACATACATGCAGTGGTTTCATTTGTCCATTACGTGTTGCAAGGCCCCTTCCAGTGTATCTCTTTTATCAACAAGTGTGTTTATGATTTTAAGTTTACCGAATGCATTTCTATTTTGTTAGTTTTATTCGTGTTATTCGGTTTCATTACTACTATATATGGTTATCCACATACTTCAGATGATGCTCATAGATCCCGTGGATCCGACTTATGTTGGGCCAAAACATCATGGCATCCTTGTCGGCTAGTCCGGTTGTATTAACATTATTTGCTGTTCACTCAAGATTACTGTGTAATTACGCAGTGGTTTTGATTTAAGCGTGGTAGGAGTCCGAACAACAGCTGTAGCTAGGACATGTATGTTGTAGTGGTCCTCAGTCCAGAGACTGGCTTGATGGAGCTCTCCATGCTACCCTAACCTGTGCAAGACTCTTCATCTCTAAGTAATTACTACAATCTACATCCCTCTGAATCTGCTTACTGTATTCATCTCTTAGTATCCCTCTATGATTTTAACACCCTCCCCCCCCCCCCCCGCTTCCCTCCAATACTGAATTGGTGATACCCTGATGCCTCAGAATGTGTCCTACCATCCGATTCCGTCTTCAAGTTTTATCATAAATTTCTCTTCTCCCCAATTATATTCAGTACCTCTTCATTAGTTACATGATCTACCCATAAAATCTTCAGCATTATTCTGCAGCACCACATTTCAAAAGCTACTATTCTCTTCTTGGCTAAAACATTTATCGTCCATGTTTCACTTCCATACATGGCTGAACTCCATATAAATACTTTCAGAAAGGACTTCCTAACACTTAAATCTGTAATCGATGTTAACAAATTTCTCTTCTTCAGAAACGCTTTTCTTGCCATTTACAGTCCACATTTTATAACCTCCCTACTTCGACCATCATTATTTTGCTTCCCAAATAGCAAAATTCCACTACTTTAAGTGTCTCATTCCCTAATCTAATTCACTCAGTATCACCCGATTTAATTAGACTACATTACATTATCATCGTTTAGCTTTTGCTGATGTTCATCTTATATCCTCCTTTCAAGACACTGTCCATCCCGTTCAACTGCTCTTCCAAATCCTTTGCTGTTTCTGACAGAATTACAATGTCAAAAAAATGGTTCAAATGGCTCTCAGCACTATGGGACTTAACATCTATGGTCATCAGTCTCCTAGAACTTAGAACTACTTAAACCTAACGAACCTAAGGACGTCACACAACATCCAGTCATCACGAGGCAGAGAAAATCCCTGGCCCCGCCGGGAATCGAACCCGGGAACACGGGCGCGGGAAGCGAGAACGCTACCGCACGACCACGAGCTGCGGACTTACAATGTCATCGGCGAGGCTTACTTATTTCTCCTCCGTTGACTTTCCAGTTTTTTTCTTTTGTTTCCTTTACTGTTTGCTCAATATGCTGGGCATGTGTAAAAACTCTGAAATATTGCACTGATAATGGCTAGTTACTAGCCGAAATCTGGATCTGCTTTAATAACGCTAGAAAGTAACGACGACTCGTTGCTGCTCTCTGTCATTTTTAAAGTCATATCACAGTCGTTGAGCTCATCCCACTTACCTAATGGAAGGTAATTTGATCAGAGATATTGGCGGTTTGTGCTCTTGCGTTGTCCGGCGCTAGATTCCCGTAGGTCTTTTCGTTAGTTGAAATAATGTACATCTACTAGTAGTTATGGTTTGGTCGAAAACAGTTGGTCCAGTAATTGCTGTTTCTGTGACCGAACATCATATTCCTGTTTTCACAGCATTCAGAGACAACTGGTGTAACTCGTCAGGATTTTCAGCACTACAACGTCGATTGTTTTGTGTGTCAATGTACGCGATAAGCGTAACCAACCCTCATCTGAAAAACGAAGTATTTAGGGATCGACCTCTCCATCGTGCACAGAATGTAAGAACCATTTGTGGTACTGAGGTCAGGCAACAGTATCTCGATTAGTCAATAAGATAACAGTAGACACACCAATCTAAAATGCTAAATAGTTGAATGATTTTCTCGTACTTCTTTCCAAAGCCGTTTCTTTTGAAGTTGTTGTTACTGTGGTATCCACTCCGTAGATTGCTTTAGTGCATTTCTCGGCTCTGGTCCACACAAATCAAGTAACTTGACATCTGCAGCCGAGCCGGCCGCGGTGGTCTCACGGTTCTAGGCGCTCAGTCCGGAACCGCGCGACTGCTACGGTCGCAGTTTCGAATCCTGCCTCGGGCATGGATGTGTGTGATGTCCTTAGGTTAGTTAGGTTTAATTAGTTCTAAGTTCTAGGGGACTGATGACCACAAATGTTAAGTCCCATAGTGCTCAGAGCCATTTGAACCATCTGCCGCCGAATGAGGTTGCGTATTGGCAAGAGACAGGAGATGACGAAATGGCGAAATGACGCTCAGCAAATCTCCATCCGTCCATCATGATGTACGGTATTCGCTATTTGCCTCAATCATTTAAGGCACGTACCGGGATGTCCCATTTGAAAAGGCGCAGGCGGCTACTTTGCGCCTTCCGAGTTTGCTCTGCCTCTGCTTAGATAGGACTTTAAACCCTAATCTTTTTCCTTTGCACGCCTCGGCATTGTTACTACCAGCAAGGCTCGCTCGCCATGACCGGACATTCAGTGCATGTCAACAGTCGTGTCATTCTATCCGTGTCACCTACAAGGAGACCTCACGGCATTTGGATTTTCGCGATTCTTTGTATTTGTGGTACTTCAGAACTCAAATATCGATATCCCAAAACCGTTTGATAGGACCCTCAAAAATTCTCGATAAAATGGCTCTGAGCACTATGGAACTTAACATCTATGGTCATCAGTCCCCTAGGACTTAGAACTACCTAAACCTAACTAACCTAAGGACATCACACAACACCCAGTCATCACGAGGCAGGGAAAATCCCTGACCCCGCCGGGAATCGAACCCGGGAACCCGGGCGTGGGAAGCGAGAACGCTACCGCACGACCACGAGCTGCGGACGAATTCTCGATAAAATCGACTTTGAAGTCTTCTAAGCATAATGAATACAGTAAAGGAAGGTCAATATTCCCATTGACAGTGTATCTGTGTCGTAAAGGGTTTGCCTGTCACGCGAGCGGCCGGAGTTCAGTTTCCTAGCCTTGTCAAATATTTACACAAAGGTGCATGTACTACGAGTATTTCCGTGAAACGTAATATATTAAAAAAATGGGAAAAAGAAATCAGTAGCGCTCGACACTGGAAATCTCTGGACAGCTAGTTCGAGACTTGTTTCTGTCATTGTACTTTTTCCTTTTTTTATCGTCCAGTTCGAATATCTTCCTTATTTAAATATCAAATCATCAAATGTACGCTAATTGAAACATAACTAATTGCCATTTCTTTGAAAAATTTACGTTTTCTTATTTCTCGTCACGTATCACACACAAAATTCAGTATTGATTGCAAATGTAAATTTTTATTTACCGATGTTTTGTAAAAGATCGTTAATAGAGATAGTTTAATTAATTTTTTCATCCAGAATGAGATTTTTCACTCTGCAGCGGAGTGTGCGCTGATATGAAACTTCCTGGCAGATTAAAACTGTGTGCCGGACAGAGACTCGAACTCGGGACCTTTGCCTTTCGCGGGCAAGTGCTGTACCATTTGAGCTACCCAAGCACGACTCACGCCCCCCCCCCCCCTTCCCCTCACAGCTTTACTTCTGCCAGTACCTCGTCCTCTATCTTCCAAACTTTACAGAAGCTCTCGTGCGGAAGGCAAAGGTCCCGAGTTCGAGTCTCGGTCCGGCACACAGTTTTAATCTGCCAGGAAGTTTCATATCAACGCACACTCCGCTGCAGAGTGAAAATCTCATTCTGGAAACATTCCCCAGGCTGTGGCTAAGCCATGTCTCCGCAATATCCTTTCTTTCAGGAGTGCTAGTTCTGCGAGGTTCGCAGGAGAGCTTCTGTAAAGTTTGGATGGTAGGAGACGAGGTACTGGCAGAACTAAAGCTGTGAGGTCGGGGCGTGAGTCATGCTTGGATAGCTCAGTTGATAGAGCACTTGCTCGCGAAAGGCATAGGTCCCGATTTCGAGTCTCGGTCCGGCACACAGTTTTAATCTGCCAGGAAGTTTCAGTTTTTTCATCTTATATATTTTGCCCTTCACGGAAATGCTCGTAGTACATGCTGCTTTGTTTAAAAAGTTGAACATTGTTCCACACTCGAAAATTTGAACTTTATTCAGACTGTTAAAAACACTCGGAAAACTTCAGAGGCGATTTTCTCTCGAATGTTTGAGTGTTGCATCGAACCGCTTTGGAATATTTATATTTAATTCTGAACTTCACGTACCGTAAATATTTAAAAAAATGGAAATTTCGATTTCCGTGTGGTCCTGTCATATGCCGTGTGGAGATGCATGAGTCACCCTGCCGCTCTCCTGGCCCGTTTCCCAGACCTTAGAACCGCTACTCTTCACTCACGTAACTCCTCTGTGGGTATCACGAGGCGGAGTGCACACCGTTCCAGTACTCCCACGAAGTAAAAATCTCTGGCAGTGCCGTCAACTGAACCTGGGATCTGCGCGTAGTAGTCACACACGCTCACCACTCAGCAACGGAGCTGGATATATTTGCACAATTACTGCAACCTCCCACCTCACACACAAACACACACACACCTCCACCACCAAATTAACTATTCACTGTATGTATTGTATTGTATGTTAACAGAGGTCCTAGAAACGAGGCAGAGAGTGCGTCCCCACCGTAGCCGCAGTGGTCCACAACCCCACGACGACTACCGCAGTCCACATCACCCCTCCTTCGCCCCAGACCGAACCAGGGTTATTGTGCGGTTCGGCACCCGGTGGACCCGCCCCCCCCCCCCCCCCCCCCCCAGGGGACATCTCACGAGAGTAACCCCTATGTTTGCGTGGTAGAGTAATGGTGGCGTACGCGTACGTGGAGAACTTGTTTGTGCAGAAATTGCCGATATAGTGTAGCTCAGGCGGAATAAGGGGAACCAGCCCGCATCCGTCGAGACAGATGCAAAACCGCCTAAAAACCATCCACAGACTGGCCGGTTCACCGGACCTCGACGCAAATCCGCCGGGCGGATTCGTGCCGGGGACCAGGCGCTCCTTCACGCCCGGAAACCCGTGCGTTAGATCGCACGGCCAACCGGGCGGGCTACAACTATTCATTGATGACTTGCGATAGGTACTGTCAACCAATATCTTCTTTTATCCCCAATTCCGTCTAGTATTTCTTCATTACTTGACCGATCTACACATACAATCTTCACTGTACACTTCAGAGTTTATGTTCTTTTTGTATTGCTGTGAAAGTTTCTTGTAAAACTTATTTCAATATCGAAATGCGTAAATTTCAGTCCAGGTCAACAAAACTGTGTGATAATCTAGTCTTGAACGGAAATCTGAAGAATTCCCGCTACCTGATGCGAAATCCAGGCTAGCCACTACATCAAAAATTCACCTGCGAAAAAGCGATTCGTTTTCAATGAAATTTACATATTAATACGTTGGCCCTAAATATTGTTAATTTTCGTGTGTCTTGCAGGCAAACACTCTATCAGAAATGTTATTGTAATAACTGAGAAAATGAACATAAAAACTAACGGAGTGGCTCCGTCCCCGCCGCAGCCGCAGTGGTCCACAACCCCACGACGACTACCGCAGCCGGGATGGTTCCTCTGAAAGGGCACGGCCGCCTTCCTTCCCAATTCTTCCCTAATCCGAAGAGACCGATGACCACGCTGTCTGGTCTCCTTCCCCAAACCAACCAACCAACCAACTACCGCAGTCCACTTCACCCCTACGCCGCCCCACACCGAACTGATAAAACTGCTTGAAAATTCACCTGTTAGCGCTTTACTGAAATCTTTTACGGATATTAAGACTCAGAACTGATGCTGATATTTTTCACTAAAACGCCCTGGCCATCACTGGGCCTTACAATGGATATGAACTTTAGTGGTGATTAAATTTATTGGCCTACCTGTGCGCACGGAACGCTCGTCTGCTCTGCAGCCTATCGCTGTTAGGATAATGATGTGTCTGTCAAAAATCTATTTTCATTTACTGTACTTGCGATGTGCAGTGCAAGACGGTATCTTTTCAGTTTTCAGAAAAATGCTTCTGAATACACAACTCGCTATGTGGCATGCGAGTATGCAAACACAGTCATGAGAGTAAAGAATGAAAAATGAGGAACTAATCTTAACGAGTGATGAATGGGAACAAATCCCCAAGTATAACTATGGTTCATTAAGCCATAATAATAATACACCTTTTCGTAAAGTTCTCACACCTAGACAAGTTAGCATAAATATTTCTTAATAACGCTCTTGTGCACAATTGCCTTCCTTGACACTTGTTTTAACTATTAGACAAGTCCTTTAATTTTAATTAAATGATAATTAAAATTAATAAAATTTTGATTATCATTTAGAAAAAATAAATTTACATACGAGTGGCATTCTATAAGTATTGCAACACATTTTTTTCTGAAAGCAAGTTGGTTTTATTCAGGATTCTAATACATCATATTATTCTCCACTCTTCTGGCAACAAAATCCTGTTTCTCAACGTAATCTCCGTTCAACGAGACTGCCTTACGCCACCTTATTGTGATGGCCTTTATGCCCTTGTGCTTCACGATAAAACATCTGCAGCAAACTAAAACCATACATCAGGTTCCAACAATAGGAAACTACACACATACAAATATAAGAAGTCCAGTTTCTTCATTCTTGCAGTCACATCATCTCATTCCTCCGAAATTTTTCTCATAACAAATTATTACAATAATTAAAAAAAAATACTATATCCGCACACGGCAGGCCAGCTTCCAACGTTTTAAAACAGGTGCATAGCCAGACTATCCAACACACACTGCTTTCTACTTTTTCCAAAAGAAGTAACGTCGCTGCCCAACATCCGTGGTCTCAAGAACACTGTACAAAGCATATGGTTATATCGACACAACGGAGGTTGAGGACATTTGTCGAATTCGCAACTTCATTCACATTTACGGCAAAAACTTCTTGAAAATCGTCATGACAAATAAGACAGAACCGTTTCAACTGTTTATCGTTAACACTCATGTTCCATATATGACTAAAGTCTAGAAAAATACTTTCAGTAACACTTAAAATAATATTTGAATTTAACATATTTATCTTTTCCAGTAATGATTTACTTGCTATTTCCAGTCAACATTTTATCCTGTTTACTCAGTCATTCGTCACTTTCCTGCTAAAAGTGCTTCACTTCTTGATCTAATAATCTCAGTCACACTGCATCACCTTTTTTTGATCTCTGTTACAGTTGTCTCATAACCTCTTTTCTAGGCACTAGCTGTTCTGATATTGTAAGTCTTTTGTCATCCGTAACAGAATTACAATGTCACGGGCAAATCGTAACGTTTTTATTTCTGCTCCCTGAACATTAGTTCCTTGCCAACTCGTCCTTGGTATCCTTTGCTGTTTTGGACAGATTAAGTAATCCTGCCCCACTCCATTCTTAATTCCTACTACCCTCCATGTCCTTCAGTTCTTTTGCTGTAATGTACCTCACAAACTTTCTGTTCCCTTTTTTTCGCTTGTTAATTTTTTAGTCGGCATATTTTCACTGTTTCGGCTACTGTACATGGACTATTATAGCTATGATTTTGAAGAGGGTGTTTCTTTCATTTCCACTCCTCTGCAGGCAAAGGTCTTTTTTCTCGTCATGAACTCATTTTTGTACAATGATTCCTGTCAATCCCATTTACGGAAACCATAGTTAGCAATGAAACTGCAACAACATTCGAGTCATCAGAAATGAATGAAATCATTTACATGTAAGTTATGTTCCATGCTGCACAAAGAAACGATGAAGGTCCGTAGAAATAAAACAGTAATACTTGCCCACGTCAGATATGTGGGGCAGCTGTTATATGTTGCGGTAATAGCTCCTGGACGAGTTTAGTTTTATTGTTTGTATTTCTGTAAGCTGTTTATCTTGCATATCCTGCTACCGTGATTATTTACGTTTTATTATGCTAACGCTGTTAATACTCGAACCGCCATCGCGATTACGTGATTCTATTTATAATTAACAGATTCAAGTGCATTTATACGCCTGCTTTAGACGAGGTTACTGTAAACTGTAACATCCTGAAACACCAAGGTCACCTTATTTTGAAACTCAGCAAAATAATCCTGCTACAAAAAATTAGAATAAAAAGAAATGCTGTACGTGCAAGGAGGTCAATTTTCACAAGCTGTAATTAGCCCGATGCGTTCCGAAATAGAGCCCGTGGTGAGCCATTACGTTCCGGCAAAGTAAAGAGCCTTCGAAATGCGTTCGCTACGTGCATGACATGATCCCCGCTTTCGAGACAGGTTTGAACAATTACTCCTGCGTTCGGGTAGGCTACTAATTTTCCAAGAAGTAACTGCTGCAGTACAACGTCAAACATTTGCCGGATGGCGTTTATTATAGTAGCAAATGTTTCTCATACAAGCGAACGTAATCGATTCAGAAACTGAGACAGGCTCTGAATATAGGTTTAACAACATCACTGATGAATTATTTTCAGAAATATGTGTGTTTGAATTTGTTTGTGCTAACGTGCTTATATATACACACAAAATTCAAGCTTTCGCAACCAACGGTTGCTTCATCAGGAAAGAGGGAAGGAGAGGGAAAGACGAAAGGATGTGGGTTTTAAGGGAGAGGGTAAGGAGTCATTCCAATCCCAGGAGCGGAACGACTTACCTTAGGGGGAAAAAAGGACAGATATACACTCGCACACACACACACATATCCATCCGCACATACACAGTAGACATTTCCTGCTGTGTCCTGCTTGGGTCTGTGTCCTGCTGTGTCCTTACCCTCTCCCTTAAAACCCACATCGTTTCGTCTTTCCCTCTCCTTCCCACTTTCCTGATGAAGCAACCGTTGGTTGCGAAAGCTTGAATTTTGTGTGTGTGTTTGGGTTTGTTTGTGTCTCTATCAACCTGCCAGCGCTTTCGTTTGGTAAGTCACATCATCTTTGTGTGTGTGTGTGCGTGTGTTTTTGTGTCTATTTGTGTATTAGAGGGTGATTAAAAAGTTATGTCCCTTAGGTGAAAGTCTACATTTTGCTCTTATGATAGGAATTTTGGAGCCCGTGTTTATTATACAAATTTTTCTTGTTTTGGTCCATACTACCTCTTCGCAAAATGTGGATATTAAAGAGCTTGCAAGAGAGGCGATTCGTTTCACAGTATAGAAGATGAAGAACTGCTCAAAGGTCTTAATGCATATATTTTAGATCTCATGTTCACTAGACACATTTGCTTCGAATGATTGTTCCTGTCGTACTCCTGGATACGCCTTTGTCCCATGGGCCAAGGCTGTTGAAACATGAATGTAAACTTCGTCCTACGGGACATGACTTTTGAATCACCGTGTGAACAGGAAAGCCACCGACAAACTTTCAGAGGTTATTCTTGGATACCTTCTGAGTATTTCGATACAAGGGACGCACGATCTCCGGCAGCTCGTTTCTGACTAATACTGTAATTACGATCTATTCGGTTTGTTACTGCAACCAACCTTGTATCTACGAAAGTATCTACACAGCGGTAAAGATGCTTGTAATATGCAATAATCAAAACATGCAACATACAACATAAAGTAATGCAACAATCCTCAGGCAGATGCAGGAAGTACTGTGATTTGGTTGCCATCGTTGAGGAAACAGCTCAATGTAGAGTCGTTTTTCCATTCGTCCACTGCATTTAGTGATCCCATAGACGAAAAAGAATATTGGCCAACTCTTCCATCAGTAATCCTACCTGTAGAAATAAGGGCGACACTTGCACTTTTGTATAATATTGTCAGTACAAGTACACATAAAGCTATTTCGGGCGAGAAAAAAGACACAATGCAATAATTCTGTGACAAGCTGTCAGAGACCGCCCGAGATCGTGGGTCCATTATCCCAAAATACTCAGAACAATACCCTGAACAGCCTTTGAGCGTTTTTCAGTGGAGTTGTGGTTAACATATTAAACCTCCAGGACGCAATTCGATAGTTTTTATCTTTGTCTGCAGGTAGGTACAGAGGTTAACATTTCTGTTTTTGCTAGCTGCAGTCAGTCGTCTGCTTTACTTTTCATTCTTCTGTTTTGTTGATGTGATCTTCAGTCATATAGGGTGAACCCTAAATTTACCCACTCGGGCACTACTATGAAATTCTCTGCATACTAACATTACATACACGTGTCTGCTAGAATTTATATTTTCGGTAGAAAACGATCGTCGAAGAATGGCAATTTGGCAGCACTGTACTCTCCAGTCTACACTGTCTAGGGTGGCTGTAGAGTTAGCGAAGTGTGTGGAGATATTTGCTAGGATGTTTGACTTTGTGAGTTCGACTCCAAATCTGCTTGTACTTTTTTATTTTCTAATATAGTTTTCTGTGCTATCTGGCTTCTTAATGACCATACGACACTACAGCAGTTCTATGCAAAATACACCCGACTATTTAATACTAACACAGAAATGAGATTCCAATTGTTTTTATCATTCCATTGTTGAAGATGTATTTTGCCTTTCAACATTTACGCTATTCTCTTCCACACATTACATCCTTCAATGTTTTCCGGTCAATCGATATGCTGTTCACGATGGTGTATTTCAGATATTATGACTTAGTGTATTTCAGATATTGCGACTGACCAATCTTACGTATTGTACTACTAGCTGATTACCCAGCATTGCCCGGATATGAATTTATTCCAGCCTTCTATTAATCCGCCTCCTCCTTCCTCGCCCTCTCCGTGTCAATCTCCTCTTCCCCTCTCTCTGGTCATCTCCTCCTCTTTACCTTTCCATCTCAGTCTCTACCCCCTCTCGCTCCATCTCCTCGTCTTAACTTTCCCTGTCCACTTCCTCCTCTCCCTCTCTCCATCTCCTTCCCCTCTCTCACTCTCTGTCCATCTCTTCCTCCCCACTGTAGGTCTCCATCTCCTCCTCTTTCGTGATATCCCTAGATCACTCCAGGAAAATGCCGGGATGGTTCCTTTGAAAGGGCACGGCCGACTTCCTTCCCCATCCTTCCCTAATCCGAGCTTGTGCTCCATCTCTAATGACCTCGTTGTCGAAGGGACGTTAAACACCAATATCCTCCTCCTCCTCCCTCCTCTTCCTCTTTCCTTCCAAGTCCCTCTCCTCCTTACCCCTACCTGTCTGTCCATCTCCTCCCCACCTCCCCCCTCTCTGTCCATCTCATCCTCACACTTAACTGCGTCCAAATTCACCTCTATCTTTTGTGAATGTCGCCCTGCTGTTCCGTTCTCACGGCAGCTGAATGTTTATGATATCAGATCTCGCAAACAGTGTCGTACAATGATATAATTTTGTAGGAACATTCAACGCCACAAGTGGATACCGCCTGCGAAATTTGTTGCTCATGGAGTTAGTAGCAAAGAAGTAATAAATACAAACGCCACACATGATGAAGCAGTTTTTCACACACGTCAGTGTTTATGATGCCATGTCTCTTGAACTGTGTGTTGTACAATGACAAAATTTTGTAGATACATTCAGCGGCATATGTGAATAGTGTCTGCGAAATGTGTTAGTAGCAAATAGGTAATAAAATTAAACGTCATGTACAATGCCGGAGTTATTCACGGATCTCAATTTTTATGACGACATCTCAATAGGTACTTTCAGTGTAAACACGAATATTGTGTATAACATTTGTCACGAATAAAGTTAGTAGTAATGACGTAACAAATTGAAATGTCATGTCTGGTGCAGTAGTTTTATTGCATGAACAGTCGAAATGTGGTTACCTACGATTTTTTTTCCTTTCATCATTTTTTGGGGGTTGTGAATCAGAAAAATTTTCTTGAATGTTTGAAATTATGTGTCAAGTTTGCAGCTAGTCACTAAGCACGTTCATTGTCAAGTACTGTATGAATAAAATATGGGTATCCTCATGTCATGGGATACACGACTTCTTAAGCCCCACTCGTTTGGTAGGTTGGTGGTCTTACTCCTAAGCGATTCTTTCCGGACAGTAATTGATTTGTATACCAAGTTTGGTTGAAATCAGTCCAGTGGTTTAGGAGGAAATGTGAACACACAGAAGTATAATTTGCGAATTTTTGGCGTAGCAAAAGAATAGTCGAAAAACGCAGACGACCTGCTTATACAGGTTGTTCGTGAGAAATTAGGCACTGAAGTCAGTAAGTCAGCCATCGGATGGGACGAAGCCTATCAGGTGCTACGAAACCTCATCCAATAATTGTGAAGTTTGTCTCATACCGAAAAAGGGTGGAGATCTTTAGCCACAAGGAAAAATTAGCAAGAACAGGGTGTACAATACGGAAAGCTCTTACGGACCGACATCTAAGGATTTTGAACAATGCCGTATCGCATTTCGGTGTTCAGAATGAGTCAACTCAGGATGGCAGAATAATTATCAAGATCGCAGCTGGAAAGAAGGTAGGACAAACATGACAGCACTGAAAAGCATTCAGTGAAACTAAGTGAGCCAAAGTGTAAATTTAACACCTCTCGTCCTTGGTTTAATACTGCTCTAGTGTAATATCCCTTATACTCTAAATACATTCTTACGATTTTATCAACTTTAGAACTATCTTTGTATCTGTGCCTTCACTTATCGTTCTCGTAATTGTAACTCTGTAATTATTTCTATGGTAGTGCCTTCGTTTATTGCTCTTATATTAATCTTAACTTTAGTTGGTTCAAATGGCTCTGAGCACTATGGGACTCAACTGCTGAGGTCATTAGTCCCCTAGAACTTAGAACTAGTTAAACCTAACTAACCTAAGGACATCACAAACATCCATGCCCGAGGCAGGATTCGAACCTGCGACCGTAGCCTTAACTTTAAGTATTTCTTAATTTTATGTTATTTACTGTTAACAGCATTTGTCTGAAAATTCTCTACCACTGATTGTTTTAATTTCAAGTTTGACGCTGGGGTATAGATAACAAAACAATTTGTGCAAATTTCTAGTTTTCGGATTTTTCCTTTGGTTGTACTGTGAAACCCTTTTCTTGGACAAATTTCTTGATTCTACGCCAACGGGAAATACCATATAGGTCTTGATGAGTGACTTTGCGAAAATCAAAATACGTGGAACTAATGACCGTATCTTTTGATTACATTGACCTAGAAGCTTCAATTTTTATACCGCCAAGGTACCATAGTTCTTAGTATGAGACATAAATTTCAACGAGATATATCTAACCATTCCTAAGAACTAGGGGTATTACCAGACGTTCAGACTGCCGGATAAAAAATTACAGACTTTTTCGCGTGGTATAGCATTAAATTTACAGTTTTGGGATTTTTTTTCCTTGGCTGTGTTGTGAAATCTTGCTTCTTGCCAAATTTCATTGCTCTATTGCAACGGGAAGCAGTCCATAGGATTTGAGTTTGCGAGCGTTAAAATACGTGTCGTAAATGGCCTTATCATTTGACTGTATGAACGAAGAAGCTTCAATGTTTCTCACCGCCAATGGAGCATAGACGTCAGTATGTGACACAAATTTCAGCTTGGTACGTCTACTCGTTCTTGAGAAAAAAGGATTTTAATATTCGGACGGACAGAAAGACAGGCAGACAACGGTTCAAATGGCTCTGAGCACTATGGGACTTAACTTCTGAGGTCATCAGTCCCCTAGAAATTGGAACTACTTAAACCTAACTAACCTAAGAACATCACATACATCCATGCCCGAGGCAGGATTCGAACCTGCGACCGTAGCGGTCGCGCGGTTCCAGACTGAAGCCCCTAGAACCGCACGGCCACCGAGGCCGGCACAGGCAGACAGACAACAAAGTGATCTAATAATGGTTCCGTTTTTACCGGCTGAGGCACTGAACCCTGAAAACTGGACCAATAATTCGGGAACGAAAACAAAAGGAATGAAGTTAAACCGCCTGGCTTTTGTAGATTTTCCAATGCTTTCAGAGGGACTGAAAGAAGCAGTTAGTGAAATAAATCTTCTGGGGAAGGTAGAGGACAGAACTGATTTCAAAAGTTCAGCTGATGAAGCTAATTCATAACAAATATTTAGAAAATGCCCGAAACTAGAAAGAAAGTAAAATAAATGAAATAAAGCGAGTTTGTAAATTCAAATATCTCGGAGAAGTTATGCAGCCAGAATGGACTAGAAAAATTTGCAGTAGGTATACGAGTTAATAAAATGGAAGGGGCATAATTATGGTTTGACAGAATGTATCTATATCACGTTATGGGTACCTAGTAAAATGAAACTAAAATACTAAAACACAGTTGTAACACCAGAATGTTTATACGCATGTGAACACTTAAAAATGTACTATAAACTGGACAGAATAGAGGTATTTGAAATACGGCTTATTAGAAAAATGATGAGTGCATACATACCACAGATGGTTGGAAAGTGAGACGCAACGAGGAGATTTACGAAAATGTAGAGAAAGTATCATGGGTAATAGCAAAAGAAAAATTAATTTTCTGTAGACACCTCTACAGAATAAAAGAGAACACGCTTGCGAAACAAATATTCCTGTATTTCTGGAAAAAGGAATTGACATTAACATGGACTAAGTATAGAAAATAAATGGAAGCAAAAAAGTCAAAGAATTGGAAATAACAGAAAGAAACCTTTATAGAATAAAATACTGAATTTTGGAAAGATTCAAGGTGGACGAAATAAAAAATTGGGAACAGCATCGGCAGAAGAAAGGAAATGACAGGCAGAGGATGAAGGAGTACAGGAAAAATATTAATCAAGAAAACAAAGAAGAGGAACTATGGTTGTTAGATGATCGTGGTTGGTCAATATGGTGATAAGAAAATGAAAATAATAACTTTGTGGCTAATGGTTTACGAACTTTGCTCTCACCATGCGTCACTGTGACGGAAAGTGTTCTTGATACACATTACACTGAGAGGTATCATATGGCTCCTCTCATGTGAAGCGACTGTGTTTCAATGGAGAATGTAGCGATTGAATATTCCCATCGTCAGTGGAACGAGCAAAGGTTTGGGGCCTTTCGGCCACGATAACTGGTTCAGTGGAAACGTGCTGCCAGTTTGGAGATGGTGACATCAGCGGCGTGCCCACTGCGGACTACTGGAATTCCAGGGAGTCACCTTGCGCGCTGGAGGCCGGCCGGCGGCTTCTGCTATAATTACGGCCGTCTAGTTGGCAGCCGAAGCCGCGCCGCTGCATTTGGAGCAACCGGAGCGGCGGTTGCGAAACAACCGGAACGCCGCTCCTCAGCTGCCCTTTAGGCGGTGCTCTTGAGTTGATCTACACCTGTCCTTCCTTCAAAAACTTCCTGTCGTAAATGCTGCCAAAGGACGATTTCTCACCTGTGACCGTAATCTGACTGTCGATGGCGTCCAGTTTATGTCTCCAGAAACTCAACAATCTTCGTATTAACAATTTGTAGACAATTTTTTAGGGAACAAACAACGTTGCTAAAGATAGATATGGGATTTTAATCAATCACTTTGTTTATCCTCCTCAAACTACTAAATGAAAAACACGAAAACGGAAAACATTTCATGCACCTGAAGTCGGCAACTTGTCTTACATCATCCTTATCCGAGGTAAGTGTTGTGAATTATGATAACTCCTCACCATTAATGGGTTTCCGAAGTTCCAGAACACATGAAGAGTCTTTTGATATTATTTTGATGTCTATATTAAACAGAGAACATTCACTTTTTATATTCCTTACACACAACTACACTGATATGTTAGTGTTCTGTCCTCTATACAAAACATATGACATGAGCGTCTGTTGTTAATGAAATATGCTTTTGCCATTACATAACGTCTATACTTCGAATGGTTCAAATGGCTCTGAGAACAATGGGACTTAACATCTGAGGTCATCAGTCCCCTAGAACTTAGAACTACTTAAACATAATTAACCTAAGGACATCATATACATCCAAGCCCGAGGCAGGATTCGAACCTGCGATCGTAGCGGTCGCTCGGTTGCAGACTGAAGCGCCTGGAACAGCTCGGCCACATCGGCCGACGTCTATACTTCGAAATCGTCAAATTACGACTGTAGCCTCACGATAAGCTAATTTCTTTTTAACTGGTTATTACTCTTTATGAATGTTTCTAACATGCCTGAGCAGTAATTCCTATGTTCAACATTAAAAAAAAAAAAAAAAAAAAAAACGGAGGTTGTAGGAAATGAGTATTCTAAGAAACGGTGTCTACTACATTATTATTGGACATACCATAATTAGAAAATAAAAAAAGCTAGAGCTAGATCTGGAATCCAGATGTCTATCTTTAGTGTTCTAACGCAAAACTCTACCTACGGTCCAACTGCACAGCACAGCTACGCAGTACTGAATGACGATCACTGACGTAACGTGCTGGATTGCAATGGTCCCTAGATATGTGTTACGTGTTGGCCTCAAATTTCCAGGCCAATAACGAATCCCGTATTGTTTTTCTGCAGTGTATAAGGATCGCTGCAAGGAAATGGAAGCTTTGCAATGTCGTATGATCAACTACGAATTAAATGCGAAAAAATAATGTACGCAAATCAAGGAGCCATGACTTTCTTGTCGTTGTCGTGCGATTTACTCTATAAAGTATCCACGACGAAAAATAATCTTGAATTGTAATAGAGGACAGTTCTCGTAGTGACGTACGTTAATAACTTCTAATTTGTTTTATACCTGCTGCTTGACAGGGATTCCCAATATCTCTCCCCCCCCCCTCCCCCGCTCGAAATTATGTTGCTTCGTGACAGTAAACCAGTACGATGGACGAACTAATGGTAATACTAGGCTGGCCGGTGTGGCCGAGCGGTTCTAGGCGCTTCAGTCTGGAACCGCGCAACTGCTACGGTCGCAGGTTCGAATCTAGCCTCGGGCATGGATGTGCGTGATGTCCTAAGGTTAGTTAGGTTTAAGTAGTTCTAAGTTCTAGGGGAGTGATGACCTCAGAAGTTAAGTCTCATAGTGCTCAGAGCCATTTGAACCATTTTTATTTTGGTAATACTGGTTGTCCAAAAAAGGGTAAAAGAACGGAAGTTGAAGTGCAGCGCATCTTTAGCTGGGGAGCCTAAGAGACGCTGCACTAGATCAGTTAAGGAGGATTGGGGAAATGGAATGACCATGAATTTATGTATAAGGCATCCTGGTGTTCGCCAACAATGAATGACATACACAACAGAAAACTGTGATCGGGCGGACTGGAAGAGTTTTGAAAGCAGCTCCTTCGAAATACCAGTCCGCCACTGCGTCATCTCGTTCAAAGGTAGAAACCTATATAATGGCAGATCATGCAAAATTTGTAAATATTTCACTCTTGCTTTGGTTTTTGTCTACTCCTCTCACTGAGCAAAACTGCTTCTGCTTCCTATGCATTGTAACAAAACCTTGCTAGACACTCCGTATGCATTTGAATAAACTGAATTTCCCAAACAGTCATCAAAATGAAAAATATTAATAAAAAATACATTACTTCTGAAACGTATTGCTCGGCAAGGTAAAAGTACTTTCTTCCTCATAAATTCTCGTGGCTTTGCTAAAGGAATGCCACACCTTCCCACATGCGCAGCTCATTGTTCCGTGTAAATGTCAAGGACGTGTTGGCACAGGGATGTGGTGCAAGAGTACAAGGGAATGGAGCGTTTCCTGGCGGTTCTCAGTATAGTAAAACATTACCCACTTAAATTCTTTACCGCAAATCTTATTCTATTTCAACCCGTAATAGCAGGATCATGCCATACACATACAGGGTGAACCAAACTTTGCTCATTCGGATGCCACACCGCATTACTTATATGCTAAAAGTACAAAACTGACTCTACAAAAATTTCGTACAGTGCATAATTTCGGTAGAAATTGTAGGTTAAAGAAAGACAATTTGCAACACTTGCAACAAGTCTCTTCAGTCAGTATTTGGTCACCGCTGTGCAGTTTTTGTAGTGGGTGGAACTCTCCGTCAGAATACTCGAATTTGTAGAATCTAATTTCGGTTCTAGATTCAATTACTAGTTTTAGACTGATGATAAATTATCGGACTTCTCAATCGATATACAGCAATTAAAGGATGCATTATAAAAAACCACATATAATCATTTAATACGAACTCAGAAATTACAGCATAATTGATTTTATATTCCGCTTTTGAGACTTATTTTGCTTTTAAATGTATACTCTGTTCTCTTCCACGCAGTACACCCTTACATGCTTTCCAGTTCATTAACGTGCTGTCACTGATAGTGTATTTACAATATTACAACTGGCCACTCTTATTCTACGTTTAACGTCTCAACACTGTTAAATTCTTTTAGTTATTTCAGTCCTGTGACAGCTAATTTCTTTTTATATCTTTTTAAGCGTTTATTACTCTTCATGAAAATTTCAAACATGCCTGAGCAATAATTAGTATTTTCAACATTTAAAAAAAAAACTTTAGCTGTAGGAAATGTGTCGCCTAAGAAACAGTGTGCACCATAGTATTACTGGACATACCATAATCAGAAAAAATAAAAAAAAAAAACGGCAGATCTAGATCCGGAATCGAGTTGTCCAACTCGAGTGTACTAGGGCAAAGCCCTACCCACGCACTAACTACACAGCACAGCTATGCAGTACTGAATGACGATGTTTGAAGTACGCGCGATTGTAGCGCTCCCTCGTTGGCTTTATTGGACCTCCGTTTCCCACCAAAAACATGTACGGCCTGAAACTTTTGCTGAGGTAGTTTTGACTGTCGGTGTACAAGGGTTTGGCCAGTGGCGACCGACGGTGCAAATTTTGGTTCCCCATTGCAAAAACAGGCTGTCCCAGAAGGGATATTCGACGATATTACAGGAGCGATCGTTCGAAGCAAAAAAGGGTAGTCAACATGGGCTCTAAAATGGATATCTTAAGAGCTGTGAGTTGTGCACCATCTTCAATACTGTGGAACAAATCCCTTCTACTGCAATCTTTTTCCTTTCCATATTCTAACGGGTGCTAGTATGGATCAAAAGAGGACGCAACTTTCCGGTAAAAACTGGTTGTAAAGCGCATACCTTAAGGACTGTGCTCAGTTATTCATCTTCGCTTCTGTGAAAACCGTCTCTTCTCCTGAACAAGAGCTCATAGCTGTTAAGGTATGTATTTTAGTGTCTACGTTTAGTACCCTTTTTTGTTTCGAATGATTGTATCTGTCATATCACTGGATGTCCATCATTGTATTTATAATAGGGGAACCAAAATTTTCGTACTCGCACGCCGCCATACGCAGGTGTAACAGGTAAAAGTGCTTACATTTTTATATGTGGTACCTTAATACGTACACTCATCAGTGTCTTGGTTGTTTTATCTTTGTGACGAACAGTGTTTTCACAAATACGTCAAAACCTTTACGGCCTGATGTTTTCTGCACGGTTGTATTGTACCACTAAGACTGCGCCTGGCAGTATGGACTAACCGTTTCGCCGTCACGTGTCGACACTTCAACACCTGACGTGCTGCCCATGGGAAAACAACCATCAATGGGTTGCTCTTGCCACATGTACTTGGAGGTATTAACCAACCTACAAACAATCGACTTGTAATGGCTATAATTATTAATCTACAAACGCCGTAAATACATATGGCAACGAACTGCTGTTGTCAGTTAAAAGCTAGGCTCTTACAAATGTTCATATAACTACTTCTTATGTCAAAATCGCTAATTACTACAAACATTAACATAACCGGTTTAAGCACATTATTGTCTTCAGGTGTGACAGAAATTCACAAAACTTCATGTTACATAAAGCAGTTATAATATAATTTTTTGCTAAAGAATATTACATGCATACTTGCGAGTGGTATGGACAATTCAGTTAAGATTTCTAATTCAAAGTTCTAGATGCACTTCTACATGTAAATGGAAAATGTTGGCTGTCACATAAATAGGCCTTTATTGATAAAGACAAATCACTAGCTTTAGCAGTCAGCGATCATCTACATCTACATCTACATGATTACTCTGCAATTCACATTCAAGTGCTTGGCAGAGGGTTCATCGAACCACAGTCATACTATCTCTCTACCATTCCACTCGCGAACAGCGCGCGGGAAAAACGAACACCTAAACCTTTCTTTTCGAGCTCTGATTTCTCTTATTTTATTTTGATGATCATTCCTACCTATGTAGATTGGGCTCAACAAAATATTTTCGCATTTGGAAGAGAAAGTTGGTGACTGAAATTTCGTAAAT
Source organism: Schistocerca nitens (assembly GCF_023898315.1). Classification (NCBI taxonomy): domain Eukaryota; kingdom Metazoa; phylum Arthropoda; class Insecta; order Orthoptera; family Acrididae; genus Schistocerca; species Schistocerca nitens. The sequence continues at coordinate 976,802,153 of NC_064615.1, read as the reverse complement.
AGATCTCGCCGCGACGAAAAACGTCTTTGCTTTAATGACTTCCATCCCAACTCGCGTATCATATCTGACACACTCTCTCCCCTATTACGTGATAATACAAAACGAGCTGCCCTTTTTAGCACCCTTTCGATGTCCTCCGTCAATCCCACCTGGTAAGGATCCCACACCGCGCAGCAATATTCTAACAGAGGACGAACGAGTGTAGTGTAAGCTGTCTCTTTAGTGGACTTGTTGCATCTTCTAAGTGTCCTGCCAATGAAACGCAACCTTCGGCTCGCCTTCCCCACAGTATTATCTGTGTGGTCTTTCCAACTGAAGTTGTTCGTAATTTTAACACCCAGGTACTTAGTTGAACTGACAGCCTTGAGAATTGTACTATTTATCATCACGACGCTATTGGATCAAAACGTTATGTATTTCTTACCCTACGTCCCTTCCAAGTCACTCAACGAAAACACTCGTTCGGGCGCTGTATTTGTATAAGGATGACGAAGTTAGACTTTCCTGATTTAGATTTAAGCCTTCTTGCCTTTTTCCTAATGATTTCAAAAATATGTTGGCGTGATTATAGAGCGTCATAGTATTTTTCTACATCGCTCCCCTCCATCTGTTGTCCAGATGGACAAGAATATCTTGGTTAATGGCCTTAACGATCATGAGACGTCCTCCCTTCTCTCTTTCTCTGAAAACTTTTCCGCGGATCACCCTATCTAAAAATAATCTGTGGGGCAATACGAATCTTGAAACACTAGAGTAAAACACGTGTTTTAGACACAGGAGAAGTGGGTTGTACCGTGACTTGGTCTAAAAAGTATGTTCACATACCTGTGAGATTTACTGCTCGAGAAGAAATCTAGAAATTTAAAACGAGAACCTGATCCAGTCAATTTACTACCCGATAATCATCTTAAATAGATGGCTTTAATGAAGACATTAAAACTTTACCTTATGATATTGCCTTATTATTATGTCACTGGGAACAAATCTCTTTCTCACAAGAGTATCAGGAATGATCATGTGGATAGAACATGCGCGAAATAAAAAAAATGTTCCTGCCTCCCCAGCCGACTCATATTTTGAAGCCTGCCATATCCAGCTTACATCTACGAGTGATGGTTCCTCCTGAAATCGTCGCCGCTACTGCAGAAAGGCAACATATTTTATATCTGTTACATATCGAAGACACAAGTAAGCCAGCAGATTATACTTCACCGTTGGTCATAAGGCGTGGTCAGATCCTTCTAGAGAAGAGCGTCTGTCTGTCGTCTGGTGGTGACACATCGGCCTAGAAAGTCAGGAATTTAACGAATATTTACTGACATTTACTCACAGTTTCATGCTCAAAAGAGCATCAGATCCTGAAACCATGAAAACTACAGGAAAGGTTATATCAGTAAATCTGTGATATTTCTTTACGTTCTTTGTATGAGTATGTAACTTTGCGCATTGGTAAATAAAAGGTACATGTGTGCGTAAGTCTTTATTCAACGTGCAAGAACACAGAAGACTTCTTAAGTCGTTTAAATACTTACATACAAAAATCTTACAGTACAGTATTTGTACAAACATTGACTTCTCTCAAACAGAGATAACACTGAAATTAAATCGCGTAATGTGTAACACGTATTCCCCTCTAAGTATCTGTGAATAACATTGGGCCTCTGAGAGTTCGGGGAAATTACAATGTGTGTACAAAACAGAGTGACACTGAGATATGAAAAATTATACAGTATGAGTGATATCTCATTCTTAGTTCTCATTATGAGCGTAATAATTAAGCGTAGTTTAGCACCATATACATTAATTCAAGGAAAAATAGATTTAAAATTTATTAAGCGTTCATAACATTGACGTGTGAGAAGTTTATGTAAAGTCGCTTGCGACGAAAGGAATACAGGTTGCTTCCTTTCCGTGCTGTATTGAGGAACGTAGAAAGAAAATAAAGTGATCTATTTTACATTTTGGTAATGCTTTATTTATAGAAAAACTGTTTGAAAATTCACTTCTAAAATACTGCAAAGACTAGAAAAATAACGAATAGAAAATGTACGGTCCGGTTCAGCGGCGTAACTCTGATAAATATTTTATCAAACTTATAGGTGAAATAACTTTTACTACAATTTAGGTCATTCTGAAACTATAAAAGAACTAAGCGTTGCATGTGCGGCCCGAAGAATCTGTTCAAAAGGCTCACTACAAATTGTATAGTAAAATATAAGTAGAAAATGTGCATGTCGTATATATGCTTCCAAGAGACATTGGTATCATTTTTAGTGTTGGTATAGTTGAAGGAGGAAGATAAAAACATATGTTTCAGCTATCCACTAAATATTTCACTTAAAGATCTCGTTTCTATTAGATACATAAGTAATATATGTTTGATACTGCGTCAGTTTGGTGCGATCTGGAAGTTATATTATTCTTGAAGAATCAAGTTAGCCAAGATCTGTAGCAATTCATTTTGACCAGTTTCGAGAGATCTACGCTGTCATCATCGGCTCTTGTAACATTATTAGTTGTACTTGCTTGTTACAGTACTGAATGTCACGTAGTGATGTTGCGTCAAGTACAGCGTGGCAGAGAACATCAGCTAGTCATCAATAAAATAACACACAATTAAAACATATAACTGTTGGGCTGATGTCCTAGCACACTTGAGTGCATGCTCGTAGCATGCACTCAAGTGTGCTAGGACATCAGCACAGAATGCTGTATGTTTTAACTGTGTGTTATTTTGTTTGTGGCAAGCTGATGTTCCCTGCCACGTTTTGTTTGACGCTACGTGACTATGTGACTTCCAGTATTGTAACAAGATTGTACAACTAACAGTGTTACAAGATCCAACGATGACAGCGTAGATCTACCGAAAGCGGTCTTAGCAACAAAAAAATTGCTAGACGTCTTGCTAACTTGATTCATTAAGAATAACACGTATAAAAACTGCAGCCATCAAACTAATGACGTCTGCGCCAAATTTATATAATTTATCGAAAGGAGATAAAGCTGTATAATGTTATTAGGGAAGTTGTTAGATAGTATAAACAATAGGATAGTTCTTGGTTCCTAAAACAGGAATAACGTGTGTTTAATGTGTAATTTCTTTACATCATTTATCAACATGTCTGTCGGTCACCAAGTTATTCAGTGTTGTGAGAATAACCTTCTTTGACGTTTAATCTGGCAGCTGTTATCAAGGTGGTCTCATGCTATCATTACAGTAACGAGCTCGTAGCTTCAACCAGTGGTGACCTCCATTGACAGGAACAAATATTTCCGTTGGTACGATGCAGTGGCCAGTCTACCTCCTGCTTTAATAACGATAGAAATATGAGGAGGAGAGACTGAATATTTACGGTGTAACTTGTGGATACAATAAATAAAGCATAGGTTTTATTGGTGAAAACTTCGTTAGGGGACAGAGAAGAGGAGGAAGTCAGCGACCGGAGTAGGTGATGGTGTAGGACCCAGTGTTGACGTCAAAGTTGCTGGCGGGGTGTCCCCGGAAGATGTTGGGATCGACGCTGATGGGCGGCCGAGGGTAAGAGGGCTGGTTGAAGTAGCGGTGCTGCTGCGGGGGTGGGTTGTAGTAGTTGTTCTGCGGGGGTGGGTTGTAATAGTTTTGCGCCGGCGCCGGAGCGGGGGCGGGCGCGCTGTACTGTGGGGGCGGTGGGGGTGGTGGGGGCGGTGCCGAGAAGGCGGGCCGCGAGCGGAAGCTGCTGCTGGGGCGGCTGTTGTAGCCCTCCGACTTGTAGTAGACGCTGGGGTCCTCGCGGTACTGTCCGTCGTCGTAGCCGTCCGGGTTGTCGTAAGACGGCGACGCCGTGTTCTGCAGCGTCGGTGGAGGCACATTGATGCCCGTACCTGCAACCACGCCCACAGCATCGCGCTCAGCGTACAGTGTAAGAACGAGGGATAGCATATAAGTTGTCATTCACAGAAGGAAATTCTAGGTTACACACAGTAAAGGGTAAAACTTATCCATTATGGAGATTGTAGAACCCGTGACTGTTAATTGAATGTAAATACATAAAACTGCAACCAGTCACTTTTTTGAATAGTTATCTATTATTCCACGAACCAGTTTTCGAACCTTTTCAGGTTCATCTTCAGGAGGTGTTTTGGAAGTTAAATCGCTATTTCTAGCATAATGCTGGGTGTTGGCTTGCGACAGTATGGGCAGGTTTTTACTGTTACTGTCCATCTGTCTGCTTCCATTTTGGTGGCCAGTTGGTACATCACTTGACGCACTTTGACGCAATCTATATGCATTTACACTGTAATAGCGAAACTTTGCCAGTATGCAGCATGTGCTATACAACTGTTGCTGAGTATAGCAGATGCTGGATGTTAGCAAAGTTTCGCTATTACAGTGTAAATGCACAAAGATAATGTAAAAGTGTGTGAAGTGATGTACCACCTGGCAGCAGACAGGTGGACACTAACATAAAAAAGCCGTCTATAATGTCGCAAGCCATCGCCCAGCATTACGCTAGAAATAATGATTTAATTTCCAGAAAACCATCTGAAGATGAACCTGGAAAGGTCCGAAAACCGGTTCATCGAATAATAAATAACTACCTGGCAGATTAAAACTGTGTGCTGGACAGAGACTCGAACTCGGGTCCTTTGCCTTCCGCGGGCAAGTGCTCTACCAACTAAGCTACCCAAGCACGACTCACGCCCCGTCCTCACAGCTTCACGTTCGCCAGTACCTCGTCTCCTACCTTCCAAACTTTAAAGAAGTTCTCCTGCGAACCTTGCAGAACTAGCACTCCTGAAAGAAAGGATATTGCGGAGACATGGCTTAGCCACAGCCTGGGGGATGTTTCCAGAATGAGATTTTCACTCTGCAGCGGAGTGTACGCTGATACGAAACTTCCTGGCACATTAAAACTGTGTCTCGGTCCGGCACACAGTTTTAATCTGCCAGGAAGTTTCATATCAGCGTACACTCCGCTGCAGAGTGAAAATCTCATTCTGGAATAAATAACTATTTAAAAAAGTGACTGGTTGCAGTTTTATGTATTTACATACATTACATATTCACAAGGACCTCCGGGGTTTCAGAGGACGACTACATGGAAATTATAACATACAGAAAAATGACACATTTCAGTGGATAGGACATCTCTACAAGTTTCGATTCGTAATACGCGGTGTGGAATAATTGTAGAGCGCCCTGCCAAAGAGGGTATACAGTTTTAGCTATGTGATTCTCATCGGAAGAGTACGCATGTGCTGTATTGTATGCTAGACAAGTGGACGTACCACTTATTGAATCACATCACATCATCACAGACTGTTTGTGACCGGCGACTGACAAGCTGTACTATCTAGCCGGTATCGCTCCGCTAGCGAAATGGCAGCCAAGAAGGAAGAAACTAAAAAATTCACTTCTGCAGTGTACCGTTTTTTTGGATACCAAACATCCTGCCACCGACTTAAATAGAGCAAAAGTTTCCTGCACAGAACAGAAAACCTCACAAAAACAGCAACAGACTAAAGTAGAAATATGACAAGAAAAAAATAGCCACTTCCGAGACTGGTCTATGCCAAGGCTACAAATTTTCCAGGAGCTGGCAGGAGATCTTTGGATTGACTACTTTCAGGAATTGCAAGAAGCAAAAACAATATGGGTAGATGGGAATTATCAGACGAACTGGGTGCTGTACGATTGTTGACAGGACAAAACTATCGCTCGCCGTCTCTGTCATGCAGTGTTACTGTGCACTGTGCGCTTTGCTCTATTTAGGAGCACATCCACCAAATAAGACTAACTTTTGGCCTAAATTTCTTAGTCATATATATTCTACAAATGTGGTGCTACAGAAGAATGCTGAAGATAAGGTGGGTAGATCACGTAACTAATGAGGAGGTATTGAATAGGATTGGGGAGAAGAGAAGTTTGTGGCACAACTTGACTAGAAGAAGGGATCGGTTGGTAGGACATGTTTTGAGGCATCAAGGGATCACAAATTTAGCATTGGAGGGCAGCGTGGAGGGTAAAAATCGTAGAGGGAGACCAAGAGATGAATACACTAAACAGATTCAGAAGGATGTAGGTTGCAGTAGGTACTGGGAGATGAAGAAGCTTGCACAGGATAGAGTAGCATGGAGAGCTGCATCAAACCAGTCTCAGGACTGAAGACCACAACAACAACATATATTCTACACAGTTTTTAGTTTAAGAAATTTGTCTTTACAAATTTCATCTTTTTTTTGTTGTTACGAGGCGTGTTTTTTAAGTAAAGTCCATTTTGTTGTAGACACTAGTAGTACGGGCACATACCGCAAGGAGTGCGTGCGTCGTGTACCGGCATCCCTCGGGAACAACTAGGCTCAGTTTCAGCTCTGTAGCTAACCTGTACGGTTCTGTTCTGTGCTTTCAAAATGTTTAAGATTATCAACTCGCCTGCCGCATGTGAGGTTCGCTCAGTAATACGGTTTTGTCAGCAAGGAACCTGTCTGCTGCAGAAATTCATCGACAGATTTGCGAAGTGTACGGTGATACTGTTATAAGGGAAAGCAAAGAGCGTAAGTGGGTACGAGAATTCAAAGATGGCCGTGACAACATCCATGACGAGGACCGCTCCGGTCGCCCTCCTTTGAGTACAGACGATTTGGTGGCTTCAGTTGAAGCGAGGATTCGTGAGAACAGTTGCTTCACAATAACAGGTCTCTCAAACGAATTTCCTGACATGTCGAGAACAGTGCTTTACAACATTGTTTCCGAACACCTAAATTTTAGGAAACTGTGCTCCCGTTGCGTCCCGAAACTCTTAACAGAGGACCACAAAAACCAAAGATTCGAGTGTGCGATGAACTGCTTGACTCGTTATCACGAAGATGGTGACGGCTTCTTGAGCCAGATCGTAACTGGAGACGAAACATGGGTTTCGCATATCACGCCCGAATCGAAGCAACAGAGCATGGAATGGAGACACACACACACTCGCCTGTAAAGGTGAAGGCAAAACAGACTCTGTTCCAGCGCAAAATCATGGCGTTGGTGTTTTGGGGCAGGCATGGTGTTTTGTTGGTCGACTTAATGCAACGAGGAACCACTATCAACGCAGAAGCATACTGTGAAACCCTGAGAAAGCTACGCAGAGCGATTCAAAACAAAAGACGCTGCATGCTGACAAAGGGAATTGACCTTCTCCATGACAATGCAAGACCTCACACTGCAGATCAGACCCGCGGTTTATTGGACAGTTTTGGCTGGGAAGTTTTAGACCACCCACCCTACATTCCTGATCTTGCGCGGAGCGATTACGATTTGACCGTTACAATGATGGATACGACGTGAAAACGGCAGTGAACTATTGGTTATCTGAGAAGGCGGCAAGTTTTTATGAAGAGGGTATTTTAAAATTGGTAGAGGTATGATACGTAGAATGAAATTTTCACTCTACAGCGGAGTATGCGCTGATATGAAACTTCCTGGCAGATTAAAACTGTGTGCCGGACCGAGACTCGAACTCAGGGACCTTTGCCTTTCGCGGGCAAGTGCTCTACCAACTGAGCTACCCAAGCACGACTCACGCCCCGCCATCACAGCTTTATTTCCGCCAGTACCTCGTCTCCAACCTTCCAAACTTCGCAGAAACTCTCCTGTGAACCTTGCAGAACTAGCACTCCTAGAAGAAAGGACACTTGATCGGGAAAGGCAAAGGTCTCGAGTTCGAATCTCGGTCCGGCACACAGTTTTAATCTGCCAGGAGGTTTCAGGTATGATACGTGTTTGAATAAACTTGGCAACTATGTCGAAAAATAGAGTGAAGTATGTATCTACTTTCTGAAAATAAATTTACTTTTTTGAAATAACCTTTCGTTGTGTACCTATGTTCAAACGGACCTTACTTAAGAAAAAAACACGCCTCGTATATGCAAGAGTTTTTTCCTTCTAGCACGATCAAAAGGAAAGTGAACCAAATTTTTGCCGTCCCTATTTGGAGTTGCCCGTTCTTCGGGTTTTTGAGGTACGGTGGCCTCGCTGGACGACTCGTAAGAATCCTTTCAAGGGCAGAGTGAGGTCGCGAGGAGATGAAGGTGAGCGCGGCAGCTGCGCTTACCCGCGGGCTCAAATCCCCTCCTGGAGGCGCCGTACTCGATCTCTCGCTGGTGTCCCGAGTCGTCGACGTAGCCGTACTTGCCGTAGACCTCGCCCGTCGGGTGCTTCGTCTCGATCTTGAAGGAGCCGTCGGCCGCCTCGTAGCCGTAGCTGTAGGAGCCGTCGTCGTTGTGGCGGTTGATCTGCTTCAGGATCGGCACCGGCGTCGTCTGCGGACCCTTGTACTGCGCAGCCGCCACGGCGGCCAGAGACACCACCTGTCCCAACACACACATAATACACTCCCATTACACCATACAGTGAAGGCTTTCACCAACGGTCGTGGTAGCAGCTAGCGGATCTTCATTTACATCTACATCTACATACATACTTCGCAATCCACCATACCGTGCGTGGCGGAGGGTACCTCCTACCACAACTAGCATCTTCTCTCCCTGTTCCACTCCCAAACAGAACGAGGGAAAAATGACTGCCTATATGCCTTTGTACGAGCCCTAATCTCTCTTATCTTTCTTTCCGCGAAATGTAAGTTGGCGGCAGTCAAATTGTACTGCAGTCAGCCTCAAATGCTGGTTCTCTAAATTTCCTCAGTAGCGATTCACGAAAAGAACGCCTCATTTCCTCTAGAGACTCCCACCCGAGTTCCTGAAGCACTTCCGTAACACTCGCGTGATGATCAAACCTACCAGTAACAAATCTAGCAGCCCGCCTCTGAATTGCTTCTATGTCCTCCCTCAATCCGACCTGATAGGGATCCCAAACGCTCGAGCAGTACTCAAGAACAGGTCGTATTAGTGTTTTATAAGCGGTCTCCTTTACAGATGAACCACATCTTCCCAAAATTCTACCAATGAACCGAAGACGACTATCCACCTTCCCCACAACTGCCATTACGCGCTTGTCCCACTTCATATCGCTCTGCAGTGTTACGCCCAAAGATTTAATCGACGTGACTGTGTCAAGCGGTACACTACTAATGGAGTATTCAAACATTACAGGACTCTTTTTCCTATTCATCTGCATTAATTTACATTTATCTATATTTAGAGTTAGCTGCCATTCTTTACACCAATCACAAATCCTGTCCAAGTCATCTTGTATCCTCCTACAGTCACTCAACGACGACACCTTGCCGTACACCACAGCATCATCAGCAAACAGCCGCACATTCCTATCCACCCTGTGCACAAGATCATTTATGTAGATAGAAAACAACAGCGGACCTATCACACTTCCCTGGGGCACTCCAGATGATACCCTCACCTGTGATGAACACTCACCATCGAGGACAACGTACTGGGTTCTGTTACTTAAGAAGTCTTCCAGCCACTCACATATTTGGGAACCAATCCCATATGCTCGTACTTTAGTTAGGAGTCTGCAGTGGGGCACAGAATCAAACGCTTTCCGGAAGTCAAGGAATATGGCATCCGTCTGATACCCTTCATCCATGGTTCGCAAGACATCATGTGAAAAAAGGGCGAGTTGCGTTTCGCAGGAGAGATGCTTTCTAAAGCCGTGCTGATGCATGGACAGCAACTTCTCTGTCTCAAGGAAATTCATTATATTCGAACTGAGAATATCTTCGAGAATCCTGCAACAAACCGATGTTAAAGATATTTGTCTGTAATTTTGAGGATCCGTCCTTCTACCCTTCTTATATACAGGCGTCACCCGCGCTTTTTTCCAGTCGCTCGGGACTTTACGTTGGGCAAGAGATTCGCGATAAATGCACGCTAAGTAAGGAGCCAATGCAGTAGAGTACTCTCTGTAAAACCGAATTGGAATCCCGTCAGGACCTGGCGATTTATTTATTTTCAACCCATTCAGCTGCTTCACAACCCCAGGGATGTCTATCACTATGTCCTCCATACGGGAATCTGTACGAGACTTAAACGGCGGTATGTTTGTACGATCCTCCTGCGTGAAAGATTTCTCAAATGCTCAATTTAAAATTTCAGCTTTGGTTTCGCTGTCTTCCGTTGCGAGGCCAGCCTGATCAGTGAGTGACTGGATGGAAGCCTTCGACCCGCTTACCGATTTTACGTAAGACCAGAATTTCCCTGGGTTTTCAGCAAGATCTTTTGCTAAGGTACGACGGTGGTAGTGGTTGAATGCTTCGCGCATCGCTCTTTTTACAGCAGCACGAATCTCTACTAACTTTTGCCTGTCCTCATTCTCCCGATCTTTCTTGTACCGCGAGTGCAACTGTCTTTGCTTCCATGTTGTGTAGTCGCGATCTATTAAACTTTATCGTTCCTGACGTTTCGTCCTAAATTGCGCTGGACATCTTCAGAGGTGCTCCTGGTCCTACTGTGTCTTGCCAGCTGACGGGTTGGGTATTGGGGAGAGACTTAAATACTGTGAAGAAAGGGCTCAGTACAAGATTACTAGTGACTGGCACAGGTATGCGCGTCACAGACTAAACTAAATTATCGAGTTGTCGTATGTCAAAGAAAAAGTTTGTATATGGATTCTTTAGAGCTGCTGGCCATATATCACTAAATTTCATGTCTTCTTCTGTTAAAATTATGACCATGTTATGCGTTTCGATGGCTTCTCGAGTAGACGTGGATAATACAGGGTTATTCTAAATGATAGGCCCGTTTTCCAAACTCCGTATTTATTCAAGTACAAATCGAAAATGAACTTGTTTTATACCATTGAAAAGAGGAAGTTCCAAATTTTTTCATAATGTTTTATATCAATTTAATAAATTTAATAATTTGTAATCAATTAGTTTTTAATAACTATTAAATAATTAGAAATGTGATAAATGTTAAATGTGGCCACCGTTGGCTGCACGGCAAACATCGACGCGGTAGCTAAACTCGTCCCACAAACGCGAAAGCGTATCCGCTGTTAATGAGCCACGGCAGCAGTCATCCGGTTCCGCAGATCGTTCAGAGTGGTTAATAGAGGCGGGGCAGCTTCCTTCACATAACCCCATAAGGGTCTGAGATCAGGAGAGATAAGTCCCCTGCGAACGATCCAGCGCTGAGGAAGCGAGTCATTCAAAAAATTTCCTACATCTCAGTGCCAATGGGGCGGAGTTCAGTCCTGTTGTAAAATGAGGTGCTGGGAATATTCCATAACTTTAGGGAACAGGCATTGTTCCGAGATGTCCAGGTACGCGATGAAATAAAGCTTGTACGGTGTCCAAAGCTATAGTCAAGTTACCAGCATAAACTCCTTGAAAATTATAGTTCATTTGCAGATTGGCGTCTTCAAACAGACAGACAGATAAGAAAATGTCAGTCAAACATTAATCTGCGGTATCTTCTTTCTGCCACTCGATTTTGATGAAATGAAGCCTATGCGTTGCCCCAAGCTACACTTAAGTTATCACTGAAAACCGCATAGAAATCTGTCTAAACTTCGCTGTTTCAAATGCAACTATAGTAATTTCTCCTGCTAATATTGGATTCTTAAAAGTGTTTCACTTTCAAAATTCATTTTCTGAGACCTTAAAATGTTCAGAACTGAGTATTTGTCTGTTTTGGACATGAAACCACTAGTTCTCTTACGCGGAGCTCGCGCCAGGGTGACGGGGCTGTGTAGCTTGATGCAGATAAGAGTGTCTACTTACTTAGCGGAATAGTGGGAAAGCCGGCTGAAGTGGCCGTGCGGTTAAAGGCGCTGCAGTCTGGAACCGCAAGACCGCTACGGTCGCAGGTTCGAATCCTGCCTCGGGCATGGATGTTTGTGATGTCCTTAGGTTAGTTAGGTTTAACTAGTTCTAAGTTCTAGGGGACTAATGACCTCAGAAGTTGAGTCCCATAGTGCTCAGAGCCATTTTTTTTTGAATAGTGGGAAAAATTTAATTCAAAATATAAAAGCGGGTACTACACAACATGTGTAAGAATCAACAGGAGACAATAGGAAGGAAAGACCAAGAACGAACTTCTCGGATTAAAAACCGTACACAGGGATGCACTGTTTCTCACAGTGCTTCTTTCTTACTGTTTAGTCAGTAGCACCGATAGAAATGAAATACAAGTTCAAGAGTGGGGTTAAAATTTAACGTGAAAAAATATCAATGGTAACGTACGCTGATACCATTGCTATGTTATGTGAATGTGAGGAAGATCACAGGCTTACTGAATGGAATGAACAGTCTGTTGAACACAGATTAGGGATTGAGAGTAAACTGAAAGAGGACGAAAGGAAAGAGCTGTACCACCTAGCTTAATATCAGAACTGGGGACAAAGTGATGTAAAGGAATTCCGCTACCTTGGAGGCATTATCGCATATGACAGTCGAAGAAGCAAGGAGGACGTAAAAAGCAATTAGCACAAGATGAAAGGGCCCTCGTAGCTAAACAAAGTGTACTAGTTTCGAACACAGTTCTAAATTTGAGGAAGGGGTTTCTGAGAATGTACATATGGAGCACAGCACTGGACGGAAATGAATCATAGATTGTGGAAAACCTCAAAAGAAGAGAATTGAAGGGTTTGATATGTGACGCTATAGAAGGATTGTGAAAATTATCTGAAGTAAGAGGAACCTATGGAAAATATTGACTAAAGAAGGGACTGAATGACACGAGATTGTTAACATATCAGGGAGTAACTCTCATAACACTAGAGTTAATACATGTAGGGGAAAACAGAGATTGGAGTATAACCAACAAACAATAGAGGACGTTGCGTGTAAGTGCTGCTCTGAGATGGAGAGGCTGGCATCGAAGGGTAAATCGTGCCGGGTCGCATCAAACCAGTCAGAGGAATAATGAATAGATCTAAAAAAAAAAAAAAAAAAAAAAAAAAGTGGAAATATTTCAGCCACCAATAGCATTTGTCGAAGAACACGTCTCTTTCATTGCTAATGTGTGAGACATTTCCTGTCCTAACGACCGCTGCTGTAACAGTCGTCCTTTGTCCAGCATGAATAATTTATGCTGATATTAGTGCATTGTTCTGAATGTCAGACAGCGGAGGCCAGGGAGGGTGACATTTCGCGCCGACCTTGCCTGCCGTTCTCACTTGCTGTTACTCTGGAATGCCAATAACGGTAGCAGCAAGCTGTTAGCTGCTCTGACCTGCCACTCACCACGTGACGCTGTTGTGTACTCACTTCCTTCTCTCCGGGCGTCTTTCAGAGTAGGCGGTGAATGCGAGAAGCGGAATTGGTCGAAAGAGCGTACCATTTTGAGCTTTCACAAGGCTGTTCAGTGAGCTACGCAACAATAACTCAACATATGAATGAGCACAGTAACAGTGTGCTCACATGGAATATAACCTTGAAATGTCTAGATAAGTTACCAGCTGTGGACTGTACTACTCATGTTTCTTTGGGATGGAAGGAACGTGTTTTTCGGGTTGTATGGTCTTTGGATTTGATAAAAGCGTTGTCTAAGTTAATAAGGAGGGAATTAATTTGATTTACTTTTAGAACATACTTTAACTTACCTTTCTATATAATAGTCACCGTTACCCGCTACATTTCCGTATAAGCATTACCGATACCCGTGAATTTTAACGGTGTGGAACTAAGCTTGGGCAGTCCAGCGTATTCCGCCTGATTTGTCACCCAGGTTATAGCTGCGTCTTGAGAATCCAGGTCGCCTACAGAAAAACTGTCATGCAGATATATTTTATAACTTTAAACATGGCTGCGCTTCAGCGACCCTGCCTACAGGAATTTGATACGATTGTAAAGTGACAGCCAACCAGTTGCAGTTTATTAATATTTTATCATGGTTTACACAAATATAAATTTGTCTTGTTCAGAAGGGAAATGGACTCGTAGAATCACAAATGGTTCAAATGGCTCTGAGCACTATGGGACTCAACTGCTGTGGTCATCAGTCCCCTAGAACTTAGAACTACTTAAACCTAACTAACCTAGGGACATCACGACATCCATGCCCGAGGCAGGATTCGAACCTGCGACCGTAGCGGTCGCACGGTTCCGGACTGCGCGCCTAGAACCGCGAGACCACCGCGGCCGGCCGTAGAATCACAGATTGGAGCCAAAAGGCTCTTGCCTAGTGCAGTGTGCGTTTCAACCGCAAATATCAACAACTAAAATGCGTAATTGAAGATAACAACCCAATGCTGCAGGGCTTTGTCGTAAAATTTTTAAAATAAAACGCATGTGCCAATGGATCCAGTATGGCACATCGTGTCACTAGCCACGTACGTGCCATACCAAATGCCAGCTGGATCCAGTGTCACCTCTGTTTTGCTTTAAAAGACTTACGTCAAAGCCATACTAAATCTCAGCTTGATCCATTGGCAAGTGTGTTTTATTTTAAAAGTTTTACGACAAAATCCTGTAGCCACTGGGCTACTACAGGTCCAGCCATGACGTGCCAAATTTCACACATATAGGGTGTGTGGGCTGCGGGTGTGGCAAGCCCCTGCCTGTCACTCGGGTTTGCTCGCTCCTTCTCGGAAGTAACCGGAATAGGGCACAATTTATCTAGCATTGCGGTGAGTTCGGCAGCGCTGTTTACCCTTCGCTGTTTGTTCATTGTATGAAGGACGTCCACAGGTGCAATGGCTGTTTGCTCAAAAAGAGGCAATCTATCGATCTATCGTCACAATCCTTGAATGGAAATGACAGAAGAGAGAGTTGAGAATTCTCAGCTCGCATTAGCGACGGGTACTGCTTATTTACTACGAAACGACATTACTGTACCATGCAGAGAGAATTTAAACATTTTGATGACAACGAAAGAGCAAAAAATTACAAATATCAACAGATGGGATTCATTGTTGCATACATCAAGACGTACTTTATGCTAAACTTACAAAAAATGTGTGTGAAATCTTAAGGGACTGAACTGCTAAGGTCATCAGTCCCTAAACTTACACACTACTTAACCTAAAATATCCTAAGGACAAACACACACACCCATGCCCGAGGGAGGACTCGAACCTCTGCCGACACCAGCTGCATAGTCCATGACTGCAGCGCCCAAGACCGCTCGGCTAATCCCGCGCGGCTAAATTTACAGGCAGAGAGTACTTGAAGAAATTGGTGGTACGAATAGTAAAATTCCAGAAGTGGCCATCATTATACCGCTGTCAGTTGCGACAGTCTTCAATGGAAATGAAAGAAAAGTACGGAGACTTCATATATTAAG
Organism: Schistocerca nitens; assembly: GCF_023898315.1. NCBI lineage: Eukaryota > Metazoa > Arthropoda > Insecta > Orthoptera > Acrididae > Schistocerca > Schistocerca nitens. Next base: position 976,786,985 of record NC_064615.1, on the reverse strand, counting down.
TTGTTGAAGTCAGGGGGCATGCCTGCAAAGATTCTTTGATTTAAAACTCACCGTTGTTGAATTTATGAAATAAAAGGGGCGGAGGAACAAAAATTAGTACATCCGGAATGGATTGCAGACTTCGAATTTTAAATGGACTTGACTGCACAGTGCCCACAGTAAAACATTGCAAGATAACTTCTTTCTGATTTGAGGGGGATGCGTTTAAAAAGAAAATCGAGTTTTGGAAGGGATACATTCTGACAAAGACAGTCCAGTTCCCTAAGCTCACTAGAGTTAAAGAAAGCATGAGGTTTGAAGAATTCATTGTGGCCTTGCAGAAATTAAGAGGATAGTTTTATAAAGGTTTTGAGGTCGCTGTCAGTCTTATATCTCTTTTCGAGCTTTTTTGGAGGCTGTTTGCCGTTTTAGACAAAATCACCCTGTACATGTGCAGACGTAACTGATTAACCTTCCAGTTTCAATGATAAATATTTTTACGTTAGAACTGTCCAGGCGTCTACATTTCCCTCATCTCCATAGTGAGGTTGCAAAAGCGCTACATTATTTCGATCGACATATTCAGGTGAAAAACTTTTTTCGATTATCAAACGAAATAAGTCAGAATTGCGTGGCAACTTGAGTCCGAAACTCTGTAGAATTGTCTGCGTCTGTCCGTATGCCGACAGTTTGTATAAATAAAATGTGTATTATGTCTTCTGCTCGCCAAAAGTAATTAATTACTGAAAACTTGATTTTTTTTGGTTCTATGTTGTTGAGAAGCGTGAAATTGACTGAACTGCCATTTAAATGCAGCGCGTTCGCTGATTTCCCCTCTTCCCCCTCGTCGCACTTGGACAGCGTGGAGTGGCGGCCGGGAAAACGTGATGCGAAGCTGAGCACTTGGGCACTCAGGCCGGGGCATAGCCCGCGAACCGAAATCTAGGGCACCTTGGTGCTACTGTAGACAAATTTTTATTTATCGAGACCATGGTATAGGGTTCATAAACCTTTAATGCTGCAACTAATTGTCTGTTATTTTCCAATCCTGTGAAGTTTCATGTAGCTATTCCTTCAGATTTGGATAAAAATCAAAATCAGGCTGTTATCATGATTGTTGTATCAGTCTGAAGCAGAAGCATCCAAATCGTACGTCAGAGTGAGAACACAGCTAATGTGGTCAACAAACGTGGTTCATGGTTCTTGCTCTTTACAGTGACACGATACACAAATTACAGCACCTCCACTATGGTACACGAGCAGCACGATGCATCTGTGCGGAACGATTTTCTTTGTAGAGAACACCAGATTGTCCAGTGTTCATAACCGTCTTCCCCGTCTCACAGAAGAACGAATTTTTACCACGCGTGCCTTCATACCAGATATACTATACTCAATGGATTGCGAAAGTGACTAGCGTTGTAATCCAGCGGATACAACGTAAACCATAGATCCTACATTGCTTAACTCGCAGTGTGCTACCTAGCGAGACACCGGGGTGAGCTGCATATGGATTCAATCCACATGGAAGATTAACGCTCGCTGGTCTTGTTCATTAGCCAGCTTGAGTGTGGGTTTTAGGCGATTTTCCACGCTCATTTTAGCAAATAATGGGCTGGTCCTGAATCTCTACCGCAGAAAATACGATACACAAACAAAATATGTTATGCTGATCAAAGCTTATGCGTTTCAGACTTATGTCGCAACGACTTTTCCCGCTTAGGTTAAATGATGACTCTGGCGACACAAAAGGCATCATGGCTCTAAGTAAAACTGTTAGATCTTGAAAACATCGAACACCGTACTACGAGATACACCCAAGGAAAGATATGTAAAGATGGAGCAGCAACAAGAGAGAAGTATTTGGACTAAAAAGGCCGTAAGACAAAATTATAATCTTTCTCCGTCGTTGTTCAGTCTGCACATCGAAGGAGCAATGACGAAAATAAAGGAAACCTTCAGAGGTGAGATTAAAATGCGAGATGAAAGGAGAACAAGAACAATATTCGCCGATGAATTTACTACCACTATTGAAAATGAAAAAGAATTACAGGGCCTGTTGGAGGTAGTTGAGAGTGTAACGACAACAGAATATCTACTGAGAATATACCAAAGAAAGATGAGATAAGGAGTGAGATTAGTGATGAAGTTAGTAACAAGACTGGTGAAGATGCGAAAGTGTCCTGCTATCTTGGAAGCAAATAACGCATGATGAATAGAGCAGAGGTTAGCACTGGCAAAGTGAGCATTGCTTAGTGACAAAAATCAACACTAATTTTAGGAGGATATCTGGGAATTTATGTCAGGAGTATTTATACACTATGAGTTTTCACCATGACATAGGTGTAGCGCCTTTGATTATTAGATAAATCATCCTGGGCCCGGGTTCTAACTAAGCCATTGGTTAAATTTTGAATAAAAGTCACCAGAAATGGCGGCCGAAGACTTTCGTCATAAGAAATCACCCTCGTTCTCCCAACAGTCTTGTCAAAGAGAGTGGAGGAGCGGATAAAGGTTCAGGACATTTTCTTGCCCTGGCGGTGCGAAACTGCCCCTAAAAGACTGAAGAATCTGCAATGATCAACGGTATGAAGACGCATAAGGCAACAGAAACCACTGCACTGATGACACATCATACGTAACCACGGGATATGTGATCTACAATTAATAAAGTGTCATAAAATTCCCCCCACTGGCTAATGATAGCGGATTAGTCCTTCATTCAAATTGCCGGGAGGGCCGCCAAGAGAGACGTATATTAAATAATTAATGAAAGCGTTCTATTCTATGAGTCGAAGATTCGAATGTAAGAAGTCTTTAAATGATAGGGAAGCTAGAAAGTCAGAAGGAAAATGCAAAGTATCAATCTAGATCCACTGGTGGTCAGCGAAGTGTATTAAAAAGAAGATAAAGATTTCTGGTCAGGTAAATATCAACAGCAGCAGAAAAAAGTGCAACGGGAGTAGGATTCGTCATGTACAGGAAGGCACGACAGAGAGTGAGTTACCGTGAACAGATCAGTGATAGGTCCGTTTCCAATAGCGGCGACAGTAGACCAACGCTAACAATAATACTTCAGATATATGTATCAACTTCAGAAGGAGAAGGAAGGTAGAATGTATGAGAATATTGAACGGGTAAGTCTGTAAAGGGAGATGAAAATCTAACAACCATAGGTTAGTGGAACTCTGTAGTAGGGAAAGGAACAGAAGATACAGTTACAGAAAAATGTGGAATCGGTAACAGGAATGAAAAAAAAAATGGTTCAAATGGTTCTGAGCACTATGGGACTCAACTGCTGTGGTCGTAAGTCCCCTAGAACTTAGAACTACTTAAACCTAACTAACCTAAGGACATCACACACATCCATGCCCGAGGCAGGATTCGAACCTGCGACCGTAGCAGTCGCACGGTTCCGGAATGCGCGCCTAGAACCGCGAGACCACCGCGGCCGGCGTAACAGGAATGAGAGGGGAGAAAGTGTAATTAAGTTCTGCGATAAATTTGAGCTGGTAAATGTGATCAAGCTGTTTAAAAATGACAAGAGAGAGAGGTGTATTTGGAAAAGGTCTGCTTGGCAAGAGTTATAGGAAACAAACAGCAAAGGATATGAATAGTTAACATCAGTTATTCGTCTGTGAGGACGAAGATGTGGAGCAAACATTGATGAGACCTCAAAAACATTGTACGATACGCCTTCGACAAATACAGGGTGGTCAGAAACTGTCGGAAAAGCATGTAAAGGGTATTTCAGGGTAGGTTATGCTGAGAAATAATTGTTAAGGAAAGATTTCGGTACGTTGCGCTACCAAACTGCTCGGTCGCACATCTTGGTATGATGCTCGATGACTTCTTGAAGGCTTTCTATACGGCACCGGACTATCGTTTAGAACGCAAAATACGAGCATACCGAGTAACAGACAAGATTTGTAATTGGATACAGGACTTTCTAGGAGATAGCTTTCAGTTCATTATTCTTAACGGGAAGAAATCGACATATGAAAAGATAATTTCTGGGTATAACAAGGGAGTGTTGGAGGTCCATTACTGTTTATAAAATGCATATAAATGATGTGGTACATAACATTGGAAGTTCCATGATGCTTTTTTTCAGACAATGCCGTTGTCTACAGAAAGATTGTAGTGGTAGAAGTAGTAGCAAAATATAAGAGGATATGAGGAGGATCAAAGATTGGTGTAGGGCCTGGAAGTTGACCATGAACGTAAGTAAATACCCTAACATATCGCCGATAAATAGGCGAAGAGAGCCATTATTGTCCGACTACATTATTGGCGAAACTGGAAATAGACTCCTGGAAATGGAAAAAAGAACACATTGACACCGGTGTGTCAGACCCACCATACTTGCTCCGGACACTGCGAGAGGGCTGTACAAGCAATGATCACACGCACGGCACAGCGGACACACCAGGAACCGCGGTGTTGGCCGTCGAATGGCGCTAGCTGCGCAGCATTTGTGCACCGCCGCCGTCAGTGTCAGCCAGTTTGCCGTGGCATACGGAGCTCCATCGCAGTCTTTAACACTGGTAGCATGCCGCGACAGCGTGGACGTGAACCGTATGTGCAGTTGACGGACTTTGAGCGAGGGCGTATAGTGGGCATGCGGGAGGCCGGGTGGACGTACCGCGGAATTGCTCAACACGTGGGGCGTGAGGTCTCCACAGTACATCGATGTTGTCGCCAGTGGTCGGCGGAAGGTGCACGTGCCCGTCGACCTGGGACCGGACCGCAGCGACGCACGGATGCACGCCAAGACCGTAGGATCCTACGCAGTGCCGTAGGGGACCGCACCGCCACTTCCCAGCAAATTAGGGACACTGTTGCTCCTGGGGTATCGGCGAGGACCATTCGCAACCGTCTCCATGAAGCTGGGCTACGGTCCCGCACACCGTTAGGCCGTCTTCCGCTCACGCCCCAACATCGTGCAGCCCGCCTCCAGAATGGAGACGTGTCGTCTTCAGCGATGAGAGTCGCTTCTGCCTTGGTGCCAATGATGGTCGTATGCGTGTTTGGCGCCGTGCAGGTGAGCGCCACAATCAGGACCGCATACGACCGAGGCACACAGGGCCAACACCCGGCATCATGGTGTGGGGAGCGATCTCCTACACTGGCCGTACACCACTGGTGATCGTCGAGGGGACACTGAATAGTGCACGGTACATCCAAACCGTCATCGAACCCATCGTTCTACCATTCCTAGACCGGCAAGGGAACTTGCTGTTCCAACAGGACAATTCACGTCCGCATGTATCCCGTGCCACCCAACGTGCTCTAGAAGGTGTAAGTCAACTACCCTGGCCAGCAAGATCTCCGGATCTGTCCCCCATTGAGCATGTTTGGGACTGGATGAAGCGTCGTCTCACGCGGTCTGCACGTCCAGCACGAACGCCGGTCCAACTGAGGCGCCAGGTGGAAATGGCATGGCAAGCCGTTCCACAGGACTACATCCAGTATCTCTACGATCGTCTCCATGGGAGAATAGCAGCCTGCATTGCTGCGAAAGGTGGATATACACTGTACTAGTGCCGACATTGTGCATGCTCTGTTGCCTGTGTCTATGTGCCTGTGGTTCTGTCAGTGTGATCATGTGATGTATCTGACCCCAGGAATGTGTCAATAAAGTTTCCCCTTCCTGGGACAATGAATTCACGGTGTTCTTATTTCAATTTCCAGGAGTGTAGTAATAACCATAAAATAACTATAAGTGACCTACTGAAAGTGTAGGAAATGTTCAAATGTGTGTGAATTCCTAAGGGACCAAATTGCTGAGGTCATCAGTCCCTAGACTTACACACTACTTAAACTAACTTATGCTAAGAACAACACACACGTCCATGCCCGAGGGAGGGCTCGAAGCACCGGCGGGAGCGGCCGCTCAATCCGTGACATGGCGCCTTGAACCGTGCGGCCACTCGGAGCGGTGAAAGTGTAGCTACCACCGAAAACTAATAGTTGGAAAAACAGATGCCAGACTGAGATTCACCGGAATAATGTTAAGTTAATGTAATTCATCCAGGAAGCCTAACAAAACGTTAGTTCGGTCGGTTCTTGAGTATTGTTCGTAAGTATGGGGCTCTTACAAAGTCGGATTAATAGAAAATGTAGGTAAGATCCAACGAAGAGTGGCTCGTTTCGTCACAGGAATGTTTACTCGGTGTGAGAACGTCACGAATATGGACAGCAAACTCCAAGACATTCGCTACAAGAGAACAGTTCAACTGAGGCTGAATGCTGCATAGTAGATATTGTTGTCACACACTTCATGAACAGGTTAGGCATTTTCCAGCGGAATAAAGCAAGATCCCACACTATAACTCACATTAGAAATTCCCTGAGGAATATGCAATGATTGACAGGCCTGGCCAGTGTTCCTATTTTCCACCTGTAGAGGATGTCTGGGATGCGGTGGGCAGACGTGTATTTTCATACAAAATTCCAGACAGCAGACTTCACAAACACACCAAGTATGTGTTTCAGGCATGGTTAGTAATTCCTGAAGATGACATTCGCAGGTTGTTGGCATCCACGCCATGACGAATATAAGTCTGCCCATACCTGTTGGGGTGGCACCATTAATGTTAAGTAGGTAACTGAAAAATTATCTGAAAAAACCGCATTTTAACTATTAGATATTTTTATTTTAACCTTAATATGTACCTGTTTCGGTCGTGGACCATCTTCACAGGATATACTTGGTCTGTTTATGCCTTATATCATTGAAGATGGTCCACGACCGAAACCGGTAGATATTAAGGTTCAAATAAAAGCATCTGATGGTTAAAATGTCCGCCCCCGGTAGCTGAGTGGTTAGCGCGACAGACTGTCAATCCTAAAGGCCCGGGTTCGATTTCCGGCTGGGTCGGAGATTTTCTCCGCTCAGGAACTGGGTGTTGTGTTGTCCTAATCATCATCATTTCATCCCCATCGACGCGCAAGTCGCCGAAGTGGCGTCAAATCGAAAGACTTGCACCCGGCGAACGATCTACCCGAGGGGAGGCCCTCCTCACACGACATTCTTATTATTATGGTTAAAATGGTTTTTTCCGAAAATTTAATCATTTAATACACGTTCATGACGATCGTCTCCTAAAACCTTGTTAAAAAGGCTGGTTGACTTGTGCTTCATGGTACAGCACGTTCCACGTCTGTCAGTACATAAAATTAAGAAAGAAGTCTATGCTTAATGCAGTTGAACCACCACTGTCGATAATGACTGTTGGCGTATTTATCGATTTTATATTGTTGCGCGTCTTTGGATTACGTTATTGTTGACAGCGAAAGTGGATTCCTGAGGCAGGAGACAGTGGTGCCCGCGCCTGCGTGGTTAGGCCGCCAGCGACGCGCGTTTCGCCGGTCGAGCGAGCACGGAACGAAGTGGAGCGGTGAGGTGAGGTGGGCTGGGGGCGAAGAGCGCAGCGGGAGGCAAGGAAGGCGAGGCGAGGCGAAGCACACGCCTTTGTGGCTCTCAAGGCCCGCGCTGACCGCTGGCATTCCGCGCTGGGCAGGTCCAACCTTGGGTGTGGCCAGCAGGTCGCGTGTTGCTTGCAAGCTGTTGCCAGGACGCGGCACTACACCTCCTCTGCAGAAAAGAAAACGACGAGGGCCAGCCGTGGCAGACCAAACGATGGAGTACAATATTTGCACACAACGGAAGTTCCCGTAAATCAGTTCTGAAGCAAAGGATTGGTATTTAAAATTTCGTCGACGACTAGATCATTAGTCACCGAGCGCACGTTTGTACTGCGGAACGATGGGGAAGATTGCAAAGGAACCATCCTGACATTTGCCCTAAGTGATTTAGCGAAACCACCGAAACCGTAAATCTGGATGACCCGACAGAGAAGCATCGTCCTACCAACTAAGGATCCAGTGGATTTCCACTGCGCCACTCAAGTTGACAGATTATGCAATAAGTGAAATGTTCACAGAAGGAATAGGCCTTTGGTAGAATGAAAAGATACAAGAGAGCACAGGAGAGGAATGGGTGGGAAGCTAACTCTTAAGGCCCAGTGAACATTCAGGGCGTCTCTGACAGAGGTAATACACACGTGGAACGATTTCAAAACACGTCTGTCGTAATATCTTTGAACGGACAGTCCTTGCAAGTATCGTTAAGGAAAAAACACGAACATCGTTTCCGGAACAAATGATAGGTTGGTTCAAATGGCTCTGAGCGCTATGAGACTTAACTTCTGAGGTCATCAGTCCCGCCGGCCGCGGTGGTCTCGCGGTTCTAGGCGCGCAGTCCGGAACCGTGCGACTGCTACGGTCGCAGGTTCGAATCCTGCCTTGGGCATGGATGTGTGTGATGTCCTTAGGTTAGTTAGGTTTAAGTAGTTCTAAGTTCTAGGGGACTTATGACCATAGCAGTTGAGTCCCATAGTGCTCAGAGCCATTTGAACCATCATCAGTCCCCTAGAACTGAGAACTACTTAAACCTAACTAACCTAAAGACATCACACACATCCATGCCCGAGGCAGGATTCGAACCTGCGACCGTAGCGGTCACGCGGTTCCAGACTGAAGCGCCTAGACCAGCACGGCCACACCGGCCGGCAAATTATAGGTCAATCACACGACTATTAAGGCATCCGTTACTACAGAAATAATACGAATCGAGAGAAACAGCGACTGTTGCAAATTTGTGTGCGATTCTTTATTAGCTTCACAGTTACGATATAATACTGTTGATTATAAGTTTCGGCCGTTACAAGGCATCTTCAGATCTACAAAAACGAAAAAAAGGACAAAAATACATTAAGATACGAAACTACTGCATTCAACTTAAAACTTGGTGCACATATGGCTTATAGTAGATCTGTGGCGAAGCACATGGCAAGACTCGTCACGTTCTTCGCTACAGATACACTGTAAGCCATATGTGCTCCACGTTTTTCGTTCTGTTAACGTAGTCGTTCATGGTATGATTCTTGGTAAAACCATGGTTGGTCGTACATCAAAGTATGTCACATTACGTCTGAGAATGGTCTGTTTATGACCGAAACTGATTGTTTAATACAGTCACAATACAGCTGTGTGAAATCCACGATATTCTAAAAATTTCTAGACTCTGTAAATCATTCCCTCCGCAAAATAATAGTTATTTTCTATACCCACACCGCTATTATAACTCCCAGGAGTATTTTCAAGAATAAATATATTAAATATGATCGAGGTTGAAGAAGTTAATAAAAGAGAAAATATTTGAAAATATATTTTGCTACAGAAACCACATTAATATCCAAAACAATAATGACAGAAATGTAAAGCGTTACTTATCGCTCGATGTAGGGACATTAATACAATGTTTTCAGCAAGGGTCGTTGAAGTGGGTGAAAGGAATTTATTTCCAGTATTCGAATGGCTGCTCGAAATTAATAGTATTAAATGCAGATTAGTAAGCAGTTAGGAAAGATTTGTCTGTTTTAATGTTTCATGAAAGGGAAGCAGTGGTTGGAAAGGGAGTGAGACAGGATTGTAGCCTATCCCCGATGTTATTCTATCTGTATATTGAACAAGCAGTAAAGGAAACAAAAGAAAAATTCGGAGTAGGAATTAAAATCCATGAAGAAGAAATAAAAACTTTGAGGTTCGCCGATGAGATTGTAATTCTGTCAGAGACAGCAAAGGACGTGGAAGAGCAGCTGAACGGAATGGACAGTGTCTTGAAAGGAGGATATAAGATGAACACCAACAAAAGCAAAATGGGGATAATGGAATGTAGTCGAATTAAATCGGGTGATGCTGCGGGAATTAGATTAGGAAATGAGACACTTAAAGTAGTAAATGAGTTTTGCTATTTGGGGAGCAAAATAACTGATGATCGTCGAAGTAGAGAGGATATAAAATGTAGACTGGTAACGGCAAGGAAAGCGTTTCTGAAGAAGAGAAATTTGTTAACATCGAGTCTAGGTTTAAGCGTCAGGAAGTCGTTTCTGAAAGTATTTGTATGGAGTGTAGCCATGTATGGAAGTGAAACGTGGACGATAAATAGTTTGGACAAGAAGAGAATAGAAGTTTTCGAAATGTGGTGCTAGAGAGGAATGCTGAAGATTAGATGGGTAGATCACATAACTAATGAGGAGGTATGGAATAAAATTGGAGAGAAGAGAAATTTGCCGGCCGGTGTGGCCGTGCGGTTCTAAGCGCTTCAGTTTGGAACCGCGTGACCGCTACGGTCGCAGGTTCGAATCCTGCCTCTGGCATGGATGTGTGTGATGTCCTTAGGTTAGTTAGGTTTAAGTAGTTCTAAGTTCTAGGGGACTGATGACCACAGATGTTAAGTCCCATAGTGCTCAGAGCCATTTGAGAAGAGATATTTGTGGCACAACTCGACTAGAATAAGGGATCGGTTGGTAGGGCATATTCTGAGGCATTAAGGGATCACCAATTTAGTATTGGAGGGCAGTGTGGAGGGTAAAAATCGTAGAGGGAGACCAAGAGATGAATACAGTAAACAGATTCAGAAGGATGTAGGTTGCAGTAGGTACTGGGAGATGAAGAAGCTTGCACAGGATAGAGTAGCATGGAGAGCTGCATCAACCCAGTCTTTGGACTGAAGACAACAATGTTTCATAGTTTACGTCAGAATTTATCAGGTATTCTCGAAAATAAACACGAAAACAAAATTTTTAAAAAATGTCGATTTAAACAGAACGTGTATTAACTCACTGTAAGTAAGAGGAAGCACTAGTATTCTGTGGATATCATACACAATACTGTTTCGATATTAATATCAATTGTTGGAGACATGCTATGCATAGTAACTAAGAGTAGCAAATAGACATTTCCTGAAGTAAGTACAGAAAGTAAATAGCTCTACAGTGTTTCTAACGTTTAAAAATTTTATAGTGAAGTAATTATGCTAGCTTCTACACACATGTAAACAAATACAAGAACAGCAAGTTGGGGTAACTCTCTGTAAGCAGTTACAAAACATTAATAATGGTCTTAATGCTTCAAAAGTTTGAAACTTTTGTGCAAAAATAAACATATATGCCCTGAAAGAAATAAGTTGAAGTAGAATTTTCGTTGAGGTGATTTTCCATGGGCAAATGCAAAAGGTAAATATTGCCTATAATGCTCCCGAAATTTAGAACTTTTATGCACAGATAGTCACACAATTTTCCTGTAACTTATTAAGAAATATTAATAATGACCTAAATATTTGGGAAGTAAAAACTTTGAAAGTGAAGTTAAATTGAAAGTTAGCTAGGCACAGTTAAAACTTTTGATGTAAAAATAATGACGTAATATTGTTAGTAAGCACAATGAAGTAAAACTATATGTTGGGATGACTTTCAGCAAGGAATCGGAAAATATGAGTGGTTCGGCTTTAATCCATGGGAAGTTTGAAACTTCCATACATAAATAATCATGCAGGCTTGTCAGTATACATACTGAAGTGAATCTGTAAGTTCTGATGATTTTCAGGAAAGAGATTAGATAAAAAGTGGCTTTAATGCCGGGAAAGCCTGAAATTTTTATACACAGATAAACATCTTAGTGTATAAATAAACTGACGAATGTTAAATGATTTTTCGTGAACTGTTAGAAAAAATAAATGGCGACTTTAATGTTACTGAGGGTTAAAACTTTGAAAACCAAGTAATCATGAAAGATTGTAAACGCATAAATAGAAATAAAACTGAGGTAAGTTAGAAAGGGAGGGCAGAGAAAGTGAGGAGGCAAGACAGAAGCGACTTACGATAGCGAGCGTGGCCGGCGACATGTCTTGCTGTTAGCGTGCGTCGGGCCGGAGTGCGGCGGCGCGGCCACACGCCCTGTATATATAGCCTCGCCTCGGCCGACGCCAGCCAAGCCAAGCCAAGCCTCGTCGCTGTCCACCAAGGCTGGGGCTCTCCAAGGCTGCGGCGGCTGGGACTACGACGGCGACAGCAGCAGCACCACTCATCTCCTGCGCCGGGTGGGTGTGCGTGCTGGGTGTTCCTCCCTGCGTGGACCGCGGACAGAGGCCACGCGTCCTGAGGATGTGTTCACAAACGCTTCCTGCTCGCCTCCGTACGGCACCCAGCCTTGACACGCCTTACACGTCCGCCGTTTCTCTCTTTCCGCTGACGCAGCTGTGATCCACAGGCTCCGACAAGTGAGCTTTAGGTGCTACCGTCGTCATTCCTGTTGAGCTGCTGTCCTGCTTTCGACTGGTGCCTCCAGCTGCAGTATTTGATAACCACAAGTCTCAGATTGACATTCAAATCCTGTGACCAACAACAAAAATGAACAATAGATTGGGATTAAATAAAATGAGGCATGCTGCTGCTAAAATATTAAAACTAGGAAAAAGGAAAATCTAAAGAGGGACTGGCGATTTCGAATGTTAAAATAAACACATTAATCTTTTATATATAAAATTACATTATATTATATCGTAAAATGTATCTTTGTATGTATATACATATGTTCCACATACTCTCTTGCTACACATAACTTACAGTCTGGGAAGAATTGTGTAGGGGTAAGAACCACGTACCTACAAAACGGCTGGGGTGGGGATAAAAAGAAGTACACACCACGATGCGCAAATACGCAAACTTCACACAGCCAAAGTTAGAGAATGAGAACAAGCAGTGACTAGCAACAAAACTTTATACACTACTGGCCATTAAAATTGCTACAGCAAGAAGAAATGCAGATGATAAACGGGTATTCATTGGACAAATATATCATACTAGAACTGACATGTGATTACATTTTCACTCTATTTGGGTGCATAGATACTGAGAAATCAGTACCCACAACAACCACGTCTGGCCGTAATAACGGCCTTGATACGCCTGGGCATTGAGTCAAACAGAGCTTGGATGGCGTGTACAGGTTCAGCTGCCCATTCAACTTCAACACGATACCACAGTTCATCAAGAGTAGTGACTGGCGTATTGTGACGAGCCAGTTGCTCGGCCACCATCGACCAGACGTTTTCAATTGGTGTGCGGTTCTAGGCGCTGCAGACCGGAACCGCGGGACTGCTACGGTCGCAGGTTCGAATCCTGCCTCGGGCATGAATGTGTGTGATGTCCTTAGGTTAGTTAGGTTTAAGTAGTTCTAAGTTCTAGGGGACTGATGACTTAAGATGTTAAGTCCCATAGTTCTCAGAGCCATCTGAACTTTTTTTTTCAATTGGTGAGAGATCTGGAGAATGTGCTGGCCAGGGCAGCACACGAACATTTTCTGTATCCAGAAATGTCCGTACAGGACCTGCAACATGCAGTCGCGCATTATCCTGCTCAAATGTAGGGTTTCGCAGGATCGAATGAAGGGTAGAGCCACGGGTCGTAACACATCTGAAATGTAACGTCCACTGTTCAAAGTGCCGTCAATGTGAACAAGAGGTGACCGAGACGTGTAACCAATGGCACCCCTTACCATCACGCCGGGTGATACGCCACTATGGCGATGACGAATACACGCTTCCAATGTGCGTTCACCGCGATGTCGCCAAACACGGATGCGACCATCATGATGCTGTAAACAGAATCTGGATTCATCCGAAAAAATGGCGTTTTGCCATTCGTGCACCCAGGTTCGTCGCGGAGTACACCATCGCAGGCGCTCCTGTCTGTGATGCAGCGTCAAGGGTAACCGCAGCCATGGTGTCCGAGCTGATAGTCCATGCTGCTGCAAACGTCGTCGAACGGTTCGTGCAGATAGTTGTTGTCTTGCAGACGTCCCCATCTGTTGACTCAGGGATCGAGACGTGGCTGCACGATCCGTTACAGCCATGTGGATAAGATTCCTGTCATCTCGACTGCTAGTGATACGAGGCCGTTGAGATCCAGCACGGCGTTCCGTATTACCCTCCTGAACCCACCGATTACATATTCTGCTAACAGCCATTGGATCTCGACCAACGCTAGCAGCAATGCCGCGATACGATAAACCGCAATTGCGATAGGCCACAATCCGACCTTTATCAAAGTCGGAAACGTGATGGTACGCATTTCTCCTCCTTACACGAGGCATCACAACAACGTTTCACCAGGCAACGCCGGTCAACTGCTGTTTGTGTATGAGAAATCGGGTGGAAACTTTCCTCATGTCAGCACGTTGTAGGTGTCACCACCGGCGCCAACCTTGTGTGAATGCTCTGAAAAGCTAATCATTTGCGTATCACAGCATCTTCTTCCTGTCAGTTAAATTTCGCGTCTCAGCACTTCATCTTCGTGGTGTAGCAATTTTAGTATAGCAGTATACATAGTTTCAAACCTTTACGAAACATCTTCTCTCTGACAACCCCAACAAAATTATGAATGGAATAAAAGTTTGTCGCTAACTAAATTTTCGATGTTCATGCAGTAAAACTGCCATATGAGGCACGACATTTTAATTAGTTAATTACTTCTTTACTGCTAAACGTATTCGCGAAAAATTTTGTAGTCAGTATTCACATAGAGTACTGAATGTACCTGCAAAATTATATCACTGCACGCACATATTTCGAGAGATGTGATGTCATAAACATTGAGTTGTGTGAAATTGAAACTGCAGGGTGAAATTCGCTAGAGTTAAAGATAGAAATACATGTGAAATACGTAAAATATATGTGATATGTGCAGACAATCCCACTGGTAAGAAGGTCCTCCTAAACTCCTGGATTTCAACGAAATTTGTACACATATTACTTACTATCCGGAAAGAAATACCGTAGGGGTAAGAATCTGCAGCCTTCTATTGGGGTGGGGGTGATAACGTGGCGAGAGACGGGGAAAGAGAAGACAGAGTGACAGAAAGGAGGAAGGAGAATACGGAAACAGATACTAGGAAGGAGGAGATTTACGGAGAGAGAGGAGGTGATGGACAGGGAAGAGGAGGAGATGGAGAGAGAAAGAAGAGGAAGGAGGAGAGGAACAGCGAGATGGGAAGGATATTGACAAAGAGAGGGGGAGGACGGACGTGGTCAGAGAGGGAAGCAGCAGATGGACAGAGGGACAGGAGGAGATGGAAGGAAAGTGAAAGGTGGAGTAGGTGTACAGAGATAGGGAGGTGGACATGGACTGTGAGGGAGGAAGGGGGATATGGACAGAGAGGAGGAGAAAGAGGAGATAGACTAATAGAAGACTGGAATAAACAGATACCCAGCCAATGCCAGGTAATCAGCCAGTAAGGAATAAAAAGAATGATATACGAGTAAACTGCAAAATAGATTATAAAAAATCTCCTATAAACAAATAAGTGCTCAAAATGGGAGAGTTTGGACAGCTACTTCAGCAATTTATGTTAAGAAGTATATGGAAGTCAAAGTAAATCTGAAATACAGTATTCCTCAACATAATGTCAGAAAGAGAGTAGTCAAATTATTTGAAATCCTTGGGGGCGAGTAATCAAGAAGAAACTGAAATAAGAGGAACATGCTGAATCTTATCTGAATAAAGCGTCTGAAGTCATTAAGGACGTGAGAGATAAGAAATCACTAGGCGCTGGCAATATCAATATCGAATTACTCAAACAGACATACACGGTCTGTTACAGAGACGTTTACACTTTGTGATCATTGGTTGACAAACGGAATATGTACCAGGAGAGTGGAGTAAAGCTCTGATGTATACATCAGGTAACAATGCGAAATTTTCAGTAATTAAATATAATTCAACAGCAGTAATAAAAGATTAGTCCTTATTATCGGTACACGAATTTCAGTTGCCCAACATGTCTTCAGAAAGACAAAGTGATGTTCAGACTGGATTTTTACTCTCATATAAATAACCGAAAAAATGGAGAGAATTCAATGTACTGTTACAATATGTTCATACCTCATACAAGGCAGATAGTGTGAAACGAAACCTGTTATACGAAAAATTAGGAAACATAGGAATCTTAGCGCACTCATGGTCAGCTCTTGAATATGTGTAGAACAATATAAAGTTTTACCCTCTGAAATGTTGATCAATCTCAGAAAACATTTACCACACTGTCAGACACCATTGTGAACGGTCACCTGCACGTTTCAGTATTTACATTCATCATGTTATAAGATACTGTCATAAAATGGAAAGAATATTTCTGTTACTAACAACATAAATTTTAGAACTTTATTGTTTGCTAATAACCAGGTCACAATAGGCAATACTGAAAATGACAGACTGCAAGCAGTACACAGAATCATATTGCTGTTACAGAGGTGATGAAATTTCGAGAACTACAAGCACTGATAGCGAAGATTGTAATAAATGTACAAATAATCGGCCAAATAAGTGAATTTAACTATCTAATGTATCATTTTAAGTATACTAAACCAAGTAATGGAAGCTTCTAAGATTTTCGCATTTCTGTGCCACACTGCAACGACCATTACAACGCCATGTTCTAAACGAAACCGTGCTCAGACAACACAAACCTATTTCGTCCATTATTGTCAGTATGGATGCAAAAGTTGGACCTTCGTTTCTGGCGGAGTGAGACAAATGGTGTCGTCTGAAATGAGGTTTCTCCACTATGAAACGGTACAATCGTTCCTACATCGTAAGAAGGTATTGATAGTAGGCAGTAATTAAATGTCGAATCAGGTTTTAAGAAGGAGTACAGAACAGATATGAGGAATCACGTTCAACATTTGGAAGACAACAGAATCAGTAACATTGCTTTGTCATATGGTAGCAGAGGAAAACAAAATATGGGTGTCATTTATAAAGACGGCGTGAACAGCTCTGAGGCGGACAGGTCAGTAGGTGTAGTCCATGATGTCGATGATGATGATATATTTCGACGTTTTTTGGGATATTTCATGAATCGTTTGATGTAGGGGACCTAGTACGTTGATGATGAAGTATACACCATCAAGAATCTTCATTATCATCATCATCACCAGTATCATCATCATCTACTTTAGGGGCCATGTCTGCGTGTGGGTTCTGCTCTATTGGCTTACTTCTTCTTTGGTCATCCCAACATCTTTTGGCAGTGTTCAGTTAATCGGTTCAACAGTTGTCGTTATCCCTTCAATGGCTCTGGCTGAATCATTTTCGCATGTGCAAAGAGTTCCTGTTATGGGGCAACTGCAGCTATAAAAGTCCATTTTGAAAATGAAGAAAACCGCAGGATAGTTGGTCAATCCACATCTTTTATTGGGTACACGACCGGTTTCGGAACCGTCAACAGTTCTATCACCTAGTGTAAACTGCAATAACAAAAATATTTTGTGACACGCTTGATGTAGGGGTACGAACAGATCTGCGTCACAAAAATATTTTAATTAATTACGTCATTATCGAGGTAGATTAAGATGTCCGTTTAAAGTAATATTTTTCCTATTTTTCTGTGCAGGTCTTCTCTCTTAATGTGTGATGGTTCCGTCCCCTTTCTTCTGATACTTCCCATTGTTCCACTTTAAACAAGTCACAAATCTCATGACTGTTTTGTATCGCGCCTGCGCTTGGGTCATTTGGCTCGTGTGGGGCTCCAGTACGCACGGCTATTACAACTTTGGGGTGAGGATGACCTCAGATGTTTATTTTATTTGTAAATAACGTGCTGTTCTCTCTTTTAATTTCTTTTAATTTTGAAATTTTATCCGAATAGATCCTTATCAGATATTTCAGAGTTCAGGATCCCCTCCCTTGCGAGAGTAACATAATGTTTTTATTATTGCAGCTTACACCAGATGATGGAACTGTAACTGTTCCATAACTGGTCGTGTATCCAATAAATGATTGTGCGTCAACAACTGTCCTGCAGTTTCTAAATTTTTCAAAATTGTCGCGTGTATTCCTAGACTTGTTTTTGTTATTCAGAAGATCTGTAGCAAATTATGGAAGAGGAAGGAGCCCCGTCCCATAATGCAGTCAAAAGCTTTCATCTCAAAACGAATACTAGAGTGGATGTGAGTGGCAAAAAAATAAATAATTATAAATCAAGGTTCTGACAAGAGAGTCATGTAACACCTGCGTTATTTAATTTTTATGTACTCTTATATACAGTGTGTAACTGGTTCAAGTGCAGATACTTCTGTTGATATCGGAGGACGGTCTACTGAACAATGTTACCACAGTGTATGTCATTTGCAGAGTAATAATTATTGTTTCTGCAAGTTGTATATTTTTAGGTTGGTTAGTTTTTCCAAATACGTGTGACAAGAGAAAACCATTAATGCTTATTTCCCCTGCGCAGCAGGTCACGTACGGAAGTGTGGACACGTGGACCGAAAACGGTCAATCTATACTGACGGGCATGGTCCACGTAATGGTGAATTTACATCCACGCAGAAAACAGCAGATCGTAGAGTTTGTGATATATTTGTGAGAAGACTGCTCGACGTAGAGAAAAAAACAACCAACACTCTTATGAGTGTACATATTAAGATACTACATACAAAAATATCTGCACTTATACCCTCTAAACCCCTTTTCCTAATCTGAAAATCATGCTTTGTTCTGCAATGCAGCAAGGAGGTACCGAGGATTAAATTACTCTTTGCGGATGTCGTTGTACTAACAGAATGAGAAGATGATTTGTGTCCGTGCTGTCCTGATAGAAATGGTTTTCCGACGCCATACATTGAAATCAGTGGCGATCTGAGTAATAGTAGACCGTCGACTGTACCGTATGGCTTTCGAAAACAACGAGACGTCCGTACGTCGAACACTTGCGGTCGTCCTAGGGAACAGGTTTATGCGTGTGGCAAGATCGTTTCTGTGATGGTGAATACACATTCTGGACACTGTAGACCTCGGGAATCCAAATTCTGGTCTATTATCCCATATGTGTCCACCAATTCATCATACACTTGTCTGTATGAGATTGCTCAGACATTTTTGCGACATTCGCGTCGTCTGCATCATCTAGCAACAACACTTGAACATATACACCTCTTACCTTCAAGTAGTACCACCCTCCCCTTAACTATCGACCGGTCACTTCAGTTTCAGTTTAGACAGTTCCAGTGACACCGACTACAATTGTTCCAATTAAAAGATCCATGGATTGCAAAGCCAGTGCTGAGTCAATAGTAAAACTTCGGAGAATCACGGCAGTCCTAATAGTCACTTACGGAGAAAAGAGCTGGGCCCTGACAGAAAAAGATAAATGAAGAATCCATGCAGGTTTAGAGGCATGACTTCAGAGTGAGCAAGATATGATCACATGTGAAATGAAGATATAAGACTCAGATAAGGTGTAAACAGTACATTGGAAGAAACTGAAGCACAAAATGATTCATGCATGTTGAAGTAATGGCCAGTGCCCCAGAAATGTTCTGACAAACGTCGAGGGTTTGTAGAGGGTGTGTTGAGGGATAGATCGAGGATAGTAGCCCGTGTCGGGAATCATAATCCAACGACGCTACAGAGAATCGAAGTTATGGACGCTGACACTTGCAACAAGGCCAGATGTCTCGCAATGTTGTTTGTTATTCAGTGATGGCGACGGGTTGCCACGATCCCTAGTGGAGAAGATAGAGCTAGCTGTTGTGTAGGCAGGCCTTGTCTCTTATAACTATTTCGGACATGGGTATTTCTCTCCTGTATACGGAAAAACTTTGGAGATCCTGCAGGGTTCCAGAGAAAAATGAACTGCAGATAGAAGCCTGTGCCAAAACCGTCACTGGCCAAGGCAACAGAGCATCGCATTCATAGAAAACGAGGCCTGTCTACACAGCAGCTAGCTCCACTTTCCCCACTGGCGATCACGGCAATCAGTCGCAATTACTGAATAACAAAGAATGTTACGAGACGTTCCGCCTATGGTCCGCCAATGTACAAAGTCACGTTTGCTGCTGAAGGGGTGGTCTAGTGGCAGGCGCCAGTGCTTATAATTAATAATCGCTCGAGAGCTCCAAGCTGCTACCGGATTTCCAGCTAGCACACTGACTTTGTGTAAGTGGTCAAAAAGAATTGAATACAATGGTCGAGCCACAATGGTCATAAGCCACACATTTTGTAGTCAATACTAAGCGATGCATAAGGTCGTAAAACAGTGACGCTGCTGGACAGTATAAAAGATGCCCACATCAAATGGACTTGGTGAAGTTATTGTCCTACCTGTCAAGACCGGGAAGTAGCTCTCTGTCTGTAAATCGCACTGAGTGCAATGTCGTCTGAAATCAGGAAGAAAACATAATGATATCTGACAATACGAGTTATCTGAAAATGCACAGCTAAATATGACTAAATGCCTCAGTAGGACTAATCAGGAAAATAATTTTATTGAAGATTTAAAGCATTTCTCAAGCAAGAACAGCTATTACCATTATTCACAGAAGGTGAAAAGTATCTGTGGAGCGCCTCTTGACGGAAAGACTATCGAATCATACACCATGAAAAGGACATTTGTGAAATCGAGGTATTCTCTCTCTGAAGTTTAGCAATAATTTAACAAGTAAGGCCCACTTTAACCATATGTCTGCTTACCGGGTTAGATTTTTTAATAAGTTCTGTGGACTTTAGTCTGTCAGGAAGGGATTATACAATTGCAGAGGTCAGACTTGGTTGCTCTAGTGAACACATTAAAAATATAAACACTGTCTACAGCAGTGGAGGAAAACACCAATATATCACACAAATTCCATGTAGTTGCCGTCAAGCCTGGATTGTGACCATTCATTCTGCTCAAAATCTGTAGAGCACAATCGCAAAATCATAATGACGGTGCCGGCCGCTGTGGTCGAGCAGTTCTAGGCGATTCAGTCCGGAATCACGCGGCTGCTACGGTCGCAGGTTCGAATCCTCCCTCGGGCATGGATGTGTGTGATGTCCTCAGGTTAGTTAGGTTTAAGTAGTTCTAACTCTAGGGGACTGATGACCTCGGATGTTAAGTCCCATAGTGCTTAGAGCCATTTGAGCTATTTGAATTTGCACTGTGTGTTCAGACACACTTGTACTCTGCCCATAATTAAAGTCTGATGTTAGTTCCGCCACAATTCGCAATCTGTCCTGTTTTACTAATCTTCCCAGCCTCCGACGTCGCCGGCCGGAGTGGCCGAGCGGTTCTAGCCGCTACAGTCTGGAACCGCGGGACCGCTACGGTCGCAGGTTCGAATCCTGCCTCGGGCATGGGTGTGGTAATGTCCTTAGTTTTGGTAGGTTTAAGTAGTTTTAAGTTCTAGGGGACTGATGACCTCAGAAGTTAAGTCCCATAGTGCTCAGAGCCATTTGAACCATTTGAACCTGCGCCGTCCGACATCTATAATGAGGGGTGGCCGCGCACCCCCACGACATCTGGACGTGGTTTCATTTCGGTTTCGCCACGTGTTGAAGACACTCGCCAAGGCACTCCTTGGACGCCAAGAAAGACGTGCAGTTTCAGAAATGCTCGTATCGAGCCGCCGGGCCATCAAAATCTACCCTCGGTCAAACTCAGATAGATTGCACGTCATCCCCATTCTCGACACGGACAGCACGCTCAATGATACTACGGGCATCGTCCGTGTGCCTGAGTAGATATCATTCCTCACCAGTCGCCGCTGTTGTCTCCTGGATGGGTCTATATCGATAGTGAGTCTTTGGTCATAATGTTCTGGCTGATCTGTGTATAAGATCGAAGAGGGATTAATAAGACTGGAAGAATGAAGTGCTCGGTTTAAAAAGGGTGTAAGACAAGTAAGCAGTCCTTTGCCCATATTGTTCAATCTATACAATGAAGAAGCAGTGACAGAGATAAAAGAAAGATTCAAGAGTGGGATTAAAACTATGAGTGAAAAGACGTCAAAGATTCACTGATGACGTTGTCATCATTAGTGAAGGTGAAGAGTTACAGGATGTTTTGAATGGAACGAACCCGGGAAAGACTAAAGCAATGAGAAGTAACAGAAATGAGAATAATGAGGAATTTAACGTTAAATTGGTGGTAACGAAGTCGAAGAAATTAAGGTATTCTGCTAACCTAAAAGCCAAAAATCCATGACGGATGAAGCAGTGAGAACAGAAAATGCACACTGGGACAGGCGAAGGGGGCACTCCTGGCAAAGAGAGTTTTAGTGATATGAAACATAGGCCTCAATCTGAGGAAGAAATTCTGAGAATGTATGTTCGGAGCACAGCTTTCTATAGTAGTGAATCAGGGACTGTGGGAACACCGGAAGACAATCGAAGCGTTGCGGAGTCGTGGTACAGACAAATGTTGAAAATTAGGTGGACTGATAAGCTAAGAATAAGGAGCCGCTTCGCAGATTTGGCGAGAAAAGAGATTTATGGGAAAAAATGACAAGAAAAAGGGTCATAATGATAGGACATGTGTTAACGGACCAGGGAATAGCCTCCACGGTACTAAAGTGATCAGTAGAGGGTAAAAGCTGTACAGGAATACAGAGACTGGAATACATACAGCAAATAATAGAGGATGTAGGATGCAAGTGCTACTCTGAGGTTAAGAGGTTGGCTCAGGAGAGGAGTCCGTGGTGGCCGTATCAAACTAGTCAGAAGGCTGTCGATTAAATCATAATTATGCTTTCATTCCATTCCCCATTTCTTTTTTGTTAGTTGTCTCTTCCCAGTAATCCCCAACATAGATCTCCTGTTTCTTCGATTAAGAACTCTACCTTCTGAATTGTTTCTGATCGTAATATGTATGTGTATTTTGAAACTGGTAGACTTATCTTTACGTACCTAGCTCTCTATCCACGTGTCACAGACATGATACGTGAACTGGAGTGGCAATCATTAAAACAAAGGCGTTTTTCGTTGCAACGGGATCTTCTCATGCAATTTCAATCACCAGTTTTCTCCTCCGATTGCGAAAACATTCTGTTGGCACCCACCTACATAGAGAGAAATGATCATTACCATAAAATAAGAGAAATCAGGACTCGCACAGAAAAATTTAAGTACTAGTTTTTCCCGCGTGCCGTTCGAGAGTGGAACGGTAGAGAGACAGCTTGTAGGTGGTTCATTGAACCCTCTGCCAGGCACTTTATTGTGAATAGCAGAGTAATCACTTAGATGTAGATGTAGCACTTTATGCGACGGTATTAGAAGTGGGGGCAATTTAGTGGGGTGATCAGCCGCTCTGGAGGTTTACAATTAATATATTAAATTGGACATTTAATTTTGATATTTAAGCTATAACTTTCCAAAGAGAGGACGGCAGTTGGTCTGTCGTACCCGTTTTAGAAACGACCTGCTGCTACGTTATACTTCAGGAGTGATTTAAAGAAGACTCAAAAATAAATGATACTATGCACACCTTTTCCTCAGTCATGGAAAGCTATGGAGTTGTTCGTTTTATTACCGCGACCTCAAACTTCGGCCTCTGCCGCTATGCGTAGCTAGTGAGAGGCAAGACACGCATAGGCATTGCTGGCACCTTGGGCAGAGGCGGAATTTGTGAAAGCCACTTCTCCGATTGAAGTATTTCAAGGTCGAAGACTGCTGTTACCGCTATTGACGAAATTCTGCTTTAATCAGATACAGATCATAACGGGTAGCTGTGAGCTTGCAATAAATTACTTATTTGTACAGTGTTAGTTTCACGATGGTATCTCAATATACGTGTACACTTTACACGCTATTTTATGCCATTTGGAGTGCGATGTAGAGAAGTTTTGTTCCAGTATCCACAGCAGCGAAACACTCTCATACACTACCAAAAACTTTTGCACTCAGATGTCGATGTATACAAGTTGCCTCCATATCGTCTATATTAAACATCTTGTTACTGAATGGCGTAGGACACTCATAATACATGAACCCAGATACCACTCTTCCATTTCAAAAGTTTGTGGCTGATCTATAACTTGTCTTAGTTGAAAATGGTTTTCAGAGACCGTTACCGGTCTGTGAAAAACCTTTCGATATTTTTTAAACAGTCACGGTCGATTAACAAGCAAAATAGCTTTAAACTTTTATAAATTATTAACTGGCTCCCTACCAGCTCCGAAGTCCTATAACTATATATAAACACACAGCAGACTATAGTTCAGCACATGCTGAAAGGTAATTCGTACAAGTATTAATTAATTATGCAGTACAGTAGTATATCTATTATCCGATACAATTAGGGACGTTAGGGAGTTCGGATAACTGATTTTTTGGGTAAGCGATAATTTTCGAAAGCACTTTGTACCAGTTTTCATGGAAATATGAAAGAAATGAAAGAACTACAGTGAATTAATGTTATTAGCAGGAGTGGTGGGGTATATAAAGGGCATGAACAGGGGCATATGTGGAGTGATCACTGTGAAGAACACTAAAATGCCACGCACTCATGTGAGACAGCGTTATCGGCATGTGACATAGATTTAAAGATGCCGCAATGTTACACCTGGCGTCTTGGTGTGAGGAGCTATCTGGTATTGCTTCAGGTCATGGCTAGTACTAATTGAGGGGACTCCGAATGCTTAATGGCACGTCACGGACACCCTGCGTCATCAAATGTTTCGATTCGTGCGACGGTATCGTTGTCCCATTATACAACAGGACAATGCTCGTTCACGCCCACGCATGGTACGTGTCCCTATGAGGTCTCTACGTGATATTAACGCAACCCTATGTCAAGCAGTTCCCAGATCCGTCCCCGATAGAATGTGTGTGGGACCAGCTTGGGCGCCAACTAAGCCCCTTTGTCAGTATAGAGGATATCAAGGTCCAGTTACAGAAGTTGTCCTGCCAGTCTGCCCTTCCCAACGAAATAACTCATGCATTCAGGCAGGAAAGTGTGCAACATTCAGTGATAAGTGGGCTTATACTGCCTAATACTACTGAGATGAACTCGATTTTGCAGACAGTAAAATAACATCATATACCTTGGACATTTCATCTCGTTTTTCTTCCACATTGTCAGACTGTGTACTTTGTATCATCCATGTTAACAAGTTACACAGAGGATTGACCACATAGCCTATTTTGGAAAGTTAAAAATGGTCGTACAGTTACGTTATGAGAGGATTAACGGAGTACATCGACAAAGGTCAAAGGAGGGCAGCACGTTTTGCATTATCGCGAAATACGGGAGTGAGTGTCACTGACATGATACAGGATTTGGCGTTTCTCTTTGCGGCGGGATCGTCTCATGAAATTTCGATCACCAGCTTTCTCCTCCGAATGCGAAACTACTTTTGGCACCAAGCTACATAGGGAGAAAGGCTCGGCATAATAAGAGAAAAAAGAGCATGCATGCATAGAAAGATAAAGCTGTTCGCTTTTTCCTCGCGCTCTTCGAGATTGGAATAATAGATAATTATTTTGAAGGTGGATCGATGAACCCTCTGCCAGGCACTTAAGCGTGATTTTCAGAGTACCCAAGTAGATATGTATATGTAGATGCAATTCAGGAAAAGAAATCCAAAATTTTTGTTTGGTTCAGAGTTGAAACGTTCATTTGCAGCTAAATCTCATAGTCCTTTTAAAGACAGTAATTGGGCGGTATTTTGTTGTTGTAATCAATTCATCGCCGTGAAAAGATTCCTCAGTAGTTGTTTCTTTCTCACAATGGTCGTTGGTGGAAGGCCTTTCTTCATCATCGCAAGGGTCTTGGTCGTCGATGAAAATATTTTGTAGTCCGTCGCTTCTTGATATCCTGTGTCATCTAAGTGTCATCAGCATCCCATTCGATTCAGTGTGGAATATTTTCCTCATCGTATTCTTTAAAAGCAGCAGACCCTTTAATCACACATACAGTTCCGATACAAACTGACCAAATCGGACAGCTAAGTGCTGGCATAGTTTAACAAGCTGTGTGTAAAAATTTGAATTTACCGATTGGTAGTACAAATCCGTGTCTAAAAAGCAACAGGGTTCCTTTTTTCTTTATTGTTTTCTTTCGAATTGTAGAGTTAGGTTGATTGGGAGTGTGCATACTGTGTGCAGACGTAGGAGGAGCTAACCGTAGTTCTCCAACCCCTGAAGACATTGTTGCTCACCATTAGCCGTCTGCAGGCTGCTGCATCGAAGCGGCGAGGGAGAAATTTGTGCGTCGCATTGGGCGCTCCAGGTGTCACTTGGGTGGCTCGTGAGCTCTGCCGTGAGCTCTGCCGACGCACCTCCAAGAATACGCTATGGGAGGGGAACAGTGCTCACTCCAGCGTGAGTGAGAGCTCGTAAAACGTCCGGGTCCCTCGACGTCGACATTGAATTTGGAGGCTCGGCATCTGGCCTCACCCATTCGTCCGACGAGTCGACAAGTAACCTAAGGTTCAGCAGAGTTGGTGCAGGCACACAGAGGGCGAGGTCTACTACTCTACTGGCCATTAAAATTGCTACACCAAGAAGAAATGCAGATGATAAACGGGTATTCATTGGACAAATATGTTGTACTAGAACTGACATGTGATTACATTTTCACGAAATTTGGGTGCATAGATCCTGAGAAATCAGTACCCAGAACAACCACCTCTGGCTGTAATAACGGCCTTGATACGCCTGGGCATCGAGTGAAACAGAGATTGGATGGCGTGTACAGGTACAGCTACCCATGAAGCTTCAATACGATACCACAGTTCATCAAGAGTAGTGACTGGCGTATTGTGACGAGCCAGTTGCTCGGCCGTCATTGACCAGACGTTTTCAATTGGTGAGAGATTTGGAGAATGTGCTGGCCAGGGCAGCAGTCGAACATTTTCTGTATCCAAAAAGACCCGTACAAGACCTGCAACATGCGGTTGTGCATTATCCTGCTGAAATGTAGGGTTCCGCAGGGATCGAATGAAGGGTAGACCACGGATCGTAACACATCTGAAATGTAACGTCCACTGTTCAAATTGCCGTCAATGCGAACAAGGGGTGACCAAGACGTGTAACCAATGGCACCCCATACCATCACTCCAGGTAATACGCCAGTATGGCGATGACGAATACACGCTTCCAATGTGCGTTCACCGCGATGTCGCCAAACACGTATGCGACCATCATGGTGCTGTAAACAGAATCTGGTTTCATCCGAAAAAAATGACGTTTTGCCATTCGTGCACCCAGTTTCGTCGTTGAGTACACCATCGCAGGCGCTCCTGTCTGTGATGCAGCGTCAAGGGTAACCGCAGCCATGGTCTTCGAGCTGATAGTCCATGCTACTGCGAACGTCGTAGAACTGTTCATGCAGGTGGTTGTTGTCTTGCAAACGTCCCCATCTGTTGACTCAGGGATCGAGACGTGGCTGCACGATCCGTTACAGCCATGCGGATAAGATGCCTGTCATCTCGACTGCTAGTGATACGAGTTCGTTGGGATCCAGCATGGCGTTCCGTATTACCCTCCTGAACCCACCGATTCCATATTCTACTAACAGTCATTGGCTCTCGACCAACGTGAGCAGCAATGTCGCGATACGATAAACGACAATCGCGATAGGCTACAATCCGACCTTTATCAAAGTCGGAAACGTGATGGTACGCATTTCTCCTCCTTACACGAGGCATCACAATAACGTTTCACCAGGCAACGCCGGTCAACTGCAGTTTGTGTATGAGAAATCGGTTGGAAACTTTCCTCATGGCAGCACGTTGTACGTGTCGCCTCCGGCGCCAATCTTGTGTGAATGCTCTGAAAAGCTAATCATTTGCGTATCACAGCATCTTCTTCCTGTCTGTTAAAATACACGTCTGTAGCACGTCATCTTCGTGGTGTAGCAATTTTATTCGCCAGTTGTGTAGTTATCGGGAGCTCCAACTTTCCCCTTAGGGAAACAGCGTCCAAGGTTGGAAAGAAATCCAATATGCGTTTGCCATGTCTGCCGCTGGACGCCATCCGAGAAATAGAGAGGTCCTGCCTGCGGCTTTCGAGTGTGGAGGGTGAAGAATGCAGCCATCTTCAAGCTGTGGCTCAGGTTGGCTTAGTTTCTCAGGCAGTCCTCTGTTCCTACAAGCGACTGACTGACAGTAGTAATGACCGGTACTGGCCATACTCGCGGGGTGCAAGCACAACTTATAATCGGCAGTATCATCTCTAGGGTTTGTAATCTCCGACTTGCCTGCCCGGCTAGCCGCGCGGTCTCACGCACTGCTTCCCGAGCGGGAAGGCGTGCCAGTCTCCGGCACGAATCCGCCCAGCGGATAGGCGACGAGGTCCGGTGTGCCGGTCAGCCTGTGGATGGTTTTGGTTCGGTGTGGGGCGGCGGTGGGGTGGGTGGACGGCTGTGGCCTGTTGTGGGGTTGTGAACCACTGAGGGCTACGGAGGGACGAAGCCTCTCCTTCGTTTCTAGGTCGCCGGTTTAATACACATTACACAATCTCCGACTTCCTAACTAGCCTATTCGGTTGCGATAGAAATGACAGTGATAGAGCATGCCTAATGAAACTCCACAGTCAGTAAGGCTATTGTTACCGAAGGAAAATAATACCGGTCAGTAGGAGGAATGTGTACCCCCAGGCCCTTCTGAAGAGCCGCGCGGGGTAGCCGTGCGGTCTGAGGCGTCTTGTCGCGCCCGGCACGGCTCCCCCCCCCCCCCCCCCCCGGTGGAGGTTCAAGTCCTCCCGCCGATATGGGTGTGTGTGTTGTCCTTCGCGTAAGTTAAGTCAGGTTAAGTAGTGCGTAAGCTTAGGGACCGGTGACCTCAGCAGTTTGGTCCCATAAGACCTTACCACAAATTTCGAATTTTTTTTTCCTTCTGAATGAAAAATCCATTCCATAGCTAATCTAAATACTGATAATTATTTTGAAATGGGATGAAATTTAGTGCCACCGCTCACGAATCACACAGGGGGTGGAGGGGGGGGGGAGGGGGAGCGTACCACGTAATATTAAATTCCAAAAAAAAGGAACAATTAAACTGTCGCCAGCCCACCAGGGAAATTAATATCCAACCTTCTAAAAAAGGTAATGGAAAAGAAGATTAATCAAATAATCACTGGCGTCTCACACTTTTCCACAGCACAAAAGTTCACGAGAAAATGAATGAATGAAAAAGCACTGAGCCTGCAGGTACCTACTCTCCAATAGTAAATTTTGAAAGCAAAGTTAGACGAAGTAGCTGGCTAAACAAATGACCAACTCCAACTGAAACTTTGTTACGTAAAAAACTACTTTCAGTAACCTCAGCGTAACATAATGCAAAATTTGGAAAAAGATAAACAATTTAATTTTAATTATTGAGCGATTGAACTGCTCTTACTTTAAGCAAATGAGCAGCCGATTTGCTTGTAACATAAGAACAATAAAATACGTACCAATCCAGCAGAAGTCATTAGCTAAGCTAAACAGAGAATAAATGAAATTGCGCACTCGTAATTTGTACTGTATCTCTAGTTATCCGTTTTTGCCAGTGAAATGTTAGATTACTTCAAGTGCGTGGAGTTAATATTCAAAATTGCAAATCAGTTAAGCCTGTGTTGCACAGTGCAAGAATGAACAGTTACTGGAGCAATAAAATTTAGACTGAAACTGGTCGTTAGCAAACAAACGAAACTGACAGTAAATAGTTTTCATATTTTTACGACCCTCTGTGACTGTATGGACAGGAAAGGGACTCTGCCTGGTGATAACGACTGAGGACAATGACTACACAGGTGCCCTACAAGTTTTAACTATTGCAGGTTATTATTCAAGAAAGTTAATCATTAAAGTTTGTTGAAGAAGTGCCACTGGGTAATGCCTATACAGTATTAGCAACAATTAACAGCCTTACTATTATGTAGATGCGCAGGCGATGAAGTATTTAGCCAGTGACAATGCTGGGCTGCTGCTGCTGGCTGAGAACCACGAGTCGTCTCCAAAGCTACGGATAATAAATTATGGGTCAGGCAACAGTTAGAATTGCAGCTTCCTCCGCCTGTCCACTCCAATCGTGCTCTCAATGCTCGTTGGCTAAAAAAGTAGGTGCGCCTACATTGGCACCATCGTAACTGCACAATGCATCCGCGGGGTCGCCCTGCAAACACTCCCGCTCGTTCAAGACTCAAGCTGCTGTAGCGTGACAGAGACTCTACATATGCAAAGATAAACAACGGCACAGTTACTGCCATTTCGTCATTGTTATCGATACATTCAAACAAAGTTCCCTTGCCGATTACACAGGAATTTACAATATTTACATTATAATTACGATCAATTATATACATTCACAAATAAATACACTATTACATCCATTACCTACACTATGTGATCAAAAGTATCTGGACACCTCAAAATATTGTGCTGCCACCCACTGCAAGGTACTCCGTATGAGTAGTCATTAGACATCGTGAGAGAGTAGAAAGGGGCACTCCGCGGAACTCACGGACTTCGAACGTGGTCAGGTGATTTGGTGTCACTTGTGTCATACGTCTGTACGCGAGATTTCCACACTCCTAAACATTCCTAGGTTCACTCTTTCCGATCTCATAGTGAAGTGGAAACTTGAAGGGACACGTAGAGCACAAAAGCGTACAGGTCGACCTCGTCTGTTGACTGACATTGACCGTTGACAGTTGAAGGGGGTCGTAATGTGTAAAAGGCAGACATCTATTCAGACCATCACACAGAAATTCCAAACTGCATCAGGATCCACTGCAAGTACTATGACAGTTAGGTAGGACATGAGAAAACTTGGATTTCATGGTTGAGAGGCTGCTCATAAGCCACAAATCACGCCGGGAAATTCCAAACGACGCCTCGCTTGGTGTAAATATCGTAAACGTTGGACAATTGAACAGTGGAAAAACTTTGTATGGACTGGCGAATCACCGTACACAGTGCCGTGATCCGATGGCAGGGTGTGGGTATGGCGAATGCATGGTGAACGTCATCTGCCAGTGTGTGTAGTAGAGAGCTCCGTCTTTAGGCCACAAGTGGCCCTTCCGGGACCGTCCGGCCGCCGTGTCATCTTCCGAGGAGGATGCGGATAAGGAGGGGCGTGTGGTCAGCACACCGCACTCCCGACCGTTAGGACGGTATTCTTTGACCGAAGCCGCTACTAATCGGGCGAGTAGCTCCTCAATTGGCATCACGAGGCTGAGTGCACCCCGAAAAATGGCAACAGCACATGGCGGCAGGATGGTGACCCATCCAAGCGCCGGCCACGCCCGACAGCGCTTAACTTCGGTGATCTCACGGGAACCGGTGTAGCCACTGCGGCAAGGCCGTTGCCCTGTGTGTGTAGTGTCAACAGTAAAATTCGTAGATGGTGGTGTTACGGTGTGGTTGTGTTTTTCGTGGACGGGGTTTCCATCTCTTGTTGTTTTGCTTGGCACCATCACAGCACAGGCCTACACTGACGTTTTAATCACCTTCATGCTTCCCACTGTTGGACAGCAATTCGGGGATGACGATTGCATCTGTCAACACTGTCGAGCACATGTTCATAACCCACGACCTGTGGCGGAATGGTTACACGATAATAACATCCCTATAATAGACTGGCTTGCACAGAGTCCTGATCTGCTTCCTGTAGAACACCTTTGGGATGTCTTGGAACGCCGACTTCGTGCCAGGCCTCACCGACCGTCATTGATACCTCTCCTCAGTGCATCACTCCATGATGAAAGGGCTGCCATTCCCTAAGAAACCTTCCAGCACCTGAGTGAACGTATGCCTGCGAGAGAGGAAGCTGTGATCAAGGCTAAGGATGGGCCAATTCCAGCATTACCTATGGATGGCTCAGA
Source organism: Schistocerca nitens (assembly GCF_023898315.1). Lineage (NCBI taxonomy): Eukaryota > Metazoa > Arthropoda > Insecta > Orthoptera > Acrididae > Schistocerca > Schistocerca nitens. The sequence goes on along the minus strand of NC_064615.1, from coordinate 976,755,534 downwards.
TGGTTCAAATGGCTCTGAGCACTATGGGACTTAACATCTGAGGTCATCAGTCCCCAAGAACTTAGAACTACTCAAACCTAACTAACCTAAGGACATCACACACATCCATGCTCGAGGCAGGATTCGATCCTGCGACCGTAGCAGTCAGGCGGTTCAGGACTGAACCGCCTAGAACCGCTCGGCCACCGAGGCCGGCTTACCGATGGAGGGCGCCACGAACTTGTAAGTCATTTTCAGCCAGGTGTCAGGATACATTTGATCACATAGTGTATAAAATATAGTTTCTGTAATAAAGCTTACATATTCAGAAATAGCAGTGTAATTCAAGTTATCAACAGATATTAAAGCTCTAAAAATATTGGTTTGTGCAGAAAGTATTTTATCAGCATTTTCCATGTTACAAGTTGATCGGGAAATTTGGTTTCGGGCGTAGTGGAAGATCTTAACCAGAGGATCTTTCGATTTCCGACGGTCTTGGCTGCCGATTTTTGAACCTGTTATGGAGTGGAGAACTGTAGGGTTCCCGTGCACTACTCAGAAGAAGCAACAACTCGACAACTCGGGTAGCTGAGCACTTGCGGAGCGCTTCTTTTAGGCTAGACCCTAGTTTGAGATTTGCCTTCCAACATAACTGAAAATTGACAAGACATTCGTAACAGGTCTATGAGCCTACGGATCTAGATTGACAATGATGAAACATGAGGGCCGTGTGCCTGCAGTAATTTATCAAAACCGTGAATAAGCTAATTGAGGATGGTTGGATTGGAGCCCCTAACGCCTGGAGGTCAGTCTGCACAAACTAGCACAACCATTTGGTTTACCTATAGAGTAAATCAGGGTATTGCTTATACATATTTGGAAAAGAACTAATTTCATAACATAAAAAGAAACAAAAGAAAAAAGAGTTGCTTCTGGTTTCCAGCTGTGTAAAGACAGGATATTCTGAAGCGGAAAGATCGTTCGCTCCTTTCCCTCAGACAGCTGCGCGGACCCAAAACAAAAGCATCGTACCGTAGCGAGCGGCCCTCTCGCTCCAGATATTATATCAGCGGCCGCGGGCGCTTGCATTGTTCACCTGGCGTTTCGTCACGTCGGCGGGCGACTCCAGTGGCAACGGGGGGAAAGTTCTGGAAACGCGTGGCGCTGCGCTGCGTGCCACAGTGACTCAGCTTCCGCGGCTTTGTTGTCGGCGGCGGGCCTTGATCTTTGGAGGCACTTTATCTCCACATCAAGTTCAGCGCGAGTCACTTGTCGCGCAGGCACGCAAGCGTCCAGTGGACGGTCGCAGCAAGACGCCACGCTGGAACGCAGTCGCGTAAATTACTGCGGCCGGCGGCCTTGTCGATGTCCACCCCGTATACAAAGACGACTTGTTACTCTCCGGTCATTGCACACAGTACGACTGCTTCTCAAGAATCTGCACATATTACTCATTCTGTTAAAATTTAATCATAATCGGTAACTCTACGTCCAAGGCTGAATAGAGGTCTTTTACGGTCTTCAGCTCAGGCACGGATCCACGGTTTAGTTCTCATAGTTAGGATCACAGCCTGTTATTCCTCGCCGGCCGAAGTGGCCGTGCGGTTAAAGGCGCTGCAGTCTGGAACCGCAAGACCGCTACGGTCGCAGGTTCGAATCCTGCCTCGGGTACGGATGTTTGTGATGTCCTTAGGTTAGTTAGGTTTAACTAGTTCTAAGTTCTAGGGGACTAATGACCTCAGCAGTTGAGTCCCATAGTGCTCAGAGCCATTTTTTTTTTGTTATTCCTCACCCCCTTCCCCCCCTCCCCCCTCACCCCTCCACCCACACAACACAAATCGCCGGAAGCCTCCCTTTCAATGTGCCGAAGGTGCCGACGGTAATAACAATACTAACAATGTTACAATAAAATCAATACTGACACGATTTGTTTATGGAAGAATAGAAAAACTGGTGGAAGCCGATCTCTAGGAAGATCAGTTTAGGTTCTCGAAAATAATCACCCAATGACTTATTTTGCAAGAGAGGTTAAGAAAAGGAAACACACGTTTACAGCATTTGTATACAATCTAAGACAAAAATGCATGTACCACGAAGGAATTATCAGAATGGGACGCTAATCAGTAGATGTAGTGTACATTAACAGATAAAAAAATGATTACAATTTCAGAAAAATTGGATAATTTATTCAAGAGAAAGAACTTTACAGATTGAGCAAGTCAATAACACAATGGTTCACCTCTGGTACTTAGGCAAGCAGTTTTTCGGCTTGGCACCGATTGATAGAGTTATTGGGTGTCCTTAGGGATATCGCTCCAAATAATGTCCAACTGACGCGTTAGATCGTCAAAATCTGTAGTTGGTTGGAGGGCCCTGCCTAAATGGCAACCTTGCTTACCACGCTCGCCGTATGCGGACGGACATTATTTTGCTGAAATGTAAGCCCAGGATAACGTGCCATCAAGGGTAACAAAACGGGGCGTAGAATATCATTGACATATCACTGAGCTGTATTACTGCCACGGATGACAACTAAACGGGTCCTGTTATGAAATGAGATGGTGCACCAGACCATCACTCCTAGATGTTGGACGGGTGACAGTCATGTTAGTATCCCCCCGCTGTCTGGGGCATCTACAGACACGTCTTCGGCCTGGAATCTCATTAACTTGAGTAGAAGCGTTTTCACTGATGAGTCCCGCTTAGAATTAAGCCCTGATGACTCATTTCCGACCCATTGGGATAATTGCTCCGTGGTGCACCTTTGTTTTTTAGATTGTATGTTGGTTGAAGTACTTTCTTTGAAAATATGAAGGACGGAAGGATTCAGCAAAGGGAGCGAAAGGGTGTTTGCAGCCTGTTGAGAAATCAAAGTGTAGCAAGAGACGATGGATAAGAAAGGGAAGCTGTGCTGAAAAGGGAATGAGACAAAGTTGTAATCAGCCACCGGAGTTATTCAGTCTGGACACTGAGCAAGCAGTAAAGGACATCAATGGAAAAATTTGGAAAGGGAATTAATTTTCAGGAACAAGAAATACAGACGTTAGAGGCATTGGATTGTACTTCTCTCAGAGATGGAAAAGGAGTTGGCAGAACAGCTAAACGGTTCAAATGGTTCAAATGGCTCTGAGCACTATGGGACTCAACTGCTGTGGTCATTAGTTCCCTAGAACTTAGAACTACTTAAACCAAACTAACCTAAGGACGTCACACACATCCATGCCCGAGGCAGGATTCGAACCTGCGACCGTAGCAGTCGCACGGTTCCGGACTGCGCGCCTAGAACCGCGAGACCACCGCGGCCGGCTAAGCTAAACGGAATGAATATGGTTTTGAAGACAGGTTACATGATGAAGACCATCAGAGGTAAAACAAGGGTAATGGAATGCATTCGAATTATGTCACGTCATGATGAGGGAATTAGATTAGAAAATCAGACGTCAAAAGTAGTGGATGAATTTTTCTATTTGTGCAGCAATATAACTGATGATGGCAGAAGTAGAGAGAATGTAAAATGCAGACTGGCTATATCAAGAAAATAATATCCAAAAAAGAGGTATCTGTTAAAATCGATTGAAGAATAGAGTGTCAGGAAGTCTTTTCTGAAGCGTTTTGTCTGGAGTGTAGCCTTTTATGGAAATGAAACGTAGACTATCAACAGTTCAGACAAGAAGAGAACAGAAGCTTTCGAAATGTGTTACTGTAGAAAACTGTAGAAGGTTACATGGGCAGAACGTATAACTAATGAGGACGCACTGAATCGAATAGAGGAGACGACAGTTTGTGGCAAAACTTTACTAAGAGAAGGGACGGGTTGATAGGGCACATCCTCAGGCATGAATACACTGAGTTAACAAAGTCATGGGACAGCGACATGCACATATTCAGAGAGCGGTAATACCACGTACACAACCTATAAAAGGGCAGTGCATTGGCGGAGATGTCATTTGTACTCAGGTGATTGCTGAGAAAAGGTATCCGACTGGAATTAACAGACTATGAACGCGGAATCGTAGTTGGCGCTAGACAAATGGTATATTCCATTTCGGGAATCGTCAGAAAATTCAATACTCCGAGATCCACAGTGACAAGAGTGTGCTGAAAATATAATTATCAGCCATTACATCTCATCACGGACAACACAGTGGCCGATGACCTTCAGTTAACGACCGATAGCAGCGGCGTTTGTGTACAGCGCTAACAGACAAGCAACAATGCTTGAGATAACCACAGTACTCAGTGCGGGACGTACGACGAACTTACCTGTTAGGACAGTGCGGCGAAATTTGGCTTCAATGGGCTATGGCAACAGACGACATCGCCTGCAGCTCCTCTCCTGGGGTCGTGGCCATATCGGTTGGACCCCAGACTGCAAAACCGTGACCTGGTCAAATGAGCCTCGATTTCATTTGGTAACATCTGATGGTAGGGTTTGAGTGTGGTGCAGACCCCAAGAAGCCATGGACCAAAGTTATCAACAAGACGCTGTGAAAGCGAGTCGTGGCTCCATAATGGTGTAGGCTGCGTTTACATCGAATGAACTCGGTCCTCTGGTCGAACTGAACCGATCATTGACAGGAAATGGTTATGTTCAAAACAATTTGTAGACCATTTGCGGCCATTCATGGACTTCATGTTTCCAGACAACGATGGGACTTTTATGGATGACGATGCGCATTGTCACCAGGCCACAGTTGTTCCCAGTTGGTTTGAAGAATATTCTGCACAAATCGAGCGAGTGATTTGGTCACGCAGATCAGCCGGCATGGGACATAATTGAGGGGTCATTTCGTGCACAAAATCGTGCAGCAGCAACAGTTTCGCAGTTACGGACGGCTATAGAGGCAGCATGGCTCCAAATTTCTGCAGATACTGGCAACGACTTGTTGAGTCCATGGCACGGACACGAAATTCGGAGGTATCGCGCGACATTTGTCACCTAAGTGTATAGTAAGCAGTGTGAAATATATGTAGGTTGCAGTAGTTGTACAAAGGTGAAGAGGCTTGAACAGCATAGACTAGCGTGGAAGCAGTCTTCTGGCTGTAGAGCACATTAACTGTAATAAACTGTGTAAAATACTCTAATATGATAATAATAATCTGCTTACATCAGTGTCTAGTACATCGGTTTAGCATAACATCCAAGAAATTGGAATACAGAAAAATAGAATGCATAAAAATCAATGTCTCAAAAATTTGGAAATCAAAGAATTAGTTTAGGAACTGTAATAGCAATAATTATCACTGCTTTTATGTCACAATTTACACAACAAAAAATTGAAATGTGTACTTACATTCATTAGCATTTCACTTAGCACTTAGACGGTGAATTCAGGTCTGCAGAATATGGCATGCTCACGTGTAAATTGGGAGAATGGTGTTTCTTACGCTCCTTTCCATCAACGTGCGGGAAATCAGTCACTATTTTGTTTTTCTTAGTGGAGGGTCTTTCCCTTTCTGTCTTTCTCAATCTTTCTGTGCCTTCCTCGTTCTACCTGTGGACTCAAGAACCGTGTGGGATTTGTTGTTGAGAGCAAGTAGGGTCATCCTGTGTATGTACCTATTTACCTGGCTTTAGTGTCACCCGTAGCGCCTCAAGCGAATCCACGTGAAGCTCAGCTAAGCAACTGAAAGTATCTTGTAGCACGTAGTCTTCTAATATTATTTCTCATTTTTGAGACACTTTGTTTTCATGCTCTGTATTATTCGAAATTTATCTGACAAATTTGGAGACTCATGTTGTTGTGGTCTTCAGTCCTGAGACTGGTTTGATGCAGCTCTCCATGCTACTCTATCCTGTGCAAACTTCTTCATCTCCCAGTACCTACTGCAACCTACATCCTTCTGAATCTGCTTAGTGTATTCATCTCTTGGTCTCCCCCTACGATTTTTACCCTCCACGCTGCCCTCCAATACTAAATTGGGGATCCCTTGATGCCTCAGAACATGTCCTACCAACCGATCCCTTCTTCTGGTCAAGTTGTGCCACAAACTCCTCTTCTCCCCAATCCTATTCAGTACCTCCTCATTAGTTATGTGATCTAACCATCTAATCTTCAGCATTCTTCTGTAGCACCACATTTCAAAAGCTTCTATTCTCTTCTTGTCCAAACTATTAACCGTCCATGTTTCACTTCCATACATGGCTACACTCCATACAAATACTTTCAGAAATGACTTCCTGACATTTAAATTTATACTCGATGTTAACAAATTTCTCTTCTTCAGAAACGCTTTCCTTGCCATTGCCAGTCTACATTTTATATCCTCTCTACTTCGACCATCATCAGTTATTTTGCTCCCCAAATAGCAAAACTCCTTTACTACTTTAAGTGTCTCATTTCCTAATCTAATACCCTCAACATCACCCGAGTTAATTCGACTACATTCCATTATCCTCGTTTTGCTTTTGTTGATGTTCATCTTATATCCTCCCTTCAAGACACCATCCATTCCGTTCAACTGCTCTTCCAAGTCCTTTGCTGTCTCTGACAGAATTACAATGTCATCGGCGAACCTCAAAGTTTTTATTTCTTCTCCATGGATTTTAATACCTACTCCAAATTTTTCTTTTGTTTCCTTTACTGCTTGCTCAATATACAGATTGAATAACATCGGGGAGAGGCTACAACCCTGTCTCACTCCCTTCCCAACCACTGCTTCCCTTTCATGTCCCTCGACTCTTATAACTGCCATCTGGTTTCTGTACAAATTGTAAATAGCCTTTCGCTCCCTGTATTTTACCCCTGCCACCTTCAGAATTTGAAAGAGAGTATTCCAGTCAACATTGTCAAAAGCTTTCTCTAAGTCTACAAATGCTAGAAACGTAGGTTTGCCATTCCTTAAACTTTCTTCTAAGATAAGTCGTAAGGTCAGTATTGCCTCACGTGTTCCAGTATTTCTACGGAATCCAAACTGATCTTCCCCGAGGTCGGCTTCTACTAGTTTTTCCATTCGTCTGTAAAGAATTCGTGTTAGTATTTTGCAGCTGTGGCTTATTAAACTGATTGTTCGGTAATTCTCGCATCTGTCAACACCTGCTTTCTTTGGGATTGGAATTATTATATTCTTCTTGAAGTCTGAGGGTATTTCGCCTGTTTCATACATCTTGCTCACCAAATGGTAGAGTTTTGTCAGGACTGGCTCTCCCAAGGCCGTCAGTAGTTCCAATGAAATGTTGTCTACTCCGGGAGCCTTGTTTCGACTCAGGTCTTTCAGTGCTCTGTCAGACTCTTCACGCAGTATCGTATCTCCCATTTCATCTTCTTCTACATCCTCATCCATTTCCATAATATTGTCCTCAAGTACATCGCCCTTGTATAGACCCTCTATATACTCCTTCCACCTTTCTGCTTTCCCTTCTTTGCTTAGAACTGGGTTTCCATCAAAGCTCTTGATATTCATGCAAGTGGTTCTCCTTTCTCCAAATGTCTCTTTAATTTTCCTATAGGCAGTATCTATCTTACCCCTAGTGAGATAAGCTTCTACATCCTTACATTTGTCCTCTAGCCATCCCTGCTTAGCCATTTTGCACTTCCTGTCGATCTCATTTTTGAGACGTTTGTATTCCTTTTTGCCTGCTTCATTTACTGCGTTTTTATATTTTCTCCTTTCATCAATTAAATTCAATATTTCTTCAGTTACCCAAGGATTTCTACTAGCCCTCGTCTTTTTACCTACTTGATCCTCTGCTGCCTTCACTACTTCATCCCTCAAAGCTACCCATTCTTCTTCTACTGTATTTCTTTCCCCCATTCCTGTCAATTGTTCCCTTATGCTCTCCCTGAAACTCTGTACAACCTCTGGTTCTTTCAGTTTATCCAGGTCCCATCTCCTTAAATTCCCACCTTTTTGCAGTTTCTTCAGTTTTAATCTACAGGTCATAACCAATAGATTGTGGTCAGAGTCCACATCTGCCCCTGGAAATGTCTTACAATTTAAAACCTGGTTCCTAAATCTCTGTCTTACCATTATATAATCTATCTGAAACCTTTTAGTATCTCCAGGGTTCTTCCATGTATACAACCTTCTATCATGATTCTTAAACCAAGTGTGAGCTATGATTAAGTTGTGCTCTGTGCAAAATTCTACCAGGCGGCTTCCTCTTTCATTTCTTAGCCCCAATCCATATTCACCTACTACGTTTCCTTCTCTCCCTTTTCCTACACTCGAATTCCAGTCACCCATGACTATTAAATTTTCGTCTCCCTTCACTATCTGAATAATTTCTTTTATTTCATCATACATTTCTTCAATTTCTTCGTCATCTGCAGAGCTAGTTGGCATATAAACTTGTACTACTGTAGTAGGTGTGGGCTTCGTATCTATCTTGGCCATAATAATGCGTTCACTAAGCTGTTTGTAGTAGCTTACCCGCGTTCCTATTTTCCTATTCATTATTAAACCTACTCCTGCATTACCCCTATTTGTGTTTATAACCCTGTAGTCACCTGACCAGAAGTCTTGTTCCTCCTGCCACCGAACTTCACTAATTCCCACTATATCTAACTTTAACCTATCCATTTCCCTTTTCAAATTTTCTAACCTACCTGCCCGATTAAGGGACCTGACATTCCACGCTCCGATCCGTAGAACGCCAGTTTTCTTTCTCCTGATAACGACATCCTCTTGAGTAGTCCCCGCCCGGAGATCCGAATGGGGGACTATTTTACCTCCGGAATATTTTACCCAAGAGGACGCCATCATCATTTAATCATACAGTAAAGCTGCATGCCCTCGGGAAAAATTACGGCCGTAGTTTCCCCTTGCTTTCAGCCGTTCGCAGTACCAGCACAGCAAGGCCGTTTTGGTTATTGTTACAAGGCCAGATCAGTCAATCATCCAGACTGTTGCCCTTGCAACTACTGAAAAGGCTGCTGCCCCTCTTCAGGAACCACACGTTTGTCTGGCCTCTCAACAGATACCCCTCCGTTGTGGTTGGACCTATGGTACGGCTATCTGTATCGCTGAGGCACGCAAGCCTCCCCACCAACGGCAAGGTCCATGGTTCATGGGGGAGGTGGAGACTCATATATGAAAAAAATGAACGTGTTTAGTTACACAGTCTTCTTGTGTATGTGTGTGGGGGCGGTGGGTGTCATCGTGACCCTAAGGACAAACCCCCCCCAGACCCGTTGTGGAACCACGCCTGCTTCAGCTGTATGTATCCACATTTCCTCTCATATGTTTTTTAATGTAATCTACTGACCTATCATTAGGTAAATGTCACGGTCTGTTCTTCTTGTTGTTGTGGTGGTGGAGGTGTTATTCAGTATGAAGTATGGTCTGGTGCAGCTCTCCAAGCGAGTGTATCCTGTGAAAGCCTCTTCATCGCTCCGTAACAACTGCAACTTCATCAATATGAAGCTGCTAACTGTACTCATGCCTTGGTCTTCTTTTACAATTTTTATCCCCTACACCCTTTCCTTACAACATACTTGCATCCCTTAGCAAAATGACGATTCCTTGATGCCTTAGGATGTGTCGTATCAACCGATCGCTTCTTTTAGTTGTGCCATTAATTTGTTCTTTTTCACGTTCGATTCCGTACTTTCTCGTTAGTTAGTCGATGAACCCATCCGATTTTCACCTTTCTTCGACAGCACATTTCAATAGCTTCTCTTCTCTTCTTGTCTGAATTTCTGGGCTACTTATCGTCCACGTTATACTTCCACACAAGGTTCCACTCCGCGGAAATACATTCCGAAGGCCATTTCTCGTTTCTTTCAATTCAGAAGATAACTTCCTTGGTCCGTTTACCACCCTATTGGCTTACGACATGTCCTGCTCATTTTCATTACATTCGTAATAAGATCTTCCACACTAGTTTCTTACCTGACCTATTTTTTTACAAGTCTCTCCTAAGAATTCTGGAAATGCACTTCTCCACTGCTCCCCGAACCCGGAGTCTCTGAATAGTTTATCGCATTTAAAACCGCTTTCTCACTAGTATAAGCTACACTGAAGCACCAATGAATCTGGTCTAGGCATGCGTATTCAAATACAGAGATACGTAAACAGGTGGAACACGGCGCCGCGGTCGCCTATATAAGACAAGAAGTGTCTGGCCCAGTTGTTAGATCGATCATTACTTATGCAATGGCAGATTATCAAGATTTAAGTGAGTTTGAACGTGACGTTATAGTCGGCGCACGAGCTATGGGACATAGCATCTCCGAGGTAGCGATGAAGTGGGGATTATCCCGCACAACCATTTCACGAGTGTACCGTGAATATTAGCAATCCAGTAAAACATCAAGTCCCCGACTTCACTGTGGCCGAAAAAAATCCTGCAAGAACGGGACCAACGACGACTAAAGAGAACCGTTCAGCATGACAGAAGCGCAAACCTTCCGGAGACTGCTGAGATTTCAACACTGGGCGATCAACAGGTATCAGCATGCGAACTATTCAATGGAACATCACCGATATGGGTTTTCGCAGCCGAAGGTCCAAAAAATGGTTCAAATGGCTCTGAGCACTATGGGACTCAACTGCTGAGGTCATTAGTCCCCTAGAACTTAGAACTAGTTAAACCTAACTAACCTAAGGACATCACAAACATCCATGCCCGAGGAAGGATTCGAACCTGCGACCGTAGCGGTCTTGCGGTTCCAGACCGAAGGTCCACTCTTGTACCCTTGTTTACTGCATGACACAAAGCTTTACGCCTGGCCTGGGCCCGTCAACAACGACGTAGGAGTGCTGATGACTGGAAACATGTTGCCTGGTCGGACGAGTCTCGTTTCGAATTGTATCGAGCGAATGGGCGTGTACGGATATGGAGTCACCATCATGAATCCACGGACCCTGCGTGTTAGCAGGGGACTGTTCAAGCTGGTGGAGGGTCTGTAATGGTGTGAGGTGTATGTAGTTGCAGTGATATGGGACCCCTGATTTGTCTAAATACGACTCTGACAGGTGACACGTACATAAGCATCCTGTCTGATCACATCCATCCATTCATGTCCATTGTGTATTCCGACGGACTTGGGCAATTCCAGCAGGACAATGCGACACCCCATACTTCCAGAACTGTCACAGAATGGCTGCAGGAACACTCTTCTGCTTCTGAATCTAAACACTTCCACTGGCAACCAAAAACCCCAGACATATCTGGGATGCCTTGCAACGTGCTGTTCAGAAGAGACCTTCACTCCCCTGTACTCTTACGGATTTATGGACAGCCCTGCAGGATTCATTTGTCAGTTCTCTCCAGCACTACTTCAGACATTAGTCGAGTCCATGCCACGTTGTGATGCGGCACTTCTGCATGCTTTCGGGGGTCCTACACGATATTAAGCAAGTATACCAGTTCCTTTGGCTCTGAAGTGTATATGTACTGTCTGTTCTTTCGCATATGTCCGAAAGAACAGACACAATTTTGATGTTGCAGCCACTGTGAACCAAGACACAAAGGAATTAAGGACATTAGCTGCCAGTGGTAACTGCTTTATATCAATGGGAAAAGATGATAATTTGTGCCAGATTGGAATTCTAACCCGGATATTCTGCTTACCAGGCAGATACACTGACCATTGAACCATCCAGACTCAGTGGTCATCGCAAATGCACGGGCTACCCTAGCACGCTTCCTGTCACACCTAGATTGTCAGAAAGAACACACACCACATCGCTTCAGAGCGAATGAACACCATGCTCGAACTCCCACGGGAATCAGCGAGATGCTGCGAGTAATGAGGATAATGGGCAAGAGGCACTACATCAGTGGTGTACGGAATTTGGCTCTGCCGAGAGGCATGCTTGGGTAGTCCGTGTAGTTGTGATGGCCACTGTGTCCAGACAGCACAATAGTTAGCGCATCTGGCAATAAGCAGAAGACCCGGGTTGAATACATGTTCTGGAGGAATTTTCAACTTTCTTCGTCGATTTAAATCGGCTACCACTAACAATTAATGTCTTTAATTCCTCTGTGGTTTGAAGTTTATTTCATTTAATTTTCTATTGGGTGGAATGTAGACATCCTGTATTAACATTTTACGATTTTTTTGAATGTTCATTTTTACGGTGTTCTCGAATTTCCAATATTCTCATAAAACAAATGAAAATAAATATCAAGCGAATCGGGTCTTTTTCAGCCAATAATACGATAAAATAAGATACGTTTAAGACACTGAAGATTTTATTCGGGAAAGGAAGTGAGAGATTGGTAGAGGGTTGAAGCAGGCTCGGGAAACGGTAGATGACCATATCGCGAGCGGCCTGCCTTTAAGGACGAGGCTACTACTAAAAGTAAAGCTGTGATTAATTAAATGGGTAAAAGAAGATAGGGGAAAGACGCAGTGCGGTTCACCTACGCTGAACTGGGAAGTGGGTGCAGGTGCCATCGTTTAATCGCGAATGTCGTGATATTTAACAAGCTAATGACAGGAAAATAGTTGGTGGAAATGGAGCCTCCAGGTTGGCCATTCTTCTTATCCCGAGGAGGATAGTTTCAAGGGCAGGACCAATCACACGGCTAGCTGATCTGGAAGGAGAAGGAGGTGTTTCAGACAAGGGCTAAAGCGTAAATTGAAGGCTCTGAATTAGTCATTGCGTCAATTAAAGACGACTGATTCGCACAGTGAAATGTGATTTCATTGGCATACTTACTCTATTGATAGGTCCACTACATACAATGACTGGATATATCGTTTTATGAGCGTGTTCTGTTGCAGTTATGACGATTTGCTCCATCTCAACGTATCATATCCAGCAGTTTTCTGATAAGCATTAGTGTAATAAATACAGCTTTGGTTCTGATTCTGGGATTTGTCATAGTGGCGACCTTGCAAAGAATCTAAGATCAGTATCTGAAATATTCTAGTAGTAGGCCTATTTCACGTGACTGGATACCTGGATTCTTCCTGCAGAAGCGAAAACTGCACACATAGTGTTTTCTTAACTTACCGACAGTAGAGTCCAGACACTGGAATGAGTTTTTAAATATTATGTAAAATATAGAGTGGTACATTCGGAACCGCACTGTAGGCTTAACTCCATTTCTTTAGTATTTCCCTTAAACAGAACTTAGTCAAATTGAGGATTAGCAAAGGGCAGCATTAACACTATATTTTCACTAAGCAGAACAACTTGACCTCAAGGAAAAGAATGAAGCAGCTGGAAGCTCCAGATTTGTTATCGAGGTCTATGTATTTTACCAAGTATCTTCTCTCGCATTACGTGACGTAACCATTTCGATCCCAAATAAGGGCCGGCCGGAGTGGCCGAGCGGTTCTAGGCCCTACAGTCTGGAACCCCCCGACCGCTACGGTCGCAGGTTCGAATCCTGCCTCGGGCATGGATGTGTGTGATGTCCTTAGATTAGTTAGGTTTAAGTAGCTCTAAGTTCTAGGGGACTGATGACCACAGAAGTTAAGTCCCATATTGCTCAGAGCCATTTGAACCATTTTTTTCCTGGATCACCCTAAACGTATTTTCTAACTAGGCAATGAAACAGCTAACCATACTGTGCTCTACAAACAAATTTGCGATACTAAATTTCGAACTTAAATATCAACCGTTAGAACACAGACGTTTACATTTACATCTCAAATGAATTGTAAATCAGGTTCTCAACTGCAAAACATTGCACTTGATATTTTTCGATTAGAGCGCCATCTACCACGAATGGGAAGCAATAAGTTGAGTAAACCGTACGTATTTTTTAGCGTAGAATCCGAATATGTAACAAAAAGGTATGGGCGGGGGGAAGGGGGGCGTTGCCATTTGGAAAGACAAAGTTAACACTGCCCACGCAAGAGGGGTAGTTAGGAGGTGGCCAGTTGTAGCACAGACTAATGTACCGTTTACTAATATTAACTTTTTATCTAGAACATTTTTTGTACGATCCCTAGTTTCCGAGATATTTAAGTGTCTCCAGTTAAAACACCCTGTTAGACGGGGCACAAAAGATGTATTTGTGCCAACTGAAATTTTCATTGCCGGTTTCTAAACGCTATGAACGTTTACAAATTATGGTCAGTGGACGTTACTGTGCAGGCAAATAATGTTGTCGTGTGGATAGGTTTAGCACATTTGTTTTTAATACATGTTAGCAAACTCCTTAAAAGCAACTTGTAAATGGAAAAGAATAAATTCAGAATTTTTTGATAGATTTAATATACGTATACTTTAGTTTTTCAGATCTCTAACTGAAAGACAGGTTTTAAGATGCCAGACGCAATACGTGAATGTTATTTTCGTGTAGCAAAGGTCCAGGTGTGGCAACCGGCTCCTCTGGCACGCGTTCGGCATATTGAGAGCAAGAGTGGCCGGCTGTACCTGACACGGACAGAGGACAGCCAATGCCAAGGCCCCGCACCTGCTGCCGCCTCCACACGGGGCGTGACATTTTCACAACACGGCGCCAGATGTCGTTGTGAGCGGCCGTCGCAAAATTGTTCTGACTGCAGAATAAACCGAAAAGACAGTAAAATTGTGGCTTATAAGCTGTGTAACTGAAAATGCAGGCGAAAAAAATTAAACTTTTCTTAAAAATACTTTTTCGCATCAGGACGAGACAACATCTACGCCAAACTCGTGGCGAAGACAGATTACACTACTCTTCAGCGAGAGCAGGCATCACTTGCAGAGGGGACAGTGACTGTTAGAAATACGTTGTGGAGCAACTACAACTTACCTTTATTACGACTTTCACTTGTCAGACGAGAGCATCTGCAGAAATTTGGCAGTCAGCGGCTTCATGTTAAATACGTCTGGCTGCGTATAGAGCCGGCGTCAGACATAAAAATATTTTTTGGACTCACCACGCCAACCGTTCAGATACCAAATATTCTAGCGACATCTGTTTGATTGCTTTTGACTGAAAGATCTTTGGTGACATTTGTTTTATTGTCATTAGGCAGTGGTCCTAGGCGTATTTCTGTCTATCGCTTTCTCTCCTAAGGCTGGAGAAATCATCAGAAGCTCTAGAGACTGAGATAAAGGAACTTGTTTAGGTTTGACAGTTTTGCATTGCTTTCATAACCTCCGTTCATGTCTTCAGCATTAAGAGACGAAACGTTAGTCAGGGAAATATGCGTTTGACCACTGCCCATTGCATATAAAACAATATTGTTCGAGGTGCAAATACCGGCTGTGACAGTTTACATTGTGTGATGAAAGCTCTTCGTTACTTTCGTAAAAATTTTCACATATTTAAAGTTGGTGAAGATGCAGCATCAAAAACACATTAAACGACAACGCGACCTTTCTTTTAATTTCCTGTCTCTTTTCATACCAGTCATTTTACATGTACATTCTAGTACAAAACAAAACGACGCACCACGAAAGAATTATCTCAATGGGACGGAATTTTTTAGATTTGATGTAGATGTAAGACAAACACACGATTACAATCTCAAAAACTGGATGATTCTTTCAAGAGAAAGAGCTTCACAAACTGAGCACGTCAATGACGTGCTGTCCAAAAAATGGTTCAAATGGCTCTGAGCACTATGGGACTCAACATCTTAGGTCATAAGTCCCCTAGAACTTAGAACTAGTTAAACCTAACTAACCTAAGGACATCACACACACCCATGCCCGAGGCAGGATTCGAACCTGCGACCGTAGCAGTCCCGCGGTTCCGGACTGCAGCGCCAGAACCGCTAGACCACCGCGGCCGGCTGCTGTCCACCTCTGCCCCTTATGTAAGCAGTTATTCGACTTGGCATTGATTGATAGAGTTGTTGCATGTCCTCCTGAGAGACACAGTGTCAAATTATGTCCAACTGGCGCATTAGATCATCGAAATACCGAGATGATTGGAGGGCTCTTCCCATAATGCCCCAAACATTCTACATTGGGGAGAGATCCGGAGACCTTACTGGCCAAAGTAGGATTTGGTAAGCACGAAGGCAAGCAGTAGAAACTCTCTCCGTGCGCGGGCAGGCATTTTCTAGCTGAAATGTAAGCCCAGGATGGTTCGTCATGAAGACCAACAAAAAGCGGCGTAGAATATAGTCGACGAACCGTTGTGCTGTAAAGGTGTCGTCAATGACAACCAAAAGAGTCATGTTATGAAAATACACTCCTGGAAATTGAAATAAGAACACCGTGAATTCATTGTCCCACGAAGGGGAAACTTTATTGACACATTCCTGGGGTCAGATACATCACATGATCACACTGACAGAACCACAGGCACATAGACACAGGCAACAGAGCATGCACAATGTCGGCACTAGTACAGTGTATATCCACCTTTCGCAGCAATGCAGGCTGCTATTCTCCCATGGAGACGATCGTAGAGATGCTGGATGTAGTCCTGTGGAACGGCTTGCCATGCCATTTCCACCTGGCGCCTCAGTTGGACCAGCGATCGTGCTGGACGTGCAGACCGCGTGAGACGACGCTTCATCCAGTCCCAAACATGCTCAATGGGGGACAGATCCGGAGATCTTGCTGGCCAGGGTACTTGACTTACACCTTCTAGAGCACGTTGGGTGGCACGGGATACATGCGGACGTGCATTGTCCTGTTGGAACAGCAAGTTCCCTTGCCGGTCTAGGAATGGTAGAACGATGGGTTCGATGACGGTTTGGATGTACCGTGCACTATTCAGTGTCCCCTCGACGATCACCAGTGGTTTACGGCCAGTGTAGGATATCGCTCCCCACACCATGATGCCGGGTGTTGGCCCTGTGTGCCTCGGTCGTATGCAGTCCTGATTGTGGCGCTCACCTGCACGGCGCCAAACACGCATACGACCATCATTGGCACCAAGGCAGAAGCGACTCGCATCGCTGAAGACGACACGTCTCCATTCGTCCCTCCATTCACGCCTGTCGCGACACCACTGGAGGCGGGCTGCACGATGTTGGGGCGTGAGCGGAAGACGGCCTAACGGTGTGCGGGACCGTAGCCCAGCTTCATGGAGACGGTTGCGAATGGTCCTCGCCGATACCCCAGGAGCAACAGTGTCCCTAACTTGCTGGGAAGTGGCGGTGCGGTCCCCTACGGCACTGCGTAGGATCCTACGGTCTTGGCGTGCATCCGTGCGTCGCTGCGGTCCGGTCCCAGGTCGACGGGCACGTGCACCTTCCGCCGACCACTGGCGACAACATCGATGTACTGTGGAGACCTCACGCCCCACGTGTTGAGCAATTCCGCGGTACGTCCACCCGGCCTCCCGCATGCCCACTATACGCCCTCGCTCAAAGTCCGTCAACTGCACATACGGTTCACGTCCACGCTGTCGCGGCATGCTACCAGTGTTAAAGACTGCGATGGAGCTCCGTATGCCACGGCAAACTGGCTGACACTGACGGCGGCGGTGCACAAATGCTGCGCAGCTAGCGCCATTCGACGGCCAACACCGCGGTTCCTGGTGTGTGCGCTGTGCCGTCCGTGTGATCATTGCTTGTACAGCCCTCTCGCAGTGTCCGGAGCAAGTATGGTGGGTCAGACACACCGGTGTCAATGTGTTCTTTTTTCCATTTCCAGGAGTGTAGATGGTGCCCCAGGCCATGGCATCTGGTTGACGGGCCGTATGATCGGCGACAAGTCAGGTGGTAACCGGGACGTCTCCAGACACGTCATCGGCGTGGAATCTCATTGAATGAATTATTTTATATGATTAGTCCAGCTTGTAACTGAGCCCCGATGACCAGCCAAGTGTCTGGAGGCGCCTCCGACAGTGGTAAGACACCAACCTGACTCTCGCTAGCTGTACGGCCTATCAACCAGGATTGATGGTCTGGGGTGCCATTTGTTATCATAGCCGGACGACTTCGATCCTCATCTGCAGCTCCCTTACAGCACAGCGATATGTCGACGATATTCCACTCCCCGTTTCATCGTCCTTCATGGCAAGCTATCCTGGGCTTACATTTGAGCAAGATAATTCCCGCCCGTATGCTACGACAGTTTCTACTGCTTGTCTTCCTGCTTGCTAAACCCTACCTTTGCCTTTGGAGCACTGCGGGCAAAGCTCTCTACCATCTCGGGATTTTGACGTTCTAATGCGCCAAAAGGACAAAATTTGGAACGATGTCCCCCAGAAGGAAATCTAGCACCTCAGCCTATCAGTGCCAAGCCGAATAACTTCTTGCATAAGGACCAGAGGTGAACCAACGCGTTATTTTTTTTTTTAATCTTATGGGACTTGACTGCTAAGCTCATCAGTCCCTAAGCTTACATACTACTTAACCTAAATTATCCTAAGGACAAACACATACACACACCCATGCCCAAGGGAGGACTCAACCTCCGCCGGGAGCAGCCGCACAGTCTATGACTGCAAACTATGAGTAGAGAGCTGGTGTAATTGATATACCAAATGAGTGCTAAATATTACTTCGGACCATTGAAAAAGGAGATATTCAGTGTAGATGACCATAGGAGCTCAAATGTTCAAATGTGTGTGAATTCCTAAGGGACCAAACTGCTGACGTCATCGCTCCCTAGACTTACACACTACTTAAACTAACTTATGCTAGGAACGACACACACACCCATGCCCGATGGTTCAAATGGTTCAAATGGCTCTGAGCACTATGGGACTTAACTTCTGAGGTCATCAGTCCACTAGAACTTAGAACTACTTAAACCTAGCTAAACTAAGGACAGCACACACATCCATGCCCGAGGCAGGATTCGAACCTGCGACCGTAGCGGTCGCGCGGTTCCAGACTGTAGCGCCTAGAACCGCTCGGCCACTACGGCCGGAATGCCCGAGGGAGGACTCGAACCTTCGGCGGGAGGGGCCACGCAATCCGTGATATGGCGCCTCAAACCTCACGGCCACTCCGAGCAGCGACATGGGAGCCATTGTTTTAGAAAGTGCTCAATTTGAGAATAGTTCGCTTTTTGCTTCGATGAAATGGTATTACTTCAAGGAAATCAATGTGCAGTCTTCGGGGCATGATGATATTATACGTGCATTAATTCGTGTGAGAAACTAACCACAAAAGAGGGCCAAGATAAACCAAAGTGTTACTAGGAACGAATATAAAATAACAACGTGGGCAATCTGTCTCGTATGGGGCTACAGAAGGAACTTCATACACGAAACAGCATTCGGTTTACACTGAAATTTTAAAATGTCGGTCTGTTCAGATCTTATGTCCTCTTCACAGTAATGGCAAAAGGTGGATTCTCTGACGAAGGAATTGTTGGTGTATCAAGTTGGTTACAACTTCGGCTTTGATGGATGCTCCACTCACTAATACGGAAAGTAACCTCCAATAAGTTCTCTATGAATCCGTTGCCCTTGGTAAGCAAAAGTCGGGAAGACGTATATATTACAGACTGGCAGACATGGAAGGACTGCTGAGCTGTCTAATCGTAAACGCTTCTTCCTTAATTTGCAATGATTGAGTGTATTTAGCAGTAACTGCTAGTGTAGAATGGCAGGTATGTAGCAGTAGGACCGGCCGTGGTGGTCATGCGGTTCTAGGCGCTTCAGTCTGGAACCGCGTGACCGCTACGGCCGCAGGTTCGAATCCTGCCTCGGGCATGGATGTGTGTGATGTCCTTAGGTTAGTTAGGTTTAAGTAGTTCTAAGTTCTAAGGGACTGATGACCTCAGATGTTAAGTCCCATAGTGCTCAGAGCCATTTGAACCATTTATTATTATTATTTATTTATTTATTTTTGCAGTAGCAGTGAGCTACAGTCATAGAGCAGGTGTTCCCAAACTTTTCCTCTGGAACACACTGGAAATACTCGTACTGTAACGGAACACCTCGTTTGTTCTGAAGATTAATAAAATTTTTAAAAATGAGAAAAACTGGTTTTATTCAGTGGCTACTTAAAGTCTAACTCGTAATTAATAACACAGAAATCATAATAATTTTTTTAAATAATTAATAATGTTATTAACGGTTTTTCGCGGAGCACTGACTCACTTTGTGAACCTCTATCCTAGAGGGAAGGTAATGAACTTTGAAGTAACCGATGGGCACTATCTCCGCGGTGTCTCTGTTTGTCATTTAGGAGTATCTCTCCCCCAGACAGCACATCAACATTATCTGAAAACAATCATAACATACATTTTTAAATTACTGTGGGTACACTAGCATTTTCGTTTGTTTTCTCCGTAGGGCTAGCTTCTTTGCTAGGAACACAATTTGCCATACAATGTTGTATTTAAGTTGTTCGTAGAGAGGAGCGATAGTTAAATCTAGTGCTGGCAGACAATTTACTTCTGAAGAGTAGCATTAATTGGATCGCTGAGCCTACCGCATCCATCCAAGCGATAGACAACCATCATGGACAGCTGCCCTTGCTCCATGAGAGAGAGTTGCACTGTGATCTTTAATCAGGATTTAATGGCGCAGACTGATTCTGACACCTAAGTTACACTTCTCTACATATCTACATCCATATTCTACAACCCACCTAATACTTCGTGTACTACCGTTACTTTCCCCCTTTCCTGTTCCAACTGCGAATGGTTAGCGGGAATAACGCTTGTTGGTAAGACATTTTGGAGCTCTAATTTCAGACTTTACCTTCGTGGCCTTTCCGCGAAATATGCTGGCTGACTCTTCTAGGAACGTAGGAACTTTAACATCTCTCTAATTTTAGCATCTCTGTGATGCTTTTGCGCTCACTAAACGAGCAAGTAACAAAACCCTCTGCTCTTTTTTCGATCTTCTCAATTGCCTCTACGAATTGTAGCTCGTACCGTCCCAAACTGACTAGCAATATTTAAATATCGATTGAACGAATGTTTTTGCGGTATACGTAAGATAGTTTGCTGTTACTAAATTCAGTAAGCGGTTCGATATGATTTATTTAGTCATTCAGTGACCGTAATGACACTGAAAAGGGAAATGATTGAGAGAAGGCCGGAAGAGTGAATTCATTACTCCGAAGCTTTTTCACCTCAAAGCATCGTAATACTCTGGATCATCGCACGAACGCTAAAATGGAAGATCTTGAGACAAGCGATCATCGAACAGAAAATCAACTAGCATCGCTCAGTAGTAGAAATGCATCTGGTTCAAATGGTTCAAATGGCTCTGAGCACTATGGGACTCAACTGCTGAGGTCATTAGTCCCCTAGAACTTAGAACTAGTTAAACCTAACTAACCTAAGGACATCACACACATCCATGCCCGAGGCAGGATTCGAACCTGCGACCGTAGCGGTCCCGCGGTTCCAGACTGCAGCGCCAGAACCGCGCGGCCACTTCGGCCGGCCTAAATGCATCTGGAACGGATCACATACCTATGAGATTCTACAGAGAATATTCGAAAGATCTTGCACCCATTCTAGCTATAGTTCATCGTAGAACGCTGGAACAATGAAGGGTACCCATCGACTGCAAAAAAAGCGCAGGTCATTCCCATTTTCAAGAAGTGTCGTCGAAGAGAGAGGCAGTGGCGCTGACGGCAGCCTGTTATAGAATGGTGGAACACTTTTTATCCTAACGTATTATGAAGTCGAGAACTAAAATATCCCCTATAAGATCGAATACGGATTCCTGGGACCTCTGCTTACTCTGTTCGTCGATGAGATCCAGAGCTCTACATAGACGACACTCACATTGATGTCATGTTTACTGGATTCCAGAAAGCTTTCTAGACTGGTTCGCAGTGTCGTTTAGTGAACAAACTGCAAGTATCAGGCCAAATTTATGGCTGGTTTGACGACAGTCTAATTGACAGAATATAACACGTTGATCTTAACGTGACGAAAGTGACAGAGATGATAGTAATTTCTGAAGCACGTTCATGAAATGTTATAGGATCATTACTTTATACAATATGTATCGGTATCTCGAGATCCATGTGGCTATTTGCAGAGCATGCTGCTACAACAGCAGAAGACACTACTAAAATGTAGAAAGACCCGTAGAGAATCGATGACTGATGCAGGGACTAGCGTGGCGGACACCTCAGGGACACACCCACTTCCTGCAGTTCGGCGGCAATCAGCGCTGTGATTCGTTCGTTAGTTAGTTTAGTGTTGTTTAACGTCCCGTCGACAACGAGGTCATTAGAGACGGAGCGCAAGCTCGGGTTAGGGAAGGATGGGGAAGGAAATCGGCCGTGCCCTTTCAAAGGAACCATCCCGGCATTTGCCTGAAACGATTTAGGGAAATCACGGAAAACCTAAATCAGGATGGCTGGAGACGGGATTGAACCGTCGTCCTCCCGAATGCGAGTCCAGTGTGCTAACCACTGCGCCACCTCGCTCGGTAATTCGTTCGTCTCATAGCTTTGTTGCCACATGAACTCTGTTCAACGGCATTTCTGTGTTTCCTTGCGATTTCCTGTGTTCACGCATAGTTTTAATCTTCTGTGGAACGGTGTCCGCCCCCAATAGCTGAGTGGTCAGCGCGGCGGAATGCCACGCCAAGGGCCCGGGCTCGATTCCCGGCTGGGGCAGGAGATCTCCGCTGAGGGATTGGGTGTTGTCCTAATCATTATTTCATCTCCATCTCCCACACGCAAGTCGCCCAATGTGGCGTCGAATGCAATAAGTACTTGCCCTCAACGGCCGAACTTCCCCGAATGGGCGACTCCCGGCCCACAATGCCATATGCTCATTTCCACTTTTTCTGTGGAACGGGGCATCGACGTGTGTTCGGTTGTGAGCGAAACGCAGCATCAAGGGCCCCACATTTATTACTCGGTGTGTGTACAGGGTGAAAAGACATTCTTCAACAATCTAAAATCCTCTTATCCAAACCACTGAAGGTTTTTTACGTATCTGGCCAACAGTGAAGAAGCTAGGTAATGTAAATCTTGCGCTAGCTCACAAAATGACAACAAAACCTTGTAGTATTTCCAAATCGATGGTATTCCTTATTAAGTGTAGTAACACCGACAGAACACAGGAGAGTATCCGACAGCTAGTAAAACACAAGATTCGTGAAAAAACTAGTTATTCTGACTCGGAGACCTCCATTCTCTGTCATCTCCACTCACTTGGTTTTTGAATTAGGAAGTGTAAGGATGGACAAAAATTTTTAATGGACTGCAGAGACATCGCAGCAGCAAGAACGAAGTTTTGTGTAAAATGTACTTTAGTGCCTGCTGAGGACAATAGTCTTTTAGTATACGTCGATGAAACTTGGGGTTCACAAAACCACATCCAAAAATACATTTTTCTCGACTTCAATGGAACCACTGGCCCGAAAGTACACTATTATATCAAAAGTATCCGGGCACCGGGCTGAAAATGATTCACAAGTTCGTGTCGCCCCCCCCCCCCCCCCATCGGTAATGCTGGAATTCAGTATGGTGTTGGCCCACCCTTAGCCTCGATGACAGCTTCCACTCTCGCAGGTATACGTCCAATCAGGTGCTGGTAGGTTTCTTGGGGAATTGCAGCCCATTCTAAACGGAGTGCCGCACTGAGGAGAGGTATCGATTCCGGTTGGTGAGGCCTGGCTCGAAGTCGACGATCCAAATCATCCCAAAGATGTTATATAGGATTTAGGTCAGAACTCCGTGCAGGCCAGTCCATTACAGGGATGTTATTCCCGTGTAACCATTGAGCCAAAGACCGTGTATTATGAAAAGGTGCTCGATCGTGTTGAAAGATGCAATCTTCATCCCTGAATTGCTCTTCAACACTGGGAAGCAAGATGGTGCTTAAAACATCAATGTAGGCGTGTGCAGTGGTAGTGCCACGCAAAACAACAAGGGGTGCAAGCCCCCTCCATGAAAAACATTACCACACCATAACACCACCGTCTCCGAATTTTACTGTTGGCACTACACACGCTGGCAGATGACGTTTACTGGGCATTTGCCATCCCCACACCCTGCCATCTGATAGCCACATTGTGTACTGTGATTCGTCAGGCCACACAACGCTTTTCCTCTGTTCAATCGTCCAATGTTTACGTTCCTTACACTAAGCGAGGCGTCGTGTGGCATTTACCTGCACGATATGTGGCTTATGAGCAGTCGCTCGACCATGATATCCAAGTTTTCTCACCTCCCGCCTAATTGTCATAGTACTTGCAGTGGATCCTGATGCAGTTTGGAATTCCTGTGTGATGGTGTGGATAGATGTCTGCCTATTACACATTACGACTCTCTTCAGCTGTCGGTGGTCTCTGTAAGTCAACAGACGCGGTCGGCCTGTACGCCTTTGTTCTCTACGTGCCCCTTCACGGTTCCACTTCACTATCAGATCTGAAACAGTGGACCTAGGGATGGTTAGGAGTGTGGAAATCTCGCCTACAGACGTATGACACAAGTGACACCCAATCATCTGACCACGTTCGAAGTCCGTGAGTTCCATGGAGGGCCCCATTCTGCTCTCTCACGACGTCTAATAAGTACTGAGGTCGCTGATATGGAGTACCTGGTAGTAGGTGGCAGCACAACGCACCAAATATGAAAAACGCGTGTTTCTGGGTTTGTCCGAATACTTTTGATCATATAGTGTAGCTGCAGTTACTTTGTATAGCGTATACCGGCGATTTTGGTGATGGGTGCATTGACGAAAAGTCGCGAGGCGGGGAATATTCTCGATCCTTTCAAGAAGACCCATCGATTCTGAAATACTGGCGGCGTCACACAAATACTTGCGCGCCGTCGCGCACAGAGTCTCTAGTAAATAAAATACGTTCGTACGTGACACGGTGCCATAATTTGTCTCAGATGTTACCAACAACATTTTTACAGTTTCCTTAATAACTTTCCCGCTGGAAGTTTCTACAAGGTCCAACAGAACGTAAATTAATCAGGGACGACATTTCTCGTCTACGGGTGGAACAGTTTGACACCTCTTACGGTAAATTGCTTTTTGTGTTTACACAACAAATTACGTATCAAATGCATCTACAAACTTTTCACATGTTGTTGATATGTTTATTTGATGACTGATCACAATATGTGAGCACGAACGTTCACATATTATTTTCAGTCCAAAGGTAGACGCACGGGACATTCCATTTCGGAAATCAGGGAATTCAGTACTCCACGATCCACAGTGTAAAGAGTGTGCAGAGAACACCAAATTTCATGCATTATCTCTCACGACGGACAAGGCAATGGCCGACGATCTTCACTTGACGACTGACAGCAACAGCACTGGCATAGAGTTGTCAATGGTAATAGACAAGCAACACTGCATGAAATAACCATAGAAATCAATGCGGAACGTACATAGAACGTATCTGTTAGGGCAGTGAGGCGGAATTTGGTGTTAATGAGCTATGGCAGCAAACGATCGATTCGAGTGCCTTTGCTAACTGCATGACATCGCCAGCAGCGTCCCTCCTGAGCTCGTGACCACATCAATTGGATTACGTTTGAATACATTCTGGGAGTGCACAGTGATCAATGTGTTACAAATATTTACTACCAGAAACAGTATTGAGCACAATTTATTTATTTATTACGGTGACCGGTTTCGACTACTACTGTGGTCATCTTCAGACCTACAAGTCGTATACAAAGCTTTAATTAGAGGGCTACATACATTAAAGAAAATACATAAAGTTATAAAACTGTAAAACGATGAATTACCAATGAGTAAGAACCTCCTTCTGGTGGTAAATCACTACTGGAGAAACCAGTGCACGCCTTACTATATATAATGGAGGCTTCGCCCACTTCTGACAGAATGATGTCATTACTAACCAATGGGTTATAGGTCGAATAACAATGTAAAATTTCTTAGTTAAAAGAACATTGTCAGGAAATAAAAATAAACACACACTAAACTTAGCTTATTTAATAGCTATTGTCTATTAAGAAGCGTTAAAAATTTAAACTTGCAGGATAAATGAACTTCGTTTTGATAGTACATGAGTTACCCTCTCAAGGCCTGTTAGAAAACCATTTGGAACCCCTGGTTGCCATGATGAAGTTGGACGCCGTTCCAAAATTGTGGCAGCAGGCTTCTTTCCTCTGAAGTTGTTGTAAAGTCGATAGGCGAACTAGTGGTTGTCATGGTGAGGATAAACGCCAGTCCAAAGATGTGGCAGCAGGCTTCTTTCTAACGAAGTTGTTGCGAAAGTGGAATGGCAAAGACTGTCACGTCGGACGATGTACTATTGAGCAGCAACATGTCTTTATTGAAACGATTTTCAATGAGTAGGCTGCAATAATCGTTAACAGACATGTATGGTACATGCTGCACAGATACGATTTACTGGTGTAATAAGAGACTTCCATTTACATAGATTACATAACAATTTTTACAGATCAATACTAAGAAAAAAAATTGGACCCTAGACGACTGGAAACCCGTGGTTTGATCAGATGAATCCCGACTTCCGTTGGTAAGAGCTGATGGTAGGGTTCAAGTCTGGCGCAGACCCAAAGAAGCCACGCACCCAAGTTGTTACCAGGGCACTGTGCTAGCTGATGGTGGCTCCATAGCTGTGTTGGCTGTGTTTACGTTGAACGGACTGCGTCCTCTGGTCAGACTAAACCGTTCACTGACTGGAAATGTTTATGTTCGGTTACTTGGAGACAATATGCATCCTTTCACCAAGTTCATATTTCCAAACACGATGGAATTTTTATGCATGACAAAACGCTATGTTACCAGGCCACAGCTGTTCGCGATTGGCTTGGACAACATTCTGGAAAATGGCTCTGAACACTATGGGACTTAACTTTTAACGTCATCAGTCCCCTAGAACTTAGAACTACTTAAACCTAACTAACCTAAGGACATCACACACATCCATGCCCGAGGCAGGATTCGAACCTGCGACCGTAGCGGTCACGCGGTTCCTGACTGTAGCGCCTAGAACCGCACGGCCACACCGGCCGGCAACATTCTGGGAATTTCGAGCGTATAGCTT
This sequence comes from Schistocerca nitens, assembly GCF_023898315.1. NCBI lineage: Eukaryota > Metazoa > Arthropoda > Insecta > Orthoptera > Acrididae > Schistocerca > Schistocerca nitens. The sequence goes on along the minus strand of NC_064615.1, from coordinate 976,728,821 downwards.
GACCTCCCAGATGGGCCGACATGAATCCTATCTAACATTGTTGCGTCATTATTGAGAGGTCAGTATTGCACCGGCAACACTTTCGCAGTTATGGACGGCTATGGAGGAAATATTTCTGCACGCGACTTCTAGACTTCCAACAACTTGTAGAGTCCATTCCACGTCGATTTGTTGTACTACGTTGGACAAAGGGAGATCTGATATGATATTAGGAGGCATCCTATGATTCTGGTCACCTCAGTGTAAATCCTACGGCTATTTTTCTGATTTAATGTTGATATAAACTGGTTCCGTGTGTAAGGTATTTTCGTTTTGTGAATATTATTTTTTGAGCCAAGAGACTGAATACTGGGAACTGTTTATGTTCTTGCTATTGCACCTAATTTTTTTATATTACTGGGGCGGCGTTGATTTCAATTTGTTTTATAATTGTACTGAAGAAATATTATTTCACTTATTGTTCTGATACTACTGCTGCAGGAAATATAACTGGGCCACATATTTGAATTCAGTTTACCCAACTGCTGGTTAGTTAATTGTGATGAAAGATATTTGGCTTAATAAAAATTGCTTGCTAAGTAAGCTCACGCCTATACACCCCTCAGCGCGATCCACACTCCACCATAATGTAATACATTACGCGTAAATAGACAAAGAGATCCATTCCGTTTCACTCTTGATGTATGATCACTGGAAACTGCCTGAAACTACCTAGGAGTAACCGTCTGAAGCGTTCTTAAATGTGAGATGCGTTAGCATGAGAGTGGACTGCCCCCTCTCATTTTTTCTCATTTATTTTTTAATTAATTCTAATTTAAGCTCCAATCGTTGTTGTTAACACGAGTTTGATTTCTCGGGGGTGATGTGTGATTGCGAGACTTATCTGTAGTTGGTTCTTTAGTTTATTTTCTCTGCTTACTTCGTTTCAGATTGGATACGTTCCGTGCATTACTTTAGCGATAGAACATGCATGTTTTCTGAGAAGCTCTTTGTGGGACTCAGTGTTAGTGGAATGGGGAGGTATTTACAGCTTATCCTACCTGCCACAAGCGCCGGCCCGACAGGAATCCAGGGCGAGGGCACAACCGAAATGACGGCCTGCTTCAGACTATGAAGTGGCGGGTGCCAGATCGTCGGAGTCAGTGGGGAGCCTCCTTGCGAAACAAGAGCGCTGCAGACTCCAGGACAGAGATATTCTTCGGAAATACGATACCAGATAATATGAAGGTCTCCACTGGGCAACATGGTGTGTTTGTATAGGATAAAGAATACGAACAGCATTTGTTGCCAAAAAAAAAAAAAAGGCGAGTCTGTGGAATGAGACTGAAGGACTGTTTCGAACAGATAACGTCTTTCCCACGTTTCGTGAAAGTGAGAAGAGTGTTGAGGGTTACATGTATTTTCTCTGCTTGTGGGAGCGAAAAGCGTCACCTGCCTTGAGAGCCTGGGAAGGCTTTCACCATTCGCTGGAATGTTACTTATTGGCTTTTTGTTACAGATTCAGTTGGTGGAAGCTGAAAGGTTATTGTAAAATCTTTTCTCTGGAAGTAACTTTCCAACCGTGCACCGACTTGCTGTAGCATTTGTTTGGAAATGCAGCACAGAGAGAGAAGCGAGTAAGTATGGAAAGCAGAGCTGGAGGGAGGTAGATCGATTGATCGATTCGGCAGCAAGCGGTCTTGAGGACCTGGATTGCGCACCGAACTCGGTACTTTCCCACTATTGACTCGCAGTGGCAGAGAGAAGAAGCCGATGATATACATCTGGTCGTCTAGTGACCGACAATGGCGTATCTTCGTCGACGGCAACACTACCTTAGCTGCTACCGTCGTGAGATAGCAATGGTAACACGAATCTACAGCATTACGCAGAGAATCAGTAATGAAGTTCAGGACGGGTCGATTTACAGTTTAGTTCATGTGGGACTGTTAAATGGTGGATATGTGTGCTTGTGGGACTCGCCGGAGCCTACTATCGCAGAATCTTGCGCTTTGGTTTACGTTTCTTGCTTCAGTTGGTATCGAGTAATTATTCAAGTCGATAATCGAGGGGAAACTTCTGACTGCGTTTCATGTTGACATGACAAAATTCTTTTAGTTTATTCCTTGTAGGTTTGATCTTACCTCCCTGTATTTCAATTGAACGTTAAAGTCATTATTTTTTGCTTTTTATGGTATGTTCTTTTGTGCGGTCTATTTTTTATGGCTTATATTTGCTTAGATTTTTATAAACTTAAAGGGAACTATTTGAAACATTAAAATTGTAGTTTCCTGGACAGTAAATTTATTTTTAGAATTTACACCTTCGTTTTGTTGTGTATAGAGACTTTATTAACATAACTCTGTTACTATGGATTAGATTTTGACTACATTAACTTCTTAGTAATGTGGGTACTTGCTAGTGTTGCACCACACATTTGTAATAACTGAGTTCATGGAACCTGTCCAGGGGTGGCGGACACTTTAATCGAACTTTCCTTCGAAGTTAAGATGGCATCTCGCATTGAAATGCTGTACCGTGCAGGTTTTTTATGATGAGAATAGTGAGTTCTTTTGATTGACAGTCGGAATTAATGTTAATCACTCGCAAAAATTTTCTTTATGAAAATAAATAATTTTGATAAAGTCATAGCAGCAGTTCAGTAGAATCATTTCAGCTTGTAAACTTTGTTTGTGGGTTCTGGTCCTTTCTGTTGTTACTTTAGGCTTTGCTTGGTCTGGCATGGAGTTGAAGCTTTTGGTAAGGGTCGTACCGTTTGGCGGGGTTAGAGAACTAAATCCAGGGCAGTAAACTGAGGATGATTCTATTCCAGGATCGCTAATGGCGTGTCGCAAATGGCGAACCGCCAAGAACATTAGGTGATAAGGCTGGATTCACTGGGAGGGAGCGGGGTGGGGTGGGATGGAATCGCATATTAATGTTAAAGGATTCATTGGGAATACTCAGGAGATGTACGTTGGGTTACTTACGGCGTGATGCCAAAAGTGTAACTTACCGGGACATCAAGCATTGTACACGCAGTCAGTAATGAGAAGAATGGGCAGTCGTGCTGAGACTGAGTAACCAGGTTAATTCAGAGTGGTTGCTACGTCGCTAATGGTGACAGGACGATTAGAGACACGGTAACGTTGCGAGGAGTTGGAGTTAATGTATAACTCCTCTCGTACATTGCATAGTTTGTTCTACTAAACAAAACAAAAACTTACGCGAGTTTTTCTTTTGGTGGAGGTTTGTGAAAGATTTAATATATGAGCTTTCCTTTCCAAAAATCAATGAATGAATAACTCCACGAAACACACTCGTAAAAAATTGGGAGGTGTTGGACTATCGTCTGGATGTCTGTCATGTGTCTGGTGGAGCGAACAGTAAATATCTGTGAAACATAAATGACAACTTCGATACCAAGTTCAATTGTAAAAAGAACGTCGAGGTTGTGTGTGTACGCGTTTGTTACGGATGTACTCTTGCAAAACCGGATGGTTGTTTCGGGAATAAAAGAACTGCAGTTGAAAGTTACCTGTGTAATTGGAGAATTATGCTGAAAGTGCGTTTCACTAAATTCCCGCTAGCTACCCGAAAAGTCTCTGATTTCTAAATGACGACTGCAGATTCAGATCTAGGCTCGGCGTAGCTATCGTAATTTAGAACATGAACTTATTTATGGTTATTACTTTTTGGAAATGTGATTTTAATTGAACGGGAGTTCATCTGACTGTCTATAAAGTAGACAGTATAAAAGAATAATTTACTAGAATACTCAGAATGACTAACTGTTCCGTACTTTAAATGTGCCCTATTACAAAAAACTCAGCTGTTGAACTTACATTAAATTACACTAATTGAAAACTCTTCCTAATAGTCTGCGAAAATTGTTCATTTAGGCCATTCAACAAATTCTTACCTTGCAACGGATAACTTGACTCTGCTTTGGATGCACTGCAAATGATGATCTGAAATAAAAGACTGCGCGGTAGTTTGCCTTTTTATTCTATTTTCTTTTAAGCTGATGTTTTACCATATTAGTTTTTGATTCTTTTTTTAAAATTGATTGTTATTGTTCATGCGAAAGTGCAAGGTGTGACAATGCAAATTTTACCACACGTTTCTTTGAAGACTCGAGCTACGGTTTGCGCAGTATTTATAACTGACATATTTCAAACTCTTCTAATGACATAAAAGTGAACTCCAACAAATATGAATAATCATCATTCTCTCTCTCCGCATTGTCATATTTGGTATCGTCTGCATCTAAAAATATTTCTTTTATAAACATTTGTTTTCTTGAATTCCTAATACAATATCATTTAAGTAATCAGAATTTGGGGGGGGGGGGAACTAATTAGAATACTGCACACATGGTTCATGCTTCTCCATGATTACCAGCACCTAGACATTATTTGACACAATAAAGTCTCTGCACAGCAATAATTACTGAATTCGCACTTGCAGCTAACAAACTCAAAACAGTTTACCTTTCTCTGAGGTACTCAGTAACGTACCTTAAGAATCAACCTTCGTCCTCAGGTTACAGATCATGGAGCGTCTCAAATTGAAGTTTATGTGCGGCACATCCGCTATCCAGGCTACTCACTCCATCGTGAAATAACGCCCTCTCTCTGCGACTCCACATCTACTATGCGACAGGCTGCAACTCGACTGTTACGTATTAGCTTGCCTGCGCTTTTCGCATTAATACAACCTCTGAAAACTGGAGACTGCGTATCGCTCATGTGTTCAGCATGCAAATATATCTGAAGTGACAATATTCCGAATAAACATATAATTTTCATTGTACTTCCATTCAAAGTAGCACCATGTGGTAATATACCAAACCAACTTCGATTTATAACAAACCAATTGTGATTTACTAATATTTCATTTAATGCATAAACCTTTCACAATCTACATATAAGTACATTTATCCCAAGTTTCTATCTTCTTTCATGTAGCAATTATTTACTTGTGTTTCTTTTTGAGACACCCCGTTCTGTGTAGTAGTTGCTCACTGAAGAAAAGCATAAGGTTTGAAGAGGTGAATGACGGCATCAAACCATCCAATGATTATTTAGCTTTCAGAGCGCACTTTAGGATTAGGAGTCTCAGTCTATTCTTTTTTTCGCACTTTTTTCATTTCCTTGCAAGTGGAGGTGAATCTCTTGGAAACCTCGACATGCCGGCTTAAGTTCGAGAAAAAAATCACCGTTGAGTAGATATCCCTATGCATAAAGCAAAGGTACCTCGTCATTGTTACTCTGGGTCATTTCAAACTCTCAAATGAACTACATTATGTCAGAGGTAGGTATACAGCTAATCTAGGGAAAAAGGTAACGGGCCTTAATACACTGCCATGTGGAATCAAGCTCGAAGTCGAGCGACCAGTGCTAATAACATAAAACCGGTTATTTTTATTTTCGTGTCTGGAGATCCCAGTACGTTGAGAAATAAGGTTGTAAGACCGCCAGCCTTGAACGCACGAGAGCCTCCAAGAACGTCCAAAGCTGATGGTTAGAAGGCTGCAAATTTGCAAGGATCATAATTTTATGTAACGTCCGTCGTTTATTAGTACCTAAATAGCTTATTATTATTCTTTGGATTAAGGTGCACCTGTGAGGATAAATAAGGGATTGTCTGTTTGACTTCTTTTACATCATACAGCTCCATCGCGTTACAAATGTGAAAACAGGACCCCAAAAATTAGGTAGAGCCAATCTTAACAAATTTGTTTAGCAAACAAGTTAGGAGAATAACGTAAAATATATATCATTTAATATAAATGTTCCATCTTTAAGTAGAAATATATGGAGCAGCTCAACTTTAACCAAGAATCTATTATTCGATTACTATCTTTTATCGGAGAGGCTCTAAGTTTTTGCACTGCTTCACTTGAAAGTGGGCAAAGGCGGAAATTTCAAACGTGACCTTATAAGCAGATTGTTTTAAAAGTCTGAAGCGACAATGTTGCTTTAGAAAAAAATTAGTCTCATTGAAAACAGAAAAATATGAAGAAATGCTATTTGGTATAGTGCCGAAAGCAACATTCTGTCCACAGACGAACATGGGGAATATTATCGACCATAATTTGAAGATTAGTCATCTGCCTTTCAGTTTTCGTCCTTCTGTTCCTTCTTTTTCCATGATTTTTCACCTACTTAGTAGTAAACTCTAATCACCACTGTCGTAGGAATGGTCCTACATTCTGCATGCTTGAAAACAGTGCTGTAGTGAACGCTTGTCCATAACAACAAATTTAAGTTGCATATTACTCATATGACTCGCAGGTTTATTCCATTTACATTCGATTTATGATACGCTTCAATATACGTCTCCCAGAACGAGAGGTCAAGATTCTGTGAGACAACGAAAGCAGAATAGTTCAAGCACAGATGCTGTATTCCATTTTGTGTGGGAGGTAACGTACATTTATTGCCCACTGATAAACACTATAAGTAACGCCAGTGGTCTAGGGGTTGTCGGCACGGTAGTCAGGTGGTATCCCCACGCTGTCTGGGGTGTCTCCAAACACGTCTTCTCCGATGATTGCTCGGTCCTCACGCCCTGACGTCTCTCTAGGTCGACTGCTTCCTCCATGTGTTCCTCCATGTGTTCGGCCTTGCTTCATCCATTCCTCCCAGCATCGTCCAATAGTGACATCCCTCTTTCTTTGATCCCAGCTACATCTCCTCTTTCAAATGCTGACATCTGCGTATATTATTCACACATCTGTCTGCAAGACACATGACCCGATGGTATGCCCATCACATTTTTATTTCCCACTTTAATTTTGCAGTCATGCAGCAGAGAGTGAATGGAAGACCTCTGGTTGAATTTGATAAACACACGGAATAAAATTATGCTGGGATTTATGGTGAACAAATATTCATTCATGTTTATTTCTGATCACTTTGTCCATCATATACCCCATGTTAGTGAAAGCGTTTGTCAAATAAAAATGTTTGTGTGACGTTACTTTAGTCATTTTTGTTGTCTCGTGATGTTAAGGATGAATAAAGCTACTGCCATTTAGGTCACAACTTCTCCCTGTGTTCTGATTAACAGTGCCTTCCCATTTTATTATTAAAGTCTAGGTTTGAAACGTAAGTAGAAGGCTTTCAAAGTTTCCATGGGAAAGATTTGGAGGGTCAGTCGTGGTGTGATAGGGTGCTTGTGTGTTCGTCGAACCAGGAACGTATGCGTGCAGTCCTGTAAACACGGATGTCGTCATCATGGAAGTCGGAAGTGTCCACAGCGCGACAATCATAAAGATATAGACGAAAGAGCAATATGTATGCACCGAGAATATTGAAATTAAGATCCTACTTCGTGTCAACCTCAATGAGTGTGCTAAAGTTACGGCACGGAAAACAGCCGCAAAACGTCACAGAACCAAGAGTACCCTGAACTAAATCCTCTACACACTGCGTGTTACGTGCGTCATTGGGCTGCCAGTAGTATCGACGGCTTACATCATTAGAAAAAGAGGCAAAATCGAGACTCGTCCGACCACCCTGCATTTCACGTCAGCTACTATTCTCTTTCTGTGTTGTTTGGCCCATTGAAGACGTACAGACATATATGCAGCTGTGCACAATGGCATTTTGCCTATAATGTCCATTCTATGCAGTTCCCTTTGCAGTATTCACTCTGAAACTCGTTGATGTGTACCATCTACATTCGCTGACAGCAGTTACTAATGTTGAATTTTTGATGTAGGAAACGGCCAAAGTTGCGAAATTCAGTTCCTTTTTATTTAATGACCCGTTTCGGGTATCACAACCCAGTCTCAAATCATCTACACAGAAAAAAAATGGCGTTCTCCGTGAGAGGACGCATACCATGTTAATATTATACATACTTGTTTCTAAGTCAAGTTTTTCAGCGACCACTGACTGAACAAACATACTGATTCTCATTTTGTATTTATTAAATGAAACACGTTTTTAACTTTATTTCGCAAACATTATTATCACTGAACTACTTGTATAAACCCATTTTCCAGTACATAACTGAACCCAAAGATGAGAAACAACCAAAGTTAAACAAGTCAAGTTTATAAAATAACGATTCTTCACTTACACTGTAAAGTTATCTCTACTGGCAATTTCGACAAAATTACGTAAGAGTGGGGACGCCACCAGGAGTTGAGTGCATCACCGCTACCATACGAGTATTAATAATAAAAGAAAGGTTACCATTGGTCGTAGAAGTAGAAATCTTTATTTCTGTTGCAAGTCGATTTCAATCAATGCGTGACCACCATCAATGCAAACCCCGTGGACTCAAAAACACAAGCTGTAAAAGTGCAATATCTGCAAGTATCAATGAAGAGTACTTGTCAAACCGAAGGTACACATGCAATTCAGATTGTCCTAGGCTCAGAGAACATCAGAGAACGGCATAGATGTTGGACGTTAAAGAGGCCAGATTCATTTTTCACCGAACATCGCATACATGAAAACTACAATTACGTCACAGTTTTATAAGTGCTACAGACAGGTGGGAAGGGTATAAAGTACACTAAGTCAGAAAATTTTGAAATTAAGAAACAGGTGTGTGTTCCCCACGTTTATTATTGAATGAGCAATTTCAGTTCAACTACTCGCTCCTTTTGGACAATATGCCAACCCATATATATAGAAAAAAAAAACCTTAGTGCCTTCAGTCACACAACAAAATTTCATTGCTATCCGTAGCTTTGCCCCAGTATATGTACATTCTTAGTTATTGTAAATCCTGTCTTAACGACTTTTGTAAATCCATATGTAATTTCGTCAAAATTGTCAACAAACTTTTATAGCGTAAGTCAAGAACTGATCTTTTAAAAAGTTGACCTATTTATCTTTGGTTCATTCTCATCTCTGGGATCAGTTATCTACTGGAAAATGGGCTTATAACCCGAAACCTTGGTAGTACAGTAATGACAGAGTTGGTGAAATAAAGCTAAAAATGTGTTTGGTTTAGTTAATACAATACACAACGTTCCACCGAGAGCCCACAAATATCAACAATATTTGTCGTGGTTCTTTTTTCACAGAGATTCCCATTTGCAAGACGTGATACTAGTCTCCAGCCCCTGTAGGTTAGGATATTCTTACCGCCACTATTCTAGCGACGTGTTACAATGTTCCGAGTGGTAAACCATTCTTTGTAGACTCGTTGGACAATCTACTTGATACGCCGATAAATCGGGCAACTTCATGCACAGTGTGGCCGTGAGCACTTCCAATCACGCCAGCCCCTTTCTGTCACGTCTCTACGTAGATCTGTCTTACTGCAATGACTCCGTACAGCCGACTGACATGCACACACCAGTTCACAGCAAAGACTCCGCCGATTGTGGACAGTTCACACGACCCCTGGTACCAGCAATAAACAACGTATAGCGCTTCGAGGCGAACACTGTACTTTTTAAAGGGGTGATTAATATTTTGTCTGTTAGGGTTACAGTTCTGTGAATCGGCAGAAGGACGCATGGCGCTCCACGGATAACAGCTTGTGCGGACAAGCCGCTAGGCGACCCTGGCAGAGAGCGGCCGCATGGCGTGGGAACGCAGCTGTGGGCGTGTACTTGCAGGGGTCAGGTCGTACGGCTTCGTAAAGAAAAGAGTTCCCCGTGTATTACGGACTCCTTCAGCGGCTGGTCCCGAAATGACTCACTCTCTACTAGCGAGTAACACGTACGTTGGAAATTCTCGTCCAACGAGCCATTCCCTATTAGAGAAGTCGTATCCTGTTGGGGAGCCCTGTAAGAAATATCTGAAAATTGCCTGAGTATTTTGCCTTATTTATGGCTCTGTACACGCTTGGCCGTGTAGTTACGGTCGCATAAAATTTGGGAGTGACCCCATACAGCCGACTAACACGTACACACCGGTTCACAGTACAGACTCCGCCAGTTGTATGTAGACGGTTCACATCTGACTTTCGGAAAAGCGTCATCCACACAATTCCGAAGACGGCATGAGCTGACAAGTGCCAGAATTATCGCACAATCAGCTTAACAGCTCATGCATCCAAGTTGCTTACAACAATAATATACAGAATAATGGAAAAGAAATTTGAGGATGCTCTAGATGACGATCAGTTTGGCTTAAGGAAAGGTAAAGGCAGGAGAGAGGCATTTCTGAGGTTGCGGTTAATAATGGAAGCAAAAATAAAGAAAAATAAAGACACGTTCACAGGATTGTCGGCCTGGAAAAAGCGTTCGACAATGTAAAATGGTGCAAGATGTTCGAAATTCTGAAAAATTAGGGGTAAGCCATAGCGAAAGACGGATCGTATACAATATGTACAACAGCCAAGAGGGAATAATAAGAGTGGACGACCAAGACCAAAGTGCTCGTATTAAAAGAGTGTAGGACAAGGATGTGGCCGTTCACCCCTACTGTTCGATCTCTTCATCGAGGAAGCAATGACGGAAAAGTAAGAAAGGTTCAAGAATGGAAATAAAATTCAAGGTGCAAGGATATCAATGATACGATTTGCTGATGACATTGCTATCCTGAGTGAAAGTGAAGAAGAATTACATGATCTGCTGAACGGAATGAACAGTCTTATGAATAAAGAGTATGGGCTGAGAGTAAATCGAAGAAAGAGGAAGGAAATGAGAAGTAGTAGAAATGTGAACAGCGAGAAACTTAACATCAGGATTTATGGTCACCATTAGAAGAAGTTGAGGAATTCTGGTACCTAGGCAGTAAAATAACAAATGACGGACGGAGCAAGGAGGACATCAAAAGCAGACTAGCACTAGCAAAAAGGGCATTCCTGGCCAAGAGAAGTTAACTAATATCAAATATCGGCCTTAATTTGAGGAAGAAATTTCTGAGAATGTACGTCTATATGGTAGCGAAACATGGACTGTGGGAAAACCGGAACAGAAGAGAATCGAAGCATTTGAAATGTGGTGCTACAGACGAATGTTGAAAATTAAGTGGACTGATAAGGTAAGGAATGAGGAGGTTCTGCGCAGAATCGGAAAGGAGCATGTGGAAAACACTGATAAAAAGTAGGACAGAATGATAGGACATCTGCTAAGATATGAGCGATGACTTCCGTGGTACTAGAGGGAGCTGTAGAGGGCAAAAACTGTAGAGGAAGACAGAGATTAGAATACATCCAGTAAATAATTGAGGACGTAGGTTGCAAGTGCGTCTGAGATGAAGAGGTTAGCACAAGAGAGGAATTCGAGGCGGGTCGCATCAAACCAGTCAGAAGACTGATGACAAAAAAAAAAAAAAACTTGGCAACATACCATTATTGTCATCATTTTTCGAGAGCGTTGCCAAGCTTGGTCAAAGTGTTATTACGCTTTTCGTGATCTTATCACAAGCGACAGAGCAGACCTAAGAAGCAAAGAGAATACATGAACAAGATAAACAGTGCGCTGCTAACGAAGTACACTTAAAAAAAAAAAAGCGATACACTACGAAGGATCGCGGTCTGAGGCGCCTTGCCACGGTTCGTGCGGCTCCTCCCGTCGGAGGTTCGAGTCCTCCCTCGGGCATGGGTGTGTGTGTTGCCCTTATCGTCAGTTAGTTAGATTAATTAGGGTGTAAGCCTAGGGACCGATGACCTCAGCACCTTGGTCCCATAGGAACTTACCACCACCTACCATCACGAAGGAATTACGCAAATTGGTCACAAACTGATATTCATACAGGTTATGACAGAAAATTTCAAACTGTAACTTTTGGCAGCCGATGGATGACTTTGTGACGCTGGAACGTAGCTTAACCGCGCAGCTGGTAGGCATAGAGGCATAGTAAACAGGGGACATATCGATATCAGGGCATGAAGTCTTTGTTAATTTCATTCCGTGTGCCTTGCAGACACTCGTGTGCACAGTATACGCAGATGTAGGAGATGTAGCTGGGCTCAAAGAAGGAGGGATGTCACTATTGGACGATGCTGGGAGGAATGGATGAAGCAAGGCCGAGCACAGCGTCATGAAGGAACCGGTCGACCTAGAGAGACGTCACGGAGAAGACGTGTTTGGAGACACCCCAGACAGCGTTGGGATACCACCTGACTGCCGCTCGCCGTGCGGCCCGACAACCAGGAGTGATGATCTCTGGTGCCGTTTCTTTCAGACCAGGATCCCTTTTGTTGTCATCCGCGATAGCCTTACAGGACAGTGGTACGTCGACGATGTTCTAGACCCCGTTTTTCTGCCCTTCATGGAAACCCATCCTGGGCTTACTTTTCAGCAAGATAATTCCCACCCACACTGGCGAGAGTTTCTAGTGCTTGTCTTCGTGCTTGACAAACCCTGCCTTGGCCAACAAGGTAGCCGGATCTCTCCCCAATCGAGAACGTCTGGAGCATAATGAGTAGAGATCTCTAATCATCTCAGGACTTTGACGATCCAACGCGCTAATTGGAAAGAATTTGTCACGGTATCCCTTTGGAGGACAACGAAGAACAATGACCAGCAAATCCAAGCCGAATAACTGCATAAGGCCTAGAAGTGGGCCAGTGCATTACTGCCTTATACATTTTGTGAAGCTCTTTCTCTTAAAAAATAATCAAAATTATCTGAAACTGTAATCATTTGTTCACCTGTACATGTACTTCACATCTATCGATTTCCGTCCCATCGGATAGTTCCTCCGCGTTGTTTTTGTTTTTCCTTCTTCTTTGAATTATCAGTCTTGTGACTTGTATGTTGCGGCCCACCACGAGTTCCTCTCCTGTGCCAACCACTTCGGCTCAGGCTAGTAATCGCAGCGTACGTCCTCAATTATTTGCTGGGTGAGTTCCAAACTCTGTCTTCCTACAGTTTTTGCCCTCTGCGGCTGCCTGTAGTACCATGGAAGTCATTACCCGATGTCTCAACAAAAGTCCTACCATCCTGTCCCTTCTCCTCATCACTGTTTTCCACGTATTCCTTTCCTCTGCGATTCTGTGCAGAACCTCATCATTCCTTACCTCGTCAGTCCACCTAATTTTCAACATTCTTCTGCAGCACCACATATCAAATGCATCGATTCTCTTCTGTTCCAGTTTTTCCACAGCCCATGTTCCTCTACCTTACAATGTTATCCTTCGAACATACATTCTCACAAATTTCTTCCTCAAATTCAGGCCTAATATACTTAGCTTGACCAGGAATGCCGTTTTTGCCAGTGTTAGTCTGCTTTTGATGTGCTCCTATCTCCAGCCGTCATTGGTTATTTTGCTGCCTGTGTAGTAGAATTCCTTAACTTCATCACTTGGTGACCATCAATCCTGATCTTAAGTCTCCCACTGTTCACATTTCTCATCACTTTCGTCTTTTTTCGTTCTACTCTCAGTCCGCATTCTGTACTCATTAGATCGTTCATCTCATTCAGCATATCATGTAATTCTTCTTCACTTTCACTCAGGATAGGAATGTCCTCAGCTAAACGTATCATTGATATCCACTCCCGAAGTTTTGTTTTATTTCCATTATTGCTTCTTCGATGTACCTTTGAACAGTAAAAGAGAAAGACATCCCTGTCTTACACACGTTTTAATCCGAGCATTACGTTCTTGGTAGTCCACTCCTATTATTTCCTCTTGGCTCTTGTGTATATTGTCTATTACCCGTCTCCCCCTTAGCCTACCTTTCTATTTCTTAGAATTTCGAACATCGCCTGATCGTCATTTAGTACAAGCTCAGTTTTCTTTTCCATTCTTCTGTATATTATTCTTGTCACCTACTTGGATGCAAGAGCTGTTAAGCTAATTGTGCGGTAACTCTCGCACTTGCCAACTTTTGCAGTCTTCGGAATTGTGTGGATGACATTTTTTCGAAGGTCAGATGGTATGCCGCCGGGATCGTACATTCTGAACACCACCGTGAATAGTCGTTTTATTGCCACTTCCCCCAATGTTTTTAGAAATTCTGATGGAATGTTATCTATCCCTTCTGCCTTATTTGATCTTAAGATCCTCCAAAGCTTTTTAAATTCTGATTCTAATACTTGCTCCTCTACCGCTTCTAAGTCGACTCCTGTTTCTTCTTCTATCACATCAGATAAATCTTCCCCGTCATACAGGCTTCCAATGTATTCTTTCTTCCTATCTGTTCTCTCCTCTGCATCTAACAGTGGAATTCCCGTTGCACTCTTGATGTAACCACCCTTGCTTTTAGTTTCACTGAAGGTTGTTTTCACTTTGCTATATGCTGAGTCAGTGTTTCCGTCAATCATATCTTTTTCAACTTCTTCACATTTTTCATCCAGCCATTTCGTCTTAGCTTCCCTGCACTTCCTATTTATTTCATTCCTCAGCGACTTGTATTTCTGTATTCCTGAATGTCCACATATTTGTTGTTCCCTCTTTCATCGATCAACTAAGGAGATTTCTTCTGTTACCCATGGTCTCTTCGCATTTATCTTCTTTGTACCTATGTTTTTGTTTCTAACTTCTGTGATTGCCCTGTTTAAAGATTTCCACTCCTCATCAACTGTACTGCCTATGAGCTATTCCTTATTGCTGTGCCTACAGCCTTAGAGAATTTCAAGCGTATCTCGTCATTCCTTAATACTTCCGTATCCCACTTCTTTGTGTTTTGATTCTTCCTGACTATCTCTTAAACTTTAGCCTACTCTTCATCACTACAAAACTGTAATCTGAGTCTATATCTGCTCCTGGGTGCGCCTTATAATCCAGTATCTGATTTCGGAATCTCTGTCTCATCATGATATAATCTAACTGAAATATCTCCGTATCGCCCGTCCTTTACCACGTATATCTCGTCCTCTTGTGAAACTTGAACAGAGTACTCCATATTGTTGGCTGAAATTTGTTACAGAACTCTATTAGTCTTCCTCCTCTCTCATTCCTTACCCCAAGGCCATATTCTCCTGCAACCTTTTCTTATTCTCCGTCGGCATTTATCTTGAACTATCGTTTTCCGTTTTGGTTTGCTGTCGGTTCTGAAAAGAACAACATTATCATTGAACTGTTCACAGAAACACACTCTGTGCGCTACCTTCCAATTCATAACGAATCCTACTCCCATTCTTCCATTTTCTACTGCTGTTGATATTACCCTGTACTCTTCTGACCGGAAAGCCTTGTCTTTTTTCCATTTCACTTCACTGACCCCTACTACATCTAGACTGAGCCTTTGCATTTCCCTTTTCAGATTTTCTAGCTTCTCTACCACTTTCAGGCTTCTGACATTCCACGCCCCCACTCGTAGAACATTATCCTTTCGTTAGTTATTCAATCTTTTCCTCAAGGTTACCCCCCCCCCCCCCCCCCTTTGGCAGTCACATTCCGGAGATCCGAATGGGGGACCATTACGGAATCGTTTGCGAATAGAGAGATAATCATGGCACTTTTTCAATTAGAAGCCACATGTCTTATGGATACACGTTATGTGACCTCAGATGTTAAGTTCCATATTGCTTAGAGCCATTTGAACCATTTTTTGCAAAATTAGCAACGATGTTCCTGTCGTGAAATCGGCACATTTCTACTCTCAACAATTGTAATTTATTCAGCTCTGGGATGACCAACTGTACTTCTTTACATTTTATGCGTATTACGAAGAAATAATTGTATAGTGAAATTCTAACAATGCCAACTCTTACGACTAGCAGTATTGGGAGAAGTTTCTACTGTAATTACCATGGTGAATCACAAAAAGATCTAAATAAATGATTGTTATCTTTAATAATAGTATAAATAAACTTATACTACAATGCGTATGTTCGGCTGTCACCGAGATTTGATCCATCTCTGACTTGTTGAGAATAAGAAATTGCCATCGTATATCCCCTCTTCTATTTTCTTCACTTCTCCTTCCTCCTGCTGTAACTGCTGCTATCGTGACCTCCAGCTTTATTCAATGAAGGGTTTAAGGCGCGAAATGTGATACTCTCCTGCCGATCTTCCAGATCTCAGGAACTCCAGCTCATACGCATTCTCGTGTGCGACACTGCGTATCCGAAGCGGTCCATTATACACGTTGAAGAAGTTTTGGCAGTGTCTCTTCTGTTTGTTTGAGAGCCTAAACGATTTAACGAGAACCTTCTGTCGAACGCGAAATTCACGGACCCGAGCTTTTCTATCTTCTCGCTCCTTCCTTCTCCTTCCAGCTTCCCGAATCTTTTCCAGCGTCATCCCGATTACCTCTCGCTGTGGAATCTGTTTCCGCGGGGGAAATTCCACTAACTCCCGTACTCTATCTGGTTGGTCTCTGTTCTTCAACACAGCTATCGGTGCCAAGAGAGCTGACTCATGTGGATGTTCATTCACGACATTTTGGAAATCCCACATCATCACGTTCCATGTGCTGTGCTGTCGATGACAGTAGATACGACACAGATTCCCCAGGTCCTTCATTCATCGTTCGGCGGGGGTTCGAACTCGGGTGATGTCCCGATATGTAGATGGGTGCCATCCTACATCTCTCCAAAGTGTCCTTTCATCGTTTTGACCTGAACTAAGCCCTGTTATCTGTAATCATTTTGTACACTCTGCCTACTTGCGCTAGGAAGTCCTTCGTTAATGCTTTGCAGTGACTGCCGTGGCTCGTCGTAACGGAGTAAATGCAGCAAACTTCGATGTTAATTCAACGACTACTAAAATGTATCGGAAACCACGCCGAGTGACCGGGAGCGGTCCCATTAAGTCCGCGGCCGCCATGTGTCGCAGTTTGTTTGGAACGATTGGGTGGAGAGGTGCCTTCATTGTCTGGCTCTCAGGTTTTGCCTTCTCACAGGCCTTGCATACTGATAGAACCTTCCTTATGCGTCTTTCCATTTGTTTAAAATGACACAGGTCCTTCAATTTAAGGAATAATTTCCGTGGTCTGAAGTGACAGTAACTTAAGTGTGTGTACCAGATTAACCTATTAACTAGCTCGTCTGGTATACAAAGGCTGGTTCCGTTATGTCGGTGGAATAAGATCCCCCCTTCCTTACAAGGTAGAACATTCGTAATTCGACTTCCTGGCGGTCCTTCCAACCATCTTTCAGCTGCTTCATTTCCGGATCTTTATCCTGCTCTCTTCTTATATCCCTTAATGATGCAGTCGTGAAGTTCTCGAAAGCGACTCCCCGCAGATAGAATAGATTAAAGTGACTATCCTCCGCATCTTCCCGCTTTTCATCTTGTCTCCGAATAGGCGAACGTGAATGTGCGTCCGCAATCACGTGTGCGATGCTTAAGTCAAATTGATGGAGGAATAAAACACACCGTGTCAGCCTGTCGTGTCCCAATTTTGCCGACAGCAAAAATTCCAAGACTCTGTGGTCTGTAAAGACATGGGTCTTGTGTCCGAGCAGGAAATATTTGAATGTTTTGTAAGCCCACACGATAGCCAGTGTCTCCAACTCAGTTACTGAGTAATTCCTTTCGCACTTTGTAAGGACCTGGCTCCCAAATGTTATGGTCTTGTTTGTCCCCTCTTCCATAATTTGCTGGAACATTACCACGCCAAGACCTGTTTTCGCTGCATCAGTCCACATGCAAAAATCCGCTGTTAGGTCAGGGTGAGCTAGGATAGGTGCCTCCACAAGGGCCTTTTTAAGTGAATTGAATTCGTGATCCGCTGCCTCGTCGCATAACCACGGTGTCTTCTTTCCTTTTAAGGCACAAAGCCTTGGTGCACCATTCTCTTCCGTTCTAATGAACTTATAAAAAATGTATGACGCTCAGGAACCCTCTGAGGTCCTTCCTGGTCTGTGGTCTCAGCAATTGTACTATAGCGTCGAGTTATTCCGGATTAGGTGCAATACCTTCTGCTGAAATCACTTGCCCAATAAAATCCACCTTCCTCGTTCCGAAACAAGATTTCTCTAAATTAATTGTGGTACCATGTTGCCTTATCGTTCCTAGTAGTTCGCCAAGGACCTCGTTGTGTTCGTCCCAAGTGGGCTTTGCAATGAGGATATCATCAACATGGAACGTGATGTCGTTCTTTAGACTCTCCGACAAAATTCCGTTCAGCCCCTTGATGAATGCTGCAGACGACATATTGAGGCCAAAGGGCAATCGCTGGAACTGATAGCAGCGTCCTTCGACTACGAAAGCCATGTATTGACGACACGAAGGGTGTAATTCAATTTGCCAGGACCTTGAACGGAGGTCAATGGACGAAAACACTTTGACACCACGAAATCTTTGAAAGAGATCTTCCAGCTGCTCTGGATGGTCTGTTTGCGGCAATATTATCGTGTTGATATTCCTCGAATTAGGCACCAGACGTATTGACCCACCTTTCTTTTCAACTACCCACAATGGGTTATTGTATGTGGACACACTAGTTTCAATGATCCTTTCTTGCAGCATCCTCTATACGTATGTTTGGACTTTCTCTCTGTATGCAGTGGGAATGGGATAAGGTGGAACGAAGGACTTCTGATGTTATCTGACACGGAACTCATACTAGAAATAATTGATGGCTCCTGTCTTAGGTAGGAACACTTCAATGTTGTTCAGTAGCACGATTTGTAGTTCTGCCCTCTCCTCTTTGGTAATGTAGTCAATACCACAAACCCTCTCTTGTATCTCGTGACGGATCTCGCCCTCGGTGTCCTCTGGATCATAGTGGCAATCCCCTTCATCTCTCGACACTGATTTCGCCTTCAGTAAATGCCAGTATTCTGAACCTGTGCAGATCTTAAGGCACTTCGCCAGGACTTGTTATCGTATCACCCGATCAATGAAATGAAGCATGAAGCTTTTATCCAAATTCAGTGTCGCTGTACCACGTCCTAGATCCAGTATTGTATTGTACTCGCTTAGAAAATCGGTCCGAATAATCAACTCAGTTGTTAGTTTTGGCACTATCAGGAAGTTCCCTACCAGCAGGTGACCTTGACAAAGTAGGTCTAGCCTTGTCTGCATCTTTACTTCAGTTACCTTCCCCACTATTGCTCCTTTTAATCTTAGTCTCTTTACCAATAGTTCCGCCCAGTCTTGTAGTCCCTTACATTGTCTGTAAGTCTCTTCCGCGTTAGCCGAAATCTCACTACCACTATCCAGTATTGCTCTAACATCCTTCCCTCCTATGATTACCATAACAATTGGATGCACGTCATTTTGAGTGAACCCCACCCTTTCTTCCAGCAACGTTTCTTCAATATCGTCGTATTTAATAACATTGATGAGGCTAGGTCCGAATTCAGCTGCAGATGCGTTTTCTGCCTCTTCTGCATACTTAACTTGTCATTGACGTTGGTTATCATTTCCTTGCGCCCCTCGACTCGGGTTCGGTCCCCGAATATCAAGGTTCCTCGATCTGAGCTCCATTTCCGTTTCCTCCGTTGTTCAATTGCGCACATCTTCTATTGTCATTGAAACCAGAGCCATGATTTCGCCATCCACCGTTTTGTGGTCCGTAGCATTCATTCCTCCTTCCATTCCTGCTTATGTTGTACAGTACATAATTATTGTGGTTCCCATTCCAGTCTCTACGTTGTTCAACTTCATTATTCCCGAAATTTCCCAAACGTGAATGGTTTCCGTAAGTTATGGTAATGGTTATATTGTGGATGCGACATAGAGCCTGTGACATATTTGTCAGACTTCCCTCTGTGTTCTCTGATATTCTCTGCTCGGAATGCATATTCTAATTCGTGAAGTGTGTTACGGAAAGCACTGAGCTCCACATTACATCTGCTAGGTAATACTTGTTGAAATGCTGAAGGAAGTTTGGTGTAACAATGACGAATGATTTCACCGGTAGAGCATGGCACGTCAAGATACTAGTTCTTGTCAATCATTGCACCAAGGAATTTGACTGGGCTTTTGTAGCCTGAACTCTCGAAATCTTTGCCAACAATCATCTCGTATTTTACGCCCTCTTGAGTCTCCTTGGACCAGTACATATTTAGGAAGCTGTCCTTGAACTCCTGGTAACTTCTACACGTTGCTGATATTCCGCACATTTTCTCCGCAACCGACCCTAGCAATTGTCTGCAAATAAAGTCCATATTATATTTTAAAGCCCAATTTGGAGGTAAAGAGAGGTCAAATTGTGAATTCCAAGTCCATGGGTGAGTGAAATTACCTTCATCTCGGAAAATTTCGAATTTTCAGACTTGTAAGAAGTGTTGAAAACCAAATGGCGTTTCATCGACAACTTCCGTCCTTCGGAAAATATCAAACCTTCGGAGGTCCTCGTTCGACGTCCCTTCATTTGTGCTCCCTCCTCGGCTTCGAGAAAATGCAACGTTCATCGCACCATACCCTCTGCTTTCCTCTAACGGTAAACAGTTATCCGTTCCGACTGAATTTGTTTAAGGTGCTGTTGCGTTCGCGTTTGGCCGCATTTGAATTTGTTTCCTAAGCGTCTCCTCCAGTTTCTTCTCCACGCGCGTGTTGATCGCTTCCTGTTGCGCTTTAAACGAAAGGAGAGTCCGGATCTCTTTAGTCTCGCTCACTGGAGTTGCAGTTGTTACCTCCGAACCAGTCCCTAATTTGCGCAGCTCACATTCTGATTTGTCCATGGCCGCTGACTCGTCATTTTGCCGCTTTTCCATGCATCAGACGTTCTTGCAATCCTATGCGTTTACTCAATTTTGATGCTTCAGCTGCTATTTTTCTGACGACATTTGCTACTGTCTTAGCGCTCTCTGCCGTCCTCTTAGCATCATGTGCAATCTTTAAACTTTTCATTGTTTCGATGTTTACTATCGGTAGGTTTTCCTGGAGTTTATTTGCCCATGACTTTTGTTCCTCTTGCCGGCCTGGATGGCCGAGCGGTTCTAGGCGCTACAGTCCGGAACCGCGCGACCGCAACGGTCGCAGGTTCGAATTCTTCCTCCGGCATGGATGTGTGTGATGTCCTTAGGTTAGTTAGGTTTAACTAGTTCTTAGTTCTATGGGATTGATGACCTCAGAAGTTAATTCCCATAGTGCTCAGAGTCATTTGAGCCATTTTTTGTGTTCCTCTCGCATCTGATTTACCTGAGCACCGATATTTTTGATGTCTGTACTCGTCTTATTATCTCGTACTTACTCATTAATTATTCCCTCCATTGCTTCTAGTCTATTAATCTTTTCCTCCATACCTTTTGGTCTATCAAGTTTCTTCTCCATTCCCATTAAAAATGCCAGTAGATTGAAGTCCTCTTCATTTTCTTCAGTATCGTGATCGTCCAAACTCATACATTATTTCTGTGGTGTTGTGTCCGCATCATTGCGTTCTGATACCACCTGTTTCCTCTGTCTTGATTTGTAATAAGCACATCTGCCTCGATATGTTGTGGTACGCACACATCTTCTATCACATGCGATCTGACACTGCCTGTCCCCCATATCGCATAGCGCTTTCGTCTCCCTGATTTCCTTGTTGCACGTCATCGTTGTTGCTAACACCGTTCAACAGCAACGCCTCCCTACGTTCAAACTGTGCCTCAACCGTTTTATTGCGCTCTTCCTCCATGACGTATGCTTTACTTTCCCACTGCCAGTCTACTTGTCTAGTCCTACTTCTCGTTATCATTCAAATTCTCTATCAGCAACAACTTTAATTATCTGTGCAACACGTGGTCAACCTGCTATCTAACTCACAAGATATATGCAGTATAATAAAATGACAGTAGTATACGAGATTCAGAATCAAAGACAACCAAATACAAATCAAATACAATAGTAAACACCAAAAAATAATACGACAACGCAGTTAGCAACGACGGGAAATCGGTCGACAAATGACGCAGAAGTCGCTGACACAAATGTACTATAAATAAAACAAATAAACGCATAAGCAACAAAATCAGGGCATTAAATATCTACAGCATACTAATGAACCATATTTTTCTAAACAATGTGGACCTGTTCGGCAAGTACACAAACTGATAGCATCACAGAAGTGCCAAGGACCAAGATCCTGGCAGCGGTTCGCCAATTGAAAGCCTTCTACTTACGTTTCAAATCTAGAATTTAATAATAAAATAGGAAGGTACTGTTAATCAGAACACAGAGAGAAGTTGTGATCTAAATGACAATAGATTTATTCATCCTTAACATCGCAAGACAACAAAAATGATTAAAGAAATGTCACACAAACATTTTTATTTGACGAACGCTTTTACTAACGTGGGGTCTATGGTGGACAAAGTGATCAGCTGGGGATCGACACACAACACTAACCGGAACAGTAATCGCTTTATCTGACTTGATACGCGTGAATCCAGGTTATGGCACAAAAACTACGCCACCTTCAAGCATCTATATTGTACCATTCCAAAAAGAAAAATATGGTTCGAAAGAACAGTGTTCTGAGAAACCTATATTGGAGCCCTACGCCGTAACAGCGAATACCTTACCCCCCCTGCTGATCAGGGCGACACGCCATGATGCATTCAGTGACTGAAGTCATGGACGGCCGCAATCTGTTATTAATGGCATGCGCCCAAAAAATGCAAGTACGCAGTGTCGCGTTCAGTTAATTCGGAACGCAGGTACATTCCTATGAACTTCTGAAACCCCGGTAGATTTCAGTGTGCGGGTGGACCCGCTTACTGGTCTGCCAAACCAATTCGACTCCATGCCACAACTATGCGTGACGGGATATGTCAAATGTTTGGATGGCCGACTCAAGACAAATAAGTACACCCACTCATCACTTGTGTGTCTGATGCTAGAAGCAGTACATCTGACGGTTCAGAAGGTGACTGGCACTGGCTCTAAGTGGCACACTAGCAAAGGAGAGGAGTCTCACCGTTTAGGTAGAGACCTGCAGTTCTTTACTAGCAAAGTGCCAGTACAGGAGTCATCCCTTCTCTTTCTGTCCTCTTCCTCCTCATCTCGGTAGGAAAAGCCCATTTACATCTTAGACTTCCCCCACTTTAGCGCAAACCAATCACGAGCTGGAGTGCAGAATTCTAAGCTCGGAGGGTGCCCCTTGCTCTGCATACACCGATTTGACCAGTCAGAGACTTTAAAGTTAATTGCGAGAGAAGGAAAAAAATACAGCTTTGCGGTCTCTTTGCCGCACATTCATGCTGTGTCTTTTGCTAATAACATAACCAGGATGGAACCACGCCCTTCCATAAAAAGCTTGTTATCTCCCCTGTTGTGTGCATTTCAGAGTTTCCAAAGAACAGCCATAAACTCGCTAAAAGCCTCGTGCTTTCACAAATATGTTTTGTAACAGAATCTGGATGTCTGTGCACCAGTGTCCTGTCCCATGGAAATTCGCAGAACGCTTACAGTTGTTTTGTCGGCTTCCTGCCTAACAAGGGCCCATCCTCTGCTTTATTGGCAGTCTACAATGCTCTGGCCATTGCCTTGGCGACTTTTTGGCGCTAGTCAATCTACCTGGACGCAGCTGCCTCCCAACCGGCGTCAACCAACGTGCTTGCACAATAAGCGTGATTAACTCGGCTGTCCAGAAATGTTTCCACCCAGGTTCTGCAGAAAAAACATGCTTCCCTTGACCCACCGTCGCCTTGCTCTTTTACTCCAGTCTTTTAAATTGGCACCATATTCCTTTGATCGCAGGTAAAGCTTACCGTTATTCCTTCCCTAGAGCACACAGGCAAGAGCATTAACTACCGCCCACCATTTGATGATGATGTATGATGTCAAATACAACTAAAGATCATATTCCCTAAGAACATGAAGTGGCATAACACCACATCAGAAGTGCGAGTGCCGTGCAATCTCTCAACTTCCTGGAACTACTCTGTGCAACAAAATAAAAGCATCACTTTTTCAAAACCCTGTAATTGTCTTCCAAAGCGAAGCAGAAGTGTTAACATCGATACATGCTTGAATGAAACGGCAAAGTGTTCGTCTAAGACCCGCTAGTTTGGCAACACCCTATGTGGCACCCGCCCACCTTCACTGAGAATTTTAAGAATGTACCTTTACTGAGACAACCTATGAAGTGGTATTAGGTGAATGCAAGCAGACATCTAGGATTAGAGGGTTGACAAGGACTTGCCTGCCTGCAAGCAGGTAGAACTACTACATGGGATTTCTCAGTAAAGTTACATTTTTAAAATTCTCAATGAAGATGGTTGAATGTCACCGAGGGTGTTGCCAAGCAAGCGGACCTAAGAAATACCCTTTGACGTTTTATTCGGACATATGTCAATGTCGCACCTCACCTCCCATCCACTCTCATGATCACGCCACAGGAGTCCTGGAAACAAGAGGGCTGAAAATGCATAAGCTGCTTCGGACAGCATTCACATTTTTCCCCTCGTGTGAGATGTCCACGGTGGTGCTGGGAAGAACTGTGGTGGAACTGGGTCCCAAAGTAAAATCAGTAACCCCCCTTACAGCACACATGAACATTTGAGATGTAGCATTTTCTTCGCATATGTGGACACCTTGCTGTTTGAGGCCAAGCCCGAGATGACATCTCAGAGTGCCATGCTTTTCTAACGTTACAGGTTGTAGGCTCCACTGAGCCAAATTTCAAATTTTTGTGTCGGAATGGGAGACAATTACAGGGTTTCGGAAAAGTGATCCTTTAAATGCGTTGTGCATTGTATTTGGAATAGTGGGTAACAGTTTGGTAGATCTAGAGGATGTAATCAGCAATGAGTGTCTTCAGTCAGATATTTTATACTTCAGTCGGATATGGTATACTTTAGTACTATCTTAACTGGCCCGCCTGGTTTGCTGTGCGGTCTAACGCACTGTTTTCCAGGCAGGAAGGCGTGTCGGTCCCCGGCACGAATCCGGCCGGCGGATGTGTCGAGGTCCGGTGTGCCGGCCAGTTTGTGGATGGTTTTTAAGGCGGTTTTCCATCTGCCTCGGCGAATGTGGGCTGGTTCCCCTTATTCTGCCTCAGTTACACTATGTCAGTGACTGCTATGCAAACACTGTCTCCACGTACGTGTACACGATAATTACTCTACCACGCAAACATTGGGGTTACACTCGTCTGGTGGGACATTCCCGGTGGGGTCCACTGGTGGCTGAACCACACAATAACCCTGGGTTCGGTGTGGGGTGGCAGTGGGGTGAGTGGACTGCTGTAGCCTGTTCTGGGGTTTTGTACCACTGTGGGCTATGGCGGGGACAAAGCCTCTCTGCCGTTTATAGGTCCCCAATTCCATACAATACAATACTCTCTTAGTTGACGAATGAGGACAACTATAAAAGCTAGGGGGGATGACATCTGTGAATCAATAATTTTTTGCCTTGAGTGCTTATTGCGTCCCAACATCATACATAAAAGTAATCTTTACACTGTTCCACATTACTTATCAGGTCGATTGACGTTAGTAGTTATGGTGATCAATACCATTACGGTCCACACATTCTCATTGAGGTACAGTTCTAGATAGTCGTGTTTGTGTCCTTGACGATATCTTCCCACGAATATGACGCCATGCTAATATTTGGCTTTTCAGAAATACAACTTCTATAGGATTGAATTTTTTTTTGACAACTTGCTGTGACACCGGATTGGTCAGGCACTAAAATAGTAATTTAAGAAGATGTATCAGTTTCCGAGCGCACTTTCCCATTTTTCACATGTGTAAAAGTTATTGGGCCTTGGGGCGCATACCTCAAGAGCCCATTTCTTAGAGTCTACACACTGGTTCCAATTTTCCTTTGCTTTACTATTACTAAAAATCCTATCTAGCATTGCTCTGAGGTAACACCCATCTCGCCCAGGTACCAAATTTCATGAAGTTGAATACTATGCCTTTCGTTAACTGTTGTCAAATCATTGGAAAAAGATTCCACAATTGTTCGGTTGAACATAGAAGCTCGTACTTAGCTAGTCGCTTTCGGTTTTCGTAATGAAAGAGTTAGTTGGCTTTTCAAAAAATCAGCGAACCCATCATTTCTGACATAAGAATCATCCTGCCAAGATTTAAGACAGTTCATATAAACTGTCATGCAAAGATAATAAGGCAAAGTTTTGATCTCTTCTGAAGTTAAACTATACCAAACATCGGTTTCTTGAAGACCAAGCAGCTTTAGTTCCTCCTCTGTTGTCATCAAAAACTGTTTCCTATTTGGAAAATAACCAATGGTTGTGGAAGGACGACCTATCTTATCAATGTCAATTTCAACTCCGGGAACGTTCTTACAATATTTTATTTAAATTCGATAACCGATTTAATAATCATTTTCAGCTTTACGAGTTGATAAACTCACCTTTCTACCTCCCTCGCTGCTGCTCTGGAGCAGCTTCTAACAGTTTCTTCTTTTTTTAATAATTTCACAACATCTTCAACTGAAAAAATGGGAAAAGACTACTAAAAATATTGTTGGTGTAGGTTGTCACACGTGACAACCATCCGCCAAATTTTTACGACAACCAACACGGAACAGGCAACTGAAACATAATCCAAACTGTAAAAGCAGACCTTGCCCGTACCCTCATAGCTGAAACAGAATAACACTGCTCAGAGATTATAGGGTAATAGAAAATAATTGGGATCTAGACTTCATTGAATACAGACTGAATAATGAGAGTTAACATATATAAATAAATGAACACTTACAGACACAAAAACACAAAACGTCGATAAAATCCAGAAAACTGTCGGCAGGAGCTGCACACTGCTTACACCCTATTCAAAATATTGTCATCGTACTGCGATCTGAGTTAAGACCTCTAGGAAGCAGCAGCGACTTAGAACTACAGATCAGAAACGAACTCCACATACTCGTTTTGAAGTCGCCAGCGAGTACCGCGATGTCCTCTGCAAAATCTATTCTGAGGGTGTCTAACAATTTCGTTTACATATACACTCTTTGGAGACGTTACTGAATTTGTAACTACAGTACCAGAAAACATGATATGAGGATGAATTCCAGCCTCTAAAGGCTAATTAATTATTAAAATAAATTACAGAAATGAATGATAAGCTACGCAACTCGCTGTTAGCCAATGAACGCAAGTTGCCATGACCAAATGATTACAGAAGTAGCGCATTTATTTTATTTTTTATTTTATTTTATCTATTTATTTATTTTGTCGCAGAGATATAACAGTGATGTTGCTCTGTGTCCAGTTTTCTGTTGATACAGCGCACATGTTTCCTCGTGGTGGAGGGGGAATAAACAAGAGTAAAACAATATTGTTTCTGTTGGTCGAAATTTGTACGTTTTCCGTTTTTCGTCTAAAGCGTGGACGGACGAAACCTTGTTGCAGATGTGGCTCTTCCTCTAATGGAACACATATGCAGTTGTGTACTTTGCATCACTTAATTTTCGTCTTGCACCCACCACAGTCCCACAAAATACAACTTCGTTAAAGGCCATCTTGTCACAACAATAGGTTAATTCGCCTTTTCAGTGCTACTTTACAGTAGCCAGATCGTGTTCTCATCTTCTGTACTAACAGCAAGTCACGACTAGCTAGCCTTACATTCCTGAAAGCTTCATAAGAGAGAACGAGTCGATGAGTATGGGGAGACTGCAGCGCCACAATTCTCAGACTCGTCATATTTGTGGAACAACAGCGGGAACAAAGGAAGCTTGATGCACTGATGTAACAGCCACGCTTTAGTTTGTGAGGTATGCAATCTGTAACACTGAACTCGTTCTCGCTCTGGTTCTGATGTCTACAGAGGACGGAGATTCGTGACGACCAACCAGCGCGACAACCTCACCCTGTCTCCACTATATCTCTCTGTTGATGTAGCACAACATCAGAATCGCACAGATTACTTTACATAAAAATCTGTCAGTGTTAGGTGTTGAGTCACACCAACAGGTGTGCGACCGTACTGGGCTGCGGCTTCCCTTAACAGGACGCCTTAGAGTTGTTCCTATTCGTCGCTGCCTGTACTGGCTCTCAGCACTATGGGACTTAACATCTGAGGTCATCAGTCCCCTAGACATAGAAGTACTTAAACCTAACTAACCTAAGGACATCACACACATCCATGCCCGAGGCAGGATTCGAACCTGCCTGTACTCTCCGGCAGTTAACGCTCTCGTTGCCTATGTCACATCTGCAGACAAGGAGATAATGACAAGACAAACTCTGCTTCTCTCATCAAGGACTCCAGTTGCATATTTAAGTACAGCAGCAGAGACAGTTGTGATTCCATTCATGTTGTACGGTCACTTGTATCCTCCCTCAATTACCAGCCCCAACACTGATGCACACATTCGGCTGACACCTCAGTCCTGCTGTGTTGGATAAATGATCAGAAAGATTATGTTTTCATTCTTTAAGTGGTGTTTGTAACCTGTTCACAGCATGTTACTGTGCACCACTGCATTTATTACACTCAGCTTCACTTTCGCCGATAACTTACCACTTGCTATCCACGCTGAATTAATAACTACAATCCTTAGTTTGGAGAGCTTCATCATCACAGCATTTATTAATAAATGTGTGAAAACAGGTTTTGTCCTCCTCTGAAGATGAGCAATCAGTGCTTCTGACTATTATGTGGAAGACCCAGGTTCAGTTCCCAGTGTATTCTATTCCATTTTTTACTACTTGGTGGCTGGACAAAAAATTATAGTTTGTGAATTGAAAAAGGCTTATGACTTTTAGCTGCGAAGTCAAATGGTTCAAATGGGTCTGAGCACTATCGGACTTAGCCGGCCGTTGTGGCCATGCGGTTCTAGGCGCTGCAGTCTGGAACCGCGAGACCTCTACGGTCTCAGGTTCGAATCCTGCCTCGGCCATAGATGTGTGTGATGTCCCTGGGTTAGTTAGGTTTAACTAGTTCTAAGTTCTAGGGGACTAATGACCTCAGAAAGTCATAGTGCTCAGAGCCATTTGAACCAACTATGTGACTTCTGAGGTCATCATTTTCCGAGAACTTAGAACTACTTAAACCTAACTAACCTAAGGACATCACACACTCCCATGCCCGAGGCAGGATTCGAAATTGCCTTTACAGAGCGTAGGGGAACGATGCGGGAGACCCGCACCGCCTTATTAGGCAAGGTCCTAATGGAGGTGGTTTGCCGTTGCCTTCCTCCGACCGTAATGGGGATGAATGATGATGATGAAGACGACACAACAACACCCAGTCATCTCGAGACAGAAAAAATCCCTGACCCCGCCGGGAATCGATCCCGGGACCCCGTGCTCGGGAAGCGAGAACGCTACCGCGAGACCACGATGGCGGACTGCTACCCAAATACTCTGAAATAAACTTTCTAGGAAATTTAATAGTGAATGTTATTAGTTTATTTTCTCCTCAGTGGGACACGGGTAAGACTGGTTGTGGATGACGCTGGAGTTATCGTCCGATGATGTCCCAAGGCAACATGTCGATATTCTGTAGTGCATGTTGGGTTACATCAGTGGTATCTGGACGAGCATTATCCGTTTGGAAAACACCCATTTTAGGCATGCCTGACTAATATCAACTCACAACGTCCAGTTTCAAAGGCAACTGACGCTAACGATTATTACAGCAGGTATTTAAAGCAATCCTGATATGAATCTTTGCACTGGTGTTACTAGCACCACTCCCATGCATCTGGCATGAAATCTGAATAGACACCACCTTTCAGATGTAGAAACATGCCTACCAACTTTCTGTTATGTCGCACAAGTCCTTTTTGGCGTAGTGATTATCTTTTCGTCTGTTTAGTTAAACTGGTGATCCTCGTCCGACACGCACCTGTTGTTAGATTTACATTTGTAAAAGATCTACCTAAATCTTTAAAGCTCCTAAGCTCTATTTGGAAAGGGCCTCTTTAGCTCAACATCTACAGAAAACACTTTCTTACTAAAAAAGGTGGCATTTTCCACTTTTTCTGTATTTATGTATTTTCGTCATGCCTTGTTTCAAACTTCTAGGCCATTTTAAAGTGATTTTGTGGTTCTCAAATAGAAAACTATGCCTTGAATATTGAAATGTGAGCGTCTTTAAATCTGTGTTTTCTGTTTGTTTTGTTCACAAATGTTGTCTTGTTGGTTTGGCGGCTTGAAATTTGCAAAGATATAACACCTTTGTAAGTACCAAGCCGTCAAAACACCAACACAGCATTTGCGAATCAAACGAAGAGAAAACACAGATTTAAAGATGCCGACATTTCAATATGGAAGGCATAGTTTTCTATTGCAGACTCACAAAATCACTTGAAAATGCCCTAGAATGCTGGAACAAATCGTGAACAAATATAAGTAATACAAGAAATGTGGAAAATGCCACTATCTTTTCATAAAACCATTGCTGTGGTACCCGGTATGGGAAAAAAAACCTTTCATGCTAAATTTGCTCTTATACTCATTTTTTTACGATCATCTACAGCAGGGGCGACCAGCCTTTGAGATTATCTGGTCCACATTGTAAGAGGACGAGTAATACACTTAAGACCAACAATACCCACTGAGAAAGAAAAGCAAAACTTTACTAAACTAAACTAAACTATAAGTTATAGGTTATGCAGTCGAGTGAGGTGGTGTCTAAAGATAGCGTGGAGTGACTGAAGCCTCCTCTATACATCGGCACCGTAGTCTGAGTCACGCTGAATCGAGGAAGAATGCAACGCCGAGATCAAAGAGTTTGGCGTAAACCTGGTTGTACACTGCGCAAAAAAGTATTACCTTTTCGAAACCTCTAATTGTTTACCACTGCGATGCGTAAGTTTTAAATTTGGCTAAAACATGTCCATAGCCTTTCTCTGCGATAGTATAGAAATGTGGTGCCAACAACGTCACCCTCGAGATTAGCGACGCTTCAAGCAGCAAAGAGTTGATACATGCGAGAAAAATGTCTCAGACCAGAAGCTTATGGGTGGTGAAGTAGGTTAATGATGCCATATTGGCCCCACATATCACTGAAATTCTGCTCAGTGTCATCGTAGAGGTCTCACACGATGGCAATGTCGTCGCACCCTCTTTTACTCACGTTTCACCCCTTCTTTTGACGCCTCTGTGATGGAGATCAGAACAGCGACACTCAGCACTGAAATCACTTATTCTTATGGGTGGCCGAGGAAAACACAAACTGCCGCCCGGTATCGACACGAAAATTCCTCAGCAGGTGCTAAGTGCGTCAATGAAACCACCACTTCCCGTGGGGAAGTGACCCTTCGAGGTCAAAAGCGGCAGTTCGCTATGCGATGAGCACCAGGACGACGTACTGGACAACGTTCGACACTGCTGACACACCGCAGACGATTCAACCCTACTATATAGACATCGTGGGACTGATATACAACTGAACGTTGTCTACCCGCTTTGGAGTGTAGTGCAGTCGCTGTTTTTGCCATCTATACAGTATGGAACTACCAGGGACCGTACAAATCCGTTCGACGAAATGTGAACATGATCCGAAGCGGAAGATGATGTTTATGCATTTTCAGCGTTCCCGTTTTGCGCCCTCGTGTGGCATGATCATAGCGGGTAAACTTTGATATGTGCGTGAATAAAACGGTAAATGGTTCCTCTAAGACATTCCACGTTGGCAACACTCTCGCTGCCACCCACACACCTTTGTTCAGCACGTTAGAATGTACCTGTGAGAGAGTTCAACACTCATCAACTAATGGTTTTTCACAGCTGATCTACGCCCTAGGGTAGGCAACCCGTTCGACACCTTTTATGTGGGGCTACTGTCCTGCCGTTTATGGCAATGCGAACTGACGTTTCCGAAGCGAAATATGTGTGAGTCAACGCCCCAAGGTTCAAATGGCTCTAAGCACTATGGGACTTAACGTCTGAGGTCATCAGTCCCCTAGAGTTTGAACTACTTAAACCTGACTAACCTAAGGACATCACACACATCCATGCCCGAGGCAGGATTCGAACCTGCGACCGTAGCAGCAGCGCGGTTCCAGACTGAAGCGCCTAGAACCGCTCGGCCACAGTGGCCGCCTCGCCCCAAGGAAATGGGTGGTTTCATTGACGCCCTGAGGGCCTTTAGTATCTACACTGAGCGGCGATGTATCTGAAACGCTTTCCTCAGCCACCCATAAGAAAACCGCAGGATTTCAGTGCTGGGTGCCTTCCAGTGATGACCGATTTTCATGTTTACTACCAAAAACAGTCATGATCACAATTTATTTATTACGGTGACCGGTTTCGACCACTACTGTGGTTATCTTCAGACCAATGAGTAAGAACCCCCTTCTGCTGGAGAATCACTGCTGGAGAATCATTAGCGATTCTCCAGCAGAAGGAGGTTCTTACTCATTGGTCTGAAGATAACCACAGTAGTGGTCGAAACCGGTCACCGTAATAAATAAATTGTGATCATGACTGTTTTTGGTAGTAAATATTTGTAACACATTGATCACTGTTCACTCCCATAATGTATTCAAAAATGATTATCGTGTCCTATAATATGTCAATATGCTACATTATGCCATTTCTCTTCCAATGGTAGCCAGAAATCGCACTAAAGACAGGCCATTTGTCTTTGAATGCGTGCTGATATACAAATAAAACGGACAAAAATATATCTTGTAGCACTCTCTTCGCGATAACTAAAAGCCAGTGTCGGGTCCTCCCTCCGCCACATACCGCCAGGTGGCTTGCGGAGTATGGATGCAGATGTAAATGTAGCTGTTTCGAGCCCTCCTATGGCGGGAACATGGAGGGGTGCTAAGTTGACATGTGTGTGAACAAAATGGCAAACTAGGAACCAGTGCTAGTATCAACTCAGAGAAGAGACGCAGTTATTTGTTTGCAACTGTCCATGCTGTGATGTGGCGTCATTCCTTCCAACACTAGGAATGCTACACTGCTCACAGCAACAGATTAATATTTTTCTTTACAATTGGGTGTGCAAGCGTAGAGTATGAGGCTTTTATAAGGACGGGGCAAAGCAACGGCTCTGTGGGCGAGTATTTAGCAATATTGATTCCTAATTTCAAATAATAGAGCGCAGCAATCAGGCAAATCTAGATTTCGGCTAGTGCGTAGCCATTATCAATGCACTATTCCATGATATCAATGTGTGCCCTAGTACGTCAGTCTCCTGTTGTTCAGGCTTCTGTCACAGTTCATTCAAGACTACACACAGTAGTCCTGAACGAACTGCGACAGAAGCTCGAACAACAGAGGACTGACGTGCTAGAACACACATTGGTACCTTGAAATAGTGCATTGATAAAGGTTAGACGCCAGCCGAAATCAAAATTTTCCTAATAAAACCTGAAAGAAAAGTACGACTGACTGCTGTGCTCTATCATCTGAATGTCATATCAAAGTCGTTGAGTGCACTCACATTCCTATTGGAAGGTAACTTGACTCGGAATTTGTTGGCTCACGTTTAGTGTCCATTGCTACTACTATGTATTTTTCATCATTTTATTCCCCAAAATCTTAAAGAATTAATTATAAAATTTAAATATGTTGTAGAATTAATATATCCAATTTAGTTATAATCGTCACCCTTGTAAGTAAAAAGGGCATGATCAACGCAGCCCATGGGCTGTATGCAACTCAGAGCAAGTATCAAAGCGGTCCAAGACGTGAGCACCCACCATGCGATCGGTATAATAAAATTCCATAAAAGATATGCTACGATTTCGAAATGCTTGCTGATTTGTGGACAAACAGTTTCCGTCTCACGGTAATTTATTGTATTCGAACTGGGAAAGTGCTCAAGAATTCTGCAGCAAACCAGTGTTTGCGGAATACCGTTAACATGAATCAGGATATTTATTTTGACATTCTCGTGCCTCAGAGTTGCTCTTACACTGACATCTTCAATATGAAAATGTTGTGGACACTCCCGTCTTCCAAGATGACGGTATCCGCCTTCACAGACCTGCCACGCATGCGTTATTGGTTAGACGAACTCTAGGGGACCTTATAGTCTTTTGGCCGGTCCGCAGAATCACGCAATCGTTATACCATAGCAAACGTCTGGGATTATTACGAACAAAAAGGGAAGGAAGATTACAGTTTAACGTCGCCTCGGCAGCGCCGTCTTGAGAGACGGAGCAGAAACTCGAATTTCGGAAGGGTGGGGAAGGAAATCGACAGTGACCTTTCAAAGGAACTATTCTGGTATTTACCTGGAGCGATTTAGGGAAATTGCGGAATATCACGGATGGCTGGACAGGGATTTGAACCGTCGTTCTCCAGAATGGGAATCCAGTGTGCTGGCCACTGCACCACCTCACTTGGTTTATTTACAATAATTATTAAAAGGTAACAATCAACAGTCCCACAGTCTCACTTGAAACCTCCTGGCTAATGGAGCCGTGGTCGGTATATTAAACTTCCTCCTAACGCTTCATCTTCGACTGCGGTAGACATTTTCAGAGGTAAAGCAGCAAACGGCAACAAGAACTCGAGGAAGCGCCGACGATATAGGCAGTGTAGGGGACACCGTAATCCATCACATGACGACGGCTCCAAGATTGCTCTAGTAATGCCAACATTCTCGATTGAAAGTAATCGACCATCATTCTTATGGTGCAATATATCATCCGAAGTTTATCTAATTTAACACCTAACCCTTTTCTGTTAAAATTACTTCGGTGTTTATAAACTTCAATAGCCTTATCTCATTGAAATTTATTTCATGATCACCCTCTTGGGAAACATGTTCCGCTATGTCTGATTTGATGATGCTTGGTCTGTCGGGCGCTCAACTGCGCGGTCATCGGCGCACGTTCCAAGTCCCAATTTTTGCACAGTTCAAATTTTTTCTCAGTCCAGTCTAGTCACTGTCACGAATGATGATGATGATGATGAAATGATGAGGACAACACAAACACCCAGTCCCCGGAAGAGAAAATCCCTAACCCGGCAGGGAACCCGTGATCCACAGGCAGGAACGCTAGTCACTAGACCACGAGCTGCGGACGTATGTCTGATTTATCCGTTTGCTCCAAGTGGCAATTCCTCTTGTGTCCATGCAAACAGCAGCTTACGCTTCTTTTTGTGGTACCAGTATAAACCAGCCTACATGTACAAGGAATTTTATACAGGGTGGTTCATTGATCGCGACCCGGCCAAATATCTCACGGAATAAGCGTCAAAGGAAAAAACTACAAAGAACGAAACTTGTCTAGCTTGAAGGGGTGAAACCAGATTGCGCTATGGTCGGCCCGCTAGATGGCGCTCCCATAGGTCAAACGGATACCAACTGCGTTTTTTAAAATAGGAACCCCCATTTTTATTACATACTAGCTGACCCGACAGACTTCGTCCTGTCAAAAAGATTTGTAATATGGCAGTTTTTTTGCCTACGTATTTAAAAAAATTCTCCTGAACAGAACCGTCACCCTGGTGATGGGGCGTTGTGAATAAAAAATAATTAAATAAAACATATATAAGGATTTAAAAGTAAGTAATCGCTTTATTGTTAATCATGTGAATCATAATTATTATTATTATCATTGTAGTGCTTTGTGGTATACGATGTTTTTTGTTTGATTACCTGGCGCATAGATAAACAAATCTGATGGTTTTCCAACACGGGAACAGGCAACATACAATTGACCATGTGAGAAACATGGGTTTTCTAGATTAATACCACAAACACTTAATGATTGCCCCTGGGACTTGTTTATAGTCATAGCAAAAGCAAGCCGCACTGGAAACTGTAGTCGTTTAAACTCAAATGGCACATCAGTCGGAATCATTGGGATGCGCGGTATGAGAACATCTTCTCCTTTATACTTTCCTTTGAGTATAGTTGCTTCTATCACATTGTTTAGTAATTTTTTTATCGCTAACCGTGACACATCTTAACTTTTGTGACAGAAAATTTTGTTCGCTAAAATAATTATGAGTAACTGCTATAATACATACCTTGAAAGTTGGCATAAAATTTTCCCGAACTACATTTGTTGCCCCAAATGAAGTCATTTGAAAGCAATTGTTATATTGTTGGATATGTGTCAAAAAGTGTATAGAATCTGTTCCTATTCCTGAAACCAATGAGTACAATGGTTCTGGTGGTGGGTCCAATGGTATCAATTTCACTTTACCATTTGCGCAACACAATCCATTGGCTTCGTTTTTGTATTTTAATGCCTTACAGTGTGAGCAAACCGAGTTCATAGAACCAATAACAACACATTGGTAGTTACTGTAGTCAATTGACACATCGTAACTGAAAGCAGCTCGATTCAAACTTGCGCGATTATTAGTTGAATGTCTCGCTCGCGCTTCACGCGTTTGTGATATCCGAATTCTTTCACGTTCATTTCCGTCGTCACGTTCTTGTGCCGTACGATTAGATCGGTAATTAGCTTGGTTTGTAGCATTTCTGGTTCTTCTACCTAAATTGCTTCGTCGTATAGGAGGCATATGAAATATAAATTAGTTTTTCACTAATCACGAACTAAACAAACACTAACTAAGTAAACACTCTGCACAAAACACGAATTTGTTTCGTGTATCAGTTGACAAAAGCAAACTCAGTAGATTAGGTCACAGACAACTTTTTTTTTTTTACATTTTATATGACTTGAAGTCAAATCCTTTTAAGCCGTACGAATTGTAACGCGATTTTTGTTTGACTGATGTAATGACGTGGAAACTGATGCATTTTATCTCGCGTGCCGAAACTAATACAAAAGAAACGCGAGTTTCGGAACGCGATATTAAACTTCTCCAACTATGTATTCTGTGCTCCAACGCACACACGCACATTGTTTTGATAGATATGATCTTTGACGTTAGGAACACA
This sequence comes from Schistocerca nitens, assembly GCF_023898315.1. Classification (NCBI taxonomy): domain Eukaryota; kingdom Metazoa; phylum Arthropoda; class Insecta; order Orthoptera; family Acrididae; genus Schistocerca; species Schistocerca nitens. The sequence goes on along the minus strand of NC_064615.1, from coordinate 976,692,336 downwards.
CCTACATTGCTTGGACAACAGTGTGTGCTTGTAATTTAATATGAACTTTATACCATAGCAATAAAGCTCAAATTGACTACGTTTTAGTTACAAATCATTTGTATAGGAAAAAGAAAAGGGCTATTTTTAGGGTTTTTCCAGCAATAATTCTAATTTTTCTCGCCGTAAAAACCATCCTTGAACTTCAACGAACATTTTAAAAAAGGATTTGGCCAAATTGGTCGAGGCGTTGTTGAGTTATGCGCTTACCAACACATTTTGCGATTCATTTTAATATGAACTTTATACCATAGCAATAAAGCTCAAATTGACTACGTTTTAGTTACAAATCATTTGTATAGGAAAAAGAAAAGGGCTATTTTTAGGGTTTTTCCAGCAATAATTCTAATTTTTCTCGCCGTAAAAACCATCCTTGAACTTCAACGAACATTTTAAAAAAAGATTTGGCCAAATTGGTCGAGGCGTTGTTGAGTTATGCGCTTACCAACACATTTTGCGATTCATTTTTATATATTAGATTCGTGTAGTACGTAAAGAAATATGAATGTTTTAATTGGACCAATTTTTTCGCTTTGTCATAGATGGCGCTGTAATAGTCACAAACATATGGCTCACAATTTTAGACGAACAGTTGGTAACAGGTAGGTTTTTTAAAATAAAATACAGAACGTAGGTACGTTTGAACATTTTATTTCGGTTGTTCCAATGTGATACATGTGCCTTTGTGAGCTTACCATTTCTGAGAACACATGCTGTTACAGCGTGATTACTTGTAAATACCACATTAATGCAATAAATGCTCAAAATGATGTCCGTCAGCCTCAATGCATTTGGCAATACGTGTAACGACATTCCCCTCAACAGCGGGTAATTCACCTTCCGTAATGTTCGCACATGAACTGACAATGCGCTGACGCATGTTGTCAGGCGTTGTCGGCGGATCACGATGGCAAATATCCTTCAACTTTTCCCACAGAAAGACTTCCGGGGACGTCAGATCCGGTGAACGTGCGGGCCATGGTATGATGCTTTGACGACCAATCCACCTGTCATGAAATATGCTATTCAATACCGCTTCAACCGCACGCGAGCTATGTGCCGGACATCCATCATGTTGGAAGTACATCGCCATTCTGTCACGCAGTCAAATATCTTGTAGTAACTTCGGTAGAACATTACGTAGCAAATCAACATACATTGCACCATTTAGATTGCCAACAATAAAATGGGGGCCAATTATCCTTCCTCCCATAATGCCGCACCACACATTAAACCGCCAAGGTCGCTGATGTTCAACTTGTCGCAGCCATCGTGGATTTTCCGTCGCCCAGTAGTGCATATTATGCCGGTTTACGTTACCGCTGTTGGTGAATGACGCTTCGTCGCTAAATAGAACGCGTGCAAAAAATCTGTCATCGTCCCGTAATTTCTCTTGTGCCCAGTGTCAGAACTGTACACGACGTTCAAATTCGTCGTCATGCAATTCCTGGTGCATAGAAATATGGTACGGGTGCAATCGATGTTGATGTAGCATTCTCAACACCGACATTTTTGAGATTCCCGATTCTCGCGCAATTTGTCTGCTACTGATGTGCGGATTAGCCGCGACAGCAGCTAAAACACCTACTTGCGCATCATCATTTGTTGCAGGTCGTGGTTGACGTTTCACATGTGGCTGAACACTTCGTGTTTCCTTAAATAACGTAACATAGAGCGAACGGTCCGGATATTTGGATGATGTCGTCCAGGATACCGAGCAGCATACATAGCACACGCCCGTTGGGCATTTTGTTCACAATAGCCATACATCAACACGATATCGACCTTTTCCGCAATTGGTAAACCGTCCATTTTAACATGGGTAATGTATCACGAAGCAAATACCGTCAGCACTGGCGGAATGTTACGTGATACCACGTACTTATATGTTTGTGACTATTACAGTGGTATCTATCACAAAGCGAAAAAAGTGGCCCAACTTAAACATTCATATTTCTTAAGGTACTACACGAATATGTAATAAAAAATGGGGGTGCCTATTTAAAAACATGTAGCTGATATCCGTTTGACCTATGGCAGCGCCATATAGCGGGCCAACCATAGCGCTACATGGTTTCCCCCTTCAAGCTAGACGAGTTTTGTTCTTTGTAGTTTTTTCGTTTGATGCTTATTTCGTAAGATATTTGGCCCGGTCACTATCAATGGACCACCCTGTATACACCCGGTGTAGCCGAAGGATGCTGTTTGTATTTTTCCGGGCTTACACATCCGTATATCTTCCTGGGTAAGCTGTGTAGACTGTTAAAACAGGACAGAAGGCGAACTGTGGCGGAACTAACATCTGACTTTAATGCTGGGCAGAGTACAAGTATGTCTGAAGTCACAGAGCACCGAACACTACTAAAGATGGGCCCCCGCAGCCGACGATCCATGCATGTGCCAATATTAACACCACGACATCAGCAACTACGACTGTAATGGACATGTGACCATCGGCACTAGACATTGGCGCCGTGACCGATCATTGCAAGGTCTGATGAATCCCGATACCTTGTTCATTGTGCAGATGGATAGGCCGTCGTCTTGCAGGGTAAGAAGAGGGTCAGCTCCTTGGAACCTGTATTATGGGTCGGAGACAAGCGGGAGGCGGCTCCATTATACCAATTGTACCCATGTGTCCAGTGGAGCTGGTGCAAGGCATCATGACGGTCAAGGAGTATCGCACACTGGCTGCAGACCAAGTGCACCCCTTCATGACAGAAGTGACATTTTTCAGCAAGATAATGTACCATGTAACAAGGCCAGGAATGTGATTGGTTAGAGCAACGCAGCGGCGAATTGCAATAGATGTGCTGCCGCCCCCCCCCCCCCCCCGCCCCCCACAACTCGCCAGACCTGAATGTGGTGTAAGATCGAAACGTGGCGTCATAGCTCTTCGGACCCTTCCCCAGAATTTACGGGAAAAGACACTTGTGTGTGCATATGTGGTGCCCTCTCCCTCCAGCGACCTACCATGCTTCAATGCCTCCATGCCATGACGCGTCGTTGCTGTTACCCTTGTCAAAGGTAGACATAACAGCTATTGGGTAGGTGGTCTGGTCATAATGTTCTGGTTGATCAGTGTATATATCATATGGTCCAACATCCCGTCCCCTCGCTTGATAACAGACACATGCAAAAGATGCAGTTGGTCATTATTCTCCGTCTCTATAGTAAACAGGGTTTTCGGATTGATACTGTTGACGTGGATGAGTGGTATAGGATCTCCCATCACTGCTGTATGGTCTCCCACCCAAGAGGTAGCTAGACACCTTGCGTCATTGCTGTAACCTTGTTTGCTGGAATCGACAGTAATATTAAAAAAAAAATGGTTCATATGGTTCAAATGGCTCTGAGCACTATGGGACTTAACATCTGAGTCATCAGTCCCTTAGACTTAGAACTACTTAAACCTAACTAACCTAAGGACATCACACACATCCATGCCCGAGGCATTCGAAACTCCGACCGCAGCGGTGGCGCGGTTCCAGACTGTAGCGCCTAGAACCGCTCGGCCACTCCGGCCGGCAACATTAAAAATTCGTATCAGTTCATGCTAGTGCGCCAAGGTGATATCCTTATAAGTTTTGACGTTGTGCCGTTATGTACTATGATTCCGGGGAACGGAGCTGTCTCACGTAGAACAGATATTTTTGCAACAGACTAACATGGTATTATCATGTGCGCATGTATAAGAGAGGCTACTGAAATTTATAAACACCTTAATAATTTTAACAGGAAAGAGGAAGACACTATATTATACAAAATTTGGATGTCAACATTGCTCCGTAACAGCAATCGATAATGCTGACATTACCAAAAATAGTCTCGGAGGCTACGTTATGTGATCGACTGTGATGGCCTCTATATCCAGTGCTCGTTTGAATTCTGCTTTTGGTTTGCCGCTTTACCTCTGAAGCTGTCTCCCGCAGTTGGAGATGAAACGTTAGAAGAAAGATTTTATAGATCGACTACGGCCCATTAGCCGAGAAATTTCTAGCGAAGTCTGTGCCGGCCGTGAAAGGTTACGTTCTATGAACCTCAGAATTTGATGCCTCGTTTCGTGCAGTCATCACTGAATAGTTCAGCATGATGTTGTATACCTGAATAAATTTGCGGACACCACTTCTCTCGGAATTAGTAGGATGGAACCGGAGTTACACGATATTAGCGTGGTGTCCCTGAGGATAACTATCTTTTGTGTATTTTGTTTACTTTTTACCATTCTGTGAAATCCGTCTTTGCCCTAGTGAAAAAGACGTCGTTTCTAATTTTTTGTTTCAAGAACAAAGATAATGTATTTTTGTAATGAGTCCGCAAGTATTATGAATTTTTACGTGGTCCAGTCAAATTAATGTGACCACCGTCTATGTTTAAGGTCACTGTGCATTAAAAACTCACAGCCGGCAGATGGCAGCACTAGCAATGGATGGTACATAAAGAGTGTCGGAAGGACGTGGGAAACAATGCAGTCGTTTGTCGTAAAGCGGAAACTGACCGATTTATATGACGTTCAGAGTGCATGATCATTGACTTTCGGGCCGAATGGAAGCATTTTCGAAACGGCTACGTTTGTTAACTGTGTACGTACCGCTGTGGTTAAAGTATACCGTTGAAGGCAAAATGGTGCTGTCGAAAACCGACGCCGAGGCAACTTTGGCTCACCACGGACCATACATAAAGGGGCGAGCGATGGCTACAGGAATGTGTACTGGCGCATATACCTACAACTGTTTACCACCTGACCGCCAATATGAACCAACGGGCTACCAACAATGTCTACCCAAAGACCGCTCAGCGAACGTTGCTGCGTGTGGGTCTCTGCAGTAGGAGCCTTTTTCAGGCACCATTACTGACTGTCGTTCATCGGCGACGAGTCTAGAATTTGCAGGTCAATTCCGCAACATTTTTAATATGCTAAAACAATAACTCAAAAATCTTAGCAGTAATCCACGCGCTTTGAAATCGAAATTACAGAGTTTTCTCATGGGTCACTCCTTCTGTTCTATCGAGGAGTTCCTTGAAAAATCAAGCCGATTCCTATGTTATATTGTTGACTGCATGTACATAAACGTATGGCTTGTGTTTTTTTGGATCCATAAACATTTTATTTTATAGGGTTATTACTTTTATGTTGTAATTTCAGGCACAGAAACGTTCCATGATCTTTGTGATTTGCTCCTCAATGTGGTCCTACGAAACTAGACCTGTAAAATAAAGTAGATAAAAACTGAAGAGGGGCGTCAACTGTAGGACTCATGAGACTTTTGGAGATATCTCCTACGAGTGTCAACGAAAGCTTGCTGAAAAACTTTTTAAATTGTATTATAGAATTTTAATTTGTTTCTCATCAGTGAATGTGCAACTGTATGGACAAAGACTGGAAGTATTAAAACTTATATGTTGAATATTATCCCACGAATCATTGCAAAAAGAGTACTAAATCGGTATCTACACCCAACTGAAAGATTTCTGTTGAGCCATGTGAATGAGAGAAGAGAGGTTGTAGTGGACTCCCTGTTGTAGTAACTTTTCATAAATGCAGTTATGAAAAACTCTAATATTGCACTGACACGTTTGTTTTGGCGTTTATTTTCAGTAGTGATTTTACTGTTGTGTCGAAGAAGTTGCAGTTCAGCCTGTGAACGGGAGAAGGTGATCTAACATTACGAGCCCGACTGTTGGAGTATACGAGCACATTACAATGTCAGTATAAGGTGATATGTATTTCGACTGCAGAAACTTTTATATAAGAGCATACAGTTTAAAGCTGTTGTATGCCTCCGCTAAAAAATAAATAGCAGTATCGGTAGCAAACATATAGAGCGGTCTTATTGTGTTACTCGAACCTGAAGTTTTGCATTGTATTTTGTCCTTCAGTGGTATCGCAATACGAACATATTTTTGTGATATAAATAGGGAGGTTGCCGCGGCCGATTTCAGTGTCATTAAACTCCTTCTTCGTTGCCACAATTGCAGATCCATTCATCTTCTCCTAGAAGTAAATAACTACATTCGGTATACAGACATAGCCGTATGTTTTAAAAGATCACAGGGAAAAGTAATAATGCATATTCAAGGCGAAATTACAAAATTTCTCACAGTTTAATTATTGGCACTTGCCTATATAAGCCCTTACATCAATATGAATGGGTTTGTGACGAATGTTAGATGTAACGCTTTAAATATCATCGTTGAACGTAAACCGTGCTATTCTGTCAGTACTAAAAAGAAAAAGAAAAAAAAAGGCTGGTAGACGATTGGATACTGTTCTCGATAAATGACCTGTACTTTTCCACCCTACCCCCTCAAAATCCTGCTCCCAACAACACCTCCTTCACCGTAAGTATCATCATATATCAGCCCCCCCCCCCTACCGAATTATGCTCTTCCTTTCCCCCCTCACCATCCTGCTCCCAACAACACCACCTTCACCGCAATTATCATCATATATCAGCCAATGACAGCTCGAGCAATCCCCCACCCCCACCGAATTATGCTCTTCCTTAAATAGCTTGACATATATGTAAATGGATACCATTCCTACACTAATGATTTTACAGTAAAATACTCAGTGGAGGAGCGCCTCTGAAGATTGAAACGTCCCCTTAGAAATATTAATGAATTACTGTGCTGATAAACCTCTTACATTATTTGATTTTCAAACAGCTGAGCAGAACTGAACGTACTCAGACATTTCGCTCTTTACCTATTCTGATCATCACTAAACTGACAGCCAATATTTTTAGCGCAGCGCAATCTGACTTTCAATAATCCCTACGAAAGAATGGCCCTGACTAACATTAACCTATACCTTTCACAAATCACTTACCTCACAAATATCTTCGTTACTCGAACTACTGCAAGACAGTGAGCGCCACTACTGCCAGCTAAATAAAAGATTCAAACTACTGAAGGCACTAACTACTGTTAGGCATAGTTAGTAAATGAAAGATTTTGATAGAGAACAAACAACGTATTTACCTTAATAGTGTTCAAAAGTCATAATATATATACCAGTTCATGACATCCAGTCTTACAAATTTACTGTCTCTGATGGACACGCGTCCAGATCATCCGCTCTCAAAACTCCATCTCTCTCCCCACACCCACCACTGCTGCCGGCTCACCTCCAACTGCGCAACGCTACACACTGTTAACAGCCAACTGCCCAACACTACAATAGCATATACTCCAACAATGCAAACCAACCACAGCCTTCACACAGCACAATTAGTGATTTTCATATAGAGTGCTACGTGGCGTTACCAACATAAAAACCTAAACAGCCTACTTACATAGCCCCCATGCTCCCCACAAAAAATTTTACAAATTGTTTTGGGCAGTGGTCAATAGAGATTTGAAAAAATTTTTCATAATTACAATAACAAAGAAATCAAATGCACACACTTATCGATACAATGTTGGTCAAAAGCTAAAATTTTCTCACAGTCCATAAAGACAGTCCTGATTATTCATCACAGTAAAATTTCAGTGTTTTTTCGAAGTTTGAGCAGTAAAAGAAAATGCACACGGTAGTAGTGGAGTTCAAAAAATGGCTCTGAGCACTATGGGACTTAACATCTATGGTCATCAGTCCCCTAGAACTTAGAACTATTTAAACCTAACTAACCTAAGGACAGCACACAACACCCAGCCATCACGAGGCAGAGAAAATCCCTGACCCCGCCGGGAATCGAACCCAGGAACCCGGGCGTGGGAAGCGAGAACGCTACCGCACGACCACGAGATGCGGGCTGTAGTGGAGTTCCATGCTGTCTTGAAGAAGTAGTGTTGTCCTTCCAACGGAAAGACGGTGCTGACTCTTGACATGCAGACAGGTAATGGGCCACAACAGAGCAAACCCACAGCACAGTCAGTCAAAGTTTTGAAGAATATTGGTAGGCAGGTCATCACAGAGCAGACCCACTGTAGTTCTGGTAGAGAGTATGGTATTGGTGGGCCATCAAAGGATCAGACCCACCGCTGTCCTTGTAGAAATAATGGTATTGGTGGCTCATCAAAGGTGCAGACCCACTGCAGTCCTTGTAGAGATGGCCAGCAGCCATCTGCTGCGACTGTGCAGGTGCACAATGACCATCGAAGAGTCTTGCGGACAATATAGCAAGTCCATAAACCACCACTCGTGTACTCACAAAGTTTTTGGAATTGTCCTTAGAACCAGAAATGCTGTTAACCAGTCCCTTGCTGAATTATTAACACATGTGCAAACACTAACAGTTCCAACTTCTCACATATTGTGCATATACTATGACCAACAGAAAAGTGTGCAGTGAAATGTAACTTAATTTGAAGAACTGGTGTCTATACAATTATAAATTTACAATGTAAGAATACAATTACAGAGGTACAAAATACATCATTAAATAACATAACAATACAGATAACATTTGTGGTAATGCAGGCTTTAGAAAAGAATCGAAATAACATATACATGTTAGAGGGATTATGACATAAGTAAATACATAAAAGGTCAGAATAACTTTCGAAACATCAACTTCACACATGAGCATTAAAATGTCTAAACATCCTTACAAAGTAAATAGCATATTATAAATGCAAATTAAATTTGAGGATAACAGTATTCCTCATCATAGTGAATGTAGCTGAGTATTAGAAAAATTCTACAACATAAGTCTTATCAGATAAACACATAAAGACAGGAAGAACACAAATACACAAGGTACACAGACACATAGTGGAATAACACAAAAGGACAGGACAGGATTTGTTTTCAGTGTGACGTTTGGTACTGCAGTCCAACCCAAAACTTAATTTCATAGATGTTTCCTCTTATTTCACTTTTTTTCGTACCTTGTCAATGCATTTCATCACAACTCATTCTCTTATATAGCCTACCCCCTCTTAAGCTAACTTAAATGTACTGATCTCAGATGCTAAACTAAGGGACAAGGCAGTGCAGCAGCACAAAACAATTAACAAAAAAGGCAAATTGGCAAAGCAAGCAGCAATAAATATAAATTAGCAAAGCAAATGCAACGTTATCACTAATATGAGCCAATGTGCAGCAAAAAGAAAAATAAATCAGTAGTAAAACTGGCTTAATACAATGTAAAATTCAGTAGAACTATGCTTGGCAAACAACAGCAGCAAATACTACAACTTATACCTAAACATGACAAAGCTCAAGCAGAAAAAATATTACAGTAAAAATGGCCATGTTTAATACCTATGTCACACCTTAACACTAGAGTGATGCATCACGATAACTTCCTCTAGTTACCAAATCGTAAAAAAATTATTTATGCAATTCCTGTGAAGGGAAATGTCTATTTGTGTTCCCTTTTTTTGGAAGTAGATCATAAAATTATTATTTACTGGATCTGTAGGCATAAAATATCTGTATTAGTACATTTTTAAATTTTATTTTAACCAATGCTGCAGTGCAGCTAGAAACTAGATATTAAATGAAATGAGCAAATATATATAGCCTATATAGAGCAAGACATGAAACGTCATTCACTAGGCAAATGGCGTTTCCAAAGGCAGTAAAAAAATCTCTCAACTAGAAAGACAGTAGATGTAAAAATGTTTCTCATCATTTCATTAGACATTTTAGTAAATATCATAAATTAAGAGCTCCATACTGTAACATATGATTTCAGGTTTGAGTGTGTCGTATTTGCGATGTTTTCCACAAAGGAATGTCAATAGTGAGGTTAATGGCCTCTTTTTTCTCCACCTAATGGCTTTTTCTCGAGGCAGGTGGCACAGCTGGGTGCCCACAACACATCACATCAAGGTCACTTAGCTTTCTTACCGAAATACTTACGACAGCAGTTTGCACTACAGTGACAGTCTCATACAAAAAGATTTCACAGGTCGAGAATTTGCATTACAAATGTGTAGAAACAAAATCCTATAAATATAAGTGTTCAGAAATTTTCGCTGTCATTGTTATACATTCACACATTTATACACATTTCATAACTCTTAAAGTACGATTCTTGGTTTCCAACATCCTTTTTCACAAATCAGAGTCCCTAACCACTACTCATTATTCCTTACCTTATTACACATATACATATTTGTCTACACTTCTTCAATATTTCATCATAATAAATATGTAGCATAATCAAATTCCTCATATAGCATCAGCTTATTGATCATAAACATATCTCATCACCATAATACACATCGTCATCATAATAATAACATCATAACAGATCAATCACATCTTAAAATCGTCGCAGCTTCTTTCAATAATTTAAAGACCTAAGAAAAATCCTCTGCTCATTTCAATAGTGTCATCTACCTCAAACGTACTTTAAAAATCATGATCCCATACCAAATACATCATTCAAAGCTCTCATAATATCATAATGGTTCCGAAAAAATATGAGCAGTTCACAAAGTACAGACAAAATACAATTTCATAAATGTGAAGTTATCCAACTGTGTGATTGCGTAAACATCTGTCACTGACGTAGTAAAAAAAAAAAAAAAAAAAAAAAAAAAAAAAAAAAAAAAAAAAACATGTTTGTCTCTCTCAATTAAATGATCAGATAACTGTGTAATTTATGTGTTAGAGAAATATGGTACCGATGTGTAAAGTTGTATAAGCAAATACCATATTAGCTAGGGCTCCTTGTGTTTGCCAAACACATGGTGCACAAAGTAAGCGTGTACCCCCCTGAGGATTAATGTAATTATACCCTCAGGTGTTACAGATTACAGCAATCAAATGAAATGTATCACCGAAAACTTTCTTGGTATCTTTGTGATTCAAAAATCTTTAAAAATAAATGTTTTAAGTACAAAATTAATCACTCAAACGCGTGTCCTGTAGCGCTAAATGTGCGTCTTGCTGTAAGACAATTCTCTAGAAGTGTCTGCTGAAGTCAATGTACGCACCTCGTCATAAACAAAAGTGAAATGCTATGCGTATAGATATCTTAGTTATTATGCTTATTGCCGTGATGAAGAAAGTATTGTGCTGTAACGTATTGTTGTGCTACCGAAAAGGCTGTCTCATTGTAGCTATACCACAAAAGTTACTACTAAAACATGTTTTACTTTCCAGAATAATACAGAAAAACTGTGCAGATATAAAACAGATACAGTGCAAAAGCAGTAATATAAATTGTGTCACTCATTAGTAGCGTCTTGATATAATCATGTAGCTGTCAATTAAACTAACCACTGTGTCATCTAGTATCTCTCAGAAAGTACTTTAAATCCAGAATGTATTTTCAAGTAAACCAAAATGTTGCATTAAAATCTCATTAGCAGTACCGGTAAATGTTCTAAGTATGTGAGCCTTATAGTCGTTACATAATCGTGCAACTAACAAGCAAGAATGTACACACACAATAACACTGTGTTGTCTGTTCACTATAACAATGCACTCGTAAATACTGTCTAAGTATGTTCCCTATGCTCTAGACTGGATAGTTAACTTCAAAACATTGTTGCATGTTAACAGTTTCTCAGTGTGACAAATTGTACTAGTAGCGTGAAGTGAAAAATTTTATGGCAAAGACTAAGTTAAAAAGCGGATTATCTTTCAATAAACGGTTTTACATGTGAAATGTGGTGCAATCCTTTACACTTCCTAGTATGCAGAGTTTCAACTTCAACGCAATTATCATATGGTATACGTCGGATTCTGTAAGAGCCATTGTAAATCAGAAAGAATTTGTGACTCAAGTGTTTCTTCTTATGTGACAATGAATGAGCTTTAATGAGAACTTACTGACCAATATATAATTTCTTTGCATTTGCTTTACCATGTAGTTTTCTCCTTTTGTCTGCTGCAGATTTTATATTTTTAATAGCCAAATCAATTATGTCTTTGTGTCGAAGTTTACTTGTATTCTGGAAAGGTACAAGCTCTCTGATTCTGTTCGGTGGTTCTTCATTCTTCAGTACAAGAATAGGTGGTAAAGCATTAGAGTCATGAGGCATTTCATTCAGCACGTTTTGAAATAAGTGTAAATATCTGTCCCAATGCTGATGCTTTCTGTGACAATAAAGTCTGCAAAGCTTATGATTCCGAAGCACGCGTGACCAAACAGCAGACCTGCATTGCGGTCCGTTATCTGAAATCACTTTATTAACGTGTCCAACTTCACGTAAGAAATTTTTAACAAAGGCGTTGGATACAGACCGTCCAGTGGCTTTACATAACGGTGTGAAAGAAACAAATTTTGAAGAAAGTTCAACAGCGACTAGAACGTACGAAAATCCATTTGATGTTCTGACAAGGGGTCCCAAGAGACAACAGCAGCAAATTCTTTTAATTTAGAAGGAATGATAGGAAACAACAGAGCACGATGTGAGACAGTAGATGGTTTAGCCTTTTGACAAAGTTTACAAATAGACAAGACTCTTCGAATTCTCTTTTCCATATTGTTAAAATAACAAGTCGTCCGAAAAATATGTAACATTTTCGTGGACCAAAATGTACGTAGCTGAAATGAATGTACCAAATGAGCTTATTAACAAAATCTTCTGGAATGCAAAGTACCCATAGCTTGTCATCAACAGTGCAGCGTTTGAAGAGTATGTTGTTTCTAACCAGATAATAATGCCGAATCTGAGTGTGTGTCTTTTCATGCCATTTACTTGTGATGTCTTTCCAAATCGGATCTTTATCTTGTTCATGAGCAATGTCCTTTTAAGATGTGGTGATGAAGTTTTCAAATGCGACTTTCTGAATGTAAAGAATACTGAAATTATTCTCGAGGTTGCCTTCTGAGTTACTTTTCTCAAGACGAGCCGGTGCGCGTGACAGTGCGTCCGCAACAATGTTCTCCTTGCTGGGAATGTAGACTATTGTGAAGTGGAATTCTTGCAGAAACAATGCCCAACGGTTTAACCTGTCATGATTTAATTTTGAAGACATAAGAAATTGTAATGCACGACGATCACTGTATACTTTTACGTGCTTACCAGAAAGAAAGAAACGGAATTTGTTAAATGCCCAAACGATAGCTAAAGCTTCTAATTCAGTAACGGAATAATTTTTTTCAGATTTTGTTAGCAATGGTTTTCTGAACAGTAGTGTCATTTTCTATGGCTTCTTGAAATAAATGGGCACCAAGACCGACTTTAGAAGAATCCGTGCTAAGGCAGAAATCTTGTGACAGATCTGGATGAGCTAGTATTGGCGCGTTAAGTAGCGATTCTTTCAAAGAATTGAATTCCAACTGTCCTTGTTCCTCCCAATTCCAAATAGTATTTTTTACAGTGAGAGACCAAAGTTTTGGTGTAACTAGAATTTGCATATTCAGAAAACGACGGTAAAAATGTACGAGACCTAGAAAACAACGGGCTTGTCTTTTTGTGGATGGAACTGGAATGGCTCTGATTGCTTCTAACTTTTCAGGATGCGGCTGAGTGCCTTCAGAAGAAATAATATGTCCCAAAAACCTCACCTTTGACCTACCGAATTCAGACTTTTCGAAGTTAACTGTAATTCCTGATTCTTCAAAAATACGTAACAAACTGTTGAGGATGCGATTATGTTGTTCCCATGAGGCTTCTACTATTAGAATATAATCCACATATAAGGTGATGTGACGTTTTAAGAAATCAGGTAATATGGAATTTAGCCCGCGAATGAATGCTGCCGAAGAAATGTTCAAACCAAAAGGAAGTTTCCGAAACTGATAACAAACACCGAAAGAAAGAAAAGCTGTGTGTTTTCTACATTCTGGATGAAGTTCGATCTGATAAAAGCTGGATCTGAGATCAATAGAAGACAACACTTTTACACCATTAAAATTTTGAAGAAGTTCTTCCAACGTTTGCGGCCTGTCTGTTTCAGGAATGATGATAGTATTGATTTGTCTCGAATCCAAGACAAGCCTGATCCATCCATTTTTCTTCTCAACAACATGTAATGGATTGTTGTATGAGCTAACTGCAGGCTCAATAATGCCCTCGTCAACCATAGATTGTATTACTGTTCTGACACGGTCCCTACAATGTACCGGAATTACGTATGGTCTAACACAAAATTTAGTATGCTCACGAATACGAAATTGGTATTGAAATCCCTTGATTGTTCCTGTTTTGTGAGTAAAAACTGTGGACTGTGCTTGTAAAATCTCAAAAATGTCCTGCCTATCAGTGTCATTACAGTTCTCAATTGTTTGAATTTTGTTCTGAATTAACTCATTAGTATCATGATCATCCCTGTCAGTACTTGCAGAGTGATTGTTAGTGTCTAGTTCCGTCGAAAATTCCGAACTGTTGTCTAACAGAAGGTAAAGAAACGTCCCCTTAGAAAAATTAATGAATTACTGTGCTGATAAACCTCTTACATTATTTGATTTTCAAACAGCTGAGCAGAACTGAACGTACTCAGACATTCTGCTCTTTACCTATTCTGATCAACACTAAACTGACAGCCAATATTTTTAGCGCAGCGCAATCTGACTTTCAATAAACGCTACACGAGAATGGCCCTGACTAACATTAACGGATACGTTTCACAAATCACTTGCCTCACAAAAATCTTCGTTACTCGAACTACTGCAAGACAGCGAACGCCACTACTGCCAGCTAAATAAAAGATTCATACTACTGAAGGCACTAACTACTGATAGGCATAGTTAGTAAATGAAAGATTTTGATAGAGAACAAACAATGTATTTACCTTAATAGTGTTCAAAAGTCATAATATATATACCAGTTCATGACATCCAGTCTTACAAATTTACTGTCTCTGATGGACACGCGTCCAGATCATCCGCTCTCAAAACTCCGCCATCTCTCTCCCCACACCCACCACTGCTGCCGGCTCACTTCCAACTGCACAACGCTACGCGCTGTCAACAGCCAACTGCCCAACACTACAATAGCACATACTCCAACAATGCAAACCAACCACAGCCTTCACACAGCACAATTAGTGATTTTCATATAGAGTGCTACGTGGCGTTACCAACATAAAAACCTAAACAGCCTACTTACAAGATGTCCAACGCAGTTCTGGACGAAACGTCAGGAACAGAAGAGTTTCTTGAACCACGACCTCACATCCCGAAAGGTTTACCAGCAACTACGTCATCCTGTCGTGAAGGCCTTCATTCTATGAACAACACCAAGAGTTGCGCAACGTAAAGAAAAGCTGGTAGCGTGTTTCTAGATCTGAAACTTGATGTCAATTTAGTTTTCTCGACAGTCGTGTAAGAATGTGGCATGTAACGTCACTATGAGGATACGAATCATGTTTGCGTTAAACACACTTTGAAAGGCCGTTAGTGTCAGTTACCTTTGGGAGTGGACCGTGGTGAGTTGATGTTAGGTGACAAAGACGTTATTATCAACACCTCCCCGAGTTTGAACGAGGTCGTGCAATAGAGCTGTGAGAAGCTGAATGTTCCTTCTGCGACAGTACAGTAAGAGTTGGCAGGAATATAGTCACTACGGGAGCGCATGATTCCTGACTGCGGTGGTCACGGGAATTTACGGTCGTAAAAGGACCGGGCTCCGGAGAGCCACGTGTCACTACTGAGAAGAAGACTATCGTGTTCGGTGTATGGCTCTGGCGCATCATACTGCATCTGCAGCAGCAATCTGAGCAACACTTGGCGCCTCAGTGATACAAGGAACTGTTGCAAATCGGTTACCTCAAGGAGAGCTCCGGGTACGACGCATTGCATTCCACTGACCCCAAACGTCATTTTCGACTTCAGTGGTGTCAAGCGACAGCTCGTTGAAGGGCAGGGTGGGGGGCTGTTGTGTTTTCTGATGAAATCCGGTTCTGCTTCGGGGCCAGTGATGGCCGTGTGACGGTTAGAAGCAGGCCAGTTGACGGCCTGCAACCAACCTGTCTCCGTGGTAGACACTCTGGACCTAAGCCTCGAGCTATGATCTTGGATGTGGTTTGGTATCACAGCAGGATTCTCTCGTGGTTATCCCACGTACTCTGACTGCAAATTTGTACGTCAGTCTGGTGATAAAACTTGTTGTGCTGCCATTCATGAACAATATTCCAAGGGGTGTTTTCCAACAGGGTAACGCTCGGCCACATACCGCAGTTGGAATCCAACATGCTGCATAGAGTGTCGACATGTTGCCTAGGCCTGCTCTATCACCAGCACTGTAATCAACTCCAGCGTCATCTACAGCCAGAATTAACCGTCCCTCTATTGACCAACCAAGTGCAACAGACATGAACTCCATCATACAGTCCGCAGCTCGTGGTCTCGCGGTCGCGATCTCGATTCTCGAGCACGGGGTCCCGGGTTCGATGCCCGGCGGGGTCAGGGATTTTCGCCTGCCTCGAGATGACTGAGCGTTTGTGTTGTCCTCATCATGTCATCGTCATTCATGAAAGCGGCGAGTTTGGAGTCAGCAAAGGATGGGAATTTTTTCGGTCGATTATAACCACGCTGTTGAACGCCCCACAAACCAAACATCATCGTCATCATCCATCATCCAAACTGACATCCGGCACCTGTATAACGCAATGCATGCACATTTTGCATGCTTGCATTCAACAGTCTGTCTGCTACACCGGTTATTATTGTTAAAGCATTTCACGTTTTTAACGGCTTCCTTCGCTCTTACATTAACCTCTGAATTTGCAATGTTGATTGTTTAGATACGTTACCTAGGGAAATGTAATCCCGAAATTTCATTACTCCTCACTAATTGCTTTTTGGTGTGGCGAGTTTTTTCCCTTCAGTGTATGTAATCAACATGGATTCCACAAAGAGAGATCTTGCGAAACTCAGCTAGCTCTATTCCTCCATGAGATCCATAGGGTTGTAAACGACTCACAGGTTGACGTCGTGTTCCTTGAATCCAGGAAGGCATTTGACAACGTCCCGCACTGCCATCTAGTGAAAAATATATGATACTATCCAGCATCGGAGCAGGTATGCGACTAGGTTCGGGACTTCCTTGTAGATAGAACCGAGCATGTCGCTCTTCTCTGATAACGGAACAAAATCTACATATGTAGAGGAGTACCCCAAGGAAGAGTGACAGGACCGTTATTGTTTGCAATGTATATGACTAAGCTGGTGGAAAGCTTCGCAAGCTCTGTAAGTCTACGGAACTGTATTGAAGATGTTGCGAAGAAGTACGAAATTCCAGTGCCGGTGTGAGGAAGTAAAATCGCACTTGTTCACAGCATAGACAATGCAATTTCGTATTTATTGGCCGATACCAGGCCTGCGAATTACAAATAAAATGTCTCCCCTGTACGGGAATAGCATTAATGGGAGGTACGAGCACAGGTGTTATACATGGACGACGACAAATGGAAGTTTCGGTCTGGCGAGAGTCGTGCTGGAATAAAAGAAGCAGTTAAGGAGACCACTCGCCTAAACGGTGAAATCTGGGTTCGAGTCCCAGTTCGGCACAAGGTTTCACTGTCGTCATTCCTTTATACAGCTTGAGGTCGTTCATATTCGCAACTGCAAATACATTTCATCTCTTTAAGAATGTTTGCGGATTATGCGGTTATCAATAAGAAAGTACTAACGCCAGAAGACAGTATCCATTTGCAAAATGACTTTCAAAGGACTGATGAATTTGTGCAAGCTCTGGCAGCTGACCCTAAAGGTAAATAAATATAGCATATTGCACATACATAGGAAAATAGATTAACTACTGTAGAACTAACTACTGATGATAAATTGCTGGAAGCTGTATCTACCATGAAATGTCTACGACTAAGTACCCAGAGTGACCTTAAGTGGAATGAGCACATAAAACAAATAGCAGAAATAGCAGGCGCCACATTGAGATTCATAGGTAAAATCTTAAGAAAATATATCTCACCCATGAAGAAAGCGGCTTATTTGACGTTCGTTTGATCGACCCTGGAGTATTGTTCGTTAATCTTGGATCCTTAACAAGTCGGACTGATTTTTTATTTTTCCAGACCAGGACATAAATACACTCCTGGAAATTGAAATAAGAACACCGTGAATTCATTGTCCCAGGAAGGGGAAACTTTATTGACACATTCCTGGGGTCAGATACATCACATGATCACACTGACAGAACCACAGGCACATAGACACAGGCAACAGAGCATGCACAATGTCGGCACTAGTACAGTGTATATCCACCTTTCGCAGCAATGCAGGCTGCTATTCTCCCATGGAGACGATCGTAGAGATGCTGGATGTAGTCCTGTGGAACGGCTTGCCATGCCATTTCCACCTGGCGCCTCAGCTGGACCAGCGTTCGTGCTGGACGTGCAGACCACGTGAGACGACGCTTCATCCAGTCCCAAACATGCTCAATGGGGGACAGATCCGGAGATCTTGCTGGCCAGGGTAGTTGACTTACACCTTCTAGAGCACGTTGGGTGGCACGGGATACATGCGGACGTGCATTGTCCTGTTGGAACAGCAAGTTCCCTTACCGGTCTAGGAATGGTAGAACGATGGGTTCGATGACGGTTTGGATGTACCGTGCACTATTCAGTGTCCCCTCGACGATCACCAGTGGTGTACGGCCAGTGTAGGAGATCGCTCCCCACACCATGATGCCGGGTGTTGGCCCTGTGTGCCTCGGTCGTATGCAGTCCTGATTGTGGCGCTCACCTGCACGGCGCCAAACACGCATACGACCATCATTGGCACCAAGGCAGAAGCGACTCTCATCGCTGAAGACGACACGTCTCCATTCGTCCCTCCATTCACGCCTGTCGCGACACCACTGGAGGCAGGCTGCACGATGTTGGGGCGTGAGCGGAAGACGGCCTAACGGTGTGCGGGACCGTAGCCCAGCTTCATGGAGACGGTTGCGAATGGTCCTCGCCGATACCCCAGGAGCAACAGTGTCCCTAATTTGCTGGGAAGTGGCGGTGCGGTCCCCTACGGCACTGCGTAGGATCCTACGGTCTTGGCGTGCATCCGTGCGTCGCTGCGGTCCGGTCCCAGGTCGACGGGCACGTGCACCTTCCGCCGACCACTGGCGACAACATCGATGTACTGTGGAGACCTCACGCCCCACGTGTTGAGCAATTCGGCGGTACGTCCACCCGGCCTCCCGCATGCCCACTATACGCCCTCGCTCAAAGTCCGTCAACTGCACATACGGTTCACGTCCACGCTGTCGCGGCATGCTACCAGTGTTAAAGACTGCAATGGAGCTCCGTATGCCACGGCAAACTGGCTGACACTGACGGCGGCGGTGCACAAATGCTGTGCAGCTAGCGCCATTCGACGGCCAACACCGCGGTTCCTGGTGTGTCCGCTGTGCCGTGCGTGTGATCATTGCTTGTACAGCCCTCTCGCAGTGTCCGGAGCAAGTATGGTGGGTCTGACACACCGGTGTCAATGTGTTCTTTTTTCCATTTCCAGGAGTGTAATTACAAGAACTAATAAGTATTGATTCACATAGAAAATTTGCAAAATTAAATATGTACAGTAGTATTTATGACACAGATTCAATAAAATATATAAAAAAGCAGCAAGATGATTATACTTTTTGACGGGCCCAGTATTCGGCGGTTATCACAGGAGTTTTGCTGGCTGCAGCAAGATCACAGATAGTGCATGCAGCCGGTAGGTTTCTGAAAACTAGCAGATGTTGTTCATCCTGTACATCACCACACTGACAAGTTTCGTCGTCATTACTGAAGCCCCACTTCCTGAGGTTGGCTTTGCAACTTGTCACCCCAACTCGCAGTCTGTTCAAAGTCTTCCAGGTCACGTATGACAGGTGTGAACCTTCGGCTATTTCCTCCTTGACCGTTATGTGATTGTCTTCAGCTAGGGAGTCTCGCCAAAGCTCCTCTCAGCGAGTTCTGGGTCATAGTTTTCTGTAGGAAGCTTTTTCTTGTCCTCAGTCTTGGCTGTTGAGGGTCTTGTCCGAACAAAGAATGTCTGATAGAAGAGATTGACAACATCCAATGACGAGCGGCACGCTTCGTCAAGGGGTCGTTTAGGCGGCGCAGAGCTTTACAAAAGTGCTCAACAAACTCGAGTGGCAGACGCTACAAGAGAGGCACTGAGAGATTTGCTATTGAAATTTGGAGAGTGTACTCTCCGGAGAGTGTCGAACAACATATTACTTCTTTTCACATTCATCTCACGAAATGACCAATATGAAAAAAATCGATAAATTAGAGCTAATACAGAAGCTCGCCGACTATCGTTCCCCACACGCACCATTCGCTGGTGGAACAGGGACATGTGGGACCTGTTAGTGGAACCAGAAGTACTCTCCGCCATCCACCGGGAGGTGGCTTGCAGAGTACTGATGTAAAAGTAGGTGTAGACTTAAAGCACGCACTTACATCGCAAGAGCTGCGGGACAGTGCGACTGTTGCGGCGTGTGCGGTGCGCCCAGGTGAACATGCGCGTCTAGGCGGTACCAGCAGGTTCTGACAAGAGCTGTAGTCGTGCGATGCGCTGATTTAGCGGCGGCGCCGTGCAGCACGTCCTCGGTGCAGTAGGCAACGAGGGCGTGGAAGCGGAGGCGGCGGTGTAGGCGTGGCGGATACCTGCCGGCGAGCGGGGGCGGTAACGGCGCCTGCGCTGACTCACGCCTCTTCGCGTCGTTGCCCGCCGCGGCCTTCGCTGCTGCTGACGCCTCTCTGGACAGCCCTGCAGCCATAGCCGCGTGCTTCCCCACGGACCATCCAGATCACTGCCCCACACGTGTACTGCTGACGTGGCAAGACCTCCCGGAACCTGCTGGATGCCGAACGTCACTCATTTCCTGCAGAACACAGCTTGGACCGCGGATGATAAAGGCAACTAATGACTTTATTACACTACTGGCCATCAAAATTGCTACACCACAAAGATGACGTGCTACAGACGCGAAATTTAACCGACATGAAGAAGATGCTGTGATATGCAATTGATTAGCTTTTCAGAGCATTCACACAAGGTTGGCGCCGGTAGCGACACCTACAACGTGCCAACATGAGGAAAGTTTCCATCGATTTCTCATACACAATGAGTACCATCAAGTTTCCGACTTTGATAAAGTCGTATCGCGACATTGCTGCTCGCGTTGATCGAGATCCAGTGACTGTTAGCAGAATATGGAATCGGTGGGTTCAGGAGGGTAATACGGAACGCCGTGCTGGATCCCAGCGGCCTCGTATCACTAGCAGTCGAGATGACAGGCATCTTATCCGCATGGCTGTAACGGTTCGTGCAGCCACGTCTCGATCCCTGAGTCAACAGATGGGGATGTTTGCAAGACAACAACCATCTGCACGAACAGTTTGACGACGTTTGCAGTAGCATGCACTATCAGCTCGGAGACCATGGCTGCGGTTGCCCTTCGCTGCATCACAGACAGGAGCGCCTGCGATGGTGTACTCAACGACGAACCTGGGTGCACGAATGCAAAACGTCATTTTTTCGGATGAATATAGATTCTGTTTACAGCATCATGATGGTCGCATCCGTGTTTGGCGTCATCGCGGCGAATGCACATTGGAAGCGTGTATTCGTCATCGCCATACTGGCGTATCACCTGGCGTGATGGTATGGGGTGCCATTGGTTACACGTGTCGGTTAGCTCTTGTTCGCATTGACGGCACTTTGAACAGTGGACGTTACATTTCAGATGTGTTACGACCCGTGGCTCTACCGTTCATTCGATCCCTGCGAAACCCTACATTTCAGCAGGATAATGCACGACCACATGTTGCAGGTCCTGTACGGGCCTTTCTGGATAGAGAAAAAGATCGACTGCTGCCCTGGCCAGTACATTCTCCAGATCTCTCACCAACTGAAAAGTCTGGTCAACGGTGTTCGAGCAACTGGCTCGTCACAATATGCCAGTCACCAGTCTTGATGAACTGTGGTATCGTGTTGCAGCTGCATGGGCAGCTGTACCTGTACACGCCATCCAAGCTCGACTCAATGCTCAGGCGTATCAAGGCCGTTATTACGGCTGAGGGACCGGCCGGGGGGGGGGGGGGGGTCGAGCGGTTCTAGGCGCTACAGTCTGGAACCACGCGACCGCTACGGTCGCAGGTTCGAATCGTGCCCCGGGCATGGATGTGTGTGATGTCCTTAGGTTTGTTAGGTTTAAGTAGTTCTAAGCTCTAGGGGACTGATGACCTCAGAAGTTTGAAACGTCCCCTTTGAACAATTTATACACGACTGTGCTTAACCTGATACACAATATTTTTTAGCGCAACGCAATCTGACTTTCAAAATTCCCTACAAAAGAATGGCCCTGACTAACATTAAACTATACCTTTCACAAATCACTTACCTCACAAAAATCTTCGCTACTCAAGCTACTGCAATACAGCGAGCGCCACTACTGCCAGCTAAATAAAAGATTCAAACTACTGAAGGCACTAACTACTGATAGGAATAGTTAGCAAATGAAAGATATTAATAGAGAACAAACAATGTATTTACCTTGATATCATCATATATAAATATAGCAGTTCATGACAAATTTCAAAACTCCGCCATCTCTCTCCCCACATCCACCACTGCTGGCGGCTCACCTCCAACTGCGCAACGCTACGCGCTGTTCACAGCCATCTGCCTAACACTACAATGGCGAGTATTACAACAATGTAAAGCAGCCACAGACTGCACACAGCACAGCCAGTGATTTTTTTTATACAGAGGTGGCGTTACCAAAAAAAAAAACCTAAACAGCCTACTTACATAGCCCCCATGCTCCCCACAAAAAATTTTACAAATTGGTTTGGGCAGTGGCCAACACAGATTTGAAAAAATTTTTCATAAGTACAATAACAAAGAAATCAAATGCACACGCTTATTGATACAATGTTGGTCAAAAGCTAAAATTTTCTCACAGTCCATAAAGACAGTCCTGATCATTCATCACATTGCAGTGTTGTTCTCAAAGTCTGAGCAGTAAAAGAAAATGCACACGGAAGTAGTGGATTTCCATGCAATCTTGAAGAAGTAGCGTTGTCCTTCCAACGGAAAGACAGTACTGACTCTTGACATGCTGACAGGTAATGGGCCACAACAGAGCAAACCCACAGCGGAGTCAGTCGAAGTTTTGAAGAAGATTGGTAGGTAGGTCATCACAGAGCCGACCCACTGCAGTCCTGGTAGAGATTACGGTATTGGTGGGCCACCAGAGGCGCAGACCCACTGCAGTCCTTGTAGAAATAATGGTATTGATGGATCATCAAAGACGTAGACCCACTGTAGTCCTTGTAGAGATAATGGTACTGGTGGGTCATCAAAGATGCAGACCCACTGCAGTCCTTGTAGAGATGGCCAGCAGCCATCTGTTGTGACTGTGCAGGTGCACAATCACCATTGAAGAGTCTTGCGGATAATATAGCAAGTCCATAACCACCACTTGTGCACTCACAAAGTTTTTGGAAATGTCCTTAGAACCAGCAATGCTGTTAACCAGTCCCTTGCTGAATTATTAACACACGTGCAAACACTAACAGTCCCTACTTCTCACATATTGTCCATATACTATGACCAACAGAAACGTGTGCAGTGAAATGTAACTTACAAGTTACTTAATTTGATGACCTGGTGTCAATTACAATTTTATAACAGAAGAATGCAATTACAAAGGTACAAAATACATCATTAAAGAACATAACAATACAGATAACATTTGTAGTACAGGTTTTACAATAGAATAGAAATAAACATATACATCAGTGTTACAAAAATAATGACATAAGTACATACATAAAGATCAGAATAAATTTTGAAACATCAACTTCACACATGAGCATTAAAACAAAACAGAATAAATAATGTCTAAGCATATTTACAAGTTAAATAACATATTATTAAAACCAATTATATTTGAGGATAACAGTATTCCTCATCATAGTGAATAGTATTAGAAAAAGAATTCTATGAAACTACACAGAGACAGGAAGAAAACAAATACACAAGGGTACACAAACACATAGGGGGATAACACAATGGAAAGGACAGGGTTCGTTTTCAGTGTAACTTTTGGTACTGCAGTATTTTGCGAACAAAACCTTTTTTGTTCTTGGAGATCTCCCTTCGTTCATCATTATTCCCAAAAAGTCCTATCTATAGCTGCTTTCTGTATTCTATTCATATTTCTTTCAAAATAATTATTTCTCAGTGCACAATACTCATTTTTGCCAAATCTGTTTCATATAACCTCCAAAGCATTCTTTCCCTATTCTCTATAGTTAGGTTCTTATATATTCTACCGCCTCTTAAGCTAACTTAAATCTACTGAGCTCAGATATTAAACTAAGGGACGAGGCAATGCAGCAGCATAAAACAATTAACACAAACAACAATGATAAAAAATAGAAAAGGCAAAGCAAGCAGCATAAATTAGCAAAGCAAATGCAATATTACAACTAATATAAGGCAATGAGCAGCAAACAAGAAAAATAACCTGGATTAGCAGAGTAACACAAATTAAAATTCAGTAGCACTATGCCTGGCAAACAGCATAACTTATACCTAAACATGACAAAGTTCAAGCAGAAAAAGTATTACACTAAAAATGGCCATGTCTAATACCTATGTCAGATCTTAACACTAGAGTGATGCATCACAATTTATTCTACAAAAGAAATTAACAAGTACTTGAAAAGAAAGCTATGATTGCAGTTCCTGTGAAGGTAAATGTCTTTTTGTGCTCCCTCATTTTTTTTAAGAAAAATTATTATTTACTCGATCTGTAGACAGAAAATATTTATATTAGTACATCTATAAAATTTTATTTTAACCAATGCTGCAGTGCAGCTAGAAACTAGATATCAAATGAAATAAGCAATTACGCAAACCAAAGCATAAAAATATCATTCAATAGTCATGTGACATTTCATAAGTTAGTAGACATTCTCTCAACTCTCGTAGAAAGACGCTTGTCATAATCAGGTGTGCAGATGTAAAAATATTTCTCGTCATTTCATTAGGCATTTCTGTAAATATCATAAATTAAGAGCTCCACAGTGTCAACATATGTTTTCAAGTTCGACCATGTCGTTTTTGCGATGCTCTCTACAAAGGAACGTCAATAGTGAGGATAATGGCCTCTCTTTTTTTTTTCTACCTGTGCCGCTGGAAGGCACACGCTAATGCCTTTTTTTCTCGGGCAGCTGTCGCCCATCTGGGTGCCCACGACGTATTACATGCAGGTGGTCACTTAACTTTTTTACGGAAATATTTACGACAGCAGTTTCCGCTACAGTGGCAGTCTTATATAAAAATATTTCACAGGTCAAGAATTAGCGTTGCAAATCTGTAGAAACAAAATCCTATAAATATAAGTGTCCAAAAAAAATATTCGTCAGCATTGTGATACAGTCACACATTTACACACATTTCATAACCTTGAAGTACGATTCTTGGTTTCCAACAACCTTTTCCACAAGTCAGAGTCCCTAATCACTTTTCATTACTCCTTACCTTATTACACTTATACATATTCGTCGACACGTCAATCTTGCGACGACACTTCACTATTTCATCGTAATAAATACATGGCATAATCAAATTCCCCATATAGCATCAAATTGTTCATCATAAACATACCTCAACAGCATAATACACATCGTCGTCGTAAAAATAACATCATAATACCTCAGTCAACTCTCAAAATCGTCATAGCTTCCTCCAATAATTTCAAAACCTAAAAAAATTCTCTGCTCATGTCAAAAGTGTCATCCGCCTCAAACGCACTTCAAAAATCATGATCCCATACCAAATACATCATTCAAAGTTCTCATAGTATCACAATGGTTCCAAAAAAATATGAACAGTTCACAAAGTACTGACAAAATGCAATTTCATACGTGTGAAGTTATTCAACTGTGTAATTACGTAAACATCTGTCACTAATGTAGTAAAAAAAAATGTTTATCTCTCAGTTACATGATCAGATAGCTGTGTAATTTGTGTGTTAGAGAAATATGGTACCGATGTGTAAAGTTGTATAAGCAAATACCATATTAGCTAGGGTTCCTTGTGGTTGCAACACACATGGTACACAAAGTAAGCGTGTACCTCCCCTGAGGATTAATGTAATTATACCCTCAGGTGTTACAGATTACAGCAATGGAATGAAATGTATCATGGAAAACTTTCTTTGTAATTCAAAAATCTTGAAAAATAAATGGCATAAGTACAAAATTAATCTCTCAAATGCGTGTCCTGTAGTGCTAAATGTGCATCTTGCTGTAAGATAATTCTGTGGAAGTGTCGTAGTTATCGTCCTCCGAAAGCTAAGTTCTGCAGAAGTCAATGTACTTACCTCATGATAAACAAAAGTGAAATGCTTTGTGTATAGATATCGTAGTTATTATGCTTATTGGCGTGATGAAGAAAGTACTGTACAGTAACGTATTGTTGTGCCACGAAAACGGCTGTCTCATTGTTGCTATACCACAAAATTTACTAATAAAACATGTTTTACTGTCCAGAATAATTCAGAAAACTGTGCAGATATAAAACAGATACACTGCAAAAGCAACATTGTAAATTGTCACTCATTAGTAGCGTCGTGATAACATCGTGTAGCTGTCACATAAACTAACCACTGTGTCATCTGGTATTTCACAGAAAGTACTTTAAATCCAGAATGTATTTTCAAGTAAACCAAAATGTTGCATTAAAATCTCATTAGCAGTACCAGTATGTGTCCTAAGTATGTAAGCCTGATAGTCGTTACGTAATCGTGCAGCTAACAAGCAAGAATGTACAAATACAACACTGTGTCGTCTGTTCACTATAACAATAAATTCGTAATTTCTGTTTAAAAATGTTCCCTAGGTTCTCGACTGGATGTTTAACTTCAAACATTGTTGCATGTTAACAGTTTCTTAAGTCTGACAAAGCATACTAGAAACGTGAAGTGAAAAGTTTTATGGCAAAGACAAAGTTAAAAGCAGATTATCTTTCAATAAACGGTTTTACATGTGAAGTGTGGTGCAATCCTTTACTCTTCATAGTACTTAGAGTTTGAACTTGAATGCAATTGTCATGTTTTATACATCGGTAAAGAATGCTAAAATTTTTCTCAAGGCTAGTGTCTTATGTTATTTTTCTCGGAGCCAGCGGGCGCACGCGGCTGCCTGCTGTGCGAGTCATTGTCTGTCTCTTTGTTGGCGCGCGCCGTTATTGGGATTAGGAGACCTAACTTCTACAAATTCACTCTGACGAGAAGGCCCTGCCCTGTTTAAATCCCGCCAGTTCTGATGCAATTCAGGTCTGTCGTTACGAATATATCGTCTGTCGTCCTGTCGGTAGGTTCCGTAGTTTCTTCCTTGTCTGTTACGTGGTGGAGAATTTCTCCCTGAATCGTAACTGTGTGCCGAACTGTTGCGTCTGAAGTTATTCTGTCTCCCTTGATAATAATTGTTTTGGTTCCAATATTGTCTGTTTCTATGGTAATCTCTATCATATTCATTACTATGGAAGTGCGATCTTTCTCTGTAACTATTATTCTGCCAGCGGTTGTCATAAGGGTGGTGTCTGTTTTGGTCACGATTTGCGTTGTAAGAATAGCCTTGTCGTGTCCAGTTATTATTTCTTTCATCGCGGAATTGCGACGGATGTGACCTGTAGTGATTGTTTTCCTGTTTTCGCATCCCGCGACTGTCAGTGTCAATTTCCAGTTCTTGTAACAGTCCCTGAAAAGCTTCAGTGTCGTCTTTCCAACGTCCTGCTAAAACAATATGCCGTAAATGTTCAGGTAATTTGATTAAGCAAATGCGGATGAGTTCTGAGGGGCTGTATGGGTTTGAAAGATACTGATTCTTATGCAACATGTCTTCAAAATATTTCACAAGACTGGAGAATTCAGATTGTTCGAAATGTTTCATCATTATGATGCCATGTTTTACTCGGTCTTGTGTAGCTTGAGACCAATACGCTGAGAGGAAGGCATGATAAAATTCTCCTTCACTGTGACAATCGTGAATGACCGATCGCATTCTTACAGCTGGTTCATTCTCCAAGTAGCCACACATAAATTCCAACCTGTGCTCCAATGACCAGTTGGGAGGAAAACAATGAGAGAATTGATGGAGCCACGCTTGTGGATGAATGTCGTTGGCAGAATTCTTAAACGTTTTGAATTTACGTGTAGTAATGAACAGCTTATAGTCAAAATCATCGTGTCGGCGAGTAGCATATCGGTCATTGTTACGTCGTGTCGGCGGTTCCATCTCAAAATCCAATGCGCCTTGCCAATTTCTTTCATAATTTCCGAAATGTCCTGTGTTATTATTTTGTGGTTGTTCCGTATTTCTATGTCCCTCTTCCCGTACTGGAGCGCGAGTGTCCTCTGAAGTATGTATTTCTTGTATTACCTGCGTCAACTGATCTTGTACTTCCCGGATTTCTCTTTTGTACTGTGTACTGATTTGATTTTGATTTTGTTTGAATTTTCTAATTTGTTCATACTCTTCTGTGTCAATGAAGGCTACAGGTCTTGTGTCATTCAGATCATCGTCTACCTTTGTAGATAAGTTAGTGACCTGATCCGAAAGTTCGGCTACTTTCTCCGATAGTGAACACATTTCCTCAGTGTGTTTTTCTGAACCAAGTTTCAGAGTGTCCATTTGTGTTGAAATCGAATCTACTGTGTCCTTCAAGTTTTCCTGAGTTTTGCAAGTTGCGTAACCGAATCGGTAGATGCAACTGAGTCAAATTTAGCTTGCAAGGTCTCATGATTTTCATGAACAGTAGTTTGCAGTTCTTTCATGGCTGCTTCATGATTCTGTAGTGCATTTTCATGACGCGAAAAAATAGGTTGGAAATGCTCACAAATTTGTGTTTTTACGTCATTACAGACTTTTTGACATTTCGATTCAATGTGATGTAACTCAGTAGTTAAATCTTCACGTGTTTGTTCAAGAGTTTGCTCCTATGAGTCTAACTTTTGAAAATTTTGTTCCATTGCGTCTAACTGTTGCTGTGTTTGTCTCTGATTTTGTTCCACTGTGTCTAACTTTCGAAGATTTTGTTCTATTGTGTCTAACTTTTGAAGCTTTTGTTGTGTTTGTCCCATTTGTTGTATTAATTGTAATAACAATGCACTGGTGTCTGGAACATGTTCCTCAGTGCTTTTCGGCAGTGAATTTGCACCGAAAACATTCACATTTTGACAAGCAGAAAATGTGTCTTGACTTATTTGAGAAAACGGTGAGGATCCAAAACCTGAATCTACAGTATTTGCGAGATCGTGTCGTGTCATTTCGGATTCCTGAGCCGAGCTATTGCCGACCGATCGATCGATAATGCTTCCCTGCTCACTAATTGTTTCACTGCCTACGCCATTGTTTGCCGCCCGCTCCATTTCCCTATGCACAATTACCAAATTACTACTTTGAACATCAGTTAATTCATTACTCGGTGGCGCTAACACACTGCTTTCGTTTTCACTGTCATTACTCAGTTTACTTTGGAGCCTAGTATTACGTTTTTCACACGCTATTATTGTCACAGTATTTCACACGACAACACAGAAAAACACAATTTGAAGAGCAAAAATAAGAGAACACATTAACATAACACTGAAAATAATATCTAGTTAACTGCAGCTGCGAAATACTTGGTGCAAATCTACATGCATGCCACACCTGTTTTACTGTACAACAATGAAAGACTGCAACCACAAAGGAGATTCTCTCAACAATTACGCGCTAGCAATAAACAAAATCTACACTAATTACACAAACTACAAGAAAAAATCAGAAGATTCCAGTGAGGTATCCTAGGCTAAGGGTCGACATATGAAACGTCCCCTTTGAACAATTTATACACGACTGTGCTTAACCTGATACACAATATTTTTTAGCGCAACGCAATCTGACTTTCAAAATTCCCTACAAAAGAATGGCCCTGACTAACATTAAACTATACCTTTCACAAATCACTTACCTCACAAAAATCTTCGCTACTCAAACTACTGCAATACAGCGATCGCCACTACTGCCAGCTAAATAAAAGATTCAAACTACTGAAGGCACTAACTACTGATAGGAATAGTTAGCAAATGAAAGATATTAATAGAGAACAAACAATGTATTTACTTTGATATCATCATATATAAATATAGCAGTTCATGACAAATTTCAAAACTCCGCCATCTCTCTCCCCACATCCACCACTGCTGGCGGCTCACCTCCAACTGCGCAACGCTACGCGCTGTTCACAGCCATCTGCCTAACACTACAATGGCGAGTATTACAACAATGTAAAGCAGCCACAGACTGCACACAGCACAGCCAGTGATTTTTTTATACAGAGGTGGCGTTACCAAAAAAAAAACCTAAACAGCCTACTTACAAGTTAAGTCCGATAGTGCTCAGAGCCATTATTTCTTTAACGACAAGCGATTTAAGATTTGACTAGTCAGGTAGATAAAGTTTATTAAAAGCGGCTGATGACCGATAAATTTAAAACAACATAACTACAATAACCTTTCAATAGGCAGAAAGCCCAAGCTTTATGACAGTAAGAAACCTTACTCCAAAACGGCTAAAGGCTTTTGATTTTAAAAACACAATTACAAGCATACAAATTCCAACCATGAGCTATGAGCCATTAAAAATACACAATTAAACTTCAACAAGAATGGTACTATAGGCAACGGCGCTCAGAAGTTTCCAGGGGGCTCGGTCTGCCCTTGAAATCTTAACGTTCGCTTAGGTGAGACAAGAAGTCGGCCGAACTATACTCGATCCGCCGGCAACACAACCAAGAGACAGTCAGGGACCCACCGACAAGACGACTTGCTAATCACCGACCAGCATACGAGAACTCCAAAGCGAAAACGTTACAGACATAGCCGCCCACACACTGGACTCGCATTCGGGAGGACGAAGGTTCAATCCCGCGTCCGGCAATCCTGATTTAGGTTTTCCGTGATTTCCCTAAATCGCTCTAGGGAAATGCCAGGATGGTTCCTTTGAAAGGGCACGGCCAACTTCCTTCCCGATCCTTCCCTAATACGATGAGACCGACGACCTCGCAGTCTGGTCTCTTCCCCCAACCAACCCAACCCAACCCATAGCCGTCAACAACCAAAAATACAGTAAGCTGCCAAAAACTACACACGATGTTGGACAGCGACAACAGGTGAGGAAAGGACACTGCCTGAATTTACGTCAGCGACCAGGGCAGCTATCTGGAGCACTAACAGCCACAAGGCCGCCGGCCGCGGTGGTCTCGCGGTTCTAGGCACTCAGTCCGGAACCGTGCGACTGCTACGGTAGCAGGTTCGAATCCTGCTTCTGGCATGGATGTGTGTGATGTCCTTAGGTTAGTTAAGTTTAAGTAGTTCTAAGTTCTAGGGGACTGATGACCTAAGATGTAAAGTCCCATAGTTCTCAGAACCATTTGAACCATTTTAGCCACAAGGCCGAAAATTCCGCTGGTGCACTTGAATTTCAAACCGACACGGCGGCTAAATCTTCACCAAGTCGAACACTCGCTGTTGCTCCCAGGTATGCGGCCAACAGCGAACCACCAACCAAGGGGACAACGTGAACAGACGTGGCTTCGGTAATCAAATCACCACTCAAGTTCCATGTCCTGGGTCGGGAGCCACGAACCTCATACCACTCGAAACAGCCCCCACACGCTCCGACACAGCATAGAGACCGCCTGCGGGCCCAGCCGACTGCGCAGGAAGGAGACTTGCTTGCTGATCCGCTCGAACCGACCGACTCACTGTCAGTACGCCGACAACATTTAAAACAATTTGTCAGTGGAAATGACACCAACTACACACACACTTTGACAAACACTTGCACGAAGACATGAACGACACTCAGCAGTCACTGTGCAATAACGAAGACAAATCAGGAGTCGATACACACGCATAGCCAAACCACAAGCGATCGGCGAGCCATTTCACGTCCTCCAGTAGGACGACCGACCGACAATCCACGAAGGCCGTCCCCGGCTTATGTGACGCGCGGTGGCAATGGTCGGGCGAGCCATGGGCATCCAGGCCTCACTGCTGTTCCAACCCTACTGAACTAGTGCTGCGTTTCAACTCCACGACTGGCAGGTCCGAACTGCCCTCCTGGCACTTCCAACTCACTCCACAACAGATGACAATCGGGAAGTAATAGCAGTGCAGCAAAGATAACATGTGAGGGCTATATCGATAGGCGCTGCTGCTGCCGCTGATGGGCAGACAAGCGGCAATTCAGTGACAACAGAAATTGAAACTAGCATAACGAGGTGGCAATACGAGAAAAACAGAATGTAAAATAAGAGATAGCACTAGCGCGAGCCACGCATGGCTCACTTCTGAAATACACTACTGGCCACTAAAATTGCTACACCAAGAAGAAATGCAGGTGATAAACGGGTATTCGTTGGACAAATATATTATGCTAGAACTGACATGTGATTATATTTTCACGCAATTTGGGTGCATAGATCCTGAGGAATCAGTACGCAGAACTACCACCTCTGACCGTAATAACGGCCTTGATACCCCTGGGCATTGAGTCAAACAGAGCTTGGATAGCGTGTACAGGTACAGCTGCCCATGCAGCTTCAACACGATACCACAGTTCATCGAGAGTAGTGACTGGTATATTTTGACGAGCCAGTTGCTCGGCCACCATTGACCAGACGTTTAGAACTGGTGAGAGATCTGGAGAATGTACTGGCCAGGGCAGCAGTCGAACATTTTCTGTATCCAGAAAGGCCCGTACAGGACCTGCAACATGCGGTCGTACATTATCCTGCTGAAATTTAGGGTTTCGCAGGGATCGAATTAAGGGTAGAGCCACAGGTCGTAACACATCTGAAATGTAACGTCCACTGTTCAAATTGCCGTCAATGCGAACAAGAGCTGACCGACACGTGTAACCAATGGCAACCCATACCATCACGCCGGTAGGATACGCCAGTATGGCGATGACGAATACACGCTTCCAATGTGCATTCACCGCGATGACGCCAAACACGGATTCGACCATCATGATGCTGTAAACAGAATCTGGATTCATCCGAAAAAATGACGTTTTGCCTTTCGTGCACCCAGGTTCGTCGTTGAGTACACCATCGCAGGCGCTCCTGTCTGTGATGCAGCGAAGGGCAACCGCAGCCATGGTCTCCAAGCTGATTGTGCATGCTGCTACAAACGTCGTCAAACTGTTCGTGCAGATGGTTGTTGTCTTGCAAACGTCCCCATCTGTTGACTCAGGGATCGAGACGTGGCTGCACGATCCGTTACAGCCATGCGGGTAAGATGCCTGTCATCTCGACTGCTAGTGATACGAGGCCGCTGGGATCTAGCACGGCGTTCCGTATTACCCTCCTGAACCCACCGATTCCATATTCTGCTAACAGTCATTGGATCTCGACCAACGCGAGCAGCAATGACGCGATACGATAAACTGCAATCGCGATAGGCTACAATCCGACCTTTATTACAGTCGGAAACGTGATGGTACGCATTTCTCCTCCTTACACGAGGCATCACAACAACTTTTCACCAGGCAACTCCGGTCAACTGCTGTTTGTGTATGAGAAATCGGTTGGAAACTTTCCTCATGTCAGCACGTTGTAGGTGTCGCCACCGGAACCAACCTTGTGTGAATGCTCTGAAAAGCTAATCATTTGCATATCACAACATCTTCTTCATGTTGGTGAAATTTCGCGTCTGTAGCACGTCATCTTCATGGTGTAGCTATTTTAATGGCCAGTAGTGTATATGTGACTGTAAGTAATGTTATGTTTCCCAGGCAATGGTTTCAAAAATACAAAAAGTCCTACCAATATATTTTTTGAGACCAAGTCATTGAATTTAGAGGCTAAAGTTAACGAGCGATATTGTTTCCAAGGAGATGCGAATGGCGTTCTGTGTGGGAGTATTTATCTTTTTCTGTAAACGAAAGTCGTTCAATTCGAAAAAAATGCGGATGTTTTTGTGGGGCATCGCGGAATACTCTTGCTTGAGCCCCTATAGTTTCATGAACTTCCTACAGGTGGCAGCACTATACGTAACCTTCGAAGCAGCGTCTGTGACAGAGGAGAGACCTGAATGTCTTTTTTTTTTATTTTTCGAAAAACCAAACGACCGCAGATATTCGTAGGCGAATGTCTATGGATACCTGTCTGTGATCAAATCACAACAAGATCACGCAAACCTGTCCAACCTCCCGCATTCCGCCCGGCCTAACACCTGCAACGGTGGAACGTGCTAACATTCACGTTAGATATGCATGATAAGTATTGTGGCAACCGTGAGCTCTATGAAGTAATGACGACAATGAAAATTTGTGCCGAACCGGGATTCGAAACCAGATTTCCTGCTTTGCCTATCCGAGCACAGCTCATGGCCAGATGCAAACTTCCATACGTCGTCGTTGCTGCGTCACAACCTGTTCTCGTACACGCATTGTGTGATTCCCACAGAGGGGAAGGACATCATAATTGAAAGTCGCTGGCGGGTATCGGCGGATAAACACTATATTGCAGTGCCTGTGCTGTTAAGCGGGACATTGCATCATTCTTCTTAACAATGCAGGCCCTGCAATATGGCATGCATTCTCAATCGAGGTGAACGACGAATCACAGTTGTAACCTCCCCACAAAAATGATCGATAACAATAAAAAATGTAAATGGAGCCAAATGTCACCTTCCCGTGAAAATATAAAAATGAAAAGAATTGAATATAATTGCAAATAATGCCAAATGTTAGCTTCCCACAGTAATAAAACTCAATGATAATAAAAATGTGCAATAATGTTAAGTCCCCACAAAATTAACGTTAAGGTGAACCTGATAAATTTTATAAAGGCAGCTGCGCTGACCTTAGGCCTGTGCAATAATTAATCTGATAAATTGATTCAGGGAGGAAAAGCATAGGAAATATTGTTTCAATTGGAATGATTGTTTAAAAAAAACGATTGCTTTGAAAACAAAATTATTATTGGGGCATTTCTTGAACAAATTAATTACAATTAACATACATTAAATTATCAGATGTGCGCAATGCTGCTTCATTAGCTTATTTAACAATATACCTCGTCCCGAACCTTGACCAGAGACCCATGTCGACGCCCGCCGACTCCTCACACACTACTCCTGCTCGCAACTGTGCCTGCCGACTCGCTACACGCAACTAAACTCTCGCGCGGTCAAGCGCAGACTAGCAACGATAAACAACTCTCTGGTCAGAGATTCTGTCATGCCTCGCCATCGCTGGTACTGAATACATACGCGTTTCATAACCCTCCACTGGGGGGGCAAAAATTTGGCAGCGATGGTGAGTCATTTGGACTTGCCATGAGCAACAAATTTTTTTTGACTAATTAACTTTACGATCACAGAATATACAGATGAAGAACATGAAGTAAATGTGGTGCACATGCACCGAGTGCAAAACATATTAGACAATAACAAAATGTGAGTACAAAACATGTACAAATCATGTTGACAAGTGACATAAGTGCACAAGCACTGTAGTTCAGAATATATCAGCAAATCACAAAATGTATATACAATAAGTAGAAATCATGTTAGAAAAATGATAAAAGTGCACACGCACTGTAGTTCAGAATATATCGAAAAAATGTATAGGCCATGAATATAAATGATGTTAGCAAAAAATGATTTTCACTATGTTACAAGAATTAGGATAGGAAAGGGAAGGATTGCATCATGGTTGTAGCACTTCAGGTTGCACGCAGCTGCACTGAAAGTCCATATCTTTCCACAGAACTACAACACCAAGTGAGACAATCTGAAGTTCTTTACCCAGAAGAGTTTATCAGCGTAGCCAAGACACTGAAATGTCGTAGTAATATTCCATATTATCATTTTGGCAGTACATCAGGTACACCAAACAGTGGGACCATAATACAGTCTCCATCGCTTATGGTGGTGGACAGCATGTCGTGTCAACACCACGCTCTTACAAGGCACACCAACGTAGAATTAGTGCAAAAAGCAAATATAGTGCTCCATGATCAAGAGGATATACAGGACAAAAGGATATTGCAGTAATTCAGGGTAGTTAGGTCAGAAGGTGAAGGTCATTAAGTCACATACTAGTCTTCATTGGGAATTACATTAGTAGTTTGCGGCAGTCATAGCCCAGTTATTGAACATTTCTGTACCATGTATGAAGTATTACAGAAAAATGTTCATACATTGTTTTACAGAGAACATTGACATTCATTGCCTAATTACAAATCATAGAAGTCATTCGTTTTACAGAGAACATTGAAATTCGTTGCCTAATTACAAATCATCAGAAATCACTCGTTTTACAGAGAACATTGAAATTCATTGCCGAATTACAAATCATCAGAAGGCATCCGTTTTACAGAGAACATTGAAATTCGTTACTTAATTACAAATCATCAGAAGTCATTACTTAAAACAGGAGGTAGTCAATAACATAGTATTACAGAATAATGTTGGTAATTAATCATTCGTCATCCCAATACAGTAATCAGTAGCATTCATTTCCCAGTTACAAAGCATTATTAATTAATCATTGGTTATCTCAATACAGTAATCAGTAGCATTCATTTCCCAGTTACAAAGCATTATTAATTAATCATTGGTCATCTCTATACAGTAATCAGTAGCATTCATTTCCCAGTTACAAAGCATTATTAATTAATCATTGATCATCTCAATACAGTAATTAGTAGCATTCATTTTCCAGTTACAAAGCATTATTATTATTATTATTATTATGTGCGATTGGACCCATACGGATCACGCAAAGCTTTTCCGATTCAATTTTTTAATTCTCCAAACTTCTCTCATTCTTTCCCCATGAATTCTCTTTATTTCCTCTGTCCATTTTGTCCCCTGTCTCTTGCAAACTTCATTCTCGGGTTGTACTTTCCAACTATTGATTTTTTGCCTGTATACATTTCTGTTTATAACTTCTGAAGAATTTATTTGTGCATTTGCTAGATCTGTTTTGGTTTCTTGTATCCAGGGTATGGTTTTCAATTTTTCAATGTATATTAAAATTTTGTGGGAGAGTCTGGGTGTTGGGAGTCTGTGGATATGACCGTAAAATTTTAGTCTTCTTTTCCGGATGTCTGCGGCGAGGTTAGATAATTTTTCTGTAGTTTTCCGAGACTGTAACTTGTATCCATCTTCAGTTCTTTTTGGGCCAAGAATCTTTCTGATAATTTTGAGTTCCTCTTTCAGGATGCCTTCCAGGTCGCCTTTTCTATGGAGTGTGAGTGTTTCGCTGGCATATAGTGCTTCGGGCTTGATTACTGTATTGTAGTGTCGTATTTTTGAGTGAATGGAGAGACACTTTTTATTGTAGATGTTGTGGGTTTTCCAGTGTGCTCTTTTCGGTTTTTGCAGTCGAACTTTTTGTGCAGTTTTCTCTTCCCCTGTGGGTTCTAGGACCTCGCCTAAGTATTTAAAGAATGGAACTCTCTCAATTTGTCCATATTTTGTAGTCAGTTTTTGAGTTTCAAATTTTGAGCAGATGAATTTGGTTTTTTGGAAGGAAATTTGTAGCCCAACTTTTTCGGCGCATTCTTTGAGAATGTCTATCTGTTTAATTGCTGTGGTCTCGTTTTCTGCTAGAATGGCCACGTCATCTGCAAATGCCAAGCAAGAAATTTTAATACCATCTTTAGATCTTCCTAGTTGTATAGGCTTCCAGTAATTTTGATTCTTCAGTTCTTTTTCCCATTCTCGGATGACTTTGTCTAAGACAAGGTTGAAGAGGAGTGGAGACAAGCCGTCACCTTGTCTGACGCCGGTTTTGATCAGGAAGGGCTCTGATATTTCACCCAGGAATTTTATCTTAGAAGTTGTGTTTGTGAGCGTTTCTTTGATAAGGTTTAGGGTTTTCGGATCGAGTCCTAGCTCCTCAAGGATAATAAAGAGAGATTGCCTATCGATTGAATCATAAGCCTTTGCGAAATCAACAAAGGAACAAATGATCGGACTGTTTCTGACTGCTTTGTATTTTAGTGTTGTCTTCAAATTGAAAATTTGTTCTGCACAGGATCGGTGAGGGCGAAAGCCAGCTTGGTATTCACCAATACTGTGTTCGAGTTGTTCTTGTGTTCGTTGAAGAAGACAAGCTGAGAGGATTTTATAAGTGACTTGGAGAAGGGAGATTCCTCGATAGTTGTTTATATCTGCCATGTCTCCCTTTTTATGCAGTGGATGAATTAGGGCGCATTTCCAATCTTCTGGTAGTTTTTCTGTCTGCCAAATGTCTGTGATGATTTGAGTGAGTTCTTTGAGGGAATTTGGTCCAAGATTTTTAAGTAGTTCTGCAGTGATATTATCTTCTCCGGATGCCTTGTTGTTTTTCAGTCTATGAATATGTCTTTGGATCTCCTCTAGTGTAGGTGGTGGGGATTCTGGATTTGTGTAGACAGCAGTTTCTTGAGGGAATCTTGAAGAAGGTTCAGGGCAATTGAGGAGTCCGGAAAAGTATCTTGCCAGCTCCTCACAATTTTCCCGATTTGTGAGCGCTAGTTTTCCATCTGGTTTTCTGAAACATAGATTTCGTGAGCCGTATCCATTGATTCTCCCAGCAAAGGTCTTATAGAAGTCTCGTACATTATAGGTACGGAAATTTTCTTCAATAGACAGAATTAATCAGTATCATTCATTTCCCAGTTACAAAACATTATTAATTAATCATTGGTCATCTCAATACAGTAATCAGTGGCATTCATTTCCCAGATACAAAGCATTATTAATTAATCATTGGTCATCTCAATACAGTAATCAGTAGCATTCATTTCCCAGTTACAAAGCATTATTAATTAATCATTGGTCATCTCAATACAGTAATCAGTAGCATTCATTATTCAAGTGACATACTATTCAGAGCTAATCAGTATTACTCAGAACTCTCTTAAACTGGTATCATTATTTGGGACTGGTAATACATTTATTTTCGTTAGCAATGCATTTCTTTGGGTAATGAAAATGTGTAACGTCATTCGTCATGAGTCAGCTGTAGCAAGGTTATGAAACAAATAGAGTATATGTAATCACATTCATAAATGACATAGATTTAATGAACAACTGCTTATAGCACATTAATTTCATAAATAATTTCTCCTGCAAATATATATATATATATATATATATATATATATATATATATATATATATATATATATATATATATATATATATATATATATATATATATATATATATATATATATATATATATATATAATGGATTATTAAGCTGAAAGAAGAAACACATTTTATGCTGAAAAGTAGTGAACTTCGAATTAACAGGTAGTGAAATGTGTATAAAGATGTGTTCCATAGCTGTCCTTTCCAAAACCTTCAGTCATTATACCATGCAATATAACACCTGCTGTCAAAGCGAACTGCAACAAATACTTAAATAACTACATAGCATGAATACATAACTTCCACATTATCCTCATCTGTAAAGAAAAAACTTCATTATCCATCATTTCATTATCTTATTATCATAACTCCATTATTATCATCACCTGTAAAGAAAAACTTCATTATCCATAGTAGCATATACTTCATCATTATTCATCAGCATTCATTATCATCTGCAAAAAATCACTTCATTACTCATTATACAACTATTCCTTATTTCTCTCATATTTCATCACTAAAACTAAGATGTGTACTTCTGTCTGACAGCCTGCATCAATCGCCTCGTATTCTGAAAGAAAAATTTAGTTAAGACTGCTATTCTACGATGTGTATAGTATATTCTTGTTAATGCTTGGTAATCCTGATCCATTTACTCTTCCTCACGACGTTTGCATCTTCTTTCGATTATTCCGAAGGTGAAATTCCCATTTCTGTTTAATTTATTTCTGTCACGCATCATTTCTTTCTGAAATTGATGAACAGAGATTAATGTCTTGCATTTACATCATATACACACTAAATGATGACTGGTTTATCGTAACATAATTAAGCATACAGCATAACATAACAAAAAACGTAATATGTGAAAAAACATAGTGTTCAAGGGCAAAATGTACCCAGTGTATGACAATGTAGCAGTAAAGTAGTCTCGATGTTGAGATACCATAAGGCAAAATGTCAAAGTCAACTGCTGTTTGGTATATCTTAATTATTTCATAGTGCATACAAACAAAACATGAAACAATCGTATATACCTAAGAAAGACAAAAAATGTGACATTCGTTGTGTTCAGCTTGTATGTTGTGTAGTTAATAGATGCGAGAATTAAAGACTTTAATGGAGAGAAAATGTGATAAAATTAATATATCACTAGATAGAATTGCATAATTATTCGTAACATACGTAATTTTTATCTGGAAAATGTCCACTGTCTAATGTGTAACGACAAGAAAAGCGACCTGCTAACCTTACCTTGCCGGGCACTTGCCAAGAAAAAATACGATAATCATCAATAAGTAGTCACATAAATATAATTGCATAAGTAGTCATAAAATGTGTAAATTCATCTGGAAAAATATGCACGTCTGATGTGTAACGAGAAGAAGAGCGACCTGCTAACCTTACCTTGCCGGGCACTTGCCAAGAAAAAAATTACGATAATCATTGGTAATTCGTCAAGTGAATATAATTGCATAAGTGATCATAAAACTAGCAAAATAGCGTTATAGCATGTTGAATCATAAAGTGTCTTCATTCAATAAAAGGTTTGATG
This sequence comes from Schistocerca nitens, assembly GCF_023898315.1. Taxonomy (NCBI): domain Eukaryota; kingdom Metazoa; phylum Arthropoda; class Insecta; order Orthoptera; family Acrididae; genus Schistocerca; species Schistocerca nitens. Next base: position 976,651,718 of record NC_064615.1, on the reverse strand, counting down.
TTTGACCAATGGTGGTTGCCTTTGGATTTTCTGGTTCTCAAAGTTTCGACGTGAACAACATTGGGGTGAGGAATGCTGCGAATCCGATATGGACCTGCGTATAGAAGTTCAAATTTACTGCACCTACCTTTTCCTTTGTTGGATAAATAGTGTGTACGTACTAATATTTTCTGTCCAATGTGAAAATCACGGCGTGTACAAACCTGTTTTTGCTGTCTTTTCCGGCGCTCTGCGGCACGTTTGATGTTGTTCAGCGCAATGTCGATTATTTCGTGGTGTCGTAATCGACGAGATGTAGGAAAGGTTACTAATTCTTTAATTTTGTTAGGTGGTTCAACATTTTTCAGTATAACAGACGGAGATAGCATAGTAGATTCATTTGGTATGGAATTAATTACAAAAAATGGTTCAAATGGCTCTGAGCACTATGGGACTCAACTGCTGTGGTTATCAGTCCCCTAGAACTTAGAACTACTTAAACCTAACTAACCTAAGGACATCACACACATCCATGCCCGAGGCAGGATTCGAACCTGCGACCGTAGCAGTCGCACGGTTCCGGACTGCGCGCCTAGAACCGCGAGACCACCGCGGCCGGCGGAATTAATTACAACCTGGAATGAGTGTATGTGTGTGTCCCAATCAATATGTCTTTTGTGGCAGTATATTCTACACAGTTTACCAATTTCTTTCATTAATCATTCACAAGGGTTCGAAGAAGCATGGTACCTGGATATATAGATCGGAGAAATGTTCATCACATGCCCTACATGAAATAAAAAATGTTTCACAAATGCTTTCGAAACGGTTTTAGCAGTAGCTTTGCGTAACGGAGTGAAGGTAACAAATTTTGAAGTCAGTTCAACAGCGACAAAGATGTAGCAAAAACCTCTATTAGTTCTGGGAATCGGACCAAAAATGTCTACAGCGCCCATATGTCTTAATTTAAAAGGTACAATGGGATATAATGGAGGAATATGTGAATTTGTGTCTGACTTAGCTTTCTGGCAGATTTTACATGACGCTAAAACTCGTCGTATACGTTTCTCCATGTTGGTAAAATAACAGTTCTGTCTCAGTATAAGAAAACATTTTCTAGCTCCGTAATGTGCGTAACTTAAATGAGTATACCAGATTAATTTGTTAACAAGCTCGTCAGGAATGCATAATAACCAATTGTTGCTGTCAGGATGAGAGCGGCGAAATAGAATGTCATTGCGTACAGTGTAATGGTTTCTAATCGTAACATTATTCTTATCTTGCCAAAGGTGTTTACTTTCTTTCCACACGTTGTCTTTATTTTGCTCTTTTGCTATGTGCTGTAATGAGGACGAAATAAAATTTTCAAATGCAACTTGTTGAATGTACATAACGCCGGAATTTGCATTGCAGAAGTTGGTTGCGACGTCTTGCTGATTGTTGCTAAGAGAACGAGATAGTGCGTCTGCTATAACATTTTGTGTGCCGGGAATGTGAACAATTGTGAAATTAAATTCCTGTAAATAAGGCTTCCATCTCTTTAATCTGTCGTGTGTGCATTTAGCCGAAAGTAAAAATTGTATCGCTCTGTGATCTGTGTATACGGTGGTATGTCTGCCATAAAGAAAGTGCCTAAATCTCGTAAAAGCCCAAACAACACATAACGTTTCCAGTTCTGTAACGGAATAATTTCGTTCAGCAGGTGACAGAATGCGACTTGAAAATGCGATGTTTTTAATTACTGTAGAACCATCTTCTTCAATTTCCTGGAAAATATGTACACCTAAAGCAGTGCTGGAACTGTCGGTGGCAATGGAAAAATTTCTGGTAAGATCTGGGTGCGATAAAAGTGGTGCATTCAACAAAGCATGTTTCAGGTTCATAAATTCAGAATGTGCTTGCTTATCCCAGGACCAAATAGTGTTTTTACCTGTCAATTGGCATAATCTAGGTGTGTCTAAAGCAGAGTGATGAATAAATTTACGAAATAAGTTAATTAATCCCAAAAAGCTGCGTAATTGTTTTTTTGTTGTAGGAACAGTAATGTCACGTAGAGTTTGAAGTTTTTCCGGATCAGGCGCAATGCCTTCTGCTGAAATTACGTGTCCAAGAAATTTTATAGAAGTTTTGCCAAAGTGCGATTTACTGAGATTAACTGTGAGTCCTTGTGTATGAAAAGTTTGCAACAGTTGTTCTAGAATCAGATTGTGTTCAGACCAGTTAGCTTCTGCAATAAGAATGTCGTCTACGTACGTTGTGATTCTGTCTTTAAGTTCTGTCGGAAGTAGTGTGTTCAAACCGCGAATAAAAGCTGCAGAAGAAATAGTTAAACCGAATGGTAATTTACAAAATTGATAACAGTCACCGAAACAGAGAAAAGCTGTATACTTTCTGCAATTCGGATGAAGCTGAATTTGCCAAAATCCCGATTTTAGATCTAATGTAGAATAAATAGCAGTACCGTGAAATTTCCGTAGAAGTTCCTCTAATGTCTGTGGTCGATATGTTTCATTAATAATTATGTCATTGATGTGACGTGATTCAAGCACGAGGCGAAGTGAGCCATCCTTTTTCTTAACAATATGTAGCGGGTTTATGTACGGACTAACTGCTGGTTCAATAATTCCTTGCTCAAGCATATCCTGCAATTCTTTCTTAACCTGTTCTCTATGGATATACGGAATAGGATAATGTTTGGCTTTAAATGTGTCGTGCTGTTTGACTTGAAATTCATAAATAAAACCGGACATAGTACCAGGAATGTTGTCGAAAACTGGAGCTTGCTGTAAAAGAATTTTGTGTAGTTGCGTGCGTTCGTCGTCTGTATTTGCACTGCTCTGCTTAACTTTATCAGAAATCATGTGCATTACATCATAGTCAGCTTCGTCTGGAGTATTATAGTTATGTACGTACGTATCTGTGAACAATGTGGAATTGCAGTCTATGTTACGTGTTGCGGAAATGACCTCTGTGCGATTAATTGTTTGTTCTTCCGCAGATAGTGAGTGCTGAAATTCTAAAGCCAGTTGAAAATTTTGGTCCTTCAACATTAAATAGGAATTCTGAAAATCGATAACTGCGTCGTGTTGTACCAGAAAATTCGTACCTAAAATAACGTCTGTTGTCAATAAAGGAACAATCCAAAAATTTGAGTGAAATGTGTGACCTGCAATACAAAATGATAAATGTGTCTGTAATTTAACGTCTACTCCTTTACTCGATACTGCTCCTTTCACTTTCGTTTTGCCTAATGGTAATGTAGGATAGGTATTCTCTTTGTTACACTCGTTGAAAGTTTCTTCATTTATAACTGACATAGGTGATCCGGAGTCGATTACTGCTGAAAATTTCGATGAACCAATTTTAATTTCGATGACAGGGTGTGAAATGGTTTTTTGCACAATTGGTCTTTCCTGCAAAAGAGTATCTCTGATATCGTCAAAAGTAATTACATTTTCGTGAACAACATTCTGCGTGTCTAAAGTAGTGCTTGTGTTACTGGAAGATGCGATCTGTACAGTATCTAGTCAGATTCTATCTGACGTGTTATTATTGTCAGGACGATTCTGTGGCATTTCGACTATTTGAACTGTTCTATTATTTCTTCCAGACGTATTACGCTCTGGATGATACCTACTGTCGGGTTCATTCATGAGAATATGTTGTTCCTGATCATTCTGCTGCTCGTAAGACCTACTGTTATTATACGTACGCTGATAATTGTGCTCATTGTTTTTACGTCTGTCGTGATAGTCATTCCTATACGGTGCATTGCGATAGGAATTGAAATACTGTCTTTTCTGTACGTAGTTATTTCCTTGCTGCCGTGCGTTACTATTTGATGTACCAGGGACTATACGTCCACGCGGCGAAACATTAAAGTTAGGTTGACCTTGTGCATTACATTGTTGGTTAGGTATGCTAACCGGCTGGTTTTGTTGCTGTTGTTGTGAAAAACCTCTATTGTTACTAAAATATGGTTCCTGCTGCTGATAATTTTGACGATACTGATAATTAAAATTTTGTCTGCTATTAAAGTTCTGGTGGTTGTCGTTCCTAAAGCGTCTATTAGCTTTGCTATTGAAATTGCGTGGTTGATCGTAATTACTGTAAGTTTGTTGGCCTTGGTTGTTATATGAAAAACTTTTGTTCACGAAGGAATAATCTGATTGCTGCACTTCTAAAAGCTGCAACAGATCCCTTGTAATATTTCTACAAGAATTTGCTATGCTGGATAACGGTACTGATGGTCAATGAAAGCTGGTTAAAAGCCGTGAGCTGTCTGGGGAGGTTAACCGTGCGTTTACTGGGCAACTGTTTCACGACTGGCTATCTAGTCTAGGTTTACCACATTACCAATCAGGCTAAACATTAATTATAATATTTTAATAGTCATACAACAACCGGTAATATATATTTATAAAAGGGAGAATTTAAATAAAAAGAAAGAATTCAGTTTATATTTGCAAATTTATTTTAAAGATTGTTCATTGAAATTTCAGCATATTATACGTGAGTTATAACTGAGCTGGTGCCTTATTTACGATTGTGAAAATGTGAGATTGGAATCTTACTGAGCACATAAAATATGGAGTCAAGATTGGGAGACTGGATACAACACTGCATTCATAAAACAACACACAAAGAACATTGAAACACATGCAAGAGAAAGTTAATCACTACAAACAGATTCAAATTTTTTACCCAAAGAAATTACTTTCGTAGCACAATCCTGTCCGTCTTGTAATTACCACACACTGGTATACTAACTTCATATTAACTCTTTGTGAAATCTTCCCAGAAAGAATAGCTGAGGGCTACTTTGATGATTACACCACATGCTTCACGTGGTCAACTTGTTTTACAGAAAGCGTATAACTCCACAGTATTTTTGATAATAAAATAAATTAGCTCGAAAAGCAATTGACAAAAGAAAAACCTTGAACTGGTTACTAACGTCTTACTATTAACCTGATGGGTCAAACAGTTATATAAGCACGTGGTACTGGTCTCACAAAGTACACGCCACGTGGGTTGAACATAAAGAAAAGTTGCTATATTCAAAATATTGTCAAGACGACACGTTATAATCACACAAGCATTTGCATTTAAGATTGATCTTACTTAGAGTTACTGATCAACATGTGGTTCCACTTTACTCACAAAGTAGTAACAAAGCAACTCCCGGAAAATAATATGAACCTCACACGAGAATTACACTACGCTGCAATTTAAGATAACCTTAGATATCTTAAAGCTAAACCCGAAATAAAAGTGATTAAATCCTCAGTTAGGCTGAACTTAACAAATCCATTGTCCTACGGACTCAGCAGACACGCGCTTAGCCGGAGATCTTACCATTTCAGACGCTCGCTACCGCCAGACTGCCACTGCCTACTGCTAGACTGCAACTCTCCAACTGCCGGACTGCAACTCTCCAACTGCCGGACTGCAACTGCCTACCACTCAGCGTGCTCCCTTAGAGTCGCTCACAAAGACAAACGGAAGGGGCCAAAGGGGCAGCTTCCTATACCAACCTGACAAGGGATGGACCGGACCATACTAAGAATAGAAACCTCTCTGCTTTTAGGAACCGTAGCTACCTGTTCCGACGTTGGTCCTACTGTTCTCTAGCAGACAGCCTTGTCTGCTACCCTCAAGCATGCAACTACAAACACATTTGATCATTCATCCTCTCACACAGAAGGGAAGGGGGATGACAGTATCTTATCATATACAGTATATAACAGAAAGCGGATGTAGGTTCCGTATGAGACTGTGTGACATGAATTACATTTAAGAATTACATATAAACTGTGCTTTAAAGTGTAGTAGTGTGACAGATCGTTCTTGTTTACGTGTAAAAGTAACACGTTCCACTACTCAGTCTCCTCCGAGATAGTCATAAACGCCACAGTAAATTTAGAAGAGGAATTTATTCCATAAAAGACAACAAATTTGAGAAATTAAACATGAAAGGAATCCAACAGAGACCTTTCATAACCCCAACGCTCCGGGAAAAGACTGTGCAGGGAATTTTCTGGCCATGCTAGGACATTCCCAAGCAGGCTTCTCACACCCTACTTAAACCAAAAGTGTAAAGAAAAGGCAAAAGGTCACCAGCTACTTGCTAAAACACAATAATTTCAAACATCTTTACAATCTACCAATTTTAAAGAGAGAAAAAGAAAAACACACAATCTGTGACACCTATTTAAAAGATCATGTAGACCTAAATCGGTCAGCAAGTAAAAACAATGGTTCCTGTGTCATTAATATGAAAACAATTTCTGGTTGTTACCCTTATGGAGTTCACCAGTATTTGCTCATTGCAAGAGCCAACTGATCACAGGCAAATTTATGACTGTTTATTAACAAGCAAAATTTATGAAAATAGCAAAGGTGCCACAGCAATTAAAAAGCAACATGAAATAACATCAGTATTCCAAGGCAGAACATTACAATGCACAATCGGCAAAAGCAAAAAAATGATAAGAGAAAAAACATATTTTACAAAGTGGTTATCGCAAAAAAATTCTATATCTTATAAAACTAATAATTTGTAGAATTAAAATAACTATGTGGCACTAATTTAATCACTCTACTATATTTCAATTAGCTAGCAAACAATGATCACTGTGTCGTTATACTGAAACTACAATAATTATGTGATTGTTACCCTTAAGGGGTTCCTCACAATAAATATGGCCCATTGCAAAGGCTAATCGATCACAGCCCAATGAGAATGAAAAGCTATCTGACTGATAAAGGAAGCAGTGCCACAGCACTGAATTTACTAAACAAAATAACACAAATCTAATACATCACACAAGAACAAACATTGATCAATAAAACAGTACAATAGTCAACATCTAAAACAAAACACCAATAAATAAAACACCTGCAAAATACAAGAGTCAAAGTTTAAAAAAAATATAGAACACCTGCAAAATACAAGAGTCAAAGTTTAAAAAAAATATAGAACACCTGCAAAATACAAGAGTCAGAGTTTAATAAACACCAATAAATCGAGTCCCTGCAAAACACACGAGTCAAAGTAACTGTGACAGAAACACACGTATATGCATTGAACTAAGAACCGTATAATCACTGTTCACTGATACACTCACTAGTTCCACTGTTCGGTGGCACAATATAAGGGGAGGGGGAGGGGGTTCGTCGCCGCAGCTGTCAATAGGGATTTTTGTCCATCTGTTGCGTGCAATCCCGCTGTCTCTGCCCTCTCATGAAGTTTCTCTTGGTGGTCTGTGTCACGTACATCTCGATTTGGTTCCATGTTTGTGTTGTCAAATTCGTGCGGTATCCTCGATTGACACGCCAGGTTGATATTCCTGGGCAAGGATGACACTTCAATGGCTCTTCTTTTGTGTCACCCTTAGCGACCAGAGAACATCGAACCATGATTTACTGTCGCTTGACAGTAGGCATCCTTCAGAAAATGTCGATAGGCGTCGTTGATGTCTGCAAGTTTCTTTGGACAGTACCTGTCAAAAGGCTCCACGCCCTTTCATCTTCTGTCTTTTGTCGTTTCACCACGGCCGTCTCGTCACTGTCGCGTGCGTGTGGTGCGTTGCCAGGAGATGGATTTCCGCGCGGTGGACCGCTCGCCCATCTCAGGTCAACGCCTTCACGAAGGGTCCCGCGGGGGGCGGCCGCCCATTAGCAGCAGGTACAAGGGAAAGTGTTTGCTGCGGACCCTTCTTTTGCTGTGGGCCGCGCTCCCAAAGTGGCCTGGCTGACAGCGTGTCCCGCTGGGAAACCCGCCAGTTTACAACTAGTCCGGCTGCTCCCGCTGTCTCTTAAGAGTTTTGCCGGTTCGCTTTCACGTTCTCAACTGCATTCACAGAAATTTTTCATCATCCTTATGTGATTACACAATGTCATACATAATACCACTTAGTATTGTCTTTCACAATTTTTAAGAACAAAGTGAGACTTAATTAAAAAAAATTAGATGAATCGACAATATAAAATAAAATTTAAATGACTTGACAATGTAAAAGAAAATAAAAGTGAAATGACTTGACAATGTAAAACTAAAAATTAAATGAACTGACAATATAATATTTAAATCCACATCACTAATGTGGTTCACTTGTGTTTTAATAAATCAAATGCCACTTATTAATTCACTAAAATGAATAGGGTTATGCCTTGCGCAAGTATAGGTTAGGAGAGCATGGGGTTCACATGTTATTTACACACACACATGCACACCTGTTGTCTATTCTACAAACTAACTACCCATAAACATGCATTACTCAAAATTCTACTTCTATCCACTACTAATTAATCGCACAAGCCACTTCAATGCTACTTCAACAAAGTGTTTACACCACTACAGCAATGTTCTAATTCGCCCTCTTCTTGACGCTCGCGGCATACGTCTTGTCACATGATAAATGGAGAACTTTCCTTAAACATACACAGTAAAAAGAACAATGGTTATTTACACGCAAAAACATTTATACCAGTTCGCACACCTGAAAAGAGACTCGCAATTATACATTTATCATACTCATATATTCACACATAACACGGTAAGAAAGTTTCATCTAAAATTACGTTATCACAAGAATTAATCACACAGATGGCTCTGAGAAGGTTAAATTATTTGCATTATACAGGTTATACTACATTTTCTTACCCATTTTGCTTCGATTTCGTTCCTTCTTTACATTACCTTTCGTTTTCAAATCAGTTATTCCGCCTGTGGTGGTTATTCTGAACTCATATCTCATGAATGGCAAAATTGTGGTCTCCTCTATTCTGTAAAACAGTTTCATCTTTACATATTGAACTTACAACAGACACAAAAGATTCGAATCCTCCTGTAGTTTAAATGACAAATGTTTTGCTTCATCCTTATTACCTTAAACCAAGCTTTCCTTCGTTCCCATAATCAAAATTATTTAATCATCCTCTACCTTCAAGAGGGAAACTTCCTCAGTACAAATCATATAAGCTGCAGTGCATCCCGCACCAGCGAAAACAGTAGGCTGTAATGCTCACAGCATCAGCAAAACACATAAACGTCGCTTTTCTAGGACAAGTATTAACGCAGAATAATTTTTCAGGCTTTGGCTCAACATCAATCAAGACTACAAAAAGGATCCATATTTCCGTTCCATTCTCCATCTGCTGAAAAAAACTGCTCGTATGACTACCACAATAATATTTCAGGGCCACGTAAATTACACAAACCACAATTCTTCTTTCACCTTGAAGGGAATCAATATACTTACGAAATCCACAGACATCACTTTACGTACTCAGCTATAAAGAACAAAAAAGACATATCATCAATATTAACAAATCATCGCATATTGGGAAGCCAATGGTTAAACAATCGTATTATCGCATCCTGTTTTCAAGATTCCAAACTTACTCATTCCTTTCTCAGAGTTCTCCTATCTTAAAAATATTCATACAGCACGCATACTATAGTAAGAGATCCTCATTTATACTGACAGATATAGAATAGTAATAGATAGATAGTAGCACTGAAAGCAGAAAATCGGAAACAAGGCTACTAACAGCTGGGGACCTGGGTTTGCCAGACCCATAATACCCACAGATCGGATATTCCCCTGAGTTTTTTTTTTTTTTGCACTAATTCAGCAACGATCTTGCTTCTCTCAGGAGCGACTCTTTTTCAATTTACTCACACAAAAAAAAACAGCATTTCACTCGTTCACAAGGAAACCTTTTATCTTTACGTTTGAATCAAACTAAATCCTAATTTCACAAGGAAAGAAAACAATTAAAACATCACTTCAATCAATCACATAGAAACATCTTTATCATTATTTTTACTAACATATTATTCAAAATGCATACGTCACAAATTTAAACTAATCAATTCTTTCTCCTCACCGTTCTCTCTACTTCTCACTGTCCTTTCTACACATTTGCCATGTCGCTCATTTGTTCCGATTTGGCGCCTTCTGGGCTAATCGTTTGTCATTGCCAGTTTCGTTCATTCCCATTTGCTGGATTATGTCTAGGGTTGGCCGGCCGAATTTCAACATCATGTGGGTCTCCGCCTACAATCCTACTCCCACCGTGTTCATCGTAGTAAGGATTCTGGTTGCCGTACCTGTAGCGTTCATGATCTTGTCCCCATCCTCTATCATTTCTGTTGTTCCACCTGTGTTCGCGACTGTTACCCCAGTTTCTATACGGCCTGTCCCGATTACTGTTCCGTTCGCGTCGCGACGACCAGTCACGCCGTTGATTAATACGACGGCCACGACTGCGATCGCGCTGCTGTGCCCCGTAATAACTTTGTGCCTGATTAGGCGGGCATTCTGCTGTATTATATTCCAACTCTTGGAGAAGTGTTTTAAACATTTCCACGTCCTCTTTGCATCGTCCCGCAAGAATGACGTGCCGCAAGTGCATCGGCAATTTGGTGATGCATATCCTAATTAGTTCCGCAGGCCTGTATGGGTCGTATAAAAATTGATTTGCCTGCAGCATGTGGTCGAATAGGCGTGCAGGGCTGCCGAAACCAGACTGGTTCAAATTTGGCAGCATAATTATGCCATGTTTGACCCTATCTTGTGCCGCTTCCGACCAATAGGCGGAGAGAAAGGCTTGTCGAAACTCCCGAGTGGAGTTGCAGTGACGCGCTGCCGACCTCATGCGACTCGCCGGTTCGCCTTCCAAATAGCCACACATATATTCTATCTTATGTGAGCTTGCCCAGTCGGGAGGAAGACAGAACTCAAATTGCTCGAGCCATGCTCGTGGATGTATGCCTTTTTGAGAATTTCGGAATATCTCAAACTTTCTTACCGTAAGGAAATGTTTGAAATCAAATCCCCGCATTTCCTTCCGGCGAGGCCCTTGTATGTTTTTATTCGTCTCATGTCTGCCCTTTAAATTACATTCTTCCCTGTCGTCAAAATCTCCCTCGTGGCCGGAGTCCCTCTCTGCACTGTTCGTACGGCTATTTTTATTGCTATTGGCGAGTTCGGAATCACACGCCATGCGGTTTTCCAGATGCGCCACGCGTTCTTGTAATTCGCCTGTTACTGCTTTGTGTCGCCTGTTCACTTCGAATTGTCCCTTCTGAAATTTAAGAAGCGAACGCACTTCTTCGGTCTCTGCGGCCGCTGCCGGTGTAGTATTGTTCTCGCTTTCCGTCAGCTTCATCGTGCCTACAATGTCCGCTAATGCCGCGATCTTATCATCTATTTGTCTCTTGTCCTCCGCCCCAGTCTGCTTCAATTGTTCGACCTGCTGTTCCAACGCGTGGATCGCTAAACTGTTGTCCGCTATTGTGTTGCTAACGACCGTGGGACAATACGTTTCAGCCTCTTGGACCCTCGAGAGTACCTGTTGGTGCTCCCTTTGGCATTCTTCTCTCAGCTCTTGGAAATTCCTAAGTAGCTGTTCTTCGCTCTCTTTAAATTCGGCATCGCCACTCCGCTTACCCTGTTCTAACGCTTGCAGACGGTCATCGATTTGTTCAAATGTACGGCCTAATTCTTTCATAATATTGCTTTTTATTTCACTTGCCAGATTGTTTATTCTTTGTGAGATATCATCGGACACTCTCTGCATCGACTTGTCGACTTTATTTGTCTGCAGGATTAGTTTTTCGTCTATTTGTTCGCCTAGCTCTCGGATAGATTTCTCAGATTTTTCTGATTTCTGCGTCATTTGTTCGCCTAGCTCGCGGATCGATTTTTCAGAGTTCTCTGCGTTTTCTTTATTTTGTTGCAATAAGGCTTTCATGAATTCTGCCAAATCAATTTGCTTAGTTGGGGGCAAACTAATTTCTGGCTCTGATGTGAGCCCGTTCATGCTGTTTTGCATTTCGTCTGAAGTATTTTCCATTGCATTTTCGGAACCGCCCGACGCGTTAATATTGGAAATCAAATTATCCCCTTGGTCCATGTTGCTTAAGTTGTCGGACCGCTTACTTTTAGCTTGGTTACGTGTCAGCATTAGTGCAATTTACACCCAGTACGCAACACACTAATCTCAATAAATGTGTCCCCCAAAAATTACGACAGTCACACGAAAGATACCCAACCTAGTACGCACTTTTTCACACGCAAAACAAATTTTTATCTTTGATCGAAACAGTGCAATGTACAAGCGAGAACAAAAAACACACACACATATAAAACACACAAATATAGAAAACAAAACAACAAGACAAACAACACAACGCCGCTCAACAACGCCGTGAATCTTTTGAACGTCTCCTCGGAAACAACGCAAAAGTTGTTTGAGCGCTGTAGGAAAAAAATTAAGATTATAACACGCTCGCAATCTAACGTATCAGAGATTCCAGAGTCTAGCGGAATCACAGAACAGGGTCGCCATGTGTAATATTTCTACAAGAATTTGCTATGCTGGATAACGGTACTGATGGTCAATGAAAGCTGGTTAAAAGCCGTGAGCTGTCTGGGGAGGTTAACCGTGCGTTTACTGGGCAACTGTTTCACGACTGGCTGTCTAGTCTAGGTTTACCACATTACCAATCAGACTAAACATTAATTATAATATTTTAATAGTCATACAACAACCGGTAATATATATTTATAAAAGGGAGAATTTAAATAAAAAGAAAGAATTCAGTTTATATTTGCAAATTTATTTTAAAGATTGTTCATTGAAATTTCAGCATATTATACGTGAGTTATAACTGAGCTGGTGCCTTATTTACGATTGTGAAAATGTGAGATTGGAATCTTACTGAGCACATAAAATATGGAGTCAAGATTGGGAGACTGGATACAACACTGCATTCATAAAACAACACACAAAGAACATTGAAACACATGCAAGAGAAAGTTAATCACTACAAACAGATTCAAATTTTTTACCCAAAGAAATTACTTTCGTAGCACAATCCTGTCCGTCTTGTAATTACCACACACTGGTATACTAACTTCATATTAACTCTTTGTGAAATCTTCCCAGAAAGAATAGCTGAGGGCTACTTTGATGATTACACCACATGCTTCACGTGGTCAACTTGTTTTACAGAAAGCGTATAACTCCACAGTATTTTTGATAATAAAATAAATTAGCTCGAAAAGCAATTGACAAAAGAAAAACCTTGAACTGGTTACTAACGTCTTACTATTAACCTGATGGGTCAAACAGTTATATAAGCACGTGGTACTGGTCTCACAAAGTACACGCCACGTGGGTTGAACATAAAGAAAAGTTGCTATATTCAAAATATTGTCAAGACGACACGTTATAATCACACAAGCATTTGCATTTAAGATTGATCTTACTTAGAGTTACTGATCAACATGTGGTTCCACTTTACTCACAAAGTAGTAACAAAGCAACTCCCGGAAAATAATATGAACCTCACACGAGAATTACACTACGCTGCAATTTAAGATAACCTTAGATATCTTAAAGCTAAACCCGAAATAAAAGTGATTAAATCCTCAGTTAGGCTGAACTTAACAAATCCATTGTCCTACGGACTCAGCAGACACGCGCTTAGCCGGAGATCTTACCATTTCAGACGCTCGCTACCGCCAGACTGCCACTGCCTACTGCTAGACTGCAACTCTCCAACTGCCAGACTGCAACTCTCCAACTGCCGGACTGCAACTGCCTACCACTCAGCGTGCTCCCTTAGAGTCGCTCACAAAGACAAACGGAAGGGGCCAGAGGGGCAGCTTCCTGTACCAACCTGACAAGGGACGGACCGGACCATACTAAGAATAGAAACCTCTCTGCTTTTAGGAACCGTAGCTACCTGTTCCGACGTTGGTCCTACTGTTCTCTAGCAGACAGCCTTGTCTGCTACCCTCAAGCATGCAACTACAAACACATTTGATCATTCATCCTCTCACACAGAAGGGAAGGGGGATGACAGTATCTTATCATATACAGTATATAACAGAAAGCGGATGTAGGTTCCGTATGAGACTGTGTGACATGAATTACATATAAGAATTACATATAAACTGTGCTTTAAAGTGTAGTAGTGTGACAGATCGTTCTTGTTTACGTGTAAAAGTAACACGTTCCACTACTCAGTCTCCTCCCAGATAGTCAGAAACGCCACAGTAAATTTAGAAGAGGAATTTATTCCATAAAAGACAACAAATTTGAGAAATTAAACATGAAAGGAATCCAACAGAGACCTTTCACCCTGAATGCCGAAATATTTTCTTTTTGCTGACCCGTTAAAAGTGACACTCTTAATGATCGTGGCAATTTAGAAATACATAATTGAATGAGTGCAGATTCACTGTATGGTTCGCTTAGGTACTGGTTTTGTTGCACCATGTGCTCAAAAAATTGCCTCACACTAGGAAAATTTGAGTTCTCATAATTTGGCAAACTGATTAGTTGATCTTTAATTCCGCGCTGTGTCGTCTTCGTCCAATACGCTGACAGAAAAGCATTCTGAAATTCTTCTACGGAGTAACATTGTCTCACGATTGGTTTCATACGAGTTGCCGGTTCGCCTTCCAAAAAACTGCAAATAAATTCAAGTTTGTGCGTTACAGGCCAAGTCGGTGGAAAAGCAAAGCTAAATTGTTGTATCCAATCTAGTGGGTGAATCTGTGTTCTGTCATTTTTAAATACTTTAAATTTTCTCACTGATAGAAAATGTTTGTAATCGAAATTATCGTCTCTGTATGACGGAACAGGTTCAGGATTGTAAGAGAATCTGTTTGACTGTGACTGTTCAGAATCTAACTCACGTACTCTCTGTAGATTACCTAAATTATACGCGCTGCGTGAGTCTGACAAATGTTCGCATAGTTGCGTCTGCTGTGATGTGTTATTAACTGAAATATTTTTTATCTCTGTTACCTCTTGCTGTAAACTTGACAATTTCCTACGCAATGTGTTATTAGACGAATCGATCTCATTGATTGTCTGCTGTAAATTTTGGAATTCAGGTGTTTGGTTAAACAAAATCGGTGCAGTATCGTCTGATTTGCTGTCATTATTACTTTCATTAATATCAATACGACTGGCCAATTCAACACATTTTTCAGTCAGTATTTTCAACTGATCATCGGTTTTAGTGTCAGAAGCATTAATCTGTTTTTGTAATTTACGTGTGGTTTCGTTCAATTTTTTAACGTCAGCTTTGACTACATCGGAATCCTGTGTTAGTTCTAATTGTTCGAGTCTGTCGGTCACTGTTTGAAAATCTACTGTGTGTGTATCTGTTTTTGATTTAAGGTCAGAAATTTCATCACGTAATTCTGTGTTCAACTGTTCGATGGTATTAATTTTGTCCGATACTGTAGCAATATTGTTGTCTACGTATGTTTTGCCTTCGCAAACATTTTACGTTTATCTTCTTGTCTCTGTGCAGTGATTGTTTCCATGACTTGACGTTTTACTTTATTTTGATCCTGTATAAATTTGCGGAAACGAGTATCACTGTTTTGTAGGTGAAGATTAACCCTAGCATTACCAACGGGGGGGGGGGGGGGGGCTCGTAGGCCCACTGACTCAGTTTTTCTATGTTGTATCCACACCCTTTGATATATGAACTTGAAAGCAAAGGTAATTGTTCGTTATTGAATGTACTATTGAGTCATTACAGAATTTCGGAATAAAAATGTAATTAAAATTCATTTACTTGATTTAATTCTCTGTGGGCCTTAGAAGCCCACCCGTTGGTAATAGCAAGGAAAGATTTACGAGGTTGAGTCTCTCGTTTCAAATTCTTACCATGAAACGAATTTTGGCATTGTTGCCTTCAGACATATTATTATGAAGCGGACCATTGTTATTTTCAGTGTCTCTGCTGCTGTTGAACCAGCAACATGAGTAGACATCGTTTACGTGATAGTTCCATTGAAAGAGTGCTAGAAGAAGTTTTGAACGAATCAGATTTAGAGGAAAGTGAAGTGGATGACGATGTGGAAGAAATTAGAACTGATTCATCGTCTGAGAATGAAGATGAGGTTGAAGCCAATCCACCAGATGATAATGATACGGAATGTGATAAATTCATTGCAAAAAGTGGACGAGAGTATATTACGAAGCCATCTCGACAATATCGGCGTTCTGTACAAAATATGGTGCGAGAAAGAATGGGGCTAGGACAACAAGGAAGAATTGCGTCTCCGAAAGAGGCTATAGAGCTCTTTTTTACACCTCAAATTCTGAATCTAATAAAACTACACTCAAATGAAGAGGCTTCTCGACTAGGTATTCAGCACACAGATGAAGATGAGTTATTTTGTTATATAGGACTCTTGCTAATCATGGGTTCAAATCATGACAATAAGATACCTGTCCAAGATTTATGGTCTTTGCTTCAGGGCCGACAAGTGTACTATGGATCAATGAGTCGGACCCGATTTTTCGAATTGACTAAAATATTGAGGTTTGATGATAAGAACACAAGAGAAATTCGTCGCCAGACTGACAAGTTTGCTCCAATGAGGGAAATTTTTGAAAGCTTCAATTCTTCACTTCCATTGTATTTCATTCCTGGTCTACATACAACAGTGGATGAGATGTTGTCTTTGTTCCGTGGTCGCTGTCCATTCAAGGTGTTTCTAAAAGAAAAACCTGGAAAATACGGCATTCTAATTCGAATGCTGTCTGATTCTGAGACTAGATATGTGATCAGCATGGACATCTATACAGGCAAGTCAGGAAATACACAGCAATCAAATGGACCGATGGAAATTGTAAAGAGACTAATAAAACCTATTGAAAAATCAGGCCGTAATGTTACCACAGATCGGTACTATACTTCAGTGGAGCTTGCTGAGACTCTATGGAATGATTTTCACCTCACACTTGTTGGCACCCTACAGTCTAACAGACGACACATACCTGAAGAGCTGAAGACTACAACTGGCCGCAGTTTACACTCTTCCATCTTTGCTTATACTGACCCTCAGACACAGAGGCCACCAGTTACTCTTGCATCAACGCTAGTCCGCGAGAAGCCAAAACGACTGCTGTTGATGCTTTCAACTTATCACTCAGAAGGGGTGTTGAATGAAGACTCAAAAAAGACTAACATAAATCTTTTTTATAATTCTACAAAGGGAGGCGTGGACACCATAGACCAGATGGCAAGACACTACAGCACAAAGAGAGGAACAAGAAGATGGCCTTTGTCCCTCTTCTACACGCTCATTGACATAGCAGCAATAAATGCATATTCACTCTTCCTCCTCAACTTTCCGAATTGGAAAAAGAATTTGCTAAACCGCAGAAGAGTTTTTATCACTAACTTAGGTCTCGAACTAATAAGATCTCAAGTAGATAAACGGGCACAAGATTTGTATGGACTTCAGAAGCCAGTAATAATGGCAATGGAAAGCATCACACAACGGAAGCTCAGCTGCTCTGTAGAACCATCATCCTCAACAGCAGAACCAGGAACACGTGGACGGTGCCACCTATGCTGCCAAGAAGCTGCATCTAAAAATATCAAGTACAACAAGCTGGGAAAGTCAACTGTTACCTGCTCTCAGTGCCACAAACACGTCTGTGGGAAACACTGCAGGAAGACAGTGTTGTGTGAAAAATGCGTTGCAGAATGAGACAGTAAATTTTGTTTGCTTCATGTAGTGTATCGAATTAAAAAGTCGTTTTTATAAGAAAACACTATTTTGAAACATTATTCCAAAAAATATATAAACTGAATCTCGTGATTTGTTCATTTTATTCCTATTATAATAACATTTTTTATTATCCAGTATACAAAAACAATGTCTAAGCATTTTGAATTGTTATTAGAGGTATCAGAAGTAAATAAACTTGGTTTATGATAAAATAAATTGTGGTATTCTTTATGGGCCTTTGAGGCCCCCCCGTTGGTATTACATGTAACAAAAAGTACGTTGGTAATGCTAGGGTTAAAACGTTCGTCAATTTGAGTATTCTGTTGTTCGAATTTCGCGTCTATCTTTGTGTCCACTGCGCGCGAAAGTTCTGCTGTCATTAATTTAAACTCGTCGCGTAACTGTGTTGCATTTTCAGAGCATTGTTTACCGACTGCGCTAATTTCCTCTCTAAGTGTTTCTGTTGTAGCTGTTTGCATATCTCTTAATTCCTGTGCAACAGATCTAATTTCTTCGTTACTTTTCCTTGAACGAGCCTCAATTTCCTCGCATAACTGTTCCTTAGTATCATGACACTGCGCGGCAACGGCTGTAATCTACTCGCTAAGCTGTCTGGAATTGTTGTCTAATTATTCGTTAAGGCTGTCATGTTTTTCATTAAGCTGTTTGATCTGTTCACTAAGCTGTATGGAATTGTTGTCTAATTTTTCATTTAACTGTTGTTTGAGATTTTCGTTATTTTCATTAAGTTGTTGTTTGAGGTCTTCACTCTGTTGTTTGGAATTTTCATTAAGTTGTTGTTTAAAATCTTCACTCTGTTGTTTAGAATTGTTATCTAGTTTTTCATTAAGTTGTTTAAAAAATGCCATAATTTGATCCAACCCAATATTACCTACTCCATTCTCTGTACTGTTTGATGGTGTATCTGCAATTGTCCCGTTTTGTGTGACCATTTGGTCATTCTGTAATTTACAAAAAGGTTTGCCAGTCGGATGTACACTGTCAGTCACTATTTCAGAGTTAAATAAATCCGTCCTACTTTCAGTACACTGTCCATTTTAATTAGAAAAATTTGTCTGTACGTTACTTGAATTTTCCAAACCGGGTGTGTTAAGCTGGGCAGCGCTCATTACAATAGAGCGCCCCGCGTCATCAATTGTCGTCAAATTAACAGAGGAGACAATTGAGTTCGTTTGTTCATCATTAAGATAAAAATCATCATTAGTGGTTGGAACGCACTGATTGTCAGTAAACGCAGGATTGTCATCATTACACTGCGTGTCACAAGTACTATCGGTGAAGTTGTTTAATTCGGTAATTTCATTCATTATACCTCGCGACGCACTATTAATAGTCTTTCGCGGCATTTTTACACAAGTCACAATTATTCACTAATGAGACAGAGACAATGCAAAATCCAACAAATACAAATACAACAAAGAGCAACGAATTGCCGGTGATCTGAGGAAAGAAAGTCACAAAATTAGTAAAAGCGTTGCGCCAAATGCTAATTATATTTTAGTAAATAAGAGCAGATATCTGGCTACTTTTCAGAAGATTCTCAAAGAAATACGATCCTGGTCCGGATGTCGCCAAGTGTAACCTCCCCACAAAAATGATCGATAACAATAAAAAATGTAAATGGAGCCAAGTGTCACCTTCCCGTGAAAATATAAAAATGAAAAGAATTGAATATAATTGCAAATAGTGCCAAATGTTAGCTTCCCACAGTAATAAAACTCAATGATAATAAAAATGTGCAATAATGTTAAGTCCCCACAAAATTAACGTTAAGGTGAACCAGATAAATTTTATAAGGGCAGCTGCGCTGACCTTAGGCCCTGTGCAATAATTAATCTGATAAATTGATTCAGGGAGGAAAAGCATAGGAAATATTGTTTCAATTGGAATGATTGTTTAAAAAAAACGATTGCTTTGAAAACAAAATTATTATTGGGGCATTTCTTGAACAAATTAATTACAATTAACATACATTAAATTATCAGATGTGCGCAATGCTGCTTCATTAGCTTATTTAACAATATACCTCGTCCCGAACCTTGACCAGAGACCCATGTCGACGCCCGCCGACTCCTCACACACTACTCCTGCTCGCAACTGTTCCTGCCGACTCGCTACACGCAACTGAACTCTCGCGCGGTCAAGCGCAGACTAGCAACGATAAACAACTCTCTGGTCAGAGATTCTGTCATGCCTCGCCGTCGCTGGTACTGAATACATACGCGTTTCACAGTGTCAAACGCTTCGCTGCACAACTGTGTTGGTGGTGCTGACACCCTCGCCCACCAGTTGGTCTCCTCAAAGGTGTGTGCCCGCTGGGGTACTCGCCGCCTAATAGGAGACCACAAAGAGCAACGAAGGTCCATCCGCGAGGAAATGCTTGCGAGTTGCGAAGCTGATGGTGACAATTTTTCTATGGAACATCGTCACAGACGATGAAACACGGGTTCATCACTTAGAAACGGAAACAAAACAGTCCATGAAGTGGCGCCACGTCAGTTCTCCCACAAAGAAAAAGTTCAAATCCGCATCCTTAGCCAGTAAAGTCTTGGCGAAGGCCTTCTGGTACTCTGAAGAAGTTCTTCTGTTTGATGTCCATCCTCGAGGTGCAACGATCAACTCTGAAGTGTGCTCTGTTAACCACTGCAAAGTGAACAAACGACTTCAGAGTGCTCGTCCTCACAAAAATGCAAACGAACTTCTTCTTCTCCATAACAACTCAAGGCCTCACACAAGTCTGCTCACCCGAGAGGAGCTCACAAAACTAACTTCATTGGACTGTTCTTCCTCAGCCACCCTGAATCCCGGGTCTCGCACCTCTGGCCCATTGAAGGATGCACACTGCGGGAAGTAGTATTTGGATCATGCAAGGCTATTGATGCAGCAAGATGTTGGCCCCAACGTCGACCAATAGTGTGGTACCATGTGGGCTAACAGGCGTAAGGAGTAAGGTACAAGGCCGTCAAAATAGCTCAAATGGCTCTAAGCACTATGGGTCTTAACATCTGAGGTCATCAGTCCCCTAGGATTAGAACTACTTAAACCTAACTAATCTAAGGACATCACACACATCCATGCCCGAGGCAGGATTCGAACCTGCGACCGTTTCAACAAGAAAGAGGAAAGCCTTAAGGTAAACGGATCCTGGCTTCCCGTACTGCAGCGAACGACCGTCGCAGGTAGCAAGAGGAGAACTGCACCGGAAATGACCGCGAAGAAGCCCTCGGACGTTGGCGCGCCAGGTACATGTAGTCTGCGGCCGCGAGCTCGGCTCCAGTTCACCACCGGCAGTGGAGGGTGAAGCTTTGACAATGCCAGTCACTCGTGCTGGTGAAACGTCAGAAAAATCATTAGATGAACGTCGGCCGAAGAACCCGAGACAGAAGCCAATAGGCAGTTTGTGAATACCTTGTTTCAAACTGTTTGCTCTCATTTCATCTGGCCAAAGGTATAAACGATAACCATCGCATTAATACTGGAAATTTCGGGGAAGTTAGATTAATTGCACTGCTACATTTGCAGTGTCAACACAAGTCGATCAGTTATTAAAATCAGTGCTTGGTTTCATCTATAAATGAGAAAAACGTAACAGTTAACTCACTTCGTACAGTGCGCGAAGACAGAAACTCGGCTTTTCGGCCTCCGTCACGTGACTTAGATGGTGGGTTGAAACTTAAAGACATTTGGGATCTACGTCTATCTATGGGCTAAGGAGCTCAAACTTGCTGAGTACTGAACGCTTGTCGTGTATTTCTACATATAATAACGCCTGACATTCCCAGGACAGGAGAAAGCAATCTTACGTAATATGTTAAAATGTAAACAATCGCTTTTCAACATCCTTTTAGTGTAAGTGTACAAAGAATGAAATATGGTCTACATCTACATCTACATGGTTTCTCTACAATTCACACTTAAGTGCCTGGCAGAGGGTTCATCGAACAATTTTCATACTACTTCTCTATCCTTCCACTATCTAAAGGCGCGTGGAAAAAGGAACACCTAAATCTTTCCGTTCGAACTCTGATTTCTCTTATTTTATCATGATGATCATTTCGCCCTACGTAGGTGGGTGTCAAAAAATATTTATGCATTCGGAAGAGAAAGTTGGTGATTGAAATTTCGTAAATACATCTCGCCGCAAAGAAAACCGCCTTTGTTTCAATGACTGCCTCCCCAACTTGCGTATCGTATCAGTGACACTCTCACCCCTATTGCGCGATAACACGAAACGAGCTGCCCTTCTGGTGACTAGTCTTGTTTCGGTTATCACTCCAATCGTCCTCAGATCATGCTAGGATTAGACGCAGGTTGAACAAAAGGTGAGCAGAATGACTCTCCTGCAGCGTCTGCCAATAGAGTTGACTGTGCACCTCCATAACGCTTTTGCATTTACTAAATGAACCTGCCACGAAACGCACTGCTCTTATTTGGATCTTCTCTACTTCCTCTATCAGTCCTATCTGGCACAGATCCCACACTGACGAGTAATATTCAAGTATTGGCCGAACGAGTATTTTCTAAGCTACTGCCTTTGTTAACGGACTACTTTTCCTGATGACTGTTCCAATGACTCTCAGTCTGCCATCATTGGCGATTAATTTTATGTTGCCGATTCATTTCAAATCACTCCTATGCATAATCCTCAACATTTAATGTAAGTAAATGTTTCCAATGGTTATTGTGCAGTTGTATGGGGTGTTCAAAAAGTGTCTCCGCAGTGCCGTATGATTGTTAGCCGCGCGTGCTGTATGATTGTTCGCCTGCCTAGGTTACTTGCCTTTAAGTGGACTCTCCCAACATTCCACTGTTTCGTTTATCTCAGCCACCGTCAGAAGTATCGTTGGTGTGTGTCGTTACGTGTTGACGTGAACATTTAAGTTTAGTTCGTTTGTTCGTGCCGGCTGGAGTTGCCGAGCGGTTCTAGGTGCTACAGTGTAGAACCGCGCGACCGCTACGGTGGCAGGTTCGAATCCTGCCTCGGGCATGGATGTATGTGATGTCCTTAGGTTAGTTAGGTTTAAGTAGTTCTAAGTTCTAGGGGACTGATGACCTCAGAAGTTAAGTCCCATAATGCTCAGAGCCATTTGAACCATTTGTTCGTTTGTTTCGTTTTGTCACAGTTAAAATGCTAACCATTGAAGAACTTGTGTTTTTAGTCGAACAAGTGTTCAAAGCAGGCGGTAAATACACAGTTTCAGTTCCTCAAACATTTAATTCAGTTTTCCCGGAAACAACATTCTCACATCGCTAGACTGTGCAAATTTTGATTAACAAATTTCGAAGTACGGGTTCAGTGACAGATGTACCGAGAAATGTTCGTCCTAGCGTTTTGTCTGAGGATTAACTACTCGATATTTCCGATAAAATTTCCATGAGTCCGAACAAGTCAGTAAGAAAACTTGCCCAGGAAATCGATGTTAGTGTCGGAACAGCCCAGACAGCTGCAAGGAAAAAATTAGAACTTTTCCCATACAAAGTGACAGTCGTGCAAGTACTAAAAAATACTGATCATGGCAAGAGACTGCATTGTTGTCAATGGTTCAAAAATTTCGTTCAGCAAAATGGAAGGGATATTCTTAACGAAACGTTTTTCACTGATGAAGCGTGGTTTCATTTATCTGGGTACATGAACTCGCAACATTCTCGTATGTGGAGTACTGCAAATAGATGGTGTATTCATGAGAAACCACGTTATTCTGTGAAAATAGGAGTTTGGATTGCAATTTCTAAACATCGGATTGTGGGTCCCATATTTTTCAACGAAAAAATAAACACACTACGATAGTGCAGTGATATTATGTACTTGTGTTAAGCGAAATACTGAACGGTTATTTTCAACAAGATGGTACAACCGCGAATACAGTTCGCGTTTCAGTGTCACTGCTTGCTGATGTTTTTGGTGATCGCATAATTTCACAGGGATTTTGGCCTCCACGACCGCCTGACCTAACACCACCTGACTTTTTCTTCTGGGGTGCAACGAAAGCAACTGTCAATAAAATCCGTCCAACTCCATCGATGAATTGAAAACTGCAATATCCATTTTCACTGCTTCTGTTACAGAAGAAATGTTACAGCTTTTGTTTGGAAACATGATTAGACGAATTGAATTGTGTATTCAACAACAGGGGGGACTCATTCAACATTTAATGTGAAAATTTGTAAGTAAAAATGAATATTCAATAAATTAATAACTTGTATTTCACTGAGTGTCATTTCGGTATATTCACTGCGGCATACGGCACGCCCAGCTAACTATCATACGGCACTGCGGAGAGACTTTTTGAACACCCCGTATAATCATACAATAAATGGGCTTTCTGTCTATGTATTCGTAATGCATTTGTTTATGTTGATGGTTAATTGTCGCTGTCTGTACCATGTGTTGATCCTCTGCATGTCTTTCTGCATTCAACTAAAATTTGCTAGCATCGCGACTTCTCTGAATATCACGCTATCAACCGCGAAAGCCCTTATGGAATTTCCGACGTTATCAAGTAGGTCATTTATGTATGTTGTGAAAAGTAATGGTTCTATAACCCTCCCATGGGACACGTGCGAAATTACTTTTACGTCTGCAGACTTCCCTCCGTTGAGAATGACATACTGTGTATTGTTTGCTAGAAAC
This sequence comes from Schistocerca nitens, assembly GCF_023898315.1. Classification (NCBI taxonomy): domain Eukaryota; kingdom Metazoa; phylum Arthropoda; class Insecta; order Orthoptera; family Acrididae; genus Schistocerca; species Schistocerca nitens. Next base: position 976,627,517 of record NC_064615.1, on the reverse strand, counting down.
TCTTCAGTCCAATCACACAGTTGGTCTGATATTCTGTGCGCAGTTCAGAACTGTATCGGAAGTCACAGAACTTGGTATCTACCTGGGCGCTTGTGTCTATTGCTTTCCGGGTCTCGTGAACGAACACAGCAAGCTGGATTTCGAACGATCGTTGTTTTCCGAATACATGTTGAGTACTACGGAGGAGATTTCGGTCTCGAGAAATGTCATAACATGCGACTATAAAACGTGTTCTAAAATTCTACAACAGACCGACGTCAGAGATATAGGCTTATAGTTCTGTGCGTCTGTTCGACGACCCTTCCTACAAACGGGAATGACCTGTGCTTCTTTTCCAATTATTATTGACGCTTCACTTATCTAGAGACCTACGGTACACTGCCGCTAGAAGAAGGGCAAGATTTTTCGCTTACTCTGTGTAGAATCGAATTGGTATCCCGTCAGTTCCAGTGGCCTATCGTCTATTGAGCGACTCCAGTTGCTTTTCTATCTCTGGGTCATTATTTCGATATCTGTCTTTCTGTCGTTCGTGTGACGATTTGAAGGAGGAACCACAGTACGATCTTCCTCTGTGAAACAGTTTTGCTATAAGACGTTTAACATTTCGACCTTTTGTTTGTCATTCTCTGTTGCAATGCCATTATGCTCACAGAGCATCTGGACAGATGGCTTCGAAACATTTACTAATTTAACACAAGATCACAACTTCTTAGGATTTTCTGACAAATTGATAGATAATGTTTGACTTTTGGTTTCGTTGAATGCTGTACACATAGCCATCCTTAAGCTAATTTTGGCTTCCTTAAGTTTTCGTTTGTGTATGAGGACTTTGGCTACGTTTAAATTTGCTGTGAAGCTCTGGGAAGCTCTGGTTGCTTTTGTAGCAGCTTCCTAAAACGACCGTCAAACCATTGATGGTCTTTCCACTTCTGACAATTTTCCTCAGGAAATACAGGGTGGTTATAATTAAACTGACAATATTCTGAGTGCTGCAGTACTGGCTGTATACATTGCAGAACGCTTAAATATATTAGATGTCATTCACTGAAGCGCCGAAGAAATTAGAATAGGCATGCCTATTCAAATGCAGATTCAAATGCAGATATTTAAACAGGCAGAATACGGCTCTGCGGTTGGCAACGCCTATATATCTGGCGCAGTTGGTACATCGACTACCGCTGCTACGATGGCACACTGTCAAGATTTAAATGGGTTTAAACATGGTGTTATAGTCGGAGCACGAGCAATGGGACACAGCATCTCCGATGTAGCGGTGAAGTGGTGATTCTTCCGAGTGTACCATGAATATCAGGAATGCCGTAAAACGTCAAATCTGCGACATCGCTGCGGCCCGATAAAGATCCTGCAACAACGGGAGCAATGACGACTGAAGAGAATCATTCAACGTGATAGAAGTGCAACCCTTCCGCAGATTGCTGCAGATTTCAATGCTGGGCCATCAACATGTGTCAACGTGCGAACCATTCAACGAAACATCATCGATACAGGCTTTTGGAGCCGAAGGCCCACTCGTGTACCCTTGATGACTGCACGACACAAATCCTTATACCTCGTCTGGGCTGATCAACACCGACAATGGACTGTTGGTGATTGGAAAGGTGTTCTGGTCGGACGAGTCTCGTTTCAAATTGTATGGAGCGGATTGACGTGTATTGGTATGCAGACAACCTCATGAATCCATAGACTCTGCATGTCAGCAGGGATCTGTTCAAGCTCGTGGAGGCTCCGTAATGGCGTGCGGCATATGCAGTTGGAGTGATGTTGGACCCATATACCTCTACACAGGATTCTGACAGGTGATACGTATGTAAGCATTATGTCTCATCACTGCATCCATTCATGTCCATTGTGCATTCTGACAGACTTGGGCAGTTCCAGCAGGGCAATGGGACACGCCACACGTCCAGAGTGGCTCCAGGAACACTCCTCTGAGTTTAAACACTTCCAACGGTCACCAAACTCCCGAGACATGAACATTATTGAGCATATCTGGGAAGCCTTACAACGTGCTGTTCTCCACCTCCTCCTACTCTTACGGATTTATGGACAGTCCTGCAGGATTCATGGTGTCAATTCCTTCCAGCACTACTTCAAACATTAGTCGAGTCCATGCCACGTCGTGTTGCAGCATTTCTGTGTTCTCGCGGGAACCTCTACGATGTTAGGCAGGTGTACCAGTTTCTTTAACTCTTCAGTGTATTATTGACATGTGGACACGAAAATTGAAGTATACATTTTTAGTATTAATTATACAACAAGGCCACTGGAACTTATGTAATTCGAAAGGTTCTTTGTCATATATGTGCACAACGAAAAACATCATATATGTACGTTGTCGTTAAGATTGGTAAATGGAAGCAGATGTTTACATATTCATAACTCTGATGATACCTTCTTATCACGTATTAAAATCTCCACTTTGCGAACACTGAAAACTGAAGTGCTACCTGAGCACCGATCAGTTGCTACGGAAGAAAAGACACGTGACAGTAAGAACGTTTCGTTATACCACACTGCAGAGACGTTAATGTTTATATGGTTCATTTTCAGTAACACACGCAAACCGGCAGCTACAATGCGACAACTGATAGGTCGATGATGATGTCAGCAGCGGAAATCAAGATATCTTAGTAACATTGTTTAATGGCGGCCTTTTTTCGCTTATTGTTCTGCACTAACGGGTCGGTCTAAAAGACAAGGAGCTAGAGAGACGTAATTTTTGAGTAGAGAAAGTAATAGGAAAATGTGGACGTTGCTAACGGTAATTATATTGTTGTTTTAATAGATAGATTTAAAAGTGCACTGAACGTGATTCCAAATAATTTTGATGCGATGAATCTACAGTGCAGATTTTTTGATGCAAATCATTTCACATCTGAGACTTCTTTCTGCACTACAACTGCATTCACATTGTATTGTCTTATTTATTTTTCAACGCTCTGTATCAAGGGCACACTTTAAATAATCGAACAATTAAATAGAAATCCAACAGTTAATTAAAGAATACTCATTGCCACAATGCAGCATTTTCTGTTGGTCAGTTCTACGGCTAAAATTTCAGACAGAGTTTTCCATGTAGAGTATCACTCACAGATCAGGTCCACTGACTCACCTGGTCGAGTTTCGACCACAGGCGGTACTTGTGTTCACTAATCGGTGCGTTGGCGAAGTCTGGTGAAGAAATAATATTTTCACTTTTGTCTTCAGATGAAAATATTGCGCTGTAAGCAGCCAGAGCGTGAAATGTTTCTTGTTTTGATGTCAGTATGCTGTTTGCCCCTTGGTGATGGTTGTTATCGTTTGTGAAGCGACTGTTAGTGTGAAGGGTTTAGAAGATTAAGGTTTTCCGTACGAAATGCAATGGCTATTGAGAAAAAGGTCGTACATTACTGACAAAGCTGGTTTACCAGAAAGGCAGCAATAGCAGTGCTACACTGCGGGAATATCGCCGACAGGAACGGCTGCGAAGAGGCCCCATGTCAGTAAATGAGCTAAGGAATATGATCATGAAATCTGAAGAAACGGGTGAATTAGGCGATGCAGTAGGTTGAGGGAGGTGGCCCATTCCCATATCAATCGCGGCTGTAGCTACAGCCGACCGTGCAGCACATGCCCCAAATTCTGCGGCCAGTGTTCGAGCTGCGTCACGGGAATTATCTCTCTACTGATCAACTGTTCAAAAGATTTTGTGGCGCATTTTACAATGATATCCCTATAAGATTCAGAATGAGCACCAAATGATGCCCGAAGATAGGCTACAATGCCGTAACTTTTTGAACTTCGTTTTTGGCACATATGGACATTGATTACATGTGGTCGCGGAATGTTCTTTGGACGGACGAGGCACGTTTCACTCTGTACGGAGCCGTGAATGAAGGGAACTGTCAGATATGGGGCTCTAATCCGCCATATATTGTGCAGAAATATCCACCGCATCCAGTTTATGCGACTGTGTGGTGTGGTTCCACATGATCCTTCATTCTAGGTCGGTTTTTCTTCGAGGAGATGACACCACGCAGGCAAGTAGCTATACAATGACATCTGCACGTTATAAGAACCTCCTTGAGCAACACGTAATTTCAGTTTAGCAAAAACACTACTGTGTCAACATCACTATTTTCATACAAGATGGGGCGACACCACATGTCACTTTCCATGTGAATAACTTGCTTCGAGAAACCTTCGGTAACAACTGCATCATCTTTAAGCAGTTTCACGATGTGTGCCCTTCCAGATCTCCCGACCTAAATGGAAGTGACTTCTAGTCGTTGTCGTGGGGATATCAAAAAGATCGTGTCTATCAGGGATGTGTCAGAGATCTTCCTCATCTGAAAGGTAGCATTTGACGACATATTTCTCTTAGTATAGCGGATCTTCTGCAAGAAACTATCGTCCATGGCGTGTTACGGTTGCAGCATATTCCCGAGTCAGCGGACTAATTTCAAGACGTGATGTAATTCCTAGCCATATAATAATAAACGTGCCATTACTACCGTTATCATGTATTTGTTCGTTACTCTCCTTTTCCTGCTCTCACACCACACTATGAGAATTTACAGCAATATATTTTCACCTGGTGGCAGAAAACAGAACTATTATTTTTTCAGCATGTTCTACGAGCACACCGATTAATGAACAAACCTCCGATGTTTCAGCGTCCTGTGATATATACATCCCGCACTGCAGCCCTCGGAACATCGTCAGTTTAATGATGACCACCCAGTACTTGCATGGAATTGTTTTCGCCAAAGAAGGCACATAAACGTGGCCTTTCATATAACCCCATAAAAATAAATCCATGGGTGTCAAGTCTACAGATCTAGACGGCCAACAGTAGAATCGTCATGTACAGTACGACGGGTACAACAGTTCGGAACATGCTGATTTAAAAATAATTGAACCTCCATAAATCAATGTGTACGTGTTCCAGTTTCCTGAAGTATGTAGTGCATGGAATCCGCATCAGGCTGTGATTAGTGCTGAAGGATGTCCAAGTAAGTGTTTGTTAAGTTACTTGGTTCAGTGAAGAAAAATTGGGCGTACAATTTTTGTGCTGACAGCACGCAGAAGACATTAACTTTGATGAAACAACGCTCTGGTGGGCGGTTTCCGGGTTTAAATTATCTCGGGGTACGACCATGCGGTGCATTTGACCTGCATTCGTCACACGGTGGCGCTGGCAGCAGTCCACATACGCACAATTGTGTTGGTGCATGTCAGAGTGCAGTGCGGCGAGTATGTGTGCAGGCGTTTGCAGAAGTGCTAATGGTAACTGTGTGTTGAAAATGACTCAAAGAACACATGTTGATGATGTTATGAGGGGCAGAATACTAGGGCGACTGGAGGCTGGCCAAACACAGCAGGTCGTAGCACGGGCCCTCCGTGTGCCACAAAGTGTGATCTCAAGATTATGGCAACGATTCCAGCAGACAGGAAACGTGTTCAGGCGCTACAGTACAGGACATCCTCAGTGTACAGCACCACAAGAAGACCGATATCTCACCATCAGTGCCCGCAGATGGCCACGTAGTACTGCAAATGGCTTCAAATGGCTCTGAGCACTATGGAACTCAACGTCTTAGGTCATAAGTCCCCTAGAACTTAGAACTACTTAAACCTAACTAACCTAAGGACATCACACACACCCATGCCCGAGGCAGGATTCGAACCTGCGACCGTAGCAGTCCCGCGGTTCCGGACTGCAGCGCCAGAACCGCTAGACCACCGCGGCCGGCCGTAGTACTGCAGGTAGCCTTGCTCAGGACCTTACCGCAGCCACTGGAACAGTTGTCTCCAGACACACAGTCTCCAGACGACTGAACAGACATGGTTTATTCGCCCGGAGACCTGCAAGGTGCATTCCACTGACCCCTGCTCACAGGAGAGCCCGTAAAGCCTGGTGTCAAGAACCAAGTACATGGTCATTGGAACAGTGGTCCCAGGTTATGTTCACGGACGAGTCGAGGTATAGTCTGAACAGTGATTCTCGCCGTGTTTTATCTGCCATGAACCAGGAACCAGATACCAACCCCTTAATGTCCTTGAAAGGGACCTGTATGGACGTCGTGGTTTGATGGTGTGGGGTGGGATTATGATTGGTGCACGTACACCGCTGCATGTCTTTGACAGAGGAACTGTAACAGGTCAGGTGTGTCGGTACGTCATTTTGCACCAGTGTGTCCAACTTTTCAGGGGTGCAGTGGGTCCAACCTTCCTCCTGATGGACGATAACGCGCGGCCCCACCGAGCTGCCATCGTGGAGCAGTACCTTGAAACAGAAGATATCAGGAGAATGGAGTGGCCTGCCTGTTCTCCAGACCTAAACCCCATCGAGCACGTCTGGGATGCTCTCGCTCGACGCATCACTGCACGTCTTCAAACCCTTACGGCACTTCAAGAGCTCCGACAGGCACTGGTGCAAGAACGGGAGGCTATACACCAGCAGCTGCTCGACCACCTGATCCAGAGTATGCCAACCCGTTGTGCGGCCTTTGTACGTGTGCGTGGTGATAATATCCCATATTGATGTCGGGGTACATGAGCAGGAAACAGTGGCGTTTTGTAGCACATGTGTTTCGGGACCGTTTTCTCAACTTACCACCAATACAGATCTGTATCGTGTGTGTTCCCTATGCGCCTATGCTATTAACGCCAGTTTTGTGCAGTGCCACGTTGTGTTGCACCACATTCTGCAATTATCCTTAATTTATGAGCATGAGTGTAGTAACACGCAGAAGGTGTTCCAGTTGCGACACGGAAATTTTCGCTGTGGATCATCTCGCATGTGTCGGCTTACGATTCACTGCGCTAGCGTCACGATGGAAATTTTTCAGTTTATTTTACTATCCTTAGCATTTTTATTGATGTATCGCAGTGTACCTCAATAGTTGGTGTCGTTTCTAATGGCTATGTTAATTTTGAATTGCTCTATGCAGTATTCTTAGTTTATCGGCCAGTGGGTGAATAATGCAAACAATAATAATAAGTATAATCGAAAAGAAAGATTAAAATAGGCAATTACTAGGGTCATTCTAGAAGTAGAGAACGTTTCGATCGATCACCCGATCGCCGCGGAATTCTCTCCACACCAACATTCTCGTAGTTCGCTCCAGCATGATGCTAACACCGAGCAGGAACGGTTGTTTGCTGATTGTTTGTCCCATTTTAAAATGGTAGATAATATTGACAATCTCACCAAGTGTGAGATTCAAGTGTAATATGTTTTCTGAATGCATAAACGTCCACCCATCGAAATTTAGGTACATGAAACCCAAGTTCGTGGTTATATGATGAATGTTTGATATCGTATGAACGAATACTCATGATGAACACCGACCAGGCCACCATTTAGTTTCTCAGGAAGTGAGAAAAAATTCATTTGTATGAACTGTGTCTGCTGGTGGACTCAGTGCGTGCTTCCCTGAAATTTTGCGATCAGCTCTTTATCATGTTGCTAGTGATATTTTGGCCTATAGAAAAGTTCGTGACACGTAATTTCCTCGAATTTTTCCAGATGAACGCAAAAAACAATGAACGGGAGATACACTGCGTAATCTTACCCTCCCAATCATCGCTATTAAAATTCTATGTCTCTGCGCAAGTTTTGAAAGCTTCGTGAGGCGTAATATATACAAAAGAAAAACTTTTTACTTATCTTCATTTTCTCTTCTTGTTGTTGGCTGCAGTTATTGCGTCTAGGGATACATTCTTGCAGCTGATATTTTGGTTTATAACGTTGTGGGTTCCTGATGACTAAATAACTGATGAAGATTTGCCTATGTTATTCTTGAATTTTATTCTTTGTCACATTTTTCAATATCACACCGTCTTTACAATTTCCACTTCTACGACATCACAAATTTTGATATTAGTGACACAATCAAAAACACGTGTGATTCCATCAGAGGTATGCCCACTACTACTACTCACATTCTGTGGTAATGAAATGAAGTCCCATGCTTCTTGAGAGAGCGAAGGGGAACGATGAGGGAGACTCGTACCGCTGTGCTAGGTTCTAAAGGAGGTGATTCTCCGACCGTAAAGGGGATGAATGATGGAGACGACACAATAACACCCAGTGAAAATCCGTGACCCCACCGGGAATCGAACCCGGGACCCCGTGCTCGGGAAGCGAGAACGCTACCGCGAGACCACGAGCGGCGGACACATTTTGTGGTACTCACAATACTCCGAACAGTTCACAAAGCAGAAGAGTTCGCAAACTTTCTTGACAAAAGAAGAATCATCACCAAGATATAACATTATTTTGTAAGTTAATCCAGAAATAAATTAAATAATTAGCATTAGAGTGTGCAATTAATAATACGAAATTTCACAATTTCAAATATTTCTAAAAGAAGAATATTTTTAACTGTACATACAGAGTGTAACAAATTAATTTCTTTTTATGCATTGCAGTCTATAGAAAAAAAGGTTATGTTCGAAAAGAGTGACTCATTACAACTGTCTGTTCTCACTCGGTACTAGAAGGTTGGTGAAGAGCTTTTGAACCACATTGTTACTAGTGCGAAAAGAATCGTTCACGATCTCCAGGGAAACCAAAAAACGCCAAACAGATTCGAGCACCAAAACGGTTATCGCCACAGTGTTCTGGGATCGAAAGAAAGGGCGTCCTTCTCTTCGGCTTTAAGGCCAGAGGAGACCGTATGAATGCTGCGGCGTACTGTCAGACGTTTCACCGACTATGCTGTTCCATTCAAAACAAAAGACGACGGCTGTTTTGTTCTGTGGCTTTCTGCTTTTCACTATCACGCTCGCCCGCATTCTGCGGCGTTGACGGAGGATTTGAATCGGTAGTTTAAGTTGGTGCTTTTGGAATATCCTGTAATTTTTCCCGGCCGGAGTGGCCGAGCTTAAGTAGTTCTAAGTTCTAGGGGACTGACGAACTCAGCTGTTAAGTCTCATAGTGCTCAGAGCCATTTGGACCATTTTCTAGGGCCGGCCGTGGTGGCCGAGCGGTTCTAGGCGCTTCAGTCTGGAACCGCACGACCCCTACGGTCGCAGGTTCGAATCCTGCCTCGGGCATGGATGTGTGTGATGTCCTTAGGTTAGTTAGGTTTAAGTAGTTCTAAGTTCTAGTGGACTGATGACCTCAATAGTTAAGTCCCATAGTGCTCAGAGCCACTTGTAATTTTTCGTCCTATCTATGTAATTATGTAGTTATGTAGTTCTCAATTCGTTCGAGCAATCAATCATTCATAATAGGCAACACAGTCATAACTCAGTCACTCAAAATGATTCAGAAATTTTACTTGTTAGAATGAAATCAGGCGATGATTCTTCTTCTCTGCAGGCTCGTGCTTTGCGGCAGTCTGCTAATCTGTACAAATAAAATGCCTCGTATTTTTGGCAGCGTTGTATAATCAGTCGGGAAACCTCAGATCAAGCGGATATTTGGCTTTAATGAAGTTTAACCTTCCGAAGAAGTAATGGAGCTCTTGGATTATCAAATGCAGGTTCGATCCAGTCTTTCGGAAGTTCCCTTCTGATTAACAACTACGCAATATAACGATGAATATCATTAATTCTCAAATGTCAAATAATGTAAATTGTTACACACCTTTTGTATGAAGGAGCAATATATATATATATATATATATATATATATATATATATATATATATATATATGCTGTACATAACAATAACGTCTGCAAAGAACATACATCATGGAGCTCGATCTCAAATACCTTCTGACAGGACGTCCATAACAAGATAAAAGATGTAGGGACTGTGTGCAGAAACCCGGTGCAAGCCGACGCGAACTGCTATCCAATCCTTCGTGCTCACACTGCTTCTTACCTTTGTTCTTGCATCTTCGAGGATATTTTGCACGAGGCGTAAATGCTTTTGTACTAGCTTCTTCTTCATACATCTCCGCGTTTCCTGTTGTCGCGCTCTGTCATATTCTTTCTCTAGATGTATAAAGGCCACATGTAATTCCTGAGTCTTTTCTGGATGATTTTCCATACTCTGGCTCCTATTGCTCACATTCCTGAAAATTAACTGAGATATAAGATATGTTTTGAGATGAGTTTTCTTTAGTTATCTGTATAAACAAAAATGTGAATGATTGTTTGCTCAAAATCCTAGATCTCCAAAAGTTCTTCAATAATTGCTTTAAAATTTTGGCACAACGTTGCATTCGAACAGACGCTTATCTTTATATAATTATTGGAGCGCCATCTTATTATATACAGATATATATTCAACATAAAAGTACTTAACCGATGTACCAGCGTTTTATTCGTTACTCTAATCAACATTCAGATGGACATAGGCTGTAAATCCTTTAATATATATGATATATACATATGAATAATATATAAAGGGGAAGCGTTGTTACCAAAAATGTCGAAAAGTTCTTGACCGATTTACTTCTTATTTTTACATGGTAGTCTAATGAACATTCTGATGGACATAGGCTACTTACTTTTTAATATATATAACATGTGATTACGAGATTGGTTTGATAAGTCTGGTAAAAAAGCAATAAAAATGTTTGTTTCATAAGTATCTCACCTTACTTCTCGACAGTCTGCTTTGAAGCATGTACCCATGGTCCAGCGATCCTTCAGCTTTTTCTTCCCATTGGAAAAATAGGATCTGTCAAATTCTGCAAAATACCCTTTGACTGCAACTATCACTTCCTTATTTGATTAAAGTGATGGGATGGTGGAGATAGAGAGGAAGGGAGGAGAAGGACAGAGAGAGGGGGTGTGATGGACAGAGAGAAGGGGGAGGATGAGGAGATGAGTAAAGAGAGGGGAAGAAGGAAATGGATGAGAGCGGAAAAAAAAAGCACGACGCACTAGAAAGGAATTAACGCAGTCGAATGGGACGGAAATTGGTAGATATGATGGACATTCACAGTCAAAAAAGTCATTACAGTTTTCAAAAAAGGGATGATTTATTGAAGAAAACTAGCTTCACAAACTGAGCAAGCCAATAACTCATTAATAATTACTACTAAAAACAGTCTTGATTACGATTTATTTAACAAGGTGACCGGTTTCGACCACTACTGTGGTCATCTTCAGACCATTGAGTAGGAACCTCTTTCCAACAGAAAGAGGTTCCTACTCAATGGTCTGAAGATGACCACAGTAGTGGTCGAAACCGGTCACCTTGTTAAATAAATCGTGATCAAGACTGTTTTTAGTAGTAATTATTTATAAGACATTGATCACTGCTGTTCCCATAATGCATTCAAAAGTAATACAATAACTCATTGGTCCACTTCTTTAAGCAAGCAGTCATTCGGCTTGGAATTGATTGACAGAGATGTTGGATGTCATCCTGAGAGGTGTCGTGTCGAATTCTGTCCAACTGGTGCTTTAGATCGTCAAACTTCCGAGCTGGTTGGAGGGCCCTGCCCATAATGATCGTAACATTCTCAACTGGAAAGGGATCTGGAGACCATGCTGGCCAAGGTAGGATCTGGCAAGCAAGAAGACATTGACTGGAGTACAACTGTCTTCAGTGATAAATACCACTTCGAACTGAGCCCCAATTACCAGCGAAGACATGTCTGGATACTCCCTGATCAACAATGGGATGTCAACCTGGCAGTCGCCCGCCATAGCGCCTTACAACCAGGACTGATGGTCTGGGGTTCTATTTCATAGCAGGATCCCTTTGGTTGTGATCCGCGGCACCCTTACAGTATAGCGGTACGTCGACGATATTCTACTCCCCATTTTGTTGCCCTTAATGCAAGCCTTCCTGGGTTTACATTTTAGCAAGGTAACACCTGCCCATATATGGCGAGAGTTTCTCCTGCTTGTCTTACGTTGGCTTGCAAAGTCGCCAGAGCTTTCCCCAATTGAGGATGTTTGGAGTATTATGGGCAGGGCCCTTCCACCAGTTTGGGATTTTGGGGATCTAACGCGCCAGTTGCCCAGAATTTGGCACTATATCCCCCACGAGAACTTACTACAACTCTATTAATAAATGCCAAGCCGAGTAACTGCTTGCACGAACGTCGGAGGTGGATCAGTATGTCACTAACTTGCTCAGTTTGTGAAGCTCTTGAATTAAACATCTGATGTTCCTGGAATTATAATCATTTGTTTGTCAGCACACGTACATCACGTTCACCGATGTTTTCTTTTCTTTCTTTTTCTTTTTTTTCCCTTAGGGGCATTTAGTAGTTGCGAAGCATGGCCGGGTTTTCTCGTCTTGAATAAAAATGAGTGGAGGAAGAAACGTTATTTACTTGTAGAAAGAGCCTTGTAGCGGCGACGTGTGAGGATGTGGGACCCCTCTAACTGGAGCCCTGGGTCCTGTAACGACCTTGCTCTTCCTCGCCTCCCATATTTCAGCCTAACCCACGACCGCGCTCGGCGTTTGCGACCTGCTCCGACGTTTCCCACGGCCGGCGTTGAGTGCCCATCCCAATGGGCGGGTGAGCACTCCTAATATATGCGACGCGCTGTCACTTTAACCGGTCGACGAGTTTCGTAAGCGGCTCCGCTCACGGGCACTGCGTTCGCCAAGTTCCCTGCCTCCCCGTTACAGGCAGCTCTTCTTGGCGCCAGTCCAAGTTCGCCTCACCACGACTGGGCGTGCCCTTGGTTGTAGGACAGTGTGTAGGTCACATCGTGAAAGTACGAAACGTTACTTCTGATTGAGACCATCCCATACAACATACAGTGAAAAGGCTAAAGATAATTTGTATTGTGTCGCTCACCAGGGCTAGGATTTTAATGACAAGTCATATTTTTTTCCTGAACTTCAGGGTATATTTTACAACATTTCATGGAGGAACCCATGTAGTGTAGTGTAGAAAAACGTATTTTTATTTTGCATATGATATTTTTTTAGTAATAAGTCATATTTCGGCCAACGTCTGCCATTATAGGTCATATTTCCGTCAGATATTCCTCAAAACGTGTGAAGCTATCGAGAGAATAAAGAACTTGACAACTGCTCCTTTGTTTGACAACTCTATGAAGTTACGGTGGGTCGATGGTCTGAATAGAGATAATGTTTTTCTGGTAACATCATATGGTGTTTATTACGCGGCCAACGCAGCCGAGGGCTTCAAATTATCTAACATAGTATGGCGTACGTTACTTGCCTGCACATGCGTGACACAGAGTTGCAGAAGAGGTGCCCAATTAGCTCCATGAAGACAAATTAATGTCCTATGGCAAGAAAATCTATGTGAAAGTTTTTTCTATAGGTGCAGGAATTCACTACTCCTCCCTCTTCAGCCTGGCCTTACACGGTGGGGTCTCGGTTCAATGCTGCTACGTATTACTACAACAACTAAACCAAAGCAAAGAGAGTCTTTGGTGAGGTTGATAGCGATGAATCAAGTGCCATCAAAACTGCGAAAGAGTTTTTTACAGATACCTTGTCTGGAAACTTGGTATACACGAAAACCATGTTTTCAGTGGTATCAAAAGCCTTCACGTGATTGAAAGCTGCTGGTACTAACTGTGTGACGGCCTCGATATTGCGCAACTTGTGCAAAGTGAACTGGGTCATGTGGCTGAGTCATGTGCCTGATAAAGTGAACAATGAATTGCAGATTCTTCTCCAGCGGAGTCCTGGGTATTCTGCAGTGCGCAGAATTAGTGACAGTCTTTCCGGGGATGCCACAACGTTTGAAGACAATGAACCAAAGCTGGCCTGTAGTGACCTCGCCGCCTTCCAGTACGCTCCTGTGACGTTCTGTGATGTGCAGAGGAGCTTCTCTCGGTCCAAAACTATCCTCAACGACAACCGTTGGTTTCTGAAAATGGAAAACGTGAAAATGCATCATGTTATCCAGTGTAAAGGCATGGTTTTGTTGTTTGGTTGGATGTTATTATTTTCATTTTGCTTCATGTTTTTTCAGACGTATGCAGAAATTTCAAAAATAAGTGGTAGTTACTTTTAAACACTGGAAAGGGTAAGTCTATTCTCACAATCTGTTCAGAAATTTATTTTGTATTACAAGGTGTAAAAAACAGTCAACATAAATGGTTTGAAACAAACATATATGGTCATATTTAAAGTCATTTCGGATCTACGTGCAGCGATTGCTGGAGTCACTACACATGAAGCAAGTTGTAAGAGGTCCATGACTAAAGAATTTATTGCTAGCGCACTCGAGCAGATGTAATTTCGATGGATTGCTCACACGCTGCCTGTGATATGTAAGCTATAAGAGAATCGCAGACCAGAGAGCAGTGCCGGCAGCAGTAGTAGTTGTAGCTCCGGCAGTAGGAGTAAGTAGTAGCTAGCATTCGGGTGTATGGAGTTCGCGGGACCAGTCGTGGGGAGCGATGGTTGTGCCTCAGCGATTTAGTATAGGGTAAAAGCAGCCGCACGCATGTGTAGTTTGTTACAACTAAATTTGTATTATTGTTATATCAAGTCCCATCTAAATTCCTTTAAAAGTGTTTTAATAATAATCTTTTTTATAAAATTAACTTTTTTGACATTCATTTGAATTTAAAGAATTTAATAATTTCGCAGAAATGCCTGGTCATCCAAACTATCGTAAAGAAAAATAAGTTGTTTCTTTTTATACTTGACAAATCTAGCGGCCAGCATTGCACTGGGCTGTGCCAGAAAAATTTCTTATAGGAGCAGATATATACGCGTTATCCGGCGACTTCATTGAGGTAAGGATTTTCAATTTATTCAGAATGATCTTTCAGTGCCATGACGCAACACTGCTGATGTCCAAATTTACCAGTTTAGAGTCACAGTCAGTTAATTATTGAAAGGATATATACGAGTCACATTTTTTATTGGGAGGTTAGTCACGTTATTATTGCGAGGTTACGGAATAGTATTCTGTTGGGAGGTTACACTGAATTACGTATTTTTACTGTTGGGAGGTTACAAAGTACAACCACAAATCCAGTGTTTTAACCAGCTTGGCCAAGCGGTTCTAGGCGGTTCAGTCTGGAACCGTGCGACCGCTACGGCAAGTTCGAATCCTGCCTCTGTCATAGATGTGTGTGATGTCCTTAGGTTAGTTAGGTTTAAGTAGTTCTAAGTTCTAGGGAACTGATGACCTCAGATGTTAAGTACCATAGTGCTCAGAGCCATTTTTAACCATCTTCCGCCCTGGCTACTGCAAAGACCCAGCGTAATTTTAGATTAAGTGCAGTACAAAAGGGACTGCGCTCGTGCTTCTGTTTTTAATGCGATATTTTCTAGAATTTTGTATATGCATCACCCCTATGTAACTGTCTTTACGGATGGGTCTATGCAGGAGTACTCTGTCGGTTTTCCTAATCGTATCCTCAAGGTTCCACTGCCTCAAGAATTCGCTGCCTTCGACGCAGAATTATGTGCGATCTTGAGGTCACTGGAGCAGATGAGACGTTCTTCCAGTGTTAAATTTCTTGTATGTTCAAATTCTCTGAGTGCCCTTCACTCTCTCCAACGTTTATACCCAGCAAATAAAGTCAATCAGAATATCCAGGATGTCCCCTTCCAACTACAACGACTGGGGAAGGAGTTGTCATTCTGCTGGGTATCACGGCACATGGGTATTGTGGGGAACGAAAGGGCAGATCTAGCAGCCAAGGAGGCGCGTCGTGATCCTCAGGTATTTCAGCGTACCATCCTCCCAACCCCCCCCCCCCCCCCCCACATGCTGTCACCTCGCTGTTGAGGTACAAGTCCTGCGCCGAATGGCTGGAAGTGACCGACAATAAGCTCCATGTAGTAAAGTCCACAACTCGGCCGTGGTGTACTTCCTTCCAACCACGTAGAAGGGACGAGGTCGTCCTTACTTGTCTTCGCATAGGCCACAGTCCTCAGACGCATTGATCTTGCTACAGAGAGAGGACCATTCAATGTGTGGCGGTTGTGACGTAGAGATAAATGTACGTCACATTTTCTTGGATTGTGTTTTATTTTCGGACCGGCAGGCGGCGGCGAATTTGCCGTATGATCTACCATCTATTTTAAGTAACATTCAAACGAATATGATTAGAGGTTATAAAGTTTTGTGAACTGTCCAACAGCTTTAACAAGATTTTAGGGAGATCTTTTTAATGTGTCTACAGGGCGACTGGTTCACCCTAGTTTTTTGTAAGTGGTCGGCAAATCACATTTACCTGTACTTTTCTTTTAGTTCTTGTGTGTTTTGTTTTCTCTGTGTTTTAATTTTAAGTATAGCTCCTTTCCCTTTTCCTAATCTGTTTTAGAGCATGTGAGTTAGAGTGACTGTGTGGTCATTTCGAGTGCATGAGTGTGCCACTGTTTTAGAGGGTTATCTCCACATTCGTTTGTTTTGATAACTGCAAGGGTGCTGATGATCTCGATGTTGAGCGCCCATAAGATCCGAACACTACAACAACAACAACAACAACCATGTACGGGTTTTAGGTCCCAAATGCTTCCATATTTCGCTGCTTCTTAGGCGAATTTAAATCCGGGCCCTCTTTATCACGTGGTCCAGTACTGCTGGCTGTTATCACTGCTACGGCAGAAGCAACGTAAGTCGTTGCTCTAAAAATCTCTTTGAAGTGCAGGTTTTATATTAAATGTCCTTCGTGGAGGTTCCGACGTACCTTTATGTTTGGAACAGGGAAGGTTGCAACTTCCACAGATCGTAAGTATTGTGCCGGAGCTCTCTACACAGTTCACAGACAATATTTCCTTTCCCTTTCATAACCAACTGCTAAATAACCGTAAAAACTAACTCCAAGATAAGATCTATGGAATTTTCAGCCTCCGACGTCACATTTCCAAACCCTTTGGCACAACAACCTGTGCGTTTTTGGGAGATATTTAATACTTATAGTGCGTTTATAATTAGTTGCGACTTTTGCTTGTTCAGTATGGAGCGAGTGGAGGGTAACATAGTTGCCAGAGTGAGCTGTGCGCGTCAGCGGATGACGGTAATACCAGACCTACTCGACTGCGTTAACTGCAAGCCGCGCAAGCTGCCCGATCTGCAGTTTTCTGAAACAATTGTAAAGTAACTATTGGCTAAAAACATCTGATTATTGCAAATGTAGTAGGTTAATTTGTCAGCTTCATGATGAACTATCTATCATTTCGTTAATACTCATAATTATTTTGATATTTCGATATAAGGTAATCTCTCTCTTCAGTAGCGCTACAGCACTTGGTGAGTCTTGGCTTCTTCAACAATCTTCCTCCACACTTCTCGGTTATTTGGTGTTCTTTTCCACCCCCCGGATTCCCATACTGGTGATATCCATTGTTACCTCGTCGATCGATCTTCTTCTAAGTCTCCCTTTTCACCTAGCTGAATGGATCACACCTTTTATCACTTTCTTTGGAATTCTATCCTCTGCCATTCTCTCCAAGTGTCCTAGCCATCGTATTCGGTGTGATTTCACAAATTTTACTATGTCCCTGCCTTGTATTAACTCTTGTAATTCGGCATTGTAGCTCTCCAGCCTTCTTCCTCCCTTTTTGGCCCATAGATTTTAGCAGTATTTTCCGCTCAATGGTTCGTAGTGCATTTTTATCGTGTTCTGTCAACGTCCATACTTCTGACCCGTATGTGATAACTAGGCGGACTAGGGAATATATTAGCAGCTTTTTTTTTTGTAACAAGGCTTTTTTTGGAAAGTTACATATTTGCAAAGTAAGCTCTGTTTCCTGCTTGTATTCTTTCCCTTGTAGCCTTTCCAATACTTTTATAATTTGTTATTAGGGCTCAAAATTAGTTAAAAGAGGACACTCCTTTGAAGCATTTCCCATTGATGTTTAGGTTTTTAGGGATTCTTCTGGTCTCTGATTGTGACATTACCATATATTTTATTTTGTTTTCATTTACTATGAGGCCAATTTTTAAGGCTTCTGTTCCCATTGCCCGGTATATTCCTAGGAGTGTATTGGTATTTCTTCCTACTGTAGCAATGTCATCTGCGTATGCACATAATTGGCTAGTTTTCATAAATATGGTGCCTCTTTCGTTGATTTTATTTGCTGCACTATGCAAGGCTATATTCAATAGAACAGTGAAGAATCTATCACCTTGCTTCACATCTTTATTAAAGTCAAAGCTTTCACTTGTTCTACTAAGGACCTTTACTTTTGCTCTGTCATTGTCATTCTGATTAGTCTTATTAGTTTAGCACATATACCAACTTCTTTCAGTACTTTGTATAGTTCTTGCCGATTTATGCTGTCAAAGGCTTGTTTGAAGTCGATGGATAGGAAATTCATATCTATTTCATAGAACTTTTCCATCATTTGTCTTATCACAAATATTTGATCAGTTGTTCCCCTGTCTGGTCGAAAGCCACACTGATATTCCCCTAGTATGCCTTCTGCACACTTCTGTATCCTTTCGTTTAATATACCTGTGAAGAGCTGCGCTGTCCCCGCCCCACTGATGAGTTTTATTATTTGCGTAGTTCGGTTCTGTCTTAATGTTCCTAAATTCGTCGAGTGAAAGAGGGGACGGCGCCGCTGATGAAGAAAATGTCGCCAATGGCGATCATTCACCAGTAACTGACGCTGTCTGACTGCTTCTCGTAATAACTCTTATTCAGGACTCCTTTATTACAACAGTTACAGCGATTTATTTCTGATACCTATGTACAGTCGGCTCTTGAGGTACCGCCTACTGCGTTACCGGCCGTTAAATTGCTTCTTCCTACTTTCGCTGTTATACACAAAGTTCCTCATTATACATTCTTCGTTTTTTTCCTCCGAAGTCCAACAACCGCCTCGGCGTATCCCGCCTCTGCGACTCTGGACCTCTATGGAGCGACGTCATCAGCCTCACTGTGTTTGCTCCATGGCGGCCCGCTACTTGCCGCGTCAACGAAAGTCCGCGCAGGTTGCTGGCTCGGTGTTTGAATTATCTGCACATACAAAAAACAAATACTTCCGCAGTATTTATGCACATAACTAACAAATCCTAACCCGCAATTCAATTTTATCATTTAATTATAATTTGTGCTAGGCCAGGAGCGATAGACGGCGCATGCAACAGACCACTTGTTGTCTGTTATACCATAGATCTTATAAGCTGTGCTTAGGAGCATTATATCTCTATAGTTTTCACATGCTGTTCTGTCCCCTTTCTTATAAATGGGGATTATTATTCCAATTATCTGGCATAGTTTCTGTTTCCCATATATCTGATATTAATGTGTGCAGTTCCTTTAATACAGCCTCATCGCCAGTTTTTATTAATTCAGCAATTATGCTGCCTTCCCCAGATGCTCGATTGTTTTTGGACTTGTGCACAGCCTGGGAGACCTCTTGTAATGTTGGATTTCTTGCCTCATTGGTGTCATGGTCTACTTCCAGTTCCACTCTTTCCTCCTGTGCAGCTGTCTCTTCATCTTCTAGACTGGTGCGTAGTGTATCTTTGAAGTACTATGCCCATCTTCTCACTATCTGTTCTTCCTCCCTTATCATTTTCCCATCTTTACTGGAACAGGCCATTGTTTTTGGTTGGAATCTATTCTTCATTTTGCCTGTAGCATGATAGAACTTTCTTATTTCACTCTGTACCTTTAATTCTTCTAGTTCTTGAAATTTCTTCTTATTCCACTCTCTTTTCTTTCTCTTGCACAGTCTGTTAGCTCTTCTCCTAAATTCTCTATATTGTTCCACATTATTTCTGGTTTCTCTCTGTAGCACTTTTGTTCTTCCCCTGTTCTTTACCTTTATTGCTGACCTGCAACCTTCATTAAACCATTCCTGGGTTCTTCTATTCCTTCTTATGCCTATTATTTCTTCTGTACCATCCTAAACGGCTTTTTCAATCCTGTTCCACCTTTAGTCTACTCCTACTGCGGTCTCTTCATTGCTCAACTTTCTGCTTAGTGTTACCTGGTATTTTTTTACTTCATCAGGGATGTTCAATTTGTCTGTATTCCATTTCATCATCTTTGCTATTCTGTTGCCATTTGTTAGTGACAGTTTCTCTCTCAAGACTGATTTTATCACAAAGTGGTCTGAATCACAGTTTGGTCCTCTGCAGCTCCGTATATTCGTAACTGACATGGAGTGGTGTGCAATCACTCAAATATAGTCAGTCTCATTGACTACTCATCGGCTGCAGACTTCCAAGTATCCAGATGGATCCTTTTGTGTGGAAAGCGGGTACTTTTAATAACCATATTATTCCTAGCTGCGAATTGGCATAGTAAGTCTCCATTCTCGTTGTTTTCTTCATGTAGTGATTATTTTCCAGAAACTCCATATGGATGTTCATTCCTCCCTATTTTTGCATTAAAATCTCCTATTACTAGCATCAGGTCATATTTAGGTACTGCGCAGCATACTTTTTCCAAGTATTCGTAGAACTGTTCTTTAATATATCCTCTTTTTCCTCTGTTGGTGCATGTGCATTAACTATTGATATATTCCTAAATTTCCCTCTTAGTCTGAGTCTGCACATCCTTTCATTTATGGGTTCAAATTCTAGAAGGCTTTTCCTAACTTCCCTAGTTACTATAAACCCTGTTCTAAGTTGGCCTGTTCTTTCTTCTGGTCCCCTATATACCAATGAGTACTCAGGTTTATCTGTCTGCCCATTCCCTTGCCATCTTATTTCATGTAGCCCCACGATATCATACTTGAATTTTAAAATTTCATTGGCTATTTCTTTCCTTTTTCCAGGCTGAAGCATTGTCCTCACATTCCATGATGCTAGTGTCAGATCCTTTATACGTCTCCTTTGCCGGGGTCGTGATACATGCTTTCCATCCAGTTTCCGAGGCTTCTCTTGAATTTCCGTAATATTCTTCTTTTTTTTCAGTATGGGGTTATCAGCCCCATGCCCAACCCCCATCCTGGAGGAACAGGATTTGTATGATGTTTACTCGTCTAGGGAAGATGGCTTCACTACACCTCTAGAGCCCTCCCCGCCCTATGTTGTGAGACACACTTTGTCTGGCTCCTCTGTCGAGACAAATCCGGCTTGGATGACCCTGCCAGTAGCTATGCTACCGCCGGCATAGCTCTCGAATTCGACGAAGCACGCAAACCCTCTCGCCCGGCACTGAAGGTGCCTACTATAAGGCGATGTCCCCTTGGAGGGTATTACGTAATCTACTGCAAGAAATTCTTTAAGTTTGCAGTGAAAAATAAGGGTAGTTATAAATTTGCATGTCAGGTCATATGTTGCTTCAAATGAAATGTAGATAATATCTTGAATTATTCTTTGAACTTGGAGAGATATCGCTATCTGTCTCGACTAGTGAGAAAATGGAATGTATGTAAGCCGCTCCGTTACGAATGCACGTGCGAAAAAGCCAGATAGAAAGATTCATAAATCCCTTGTATTTCATAAACAGTTCGAAGTATCGAAACAATATTTTAGAAAACGATAGCACACAAAGAGCCGAATATTTTTCCACATGATTAGAATTCGAAACTTCCATGTCCATCGCGATATTCAAGCGACTAAAGATTTTCTTCAATGAATAATGCAATTTTTAAGGACCGTCGATAGCTGACGAAACCAAAATTGCTGTGGGTTTTGTAACAATATAAGTGAAGAAGTTACACCGCTTTATTCTGATCTGACTTGCTCTCAGTTACTAGTTTAATAACACACTCTTTGAGGATTCTTTCGCAATTACAAATGCATTAGAATGCCAGTGAGATGAATATGTGTAACGTATGCTGTGTTTCGGTAAAAGAAAGAGATTTTAACATGGTAACAACAGAAGTGACGTATTATTCAAAATTCTTCATAGTCCTCTCCTCACCTACCTTCTAGATATGGCTCATAACTCGAGATACGTCCTCTGGTGTAACATTTGCAATGGCTACTGTTTTCAGTACTTTAACCTCAGTCGTATTGAAACGAGCGTGATATGAAGGAAGCCTGATTAAATTATGTGCCTTTGCGCTTGACAGTTTGTCGACCTGGTACTGTGCTATTTTTGAATTATACAGCACTAAAAGTTCCATTTACTTCGCGTTATACGTGCTACATTCAACTTTATACAGTGGAACATTTCTTTTTGCCCAGAACAAAATATTCGCTTTCCTTCACTCCATTGTTGGAGCTTTAGCCATCACAACAGAGTGGTTATCGAATTCGGAGAAGGATTTTGCAGCAGAACAGTATCTCAGTGAATGTATTCGTGAATATCCACTTTTATTGAGAATCTTGTGTGCTCAGACGTTGTGTATTGTTGTTATTATTGCAACGCCAACACAAAAAACATTTGTTCACAACACCCGACGACGGCAGAACACTTCAGCGCCAGGAAATACCACTCTACAACGATGGATGACGTACGTAGAACGCTACTACGTGGTATTGTTATTCACGGCATGCCTACAGTGACCGGGCCGGGTAGCCGCGCGGTCTAGGGCGCCTTGCTACTGTTCGCGCGGTTTCCCCCATCGGAGATTCGAGTCATCCCTCGGGCATGGGTGTGTGTGCTGTCTTTAGCGTAAGTTTGTTTAAGTTAGATTAAGTAGTGTGTAAGCCTAGGGATCAGCAGTCTGATCCCATAGGAACTTACCACCACCATGGCTACAGGGGCTCTTTACCAACAAAACCGCTGCTGACGTGGTAAGGAAAACCGGCTTGCCATTGGTGTTACCTGGGCAACGGCGTCACGTCCTCTCCGGTGGCCCAACCATCAAAAGTCGCAACTGATTTTAAACGCTCTACATACGCAAGTATAAGTGCAAAAACTACCAAATACGACACATTATCTTCAGCACATGCTTAATGATTTTCATTTTTTCCAGTTCCGAACTCGATAGTTTAATGTTTATCGTGAGTGTTCATCGATAGCGTTTATGAGTTTACGTGACGAAAGAGTGATGTTGCAATGACGTTACGGGTTCTGTGCTGTGATTGGCTGACAGAAGCTAACCGAGCAGCCACCCTATTTATCATTGTGTGTGTGTGACACTAACATGACCTATTATGTACTTTTCGTATTTATACTTGCCCATTACGAAAATATGCAATGAAGTGCTACACCACAGTAATGATCTCTTCATTTTTAGTACGGTTTATTGTGCTGCAATGTCGTAAAATGTGACGTCGTTTTCTACATATGTTACCAGTTCATATTGCGATGTTTTCGGTCGCATGACTTACTGCAAGTGTTCACAAGAAAATAAAAATAACAACAATTCAAACACAATACATTAAAAAAAACACGCCGATAAACGACTTTAGCCCGTGAACGCTACCAGCAAGCAAGGAATTTATTAGCGACTGAAAGTAAATGGTAAGTATTTCGCGCCCTTATTCGCTTCAATCACACCTGAAACTCCTGCAAGGTGGTGAAGTGTGTTACCCTGCCGGCCGGGGTGGCCCAGCGGTTCTAGGCGCTACAGTATGGAACCGCTCGATAGCTACGGTCGCAGGTTCGAATCCTGCCTCGGTCATGGATGTGTGTGATGTCCTTAGGTTAGTTAGGTTTAAGTAGTTCTAAGTTCTAGGGGACTGATGACCTCAGAAGTTAAGCCCCATAGTGCTCAGAGCCATTTTGTGTTACCCTACTCTACTGCACTCCAGTGACGCATTTACAGAATTTGCATGCCTTTTCAACAGAAGATAAAACTGTCAATGCCAGAAACATAAAAGTATCTTTAACACTTTCAAAACATCGATTATGAAGCATGATCGCATAATAGAGATAAACAGAAAGAGGGATTCGAGAGTGAAGATTCAGTTAGAACCTAACCTAACCTCTGTTGATTCCCCTTCACTGTAAGCAGCACAACCTAAAACTAGTATTGACGGTGGTAGGACAGACATAGGATGAATAAACTGAGCTAACAGGAATTTCAACGCGGAGCCATAACTCTAGGTACTAACTATTCGAACGACAGTAGGAGTTTGAAAAAAAATTGAAAGTCATCATTTCAACAGAAAAGTAAATTTTCGCAACGCACCCTAACAATTTAAATCCTGTAATTTATATTCAAGGCCAGTTCCAGGTTTGTTTTCCATACACATCATTTTTCGCCCCCTTTTCCCTCAGACATTAGTTCCCTTTCATTTCGCCTTTGTTCATAAGTTTTAACAACACCAACTCCGTGGCTTAAAGGTAGTGTTCACGGTTATCGCATGGTCTACCTGAATATGATTACATCCATTTAAACTGACGTGTTAGTTACTGCAAAGGCTTCAAGTTAAAAGTTGCAGCAAGATGTGAACAACATGACATTTATTATTTATTTATCAATATTCATTATAATAAAAGTTGTATTACACGGTCCAGTCACTAATGTGACCATCGCCTCTGTCCGAAGTCAACGTACAATAACCGCTCACAGATGGTAGGTGGCAGCACTAGCGGTGGAGGGTATATAAAGCGTGCCGTGAGGGAGGGCGAAGGGGGGAGGAAAAACTATGCAGTTGCTGTCGTAATGTGGAGACGGAGCGATTTATACGGTGTCCAACAGGGCATGCTCGTTGGCTTACGGCTTCGTGTGCCGCTGTGGTTAAATTATACCGTGCATGGCAAAATGGTGCTATACAAAACCGGAGCCGAAGAAGCTGTGGTGGTGCACCATGGGCAACAGATGACAAGGATGAGCAACGACTGCTGAGATGTGCAACTGTTGAGCAACTGACCACCCAAATGAACCAAAGAGCTAGCAAAGTGTCTCCTCAGCGACCGTTCAGCGAAGCTGCTGCATATGGGCCTCCGCAGCAGGCGCCTGATTCATGCACCCCAGCTGACTGCTGTTCAGCAGCGGTGAAGGAAGGATACTGCACGCCAAAACTGGAACTGGACGTCCACTGAGAGGCGACAGGCGGCCTTTTCCTATGAATAACCTTTAATGCTCCATCTGACAGATGGACGCTGGCGTGTACGGCGTGAAATGTCTGAAAGCAAACGCCCTGCAACAATCGTCGGAAGCGTTCAAACCAGAGGGCATTCCCAGACCGCTCTTGTCATTCTGGAAGGCACACTGGATCAACAGAAGTATACATCTTTGGGTAGCATATCCATCCCTAGATGCAGTTTGTTTTCCCACGGCACGATGGCATCTACCAGCAGAACAACGCAACGTGTCACACTGCTCGCAGTGTACGTGTATGATTCGCAGAGCACCAGGATGAGTTTCCCTTACGCCTCTGGCCAACAAACTCCGCGGATTAAAACCCAATCGAGAATCTGTGAGATACTTCGATCGGGCTATTCACTCGATGAATCCTCAACCGAGAAGCCTAGCGCAGCTGTCCATGGCATTGGAGTCGGCATGGCTCCACATCCCTGTCCATACCCTCCACAACCCCGCTGACTCTCTTCCTGCACGCCTCGCAGCAGTCCATGTTGCAAAAGGTGGTTGTTCAGGGTTGTGAGTCCGGAACCGCGCGACTGCTACGGTCGCAGGTTCGAATCCTGCTACGGGCATGTATGTTTATGATGTCCTTAGGTTAGTTAGGTTTAAGTAGTTCTAAGTTCTAGGGGACTAATGACCTAAGACGTTAAGTCAAACAGTGCTCAGAGCCATTTGAACCATCAGGGTTGTGACAATTCGTCACATTAATACGAATGGGGAGGGCATAAATATCCATGGAAAATCGTAAGAATCGGTTATTTCAGAAAAAAACCGCATGTAGTATTTTTCTCATTTTGCACTTTTCCAATGCTAGACGTTGTTTTTAGGAGACTTCTACGTTAAACATATGTTAAGTGGCATTTTTCCCGAAGTTCTGACTCGCTATTTTCATCTTAGCCCACTCGTGATTACTCTGAGGTGACAAAAGTCATCGGGGACCACCAAACATCGTGTCGGACCTCATTTTGAAGCATACCGACTTGGCATGTACTCAAAAACTCCATGGAAGTCCCCCTGCAGAAATATTGAGCCGTGCTGCCTCTATAGCCGTCCGTAATTGTGAAAGCGTTGGCGGTGCAGGATTTTGTACGGAAACTGACTTCTCGATTATGTCCCGTAAGTGTTCGGTGGGATTCATGTCGAGTGATATGGGTGGCCAAATCATTCGGTCGAGTTATCGAGAATGTTTTTTAAACCAATCACGAGCAATTGTGACTCGGTGACAAGGCGTATTTCCCTGTGAACATCAAGTGCATGAATGGCTGCAAATGGTCTCAAAGTAGCCGAACATAACTATCAATGATCGGCTGAGTTGGAGCAGAGGACCCAGTCCATTCCACGTAAACACAGCCCACACCATTATGGGGTCACCACCAACCTGCACAGTGCTTTGTTGACAAATTGTGCTCACGGCCATCGTGGAGTACACGCAACACTCGAACCCTGCCATCAACTCTTACCAATACAAGTCGGGACTCGTCTGACCAGGGTACGGTTTTCCAGTCGTCTAGTGTCCAACCGATATGGCCACGAGGCCAGGAGATGTGCTGCAGGCGAAATCGTGGTATTAGAGAATGGCACTGCGGCCATTGCCCATTAACTACAAATCTCGCCACACTTTCCTAACGGGTACGTTCGTTGCACTCCCACATTGACTTCTACGGTTATTTCATGTATTGTTGTCTGTTAGCGCTGACTGCTTTACACAAACGCCTCTGCTCTCGGTCGTTAAGTGAAAGCCGTCGGCCACTGCGTTGTCGGTGGCGAGAGATAATGCCTGATAATGTGGTATTCTCGGTACACTGTTGAGACTGTGGATCTCGAAATACTGAATTCCCTAACGATTTCCGAAATGGAATGTGCCATGCGTCTAGCTCCAGCTACAATTCAGCGATCAAAGTTTGTTGATTCCCGTCGTGCGATCACAATCACTTCGTAAACCTTCTCATGTAAATCACCTCAGTACAAATGACGGCTCCGCCAACGCCCCTTGTGTAGCGATACTACCGCCATCTATGTATGTGCATGTCACTATCCAATTACTTTTGTCATCTCAGTGTACGTAACAGCATGTGTTGTTTCATCTTAATCTACATCTACAGTTATACTCCGCAAGCCACCCAACGGCGTGTGGCGGAAGGCACTTTACGTGCCACTGTCATTACCTCCCTTTCCTGTTCCAGTCGTGTATGTTTCGCGGGAAGAACGACTGCCGGAAAGCCTCCGTGCGCGCTCGAGTATCTCTCATTTTCCATTCGTGATCTCCTCGGGAGGTATAAGTAGGGGGAAGCAATATATTCGATACCTCATCCAGAAACGCACCCTCTCGAAACCTGGACAGCAAGCTACACCGCGATGCAGAGCGCCTCTCTTGCAGAGTCTGCCACTTGAGTTTGCTAAACATCTCCGTAACGCTATCACGCTTACCAAATAACCCTGTGACGAAACGCGCCGCTCTTCTTTGGATCTTCTCTATTTCCTCTGTCAACCCGGCCTGGTACGGATCCCACACTGATGAGCAGTACTCAAGTATAGGTCGAACGAGTGTTTTGTAGGCCACCTCTTTTGTTGCTGGACTACATTTTCTAAGGACTCTCCCAATGAATCTCAACCTGGCTACCCGCCTCACCAACAATTAATTTTATATGATCATTCCACTTCAAATCGTTCCGTACGCATACCGGTGTTTGTTCCGCTATCATATAATCATACAATAAAGGATCCTTCTTTCTATGTATTCGCAATACGTTACATTTGTCTATGTTAACGGTCAGTTGCCACTCCCTGCACCAAGTGCCTATTCGGTGCAGATCTTCCTGCATTTTCTAATGCTGCAACTTCTATGTATACTACAGCATCATCCGCGAAAGCCGCATGGAACTTCCAACACTATCTGATAGGTCACATATATACTGAAAAGCAGTGGTCCCATAACAAATGGCTCTGAGCACTATGGGACTTAACATCTGAGGTCATCAGTCCCCTAGAACTTAGTACTTAAACCTAACTAACCTAAGGACATCACACATATCCATGCCCGAGGCAGGATTCGAACCTGCGACCGTAGCAGTCGCGAAGTTCCAGACTGTAGCGCCTAGAACCGCTCGGCCACACCGGGCGGCTCCCATAACACTCCCCTGTGGCACGCCAGAGGTTACTTTAACGTCTGTAGACGTCTCTCCAATGAGAACAACATGCTGTGTTCTGTTTGCTAAAAACTCTTCAATCCAGCCACACAGCTGGTCTGATATTCCATAGGCTATTACTTTGTATATCAGGCGACAGTACGGAACTGTATCGACCGCCTTCCGGAAGTCAAGGAAAATGGCATCTACCTGGAAGCCTGTATGTAATATTTTCTGCGTCTCATGAACAAATAAAGTGAGTTGGGTCTCATACGATCGTTGTTTCCGGAATCCATGTTGATTCCTACAGAGTAGATTCTGAGTTTCCAGAAATGACATGATACGCGAGCAAAAAACATGTTCTAAAATTCTACAACAGATCGATGTCAGCGATATAGGCCTATAGTTTGTGCAAGAAATGGTCTTTACGAACTTTAACTAATACTATTCATTGTTTCCATGGACTAACCAATAAGAAAATGCTCTTTACTCGTAGAAAAGCAAATTATATTTCACTAATGCTGGTGTAACGGCATAAACAGAGCTTGAAAACAATAACTTAACTCTTCTAGTCCTCATCTTCTACATCTGAGTGCAAAATATCAGTCATTATAGGTATCGGTTGGCTAATCAAACATTTTCTACTGGAATGATTCATAGTCTTGAATGTACACTTCAACTTTCTTCAAATCCTCTACCTTATTGTCTTCCTTATGAATAATTCTTCTTCTGATGAAGAGAAGTGGATTTGGCTGTTTTTGCATAACTGAAGGTATTCATAACTGATACACTGGTGAATGAGCTGGCGTCTACCCTCCCCTTCGTCTGATTGCTGTATCGAAATTCTTTGAGCATGGATATCTTGAATGTTTCCCTTCCTTTCTTAGGGCTTACTCGACCAGAACGTTCATTGGAGTTTGTGGTCTTCTTATAGAAAGGGAGCCAGCAACCTGTGATTGAAGGCATATCATCAGTCAGCATTTGCTGAGTCTTGAATCACGATTACAGGGTAGAAAAGGACGTCTGTGAACAGGGACTGTTTCAAATCCATCACTGTCATACCAGCTTAACAAAAACTTCGCTGCATGTTGTTTGTGTTTTGGCCTATGGTACCATCACTGAAAAGTGTTCATTATCCTATTCACTAATTCTGCCTCAACCAATTTTCTCTCCTTGGCGTTGAAGAACGAGGGCTTGCCAGCCATGGAAGAGAGAGAGGGGGGAGAGAGAGGTGACGATGGAAGGAGTGTCTGGCTTTCCGTCGTCCGCTGACGTAACCATCTAATCTCCGATTAACTCGGAATGTCTTGATTTCTACTGCCGCCTTGCTTGTCGTTACTGAAAAATAAAATAATTACTTCTAAGAACTTAATGAGATTGCAACACACTGCCTGCACACGTTCACAGGTCGATGCACTATTGTCAGAGTGATTCATTTTACATAAAGCTCTTCTTGGTACTACTATCGTGCCAGTTTCCTTAAAAATTTCAGAGAAACGGACTTTTTCATCCGAAAGTGTGACCGTTAAGTTGTCTCCACGGAACATATCGCCGAGAGGTGCAGAGAGAGAGAGAGAGAGAGAGAGAGAGAGAGAGAGAGAGAGAGAAAAGATACTGCACGTCCAACTGTGCTTTTCGCAAAGTAGGGTCTCTGCAATGAGTCTATGTAAGTCATTCATTCATTCACATGTCTTGTTTCGTAAATCTCATCAGCGTGCATTGATATTCCACCATTTGACAAAGATAGTACTTATAGGTTATTTATGTACACCAAATTATCTTCCACATTAAATCTCTCTCGCAGTCATGTTTACTGCATTACATTATATATAAGTGATGTTTCCTTCATCAGCAATTGTGCAGTATAATTTGTTGCCATTCTGCAGTACGTGGGCTTGTGTAATAGTTGTTAAAATCAAGTGCATGAAGGGTTGTTATACAGCATTATATAATTTTGAACCAAAATGTAATTTAATGGGTGCTGCGTACCATCATTCAGCATACTGTAACTTTAGCTTAGATTATAACGGCTCCTGTGTATCCACCGATTTGAAAATATCACCAAATGCAAGTGCCCGCAGCATCACCCAAATTATTCAGAGGGGCAGAGTTAGCTGAATGAGCCGCTCATGCAGCATGTTGTAACTTTGGCCCAGAATATAATGGCTACTTGACCCAAAATGTAACGCGTGCTGTGTATCATTGTAATTTTAGCCCAGAATAAAACAGGTCCTGTGTGGTGATTCGTAAGCCACCACCTTCAAAATCTTGCCAAATACGTGTGCGCGAAGTATAGCACAAATTATCCAGAGTGGCCGGGTTAGCTTAATGGGCCGCTCATATAGCAAATTGTAGTTTTGGCCCAAAGCATAACGGCTCCAGTGAATCATCATACAGCCTGTTTTAATTTAAGCCCAGAATATAACGGCTCCTGTGCGGTAATTCGTAAGCCACCAATTCGAAGTTATTGCCACACAAAGTATCCAGAGTAGTGGATTTAGCTGAATGAGCCGCTGCCCTTGCAGACCCAGACCCAGACCTAGTAAACATAAGATTGGTAAAGCAAATGAAATAAGGATATATATATATATATATATATATATATATATATATATATATATATATATATATATATATTTGTTGTAGTCTTCAGTCCTGAGACTGGTTTGATGCAGCTCTCCATGCTACTCTATCCTGTGCAAGCTTCTTCATCTCCCAGTAGCCCGCATCTCGTGGTCGTGCGGTAGCGTTCTCGCTTCCCACGCCCGGGTTCGATTCCCGGCGGGGTCAGGGATTTTCTCTGCCTCGTGATGGCTGGGTGTTGTGTGCTGTCCTTAGGTTAGTTAGGTTTAAGTAGTTCTAAGTTCTAGGGGACTTATGACCACAGCAGTTGAGTCCCATAGTGCTCAGAGCCATTTGAACCATCTCCCAGTACCTACTGCAACCTACATCCTTCTGAATCTGTTTAGTGTATTCATCTCTCGGTCTCCCTCTACGATTTTTACCCTCCACGCTGCCCTCCAATACTAAATTGGTGATCCCTTGATGCCTCAGAACATGTCCTACCAACCGATCCCTTCTTCTAGTCAAGTTGTGCCACAAACTTCTCTTCTCCCCAATCCTATTCAATACCTCCTCATTAGTTACGTGATCTACCCACCTTATCTTCAGCATTCTTCTGCAGCACCACATTTCGAAAGCTTCTATTCTCTTCTTGTCCAAACTAGTTATCGTCCATGTTTCACTTCCATACATGGCTACACTCCATACAAAAACTTTCAGAAACGACCT
This sequence comes from Schistocerca nitens, assembly GCF_023898315.1. Taxonomy (NCBI): domain Eukaryota; kingdom Metazoa; phylum Arthropoda; class Insecta; order Orthoptera; family Acrididae; genus Schistocerca; species Schistocerca nitens. The sequence goes on along the minus strand of NC_064615.1, from coordinate 976,596,331 downwards.
CCTGACACTTAAATCTATACTCGATGTTAACAAATTTCTCTTCTTCAGAAACGATTTCCTTGCCATTGCCAGTCTACATTTTATATCCTCTCTACTTCGACCATCATCAGTTATTTTACTCCCTAAATAGCAAAACTCCTTTACTACTTTAAGTGTCTCATTTCCTAATCAAATTCCCTCAGCATCACCCGATTTAATTTGACTACATTCCATAATCCTCGTTTTGCTTTTGTTGATGTTCATCTTATATCCTCCTTTCAAGACACTGTCCATTCCGTTCAACTGCTCTTCCAAGTCCTTTGCTGTCTCTGACAGAATTACAATGTCATCGGCGAACCTCAAAGTTTTTACTTCTTCTCCATGAATTTTAATACCTACTCCGAATTTTTCTTTTGTTTCCTTCACTGCTTGCTCAATATACAGATTGAATAACATCGTGGAGAGGCTACAACCCTGTCTCACTCCTTTCCCAACCACTGCTTCCCTTTCATGCCCCTCGACTCTTATAACTGCCATCTGATTTCTGTACAAATTGTAAATAGCCTTTCGCTCCCTGTATTTTATACCTGCCACCTTCAGAATTTCAAAGAGAGTATTCCAGTTAACATTGTCAAAAGCTTTCTCTAAGTCTACAAATGCTAGAAACGTAGGTTTGCCTTTCCTTAATCTTTCTTCCAAGATAAGTCGTAAGGTTAGTATTGCCTCACGTGTTCCAACATTTCTACGGAATCCAAACTGATCTTCCCCGAGGTCCGCTTCTACCAGTTTTTCCATTCGTCTGTAAAGAATTCGCATTAGTATTTTGCAGCTGTGACTTATTAAACTGATAGTTCGGTAATTTTCACATCTGTCAACACCTGCTTTCTTTGGGATTGGAATTATTATATTCTTCTTGAAGTCTGAGGGTATTTCGCCTGTCTCATACATCTTGCTCACCAGATGGTAAGAGTTCTGTGATGACTGGCTCTCCCAAGGCCATCAGTAGTTCTAATGGAATGTTGTCTACTCCCGGGGCCTTGTTTCGACTCAGGTCTTTCAGTGCTCTGTCAAACTCTTCACGCAGTATCTTATCTCCCGTTTCGTCTTCATCTACATCCTCTTCCATTTCCATAATATTGTCCTCAAGTACATCTCCCTTGTATAAACCCTCTATATACTCCTTCCACCTTTCTGCCTTCTTTGTTCAGAACTGGGTTGCCATCTGAGCTCTTGATATTCATACAAGTGGTTCTCTTCTCTCCAAAGGTCTCTTTAATTTTCCTGTAGGCAGTATCTATCTTACCCCTAGTGAGACAAGCCTCTACATCCTTACATTTGTCCTCTAGCCATCCCTGCTTAGCCATTTTGCACTTCCTGTCGATCTCATTTTTGAGACGTTTGTATTCCTTTTTGCCTGCTTCATTTACTGCATTTTTATATTTTCTCCTTTCATCAATTAAATTCAATATTTCTTCTGTTACCCAAGGATTTCTATTAGCCCTCGCCTTTTTACCTACTTGATCGTCTGCTGTCTTCACTACTTCATCTCTCAGAGCTACCCATTCTTCTTCTACTGTATTTCTTTCCCCCATTCCTGTCAATTGTTCCCTTATGCTCTCCCTGAAACTCTCCCTGAAATCTGCAGTTCATAACCAATAGATTGTGGTCAGAATCCACATCTGCCCCTGGAAATGTCTTACAATTTAAAACCTGGTTCCTAAATCTCTGTCTTACCATTATATAATCTATCTGATACCTTTTAGTATCTCCAGGATTCTTCCAGGTATACAACCTTCTTTTATGATTCTTGAACCAAGTGTTAGCTATGATTAAGTTATGCTCTGTGCAAAATTCTACAAGGCAGCTTCCTCTTTCATTTCTTCCCCCCAACCCATATTCACCTACTATGTTTCCTTCTCTCCCTTTTCCTACTGACGAATTCCAGTCACCCATGACTATTAAATTTTCGTCTCCCTTCACTACCTGAATAAATTTCTTTTGTCTCGTCATACATTTCATCTATTTCTTCATCATCTGCAGAGCTAGTTGGCATATAAACTTGTACTACTGTAGTAGTCATGGGCTTTGTGTCTATCTTGGCCACAATAATGCATTCACTATGCTGTTTGTAGTAGCTAACCCGCACTCCTATTTTTATTCATTATTAAAACTACTCCTGCATTACCCCTATTTGATTTTGTATTTATAACCCTGTAATCACCTGACCAAAAGTCTTGTTCCTCCTGCCACCGAACTTCACTAATTCCCACTATATCTAACTTTAACTTATCCATTTCCCTTTTTAAATTTTCTAACCTACCTGCCCGATTAAGGGATCTGACATTCCACGCTCCGATCCGTAGAACGCCAGTTTTCTTTCTCCTGATAACGACGTCCTCTTGAGTAGTCCCCGCCCGGAGATAATACATATATGTATATTATTTCTCAACGTACTCCACGAGTCGGAAACAGGACTCAAACGGGAAGACTCGCTCACCCTCCGTAATATGCGTGGGTGCAGGACGGGTAGAAGAGGCAGAGGAGAAAGAACGTTAGCTGTTGCTCGGTACTGACTCGAACGCAAAGAAGAAAGCCTACCAAGGTTACGAACCCAGGAAGCAACAGCAGTCGAGGTCAACACAACGTACGGACAAATAACAATGATTGCCGCATACCTCAGACCCAACGCCCTTGAAGCAGTTTTCGAATGTGACAGCATTCGTGCAACGTGCTATTCGAGGAACATCAACCTAACGCGAATAAAACTATCCGAACTCGAAGAGAGTTTGAGTTCGATAGTGTGGAGCCCTCCTCAAGCGACAGACCTGCTGTGGCCGGAAAACCAACATTCGGATGTCTTGGACATAATTTATCGACCTCCCGCTGGAACCAAATATGCTCCACAATATGATGTCCGACCATAACCAAGTACTCCAAGACCCTAAACGCTCCACTCACATTACTAAGGTCAACGCAAACCAACTGGATACAATTCACTCGCTATTTCAGCAACAATATCCATCCTATTTGCCATCGTGCATCCGTAGAGAAAATGGATGAAGCTGTCACTTACCTGGCAAAGAAAATCTCCAGGGCGCAAAACTGGCGACCAACATCACGACCGTACAAGTTTTGTATCAGATGCGATGATCGCCTCTCCTTGATTAACTATCAGAAAAGAAGGGCATGTGTATGGTGGCAGAACCTGAGGGACCCGAGACTGAAACATAAGACGGAACTAATCGGACCAGAATTCACGCAAAGACTTCGCAAATGGCGCACCGAAATGTGGGAAGACCAAGTGAATACGTTTATACTCCAAAACTGGAACGAGTGGCAGCTATTAAAGAGAGTCAGCACACTGAAAACACGTGAACAGTCATTAGTAGGAGGCGAGGATTACTCTATGGTACATTGCAAAAGCAGAGGGTGTTGTTGCTGTTTACCAGGAGCAAACCAGGCAATGCCAGCTCATCGAAACGATTGTGACGCAATTGGAGAGCGCTGAGTTGACCATCTAGCAGACAGACGCACACACTACGGAACACGACCATCAACGAAGTAACGGCCATCTTCAGAATATTGGAATCACACGAAGGACCAGGCGTAGATAAAGTGACCAACCAAAAAGTGAAACGCCTGCCCCATAAACCACTGGTCCTGTTGATGCAAATACAACGACGGAAAAAGCCGCAGTACAAAGAAATAATTCATTGAGAGTAATGAAATTTCATGAATAAATTTGTCTACGTAATATATTTATATGATTAATATTGCAAGACCACAGGTTAATGTAAGTGAGAGATAAGCCAGTGCTAATGTAAAACGATGGTACATTGATAACGGTATAACCACCAGACTACTTTCAAACAGGCAAACGTGGATGCATTGTGTTGTGACGGGTGCAGGATGTCAGTTTGTGAGCAGGCCAAGGCAAAATGTCGACACTCTGTAGAGTATGATGGATTACAAGGGCGGTATGTGGGTGAGATTATACTGTTGGGAGACACCATCTGGAATACTGTTCATGAATGGCAGCTCATTGACGTACAAATCTGCAGTCAGGATGCGTCGGATAACCACGGAGTACCCCTGCTGTCATATGAAATCGCACCAAAGACCGTAGCTCCAGGTGTAGGTTCAGCGTGTCTAGCACATACATGTTGGCTGTAGCCCTCAAATGGTTTCCTAACCGACTACCACTGGCACTGAGGCAGGTCCAACTTTGATCAGAAAACGCAACGGAGCTCCACCTTTCCCTCCAGTGAGCTCTCGCTCGACACCAATGAAGTCACAAATGGCGGCGGTTTGGGATTCAGTGTAATGCACGCTTCAGGTCGTCTGGCTCGGGGCTTTCCTTGAAATAATCGATTTGTAACAGTTCGTTAATTGACTGTGGCGCCAGCTGCTGCTACAATTCCTGTTGCAGATGCAGTACAATGCGCCAGAGTCGAACGCCGTTCACGATGGTCTTGCCTCTCGGTAGTGCCACTTGGCCGTCCAGAGCCCGGTCTTCTTACCACTATACGATTTCGTGACCGCCGCTGCCAGCAATCATGTGCAGTGGCTATATTCCAGAAAAGTTTTTCTCTAATATCGGAGGGGGAACATCAGTTTTTTTAGCCTTGTTACACTGAAAAAAGTTGAGGTAAGCTATAGGGAGAGACGGGTCATATACAGGGTTATTACAAATGATTGAAGCGATTTCACAGCTCTACAATAACTTTATTATTTGAGATATTTACACAATGCTTTGCACACACATACAAAAACTCAAAAAGTTTTTTTAGGCATTCACAAATGTTCGGTATGTGCCCCTTTAGTGATTCGGCAGACATCAAGCCGATAATCAAGTTCCTCCCACACTCGGCGCAGCATGTCCCCCCCAATGAGTTTGAAAGCATCGTTGATGCGAGCTCGCAGTTCTGTCACGTTTCTTGGTAGAGGAGGTTTAAACACTGAATCTTTCACATAACCCCACAGAAAGAAATCGCATGGGGTTAAGTCGGGAGAGCGTGGAGGCCATGACATGAATTGCTGATCATGATCTCCACCACGACCGATCCATCGGTTTTCCAATCTCCTGTTTAAGAAATGCCGAACATTATGATGGAAGTGCGGTGAAAGATGAAGTCGGCGCTGTCGGTCTCCAGTTGTGGCATGAGCCAATTTTCCAGCATGTCCAGATACACGTGTCCTGTAACGTTTTTTTCGCAGAAGAAAAAGGGGCCGTAAACTTTAAACCGTGAGATTGCACAAAACACGTTAACTTTTGGTGAATTGTGAATTTGCTGCACGAATGCGTGAGGATTCTCTACCACCCAGATTCGCACATTGTGTCTGTTCACTTCACCATTAAGAAAAAATGTTGCTTCATCACTGAAAACAAGTTTCGCACTGAACGCATCCTCTTCCATGAGCTGTTGCAACCGCACCGAAAATTCAAAGCGTTTGACTTTGTCATCGGGTGTCAGGACTTGTAGGAATTGTAAACGGTAAGGCTTCTGCTTTAGCCTTTTCCGTAAGATTTTCCAAACCATCGGCCTGCTTGCTTTATTCGTCGACTTCCGCGGGCTACGCGTGAAACTTGGCCGCACGCGTTCAACCGTTTCTTCGCTCACTGCAGGCCGACCCGTTGATTTCCCCTTACAGAGGCATCCAGAAGCTTTAAACTGCGCATACCATCGCCGAATGGAGTTAGCAGTTGGTGGATCTTTGTTGAACTTCGTCCTGAAGTGTCGTTGCACTGTTTGACTGATGCGAGTGCGTTTCAAGCACGACATACGCTTTCTCGGCTCCTCTCGCCATTTTGTCTCACTGCGCTCTCGAGCGCTCTGGCGGCAGAAACCTGAAGTGCGGCTTCAGCCGAACAAAACTTTATGAGTTTTTCTACGTATCTGTAGTGTGTCGTGACCATATGTCAATGAATGGAGCTACAGTGAATTTATGAAATCGCTTCAATCATTTGTAATAGCCCCGTAAAATATGTACAACAGCCAAGAGGGAATAATAAGAGTGGACGACAAAGAACGAAGTACTCGTATTAAAGAGGGTGTATGACAAAGATGTAGCCTTTCGCCCCTAGTGTTCAATCTATACATCGAGGAAGCAATGACGGAAATAAAAGAAAGGTTCAGGGGTGGAGCTAAAATTCAAGGTGAAAGGATATCAATGATACGATTCATTGATGACATTGCTGTCCTGAGTGAAAGTGAAGAAGAATTACATGATCTGCTGAACGGAATGAACAGTCTAGTGAGTACAGAGTATGGGTTGAGAGTAACTGGAAGAAAGACGAAGGTAATGAGAAGTAGTAGAAATGAGAACAGCGAGAAACTTAACATCAAGATTGATGGTCACGAAGTAGATGAGGTTAAGGAATTCTGCTACCTAGGTAGTAAAATAACCAATGACGGACGGAGCAAGGAGGACATCAAAAGCAGACTAGCACTAGCATAAAGGGCATTCCTGGCCAAGAGAAGTCTACTAATATCAAATATCGACCTTAATTTGAGGAAGAAATTTCTGAGAACGTGCGCTTGGAGTACAGCATTGTATGGTAGTGAAACATCGACTGTGGGAAAACCGGAGCAGAAGAGAATAGAAACATTTGAGATGTGGTGCTGCAGACGAATGTTGAAAACTAGGTTGTCTGATAAGGTAAGGAATGAGGAGGTTCTGCGCAGAATCGGAGAGGAAAGGAATATGTGGAAAACACTGATAAGGAGAAGGGACAGGATAATAGGACATCTGTTATGGCATGAAGGAATGGCTTCCATGGTACTAGAGGGAGCTGTAGACGGAAAAAACTGTAGAGAAAGACAGTGATTGGAATACATCTAACAAATAATTGACGATGCAAGTTGCGAGTGCTACTCTCAGATGGAGAGGTTAGCACAGAAGAGGAATTCGTGGCGGGCCGCATCAAACCAATCAGAAGACTGATGACAAAAAAAAAAAGAAGAATTACACTACCTCGTTCAAACTCGGTGAGGTGTTGATAATGGTGTCATTGTCGCTTTAAGAGTATTCTTGATTAACATCAAGTGACAACGTCCAATCTGAAAGATAACTAACGCTCACAACCAGTACACCACGTATAAAGAGCAAGCCTGTTTTGCATTCTCATAGTAGTTGTACTGGCGCCACTCTTGTGCAGCTGGTGCTAAATTTGAACAGACATCACGTTTCATATCTAGAAAACGGCTACCATCTTTCATTTATATCTTAGAAATCCTTCTCAGTGTTGCGATTTTCTTCCATTAGTCCATTTGAAATACCAACTTTACGATTAAGTACCCATACAATCGGACTAAAATTTCACCCACGGCCTACCTTATCTTATGCAGTCTTGGAGCCTGTGATACATGTGTAGCGAATCACATTTTGCTGCTGATACCAGACTTACTTTCCAGTATAGTCCAACACGGATTGGTGGAGCACAGTATGTAAATTCGCCTCCATGGCCACCTGACCTCAGTCCTCTCGATTTTTCTGTCTGGTATCATCTTAAATGTGAAGTCTACTACACTGTGTTCGTTACGGTTGAAAAACTCCAACAGTGAGTTCTACAGTCTTGTCAAGATTTAGCAGATGATTCGGGGAGAGTTAGAATGATTTCATAACTCACTGCAGAAACCAGTGCAGTATTGCCTCCAAACGTGAAGACAACATTCGGAAGATTTGCTTTAGGCTGGCAGGTGTGGCCGAGCGGTTCTAGGCCCTTCAGTCTGGAACCGCGCGACCGCTACGGCCGCAGGTTCGAATCCTACCTAGGGCATGAATGTGTGTGATGTCCTTAGGTTAGTTAGGTTTAAGTAGTTCTAAGTTCTAGGGGACTGATGACCTCAGATGTTAAGTCCCATAGTGCTCAGAGCCATTTGAAGCATTTGCTTTAAGAGGCACCTCTGTATAATAGACTACAATATGTGACGTGGAAATTTACTATTGTATCCCTCGTTAAAGTAGGCCTTGTGAGAACTTTGATTCCATTTAGATGACGATTTAGTTAAAAAACTTAATACATTTACATTAACTAGGACAATATTTGATATTGAAGCCAGATCGGGTCGTAACAACACATTCGCAGATATTTCGCAAAATCCTTGCCCAACGTTTTCCTTCTGTTATGAAGTATTACCATCAGTGTCAGTTTCTGCTACTTTCGTGATCTAGAGGTAGCATCTTTAACTAGTAATCAAAACGTCCTCTGTCTTGGGTTCGATTCCGCTAAACTTCTGAATAAAAATCGTCAGAAATGGTAATCGAAGACTTCCACCATAACGAGTCATCATCGCTCCGCCAACGCCCTTGTTACAGAGGGCACAGAAGTGGACAAGTATTCACGGAAATCCCTTGCCTGTTTGATGAGAAAATGTCCCTGAAGATGACCGAATCAACAATGATCAATGGCTTGAGAATGCTGAAGGCAACGGAAACCACTGTGTGATAGATGTGTAATGTGTATGAACAGGCCTGTAACTGAAAAAATGTCTTGCTGGTCTCACCAGTCGCAAAAGATTCCGGACTAGTCCCCCATTCGGTTTTCCGGGAATGGAATGCCAATGGGAGATAACAATGAGATACGGACGGGACAAGTAACTGAAACGTAACATTCTACGAGTCGAAGCGTGGAATGTCAGGAGTTTAAAAGTGGCAGGGGTAGATAGAAAACCTGAAAAGGGAAATTCAGATGCTCAGTCTAGATATAGGCTGGTTAGTAAGGAGAAATGTAAAGATAAGGACTTCAGACCAGACGACTACAGGGTAAAAGCAACAGCAACAGAAAATCGTATGATGGGAGATGGATTCGATACGAATAGGAAGGGAGGGCAGAAAGTGAGGTATTGTGGATAGGGTTGTCCTCATCAGAATCGACAGCAAGCCAACGCCAACAACAATAGTTCAGATACACTTGCTGACGTCGCAAGCAGAAAATGAAGATTTTGAACCTATATGAAGATATTGAGCAGGTGATTCAGCACTTAAAGGGAGAAGAAAATCAGGTAGTCATGGAGGAGTGGAAGACGATAGAACGACAACGAAAGGAAAAAACGGGGTTGCAAGAGAATATGGACGTGGTAGATGGAACGAGACAGGAGATTGAATTCTGCAATAAATTTCAACTATAGTAGCGAATACACTGTTCAAAAATTATAAGAGGTAGTATACTTGGAAAAGACTGCGAGACATGATAGATTCAAGCTAGGTTACATCATGATACGTCATAGACTCTAGAATAAGATGCCGGATAGTAAGGCATACTCTGGAGCAGACATAGACTAAAATCACAATTTCGTAATGATTAAGAGCACACTAAAGATTAAAAGAATTGTCTAGAAAAATCAATACGCAAAAATGATGACAGGCGTTTGAAATTTTCTAAGGCCATAATGAATTCCAAAGTAGGCAGTGCAGTTGAAGGGCACTGAGCGTCTCTAAAAAGGGCAGTCACAGATGTTGCAGAGAGAAACATAAGTGCATGAAATGTATTGGCTAAGAAACTATGGGTAACAGAAGAAGCACTTTAATTGATCGGCGACAGAAGGAAGCCGGCCGCGGTGGTCTCGCGGTTCTAGGCGCGCAGTCCGGAACCGTGCGACTGCTACGGTCGCAGGTTCGAATCCTGCCTCGGGCATGGATGTTTGTGATGTCCTTAGGTTAGTTAGGTTTAAGTAGTTCTAAGTTCTAGGGGACTTATGACCATAGCAGTTGAGTCCCATAGTGCTCAGAGCCATTTGAACCATTTTTGAACAGAAGGAACTACAGAAATGTTCTGGAAGAGAAAGACATACAGCGTTACAAGTATCATGGGAATGAAATACATGGAAGCTGCCAGGAAGGTATGACGATATGGATGCAGGAAGAATGTGAAGAAATCGAAAAAGAAGTACTCGTCGAAACGACTAATTCAACATATGGTAAAGTAAGCACAAGTGAGCCGTGGCGCGGCTCTCGGGCGCAAGACGCTATCGATTACTCCTCTGGTTGAGGTTGGCGCTATGTGCGATCGCGAGCGCCTCCTGTCGGAGCGAGTCCTAACGGGGGAGTGAGTGCGAGTACGGCAGTCTGGGGCGGACAGCAGGGGAGAACGGACGTTGCAGCCGCACTCTTGAGTTGTTGTGCACGGCCGAGAAGGGAGCGTTGAGCAAGGCGGCAGTCAGCATCGCTTTCCAGGGTACAGAGAGTTGCGGCAGTCCAGCGAGCAGACACCAGCTCCGGGAGCAGTGCTCCGGTTTGTGGACGTGACTTGGGTCGTATTTTGGCGTAGTATAGTTTGCTTGGTACGCATCTGCTGCTCCCTTTACGCCCACGTGTGTTGTTCTGTCCGTATGTGCATTGAAAAGGTTACGCTACGGCTGGAACAGTGGCTTGTGCTTTACGTTCATGCACCCTGACTCATTTGTTTTGCTGCAGGCAGCTGTAATTTCGGAGTTTTTTTTTTTCGTCGCGATTGTCTTAGCACGGTGGTACCTAGTATCCGAGAACAAGACAGCTAACGTGTGACCTTTTGTTTTGGGTTTTGGAGTCCTGTTTGGGCAACCTAGTTATCACGCACACAAATGTATTGCTGCCGAGTGAGGTTAGTCCTAATCTTGTGGAACTGAGCTTTCAGTGACTGCCTCGTCTGCAAATTAATTAATTTAACCTTTGTGTTGTTTTTTGCTTTTAATGGTGAATTTCTTGTCATTCATTTGTGTATGTTTCGCCGTTAATGATAACTGTGAATAAGATAGCAAGATCTTGAAGGGCTTGCGTATCGTGACTGTATTTTTGGCAACTGTTTAATTTGATTTCTTGTTTATCGGTCTGGTGAAAACTTATGCCAAGTTTACTAATTTCCGCCTGTGGTCCGGAAGTTGGTTTGAAGGTAAATCCGTTGGTAAATTTTTACTGCACCTAACTGTTAACTGATCTTGCGTTGAGCTAATGCCATTATTAAATCGTTTCTTGTGTGCTATAAATTGTATTACCATAGACAAGGAGACAGGGCACATTCTGTGGTCGAGGGGTAGGCACGGTTGCTGCTTTGCGCGTGGCGTCTTGTCGCTCGCTATCATTTCCCGCGTTAGTACGGGCGGCGTGAGATTTGTTTGCTCGCGGTTGTATGGCCGCTAGTCAGCTGCGCCTGCTCCCGCTTCAGGGTGTGCCGTGTTTCGTAAGGCGTACGCCGGCTTTCAGTCACTGTTACTCCTGTGTTGCTGTCAGTCGCTTACCGCAACGTTAGTCTGTTTTAGCACGGTGGCCACTGGGCCGTGACAATGTCGGTTGATGACCAGCGTTGGGGCGGTCGTCCGCTCTGAGTGGCTTCGGTCGCTTGGACTTGGTAGTTACCTTCTGGTTAAATAGATCAAACTTGTTTATTTGCTGTAAATTCCTAAGTAGTTTGTGAGGAAAGCTGTAACCCAGCTTTTCATGATTTTACACAATTCAAGCATTTTGCTAAGGCATTTTCCTATCTATGTTTTATTTAAATGAGAATTCTTTATTGGGGTTATTCACCTGTTGTAGCTTAACATAAAATTTCTAACTTAGCTTTCATCATTTTACTTAATTTAAGCATTCTTGTAAAGCAGCCCTTTATCTACGTTTTATTGATTGGTAATTCTTTATTGGGGTTATTCACTGGTTGAAGGTTAACATATGTTTGTAACCAAGTTTATGTCATTGCTTAATTGAGATTTGTTAAGAGCCTTTATTGCTGGAAGATCATTAAAGCTTGGGTGCTTGTAATTGTGAATACTGTTGTCTGTCTATGTTGTGGGCTACTCTTCCACTTCCACAGCCAAGCTGTCCTATCTACCAGTACAACAACTATTGATTTAAAAGCAAAGGCGTCACCAGTGTAACTTGAAGGCCTCTACGAAGGGGAGAAATTACCTAAAGACATGACAGAAGATGAAATAGAAGTCGATACGGAAGGCGTATGGGATCCAGAGTCAGAGTCAGAGTTTGTTAGATTTTTAGAAAATTGCTATGAAATAAGTCAGTAAGGACAGGCAACATTCTTTGGAATTCGTAAAATCCTTAGGGAAGTGGCGACCCAAAACTATTGCTATGTATAATGTATAAGATTGGAGACATATCATCCACTCAACCTCAAAGACACCAAGGGCAGGTAAGTGGGAGAACTATCGCACCATTAGCTTGACATCTCACGCATCCAAGCTGCTGACAAGAGTAATATACAAAAATGGTTCAAATGGCTCTGAGCACTATGGGACTCAACTGCGGAGGTCATTAGTCCCCTAGAACTTAGAACTAGTTAAACCTAACTAACCTAAGGTCATCACAAACATCCATGCACGATGCAGGATTCGAACCTGCGACCGTAGCGGTCTTGCGGTTCCAGACTGCAGCGCCTTTAACCGCACGGCCACTTCGGCCGGCGAGTAATATACAAAAAACGGAAAAGAAAATTGCTTATCGATGACGATCAGTTTGTCTTTATGAATTGTAAAGCATCCAAAGAAGCAGTTTTTATTTATTTGCCTCCAGAGAGTGTACCTTATTTAGCCATCTAAAACACATGATTAAATTTGTACTGAACTGTATGACAATTATACATAAATTCATATTTACAGACGTAAGAGGTCAAACTGTCACAATTTTTTCCACCACAATTGATAACAAATAGACTGAGAGGTTAAATGAGACAGTTGTGATTTATCAATTCACCACATTATGGAAACTGCATTACAAACAAGACATAAAAATTAAAAATGCATACCGTTAAAACGTACAGATTTTTCCCAATACTATTGAGGAAATTATTAACCGATCAATAATGTAGAGTGTCTTTGATAAACATCAGAGAAGATGCTAACTGAGGGAAGTGATATCCCATACTCAGCAGTGTCTTCGAAAATTTCAACTTTCTCAGGGAAATTTGGGATACAAAAGCAATATGTACTTCACATCAGATTACAATTCAGAATCACACTCACACTTAAGAGAACTGTAAATGTTTATTCAATGTAGATGGAGAGGAAAAAAGACATGGTTGAAATGGAGTCGAATGATGATGGATGTCGTTGATCAGTCGAGATGTGTCCCCACAAACTACAGTTTTGCAGGAACCCAAAGTCATAACACCGCACAATAGCCACCTTTCGTTTCTTGAGACAGGTTCCACTTATCTTGCTATTGATGCTTTCCATGGCTCCTGATCTCACGTAAGTTGTAGGTATATAGCAATTTCAGATCAAGGAGAGTGTCTACAGAGCCGGTTTACTTCACTAATACGTCAATTTCCTCACTATAGCAGATGACAGTGTGGGAACGCACACACAGTAAAGGGATGGTTTGCCCCCTACGCATTCTGTGACATACAGTATATAACAGTTTGTTGTTTTTTAACATCTCCAGTAATGAATATTTTTAAGAACGCTATGGAGGTCAGACACGATGAATGTTTTTGAGAAGGGAATGGAAGACACAAACTTCAGTGCTTTTAAATGTGCCACTATCTTGGCTGTAAAGATAGAAATGCCTATAGGAAGATGGAAGGCTTTCTGGAAATTTTTTTCGGAAATTTGTGGTAAGTTCCTGTGGGACCAAACTGCTGAGGTCATCGGTCCCTAGGCTTACACACTACTTAATCTAACTTAAACTAACTTACACTAAGGACAACACACACACCCATGCCACAGGGAGGACTCGAACCTCTTACAGGCGAGCCATGCGACCCTTAGCAAGGAGTCTCATACTGCATGGCTACCTCACGCGGCAAGGCTTTCTGGACTTGGATCTGAAGGGATAGAAAAGCACATCCAGTATACTCCTACTGTGAAATTCTGGATCCGTCGGTGTACATATACAGATAATCAGGCCAATGAGCTGCAACAGAACCATTAAATATGCATTTGACATCAATGCTGTCCAAGCTGGAATCTGGCAGTTGTGTGTGTCTTGATAGTCTGTTATCTGTTATATACAGGGTGTTACAAAAAGGTACGGCCAAACTTTCAGGAAACATTCCTCACACGCAAAGAAAGAAAATATGTTATGTGGACATGTGTCCGGAAACGCTTACTTTCCATGTTAGAGCTCATTTTATTACTTCTCTTCAAATCACATTAATCATGGAATGGAAACACACAGCAACAGAACGTACCAGCGTGACTTCAAACACTTTGTTACAGGAAATGTTCAAAATGTCCTCCGTTAGCGAGGATACATGCATCCAACCTCAGTCGCATGGAATCCCTGATGCGCTGATGCAGCCCTGGAGAATGGCGTATTGTATCACAGCCGTCCACAATACGAGCACGAAGAGTTTCTACATTTCGTACCGGGGTTGCGTAGGCAAGAGCTTTCAAATGCCCCCATAAGTGAAACAAGAGGGTTGAGGTCAGGAGAGCGTGGAGGCCATGGAATTGGTCCACCTCTACCAATCCATCGGTCATGGAATCTGTTGTTGAGAAGCGTACGATCACTTCGACTGAAATGTGCAGGAGCTCCATCGTGCATGAACCACATGTTGTGTCGTACTTGTAAAGGCACATGTTCTAGCAGCACAGGTAGAGTATCCCGTATGAAATCATGATAACGTGCTCCACTGAGCGTAGGTGGAAGAAAATGGGGTCCAATCAAGACATCACCAACAATGCCTCCACAAACGTTCACAGAAAATCTGTGTTGATGACGTGATTGCACAATTACGAGCGGATTCTCGTCAGCCCACACATGTTGATTGCGAAAATTTACAATTTGATCACATTGGAATGAAGCCTCATCCGTAAAGAGAACATTTGCACTGAAATGAGGATTGACACATTGCTGGATGAACCATTCGCAGAAGTGTACCCGTGGAGGCCTATCAGCTGCTGATAGTGCCTGCACACGCTGTTGATGGTACGGAAACAACTGGTTCTCCCGTAGTACTCTCCATACAGTGACGTGGTCAACCTTACCTTGTACAGCAGCAACTTCTCTGACGCTAACTGCACGAAGAATTGCCTCGTCCATTGCAGGCGTCCTCGTCGTTCTAGGTCTTCCCCAGTCGCGAGTCATAGGCTGGAATGTTCCGTGCTCCCTAAGACGCCGATCAATTGCTTCGAACGTCTTCCTGTCGGGACACCTGGAAATCTGTCTCCATACAAACGTACCGCGCCACAGCTATTGCCCCGTGCTAATCCATACATCAAATGGGCATCTGCCAACTCCGCATTTGTCAACATTGCACTGACTGAAAAACCACGTTCGTGATGAACACTAACCTGTTGATGCTACGTACTGATGTGCTTGATGCTGGTACTGTAGAGCAATGAGTCGCATGTCAACACAAGCACCGAAGTCAACATTACCTTCCTTCAAGTGGGCCAACTGGCGGTGAATCGAAGAAGTACAGTACATACTGACGAAACTAAAATGAGCTCTAACGTGGAAATTAAGCGTTTCCAGACACATGTCCACATAACATCTTTTCTTTATTTGTGTGTGAGGAATGTTTCCTGAAGGTTTGGCCGTACCTTTTTGTAACACCGTGTATATAAAGCAGAATGTATGTGTGTATTGGGGTGTAAGGTATGTGATGCGTCTCAAACAGCCTCTCCATACAAATGCCAACCTCACCTTCACGAGTTGCAGCCAAGGATTGCTGCACGGTACACCCTGTTACCACTAACGAGGATATGGCGACCGAGTATCTCCCGGAATAAGGAGACACCCTCTACCAAGCGAAACGGCCTCCTAGGAGGGCGGATGAGCAGGTAGAGGCAGGGCACTCTCTTGTCCTTGGGATGGGAAACTGTCCCTAAAGGCGGAAGAGCCACATGATGGCCAACGGCATAGAATGAAGAAGGCAAGGAGAAACCACTTCATTAAAGATCTAATTAGATTTCTCAAGTATCAGCAGCCATAATATGAATATGAAACAAGCTCTAGTAAAAATGCAATCCGGAGTAATAGCCCCTCATTCGGATCTCCGGGAGGGGACTACCAGAGATCTCGTTTCAACAGTTCATAGGAAGAAAGGAAATAAAAAGAGCTATAGTAGAATTGGAACGTGGAACGTCCGCACCTTACTGCAGATGAGGAAGCTCGAAAACCTTAAGCAAGAAATGAAGAAAATGAAGTTGGATATACTAGGAGTGTCTGAAATGAGATGGCCTAACTGCGGAGATTTCTGGAGTGATGAGTACAGGATAATTCACACAAGAACGATAGAAGATAGACCTGGAGCAGGTGGGGTTGGAGTAGTTATGAGTCGAAAATTGGGGCAGAGAGTGAAGGGATATATACAATATGGAGGAAGGATAATACTTGTCAGTCTGGATACCAAACCTACAGAGACGGTTGTGATACAGGTCTATATGCCTACCACAAACCAGGAGGATGAGGAAGTTGAAGCTGTATATGAAGAGTTAAATGGAGCCTTGAGAGGAATCAAAGGAGAAACAAATTTAATAATCATGGGAGACTGGAACGCAATAGTAGGAGATAAAGAGGTACAGCCAGCTGTTGGACGCTACGGCCTTGGTAAAATGAATGATAGAGGAGACCGACTTATAGAATTTTGTAACAGGAATCAACTGATAATATCGAACACGTGGTTTCAACATCACCCCGTAGAAGATACACCTGGAAGTCACCAGGGGATAGAGAACGATACCAAATTGATTACATTCTAGTCAAAAATAGATTTAGAAGTCAACTAAAAGACTCTAGAGCATACGCAAGCCCAGACATTGTGAGTGATCACAACATGGTTGTTGCGGAATGCCGACTCAAGTTCAAATGCATAAGGAAGAAAATAGGAAATGGAAAACTGGATATAGGGAAGCTTGGAAACCGTGAGACGCAGAAGGAGTTCCAAGAAAGGGCTAAGGATCTAATTCAAAAGCATCCTATAGAGAATGTAGAACAACATTGGGAAAATATGAGAGATGGCCTAATAAAAGCAGCTGAAGAGGTAATTGGAAAACAAAAACCCGAAAAGAGGAAGGAGTGGATAACTGATGAAATAATACTTATGTTTGAGGAAAGAAGGAAGCTCAAAAATAATGAAACGGAAGAAGGAAAAACGGCATACCGAGTGCTTAGGAACAAAATCAACAGGAAGTTGAAGCAAGTAAAAGAAAGATTCCTTGAAGACAGATGCAAAGAAGTTGAAGACCTTCTGAAGAAAGGGAACCTTGAATTAGCATACAAAACAGTGAAACGCTTCTTCTCAGGAGGACAAAGGATTAGATGTAATGCCCTAATAAGAGAGGATAATAAGATGGTGTATAATCATGAAGATATAGCACTTACGTGGAAGGAATACCTAGAGAAATTATATGGAGGCAACGTACAAGATGACATGATTGAAAGTGAGGACGAAGTAGATAAAGATGAACTAGGAGACAGCATACTAAGGTCTGAATTTGATCAGGCAATACAGGCAATTAAGCACGGAAAAGCACCAGGAATTGACTCATTGCCTGCAGAAATCATCAAAGCAGCTGGAACAGAAATAAAAGATAAATTGTATAAATTAATCTGCCAAATATATGATACTGGAGAGCTGCCTGAGGACTTCAAAAAGTGTATTATTGTTCCATTACCAAAGAAAATGCCAGCAAAAACGTGTGCACAATACAGAACCCTCAGCCTAACATCACATGCATCAAAAATTTTGACGACCATCCTCCTCAGAAGAATTGAAGGGAACGTGGAATGCATGCTCACAGAAGACCAGTTTGGCTTTAGAAGAGGGAGACGTACGCGAGAAGCCATTATGGCCCTAAGTCTCATAATAGAAAAAAGAATGGAAAAAGGAAAGGACACCTACATAGCATTTGTTGACCTCGAAAAGGCCTTTGATAAGGTTGAATGGAAAAAACTATTCCAGATATTGAGGGAAACTGGAGCTAAGTACAAGGACAGGAGAACGATATGGAACATATACAAAGAAGAGGTGGCAATAGTGAGATGTGGGGAACATCAACAACAAGTAAAAATTAAACAGGGTGTGAGACAGGGATGTGCACTCTCCCCTGTCCTCTTCAATATGTACATACAGAAAGCAATGGACGAGGTCAGAGAAAAGTTAGGACAAGCTAATGGAATCAGGATCCAGGGAAAAATAGTTGATATGCTGCGTTTTGCGGATGACATTGCTGTCCTAGCGGAAAATGAGGAAGAATTACAAGTAGTGTTGGAGGAAATGGAAAACACTCTTGCTACATGGTACAACATGAAAATTAATAAGTCAAAAACAAAAATCTTAGTTGCAAGCAAACAAAATAATCAAGCAATTACGAATATAAGACTGAATGGAGAGAAGCTGAAAGAAATACAAGACTTTGTCTACTTGGGAAGCAGAATAACATCAGATGGTCGTAGTAGGAAAGATGTAATAAGTAGAATAAATCAGGCAAAGACTGCATTCTATAAAAGGAAAGGACTCCTCACATCAAATATGATAAGTCTGTCGTTAAGGAAGCGGTTAATAAAGACCTTTGTTGGGAATGTGCTTCTCTACGGCAGCAAAACCTGGACACTTGGAGAGGACGAAAGAAGAAGGATTGAAGGATTCAAAATGTGGTGTCTGCGAAGGATGTTAAAAATTCCATGGACGGCCAGGATGACAAATGAAGAAGTCCTGCAGAGAGCGGAGGAAGTTCCAGTTCTTTGGAAGACGGTCAAGAAGAGGAGAGATATATGGATGGGACACATTCTGAGACATGAAAGTCTTCTCCACACTATAACAGAAGGCCTTGTGGAGGGCAAAAGGGCAAGAGGCAGATCTAGAAGAAAGTACATAAGCCAGATAATGCAGGACCTAGGATGCGGAAGTTTCACGGAATTGAAGAGGCTGGCTGACAATCGCACTGAATGGAGAGCAACTGCAAATCAATCTTAGGATTGGCAACTTAAGAAGAAGAGATGTGTGTATGTCCAATTCATGCTCCTAAACCACTGGTCTGTTTCAACCAAATCTGGCACAGAAGCATCAGGCCTGACAACAATCAGTACTGTGAGTTTTATAACTTCTTACCTCCAATAGAAGCGGAGATACAGGGAAAAACGTATTTTTTCCAACTCCTGACATGTAGGCTGCCCTGCACAATGGAAATGTTTTGTGGAACAGTATTGGCCTGCAGTGCAGAGTGGCCACGTGGTTTGAGGAGGCATATCATAGATTGTGCAGCCCCTCCCACCTGAGATTCGAGTCCTACGTTGGGCATGGGTGTTGTTCTTAGCATAAGTTAGTTTAAGTAGTGTTTAAGTCTAGAGACCGATGACCTCAGCAGTTTGGTCCCTTAGAAATTGACACACATTTGAACAGTATCGGCCTGCCAAATCAACCTTGGGGGAAATAAATAGTTTTCTGGGCCCCAATGTGTATACTGCCCTGTGTGACAGATGTGCTGTGTTGGTGTGGCAGTGGCCTGCTTTATCAACCTGCTATACATGGCAACCAGTACATCAGGGTCAAACAAATGATTTTCAAACCCCTTATGTGCAGCATGCCCTGCATGGCAGGTGAGTTGTGGGAGTAGTATTGGCCTACTTTATTGAACTGTATTGCAAGAGTTAGACATGCCTATCAGTACAGCTGGGGACTGGTTGAGACGAATAGTGGAGGCGATAGGCAGAACGATTCTGAGGTGGAAATAAATGAAGAGAAGGCAGGAGTGTGAGATGCATGAGTCAGGTGGAAAGTATAGAGAGATAGTGGTCAGGTGGGCAAAGAGAAGGGAATGGGAGGAGGATATGGTCAGAAGAAGGGAACAAGAAGAGATGGTTGCAGAGGGGGAGTGGAGGAAATGGACAAAGAGAGTAGGAGGAGGAAATGAAGAGACAAAATTAGTGGGGAAGAGGAGATATACAAATAGAGTGTGGATGATGTGGCCGGACAGAAGGAGGAAGAGATGGATAGAAAAGAGGAAGGATGAGATATGTTCAGTGTATCTATCGATTGAATACATAAAGGAATCCTTTGGTGAAATACCTAGTATTCAAATAAAGGCAAAAGCAGAGAACACTGAAGAGAGCATATGACAGGAGACATGTGTCAAAGCCGGTACAGATGGCCGGAAGTTTATTTCTTCTATAGCAGGTGTCCATACTTGGTAAATGAAGTCTTGACTCGCAGCTGCGGATTCCGCGTAGTGTCTGTTCTTTCGGACATGTCCTAAGGCACAGACACCACGCATCCATATTACTGCAGTTGTTGTCGTGATGCGGAAACGGAGCGATTTATCTGGCGTACAAAGGGGCATAATCATTAGCTTTCGGACCAAAGGTGGAAGCATTTCCGATACGGCTAATTCTGTGCGCGTGTCGCCGTGATAAATAGCGCTATCCGAAACCGACACTGAAGCAGCTGTGGCGCACCATGGGCCATAGACAGTTGGGGTGAACGACGGTTACGGAGATGTGTACAGGCGAATACATGTGCAACTGTCCAGATGAACCAAGGGGCTGTCAACAGTGTCTCACTAACGACCTTTTAGCGAACGTTGTTGCATATGGGCTCCCACAGTAGCCGCCTGGTTCAGGCACCCCTGCTGGTCATCAGCGACGAAAGCTGGAATATCTACGCCAATATTGCAACTGGACGTTCACTGAATGGCGACAGGAGGCCTTTCCAGATGAATCACGCCTGCAAAAATCTTCGGAAGGGCCCAGAGCGAAGGAGGGAGCGTTATGGTCTGGTCCAGAGCGAAGAAGGGAGCGTTATGGTCTGTGATCTTGTCAATCTGGAAGGCACCATGGATAACCAAAAGTATTTATCTATCCTCGGTAACCATGTACACCTCTACTGCAGTTTGTTTCTCCTCGTATCGATGGCATCTACCAGCAGTACAACACAACGTGACACAGCTCGCATTGTGCGTGCAATGTTCGAAGAGCACAGGATGAGTTTACCGCACCCTATTCCCTTGATTTATACCTAATCGAAAATCTGTGGGGCTCCTCGATCGGGTTGTGCAAGCCATGGAGCCTCAAACGAGGAACCTATCGCAGCTGACCCCAGCACTTCAGTCGGCATGGCTCCACATCCCTGTCGGTATCTTTCGGTCTCGCATTGACTATCTTGCTGCACATCCCGCGCTGCAAACGGTAGTTGTTCGAGTTTTTGATAGCGTGCTACATACATGTGACTGGACAGTGTAACTAAATAATTTGGATAAAAAGCTTTCAGAATACCCGCAAGTGTTTTAGTCAATAGTGATGAACCGTGATTTATTTTCGAAGGCCGGCCGAAGTGGCCGTGCGGTTAAAGGCGCTGCAGTCTGGAACCGCGAGACCGCTACGGTCGCAGGTTCGAATCCTGCCTCGGGCATGGATGTTTGTGATGTCCTTAGGTTAGTTAGGTTTAACTAGTTCTAAGTTCTAGGGGACTAATGACCTCAGCAGTTGCGTCCCATAGTGCTCAGAGCCATATTTTCAAAGAATATTCTTAAGAATTTATTTTATTTACTAGCGATTCATCAGGAACATTAACACATTTAATCACACTATGTAAGCATGGAAGTAGTTGCCAGGGAGTAACTGATGAAATCTTAACAAATGCGAATTTTATTCACTTTAATACTGACTAAAAGCATTTTTTAAAAGAAACAGATTTAAAATTATAATCAGAAAGCACCCTCTAAATATCAAAGTTTCAATTTATTCAGAGGCAGAAAGAAACAAGTTTTGAATGTATGAGCTTTCGGGCAGAGAACCGCCGCTCCCTTTTGACACGGCTGTAGTTACGACCGCTCGCAACAGCCTCTGAAAGACTACACTGGTGCAAATCTGCAACACACCGGATAACTTTAAACTAAGAGTTTTAACAATTTACACAAGCACACAAACTATGCACTCCCCGTAGAAGGGATGGAAATGGTACAAAATACTAACAATTAAAATATTAACCTTGCCGCCGGCCGGAGTGGCCGCGCGGTTAAAGGCGCTACAGCCTGGAACCGCGCGACCTCTACGGTCGCAGGTTCGAATCCTGCCTCGGGATGGATGTGTGTGATGTCCTTAGGTTAGTTAGGTTTAAGTAGTTCTAAGTTCTAGGGGACTTATGACCACAGCAGTTGAGTCCCATAGTGCTCAGAGCCATTAACCTTGCCGCCGAAGGTGCAACTTGATTTTAAATTCTAAGAAAAGTCTTACGGTGAAAGGGTGGCAACTTTATATACTAAAATGATAATAAAGCCCATGAAATGCAATCTTATATAAAATTCTACAAGGTTGGCCAAACAATAGTTACGATGCACTACAGTACACAGATACCGCCTCTCAAGATCATAGGCAATAATATCAAAGCTTGCAAAGATCAAAACATATTTCAGGTATTAGGCCGTTACATTCTCCAAGCAATAAATTCGTTAACAAACCAAATCCGACAAACATGACAGAGGCAGCTACTAACGTACGGTAGATTGATAGGGAAATTACCGAACAACCCGAACCGCAGGTTGCTCTAACCCGCCCCTACTCCACAAGGGAAAAACGGACCACCCAATTTATAAACAACCATCTTCCCGCGGGTGGGCAAACGGAGAAGAATGGTGGGACGACCCCAAAGCATAACGGCTGGTGACCTCATCAAGAAAACAAGTAGAATTTAACAAGAGTAAATCAAACAACATATCACCAATCACTTAACTTCTAATAAACTGCGATTTCTCGAGAAGACCTGGCGCTGCAGCCCCAAATCACTCTCCCGAACCGTCCGCTGCCAGCCGCTTCAACGGACGCAGGAAGGCGCGCCGATCTCCCGTCTCACAGCGTCGCAGCTCGCACCGGCCAGACTGACGTCATGGGTTGATTCCTGTTGCTCTCGTGTCGACGGCGAAGTCACTACCCCTCGCTGCTATACGCCGCGGCCCACTGGACTCACGTGGCGACCTCACATCCGCCGACGCTCAAGACGCACAAGTCATCTTGTGTCTCAGTGCGCGACCGACCAACCGATCGATCCAACCGCCAATGACAATTTCCTGAGAAAACTCGAGCAGACTGGCAGCCTAACGCGCAGATTCAGATGCAGGAACTAAGCCCCGACCAGGCGACTACTCGCTGAGTTCTCTTACTGGCGGAGTCAAAAGACTCTCATTTTGCCGGCTTTAAAGGTTGATCCGAACGACAGACATACTAGCACTCCGAACGACAGACAGACAATAACTGCCTAACAAATGCAGACGAGCGACAGACTAGCAAGCTGGGGACGAGAGACTGACCCCAGACTGGCCCCGACTAACTGGCGAGCTCATAGCGCCCCTTAAATGCACGTGATCAAGCAACCTTTCTCTTTTCCCACCAGAGGGAGACACCAAAGCTGCGATTGCCGCAGCGGCGCCACCGCCAGAAACGGAGGGCGACTGCTTCACACTACGCGCTGCGGCGCGCTCTTCAAAACAGCAATTTTTACCACGGCTCAAGTGGAACATAGATTAGCGTGCCTCCCACGCCAGTGTATCATAGATAAATTGTTAGTTATGTACGAAAGCGACGTGGTATGTGCGGGAGCTGTGGAACAAATAAAATATAAGTGAGTTCGATAAATCGTGTTCGAATGACATACCCATTGAAGTCTGTGTGGACCCATGTACTTCATTTGCAATGTGCCACGCACGGGGTTTAGGCCAACGGCCAGTTTGTCAAAGAGCGGTTTATTATCGTACCTGCAAAGGACAAGAAACTGCTAAAACCTGGCGTTTAGCGATTAACGTTACTTACAAAATGAGTTCGAAATTTGTGAACCGGTGAAAAAGTGAATTAACTGTAAATATCGAGCTTTTTATTTCACTGTTTGGCAGATAGAGGTAGTATACGTATGTTACCATCGTGCAAGTGAGGGGCAAAACTCCAAATAAGATGGACATCATTTGGGAGACAAAATGTAATTGTATTACAAATTTTTTGCACAGTTTATGTATGCACAGACTCATAATGGTATGAATTACTGAAATCATCTTGGTTAAATAGCTACATTCCCACGGGCTTTCAACTAAGTGCTACTGGGCCATTGTGCAGTGGTATTTGACCACAAAAGATGTTCTAATTGGCCATCATGGAATGCGATGCTAAAGTTCACACATCGCTTCACTGTTTCAAATGTTCCGGTCTGCAGCCGAATAGCGCACAGGCTTCACTGATACGCTGTTCAAGAGCCTGTACATTAGCACCTGTCTAGCAAAGACAACCGTTTTCAGAACCCTCGACAAGTAAAGTTCAAGAATTCACTTTGTAAGTAGGCTACTTCTGTGTTGGCAGCGCTGTGTAGCGCTGTGGATTCGATCTCTGGCTGCGCTTTCTTTGTAAGGGACTCTGTGGTTGGTTGGACTCTTTATTGGAAGTTAATCGCCAGTAGTGTTGGGCAGTTGGAAGTCAGTCGCCAGCAGTGATGGAAGTACTGTTGGGCAGCTGAAGCCAGCAGTGATGGATGTTAGATGTGAGAAGTTAGCATTGATGGAGGGTAGAGGTCTGAAGTGTTAGCGTAGGCTAACGATCTGCACATGTTCGACTTGGAGATTGAATATTATGCATGATTGTACAAGATGTCAATGACGATTTATATTCGTGTTCCAACTGGATGTCACATTATTATGGTAAAAAAAATAAATTATTTGGTTTGCAACAAAATCTTTTCTTTGCTAACCACATGTCTGTTAGTGGTTAGTGTCTTTAGTAGTTAGAATCTTTTATTTAGCTGTCAGTATTGACGCTCGCTGTATATCAGTAGTTCGCGTAATGATGACTTTTGTAAGTGCTTAATGAAATGTATAGGTTATTGTTAAGATTTCTTTTTAGTCAGGGCCATTCTTTTGAATTAATTGTTTGAAGTCAGGTTGTAATTTTTTGAGCAGTCAGACTGCGTTGCGCTAGAATATTGTGGGTCAGTGTTGACATGATAAGAAAAAGTAAAGAGAAAGTAGGCTCAGTTTTACTCATCTCTTTCAGAATCAAATAACGTAGAAGTTTCATCTTCTCAGTCATTCTGCAATTTAAGTACAGACACACTCATTTAAATAA
Organism: Schistocerca nitens; assembly: GCF_023898315.1. NCBI lineage: Eukaryota > Metazoa > Arthropoda > Insecta > Orthoptera > Acrididae > Schistocerca > Schistocerca nitens. The sequence continues at coordinate 976,571,383 of NC_064615.1, read as the reverse complement.
AGAAGATTCAACTTAAGTACGGTGATCGAGGCGCCCATGCCACAAGTGTCTCCCTGTCCTACCCACCTTCTGAGGAACACATTGTTGAGGTGTTAACGAATAATAATTCGAAAATGGGCGGGTGTTCCATCACGCATCAGCCAGGTTACCAGTCTTCTTTTTATTTTTTTGAGTCATCAGTCTTCTGACTGAAAAAATGGTTCAAATGGCTCTGAGCACTATGGGACTTAACATCTGAGGTCATCAGTCCCCTAGAACTTAGAACTACTTAAACCTAACTAACCTAAGGACATCACACACATCCATTCCCGAGGCAGGATTCGAACCAGCGCCCGAAGCGGTCGCGCGGTTCCAGACTGAAGCGCCTTTAACCACGTGGCCACTCCTGACTGAACTGATGCGTTGGACCACGTATTCCTATCCTACGACAACCTCCTCATTCCAGAACAGCACTTGCACCTTACGTCCTCAGTTATTTGCTGGATGTATTCCAATCTCTGTCTTCCTCTATAGCTTTTACCCTGTACAGCTTCCTCTAATACCGTGGAAGGTATTTCTTGATGTCGTAACGGATGTCCTATCACCCTGTCCCGTCTTTATCAGTGTTTTCCATACATTTCTTTCCTCGCCGATTATGCGGAGAACCTCTACATGCCTTTACCTTACCAGTCCACATTATTTTCAACACTCTTCTGCGGCACCACATTTCAGATGCTTGATTCTCTTCTGTTTTCCCACAGTACTTGTTTTCCTACCATACAATGCTGCGCTCCAAACGTATATTCTCAGAAATTTTTTCGTCAAATTACAGCCTACGTATGATACTAGTAGATTTATTTTGACGAGGAATACTCCCTTTGCCTGTGCTGTCGGATTTCTATGACCTCTTTGTTTCGTTCGTCACAAGTTACTTTGCTTCCAAGGTAGCACGATTCCTTAACTTCGTCTACTTCATGACCGTCAATTTTGATGTTGAGATTTTCGCTATTCTCGTTTCAACCACTTCTCATTACTTTCGTCTTTTCCGGTTTACTTTCAATCCACGTTCTGTAGTCATTACTGTTCATTCCATTTAACAGATCCTGTAACTCATCTTGCCTTTCTCTGAGGATAGCAGTGTCATCAGCGAACCTTAGTCACTTTCTTCTTTCTTTTATTTCCGTCACTGCTGTAGGTTGAATAGTAGGGGCGATTGACCATTCCTGTCTTACAATATTTTTAATCCGAGCACTTCGGTCATGGTCTTTCACTCTCATTGTTCCCTCTAGGTCCTTGTATATATTATGTATTACCCATTTTTCCTGTAGCTTACTCCTACTCTTCTCAGAATTCCGGAAATCTTGTACCAATTCACATTGCCGGGCAACTTTTGTAGATCGACAAATCCCATGAACGTATCTTGATTTTCTTCCTTCTTGCTTCCGTTATCAAGCGCAAAGTCAGAGCTGCCTCTCTGGTGCCTTTACCTTTCCTAAAGCCAGACCGATCGCCTTTTAAAGGTCCTCAGTTTTCTTTCACATTCTTCTGTATATTATTCTTGTCAGCAGCCTGGTTGCGTGAGCTGTTAAGCTGATGCTGTGATAGTTTTCGCAACTATCTGACCTTACTGTCTTCAGAACTGTGTGGATGATATTTTACCGGAAGTTTGGTCGTTCGTCGCGTCTCATAGATTCTACACACCATCTTGAATCGTCGTTTGGTTGCCAAATCGCCACCAATAGTTTTAGAAATTCCGATATAATTGTTTGATCTCACGTCTTTCGGAACTGTTTTAAATTCTAACTCTAGTACTGTCTTCTTTATCGACTCCACTTTCTTCTTCTACCACGTCACCAGACAAATCTTCGCCCTCATTGAGGCCTTCATGTACTCTTTCCATCTATCCGCTCTGTCCTCTGTATTTAACAGTGCACTCTTAATGTTATCACCCTTGCTTCTAATTTCACCAAACGTTGTTTTGACTTTTGTATATTCTGAGTCACTTCTTCCAACGATCATTTATTTTTCGAATTCTTCACATTTTTCATCTAGTAATTTCGCCTTGGCTGTCCTACATTTTCTATTTAATTCACTCCTAAGTGATTTATATTTTGTAGTCCTGTCTTTCCCTGAACATTTTTGTACTTCCTCCTTTTGTCGGTTGATCGAAGTATTTCTAGCTTGCATCTATGCCGGACTGTGTGTTGGTCGTTTTAGAGATGTCCACACCTGTTCAACCAACAGCCTGTCCACACCTGTTCAACCAACAGCCTGATGTGATACTCATAATCTCAGTATCCACGTCCTTAGTAAACTTCAAATGCGTCTCATCAATCCTCACTACTTCGGTACCCAACATCCTCCCACACTGATTCTTCCGGAAGGTTCTCTTACACTTCAGTGTACTCTTCATAATTTTTAAATTGTGATCTGAGTCTGAATCTGCTCTTGGTTACTACATAAAATGCAATGCCTTATTTATGAACCTATGTCTGACCATAATGTAATCTGCTGGAATTTTCCCGTGTCTCAAGGTCTTTTGTAAATACACTTCGTCTTCTTGTGATTCTTGAACAGAGTGTTTGCTTTTACCAGCTGAAATTTGTTACAGAACTGAGGTGTTTTTTTTCCTCTCGCATTTCTGCTTCCTAGAACATTCTTCCGTAACCCTTTCATCTGTTACTTCCCCTACGAACCCGTTGCACTCCCCCATAATTATTAGATTTTGATTTCCCTTTACGTACTAAATTATCCTTTCAGTATTCTCATATGCTTTCTCTATCTCTTCATCTTCTACTTGCGACGTCGGCATGTACACGTTGTCGGCAGTGATTTGCTGTCGATTCTGAAGATAACGACGCCATCACTGAACTGTTCATAGCAACTCACTCTCTGTCCTACCTTGCTCTTGATAGTGAATCCTACTCCCGTTTTACCATTTTCTGTTCCTATCTGATATTCACCTTGCCAAAAGTCCTTGTCTTCTTTCCATTTCACTTCGCTGAGCCCCACTATATGTAGAGTGAGCCTTTCTGTTTCCTTTTTCAGATTTTGTAGCTTTCCCACTACGTTCAAACTTCTGACATTCCATGCTCCGACTCGTAATTGTCATCCCACCGAAGTTTATTGTATATTTTTCTCAAAGTCACCTCCCTCTTAGCAGTCTCCTTCTGCAGACTGGAATTGGGGGACTAACCTGAAATATTATGCCAATAGAGAGATCATCATGACACTTTTCCATTTACAGACCATATTTCCGTGTATGAACATAGTGCGACATTAATGCAGTAGTTTCCATTACCTTCAGAATCCTAATGCCGTTGATCATAGTTGATTATTCCGCCTTTTAGGCGCAGTTTCCACCTCAAGGGTAAGAGAGTGCCCTGAACCTCTGTCCGCTCCTCCTCCCTCTTTGACGGGACCGTTGGCGGAATGAGGGTAACTTCTTATGGTGGAAATCTTTGGCCGCCATTGCTGATGATTATTATTCGAATGTAGACAGTGGCTGGATTTGAAGCCGAGGCCCGTGACGTGTTGATTATTACTGAAAGACGCTACATCTAGACCAAGAGTTCGCTCTCCTGTCACATTGATGCTTAACCTTTGCTGATGCGAAGATTCAACTATATCCAGAGGATGTTCTGTTGTACATACATGACGATTGTATAGGTTTATGAAAGCATTTCTACCAAATGTTGCTCCTCCCGTGGAAAGTAATGATAACGGAGATCGCATAATTATGGTGTTGCCGAGCGGACATTGCTCGTGTATTCCCCACATCTCTGCGAAATGCAGCCTTGCGTTTTGCCGCTGTATTGGCGGGCACACTCATACATAATCCCGTAGAGGACGGATGTTCTTTTCCCTAAGGGTTCCCTAATGAAACGAGTCTGATGTCTGAACACCACGTGGCCGAAAAGTGTATTCCTCTCCGTGTGGGTATCCATGGTTATACTCGTACAAACGCCGAAACATGGATGCAAGGATTTTGTGAACAGGGTGATCCTCTATCATGGCAAGTGGCTCAGTAAATCCATGCGGCCTCTCGACCGTTTCCAACAGTTCGACTGTTGCTTCCAACTGGAATGAACATTGGAAAATTATTCTTCGGCTTAGCTGAAACCAAACGACTTACAACACAGAGATTAGTATTGTTTATCAATACCATGTACCTTTCGTATTATCTTCTGCTTGAGGTGACTGATTTTAAGACAACTTGTACTTATCAATGGAAATCTGATGGTGCTTGCTGCAGGGCAATCCTGCCGAGTCGTGAAGCGACGAAGTTTTTGCACGTTGTATCAGACCGCACACAGGAAGCGTTGCAAGGATGGGTACATATTTCAACCAGTTTTAGCTGTTTGAATGTTAGAGGAATCAGAGTTTATATGTGTTAACATATTTAGAAAGCATTTGAGTACTTTATGTATAGCAAATTTGACTACCAAATCAGGAAAATCATTTTGTTACTGGCGTGCCCAATTAAACGGACACTTGGTCTCGGTGGTTGTTTGTTATTTTTAGGTGACATTATACCTCTTCTATAAGGACAGGGGACTATAATTCGAATAACTGACTTTATCAAATATTTGGTTGACAAAATTCCGTGCGTTTATGAACAATTCTCGTATGGCTTTAAATCCGTTTGCTGTGATAAGGATATGACAAAGGCAGGGCGCGGTTTTTCTGAGGATGTTTAGAGCTTGAGTGAAGCAGTTATGCCGTGTAAATAGTTTGATAACAGATCACTTGTTGTAGCATCAAATTTTATACGTTGTAGCACTCAAAATTAAGTAGGGAAACGTGTTCTAAAATGACAGTCTGGTAAAATGACATACCTCGTGTTTCTTGTTGCTGGCACTAGAGGCAGCAGTTTATGGCCCAAGGTCATGTTCTCTGGTAGGTGACACAAGAAACGTCGAGGGTTTTCGCTCAGACACTTACTATGTAAAGAATCGCACACATCAGGTTTTAGAGGTTCAGACAACTGTTATCTGTGGAGTACTACGGCTGGATCATTTTATTTATATTTTTTACGCAGAAGGTGAGTAAACACTTCCTTTCCAAACATTTTAAGCATATTAGTGGCTATGCAGGTCCACTTGTTTATGACCAGTGTCCTTGCACACGGAATACTATTAGCTGCGGGTGAAATGCCCACCATGAGTGAGGGTAAAATGACACAAGCACGTCATTTTACCCACAACCACGTTTTATGCTCCTGTCTTTCCATTTATTTCATAACATGTAGTTCATTACTATCATTATTATGTTAGTAATAATGTTTTGGGGTGGCCGAGCGGTTCTAGGCGCTACAGTCTGGAAGCGCGCGACCGCTACGGTCGCAGGTTCGAATCCTGCCTCGGGCATGGATGTATGTGATGTCCTTAGGTTAGTTAGGTTTAAGTAGTTCTAAGTTCTACGGAGCTGATGACCTCAGCAGTTAGTCCCATTGTGCTCAGAGCCATTTGAACCTGCCAATAATGGTTTGATATTATAAGAGACCTAGTAATCGCCAGTCATGGGATTCAAGAGCATGCAGAAGGCTGTTGATGGTGTTAATAAGAAGCGATTGGGCTGGCAGCGTTCCTAAAAATGTTCGATGTTTGTCGACCTACTTGACCAAAGATAGTGCAAGGCAAGAATAAGCAAGTTGTGAAAGCTGATAAAGGTTGCGATCAGTTCTAGCAAACACTTCCAAAAGAGCTAGAAACTGAGCTAATACAGAACATTAAAGACCTTGAATTCAGACCACTACGACGTACATTGGACGATGTAAGGAAACTGGCATTTGAATTAGCCAACAGGAATGAATTGTCAGTCGTTTCAGCAAGCAGACACCAATGCCAGGTATGGTCAACAAAAATCAGAAGAGGCATAACTCAAATGTATTCATAGCTTAGTGTGGGCCCACAGTGAGTTTTCTGGGTTTTCACAAACGCGAAGATGTTTGCGTGTGTCGTCCGCAAGAAAAGTGAATATTTATAGAAGACATAAGATTACGCCATTTTGCCCAATGACTCTAATGAAATGACATTGTATAAGCTTTCTAGTAATTCGTTGTAATAAAGATATAACGTATAACATAGTTCTCTTTCAGCAGTCATGGGGTAGTGAATAGTTTTTAGTGTTAACTTACAAAAAATAAAGCTTGTAATTAAAAAATGTACCCACAGTAAAATTTTTCCCTAATGGTATGTTACTTAAGGACACATTACCCTACGACACTGATATAAAACTAATGACAAGTATGTTCCTGTCACATGGCCTGACGTTTTTTGTTCTTATGCTGTTGAGGGTTTAGGAAACATATATATGTTAATTAACATGTACAGAACTTGCGTTATGTCTAGACAACTGAATTGGAGGATGTTGTCCCAGGATATAGATTCAGCCTGTGTGAACAGCTGGACAGAGTACAAGGAAATTACTGAATCACTGGGAGAGAAAGTGATAATAATTTCACTCCATTTTAAGCTTAGAACCGGCGAAGCTCTTATAAAAAGTCATCAAAATAAAACGTAGTTGATCTGGTTGACTTTCTGAAGAACAATTCAAGAAGAACAGAAATTCCTCCAGGACTATAAAATCGAAAACATCTTACTGTGCAATTTTCTGAGAACCATGAACAAAATGAAGGCTCAAGGGGTGAAATGTCTTGTTATAAGCATAAAATAGATGTATTGTGTGAAAAATATGATGTCACTGTGTGTTGCAGAGGCAGAAACTGTTTCAACAGTTTCATAATGCAGGAAGCAACAACCTTTGTTACTGTTTGTGCATTGTAATCGACACTGTGTAAAGAAATAATAGATCTATTTTCATTTAATGTATTGGATTCATCATGTTTCTAACACCCACTTTACCGATCTCAGTGAACAGATATTTTTTTCACGTCCCCTATTAAACTGTCTTTTAAAGGATCAATTAAATAATGTAATGTGTCCCACTCAAGCCTCCCTGATTTCAAAGATCAAAGAAAAAAAAAACACAGTAGATACGACAGTGAAAAATGCACCATATTGTAGAGCATCTCAAAGAATTTATTTAATTATCTTCTATCCACCTCTACAAGTGAGCCGTTTGTAGCACGAAGAATATCGAGTCCATTTTCAATTTCTTGCCAAGTTCTTTGTAACACTTTCTCTGTTATTGTTACAATCGCATTAGAGATACGATGTCGCAACGTAGGAATATCGCATACACACGGTCCTTCACGAATTCCCACATGAAGAAATCAAGCGGCGTAATGTCGGGTGAACATGGTGGCCAGGCAATGGTTCCTCGGCGTCTAATCCAACTATTGGGAAATCTCCTATACAGGAACTTGCGAACAGCCGTTGACCAATACGGCGGAGCTCCATCTTGTTAAAAAATGATGTTGGGTTGCAAGTCTTGTAACTGCTCTTTCTTCTGCAAAGAATAACGGTCCATCAACTTGTCGTGCATTAGCCCGCTCCAGACGTTTAGTTTAGGGCTATCACGAACATGTTCAACGACAACGTGCGGATTTTGTAAACCCCAAATTCGAACATTATGCGTATTAACCCTTCCTGATAGATGAAAGGTTGCCTCATCTGAGAATAAACATCTTTCCAGGAAGCTGGCATCCATATCAATAAGCTGCAGCATATCCGCAGCAAATTGTTGTCGGCGTGGTTTGTTGTTCAGCGTGAGATGTTGCAGAATTTGCACTTTATAAGCACACATACGAAGACGCTGGTCAGCTACACGATGCAATGTTGATCGAGGTACATCAAGTTGCCTAGATGCTTGACGAATTGACTTACGTGGGCTTCTGAGAAACGTTTGTCTTATGTCCTCCACTGTCTCTTCTGAAACTTCGTTACGTGTACCGCCAGAATGTTTCAGAACAGTCCCTGTTGCCAGAAACTTCCTATACCATGCCTTAATCGTTTTCACATCAGGTGGATCGCATTCATACACACGACGATAATTACTTTGCGCAGTAATCGGCGATTTTGTTTCTGCAAACCGCACTACTGCTTGCGCTCGCTGCCGTGGAGTCGCCATTTTCACTTCATGCGATCATACTGCACTCTGGCGATACTTGGCACTTGGCACTTCAGTCTGGTCGGTACGTCCAGCCATTAATACGCCATTCGAATGCATCCTAGATGGGGCAACCTCTGCGTGTCGGAAGCGAGCGGCTGACGCGTTGCTCTTTCCAGATACGGCGAGGCCGGACACGGAAGAATTCCGCGTAACTGGAGCGGCCACAGCCGCAGCCACGCCGTCGGCGAGGTTGCGACCCGCCCAGAGCGATGACGCAAGCACCGCGTCACAGGCGAAAGCTACACACCTCGCGTTCCACGCTGACCGCAGACGCGGCCGTGAAAAGCTTTCCGTGTCCGGGGGGCGTCTCAGACGTGTAGCAGCTTTTAACACTTCCTTTAACCCGCAAAAGAGCAGCCACATCATCAGGAAAGACCGGAGTACTTTCCCTCTCTCCCCCCGACTGGAATCTGGAATACAGAGTTTTTATTCATTATAGAATTCTCAGGCATTGCAGAAGTGATTACCTGAGATTCCTCTAAAGCTCTAGTTTATCCAGTTATAGCATTGTGTAGCTGACCGCAGTGAGCCAATACTGAAACTTTAGCGATTGCTGTATAAGTTGACATTCCATAGTAGTCTTAGTGTCGTTGCCCCCTTGCCTGACCTCTTTGCCCGCCCCTTGTCCGATCCCTTGCCTGCCCCCATTTCTGACTAATTCATATGTTCTATCATGTGTGAATGTGTGAATCTTTAAGTGACCAAACTGCTGAGGTCATCGGTCCCTAGATTTACACACTACTTACACTAACTTACGCTAAGAACAAAACACACACTCATGACCGAGGGAGGACTCGAACCTCCCACGGGAGTGGCCTGCTATCATGTGCTTTAGCCAGGAGATCCGAAGATTGTCTGGCAGCCAGTGTTGGCAGCTCTTTAGCGTTACCCTGAGGCGGTCTGACGTTGCACTCCATGGCAGAAACGTGGACTCTCTTCATTTGTGTAGTAAGGCTCCATCTCCAAATTGCGAGTGCAGAGCAAACCATTCGTCACAATGCTACAGAACGTCCCAACAGGACCTATCGTGGTACTTTCGAAGATTTGTTGATGACAGCGAATCACACAGCTGACTACATTATATTTAATACTGTGGTTAAAAAATCATGCGATGAATAAACATTCACATCTCTATCAATTTTGGCTTAAATTGCTCCAGGGATTCAATACCAATGATGGCACACGCACACACACACACACTCATTCATGTGCTGGAATAATATTCATGTAATTTCACAAGATTTCTGTAACAATGAAAATGGAACCCTTGGGTACATTTTCACTTATACATACGATTATAGGATCGTCTTCCAAAAGAACTATCTGGATTTACGAGTATATATCTTTTGCAACCACGTACAGCTGTAAACATGAGAAACTTAGTAGGTGATATCCTCGGTGTGGCGAAGCAACTGAAACCACTTCATAAGACCTGCCTTTTGGAGCTGATTGTATAACAATTAGGTTTCTTTTAGAGTATGTTGACATAATTGCTCCATATTTAGCAATGGTATACAATCGCTCGCTCGACGAAAGCACGTACCTAAAGACTTAAAAGTTGCACATTGCAAGAACATGTATGTTGCTCGTTTGTTTTAGTTATCAGATCAGGAGAACGGACACGCGCAGGGTCATATGAGGGGAAACAGCGGACCAACGCCCATCTCCGGACAAACTGACCCGAGTCTGCGGAACCAACAAAGGTAAATTAGGAGGAAGCAATGGTGTAGTCACAAATTTTTGTGCAATAGTAGGAGGAAGTACGATGAACAACATACAACAAGTACTAAGCGGTTAGATGTGTGTGTGCGGACCACTTGATCATGTTTTTCATGAATAATTCGAAAACTGCAGCGTCTAACGAATATATTTCCCAGTACAAAATTAACCTACATTAAGATTCCTACAAGAAAGATACTGTTTATATTTTCTCTAAGAGTAATAGGTTGCACGTTGCAGGGGTGGAAAAATTGCAGATGGTTAAAAGTAGTCTTTAGATCATACAATGTTATACGAGGGTCACTCCAAAAGAAATGCACACTATTTTGTTTTTAAATCCATCTTTTATTCTACATGTTTGAAAGTTTTACAGTATGTAGATACATCCTTTAGGAACAATATTTTCATTTCTCCACATAATTTCCATCCCTCTCAAGTGCCTTGCGCCATCTTGGAAGCAGCGCCTGTATACCCGCACGGTAAAATTCTGGACCAATCTTTTGGAGTCACTGTTTGGTATCGTGCACAAGCGAGTCATCATCTTCGAACCATGTTCCACGATGACAGTCTTTCAGTTTCCCAAAGAGATGAGAGTCACATGGAGCCAGGTCAGGACTGTAAGGAGGGGGTTTCACTGTTGTCCATCCGAGTTTTGTGATCGCTTCCGTGATTTTTTGACTGACCTGTGGCCGTGCATTGTCGTGCAACAGCAAAACATCCTGCTTTTGCCGATGTGGTCGAACACGACTCAGTCGAGCTAGAAGTTTCTTCAGTGTCGTCACATATGCGTCAGAATTTATGGTGGCATGATGTCCACAAGCAAGAGTCCTTCGGAAAACATCGTAGCCATCACTTTTCCAGCAGATTTTTTTTTTGTCTTGGGTTGATTTGCATGATGCCACTCCACTGATTGCCTCTTCGTCTCTAGTGAAAAATTATGGAGCCATGTTTCATCACCTGTCACAATTCTTCCAAGAAATTCATCTCCTCCATTCTCGTACTGTTCCAAAAATCCGCTGCATACCGTTTTTCTTGTTTCTTTGTGAGCCACTGTCAACATCCTGGGAACCCAAATGGGACAAACCTTTTTTAACGCCAATACTTTCAGTAGTCTGCAAACACTTCCTTCCCCTATCCCAACGTAGCGTGACAATTCGTTCACTGTGATGCGTCTGTCAGCAGTCACCAATTTGTTAACTCTCTGCACATTGTGTGGAATGTGTGGAGTACGAGGCCTGCCGCTGCGAGGACAATCCTCAATATTGCCGTGCCCGCTTCCATCACGTAACCTGCTTGCCAACCGATTAACTGTACTGCGATCGACAGCAGCATCTTCATACACCTTTTTCTATCTTTTCAGTTTACAGACTATACCTTCCCAGCATTTCCTGTCCATTTCTCTTACGTAAGTAGACAAAATCATAGAGCTAGTGTTTATACCAGTGGAATAATTTTCAGTTTATTACGTAAGAGCGTATTTGACGTTGTTGGGCTATTATGTACACAAGCTCAACAGCTGGAGCTGTCAACTGTCCACCACACTGAAGAGCTTGTCCCGAGTGTGACATGTCGTCAGTATGTAGTCGACAACGTCATTTTCACTGCCTCCAGTATCGACGATGGGAATGCTTTTCACACCATGAGGGGTATCAAATGCATAACAACAGCCTTAACCCTCCCGACATTTCGAGAGGCCCTGAGGCTTAAATTGGCTCCTTCTGCAACAGAAGCAGGTTACCTAGGTGTTATGGAATTTCAAATATTTCAACGTAAGTTAATTAACCCATTGCAACAGATTACTGCTCTAGACTTTAACATGGTCAGTCCCATTGGGTAAGACATATTCACGCCCACCATGGAAGATATACTGTGAATCTATGGCAAGAGGCTCCACTCGGTGCGGTCCACTTTACAAGTGCCAGTAGTTCCTGAATGGAAGGGGTTTATCCAATTTACTAGTAATGCTGATAAAAGTGCAGTAACTTTCTGATCATTCATTGACTCACCAGCAAGTGTCCACAACATGGTTACATGGCTTCACAATACTCTTTCAGTACTCTCAAGTTACCTCATTTACCAAGATAATCCCTTTCCAACCAGCATAACCTAGGTCATTGACATCACACCTGCAAATTAAACACTTCGTCGCCTTTCACACTTCACCGCCATTGTTTACAAGAACGTGTATTACATAAAATCTCACTTAAAAACTGCAGATAAGTACTCAATAAACTTCACTATATAAGCAAATGCTCAGTGAAGTTATTTTGTCCAGTCACATAACAGAACTGGACAGGAAATGCTGTGCAGGTATAGTCTGCCTGTAAACATGTGCTGGGGTTAAATCACATCTCACGGACGAACGCTGAAACTGCGGTACAGGATACCTAAGAACGAATTTCATCTTTAGAGCGTAGAACAGCATAGAGTCTGTCCATATGCGCCTCTTGCGTTGGTATTATTAGTAATTCGTATCTGTATTCCATGTAGTTTAACGCACTTTGTCGAAAATTAATACCCCAGAAATTTCTTTGCAGTGTTTCGCTTGTGATTTATAAGGCGCACTGCCGAAGGGACGGCATAAGCTCGTGTAAAACCCCGTAATTGCTTCTTGTGACGTAGTGTGGGGTCTCGCTTGATTTTTCTTCGGTTTGTAGACCTACGAACGAGGGAAGTGTATGACCACAAGCCGACGATCTGCCTTCCTCCTCGCTTCTAACTTCATCTCTCAACCCTGTCACCCTGTTACACCCATGACACAGTTTTTGGTTCACGTGAAACTGCTTGCGAGAAGTCCACATATGTAAATGAAAGCACTGGCACAGTTTTTTTTATGATTAAGAGTCGAAAGGTGTGGAGCTCCAATTAATACCTGGGACACCACTTAGTAATAGCTCTGTCACAAAAACCATCAGACGATGACAGGACATGCAAGAGGCTGCCAGTCACATGCGAGTCGCCAGCATGTCTTTGAACAGGTGCAAAGTTTTTCTATAGAACTGTATTGTGTCAATAACAGTTCTCTTGGAAGTAATAATAAATATTGTTCGCTTGGTAAATATTTTTCATATGATAGATAAACAACACAAAAAATGGAAATTTCGAGATTCAACCATTTTTCCCTAAATACGTCTCTATCTCACTCATGTTTTCGCCGTTCCAGTCCGCGTCGTAGAGTTTTCGTGAAAACTTCGCGGTGAAGTCATAAGTGTTTCTTATTAATACGTAATTTAGTTATCAACTGAATTCAACTAAATACCTTGGTATTGGTCTGGCGTGGGGTCGGTCGCTTGACGGCGCGTTCGGTGCGGGCCCGCCCGTTACCGGCGCGCCGTAAGGCACGGAAGCTCGCACTGGGGCGTATCGCTTCCAGTCGGGTGTGCCGCGGCAGTCCTCACAGGGGAAGTGATGCGTCTCTCATAGCCTCTCCTTCCCAAATTGGCTCTTTCCGCCTTCCCGTGGTGCCAGATGTTAAGCTCGGCATACTGCCTTGCGACAAAGGGAGAGCTGCGACCCAACCCGATGCGAAAGCGAAGGGTGCGTGGCACAGGGGGAGCTGTGTCGAGGGACCGAATACCAGTCCCTTTCTGTTCGCAGGGCACAGACCAGCAGGTGCTCTGCATGCCGGCGACTTCGTTTGTCGGCGTGGGATCGCGGCGCGAGTCGGCAAGGGTGCTTCGCCGCGCCCCTGGGTAACCGGGGCGTGTTCTGCCAAACCCAGGAGGTGGTGACATCGCCTGGGCTAGGTTAGATGGGTCCAGACCGCTGAACGACTGGGCGACCGACCCACCACCTGAGTAGGGGTGGGTCCTTGGCCGAGAGGTGGAAGCTTGGGCTAGTAAGCGAGCGGCGAAGGACGTGAGGTGCATCCGCCTCTCCGGAGTGCGGGGTGCACTTGCCGAGGAGCGTCGGGTGAAATCGACGATGACGGAGCCACCGACGGGGACCAGTGCGCTGGCAACGGCGCGCTGAACCCTGCAGTTCGAAGGATGCCCTTGGCCTTGGGGCGAGGCCGGTGGGTGAGCTGCATCAGTCCCCCCCCATGCCAGAGGAGCCGGTCCGGGGTAAGAGACGGGCTCCCAACCTTTTTTCATTCGTCAACAACATGGCCAAACAAGAGACGAGTGAGATTTCGAGGGCGAGTATGTCTACTGTCCCTACCTTGCAGGAGGAAGTGGGACATGACGATGAGAATGTGTATGAGAGACACTGTTGTATCAGTCAAATTTTAGACTCCAGCATCAAGAATGGAAAAATAAGCCAGGCTGCGGTCCTGGCAATAAAGAATGAGCTCGCTGCCTGGGCTATTGCAAACGTGAAGCTTGAGGGGCGTCTCGAAGAGTTGGAAAAAGAGAATGCCAGATTAAGACAACAGCCAGTAAAGACATGGGCCGGAGTGGTGGCGCAAGCTGCCACGAAAGCCCAAACAACTAAGGAAACGATCGCCAAGATCTCAAAGAAACCAGACACGGCAGTCTTTTTAAGACCCATGCCTGGTCAGACTATCAAAAAGGTCCAAGAGATCTTCACAACAACTATCGACCTGGCAAGAGACAAAATAAAAATCAATGAGGTAAAAGCCACAAAAAATGTAGTGGTTGTGGATCTTGTCCACTGGATATAAAAATTCGGGAGCAGGCCGCCTGGTACTGGGCGAAGAAGGAGATCAGGGACAAAATCAGGGAGATACTTGGGGTTTATGCTGGGGATAAGTACACCATCAAAAAGAGAGGGATCGAACTGTTGCAGGAACAATGGAACAATGAGGATACGGGACGCAGAACCTATGAGCTGCTACCGGATATAGAGGAAAGAATAAAACTTACATTTTTCACTTCTACGAGAGGAATGCTGCACTTTCTTACTGGACATGGACCATACCCAACATATCTATGTAGGTTTGGGAAGCAGGCTACACCAGCATGTGACTGTGGTGCAGTGCAAGGTACCTCAGAACTTGTGGTGTATGAGTGCCACCTCTTCGATGATGTAGCCCATGATCTAAGACAACAGCTACCAAACAATGACACGTACTACTTATTAAGGCACGACAACACTTTTAACACCCTAAATAAACTCACTGATGAAATATCAAAAAAGGTACTTAAGAACTTTTTAAGGGACAATCATCATTAAAGGCAAAAACTTTCACCGACTTAGACTTCGTGCACCCTTCCTGTACCGCCGGGTAGGGACTGGCCAGCCGCTTCACGGCTGGAATCCGCCTTGCCCTGGACTAGGAGGGAGGGGGGTACATAAACACCGGACTAAAACGCACACCGATTATGACTTATATAATTAGATTAGATGTAGAAGATAGGATAACACCTTAGAATAGACTGCAGCGATACTAAGTTAAGGGCCAGCCCAGTGCCAGGGGCATGCCCACTGGGATTAGCTCAGTGGGCCTGGCCAACACCTAGTAGGTTTATAGTAGCACTGGCACACTTGTAACGCTGCAGGTAGCATGTAGTTTCCTTGTAGATTAAGTAGCTTAGAACCTCATAGCGGTAAGATTAGGGTAATAAAAATAAAAATAAAAATAATAATAAAATTACCTGTAGTGTAAAATAGAAAGCTGTATTGTCACTGTATCATTATTAGGACCCACTAATGTAGTCAGGTAGTGGGTTATTATGTATAATATTGTAATGAATTGAATAAAGATTTTTTAAAAAAAAATGTACCTTGGTATTAGAATTACGAACAACTTAAATTGGAAAGAGCACATAGAAAATGTTGTGGGAAAGGCGAACCACAGGCTGCTTTTTCATTGGCAGAATGCTTAGAAGATGCAACAGATCTACTAAGAAGACTGACTACACTACGTATGCCCCTCCTCTTTTGGAGTACTGCTACGCGATGTTGGACCGTCACCAGACAGGGCCGGCCGGAGTGGCCGTGCGGTTCTAAGCGCTACAGTCTGGAACCGAGCGACCGCTACGGCCGCAGGTTCGAATCCTGCCTCGGGCATGGATGTGTGTGATGTCCTTAGGTTAGTTAGGTTTAAGAAGTTCTAAGTTCTAGGCGACTGATGACCTCAGAAGTTAAGTCGCATAGTGCTTAGAGCCATTTGAACCATTTCTTGCAGGCCGCTTGCAGCCAGCATGCCGACTCGATGTAGAAGGAAATTATGGGGCTCTCTATCGAAGGCCTGATTGAAATCGATGGGGACGAAGGCAGCTCGCAGGCGGCATGTCGAGTCGACCGCTATTCTCTGCAGCCGCCGGTGGCGATTTGTATGTTGGCACCTCTCCGTTGCGACTTCTGTACCGAGACGAGGAGTACATCTTCTTCATAAGGCTTGGCAAAAGCCTGGCGATGATCTTGTAATAGGCGTTCAACATTGTAAGTGGCCGATAGCCTTGTGTACTTGTATGAGGAGTCCTTCGACGCAGGTACGTGGTATTGTGCAATCCAGGGACATGAGTTCTCGGAACATTGTAACCCAGAGGGGCATCATAATGTCACGGAAGGTCTGGTTAAACTCGACTTGTAATCCACCAGGCTCTGGGGAGGTATTGACCGCACCTTTGTCCAAGACATACCCCACCTCCTCAGACGAGACTCTCTCCATTAATGTCGTCGCTGTTGCCGTGTCGATAGTGTGTGTAACCTGTTGTAGCGTTTCGGCAAAGTCCTCGTCGTCTACAGCTCTTTTCTGATAACGATGACGAAACTGACCCTCCATGGCTTTCACTGTTGTTACTTGGGTCGTACAGTAGCGACCTTGTTGCGTTGTAAGGCGTTTGATTGACTGTTGTCGTCTTCGGCGCACGTAAGACACGATATGGTGCACGGTCGTGTCGTCGCGAATGAACTACAGAGCCTTCTAACCGGCGCGACGTCAACGATAATGTGTGAACCTTCATTGGGTGACATTCTCGTTGTCTGTCCAGCGATTGGGGTAGAGTGTTGAGGCCCCTGAGCGCCGCATTGTAAAAGTTCAGTGTTTGCCGGTGCCACGTAGCCGTGTCCTTTCCAAACTACATAAAAGGCGGATTGCCGGTTTGGCACAGAGGAGCCATCACGACAAAGGCGAGTGGTATTGGGAGTCACGTCATTCACAGTTAGCTCAAGATGAGGCGACTTGCAGACGGCAAGTCGTGCCGACTCCCAATCTGCAGAGTTTGGTGGCCAGGGGAGTACGGTAAACTGGTGCTCTTCGAACCAGGCACGTACACTGCGAACTTCGTGACACAATGCACTGCCCTGCTGGTAGATGCCATCGTGCCGAGGGAAAACAATCTGCATGCAGCAGTGGACTTCGTTCCTAAAGATATATGCATTCTTGTGCTGATTCATTGTACCTTCGGGAATGACGGGATCGCCCAGGAAATGGCACGAAGACATTCCCCAGGCCATAATGTGGACCCTTCCGACGATTGTTCCAGAGTGTTTGCTTTCAGACGATTCACGCCGTAAACGTCAACGGCAATCTTTCCGATGGAGCATAAACATGATTCATCAGAGAAAGCCACCTGTCGAATCTCAGTAGACGTTGAGGTGCACTATGGGCCAGCAAGTTCCATCCTTCGTCGCCGATGAACAGCAGTCGGCATAGGTGCTGTGGATGATCACATGCAGCAACGTTTGCTGAACGGTTGTTGAGGAGACACTGTTGGTAGTACCTTGGTTCATCTGGGCAGTCAGCTGGCCAACAGTTACACGTCTATTTCCCCGTACACATCTCCTCAACCCTGTTTCACACCTCTTATCTATGGCCCACAGTGTACCACAGCTGCCTCGACTTCGGTTTTGGATAGCACCACGTATGCATTCTCCTTTAGTCATACCTGCTTCGCCACTTTTCACTTTATATTGATTTCGGTTTTTATTGTTATCTGTATTTTATTTTAGCTGTATTCCATTTTTAGCTGATTCATTTGCTTCTTTCCGTAAATAAATTTAACGAGCGCATAAAGGCATGTTACTGTTTAATTAAAAGACACTGAAAAGTGCGCTACCAACTGTCTCATTCTACCTTCCTCACCACCTCTAAAAAATTCTCCAAAAAATTTGGCATGCAAACATATACGCGCCCTTTTTAACATGCAACTCACCTCTCAATCCCACAACCTTTCCTAATTGCAGCTCGCTCACGCCCGCTAGTCCTTCGCTGTAAGTCGCTCATTCCCATCCACTCCCACTTGACCTCTCTCAACCACTCATTCAGCCCAAATCATTGTCATAATCTCTTTGTGTCTCTATGTCATCGTCTCCTGTCTCACAGCCACACTCGCCTTCGTTCTGTCCTACTAATAATGCGGCCTGTCACTGTCATTGTCTCCCTCTTACTCTCTATTATTGCTGCTATCTCATTCATTCCTTCCAACTGCTGCTATCTCTTCTCAATATCACTATCTCTCTCTTCCCCGTTGTCATTGTCATACACACTGTCTCCATTATCTCTGGCTCTCACCCACTTGCTTCTTCTCTTTATTTCTGTCCCATTCGTAGTGTCTCCTTGTCTCTTTCCCTATGACTGTGCCGGCCTGAGTGGCCGAGAGGTCCTAGGCGCTGCAGTCTGGAACCGCGCGACCGCTACGGTCGCAGGTTCGAATCCTGCCTCGGGCATGGATGTGTGTGATGTCCTTGGGTTAGTTAGGTTTAAGTAGTTCTAAGTTCTAGGGGACTGATGACCACAGAAGTTAAGTCACATAGTGCTCAGAGCCATTTGAACCAGTGCCACTGTGTCCCTGTGTTTCGCTCACACTGACATTTTCTCCTTCGCTCTTTCTACACCACAACCACTGTCTAATGTCAATGTTTATTGATTTTCCGTGTCTTTCCCACTGCCACTGACTCGTTCTCTCTCAGAATAGAATAGGACGAATATGTTCGTACATCAAAATTTTTAAATGTGCTGAGCAAGGTAGTACGAGGCAGCTGGTACCCCATTTTTCATTCCGAGTCTTAATTTAAACAGGAGCATATTCTCCTTTTTGTGCTACAATAAGAGCATTTTTCCGCCGACTCCTCTACTACAGCAGGTTATATCACTCTTATCAAAAGAACTCTATAGGCAGTAAAGTCGTGATAGTTTACCCACGTGAAACTGAAGTGAAGGGAAACTAAGTTTTACACCGCAGACCGGATTTTACGTGCACAAAAATTTAGCGTGAGCTCCAGTACTGCAACGTAAGGCTCCCAGAACGCTTCTGATGATAACGGTGACACTTAATAGCTTAGATACCCACGCTATGTCACTTTATCAACAACGTTTTTGCCTCACACCGGATTTTAGATGTGCAATTAGGGTAACTTTGAACCTCTCTATTTCAAAAACGGATAAAGATATCAAGAAAATTATCAAGGTTGTTCGAGATTGGAATCTTAGGAATATATCGTAAAAATTTCAGCTATTTGCTGCTTATAGCCGTCTTGGAATCCGTGGCTCGGTTTTGGTACCCATAAATGATGTATTTGGGGTATTTCTAGATAATGGATAAACCTTTTTTAAAAATGGAAGATACCACTTCTAGATAAATGCCTAGAGAATATACCATTAACATTTGAACCATTTGATGCTGATAGTCATTTAGATATCCACTGCTGACGGCGAAAAAATGATGAAAAGCGCTTTTTTCGGATTTTCTCAGCAACCGCCCATGAACTAAATGGTGCCTCCATAATCCCCTTAAGGCGCACCGTAGAAGACATGTAACGCAAAAAGAACCAACGTTTTTGCTCCATTAGCCTAAATTGGGGGGAAGTATTTTGTAGAATAGTTACAGTAAGACGATCCTGTATGTACAAGTGGTCCCTAACCCTAGGGCGAATCAGAATACCTGACCCTATCTTTCGTCACCAATAGAACCCGAGGTAAGAGCATCGGAAACATCACGTTAAATGTGCGACGTTTTCAAACATATTGGTAGCGATCCATAACCCTCCCGAACCGACCTGTTTTAAGAAACGTGTTTCGTTGCTTATTGAACGCATCTTCTAAATAAGCTGACTTTCCTTGGGATCTTGAAAAGACCTTTAAAAATAAATCCGAGTTATAGTAGAATGGGTTGTTATATGCTATATAGGTTTTTCCCTGTGACACAGGTATGTCTCCAAACCTGAGGCTGACATGTGGAACACCTGCTTTAACAGGCACGAGTGTACAGTGACTAGTTTCAAGCAATGTTATGGTTCTTAAAGGGGGTAGTCCTTGGGTGAAATTTACGCCCAACTAGATTGGGACTTAACTGAAAAATTTACGTTTCAAATACATTTGTACTATCCAAGACAATGTTTCACAATGTCGGCTAGTAGCTACACGAACGTCATTATAACAAAAGCGGCTCGTTTGCGGCCCAATGTTTACTGAAACAGTTGGGCTGCAGTATTATCTCGTAGTTTCACTAGTGTCAGTTTTCGCTACTAATTATTTTCACTCTATAATTATGAAAATTTTTGCTCTTGGGCGCCTCTGACGCACCTTTCAGCTTAGTAAACCAGCTTAGTCCTAGAGAGATCCTTGTGCCTTAAACCCATCTTGTACACGAGTTATATCATTTCCTACGCCTCCAAAACTGTGGGCAACGTTTCTATATTCATGCGGTGGTAACCCTTGAATTTCTCTGGATAATTTCGTAAAGGTTAGCAGGTTTCAAAACATTCCCCTGCTGATCTACTTTCGTTAAACTGGTGCACCCATCACTTCTTCCTAACTCTCCCATTAAGGGGAACGCTCTTCTTCTGCAGGAACCAATACCAAAGAGACCACGAGGCACATCGAATCAGAAGACGTAAGAGTCCAATGCAATTGTAGTCTAAACTGCTAAAAGTAATAAATATTCCAGAATTCGAATCAATAACAACCACCAACATGAGTAACTTAGAATTACATATCCTTCACGTAGCGAAGTAGATGAAATCATTAAAGGCAAGGCCTCCGGTCCAGATTGTATACTAGTCAAGTTCCTTTCAGAGTATGGTGATGTAATAGCTCGATACTTAAAAATCGTATACAACCGCTTGCTCGTCGAACAATTCGTACCTAAAGACTGGAAAGTTGCACCAGTCACACCAATACCCAAGAATGAAATTAGGAGTAGTCCGCTGAATTTCATATCCCTATCACTAATGTCGATTTGCACTCGGATGTTGGAATGTAAACTGTGTTCGAACATAATGAATTACCTAGAAGAAAACTATTTATTCACAAACAGCCAACACGGATTCAGAAAATATCATTGTTGAGAAACACGACTAGCTCTTTATTCTCACGAAGCAGTGAGTGCTATCGACAGAGATGTTGAATTGATTCCGTATTTTTAGATTTCCGGAAGACTTTTGGCACAGTTTCTCATAAACGACTTCTAATCAAATTGCGTACCTATTGAGTATCGTCTCAGTTATGCGACGGGTTTCGTGATTTCCTGTCAGAAAGTTCACAGTTCGTAGTAATTGATGGAAAGTCATCGAGTAAAAGAAAAGTAATATCTAATGTTCTCCAAGGAAGTGTTACAGACTCTCTGCTGTTCCTGACCTATATAAACGACATAGGAGACCGTCTGAGCAGTCCCCTTAGATTGTTTGCAGAGGATGCTGTCATTCACCATCTTGCGAGGTTATCAGATGATCAAAACCATTTACAAAATGATTATGACGTGGAAAGTGGAAACTGACACTAAATAAGGAAATGTGTTAAGTTATCCACATGACTAATAAGAGGAATCCTCTACATTTGGGTTTCTCAATAAATCACGTATTCGACTAAATGTTTGGGGTTACAATTACGAATAACTCAGTTTGAAACGATCAGATAGGTACTGTTGTGGGCAAATCAGATAAAAGACAACAGTTTATCGGCAGAACACTTAGAAAATTCGCCGGGTCTACTAAACCGAGTGCTTACACTACGTTCGTCCGGCCTCATCTGTAGTATTGCTGCGCGGTGTAGGATCCTCATCGGATAGGACTGACGGAGGAAATTCAAAAAATTCAAAGAATGTAGCTCACTTTATGTTATAGGGAAATAAGGGAGAGAGTGCTACGAATATGATACGCGAATTGAGGTGTCAAACATTAAAACGACGGCGATTTTCGTTGCGGCAGAATCTTCCTATGAAATCCCAATCATCAACTTTCTCCTCAGAATGTCAAAATATTTTGTTGGTGCCAACTTACACAGGGAGAAATTATCATTATAATAAAATAAGAGATATCAGAGCTCGCACTAAAAGATTTAAGTTTATTTTTTTCCTGTGAGCTGCTCGAGAGTGGAGCGGTAGAGAAATAGCTTTAAGGTGGTTCGATGAAACCTCTGCCAGGCACTTAATTGTAAGCTGCAGAATAATATTGTAGATACAGATGAGGAAGCGTCGGTCGCCCTGTCACTGAATCCCAGTTGCAAATCGCCTATCTAATGGTTTCCAGGTGCTAAAAAGTCTGAGTTTCAGTATTTTACACAATTATTGAGTAAATTTAAAAAATTTAAAATGCCCTCGTAATGTGCTGATTAAGCGTTATAATCGCACATTAAACATTTACCACAATGATGCAAGTATTAAAGTTAGATACAATTCATATATCTTCAGACAGCATCACTCATGGCGCACAAATTATCCAGACTATATTCATCCAGTATTTAAGAATGAGAGCACTTAGAAACTTCAATCACACTTTACACATAATTTCAAGTTTTCTGAAACTTTCTCTTGCTAACTATCCCTACGAAATCATAAAAGGAAAAAAGTTTACTGTTTACTAAATTTTTT
Source organism: Schistocerca nitens (assembly GCF_023898315.1). Lineage (NCBI taxonomy): Eukaryota > Metazoa > Arthropoda > Insecta > Orthoptera > Acrididae > Schistocerca > Schistocerca nitens. The sequence goes on along the minus strand of NC_064615.1, from coordinate 976,548,893 downwards.
TCTCTTCGTGCAATAAAACTATGTCATCAGCTTTTACTACTTATTCTAGCCGCAACGCTTTTTGCAGACAGTATCTACTTATACGACTGAATACACTTGCAAAATTATACGATTATACATTGTACAGTTAAGTAGATATAATGTCATAAATATTGAAACACGTGAAAAACTAAATTTCCTAGAAATGGAGAAAATTACACATTAATTGATTGCAAAATGCTTGGTATCATACGGTCTGCATAACAGGCTTCAATAGAACTACACGATACACCACCACATATGCCAACCTCGGCCATTCCGAAGTTACTCAATATTGTTATAGCCACCTGACAATAAATCTATTTCATATGAAAATTCCCTTTGTTAAAATATCCGCTTCAGATCTGAAAATGGGGCAGAATTGAGATCGTCAAACAGAATGAAAAAGGAATATAAAAGATCAAATTTGCACATTTAACAAGCCAAAATAACGGCCAAAAATACACTTAATACAACCTTTGAGGCTCATGAAATAGTAACTTGATTTTTCTATAGCAAACTGATTTTCCTGTTTGCAATAAGCTATTGAACATTGACAAACTGCCTATTGGCTTCTGTCTCGGGTTCTTCGGCCGACGTTCATCTAATGATTTTTCTGACGTTTCGCCAGCACGAGTGGCTGGCATTGTCAAAGCTTCACCCTCCATTGCCGGTGGTGAACTGGAGCCGAGCTCGCGGGCGCAGACTATATGTACCTGGCGCGCCAACGTCCGAGGGCTTCTCCGCGGTCATTTCCGGTGCGGTTCTCCTCTTGCTACCTGCGACGGTCGTTCGCTGCAGTACGGGAAGCCAGGATCCGTTGACCTTAAGGCTTTCCTCTTTCTTGTTCAAACTGTTCGCGTGTTTTTGTATTTCTACAGCTTCTCTGAACAAGCGCGTGTGATAGTGCTTCTCTACAGCCAGAACTTCCGTGTCGGCGAATTTTATTACATGGTCGGTCTCATTCAGTGCGTGCTCTGCCACGGCCGATTTCTCCACCTGCCCCAACCTGCAATGTCGCTTATGCTCTTTGATCCTGGTGTTAATGGATCGTCCAGTCATTCCGACATAAACTTTTCCGCATGTGCATGGTATGCGGTATATTCCCGACATTGCAAGTGGGTCTCTTTTCTCCTTCTCCGTCTTAGATCGGCGAAGCCTCAACAATTTTCTATTGAACATTGTCTCAGGATAACTCTTCATCGAGGTATTAAGGAATTTGCAGGATATTTAAAGATGGGTATCTGAAAAATTAATTTAATGAAAGACACTTCCTCTTTTGAGTCAATCAGCTCTGTAGTTTCGCTTTGTTACAGTTACCATTCCAAAATGGAATGGTGCCTTAGAATCACCAACAATTAGATTCCATTTTCTCTAATTCTTTATTGCTTGACGTCCATAAATTTAATCACAAGATGCAGTGTTAAAAATTTTAAATTGTGTTTCAATTTCCTGCCCTAAAACAGTAAAAACAAATAGCCACATATTACACAGAGTTAAGAAAAAAACGCATCGCGTCACGAACCTTTACGCACTTCAATTTTTCCTGCTTGTCCCTCTCTATAGCCCAATCAGTCGCTGTCGACTTCTTAATAGTTACCAGTGGATCGCGTTATTTCGTCGGTCCGTGCTGTCATGCAGTCATTCGAGTGCGACTTACGAAGTCTCATTCCATTTCACACTCATTCATAATCAGACGTTTGAAGTTGTTTTCTGCATGGCAGTACGATTCTTTGAAGAATAAATGGGTGGGAAGTTTACGTTACTGTTGTCAACCATGAATTTTTATTGCAAACACCATTCGATACGTAAATGTGACTAAGGAGAGAAGCATGTTGCGAATGATTGGATAGCCGGTGAAAATAAAAGAACAGATCAAGGAACATACAATGATGGAAGATTTAATTATAACTGTTATTAAAACAGAAGTGGTCGGGACACGGGTCCTGGAAAACAGACCGAAGATAAAATAAGAAAGTTCTTTGTTGGATTCCAGGAGATAAGAAAGGATCTGGATGTTGACGTAATGGAAGGTGAGAAGGTGACGTTAGAAATGCTTATTGCTTAAAACTGTAGTGCGTGATGGAAAAGTCTGTAGGAGGTCCTCATCGCACGCTTGTCGTCAGATGCGTGATGATGACGATGACGGTGAATATTCAGTGAAGTGTGTTGATAACAACATATTTGTTGTTTTGTCAGGTAGCATGTTCGTGTTGACACTACACTCATCCAGTCCAATAAAAATCAAAATCAGCAATAATGAAATAACGAAATATGTTCTGGTCTCTACCAGTAACTGTTTCTAAATAATGAAACGTATTCGGAAAGGTATGCCAGTACTTTAAAATTAATTATATTATAATCACGCAGAAGTAAAATGGATATATCCTTCACGTTTTTGCGGAAGCTCTCTTTCCTTTTCCACTTGAATCATTTATATACATTAAGACTGCTTCGATTAGAAGGTGTATAAAGTGTGCAGCCTTACAATGAGACAAAATGAAAGGCTTTTCTTTGATATGTGGCATTAATTCCCTTTTATATCATTTGCTAATCGCATCGTTTTCACTTCGGTTCATAAGCATTTCCGCTGTAATTCATTATCTTATGATTTGTTGAAGAACTATTATGATGTAAACGCGTACGAGCAGTAACATATAGCTCATGTATCAGAAAGAAACGGAAAAATTACTGGTATCATGTATTAAAATCAACCATGAAAATGTGGAAACGTGATGTAACATGTAATTACACATACATGCAATAAATTCATAAATACGAGACAATTAAACGGAAAAATCAACCGTAACCAACACAGGAAAACAATACTAATCGCTTAAGGACAGTTTGTTATACTACGGCACAAAAGCCGAATGCTCCGCAGAGAAATGTGCAAATATTTGAGTAGAAGAGGTACGGGATAAGAAATAGCGTGAATTTTATCAAAGGTATAGTGTTTTGCAGTTCATATTTTACATAAGGCTTTTACGCAGACTGCGGTAACTTTTTTGCGTCCCTGGCCTGCGCGAGAGAAATCTAGCTTAGTGCCACCTGGCGGTTTTCTGTCGAACTGGGAGGTTCTGTTGCGCCGGTACAGATGGCGCTCGGCTTCAGTCGTTCCTTAAATGCGTGAACATAGCAGCCACAAATAATTCACAGAAAGAGTGACAAAAACTGTCTGGATGTGACCAAAATCAGTTACATATGGTTCACATAACATTTTTAAGGTACTGATCTCCTCGGAACTAGCCTGTGAATGACTTAAAACCTGTTCTTCCATTTACGGTTGAATAAGAATTTTTCATCGTCGTAGTCTAGAGTAAAGATTACTCGTTTGACAGGTTTCGTACATCAAAAGACGTGCCGCCTTTGAAGACTTCAGTTTTTTGTATGAAATATAAGAGTATTAAACAACTTTTGTACAAGCATCTGCGAGATCTGCATACCAACACGTTCAGGCATTAGAGAAGTTCGTTGTCTTCTTTGTCAGGGCGTTAACGCCTAACTATAGTTCCTTTGGCAGCATTTGTAACAAAAAATCTCAGATTCCAGTAGTAGCATGTGAAGCTCTAAAGTGCAAGTAAAAAAAATATACCACGTCTATAGTGACTGTTAATACAATGCAAAATTCCTATTGTATGTTGTAAGATGACCAAACCAGAGTGCCACAGAAAAATGTATAATATATGAGGCAGACGAAGTAAAGATCCAAACTTAATATCGTTCGTCGAAGAGAACTTGACATGATAACGTAGAAAGAAATGAAGGGAGGAAGTTACTGCACACCAATCTCCAGATGAGAAACTGAGAAGAAGAAATTTATATAACTAAATTTAACTTTTGTTACTAAGTACATGTATCATAAAGGAAAATGAAAAGCACAAATATTGCCAAGATTAAAGAGACGTCTCACGAGCTCTACCTCACCTGTATCTCCAGTTTTCTTAAACAGGCGTTTTTCCCAATAAATTATTCTAGATGCAGTATGTTGATACACACTAATGTCATTTGTAGCCAGTAAAGTGCTTGAAATGTTAAGGAACAGGTAGTCTTCTTAACAGACGTCTTGTGCGTTTATTCTTGCGTTTGCTACCAAAGGCGCTCGCAATAGTGCTTTGGACGCAGACACATCTATGCAGAAGAGGTTTTTTTTGTGCATCTTTGATTTTACTTCAGCTAACAGCTCCTTATGACGCAGTCACACTGTTGACACATTTTCTTCGAAAGGAGTCGGCGAGGTAGGCAGTGATTAAGGCAGTGGGCTCCCATTCGAAACGAGCAAGGTTCAGCATCCAATGCAGTCATCAATACTTAGGATTTCAGTGTTTTTAGTAAATCCCTTAAAAGGGCGGCTTCCGCTGTCGGAGGTTCGAATCCTCCCTCGGGCATGGGTGTGTGTTATGTACTCAGAGTAAGTTAGTTTAAGTTAGATTAAATAGTGCATAAGCTTAGGGACTGATGACCTCAGCAGTTTGGTCCCGTAAGACCTTACCACAAATGTCCAAATTTTCCGAATTCCTTCAAATGAATGCAAGGATGGTCACTTTAGAAAGACAACAGATAGTCTCAGGCCCGCCCATGACCACTCTGAACTTGCTCTTCGTCTGTAACGATTTGGTTGTCGACCGTAGATTAAATCATAATACGGCGCCGGCCGTGTGACCGAGCGGTTGTAGGCGCTTCAGTCTGGAACCGCGCGACCGCTAGGGTTGCAGGTTCGAATCCTGCTTCGGGCATGGATGTGGGTGATGTCCTTAGGTGGGTGATGTCCTTAGGTTAGTTAGGTTTAAGTAGTTCTAAGTTCTAGGGGACTGATGACCTCAGATGTTAAGTCCCATAGTACTCAGAGCCATTTGAACCATAATACGGCAGTACACAGTTACACGGGGTTTTCAGCTTCAAAGAGGCCCCATCACTTAAATTTATTCTATGAGTAATATTTTATTGGAAAACTTACATCATAAGTTTTTATAAATTACAACAGGTGTAGGAAATGTTGTCCACCCATTTGGACGCACTTGCCGACACGTTTGACGATGTTTCTGTCTACTCTTGGTAGCTTTACACGGTCTGATTTGTTGATGGCTTGCGTAATGTTTGTTTTCAATTGTTGCAGGGTATGTGGATGGCCCCTGTAAAGAGTGTCTTGTAAGTATGCCCACTGAAAGGAGTCTGGACTACTAAGTGATGGCCATAATCCTGTCGCAATGATTCTTTCACCAAAAAAGATCCCATAGCATCTCCACAGCAGAACAAACTGTATGGTAAATGGCACCATCCTGTTGCAACCAGCAATCATGCTCATCCTCTTGCAGTAAGAATGTGAACTGTTGTTTCCTGAAAGACGTGGCTCGTTAAAACTCACCTTTGTCTGACTCGTACCTTATCTAAACACTGAGCCTGATTCACGAATTTTCTTAACTAAATCCTGAGAAACGCTTTTCACTGGTGTTTCCTTTTCAAATTCCTCCGCGAACTTTCGTTGACACACGTGATGAAATTTCATCACAAAATAAGTTTCTGTCACGAATACACGTTCTCCAACAGTTAAGATCATTTCATCAACAAGGCACGATTACGCAACTCTGTTCAAAAGCAAATGCTCAACAGTGATTGGCACAGCTTAAGTGTGCAGGCAACAAACTGCCCCCATGCTCCAGTTCAGGTCGCACCAACAATATAAATATTATTTCACCCATCTCACACCTATAGCTGTATATGCATTTCCTCAACAATATTCATGTACCCACTTACAGATGGGATCTCTTTTTAGTTGAACACTGTACATGCCAGCGGTACGTTACGTCACTGCTATCCAAAAAACAATTGGTTTTATGTTTATTTTAAAGTGTGGCCACCCCCTGCATGTTAACGATGTATGGCCAACGCAAGTTTTCACTTAACGTAATTATATCCGTTTAATAGTTTATACCACATATCCGAAAATCGCTCTGCAGTGTAGACTGTACAGTAGAAGAAATACAAAAGAAAAGGATACTCTAATCCAGATTATGACTTGCTCAGATAAATCCCATTCTGTACGTAATCACGTAGTCAAGACACACCTGTCTGACTTCTGCTTCTTGCCATGTAATTTAGAGAGGGGACGTGTTTGAAACGCACACACTCATGTTGTCAGTGTGCCTAAAATAATTAAGACGAACATGTAAAATTTTATGCGGTTGTTAGTAGTAGTATAACGCAACTTTGAGTTAAGTTGCTGTAATTTTCTTCGAATTAGAAATTACGGTAAAAATATGTACTGCACTACATCAGTAGTTATTAATGTTTATTTTCCTCAAAACATTTTAAACAAATTATCGTCAGTTGAAATGGGTTATGTCTACATCCACATAAACAATAATGCATAACCAGTTCTGAACATCTTCAATAAAAAATTATAACCTAGAACATTTTTTTGGGTGCAGGGATAGGTACAGGAATTTCATTACTTTTATCTGTACATCTCATCGTAAATGAGACATTTGAAAATTTAGCTCAGTGGATTTGTCTGATGCAGTGTGAAAAATGTATGGTTCAAATATCAAGGCATTATAACACAGATGTTCTGAGAAAAAAGCACACAAATGTCAAATATAGCTCCTCATAAAATAATAGAAATCAGAGATCGCGCGGAAAGATTTAAGTGTTCGTTTTTTCCACGCGCTCTTCGAGAGTGAAACGGCAGAGAACTAGTTTGAAAGAGGTTCAATGGATCCTCCTCCAGTCACTAATTGCAAGTAATCGTGTAGATGTAGATAATGCTGCAGAACTGTACCTAGGATCTTCTTTGTCCTCAAGATTTGTCGCGTAACTTCTTTTCTTTTGCCTGGTTTCCCCTCCTCGGCCCAGAATACATATTTCAGTTTTAGAAACACGATGATGGACAAATTTCTCAAGAACTGTTAGAGTGACTGCACCAGCCCTGAAACTCAAACGCTGTAACATTTTCACTCTCCCTACTTTTCCCATGGTTAAAAACAATTACAGCATCAAATGTTGCATGCTTTACAACTACAGATGTTGAAAATGTTTCCTTGGAACAACAATTCCAGACTAGCGCATTCAGAGACTCATTTAGATATTGAGTTTTGAGATTTTCCATGAACACACATCCTTAGTAGGTCAGGAAATTGCCAGGAACCTAAATGTGAGCTTGATAGCATTTATTACACATTCAGGAATTATTAGATTACATTAGATTAAGTTTTTGTCCCACAGACCCAAAAATGACTTGATTCTCGCGGGTGTGGTATATGTCAGAAAGTATAACATAAAACATAAAAAACATTTGAATATAATACTCAATTCCCTGATGATTTGTCAGAAGAGTGTCAAAATATGCAAATAATTACAGTAAACTGGAATAAACTGGAACTGCTAATATTTACAGAATTAATACACTGTCTGAATGAATCATAGTTACGCTCTTTTAATAAACTTATCATACACAAAATACCTAATCTTGACTGTTGTGACCAAGTGTTGCCGAAACTGAAATCTAACAGACATTTTTACTTCTGCCAGTCTCACAGTCTCTGCTAAGATATTCATCTATAGAGTAGAAGACATTGCTTACCAAAAAGTTTTTCAAAGACTGTTCAAACTGTGCTTTATCTGAAACCAAGTTTTTAATGGATGCTTACAATTTATTGAAAATTTGTGTTCCTGAATATTGGACCAAGGTAAGTGACACAGATCTTCATGGAGATCGTTGTTATTCCTAGTATCGATACCATGTATCGGGATATTGGTTGGAAACACAGACATTATTTGTAACAAATTTCATGAATAAATAAATATACTGAGAAGCAGTGATTAGAATACCCAGTTGTTTGAGCAGGATTATACATGAAGTTCTTGAATGTACACCACAAATGAGTCTTATTACAAGCTTTTGCAATCTTACAATTTTTCTCACTTTGACGAGATACCCCAAAATATGATCCCAAATGACATAAAAGAGTGAAAATAAGGGAAGTATACGAGTTTTTTATATTTTCATCTCCTACTTCTGACGTCATTAACATTGCAAATACAGACTTGTTTAGGCTCTTCATCAGTTCTGAATTTACTATCGAGTTGTAATCTCAGAAGTTTAACATTGTCAGCCTCTTCTATTTGCATGCCTTCATATGTCATACACATGCTGGAAGGAAATCTCTTACAGGTTCTGAATTGCATATAGTGGGTCTTTTCAAAATTTAATGACAGTAAATTGATGGGAGTGAAAATTTCATTAGCAGCCGTTTCTATACCTGTACCTGACTTTCTTTTTATTGTGATGTTTGTATCATCTGAAAAAAAACTTAGCACCTGGCAATTTAACAGATGAGAGGTCGTTAATGTACACAAGAAAAGCAACAGGCCCAAGATGAACCTTGAGGAATACTACATGTAATAATTCTCAATCAGATGAAGGCTCGTTGCTTACTCCACAGGTATTTCACAGCGACACCCTTTGTTTCCTGTTGGTTAGGTAAGACTCGAACCATTTTGTAATACTATCAGCGACACCATAATATTCTAATTTACTTAAGAGAATGCTGTAATTCATGCAGTTAAAGGCATTTGACAAGTCACAGAAAACACCAGCAGCGTCTGATTCGTCATGTAATGAAAAAGTACATTTTCACTGCACATGTAAACAGCCTTTTCTATGTCTGACCCCTCAAGGAACCCAAACTGTGACTTGGACAGTACATTATTTGCAGTCAGAGGCTTAAGATGATACCAGTACACAACCTATGCAGATATTTTTCAAAAAGACTGCAAAAGTGAAATTGGCCCCTGTTCTTGTAAAGATGCTTAACTTATTTTAGCTAATATGGTAAAGTTTCATTCAAAGAAAGTGATTTCAGAAATAACCTAAGATGGAACACTCTTTGATTAACTTCATTGATATATTATCATAAACACTAGAATACGTAGAGTTTAAGGGTTTCATGATAGATGCTACTTCTTTGGGAGAAGGGAGTGTCATTTCCATTTCACTGTATTTATTAGTAGAGATTGGTATTAGATATTCCACTACACTGTTTACTGAACCTGATAACCCAAGCTGTCAAGTAACAGAAACAAAGTACTTTTTAAGGGGTTTGCAACACTACATGCACTTGTTACCAATGTCTGATTTATTTTTAGACTTTCTGTTCCTCTGCTTTTCTGGCCACACCTGCCTCTGTGTTCACTATGTCCCATGTTGTTTTTATTTTGTTGCCTGATGCAATTATCTTTTTCTCATAATAAAACACTTAGTTTTCTGGATTATGTGCTTCAATATTTTGCAGTAGTCTGTGTTCGCATGAATTGGGTAAATTAAAATTTGCTTTATGGCTGCCTGTTTCATCAATCTGAACGTAATTTTCGGTTTTTTCTGCCCTCCCTATTCTAAAAAAGTCTGCTATTCTGCTACTTGTAACCACTAGCACTTTACCATATGTGATAGTGCCCCTGTCTTACTTTAAGTTATTTGCTATTAGTCCTTCCCTTTAGTATTGAGGTGAAGACCATGCCAGGTATAGCCCCACAGGAACAACACGGTCAATAGGAATCACACCAATACGAGACCCCATACCTGATACAAGCAGCCGTTCCACCTCTAAATTAACAATTCTAACAAAAGAGTTAAAATGAAGCCTGTCATGACGCTTCCAAGGAGAATGTATTTCTTTTCGGTGCAGAAACTGTTAGTCCCTCCAGATAGTTACGAAAGGGAGAGTGACTGGAGAACACTGAACAACGTAGATTCTTTTTCCATCACTTCTCATACGATTTCGAGAATGAAACTTTGGGAAATAGTTGTCAATAAATTTTACTTCTGACTGGAAACAAAATCCACAAATGAATTTTTTGGTCACATTTGCACACGTCTTCCTCTTAAACTTCTTAAGATGTTCTGTCATCGAAACAGAGATACTGTGTGGACCACTTTAAGTGGAGTTGTTACTCATCGTGACCTGAGACGTCAATCAACATCATCATCACGAAACCCGAGCCGTATAGAGGCCTCTCAACACATTGTTCTGTCTCTAATCTTTGTATCTGACCTACAGCGCAGTTTCCCTTGGCAGAAGGGTGAGTTTGTGTAAAGTCAACGATCTCAACCACTGTTTGACTGCGCATTTCGTAATGTAGAAATTTAGTATTACGCTTAGCTACCTATCAAAAATTTATGCAAGCGTTGAGGAAACCAAGCTGCAACTAAGGACGAAGTAATGCCAGTTTGTTAAAAGTTTGTTTAGTCGTATCTAGTAGGATATTACAATAGACTAATTATTCTCCGACGATATATGTTTCTACCACATACCTTTGCTCAGCAAATATGCGATCTGCAGTTATAGCATGCGACAACTTTCGAGGGTGTCAGTGTGTCCAGACGCACATGTCTAACAATGGTCTTTTAGCAGAAGGATAAGAATCTTAAACTTTAATTCTTGGCACTGCACAGAACACATCAACTTTTGTGAATGTCGAATATGCTACACGGTAGCGAGGGGATTCTCTGTCCCCCAGATTCGCACACTTTACACGCTATCTAGGGTTGCCGAGAGGGTAGCTCCGCGAGTTCGGTATGAGGGGTAAAAAACCCCTGTGTGATATATTCGACGATGAACTTGTCATGCGACGTCCACCCATACCAAATGACGAGAAAAATGACGAAAAAAGGAAAAAAAAGGAATAGTGTCTTTGACTAGTAATCAAAAAGTCCTCGGTCACTGTTTCGAACCTCTCCATTGCTTAATTTTTGGATGAAAATCATCAACAATGAAGGAAGAAGAATTCAAGTATAAGAAGTCACCCTCGTTCTGTCAACGGACTTGTTAACTTAAACGATATGAGGACGGAGAGGGCTATAGGACCACTGCATTAAAGACACATTATCAGAAAAGAGGAATGCTAAGGCTTAATCTAGACTTTGTGAAGGTTAGCGAAATGAAATGGAAAAACGACAAAGATTTGTAGCCAGATGTGTGTAGGATAATATCAACAGCAGCAGAAAATAATATAACTGGAGTAGGATTCGTTATGAATAGGAAGGCAGGACAGAGAGTGAGTTACTGTCAATAGTTTAGTGACAGAGTTGTTCTCATCAGATATCATAGACAGCAAACCATCGCCAACAACAATAGTTCATGTACACATGCCGATGTCAAAAGCTAGAGAAAGTATACAAGGATATTGAAAGGGTGATTCAGTACTTAAAGGGAGATGAAAATCCAATAGTCATGGGGGGAATGGAATGCGGCTGTAACGGAGTAGAAGAAACGGTTACGGGAGAATATGGGCTTAGTACGAGGAAAGAGAGGAGAAAAAATAATTGAGTTTTGCAATAAAATATGTTCATGAATCAGAAGTGGAGGAGGTATACTTGGAAAACGGGGGAGATCCGGGTAAATTTCAGTTAGATTACATAACGGCCAGGAAGAGATTCCTAAATCAGATACTGGATTGTAAGGCGTATCCAGGAGCAGATATAGACTCAGACCACAATGAAGTAATGATGAAGAGTAGGTTGCAGTTTAAGAGACTAGTTAGGGAGAGGTGCAAAGAAGTGAAATATAGATTTACTAAAGAGTGAAAAGATATGGTTGAAGTTCTCTGAGCCCATAGATACTGCAATAAGGAGTAGCACCGTAGGCACTTCATTTGAAGACGAATGGACCTCTCAAAAAACCAATTACAGAAGCTGGGAAGAAAAACGTTGATAAAAGGAAGGTAGCTGCGAAGAAACCATGGGTAACAGAAGAAATACTTCAGTTGATCTGTGAAAGAAGGAAGTACAAAATGGTCTGGGAAATAAAGGGATACAGAAATACAAGTCGCTGAGGAATGAAATAAATAGGAATTTCAGGGAAGCTAAGGTGAAATGGCTGCAGGAAATTGTGAAGGAATCGAAAAAGAAATGATTTTCGGAACGATTGTCTCAGATTATATAGAAAAGTCAAAACAACCATCGGTGAAATAAAAAAGCAAGGGTGGTAACATTAAGAGTGTAATGGGAATTCCAATGTTAAATGCAGAGGAGAGAGCGGGTAAGTGGAGAGAATACATTGAAGGCCTCTATGATGGGAAAGACCTTTCTGAGGACGTGACAGAAAATGAAACAAGAGTCGATACAGAAGAGATAGGGGATGCAGCATTTGAATCAGAATTTAAAAGAGTTTTGGAAGATTTAAGACCGAGTAACGCAGAAGGGAAATATAACGTTCCGTCAGAACTTATAAAATCACTGGGCAAGTGGCAACAAAACTACCATTCACGTTGGGGCGCAGAATGTATGAGTCTGGCGATGTACCATCTGACTTTCGGAAAAACACTATCCACGCAACTTTGAAGATAGCAAGAGCAGATAAGGGCGACAATTATAGCATAATCAACTTAACAGTTCATGGACCCAAGTTGCTGACGAGCATAATATACAGAAGAATGGAAAGGAAAACTGAGAAAGTGTTAGATTACGATCAGTTTGACTTTAGGAAAGGTAAAGGTACCAAAGCGGCAATTCTGAGGTTGCATTTAATGACGGAAGCAGGACTAATGAAAAATGAAGAAACGTCCATAGGATTTTTCGACCTATAAGAAGCGTTCGACAATGTAAAATGGTGCAAGATGTTCGAAATTCTGAGAAAAATAGGAGTAAGCTATAGGGACACACAGGTGATGTACAACATGTACAAGAGCCAAGAGGAATCAATAAGACTGGAAGACCAAGAACGAAGTGTTCAATCTCTACAACGAAGAAGCAATGACAGAAATAAAAGAAAGGTTCTAGAATGGATTTAAAATTCAAGTTGAAATTACGTCAGTGATAAGATTCATTGTTATTTTCAGTGAAAGTGAAGGAGAATCACAGGGTCTATTGAGTGGAATGAACAATCTTATGAGTATAGAAAGCGGACTGAGAGTAAATCGAAGAAAGACGAAAGTAATGAGAAGAAGCGGCAATGAGAAGGGCTAGAAACTTAACATCATAATTGGTGGTCACAAAGCAGATGAAGAAATTCTGCTGCCTAGGCGACAAAATAATTCATTTCTGATGGAGCAAGGAGGACATAAAAATCAGACTAGCACTGGCAGAAAGGGGTTTTCAGGTCAAGAGAAGTCTATTAGATTCAAATATAGGCCTTAATTTCAGGAAGAAATTTCTGAGGATGCACGCTTAAAGCTTGGTAGTGAAGCATGGATTGTGCGAAAACCGGAACTTAAGAGAAGCGACGCATTTAGGATGTGGTGCTACGGCAGAAAGTTAATAATTAAGTGGACTAATAAGGTTGGGAATGGAGAGTTCCTCCGCAGAATCGACGAGGAAAGGAATACTGTACATGGGAAACACTGATAAGCTGATCCGAAGAAGGGATAGGATTATAGCTTATATGTTAGGACATCAGGGAATAGCTTCCATCTTACCAGAGGGTCTATAGAACGTAAAAACTATAGAAGAAGACAGAGCCTAGAGTACATACAGCAAATAATTGAGTCATAGTTAGGAAGTGAGAAGACTGGCACAGGAGAGGAATTCTTGGCGTGCCGCATCAAACCAGGCAGAAGAGTAATGACTCAAAGAAATACCTTTTCACTACGCCATTCACAAAAATATTGCTTCATTACTGAAGATGAGTTTCTCAGAAAACCAATCCTCTTCCATAAGGCGTTGCAACTGTGCCGAAAATCCAAATCATCTGACTTTCTCATCGAGCGTCAGCGCTGTTAGCAATTGCAAGTGATATAGCTTCAGCTTCAGACGTTCCTTTAATATTTTTCAAACGGACGGTTGTGGTATGTTAGGTCTCTACTTACTTTGTTCGTCGACGTCTATGGGAAATGTGCAAAAGTCGCCTGCACTTGGTCAACTGTATTTTTCACTCACTGCAGGCCGACCCATTTATTTCCCTTGCAGAGGTATCCTGAAACTTTAAACTGCATGTACCACCGGCGAATGGATTTGGCAGTCGATGGATCTTTGTTGAACTTCGTTCCGAAGAGTCGTTGCACTGTTGTGGTTGACCGATGTGAATGTATTTCAGACAGAACATACGCCTTCTCGAATCCTTTCGCCATCTTGCTTAACTCCTCATTGCTGCGCTCTCGTGGCAGAAATTTAAAGTGCGGCTGCAGTGATATTATACTTTTTAGTTTTTCTACACTACTGGCCACTAAAATTGCTACACCAAGAAGAAATGCAGTTGATAAACGGGTATTCATTGACAAATATATTATACTAGAAATGACATGTGATCACATTTTCACGCAATTTGGGTCCATAGATCCTGAGAAATCAGTACCCAGAACAACCACCTCTGGCCGTAATAACGGCATTGATACGCGTGGGTATTGAGTCAAACAGAGCTTGGATGACGTGTACAGGTACAGCTGCCCATGCAGCTTCAACACGATACCACAGTTCATCAAGAGTAGTGACTGGCGCATTGTGACGAGCCGGTTGCTCGGTCACCATTGACAAGACGTTTTCAGTTGGTGAGAGATCTGGAGAACATGCTGGCCAGGGCAGCAGTCGAATATTTTCTGTATACAGAAAGGCCCGTACAGAACCTGCAACATGCGGTCGTGCAATATCCTGCTGAAATGTAGGGTTTCGCAGGGATCGAATGAACGGTAGAGCCACGGGTCGTAACACATCTGAAATGAAACGTCCACTGTTGGAAGTGCTGTCAGTGCGAACAAGAAATGACCGAAACCTGTAACCAATGGCACCCCATACCATCACGGCTGATCGCGTTGGTCGAGATCCAATGACTGTTAGCAAAATATGGAATCGGTGCGTTCAGGAGGGTAATACGGAACGCCGTGCTGGATCTCAACGGCCTCGTATCATTAGCAGTCGAGATGACATTCATCTTATCCGCATGGCTGTTACGGATCGTGCAGGCACGTCTCGATCCCTGAGTCAACAGATGGGGACATTTGCAAGACAACAACCATCTGCACGAACAGTTCGACGATGTTTGCAGCAGCATGGACTATCAGCTCGGAGACCGTGGCTGCGGTTGCCCTTGACGCTGCCTCACAGACAGGACCGCCTGCGGTGGTGTACTCAACGACGAACCCGGATGCACGAATGGCAAAACGTCATTTTCTCGGATGAATCCAAGTTCTGTTTACAGCATCACGATGGTCGCATCCGTGTTTGGCGACATCGCGGGGAACGCACATTACAAGCGTGTATTCGTCATCGCCATACTGGCGTATCACCCGGCGTGATGGTATGGGGTGCCATTGGTTACACGTCTCGGGCACCTCTTGTTGGCATTACATGTCAGTTCTAGTATAATATATTTGTCCAATGAATACCCGTTTATCATCTGTACTTCTTGTTGGTGTAGCAATTTTAATGGCCAGTAGTGTATTTTGGTCTACACCAACGAGTGTTGCGCCTCTAATATACTCTCTTTCAAGGGGACTTTAAACCTTAATCTATCGTTTTTTATAGGGGCTTTCTGTTTCAGTGTTTCCAATTTTTGTTATTATTATTATTCATAAAGACTGATCCATTGTTGTCCAGGTGACTCACACGTTAAGTCGATCAGCAAAAGTGTGTGGCGATACGCCAAAACGTCGTAAATATTGCCAGTTTTCGACGTAACACACAATACGTACAAATGACAAGCAATTATGGATTAAAAATGCATTTAATATTTGTATTTCCACTTGTTTTGCTGCGGGCTGAATGGCTTACCATGTAGAAGAATATGGAGTTATGTACTATAAAATGCTTCTCCGTGACAGGTTTGCATTACTTTTCGTAAGATAACAGCCATTATAAATTCATTAATTATTTGTATATTGGTGATTATTTCACCCTTCTTGTGAACGTGAAAGACTCTTTCATGTCCGATAAACTGTATTCTACTGCTTATTTTTTTTTATCTTCACAGCATCCGTGTGTCACTCTTCACAGGTGTATGCCGTCGAAGCGATGTGACTATTGAATGGTATATTTTTAAAGGGGCTTCAGGCTGTAATTTGAAAAGTTTGAGTTTATTATTGCTCCAGGTTCTACACTGCACAAACTGACATTAAAGAGGTAGCTATCCATCAGTTAGTGTACATGAGAAATGCTTCTGAGAAACCAATTTTAGTTTCACAGGAGTATCAGTCAGTGACTCATGGCCTTTCAAAGCAAAAAGGCATCAGTTGAGACTCATATTCATTTGGGAACAAAGCTTACGTAGCTGCATTGACGACGGCGCGTATCACCTAACACTTTCTACTCGCACCCGCATATAACGTTACCAATAGTGTTGACAAGAAAACAATACGCTGTGACTGCTTTGACTATTGTACATTGTTTCTTTGTTACCCACGAAATTAAAGTAGAAATACACTATGTTTATCTATTTATTTAACCTGATGAGATTAGGTCCACCAGGCTCTCTCTTGCACCGGACCAAGATTTAACACAAAGAGTATCACTTATTACATCGTTGTTACCTAAAAATAACCATTTTAATATGACAAATGGCATTAAAATTATTTGAGTGTCTATGGTGACAATGTGTGTAAATAATGCTGAATATGAAGTAATGTAGGTAATAGTGGCAGTACTTGCACAGCTGTTGCTGCTGCCACTAACATTGATAATAGTACTACTACTAATAATAATAATAATCGCAATAACAATATCAATAGTGATAGTAATATTGGCAGATACGAGAGGAAGTCTAAAAGTAAAGGTACTTTTTCAGTTTCTCGCTGTAGGGGTTGGTAACATTGCTAGTATCCAGTGCTGAAGTATTGTCGGGGGCAGTGGTTCGCTTTTTGTTTGCGGAAGGTGTTAAACCTACGAAGATTATTCGTCGAATGCATGCGCAGTATGGCGACAGCTCTCTATCGTGAAGCAAGATATACGAATGGATAGAGCGCTTCAAACAGGGAAGAACTTCTCTGAGTGACGAGGGAAGACCGGGCAGGCTATCGACGTCAACAGCTGAGGACAATTTGGAAGTCGTTGACGATATGGTGATGGAAAACAGACGAATCACAGTTGACGAAATACCCTATACTTTACATATAAATCATGTTCAGCGTATTCCGTCTTACACGACAGACTAAATTTTCAGAAAGTGTGTGGTAGGTGGGTACCGAAAGAATTTTCAGTGGAACATATGGCGCAAAGGATGGGTGTGTCTCGTAAAACACCTGGGCTGTTATCATTGCGACTGACATGGATTTTTACAGCAAAGCCTTATTGCTGACGAAGCGTGGGTTCATTATCAAGAACTGGAAAGTAAGGCTGCGAGCATAGTTTGGAAACACCCATCGTCACCAGGACTTCAGAAATTTAAGCGTCAACCGTTAGCTAGTAAGATTATGCTGACACCATTCTGTGAAACGGAGAGTGTGATAGCCGTTCATTTCACCCAAACAGGTGAAACTCCGAACATTGAATTGTGATTTGTTGCGAACTAAACTGAAACCTGTAATTAGATGCAAACGTCGCGAGAAACTGCGAAAAGGTGTAGCAAGATAACTCTCGGTCACATTCTGCCAAACAGACGGCCGAAACAATAAAGAAGTTGGGATTCGAATTGCTGGAACATTCGGAATACAGTCTAGACCCGACTCCAAATGATTTCCTTATTTTTGGACCATTGAAGGAGCGCTCAGGGGAAGATTTGCAACCCATGCATTGTTTACAGGTACAGCAAAAAAAAAAAAAAAATGTTCAAATGTGTGTGAAATCGTATGGGACTTAACTGCTAAGGTCATCAGTCCCTAAGCTTACACACTACTTAACCTAAATTATCCTAAGGACAAACACACACACCCATGCCCGAGGGAGGACTCGAAACTCCGCCGGGACCAGCCGCACAGTCCACGACTGCAGCGCCTTAGGCCGCTCGGCTAATCCCGCGCGGCACAGGTACAGCCCAAAACCTTTTTTCCGACGGAATTAAAGAAAATGTGAAACGATGGACAAAGTGCGTTGAAGTTTATGGAGGTGACGTACAAATATAATGAGTGTTTCAGTTTTCTATCATTGTAATAAGTGCTCCTTTTCTAAAAAAATCCCTTTACTTTTTGACTTCCCCACATATACAAAAATATTACGTGTACAAAATAGATGTTTTCTGGTATAGAGAACTCTCGGGAAACAAATTTAAGAAGCTTGCTCCAGCGAAGAAGACTGGGAAATGAAGAAAATCTAGTTGGAAAGTAGGATGTACAAGGGTAACTAGAGCACACAGAGCAATGATAATCACTATTATTGTTTTAGTATGTATGTACTGTCTTATGAAGCTGAAGGTGTTATTTAGTTCTGTAACATAATGTGAGAAGCTATTTCAGTGTCGGGTTCCTGTTAGTGAGAAGGACTTCAAAAAGTGGCTGAACGGTGGGGTGGGACAAAAGGATTTTTCTCACATGGAAACCGGTGTTTCTGACATGTTGTTCAGAAAACAACCCGAAGTTCTGCGAGAGATACGAGGGACAGTTTACGTTGATAAAATGTACAGAAGACAGAGGGAATGGAAATGTCTGCGCGTTTCTTCATGCAGGCGGCATAGCGGTGCATATTTGTGAAATATGGTCGAGGAGTCGAACATCATAGATATAATGAACACAGGCGTTCATAACTAGTACCAGCCGCCGTAACGTTTCCTGAGAAGACCTTGCAGGATAACATCGGTGTAATCAATAATTGGAAGTACACTCACGTCAGAAAAACAGAACACCTTGAACGACTAGTGAACGGGCGTTCATATTCACAGGACATGTACATTAGTATGTTCCGCAGAAATGATTAGCATCTGAACCATGTCTGTCTACGGGTTAAAAGTCAACATCGATACCGCGGCGCAACACCACTAACCGGTAAAATGTACCTGGGACTCTCGTTGTCGCTATAAACGAAGATAATGAATCAGTAGATGTGCAGGATACCTCGCAGACGTTTGCGCGAACCGTGCCGTCAAATCATGATTTTGAAGAGGGTGCATTATTGATATGAGAGAACGTGACGCGTCCATCCGGGAAATTCCTGCGTATGTGGTACTACATGTTGCGACAGTGAAACGGCTCTGTGCAGAATCATTCACGGAAGGCCGTACAACACGATGACCACTCAGACCATGCCCACAGACGATTGACACCTAATCCTAATGGCACTGCAGGACAAATTTGCATCCTCCTCGGCTTTGGCACAACAGTGGAACAGAGTGACACAAGGTACACTGTCAGAGGTGACAGTCTACGTTTATTACGGCATGGATTACGTGCGCATTGTCCACCTCTCCGCCTACGTTTGACGAATGTGCAGAAACATCAGATGGCAACAGTGTATGGAACGAAGTCACTGAGGACAATAATGGCATCAGATAGTGTTTTCGGACGAATACAGGTATGTTTGTTTGAAACTGATGGCCGCATTTTGGTTCGCCGCAGACAGGGGGAATGGCATCACAGTGACTGCATTCCCACAATACATAAAGTGCGGGGTGCTGTTGGGTACAACCACAAATCACAGTTGCTGCATGTCCAGGGCACTGTGACCAGTACAGCTATGTGAATAACATCCTGTGACCTGTAACCATATCGTTTCTGCACAGCACCCCAGACACCATTTTTCGCCAAGCCAATGCACGACCACATGTTGCTGCACAAACACGAGACTTCTGGTGTAACAGGATGTCAGCCTTTGGCCCTGGCCCGCCAGATCACCAGACTTGTCACTAATCGATAATGTGTGGGATATGATGGAATGACGGGTGCAGCGCTGTGACCCAATGCCAACCACCACAGATGAACTTTGGAACCAGGTGAATGCAGCATGGATGGCTGTACCACAGGAAGCCATGCGCGCCTTATACGCGTCGTATGCCTGCTAGGGAACAGGACACACGCTGAACCGAAGTGACTGAAATGCTAATCATTTCCGCACAACATATTAATGTACATGTCTATTTCTAGTCGTTCAAGGTGTTCTGTTTTATTCTTCTGAAAACGACTGTGTAGGTATACAAGAGTCTTTTTCAGGTCAAGATAGAAGAGCTTTTTATATTTTTGTAGTTCATAGAGACTTTCTTGCACATTTCAGTTATGTGCTCAGTCCAACCTAGGTTTTCATCTATTATTACTCCTAGACTCTTTTCTTAAGGAGACAAGTTGGTATTTGTCCCATTTAGGATTAAAGATTACAAAGATACTCTATATTTCGGGCTAATGAGCCTAGTATGACCAACCCAGTACAGGTTGAGTTTAGGATGGGTTGAGCTTTAGCCCTGTATCCTATACCCATTGTGATAGTCCACACAGGTCGATATTGATATTGTCGATAGCTCTTTTAAGGTTTATCGGTTTTGCACTTTGATATCATTTGAAGTCATCAGCGTACATGTGGTACTTGCAGTAGTACAAAACTGATGAACATCATTGACATAAATCAAAAGAGTGTAGGACTTAACACCGACCCCTGTTGCCACCGCTTCAATTGTGACTTTATGGTGCCAGAAATGACACAGTGCTGGAAAGATGGCAGGGATGAGTGAAACCATTGCAGTGCACTTTGTGATAAATTTAGTGTGACAAGTTTGGCTAGTAAAATGTCAAATTCCACAGTTTTAAAGACTTTGCTGAAGTCTATGAAGCACACGACAGTTGCCTCTTTTGCATCTGTGGCAAACTTCAGGTCATCTGATATCTTTATTAAGGAAGATGATGTGCTGCGATATTTGTCGACACTTGACAGGTATTCATCTAGTAGTTTGTTTGTAGTTGGTAGTTTCATAGCTGGTCATGGACTATATATTCTACGGCTTTGGGTGGTGCAGGGAGAATGAAAACAGGTCGGTAATCAGACGGTGCTGTGGCAACGTTTTTCTTTAGTGACTATATAATCCCTGTTTCCAGACGTCAGGGAAAATAGTTGCGGATAAGGAGTCGTGGCAGATAGTTTTTATAATGGGCAGTAGTGGGTTAATAATAATATTCATAATTTGGACTGTGTTGCCATAGTTACCGGTAGATGCTTATGTGATGCACATGACGTTATTGCAAGTAAAATGTGATTGAAATTTTCGTGGCACTGTAGCCATATGAAATAATCAATGCGCGTTTTGTTTGTGCTTCACTTGTCGATGGAAGTAATGCCAACTACCGGTTCAGTTCTTCGCTTGGGGCAATGTAATTAGCTTCAGCTACCACTCTGCTTATACCTAGAACACACAGGTTTTTCCATAGGACAGCTGGTCTATTTCTGTTGTCAGTTAATGTATGGGGATTCCTGAGTTTTGCCTCTTCACGGCTTGATTAATTCTGTTCCGTTTCTCTTTGTAAGCAGTATGGTTTTCTGGCATGCGGCGGAGTTTTTATGGCCAATATGCAACGCCTCTGAGATTCATGAACTATTTTAGTTCTTCATTTAGCCAAGGTGCAGTTCTTTTTCTTACCTTTCTTGTCTTTATGGGAGCACATTTATCATACAGGTGAGTAAGTTTGTTTGTAAATCGATGAAGTTCTTCGTTTATGTCCAAGAACGGAATAGAAGACATCCCCCAAAATATTTATTGTATCTCAGGTGCAAGTTAAGATAAATTAATGTGTTTGATTTCTTGGTATGTAGTCAGTTGTAGTTTTCTTCTGGGATATTCTAACGAATGCGTTATGAAAATTATATCATGGGGAGACACGCCTAGTGCAGATGATTGAGAGGTCTGAATCACTCTGTTCGGGGTTTTAATTGCAAATATATCTGTGAGAGTGTGACTGTTGTTTGTGTGATAAGAGAAAGTTGAAGTAGTGACATGTTTGAAGAAGGAAGCATCCGCTTAAATTTCACACTGGGAGGACTACTGCATAGAAAATTGATGTTAGTGTCAACAGCTATAATTATATACTCATAAATCGTTTCGAGACATGAAATGAATTTTCGAAGCAGACAAAGTTGCCTAGTGAAGGGTGTTTGTCTACTCCACCCGCTCATCTGTTGCATTTATCATGTCTTAGATGTGGCCATCTAGATCTACCAAACTTTCATGAACACGTGGTTTGACCCAGGTCTCTAACTGAAGTATTACATGGAGGTCTCTGTCTTGAAATGTATAACAGAACTCGCTGAGATGAGCTGGCAAAGATTGGATATTTGCATGTGCAACATGGAACTTGCAAAGTGCGAGGAGGTGCCACTGCTGGATAGTGGCAGCTTAGGGTCAGTGCTGGCGAGGGAACAATGAATAAGTAAAATGATGAAGTAGAGGAGCAAGCATTCCTGGAAGTGAAAGCGACAGGTATCTTTCGGGAGGAGGAAGGTTTTGTGGTCAAGATCCGCCGGTTTGTAGCGGCCATTAATCAGTCAATTGGTGACTGGAAAAGAAACTCGCTAAATAGAACTAGAATAACCTGTGCACAACAGCACTGAAAGCAAGATAAACGAAATAAAAACAGAGTGTACTATTAATGGTGCTAATGATGAGTAACGACTATAATATGGTAATGAATTTCTAGATTAAATACCTGGCACTAAGACAAATTAGGTACTATTACTGACAAAGTAAATAACAAACAATAAAAACAGTAATTAGCAATGAAGTAAAGCAAAACAGTTAACACTTTTGTTAAGTAATGGTGACAAGGAAAATTTTCTTGGTATTTTTATTTTATTTGACAATGACGGGTTTCGACAGAATCTTACTGTTATCATTGGATCTACAATGTACCATAAATAAAGCCAATACAAAGAGAATTTATTACTGTGTACAAGAGCATGTATCAGACCACAAGCACTACTTTACAGACCTTTGGAAAATTCTTATTAACATGCATACATGCCACCAATACAGTGAGAACACTTTCCATTCATAGGAAATGACACCACGTTGGCTTATCAACACATAAAAAACAACACAAAATACCCTCATCACCAACCGACAGCAAAAACTGCTGCATGTACAAATACATCAGTGAGCAGCAGCACCTAATTACCACCAATAACTTGCCGTTATTAAGACCCTTGTATACAAAGTATGCAAACACTTGTACATAAAAATAGGGATTTATAGTAGCCAGATACACGATAAAGACAGGAATACATTACATCCATAAGAACGTAAATAAGCTGCAACAATGCTAATTGATGATACATAAATTAGTCTAAGTACCTACAGCACAAATACGTGTAACACAATTAGGCTAAAAACCTATTTCATTGTGTCATTGATGTCATTGTGAAATAAAATAAAAATACCAAGCGAGCATGGCTGCAGAAGAATTACCTAATCACAATTTACAGATCGCGCCAAAGGAACATGTGTAACTTGTGTTGAGTTACATAGTGTACAGTAACACTGTAAACAAACGCATTAGCAGCAGCAAGAGTCGACATGCTCTTAGTTTCTACAGCACAGGCTTTCAGATTCATTTGCATTGGAGATTGATATTTCTTCCAGTTTTGGTTTTCATCGTTATTCTGGCACCATGTAACCAGTTTTTTGTAGCGCCAGTTTCAAAACCGTTTTGTTCAAAATGTTTAATCTTTCAGAGGTGAGATCCTCTCGTACTGACAGACCTGACTGCTTCAATTACTTGTCCGCTTCGAAGATCTCAGATCTTTTCATGTGTGTGACACGAACTTCACTATTACTGGTCTAGGTTTTGTAGATCCTGGCGTCCTACGTCCTCCACTATGACTTTTTTCAATGTAATTCAGTGTCACCTTCTTGCCTAACTTCTTGCACATAAGATTCGTCACTAAATCGTCTGTATTCTCTCTGCTGGTCTCTGGAATTCCGAAGTGTGAGATTATTGCATGTCTGATACTGTTCAAGTTCGTCAGACTTCTTGACCAGAGAAATCGTGCTCTATCCTCAGTTTGTATTGATGATTTGTTCAGAGGACGAATCTCACTTGTATTAATCACCAAAGATTGCTGCTACTGAAATACTAGACTCTGAGTCGTGGGAGCAGCTGTACCAAGGAAGATCAGGATTTCTGAACGTAAGAAAAGGTGACATTCTCTGTCAGTACTTTTCACATTCCGTTTCTGATACCACAAGAAAGTTTTAAACAAATCTCATTAACTCTTCAGTCCCAGCAGCACACCACCCGCTCCCTTTTTTTTCTCTTAGTTTTCAAACACACCGTCCTAGCAGCAGGTCAGCGTTTCACTTCTATAATTTTTGGTTTAATTTTGTCAAGGTTTCATACTTTCACTGTTTTCCTTTCAATGTTTCATGACAATTACTTTAGTTCTAGTTATTTTATATAATAAAATTTTTAGTATTATACTGTTTTATGTCCTTGCCTATTTATTTTTAAACAGATATTTTTATGCGATTTTACCTTACATAATTTTAGTGTAAAACCCTAATGGTTTTGTATTTTCAATGTTTCAAACTTTTTCTGAGAGACTAATTCAGTTTTAGTTACTATACATTCTACTTTTATAATTTGCTACTTTGTGCCTTTTACTGTTTTACACATCTATTGATCTACACATTTAATACTTTTAACAGAAAATTTGTGCATTATGTTCCTTTTTGCATTTTTAGTGTAAGACATCGTTTCCAAACTCATAACATCCCACTACTTGCCCCCACCCCCTCCCTCCTACTTGTCTTCTTTCCCAAATTCTCCTCACGCCATGTCATAATTTTACTATTTTATGACTTTTTCAATTTACACTCCCACTTTTCTACACTTTTAATATTTTAATGAGAATTTTTACATAATGGTAAAATTTTATAGCTTTATCGCAGTACCCAACTTGTTAAATTCAAGTCATCTCTCCCACTCCCGATCTCTGCTTCCTTTCCTCCTTCCCACTCAGTCTCTTTCCATTTCCTTCCTAACATCCACTCCTCCAACCAATCAAGCCGCCCCCTCTTCTCTACCTCCACCATATACCAATTTAAACCGTTGACCGCAGCCATAGTACGCTGATACGAAGTTCTGACACATACATTAATGATTGCTGACGCAACTACATAGGTTAAGTCTACATTTATGTACAATACTTTTCCACTAATTGTGAAATAGTAGACAATTCACATTTAGTTTTACTTTGTTTTAGATTTAAATATGATCCATAGTGATCGAATGTGTTATGTATTTAAAATATGTGCAACTGAGACTGAAGAATAAAATGGAAATTATTTTAAATGTCAATACAGTTTCTGTTCTTTTGCGACGAACATCGGCTTAATGATCACAAGAAACTGTTATATTGCTACTCCTAGAACGACCAATGATCTGAGTAGTCACAATTTTGGTCTGGACTTCCAACGTGATCCGTTGAGTGCGCCAGAAAAACTTGCTTATCCATTAGAGAAATGTTGCAATTCAGTTCAAAATGGTTCAAATGGCTCTGAGCACTATGGGACTTAACTTCTAAGGTCATTAGTCCCCTAGAACTTAGAACTACTTAAACCTGACTAACATAAGGACATCACACACATCCATGCCCGAGGCAGGATTCGAACCTGCGACCGTAGCGGTCGCGCGGTGCAATTCAGTCTAATATAATTAAGGACATGGCAGCAGTCACCTTCCTGAGGAAAACCTATAGTTCTATAAAGAAATTTTGATGTGGCGTGTAAAGAACGACAGCCAATACCACGAGTTGAATGGACTGTCGGACACTGATTATTGTTGTTGAACGATGATAAGGTTGTGAAATGTACAACAATGCATGTTTTATTGCATGCAATCAAGATAATGTTGATATTAATAAAAATGGGTATGTGACTTCAATATACTTTAAACGTATTTTAATAAGTCATCGCCGGCCGGTGTGGCCGTGCGGTTCTAGGCGCTTCAGTCTGGAACCGCGTGACCGCTACGGTCGCAGGTTCGAATCCTGCCTCGGGCATGGATGTGTGTGATGTCCTTAGGTTAGTTAGGTTTAAGTAGTTCTCAGTTATAGGGGACTTATGACCACTGATGTTAAGTCCCATAGTGCTCAGAGCCATTTGAACCATTTTTTTTATAAGTCATCAGTTTCCTGTTTTTAATGATTAAGTACGTTGCCAACATATATATCTGACAGCCTCGTTTGCATCACATAACATAACAATGTCTATAAAGATTCCCATATAAAGTTAATACACAAATTAAACAGTTTTTTTTTTAATTTCCCTTGAATGTTTATCTGTTAAGTCCTTTAAAAATATACGAATCGATTGTGCTTCTCGTTGTGGCCTGTGTAGGGAACGTTACGAAAGGCTGCAATGTCACCTAGTGCATATCGCTTCACCTTAGATGTAGATGAAGGGCGCACTAAAATCTGATGACTCACACTAACCTACAAACGGTCACTGGTGATCAGATGTCATACACTTAAGGTATTGTGAAGTTATAATGTGTATATTTTAGCAATGGATTTTGTTCTTCTGTGTGAAAAAACGAGTGTGGTTGAGAGTGCAGCACTGTGGCTTGGATTAATATTTCCTATGGTACCTTTTTGGTACATACTTTTTTTAAAGTAATCACATTCGCTTAGTAAGGGCGCTAATGACCTCATTGTTGGGCACGCTATACACACTACCAACCAACCACGCAGTGGCAGTAAAGGCTCCAAAGAGCATATATCGTGTTTTTTTTGGAAAGGCTTGACAATGGGTAAGGCTCCACAGGGGATTGTTTTGTAGTTGAGAACTGCGAGAGCAATATAGGATGAGCTCGTGGGAAAATCATCTAGATCTAGTTAACTGTTGTTGTTGTTGTGGTCTTCAGTCCTGAGACTGGTTTGATGCAGCTCTCTATGCTACTCTATCCTGTGCAAGCTTCTTCATCTCCCAGTACCTACTGCAACCTACATCCTTCTGAATCTTCTTAGTGTATTCATCTCTTGGTCTCCCTCTACGATTTTTACCCTCCACGCTGCCCTCCAATACTAAATTGGTGATCCCTCGATGCCTCAGAACATGTCCTACCAACCGATCCCTTCTTCTAGTCAAGTTGTGCCACAAACTTCTCTTATTCCCAATCCTATTCAATACTTCCTCATTACCAGAATGAGATTTTCACTCTGCAGCGGAGTGTGCGCTGATATGAAACTTCCTGGCAGATTAAAACTGTGTGCCCGACCGAGACTCGAACTCGGGACCTTTGCCTTTCGCGGGCAAGTGCTCTACCAACTGAGCTACCGAAGCACGACTCACGCCCGGTACTCACAGCTTTACTTCTGCCAGTACCTCGTCTCCTACCTTCCAAACTTTACAGAAGCTCTCCTGCGAAACTTGCAGAACTAGCACTCCTGAAAGAAAGGATATTGCGGAGATATGGCTTAGCCACAGCCTGGGGGATGTTTCCAGAATGAGATTTTCACTCTGCAGCGGAGTGTGCGCTGATATGAAACTTCCTGGCAGATTAAAACTGTGTGCCCGACCGAGACTCGAACTCGGGACCTTTGCCTTTCGCGGGCAAGTGCTCTACCAACTGAGCTACCGAAGCACGACTCACGCCCGGTACTCATAGCTTTACTTCTGCCAGTACCTCGTCTCCTACCTTCCAAACTTTACAGAAGCTCTCCTGCGAAACTTGCAGAACTAGCACTCCTGAAAGAAAGGATATTGCGGAGATATGGCTTAGCCACAGCCTGGGGGATGTTTCCAGAATGAGATTTTCACTCTGCAGCGGAGTGTGCGCTGATATGAAACTTCCTGGCAGATTAAAACTGTGTGCCCGACCGAGACTCGAACTCGGGACCTTTGCCTTTCGCGGGCAAGTGCTCTACCAACTGAGCTACCGAAGCACGACTCACGCCCGGTACTCACAGCTTTACTTCTGCCAGTACCTCGTCTCCTACCTTCCAAACTTTACAGAAGCTCTCCTGCGAAACTTGCAGAACTAGCACTCCTGAAAGAAAGGATATTGCGGAGATATGGCTTAGCCACAGCCTGGGGGATGTTTCCAGAATGAGATTTTCACTCTGCAGCGGAGTGTGCGCTCATATGAAACTGTAAAGTTTGGAAGGTAGGAGACGAGGTACTGGCAGAAGTAAAGCTGTGAGTACCGGGCGTGAGTCGTGCTTCGGTAGCTCAGTTGGTAGAGCACTTGCCCGCGAAAGGCAAAGGTCCCGAGTTCGAGTCTCGGTCGGGCACACAGTTTTAATCTGCCGGGAAGTTTCACTTCCTCATTAGTTATGTGATCTACCCACCTAATCTTCAGCATTCTTCTGTAGCACCACATTTCAAAAGCTTCTATTCTCTTCTTGTCCAAACTATTTATTGTCCATATTTCACTTCCATACAAGGCTACACTCCATACAAATACTTTCAGAAATGACTTCCTGACACTTAAATCTATACTCGATGTTAACAAATTTCTCTTCTTCAGAAACGATTTCCTTGCCATTGCCAGTCTACATTTTATATCCTCTCTACTTCGACCATCATCAGTTATTTTACTCCCTAAATAGCAAAACTCCTTTACTACTTTAAGTGTCTCATTTCCTAATCTAATTCCCTCAGCATCACTCGACTTTACTCGATTACATTCCATTATCCTCGTTTTGCATTTGTTGATGTTCATCTTATATCCTCCTTTCAAGACACTATCCATTCCGTTCAACTGCTCTTCCAAGTCCTTCGCTGTCTCTGACAGAATTACAATGTCACCGGCGAACCTCAAAGTTTTTATTTCTTCTCCATGTATTTTAATAACTACTCCGAATTTTTCTTTTGTTTCCTTCACTGCTTGCTCAATATAGAGATTGAATAACAGGGGGGAGAGGCTACAACCGTGTCTCATTCCTTTCCCAACCACTGCTTCCCTTTCATGTCCCTCGACTCTTATAACTGCTATCTGGTTTGTGTACAAATTGTAAATAGCTTTTCGCCCCCTGTATTTTACCCCTGCCATCTTCAGAATTTGAAAGAGAGTATTCCAGTCAACATTGTCAAAAGCTTTCTCTAAGTCTACAAATGCTAGAAACGTAGGTTAGCCCTATATTAATCTAGCTTCTAAGATAAGTCGTAGGGTCAGTATTGCCTCACGTGTTCCAACATTTCTACGGAATCCAAACTGATCTTCCGCGAGGTCGGCTTCTACTAGTTTTTCCATTCGTCTGTAAAGAATTCGCGTTAGTATTTTGAAGTTGTGACTTATTAAACTGATAGTTCTGTAATTTTCACATCTGTCAACACTTGCTTTCTTTGGGATTGGAATTATTATATTCTCGTTGAAGTCTGAGGATATTTCGCCTGTTTCATACATCTTGCTCACCAGATGATAGAGTTTTGTCAGGACTGGCTCTCCCAAGGCCGTCAGTAGTTCCAATGGAATGTTGTCTACTCCGGGGGCCTTGTTTCGACTCAGGTCTTTCAGTGCTCTGTCAAACTCTTCACGCAGTATCATATCTACCATTTCATCTTCATCTACATCCTCTTCCATTTCCATAATATTGGCCTCAAGTACATCGCCCTTGTATAGACCCTCTATATACTTCTTCCACCTTTCTGCTTTCCCTTCTTTGCTTAGAACTGGGTTGCCATCTGAGCTCTTGACGTTCATGCAAGTGGTTCTCTTCTCTCCAAAGGTCTCTTTAATTTTCCTGTAGGCAGTATCTATCTTACCCCTAGAGAGATAAGCCTCTACTTCCTTACATTTGTCCTCTAGCCATCCCTGCTTAGCCATTTTGCACTTCCTGTCGATCTCATTTTTGAGACGTTTGTATTCCTTTTTGCGTGCTTCATTTACTTCATTTTTATATTTTCTCCTTTCATCAATTAAATTCAATATTTCTTCTGTTACCCAAGGATTCCTGCTAGCCCTCGTCTTTTTACCTACTTGATCCTCTGCTGCCTTCACTACTTCATCCCTCAAAGCTACCAATTATTCTTCTACTGTACTTCTTTCCCCCGTTCCTGTCAATTGTTCCCTTATGCTCTCCCTGAAACTCTGTACAACCTCTGCTTCTTTCAGTTTATCCAGGTCCCATCTCCTTAAATTCCCACGTTAACTACAGGCCCGCAACTGCTCGTCGTAAGGTGCCATATTATTATGTAATATTTCGTAGATAAATAAAAACTGCGCTAGTCGGCGATTGCACATAAGGGCGGACAAAAAAATCTCTTACTGTTTGCCAATATTACAAATAGTCGAAATTGCGGTGAAACTGATATTTTTCCCGCTGAACAGAAAGCCGCCGAAGGCGTCACAAAGGCTCCCGAACGTACAGTGAGAGATATCACGGAAGCTGATGATGTTAACTTTTAACCGTTATTAATAAATTAGGTTTTGGTGAGAGTATGATTTCCTTTGGGGGTATTAATAGAATTCGCTTTTATCGAATTGTACCTAGTTGTATGAATTTTTATTTTAATGCTATCACTATTATTTAGCCAGTTTTAAAAGCTGATAGCAAGTGTTATCTTGAGAGAAGAAGTGGCAAGATGAAAATACAGATAAAAGTTGAATATGTTAATTTTCTTAGAAAGGAGATGACAGTTCTACTTTTAATTAAACATTGTTATGTATTTAATAGTATTTAGTGAAAGGATTATAGTCTTGAAAACTAGTATAGCTCTCGATATTCTTCATTAATAAAAATGAGACACAAATTTCCTCCTTCACAGTTTGAGCGCTCCTAAAGCAACGACATGTAGCATTCGCAACACGTTATACAATCTTCTGCTGGAGGATGACCACAGATATTATCACATGCAGGGCACTGTCCTACGTTTCCTTTGGAAATTATTCTTCATTGTTTAAAATGTTCTTGTTCTGCCTTGTGTGGTTTCTTACGTCGTTTTACGTTTATGTAATTACCGAAAGTGAATTCGTGTTTTGGATTCAGCGTGGTTTGTAACCCACATAAAAATTCAGATAGCAAAGAATTCCAAACAGAGGTCCATGTTCTCTTCTGTGCACCAGAATCCTTCGTTGACTAATATAATTTATTTTCATTTTTAGATTGCATGTTGGGTTTTGTGCAGAGAACAACACAACAGAATACGTAGAGCAGGGATGTCGACTGTGATAAAATTCGTACCTGTCTGCTGTCAACAGCACTGATGACATCGTCACGCAGAGGCACATAAATTCTATATATGGTCCAAAACCTCATCGAATTCTTCTCTCTTAAAGTTGTCCCCAAAGGCCTAAGTACGAGGGGCGTTCAATTATTAATGCAAGATTTTTTTGTCTAGGCCAGTGTTTGCTAGAAAAAATGTGGAATTTGTTGTGAGACATCGCGAAATATTCCCACTTCAACGCCTACAGTTTCATGAAGTTCCGATAGGTGGTGGCGCCTGATGTAGCCTTCAGAATAGCATCTGTGAAGGAGGTGCGTGCTAGGCAGAGATCTGTCACTGAGTTTCTTCTGGGGGAAAACCAGAGCGTCGTAGATATTCAGAGGCGCTTGCAAAATGTTTACGGAGACATGGAAGCCAACAAAAGTACGGTGAGTCGTTGGGCAAAACGTCCGTAATCGTCGCAACAAGGTCGCGCAAACCTGTCCGATCTACCGCGTGCCTGAGGGTCGCACACACCTGTAACTCCAGCAATGTTGAAACGCGCGGACACTCTCATTCGAGGTGATCCACAAATCACGAACACTGCGCTACTCAACTGGATGCTTGTGGACAAGTAGGGGTACCCAAAGTCGTGTGCTCATTGGGGTCCTCTCCGCTTCACAGAAGATCATAAAAAGCGACAACGGACGGTCTGTGCGGAATTGCTTGCACGTCACGAGTCCGATGGTGACAATATCGTCACAGATGATGAAACATTAGCTTATCACTTCGAATCGGAAACAAAACGGCAATCCATGGAGTGGCGTCATACTACCACTTTTCCGAAGAAAAAGTTCGAAACCGTAACCTCAGCCGTCATGGCGACGGTCTTCTTGGACTTCCTCATGGTGGAACGATCAACTGTAAAGATTATTGTGCTACTCTCAGGAAACTGAAGAAACGATTTCTGGGTGTTCGTCGCCGCAAAAAAAGCAAACGAACTCGTCTTTCCACTGGCAACTCAAGGCCTCAGATAAGTCTGCGCACACGAAAGGAGCTCACAAAACTTCACTGGACTGTTCTTCAACATCCATCCTATAGCGCAGGTCTCGCGCCTTCCTACTTTCATTTGTTTGACCCAATGAAGAGTGCATTTTGTGGGAAGCAGACGGGGAAGATTGGGAGGTTGTTGATGCAGCAAGACGTTGGCTCCGACATACCATGTGTGCATACAAGCTCTCCGAGTAAGATAGTCTAAGCCCGTCGCATTGAACGGAGATTATACTGAAAAATAGCATTTTGTAGCCAGAAGAATGGAGGATAATATAGTGTATTGCAACCCTTAATGAAAACAACCCGCTTCAAAAAACAAAAGGAAATGTTATTGAACGTCCCTCGTAATTCACATAAGCTTTGTTACCCTTCCAATGGATACTTCTATACGTTCCAGCGTATAATAAAAATAAAAATACATTCTGCCGATGAAACTAATTTCCCTCTCATCCATAAAACACAATATATTCAAATCCAGAGCAACTATTTCTTTCGCTTACTATCTTAAATAAACACTTACTGATGTCAAAAGCTGTAAACATTAAAAAACTCCACGGCATCCAATTTAATCATAATCAAGATATGAACTGCTATAAAACCCTAGCGGAAAATACCGGAAGGACGTTGCTCTGAAGGACGTTCGACAGCGCGGCACTTCTTCAGAGAAGCCACGAATTCTCACCGTGATCACCAGTTACATGAAAAGAAAGAAATTCAATATCTGTAGTCAGAAAACAAATACATACGAGGGTTGGAACTTAAATAGTGGCAACTTTTTGTTCACAACCGATACAAAAGAGTTACATGTTTGCACCTGTTACTGTCCTTCAGATTACCAGCGTTGTGTAGATCCCGTTGCTAGCGATGTGGAAGGCTTAATACAGAGTATACCGTTAGCAGAACCTGTTCTGTTGATGGTGTGAATGGAGCGGTCTATTGCCTGTCGAATCACTGGAACAGTTCTGAAGCGAATGCCACGAAGTGGTTCCTTCATCTTCAGAATCAAGAATTAAACCCGGGGAGTATGGTGAATGGTGCAGTACTTCCCAGTCCCATCGACCGAACAGAGCAGCCACAGCTTGCGCTGTATGCGATCGCGCATTGTCGTTCAAAATGATGAGTGGGTTACGCAGATAGTGTCGCCGCTTCTTTCGCAAAGCTGGTCGCAGGTGATTCTCCAAAAACGAACAGTAATACTGTGCGTTGACGGTCTGCCGAGGAGGAACGTAATGCGTTAGGATAACGCCATCACAGTCGCACACGAGAATTACCATAACTTTAGACCGCTCCATTTGCACCATCAACAGGACAGACTCTAATAATGGTATACTACGCCTTCCACATCGCTGGCAACGGGTTCTACACAAGGCTGGTGACTACTTTGAAGGAAAGTAACAGGTGAAAACATGTAACTTTTTTGTATCGGTTGTGAATAAATACTTGCCACTATTTAAGTTCCAACCCTCGTATTTTAAACTACATGGTTCAGTCACATTAATGAGACAGCCACCTTCCTTCGACGTCAAATTACAATTAGCACCTACTGACGGCAGATGACGGCACTACCAATGGAGGGTGTACAAAACATGTTGCAGGGACGCGGAAAACAGTGCAGTCATTGTCGTAAGTTGGGAACGGAGAGATTTATCTGACATCGAAAAGGGCAAGCTCATTGGCTTTCGGGCCAGCGGTGAAAGGAATTCGGAAATGCCCAAGTCTGTAAACTGTTTGCGTGCCACCGTGATTAAAGTTTACCTTCCATGGCAAAATGACGCTATCCAAATCCGGCCCCGAGGTAACTGTGGTGCACCACGGGCCATAGCTGACTGAGGCGAATGACGGCTGCAGAGACGTGTACGTGCGAATTGAAGTTCAACTATTGAATAGCTGACCGTCCAGATCAACCAAGACGCTACTAACAGTTCAGGGAATACTGCTGTGTATGCTCCTCCACAGTAGGCAACTGGTTCATACACTCAAGCTGCTTGTTGCTGATCGGCGGCGAAGGCTGGACTCTGCACGCCATTACCGCAACTGGATGGCGACTGACTGGCGACATGTGGCCCTTTCCGATGAATCACGATTTATGGTCTACATCTACATCTACATCTACATTTATACTCCGCAAGCCACCCAACGGTGTGTGGCGGAGGGCACTTTACGTGCCACTATCATGACCTCCCTTTTCTGTTACAGTCGCGTATGGTTCGCGGGACTGTCTGAAAGCCTCCGTGCGCGCTCGAATCTCTATAATTTTACATTCGTGATCTCCTCGGGAGGTATAAGTAGGGGCAATCAATATGTTCGATACCTCATCCAGAAACGCACCCTCTCGAAACCTGGACAGCAAGCTACACCGCGATGCAGAGCGCCTCTCTTGCAGAGTCTGCCACTTGAGTTTGCTAAACATCTCCGTAACGCTATCACGCTTACCAAATAACCCTGTGACGAAACGCGCCGCTCTTCTTTGGATCTTCTCTATCTCCTCCGTCAACCCGATCTGGTACGGATCCCACACTGATGAGAAATACTCAAGTATAGGTCGAATGAGTGTTTTGTAAGCCACCTCCTTTGTTGATGGACTACATTTTCTAAGCACTCTCCCAATGAATCTCAACCTGGTACTCGCCTTACCAACAATTAATTTTATATGATCATTCCACTTCAAATCGTTCCGCACGCATACTCCCAGATATTTTACAGAAGTAACTGCTACCAGTGTTTGTTCCGCTATCATATAATCATACAATAAAGGATCCTTCTTTCTATGTATTGGCAATACATTACATTTGTGTATGTTAAGGGTCAGTTGCCACTCCCTGCCCAAGTGCCTATCCGCTGCAGATCTTCCTGCATTTCGCTACAATTTTCTAATGCTGCAACTTCTCTGTATACTACAGCATCATCCGCGAAAAGCCGCATCGAACTTCCGACACTATCTACTAGGTCATTTATATATATTGTGAAAAGCAATGGTCCCATAACACTCCCCTGTGGCACGCCAGAGGTTAGTTTAACGTCTGTAGACGTCTCTCCATTGATAACAACATGCTGTGTTCTGTTTGATAAAAACTCTTCAATCCAGCCACACAGCTGGTCTGATATTCCGTGGGCTCTTACTTTGTTTATCAGGCGACAGTGCGGAACTGTATCGAACGCCTTCCGGAAGTCAAGGAAAATAGCATCTACCTGGGAGCCTGTATCTAATATTTTATTGGGTCTCATGAACAAAGAAAGCGAGTTGGGTCTCACACGATCGCTGTTTCCGGAGTGCATGTTGATTACTACAGAGTAGATTCTGGGTTTCCAAAAACGACATGATACTCGAGCAAAAAACATGTTCTAAAATTCTACAACAGATCGACGTCACAGATATAGGTCTATAGTTTTGCGCATTTGCGCGACGACCCTTCTTGAAGACTGGGACTACCTGTGCTCTTTTCCAATCATTTGGAACCTTCAGTTCCTCTAGAGACTTGCGGTACACGGCTGTCAGAAGGGGGGCAAGTTCTTTCGCGTACTCTGTGTAGAAACGAATTGGTATCCCGTCAGGTCCAGTGGACTTTGCTCTGTTGAGTGATTCCAGTTGCTTTTCTATTCCTTTGACACTTATTTCGACGTCAGCCATTTTTTCGTTTGTGCGAGGATTTAGAGAAGGAACTGCAGTGCGGTCTTCCTCTGTGAAACAGCTTTGGAAAAAGGTGTTTAGTATTTCAGCTTTACGCGTGTCATCCTCTGTTTCAATGCCATCATCATCCCGAAGTGTCTGGATATGCTGTTTCGAGCCACTTACTGATTAAACGTAAGACCAGAACTTCCTAGGATTTTCTGTTAAGTCGGTACATAGAATTTTACTTTCGAATTCACTGAACGCTTCACGCATAGCCCTCCTTACGCTAACTTTGACATCGTTTAGGTTCTGTTTGTCTGAGAGGTTTTGGCTGCGTTTAAACTTGGAGTGAAGCTCTCTTTGCTTTCGCAGTAGCTTCCTAACTTTGTTGTTGAACCACGGTGGGCTTCTCCCGTCCCTCACAGTTTTACTCGGTACGTACCTGTCTAAAACGCATTTTACAATTGCCTTAAACTTTTTCCATAAACACTCAACATTGTCAGTGTCGGAACAGAAATTTTCGTTTTGATTTGTTAGGTAGTCTGAAATCTGCCTTCTATTACTTTTGCTAAACAGATAAACCTTCCTCCCGTTTTTTATATTCCTATTAACTTCCATATTCAGGGATGCAGCAACGGCCTTATGATCACTGATTCCCTGTTCTGCACTTACAGAGTCGAAAAGTTCGGGTCTGTTTGTTATGAGTAGGTCCAAGATGTTATCTCCACGAGTCGGTTCTCTGTTTAATTGCTCGAGGTAATTTTCGGATAGTGCACTCAGTATAATGTCACTCGATGCTCTGTCCCTACCACCCGTCCTAAACATCTGAGTGTCCCAGTCTATATCTGGTAAATTGAAATCTCCACCTAAGACTATAATATGCTGAGAAAATTTATGTGCAATGTATTCCAAATTTTCTCTCAGTTGTTCTGCAACTAATGCTGGCGAGTCGGAAGGTCGGTAAAAGGAGCCAATTATTAACCTAGCTCGGTTGATGAGTGTAACCTCCACCCATAATATTTCACAGGAACTATCCACTTCTACTACACTACAGGATAAACTACTACGAACAGCGACAAACACGCCACCACCGGTTGCATGCAATCTATCCTTTCTAAACACCGTCTGTGCCTTTGTAAAAATTTCGGCGGAATTTATCTCTGGCTTCAGCCAGCTTTCTGTACCTATAACGATTTCAGCTTCGGTGCTTTCTATCAGCG
Organism: Schistocerca nitens; assembly: GCF_023898315.1. Lineage (NCBI taxonomy): Eukaryota > Metazoa > Arthropoda > Insecta > Orthoptera > Acrididae > Schistocerca > Schistocerca nitens. The sequence goes on along the minus strand of NC_064615.1, from coordinate 976,512,084 downwards.
CTTGAAGTTCCGGTACTTTACCAATGCAGCTTCGACAGTTTACAATTACAATACCGATTGCTGCTTGGTCCCCGCATGTCCTGACTTTGCCCCACACCCTTTGATACTGTTGCCCTTTCTGTACTTGCCCGAGGCCATCTAACCTAAAAAACCGCCCAGTCCACGCCACACAACCCCTACTACCCGTGTAGCCGCTTGCTGCGTGTAGTGGACTCCTGACCTATCCAGCGGAACCCCACCCTATGGCGCAAGTCGAGGAATCTGCAGCCCACACGGTCGCAGAACCGTCTCACCCTCTGATTCAGACCCTCCACTCGGCTCTGTACCAAAGGTCCGCAGTCAGTCCTGTCGACGATGCTGCAGATGGTGAGCTCTGCTTTCATCCCGCTAGCGAGACTGGCAGTCTTTACCAAATCAGATAGCTGCCGGAAGCCAGAGAGGATTTCCTCCGATCCATAGCGACACACATCATTGGTGCCGACATGAGCGACCACCTGCAGATGGGTGCACCCTGTACCCTTCATGGCATCCGGAAGGACCCTTTCCACATCTGGAATGACTCCCCCCGGTATGCACACGGAGTGCACATTGGTTTTGTTCCCCTCTCTTGCTGCCATATCCCTAAGGGGGCCCATTACGCGCCTGACGTTGGAGCTCCCAACTACCAGTAAGCCCACCCTCTGCGACTGCCCGGATCTTGCAGACTGAGGGGCAACCTCTGGAACAGGACAAGCAGCCATCTCCGGCCGAGCATCAGTATCAGCTGGAGACAGAGCCTGAAACCGGAAAGACGTCGGAAAGACGTCTGTTGGCGTGTGCAGCGTGAAACGTCTGAAAGCAAACACACTGCAACAACCGTCGGAACGGTCTAGGCCGGAGGAGGGAGCATTATGATCTGGGGAATGTTTTCACGGCATTCCGTGGGCGATTCGTCATTCTGGAAGGCACAGTCGATGAGCAGAAATATGCATCTATTCTTGGGGCTCATGTCCACCCATACATGTAGTCTGTTTTTTCCTCGGCGCGATGGTTTCAACCTGCAGGACTTGCCTCTTCGTGCGTGGTTCAAAGAGTACCAGAATGGTTTACCTTACTTTCCTGGCCACAAAACTCCCCGGATCTAAATCCAATCAAGAATCTGTGTACGCACCTCGATAGGGCTGTTCGAGTCATTTATCCTCAACAGAGAAACGTAGCGAAGGTGGCCACTTCACTGGTGTCTACATGTCTCTGCATTCCCGTCGATATCTTCCAGAATCTGACTCTTTCCTCTTTTCCCGCACGTCTCGCGACGGTCCGCGTTGCAAAAGGTGGTTATTCCGGTTTTTGACAGGCGGCCACATTAATGTGATTGGACAGTGTATATACATAACTTGCAAAACGGCTCACTTCTACGTTGCGTCGGCGATTACAGGTAGCAAACGCCACAGACAATTTCACTTGGTAGCAGCATGGAGTCGTCCCCTCAAACTTGAATTTTTGAAAGGTGGGAATATGAGCAGAAGAAATTAGTGGTTTGGGCACTAGAAGGTCGAACAGTAGACGAGACGATAGAGGAGCGTCAGAGGAGCCGGTAGCTGACTGCCATTTGTGGCACTTTTCCGTAGTTTACTGATTTTGGGCAGATGTAAGTGTTCACAATGCGCAGTTCAAAAGGTTCAAATGGCTCTGAGCACTATGGGACTTAACATCTGAGGGCATCAGTCCCCTAGACTTGGAACTACTTAAACCTAGCTAACCTAAGGACATCACACACATCCATGCCCGAGGCAGGATTCGAACCTGCGACCGTAGCAGCAGCGCTCTTCCGGACTCAAGCGCCTAGAACCGTTCGGTCACAACGGCCGGCACAATGCGCTGTAAATCTAATCCGAGCTGCTGGCTCGTAATATGCTTCAAGTAGGCAACCTGGATTTTCTGACTTAATTCCAATTTGTAAATAGCTCCGTTATTCTTGCATCGGCGAGCTGCACAGATAGCCTGGTGCTTCAGTCGCCAAGGAGTGTTCCTTACATTTAGCAGTGTTAGCATGACTTTTCGTTGAGGTAATTCGTGATTTATTTAATCTTGTTCCTTGATAACTTTTGACTAACTTATTGATACATAACCAACACTGATTCAGAAAATATCGTTCTTGTGCAACACAACTAGCTCTTTATTCCCATGAAGTAATGACTGTTGTCGACAAGGGATCTCAGATCGATTCCATACTCCTAGATTTCCAGAAGGCTTTTGATACTGTTCCTCACAAGTGACTATTATTCGAATTGCGTGCATATGGAGTGTCGTCTCAGTTGTGTGACTGGATTAGTGATTTCCTCTCAAAGAGCTCACAGTTCGTAGTGATAGACGGTAAATCATCGAGTAGAGCAGAAGTGATATTTTGCGTTCCGCAAGGTAGTGTCATAGGCCCTCTGCTGTTCCTGATTTACATAAATGATCTCGGTGATAATCTGAGGAGCCCCCTTAGATTGTTAGCAGATACTGTAATTTACCGTCTAGTAAAATCATCAGACGATCAATTCCAATTACAAAATGATCTAGAGAGAATTTCTGTATGGCGCGAAAAGTGGCAATTGGCACTAAACAAAGAAAAGTGCGAGGTCATCCACATTGGTACTAAAAGATATCCGATAAATTTTGGGTATACGATAAATCACACAAATCTAAGGACTGTCTATTCGACTAAATACCTAGAAATTAGAATTACGAGCAACTTAAATTGGAAAGGCCACATAGACAATATTGTGGAGGAGGCAAAACACAGACTGCGCTTTGTTGGCAGAACACTTGTGAAAGAAACCACTAAAGAGACAGCCTACATTACACTTGTCCGTCCTCAGCTGGAATATTGCTGCGCGGTGTGGGATCTTTACCGGATAGAATTGACGGAGGACATCGAATAATTGCACAGAAGGGCAGCTCGTTTCGCGTTATCGCGCAATAGGGGTGACATGATACACGAGTTGGGGTGGCAGTCACTGAAACAAAGGCAGTTTTCTTTGCGGCGAGATCTATTTACGAAATTTTAATCACCAACTTTCTCTTCCGAATGTGAAAATATTTTGTTGACACCCACCTGCGTAGGAAGAAACGATCATCAAATCACAGCTCGAACGGAAAGATTTAGGTGTTCCTTTTTCCCACGCGCCATTCGAGATTGGGATGGTAGAGAAGTAGTATGCAAATGGTTCGATGAAGCCTCTGCCAGGCACTTAAGTGTGAATTGCAGAGTAACCGTGTAGATGTGGATGTGGATGTAACTTTTGTGAAACTTAACACTAAATATCATTATGTTAAAGGTAGACTTCACTATTGCAAGATCGTTAACTTGTCTTGTGACTTTGCACCGGTCGGTCACCAGTAAAATATAAATATATCCTAGTCAATTACAAAGTTCTGCTTTGCTGTGTCAACGTTTGCTCTTTGCGTACAGTGGCCGGATTAGACGTTATGACACTGAAGTTTTACGGACTGATACAGTGAGAATATATGAGCACACCTGTTCCCTTTTGTCGGTAAGTGAAACGTTCTCATAGCGGTCCTGGTGCAGAATCTACTTTTATTTCAGCCGAGACTGTTTCAAAGTAAACTATAATCGTAAAACTGCCTCGTTCACAACACAGTTTGTGACTGCAGCTATAATTCACCAGCAATCTATTCCCGATCCACGAATCTTTAAAGAATCGCACACCCATGTGTAAAACAGCTTTACTTTGGAAGCCGCTAAATGAGCTCAGTATCATATAGTGTGGAAAATTTGCACTCCATTTTAAGGCTAGTTTTTCTCACATCTCACTATCAGGTCGTATTTCCTTAACTATACCTTCAGTCGCATTAATGTGACCACCGGCTATGGTCGACGTGAACGTGCAATAACCACTCCCATCTGTCAGGTGGCACCTTTAGCAGCGGAGGGTACATAATAGCGACGGGGGACGCGAAAAACAATTCAGTCATTCCCGTAATGCGGTTTATCTGGCGTTCAAAAGGGCATAATCATTAGCCTTTCGGACCAAGGGTAAAGGAGTTACCGAAACTGGTAATTTCGTAAACTGTTCCCGTGCCTCCGTGGCTAAAATATACCGTGCATCGCAAAATGGCGCTATACAAAACGATGCCGAGGAAACTGTAGCACACGACGGGCCATAGATGACAGGGATGGAATACGGCTCCAGAAATGTGTACAGCTACATTTATACTCCGCAAGCCACCCAAGGGTGTGTGGCGGATGGCACTTTACGTGCCACTGTCATTACCTCCCTTTCCTGTTCCAGTCGCGTATGATTCGCGGGAAGAACGACTGCCGGAAAGCCTCACATTCGTGATCTCCTCGAGAGATATAAGTAGGGGGAAGCAATATATTCGATACCTCATACAGAAACGCACCCTCTCGAAACCTGGACAGCAAGCTACACCGCGATGCAGAGCGCCTCTCTTGCAGTCTGCCACTTGAGTTTGCTAAACATCTCCGTAACGCTATCACGCTTACCAAATAACCCTGTGACGAAACGCGCCGCTCTTCTTTGGATCATCTCTATCTCCTCTGTCAACCCGACCTGGTACGGATCCCACACTGATGAGCAATACTCAAGTATAGGTCGAACGAGTGTTTTGTAAGCCACCTCCTTTGTTGATGGACTACATTTTCTAAGCACTCTCCCAATGAATCTCAACCTGGTACCCGCCTTACCAACAATTAATTTTATATGATCATTCCACCTCAAATCGTTCCGTACGCATACTCCCAGATATTTTACAGAAGTAACTGCTACCAGTGTTTGTTCCGCTATCATATAATCATACAATAAAGGACCCTTCTTTCTATGTATTGGCAATACATTACATTTGTCTATGTTAAGGGTCAGTTGCTACTCCCTGCACCAAGTGCCTATCCGCTGCAGAACTTCCTGCATTTCGCTGCAATTTTCTAATGCTGCAACTTCTCTGTATACTACAGCATCATCCGCGAAAAGCCGCACCGAACTTCCGACACTATCTACTAGGTCATTTATAAATATTGTGAAAAGCAATAGTCCTATAACACTCCCCTGTGGCACGCCAGAGGTTACTTTAACGTCTGTAGACGTCTCTCCATTGAGAACAACATGCTGTGTTCTGTTTGCTAAAAACTCTTCAATCCAGCCGCACAGCTGGTCTGATATTCCGTAGGCTCTTACTTCGTTTATCAGGTGACAGTGCGGAACTGTATCGAACGCCTTCCGGAAGTCAAGGAAAATGGCATCTACCAGAAAGCCTGTATCTAATATTTTCTGGGTCTCATGAACAAATAAAGCGAGTTAGGTCTCACATAATCGCTGTTTCCGGAATCCATGTTGATTCCTAGAGAGTAGATTTTCCAGAAATGACATGATACGCGACCAAAAAGCATGTTCTAAAATTCTACAACAGATCGATGTCAGAGATATAGGCCCATAGTTTTGCGCATCTGCTCGACAAATAGACGTGTGCGAATAGACGTGCAGCTGTTCGGCAACTGATCGGCCAGATGAGGCAACTGGCTAGCAACAGTGTCTCCTCAACGACCGTTCAGCGAACGTTGCTGCGTACGGGCCTCCGCAGCAGGCGCCTGGGTCATGCACTCTTGCTGACTGCCGTTCATTGGTGATGACGACTGGAATACACCCGCCAATGCAGCAAATGGGCGTCCATTGAGTGGCGACAGCTGGTCTTTTGAGATGAATCACCTTTTACGGCCCATCGTAAAGATGGCCGTTGGCATGTACAGCGTATAACGGCCGAAAGTAAACATCATGCCTGTGGATGGGGTGTTGTTGGTGTGGAGAATATTTTCATGGCGTTCGCTGGGAGATATCTTCAGTCTGGAAGGCACAATGGATCAACACCAGAATGCCTGTATCCTTGAGGAGCATGTCCATCGCCACATGCCGGTTGTTTTTCCTCGGCACGATGGCTTCTACGAGTAGGATAACGCAACATGTCACACAGCTCATAGTGTACGGCGTAGTTCAAAGAGCATATGATGTAACTCTTGCATTTCTTGGTTTTATGTTTTCGTTTTCTTCAAAGGTAAGTATAAAATGTGAAGCTGTAGCCCAGCATAGAGCCTGCGCCTACCGTCATGTATTTTTCATTTTCAAATGTTAAAAAAAAAAACAGAAAATGTTTCTCCTGTTCGTCGGTAAAGGAGGGACTCGCTTTCTGTTAATGAACGAAGGTAAACGCACGTTTCCCGGCTGCCGTGGCCGAGCGGTTCTAGGCGCTTCAGTCCGGAACCGTGCTGCTGGACGGTCGCAGGTTCGAATCCTGCCTCGGGCATGGATGTGTGGGATGTCCTTAGGTTAGTTAGGTTTAAGTAGTTCTAAGCCTAAGGGATTGAGGACCTCAGATGATAAGTCCCATAATGCTTAGAGCCATTTGAACCAAGACGCGTAATGGACGGTAGCCATTTTGATTGCGGGAATAAGTAAAAAGTCTGTTTTTCTGATGTGCCTCGAAGGAAGAATATAATATTATTTTACAAGTGAAAAGCTGTATGAGTCGTTATTCCAAGTAGTACTGCAATATATAACCGTTTCCACCCGAACCCACACGATCGTGCGGGTTCGGTTTTTATTTTTTTACGACAAACTGATTCTGTTGCCTTGCTTCCAACCGACCTGCAACGATCGTGCAGGTTGTGCGCTACGCGTTTCTCATGTTTATGTTGCCATTCGGCGCCAACAGACTGCAGCACATGTCGTTTAAGTTGATCGAGAAGTGAGCATTATGTCGGCGCCTGATTAGTAGCTCATAATTAAGTTAAATTGAATTGTTTCAGCGATTTGCTGGATCTGGTTATTTGTAATAGTGTGTACAACGTTGTGATATTGATAATTGCTAGTAACTTCATATCTTTTCACAGTAATTGTGCGTTAAATTTGTACTAGCACGATTGTGCGGGTTAGGTGTTGACTGTGTAACTTCATCCTCGAGTGGGTGTTGTTGATTGTGTCATTGGCCTCCCTATATTACTGATTTTCATACAGTTTTGAATGGGAAAGTTTTTATGCACATTCCCGTTATTGTATGCAGGTTTATCAGACAATCAAATCCGTTCTGTTTTAGAGGATCCGGATTTGAGTGGCTTTTCGTCAGATGAAGACGACGAGTTTGTTCCTTCTCCTTCAAATATTCAGCAGGCAGACGACTCGTCTGATGATGATTTGAATGCCGAAGAAGTTCCTGAAGAGCGCAGGAGTTCACACAGTGTCACAGAAGGTGTCAGACCACTGCTTTTTCGGAGATCAAATTTTGTTCAGAAGTTTCATCCACCAAACATTAATTACAGTGCTGTTGAGGTCAGTGACAAAGAGGTGCGATCTGAGTTACCTATTTCGTGTATCATTCCCATTTTCTTACTAAAATATCTTCTTTTTAATTCTAGAGTCCTTCACCAATTGGAACGCCTGCTGAATATTTCTGTGAATATTTCAGTGAAAAATTTTTTGAAGAGGCAGAGAAATATGCAAATATGTATAGTGTTGCAAAGACAGGGAATTCCCTAGGGACTACAGGTCATGAATTGAAGGTGTTTTTTGGGATAAATTTAATGACAGGGTGAATAAGGTATCCTAGGCTACCCATGTACTGGAAGAAATCTATTTCTTTATCAGCTATTAGTCACACTGTGTCTAGAGAACAGTTCCTTGCACTGAGGAATAATGTGCACTTTGTTGATACTATAAAACCATCTGCAGAAGCTAAAATTAATAGACTGTGGAAAGTTCAGCCAGTGATCTACACAGTAAGAATAAAATGTCACAGTTTGCCTCGTAGCTTTAACTACTACAGTATTGATGAGCAAATGATCCCTTTTACTGGCCATTGCAAACTGAAGCAATATGTTAAAGGAAAAACAAGGCCTGTGGGTCTTAACAACTTTATCATGACCTCAGCATCAGGTATAGTGTTAGATTTTGAAATTTATCAGGGGGCTACTACACTTCTGGGTGATAAGTCATTAAGATTAGGCCCTTCTGTTATTTTACGACTAACACAGACTCTCCCACAAGGAAATTTTGTTTATTTTGATAAGTACTTTACCACAATTCCTCTCTTAGCAAAGCATAAGGAGAAAGAAATTCAGGCTACTGGCACAATAATGGTAAACAGAATTAAGAATGTTAATTTGAAAGAGGGAAGAATGAAAAGAAGAGAGTGCCATTCATATGTTAGAGCAGATGAAGCTGTAGTAATTACTGAGTGACAGGACAGTCAGAGCGTCGTGATAGCATCCACTTGTGCTGGCATTGAGCCAAAATGTGACGTTCAAAGGTGGTGTAAGCAGGAGGGTTACTATCTTGATGTAGATTGCCCTTTTGTAATTGAGCAGTACAATGCCAATATGGGTGGCGTAGACATTCATGACCAGCAGGTTGAGTGTTACAGAACGTGGTTCAGAACCAGAAAATGGACACTCAAGTGCTTGCTGCATTTCATAGACCTTTCAGTGGTCAACTGCTGGTTTCTCTACAGAGAGCACTGTCGTGAAAACCAGACTGCCAAAAAGAACATTATGGATCTGTTGAAATTTAGAATGTCTCTAGCTGGGGCTCGTCTCTCATGTCAAGACAGAAAGAGGGGAGCTGAAGAGTTTGAAACACCGTTAGACGATACGTTAAGTACCTCCACAAAGGCAAAAGTTTACAAACCCCATCCGAAACCAGGTTTGGACAAGCGATATGAGGGATATGATCACTGGCCGACAGTGAATGATATTTTGTCACCACGAACATGTCAGTATGAGCGCTGCAGTTCCAAAGTGCATAAAATTCAATCAGTACTTATGTCTTGCTAAAGGAAAGGATTGTTTCAAATTAGTTCACCAAATGTGAAGCAGTCGGAACCATGACTTTGTGTTACAAAATAAATACAAAAGATTTTATTATTAATTTTTTTGCCACAGAATATGATTTGCAATCTATGTAACATTTTTTATAATAACTAATAAATAACAGTAATGAAAGAATAATTTTTTATTCATAACTGTTCCTCAGGTAACTTATAATATAAGACAAATAGCAGAAAGTCAGAGAATAATTTTGGGGAAATAAAACCTGACCCTCACGTTTGTGCTAGTTGTTTTCCTGCTACATTTTTTAAGGAAGAATTTTTTTATTTTTTTTCCCAGTGTCTACTATGCCCAAGTATACAGAGAATTCAACTTTATTCATCATTTTCAAAAAAAAGGTGTTCAGGGTGGAAAAGGATAAAAACCTGTAAGTAGGCTGTTTAGGTTTTTTTATTGGTAGCGCCACCTCTGTATGAAAATCACTGGCTGTGCTGTGTGCAGTCTGTGGCTGCTTTGCATTGTTGTAATACTCGCCATTGTAGTGTTAGGCAGCTGGCTGTGAACAGCGCATAGTGTTGCGCAGTTGGAGGTGAGCCGCCAGCAGTGGTGGATGTGGGGAGAGAGATGGCGGAGTTTGGAAATTTGTAAGATATACAATGATCTGTTATGTATATTATGAGTTTTCAACATTATTAAGGTAAATACATTGTTTGTTCTCTATTAAAATCTTTCATTTGCTAACTATGCCTATCAGTAGTTAGTGCCTTCCGTAGTTTGAATCTTTTATTTAGCTGGCAGTAGTGGCGCTCGCTCTTTTGCAGTAGTTCGAGTAACGAAGATATTTGGTGAGGTAAGTGATTTGTGAAAGGTATAGGTTAATGTTAGTCAGGGCCATTCTTTGTAGGGATTTTTGAAAGTCAGATTGCGTTGCGCTAAAAATATTGTGTGTCAGTTTAAGCACAGTCTTGTATAAATTATTTTAAGGGGACGTTTCATATGGCGACCCTGCCAGGATACCTCACTGGAATCTTCTGATTTTTTCTTGTAGTTTGTGTAATTAGTGTAGCTATTGTTTATTGCTAGCACGTAATTGTAGAGAAAATCTCCTTTGTAGTTGCAGTCTTTCATTGTTGTACAGTAAAACAGTTGTGGTATGCATGTAGATTTGCACCAAGTATTTCGCAGCTGCAATTAACTAGATATTATTTTCAGTGTTATGTTAATGTGTTCTATTATTTTTGCTCTTCAAATTGTGCTTTTCTGTGTTATCGTGTGAAATATTGTGACAATAATGGTGTGTGAAAAACGTAACACTAGGCTCCAAAGTAAACTGAGAAATAATAGTGATGACGAGCGTAGCTTATCAGCACCACTGTGTAATGAAGTAACAGACATTCAAAGTAGTAATTTGGTAACTGTGCATAGGGAAATGGAGCGGGCATCAAATAATGGTGTAGACAGTGAAACAGGTAGTGAACAGGGAAGCATTATCGATCGATCGGTCGGCAACAGCTCGCCTCAGGAATCAGGAATGACAGAACACAATATTGCAAATACTGTAGACTCAGGTTTTGGGTTCTCACCGTTTTCTTAAATGAGTCAAGACACATTTTCAGCTTGTCAAAATGTGAATGTTGCCGGTGCAAATTCACTGCCGAAAAGCACTGAGGAACATGTTTCAGACACCAGTGCATTGTTATTACAATTAATGCAACAAATGGGACAAAAGCTTCAAAAGTTAGACACAATGGAACAACACCAGAGACAAACACAGCAACAGTTAGACACAATGGAACAAAATCTTCAAAAGTTAGACACAATGGAACAAAATCAGAGACAAACACAGCAAAAGCTTCAAAAGTTAGTCACCAGACTTGAACAAAAACGTGAAGATTTAACTACTGAGTTACATAAAATCGAATCGAAATGTCAAAAAGTATGTAATGACGTAAAAACACAAATTTGTGAGCATTTCCAACCTATTTTTTCGCGTCATGAAAATGCATTACAGAATCATGAAGCAGCCATAAAAGAACTGCAAACCATTGTTCATGAAAATCATGAGACCTTGTCGGCTAAAATTGACTCAGTTGCATCCACCGATTCGGTTACGCAACTTGCAAAAACTCAAGAAAACTTAAAGGACACAGTAGATTCGATTTCAACACAAATGGACACTCTGAAACTTGGTTCAGAAAAACACACTGAGGAAATGTGTTCACTATCGGAGAAAGTAGCCGAACTTTCGGATCAGTTCACTAACTTATCTACGAAGGTAGATGATAATCTGAACGACACAAAACCGGTAGTCTTTAATGACACAGAAGAGTATGAACAAATTAAGAAATTCAAACAAAATCAGAATCAAATTAATACGCAACACCAAAGAGAAATCCGGGCAGTACAAGATCAGCTGACACAGGTAGTACAAGAATTACGTATTTCAGAGGAATTTCGCGCCCCAATACGGGAAGAGGGACATAGAAATACGGAACAGCCACAAAATAATAACACAGCGCATTTCGGAAATTATGAAAGAAATTGGCAAGGTGCACCGAATTTTTAAATGGAACCGCCGAAACGACGTAACAATGACCGATATGCGACTCGCCGACATGATGATTTTGACTATAAGCTGTTCATTACTACACGTAAATTCAAAACATTTAATAATTCCGGCAACGACATTCATCCACAAGCGTGGCTTCATCAATTCTCTCATTGTTTTCCTCCCAACTGGTCATTAGAGCACAGATTAGAATTCATGTGTGGCTACTTAGAGAATGAACCAGCTGTAAGAATGCGGTCGGTCATTCACGATTGCCACAGTGAAGGAGAGTTTTACCATGCCTTCCTCTCAGCATATTGGTCTCAAGCCACACAAGACCGAGTAAAACATAGCATCATAATGATGAAACGTTTTGAACAATCTGAATTTTCCAGTCTTATGAAATATTTTGAAGACATGTTGCACAAGAATCAGTACCTGTCAAACCCATACAGCCCCTCAGAACTCATCCGCATTTGCTTAATCAAATTGCCTGAACATTTAGGACACATTATTTTGGCAGGACGTTGCAAAGACGACATTGAAGCTTTTCAGGGACTGTTACAAGAATTGGAAATTGACACTGACAATCGCGGAATGCGGAAACAGGAACACAACAATTACAGGTCACATCCGTCACAATTCCGCGATAATAACTGGACGCGACAAGGCTATTCTCACAACACAAATCGTGACCAAAACAGACACCACCCGTATGACAACCGTTGGCAGAGTAGTAATAATTACAGGGAAAGATCACCTCTCCGCGGTAATGACTATCACAGAGACAATCAGAGAAACAGACAATATGGGAACCAAAATAAATATTATCAGGGGAGACAGAATAACTTTAGACGCAACGGTCCAGCACGCAGTTACGATTCAGGGAGAAATTCTCCACCACGTGACCGACAAGAAAGAAACTATGGAATCTACCGACATGACGACACACGATATGATCGTAACGACAGACCAGAATTGCATCAGAACTGGCGGGATTCAAACAGAGCAGGCCCTTCTCGGCAAGGTGAATTTGTAGAAGTTAGGTCTCCTAATCCCAATAACGACGCGCGCCAACAAACAGACAGACAATGACTCGCACCGCAGGCAGCGGCGTGCGCCGGCTGGCTCAGAGAAAAATAACATAGACGCTAACCTTGAGAAAAATTCCAGTATTCTTTACCGACGTATACCGCATGATAATTGCGTTCAAGTTGAAAATCTGAGTACTAGGAAGAGTAAAGGTTTACACCACATTTCACATGTAAAACCGTTTATTGAAAAATAATCTGCTTTTTAACTTTGTCTTTGCCATATAACTTTTCACTTTACATTACTAGTATGCTTTGTAAGACTTAAGAAACTGTTAACATGCAACAATGTTTGAAGTTAAATATCCAGTCAAGAACCAAGAGAACTTGTTTAAACAGAAATTACGAATGCATTGTTATTGTGAACAGACGACACAGTGTTATTGTGTGTGTGCATTCTTGCTTGTTTGTTGCACGATTACGTAACGACTATAAGGCTCACATACTTAGAACATTTACCAGTACTGCCAATGAGATTTTAATGCAACGTTTTGGTTTATTTGAAAATACATTCTGAATTTAAAGTGCTTTCTGAGAGATACCAGATGACACAGAGGTTAGTTTATGTGACAGCTACACGATTTTTATCACGACGCTACTAATGAGTGACAATTTACAATGTTGCTTTTGCGGTGTATCTGTTTTATATCTGCAGAGTTTTTCTGAATTATTCTGGAAAGCAAAACATGTTTTAGTAGTAACTTTTGTGGTATAGCTACAATGAGGCAGCCCTTTCAATAGCACAACAATACGTTACATTATAGTACTTTCTTGATCACAGTCAGGTACGTAATAACTACGATATCTATTCGCAAAGATTTTCACTTTCGTTTATGATGAGGTAAGTACATTGACTTCTGCAGAACTTAGCTTTCGGAGGACGATAACTACAAGACTTCCACAGAGGTTATCTTACAACATGAAGCACAGTTTAGCGCTACAGTACACGCATTTGAGTGATTAATTTTGTACTTAAAACATTTATTTTTAAAGATATTTCAACTACAATGATACGAAGTTTTTCCGTGATACATTTCATTCCATTGCAATAATCTGTAACACCTGAGGGTATAATTACATTAATCCTCAGGGGGGTACACGCATACTTTGTGTACCATGTGTGTGGCAAGCACAAGGAGCCCTAGCTAATATGGTACTTGCTTATACAACTTTACACATCGGTACCATATTTCTCCAACACAGAATTACACAGCTATCTGATCATTTAACTGAAAGAGACAAATACTTATTTTACTACATCAGTCACAGATGTTTACGTAATTACACAGTTGGATAATTTCACACTTATGAAATTGTATTTTGTGTGTACTTTGTGAACTGTTCATACTTTTTCGGAACCATTGTGATATTATGAGAGCTTTGAATGATATATTTGGTACGGGATCACGATTTTTAAAGTACGTTTGAGGTAGATGACACTATTGAAATGAGCAGAGAATTTTTTTTAGGTTTTGACATTATTGCAGAAAGCTACGACGTTTTTGAGATTTGACTGAGGTGTTATGATGTTATTTTTACGACGACGATGTGTATTATGCTGTTGAGGTGTGTTTATGATCAATAAGCTGATGCTATATGAGGAATTTGATTATGCTATGTAATTATTATGATGAAATATTGAAGTGTCATCGCAAGATTGACGTGTCGACGAATATATATATATATATATATATATATATATATATATATATATATATATATATATATATGTAATAAGGTAAGGAATAATGAGTAGTGGTTAGGGACTCTGGTTTGTGAAAAAAGCATGTTGGAAACCAAGAATCGTACTTTAAGAGTTATGAAATGTGTGTAAATGTGTGAATGTATCACGATGCCGACGAAAATTTTTTTGGACACTGTTATGTCAATAAGATTTTGTTTCTACAGATTTGTAACGCTAATTCTTGACCTGTGAAATTTTTGTATGAGACTGTCACTGTAGCGGAAATTGGTGTCGTAAATATTTTGGTAAGAAAGTTAAGTGACCACCTGCACGTAATGCGTCGTGGGCACCCAGCTGGGCGACAGTCGCCCGAAATAAAGCCATTAGCGTGTGCCTTTCAGCAGCACAGGTAGAAAAAAAAGGGAGGCCATTATCCTTGCTATTGACATTCCTTTGTAGGAAGCATCGCAAAAACGACACGGTCGAACTTGAAAACATATGATTACACTGTGGAACTCTTCATTTATGATATTTACTAAATTGCCTAATGAAATGACGAGGAACATTTTTACATCTATTGTCTTGCTAGTTGAGAGAAATGCCATATGGCTTGCTTTATGTATATATTTGCTCATTTCGTTTAATATCTAGTTTCTAGCTGCACTGCAGCATTGGTTAAAATAAAATTTTATAGATGTACTAATATAAATATTTTCTGTCTACAGATCGAGTAAATAATATTTTTTTTCAAAAAAATTAGTGAGCACAAAAAGACATTTACCTTCACAGGAACTGCAATCATAGTTTTCTTTTCAAGTACTTGGTAATTTCTTTCGTAGAATAAATCGTGATGCATCACTCTAGTGTTAAGATGTGACATAGGTATTAGACATGGCCATTTTTAGTGTAATATTTTTTTCTGCTTGAGGTCTAGGTTTAAATTTTATTTGCTGCTGCTGTTTGCCAGGCATAGTGTTACTGAATTTAACTTTGTATTACTCTGTTAAACTAGTTTTACTACTGATTTATTTTTCTTGTTGCTGCACATTGGCTCATATTAATGGTAATGTTGCATTGCTTGGTAATTTACATTTACTGTAGCTTGCTTTGCCATTTGAATATTTTGTCATTGCTGTTTGTGTTAATTGTTTTGTGCTGCTGCATTGCCTCGTCCCTTAGTTTAGCATCTGAGCTCAGTAGATTTAAGTTAGCTTAGGAGGGGGTAGACTATAAGAGAATGAGTTGCGATTCATTGGAAGAAATGCATGGAGAAGTTATACGAAAAAGGTATAGAAAGCAGGTATAGATGGGACTTTTTGGAAATAATGAAGATCGAAAGGAGATCTCCGAGAAGTAAAGAAAGTTTTGTTTGCAAAATACTGCAGTAAAACAAACCCTGTCCTTTCCTTGTGTTATCCCACTATGTGTTTGTGCACCCTTGGGTATTTGTGTTCTTCCTGTCTTTATGTGTTTATCTGATGAGAGTTACATTGTATAATTTTTCTAATAATATGTTATTTACTTTGTAAAGATGTTTAGACATTATTTATTCTGTTTTGTTTTAATGCTCATGTGTGAGGTTGATGTTTCAAAAGTTATTTTGCTCTTTTACGTATGTACTTATGTCATTATTTTTGTGACACTGATGTATATATTTTTATTCTTTTGTAAAGCCTGTATTACTACAAATGTTATCTGTATTGTTATGTTCTTTAATGATGTATTTTGTACCTTTGTAATTGTATTCTTATGTTATAAAATTGTAATTGACACCAGCTCATCATATTATTAACTTGTAAGTTACATTTCACTGCACACGTTTCTGTTGGTCATAGTATATGGACAATATGTGAGAAGTAGGGGACTGTTAGTGTTTGCACGTGTGTTAATAATTCAGCAAGGGACTGGATAACAGCATTGTTGGTTCAAGGACAATTCCAAAAACTTTGTGAGTGCACAAGTGGTGGTTATGGACTTGCTATATTGTCCGCAAGACTCTTCGATGGTGATTGTGCACCTGCACAGTCGCAGCAGATGGCTGGTGGCCATCTCTACAAGGACTACAGTGGGTCTACACCTTTGCTGACTCACCAGTACCATTATTTCTACAAGGACTGCAGTGGGTCTGCACCTCTGGTGGCCCACCAATACCACAATCTCTACCGGGACTACAGTGGGTCTGCACCTCTGGTGGCCCACCAATACCATACTCTCTACCAGGACTACAGTGGGTCTGCTCTGTGATGACCTACCTACCAATACTCTTCAAAATTTCGACTGACTCTGCTGTTGGATTGCTCTGTTGTGGACCAATTCCTGTCTGCATGTCAAGAGTCAGCACTGTCTTTCCGTTGGAAGGACAACACTACTCCTTCAAGATTGCATGGAAATTCACTACTTCCGTGTGCATTTTCTTTTACTGCTCAGACTTTGAGAAAAACACTGCAATGTTACTGTGATGAATGATCAGGACTGTCTTTATGGACTGTGAGAAAATTTTAGCTTTTGACTAACATTGTATCAAGAAGTGTGTGCATTTGATATCTTTCTTACTGTAATTATGAAAAAAATTTTTCAAATCTGTATTGGCCAGTGCCCAAAACAATTCGTAAAATTTTTTGTGGGGAGCATGGGGGCTATGTAAGTAGGCTGTTTAGGTTTTGTTATTGGTAGCGCCACCTCTGTATGAAAATCACTGGCTGTGCTGTGTGCAGTCTGTGGCTGCTTTGCATTGTTGTAATACTCGCCATTGTAGTGTTAGGCAGCTGGCTGTGAACAGCGCATAGCGTTGCGCAGTTGGAGGTGAGCCGCCAGCAATGGTGGATGTGGGGAGAGAGATGGCGGAGTTTGGAAATTTGTAAGATATACAATGATCTGTTATGTATATTATGAGTTTTCAACATTATTAAGGTAAATACAAAATTTGTTCTCTATTAAAATCTTTCATTTGCTAACTATGCCTATCAGTAGTTAGTGCCTTCCGTAGTTTGAATCTTTTATTTAGCTGGCAGTAGTGGCGCTCGCTCTTTTGCAGTAGTTCGAGTAACGAAGATATTTGGTGAGGTAAGTGATTTGAGAAAGGTATAGGTTAATGTTAGTCAGGGCCATTCTTTGTAGGGATTTTTGAAAGTCAGATTGCGTTGCGCTAAAAATATTGTGTGTCAGTTTAAGCACAGTCTTGTATAAATTATTCTAAGGGGACGTTTCAAACCCAAGAAGCTCACATGTGTACTTCGGAGTTATCACGAGGATCCGATTACAACAATGTGAAGGACACGATCAAGATTTTGTAGGTGGATACGGCGATCGGACGTAGTATTATTAATTGGTACGCATAAATCTACAACAAGAGAAAGATTATTTCGTTTATGTGGAACTAATATGAAAAGATTTTTACCCATTCGCAGGCAGGGATAACTCAGCTTATTGTGTTCGTCCGAAAGGCCGGAAAATTTCATAGGAGGCAGTAATGATAATTCCAATTTCAGATCACCTCTTTACTATTTTCTTATCTGCCATTAATTAATTTCATTATTTCCACAAATAACTTCGTGTGACCAGTGCCTCTCGTCGGGTAAACCGTTCGCCTGGTGCAGGTCTTTGGAGTTAACGCTACTTCGGCGACTTGCGTGTCGATTGGGATGAAATGATGATGATAAGGACAACACAACACCCAATTCCTGAGCGGAGAAAATCTCCGACCCAGCCGAGAATCGAACCCGGGCGGTTAGGAATGACATTCCGTCGCGCTGACCACTCAGCTACCAGGGGCGGACATTATTTCCACATATATTTTATTATAAGCACCAGAATTAGTTTACCATACTCCTCTGGCAACAAACTCCCGGGATTTAAACCCAATCGAAATTACGTGGGACCACCTTGATCATGCTGTTTGCGTCATGGGTACTCAACCGATAAACCTAGTTCATCTGGCCACTGCACTGGAGCCGGCATGGCTCTACATGCCTGTCAGTACCTTCCATAGCCCCACCGACGCTCTTGCTAGAGATCTGCGCTCCAAAATGTGGTTATTCAGGCTTTTGACAGGTGGTCACATCACGTTTAATGGACAGTGTATATGTTCTACAGTCATATAATTTTGTGGGTACGAGCACTCATATAATTATGTGAAAACTAACTGCAAAATGTGTTGCGAATAGAGTTAATAAAGAAATAATACATTAAAAAGTCATACCTAATGCTGAAGAATACTTGCCGGAACAACGAAAATCCAGTATCGATGGAATTTTTTTCCTTTCAGTAATTTGCAGTGAATGTCAGCGAGAGTTTCGAGAAGATTGAAGTTATGAGTAAAGCTTGTAAGAAGTCGCTAATTGCTCTCGTCCTCAACTAATGATTAACTGTAGTCTGAATAATATGCGCGCCGTTACTAATGCTGCCTCAAGACATGTGCACAATATCTAACATATGTACTTGTCTTTCTGTGTTTAACCTGTAACTTAACATGATACCTCTTAATGAGAATTTATTCAATACTTACATACAAAAATTTAGCCTGTATATGTTTGCGCTTGTGAAACTCTGAACTCTGTCAGTTTACTGACTTGAAGGTTTGACTCAGTCTTACATTCGAATACGTTCATGGTTTTACCTACCTATTTTTAAATGTGTAAAATAAGCAACAAATCAATGGAAAACATCGTTACCAAAAATGGCAAAAAGCTCTTGACCAATTTACTTCAAATTTTTACGCGATACTCTAATGAACTTTGGGACAGGCATAGCCTATATATTTTAATATAGGCTGTATATAATACATAAATAGAAATGTAATATATAAAAGGGAAACATAATTCACTGATCTACTTCAAACCACCCACCCACCCACACACCCACATACACATATATATATATATATATATATATATATATATATATATATATATATATATATATATATATATATATACATAATTTGAAGCAGATTAATCAAGTACTTTTTGGTATATATATACGAAGCAATGTATTATTTTGTTTTCTTGCCACAGACGGTTTTCTCTTGAAACAGGAAAGATGCATTTGCGGCGCATGGGCTTATAATTGCAATATTACTATAAAATCTGAACTTGCAGTAACAATAAACAAATCTCAAGGTCGGAAGGATTGGGTGAGAGGGGGGGGGGAGGGGGAGGGATGCGAAGTGTAGAAATTCACAGAGGGGTGGGAGGAAATGAACATAGAGAGAGGAAAGAAGGAGATGGGGCAAGAGGAGAAGGAGAGAGAGGAGGGGGAGAAGATGGAGACAAGCGGGAGGAGGTGACGGATAGAGAGAGGGGAAGGAGGAAGAGATGGACAAAGAGTGTGAGAGAGGAGATAGACATAGGGGAGAAGGAGACTAGGAGTAAACCAATTCCCACAGACATTGTGCACTTCTTTCCCTCCAATATAACCACTACAACGCGGGACCAGGTACAGCTAGTAATTGTATAAAATACTGGAAATCAAATTTTTGTAGTTCCTGTAGGCGTTAATGAACATGCATATAATTAAATTAATCCAAATAATGCAAATAATTAAATTAATACAAACTAGGTCATATTGTGAGTATACAGACCTCCTGCACTGGAACTGAGATTCACCTGTGTATGTAAGTAGTAATGAAACTTTAACGTTCTTCGATGGTTTCTCACGTTACCAGTTTGCATTCGTTTTAGACAAGAACTGCAAGATTCCCACAGTCGAAAACAAAAATACCTTTACGTTCAGAAGCGTGGGAAAAGAAAATGTGATTCAGTTGAAAGTGTGCTGCAGAACCGCTTAGTTAATGGCTGCCAACACAGTTCTACCCGGTATTGTCCACATGTTACAGAATTCCTGGAGATTCGCGACGGAGACCTGTTGCACCGCTAGCCTGATCACAATAGCCGAGCGAACGGCTGCTTTTATTGGCGCCTGAGTAACAAAAAGTGCTTCGGGCTGAGTGCGGCACTCGACACGTAGCAGCAACTAACAGCTGGACTGTGACTGTAATAGGCGAGAAGAAACGGCGCTACGGCAGCGGCACATGCAGGGGGTCATTAGGTCGTGCTGCCTCGCTATTAGAAGGTGCTAACGATATTCTTATCGGTGGAACACCCTGCCCCCAGCCATTGTACGACCGTTCTACGTCGATCAGTCGTGAGCTGATGCCGAGGCATTTGTCACGCCAGCCTGCCTCATGAGGGAGCAGTTACAGTCAACGTGTCACGTTTTAAAGAGAAGAAAACTTCTCAGAACGTGCTTAATCCACCATTTAACTAAATACACGTCTGTTTTCTCTTTCGGGTTTGCTGTTTTAGCAAGAGTAGTCTGGGAAAATAAATGGTATTCGCTGAACCCACGGCATCGAAAGTCGGAAAGTACCGGGTTATCAAAAAGTCAGTATAAATTTGAAAACTTAATAAACCACGGAATAATGTAGATAGAGAGATAAAAATTGACACACATGCTTGGAATGACATGGTGTTTTATTAGAATAAAAGAAAACAAAGTTCACAAAATGTCCGACGGATGGCGCTGGACAGCAAAACGTCAGTACCTGCGCATGACAATCGTGTATAAAAGGAGCTGTAATGAAAGAGAGAATCAGATGCGTCAGCAGTCGCAGCATGTTGATGTTACTTGAAAAGGCGCTTTTAGTGAAGCTGTATTATCAGAACGGGGAATGTGCTAGTTCAGCGTTACGACCCTATCACCATAGTAAGGGGATTCGAACGGGTAAAGGTCCGTTGACAAATGCAGCTGTGGCAAGAATGATTTCGAAGTTCGAAGCCACGGGTTGTTTAGACGATAGACCCCGTGGTAGCCGACCGAGCACAAGCCGTGTTGCTGCTGTGACAGTTCAGGAAGAAATGGAGACTGTAGCGGGTTCGTCTATGCACGGGGAAGGCAGCGCTCGTGCAGTCGCACGTCGCACCGGCATTCCATAAACTGCTGTTTGGTTGGCACTTAGGCGTACCCTCCGATGCTATCCGTACAAAATCCATCGGCATCATGAACTATTACCTGGCGATTTAGTGAAGCGGAGGGCATTTGCGGTGTGGGCGTTTCAGAAGGTGGCGGAAGGTGACGATTGGTTGAGTAACGTGTTGTCATTATCGACGAAGCTCATTTCACACTCCGAGGGTCTGTCAACGCCCACAACTGCAGGATTTGGGCTACCGAAAATCCTAGAACTGTCGTGGAAACTCCATTGCGCGACGAGAAAGTCACGGTATGGGTTGGATTTACCACTCTACCGTTATCGGGCCTTTTTTCTTCGAGGAAATGTCTGATTCTGGTTTTATAACTGCTACCGTGACGGGTGAGAGGTACGCTGATATGTTACAGAATCGCATCATCCCCAGACTGGCTGAGAAACGCCTGCTGGAACGTACGATGTTTATGCAGGATGGCGCTCCACCCCATATTGCTAGACGCTTGAAAGATCTCTTGCGCGCGTCGTTTGATGATGATCGTGTGCTCAGCCGCCACTTTCGTCATGCTTGGCCTCCCAGTTCCCCAGACCTCAGTCCGTGCGATTATTGGCTTTGGGGTTACCTGAAGTCGTAAGTGTATCGTGATCGACCGACATCTCTAAGAATGCTGAAAGACAACATCCGACGCCAATGCCTCACCATAACTCCGGACATTCTTTTACGGTGCTGTTCACAACATTATTCCTCGACTACAGCTATTGTTGAGGAATGATGGTGGGCATATTGAGCATTTCCTGTAAAGAACATCATCTTTGCTTTGTCTTACTTTGTTATGCTAATTATTGCTATTCTGATCAGATGAAGCGCCATCTGTCGGACATTTTTTGAACTTTTGTATTTTTTTTTTTTTGTAATAATACTACATGTCAGTCCAAGCATGTGTGTCAATTTGTACCTCTCTATCTACATTATTCCGTGATTTATTCAGTTTTCAAATTTATACTGACTTTTTCATCACTCGGTACTTAAATTACGGTGTCGTTAATAAGTGGCTAGGTTAGCAGATAAACGTGAGCCAACTCCTAAATGGAAAAAAAAAACAATTCAGTCCTTCTACTTATCTACGTGCTGAAAGGAAAGTCTACGAATTTTTTGATTGAAAATTCTTAAAGCAGACGTCAATAACATTCTGCATCTTTATTTCTCATGTCTGTAATTTATTTCTCAACGTAGTCATCCTCGCGACGAAGACATTTGTCCCAACGGGAGACCAGTTCGTCGATATCATCACTGCAGAATGTTTGACCGTTTTGTTGGAGACACAGCCTCACCGCTGCTTGCACTGCTTCGTCACCATCAAAGCGAAGTCCTCGAAGCTGTTCTGTAAGTTTTGAAAACAGATAAAAATTGCATTAGGCCAAGTCTGGAGATTGGATCAAGTCGGGACTGTAAGGAGGACGATCGATGACAGCGAACCCAAGGCTTCGCATTGTCGAAGATGTCGAAGCGCTCGTGTGTGGTCATGCTGAAGGAGAGGGTGCTCCATGTGTGGACGAACTCTTCGAACTCTAAACTCTATTACAGCTCAATGTTTCTCATGCACCGATGAAGTTACGTTACGTACAGCCTTGTTACACGGTGCAATTCGGATCCTCATGTCACAGAGCGCTTCATATACATATACATAAAGAACAAAGATGTAGAATGTTAATATAGTTTGTTTTATATAAAAAGGATTAAGTGATGAGACATTACTTTTCAGCACGGCCTCGTACTTTGTTTTACTCACCTTGTTCCTCTTAATTCACCTCTTCTTCCTCTTCTCTTCATCCTCCACCACCTCCTCCTCCTCCTCCCCTCCTCCTTGTACATCTCCTTCGAATCGTTCTCCTTCTACTACTCCTGTTTTTCTTCCACCTTCTTCTTCTTCTTCCACCTTCTTCTTCTTCTTCTTCTTCTTCTTCTTCTTCTTCCTATTCTTGCACCTTCTTCTTCTGCCACCTTCTTCTTCTTCCACCTTCTTCTTCTTATTCCACCTTCTTCTTCTTCTTCTTGTCCAACCTTCTTCTTCTTCTTCTTTTCCTTCTTCTTGTCCAACCTTCTTCTTCTTCTTCTTCTTCTTCTTGTCCAACCTCCTCCTCCTCCTCCTCCTTCTTCTTCTTCTTCTTCTTCCACCTCCTCCTCCTCCTCCTCCTCCTCCTCCTCCTTCTTCTTCTTCCTGTCGCTTTTTCCCTTTTCTGTCCTCCTTTGTTTAGTCTGTCACTGTAATGAGTTTATTTTTCAAATCTGTGAATACTATAGCAGTCAGTTACTCCTTTCACACATCACTGTCTCAGGGCATCCCAGCAAGGAAGTTGACACGTTGATATGATGGAGAGGAAGAGGAAGGAGAAGAAAAAGAAGGAAATAAGAAGAAAAATAAAAACGACAACAAGAAGAAAATTACGGGTGACCGTCATGTTTGTGTCTCACCACTGTCTGGGTCGTCTCCAAACAAGTCTTTAACCTGGAATGTCTGTGACTGGAGTAGACACGACTATGTCCACTCTTTCCGTTTACTTGGGCTACGAGGCCTGAACGTTGTCAGCATTGTTTGCAACAACGGACTTCAAATCATTAACCATCATTCCATTCATCTCATCCCCTTCTTTGCCTTTTTTTATTTAATCCTTATATACATTTTCTGTTTCTTCAGGCTAGTTCTTACGCGCTAGTTCACAGGAATTCGTTAACTTAGAAACTTAATTTTTAACAATATTAACAGCCTCCCTGTGAGCCTCCTTTATCACTTAAGCGTCTCTTCTAACCCTGTGGTGCACATGTGTACAGTGGCAGCTGTTAATGTCTCTTCTTTGGTGTTTTCAGTCAGTTGTAAGGTTGCAAATGCACACAGCCCACTTCAGTGGACACTCGCTATTGGTGCTGTGCCCTGTGTGCATTTGCAGTCACCGAACTGACTGAAAACGTCAAAGAAGGGACCATTAATAGCATGTTCACTGAATTCGACATGTATAAAAGACGGTTAGGATCCCTTATTGCTGAACCACCTTCCAGTTTTATTTCTTTTCTGAATTCTCTAGTTTAAAGCTGTAATTCATTTTTAATTCCTTGTAATTAGTATCTAGCTTATTTTCTAGTTCACCAATAAAATCACATTTTAATTCATTCAATTTAGAACACAATTCTAATATCAGATTTTAGTTATCAATCTTCAGCTCTCGGTTATAATTTATTATTAATTATTTGGTTATCAGAGCTCAACTCTTCGATACTAGAATCAAATTTGGATTCTAAATCGTACTTCTCCGAAAATAATTTTCACAGCACTGAGTAAACTCATAGCTTCGTCATTCCCTAAGTTACTTCGTTTCATACTAGTTGACTCCTCATTTGATTCTGTTAACATCTTATTACTTAAAACTCAATCACCAACACTTTCTACAGTTTCACTGTCTGTTACAAATTCATCTTTTTAACCATATGACCTGTAACTCAATCCTATAATCTTCGTTCCCTTTCATGGTCCCTTATTTCAATTATAAAAGCGATACCTTTTAAGCTTATGTTAAAAACAGTTAATAAGACATGCAGTGCATCTGGTGAATTGATCAGATGCTAATGTGTTGCGGATGCAGGTCATGGAACCGCGATGTGTGGACTACAGTCGTGGCCCCTCCGTAGAGGAGCAATCAGCAGCCACTCGTTTCATCATCTGTTCGACACGTTGATGGCGTGACGCCCAAATGGCTGCCGTTGACTGCCACACGCCCGTGACGCTTTTACTCACTGTCGACGGTTGCAACGCATGCCCGCTACACGCTCTGTTAGATTTATAGGCTCCACCACAACCCACCACATAGAAGCAACTCCTGCTAAACAATACACTAGCTCGAGTGGGAAAGCGAACGACCAAACTTCCTGTAGGCCATTAAGTGAACTGAAGAGCCTCATGTGCTCGCTGGAGCCAAATCCCGAGCTCTTCTTAGACCATCAGCACACGGGATCGACTGCCACCGGCTCACCAAATGCTACAGCAGACTCTAGAGGGGCGTGTGGAACTGCGCCACCTACAGTATAGCTCCTCATTGACTGGAAGCGTCACCTCGCTGTACCGAGCGAGGTGGTGCCGTGGTTAGCACACTTGACTCTCATTCTGGAGGACTGTTCAAATCCGCATCCGGCCATCCTCTTTCAGGTTTTCGGTGATTTCCATAAATTGCTTCAGGCGTATACTGGGATGGTTCATTTGAAAGGCCACTGCCGATTTCCTTCCCCACCTTTGCTCATTCCATGGGACCGATGACCTCGCTGTTTGGCCCGCAGTCCTAGATCAACCAACCAACCAACCAACCGCCTCGCTGTTTTTCATTCACTCCCATTCAGGCTTCTATTGAAATCCGTTATTAGCGAGAACGATACTAGCAGGGTCACCAGTGTGGTAGTCTGTGTATCTGGAGGTATATTAAACTGATGGCCCGAACTAAAACCTTGACGATTCTGGCCACAGTAAAACTGCTAAGTTCGAACGAGGTTTGGTCACCAGCATTAGGGGCCTACTACATGTCCCCAGCTTATGTGCAAGGTTCAGTTAATCTGTGTAATTAACTAAAACGTAATCCAACCGCGAATTATTGAGTATTTTTTGTCACTGAGTACAAGTTAATAGTTTTTATTATCACAGAGGTTATAGGCTTTTAAAGTAATAAAATGACCACTGCCAATACTTATAGTCAATTACACTTCAAAATAACATAGTTCAACTTACAAAGGCTTAAGCAACGGTCAAACTGCAATCTTATCACTTAAAAAACCTCCACTTCACATATCTATCAATCATAAAAGCACAAATGCTACAACAAAATTTTTCATATACTCTTCCAGGAAGTACTATTGTCTATGAAGCTGTAAAATCCCTGAGTAAACTTCAGTTCAGTATTAAATAGATTCATCATTAAGTATGATCTTCCGTTGGCGCATCAATTGCTCCAGAATACAACGAAGAACCACCTTTACGATACAACCTGTCTAATTTTTTTCATTATACAGAAATCTCGTTAAAGTTCTTTGACGGAACATGTTGTAGGCCAGCCGCCGTGGCTCACACCTTCTGATAGCAAATATTCTAATTCATCACTTCTGTAGAAAGTTTATAGAAACATTAGCATAAATACATGCGACTAGAAGTGCTTCCCTTGGGATCTAAGCAGTAGAAGTAAAATTCCCCAACATTTATGGTTCATTCGATGCTTAAAATACGTGCTGATGGTACACTAAACGAGCCTTTACAGAGCGAACTACTGCGTGTAGCAGATACGTGTACCACTACGTTATGTTAAAGGAACGTTTCTTTGCATCAAGTAGATAACATTATCAGTTAAAAATACAATACGCATGAATACTCCTAAAATATACAGTAGTAAACCTATGTGTACCCGTTGCACACATAAAGAAATCTAACATGACTGCTTCTCACATATACATGCGTTCAATGTCTTACAAATTATTTATAGGTGACGAAATGCATAATCTGACTGTTCATTCCACTACTCCATATACTGCCTAACCAAAGTGGTATAATAAACTGACGACTGCATCAGCTTCCTTAGGTTTCATACAAGTCCAGTGATGTTGTTTATACGTTTGGATAATGGATCGTAGCTGAAGCAGAAATGTATAACCTAGAGTATCTAGTCTCTTGTTGTGGAAGATGAATAAAAAAAATGAAATAGAAGAAGTCACATAGACCATCACGCTTCAAAATGTTTATTTCAAAACGTAGACTAGGCTAGACTAGTGGTGAAACAATGTCAAGATTACATCAGTTTGTGCAGCTAGCCTTATATAAACACAGAGTAGCCTAAAAAATTGTCCCATACTGACAACCAGATAAAAAACCTGTCAGTATTGTACTGTTGCATAAAAAACTGTGTAGTCTTTACAACAATCTAGCTGTTTTAATAGACATTTTTATTTAAAAAAACCTGAAAATTACATCTGTATTAAATATTCACTCTTTTATTGGATATTTGTTTAAAAAGATAACCACAACGATTGTATTAGTCTCTGCAACAGTCACTTTACACAGCAGCACTCAGCTAAGAAATATACCACACGTTAACAAATTTGTTTAGAAACATATGGATGTATTGCACTGCTTAGTAAAATTGTATAAAACATTAGACTTTTAATGAAAGAAATTGGTAGTACTTAACTGTCTTCACTTGCAACCTAGTGAATCGAACCTAGTGTAATCGAACAGACATATTTTTGTCATCAGTAAACAGCTAAAACAGAGTCACCGAATGATACGTTTAATATAGATCACGTCATTATTTTCGTACAAGCGGAGAAGTGCTCTTCACGCTACACTCGCCCATAATATAACTGGTGGATACGAAACGATATACAAGTTATTTTCAGGAGCAGAAACTTGCGAACAGCCGCTGAGAAATGCGGCAGAACTCCATCTTGTTGAAAAATGATGTTGGGTTCCAAGTCTTGTATCTGTGGCTACACAGACTGCTCCATGTCCAGATACACTGACCCATTAACTATTTGTTCCGCAAAGAAGAACGGTCCAACAATCCTGTCATGCATTAGCCCGCACCAGACGTTTAGTTTACGGCTATCATGAACATGTTCAATGACAATGTTCGGATTTTGAGAGCCCCAAATCCGAACATCATGCCTATTAACCCTTCCTGGTAGATGAAAGGTTGCCTCATCTGAGAATAAACATTTTTCCATAAATCTGGCATCCATATCAATATGTGCAGCATATCCGCAGCAAATTGTTGTCAGCGTGTTTTTTTCGTTCGGCGTTAGATGTTGCAGAATTTGCCCTTTGTAAGCACACATGAAAACGCTGGTGAACTACATGATGCAATGTTGATCGCAATACATCAAGTTGCCTATATGTTTGACGAATTGACATACGTAGGCTTCTGACAAGGAAACCTCCCCATCGCACCCCCTTCAGATTTAGTTATAAGTTGGCACAGTGGATAGGCCTTGAAAAACTGAACACAGATCAATCGAGAAAACAGGAAGAAGTTGTGTGGAACTATGAAAAAAATAAGCAAAATATAGAAACTGATTAGTCCATGCGTATCATAGGCAACATCAAGGATAGTACGAGCTTAGGAGCGCCGTGGTCCCATGGTTAGCATGAGCAGCTGCGGAGTGAAAGGTCGTTGCTTCTAGTCTTCCTTCGAGTGACAAATTTAATTTTTTATTTTCAGACAATTATTATCTGTCCGTCCGTACGATGCGAGGTAAACTGCGCCGTAGTATCGGGCAAGGTAGAAGAATCTTTTTACCCATTCGCCAAGAGTACAAGTTAGGTGGGTCGACAACGTATTACTGTCATGTGACGCACATGGCGTCGCCAGTGTCGTATAGAATGTATCAAACGTGTTTTCTTGTTGAGGAATCGGTTGACCTATGACCTTGCGATCAAATGTTTTCGATTCCCATTGGAGAGGCACGTCCTTTCGTCTACTAATCGCACTGTTTTGCGGTGCGGTCGCAAAACACAGACACTAAACTTATTACAGTGAACAGAGACGTCAATGAACAAACGGACAGATAATAACTTTGCGAAAATAAAGAAAAAAAAATTTTCACTTGAGGACCTCTCGTTCCGCAGCTGCTCGCGCTAACCACGGGACCACGGCGCTCCTACGACCGTTTTGTCCTTTTGTTGCTTATGTTGTGCATGGACTTCTCAGTTTGTAAAATGGTTCAAATGGTTCTGAGCACTATGGGACTTAACATCTGTGGTCATCAGTCCCCTAGAACTTAGAACTACCTAAACCTAACTAACCTAAGGACATCACACACATCCATGCCCGAGGCAGGATTCGAACCTGCGACCGTAGCAGTCGCGCGGTTCCGGACTGCGCGCCTAGAACCGCTAGACCACCGCGGCCGGCTCTCAGTTTGTATATTTTGCTTATTTTTTTCATAGTTCCACACAACTTCTTCCTGTTTTCTCGACTGATCTGTGTTCAGTTTTTCAAGGCCTATCCACTATGGCAACTTATAACTAAATCTGAGGGGGGTGCGATGGGGAGGTTCCCTTGCGAGAAACGTTTATCTGATGTCCTCCACGTCTCTTCTGAAACTCCGTAACGTGCACCGCCACATTGTTTCAGAACACTTCCTGTTGCCAGAAACTTCCTATAACATTCCTTAACTGTTTTTACATCAGGTTTATCACATTCATACATACGACTATGATTTATTTGCACAATAATTGGCGATTTTGTTTCTGCAAACCACACTACTGCTTTCACGCACTGCTGTGGAGGCGCCATTTTCGCTTCATGCGACCATGCAGCACTCTGACGACGATACTTAGCATTTCTGACGCAGGAATATAATCTACAATGGGCTGCAGTTTTCATTGTCGTATCTACTGTGGTTTTCTGTCCTGGGTCCTTGAAATTAGGGAGGTTTGAGTGGGACACCCTGTATATTTTAAAGTCTGACTGTCCATTTGACTTCCTCTGTCTTATTAGCTTTATTCGTCGTCCACTACCAAAGAGGTAGATACGTAAACCAAGTATGAACTGTTAGTTTGTTTGTAATAATCCAGTATAATATTGTTATAGATGGAGTTACTTTCATTCTTTCTATATGTAAATTATTGATTCCTTCTGATGGACTCATTTTATTATAATATTATGAGTGTGATCTTCAGCCTCGGAAATTCTCTTGCCTTGGCACGGAAAGCGTGAATAGCAGTCAGTCACTTGTAGGCAGTATCACGGTGCATCCAGCACATTATGTGCGCAACAGAAAGTTAGTTTTTGTGGAGTGAAGTGGTGCAACATGAGGAACTGAAGCGTCATTTGATGTAGCTTACAAAAGTAAACTGTCTCATTCAAATAACTACATCGGATGCAAGATATTTGCAGGCAAAATGTGTTGTTGTAATTGCTCTCGCCATAAATACTTCAAGCATTGTGACTAAGGAAGCTGATATGGCGAGTAGTAACTCTCTATTTAAAATGCGAAGATAATGTAAAATATTGAATGCACCCTGCTCACATGACTCTGTTGTGTTTAAAGGGAAGAACGTTTTTTTTCTATCTTTAAAAGCGAAACAGGAAAGATATTTGGTAAACAATATAGAATAAAATTGCATGGTTTGTGGTAACTTATGTGAATATTCTTTTCCCTAAATTATTTAACAAGCAAACACTGTTAAACACAAAGTAAATTCTGTTCGTACTAATATTTGTGCAGTAATCGTAATGTGAAGTTAACAGAGAAGTATTTACTTAAATTCTCAAACGAAAATGTTATTCTATTCGTGGAAAAATTGCTTTGCTATTTTACAAGGTACAGTTCATTTCCATGGTTTTGCAGGCTAAACACAAATTACTAACATTAACAAGTAATACGATTTCTCTTTGAATAATTTCATATTTTCAGTTGTTAAAGTAAATAAAGCAATTGTTTGCTTGTTTCACTCGTTCGCTAAACTGATAATACCTCAAGAAAAGTTTTAATACTGATTTAAAGTGCAAACACGACAACTGCTCTCAAAATTTATCCCTTCAGGACTAGCTACCGATTTATTTAGTTAACAATATTCGTTTCCAAAGGGACAATGCATAAAGTGAGATTGTACTCTTTCCTGTCCCTGCGGTGAACACTGGCACTGTTGTCTGGCGCTTTAAGCAAAGCCATCTTGATAGCTAAACTAGAAAGTGAGGTGTTAGCGAAAAACGATTTTTAACGAACACGGCAATATCAGCCAAACGACTCTGATGACGACATAGCCCCTGCAGTAGCGTAAACAAGTGTCGGAACACAGATTCTTTTCCTAAATTAATATCAGTGAAGCAAATTTCAGATTAGTTACTTTTCAGTAAAAGTGGTCATGAGAAGTATAAAAGCATAGCTTTACTAGCCTTCTCGAGCCCACAGTTTATGTACCGGTAGCTGCTGAAGGTCGTAGCAAAGTCACACGAATCAGCAGACGCGACTTTGCCCTTAGGAACTAGCAGATAAAAGAAAGATTTAAAATAAAGATTAGTTAGGTTACAATTCTTAAATTAGAAATAAAAATGGGTTTTTACGAGTTCAAATGATTCAAATGGCTCTGAGCACTATGGGACTTAACATTTGAGGTCATCAGTCCCCTAGAACTTAGAGCTACTTAAACGTAACTAACCTAAGGACATCACACACATCCATGCCCACTCGGCCACACCGGCCGGCTTTTTACAAATGGACACATGTGTACGTAACGACTTAGATGTAGATACATATGACGTGCAAACATTAGTATACTACACTTTTTTAATGTCTGTAAGCATATTGTATTTTTAACTATTTCATTTAGATGCCGCAATTGATAATAATTGTGTACTTCAGGCCAGAAAACCTTCTTTAACCTGTCGTAATGGCTCTTGTATCTGCTATACGCAACATTTCGTTTTAATTATTTTGAATCTACTACTATTTACACTTTCTTGTTCATGTGTAAGTGACTTGAAGTCGCTCTCCTGACCGAAGCTGGTTGTCCGTAAATTAACGTATATCAGAGCAGCTTTTGATGGTTTCGTGATGCCGGTCTTGAACTACACTGGAGCTGCAACACTGTTTATGGAAAATAAAGGATAACAGATTTTGTCATATTAATCAAAATATGTTTACTGCAATTACATCTGGAAGCGTATAAAATTCACGTCCTGCGTCAGTCATAGTAATAGGAGTAACTATTTTTAAAGTGTGTCAAATGCCCTCGTACTAATAGAAAATACACTTACTGTGATTAAGTGTGCAAAATAATGTCATTCAAATAATGATTAAGTGTCGCCAACAGATTGTTGGTTCTCATTCTTAAGTTGAAAAGCTATTTGTGGATAATTGTCGCAAATATGTAACTTCATGTAAAAGCAAGAAATGGAAAGTACACCACTGGCTGTTAAATCGTGGAATAACTTGTCCAAGAATTATTTCAGGTAACAAATCCGTTCTTCGCGTTCGGCATAACTACATTCTCCTTACTATTCACAAAAAAAGCCTTCCAATTACTTCACGTCAGGCTGTGGACATGAAAGCTTCATGATCATTCTATATTCCCACTGTGCAGTAAGCCTCAGTTTCAAAGAAAGACCCCACAATTACGCCGTCAGTCCACAAGCAGCACCAGACCGTTGCTCTTTCAGTATGCAAAGGCTGATCCTGAATGATGCGAGTGTTGCTGTGTTCCAGATCCGACTACTTTGTTAATTTACACTGCTGGCCACCGTAAATGCAACACCAAGAAAGACAAGAGGTAGCACAACAAAATTTATTTTGTAGATAACATGTTGACCAAGTATCAAATGATTACGTTTACAGACTTATGTGACATGTGGCTCCTGCCAGAATCAGTAGCCAGAGTAGCCGCCATTGTTGGAGATCACCGCTGCCACACGTCTCGGCATTGGGTCAAAGAGACGTTGGATGTGTTCCTGGGGTACAGCAGCCCAAGCAGCTTCCACACGTTGCCAAAGATCATCTGGTGTGGCAGCTGGGGATGTAATCTGGGTCACTCGTTGAGCAACCATGGACCACATGTTTTCTATCGGCGAAAGATCCGGAGAGCGAGCCGGCCAGGGAAGCAATTCAATCTGGTTATTGACGAAGAACCTTTGGACAATGCGTGCCACGTGTGGTCGCGCATTATCCTGTTGAAATATGGCTGTGGTCGAGCCCTGAAGGTAAGGAAGGACAACTGGCTCCAGCACCTCGGATATGTAGCGCCGGCTATTTAAAGTACCGGCAATGCGTACTAGAGGCGTGCGAGAGTAATATCCAATACCGCCCCATACCATAATACCCGGTGCAAGACCGGTGTGGCGGTGCATAATGCAGCTGTCCAGCATCCTCTCTCCACAGTGTCTCGACACTCGAATCCGACCATCGTGGTGCTGCAGACAGAAGCGTGCCTCGTCAGTAAAGACAACGTCATTCCATTCTGCTGTCCACATCCGTCTGTCATCACACCATTGGCGACGGAGACGTCTGTGGTTCTGCGTCATTGGTAGACGAAGCAATAGACGTCTTGCGGACAGACCACTCTGCTGTAAACGGCGTCGAATGGTACGCGCAGACACTGGATGATGCGTTACAGACGCAATGTGCTGTGCTATGGTTCGGGATGTCACTGAGCGATCCGTCACCGCCATGCGCACAATTTGCCTATCAGCACGTGCAGTGGTGCACCGAGGTGAATACGATCGACCACGTCGGTCCGTCGTACCCTCCTGCATCCAACGGTCACATATCCGCATTACAGTTGTTTGGTTTCGTCCAACACGACTAGCGATTTCTCTGTATGATAATCCACAATCTCGGTAAGCCACTATCCTTCCTCTGTCGAACTCGGATACTTGATCAAAAGATGTTCACTGTTGTCTACGAGGCATAACTGATCGTCTTGTGAAACAACCACAAGGTAAGCACACGTGCCGAACGTACACTCGTCGAAATCGCCAAGCCTTAAATGGGGCTATGAGGTGGCGCCACAGGCGCGCGTGATGTGCGTCTGCGCTGAAATTCTAATCAGTTGCATATCTCATCGCTGCAAGCCTATGGTGTAAATTTCACTTGATTCGGATGCTTCCTTCAGGGTGTTGCATTTACGGTGGCCAGCAGTGTATGTGTACCTGTTCAGATGGAAGTACGATTAATGACAGCACAAGATTTTATAACAAAAAATAATGTTAATTAAACCCAATATCCTCTCATCGAATTCCTGGTGCCTGAAATGATCACCCTGCTTGTGTTCTGTTAACAATTGTATCTTATAGACATTCAGATAAAGATTTTAAAGTTCTTTGTGCTGTGCTTCCCGGAATGATCAGTTATTGTGATCAGAGGTGAACTGATTTTCCTTGACTCACTTTAGCGCAGTATTTTACAATCGCTCTGTTTACAAGAGAAAGGTACCACGTGGAAACCAAGGCGTCTTAACATGTAATACGGAAACCTTTTCTTCAAATTCCCTATTCCTTTTCTGCACAGTTAAAGGTTTAATTTCCTTTCATCCATAGAAAATTTCACATAATTGGCGACCGATTGTCGCGTAACATTCTCCGATAATGCAATGATTTCTCACCATAACAAAGCTCTGTTATTCTCTGTAACGTTCCGTAATGACTTGTGAAACTAATAGCACCATAAACAGATGAGTATAACAGACACTAACGACAGATGACAGTTGCCTGTCCTCAGGTCGCTGGATCTGCACGCAATTCGCACGTGTGCGCGCAAATCGCAGATCGCAGCGATGGATCTCTGATGGCTAGTGGTTATCGAGCAATACAGTGAATCGCTAAGAAGTGACCGTGTGTGATGATACCGCTGGCTAGCAACGAGCAGTTTATTTATATACAATAATTTTTTCATCAGTCTCAATCGTATATTGAAACCCAACAACCACCTGGCTGAAAATGACTCAGAAGTTAGTGGCGCCCTCCATCGGTAATGTTGGAATTCACAAGGTGTTGGCCCACACTTAGCCTCGGTGACAGCTTCCACTCTCCAGGTACGTTCAATCAGGTGCTGGAAGGTTTCTTGGGGAATGCTAGCTCGTTCTTCACGAAGTTCTGCACTGAGGAGAGGTACCGATGTCGGTCGGCCTGGAACGAAGTCGGTGTTCGAAAACGTCCCAAAGGTGTTCTATAGGATTCAGTCAGGACTCTGTGCAGGGATGTTATTGTCATGTAACCACTCCGCCACCGGCCGTGCATTATGAACAGGTGCTCGATCGTGTTGAAATGTGTAATCGCCATCCCCGAATTGCTCTTCAACAGTGGGAAGCAAGAAGATGCTTAAAACATCAATGTAGGCCCGTGCTGTGACAGTGCTACGCAAAAGAGCAAGGGGTGTAAGCCCCCTCCATGTAAAACACGACCACACCATAACACCACCGCCTTCGAATTTCGCTGTTGGAACTACACACCCTGGCAGATGAAGTTCACCGGGCATTCGTCATACCCACACTCTGCCATCGGATCGCCACATTGTGTACCGTGATTTGTCACTCCACACAACGTTTTTCCACTGTTCAATCGTCCAATGTTTACGCTCCTTACAACAAGCGAGGCGTCGTTTGGCATTTACGGACGTGATGTGTGGCTTATGAGCAGCCGCTCAACCATGAAATCCAAGCTTTCTCACCTCCCGCGTAACTGTAGTAGTATATACAGTGGATCCTGATCCAGTTTGGAATTCCTGTGTGATGGTCTGGACAGATGTTTGTCTATTACACATTACGACCCTCTTCAACTGTCGGCGGTCTATGTCAGTCAACAGACGAGGATGGCCTGTACGCTTTTGTGCTGTACGTGTCCCTTCATGTTTCCACTTCACTATCATATCGGAAACAGTGGACCTAAATATGTTTAGGAGTGTGGGAATGTCGCATACAGACGTATGACACAAGTGACACCTAATCACCTGACCACGTTCGAAGTCCGTTGAGTTCCGCAGAGCGCCCCATTCTGCTCTCTCTCGATGTCTAATGACTACTGAGGTCGCTGATATGGAGTACCTTGCAGTAGGTGGCAGCACGATGCACATAATATGAAAAACGTATGTTTTAGGGGTGTCCGGATACTTTTGATCACATAGTGTAACATTAAAATTAATGGCAGGGGCATTACTATAACATGGAATACGCCATGGCATTAATTTTAACGTTATCTGAAATAGCTCTACCTGGAGAAAAAGCGTAATAAATAAGTAACATATCTGTAACTTACGAATGTTTCACAACGCAGTTTGTTAGGGATTGGTACTAAAAATGAAATTGTTTTCTAATAAGTGATAAATGATAATACTTCGCCGTCATATTGCTACTTTAAGCAGTTCGTTTACTCTCATGTAGCGATATTGCACTATTTGGCTCACTCAGTATGACTGCTTGGGGTAATTATTTTATACTGAGATTTATTGAGTTGCTCTTGAGCATGAAGGAATTTCGAATAACCGAACATAGTAACTTCTCTTTTATGGCGCTGTCATCGGTAACATTATTGTTGATATCGTTTAGTGAAGGTATTGACTGCCTTATGATACCGGTATTCTTTGCGTACAAGGTTCTTTTTAAATTTTCGGTCAATTTTCGAGATTTGTTGTGTAAACTATTAAAAGTATCTCGTGTCAAGTCCACGCTAAATTTCGAGCTTCTGTAAAGCACCACCATACTTGGAGATCTTGTTTACATCGAAATCTGACAAGATTTTTTCGTTGCTTCTGCAACACTGCAGTGTTTTGTGTACCATTGAGGATAAGTACCGTTAACTCTCAGGACTGCGTAATCCAGGGCTCTTCCCAGTTATTAGTAGCATCACTTCACGCAGTCATTATGGGACATATTCATCGACCTTATTCTATTCCTTTACACAAAACAGCGATGCTGGATCAATCAGACGAAAATGTATATAATCAAACTACATTATGTAGAAGAGTTACGGATATCTTCGGTAAGCGTCCTTCCAACACGTCTTCTGTGATGTTATATACTGCTGTCCAAAATTAAAGCGACAAACGGAAATTTTGCATGGTTGCTTTAATTTTGCCACAGAACAGTATATACAGGTGATAGCAAAGTGGAAACAAAGCAAAGAATACAGAACCTGAACAACTGCAATATGCATAACTGTAGACAAAAATGATCTTCGTTTTTTCCAACTTAACAGATTTGCACACACATTCCGACAACTGGTTAACGTGCTTAGTATGGGGTATACATCAGGCAGGGTGTGACAATGTCTGACAGCAGTACAGACTTGACAATGACGGGGCGTACTGTGAATGATGTCATCAATCTCATGTTGAGGCAATAACTCCCATTCTTCCTGCAGAGCTGCTCGCAAGTCTTTGAGAGTGATTGGTGGGTGCTGAGATGATGTAACCTATCTCCCTAGTGCATCCCACACAAGCTCTATGCGATTCAAATCCGCAGAGCGAGCAGATCACGCTAAGAGTATATATTCCGTTTCAGAGAAAACGTCAACCAACTGTGCTCTATGGGGTCGAGCTTAATCGTCCATCAAACGAAGTCTCGGCCCACAGGAACTCGCAGCAACCGCGCGTGAGGTCCCGAGGTCTCATCACGATACCTGACAGCCGTTAAATCTTGCCGATTCGCCCTTGTAACTCCCTGAAGAGGTGTTCGAGTGGTCGACATAATACCTGCCCACACCATTCGGGGTCCTCCACGTTACCGTCTCTTTCTACAACATCTGAGTCCTGAAACCGTGTTCCATGTTCCCTCGAGCTGCAATTCCGTCGAGAATCACTCTCCAAACCGGTTCCCATATGTGAAAAGAACTGGCCCTCTGCTCGATTGTCCATGTGGCATGTTGACGACTCCACTCTAGATGCCCCTTTCGGTGCAGACGCGTCAGAGATACATGCGCAGCAGATCTCTGACAATAAAGGTCATTCTCCTGAAGCGTTATGTACACCGTTTGCCTCGATACAACACGTGGATGCTGCGAGGTCACATGGCAGTTGCTGTGCGGTACTAAGGCCTTCGTGGCCTTACAGCCAAATAAAAGTCCTCTATTTTTCATGTAACACTTGGTTGGCAGTGCCCTGGTCTTGAGGATACAGTTCCGGTCTTTATAAAGGGTTGCCTCATCCGAAAAACAACGAAACGATCTACATTAAGCCATCGGGCAATATTTCTTTCCCCCTATGGCTCTCCACCGCAGATAGTCTGGTAGGTTTCTTCTCTGTGCCATCCTGCCGCGTCTGTAACTGTGTACACAGTGATAGTGGATGTGGGGCTATCTGGCAAACACTATTACATTTGACAGGTCCCATGACGTAATCGTTGGTGTGGTTGTCCGTTGACCGGAATGCCATCTTCCGTTCAGGACACGATCGTGCGTATCTGTTGACGGTTTGTATGATTAT
The DNA here is from genome assembly GCF_023898315.1 of Schistocerca nitens. Classification (NCBI taxonomy): domain Eukaryota; kingdom Metazoa; phylum Arthropoda; class Insecta; order Orthoptera; family Acrididae; genus Schistocerca; species Schistocerca nitens. The sequence goes on along the minus strand of NC_064615.1, from coordinate 976,474,091 downwards.
ATCGTGAATTATACACAGGACGGGTAAATAGCTGTTTGTTGCTTTAATGTTGGACACCAGTCTATATCTACGCAAGCCAAACATTTCAGATGCACTATGGTGAACCGACGGTTGTAGTAGCGTAGTTCTTAAGATTCCAGTTAGCACTGTCAGATCTGGAGTTCGCAATCAATATGCTTTCAATATCATGTAGAGGGTTGGATAAAAATTTGGAAACACGACGAGAAATGCAAGCTTAAACATAACTACACATTACAGCCAACCCTGCAGGTCGCGCTGATGCATTTGATCACGAACGGCACATGTGCAATGTCCTCAAATACATTTGCAAGTCTCAGACGTAGTGAGAAGTGTGTTGTGTGCAGTTGCGAATGTTTTATGTCGGAACTAATTGAATTCGAATTTGGGCAAATTGTTGGTGCTGCATGGTGGATAATTCCGTAACCAAGAAAGCCGAAGTGTTTGGTGTTTCAAGAGGCACCGATCAAAGATCTATACAGCATAAAAGAAAAGTGGAAACACGTCACCTGCTAAGACACAGTGTTGACGATAGCGTGTGTTGAATGATCCTGACGGACAATTGTTGAAATGGATTCTGACAAAAAATAAGAGCACGACAGCTGCAAAAGTCACTGCAGAATTGAATGTGGTAATTGCGAGCCCTCTCATCATCAAAACAACACTGAGGCAGGTGGGAATTTCGGACCCAGTTGAAGTTCCTAAACAACACGTCCAACATGATAACGCTCCCAACAGAAAAACGTGGTCTCGAAGCCACGAAACCTGGGCTATAGAGCAATGGAAGAATGTTCGATGATGACTGGGACAGCCATAGCCTGGTACTCCATGATTCCTGCTCACTCTGTAAGGTCGCGTTACTGACAAAGATTATGCGAACGTTTTGGCTGGTCAGATCATTCCCATGATACAATGTTTGTTCCCACTGCTAATGCTGGGTTCCAAGACGATAGAACCCCTATTCACACTGCTCACGCGGTACAGGACTGGCTTTGTGCGCATGTGAATGAACTGTCGCATCTCCCCTGGCCACGGCAATCACCAGTTCTCGATATTATTGATCGTTTGCGGTCTACTTTGGAGAGGAGGGTACGTGATCGGTATCCATCTCCTTCAACGTTAGCTGAACTTACCACTCTTTTCCGATAAGAATGGTATAAAATTCCTATGAAAACCATACAGGAACTGTTTTTGTCCATTCCAAGACGACAGGAAGCTGTTTTGAATGGAAACGGTGTTCCGCATAAGGCATGGTAATGTGTTGTGTTTGTGACGTTTCCATATGTTAGTCCACCGTCTGTATATCGACTAACCTTTGACAGTAGTCTTAAGACTACGCCATCTAGCCGCATTGATTTTCGATCTGTTCTTTCGGCTGAAAACTGTTTCACTCTCTAAGTCAAACAAAACAGTCTTTATTGTCAATTGCAGTTTATCATGTACTGATATTCATTGTAAATGGTTTCACTTCAGCCTTTTTTTATGAAATCATCTCAGTCTGAAAGGAGCTTCGTTACTGAAGACAATTTCTGACAATGCCGATCTCGCATCAGTAAATTTGATTTCCCTCATTGTGAACCCTCAAGTGCGGCTTCCACCACATGAAGTATATTTAAGTGCTGTGTTTAATCTAGAAGTACTCTCTTCTTCGAAATGTCCCAACATAGTTACCGTATCATAGTAACACAAGAAGATGCTTCTATCCCTGGGCCATGGTACAAGAACTTTGTTCCGATACTTTTCAGTTAGCGTCAGTACTGAAAGAACAAGGACTCTTCTGAGCTGGCGACCCGCACTACGTCAGCAAGAAATATGCACGCCCGTTAACGAGCCCACCGGTTCTTCACCGGAAGCCAACACACAACTCAAAATGATGTAAGCGAGAGGTAGTCGTCGTTAGACGATAAGTGCTTTCTACTCTCTCTCTGTACTAGGTGATGAATAATAATTTTCAAGTGAAATTTACAGTATGCCTGTGGTAGGTGACAAGAAAAATAGTACAGAAACGTATGAGGTGACACGCATCGTTAACGTACCGCACGGTTGTTGACAATCGTTAAAGCAGTGCACTGCGCAGCTAATTTTTCCCTCCTGTACGTCTCCGTACTACTTTACTGTGCAAGAAAATATATTTAATGCAGGCAAGTCTTGACCCGGAAGTGCTGAATGAATTGGTGAAATAAATAATTGTTACGACTGAGCAGCTTTCTTTGTGTTAGCCTATTTCCTAAAACAATGGCACACACCATTCGTTCCACACGTCAGCCATATTTATGAAGCTATGCCACTGGCTACAAAAACTCGATGGAGACGATAATAATAAGCGTAACGCCGATAAGGTTTTCAGTGAAAGTATCATTAATAATGTCCGAATCTCGTATCTAAAGTATCTAATAAACGCGGTAGTAAGTTAGAATAAAAGCTCATAGTGATTCTAGAAATGAAGTGCAGTTTGCATCGTATATCACAACAAACGAATTAGTCAGATACTTTCTTTCTTGTTCATACAGGAGCTAAGCTCACAGAACAAAATGTTAATCTCATTCCTAAAATATCACGCAGGTCGCTACGAAGCACGTAAAGTTAACATTTTAAAACCATAATTTTTTTGTATTTTTTCCGCCGTTGTTGAGCAGTTATTTGACTGGAGTTGCGGTTATTTTATTTACGGCCCACTGCGCAGACTTACGATTAAAAATCAGAGAACAAAATTAAGTAACTGATTATTAACTCCAAATTCCAATTGTGATAATATTCGTGTAGAAAGAAGAACAAAATTTGTTGCATTTAGCTTGCAGATCAAGCCCTTGAAAGATTATTATTTATATTTTAACTGTGACCCAGTGGATATTTTCTATGTATTTAAAATATTTGTTTGTATACTGGACTGATAACTTCTTCAGGGTTAGGTGTACGGCCACGTACAGCTATGCGAAAAACACTGCATACTTAGTTCAGTTCAGCAACGTTCAGTGTCTGGCCCAGTGCTTTAACTGTCATACCAATGGGGAGTTTATAGGGAAATTGAGCCGTCTGAACTGAAAAGGTAAGTTTGCGTGTATCATTGGTATTCTTGGTATCAAAACAGTTTGTCCAGTTCCACAGATAGCTATTATTGTGCAAGTGATAAAAATATTTTTGACATCAGTTACTCACTGTCTTCTTTTGTTGCCAAGTCAGGGGTCTTCAAATTTCTCAATAAAAAATAGGTGAACTAATTTTCAGTATTAATTTATGCCTTGGAACTCCAAGCCTTTTCTGCTTCTAAGACCGTTTCCGCTAGATCCGACATTTGCGAGTATTAGATTAATTAAAAATGCCTTGCCAGTGCATCCAGGTCCATCTGAAAAAGACATTCTCCCTTTGTTGTTGTTGATTTATGTCTTTATCAAGTTGTAAACATTTATTGCTCATGATTCAAATGGCAGTCACTTTGATCGATCTGCAAAAGTTGACAATGATACTCCATATTGGTTGATGTTTTTATTTTAGAATGTAACGGTAAATAATACCCAGAATGTGTTACAGTTTCGCCTGATAGAGATTCAGTCTCTTTATTCAAGTCAAGTAAAGTTTCATCAAATATGTTTTGGTCGCAATCTACATCATCCGATGACAATTCCTGTCGTGTAGAGTGCTGTATGCCTTGAGCCATGCTTTCGCGATGATTTTGACAAAGGAGCATGGGGTTAGTAACTGCACAAAACGGAATAATCATAGCCAATAAGTGCCTCTGTGATTTTACTGTACAGCATATTACAGGTTCGGATAGCGTTTTCTCCAATCTTCTTGAGACTCATCATTAAGCAGACCCATGGCTTCGCAAGCCCCTCAGCGCTAGATGGCAACGGCATCAATTTCACGGATTATGGTACTAATAACTTCGTGAAGGTCAATTTTCTGGCGCAAGTCCTTCAGTTGGGAATCACCTCGGCGATGTTTGTCTCCTTAGCCAGTTTTCCAACCGGGAAAAGGTGACTTACAGTTTAACGTCAATCTGAAACTCATTTCAGTTCTGGCGAATGTCCACATCATTGAGAGATAATTGATAGGTTCTAGGTTCAAAAAACAGAAATAAGAATCCGTGGTTCGACCTTAATTTGATACCGCGACTTTGTATTACTAGTGACGCGCCTTACCACGTGACTATCACTCCCGAACTGGATTTGCCTCCCGGTAAATCAGACCCACAGTTCAACATGGAATCCGAACCACGTCTCGCATCTGGCGAATGTGCTCATCATTGAGAGGTCACTGCTAGCTTAACATACTGAGTGAGAAATCGGTATTCCGACATTCGATTCCGCAGCTTTTCGGTTTTCAGACACGCCCTTTACCGCTCACCACCAGGCTCGACTCGACTCAAGCTTCGTTGTTCACTGGTATTGTGGCGGCTGTACCGCTAAATAACAATGTCCTTCTTTTCACAGTTCGACCGATATCCGCGAAATACTTATATAAATTATACACACGACATACTTCGTGAATCTGATAGTCAGAACTGGTTCAAAATCAGTACAGTGGTACCTGATAGTATCCTGAACGTACAGACAGGAGATAGCAGGGAACTTCCACTTACGTCTTATATAGAGAAGAAGACAAGAGAAGAAATAAACAGCGTATTAGAGGTGTAAGTACAGATATTTTTATTGGTCACTAAGACAGTGTCCTGAATAACACTACATCAGTATTTACTTCATTTGCCGACTAGTAATTATAGCTATTAGGAATATCATGTTTTTAGGTTAGTTAATAGCTCCAAATACATGTGGAAAGAGCAAGCCATTAATGTTTATTTTCCCCTGGACAGCAGGTCACCTGCGAAGTGTGCATGCATAAACTCAAAACTGGCAGTCTATACTAAGTGTATTCCACTTAGCAGTGCAGTTACGAACGTGCAGAAAACATCAGTTAGTAAGTTATGTGACGTGTTTGCGGGAAGAGTATCAGACTGAGAGAAAGAAACACCTAAGACACTGAAGTGGGTACATATTAAGCTACCAATTGTCACAGTATTTACACCTATACCACTAACACCCTGTAGACTCTGTCATTTCAAACTCGTGAGAGAAGGAGGGGCTGTTGAAGAACTTCGTCCATTTCAGCCAAATATCCCAACAGGCAGGGATTGGGGCAGAGGGGATACAGAATGGGAATATTTAACAGAATATCTTCAGTTCCGGTATTCGTATGATGATCAGGAGAAGCCTTCTGACGACCTTGGTCAGACTATCGGGACTGGAACGATTTTAATTTATTTTTGTGACAACACCGTCCACTGTTTCAGTCAAAAATTAAATTTCTGTATATATAAGGACGATCAAAAACCTGTTCGAGGGGGTTGTTGCTCGATATATGCAAAGTAGCGGGTCTCCAATGAGCATATATGAGCGCCGACGTGTAGGATTCGTGTCTTTCCGATGTGCGTCTGATAAATCTGGAAACGTGAACTATGGTAACGTTATTACCAACTCGTCAAAACAGGACGAAAGTGCTGTTATTATTACCACAGCTGCCGAAGTACAAACTCTGGTAGACATCCGTCGAAGAATGAAGAATATGTATGGAGTAGTACGTTTGTCGCAAAGCACTGTTTTGGAATGAAATCTGCGCTTAGAGGTGCTGATGCTTCATAATAACGCACGTGCAGATATCTAAAATGCCGTAACGCAGAAGTTACGCCAACTCAACTAGGAAGTTCTATAACATCCGCCCTGTAGTCATCATCTCTCCCCATGTGGTTATCACTCCTTCAGTCACTTAAAAAGCTCCTTGAATGATCGACGATTCCTGTCGGAGAGCGGATGTGCAGCAGGCAGTTACAGACTCGTTCATGCAACAGGGCATGATGTTCTACCAGCTGCATGTCTTAACCTGATACGCCGGCGGGATGATTGCCTGGACGCTCACGACGATTTTGTCTGATTGGCATACTGATTCCGGATTGTACGGCCTGCTAACAGAAACTTTTGGTCGCCCATTGTACATAGTTACACACATCAAAAAAAGTTTTGCATCACCCTGGTTCCCAGAACTCCTGAAGGTAGACGTTGACTGTGGGTATTGTATCACAGACACAGCACCTTTGACTGTTCAGAGCTGTCACTAAATTCACTCAGACATCTAAACAACCATGCACGAGCAACGCCTGTTAGACGCAGGGGGTCCGACAGCCGATCAGTTCCAGTCATTCCACCAGGAAGGAGTTACACGGCTTGTGTTGTCTGTAGTTCAACAATGCCTAGATGGTCGATACCGCGGTTCTATCGCGTCCACATTGTTACTTTTTGCGAGGAAGGGCTTTCAACAAGGGAAGTGTTCAGGCGTTCCGGAGTGAACCAAAGCAATGTTGTTCGGACATGGAGGAGATACATAGAGAGAGGAAATGTCGATGACATGCCTCGCTCAGGCTGCCCAAGGGCTACTACTGCAGTGGATGAACGCTACCTACGGATTATGGCTCGGAGAAACCTTGACAGCAACGCCACAGATGGACCCAACAACATACCGAATGGACCGCTCGGGATTGCCATCACGTTCACTTCACTAATGAGTGTCGCATATGCCTTGAACCAGAGATTCGTGGAGACGTGTTTGGAGGCAACCCGGTCAGGCTGAACGGCTTAGACACACAACACAACAAAGTGGAGGTTCCCTTCTGCTTTGGGGTGGCATTATGTGGGGCCGAGGTACGCCGCTGGTGGTCATGAAAGGCGCCGTAACGGCTGTACGATATGTGAATGCCATCCTCTGATTGATAGTGCAACCATATCGGCAGCATATTGGCGATGCATTCGTCTTCATGGACGAAAATTCGCGTTCCCATCGTGCACATCTTGTGAATGACTACTTTCAGGGCAACGACATCGCTCAACTAGAGTGACCAGCATGTTCTCCAGACATGAAGCCTATGGAACATACCTGGGATAGATTGAAAATGGCTGTTTATGGACGACGTGACCCACCAACCATTCTGAAGGATCTACGCCGAATCGGAGTGGGACAATATGGACCAATAGGACCTTGATGAACTTGTCGATACTATGCCACGACGAATACAGGCATGAATCAATGCAAGTAGACGTGCTACTAGGTATTAGAGGTACCGGTGTGTACAGCAATCTGGACCACCACGTCTGAAGCTCTCGCTGTATGGTTGTACAACATGCAATGTGTGGTTTTCATGAGCAATAAAAAGGGTGGAAATGATGTTTATATTGATCCCTATTCCAATTTTCTGTACAGGTTCCGGAACTCTCGGAACTGAGGTGATGCAAAACAGTTGGGATGTGTGTATATGCAGGGTATTTCATAGCCAGTGCATTAGTATCTAGGGGTGACAGATGACGACATGGAAAAAAACTTTTCTTGGAGACAAAATGTTCGTTGATACTAGGCGGCGACGCTTGGCGTCTTTGCATTGAATTCGCTGAATTGAATTCGCTGCATTGAATTTTAGCGAACTTTAAGGGTTTAATAACCAGGTGTGCTGCATCCACGTACTGCGTACCCATGTAATCAGACACAGTGATTTCCAACAAGAAATGAGTGTCTCTAAGCGGAAAAGGACACTGTAGAAACCCGGTCTTACGTTATACGGAGCAGGTGATTGGATTGTAGGCAACACATGTTGCGTATGAACGCCGCAAGTGGCTATCAACTCCCGGCGGTCAGCGGAATAAACAATATTACTAAAGACTCCTAGTGTCACCAGCAAGCGTCAGATAACATTTCCTCTCTTACAAAACTTGTCAGTGAACATTTTCTCCCTTACAAAAGTTTTTCCCTTGGTGTGATCTATCACCCCCAGACGTTTGACGCAAAGACCTTGAAACGGCCTTTATGTGTATATTGCATGTCAGTATGAAAATTTTCAAAAGTTTTTTAACTTTGTTATATATATTCTGCGAGAGAACAGAGATCGTTGATTGCTAAGTCAGGACGTGGAGTGTGTGTGTTTAAGTGTGCGTGTGTGTGTGTATGCGTGTGCTTAACAGCACGTGTAAACTGTTTTATATCCAAAGTGTGAATTGTTAACGAATGTATATTTGTAGCGACGTTTTTGTTCTCGAAAACACCTATCTCAGAAAACAACATACTACGTTGAAGCAGTGTAGTCAAAGTGGAGTGATGTCTACACTGGACATTTGGTGTGAATTACATGTGTAAAAGTGCTGAAGTGCTTCTCTTTACAAAATGAAGTCTGGGAAGATCATTTAAAAGCTACAACTATCGAACCATGATGAGTAATGTTTGTAAGGACGACGAGGCTGGTGGAGTTACTTCTACTACCGTAACTTCAGCCAATATGAACAGACAACGCAATTAGACCATGAGTTTCTGTCGCCAACGTGGAATGACGATACAACATATCTGACAGCTAAGCTGTTTCATTGGATTTTCTGACGCTTAGAAACGTTTCCTCTAATGAGATTCCTCTCATGAGTTTCCTCTCGCAATGTTTTTGCAAATAATAATAATAATAATAATAATAATAATAATAATAACAGGATACCCCAGTCAGAATTAGAAAACATCAAACAACAAGTACAACAAATACTAGAACAAAATAATGTGCAATCAGAAGAAGAAGAAAATACAGTAATGGACTCAAACATCCCAGAGCAAACAAACAAAGAACAACACACATCAATTAAACAATTAGAGGAAAACGACATCTTAAGACAGCCACCAGAACAAGCACAAATAGAACACGAAGTGACACACATGTTAGATATAGAAGAGAAATTTCAGCTGACATATATAGAATACAAAGACACAAATACAGACATTAGACCATTCTTGCATAGACCACCAAATAACCCACAAGTCGAAACAACAATAACAACTATCAACACAATCATACACAACAAAATAAATGAAAATACAACAATGGAAGAGTTACAACTACTGGTTTATGTAGGAGCACTCACTACACTAAATATACACACTAGGCAGAGATCAGAACCAACCAACACACAGAAGAAACCCACAAAACCAGCATGGCAACACAGGCTACAGATCAGAATAGAAAAACTGAGAAAAGACATCGGACAGCTAACACAATTTATAAGAAATGAAATATCAGACAAAAAACGAAAAAGGTTAGGTAAAATCTCACAACAAGAAGCAATGGAGCAATTAGATGAAAAGAAGCAGAAGTTACAAGCATTGGCCAAACGACTTAGAAGATACAAAAAAAGTGAAAATAGAAGGAAACAAAACCAAACATTCAACACAAACCAAAAGAAATTTTACCAGACAATAGATAACACACACATTAAAATAGACAATCCACCAAACATAAGAGACATGGAACACTTCTGGAGCAACATATGGTCAAACCCGGTACAACATAACAGGCATGCACGGTGGATACAAGCAGAAACAGACTCATACAAGATGATACCACAAATGCCTGAAGTGATAATTTTGCAACATGAAGTCACCCGAGCAATTAATTCTACGCACAATTGGAAAGCCCCTGGAAATGATAAAATAGCAAATTTCTGGCTAAAGAAGTTCACCTCAACACATTCACATCTAACTAAATTATTTAACAGTTACATTGCAGACCCATACACATTCCCTGATACACTTACACATGGAATAACCTATCTGAAACCTAAAGATCAAGCAGACACAGCAAACCCAGCTAAATATCGCCCCATAACATGCCTACCAACAATCTACAAAATATTAACTTCAGTCATTACACAGAAATTAATGACACATACAACACAGAACAAAATTATAAATGAAGAACAAAAAGGCTGTTGCAAAGGAGCACGAGGATGTAAAGAGCAACTGATAATAGATGCAGAGGTGACATATCAAGCTAAAACTAAACAAAGGTCACTACACTACGCATACATTGATTACCAAAAAGCTTTTGATAGTGTACCCCACTCATGGTTACTACAGATATTGGAAATATACAAAGTAGATCCTAAATTGATGCAGTTCCTAAACATAGTTATGAAAAACTGGAAAACCACACTTAATATCCAAACAAACTCTAATAATATCACATCACAGCCAATACAGATTAAGCGTGGAATATACCAAGGAGACTCATTAAGTCCTTTCTGGTTCTGCCTTGCTCTGAACCCACTATCCAACATGCTAAACAATACAAATTATGGATACAATATTACTGGAACATACCCACACAAAATCACACATTTGCTATACATGGATGATCTAAAACTACTGGCAGCAACCAATCAACAACTCAACCAATTACTAAAGATAACAGAAGGATTCAGCAATGATATAAGTATGGCTTTTGGAACAGACAAATGTAAGAAAAATAGCATAGTCAAGGGAAAACACACTAAACAAGAAGATTACATATTGGATAACCACAGCGACTGCATAGAAGCGATGGAAGAAACGGATGCCTATAAATATCTAGGATACAGGCAAAAAATAGGAATAGATAATACAAATATTAAAGAAGAACTAAAAGAAAAATATAGACAAAGACTAACAAAAATACTGAAAACAGAACTGACAGCAAGAAACAAGACAAAAGCTATAAATACTTATGCCATACCAATATTGACCTACTCATTTGGAGTAGTGAAATGGAGTAACACAGACCTAGAAGCACTCAATACACTTACACGATCACAATGCCACAAATATAGAATACATCACATACATTCAGCAACAGAAAGATTCACATTAAGCAGAAAGGAAGGAGGAAGGGGATTTATCGACATAAAAAACCTACATTATGGACAGGTAGACAATTTAAGAAAATTCTTTCTAGAACGAGCAGAAACTAGCAAAATACACAAGGCAATCACTCATATAAATACATCGGCTACACCACTGCAATTTCATAACCACTTCTACAACCCTTTAGATCACATAACATCAACAGATACGAAGAAAGCAAATTGGAAAAAGAAAACACTTCATGGCAAGCACCCATATCATCTAACACAGCCACACATCGATCAAGACGCATCCAACACATGGCTAAGAAAAGGCAATATATACAGTGAGACAGAAGGATTCATGATTGCAATACAGGATCAAACAATAAACACCAGGTATTTCAGCAAGCATATTATTAAAGATCCCAATACCACAACAGATAAATGCAGACTTTGTAGCCGGCCGAAGTGGCCGTGCGGTTAAAGGCGCTGCTGTCTGGAACCGCAAGACCGCTACGGTCGCAGGTTCGAATCCTGCCTCGGGCATGGATGTTTGTGATGTCCTTAGGTTAGTTAGGTTTAACTAGTTCTAAGTTCTAGGGGACTAATAACCTCAGCAGTTGAGTCCCATAGTGCTCAGAGCCATTTTTGAGCCAGACTTTGTAAACAACAAATAGAAACAGTAGATCACATCACAAGCGGATGTACAATACTAGCAAATACAGAATACCCCAGAAGACATGACAATGTCGCAAAAATAATACATCAACAACTTGCCTTACAACATACACTTATAAAACAACACGTTCCTACATACAAGTATGCACCACAAAATGTACTGGAGAATGATGAATACAAATTATACTGGAACAGAACCATTATAACAGATAAAACAACGCCACATAACAAACCTGACATCATACTCACCAATAAAAAGAAGAAATTAACACAACTAATCGAAATATCCATACCCAATACAACAAATATACAAAAGAAAACAGGAGAAAAAATTGAAAAATACATCCAACTGGCTGAGGAAGTCAAAGACATGTGGCATCAGGATAAAGTTGACATCATACCAATTATACTATCAACTACAGGAGTCATACCACACAATATCCACCAATACATCAATGCAATACAGCTACATCCAAACATATATATACAATTACAGAAATCCGTAATTATTGATACATGTTCAATTACCCGAAAGTTCCTAAATGCAATATAACATATACCGTACAGCAAAAAGGAAGTGACGCTTGATAAAGGTCCGCGTCACTCCATTCCTCACCAGACTTAACGTCTGAGAAAGTAAAGATAATAATAATAATATCGCCCCATAACATGCCTACCAACAATCTACAAAATATTAACTTCAGTCATTACACAGAAATTAATGACACATACAACACAGAACAAAATTATAAATGAAGAACAAAAAGGCTGTTGCAAAGGAGCACGAGGATGTAAAGAGCAACTGATAATAGATGCAGAGGTGACATATCAAGCTAAAACTAAACAAAGGTCACTACACTACGCATACATTGATTACCAAAAAGCTTTTGATAGTGTACCCCACTCATGGTTACTACAGATATTGGAAATATACAAAGTAGATCCTAAATTGATGCAGTTCCTAAACATAGTTATGAAAAACTGGAAAACCACACTTAATATCCAAACAAACTCTAATAATATCACATCACATCCAATACAGATTAAGCGTGGAATATACCAAGGAGACTCATTAAGTCCTTTCTGGTTCTGCCTTGCTCTGAACCCACTATCCAACATGCTAAACAATACAAATTATGGATACAATATTACTGGAACATACCCACACAAAATCACACATTTGCTAAACATGGAAGATCTAAAACTACTGGCAGCAACCAATCAACAACTCAACCAATTACTAAAGATAACAGAAGGATTCAGCAATGATATAAATATGGCTTTTGGAACAGACAAATGTAAGAAAAATAGCATAGTCAAGGGAAAACACACTAAACAAGAAGATTACATATTGGATAACAGCGACTGCATAGAAGCGATGGAAAAAACGGATGCCTATAAATATCTAGGATACAGGCAAAAAATAGGAATAGATAATACAAATATTAAAGAAGAACTAAAAGAAAAATATAGACAAAGACTAACAAAAATACTGAAAACAGAACTGACAGCAAGAAACAAGACAAAAGCTATAAATACTTATGCCATACCAATATTGACCTACTCATTTGGAGTAGTGAAATGGAGTAACACAGACCTAGAAGCACTCAATACACTTACACGATCACAATGCCACAAATATAGAATACATCACATACATTCAGCAACAGAAAGATTCACATTAAGCAGAAAGGAAGGAGGAAGGGGATTTATCGACATAAAAAACCTACATTATGGACAGGTAGACAATTTAAGAAAATTCTTTCTAGAACGAGCAGAAACTAGCAAAATACACAAGGCAATCACTCATATAAATACATCAGCTACACCATTGCAATTTCATAACCACTTCTACAACCCGTTAGATCACATAACATCAACAGATACGAAGAAAGCAAATTGGAAAAAGAAAACACTTCATGGCAAGCACCCATATCATCTAACACAGCCACACATCGATCAAGACGCATCCAACACATGGCTAAGAAAAGGCAATATATACAGTGAGACAGAAGGATTCATGATTGCAATACAGGATCAAACAATAAACACCAGGTATTTCAGCAAGCATATTATTAAAGATCCCAATACCACAACAGATAAATGCAGACTTTGTAAACAACAAATAGAAACAGTAGATCACATCACAAGCGGATGTACAATACTAGCAAATACAGAATACCCCAGAAGACATGACAATGTCGCAAAAATAATACATCAACAGCTTGCCTTACTACATAAACTTATAAAACAACACGTTCCTACATATAAGTATGCACCACAAAATGTACTGGAGAATGATGAATACAAATTATACTGGAACAGAACCATTATAACAGATAAAACAACGCCACATAACAAACCTGACATCATACTCACCAATAAAAAGAAGAAATTAACACAACTAATCGAAATATCCATACCCAATACAACAAATATACAAAAGAAAACAGGAGAAAAAATTGAAAAATACATCCAACTGGCTGAGGAAGTCAAAGACATGTGGCATCAGGATAAAGTTGACATCATACCAATTATACTATCAACTACAGGAGTCATACCACACAATATCCACCAATACATCAATGCAATACAGCTACATCCAAACATATATATATACAATTACAGAAATCCGTAATTATTGATACATGTTCAATTACCCGAAAGTTCCTAAATGCAATATAACATATACCGTACAGCAAAAAGGAAGTGACGCTTGATAAAGGTCCGCGTCACTCCATTCCTCACCAGACTTAACGTCTGAGAAAGTAAAGATAATAATAATAATAAATCTATAATTCTTCCACTGAATTTAAGTGCACGAGTTCTTGCGGTTCTTATCTGTCTTATGCAGCTTTGTTTCTGAATCTTTCCGAACTCTTTTAGTAATTTCAAACATTAAATTCAATTAAATTTTACATTAAATGCTTTTAATAGTAACTATAAGACCTACATGTGAACGCTTCTTTTTGACATGGATTCCGTTATTGTGGCATTTACCTTTGTGGGGTGATTCTTCTTGTCAGTATTTTCCGTATATTCCTTTCGTCGCCGATTCTGCAGAGAACTCCCCATTCCTTACCTTATCAGTCCACCTAATTTTCAACATTCGTCTTGAACACCACATCTCAAATGTTTCCATTCTGTTCCGGTTTTCCCACAGTCCATATCTCACTCTCGTACAATGCTATGCTCCATTCTCAGAAATTTCTTTCTCAAATCAAGAACTATGTTTGCTACTAGTACACTTCTTTTGGCCAGGAATGCCATTTTGTGTCAGTACTAGTCTGCTTTTCATGTCCACTTCGCCCTATCCGTCATGGGTTATTTTGCTGCCAAGTAGCAGAATTCCTTAACGTCGACTACCTCGCAATCAAAATTTTGCTACTGAACGTCTTGCAATTCTTATTTCTGCTACTTCTCAAAACTTTCGTCTGTCTCCGGTTTTCTTTAAATGCATATTCTGTACTCATTAGACCGTTCATTCCTTTCGACATATCCTGCAATTCTTCTTCACTTCCACTGAGGATAGCAATGTTATCTACGAATATTATCGCTGATATCCTGTCACCTTGAATTTTAATCCGACTCTTGAATCTTTCTTTTACTTCCGTCATTACTTCTTGGATGTGCAGATTGTACAGTAGGGGTGAAAGACTGCATCCTTGTCCTATGCTCTTTTTGCTGCATATAAATGTGCATTTGCAGGGTTTTTGAGTGTTATTACTTTATTTGTGTATTTATAAAAAGTTTATGTCGATGTTAGTGGCATTTTGTGCAATGCTTATGTAAAACACGCGTGTCGTATAGATCCTCCGGTAAGCCAGTTGGCTTAAACTAATCAGCAAAGGGTAGGCGTACTTTCGTTGGCACAGCGCTTGGATACGAGAAAACTCTAAATCATACAGGCAAATGTTGAATGGGTTTTACCTACGCCTCAAAAATTATCATTCTGAAATATGCTAAAGGCAGTATGGAAAATTTTTACCAGTCACAGCTTTAGTCCAAGTGTATGCATTATTCCGTGATTTGTTATCAGTTATTTTTTTCATTTTATAATTGTAACGCGTTTATTTATTCCAATGCAGTAGTGATAAGGCGCCGTGTCTTCATTCTATTTTATCATTTGTTGTCAGTTTCTGCTCAAACTGGAACATAATTTTCATTTTATTTATTAAAATTTTACGTGAACGCGATCGTTTCTGATAGAAATAATAACGGAAAGGATTTTGTTTTGTTACAAGCGCTGTATAAGGTTCAGAACTGCCACCAGGTTGTCATGTGACCTCTACCACTGGCGTAACCAGGGCGGTGAAGTGGTGTGCATATACCATTCAGTTCTATGGAATCAATACAGTAAGGTGGGTAGATGTTGATAATCGACTGAGAGGCAGATATGAACCGCTGTGTACGGACGCGCGAGTCACCTCACCGTGAATGAAGTAGTTCAGTTTGCTTGACGTATAAGTGTAGAATATCCATGGTGTGTACAAGGAATGATATATCACTTGCAGCCAAGTAACACGGTGTAATAAAACGTTGGTGCTCAAAAATAATCCTAACCGACAGCAATCGGAGACGAGGGTTATACCTTGTTTCAGGCGCGACAAGAATTACTGCTGTCAGCGAGTGTACGTCAATATCAAACAGTACCCGAAACAAACCTGTATGCAACTTACATTTGGAGTCGGGTACTTCGCTCGAATAATACGTGTCGAGTAAACAGCACCGAGAGTCGGCTCGCCGACAGTGTCTAGCACTGTATGGCAAGATCTCAGATAGTCGCTCTCTGCCAGTTAAGACGTCCTGTGTAGATGGCAACCTCTATCTCTAGAGAGACGCTCGCCATAGCTCTCAGATAAAAACAATTTTACCGACTTTTTTGGTAGAGCTGAGATTACTCTCTGCTGAGAAGTCATATTGCGTCCGAGATCTGTGCAGCATTTCGCAGTTTGTACACTACCACATCTTGCTAATACATTTTACCGTGCTCAAGCTCTTGTTAAACTAGAGTACCTACGACACTCCGTGTTCTGAGCTATAGTTTGTGGCCGTGGCATGTTTCTGAGCGAAGAAATCACTCAGTTTACCTACTATACGAAGAGGACGAACATCAATCAGCCTATTTCTGAAGTTATAGACTTAAACAATGCAGTGCAGCAAAGAATACACTAAACACTTGCTAACGCGGCCATTCCTTCCAAATATGAGTGCCGAATTAATGGAAGTGCCGAATTATTGGGAGTGTTCTAAATATAGTGAAAACACTTAGGGATTACACTTTATTGAATCCAAAGACACATTCATTTTCATAGAAAACTTTGTCCTGGAGTCCTGGTGTGTATATGTATACTGTAGTATCACTCGCTATGAAACATGTCCCAAATTTTTAGCTGTCGCAGTGACGATAAGCGACGGAAGTACGCTTTGTCAAAAAAATGGCCCTGAGCACTATGAAGCTTAACTTCTGAGGTCATCAGTCCCCTAGAAATTAGAACTACTTAAACCTAACTAAGGTAAGGACATCACAAACATTCATGCCCGAGGCAGGATTCGAACCTGCGACTGTAGCGGTCGGGCGGTTCCAGACTGTAGCGCCTAGAAGCGCTCAGCCATCCCGGCCGGCACGCTTTGTGACACAACGGCTTTACAAGCATTACATCGGTACTGCATGTATCTGATTGTTGCATAATGTACTTCACGAAGATGTCTGCAGCTACAGCAGCAGCCGTGTGAGATATTTCCGTGTTCTCTCCCCCTATGTACTCTTCTTCATCGCTTTCATCATAACTTTCATGTACGCTTTAATCTCTTCGTCCTTAAAAGTTTGCTTATAAATAGTAACTCGTCCTACATTGAACTCAGGAGTAATGCCATTCTGCGATGAACCTCAATTCAGCTTATCTCTAATTTCGAGTTTCTGCCTAAGGCCTAGCATGACATTTTTCTTTTTATAAATCTGAACAGTAAAGAATGCCACATTTTCAAACATGTGTAGCAGTCTTTAACACTGTAATTAAATAACAACCCTTTTCACAGGAGAATTCGTTATTGTATGCGTCTTTTCTGCCTGAGCGACTAGAGGCTGGATGTGGGACGGATTCCAGTGAGGCCGGATTATTGATGGGCAGATTGGCGAGAGTTTAACGTATATCGCTTTAGGACATGGTGTAGAAAAGATCTAAAGGTCATAACGGACTGAAACCGGTCATCGTCAAAAGAATTGATATTGTGATCAAAGACTGGAATAAAAAATATTTGTATATAAAAACAGAATTAATAAAGAAGAAAATTGTCACTGGTCAGACTCGACCTCACGTTAATATGAATAAACGTCTACCGGGATAGGTTGGCTGGTTGATCTGGGCAAAAGGACCAAACAGCGAGGTCATCGGTCCCATCGAATTAGGACAGAATGGGGAAGGAGGTCGGCCGCGCCCTTTCAAAGGAACCATCCCGGCATTTGCCTGAAGCGGTTTAGGGAAATCACGGAAAACCTAAACCAGGATGGCCGGGCGCGGGTTTGAACCGTCTGTCTCCCGAATGTACGTCCAGTGTGCTAACCAGTACGTCACCTCGCTAGGTCTACCGGTACTGTCGGGACAGTTGAAACTACTATCGCGGCGGATACGCATAGCGGAGTGAATCTCAAATACGTGTAGGCAAAAATGTAATGATGAAGGCTGCCAGGAAGTGGACTCAGGAATAATTTGTGCATTTAATTAGTTTCCACGAGGAAAGGCAAGCGTTACGGAATGCACTGTTACTGGACTGCAGGTACTGAGATAAAAAGCAAAGTTTGTTAGCTGAAACGGCTACAGTTTTTAATACTTCCACAGAAGAAATTTAGCACCAGAATATCCAAAAATTAAGGATTAGGCAACCATTTTTATAACTTAGACTAATTAACATAAAGCAACAAGTGAAGCTATGTTTGAAAGTAATCACTTTGGAACTCGGAAAATGCCACACCTGTATCTATAATTTTATATGAGTGATATTTATTGATTATATTTCATTGGGTGTTTAAGAACTGACCTTTAGGAAGTTACAAGTGGTTCCTTAAGTCAATACAAGTAAAAACGCTCAAATAATGCCGCGATGTATTGCGAAAACATAGAAAGAAGGATCCTTTATTGTATGATTATATGATAGCGGAACAAACACTGGTAGCAGTTACTTCTGTAAAATATCTGGGAGTATGCGTGCGAAACGATTTGAGGAGGAATGATCAAATAAAATTAATTGTTGGTAAGGCGGTTACCAGGTTGAGATTCGTTGGGAGAGTCCTTAGAAAATGTAGTATATCAACAAAGGAGGTGGCTTACAAAACACTCGTTCGACCAATACTTGAGTATTGCTCATCAGTGTGGGATCCGTACCAGATCGGGTTGACGGAGGAGATAGAGAAGATCCAAAGAAGAGCGGCGCGTTTCGTCACAGGGTTATTTGGTAACCGTGATAGCGTTACGGAGATGTTTAACAAACTCAAGTGGCAGACTCTGCGACAGAGGCGCTCTGCATCGCGGTGTAGCTTGCTGTCCAGGTTTCGAGAGGGTGCGTTTCTGGATGAGGTATCGAATATATTGCTTCTCCCTACTTATACCTCCCTAGGAGATCACGAATGTAAAATTAGAGAGATTAGAGCGCGCACGGAGGCTTTCAGACAGTCGTTCTTCCCGCGAACCATACGTGACTGGAACAGGAAAGGGAGGTAATGACAGTGGCACGTAAAGTGCCCTCCGCCACACACCGTTGGGTGGCTTGCGGAGTATAAATGTAGATGTAGATGTAGATAAATTTGCGTATGGAAATATTTCATTTCTCAGATATCCACCCCATCTGGCTTTTGAACGAGTAGGGCTATCAAGCTGAAATCTGGTGTAATGTTGTTTCATTGTAATTGTGACTTTACCAAATGTTAAAGAGAGTAAACGTACCTAATGCTACAAATCTTTGTGCCAAAAAATGGTTCAAGTGGCTGTAAGCACTATGGGACTTAACATCTGAGGTCATCAGTGTCCTAGACGTAGAACTACTTAAACCTAACTAACCTATGGGCATCACACGCATCCATGTCCGAGGCAGGATTCGAACCCGCGACCGTAGCAGCAGCGCGGCTCCGGACTGAAGCGCCTAGAACCGCTCGGCCACAGCGGCTGACAATCTTCGTGTCAAAAGAAGTCTGTCTTTAACACTAATAGTAATACATTTACGTATAATGACGTCTAGTTTGTCAATTATAGGTCCGTTTATAAGGAGTAATATTTCCATTTTCATCGCTGACATTCTCCTAACATTTCGATATTGTTGGAGCTCTACAGCGAGATACTTGCATGTTTCACAATCATCCCGCCACGTAATCCATTCTCTTATCCAACACGAACACGCTCGTTTGTGGTTTTTCCTTGCCACTAAAAGAATGAAAAGTGCAGCTGTAGCCTGACGCTCTTCCGTCGCAATCTCTTCTTTCACGCCGGAACAATCTCGCGGAAAGTGATCTCTCAGCTCCTCCAGACCTTGTCGCGTACAAACGCTTCCGACATTTGCTCTCACAAGACTCTCAGGCATTTACAGAAAGTACTCACAAGTAACTGTCCATAGTAACTATCAGCGAAAATTAGCCCTTAGTATAGACAAGTGTGCGAGTACTGTCTGAGAAAACCAAACTGTCTGAGAGAAAAGAGCTTTTATATGATTCCTTGCCCTAAGGGTCACTGCTTACAGCAGCAGTTAAAACTGTACTTTCTCAATGGCCGAGTCAACACAGGTACTGGGCAGTAGCTGACTGTAGGCATGGAGTGTGGACCCACGATCCGAGATTTTTCCACTTTTCGTATGATGCAAGGCGGCGATTGTCCTGACAGTTCAGTGATGCATTTAATCCGCGATGTGTGGAGCATGTAGTTCATGTCGGAGGAGACTCGATGATGTTTCGGTCGTGTCTTTCATCTCATGAATTCGGTCTGCTCTTTCCCGTTACTGTGAGCATTAATCACTTCATTTATTATAACATCCACAGTGAGCAAGCGCTGACGTTTCTTCTGCATCTTCAAAATTAGTACATTGTGTACATTTCCTTCTACCAAGGTTACGACTGGCGTTTTCACAGAGCTGCACATTCCTGGGGTAACGAACACCCAGTCACCCTATAGCACCTCGATTTGCATTGTATTTCACCCCTTCTAAACACAACAGTAACTCTATGAGGCTGTTGGGGGTGGCAGGTGAAACGTAGAAGCCAGAATTCCCAAAATTTGTTAGCTCTGCAGAATCTAAAGATGGTACAGCTGAAGAAACTTGTGCTTTCTCTTCCTCATCAAAATGTAGCCATTGTCTAGGTTAGAAGCGGTGGTACACGGCGTTAATGAGACGTCATACAAGGGTGACTCATTTTTTGTCCGTTATGCTTATCATGCAGGAATTGAGAACTATTTTAATGTAGGAATCATACAGTTTTGTAATCGGATGTAGTGATTACTGACAGAAAATGCGAGCAAGTTCAGAAATTGTTTAATTTCATTTTACCGGTTTCAGCAGATCGATCTACTATCTCCAGAAGTTCCATACAGGTTTACATGATTAGCAAGTCAGCGTCAAATAATGATCAGAGAATAAAGACGTCATACAGGGAATAAGTAAAATAAATAAAAGGTTTCAGCAAAAATGTACAATGGCTGGGCTCGAGACAGGTATAACAGATTCCTTAGGAATGAAAGTGCAACATATGAGTATCAGAAAAACCACATATCGCCACCGGGTTTCGCCCTCTCCCTTCTCTCATCATCATCATCATCATCGTCATCATAGAACACAGACATTACACTACACACGCTACACTGCACTACACTACACACACACACTGCATACATGTGTTATTACAAATATTGTAATGGAGCAAGTTGCAAATAAATAAATAAAAATCAAGTGACAGACTGATGACTTTAAGTGATTATTTTTGTATGTCCGTCCTTTGACTGAAGGCCTTGTGGACCATGGCCGCCGGCCTGTGTGGACGTGCGGTTCTAGGCGCTTCAGTCTGGAACCGCGTGACCGCTACGGTCGCAGGTTCGAATCCTGCCTCGGGCATGGATGTGTGTGATGTCCTTAGGTTAGTTAGGTTTAAGTAGTTCTAAGTTCTAGGGGACTGATGACCACAAATGTTAAGTCCCATAGTGCTCAGAGCCATTTGAACCATTTTTTTTTGGACCATGGCCGTTCACTATTGTAAGAAAATGAAAACCCTATAGCCGTCCTTATGTTCTGATATATTGTGTAGCTACCAGCTTCAGCGCTTCAATGCTGAAGGGGTTAACACGATCCACGTACGCAGCGCATCAGTCGCCAACATAACTGGTTTACGCAGACTATCCGTAAACTTTTGTGTCAGCACTCCAACCACCAACTGCTAGCTGGCTAGAGAAACATTGTCGCGCCTCTATGCATAATAGGACCACTAGCATCCAAAAATCTTATCATACCACATAAAATGCTTAACCTAAAAATTTAGAAAGACACTCACACATTGCGTGAAATGTTTCACAGCTAAACAAGTAATAATACAAAAATAAAATCTCTTATAAGGGGAGTTAATTAAAAGCCAGGTAAATAATTCCGTTTTATTAACTACTGATGTTGACGCCATGGGCCGATGGAGTAGTGGCATTTCACTGAACATATCAAGTATCCTGGAGGCGAGGCTACAGACGGACCTTAGGTAGCGGAAACGCAAGTCAAGTCCGCCCACCCGGAAGCGTGCGAGGGGCCCCGATGCATGTTTACGAATTGACTTCGTATGCAGAATCCGTATCCGTAGCTTATGTAAATGCTGGTTAAAGTCTATCGTACAATTACTTGAAAGCTAGCACAGCGTGATAACAGTCGCTTAATGTAGGTATTTTAGCAACTGTGATAGTGAACTACTTCACTAACCTGTAGCCCGAGTTAGTAGAACGACAGAAGATAGGTAACTATGATAGATGAAGTAGTGAAACGGGAGTGTCCTATTTGCTATATCGATTTTCAAGAAATTTTGGCCAAAAGTGTGTATGATGTAATGAATTTGATAAATGTACTCAACCTCTGTAGAATCCATATAACCATATTCTTTGTGAGTCTGTTCTTGAGACCACAGATGTTGCTCATAGAGGTTTCTTCTTTTGAAGAGAGTAACATACAAGGTGTGTTAAACAGTCTGGCAATATACTTGGTTTGAAGAGGATGGAAGCTGGCCTGTCGTGCAGTGGAGGCAGCATTATTTAGAAAGGATCTTGCAACAACTTGTTTGATGAAAAATACCGAGTAAGTTGGGGTCTAGTAATGGTGGAATTAGTAATCCAACGCGTTAGGTAATCAGTTTTTTTTTTTTGTATTTGTGTAGTTTCTTATTGTTAGAACATTGCGTATGATTGTAGTTTCGTAAAGAAAATTTTATAATGCAATATATAGTTTTGTCTTATAACCAAAACACGTATCAAGAAAAGTAATTGTGCACGTGAAAATTACAAAGAAATATTTTGCTAACTTGTCTAGTTTTGAGAACTTTATGAAAAGTGTGTTGTTATTCTGGCTTAATGAATCATAATTTAACCTGGGTCTTGTTCTCATTTATCAGTTGTTGAGTTTAGTTTCTCATTTTGCATTCCTTACCTTTACGAAAACATTTTGCATACTCGCATTGCACATCACGAGTTGTGTGCTACAGAAGCATTTTTACGAAAATTGATATGATACCGTCTCGCATTGCACATCGCAAGTACGGTAAATGAAATTTGATTTTTGACAGTCTCATCCTTATCTGAATAGTACAGGGTCCAGAGTAGAGGAGCGTTTCGTTCGCACAGGTAGGCCTACAAATTCAATTATCATTAAAATTCATGTCCATTGTAATACATGACTGTAGCTACAACCTCAAATTGGAAATGGGAGTATAATGAACTTGCCCATTCTTAGCAACTCTGGCCGCATTCGACTTAAGCGATTTTGGGAAATCACGGTAAACATAAACCTGGATGTCTAGACGGGGATTTGAACCACCGTCCACCTGAATGCGGATCGACTGTGTTACAAGTGCGTAGCCCCGCTCTCTCTGTCCTGTTGCTGCAATTGGGAAACAAAATTACTTTTGATCCTCACCGAAGATGTGCTTCTTGATGGAAGGGAATTAAATTAGTAAAAAAGAATGTGAGGAACAATAGCCAGAAGCACACATGTGGTGCCTATTCGTAGTATGGGCAGGGAAAATATACTGAGTGTCCTCTAGTTACAGTATGTTTGTTGCCTTTTCAAAAGGCCCAGGATGCTGTTCACTTTCTAAAGGACTCAAAATACACTGAAGCACCAAAGAAACTGGTATAGGCATAAGTATTCAAATACAGTTAGAATACGGCGCTGCGGTCGGCAACGCCACTGTAAGACAACAAGTGTCTGGCACAGTTGTTACATCAGTTACTCCTGCTACAACGACAAGCTGTCAAGATTTACGTGAGTTTGAACGTGGTGTTATAATCGAGCGATGGACACGGCATCTCCGAGGTAGCGATGAAAAGGGGATTTTCCCGTACTACCACTTCACGAGTGTACCGTGAATATCAGGAATCAGGTTCAAATGGTTCAAATGGCTCTGAGCACTATGGGACTCAACTGCTGTGGTTATCAGTCCCCTAGAACTTAGAACTACTTAAACCTAACTAACCTAAGGACATCACACACATCCATGCCCGAGGCAGGATCCAGGAATCAGGCAAAACATCAAAGCTCTGACATCACTGCGGCCGGAAAAAGATCCTTCAAGGACGTAACCAACGACGACTGAAGAGAATCGTTCAACGTGACAGAAATGCGACCCTTTCGCAGATTGCTGCAGATTTCAATGCTAAGCTAACAACAAGTGTCAGCGTGCGAATCATTCAACGAAACATCATCGATATGGTCTTTCGAGGCCGAAGGCTCACTCGTGTACCCTTGATGACAGCACGACACAAAGCTTTACGCCGCGCACGGGGCCCGTCAACACCGGCATTTGACTGTTGATGACTGCCCGGATATGTCTCGTTTCAAATTGTATCGAACGGATGGACGTGTACGGTTATGGAGACAAACTCATTTATTCACGGCCCCTGCATGTTAGCATAGGATTTTTCAAGCTGACAGAGGCTGTGCAATGGCGTAGGGCGTGAGCAGTTGGAGTTATGTGGAACCCCGTATGTGTCTAGATACGACTCTGAGAGGTGACACGTACGTAAGAATCCTGTCTGGTCACCTGCACCCATTCGTGTCCATTGTGCATTCCGTCTGACTTGCGTAATTCCAGCAGGACAATGCGACGCTCCACGCGTGCAGGATTGTTACAGAGAGGCCACAGGAATACTCTTTTGAGTTCAAACACTTTCGCTGGCCACCAAACTCCTCAGCCATGAACTTTATTGGGCATATCTGGGGTGCCTTGCAGCGTGCTGTTCAGAAGATATCTCCACTCCCTCGTACTCTTACTAATTTATGGACAGTCCTGCAGGATTTATAGTGTCAATTCCCTCCAGCACTGCTTCAGTTATTAGTCAAGTCCATGCCACGTCGTGTTACGGTACTTCTGAGTGCTCTGTGGGGCGCTACACGATGTTGGGCACGTGTACTAGTTTCTTTGGCTCTTCAATGTATATACACTTGTCTCTCCAATCACTGCTCTGCGCGATGTGTCAATTCCCATGGCCAGCACTGCCACCCGGCCTGCCTGCTATCGAGCAGCAATGGGGAACGATAGGCAGACTGCTGGCCCAGTCTCCATTTTTGACACATCCAGATAGTATTTGCGACAATTGGTGAATCTACTGTAGAATGCCTGTTTCCCGAGAGGCCGTCTGACACGTCCGATGCTGTCTTAACTTCGTGCAAGGCGATGTTCAACTCTGCCAGCACTGTACACTTAGTTCTACGTGCCATTTTTGTCAATAGTATGGAAGTGCCACATTCACATTTGAACTAAATACAGTTAACTATTTGATAATACTTATTTAAATACAGTACTTACATAAAATATTAGGATCGTTGTAAAAATCTGTATGATGAATTGGAGATTCTAACTACAGTAGCAGTGTACTCTACGCATAGATTTCGGACGTCAAAGAAAATATTATTAGCTACTAGCGGTAACGGCTACGCTTCACTGTGGCCCAGTCTGCTTAAATGGAAAAGGAGGGAAAGAGAGAGCACACGTTTCTACCACGTACGGGAACAGGATATACTTCCTGATATCCTTCTCTCTCCTGGCTTTGCCCCTTTCTTTGTCCATCTCTCCTTTCCTCCTTCCTCTAACCTCGGGCCTTGTTCATCGTCATAGCAAATTTAGATTCTGTAGTAGTATTGTAATCATAAACCAACAAGCTATAAATACAACTTGTTATTACAGTAACTTGTAAAAATTTGAAGTAAATCGAAAAGGTGCAGTTTGAGAGTTTTTATATCAATATTTTCCCTTTATATATTACATGTACAGATTTATGTATTGTATGTATTAAAAATACCAGTATATTAAATAATTAGGTACGTAAAAATACACCCGTATTAGAATTAAAAGTTGTGTCAAAATTTCAAAGCAGTCGGTCAAGAACAATCGGAGATTGACGATTTAGAATTAGAACAAACCAACATTTACATTTTATAAATTTTGCCTTTTATTACATGTATGCTAAGATATACCAGATGTCGTTCCATTAGGTATACAAAAACGCTTGTGTATTCGAATGTAACGTTTTGTAAAAATTTCAAAGCAATCCAAGAAGAACTTTCGGAGATTTGAGATTCTGAATAAACGAATACTTACAGTTGTACTTATACAGAAAATGTAGATGATTTTAAACGCTAATCTTCGAAATTTTCTGACCGATTTCTTTGAAATTTTGACACAATGTTCTACTGTTACACGTGTGTATTTTTAATTCCCTATTTTTTAAATACATGTAATACATAAAGTTACATAAATTTAATAATAGGGAAACGTTGTTACAAAAAATCTCAAACGGTTGTTTTAAAACAGCGTTGTTGCTGATGATGTAGGGTATCTAACTCTCTAGTAATCTGCGCAATAAATTGCACGAAAAAAATAAAAGCAACAGTTGTAAAAGACAGCAAAAAATAGCTCTAAATAATAATAATAAACGATTACTCAAATGTAACGAAGTAAGATTTGGTAAATGGTTAGAGGTTCGTAAAAATTTAAAAATAAACCGTACATCCTATTACGCAATATATTTGAAGAATATAATGATCTGACGAAAAATTATAACCACGTGTCATTTTCCTAAGGACAACATCTTCCTTATGGAGAACTGCTGACTCAGTTTTTCAGACAGAAAAATTTTAATGACGAACACTGTGTACTATGACGTGTCATGAGATGTGAATGGATAATGTACCATTTATTTTGGAATTAATCAAATGTGTGTGCGATTATACGCCTTCTTATTTATAAACTTTTAACTATGACATATTGTTATGTTAAACTGACGTGCCTAATATCGTTGTAAAATTATTTGTCAATGAATGAACTAATTAACTAACAAACTCGTGCAGAAAGGTAATCACAAAGTTGCATTTAATTTTCAATAGACTTCTAAGTGAACTGTAAAGCTTGTGTGAGAAACCCCATATTTTCAAACAGTGGTCGACATGTTTCGTTGTGTCACATTTTTTTAATCTGTAAAGGGGCTCCTCACAGCAGTTGAGAACTTTTCTCTTTGATGTTTTATTTGCTGTATGCAGGATGTTAACATTAACTGTTTACAGCGTAGGAGAAGGCGAGACGAACATTTTTATATTGGGCACCTGTGGTCTATGAAGCCAAAAAAACCTCAAATTGGTCTATAAAGCCATGAGAGCCACAGTGCAGCCAGAGTTTCAGCATACACAGGCTTAGTCGGCTACTTAATTAACATTACTAGTTCAAACTGTCCAATGAGTGTAATGAAAGAAGAAAGGCTTTTGTAAATGTTATGCAAGAACTACCTATGTATAGAATACAGTCTAAATTTAATCTATACAAGTACGTTAATTTCATAGTAGAAATGGCAGGTTCAAATGGTTCAAATGGCTCGGAGCACTATGGGACTCAACTGCTGTGGTCATCAGTCCCCTAGAACTTAGAACTACTTAAACCTAACTAACCTAAGGACATCACACACATCCATGCCCGAGGCAGGATTCGAACCTGCGACCGTAGCAGTTGCACGGTTCCGGCCTGCGCGCCTAGAACCGCGAGACCACCGCGGCCGGCCAAATGGCAGGTAAACACAACGATATAATTGTTAATTTTATGCTCTTAAAGTACAGAATATCTTGAGTTAGCAATTACACAAATGTCAATTTTACATTTTATACCTACGAGAACAAAGGGTTACTCATATTTTGATGAGCAGACGAAACTAAGATCGTCCGGCTATTACTGCGTAATTGCATAACGCAATGTAAAGCCGTGCAACAGCTGGATTGAGTCCCATAAATACAACGTTGCGTTTTCGGCGTAACAAACCTTCCAAGAAGCTTTCGCCCACCTGCAAACATAAGATCAGTACTGTGTAAGAAACAAAACAAATGTGAATATCCGTTTGAAACCGGTAACGACAAAATTTTGTATTACAGTAAATAACAGAGTTCGGTCACTGTTTGTGCTTTTCATTTTGATCACTTCAAAAATGCTCTTATTTCAAACAGTAAAATAACGGCCCGTATATCTTATGTTTAATTTATCCCATCTGAAGCATTCTACATTTTGACAGTTTTATCACATATTTTTTAGAAACTAGTGTGCTCGTCAACTCTACGAGTTTAAGATGCATATGAATGCTGGAATTCGGACTGTGTCCTTAACAAATTTCTTCATGTCGTTGTGGTGCATGGGCTTGTTAGGGCTCCTTTTCTCGCCTCAAGTACTAACCTTCCTGACAATGATTTCTCGTTTTAGGTTTAGAAGCACGGAATTAGTTGAATTTTATACTCCGCAGCGTAGTCAGGCACTTGAAACATAACAATACTGCAGGTTTCACGTCGACGACTCTTAATTGATGACCTGGCTCTGGAATGGATATTCGCCTGACAAGCCGGCCGAAGTGGCCGTGCGGTTAAAGGCGCTGCAGTCTGGAACCGCAAGACCGCTACGGTCGCAGGTTCGAATCCTGCCTCGGGCATGGATGTTTGTGATGTCCTTAGGTTAGTTAGGTTTAACTAGTTCTAAGTTCTAGGGGACTAATGACCTCAGCAGTTGAGTCCCATAGTGCTCACAGCCATTTGAACCATTTCGCCTGACAATGAAAGATTTTATCTGTAAAGACGGCAAGATAGTGTTACACGAAGAAAGAATGGGTGCACAGTAACAGCAGTTTTACTGTCCAGCTATGGCATTGAGTATCGTCCATTTGTTTGTGCGCCGTCTTTTAGTTGTGATGCGAAGCATGTAAAGTGGTTGAATGTCATTGTCACAGTATGAGTGATTATAATTAAGTTTCAGCTTTGACTGGGTTAGTTTTAACTTACAGATTATATATACTAAAATGGTGACATTATAATTTCTGTCTTTCATATGTTAACTTCGCTACTAATTTTATGTAAAATTCAAAGTTATGTCAAAGCTGTTGCCGACCGATGTCATTTCACCACATCTTGGAGAAAATGCACTAGATGACACTTCCTGTTTTATTGTTTTCTGGGTATATATTACTACAATGACAAACTGTGGGTGACTATTTTAGTATCAGAGTGCCACAAACGAAGTTCATTTATAGAAACCACATTACAATTTCTATATAGCAGATTTTAAATAAGAACAAAAAAATTGAAGTCGTACACCCTCATGGAAGATGCATGGGCGTAGTTTACAGGTAACGTGAAAGCGGGTGGCTTTCCCAACAAGAACTCAGTTATTACACTACCGTATGCCAACCACCGTCACTAATTCTGCCTCTCGTGAGCATATTAGAGCCACAGCTCGCGCAGTTGTTACGGGAGCTATGCATTCCCTGCGTACTGTTATAAGCGAATTAACTAGTAGGTTAATTGTAGCTTACCACAGAACAGTCTTTCCTTCACCTGACTTGACTTGAGAATCTACTAAGCAATTACAGACGAACTCATAGAAACTCCCCGAGATATGTAGCAATATGAAGCAGAATGATCACGAAGGCTCAGCCGTATGTAAAGCAGGCGGCACACCCCAGCTCAGTTGTAGGAGACTGCAAAAATACAACCAGTCGACATATGCGGTTTTAAAATGAAGAAGAAATGCAACAAATGTCAAATTGGCATAGAGTGTGGCACCTGCTTGGATATGTAGATGATAAACATTTCAGCACAGCCGCACAAATCAACCTAATTAACATCTGTATATATAAAAAGGAAAGAAACTTGATATTTCGAGTGGCTGTTTATCTTGTACTGTAGGCATATTATAAGAAGCTATTGTTTGAAATTGCCCTTGAAGGGCTGAAATGATTTTTTGAAAATATATCGCTATTAAGACAATTTTGAAGCTAGAACTACAACAATTGGTATGTGGTTTACAACTCAGCAATAAATAAATACCTAAATTTTATAAAACACTGAACAGCCAAGATTGCATAAAGTATTTTCTATTTAATTCAACCGGTTTCAAGGAATGAAAGGAGAAGCTGCCTGGTAGAATTTTTCAAAGAGCATGAGTAAATCATGGCTAACACTTGGTTTAAGAACCATGAAAGGAGGTTTTATCCGTGAAAGAGTCCTGGAGTCACTGGAAGGTTTCAGATAAATTATTTACGAACCATGTTTTAAGCTGTAAGACATTTCTAGGGGAAGATGTGGACTCTGAGCACAATTTATTGGTGATGGACGCTAGATTAAAACTGAAGAAACAGCAAAAAGGTAGGAATTTAAAGTGATAGGACATGGATAGACTGAAGAACCAGAGGTTGTAGAGAGTTTCACAGGGAGCATTAGGGGAAGGTTGACAAGAGCAGGGGAAAGAGATGCAGTAGGAGAAGAACGGGTAGCTTTGAGAGATGGAATTGTGAGGGCAGCAGAAAAACAAATAGGTAAAATGACGACAGCTAGTAGTAGTCCTTGGGTAAGAGAAGAGATATTGAAATTAATTAATGAAAGGAGAAAATATAAAAATGCAATAAATCAAGCAGGCGAAAAAGAACGCAAACGTCTCAAAAATGAGATCGACAGCAAGTGTAAAATGGTTAAGCAGGCATGGGGAGGACAAAATTTAAGGATGTAGAAGCACATATCCCTAGGGGTAAGATAGATACTGCCTACAGGAAAATCAAAGAGACCTTTGGAGAAAAAAGAATCGCCTATATGAATATCAAGAGCTAGGATGGGAAACCAATCCCAAGCAAAGAAGGGAAAGCAGAAAGGTGGAAGGAGTATATACAGAGTCTATACAAGGGCAATATTACGGAAATGGTAGAGGACGTAGATGGAGATATAAAGGGGCACATGATACTGCGTGAAGAATTTGATAGAGAACGGAAAGACCTAATTCGAAACAAGGCACTGGGAGTATATGACATTCCTTTACAACTACTGATAACCTTGGGAGAGCAAGCCATGACAAAACTCTTGCATCTGGTGAGCAAGAGGTGTGAGACAGGCGAAATACACTCAGACTTCAAGAACAATATAATAATTCAAATCCCAAAGGAAGGTGTCGACAGGTATGAAAATGACGAACTATCAATGTCATAAGTCACATTTCAAAATGCTAACACAGATTCTTTACAGACGATTGGAAAAGGTGGTAGAAGCCGACCTTGGGGAAGATCAGTTTGGATTCCGCAGAAATGTAGGAATACGCGAGGCAGTAGTGACACTACAACTTATTTGAGAAGATAGGTAAAGGAATGGCAAACCTACTTTTCTAGCATTTGTAGAGTTAGAGAAAACTTTTGACAATGTTGACTGGAATTTTGTCTTTGAAATTCTAAAGGTGGCGGGGTTAAAATACAGGGAGCGAAAAGCTGTTGTAGTTTGTACAGAAACCAGATGGCAGTTATAAGAGTCGAGGGGCCCTAAAGGGAAACAAGATTTGAGAATGGAGTGAATACAGGTTGTAGCCTATCCCCGATGTCATTCAATCAGTACATAGAACAAGCAGTAAAGAAAACCACAGAAAAATTTGGAGCAGGAATTAAAATGCATGGAGAAGAAACAAAAACTTTGAGATTTGCCGACGACATTGTAATTCTGTCAGATACAGCAAAGGATCTGAAGAGCAATTAAACGGAATGGGCAGTGTCTTGAAAGGAGGATATAAGATGAACATCAGCAAAAGCAGAACAAGGATAATGGAGTGTAGTCGAATTAATTCAGGTGATGCTGAGGCAATTAGATTAGGAAATGATACACTTAAAGTAGTTGATGGGCTTTGCTGTTTGGGAAGCATAATAACTAAGTCGAAGTAGAGAGGACATAAAATGTCGACTGGCTATGGCAAGAAGAGCGTTTCTGAAGAAGAGAAATTTATTAATATTGAGTTTAGATTTAAGTGTCAGAAAGCGTTTTGTGGAAGTATTCGTATGGAGTGTAGCCACGTATAGAAGTGAAAAATGGACGATATATAGTTTATACAAGAAGAGAACAGAAGCTTTCGAAATGTGGTGCTACAGAAGAATGCTGAAGATCAGATGGGTGGATTACGTGACTAATTAGGAGGTACCGAATACAATTGAGAAGAAGAGAAATTTGTGGTAGGACTTGACGCGAAGGGATCGGTTTGTAGGACACGTACTCAGGCATCAATGGATCACCAATTTACTATTGGAGGGAAGCGCGGATGGTAAAGATCGTAGAGGGAGACCAAGAGATGAATACGCTAAGGAAGGACGTATGTTGCAGTAGTTACTCGGAGATGACAAGGCTTGCACAAGATAGAGTAGCTTGGAGAGCTGCATCAAAACAGTCTCTGGACTGAAGACCACAGCATCAAGAACATGCTGTCATCTTCAGGTCTTAAAATATTCTGTTGTGAAACATGTTATTTTTACGCTGACCTCAAGCACAAGATGTCAAATGGATAAAAATTGCACATTGTAATAGGTTTGTCATGGCTAAAATGTCTAAAAACATAAAACACCTTGCGCAACAGGCTATTTCCGCGTAGATATTGCACACGGTTGTTGGTCTATCATACAAACACGGTACACAATAGCACAACTGTTTACATCTGCTGGACATATTCTAAATAATGCAAAGTGGCGTATAAGATAGTACCTCGTACACATCCGATGACAACAGTTGCTAAGGATGACACGCCGATCGGTCGGTACTGCTGGCTTTTCCGAGGTCTGTTCAGGCGGAATTTACTTCATTCCTGTTTAGGGCTCTGTAAAGAGATTACGTTACTACATTACCAAATGGATTAATTATGAATGCCTTAGCATGTGTCCTATGACCCTATATCTTGTTTTAATTTAGTTGTGCAAAAAACGTGTTTTTCCTCCCGTCAAATTCTGCAGGCTTCCTCCTCATTAGTTGTTCCGTCTTCCCACCCAACCTTTAGCAATATTCTGTAACACCATATTCCTGGCTGCTGCCAGTCTGCGTTTCACTCCTCTCTAATTCGGCAATCATGAGTCTGTTTACAACCCAAATAGCAAAACTAATCTGCTATTTATCGTGTCTCATTTCCTAATCTAATTATCTCAGAATTACCTGATTTATTTGGATTACATTCCATTACTCTTGTTTTAACTTGGTTGACGTTCGTCTCATAACCGTTTTGCAAGACACTATACATTCCATTCAATAGCCCTTCCAAGTCCTCTTCCGTCTCTTACAGAATTAAAACGTCTTCGACAAAATGCAGCAGTTTTATTTCATCTCCTGGAACTTTAATTTCCTTTCCCAATTTAACCTTGGTATCCTTCACTACTTGGTCACTCTAAGACTGAATAACATCGAGGAGAGATTACTCTGCTGTCGGACTTCCTTCTCAACCACTACTTTCCATTCATGCACTTTAACTCTCTTAACTGAAGTCTGATTTCTGTACTACTTGTAAATAATCTCTGACCAGCAGTATTTTATTCCTGCTGCCTTCAAGATTTTCAATAGTGTAGTTCAGTCAACGCTGTCAAATCTACATTTATCCAGAACCCAAATTACTGTTCCCCGAGGTCTGCTACTAACAGTTACTTCTTTCTGCTGTGAATAATTGGTGTCAGTATTTTGGAATCCTGCGTTTTTTAACTGATGGTTCGATAGTATTCACATGTGGAAGACTCTCATGTTAGTAAATGAAATTAATACGTTTTTCATGTCTGTGGTTGTATTGCGCACCAGGGTGAATAGTTTGCTCGTGCCTGGCTCTCCCAAAGATATCAGTAATATTCTCAGAGGCCATATTCCCATTTGTTTCTTCCAGAGCTCTGCCGAATTCTTCTCGCATCTGCCACCTGATTTTCATTTACTTCGTCTTCTCTGCAGCATTATATACCAGTTGGGTTGGGGTTGTTTGGGGGAAGAGACCAAACTGCGAAGTCGTCAGTCTCATCGGATTAGGGTAGCATGGGGAAGGAAGGCGGCCGTGCCCTTTGAAAGGAACGATCCCGGCATATGCCTGGAGCGATTTAGGGAAATCACGGAAATCCTAAATCAAGATGGCCGGACGCGGGATTGAACCGTCGTCCTCCCGAATGCGAGTCCAGTATGCTAACCACTGCGCCACCTCGCTCGGTCATTATATACCAGTTCATTCCCCTTATACAGGTCGTCGATACATTCCTTCTTCCTTACAGCTTTTCCTTCTTTGCTTAGTACTAACATATCATCTAAGTACTTAATGTTTATACAGCTGCTTCCCTTATCTCCGAAGTTCTCTTTAATTTCCCACGCCATACATGTTTGTGCAGGCTTTCATTTCTCCTAGAGCCATTCCTGCTTAGACATTTTATATTTTCTGTCAGTCTCTTATTTTAGACACCTGTATGTCCTTTGGCTCCTTTCATTTGCTGCATTACAAATTTTCTCCTTTCGTCGAAGAATTCAATGCCTCCTGTGTTATCCAAAGATTTCTAGAAGACCTGGTCATTTTACCTTTTTGATCCTTTTCTACCTGCGTTATTTCACCTCTCAAAGCTCTCCATTCGTCTTCTATTGCAGTCCTATCTCCGTAATTTCTTACATTTTTTGTAATTTCTTAAATTTTGTCTGCTGTTTACAATCAATTAATATTTTCAGAGCCCATATGTACTCCAGGAAATGTCTTATAGTTTAAAATCTGATTTAGAAATTTCATTGTCCCATTTCATTGTCTCGAGGACTCTTCACGTACTATCCGCTTACACAAGGTTCTCAGATCGATAGCTAGTTATGATCAAATTGTGCACTGTGCAGAATTCTACCAGGCAGCTTTCATTCATTTATACCAGTCTGTGTTCTGCTACTACACACATCAAAAAAAGTTTTGCATCACCTCGGTTCCGAGAGTTCCGGAACCTGTACAGAATATTGGAATAGAGATCAACATAAACATCATTTCCGCCCTTTTTATTGTTCATGAAAACCAGACATTGCATGTTGTACCACCATAGAGCGAGACCTTCAGAGGTAATAGTCCAGATTGCTGTACACACCGTTATTTCTAATATCTAATACGTCCTCTTGCGTTGATGCATGCCTGTATTCGCCGTGGCATACTATGCACAACTTCATTAAGGTACTGTTGGTCCAGATTTTCCCACTTCTCAATGGCGATTCGGCGTAGATCCCTCAGAGTGGTTGGTGGGATACGTTGTCCATATACAGCCCTTTACATTCTATCCCAGACATGTGTCGATAGGGTTCATGTCTGGAGAACATGCTGGCCACTCTAGTCGAGCGATGTCGTTATCCTGCAGGAAGTCATTCACAAGAGTTGCCCGATGGGAGCGCGAATTGTCGTCCATGAAGACGAATGCCTCGCCAGTACGCTGCCGATATGGTTGCACTATCGGTCGGAGGATGCACTCGCTGGCGAATGATTCTAAGGCAATCAGTCTAATCGGGTTGCCTCCAAACACGTCTCCGACGATTGTCTGGTTGAAGGCAATTGCGACACTCATCGGTGAAGAGAACGTTATGCCAATCCTGAGCGACCCATTCGGTATGTTGTTGAGCCCATCTGTACCGCGCTGCAAGGTGTCGTGGTTGCAAAGATGGTCCTCGCCATGGACGTCTGAAGTGAAGTTGCGTATCATCCAGATTATAGCTTACAGTTTGAGTCGTAACACGACGTCCTGTGGATGCACGAAAATTATTATTGAACATGGTGGCGTTGCTGTCAGGGTTCCCCCCAGCGGTCATCCACTGCAGTAGTAACCCTGGGGCAGCCTGAGCGAGGCATGCCATCGATAGTTCCTGTCTCTCTGTATCTCCTCCATGTCCGAAAAACATCGCTTTGGTTCACTCCGAGACACCTGGGCACTTCCCTTGTTGAGAGGCCTTCCTGGCACAAAATAACAATTCGGGCGGTATCGAATCGCGGTATTGACCGTCTAGGCATGGTTGAACTTCAGACAGCACGAGCCATGTACCTCTTTCCTGGTGGAATGACGAACTGATCGGCTGTCGGACCCCTCCGTCTAATAGGCGCTGCTCATGTATAGTTGTTTACATGGTTGGGCGGGTTTAGTGACATCTCTGTACAGTCAAATGGACTGTGTCTGTGATACAATATCCACAGTCAACGTCTGTCTTCTGGAGTTCTAGGAACCGGGGTGATACAAAACTTTTTTTGATTTGTGTATTTGACACGCCATCTCTTTTCACCAAATACCACTGCATTTGACTTCAACTGACTCATTTCCCTTTTTAATTTCTGTAACTTACCTACTTGATTAAGAGTTATACACGTTCTCAGATGCTAAAGACAGTTTCTCGGAGACGGCGACGCACCTCTCTCATGAGTGTGCATGTCGAACACTTTGTCACGTGGTGGGTGAGGAATGCGCTGCTGAGTCTACCGAGATGTGAAACTACCTAACAGCCAGCTAGGGCCTGAGAGCATCACATCGTTTATTGTTTAATAATTACTACAGACCATTATTATAATATACAAATACACTGTTGCTACAAAGTGGAAATGGTCCAAATTGAATTCCTTGTTCCAAATGATAAAGAGCTCGGACTATTGCAGCAGCCATATGAATGTTGATATAACGTACGATTGCTTAGATTTTTAACAAAATGGAGTTGTATGACTACCTAACGTTAACGCACTACATATGTGTGCTGGGGGATGCTATTAGGGAAGTGCTGATGTTATAGGAAACAACAATATGGCCGGCCGGAGTGGCCGAGCGGGTCTAGGCGCTACAGTTTGGAACTGCGCGACCGCTACGGTCGCAGGTTCGAATCCTGCCTCGGGCATGGATGTGTGTGATGTCCTTAGGTTAGTTAGGTTTAAGTAGTTCTAAGTTCTAGGGGACTGATGACCTCAGATGTTAAGTCCCATAGCGCTCAGAGCCATTTTTGAAAAACAATAGGTCCGTTCCATCTTCCTCGACAAGTTTGCTTTTCGCGGCAAAGATGCCACAACACAAGTGATCGTAACAAATGCGAAAGACTACTGTTGTCGGCAGTTCGGCATTGTTTTGGGACATCATGGCGTGGTGGAGGGAGGGAAGAGGGTGGAGCAGGTGGCGACATGCGGAAGCGAGTGACAGTACGGTTAAGCTGTCCTTCGACTGACCGACGTTCAGGTAACAGTACCATCAAATATATGCAGATATTACCGAATTAGAATTGGTTCCTACAAATAATATTAACCCACAGCTTTTAAGGAACATACTCAAGTTAAACGATTCCCTATTGAAGTTTTGGAGTATAAAATACAGTGTGGTCCACCTGAAGTTTCGAATGAGATTATCTCGAAAACTATGCATCGGGTAAAAGTAGTGCGTTAGGCAAGTTCGTAAGCTCAAAGGGGGACATCAAATGATATTACACGTAACCCTAGCCCTCAACCCCATAGGGTGGGCCGGGGGGGGGGGCAACTTTTAAATCTTAAATGAAAACAACGATTTTTATTGCAGATTCGGATTCTCCATAAAAAAGCAATGAAGTTTTGAGTGAAACATTTTTTTAAACCATTAACAGATGGCGCTGAAATCGAGAAAAATGTAAAACTGGGAAGAACTCTGATTTAATTAGAATTATCCGAGAAAGACAAATCAAATCGATAAAAAATGGGCACCAATTCTTCCGCTACGCCAAATTAAGCTATGTTTGTACAAAATGTACTGTAGCCTACTTTCAGCGTTACCCAGGACGTAGTAGAATGATGTTCCCATGGGGTGCTTGATGAGTGTGAGTCCTCTTGCCTGTCACATGTTGGGGTACTTAATTAATGAAATTAGCCACGAAGAAATTGTTCAAAGTTATCCCCATTTGCTTCAATGCATAAAGTCAATCGTCTGCGAAAGTTGTCCATAGTTTTGAGCAGCACATTCCGTGGTATGGCTGCACACGCTCTTCGAATGCGTTGTTTCATATCGTTTCGGGTTGTGGGCTGTCTTTCATAAACAATATTTTTTAAATAACACCACAAGAAAAAATCAGGAGATGTTAAGTCTGGTGAACGTGGAGGCCACTGAATTGGTCCGCCTTGTCCTATCCACCGACCACAGTACAGTAAATTTAAAACGTTCCGCACATTTTTAGCATAATGGGGAGCTGCTCCGTCCTGTTGGAACCACATTCGTTGCCTAGTTTCTAAATCAACATCTTCCATTAGCTCCAACAAATCATCGCGGAGAAATTGTAAATAAGATTCCCCAATAACATTTCTGTCAAAAATATACGCTCCTATGAAGTAACCGTTTGAAATTACACACCAGACAATTAATGACAATTTGTGTTGATCGTCAACGGGTCTGTGTCAGTGGGGATTGTCAGGGGACCTATAACGACAATCATGACGATTTAATTCACCAATGTTTTTGAATGTGGCTTCATGACGATTTAATTCACCAATGTTTTTGAATGTGGCTTCATCGGTGAATATAATGTATCTAAAAAAATCTGTGTCACCTCTTATCATTTCCAAGGCCCATTGGCAGAAATGCACGCGTATTTGCATACTTTCGGCGTTAATGCCTGTGTCAGTGTGGTACGATGCGCATGATATTTATGTGCCTTCAAAATCCTCAAAACAGCTGATTTCGGTATTCTAGGTTGTCTCTGAATCGCACGACTACTAATTTCGAGATCCAGTTGAACACAGGCGAGAACGGTAAGGGCACGAGTGTCATTTTCATTGTATTCGTGATGACGAGGTGGACGGTGCATGTATCCATTTCGAGCTAGTTGAGTGCAATTTCGAATAAAGTTTTCGCTTGAACATCGTCTGTTTGGGAAACGATCCGCATGCAATTGTGCAGCTGAAGCGTAATTGTTATGGCATTCACCTAAAATTAACATCTTATCAACAGTCTCTGTAAGAGAACAGTGAGTCATGTTTCGCTAAAGAGTAATTTACTTTCTTCAGTTGATGTTTACGGTTCACAACCTGAAAGTGAAGTGACGTCTAATCGCATTGCACCGACCTTAATACTGAGCCATAGTTCGCAGTCTGGCCACAGTAGCGCCAGAGTCGGGTGAGTAATGCAATTGTAACGAAATAGCTTAATTTGGAGTAATGAAAGAATTGGTGCACATTTTGTATCGATTTAATGCGTCCTTCTCGGATCATTTTAAACAAATCGGAGTTCTTCCCCCCATTTTAATTTTCTCGATTTCAGCGCCATCTGTCAATGGTTTAAAAAAATGTTTCAGACAAAACTTGATTACTTTTTTATGGAGAATCTGAATCTGCAATAAAAGTGGGGGTTTCCATTTAAGATTCAAAAGTTGCCCCCCGCCCCACCCAAAGGGACGGGGCTGGGGCCATGTGTAATGCAATTTGATGTCCCTCTTTGAACTTACGAACATGTCTTACCCACTATTTTTACCCGCTGTATAGATAATCTCATCCGAAACTTCACATGGACCACCTTGTATATTTGCAGCAGCACTGCCGTTTTGCACTTTGTCTACTAGGAGTAGACGTACAGGGCCTTCAAAAGGCTGTAACCTATGCTATGTCTGATTATAGTTTTAATTAGTTGCCTGTAAACCATGTGGATATGTATGTTGAGCATCTGATTCTGTTGCTCTGCTCGAGTACTGCCTATTTGTCGTGAGAAAATGGCATTTGAAAACAGGAGGACGGATGTCGGGGCAGACACATCGTAGAAGACTGTAGTTTTAATGGAACGTTTGTTGATGGTGGTTGGCAGTGCAACACAGCAATTCTGTACTAAAAACGGGGAATGGCAGCTTTATACAGGATGTTTCACAGTTCAGGTTAGATACTGCTAAAGGTTACAGAGGGGATGCAGTAGATCATGTTTTACATAGGAACCCATGTCAGGAAACGGCATCCATCGACGCTACAGAGCGTGAAGTTATATATGTAAATATATGTACATACATGTAAATATATGTACATACTGTGTAATTCCGTGATGATGTAGAAGGATGATGGAGAAGGATAAATGTATCAAAAAAAAAAAAAAAAAAAAAAAGGTTCAAATGGCTCTGAGAACTATGGGACTTAATTTCTAAGGTCATCAGTCCCCTAGAACTTAGAACTACTTAACCTAACTAACGTAAGGACATCACACACATCCATGCCCGAGGCTGGATTCGAACCTGCGACCGTAGCGGTCGTGCGGTTCCAGACTGTAGCGCCTAGAACCGCTCGGCCACCCTGGCCGGCGATAAATGTATCAATCTGAGGTAAGGATCCCCCTAAGCGGAGACAGTTCTGATACCTCTGACAGTGGAATACATCTCCTGGTAATATTGTTTAAGGTAGACAACTTTCAGACGTGGTAGTATGGACCAAAACAAGGAAAAAAGTTCATTAAACATGGGCTGTAAAATGCGCATCTGCGAAACTATGAGCACTTATTTATCTTCGCTACTGTAAAACACATCTCTTCTACTAAACGAGTGGTCTCTTTTGTTAGCTCACTGCCCGCCCACTTCACAATCCTGCTAGTCTTATCTCATCTGTGCGGAAAGCTTGTGGCCAGTGAATCCAAGGCGCAAATCACGGCTTGCTGGCTGTTACGTATGTTTTTTCTTTTTCTACGATTGGTGTGTGATGCGACACAGAGCACCCAAGAAGGCATTCATTACAATAGCTCTTTCCAGTAGCTTTAACAGTCATGGTGGACGATTTTTATTTGACAGCGGGGTCTGGTGTGACAGAGAGCACTCAAGAGCCCATCCGCTCACTCTCCCTCTCTCTCTCTCTCTCTCTCTTTCTCTTTCTCTTTCTCTCTCCTTTTCTCTCTTTCGCTCCAGCAGCGTATTATATCCGGTATGTGTAATTCTTAAGACCGTTGCCCATGCAACAAAGGGTGCTCATCAGGCCCTTTCACTCACTCTCTCCAGTGACATTATCTATGTCAGAGATTCTGCCTTTTACAGAGAGAACGCCATTCTACATGTCATTAACACTCCAGTGCCATTACTAGCATTACAGAAGGAGAAGGTGGACACCGGCCCTGGCATTATGGTAAGGACGCACAGTATAGAGACTACATGCTTCTATGGAGCATATAACAGAAGACATTTTGTTGTTCGTTATAAATACAGTGCTATAAATACAGTGAATACCTCTACCACTCCTGTCCAATGTCAATAGTGGCGGTATCAACACAGGTGGGGGGAACTATTTACTGCACACTTTAAATATTTCTTGTGTGTTTCTTTTAATAAAAAGTACTTGTCTGTAGAAACGACATTATTCGGCTTCCTGCCGTTGTTTACAATTATAGTGTAATGGAAATTTGTGGTAAGGTCTTATGGGACCAAACTATAGCGGTCATCTGTCCCTAAGCCTCCACACTACTTAATCAATCTTAAACTACACAATGTACAACACACACACCCATGCCCGAGGGAGGACTCGAACCTTCGACGGGGGGAATACCATACTCTTATAGGATCTCCTCTACGGTATCCAGTTAGCGACATAATCCTTTTTAACCGATTAGGAAGTCTTTTTATGCCGGTGTTGGTAGTTAGCAGCACAGTTGTGTTGAGGGTAATTGTTTACATTGTAAATTAATGATGTATAAATTTTGTGTGTGTGTGTGTGTGTGTGTGTGTGTGTGTGTGTGCGCATGTGTGTGTGTGTACATACTTGGACTTTTCGCCGTTATTTCCAAAACTACTATAATCTTACACTGTCAGACTCGTCTAAGGCAGTTTTACAACGATGTCATAGTTCTTAACAGACTAATAATGCAAGAATAATTTCCTCATATATTTGAGACGTAGCAAGAGTATATTTGTTGCTAATTGTTTAATATGGTAATCGATGTGTTTGTTGAAATATCACACTGTATTAACTGTTTAACATTTAAAGTCTCGTATTTATGTGTGCGTAGTGGATTATCTTGAAAAGTGGGAGAAAATCTGTCAAGAAATATTACGACCTATAAACGGCAACGGCTGGGGTTGTTTTGGGGAAGGAGACCAGACAGCGAGGTCATCGGTCTCATCGGATTAGGGAAGGACGGGGAAGGAAGTCGGCCGTGCCCTTTCAAAGGACCCATCCCGGCATTTGCCTGGAGCGATTTAGGGAAATCACGGAAAACCTAAATCAGGATGGCTGGACGCGGGATTGAACCGTCGTCCTCCCGAATTCGAGTCCAGTGTCTAACCACTGCGCCACCTCGCTCGGTAGCAACGGCTGGGGCTCATGAACTGGAGTGCTTAGAGAAAATGTCATTGTTTTTAACAAACTATAACACAGGAACAAGACTTGGTACATAGCAATAAATTACTTGTTTAAATAATGTGTATGGTAATTGTTAAATTGTAAAAGTCTCACATTCATGTCCCTTTGTTTGATGAGCTTGGTAATTGGGAGAAAATCGGTCAAAAATGCAACAAATTACATTAAACTGCAATGGGAAGTGGTCAACAGCTCGGTGTAACTCTTTGAATAGCCCCCAGTTTTAAAGTCACACACTATAGTGTCACAGAGCATTACGTAATTTTGGATCAAAAATTAAGATAAAACTTACCGCCATTTTTCAAGTGGGATGAATCTGCAGCTGATCCCTCTGATGACCCTTTCATAATGGTGCACAGACATCAAATGACGAATCTCAGTGGTTGGACTAGAAATAAAAGGTGCTGGGGGATTTGTTTTTCCGCCATTTTTAAGTCTTCTTATTGGCCTAGATCGTTGTGGGGGGGGGGGGGGGGTGAGAGGAGGGTGTCTT
Source organism: Schistocerca nitens (assembly GCF_023898315.1). Lineage (NCBI taxonomy): Eukaryota > Metazoa > Arthropoda > Insecta > Orthoptera > Acrididae > Schistocerca > Schistocerca nitens. The sequence goes on along the minus strand of NC_064615.1, from coordinate 976,431,433 downwards.
TGATTCTGGTGCTTGCATGCCCACAGTGAATGGGTGACCTTCATTTTCCCGCCATTTTATAGAAATGCCTTAGAAGTGTGAGCTGCAGAAGGGTTGAAGGCTATTGAAGCACATGACTGGTATTAGATTACATCCTGACTTGAATGTAGCACAGGTTAAACTACCACCTTGGAAAAGGTTCCGGAGGTGCACTATTGCGCTCTTGTTGTATGTTTATTAAGATGTGTGTGTGTGTGTGTGTGTGTGTGTGTGTGTGTGTGTGTGTATGTGTGTGAATTCCTGAGGGACCAAACTGCTGGAGTCGTCTGTCCATAGACTTACACACTACTTAAACAAACTTATGCTATGAAAAACACACACCCATGCCCGAGGGAGGACTCGAACCTCCGGCGGGAGGGGGTGCACAATCCGTGACATGGCGCCTCAAACCGCGGGGCCACTCCGCACGGCTAGTTAAGATGAATTGAAAAAGAGCAGTAGAAGAAAATCTATGATGATGAACGCTGATGTATACTTTCACTCTCGTTATTAGCAGGAAGACATCATATGTGTTACTTGGTCGTAATAAGTAGTAATAATCAGTCCCTGTGAATGATGTAATTTTCTGTCGAAGCCTTTATTCTTTACACTGTCCTTCAGTTTTGTAATTTAATGCTAACTGAAGCGCAATTGTGTCGTCACAAAACGTGACGTTACATCTTGCATAGGTACTACTTCTTGACAGAGGTATTATACAGAAACACCAGTATGTGGTAAACATGATCATACCGAGTCATTAAATTCATCATATTTAATAAATTGAGTCTGTACTACAGATTATCTTACAGACAGTTGATATACGCACAAGGCATCTAAGTTAATAAAGTGACGATCACCACATTCATCAAATAAGTTTGATTTTTTCCTTTTAAAAACTTTCACTCCCTGTCCCTGTTAGGCGGGCTATTGTTGAACTAACTTTATTTTCACCTGAATATCTCAGTACACTTGGGGTGGGGTGGATGGGATTCTCATGCGTATGCTATGACTGGGACATAGGGCAGTGATACATCAAAACGTCGAAGTGAGTTAAGCTATATTTTTCATCGAATGCTGTTCAACGGATATAACGGGAGCGTCGCTATTTTGTGTACATATGATCAGGTATTATTATTATTACTTTCCTTTTTCAGACGTTATGTTTGGTTAAAAATGGAAAGTGACGTGGACCTTGAACAAGCGTGACTTCCTTTTAACTGTACGGTATATGTTACATTGCATTTAGGAACTTTCGGGTAATTGAACATGTATCAGTAATTACAGATTTCTGTAGTTGTATATATACGTTTGGATGTAGCTGTATTGCGTTGATGTACTGGTGGATATTGTGTGGTATGACTCCTGTAGTTGATAGTATAATTGGTATAACGTCAACTTTATCCTGATGCCACATGTCCTTGACTTCCTCAGCCAGCCAGATGTATTTTTCAATTTTTTCTCCTGTTTCCTTCTGTACATTAGTTGTATTGGGTATGGATATTTTGGTTAGTTGCGTTAATTTCTTCTTTTTATTGGTGAGTGTGATGTCAGGTTTGTTATGTGGTGTTGTTTTATCTGTTATAATGGGTCTGTTCCAGTATAATTTGTGTTCATCATTCTCCAGTACATTTTGCGGTGCATACTTGTATGTGGGAACGTGTTGTTTTATTAGTTTATGTTGAATGGCAAGTTGTTGATGTATTATTTTTGCTACATTGTCATGTCTTCTGGGGTATTCTGTATTTGCTAGTATTGTACATCCGCTTGTGATGTGGTCTACTGTTTCTATTTGTTGTTTGCAAAGTCTGCATTTATCTGTTGTGGTATTGGGATCTTTAATAATATGCTTGCTGTAATATCTGGTGTTTATTGTTTGATCCTGTATTGCAATCATGAATCCTCCCGTCTCACTATATATATTGCATTTTCTTAGCCATGTGTTGGATGCGCATTTATCGATGTGTGGCTGTGTTAGATGATACGTGTGCTTGCCATGTGGTGTTTTCTTTTTCCAATTTAGTTTCTTTGTATCTGTTGATGTTATTTGATCTAAAGGGTTGTAGAAGTGGTTATGAAATTGCAATGGTGTAGCCGATGTATTTATATGAGTGATTGCTTTGTGTATTTTGCTAGTTTCTGCTCATTCTATAAAGAATTTTCTTAAATTGTCTACCTGTCCATAATGTAGGTTTTTTATGTCGATAAATCCCCTTCCTCCTGGCTTTCTGCTTAATGTGAATCTTTCTGTTGCTGAATGTATGTGATGTATTCTGCATTTGTGGCATTGTGATCGTGTAAGTGTATTGAGTGCTTCTAGGTCTGTGTTACTCCATTTCACTACTCCAAGTGAGTAGGTCAATATTGGTATGCATAAGTATTTATAGCTTTTGTCTTGTTTCTTGCTGTCAATTCGGATTTCAGTATTTTTGTTAGTCTTTGTCTATATTTTTCTTTTAGTTCTTGTTTAATATTTGCATTATCTATTCCTATTATTTGTCTGTATGCTAGATATTTATAGGCATCTGTTTTTTCCATCGCTTCTATGCAGTCGCTGTGGTTATCCAATAAGTAATCTTCTTGTTTAGTGTGTTTTCTTACATTTGTCTGTTCCAAAAGCCATATTTATATCATTGCTGAATACTTCTGTTATCTTTAGTAATTGGTTGAGTTGTTCATTTGTTGCGGCCAGTAGTTTTAGATCGTCCATGTGTAGCAAATGTGTGATTTTGTGTTGGTATGTTCCAGTAATATTGTATCCATAATTTGTATTGTTTAGCATGTTGGATAGTGGGTTCAGAGCAAGGCAGAACCAGAAAGGACTTAATGAGTCTCCTTGGTATATTCCACACTTAATCTGTATTGGCTGTGATGTGATATTATTTGAATTTGTTTGGATATTAAGTGTGGTTTTCCAATTTTTCATTACAATGTTTAGGAACTGTATCAATTTAGGATCTACTTTGTATAGTTCCAATATTTGTAGTAACCATGAGTGGGGTACACTATCAAAAGTTTTTGGTAATCAATGTATGCGTAGTGTAGCGACCTTTGTTTAGTTTTAGCTTGATATGTCACCTCTGCATCTATTATCAGTTGCTCTTTACATCCTCGTGCTCCTTTGCAACAGCCTTTTTGTTCTTCATTTACAATTTTGTTCTGTGTTGTATGTGTCATTAATTTCTGTGTGATGACTGAAGTTAATATTTTGTATATTGTTGGTAGGCATGTTATGGGGCGATATTTTGCTGGGTTTGCTGTGTCTGCATGATCTTTAGGTTTATTCCATGTCTAGGTGTATCAGGGAATGTGTATGGGTCTGCAATGTAACTGTTAAATAATTTAGTTAGATGTGAATGTGTTGAGGTGAACTTCTTTAGCCAGAAATTCGCTATTTTATCTTTTCCAGGGGCTTTCCAGTAGTGCATAGAATTAATTGCTCGGGTGACTTCATGTTGCAAAATTATCACTTCAGGCATTTGTGGTATCATCTTATATGTGTCTGTTTCTGCTTGTATCCACCGTGCATGTCTCTTATGTTGTACCAAGTTTGACCATATGTTGCTTCAGAAGTGTTCCATCTCTGTTATGTTTGGTGGATTGTCTATTTTAATGTGTGTGTTATCTATTATCTGGTAAAATCTCTTTTGGTTTGTGTTGAATGTTTGGTTTTGTTTCCTTCTTTTTCACTTTTTTTGTATCTTCTAAGTCGTTTGGCCAACGCTTGTAATTTCTGCTTCTTTTCATCTAATTGCTCTATCGCTTCTTGTTGTGAGATTTTGCCTAACATTTTTCGTTTTTTGTCTGATATTTCATTTCTTATAAATTGTGTTAGCTGTCCGATGTCTTTTCTCAGTTTTTCTATTCTGATCTGTAGCCTGTGTTGCCATGCTGGTTTTGTGGTTTTCTTCTGTGTGTTGGTTGGTTCTGATCTCTGCCTAGTGTGTATACACTCCTGGAAATGGAAAAAAGAACACATTGACACCGGTGTGTCAGACCCACCATACTTGCTCCGGACACTGCGAGAGGGCTGTACAAGCAATGATCACACGCACGGCACAGCGGACACACCAGGAACCGCGGTGTTGGCCGTCGAATGGCGCTAGCTGCGCAGCATTTGTGCACCGCCGCCGTCAGTGTCAGCCAGTTTGCCGTGGCATACGGAGCCCCATCGCAGTCTTTAACACTGGTAGCATGCCGCGACAGCGTGGACGTGAACCGTATGTGCAGTTGACGGACTTTGAGCGAGGGCGTATAGTGGGCATGCGGGAGGCCGGGTGGACGTACCGCCGAATTGCTCAACACGTGGGGCGTGAGGTCTCCACAGTACATCGATGTTGTCGCCAGTGGTCGGCGGAAGGTGCACGTGCCCGTCGACCTGGGACCGGACCGCAGCGACGCACGGATGCACGCCAAGACCGTAGGATCCTACGCAGTGCCGTAGGGGACCGCACCGCCACTTCCCAGCAAATTAGGGACACTGTTGCTCCTGGGGTATCGGCGAGGACCATTCGCAACCGTCTCCATGAAGCTGGGCTACGGTCCCGCACACCGTTAGGCCGTCTTCCGCTTACGCCCCAACATCGTGCAGCCCGCCTCCAGTGGTGTCGCGACAGGCGTGAATGGAGGGACGAATGGAGACGTGTCGTCTTCAGCGATGAGAGTCGCTTCTGCCTTGGTGCCAATGATGGTCGTATGCGTGTTTGGCGCCGTGCAGGTGAGCGCCACAATCAGGACTGCATACGACCGAGGCACACAGGGCCAACACCCGGCATCATGGTGTGGGGAGCGATCTCCTACACTGGCCGTACACCACTGGTGATCGTCCAGGGGACACTGAATAGTGCACGGTACATCCAAACCGTCATCGAACCCATCGTTCTACCATTCCTAGACCGGCAAGGGAACTTGCTGTTCCAACAGGACAATGCACGTCCGCATGTATCCCGTGCCACCCAACGTGCTCTAGAAGGTGTAAGTCAACTACCCTGGCCAGCAAGATCTCCGGATCTGTCCGCCATTGAGCATGTTTGGGACTGGATGAAGCGTCGTCTGACGCGGTCTGTACGTCCAGCACGAACGCTGGTCCAACTGAGGCGCCAGGTGGAAATGGCATGGCAAGCCGTTCCACAGGACTACATCCAGCATCTCTACGATCGTCTCCATGGGAGAATAGCAGCCTGCATTGCTGCGAAAGGTGGATATACACTGTACTAGTGCCGACATTGTGCATGCTCTGTTGCCTGTGTCTATGTGCCTGTGGTTCTGTCAGTGTGATCATGTGATGTATCTGACCCCAGGAATGTGTCAATAAAGTTTCCCCTTCCTGGGACAATGAATTCACGGTGTTCTTATTTCAATTTCCAGGAGTGTATTTAGTGTGGTGAGTGCTCCTATATGAACCAGTAGTTGTAACTCCTCCATAGTTGTATTTTCATTTATTTTGTTGTGTATGATTGTGTTGATAGTTGTTATTGTTGTTTCGACTTGTGGGTTATTTGGTGTTCTATGCAAGAATGGTCTAATGTCTGTATTTGTGTCTTTGTATTCTATATATGTCAGCTGAAATTTTTCTTCTATATCTAACATGTGTGTCACTTCGTGTTCTTTTTGTGCTTGTTCTTGTGGCTGTATTAAGATTTCGTTCACCTCTGATTGTTTAATTGACGCGCCTTTTTCTTGGTTGGTTTGCTCTTGGATGTTTGAGTCCGTTACTGAATTTTCTTCTTCTTCTGATTGCACATTATTTTGTACCAGTATTTGTTGTACTTGTTGTTTGATGTTTTCTAATTCTGACTGGGGTATCCTGTTATTTTTGATTATTACACGGATCTGATCAGCTAGTCGTTGTTCTGTTAAAAATTTTAATTCTGGGTATCTGGTAATAAATGTTGTATGTACTTGTGATCTGTATCCAGTTGTGTTGGTTCCTAAGTTTGTTGCTTGGTAATAACAGAACATGAGGTGTCGTTTAACTTCATCTGACCATCTCATTCTCTGTCTTTGTTTTCCTTCTAGAGTGGTTGCAGGAAGCATATCCTGCAAAACGCCTCTATTTGGATTTAAATCATTTTCCATGTGGCTAGCAGTGTCGTTACCATTGTGGACGGGCATATGGTTCAAGCGTCGTCCCCGACCATGACAGCGCTTGTCCGAGGCTTCATTAGTTCTGTCCTGAACCAACTGATCACACTAAAAGGGGAGTTAGCTCTATTAGTGGTTTGTTCTTTTCGTCGCCTTTTACGACTGGCAGAATATGCCGGAGACCTATTCTTTTCCCGGGCCTCCACGGGGTTTATTATTATTATTATTATTATTATCTAACTCGTAATAGAGAGAAATAAGCCTTAATTTCTTTTTCATACTTAAAAATTTGCAGCATAAGTTCAGCACCTACCATTTTTACTATGAATTTGTTAGAGTAATTTCAACTTTGTGAGTTGTGTATTTCCGTAATCTCCTCTCACTCTATAGTAATGTCGGTAGAAATACAATTCTGGAACCTTCTGCTGTTTGTACTGTTCGTTGCTTGTTTTGTGTTCGTATTAGAGATTTTTAAGTGCGGAAACGAAAAGCAGAAGCAAAAGGAAATGTATCTCAAAAGCGATGTGTGGAAACATTTTAACCAAACAATAGTAAAAGTGTGAAGGGCAGTTATTGTGGGAACATCCCTGAACCTCTGGTACCACTACAAATTTAAAAACTTAAATAAAGTGGCAACAGTGACATAAACCTCTTATGTATGGACCGAAAAATATCAAACTAAAAGTTTTATGGGTGTTACTGTCCATTATGTGCTTCATGACAGGGATGAAATAAGTTCAGTTTCTTTAGAACTTTTTGAGCTCTCAGAATGGCATACTGTACTTCTCATGTTCTGAAAAAACTTTATCATTAGGTCACAGCTGTATTTACCAACAGTACAGCAAATACGGTCAAGGAAAGAGTATCTACGTTTTGTCGTTAAAAGTATATCCACTGTTCTGCTCATATGTTACATCTTGTACGTAAAAAAGCATTATTCTCCGCAAAAGGACTCGAAGACATATTAAGTGTAACTCAAGCTTTGGCTCAGGATTGAGGAATAGTGGATGGTCGATGAATTAAAATAACACAGTACCAACAGCCATTATCTTGATATTGTCTTATTTGGCGACGAGTTTCGACTTTCCAATCGCGTCATCTTCAGGACTATACAATAAAATTTCAAGACAGCAGATAAACCATAACAGGGTGTTATACTTAGCGTTACATAAATGAAACAATTTATACATATTTATGTATAAAAGAAACCACTAAGAAGTAAATTATTCTGAATATACTGAAAGATACACCATGAATTACAGCATGGTATGCATACATAAAACAAGAACATCAATCACCTATGAGAAATAACTAGGAAACAGCAGTGTCGGTGAAATTCAAACAGTATTCCTATACATTCATACGTCCAGCACGATAAACGAGTCGGTGGATCGACCTGCACCAGTGGCCAGTGAAGTTACTGCTTGCATTGACGTTGACCCTCACCAGTGGTCCAGTGGGAGGTTGCCTCAGATCGTTTTAGGTGGGTCGAACTTAAGGTCTTGTCGGTTAGTCTGACAAACAGGTTCCAGGTGTTGTCTGCCGCTGATACTGTCTATCAGCTAGATGCAGTCTCGTTTCCTGTTTGACGGAACCTCGCATCCTGCAAGATCTTCGTAGTCACGGAAGGTGGGATGACTGGTGGTTGGGAGCTCCAGTGTCAGGCGCGTTATGGGGCCCCTTAGGGGCATGGCTGCTAACGATAGGAAGAAATCCAATGTGCATACCGGGTGGGGTCATTCCAGACCGGCAATGGGACCTTACAGATGCCAGAAGAGCACAGGTTGCAGCCAACTATAGGTGGTGGCTCACGTCGGCATCAGTTATGTGTGGCCGCTTTGGGTAGGAAGAAATGCTACCTGGTTTCGAGCAGCTATCAGAAGTGGTAAAGGCTTGCTTGTGAGATGAAAGCAGAGCTCACCATTTGCAGCATAGTCGACAGGACCGATTACGGACCTCTGGTACGGTGCCGAGTGGAGAGTGTGAATCAGAGGCTCAGGCGATTCTGTGATTATGTAGAGTGCAGATTCTTCGACTTGTGCCGTAGCGTAGTGGGCTTTCGGGTTCCGCTATTAGGTCAGGTGTCCGTTACGCAGGAGGCGACTACACAGCAAGCAGGGGCTGCGTGGGCTGGGTGTTTTTTTAGGTTAGAGGGTCTCAGGGAAACACAAAAAGGGCCCTCAGTCTCAAAGGGTGCACGTTCAACTCAGGAAGAACGTAGGTCTAGGGACCATTGTCAAAACAGTCGTAAATTGTCATAGCTGTGCTGGAAAAGTACCAGACTAATAGAAAGCACTGATGCTCCAATTGCTATAGGCACTGATAGCTGACTAAAGCCAGAAATAAGCTCAGCCGAAATTTTTGCATAGGACCTAACGGTGTTCAGAAAGGATAGGCAAAATACAGTTGGCGGTGGCGTGTTTGTTACAGTTAGTAGTAGTTTGTCTTGGAGCGTAATTGAAGTAGACAGTTTGTGTGAATTAGTATGGGTAGAGGTCATTCCTGACAACCGGAATAAAACAGTAACTGGATCATTTTACCGATCTGCCAACTCAGATGATACCAATGCTGAAAGGTTCTAAGAAAACTTGAGTTTAATTTCAAACATCTACCCGACTCATACAATTATAGCTGATGGTGACTTCAATTTATCCATCATATGTTGGCAGAAATACATATTTAAATCCGGAGATTCACATAAAACATCACCGGAAATCGTGCTGAACGTATTGTCTGAAAATTATTTCGAGTAGTTAGTTCATGAGCCCATTTGAATAGTAAACGGTTGTGAAAAGACATTTGACCTTTCAGCAACAAATAATACTGAGCTAATAACGAGCATCAAAACGGATACAGGGATTAGTGAACACAGAGCGAGACTGAATACCTTAACTCCCATATCCTCCAAAATAAGCGAAATTATATCTACTCAAAAAAGGAGATAAAAATTCGCATTTCGCCTTCCTAGGGGACTATCTTCTTCCAGATTCACAATGTAAGTATAGTCAATTTGGTTTGAATTCAAAGAAACAGTGTCGACAGGAGCTCAGAGATTTATTCCAAATAATTTAACGAACGTCGGAATTGATTCCTCATGGTACACAAGATCGCCAAGATTGGCAATTTTTTACCTAACCTCGAAATTTAGCGCGGCCTTCAATGCGAGATGTTTACAATAGTTTCCACAACGAAATGTTATCTCGAAACCTGAAAATTCAAAGAGATTTTGGTCATATATAGACTATGCTAGCAGCAAGACGCAACCAATGCCTTCCCTGCGTGATATCAATTGAAATACCATCGATAACAGTGTTGATAATGCAGAGTCATTAACACAGCCTTCCGAAATTCTTTCCCCAAAGAAGACGAAGAATTCCAGAATTCGAATCAAGAACAGCTGGCAACATGAGTTGGTTAGAAGTAGATATCCTCGGAGTAGTGGGGCAGCTTAAATCACTTGATAAATGCAAGTCTCCCTGTTGCGACTGTGTACTAATTCGGTTCCCTTCAGAGTATACCGATCCAACAGCTCCGTATTTAACAATCATACAGAATCGCTCGTTCGACGAAAGATTTCCACCCAAAGACTGGAAAGTAACACAGGCCACACCAACATTCAAGAAAGTCAATAGGACTAATCCATTAAATTACGGGTCTACATCACTAACGTCGATGTGCAGTAGGATTTTGGAACATGTATTGTGTTCGAACATTTGAATTGCCTTGAAGAGAACGGACTATTGACACATAATAAACAGTAAAGACACATTTAGAAAACATCATTCTGTGAAATATAATTATCTCTTTACTCACACGAAGTTTGATTGCTATCGACAAGGGATTTCAAATTGATTCCGTATTTCTAGATTTCCAGAAGGTTTTCGACACCGTACCTCACAAGCAGCTTGTAATCAAATTGCTTGCTTATAGAATATAGAATAATATAGAATATGGTTAAACGACTGGATTCATAATTTCATTTCAGAGAGGTCACAGTTCATACTAACTGACGAAAAGTCGTAGAGTAAAACAGGAGCAATTTCTAGTGTCCCTCTCCTGTTCCTTATCTACATAAACGATTTAGGAGACAATATGAGCAGCAATCTTAGGTTATTTGCTGACCACGGTGTCGTTTACCTTCTAGTAAAGTCATCAGAAGATCAGAACAGATTGCAAAACGATTTAGAAAACATTTATTTATGGTGCGACAACTGGCAATTGAGCCTAAATAATGAAAAGTGTAAAAAGGGGCCCTTTAAACTTCGTTTAAATGATACGTCTGAAGGCCCTAAATTCAACTAATACCTAGGAATTAGGATTATGAACAACTTGAACTGGAAAGAAAACATAGAAAATATTGTGAGGAAAGCGAATCAAAGACTGCGTTTCATTGGCAGAACAGTTAGAACATGCAACAGATCTACTGAAGAGTCTGCCTGAATTACGCTGTTCGCCTTCTTTTGGAGTACTGATGCGCGGTCTGGGATTCTTGCCAGATAGTGTTAACGGAGTACATCGAGAAAGTTCAAAGAAGGGCAGCACGTTTTGTATAATCGAAAAATAGGGGCGAGAGTATCACAGATACGATAGAAGATTTGGGCTGGATATCATCAAAACAAAGGTGATTGTCGTTGTGGCGTGTTCTTCTCACGAAACTTCAATCACCAACTTTCTCCTGCGAATACGAAAATACTTTGTTGAGGCCGATCTACAGAGGTAGAAACGATCATCATAATAAAATAAAGGAAATCAGAGCTCGCACGGGAAGATATAGGTGTTCGTTTCTTCCGCACACTGTTTGAGAGTGGAATGACAGAGAATTATTGCGAAGATATTTCGATGGACCCTGTGCCAGGCACTTCACTGTGATTTACGTCCAGTTTAAGTTGTTCATAATTGTAATTCCCAGGTATTTAGTTGAAATTACGGCCTTCACACGTATCATTTAAACGAAGTTTAAGGGGCTCCTTTTTGCACTTTTCATTATTTAGGGTCATTGTCGCACCATAAAGGAATGTTTTCTAAATTGTTTTGCAATTTCTTTTGATCTTCTGATGACTTTACTAGAAGGTAAACGATCCAAAGAAAGAAGTGAAAAGTGAGCCGTGCCGCAGCTCGCGTTGGGGCCGTTTCTAGGTTTGTATCGTTCAGTTGGTGTAGTTACGGTTGTCGTCTTATTTTTGTGTTCATTGGCGCCACTCCATTTGCAAGCGTTGTCTGTCCACTAGTGGCAGCAGCGGCAGTTATCGATATCTATTAACGGTGGTACTATCTTTGGGGCGACGTTGTAGTGTTTCCGGGAAGTGTGAGTCAGAGGTCGGTTGGGGACGCACGAGCAGCCAGGTCCGCACAGTGCAAGAACACTCCGGGACCACTGGCGGCATCCATGCACTGCCAGATGGAAGGGTTGTCAACCAAAACCAGGAAGTTTAATCTGAGTGAATCTTAATTGAAGTAGTGAAACCTCCACCATTGTGAGATCTCGCCATTTGCTTGCGTGTTGCTGCTCGCATTGTAGCCGAGACGAAGAGCAGCGAGTGGAGCGTTTGGGAAAGACGAATCTAGTTAGCCTTCCTCCACTTCTTATTATTAATTGTTGCATTCTATATGTTATTATTTGTGAAGTTCAACCAGTGGTATTTTTCCTGCCTAGTGGCCGCTAACGCCCCACTTACCTGCCCTGGAGCTTAGTGTATGTTATGGAAGTGTACTTTTCCTCGCCTTACCGCTGCTGTCCGGTAAGGCGTGTAACTCGACAGCTTCCTTGATTTGGGGGCCGGGTGGTTTCTTTTCCTTCTCTGGTAGTAGTGGTTCCCTTCTGCTTCCGGATGCTCTAAACACCGGAGTCTGAAGACGTAGTGCTGACTGCCTGCTACAGCTTGGGTGTGTTATTCCATTGCTGCATTGGTCGTCGGAAATTAGGTAGATTCGGCAAATGATTATTGGTCATGCGTTTAAACTGCCACTAGTCTGAGTTACCGTCTCGTGAAGTGAATGCAACTCTTGGCTGCCTGTCTCATCGCTTGCAAAGTTTTGAGGAACTTTCCCAGGTCGATCCTTAGAGCAACGTCTGCCGCCTCCTCCCCCCCCCCCCCCATCCCTCTCCATGGTTTGGTCAGATTTGATGATTTTTTAAATTCTTTAATAACTGAAATTTCACGTTTGAAGATGTTTAACTGGTCCTTGAAGGATTGCTAGTCTGGCCTTCAGCCGCGAAATAGTTTTTAAATTATTACTGTTGGAGCCTTCAGCCGAGAAGTAGTTTGAATTTGTTGTCATTAAGGCGTTCAGCCGTGAGTGTTACTTGTCTTAAAATTTTAATTAGACAATTGTCGTCTACCAGTGAGATTCTGATGATTGTTCTTTTAAAAATATTTTAATAACTGTAATTGAAAGTTGAAGAAGGTAACTGGTTCTTAAAAGATTGCTACTGAGGCCTTTAGCCGTGAAACAGTTTCAAATTACTACTATTGGCGCCTTCAGCTGAGAAGCAGTTTGAATTTGTTGTCAATAAGGCACTAAGCTGTGAGTGTTACTTGTCTTAAAATTTTAATTAGGCAATTGTATTCTGGCAGTGACATTTTGATGATTGTTCTTTTAAAAATATTTTAAGAACTGTAATTGCAGGTTGAAGTAGTTTAACTGGTTCTTAAGATTGCTATTCAGGGCTTCAGCCGTGAAACAGCGACACCCGTAACTATACCAACTAAACGATGTCAACCTAGCAACGGCACCAACGCGAGCTGCAGTATGACTTACTTTTCACTTCTCTCTTTGGATCAGATACCTACGGAACCTTCTGCGAATACTTGTGCGTTGTCTTCTAAATACACGAGTGGTACTTGGTGTCATTCATGCGACCGGTGAGGGTACTCTGCCTTGTTGATTTATCAGTTTTTGAGTATCTGAAACTTAATGAATGTTCTCTCATATAACCCACGGGTTTGGTTTTCTGCCTAGACTATCCCATGTGGTTCGCCCTACTAAGTTCACTGGTAAAAGGTACATCCTGCGTTATTTCGTTTCTGTTTCTTTTCGTTAAAATTTCAGTCCACACTGTTTTTAGTTTACCTCTTGCCTAGGCATGAACTGTTATAGCCGGCCGGAGTGGCTGAGCGGTTCTAGGCGCTACAGTCTGGAACTGTGCGACCGCTACGGTCGCAGGTGTGTGATGTCCTTAGGTTAGTTAGGTTTAAGTAGTTCTAAGTTCTAGAGGACTGATGACCTCAGAAGTTAAGTTCGATAGTGCTCAGAGCCATTTCAGCTGTTATATTTATACAGTTCCTCGTCAACACTAACAGGTTTAACAATTGTCTCGATGTTGGATTTAATCCTTCTGCCGATTTTACCACAGTTAATTTATAGGAAAAATGTTCGTACGTATTCTAGATTTTAAAATTACGGAAATTTTTTAACTATGACAATATTTGGGTTCCCCACATGGACTTCCATTTGCTTATGCGATCTGCAGGGCAGACTTACTCTTTATTTTTTATTTTTGGTTTTGAAACGTCCCCTTAGAAAAATTATATATGACTGTGCTTAAACTGACACACAATATTTTTAGCGCAACGCAATCTGACTTTCAAAAATCCCTACAAAAGAATGGCCCTGACTAACATTAACCTATACCTTTCACAAATCACTTACCTCACAAAAATCTTCTTTATTCGAACTACTGCAATACAGCGAGCGCCACTACTGCCAGCTAAATAAAAGATTCAAACTACTGCAGGCACTAACTACTGATAGGCATAGTTAGCAAATGAAAGATTTTGATAGAGAACAAACAATGTATTTACCTTAATAGTGTTCAAAAGTCATAATATATATAGCAGTTCATGACATCTAGTCTTACAAATTTACTGTCTCTTATGGACACACGTCCAGATCATCCGCTCTCAAAACTCCGCCATTTCTCTCCCCACATCCACCACAGCTGGCGGCTCACCTCCAACTGCGCAACGCTACGCGCTGTTAACAGCCAACAGCCCAACACTACAATAGCGAATATTACAACAATGCCACCCAGTCACAGACTGCACACAGCACAGCCAGTGATTTTCATACAGAGCGCTACGTGGCGTTACGAATATAAAAACCTAAACAGCCTACTTACAGTTTCACCTGTGGTATATGAAGAACAATTTGCATCAAGACTTTGGTGGGACATTATTGCTAGTTACGGTTTTCTATAAACGATATTCTCCAGTAAGTTGTTATTAGGACATCCTGTTTGAAATCAATGTTTGTTCCCCATCTTCCGAATAGTGTTGTTCCACAAAGGTGGTAGTACAACCTTGCTGTTTGACTAATGGCAGGGGTTGTGACATACATAGGCTAAGCTACCTCACTCTCATATCTGTTTTTCTGCATTTCCTTTTTTCGGTGATCTTATAATATGAGCAGACATAGAGGGTAATGGCATCGTTCTTTCTCGGTAGGACACATGTGGTTTGCATGATAAATTCATACATTTTACCAATCTTATGCTTGACTATGTTCTTTCGGCCCATTTGGTGATCACGGAGAGGCGATTCCAGGTACGAGACAGATTTTTATTGATTTTACAATGTGTTAGTCTGGTTTTAGCACTAGTACTTTCTACATTCCGTTGATTTATACTCCTGTAATCCGTTACTACAACGGTTGATTTGTTATTTCGGCCGCTGGTTCCTTCTGGTTCTTTGGCTTATTTTCTTACACTGAGATCTACGTGTTAGTTGTATTTAAACGGCGACAGCTTCGTATTCGACTATCCATTTGATCTCATGACGAGTGTGTCATGGATCTCGGGCATTTTTAACTTAATTATTATGTAGAGTGCATACGGCAGTTTAAGATTTTGCTGCTGGACACTCATAACTGCTCACTGTTTTATTCCGTTGATGTCAGTTCAGGATTGTGAGCATGAACTTTTATTTACGACGTCTTACACTTTTTTACATTTATTTTTGGGCGTCATAATAATAGATGGATTGTTACTGGGCCGGCCGTGGTGGCCGTGCGGTTCTAGCAGCTACAGTCTGGAACCGCGCGACCGCTACGGTTGCAGGTTCGAATCCTGCCTCGGGCATGGATGTGTGTGATGTCCTTAGGTTAGTTATGTTTAAGTAGTTCTAAGTTCTAGGGAACTGATGACCTTAGAAGTTACGTCCCATAGTGCTCAGAGCCATTTGAACCATTTTGAACCATTATTACTTCGGTTTTCATCTCTTTCAGTTATTTCCTTGAAGACTACCTTGTAAAAGGTACATCTTGCGTCATTTCGCTTTGGTTAATTTTCGTACAAACTTCAACCCACACTGTTTCCACTATACCCTGTTGACTGAGGATGCACAGTTATATTTATGCAGTGCCTCAACGCTACCAAGTGTAATGATTGTCTGTGGGTTAGAGTTAGTCCTTTTGTAGATTTTACTGTGATTTGTTGCTATTTCTCTTGATTAATGAAAGCACACATTTAGGTGAATTTAGAGAATTCGCAGCAGTGGCGGCCAACAACTGACGTACATCTGCTACACTGAAAATGGCAATAACTCGGAGGAAGGGTGCTTTGCACACATATGAACATTAAATAAAATCAGTTATTTCATATTAACGAAAAATAATTATATTCTTAGATAACTGACACAAATTATCACATCGGAGACCGTTCCATACACGTAATAAAATGTTGGCGTACCAGTATGCGTGTTATTCTTCCAAGAACTCGAATAGAAATACGTTTTAATAGTATCACAGTATTTAAACTATTAGTGTTAACAATGAACATTTTATTTTCTTTGATTTTGTTGGATCGCAGATACGACTATTATCTTAGTTTATCGGATTATATGCTTTTGTCACTTCGTGTCTTCCATAGGCAAGAAAATATTTTTCCAGTTCCTGGCGACAATACAATTTGTAGACAATGAATACGTCTTATCAATCTCTGAATGTCATTGACACTACTGTTCTGTAGTTATTTCTGTTAGGTAACTGATGTTCTTGCTTCATGTATGCGTATCATATTGTATGTTCATAGTATATCTATCACTATAACCTGAATATTTTACTTCATTGCTGGTTTATTTTGCTTATATGCATTAATATGTATCGTTAGTTTCATTTATGTAATGTATGTGTGACATCCTATTATGCATTTATCCGCTTTCTTGTATCTTTATTGTCTTTATTGTATAGGCCTGAAGATGATGTCAGTCAAAGCTAGTTGCCCAATAAAACAGTATCAAAATAACGGCTGTTGGTACACTATTGTTGCATTTCGAAGACATATGCATCAGATTCAGAGCTTAATTACTTTGTTTAAGCATAGTGTAACCACGAGCGACCATCTGAGGAAACTGACACAACGTACCTCGAAGACAAAGTTAATTTCTGACCTTCCAGTAAGATAGTATAGCAGACATCATATGACATTTTCAGTACTCATCATTCAAATCTGGATGTGGTTTCAACAGAGGAGTTAGAGAACCTCACGGAAATCTTGGATTGTTTAAGACCTTGTAATGCTATTGTAAATATAATACTGCCATTAATCTGAATACTTTAACATTTTCTTGTTCCGTAATAATTTTGAAAATTTAAGCAAATATTATAATGAGAGTAAGTTTTTGTTAAGTGTAGTTTGTCTGTTTAAAATAACCTCTTTGACGTAGGTGGAATAAATGTATTCAAACATATTTTGTAAATAATTATATAATATTTCAAGTACAACTGTAATTAATTATGTCAATTTTTTATGTATATGCTGTCATGCAATTGTAGATGGTTCATACTTAGGGTTTTTGTAAGCAGAAGTGTAAATTGAAAAGATGTAGGGATCATAGCTAGAACGGAACTCCGTCCAGTGGTGGAATGGGAAAGGTGATGGGGCGCGCGAGTGAGGATTGGCGCGCAAGTTACACACAGTCGGTAGCTGCCCTGCAAGTAGTGAACACGCATTACGTTGGTCAAGAACTAGAGGCCCCGAATTTACCTGCAAGACTGGGTTTTGGCCTCGGACGTGTTCTACAGGATTGGCGCAGTACGGCAATAAATTAATAGCTCAGAAATTTGCAATTTTATCGTCGCCACCAAGAGGAAGACAGAGCTATGTGCATCAAGAGCCGTACCTGCGCAATGTTAATACGCAGCACCGCCTCACGCCACCTTCGACAATAGGCAACGTACTTTGTTTAGAAGTGTATCACAGTATGAACCATCGACCTTCAATCAGTGGAATACGTCAAATGTATCTTTGTGTTTAACCGTACTTTTCCTATTTCATTTACCTCAGAAGGGTCCTTACGTAAACGAATTTATTCCGAGTATCCTGATGTTTCTTGAAGCTTGAATAATAGTAAAATACTGGCAATAGTACTGTTTTGGTAGTAAATTCTGAAAATCATTATTAAATTCTAAAGTTTGCACGTATCAGTTTAGGGGCCACCGCTTTGCGTGACCATGAGGATAAGTTTTCAATGTTGTTGTTGTGGTCTTCAGTCCTGAGACTGGTTTGATGCAGCTCTCCATTCTACTCTATCCTGTGCAAACTTCTTCATCTCCCAGTACCTACTGCAACCTACATCCTTCTGAATCTGCTTGGTGTATTCATCTCTTGGTCTCCCTCTACGATTTTTACCCTCCACGCTGCCCTCCAATACTAAATTGGTGATCCCTTGATGTCTCAGAACATGTCCTACCAACCGATCCCTTCTTCTAGTCAAGTTGTGCCACAAGCTCCTCTTCGCCCCAATTCTATTCAACACCTCCTCATTAGTTATGTGATCTACCCATCTAATCTTCAGCATTCTTCTGTAGCACCACATTTCGAAAAGCTTCTATTCTCTTCTTGTCTAAATTATTTATAGTCCATGTTTCACTTCCATACATGGCTACACTACATACAAATACTTTCAGAAACGACTTGCTGACACTTCAATATCATTTCTGAAAGTAAAGTAACATAATTGTTCAACTGCAAAAGTCTTAACAGTAATTATTCATGTTGCTTCTCCATGTCAAAGAAAGCCAGACAAATATTGGTGTTAGTAAAACATTAACAAATAACAGTCCTAAAGAAATGAAATTTAGACGTGTTAAATAAAAGTTTTGGTCATATGAAAGATAGCTATAAGTTTAATTTTTGTGTGTCCTTGTTGAAACATATGATTGTCTTCTTTAAATAATTACTGAAGTATAGTGATAAATTCCATAAGTAACAGAAAGTGGGATTAGTAGTACTTACTGCCAAGTGACCGTAGTAAATGGAAATTAAGTGGTTGTGTTTAAATTACGTAGTAAGCGAAAGCAGTTATTTATTCAGTGCAGAAATTTGACTTCATCTTTTTGTGTAGACACTGTGCCCGATTTGGGCTGGCGGCCGTTTTATTAAGCGAAACAGTTTGTTATAACAGGCTTTGTCTGATAAAAGGTTTTCAAAAGTAATTATTCTCACTGCTTTTCCCACGAACTGTTCGATACTTTACCATTAGGTTGAACACGGTCAAAATCTCTCTCCGAGAGGCGATGGTTTGGAGTGTTAGTGCTGCGTAATTTTGTGGTGGTGTTCCTGCTGCTTCTTCTTACACTGTTATGACATTCCGAATCGTCGGTCTTCCGTCTTTACGGAGGTAGAACTTAAACGTTCCGGTACCGTATTGACGAGAACGCGAAAGTACCGTTGCAACCTGTCGAATAGACAACCAGAGAAATACCTGAAGAGATATATAGTAATATAATAATTCCCATAGTAAAAATTATGTGGTCTACAATTGAAGCGTTGTAGCCTGAGGGGTCTGTACCAAGGAAACTTAAGTAAGGTATGTGTGTAAGTCTCTTTTCCTTGAAATTAGCAGTATGTGTGTAGGTCTTTTTTCCTTGAAATTAGCAATTAATTTGTTTAAGTAATTAACGATGGAATTATTTTTAAGGTGTCATTGGAGAAATGGCCTAGCGTTTTCAAAAAAATGGAGTGTGTGCCAATCCTTGACCTTAGTACATCATTAGATCGAAGAATCCAAAGATGCCTATTTTTCAAACCCAGCTGATAATGTTGAATTTGTGAGAAAAGTGAATACTATGCTGACTGAAGTGTAGAGTGAAAAATGTGGCTCTGAGACAGGTGCTGTCACTTCAGCGGATAAGGTTTTAGTAATATACGGCAAAATCTAATAGTGAAAAAATGATTATTATGTATTTAGATATGGAATTCTCCGTGTAAAGTGGCTTCCAAAATATTGCCCAAGAACAACGGAAGCTAAAAAAAAGTCTAGACACTGTGAAGGCACTTCGCTAGAATTATCAGTATATTTATGAATTCCAGCCCCTGGTCACGAAACAACCCCTTCACAATCTGGAGGGAAATATCTCAACGTAGTGACAGTCTGTATTAGAGAACTAGGATATATTGATCTGTTGTATGGAGTTCATTCCTAGCGGGAAGACTATTTTCAAAAGCTAGTGGTTTCTTCTCAGAAAAAGTAGATTAAAAGGAGAAGATAGCAACAGACAAACTTTTTTATGTTTTTAGAAAATAGATTTTCAAACTGATAATTTTGTAATTTACATTACCCGTATTTTTAGTGATTTTTTTATACCTCGTTTTTCTATCTGCTTTTTCATATGCTTTAGTGCCACGTTTTTCTTATTTGTATCTAAAATTATTTGTATGTAAAATAATGTATGTATACTGCTACATCTCTAAATTTATCGGGCCTACATGTCTTTGAAAACGCTAACCTCCAAATCTATAAGACGAATTTTCGTAGGGTGTGGGGCACTGTGGTCTTTACAGTCGGAGCAACTTAACTTCTTACCTGTGTTTACATTCCGCGCTGACCAGTTGCAGCTGTAGCGGCGCATCGAAAGCTAAGTACTAATTAATTGTTTGTGTATAGTGGTTTATTTAGGAACTTTAGTAGTCTGCAACCGGTGTTGTTGGTGTTTTCTGGTGAAATAATTTCAGAAGACATTTTTGGGAACTGTTTTCAGTTTCGTTACTGTGTCATTAGACGTTTGATTTTCTTTCTGTGTTAGTCTTTCGTTATATTCTCATTTGCTGTTGATTAGTACTGTTAATAATAGTAGTTACTTCCCTTGTAGAGTAAGTTTGTGATTATTGTAGTCAGTTTTTAACATATTCTTATAGTACTAGCGGAACTTAGATAAAGTAGTTTTCTTGTTCCAATAACTGTAAAATTTTACCATGAGTGAGAAGTGTGGGCTTTGCCGTAGGTTCGTGGGTAGTGGATTGCGGTGTGAGACTTGTTCGAAGTATTTTCACTGGGGGGAATGCAGTGGGGAAGCCAGTGGGCATTCTGGTGAGATCCTCTCCTGGAACTGCAGGCTATGTAGCAAGAGTAAGTTGATAGAGGAGCAGGAGCGTAAGATCTGTGCCCTTCAGGTGCAGTTGCAAAACGCACAGGAGGAGCTAGACGGTATGAGGAGGGAGAAGGGGGTTGGGGAATGGGAGCTGGCTGTTGGCAAGAGATCTGCTAGGAGAAGGAGATTTTCAGATAGTTTTACTATTGGTGTTTGCAATAGATATGACCAACTGTCAGAGTCTAGTGGAGAGGAATCTCTAGTAGATCTCTGTAGATGTAGGAAGTATGCAGCAGACCTCAGCAGTTACGGTGGCTAGGACAGTTGCAAAGTCTAAGAGAAAGAAGAAGGTTCTGCTGTTAGGTAGTTCTCATGGTAGAGGTGTAGGCCAGCAGTTGCAGGATGTGTTGGGGAGTGAGTACCAGGTCACCAGCATTGTGAAGCCTAATGCAGGATTGGCTCAGGTGACTGTTAACATAGGGGGGTTATGTAGGGGATTTTACTAAAGGGGATCAGGTAGTGATTGTGGGTGGGGCTGGTAATAGTATTGATAGGGATGGGGAGTATGACATAGATGGTGACCTGGAAAAGTTAGCTACTCAGACTGGCAACACGAATGTGCATTTCGTGGAACTGTTTCAGCGTCACGATCGGCCTCATCTTAATACAGCCGTCAAGCGTAATAACTTGAGACTTGAGGGTGCGCTGATGACAGAAGGCATGAGTCACATTTCAGTGATGTCGGTGGAGTCTATCAGCAGGACGGGTTTCACTAGACATGGCCTGCACCTCAACAGGTATGGAAAGGGGAGGTTGGCAAAGCTTATAGGTGACAGCATATGTGGGGGGTTTGTGATTATTCATGGGAAAATTCCTGTACTAGTGGGTGTTAGAGCTGCACCTTTTTTAGATTGAAGTCAGCTGATAGGTATTCCTGCTTAATGGAAGTCTCTCTAACAAAGGAACCACTTTCGACAAAGCTTAGGTATCCGAGTAATGAGGGAATTAGTATATTTCATCAAAATATACAAGGTATTAGAGATAAAGTTAGTGAACTGCTTATAGATATTGACTCTGAAATTATTGGTATATCTGAACACTTCTTAAATAAGGAGATAATTGAGAGGCTTCCTTTACCAGGATACAGTTGGCTGGCAGCTTTTCTAGGAGCTCTTGCGCTGTGGGGGAGTAGCCATGTATGTGAAAAACGGTATCCCATATGAGTCAATTGATGTTTCAAAGTACTGCACTCAAAAGGTGTTTGAATTTTGTGCAGGTGTGGTTAAATTTAGTGGAGTTAAACTTCTAACTGTTGTTATTTATAGATCCCCAGACTCTGTTTTCACTATATTTTTGCTAAAGCTAGAGGAGGTTCTTGGTTCACTTTATAGGAAATACAAAAAGTTAGTTATATGTGGTGACTTCCATATTAATTGTATAAGTGATTGTGCAAGGAAAAGGATGCTGGTAGACCTCCTTAATTCATATAATCTTATGCAAACCGTATTCTTTCCAACGAGAGTGCAAGGGAACAGTAGAACAACCATAGACATCATTTTTGTTCATTCCTCATTACTAGAAGGGCATTGTGTTAGCAAAAAAGTGAATGGCCTTTCAGATCATGATGCACAGGTTTTAACTCTAAAAGATTTTTGTGCTGCAACTCATGTTAAATATAGTTATCAACTTTTTAGGAAAGCTGATCCAGTTGCTGTAGAGACCTTTGTAAACCTTATCAAGGAACAAGAGTGGCAAGATGTTTATAGTGCTGATACAGTAGACGATAAATATAATGCTTTCCTCAAGACTTTTCTCGTGCTCTTTGAAAGTTGATTTCTGTTAGAACGTTCAAAACAGGGTACTAGCACAAACAGGCAGCCTGGGTGGCTGACTAGAGGGATAAGAATATCCTGTAGAACAAAGTGGCAATTATATCAAAACGTTAGAAACAGTCACAATCTAAATGCAGCAGCCCATTACAAACAGTATTGTAAGGTGCTTAAAAAAGTTATTAGGAAGGCAAAAAGTATGTGGTATGCAGATAGAATAGCTAAGTCTCAGGATAAAATTAAAACCATATGGTCAGTCGTAAAGGAAGTGGCTGGTCTGCAGAGACAGGTCGAGGATGAAGAATCAGTGCGTAGTGGGAATGTCCGTGTTACTGATAAGTCACATATATGTACAGTATTTAATAATCAATTTCGGCATATAGCAGGTGAACTAAATAGAAACCTAGTCTCAACAGGGAATCATATAGCGCTTGTAGAAAAAAGTGTTCCGAGATTGTTACCTGAAATGCTCCTCCATGATACTGACAAGATGGAGATTGAGTTAATAATTAAATGACTAAAGACCAAGAACTCTCTTGAATATGACGGGGTATCTAGCAGAATACTGAAGTATTGTTCTATGTATGTTAGCCCAGTACTTAGCCATATCTGTAACTTTTCCTTTAGGAGTGGTCGGTTTCCTGACCGATTAAAGTACTCGGTAATGAAGCCACTTTATAAAAAGGGAGACAGGGATAATGTTGACAATTATAGACCTATTTCTATGCCATCGGTGTTTGCTAAAGTTATCGAGAAGGTTGCATATACAAGGTTACTGGAGCATTTAAATTCACATAATTTGCTGTCAAATGTACAGTTTGGTTTTAGATTTGGTTTAACAACTAAAAATGCTATATTCTCTTTTCTCTGTGAGGTTTTGGACGGATTAAATTAAAGGTTGCGAACGCTAGGTTTTTTCTTTGATTTAACGAAGGCTTTTGACTGTGTTGACCACAAAATATTACTGCAGAAGTTGGAACATTATGGAGTAAGGGGAGTAGCTTACAATTGGTTCGCCTCTTACTTTAAGAACAGAAAGCAGAAGGTAATTCTCCGCAATAGTGTGAGTGGTAGTGATGTTCAGTCGCAATGGGGCACTGTTAAAGGGGGCCTTCCCCAAGGATCGGTGCTGGGGCCACTGCTGTTTCTTATTTATATAAATGATATGCCTTCTAGTATTACACGTGATTCAAAAATATTTCTGTTTGCTGATGACACCAGCTTGATAGTGAAGGATCTTGTGTGTAATACTGAAACAGTATCAAATAATGTAGTTCATGAAATAAGTTCGTGGCTTGTGGAAAATAATTTGATGCTAAACCACAGTAAGACTCAGTTTTTACAGTTTCTAACTCTCAATCCAACAAGAACTGATATTTTGATCAGACAGAATGGGCATATTATAAGCGAGACAGAACAGTTCAAGTTCCTAGGCGTTCGGATAGATAGTAAGCTGTTGTGGAAAGCCCATGTTCAGTATCTTGTTCAGAAACTAAATGCTGCTTTATTTACCATTAGAACAGTATCTGAAATAAGTGACAGTTCAACACGAAAAGTAGTCTACTTCGCATATTTTCATACGCTTATGTCATATGGTATTATTTTTTGGGGTAATTCTTCTGATCGAGAACCTCTTGTCGACCCCTATTCAATAGTCTGGGAATTCTGACATTACCCTCACAGTATATATTTTCTTTAATGTCGTTTGTTGTTAGCAATATTAGCTTATTCCCAAGAGTTAGTAGCTTTCACTCAGTTAATACTAGGCACAAATCAAATCTGCATGTGGAATGCACTTCCTTGACTCTTGTGCAGGAATGCACTATTCTGCTGGACCCATTTTCAATAAGCTACCACAAGAACTCAAAAATCTTAGCAGCAGCCCAAACGCTTTTAAGTCTAAACTGAAGAGTTTCCTCATGGCTCACTCCTTCTATTCTGTCGAGGAGCTCCTGGAAGAGCTGAAAAATTAAGCAAATTCCAGTGTTACATTGTTGATTTTCTTTATTTAAATTTACGAATTGTCGCCTGAATACGTTTCTTGTATTTCATTTTATCTGTTTCTACTATCGTGTTATAATTTCATGTATTGACTCGTTCCATGACCATGGAGACTTCTCCTTAATTTGGTCCCACGGAACAATAAATAAATAAAATACAAACCTACTAGAAGAATTTTTTCACTGGTAGCTTTAACGTGGCTAGGGGGTCACTATACCCTATACTTCATCGAAATCGGGTCACTGAAAAACGAGATATTCATACATGTTACAAAAATGTACAGTGTATATGTATATATGTCCCATATCTCTTCCGAAACCACTGGACAAACTTCAACCAAACTTGATACACATACCACTAACCGTTTGGAAAGAACCACCTACCTATCAAAGTGGTAAGAGTGAGGATGAAAAAGCAGATGACGCGCAAATGTCCACATTTTATTCATTCAGTATTTGAGAACGAGAGCACTTAGTGACTTGCAACAAATTTTACACATAATTTCAAACCTTTAAGAACTTTTTTGCTAGGTGCCACACATAATGACTAAAGGAAATAAGTTCATCGCTTACTGCATTTCCACTTTTCATTTTCGCAAAAGGTACGAAGTTTTAATTTATTACATCTTTGCTACTCACTGTATACGCGTCACATTTCGCAGACAGTGCTCACATACACCACTGAATGTACATGTAAAATTATGTAATGGTACTACATATAGGTCAGGATATATGACGTCTTAACCACTCTGATGCGTGAAAAACCACCGCACCATGCATTACTTTTAAATATGGTATTACTAACCCGCTAAACCTATTTCGATAAAATTTGGTAAGGAGTTAGCTGGAACCCTTAGGAAGAACATATGCCACCTGAGAAAGTATGTAGTAAAACATACTTCTTGCTTTGAAAAATATTACGCGAATTAGGGACAAATATTTACTCTTTGAAAAAACTAATAGAATGTAGCTGCAAAATTCTGTCATCGTACGGCACAGGGAAAGGTGCAGGAGGAAACAGCCAGAAAAGGGAAGTGGACGAGATGGACAGGGGAGAGGTGAAGTTGGTAATCGAACATGTTTTAGAAACCTCTTTACGGACCTAGGTAGTTTACACTTACGTGCCAATATATACACACCCTAATCATGTTTGTGGTTAGTAACAGGAATGAACTGTGCAAATCACTAAACTGGGTCCACTATCAATCAGTCCACAAAATTATTTTACTTGTCAAAACCGGTTTTCGGGTTTATAACCCATCATCAGCGGCATTTGATGCAGAGAGACAAACAACTGTTTCCTCTCAGATTTCTATTCCACATATATAGCAGTAATATAAGTTCACTTACTTATATCTGTGTCATACATTCATTCATATAATTACGTACGAGTAAAGTGCTATTTTTGTCGGTTTGCATGTGAAGGTAGAACATACAAAAGGTATGAGATTGGAAATTAATTCAACTTATCACGTCGAATTAGACAATTTTTAGGTGCTTGACACAGATTCCAAACCAAAATTATTCTTGAAATTTTGTACTTACACCCTATTCTGTAACTCTTTTTGTTCGTTAAGTAAATTGTCTGGTTGTTTTTTCATATGTGAGTATATTTCATTTCATCTACAATATTCAATAATCTGCCTTTTTCTGCTTCGTGGAGAATGGTTATACAGGCGAAAACTAGATTTCGCAAATAAAACATGGTATGTTGAATCATCGTCATCATCATTATTTAAGACTGATTATGCCTTTCAGCGTTCAGTCTGGAGCATAGTCCCCCTTATAAAATTCCTCCATTATCCCCTATTCAGTGCTAACATTGGTGCCTCTTCTGATGTTAAGCCTATTACTTCAAAATCATTCTTAACCGAATCCAGGTACCTTCTCCTTGGTCTACCCCGACTCCTCCTACCCTCTACTGCTGAACCCATGAGTCTCTTGGGTAACCTTGGTTCTCCCATGTGTGTAACATGACCCCACCATCTAAGCCTGTTCGCCCTGACTTCTACATCTATAGAGTTCATTCTCTGTTTTTCTTTGATTTCCTCACTGTGGACACCCTCCTGCCATTGTTCCCATCTACTTGTACCTGCAATCATCCTAGCTACTTTCATATCCGTAACCTCAACTTTATTGATAAGGTTACCTGAATCCACCTAGCCTTTGCTCCCATGCAACAAAGTTGGTCGAAAGATCGAACGGTGCACAGATAACTTAGTCTTTGTACTGACTTCCTTCTTGTAGAAGAGAGTAGATCGTAGCTGAGCGCTCACTGCATTAGCTTTGCTACACCTCGCTTCCAGTTCTTTCACTATGTTGCCATCCTGTGAGAATATGCATCCTAAGTACTTGAAACCGTCCACCTGTTCTAACTTTGTTCCTCCTATTTGGCACTCAATCCGTTTATATCTCTTTCCCACTGACATTACTTTCGTTTTGGAGATGCTAATCTTCATACCATAGTCCTTACATTTTTTATCTAGCTCTGAAATATTACTTTGCAAACTTTCAGTCGAATCTGCCATCACAACTACGTCATCCGCATTTGCGAGACTGCTTATTTTGTATTCACATATCTTAATCTCACCCAGCCAGTCTATTGTTTTCAACATATAATCCATAAATAATATGAACAACAGTGGAGACAGGTTGCAGCCTTGTCTTACCCCAGAAACTACTCTGAACCATGAGCTCAATTTACCTTCAACTCTAACTGCTGCCTGACTATCTATATAAAGACCTTTAATTGCTTGCAAAAGTTTGCCTCCTATTCCATTGTCTCGTAGAAGAGACATTAACTTCCTCCTAGGAACCCGGTCATATGCCTTTTCTAGATCTATAAAGCATAGATACAATTCCCTGTTCCACTCGTAACACTTCTCCATTATTTGCCGTAAGCTAAAGATCTGGTCCTGACAACCTGTAAGAGACCTGAACCCACACTGATATTCATCCAATTTGTCCTCAACTAATACTCACACTTTCCTTTCAACAATACCTTAGAAGATTTTACCCACAACGCTGATTAAAGAGATACCTCTGTAGTTGTTACAATCTTTTCTGCTTCCATGTTTAAAGATTGGTGTGATTACTGCTTTCGTCCAGTCTGATGGAAAATGTCCCGACTCCCACGCCAGTTCAGTTATCCTGTGTAGCCATTTAAGACCTGACATTCCACTGTATTTGGTTAGCGTTAAGCTAAGATTCACTTTGAGATTCACTTTCACACACTAAACCAAATTGACGTAAATAACTTTCACTCTGACGCCGGTTTAAGTCGAATGAGGAGGTGCAAGAGAGGGTGATGTTGTGGATCCGTCAGCGGCCGTCCGCGTTCTGTGAAAAGGCATCGATCGCTTCGTCTCTCAGCGGGACAAGTGTCTTAACGTGTGTGGTGTTTATTTTTGAATGTAACCATTCCATGGTCCCGCTGTTTCCATTTGATTGCCACTCACACATTTCGCGTCCTATATGCCTCCATAACAAATACGAATTTAGCCGTGCGTTCTTTCTTCTGTACCATATATGCACAAAAAGTGAATTTTCGTTATTTGTTATCTTTCTTGACGCTACAATTTTAATAGCTAGCAGTGTAGTTCAGCCAGGCGAGACGTGAAGGTAAGGACGAGTCAGCAGCTCCAACGAATGAAGTAACTCCTGGGTGCGGTCCAGACAGGCCTCCACTAACGCTCTACTTTGATCTACCAACAAATCCTAAACGCCTCGGGGGAAATGTGTCCAAGGGTTCAAGTGCTCGTGACACGTCTGGAAGTCTTTTCTGAGCTGCCACCTGGCATTTCCCAACTGTTGGAATTATTTATCCCTATGCTGACACGCATCTCCCAAGGGAAACAGCACTCGCAAATCCGTCTTCTGAACTATACAGTGTGTCTCTCCTAAGAAACGTCAGGCGCATTTTCTCTGGTATTTCGGCATATATTTGCAATTTAATGTGTAGCTGGAGTCAGCCCAAAGAAACAATGTTCATCACAACTTTCATAACACACTCATTGTCAACAGAAAGCGTCGGTTTGTACCAGTTACAGAAAAAAATTTTATAGCGGAATTTTACCTGGCCATTCTATAGAGTGGTCCGGCGTTAGTTTAGTGGATATTGGTTTTATCGATATTCATTAAGAGGGACCGTAAAGCATGAAGAGTAACCAGTATGGCCGAGCGGTTCTAGGCGCTTCAGTCTGGAACCACGTGACCGCTGCGGTCGCAGGTTCGAATCCTGCCTCGGGCATGGATGTGTGTGATGTCCTTAGGTTAGTTAGGTTTAAGTAGTTCTTAGTTCTAGGGGACTGATGACCTCAGAAGTTAAGTCCCATAGTGCTCAGAGCCATTTGAACCATTTTGAGTAACCAGTAACCAGCAGCGACTGAGTAGCGCTGTTGCATGGCATCAGCAGTCAGTGCAGGCCACGGGGGTGCTGGTTACTGGCTAATCTTCGCGTTGTACTGCCCCTCTTAATGCATATATATAACCAGTATCACATTTGACTAATACGGATCCACTTTATGGTTTGGGATGGCCAGAGAAAATTCCGCTTTCCATCAACACTGGTCGTCTTCTGAAAGACGTGAAGAGCAGTATATCTTTGGAATGATCCTAGCTACACATTGCAAAAACAAAGTTACAAATATCTGCCGAGACACCAGAGAAAATATGTCTGATTAATTTTTTGAGTGACACCCTGTACATCTATCATTCCAGCCAGAAATTGACGATGGTAACCACTCTTCAGTGGAACAGGGAGCGCAATGAATCGGTAACATAAGATGTACGTGGCATAAAAAACACAGAACTAAAGGGTGACAAAATAATCTGGATCGGGAAATCATTACAATAAGATTGCCACAAGACTGACTTTTGTTAGAGAAGACGCTGGAAATGGCCATCAATGAGGCCGATGCAGCGCTGTGCTCGATTTATCAAACTGCGACACACACGTAGCATCCCTGTCTGCGGGAGAACAGTAGCTACGTTTTTTGTTGTTCTGATGTACGTCTTACAATGTATGATATCATTTGAGTACAACTGACCCTTCGATTTATCCCCACAGTTAAAAATTGGAAGGAGCGAAATCGGGTGATCGAGGTGGCCAAGAGATTGCACTGTCTCTAGTGATTGACCTCTCCTTAACAAACACCTCATGCAATCGTCGCAACGTCGTCAAGGCGGTGTGTGCTACTGCTCAGTATTGGTAAAACTATCCATACAGGCGTTCGGCCGCCTATGTTGATCCACACATGGATCAAAGAATTTTTGGTCATACTGGTTACTGTTACCAGTTTGATTAAAGAAACGTGTTACGATACGGACACCAAACGTTGTGCATCGTACACAAATCTTGAGACTATGAAACCCACTCTTCAAAGTACTGATAGGGATTTTCTGGTGTATAATAGCATGTGTTCTGTGATTTCATGTACCCAGAGGGTCTGAACAAGGCTTCATCTGAAGATATAAAAAACTGAGAATCGAAAAGTCCCGATTCCACTTTATTCAGAAACCTCTGGTAGAATTCAATACGCGAATGTTTATCTGGACGCTTTAACTCATGCACAGCAGCAAATTTATAAGGATAAAAATGCGGCTCCTTTTTCATAATATTTCGACACGACGATCTGATGATTGTCATTTGCACAGATAAACAGATTTGAGATTTCGTCGGACTTGGTGTCAGGCTTTTCTTCACTCGAACTCTTTTACGATAGTTACGGTTTTTATTCGCTAAAGAGCCCGATTCGACCCAATTTTGCCACTAAGTTTTACATGGCAGACTTTTATCGAGGTTTAGCTGGAACATTTTCAGAGTTAAGTATTTGTGCAAACAGTTCTTCACACGTTGTTCACAATCTGTACTTCACAAAACACTCGACAATGAACAAACGCTGTATTGCTGTGAGCACCATTTTGTGTTCTATTCAGCTGGTCACTATAGTCTGACACATGACAGATGGCGGTTCGCGCAGCTCGATACAAGGGCGGTAATTCCATTGTTGCCTGCTCCAGGCGAAGGTTGCGGTAAGCGCATACACGTGCTCTGCGGTTGAAGAAAGCGTGTATACTGCAAACTATGTCTTTCGCTTGCTTGTGCAGAATTTGTCGCTAACCACCACCATTAGCCGCAACAAATAGAACAAAAATTCACTCAATAAGTGGCTGAGATCAAGTTTAATGCTCGCATTGGCTACGACATTCACAACAGTCCACTGAGAACACTACAGAATGCTCATTAGTTGTCGGGGAATGGGTGACGTAGATGTGCAGAACAAACATAAACTCGACGGCCATTGCAACTATTATCATGTCTGGTCCTCTCACTCAAACTTAATGACACGGCGAAGTACTCGGGACAGGGCATGGAAAAGATGTGCATGCGCAGGCATTTAACGGCAGCGCGTTGATGCAAAAAATCACGGTTTCCAGCATTTTCTATCTCGAGCACTTCTGCTCTTCTTTAACAAGGGTTAATTACGAGACAGGCAACTAAATACATTCCGGAGCAGTTTTATTTTGGCCAGCCTGTACGAAAACGTTAATTTCTAGATCTCCCGATTATGAATAACGTACGTGATGACAAGACAGTCTAGAGTTTAGTTTCATACGGTTCGTTCTTTCCGCTCCTTATAAGTTTTGTTTCAGAGAGCAGTGTATTTTATTACCTGTCGCATTTAGAGTCCTTCCCTAAATTGGGAACTTGCCAGTACAGGTACTGAGATCAGTAACGGTGTAGTTTTTAGAAAAGTCAGGGATATTTCGACTGCTGACATTACCTTGCGTTTTTCCGTCCAGTATGGCTGGTAGTCTATACGGGACACTTAAGGCGCCCACCATGTAACACAGCAGCTGAGGTAAGAAAAGAGATTGCAAACCAGGACTTTCAGTTATCAATTGTTGTAACAAATCCATGACGTCATTACGAAATGTCTTCTAGAAACGGTTTGGTTAATTAGAACCATGTTTTATTCGACTGACGGGACAAATTATATTTATTTTCTAAATGCATATTTAGAAATTATAACGACACTTGTTTCACTTTGACGAAGCAAAAAATGAAAATACGAGGAAATGTCAATAAAAATGTATGAACTGCTTGAACTGGTTCCATTCCGTACATTGAGTTGTTTTGCATTCATGAATTTGATAGCAAAGGCCACTTGCAAATTGGAATCATATCTGGTTATTAATCTAGAGTTAAGGTCATTCTCAAAAGTAACTGCTTTTCTCGTTAATAATGTTAATCATTGTGCGGTATCTGTTATGTAATTCCAATATGCTACGTATTTTGCAGAATTACATGTCCTAAAGAGCAGTACCTCGTACGGAACTGTATAGATAGTCTTGTGTTTCGTGTCGGTCGTCAATGGCTGTGATTAATCCTGTGCAACAATGTTTCTCTTCCTTAGCAATTGTCAAGCAGTGTAATTATGAACATAAAGAAAAGTATAACGCTTATACGCAGAGAATATTGAAATAAATATCTTGGTTTACGTTCACAGTAATAGGAATGAGTAGGCCCAAGTCATTGTTCGAAAACAGCCTGAAAAGAACAGAAAGCCTCTTCTATTCCCCCCCCCCCCCTCCCCCACTGTAGGACTATGACTTGCCCTCATCCCTGCTTTTAACATGGCTAAATGTCTACGATTTTGATAATAATAACAGTAAAATACGCAGTTGTTTGTATATCACAATAATTCATTGTTTAATAACAATGAAGTATATAAAATACGAGGGCTATTCCGAAAGTAAGGTCCGATAGGTCGCGAAATGGAAACCACGGTAAAAATCAAAAATGTTTTATTTGCAACAGTTAGATACACCTTGCAGCTACTTATCTCCATAGTCGCCGACCCGACTTAGACGTGTATCGTAGCGTTGTACCAACTTTCCCATACCCTCGCTATAGAAGGCAGCCGCCAGTGCTCTCCGCCAATTCTCTACGCTGGCCTACGGCTCGTTGTCTTGTGCCGAAATGTTGTCTTCATAACCAGCGGTTCATGTGACCTGAGCTGAAACTCAGAGGGAGACAATTACGGGCTGTATTGTGGGTAATCTCACATTTCCATTTGAAAACGATGCAGGAGCATCTTCATTGCCCCTGCAGAATGCGGCTGAGAATTGTCTTGAAGACGAAACAGCACGACAGTTATGTAATGTTAGCTGCATAGCTTCAGGGGAAATTTCTCACCAGGCCCCCGTACTTGGCGGCAGACACTATTTCCTAGACATCTTTACGCACTCACTGCGAGCTCAGAAATGAGAAGAGCGACGTGATGCTAACTGGGGTTATACTAGAGACACTACCCAACACATCTGTGCAAAGCTTTATCGGATTTTCATAGTCATTTCCATTTCGTGACCGATCGGACCTTACTTTCGGAATAGCCCTCGTATATTATAATACTTTGTTATATCAATGCTTAGTACATCACTTTAGCATAACGCCCAATATACTGAAATTCAGAGATCTAATCTTTCAAAAAGCAATCTTCCAAATATTCGAGAAGTACATGTGTCATGCAGTTCATGTAAGAACTATAACAGCAACAAACTCTTATAAGGCCGGCCGCGGTGGTCTAGCGGTTCAGGCGCTCAGTCCGGAACCGCGCGACTACTACGGTCGCAGGTTCGAATCCTGCCTCGGGCATGGATGTGTGTGATGTCCTTAGGTTAGTTAGGTTTAAGTAGTTCTAAGTTCTAGGGGACTGATGACCACAGATGTTAAGTCCCATAGTGCTCAGAGCCATTTTTGAAACTCTTATAACTTTTCCAACGTCATAACTTACACGATATAAGATAGAAGTGTCTACACAACATCGTGAGTATTTCACTTGGCACTGCGATTGTGAACCCAGGTTTGTAGACTGTCTACGCGAGCATGTTAGTAAGGGGGGGGGGGGGGGAGGTTCGACGCCGTCTTTTTTCTGTCGTTTCGCTAACGTTCCGGAATTCCATACCTGAAAAAAAAGGACTATTGCGAGTAGGACTCGTACCCTGGGGGTTCTGTAAAAGCTTAATTATGTGTAAACATATTTCTTCTACAGGTTTTGATTAGCGATTTTGCGAGTGTCAGAATATGTGACATAAATGACCGTAACTTTTGATTGTAATGACTTAGTAGCTTCCATTTCTTTACACACCAAGGAACCGTACATCATTGTATTAGAGATAAATTTCAAATTGATGGCTATACCTGTTCCTAAGATAGAGGGATCTTAACAAATGGATAGACAGACAGACAGCAAAGTTGTGGGATGTCACCCAATCGTCTCGTACAGGGTGCCTGAAGGATGAAGCGTTCTCGAAATGCTGTACAACAATTCAAGCAAATGACATTGATAGTTTTATTTCAATAAAACAGACTGACAATACTTTGGAATCACAATGGTGTCGGAAGCGATGGGCGACATGCAAACAAGAAATGATCTTCGCTATAGACAATGTCCATGGAAGATACACACACAGTTTTTGTATCACTACTAACTGTTCTCGTAGCCCTCTCTGCTAGATCATGTTAATACTCTGCGAATACTGTCCACTAACGTCCGACCGAGGCTGGCAGGAGTGGCGCTTACAATCACTTTGGCAAGGTGCCGCTCCTGTCGTGGTCACGTCCTGCTTAGGGCACTATTGGCTGACGTCGCCTCACCACCTTCTCTGGTCTTGCGTTCTTCCTCTTCGTTCCGGCGCTTGCGGTTACGCCAGAACAAAAGTGATCCTATAGGTGTTCCGTTTTGTACCGATCGAGGTACGGAACCCTAAAAAGCTCTCGGTTTTGATGCTATTTTTGTCACTGAAAGTTAGCTGTGAACTCTGGAAATGACGAAAAAACAGAAAAAAGTCTGGCTAAAGTATTTACTGCTTTTATACGAACGGAGCAAAGATGCAAGAAAAAGTAAGTATTCACTATTTAATGAATTAGCGTCCCATCAGTTTACTCTCCGTCATTTACAACCTTTTCATTAAAGTGTTGATAAATCTCACCAGCTCTGTTGTTGATAACAAAGAAACCAAAGAACAAGGAGGTTTAACAGTGGTTATAGTGCAACGGACCATATATACACCCTGTATGAAGTAATTAGTCGAGCCAATGAAAATGAAATGCCACTATGCCTAACTTTTATAGACTTTGAAAATGCTTTCAGTCTGTCAGCTCCGGAGCTTTTATATAGGTACTGACACAACAAAGTGTGGAAGCAATATACATCCACATACAATGTAACATCTAGGACACCTCAATGGTTTCTGTCAGAATATGAATACAAAAGAGGGAATTTTTCCTTTTAAGAGGAGTAACGCAAGGTGACCCTATATCCCCGAAACTATTTATAGCAATCCCTGGGGTGGTTATGTCCAAATATTAACTGGAAAGAGAAGGTAATCCTAATAAATGGTAAGAGAATCACTAGGTAGAGATATTAAGTTGATATAGCAGTCCTTGCCAACAAACAGAATTGTAATCGTCTACAAAGGATTTATCAGACAGAAGATAAATTTGTACCGACTGGGATGTGGAGCCATGCCGACACCTTTGCGGTGGCCAACTGCGCTGCGTTTCTTGGTTGACAGTCCATGGCGCGTACAGTCCGATAAAAGTGTCCCACAGCTTATCGATTAGCTTTTAATGTGGGGAGTCTGACAAACACAGCCTGCTGCTCTTCGAATGATACACTTACACTGCGAGCTATTTCAAAATTAGATTAATGCCATCGTTCCTGGGCAAAACACGAATGATAGATGTATTCTTGATCCATTGTGTCTTCCAGAATGACCAGATCAAGCAGGGAATGCCACGAAAAAATTCCCCAGGCCATAACGCCCCATCTGATAGCAGCGTGTTGGCTTTCAGACGTTTCGTGCTGTACACGCCAAGGACCATCTGTCTGATGGAACATAAAACGTGATTCATCTGAAAAGGCCACCTGTCGCCCCTGAGTGGGCCTCAAGTTACAGTATTCGCGTGCACATTCCAGCCTTCGTCGCCGATTAACAGCAGTCAGCATGGGTGCATTAACCAGGCTACGGCTGCGGAGGCTCATACACAGTAACTTTTGCGAAAGGGTTGTCAAGGAGACATTATTAGCCCCTTTGTTCAACTGGGTGTCAGCTGCTCAGCACTTGCACATCTGTTCGCCCACAGACATCTCCGCAGCCGTCGTTCGCACCTGTCATCTATGGCCCGTGGTGCAAAAGAGTTGCCTCGGTCCCCGATTTGGACAGCGCTATTGTGCCACGCACTGTATACATTCACCAGGGCGGCACGCAAGCCGTTTAAATTTTAGTGGTTTCGGAAATGCTTCCGTCTTTGGCCCGAAAGTCAATGAACACGGCCTTTTGGACGTCAGATAAAGCGTTCCGTTTCCATTTTACGACAACGATTGCACCTTTCCCGCGTTCTCCGACAGGCCTTATATACCGTCCATCTAGTGTTGCCATCTGCAGTCTGTGCATGTGGACATCGGACATAGGCGGTGATTACTTTAATGCGACTAGACCATGTATATACAAACGCTTTCGCTATTTTTATTAAAGGGGATGTCTGACCGTAATGATTCCGTCTCCTCCACTGTCGGATCCACGCCTGTAAGCGCTGTAACAAATGTGTCTGAAGAGACCGCGTACAGAATCGCGGTTGGATGGGGATGGGGGAAGAGGGAGGGTCTTGGTGTTCTGTTCCTATTTGAGCTAGGAAAATGGGGTGAAACGTATTTCAGTTGGCCCGGACCAGCGGCCTTTTATATAGCCATTCGAAAATTTGTCGTACAGTAGGTATGTTACAGTATATTAAGCAAAGTTCGAACGACGAACCGTAGCTGGAGCCCAGGAAAATTGTGCGAATCGATTAATTCCTGTGGTAAAAGATTTTAATCGGGCTGAAATTAGTGCTCAGTTGATGACACCATTTGTATGTGCACCGAACGCATTTTACGTGCAGAAACAGTCACCCTCATTCGGATTTTACTCGAATCAACAAGTCACCCTTAAATAACACCGGACAGGAGATAGACTCATGGTCAAATTTGGTCCACCGGTGTGTCGGATCTTGGTCTAAAGTAAGTTTTACTCGTTTGAAAAAGTCTTGATTCATTTGGGTTTTACTTGCAGAAAACATGTTTTTATGGGAGGTTTTCTAAGATCGCCGCTTCTATACTTGTACGAGTCTGTTCAGACTTCGCACGAAGGTAGACAAATGGAAAAGTGGAAATGAATTTTTTTTACAATTACATACGTGGTGTCTATTCTTTCGGAGGTATCTCTGTAGTTCCTTTAATTATGAAATTTTCTTTTATCCAGTAATCTTTATCCGTTGTCGAGATATCTTTGTTTAACGTACTTCTGGGAGTTTTTTGACGCGCGCCGCGTCTATACATGAAACTTGTACGAATAGATTCAAACTTTACGCGAAGATAGTAAATGGATAAAGTCAAAGCAATTGTTTCTATCTAATAATCTTAATTAGCTTTCTAGATACGATGGTTTAAATTAGAGTTACATGTAGTGCGTAAATTTCTTTCTTATGTGAATTGAATCCGTGGAAACTATTTAAAGTAAATCAAATAAATAAAAAAAACATATTATTTCTATAAAACTGAAAACTCGCTTTCAGAAATCTAGCTTCATTCGGTTTTACGTGCAAAAAACACATTTCTGTGAGTTTTCTCCGCGCGCCACTTCTTTGTTTCAGACTTGTGCGAATCGGTTCAAATTTTGTAAGAAGGCAGACAAATATATGTAATTAGTGGTCGTCCTTTTGTTTTGTGAAAGCTGTATCCATTGCTGCGATATAAGCAATGTGATTCGAAAGACAAAGAGCCATACATCGGAACAGACGTCGTCAGAGTCAACAAAAATCTACATCGTTTGCCAAGCTATGGCGGCCTAATGTCAAAATTATGTTAAAGTGGGAACCAGAAGGAAAAATGCTCCTATCGTAGCACAAAAAAAGGTGAATAGGTCCTGGGCAGAGTTAGGGACGTGGAAGAAGGGAACTAGCTTTTCGATTTTTCTGGCAGCTTCGATGTCATTTAAATCGAAACATCTAGACATATTCGCACTTTTTTACCAGTTAATCCCACTTTCCCAGCACAGTGTGCTCACTTAGACACACCCCTCACCATACGTCAGAGGCTATTAAGTTTGAACGAGCAACAAAAATCGGGCTGCACTTCTTGTTTCCGTTAGGTGATATTTGTTTCCCTATTTAGTAACGCTAATCAGAAGTCATTCTCTAGCAAAGAGACACAAATTTATGTGCTCTTAGAGAGTGGCTACATCGACAATAGAAAGTAGCCGAGGGAGGGGGTGCATCTGTAACAGAAAGTATCCTAGAGTGAGATGAAAGAATCCTAATTTTAATGACGCGTTGTGTCATATTGCACCACAAATGCCATATTGGGTAGCATGATGGCATGTGCTGTGCTATACGACATCATGTATCATGCTGCTTCACTTGACACGATGAATTATGTTAAATGACGTTGGTATAACACTAACAAGTAGAAAAACCCGAATAAGTCAAGATGTTTTTATTTAAATGTCTTTGAAACTGCGAGATAAGTCGAAAAGCTGGCTGTCTTCCTTTGCATCCCTAATTCCGCCTAGGACATATTCTCCTTTTCTCGTGCTACGATAGGAGCGTTTTTAATTTTGGTTGTAAATATTGTTGACTGAGACTCTTCGGAAGCCAGTACAGGGTAACCAAGCACGTGACAGGACTTGGCAATACGATTCCGCCCTGACTCTCAGAACTGTGTCCTCCCATTCAGCATACTCCATAAGGGCTATTAAGTTTGAACGAGCAACACAAACCGGGTTGCACTTCTTGTTTCTGTTACTTTTTATTCGTTTCCCTATTTAGTAACGCTAATCAGAAGGCGTTTCTCAGGCAGACAGCCTTCCATTTCGGCTTATCTTCCGAGTTGCAAATGGAGTAACAGGAAGCCCTTGACAGGCACAGTATTTTTGACAGCCAGCCTGTTATTATTACGACCGTTCTCGCCGCGCGAGTATGGGAAGCAGCAGTTAAATGTCGCAGTTAAAAGTGGCCATCGATTAGCAAGGCGGCAGTTAAAGGCCACAGGCACGGGCAGGCACAGGCATAGGCCTGTTAGGCCCTAGCGATCTCCGCAGCTCCACCAGTAGTTGCGGGCGCGGCAAAGATCAAGGCCGCCGTGTTCTCGCGCTCCCACGCATACCTCCGAAGCTTATTAACGTCTTGCAGAAGCGGCGCTAACAGATTTCGGATAATATCCCAACAGTCATTGTCTTCCTCCGTTGATTCTCAGATTGTAGGTCCCTCAATGTTCTGACTGCACTTTCCATGTCCCAGCCTTGGCCTCAGAGGTTACAATACAGCGAGAAGCACACCTAATAATGGGTTTGTTTATTTATATTTTACACGCCGCGTCTCGGGAAATTATTCGCAGTATCAAGTGCGTTTTTCTCTGTGTACTTTGCCATTTTTACGTACTGTTTTGGATGTGTGAGGTTCTGCTTTGTTAAGTTGATTTCTCTGAGCACTGCGGGGCAACATCTGAGGTCATCAGTCCCCTAGACTAAGAACTACTTGAACCTAACTAAGCTAAGGACATCACACACATCCATGCCCGAGGCAGGATTCGAACTTGCGACCGTAGCAGCAGCGCGGTTCCGGACTGAAGCGCCTAGAACCGCTCGGTCACAGAGGTCGGCCTGTTCAGTTGACTAAGTTCTTTTATGGTCCATTTGTGCAAAGTCTCAAACATGTTAAACATCACACACTGTTTTCTGTACACAGAATAACTATCATGAACGTATGTGAGTTATTCTCGATATATAATGGACCTAATTACACCCAACCATGTACAAAATGTTTTTGTTCAGGATTTAAAGAATGCTGTACCGCGGTTAGCTTACAAACACTTTTTGTTCATCCATGTTCAGAATGGTATGATGCGGCCCGCCTCGAATTCCTCTTTTGTGGCAAGCAGTTCATCTCGGACTAGCACTTCCATCCTACGACTTCAATTATTTGTTTGATATACTACTATCACTGCTTTACCTGCAGGTTTCACCCTCTGCAGCTCCCTCTTCTCTCCAGTAGCATGTAAGTCATTCTCTGATGCCTTAACAAATGTCTTATCGTCCTGTTCCTTCTTCTTGCCAGTGTTTTCCGTATGTTGCTTTCTTCGCCGATTCTGCGGAGAAGCTGCTCATTACGTATCAGTCAACCTAGTTTTCAATATCCTTCTACAGCACCACATCTTCAACGCTTTCATCTTCATATTTTCCAATTTTCCAGTAGATCATGATTCGATATCATACAATGATGTGCTGCGAACTTACATTATCAGAAACTTCTTCCTCAGATTAGGGTCGAAGGTGATACTAGCAGATTTCAGTTGGGCAGGAATACGCTCCTTGTCTGTGCTAGTCCGCTTTTTATGTCCTTGTTTCGTCTGTCATAAGTTATTTTAGTAGCAGAATTCCTTCTCTTTGTTTAACTCGTGGTTCACTGTTTTGATGTTAACTTTATCGTTAATCTCATTTCCAAAATTCATGACTAACTTCGTCTTTCTTCAGTTGACTCTCAGTTCACATTCTGCGCTCATTAGGCTGTCGCCACTGACAACCTTTCACCCTGAATTGTTATCGTGCTCTTGAACCACTTCTTGCTGAATGAAAGATGCAACAGGCATCACTGCCTAGGACCTTATCTCTCTGATTCATATAACATATTTCATTTCCAATGTTTGCATCATCTAATTTATGTGATTTCTCATTAAGAAATTATAGATTTATTCTTTTTTACATATTCCGCTAATCATATTGGCGACAATTTGTCATCTAGCGGAACGTCTTAGTAGGTTCACAAATGTAATACATTTTCTCTGTGAATACATGGTTATGAGCTAGCCATTTACAAAACTAGAGCTTTTTCTTTTAACCTTAATGTTGAGCAAAATGTGGTAAATATAACCCGATCGCATACGGTAAGATATTCTTCTGTGGAGTACTGTTCAGTTTATTCTTTATTGTGAGAGCGGTTTCGGTGAAAGATAAATATCCAGTGAGATATACTAGCATAGAGAAAAAGACCGTGTTAAAAAGTTAATATTTACAAACAATATTTAGTCATCGACCTCTGATGGACTAAGCATTATACTCATATATATTATAGTTTTGACTGTTTGGTTTCTTTTTTGTGTGTATATAACTTTTACTATTAAATGTCGTGGCATAAAATCAACAAAAATTTTTTTAAACTACCAAGAGTTGACACGTAGGAAAGATTTCAATTTGCTTTTAAAACCTTTGTTAATCGACAGTAGTATTAATTCACTTGAGAGATGGTCAAACATTTTTGTCGCATAATCGATCATCTTCTGGCAGAACGTCTAAAATTTTTATTTGGGTTCCTTTTCAAGATTACAGATACGTGTCTTTATTTATTTATTTATTTATTTATTTATTGTCGGTGTGCCATAAGAAGACTGGCTCCGTCATAACTAGTTTCTGAGTAATAAGAGTAAAATAAAGATCTTTTACAGCTTTGTGTGTTTATTTTACAAGGAAATATCTTTTACGCAGGCAGTGACACAAAATTCTAAGACGAATTGTGGGTACACCCTTTGCTCATTATAATTAAGAGCACGCTTAAGTTGTCGATAGTCAGTCTGTTTCTGATCCTAGTGTTGTATTTATGAACGCTTCTGTTACTTTCAAATAACACCCCATTCTTCACGAGAAACTTTGTGGGAGGGTAAATATATTGTGAAGTTGTTGTTGATACAACTAAAGCACGCTTCTGTGCACTGAATAGTTCGTGTCTGTACGCAGATTTACAGAAGCAAATGATTCCGCATGACACTCCATAAACGTAATGGTAACGTACAGCAGCCTCCTGGGAAATATCTGTCGACAGTATCATAAGGTCAAATTTCGCTTCATTCACTCCTGTGTGCTATCTCTCCAGAATACTACAATTCACTACGAATGCAAGGAACCAGAGCACATTTCAAGAAAATTCTTTTGGGTAAGTGAGCTCGTCGTGATGTGATAGAGGTACCGGCTTTTCGACTACTATAACAGGCAGCGTTCATCGGAATCAAGCCTTGTGATTAGTGGTTGGTAATTTACATCTGTTATTGAGTCCCTGCCCTTGCAACCGTAAGGTAACTCATCGTTCTCAAACTCACTGCTGTGAGTAATTGATGTTTATATCTGTTGGTGGTCATTCGCGAATCCTTTACCCTTGTTGCGATAGCTTTCTTAATGGGCCCTGTGGAAGCGTAACCACCTCGACATAGCCAAATTTTCAGCCTAACACCCTCTGACCTCACTGTGTCAGTGCCAATGCACCAATAACTTCCTATTGCATTTCACTTCCGTTTCAAGAGGTTTACAGTTAGGCGTGTTAATAATCACCCATTACAGAATGGAACATAAAATTTTCCGTCAGATTCTGAAATTTTGCTGTATTGTAAGAAAAATTTGAAGACGAGACACTATAATCGAAAACATGGAGCCGGCCACTACGGCCGATCGGTCCTGGGCGCTTCAGTCCGTAACCGCACTGCTGCTGCGATCGCAGGTTTGAATCCTGCCTCGGGCATGGATGTGTGTGATGTCCTTAGGTTAGTTAGGTTTAAGTAGTTCTAAGTTGTAGGGGACTGATGACCTCAGATGTTAAGTCCCATAGTGCTTAGACCCCTTTGAAAACAAGGAAGTAAATCGGTAACTCTTTTGGATATTTGAACAACGTTCTTAAGTAAAGTGAAAAGAAAACAACAACTTGTAGAAACGGGTAATCTTCGACCGTGATTACGCCTTTGCCGCGCGGGATTAGCCGAGCGGTCTTAGGCGCTGCAGTCATGGACTGTGCGGAGTCGTCCCTCAGGCATGGGTGTGTGTGTTTGTCCTTAGGCTAATTTAGATTAAGTAGTGTGTAAGCTTAGGGACTGATGACCTTAGCAGTTAAGTCCCATAAGATTTCACACACATTTGAACATTTTTTTGATTAGGCCTTTATATGTTTCTCTTTCCTCCTCACTTTGCACATATTATTCGCCACTCCTCTACCATCAATAAATTCAACGCATGTCATGAAATTAAAACCCGTTTGTCTTGGGACCAGTATATCAAACTCCTTTTTATTTGTAAACCGTAAATGTGTAAGAACTGTATTAGGATAGAAAGCTTACGCCACCTACATTTCACATTCGGTAGGTGAACTCAGTCTAATGCTTTCTCGATCGACGTTATGAAGTGCAAAGTGCTTAAGTGTTTTGACTTACAGAGCAGATAGAATAGATCGATGAAATTTACGAATAACTGACACACAGTTTTATTCAGTCAATATCAGAGCATCACAAACAGGATCTCAATTTTTAACTGAAGGGTCGGGAAGGATCAGAGACTTCTTCTAACAGGAATGGTTGGACAAATGCGAGTAGATTTTAAAAACTCGTTAGGCGTATGTATACCAGATGTCCAGTTACAAGTCTTTGAAACATATTACTGGAAAATTAGTAATGCAGTGGATGATGAAAGGATGGCAGAAGTCCATAGCATTAATGTTATGTTAAGAAGCATACAGATGAGGCATTTCACATAGCGGTCTGTGGTTGGAAGTTTCTGGTTGTGCAGGAATGACTCATGGTGGTGACCGTTAGTAGTTTTTCAGGCCTAAGACACTAAATAGAAAAGAACATCAGTGGTCCCAGCTGACCACGCAAGCTGCCACAGATAGTCCCAAACCAGGATACGCAGACAGGGAACAACATCTAGGACTTTCTAGGTTATAAAATCATATAAAAGATGGTAAACTTAGAGTAGATCGACTTCGTAGTATAAGGTGCATTTTGTAGCCTGTCTCGCGTGCCTTAGTTATAGTCCCTTTTGAACCTTAACAGCTTCACACGTTGATAAAGGAATCTCGAGCGGCAGGAACTCGACACTCGGATTCGGACAATGTTACGACTGACACCTGTGGCTGCAAACGTAGATATCTCTGCACACGCCAAACAGCCTTCGGATTGCTGACTGCAGCCGCTAGGAACCTTCAACACAGATCGGAATCACGTGTTAATTTGCTCTTACTCTGCTGTTGCTAAATAACTGGTTCTGCAGCTGCACTTGCCATAGGCTGCACGGTGTCACAGCGACTGCGCGAACGACTTGGTCAGCTACACGTTTCATTTTGTTTCGAGTAATTTTTACGCGATTTCCGTACCTTTGATTGCCATTAGAGTTACATTCCAGAGACGCTTGCGCGCTTAGTTCGAACGTCACTGCAGTCGTTTTTGTTCTACTCGCTGACAATTAGAAAACATAAAAGGCGTAACCGCCGTTTAATGTTCTCAACACCCGTAAAAGCTCCTTCTGCGATACCCAGTTTCTGAGATGGATTTTGCGTAGACTTCATTACAGCGTTAGCGCTTATAGAGCCCATTAATTAGACTAAATGTTGAGAATGAAGAGCCGAAGAAACTGGTACAGATGCCTAATACCGTGTAGGGCCCCGGAGCACGAAGAAATGACGCAACACGACGTGGCATTGAAGTGGTGTTGGAGGAAATTGACACCATGAAACCTGCAAGGCTGTCCATAAATCCGTAAGAGTACGAAGGGGTGGAGGTCACTTCTCAAAAACACGTTGCAAGGTGTCCCAGATATGCTCAATAACGCTCATGTCAGGGGAGTTTGGTGTTTAAACTCATAAG
Organism: Schistocerca nitens; assembly: GCF_023898315.1. Classification (NCBI taxonomy): domain Eukaryota; kingdom Metazoa; phylum Arthropoda; class Insecta; order Orthoptera; family Acrididae; genus Schistocerca; species Schistocerca nitens. The sequence continues at coordinate 976,387,483 of NC_064615.1, read as the reverse complement.
AGTGTTCCTGGAACTATTCTGCATCAATTCTGTCGCATTATCCTGCTCGAAATGCCCAGGTTCGTCGGAATGGACAATGGACATGAATGAAAGCAGGTGATCACACAGGATGCTTACGTACGTGTCACACTACACTCCAACTGCACACGCCCCACACCATTACAGAGCCTCCACCAGCTTGAACAGTCCCCTACTCACAAGCAGGTTCTATGCGTTTTATGCGTTTATGAGGTTTTCTCCATACCCGTACACGTCCATCCGCTCGATACAATTTGAAATAGGACTAGTCCGAGCAGGCAAAATGTTTCCAGTCATCAACGGTCCAACGTCGGTGCTGACTGGCCCAGGCGAGGCGTAAAGCTTTGTGTCATGCAGTCATCAAGGGTACACGAGAGGGACTTCGTCTCCGAAAGCCCTCATCGATGATGTTTCGTTGAATGATTCGCAAGGTGACACTTGTTGGTAGCCCAGCACTAAAATCAGCAGCAGTTGGCGGAAGGGTTGCACTTCTGTTACATTGAACGATTCTGTCCAGTCGTCGTTGGTACCGTTCTTGCAGTATCTTTTTCCGGCCGCAGCGACGTCAGAGATTTGATGTTTTACCGGATTCGTGATGTTCACGGTACACTCGTGAAATGGAAAATCCCCAGTTCTTCGCTACCTCAGAGATGCTGTTTCCCATCGCTCGTGCGCCGACTATAACACCACGTTCAAACTCAAGTAAATATCAATTAAATATTGATAAGCCGGCCGGTGTGGCCGTGCGGTTCTAAGCGCTTCAGTTTGGAATCGCGTGACCGCTACGGTCGCAGGTTCGAATCCTGCCTCGGGCATGGATGTGTGTGATGTCCTTAGGTTAGTTAGGTTTAAGTAGTTCTAAGTTCTAGGGGACTGATGACCACAGATGTTAAGTCCCATAGTGCTCAGAGCCGTTGTGGCAGCAGTAACCGATAGAACAACTGCGCCAGGCTCTTGTTGTCTTACATAGGCTTTGTCGACCGCAGCGCCGTATTTTGCCTGTTTACATGTGTCTGTATTTGAATACGCATGCCTATACCAGTTTCTTCGGCGCTTGAGTGTATTGCACGATAGGATTTAAGCCTCTCATTGTGAATGGAGTGATGGGGAAGAGATTCAAAGGTAATGCAACTGCGAATTAGTGAAAGAATCCGTAGCGTGAGGTTACTTACGACTATGGATTGTTTGTCGATCTGTACCAATGAAGTACTTAAGAAAAACTATTATCATTTCAACCGAGGTTAACTCCAAATAGATGTACAAGTTTCGTGATTTTATCCTGTAAGCTAGAATTTCATAGTCGTCATTCAGAGTAGTTCTATTTTGCTGAGCGATGAACTGGCTACTTGTGTTAAATATAAACGTCCAGAATATTCAGATTAAAGCCTGTAATATTTAGAAACATTTTCCAATGCGAGTTGCCGACAGATAAGAGTGGTGTCATGGTCGTACCGAATTACTGGCACTAGGAAAGAAACCACGGTTTTAGTTACGGGAATTCAACAGCAACCGAACTTTATCTCCTCCTAGTATTTCTATTATGAACTGTTTAGCCATACTCTGAACGAGCCGTAAAGATTGACCGTCCTTCGCTCCACTTTCATATATACCCGTAGGATTAGTCAATTACGCACTGGTACACGGAAAAATCATTATGTAAGAACTGCCACACTACTGCTGCTCCTTCTGTAAGTTGTGCAACAAAGTCTGGTCGACAGGGCAACAGGACCGTTGGCTGTGAGAGCAAACTATTGCGAGTGTCGGCTTACACATTTTATCAGGATTGAAGCCACTAGCAACTGACATCCCAGAAACCCTAATCCCAGATGGAGGCTGAAGATTATGAGACACAGCGACCCGGATTTTCTGGTTAGTTTTGATGTTGTGTCGTTATTTACCGAAGTTCCACTTGCAGAATCGTTAACGCTGATTACAGAACATGTTCACAAAAATTTCATAACCTTGTTTCAGGGTGTGATGCCCTCACCTTTTATTTAATTAGCACTTTTATCAACAAACTGAATTGGTTGATATTTTTGTGTAAGTAGCAAGGGGAGAACGAGCTTCCGAAACAACGTAGACCTATTCAAGAAAGGGTCATGATGTCATATTTCATTTGATGATATTGTGCATGTCATATTCATATAGTTAACAAATGGGTGTTACCGCGCTTTCAGCTATCTCGTTTCAACTGCATGTTAAGGTCCCCCACCAAAAAGACACATGTAGGTCAATGCGAACAGAAGGATTTTTAGGGTTCTTGGCAGGGTATAAGATGAGAAACAAATAAATTGTACAGAAACGTTATTAATTTTTGTATATACTGTTCATTTACAAACAGGAAACAGTACTTTCTTTGTGTTTGCTTGGTATAGTTTTAGCGCTATCCAATTTCGTTTTTGACTTATAATTTAAATCTACATTAGAAACATATATTTCGGTATCCAGCCAGTAATTTGATACGTAAGAAGATAAGTTCTCAAGTTCTGGCATGTATCTAATTCTTTTATTGTAAAATATCTGTTTCATGACTTTGGGAACTATTTCTGTTCCTTCCTACAATTCTTCTAGCTGAGAACATTTGGGAATTTAATTTTGCGTCTTATTTCCTTCGGTACAGTTGTTAAAACGTTCCGCACCTTCCTGTGTGCGCGCTAACAGCTCTTTTCTTATACACTCTAGTGGAATTTCTGTATAAATTTACAACTTTTGTAAAAGAATATGCATTAAATGTACTTTTTGCATCCGTTTTAATATCTGCAGATTAATCTGTCGCTAGATGCACAACGTCCAGTCCACCACATTTAGATACGATGTAATCATCCTTGTTAAGCTGGTCGAAATGGGAGTGAAGCTTTATAAACCGAGAAAATCCCTCATTTTTGGCCAGTACCCCAGAACAGGGCCTCTTAGCAATGTTATTAACAGTAAATGTAGATATCTTACACTCTCCACTTGTACCAAGATTTCTCCATACATTTTGTTAAAGTAATATATAAAGCTTGACTGCACATCTGCAATAGATTCTTCTTTTTCAATTGGCAGTTTATATTCATCTGTTGTGACAGTTTTTTTTCGCCATAGACTCCAGTTTTAGTTTTTGCAATTCGACATCTTCCATTTCCAGTTTTATGTTTGCTACACCTAACTCATTAACTCCACTTAAAGGAGTAATTTCTTTAATGGGAAATAGCTTAAGTCTTTTTTACACTTTGGGTCTTTTTCTTAAGACTTGTGGATTAACATTGTTTGTGGGTATCAGTCCTAATTTTGCCATATCTATATTTGATGGTTGTGCCAAACTTAAGTCACCACTTTGAATGAAACTGTTGCGAGCCACTACTGATGAAACGCTACCTGAGGCGCGTTATTAGGACATCCAAATCCCTTTACTCCTCTCCTATCTTTGCGCTGCCCAAGTCATGTGGGGGGGGGGGGGGGGGGTTCATGTTGTTGATTATCGGCACTTAGTGAATAGGAAATCCTTTACTCTATACACCTTTCTGATTTGCACTCATGTTTCTCGTGATTCCTAAGGGCAAACGTCTTTACGTTATTTGACCTAAACCAGGCTATTACCAAACCCCTCTTGCGGAGGAGTGAGAGTCTTTCATGGCCTTTGCTAGTGATTGGACACTTTAAGAGTATGATAAAGTTCTGTTTGGGCTGTCAACGGGGGCAGCAGTGCTGTCCAGTATCTTGGATATGGTGTAGTCTGATTATAAGTTTGAGTGATGATTTAATAATTTTTAGTCAAAATTTCCCTTTAGCATGTAGGTCCCATTCGAGAGCTCACGGATGGAACGAGTCACTAGATGGGTCGTATGTATTTCAGCATTTTAGTTTAAAGTCAGACGTAGCCGTGTCTCGGAACATGTCATGGAAGATGGACTGAGCCGAATATTTTATCAGGAGTTGCAGGAACAGTTGGATGATGATGAACCTCCTGGAGAGGTCACTCTGGAGTCATTAGATAGTTAAAGTTGTACCATTCTCAGTGGTTTCCCACTTCTGTTTAAGGATGTTGCCATACAAAAGGATGGGGACCCTCAACCGAGTAGCATTAAGGAAAGCATAGGGAATGAAAAAAGTCGTCAGGCCCTGTTGTTTGAAAGGAAATGTATTGTGTTTCACTGTATGGGAGAAGCAATGTGAGAAAAACGTGCTGCGGGAGACATGGATTCTGTAGTGTTCAACTATTATCATGAAACCCCGGTCACAGGTCATTTGTGAGTGTTCATAACGTACATGTAAATTAGATAAATATTTGTTTGGAATGGCATGGATAACGGACCAAGGAGTTGATGCTAGAGTGCAATATTTGAGGGATCAGCAAACAAGCGTTGAATACACGACAAGGGTTAATGTCTTCTGATGTTGCTACTGAAACTATGCAAAAATTGTATGTTCATAATGTGGGATCGCTCCCACATCCCACAGAGGAGGTAACTGGTATGTCTTCGTTTGCGCAGACGCGTTCGCGCACTTCTGCTGGTTGCTTCCAACTAGTAATATTACCACACGAACGTCTGTAAGGTGACGTGTATTTGGCACCCTTGGGCGTGCTGCGTTTCATAATTTCCGCCTCTAAGTAGGGGTAGCTTATAGTACAACCATGTCCTGTTATCCAAACTCTTCCCTGGTGAAATGAATGAATCATAATTTGAGGGCAGCCATGATCATTCTCCATCACAAATCTGCCCTATTTGGGAGTGCACCCGTAATAGCTTGGGGGTATCCCATGAGAAAAAAAAGTTACAATGCTGAAGACGGCTGGTCTCGCTGAAACCAAAGGATCAGGTTTGGGTGAAAACTCCTGACGCGACAGATCGTGGGGCAGATCAAATTAATGTAAAGCTTTTGCCCAGGTTGTGGGATATACCTGGATTTTGTTTCGACACCCTCGTCACCTTTCTGGTGAGGAATCCCCAAAACAGAAGGGTTTGTAGAAAGCGTATATCTGTAGTTGAACCTTATGTGAAAGACGATGTAACTAAATAAGAATGTAGACTCATACTGGTTGATTTAGCGTTATGAACTGCACGGTTGTGACCTCGGATTTGTGCACTAACTGGGTGAACTTGTGCTACCCCATGTATTCAGATTATGAATATTCTTTTTCTCTCGGTGAGTATGATAGTTTCTCAACCAAAGACTAATGTATGGAATTGTTTCCTCACTACCTTGTATTGTGAGTAAGGTGAAACTAAGAATTTGTGGTTAATGTACAAGTGCGAAGTTTCAGCCATGGTTTACCCCCCACGTACTTGAGATTGTGGGGCAGGATGTGCCAATCTGAAGTAGTCACAAGTTGCGATTACTTGAATTCCTGCGTGCGCTTCTCCTGGGCTTGCTGCAATGCGGCACCGGTAGTACCAGCTGCTTCTTACCGGGGAAGTCGGCATGTCAGAGGAGTTGTCTTCTTAACTGAGCCTTCAGCCGGGAAGTATCGACTATTCGACACGCTCTTCCTGCAGGACGCCACTCGCCGTACTGCTACAGAGTCATCTACATGGTCCGTAGCGGTGAGAGTGGCGGTTACCGTCAAAGATTAGTATCATTTGTCTATTAGCTTGCGCCGATGCTTGCGCGCTGGTGTCCAAATTTGTTGGGCGCTACTGAATGGCTTGGCTGATGCTTTCGTGCGGCTGCTGTGCCTGGGTACTGACAACATCTTAATGCAAGCAATGTTAACTGGGTAGTAGCTGCTTGAAGTTACTGGGGAGTAACCCATTTGAAAACTGAGAACTGTTTCCAATTGTAATATTCAGTCAAATGATGTTATCTGTGTTGCTAGCAGAAGCGGTTATTCTAGAAATGGATAATAGCATGTTCTACATTATTTGGGTGTATCGCAACACACTGTTCAGTTAAAATATTTCATGGTTAAAAGCGTGCTTTCTCCAAAATCGTTTATATTGTGTTTCTAACATGGGTAAACAAGTCATAACATTATACCATTCATCAGTTACAATTAAGTATTTTAAAATTCTGTCTTATTATAATTGTGTGAGAAATCGTTGTAAATAACATTTACTAGAGGTTTTGGATCTGAAAATTCTAATAAAGAAATCGTTAGTGGGGGGTCTTAAAATTATTTGTGGAGGTCGAAATTGTAATAACACAGTGTGTTTTAAAGGAATGCTTCACGCCCATTTCAACCTAGCCTTTCTCTTACTAGAACTTTTAAAATGGTAGTGTGTAAACCAATGTGCTAGATTGATAAAAATATTCCTTCTGCTTTAATATTATACTTTTGTGATATCGTCTTAGATGGAATTTTTACATAGTTTACAGGTAAATAATTAAAACAATATTCAGTCTTTTCTCTGTTTTGATTGTTTGGAAGGTTGACCTGCGCATCTGTCAATTTTCCGATGTACTAATTACCCCAGTAAACATACTGCAGAACACTGTAAACACCGCGCAGCATCTGTTCTGTGGGCTACGTTGGTTGACTCCATATGGAAGTAATGTGAACAGAGCACAGAGGCACACATTGTAATTACCGTTTGTTAGCGTTTATAACATTTACACAGATTTTCACAAGGCAAACACACAATGCACACTGTAGCTGTATATTTTAGCCTCCAGCCTGGTAGTACTGTGTTCTTTTGTCAAGGAAGACGTTACAACTTCTCGCGGATGCATGTCCGGACACTTTTATCAATAAGGTAGTTTACGATGTCTTTTTTCACTCCTGAACTTGTGATTTGACAAATGAATTTGTTACACATCTCTAGAACTGCAGGTCATTGACCTTAAGCTCTATGTTCCACTTGTGTTGTAGTTATTTAGAATCACTTAGCTATTTACCATTTTGTCTGCTTGAATAAAAAAGTTGTAGTTTCATATTAGGTAGTCGCACATCACCATTTTAGCGTCAGCCAATTCTGCTTCATATGATTTAGCTCTGGGTTTTTTATATTTCCTCGAAATAGTTTCGAGTGCTAATTTGATGAGTTTTCCAAATTTCCTTTTGCTAGAATTCAATACTGTGTTGGCGCACCCTTAGCCTTGATGACAGCTTCCATTCTCTCAGGCATACGTTCAATCAGGTGCTGGAAGATTTCTTGGGGAATGGCAGCCCATTCATCACGCAGTGCTGCACTGAGGAGAGGCATCGATGTCGGTCGGTGCGGCCTGGCACGAAGTCCGGGTTCCAAAACATCCCAAAGGTATTCTGTGGGATTAAGGTCAGGACTCTGTGCAGGACAGTCCATTACAGGGATATTGTCGTGTAACCATTCCGTCATAGGCCGTGCATTATGAGCAGGTACTCGATCGTGTTGAAAGATGCAGTCGCCATCCCCATATTGCTCTTCAACAGTGGGAAGCAAGAAGGTGCTTAAAACATCAATGTAGGCCTGTGCTGTAATAGTGCCACCAAAACAACAACGGGTGCAAGCCCCCTCCATGAAAAACATGACCACACCATAACACCACCGCCTCCGAATTTTACTGTTGCCACTACACACGCTGGCAGATGACGTTCACCGGAAATTCCCCATACCCACACCCTGCCATCGGATCGCCACATTGTGTACCGTGATTCGTCACTCCTCACAACGTTTTTCCACTGTTCAATCGTTTAATGTTTACGTTCCTTACACCAAGCGAGGCGTCGTTTGGCAATTATCGGCGTGATGTGTGGCTTATGAGCATGAAATCCAAGTTTCTTCAACTCCCGCTTAACTGTCATTGTACCTGCAGTGGATCCTGATGCAGTTTGGAATTCCTGTGTGATGGTCTGGATAGATGTCTGCCTATTAGACATTACAACCCTCTTAAACTGTCGATGGTATCTGTGAGTCAACAGACGAGTTCGGCCTGTACGCTTTCATTCTGTATGTGTCCCTTCACGTTTCCACTTCACTATCACATCGGGAACAGTGGACCTATGGATGGTTAGGTGTGTGGAAATCTCGCGTACATACGTATGACTTCCAATCACCTGACAACGTTCGAAGTCCGTGAGTTCCTCGAAGCGCCCCATTCAACTCTCTCACGATGTCTAATGACTACTGAGGTCGCTGATTTGGAGTACCTGGCAGTAGATGGCAGCACAATGCACCTAATATGAAAACGTGTGTTTTTTTGGGGTTTCGGATACTTTTGATCACATAGTATATGTACAGAACAGCAGCTGTGTGGTGTTTATAGTGCTCCGCAGTTTGTTCGCTGTGGTAATCACAATACCTGAAAACTGTCTTGTGTGCAGGTCAACCTTCCAAACAGTCAAGACCAAGGAAAGATTGGAAAATGTCTGCACACAGTATTAATTATTTACCTGTAAACGATGTGGAGATTCTTAATGCAAACTCTAACAAAAACAATAGAATTATTGAACAGAAGTGTTATATGAAAGCAGGAGAAACATGTTTTTCTCTGTCTAGAACACTGTTCTCTACAATACCATCAAATATAGATACCGTCAAACAATGGTATTCCACAAATCTTAAGGAAAAGCACTAATGTAATGAACAGACTGAAGCCATTCAACATTAAATACATTGCTCCGTTAAGTGTAGTTTATGTGTTTTATGAACGAAAAAGAAAACTGAAAATGGAAGTGGCAGAGTCAAAAAAAGTTAAGCTTGAGTATATGGCGAAAACAACTGCCATAACAGATGAAGATAAAATGCAATTGGACAAAGAAGGAGTCATTGCAGATGTGGAGTCAAGATTTACATATTACTTTAAAGACAATGTATGGTGAATAAAAGATAAATGCATTCAGTGTTAATAACAATTGTAGGTAGCCATGTGTTAAGGGATACACAAAAATCCTGCCACTTAATAATCATATACAACCGCTCGCTCAACGAAAGATACATACCCAAAGACTGGAAAGTTGCACAGGTCACACCAATATTGAAGAAAGGTAGTAGGAGCAATCCACTAAATTACAGGCCATATCGTTAACGTCGATATGCAGCAGGATTTTGGAACATATATTGTGTTTAGAAAACATCGTTCCTGTGAGACACAACTAGCTCTTTATTCACATGAAGTGTTGAGTGCTATTGACAAGGGATCTCAGATCGATTCCGTATTTCTGGATTTCAGGAAGGCTTTTGACACTGTACCATACAATCGGCTCGTAGTGAAATTGCGTGCTTATGGATTATCGTCTCAATTATGTGACTGGATTTGTGATTTCCTGTCGTTTAGTAGTAACTGACGGAAAGTCATCGAGTAAAACAGAAGTGATTTCTGGGATTCCCCAAGGTAGTGTTATAGACCGTTTGCTATTCCTTATCTATATAAACGATTTGGGAGACAATATGAGCAGACTTATTTGGCTGTTTGCAGATGACGCTGTCGTTTATCGACTAATAAAGTCATCAGAAGATCAATTGCAAAACGATTTAGAATAGATATCTGAATGGTGCGAAAAGTGGCAGTTGACCCTAAATAACGAAAAGTGTGAGGTCATTCACATGAGCGCTTAAATGAATTCGTTAAACTCCGGCTACACGATAAATCGGTCTAATCTAAAAGCCATAAATTCGACGACTAAATGGTTCAAATGGCTCTGAGCACTATGGGACTCAACTGCTGTGGTCATGTCCCCTAGAACTTAGAACTACTTAAACCTAACTAACCTAAGAACATCACACACACCCATGCCCGAGGCAGGATTCGAACCTGCGACCGTAGCAGTCCCGCGGTTCCGGACTGCAGCGCCAGAACCGCTAGACCACCGCGGCCGTCGACGACTAAATACCTAAGTATTACAATAACGAACAACTTAAACTGGAAGGAACACATAGAAAATGCGGGGAAGGCTAACCAAAGACTGCGTTTTGTTGGCAGGACACTTGTTAAATGTAAGAACTACTAAGGAGACTGCTTACACTACGCTTGTCACTCCTCTTTTAGAAAACTGCTGCGCGGTGTGGGATTCTTACCAGATAGGACTGACGGAGTACATCGAAAAAGTTCAAAGAAGGGCAGCACGTTTTGTATTATCGCGAAATATGGGAGAGAGTGTCACAGAAATGATACAGGATTTGGGCTGGTCATCATTAAAAGAAAGGCGTTTTTCGTTGCGAAGGAATCTTCTCACGAAATTCCAATCATCAACTTTCTCCTCCGAATACGAAAATACTTGTTGACACCGACCTGCATAGGGAGAAACGATCACCACGATCAAATAAGGGAAATCCGAGCTCGTACGGAAAGACATAGGTGTTCGTTCTTTCCGCGCGCTATACGAGATTGGAAAATTTAGAATTGTGAAGGTGGTTCGATGAACCCTCTGGCAGGCACTTAAATGTGATTTGTAGAGTATCCATGTAGATGTAGATGTAGATGCAGATGAAGAAATTCCACTCCTATTGGGATCAGATTTGCAAAGACCTTAAATTATACTAAATGTAGTGTATTGGACGTTGTGCACCTAGCAAAAGAACGTCCGTTTCCAGAGTTTAAAGCTGATGCATGATCTACATTTAATGAACACGCTTTAATTTCTGTATAAAAACTTCATAGGACTCTGAAGGAATTGTTAGTGTACACACAGGAACATGTGGAACGCATTAACAGTAGTGTCACGCAGGAAACAAGAGGCAAAATTAAATTCCCAAATGATATCGGCCAGAACAACTGTAGGGAGGAACAGAACTATTGTTGCACCCGCAAAACAGATATTTTACAGGAAAAGAGTTCGACACACATTAGAACTTGAGAAATTACATTACTTATACTTTTTAAATTACTGTCTGCAGAACGAAATACACGAATCTAATGTAAATTTAAATTATAAGTTAAAAACCAAGCTGCGTGTTATTAACACTACACTATACGAGCATAGAAAAAGGTTTCCGGTGTGTAAATCTATATACAAGTATTAACAAAGTTTCTGTACAAGTTTGTTTCTTATTCGCTGCCCTATCAAGAATCCTTCTTGGGATTTTAGGCTTTTTAGGCTCTTATCTACAGTGAGTTACATGATTCTTTCGGATGAGGGAGTAGTTGGTTGGGTGGCCTTGAAAAGCAGCTGAAACTAGGACACCAAAACCATGGAGATTCCCGTTTCTTTTCTGTATGAGCTGAAAGCTGTAAATATATTTCTGTGATAGATGTTTACAACAAATGGAACTGTTCAAGTCATCTTTGCTCAATGCACATATCTCGTCAATTGAGTACATGAGACCTAGACGTACATATAGATAGTGAACGAAACATGACGCTCATGCAGTTGAATTCTAAAAATTAAAATTGTTCAAGGAGTGTTGGGTGAGCTTGCATGGCATTGGCCGGCTGTGCCGCAGGGCGCCACAGCGATGGCAGACAGCACGATGAATTTTCGTAACCGCATTTCCCGCAGCCGAAGGGAGGATGGGAAGGAGGGAAGGAATTCTAGGAAATAAAGGAGGGGGAGGGGTAAATCTGGGAAAGAAGTTAAGATTCCAGGAATGCTGACTCTATTGTTCCCATACTCCTTGCTATCCTACTTATGGAGATTCTGGAGAGTTGTTTGACTCTGCAAGACTGTCAGCCTTTGGAGGTATGTGGATGGTGGTGTTTTAGGACGGCCACATAGCGGGGAGAAACTTCATTAATTCTTGAACTGTCTGAATTCCATTCATGGGAAACATGCCATTTACCATGGACAGGAAATGGGCGGATAACTCCCTTTCTTGAATGTCTTGGTTCACCTTAAAACTGACTGGACCATGGAAAATGCTGTGTTTCGCAATCCGACACAGAAGGATCCGTACGTGCTACCTGTAATCTATCATCATTCTGTGCAGACTAGTGGTTTCCTCAACACACTGGAAGACAGTGTGTTTTTTGAAGATAATGGTTATCCACCACAGACTGTCCCCAAACCTCTACGGTCTCATGTGCAAAAGCTGAAGAGGAAACGTCAAAGGCCATGGCTTTCCTACGAACGTAGGGAATCTGTCTTCATGCTCTCTCGAAACATCATGTCAAGTATATTTTTCTACTAGCACCAAAGACAGCCACACACGTCGTCGTTGTGACGGAATGTCCTCATTCTGCGGATTGTAGACGTGTACAGTATTCGCTGACAATATGAATTTTCGTATATCGGACACACTTTGCATACAATGGAGTACTTCAACATTATGCAGACAATACGTAGAGACACATGTCATGGAATGACAAGCACTGTTTTGTTGTAAATGCACATGCCGCGTGTCTATTTGGAATCAGAACCTGGGAGACGTTCTTCAATTTCTTGTAAGGAGTTCCTAATTTTTCACATGTATTCTGGTGTTAGCGTCCGCTTCGGTTGTGACTCTCCACATATGCTAACTGGCAATGTTATCTGACGTAAATTAATTACACACTCTTCAAATTAATGGATTAAGAATTCTGTGGTGTCACCGCCAGACACCACACTCGCTAGGTGGTAGCCTTTAAATCGGCCGCGGTCCGGTAGTATACGTCGGACCCGCGTGTCGCCACTGTCAGTGATTGCAGACCGAGCGCCCCCACACGGCAGGTCTAGAGAGACGTCCTAGCACTCGCCCCAGCTGTACAGCCGACTTTGCTAGGAAAGGTTCACTGACAAATACGCTCTCATTTGCCGAGACGATAGTTAGCATAGCCTTCAGCTACGTCATTTGCTACGACCTAGCAAGGCGCCATTACCAGTTTGTATTGAGATTATTATTGATGTATCAACAAGAGCGATGTACACCAATTATGGATTAAAGTTAAGTATTACATCAACTACGTACTTTATTTGCTACTATTAATTCCCTTAACTGTTCCAGACCTCGCGCCAGCCTGCGTGAGCTTAAGCGCGTGCCTTTCGGCTTCACCTCATAGTGACTTGGCTGTCTTGCCAAGTCACAACAAATTCAATGACTACTAAATAAAAGTAGTATGACAATTAATTCTGTTTATTGCATTAAAGTGGCTCATACATCATTTGGCAAGCAACAGCAGTTCTGAAGTAAAAGCTTGACACGTCTGACTAAAGAGGTCTGGTGTATGATTCTAATAATCGCATATCAAAATGAAACAATTACGTCTGTGTAGTTGTACAATGATTGCGTGAAGTTAGACTAAAGACAGATAACGCTACAGAAGGAAATGCGTTGCTTGTGTGGCCAGACTTGAAAGGAAATTGGTCATAAGAATCTGAAAGCAAGGCTTCGGAGTGAAGTTTCAAGTTAGTGAAATTCTCTAAAAATGACTTTACTGTCCCTATGGAATATCTCGCTGTCTGGGTTTGACCTCACCATATTAATCTGAAGGCGAAGGCTGAGGTGGTTGTAGAGTAGTGATTAGTGGCACACTAACGACCCTTACCGAGCGAGATGGCGCAGTAGTTAGCACACTGGACTCGCATTCGGGAGGACCGCGGTTCAATCCCGTGTCCAGCCATCCTGATTTAGGTTTTCCGTGATTTCCCTAAATCGTTTCAGGCAAATGCCGGGATGGTTCCTTTGAAAGGGCACTGCCGATTTCCTTCCCAATCCTTCCCTAACCCGAGCTTGCGCTCCGTCTCTAATGACCTCGTTGTCGACGGGACGTTAAACATTAACCACCACCACCACCACCAACGACCCTCACCCACAGTTCATCTCAGCCCGAGAGATTTCTGAGTCCCTCAGCTCATCTGCTCGGAGACGGACTCTGCCAGTGACAGAGGCCAAGTATGACGATGAAGGCTCCCTGTGATAAAGGCTCGTTGTGATGAGGTATTTTTGTACTGAATGCTAAGGACATGGATATGGCCATGGATATTCAGAGAGACAACAAGTAAAAAATATTCCTTAAAAGATGATGGTCCCCTTCTTTGAGTTTTTCTTCTGGTAGTTAATCAGTAAAGCACTTCCTACAATTTAGTGCTGAGAAAAGGCATCTCACTGTTTCTCACTCTTCCTGTGACCAACGAAGCGGGATTTCGGCAGCACAGTCGACTTTATCTAAATTCCAGTTTATTTACATTAGCCAATCCTGGCAGTTCTTATATTGTGTAAACATCTAGTTTTTGTGAAATCGGTGTTCGGCAGTGGTCCAGAAGAACAAAGTTGTCAAAACTTGCTGGGTCTCACTCCATTTCCTTGACGTTAGCGTCCTGTGTGTTGCAAAGAAACACGGCTTTCTACGTCTTTTTCCACAACAGGAGCTTCCTGGACCTCGCTAAAAACAGCATTTCTCCATTTTACCACCTCTGAGTAGGAAAAATAGTAGCTGCTAGGGGCCCTGAACTTGCCATCCCAGCAAGTTCTGAGAGTTCCCAAGAAGGTGGTCCCCCTGTCCGGCTACATGACCTTGTTGTTCTCCTGAGCACCGGCAGCTCATCCTAATGAGCTTCTAGAGGCGTCTTACTTACACTGGGTAGGGCTAATAAATTGGCCTGGAGAACAGACTTCCAGAGTACAAAGAAAGGTAGCAGCGGAAAGGAAATGCGGTACTTACCTGACTATTGCACATGTTGAATGTGTCCACCATTCATTTTTTGGCAGTTTTGGGCCTGGTCAGCAAGTTACCGAAGTGACCGGTGCAGGTATTGGGCATACTGAAAATAGGAACAAAGGAGCTGCTGGATGACACAGTTTTACAGAAGGCCAGTCACTCTGCTACCAGTCTGTAGTAACTGGTTGATATTCGCTAAGAAATGCTTCTACAGAACAGAGAGAGAATTAATTTTGAATGGTTTTTCTCATTACAGATCTCAGGTTAACTACTGGAAACACATTTTGTAAACTGACTCAAGAAAATAGGGAATATAGATATTTTCTTGAGTCTACATGGCCCATAGCCAACCAATTAGTAACCGGGTTGCCTTGCTTATTCATCATTTTATTTTATTATACTTTATTTCTGCATTTGTAACGCTTGATAAACTAGCATACCAAGACGCTGATTGGAGTTTCTTGCCATGTTCTCTTGTGTGATTCGAATGCCGTTACTGTTGCCGAAGTATGGTTATACATTTCGTGATTGATTGAGAGTTGGCTCTACTGAAATATGTGGTAGCTTTGTGACATTCTGGAGAGGAATTTTTGTAAATTTGAGATCTTCCGTACCATGTGGTGCCCAGTGACCACTCAGTTCTTTGTCTTACAAGTCTGTGGGTAATGAGGCTTGAATCCGAGCAATTTTTACAAAAGGCGTGCACTCTCTCACATTGTGAAGGAATTTCTAGTTCCTTGAGCGGTCTGTTTTTAAGATTTCATGTGTGTAATGTATTCATCTATACTCAGTAACGAAATTGTTTTCTGTGAATTAAAAATTTGGTAAAATATTTAGGAAATAAATTTTATAAACTGTCCGTGAATCTTATTGATAGAGGAGACATACCGAAACGGCAAAACTTTTGAAATTTTATTTGTTACAGTCTAAACAGCAATATACAAAATTATTTAAACAATGTCATCCTCATCAGCAGGATGTTGCTCTTAGTATCTCAGTTCAAGAATGGAAACTCTGAGAAGCAGTAACACACTATGCTTAATATTCTATTCATATACAAGTTGTACATTTTTTTCTTTTTTTCCCTTGGGTTGTTTGCATCAGCTCACAGGCTCGTTGGCAAGGCCTTCACTTTTTGCTTGAAGTTCTCATCATTTCGCCAGTAATTTACGATATTTATTGGATGGATACCTCCAAAGCACTTTTTGCTGCCGTGGCTTCTTCTGCATTGAAATTATGGGGCAATGCGTTTCGTTCTGTAATGATGAACGCCAGTATTCTTACACCCCAAATGCTTAAATCTATCATCATCTCTTCAGATCTTAGAACATGCTTTCCCAATTAGTTTTCAACTTCGTTGAAAAATAGTTTACTTCGGCCGAAAATTTTTCCGTCCCCACTTGAACTTCTTATTTTCAGCAAGCCTTCCAAATGTTGACTTAGGCACACTTTATACGCGTACATCTATATTGAAGCGATAATCCCCATTTAGATACATTGTTACAAGTAACTACAATTCGTGTGTGCTCCACTTTCCATAACACATTTCTGTTGCCGTACTGTAATACAAAGTAATTACGTAACTTCTTGGGTTGTCGGGTGTTCTGCCGGATATCAGCGTCGTACTTGCACGATATTTCGGTCACGTAGCTCGTAACCTTCATCAGGTGCGACCTGAGACTGCTCCTCGAGTGGACCTGGTCCAGTATTTATGCCTATGGCCTTCCCCCTCCACCAACGGCTGCAGGCGCTTCCTCTGTGGTCCGCGCCCCTTCCCTGCGACCTGCTGGAGCGTTGCTGCTCCAGCAGGTCGCAGGGAATGGGCGCGGACCACAATTGCCTACCCAAGATGTCATTAGATCGCCGGGAAAGCCTGAAGAGTTACAATTATGTAACTAATTGCTTAGGACAGTGAACGCATTACGCACTTCACCACATCGTTTTTAAACATTATAATGCATTAATAATGCCGAACTCCTTTTTATGCTGTCAATGAGAGCAAGTTTCTCAAACTGTACCGCCACAAAACCGGGAACTTATAGCGGTGGATTGTAGGCAATTTGTCAATTTCTTGCAAACGAACCGCAACGAATACACATCCATGATCATTTGCGAAGCAAGTCTATTTTATGTTTATTGATATATAAATAAAACACTACGTTGCCACTTACCTAATAATGGAAATTCGGTGATTCTTTAACTTCTCCCGGCGTATTTCTTGCTCGAACAGTCCACGGGTGTACTGCCGGTCCATAGTGTCCAACGGGCACAATGTTTCGGCGATGAGACATGTCACCATCGTCAGGTGCGCTGACGAACTGAGCTCCTGAGGGCGGGCGGCCGACCTAAATCCCCTTCCCCCGCGAGGCGTTCTCTCCGCGGTCCACGCCCGCGGCCGCGCGTCGGCGGTCGGTGAGACGCTGGCGTCGGTGTCTGTGGTGGCGTCGGTGTAACTGCCTCGTCCGCCCTGGTCGCTCGTTCGTTTTCTTTGCTGAGCCTCTTTTTAAATAGACTCAGTGCTGGTTCCCATGCCTTGCTGAGGTTGCAGCCGCAATCTCTGTTGATGAGTCCGTCCGTGGTACGAATTTCGATAGCCTCTCT
Organism: Schistocerca nitens; assembly: GCF_023898315.1. NCBI lineage: Eukaryota > Metazoa > Arthropoda > Insecta > Orthoptera > Acrididae > Schistocerca > Schistocerca nitens. Next base: position 976,370,455 of record NC_064615.1, on the reverse strand, counting down.
AACGACGCTGTCCCAGTATATAGATGTCTGTGCCAAGACCCTGGTATGTTGGTAGTGCACTTCGTGATTTTCGGACGAACAGTGCTCTGCGACTGCCGACTTGTTGGGGTACATAAGTTGAGTGTGCCTCTGATGTTCTCGGCAACGATCTTCGATGGTGCGCAATTTAAGGGACACAGGGAATCTGGTATATGCCGGCCTTCCGCAAACTGAGATCGTCTTTGACACTTCCCAATAATACTCGTGTTTTATTGGGCGGGCAAAAGACAGTTACTACTCGGTGTTTCCTCAATATTCGTCCTATTTTCCCCGATAGTGCGCCAGTATACGGTATATAGGCGGTGGCTATCTCTTCCTCCGTGACTTCGTCCATCTCCACACGCTGTACTGTAGAGGTGGGGCGGAGAGCGCGTCTGATCTGCCATTCCGAGTACCCGTTTTTCCGAAATACGGTTTTGAGGTGTTCCAGCTCATGGGGCAGACTCTCTGCGTCCGAGATGGTGCGCGCCCTGTGCACCAGTGTTTATAGTACCCCATTCCTCTGTGAAGGGTGGTGGCAGCTATTTGCAAGCAAATACAGGTCGGTGTGCATTTTCTTGCTGTATACCCCATGGCCCGGGGTGCCATCCGCTCTTCTTTTGTCCACAACGTCCAGGAATAGTAAACTTCCTTCTGCTTCGGTCTCCATAGTGAATTGGATGTTTGAATGTATGGAGTTCAGGTCTGTAAGGAAGTCTAGGAGCTTGTCCCTTCCATGCGGCCATATCACGAACGTGTCATCAACATAGGACGAGACAGCTACACCGACGCCACCACAGACACCGACGCCAGCCTCTCAGCGACCGCTGACGTCGCGGGGGAAGGGGACGTAGGACGACCGCCCGCCCTCAGGAGCTCAGTTCGTCAGCGCACCTGACGATGGCGACATGTCTGATAGCCGTAATATTGTGCCCGTTGGACACTATGGACCGTCAGGACACCCGTGGACTGTTCGAGCAATGGAAATTCTGTTCGCATGTACACTAAATGTTAGATGAAAACCACAACAAAGTCAGCGGTGTCTTTAGACGATCTGTTCCTCAGCATGCAAAACTCATAGTTGACAATATGTCTCCAAGAAGTACATAATTCACACTGACCTTACAATATGTGGAATATTACAAGAGGCACGAATTTTGTAGCAGTGGCACAAATTATATGCCGGTACAATGCACTGAAGTTACAAAAGTCATGGGACAGCGATATGCAGCTGTGCAGATGGAGGCAGCATCGCGCACACAAGGAATAAAATGGTAGAGCACTGGCGGAGCTGCCATTTATACTCAGGTGATGCATGTTAAATGTTTACGGCCTGATTATGACTTCATGACTGGAATTAATATACACTACTGGTCATTAAAACTGCTACACCAAGAAGAAATACAGATGATAAACGGGTATTCATTGGACAAATATACACTCCTGGAAATTGAAATAAGAACACCGTGAATTCATTGTCCCAGGAAGGGGAAACTTTATTGACACATTCCTGGGGTCAGATACATCACATGATCACACTGACAGAACCACAGGCACATAGACACAGGCAACAGAGCATGCACAATGTCGGCACTAGTACAGTGTATATCCACCTTTCGCAGCAATGCAGGCTGCTATTCTCCCATGGAGACGATCGTAGAGATGCTGGATGTAATCCTGTGGAACGGCTTGCCATGCCATTTCCACCTGGCGCCTCAGTTGGACCAGCGTTCGTGCTGGACGTGCAGACCGCATGAGACGACGCTTCATCCAGTCCCAAACATGCTCAATGGGGACAGATCCGGAGATCTTGCTGGCCAGGGTAGTTGACTTACACCTTCTAGAGCACGTTGGGTGGCACGGGATACATGCGGACGTGCATTGTCCCGTTGGAACAGCAAGTTCCCTTGCCGGTCTAGGAATGGTAGAACGATGGGTTCGATGACGGTTTGGATGTACCGTGCACTATTCAGTGTCCCCTCGACGATCACCAGTGGTGTACGGCCAGTGTAGGAGATCGCTCCCCACACCATGATGCCGGGTGTTGGCCCTGTGTGCCTCGGTCGTATGCAGTCCTAATTGTGGCGCTCACCTGCACGGCGCCAAACACGCATACGACCATCATTGGCACCAAGGCAGAACACGTCTCCATTCGTCCCTCCATTCACGCCTGTCGCGACACCACTGGAGGCGGGCTGCACGATGTTGGGGCGTGAGCGGAAGACGGCCTAACGGTGTGCGGGACCGTAGCCCAGCTTCATGGAGACGGTTGCGAATGGTCCTCGCTGATACCCCAGGAGCAACAGTGTCCCTAATTTGCTGGGAAGTGGCGGTGCGGTCCCCTACGGCACTGCGTAGGATCCTACGGTCTTGGCGTGCATCCGTGCGTCGCTGCGGTCCGGTCCCAGGTCGACGGGCACGTGCACCTTCCGCCGACCACTGGCGACAACATCGATGTACTGTGGAGACCTCACGCCCCACGTGTTGAGCAATTCGGCGGTACGTCCACCCGGCCTCCCGCATGCCCACTATACGCCCTCGCTCAAAGTCCGTCAACTGCACATACGGTTCACGTCCACGCTGTCACGGCATGCTACCAGTGTTAAAGACTGCGATGGAGCTCCGTATGCCACGGCAAACTGGCTGACACTGACGGCGGCGGTGCACAAATGCTGCGCAGCTAGCGCCATTCGACGGCCAACACCGCGGTTCCTGGTGTGTCCGCTGTGCCGTGCGTGTGATCATTGCTTGTACAGCCCTCTCGCAGTGTCCGGAGCAAGTATGGTGGGTCTGACACACCGGTGTCAATGTGTTCTTTTTTTCCATTTCCAGGAGTGTATTATACTAGAACTGACATGAGATTACATTTTGACGCAATTTGGGTGCATAGATCCTGAGAAATCACTACCCAGAGCAACCACCTCTGGCCGTAATAACCGCCTTGATACGCCTGGGCATTGAGTCCAACAGTGTTTGGATGGCGTGTGCAGGTACAGCTGCCCATGCAGCTTCAACACGATACCACAGTTCATCAAGAGTAGTGACTGGCGTATTGTGACGAGCCAGTTGCTCGGCCACTGTTGACCAGACGTTTTCAATTGATGAGAGATTGTGCTAGCCAGGGCAGCAGTCGAACATTTTCTGTATCAAGAAAGGCCCGTACAGGACCTGCAACATGTGGCCGTGCACTATCCTGTTGAAATGTAGAGTTTCGCAGGGATCAAATGAAGGGTAGAGCCACATGTCGTAACAAATCTGAAATGAAACTTTCACTGTTCAAAGTGCCGTCAATGCGAACAAGAGGTGACCGAGGCGTGTAACCAATGGCATCTCATACCATCACGCCGGGTGATACGCCAGTATGGCGATGACGAATACACGCTTCCAATGTGCGTTCACCGCGATGTCACCAAACACGGATGCGACCATCATTACGCTGTAAACAGAACCTGGATTCATCCGAAAAAATGACGTTTTTCCATTCGTGCACCCACGTTCGTCGTTGAGTACACCATCGCAGGCTCTCCTGTCTGTGATACAGCGTCAAGGGTAACCGCAGCCATGGTCTCCGAGCTGATAGTCCATGCTGCGGCAAACGTCGTCGAACTGTTCGTGCAGATTGTTGTTGTCTTGCAAACGTCCCCCTCTGTTGACTCAGGGATCGAGACGTGGCTGCACGATCCGTTACCGCCATGCGGATAAGATGCCTGTCATCTCGACTGCTTGTGATACGAGGCGGTTGGGATCCAGCACGGCGTTCCGTATTACCCTCCTGAACCTACCGATTCCATATTCTACTAACAGTCATTGGGTCTCGACCAACGCTAGCAGCAATGTTGCGATACGATAAACCACTATCGCGAGAGGCTACAAGTCGGAAACGCGATGGTACGCATTTCTCCTCCTTACACGAGGCATCACAACAACGTTTCACCAGGCAGCGCCTGTCAACTTCTGTTTGTATGAGAAATCGGTTGGAAACTTTCCTCATGTCAGCACGTTGTAGATGTCGCCACCGGCGCCAACCTTGTGTGAATGCTTTGAAAAGGTAATTATTTGCATTTCTTTTTCAGGTCGGTTAAATTTCGCGTCTATAGCACGTCATCTTCGTGGTGTAGCAATTTTAATGGCCAGTAGTGTACTTTGAACGCAGAATGATGGTTCGAGGTAATATTGTCTTGGAAATACTTAGTGAATTCAGTGTTCCGAGATCCACAATGTCAAGAGTGTGCCGAGAATGCTAAATTTCAGGCGTTAACTCTCACCACGGACGACGCTGCGGCCGACGGCCTTCACTTAACTACCGAGAGCAGCGGCGTTTGTGTAGTGCTAACAGGCGAATAACACTGCGTGAAATGACCACTGAAATAAATGTGGCACGTACGACGGACGTATGCGTGAGGACAGTGCGGCGAAATTTGGCGTTATTGGGCTATGGAAGGAGATGACCGACGCGAGTGCGTCTAACTACACGACTTTACCTGCAGCGCGTCTTCTGGTCTCGTGACCATATCGACAGGAAAACTGTGGGCTCGGACAGACGATCCTGATTTCAGCTGGTAAGAGCTGATGGTAGAGTTAGCGTGTGGCGCAGACCCCACAAATTCTTGGACCCCGATTTGCAATAAGGCAATGTGAAAGCTGCATAATGCATAGTGGTGTGGGCCGGCCGGAGTGGCCGTGCGGTTCTAGGCGCTACAGTCTGGAGCCGCGCGACCGCTACGGTTGCAGGTTCGAATCCTGCCTACGGCATGGATGTGTGTGGTGTCCTTAGGTTAGTTAGGGGACTGATGACCTCAGAAGTTAAGTCCCATAGTGCTCAGAGCCATGTGAACCAAAATGGTCCAACTGGATGCTAGGTCCAACTAAACCTATCATTGACTGGAAATGGTTATTTTAGGCTTCTGGGATACCATCTACAGCCATTCATGGACTTCATGTTCCCAATCAACGATGGATTTTTTTTTATGGTAATGACCCTTGTTACCAGGCCATAGTGGTTTGCGATGGGTTTGAAGACCATTGTTAACTATTTGCGTGAATAATTTGGCGACCCAGATTGCCCGGCATGAATCCCATCAAACATTTGTGGAACATAATTGAGAAGTCAGTTCGTGCTTGGATTCCTGTACAGGAAACATTTTCGCGGTTATGGACGGCTATAGACGCAGCGTGGCTCAGTATTTCTGCGGGGACTTCCAACGACCTGTTGAGTCCCTACCACATTGAGATGCTGCACTACGCTAAGCAAAAGGGGTCTGACTTTGTATTAGGAGGTATCCCATGGCTTCTGTCATCTCTCAACAACTAGTTCAAAAAATGTTCAAATGTGTGTGAAATCTTATGGGACTTAACTGCTAAGGTCATCAGTCCCTAAGCTCACACACAACTTAACCTAAATCATCCTAAGGACAAACACACACACCCATGCCCGAGGGAGGACTCGAACCTCCGCCGGGATCAGCCGCACAGTGCATGACTGCAACAATTAGTTGCCGTGAAGAGAACTAAACTGACAACACACTGACATCAATTCAGCGTTTTTAAAGCGAACATTTTGCGAGTTTGAACGAGCCGTTCGGCGACATGACATCTCTGCTCTGCGCGTCCATGCGGCTTCTGCCCAAGTGTTGGCACTAAAGTATTTTTGAACTGACTGTACTCTCTATTTGCCACCGTTGACCGAAACGCTGTAGCATTGGTACGGGTTTCCTTAGTTGATACGATAATAGAAAGCTAGACTGTTCGATGTAGTGAATTGCGAAACCGCGCAGGGCGCTTCCGAAATAAAGAGCCGGTTGCGATAGATCTGCGTTCGATCTTTATGAGGTAAGTTGTGTCTCAGGCAGACCAGTAAGAGCGAATATTATGGTGAGCTTAACATCCCTTGACACAAATGGGAAACGGAAGAAACAATTTCAAATTCAGATTTTCAAATGGAAGTATGGGGCAATACTGGTAGCCTACTGTTGAACATAAGGTATCTAATCTTTTGTTGTATATTTCCCGATATTCAAAAATCTATTCAGGCAATACGCAACGCAAAACCGTGGAAATGTTAACGCTGTATAAGACGAGTTACATTTCCTTGTACTTTATGGCGTTTCCAATATTTATCTTTCACTAATATTAGCTTGGTGCATAAGGTCGTGCTGTTTTTGTTTTGCACGTCGATATTCCGTTTGCTGTGGGTTTATTTATCGATAGTCATTCTTAGCTGTAGTTCACTGTCGCCATGTAAGTCTAAGTATTGTCATTTCGTCATTTAGAGGTAGTTAATGGAGTTGTGGACTCTATAAAATGGAATTCCAAGTGGAGAAATCGGAACATTTTCGGCGTATTTTTCTGTCTGAGGTCAATAGAGGGGTGACAGCAACGTAGGCAACGAGAAACATTTGTGCCGTGCATGAGGATTTGCCACTGGACAGAGCATGGCAAGAAAATGGGTCTCTCCTTTTAAACGAGGATCGCTTTGACATTAGTGGCTCTCGGCGTTCAACAAGATCGTTGGGCTTTGACGAAGATCGTTTAAACGTATTAATCCACAATGATCCACTTCAGTGTACTCAAATACCAGCAAACGTGAAGAACTGTGATCATTCCACCATCGTGTGAGACTTGTATGCAACGGAGAAGGTTCAAAAGTCGGGTGTATGTGTACCGCATGCTCTAAGCCAAAATCACAGAAATCAGAAGATGGTCGTATATGCATCTCTGCTTGCTCGTCATCAATTGGCTAGTGAACAACACAGATCATTCCTATCCCGTATCGCTACTGGTGACGAGAAGTGGTGTCAAGGAATGCTCGAGCCCAAGCAAAGCAGCAACTCCACGTACAAAGACCTGCCCGTGTTCACAAAATACACTCCTGGAAATTGAAATAAGAACACCGTGAATTCATTGTCCCAGGAAGGGGAAACTTTATTGACACATTCCTGGGGTCAGATACATCACATGATCACACTGACAGAACCACAGGCACATAGACACAGGCAACAGAGCATGCACAATGTCGGCACTAGTACAGTGTATATCCACCTTTCGCAGCAATGCAGGCTGCTATTCTCCCATGGAGACGATCGTAGAGATGCTGGATGTAGTCCTGTGGAACGGCTTGCCATGCCATTTCCACCTGGCGCCTCAGTTGGACCAGCGTTCGTGCTGGACGTGCAGACCACGTGAGACGACGCTTCATCCAGTCCCAAACATGCTCAATGGGGGACAGATCCGGAGATCTTGCTGGCCAGGGTAGTTGACTTACACCTTCTAGAGCACGTTGGGTGGCACGGGATACATGCGGACGTGCATTGTCCTGTTGGAACAGCAAGTTCCCTTGCCGGTCTAGGAATGGTAGAACGATGGGTTCGATGACGGTTTGGATGTACCGTGCACTATTCAGTGTCCCCTCGACGATCACCAGTGGTGTACGGCCAGTGTAGGAGATCGCTCCCCACACCATGATGCCGGGTGTTGGCCCTGTGTGCCTCGGTCGTATGCAGTCCTGATTGTGCCGCTCACCTGCACGGCGCCAAACACGCATACGACCATCATTGGCACCAAGGCAGAAGCGACTCTCATCGCTGAAGACGACACGTCTCCATTCGTCCCTCCATTCACGCCTGTCGCGACACCACTGGAGGCGGGCTGCACGATGTTGGGGCGTGAGCGGAAGACGGCCTAACGGTGTGCGGGACCGTAGCCCAGCTTCATGGAGACGGTTGCGAATGGTCCTCGCCGATACCCCAGGAGCAACAGTGTCCCTAATTTGCTGGGAAGTGGCGGTGCGGTCCCCTACGGCACTGCGTAGGATCCTACGGTCTTGGCGTGCATCCGTGCGTCACTGCGGTCCGGTCCCAGGTCGACGGGCACGTGCACCTTCCGCCGACCACTGGCGACAACATCGATGTACTGTGGAGACCTCACGCCGCACGTGTTGAGCAATTCGGCGGTACGTCCACCCGGCCTCCCGCATGCCCACTATACGCCCTCGCTCAAAGTCCGTCAACTGCACATACGGTTCACGTCCACGCTGTCGCGGCATGCTACCAGTGTTAAAGACTGCGATGGAGCTCCGTATGCCACGGCAAACTGGCTGACACTGACGGCGGCGGTGCACAAATGCTGCGCAGCTAGCGCCATTCGACGGCCAACACCGCGGTTCCTGGTGTGTCCGCTGTGCCGTGCGTGTGATCATTGCTTGTACAGCCCTCTCGCAGTGTCCGGAGCAAGTATGGTGGGTCTGACACACCGGTGTCAATGTGTTCTTTTTTCCATTTCCAGGAGTGTATAACACACTGCTGGCCACTAAAATTGCTACACCACGAAGATGACGTGCTACAGAAGCGAAATTTAACAGACAGGAAGAAGATGCTGTGACAGGCAAATGAATAGCTTTTCATAGCATTCACACAAGGTTGGCTCCGGTGACGACACCTACAACGTGCTGACATTAGGAAAGTTTCCAACCGATATCTCATACACAAACAGCAGTTGATCGGCGTTGCCTGGTGAAACGTGGTTGTGATGCCTCGTGTAAGGAGGAGAAATGCGTACCATCACGTTTCCGACTTTGATAAAGGTCGGATTGTAGGCTATCGCGATTGCGGTTTATCGTATCGTGACTTTGCGGCTCGCGTTGGTCGAGATCCAATGACTGTTAGCACAATATGAAATCGGTGGGTTCAGGAAGGTAATACGGAACGCCGTGCTGGACCCCAACGGCCTCGTATCAAGAGCAGTCGAGATGACAGGCATCTTAGCTGCATGGCTGTAACGGATCCTGCAGCCAAGTCTCGATCCGTGAGTCAACAGATGGGGACGTTTGCAAGACATCTACCATGTGCACGAACAGGTCGACGATGTTTGCAGCAGCATGGACTAACACTCGGAGGCCATGGCTGCGGTTACCCTTGATGGTGCATCACAGACAGGAGCGCCTCCAATGGTGTACTCAGTGACGAACCTGGGAGCAGGAATGGCAAAATGTCATTTTATGGACGAATCCATGTTCTGTTTACAGCACCATGATGGTCGCATCCGTGTTTGGCGACATCGCGATGAACGCACATTGGAAGCGTGTATTCGTCATCTCCATACTGGAGTATCACCCGGCGTGATGGTATGGGGTGCCACTGGTTACATGTCTCGGTCACCCCTTGTTCGCATTGACAGCACTTCGAACAGTAGACGTTACATTTATGATGTGTTACGACCCGTGGCTCTATCCTTCAGTCGATCCCTGCGAAACCCTACATTTCAGCAGGATAATGCACGACCGCATGTTGCAGGTCCTGTACGGGCCTTTCTGGATACAGAAAATGTTCGACACATTCTCCAGATCTCTCACCAATTGAAAACGTCTGGTCAACAGTGGCCGAGCAACTGGCTCGTCACAATACGCCAGTCACTACTTTTGATGAACTGTGGAATCGTGTTGAAGCCGCATGGGCAGCTGTACCTGTACACGCCATCCAAGCTCTGTTTGACTCAATGCCCAGGCGTATGAAGGCCGTTATTACGACCGCAGGTGGCTGTTCCGGGTACTGATTTCTCAGGATCTATGCACCCAAATTGCGTGAAAATGTAATCACATGACAGTTCTAGTATAATATATTTGTCCAATTAATACCCGTTTATCATCTGCATTTATGCTTTGTGTAGTAATTTTAATGGCCACTAGTGTATTATTCACCTGGTGGAACAGCGATGGTGTGGGGTTCTATGAATTGCTACCCCAAGGTGTAACCATTACTGTTGCTATTTATTATCAACAACTGAAACGTCTTGCAGACGCAATCCGAGACCAATGACCAGGAAGAGTGCGTGAAGTGATGCTACTCCACAATAAAGCTCGCATTCTGCTAGACTGACATAAAAGACTATACATGAGTTGTGTCGGGAAGTAATTCCAACCCACGTTATTCAACTGATATTCCGATTTACACCTATTCCGCTCGGTATCGTTAATCTTCAAGGAACGTCCTTTCCGGGTGAAAATGCGCTCCGACCATGGCTCGACGAGTTCTTCTCCTCAAAACCACGTGCTTTCCGCAGTCGCGGAATCGAAAAGTTACCGTATTTCATCGTTGGCAAACTGGTGTAAATAGTGAAGCAGAATCTATTATTAACGACTAAAGTCTCTGTTATGTGTACCCGTTGTGTTTATTAAACTTATGGAAAAACGCTACGAACTTGTGGACCAATGCAATATTAAACTGCACTGTTCTCGTCCTTGAACGACGTCTTCTAATATCGTCTGCCTTTTTTTTTTTTTTTTTTTTAAATGAGTTACTATGTTAACGCGTACTTGCTGAATGTAACACCGCCAAAGTCCACCCGCATAAGAATTCATAGTTATCATACCAGATTTTCGGAATTCACTCTCGCGGTGGGGCGGTTATTTCATTGTGTGTCTCGATTGCAAACACCTACCAGCAAACAAACCAAAAATTAATAACATAACATTTTTTCTTCGAGATTTGTGTCTCCATCATTGTTTTTTCGTTAGTACTTCTTGTATCCAAAACTTCCTTGTAAATTAAGTTTACATTCTAAGGCTCAGACTTTTTTTGCCAAACTGCTCTAATTGCTCTTGACAAAACTACCTTAGGGATTACAGGAAGTTCTGAGTAGCAGAGAGTGGCGGAACGGATGTTCTTCCTTCACGCACATTGGCCCTTTCCTTGGGTATACAGAGTGAAAAGTATTTAAACCGACAAACTCTGGGAGGTTGTAGGGGACATCAAAACAAATATTTTTCTCTAGCGTCGTTTCTTCCTATGAGGTGTATTTAAACCGGTAGAGGAAGGTTTCTCTGGTGGCAAATTAATTAAACCAACAAACACTTTTCCATTTTTTTATGACCAAGAGACAACGCATTAACGCAACCCAATTTCAATTACAGTACATTTTCAAAAATGCCTCCATTGACACGTAAACAAAAGTTACACCGACGGATCATGTTCTGTCTGAAACGGGAAAAACCCCAGGAGTACCCTGAATTGTTCCTGCTGCTGCTACTATCCGGGCAACCAGATCCTCTTCTGATGTAACAGGAGTTGCGTAAACAAGGTTGCGCATCTCTCCCCACACAAAAAAGTCCAGAGGGGATATATCTGGGGATCGAGCAGGCCATGGTACAGGACCACCTCTTCCAATCCACGTTTCTGGGAACCGTGGTTGGTGGTGGTGGTTAGTGTTTAACGTCCCGTCGACAACGAGGTCATTAGAGACGGAGCGCAAGCTCGGGTTAGGGAAGGATTGGGAAGGAAATCGGCCGTGCCCTTTCAAAGGAACCATCCCGGCATTTGCCTGAAACGATTTAGGGAAATCACGGAAAACCTAAATCAGGATGGCTGGAGACGGGATTGAACCGTCGTCCTCCCGAATGCGAGTCCAGTGTGCTAACCACTGCGCCACCTCGCTCAGTGTTTCTGGGAACCGTCGGTCCAGGAATCGACGCACAGGACGACTGAAATGTGCCGGCGCCCCGTGATGCTGGAACCACATGCGTTGTCTTGTAGGGAGCGGGACGTCTTCCAGCAATTCTGGCAATGCTCTGGCGAGAAAATTGTAATAGTGCCTGCCATTTAATGGTCTACGTAGCAGATACTGCCCAATTAAACAGTCCCCAACAACACCGACCCACACATTAACGACGAACCGCACTTGATGAGGGCCAGTAGCTGTGGCATGTGGGTTATCCTCACTCCAAACATGCGAATTGTGCATGTTGAAGACTCCATCACGCCCGAACGTTGCTTCATCGGTAAACAACACAGAGGATGGAAATGTAGGATGGATATCACACAGTTCCAGGTACCACTGCGAAAACTGTGCTCTGGATGGATAATAAACTGGTTCCAGGTTGTGGAGTGAAATGGACGTAACAATTGCTCTCGAAGGACTGTTCTTACACTCGTCTGATTCGTCCCCATTTTACGTGGAATTGCACGAGTGCTGATTGAAGGATCCCACTCAACATGCTGCAAGACAGCTTCCTCAAATTGCAGCGTTCTTACCGTGCGACGGCGTCCCTGTCCAGGTAATCTGCTAAATGACCCGGTCTCACGCAGACGTTGGTACACAGCAGCAAAGGTCGTACGATGCGGGATACGGTGATTAGGATACTGTTGTTGATAAACCCGCTGTGCAGCTCGTCCGTTTTAGTGCGCTATTTCGCACCAACCATATCAGTGTGCTCACTCCAGGTGTATCGCTCCATTAGTAAACAGAGACCATGCACAACTACACTGCTGGACAGTAGTTGCCTACAACTGAAGAGCGTAATACGCCCTCTAACAACTGAAGATCGTAATACGGCATCTAACAACTGAGGAGTGTAATACGGGATCCACCGGTTTAAATAATCCTCATAGAAAATATGACACTAGGGAAAAATATTTGTTTTGATGTCCCCTACAACCCACCAGAGTTTGTCGGTTTAAATACTTTTCACCCTGTACATGAGAGCTGTGTCGTATTTGTATTTATAGTGTAGATGAATGTAATGAGTGCGTTTATAGTGCTATGTTTGTGTTGTGTGATGGCGATGAGAGATGGGGCAGGATGAAAGCCGGTACTGGCACATAGCCTGCTCCTCTCCAGTCCGATGGGCGGCTAATCATCACATACCCCCACTTCATGGGACATGTCGGATAGTTTAATCCAGGACATTGGCGCAAAGACTGGTGATCAGAAACTTTACGCTACCAACCTCTCCTTCCGTTGCCAGCAAGATAATCGCAGCGAAAATGTCATCCACCACCCCAAGATTCGAACCGGTTTAGCTCAGTGTCGAGTGCCGCCGCCCGGTGATGGAGGCACACTAGTGATATTCAGTTCTCTCTCTCTGTCTCTCTCTCTCTGTGTACGTCTGAGTGTGTGTGTTTATGTGTGTCTAAAATGAAGTACAATCCCTCCTGTCGTCGTAAACTGTTCCGGTAATCCTGCTTTGCTTGAACTGCGCACCAAATTTATGCCGTGCAATGGCAAAGCACACTTGAAGCACGATGGCGAAATTTTATTGATGTCAGTAGAGGCATTTGCGGTGGTTAATGCAACAATACAGAATATCATCACAGAAATATTTTCATGGCCCGACCTTGGAGTGCGAGATCTAAATTTAATACCGTCTAACTCGACACGCTCATCAGTAAACGCTAACATTGCGAGGCGTATCTCAACGCCCTCACAGCTGAATATTCATCACGAGCCATTCGCATTCAAGCAGCGCCCGCGTCTCCACCATTTACAGCCTGATAGTTTGTTTAACGCTCTGCCTCACACCGCAGGCCTGTAATTTTAGTTTCTGCCGACTTTGCACTTTCACGAAGTTGCAAGTACTTTTTACTCTTCATTCAAGCACGACTGGCGCAATTTCTCGGGTCATCTGCATCCGCTTCTAGACCAGAGACGCGCTACATCAACTACACTGCTTGACAGTTACTAAGGAATAGAGTTCCGCTCCACCAAAACTACAGTTTGGTAGTATACTGCATAAATGACGCACTAAATCGTAGGATTACTGGCAGTATTGATAGAATTGATAGGGAAAGAAACTGAATGAAGGTGTAAGAGAGAAAATGGAAGCCGACTACCCTCTCTTCGTTTTTTGTCTGTTTGGTTATCTGTTTTGCACATAATTAGAACCGCATATTACTGTGTTAGTATAGTGGGTATGTTACAACCTTAGAGAATATAAATTGCATTTGTAAGTAATAACAATTAGTTGATCGCGTAACTTCTGCACTTTAATGTAACCAAAGCAGTTACTTTTGATGCAAGTACCGTTTACATGCGCGAACATAAGAAATATAAAGGCCTATATTTGTTGTGATTTCCTACTCAATAGAACGTTCTTCTTCATGATCAGAGGCAAGAGTTTCCTTGAAGTTGTTCATGAATAACAGTAATATGTTTTTTTTTTCAAATTCGAGGAAGTATTGAAGCAATGTCTGATATATTTTTATTTTACGTTTTTTTTTATTTTACCATTTTTTGAGGAAATTGCATTTTCTAGCGCTTTATGATAAACCTGTATTGCTTTCTTAATTTTTACTAAAACTTCCCTGTTTTCCACTTTAAAAATCAACGATTTTTGAATAAAACCTGAACTAAACATTGACAGTTTCAGTATTGCTATAAATATTGTTTATATTTAAGTAACAGTTAGGAGGATAAGTATGTAGAATAAAAAAGTTCCGTAGGTTACCCAGCCCTTTACATGTCCTTGCTCAGTTTCTAGACGGTTCACTGTTTCCGGTTTTTGGGGGAATCGAGTAGGACTCTCACCGCATACATGGAGAAACCGATCGTTATTAGGTAACGCCCAATAGGCTTGCAACACACCCATTGTACAGGTAACATGGTTACGACCTTAACTGACCAAAGCTACTAGCAAAACGTTTGCTTATGGTGTTTTTGGTGCATACGATAGTTTTACAATGTTACATAGAATGGCTGGATTTGCTTTATTTTACGAAATTACTAGATCTTGAACCGATATGCAGTTGAAGTAATATGAATGCCACTATATACTAAAAATGCCAGAAATATTCACTGAAACTCTGGAAATATACCGTGTACTGCAATATGAAGACCTCAGACGTAAGCAATAGAATGGGAAGAGTTGGTTGTTTCGAGAAATTGCGCAGTAAAGTTTCAATAAATTCTCATAAATAAGATTCTTCAAAAACAAGCAATGTGATTTTTTTGAGTAAATTACGCTTTTCAATTACTTCCAGAGTAGCGACATATTTTTAAAATCGTAAATTCTATGCAAAATTTTATTCCTAATAATACGTCTGTGGTTACTTAACAGTGTTTACTAGCAAACTGAGTGCACCTGACATCGGTTTCCAATGACTTACCTTTGTTTACACGCTGTGCGAGTTAATTGAACGTTACTGTAAAACCTCTCAAAAATACAAATTTAAAAGTCCACATTGTTTCCATTTATTTTACTGTGTGTTAACAATTTGTGAAAAAAATGCAGTATAATAACCTCAAAAATTAATCTAGGTCTCAGCACAAAATAAAATGAATTTTGCTGTCATCTTATTACCGCAAGTAAACCATCTTAAGAATGCCCCGTAAAATTTCTGCTATCACACTGTCATGCAAATTCATGTAAACAATGGTGAGGGGTACAAATTAACATTTTTAACTTGCTCAAGGAATTATTCACATTTTCCTGATTATAAATAACATTTGAAGCGCATTTGAGTTCAGGACCAGACTCAGAACCTTTATCCTATTGTAGTTATCGACATAATCGTCAGAGTTGTACAAATTTGCCCTGAAAACATTTTTTAACAGGAATACCACATACGTTTCTACTACTGACAGCTATGATTTTGACTTGCCACTGTTTACATTCAAATATCCTGACAAAATTGCCATTATTGAGAAATTAGAGACAGGGCTAGTATTTCTCGTTTTATCGTGGAGCTGGCAGCTAATAGGAATAAAGCACTCCACGCACCATGTTTTACATGCAATAACTCTTGTTGTCATTGAGTGTTTACAGATAAGGTCTTCATATGAGAAATATCTGCAGAGTAGGTTCTTTGATTTGCGTCTCTTTGAGCCTTTACGGTGGAAGCATGTCACCCGTGGTAACTTCCACCCTCTCAGCCAGTCAGATAGCTACCCGTTAGTTGCGCAACGCTCGCGTATAACTTGAAAGACACTTGGTTCCTGGAGTCACGCATGTTGTAGACGCAGGCCTGTGGCAGCATCAGCAGTGGTTGCTAATAGGCAAGAATCTGCAACCAATTAATGTGTGATACTTCTACAACACGATTATTTTACATTAATTTCACATGGTAGACTTATGACGATTTTATATTTTCTTAGACTACTTCCAACGGCTGTAATAAATAACTTGGAAGGTAGGAGGTGGGCTACTGGCTGTGGGAACGGTTCGTGAGTCGTGCCAGGGTAATTCACTTGATAGGACACTTCCCTGTGAAAGGCAAAAGTCCGACATTCGATTCCTGGTCTGACACACAGTTATAATTAGACGAGATGTTTCATATCAACACACAATCCCACACAGACTTAACATTCATTCCTGAACCAATAACACACTGTAAAAATTCATGACAATCAAATGTATTAGTCTTTTTTATTACTACCAGTTTCTGTAAAATGCCATATTCTCGGAATCTGTGTGAAAAAAAAGAAAAAAAAATACAGAAAAGTATGCACAAACATCATTAGGTTAATGAGTAAATACTAAATCATATTTGCAAAGAAAGACTAACATGCCATTACAACTACTGACGTGGAAATCCTCATCTTAAATATAAACTTTTCATAAACGTGGTATTTGAGCACGGCAATAAACATTCTAATACAGAATAAGCAATGACTTATTAGACAGCAATTAGTGACTGATAGTGATGTTGTTAACATACAAACAACTCAGATATCAAATGTCATCCTTTCATGATCAATCACGTTCGGCATCTGTGCTGCCAATTTGCCCACTACTTCAAGATAAGGTACCAATTGCTCTTTAATGGGTAATTTTTATTCTGTGTTACAACATTTTTTGCCTTGCTAAATTAACTCCTTTATGAGGAATTTATAGTTAAAATATGGTTTTCCACGTTAATATTTGTAATGATACGTAAGTAACATTGATCTTTTTCGTACTATTTTATGTTTCCCCCTTAACCTGACGATGTTTGTACACATTTTCTTGTAATTTTTTTCTTCTTTCGGTTGATGCAGATAGCGAGAAGAAGGTACAGAGACAATAACGAAATCGGGAGTAATATTAAGGAAAGTTTAATAAAACACTGTGTCATGCATTTTTTAAAATTTTGATAATCTGCGAAGGCGAGCTTTTCATTAGGCGTGAGGCGTTATAGAATTTAAAAGTTGTGAGCTTGAAGCTGAATACGGAATCGTGTTCTGGTCGTCCAGGCCGAAAAATTATGCATTTAATTTTGTCATCCTCTCCCTCAATTTAGGACATTCTATATTTGGCTGGTTATCAGGTACTTAGAAATTTTGGACTTATGTTCCAATGTATCATGAAAACCAAGTGGCTCATGTCCTTTTCTTTCTTATACGAGTAAATAATTTAATTTCATTTGCATTTACTCATTTCTAGTTTTCTAACTCATTTATTGGATAGTAAAATATATTATTGGTGCAATTTTGTATAACGCCATCTTGTGAACACATGTTGCGAGACACCTCTTTTTGTCCATTAATGACTGCAAATAGCGCAGATGATGCAGTAATTTAGTTTTCACTTAATTTTTCCCACGTTATAAGTTAAGCACCCAGTTCTTTCGATGTAAGAAGTTAAAAGTAAGTTTTGTCGTATGTTTCTGAATGTAGAATTGCTGTGACAAATTTTCTAAGATGTGTATCCATGTTTCACAAATTAAAGTCGCAACACATTGCATTGCCGTGTTCAGTATTCTGTAGTGCTTCAGCAGTTTGCACCAGTGCTGAGCTTCCTTTTGCTACCCAATGAATTTCCACTGTTTTGTTTCACTAAAAAATGTACTTGCTTTGCTTCAAAACGCACTATGCTACTGTCTTTCGTAGTATTTTCACCTGCCAGTTTACTTATGCATGCAGTCCGCAGCAATGACATCGACATATCGGACTTTTCAACAAAAATTTCACCATTTCTTGTTACAATTTGAAATTTCTTACTCTGAATGCTTAATTTCATAATATACAAATGGCACATACATTGTCTTGGACGGGTTGTGTCTACAAGATGAAATTGATTACACAGCCATCTTTAATGCAACAGCAATTCTGATCAAAACTTAACAACACGTTTTGATTCAGAGACTTTTAAATGAGACTCCCCTTGTGTTTACGAAAGGGCCAAAGTTGTCATCAGGATTTCAAATGGTTCAAATGGCTCTGTGCACTATGGGACTTAACATCTGAAGTCATCAGTTCCCTAGACTTAGAACTACTTAAATCTAACCAACCTAAGGACATCACACACATCCATGCCCGAGACAGGATTCGAACCTGCGACCGTAGCAACAGCGTGTTTCCGGACTCAAGTGCCTAGAACCGCTCGGCTACAGCAGCCGGCGTCAGGATTTCCAAGACAGATTGAGCTGTCAGAGAACCATGCCTGAAAATTGTCTAGAAATCAAGGTGAAACTTGCTTCAAAGTATGAACTGAATATATAATAACATTTTTTTTAAGACGACGCTAGTCTTTCAATCTCATTATCAACTTTTTCTGTTTATCATCTGATTATCTAGAAGTCCTGTTAGCTATGTGGCAAGTAACGTTGTTCGTTCTAAAGGTACTTAACATGTAGTGATGTACTGTATATAGCGGCTTTGTATTCACATATTAGGTGAATGTTTTCTTTGAAAAAGAGCAGTGTAATCAAGTAAGTATTAAACTACTAAAATGATATAAACAGCAATCGTTTATTCTAAATGAAGAGACAGGGGGTATTTTTTAAAGTAACGTCTTTCCTTCTAATTTGCAAGATGGTTTCAGCTGCGTATGTTATTTCTGGTTGTGTAACTGTTTTGCAGCTGTATACAGACTTTTTTGTTGTATGTGGTTTTGGCAATGTAATTTGCATTGTTCACCTTTTTTATTTTATTTTTCAACGTTGTTTTCTCATCGTTATGATTTCACCTAAATATTTAAATTTATCGACATTTTTGATTTCTTGTTCTTCTATTGTAATTTTGTTTGCAAGTGATGGATCAGTTAGTACAATCTGTTTTTTCAAATGATATTCCACGACTGATTTTCTGTGCTATTTCTTGTAATAATTTAACTTGTAGTGTGGTCTTTTAAAAAACGTTGGCTATGAGAGCAATATCATTAGCAAATCCCAAGCAGTTTAAACTTATATCATTTTTCTCACTTCCTGTTCTTATTTTCTTCGACATATTCTCGTACCATTCTCTCATTACACAGAGCGATCAGAAATAATCTGAAAAGCTTGTAAGGGTGTTGCAGGGTAGGCTGAACTGAGAAATAATTGTTACGAAAAAATTCGGTACGGTGTGCTGTTTCCGAGTTAGTTAGCATTGAAGTTAGCCAGTCAGGCCGTTGCGCGCCCATATTCAAGTGGCCCTCTAGGGACAGTGGCGTCAAATACGAAATCTTCACGGGTTATCAGCTGAATGGCGTCGTCTTCTAGTCGCAACGTTTCAATGGATTGCGTATCCATCATCTTCAGACGAAAATGACGGATACGCAATCCATTGAAACTGTGGGACTGGAAGACGACGCCACTCGGCTGATAACCCGTGAAGATGTCATAACTGAAATTCGCCGAGAAAGCCTGCAATCGCAGTGTAGTCAAATGTGTTCTTCGTTTGGTTTCCTAAAACCGAACAAGAGAGCGATACAAAAGGTGGGCATCGGACGGTAGTAAGGATCGAATACGAGCGAAAGCCTGAGCATCCAAGCTATGACAACAATTGATGCTAACTGTATCTGGCGGGCCATCTGAATTTGCGCGCCAACAGCTTGATTGGCTAACTTCAATGATAATTAGCTCAGGAACCGTGTAACGCATCGTATTTTCTTCTTAACACTTATTTCTTAGCGTAACCTATCCTGCAACACTCTGACAAGCTTTTCATGCTGCTTAAGCCACCCTGTATATTCCAGTGCACAGTTGAATAGTAATGGTGACATGCAGTCAGCTTGTCTTCAACTTGTTTTTATGAGAAATGGTTCAGAAATTTCTGCTCTAAATTGGACTTATCATTTGGTGTTGGTTACAAAGTAAGTTCTGTGAGTTTAATTAGTTTTGGATAGAGTCCTAGTGTTCTGTAACAATTTTAACAATGTAGGTTACGGAGACAGTCAGATGCCTTATTTAAATCTAAAAATGTTATTGCCAGAGATTTGCTCCGTTTCCTGTAGTATGCTACAATCAATTTTAAACTAATGATCTGCTCTGCATAGTTTCTCAAAATATTCAAATGTGTGTGAATTTCTGAGGGACCAAACTGCTGAGGTTATCGGTCCCTAGACTAGCACACTACTTAAACTAAGTCACGCTAAGAACAACACACACACACTCATGCCCGAGGGCGGACTCGAACCTCCGGCACAGTTTCTCCGTGGTTAGAACCCTCCCTGGTGTTCCCCTAATTCCTGTTCCACTTGTGCCTTCATTCTTTGATATAGCATCTTCAATCTTGTATGTACAGTCTAGATCATAAATTTCTACGATTTGCTCATCTCCTGTAAGTGTGTATCTCACGTCGTTCCACATCCTGGAAAGTTCTGCATCTTCGTTGGATTTGCGGCAGACGATGACAATGAATGAATGAATAATAACGTGGATTATTGCAGACGGGAAGTTTTTTAGTGATTAATCGTGGATCTAGGAGATGATCCCCGGGGACTCTTTCATCATTCTTGAAAAAAGTATCTTCGAATGCTTTGCTGCGTCAGGTTTAAGAGATATCTGTAGATTTCGTCACTTCTGCCACCGTCTTCTTTAGGAGGTGACAGTGTAACGTCACGATGGCGTCATGGAAACGTCTAGGAATTTACGTATACTGCCACAAATTATGCCGATATCTGCCGTAGAGGAATGCCAGTTGACCCACTGATCTCGCTGGAAAGTAAACAAGTGTCGTCTTTTGGCATGGAGCGCCCTCATTCATGTAACACTAGGACTGCAGCCAGCGTCCCCGTTAAAGCTCATGTTGCATCACCCGAAATCAACGGTTCCCTCGATGACAGCATCCCAGTGGGTCGGCATAAAGGGCAATTTTTTCATAGCTCTGTGCTCGTTTAAGAGATATCCACCGCTGATTTTTTATTTTGTCCGTAATGGACGAGGTCGTGGTTGTTACAGTCAGTGTTAAAATGTCCACCCAGAGTTCCGAAATACTATAGCAAGAGATGAACTGGCGCCGTAAGGTGCCATTTCGCAAATAAACGTTACACTTCAACCAGAAAAGGGAAATTTATTTTAAAATGTACTTCATATAATTATGTATTTCTTTAACAGGTGAGGTCTGAGGCCAAGAAAATAAAAAATACAGATATCGACTAATAATAAATCCAGTAAATGTAAACAGGAAATGAGATACTACAAAAAAAAAAAAAAAACAGAGCGAAATAAATGGCAGCTGTAAAGAGTGTGCTCAGATGAATACATTAAATTACCAATAAATACACTGATGCAAAAAAAGTCGCAACGCCAAGAAGCAGTTGAGCGACATAAACGAAAGTTTTTAAACGTCTTTCTACATCTGAAAGTTGATGTCTATTCAAATTTATCGTCACCTGTGTAGGAGAGGCGCTAATAGCGCCACTATGAGAAAGCAAATCAGGCTTTCTTTAAATACACGCTGTAACGGTAGTGAGGCTTACTTACCTTTGAGATTGGACGTGGTGAGTTGATGTTAATCCAGAACACCTTTAAGGCGACAAAGACGCCGTTATCAACAACTCATCAACTTTGAACTAGGGTCGTGTAATATGGCTACGAGAAGCTGGATGATGCTCCTGTGATATTGCAGAAAGACTTGATAGTAGCAAGAAGACCAGGCTCCGGGCAGTCACTTGGCACTATCGAGAGGGAAGACCATCGTGTTCGGTGTTTAGCTCTGTTGCATCGTAGTGCATCTGTAGCAGCAATATGAGCAGCAGTTCGCGCCACAGTAACACAACGAACTATAATAATTTGTTTAATATAAGGGAAGCTCCAAGCCAGCGTGCATTCCACTGACCCTAAAACACCGCCTTTTGCAACATCAGTGATATCAATCGATAGTTCTTTGGAGGGCGGGGTAGAGGTTTGTTGTGTTTTCTGATGAAAGCTGGCTCTGCTAAGGTACCAGTGATGACCGTGTGTTGTTTAGCAGGCGACCAGCTGAGGACCTCCAAAACAACGTATCTGCGTACTGGACATACTCGACATAAGCCTGGAGTTATTGTCTGATGTACGATTTTGTATGACAGCAGGAGCTCTCTTGTGGTTATACCGCGCACTCTGACTGCAAAATAGTACGTCAGTTTGCTGATTCGACCTGTTGTGTTGCCATTCATGAACAGAATTCCAGGGGGCGTCCTCCAACAGGATAGCGCATGCCCACATACAACTGCTGTAATTCAACGTGCTCTACAGAGTGTCGTCATGCAACCTTGTCCTGCTCTGTCAACAGACCTGTCTCCAGTCGAGCACATTTGCAACATCATCGGACGGCAGCTCTAGCGTCATCCACAAGCAGCATTAGCTGTCCTTTTACTGACGGACCAAGTGCAATAGACGGGGAACTCCACCCCACAAACCAACATCCGGCACCTGTACATCACAATTCATACGTGTTTGTTGCTTGAATTCAAAATTCTGTCGGTTACACCGATTATTAAGGTACCAGAAATTCACAGTTGCAATGGCTTACCTAGGGCTTACATTAACCTGTGATCTTGCAATGTTAATCAGTTAAATATATTACCTAGACGAATGTACTCTTACCTAGGTGAATGTATTCCAGAAATTTAATTATTTTACATTAATTATTTACAATACGGATTTTAAGTGAAAAATAAAAACAAGGAAATTACGTAAACGCTGACCTCAGGTGGTACTGGCACTAAATAAATCCAGTAAGCCGCGACATGACTTTAGTTACTACTAGGGCAGAGGAAAACATTTCCTCAAAATATACTCACATCATATAAAGTTTTGCATCACCTCGGTGCCGAGAGTTCCGGAACCTGTGCAAAAAATTGGAATAGAGATAAACATAAACATCAATTCTGTAATTTTATTGCTCATGGAAACCACACATTGCATGTTTTACAACCATACAGCGAGACCTTCAGAGATGGTGGTTCAGATTTCTGTACACACCTGTACCTCTAATACCCAGCAGCACGTCCTCTTGCATTGATGCATGCCTGCATTCGTTGTAGCATACTATCCACAAGTTCATCAATTAACTGTTGGTCCAGATTGTCCCACTCCTCAACGGAGATTCGGCGTAGATCCATCAGTGTGGTTGGTGGGTCACCTCGTCCATAAACAGCCCTTTTCAATCAATCCCAGGCATGTTCGATAGGGTTCATGTCTGGAGAATATGCCGGCCACTCTAATCGATCGACGTCGTAATCCTGAAGGGAGTCATTCACAAGATGTGCACGATGGGGGCGCGAATTGTCGTCAATGAAGACGAGTGCCTCGCCAATATGGTGCCGGTATAGTTGCGCTGCCGGCGGAGGATGGCATTCACGTATCGTACAACCGTTACGGCGTCTTCCATGACCACCAGTGGCGTACGTCGGCCCCGCATAATTCCACCCCAAAACAGCAGGGAACCTCCAACTTGCTTCACTCGCTGGACAGTGTGTCTAAGGCGTCCAGAGTGACCGGATTGCCTCCAAACACGTCTCCGACGGTTATCTGGTTGAAGGTATATGCGACACTCATCGGTGAAAAGAACGTGATGTGAATCCTTAGCGGTCCATTCGGCATGTTGTTGGGCTCATCTGTGGCGCGCTGCACGCTGTCGTGGTTGCAAAGATGGACACCGCCATAGACGTCGGGAGTGAAGTTGGGCATCATGCAGCCCATTGCGTACAGTTTGAGTCGTAACACGACGACCTGTGGCTGCACGAAAAGCATTATTGAACATGGCGGGCCGGCAGCTCTGGCCGAGCGATTCTAGGCGCTTCAGTCCGGAACCGCGCTGCTGCTACGGTTGCAGGTTCCAATCCTGCCTCGGACATGGATGCGTGCGATGTCCTTAAGTTAGTTAGGTTTAAGTAGTTCTAAGGGGACTGATGACCTCAGATGTTAAGTCCCATAGTACTTAGAGCCATTTGAACCATTTTTAACATGGTGGCGTTGCTGTCAGGGTTCCTCCGAGCCATAATCCGTAGGTAGCGGTCATCCACTGCAGTAGTAGCCCTTGGGCAGCCTGAGTGAGGCATGTCGTCGACAGTTCCTATCTCTCTGTATCTCCTCCATGTCCGAACAACATCGCTTTGGTTCACTCCGAGACGCCTGGATAATTCCGTTGTTGAGAGCCCTTCCTGGCACAAAGTAACAATGCGGACGCGATCGAACCTCGGTATTCACCGCCTAGGCATGGTTGAACTACAGACAACACGATCCGTGTACCTCCTTCCTGGTGGAATGACTGGAACTGATCGGCTGTCGGACCCCCACCGTCTAATAGGCGCTGCTCATGCACGGTTGTTAGGTCTTTGGGCGGTTTTAGTGACATGTCTGGGAACCGGAGTGATGCAAAACCTTTTTGGTGGGTGTATATAAATCGCCGAAAGACTTAAGTCTCCTGGGTTTGCTGCTGGATCCTAAAATCAAGATGATTCAATATTTCGGCGATCCTCTCTCCGCCATCTTCAGAAGAAAGTTGTTGTTGTTGTTGTTGCTGGTGCTGCTGCTGAGGTCCGCTTACATCTGATGGCAAGGCTGCAAATCTTCGTTCTATATATACCTCCGTACCGTACACTGCGCACACGTCGCCCACCGTGACTGGGCCAGCTTTAATAGAACACCGGCGGCAACGATATGTGGCACTCAAACACTGTTTTCAAACGCTGGAGCTTTGCGGTGTGGTACAGGGTACCACATCCTGCTAAGAGGAAAAACATTGTCTCTCTTAATAAAATTTTCTGCCAGCCTAATTACAACTGCCTCTTAATAAACAAGGTGGCGGTGCTGCAGAAAGCATTAAATTTTGATCCCACGCCAAAGAGACTTCCTGTTGCAGAATTTATCTGCTCTGTAGAACAAGAGCTACACAGCCTCCGCGAGAACCAGCGGAAGCAATAAGGCAAGAACTGTCCAACATATTGTGCCAGACTCGGCCGCAGTGCGATTACATCTGCGGAGAGAGCAGTTATTCGTTCCTTTAGGGATGATAATGAAGCAGTAGTTTTACCAGCCGACAAGAGAAATGTCACGGCTGTTTTGACAGGGGATTATTACATAATTAAAATGCATTCATGCTATTCAATGATACGGCTTACAGAAGACTGTCTAGTGACCCCTCAGAAAGGATTAAACGCAAGAATCTTTGACTTCTGAAAAAAAGAGCACCTTATCGGAATATTTACGCAAGAAACTTCATCCAGATGCTGCCGTTACGTCTAGGTTGTATGGTGTGCCGAAGTCACATAACGAAGGAAAGAAGAAAGGAAGACTGGGTTTATCGCTCCGTCGACATCGAGGTCGTTAGAGACGGAGCACAAGCTCGAATTGTGTCAAGAATGGGAAAGAAAATCGGGCGTGCCCTTTCAAAGGAACCATTCCGGCATTTGCCTGGAGCGATTTTTGGAAAACATGGAAAACCTACGTCTAGATGGCCGGACTCGGTATTAAACCGTCGCCCTCCCGAATGAGAGTCGAGTGTGCTAAACACTGCACCACCTCGCTCGGTAGTTACATTAGGAACGTGTTCTCTTACGCCCAACTGATAGTAATTTGGGTACAGCCACTCATAACCTAGAGAAATACTCCCTGAGAAAAAAAGGAAAACATGACGCACCACGGAGTTATTCAAGCTAGTCACAAATTAATATTCTTACAGTTATCCACGGAAAAAAGCAAAATTGTATACTTTGGCGGTCGATAGATGAATGTGTGACGCTGCAGCGCAATTCCACCGCACAGCTGCAAGGATTATGGACAATGTCAGTATCAGTGCATAGTCTTTGCGAATTTCATTCCGTGTACTCAATTGCGCAGTAACTATGCCTCATGGACAGGTGCGTAACAAGACACGCAGACACGCTCGACATTTGAATAGGAGCAATGTCACTATTCGACGTTGTTGGCTGCACCGTGGCCGAAAACAGCATCGAGAATGAAAGCGGTCGACCAAGAGAGATGACAAAGCGTGAGGACCGAGCAACCGCCGGAGAGACACTTGGAACGTGCAACTGGTGCATCTTTGCCCACAAAGATTATTGGCAGGCGGCTCACAGAAAGGCTCCTTACGCCAGCTACCACTGATCTCTGTACACCAGCCGGCTTTGCGGCCGTGCGGTTCTGGGCGCTACAGTCTGGAACCGAGCGACCGCTACGAACGCAGGTTCGAATCCTGCCTCGGGCATGGCTGTGTGTGATGTCCTTAGGTTAGTTAGGTTTAATTAGTTCTAAGTTCTAGGCGACTGACCTGAGAAGTTAAGTCGCATAGTGCTCAGAGCCATTTTTCTGTACACCAGATGCCAGTTTACAACGCTGTCAGGCACATTCGGCCTGCAATCTCATTAACTGGAGTATAACTGTCTTCATTGATAAGTCCTCTACTAAATAAGCCCCAATGACCACCGAAGACGTGTCTGGAGACGCCAGTGGGGTACTGAAACTTACTGCTTCCCGCCGCATGGCTCGACAGCCAGGAGTGATGGTCTGGGGTGCTATTTATTTTCATAGCAGTACTCCTTTGGTTGCCATCGGCGGCATCCTTAGAGCCAAGCGGTACGTTGGCGATATTCAACGCCCCGTTTTGTTGCCCGTCATGGCAAGCTATCCTGATCTTACATAGAAGCACGATAATGCCCACCCACTGTACTTGTCTTGGTGTTTGTCAAACTTTACCTTGGCCAGAAACATCACCGTATCTCTCCCCAATTGAGAACGTTTAGAACATTATGGGCAGGGCCCTCCAAATATCTCGAGAGTTTGGCGATCTAACGCACCAGTTGGACAGAATTTGGCGCGATATCCTTCAGGACGACATCCAACAACTCTGTCAATCAATGACAAGCCGAATAACTGCTTGCATCAGGGCCAGAGGCGTACCGAAGCATTATTGACTTTCTTAATTTGTGAAGCTATCTCTCTCTTGAATACTTCATTCAATTTATCTGAAATAATAATCATTTGTTTGTCGGAACATCTGTTTTCCTTGAATGTATAAAATTTCCTATCAGTGTGGAAGCGCGTACATCGACCTTTAGATTAACTCCTATGCCGTACATCGCCATCACACGAGGCTACAAAATCCCGAAAAATCGGCGGTAGCAGAATATAGCTTAAATGAGGTACGCGGGATGAAATTTGACGAGACTTTGATAGTTATCAGTACATCCGGTTTTTTGAATAGTGTAAAGAGGCAATTGAAATTAGCTTGGCATACACTTTGGTTAAAAGAGACAATGGTTTTTCTTTTAGCAGGACATTGAACCCTGTATTATACCGCTTCAAAACACAGTGTTCTTCAGTGCGGCCAGCATGAGTCATTGAAAATATTTTTTGACTGCAATATATCGTTGCTGCCGGTATTCTACCAATGGCGGCGCTACTCGCCTTGTCTTGGAAGGTAGCAAGTGTGATGGACGACCCGTGCGCCTTGTGCGGTACGGAATCCTACGTACGACGACACTTCGAAGCATTAGCATCAGTTTTCAGCGGGAATCACCAGCAGCAGCGTTCTACTGAAGAATGCGAACAGATGGATCGTTGAAAAATCGAATCATGTTGATTTTAGGATCCCGTAGCAGACCCGAGGGGACTATTAAGAATTATTACGCCGAGGAAGCATACGAAGACTCATCAAAAGACTTAGTTGACGGTTCAGTGAACCACTGTGATCACATCAAATCCGATGTGACAAGGAACGCCTATAAAACAATTTGAAATGAATTATTTTGACTCTGTGAATAATCAAGTAAAATGCAAATCTCAGCCAAGGTAAAGGTAGTAATGTATATAGACTGATATTTAAATAGAGATTACCCAGGCTAGTACCCTAAAGGATTGCATAAATACAAATAAAAACTCCCTGAAGGCTTCAATTAAATCAACAAGCAGTCCTCGCTCTTATCTGCTCTTGCTATCTGTGAAAGTGCGTGGATGTTATTTTTAAGAAAGTCTGATGGTATGTCACCCTTCTCACAGATTCTACGCGCCAGCACGAATTGTCGTCTGATTCCCACTTCCCCAATGATTTTAGAAATTCCGAAAGAAATTATCTATCCTTTCTGCTTTATTTGATTTCAAGTCTTCCAAAGCTCTTTGAAATTCTGACTAATACTGAACCCTCTACGTATTCGATATCTATTCCAATTTCGTCTCCTGTCACGTGATCAGAGAAGTACTCCCCCTCGTAGAGTCATTCAGTCTACTCTTTTCACTTGTCCACTCTCTCCTCTGCGTTTAGTAGTTTAAATCAGACTCTCCAGACTGTATACCAGTTAGGTTCCTGTCAGACTGAGCTGATACAATAGCTCCATACCTAACAATCATATACAACCGTTCGCTGACGAAAGATCTGTACCCAAAGACTGGAAAGTTGCACAAGTCACACCAATATTGCACAAGTCACACCAACATTAAAGAAAGGTAATCTACTAAATTAGAGGCCCATATCATTGTGTTCGAACATTATGAATTACCTCTAAGAGAATGATCTATTGACACAAAGTCAACACGGATTTAGAAAACATCGTTCTTGTGAAACACAACTAGCTCTTTATTCATATGAAGTGCTGAGCGCTATTGACAAGGGATTTCAGATCGATTCCGTACTCCTGGATTTCCGGAAGGCTTTCAACACTGTACCACACAAGGGCTCGTAGTGAAATTGCATGCTTATGGAATATCGTCTCAGTTATGTGACTGGATTCGTGATTTCCTGTCAGAGAGGTCACAGTTCGGAGTAATTGACGGAAAGTCATCGAGTAAAACACAAGTGATTTCTGACGTTCCCCAAGCTAGTGTTGTAGGTCCTCTGCTGTTCCTAATCTATACAAACGATTTAGGAGGCAATCTGTGCACCCATCTTAGGTTGTTTGCAGATGATGTTGTCGTTTATTGACCAGTAAAGTCATTAGAAGATCAAAACAAATTGCAAAACTATTTAGAAGAGATATCTGTAGAGCGCAAAAATTGGCAATTGACCCTAAATAACGAAAATTTGAGGTCATCCACATGAGTACTAAAAGGAACTCGTTAAACTTCGGCTACATGTCAAATGAGTCAAAAATAAAGGCCGTAAATTCGACTAAATACTTAGGAATTACAGTTACGAACAACTTAATTTGGAAGGAACACATAGAAAATGTTGTGGGAAGGGCTAACCAGAGACTACATTTTATTGCCAAGACACCTAGAAAGTCTAACAGATCTACTATAGAGACTGCCTGCACTACGCTTGTCCGTCCGTGGTGTGGAATCCTTACCAGATAGGATTGACGGAGTACATCGACAAAGTTCAAAGAAGGACAGCACGTTTTGTATTATCGCGAAATAAGGGATACAGTGTCATTTAAATTATACAGGATTTGGGGTGGACATCATTAAAAGAAAGGCGTTTTTCGTTGCGGAGGAATCTTCTCACGAAATTTCAATCACCAATTTTCTGCCCCGAATGCAAAAATATTTTGTAGACGCCGACCTACATAGAGAGAGACGATCATCATAACAAAATAAGAAAAATCAGAGCTCGCAGGGAAAGATATACATGTTTGTTTTTTCCGTACGCTATACGAAATTGCAATAATAGAGATTTATTGTGGATGTGGTTCGATGAACCCACTGCTAGGCATTTAAATGTGATTTGCGGAGTTTCCATGTAGATGCAAATCACATTGCCTCCTTAATGCGACTACCCTTAATTTTAATTTCGTGCATGAACTATGGAGACAGCCGTACCGTAGTTGCAACCACAACAGGAGGCCTGACAAAAGTGTGGTTGCTGAAGAGGGACACGAGCCTTTTAGTGGTTGCACTGGCAACAGTCTGGGTGATTGAAAGATCTAGCCTTCTAACATCAGCCAACACAGCGTTAATATGCTGGTACTGCGAACGGCTGAGACCAAGTGGAAACTACAGCCATTATTTTTCCCGAGGACAGGTGGTGTACTGTATGGTAATGATGATGGCATTCTCCTTAATATAATATTCCGGAGAAGCAATAGTCCCCCATTCGGATCTCCAGGCGGGACTATTCAAGAGGATGTCATCAGAAAACACAAAACTGTCATGCTACAGATGGACTATAGAATGTTAGATCCCTTAATCGGGTAGGTAGCCTAGAGGACAACGAGGTCATTAGAGACGGAGCACAAGCTCGGATTACGGAAGGATGGGGAAGGAAATCGGCCGTGCCCTTTCTAAGGAACCATCCCGGCATTTGCCTGAAGCGATTTAGGGAAAACAATCAGGATGGCCGGACGCGGGATTGAACCGTCGTCCTCCCGAATGCGTAGGTAGCCTAGAGAATCTGAACAGGGAAATCAATAAATCGTGGAAATTAGTGAGGCGGAATGCAGGAGGGGCAGCAGGGCTATAAATATAAAAAAATCGAGGTTATTCAGGAGTAGGTCTAACCGCCGGCCAGAGTGGCCGTGCGGTTCTAGGCGCTACAGTCTGGAGCCGAGCGACCGCTACGGTCACAGGTTCGAATCCCGCTTCGGGCATGGATGTGTGTGATGTCCTTAGGTTAGTTAGGTTTAATTAGTTGTAAGTTCTAGGCGACTGATGACCTCAGAAGTTAAGTCGCATAGTGCTCAGAGCCATTTGAACCCAGTAGGTCTAACAGTTAATAAGAATATATAACTGCGGGTATGCTGCTATTAACAGCACAGTGAACACATTATCGTAGCCAAAACATGCATGAAGACAACACCCGCCGCTATAGTACAACTTTATATGACGAATAATTTTTGCAGATGGTCAAGACATTCAAAGAATGTATGATGAGATAAAATAATTTATTGAGATAGTTAAGGGAGATGGAAAGTCAATTTCCATGGGAGACTAGAAATCGAGAGTAAGAAAAGGAAGAGACGAAAAAATGGTAAAAGAACATGGATTGGGGGAAAGGAGTCAAAGAGCAAGTCGACTGGTAGAATTTTGCATAGAGCGTAATTATAGGCTTTCCAGAATTAGTTTAGGACTGTCAGTGAGGACGGAAGGGTAAGGGAGGGTGAGGGGGGGGGCGTAGGTTGCCCACACTGCAGGCTCAGGCCATTCTCCGCCAATACCGTGCTGCCTGCAGCCGCAACAAACCCGCAAAGTTGACGAACCTTCACCCCACGTCACATTATTTATTGCTTGTAATGAGCTTCAGTAGCTGTCGGCGTGCTGTCGATGGTGATCGTTGCGCCCTGTGAAATCCCATGTGTTCGCTTTACGGTTGTAGGAGTTATTCATTTATTTGTTACTACTGTTATTTATAATTCGTTGTGACTGTTATTCGTCGTTACCGTCATTAGGGAAGACTGAGAAGGAAATGTTTGACATTCAAAAGGAAACCGGACAACCATCGAAACTTAACCCCTGTGGAAAAATGCCGTATGGAAAAGCGGGTTACCAATATCGATTCGTTTGCGGAGGATGTGATTCGTCGTCATGTTTAGATTAGTACCGCAGGAAGTAACACCCGACACTCAGGAGATTACTGGTCATACTCCTGGACATTTTTAAGGCAGTAGAACATCCTTGTTCACAGTTTTGCATTGCCTAGGCTTTCACTATGGACATTTCTGTGGGTGTAAGCTGTTGATGGAGAGGGCGGACATAGCTGCACGGCGATGCCGAATTTTAAGGGACATCCGCAGCATAAATATCGACGAAGTGATGTGGGTAGATGAAAAGTGGGTCAGTTCTTGTCACGCTGTGAAGGAGAGCTGGACACAGCTAAAGGAACAATGGCATTGCGTTCTGGAAAAAGGGCAGGCTTATTTTTCGTCATGCAGGCAGCTCGAAACGTTTTCTCCTGTTTTTTGAGTCGGAGTAAACAGGAGGTTATCACGAGAAAATAGACCATGTTACATTCACAGTAGGTGCATTACCTCCTGATGAAGATAGTTTTAAAACTGTCTAAATCATGGTCAAGGTTAAATAAACCTGTATTTTGGAACTGGATGGCTGTTATTTCCAGTCCACTGAAGCTCTTGTAGGGTTAACTTAGTGACGGCACACATACTTGCAGGAAAAAGTATGGCAAATGAAATTGTAGACACCAAGTCTCATTAATGAAATTAGGGACATTTATGATTGATTTTGTAAAACAGACAATGTTTTATTTCACATTATAACTTTGTTTCTAAATATAGCACACAGTAGTTCCGAATATTGAACTGAATGTGTCGTGACTTCATCCGTTCACGTATCACTAAACTTGCAAGTAAATGGCTAACAGTTGGAACTAATTACTTTGCTTCGACGATTCTGTGTTAAATGTACAAGTTGTGACCTGTTTCTTCTCAAAGGGTTCCACCGAACAGGTGCGTAAATAACTGTTGAAAAGATTTGTTTTACTGCATTGCTATTACAGTTTACTTTTTTTCACTATCACTTTGTTTCAATAAGCACAGGGCAATAATTAACTCGATTTTAAGGAAATTAGAAAAATAAATTTCACGAAATTGTTCGAGCTTTGTGACAAATGTTTTGCTGTATATAGAGGAAGGTTGTTTTAACTTCAGACAACTACATATCTCGAAAACGACACATCCTATGAAAAAAACGTTCTACGTGAAACGTAAATATTAGCAAAGAGGACATCTGTGCTACAACTGGACACCTCCATACCACCCCTGCTGCTTGGGAAGAGTCATCTTTGTTTTGGGGGACGAAGTGAACGTTATGCATCACATGTAACTCAGAGTACCTCGTGTCAGACAGAACTCCGCTTTGGAGTCTTCCACATCTCGAAAATTCGTCTCCATCGTCAGGAAATTCAGTTTCGTTAATTGTTCATACTGTATACATAATTTGCTGACGAAAATTAAACTGAGATAAAACATAGTGTAACTCTTCCAGTCACCTTTCCATCCTGGTACAATGAGTAGCTCTGGAGTTTGAGCGTGTGGTCTACATGAGAAGTAGTTACTGCCGAACTGTCAATCCTAAACTAATTCAGAACAGAGTGTAGTCACATTTATCATGTACAGTCGTAACACTCCAAGTCATTTTTGTTACACACTGAGGGTAGCGGTGGCAGCGGAGAGTATGCATTTTTGAACGAGACATCGAATGAGTGCAAGTAGCACCATTTGTATGGATGCGTGATATACAATGACGGAAAAAATCGCAACACCAAATAATAATTAGTGTAGAGTAATGAAATTTCGGGAAAACATTTGTGCCGGCCGATGTGGCCGAGCGGTTCTAGGCGCTACAGTCTGGAACCGCGCGACCGCTACGGTCGCAGGTTATGTCATACAACTCCTTCTTGGTGTTGTGATCCTTTTCCGTGCAAAAAATGGTTCAAATGGCTCTGAGCACTATGGGACTTAACTTCTGAGGTCATCAGTCCCCAAGAACTTAGAACTACTTAAACCTAACTAAATTAAGGACATCACCCACATCCATACCCGAGGCAGGATTCGAACCTGCGACCGTAGCGGTCGCGCGGTTCCAGACTGTAGCGCCTAGAACTGCTCGGCTATCCCGGCCGGTTCCTTTTCTGTCAGCATAGTTTTTACAAAAGCGAGCGTGTTTAGTGCAATAAATGACGCGATAGCAAAAAAGAGTACATAACATTTGTCTTTCTTAAGTTTCACAAGATCCGTGTTATGCAAGAAACAGTTCACAGGACAGTTTATTTACCGTTCTCAAATATAACTCCCGAGAAATACTAACAAACATGATATCAAATGTCTAAAGAAGTTAAAACCGTTTCTCATCAAATAAGAAATCAAAATCACAATTTTTGCTCCATCTGGGCGACAAACGCTAGCCTGACAAACGGAGGAATCTTCAATAGTCTTCTTTTTAAGAAAAATTAATTATATTTAAGACGATATTCGTGTATTGGATAGTCCAGTGTTCTATAAGAATGTGCGAATCATTAGACTCCATGCAAATGTGTTACATGCCAAGCAAAGTGGCGGTCATAATAAGAAAAGACTGTAACAGAAATTCAGTATGTTTGTTTTAACTTGTGACTACTAAATATCTCGCAAACGACACGTCGTACGAAAAGGAAATGTGATAGGTGAAAAATTAATATTAGTAAAGGGGAAATGTGGATGGGGGTCAACATTGTATTTTCTAACGGAACCCCCCCCCCCTCCATTTTTATTTTTGGGCTGCTATGCTAAATTAAACGTACGGTGTATTTAAAACATCGACAGATATCAAATGTGAATGTTTTCGCAATTAAAAACCGACGCGTTTGATTCTACGTTCGTTTGGGATGTAAATCTAGAAGTTTGTATTCTAACGGTTTATATTTATGTTCAGAATTTAATTTAGTGTTCTAAATTTGATTATACAGTACTATATTTTCGCCGTTTTGATGCCTGGTTAGAAACTACGTTTAGCATGATCCAGAAACAACGACGGTGATGTAATAGTTTTCCGTTCCCATCGGGTTGCTTGATTTCGGTGAGTCCGCTTTCTTGTCACCACTGGTGTGCCTGATTTCGGTGAGTATCTATGGCAGGTTTGCCTGTTACTTATTAAAATGGCTGTGGTTTGCATTCCTCCAGTAGCAGCATAGCGATCACCGGGAGAGTTACGACGGTTGGATGGAAACACACACCGAAATCAGCAACGCAGATGGCGAGGTTCGAAGGCGGCGACCGATATCAAACATTCCGATGGTTTGGGCACTCACTTCAATCAGCCTCTTAGGGAACCGAAAACTACGTTACCATACAAGTAGCTTATTTGACAGAAATGTCAATGTCTAACCATGTTGTTTGTACAGTACAATCACGTTTGCGGCACTCAGGTGGCGTTTGATTATCAGTAGCAACCATAAGAAATGTAGAAGCAGATGTTTTGGTTCTTAATTGCAAAAACAGGCACACTTGGTATTTTTCGACATCATCATCTACCACGAATGGGAGTTACCTATTTTAAAATACGAAGCTAACCCCACCCATACAGGAGGGATGGTTAGAAGATGAGTAGTTGTAGCATAGACAGATGTCCCCTTTGCTAATATCAACTTATCACATAGAACATTTTTTTTTTTCGTGCGTTGCGTCGTTTTCGAGACATTTAATCGTCTCAAGTTAAAACAAACGCGCTATATGTGCTTCTGTTTTTATTTTTTCTTGCTTTGAGTGGAGTAAACTGCAGTTTTCACAACTTTGTAAGTATTTCCTGATGAATACTTTGAAGCTTTAAATAGTCAGATTTAGAACTTTTCACATTTATTCCACGATCATTCATGTCTCTCGTAAACTTGCTATATCTTGCGACGCAAAGTGTAGTAACAGAAGGGTTATTCGTAAGTACCTATGGAGTTTCAAAAGTCGACTTTGCGAAAACTGCGAGACACACAGAAAATGCATACATATCAGTGGATAGAGCTTTTCCCCAAGTTTCTAACTCATGTTACACCTGCTCAGTATGGACGCCATTTTTGACGATGCAAACGTCCATACGTTTGTAAAATGCGTTGACGTCACTGACACGAATTGCCGGGTAAGGACTATTCTTTGGAGATTGTTTATCAGATCGCCTATCTGCAGGCAGAACTGCTTGGATGTGTCAATGTGGAGTAGATTATTTATCTACATGGTCTCACACTCTTGCCCCCAAATCAACTACTTCACGTCGTATATTAAGACGCGAATCCTGGAGAGCCGCTCTGAATCACATAAAACTTGCACCGAAAATATTGTGGAAACGGAAAGTGTTATTGATGTGCTGTTTTCACAGAATGGATAGATAATCGGAGGCTCGTATTATTAGCCAATAAACAGATTGTAATAACAGTTAAAAAGTGTATTTTTTGTCCAAGTGTAGTTTTTTTAATTTAACAATGCCTATAGACATCAGTAAACTTAAATTTCGGTAAATTAGAATGTCCGTGGTATCTTTTACAGAATTTTTTACAGAATCATTTACGATACATCGTATTTTGAAAAGTACAATGCTGTACTGTTGTAGCGCACATGGAAGAACACCACAAGTGTATACAATAGCAGTGTGGATTCTGACCAGTAACAAGACAACTGACCGCCACAGGTTGTGTTCAAAATGACCACCGGCAGCGCCAATACACGCTTCCAGTCTGGTATGGAACGACTGCTGTACATGTGCTGGCATTTGAGGGTGGATTTCCGTGCAGGCTGCAGTAATACGTCGTTGCGTATCACTAGATGAACACTACTGGCCATTAAAATTGCTACACCACGAAGATGACATGCGTACAGACGCGAAATTTAACCGACAGGAAGAAGATGCTGTGATATGCAAATGATTAGCTTTTCAGAGCATTCACAGAAGGTTGGCGCCGGTGGCGACACCTACAACGTGCTAATATGAGGAAAATTTCCAACCGATTTCTCATACACAAACAGCGGTTGACCGGCGTTACCTTGAGAAACGTTGTTGTGCTGCCTCGTGTAAGGACGAGAAATGCGTCCCATCGCGTTTCCGACTTTGATAAAAGTCGGATTGTAGCCTATCGCGATTGCGGTTTATCGTATCGCGACATTGCTGCTCGCGTTGGTCGAGATCCAATGACTATTAGCAGAATATGGAATCGGTGGTTTCAGGAGGGTAATACGGAACGCCGTGTTGGATCCCAGCGGCCTCGTATCACTAGCATTCGAGATGACAGGCATCATATCCGCATGGCTGTAACGGATCGTGCACCCACGTCTCGATCCCTGAGTCAACAGATGGGAACGCCTGCAAGACAACAACCAACTGCACGAACAGTTCGACGACGTTTGCAGCAGCATGGACTATCAGCTCGGAGACCATGGCTGCGGTTACCCTTGACGCTGCATCACAGACAGGAGCGCATGCGATGGTGTACTCAACGACGCACCTGGGTACACGAATGGCAAAACGTCATTTTTTTGGATGAATCCAGGCTCTGTTTACAGCATCATGATGGTCGCATCCGTGTTTGGCGACATCGCGGTGAACGCACATTGGAAGCGTGTATTCGTCATCACCATACTGGCGTATCACCCGGCGTGATGGTATGGGATGCCATTGGTTACACGTCTCGATCACCTCTTGTTCGCATTGACGGCACTTTGAACAGTGGACGTTACATTTCAGATGTGTTACGACCCGTGGCTCTACGCTTCATTCGATCCCTGCGAAACCCTACATTTCAGCAGGATAATGCATGGCCGCATGTTGTAGGTCCTGTACGGGCCTTTCTGGATACAGAAAATGTTCGACTGCTGCCATGCCCAGCACATTCTCCAGATGTCTCACTAACTGAAAACGTCTGGTCACTGGTGGCCGAGCAACTGGCTCGTCACAATACGCCAGTCACTACTCTTGATGAACTGTGGTATCGTGTTGAAGTTGCATGGGCAGCTGTACTTGTACACGCCATCCAAGATCTGTTTGACTCAATGCCCAGGCGTATCAAGGCCGTTATTACGGCCAGAGGTGGTTGTCCTGGATACTGATTTCTCAGGATCTATGCACACAAATTGCGTGAAAATGTAGTCACATGTCAGTTCTAAACTTGTCCAATATATATTTGTCCAATGAATACCCGTTTATCAACTGCATTTATTCTTGGTGTAGCAATTTTAATGGCCAATAGTGTAGTTGGTATGTCCTTGCAGACACCGTCTTATCAGATTTTCCCAGAGAAAAAAGGCTACTGGCGTCAAATCCGGGGAACAGGTAAGCCAAGTTAAAAAGAAGCGCGTTCTAGCATCCGTGGAAGATGGTATTCACACTCCCTGGACGCTGATGTTGCACCTCACGAAGCCAACGGGGATTATCAACAGACCAATAGTGCATTTTTGGGCGGTTTACCTGGCCGTGATCGGTAAATGTGGCTTCATCACTAAACAAGGTTCATGATACATCCGCTATGTTGTTGTTGTTGTGGTCTTCAGTCCTGAGACTGGTTTGATGCAGCTCTCCATGCTACTCTATCCTGTGCAAGCTTCTTCATCTCCCAGTACCTACTGCAACCTACAGCCTTCTGAAATCTGCTTAGTGTATTCATCTCTTGGTCTTCCTATAAGATTTTTACCCTCCACGCTGCCCTCCAATACTAAAGTGGTGATCCCTTGATGCCTCAGAACATGTCCTACCTACCGAACCCTTCCTATAGTCAAGTTGTGTCACAAATTTCTCTTCTCCCCAATTCTATTCAGTACCTCCTCATTGCTTATGTGATCTACCCATCTGATCTTCAGCATTCTTCTGTAGCACGACATTTCGAAAGCTTCTATTCTCTTCTTGTCTAAAATATTTATCGTCCATGATTCACTTCCACACATGGCTATACACCGTACAAATACGTTCACAAACGACTTCCTGACACTTAAATCTATACTCGATGTTAACAATTTTTTTCTTTAGAAACGCTTTCCTTGCCATTGCCAGGCTACATTTTATATCCTCTCTACTTCGACCATCATAAGTTATTTTGCTCCTCAAACAGCAAAACTCATCTATTACTTTAAGTGTCTCATTTCCTAATCTAATTCCCTCAGCATCACCCGATTTAATTCGACTGCATTCCATACATCCGGAATAGCCTGGGCATTAAGACAGGAAGGTTAAGACATCCGGAATAGCATGTCTTAATGCCCATATACAGAAGTTAAAACGATTCTCATTATCGTTTCTACACAGCTCTTGTGGAGAGAGACGTGATAGGGATGGAACCTATGTCGATGGAGATTACGTAGGACACTGCCTGGTTCATGTCACTTCCACGTGCGACTGCGCGGGCGCAACGCGCGGATCAACTGCAACAGCGGCAAGAACATTAATTTCCCCCTCTTCTGTCGTCACTTGTTTCCCTCTGTTAGTTGCTAGGTATTACACTACCATCTTTACGTAACTGGTCCAAGAGGTTTATGAATAAATGCCGAGATGGTGGACGTCTATTCGGTTATTTTGCCGCATACATACACCGTACAAGAACGAACTGCATTCTTCCTACACACTCCATACATCACGAGCATGTAGGCTTCTTCTGCAGTGGAAAATTCCATCGTCCACTCACGACTCAGTGCTCGGACTGCCACACTAACTGACTAGAAAGTCGCAGTGCACTCAAGGAACGCACAAGCACAATGTAAGCAAACATAACGACATCGTTTCTAGCAACTATGCAGGTTGAATGACACAGGCACGTGTCGTTGTGGACACTCTTCAGAATACGATATCTCGTAAACGACTCGCACCAGAATCCTGCAACAAACATCACTGACACTTTAATTTACCCTTCTTTTGATTCGTTTATGTCACTAGGCATTGTTCTTACATCTAATTTGTTAATGTCAATAGGCGATTCTCCTTTCGTTTGCTCAAAAACACACTTTCTAAGTATTATTACAATCTGTTCATTGGCTACCAATTGTTCAAACCTAAGCGTTTTGTGAAATGCACACATCAATAGCACTTTCCATTTCGCAATATTTGTGGTGCAAGTTTCAAGTGATTCGCCTTGTATATTACAATAAGGCTTCTCCTCGATTTAAGGTGATATTGTCGCTGCAATTATCAGAAAATAAACAGTATCGCAGAGGAGTGTCACGACTGTAAGTTATTTTGTGGTGCAGTCTCGTGACCATTTTCATCCACGGACAGATTTTTTTTATACATATATATAGTCATCAGTCTTTTGACGCATGGTGAGGTCCGTGACGAGTTTCTCTCTTCTGCCAGCCTCTTCATCTCGGAGTAGCATATGCAACATACGTCGATAATTCAAAAAATGGCTCTGAGCACTATGGGACTCAACTGCTGCGGTCATTAGTCCCCTAGAACTTAGAACTAGTTAAACCTAACTAACCTAAGGACATCACAAACATCCATGCCCGAGGCAGGATTCGAACCTGCGACCGTAGCGGTCTTGCGGTTCCAGACTGCAGCGCCTTTAACCGCACGGCCACTTCGGCCGGCTACGTCGATAATTATTTGTTGTTTTTCTGTACATCTCCATGTAGTGCAGTGGAAGTCAATCCCTAATGTCTTAACAGGCGGCCTACCATCATATCCCTTATTCTGATCAGTGCTTCCCGTATATTCATTTCCACACCGATTCTCTGGAGAACTTCCTCATTCCGTACGTTATTAGTCCTCATTTCAACTGCTTCGATTCTCTTCTTTTCCGGTTTTCCTACAGTCCGTGTCTCACTGTCATACAACGCTGTGCTCCAAACGCACATTCCAAGAAATTTCTTCTGCAAATTAAGGTTTATATGGGTACTAGTAGACTTCTCTTGGCCAGGAATGCCCTTTTCCCCAGTGCTAGTCCGCTTTTTATGTACTCTTTGCTCCATTAGTGGTAGATTATTTCGCTCTGCAGGTAGCATAATTCCTTAACTTCAGCTACTTCGTTATCACCGTGTATGATGTCAAGTTTCCCGCTGTTTTCGTTTATGCTTCTTATCATTACTTTCGACTTTCTTCGATATAATCGCAATCCATACTCTGTACTCATTAGACTTTTCATTCCATGCAGCAGATCCTGTCATTGTCCTTCACTTCCACTGACGATAGCAATGTTGTTACCGAATCTAGTCAACTATATCCTTTCACCTTGAATTTTAATCCCACTCTTGAACGTTTCTTTTATTTCCGTCATTGCTTCATCGATGTATAGACTGAACAGTGTAGGTGAAAGTCTGTATTTCTGTGTTACACCCTTTTTAATACTGTGTTGTTGTTCTCTCTTGATTCTTGTACATTGTATACTATCCGTTTTTCCCTATAGCTTACCCCTATTATTTTCTCAGAATTTCAAACATCTTGCAACATTTGAAATTGTCGAACTCTTTTCCAGGTAAACAAATCCTATGAACATGTCTTGATTTTTCTTCAGTCTTGCTTCCAGTATTAACTACAACGTCAGAACTGCCGGTCTGGGGCCTCTACCCTTCCCAAATCCAAACAGATCTTCATGTAACACATCCTTAATTCGTCGGAGGTTCGAGACCTCCCCCGGGCATGGGTGAGTGTGTTGTCGTTAGCGTAAGTTAGTTTAAGTTAGATTAAGTAGTGTGTAAGCCTAGGGACCGATGACCTTAGCAGCTTGGTCCCATAGAAACTTACCACAAATTTCCAATTTTTTTTTTACATCCTTAATGTTCTTTTTCATTCTGCTGTACATTATTCTTGTCTGTGCGATAATTCTCGCACTTTTCGGCTCTTGCAGTCTTCGGAATAGTATGGATGAAGTTTTTCCGAAAGTCGGATCGTATATCGTCAGACTGATATAGTCTACACACAAACCTGAATATTCTTTTTTTTTTGCCACTTCTCCCAGTTATACATTGTTTTCTGATGTCTTAACACATGTCCTACCATTCTTCCTCCAGTCAAGGTTTTCCACATGTCCGTTTCTCAGCCAATTCCGCGGAGAATCTCTTCATTTCTTATCTTATCAGTCCACTTAATTTTCAACTTAATTTTATAGCACCACGTCTGAGACGCTTCCAGTTTATTCTTTTCTGGTTCTGGCACATTTTTCATTTACTGTTTGCAGTTGGAGGCTTTTCATCTGAAGAAGAGTTTCTATTGATGTTCGAATAAGACTTACTTTTTTTTTTTTTTTTTTTTTTTTTTTTTTGCCAAGAAGGTTGAAGGGGTAGGGAGATGGTTGGGGTGTGGTAAGTTGCTGAGACCACAAAATAACGTATACTTTAACAGCAGTTTATTGTTAGAAGCTTTTAAACTCTTTATAATGATGAAATACGGGAATACTGTGAGCACTGATGAATAATGAATATTGTAAGAATACGGGACTTACGGTCAAGGTTATCACATCAATCTTAGAAATGCATGGCTGCACGATCATAATTTGAAAATGAAATGACACAGTTTCAGAACCTTTACTGGTTTCATGCAGATATGTATGTAGGCTGGAGCGGCGAATGAGAATTGGTACCAAGGCCGAGAAAGGAACTCGGGACTCCCGCTTATTAGGCTGGTGCTTTAGCCACCAAGCCGTGGTGACGCAGCGGTTCAGACAACAGTATGAATTACTCTGGTACATCTCCCTCCTTGATCCAAATTCTCACTGCCGATCCAGTCTACTTTAAATTCCCCCTTACCCACGAACAGAATTCCCGAGGCTCTCCATTTTCTGGAATAGTACCTCAGCATGGAAAGTAAATAGGGTATGCAGCCTGAAAATTAGGAGCAGGTACTTACACAACTGAAACGACACAGTTTCTAAGACTTAACTAACTGTCATTTCATTTGTACAAGTACCTGCGCCTAGGTTTCAGGCTGGATCCCCGATTTATGTACGATGCTGAGGTTCTAATCCAGAACATGAAGAGCCTCGGCAGTTCTGTTCGTGTGCGAGGAGGAATATAAAGTAGAATGGGGCGGCAGTGAGAATTTAAACTGATGAACGAAGAGAACTAGGGTAACTCGCGCAGCGCCCGCATCTCGTGGTCGTGCGGTAGCGTTCTCGCTTCCCACGCCCGGGTTCCCGGATTCGATTCCCGGCGGGGTCAGGGATTTTCTCTGCCTCGTGATGGCTGGGTGTTGTGTGCTGTCCTTAGGTTAGTTAGGTTTAAGTAGTTCTAAGTTCTAGGGGACTTATGACCACAGCAGTTGAGTCCCATAGTGCTCAGAGCCAACTCGCGGAGCTGTGTGTTGGCTTAGTGGCTAAAGCATCTGCCTCACAAGCAGGAGACTCCGGTTCGATTCACGGCGTTGGTACAAATCTTAACTCAGCGCTTCAGTTCATATACATAAACTGATTTAAAAAGGTTACAAAGATCGTCCCCACGTTGACGGGCCAAAATACGTAATCACAGATAAGAACATCAGTTACACTTGTACACCGCACAAGCGGCTTCAGCCCCAATGAAAATGCCTACCACGGTGAACAATTTAAGTACTAAAATTTTACATACAAATTTTATTAAGGAATCCGATACCTCGGCCATAAATACCGGTTTATGGCCGCACTGACTAATCTTAAGTGAATAGAATTTCACTATCAAGAACTTTAATAACATTTAAGACAGATACAGGATAGCTGAATTAACGGCCGGAGGTAACTCAAACAAATTTTAAAATTGGTGCAGATGCTTTAGGATTTACGAGAAATTTTGTTAAAATAATAACTATTTTGGCCTCCGTGGATAGGCAGGTTATCAGGCTTATGAACATAGTGAGCCTTACGGAGCAATGGCCGACCCACACGCTAGATCGAACTTACACCAAAGGCCGCCTCTAGACTGTGTTGCTTAGACTCACTTAAGCGAGATTTAGAATAAACCAGTTGCGTTAAGTCAAAAGCGAAAGTAATTATAAATATAAATGTTCCCTTGTGTGTACCGTACATAACTGGAATATAGAACACCGAAGCAAGGTGAACGCTTAATCTCAAGGGATATAGGTATGCAAAGAACTGCAGTAGCAAACCAAATATAAAAAAGGAATCAGCTAAGCTCGGCCTGTAGAAACAGGAAACAAACAAATCACAAGATAATTACCAAACAAACGTGTAGTTCGAGAAACAGCTCATAACAAAAAATGCCAAAGAAGATGGAGTAAATACTCGTGAATTCCAATCAAGAACAACTGCCAAGATGAGAAACATAGAAGTAGATATCCTCCGTCTAACAAAGCAGCTTAAATCACTTAATAAAGGCAAGGCCTCCGGTCCAGATTGTATACCAGTCAGGTACCTTTCAGAGTATGCTGATACAATAACTCCATATTTAGGAATTATGTACAACCGCTAGCTCACAGAAAGTTCCGTACCTAAAGACTGGAAAATTGCTCAAGTCACACCAATATCCAAAAAGGGAAGTAGGAGTAATCCGTCGCATTATAGGACCATATCACTAACGTCGATTTGCAGTAGGGTTTTGAAACATATGCTGTGTTCGACCATAATGAATTACCTCGAAAAAAACGATTTATTGACACATAGCACAGATTCAGAAAGCATCGTTCTTGTGAAACACAACTACCTCTTTATACTCATGAACTAATGAGTGCCATCGACAGGGGCAAATT
This sequence comes from Schistocerca nitens, assembly GCF_023898315.1. Taxonomy (NCBI): domain Eukaryota; kingdom Metazoa; phylum Arthropoda; class Insecta; order Orthoptera; family Acrididae; genus Schistocerca; species Schistocerca nitens. The sequence goes on along the minus strand of NC_064615.1, from coordinate 976,326,572 downwards.
GATTCCATATTTTTAGATTTCCAGAAGGCTTTCACCATCGTTCCTCACAAGCGTCCTCTAACAAAACTGCTTGTCTACAGAATATCGCCTCAGTTGTGCGAGTGGATTCGTGATTTCCTGTCAGAAAGGTCACAGTTCTTAGTAATAGACGGAAAGTCATCGCGTAAAACAGAAGTAATATCCGGCGTTCCCCAAGGAAGTGTTATAGGCCCTCTATTGTTCCTGATCTAGGAACGTAGGAGACAATCTGAGTAGCCCTATTAGATTGTTTGCAGATGATGCTCTCATTTACCGTCTTGTAAAGTCATCAGATGACCAAAACGAATTTCAAAATGATTTAGATAAGAAATCTGTATGGTGCGAAAGGTGGCAATTGACCGTGAATCAGGAACCGCGCGACCGCTACGGTCGCAGGTTCGAATCCTGCCTCGGGCATGGATGTGTGTGATGTCCTTAGGTTAGTTAGGTTTAAGTAGTTCTAAGTTATAGGGGACTTATGACCTCAGCAGTTGAGTCCAATAGTGCTCAGAGCCATTTGAACCATTTTTTTGAGCGTGAATAAAGAAAAGTGTGAAGTTATTCACATGAGTACTAAAAGAAATCCGCTAAATTTCGATTACGCGGTAAGTCACACAAATTTTAAGGCTGTAAATTCAATTAAATACTTAGGGATTACAATTACTAATAACCCAAATTGCCAAATTGGAACGATCACATAGATAATGTTGTGGGTAGAACAAACCAAAGACTGCGATTCATTGGGAGAACACTTAGAAGGTGCAACAGGTCTACTAAAGAGACTGCTTACACCACGCTTGCACTCCATATTCTGCAGTACTTCTGTGCGGTGTGGGATCCGCATCAGGTGGGATTGACGGATGACATCGAAAAAGCTCAAAGAAGGGCGGCTTGTTTTGTAGTATCGCGAAATAGGGGAGATAGTGCCACAGGCATGATTTGTGAACTGGAGTGGCAATCATTGAAACAAAGGCGTTTTTCGTTGCGACGGGATCTTCTCATGAATTTCAATCACCAGTTTTCTCCTCCGACTGCGAAAACATTCTGTTGCCACCCACCTACATAGGGAGAAATGATAATCACGATAAAATACGAGAAATCACGGGTCGCACAGAAAAATTTAAGTGTTCGTTTTTCCCGCGTGCCGTTCAAGAGTGGAACGGTAGAGAGACAGCTTGAAGGTGGTTCATTGAACCGTCTGCCAGGCACTTAATTGTGAAAAACAGAGTAATCACGTAGATGTAGATGTGGATGTAGATGTAGAATGCGAAGTTAGTAGACTCAGCTGGACAGCTTTGTTACTAAAATAGTTAACTTTTAAGAACGTGTATGAGGAATTTACCTTACAAAATGATTTGGTGAATGCAGTAAGACCAACCAAACCATACAGTGGGGCCCCTTTCCTGATTTTCCTGACTTCAGTAAATAAGACACTAAGTAACGGCTATCTCTGCTGTAAAACACACACACACACACACACACACACACACACACACACACACACACACACACACACACGCACGCACACCAAAGCTGTAAACACTATTCTAATCAAATTCAAACGCTAATGAATACAAGTCTGGCAAGCACTGCAAACGTTAAACGATGTCATAATAAAATACAAAACACCAATGACTAAAGCAAGCCGGCCGCGGTGGCCGTGCGCTTCTGGCGCTGCAGTCCGGAACCGCGGGACTGCTACGGTCGCAGGTTCGAATCCTGCCTCGGGCATGGGTGTGTGTGATGTCCTTAGGTTAGTTAGGTTTAAGTAGTTCTAAGTTCTAGGGGACTTATGACCTAAGATGTTGAGACCCTTAGTGCTCATAGCCATTTGAACCATTTGAATGACTAAAGCAAGGGTGGTAAACACTCAATAGGCAATTCGTCGGCCAAGTGATGTACAGTTAATTTTACAGAAAAATTTGGCTGAAAGCGGGGGTTTGCGTGGAAAACCAACCCATGCTATCCAGTAACCTGTAGAGTAGGCAATAAAAATCAAATTAGATGCATGTTCGCAACTAATCGTGAATATATGTCCAGAAAATCAGCCAAACACAACGTGGTAGAAAAATACAAACAAGCACCTTCCCTCTCAACAGAATATTTAAGGAACGACAGTAAATTCACCTGCTAGACCCAAAAGGAATCAGAATGCAGTGGCTCACACATCAGTTACGAACAAATTACTGCCCGTTACAAAAGACCTCACCATATACTCTATGCTGGTGGAATTTGGTATAAAGGGAGGGTTCCTACGAAAGTAATAGTACAATGTCTGTAGCATACTGTATCGAATTTATAGTAATAAGGTAATAATGACCTAAACAATCATGACGGAATTACTTAGCTTCTTTCATAACACGAGCAATAAAATAATGCCTTTGCCTTTCCTTGATGGAAATGGTAGAAAGGCATTCACTATCCTGTTGTGTTATTGCTTTGTTAGTACTTTGTCTAACCTCCGTTCTTCCTAATTATCTCAAAATTTCTCTTCGGCATTAATGTTGCTAGGATTTGCAGTTTATCGCAGTGAAATTGTAGCTCACTCTTTTCGAATCACGCTTTTCAGCTCACATTAGACCTCAAATTGCATCCCACTGTGATAAATGTGCCTTGAAAGTATTCTCCAAAGGTTTTCCACGGGGTTCATGTAAGGGCTACGTGCACGTCAAGGCAAGACACCTACATGTTTATCTTCAAACCATTTTTTGTTTGTAGCAGAAACATGCATGCATGAATTACCTTGTCGCCTACGTACTAACACACAGTAATCAAATATGTCTTTAATGTCTCAGCGTAAATGTTAAAGTTCATTTTAGTGTTCACCCAAGCAATGGGTGATTTCGTTTTAGGGCTGAAGGCTGCCCAATTCATAACACTTCCATCAACAATATTTCTGCTCATTCATACCTGCTACCCTGTTGTCAGATCACAGCAATGATACTGATATCCAGCAGGCCCATGTAAATTAAACTTCTTTTCATAACAGAAGATCACCTTACCACATTATGAAATCAGTGGAATATGTTTTTCAGCAAATTCCAATCTAGCAGGTAGGTGGCCTCTGGTATCCAAGCAATGGGGCAGAGACATACACAGGCCAGATACAATGGATCACTGAGCGCCAAGACTGTCGTACGCTCACATTACGAAGAGTTGACTTGATTCGCTTCCACGAAGTGGTTACTTTCTTTGTTTTCCGTGCAGTTCATTTCCTTCCATGAAGAATAGTTTCCAGAAGGCGTAATGAGCACGAGAAAAACTTGAGTACATGCCATAAACTTCAGACGATCGACGTGTTTTTAAGTGAAAGGCAGAAATCAATAAATGGAAAGGTTAAATTAAATGTCAGATTACACGTGCATTCCACGCAGGGTGTGACAACTAAGTTACGTGCATCCATATACTCCTGGTGACTTTTCAACCCTGAAATAATCTTGAAGAGAGTGACGGCACATGACCAACAACGTAATTCCGGATGAAGCTGGATCTATAGCTCACTTGCTCATGCAATACCTGCTGACATGCTTTTGAAAATGGTAATTACATATTCCTACATTTCTGGAAAGCATTTTACACAGTGTCCCAATGCAGACTGATAACGGAGGTTCGAGCATACGGTTTAGGTTCACAGATATACGAACGGCTCGAATACTTCGTAAGTAATAGAACCCAGCACGTAGTCCTGGACGGCGAGTGTTCATCGGAGACAAGGGTATCGTGAGAAGTACCGTGTATGTGTGTGTGTGTGTGTGTGTGTATGTGTTAGGACCGGTCTTGTTCTCTGCATACATAAATTATGTGACAGACAGAGTGAATAACATCTACATACATGTATATACATGTTAACGAAGGTGAAAACATAGGTTCCAAGACATACACAGGCGAGATACAATTGATCACTGAGCGCCAAGAGAGTCGCACGGGCATGTCACAAAGAACTGTCGTGATTCGTTTCCGCAAAGTGTTTACTTTCCTTGTTTTTCATGAAGTTAATTTCCTTCCATGAAGACTAGTTTCCAGAAGGTTTAATCAGCACGAGGAACATTTCTAAATTGAAATTTAGGAGGCGTTTGTATTAAAAACTAGTGTAAGGCAAGTGGACGGCTTACCACCTTTATTTTTTTAAACTGTGCTTTAGAAAAAAAATGTATGGAACCGGGATTTTGAGTTAAAAACCAATAAATTGAACCAAAGGAAGGAAATAAATTGTATTAACTTATATTGCTTGACTTTTAAAGACTATTTGCAGATAATGTTACAGAAGCAATTACTCTTATCTTCTACAAAGATTTGCCAAACTGGTCTCAGAATTTCAGCTGAAACAAATCACGATGGATGTAAAATCTACGTCAAAAGACATGGAAACAGAAATAGGTAAAATAGAGCATTTAGAAAATATAACTATCTTGGAGAAACCATACAGCAGAAAGACCTATTAAAATTTGCAGTAGATTTACTAGTTAATATAATGGCAAGAGCATGTCATGTGCCAAAAATTATCCACAACAAGAAATGCATATATATAAAAATAAAACTAAGGTACTATACCACAGTGGTAAGACCAGAATGTCTATACGAATGTGAATGTTTAATGATGAAGTGTAAGCTGAACAGAACAAAGATACTTGAAAGACACATATTTAGAAGAATACTGGGTGCAATACAAACTACAGATAGTTTGGAAATGAGAAGTAACGAGGAGATTCACGAAAATATACAGAATATATCAGCAGTAATTGGATAACCAAGGTAAACCTTATTTGGACATCTCCATCGAATGAATGAGAAGACTAACGAAACGAATAGCCCTGATTGCTGCAAACAAATAAATGGGCTGTGTAGTTAGAATTCTGCTATGTAATTTTAAAAAAAGGCAGGAGCATTAAGCCAGGAGGAGAGTGGTGTAAGGGCGACATGTTTATCAAGTCTGTTTTTCATGTTGTTGTGAGGATAAATTCATTTAATCATTCTCCTTCGCGGAAGATCAGCACTCTACTCAAGTCATGTTCACAAGCTACTGAACTTAAGTGGATTATCTTGTATTACAAGACTGAACAAGCCAAAGGAAAGCATTACCAGTCGTTATTAGCACAACGGAAAGCTTGGATGTATTAAGGCATATGCACAATGGAAGGTGATACCTCAGGGATTCTCTGAGGTTCCTTATCATAAGTCAATTTCATTTTAATTACTTTATCATTTACATCACGTCGTTGATAAGTGGTTGACGTATGGAAACGAATCTGGATTGAGAGCATGTGATGTAATCAAGAAAAGATATTTATTACCACAAAGATTAGTAGTTTATTTAAGAATTAAAAAAAAAAAGAAATTGACATCATTATTCAGAAGGAACACGAAGCTCCTACCATCTTCATACAATTCATAGAAGAAGGTAACTTATTCTTAATTATCTCTCATTGTATATAATTAAACACATGGTTCCTTAACAATAATAATAAGACAAGGAATAATGGAGTCACGTTGTAAGGTTTCCATACGCTTTCCGCTATTGTAAATAATTCACCTTTACTGAACTGGGACCGAGATGAAGGAGCGCACTGCGTAGGTGGTGAATAAGATCCATGACTTTGTGTCGTCATATTTTCTATCCGTATTGTTTGAATAATGAGTCGCTTTGGTTGTAAATTCGTCGGTTTTGTCCGGAATCGAACCTATCTATTCATTCTGTGATGTGGCTATTTTTTTCTGATTCTTGGTATTTTCTACGTGTGCCGTACTCATCTCTCACCTAATAAATTCTTTCTGTAATTTATTACATTCATTCAGTGACTTTTGTATTTCAGCGTAAGTCTCTTGCACTGACCTATTATACTTATCCATATTCTTTTTAACTGTAGCGCCAATTTTACTATAATTGCATCCTGAGACTCAACAGAAGTGCAAACATATGGCACAAGTATATTTTGTGCATAACAAGCCATAACAACAGACTGTAACAAGTATCAATCGTTACGAAATTTCTATCGCTCATAAAATAAATTTTTTCACACGCCGGTAACAAAAAAGATAAGATTAAAAGTTTCTGTAAATGCAAGACAAATGAATAAAATTTTATTTTACTTTATTGGTTTTGTTTATTAATATAAACTGTTATGGGGGCACGCTTTTTCAGTTTTGTGTTAAAGTTTTTTTCCTGTTTACTCCCTTTATATTTATTTATTGTTCAGTTTTTTACTTTTTACATTGTAATACCAGCAGACTGTCAAAAACGTCGTTTACTGTGCGTTTGTGCTTCAGTCTAGATGTACCGGTATAACTTCTTTTCCAATGTCGTTTACAAACATTGTAACTTCTTACCTGACAGTAGTCCGTAAACGTCTGATGAAGGTCTTATAACCAGTAAACACAATAAGTTAGTACTGTAAAACAAAAGCATACTACCACTTTTAATTTATAATAACGTTGTTCTACCAAGAACCGACGGAAGAATCAGTTAATAATATTTACTCGCATTCTACAGAACTCGGCAAACAGTGTGTATGCTTCCTCCCTGTGCAAAGACAATCTTCATATGTAAAACTTAAATTAGAACATTCCCTTGTACACTTTGCAACATGAACTCCAACACTTATAGTGTTACTTGTAATTGTATCTTACTGTACTCACTGCTTCGTATATTAAGAAAACAAAAAATTTCATTCTCCTTGCCTTATCACAGCTAATACAAACCGTACAAAAAACTTTTCTGCCTGGGGATGGTGGCAGGGGACAATGTGGGGTTCTCATATATATTCTGCTGTTGTGACATAATTCACCTTTACTGTACTGGGACAAAGATGAATGAGTCCAATGCGGGAGTAGTGAATAAGATCCTCATCTGTAGTGGACCTGATAGTTGTGCGGCACTGGCCATTCTTCTTGCAGGCACAGCAGCGAGCAGTTGATCTTTTGAGAGAATGAGGCTTGCTATCTGGAACTCTTTATTATGGAGATGACAATTAAGTTATAATATTTTCATATTATTTATACTGATGGAGAAGATTTTGGAGGAATTTTAAAATTATGTTCATAAATTTTGTAATGACAAAATTTTTAAATGTTAGAATCTTCTTATGTTGTACTATCTTTTCTCAATAACCAGAGTTTGATTTCTCAGAACCGATTTTCTTTGTAGTAATACCCACCTCCATGTTTCATAGTAAAGTTTTGAATTTTGTCGTGTGTGCATTGAAACATACGCCACATTATGTCACAGATTGTTTCAGAGCAACAAATTTAGGGTAGAATATATTTATCTTTAGTTGCTACATCTGCTGATTTGTATTTGCTTTCGAGAACGTCAGCACTCCAGACACTAAAACGGCATGCTGAGCAAAAGGAATGTCACTTTTACTACAGGCATGTCTCACTTTGCATTCTTGAGCAAACAATGTCTAGTCGGGATTATCAAGTGTCGTGCTAGGAAGTAGATTAATTTTCAGTAAACAATATTGGTAATATGAAACAGTTATTTTCTTTCCAATAGAGCTGTGATTTATTTTTTGTGGATTATGCAAGTCTGAACCTTGCAACTCATAACACGCAAAGTTCAGAACGTACTTCGTTACCGGGGTTTAGTTACATAGTTTTCATTGACCACACTATTATTTTCCTTCGGAATTTAATTAGACTCATTTTGCATTTCATGAAGTTTAAAGTTTTATTCCACGAGACTGTTCACACGCGCAACACTGGCCTACCTACCCTCTGTTTTGCCAAGCAATTGGACACAATACCTAAAGTGCACGTTGCATGAGGACAAAGCTTTTTAAATATGTATATTCAGTAAATACAGAATTTTCTTTAAAGAGAAAGCTTTCAGATGTTGACCCTTTCCGTCTAGTATAGTCCTCAAGTTTTTCTGTGATTACGTAGTTAGATTGCAACACATGTTTTCGAAAGAAAATCTGCGTTACGCTTAAATGTACTAACATTTGTATTTTCTCTTTCAGTCCGTAATTTTAATGTCAGTTTTGTATGTTATTTTTCATGTGACATTTTTCTGACTCTTGAAAACGAGTTGTGTGCAATGACATAATAGTACAGATTTTGCGGGCAGTTTATTTGGTATACAGGTTTCGTTTCATTTCTCTTGCATTAACAGAAAAATTAAATCTTATCTTTTTTGTGACTGATGTGCGAAAAGAATTAGACAGGTAAGTCTCAGACCTGATTTCTTTGTATCAAAAGTGCCTTAAAATCTGTAAATAGAAAATGAAAAGAAATTCTCTGTATGCATTTATGTAATCAAAGCGTAGGTAATTTTGCATGCTACAGGCAGGATTACTGTATGAAGTGTCAGGCATTCAACGAAGAGCGTGTAGTGTGGACTACCTACTAAGATTGAATTCAAAAATAGTAAAAACACCGTTGTTATTCGAAAAATATGAAACAAAGATAGGTCGCGAAGTGGCAAAGATAGATCACCGAAGACTCGATTAATTAGTTGGGAGTGAATTTAATCTGACACTAGCATTGCGGACAAAGGGCCGAAGTTCTAATATATTGACTAATGGCTCAAAACTGACGATAGTTTCGACAGAATTACAGAGTCCATTCCATAATAAACCAGATTTTTCCTAAAGTATTTGTAAATGGGTAGCCTTTCTTGTGTGTGTGTGTGTGTGTGTGTTACCGTAAACACAGCTCTGGGAATCTGAACTGACAACCTAGATCTGCTACTGACCTCAACGCTACGGCACTCAGAAGAAACTGAAAACAATCATGTGTGTGTGAAAACCGATCTCATTCATAAGCGAATAAATACGCAAACCAATAACTTCACTCTCAGTAGACTTGCTCAATGTGAACTGCTTGAAAGAAAGGTTACTGTATATAAAAAAACTGTAATGTCGACATGTATAAGAATGTGACCTGGAAGACGCGAAAATTTCTGCACTGACATATGCGCAAAGGAAACGAAACAATCACGTATTGTAATTTTCACCTAAAAAATGAAGTACTGGCAGAAACAGCAACACAGCAAGACTCCTCAACAGCTAAAAAACTACTGCTACAAACTAACTACAGTTAGTCCGGAGAAACTGGGTTCATAATCTTGACACAAAATGCCAATGAAACACAAGACTCAATTCTTAAGTTCTACAATTTCAGTTAGGAAGGAGCTTATCAAAGAAAACAATTATAGACTCTAATATGCATATTCATTTGATCTCATAACTTCCAAGGTACAGAAGACCAGTCAATAGAATAACTATCAAAAACTAGACTATGACGAGAGTGAAGTGGACCAACAATGCAAGTCTGCAGAAATAAAAATAAACTTTTTACCTCATCAAATAATTCCTTTGTCTTCATTTCAAAACCTTTTTTATGTCCGGATGCTATCTAACCATTGTTCTAAGGCATCATTCCTCCTCGTAAGAAAACTGCAACTCACATATTTCCAAAAATGTGTCCATGCATTACGCAGTGCACTCAATGAAAAAAAGCGCCTGCTGCTCACTGCAGCTATCCACTACTGACTGTCAAAGATCCTAGACTTCACAGTGCTGCCATCGCAGACACAGATACTGTTGCCTGACAACTGTTTCTCTGACCACAGTTCTTCAAATACATCATTTCCCTCCACAAATATTAACTCATCCATAACATATTCGAAAAGCAGCCGTCTTACATACCTGTTATGAGAACGGAATACTACATTTACTTATTTTTCAACGCAATGGGCTTCAAGTTCAATGTACTTATACCACGTGCAAGGGATCCTTGAGGGCGTGTACATAACCAGTGCTTCCTCATCCTCAGCGAACTTTGAGCCCATAAGAGCTTCTTTTAGTGTGTGAAAAATGAAATAATTTCAAGATGCCACATCCAGGGAATACGGGAGTTGGCAGACAAACTTCAGCTCTCCCTAAACATATCCATACCCCTTTCTTTGATTTCTGATATCAAATGTTTTGGAATCCACCTCGCATACACTTTCTTGAATATCAGTACATCATGAACATTACGATGGGGTGATCCGACACTAATGTTTATCGATGTTACACTATTACTCACCGTGATATACCCGTTTTGCCGTATCAGTTCATCCACTCTCGCAGTGTTGTTCTCCGTGACTGGACAAACGGAGCGTCCTGGGCGTGCCGAATCTTCAAAATGGTTCAAATGGCTCTGAGGACTATGGGGCTTAACTGCTGAGATCATCAGTCCCCTAGAACTTAGAACTACTTCAACCTAACTAACCTAAGGACATCACGCACATCCATGCCCGAGGCAGGATTCGAACCTGCGACCGTAGCGGTCGCGCGGTTCCAGACTGTAGCTCTTAGAACCACTCGGCCACACCGGCCGGTGACGAATCTTCAAGACTTCTTACACCGCGTTTGAACTTATTTGCCCACTCGCGCACTTGTGTTCGACTAAGCTTTCGGCGTACTGCACTGCCATACGACGGTGACTTTAGGTTGGTTTCAACCCTTCAGCTAACGAAACTCCTCCACCTTATTTCACTGAGTCCCAGTAGGCGTGCCAGTCCCATCTGATAACAGTATCAGGACACCACCAAAAAATAACAAAGAAGCGTTAACTTCGTCGAAGTTTTGTATTTTCCATATTACTTTTCCTGCTATTCGTGAATGGACCTTGTATTTCCTTAACTCTCGCCACTAAATATGCAGATGAAGTAGCGGCTAAATGACTGGTGAAAGACTTATGTACAAGAAGCTATGGGAACTCGTGGTTGCACTGAACAAATATCTTCGTGCAAAACTGCACCCTGCGTCTAAAATTAAATTAAAGGAACGAAAAATTTAATCACGAATCAGTTTGTATAATACAACTCTCCAGAAAGAAACAAATTAAGCATCATCACATGTTCAAATTACTCAGTCAAATACTGAACTCAAAAATTTAACACAAAAGTTCAACAGAACATTTCCTCATAGCGGCCGCTAGTACATTGAGTTGCCACTGGCCGTTTTCACTTGTGGTGGCCTGATCTCACTTTTCCATTATACTCGTAAACTACGTAGATTAAGGTTACGTTGCAAAAATTCACACATGCCACTCTTAACTCAGGTTTCCCCCACGTAACTTCCAAAGTATACTAATTCAAGCATTCAACAATTCAAAATCGTTCACAGCAAATGACAGGAAACAAATGGGTACACATATCAAAAAAAGTTTTGCACCACCCCGTTTCCCAGAACTCCTGAAGATAAACGTTGACTGTTGACATTACATTACAGACACAGTCCCTTTGACTGTTCAAACATGTCAATACACCCGTCCAAGGATGCAAAAAACGATGCATGAGCAGCACCTATTAGATGCAGGGCGTCCGACAGCCGATCAGTCCCATTCATTCCACCAGGAAGAAGGAACACGGCTCGTGTTGTCTGTAGTTCAACCGTGCTTAGACGGTCAGTACACCGGTTCGATCGCGTCCGCATTGTTATTTTGTGGCAGGAAGGGCTCTCAACAAGGGAAGTGTACAGGCGTCTCGGAGTGAAGCAAAGCAATGCTGTTCGGGCATTGAGGAGATGCAGAGAGACAGGAACAGTCGATGGCATGCCTCGCTCAGGCCTCCCAAGAGCTACTACTGGAGGGGATGACCGGTACCTACGGGGTTTGGCTCGGAGGAAACCTGACAGCAACGCCACCGTGTTGAACAATGCTTTTCGTGCAGCCACAGAACGTCGTGTTCTACGTCTACATCTGCATGGATACTCTGCAAATCACATTTAAGTGCCTGGCAGAGGGTTTATTGAACCACCTTCACAATTCTCTATCATTCCAGTCTCGTACAGCGCGCGGAGAGAACGATCACCTATATCTTTCCGTACGAGCTCTGATTTCCCTTATTTTATCGTAGTGATCATTTCTCCCTATGTAGGTCGGTGTCAACAAAATATTTTCGTATTCAGAGGAGAGAGTTGGTGACTGGAATTTCGTGATAGAAGATTCCGTCGCAACGAAAAACGCCTCTCTTTTAATGACGTCCAGCCCAAATCCTGTATCATTTCTGTGACACTCTCTCCCATATTTCGCGATAGTACAAAACGTGCTACCCTTCTTTGAACTTTTTCGATTTCTTCGACAGTCATATCTGGTAAGGATCCCACACCGCGCAGCAGTATTCAAAAAGAGGACGGACAAGCGTAGTGTAGGCAATCTCTTTAGTAGATTTGTTACATTTTCCAAGTGACCTGCCAATAAACCGCAGTCTTTGGTTAGCCTTCACCACAACATTTTCCAATTTAAGTTGTTCTTAACTGAAATACCTTGGTATTTAGTTGAATTTACGGCTTTTGGATTAGACTGATTTATCGTGTAACCGAAGTTTAACGAATTCCTTTTAGCACTCATGTGGATGACCTCACACTTTTCGTTATTTAGGATCAACTGCCATTTTTCGCACCACTCAGGCATTTTTTCTAAATCGTTTTGCAATTTGTTTTGATCTTCTGATGACATTATTAGTCGATAAACGACAGCGTCATCTGCAAACAACCTAAGACTGCTGCTCAGCTTGTCTCCCAAATAGTTTATGTAGATAAGGTATAGCAAAGAACCTATAACACTACATTGGAGAACGTCAGGAATCACTTCTGTTTTATTCGATGACTTTCCGTGAATTACTACGAACTGTGACCTCTCTGACAGGAAATCACAATTGCAGTCACATAACTGAGACGATATTCCATAAGCACGCAGTTTCACTACAACCCGCTTGTGTGGCACAGTGTCAAAAGCCATCCAGAAATACGGAATCGATCTGAAATCCCTTGTCAATAGCACTAAACACATCACGTGAATAAAGAGCTACTTGTGTTTCAAAGGAACGATGTTTTCTAAACCCATGTTGACTGTGTGTCAATAGACAGTTTTCTTCGAGGTAATTCATATTGTTGAACGCAATACATGTTCCAAAATCCTGCTGCATATCGACGTTAACGATATGGCCCGTATCGTAATTTAGTGGATTACTCATACTACCTTTCGTGAATATTGGTGTGACCTCTGCATCAGCATATTCCGAAAGGAACCTAATTGGTATACAGTCTGGACCAGAAGACTTGCTTTTATTAAGTGATTTAAGTTACTTCACTACTCAGAGGATATTTACTTCTCCGTTACTCATGTTGACAACTGTTCTCGATTCGAACTCTGGAATATTTACTTCGTCTTCTTTTGTGGAGGCATTTCAGAAGGCTGTCTTTAGTAACTCTGCTGTGGCAGCACTGTCTTCGACAGTATGTCCATTGCTATCGCTCAGAGAAGGCATTGATTGTTTCTTGCCGCTAAAATACTTCACATTCGACCATATGACTCACACTGTGCGCAATAGGCTGCATGATGCGCAACTTCACTCCCGACGTCCGTGGCGAGGACCGCCTTTGTAACCAAGACACCATGCAGCGCGTTAAAGATGGGCCCAACAACATACCGAATGGACCGCTCAGGATTGGCATCACATTCTCTTCACCGATGAGTGTCGCATATGCCTTCAACCAGGCAATCGTCGGAGATGTGTTTGGAGACAACCCGGTCAGGCTGAACGCCTTAGGTACACTTTCCAGCGAGTGCTGCAAGGTGGAGGTTCCCTGGTGTTTTGGGGTGGCATTGTGTGGGGCTGATGTACGCCGCTGGTGGTCATGGAAGGCGACATAACGGCTGTACGACACGTGAATGCCATCTTCCGACCGACAGTGCAACCATATCGGCAGCACATTGGCGAGGCATTCGTTTTCACTGGCGACAATTCGCGCCCCCATCGTGCACACCTTGCCAATGACTTCTTTCAGGATAACGACATCGCTCGACTAGAGTGGCCAGCATTTTTTCCAGAAATGCCTGGGATGCAATGAAAGGGCTGTTTATGGACGACGTGACCGACCAACCTCTTTGAGGGATCTACGCCGAATCGCCGTTGAGGAGTGGGACAATCTGCACCAACAGTGCCTTGATGAAGTGCCTTGATGAACTTGTGGATAGTATGCCACGACGAATACAGGCATGCATCAATGCAAGAGTAGGTGCTACTAGATATTAGATGTACAGCAGTCTGGACCACCACCTCTGTAGGTCTCACTGTATGGTGGAACAATATGCAGTGTGTGACTTCATGAGCAATAATAGGGCGGAAATGATGTTTATGTTGATCTATATTCCAATTTTCTGTACAGGTTCCGGAACTTTTTTGATATGTGTATAATACACTGAAGTGACGAAGGTCATGGGATAACGATGTGGACATATCCAGATGGCAGTAGTAACGTGTACACAAGGTTTCAAATGGCAGTGCACTGGCAGAACTTAATTTTTACTCACGTGATTAATGCGAATAGGATCCCGACGTGGGTTTGGCTGCACGACGGGCATTAACAGACTTTGAACGCGGGATGGTAGTTGGAGTTAGACCCATGGGACAGTCAGTTTTGGAAATCGTTAGAGTACCGAATATTCCGAGATCCGCAGTGTCATGAGTGTGCCGAGAGTACCAAATTTCAGGCATTGGTTCTCAGAATGGACAACGCAGTGGCCGACGACCTTCACTTAACGACCGGGAGCAGTGAAGTTTGCGTAGCTTTTTAGTGCTAACAGAGAAGCAACACTACTTGATATGACCGCAGAAATGAGTGTATGAAGAACTACGTACTTATCTGTTAGGACTGTGTCACGAAATGTGGCGTTAATGATCTTTGGCAGCAGACGGCCGACATGGCTGCCTTTACTAACAGCACGACATCGCCCGCAGCGCCATTGGTGAGCTCGTGGTCATATCGGTTTGACCACAGGTGACTGGAAAACCCCGACTTCAGTTGGTAAGAGCTGATGATAGGAAGTGAGTATGGCGCAGGCCCTACAAAGCCATGGACCAAAATTGTTAACAAGGCACTGTGCAAGCTAGTGGTGGTTCCATAATTGTGTGGGCTGTGTTTATATGGAATGGAGTGGGTACTCTGGTCCAACTGAACCTATCATTGACTGGAAATGATTATGTTCTATTACTCTGAGACCATCTGCAGCCATTCGAGGGCTTCGTGTTCCCAAACAACGATGGAATTTTTATGGAGTACAATGCGCTATGAGTAACATTACGAACAATTCGAGCGAATTATTTGCCCAACCACATTTGGCCCGACATCGAGAGGTTAGGTCGTGCACAAATTTCTGTTCCGGCATCACTTTCGCAATTATGGACGGCTATAGATCCAGCATCGCTCAATATTTCAACGATTTCTCGAGTCCATGCCACGTCGAGTTGCTGCACTACAGCCGTCAAAAGGAGGTCCGACATTATACTAGGAGGATTCTGTGACTTGTGTCACCTCAGTGTAAATAAACACATATTCCAATTCAGTCTTCCACCGGAGACTTGTTATTAAGGCAAAAGAGTAACAACGGTGCAGATTGTATATTGTGAACAGGCTCTGAAATTCAGAAATGACGATGTTTATCAAACGACGCTTACAGTATCGTTTGAATGAAATTACAGTATCATAAATTACACAAATATGACAAGAACTGGAAAGAAGCAACATGAAGGAATTGGAAATAAAAGAAAGAAAACTTTTAAGAATATAATACTTATTTCTGAAGACCACTGTGTGAGAATAAAAAAAGGAATCGGCAGCAACATGGACGGGAGAAAGGAAAAGGTGACATGGGGACGAAATGGAACTGTACCGGAAAAAATAAGAGACAATTAAGGAAGAAGAGTCACGGCCGCAAAATACTAACGCTAATTCTTTACAGACGAATGGAAAAACTGGTAGAAGCCGACCTCGGGGAAGCTCAATTTGGATTCCATAGAAATATTGGCACACGTTAGGCAATACTGACCCTACGACTTATCTTAGAAGATAGATTAAGGAAAGGCAAACCTACTTTTCTAGCATTTGTAGACTTAGACAAAGCTTTTGACAATGTTGACTGGAATACTCTCTTTCAAATTCTGAAGGTGGCAGGGGCAAAATACAGGGAGCGAAAGGCTTTTTACAATTTGTATAGAAACCAGATGGCAGTTATACGAGTTGAGGGGCATGAAAGGGAAGCAGTGGTGGGGAAGGGAATGAGACAGGGTTGTAGCCTATCCCCGATGTTATTCAATCTGTATATTGAGCAATCAGTAAAAGAAACAAAAGAAAAATTCGGAGTAGGTATTAAAATCCATGGAGAAGAAATAAAAACTTTGAGGTTCGCCGATAACATTGTAATTCTGTTGCTGAGTGAATTAGATTAGGAAATGAGACACTTAAAGTAGTAAAGGAGTTTTACCATTTGGGGAGCAAAATAACTGATGATGGTCGAAGTAGAGAGGATATAAAATGCAGACTGACAATGGCAAGGAAAGCGTTTTTGAAGAAGAGAAATTTGTTAACATCGAGTATAGATTTAAATGTAAGGAAATCGTTACTGAAAGTATTTGTATGGAGTGTAGCCATGTATGGAAGTGAAACGTGGACGATCAGTAGTTTGGACAAGAAGAGAATAGAAGCTTTCGAAATGTGGTGCTACAGAAGAATGCTGAAGATTAGATGGGTAGATCACATAACTAATGAGGATGTATGGAATAGAATTGGGGAGAAGAGGAGTTTGTGGCACAACTTGACTAGAAGAAGGGATCGGCTGGTAGGACATGTTCTGATGCAACAAGGGATCACCAATTTAGTATTGGAGGGCATCGTGGAGGGTAACAGTCGTAGAGGGAGACCAAGAGATGAATACACTAAGCAGATTCAGAAGGATGCAGGTTGCAGTAGGTACTGGGAGATGAAAAAGCTTGCACAGGATAGAGTAGCATGGAGAGCTCCATCAAACCAGTCTCAGGACTGAAGACCACAACAACAACAACAAGGAAGCAGAGTAAGTTGTTACTTGATCCTAGTTGATCAATACGAAGTTAAGAAAATTCTGTGTGCGCAGTTTGAGTCTGCACAGTAGATATTTCGTGAAAACGTCTACATAAAATCATAACAACTTTTTCGCATTAATATGTAATTTAACCATCACTCTGTTTAATACAGTGGTTACACAGAGTAGTCCAACGGTTACATAATAGATACATTACAATTTTGGACTGTTACTGGCCGTCATTCATCGGATGTCCTAGGTACGTAATCACTTTGCGTCGTTACATCATTTTTATTACGACGCCGCTGTTGCTCTCCCATTCATCCTGCAATGGACTTTTTACGTCCTTTGGATTCCTTTCGACGCGAAATTCCCTATTACTTGTATTTTCTACAACTCCGAGCATATTTGCAAGTCACACGAGACCAAATCTTTTATAATTTTGTAATTTTTCATTTAATGCAGATTTTGTCTTTTATTCTGGCAAACACTTTTAGTGTGCTGTTTAAGACTTTCCCGACGTAATAACTGCATCATCGGTTCACGGGCGTCCACAACGTTATCCGACGCGACGACCGTGAAGCGATAAAGCAGTATTTTTATTGTCTCACTTTTCCGACGTAGAAAGTATTTGTACTTGATCTGCTGCCTGTGTCTACATAATATGCCTTCAGCTGATTGTAGCCCTTGAAAACGGACCAATTGAACGGGAAAATAGAGTACCTCAACCTTAGTTTCCACGATTTAACTCTTACTATCCGTAATTCCCAAATAATGGTATAATCTCCCATTATGACATGATTTTTAGGATAGTTTCAGAAAATTAGTATAAATAGGAGAATACTGGTGATTTTTTGTAGTATTCAACCACTTACCACTTCTAGAGAAAAGCAGCAAACGGTGGGCGGACTAAGTTTTCTTTTATTTGCGCGTTTAATTTTTAATTTTGATGCTACATATCTTGAAACTGAGCGATTCAAAATTTTTCGATCTTTGTTCGATTTCTAGGTTTACTGCAGAAAATAACAGGAATAAAAGACTGAGAATCGATTATTTCAGAAACTGGTCATTTCGAGCGGTTTTAATTGTCAGCGATTCCGTCATCCCTATTGACCACTGACTAGTGTTGGGATTTGGAGTCGAGTGCTAGAGGTGTGAGCAAACGTTACAGCGGCTGTACTGTTCGGTATAGGCAATGCAGCGCCTACAGTATCTTATTTCCTCACCGAATATGAAATTATTAATGTACCGTGACTCCAAGTGCAACGCAGATCAGAATGTATAAATAGGAAGATATTTGGTTAAGTTGTTTATGTAAAGTATTTTACAAACAAAGATATTATTAGCCATTTGAAAAGTTTAACTTGTGACATTATAGTCGAACATTTATTTAAGCATTTGTTAGCAGTCTGTAGATTTGTCTGCTAAATTGTTTTCGTTTATTAAAAGTCGCTGGCATCCCTGAACATTAAATTGGACTTCTCATTCGGTAGTTAGAGAGTCTTAGCCTACTCAGTAGTAACTTTTGTTACAGCCTCACACTGAGAGAGGCGAACTCCACGACCTACGAGCTACTTCTGCTCAGGGACATCGGTAGACGATACCTGGTGGGCATTTAGAACGTTTATGTTCTGTGTTGATATGACAGTTCAAAGCTATATTCCCACGCACCACTCACACTCTGCACTCTCAGTACTAATTTGGACACGTGCGTGTAATCTGTGGTAATAAAGAGGAGGGAATACTACAAGATGCTAGGACGCTGATTGCATCGAACATTGATTTTTGTTGCAAAGGTTAATCAGTCCCCAAACAGTTAGCTCCTACAACCACAATAGCAGAACCTGTCGTATTACTTCCGCCGTAAGGCGCTCAGGTGTAACATTTATAAGCGAAGTGTATTGTACTTGACTGCTAAAACTGACGTGGATGAAGTATAGAACAGTAGAAGCGGAAACATTCTAGTATACATGGGAACGCAAACATGCCGTTTACAAAACACATGCGAAACAGTCACAGTAACTTCGGTATGAAGTTTGTCAAAAATGTGCAAATGTGTGTGAATGCCTAAGGGACCAAACTGCTGAGGTCATAGGACCGTAGACTTACACACTACTTACACTACACTACTGGACATTAAAATTGCTACACCAAGAAGAAATGCCGGTGATAAACGGGTATTCATTGAACAAATATATTGTACTAGAACTGACATGTGATTACATTTTCACGCAGTTTGGGTGCATAGATCCTGAGAAATCAGTCCCCAGAACAACCACCTCTGGCCGTAATAACGGCCTTGATACGCCTGGGCATTGAGTCAAACAGAGCTTGGATGGCTTGTACAGGTACAGCTGCCCATGCAGCTTCAACGCGATACGACACTACTCAAGAGTAGTGACTGGCGTATTGTGACGAGCCAGTTGCTCGGCCACAATTGACCAGACGTTTTCAGTTGGTGCGAGATCTGGAGAATGTGTGGTCAGGGCAGCAGTCGAACATTTTCTGTTTCCAGAAAGGACGCACAGGACCTGCAACATGGGGTCGTGCATTATCCTGCTGAAATGTAGGGTTTCGCAGTGATCGAATGAAGGGTAGATCCATGGGTCGTAACACGGCTGAAGTGTAACGTCCACTGTTCAAAGTGCCGCCAATGCGAACAAGAGGTGACCGAGACGTGTAACCAATGGCACCCCATACCATCACGGCGGGTGATACGCCAGTATGGCGATGACGAATACACGCTTCCAATGTGAGTTCACCGCGATGTCGCCAAACACGGATGCGACCATCATGATGCTGTAAACAGAACCTGGATTCATCCATAAAAATGACGTTTTGCCATTCGTGCACCCAGGTCCGTCGTTGAGTACACCATCGCAGGCGCTCCTGTCTGTGATGCAGCGTCAAGTTTAACCGCAGCCATGGTCTCCGAGCTGATAGTCCGTGCTGTTGCAAACGTCGTCGAACTGTTCGTGCAGATGGTTGTTGTTTTGCAAACGTCCCCAACTGTTGACTCAGGAATCGAGACGTGGCTGCACGATCCGTTAGAGCCATGCGGATAAGATGCCTGTCATCTCGACTGCTAGTGATACGAGGCCGTTGGGATCCAGCATGGCGTTCCGTATTACCCTCCTGAACCCACCGATTCCATATTCTGCTAACAGTCATTGGATCTCGACCAACGCGGTCAGCAATGTCGCGATACGATAAACCGCGATCGCGATAGACTACAATCCGCCCTTTATTAAAGTCGGAAACGTGATGGTACACATTTCTCCTCCTTACACGAGTCATCACAACAACGTTTCACCAGGCAACCCCGGTCAACTGCAGTTTGTGTATGAGAAATCGGTTGGAAACGTTCCTTATGTCAGCACGTTGTAGGTGTCGCCACAGGTGCCAACCTTGTGTGAATGCTCTGAAAAGCTAATAATTTGCATATCACAGCATCTTCTTCCTGTCAGTTAAATTTCGCGTCTGTAGCACCTCATCTTCGTTGCGTAGCAATTTTAATGGCCAGTAATGTAATTTATGCTCAGAACACATACACACCCATGCCCGTGGGAGGACTCGAACCTGCGGCGGGAGGGGCCGCCCAATCCGTGACATAGCGCCGCAAACCACGCGGCCACTCCGCTCTGCATAGTTCATTGTGGTTAGCATAAATGTGTTCCAAATGTAAACTCTTCGATCGATACCACGTCTAATTGGGATCAAATTTTACCCCAGGCCTCTCATAAGAACAGATGGGAGCCGCTGATAAGTCGCGGGGACTCGAGGGCTTCCCTTTGGATTTCTACCCGGATATATATTGCCGGGGCCCAGTCGGCTGTCTCTGGAGTTCTACAAGGCGATACAAATGGGAGTGACTCGTAAGTTGCCGGGACTCGACGGCTTCCCTCTCGAGATGTACCGGGCGATGCAGACGGTAGCTGCTCAGAGACGCTAAGACCCGCCTGTGGAGTTTTATCGGCTGTTACACATGGTAGCCTCGCTCTAGAGTTCTACAAGGCATTTGCTGGCGTCAGCCTTGATGGACATCTGTTGCGTTTTACTGTGTCCCATGGTGGAGCTCCCTGGGGCCTTCCTTGAAAACTGCTTGTACCCATTATGAACGACGAGGCAGATCATGATCTGCGATTTTCGCCTGTTAACCAT
The DNA here is from genome assembly GCF_023898315.1 of Schistocerca nitens. Taxonomy (NCBI): domain Eukaryota; kingdom Metazoa; phylum Arthropoda; class Insecta; order Orthoptera; family Acrididae; genus Schistocerca; species Schistocerca nitens. The sequence continues at coordinate 976,305,563 of NC_064615.1, read as the reverse complement.
ACTCAACAGTGACACGAAGATTTTCACTCGACAACTGGCGGCACATCTAAAGCGGACGGTTCGTTAAGTCGCTTCACGACACCGCACATCGTTAAGAGGCTATCATAACATCTGCACTGTACTTTATCAGAATCGGGACAGGAGTGCGCCCACCAAATGCTTCGGCTCTTGAACCCCCTCGACTTAGGTAGCCCTTTTACAGGTTGACCACACGTTCACCTGTTCGTGACGGTGGTACTACGACGTATGGGGTACCCGCATACCATCGTAGACATAATGATGCATCTTCGTCGTGGCGTCTAACGCCGGTGATTATGATGTAGCGCTCGGTGAGACAGGGCTGTCCTCTCTCAGCGACATGAAACGTCTTCTCTTTGGAACCGCTGTTCTGTGGCCTCTGACAATGCCTGATGAAGATGACACTCAGCGGACACACTTTTTGCTGCACTGCCTATGCTGACTATCTGGTACTCCTTTGGTGGCGGCGAGGATGTCCGCGCAGCATAGGTATGGGTGACGACCTCGGCGTGGCAACGTCCAAAAATCGCATGTTCTGCTTATAGGTACGGTGGGTGTATCAATCTCCTCCCCCACCCCCTTATGAGTAAGTGGCACAATCCGTTGCTTGGGCACTGACTTCACAGTTGCCCTGCCGCACTCGACAGTTCTCAACAGCAGGCGTCTATTAAACCAGATCAGAGAAGTGCGCAATCTTGGGACTCTTACAACGGACCCGATATTCAAACGTCTACTTGGCGTCGAGCAGTCAGTGTGTTGCACAGACGCTTCCGATCCTGCTATCTCTAGCCCGCCGCATGCTGGCCGCTTTGGGATCCTTTGTCATTATGGGCATGCCGTTTAAGATCCTCCATTAGTCCCACCTCCTCCAGAGGGACATAGGAGGTTTGAGCCTTTTTCATGTTCAGGACAGAGCGAAGGCCTTATTTTTTAAGTTCCCACATGAAGATGTGGCGACGTTGTGTGATATGTCTTACAAGTCGCCTGCTGGAGGCCATAGTGCCGATCTCTCCCTCTCCCCTGGCGCTGTTGTTGGACATCGCAGCGTCTTTCTTCTACAATGACCAATTCTTCCTTCAACTAGGATACATCTGTACAGCAGTATTGCCCACACGGTTTACATCGGCGAGGGCGATATACACCAATCTGCAACTGAGTGGCGCATCGAAGCATCGAACGTGAGTGAACAGAAATGTCCCCATGTAGAGTGACGTGTTGTGTGGCAGGTGGTGGACGCCGCCACGCTTGATACAGATGTTCAGTCCGCTTGGTACATAACGGTTAATGGGAAGCAGGTGTGCCAATCTCGCCTACATCAAATTCACATAGTGGACTCTCCATCGAGGGTTATCTGTGGAGTGATGGATGAGAATGACCATCACCTTGTCTGTGGACTGGCGAAGGGTGTTTGGCATTTGGTGCACCAGGTACTGGTCTTCCTCACACGTCTGACTCTCGACCGGATAACTGCACAAAGGCTCCTCTTTCCTGATGAGACTATTTTCCGGGAACAAACACGAATTGTATGGCATGCAGACTCCGTCACGCCTTACACTGTACGTTTGGTGACGGTGAGAAGATAATCCTCGATATCTGGAGATACTTAAACAAACGTAATTCCTAGTACCAGCAACATTTCTCAAATTTTCTTGCCGGCCGAGGTGGCCGAGCGCTTCTAGTCGCAACAGTCTGGAACGTCGCGACCTTTACGGTCGCAGGTTCGAATCCTGCCTGGGGCATGGGTGTGTGTGATGTCCTTAGGTTAGTTAGGTTTAAGTAGTTTTAAGTTCTAGGGGACTGATGACCTCAGAAGTTAAGTCCCCTAGTGCCCAGAGCCATTTTTTTTTCTCTAGAGCGCTCTCGATACTCAAACTCGCAGCTGGATTATCCAAGACAGGAGAAGTTTCCTTGATGCAATTTGCTCATCTTGGATCCTATGCCGTCCACCCTTCTTATTTCTGAGGGGCAAAATGGGACTTTGTGGCCAGGCATATATATGGTTCTGGGTCGGAAGCAGAGAACTTGTTTTCTATATACTGCTATATTGTGCAGCTGTCTTTTGTTTTATTTGTATAAAAAAATTGTTGGTAGCGAAAGGTACCAGGTTCGCGTCCTTCTACGTCCAAGGTTCTTTGTTATACTTCTTGTGTTCTAAAAGATTCTGGGTTCTTCTTAATAGTTTAATAGAAGTATTACCTACGGTAGTCAATGTGTCGCATTATAAATAATAATTTGCTGCAATTCTTATTACTAAGTCCAATGACTGCAAGGTTTCGCCACAGACCAGGAATATCAAGGTAAGTGCCAATCTATGTCAAAAGATAAACACAAGTTACACACTGGAAATTTTTGCTATTATGAAACTTTGGTGCAAAATATATATACCCATCTCTTGCTTACAATAACCGTCTCATGTTTTTATCTTGTACGTAACTATATTTTTCAATGATGGTGAGCAGATAAGAAAAAAATCTCGTCTTCCATTAAAATGAAATTGCGAAACTAATTTTGGTCTTAAAATGTACGTGATGAAGTACGTTACTCCAGAGTGATCGTAGCCAATGCTGCATCGGGAATATGGATATTATAGATCAGGTGACTGAGATTAGATATTGTACTTCAACTATATTCAATCTCAAACACAAAATGGCATGAAGATCCAACTGAGTTAACAAATAACTTCTAATTGTACGTGTGTTAGATCATTGTACAGCATCATTCGTTGTTGAAACCGTGGAAGAGTCCCGAATCTTTTTCCTTCGACAATGGCTGACAATATTAACGCACCTATTTTACGCGCGCCCATTTTCGTAAAAACCCTGATTTACCCACCAGATGCCGCAGACTGAAACTGCAGAGCGCTGAGGTCGCAAATCACGATGAGGAACACGTAATTTTCCGTGAGATGTAGCAGGTTGTTTCAGAACGTGCAGCGGACGCTACGCTTGGAGTGTTTCGTTTGAGGACGTCATATTCAATGATAGAAACTGCACCAAATACGAAATTTAATCTCACACAATATGCCGGTTCTAATATTTGTTTTTGAGCTTAAAACGATGTCCCTCTCCACGTTCCTCACAACGAGGCGAAAATCTGACATGCTAGATGCTTCATTTCAAGGTCTGCCGAGTAGTCGAAAGTGGAATTCCAGGCTGTGAGACGTCACCAGCTCCTCGTCCACGTGCATTTTAATGTCTCTTGAGAAGACGGCTCAAAGCTGTCGGCACGAGGAGCGTGGATTACAACGTTAGGCGTTGAGCATGCCTAGTATCTGACGCCATAGCTTGGAAAAAGCACGCAGTGCTCTTTTAGAACGCTTAGAGCAATATCTAGCACGACAGATATTCTGAACGTGCGTTTGAACGTCAACCAATGAGAGGGAAGAACGCCACCTACTCCACAGAATGCCATCTCTTTTTCACTACAGGTCTACGTGAAGCCATACTGGCTTTCAGTTACAGCCGATTCGTATATAAGCCATTTTTAAGCACCAGAAAATTGAGGATCCCTCGAAAGCCCGTTGTCAGTTGTGCGGAAACGTCGAGTTAGTGGTTAAAGAATTATTTTAACTTGCGTTGTGTGGAAGTATGCTATTTCGAGGCAACGGCACCTTGATGATCCATCTAAAACAACTGTTCTTGGTTCAGTTTGTTGTAATTAAATGTTAGTTAATAACATAAGTTAGTAACATACCTAGGATTAAATGTTTCAGGAAATGATAAGAAGCGAAATATGGTCGGAACTGAACTATGGGCGGAGTAGTGTAATGAATAGACACAGAATTGTAAGGTAACAGGTGATGTGTTGCTGGTTCGTGTCTCACCGGAACGAAGAATCTTTTTTTACTAACCTTCCTGTTTTCAAATATGCTCTGATACTTACTTGTTAGTTTAACAGAATTTTAAGTAAATATAACTGTCCACTTTCTGAGGAGTGAGTTTGTTCGATTGGCTTGACATACAAGACAGCTTGTACTACTTGCACTAAGATGTTTAGCACTTTCTGGTTCCAAGTTTCATATTTCACATATTATAAAGACTCTGCTACTGGCCGCGTGCGGTAGCCGCGCTGTTTGATGCGTCTTGTCACAGTTCGCGCGGCTCCCGCGGCGGAGGTTTGAGTCCTCTCTCGGGCATAGGTATATGTATCGTCGTTAATGTAAGTTAGTTTAAGTTAGATTAAATAGTGTGTAAACTTAGGGACCGATGATCTCAGCAGTTTGGTCCCATAAGACCTTACCACAATTTCCAAAAAAAATTTCTGCTACTGTGTAGGTACAGTGATGAAGTACACTACTGGCCATTAAAATTGCTACACCAAGAAGAAATGCAGATGATAAACTGGTAGTCATTGGACAAATATATTATACTAGAACTGACAAGTGATTACATTTTCACGCAATTTCGGTGCATAGATCCTGAGAAACCAGTACCCGGAACAACCTCCTCTGGCCGTAATAACGGCCTTGATACGCCTGAGCATTGAGTCAAACAGAGATTGGATGGCATTTCCAGGTACAGCTGCCCATGCAGCTTCAACACGATACCAGAGTTCATCAAGAGTAGTGACTGGTGTATTGTAACGAGCCAGTTGCTCGGCCACCATTGACCAGACGTTTTCAATTGGTGAGAGATCTGGAAAATGTGCTGGCCAGGGCAGCAGTCGAACATTTTCTGTATCCAGAAAGGCCCGTACAGGACCTGTAACATGCGGTCGTGCATTATCCTGCTGAAATGTAGGGTTCCGCAGGGATCGAATGAAGGGTAGAGCCACGGGTCGTAACACATCTGAAATGTAACGTCCACTGTTCAAAGTGCCGCCAATGCGAACAAGAGGTGACCGACACGTTAACCAGTGGCTCCCCATACCATCACGCCGGGTGATACGCCAGTATGGCGATGACGAATACAAGCTTCCAATGTGCGTTAACGTCGGTGTCGCCAAACACGGATGCGACCATCATGATGCTGTAAACAGAACCTGGATTCATCCGAAAAAATGACGTTTAGCCATTCGTGCACCCAGGTTCGTCGTTGAGTACACCATCGCAGGCGCTCCTGTCTGTGATGCAGCGTCAAGGGTAACCGCAGCCATGGTCTCCGAGCTGATAGTCCATGCTGCTGCAAACGTCGTCGAACTGTTCGTGCAGATGGTTGCTGTCTTGCAAACGTCCCCATCTGTTGACTCAGGGATCGAGACGTGGCTGCACGATCCGTTACAGCTATGCGGATAAGATGCCTGTCATCACGACTGCTAGTGATGCGAGGCCTTCGGGATCCAGCACGGCGTTCCGTATTACCCTCCTGAATCGACCGACTCCATATTCTGCTACCAGTCAATGGATCTCGACCAATGCGGTCAGCAATGTCGCGATACGAAAAACCGTAATCGCTATAGGCTACAATCCGACCTTTATCAAAGTCGGAAACGTGATGGTACGGATTTCTCCTCGTTACACGAGGCATCACAACAACATTTCACCAGGCAACGCCGGTCAACTGCTGTTTGTGTATGAGAAATCGGTTGGAAACTTCCCTCATGTCAGCACGTTGTAGGTGTTGCCACCGGCGCCAACCTTGTGTGATTGCTCTGAAAAGCTAATCATTTGCATATCACAGCATCTTCTTCCTGTCGGTTAAATTTCGCGTCTGTAGCACGTCAACTTCGTGGTGTAAGCAATTTTAATGGCCAGTAGTGTATGAATGATCCTAGGGGTTTACTAAAAAAATGAGGACGATGAAAAAGTTTTTATCAGATGCCGAGAACTATTGTACATTTGTACGGAACTATTTGCAATGGGCCTTTTATAAGCCGCTATTGACTGGACATGGTACATTCCTTTTTGTCTTACATTGAAAAGACAAAAGCAACCTCCTAATACTGTGCTGGACCTAGTTTTGTCCGGCTTGGTGCAGCAACTCTACGTGAGATGGACTCAACAGGTCATTGGAAGTCTCCTGCAGAAATATTGAGCCGTACTGTCTGTATAGCCGTCCGAATTTGCAAAGGTGTTGCCGACGCTGGATTTGATGCAGGAACATACCTCCCGATTATCCTCCACAGAACTTCGATAGGATTCATGACGTGTGACCTGGGTGGGCTACTCATTATCTAGAATTGTCTACAACGTTCTTCAAACCAATCGCATAGAACTGTGGTCCCGTGACATGTAGCATTGTCGTCCTTAACATGAAGTCCACGGATGATTGCAAATAGTCTGCCAGTAACTGAAAATAACCAATTCAAGCCAAGAGTATCCGAACCCTACCATCAGCTCTCACCAACTGAAATCGGAACTAATCTGAACAGGATACGGTCTTCCACGTCTAGGGGCCAACCGATGTGGTCACGAGCCCAGGAGAGGCGCTGCAGGTGATACCTTGCTGTTAAGAAAGACACTCGCGTCGTTCCTCTGCTGCAATAGGCCACGAATGCCAAATTCCGCCGCAGTGTCCTAGTGGATACGTTCGTCGTACGCACCACATTGATTTCTGCTGTTATTTCATGAAGAGCCGCCTGCCTGTTAGCGCTGACAACTCTACGCAAACGCCGCTGGTCTCGGTCGTAAAGCGAAGGCCGTCGGCCAATGCGTTGTCCATGGTGAGAAATGGTGTGTGATATTTGGTATTCTCGGCACATTCTTCACACTGTGAATCTCGGAACATTGAATTCCCTAACGATTTCCAAAATGGAATATCCCATACTTCTAGCTGTAACTACCATTCCGCGTTCGAAGTTTGTTAATGGATGTCGACAAGTGCTCCCTTCGAAGGAAGCACTTGTGAATCCACGACATCCAGAAACATATGGCCCTAGTACGACAGTATCTATTATTTTTTAGAGCTGAATATGAGACCTGAAGATGGAATAATGAACTGCCTTAACTGGTGGTGAAAACAAAATAAAATAGCTTCTCAATTGCACGGCTGTTGGGCGAATTTTATTCTTAAATAAAAAGTTCCTCTCGGCTCACTGGAAGGAATCCTGATTACTATGATGATGATGATGGTCGTGGTGGTGGCGCAGAAGTAACTCGTCGCCCGCTCAGGACGCATTTAGACGTCCATAAGACTGTAGGACAATGCAGTCGGCGTGGGTATGCAGGGTGAGTCACCTAACGTTACCGCTGGATATATTTCGTAAACCACATCAAATACGGACGAACCGATTCCACAGCCCGAACGTGAGGAGAGGGGCTAGTGTAATTGTTTAATGCAAACCATAGAAAAATGCACGGAAGTATGTTTTTTAACACAAACCTAGGTTTTTTTAAAATGGAACCCCGTTAGTTTTGTTAGCACATCTGAACATATAAACAAATACGTAATCAGTGCCGTTTGTTGCATTGTAAAATGTTAATTACATCCGGAGATATTGTAACCTAAAGTTGACGCTTGAAACCTCCGACAGCTGCAACATACATCGCGTTTCTACAGAATGATCTGTCAACGTTGCTCGAAAATGTCCCACTGGAAACGCGTCGACGTATGTGGTATCAGCATCATGGTGCACCTGCACATTCCGCAATTAACACTAGGCTGACCCTTGACAGGATGTCCGACGGGCGTTTCATAGGACGTGGAGGACGCATACATTGGCCAGCCCGTTCTCCTGATCTTACACCTCTGGACTTCTTTCTGTGGGGTACGTTAAAGGAGAATGTTTGCCGTGATGTGCCTACAACCACAGAGGATATGAAACAACGTATTGTGGCAGTCTGCGGCGACATTACTCCAGATGTACTGCGGCGTGTACGACATTCATTACGCCAGAGATTGCAATTGTGTGCAGCAAATGATGGCCACCACATTGAACATCTATTGGCCTGACATGTCGGGACACACTCTATTCCACTCCGTAATTGAAAACGAAAACCACGTGTGTACGTGTTCCTTACCCCTCATGGTAATGTACATGTGCGTCAGTGAAAAAGACCAATAAAAAGGTGTTAGCATGTGGACGTAATGTGCTGTTCCAGTCTCTTCTGTACCTAAGGTCCATCACCGTTCCCTCTGGATCCCTACGTAATTCGGTGCTCTCCGATACACACGATCGAACAGCGGAGGAGTAGTACTCAAGCGTCAACTTTAGGTTACAATATCTCCGGATGTAATTAACATTTTACAATGCAACAAACGGCAGATGTGCTAACAAAACTAACGGGGTTCCATTTAAAAAAACGTAGGTTTGTGTTAAAAAAACATACTTCCGTGCATTTTTAAATGGTTTGTATTAACCAATTACACTAGCCCCTCTCCTCGCGTTCGGTCTGTGGAATCGATTCGTCAGCATTTGACGTGGTTTACGAAATATATGCAGCGGTAATGTTAGGTGACTCACCCTGTATACCTCCACAACATCTGGGGAACGGCGTGATGGGACGCGTATGCAGGTCCACAACAGCGAAATGGTTAAGGGTGGCTGGGGCTCCGAAACGCCGCGGAAAGGCCCGGCAGCGGCCGGCTGACAGGGCTGGAAGCTGGAGGCGACCTTGCGGCTGCGCCCCTCCCTGGCGCCGAGCGGCCGGCCCGCTGCCGTGGCCAGCTGGTGGCTTGGGCCGGTGGTGGGCAGCGGCGCGGCGGCTGGCGCGCGCCGGCGAGCGCTCGGCAGTCAGTGTGAGCCCGCCGCGGCCGTGCCATGCTCTGGTGCTGCTACCCGTAGAGCGAGCAGGCGACGCGAGGCGAGGAGCACCAGCAGCGCCGGACAGCGCACGCCACGACGACATGAGGCCAACCCTCGTCGCAGCCGCTCTGCCTCTCCTGCTGGTGAGTCACAATCTCTCGTCTCCTTATACTCTCGACAGCGACGTCTCTGACGTTTCTCCACCACCAGCCACTAGCACTGTCAAAATATCACCCTGCAATAAGCGGAGTCGGCCACCAATAATGCAGGGTAAACCTTTGTCTTAAATTTATACGGAAGTTATTTGAGGGCCGCTACAGTATTAAAAGGTTGTAATGAAATAATACAGAGTATGCTGCAACAGTCACCTACTACCAATATTCTATTAGCGCGACGCGTTTCGGCAGTATGGTGCCATCATCAGGCACATTTGCTATTACTTTTATATTATAATTAACATGAAGTGAGGTTCGCCTCCATTGCTGCTCGTGCCAGTGAAGTTGTGTGTCGGAAGAGACACTAGTTCGGGAAGATTAATGTGATGTAGTGCGTACATTATATAATAAGCACGTTTAGCCAATTTGCTAGTGCATTTGCTCACATTTTTGTTGGTAATTTCGTTGTCTGGCACACAGAGCGCAGTAACAGGTACACTGCAGCTTAATATTTTCACAGTCATTTGTTTACATCACTCCAAAGAGTCATAAGAGCTAAGATAAACTAGTTTCTATTCCTTAAATAGTAGTATGCAGTGACGATGAAACATTTTCATCTATTTATGTCATGACAAATATTAGATGAGTAGCTGATAAAGACAATTTTTTTTTTTCGATGAAATAGGCATTCAGCATTGGACAAGTTTTTACGAAAGTCATTATTATTAGTTTCAAGTTCATCTTTGACAATGCCGTTCGTCCTGGCGAAACTTCAGAAAATTTGCTAAACGGCTATTATTTTCTGTTTTCTTCTTACTCCTGTCCAGAGTCCTGCACTATTTTAAAAACCACAGCGTATATATATATATATATATATATATATATATATATATATATATATATATATATATATATTCACCATGATCGCGGATTCGCCTTATTGTGTTTATTGTGTCATTTTCAAGCGATAGCTTACTATGAAATGTGTCAATGCACGTCGTTCCTTTTAAAGAGGGCACTATCCTCATGTCAAACGATGTTCACATATTCCTTGTGTGTGCCACGGCAGAACTCTTCGTCATTTATGTGGAGTAAAGTAGCACTGCATGTAATAATTGCTACCGAATCCACGCCATCTGCGCACGCAATTTCTACAGCGCGCCCACCAGGTGTTGCACTTGACAGCTACGTCAACAACTACGTCAACGTCATTTGTCAGAACTGCCAGTGGCCATACCATTATGCTGTCGGCCAGAATGACATAAACCGAGTGACGGGGAGGGGGGAAAAGACATTCAAGCATAAATTGTGGACAACACGTAACCGGGATTGCTTTGAACATCAGCTGAAAACACGAGTAACTCTTCTTACTTACTAATTTCTGAGCAACTTGTTATAGTTTCATTTAAGTTTTTACGTATACCGTGCACCACATTCATGACAGCTAGACGCGACATGGAAGATGTCAGCATTTATGTAACTGGATTTCTTTACTCAAACCATATCACAAAGTTTGATAAATATAACGCAGACCACAAACTGATACCAGTGGTTCTTCGTATTAACGGCTGTACCATGATTCAATCGGCCGTGGTGACACTGTGTCTTGCGATAACCGAAGTAGCGCGGAAAATTTTTAACTGTAAATAAGGACAGTTTAGGTTAGGCTTAACCTTCATTGCTTTTAATATTAATTGTCGATGAAAGTATCCGTAACGAGTCACATTTACTAATCTTTCCATTTGGCGATTCGGAAAGTGACAACTAAATCGTCAGATGGATGTATTTAAATAAATAAGTCAAGAAAATTTGTACGTACGACTTTTCTCGGCAGCCTGTGGTACAGACTGGGCACACTCCATAAAGGCAACAGTATGACTGTCTTGTATCGAAACTCTTTCGTTGCCTTTTCAGCCTTGGATCGCATACGTACTTATCATAACCGGTCTCGACTTGTTTGTAAGTCATTATCAGATGGTGTGCTTAAAAGAAAGAAACGGGATAGTAAAATACTAGGAAACTCAATTTCAAATCATTACAAATTTAACTTCTTAAAGTTAGTTTGATTTGGAGTTTGATTTTCTAGTATTTTGGTATCTCATTTTATCTTCCTGTTCAAGCACAGCAACTGATGGTAACTTAGTAAGGGCTCTAAACCGGCTACACGGCTATCTGTGCGACAATAAAAGAATGTGGTAGTTTAGTTTAGATTTTCGCATGTCTCGTGGACCATATTCGAGGCATCTCGCTAAGATGTACATCGTATCATAAACTTACAAATAAGACACAATTTCTCTGTCATATCATAACTGTATTTATGTAACTACATTTTTTTATAGTTCTTCACCAACAGAAAAGTTTAACAAATGTAACAACCGTATATACAAAACATCTATTCAGAAATCCATTTGTAAAGCAGGACGAGTTGCCAAGCTTGAAATCAATGTCTTTTTAAAAATTTCATTGTATACGAGCATATTTAATTCACAAGAGAGGTGTTCTTTCAGTGCATGTACAGAAAATATTCAAATGGTTCAAATGGCTCTGAGCACTATGCGACTTAACTGCTGAGGTCATCAGTCGCCTAGAACTTAGAACTAATTAAACCTAACTAACCTAAGGACATCACACACATCCATGCCCGAGGCAGGAGTCGAACCTGCGACCGTAGCGGTCGCTCGGTTCCAGACTGCAGCGCCTAGAACCGCACGGCCACTCCAGCCGGCCGAGAAAATATTCGTAGTGAGATGTAAATACGACTCGAAAAGCAGCCTGTGACATCTGCAAGACAGGGTCTTAGATAGTCCAGAACAGTCCTCCGCACAAACTACCTACAACTTTTTACTTTAAATAAATACACTTGAAGATTGAGGTGCAATCTTACGACTTTTCACTTTAAATAAATACACCTGAAGATTGAGGTGCAATCGAAACAGCTAGGGAGAAAGTTAGCTATTTTCAACTCAAAAACACCTAGTACAATGTGAAACACTTATGTAGGATCCTGAAGATTGCAGAGTGTACCCGAAACGCATTTTATCATTTCCACTGCATTACAATATTTAAAAACTGCATGAAGCAGTAAGTATTAAGCTAGTTTCTGGAAATTCTTATTCACTTATTTCAATGAAATCGACAACAGTGACAGGCTGTATAACTTAAGTAGGCGATACTTTTCTTTTTTCGCTAGCACACAGGAGTTCAGTTGCATAATTCCGCACTTGAGACTGATTAATAACAGACATCGTACCTCTCTATTGCCTGCTGCTCTGTGTAACACTTATCTGTAGCTCAAGGAAGACTTCTTCCATTCATGCATAGGTCGACCCTTCCTATTCCATCCTTTTCAGCAATCCTGACGTATTGATCGCCCCAGAATGAATTTTTCCTTTTTGTATATGATGTGGAGATTTACGATTTTTCGTTCAAAGTCATAATTCATTTAATTTTCTTTGAAACAACTTACCATGAACTGCTCAAGGCGTGCTTACGTTCAGTATTGCGTTTTTACCGAAAAGAAACGTGTAGTATTCCCTTTTTTTTTTTTTTTGCTTCATTTTATTTTCGAACGTGCACTAACTCGGGAGTATGGCCTTACCAATGGATAAACATTCCAGATCTACATGCCGGTTAAATGCCAACTAAGAATTTTTAGATTTTGCACAACGTAAAAGGAAGTCTTCTGGACTTTGTATTCAAACAGGCGGATATGGAGAAATCCACGTCTAGTGAAAAATATCTTGAAAATCGAGACGCGCAAAATTGCTAAGATATTATAATTGTCAACCGCATAATATACCATGACAACTGCCACACGTGTAACTGTTTAACATTTCAGAGCAACTGGATGAGACTTGCTCAAGGCGCGACATGGACGAGCGTACCACAGAAGGAAATATGCGCTTGAACTTGTTGGGCGGAAATGCTGATGTAACTCCAACAGTACAGCTAATGTCAAATTACCAAATGTTTGGCGATAGTGGTTCAAATTGTTCAAATGGCTCTGAGCACTATGGGACTCAACTGCTGAAGTCATAAGTCCCCTAGAACTTAGAACTACTTAAACCTAACTAACCTAAGGACAACACACACATCCATGCCCGAGGCAGGATTCGAACCTGCGACCGTAGCGGTCGCGCGGTTCCAGACTGTAGCGCCAGAACCGCTCGGCCACCAGCGGCCGGCGTTTGGCGATAGTCTATTATTGTCTATTAATTTATTAAACAGACTTCACCATTCTGAGTTTATGTGTCAGTACGGGTCGACGAAATTTTCATGAAATTTGTTTTCGAAATGGTGGTTTAAGTCTAAGAAAGTGAAGCGAATCTCAAAACCGTAGAATATTACTCTGTCACTCATTGAAGTGTTTCGTAGGAAAAGTGTCAGCGCTTTTTTAATTATAATTTAGGAATTATTTTTGATAAGAGAGAATATAAACATCATAGTTTAAGCATCACTGAGTTTTCTTCAGTGATCTACTTTGAGTTTGAGGAAGATTTCGAATCAACTTAGAGCTACCAACTCGGCTGACTTGACTATTCTGCTTTAGTATTTCAATGACAGTAGTCTGTGAACCTAGTTTCGGAATAATCACTATTTTATTTACCTTTTTGGTTTTATGACGACATGAATTTCTTCATATTCTATGTTATCAGTTTGACGGTGCTGGGTGTATTCATACTCACTGTTATTTACACTAAATCACAAATTTGTTACCTGTTTTCTTATTTCTAGTCTTGGTGGGTGGGAGGTATAATTCTTTTGGGATCCTCAGAATTCGGTATTACCTTCAACAGCTTAAGTAGAAATCTCTGTTTTATTCTTGACTGGTTATTATATTTCATCGCATTGTAATACATAAAGTTTCATTGTGCCAAAAACTAAGATTATCTTTGATATTTTAAGCTATCAAAAAGCGAACTTGTCAGGTTGGACAGAAAAGTAACTGATTTCGTAACCATTTGCTGTAGATACCAAGTAGTCAATACATATTAAATCATTAGTATATATCAGTATAAAACATTAACGTTAGTACATTCAGAAAAGATAGCAGAGCGGTACAACGTTGCATGTTAAAGAGCTATAATAAAGATCCTCGGAGAAATAGGTACTCAATTATATGTGCAAGAAAATGTCATCCATATTATAAACTGTTGGATATTTTTAGTTGACATGGCATGACAGTGTTCGTGTACAATGACGCTTATTAGTCGCACTGTAACGATGTTTGCTAGTCACCATTATTGCTAAGTAACCTTTATCAATCCAAAAACACCTAATTAAAATAGCATAGTGTTTATAACAATCAATCGTGTGTTATTTTCCTTGGAGTACGTTTCGTGTAACGATCAGTCAGAGCAACACGTTGGCTTAGGGGCAGAACAGATGGGATAAAAATCAGTTAGAAGGGAACGTTGTCTTTCTTTCACCATTTTTAACCTATGTGTTGACGACGCTCTATGGAAATTGGATATATATCTAGGAATTAAATTAAATATGAACATAATAACCTAAGAGCATTACCATTTCCTGATGATAAAGCTGTAATGTTAGAAAGACAAGATGACCTCCAACTTGCAAAATGTGGGGTGAACCAAAAAAGGTGAGGAAGAGGCTACAATCCTGACACTTCGTTTCGTAAGAAGAAAATTATGGCCAGGTAAACATTCACTATGGCCGAACATAATTAACAGCAACGAAATAATTGGGCAATCGTCACATTTTAAACATCTGAGATGCGACACAAGTTTTCATAATGATAATGGCATGCATAAAAAGCTGCACAAACGTCTAGCAATATTTAGAACAATAAATAAAACAACTACGAAACTCGAAAAGATTCGAGAATTTTTCTTCTCTTCCCTCGAGTACATACAGTGTTGAACGCCATTCGCTTCGTCGGGATTTACAAATTTTATTTTAATATTTAGTCTTGTGGCCGGATGCTCTTCCCGACGCCACATACGTCAAGTTAACCAGGGGAGGGGGAGGGGGGACAGTCTGTCTGTCATCGTGTAGACTTTATTCTGTGTGTTATCGTATCTTAACTGTTCGTGTATCGTATTACCTGAGGTGGATTTGGGGATCAGCCTGGCATTTGCCTAAGCGAGTTTGGGAAACTACCTAAAAACCATAGGCTGGACGGCGGTACTAGGCCACTGTCATTAATCCGCCGCGCGTGTTGAATCTGCGTATGGCTCACTTCCCTGTCTGGAAAGCTAGTGCGTTGCGCGTTACGCTTAGGAGCAGATCGGAAAAGACTTAGGAATTGGAGCACTTAAAGGCGTGGCGGGTACAGAATCGCGAGTCGGATAAATAAGAAACAAAGATGACATTCTTGAGGAGATTCTACAAAAAACTGTGAAGTGCTGGACATGAACTGAGGTACATACTTTTAATGAGGAAGCAGCTCGATTATAGAGATAGGCGGAAATAATATGTGAAGAGAACAAATTACTGAAGACTACAGGTGATGATCATGAACTGCAATCCGAAATGTGACACACAGGGCGATCAAGGAAAATAAGTACATAAAATTCGTAAAGATGGAGCAGACAGGTGTAAGACAATGACGACGACGAACTACAGTATGCAGGTTCAGTTCGAAAAACCAGAGTGTCCCCAGAATAATTCCCTAATAAGTGCCCTTAACACGTTCCACACCGCCGCGGACAAAATGAAAGCTATTCGTTTGAGACTGAAAAGATATCACACAGCACATCGTTCCGCAGACGGGAAAGCTAGCAGGAAACAGAAAGTTCGTTTGGCGTTTGACGGACGAAAGATAAAAGCAAACTCCAGAGGTCAGAGTTGTCAATACGAGGCGTGTGCTAGGAAATTACACGCAATTGCCGACATAATCGCTCTTTCACTTGTAACGAAAGAGGTTATGAAACGCGGTGTCGCCGGTTTGGAGGACCTGGACTACGCTGCGCTACTTTCCACAGCCGCAGTTGTCCGGCCGGCAGAAATACCAGCTGCGACAACGCCCTTGCAGCAGCCTCCAACGCAGCGTAGAGCGACTGCCGAGCTGTGCTGAACTGTTTTCGCACTTATACTTAGGAGGATCCCTACAAAAATTTCCCGAAGCTAGGGACACAGTATCGAACGAAAACCGTCGATTATTTACTCATGAACAGTACCATACGAAACGCATCGCACTCATAAAAGCGTGAAAGAAAAATGCCGATACCTTGAGAGATCGCTATTTACCTTTAAAAAAAGATACATTTTTTTATTTAAATCCTTCTTCCATCCACGTCCTCACGTATTTATGTCTGAGCAAAACAATGAAGCACAAAGGAGGAGGAAACGAAATGAATCTTCTTGGGGAGAAGTTATGCAGTACATTTCACCGATTACAAAATCGACTCAAATTAACAAGGCATCTGGCAGTATGAAACCACTTTATGACGTGGCACAACCATTGGCCTCATTCAGTTGGGAAGAGTGTCATAAAGCCTTTGAGTTCTCTCCTGAGGTCAGCTGGGTCAACACTGATGCAACTGGTCCTTAATATCGAAGATACTAACACTAGGACGTTGTTGACTTCCGAACTGGTCGCACACGTGTTCTATTGGGAAGAGACCAGGATTTCCTGCTTCTCTTGGGAGTACCTCAACATAACGCAGGTAGTTCCGAGGCGCGTGGCAAAAGTAGAGGAGCAATGTCCTTTTGAGAAATGGCACAACGATACTGTCACATGAGAGGTAACACGTGAGGACGCAAGACGTGCGTGATGTACGTTGTGTAGTCAAGAGTTCCCTCAATCAGCACCTGCCGTGACCTGAAGTCACAGCGTTGTCAACGCACAACAAGACATCTGTGCCTCTCGTAAACGAGAATGAGACCTCTCCCCAGATCACCGCCATAGCTGACACCCACCGGAGGTTCGAGCCCTACCTCGGGCATGGGTGTGTGTGTGTGTGTTGTTCCTAGTATAAGTTAGTTTAAGTAGTTAGTAAGTCTAGGGACCGATGACCGATGGTCCCTTAGAAATTCACAAGCATTTGAACATTTTAAGCATAGCGGACGACCAAGTTCATCATGGTAGTGCCGAATCACTTCTCATCTCTGAACACACTGGGACCCCAATAATTACCAGTCCATGTTTCCCGCTCACGGCAGCACTTCAAACGCAGCCACTTTTTGTTTTAGTGTTGCCAGCATCCTGAGACGGTAGTACTCTAGTCTGACTGCTGCTAGCCTCTGAATAATGGTGCTGGATGACACAGAATGTTTCAGGGAATCAGATACTTGTTCTGACTTGGCAGGGGCAGATTTGAAGTGCTTGAAATATGCTTCGTGCGCAGTACGACGAACATTCCTTGTGGTCTCCTCACATGGTCAATGAATATACCTGCTCGACATGGAGCCCATCATCAGGGTACTGTCGTATTCGAATGCCCTACAGATCTGGTAATTTCACGATTCGACCAACGGTCAAATGAAGACCCACAGTGAGAACCCTTTCAAACCCTGTCTTGTGCTGATGACGCTGTCTCAGACTACTACACAACATCCCAGTATCCTCCTTTTGGGTCAAATTGAAACTGGTGACAGTGGGTCCACAACCGACTATTTTGACATAGGTTGGTTGGTTCAATCGGGGTAGCGGGCCAAACAGCGAGGTCAGCGGTCCCATCGGATTAGGGGAGGATGGAGAAGGAAGTCGGCCGTGCCCTTTCAAAGGAACCATCCCGGCATTTTCCTGAAGCGATTTAGGGAAATCGCGGAAAACCTAAAGGCCGGACGCGGGATTGAACCGGCGTCGCCCCCCCCCCCCCCCCCCACAAAAAAATTGCGAGTCCAGAGTGCTAACCACTGCGCCACCTCGCTCGGTTTTGGATAGGGAACCAATGTTCGAAAATGCATTTTTATTGTGTTATGAACGTGCACAGCGTGAAAATAACGTAGCTCAGAGTAACTGTTCAAAGTAATTACCACCAGTCTCAATGCCTACATCGTAACGGCACATGAAGTTCTGTCGCATTCTCTCAAAGGTCCCTGATATCTGTTCTACAGAGAGACATGCAGCCTAGACCCTAGCAAGCAGGACTTCATCTGTTTGAACGGGGGTTTCATATACCAACGTCTTGATGTAACCCCAGAGGAAAAAGGCCAGAGGTGTGAGATACGGCGATCGCACTGGCCATGGGGTAGGACCTCCCCCTCCAACCCAACAATGGGGTTATGTGCTGTTCATGTGCACTCGAACATTAACATCGTGTTGAAGCCACATCCTTTCGCAGACAACAGAGGTTATAGTCTCTAAGAACTGTGCAGCACACCTCGCAGGTACAACAGGTGACGTGCACCAGTCAACAAGGTCCTGTTAAGTGATATTCGCTCAGATGTAGCGAGAAGTCGTTGTGCATGACAGTTTAAACGCTCGAAGGATGACGCTGCGCCGACAGGGAAACCAGAAGACGGGGTACGCAGAAAAAAATCACGCAGCGAAGCAACTGGCGCCACCACAGAACCAAGTGTGAACAACACTAAGGGAGCAAACGGGGCTGTTTCTATCGTTCTGTCGTTTGACCAACGAGAATAATATTATAAGCAGAATTTAATCACCAATGTTCTGCCTCGGTTCATAAGGCCAGTAAATCAACCTCTACAGCCGAGGTTGCTAAGACAGGCCTCGAATCGGTGGTATTTGGCTATAAACTCGGTGATAGAACAAATTTTCAGCATAGGTATCTGGCCAATAAGGGGTGCAGAGGCAATGGTGTTATGTACCTGATCACCAGACTTGGTGCATACGTCCGCGATTAAATTGCAAGGCACTCCGCAGCGCCTCAATAAGTGAAGTCATTTGAATCGTCCGTCGGATGGGGACGTCAAACCCGGCGGCCCCTTTGGTGCTACTGGGGAGGAATAGGCTATGTGGTGGGTTCCTTTTGCTCGTCATCACCATACAGGACAATATATACTCGCAAATTACAGTCACCTACACTCATCAAATACACTTCGCTCAAAACTCTAATTTCAGAGTGGAAAGAGACCAATGTGTGCAGGTGCGAATCCAAGCTCATGGGTGTCATCAGCTCCAACACACTGCAACGAACATTTTGCACAAGACATTTATATGTTTACATTCATCAATTTCTATATATATCGGCTGACTTCTGGAGAACGAAGTAAAAGACTAAGAATATAGTAAATAACAAAAATTTTTGCAGAATTACAAGCTGCGTTTAATACATAATACTTTTCTGCTTCTTGTCCGAGTGCCTGCACTAGTGGGTGGCCGTACGTCCTGAACGCTTGCATTCCAGCCAGGAAAATGAGGACATGCACAGGTTGGCAGTGCTTGTTGCCAACAACAAAGCCGACATGGTTCGCGAATCCACTGGTAGTAGGTGCAAACCACAATAAGTTGAGTGTGACGAGACAAAAAGTGAAAGACCGTGCACTAAGACTGACTTTCCCAAATGTACGTGGGAACTGAAGATAGAGACAGCATTCCACCATTATATGCTCCTGTAGCCACAGTCTGCAGACCTGTGTCAGACGTGTGATCATAGTAGTGGTGCTAAATGTAACACTGACAACGATGAGCGCGAGGTCTACGAGAAAGACAGGCTGCGTCGCGTACGTCACGAAGGTAGTCCTGCGATCTCTCGCTCGCTCAAATCAGTAGACAAACTACGTTTCTACAACTGTTAACTCATAACTAGGAGTGTCCGTAAAAACGAAAACTGAATCTTCTACTGGAATCCACTATTATGGAATGTCACTGTTATTAGTCCTATATTGATGGGAAGTCCGTGGGCTTATAATTTATTACGGCTGTACAGGCGTACAAGAAAATAAAATCATGCTAAAATGATTATCAGTCGCATAAGGCACCACTTCGAGCATGTAATGAGTACTGTTTAGCAGAAGAGACTAAATGCTACAAACAAGCCGTTATACCATTTACACTCCTGGAAATGGAAAAAAGAACACATTGACACTGGTGTGTCAGACCCACCATACTTGCTCCGGACACTGCGAGAGGGCTGTACAAGCAATGATCACACGCACGGCACAGCGGACACACCAGGAACCGCGGTGTTGGCCGTCGAATGGCGCTAGCTGCGCAGCATTTGTGCACCGCCGCCGTCAGTGTCAGCCAGTTTGCCGTGGCATACGGAGCTCCATCGCAGTCTTTAACACGGGTAGCATGCCGCGACAGCGTGGACGTGAACCGTATGTGCAGTTGACGGACTTTGAGCGAGGGCGTATAGTGGGCATGCGGGAGGCCGGGTGGACGTACCGCCGAATTGCTCAACACGTGGGGCGTGAGGTCTCCACAGTACATCGATGTTGTCGCCAGTGGTCGGCGGAAGGTGCACGTGCCCGTCGACCTGGGACCGGACCGCAGCGACGCACGGATGCACGCCAAGACCGTAGGATCCTACGCAGTGCCGTAGGGGACCGCACCGCCACTTCCCAGCAAATTAGGGACACTGTTGCTCCTGGGGTATCGGCGAGGACCATTCGCAACCGTCTCCATGAAGCTGGGCTACGGTCCCGCACACCGTTAGGCCGTCTTCCGCTCACGCCCCAGCATCGTGCAGCCCGCCTCCAGTGGTGTCGCGACAGGCGTGAATGGAGGGACGAATGGAGACGTGTCGTCTTCAGCGATGAGAGTCGCTTCTGCCTTGGTGCCAATGATGGTCGTATGCGTGTTTGGCGCCGTGCAGGTGAGCGCCACAATCAGGACTGCATACGACCGAGGCACACAGGGCCAACACCCGGCATCATGGTGTAGGGAGCGATCTCCTACACTGGCCGTACACCACTGGTGATCGTCGAGGGGACACTGAATAGTGCACGGTACATCCAAACCGTCATCGAACCCATCGTTCTACCATTCCTAGACGGGCAAGGGAACTTGCTGTTGCAACAGGACAATGCACGTCCGCATGTATCCCGTGCCACCTAACGTGCTCTAGAAGGTGTAAGTCAACTACCCTGGCCAGCAAGATCTCCGGATCTGTCCCCCATTGAGCATGTTTGGGACTGGATGAAGCGTCGTCTCACGCGGTCTGCACGTCCGGCACGAACGCTGGTCCAACTGAGGCGCCAGGTGGAAATGGCATGGCAAGCCGTTCCACAGGACTACATCCAGCATCTCTACGATCGTCTCCATGGGAGAATAGCAGCCTGCATTGCTGCGAAAGGTGGATATACACTGTACTAGTGCCGACATTGTGCATGCTCTGTTGCCTGTGTCTATGTGCCGGTGGTTCTGTCAGTGTGATCATGTGATGTATCTGACCCCAGGAATGTGTCAATAAAGTTTCCCCTTCCTGGGACAATGAATTCACGGTGTTCTTATTTCAATTTGCAGGAGTGTATATCGAGTATTGATCTTAAATTAAATTTTGCTGTAGTTCTGTTAATCAGTAAGACTTCATAATAGCAGATTCCAGTGGAAGATGCAATTCTCGTTAGTACTTACATGCCCAGCTGCGAGTTAACAGGTTTAGAAACGCATTTTGTCTGCTGAACTGAGCGAGCGAGCGATTTCAAGGACTGCCGTCGTGACGTACGCGCCTCGGTCTCTCTTTCTCGTGGGCCTAACTACCATTTTATCTACGCCTATATAGTTATTCCTCAAGCCACTGTACTGTGCATGGCACTACTAGTCATTCCCTCTCGTGTTCCTCATAAATGGAGTAAGGAATAAAGGACTGTCTGTATGCCTCCGTAAGAGCCCTAACTTCTCTTAGCTTATCTTTGTGCCCCTTGTGCGAAATGTGCTTTGTTGGCAGTAGAATCGTTCTGCAGTCAGATGGAAATGCCGGTTCTCTAAATTTTCTCAATATTATTTCGCTCAATAGAGTTTCGTGGAATGAACGTCGCTTCCTTCTATGGATTCCCATTTGAATTGAGGAATCATCTCCGCAGTACATGCGTGTTATTCGTACCTACCGGTAAAAAATCTAGCGGTCATTACTTTGAATTGCTTCGATGTCTTCCTTTAATCCAACCAGGTTGTGATCCCAAAAACTCGAGCAGTTGTCAATAATGGGTAGTACTACCATTCCACACGTGGTATCCTTTGTAAATTAGGTACGTTTCTCTAAAATTCGTCCAAAAAACCGAAGTCGACAATTCGCCCTCACTGCTGCCGTCCTTACGCGCTCTTTCCATTATGTATCGCTCTGCAGAGTTACGGCTAGATATTTAAGCTATGTGACTGTGTCAAGCAGCACAGTGCTAATGCTGTGTTCGAACATGACGGGATTCTTTTTCCTCTTCATCTACATTGACTTAGCTGCCGTTCATCACACCAACCAGAAACCGTGTCTTAGTAAACTTGTATCCTCGTACAGTTACACAACGAAGACACCTTCCCGTACACTACAGCATCATCAGCAAAGAGCCGTAGATTGCTGGTCACATTACACGTCAGATGATTTATGTATACTGAGAATAACAGATATCCTGTCGACCATATCACACACTTTCCTGCCGGCCGGAGTGGCCGAGCGGTTCTAGGCGCTACAGTCCGGAACCGGGCGACCGCTACGGTCGCAGGTTCGAATTCTGGCTCGGGCATGGATGTGTGTGCTGTTCTTAGGTTAGTTAGGTTTAAGTAGTTCTAAGTTCTAGGGGACTGATGACCTAAGAAGTTAAGTCCCATAGTGCTCAGAGCCATTTGAACCATTTTGAACACACTTTCCTGTGGCACACCCAATGATACGGACACCGATGAACACTCGCAGTCGAGGACAACGGACTGGGTTCTATTACTTAAGAAATCTCCGAGGTAGTCACATATCTGGGAACCAATTCCATATGTTCGTACCTTCATTGACAGCCTGCAGTGGGGCACCAGTTATCTATCACTACGGAACCTACCTGTTTCCCCCATCCATGGTTTGCAGGATGTCATGGGAGATAAGGACAAGCTGAGTTTCGCGAGAGCGATGCCTTTTAGGTCCGTGCTGATTTGCGGACAGAACCTTTTTCGTCTCACGGAACTTTATTACACACTCATGCTCATAAATTAAGGATAACTGCAGAATGTGGTGCCACACAACGTGGCACTACACAAAACTGGCGCTAATAGGATAGGCACGTGGGGAGCACACACGACACAGATCTGTAAGTACACGGTATTTGTGATAAATTGAGAAAACCGTCCCGAAATACATGTTCTACAAAACTCCACTGTTTCCTGTGCATGTGCCCCGATATCAATATGAGATATGATCACCATGCACATGTACACAGGCCGCACAACGGGTTCGCATACTCAGGATAAGGTGGTCGAGCAGCTGTTGGGGTACAGCCTCCCATGCTTGCACTATTGGACTTATCACCTGAGGTCATCAGTCGTGGATTCTTGGATTCTACTAACTACGACCAGTCTCGATCAAACCAGTGTAACACACTCCCTGTCTTCGTGTACAACTCAATGTGATCTTTCCATGCTGAAATGAGACTTGTGTGTCCTGAGAAAGAGTTGACTGGAAGACCTCTGAGACGCGGATGCAAGGTTCGGTTCCGCAGGGAATCCAAGTTTTTTTACAGTCTCCCCCACCTCTGTCTCTCCCGTCCCTCCCCCAGTCTCAACGATAAATAGAGGGTGAGCAAAATAAAACTGATCTGGAAAATACTTCATGCAACTTAACATAGGCAGCCAACTTACATCTCCACCCCAGGTGTGGCTGATGTCAGTTGGGTTGTCATTTTAAGGTTCATGAATTATTTTCCGCCGGCCGCTGTGACCGAGCGGTTCTTGGCGCTTCAGTCCGGAACCGCGCTGCTGCTACGGTCGCAGGTTCTAATCCTGCCTCGGGCATGGATGTGTATGATGTCCTTGGTTAGTTATGTTTAAGTAGTTGTAAGTCTAGGAGACTGATGACCTCAGATGTTAAGTCCCATAGTGATTCGAGCCATTTGGACCATTTGAATTATTTTCCAAGTCAGTTTTGTTTTTCCAAACCTGCGTCACTTGCCGTTGCCTCCTTTTAACGCACCATAAATTCCTAGGATTTCAACAGTAAAAACTATAAAACATTTTAAAATAATGATTTGTTTACTTCAGTGCTTAATAATTCGATCTGGTATAACTTCCAAGAAAATACAACTCAGAGAAACAAACGAACTGAAAAGGATTTGCTAGAGAAGTTCACTAATTTAAAAGCTGTGAAAAGAAACGAACTCGAACCACCTTGTCAACATCGTAATTTCCACCGCCATACCTTGGCGAAAGATCTTGCCACGTACCTGAGGAAATTCTGGCGAGTCAAAGGCATTTGCCCAGTCATTCGTCGACCAGTGTCGTGTGGCAACAGAAGACAGCAAAAGGAAAACTGAAGTTATAAATTTCGCGTTTAAGAAATCATTCACGCAGGAGAAGGACAGATATACCGTCATTTGAACGTAGCACAGAGTCCCATAACGAGGACACCGCAACTGGCACACCTCAAGCTTAAGAAGCATCTGAAAGAATTGAATGGAAATAAGTCCTCAGGTCTGAATGGAATCACAGTTCGGTTGCGGAACCTCTACTGCACTGGCCTCATACTTAGCATGCATTTATCGAGAATCTCTCGTTCACCTTAAAGCTCAAGCGACTGGAGAAAAGCGCAGGTAACTCCTGTTTATTAAAAGGTAAAAGAAATCGAACCTGTAAATTACAGACAAATATCCTTATCATCAGTTTGCTGTAGAGTGTTTGAACACATTCTGAATACAATAAATACACTTATTCTCATAAATTAAGGATAATGCCGATACATTATGAAACAACGCTCTGGTGGGCGGTTTGTGGGCTCAGATCACCTCGGGGTATGACCATGCTGTGAATTTGACCTACGGTGGCCGCACGGTGGCGCTGGCAGCAGTCCACATACGCAGAGATGTGTTGGTGCATGTCAGAGTACGGTGCAGCGAGTAAGTGTGCAGACGTTTTCAAACGTGCTAATGGTGACTGTGTGTTGAAAATGGCTCAAAGAACACATATTGATGATGTTATGAGGGATAGAATACTAGAGCGACTGGAGGCTGATCAAACACAGCAGGCCGTAGCACGGGCCCTCCGTGTGCCACAAAGTGTGATCTCAAGATTACGGCAACGATTCCAGCAGACAGAAAACGTGTCCAGGCGCTACAGTACGGGACGTCCACAGTGAACAACACCACAAGAAGGCCGGTATCTGACCATCAGTGCCCGCAGACGGCCATGGAGTATTGCAGGTAGCCTCGCTCGGGACCTTACCGGAGCCACGAGAACAGTTGTCTCCAGACACACAGTCTACAGACGACTGAAGAGACATGCCTTATTCGCCCGGAGACCTGCAAGGTGCATTCCACTGACCCCTGGTCACAGGAGAGCCCGTAAAGCCTGGCGTCAAGAACACAGTACATGGTCATTGGAACAGTGGTCCCAGGTTATGTTCACGGACGAGTCCACGTATAGGCTGAACAGTGACTCTCGCCGGGATTTCATCTGGCGTGAACTAGGAACCAGATACCAACCCCTTAATGTCCTTGAAAGGGACTTGTATGGAGGTCGTGGTTTGATGGTCTTGGGTGGGTTTATGATTGGTGCACGTACACCCCTGCATGTCTTTGACAGAGGAACTGTAACATGTCAGGCGTATCGGGACGTCATTTTGCACCAGTATGTCCACCTTTTCAGGGGTTCAGTGGGTCCCACCTTTCTCCTGATGGACGATAACGCAAGGCCCCACCGAGATGCCATCGTGGAGGAGTACCTTGAAACAGAAGATATCAGGAGAATGTAGTGGCCTACCTGTTCTCCAGACCTAAACCCCATCGAGCACGTCTGGGATGCTCTCGGTCGACGTACTCATATCGGTGCACGTCTTCAAACCCCTAGGACAATTCAAGAGCTCTGACAGGCACTGGTGCAAGCATGGGAGGCTGTACCCCAACAGCTGCTCAACCACCTTATCCTGAGTATGCCAAACCGTTGTGCGGCCTGTGTAGATATGCATGGTGATCATATCTCATATTGATATCGGGGTACATGCACAGGAAACAGTGGAGTTTTGTAGAACGTGTATTTCGGGACGGTTTTCTCAATTTGTCACAAATACCGTGTACTTACAGATCTGTGTCGTGTGTGTTCCCTAAGTGCCTATGCTATTAGCGCCAGTTTTGTGTAGTGCCACATTCTGCAGCCATTAGAGCCAAGAATCCACCTCAAAATGAAGGTTGGAAATCAATAGATGGAAAAACTATCGTCAATAAATACATCTGAAGTAAAAAAAAAGAAATTATTTTCGTCAGTATTGAGGCAATTGGTGTGTACGTAACGTAGGTATACAGTAGGCTTCTGGAGGAATAGTAAGTATTTCAGTACATGGAAGTTTAGACGGTTCGAATAATAGATTCGACGTGTCTCTAATTATCACTGGTTACAGAGATAAGTTTTCATTTCGCGTGTTGGTACTCAAATCACTGTGGTTAAATTTATCGATTGTCATACTAGTTTTGAAGCTGTGCTTGAGTTTACGTATTTGAATTTTTCACTTGTGACTGTGATTCAAAAGGTAATCAGTCGACTGGACATGTTCTGTTACCGCATCGTCTTATAGGAGTCCATCATGTAGACTTTCTTGAAAATGAGCTTCCATCATTTTCAGAGGGGTACCGGTAGCTACAAGAATGGAGATGTTCTTGCAGCGTGACGAGACCTCTACACATTCGAGTCATCAGATGATAGACATGTCATCTAAACCTAACATCCCCCGGATGATGAATCGGCAGAAATGATCACGCTTCTTGGCCAGCAAGGTTTCTGGACCTTTCCTCTTTACATTTTAGCCTTTGGGGCTGGTTGAAACGCGAAGTTCACAATGAAAAATTAAACATAAGAGACAAATGATCGTTAGGATTACAAATAGTACTGCTTTAATAAAAGTTCATCAAGCGAACCTCGGAAGAGCTACACTTTGTGTTGTCAACCGAATTTGAAAGAGCGTTGAAGTAGAAGTAGAAATTTATGAAAACCAACTTCTAACTAAATCATCTGCTTATTGCTTAACGCCTTGTGTGAATATTTGTTTGGGTTACGTTCTAACATGCGTATGTCTACAACCAATAGAAAAATCTGACACATGTATGAAATGTTTTATTCAAATAAGTCTTTACTGCCACCTCCTAAAATATTTAATATTGCTCACGAAATGTGTTGTATACGCCTGCACCATTTCATGGGCATATAATTAAAGTTCAAAATTTGTCGCTTGCACGGTCACGTCACGCTCCTCTTCAGATGCCGGCTTGAGTGGCCGATCGGTTCTAGGCGCTACAGTCTGGAGCCGCGCGACCGCTACGGGCGCAGGTTCGAATCCTGCCTCGGGCATGGATGTGTGTGATGTCCTTAGGTTAGTTAGGTTTAAGTAGTTCTAAGTTCTAGGGGACTGATGACCTCGGAAGTTAAGTCCTGTAGTGCTCAGAACCATTTGAACCTCTTCAGATTTCTTCTTCAGTAGTCGATGTTTCGAAGCCTCTACTGGTATCTTCTTCTGACTATTCTGGTGCCTGTGGCTGGCTGAATCGTAAGTCAAGTGGAGACACTGGGAGTGTCCTCTAGAAGATCTCAGCAGAGTAGGCCTAAAAGGGTCGGCTATTGGATAAGAAATTTGAAGAGGACATGACACGGCCTTGGAGTCCACAAGATCTTGCAGGCACTGAGGTGAGGACGCGACTGGTGCCCTGATGTAGCTATGGTATCTTCTTCGGACTATTCTGGTGCCCGTGGCTGGCTGAATCGTAAGTCAATTGGAGACATTGGAAGTGTCGTGAAGAAGATCTCAGCAGGGTAGGCCTAAAAGGGTTGGCTATTGGAGAAGAAATTTGAAGAGGAGGTGCAGGCACTGAGGTAAGGATGCGACTGGTGCCCTGATGTAGCTACTGGTATCTTCTTCGGACTATTCTAGTGCCCATGGCTGGCTGAATCGTAAGTCAAGTGGAGACACTGGGAGTGTCTTCAAGAAGATCTCAGCAGGGTAGGCCTAAAAGGGTTGGCTATTGGAGAAGAAATTTGAAGAGGAGGTGCAGGCACTGAGGTAAGGATGCGACTGGTGCCCTGATGTAGCTACTGGTGTCTTCTTCGGACTATTCTAGTGCCCATGGCTGGCTGAATCGTAAGTCAAGTGGAGACACTGGGAGTGTCTTCAAGAAGATCTCAGCAGGGTAGGCCTAAAAGGGTTGGCTATTGGAGAAGAAATTTGAAGAGGACATGACATGGCCTTGGATCCCACAAGATCTTGCAGGCACTGGGGTAAGGATGCGACTGGTGCCCTGATGTAGCTATTGGGGTTGTTAGTCATTTGTCGTTGTCTGTTGTGATGTGACAGCGCATCCCTCGTCGACCTGTCCTCTTACGTGGCCGCCAGGTTAACGTGTCACTTCGGCTCAAGGTCGCGTCGTGGACATGAGGCCAGGTGCAGCGGAGGGTCAGACGGAGCCGGTGCAGTGGGCGCCCGTTACCGGCGAACCTTTGCGCCTAGCAGTCCGCTCGCTGTGGCTGGTGGCTGGTGGCTGGCCCACTGCGAAAGTTGTTCCAGTTCTGGGCCGCAGTTGCGCACTACCTGGGCGCGCGGCGTCACGTGACCGCCGCTGCAGCCCGACCCGACCCGCTCCGCTATAAGGACGCCGAAGTCGCCGCCTGCTCGTTCACGGCTCATTCAAAGTAGCCAGCTGGATAGCGGTGGAGTTGGGTGTGGACTGAGTCTTAGCTCTGCTGACGGCCTGCTCCTTGCCTACGCAATTTCGAAAAACGCTGCTGTGAGTAGCAGACCGATGCACCGTACGTTATATTATCAACTGATTACCACCAGCTCACAAAAGCGGTTCTACACAGTGTTGTTCATTACCTAATTTATTTTGCACGCTGCAATTAATCAATTAAACGTAATTATACTGTTATGTATTACGGATATACCGATATTTCTTTCACGTCCATCAACTATACATAATCTGTTCAGTTAATTATTTCATATTTTCCGTCGTTGTTTTGCTATTCTTTCCTTGATGTCCAGTTCTACAGGGCGAACATTAAAAAAAATTGACAAACTGTAGGGTCGGATTCCTGACTGGAAATGGAGGAAAATAGGTCCTATGAACATGTGTCCAGAAATAGACGGTGTGCTTGCAGCAACAACAAACACAGTTCAGAGCTGAAACGCATCTACGTCACAACAGACGTTCAAAGCAGCCTCCATGGAATTGAAGGTGACAGGGATAGTCGCGGTTGTCATGCAGGATAGACTGTAAGCTTATTTGTCCGTCGCTGACATAGAAGACCGCAAACCTTCTTTCCTTCCCGTCTTGGCAAGCTGTACAGTGACTAGGGTACATGTAAAGCTTACTGGGACAGGGTAAATGCTAGCTACAATGAAGTCGATAATTCGATTGTAATATTGGCATTTTAATTTGATATCCCCCACAACTGACAAAATTTACAAAAAAAAATGTGACTTTCTTTGTCCACCCACACACTCCCGAGAATGGCACATTAACAATTTGCGATTACGCGCCCCTATTACCGGCAGCTGCGTTGATAAATACTCGACACCTCGCAAGGATAACTACCAGATCAAAAATATTAGGTAAGTTGTTGGAAGTAGTTAAGCGTTGGTGAAAATCTCGCTTCTGAGCACACAAAGAGCTCTAAGCGCAGAACTCTGAGCGGAACACGCGTTGGTGCAGTGCTGCGATACAGACCGTATATCTCCCTTCGAAGACGATGGCCAAGACGCCGTCTCCACGTCTGTATCGCTCGATGGCTGAAGGCGTCCTCTAATTCTCCCGTCTCCACGCGTACGTAAACGCGGCGGAAGAATACTCAGTTTCGGCAAATATCAAACGCTCTATCATCGTCGAAATCCCTCCAACGGCATTTCTGAGATCTACCCAATGATCGAGTAGGTCATATCGTCCCTAGGAAAACGAAATTCCCGTGTTCGCCACGTGTTGCCCAGCACAGGTGGCTCCGGATGCCGGGCTATCCCCAAAAGCGCCGTATTGTCCCCCGGTTTCGGTGACCGCTACCTGCCTCCCACGGCGGCCGGCGAGCCACGGCCAGCTGCAGACTTTATATTCCACAATTTCCAACTTCCGACACTTTTCACCAACGCTTTAAGTTAGTGACTCAATCATGCAGACATGCAGGGAATACTGCTCGAGAGTGCCTCATATTTATCATAATTCAACAGAGTCATGATTTGATGCCCTTGCCACTCCCTTTATTATTAATACTAATGTTGGTAAGCTAACGTGTAAGTGCCCATGTCCTGGCACCTTACAACACAAAGTCGTACTTTGGTTTACACCATGTCTGCGGGCCACTTGCCTGGAGCTTGTACTAGAGTTCGTCTCAATATCCCGTAGAACCCGGACCGCGACATCTGGTGTACGCACAGTCCGCCGCCTCCCTTCGCATTCGTCTGTGTGAAAAGGCTCAAAATCACACAAACGCCCAAAAAGGGCTTGAAATGTTGTTTGAGGTATCTGGCGTCTGTGAGGGTACTCGCTTTGGTCTAGCCGTGTTGCCTCTCGATGGTTTACATCTGCTTGCCCGCAAGCAAACAACTTATCGGCTCGTTCCCAGTATGAATACCTGACCATTCTGCTGCTTACAGTACACTGCGTCAATCACACATCCTGCAGCACACAAGGAAAACATGGCACTTGACCAGACGCCATTCGTCACCGCCATCTACCGTGGTAACGATGCATTTCCGAACACGTGTTCACAGGGCCTTTTTTCCTCTATTTCTACTAGGGAATCCGACCCTGCAGTTTCTCTGTTTTATTAATGTTCATCCATTATGTTGGTTTACCAGCAGCACCGGCATAGAAACGGACATCAAGGAAATAACTGCAGTAGGAACGAAATGCATGCATTCCCTGAGGGAAACACCTCAGAATCAATATCAGCAAATACTAAGATGAGAATATAAAAGACAGTGGTACGCCCACCAATCATTTACGGTTGAGAAATCTGGAGCATCATTAAACGATAAAAGGAAAAACTACTGACGTTTGAAAGAAGAGTAATGAGGAAGATACGCGAACCGATCTTAGATAAAAGAGAATGGAGAGGGAGGAAGAATGAGGAAATCTACCTCTTTATGTAACAACTAACAATACTACAAAATCTAGAGAGCAAAAGAATCCAGTGGGCATGCCGTGTAGTGTAACCTGTATGCCAAAAGAAAGACGGGTGAATAAAACACTTGAGGGGAAACGAAACACCAGACGCCCCATAGGGCAACCAAGGCAGTGCTGAATGGACAATTTGACGAAGGACTAAGCAGCCCTAGGGACTGAAGACATCTGGAAGGACCGAGCACAAAATAAAAAGGAATGGATGCAGTGTGTGTAAGCGGAGTGTCGTCTGCAAGGCTTGTGACCGCTTGATGTGTATGTTTCAAAGCCTGTTTCAGGAAGTGAAATAAGAATCACAAATTTATCTAATCTTTATCCGACCATTAGCGGAAGATTAGCTGTTGTGTTCCCTGCCTTAGGACAGAGTGTTTGAAGAAATATGTGGGAGTCAGCGCCCAGAAGGTAAGGGGTGATTTAATCGACGGCCTTTATGCCACCGCATGAACGGCGGTGTGCCTGTAATGTTTTCCTCGGTCACCTATAAGAAAATTGTATGATTTCAACGCTGCACGTCGTGATTCTCATTTCAGTAGCAGAAGCGTCAAAAGAAGGGGTGAAATATGGCTAAGAAGGGGTGCGACGACCTTCCCATCACGTGGCATTGGGCATAATTATGGTGGTATTTGGTGCCAATGTGACGTCATTAACCTATCTTATACCTCACATGAACTTCTACATCTACATATATATCTACATATATACTCCGCTAGCCACCAAGCGCTATGTGGCGGAGGGCAATATTCGCGCCAAAGTCGTATTTCCCCCCCCCCCCCCCCCCCCTCTGTTCCTCTCGCGGATCGCGCGAGGGAGAAAAGACTGTCTGAACGCCTCAGTACGAGCTCTTATTTCCCTTATCTTTGAATGGTGATCATTGCGCGATTTGTAAGTTGGTGGTAATAATATATGCTCTACATCCTCGATGAAAATTGGATTTCGGAATTTAGCGCGCCGTCTATCTGCAAGTGTGTCCCACTTCAAACTTTCTATGAGATTTGTTACGCTCTCGCGATTGGTACGAGGTGCGGCTAGAAAAAAACCGGACTGATGCTGGAAAAAACATTTATTTACAATTATTTACAATTTCATGTTATCTCCTTCAATGTACTCTCCTCCTCGGTCTCTACACCGCTCCATACGAATTTTCCACTGTTCATAGCAATGCTGCAGATCATTTTCGGTAAGTCCATACATTACTTCCGTCGCTTTTTCTTTTACTGCTTCAACAGTCTCAAATCTAGTTCCTTTCTAAGCTGACTTGACTTTAGGGAAAAGAAAAAAGTCACAGGGGGCCAAATCAGGTGAGTAGGGTGGATGGTCTAAGATGGGAATGTTGTGTTTTGCCAAAAACGTCTTCACTGACAACGCACTGTGAGCTGGGGCATTGTCTTGGTGAAGGATCCATGACTTTTGTTCATGTTGAAACTTTCATGAAGAATCTGCCTAACACTTTCCTTGTCAACTCCTGTTAACTCAGACACTGCTCTGATTGTTAAACGGCGATCTTGTCGAACAAGTTTACCGATTTTTTCAATGTTTGCATCAGTTTTTTCTGGCAATGGTCTGCCAGTGCGAGTGTCATCACTGGTGTCTTCGCGGCCATCTTTAAATCGTTTAAACCACTCAAACACTTGTGTTCGCGATAAACAATCATCGCCGTACACTTGTTGTAACATTACAAACGTTTCACTTGCAGATTTTCCTAGTTTGAAACAAAATGTGATGTTAACACGCTGTTCTTTCTGTACACTCAACATTTTCCGACGCACAGACAAAACGTCAACTACTTAAAACAGACGCCACGGGCAGACTGAGTGCAGGAGGCAGATGAAACTCGAGCAGTAGGCGGAGCGAGAGTCACGTGACAGGCCACGCGACTTTCAGCCTTATTGCATTCGTTTTATTGTTTCACCAGTACTAGTCCGGTTTTTTTCTAGCCACACCTCGTACATATACCAGTCACGAATCTTGCCGCTCTTCTTTGGACCTGCTCAATCTCTTGAATCAGACCCAACTGGTAAGGGTCCCATACAGACCAACAATACTCTAAGACTGGAAGAACTAACGTATTGTAAGCTATTTCCTTTGTTGAAGGACTGCATCGCTTCAGGATTCTACCAATAAACCGCAATCTAGAGTTCGCCTTACCCGTTACTTGTGTAATCTGATCATTCCATTTGAGATCATTTCGAATAGTCACAACTAGATACTTGTCGGACGTTACCGCTTCCAGAGACTGGACATTTATTTTGTACTTGTACATTAATGGGGATCTTCGCCTTGTTATGCGCAGTAGGTTACAGTTACTAATATAGAGAGATAACTGTCAGTCATTATACCACTCATTTATTTTCTGCAAATCCTCACTGATTTGTTCAAAACTTTCGTGTGATACTACTTTCCTGTAGACTGCAGCATAATCGGCAAGCAACTCAGGCCGCTGTCAATACCATCAACCGGATCGTTTAAGTAAATCGTAAAAAGCAGAGGACCTATTACGCTGCCCTGGGCACACCTGAAGTTACTTTGTTTCTGTTGAAGTCACCCGGTTTAGGACGACATACTGCTCCCTGTCTGATAGAAAACTTTCTATCCAACCGCATATGTCATCGGATAGACCGTAAGCGCGCAGTTTTTGTAGCAAGCGACAGTGCGGAACCGAGTCGAATGCCTTTCGAAAGTCGAGAAATATGGCATCAACCTGTGAACCGGTATCTAGAGCCTGTTGTATATCATGCACAAAGATGGTCAGCTGTGTCTCGCATGACCGATGTTTCCTAAAACCGTGCTGGTTTCTGCAGATGAGCTTCTCAGAGTCTAGAAAGGTCATTATGTCTGAACACAAAATATGTTCCATGATTCTACAACAAATCGATGTCAGTGAAACTGGCCGGTAATTATGTGCGTCCGATTTTCGACCCTTTTTATAGATTGCTGTGACCTGGGCCTTCTTCCAGTCCCTTGGAACTTTCCGCTGTTCCAATGATGTGTGATACATAATGGATAAGAATCGTGCTATATTTGTAGCACAGTCAGCATAAAATCTTACGGGGATACCGTCTGGGCCAGATGCCTTCCTGGCGTCTAAGGATCTTAACTGTTTTACAATCCCAGACACACTAAACACTGTGTCAGCCATCCTTACGTTTGTTCCATAATTGAAAGGGGGAATGGTGCTGTAGTCCTCTACCGTAAACGAGTTTTTGAAAGCTAGGTTTAGAATTTCGGCCTTCTGTTTATCATCATTATCGTTACATTACCCGTACTGTTAGCAAGAGAAGGTATTGAATTATTTGTAGCTCTGATTTGAGCTCTGATCTTTTTTTGCGCCAAGTGTCGACACTTTTCTGTTTGAAGCGTCGCAGAGCCCGAAGAGATGTCGGAGAGTGCTGCGCTTTTGCGCCATTACGGAGGAGGATTGTAGGTTTGAGCCAAATTTCAAACTTCTTGCTCGCAATGGGGTTTCAAAAAGTGATACTTTAATTGTGCTGCGTAGCGTTGTTTATAACTGATGATTGTCTCTAACCGGAAGTGATTGTATAATGAAGAAATTTTTATCAGCAGCTCTTGGCGGTGAGTCATGAAATTTTTCAGACTACCACTTGCTTATTGAAGACTTTATCATATTTCGACTGCGTAAGAAGGAATTCTGTATCTTAAACGGGTCCTGAAGTGTTTGAGGTGAACTGCTTAGCTGAATCACTCTGTTTGTGATGTACATACGTGATATACACGTGGTGAATAAGAATCATATTCGTACTCTGTGTAGTAGAGTTTGGAGGCATGCAGATCAGCACTAGTGAGAGAGGAAGAAAGTTATGAGTCTGGCGTGAATGCTCACAATGTCTTTAAGAGCGGTTGAGGTAGCAACGGCTTTTAGCCATTTACACGGAACCTGTTTGACTTGGAGGCCACGAACGTCTGTGGTGTCTAGAGAGATGCAATCCCCGCCACACGCCGCCTCGCCAGAGTGCACGACACTCGTCGCTAATGGCAGCGAAGGGCAGAATGATAGGTAGTGTCGAGCGGGTGAAACGCTTTGCTGTGAAATGCAGTCGGAGAATGTTCCTCGAGTGCACTATTGTTACAGCATTAATGACATCAAAATATATCTTACGATATCATTACACAAAGCAGTCCAGTTACCCAACTTGACGCTTCGTCACAAAGGGATGCTACAAATTTCACACGGTTAGAAACAAGTGACCGGTAACGTATCAAGTTTCATCCAGAATGATTCACTGGATACAGAGTTAGTGCTCTATTGTCGGGAAAGTAGTACAGAAAACGGTGCCAAGCCGCCTAGTTCGTCTTGCGCATACGATGCTATAGGTTACGTCTCCAGCTAAGCGCTGCATGTTACAGTTTCCACTAGGTACCTAATATTTCACAAGCGTGGCGGAGGTTGCAGTATAGCATTGCACCCAACTTTAGTTGTTGTAAATATTCCGATCTGTGATTTCCCATTACGTTTTCAACCTCTACACATCCCTCAAATTCCATGGAAGTTATTTCTTGAAGTCTTAATACATATCCTGTCTTCATGTTCCTTCTCCTTGTCAATGTTTTTCTCGTGTTCCTCAACACACCGATCCTGCTAAGAATCTCATTTCTTAAATGGCCATCTAATTTTTAATATCCTTCAGCTGCACCACATCTCAAACGCTTCGATTCTATTTTTTCCCGTTTTTCCACAGTCCATGATTCGCCTCCGTATAGCGCTGTGCTCTAAACGAACATTCTCATAAATTTCTTCTTCAAAATATAGAATATGCTTGATATAGTAGGCTCCCACTCTGTATTATTCTGTCCATCCCACCGTGAACGAATGGTTAAGTATAGTGGAAAAAAAGCGAACGCTTATTGGTTTAGTCCACTCGTGCGGATTCCTTTGTTATTATTAAACTTGTTTATGCTGCGGTGATCTTTCTTTTGCTGCGAGGTGTTACGTTTACCCCGAGCCCTTGTTAACAGGAAATTTTCAGCCAAGTTTAGCGATACTTTCGCGTTGTCGGATTCCGTCACCTTTGTCTGCAATGCCTCATGAGGTGTGTAGGTCTTTACTACTCCGGTTCATCCAATTGTTCACAGAAGACAGGCAAACAGAGCGTGATCAAAGCACTCTGGAACGACATGTTATACAGAACAGGGCACTCGATAGATGTCAGTATTTGCTGCATTATGGCATACAGCATTGCACTGAGTCATCCTACCGAATAACTTGATCAGTTTACTTCAATATGTATCGTAGAAGATGGGTGGATTGTGGTTTTGACTGGACAGTTGTGAGGCGTGGGGTCAATTTTACAAATAATTTATTAATCATACTCTTATTGGCAACAGAGAAATGACAACAATAGTAACAGATTTGGAGAAAAGTAGAGTTCTTGAAGGCATGGCTCAGTAAGAGAATAACAACATGAAATACCTTCAAGCAATGAAAAAAAATCCTAATTGACTTCCTATCAGCAAATAGAATCAGGCCAATAATCGCTTACAGTAATAGTTTACAATATCTGGCCTCTAGCCACAACCAGAAAAACAACACTAAAATTAACTCCTACAGTGAACTGCATGATAAGAAACTAAAACACAGCTCTCAGAATTAATTAAGGTTACACACATTATAACTCAACTAAATACAGATCTACGACCCCTTCCATCACCAACTAGACAGTAAAGCAAAGCTGCCTTCAACTACCTGCCGGAATATCGGCGCAAATGTCTCAACACAGTTTATTGTACAATTTGACAAACAAAATACACTCCTGGAAATTAAAATAAGAACACCGTGAATTCATTGTCCCAGGAAGGGGAAACTTTATTGACACATTCCTGGGGTCAGATACATCACATGATCACACTGACAGAACCACAGGCACATAGACACAGGCAACAGAGCATGCACAATGTCGGCACTAGTACAGTGTATATCCACCTTTCGCAGCAATGCAGGCTGCTATTCTCCCATGGAGACGATCGTAGAGATGCTGGATGTAGTCCTGTGGAACGGCTTGCCATGCCATTTCCACCTGGCGCCTCAGTTGGACCAGCGTTCGTGCTGGACGTGCAGACCGCGTGAGACGACGCTTCATCCAGTCCCAAACATGCTCAATGGGGGACAGATCCGGAGATCTTGCTGGCCAGGGTAGTTGACTTACACCTTCTAGAGCACGTTGGGTGGCACGGGATACATGCGGACGTGCATTGTCGTGTTGGAACAGCAAGTTCCCTTGCCGGTCTAGGAATGGTAGAACGATGGGTTCGATGACGGTTTGGATGTACCGTGCACTATTCAGTGTCCCCTCGACGATCACCAGTGGTGTACGGCCAGTGTAGGAGATCGCTCCCCACACCATGATGCCGGATGTTGGCCCTGTGTGCCTCGGTCGTATGCAGTCCTGATTGTGGCGCTCACCTGCACGGCGCCAAACACGCATACGACCATCATTGGCACCAAGGCAGAAGCGACTCTCATCGCTGAAGACGACACGTCTCCATTCGTCCCTCCATTCACGCCTGTCGCGACACCACTGGAGGCGGGCTGCACGATGTTGGGGCGTGAGCGGAAGACGGCCTAACGGTGTGCGGGACCGTAGCCCAGCTTCATGGAGACGGTTGCGAATGGTCCTCGCCGATACCCCAGGAGCAACAGTGTCCCTAATTTGCTGGGAAGTGGCGGTGCGGTCCCCTACGGCACTGCGTAGGATCCTACGGTCTTGGCGTGCATCCGTGCGTCGCTGCGGTCCGGTCCCAGGTCGACGGGCACGTGCACCTTTCGCCGACCACTGGCGACAACATCGATGTACTGTGGAGACCTCACGCCCCACGTGTTGAGCAATTCGGCGGTACGTCCACCCGGCCTCCCGCATGCCCACTATACGCCCTCGCTCAAAGTCCGTCAACTGCACATACGGTTCACGTCCACGCTGTCGCGGCATGCTACCAGTGTTAAAGACTGCGATGGAGCTCCGTATGCCACGGCAAACTGGCTGACACTGACGGCGGCAGTGCACAAATGCTGCGCAGCTAGCGCCATTCGACGGCCAACACCGCGGTTCCTGGTGTGTCCGCTGTGCCGTGCGTGTGATCATTGCTTGTACAGCCCTCTCGCAGTGTCCGGAGCAAGTATGGTGGGTCTGACACACCGGTGTCAATGTGTTCTTTTTTCCATTTCCAGGAGTGTACATTACTCACAGAGCAAAACCACCAAAAAATTCGATAAAATGGCGTAAATAGTATCAGTCACGTTCATAACGTAATAATAATGGGATTACCTTCTGTTCAATGGCGCACACAAAATCAGTCACACAGTGTCTAAACAACACAATCAATATTACATTTGCTCATAGAGCACAATAGTCAAGCACAGCGACATCCATAATACGCTACACCCGGGCAACTTCCGTGTGTTCAATGCCCAGTATACTATGCTGCTTCAATAAACCGATCATGGTACTGTTGTCTGACACTAAAGCATCCAGTTAGGCCTCCTCTTGTAATCTGGAAGCCATTATCTCCACTGGAAACGCCGTTCTCTCGCCGAGGGAAAGGACACCAACCGCCCAACTGCGTTTCTTTTATTTTTGTTTTTCGTACACAATAACCACGCCAGGCACTGACCGTTGGTGAGCGTATCAGCTTGAAGACTAGCTCTTGACTCTCCAACAACCCACTGTCCAACTGCTGCGCGGCCAGACACCGGAACGCATGGATGGCCCCTCTTACAGCACATATGGCATCACGAATAACCCCTACTGCCCGCAAGACAACTCCGGACAGCTGTCCTTGTCGCCACCGGAATCAAGTCCACAGCACCCCAAGGCTCGACTGCTCTGTCCGGCTAGTCCGCTGGTCAGTCCATGACTGTGGCCTGAGAACTGGTCAGATTAAGACTCCCTGCACAACGTCTCGCGTTGCCCCATCCAGGCGCCACAAACGCTGCCGACCGCGTACCCTACCCAAGCGCTCGCGCGAGAGCAACGCTAACGCAGCCGGCTGGGCAGGGCAAAAATTCACAACACAAATACACTGAAGAGCCAAAGAAACTGGTACACTTGCTTAATATCGTAGATGGACCCCGCGATCACGTACAAGTGCGGAAAAATGACGTGGCAGTCTCGAGGCAGTGCTGGAGGGAATTGACAGCATGAATCCTGCAGGGCTGACCATAAATCAGTAAGTCTACGAGGGGGTGGAGATCTCTTCTGAACAGCACGTTGCAAGGCATCCCGGATATGCTCAGTAATGTTCATATCTGGGGAGTTTGGTCGCCAGAGGTAGTGTTTAAACTCAGAAGAGTGCTCCTGGAGCCACTCTGTAGCAATTCTGGACGTGTGGGGTGTCGCATTGTCCTGCTGGAATTGCCCAAGCCCGTCGGAATGTACAATGGACTTGAATGAATGCAGGTGACCAGACAGGATGCTTACGTACGTGTTAACTCTAGAGTCGTATCTAGACGTATCAGGGGTCCCATATCATTCCAACTGCACATGTCCTACACCAATACAGAGCCTCCACCAGCTTGAACAGTCCCCTGCTGACATGCAGGGTCCATGGATTTGTGACGGTGTCTCCATACCCGTACACGTCCATCCGCCCTATACATGTTTCCAGTCATCAACAGTCCAGTGTCGGTGTTGACGGACCCAGGCGAGGCGTAAAACTTCCTCTCGTGCAGTCATCAAGGGTACACGAGTGGACCTTCGGCTCCTAAAGCCAATATCGATGATGTTTCGTTGAATGGTTCGCACGCTGACACTTCTTGATAGCCCAGCATTGAAATCTGCAGCCATAGGCGGAAAGGCTGCACTTGTGTCACTCTGAAAGGTTCTCCTTAGTCATTGTTGGTCCAGTTCTTGCAAGATCTTTCTTCGGTCGCAGCGATGTCGGAGATTTGATGTTTTACCGGATTCCTGATATTAACGGTACACTCGTGAAATGGTCATACGGGAAAATCTCCACTTCATCGTTACCTCGAAGATGCTGTGTCCGATCGATCGTGCGCCGAACACAACACCACCTTCAGACTCACTTAAATCTTGATAACCTGCCATTGTAGCAGCAGTAACCGATCTAACAACTGCATCAGACACTTGTTGTCTTTATAGGCGTTGCCGACCACAGCTCCGTATTCCGGCTGTTTACATCTCTCTGTATTTGAGTGCTCATGCTTGTATCAGTTTCTTTGGCGCTTCAGTGTATAAAAATCCTCGAAATGTTTTGCTTATACAGATTGTTCCATTTATTTGATGACAGCACGCGAGGCGTGTTTCCCGGCTACCGACCCGCGCAAGCCGAACTGATAATGCCGCATTGCGCACTTTTCCGGCCAGTGTCATTCCAGCAGTGAAACACATCACGAGTGTAACAGTGAAGTCTGCGAACGCAACAATGATGAGACTGAATTATTCCACTCCACATATTCCTTGCATTTTGAAGTTTTGTTTCCTTGACGTAACATTATCAGAACGCCTGGAAATTTTTATTCCACCTGAACCCAAAATGGAAAATTTACTTTAGCAGAGCTGTCTTTGCAACGATAAAGTTGGTTTCTACTCTTAGATGAAGACAGCGTCTCGCTCTTACTTCACTCTTGTTTCTTAATGTAGTGATGTCTCCATAGTGGTAAGGGTTCATAAACACATAGCTGAGCCGTCATTGTATCTGACTGCTATGCGGAGGATCCGGGTTCGATTCCTGCTCCTGCCAGCGATATCTCGCTGGTGGACGGACTGGTGCTGTGTGAACCCTTCCTCTTAACGAAAACTAAGAAACGAAGTGAATCAGAAGTAGCATCTCCAAGTTCGGAAAGCTGACAGCGCTTTCAAGCGATGTGTAATCACGTAACTCTTGACATCGCGTCTAAATGACGCCGATAGTCAGAGAACGACACAGTAGCCAGCCAACATCACGTGGCCGTCAAGGTATGAACGTGAGCTAAGTTCGTATTTAGTTTTATCATCTGCTACCACCTGCACCAAGTACACCATAGGACCTTATGCAGCTATGCCATTCTATAAAGGACAACTACCGTACTTCTGAAACAGTATGTCAGAGTGTCGTTTGAATTAAGTTGCACAGCAATTTTTTCATACTATACCAGTTACGGGATGTTGTTGTTGTTGTGGTCTTCAGTCCTGAGACTGGTTTGATGCAGCTCTCCATGCTACTCTATCCTGTGCAAGCTTTTTCGTCTCCCAGTACCTACTGCAACCTACATCCTTCTGAATATGCTTAGTGTATTCATCTCTTGGTCTCCCTCTACGATTTTTACCCTCCACGCTGCCCTCCAATACTAAATTGGTGATCCCTTGATGCCTCAGAACATGTCCTACCTACCGATCCCTTCTTCTGGTCAAGTTGTGCCACAAACTTCTCTTCTCCCCAATCCTATTCAATACTTCCTCATTAGTTATGTGATCTACCCATCTAATCTCCAGCATTCTTCTGTAGCACCACATTTCGAAAGCTTCTATTCTCTTCTTGTCCAAACTATTTATCGTCCATGTTTCACTTCCATACATGGCTACACTCCATACAAATACTTTCAGAAATGACTTCCTGACACTTAAATCTATACTCGATGTTAACAAATTTCTCTTCTTCAGAAACGCTTTCCTTGCCATTGCCAGTCTACATTTTATATCCTCTCTACTTCGACCATCATCAGTTATTTTGCTCCCCAAATAGCAAAACTCCTTTACTACTTTAAGTGTCTCATTTCCTAATCTAATTCCCTCAGCATCACCCGACTTAATTAGAATACATTCCATTATCCTTGTTTTGCTTTTGT
This sequence comes from Schistocerca nitens, assembly GCF_023898315.1. Taxonomy (NCBI): domain Eukaryota; kingdom Metazoa; phylum Arthropoda; class Insecta; order Orthoptera; family Acrididae; genus Schistocerca; species Schistocerca nitens. The sequence goes on along the minus strand of NC_064615.1, from coordinate 976,263,821 downwards.
TGATGTTCATCTTATATTCTCCTTTCAAGACACTGTCCATTCCATTCAACTGCTCTTCCAAGTCCTTTGCTGTCTCTGACAAAATTACAATGTCATCGGCGAACTTCAAAGTTTTTATTTCTTCTCCATGAATTTTAATACCTACTCCGAATTTTTCTTTTGTTTCCTTTACTGCTTGCCCAATATACAGATTGAACAACATCGGGGAGAGGCTAGAACCCTGTCTTACTCCCTTCCCAACCACTGCTTCCCTTTCATGTCCCTCGACTCTTATAACTGCCATCTGGTTTCTGTACAAATTGTAAATAGCATTTCGCTCCCTGTATTTTACCCCTGCCACCTTCAGAATTTGAAAGAGAGTATTCCAGTCAGCATTGTCAAAAGCTTTCTCTAAGTCCACAAATGCTAAAAACGTAGGTTTGCCTTTCCTTAATCTTTCTTCTAAGATAAGTCGTAAGGTCAGTATTGCCTCACGTGTTCCAGTGTTTCTACGGAATCCAAACTGATCTTCCCCGAGGTTGGCTTCTACTAGTTTTTCCATTCGTCTGTAAAGAATTCGTGTTAGTATTTTGCAGCTGTGACTTATTAAACTGATAGTTCGCTAATTTTCACGTCTGTCAACACCTGCTTTCTTTGGTATTGGAATTATTATATTATTCTTGAAGTCTGTGGGTATTTCGCCTGTCTCATACATCTTGCTCACCAGATGGTAGAGTTTTGTCATGACTGGCTCTCCCAAGGCCGTCAGTAGTTCTAATGGAATGTTGTCTACTCCGGGGGTCTTGTTTCGACTCAGGTCTTTCAGTGCTCTGTCAAACTCTTCACGCAGTACGAGATATCGCAGTTACAGGATATCTGCCTGATATGCAGAAACTATATAAAGCTGTTTTGATCCCTTGCCTCTGTCGTCAGCATTCCGTAAAGATCGCTGGGACAATTTTACGAAGAGGTTTGCGTGAAATGCGTAAAATATCCTTTTCACTTCATTCTGTACTAATCATCCCTTATGAATATGATAAGTCATAGACAGCTAAAATTCTACTGTGCTTATTCGAATCACAATTAACTATACTTCAATTTACGCTGTTTTAATCGTCATATCCACAATTTGTGAAGTGCTGCGTTCGGATTACTGACTGTTTTGTGTAAATATCACATGTTCTTCGCACTATTCGTGATGTAATGTCTTCAATGGAGATAGCATTATTTTGTTTCCTAGTTTCAACGCAAACTGGAAAACTGATGACTCTTTGTTAATCACTAAACTGGCTGGTTCTCAAATCTCGATCGTAATATCGATTATTCTGTTTGAATACAGCTTTTAACCTTAAATATTATGAAACTGTATAACGGACGGATCACCATCAACAATCTGTTATGATTTCACTTCATCGGACAATTTAAAGAGATGTCTAATTGCTAAATACACTGAAACTTACACACGACACATGTTTGTATTATGGATCCTCTCCTTCCCATTCTGCCCAAATCCTACGCGAGGAAAATATTTACAAAATCACCATCAAGTGGAATATCTGGCTGACCATGTTACCATTATTTAATGAACCCAAACATAGTTATACTCATTTTGAAATAATTTAGATGCGTACATTACAGAACAACGCCGAAATCAATCAGAGAGTAAATATTTTTATAGACACCTCAAACGACTGCATTTTCTATTGCACGAACATTAAGAAGGTACCAATAATATTTTTCTACTCGTCTACCTAACTATGGTCCTTATGAACGACGTCAAATTCGCGCTCGCTCCAAACCGGTTGGTATGAGAAGGACTTGTGGTCGTATATCAGTATGCAATGCGCCGATGTTATGGGTTAAATCCCAAATCTCTGTCTAATGGAATAAATATATATCATCTTGCTTATGATTGTTCATCAATAGGATAGCTGCATTTATCTCGTTCAATCCCTAGTGCTAGACGGAGAGAGGTAAGCTCAACTGAAAGCGAATTTCTTCATTTCATTCCCATAATTATTCATAAGATCACAAACACAAGTCTACAATTTATAACCGTTCATCATGTCGTTCACAAAACACAAATCCACTTCTGCATAACTAACCTACAATTCAAAATTAATTGTTCTGCAGAAGGTTGGCAGCACCAATTTGAGACTCCTAAATCGGCCGTAGCACTTTTGAAAAATGAACTCCGAAATCATTCCGTGCGGGCTCTGGTTTCTCTTATTCTATTACTATCGTCGTTTATCCCTGTGTAGGTGGAAATCAAAAGAACATTTTGGCATTCAGAGTAGAAAATTAACGACTGAAATTTCCTGAAAAAGTCTCGGCGCTAAGAAAAGACCTTTTTTTTTAATGTTTGCCACCGCAAATTTCTTTTCGTATCTGTAACACTCTCTCCACTTTCCATCATTATTTTATATGAATCAACAGCCAATTGAGTTTGACAAGAAACGATATTTTCTGAATATGTGCTTGTTATGAGTCAGGTGATTGTTTTCTTCAAGGTATTTCATAACGTTCCCATTACAAATCGATGTTAGTTGTATGGTACTATAATTCAGCAAATTACTACTTCTTTCTTCTTCTGTACTGGTTTTTCCAAGGCAGCATTTCAGTCTTTAGATGGAAATCTTTCGTCTGCAGGTGATTTTATATGACTGTTAAGAATCGCTATTTCATGTGAGTTCTCTGAAAGCAGAATACTTTGTGCACAATCTAGTCCGGAAGCCTTGCATTTATCAAGTGAGTTAAGTTACTTTGCTTCACATACAGCATCTACTTCCAAGTTAGCTTGGCAGTTGTTCTTGATTTGTCTTTCGGAGTATTTAGTAGATTTTCTCTGGCGAAAAAATTTCGAAAAACCGTGTTCATTAACTCCGTTTCAACTGCGCTGTCGTCGGTAACATTACCATTATCGTAGTGCAGTGAAAGTGTTGACTGAATTATATCACTGGTGTACTTTACATATGATCATAACTCTTTGGACCTTCTGCTAGATTTCGATGATGATGATGATGGTGATGTTGATGATGAATAATGATATGTTGGTATGGGCGCGCGACATCTTGATCATTAGCGCCAGTACTAAAATGTAACTACAAAGAAGAACAGAAATAACGGTCTAAGAACGTGCACACACACACACACACACACACACACACACACACACACACACACACACACAACGACGAAAATCACGTACTTTGGCACATTTAGATACAGAGTTTCGTTGAGCAGACTATAAAAAGCATCTCACGTGGAATTCCTTACTAAGCATCGGAAGACCACAGCCAGTCTTGCTTGCATTTCTTGCGTTCTTTTAAGTGGTTCAAATGGCTGTGAGTACTATGGGACTTAACATCTGTGGTCATCAGTCCCCTAGAACTTAGAACTACTTAAACATAACTAACCCAAGGACATCACACACATCCATGCCCGAGGCAGGATTCGAACCTGCGACCGTAGCAGTCACGCGGTTCCAGACTGAAGCGCCTAGAACCGCCTGGCCACACCGGCCGGCGTTCTTTTAAATCTGGCATGCTTTATTCATTGCTTCTGCCATAGTATCCTGACCATTTTTTTGTACCATGGGGTCTGTTGCGTCTCTTATTAATTTACTGGTATAAAGTTCTTACCCGCCAGCAGCACTGTTTCTTTCAATTCAAGCAACGCTTGGTGTATGCGTATATCTTCTAGATATCTATTCTGAGAAAAGATGAAGGGTTTACTTTCATATTTCGGTACCTTGCACGAACACACATGAAAATGGGTCGAAGCTTTCGTTTCCAAACTAAAGAAAAGGTGCAATGTGTTTCTGGGTGGTAAGGAGTCATACGCATGCAGGTTCATTGACCCAGGTTGCTTGCCGTAGCTGGATAGTGTTTGGCCGTTAAGTCATTTCTCCGTAGAAACACGGCAGCTGCAGCCGCGAAGTACGTATTGAGAGTGTCCAACGACGCGTGTCTGTTCAGACCGCTGGACCGGGGAGCTGTACCGTTACCAAACGCCGACTCACAAGGCCTCCGCCAGTGTGCGGTTTGCCCGCAGACTCGAGGTACCAATTCCTCCAGTGCCGTATGGCGAGCTCTCGAGCCCTTACCGAATGTCGCAAACGTTTCTTTGACTCGAAATCCTAAGCACAGTGCCACGATGAAGAAAAAAGCGGGTCTGTTACAGCACCGTGGCCGCAACAGGATCGCCGCGCAGAGGGAAATGCGTTCCTCGCGACCAGCGGTGCGCATCGTGCACTTGCGTGTAGAGGGGGAAATGCTGGAGGGGTAGGGGGGAGGAAGGCGGGGAGGGGCTAGCGGGGAAACTGGAAGTAACAGCGGCGGCCGCTAATTGGCTTCTCGTTCACACGTGCGCCAAACTCGTGATTAACAGCGAAGTGAGCAGGAACCATACTGGAACGTCAGTATATTTAGATTGGGTCGGGGGCGTCGTGCCGCTTTTCTTACAATTTAAGCTATGGTTTTCTCATCGTAATTACTGTCACACCTGCACAAGTGCGTGTGATGAAAGTGCCTATGGGGTAGAGTAGAAACTGATAAAAAGGTCAGAACAGATTTGGGACGTCAAATCCAGCAAAATTTTCAAAGTGACTGTATGTCGGAAATACATAGTTGTGGAGCTACGACCACAAAACAACTGCAGATCAGCGAAGAGCGAAAGGACACGTGTACATATAAATCTGCTCACCCCTGTTGGAAACTGTTATGCTGAATAGTGCAGTTAGTAGTGAAGTTAACTGAAGATAATGATTTTTGCTGAACGGTCCAAAATAGACAAACTTTACATTCCTGTCAATGTCTGGTTAGATTAGACACTGTACTTTTTTTATAATAAGCTGTACTGCACTAAGGTGCAGTGTTTAAAGTTCTGGTGGCATTCCAGAGCACGAATGAACTTCTATTCGTACTACGTGCGGTCTATAAAAGTGGTGAAAGAGAAAATCGAAATTACATTTAAAACACTCTTTCTTTTCTGAAGTCACATTTTTTACGGCAGGTTTTCGAAATTCCAGTCTTAAACGTCGCTACAAACTTTATTTTTTTAATTTATTGGCCTTCGGAGCGTGCCCACGTACCCAACTCAACACTAAATATTATACAACAGTTTGCTTTTTACAGTTCAATGTATACATTACGTTAAGTCGTAGCTTGTTACGAAGTTACATAGACTTAAGAAATCGCTACAGAGTTGACGTCATCAAAGAAGTTATTGGTTGGGCAAAATCGACATGCCAGGCGTCCCGAAACACCGGACAAACTTCCTCATGTTCTCCTCTAACTTTATGAGCTTCCTCACGTTCTCCTCTAACTTTATGAGATTATCAGCTAGCTTGCCTCCATTCTGTATAGTATCATGTACTTATGTACACCCGGCCGGAGTGGCCGTCTGGTTCTAGGCGCGTCGCGGGTTCGAATCCTGCCTCGGGCATGGATGTGTGTGATGTTCTTAGGTTAGTTAGGTTTAATTAGTTCTAAGTTCTAGGCGACTGATGACCTCAGAAGTTAAGTCGCATAGTGCTCAGAGCCATTTGAACCATTTGAACTTATGTACAAACCTCATTGAGTTAGAGAAAGAAAGTACTGTGAATCACCTCTTAACCGGTCCAGTTGCTGCCACGCAATTCTTTACTTAAGGGAAAACAACCGGACAAGTGTGACTAGGGCTCGCGCTCCTAGCGTTCCGTGCAAAGTTTATTATGTGTATTAGCAGTGATGAGTGAGTGTCAAAATATGCGACATAAATTGTCGTACCTTTTGAACGCGTTGACTTAGAAGCTTAAATTTATTACACCGCCAAGAGACCTTAGACCTTAATATTTGACGTAAATTGGTATCTCTGCTCGTTTTTGAGAAGGCGGTTTTTAACAGAGGGAACAACAAAGTGATCCTAACAGTGTTACGTTTTTACTGACTCAGGTACGAAACCCTAAACAACATATTTTTATTCTATTTTGAACGATATATCTCGCAGTTTCGTATTGAATGCAATGGCAAGAAAGCCATTCCTGTGCGTTAAATAAGCAACGATGTTATTATCGTATGCAAGTAGATTTCTTGGTATTCATAGGACCACTGTGTAATCCTCACATACCTCATACCTCAGCTGACGTGAATGACTTTAAAAATCATAGATGATTATGAGAAAAACCCGAGGAAAACATGTCTGTCAACTGACAAGCAAATACACTCCTGGAAATGAAAAAAAGAACACATTGACACCGGTGTGTCAGACCCACCATACTTGCTCCGGACACTGCGAGAGGGCTGTACAAGCAATGATCACACGCACGGCACAGCGGACACACCAGGAACCGCGGTGTTGGCCGTCGAATGGCGCTAGCTGCGCAGCATTTGTGCACCGTCGCCGTCAGTGTCAGCCAGTTTGCCGTGGCATACGGAGCTCCATCGCAGTCTTTAACACTGGTAGCATGCCGCGACAGCGTGGACGTGAACCGTATGTGCAGTTGACGGACTTTGAGCGAGGGCGTATAGTGGGCATGCGGGAGGCCGGGTGGACGTACCGCCGAATTGCTCAACACGTGGGGCGTGAGGTCTCCACAGTACATCGATGTTGTCGCCAGTGGTCGGCGGAAGGTGCACGTGCCCGTCGACCTGGGACCGGACCGCAGCGACGCACGGATGCACGCCAAGACCGTAGGATCCTACGCAGTGCCGTAGGGGACCGCACCGCCACTTCCCAGCAAATTAGGGACACTGTTGCTCCTGGGGTATCGGCGTGGACCATTCGCAACCGTCTCCATGAAGCTGGGCTACGGTCCCGCACACCGTTAGGCCGTCTTCCGCTCACGCCCCAACATCGTGCAGCCCGCCTCCAGTGGTGTCGCGACAGGCGTGAATGGAGGGACGAATGGAGACGTGTCGTCTTCAGCGATGACAGTCGCTTCTGCCTTGGTGCCAATGATGGTCGTATTCGTGTTTGGCGCCGTGCAGGTGAGCGCCACAATCAGGACTGCATACGACCGAGGCACACAGGGCCAACACCCGGCATCATGGTGTGGGGAGCGATCTCCTACACTGGCCGTACACATCGAGGGGACACTGAATAGTGCACGGTACATCCAAACCGTCATCGAACCCATCGTTCTACCATTCCTAGACCTGCAAGGGAACTTGCTGTTCCAACAGGACAATGCACGTCCGCATGTATCCCGTGCCACCCAACGTGCTCTAGAAGGTGTAAGTCAACTACCCTGGCCAGCAAGATCTCCAGATCTGTCCCCCATTGAGCATGTTTGGGACTGGATGAAGCGTCGTCTCACGCGGTCTGCACGTCCAGCACGAACGCTGGTCCAACTGAGGCGCCAGGTGGAAATGGCATGGCAAGCCGTTCCACAGGACTACATCCAGCATCTCTACGATCGTCTCCATGGGAGAATAGCAGCCTGCATTGCTGCGAAAGGTGGATATACACTGTACTAGTGCCGACATTGTGCATGCTCTGTTGCCTGTGTCTATGTGCCTGTGGTTCTGTCAGTGTGATCATGTGATGTATCTGACCCCAGGAATGTGTCAATAAAGTTTCCCCTTCCTGGGACAATGAATTCACGGTGTTCTTATTTCAATTTCCAGGAGTGTATTTATCAGTAGATAGCTAGAGATTCTGTGATTTTCCTCACTAAAAATGTATGTTGTGAAATGCTCATTCAGTTTTTCCGAACTGTTGCTACATCACTAATTACCTTCAAGTATTGGCATAAACAATATTCGCGTCATAAAACTGTAGTATAATTTGTTATCGAGGAGTCGCACGTTGTAGTTCAGGGGAAATCTAACCGGAAAATCACGAAAAATTTATTCGATTAACTTATTGTATTTTATTATAGTACGTACGTCACTTCTAACGAATCTCCCGGGATGTACGAAGTTTATTGACCAAAATATATGTTAGGAATATTGTACAGTGTTGTAGGTACCTTAAGGGCGAATCTGTATCCGTAACAGAGAGCGTACAAATGTTTCACAGTATCGTTTGTGATACCATAGATAACATAAATATCGCCATGAACGACAACTTTTGGAAGTGAATAAACAGTCGATGAGGCAGCCAAGGACGCAGTTTTGCTTCCTGGTGCAGCCTCAAAGAAGTGGCAGCCCAGGCGTCTGGAATCGGCGAGAACCCCTCTGTGGTGCGGACGCTGGCGCATTCGTGAGAGCTGCAATTAACGTTTGGTCACACACCGAAAGAGCCCGCCGGTCCAATGACACACGGTCGTATTTAAAAGAACTCGCCCTGTGTAAAGATCACGGCCGTGTGACGTATGGACCAACTTGATCTTCGTGCCATTTAAGTTGCGATCTGACTTGTTGATTGCGTAAGCGCTATAAAGTAAGACTTGAATTTCCTGTAACGGGATATACATGTTGTAAAGTATAAGTTAAGAGGACATGCGAGATACCTATTACTGATCATTTATCTCCAAGTTAGCCGTCGTTCGCTCGTTTGACCGTAATAAAGCTAAGATTTCTTTTGTGGTCATCTACCACAGTGGTCAACGGCTAGTCGACAGCTATATCATTAGAGACGGAGTGCTAGCTCGGATTGTGTCAAGGATGGGAAAGTAAATCGGCCGCGCCCTTTCAAAGGAACCGGCATTTGCCTGAAGCGATTTGGGGAAATCAGGGAAAATCTAAATCAGGACGGCCGCACGCGGATTTGAACCATCGTCCTCTCGAATGCGAGCCCAGTGTGCGAACCACCGCGCCACCTCGCTCGGTGCTCATTGTGTCTGTGATACGAGTTAATAACAGCCACAGATTACAAAGAAAGCGAGTAAAAAGTGGTTATAAGTATGTTCATTAGAGGCGGCTTTCGTAATGTGAGCTAGTGTCATGTGCTGGAGAAATACAAATGATGAATACCTAGTGAGGATTGCCATCTAACGCTAAATACAAATAAATGTAAGGCTGATGGCGTGCTCATTGACTTCAGGAAGGCATTTGATACAGTTTCGAGTTGTCGATTGCGGAGAAGAATTGAGAGCTGGGCAGATTTCTCACTACATTCCCGATTTTCAAGCAGGCAGAACTCAACACTTGGCTCTTAACGGAACAAAATAGAGATATGTAAAGGTAATTTCAGTAGTAGACGAAGAAATCATGATGGGACCATTACTGTCTCCCAGTGTAGCCGCGAATGTCGGGACGTACCCCAAAAGTGGACGACAAATGTTGAACATGTGACGTCACCCGCACGTGCAGCTGTTGGTCTTGTCGATTCTAGACTCGCTTTCAGGGGCTATGATACACATTGCTGCACAACGATGCAAATTTCGATTACTTTTTAAAAAAATTCGGATCTGTCGTAAATGTATAAGTCACAAAAATACTGTCCTCGCTCCAGGCAAGCAAAAGTGTTCATATTTTTTGTTTCTTTCCTTTTTTCTCTTCTTTTTTTGTTTACACACATTATTCAATACAGAAAACGTCGGTCATTTACTGGTAGCGACAGAATTCGGAAGCTTATACTCATTTACTTGTGACTTAGTAGGTAGGTAGTTGTTGTACTGTAATTTTCAATATACCAGTGGAGACCGCGGGACCAATAAATAAAATGATAAATCTTACCTCACTATAAACACATAATCGTCTCACACAATGCAAAAATGTTGCATGTCGGACGCAGAAACTCTGAGCCCCTCCCGCTAAAGTCGCGCACGTACGCTCGGAGCCACTCCGTCACTCCGTCTTCAGGCCACGAGTGGCCTACCGGGACCATCCGACCGCCGTGTCATCCTCAGAAGAGGATGCGGATAGGAGGGGCGTGGGGTCAGCACACCGCTCTCCTGGTCGTTCTCATAGTATTCTTGACCGAAGCCGCTACTATTCGGTCAAGTAGCTCCTAAATTGGCATCACGAGACTGAGTGCACCCCGAAAAATGGCAACACCGCATGGCCGGTGGATGGTCACCAATCCAAGTGCTGGCCACGACCAACAGCGCTTAGCTTCGGTGATCTCACGGGAACCGGTGTAGCCACTGCGGCAAGGCCGTTGCCAATACGCTCGGAGCCACACCGACGTGAATACTTACTTGCCTTGAATTGGGATGGTCATGTGCAAACAAACCGATAGGCTCAACACGCTGCATGTACAGCGAAGTACATCACCTGTCATCCTCTTTTCGGGTATTTCCCGACATCTGCGTCCGCACGAGTCTCACATTACTTGTCTCAGCGTCATCTACGTCGCTTCGGTAGGTGTTTATTAACGTTAATAAGAATCACTCTTTATGCTAATGACACGATCAATAACTTCGGAAGCTCCATGAGGCTGTTCGGAGAGAATGTGGTTGCCTCTAAAAAGGCAGCAAAGCCAGAAGACAGCAGTGAACTGCAGCAGGGCCTGTGGAGGATCGAAGATAGGTGCAGACATTTGCAGTTAACCCTGAATCTAAATAAATCTAGTATATTGCGTGACTTAAGAGAACCTCAGATCTCAGCCGCAATCCGGTTTCGAAATAAATCCAATGGCGACAGTGAAATTTTGTGCCAGACTGGGACTCGAACCCTTACTTTCGGCTTTACGCGTGCGGTCGCCTTAACGGCTTCAGCTATCCTCTTTGTGTCCAACCCAATTTCTCAACTTGTAGAACTTGTAGCACACTGCACACGTAGAGTTCACCGTCCACTGTCCATTATCCTCTTTGCATTGTCCTCTTTGCTCTCAGCTTCAACTGATTCCTGCAAGTATAAGACAAAAGAGAGATACACCACGAAGGAATTATCTGAATGGGACGGATGTCGGCAGATGTGCCGCACATCTACAAAATAACAAATGATTACGATTTCAGAAAAACTGGATGATTTTTTCAAAAGAAAGAGCTTCACAAATTGAGCAAATGTGACGCTTTGGACAATCACTCCTGGTTATTGGGCCATACTGTGGCCGACAGTAAGTTTGGTATCCAACCACTGTCCGGGTGTCTTCTTCGGCGGTCATCGGGGCTCAGTTCGAAGCGGGAACTCATCCCTGAAGACCTACTCCAGTCAGTGAGATTCCAGGCTGAAACAGTCTGGAGACATCCCAGGCAGAGGTGGGATGTCAACATTACTGTCACTCGTCATACCGCCCGACATCCACAAGTAGTGATCTATGGTGCCATTTCTTTTCATAGCATCATAGCAGGGCCCGTTTGGTTGTCCTGCGCGACACCCTTACAGCATGGCGGTACGTCGGAGATATTCTACGCCCCTGGGCTTACGTATCTGCCAGATAATGACCGGTCGCACTCGGCGAGAGTTTCCACTGCTTGTCTCCATGCTTGCAAACCGGCCCTTGGTCAACAAGGTCGCCGGATCTCTCCCCATCTGAGAACGTTTGGAGCAGTACGGGCAAGGCCTTCCAACCATCTCGCGGTTTTGACGAATTAATGCGTCAGCTGGACAGAATCTGACACGATATTCCCCTGGAGGACATCCAACAACTCTGTCAGTGTATGACAAGCCGAAACCGCTTGCATAAGGGCCAGAGATGGACCAACGCATTATTGACGTGCTCAATCTGTGAAGCTATCGTCATCCAATTTTTCTGAAATTGTATCCGGATCCTGTCGCGTCTGGGTTGTTACTATGGATTATTGGCAATGTGAGTTTCAGAGGGTGGCCAGAGGCCCTTCCTGTCCGCACCTCCGTACCCCCTCCCCTGGAACGGAAGTAGTGTACCCCAGGTGTCTGCGTCTCGTGTAAACCGTGATATAGTGCGAATGGTTGTCAAGTGTCTGCGAGGCGAGTAACTGAGGCGGGACGTGGGGACCAGCAGGGTATTCACCTAGTGGGATGAGGAAACCCGCCTAAAAACCCCATCCAGGTCGGCCAGAACTCCAGTCCTTGGTCGTGAATCCTCCGGGCGGATTCGATCCGGGGCCGGCGCGCCTACCCGAGTCCAGGAAGCAGTGCATTAGCGCTCTCGACTGGCGGGCCATAAATAAAAATGGTTCAAATGGCTCTGAGCGCTATTGGACTAAACGTCTGAGGTCATCAGTCACCAGCTAACCTAAGTACATCACACACATCCATGCCCGAGGCAGGATTCTAACCTGCGACCGCAGCGGTCACGCGGTTCCAGACTGAAGCGCCTATAACCGCTCGGCTACTCAGGCCGGCGGTCATACATAGTTTAATATTGAAAACAAATAGGCTACGAAATCCACTACTGGACAAACATCACTGGAAATAATAACTACTGCAGAATACCCTGAAGTAAGCGTACGGATTGACTTAAAATGTTGTGACCACATAAAATTACTCTAGGAAAATCAGATGCTAGGCTGAGCTTCATTGGAAGACTTAAGGAAATGTAGTTCGTCCGAGACAGAAGTTGCCTAAGAAACACTGGTTGTATCGATTCTTGAGTGCTTATCATCGTTCTCCGTAGCTTACCAAATATAATTAATAAAAGAGACATACAAGATCCACCGAAGAATGACGCATTTCGTCACCCGGTGTTTACTGGTGCGACGGGATTACGGAGATACTCAAAAGACTCCATTAGCAGCCACTACAAGGGAAGCGTTGTGTATCATGGAGAGGTTCAAAAATGGTTCAAATGGCTCTGAGCACTATGGGACTCAACTGCTGAGGTCATTAGTCCCCTAGAACTTAGAACTAGTTAAACCTAACTAACCTAAGGACATCACAAACATCCATGCCCGAGGCAGGATTCGAACCTGCGACCGTAGCGGTCTTGCGGTTCCAGACTGTAGCGCCTTTAACCGCACGGCCACTTCGGCCGGCTCATGGAGAGGATTACTACTAAAATTCCAGGAGAGTACGTTCCAGGAAGAGTAACACCATCATACGCTGAAGCGCCAAAAAAACTGGTATAGGCATGCGTATTCAAATCCAGAGCTACGTAAACAGGCAGAATACGGCGCTGTGGTCGGCAACGCCTATTTAAGACTACAAGTGACTGGTGCAGTTGTTAGATCGGTTACTTCTGCGGGTTATCAAGATTTAAGTGAGCTTGAACGTGGTGTTACAGTCAGAGATGGAGCGATGGGACACAGCATCTCCGAGGTAGTATATCTGGGATGCCTTGCAACGTGCTGTTCAGAAGAGATATCCACCCCCTCGTACTCTTCAGGATTTATGGACAGCACTGTAGGATTCATGATGTCAGTTCTCTCCAGCACTACTTCAGATATTAGTCGAGACCACGCCACGTCGTGTTGCGGCACTTCTGCGTGCTCACGGAAGACCTACAAGATATTAGGCAGTTGTACCATTTTCTTTGGCTCTTCAGTGTATTATTTCCCCCTCGTAAGCTTCGCGAAATAACCACAACGCCAACATCCTAGTAATTACAGCTAATACGGAGGTTTGCAAACAGTAATTGTCCCCACATGTTATTCGCGAATAGAACAGGGAAGAAGAGAGGAGTAAGTGGTCCAGAAGCACTCCCCGCCAACCACCGTCAGGTTCCTTGAGGCGTTTAGATGTGGATGTAGATAGTGTGCGTAAGTAGATGAAAATATGCTATACTTCTTGGTAACGTAAGTGGCGATGTATCAACAGAATCAGCCACGAATTTCAATTGACTAAGAGTTTCTTTCCACGGCGATTTACCGTGAGCAAGGCTGACGGCAGACTCGGATGGATGGCGAGTTTCTTGAAGAAGCACAGTTCACTCACGAAAGAGGTCGCCATCTCTGTTGGACCAATTCTTGTTTATCAATAGCCCCCGGATGGCGATTCTAAGCTCCCATGTATAAAACACATTTAAAATTCTGATTTCTTTACAAACGAGTTAATGTGTTAAATATTTGACATTAAGCATGTAAAACCTTTATGGATGAAGACGCAATACTCTAATTATCTTGGTTTTACTCGTTGCGGAAAATTCCTGAAACGTTAATGGCGCAATGTCTCCTGTGTGTGTGCTATAGTGATATAATTTTGCTGATATATTCATTGGTACAAAGTAGACGCTGTCTACAAAATTTGCTACGAACAGAGATAGTACTAAAGCAGTAAAAAATTAAAGCGCCGTGCCTGATATATATAATGTTTACTGCAGCAACAGAAAAAAAGTAGTAAGCGATTCTTTTGTGGAACGTATCAGCGAAAAAAAGTTTCGAAAATGTTTGAAATTGTGTGAACGTTTGTTGGAGGAAACTAAGTGGTCACATTCTCAAATACTGGATAAATAGATTGTGGGTAATTTTCGCGCCTTGAGTTAGGCTCCCATAAGACACATACACAGTTTCTGGCTATAATACTCGACTAATTGTATTAAACTTTTAACGGCAGATTACACCGCTAAATGAGCAGATTATGACAGCGATTTAAATTTTTAAACTCGCTCAATAATGACATGAAATACTGAAAATCAAATTTTTATTGTTCCTCGAAGTCGTTAGATAGGGTTCCTGCAACTGGTGGTTTGTGGCTGTTTTACCCATTCAGTGACATAGACTGCCTATGAGTTGAATCACTTACCATGTTGATTCAATCGAAGAGGTAGCAAACATTCAAGAAAGAGTTGCAATAATAGGTATGAGTTTGTTTACTTTGCCACGGAGTGTCACAGAAATGCTCAGCTAACTCCAATGGGAGTAACAAGAAAAATATTGTGCATCGAGGACAGCCTTACGTAATTCCCAGAGCTTGCATTGTAAAATGATTGAGAAAACATATTACTTAATCCAATATGTACCTCACGTAATGAACAATGCACCAAAGTTTTACTCGCTGACACTCCTCACGAAGTAGTGAGGGGAAAAAAGTTTAACGCTTGCAACTTTTCACTGTTCATACTCTAAAGCTGCACCCTCATGCATAACTTTGTAGTTTATTTCTTCTTTATTGCCATATTCGCCACACTTTTTGCGGACAACACTCCACATATAACCTGAATGTACCTGCAAAACTGTATCATTTACGACTCATAGTTTCGATGATGTGACGTCATAAACATTGAAAAAACTGGAAAATTAGCCTTTCTTGAAACTGAGCGCAAATTGCTCAGACCTTTGAACCTGTTTTAAAAATTGGGGTTCGTTTCTTTAATTAATCGGGTGTTACTGGCGAGTCTGCATTCACAGTGGCACCGACAGCTGTCACCAGACGCCGTCACCAGATGGTGCCCAATGATGTTAACTGACACCTTGGTCGCAATACGAGCGTTCTCCTTCGTCAGTAAGGTATTGGTGTCCCATAAATGAGGTTAAAATCTATTCTAAGTTATATCTAATCTTTGTATGTCCATCCTAGTACTAGATGATTACAAGGACTTCGGTTGATCAGTATTAAATGAAAATTAAAACGCAGAGTCGTCGGTTGACGAACGAAGGGATAGTGTCGCGGAAACCAGAGAATTACGGACACCAGTTATTTAATATTGGCCGGCCACTGTGGCCGAGTGGTTCTAGGCGCTACAGTCTGGAACCGCGCGACCGCTACGGTCGCAGATTCGAATCCTACCTCGGGCATGGATGTGTGTGATGTCCTTAGGTTAGTTAGGTTTAAGTACTTCTAAGTTCTAGGGGACTGATGACCACAGCAGTTAAGTCCCATAGTGCTCAGAGCCATTTGAACCATTTTGTCTCTAAAGGAACGTGGCGAGTACTGTGCACTCTTTCGTTAGTTGTAATAATCAGACAAACTGTACGAATAAATGAGATGAAGCAAACGTTCTATTACATACTTGAAAAGATGCTTGATGGTGCAAAAAAAAAAAAAAAAAAAGCTTACAAATACTCTGCAAAACTTAATTTACCTTCAGTCTATATGTTTGAACGACGAACGTAAATTTTCGAATAAGATACCCTGAACACATAAAGCAACGAAACACTAGAAACACGTACAGCGCACTGGTAAAGCTCCTAATATGCCTGCTGGCATAAGAACGCCGGTAGGCCTAAGCCGTAATACTAATCCGTAGACAGCTAATGGCCGCCTACCATGACCCAAAAAAGATTCACTACAGTTAGTTTAAGTGTGGAAATTGACATACTCCCTCTCTCCCACTTGAACACACAGGTTTTTGACGTGTAAAATTTCTGATACAGATTTTCGTAATTTTGCAGTAACATGCCGCATACGTGTAAAGACATGAGTGTGAAATAGCCAAACGGCCAGAGAACACACATAACGTAATATACGGTAACATTCAATTAATTATTATTAAATTTTTAAGCTTTTCAAACTCGTGGTATCCAATAAAGTAGTGATTTCAGACTATGGATTCCTAGACGTATCCCTATTATGATATTTCTCATCCTCAGGACGTCATAAATTCTTACCTTTCTAGTACTAACATAAAAATTGATTAAAATCCCAATTTTTTGCATATGAGGAGCTCGGCTCATTGGACTGAAGAAAACAAAGTGATTGATTTGAATTTCACCAATTGTCGTCCGAAGTCTGTTTGTTCGGGCTGAGAGACCGAGCACGTGCTGGCGTACTGATTTGAAAAGTTCGGCCGTCTGCGGCCGGTGTCGTTAGTCAGGGGAATTCCCAAATGTTGGTGCCACTGACCGCAGACTTCGGTGGAGAACCACTTGCCTTGAGTCTGCTCTATGACTAAAGCCGCTGGTTTGTCGTGTGTAACTCTGCAGAGGTCGCAATCGCTACAGCTACGACTAAACCACGCCTGCCTCCGTCTCTTACCCCGACACAGCACCTGACTCATCCGGAGCGCAGAGACGGATTTTCGCGACCTCGGCAGGCTAACCGCTGTCGAAAGCCGCGCACTCACCTCCATGCCGGAGAGGTCGCCACATGCCACAGCGGATACGGCGGTGAGTGTCACGCTGGCTCTGCTGACCTCTGACCACCCACACCTCCTCCTCCTCTCTGCCATGTCGGCTCACCGTTACTTATCTGTGTGGCGCAGTGCTCAAACCGACAGTGCAGTGTAATTCTATTGGACTTGTCGATCTGCGAGCAGTGAATCTGTTACTGTTGTCTGGCCACAGTAAGTTGACCTTTCGCACTGTGACTGTCTGGAACGGAAGAAGGCGTGTGTTGCTTCTACATTAGACTGCCATCGTGAGAGGAGAGGTGAGGGGAAGGCAACACCTACTGCCTCCCACGGTACTGGCAACTTTACCCGTATTTTGTGCCCGTACTAAATCAGATTTAACACATGCGGAAGTATTGACAGTACTCGAAGACAAATGAGTATCTTGCAACTACTACCGATTTTCTCCGCTGCTGGTAGGACTGTCAAAAGGATCAACTTATCGTGACTAAACTGTAATCATACGGGAACTCCATTGTAAACTATTATCTAACACTTTACGTAGGATGTAACATGACAGGCGTTATCGGTCAGTACACATAACTACTCGAAACTGTCCGTCCCTATCCATATCGATCTTCTTACTCTACCAGTTTTATTAGTGTGGTTCAAGTTTTCGTATTTGGTTTGTCTTTTAGAAATTTTCCACAGCCTTACTGACATGTACTGGGAGTCAGAACCACCTTCAGAGGGCAGTGACGCTCCGCAGCAGCCCCTCATGGTACAGTAAACACTTCAGTTACGAGAAGACGTTGATAGACTCTGGTGGACACACAGTAGCTGCAATTTAAGTATCTACTTACAATATTCATTTGAATAGTGCTGAACAGAGACTGTCTCTGCTACAAAGAATTAGAACAGCAGAATTTTAGTGAATAGAAGGAACAAGTTTCTTCTTGGTACTTGGGACGACAGGCAAAGTGGCCTTTGAGTACTGACGAAGTAGTTCACAATGACTGATAAGTTAGGCCAAGTGGCCAGTGGCTAGCAGACCGAGTGACACTGAAGCACTCATCATTTCAGAGATCTTTTCTAGTGATTACTGAAAGCATGTGACATTCTGATAAGGGGTTTTGGTCTGACATCTGACTTGTAAATGTGTTGTTGGTTGACAAGTCGCACGAATCACTTCTTGTCCCATCATATCCTACACGATCTCGATTGGAGACAAGTCTGGAGATCGTCCTGGCCAGGGAAGTTGCTGCAAACCTTGCAGGGCTCGATGAGTTTCACTGCCAATGTGTGGGCAAGCATTAGCCTGTTGGAGAAACACATCACCCTCCTGTTGCGAGAACAGCAAAATAAAGGGTTCAACAACATTCTGCACTCTGGTTAGCGTCCACTCCAGAAGCAACAAAGGTGGACGGTGGTTGTATCTTGTCGGAGCTCAGACCATAAGCCTGGGATGTAGCCAGTGTGTCTTGGATGGATGCACTCTACGAGACAACGCTCACCAGGTCTTCGTCGTACGCGCAAACGACCAACACATCAATGCGGACAGAATCTGCTTCCATCGCTGAAGATCTCTGCACGCCATTCCATCTTCCAAGTGATCCTCTGACGACACTAGTCGAGCCGTGCACATCGATGATGTGGGTTAAATGGAAGATGGACTAGAGGTGTACGTTCCCACAGTTCCACTGCTAATAACCTGGCCGCAATAGAGCGTGTCTACACCGTTGGCTCACAAGCCCTCTTATCTATGCTGTGATAGCTGTACCACCTGCCACTGCTGTCCTTACAATACGACGATCGTGGCGGTCGTCTGTGCTACGCGGATGTCCAGAACCTCGCCAACTAATGCGAGAATGTTGACGTAACCACTGATACTAGCACCGATGCACAACTGATGCAGCAATTCTCCGAAAGGATCATCCCGCGGAAGGCCACCATTCGACCCCTTTACAATTCGTTCATTTGGCTATAGGAAGCATGAGTGCTTCTCCGTGACACGTTGCCTACTTGCTTCACACGATGCACCAAATTGAGCCTTCTAGATGGGAGCAATCCCTATTAAAGGTTAGATGGCGCTCTGGAAGCTGTGCCGCTACGCTATCTGTTGGCGGGTGACGTTGAGACCATTATCTGTACCTTATTATCCCCCAGGTGACATTCGCCGGATCAAAATCGACGTCGTCTTTCCAGATATATTAATGTTTTCCGGTAGTGTTGAGGCGTAGCGCCGTATACCGATCGTGCCTTGGAGGCGGTTAAGTGGGAGATGTGTCTCAGAGCTGGATAGTGACAGATGGTGACGCGAGACTGGCCGCACACGTAGTTTATGTATCAGCCGATAGAGGACAATATTGGACAGGGGACTGATTTAGTTTCGATTGTGCCCACTAGAGTGCACTAAAGTAATAGAACGTTTTTCATAAACTGTTCTAGTATTTTCATAAAGTGTTGTTATGTCTTTTTGTGTAGGTAAAATGTTGTAAAGTGTTTTAGCAGTATGAATGATGCGTGAGTGTGGTATAAGGTTAATATGAAGATAATTGCTTAACGAGTTATGTAGTGGAATTTAGTGTGGGAACATTTCGAAGAAGTATGGATGTGGACAAAGGGGATTTTTGTAGAATAGATTTGTAAAGTAAGTTTATGCAAAGGGAAAGTTAATTCAGGTATAAATAACAATAGTAAATAACTTTATGCATAAACAAAACTTCAACATATTAGATAATTACGTCGGTAAAAAGTGCAGTCGTTAGGTTTACTATTTTGCGATTGGTTATTGATGAAAAGCGCGGACTGACGTGGGGGAATGTTGTTTTGCTATTGGCTGTTGAGTAAACTGACCAATGGTAAAGCAATATTCTTCGCGCACCTTTTTCTGCTGGTAGAGAAGACATCTACATCTACATGATTACTCTGCAATTCACATTTAAGTGCTTGGAAGAGGGTGTTCTAGGGAGGAGTCGGAGCCTAGCCATGAAACAGTTCGGACGTGTGTAGTAGTAGTTCCGATGGAAATGATACGTTGCCGGATCTAGCAGTATTTCATACATCAAAATTGTGGTAAAGTGACGGCATAATTATTCCGATGGTGTGTAGAAATTGCGGAATTTTTAAATGAATTTTGTGACGAGAAAAGACATAAATTCCGCGTGGCGTATTGAGCAGGTCGGTGGCTTAAAACTGTGACTACATTAGGTACCGACAGACTTAATATTTGGCGAGCATTCTCAATCAAAAACAATCCGTATTTTTGTAGCTATTACATTTTCGGGAAATGCAACACCATAAACTTGCTAACGTTGGTGAAAGGGATTGTGAGTGACTGTGTTAAGACTAGCACGGGCTTGGCAGTGATACTTGTTCACATAAGTTTCAGAATGTATTAATGGAGGACAAAATTTCCAACTTTTAATTATGTGTGAAAATTTTCCCCCGAAACGTAGATTAGTGACTTTAATTGCAGCCTGGACACGTCGAAGTACAGTGGGTTTCGGCGGCTTCCCTACTGATGATCTGTTGAGACAATGTTCACAGGTAGGTGCAGGTACGTCGTAAAGGGACGGAAGGAACCGCGCCGCCTCAGTGTCTTTAGTGTGAACAGGCACGTCTGAAGGGGAGGCTAGCAGCATCATAACTGATCATGTAAAAGAAAAGTTGAAGATTGTTTGATTACAGTCGGAGGCAAGCCGAAATACGTTCAAATGGCTCTGAGCACTATGGGACTTAACATCTGAGGTCATCAGTCCACTAGAGCTTAGAACTACTTAATCCTAACTAAGGACATCACACAAATCCATTCCCGAGGCAGGATTCGAACCTACGACCGTAGCAGTCACGCGGTTCCGGACTGAAGCGCCTAGAACCGCTCGGGCACCGCGGCCGGCTCCGAAATACGTAAATTTGTTAAGTTTGAAGAGTCGAAAAGCGATGTAAAAGGAGTATTTCACTGTCTAAGAAAGTGAAAGACAACTCGCCTACGGTAGTTGTGATAGGAGAGGTTTCTCCGCCGCCTCGCAGCTGCGGCGACGGCCGCCAGGCGCGGACAGTGCTCTTGTATACGCCCACGCCGCGGCCGCGGCTGCGGTTGCGCCTGCCCCCAGTACTTTCGGTACTTTCCAGCGCTCCACGCGCCGCCGAAGGCCGCATTCCCTGTTCGAGCGTCCTTCCTCTGGCGGGGGGCCTTCTTCTTCTTCTTCTCCTCCTCCTCTTGTCACGCCGTGACATCCGTATTAACGCCCGCGCTCCGGACGTACCGCCTGACTAATCGCTGTTAACGCAGTCTCATCGCTTCTTTCTTTGACTTCTGGCCGGTTCACGCTTGCGCACTTCCGAAACTTGCGGAGCCCCGTTAGGGAGCGAGATCAATTACTTGCCGAAATCGACCACGGTATCTTCTTAGGGATGCATTACATAAAGTTGTCCGTTACCGGTAGCTGAATTGTCAGCGAGACGGATTGTCAATTCTCTAGGCCCGGGTTCGATTCCCGGCTGGGTCGAGGAATTTTCTCCCACCGGGGACTGATTGTTGTGCTGTCCTCATCATCATACTATCATCCTCATCGACTGCAGGTCGTCGAAGTGGCGTCAAATTGAAAGACCGGCACCCGGCGAACGGTCTGCCCGATGGGGGCCATAGCCATACGATTAAATAAATAAATTACATAAAGTAAAGAAAAATAATTCAATGTTAGCATCTGAAATCCAAATGTAAAGTGCCTTCAGTGAATACTTTTTCGAAAACTTTCATTTCTACTAGACCTCTGAAGCAGAGGCAAAGACGCGTTTCCCTGAAACACTATCTAACGTCACGTACCTGGGCACCTACTATCGGAATACGCGGTGTGTCCACCCTTCGCCTTTGTAACGGCTTCATCACTGCTAGGAATACTTTCAGTAAGGAATCACCATGTCTGCAGAGGAAAGGCTGCCCACTTTTCCCCGAGAGTCGAAACTAGACAAGGTAGTGATGTTGGACGGCCGTGCCTTCAGCGAAGTCGACCTTGTAGCTCCTCCCGAAGGTGCTCCACTGCCTCAGTTTGGGACTCTGGGCAGGCCAGTCCATTCCAGGCATATTACTGGCCACGGATCATAGCCTCACATCTGCTTATTTATGACTCGATGCATTGACATGCTGGTACAAGCAATCATCGTCTCCGAACTGTTCCTCTGCTGTGCGTAGTGAACAGTGGGTTCTCATGCTTACACATTTAGCGTTTTCCTAATTGGAATGAGCGAACCACACTCTAACTACGAAAAAGCCCGCCGTACTGTAACACCATCGACACCGGTACTTCACTGTTGGCACTACACTATCTACAGGCATTCGCTACACCCTAACCTTTCCATTGGAATGCGACAGCGTATAGCGTGATTCATGACTCCAAATCACAAGTTTCCAGTGCCCAGTGGCGCCGCTCTTTACTCTACTCCAAGCATCACTTAGCAGTGACAACAGAAATGTGTGGTTTATGAGCTGCTCGGCCATTGTACCAAATTCCTTTCAACTCATTGCGCTAACTGGACTGGTAGCACTCTGTAACTCACAGTTGATTCCTTTCCACTGATTTCATGCGATTTTTTACAACCAGTCTGTGCAATGGTCGAGTATCGTTGTCCATCAGTATGTGAGGTCGGCCTGTCTTAGTTTACCTGTGGTTATTCTTTCGCGTTTCCATTTCACAAATGCATCACTAACAGTCGAAATGCAGGAAACAGTTCCAAAACTTTCTCCGCGTGACCTGTACTACCTGATAGACAAGAATTATATATATGAAGAAGGTATCTGTTCTTTCGGACATGTCCGAAAGAACAGATACCTTCATATATATATATATATATATATATATATATATATATATATATATATATATATATATATAAGGCTCACCGGCCATTTGACCATCTTCTGTGCGGATGCACAAACAGTGCCCGAACTCTTACGGGAATCGGCAGTACGGCCGCGAGTAATGAATACAATGGGCAGGGGCACTATGAATATAGTGCGAGACAATAAGTTGTGAATGTGGATCTCGTAGGAGGCGTGCCAGAAGTAAGTAACTGCAGTCGCACTATCCTCTGTGTCCTCGATGGGGTCGCCGGCACGGTAGCTCACCGTGCTCGGTCAGAGGGTTAGCTACCCTCTGTAATAATAATAATAAAAAAAAGCGACTAAACGGATCAACAAAGAACCTGAACTGTGTCATCGGACGTCCGCCCCGAACAAAGTCAACGAACAATATAGACCAAAATGAGATCTAAAGAAACAAAAAAACAAAAAAGATGGATGAGATGGATAGAGCGTCTGCCACCTAATCAGGAGAACCCGGGTTCGAGTCCCGGTCGGGGCATACATTTTCAGCTGTCCCCGTTGACTTATATCAACGCCTGTATGCAGCTAGGGGTATTCATTTCGTTATAATTTCAAGAGTGTTTATGTACAAACATAATATACAATGTCTATGGTCTGCGTCCTGTTATGTTCAGTTGTTTTTATCTTCAAGTTCGTAACAAATTCTGGGATAATCTTATTAATGTCGTATAAGTATAAATTTTGTTCAGTTAACAAAAAAAAAAAACACTTGTGATGGTGCAGAACCAACCAACACTGGGCCATTGCAGGACTTACTGCGTGGTCCGTTCAGTGATTCCCAAGCGCCGCAGTCATTGCTGGCACGAGGCGTTGTTCTGATATGAAATGTCAGAAGCGTCGTCGTGTGGGTCAGCATAAGCAGAGCTGATACGAACCCCAGTCGTGCCACTGAAAGAGTAGTCTTCCTTCAATAATACATTTGAAACACGCATATTTCAAATACTGTACGAAGAAACTGACTGTTTGATGGCGACCTTTGTAATCAAGACAGGGCCTTGATTCTTCACATCGGTTGGTAGAGTATTCCAATTCATGGCTGAATTTCCAGTGGCTTTCGTTTCCAACATAACATTGAAAGTTAATAAGGTAGTTGCTTTGTAATGACCTTTGTTCTCAGTGTTTACGTTCCGACTGATTTCTAATTTGTGTGTTTCTAATTGTATTCTTAAGCAGCACTTAACGTAATGGTCCGAATCTGATCAACAAGTCCGGCGATACGCTTGGTTTTGCACTGTGAGTAAAACGCGCTGGCGGAACGAAACGTCCTGTTCCGCACGCCACCTGAGCCGCGTCTAATTCGAAGGATTCGTCAGCGTGAAGTCTTCGGCGATCATGCAGCAACGGGCGGACTCCGGTAGCTCTCCACGCAGCCAGGGAACAATGGCAGTACGCTGTTCGCTCGTCGCAGCGACTCACACCGGGTAAAGCTAGCCCTGTTCCCTAAGTGCAGTGTCGATCGCACGTAACTCTGGAATCTGCGACATCGATCAATATCCATCAGCGAATATTCAGTCCTGAAATAAGATGATGTGGATCTGTGTTTTAGGAGGCAATTATAACAAGCCACTCCAAATAACTGAAGGTGTAGTTTCCGCTAAGATCAAGAGGATTTTGTGACGTATTTTCTGACGTATGAAAATAATTTTAAACTTTAACTCTGCCGGTTTATACAGTTTATACAATCAACATTTCCTTAAAGTGATTAACAAAATAACACCGCCACAATCCAGTGTCCCGACGTCAAGAGAAGAGGTATCGCAACAAACGCGAACACTACTGTACTATATGTAACCAAACACTTAAGTGCGGCTCGTATGTTTATCGTTATGACGATCACAGCAAGAGCTCAAAATGTTGACCTTAGAGACTGGCACACGCTACAAACCGATTCAGGAAAGACAATACTACACGTTTAATTTCATCTGGCCTTATTGCAGTGTGAGAAGTGGCGCGGTGGTTAGTAGAGCGAACTGGCATTCGGCCATCCAGATTTAAGTTTTGAGTGATTTCCCTAATTCGTTCCAGGCAAATACCAATATGGTGCCTTTAAAAATGGCATGGCTGTTTTCCTTCCCCATCCTTGACACAATCCGAGCTTGTGCTCCGTCTGTAATGACCTCGACGTCGACGGCGCGTTAAACGTAATTTTCTTTTGGGCTTACTGCAATAAAGTCCAATGTGATACAACATTTCTTGATTTCGGGAAACGTAGATGTATCCTTGGTAATTACATTTTTAGTATCTAAGGATGTAAAGGCTTGTGAACGTGCGGGATATTTCGTGTTTCTCGAACGACTGATCGAAAGAACACTGTTTATTCAGTTAACCTTGTAAGCGACAATGTTTTAACCAGCCTGACAGTGAAATACCTATCAGCATGTGCTCTTTGGGAATAGTAATCAATAAAAAATGCATAATTTATTATGTATTTTTAAGTCTGTCATGAGTTGTGGGGTGGTAAATATTCATATCAATGATAAGGAGCTCTTCCACCTGCGCTGTACGATGCGATCGCGCATTGTTATCCACAAAAATGCAGTCAGCTCCGAATGCACACGGGGAAGGAGTTCAGTGTCAGAATAGCGTTAATCGTTGAAGGTACCGCGTTCGAAGATCTGGAGATTAACGTCCAGGACCACTGGCATCAGCGACCATCCAGCTAATCGTCAACCGAGCTCTTGGATGAATGGGACACTGTACGACATCTCCGTACCAGCCTTGTAGGGAACACTTTGCAGAGCATGCATTGTCGTCCGTGGTGATCACAAGGCTTACTAAGAACCACGTAGTGCCTTTTTTAATGTACAGGGAATGTCATGAATCGTGGTGACTTCAGTGCAATTATGGTCTTTTAATAAATATTTCATTTATGTTCGTCTCATTGCGTATTTCTTTCAGTTACTGTTGCAGTATTTTCTATGATTGCTCCAAGTTTCATGGAGCTGTATTACCTGGCAGTGACACATCATTAGAAAGTTACTTTCCTCCTTTAGCTTTTCACATCAGTATACATTCTAAAACGACGTATAAAAGCTGCGATGCCTCATGGTTAGATAGTTATAAAAGTACTGATACTGCCACTCGTAATCAATCGTAAAACTTGTTTTTGTTAGAACAAGATTCTTCTGCCTAATTTTTGTGGTACTTTTCAGCCCTGCCATTGCGTACATTTCTGGTGATTTAATGATGAATACGCCAAAGAGCGATTGTCTAGTTGTGAACACAATATTCGTCACGCTGTTTCTCTAGATATGTTGTTCAGTCTGACACGATGTGTATACAAGATTATGTGGGACAGTGAAACTAACTTTCTGACCATCTCTGGTTTTCTGAATAGAAATGTCCACGATTCTCCTCTCTGAGACAGGAAACCTACGGCGTAGCACCCTTGAATATGAGTGCCAACTTTTACACGAACAACGTTGCCAAGCGGTCCGTTACTTATCGGTGCATTTAGCCTGATCAGGGAGCAGCACTCACAGGAAAGCTGTACGCAGAAAAAATTAACAAACAGTAGAATATGTTATATACGTGTGTGTATAGAGGGCGTAGTACGCGTTACAAAAACACAGTCTGCCTGGGTTCGGTTGATCTCCCATATTCTACCTCTCTTTCCCTCATAGCGTTAATTCGTTTCTACCGAGATTTTTTTAACAATTTGACAGATTTATCTCACTTAACTTCGTACTCGGATTCTATTTATGTTGCCACAGTCTTCAATTCACCTAATGGAGGTAAACTGTATGCAGCGCATATGGACTGTGCTATTTTTGTTCAGTGTATCGTCATATCTCCTCTGTATATCGAATTTTCTGAGGCGGAGATGGGGCACTAGCTCAGAAGTTGCATAAACGAGCGTGGGAAACCGCCTGATAATGACACACGGTGTTGTCTCTATACCAGGTTAACCGCTGTCAATATACCGAGAGGGTTCGATCTGGTTGGTTTGGTTTGTTTGGGGGAAGAGACTAAACAGCGAGGTCATCGGTCTCATCGGATTAGGGGGGGATGGGGAAGGAAGTCGGCCGTGCTCTTTCAAAGGAACCATCCCAGCATTTGCCTGGAGCGATTTAGGGAAATCAATGAAAACCTAAATCAGGATGGCCGGACGTGGGATTGAACCGTCGTCCTCCCGAATGCGAGTCCAGTGTGCTACCACTGCGCCACCTCGCTCGGTTTCGATCTGGTCTGGATCAATTATCCGTCTCGCAAACTACCGCACTGTGGTCTTTTTTTGTGGCTGTTTCTTCGTCGTTTTTCGCCAGTAGTTGTTCGCGGTGTCGTATTACGTCCTACAGATTCTGTCGATGAGAGTTTCACTCGGTTTTTTTTTTCATTATAGAGAGTGGCCAGTCCCCTGACTGAACACGCTGAGCTACTATGTCTGTTAACTGCCGGACCAGGGAAACGCGGGAAACGCTTTATATGCGTTAAGCTACACAAGGAAATCGACAGCAGTTTCACAGTATTGCTCAGAAAAATTCCCAATAAATCCTTTGTGTATTAAATACTTAGGAAACGTTAGAAATCGTTTAAAAGTTATCCTTTGTTTCATAGTCCCAGATGAATTTTTATTTATATGATGCCTAGTTTCGATTAATATTTGGTGGTCTGTATGTCTATGTAGTTGTTAAACAACTCGTCATATTCGTACAGAACTTCTCCCACGCAGCTAGGTAAATCTGGAGATGATTAAATACTAATCGAAATCAGTCTTCATATAAATATACGTGAAAGTGAGGCGGTAAAACGAAGGATAAATTTTGAATTGCATTACTGTTGCGGAACCCCCACGACGGACGTGTCAGCAATTGTGCCAGAAGACACACCGACCATCGAAGCTTTACGTGTCATTATCGTCAGAATCTTCATTTATTTGACATGTTGTTGTTGTTGTTGTGGTCTTCAGTCCAGAGACTGGTTTGATGCAGCTCTCCACGCTACTCTATCCTGTGCAAGCCTCTTCATCTCCCAGTACCTATTGCAACCTACATCCTTCTGAATCTGTTTAGTGTATTCATCTCTTGGTCTCCCTCTACGATTTTTACCTTCCACGCTGCCCTCCAATGGTGATCCCCTGATGCCTCAGAATATGCCCTACCAACCGATTCCTTCTTCTAGTCAAGTTGTGCCACAAATTTCTCTTCTCTCCAATTCTATTCAATACCTCCTCATTAGTTATGTGATCTACCCATATAATCTTCAGTATAGCACCACATTTTGAAAGCTTCTATTCTCTTATTGTCTAAACTATTTATCGTCCACGTTTCACTTCCATACATGGCTACACTCCATACAAATACTTTCAGAAACGACTTCCTGACACTTAATCTATACCCGATGTTAACGAATTTCTCTTCTTCAGAAACGATTTCCTTGCCATTCTCAGTCTACATTTTATATCCTCTCTACTTCGACCATCATCAGTTATTTTGCCTCCCAAATAGCAAAATTAATTTACTACTTTAAGCGTCTCAAAATGGTTCGAATGGCTCTGAGCACTATGAGACTTAACATCTGAGGTCATCAGTCCCCTAGAACTTAGAACTACTTAAACCTAACTAATCTAAGGACATCACACACATCCATACCCGAAGCAGGATTCGAAACTGCGACCCCAGCAGTCGCGCGGTTCCAGACTGTAGCGCCTAGAACCGCTCGGCCACAATGGCCAGCTACGCGTCTCATTTCCTAACCTAATTCCCGCAGCATCACCGAATTTGCTTTTGCTGATGTTCATCTTATATCCTCCTTTCACGACACTGTCCATTCCGCTCAGTTGCCCTTCCAGGTCCTTTGCTGTCTCTGATTTCTGGATAATCGGCTTCTGTAGAGTTTACAATGGTTCAAATGGCTCTGAGCACTATGGGACTCGACTGCTGTGGTCATCAGTCCCCTAGAACTTAGTACTACTTAAACCTAACTAACCTAAGGACATCACACACATCCATGCCCGAGGCAGGATTCGAACCTGCGAGCGTAGCAGTCGCACGGTTCCGGACTGCGCGCCTAGAACCGCGAGACCACCGCGGCCGGCAGAGTTTAAAATGTATTACAGTCTTAATATATATGTACCCATGGTGATCTTGCATATTTTCCCGTTACATCCACTCACCTTCCATTAAGACGCAGCCTCAATGTTCATCTTTTGGGGTGGTACGCTGTGACACGGTTTTGAACAACTATTGAGGAGATGTAGTGAATTATGTAATAAAAAATACGACGGGCTGCAGCTCATGTTTCCGTAACCAACAAAGTTAGAAGAGAGGTTAATGGCTCCTGGTAGCTAAACAACATCTGTTTGACACGTTTTTTTTTTTTTACTTTGGTTCTGGACGTAAATGTCATACAGAGTGGTTAACATAAATCGGACGTCCTGTACCTTACTTTACTGTCGGCATCAGTACATTTATGTAATGTGGGAGAACAACTAAAAATGTTATTTGATTACATCATAAGTGACCAGTAACTATGATCCAGTGTCATCCGTAAAAAAAAATCTGGTCTAACCGTTCTCAGCAACTCAAGCCGAAGAAACCATATAAATACTCTTTACGAAAAAAAAGAGAAAATGGTTTCAAGTACCTCAATCACTCACATTGTTATCCACACATGTGAGGTATGCAGTCTATATCAGCCCCAGAAGTACTGACTGAACGAATGTATTCTCGGAACTAGTCGTGCTGGCACGTCAACGGAGGAAGACTTTTTCTGTGGTGCAGCCAGTCGTCGGCGTGCGTCGGCCTTGACCGAAGACATTCTCCTGGCGGTCGTGTCACAAGAGCTCCGGAGCACGTTGCGTTGCGTTACGTCTAATCGCCGCTGCCTCTCACTTGAGGAAACCCGCTGCGCGAGAGTCGCTCGTCTTCCCGCTTGTTGCACGGGTACTGAGCGCGCACGACTGACGCCGGCCGATAGTTTCCCAAGAATCTCTACCTTTTGCAGTCAAAACTAACGGTAACAGCTAACGAGTATACAGCTACGCGGTTTGACATATCTTGTTTTCATTTAGAAAATTACACCGACTGGCTTTCGAACGCTTTCAGTACTTACCTTGCTCGATAGATCCGACCACATTACCTCTCGAGAGTGTAATTGTATGTGGGCATCACCGAATGCCTAGCTACAGCTCGCTATCAAAGGACTGATATGAGCCTCTATCTCGTTAGGGGCAAGGAAAAAGCAACAAGCTGTCATAACGGCGGTACGGAGCGTTACCACCGGTACAGCAATTCAGGTAAACACCGTTCGCCAGACATTCGTCAGTTCTAGAGAAGCCCTTCAGTGATTCTTCATCCCCAAATTATTTGCAACACTGTAAATAATTTAAGTAATTCATTCTGCTGATTGACAGCTTCCGGATAACAGCGCTGCCAAGCAATACTCGACTCTGCCAACTGTCGATGGAACCGCAGAGCCAGTTACCGTAGTTGACAATCTTGGGAACAAAATGATTCTCGCCGCGATACACTAGAGTAAATACGAGTAATACGGTGTCGTGGGGTTTCCTACGAGCAGTGGCACACTAAACCTGTGAAAGATGAGGGAAGAGGGGATGGACTGACATAAAACTGGGATGAATAAATTTCCGGGCAACGGCGGGTTTACAGTTAGTAATTAGATAAAGATTTACGCGACAGTGGGCGTGTTCATCTGAAAGAAATTACAGAATATTTCCCTATGGTTAGATGTTGCGTATAAAGTCTCGATAACTAGAGTGTTCCCAGAATGAGATTTTCACTCTGCAGCGGAGTGTGCGCTGATATGAAACTTCCTGGCAGATTAAAACTGTGTGCCCGACCGAGACTCGAACTCGGGACCTTTGCCTTTCGCGGGAAGTGCTTTACCATCTGAGCTACCGAAGCACGACTCACGCCCGGTACTCACAGCTTTACTTCTGCCAGTACCTCGTCTCCTACCTTCCAAACTTTACAGAAGCTCTCCTGGTCCCGAGTTCGAGTCTCGGTCGCGCACACAGTTTTAATCTGCCACGAAGTTTCTACTAGAGTGTTGTTATTGATGTATACAGATGATAAAATTCGTTGCTTAATATAGGTGACTCCACCAAAGTTCAACTAGTTGGAATTTCATCTTTATAAAATGAACTACATAATAATCAGCTGAAAAATGCTCCTGTTGGAGTACAATAAAAGCAAATATGATAGTGTTTAAAAGTCTCTGACAGAAAAGTGGGCAACCAGCTGTCTGATTCCTCATTCCGCTTTCCTCACCAAAAATTCTGGAAGCTTCACAGGACAAGTGACCATGTTATGTAAGAAATTTACCAAGTAAAATTTCAGTTTTGTTGAGATAAAAATTTAATAAATAGCAGATTGTATATTATTACTTTATAAATACCGTTGAGGGCGTACTGCTGTCAGTCAGATCCTCCAAATACAAATAATTAGTTTCGTATGACATATATGACGAAACTCCAGAATCGGCAAGTTAATTTTGCGAAATTATTGATGCTCATCGACGACGACGCGCGAGAAACGATGACAACACGTCATGATACGGCTGCAATTTCGTCTTTCTACCATGATTCACCAGAGCACATATCGTCCCAAGCAGCAGACACAATACATGGCACACTGTAAATTGTTTAAAAGTCTTTTCAATAACCTAATAATCAAACTCTTTTACTGTTTTTCATAAATATTACGAGGCGTTAAGGAACGTAATGAGAATGCAGTACGCTTTTAAAAAAAGTTTTAAGACAAATAGGATTTAGCACTTTAAATGTACTTATAGCTTTTTCATGAATAAGAACCGTAAACCACCAAGAACAGAAGCGAAGCGGGAAGTTAAAATAGCCGAAATTAGTTTTATAATATTTTTCTGTGACCGGTGAGTTATGTCCGAACGTGATAGACATTCATAATTCGTGCCTCAAGCTGCTATGCACGGTTACATTATCTCTGGCCAAAACGAGGGGTAATTCGAGTAAGTAAAGCCGGCCGGGGTGGCCGAGCGGTTCTAGGCACTATAGTCCGGACCCGCGAGACCACTACGGTCGCAGGTTCGAATCCTGCCTCGGGCGTGGATGTGTGTGATGTCCTTAGGTTAGTTAGGTTTAAGTAGTTATAAGTTCTAGGGGACTGATGACCTGAGCAGTTTAGTCCCATAGTGCTCAATTAAAAAAAAAATTAGTAAAATTTCGTAATATATGAATATATTACAAATTAGCTATTTGAAATAAATTTCAAGCTGTTACCTCTACCCATTCCGAACAAATCCGGATCTTAACATGTGAACAAAGGGACAGACGGACGACAAATGGGCAAAAAAAATATTTTTTATGTGATGTAGGTACCAACTAACAATTTTTTGAGTTTTTCTTTACTTGTACGGTGCGATCTTTCTTCTCGTCAAATTTCATGAGTCTATGTCGTCGGTAAGTACCCCGTAGGTTTCAATGAGCGAGTTTGTGAGTATCAAAAATGTGACATAGATGAACGTCTCTTTTGATTGCATTGACTTAGAAACTTAAACATTTTACGCCACCGACGGACCGTAGGCCTTAGCATATGACGTCGTAAATTTCAACTTGATAGCCGTATCCGTTCCTTATATGGACATACAGACGGACAACGAAGATCTCTTATAAAGAGTCCCGATTCTACCGTTTGAGGTACGGAACCCTTACAACAAGCTACTTCCACGTGCACGAAGTTTAAATTTATTTTTAGAAGCTTTTTGTGTGTGTGAAATCTTATGGGACTTAACTGCTAAGGTCATCAGTCCCTAAGCTTACACACTACTTAACCTAAATTAGTCTAAGGACAAACACACACACCCATGCCCGAGGGACGACTCCGCACAGTCCATGACTGCAGCGCCTAAGACCGCTCGGCTAATCCCGCTCGGCTTTAGAAGCTTTACCAATAGCGCAAGGTATAAGGCACTATCTTATGAACAGGAACCGGGGGGGGGGGGGCAGGGTGGGGATGAGAGGGAAGGGATGGAGGGCGCCAAATGACATGTCGCTTGTGTGGAACTATGTTCATGAAACGGCCCTGACAGCGGATATAATCTTAGTGGTGCGTCGAAATGCGTCCTCGATGTTAAGAAACTACCAAGAAACTCGCAGAATTTTTTACGTTGCAACGGGCGCTACTTAAACACTTTCTGGCCGTTGCAGGTTTTATCGGTATTTGTGTTGAACCTCTCTTGTACGAGGACAAATGCCCGAGGCGCCATACGCCGGTGATTTGTGGCGAGCAGTTTCCGGTGGGTAGGCGAGTACTCGCAGCTCTGCAGGCGGGCAGCCGAGGTCGGCGACTCCAGCGCCGGCGCCGGCGCCTGCAGTATCTGCCGCTGCAGAGGTCTGCAGAAGATAAGGCACGCGCCGGCGCTCTCGCTCTCCCACGCGGCCAGCCAGCCAGTGACCGCCGAGCCACGACACGACACGGAGACCTTTTGACTGCCTTCTGATTCTGCCGGCCACACCCCGCTGCGATATTACTCAGCCGCTCCTCCAGGAAACACCGTCCGTGCTTGCAATGCGCTGTTTATCTTCAGGCCTTTCTTTTCTCCTCGTAAACGTCACAAACAAGGCACTCGCGATCCTGCAGTTTACCTTGCGACGCCTTCCAACTGGTTCTGTTTCGTCTCCTTTGTCGTTGTTATCGTTGTATTCTTCAGACCGAACACTGGACTGACGCAGCTCTCTTAATACCACTCTGTATGAGCCTCATCATCTCCGAATAACTACTGCAATCTACATTCTTTTCAACCTGTTTACCGTATTCATCTCTTTGTCTTCCTCTACAATTATTACACTCTCACACCTCATGCCAATACTAAATTGATGACATCTTGATATCTCAACCAAGCCCTTCCTTTAGTGAAGCTGTGCCACAAATTTATTTTCTCCTCAGTTCTCTTCAGTACCTTTTCATTAGTTACATGATCTACCTATCTTGCCTTCAGCATTATTCTGTAGAATCACATTTAAAGTACACTACTGGCCATTAAAATTGCTAAACCAAGAAGAAATGCAGATGACAAACGGGTATTCATTGGACAAATATATCATACTAGAACTGACATGTGATTACATTTTCACGCAATTCGGGTGCATAGATCCTGAGAAATCAGTAGCCAGAACAACCATCTCTGGCCATAATAACGGCCTTCATACGCCTGGGCATTGAGTCAAACAGAACTTGGATGGCGTGTGCAGGTACAGCTGCCCATGCAGCTTCAACACGATACCACAGTTCATCAAGAGTAGTGACTGGCGTATTGTGACGAGCCAGTTGCTCGGCCACCATTGACCAGACGTTTTCAATTGGTGAGAGATCTGGAGAATGTGCTGGCCAGGGCAGCAGTCGAACGTTTTCTGCATACAGAAAGGCCCGTACAGGACCTGCAACATGCGGTCGTGCATTATCCTGCTGAAATGTAGGGTTTCGCAGGGATCGAATGAAGGGTAGAGCGACGGGTCGTAACACATCTTAAATGTAACGTCCACTGTTCACAGTGCCGTCAATGCGAACAAGAGGTGACCGAGACGTGTAACCAGTGGCACCCCATACCACCACGCCGTGTAATACGCCAGTATGGCGATGACGAATACACGCTTCTAATGTGCCTTCACGCGATAACGCCAAACATGGAGGCGACCATCATGATGCAAACAGAACCTGGATTCACCCGAAAAAATTACGTTTTGCCATCCGTGCACCCAGGTTCGTCGTTGAGTACACCATCGCAGGCGCTCCTGTCTGTGATGCAGTGTCAAGGGTAACCTCAGCCATGCTCTCCGGGCTGATAGTCCATGCTGCTGCAAACGTCGTCGAACTGTTCGTGCAGATTGTTGTTGTCTTGCAAACGTCCCCATCTGTTGACTCAGGGATCGAGACGTGGCTGCACGATCCGTTACAGTCATGCAGATAAGATGCCTGTCGTCTCGACTGCTAGTGATACGAGCAATCGCTATAGGCTACAATCCGACCTTTATCAAAGTCGGAAACGTGATGGTACGCATTTCTCCTCCTTACACGAGGCATCACAACAACGTTTCACCTGGCAACGCCGGTCAACTGCTGTTTGTGTATGAGAAATGGGTTGGGAACTTTCCTCATGTCAGCACGTTGTAGGTGTCGCCACCGGCGCCAACCTTGTGTGAATGCTCTGACAAGCTAATCATTTGCATATCACAGCATCGTCTTCCTGTCGGTGAAATTTCGCGTCTGTAGCACGTCATCTTCGTGGTGTAGAAATTTTAATGGCCAGGAGTGTATTTCTGTTCTCTTCTTGTCTGAACTGTTTATCGTCTCACGATTCGCTTACGTCCAAGAATACGCTCCAGACAAATGCATTTACAAACGACTTACTAACACCTCAATCTACAGTCGATTTTAACAAATTTCTCTTCTTGCCATTACCAGTCTATATATTGTATCCCGTGTCCTTCAGCCACCATCAGTTATTTTACTGCCAAAATAGCATAACCCATCTACCACTTTATGTGTCTCGTTACTTAATCTGATGCCTCGGCATCGCATGAGGTAATTCCACTACATTCCATTACCCTTCGCTATCTTTTGTTGATGTTCATATTATATCTTCCTTTACATAATTACCATGTCATCGCCAAACCTAAAATTTTTTCTCTCTTCTCGCTGAACTTTAATTCGCACTCCCAATTATTCTTGGTATCCTTTACAACTTGCTCACTCTACTGACTCACTAACAGCGGGGATAGGCTACAAACGTGTCTCACTACCATCTCAACCAGTGCTTCGCTTTCATGCCCCTCGACACTTATAACTCCTGTCTGTTCTCTGTATAAGCCGTAAAAATCCTTTCGCTGTCTGTGTTTTATCTCTGCTGCCTTCAAAATTTCAAGTTAACATTGTCAAATGTTTTCTTGAAGTGTATAAATGCTATAAACGTAGGTTTGCCTTCCCAAAACCTATTTTCTAAGATAAGTCGTAGGCTCAATACTGCCTCGCAAGTTTACCGACGTCGCCTTCTACCAGTTTTTCGGTTCTCCTGTGTACAATTCGAGTCGGTATTCTGCAACTATGACTTGTAAAACTGATAGTTCAGTAATATTGACACACATTCAGCACCTGCTTTCTTTGGAATTTCAGTTATTATACGCTTCTTGAAGTCTAAAGGTATTTCGCCTGTCTCATAGCTACATCCTGCACACCAGACGGAATAGTTTTCGTGTAAGGACCGCGAAAACAAGAGAAATCACGAGGCTCGTGTGGAAATATACAGTGTGTTTGACTATACTAGGTGCAAACGTAAGACGTAAAGGAAAGACGATCTTAATAAATAATTAAGAGGATCTACGGCAAACTTAACTGTGGATACTCCGAGTGTGATCTGAACCCTCATCTCCATGTATACGGTTTAAACACTGCGACACCTCAGTCGATACGAAATGTCGATGGTTCCCCCCCCCCCCCCCCCCCATAAGACGTGTGCGTCAATACAGGCATGCCATTGTTATATATGTGGTGTCACCGCCAGACACCACACTTGCTAGGTGGTAGCTTTTAAATCGGCCGCGGTCCATTAGTATACGTCGGACCCGCGTGTCGCCACTGTCAGTGATAGCAGACCGAGCGCCACCACACGGCAGGTCTAGAGAGACGTCCTGGCACTCGCCACAGTTGTACAGCCGACGTTCATAGCAATGGTTCACTGACAAATACGCTCTCATTTGCCGAGACGATAGTTAGCATAGCCTTCAGCTACATTTGCTACGACCTAGCAAGGCGCCGTATTCAATTGATATTGAGATTCTATTAATGTATCATCAAGAGCGATTTTCTACAAATGTGGATTAAAGTTAAGTATTCCAGAAGCTACGTACTTTTCTTTATAGCATTCATTACTTATCCTGTTTCAGACCTCACGCCAGCCTGCGTGAGTTTAAGCGCGTGCCTTTCGGCTTCCTCTCATTGTGTCTAGGCTGTCCTGTCTAGACACAACAATATATATGATAATCCTTCAGGTGACTTCATGCATGATGGTGCACTGGCGCATTTTCATGTGGCTGTTCAGGAGTACGTATCACATATCTTCGACAACGACTGTATCGACCATACCATGACCTATCAGAACCCCCCGACTTGAGCCCTTCAAAATGGCTCTGAGCACTATGGGACTCAACTGCTGTGGTCATCAGTCCCCTAGAACTTAGAACTACTTAAACCTAACTAACCTAAGGACATCACACACATCCATGCCCGAGGCAGGATTCGAACCTGCGACCGTAGCAGTCGCACGGTTCCGGACTGCGCGCCTAGAACCGCGAGACCACCGCGGCCGGCACTTGAGCCCTGTTGAAAGTGTCGAATACATAGTCATTGCATGCGGAACACGTCTGGTATTTTTGAATACGTACAGGCGTCGCAGAGATTTACTGAAGCTTGCCTTAACATGAGTCTTAGCCACATGGAACAGTTGGTGTAACGCGTTAGTTCTATCTTCGGTCATTCTGTTATAAGGCTACTTGCTGAGTCGTCTTGTAACGGTCCGGGCGGCTGCCCCCGTCGAAGGTTCGAGTCCTTCCTCGGGCATGGGAGCAAGGGATCGATGACCTCAGCAGTTTGGTCCCATAAGACCTTACCACAAATTTCCAAACTTTTGCTTGCTCAGTCATTAAACGTCATAAACAGGGAAACCGTTTCTATTGGCATTATTTTCTTCTTTCAATTCCCTCCATTCGCCCCTTTCGTTCCTCGCCCTGTACAGACAGTAAGTTTTCCCTCTCTCCATACGCCAGAGCAACAGGTTCATATTGTTCAAATGGCTCTGAGCACTATGGGACTTAACATCCGAGGTCATCAGTCCCCTAGAACTTAGAACTACTTAAACCTAACTAACCTAAGGACATCACACACATCCATGCCCGAGGTAGGATTCGAACGTGCGACCGTAGCAGTCGCGCGGTTCCTGACTAAAGAGCCTAGAACCGCTCGGCCACCGCGGCCGGCAGAGCAACAGGCAAGGGAACGAATACCAACGGTACAAGGTAACCTTCGCTACGCACATTACAGTGCCTTTCGGAGAGTTTATTTACGTCTCTAAGCACATTTGGTGAAATCTCGGGGTTTGGCGGGGATGTGAACAGCCTACTCGAGTGTGTCACCACTTCACCACCTTGCCCGTTTAGAGGAACGCCGTTCCGGATAAGATTTTACTTCTCAATCTGTAGACAGCAAGTTGTCGCACGGAGTGTAGCGTAGAGTAGATAACGTGCCTCAGTAATTTCCCTTGTATTGCGGCACGTGGAGAGAACAAGTTGTCGATACCCGTTTAGACACATTATAATTCCTGCTTTCTCAGCATAGCCCTCACTAGCGAAGCGTATTTCCGAGGAACTAATATTTTTTCGCATCTTGACAGTGAAGATTTCGCGAAAACTAACGCAAGGGGATCGGCGGTTGGTGGATTGACAATTGACCCTCAAAACAAAAAAAAAAATGTAACATGTTGCGCATAAAGAGACAAAAAGAAATGTTGTTGCTTCGTTGTCTGATAGTCGAAGGATCACTGGAGGCAATAACATCCAGTAACTATCTTGTGGTATGCGTACGGAGCGATTTAAAATGAAACTTTTGTATCCCGCCTGGTAGGCGGCGCGTGGGTCTGCTCCTGTAAACTGGAGCGTAGGCCGAATGTAGGAAGCGAGTAGGAGCACGTGAGGCAAAATTTCGGTACTGCAGTGTGAATTTAAATCACCTTTGCTATAGGAAGAATTAGGATTACATTAGGCTTACGTAACTTTGGCTGAGATGAGCACGTAGGTGCGAAGCCGTACAGGTATCAACGCTAACAGCTACTAGTAGTTGGACAAACTATCATTGAATTAACCAAGTCTGTAATGGCTAGCCCCCTATGAAGTAGAAACGATGTAGCTTGGTCATCCGCTCGGAATCAAATTGGCTGAATCCGGAGCGGCGCTCGTAGAGCTGCACAGCGCCGGCTAGAGGGCGCTGTCGTCTGTGTCGGTGTCGTAGTACCAACCTACTAACTTGCACCTACGCCATGGCATCGTAGCTATGGATAATCGATACCACAGAAACAACTACTTAAAACTAATCCTAGGGGCCCCACAGATTCATTGCAAGAATTTTGAGGGAGTGCAGTAAAACCACGAAGATGATAACTTACAAACAACCCGTTCGACCGTCACTTGCGTATTGTTTCTCACTTTGACTACCTCACCACGTAGGAATAATAATTGAAATTGAGAAGATACAAAGAAGAACGCCGTGTCTCGTCAGGATCCTTTAGTGAGATCGAAAGTGTGAAAAGGCTAATTAAATAGATGTGACGGACGCTACAATAGAGGTGGTTCTCCATTATGCGGTGGTTCACAGTTGCAATTACGACGTCCAATGTTCTTACAAGGGAACCTCCCCATCGCACCCCCCTCAGATTTAGTTATAAGTTGGCACAGTGGACAGGCCTTGAAAAACGGAACACAGATCAATCGAGAAAACAGGAAGAAGTTGTGTGGAACTATGGAAAAAATTAGTAAAATATACAAACTGAGTAGTCCATGTGCAAGATAACCAACATAAAGAATATTGTCATTTCAGGAGCGCCGTGGTCCCGTGGTTAGCGTGAACAACTGCGGATCGAGAGGTCCTTGGTTCAAGTCTTCCCTCGGGTGAAAATTTTACTTTATTTATTTTCGCAAAGTTATGATCTGTCAGTTCGTTCATTGACGTCTGTGTTCACTGTAATAAGTTAGGTGTCTGTGTTTTGCGACCGCACCGCAAAACCGTGCGATTAGTAGACGAAAGTACGTTCCTCTCCAATGGGAACCGAAAACATTTGATCGCAAGGTCATAGGTCAACCGATTCCTCCACAGGAAAACACGTCTGATATATTCTATACGACACTGGTGACGGCATGTGCGTCACATGACAGGAATATGTTGTCGACCCACCTAACTTGTACACTTGGCGAATGGGTAAAAAGATTCTTCTACCTTGCCCGATTTAGGTTTTCTTGTGGATGTGATAATAACTCCCAAAAAAGTGATGAAAACATGAGAGTTTGTCACATAAACTGCAACAAATGAATGCAACAGTTTCATAGTCACACAGATTTCCCTGTGCTCTGTCAAAACATATGTTTTTAACGTTTTCCAATTGTTTCCGTGTGTAGACCGGTAATTCCTGTATATGTCCAAGCAAATCTGAACATGTCCTGGAATTTTCGAGAGCGAAGTTGATCGTGTGAGTGCCTAAACTTTGATAATTGACACACGTCAATTGCTAGAAAATAAAAAAGTTAAAATTATTACTCGAGGGAAGACTTGAACCAAGGTCTTCTCGTCCCGCAGTTGCTTACGCTAACCACGAGACCACGGTCCTCCTCAGATCACATTGTCCTTGATGTGGCTTATGTTCCACATCGACTACTCAATTTGTATATTTTGCTTATTTTTTTCATAGTTAGACAAAACTTCTTCCTTTTTTCTCGATTGATCTGTGTTCAGTTTTTCAAGGCCTATCCACTGTGCCAACTTATAACTAAATCTGAGGGGGGTGCGATGGGGAGGTTCCCTTGTTAGAAGAGCCAAATAATATATTACTCGCTCTTATATATATCTCGCTAAAGACCTTGAAGTACCCTCCCACCATTCGCGACTGGAGCAGGAAAGGGGGGAAGTGATAGAGGTACACAAAGCATCCGCAGAAACACACCGACAAGTGTCTTGCGCAATATAAATGTAGATTAACACTTCGCTGGAGAATTCAGTGACGCTCTAACATTGACGAAACTAGCCCCTGATGAATTAAGCAGCTGATTCTCTTCCGTTGGTTCAACTTTGAAAATTGATAACGTGTCACTAGAAACACTGGGTTAATTCTTTGCTTTGTGCTGCTACGACTCATGTCAGAGAAATTATTTCAATTTAACACTTTGCGAAATGTTTCGAACGTATTTTGCTCATCACCAAGAGTATTTTTTTAATATGTATCACGACAAAGTTGCTGAATTAAATTAAATTTGACTGTGCGATAATCTATAAGCAGTGATCACAACTATTTTTATGCAGTCGTTTCATGTGTGACAGTGAGAGTAGACGTCGGTGAGGAAGTGACCTCTAGTGGTGGTAGCTGCTTTTGTTATTGCGATGTAGGGTTAGAGTTAGGAAGAGCTTTAGAAAATACTTTTTAGAGGGTCGGATTGCGGAAGTCGGTCTTCTTCTCGTCTGCCTACCCCTTCGTTTCAGAGTAGCGTTTATTCCAACATCCTCAATTACTTGCTGGGTGCATTCAGATCTCTGTCTTCCCCTACAGTTTATGCCCTCTGCGGCTCCCTCTAATATAACGTAAGTTATTTGCTGCTGTCTTAGTACATAACCTATTAGCCTGTTTCTTCCTCATATCACTGTTTCCGTATGTTTCTGTCTTCGCTGATTCTACAGAGAAGGCAGTTTTGGCGTTGCACTTGACAATAGAAGCAAGACTTAAGAAAAATCAAGACACCTTCATACGATTTGACGACCTAAAAAAACGCGTTCGAAAACATAAAATCGTTAGAAATTTTCAGGAAGGTGGGTGTAAGATACAGGGAAAGGCTAGAAGTAAACAATCTGTGTAAAAACCTAGTATGAAAAATAAGAAAGGAAGACGAAGAACAAATGCTCGGATTAAAAATGTTGCAAGATAAGGATGCTACATTTCTGTGCTACTGTTGTTTCTGTACAATGAGATGCGATGATGGAAACAAAAGATAGGTTCCAAATTGGGATTAAAATTCAGGATGAAAGCATGTCAACGCCAAGATCGCTGATGAGATTGCTATTACTACCGAAAGTGAGAAAGAATTACAGGCCATACTGAGTGAAAAACCACCTACTGAGCAGAGAAAATGGGTTGACAGTAAAGCGAAGAAAAATGAAAGTAATGAGGAGTAGCAGATACAATATAAGTGATATATTTAAGATCAAACTTTATCACTACGAAGATGACAAAGTGAAGAAATTCTGCTACCTTGGAAGTAACGTATGACGGACGAAACAAGAAAGATGTAAAAAGCAGATTAGCACATGCAAAGATGACATTCCTAAGAAAAATAAGTGTTCTAGTATCAAACATACTTCTTAATTTTGAAGAAGAAATTTCTGGGGATATACGTTTGGGGAACAGTATTATATGCTAGTGAGTCATGGACTGTATTAAAACCCCAAAAGAAGTGAATCAGATTAGGTGCACTGATACGATAAGATATGAGAAAAATCAACGTAAAGACGAAAATATGGTAAACACTGATAAGAGGAGGGTACAGGATGTCCTAAGTCTACCACAA
The DNA here is from genome assembly GCF_023898315.1 of Schistocerca nitens. NCBI lineage: Eukaryota > Metazoa > Arthropoda > Insecta > Orthoptera > Acrididae > Schistocerca > Schistocerca nitens. The sequence continues at coordinate 976,221,936 of NC_064615.1, read as the reverse complement.
ATAACTACAATATTAGATCAAAAGCGTGGAGTCAACGCAAGGCACCACACTTGCTAGGTTGTAGGCTTCAAATCGGCCGCAGTCCGTCAGTGCACATCGGACCCGCGAGTCGCCACTGTCGACGCTAGCAGACCGAGCGCCGCCACTCGGCTGGTCTTACGAGACAAGCTAGCGCACTGGCCAGTTCTACAGCCGACTATAATAGGAATGGTTCACTTGTTAGAGCTTCAGAGATCTCATTTGCAGAGACGCTAGTTAGCATAGCCTTCAGCTAAGTCAGTAGTTACGACCTAGCCAGGCGCCACATACAGTTTATGCATTGACAATTGATCTATATGTGTGAAGCAATCAGAATTTTAAAGAAGTATTGACAGTTCAGTCTATAACTGTACTTGAAAATACGTTTATTGTAACCCCTCCAAAACCCAGGCAATCATCATAGGCCGCACCACCCACTTGTCTCCACGATTTCTACCTCACCGCACCCTGAGATACCTTGGCCTCACCCTCGACCGACACCTCACCTGGACCCCTCACCTCCAGACCATCCAGCGGAAAGCCCATTCCCGCCTCTGCCTCCTGAAACTCCTGTCCGGCTGGACATGGGGATAGCATCCTTCCACCACCCTCCACACTTACAAATCCCTCATCTGTTCTATCCTCTGTTATGCCAGCGTTGCCTGGATCTCTACACCCACTCACTTTTAAAAGGCCCTCCAAATCCTCGAACGCCATGCACTCCACCTTGCCTTCTGTATTCACCTTCCTTCCCCCACACGGCTCCGTATGAACTCATCCCCTTCCCCCGCCTCCTCCTGTTCCTCCAACATCTCCGCATCCTTTACATTGTCCGCAGGCTTGATCCCCCACCCTCTGGTTTCCTCCTTTCTCTACACATGCCCATTGCCGCGCCTCTATCGCTGTATCCCTCACTCTCTCCACCTCCACACCCTCGATCTCCTTCATCAGGGCAATTTCCAGCACCTCACCCTCCCGGATGATGAACTTCGCCGTGACATATACCCTTCCTTCCAACTATAACCTGGCCTTGTTCCCCCCCCCCACCCCAGGGCCCCCTTTCTCCTCTCCCCTCCTTCTCCCAGAGCGGATTTTCCTCCTCCCCCCCCCCTGAGACCCTGCACCCCATCCTTGCCTCTTTCCTTCCCACGTCCCTCCCTCCCTGGCCCTCTTCAGCGCGCCCCCCCTCTCTTCCCCTTCCTCCCTCCCTCCCTCCCTTCTTCCAGTCTCCCTCATCTCCCTGCGCCTGGCAGATCCTCCGTTTTGATCATCATCAGTGTGCCACGCCAGTGTTGTGTTTAGTGCTGTTTCTCCTGTGCGTCAAGAGGTGTGATTTGAATTGTGTGCTGGCCTTGTACTTAGTGTCACTGTCAGTGTTTGTTATGTGCTATGCCATCCGTCGATACTTTCATGCTCCGGTCATACTGTGTCTTGTGTTCTTTTAATTGTCCCAGTGTGTGGTTTTTTGCGTGCGCTACTTTTTTACGGTTTTTATCTCCATTTTACAGTCACCCCTTTTTTCTATTGCCTTCCATGATGTTCCTCTTTTTTTTGTATCTATGTTCACCGTGTTTTCTCCTTTGTTTATTTTTAAATGTCTTCTATTGTTAGTTCTATGTCTTTCGGCTGAAGAGCAGCACACATGCTGCTGCCAGCCCACCCCAATGGGGAATTGAAATACAATAAAGGAAAAAAAAAAACGTTTATTTTACAAAGTCAAGATCGATGTTCACTGCTGATAATGAATTAATGCTAAGTATTTAATTGTATTCCTGTCTACTAACTTTCTAATCACCTAAGATGTTCCAGATACATCCCATCAAGTATAGTTCATTGATCCTCAAGTCAGCCTACGTGATCAACGTGTGCAATTAATGGCCACACCTCTTGATCAGACTAAGAGTCAAATTGTGTGACTCAGCCGGGTCACCCTTTTTCCATGAGGCCCATAGTTCCGCCTCAACCATAACAAAATGAATATGGATACCTATTACTGAACATTAATATGGGGATTGCAAAAAGTCAATAATAATTTCTTCTACAAGTGTTGCAGCAATGTGGTCTGTGGGAACTGTAATTATTATCCTGCTAACTCATGATTACTAGCAGTAACAGAAATCCACAAAATTGATTCTCTTCTTCCGTAAGGCTGGCTGATTAAGAAAGGCTGAAAACGTCAGCGCACGATATCCGCTTCTACAAACGACCCTGCGTTTCCCCTTGTTCAGATTTCGTGAGTCATAAGTGTGTGGCACGACTGGGCGCCGTTTATGAGCCATGAAATTCGGCGTAGCGTCGTTACTGCGCGCGGAAGGAAGCGATTTTGAATCGCCAGGCTAAGGGGTTCCGCGAGCGGTGCAGTATGCTCTCTTTCTTCTCTGTCATCGCGTATTGCAGACGAAATGTGTGAACACGCTACGTCTCCAGAATCTAGTTCAGAATGTCCTAACTATCTCACGAGCTGATTCCAAGACCTGATAATGCATATAGTGACAATCGTCGTGAAATACACTCCTGGAAATGGAAAAAAGAACACATTGATACCGGTGTGTCAGACCCACCATACTTGCTCCGGACACTGCGAGAGGGCTGTACAAGCAATGATCACACGCACGGCACAGTGGACACAACAGGACCCGCAGTGTTGGCCGTCGAATGGCGCTAGCTGCGCAGCATTTGTGCACCGCCGCCGTCAGTGTCAGCCAGTTTGCCGTGGCATACGGAGCTCCATCGCAGTCTTTAACACTGGTAGCATGCCGCGACAGCGTGGACGTGAACCGTATGTGCAGTTGACGGACTTTGAGCGAGGGCGTATAGTGGGCATGCGGGAGGCCGGGTGGACGTACCGCCGAATTGCTCAACACGTGGGGCGTGAGGTCTCCACAGTACATCGATGTTGTCGCCAGTGGTCGGCGGAAGGTGCACGTGCCCGTCGACCTGGGACCGGACCGCAGCGACGCACGGATGCACGCCTAGACCGTAGGATCCTACGCAGTGCCGTAGGGCTCCGCACCGTCACTTCCCAGCAAATTAGGGACACTGTTGCTCCTGGGGTATCGGCGAGGACCATTCGCAACCGTCTCCATGAAGCTGGGCTACGGTCCCGCACACCGTTAGGCCGTCTTCCGCTCACGCCCCAACATCGTGCAGCCCGCCTCCAGTGGTGTCGCGACAGGCGTGAATGGAGGGACGAATGGAGACGTGTCGTCTTCAGCGATGAGAGTCGCTTCTGCCTTGGTGCCAATGATGGTCGTATGCGTGTTTGGCGCCGTGCAGGTGAGCGCCACAATCAGGACTGCATACGACCGAGGCACACAGGGCCAACACCCGGCATCATGGTGTGGGGAGCGATCTCCTACACTGGCCGTACACCACTGGTGATCGTCGAGGGGACACTGAATAGTGCACGGTACATCCAAACCGTCATCGAACCCATCGTTCTACCATTCCTAGACCGGCAAGGGAACTTGCTGTTCCAACAGGACAATGCACGTCCGCATGTATCCCGTGCCACCCAACGTGCTCTAGAAGGTGTAAGTCAACTACCCTGGCCAGCAAGATCTCCGGATCTGTCCCCCATTGAGCATGTTTGGGACTGGATGAAGCGTCGTCTCACGCGGTCCGCACGTCCAGCACGAACGCTGGTCCAACTGAGGCGCCAGGTGGAAATGGCATGGCAAGCCGTTCCACAGGACTACATCCAGCATCTCTACGATCGTCTCCATGGGAGAATAGCAGCCGGCATTGCTGCGAAAGTTGGATATACACTGTACTAGTGCCGACATAGTGCATGCTCTGTTGCCTGTGTCTATGTGCCTGTGGTTCTGTCAGTGTGATCATGTGATGTATCTGACCCCAGGAATGTGTCAATAAAGTTTCCCCTTCCTGGGACAATGAATTCACGGTATTCTTATTTCAATTTCCAGGAGTGTATTTCGTGCCAGTGATACCTGAAGCAAGAAACTGATGTTTATACAGAGATAATATTTGTTTTGAGGGTGTGGTTGCGGACGTCAGCCCTCGTCTCATCTGCGTGTCCCTTCGTTTGCCTATAGTTCATTAGTTGATGAATAAAATATTTTATCTTAGTTAAATAATCTTACGTCGCATTTACACTAATAAATTTCCATTTTTTTTATTATCAATTCTAGCATTAACATCGCCGGAAATGGAGATACTCTGTACATGCACTAGTTTAAAATCTTTTATCCAACATAATTTCGCTACGCCACATACTTATATTCGTACTTGTTGACGGCGTAACAGCCAGAAACTGGTTCGCGTGGCCGGCCGCGGTGGCCGTGCGGTTCTAGGCGCTCCAGTCCGGAGCCGCGCTGCTGCTACGGTCGCAGGTTCGAATCCTGCCTCGGGGATGGGTGTGTGTGATGTCCTTAGGTTAGTTAGGTTTAAGTAGTTCTAAGTTCTAGGGGACTAATGACCACAGCAGTTGAGTCCCATAGTGCTCAGAGCTATTTCAACCATTTTTTTTTTTTTTGGTTCGCGTGACAAATAATTGTAGATTGTAGAACATTACATCAGTGTTGTGTGTGTTCTGTTTATAATGTATAAGATATTCTACCAAGTACCGACTGAACAGTCAATAAAAGCAATTAAAAAAATCCTATTGACCGGTTCTCAGATTCCGACCATAAGAAATCTGTAATGTAAAGTGGTATTTGTGACACAGTCAGAGGCGGTTTATGGGTCAAGTGTGGCTACCAGTGACATATTCTACTTCAAGTGTGTTGCTTCAAGCACAAACAAAGCCTTTACTTTTAACGTTGCACAACGATTTTCCACATGCAACGCACTCCATTGTAATTTAATAGTTAGAAGCGCTGGAGATAACATAATAGCATTCATCGAAGTCACGTTCGGCGGTCTTTTTCTTTTAGTTTTTTATGTTATGTAAACAATACTGTATGTTTGTGTAGTGTTATAGAATGTATCTCACATTGAGGGTGTTAACAAATTCGGGGTTCTTAGAGGGATTCTTAGCCGTTTTATTCACACACGGGTTGAAGTTGCACTCCCATATGATCAAGCCAAACGAGGGAAGAATGCAGGAGGGTTGAAAAAGCATAAATACTCTTGCTGGTTCTGATCGGGTTCAAATGCCGTTGCATGGTTTTAAACGGACGAGAGCAAAAATTGCGGTCGCGCTGCATTGTAAATGGGTGCGATAACGTTCAACGGGAGTGCACAATATCCTTAGGGTAGGGTTGAAACTTCTGAGGGTGTCAGCAGTATAACAGATTTTCTATAACATCCTCCAGTTGCTCATCGCACTGTGGACTGTGATTTTTGACATCGAAATGCATGCGACTCAACGCACCAAGGTAAGCAGTGGTTTCATTGACACCGTACATGCCACCCCCTGAGGTGTTAACGCGTCGATACCGAGCGGCGGTAGGTTTGAAATGTTTTCCCTGGCAGCACGTAAGAGATTTCAACGCAGGGTGTCGCCGTTCTGATGTTCATTGCAGAGACGTCAAAGGAAGGGGTGAAATGTAGGTACAGGGTGTTTCAAAAATGACCGGTATATTTGAAACGGCAATAAAAACTAATCGAGCAGCGGTAGAAATACACCGTTTGTTGCAATATGCTTGGGACAACAGTACATTTTCAGGCGGACAAACTTTCGAAATTACAGTAGTTACAATTTTCAACAACAGATGGCGCTGCAAGTGATGTGAAAATATAGAAGACAACGCAGTCTGTGGGTGCGCCATTCTGTACGTCGTCTTTCTGCTGTAAGCGTGTGCTGTTCACAACGTGCACGTGTGCTGTAGACAACATGGTTTATTCCTTAGAACAGAGGATTTTTCTGGTGTTGGAATTCCACCGCCTAGAACACAGTGTTGTTGCAACAAGACGAAGTTTTCAACGGAGGTTTAATGTAACCAAAGGACCGAAAAGCGATACAATAAAGGATCTGTTTGAAAAATTTCAACGGACTGGGAACGTGACGGATGAACGTGCTGGAAAGGTAGGGCGACCGCGTACGGCAACCACAGAGGGCAACGCGCAGCTAGTGCAGCAGGTGATCCAACAGCGGCCTCGGGTTTCCGTTCGCCGTGTTGCAGCTGCGGTCCAAATGACGCCAACGTCCACATATCGTCTCATGCGCCAGAGTTTACACCTCTATCCATACAAAATTCAAACGCGGCAACCCCTCAGCGCCGCTACCATTGCTGCACGAGAGACATTCGCTAACGATATAGTGCACAGGATTGATGACGGCGATATGCATGTGGGCAGCATTTGGTTTACTGACGAAGCTTATTTTTACCTGGACGGCTTCGTCAATAAACAGAACTGGCGCATATGGGGAACCGAAAAGCCCCATGTTGCAGTCCCATCGTCCCTGCATCCTCAAAAAGTACTGGTCTGGGCCGCCATTTCTTCCAAAGGAATCATTGGCCCATTTTTCAGATCCGAAACGATTACTGCATCACGCTATCTGGACATTCTTCGTGAATTTGTGGCGGTACAAACCGACGTAGACGACACTGCGAACACCTCGTGGTTTATGCAAGATGGTGCCCGGCCACATCGCACGGCCGACGTCTTTAATTTCCTGAATGAATATTTCGATGATCGTGTGATTGCTTTGGGCTATCCGAAACATACAGGAGGCGGCGTGGATTGGCCTCCCTATTCGCCAGACATGAACCCCTGTGACTTCTTTCTGTGGGGACACTTGAAAGACCAGGTGTACCGCCAGAATCCAGAAACAATTGAACAGCTGAAGCAGTACATCTCATCTGCATGTGAAGCCATTCCGCCAGACACGTTGTCAAAGGTTTCGGGTAATTTCATTCAGAGACTACGCCATATTATTGCTACGCATGGTGGATATGTGGAAAATATCGTACTATAGAGTTTCCCAGACCGCAGCGCCATCTGTTGTTGAAAATTGTAACTACTGTAATTTCGAAAGTTTGTCTGCCTGAAAATGTACTGTTGTCCCAAGCATATTGCAACAAACGGTGTATTTCTATCGCTGCTCGTTTAGTTTTTATTGCCGTTTCTAATATACCGGTCATTTTTGAAACACCCTGTAAGAGGGGCTATGAAGACCTTATCATCGTGTTATACGCTCACTATGGCCTTGGTAAGAATTGTGGAAAAATTTTGTGCCAATGTGACATCATTAGTACACCTTACAACACATGAAATTTTGAGCTGTGACCTTTTTTTCGCATGTGTCGACACCGAACCGGAGGGTGACGTGGCATGGCTCCCGCTTTTGCACCATTACAGAGGAAGGCTGTAGGCACCTTTGAGTCAAATTTCAAACTTACACGTCGTAACTGGAGACAATTATGGGATTTCCAAAAAATAATCCTTTAATTTGGTTGCGCAATGTATTTGGCCCACCATGCAGTTACCTAGAGACTACAAAGATTTGCACACGTTATGAATACCGGGAAGGTTGCAAAACAGTCCAGAGATTAGTGTGTTAAGAAAATAAAGCATTGTCGTTACGTGCGTGTTGTGTTTGACACACTGGCAACTTGTAGGTTAAGGGAATACGAAGACTTTTCTTTCACCCTGACTCCTTCACATGTCTAATGTTGCTAAAGAAGTCTTAGTCTGCAACCATATGACGGGAAGTCAATTTATAGGCAATTTATGGAAGCTGCTTTGGCCTGTTGTACGCTTAGCTTCCTCGCCAGCCGTTGACACTTTGCGGAACGGAGGACAAGCTGTTCATTCTTTTTTCTTTTTTTTCCTCCTCGAGGTCGATCCAAGTAAGGTATCAAGCGGGATCTCATTTCTAGACCTTGACAGCGAAGGAACCTAGAGGCAGAAAAACCCGTTGTCACCTTCTGAATAAAGAACTTGGGGACCCGCTCGACCTGCAATGTTTAGCGCGACTGATTGGGCTTGTAAGAAGCAACTAAAACTGCTTTTATCATAGGCCACAAATCTCCGTTCGTCAGGGGGAAGCCCCGGACTTTTCTGTCCGGTGCGAACCAATTTCACAGTCGGTGCTGTGAGGTGCGGGCTTCATCTGCAGCGTGAGGCGGCCTCGCGGGTAATCCCACGCCACTTACGTAAGGAGTGTATAACGGGACGGCGGCAGCTTCTGAAGCGTCTTCTCGGCTAGGCTGACCTGGAGCCAGGCTGCGATTAAAGCGAGTCAGTGTGTCAGCGAAGCGTTCTAGTGTGTGTTGCATCAACGAGTCCCTCTAGGCGGTTTCCAGCACTCCTAGGAAGTTAAGTCGGCGGCGCACGGCACGAGGGAACTAACGTTAATGTGCACGCAGACCTCATCACATCCAGCATTACGAGAGACAGCGAGAGCGGTTAATGTTATTCTGCACTCTCAGTTCTGTCCAGCGGCAGTTGTCGGTTTTATTTGGCTCGCAAACCATACAGTATGTTCACGAAGATGGACGCGCGTAGAATACCTGTATTAGCTCTACTGAATCACATATTTCCTTTCTTGGCCATGTGCTAGTTATGTTGTTCTGTTTGTGATACACATAAATGAAAGCTTCCATGTCCATGAATACGTAATAAGACAATAAGAAAATAAAGGTGTCTAGCCAGTAAGGACATCAGCTTATAAAAATCCTCAAAATCAAACAAACTCACTTCTGACAGCGTACTTGTATTTACGAAACACCAAATATTACAGGGATTATTTCAAATGGCTCTGAGCACTATGGGACTTAACATCTGTGGTCATCAGTCCCCTAGAACTTATAACTACTTAAACCTAACTAACCTAAGGACATCACACACATCCATGCCCGAGGCAGGATTCGAACCTGCGACCGTAGCGGTCGCGCGGTTCCAGACTGAAGCGTCTAGCACCGCTCGGCCACTTCGGCCGGCTTACAGGGATTATTTCTATTAATTTCATAGGAAAATTTCACAGAGTTTTAGAAAATGCAAAGGAGAAAAAGGAAAACGTTGTATACGGTAGGGCGCCAACTCTCCACTCCGTGACCTTCATTTCTGTTACGTCACACCACACCCAACTATGCTATGCTCTAACTTTCATTAATTTATTGACATTTAACTGTACCAAATCGTAACAAGAGCGACACGTTTTCATGAATCTTCAGCGGGTCGTTACCTTAAAATGGCTTACTCCCATAATACGTGAATTATAAAGCGAAAATAACTAAATACGAAAATTCTTTAACCATCAATACTATGTTTCCCGTAACAAATCGTACCAATAACGGCTCGTTCTCGAGACATTCAATGTGCTGGAGCTTAGAAACAGCATATACTCATAGGGTATGCGTATAACATAAAACCCACCGAATATGGGTTTCTACTGAATACGACAAATATGGCTTCTTGTTTTCTTCTTGCGGCTTAGGGAGAGTTCTTGCTTCCTATTGGTTCTATTTTACGTAGCACTTTGCCAAAACATCGGAGGCTTTCTTTAGTGTTTCACGTGACGAAATGGCCCTTGAACGTGAAATAGAAGGAAGTGACATCAAAAGACTCGAGAGAGCTACGTCAAGTTAGCTAACTCGTCCCCCGTGTCGACGGCCTTAGGATGAGAAGGTCTCTACAGCCTAGCCACGACAGCGTTAAAGTCGTTCTGGTAGAATACATAATTAAAGCTTTCATCATACTGAGGGTGACTTGAGCACTACAGTGTTTTGGATAGAGCAAAGAATGTGTAGAATCAATGAGACTGGAGGCGTAACATCAGACTTTAGGAAAAATATCACCCACAGAATCCCGAAGATACCAAGAACAGATAAGTGCGTGAACTATTGTACAATCAACTTAACAGCTCACTCGTCAAAATTGTTAACAGGATTAATATACAGAAGAATGGAAAGGACATTCAGGGTGCGTTAGACGGCGATCAGTTTGGCTTTAGGAAGAGAAAAGGGACCAGAGCGGCTGTTCTGACGCTACACTTGATAATGGAACCAAGACGTAAATGATTCATTCGTCTTCAGTGCTCTATGTTTTTCAAATTATGACGCACGTAATTATTATTGATGCATAAATAGATCAAGCAAGAATGACCTTAGAGTTTCACTAAAAAGTGAGAATGATGAAATAATCTATATCTTAGGTGGAGACCTGCTGTAATTTTATAGCCTTGTTGATTTAGTACATTGCCTTATAACATCTTTATGGATACTGAAGTTTATTTGTATCTATTCCACAGACAGAACAACATCACTAGATTATTGACAAGGGAGAAAATGTGCGTTTTAGCAGAGCTAGCATAGAAATTTTATGCCCATTCGTTTCGTAAAGAAACTTGTGATTTTCGAGCCAGGTGCAACCGACAACTGCCGCTGGAGGGCGCTGCAATCGCGTGGGGAATACCGTGCTCAGGCACACGTGCCGCATAGTTTCTCACAAGGGAACCTCCCCGTCGCACCCCACTCAGATTTAGTCATAAGGTGGCACAGTGGATAGGCATTGAAAAACTGAACACAGATCAATCGAGAAAACAGGAAGAAGTTGTGTGGGTCTATGAAAAAAATAAGCAAAATATACAAACTGAGTACTCCATGTGCAAGATAGGCAACATCAAGGATAGTGTGAGCTCAGAAGCACCATAATCCCGTGGTTAGCATGAGCAGCTGCGGAACGAGACGTCCTTGGTTCAAGTATTCCTTCGAGTGAAAAGCTTACTTTCTTTATTTTCGCAAAGTTATGATCTGTCCGTTCGTTCATTGACGTCTGTGTTCACTGTAATAAGTTTAGTGTCTGTGTTTTGCGACCGCACTGCAAAACCGCGCGATTAGTAGACGAAAGGACGTGCCTCTCCAATGGGAACCGAAAACATTTGATCGCAAGGTCATAGATCAGCCGATTCCTCCACAGGAAAACACGTCTGATATATTCTATACGACACTGGTGACGGCATGTGCGTCGCATGACAGGTTCAAATGGCTCTGAGCACTATGGGACTCAACATCTTAGGTCATAAGTCCCCTAGAACTTAGAACTACTTAAACCTAACTATCCTAAGGGCATCACACACACCCATGCCCGAGGCAGGATTCGAACCTGCGACCGTAGCAGCCCCGCGGTTCCGGACTGCAGCGCCAGAACCGCACGGCCACCGCGGCCGGCCGCATGACAGGAATATGTTGTCGACCCACCTAACTTGTACACTTGGCGAATGGGTAAAAAGATTCTTCTACCTTGCCAGATTTAGATTTTCTCGTGGATGTGATAATCACTCCAAAATAAGTGATGAAAACATAAAAGTTTGTCACATAAACTGCAACAAATGAATGCAACAGTTTCACAGTCGCACAGTTTTCCCTGTGCTCTGTCAAAACATATGTTTTTAATGTTTTTGCGCTGTAGTCTACTGACGTCGTGTGTTTCGATGTTTCTTTAGGTGTAGCGTCCCCATACTACGGCGCAGTTACCTCGCATCGGACGGACGGACGGACAGATAATAATTGTCTGAAAATAAAAAAAATTAAACTTTTCACTCGAGGGAAGACTTGAACCAAGGACCTCTCGTTCCGCAGCTGCTCATGCTAACCACGGGATCACGGCGCTTCTGAGCTCACACTATCCTTGATGTTGCCTATCTTAAGCATGGACGACTCAGTTTGTATATTTTGCTTATTTTTTCATAGTTCCACACAACTTCTTCCCGTTTTCTCGATTGATCTGTGTTCAGTTTTTCAAGGTCTATCCACTGTGCCAACTTATAACTAAATCTGAGGGGGGTGCGGTGGGGAGGTTCCCTTGTCAGTGACGTTCAAAGTTGACGTACGAAGGCATGGTCCCGTGTGCCATCGGCTTCAGCAACCTCTCAGCCCCAGAGGAGTGAATAAAGCCATTCTTGAAGAACGTATGCACGGGCTGGGAAAGAGCAGTGGAGAGTGCGGAGGGGCACCGCCATCTCCATATATTACCACAGGCAGCAAGGCACGCGACGCGACTACCGGAAGGCCGTTAAAAGAGCTGCGTGACTGTACGAGACGGGCTGAAGCGCCGGACAGCGCGCCACAGCGGCGGAGATTTCGCGCTGATAAAGCCGCGCGGCCGTTGTTTACGAGCGGTATGGAGCGCCGTACGTCACGCTGGCCCCACACGCGGCCATTGTGGGCGCGTATGGGAACGGCCTCATTACGCAGACAGACGCCCACCCGCGGCACGCCCGCTGTGCAGATTTGCGATGGGCGTCACCTTCGCAAGGGGGCTGGGAGCGCGCATGCGCGCCATAAACATCGCGTAACCCGTGTCCACTTCCAAAATAAACAGCACATGCTATGTTTCACCACGGACGGATGAGGAAGCGCGTAACCTTTCACCTCAACGTTTCAGCCGTTAAGGATACCTTTTATCTCTTTTTCACTTCGGCAATGGACGCTGTCAAAGTTCACATTCCCAACACACTTCAACACTTTACGTTCCCGCACGCCTGAAATAACTGTGTTAAGGGTGATGACATTGCTATAATGAATGAAGGTCAGGGAAAATTGCAGGGCCTGTTGAAGAGAGTCTAATGAGACTGAACAGAATAGAGACGAAAGTAATAAGGAGTAGCGGAAATGAGAACAGCGATAAAATTGACATAAAACGAGGAAGTCGAAGTTGAGGATTACTCCTAGCGTATGACGGACGATGCAAGGGTTGTATACTAGCACACGCGAAATGCAATTCCTGAACCAGAGAACTCTATATCACGGTCCACTAATGTTAATGTGACCACCTGTCAAAACCCGAATAGGGGATGACCACCTTTTGCAACGTGCACTGTTGCTATATGGTGAGGAAGCGGCTCAATTAGGTTCTCGAAGGTATTGACAGTGTGTACGGAGCCATGCTGATTACAATACCACGGGCAGCTGCGCTAGGATTCCCGATAGAGCTGGTCCCACACATTCTCGACCGGGTTTTAATCCGGAGAGGTTGAATTGTTTTGGGGGAAGAGACCAAATAGCGAGGGATTAGGGAAGGACGGGGAAGGAAGTCGGCCGTGCCCTTTCAAAGGGGCCATCCCACCATTTGCCAGGAGTGATTTAGGGAAATCACGGAAAACCTAAATCAGGATGGCCGGACGCGGGATTGAACCATCGTCCTCCCGAATGCGAGTCCACTGCGCCGGCCGGAGTGGCCGAGCGGTTCTAGGCGCTACAGTCTGGAACCGCGCGACCGCTACGATCGCAGGTTCGAATCCTGCCTCGGGCATGGTTATGTGTGATGTCCTTAGGTTAGTTAGGTTTAAGTAGTTCTAAGTTCTAGGGGACTGATGACTTCAGAAATTAAGTCCCATAGTGATTAGAGCCATTTGAACCATTTTGCTAACCACTACGCCACCTCGTTCCGGAGGCGAGGAGAGTACGGTAAACTATTCCCTGTGCTCCTCGAACCTCGCATGTACACAGCGAGCTGCGTGACACGTTGCGTTGTCCTGCTGGTAGATGCAATCGTGCCGAGGAAAAAGAAACTGCCATATAGGGGTGGACATTGTCCCTAAGCATGGTTCCATGCTTGTACTGATCCACTGCGCCTTCCAGAATGACGAAATCAGCCACGGAATCCCACGAAAACATTCTCCAGACCATAACCTCCTCCCTCCGGTCTGGAGTTTTCCGACGATATAACGGCCATCTGTCCGATGGAGCATAAAATTTGATTCATCGGGAAAGGCCGCCCGTCGCCACTCAGTGGATGTCTACTCGCAGTATTGGCGCGCAAATACCAGCACTCGCGGCAGATGAACAGCTGTCAGCATGGCTGCATGAACCAGGCGCCCAATGTGGAGGCCCGTACGCAGCGACGCACACTTAACGTTCGTTGAGCTCACACTGTTGGAAGCCCCGTGGTTCCTCTGACCGGTCAGTTGCTCAACAGTAGCACGTCTATTGGCCCATACAGGTCTCCACAGCCGGCATTCACCCCTGCCATCTGTTGCCCGTGGCGAACCACAGTCGGCTCGCAGCAGGTTTCAGATAGCGCCATTTTGCCATGCACTGTGTATTTTAAGCACAGCAGCACGCGAACGGTTTACAAATTTATCCGTATCGGAAATTCTTATACGCTTCCCCCGAAAGCAAAAGAGACTCAAATAAATCGCTCCTCTTCGCGTTACGACGACCACAGCACTGATCTCCGCATCTGCCCGACGCCCTTTACGTATCATCCACTGCTAGTGCTGCCACTTGCCGTCTGTGAATGGTTATTGCACGTTGACGTCGAACATAGGTGGTGGTCAAATTAATGTGACTGGACCATATGGCATCAAATGTAGACCTTATTTGAGGAATGCGTTGCTCAGAATGTTCACTACTGGCCATTAAAATTGCTACACAACGAAGATGACGTGCTACAGACACGAAATTTAACCGACAGGAAGAAGATGCTGTGATATGCAAATGATTAGCTTCTCAAAGCATTCACACAAGGTTGGCGCCGGTGGTGACACCTACAACGTGCTGACATGAGGAAAGTTCCCAACCGATTTCTCATACACAAACAACAATTACCCGGCGTTGCCTCGTGAAACGTTGTTATGACGCCTGGTGTAAGGAGGAGAAAAGTGTACCATCAGGTTTCCGACTTTGATTAAGGTCGGATTGTAGCCTATCACGATTGCGGTTTATCGTATCGCGACATCGCTGCTCGCGTTGGTCGAGATCCAATGACTGTTAATAGAGTATGGAATCGGTGGGTTCAGGAGGGTAATACGGAACGCCGTGCTGGATCCCAACAGCCTCGTATCACTAGCAGTCGAGATGACAGGATTCTTATCCGCATGGCTGTAACGGATAGTGCAGCCACGTCTCGATCCCTGAGTCAACAGATGGTGACGTTTGCAAGACAACAACCATCTGCACGGACAGTTCGACGACGTTTGCAGCAGCATGGACTGTCAGCTCGGAGACCATGGCTCCGATTACCCTTGACGCTGCATCGCAGACAGGAGCGGCTGCGATGGTGTACTCAACGACGAACCTGATTGCACGAATGGCAAAACGTCATTTTTTCGGATGAATCCAGGTTCTGTTTACAGCATCATGATGGTCGCATCCGTGTTTGGCAACATCGCTGTGAACGCACATTGGAAGCGTGTATTCGTCATCGTCATAGTGGCGAATCACCCGGCGTGATGGTATGGGGTGTCATTGGTTACACGTCTCGGTCACCTCTTGTTCGCATTGACAGCACTTTGAACAGTGGACGTTACATTTAAGATGTGTTACGACCCGTGGCTCTACCCTTCATTCGATCCCGCCGAAACGCCACATTTCAGCAGGATAATACACGTCCGCATGATGCAGGTCCTGTACGGGCCTTTCTGTATGCAGAAAATGTTCGACTGCTGCCCTGGCCAGCACATTCTCCAGATCTCTCACCAACTGAAAACGTCTGGTCAATGGTGGTCGAGCAACTGGCTCGTCACAATACGCCAGTCGCTACTCTTGATGAACTGTGGTATCGTGTTGAAGCTGAATGGCCTGCTGTACGTATACATGCCATCCAAGCTCTGTTTAACTCAATGCCCAGGCGTATCAAGGCCGTTATTACGTCGAGAGGTGGTTGTTCTGGGTACTGATTTCTCGGGATCTATGCACCCGGATTGCGTGAAAATGTAATCGCATGTCAGTTCTAGTATGATATATTTGTCCAATGAATACCCGTTTGTCATCTGCATTTCTTCTTGGTGTAGCAATTTTAATGGCCAGTAGTGTACATGGAATACGGAAAACGGGAATAGAGGAGAATCGAAGCCGTGGTTTAAAAGGAAGATGAAAATCAGCACCACTAGAAAGCACTCTGTTGTGGTCCCCAAGCGCAGCGTGTACCAGGCGCGTAAGTGTCGTGATATCATTTGTATATATTCCCTACACAGGCTGTCGTCCGTAGTATTGTCTGGTGCCACTTGTGCATTGACATAGGTTTCATAGCACCTAGCTCGACCGCCGGTTTCGAAATATTTTTTAAAAGTTTTTAAAACTTTTTGGAAAAAATTGTTTTTTGTTTTTATGTGTCTTGCGGCGTGTGAAAATTATCTCCCGTCTTTTGCTATTTCCAGTACGACACCTGAGGATGGGCTTATAACAGTCCGAAAGCGGTCGTGTGAAAATAAAGTAATTTACAACTGAAGCGGTATTTTCAACCTCTGCTAGATCGTAAATACACTCCTGGAAATTGAAATAAGAACACCGTGAATTCATTGTCCCAGGAAGGGGAAACTTTATTGACACATTCCTGGGGTCAGATACATCACATGATCACACTGACAGAACCACAGGCACATAGACACAGGCAACAGAGCATGCACAATGTCGGCACTAGTACAGTGTATATCCACCTTTCGCAGCAATGCAGGCTGCTATTCTCCCATGGAGACGATCGTAGAGATGCTGGATGTAGTCCTGTGGAACGGCTTGCCATGCCATTTCCACCTGGCGCCTCAGTTGGACCAGCGTTCGTGCTGGACGTGCAGACCGCGTGAGACGACGCTTCATCCAGTCCCAAACATGCTCAATGGGGGACAGATCCGGAGATCTTGCTGGCCAGGGTAGTTGACTTACACCTTCTAGAGCACGTTGGGTGGCACGGGATACATGCGGACGTGCATTGTCCTGTTGGAACAGCAAGTTCCCTTGCCGGTCTAGGAATGGTAGAACGATGGGTTCGATGACGGTTTGGATGTACCGTGCACTATTCAGTGTCCCCTCGACGATCACCAGTGGTGTACGGCCAGTGTAGGAGATCGCTCCCCACACCATGATGCCGGGTGTTGGCCCTGTGTGCCTCGGTCGTATGCAGTCCTAATTGTGGCGCTCACCTGCACGGCGCCAAACACGCATACGACCATCATTGGCACCAAGGCAGAAGCGACTCTCATCGCTGAAGACGACACGTCTCCATTCGTCCCTCCATTCACGCCTGTCGCGACACCACTGGAGGCGGGCTGCACGATGTTGGGGCGTGAGCGGAAGACGGCCTAACGGTGTGCGGGACCGTAGCCCAGCTTCATGGAGACGGTTGCGAATGGTCCTCGCCGATACCCCAGGAGCAACAGTGTCCCTAATTTGCTGGGAAGTGGCGGTGCGGTCCCCTACGGCACTGCGTAGGATCCTACGGTCTTGGCGTGCATCCGTGCGTCGCTGCGGTCCGGTCCCAGGTCGACGGGCACGTGCACCTTCCGCCGACCACTGGCGACAACATCGATGTACTGTGGAGACCTCACGCCCCACGTGTTGAGCAATTCGGCGGTACGTCCACCCGGCCTCCCGCATGCCCACTATACGCCCTCGCTCAAAGTCCGTCAACTGCACATACGGTTCACGTCCACGCTGTCGCGGCATGCCACCAGTGTTAAAGACTGCGATGGAGCTCCGTATGCCACGGCAAACTGGCTGACACTGACGGCGGCGGTGCACAAATGCTGCTCAGCTAGCGCCATTCGACGGCCAACACCGCTGGTCCTGGTGTGTCCGCTGTGCCGTGCGTGTGATCATTGCTTGTACAGCCCTCTCGCAGTGTCCGGAGCAAGTATGGTGGGTCTGACACACCGGTGTCAATGTGTTCTTTTTCCAGGAGTGTAGTTCTCCTGTTTGAAATTATGTAATTCTTACTAACGTTTCTGGCTTCCACACCATTTCCGTGCGATATTACAAACGCAGGTTTGGTTTTTTAACACACTCTGCTGCACTGTCACATTTTTTTTTCTTTGTGTCACTCGAGTACAGTGAAAAACCGAACGCTTGCGTCTAGAAGAGTTCATGGAATAATGCAGCAGACGGAAAACGTTAGTAATAAAAAGAGCTGTTCATGACATCGCTGAGTCGATATGAACTAAACCACATTTGTTAACAGTTAATTGTAACATACAGCTTCCTTCGGATGATGTAGTAATCTACTCTCCAGGTTTAATAAATTACGCTTCACGAAGGAATTATCCTAATGAGACAGAAATCGGTAGCCTTGACGCACACGTACAAAAAAGCAAGTGAAATTAAAATCTTCTGGGTTATTAGGCCGCGTCATGTTTCTTCTAAAATGTTCGACGTTTCGACCCCTCTGCTGGGATCTTCCTCAGGATCTTTTGGTGTCCACTACTGCTAGAACACTGTCAGAGACGAGTGTCGCGTCCACTTATAAAGGGGGAATTTTCTGGCGTTCGTGCTGGAGAAGTGATAGTATTGGTTAAAATTCATATGGCTACCATTGGTGGGCCATAATCATAGGCTAATACAAAAGAAGGGGCGTTGGTAGCTCATCTCCTGTGAATACCATTGGCGGTCATCGTCACTGGATAGAAAGGCACTATTACACACTTTTGCTGGAGAAGGGAATTTTAACTAATACTGTCACTTCTCCAGCATGAAAGCCAGAAAATTCCCCCTTTGTAAGTGGACGCGACACTCGTCTCTGACAGTGTTCTAGCAGTAGTGGACACCAAAAGATCCTGAGGAAGATCCCAGCAGAGGGGTCGAAACGTCGAACATTTTAGAAGAAACATGAAGCGGCCTAATAACCCAGAAGATTTTAACTTCAGTGACAACAGCCACGAAAGCCTGCAGACTTACATAAAGAAGCAAGTGATTACAATTTTAGAATAATTGTATGATTTATGAAAGAGGAAGTGCTTCACAAATTGTGTAAAGAAGTAATACGTTGATCCACCTCTGAGCGCATATTCAAGCAGTTATCCGGTTTCGCATTGATGAACAGAATTTTTGGATTCCTCCTGAGGCATAGAGTGCCATTTTCTGTCCAATTGGCGCGTTAGCTATTCAAAATTCCGAACTGGTTGGCGGCCTCTTCTCATCATGTTCCAGCCGGCCGCGGTGGTCTAGCGGTTCAGGCGCTCAGTCCGGAACCGCGGGACTGCTACGGTCGCAGGTTCGAATCCTGCCTCGGGCATGGATGTGTGTGATGTCCTTAGGTTAGTTAGGTTTAAGTAGTTCTAAGTTCTAGGGAACTGATGACCACAGATGTTAAGTCCCATAGTGCTCAGAGCCATTTGAGCCATCATGTTCCAAAAGTAGGTTTTAGCAAGCACAAAGACAAGCAGTAGAAATTCTCACCGCACGGTTATTATCTTGATGAAATTTAAGGCTATAACGGTTTGCCGTGAATGGCAGGAAAACGGGGCGTGGAATATCGTCAACGTACCGCTGTGCTGTAAGGGCGTCGCGGATGACAACCAAAGGGGTCCTGCTATGAAAAGACACAGCAGCCTAGACCATCACTCTCGGCTATCAGGCGACAGTCAGCTTGGTATATCCCACTGCTGTCTGGGGCTTCTCCAGACATGCTTTTGCTGGTCATAGGGGCTCAGTTCGAAGCGAGACGCGTCATTGAATTCTACTGCATTCAATGAGATTCCAGGTCGAAGGCAAAATTATGTAACTGTACAGCACACAATTCAGGCGATATGACATCATGAACACTGAGGTGCGTGGAAAACTGGCTTTTCGTAATAAGACGTCTGAAGCTGTTGAGAGTTTGATTCTTTGAAGAATCGGGTGTGGGATGGGGAGAGGGTGGGATTCTCACGTTCTCAGCTTGAGATGATTGTCAGAAATATTTTGAGAGATTGAACAGTTCCGCATGAGTGATAAAGCAGTTTTGCTTTCGATCTTCAAGCGTCAGCCCACAGCCTCAGGAACGACAGTGGCGCCCGCTGCAGCTGAGCGTCACAGCGGGCGGCGGGCGGACACGTCTCGGCGCAGCGCGCGTAGCGGGCAGAAGGTTAGTGCAGGATCAAGGACGTGTCTGCGGCACGGCGTGTTGTGGTCCGCTAGGCCGCTCTCCGTTGCGTCACCGCCACGCAACGCCACAGTACACGCTCCTCTTCCCGCGTCTCTCACGCTCTACACCCGTGCGTGCGGAATAAGCGCTAGCGACATTACATTACGATAGTGTGGCCAGACGTACTTTATTTTACGGGATCGTCCCTTATTTAGCTGAAGTGTTCCGTTACCCCGACAAAATACATACGGGACGTATATTGTCCCGTTTTTCGTTAACCGTCCCATATATTTTTAAACAGCGTGTTTCTAACCAGGGAAACTCCCCATCGCACCCTCTCAGAGTTAGTGGTAAGATGGCCCACTGGATAGCGCGTCAAGAACTGTGGAAGAAAAGAAGCAAAATAGATGGTCCAGGCGGAGGTTCGAGTCCTCCCTCGGGCATGGGTGTGTGTGTTCGTCCTTAGAACAATTTAGGTTACGTAGTGTGTAAGCTTAGGGACTGAAGACCTTAGCAGTTAAGTCCCATAAGATTTCACAAATATTTGAACATTTTTTGAAGCAAAATAGAAACAGAATGAGATTTTCACTCTGCAGTGGAGTGTGCGCTGATATGAAACTTGCTGGCAGATTAAAACTGTGTGCCTGACCGAGACTCGAACTCGGGACCTATGCCTTTCGCGGGCAAGTGCTCTACTCTTCCTGGCAGATTAAAACTGTGTGCCCGACCGAGACTCGAACTCGGGACCTTTGCCTTTCGCGGGCAAGTGCTCTACCACTGAGCTACCGAAGCACGACTCACGCCCGCGAAAGGCAAAGGTCCCGAGTTCGAGTCTCGGTCGGGCACACAGTTTTAATCTGCCAGGAAGTTTCAAAATAGAAACAGTTTAAAATGAGCAACATCGAGCTGCTTGTAACACTAACGGCGTCGTGGTTGTGTGGTCATGGTCATGGGCTTCAAAACGGGGGAAACATGTTCAAATCTCCGGGTTCATGATGACGATGATGTGTGACTAGGGCCTCCCGTCGGGTAGACCGTTCGCCGGGTGCAAGTCTTTCGATATGACGCCACTTCGGCGACTTGTGCGCGTCGATGGGGATGAAATGATGATGATTAGGACAACACCCAGTCCCTAAGCGGAGAAAATCTCCGACCCAGCTGGGAATAGAACCCGGGCCCTTAGGATTGACATTCTGTCACGCTGACCACTCACCTACCATGGACGGACTCAGAGTTCATAAATTTGAATATATATAACACGAGAGAGATTTGAACTCGGATCTCCCGCTTTGCACTCCAAGACAGTGACCACACAGTCACGACGCCGTTGTTCTTGCAAGATGGTCGATGTTGCACGTCTTGAACTTGCACCGTTCACTTCTTCTATTTCACTTCTTTTTTCACAGTACTACGGTCGCAGGTTCGAATCTTGCCTCTGGCATGGATGTGTGTGATGTCCTTCGTTTAGTTAGGTTTAAGTAGTTCTAAGTTCTAGGGGACTGGTGACCTCGGAAGTTCAGTGCCATAGTGCTCAGAGCCATTTGAACCTTTTTTTTTTTTTTCACAGCTGAATAAAACTTCTTCTTGTTTTCATGCTTGATCTCAGTTTTTGAAGACTATCCACTGAGCCATTTTACTACAACATTTGGCGGGGTGCGATGAGAGGTTTCCCTTGAAAGTAACATGTAGCGCAGTCAAATGAAGAACAAATCTGGTCGTGGCCAAAGAATAAAGAAAAAACTGGACACTCGTTTGTTAAACCGAAATGGCAATTTTAAAGGTTTTTTTGGTTTATACTGTAAGTTCCCCACTATGTATTTCTAAATGAAATTTAGGAAAAACTTACCTCCCAGTCTATAATAAGTCTACGTGTTACCAAAACTATGTACGCACAGACTGTTATCCAACTCAAACTCGTATGATAACGTGTGACCAAACAGAACCTAATTTTAACTGAACTGTAACTTGTCTCAATGGAGCTTGTCTTTGTATTAAATACGCAACTGAAGTAAAATAATTATCTGGCCCTAATCCAAATTTCCATACTTATTTCGCATCTTGATAGTATTGTTGCAGATTTCTCGAAAGCACAACAGCAAACAGCAGGCAGGCAGCGGCTAAGCTATATTTCTATTTCTAAATATAATTCCTAAACAATATTCAAACTGTTGCGTACCATATGCTGCAATGTGGTAACACGTAATGACAGCAGTGGGACGGGGAGAGTGACTATTCCTATGAAATGATATTTCTAGATAAAGATTTTGGAATGAACTATGAATTCGAGAAGACAGCGTGAAACATCGCGTGATCTTTACACATACCATTGTCTGAACAATACTATGCTTAACAAAGCGAACGATGATTTAAAAATTGTACAGTGTTTGTTGTGGTTAATGTACGCCACACAGAGCCGATTCGAGAATATTTTTCTACAAAAGCGACCTATCATTTAGGGCTCTCTCTCCTCCCCATCCCCCATCAACCTTCCAACACTTTCACTCGTTTTAGTTTTCGTTAAGAATTGTGATACGCACTGTATACATAGCTTGCATTTGGACACACTGGCGCCGCGCGGGATTAGCCGAGCGGTCTAGGGCGCTGCAGTCATGGACTGTGCAGCTGGTCCCGTCGGAGGTTCGAGTCCTCCCTCGGGCATGGGTGTTAGGATAATTTAGGTTAAGTAGTGTCTAAGCTTAGGGACATAACCTTTAGCAGTTAAGTCCCATAAGATTTCATACACATTTGAACATTTTTTTTTTTTTTTTTTGACACACTGGCACCCCTCTCAGATTCGCACCTAGAGCGGCCGCTAATAATCGTGATGAGTCCTGTATAGAAATCTTGCAGCTTGGGGCCCTGTCGCCACATATTCTCGTAATTTACGGGCTCCCGTCCGAATATCACGTTTAACACGTTGATCTTACATTGCAAGAAACGACTTTCCATTGTGCCTCAGTCCAGTGTGTTCGTTCTGTACTCCATAGGGTGTAACCCCTAGTAAATGCCACTAAGACAGGCGATTACGGAGAGCTGAATAGCCGTAGAAACCAAATTTACTCTCTCTTCCTCTCTTTCTTTCGAAAATGGTTCAAATGGCTCTGAGCACTATGGGACTCAACTACTGAGGTCATTAGTCCCCTAGAACTTAGAACTAGTTAAACCTAACTAACCTAAGGACATCACAAACATCCATGCCCGAGGCAGGATTCGAACCTGCGACCGTAGCGGTCTGGCGGTTCCAGACTGCAGCGCCTTTAACCGCACGGCCACTTCGGCCGGCTCTCTTTCTTTCTTAGCGTTTATATCGTCGTAACGGGGAGCACTGTTTCTTGTCTTTGTTTAGCAAATTTATTTCGTTTCAAACTTCATGTCGCCACAGTAGTCAGTGAATCTAAGGCAGCGAAGTCATGTGTTGCACTGTGTGATACTGTGTTTTTAACTGTTTGGGTATCGTATTGTCTAAGATGGGACCAGACCAGCATTTTTCTAAACGAGCGCGTAAAAACCCTTTAAACACCACATTCAAGCTGGCCGACTTAGCAGACCAACCGGTCGTTAATCTACCGCACTCATTCTACCCTGACCAACCCCACCTCCCTGCTGTGCAAGCTTGGGCGCTGCTCTTTGAGCTGCGCGAGCAAGTCATGGAATCCTCGAATATCATGACGATAGAATTAGATTGTAAAGCAGAGCTGAAATTTTGGGTGTTGGCGGAAGGTTGCCGGTTTGAGAAAGACTCGATTCTGTGGTGTCCCTGAAGGTCTATTATTTAAGCTGTCGCCATCACGTTTCCCCCTGCAGCCACGTGGGAAACATTTAACGTTAGTTCGGTAGAGCCGTGGGCTGTGCGGCTAATCGTTATATGTGTGGCGACCAATCACCTGACCTTGGTACAAGTCCGTGATCTACACAGAACGCTGTGCTCCTGTCTGTCACGATGTCTTGTTGCAACTGCGTGCTGTATCCGTTCGATCCGCGTGATAACGTAAGTCACTGTCAAGCATATTTGCTCAACTTAGAGCGCCAATACCTCCAAATAAACTTATATCCATTTTTTCCGTGGAATATTGAGATAGTGGCGAGTCAGCTTACAATGGGACCTTATGGATTGCCCCGCCATTATCGATTTTCTTCATAATATTATTATTATTTGAAGGAATTCTAAAAAAGAAACCCTTTGAAAATTAGAATATTACCGAGCGCTGTTAATACAAAATATTTTTGATATATTTTTGTATTCGTTGGAAGAACTAAACATAATTTATGTTGGGTAAATAATACATTCCCGTGGATACAAGGATACAAAATGTTCATTGTTAAAAGAAAGAAAAAGACTAGGTGAATATGTAGCGGAATAGTATTGTGACCGTAAAGCCATCAGCAATAATCTCATTACCAGCATACTTTTTTTTTTACTTTTACTTAAATTGATGATCTTTAACTAATGGAAAATTACTTAATAATAATCATAATTTTAAAAAATCTTTTGTTTTTAATTGTTATTGGCTTGAAAATGCAAGTAAAGCAACAAACAAAGTTTCGCTTTCTGGTCTTAGACCAAATCGGCGTCGACCGACCGCCATGTCATCCTTTGCCAATGGCCTCATCGGATGCGATATGGAGGGATGTGTGTTCAGCGCTCGCCTGGTCATTGTCGGGTTCTTGACCTTGTAACCGCCACTAATCAGTCCAGTAAACTCCTGATTTGACGTCACGAGGCTGAATGCACCACGTACTAGTCCTCCCATGAAGGAAAAAAATTCCTGGCAGTACCGGGATTCGAAACCGTGTCCCTCGCATAGCAGTCAGCCGCGCAGACCACTCCGCAACGTAGGCGGACGAAAATGCAAGTATTCAATATGTATTAAAATTTGACAGAAAAAAACGTGAAACATGAAATAGAAAATAAAATACCTTTTTATTTCCAGAGATTCAACAGTGTTATTGATTTGAATGAAATCATCCTGGGTGTCACTATGAGACATTAAAACAACTAAAATACTGACGTTTCGACCGACTTTACAACGGTGCTCTTCAGGGCGACTACGAACTTATTGTGTTCTTGACGTGTATAATTTTTTCATAAGATATTTTGCATGGCTTTATCAAATATTAAAATAAAATTCTTATTTTAGAAAAACTCGGCGTTTCCCTCGTACATCTTTTTATAGCTATGCGTCCACGTCCGCACAAGCAATGGTATATGCCAATACTATCTGTAAAACTTAGTTAGTAGAAAATAGGTTGTGAATTATAACGTCGTGTCTCATGCGGTACTTGTACTGTATGAACGGCGGAAAAATAGTAAGTGATAAACATTTTTTTCTTTCATCATTTTGTATGGGTTGTCCGCGAGAAAAAATTTCGTGAGGGTTTGAAATTATGTAAAGTTTGTTAAAAGTCGATAAGTACTCCCATTCACGAATACTGAATGGGTGAAGTCTGGAAATTGACGCGTCACGGGTTGCGCTTCGTTTTCATCCCGACCGCTACCCCTTTGGTAGGTAGGTGGTTGTTACCCCCAAAGCTACTGTCGCCTGACAGTAAAGTATATGTCCACCAAGTTTGGTTGAAAGCGGTCCGGTGGTTGACGAGAAGATGTAGAACACACACACACACACACACAAAATGGTTCAAATGGCTCTGAGCACTATGGGACTTAACATCTGTGGTCATCAGTCCCCTAGAACTTAGAACTACTTAAACCTAACTAACCTAAGGACATCACACACATCCATGCCCGAGGCAGGATTCGAACCTGCGACCGTAGCAGCCGCGCGGTTGCGGACTGAGCGCCCGGAACCGCTAGAACACCGCGGCCGGCCACACACACACACACACATTCATACATTTTTATAATATGTATAGATTAGGATTCAGTATTTGTGACCTAAAATTTCCATTTTTTAGTAAGTGTGAAACTTAAATATATCTTATAAAATGTTGTCACTAGCGATGTTCGAACAGGCAACTTCACTATTAAGCTACACCCTCAGCTACCGGTAAATACGTAATGAGCTAGAAATGTTTTCTACTTAACAGCGCTCGGAAAAGTTCTACCCAACAAAGGCGAGAACTACGGTATTGATATCTGGGCAAGGACCTTCAAGTCCTATAAGAATGGAGAAAGTGGAAGGGTTTTATTTGTTAGTAAAAGTCGCGAAAAACAAAGATCAAATTTTTAGAGAAACATTAAGTAAATTTAAAGCAAATTGTATTGTACTGTCAGTTGAACTATCTTTATTCATCCATTTTTAATAACATGTTACTCTCTATACTGTGTGTCCTGTTCACACTTATCTCCTTTCCCTCGTATTTCGAGGGCATTTGAATGCTGCGATTTTTACTCGTTTCCGTTAACATCGGTTTCTAACGCACATCTCTACGGTGGCCCCCGACTCAGAGGCAGCTGGTTCGAATCCTGGTTATCATCATCAAAGACTTTCCGCTCTAGAAGCCCGGGTGTGGTTTACGAGCGATCTCCACGTGTTTTTTTTTTGTTTTTTCTTTTTTTTCCAGGACTGTGTGCTAGCTGACTCATCTTGTTCCTATAAGCTTCTTCATTTGCTTCAGCCGTCTCTTCCTTCCCCCCGGTTTCCTACCACTTTTTTTACTAATCTCATCTGCGTGTAGCCATTGTTTTGCTCTCTCCTCAAAGGTTGGTGGTGGAAGGTATTTTCACCACCAGCATTTGGCCGGAAAGGGGATGGGAGGTGGTGGTGTAAGGTTCCCGATCACCAGACGGGTTTCACCCTTTCCCTGCTGAATCACACATCACACGTCCATTACTAGCACTCAACAGTGCACTTAAGACACAACTGTCATACACCGCGAGGCAAGGCAGCTTCGCGAAGGAAGAGAACCCTTTTCCATTAGGTGACTGGGCAACTTCTCGAGGTGTGCGAGCCATTCATTGAAGCTATTTGTGACTTCACTACAAACTTCATAAACATTCCTCTTAGCCGATTATGCAGTTACTCACCGAACGTAACCTTTTTTCCATAAAAACTCTCCATAGTGGCGTTGCTGAACTTGCTTTAACTTTCTCTCCCCAACTCATAATGCTGCTTATTCAACATCTTAAATACTTAAAACTGTTTTTCTGCATTCTAATTATTACACTGTAAGAGGAAGGGACAAGATGATAGGACGTGTTGAGACGTCAGGGAATAACTTCCATGGTGCTAGAGGGAACTGTAGTGGGTAAGAAGCGCAGGATAAGACAGAAATTGAAATACGTCCAACAAATAACAGAGGACATAGGGTGCAACCGCTGCTCTGATGCTACTTGAGGTTGGCACAAGAGGGGCATTCCCATCTACTCAAATTTCTCGTTCTTACTGAGGAAAATTATGTACTGTTACTTCCGAATAATATTGAACAGATTCATTGATAAATGATGTACTTCCCTGACACTCGTTCTCAATTTAATACCTTGTATGATAAAAACTGTCGAAAAACCATATTTGTTTCTAGTCCACCCGATTCTTCTGCAACATTTCCTTCAGCTTATGTTTTCCTTTAATATGTGCAAATACAGCGTACAGAGTTTGGCATTCTCATGCTATGGTTGCCTATTATTCTCAATTGTCAAGTTACATCCCTCGTCTCTATTCCTTTCCTAAATCCAAACCGTTCTTCCTTCACCTCGCTTTCGACTGTAGGTTGAGTATTCTTAGTCAAATTGTAGCAACCGAGGCACAACCACTAAAGAAAAACGCTAACCACAGACAAAAGAATGCAAACTGTATTTAAGCACTGGGACTAATAAAAATGTGAGACGGGAAAAAAGGAAAAGGAAGAAAGAGAGAAAAGGAAGACAAAGAACTAAGAATCTTGATACTGCCATTTTTCTGTGGTCGGCTGCAGCTGGAAGCATTCTTCAATGAATATGGTGTTCCTGCCCTTGCTAACGGACAGAAAATATACAAAGACATTGCTCGAAGAAAAACTAATGAAGCATCTGAGGTGGACGGCATACATGTACCTGGTCATTCTCCTAATTTAATGTATTTTATCTCATACTTAGTGGCATTGATAGTTTTGAGCACGATCCATTGAAAATGCGAATAGGGCAAATAAGGATATTCTTAGAAGTTACATTCTGAAATCAAGAGGTTGCTGAGAAAGAAAGCAGACCACACTAACACAGAAGTGCAGTGAAGCAGCCAAGGTGATGTCAGTGAAGATGCTGCAGAAGGTGAAAAAGATGAAGCAGAAGAAGAAGAAGACGAAGACGATGATCAAACTGCTGTTAGTGTTGAAAGAGAGAAATGCTAATTACTGTGATAACAAAAAGTGAAACTTATATAATGTGTCGATAACGTATTACATTTCTTGTACTGCATAATATGAACTGTATTATTTTCAAACAATGTACATTTATCGTTAACGAATTAAATTTGAAAAAATTGAAGTTCTGTACTTGCAACGTTTTTAGCATTTCCGTATTGGGATAACGAACAAATTGACAAAGAAACCAGAACTTCCACTTGTACACTCGTAGAACCAAAATTCTACTAAGAATCCACCACACATATGTTTAAATTTACCGGGTGATCAAAAAGTCAGTATAAATTTGAACACTGAATAAATCACGGAATAATGTAGATAGAGAGGTACAAAGTGACATACATGCTTGGAATGACATGGGGTTTTATTAGAACCAAAAAAATACAAAAGTTCAAAAAATGTCCGACAGATGGAACTTCATCTGATCAGAATAGCAATAATTAGCATAACAAAGTAAGACAAAGCAAAGACGATGTTCTTTACAGGAAATGCTCAATGTCCACCATCATTCCTCAACAATAGCTGTAGTCGAGGAATAACGTTATGACTAGCTCTGTAAAGCATGTCCGGAGTTATGGTGAGGCATTGGCGTCGGATGTTGTCTTTCGGCATCTCTAGAGATGTCGGTCAATCACGATACACTTGCGACTTCAGGTAACCCCAAAGCCAATAATCGCACGGACTGAGGTCTGGGGACCTGGGAGGCCAAGCATGACGAAAGTGGCGGTTGAGTACACGATCAACAGCAATCGACGCGCGCAAGAGATCTTTCTCGCGTCTAGCAATATGGGGTGGAGCGCCATTCTGCATAAAGATCGTACGTTCCAGCAGGTGTTATCAGCCAGGCTGGGGTTCAAATTCAAATGGCTCTGAGCACTATGGGACTTAACATCTGTGGTCATCAGTCCCCTAGAACTTAGAACTACTTAAACCTAACTAACCTAAGGACATCACACACACCCATGCCCGAGGCAGGATTCGAACCTGCGACCGTAGCAGTCGCGCCAGGCTGGGGATGATGCGATTCTGTAACATATCGGCGTACCTCTCACCCGTCACGGTAGCAGTTACAAAACCAGAATCACGTATTTCCTCGAAGAAAAAAGGCCGGATAACGGTAGATGTGGTAAATCCAACCCACACCGTGACTTTCTAGTCGTGCAATGGAGTTTCCACGACAGTTCTAGGATTTTTGGTGGCCCAAATTCTGCAGTTGTGGGCGTTGACAGAGCCTCGGAGCATGAAATGAGCTTCATCGGTCCACAACACGTTACTCAACCAATCGTCCGCTTCCACCATCTTTTGAAACGCCCACACCACAAACGCCCTCCGCTTGACTAAATCGCCAGGATAACATCGGAGGGTACGCCTAAGTGCCAACCAAACAGTAGTGTATGGAATGCCGGTGCGACGAGCGACTGCACGAGCGCCGACTTCCCCGTGCACAGACGAACCCGCTACAGTCTCCATATCTTCCTGAACTGTCTCAGCATCATTTCGCCTTGTGCTCGGTCGGCCACTACAGGGTCTATCGTCTAAACAACCCGTGGCTTCGAACTTTCAAATCTTTCTCGCCACAGATGCATTTGTCAACGGACCTTTACCCGTTCGAATCCCCTTCCTATGGCGATAGGATCGTAAAGCTGAACTAGCACATTCCCCATTCTGATGATACAGCTTTACTAAAAGCGACTTTTCAGGTAACGTCAACATGCTGCGACTGCTGGCGCATCTGATTCTCTCTCTCATTACAGCTCCTTTTATACACTATTGTCATGCGCAGTCACTGACGTTTTGCTGTCCAGCGCCATCTGTCGGAGATTTTGTGAAATTTGTTTTTTTTATGTTCTAATAAAATCCCGTGTCATTCCAAGCATGTGTGTCAATTTTTGTTCACCCCGTATTCTGAACATACAGCTGACTTTTATATAACATAAGATAATAACAAACATTTACCCAACCAATTATTATTCACGTACATGAACATTATGAGTACGCATATCTGCGGCAGGTTAGGCCTACTTGCGGTAAGGTTTTGAGAGCATTGTGGCACACGTAACTGCAAGTGAAGTAACGTGAGAGAAGACTTTCAGCTTTGAAAATCACTCCAACGGCCGACCGTGTTATTCGGCAGACCCAGAAACAGCTCATCCGTGTTGCTCCTCGACAAAGGTTGACCGCAAAGCCCAGGTTGCAGACCGCGCCTCCGTGAGGCCCCTGTGACCGCACAGGCCTGCCTTGATCTTTGCGAAGAAATTCTGACAGAGGCGCGATCGCCGTCTCTCACGCCGATAGCATCGGCACCTCGGCTGACGAATATTAATAACACGCATAGTTACCGGCCAGGGCAGCGCCGGCTCGGGGACCTGGTATGCGGCCAGTCCACGCGGAAGTCCACAACCCGACACCCGAGGCCAAGGCTGCGTGCCGTCGGCAAGGACAGCTCTAACGTCCGGCACGTCGTATCTCAGCATTAAGGGTAAGCTCGGGTTATGTAAACACTTGAATATCGGGGACTGGGTATTGTCCTTACGTTCATATCGCCATAATTGACATTCAGATGTCGCGCTAGAAGTATAGGCATATACCAAAAGGCAACTAATTAAAAATAAAATTAAATAAACACTCCACTCGCTTAGGACTCGGCGAACCGACCTGTAAACCAGACGGTTGCGTTGCCAAAGCAAGTGGTACACCTGCATAATATCGTGCAGGGCCTTCGCGAGCACATGGAAGTGCCGCAGTGCGACTTGACGTGGACTCGACTAATGTCTGAAGTAGTGCTGGACGGAACTGACGCCATGAATCCTGCAGGGCTGTCCATAAATCCGTAAGAGTACGAGGGAGTGGAGATCTCTTCTGAATAGCACGTTGCAAGGCAATCCAGGAATGCTCAATAGTGTTCATTTCTGGGTTTTGTGGCCAGCAGAAGTGTATAAACTCATAAGAGCGTTCCCTGAGCCACTCTGTAGCAATTCGGGATATGTGGAGTGTCGGATTGTCCTGCTGGAATCGCCCAAGCCCGTCGGAATTCACAAATGTTCAAGTGTGTGTGAAATCTTATGGGACGTAACTGCTAAGGTCATCAGTCCCTAAGCTTACACACTACTTAACCGAAATTATCCTAAGGACAAACACACACACGCATGCCCGAGGGAGGACTCGAACCTCCGCCGGGACCAGCCGCACAGTCCATAACTACAGCGCCTGAGACCGCTCGGCTAATCCCGCGCGGCGGGAATTCACAACGGACATGAATGGAAGCTGGTGGTCAGAGAGGATGCTTAAGTATGTGTCACCTGACAGAGTCGTATCTAGACGTATCAGGTGTCCCATATCAGTCCAACCACACACGCCTCCACCAGCTTGAACAGTCCCCTGCACACAAGCAGGGTCCAAGGGTTCATGAGGTTGTCTCCATACCCGTACAAGTCCATTCGCTCGATACAGTTTGAAACGAGACTCATCCGACAAGGAAACATGTTTCCAGTCATCAACAGTCCAATAACGGTGTTGATGGGCCCAGGCAAGGCGTAAAGCTTTGTGTTGTGCAGTCATCAAGGGTACACGAGTGGACCTTCGGCTCCAAAAGCACACATCGATGATGTTTCGTTGAATGGTTTGCATGCTGACACTTGTTGATGGCGCAGCATTAAAATCTGCTGCAATTTGTGGAAGGGTTGCACTTCTGCCATGTTGAACAATTCTCTTCAGTCGTCGTTGGTCCCGTTCTTGCAGGATCATTTTTCAGCCGCAGCGACGGAGATTTGATATTTTACCTGATTTCTGATATTCACGGTTCACTCGTGAAATAGTCGTACGGGAAAATGCGCACTTCATCGCTACCTCGGAGATGCTGTGTTCCATCGCTCGTGCGCCAGCTATAACACCACGTTCAATCTCACTTAAATCTTGACAACCTGCCATTTTAACAGCAGTAAGCGATCTAACAACTTGGTGCCTTATACAGGTGTTCCCAACCGCGGCGCAATATTCTGCCTGTTTACATATCTCTGTATTTGAATACGCATGCCTATATCAGTTTCTTTGTCGCTTCAGTGTATAACTCGATGACGCTTCAGTTCAAAGCAGGAAGATACGATGATCACCGGCATTTACAAAACATCGATCTTGAGAGGTTATCGATGTTCTAACATCGATACTGAGGTCATTCAGTCGTTTTTTTCGAGTCATCAGTCTTCTGACTTGTTTGATGCGTCCCGCCACGAATTCCTCTCCAGTGCCAACCTCCTGATCTCAGAATAGCACTTGCAACCTATGACGTCAATATTTAAGAATGAAATTCGTCAAACAGTCATGCAATTGAGAAGTTGTTTTACTTGTTTCGGCAATTCGTGATGCGATCTTCAGGCACGTGCGTAATAAAGAGTATAGATGTAGGGTACATCAAGGTGTACCACACAATGAATCAACAGAAACTGTCCCTTCTCCGTGTTTCCCATATATTCATTTCCTCGCCTATTCTTCGGAGAATCTCCGTTATCCTTATCTTATCAGCTCACCAAACTTTCAACAGTTTTTCTGTAGTACCAAATCTCAAATGCTTCTATTCTCTTCTGTTACGGTTTTCCCAAGGTCCATGTTTCACTACTATCCGACGAAAGATCCGTACCCAAAGACTGGAAAGTTGCACAGGTCACATCAATATTCAAGAAAGGTAGCAGGAGTAATCCACTAAATTACAGGCCCATATCGTTAACGTCGATATGCAGCAGGAGTTTAGAACATATATTGTGTTCGAACATAATGAATTACCTCGAAGAAAACGGTCTATTGACACACAGTCAACATGGGTTTAGAAAACATCGTTCCTGTGGAACACAACTAGCTCTTTATACACATGAAGTGCTGAGTGCTATTGACAAGGGATTTCAGATCGATTCCGTATTTTTGGATTTCCGGAAGGCTTTTGACACTGTACCACACAAGCGGCTCGTAGTGAAATTGCGTGCTTATGGAATATCGTCTCAGCTATGTGACAGGATCTGTGGTTTCCTGTCAGAGAGGTCACAGTTCGTTGTAATTGCGGAAAGTCATCGCGTAAAACGGAAGTGATTTCTGGCGTTCCCCAAGGTAGTGTTATAAGCCCTTTGCTGTTCCTTATCTATACAAACGATTTGGGAGACAATCTGAGCAGCCGTCTTCGGTTGTTTGCAGATGACGCTGTCGTTTATCGACTAATAAAGCCATCAGAAAATCAAACCAAACTGCAAAACGATTTATAAGAAATATCGGAATGGTGCGAAAAGTGGCAGTTGACCTTAAATAACGAAAAGTGTGAGGTCATCCACATGAGTGCTAAAAGGAACGCGTTAAACTTCGGCTACACGATAAATCAGTCTAATCTAAAAGCCGTAAACTCAACTAAATACCTGGGTATTAAAATTACGAACAACTTAAACTGGAAGGTATACACAGAAAATGTTGTGGGGAAGGCTAACCAAAGACTGCGTTTTATTGGCAGGACACTTAGAAAATGTAACAGACCTACTAAGGAAACTGCCTACACTACGCTTGTCCGACCTGTTTTGGAATACTGTTGCGCGATGTGGGATCCTTACCTGATAGGACTGACTGAGTACATCGAGAAAGTTCAGAGAAAGGCAGCACGTTTTGTATTATCGCGAAATATGGGAAAGAGTGTCACAGAAATGATACAGGATTTGGGATGGACATCACTAAAAGAAAGGCGTTTTCCGTTGCGACGATATCTTCTCACGAAATTACAATCACCAACTTTCTCCTTCGAATGCGAAAATATTTTGTTGACACAGACTTACATAGGGAGGAACGATCACCAAGATAAATTAACGGAAATTAGAGCTCGTACGGAAAGATACGAGCTCTAATTTAATAGGTGTTCATTCTTCCCGTGCGCTATACGAGATTGGAATAATAGAGAATTGTGAAGGTGGTTCGATGAACCCTCTGCCAGGCACTTAAATATGATTTGCAGAGTATCCATGTGGATGTAGATGTAGATACAGTGCTGTGCTCCAAACTACGCAATCAGAAGTTTCTTTCTCAAAATAGGGCCTATGTTTGATACTAGCAAATTTTTCTTAATCGGGAATGCCCTTTTCTCCAGCACTAGTCTGGTTTTGATGTACTTACTCCGTTCGCCATGGGTTATTTTGCAGTCTGCGTAACGGGATTCCTTAACTTCTTCGTAATCACCAATCCTGATATTAGGATTCTCGCTGTTCTCATTTCTGCTACTTTTCATTACTTTCGTCTTTCCTCCATTCATTCTCACTGTACCTACTAGAATGTTCATTCAGTTCAATAGATCCTGAAATTCATCTTCAACTTCACTGAGGATAGCATCAGCGAATCTTACCATTGATATCCTTTCACCCTGAATTTTAATTCCTCTCTCCAACCTTTCTTTTATTTCCGTAGCGCTTCCTCGATGTATGGATTGAACAACAGGAGCGAAATACTACATCCCTGTTTTACACCCTTTTTAATCCGAACACTTCGTGCTTGGTCCTCTGCTCTTACTGCTCCCCCTGGATCTTGCACATATTGTTAACTACCCGTCTTTCCCTATAGCTTACTCCTATTTTTCTTAGAATTTCGAACATCTTGCACCATCTGACATTGTCGAACGCTTTTTCCTGGTCGACAGATCATGTGAAGCTGTCTTCATTTTTCTTTAGTCTTGCTTCCATTACCAACCGCGACGTCAGAACTGCCTCTCCGGTCCTTTTACCTTTCCTAAAGCCAAACCGAGCGGGTAAGCGCAGTGGTTAGCACCCTGGACTCGCCGTACGGGAGGACGACGGCGGTTCAAATCCGCGCCTGCCATCCTGATTTAAGTTTTCCTTGATTTTTTGAAATCGCGTAGGGAAAATGCCGGGATGGTTCCCTCGAAAGAGGACGGCCGATTTCCTTTTCCATCCTTCCCTACCCCGAGCTTGTGCTCCGTCTTTAATGACCTCGTTGTCGGCAGGACGTTAAACACTAATCTCTTCCCCTCACCCCCTCCTAAAGCCAAACTGATCGTCATCTAACAAATCCTCAGTTTTCTTTTCCATTCTTCTGTATATTATTCTTGTCAGCAGCTTTGATGCTGAGCTGTTGAGCTGATTGTGAGATAATTCCTCGCACTTGTCAGTTCTTGCAATCTTGGGAATTCTATTGATGATGTTTCTCCGGAAGTCAGATGGTATAACGCCAATGTCATAAATTCTACACATCCATGTGGATAATTGGTTTGGTGCCTCTTCCCCCAATGATTCTAGAAATTCTGCTGGGGTGTTGCCTATCCCTTATATCTTTGATCTTAATGTGGCGTTCGCTGTGTTATTCAGTGGTTTGGTATTTAACTAATTTGTAAATTAAAATGATAATCTTATTTTATTACACTGAGTAATTACTATGTATTTTTTCTCCCGGCTAAAGATTTGGTCAAGTTGCTAAAGAACTCCAAGTTAACGTCGCGTTAAAGTGTTGTCTGTAAGTTGTGTAAGTGTCTCTAAATCACAGTTCATACAACAGATTCTATACAATTATGGATTATGATGGAAACAGTTATCTTCAGCAAAATGATCATTGAAACCACCGAATATCAGCCGTGCACAACACTGACGTATGTTACCTGAAACAATATTCTTCGCAACTCGTGCGTAAATAATTTCGGCTCCATACATCAGCTAGAAAAGTTTGTTATAACGATCGTGCTATGAGCACTATTTTTAAAGAACCAATCTGATTCGAGTTATTTTCATTCAAATGAGTTCGGGACCATCGGTGCACATTTAGTTTTACACATTTGTATTACGTTCGGCATTTATGTCTGCAGAGTTGCGTAATTTGAATTTGCCGCTGAGACAATTGTTAAGATGGCGGCAGACAATTGATAGAGACTTTCTATTGTTAGAGCAAATAAGTATTTTAAATGCTTATTAAACTTTACAGAAACTATACTTTCGTATTGTGCACTATTTAGACTTCATCAAACAAACATTTGATTTGTTTCTAAGGAAAACACAGACAAAAACGCGATACAAATCGTTATCATCAATGGCTGCGCTCGTTGCAGCGGAAAGAAATACTTAACACAGATAATGCTTACTAAGAGAGGAATTAAAGTTGTTGTTGTTGTGGTCTTCAGTCCTGAGACTGGTTTGATGCAGCTCTCCATGCTACTCTATCCTGTGCAAGCTTCTTCATCTCCCAGTACCTACTGCAACCTACATCCTTCTGAATCTGCTTAGTGTATTGATCTCTTGGTCTCCCTCTACGATTTTTACCCTCCACGCTGCCCTCCAATGCTAAAGTTGTGATCCCTTGATGCCTCAAAACATGTCCTACCAACCGATCCCTTCTTTTAGTCAAGTTGTGCCACAAACTTCTCTTCTCCCCAATCCTATTCAATACCTCCTCATTAGTTACGTGATCTACCCACCTTATCTTCAGCATTCTTCTGTAGCACCACATTTCGAAAGCTTCTATTCTCTTCTTGTCCAAACTAGTTATCGTCCATGTCTCACTTCCATACATGGCTACACTCCATACAAATACTTTCAGAAACGACTTCCTGACACCTAAATCTATACTCGATGTTAACAAATTTCTCTTCTTGAGAAACGCTTTCCTTGCCATTGCCAGTCTACATTTTATATCCTCTCTACTTCGACCATCATCGGTTATTTTACTCCCTAAATAGCAAAACTCCTTTACTACTTTAAGTGTCTCATTTCCTAATCTAATTCCTTCAGCATCACCCGACTTAATTTGACTACATTCCATTATCCTCGTTTTGCTTTTGTTGATGTTCATCTTATATCCTCCTTTCAAGACATTGTCCATTCCGTTCAACTGCTCTTCCAAGTCCTTTGCTGTCTCTGACAGAATTACAATGTCATCGGCGAACCTCAAAGTTTTTACTTCTTCTCCATGAATTTTAATACCTACTCCGAACTTTTCTTTTGTTTCCTTTACTGCTTGCTCAATATACAGATTGAATAACATCGGGGAGAGGCTACAACCCTGTCTCACTCCTTTCCCAACCACTGCTTCCCTTTCATGCCCCTCGACTCTTATAACTGCCATCTGGTTTCTGTACAAATTGTAAATAGCCTTTCGCTCCCTGTATTTTACCCCTGCCACCTTCAGAATTTGAAAGAGAGTATTCCAGTCAACATTGTCAAAAGCTTTCTCTAAGTCTACAAATGCTAGAAACGTAGGTTTGCCTTTTCTTAATCTTTCTTCCAAGATAAGTCGTAAGGTCAGTATTGCCTCACGTGTTCCAACATTTCTACGGAATCCAAACTGATCTTCCCCGAGGTCGGCTTCTACCAGTTTTTCCATTCGTCTGTAAAGAATTCGCGTTAGTATTTTGCAGCTGTGACTTATTAAACTGATAGTTCGGTAATTTTCACATCTGTCAACACCTGCTTTCTTTGGGATTGGAATTATTATATTCTTCTTGAAGTCTGAGGGTATTTCACCTGTCTCATACATCGTGCTCACTAGATGGTAGAGTTTTGTCATGACTGGCTCTCCTGAGGCCATCAGTAGTTCTAGTGGAATGTTGTCTACTCCCAGGGCCTTGTTTCGACTCAGGTCTTTCAGTGCTCTGTCAAACTCTTCACGCAGTATCTTATCTCCCATTTCGTCTTCATCTACATCCTCTTCCATTTCCATAATATTGTCCTCGAGTACATCTCCCTTGTATAAACCCTCTATATACTCCTTCCACCTTTCTGCCTTCCCTTCTTTGCTTAGAACTGGGTTTCCATCTGAGCTCTTGATATTCATACAAGTGGTTCTCTTCTCTCCAAAGGTCTCTTTAATTTTCCTGTAGGCAGTATCTATCTTACCCCTAGTGAGACAAGCCTCTACATCCTTACATTTGTCCTCTAGCCATCCCTGCTTAGCCATTTTGCACTTCCTGTCGATTTCATTTTTGAGACGTTTGTATTCCTTTTTGTCTGCTTCATTTACTGCATTTTTATATTTTCTCCTTTCATCAATTAAATTCAATATTTCTTCTGTTACCCAAGAATTTCTATTAGCCCTCGTCTTTTTACCTACTTGATCGTCTGCTGCCTTCACCACTTCATCCCTCAGAGCTACCCATTCTTCTTCTACTGTATTTCTTTCCCCCATTCCTGTCAATTGTCCCCTTATGCTCTCCCTGAAACTCTCTACAACCTCTGGTTCTTTCAGTTTATCCAGGTCCCATCTCCTTAAATTGCCACCTTTTTGCAGTTTCTTCAGTTTCAATCTGCAGTTCATAACCAATAGATTGTGGTCAGAATCCACATCTGCCCCAGGAAATGTCTTACAATTTAAAACCTGGTTCCTAAATCTCTGTCTTACCATTATATAATCTATCTGAAACCTGTCAGTATCTCCTGGCTTCTTCCATGTATACAGCCTCCTTTCATGATTCTTGAACCAAGTGTTAGCTATGATTAAGTTATGCTCTGTGCAAAATTCTACAAGGCGGCTTCCTCTTTCATTCCTTCCCCCCAATCCATATTCACCTACTATGTTTCCTTCTCTCCCTTTTCCTACTGACGAATTCCAGTCACCCATGACTATTAAATTTTCGTCTCCCTTCACTACCTGAATAATTTCTTTTATCTCGTCATACATTTCATCTATTTCTTCATCATCTGCAGAGCTAGTTGGCATATAAACTTGTACTACTGTAGTAGGCATGGGCTTTGTGTCTATCTTGGCCACAATAATGCGTTCACTATGCTGTTTGTAGTAGCTAACCCGCACTCCTATTTTTTTATTCATTATTAAACCTACTCCTGCATTACCCCTATTTGATTTTGTATTTATAACCCTGTAATCACCTGACCAAAAGTCTTGTTCCTCCTGCCACCGAACTTCACTAATTCCCACTATATCTAACTTTAACCTATCCATTTCCCTTTTCAAATTTTCTAACCTACCTGCCCGATTAAGTGATCTGACATTCCACGCTCCGATCCGTAGAACGCCAGTTTTCTTTCTCCTGATAACGACGTCCTCTTGAGTAGTCCCCGCCCGGAGATCCGAATGGGGGACTATTTTACCTCCGGAATATTTTACCCAAGAGGACGCCATCATCATTTAATCATACAGTAGAGCTGCATGTCCTCGGGAAAAATTACGGCTGTAGTTTCCCCTTGCTTTCAGCCGTTCGCAGTACCAGCACAGCAAGGCCGTTTTGGTTAATGTTACAAGGCCAGATCAGTCAATCATCCAGACTGTTGCCCCTGCAACTACTGAAAAGGCTGCTGCCCCTCTTCAGGAACCACATGTTTGTCTGGCCTCTCAACAGATACCCCTCCGTTGTGGTTGCACCTACGGTACGGCCATCTGTATCGCTGAGGCACGCAAGCCTCCCCACCAACGGCAAGGTCCATGGTTCATGGGGGGGGAATTAAAGTTACAAATAATTATTCACTCACGTTTATAATAATAATGAACTCTATTTTCAAGTAATAATTAACAAATAATTACAATTTCTTAACAGACCTCAGTTCGATATGCGTCCGCAACTTACAAAAGCCAACCAACACAAGGTAAAAACAAACTAAGACAAACGCAGATGATAACAGGAATTTACAATTATCATTGTCTTTGTATGATACACATCGATATGTCCAATTACATCATAGAATATTATATAAATAATTAATATTTATTAGTTTTCACTGTTTTTTCATACGTCGAATAGATAATGTTTATAACTGTTAGAGGCATAATTTCCTCTCGTCGCACTGTAGCCAAAAATTTATCTCGTGGATGTTACATTAAGTCTGCCGTACTTCTTTTAAATTCTGATTCTAATACTGGATCCTCAATCCCATCTCTGTCGACTCGTGTTTCTTCTTCTATCACGTCATCAGACGAGTCTTCATCTCTATAGAGGTTTCAAATTTAATTCCGTCTCCTTTAGAAATATTGCTGTTGCTTTAAAGTACACCCAAAATTTTACTGCCTTCCAAGTAACTGAAACCTAAATAATTGTTAATTTTATCAAAATGGTTGCCTTAAAATTTTAAAAATAAACGGGAAAAAATACATTTAATGATCGCAGAATAATGATGCAGTATTTCTTTTTTTTTTTTTTTTTAATATGTTGGTTCTGGCTGTACTCTGGCTTATATATTACTTAACGGCCACCTAAGTGTAAGAGGTCGATAACTTATGTCACCATCCTCTGCACTGAGTCCTAGAACACAAAGTTTGTCGATGTCCTCCGTCAGTCCTATCCGATATGAATATTGCGCATCAGTGCTCCAAAAGAGATCAGGTAAGCGTAGCGAAGGCAGTCTCTTCAGTAGATCTGGTGCATGTTCTAAGTGTTCTGCACAATAAAACACACTCTTTGGTACACCTTCTCCACAACATTATCTATGGTATCGTTCGAATAATAGTTCTTAGTGAAACTTCCTGGCAGATTAAAACTGTGTGCCGGACCGAGACTCGAATTCAGGACCTTTGCCTTTCGCGGGCAAGTGCTCTACCATCTGAGCTACCCAAGCACGACTCACGCCCCGTCCTCACAACTTTACTTCCGGCAGTTTCATATCAGCGCACACTCCGCTGCAGAGTGAAAATCTCATTCTGGAATAATTCTTAGTATTTGCTATCGCTAGGTATTGGGCTTAATTAAAAGCCTTACATTTGTGTGTTTATCTTGTAGCCAAAATATAACGAATTCCTTTTAGTTCTCACTCAACTCCGACTGAAGATGTCTCGGAAGGCCAAGTTTCGGAAGGCCATGACCGAAAGAACAAACACCATATCCATATAAGTATATAGTTCTGGCAATAGCGACCATGATCTTCTTCTGTGCGGATGCACACATATTACCCGAACTCTTACGGGACTTGGTAAGAATATCTTCCACGGGTAATGAGTGTGTTGGGTAAGGACACTACAAATGTAGTGTATGGACATACAAGGTGAGAATGTGGGTCTCACGGGAGGCGTGTGCGAGATAGTCCGTGCAGTCACACTATCCTCAGTGCCCTCGGTGGCTCAGTTGGCAGTCCGGCTTTCGCCGCCGTGCAGTACGGACGTGTTGTTATTTCCGCCTGCGGAGCGCGCGCGCTCGCTGTTGTTTACATTTCAGCGGCCGTCACTTACGTGTCGCTTACGTGCACTAGAATCATGGCCAACCGTTTTCGAAAATCAACTTTACGTTTCACCTTCTGCAACGACTACGCACGACCAAAGGCCTTGGAAGTGGAACGCTTCCTACGCGACGTTGCTAAGATCCCAGCTTCTGACATCTTGGGCATCCATTTGTCCATATTAAGCAGTACTGTGTACGTCAAAGTCGTCAATGACGCCGTATGTGAAAGAATACTTCGTGACACCAACCATGGATTACGCTTTTGCCACGCCGACGGCAATGTCGGGGCGGTCACTGTCGACCATGCCGGCTTAGGAATGCGCACCATACGAGTTTTCGAACTCCCGTTCGAGCTTCCAGCGGAAGACGTTATCGCGGCTTTCCGCCCCTATGGCACTGTACATGGCCACACTGCCGAACGCTGGGCGCAATTCCAAACGTACCCCGTTCTTATACGACGTCATATACGACGTCATATACGACGTCCAACCCAAGACCTGTTCCGGGTGCGGCAAAGAAGGCCACCTCAGATCTGAGTGTCTTCAGCGACGAATCACCCAATTGCCAGCCGCTACCGTGGCACCTCCGGCTCCGACGACGGTTTTACCGATCACCTACGCCTCGGCGCTCTCTTCTCCTCCCACCGGCCGCCGCCCATCGGACCATGCACCGGTGACCCTTCCAGCTGCTACGGATACCGCTGGGGCCGACGCGTCGCGCTCAAAGCCTGACGCTACTCCGGCGCCACTACCAGCAGCGACGACTTCCGACACCCACCCGCCTGAACATATGGACGCCCCTTCATTTGACGTTCCCGCGGCGGCCTTCCTCTCAGAGCGACGCGACTCCCTCCCGTCTTCCGACACGGAGGGGCGAACCCGCAAACAACGTTCACCTAAGAGGCGCAAGAGGAGGCGCCGTACGGTCTCGGAACGAGACGGATCACCACCCCCCGATGCTCCAGAGGCCGTCCGACCCGACGAGGCCTCAGCGAACCTCCACGACGATACGCATGACGACAACATGACGCCGACTGTGGATACGTCGATGCCTACTCTACTGGCTCGCTCAGGTGCTCCTGAACCAATGGACTCCACAGATGCGACTGTCGCCGAGACGTCCTCTGCCCCTACGACCGAAGTGGAACGTACGACCATCACAACGACAACGCCTTCAATGGTGTGGAGTGAGGACGTCGATGAGGACCCGGACCACACGCTGGGGACAGAGTTACCCCAGACGGAAGCATCGTTACGCCGCTGATAACGCCGTCGGGTGGCGTACGGCACGACTCACCGTTGCCTCGTCCCTCTTCATCCTCCGCCGGTGGAGTTCCCTCCACGGCGGGGTACGGCTCCAAACCTACCGAATAGCGACGATCAACACTAACACCATTAGCTCACCCGTGAAACTTCAACTGCTGCGAGAGATGATATGGGCGTCGGACGTCGATATCGCACTACTACAGGAAGTACACCTGGCCACACTTCCAGACGTCGCGGGATATAACACTTATCCTTCTCCTGGTGACCACCTGGGACGCGGCGTAGCCATCTACGCCAGAGAAGGCATTCCAGTGGCCGATATCACATACCTTCCATCTGCCAGAGGCATGGCCGTTACCGTCATGGGGACCCGTATCGTCAACATTTACGCTCCGTCAGGCTCCACCCGCAGACGCGACAGGGCACTCTTCTATTCAGAAGACATCGCTCCTTTGTTTCTTGGACGCTGCGACCATTACTTGCTTGGGGGTGATTTTAATTGTGTCTTGCACCCTAAAGATCAAGTGCCCCACTACAACACCTGTCAAGAACTGCGTCTTGTCGTCCGAGATCTGTTGCTCCGCGACACTTGGGAAGTTCGGCACGGCGACGCGCCTGGACATACTTACCAGACGAGTCACTCCGCGAGCCGCCTTGATAGAATTTACGTCTCTCGGGAACTCACGCCTGCAGTCCAAGGTGCAGAACTTTGGCCCCTGGCCTTTTCGGACCACTGTGCCTACATCTGCACCATTCTCTTCCCCAAGCAAGTGGTCTGGCGTAGTCGTGCACCGTGGAAGCTAAACACCTCCCATCTTCATGATCCCGAATGTCTTCAACGTGTTACCGAGACATGGGCCACCTGTGAACGTCGCTTACCTAAATACGGCACGACCTTGACCTGGTGGCTAGAATGTGCCAAACCTGCCATTCGACGTACTTTGATTCAGTATGGAAAGGAAGTTGCTATGTGGCGCCGGCACACTACCGACTATTTCTACGCCGTTCTCCGCGACCTGGACGCCCAACCGCCCACCCCCGACACCCAGAGGGAACGCAGCAGGATTAAGGCGCAAATTGTAACTTTGACACGCCGTAGACTGCAGGGGGCTATGGTGCGAACCCGACGTCAAGATTCGGCGGAACAAGAACATCCGACCATGCATCATATCGCCTCCGATAGGAAACATCGACGACGACAACTCATCACCGAGATCACCACCTGTCGCGGCCAGCACGTCACTTGCCAGGCCGACATCGTCAGTGCCTTTGTCGACCACTACCGCACAATGTACCAGGAGGAGACTACCAACAACCACCCTGAGGAGTCTGTGTTACCACACGTAACTCGCACCCTCACCAGAGACGAAGCGGACGAGCTGATGGAGCCCATTATGCGTGACGAAATCCACGATGCAATCAGAAAAGGTGCTCTGAATAAGTCACCTGGTGTCGACGGATTGCCGATAGAATTTTATCGCGCTTTCTTCACACTAATGGCGTCACGGTGGACAACGATGTTTAATGAACTGCTGACGATGGGGAACGCCGTACCGCCGTCCTTCGTCACGGG
Source organism: Schistocerca nitens (assembly GCF_023898315.1). NCBI lineage: Eukaryota > Metazoa > Arthropoda > Insecta > Orthoptera > Acrididae > Schistocerca > Schistocerca nitens. Next base: position 976,177,985 of record NC_064615.1, on the reverse strand, counting down.
AATTATTATACCCATCCACAAACCGACACCACGTGTGACGACAGCACATTACCGTCCCCTGACTCTGCTTAACGCAGACTGTAAAATTTTTACACGCCTACTAGCAACGCGATGCCGCAAGATCCTGCCTAGCATTCTATCCCCGGAACAGACAACTCCGGGCGGCTCAGTTAATATACAAACGGCCACAGGAGAATGTCGCGATTTAATTGCACTGGCAGCGGCGTGCAGACTCCGCGCAGCAGTGGTTGCCATTGATTTTGACAGCGCATTCGACAAATTGCGACATCTTTTTCTGTTCTCAGTGATGAACCGCATGGGTTTTCCACCAACCTTTATCGACGTGATCCGGCGCCTGTACGGCACCGCCGAATCTCTGATTCAGGTTAACGGCCGTGTGGCGGGACCAGTGGCGATCCGGCGTTCCGTACGACAAGGCTGCCCACTTTCGACCCTACTGTATGCCATAAGCCTGGAGCCACTCATCGGGAGTCTGACGAGCCACCTTTCTGGTCTCACTTTGCGACAGCACAGTTTTCGATGTCGCGCGTATGCGGACGACCTCCTCCTCTTGATCCGCTCACGGAGTGAAACACACACGGTACTTGATCTGATATCAACGTACGGCACTGCAGCGGGCAGTAACATGAATGTGGCTAAATCCGCGGCGATGCCCATTGGACGCGGTCTCTCACACGACGACTTAGCACCTCTCCCGTGCGTACAACAACTACGATATCTTGGTATCATTTTCACCTCCACCGTGCGCCGCTCCGCTGCCATCAATTTTCGGCGTGCACTCCAAACTATCCGCACGACGGTGCGACAAAATCTTCTCCGACGACTCGATTCTTTACAACGTGTCCAATACCTCAATCAACATGTGGCGGCCAAAATGGTCCACATCGCACAGATCCTCCCCCTGCCATCAACTATTGGACGCAGCCTCCAGGCTGCCCTCGGATACTTCCTTACGGCCGGTACGATCTTTAAGGTCCGCTACGACACGCTCACCCTTCCCCCGCGAGCAGGAGGCCTCGGCCTTGTCAATGTGCGACTCCGAGCGGCGTCCTTGTACATGTCCACCATGCACAAGCAGTGGCACGGGGGCACCTCCCTTACGCGCAGCTTGCTGGAAATTCTTGTGCCCGCGACCATAACACCACCAGTACCAGTCGGACACATCAAGCACCATTTGACCCACATTTCTGATTTCATCGTCGACTTCAGTTATGCTCCCACATTTCTGATTTCATCGTCGACTTCAGTTATGCTCACACGCACTTACCGACCACGCGTTCTCCTCGACCTAAAGATTTTTACACCCCACTCCTTCGTTCCATATCCGGCAACAATATCGAACTGAGACATCCGTCCACGCGGTGGCCAACGGTTTGGCGTCACATCCACCAGCCTCTTCTTCCCTCCAACGTCCGGGCAACATGGTACCAAGTCGCAAATGAAAAATTCGCCACAAACCATCGCCTTCACGCCATCGGACTACAGGACTCTCCACTTTGTTCCATTTGCCACCTCGTGGATGACGATGTCCACCAACTGACTTGTGCTGCCACCAGTGACGTCTGGAAACTTGCCCGACAGTTTGTTGCCTGTTACCTCCGCGTTCCGCCGGACTCGATTGACCCACGGACTTTTATCCATCCTGAGAATTCTTATTTCCCCGCCTCCAAAAATCATGCGATTGTATGGGTCAAGGGGTGGACGATCACCTACATGTATAATGGTGGCGACAAATCACGCCTTGATTTCTGGCAGTACTTACAAACCGCCCACAGTGAGGTTGAACAGCGACCGTGCTACCGCGCCTTCTTCGCCAACTACCTACAAGCGATCTTTACTTCACCCCCGCTCAGTTGGATGGTGCCACACGCCGACAGCACTCCCGCCCCCCCTGCTGACATGTGAGACTCCCCGCGCTACTTTCTACATTTGTAACCCACAGTGGAGTAGGCGCATGGACACGCGCCTCCTTTCTTCAATGCACTATCCCAGACAACACTGGCTTTTCCCTCACTCCACTGTATATTGCTTCACACCTCTTAGATTACATCAGAATTATTATTCTTTTTTTCCCTACACCTTGTTCATAAAAAAAAAAAAATTCCTCGCCTTGTACGAGTATATTGTCTTGTGTTATTTTCGCCGGAAGGATGGCATTTCTGTTGTATTTAAGTTTGTACCACTAACGATCTTTTTTTCATTTACCCTTTTCCTGGTAAAAAAAAAATTATAAATAAAAATAAAACAAAAATAAATCAAAAAGCTACTTTGCGGGAGTGCTTCAGGGATGGGAGGGGGGAAGACATCGCGGCCAGGCCTCGGGTTTCGACCCCTGCCCGCCTTGTCTCCACCTACCCATAATAACAAAAAAAAAAAAAAAAAAAAAAAAGTTGGCTAGAGCGTCTGCCATGTAAGCAGCAGAGCGCGTGTTCGAGTCCCAGTCGGGGCACACATTTTCACCTGTCCCCGTTGATATAAATCAACGCCCTTCGGCAGCTGAAGGTATTAATGTATAGCTCTAATTTTGTTCTAGACGGCTGCAGGTCAATAAGAACAGACACCATAACCATATACAGGGTGTTTCAAAAATGACCGGTATATTAGAAACGGCAATAAAAACTAAACGAGCAGCGATAGAAACACACCGTTTGTTGCAATATGCTTGGGACAACAGTACATTTTCAGGCAGACAAACTTTCGAAATTACAGTAGTTACAATTTTCAACAACAGATGGCGCTGCAAGTGATGTGAAACATATAGAAGACAACGCAGTCTGTGGGTGCGCCATTCTGTACGTCGTCTTTCTGCTGTAAGCGTGTGCTGTTCACAACGTGCAAGTGTGCTGTAGACAACATGGTTTATTCCTTAGAACAGAGGATTTTTCTGGTGTTGGAATTCCACCGCCTAGAACACAGTGTTGTTGCAACAAGACGAAGTTTTCAACGGAGGTTTAATGTAACCAAAGGACCGAAAAGCGATACAATAAAGGATCTGTTTGAAAAATTTCAACGGACTGGGAACGTGACGGATGAACGTGCTGGAAAGGTAGGGCGACCGCGTACGGCAACCACAGAGGGCAACGCGCAGCTAGTGCAGCAGGTGATCCAACAGCGGCCTCGGGTTTCCGTTCGCCGTGTTGCAGCTGCGGTCCAAATGACACCAACGTCCACGTATCGTCTCATGCGCCAGAGTTTACACCTCTATCCATACAAAATTCAAACGCGGCAACCCCTCAGCGCCGCTACCATTGCTGCACGAGAGACATTCGCTAACGATATAGTGCACAGGATTGATGACGGCGATATGCATGTGGGCAGCATTTGGTTTACTGACGAAGCTTATTTTTACCTGGACGGCTTCGTCAATAAACAGAACTGGCGCATATGGGGAACCGAAAAGCCCCATGTTGCAGTCCCATCGTCCCTGCATCCTCAAAAAGTACTGGTCTGGGCCGCCATGTCTTCCAAAGGAATCATTGGCCCATTTTTCAGATCCGAAACGATTACTGCATCAAGCTATCTGGACATTCTTCGTGAATTTGTGGCGGTACAAACCGCCTTAGACGACACTGCGAACACCTCGTGGTTTATGCAAGATGGTGCCCGGCCACATCGCACGGCCGACGTCTTTAATTTCCTGAATGAATATTTCGATGATCGTGTGATTGCTTTGGGCTATCCGAAACATACAGGAGGCGGCGTGGATTGGCCTCCCTATTCGCCAGACATGAACCCCTGTGACTTTTTTCTGTGGGGACACTTGAAAGACCAGGTGTACCGCCAGAATCCAGAAACAATTGAACAGCTGAAGCAGTACATCTCATCTGCATGTGAAGCCATTCCGCCAGACACGTTGTCAAACGTTTCGGGTAATTTCATTCAGAGACTACGCCATATTATTGCTACGCATGGTGGATATGTGGAAAATATCGTACTATAGAGTTTCCCAGACCGCAGCGCCATCTGTTGTTGAAAATTGTAACTACTGTAGTTTCTAAAGTTTATCTGCCTGAAAATGTACTGTTGTCCCAAGCATATTGCAACAAACGGTGTATTTCTATCGCTGCTCGTTTAGTTTTTATTGCCGTTTCAAATATACCGGTCATTTTTGAAATACCCTGTAAGTATAAAGTCACAGGAAGACCCCATGCTGCCTCTGTAGCCGGCCATAGTTGCGAAAGTGTTGCTGGTGTAAGATTTTGTGCACGAACTGACCTCTCACTTATATTCCATAAATGTTCGATGGGATTCATGTCGGGCAATCTGGGTGACCAAATTATTCGCTCGATTTGTCCGTAGCGTTCTTCAAACCGGCCGTGAGTAATTGTGTCCCGTTAACTTGGTTCAAATGGCTCTGAGCTCTATGGGACTTAACTTCTGAGGTCATCAGTCCGCTAGAACTTAGAAGTACTTAAACCTAACTAACCTAAGGACGTCACACACATCGATGCCCGAGGCAGGATTCGAACCTGCGACCGTAGCGGTCGCGCGGTTCCAGACTGTAGCGCCACTTCGGCCGGCCCGTTAACTTGTATGGGAACATCAAATCCATGAATGACTGCAAATGGTCTTCGAGTAACCCGACATAGCCATTTCCTGTCAATGATCGGTTTAGTTGGACCAGCGGACCCTGTCCACTCCATGTAAACAGAGCCACCACCAGCTTGCATAGTTCTTTGCTGACAACTGGAGCCCTGCTTTGAGCTCTTACCAACTGAAATCGGGACTCATCTGATCAGGCCACGGTTTTCCAGTCGTCTAGGATGCAACCGATATAGTCACGAGCCGAGGAGAGGCGCTGCAGGTGATGATGTGCTGTTAGCAATGGTTCTCGTGTTGTTCGTCTGCTGCCATAGCCCATTAACGCCAAATTTCGGCTCACTGTTCTAATGGACACGTTCGCCGTACGTCCCGCACTCATTTCTTAGGTTATTTCACACAGTATTGCTTTTCCGTTAGCACTGAACACCGCTACTCTTGGACGTCACTGACATTCTCGGCGATCCGAATTCCCTAATGATTTCCGAAATGGAATTTCCCATACGTCTAGCTCCAACTACCAGTTCTGTTATTTCCCGTCGTGCGGCCACAATCACGTCGGGAACCGTTCCACATGAGTCACCTGAATACAAATGACAGCTCTGCTAATGCATGCCTTGAATACGCCATCCGTACATGTGCATGTCGTTATCCCATGACTTTTACTTTTGTCATCTCACAGCAATCATTCATCTTACGCTGCATTTGTGGCCGGAATCGAATCATATCTATTGTGCTGCCTCCAAATACAGCTTCCACATCACACGTGAACTGCATTCATAGTACACGAAACACTTTAGGCCCAGCCATCAGTTGTTTCTTATTAAACTGCCCAGCGAGGTCAATTTCAATAGCCCTCAATGTCTTATAAATCGGGGCACTGCGCCGCCTGCGACGACTGCTGAAAGTATGTTTTAAGGCACTTAACCTTTATTTGCAAAGTATACACTTAGATTTACATGCAAAAAATATTTATCAACCTTTACAACGGTCGACGATAGCAACACGCCGATGTTCGAATGTGTTGGGTATTGGCACTGCGTCATTATTTCCAGAATTTTCCGACGCGACGCTTCGGCCTTTTTGCTGAGGCTTTTTCCGGGAACTGTCCAGGCAGTGTGCAGCCCGTTCCCGGAAGATGGCCTCAGAAAGAAGGCCGAAGCGTTGCATTGCCAGATTCTGGCAAGAGTGACGCGCTACCGCTGTGGGAGGACTTAAAACATCGTCGACAACAGCCGGGAAAGCCTACGTTCTTAAGCAACAGGGGAGCTATCGTTAACTTATTTCCATTACGTGTACTTGGAGTTTTACAAAACTAGTTTGTCACTGAGCGCTCCAATCAAATGCCAAGGCTGCTACTAATATGTTTATTGAGGCGCTTGCCTCCATAGCTGTAACAGGTAGCCGCAATACCGGCTCTACAGAACAGACATGTAGACGCTAACTGTTTGTTGTCACCTTGATTTTATCTTTCAAAAAGGTTGTAAATTTATAGCAGCCTTACTGAATTTTATTCTTTTTTCTATACTTTGAAGTAAAACAAGGTGAAGTTCCGCGTTCTGGCGTTATACAGTCCTAACGAGACCGACCGACCGCCGCGTCAACCTTTGCCAATGGCGTCACTGGATGTAGTATGAGGAGCACGTGGTCAGCACACCGCTCTCCCAGACTTTGGAGTCGCTACTGCTCGGTCAAATAACTCCTCAGCTTGCCATCCCAGTTTGATGCACACCGTTCCAGAAAAAAAGAAAAATCGCTGACAGTATCGGGAATCGAACTCGGGTCCCCTGTATGGCAGCTAATCGCGCTGGCCTCTCAGTACCGGAGCGTACTGTACTTACAAGTTAAATGTGATAATTATCTACAAAACTATTCAGCGTATCTCTTTTGGAACCGTCCATGAGTTCAGTTCTCGCCACGTGTAGAGTTACAGTTCTTGATACTGAAACAGTTACCTGATGCAAAATCTAATGGTTGAAACCGAATTATCAGTAAACCGATGTTTCCGAATTCCGCTAATAATAGCTGATAAAACTGTTAGTTATTGAAACACACTTGGTTTCGCGGCCTAAAGCCGCATCATCAGGTGCGACAACGTTAAAAGGCCACAGGCACACACATCGCTACTTGTCAAAATTTACTATACCGTGAATATTATCAATACTACGGCGAACGAAGATACGACAATATTCACTATATAGTAAATTTTGACCAGGAGCGATGGATGTGACCTTTTAACGTTGTTGCACATTCCGGCGGGGCGGCTTGGTATCTCACTATCCTTTAAACAATCAGTCCACCTACCTGGATAGGTTTCAGGTTGTTTGCCCCTTCACTCAGCGATGGTTTAGCCGACAAAAGCAGCGCTGACGAAAATTGAGCTTAATACCTACCACGCAAAGGCCATATAACTCCAGTCCATGGGCAGTAGATGGAAGTTAAACTATCGAGCGTTCGGTATTCTTGCATGACTTTAAAAAAAAAAAAAAAAATCTTTAAGTTGGTTCATATTTTTTGAAACAATGAAAACGGCTATCAAGTCCTTATTTAATATCCCGACATCAATTATGCAATGTTACTGACAGTCTCTGTTACACATTCACACCCGAAATCAGCCAGCAGGTATTTAGTCCAAATGTCCTAAACAGTCACTGACTCACCACTACTTGCGAATTATCACATTCAGTCGTTACGTAGCCTTCTTGTAAAGATTTGCTCTCCATAATGTCTCGTATCCTGCACGGTACACGCCTCGCGAAGTTTATGTACGACACTAAATGTTTACACACAAATATCTCCTAAAATAAACCACTCACGAAGCTCAAACTTTCAGAAAATACACTATTAAACGTGAGCCAATCCAACTCGCGTATTTCTTCATTTTGGTACAAAATTGATCAGCGCGGTTTAACATAGACGTACACCGGAAGACGGCTCCAGAGCGACTTTCTCGACTCATAGAGCTGAGGCACAAACTCCTACTCAAATGCGCGGTAAATGCTGAATTCCTATTGGCTAGTGTGTTAAGCAGCCGATCAAATCACCTCCAGCCCTTCTATGCTCGCGGTATTTCTGGCCCGAGCCCCGATCTGAACCCATCCCAGCCTTGGTACAAATTTCGTTCCTGAAATGCACTGGCGCCGGCCGAAGTGGCCGCGCGGTTCTGGCGCTGCAGTCTGGAACCGCGAGAACGCTACGGTCGCAGGTTCGAATCCTGCCTCGGGCATGGATGTGTGTGATGTCCTTAGGTTAGTTAGGTTTAACTAGTTCTAAGTTCTAGGGGACTAATGACCTCAGCAGTTGAGTCCCATAGTGCTCAGAGCCATTTGAACCATTTTTTGCACTGGCCTACCCACAGTCACGATCTGAACCAATGGAACACCTGTGGGATGAGCTAGAACGTGGACTTCGTTCCAGATCCCAGTATCTGATACCTGTAATTTCTCTGGTTTTGGTTCTTGAGGAAAAATGAGCTGCCAGTCCATAAAAGACGTAAAGACATTCAGACATCTTACTGAAAGTGTTGCCAGCAAAGTCACCACAAATGCGAAGGGTGGACACTCCCCGTATTAATGACCACTACTAGATGTCTGGATAATTTTGATCAGATTGCATTTGTGCAAAGTAGGACAGTCTGTCAGAGGATTTTGGAAACTGTAAGCGTAACACTGGAGAGTCGGCCAATCCCTTCCTCGCAGACCTCATTCTCAGGCCGACGAATTGGCTGTACGTGCGACACGGATCCCGGTCCAAAGCGCGCGTGATATTCCGGTCTCGCCCCGCCGGACACAGGCGGCCGCCGTCGGCTGGACAAACGGCCGGCAGTTTCGCTGACAGCACTTTGGCAAGCGCGGGACTCGGTTTGGCCGCTGGACCGTTCAACGCCACCACACGTCCACCCACGCCACCAGAGCGCCGCTCCCAGCCGGTGGCGACACCGGCACTCCGTCAGCGCAGCGGGGCGGATCGCCCAGCTTGCCGCCTCGCTCTGAGGAAACGGAGCCGGCGACATTCCCACGGCGTTTCCGATAATTGCCCCATCGCGTTGCGGTTATTGTAACGGCAGAGCCCCTCGCCGCCGCCGCCTGCAGCCTCCGGGGCAGACTCGTCTGGTAAAAGGGGGCCGCCCGGCTGGCTTCAGACCTCTCCGGCTGACCCTGGCATGGCGAAATCTGCCCCGATGGCCTGCTCTAGAGCTGCCGGCACACTTCCTTCAGTCTGCAACGCTATTCTCTTTGTTCATCTGCATCTAACCACCGCCTCCTCCCTTACCGTGAGGTGCCTGCTGTAGCGACGTACAGCAGACTGCAGCGACGTCAGATGGACAGCCAATTCGCTCGACGAGCTGTCACCAGAGTTCATGCGCTGGCCACCAGGAGCGCTGCGATCGGTTTCTCCTTTCCGCAGTCCGAATTTCTGTGACTATTAATTTCTGTGTATTAGTTCTCACTTGGTTACCCAACAAACCGGACGGCACGCACTATATATTAATTAGTTACGCAGCAGCTTCTTTGTGAATGGATCTGATAGTTCTATGTATGAAGTGCTTGACTGCCTTGAGTGAAGCGCTGTCTCAGGATGCTGAATCACGTTTCATATTTGTCCTCGCTGAATTAGAACTCAGCATACGTATTAAAATCGTAACCCTGCCAACAGAATGGGATAGTGACCCCGACGGGTTTGAACACGCAAGGGTGGTCTAGAAGTTTCCGTACTCCCTAGTTGTTGTTGTTATTGCGGCCTTCAGTCCGAAGATTTGATTGATGCAGCTCTCCATGTTACTCTATCCTCAGCAAGCTTGTTTATTCCCCCCCCCCCCCCAAAAAAAAAAAAAAAACTGCAACCTACATCCATCTGAATGTGCTTACAGTATTTACGTCTTGGTCTCCCTCTACGATTTTTACCTCTCACACTTCCCTCCAACACTAAATTCGTGATCCCTTGATGTCTCAGAATGTGTCCTAGTCAGGTTGTATCATAAATTTCTTTTCTCTTCAGTGCTATTCAGTACCTCCTCATTAGTTATGTGAATTCTCCATCTAAATTTCAGCATTCTTCTGTATCACCATAGTTCAAAAGCTTCTATTCGCTTCGTGTCTCCACTGTTTAACGTCCACATTGCACTTTCAGACATGGCTACACTTCAGACAAATGCCTTCAGAAAAGACTTCCAAGCACTTTAATCTATATTCGATGTTAACAAATTTCTCCATATACGCTTTTCTTGCCGTTGCAAGTCTACATTTTATACTCTCTCTACTTCGGCCAAATAGTGTCTCGCCGGCCGCGGTGGTCTCGCGGTTAAGGCGCTCAGTCCGGAACCGCGCGACTGCTACGGTCGCAGGTTCGAATCCTGCCTCGGGCATGGATGTGTGTGATGTCCTTAGGTTAGTTAGGTTTAAGTAGTTCTAAGTTCTAGGGGACTGATGACCACAGATGTTAAGTCCCATAGTGCTCAGAGCCGTTTGAACCAATAGTGTCTCATTTCCTAATCTAATTACCTCAGCATCACCTGATTTAATACACCTACATTCCATTATCTTTGTTCTGCTTTTGTTGAAGTTCATCATATGTGCTCCTTTCAAGACGCTGTATATACCGTTTAATTGCTGTTCCAAGTCCTTTGCTGTCTCTCACAGAATTACAATGTCATCGGCAAACATCGAAGTTTTTATTTCTTCTCCCTGAACTTTAATTCTAACTCCAAATTTTTCTTTGATTTCCTTTATTGCTTCATCAGTATACAGATTGAATAACATCGAGGATAGGTTACAAACCTCTCACTCCCTTCTCAACCATTGCTTCCCTTTCATGCCCCTGCACTCTTATTACTGCCATCTGGTTTCTGTACATGTTGTCAATAGACTTTCTCTCCCTGTATATCACCTTTGCTACCTTCAGAATTTCAAAGAGAGTATTGCAGTCAACATTGTCAAAAGCTTTCTCTAAGTCTACAAATACTATAACGTAAGGTTGCGTTTTCTAGCTTATCGGAGTTGAAAGGAGTATTTGAAAAACACTGACGAGGAGGGACAGGATGATAGGACATCTGTTAAGAATTACGGACTGACTCCCATGGTATTAGAGGAGCTGTAGAGGGCAAAAACTTTAGAGGAAGACAGAGATTGGAATACATCCAGCAGATAATTGAGGATGTAGGTTCCTGTCTTTCTCAGAAGTCCAACTGGTCTTCACCGATGTCGGCTTCTACCAGTTTTTCCATTCTTCTGTAAGGAATTAATATTAATGTTTCGCAACCAAGACTTATTAAACGGAGAGTTAGGTAATTTTCACACACGTTAGCAACCGATTTCTTTGTAAATGCTGTTATTACATTCTTCTTGAAGTTCTGTCTAATTGATTCCATTTGTGTTAGCACAAGTACTTATTTACGTATTACGTGCCCAGTATATCGGTGTATCCCCCATCATGCTGTAAACACATTTCGATATGTTCTCATGTTATTCTTGACATATTTGAGCATGATCGGTGTTGTAGTGCGAAATGCATCCTGAACAGCATTGCGCATTTCTTCCTTTTGTAGCACTACGGCATGCAGGCACATGCGCCTTATTGACTCCCTGTAACAATTTGTCAGGTATGGTCAGGACTTCTTGGCGGCCGTTTAAAAGCAACTGGTGTTGTTGGTGAGTCACGATCCATCCACCTTCCTGGCAGGTGTTCATTTAGGAGCTCGCGCACTGCAAGAGCGATATGGAGTTCTCCTCCTTCCTGCAACCGTATGCATCCTGTGAGGCTCCTTTCCTCAAGCTGAAGTATTAACCATGTTTGCAACATATGTTAATTATTTGCCCATTCACATCCCTTCAAAAAAGTACCGTCCAAGCAGTTTTTGTAATGCCATCGCTTCCCATATCACTGCGAGAGGCGGGTTCCTTTCTGACTTGCCTATGTAATGAGGATTCTCTTTCGCCGAAACGACAATATTTCTGCCACGTGAGCTGCGATAAATGGCACAGTGAACATAACCTTGGCACGGTTCGCTGCATTTGGAAATTGAGGCAGCAAAGCACGGCATTGTAAAACGCGCTTATTTCGGTCTGTGTCCGGTAACTCGTTTGACAGCGCCTGTCGAAAAGATCTGACCTTTAGGTCTTTTTTCACGTGATCTCGCACTGGCGTCCGCGGTATATCGAGTTCCGAAGCACATTTACGTTTCGATTTCATAGGAGAGGGTTCAATCGAAGCAGAGACGCCTGCACTTGTAGCTTCTCGCGTCGGCTTCCTTTACGCGGCCTGTCCTTACCCCTGCCAAAAGCGAAAGCACGTCTTTTCCAATCCATAAATGTTGCCTTTCGAGGTGGAGCCTTATTAAATCTTTCCTGGAACGCTCTCATAATCTGTATGTTGTCGTTCGTGCACCCACACACGTGCTCCTCAATAACATAATTAGGATCGCTTGCATTTACCGCGGCTGAAAATTAAGACTCGATTGCGACTGCGAAGGCAAGTAAACATGAACTCCAACAATTGATTCCAACAACTGATAGGAAGTAACACAGCAACCAACGTGCATAACAAAATTTTCACGAAACAGCGACTGCGGGGGTACATACTCCGCAAACGGCGTTACAGTCTATCATGGAAAGTATTTTGTACCATTGACAAGCTTCTTACTTTACTCGCATGTGGAGTGATGCGTATCTCAGTAAGTGACCAAAATCTGACATTCTTCAATAAGTTCGTAGGTTTCTTTCGGTTGAAAGTTACCACTACGTTGTAAGTTTTCGCTGTGAGCGTATAGCAAGTTATGTATCTGGTAGTAATGCACTGTAAATAATTGTACGGAATCTGACCCATGAATAAACAAACACACAATCTGAATACTGTTAATGAAATTTGAGCTAGTGAGCAATAGAAATCAAAGGGGAGCCTCAACATGAATTAATGGAAATAAATTTCTGCCAAGATCTACTACTGTCCTAACACAACCTATCAGTGCCGCTGCGTCCCTCCTTATGGGAGAGGTGTGTGCCATGTAGGTGTAAATATATGGTGTACGTTCAAACATCTGTATAAGTAAAATGATACATTTCAAAGTAAAATCTCGAAACGGTTATTCAGAAAACAGACACATGGACTAATACGTTGTTAAGTAGGTGGTCATAATGTTTTCAGTCACCAGTATATGTCTGTAATCCTTGGACTCTGCAAGCCACAACAAATACAAGGGGCGTTCATTAAGTAATGTAGCACTTTTTTCGTCGGCCGATTTCGGTTAAAAAAAAAAAAAAAACGCAGAATTTGCTGCGGGACGTGGTGGAATAGTTCTCTGTTCTTTCATGGACTTCTGATAGGTGATGGCGCTGTACGTAGCCTTCAGAGTGACGTCTTCAGCGGAGGTGTGTTCCAGTCAGAGATCTGTCATTCAGTTTCTTTTATGGAAACCAGGGCATCGCAGATATTTATAACCACCTGTAGAATGTCTAAGGAGTCCAGGCAGTAAAAAACGGCACGGTGAGCCGTTGGGCGAAGCGTCTGTCATCATCCCAACGAGCTCGAGCAAAACTGTACGATCACCCGGATGCCGACCTGCAGCATACAGCTGTGACTCCCGCAACGTTAAAATGTGCGGACATTGTCACTCGAGGTGATCAACGGGCCACAATCAAACTCCTCTCTGCTCAACTAGACGTCTCTTTTGCTATTGCTAACACACTCGTCCACCAATTAGGGTAATCAAAGATGTGTACCCGCAGAGTTCCTCGCCGCCTAACTGAAGACCGTAAAGAGCAACGAAGGACAGTCTGTACGGAATTGCTTGCACGTCACGAGGCTCTTCGTGACATTTTCTTCTCGAACATTGTCACAGGCGATGAGACATGGGTTCATCACATCGAACAAAACGGCAACCTGTGGAGTGGCACCACACCATGTCTCCTCTGAAGAAAAAATTAAAAGCCGCGTTCTCACTCAGTAAAGTCATGGCTACAGTCTTGCGGGACTCTGAAGGGGTTATTCTGTTTGATGTCCTCCCTCATGGTTCTACGATCAACTCGGGAGTGTGTTGCGCTGTCTTCAAGAAACTGAAGAAACGATTTCAACGTGTTCGTCGCCACAAAAATGAAAACGCACTTTTTCTTCTCCGTGAAAACGCAAGGCCTCACACAAGTCTGCGCACCCAAGAGGAGCTCACAAAACTTCATTCGACTGTTCTTCCTCATCCAACATACACCTCGGATCTCGCACGTTCTGACTTCCATCTGTTTGGCCCAATGAAGGATGCACCCCGCTGTTTAGCCAACAGTCCTGTAGTCTCACCAATACTCCATGTCTTCCAAGCCAAAATGTTAGCATCTGGAAATGCTTCAAGGCCACCATAATCTGCTTGATTGCCCCACACAACAGCAAGTGTCAACCAGGTACTACCTCCAAACACTGCTTGTACATCACAGGTAAAGTCCAGATGGAGTCCACGAAAAACATTTGGACCTCGAATCAATTGCTGTTTATTAAACTGCCCAGCCAAGTCAATATCAATCGCCTTCAAACTGTTACTGATGATGGGGAGGTTACTGATGCAGCAAGACCACTATAGTGGTACCATACGGGCATACAGGCCGTCCCAGTAACATGGCGTAAGGCCGTCACATTGAACGGAGCTTATGGTGAAGAACACGGTTTTGTAGCTTAAAGAGTGGGGAATAATATGGTGTATTGGAATCCTGAATGAAAGCAACCTGATTTCAGAAAAATAAATATGATACGAGGTGTGGCTAGAAAAAAACCGGACTAGTACTGGTGAAACAATAAAACGAATGCAATAAGGCTCAAAGTCGCGTGGCCTGTCACGTGACTCTCGCTCCGCCTACTGCTCGAGTTTCATCTGCCTCCTGCACTCAGTCTGCCCGTGGCGTCTGTTTTAAGTAGTTGACGTTTTGTCTGTGCGTCGGAAAATGTTCAGTGTACAGAAAGAACAGTGTGTTAACATCAAATTTTGTTTCAAACTAGGAAAATCTGCAAGTGAAACGTTTCTAATGTTACAACAAGTGTACGGCGATGATTGTTTATCGCGAACACAAATGTTTGAGTGGTTTAAACGATTTAAAGATGGCCGCGAAGACACCAGTGATGACACTCGCACTGGCAGACCATTGTCAGCAAAAACTGATGCAAACATTGAAAAAATCGGTAAACTTGTTCGACAAGATCGCCGTTTAACAATCAGAGCAGTGTCTCAGTTAACAGGAGTTGACAAGGAAAGTGTCGAACAAGTTTACCGATTTTTTCAATGTTTGCATCAATTTTTGCTGACAATGGTCTGCCAGTGCGAGTGTCATCACTGGTGTCTTCGCGGCCATCTTTAAATCGTTTAAACCACTCAAACACTTGTGTTCGCGATAAACAATCATCGCCGTACACTTGTTGTAACATTAGAAACGTTTCACTTGCAGATTTTCCTAGTTTGAAACAAAATTTGATGTTAACACACTGTTCTTTCTGTACACTGAACATTTTCCGACGCACAGACAAAACGTCAACTACTTAAAACAGACGCCACGGGCAGACTGAGTGCAGGAGGCAGATGAAACTCGAGCAGTAGGCGGAGCGAGAGTCACGTGACAGGCCACGCGACTTTCAGCCTTATTGCATTCGTTTTATTGTTTCACCAGTACTAGTCCGGTTTTTTTCTAGCCACACCTCGTACATTACTTATTGAACACCCCTCACGATTGGACAACTGGTACATACAAAATAGCAGCACATCAGTCATGACTTGTAGCTACTGACGGTGACAACAGAGGGAATCGTCTGAAGCTCAAACCACAAATTAAACATCGTGCGGAATTTGATCTAAGACAGTCATGACGTCAAACTACGTTGATCTATCACTGGACGCCCTAAGGCTTCTTTGACAATGTCATGACCAATGTTCTTCCCAAAATTATCTTTATTTCTTCATTTTAAAATCCGTGGCTTTGCTACACTGCTGTGTTGATGACATAAAAAACTAATACTACTGAGTAGTATGAAACCCTCATTCCTGTCTATGCATAAGGTGATCCAAAGTAACCGAGGAATGCGTGGACGTGCCTCGATGACGTCTAAGTCTCCAAATCACTAGTCCGAAGAACAAGCCCTTCCTTACGAATCTACGCTGTTGGTAACATTTTGCTGGACAGCGACTACATTTTCTGCGGACAACGGGAAATAGGAAAGAGCCCTCGTGAACATCTGTCTGCCCGCACATCGTGGGATTGTGCAAATAATCCGCAACAGCCATCTGTACGCTTTCACTTTAGCGTGGCCGGATTTGGAGTGCGCATGCCCGCCCCCGCTAGCGGATTCCTAGAACAGAGTTCGCAGTCCGGGACGCGAGATTTATCTGCGGGTTTCTTCGTTGTAGTCACAAGACTAATTTGCTCAACAGAGCCAGTACAAATGAGACCTCCGATGTATATATGAAAACGTAACGGAATCCTGTTGACAGTATAGACTCATTTTTTGCATGTGTATTTTCAGTCTTCTTCTATTCGTTGAATGTATTTCAGTTTCAGTTCAATTGCCACTAAACGTAGTCTTTATCTCTTCAAAGGGAAAAAGCCACATTTCCTAGACGTAAAAGGTCTCAACGAACATTAATAGCTAGCAAAAAGGATGGAAAATAATGAATGAAACAGAAATATTTGTCTCATGGGGCAACCTGCACCTTTGCTAACTATTTAAATGATTAACAGATTAACATTTATTGGCTTTGTCGAAAGTATTTGAGGTTTTCCAAAGCAGTACCAGTTGTAATTCTATCTGTAAATCTAGCGCTGTTATACCACTCTTCACGGTCAACGCCAGTTGTGGCATACCTCGGCAGCTTTCGAGTCTACGCATATCCGTATTTGTAGCCAGTTCTATTCAGTATAACAAGTCTACAGGTTTTGCGAGCGTACCAGATGCAGCTAAAACAGGTAAAATTTAATTCTGACTTAACAGAACTACATCTACATCTACATGGTTACTCTGCAATTCACACTTAAGTGCCTGGCAGAGGGGTCATCGAACCATTCTCATACTGAAACTTCCTGACAGATTGAAACTGTATGCAGGACAAAGACTCGAACTCAGGACCTTTGCCTTTCGCGGGCAAGTGCTCTACCAACTGAGCTACCCAAGCACGACTCACGCCCCGTCCTCACAGCGAGTCTCGGTCCGGCACACAGCTTTAATCTGCCAGGAAGTTTCATATCAGCGCACACTCCGCTGCAGAGTGAAAATCTCATTCTGGAAACATCCCCCAGGCTGTGGCTAAGCCATGTCACCACAATATCCTTTCTTTCAGGAGTGCTAGTTATGCAAGGTTCGCAGAAGAGCTTCTGTTAAGTTTGGAAGGTAGGAGACGAGGTACTTGCAGAAGTAAAACTGTGAGGAAGGGTCGTGGGTCGTGCTTGGGTAGCTCAGTTGATAGAGCACTTGCCCGCGAAAGGCAAAGGTCCCGAGTTCGAGTCTCGGTCCGGCACACATTTTTAATCTGACAGAGAGTTTCATATCTGCGCACACTCCGCTGCAGAGTGAAAATCTCATTCATTTTCATGCTACTTCTCTACCATTCCACTCTCGAATAGCGCTTGGGAAAAAGGAACACTTAAATCTTTCCGTTAGAGCTCTGATTTATCTTATGATGATGATCATTTCTCCCTACGTAGGTGGGTGTCAACAAAATATTTACGCATTCGGAAGAGAAAGTTGGTGATTGAAATTTCGTAAATAGATCTCGCCGCAAAGAAAACCGCCTTTGTTCCAGTGACTGCCACCCCAACTCGCGTATCATAGCAGTGACACCCTCACCCCTACTGGGCGATAACACGAAACTAACTGCCCTTCTTTGCACTTTTCCGATGTCCTCCGTCAATCCTATCTGGTAAGGATCCCATACCGCGCAGCAATATTCCAGCAGAGGACGGACAAGTGTAATATAGGGTGTCTCTTTAGTAAGTTTGTCGCATCTTCTAAGTGTTTTGCCAACAAAGCGCAGTCTTTGTTTCGCCTTCCCCACAATATTATCTATGTGGTCTTTCCAATTTAAGTTGCCCGTAATTGTAATTCCCTGGTATTTAGTCGAATTGACAGCACTTAGATTTGTGCGATTTATCGTATACCCAAAATTAATCGGATTTCTTTTAGTGCCCATGTGGACGACCTCGCACGTTTTTTGTTTAGTGCCAATTGCCACTTTTCGTACCATACAGAAATTCTCTCTAGATCATTTTGTAATTGGAATTGATTGTTTGATGACTTTAGTAGACGGTAAATTACAGCGTCATCTGCAAACAATCAAAGGGGGCTGCTGAGATTATCACCTAGATCATTTATGTAAATCAGGAACAGCAGAGGGCCTATGACACTAGTTGGCGGAACGCCAAATATCACTTCTGTTCTACTACGGGCATTCAACATGTAATGAAACATTGTTTTCTGAAATTAGTTCGGATTCATTCAGGATTCCAGTACACTATATTATTCCCACTCTTTTGGTTACAAAACCTTATTTTTTAATATAACCTCTGTTCAGTGCGACGGTTTACGTCTCGTTACTATATGCCCACATGCCCACATGGTACCACTCTACTGTTCGACATTGGAGCCAACGTCTTGCTTCATAAATAACCTTCCCGTCATCCAAAAGAGACGTCCAGTTGAGCGGAGAGGTGTTTGATTGTGATCCATCAATCACCTAGAATGAGAGTGTCCGCACGTTCCAACAGTGCAGGGATACCAGCGTGACTGTCGCCCACCATACACCCCAACATTTCATTTTATGGCAGAAGCCCTTTGATTGTCATCTGCGGCACCCTTACAGCACAGCAGTGTGTCGAAGATATTTTACGTCCCATTTTGTTGCCATTCATGACAAGCCATCCTGGATTTACATTTCGCCAAGATAATGACCGCCCGCACACGGTGAGAGTTTCTACAGCTCATCTTCGTGCTTACCGAACCCTACCTTCGCCATCAAGGTCACTGGATCTTCTCCCTACTGAGAACGTTTGAAGAATTGCGAGCAGGGTCCTCCAACAAACTCGTGATTTTGACGATCAGACGCTCCAGTTGGACATAATTTGGAACGATATCCCTCAGGATATCCAAAAACTCTGCCAATCTATGCCAAGCTGAATACCGGCATGCATAGTGGTCGGAGGTGGACCAGTCTGTTATTGACTTTCTCAACTTGTGAAGCTCTTTCTCTTGAATAAATCATCAAATTTTTCTGAAATTGTAATCGTTTGTTTGTGTGTACATTTACATCATATTTCTGCTCCACCCGGATAATTCCTTCGTGGTGCGTCTTTTTTTACTCCTAGAATATGGATAGGATTTACTACCAGACGTTAAACACTAACCGTGGCTATACGTCCAGTATGAATCCACCTCTAGTGACCTCCGTAGCTTAGCTTTGTCCTGGAAGCTAAGCTGGCAGCAGCCGTCCAGCTACTGAGCGCAGAGCCTGTTTCTTTTTGCCCCGTGTGTTACTGAGCAAGGCCACTGCTGCGACACTGTGTCTGGCACACACACACACACACACCAGCGGAAGTGAAACCTGTTCCGTGTGTCCGCTTGTACGTCGCCCAAGGCACTGTCTCCTGATCTCGCTTCAATCACCGCCCAGGCTGTTGGAGTAGCCGGAAAAGACGCGGAAAACTGTCCGCTAATGTCGGACGTCCGGGAAACGTCAATGACACGTCTGTACTCTTTACTGGGTCCTGCTCCATTTCGCCTCATGATGGTGTGCGAGGCATCCACAGCTTTTTGTATTTATTTTCCGCTTCAGCTCGGCTGCAATGTTGCCACCACTTCTGCCTTAGTAACTTCAGTTACTCCAGTCTTAATGCTTTCACGCAAGTGGTAGGCAATGTGCGCCCGCACATGGCGGTACACATCAGTACAGAGTTCACACTATGTAACCTGAAAACATGTGACTCCATTCCTAAGTACAGGTACTGTTTTTACACTTGGGCGCACTTTTTACTGTTTCAGCATACGTTTGCTAGGAATATATTATGTGGATATACGCCGGTTTGGGTCGCGTTCTTGAATACAGGAATTGTACTGGAAATCGGTACTTCATTGGATGATGTTCCTTCTGCCTCATAACCGCTTGCAAATACACTTGCAAGTTTTCAACGACTTTTGGGATATGCACAGGAACTTTATGTGCCGTTCTTCATCAGACTCTCTTTCAGCTCTTCTTTCCAGTTGCCTGTGATTATCGAGGCACTTCATCAGAATGTTTAGATAGGACTATTCCAACTTGATTAATGTGATGTTACTTAAAGTAATCGGTCCTATACCAAATGATTCACAGTAAAACATTTAACACTCAAAACTGTAAAAATACGAACATCAGCTTCCGTTCAAATAGAGCAGATGTTCCCAAACTTTTCTCTGATGGAAGACTTTGGGAATCCTTGTAATTTGTGAAGCACCTTGTTTGTTTCGAAGGTTAAAACGCTTTTAAAAAAATAAGAACTTGACTTATTCAGTATTACTTCAATTTTAAATCGTAA
This sequence comes from Schistocerca nitens, assembly GCF_023898315.1. Lineage (NCBI taxonomy): Eukaryota > Metazoa > Arthropoda > Insecta > Orthoptera > Acrididae > Schistocerca > Schistocerca nitens. The sequence continues at coordinate 976,157,907 of NC_064615.1, read as the reverse complement.
CTAATAATTCAAAAATCATAATAAAATTTTAGAGAAAGAATTAGTATCTTCAAAATGCTGGAAAAAAAGCCGTGATACAATAACAGTTTTTAGCGGCACACTTATCGCTTCCTGCGGAACACAGTTTGGAAAAACCTGAGACAGAGTATCAGTGAAGTTTCAAATGGTTCAAATGGCTCTGAGCACTATGGGACTTAACATCTGAGGTCATCAGTCCCCTAGAACTTAGAACTACTTAAACCTAACCAACCTAAGGACATCACACACATCCATGCCCGAGGCAGGATTCGAACCTGCGACTGTAGCGGTCGCGCGGCTCCAGACTGTAGCGTCTAGAACCGCTCGGCCACCTCGGCCGGCAGTGAAGTTTCAAATGGCTGCCATTAACAGTCACGTTTGTATTAGACAAGTCCCTATCCTCACATACAGTGCACATGAAAGTTAGCAACAGAATGATTTACCTGAAACAGTTCAGAATTGGGCACAGAACACAGCAATCATCTATCAACATTAATAACATAATTGTACCCAATCATGCACAATGGCATGTCTCTTTCACACACTAAGTTATAATCGCGCGGGGTAGCCGCGCCGTCTAGGGCGCCTTGCAACGGTTCGCGCCACTTCCCCCGTCGGAGGTTCGAGTCCCCCCTCGGGCATGGGTGTGTGTGTTGTCCTTAGCGAAAGTTTGTTTAAGTTAGGTTAAGTAGTGTGTAAGCCTAGGGACCGAGACATCAGCAGTGTGGTCCCACAGGAACTTATCACCACCACTGAGTTAAAACAGTCTGAATTTAAGAATCTGCTAAACATTATTCTTTGCAGCCAATCACTTCAGCATTATCCGCTGAAAAGTCTATCCAAAAAAAATAATCATTCACTCTAGCCACTTACATTAACACAACAGGATGTGTAGGTCTATAATCACGTCGTTTCGGTGAGCTTTGGCAAACATCAGCTACAGTATCTGCCGGATGCACTGTCTTTCTTAGCGTAGGTAGACCTATTCATGTACTGGCCATGCCTCACAATGGTAGGAAACACAAACACAATGTACATTCTACCATTATAAGTGTACACACTGCCCACTAAGCCACGAGATAGTTCCGCTGGGTCTGATACCTATGGCACCTCCCACCTTGGAGCTGCACCAGCGCGGCGGGACAGAACTATTACAAGTACGCAGACAAAGAGAAACAGGTCGAATCGTACCACCCACAATGCGCATTTGCACTCGCTATTCCACCTGCCCCTACTGCTCGGTTTTATAAAACACAACTCCTTCAAATACCGCACGCAACATTTTCATATTCTCTCACTCGCTACGTGTGAATAATTAGTCCTACAGATAAAATGAACTGGAAATTTAATGTAGCTAAATTTTTGTGCTTGGATATGTTTATACTAGAGGCCGTAATTTTCTAATTATTCAATAAAAACGTACAAAGTGACCTTCAAATGTATTTTCTTGAATAACTTTAAAAAACCTTGGCCTCCAGCGTAAACTTATCGCAGTACAAAATTTAACTACTGTAAATTTCCTACAAAAAGTTCCTGTTCGTTTTTTTTGTAGGACTAACTGTTTACACGTAGCGAGCGATAGAATATAGAAATCTTTCGCGTCGTGTTGGTAGGAGTTACGGGTTGTATAAAACCCATTGGCAGGGGCAGCTAAATCACCTCGTTATGAGGAAACTCAAGTCACGCTCTTACCTGACAGTATATTAAAGAGTTATCCCTTCATTTCTTCCCCATTTTATTTTTCTAGTTTTTACTACCTACATAATGCTTTTATTTTTTACGTGGTAATAAATGGAAATGTGTAATGACGTTACTTGAGTCACCTGAGTCTGAGATACGAGGGCTGTCCAGAAAGTAAATTACGATTGATCGCGAAATGAAAATTACAGTGAAAATCAGAAATGTTTCATTTGTAACAGTTAGCTACACCTTTCAGCTACTTCTCTACGTAGTCGCCGTTCTGACTCAGACATTCGTCGAAGCGTTGTACCAACTTTCCAATACCCTCATCATAGAAGGCAGCCGCCAGCGCTTTCCGCCAATTCTCTACGCTGGCCTAAAGCTCGTTGTCTGTGCCAAAATGTTGTCTTCATAGCCAGCGGTTCGTTTGAGCAGAGATGAAACTCAGTGGGAGACAATTACGGGCTGTATTGTGGGTAACCAAACATTTCCAATTGAAACGATGCAGGAACATCTTCATTGCCCCTGCAGAATGAGGCTGAGAATTGTCTTGAAGAAGAAACCGCACGACAGTTATGTAATGTTGGTTGCATAGCTTCAGGGGAAAATTCTCACCAGGCCCTCGTACTTGGCGGGAGACACTGTTTTCTATAACATCTTTACGCGCTCACTAAGAGCTCAGGCATGAAAAGAGCGACATAATTCTACCTAGAGTCATACTAGAGACAGTGTCCAACACATCTTTGCAAAGCTTTATCGGATTTTCATAGTCGTTTCCATTTCGCGACCGATGGTAACTTACTTTCTGGACAGCCCTCGTATTTAACTAGAAAATGCAGTAATATTCTACTAAGATTCATTACATCCAGTGTGGACGATGAACTTCAACTCTGATTTAAATTGGCTGTTTATGCAGAGATAATAGACAAACACTTTTTTCAATCTGATACGATGTATACCATTAAGCAGTACCATTAACCAGTTTTCGAGCCACTGTTCGCTCAACATCAGATGGAGGTGTTGCAGGAATATTGTTTTCTGGGCCACGCGCAGCTAGATGCTAGACTCATAGTGCAGGCGAAAATAATGGAAATGTATACATAACTAGACGTGCGGGAAACGAAAGGAATGTGATATGTTATGATACACTGCATTACATATTGGTATCCATGACTTTTCCATTCCAGTGTCACTTGGAGATATTGGGATTACCAATTTAATTTAATTTTTGTCTCTATAATTTTATTGGTGTCATCATAAAGTCAGTTATTTCTGTCTTTTTCTCAGAATTGTGAGTGAGCGTCCTTGTAGGCCACCGGTCACCGACAAACCACGGTGGTCGCAGGCAAGCAAGAGCATCGATTAGTTTTCTGCTGGTTTAATACGAGTCAACAATCATGCTCTGATCAAACATTCGAATACTGAGACGTTACACATTGTGACTATGTTCTGATGGTTAACACTGTATTTTGGTACCAACTATAGCATAAGTATGGTAAATTTTTACTGTATGTAATCTTTTATTGCTTTTTTTAAAAAAGTTATGCTTTTTTAATATTGGTAGCGTATTTTCACATTAAATGAAAATCAATTGTTTGTGTTTGTTCCTGCAAATTTGGGGATGGTTGCAAGTCTACTAAAACTGATTATCGTCTAGTTACAATATATTGCGATCAATATGTTTCACAAATAGAAATGCACGAGGTGGGATTGGAAGTGCAGCTCGTGACGTCACTGCCGGCCTGCCCTTTCATTTGCACGCAAGCTCGCCGCAGCCATGTGCTCATACAACCACAGCCCACGGCCGAGAGAGCGCGCCCCGCGGGCAAGTTATAGCTGCCCAGCTCACAGGAGAGACCAGCCCATCAGCTCCAGGCTGAGGAAAAACCTTCTTCTCTCTGTAGCCAGGTGCTGGCCCAGGCGTCTACACTAGCGGATAGCGCTAGCACACATGACTGACGAGCAAATGGTGTGTTACTAGATTTGTAAAACTACCTTAGGCTGCCGGAGACTATAATAAGTAAGTGTAGACTATAGTAGCTTTCCTAGTGCTCTCGGTCAGTTAAGATCATAAAGGCATTACCTGCACGTTGGGTGCTTTGCATTGCTGTTGGGCGCTATCCCAATTCGGCCGCTTTCTTTGCGTATCCGAACAATGTCTTACTAGATTACCCTAGAAACCGGTAGCACTGAACCGTCTAGAAACTGAGAAAAGGCCGTGTAACCTACGGAACATTTTTGTTCTACTTAGTTACCCTTATCTCTGTTACATAAAAATAAACAGTATTCATAGTAAAATGTAAACCATTGATGTATAATTCAAGTTTCGTTCCAAAACTCTTGATTTGTAACTTGACACTGGCGGATGTTGAAGTAAAACAAAAAGAAAATCGAGCATACAGTGCTAGAAAAAGCAATTTCCTGAAAAAAAGTAAAATAAGAAAAAAAACTTAGCCTCAATACTTCGTCGAGCTTATATGAAATATGTTTCTGTTATTGTTAAGCAACTTTTGCACTTATCAGTAATAACGGGAAACATCTGCCTTTGATCGTGATGAACAAAGGTCTACTGAGTACAAAATAACAACAGTAATTATATAGATTTTTTTACGTTTGTGCACTTTTATCAGAAGTAACTGTTTTGCCTTCATAAAAGCGCAGAAATTAGGCGAGTAGCTGATTTTTATTACTTATGAAATGCGAATTATACACATCAAACAAAATTTTACATCACCCCGTTTCCCAGAACTCCTGAAGATAGTTGACTGTGGATATTGTATAAGAGGTACGGTCCCTTTCACTGTTCAGAGATATCACTAAACCTGCCCAAAGACGTAAACAACCACGTATGAGCAGTGCCTATTACACGGAGGGGGTCCGACAGCCGAACACTTCCAGTCATTCCACCAGGAAGGAGGTACACGGTCGGTGTTGTCTGTAGTTGAACCATGCCTAGACGGTCAATGCCGCGGTTCGATCGCGTCCGCATTGTTTCTTTGAGCCAGGAAGGGATCTCAACAATCCCGGCGGAGGTTCGAGTCCTCCCTCGGGCATGGGTGGGTGTGTTTGTCCTTAGGATAATTTAGGTTAAGTAGTGTGTAAGCTTAGGGACTGATGACCTTAGCAGTTAAGTCCCATAAGATTTCACACACATTTGAACATTTTTTGGATCTCAACAAGGGAAGTGTCAAGGCGTCTCCGAGTGGACCAAAGCGATGTTGTTCGGACATGGAGGAGATACAAAGAGACACGAACTGTCGATTACATGCCTCGCTCAGGCCGCCCAAGGGGTACTACTGCAGTGAAGGACCGCTACCTGCGGATTATGGCTAGGAGGAACGCTGACAGCAATGCCACCATGTTGAATAATGCTTTTCGTACAGCCACAGGACGTCGTTTTAAGACTCAAACTGTGCAAAATAGGCTGCATGATGCGCAACTTCATTCCCGACGTCCATGGCGAGGGACATCTTTGCAACCACGACACCACGCAGCGCGGTACAGATGGGCCCAACAACATGCCGAATGGACCGCTCAGAATTGACATCACGTTCTCTTTACTGATGAATGTCGCATATGCCTTCAACCAGACAAACGTCGGAGACGGCTGTACGATACGTGAATGCCATCCTCCGACCGATAGTGCAACCATATCGGCAGCATATTGGCAAGAAATTCGTCTTAATGGACGACAATAAGCGCCCCTATCGTGTACGCCTTCTGAATGATTTCCTTCATGAAAACGACATCAAATGGTTCAAATGGCTCTGAGCACCATGGGACTTAACATCTATGGTCATCAGTCCTCTAGAACTTAGAACTACTTAAACCTAACTAACCTAAGGACATCACACAACACCCAGCCATCACGAGGTAGAGAAAATCCCTGACCCAGAAAACTACATCGGTCGACTAGAGTGGCCAGCATGTTCTTCAGACATGAACTCTATCGAACATGCCTGGGATAGATTGAAAAGGGCTATTTATGGACGACGTGACCCACCAACCACTCTGAGGGGTCTACGCCGAATCGCCGGAGAGGAGTGGGACAATCTGGACCAACAGTGCCTTGATGAACTTGTGGATAGTATATCACGACGAATACATGCATGCATCAGTGCAAGAGGACATGCTACTGGGTATTAGAAGTGCCGGTGTGTACAGCAATCCGCCCACCTATATTGTGGTACAACATGCAATATGTGCCTTTCATGACCAATAAAAGGGGCGGAATTGATGTTTATGTTGACCTCTATTCCAATTTTCTGTACAGGTTCCGGAACTCTCTGAACCGAGGTGATGCAAAACTTTTTTTTATGTATGTATATTTTGTAAGAATATAAAATACACAATGGACTAACACTGAACGATGCACGGTTGTAATTATATGAAAAAAAGGGCGAAATCACCAGCTCTCAGTTTCTCTGTCTCACATTCATTTACGTCTCTTTCACTGCCAATGCTACCAGTACCACCTTACTACCGGTTATCCTATCATTTACTACTCTGTGTATTAGAATATATCATACAAAAAAGATCGTCAAGGTAAAGGTAAACAAATTCGAGCTCACAATCGTTCTTCCCACGAACAGTTCGCGACTGGAATTGAAAAGACAGGGGTGGGGAGGTAGGAGTGACAGTGGTTGACAATGTACCCTCCGCCACACACCGTAAGGTGTCTTGCGGAGTATATGTAGATGTAAATGCCACGCATTGGGGTTTCTGTAACCAAACCTGCCACCAGACGTCTGCGAAATTAACGACTGCTGCTATTGTACGGTCCTGATTTGTATTCGGCGCGGACAGTGGGAGGAGCCCCGATTTCCGCCCGATAGCGGCCAGGTGCGGGCCTCGCCGCCACGCATGCGCAGGCGGCAGGTGAATGGAGATGGCCCACCGCGGCGATTTCTCGCGGCGTCTGCTGGCGGCCGTCCATCTCTTAATCCACTGGCCGGCCGCGTGAGAGGTCGCCGCTGCAGCGGGGGCGGTCTGCGCGTGCGCGGAATCGCCCGCTGCGCCGCGGCCACGCCCGGGGCGGCGCACCGAGGCTACATACGAGCCGACGAGCGCGGCGATCCCCAGCTGCGGATTCCAGGCACGGCAATAGGGCCGAGGTTTTTCTCCGCCGGCCTTGGGGAACGCCAGGCGCTGAGGAATGGAGGCAGCTGTGGGAACGGTGCAGCGTGGTACGCAGCACAGTACGCACAGCAATGGAATAAGGGGAAGATCGCAATTTCTTACATACACTACTGGCCATTAAAATTGCTACACCACGAAGATGACGTGCTACAGACGCGAAATTTAACCGACAGGAAGAAGATACTGTGAAATGCAAATGATTAGCTTTTCAGAGCTTTCACACAAGGTTGGCGCCGGTGGCCACACCTATAACGTGCTGATATGAGGAAAGTTTCCAACCGATATCGCATACACGAACAGCAATTGACCGGCGTTGCCTGGTGAAACGTTGTTGTGATGCCTTGTGTGAGGGGGAGAAATGCGTACCATCACCTTTCCGACCCTGATAAAGGTTGGATTGTAGCTTATCGCGATTACGGTTTATCGTATCGCGACATTACTGCTCGCGTTGGTCGAGATCCAATGACTGTTAGCAGGATATAGAATCGGTGGGTTCAGGAGGGTAATACGGAACACTGTGCTGGATCCCAACGGCCTCGTATCACAGCAGTCGAGATGACAGGCATCTTATCCGCATGGCTGTAAGGGATCGTGCAGCCACGTCTCGATCCCTGAGTCAACAGATGGGGACGTTTGCAAGACGACAACCATCTGCACGAACAGTTCGACGAAGTTTGCAGCAGCATGGACTATCACCTCGGAGACCATGATTGCGGTTACCCTTGACGCTGCATCACAGACAGGAACGCCTGGGAAGGTGTACTCAACGACGAACCTGGGTGCACGAATGGAAAAACGTCATTTTTTCGGATGAATCCAGGTTCTGTTTACAGCATCATGGTGCTCGCATCCGAGTTTGGCGACATCGCGGTGAACGCACATTGGAAGCGTGTATTCGTCATCGCCATATTGGCGTATCACCCGACGTGATGGTATGGGGTGCCATTGCTTACACGTCTCGGTCATCTCTCGTTCGCATTGACGGCACTTTGAACAGTGGACGTTACATTTCCGATGTGTTACGACCCTTGGCTCTACCCTTCATGAGTTCCCTGCGAAACCCTACATTTCAGCAAGATAATGCACGACCGCATGTTGCAGGTCCTGTACGGGCCTCTCTGGATACAGAAAATGTTCGACTGCTGCCCTGGCCAGCACATTATGCAGATCTCTCACCAACTGAAAAGTCTGGTCAATGGTGTGTGAGCAACTGGCTCGTCACAATATGCCAGTCACTACTCTTGATGAACTGTGGTATCGTGTTGAAGCTGCATGGGCAGCTGTACCTGTACACACCATCCAAGCTCTGTTTGAGTCAATGCCCAGGCGTATCAAGGCCGTTATTACGGCCAGATGTGGTTGTTCTGGGTACTGATTTCTCAGGATCTACGCACCCAAATTGCGTGAAAATGTAATCACACGTCAATTCTAGTATAATATATTTGTCCAATGAATACCCGTTTATCATCTTCATTTCTTCTTGGTGTAGCAGTTTTAATGGCCAGTAGTGTATTACAAATCGATAAACGACTTCCAGTATTTTATTGTCATATTTATTACAGAATTTTAATAGTAATGAATACTGAGGTTGAGGCTGGCAATAAACCAATTGCAGTCATGAAAGAGACATTAACAAATTCAAAATGCAAATTTAAATTTTTAGGTGAAACCTACAAATCTATGATATCAAGGCTGCTGTAAGACAAGGATATCCTTTGTTGTCATCTGTGTAGTGGAGAACATAATCATGGAATGGAAGAAGAAAGAATTAGAAGAACCGTAATTGAAAGAAAACGGTAGAATCTGACAACTAACTGTTTGGCTTCTCTAGACCATCTTCTTGGGTTAGCTGAATGTACAAAAGATAGAACAATCCAGATAATCTCCCACATCTTGAAAAGAAGGTGTATATATAGGGTGTTTCAGAAGTGATAGCTAATATTCAGGTATATGGCAGGAATGATCATTCGAAACAAAAAAAGTCAAGTAAACATGGGCTGTAAGACGCATACCTTAAAAGCTACGAGCTGTTCTTGATCATCGATACTGTGAAATATATCTCTTCTACTACAAGCTCTTTGCTTCCCATATTTTGGGAAGTGGTAGTATGGACCGAAACAAGAAAAAAAGTCCAGTAAACATGTGCCTTGAAATGCTTCCCGTAAAATCGTTATAGCCTTATTCACAACAATGTATTAACAAAATGGATAATAACAAACTGATAAAGAGGACCTACTGCGATCAGTTCAAAGAAGGTAAAAATTAAGTGAGCACAACACACTTAGGAAGACCTGCAATTGCTCATCATCTCAGAAAACTCTGAAGGAAACAGTACAACCTTTACCACCTAGATTCAAGAAGAAAAGTAAACTAGTTAAAAACTGACAGAAGAATGCAAAAAAGCAATATAGTGAACTGACGAAGAAATTTTGGGATTCACTAACTTAAACGTGCTTTTAAAATGGGCACTCGGAGAGAGTGAGGGAGTAAAAGGTCAGAAATTAAAAAAAAAAAAAAAAAACACACACACACACACAAACGAACACACATACACAGTATATGCTGAAAAAGAGTGAAGTGAGTATGGGGAGAGGTGGGGGAGGAAGCATTTAAAAAAGATGTGCATCACTGGTAACCCTAGCAACTAGTCATCGCACAGGTACTTTTCTGAGATGACGCAGAAACGTTGGAAATAGTGTAGGAGCGTTCGGTGGAAACACTCCTTGAGATGCAGACAATTTTAACATGGCCTTACTGGACCACTCTGTTTGGAGTCTTAGGCAGTGAGTACGCATAACAACACATTTCGCAGTAGCTGAAGAAGACGACTTGGTCGATAGCCGAAAAACTGTGCAAAAATGGAATCGATAACGCGTGCGCTCTCTCTCTCTCTCTAAGCGATATACACTGCTGGACACCGTAAATGCAACACCAAGAAAGACAAGAGGTAGCACAACAAAATTTATTTTGTAGATAACATGTTGACCAAGTATCAAATGATTACGTTTACAGACGTCTGTGACATGTGGTTCCTGACAGAATCAGTAGCCAGAGTAGCCGCCATTGATGGAGATCACCGCTGCCACACGTCTCGGCATTGAGTCAAAGAGACGTTGGATGTGTTCCTGGGGCACAGCAGCCCAAGCAGCTTCCACACGTTGCCAAAGATCATCTGGTGTGGCAGCTGGGGATGTAATCTGGGTCACTCGTTGAGCAACCATGGACCACATGTTTTCTATCGGCGAAAGATCCGGAGAGCGAGCCGGCCAGGGAAGCAATTCAATCTGGTTATTGACGAAGAACCTTTGGACAATGCGTGACACGTGTGGTCGCGCATTATGCTGTTGAAATATGGCTGTGGCCGAGCCCTGAAGGTAAGGAAGGACAACTGGCTCCAGCACCTCGGATATGTAGCGCCGGCTATTTAAAGTACCGGCAATGCGTACTAGAGGCGTGCGAGAGTAATATCCAATACCGCCCCATACCATAATACCCGGTGCAAGACCAGTGTGGCGGTGCATAATGCAGCTGTCCAGCATCTTCTCTCCACGTTGTCTCCACACTCGAATCCGACCATCGTGGTGCTGCAGACAGAAGCGTGCCTCGTCAGGAAAGACAACGTCATTCCATTCTGCCGTCCACATCCGTCTGTCATCACACCATTGGCGACGGAGACGTCTGTGGTTCTGGGTCAATGGTAGACGAAGCAATGGACGTCTTGCGGACAGACCACTCTGCTGTAAACGGCGTCGAATGGTACGCGCAGACACTGGATGATGCGTTACAGACGCAATGTGCTGTGCTATGGTTCGGGATGTCACTGAGCGATCCGTCACTGCCATGCGCACAATTTGCCTATCAGCACGTGCAGTGGTGCACCGAGGTGAATGCGATCGACCACGTCGGTCCGTCGTACTCTCCTGCATCCAACGGTCACATATCCGCATTACAGTTGTTTGGTTTCGTCCAACACGACTAGCGATTTCTCTGTATGATAATCCACAATCTCGGTAAGCCACTCTCCTTCCTCTGTCGAACTCGGATACTTGATTAAAAGATGTTCGCTGTTGTCTACGAGGCATAACTGATCGTCTTGTGAAACAACCACAAGGTAAACATACGTGCCGAATGTACAGTCGTAGAAATCGCCAAGCCTTAAATGGCACTATGAGGTGGCGCCACAGGCGAGCGTGATGTGCGTCTGCGCTGAAATTCTAATCAGTTGCATATCTCATCGCTGCAAACCCATGGTGTAAATTTCACTTGATTCGGATGCTTCCTTCAGGGTGTTACATTTACGGTGGCCAGCAGTATATATATATATATATATATATATATATATATATATATATATATATATATATATATATATATATATGTGTGTGTGTGTGTGTGTGTGTGTGTGTGTGATAGTACTCTAAGCGCACATAGATTTTTGATATTACTGTAATTTTGCCTGGGAAACGAAACACTTGATCTTTTGCAACAGCCTCGTCTGTGAACGATAAAGAGAAAAACTTAGATACGAACTACGCACAAGGCAAGTAATCGTTGCCCATAACAGATAATCACATAACAATGAAACAGTTTGGTATAACTCCTTTAATGCTGGTGAGAAGTTACGTTAATTACCCCAGCGCACTTGGAGCATTGGTATTAGAAGCCCATCACATTTTCAGAGTTGCTCCACGTGGTCTTACCATTGTGGTTAACGAGGCTCTAGTTTCTCCGCCGGGGAATGACGCTAATTGGCGTGACCAAACGCCTCGTACTGGTCACGTAACATCCGCCGAAGCCACTACACAATGAAACAGTTTGCATGTCCATAACAAGCGGGATAACATTTTTGCAGTGAGAGTTTTCGGCCGTCAGTCGAGCACACAGGGCAGAACTGCACTGTTGAATCTCTCCTGATCTCATTTCGCTTCTTGCGAAAGCACAGGTAACAGAGGTACCGCGCTAGGGAGAGCTGCTTATGTACCGGGGTCAAGAGGCTTAACAGCGCTATTCTTCCCTTCTCCTGCATCTACCCAATATGATCTCTCTCACCTTCTTTACTACACCACCGTATAGCCCCTTCCTTTACATTCATACCTCACTTCAACACATTTCACGTAGGATTGATTATTAGTAAGGATACGAGAAAAAGCGAGTTTCAGCTTTTTATTTCTATCAAAAATCTCTTTTCGCTATTTCTAACGAGCGGTAACTCGTGATGTTGAGTGAAGTTAGATAAATTTTGAAAGTCTGTTGTTGATTTTTTCCAACACAAACAAACCCAAACAAAAACGAGAACAACAATAACAACTACTCTTCTTGTGGTGTGCGTATTGTAAGACCTTCGGTACACACACCATTAGATTATTTGACTTGTCGCTCTAACGAAGTAGGCGAGTGTCAGTAATATGTCTCGTGGTCTTATCGTGGCGTGTTTATCTTCTGCCGTTAGGTCAGACGATAGAAATGCCACTTGCACGCTTAGAGTAGCAGATTGACGGTGACCAACTTTAAACAGAAGTTGATTAATTTTCACACAGATTTATTAAAATAATAAAAATATAGACATTACGTAACTTGATTCTGGATGCTGTTTACAATTGACAATCTGAAGTTCCTTTGGTCTTGGTATGTTAATCTTATTCTCACATATCTCTGATACTTGACAAAGTGTCTATACATTTCTCTTCATGGCTATGTGCAGGAATATGATAATCTTATTAGGCGCAGACTGAAACTTGACTATAGACTGGTACAGACTAATGCAGAGTGGTACAGACTAATGCAGACTAATGCAGACTGATGCAGACTGAGTACTCGGAGTTTTTTTTTCTTTATTGTGATTTTTATCACCTTACACAAGGCGGGCTGTCAGCAGCTGAGTACGCCGCTCTTCAGCCTTGAGATTTACAATGAGTAATAAATAGAGGGGACACAGAGAATACAGTCAAAATGGCGGGCAAAACAATGTAGATACCAAAAAACAAAAAACACGGAGCCGTTCACGCCTGACGAGAAAACATCACTGACACTAGTTGACACGGCGCACAAAACAGGGATGATGGCGATGGTACACGTGAACGGTGGCGGCGTTTCGGCGAACAAACACTAAACACAAACGAAGGCACACACACGAGACACTAATGGCGATGACCTCCGGCGCGCGAATGTTCACTGTGCGTGTGCGAGTCCGGGGACCTGACTACTCGGAGGTCTGCACACTCGTTATAATACCTCGAGCGTTCAGGTATCATTGCGTGAGTGTGATCCGCGAGGAGAAAAAGTTCTACGTTAGCAGCAATCTCATTGGCTGCGTTATATATTAATGCGCGGATCGGCGGAAGCAGAATTTGGTCCGTCTCTATGGCAGCGCCATCTCGTAGTGCGGAGACGGACGAGCGCTGCGCCTGCTCTGTTGTGCTTAGCGGGGTGCGCTCTAGTGGGAAAGTTGTGTACGCTCTGACTATGCGGAACTATGTACACGACACTTCTTTTGAAAATGAGTTGGATGACGATCTAAAATTACGTTCTCACTTGGTAATTACACTGATCAGCAGAACATTATATGACCACCTACCTAACAGCCGGTATGTCTGCCATTGGCACGGATAACAGCACCGACGCATAGTGGCATGGAAGCAATGAATATTGTTCAAATGTGCGTGAAATCTTATGGGACTTAACTGCTAAGGTTATCAATCCCTAAGCTTACACACTACTTAACCTAAATTATCCTAAGGACAAACACACACACACCCATGCACGAGGGAAGACTAAATTATCTTAAGGACAAACATACACACCCATGCCCAAGGGAGGACTCGAACCTCCGCCGGGACCAGCCGCACAATCCACGACTACAGCTCCCTAGACCGCTCGGCTAATCCCGCGCGGCCTCCTCTGAATAAAATATGGAGTAGTAAAATTTACAATGTTTTAGTACCGAAATAATATTTCCCACCATTAGCGTTCTGGGCTTGAAGGTGTTGTCTGTGAAATGGTCATTTATCGCGGCTATGAAGGCATCTGAGACAGTAATATTTCATTAAACGATAAGACGAAACAAAGACTTATATGTATTGCTTAGGTATAATTCATTTCGGACGTCAGATACGGCCTCCGCAGTGTCTCCTCAACAACTTTGGGAAATAATTGTAAAACGAAGGGCTGATGCATCAGCTGCCATCAACGAATTATGTTAAAATTTTCAAACCTGTTGTACTCAATTCATCAAACTCATAAGAACAGATGCATTCGAAAACCATAAGTTTTTATTAATACGACGCCAACTATGTTTCATAATCAGACTTCTGAAGACTAAAGCAGTTTATCACTGACGTAAGAGCCCTGAAATCATCTTGCACCTCTCGCTATTCTCTTAACAATGCCGGCGTTAACCGGGATTGTAAGGACAAATGCCAGTGAAAGGCGTGGGTAATTAGCACCAAGCAGAAATGTGTGCAGTGATTCAAGTATCTCGGAACGGCGTTTGTGTCCTAATCGAACGACCATCTGTGTGGAAATCGAACGTGTCTTTCTGCTTTAAGCGGTGGTACATTGCACACCCTCGCTGCAGAATAGCGTGAATAAAAAACTTTAACTGGCTCGTATAGCTTCTAAGGTTCCACATAAACGAAGTATAGTACTCTTTTTGCATGAAATGTTATGACATTTGTTCCATCACGGGATTAAGAAAAAGTGCATCCACGATCTTACACGAGAGTTGCAGCCATAATAAGTAGAAAAAAGCTCCGCTCTTCTCTGCATAATTACTGCATTGGAAACTGCTTACTGTATTAAGGCCTTGGTTATTTAAAATTTTTCCTCCTCACACATCCGTGCTTTACCGAACTGACGTTTCTTTGATGTGTCAGGGTGTTCTGTTAGCCGATCCCTTCTTTTAGCCAAGATGACTTTTCTCTCCTACTATATTTAGTATCTCTTCGTCAGTTACCACCCCCTTCCCCCAAATCATGGACATTGCCTTTGGTGAGATGGCTTGCGTGCCTCAGCGATACAGATAACCGTACAGTAGGTGCAACTACAACGGAGGGGTATCTCTTGAGAGACCAGACAAACGAGTGGTTCCTGAAGAGGGGCAGCAGCCTTTTCAGTAGTTGCACTGACAACAGTCTGGATGATTGACTGATCTGGCCTTGTAACGCTAACCAAAACGGCCTTGCTGTGCTGATACTGCGAACGGCTGAAAGCAAGGGGAAACTACAGCCGTAATTTTTCCCGAGGGCATGCAGCTTTAATGGAATGTAGTCGGTCGGGCTAAGCGGGAATGGCTAGAGGACAAATGTGAGGATATAGAAGCATTTATCACTAGGGGTAAGACAGATGCCGCCTACAGGAAAATTAAAGAGACCTGTGGAGAAAAGAGATGCAACTCTATGAATATCAAGAGCTCAGATGGAAAACTGTTTATCACAAAGGACCACTAACTCCAGAATTTCAAGATAATAGCCTCTTTAAAACGCGATCTCCGACCCACCACTTATAACCTCAACAGCATAAGGACTGACGGTCAGCTCCTCGATTTCGCGAGATCCAAACTGGTCCAGAAAGTAGAGGAGTTCGATATTTATTTATAGCCGTACCCAAAATTTCGTACACGTGCAATTTATTTTTGACTTATAAAGCTTCTTTGTATACAAAATTTGAAGCAGTACCATCGGGGACATAAACGAAGAGCTTATTCGCTTCACTAACACGGGAGAGACGCACGAAGAGCTGACCATCCGAAAAGCAGCGGACGCCAAAGTGCACACCCTCAAAACGCAGCACCTGCTATTGTGCTTTGCTTATTTTCATAGCGTAACACACGCTCATCGGGCATTGTGTGCGTTTGAAGAGAAATGATAAACTGTTAGGAATATGATCGTGAATATAAAAGCTCACTCGCTTATGGCACTTCCCGTCAAAATTTTCCCCTCATAATGTTGCATTAAGCCTCTGTGAATGAGGGGTTCGCAGGAGCTGGATAATGCATGACGTTCTCCATCAGAGATGTTATGTCTCGCTTTCGGAACGAGTTTCCAAAGAGCAAATTAAGACCTGATCTCGAGTCACGGCTAGTCTCACCTCACGATCTTCTTTGGGTTCTTCAAACCACACAGCCCTCAGCCTTTTAGCCGTTCTGGCGTATTCCGAAAGACTCGACCGTTTGTTGGTAAACGAAACGAAATCGAAATATGAGTACGCGCCCTTAATCGCAAAGAGAACTTAAATTCTTTTTTGCTACCAAAAAATGTAAATAAAAACTGTCGAAAGAAGCAAAGCAATGTCGTTAAGTTTTTAATGCACAAGGTGACATAAGTAAACTCGTATATCCTGGGAAAGTAGGTTCAGTGTTTCTTTTTATTTGTAAAGATAAAATTGCAGTACTTAATTTTGTCACTGTCGTAGATTGCGAAAATACGCCTGTCACTGAATGTAAAAAACGAACATCGCCATCTATTGGTTCTTTCGTGTACCAAGAAACTAACAGCGCCTTCTGTAGGTTTTTCTATTGTACTAGCCCGTAATGATTAAAAATCTAAAGTACAAAGCAGAAAAGACGGTTCTAGATAAAACTTTAAGTTAATATATTTTTGCCATGTTCCCATTTAGATGGGATAAAGCCTATATGTTGCCCCAAGCTACGCTCAAGTTACCTGTCAAAATCCTATGAAAATTCATCTAGTAGTTTCGGAAATTAGCGTGCGCAAACAAACAGACAAATACGACGGTTATACATAAAACTTTACTTTACTTTTTCCGTGACCCGATTTTGATGAAATAAAACCTATCTGTTGACTCAAGCTATGCTCAAGTTACCTATTAAAACACCATGAAAACTTGTCTAGTAATTTCGGAGATTCTTGTTTTCAAACAGACACGACGCTTTTACAGTTTTATTACTAGTGTAGTTACGAAATATAGGTATAGATTTATGTCTTCCGGCCATTCTAGCAGCAGAATGTACAAATTTCCAAGGGTCATTGACTTACAGCGCTTCATATAAAAGCTGCTTCCTGACATGATTCATTGTAACTTGTATCAATGGAAATATTAGCCATCGTGAGGAAATATCTCTACCTGGAGCAGACCTCGTATGCTTCGATCAATGTCGATTTAGGGGGAATTATGAAAATACGAACTCATTATCGTTAGGCTGGAAAAAAACACGGGGAAACCAGTAGCCACCGAAAGGGGCAAACAGGCGCAGTGCAGTAATACACTGAAGAGCCAAAGAAACTGGTAAACCAGTCTAATATCATGTAGGGTCCCCGCTAGCACGCAGAAGCGCCAACACGACATGGCATGAACTCGACTAATGTCTGAAGTAGTGCTGGAGGGAATTGACTCCATGAATCCTGCAATGCCGTCCATAAATCCGTAAGAGTACGAGAGGGTGGAGATCTCTTCTAAGCAACACGTTGCAAGGCATCTTTGATGTTCATTTCAGGAGAATCTGGCGGCCAGTGGAAGCGTTTAAACTCAGAGGAGTGTTCCTGGAGCCATTCTTTAGCAATTCTCGACGTGTGGGGTGCCGCATTGTCCTGCTGGAATTGCCCAAGTCCGTCGGAATGCACAGTGGACATCATTGGATGCAGGTGATCAGGCAGGATGCTTACGAACGTGCCACCTGTCAGAGTCGTATCTAGGTGTATCAGGTGTCCCATATCACTCCAATTGCACACGCCCCACACCATTACAGAGCGTCCGCCACCAGTCCCTGGCTGACATGCAGGGTCCACGCATTGATGAGATTGTCTCCATACCAGTGTAGGTACAATTTGAAACGAGAGTCGTCAGACCAGGAAACCGGTTTCCAGTCGTCAACAGTCCAGTGGTGGTGCTGACGGGCCCAGGCGAGGCGTAAAGCTTTGTGTCGTACAGTCATCAGGGGTACACGAGTGAGTCTTCGGCTCCGAACGCTCATATTGTTGAATGGTTCGCACGCTGACACTTGTTGATGGCCCAGCGTTGAAATCTACAACAATTTACGGTAGGCTTGCACTTCTGTCACGCCGAACGATTCTCTTCAGTCGTCTTTGGTCCCGTTCTTGTAGGATCTTTTTCCGTCCGCAGCGATGTCGGAGATTTGATGTTTTACCGAATTCCTGATATTTACGGTACACACGTGGAATGGTCGCTCGGGAAAATCCCCACTTCATCGCTACCTCGGAGATGCTGTGTCCCATCGCTCGTGTGTCGACTATAATACCACGTTCAAACTCACTCTAATCTTGATAACCTACCATTGCAGCAGCAGTAACCGATCTAACAACTGCGCTAGATACTTGTTGTATTATATAGGCACTGTCGACAGCAGCGCCATGTTTTGCCTGTTTAGATATCTCTGTATTTCAATACGCATGTCTATACCAGTTTCTTTGGAGCTTCATTGTAGTACACCACTGGCAATTAAAATTGCTACACCACGAAGATGACGTGCTACAGACGCGAAATTTAACCGACAGGAAGAAGATGCTGTGCTAAGCAAATGATTAGGTTTTCAGAGCATCCACACAAGGTTGGCGCCGGTGGCGACACCTACAACGTGCTGACATGAGGAAAGTTTCCAACCGATTTCTCATACATAAACAGCAGTTGACCGGCGATGTCTCGTGAAACATTGTTGTGACACCTCGTGTAAGGAGGAGAAATGCGTACCATCACGTTTAAGACTTTGATAAAGGTCGGATTGTAGCCTATCGCGATTGCGGTTTATCGTATCGTGACATTGGTGCTCGCGTTGGTCGAGATCCAATGACTGTTCGCAGAATATGGAGTCGGTGGGTTCAGGAGGGTAATACGGAACGCCGTGCTGGATCCCAACGGCCTCGTATCACAGCAGTCGAAATGACAGGCATCTTAACCGCTTGGTTGTAACGGATCGTGCAGCCACGTCTCGATCCCTGAGGCAACAGATGGGGACGGTTGCAAGACAACAACCATCTGGACGAACAGTTGGACGACTTTTGCAGCAGCATGGACTATCAGCTCGGAGACCATAATTGCGGTTACCCGTGACGCTGCATCACAGACAGGAGCGCCTGCGATGGTGTACTCAACGACGAACCTAGGTGCACGAATGGCAAAACGTTATTTTTTCGGATGTATCCAGTTTATGTTTACAGCGTCATGACGGTCGCATTCGTGTTTGGCGACATCGGGGTGAACGCACATTGGAAGCGTGTATTCGTCATCGCCATACTGGCGTATCAGCCAGCGTAATTGTATGGGGTGCCATTGGTTACACGTCTCGGTCACCTCTTGTTCCCTTTGACCGCACTTTGAACAGTGGACGTTACATTTCCGATGTGTTACGACCCGTGGCTCTACCCTTCATTCGATCCCTGCAAAACGCTACAATTTAGCAGGATAATGCACGACCGGATGTTGTAGGGCCTGTACGGGCTTTTCTGGATACACAAAAAGTTCGACTGCTACTCTGGCCAGCACATTCTCCAGATCTCTCACCAATTGAAAACGTCTGGTCAATGGTGTGTGAGCAACTGGCTCGTCAAAATACGCCAGTCACTACTCTTGATGTACTGTGGTATCGCGTTGAAGCTGCATGGGCAGGTGTACCTGTACACGCCATCCAAGCTCTGTTTGACTCAATGCGCAGTCGTATCAAGGCCGTTATCACGTCCAGAGGTGGTTGTTCTGGGTACTGATTTCTCAGGATCTATGCACCCAAACTGCGTGAAAATGTAATCACATGTCAGTTCTAGTATAAAATATTTGTGCAATGAATACCCGTTCATCATCGGCATTTCTTCTTAGTGTAGCAATTTTAATGGCCAATAGTGTATGTTATAGCCTGCAGCTTCAGAAAATACTTGCTGGCACTCGTATTTAAGTTCGGCGACGCAACTTTAATTCAGTGAATGCTAGTGCTAATGACCGTGCTGTCGCGTGTCCTTATAAACAACAATAACAATGACAATACCTCATCGCCTACAGTGGTATATATCACGCTTATGAATGTCTCCGCCGTTGGGCTTGGAATGCGGCTGGCAGGCCGGAAGTACGGTAAGGAGACTTTCTTCAGGACGGGGCAGTTGTCCCCCAGTTGTTTTGCTTTCAAAGGCGTGGGCGCCGCAGTGCGGACCGTGCCAGCGGCCGACATTGGTGAGCGCGCCGTGGGCGAGTACCGCAACACGGTGGGCGGCAGCGGCTGCGACTGCCACTGCCTGGCCGACGGCGGGAGACAAGTTGGCGCTGCGCATTCCGTTCCCTGCTGCAAGGCAGATGTATGGAAATGCGAGCACCAGCAGCGGCCGCCGCGGAGGTTAAGCGCCGCCGAACGAGTGGGCGCAGTCGTCTACTGGCGAAGACGACTTTGAGGCATTGTTCTCTGCTCGCGTTCCCAAGGCAACCTTGCGCGTTCTTTCCTGGCGATCGCGAACCTAGTTGAATGCGGCTGGCTTCCGGAGCGACAGTGTTCTGCAACAGGCGAATAGTTTGGTAGAGGACAGCTTGTTGCGCAGCACGAGTTGCACTTCAGAAGCGTTTGTTTGGCAGAGCAGTGCTGGGGCACGCGCCTAGCGTCAGTGGCATCTGATACAGAGGATAAACAATCACACGTATGGATGGATACCTATGTCGGCAACACGAGAACACTTTATATGCACCACAGCAGAAACACAGAATTCAAATGGCTCTGAGCACTATGGGACTTAACTTCTGAGGTCATCAGTCCCCTAGAACTTTCCATGCCCGAGGCAGGATTCGAACCTGCGACCGTAGCGGTCGCGCGGTTCCAGACTGTAGGGCCTAGAACCTCTCGGCCACTCCGGCCGGCCCAAACACAGAGTTACTTACATTCTGTGCATGTCTACATCTACGAGTTGCAAAATTAAAATCATTATGATGATTAATAACAATATCGATCTAGAAAACATCAAAACTGTATGAATATGTAAATCTAATTGAAATCTTATACACAACCACAAAATGGTTCAAATGGCTCTGAGGGCTATAGGATTTAACATCTGAGGTCATCAGTCCCCTAGAAATTAGAACTACTTAAACCTAACTAACCTAAGGACATCACACACATCCATGCCCGAGGCTGGATTCGAAATTGCGACCGTAGCAGCAGTGCGGTTCCGGACTGTAGCGCCTAGAACCGCTCGGCCACAGCGGTTGGCGTTCTTCAGTGTAAAATGGGTTATAGTGTACAGGCCAAGCAAGTGCCGCAATGGAGAGAAGTAATGCAGGGGAAGCATGTCTTGTAACAAGTGCCCACCCTCACTGTAGACAGTTAGCTTTCTTTTCTCAGAAGTATTTTTGGGTGGCACTTGCGATGCACCACAAATTCCTTTGTGATTCATTTTAACACACACACACACACACACACACACACACACACACGCAGACAAACGAAATATCCTTCATCTTTCACCATTTTAACAATAAAAGAGTTCAATAAAAGTGTTTCATTTTACAATGTAGTTAGGTGCTAAAGTTGGTGATAATGTGGGGGAAGGTGAGAGGGCCAACATACAGCACGGAGAGGTTATTCGCTGGCCGACACGATTTCACTTTATGTGCGAAAGCCGGGGCACCGCGTGCATTGAAGCATATGGGAGATGACTTGTTGCTCTCTGGTTTGTTCGGTCTTCGGCAGCGACGGGCGCTGTGAATCCGGTGAATGACATCTGGACGGTCAGCGCGTGGCGCGGCGTCTGCTTGCCGCATACCGGTACAGGCGGGCAGCCTGCCCTGCGCTGCCCTGCGCTGCCCTGCCGTGCTCCTAATACAGCCGGCGAGGCGAGGTCAGCAGCGCCGGGCAGCGCCCACCTCACGGGACGCTGTGGAACCCGCTACCCGCGACTGCGCGCTCACGGCGGCTCACCCGGCTGCCATGGTCACTCCTTTAGTACCGCACACCAACTACGTTTCTTACTTCTCAGTACATCGACGAGCCGAAATATTACTGCCACCTGCTTACTAGCGTGTTGGTTCACCTTCGTAGTGCAATGCGGCAGCGATTCTGCGTGCCATGGATTTCGCAAGTACTTCGTAGGTTTCTGGAGGCATGTGGCATCAGATATCTAACAAGGGAACCTCCCCATCGCACCCCCCTCAGATTTAGTTATAAGTTGGCACAGTGGATAGGCCTTGAAAAACTGAACACAGATCAATTGAGAAAACAGGAAGAAGTTGTGTGGAACTGTGAAAAAATAAGCTAAATATACAAACTGAGTAGTTCATGGGAAGATAGGCAACATCATCAACACTGGGACCGCAGGAGCGCCGTGGTCTCGTGGTAACGTGAGCAGCTGCGGAACGAAAGGTCCTTGGTTCAGATCTTCCATCGAGTGAAAATTTTAATTTTTTATTTTCAGTTTATGTGACAAACTCTTATGTTTTCATCACTTTTTTGGGAGGGATTATCACATCCACAAGAAAACCTAAATCGGGCAAGGTAGAAGAATGTTTTTGCCCATTCGCCAAGTGTGCAAGTTAGGTGGGTCGACAGCATATTCCTGTCATGTGACGCACATGCCGTCACCAGTGTCGTATAGAATATATCAGACGTGTTTTCCTGTGGAGGAATCGGTTGACCTATGAACTTGCGATCAAATGTTTTCGGTTCCGATTGGAGAGGCACGTCCTTTCGTCTACTAATCGCACGGTTTTGCGATGCGGTCGCAAAACACAGACACTAAACTTATTACAGTGAACAGAGACGTCAATGAACGAACGGACAGATAATAACTATGCAAAAATAAAGAAAGTAAAATTTTCACTCGTAGGAAGACTTGAACCAAGGACCTCTCCTTCTGCAGCTGCTCACGCTACCACGGGACCACGGCGCTCCTGAGCGCACTTTCTCCTTGATGTTGCTTATGTGGGACATGCACTACTCAGTTTGTATATTTTGCTTATTTTTTCACAGTTCCACACAACTTCTTCCTGTTTTCTCAATTGATCTGTGTTCAGTTTATCAAGGCCTATCCGCTGTGCCAACTTATAACTAAATATGAGGGGGGTGCGATCGGGAGGTTCCCTTGTAAGCAAAGGTCAGGCAATTCCCGTAAATGACGAGCCGGTGGCTTGTGGGCGCGTAGCTGGCAATCGATAGCAGACCAGATGTGTTATATCGAGTTCCGAGAAGGCGACTTCGGTGGGCGTGACATTATTGTGATTTCATCGCCATGCTCCTCAAACCGCTGTAACCAGGTTCTGGCCTTGTGACACGGTTATCAAAAAATGGTTCAAGTGGCTCGGACCACTATGGGACTTAACTTCTGAGATCATCAGTCCCCTAGAACTTAGAACTACTTAAACCTAATTAACCTAGGGACATCACACACACCCATGCCCGAGGCAGGATTCGAAGCGACCGTAGCGGTCGCGCGGTTCCAGACTCTAGAGCCTAGAACCGCTCGGCCACCCTGGCCGGCGGCACGGTTATCCTTTTGGAAAATATCATCGTCGTTATGGAAGACATTAAACACGGAAGGATTGAGGTTGTCCGTAATAATGTTCACGTAGTCCATAGCCGTGATGACGCCTTAGATTGCTTCCACAGGTCTAATGAAAGTCCAGGTTATTGTCCCCCCGCCTGCCCCCACCACCCTGCGTTCGTGGCGAACTGCATGTTTCGAGTATGCCTTCGTCGGTTCGACTGATTGACCGCGTATCTGGACACGACTGACCGTCGACCTAGTGTAACAAGAAAACTAACTCATCCAACCAGTGATCCACGTCCAGTCTCGAGGATTGTCTCCACTGCAATCGTAACTCACGATGTCGTTGGGTCGCCATTGGAAGACGTAACGGGTCGTCTATTACAGATCCCCGTGTTCAGTGATGTACGCTGAACGATGTGCTATGATACACTTGTGTCTACACCAGCACTGTACTCTGTATTCAGATCGCCACAGATCTCCGCCTGCCCTACTTTACGGGGTGGTCAAGCCTCCAACATCCACGTTCTGTATTGAGGCGTGGACGTCCCACACCTTGTCACCTATTCGTGATTTCAGCGGCCCTTAGCCACTGTTCATAGAGGCCTGCGACGGGAGGTTCCCCATTTCGGAGTCAGTCGTTCCCATGCGCCGAGTCATAACGATCTGCCCTTTGACAAAGTTGCCCGTGTCTGTTTATTTCGCCGTTCCTGGCTCGAATCGGATTTTCTGTTTCTCCCTACTCCTCTTACACACTTTCCTTAGCGCGACACGCGTCTTCAACGCCACTACATGGCATTTAGTCTCGTGGCATGTAGTGTTGTAACCCTTTTGCGCATCAGTTTACGTTCTGTGTTCATACTCTGCAACCCACCTTACTGAATGTGGCTGTGTGGAGCACTGTCATCCGCCCTCTACCAGGCCCTCCCCCTTCTTTTCTTCTACAATCTGACTGATTGCTAAGCATCTGTATGACCTCCAATCTGTCTAATTTACCCTTTTTGGTCTTCTCGCGACGTATGTGTATGAGGAAGCAATGTAATGACTGACTGTTCTCGCAAAATACGCTCGCAGCATTTTAACAGCAATGCACACCACGACGCACAACGCCTCTCCTGTAGCGTTTGCTACCGGTATTTGATGAGACTTTCGCTGAAGCTTTTCCTCTGGCTGAACGACCCAGTGACGAAATGCGCTGAGTTTTCTTTTTTTTATAAAAAAAAACCCTTTCCATTTCCTCAATCAGTCCTCTATCCAAGTGCTCCACACTGAAAAGCAATAATCAGTTATTCGGCCGAACAAGGATTTTGTATGACACCACCTTCAGGGGTGCACTTTACTTGCTGTATATTCTTACAATAAATACAGGTGGGGCATTTGCCTTCCCTAAGATTAGTTCTGAGTTTTAGTTCCACTTTAAATCGCTCCGCAGTCACAGTGTCACTTATTTAATGGACATGACTGCCTCTAGTGACTGTTCAGCAGTCATGTGCGCGATACCTTACATCCTTACATATGTTTATGTTGTAGGTGAGCTGACAATCCCTGTATCAAGTGTCGATTTTCTACAGCTTTTCTTGTATTTTACTACTGATTTTCTAGCTTTGTGATTTGTCCATATACATCGTCATCATCTGCTAATAGCCAAACTTCAGACGTTATAAATTAGGTCTTTAATCTGTATTGTGAACGGTAATAGTCCCATATCCTCTAGAAATCATCGAAGCTACTTATATGCCTGAATACATCTCTCCCAAAGAGCGAATTGTTGTGTTTTATTTGCTAGAAATTATCCAGTTAAGTCACAAAACTGCTCTGATACTCCGTCAGCTAGTATTTTGCTTAAACTATCAGGCATCAGTGTGCCTAGCAGCTTTCCAGAGTTAAAGGAATACGGCTTCAATCTGCGTGGCGGTATCCACTGCCTTCTCTGTCCTAGAATGTACCTTCTCTGCTTCTCAATCACCGAGTTATAACATCTGGGTGGTTTCAGTATTTCACCAAAGGCAACATTCCCATTCCCCAGTAGGGCGAAAACAACGCTTCACATATGTTCTTGGAGCTTTAAAATTTTTTGTAAATACGGTATTCCCGGCCAGGAACATTTTGCTAGTCTTAAACATCGGTATTAATCTGAAAATGCGCATATGGTGGAGAACATTGCATGGAGGCGAACGACGGAGTGTGGGAAGAGGTGAAAAGAAGAGAATAGAAATATTTGAGTTCTAGTATTATAGAAGGATGTTGAAAATTAGGTAGATTGATAAGATAAGGTGTCAGGAGATTCTCCGCAGAATCGGCGAAGAAAGCAAAAAATGGAAAACACTGACAAGATGAAGGGACGGAACGACGGGACATGCG
The DNA here is from genome assembly GCF_023898315.1 of Schistocerca nitens. Lineage (NCBI taxonomy): Eukaryota > Metazoa > Arthropoda > Insecta > Orthoptera > Acrididae > Schistocerca > Schistocerca nitens. The sequence continues at coordinate 976,132,291 of NC_064615.1, read as the reverse complement.
TTAAGACATCAGGAAATAAGTTCCATGGTACTAGAGGGAGCTGTAGGGGTAAGATGGGGACAGGGACACATCTAATAAATAACTGAGGACGTGGGATGCAATTGTAACACTGAGCTGAAGATGTTGCGCAAGATAGGAACTAGTGGCTAGCCGCATCGGACCGTTCAGAAAATTAATGTCTCGACAAAAATACAAAAAAGACACAGATTTCCTATTTTTAATTCTTTAGTAGTAGCCAAGTGCTGCCATGAAAGAATGGATGAATTAGTTGCACTGCAAAGACTGCAGCTTCTCCGAGTGAGACTGAAATCTATGAGCAGCGTTCCGATAACACTATTCACTTCAACTGTAGTCCGACAATGTCTAACAAGTGAACCACGCCTACTCTTCAAAACCGATTTAATCCATATTTATGATAAATTAGGAAGCGGTGGCTGGGGCGGGGGGGGAGGGGGGGGGGGGGCTTGGGTCGGCTGAGGCATGGGTGATGTATGTTAGCGTAAATTCCAGTCAGCGGTTGGCGCAGCTGAAAGAGCACTGAATGGTAATCCGTGGATCCTTGGGTAGAGTCCCTAGGCGGGAACTTTTTTTCAGTTTTTACGTAACACTGCAAATAAACCGAAATAATGCTCGGTATACTGTATTTACAAATATTTTCATAAAAGGCATGAAGAGAAGAGGAAATGCATTGTAACATTTGGGATTGCAAATCAATTTGCAGGAAGGTATTGTAAGGGATGTACGACAACTTCTTGCATAAAATAAGATATTTTTTTTATTTTACAGTTGGTGATTTACACGTGCTGGGGTGAGATTCATCGTAGCAGTAATTGACAGCAAATACGTATTGGTGGGGATATTCGATGATGTACAACGGACTGTATTTTGATAAATTCTTCTCGGGGTATGATTACTTTTTCTCTCTCTATGAGTTAAGAATAGCTTTGAAACTTTTTAATCAACTACGCAGGGAGGAACGAGCTGAGTGCATTTGTGGGCAGTAACTTAAACTTCACGATGGCAATCCTTCTTCATCTTGATAAATCTCACCACATACCTATAGATTTGTTGGTTATTCACACGAGTCAGTTAAGAGAATAAATTTGTTGTCCTGCGCAGAGGGGATCGTCAAGTTCAAAAAATGGCTCCGAGCACTATGGGACTTAACATCTGAGGTCATCAGTCCCCTAGAACTTAGAACTACTTAAACCTAACTAACCTAAGAACAGCACACGTTCATCATGTCAGCGAAAACTTTTTTGTAGAGGCAATTGTAAGTTCACCAAGATTTTGATGAAGTGATGCTGACATTTCTATATTTTACCACGTACTCGTCCACCGTATCAACAGTCCAAAATTCCCGTTGCTTTTCAAGCTTTTTATGAAAATATTAATAAACATAACTTTTGAGCACTATTTTGGTTTTGTAATGTACCGTGAACAAATAAAAATAGTTCCCGCTTAGGGACCCGACCCAACTACCCTCTCTTTTTTTTAAAAAAATCTCATTCTGCTCTATATTGGTCGATGAATTTGTTCGTGGCGGACGTCCGATGACAGTCGTTCAGGTTCTTTGTTGATCCATTCACTCAGTTTTTTATTACAGGGGGTAGCTAACCCTCTCATCAAGCACGCTGAGCTACCGTGCCGGCAAAATGATGATGGAGACACAACACCCAGTCCCCTGCCGGGAGCCTTCGGATTACCGTTGACTACTCTTTCCGCTGCGCCAACCGCTGCCTGGAGTCTACGCTAACATAAATGGCACATGCAGTGGCACAACACCGCCAAAAACGCTATTTTTTCCAAACGCTTGGTCATGTGCTGCCCCACTTCTGTTACTTTCATTTCTGGCCAAGTCCATCACGTACCACAAATTTAGTTGAAACCGGTGATGACGAATAGTTACAGTCCTCTTGTAAGACAGAGAGGGAGGAAGGTTTGCGATTAACCGCCCTGTGGAAGAGTTTATAATTAGAGATGAAGCACAAGGACGCAATTAAGAATGACGAAGTACATCGGCCGCATCTGCTTCAAAGGGACCATCCCCGCACTGTTATTAATTTGCCTAAAAAAATGTGGTTTACCGGACAGGGACTTTAATCCCATTGCTACAAAAATCCAGACTCCTCATCATTGCACTAGCTCTTATGGTGCGTGAGGAAGATAACTGTTGAATTACTAGACCACCGCGAGAATAACCACGGTGTACAAGTTGTTGCATAATGCTGTCTACTGGTCTACCTGTTTTTCTTTGTACCGTCACTACTTATGCTGACAGATCAATTAGGAGTTATAAAGCGAGGCCCGGGCGATGTTGGCTGTCCTTGTTTTGACCATACGAGTCGAGCTGTAGGCGGGCGGGCCAGCTGACCGCACCGTCACGTATTCAACTACATTTTGGCCTGACCTTCGTTCACTCACCGTCGGTGACAGATCTGAATTTTAAATAATTTTCTCCCTGTATTAGTATGCAATACATTTCAATTTTTATTGCTCATTTGTTACCTCTGTTGCACGAAACCCATTACATGCAACCTGAAACGGCTTGTAACAGCACAGCAAGCTCCCCATAATACGTGTTTTCAGCGCGTAGTTTGGCGCTTTTTGAAAAAAACGAAATAGAAAATGAAGCCTATGAAGTCCCTTGTTACAATTAAAACGAATATTTTTGTTTGAATACACTTACGCACATGAATCACGTATTACCACCGGAAGATGACGCAGGCTACAATTCCATCGTCTACACTCCCTGAAACCCACGCAGTCTTCGTAATGCACGTACTGCTTCATAGATTTAGTTGTTAATGCTTCTTGGCGAATTCGGATTAATTCTCTGCGTCGTTATACCTCTCAAATGAGTTAAGATATATGGGCCGCCAGCCTCTCTTTGACCTGCGAGACAGGTTTAGTGTACTCACTGCTGCAAAATCATTAATAAAATACCGTGTAGCTTCTTAAGTGCAATGGTGTGCGAAACTTAAGGACAGAGGTAACTTTCGCATGATGTGTGTCACTGCCAAGTAACATAGCTCGTTGAAACTTGGATCACACATACAAAGAATTGCTGCAGTATACAAATGGTTCAAATGGCTCTGAGCATTATGGGAGTTAACATCTGGGGTCATCAGTCCCCTAGAACTTAGAACTACTTAACCTAACTAACCTAAGGACATCACGCACATCCATGCCCGAGGCAGGATTCGAACCTGCGACCGTAGCGGTCGCGCTGTTCCAGACTGTAGCGCCTAGAACCGCTCGGCCACCCCGGCCGCCTCCAATAAACACTCAGATGACAAAAGTCATTGGATAGGGAATGCATATATACAGATGGCGACAGTATCGCGTACACAAGGTATAAACGGGAAGCTCGTTAGTGGAAATGTCATTCGCAGTCAGGTGATTCATTTGAAACGGTTTCCGACATGATTATAGCCGCGCCGGCCGCTGTGGCCGAACGGTTCTAGGCGCTTCAGTCCGGAACCGAGCTGCTGCTACAGTCGCAGGTTCGAATCCTGCCTCGGGCGTGGATGTATGTGATGTCATTAGTTTAGTGAGGTTTAAGTAATTCTTATTCTAGGGGACTGATGTCCTCAGATGTTAAGTCCCATAGTGCTCAGAGCCATTTGAACAATTTTTTTGAACAGGCTCCCCCACTTTTATTCAGTTCCAAAGAGCAGTTAATATATTATGTTACTTATGTTACTTTACCTAGCCCGTCCTTAAGTTTTGCAGAGCAATGAACATTCAGGTAAGATTCCGAGAGCCGACCACTGGAATGGACTATGTCCAGCGCTAACAGTTCAAAACACCAGCAACTCGCTCCGATAATATCCACAACAGCAAAACATGAACACTGTTTAAACTCAACAAGAAAAGAGTCAGAAAAGAATCAAATTTCTCCGGAAACAAATATAATTTAAACCTTGCCATGTCCTTCTCGATCACTAAAACCGCTGGCTATTGACTCCGTAAATGTAATGTAAGGATTCAATGGTCACAATACACGTCTATCCTGAACAATACATGCGTAGAAAATTTGAAATTGTCTGTTCAGAATCCGACTCCCGCCCTCGGAAACGTACTTCTGATTCTCGTTGATTTCCCTTAGTGGGTTCAAATGGCTCTGAGCACTATGGCACTTAACATCTGAGGTCTTCAGTCCCCTAGAACTTAGAACTGCTTAAACGTAACTAACCTAAGGACATCACACACATCCATTCCCGAGGCAGGATTCGAACCTGCGACCGTAGCGGCCGCGCGGTTCCAGACTGAAGCGCCTAGAACCGCTCGACCACAAAAGCCGGCCTCCCTTAGTGGGAAAATGACTTAGTTTATGATGAGGATCACCAGGAATGAGGATCACCAGAATATCTTGGAACTCTTGCATTGGTCCGTGTTCGCACACAAAAAAGAACAATATGGCAAATGTGGGTTTACTTATTCCCCAAACTAGTTTCAGCGACAAATATCGTCATCTAAAACATGCAGAAATAACATTGTTACAAAACTCTGTAAAACATCATTACATATGTACTGCTGGTTTTTAAAATATTGTTTTCTGTTAATACTTTCGTAACACCTTATTTTCTATGCGTCACAGCTTGGTTTTAATATTGTTGTTGCTGTTTGCGGCATATCTTCTGTGTTAGGTATTATGAAAGTATACACAGAGAATAATATTTAAAAAACAAATAGTACACATGTAATAACGTTTTGCAAGGTTTAATAACTAAGCTATTTCTGCGTGTTTTAGAATTAAAGAACCCACAATGATGGCGATATTTGTCGCTGGAACCAGTTTGGGGAATAACTAAATAAATAACAAAAGTGATTTGCATCAAGGCGGACCTACAATTCCCATATTGTTGTTTTATGAAGATCACCCATTTCTTACGTCGGAAACAAACTTTTGAACACCACCCAGCCTCAGAGGGAACACGCCAACACACACCTGCGAGGTCTGCAGAATCTCCGTTTCCGCGAGCGCCCAACAAACACTTCTTTTACCTTCAGACCTTACAGCTAATCACAATACGGAGCAGAAAGAAGGTATTTTCATTGACCATTTCCTGCTCCCACCTATGCCGTTTCTGTAACGTGCCCCTTCCTGACAGGACCTTCAGAACTTTCCTGCAGTGGATATCGGTAAACACCGGCCGGCCTCGTATGCCCAGAGCAGTACCCATTTAGTGAAATTAAGGAAAGACCGGCTCATTACCTCCAGGTTGGGGAAAACCTCTTTTCATGGCGTACGCAATCTATATTACTAAGCGGTTGAAATGATGCACATTCCCACTTGCAGGGTGCCTATCTAACGGCTTCCAGCGGAACAATAATTCGCTATCCAGTGTTTCATATAATATAATTATAACCTACTCATTAAGAAGTGTAATATTACGTTATTCAACATAGTGAAACAGTAAGGACAAGGGCTATTCGTTCATTATGGTCCAATACATCGCGAAATGGAAACCACAGTGAAAATGAAAAATATTTTATTTGCAACCTGTTTTATTTAATGACATCTTCTAGGTACTTCTCTACATAGTCGCCGCTCCGACTCAAGAAATTTGTCAAAGCGTTGCACCAATTTTCCAATATCCTCGTCATATGAGACAGCCGCCTGTTTTTTCCGCCAATTCTCTATGCTGGTCTGCAGCTCGCTGCACTGTGACAAAATGTTGTCTTCATATCCAGTGGTTTATGTGGGTAGAGATGAAACTATGAGGCAGTATGGTGGGTGATCACACATTTTCCACCGAAAACGCTGCAGGGGCGTCTTCATTGACCCTCCAGTTTGCGGTCGAGAACTGACGTGAAGAATAAAATGCATTACAGTTACGTTATGTGGGCTGCATGAAATCAGGCAAAATTTCTCATCAGACACTCATACTTTGAGGGAGACACTATTTTCTACGCGTCTTTACATGCTCGGTGTGCGCTCAGAACTAAAAGGAGTGACGTGACGCTATCGATGGGCATACCAGAGCCACTGGCCAACACGATGGTGAAAAGCTTCTTCGGATATTCAGAGTAGTTTCCATTTAGCGACCTATACGACTTTAATAAACGGATAGCCCTCGAATTAAAGTTAGAAACTGTGTACACGTCTTGAGCTAGCAGAACCTACGGCATCCAAATTACCTAAACTTTATTAAGCCAGTATGCGAGAATAAGTGCACTTAGTGACTTCCAAGAAACATTACACATAATTTGCGACCATTACAAAGCTTCGTCTCGCTGACACCCCGCGCAGTATAATGAAACTTTCGCTGATCATGCAGTACAACTGCAGCATCGGACATAACTTTTTAATTTTTACTTCATTACTGCTAATTCTATCAGTAAAACATTTTGCAGACTTTATTGAAGTGTACTACTGAATGTACCCGCAAAATTACGCCACTGTACGATACATGGTTCTGGAGGTAATACCTCACATACATCAGAAAAGTGTAAATTGTTCTCAACGAGTTCTGACTTGACTTTTCCATTAGCCTACGAGCAAATAAACCAAAACTTATAAAATCATCGTAATTAGTGCTTGCATTTTCAAGCATAAAGTTTTTATATGCTTAACGTCAAATATTTAACATATTAACTAATCTATAAAGTATTCAGACTATGCAGATACATGTAATTCGGTTCTTTAAAGAACTGCAGGTGCGGAAGAAGGGGGAAACTGGTAGCAACAGAACCGAGCAAACAGTTTCGCTCCGGAAATGTTATACTACGAGCGAATCACGTTCTGCACTTAGAAACACTCAAAGGCTTACAGGGTGATTCCATGATGATGTTACAAACCGTGAGAGGGTGATGGAGACGTGTAAACGTATCAGATTCAGATAAGGGAGCCTGATTCGGAAATGACCGAGGCGAAAGTAATTTGCGAGAATCGTTCTGATATCCCTGACAGTGTAAAACCTGTACCGGTAGAGTTATTGCTGAGGTCGTAGGGTAGGAGACTTCTAAGAGGTGGTAGTATCGACAGCAGAAAGAGAAAAATGTCTAGCAAACATTAGATATAAAACTGTGAGCACTTGTTCATCTTCGATACTGCGATACAAATCTCTTGTACATCAAACTTTTTGGATTCCATATTTTTGGAGGAGGTAGTGTGAACCAAAACAAGAAAATAAGTCCGGTAAATTGGTCCTCTAAAATAAGTACTTGAAGAGCTATGGAGACTTGATCAGTAGAAGAAATGTCTTTCACAGTAACGAAGACGAACAAGTGCTAATATATCATAGGTATTGGAGAGCCCATGTTTTGATCCATATCACGAGGGTTGCCCAGAAAGTAATGCACCGCATTTTTTTCTTCAACAATTCTTTACTGAACATAATGAGAATTCCACACACGAAAGAATGGTGTTTTATCTGCACAACCTAATCCCTGTGCCGTTCTATGGCCTTCATCCAGCGAGAAAAAAGGGCGTGTGTGCCCTGTCGGTACCAATCCTTGTCCTGGTGGCGGAGCCAGTGCTTCACCGTCTGAACTTCCTGCCGATTCGTAATGCATCTCTCCTCGCGAATGACATCATCAGAATGACATCATCAGATCCGTTACAACCATGCGGTTAAGATGCCTGTTATCTCGACTGCTAGTGATACGAGGCCGTTGGGATCCAGCACGGCGTTACGTATTATCCTCCTGAACCCACCGATTCCAAATTGTGCTAACAGTCATTGGATCTCGACCAACGCGAGCAGCAATGTCGCGATACGATAAACCGCAATCGCGATAGACTACAATCCGACCTTTATCAAAGTCGGAAAGGTGATGGTAGCATTTCTCCTCCTTACACGAGGCATCACAGCAACGTTTCACCAGGCAACGCCGGTCAACTGATGTGTGTGAGAAATCGGTTGGAAACTATCCTGATGTCAGCACGTTGTAGGTGTCGCCACCGGCTCCAACCTTGTGTGAATGCTCTGAAAAGTTAATCATTTGCATATCACAGCATCTTCTTCCTGTCGGTTAAATTTCGCGTCTGTAGCATGTCATCATCGTGGTGTAGCAAATTTAATGGCCAGTAGTGTATACACGTAACGTTTCGCATTCCGAGCGTTGTTTTCGGTCTAGAAAAGAAGTGCGGGGCATTGCTTTCTGGGCAACCCTCGTATCACATCTGGAAGTTGCCTACACTACAATCTTAGCAACAATAGTACCGCTAATTTATTCCACTGTCAAAGCTACTACAACGATTTTCGCTTATAATTTTCGTCCGGTCGCTTCCCGACTAGGATACCGTACCTCAAATTGATACACTTAACTTTAACATCGCTGCTGAAGACAATCCTTTTTGGGGGATCTGTCCTACCCATAAACTACTTTGTAGAACATTAAATACAGTGTCTTCTTCATGTCATTCACTCTGATTGAGAAGGTACATAAAAAGTGTTCAATACAAAATTTACGTTTCGCCGCGTGCCGCGGCAGCACAGGCTGAGCGGCTGAGGACCTGCGACAAGTGTCAAGGTCCCGAGAGTCGCAGCTTCCTAACTGGAAGCCATAAATTCGCCTGCGGCCGCTTATTAACATAGTGGTACGACTTAATGGGGACCGCAAGCAGGGTGACGCAAGCGCCCACGAGCCGAAACTGTGAGGTGCGGACTCTCTGGCAGGGGTTCAAGGTTGCTGTCGCTCGGTGGACGGAAATTGCGATTTACAAGATCTCTCCTGGCACCGCCGCCCGCTTCGATTCGCTACGGAGCCCGCAGACCGCGCGGCACCGCGCGATACCGTGATGTATGGAACACCTGTTGTCTCCGTAGCGGTGGATAAGGAAGTGGCGGACGAGGCAGCCGCCTAAATTCATTCAGGAATGTATGCGACACGGCTGCGCTGGCCGTGGTGTCACGTCAGCCGTCCGGTTATGCGAGCGAATATGGTCGGCGACCTCACTGACGCTCAGACGGCTCGTTCGCGACACACGTGGCAATCCCGCAAGGAATCTACCGTAACAGACTTCCTCAGCAACAGTAACGACGTGTTAAAGTCTCACGAGAGAGAATAGTTTCTTTTATTAGCGTTTTAACGTTTCTCTTTTTCTTCCTGTTATAGAATACTGCGCAGAAACTTAGTGCTACATGATGTTCCGTTCTTATGACAACCTGCACGTCCACTATCGTTTCATTTCTTTTTGTTTTTCTCCACAGTTTAACGCCCTTGCGCTAGCAAGATTCTTTGTACATAGGGAGAATATCTCAGCAGGACATGAATCGTGGCAGGAAATGGTCGTAGCATTGCTGAATGAAAGTTTATGGCACGCATGTAAAACTGCGTTTGGCTACATTGGCCGAGTGCAAGTCTTTCCATTGGAGGCCATCTCGGCGACTTACGTGTTCCTTACCTACCCTAGGAATGCAACCGAGCAAAGGGTAGTCAGAAATACCAGGTGATAAAAAAGTCAGTATAAATTTGGAAACTGAATAAATCACGGAATAATGTAGATAGAGAGGTACAAATTGACACAGATGCTTGGAATGACATGGGGTTTTATTAGAGCAAAAAAAAAAAAAAACAAAAAAATACAAAAGTTCAAAAAATGTCTGACAGATGGCGCTTCATCTGATCAGAATAGCAATAATTAGCATAACAAAGTAAGACAAAGCAAAGATGATGTTCTTTACAGGAAATGCTCAATATGTCCACCATCATTCCTCAACAATAGCTGTAGTCGAGGAACAACGTTGTGAACATCACTGTAAACCATGTCCGGAGTTATGGTGAGGCATTGGCGTCGGATGTTGTCTTCCAGCATCCCTAGTGATGTCGGTCGATCACGATACACTTACGACTTCAGGTAACCCCAAAGCCAATAATCGCACGGACTGAGATCTGGGGACCTGGGAGGTCAAGCATGACGAAAGTGGCGGCTGAACACACGAACATCACCAAACGACGCGCGCAAGAGATCTTTCACGCGTCTAGCAATATGAGGTGGTTCTAATAAAACCCCATGTCATTCCAAGCATGTGTGTCAATTTTTACCTCTCCATCTACATTATTCCGTGGTTTATTAACTTTTCAAATTTATACTGACTTTTTGCCCACCCGGTACATGTCCTTTATGGCGACTCCTCAAATCATTGTGAGGTAAGCATTAGAATATAAGCAGAATTCCGTGGTTCGACCAGGATACTGCTGATACGAGTGTAAAATGATATTGGAAGACAAAGAAACCGCAATTCAGTAATCCATTAGGTCGAAATTTTTCGCTGTTTGAAAGTAATGATTAATTCTTACTATAAAATAAAAACAGCAACCAGTCGTTGTTAACAATGCTACTTATTAGGAGCAAATAGTTCCGTTACAAGTTTCGAATCGACAAGTTGGTCTTCATACGGTTGTTAAAATTTGAAATGGCATTGTACTGTACAAGAACTCTTCGCTGTTTGTGCGAAGATTTCTTGGAGTGGTGGTGCAGTAGAGCAAAATAACGGCGTAAGATGTTACTGTAGACGGGCCTGTAAACATCTTCCTAAGATAAGACGTTAGAGCTTATGTTACTTGTATCGTAACTCTTCGGCTTTTTATTGTACTGTTGATTGTTTTCGAAGAAATGCATATTTAGTCAAACGAAAGGGAAAATTTAACAATTTCATAGACGTTGCACCATCAAATACTGTACATCAGTGGCACGGATGTTTATACAGAAAGATAATGATTTACAAAAACCAATTTGTGCCAAGGACTGTGTGTGCATCAGACAAGTTACAGTTTGTAAATTGATGTTGCGATAGAAAATTCACAGACCATAGATATTACAGTCAATGTAATATACGTTTTCTGAGCATTATTTTACACTGAAGAGCCAAAGAAACTGGTACACATGCTTAATATCGTGTAGAGCCCCCGCAAGCAGGCAGAAGTTCAAATGGTTCAAATGGCTCTGAGCACTATGGGACTCAACTGCTGTGGTTATCAGTCCCCTAGAACTTAGAACTACTTAAACCTAACTAACCTAAGGACATCACACACATCCATGCCCGAGGCAGGATTCGAACCTGCGACCGTAGCAGTCGCACGGTTCCGGACTGCGCGCCTAGAACCGCGAGACCACCGCGGCCGGCGCACGCAGAAGTGCCGCAACACGACGTGGCATGGACTCGGCTAATGTCTGAAGTAGTGCTGGAGGGAACTGACACTATGAACCCTGCAGAGCTGTCCATAAATCTGTCGCCGGCCGCTGGTGGCCGAGCGGTTCTGGCGCTACAGTCTGGAACCGCGCGACCGCTATGGTCGCTGGTTCGAATCCAGCCTCGGGCATGGATGTGTGTGTTGTCCTTAGGTTAGTTAGGTTTAAGTAGTTCTAAGTTCTAGGGGACTTATGACCTCAGCAGTTGAGTCCCATAGTACTCAGAGCCATTTGAACCATAAATCTGTCCGAGTACGTGGGTATGGAGATCTCTTCTGAGCAGCACGTTGCAAGGGACCCCAGATATGTTCAATAATGTTCACGGCTGGGACATCTAGTAGCCAGAGAAAATGTTTAAACTCAGAAGAGATTTAAGAGCGTTTCTGGAGCCAATCTGTGGCAGTTCTGGGCATGTGGGGTGTCGCATTGTCCAGCTGGAATTGCTCAAGTCCATCGGAATGCACACTGGACATGAATGGATGCAGGTGATCAGGCAGGATGCTTACGCACGTGTCACGTATCAGAGTCGTATCTAGGCGTATCAGGGGTCCCACTTCACTCCAACTGCACACGCCCCACACCATTACAGAGCCTCCACCAGCTTGAACAGTCCCCTGCAGACATGCAGGGTCCATGGATTTATGAGGTTGTCTCCATACCCGCACACATCTATCCGCTCGATACAATTTGAAACGAGGCTCATCTGACCAGGCAACATGTTTTGAGTTATCAACAGTCCAATGTTGGTGTTGACAGGCCCAGGCAAGGCGTAAAGCTTTGTGTCGTGGAGGCATCAAGGGTACGCGAGTAGGCCTTCGGCTCCGAAAACCCATATCGATGATGTTTCGTTGAATGGTTTGCACGTTGACACTTGTTGATAGCCCAGCACTGAAAAAATGGTTCAAATGGCTCTCAGCACTATGGGACTCTGTGGTCATCAGTCCCCTAGAACTTAGAACTACTTAAACCTGACTAACCTAAGGACATCACACACATCCATGCCCGAGGCAGGATTCGAACCTGCGACCGTAGCAGTCGCGCGGTTCCGGACTGAGCGCCTAGAACCGCGAGACCACGGCACTGAAATCTGCAGCACTTTACGAAAGGGTTGTACTTCTGTCAGGTCGAACGATTCTCTTCAGTCATCGTTGGTTCCGTTCTTGCAGGATGTTTTTTCCGTTCGCAGCGATGTCGGAGATTTGGTGTTTTACCGGATTCCTGATATTCACGGTACACTCGTGAAATGGTCGTACGGCAAAATCCCCACTTCATCGCCACCTCCGAAATGCTGTGCCCCGTCGCTGGAGCGCAGGCTAACATCACGTTCAAACTCACTTCAGTACTGAGAACATGCCATGGTGGTAGCAGCAGTAACCGATCTAACAACTGCGCCAGACCCTTGTTGTCTTATACAGGTGTTACCGACAGCAGCGCCGTATTCTGCCTGTTTATAGGTGCTTCAGAGTAAATAATGTAAATAAATAGAGGAAACCAGTTCACCAGAAAAAAATTATAGATATTGGAGTTCTGTTACATTTTGTGAAAACTAAAATGTAAGAAGCATTTATATGAAAATGTTATGGAGATAATTGTTATTAGTATTTTCAAGCAATTCGCATTGCGATAATCGCTACGTATTTGGAATAAAAGTTTACAAATATAGTTATTATATTAAGAATCAGTCATCTTCGGAGAATCTAACGTGAGTCTCGTATTAATTAACGAAAATTATAGCTAATACAGAGGCTTACCGACAATTATTGCCCCCATGCTCCATTCGCAAAAGGAACAGGGTAGGTAGGATGAGTAGGTGGTACCGTTAGTACCCTCCGCCACACATCGTTTGTGGCTTGCAGAGCACGATGTAGATGTAGATAAATTACATTAACTGCGAGGCTGTCGCACCATCTCCTACTATTCAGAAAACATTTACTATAGCATCTTTTTCACGGACCAAATACCACTACCTTCTTTTTTTAGGTCTCAAAATAAAGTACTACCGCATTCTGAATGGACAGTGTACTGTCCATGGATTAGCTACCAATTCGGGATAACGATGTTTCTTACCGATCCGACGACTTGCAATATGGATGCAGTTTACCCGAAAGATATTGCTTTTCTGTTACTATTTAGATGACAATATACCGAGCGAGTTGGCGCAGTGGTTAGCACACTGGACTCGCATTCGGGAGGACGACTGTTCAATCCCGCGTCCGGCCATCCTGATTTAGGTTTTCCGTGATTTCCCTAGATCACTCCAGGCAAATGCTGGGATGGTTCCTTTGAAAGGGCACGGCCGACTTCCTTCCCCATCCCTCTCTAATCCGAGCTTGTGCTCCGTCTCTAATGACCTCGTTGTCGACGGGACGTTAAACACCAATATCCTCCTCCTCCTTAGATGACAATAGTCTGTCGACTAATTCACCAACTCGACTCCAAACCCAAAACTCAACTGCCCTAAAAAAAAAAAAAAAAAAAAAAAAAAAAGTGATCCGGAGTATCAGAAAAGGAAAATAACGTCTTTATTTCCACTTTTTAACAATGCTTGATCGTATTCTACATTCGTCAGTCGTCTTTCTAGCGGCGTGCTTCGGTGCCTTCATTAGCGTTCATGGCGCGTACTGCATCGTTATTCATCATTTCGCCGTTCAGGGAAGCTGAAGGCTCTTGTCTGTCGAGTAAACTTTTACGGCACTATAATTTAAACAACGAAATTCTCCTTATTACTCAGCCAACAAATGTCTGTAAGGTGTAGAGACAACTTCCTTATGCGGCGCTTAACTCTCATTTCGGACCACAATAAGAGTGGTAGTGTCAGAAGAGACAACACGTTCCGGCTTCCTGTACACACAGTTCTGCTGCGGTATGGATGACACGTGCTTAACAGCGTGCGATTGAAACGACGGAGCAACTGAAAACGTATTCCAAAGTTGAAGAGTGCGGGGCAGTACGATTCTCGTCGGTAATACGTCTAAACTGGACACCGATTCACCGTGGAATTCTGGCGGTGTACGAACCAAATGCAGCGTCACGTCCATTCTTAGTGAAATGGTGCCAAGAATTTGACCAACACCGCAAAGACGTGCCTGATTGGGAAGCCCAGATGTTGCAGCATGCGAGTTCCATCTTTACAGCAAGCTTAAAGACTATCTGGGCGGAAGGGGAGAAGATATTTTACAACTGTAAAGATGTTCACATAGCGGTCCACGAATGGCTCCGAGATCTAAGAGCGGATTTCTGTCGTCAGGGAACTGAAAGATTTAAAATTGAATATAAACGTCAAAACCGCAATTAAAATTTTTTTAGTATAAGGTTATCGATTTCGGACAGTTTTAGACCATCTTCAGACCCACAGTGAAATATATTTCTCAATAGAATTCTGTTGTATGTAAATATTTCAGTGCGGATCTGAAGATGGTCTAAAACAGACCGTAACCGGTAACCTTAAATTAAAAAAAGTGTATTGCGATTGTAACTGTTTATATTCAGTTTTAAATAATAAATTAACCGCTGTACTCTAGAGAGACGTGTTCTCAAAACCGCAATTAACTTTTTTTTAGTATAAGGTTATCGGTTTCGGACAGTTTTAGACCATCTTCAGGCCCACAGTGAAATATCTTTCTCAATAGAATTCTGTTGTATGTAAATATTTCAGTGCGGATCTGAAGATGGTCTAAAACAGACCGTAACCGGTAACCTCAAATTAAAAAAAGTGTATTGCGATTGTAACTGTTTATATTCAATTTTAAATATAAATTAAACGCTGTACTCTAGAGAGACGTGTTCTCAAAAATAACTGAACGATTGGTTAGAGAGACTTTGTGACTATGCTGAAAAATTATGTCACGTATGTCATTTTGACGTTTACCGTAACATTCAATAAAATTTACTTGGCCTGTCATAATAATGTGTAACTGCCTTTTTTAAGCCCTCCCCTTCATTTATTGAGGTTATAAGATTCGTATCCCGACTGGCTATAACTACAGTACAGTTATTCACAGAGGTCGAGTATAGGCTGTAATTATAGTATGACATCTAAATTTGGTAGACATTCTAATACGTTAGTGGGAAACCGATTTACACTGGAGAACAGTTAGTTCAAATTTTGGCCACCAGGGGCAAATCTGGCTCTGTAAATGGAAGAAAGACGTACAGAAATCTTCCCATATGTAATGGACTAGGAACGGGAAGTGGGCAGAAACTGTTGAACAAGTGAGAAAGGCATTTCTAACCGCCATTTACACAGATTGTTCAGTATGAGCACCGGAGACGTCAACGAGATGCTGTACAGCGCCAGATTTGCGCCTAGTGGCCAAAATTGGAACTAAGTATTTCCGGCGTAAACCGCATCCGCATTAGCTTATTTACCAAGTTACAATGCCATACGAAAATTATAGACCACAAAGCCCACAATGAACCTCCGTGAGTGTTGCATTTAAGTTATAATCGTCCGGTACTTGGGAACTGACCAGGAGGGCTTAATAGTCCTAATTAACGAATTAAACCAATCGACTAGTACAGAATATAACAGTCGATTATCATTTGGATTTCAAAAATCACACCAGGTGAATGCTGGGATAGTTCTGTCGATCAACAGCCATTTTTTTTCACGCTCTTTCCCGAAAGGACTAATGCTCCCTCTCAGCTGACCTCTGCGGTGACGATACGTTCATCTGTATGGCCCCCTGCCACTCCCACCGGTACACTGGTTCCTCGTACACAGGTATTTCCCGGAACAGAAATGGCAAGAGTGTGTCAGCAGCGTCCGTGTGAGGTGAGGGGGCGTTGCGCCCGTGGCCAGGCTGCGCGGATGAATCACAGCAAGCGGGAGGGCGAGAGCGCCCTGGAGCCGCGCTGGCTGACCGCGCTGGAATGCGCTCTCGCCGCGGGCCTCCAGGATCTTCCAGCAGACTTACTTTGGCAAAACCCCTCCTCCCCTTCCCACCAGTGTCCACATTAAGCCTTTGATAATACCGCCCCATAATTGCTTCCTCCCCCAAGAGGAACGCAACAGACTATTGTGATGTACAGTTCGAACCCGAACTCCATTGTCCAAATTTCGGACGTTCTTCACAGATATTTTCTGGGTATTTGGTATAAAGTAACTTGTCGTCTTCGGTGGCTCGTTACGTAGTAACTACATTTCGTTCGATTTTTTACTCTCATTCCTCTTTGTATGAGTAGTATGTTGAAAATGTCTGCACAAATTGTTCAAATGGTTCTAAACACTATGGGACTTAACAAGTGAGGGCGTCGGTCCCATAGAATCAGAACTAATTAAACCTAACTAACTTAAGGACACCACAGCTCGATCCCCTTCGGGAACCCGAAACGACCAGTGAGGGGTACTTCGGTAAGTGACGCACGCTAATGATGTGCAACAGGCTGCGAATCTGAGCGCGTAATTATGTTGTATTGGTGATTACATATTACAGGATTTTTCAGTTTTGTTGTGGTATTTTCACAGCAAAAATGTAACTGCGTTAATAACCCGAGTAAGAGGCACAAAAATAACAGAATTACATATTCCTGACGATGAGCGTGTAGGCCCATGCCGGACCGGCAAAAGTAAAAATAAAGTAGCAGTCTCGTCTGTTGTACAGTGTGATTCAGTTGCCCCTACCTATGGGTTTTATACAACCCGCAACGCCTTTAAATATACACTACTGGCCATTAAAATTGCTACACCAAGAAGAAATGCAAATGATAAACGGGTATTCAATGGACAAATATATCATACTTGAACTAACATGTGATTAGATTTTCATGCAATTTGGGTGCATAGATCCTGAGAAATCAGTACCCAGAACAACCACCTCTAGGCGTAATAACGGCCTTTATACGCCTGGGCATTGAGTCAAACAGAGCTCGGATGCCGTTACAGGTACAGCTGTCCATGCAGCTTCAACACGATACCACAGTTCATCAAGAGTAGCGACTGGCGTATTGTGACGAGCCAGTTGCTCACACACCATTGACCAGCCGTTTTCAATTGGTGAGAGATTTGGACAATGTGGTGGCCAGGGCAACACTCTAACATTTTCTGTATCCAGAAAGGCCCGTACAGGACCTGCAACATGCGTTCGTGCATTTTCCTGCTGAAATGTAGGTTTTCACAGGGATCGAATGAAGGGTAGAGCCACGGGTCGTAACACATCTGAAATGTAACGTCCACTGTTCAAAGTGTAGTCAATGCGAAAAAGAGGTGACCGAGACGGGTAACCAAAGGCACCCCATACCATCACGCCGGGTGATACGCCAGTATGGCTATGACGAATACACGCTTCCAATGTACGTTCACCACGATGTCGCCAAACACGGATGCGACCATCATGATGCTGTAAACAGAACCTGGATTCATCCGAAAAAATGACGTTTTGCCATTCGTGCACCCAGGCTCGTCGTTGAGTACACCATCGCAGGCGCTCCTGTCTGATGCAGCGTCAAGGGTAACCTCAGCCATTGTCTCCGAGCTGATAGTCAATGCTGCAGCAAACGTCGTCGAACCGTTTGTGCAGATGGTTGTTGTCTTGCAAACGTCCCCATCTGTTGACTCAGGGATCGAGACGTGGCTTCCCGATCCGTTACAGCCATGCAGATAAGATGCCTGTCATCTCGACTGCTAGTGATACGAGGCCGTTGGGATGCAGCATGGCGTTCCATATTACCCTCTTGAACCCACCGATTCCATATTCTGCGAACAGTCATCGGAT
This sequence comes from Schistocerca nitens, assembly GCF_023898315.1. Taxonomy (NCBI): domain Eukaryota; kingdom Metazoa; phylum Arthropoda; class Insecta; order Orthoptera; family Acrididae; genus Schistocerca; species Schistocerca nitens. The sequence continues at coordinate 976,114,432 of NC_064615.1, read as the reverse complement.
CTCGACCAACGCGAGCACCAATGTCGCGATACGATAAACCGCAATCGCGTTAGGCTACAATCCGACCTTTATCAAAGTCGGAAAGGTGATGGTAGGCATTTCTCCTCCTTACACGAGGCATCACAACAACGTTTCATCAGGCAACGCCGGTCAACTGCTGTTTGTGTATGAGAAATCGGTTGGAAACTTTCCTCATGTCAGCAAATTGTAGGTGTCGCCACCGGCGCCAACCTTGTGTGAATGCTCTAAAAAGCTAATCATTTGCATATCACAGCATCTTCTTCCTGTAGGTTAAATTTCGCGTCTGTAGCACGTCATATTGATGGTGTAGCAATTTTAATGGCCATTAGTGTACTAGCAAAATTTTCATATTCTGTCTCCCCAATGCGCGAACTATCAGTGCTACACAATACGTTTTCGCTAGAGGCACAAAAAGCTCCTTCAGACACGCTTTTACTGAACAATTGGAAAACTGTGGCTTCCAGCAAAAACGTATCCCAGTAAAAAACTTAACTGCATTAAATATCCTACAAAAAAGTCCAGGTCATTTTCTTCTGAGGGACTTATAATCAAATAGCGAGCGAGAGAATTTGATAATCTGGCCCATCGTTTTTGAAGGTGTTGTGGGTTGCATAAAATTCAAGTGGTAGGGGCAGATGAATCACTCTGTATGTTTACCAACCTCATGAAGTCTGCAGGAGATTGTGAATACAGAATTAAAATTACTTTATTACTTTTTTTACGAGTCAACGGTGACCACCAGTCTCTTATACCACAATACTCAGAACATACCTCAGAACAACCTCCGACATTTTGATGGTAAACATCGGGTTCACTCTATATAGGGTAAGAGACCCTTATAGAGGTCGGCGATTATTCTTAGCACTTACATGCAGAATTTCTCTTGATATCAGCCAGTGGGGTCATGGAATTTAAGTGATGTGTATGTGACAGTCAGTTGAATGGAATCGCGATGGTAAGAAGGACCAACGACAGAATAACAGAAAGAAGCTATTGGATTTGTTCGCCTTCATGACTACACGTTGAATGAAGTTTCCTGATTTATTTGTGTGGTAACGCGGACTGTCCAACGTGATACAATGAATTGTCTTCTCACTCATATTCATGTAGCGCCTCGTAACAACAGTGCTCGGAAAATTGTCCTAACAGAGACAGACCACAGAAATGTCAGATCTTGTCAGTGTCTATTCGTTTCCAAGCCATCAAGAATTTGGTGCTGACGGTGAATGCAGGTCCATCCGAACGATTATCCTGGGTAATAATTCAAAGGGAACTACATGCAATGGACATTTGGAACCGTTTATCTAGGGAAAGGCCATTTCTCACTGCGACCCATCAAGATGTACGTCTTCAACGGGACAAATAATCGGGAAATTGGACGCTATGTGGCATCGTCGTTGTCCGACGAGTTTCGATTTTGCTCCATTCCAAATGATGCCAGGTGTGAAGCTACTGACAGACGAAAGAGGCGAACGGGTGTAGAAGAGTGAACCAGTCTGTTGTTTCCTTCAACATACACTCCTGAAAATGGAAAAAAGAACACATTGACACCGGTGTGTCAGACCCACCATACTTGCTCCGGACACTGCGAGAGGGCTGTACAAGCAATGATCACACGCACGGCACAGCGGACACACCAGGAACCGCGGTGTTGGCCGTCGACTGGCGCCAGCTAAGCAACATTTGTGCACCGCCGCCGTCAGTGTCAGCCAGTTTGCCGTGGCATACGGAGCTCCATCGCAGTCTTTAACACTGGTAGCATGCCGCGACAGCGTGGACGTGAACCGTATGTGCAGTTGACGGACTTTGAGCGAGGGCGTATAGTGGGCATGCGGGAGGCCGGGTGGACGTACCGCCGAATTGCTCAACACGTGGGGCGTGAGGTCTCCACAGTACATCGATGTTGTCGCCAGTGGTCGGCGGAAGGTGCAGCGACCGGACCGCAGCGACGCACGGATGCACGCCAAGACCGTAGGATTCTACGCAGTGCCGTAGGGGACCGCACCGCCACTTCCCAGCAAATTAGGGACACTGTTGCTCCTGGGGTATCGGCGAGGACCATTCGCAACCGTCTCCATGAAGCTGGGCTACGGTCCCGCACACCGTTAGGCCGTCTTCCGCTCACGCCCCAACATCGTGCAGCCCGCCTCCAGTGGTGTCGCGACAGGCGTGAATGGAGGGACGAATGGAGACGTGTCGTCTTCGGCGATGAGAGTCGCTTCTGCCTTGGTGCCAATGATGGTCGTATGCGTGTTTGGCGCCGTGCAGGTGAGCGCCACAATCAGGACTGCATACGACCGAGGCACACAGGGCCAACACCCGGCACCATGGTGTGGGGAGCGATCTCCTAAACTGGCCGTACACCACTGGTGATCGTCGAGGGGACACTGAATAGTGCACGGTACATCCAAACCGTCATCGAACCCATCGTTCTACCATTCCTACGATCGTCTCCATGGGAGAATAGCAGCCTGCATTGCTGCGAAAGGTGGATATACACTGTACTAGTGCCGACATTGTGCATGCTCTGTTGCCTGTGTCTATGTGCCTGTGGTTCTGTCAGTGTGATCATGTGATGTATCTGACCCCAGGAATGTGTCAATAAAGTTTCCCCTTCCTGGGACAATGAATTCACGGTGTTCTTATTTCAATTTCCAGGAGTGTATATCTCACGAAACATCATGAACGTTAAATTAAAGAGGTTTGAACTCACACCAACAGTGCTTCTTCCAACGAACCGTCCACAAGTGGAATAGGAAAAGGTGGCTTGTGGAGTATAGATGTAGATGTAGATACAGATGTAGACCTGCAAGGTATCGAAGGTGTTGTTCAACCCGGAGATGGTTCTATAATGTTTCGGGGATGTTTATCGCATCACGACGTAGACTCACTCTTTCTTGTCACGGTGGACACTGAAGTGACTGTTTATTTCAACATTGTCCTTTCTGCAATGAACACATAGTGTGTTGTGGGGCGATCACTTTGTTGTAGAAATAATTCAAAAACCAAGATCGCTTAAACACTGTTAACTAGTTGACCAGTTTCAACACACTAAAGGTGCCACTATCGGATCTGTGAAGATATAACATGATACCTTTGTGGAGGACTTACATGAGTTACACTATGTACGTTACTATTAGTACAGTACCATGTACCTGAATGTAGCTTAACATGTATAAATCATTTGGATTTAACAATACATGAGGCAGACCAGCTGATATAAAATCATAGTCGCAGAAATAAAAATTAAAACATCTGCTCTCATGGTCATTCTATTCCATCAGATATATAAAACCGAAGTCATAAGAGAAAACTATTTGACACATGACCGCAGCTTTACTAAAAACGATCGGCATCACACTGCCCTCTTCCGCACCGGTTTGCCTGCTGCGAGTCTAGTGGTTCACAACCGGCCACTAGATAGCGCTGTCCCAGCAGTGCACACACAGTCCCACGGTATAGCCACTCATTACTACTACAATGCAACTTTACTATTATTGCTAATCAAATACTTACTATAAATATTATACATGCTATGCATACTATATATACTATAAAGTATGGCAGGCCACGCCCCACAAAAAGAGAAAAAGAGTAAAAATAACCAATGAACTACATATTAATTTACCCTTATTCATATCTGGAAGTCCGCTGTGAGCATTCGTGGAACCCATAGCTAGCATCTCTTTGAATATCAGAGAGTCACGATCATTGCAAACGTACTTCCAATGCCGACCGACAGCTGTAGAGCCAAATGTCGAGTTGTGATGCGCCGCTCGGCATGAATAATGGCGTCCGCACGATTCAGCATGTCTGGAGCAGTGGCTGTGACAGGACGTCTCGAGCGTGGCTGATCATGGAGCTCTGTTTCAGCATTTCCTGAGGCTGTAACTTGTTTTACCCATCGCCCAACTGTACTCCTGTCAACTGAAGCATCGCCATACACTGCACACAAACGTTTATGAAGGTTGATTACGGTTTCTTTTTGTGCACACAAGAATTCAATTACAGCAAGCTCAAATGGCTCTGAGCACTATGGGACTTAACATCTGAGGTCATCAGTACCCTAGAACTTAGAACTACTTAAACCTAACTAAGATTCAAAGAAATGCCATTTCATCTGAATTGTTGGGGCGTTTTGAGACCGACGGAGAGGCGTCGGGGAACACACTTTGAAGATGAAGAGAGTGTCAGTCATGCAGTGAAAACGTGGGTACGCCTACAGGACAAGGGCTTTTGCCAGCAGGGAATACGTGCTCTTCCACAACATTGGCGTACAGCATTAGATCGTGATAGTTACTACACAGAAAAATAGGGCATTGACAAGACATATTAATGTATATTGCCACCAAATTCTGACTCTTAACAATAAATATGTTCTGAGAAATAAATGTGGAGTATTACTTATCGAACGACCCTCGTATTTGTCCTCTAATGACTTCAATGTTAGTCGGTTTACAGTTTGAAACGTCCCCTTAGAAAAATGATGAATGACAGTGCTGGAAAGCCTCTTACGTTATTTGATTTTCAAACAGATGAGCAAAACTGAACGTACTCAGACAGTTCTCTCTTTACTTATTCTGATCATCACTAAAATGACATACAATAATTTTTTAGCTCACCGCAGTCTGACTTTCAATAATCCCTACAAAAGAATGACCCTGACTAACAATAACCTATACCTTTCATGAATCACTTACCTCACAAAAATCTTCGTCACTCGAACTACTGCAATACAGCGAGCGCCAATACTGCCTGCTAAATAAAAGATTCTAACTACTGATAGGCATAGTTAGCAAATGAAAGATTTTGATAGAGAACAAACAATGTGTGTACCTTAATAATGTTCAAAAGTCATCATATATATCTATCAATTCATGACATCCATCTTTATAAATTTCCTTTTTCTGGTGGACACACGTCCAGATCGTCCGCTTATAGTAACCTCTCAAAACTCTGGCATCTCTCCATCCACAACTGCTGGCGGCTCAGCTACAACTGTCCAACTCTACGCGCTGTTCCCATCCAACTGCCCAACACTACACAAGCGAATATTCCAACAATGAGTCCAACCAGCCACAGGCTGATTTTCATACAGAGCGCTACGTGGCGTTACCAACATAAAAACCTAAACAGCCTTCTTACAAGTTTATGTAGTGGCCTCAGGATGATCAGTCACTGAACGAAACTGGCCAACATTTTTAAAGAAAATAAAGTATTTTTTGAGGTCTGGACAGTCTTTATTTCACCGGGTGATCAAAAAGTCAGTATAAATTTGAAAACCGAATAAATTATGGAATAATGTAGATAGAGAGGTACAAATTGACACAGATGCTTGGAATGACATGGGGTTTTATTAGACAAAAAAGAAGTTCAAAAAATGTCCGACAGATGGCGCTTGATCTGATCAGAATAGGAATAATTAGCATAACAAAGTAAAACAAAGCAAATATGATGTTCTTTACAGGAAACGCTGAATATGTCCACCATCATTCCTCAACAATAGTTGTAGTCTAGGAATAATGTTGTGAACAGCACTGTAAAGCATGTCCGGAGTTATGGTGAGGCATTGGCGTCGGATGTTGTCTTTCAGCATCCCTAGAGGTGTCGGTCGATCACGATACACTTGCGACTTCAGGTATCCCCAAAGTCAATAATCGCACGGACTGAGGTCTGGGGACCTGGGAGGCCAAGCATGATGCAAGTGGCGGCTGAGCACACGATCATCACCAAACGAGGCGCGCAAGAGATCTTTCACGCTTCTAGCAATATGGGGTGGAGCGCCATCCTGCATAAACATCGTACTTTCCAGCAGGTGTTTATCAGACAGGCTGGGGACGATGCGATTCTGTAACGTATCAGCGTACCTCTCACCCATCACGGTAGCAGTCATTGACGTTTTGCTGTCCAGCGCCATCTGTCGGACATTTTGTGAACTTTTTTTGTTATAATAAAACCCCATGTCATTCCAAGCATGTGTGTCAATTTTTACCTCTCTATCTACATTATTCCGTGGTTTATTAAGTTTTCAAATTTATACTGACTGCAGAGCTAGTTGGCATATAAACTTGTACTACTGTAGTAGGCGTGGGCTTCGTTTCTATCTTGGCCACAATAATGGAAGAAGGGTAATGGAATGTAGTCGAACTAAGTCTGGTGATGCTGAGGGAATTACATTAGGAAATGAGACACTTAAAGTAGTAAAGGAATTTGCTATTTGGAGAGCAAAATAACTGATGATGGTCCAAGTAGAGAGGATAGCAAATGTAGACTGGCAATGGCAAGGAAAGCGTTTCTGAAGAAGAGAAATTTGTCAGCATCGAGTATAGATTTAAGTGTCAGGAAGTCGTTTCTGAAAGTATTTGTATGGAGCGTAGCCACGTATGGAAGTGATACATGGACGATAACTAGTTTGGACAAGAAGAGAATAAAAGCTTTCGAAATGTGGTGCTACAGAAGAATGCTGAAGATAAGGTGGGTAGATCATGTAACTAATGAGGAGGTATTGAATAGGAATGGGGAGAAGAGAAGTTTGTGGCACAACTTGACTGAGGAAGGGATCGGTTGGTAGGACATGTTCTGAGGCATTAAGGGATCACCAATTTAGTAATGGAGGGCAGCGTGGAGGGTAAAAATCGTAGAGGGAGACCAAGAGATGAATACACTAAGAAGGATGTAGGTTGCAGTAGGTACTGGAAGATGAAGAAGCTTGCACAGGATAGTGTAGCATGGAGAGCTGCATCAAACCGGTCTCAGGACTGAAGACCACAACAACAACAACAAGTGACTTTTTGATCACCCGGTATTTTTAATAGTATTTTAGTAACTGTAGACGTGTAGTGGCTGGTAGTAAGCGTGGCACGACGAGGGGGGCGGCAGTCTCTCTCTTTGCGGAGTCCGGCTGCGTCCGACGCGTCACCAGTGGCTCCGCTCCAGGGCGCTGTCTCTGCCGCCCGCGCCGGTTTCCACGAAGCTGTGTCGAGCGCGCATCTGCCGGGGCGCCGGCGGCGTGACTGCGGGAAATAATGCAGACGTGCGGCGGCGCGCGGCGTCACGACTTGCTGTGCTCCCTGTGCCAGCGCAGCTTTCGCCTCCGGCAATTGCTGTTCATAGTCGCGGCGGTGGGACGAACACGGGGCACCACCCGCTACTGCTGGCTTCTGGACGCTGCCAACTGTCGGCCACTGTCTCGTAACACACTAAGATCTGTAGCTTTACTCTCCGTACCTGTTGTGGCTTTCACTCTTTCTTCGCACAAGGTTTCGATCAATATACCGTGTTCCAAAAAGATACATCCGATTTTATGAGACTCCACTGTCTGCGCAAAAGTATCTGGACACCTGTTAGTGGACGTTAGTATGGGGCGTGTTCACCTTTCGGTGTTATGACGGCTCGAATTCTGTTGAAGATACTTTCATTGTGGTGTCTCTAGTATGATACAAGAAAAAAAGTAAGTTAAATATATTTCAATTCTTTCAATTTTCATACTAGAATGTCGTGTTCCCAGTTTGGAACAGCTTCGCCACAGGAAGCACGAAAGTGGTCGAAGACGTCCGTCTTCTGGTCGGCTCCTGATCGTTGTCAGAAGGAGGCTAGTTTTCGATTACGCAAAGGCTTCTATTATTCGGAAAAGTACAACCCGGATTTCTTTACGTAATCAGTATGAATTTTATAATTAGCTAAGGGATCTTTAACAATGAACAATAAAAAAAATTGCATTTGCAAATGAAATCATTAATAAATGGGGCTTCTATGGGTTGTATAGAAGAGAAGGAGCGGCCTTCTGTCTACGACCAGGATGCCGCAGTATTCTCTCCTGTAGTAAAGGCTGTTTGACATTTATAAAAATAATATGAAATGGACGTAAAAAAATGAAGGAAAAGAATAGAATAATAAATCTGGTAAACACTAAATATATTCAAATAATTCTCACAAGCGCCGGCCGGAGTGTCCGTGCGGTTCTAGGCGCTACAATCTGGAACCGCCAGACCGCTATGGTCGCAGGTACGAATCCAGCCTCGGGCATGGATGTGTGTGATGTCCTTAGGTTAGTTAGCTTTAAGTAGTTCTAAGTTCTAGGAGACTGATGACGTCAGATGTTAAGTCCCACAGTGCTCAGAACCATTTGAACCATTTTGAACCTTAGGTTAGTTAGGTTTAAGTAGTTCCAGGTTCTAGGGGACTGATGACCTCAGAAGTTGAGTCCCATAGTGCTCAGAGCCATTTGAACCAATTCTCACAAGCAATTAGGGCTTATTTATAAACAGCATAACTTACATAAGTAATTTTCTAACTGTATGGTGCGATCAGATTTCAGCCTGTCCTGTGCTAGCTTCTTGGTTCACGTTTTTGTCACAAATTACAGTCATTACTTTTCTCCTTCCTTCGAGACAATTCTTGCACCGTTCAACACCTCCATAACAATAACTTGCCTGTTTACAGTATCGATCATAAATTACTTGAATTTTATTAATTAATAACTGTTGGCTGCACTCTGGCAAGACCGCTCACTTTTATGGCTTAAAGACGACCTTCTTTACGCTTTCACATTACAAGCAGAAGTACGATAAAACATGAAGATCTACAAAGGTTTTTACTGTCATCTTTTATTTAGATCGAAGCGGAACGTTCAGTTCAGCTTCTGTTAAAATGTTTCTTTGACTGCACAATCGATGTATTAGCGTTAGCGCTAGATGCGCATCTTTACAGTTACGTAAATTATATAAAACAACTGTCTTTCAAAGAATAGGTCTCATCTCATAAGTTGATCATTTAATATACAGCTAGGTGAATGCCTTTCCAAGGGCACTCACAGCTTTCATACGACGGAAATCCCAATGATATTACATGTGCGAATGTCTGTGGAAGAATGGAAATCCGTTCTTCCTTAACAGCGGAAAGCAGAGAGGACAGTGATGTTGAATGCTGGGGTTGGGAACGAAGTTCTAACTCTTCCCAAAAGGTCTTTGTTTCCGTTCAGGTCGGGTCTGTAGGCTGGCCAGTCCAGTCCATTTCAAGGATATTACTGTCCACAAACCACCGCCTCGCAGTTGCTGCATTATGACAAGTTGGATTGTCACGCTGATACAATCATTCTCTTTGAGCTTTTACTCTACTCAACCTAGTACAGAATGCTGCAAAACGTGTTCATATCCTTCGGCGTTAAGCGTTTTCTTAAACAAAGTAACGGTACCACATTCTAACCACGAAACACAACTCATAGCAAAACACCTCCACCTCCATATTTCACCGTTGGCACTACGCATGTGGACAGCTAACAATCCGCAGGCATACGCCGAATCCAGACTCTTCCATCGCACTGCCACAAGGTACACCGTGATTCATTACTCCAAATCATCGTATCGATCTTTGGACCACCTTAAACGTCACTTACCAGTGACTACAGAAATGTGTGGCGCCCGCAGCTCGTGGTATAGCGGCTAGCGTTGCCGCCTCTAGCTCACAGAGTTGCAGGATCGATTCCCGCCCGGGTTGGCGATTTTCTCCACCTGGAGACTGGTTGTTTATGTTGTCGTCATCATTTCATCATCATTCGGGATAGCGGAGTGACTGGATAGTGAAAAGATTGGGAACTTGCACGGGCGCTGATAAACACCTGGTTGTGTGCCCCACGAACCAAATATCGTTGACATCATCAGAAACGTGTGGCGTACGAGTAACTGCTCGACCCTTATACCCAATTCGTTTTAACTCTCTACGCACACAATTAATAAAATATTCCGGACTGCTATGCCGTCGTCGAATAGATTTCATATTAAAACCCAACGTTTCGTCCCCATCTGTGTAGGACATTTTCAAGGTGGATCGCAGCTTCTTTGAACGTCCAATTCACACTCTGTCTCGCTACCGACTTCAGCAAAATTACGATTAAGCGTGTTCCCACGCAGTGGCATGACGTCATATCTTCTTCTGCACCGGGATCCAATTGTTATTCAGTTTCGCACTCTTTTTCTCCATACTGAATTCCTTGTTTGTTTAACAATGTATTGTTTGTCATCGTGCAGTGATAGCAACAGCGGACGACGGCAGCCGACAACGGCCATTTGCGCTCGGGTATTGAAAGCAAATGACGTGGCGCCACTGCGGGGGATAATGCGTAGACGGAATTTTGCTGCAGTCGGCAACGAGATAAAGCGTGAATCGGACACTCGAAGACGCTACGATCCCCCATGAAAATGTCCGCAGATGCGGACGAAACGTTGGGTTTTAATGTGAATTCATACGACCTCGGCTTAATAGCCCGGAATATTTTATTAACTGTGAAATTTCCGACAGTGAAAGTTTACATTTCACCGTATCTACGCAAGCTGGACTGCTGGTAGCAGTTTCGAGATCACGAGTGATTCCTTCCGCTGGTTCCATCCGATTTTCTGCATCCTCACTCGGCAATTCTCAACGGGCCCTATCATTCAGTAGACGAGATCTACCTGGTACGAGGGTAATCCCAAAAGTAAGGTCTCCTATTTCTTTTATAAGTACATAGACCTGTTTGTTTCTACAATGGTTTACATCAGTTTACAGCTTGAACATTTAGCTATTTTTCGACATAATAACCATTTCTGTCGATGCATTTTTGTAGACTCTGTGGCAGTTTTTGTATGCCCATGTCATACCAGCTTGCCGCCATGCTGTTCAGAAAGTTCTGAACCTCGTCTTTCACCTCGTCGTTGGAGCTGAATCGCTTTCCGGCCAAATGTTCTTTTAACCTAGGGAACAGGTGATAGTCACTGGGTGCCAAGTCAGGACTATAGGGTGGGTGGCTGATTATGTTCCACTGACACAGTTGCAGGAGAGCAACGGTTTGCCGAGCGATGAGCGGGTGAGCGTTGTCATGGAGAACGTGTACGCCCTTGCTCAGCATTCCTCTTCTCCGGTTCCGAATTGCCCGTTTGAGTTGTTTCAGAGTCTTACAGTACCTGTCAGCGTTAATTGTGGTCCCAGTGGGCATAAAGTCGACCAACAATACCCCTTTCCGATCCTAAAAAACGGTTGTCATGACTTTACCGGCAGTCTGTTTGAATTTCCGCGCCTTTGGTGAAGGATGCCTCCATTGGCGTGGTTGTTGCTTGGTATCAGGTGTAAAGTGGTATGCCTAGGTGTCGTCACCCGCGTCAATTGAGTCCAGGAAGTTGTCCTGTTCGGCTGCAAGGCGGTGAAGAAATGCGAAGTATGCATCAACTCGTTGCCGTATGTGGTCCTCAGTCAGCATGCGTGGCACCCATCTTGCGCACACCTTTCGGTAGTTCAATGTTTCCGTTAAAATTCTGTGAGCGGTGCTTCGGGAAACCTCAGGAACTAACGTGCAGAGATCATTCAGGGTGATCCACCGATCTTCACGCATACTTTGCTCAACCTTCAACACTGTCTCGTCAGAAATTGACGGTCTCCCTCTCCTTTGTTCGTCGTGAATTTCGGTCCGACCAGCTGCAAACTCTCTACACCACTTACGAACATTTTTGACATCCATGCACGACTCACCATACACTTCCGTCAATTGGCGATGGATTTCAATCGGCGCAGTGCCCTTTGCGTTCAAAACCCGAATAACTGCGCGCAATTCGCTCTTGGCGGTACCATCCAACGGGAACTGCATTCTCAACGGCTGCCAAGCCAAGACTGAGTGCCTCAGCGCGGCGTGCGCATGTTTACACATAACAAGTGAAGCATTCATCATAACAGTGTGACCAGCTGCCACTCAAACAGAGTTCTGCACTTATAAAAAAAATAGGAGACCTTACTTTTGAGATTACCTTCGTACTAATGTAGCTGTCGTTGTTCCTCAGCGTTTCCACAGTCACATGACCAACAGTGAACTTGGACATATTTGGAAATGGATAAAATGCACCTGGCCGGCCGAAGTGGCCATGCGGTTAAAGGCGCTGCAGTCTGGAACCGCAAGACCGCTACGGTCGCAGGTTCGAATCCTGCCTCGGGCATGGATGTTTGTGATGTCCTTAGGTTAGTTAGGTTTAACTAGTTCTAAGTTCTAGGGGACTAATAACCACAGCAGTTGAGTCCCATAGTGCTCAGAGCCATTTGAACCATTTTTTGAAAATGTACCTGGTGGATTTTTTACTCGGGTGATATCCAGTGACACCTTCGAAGTCACTGATCTCTGCTGACCGTCCCACTCTGCTGCTACTGCGTCTCTGTTGACTACTCCCAGACTCGTTTCACACTGGCCGGTCCACCGCTCGTAGCATCAAGTGTTCAGTTCCGCATTACATACAGATGTCTGGAGACTTTTGATTACTCTATATCTTCTATGTGACTGAAGAGATAAACTTTGGGTGGATAATAACTCACGTCGAAGCTAGAAATTTGTTGGCGTGGCGCCAGTTGTAATTTACCTATTTATGTATTTGCCAGTAAAGGTGACCCTACTGCAGCTACCTCATTCGCTAGCTCCTTCATCTCCCATTGTCTTGGGATCGAGATGATAGCACAGTAACAAAAGGCGAGAGCATGCCAAAAGTTTCACTTTTCAACAGGATGGATCACCACAACAGTGACACCAGCAAGACAGAATTTTCTTAACACGATCTGCCTTAACAGTGGGATATTTGGATCTCGGACTGAAGCACTAGCTTCCAGGGTCCCCTGAGCCTTTTTTTTTTTTTTTTTAGTGGGATGGAGGTTATTGAAAGACTATCTCCGTGCCTCCTTTTCAAACAACTGCAGTGCTGCTAAGCAATAACAGTGAGTGCAGTAACTGCATACTCCAAAAAGAATGGGAAGAGCTTGACTGTCGTATTTGATTGGATTGATTTGGCGGAACTGACCAAACAGCGAGGTCATCGGTCTCGTCGGATTAAGGAAGGATGGAAAAAGAAGTCAGTGGTGCCCTTTGAAAGGAGCCATCCCGGTATTTGCCTCAAGTGATTTATGGAAATCACAGAAAACCTAAATCAGAATGGCCGGGGACGGGATTGAACCGTCTGCCTCCCGAATGCGAGTCCAAGGTGCTAACCACTGCGCCACCTCACTCGGTTTGACTGTCGCCATTTGTGGAATTTAAATGGAAACTTCTTGAATGACAGAGACGAGGCGTCATAATTCAATAACCCATTGCACTTAATTATGATGGGCAGTTACTACTTTCGTAACCTCAGGTGTTATACAGACAGGGTATAACAGGTATAAGTGCAAATATTTCTACTGGTGACTGAGGACGGTGTACTTAACAACATTACATCAGTACTTACGTCATTTGCAGACTAATAATTGTAGTTATATTATCGTATATTTTCGACTGGTTAGCTCCTCCAAGACAAGTGGCAAGAGCAAGCCGTTAACGCTTATTTTCTCCTTGGTAGCAGGTGAGGTGTTGAAGTATGGAAGCATGGACGCAAAAAGGTTCATGCGTTAGTCTATACTGCAGGATGTATTCCACTTAGTGGTGCAGAACGACTGTGCAGAAATCATCAGGTCTTAAAGTTTGTGACAGTTTGTGGGAAGGCTGTTGGACGCAGAGAAAAACTGTGTATTAGAGGTACAGATGTGTACAGCAATCTGGAGCACCACCTGTGGAGATCTCGCTATATGGTGGAACAACATGCAACGTGTGGTTTTCATGAGTAATAAAAAGGGCGGAAATGATGTTTATGTTGATCCCAATTCCAATTTCCTGTACAGATTCCGGAACTCTCGGAACGAGGTCGTGCAAAACTTTTTTTGATGTGTTTATTTATAAGGCTGGTACACAACTGAGCCACGTTAAAGAACAGGAGAACTGCACTTCACAGAAAATGATGGAAACCGTGATTTCGACGCACCAATCGTTTGCTCTCGCATGTGTGAGCATGCGTATCTCCCGCATGCGCTGTCCCGAGCACTTCACTATGCCATTACGTATGAGTGCGTGATAAGAGCAGAGTAGCAGACGTGTTTAGTGACCAGCTAGATGGAATCCTAAATGGGACTCATAATAAAACAGCCTATGTTTGTTTTCCATTGTTATGAAAAACATTAGCAGAACTGCTTGTGCAAGAGTTGAGAAAGGGAGTGTTTTGGTATAAGGCTCCAGCAATATATGCAGCTCGAAACTTAGTGGCAAAATGGCGCGAAACGGGCTCTGCAACGAACAAAAACCGTAACTACACTAAAAGAGTTCGAACAGCAGTAAACATTGTTGTAAATACACTACTGGCCATTAAAATTGCTACACCAAGAAGAAATGCAGTTGATACATGGGTATTCATTGGACAAATATATTATACTAGAAGTGACATGTGATTACATTTTCACGCAAATTGGTGCGTAGATCCTGAGAAATCAGTACCCAGAACAACCACCTCTGGCCGTAATAATGGCCTTGATACGCCTGGGCATTGAGTCAAACAGAGTTTGGATGTTGTGTACAGGTACAGCTGCCCATGCAGCTTCAACACGGTACCACAGTTCATCAAGAGTAGTGACTGGCGTATTGTGACGAGTCAGTTGCTCGGCCACCATTGACCAGACGTTTTCAATTGGTGAGAGATCTGGAGAATGTGCTGGCCAGGGCAGTAGTCGAACATTTTCTGTATCCAGAAAGACCCGTACAGGACCTGCAACATGCAGTCGTCCATTATCCTGCTGAAATGTAGGGTTTTGCAGGGAATGAATGGAGGGTAAAGCGACGGATCGTAACACATCTTAAATGTAACGTCCACTGTTCAAAGTGCCGTCAATGAGAACAAGAGGTGACCGAGACGTGTAACCAATGGCACCCCATACCATCACGCCGGGTGATACGCCAGTACGGCGATGACGAATACACGCTTCCAATGTGCGTTCACCGCGATGTCGCCAAACACGGATGCGACCATCACGGTGCTGCGAACAGAACCTGGATTCATCCGAAAAAAATGACGTTTTGCCATTCGTGCACCCAGGTTCGTCGTTGAGTACACCATCGCAGGCGCTCCTCTGTGATGCAGCGTCAAGGGTAACTGCAGCCATTGTCTCCGAGCTGATAGTCCATGCTGCTGCAAACGTCGTCGAACTGTTCGTGCAGATGGTTGTTGTCTTGCAAACGTCCGCATCTGTTGACTCAGGGATCGAGACGTGACTGCATGATCCGTTACAGCCATGCGGATAAGATGCCTGTCATCTCGACTGCTAGTGATACGAGGCCGTTGGGATCCAGCGCGGCGTTTCGTATTACCCTCCTAAACGCACCGATTCCATATTCTGCTAACACTCATTGGATCTCGACCAACGCGAACACCAATGTCGCGATACGATAAACCGCAATCGCGACAGGCTACAATCCGACCTTGTTCATAGTTGGAAACGTGATGGTAAGCATTTCTGCTCCTTACACGAGGCAACACAACAACGTTTCACCAGGCAACGCCCGTCAACTGCTGTTTGTGTATGAGAAATCGAATGGACACTTTCCTCATGTCAGTACGTTGGAGGTATCGGCACCGGCGCCAACCTTGTGTTAATGCTCTGAAAAGCTAATCGTTTGCTTATCACAGCATCTTTTTCCTGTCGTTTAAATTTCGCGTCTGTAGTACGTCATCTTCGTGGCGTAGCAATTTTAATGGCCAGTAGTGTATTTTATGGGCCACATTCATTTTGCCCACCCTGGAAGTGAGGTTGTGAATAATAATTAGAAATTCTTCGCCCGTCTTAACAAATCAGCGACATAAGGTCTCTGTGACTCCATCCTCTGTCACCGCCTATTGTAACTCCTCACACAGTATGCCTGAACGTTCACAGCGACAGGCCTTCGTGCTGGTTGGTTGTGTGCAGGTCGTATTTCTTTGGCAGCAACGCCCACCTGTCCCGAGCGAAGACTTGGCGACTCCTCTGGACCGTTTGTTTACAGCATCGTTCAGAACAAAAGATTATGCTAAGGCGGTGAGTCAAACGGAACTTATAAATGCGATAAACATCGCGACTGTGCAACGCTGTGGCGCCAGCCACACAGGACGTCAGGCTGCCGCGCATCTCAGGGCACTCTGCTCAAGTGTCGAGTGCGAGAGGGGAGCAGTGCAACATCCACACGTCCATTGTAGTAACTGAAGGAGTATGCGTTTCATAAAGTGAAGTACTGATCTGTTTGATATCTACTAATCTGTAGCTCAAAAATCTACATCTGCAACAACACAATATTCCGCGTGACACCAAATGGTGTATGGCGGAGGGTACCTTGTCCAATACTACTTAATTCGTTTTCTATTCCACTTGTCTTCGCCGTCCTTAAGCGAACTGTACGTTGGTGGTAGCGGAATCGCTCTGTAGTCAGCTGCAAATGCCGGTTTTCTAAATTTTTTGAATAGTGTTTCGTGAAAAGAACTGCACCTTCCATGCAGGAATTCCCATTTGAGTTCGCGAAGCATTTCTGTAATATTCACGTGTTGATCGAACTTATCAGTAACAAACGTAGCGGCACGCCTCTGAATTCCTTCGACGGCTTCCTGTAATACTACCTGGTGGAGATTCCAAAAACTTGAACAGTTCTGAAGAATGGATTACACTAGCGTTCTCTGCGCAGTCTCCCTTGTAGGTAGGCTACACATCCCTAAAATTCTCCCAAAGAACCAAAGTTGAGAATTCGCCTTCCATACTACGGTTCTTACTGATAGTTCCATTTCATAAACCAGGTAGCTATGCTACGTGACTGTGTCAAGCAGCACACCACTACTACTGTATTCAAACCTTACATTATTGTTTTACCTGCTCACATGCATTAACTTATATTTTTCCGTACTTACAGCAAGCTGTCATTCATCGCATTCTGTAGTGTCCCACAGTCACTCGACGACGACAGGTTGGATTTGGCTTCGCAAACTATTAGTAATAAACGACTAAGTGTTTCCCGTACGTTGACTACCATCTGAACATCGACTGTTTCAAGAGGAGATGTGTAAGGAAGAAAGGAAGGAAGACCAGCGTGTAACGACCCGTCAGCGACGAAGTCAAACCTGGTAAACGCAGGAAAAATTGTGGTTAAAGCTGACAAGGCGTTATGAACTGCGGTCTGGATGAGTATATTCTAAGTAAAGTAATAAAACAAACACGGCAAAGACCCACCCTGATTTAATAGCACAGTTCGTAGATTGTTGCGAAAACAGAGACTACTACAATTCCGCTAAAAGAAAGATTGCAGGATGCTGATGGAGAGAAGTTAATAGCAACTCGTGAGTCTGTAAGGATGGCCATGTGCAATCCCGGTGAAAGATTTATCAGAAAATATTAGCACCTTCTAGTCACATGTAAAGTTAATGAATGGGTCCAAACTTCCCACTGTCTCGCATGGATCCGCTTGGTGTCGAAACCGAAGACAGTAGACAGAGAGCAGAAATTTTAAAATCCACATCATCAGCAACTGTGCTCACACCTATCGGTCACCTTGGAATACATGTCATATAAATTGGTCCAACAGGGGTTACACGAGAACTACATCGTCTTTCTTTCAAGCATCCCCACGTAAGTCTTTCGAACATTCCCATCGCTCTGTCGACCTGTTACGGTGGTAGCAGCACATCTTTGATTTCGTTCATTCCTACTTGATAAGGACTCCAATCACTGGAACAATATTCTAGAATTCGTCGTACTATCGTCTTGTATGTGATTTCCTTCACAGATACACTGTACTTTACTGGAATCCTTCCAACAAATCCTACTCTTCCATGCGCCTTCCTTAATACTGATCATACGTTCTATTTCATATCACTTCTTAACATTACCCGTGAACACTCACATGATGTGACACGCCCAAGATGTTCAACACTATTCTTCAATCAGGTGCTATAGGGTTCTTATTCTTTGTTACAGCCATTATCTTACATATCCTCATTCAAACAGAATTACAATTCACTACAGCAAGTGTAAATTTTGTCCAGGTCTTTCCGCAATTCCTTACAATCCTCCTACAACGATATTTTCCTAGTGACCTACACATCATCATCGGCAGCGAACAATAGTACAGTACTTCTGACCGTTTCTGATAAACCGTTAATGTATAAGGGAAAAACAGGAAAAAACGACACACCACGAAGGAATTACCCGAATGGGACGGATATCTAAAGATCTTCATGTACGGACAAACAGCTGATTACACTTTTGGAAAAAATTTAAAGATTTATTCAAGAGAAAGAGCTTCAGACACTAAGTCAATAGCTGATCCACTTGTTTGACCCTAATGCAAGTAGGTATTCGGCTTGGCACTGATTGACAGAGTGGTTGGATGTCCTCCAAAAATGGTTCAAATGGCTCTAAGGACTATGGGACTTAACATCTGAGGACATCAGTCCTAAGGACATCACACATATCCATGCCCGAGGTAGGATTCGAAACTGCGACCGTAGCAGAAATGCGGTTCCGGAATGAAGCGCATAGAACCGCTCGGCCACAGCGGCCGGCAGATGTCCTGAAAGATATCGTTGCGCCTAATTCTGTCCAACTGGCGCGTTAGGTCGTCAAAATACCGAGCTGGTTGTAGGGCCCTGCCCATAATGCTACATTGGGGAGAGATCCAGGGACCTCGCTGGCCAAGATAAGCTCTGGTAAGCACGAAGACAAACAGTGTAAGCTCTTGCCGTGAGCAGGCGAGCATTATCTTGCTGAAATGTAAGCTCAGGATGGCTTGCAATGAAGGGCAACAAAACGGGGCGTAGACTATCGTTGACGTACCGTTGTGCTGTAAGGATGCCGCGGATGACAACCAAAGGGGTCCTCATGTCAAAAGAAATGACACTCCAGATCAGCACTCCTGGATGGCTGATGGTATGGCAGGCGACAACCACGTTGATTTCCCACCGCTGACCGGCGCCCTCCAGACACGTCTTCGTTGGTCATCGGGGCTCAGTTCGAATAGGGACTCGTCAGTGACGACAATTCTAGTCCAGTAAATGTAGCATGCCTATTTGTGAGCCTGTGCAGTGGTGAGACTTTGCCACCGTAGTATTCTCTTGCGCTACTGCATTTTTAAATATGGATTTTAAAATTTCTGTTTTCTCTCTGCTGTCTTCGGTTTCGACACTAGAGGGACCCACGAGAGACTGAATGGAAGTTTTGAACCTAATCATTGACTTTACGTGTGATCAGAACGTACTAGTGTTTTATGATAAATTTTCCACCGGGACTGGAATGTAAACATTTTTGCAGACTTCAAAGATAGCCCTCCTTACAGACTGCCGAGATGCGATTAACTTCTACCTAGTAGCGTCGATGCAATCTCTCTTGTAGCGGGATTGTGGTAGTTTCTCTTTCCATAACATTCTACAAATGGCACCACTAACCAGACTGTCTTTGGGTGTTTTAGTACTTTACTTGGAACGTACTTTTCCAGACCACGGTTTATGATGTGTTTCATCTTTAAACCCGGTTTTCCGTGTTTTCCAGATGTTACTTCGTCGTCGACTGCACTTTACTCCCCATTCTTCATTCGTTTCTTCCTTACACATCTCCTCGCGAAGCAGTCGTTGTGAACATAGAAGTTAACGTACTGGGACACTGGAACGATTATTATTGGTACTTTGTGGAGAGAACTTGTCATACACTTAGGATACTTCTCAGAATCGCGAACTGTTTGCAGGAAAATTACGTACCATCTGTTATGGGAGTTCTGTCGCAAATGACAGGAATGAAGGACTGCATAGAATTCGCTGGTCTGTAATCGACTGCTGACTGTCGATAGCGTTCAGGGCGTGTAAATTGATGGTCGTCAAATCACACTTGAGTGCAGCTAGGTGTGTGAATTGGTAAATTCACAGCTTGGAAGCCGCGATTGCTTGTAAATGAACGGCCTTTGTATGATAACTACCTAAAACAGCTGCATAATAAGCTGTAATTCGTCTTTTTAACAATAGGGACAACAAATTTCGACCAAACTGAAAGGTATGATCTTGTGGTACATTATTACTACTGCAGGGCATTTAACTGAAAAACGACGAGAATACAAACTGGACACTAACCACATGGATTATGGGAAGGCTTTCGATACAGTGATCTGACGCGACCTTTGAAATCAATGAAAAATGAGGGTATCAGAGACATTTAATGCAAGAAATAAAGAGTTTGTATCAGTACGCGGAAAACATAATAAATACAGGGAAAGAGAAGAGAGGACCAATTAAGATCAGCAGAGGAGTGTGACAAGGGTTTTCACTATATATTTAGACAATTTACACCTATCATTTCTTGAGCCTGTGCGGACAGAAAGTTATACGACCCTTATATTAATTCAGGAACTCTTTTGGTGTACGTCAAGTTTAGTTCGAGGCCGTTGTAGCATCGATGGGATATTTCCTGTTATTGAGATGAGCATAGTAAGTTTGAAATATTTCTCTGCAACATGAATATGTTGGCGCACGGACAGAGATACTTTCCGTTGTCACCGTACCTTATGGTAAGAAAGTAAATTTCGTAATCTGAGGAGAACTAGCTTTCCAGAGCTTCTCTGAGCGCTTTTTCCATAACTTCAGTGTTGGCCCATGTGTCAGAGGGTTTACCATGACGTCATTCTAACATTTCACGACTTGGTGACGCACAGGTCCTGCAAGGATACGCCACGGTATGGTTACACGTAATCAGAAAAAGAGAGAGAAGAATCACTGAGTATGACCATTACGAATGCAACAGCCAGTTATTATTTAATCTCAACGTTGATTGGCCAACCGTCCAAATCTTCTGATGTCGTGAAATCTAGATGTAAACATCCGGACAAAAGGGTACTGTAATCTGTTTACATACAAACATCCTACATATTAATAACTGTAAATGTAAATTCGTTTTTACTCTTAAGACAGACGCAACAACAGAGAGAGCGCAAAATTTTATTTTTAACCGCGCACTGCTACCACTACAGACTAGTAAGAGTAAGCTTTCAGTCTGTCACGAGTTCACAAGTGAAATTCATAGAAGATCTTGTTTCTGGATTCTCTCTTCCTTTCAGTATTATTTCTCTTCTTCTGGTCAAGAGCATTCTTCAGCGGTGAGGAGAGGGTTCCGATGTTTTTGGTCTTCTGCTTCCTTCTGTAAATTTGTGCTGTCTTTCCTGCTTTTACTGTCGGACAATATGTTATTCTGAAGAAATTGCCGCAGTTGTGAATGCACTTACAAGGAAGTTCACAAGTTGACAAATGTATAGCAAGACTCCAAACGATAAGTATCTGCCTCCAAGTGGACGTGGCGGATGTGACATATAAACTTAATATCTAAAGCAGAGCGTTACACTACAGTGACTGTTCAAAAACGCTTAAATTTTGAGGTTCGTACGTTACGCCAGAGACTAACAAATACGCTTTCTCGCCTGAGTACCAAGAAAGAATTGAGAACCAACAGCGAAAGTCTGATCTTTATGTGACTATGCACTGCTACAATGGACAGGTTTCCAAGCGCATAGAAACTTCACGTGCATACTCTTAACCGAACTTCCCTTTCATGAAGTGCAGATGAAGGTTATTCGAAATAAATATTCCAGTAATTTTAAAAAAAAATTAATTTCAGATTTACTTCCTTTGTTTTATGGTAGTTTTATTAATCAGAAAGCCAAGAGCTCGCCAGAGATACACGTAGTATGATGGACTAGAATTTGACTGAAAAAGTACTGTCATCTCGTGAATACCGCTAGTTAAATACGCTGTCTCTGAATACGTGTGCCTCGGTTTCTTATAATTACGTAAAGTATTTTATCGTTGATTCAGCGATACAGTTGATATCGATAGTCGTATGGGTTAGGAGTTCACTCGTCATTTTCTTCATTACTATTATCATCATCATTACCATCATCATCATCATCACCACCATATTTTCACTAGATAACTCTCGCTACAGAGAATGTTATTGAATTGATGACTCTACTACATCCTGACACATTCGAGTGCTGTTTGTTACTAAAGCGATGGGCATGGCATACAATGAGTACAATCTGAATGTAAATTATCGCATGGAAAAAGTATGTTAAAATTAAAACACATACTGTGGAACCAGAAATCGGGGACATTTAATCCTCTGTGTTACACCTTTTACATTAGTTTGAGTACATATTTTAGGAGGATTAGTAAATATTTAAGGAAGTGATAGTATACATTAATTCGCGCAAAACATTCCAATCTTTTCTGTGGTAGGTTTTAGAGATACAGATGTTAGAATGTAAACCATAGAAATTCAAAAGATGTTAAACAAAGGGAGATGGCTAAGTTCAAAGTTGATTTTCATAAATTCCATCTCCGACATCAATAGATTTTCGAATTCTGTGCACCTCTTCTTAGGTCTTCTTGGCATTCGTTTATGATGGCAGCACTGTTCGTAATTCGAATGATCAGTTCGTCTCTTGTGTTTTGTTTCTCTTTGTGGGTCTAACCATCCAACCAGCCCCACAGGCGAAAACTCAAAGGGCATCTTGCGCTCGAACGTAGTTCCGCAGCTCACAGGGAATTTTCTTTTTTGTCACTAGAACACGCCGGCATCGGAGATTTGAAAGGATATTGTGATCAGACGAAGCTACTTTAGTCTGGTCATAACTGTGGGTTCTTTGATTGTAACGTGAGAAGGCTCATCAAACTAGAACATATGAAATACTTTATTATATAAATCAACATAAAGATTACTTAACGTAAACAAACTACTTGCCACAGTAGTACTGGATAATTTGCAACTGTCACTGCCTAGCAAAGCATCACTTGATGCTCTCATTAATAAACTGTTGTAGAACTTCATCTGAAAGCTTAAGCACTCGTTGGTCCTAGACGATGATGCTGACTGCTGTAGCTGAAGTCTCGAAGTCGGCAGAACTCTTTCATGCCCGACACTATATTGACATCAGTGCGAGGGCGCTGTTGTTACTGGAGTGAGGCGTGGTTTCTGCAGTGTCTACCACTGGTTGTTGCGGATTGCAGCGAGCCCTCCTGCTAATGTCTGTTGTGTCCATTCTCGCTGCCGACTTTGATGTGGAACCGCTGTCTCTGGACGATACCACAGATAGCATACGTGTATTAAATAGCAATGTAACTCAAGATTATGAAAGTTATGAACGATAAAATCTGACTGAAGAGTATTACGTAGGAGACTTCACACAGCAGTCTCGCAGGAGGTGGGGAGGAGGGGAGGAGGGGAGGAGAGTTCTTCTTAGGTTTTCACGATTCCCAGATTTCGCTAGATGAGAAGATTTGGACCGTCGGCCAGTCCGCGTTGACATTAAATAATGATTGGTTGTTGCCTTTGATGTCATTCTGAATGGTTCTTCTCTCTCTTTTTCTGATTACATTGCAGCTGCAGGCTCAGGAGAAGAGAGAGGGGGAAATGTTTTCCTATCTTGCATAGACCAGCTCAAGTGCCAAGCACCAGTACAAATGGCTCACGGAATCAATGTTCCCCGAACAAGTAGTAAAGCGGCTTTCGCAATCGAATGTGACGCTTATTTGAAAAACGAATATGAACTTAGAGCAACTGAGTTGTAATGTAACTCAATAACTACAAGAAAAATGACATTTAAAGCATCTGATTGACATCCAGCTCCGTGTCTCATGTCACATCGTGTTCTGTTTTTCCTGACTCGGAAGTCATAATCGTACAAGACTCCGTTGGGCCAAGAATATCTTCATCGTCATGCTTTATGATTCACATAGCTGGACACAACTTTACCGAGCAGCTACAATGCAACTGTTTTAATGTTGCGGCTGGCTGCAGTCGAAACCACGACGCCATAGTCACTAAGATTAACGACTTGTGCCGATACGTATCGAGCCGAACTAGGAAGCAAAGTGGCGCCGCTACGGATACAGAGATTAGCACTCGTTTTTGTATTAAATCTTGTGTTATTGTTTCGATTATAAGAATTTACGTTTTATAAACCCGAATTTCAGAAAGGTATTGTCTAAGAAAATGATTCTTCATTGTAGGTTTCATCACACGTTTTCAAAAATTGAGACATGTGATTCTTATGCTTGGGGTAGGCGACCAGGGTGTGGTAGGGAACGGGGGGGGGGAGGAGGTGAGGGAGATCTTTGCTTGAAGAGGTGTGTTCCGCCAGCTAAAATTAAAAAACAAAATTAAGCACTGCTGCCGGCCGGGGTGGCCGAGCGGTTCTAGGCGCTACAGTCTGGAGCCGCGTGACCGCTACGGTCGCAGGTTCGAATCCTGCCTCGGGCATGGATGTGTGTGATGTCCTTAGGTTAGTTAGGTTTAAGTAGTTCTAAGTTCTCGGGGACTGATGACCTCAGAAGTTAAGTCCCATAGTGCTCAGAGCCATTTGAACCATTTTTAAGCACTACTATGTAGGCATATTCAGCATTTGCTGATACGTACGGTCTTGCTAAAAGGTAGACTCAGCCAGCAAATCACAACCACAGTTGAAGAATTCATTTAAACTAACTCAAGCACAACTTCACAACATAAACTTCAAAACGAACGTGACAGTAGATAAATAAGCCCACAGCAGCTGGAGCAGCAACATGCGGAATGAAAACTTACCTTCGTAAGCAGCTGTAACTACATCTGCATCTACATTTATACCCCGCAAGGCACCCAACGGTGTGGGGCGGAGGGCAATTTATGTGCCACTGTCATTACCTCCCTTTCCAGTTCCAGTCGCGTATGGTTCGACGGAAGAACGACTGCCGGAAAGCCTCCGTGCGCGCTCGAATCTCTCTAATTTTACATTCGTGATCTCCTCGGAAGGTATAAGTAGGGGAAACAATATATTCGATACCTCATCCAGAAACGCACCCTCTCGAAACCAGGACAGCAAGCTACACCGCGATGCAGAGCGCCTCTCTTGCAGAATCTGCCACTTGAGTTTGCTAAACATCTCCCTAACGCTATCACGCTTACCAAATAACCCTGTGACGAAACGCGCCACTCTTCTTTGGATCTTCTCTATCTCCTCTGTCAACCCGACCTGGGACGGATCCCACACTGATGAGCAATACTCAAGTATAGGTCGAACGAGTTTTTTGTAAGTCACTTCCTTTGTTGACGGAGTACATTTTCTAAGAACTCTCCCAGTGAATCTCAACTGGTCACCCGCCTTACCAACAATTAATTTTATATGATCATTCCACTTCAAATCGTTCCGTACGCATACTCCCAGATATTTTACAGAAGTAACTGCTACCAGTGTTTGTTCCGCTATCATATTATCATACAATAAAGGATCCTTCTTGCTATGTATTCGCAATACATTACATTTGTCTATGATAAGGGTCAGTTGCCACTCCCTGCACCAAGTGCCTATCCGCTGCAGATCTTTCTGCATTTCGCTGCATTTTTCTAATGCTGCAACTTCTCTGTATACTACAGCATCATCCGTGAAAAGCCGCATGGGACTTCCGACACTATCTACTAGGTCATTTATATATATTGTGAAAAGGAATGGTCCCATAAGACTCCCCTGTGGCACGCCAGAGGTTACTTAGGTTACTTTAACGTCTATAGACGTCTCTCCATTGAGAACAACATGCTGTGTTCTGTTTGCTAAAAACTCTTCAATCAAGCCACACAGCTGGTCTGATATTTCGTAGGCTCTTACTTTGCTTATGAGGCGACAGTGCGGAAGCGATAAAAATTGGAGACAAGTTATATGGAATGTTTTATTCGAATTAGTCTGTCTACAATATTTACTAATTATCGTGAAACACCCTGTAGACAGATGGTAAAGAGCGATTCTGCGAGCGTTTCATTTGTAATGACAATGTTCGCCCAGTTGATTCTTGTATAGCTGTGGATGCAAGGCAACCCGTAAGCTACGCAACTCGTCGTATCTCATCTGGACGTTCTCTGATGCAAAACAAACGGCCGGAGAGGAAATTCGTCCCGGTTCCTCGGCGAGTCACGCCGGACCGGCACTTAGACTTACGTTGGCCGCCTGGGACGGGGAGGGTGGGGATGGAGCGGGGGGGGGGGGGGGAGGGGGGGAGAGGCGGTCTGCTGGAGGGGCCAGTTGTGAGGCGGAATACATTATCCGACATTGCGACAGCAGAACCGCCTCGATCGTGTAGTAGGCTGTAACCCACGTTCCGCAGACGTCGCAGCAGAGAACTGCACGATACTTTACACATAGTTCTACTCAAATAACGAGTTCACTAACTAAACACACCGGATGAAAAGAAAGGTCAACTCCAGGAGCAATAGCGCTAGCGGCGATGAAGAAAGGTCGCTAGTTTCTTCATGTATACCATATCCAATTGCAGGCCTCCACGGATGGTTAGATCCCATGGAGCTGGCAGCTTGCGGAGAAATAGCGCTAGCCTCGATGAAGAAAGGTCGCTAGTTTCTTCATGTATACCATATCCAGTTGCAGGCATCCACGGATGGTTAGATCCCATGGAGCTGGCAGCTTGCGGAGAAATAGCGCTAGCCTCGATGAAGAAAGGTCGCTAGTTTCTTCATGTATACCATATCCAATTGCAGGCCTCCACGGATGGTTAGATCCCATGGAGCTGGCAGCTTGCGGAGAAATAGCGCTAGCGGCGATGAAGAAAGGTCGCTAGTTTATTCATGTATACCATATCCAATTGCAGGCATCCACGGATGGTTAGATCCCATGGAGCTGGCAGCTTGCGGAGAAATAGCGCTAGCCTCGATGAAGAAAGGTCGCTAGTTTCTTCATGTATACCATATCCAATTGCAGGCCTCCACGGATGGTTAGATCCCATGGAGCTGGCAGCTTGCGGAGAAATAGCGCTAGCCTCGATGAAGAAAGGTCGCTAGTTTCTTCATGTATACCATATCCAGTTGCAGGCATCCACGGATGGTTAGATCCCATGGAGCTGGCAGCTTGCGGAGAAATAGCGCTAGCCTCGATGAAGAAAGGTCGCTAGTTTCTTCATGTATACCATATCCAATTGCAGGCCTCCACGGATGGTTAGATCCCATGGAGCTGGCAGCTTGCGGAGAAATAGCGCTAGCGGCGATGAAGAAAGGTCGCTAGTTTATTCATGTATACCATATCCAATTGCAGGCATCCACGGATGGTTAGATCCCATGGAGCTAGCAGCTTGCGGTGATGCTGACTGCTACGTCTGACCCCCCGTTCCAGATATTCCATCACATTTTGTTATAGGATTAAGGTCGGGTGACACAGCCGCCCAGTTCACTTAGCAGAATTTTGGAACTCATTTATGTTCGTGTAGTATGATAATGGATGCCGAAAATCCTCTCTGTAGGGATCATCATGGGTCCCGAGAACAACGATCGTCTAAAACCCCCTCTGCTCGTGCATGAGGCCTAGAAAGCATAGATGCCGGCGCACAGTATGCCAACTCTCTTCCTACCTAGGACATAATAGAAAGTGGATATAAAAACCTATAAAAGATGTGTTCTATTTTGATTTTTGGGGTCGCTGATTACTAATCTGATGTCGAAATTCAAAATGGCGCAACTAATTTGTCGGATAAAAAGTTATAAATTTTGTGGATTCGAGTAAAATACCTGTTATAACTTTAAATGCGAACATTTTTAGGTTAGGCTTTACCGTGACTGTTACTGACATTAAATGAAACAACAAGTTCACTGTTACCAGTCTGTAACATTTCACCTAATTGTTATCAACAAGTATGAAGTTCAAGCCATTTTAACATTTCACCTGATTGTATAAACGAGTACGAATGTTTAGCTGTTTTAACTTGTCAGAATTGGATTTATATACCACCTGAAGTACACACACATATATTTGACACCTCAAAACAAACACCACCAAATGCTTTAAACAATTATTCTGCAATAATATTGTTACGATGTATATTCTTTGCACTTTGCGATTATGTCTTCTCTTCTGCTATACGAACCTTGCACCCTGCTGATTCCAGACGCCATATTTGTTTACAAATGTGGCAGTATACATGTGATGTGTTACGACAGCAAAAGGAACCTGTGACCACTGAAGGTACTCTACTTTACTTATTTAATGTTTACCATTAGATATCAGTTTAATTTTTTTGTCAAAAGTAATCCTAAACCATATTCTGAAATAGTGTCTTGTTTCTCCGCTAGGCAGTGCCACAAGTTCCTCCAAAATCGTAACACAACACACACACAAATGTAATACTTACTAATGTAAATCCACCCGATGATGGAGGTTTAAACCTTCGAAACGCGTCGTGGAAATAAATAAAACGGTGACTGGTAAAAGTGAACTTGTTGTTTCATTTAATACCTGTTATAAGGTATTCTCAAGCCGCTGCTAAGAAATTATTCAATATTTTACTTTTTTTAAATGAAATTTTGGCTACATTTGTCATTTCCATTCTTATCGTTGCCAGTAGACTCGCTGTTGGGTTGTCCACTGGGAGATGAATCGAAAATTAAATATTTTGCCTCACGAAACATCTGTTTATCTTCTTCAACTATCACTTTGTGGAAGCTCGAGAAGAGTAGTTCCGAAGATACCAAAAGCGCGTAGAATACGTCATGCATTGCTTTCTAACGGGAATATTTGCGTTTAATACCTTCTCCGTAAATCCGGATATCCCTATTACCAGCCATTCCACAACGCAAAATTAATATCATCACACCAATATAAGGTACAAGTTGTTGAAGCGAACGATAATACGAAAGCGGACGGAAGTCAACGCAAATGTAAATGATCCGTCCAACCACTGTTCACTGGTAATGTCATACTGGTGGCATTTACATTGAGCCTGTTTCCACATCATCCACAATTTCGACAAATTAATCGCAATTGCTTGTCTTTAGCAGCTGTTAGCTGTCAGGAAATTTTCGCTGTCCCATGTGTAGGTTTTTGAACGAGTAGATGCTGGAAAACATCTCTTCAAGATGTTCATCACAGAAATATCCAAAATACATTACTTCTTCATTAATTTCAATTAATTGTTTAATTGATGGTTGATTAAATTATAATAGCGCATTATTGTTCAATAATTTCCACAATATTGTGCATTATTGCAGAATACTGTCCATTATAGCACAATAATTGCTTACTGTGTGCCATGGCCGCACGGTAGACAAATGACGGAGACTAAAAACGAGCAAATATGGGAACTACACTATTAATGTTGGTTGGTGGTTGTAATGGTCGCCTAGTCGTAGATATTGCTAATTGCTATAATCGCACTATTTCACTCCAATTTACGGAGCTTGTTAGCACTTGATGTTAGGTTGGCGCCATTAAAATGCATTGTAGTAATCGCTGCTGCTTGCTGGATCGCTGCTGTCTCGATGCTGATGCTGGCTCTCAATCTGGTTGTCTAGGGTAAAAACATGAGGTCCCGTGTTTTTTATGTGCTTTTGATGATAAAGAACGAGCGAAACCAACACATATGTAAACATCAAATATTTATTACTTTGGTGGCCATCTTAATTCCACTGTCCACCAAAGACCACGACACAATACAAAGTAGTACTTCCTTTACATGTTCTTTGCATTGTTTATCCACCTCAAACAATAACATAGAAACACACCTCACCAAAGTGACATTTCGACTGCCTCCTCGACCCTTCTTGCTGCTTGTATTTATAACATTGTCAAAGAACTACTAAAAAGAGATATAGTTTATAAGTCACATGTACATCTGTTATCATAATTTGTGCAGATAAGTTATTAATTTGCATCGAGTGACATAATTTAACATGTTATGAAAATGACAGACAGATTTGTTGACTTGACAGACTAATTCTCTGTTACAAAAAGGCCATTTTTTAGAAGTTTGTCAATTGACTTCTCTAATTTGCATAAATAAGTAAGTAACATGAATTATTAAGAATTACATTGGTTTTCGTCTAAAATAGGATTGATTACGTGAACACTGAGTGAAAACGCTCCTAGTGAACAAATAGGTTTCACTGGGTGATTTTTATTTAAGGAGATCCAAAATACCTAAGTTGGCCACTATTTTTCGTACTTCATATTAATTATTTAAGATAAACTTAGTGTTTTTACATGATGACATTTGCTGTATCAGTGATCAAGTGATATTAACTTTTGTGTGGGTCAGTTATTTAGTATAATTTAATGGGTTGACTGTTTATGGAGACATGTTATGCAATCATTGTTAACATACACAATAACTTTTCTATAATCATAAATACTCGTTAAACTGGTTGAATTTGGAGGGTATCGCCTACATCATTAAAGTGAAGCCTTTAATATGTTCCATTACATGGTTGACTGTTTCGGGGGAGAGGACCAAACAGTGAGGTCATTGGTCCCATCGGATTACGGAAGGATGGAGAAGGAAGTCGGCCGTGTCCTTTCAAAGAAACCATCCCAGCGTTTGTCTGAAGTGATTTAGGGAAATCACGGAAAACCTAAATTAGGGTGGCCGCACGTGGGTTTGAACTGTCGTCCTCCGAAATGCGAGTGCAGCGTGCTAACCATATGCGCCACCTCGCTCGGTATGTGTTGTAGAACAACCATTTACAACAGTGGAGCCACGCACAGGAAATTTTGTAGCCAAGCATTTATGATAATATCGCCAGTAGTTTAGTTTTAAGTCGATGTACGTGATCAAACTGATTAAAATGTCATAAACATTCCTTCTGGAGTGCTATCTAACGTATCTTAACCATCTTAACCTAACAACATCGCAGTATTGCTGTCATATGTTAATTATGTCATACGAACGGTATCTGAAATATGTGTAGTTGTACGATTTACTGTTTACCGGAAACTTTCAAGGCACATACCTTATTGACTTGCATCATTTGAAAACAGACGAAATCGTGAGTCGGCGACGTACACTCCACGCTCCCAGTCAGCTACTGACCCATTTTTGTGCTGTTTGGCCCAATGAAGATGTTTATCAAAGAACCCTTCACCGAGAAGACCAACTAAATGTTCGCACGTTCCGCAAGTTCAAAAAGAGAAAAGACTCGTGTGCTGACATGATGATCAAGATGTAAGCAATAAGCTCACCAGACAAAAACATAGTCACCCTTTTGTGTCTTCTCGTCATCACTTTAGACATGCACCATAGGAGGCAAGGAGAGGATTTTGTTTGGTGGCAAGTATCCTCTTTCAATAACACAAGCTGCACGCATGTATTAACAGGGTTCTTCAGTCATAAGAACAAGAAGTTACTTAAGATAATCCAGGCGTTGTGGTACAAGCTCTTCTGTAATAGTCCATGTTAGCCTCAGTGCTGGTGAGGTAAATGTCCACTACGTACACTACTCCGGTCGCTAGGTACTGACTGACTCTGAGCTAGAGACTGTGCTAACCGCAACTGGGAATTCCACTGGGCTGTGACTGGCGACTCGACTCGTTAACTCACTGGATGGCTGACTGCGGCCTCCGGTCTGCAGCGGCGATCTGAATACCGGCCGTCGAAAGGGCGTTGGCGGCGCAGTTGGCTCTGAGCACTATGGTTCAAATGACTCTGAGCACTATGGGACTTAACATCTATGGTCATCAGTCCCCTAGAACTTAGAACTACTTGAACCTAACTAACCTAAGGACATCACACAACACCCAGTGCGGCGCACTTCTTGTGTGTTTGTCTTTGGCCTCTCTCCTGATAGGTTCGCTTGCTTCGGTGTCTATCATCGATCTTCTCGCAACCTCTTTGCCACCTGGTGTGCTAGCAACGGCTTACACCAGCACACACACCAGTGCACATGCACAGATGAATCGTTAAGCCTTGAACAATGGTGGAGTCGTGTGCTAATCAATGCACGCAATGCCTGTGTGAGAATAAAGCAATAGCGAACAGTGAGACACTCGTGTTTGAAGTGGACATTGTACGTAAACATGGGTAAATGTATGTGAGAGAGTGTCAGAAATGGGCCATCGTATTACCTTTACCCATGGCGATATTGTGAGTGAACTACTGGATTTGCTGGAGTTTCGTGTCTACCAGCAGTGGTGTAACACACGTGGTCATGAAACACGAAGTTAGAATTGTGGTCGGAAAAAGGTCTTGACTGAGAAGGACCGGAGAAGTGTTTCAGGGCTTGTGATTCAAAACCACTTGCAGACCCAACGTGAATTGCTGCAGGCAGCGGATGAAGATCCATTTCAACCCATTAGCGAGAGAACATTACGATGGGAGCTACATGCAATGAACATTTGGAATCGGCCACCACATAAGAGGCCATTGCTCACCTTAGGCACATAATGATGACAGTAGCAAGTTTCATCTGGCTGGGAGAGTATGTGACTAATTTTCTGAACGTTTCCCCACCCTCTAACATCTCGATTGCTCTGCAAAATCATCTGATTCAACCCCATAGGAAATCTGTGGGACGTGTTGGAACAATGGGCAAAAGGCCGACATCAGCATCCCAACGATTTGGTGGAACTGCGCGATCAAATCCTCAGCCAGCCCCTTAACCTAGCTGCAGCGTACCTACACAACCTTGTGAGCTCACTTCCTAATCGAATCCAGGCGGTTATCAAGTCCATGGGCCGAATTACACCATATTAAATGATGCTTTTAATGATTTCTCTAGGGGTGATTACTACAGTGGGCTTATTTCAATAGTGTTTATCTCTCTGAGACACAAACAGTAAAACATTTAAAGAATAAATGTTCATTTCACATAGCGAGACAGGCTTCATAAAATGTTGTTTAGTAATACAGTAGTAATGATACGAACAATACCACAGCATGTCGCAAAAATAACCTTACGCATAACTCACGACAGCTAACGTCAAAGCTCGTCAGTTCATTTCTAAAATGCCGAATGTTCACTTCTTATGGGCGGCTAATTTGAGGATTAATGTAGTAATCAAAAAACTGTCGGTTTCTGCAAGCCAGCCAACGGTAAACATAAAGTGAATATTACAGATCCGGTTGCACTTCCATTTCGTGGAAAATGATAAGTGACAACAAGCCACAAATTTCCTCTGAAATTAGGTACAGTGATTTATAACTGCTAAATGAGAGGGTAGCTACAGACTGACACGGAAATCGCGTCATTATTAAAATAACCATTGCCTGTAGTAAGGAGAGAGAATGCCATTGTAGTTTACAAGGTTGATGTGGTCGCATGCGTATGTTGGAAGGGAAATAATTAGAGGATATGTGTACAAGAGAGAGGACAAGGTTTTGGAAAGGAGATGCGTGAGCTCTGCGGTTGAACGCGATACATTCATTTCAGCGCACTAAAGGAGAGAATAGTAAGGAACAGATGCCACTTCATGAAGTTTTCAGTATTCAGTGTCTGCAGTCAGAGATAACGCCATGAACTCACCTCTGTATGTCTATACATTATCTATGAATATTGTATTTTGTTTTATATTGTGTTGTTTGATGTATGTATGTAACTCTTCCTCTTTGTTGGATAACGGTCTTTGACGGAAACCGGTGGTACTATAAAGAATAAATGGAAAATTAGCTTAAGTTTATTACGTGATGTTATTTCTATTGATGATATCGCCTCATTATTTAGATAGAAAATATTCTCTTTTTTGAGCTTAGTTTCGTTGACTCTTTGATTTCGTCATCAATGTCTTAAAATCACGTTTTGTTTTCATATTGTCAAGATCTTAAATAGGTTACATTTTTCAGTTTTCATGCCCAATACTTCCCACATACATATAACCCTTCTGGACGTGTAGGGAACCTTTTTCTGTTTAGGATTCGGCGCTTCAGTCGGTAGAAACGGACCCATTAAAGGATAATTCTTCGTCCGTATGTCTGTCTGTCTGTTAAATTTTTCTCAGGAGTGGGTAAGAAATATCAATTTGAAATTTATATCACATATTATGGTCTACGGTTGTAAGGAATTTAACCTTCTAAGTCAATGCAGTCAAAAGATATGGCCACTTCTGTCACATATTTTGTCACTCGCAAACTCACACATGAAAACCTTTAAGATACTTCCCGTTGTCATAGAACCAGGCAATTTGGCAAAAAGCAAGATTTTGCAGTATAAGTAAAGGGGAAAAAGCCGAAAATTCTTAATTTGCAATTTACCTTGTGTGCAGATGACTACTA
This sequence comes from Schistocerca nitens, assembly GCF_023898315.1. Classification (NCBI taxonomy): domain Eukaryota; kingdom Metazoa; phylum Arthropoda; class Insecta; order Orthoptera; family Acrididae; genus Schistocerca; species Schistocerca nitens. The sequence continues at coordinate 976,080,554 of NC_064615.1, read as the reverse complement.
TTAATATAGACTCCCTCTTTCGTTTTTTGAAAGAAAAGTGGAACGTTGACAAGGTAAACAAAGATCGAGGGACGTCAGAGACATAAACTTAAAAGCATCTTCATTGTTAATGTCTTGTCGTTGGCATTTATTTTTTGTGCCGCTAGGGTTGTCGGTACTTGTGAGGGAGGGAGGGAGAGAATGAGACAGAAATAGAAAGGGAGGGCAGAGAATTGTTGAATTTGCCTCGTCACAAGTGATTTGTTGTACAATATATGTAGCTGCAGTGCTGGTAGGTGTAAGCGAATTAATGATAGTTTCGTACTTCACTGCACGATACTACATTTCGCAACTTCAAATAAATAAGAGATAACAGCACCTCTTTTAGTAACGACATACAAGGAACGTTGTCTTCAGACACTACATCTTTAAGCAGTTACGAGTGACAAACTTTGTGGCACGTATGTCTTCAAGACCAGAACGACAGCAGCTGGGAGTTCAGTGGAAGTACATACTTTATCTAAACAGCTGCCCCTGTGTGACATACAGTTCAACTGTATCATCCGCACAGCCTTTGGGTAAAGCGGCAGGGGAGAGGGGGTTTACAGCTATAGCTCGCAGGTTAGAATCATTGAACATCTGTTTGGATGCTCAAATTGTTAACGCTGCGTTATCCCGTTCGAGACGAGTAATAATAATAGTCAAAAGCACTCTGTCATAAAGCATAAAACGAAGTGAAGCTACGTTTACCCTACGAAACCTCTACAGCACCAGAGATTTATGACCAAGTCGCTCAGCCGTGTGCGAGTGCATGAGTTTCCAAATCAGTGTTTGTGTATGCGCCCCTTCTTGCGCACCACTACGATGGTCACGCATCGACCATGTATCCTTTGTTAGTCTTTCCCGCTGTCGGTTGGTTCGTGATTTGGATTGTTCTTGTGCAACGTTAGGAGCAGCATCTTCGCCTGACGCGTGTCGTAACGTACACACACGAATTACTCAGTCTGGGGTTCTGTACATGTGCTTCCCGCTGTGCTTTCCGGAGCTATAAACAATCCCAAGCCAACGGGGACTTCTTAGCTCAGACATCAAAGGAGCCTGTAATCGAGATAGTGGGACGCTTCTTCTCGTTCTACGTATATACTCAGCAAACAATTGTACAGTGAATGCAGAGGATATCAAATACTGATGTTCGCCTGTTCTATTCACACATGGAGCCATGGAAAAATTACTGTCTTCGGTATCTCTCTTGTCTTATTTTCATGATCTTAGAGGAAGAAGCAGTTGAACTTCTCCAGATTTATTGGACGTGAAGACTGCATGACTTCAGCGCTGATGTTACGGCAGCGCACTGTCGGATTCTTTCCTTTTGTTACGGATAATGCCTCGTATTTATTCACTCAGTAAGCCATGTATAAGGGGCTCTAAATTTAATTAAAATCGCCCTGCGTAGAGACTTTCCAGTATACGACAGCATCATCATGGATGCATCGGAGAGTCATGATATTCTCCATTATTTTAGAGCGAGAATGCTAAGTCTGGCTGCGTAGATGACAAAGCACTTTTCTGCAGATAGGAATTCCGGAGCTAACCTTCATTTATTTTTTTTTTTGTTAGTATTTGTTTCTTTGCTGCTAGTTTCAGGGTCGCAGCCGCATTCTCAAGGAGACCCTCATAACAATGATACATGAGAAGTAAATTACACTGGTGACTGTGATGACGATTTGTTCTGCCTGTCAGCCAAGTCCATCACTATAAGTTCTGCATTCTCCAGTCAAATGGTTCAAATGGCTCTGAGCACTATGGGACTTAACGTCTGGGGTCATCAGTCCCCTAGAACTTAGAACTACTTAAACCTAACTAACCTAAGGACATCACACACATCCATGCCCGAGGCAGGATTCGAACTTGCGACCGTAGCAGTCGCGCGGTTCCGGACTGAGGCGCCTAGAACCGCTCGGCCACCGCAGCTGGCCAGTCCCTTTTCCAGTCACCGTCCCTTCTAGTGCATCTTTTATTATGCAGTCTATTTTCACTCAGTGTTTTAGCCACTTCTTTCCCCTTGTTCCCAATATTTGTCTTCTTTGATTCCCCTTGTCTTATAAAACCACAGTCCTTTTATCTGTCCGTTTCATACCGTCCGCCATTCTCCAAATGCGCATCTAAAAAACTTCTAAACGGTTTTCCTCTCACTGTCGCTGTGTCCATATTTCGGCACTGTACAGGGAAACGCTCCATACAAAACACTTCACTAATCTTTTTTATTTAATGGAACACAGAAAGAAATTCCTCTTCTATGAAACACATGTCTTGCAGTACTATCCGTGTCTTTATTTCTTCATTTTGTGTCACCTTACTGTTTATTTTCATCCTAGGTACCTCAAGTTATCAACTTACACAATAACTCATCACAGATTTCCACTTTTATCTTTCTTGCTTGCCTTACCTTTTTCACATTAAAATTAATTCTATACTCTTTGCAGCTGCTATTCAGTTGTTTTACCATATTCGTAACCGATTTTTCTCGATTTCCATTGACTGTGTCCTTCTAAAAAACATTGCCCTAGACCTCTTCACATTTATCTTCATTTTGTGTTCCTCACAGCTAGTGTTCAATTATTTCGACTGATTTATAATTGTCTTTTCATTATAATAACATTGTAATACCATAAATGTATGTTGTATACAATAGTAAATTAATCCATACAAAACATAAAATTTAGTTTAGGTTACAGATAGCTGCTTGATGTATTAAGCAAGTAGTCATACTTCGTCATATCTGTCGTACACCTTTCATGAAGTGTAGCTAATTCTTTAACGAATTACATACCTACCCTCAAAATTAAATTACATTTTGTACTTTGTAAGTGTTGATGTCCCACTGAGTATTGCATAATTTAATGGCAGTAGAAAGAGTTATGGAATAATTTTCTGGGGAACCACAACTTACAGGGACAGTATTTCCAGAATACAGAAGAGTGTTATTTTCGCAGATGTTCTTTCTCATTACGAATATTTCTCTTTTATCAAGAAATTTTGAATAGCATGGGTTCAACACTCGGATGAAAGACAGCCACTACAAAAAAGTCAAGATGTTAAAATTAGTACAAGAAAGAGTAAATTAAATAGGTATCAATGTATTCAACAACGTGCCAGAGTACATTAAATGTCATGTAGAAAATGTGCTGGTGTTTAAGATTGAATAATTTTTTTTTCTTGGCAACTCTTGCTGCTCCAGTGAAGAGGAACTTCACAGAAACTTTAAACTTAAGGTTTTAGTTTGTAAAGTTTAGTTACAATAAGTGTAATAGTTGATAATTAGCACTTAAATAGAATGTACATCTTTGACTAATTTCAACAACCCACTCTTTGTAGCAATCATGAAATATAACTAATACAGTGTAATGCTGCTATAATGTAACTGACCAAAATTTGTAGCTTCATGTTTGTAGGTAGTATTTTCACAATTGTCTTCTCAAGAATGCTGCTGTGACCTCGGTACCAGCAACAAGTAAAGAAACGTCATTGAAAGATAAAGTGTATCTGTTCAATCCGCTAATTTTAGAAAAATAATCTGAAAGTTTCTTCTGTCGATCCGGCAAGGTGAACTGTTTTTGTATGTTGAGAAAATAAGTGGTTGTTATTATGCTTCCATGTGACGGACATGATGTTACTTTGTTTCTGTTGAGCATTATCCGTGTAGTATTTACTACCGGGTTTCGTTAGCAAAACATTCACTGAACCACTCGCGTGCTTGTGAAGCTTCTGTGTCGGATCATTTCTTAATTATTCCTTATGGTTGCGTCAGAACATGATGCCTGTGGTTGCCAGACGACACGACCTTGGTCATTATGGAGAGGATATATAAGGGACAGTCTAGTGTTGATACCTGAAACGCTGTGGTGCAAGCTCGTGTGGGATTCTTGGATCGGATTCGGTGCGGTCGTTAGTTTTTTAACATCGCAAGACGAGAAGTATAGTGAACACGAGATGTCATATCTGTAAATTATGTGGGGCAGCATACGCGTGTGCGATCGAAAATGAGCCCAGTCTACTTTGTGAATGCTAATGTGGATATACGACGCATCTTGCTCTCGTGTCTGGCCGTCGCATTTCACAGTGGGCATCTCATTTGCATGTTTTGGTGTCTGGCTGCCGTTCAAATTTTCACGCATCACGTGTCGGGCTAATTCGTTGCTTGTCACTACTATTTTGTTCACTTGTCAGGGTCAAATACATGGTTACGTTGCAACACGCGCCAATATAAGAAGTTCTGTTTCAAAATATTAAATGCGCAGGATCTATAAATTTACCACTGATCTTGTAATTAGATATCGATCCCAGACAGCTGAGTGTTCAAGGAACCTCAGAAGATGTTTAACGAATGTTTGATTGATCGGACACCAGCAGTGAAAAAGAAATAAAAGAATACTTGACTGTAAAGACTTCAAAATTACGTTAAAAATGCTACTCTGCTTTCAAGAAAATCCCGGTATGTTTACAAAGCAACAAAGTGAAGTATATGTGTAATAAGCGAATCAAGAACTTTGTATGTACACTACTGGCCATTAAAATTGCTACACCACGAAGATGACGTGCTACAGACGCGAAATTTAAGCGACAGGAAGAAGATGCTGTGATATGCAAATGATTAGCTTTTTAGAGCATTCACACAAAGTTGGCGCCTGTGGCGATACCTACAGCGTACTGACATGAGGAAAGTTTCCAAACGATTTCTCATACACAAACAGCAGTTGACCGGCGTTGCCTGGTGAAACTTTATTGCGATGCCTCGTGTAAGAAGGAGAAATCCGTACCATCGCGTTTCCGACTTTGATAAAGGTCGGATTGTAGTCTATCGCGATTGCAGTTTATCGTATCGCGACATTGCTGCTCGCGTTGGTCGAGATCCAATGAGTGTTAGCAGAATATGGAATCGGTGGGTTCAGGAGGGTAATACGGAACGCCGTGCTGGATCCCAACGGCCTCGTATCACTAGCAGTCGAGATGACAGGCATCTTATCCGCATCGCTGTAACGGATCGTGCAGCCACGTCTCGATCCGTGAGTCAACAGGTGAGGACGTTTGCAAGACAACAACCATCTGCACGAACAGTTCGACGACGTTCGCACCAGCATGGACTATCAGCTCGGAGACCATGGCTGCGGTAACCCTTGACGCTGCATCACAGACAGGGGCGCCTGCGATGGTGTACTCAACGACGAACCTGGGTGCACGAATGACAAAACGTCATTTATTCGCATGAATCCAGGTTCTGTTTACAGCATCATGATGGTCGCATCCGTGTTTGGCGACATCGCGGTGACGCACGTTGGAAGCGTGTATTCGTCATCGCCATACTGGCGTATCACCCGGCGTGATGGTATGGGGTACCGTTGGTTACACGTCTCGGTCACCTCTTGTTCGCATTGACGGCACTTTGAACAGTGGACGTTACATTTAACATGTGTTACGACCCGTGGCTCTACCGTTCATTCGATCCCTGCGAAAGCCTACATTTCAGCGGGATAATGCACGACCGCATGTTGCAGGTCGTGTACGGGCCTTTCTGGATACAGAAAATGAGCGACTGCTGGCCTGGCCAGCACATTCTCCAGATCTCTCACCAATTAAAAATGTCTGGTCAATGGAGGCCGAGGAAATGGCTCGTCACAATACGCCAGTCACTACTCTTCATGAACTGGTATCGTGTTGAAGCTGCATGGGCAGCTGTACCTGTACACGCCTTCCAAGCTCTGTTTGACTCAATGCCCAGGCGTATCAAGGCCGTTATTACTGCCAGAGGTGGTTGTTCTGGGTGCTGATTTCTCAGGATCTATGCACCCAAATTGCGTGAAAATGTAATCATATGTCAGTTCTAGTATAATATATTTGTTTACTGAATACCCGGTTATCATCTGCATTTCTTCTTGGTGTAGCAATTTTATTAGCCAGCCAGTAGTGTATATAAAATAAGAGAATCATGAACAGTTTTGCTCGCTCTGTCGATTTTCACACAAAGCACATGACTCGATGATGGAAACACACACCGAATACAAACCTCACAGAGTGCCTACGCCCTGCAGTCTTTCAGTGGCATCGAAAAAATTTACGAATTCTTCGAGAGGTGGTAGTACGCTTCAAAACAAGAAAAATAAGTCCAGCAAACATGGGTTCGGAAATGCATTTTTTCTGCGATAAACACGTGTTTACAGGACGTATTCAACGTGGAGTCCATTCATGATAATGCACCCCTCCGCACTCCGGCGTAAGGAAAGACGCATCCTTTGAAGTGCACCCTGTACTGGTGGCATGCACTGAAGACGCGATCCTGTATTGTCCACACATCGTCGATTGGCGTGGCGTAGACCAATTCCTTCAAGTGTCCCCATAACCAGAATTCTAAGGGATTGACGTATGGGGAATGAGGAAAGAGCAGTCCAAGGTGTGCCCTCTTTCCAGCATTGGTTGGTGATGTACATGTGCCCAAACATGCTGGACATGGACATTCACATCTCTTGAGAACCATGCGTCACCGGTAAATACACTCCTGGAAATGGAAAAAAGAACACATTGACACCGGTGTGTCAGACCCACCATACTTGCTCCGGACACTGCGAGAGGGCTGTACAAGCAATGATCACACGCACGGCACAGCGGACACACCAGGAACCGCGGTGTTGGCCGTCGAATGGCGCTAGCTGCGCAGCATTTGTGCACCGCCGCCGTCAGTGTCAGCCAGTTTGCCGTGGCATACGGAGCTCCATCGCAGTCTTTAACACTGGTAGCATGCCGCGACAGCGTGGACGTGAACCGTATGTGCAGTTGACGGACTTTGAGCGAGGGCGTATAGTGGGCATGCGGGAGGCCGGGTGGACGTACCGCCGAATTGCTCAACACGTGGGGCGTGAGGTCTCCACAGTACATCGATGTTGTCGCCAGTGGTCGGCGGAAGGTGCACGTGCCCGTCGACCTGGGACCGGACCGCAGCGACGCACGGATGCACGCCAAGACCGTAGGATCCTACGCAGTGCCGTAGGGGACCGCACCGCCACTTCCCAGCAAATTAGGGACACTGTTGCTCCTGGGGTATCGGCGAGGACCATTCGCAACCGTCTCCATGAAGCTGGGCTACGGTCCCGCACACCGTTAGGCCGTCTTCCGCTCACGCCCCAACATCGTGCAGCCCGCCTCCAGTGGTGTCGCGACAGGCGTGAATGGAGGGACGAATGGAGACGTGTCGTCTTCAGCGATGAGAGTCGCTTCTGCCTTGGTGCCAATGATGGTCGTATGCGTGTTTGGCGCCGTGCAGGTGAGCGCCACAATCAGGACTGCATACGACCGAGGCACACAGGGCCAACGCCTGGCATCATGGTGTGGGGAGCGATCTCCTACACTGGCCGTACACCACTGGTGATCGTCGAGGGGACACTGAATAGTGCACGGTACATCCAAACCGTCATCGAACCCATCGTTCTACCATTCCTAGACCGGCAAGGGAACTTGTTCCAACAGGACAATGCACGTCCGCATGTATCCCGTGCCACCCAACGTGCTCTAGAAGGTGTAAGTCAACTACCCTGGCCAGCCAGATCTCCGGATCTGTCCCCCATTGAGCATGTTTGGGACTGGATGAAGCGTCGTCTCACGCGGTCTGCACGTCCAGCACGAACGCTGGTCCAGCTGAGGTGCCAGGTGGAAATGGCATGGCAAGCCGTTCCACAGGACTACATCCAGCATCTCTTCGATCGTCTCCATGGGAGAATAGCAGCCTGCATTGCTGCGAAAGGTGGATATACACTGTACTAGTGCCGACATTGTGCATGCTCTGTTGCCTGTGTCTATGTGCCTGTGGTTCTGTCAGTGTGATCATGTGATGTATCTGACCCCAGGAATGTGTCAATAAAGTTTCCCCTTCCTGGGACAATGAATTCACGGTGTTCTTATTTCAATTTCCAGGAGTGTAACATTTTGGATCTGAACAGTTGATCTGCGGCACACTTCTGCAACAGTCATGGACAGAACTGCTTTCTGCCGTGATGATCCTACGGCCTTAGGACCGAAGGCGCTTTAGATGAAATGAGTACAGCAATTGTTCTTGAAGTACCAAGCAGATAGATTGATACACGTCTTCTGCTGCAGCTAATAGTCGCACACTGGTAACAAGAGCTTCTTCCACCGAACGCAGCACACGCTCCTCCATGTCAGGCACGTGCACTGTATGGGGCCTTACGCTGTCAGTCTCGCGAGGTGCAAGGGTACTCGTATCCCTCAGACGCTGGAAAATTCTGTCGAACAGCTTATCAGAGGGCACTCGGCGCTAAGGAGAGTTTTCAGCGTAGAGGACACGGGCTCGCAGGCAACGTCCATTCGATAAACCATACCAGAATTTCATATCCGCCGTTTCACTAGTCGAGTAGTAGGCTTCCATTGCTAACAAGAGGTAGAGGAGAGAAAGTGTAAATTTACTACACCATCTGTAGATACAAACAGCAAATAACAGTAAACACATAAGAGAATTCGCGTTTCGGAGAAGGTAAAACACCGTAATACGTACCCAAGGTTGACAGTACTGTACAATAAGGCACACAGACACAACGAAAAGTAAAGTACTGCTACTAATATAGCCTACGACGCTACTCGGACGGTACAGCTGACTACAGGCCACGTAAAGGAAGGCGGGTACTGTAAGTAAGACATCGTAATACCCTGCCGACACACTTGGCGGGGCGCAAATGCAACGACTGTTCTAATATCCGCAACCAAGCGTCGCGCAGCCCTTCCTATAAACACGTGTTTATCTCAGAAAGTATGCGTTTCCGACCCCTGCTTTTTGGACTTATTTTTCTTGTTTTGATGAGTATTACCGCCCAATATCGTTGGCATGGTAACATTATTCCATGCTTTATCAACCATGATTATCACTGCCAAAAATGTTTTAGGGCTATGACCATCTTCGTTGCCATCCAATATCACAGTTTATTTGCGACACGAAGTTTTAAAACTCTGAATTACTCCCTGATGACTGGCTTTAATTTCGAAGTGAAGTTCACACGGTGAGAATTAACTTTCGTCCAGTGATGATACTTTCCTGTAGTCCAAAGCAACGTCAGTGAAAAACTTGATGATGTAGCTGCCCTTCCCTGATAACCCATAATCGGACAAGGTGTTGTTTGGGGACTGACGTGGTGTGGCGATAACAGATTATGGTAGTAAGACGGCAAACCGTCACATGAGCGTACCACCGAAATCTCCTGACGACGTTACGGGATGTTGTTAGGACGAAGCTTCACAGGAGCTGTCCACTGGGGTGGTCCTGTCCTCAAGCACGACTCCGTCCATTTTGCGCAGGATAGAGGCACAAGCACTGCTTCTCTGGACCATCAAATTTCGTATCACCTCCCATATGGCATTCAGGGACTTCTTCCTCTTTCCTCAGATGATGAAACAGTGCGTGCAGACACTTCCAGAAGGGTCTTTCGAGGTGAAACGTTATCTGAACATCCAAAATCGTGACTTCTACAAAGAATACGTCGTCCAATTGGTCCATTGCTGGGAAAAATGTGTCGCATTGACCGTTCAATACTACAACAGGTTTGTTTTATTTTGTTTCTGTTTATTGTTGTGTACGTGAACTGTTTTCCTACTCTTAAACTTTAGTATACGTCTGCGTCGCAATCTTAAACGGAACAATGCAAGTAATGTGCTTACTTAAACGATGCTTGATGAAAAGAGTCGCCAAATCCATATGAAACAGTGTAGCTATACTGCAATTAAATTTTACCAATAATAACAAGAAAACGGAAAACTGTATCCTAAAGAAGCCCTGTGAAATTCTGTATTGCGCAATGAATGAACAGTGCTACAATGCGTGACGTCACAGTATCTGCCTTGGAATCCAAGAGACAAAAACTAACAGAGTAAAAATTGCATATAAAATTACAAACCGAAATTTTAAAGAATAACTGTTCAAAATGCTTCTGCAAAAATTACCCTGCATATTTACGTACGAAAACTGACTAAATAAAATTCCTAACTCTAAATGACAAACGTGTAATACTGCACTGTAAGAATAAGAATGACTGATATAGAAATGAAATCTGAACTTGCTAATAATTTTATAATGCAATTCTTAACTGCCAATGTCTTTGCTGGGTCCTCATTGCGACGGCCGTACGGGGTGGCCGAGCGGTTCTAGGCGCTACAGTGTGGAACCGCGCGACAGCTACGGTCGCACGTTCGAATCCTGCCTCGGGCATGGATGTGTGTGATGTCCTTAGGTTAGTTAGGTTTAAGTAGTTCTAAGTTCTAGGGGCCTGATGACCTCAGAAGTTAAGTCCCATAGTGCTCAGAGCCATTTGAACCATTTGATTGCGACGTTAAACTGACCCTAATATACTTTCATGAGTTAGACTGCCGCAACGGAAACTCGGTACTGTTCGAAAGTGATGAATGTTAACATGCAGCGCAGCAGGAAACCAACTAAAGAAAGTACACCTTGTGCATGCGCAGTGCAAGGGAATGAACTGTACAGAGCATACCAGGCTTTAATACTAATGATTCTTCCGGTAAGTGCAATGCGGCGACACATCATTACAAAACCAATTTTCGTGACGAGATGTTGGTAGTAACTGTACTTACTGAATGATTTAGAAGATGGTAGCATCCAAAAGCTGTATTTTGAAACTCTGATTCATTATCAATTACAACAACCTTTACAAAACTCTTTTCTTAAAAAATACAATTCTGCCGTGGAATTAATTACTGAAATGTTACAGGAGTGGTGAATTTGTAGCTCTGGGTCAAACTATGTGATCAGATAATTGTTGCTGATCTCATCTCGGCAACCACACCAACCTAAGAGAACCAATAAAGAAAAATGAAGCTACAAATCTTTCATCATAAATTACACACGAGCAAGCAATGCAGCGACAACATTACCTGAATATCTTCACACTTCTCAAATTAATTTTTACAAAATCATATTTCCAAAAAGCAACATCCTATGCCTTTACATCGTTTTGTTCTGTTAGTTATATCCAAACTGTTCAGCTGTGTGACCAAGACTGCTACACTGGCAACGAGAATGCTACCGACAACCAAAGATCACATTGCTTGTACCTGAAACCTCTGTGGCGTAACACATTCACTCAATAGTGTTACTGTGTTTGTTCAGTGCGAAAAATATCCAGTGAACTACACTCATGCTCATAAATTAAAGATAATTGCAAAATGTGGTACCACATAACGTGGCACTACACAAAACTGGCGCTAATAGCATAGCCACATAGGGAACACACACGACACAGATCTGTAAGTCCGCGGTATTGGTGATAAGTTGAGAAAACCGTCCCGAAACACACGCGCTACAAAACGCCACTGTTGCCTGCGCATGTTGCCCTACATCAATATGGCTTATGGTTACCATGCACACGTACAAAGGCCTCATAATGGGTTGGCATACCCTGGATCAGGTGGTCGAGCAGCTGCTGGGGTATAGTCTCCCATTCTTGCACCAGCGCCTGTCGGAGCTCCTGAAGTGTCCTAAGGGTTTGAAGTCATGCAGCGATACGTCGACCGAGAGCATCCCAGATGTGCTCGATGGGGTTTAGGTCTGGAGAACAGGCAGGCCACTCCATTCGCCTGATATCTTCGGTTTCAAGGTACTCCTCCACGATGGCAGCTCAGTGGGGCCGTGCGTTATTATTGATCAGCAGGAAGGTGAGACCCACTGCACCCCTGAAAAGGCGGACAGTGCAAAATGACGTCCCGATACACCTTACCTGTTACAATTCCTGTGTCAAAGACATGCAGGGGTGTACGTGCACCAATCATAGTCCCACCCCACACCATCAAACCACGACCTCCATATAGGTCCCTATCAAGGACATTAAGGGTTGGTATCTGGTTACTGGTTCACGCCAGATGATAACCCGACGAGAATCACTGTTCCGACTATACCTGGACTCGTCCGTGAAAATAACCTGGGACCACTGTTCCAATGACCATGTTCTGTGTTCTTGATACCAGGCTTTACGGGCTGTCCTGTGACCAGGGGTCAGTGGAATTCACCTTGCAGGTCTCCGGGCGAATAAACCATGTCCAGTCGTCTGTAGACTGTGTGTCTGGAGACAACTGTTCTAGTGGCTGCGGTAAGGTCCCGATCAGGGCTACCTGCAGTACTCCGTGGCCGTCTGCGGGCACTGATGGTGAGATATCTGTCTTCTTGTGGTGTTGTACATTCTGGACGTCCCGTACTGTAGCTCCTGTACACGTTTCCTGTCTGCTGGAATCGTTGCCATAATCTTGAGGTCACACCAAAGCGTTGTTTCACCATGTATCAGCATTATCATTAATTTATGAGCATGAGTGTAGAATGAAGTATAGCATATCGAATGAAAAAGGAGCTCAAGTGACATCTCTGAATACCAACAATAAGCTAGAAACTTCGTGGCAGATTAAAACTGTGTGCCGGACCGAGACTCGGGCTCGGGACCTTTGCCTTTCGCGGGCAAGTGCTCTAGCATGTGAGCTACCCAAGCACGACTCACGCCCTGTCAAAAAATGGTTCAAATGGCTCTGAGCACTATGCGACTTCTGAGGTCATCAGTCGGCTAGAACTTAGAACTACACTCCTGGAAATTGAAATAAGAACACCGTGAATTCATTGTCCCAGGAAGGGGAAACTTTATTGACACATTCCTGGGGTCAGATACATCACATGATCACACTGACAGAACCACAGGCACATAGACACAGGCAACAGAGCATGCACAATGTCGGCACTAGTACAGTGTATATCCACCTTTCGCAGCAATGCAGGCTGCTATTCTCCCATGGAGACGATCGAAGAGATGCTGGATGTAGTCCTGTGGAACGGCTTGCCATGCCATTTCCACCTGGCGCCTCAGCTGGACCAGCGTTCGTGCTGGACGTGCAGACCGCGTGAGACGACGCTTCATCCAGTCCCAAACATGCTCAATGGGGGACAGATCCGGAGATCTGGCTGGCCAGGGTAGTTGACTTACACCTTCTAGAGCACGTTGGGTGGCACGGGATACATGCGGACGTGCATTGTCCTGTTGGAACAAGTTCCCTTGCCGGTCTAGGAATGGTAGAACGATGGGTTCGATGACGGTTTGGATGTACCGTGCACTATTCAGTGTCCCCTCGACGATCACCAGTGGTGTACGGCCAGTGTAGGAGATCGCTCCCCACACCATGATGCCGGGTGTTGGCCCTGTGTGCCTCGGTCGTATGCAGTCCTGATTGTGGCGCTCACCTGCACGGCGCCAAACACGCATACGACCATCATTGGCACCAAGGCAGAAGCGACTCTCATCGCTGAAGACGACACGTCTCCATTCGTCCCTCCATTCACGCCTGTCGCGACACCACTGGAGGCGGGCTGCACGATGTTGGTGCGTGAGCGGAAGACGGCCTAACGGTGTGCGGGACCGTAGCCCAGCTTCATGGAGACGGTTGCGAATGGTCCTCGCCGATACCCCAGGAGCAACAGTGTCCCTAATTTGCTGGGAAGTGGCGGTGCGGTCCCCTACGGCACTGCGTAGGATCCTACGGTCTTGGCGTGCATCCGTGCGTCGCTGCGGTCCGGTCCCAGGTCGACGGGCACGTGCACCTTCCGCCGACCACTGGCGACAACATCGATGTACTGTGGAGACCTCACGCCCCACGTGTTGAGCAATTCGGCGGTACGTCCACCCGGCCTCCCGCATGCCCACTATACGCCCTCGCTCAAAGTCCGTCAACTGCACATACGGTTCACGTCCACGCTGTCGCGGCATGCTACCAGTGTTAAAGACTGAGATGGAGTTCCGTATGCCACGGCAAACTGGCTGACACTGACGGCGGCGGTGCACAAATGCTGCGCAGCTAGCGCCATTCGACGGCCAACACCGCGGTTCCTGGTGTGTCCGCTGTGCCGTGCGTGTGATCATTGCTTGTACAGCCCTCTCGCAGTGTCCGGAGCAAGTATGGTGGGTCTGACACACCGGTGTCAATGTGTTCTTTTTTCCATTTCCAGGAGTGTAATTAAACCTAACTAACCTAAGGACATCACACACATCCATGCCCGAGGCAGGATTCGAACCTGCGACCCTAGCGGTCGCTCGGTTCCAGACTGTAGCGCCTAGAACAACACGGCCACTCCGGCCGGCCACGCCCTGTCCTCACAACTCTACTTCCGCCAGTACCTCGTCTACTATTTTCCAAACTTCACAGAAGCTCTCCTGTGAATCTTGCAGGAGACGAGGTACTGGCGCAAGTAGAGCTGTGAGGACAGGGTGTGAGTCGTGCTTGGGCAGCTCAGTTGGTAGAGCACTTGCCCGCGAAAGGCAAAGGTTCCGAGTTCGAGTCTCGGTCCGGCACAAAGTTTTAATCTGTCAGGAAGTTTCATATCAGCGCACACTCCGTTGCAGAGTGGAAATCTCATTCTGGAATAAGCTATAAACATTAGAATACGTAGAAAATGGAAGTTTGATGGTCGCAGCTTGAGATTTTCGAGGAGATGATAAGAAATTTATGGCTAAGTCTCGTAGATGTAGAAACAGTGGGATCGTAAGCGTCTCTTGGAGCGTCTTGAGGCATCATCTCCTCTTCACCAGTTTCCCAACTTGAGATATCCGCCTGCATCAATCTGACGATAGCGCCATGTTCGACGTGTACACCAGAGGCGAGATAAGACGCCTGCAGGTGAGCCGATCACTATCTCGTGGACGCGGGCGGCATCCGCGGTGAGGTGCGTTTCGGAAGGGGGTCCGGCCAGCGCCAACCTCGGCCCTGTGGCGCCTCCCATGTATCAGGCGGCCGTCCACGGCCGGTTGCGCCAACCCTGGCGAAACGGGCGTCTATTTTCCTCGCCGGTCTGGTGTCCGTCCCCATTCACCGTCGCGCAGTTGGCCGCGGGGGCGGCGTCGGCGGCGGCGGAGACCTTGGGCGTTGCGTCACGGCAGCTGCTACCGCCTGCGCGCGGCGTCCACACTGCCCAGCGTCCGGCGGCCACGCCTGAGCCGCCTCGCAAAACAGCCGCCGGCTTGGGCGAGGCCGGTCTACTCGCCGCTGGGGCTCCGGTCTCGCAACCACCACACCATACACACGCCGCACCAATTACTCTTTACTTACACACCTCTCTCCCTCTCTGCTTTTCTCTCTCTCTCTCCCTCACTCTCCCACTTACACACACACACACTCTCTCTCTCTATCTCACACACACGCACACACACACACACACACACACACACACACACACACACACACACTATAATCTGACGCGAAAAAAAATCAAACCCCAAGAAGGGGCTGTGCGACGTAAACGAAAGTTTGTAGGCTTGTGTAGAAACCAGATGTGTCTTCAAACTTCGCGCCAGTCGCATACTAGTAGATCCACTATGAGGATGCAATCAGGTTTGCTTTAAATACTCGCTCCGATGGTCGTGAGTATTACTTGTCTTTGAGACTGAGCGTGGTGAGATGATGTTAGCCAAGAACGCCTTTAAGGCTACGAAGACGTCATTAGCAACACCTACACGAGGTCGTGTAAAAGGGCTACGAGAAGCTGGATTGTCGCGTCCCGGCACAGCCTCACTATACGAGAATGAAGTAAGAGCGAACTGCGTAGCGCAAGCGGGACGTTAACGACAATGGGTTAGTCATAAATTGCTGTCAACCTTTATATCGGAGATGAGACGGAGAGCATCTCTTTGGTTTGAAGCAAATAAGTTTCCTGAAAATAGGTTACAGATTTGCAATAGGCAGAAAAGATTGGTTAGTTTCTATCAAGTTTATTCTCACATATACTTATGTAGGTGTCGGACCATAAACCCCTTAGTAAGATTCAGTCTATTTTTTCGGACTTGCTACTTCAAAGCTAATTGCCGGTACATCTAAGAAACAAGTACAAAGCAATCACTTGTTCTTGGTTAGCACTGAAATCTCTCTAAGTAATTGAGACAAAGACTGACAGCCCCTGTTCAACACTATTCCAATGAAACTCTAAAACTCCTACTTGACCTGGAGTTCATGAGTCTCCACCAGAGTCTATTACCGTCTTCTCGTAGTTGGTCTTTATCAGCTGTATTGGCTGCTATGGGCCTACTCGGCCCCGCTGGCGCCTCGCTGTGGAATCTCCAAACTGCCGGCTCTAGCTCTGAATCTGCATCTGCTTCTATCTATTCCGCTGCCTGGCCTTTTATTTTGTTTCTCATGTACTTGGGTGCACACTAGTTAATTTGTTTCAAACGACCCTTTCATTTCTCAGTGATCGGATTGCACAAGAATGCCTATGGTTCCACACGACACTCTCGTTTCTAATTGGTCGGCTTGCGCAAGAGTGCCTTCGGTTCCAGACGACACTTGCGTTTCTAGCTGCACACAATTAATTTGGTTCCACACGAGTCTTTTCCGCACGTGACTGACACGCTCTCTTGCTGTATTATCGCCCTGGTGTTTGCGTCTTCCATTGCGCAAGTTTGATTCATGCTGCTTCCTCTGGCAGGAAGTCAAACACTCAGTTATTTGAACAACAAGCTATACTTGTCAGCCTCCACCACTTATCTCGTCCTACGTCCTGGTGGACTATTTCTTAATGTCGGCTGGCTGTTTGCCTGTGGAGCCTGGACTCTAATTATGGCCACGAAAGCAAGAATAAAAATTAAAATTTTCTACGGTCACAACAGGATGTACCTTCTGCAGCACTGAAGAAAGACTTTGCAGGAATGTAGCCACCGTATATGATTGCTGGCAGGTGTGGTCACGAGAATGTACCGTTCAAGAAGATCAGGCTCCAGACGACACTTGGGTCTACTGAGAGGGAAGATCATCGTGTTTGGCATATGGGTCTGTCGCATCGTACTGCATCTGTAGAAGCAATTTGAGCAGCAGTTGATACCTCAGAGACACAACGAACTGTTTCAGATCGCTTACTTCAAAGACAGCTCAGAACCAGATGCCCCGCAGAGTGCATCCCACTGTCCCCAAACCACCACCATTTCCGATTTCAATGGTGTCAAGCAAGAGCTCATTGGAGGGTAGGATGGACATCTGCTGTGTTTTTTGATGAAAGCTGGTTTTGCCTCAGTAGCAGTGATGGCTATGTGTTGATAAGGAGTTCAAATGACGGCGTGCAACCAATGTGGCTACCTGCTGGATACAGTGGACCTACACCTGGAGCTATGGTCTGGGGCGCTATTTCATATGAGAGCAGGAGCACTCTTCTGGTTATCCCACGCACTCTGACTGCAGATTTGTACGTCATCCTGATGATTCGACCTGTTGTGCTGCCATTCATTAACAGCAGTACAGTGCGATTTTTCCAACAGGATAACTCTCGCCCAAATACCGCTGTTGTAACCCAACATGCTCTACAGAATGTCGACATTTGGTCTTGCACTTCTCAATCACCAGATCCGCCTCCAATCGAGCACATGTCTGCATGCTTGCATTCAGAATTCTGGAGGTTACATCGGTTATTGATGTACCAGCATTTCAAATTTGAAATGGCTTATCTCGCACGTAGAACAGCTTTTAATCTTGCAGTATTAATCAATCTTTGTCACCTTAAAGGCATTCTTGACTAACACCAACTCGACACATCCAATTTCAAAGGCAGCTAATGCTCACAACCGTTACACAATCACAGTGGTGCTACTAGAGCTACTCCCATGTGGCTGGCGCGAAATTTGAACTGAGATCATCTTTTAAATGTAGAAAAACTTGTGTTTATGTCGCACTACTCCTTCCGCTTGATGTTGCGATGTTTCCCATCAGTATATATATATATTTGACTAGCTAGTCTGGAAAAATCTGATCTCCTGTAGACCCCTCCTAATGAAATTACAGACTGCATTAATGTTTTGTAACATCATCACAGCTTCTCTCAAGCATCCGTCAACAATTCCTGCTTTCATGTAATCGAGAATAGTTGCAGTAAAAACCAATATCAGTGACTAATGCAAATCACCACGGCCGTGTTACTAAACAATATCTTTTGTCCTGATCTGGTTCGTTCTTTGAACATCATCAGGATGCCGATTTGCGGTAATGATGTTCTAAGAATGAAACCTGTCGTGACACAATAGACTGTTTAATAATACAGCTTTGGTAACATTTTTATATTTTTTGTAAATTTTTCGTATATGCGTAGACGATAATACTGAGCAGGGTGTTTAGTGTAATGGCTGTAGATCCCAATTGTGAACATTGTTATTATTAAGTTTACCACTAATAGCACTTAACAGTGACCAACTAAATCTAGTGTTTAAACTTAAAATATTTTCACAGAGGAACATGTCTGAAGATCAAGTCATTTTTCCTCAGTATCTATAATTCCAGGAGCTCTAGTCCAGGAAGTTATACATGGGATCCTGTGTGAAGGTTGGAAGGTTCGAGATGAGGGGCTGGTGGAAGTAAAGCTGTGAGTTCGGGTCGTGAGACGGGTATTTGTAGTTCAGTCTGTAAGAGGTTCGAGTACTGGCACAGCACAACATTTTTCGGGATGTTTCAAGAGAGTAAACACCCCACAGCAGAGTGCAAGATTCATAAATATAACTATTCGGCTACAGAAACAAAATGAGAATAAGGAACATCCATTTTCAGCTGTGAAAATGTTTGGCGCTGACACTTCTACCGCTTCCAACATTGTGACACCTACAGGATTATAAATACGATATTATATATGATTAAAACTAAGTCTAACAATTGTGCGTCGTTGTGTACGTGAAAGAAGATCGACCATTTACTTCTTAGGATAACGCTCGTGTACGCTCACCTGTATCATATTTCCCGACATGCTACATCCTCAGAATAAGTACGGGTACTGCATCAAAACTATTGGTAGTCACTTCTGCATTTTCAGCAGCCCATTTCATCAGAAAGCCTCCAGCTTCTGACTGGTGTTCCCCAGAGATATATCAGTGAATCAAACCCTACGGCTAACATCTACCCAAAAAGTAAACAGCGATGGACGCAGTTACGACTGAAGGTCCGACTGCCAACGACAGCCTGATTTATGGCTAACGTTTATGAAGAGACGGGTTCATGAGAAATAGGCTTGGTCGTTCCAAAACTGGCAACGATGTTCAGCAGAGGACAGCTGGGAAATAAGTAGGATAAGTACACATAATTCGCCAATCTTGAAGTCCCTCAAGGCGTCACTGTCATATTTCAAAGAACACGAACCGCATGGGAGGAAGAATGGAACAATCTGCCTAATATCATTACAGGTGAGACGCCAAATAACAGCAATAATCCACTATCAAATAAGGAAGAGGTATGAGGATGATAAATATGTTGGTAGTCATTCTGCAAACGAATGGCATACGTAATCCATAGAGTATATGCATCTTCGCGTCTCATTTCTCATTCTTGCTACCTTGCCTAAATGCTTGAATCCGCCGCAAAAGGCCTTAGGTTCTTTTACGTGCTGGTCATTTCTCAGGATGGTATACATTAAATACTAGCAATTTTCTCGGTGATAAAGAGGAGGGATAGTCAATAAACCTGAAATGATCAAGCGAAGTGTAGTATTATGTGCATATTAGAAAAAAATGCATAACATTCAATTCCTGCAGGTAATTCCTTATTTGTATAGTGGAATAAAAAAAATCTACAGACAAGGAACAGGATCTTCGTTTCATATTTAATGTCTTATATATAATACAATTAATAATTCCGAAAGCAGACTACAGGCTACATAAGAAACCACGGTATGGTGTCGACTCTTCCAATCAATGGCATTCAGATGCTGTTAATCTATTCGACGAGAGTGTATTTGAAACCAACTTAGCGTAAGGTATCGACAATCTCTACTTCGCAAATCACAATAACAATCTGTTAAATTTCTCTCGGCAAGTCGAAGAAACTTCCAGTCTCCCTTACAGAATATTGTACAAATCTTCCATTTGTCTAGCGGTTCTGGCGCTGCAGTCCGGAACCGCAGGTTCGAATCCTGCCTCGGGCATGGGTGTGTGTGATGTCCTTATGTTAGTTAGGTTTAAGTAGTTCTAAGTTCTGGGGGACTTATGACCTAAGATGTTGAGTCCCATAGTGCTCAGAGCCATTTGAACCATTTTTTCTTCCATTTAAGAAGAAGGTGCAAGTTTTCCATAACGTTTATTTTAACTGTGTATATAATTTTTATTTTTCCTGGTATAAAGCATATTTGACGAAATATTAGTCACCCCTTGATTCATCATGGAAACACTTTGTACACTACCTGCATTACTATCAATGGCCTTAGTCCGGCGAGTAAGGAAGTGCAGAAAATTGTGGAGATGTTGATTGCTAATTTCCTTGCATTGTTTGAAAGAATTCCAGACGTTTTCTTCGGGATTAAGATCACGTGACTTAGAGTACTGGTTGTGGTCCGATGATGTGTCTGAGAGTTCGTCACACCATGAACGTGTTCATGTAACTCTATGAACCCGACTGCCGTCATTTTGGAAGACGGCAGTACAGAAAGCATCTCTTCACGAAGAAGAAAGGGCAATACCTAGTGACTGATAGTGTTGAAAGTAACAGCCTAATTCGCATTCATGACGCCCTGAATGAATGGGCCTAAACTGTGTTACGAAAAACACTCCCAAAATATCACAGAACTGCCTCCGATCCGAGCTACACAAGACATACACAGCGGACTGAAAGCCACGCTGGACTGTCAGTGAGCTCGATACCTTACATAA
Source organism: Schistocerca nitens (assembly GCF_023898315.1). NCBI lineage: Eukaryota > Metazoa > Arthropoda > Insecta > Orthoptera > Acrididae > Schistocerca > Schistocerca nitens. The sequence continues at coordinate 976,059,879 of NC_064615.1, read as the reverse complement.
TGTAAAAAGAGACAAAATAACGGTTCGAGGGGGCACAATACACGCCTGATGTCAATTACTGTCGAGTTTCTGCGCGGTTTGGTCCGTTGAAGGCAGGAAGCTTTACGTGCCATTGTGAACAGTGGTCTTTTGCGAGGTTCCCGTGTACAGATGTCCGTGGCACTCAACCCGTTTCATAGTTTTCGCCCCTAAACTGGTTGAGATGGATCTGCATTCACTGGCGGCAGTGCTTCCAACTGGGTTTGAAGCCACCTGTCATTGGCGTGGTGTGACACTCGTCACCGATTCCTATAGGTTAGGCTCTATTTACAACCGCTCGTGGTACGCCGTATCGCATGAGTACGAGTGGTATATCATTCCTTGTAGAAGCGGTAGGCAATACGTCTTGATACAGCAACAAATTGGGAAACCGTTAATTGTACAGTCATGGGATGTGCAAATCCGATAGCTCCTTTCTGCTGATCTGCACGTCGACTCATCTTAATGCGCTGATTCTGTACACCCGACTGGCACATTCCATATCACGCCACTATCATGACTTAATTCGGCGGCAGAGAGTGACGTTACCGGCTGGTCCCTATTACATACTATCATCCCATCATCTGCGTCGAAAGCGACCGGTGTGGTCTTTTATGCGGGTGCCTCAGATTTTGTCCGCTGAGCTGTCTTTTTTTCAGGTTTGTGCAATTTCTTGAGGTGTCTACTATCCCTGTAGGGGTTACTTTGCGACATTGGATTCGTTTTGTTTCCGATAAATGTTACCCCTATTAAAATGAGACTGAGTATAGTAGTTCTGACTCGCAATACTTCTTTTCCTCGCGTACTAAATTCTCGTAATCAGAATTGGCCATTTTGGATATGCTTCGCTTATAGCCATCGATATGTCGTTACACTTATCATGTTATTTACTTCAACTGACGCAAGTTCACTTCGTCACTACTGAAATCTAACTTCTAGTATTGCTGTTTCCACTTTCTCCATTATACACTGACGTGTCCGGTGCAGTTGTTAGATCGGTCACTGCTGCTACAATGGCAGGTTATCAAATTCAAGTGAGTTTGAAGGTGGTGTCATAGTCGCGAACGAGCGATGGGACAGAGCATCTCCGAGGTAGTGATGAATCGGGAATATTCCCGTACGACCATTTCACGAGTGTACCGTAATATCAGGAATCCGGTAAAACATCAAATCTCCTACATCGATGCGGCCGGAAAAAGACCCTGCAAGAACGGGAACAACGATGACTGAAGAGAATCTTTCAACGCGACAGAAGTTCAACCCTTCCGCAAATTGCTTCAGTTTTCAATGCTGGGCCATCAACAAGTGTCAGCGTCCGAACTATTCAACAAAACATCATCGATATGGACTTTCAGAGCCGAAGGCCCACTCATGTACCCTTGATGACTGCACGGCACAAACCTTTACGCCTCGCCTGGGCCCGTCAATACGACATTGGACTGTTGAAGACTGGAAACGTTGCTTGGTCGGACGAGTCTAGTTTCAAATTATATCGAGCGGATGGACGTCTACGGTTATGGAGACAACCTCATGAATCCAAGGACCCTGCATGTCAGCAGGGACTGTTGAAGCTGGTGGAGGCTCCGTGATAGTGTGGGGCGTGTGCAGTTGGAGTGATATGGGACCCCTAATACGTTTAGATACGACTGTGACAGGTAACACGTACGTACGTAAGCATCCTGTCAAAGCACATGCATCCATTCGTGTCCATCTTGCAATTCCAGCACGTCAACGCGACACTCCACACATCCATAATTGTTACAGAGTGGCTCCACGAACACTATTCGGAATTCAAACACTTCCTCTGGCCACTAAACTCCCCAGATATGAACATTATTGAGCATATCTGGTATGGCTTGCCACGTGCTGTTTAGAAGAGATCTCCACCTCCTCACACTCTTGCTCCAGCACTACTTCAGACATTAGTCGAGTCCATGCCACGTCGTGTTGCAGCATTTCTGCGTGCTCGAGAAAGTCCTACACGATACCAGGCAGATGTACCAGTTTCTTTGGCTCTTCAGTGTATTACAGGAAAAGGATAGGGTGTTTCGGATATAAATAGCATTCCTAACGCTATAATATTGGTAAGAAATAATATCATAAATAAAAACTAAATATCTCGGACTGGCTATGGATACTACATTATTATAGAAATCTCATGTAGATAACCTCGTAGCAAAAGCAAGAGGAAGACGACACGGTGTTTCAAAATTGATAACAGGACGTAGTAACGGAACTTCAAACAAAACATGTCATACATACAAGACTTTCATTAGAGACATACTTGTCTGCTTAGCTAACCCACACCAGAGCAAAATAATTTTGAGTACCGAAAGTACTGTCCTAAGGATAGCTAGAAGATATAGCGTACACACGGCAAATAACACAACACACGAAACAGGCAAGATAAAACCTTTAAAATACCGACGCATCTAACTCCTTAGAAACATCGTATTGAATAGATTAGGTATCAATACACGGGCGACAGACCTACTTCAAGATAAAAACCCTAACTTTACGTTTCTTAAGGTATCAAGAGCAGCCAACATAAGCTAATTTTTATAAAAAACCAAGAAAGGGAAACTTGGACAATGACAGTCAAACCTTACATCCACAACACAGTCGCAGGTGAGGATTTAGAGGGGTTCCCCTTTCCTACAAGGCTAGTGCTGCGGTCATACCTTACCCCCTAAAAACTAAAATGAAATTTAAAAAATCAAAATCATAAAAAAGAACAAAGAATACACAGTCACTTAAACAATCTCGTTTCTCCCTCTCCCCATCTACAAATAAATGGATCCCAAACAGAACAACCAAACCAATGGCTGAAAAGAGGCATAAATCAGAGCCTTCCATACCGTGCATTGACCAATGATGTAATAAGAATCTCCACAATGCTGCACAAAAATGGTTTGAAAATGGCAACTAATGTACTATCGATTCCCATGGTACCGAAATATTACTATCAAATACAGAAAGGTACAAATATGTAATAATAAATTTTGAAGCTAATGGACAACCGCGGGAAAATGGCGGTTTTGAGCAAGGACTAACTAAAAGAGCGACCGCAGAATTATGCTATCAGGAAAATACACGAAACGAAACACCCAAAGAAACACGATACAAAAAATTATTTAAAAGACGCAAAAAATACAAAATTAGCGATAACCGACTTTAACACAGCCCAACTAAAAATAAGAGCACCAATACTAAAACTAAAAACCGACAGAAGTAGAAAAAGCCAAGAAAGCAGTACCAATACACATACCCAAAAATCGCGAGAACTGACGAAACTCGGTTTCCGAAACGTCACTTGACCTATACAGCTTAACTTAAAACGTCGATACCGGTACAATAATAAAAAAAACCAGCAGTGGCACGAGAACTAAAAAAGCAGGTATCCGTAAAAAATTCTAAAAACATAAAACAAATGGTTAATGGTAGACATCAGTATCACATAAAAACTGAGTCTCTCTCTCTAAAATCAAATAGCACGCCCGGCGAGAATTTTGTATTCGAAACGGAAATGTATTCATAAATAATTCCAAGTTTGCATAAATTGTTATCACTGTTTTCGCTCGTTGCTACGTCAAACACGGAAGTAAAAAAAAAATTAAAAAAAAGTAGAAGAAAATTGTTGTTACTTTACAAACCTGAAGACGACGGTCGCCATCTTAGATAGCCAAAAACATTAGGCTCATTGCATTTGTACTTCCATGGCTCACTGAGGTGATACTCCCCTGTGACATCACTCTGACGTGCCTTTGCACAGTTTCGACCATTGGGGATATCTGTCGACTTTCGTTAGTCGTATCCGAAATAGCTTTGTAGCTTACCGGTCGCTTTTTTACTCTGAAAATTGCTATTTTTTGCCACACACTGAAATATGAGTCATAGTTAAGATTTCAAAATGAAAAATGTGTAAGCTACAATGAGACTAGTGCATTGACAATCTAGTAAAAAAAGAATTCTGTTCTGCATGGGGGTATGCCTCAGTTCACTTCTGTTTCTTTGACATTTCGATAATCGTTCACTTAGTACATATGCGCAAGATAAGAAAGCATGCCTTGCTTATTTCGTCATAGTACACGTATATGGAGAATAAAGTAAGTCGTTTTTGCAAAGTGAGTATTAAAAATGTTTTGCATACATATTGAAAGCTGAACATGTATCGAACAAGAAAATGTACCAGCAAGTAAACATGTTGATTTTGGATTTTCGGCTTCATCTGCTATCGATACAAATACAGTAAAATTGGAACTACACACACACACACACACACACACACAAAATTTGCATCACCCCAGTTCGTAAAACTCCTGAAGACAGACGTTCACTGTGAATATTGTACCACAGACACAGTTCCTTAGACTCTTCAGAGATGTCACTAATCCCGCCCATAGATGTAAACAACCATGTATGAGCAGCGCCTATTTGACGGAGAGGCTTCGACAGCCGATCAGTTGCAGTCATTCTACCAGGAAGGAGGAACACGCCTCGCGTTATCTGTAGTTCAACCATGCCTAGACGGTCAATACCGCGGTACGATAGCGTCCGCATTATTACTTTGTGCCAGGAAGGGCTCTCAAGAAGGGAAGGGTCCAGGCACCTTGTATTGAACCAAAGCGTTGTTGTTCGGCCAAGGAGGAGATACAGAGAGCCAGGAACTGTCGATGACATGCCTCGCTCAGGCCGCCTAAGGGCTACTACTGCAGTGGATGACCGCTACCTACGGATTATGGCTCGGAGGAACCCTGAAAGCAACGCCTAATGCTTTTCGTGCAGCCACAGGACGTCGTGTTGCGACTCAACTGTGCGCAATAGGCAGTGTGATGCACAGCTTCACTCCCGACGTCCATGGCGACGTCCATCTTTGCAACCACGACACCATGCAGCGCGGTACAGATGGGCCCAACAACATGTCGAATGAACCGCTCAGGATTGGCATCAGGTTCTCTTCACCGATGAGTGTCGCATATGCCTTCAACCAGACAATTGTCGGAGACATGTCTGGAACGCCTTAGAAACACTGCCCAGCGAGTGCAGCAAGGTGGAGGTTCCCTCCTGTTTTGGGATGGGATTATGTGGGGCCGACGTACGCCGCTGGTGGTCATGGAAGGCGCCGTAACGACTGTACTATGCGTGAATGCCATCCTCCGATCACATCGGCAGCATACTGGCGAGGCATTCACCTTCATGGACGACAATTCACGCCCCCATCGAGCACATCTTGTGTATGACTTCCTTCAGGAGAAATGAAAATTTGTGGTAAGATCTGATGGGAGGAAACTGCTGACCTCATCTGTCCCTAAGCTTACACACTACATAATCTAACTTAAACTAAGGACAATACACACCCTTGCCCGAGGGAATACTCGAACCTCCTACGGGGGGAGCCACGCGGACTGTGACAAGGCTCCGTAGACCGCGCGGCTACCCCCCGCGGCTCTTACTTCGGGATGATACCATCGCTCGACTAGAGTGGCCAGCATATTCTCCAGACGTGAACCCTATCGAACATGCCTTGGATAGATTGAAAAGGGCTGTTTATGGACGAGGTGACACACCAACCTCTCTGAGGGATCTACGCCGAATCGCTGTTGAGGTGTGGGATAATCTAGACGAATCAATGCAAGAGGACGTGCTACTGGGTGTTAAAGGTGCCGGTGTGTACGGCATTCTGGACCACCACCTCTACAACATGAAATGTGTGATTTTCATGAGCAATAAAAAGAACGAAAATAATGTTTATGTTGATCTCTATTCCAGTTTTATGTACAGGTTCCGGAACTCTCGGAATCGAGGTGATGCGAAACTTTTTTTGATGTCTGTAAATGAATTACGAAAGCATCCCTTTCACATCACATCCTTCTCTTCCTGGTTATTAGGATTATGCAAACAATGAACAAGTTACATTAACATGCCCAAATGCGTCGTATTACTAGAGGAAATACGCATTCAGAAAAAGAAAAATTTTCGAAATTGCCTACCTTACACAATGGGTGACCATCCGGGCCGCCGTGCGCTGTTGCCATTTTACGCGGTGCACTCAGCCTCGTGATGCCAATTGAGGAGCTACTCGACCGAATAGTAGCGACTCCGGTCACAGAAAACCATCGTAACGGCCGGGAGAGCGGTGTGCTGACTCCACGCGCCTCCTACCCGCATCCTCCTCTGAGGATGACAAGGCGGTCGGATGGTCCCGGTAGGCCACTCGTGGCCTGAAGACGAAGTGCTTCCTTACACAATGTTGTTTGTATAATCACTGTTAGTTTTGGTATTCAAAACAACTGTGGGGAGCACACGACAAAATAATGAACCAGAAGCAATTGTAAATAGCAGTCTGCTAATGATTTGGGATATTTAAGATGGCAGCAGGCCACGCCCACACTGGCTTCAAAAGAAAGCACAGGGTAAGTCGATAGAGCCATCTCCCTTCCTTTTTTACCTCCACGAGGTCAACGAAAGATAATGAACCCTTCAGTACTACGTCAAAGCCCCTTTAGAAGAGAGAGTGAAACAAAAAAATAAAGTTAGCTCACAGACTCTCACAGTCTGCTGAAAGCGCTACGTGCCAGCGGCTACATTGGCGGCTGTCCATCAGCTGCTCCGTTCTCACGCCCGCACTGCGCTACTGTGACGTGACTCTGACAGCGATTCACAGCGGCGTGCCGGCCTGGCCGTGGTGGGGTTGCCACGCAACGCCACTTGTGCATGAGGACGCCGGCTGCTGGAGCGGCCACGCCACGCTGTACCGAATATAGGCCGGCGCGCTGGCGAGGCCAGCTGTCCCAAAGTTAGGAAACTCGGCCTTCCGGCGTGCAGCGCCGGCTGATTTCCTCGCGAAGCAGACTCCGGCCTGAAGTTTGCTAATGTCTGCGCGGAATTCTTGCACCCACGCCAGCCGAGAGCAAGCGAAAGGGAGGTCGTCCGGGATGATGAGAAACACAGCAGCAAGAGACGCGCAACTTCTGCATCTGCACCTGTACTGTAGAACCCATTTCATGGTGTGTGGCGGAGGGTAGGTTGAACACGACCGTCACTTCTCCTCTTACCTGTTCTTGTCACGAATAGTGCTTTCCCCTTGCGACAGACTACTGTTAGGTGCAGCGAATTTGAGCAATATTCTAACTGTTTTTGTCCTAATTTCATCAGCGTACCGTTGTGATAACAGACGGATCCCTGCCTCAGTATTAAATATAATGTTGTCCTTGGGAACGTTTAGGGGTGTCACGTTAAAGTCACCTCCTTTAGATGCTCCTGCTTTGACTTTGCGCCAGTTAATGGCGATCGATTACTCTTAATAGAAAGCGATGATGTCAGGCAGAGCATGCGGCATCATGCCATGAATCGTGCTCCACTCCATATAGTTCTGTAATTTCATGAACTCCTCAAGACTTTGACGCAGTAACCATTTTACCTGTCTGCCGCAGTTGGATATGAAACGTCTGGGAATAGTTTTATATATCGACCTCGGTCTCTCATCTGCGTGGTAATCATAGATGCACTTCAGTCTTGACAGTACTGCCCAACGTTCTTCTCATTTATGTGTTTCATTTGATTGCGGATGCGAGACCTCCAGTAGCTTCGTCCCTTGTGAATCATTTGCGATTTCCTTACATTCGTGCCTCTGCTTTCGAGCTACTTATTTTTAAAAAACGTGAGTTAACTCTCGTGTATTTGACATAGTTTTTTACCCACTTGTTTTGTTTATTAGTTACACACAACGCCGCCAGTTACTTAACATATACGAGGGCTGTTCGGAAAGTAAGGTGCGATCGGTTGCGAAATGAAAACCACAGTGAAATTCAAAAAGTATTTATTCGCAACAGTTAGCCAAACCTCCCAGCAACCTCTCTAAATAGTCGTTTCAGACGAAATCTCTCACCAGGTCCACATACTTGGCTGGAGACACAGTTGTTTTAGGCATTTGTAAGTTTCGCTCCGAACTGAAAAGAGCGACGTGAAGCGATGACAGTCACATTAAGGTGCTGCCCAATACATTTGTGCAAAGTTCCATCGGATTTTCACAGTGGTTTCCATTTCGTGCCTAATCGGACTTACTTTCCGAATACGCCTCATATCACTTATACTTTTTCACCGCTTACAATTTACTGTGGACGTTCAGTATACTAGTTTCATAGAGAGTCAACATCTTTTATCAGGGATGATGAAGGTTTGGGGATCGGAAGCGTAACAATAGCATCACGGTGTCAGAAATGGTTCAAATGGTTCTGAGCACTACGGGACTTAACGTCTGAGGTCATCAGTCCGCTAGAACTTAGAACTACTTAAACCAAACTAACCTAAGGACATACGGCCACTCCAGCCGGCGTAACGGTGTCCCCTAATTCCTATCTGGCTAAGGTCACCATTTCTACGATGGTAAAAGTTTTCGTGCTATAATTGTTACTTTCTGGAAAGCTTTTGATTGCAAATTCATGGTTATCATGTGTACATAGGTACCACACTTCTCCTGGAAAAGTCCGAAAAACATCTGAGAGAGCAAAAATAGATCCGGTGAACATTATTCCAACGGATTAGAGAAAATGATATGTGTGGAAAATAAACACTAAAACTGAATGCGGGAAATGAAGTGTTGTGTGCATAATTTCGTACCTGCAGTAGAAGATTTATCCAATAACACGAATATCTATAGACGACATTTCTGTCTGTCAATGACCTTGTATTACTTAATTAAATTTGAGCCCTCTGCACATAATTTCTAGATAGTAATAGAATTAATAAAAAAGATTATTTTTCGCTCTTGATACACAGTTTGTAAGTGATTTGTCGAATATTTTAGAGACTCTGAGATATCTTAAATTGTGCTATTCCTAAACTATACTTGGAATCGATGGAAGTGGAATACAATATTTTAGTAATCATGTATTTTCTGTAATGTTGGCTACAGTTCAGTTTTTTAACGTTAAATTAGGTGACAAGCAGTTTTTTTAAAACGAAGTGAACACAATGTAAGAGAGACAATGTTTATAGCTTGCGCAAAGTTATTCGGTCGTTTACAAATAGCACATAGAAAACACCTCTTACTACAGTTAAACCACTATATTCACTGATACGTCGGTTTGTGCAGACTATTAGCAGCTCAAACATGCACGAGTCTGAGAAACTGAATCGCTTTTCAGTTTCGCTATTCAGGTCTTTATGACACTAGGTATTCCGCTGTTACCAGAGTCGTATATCATTAAAAAGGATGTTTGGTTCCAAAATATTTAGGAAGTTAACCACCCACAGAAGTACGCACTGATGACGAGACGACGGTATATAACAGTGGGAAATGCGAAAACGGACGCCATAGCATTTATTTTGGATGAAATCTCGCATCATACATGGAAGAGTCAAAACGATGTGACCACTGCAGATGGTGAATTTGAACTCCGCGTTGCGGTGCATGACGCGGTGAGAAAAAGCATATAAGCGGACTAGAGCCGAATGAGAAAAAGTTCTAGTTACAATGTGGGGCACAAATGGGGAAATCCACTGACTTAAGCAAATAAGGCAAATGGTAGGATTCGACGCCTGGGAACGAGCATCACTAAAATTGTGAAGCTGGTCCGCTGCCCGTGTACTGCTGTCTTGAGAAACTGTGGAAAGTGAAAGACGGCAAAACCATGAGATGACAGACGTCCACAACTCATCACGGAATCGTCCTCATTCTGTAAAACAGGATAGGCGATGTGGCAGATCAAAAAGCAGAGTACAGTTATAGTGCAGTCACAATTGTTTCCAAGCACACCGTTCAGTGAACACTGTTGAACACGGGCTTCCTTAGCAGGCGCACCCGACGTGATCCCACGTTGACCCAGCGACATTGTCAATTACGACTGCACTGGGCATCGGATCATCGAGACTTCACCAGCGATCAATGGGAACGTGTCACATGGTCGGATTAATCGCGTTTCTTACCATATCATCCAGGAGAACGTCAACACGGAGCATGGCTCTGGCTCTGAGCACTATGGGACTCAACTGCTGTGGTCATCAGTCCCCTAGAACTTAGAACTACTTAAACCTAACTAAACTAAGGACATCACACACACCCATGCCCGAGGCAGGATTCGAACCTGCGACTGTAGCAGCAGCGCGGCTCCCGACTGGAGCGCCTAGAACCGCACGGCCACCGCGGCCGGCCAACTCGGAGCATGGTCCGGCCCTAGCGCGTATCGGTGGGGACAGTATTACGCTATGGAGGATGTTCACCTGGTCTTCCATGGCACACATACTATTAGTCTAAAGCACTAGGACAGCTGTGGACTATATGAACATTATTGGGAAACGGTTTCATCCGTCTTCCCGGACGGCAGTGGCATCTTCAGCAGGATAATTCTCACAATACCGGGATCGTGCTGCAGTGGTTTGAAGAGCACGTTATTGAACTCATATTAACCTGTGGAACACTTACGGGACGCTGCCGAGCTCCAGTTTCTCTCCCACAAACCACGGGTCAGTATTTAGGGGAAATACGTGACCTGTGCGTAGATTGGAAATTTCTTTTTAGAAATTTGTGGTAAGGTCTTATGAGACCAAACTGCTGAGGTCATCTGTCCCTAAGTTTACGTACTACTTAATCTAACTTCAACTTACGCTGTGGACAACACACACACCCATGCCCGAGGGAGGACTCAAACCTCCGATGGAGAGAGCTGCGTGGACCGTGACAAGGGGCCTCAGATCGCGCGTCTACCCCGCGCGGCCTGTACGTAGGTGTTTGATGCCATACACCTCTGGTAACCTACCAAGAACATGTCGATTCCATGCCATGCAGATATGTTGCTGTATTGCGCAGCAAAGGTACGCTTATCAGTAACGTGCCTGGTCGATGTTTTTCCTGTTGTGGAGAACGAGATGCTGCATTCACTGGTTATCGATTTTTTAAAACGTGTACTGTACTTCGAAGACATATTAGCATCCCAGTGAGTCTCATGCAAGGGAATTATAGGTGCGAGACTGTATCGCTCTTACGAGCAACGTGGAGAGTCATAACACATTCCTAGTGGCCGCTCCCATTCTCTGCAGTCACGAGATAGAAGGATCACAGGGTCACGCAATTGGTGCGTGTCTTCAGAGTTGCCAAAGTTGTTACTCATGGACTCTGCACGTGAGAGGTCAGAAGAGAAACAAAGGGAATGGGCACGTAGAGGTTAAGGTTTTGCGCCTTCTACTAATGGCGTTAACTTCTGTCAGGGGTTAGTTTTGCAACACCAAACTCATCTTTCATTTCACCTACTATTTAGGGGCTCGGCACGGAACAAAGCTAATAAGCAATCTATATATGACACAATAAGTAAAAGTAAAGATAATATATGAGATGTCAGAAGGAAATAAAATAGGGAGAGGGGTTAGACAAGGCTGTTGTTTTTCGCCTACTCCGTGTTATGTCTGTTTATATAGTTTAGTTAAAAACTGTTACCTACAAAAGAGTGGTGTGACAGTAGAAGAAAGCATATAATATCACGCTGGCAGCGTATTTCCAAGGGAAAATGGAAAAATCAGTTATGAATAAAAAGAAATAGAATTAAGTTACATTTGAAAAGACAGGACAAGCGTAGAAGATGAATGGGAGTATTTGTAAAGAGTTAGGGGAGCAAACTGATAACTTCAGCTACCTATGGCGTAAAATAACCAGTAATCTGACATTCAATGAAAAAATGAAAACAATGGTAGCTACAGCAACAGAAATGTTATTTAGAAGAATTATTATTACCTGTGGCTCGTTAAAAAGTGTTACGTGCGGAGTGTTGCCTTGTACAGTGCCGCGACAAAGAGTGGAAAAACACTTAGAGGCTTTGGAGATGTGGATTTGGAGAGAATAATGGAAGGTGCGAAACAGCCAGATAAAAGGACTGAGAATGAGTGAATAACGAACACTGAAAACCGAATAAAAAAGAGAAATTGTACAGGATACTGGATGAGGAGAGACTGCATCGTAAAGGATCCACTAGTAGGAGAGATGACAGGGAATAGAACCAGAGGAAGGAGAAGATAATTGAGGACATTAAGCTAAATGCGTCATACGCTGCCATGGTGGGTATGGCGCAAAATATGAAAAACGTCTTAGGAGTTAAACATGTAATTCTGTGATTGCAGGCAAGAATGTACCAGCTGAGCTGAGGAGGGGGAGGGATGAGGGAAACCACAATTTCTGACAAAAGTATTGAAAATTTTATTGATGTTTATTGATGCCGAAATATGCCGGCCAGAGTGGCCGAGCGGTTCTAGGCGCTACAGTCTGGAACCGCGCGACCGCTACGGTCGCAGGTTCGAATCCTGCCTCGGGCATGGATGTGTCTGATGTCCTTAGGTTAGTTAGATTTAAGTAGTTCTAAGTTCTAGGGGACTGATGACCACAGCAGTTAACTCCCATAGTGCTCAGAGCCATTTGAACCATTTTTTGATGCCGAAATATGCTACCAGTTTGTAACACATGCCTGCTTTCATAACTGAAATACTTTAGTTTGTACGAGACTTTTACAGATTATGTAAGTCTGCAGGCTATCGTGGCCGTTGTCACTCAAGCTAAAATCTAGTGTTCTAGCAGCAGCGGACACCAGAAGATCTTGAGGATGATCCCAGCAGAGGCGTCGAAACGTCGGTTATTTTAGAGGAAATATGACGCGGCCTAATAACCCAGAAGATTTTAACTTGACTTTTACATATTATTGTACTGTTAGTTAGGTGACGTTGAGTTGAATGCGAATGTTCTCTCTATACACATTTTCGTAGTTTTGATATTGACTGGTAAAATGCGTAACTGAAGGTACTATGTTATTGGTAGTGTTGTGAACCTAGGGCCACCTGGCGTTTTCATTTGCAAGGAGAATAGCGCTTCAAACTGCTATGGGACTTAACATCTGAGGTCATCAGTCCCCTAGAACTTAGAACTACTTAAACCTAACTAACCTAAGGACATCACACACATCCATACCTGAGGTAGGATTCCAACTTGGGACCGTAGCGGTCGCACGGTTCCAGACTGAAGCGCCTAGAACCGCTCGGCCACTGCGGCCGGCGAGAATAGCTGTTATCGGAGAAATAGTTTTGTGATTTTGCGATAAATGATTCTGGGCACCCTCGCTGCTGGTCAATATCCAATAGATGTTCTGAATTTCTTCAGACTGAAAGTGAATTAATAATTCTGCATGTACGTCAGGGCAGAATTTTTTACGCCTAGGAGTTCAAGGTGGGTGGGATTGCGGCTACTGCGCTCCTCTGTCCTAATTGGGTACGTACTTGCTTGCTGGTCCTTCCTAGGGTATACTGGATAGCGCGAAATGGAAATGGCACAAGACGCTCTACCTCCCTTTAAAAATCACAGAAATAATACTTGCGTATTTCAAGTAAGCTCAAAAAGAAATAAGGCATAATTGCGAACAAAATAGTGTTGGAGGTAGAAAAAAATAAATTAGTGCTTGTGTGCAAAGAAACCGTATTAACTAAGCGATACACTTGAAAATATTCTTTTACAAAATTTCACGCTGCTGATAAACCTGTACCACTTGTCATCTGCAGTGACCTCGTTATTATTCAAGTTTTAAAAATATTTTATGATTTCCTGTTCATACATTACGTGATGAGGAAATAATCCGTTTTGGGAACGAATGCATCTTGATCCTTCCCTAATAACTGTCGATGTTTCCGTGCCAGAATCGGTTGCCTTACTTTAGATCTCGCAACTCATATACTAGTCGTTTAGAGAAAGCATATGTGGCAAGGAAAAATCTCCAATTCATCTGTCAATTTTTTTTCTGATTAGAATGTACATCTCGAATTTTATGCACACTATTATACCCTTTCCTTCTTAGGAAAAAATTTTCTGTCTCTCAAGCAGGTGACTGTATGTGGACTAAAAAAGCTAATTGCATGTAATTAAACAGACGGCAGTAAAGATTGTGACGGCACAGATTCGTATCCTCTTATCTATAATACAAAAGTGACGAACTAACTTCACTATAATTTACATCTGTGGTGTGTTCAAATGAATCAGCCCAGCGATCACTTGAAGTGATTTCATGGCAACAGCAAACAATATAAATCTGATGATAGAATTTGCCACTGGTAACTACGCCCACGTGCCTTACAGGAGCCCTCTGGAATTAAATAACTCTACACACTGGCCCCTGCAATGCTATGAACCACTAGTAAGAAATGTACCATGTGATGAGTCACTGGGCGACCTGAAGTCGCTAATAGGAAAATCAAAATTCTATCAACATGAAAGGCGACTGGTTGTAGTTTCTGAAAACCTTTAGAGAAGTGTCAGCCGTACACAGGGTTCGGTGATGGATTAGTTGATTAGCTGCACGGTTGCTTGTTAGGCTACCGGCGTTACTGCTACGCTTGAGATGTTCGCATGCGCTTTCAAGAACCAGCAGCTTTGACATTTTAGAGTGCCTGCGGGAAAGGGCGCACGGGAAATGACGCAGCCGAATCACTGGTGGAGTCTAACTGCTGTGTTCCTCGGTCACGGGGCTACTGAAGAAGTCCCATGTTCACAGTCACGCAACATAAGGAGAATCGTATAGGTGTCGTCAGTTTCCTTCGGCATATTAGCTCACACGTGTAACAGCAGTCAAATTGTATTCGTGAAATGTCACATGCAGTGGTATCGTAACCACTAGACGATGGCCGATGAGGCAACTCTGTAGGTAATGCACTTAATCTCTGAAATTTTGTTACTTTTTCCGGTTAGAGTAAGTAATTTAGTAGTCATCTAAATTACTATGGAGGATCAGTTTTACAGATACTTTGGTTTCACGAATAGTCGACTATGATCGGGTCTACCTTGTCGAGACTTTAAACCTGATATCAGAAGACAAAATAGGCAACTGTTGGTTAATTATCGCAAATAATGTGCCATAGAGTCTAAATCCATGCGAACCAGCTGACTCGGCCACAGCTGCCTTGGCCGGAGACACAAGAGCATTTGGAGGAGAGAAGAGGCACAAAGTTGAGGTACTGGACCCGTATTCGGGGGTACGACGATTGACATCCAGATATAGGCTTTCTGTGGTCCCTTTTATTTAAGGCAAATGCTGGGAACGGTCATTTTCCTAACAGGTTCTTCTCCAATCCTAAATCGTGCTCCTTCTCTTATGAGATCGTTGTCGATGTGGATATTAACCCTAACATATGTTTTCCAAAACCATTTTCAGAACAATTTTTAGAATTAATTTTAATACCTTCAGTTGCTGACGAGCGTTCATATATACCAACGGGGAGAGGTGAAAATGTGTGCCCCGACCGGGACTCGAACCCAGGATCTCCTGCTTACATGGCAGACGCTCTACCCACCTGAGCCATCGATGAATAGCACGACTGCAGGGACTATCTCACGCACGCCTCCCGCGAGACCCACATTCTCACCTTGGATGTCCACCCCCTACATTCGTAGTGTCCCACCCCAACACACTCATTACTCGTGGAAGACATTCTTACCAAGACGCGTAAGAGTTCGGGGAATATGTGTGCATCCGCACAGAAGAAGAAGGTCATGGTCGGTATTGCCATATCCATATAAGTATATAGTTCTGGCAATACCGACCATGACCTTTTTCTTCTGTGTGGATGCACACATGTTCCCCGAACTCTTACGGGACTTGGTAAGAATGTCTTCCACGAGTAATGAGTGTGTTGAGGTGGGACACTACGAATGTAGTGTGTGGATATACAAGGTGAGAATGTGGGTCTCGCTGGAGGCGCGCGCGAGATAGTTCCTGCAGTCGCGCTATTCATCTGTGTCCGCGGTGGCTCAGATGGAGCCGTCACGATAGCTCAGCGTGTTCGGTCAGCTGCTCTGTAATAAAAAAAAACTGAGTTAATGGATCAACGGCGAACTGAAACGGGCGTCTTTCGACCTCCGCCCCTAGTAGATGAAATGAACGAAAACGAACAAAATAAGATTTAAAAAAAAAATGGTAGAGCGTCTGCCATGTAAGCTGGAGATCACGGGTTCGACTCCCGGTGGGGGCATACATTTTCACCTGTCCCCGTTGGTCTATATCAACGGCCGTTAGCAGCTGAAGGTATTAAAATTAATTCTAAATTCGTTCTAGGCGGCTGCAGGTCATCAATGGTGTCTGTTCTTTCAGACATCTCCGAAACAATAGACACCATATCAATATAAGTATATTTTCACAACAGTCTTGTTACGTTATTACATTTGTTCTATATCTCCCACATTAGACTCATACGTGTTACTGTTGATAATTATTTTCCATTACGATATTGTCTTCAGACTTGCTACACATGCGCAGCAGCTTATGAAAGGACTTAACGAAACACTGCGACTCGGTATTTTTCTTAAATACAAAGTTCTTTTTAGCTTTCAGTGAATCACATTCCTCAGAAATTCTCAAAATAGTTACCTTAATCACTACTGGCGTTATGTATGTAGGACATGTCTTGCACATGGTGGTAAATTACGTTAGCTGAAGCCACCACCATGTGATGTAACAAGGCCCACTTGTTCTGAAGCAGATACTTTTAGAAATATCGAAACCTAGGTCAAGGGCTAAATAAATTTTTCGTTTGCAACTGGGTGCCTGATTTTTTCAGTCTCTTCAGTTGCAGTTGTAATCATTTACATACCCGCCAACGATGTGTGGGTATTTACGTGTACGAAGTTACACTGACATCCGACCACGTCCTCCGGACATTTTTTTCTTCAGCAATGTATATCCCGTCCCTGTTTAATGTAGCCCAGCCTGTATAATCACTCCGTTTTCTCTTTTTTCTTCTTCAAATTCAGTTCTCTAGCGGCTAGTTCCAGGCCACACAAGAGCAGATACGATAGCGGACGTCGCTACAGTAGGTGCCGGCCGTGGATATAATCGAGAAAAGAATGCGAGCAGTGGAAAGAGACGGTAGGCGCAGCGGCTGCAGAGGTTCGAACGCGCGGAACTGGTTCTCGCTGAACAGATCGGGGACGTTACGCAAGAGTGCTCGCAAAATAAACCGCCACGCAAATAAATTAGCGGCGAAGAGGTGCGCCAGTAAGTAAGCAACCGCGGTTACGTTGCAGGCTGGCGGGCGCGTCAGATATGGGGCAGTCAGCGTGGGGAAGCGGGTCAAAGCCAGCGCGGCGGCGGAGGCGGCCAGCGCCTAGCGCACAGTGCGGTGAGCGGGCGGGCGGGCGGCCACCTGGCCTCGCCGGAGAAAGTGGCGCCCGCCGCCGGCCAGGCACGGCACGGCCGTGTGCGCCCTCACGTAACGCTGGCGGTCAGCTGCCATCGGCACCCACTGCCGCCGCTGGCGCTCCAGTAACACACTATTGGCCATTAAAATTGCTACACCAAGAAGAAATGCACATGATAAACGGATATTCAGTGGACAAATATATTATACTAGAACTGACATGTGATTACATTTCCACGCGATTTGGGTGCATAGATCCTGAGAAATCAGTACCCAGAACAACCACCTCTGGGCGTAATAACGGCCTTGTTGGGCCTGGGCATTGGATGGCGTGTACAGGTACAGCTGCCCATGAAGCTTCAACACGATACCACAGTTCATCCTAGAGTAGTGACTGCCGTATTGTGAAGAGCCAGTTGCTCGGCCACCATTGACCAGACGTTTTCAATTGGTGAGAGATCTGGAGAATGTTCTGGCCAGGGCAGCAGTCGAACATTTTCTGTATCCAGAAAGGCCTCTACAGGACCTGCAACATGTGGTCGTGCATTATCCTCCTGAAATGTAGAGTTTCGCAGGCATCGAATGAAGCCACGGGTCGCACTTCATATAAAATGTAACGTCCACTGTTCAGAGTGCTGTCAACGCGAACAAGAGGTGACGAGACGTGTAACCAATAGCACCCCTTACCATCACACCGGGTGATACGCCAGTATCGCGATGACGAATACACGCTTGCAATATGCGTTCACCGCTATGTCGCCAAACACGGATGCGACCATAATGATGCTGTAAACAGAAGCTGCGTCCATCCGAAAAAATGACGTTTTGCCATTCGTCCACCCACGTTCGTCGTTGGGTACAGCATAGCAGGCGCTCCTGTCTGTGATGCAGCGTCAAGGGTAACCGCAGCCGTGGTCTCCGAGCTGATAGTCCATGCTGCTGCAAAAGTCGTCGAATTATTCGTCGAGATGGTTGTCGTCTTGCAAACGTCCCCTATCTGTTGACTCAGGGATCGAGACGTGGCTGCACGATCCGTTACAGCCATGCGGATAAGATGCCTGTCATCTCGACTGCTAGTGATACGAGGCCGTTGGGATCCAGCACGGAGTTCCGTATTACCCTCCTGAACCAACCGATTCCATATTCTGCTAACAGTCATTGGATCTCGACCAACGCGAGCACCAATGTCGCGATTCGATAAACCGCAATTGCTATAGACTACAATCCGACATTTATCAAAGTCGTAAACGTGATGGTACGCATTTCTCCTCCTTAGACGAGGCATCACAACAACGTTTTACCAGGCAACGCCGGTCAACTGCTGTTTGTGTATGAGAAATCGGTTGGAAACTTCCTCATGTCAGCACCTTCTAGGCGTCGCCACCAGCGCCAACCTTGTGTGAATGCTCTGAAAAGCTAATCAAAAAATGGTTCAAATGGCTCTGAGTACTATGGGACTTAACATCTGTGGTAATCAGTCCCCTAGAACTTAGAACTACTTAAACCTAACTAACCTAAGGACATCACACACATCCATGCACGAGGCAGGATTCGAACCTGCGACCGTAGCAGTCCTCCGGTTCCGGACTGAGCGCCTAGAACTGCTAGATCACGGCGGCCGGCGAAAAGCTAATCATTTGCATATCACAGCATCTTTTTTCTATCTCTTAAATTTCGCGTCTGTACCACGTCATCTACGTTGTGTAGCAATTTTGATGGCGTGTAGTATAATTGCTGCTACGTAGTCATTGGTTTTCCCCGAATCGTGTAGACCTCTGGTCAATGCACGAGCCTCGAATTTCAGAACAGACCAGCACCTTACGAAAGAACAGCGAAGAAATTGGGTGTAGCTTTGTATGGGCAGAAAATAGGTCGCCACGTGCAGGAAGACTTCCGCCGGCCTCTGTGCCTTTAAAAAGTTTCGGGACATGTGTCCACGGGGTGTGAAAATTAAACCTGCGCAATCACTCGTTGTAATGAATTCGCACTATTACCATCTGCTGTGTTCTCCAGAAGCTGCCTGATATTTGCTGACAATCAGCCAACAAGGATTAGAAAATACCGTTCTTGTGAAATACAACTAGTTCTTTGTTCTCATGAAGTAATGAGAGCTATCGACAGAGGACGTCCAATTGGTTCCATATTTTTAAATTTCCAGAACTCTATTGACAAAGATCCTCACAAGTGACTTCCAATCAAATTGCTTGCGTGTGGCGTATCGTCTCAGTTGTGTCCTGGATTCGTGATTTCCTGTCGGAAACGTCACACTTCACAGTAACTGACGGGAAGTCAGTGTGTAAAACCGTGGTGATATCCTGCGTACCGCAAGGAAGTGTTTTAAGCTTTTCGTTCGCTGATATACATAAACGATTTAGGAGACAATCTGAGCAGTCCTCCTAGATTTTTGCAGATGATGCTGTCATTTACTGTCTTGTAAAGTCATCTGATGGTGAAAACGAACTGCAAAATGATTTAGACAAGTTATCTGCATGATGCAAAAAGTGTAAGTTGACTCTAAGTCATGAAAAGTCTGAACTCATCCACATCAACACTGAAAAAACTAGCTAAATTCCAGTTACATGATAAACAACACGTATCTAAAGGCTGTAAGCTCAGCTAAATATTTAGGGATTACAACTACGAATAACTTAAATTAGAACGATCACATAGATAATGTTGTGCAGAAAGGAAACCAAAGACTATATTTAATTTGGAGAACGCTTAGAAAACGTAACAGCCGGCCTATGTGGCCGTGCGGTTCTAGGCGCTTCAGTCTGGAACCGCGTGACCGCTACGGTCGCAGGTTCGAATCCTGCCTCGGGCATGGATGTGTGTAATGTCCTTAGGTTCGTTAGGCTGAAGTAGTTCTAAGTTCTAGGAGACTGATGACCACAGATGTTAAGTCCCTTAGTGCTCAGAGCCATTTGAACCATTTGAGAAAACGTAACAAGTTTACTAAAGATAAAACATTACGCTTGTTCGCCCTTTTCTGGAGTACTGTTGTACTGTGTGGTATCCTCATCAGTTAGGATTAATGGAGGAAATCGAAAAAGTTCAAAGAAAGTTATCTCCTTCTTGTATTATTGTGAAGTAGGTGAGATAGTGCCAGGGATATGATACACGAATTGGGGTCTCTGTCATTAAAACAAAGATGTTTTCGCTGCGGCAAGACGTTTTTAAGACATTTCAAACGCCAACTTTCTTTTTCAGTTACGAAAATATTCTGTTGGTGCCGACCTGCAAAGGAAGAAATGATAATCATCGCACAGGAAGATGTAATGGTTCGTTCCTCTCGCGCGCTGTTCGAAGGTGGCAGACATGTAGCTTAAAGGCAATTTGATGAACCCTCTGCCAGGCACTTAATTTTGAATTCCAGAGTAATCATGTAGATGTAGATGTAGATACAGTCTACATACAATAGCGCTGAGTGGCCTGCGACTCAGGCGCGACGTAGTAACGTACACGACACGGGTGTCCGAAAGATGGTGAATAAAGATGATTTCATTGCGGGTGCTCACTACTTCGGAACTCTTGCTGGGATCAGGGAAGCTGTGAGCAATGGGGATAATGGACAGTGGACGCTACATGTGTAGTTCGCGTGCGACTGATTAAGAATTTGGTTTGGACGGAACGCGTGCTCAGTCAGATAGCCGAAGCAGTTAAGGCCACCTCTCACGTAAAGCGGGAAATCCAGGTTTGAGTACTGGATCGGCACAAATTTTCACTTTTCGCCATTGGATTTGTTTGCTCGATTGCGACTGAAGTCCGAGTTTCACTTACATCGTAATGTATTCCACCAATTTTCCCTTACTCAGTCACGTGACTTTCTTTTCACTCATGTTCATTGAACGTTATAAATTCTTAGGCTTAATTGGCCACCGTATTTTGGATCACATCATTTTGGGCGTTGGGCCGCGTCATTGCAACTACTACAATAATTGCCTACGTTACGACCAACTTGCTGCGTTTCTCTACAGGACGGTTCACTGTGTTAAAAGTGTTCTGTCTCTCTCCCCTCTATCAACCCAGCTCCCAGGTTAACTGTTACTGCTCTTCATTGATTAATTCTACCTTTCTCTAATTTGGCCCTGTTGTTTTACTTCCCGTGAAGTGATGCTAATTATCTTTTCTTTTTCTACATTATAGCAATTACTAAATATTTATATTTAATGCAATCTGGACATTGCTTATCGTAATGAACGTAGATCTAATGTAAAACATGTAGTAGGCCCGATTACAGGTAAGAGACGGCTGATGGTCCTAATATTTCCTGGTTAAATAGATCAATAACTAAAAAAAGTGACACTAAACTGAATATTACAGTTTACACAAAATAGTAACTTCTCTAGCTATGGAGAACAGACGCTATTCTGCTACTTCTTTCACCCAGCTGTCGAATTAGAATCAACTGTGGCTTCTTCTTCAGGCACTTTACTACAGTGGTCGATATGATATACCCTCGTTAGTATATCCTGTTAGTATACCACCGCATACTATTGTATGATACCCATAGGATTATAAGACCAGCATAGTTACCACACTATAGGATGCTGGCGTACATTAATAGGATTCACTAACGTTTGTAACTGGGCGTGATAGTAACTGCATCCAAGTGAAAGGAGAGGTGTATCTCCAAGTTGTGTCCTACACCTAGGAAAATTAATTGTGATTTCAGTTCTCAGTCTTGACCATGTAAGGCAACAGAGATCGTCCCTAGTTTCAAACGGTTCTAAATTGATTGGTGTACAACTGATGATATGGACGGAAGTTACAACACAAAATGAAACAGAGGATCATTAAAATATTAACGTGCTAAAAACAAAGAACTTTCACACAATCAGGACAGCCTTAACAAAAGTACGGTTGCAGCAAAGAATTCATTGCAGTCAACCAAAAGCATTCCTCTAACATTTAAAGGCAAACAGGTATTGACAGTAAATTAGTAACATCCTTTCAACAAAGATAAAAAGTCCGCTGTTAGTTGCACTAAAATTTTATTAGATTCACATTACGATTTCAACAGTTTAAACTTTTACCTTCAGAATTTTGAAATAGCTCCAAATCATTGGCAAACCGACGTTAAATAAGGATCGAACCATGGTGTCCCACAAACAATCAGCAAAGAATACACAAGCAAAAAGAATATGTTAAAAATGAGAAATATAACACGATTGTTAAAAAAAAAGTAAAACAGTTAAGCATTAGCACCACGACGTGCCTTTATTACAGTCAACAAAGAGAATCACCTCGCAAAAGAATATATATAGTATATGCGATGAGTAGCAGCCGGCCGGAGTGGCCGAGCGGTTCTAGGCGCTACGGTCTGGAACCGCGTGACCGCTACGGTCGCAGGTTCGAATCCTGCCTCGGGCATGGATGTGTGTGATGTCCTTAGGTTAGTTAGGTTTAAGAGGTTCTAAGTTCTAGGGGACTGATGAATTCAGAAGTTAAGTCCCATAGTGCTCAGAGCCATTTGAGTAGCAAGCATCAAACTATCAAATCGCTAATCATACGTCATATATGCGACAGTAGCCAAGCAACATACTGATGACTTGAGCAGAATTTATCACGCATATATACAAAGTAGGTGTGCTAGTGTTTATACAACCTTAACAGAATTATGTGAGTGGGGGCACTACTCTCCAGTAAACCTTATGGAAGCATATAAAATGTTTGGCATAAACAAGTAAACAAGGATCAAGAGTTAAACAAACAAACATATAATTAACATACACATAAAGGGAGCTAAGCCAAGACTATTAAAGCGTTCTATTTTACTATCAACTAGTGGTTGAGCCAAGGGACAATGGAGAAGCGGCTATTCGTTGAACTTTTCAGGATACTTTCTAACATATTCATTTACGTTTGTGTTTTCTGCCGATTCTTTGTAAGACGATTTCGACTTGACAGTGAGCCTACTTCAAACTTCTGAAGGCGACAGCTGAAACTACTGGGACCACTACAGCGAATGTAACAAAATTTTTGTGCAGGTGAGGAGCGATTTTTATCTTTGTCGAAAGAATGCGCATTGCAGCCGCTGAACTTCAGCTGTGAACAAACTATTAACAAATAGAAGTTGCAGAGTGGCGTACAATGTATCGCTACTCTAATGGCTAAATTTAGCCTCTATACTACAGGTACCGTTGGAGAAGATCCCTGGTTATAAACTTGTGGCGCTCCTGTTTGAAACAGTTGACCGCTCCTCAATAAAACTGTGGCTCTTTATCGTAGGCGTCATCGTGCGTCTCTGATCAAGATAATGAACAACAAGTTTGTAACGAGACTTTATACGGCAAGTGCCTAGTGCACTGCCGTATTCCGATCGTGCAGTCGCTTATGTCCGAACAGTAAAATTGGAGGCTGAGAAGGTCGCGACCCAGAGTTTTACGACCTCGAGTGACCGATGCTCAGAAAGCTCCCGACCTCAAAAAATAGGTCTCCTGCCAACCACTAAGAAAGACAGCTGTAAAGTTCTACTTAGCGCATACTGGCTACCTTCGTCTGAGATGTGTTGCTTTCGAATGGATTACGTTTTTGAACAAAGTCTGACTTACCAGATGCAAATAATGTAACA
The DNA here is from genome assembly GCF_023898315.1 of Schistocerca nitens. NCBI lineage: Eukaryota > Metazoa > Arthropoda > Insecta > Orthoptera > Acrididae > Schistocerca > Schistocerca nitens. The sequence continues at coordinate 976,036,133 of NC_064615.1, read as the reverse complement.
ACGAAACGTAAACAAACCACGAATCAGCCTTCATAGATACGTAGTATACCTCGTACCAAGTGTTCAGTACGAAACGGAAAATATTAATTCAGATTTCAACTCTTCCATTAAAACATTTTTCAAGCTTCGTGCTTCTGATTATGTTTATTCATTACAGCAACATTTACCCTTAAAGTATACATAGATCCGTCGCTAAAATTGACTACCTATTTCATGCTGATAGCTGGTCTCTTTCTGCTGCATATGGGGTCCACACGTGAACTAGTGAAAGACAGACAGCAACAAAACTCTGTCAAGGGCTTCAACACAGGGCCTTGAGCAGATCTAGCTGCAGACCGTAACCTTGGCCGCTGCATCAGTTCCATAGCGTAAGATACCACGTTACCCTCTCCATATGTTACAGCTGGCTTCTTATTTTACGGTACTTCGGATACAGATATACAGGAAGGGTCACAAACTGAATACGTCGTGACTAATGATAATTTGTGCTAGACGGGGACTTACTTCTAAGTTTCTTATCATCTTTAATTTTTCCTCCACTATTATTCCTCATTTATACAGTAAACTCAAAGAAAAAAACACTATTGGTGATACAGTACAGGATTTCACGGTCTGTATTTATATTTATACTCCGCAAGCCATCACACTGTGTTTGCCGGAAGGTACCTTGTACCACTGCTAGTCACACAGTTTCCTGTTCCAGTGGCAAATGGACAGAGGGAAAATTTGTGTCTATGTGCCTCCAAATGTGACCTGGTATATTTTGTCGAGTTTTTGCTGTCCTTATGCGAGACGTAGTTTGATAGCGTTAGAATCGTTCTGCAGTCTGTCGCAAATGCTGACTCTCTAAAGTGCTTCGCGAACTGGAGGTCTTTTTCCCTCCGGTAGTTCCCATCTTCCACGAAGCGTTTCAGGAATACTCGCGTGTTGATCGAACATACCGGTAACAAACCTAGCCATTACGCCTCTGAATTCCTTTGATCTCTTCCTTTCATCTACCCTTCTGGTGATCTCAATACGCTCAAGCAGTAACGAATGGGTGCACACGTATTCTCCTTTATAGACAGCTACACCTCCCTAGGGCCGCCGCGCGGGATTAGCCGAGCGGTGTAGGACGCTGCAGTCATGGACTGTGCTGCTAGTCCCGGCGGAGGTTCGAGTCCTCCCTCGGGCATGGGTTAAGTAGTGTGTAAGCTTAGCGACTGATGACCTCAGCAGTTAAGTCCCATAAGATTTCACACACATTTGAACGTTTTGAACTTCCCTAGGATTGTCCAGACAAACATAAGCCTTCCGTACAGCCGTCCCTACGTGCTCGTTCTATTTCATGTCGCTTCGAAACGTTTTGCCTAGATGTTTAGTCGACAACACTATCTCAGGCAGCACACCACTTTTACTTACATTCTCCCATATTTTTGGAGAAAGTAGCCATTCATCCCACCGAACAGAAATTCTTTTCATTTCCTCTGTCCTCCTACAGTCACTCAAAGACGACATTTTCTCAAAGACTACAGCAAACGGCCATTATTCTTCGTCAGATCGTTTACATATACAGAGGACAAAGGCGGTTCTTTCTCACTTCCAGGGGGTACTCCTGACCATACATCCTTGGTAATATCAGTTTTATAAGCATTAAAACTTGGTGTAATGCATATTTTGTCTACTAGTGCAGAAGACAACCGCACATATTTACGCACATTAAAATACATACGTTTATGTTTCAAGTAGGGCGCCAGTTTTTTCACTGAACACCCGCAGGGTCTCACAGTATTTAGAAACAAGGTTCTATGTTATCATTCTACACATAAATTCATCGTTTGCAAATACCTCGTAGGACCAAAGATATCCTCCAGATAATTAATATACGTAGGTTGGAACTTAAATAGTGGTAACTATTTATTCACAAGCGATACAAAAGAGTTACATGTTTGCACCTGTTACTGTCCTTCAAAGTAGTCACCAACGTTGTGTAGAACCCGTTGGCAGCGATGTGGATGGCGTAGTATACCGTTAGCCGACCCTGTTCTGTTGATGGTGCGAATGGAGCGGTCTACTGCCTGTCGAATCTCTGGAACAGTTCTGAACCGAATGCCACGAAGCGGTTCCTTCATCTTCGGAATCAAATCAAGGACTTAAGTCCGGGGAGTATGGTGGATGGTACAGTACTTCCCAGTCCCATCGACCGAACAGAGCAGCCCCAGCTTGCACTGTATGCGCCCTCGCATTGTCGTGCAAAATGATGGGTGGGTTGCGCAGGACGTGTCGCCGCTTCTTTCGCAAAGCTGGTCACAGGTGATGCTCCAGAAATGGCCAGCGCGGGCGCATACAGCGCAAGCTGTGGCTGCTCTGTTCGGTCGATGGGACTGGGAAGTACTGTACCATCCACCATACTCGCCGGACTTAAGTCCTTGTGACGTTGATTTGATTCCGAAAATGAAGTAACCACTTGGTAGCATTCGCTTCAAAACTGTTCCAGAGATTCGACAGGCAGTAGACTGCGCCAGTTGCACCACCAACAGAACAGGCTCTATTAACGGTTTACTACGCCTTCCACATCGCTGGCAACGGGTTCTACACAACGCTGGTGACTACTTTGAGGGACAGTAACAGGTGCAAACATGTAACTCTTTTGTATCGGTTGTGAATAAATAGTTGCCACTATTGAAGTTACAACCATCGTGCATAGTGAGTGATACCATTCCTACCACACTACCTTGAGGTATGGAGATAGCGATATTCGCTTCTGACGATATCGTCCCGGGAGAAAACAGATACAACCGTGAAGGGACTGAAATATTTCTGCGAACCGCGGAGACAACGCACGTACTTTATGATCGTAAAAATGCAGTAGCTGAAGGTAGGCGCTGTTTACTGCTAGAATTATAGGGCAGTAGAGTTACCTGTCGCGTGTTGCCAGAGTAAACAGCCTGTGGCTGACCACGGCCACGTGACGAAAGCGCTTGACCCGGTTTAGTCGAACTTGTTTGCAGCTCATATACAAGTACTCGAAATGTTTATGATTCGTAACGGGATCGCCTTGCCAGGCTCCATGAAGACAGAACTGATTTCCACACCCACGATGATGCTGTTGTTACTCATTTCAAGGACTCCCCACCTACAGTACGTGGTTTTGAAGTTATGGTGCAGCCCCATGACTGACAGGTCGATACAAATTTGCGCCATATTTCTGAGTCACAATTGTGCAGTTTCAAGACTGCCCCTTTATTATCGCTCCACCACTGTACTATCATGGTACACGAGAAAGGGCTTTTATTCTTTCAAAACAGTCAGAGATATGTTTGTTGCCTCTGTTAATCAACTTCATACTTGAATACACGTGGACTGAACTTAGACCACAAAGACTTATAAACCGAAAGTGTTTCCGTTGTGTCTAGAAATAAGCTGTAGCATTCTAACATGGTAAAGTTACAAGACTGGACTCCATTAGAAATCATTGTGGTCAGAGACTGTGAAATGATTTTTATTAGGGAATTACACAGCAAACAGACGCGTATCAATCTGTATTTTATTGCGTATTTAGAGAGATTTCAGCTGCAGTAGCCGTCATCAGTGCGTTCAGTAGGGAGTCATATAGACGCAGAAAGCTTTTATATGCACATGTTGTTAAGATAACCTTAAGTTGTCCATAGCTCAATTCATACTGTGGCTGCTGTTTGCAAGCCTGTAAGCCTACAAGCTTTCTAAGTCTATATGACTCGCCACAGAACGCTGATGATGAATATACTGCAGCTGAAATCTAGCTAGATCTGTAATAATATACAGAATTATACGCCAATATTTGCTATGTTCACCTATGATTATGATAAAGATATGGTAGTACTGACGACAGGAGGAAATAGAGAACAGTTACTATTCGACAGGCGCTTATATTGCCAAATACCTACAGAAGTTGATGACACTCTAGTGCTTCCTGCAGTGTTTGTCTAATAAGGGAAGTCTGCAACTGGGACCTCATCTATTCAAGATAAAACAGTGAGGGTAGCGTGTTTGCAAAGTTTTCTTTTCGTTTAACCACCAGCGGTCTGCTAAAAACGCGTTTAATTTATTTTTCTCTTCGAGCTCGCTCTGTAATAGATATTTAATGTATTTCCTCATTCCATTTTTAAATGATAGCCCTCAGCTTTAGTATGCTGCAGTCTTTTCCGGGCAGCACAAAAATTACTCTGGAAAACTAAGGTTTTTCCAAATGTAAAAGGTACAAAGTGGTCATGTACCGAGGAGCAAACATTCTGCTGAAATTGTAAACTTTTGCAAACAGGTATATGTTATCAGTACCATATTTAATAGTCTGCCTATTACATTATTACTCTCCTACATACCAATAATACGTATGTGAAATCAAATTAAATAGATGTGTTATCAAAAATTAAATACGAGTTAAATATACTTTGAAATAGAAGCTATAGAACACTAATACAAATTTACATTTTCAAGGCAGGAAAAACTGAAAATACATTAGAGAAACCTAGTTCTTTTGCTAATGTCAAATGTTCCATGATAGTTGGCCTTCAACAAGGTGCAAGACGGTGCACGACCGACGAAATATGGGTTAACCGTCCACACGTTGTATAACGTCTTTTGAAAAAGAATTCCGCATACCATAAAAAATTCTGTTCCTGAAAAATTGACAATATCTGCCAAATAGCTCTAACATATTACAAAGCCCTTAAACGTGTAGTAGTACAAATACAGTTGCTGCATAAAACCCACGTGTCTCACAACAACAAAAACTGTAGAAAATGTCGGAAACTGCTTATGGCGATCTGTAGTTCGCATTCCTCTATGTGATTTTGAAATCGGCTGCTGGACTGAAACACCCACGACGAAACATCATGTGTTCCTAGGTACACGATCCTTCAGGTACAACAGTCTCTCCAACATTGAAACTTACAAAGTGTTCGAATTTTTTGAACTTCTAGTATGTTGTGTGCAGGTGGTGCGTAGTGTAGAACCCGGAAACCCTGTGCTAAGTTCGGAGGGGTAGAGTGGCTTATATTTGTGTAGGGGGGCGGGAGGGGGAGGCGGAGGAGAATGACCGCGACATTTTCTCATTTGTTTTCTCTACAAAGTTTTTCCCTTACTTCTTACAGCTACCTTTCGTGTAGCGAGTAAAACGCTCTATAATTTGCATTGGTCAAACATATTTTTACACCACATACTTACCAAAGGACAGACCTTCAAAGGAACGCAGAAATTTTTTAAAGAACATCGTATTCGCCGTTGGCTGCAGAAGTCATTTATTTCACAATTGTAGTTTCAGGCTCTGGGCCATTTTCAAGAGGTACTGCAAGAGATTTTGCTTCGGCACATGTCAGACTTCAAAATTCTCAGACACATATACACGTCGTCGTCAAAAATAAGCCTTTTCACTGTAGAAATACAGTAATGTCAGACAAGTGCGAAGCTCTGGGCATCCTGAAACGAGGAAAATTACATGAATTGTATTAATGTTAACATCGTTCACATAAATCGATACAAAACGAAATCGACGTTAGAACATTTCACGTAATTTACATCATTGCATGATACACAGAGAGCTTCGCACTCGTCTGATGTTACTGTATTTCTACAGTGAAAGCGCTTATTTTTGACGATGACATGCATAACGTGTCGAAGGATTTTAAAGTCTGACATGTGCTGAAGCAAAATCTTCTGCAGTACGGCCTGAGTATGGCCCACGGATCGGAATTGCAATTGTGAAATAAATAACTTGTAAGTCAACGGCAAATATGATGCCTTTAAAAGATTCTACATATCTGTGGACTCTGGCCAAGAGAAAATAATTAACTGCAGAAAGTAGAGATTTTCGCCATTACAATTTTAATTATGAATTCTCTTTAGTGGTAGGTATCTCTAGCATAAAGAACTTCATGACTAATTTGAAAGGCACTCTCATTTCTAATAAAGCTGCACAAAAAAAGACAATACTGGTTTATCATGGTAAGGTCTTCTTATCGTCAGAGTTTAACAAACCCACTGACACCCTCCTCCAGCCTTGCCTTGAATGGGATCTTCGTTTTGTGCAGGTATATCTACATAGCAAAACAATTCTTGATCTATACAAGTTGTTGTTGTGGTCTTCGGTCCTGAGACTGGTTTGATGCACCTCTCCATGCTACTCTATCCTGTGCAAGCTTCTTCATCTCCCAGTACCTACTGCAGCCTACATCGTTCTGAATCTGCTTAGTGTATAAAGCACATTGTATAAAAATTTCCCTTGCATCTAATACAATGCCATTTCTTATCAGCTAAATGTTTTTGGAAAACAGAAAATTACTACAAATAAAAAAAACCGTAACAGAACGCAGAATTACAAAAAAATTAACACCTGGCCCACTTTGATCCATACTGCAAATCAAGCCGAAGATCATATTCCTCCTCAGCAATTATGACGTTGGTTAGCGTTTCCCCTTCACCGTAATCACTCCCAGCATCGCCCTTGTCGAGGTATGGCTTTGGTGAATTCTCGCATTCGTGGCCACAACGGTGTTCACCATGCTCGTACGGCCTTAATTAGCGAGAAAATCTTATAAGGTTTTACAATTTGTGAGCAACATAAAAAATTCGATTAGATAAAAAGGAGAAGAATCTCTGCAGGCCATACAGTGTACGAGAGCGAAGTAGCGGACGCTAAGCTGGTATTCAATGTTTTCTACTTTTTCTGCATTATATTTTGCCTGTGCCAGGTTACGTTAATGATGGGCTACCAGCCATATTCGATTTGACATTTACTGGAATTAAATTATTTTTAAAATTTTTCCTCTTTGTCGCCAGCCAGTGCCATAGTTAATAGATGACGCTAACCTTTAGGAGGGTAGACGTCCTAATTTCCTCTCGACCATCCAGTTTTATACTTTCCGCGGTTTCCCTAAACTGTTTAAAGTGGTTTCTTTGATAAGTAAACTTGCAATTTTGTTCTCCAAGCTCCCCTGATTCGAGGTTGTGCTCAGTCTCTAATGACTGACGAGACATAAAGTCCTAATATTCTTTGTTTTCTTCTCTCTTGCAGCAGCCATCCGTTACCCTGAGAGTGGAGGAGCATTTATGCCATCAGTCAGTAAACAGCATAACATTTGTTCAGTGTCTGGTGGTTATTAAACTATGTGTGTTGTGTGTTTCTGAAGTGAAGTGGAGGACCATGCACGGCGTTTGCCTGGAAAAGTGTGGAAAACCGCTTGAATGACACGCTCAGACTGGACAGTGCACAGCAAATGGAGTTTATCCAACACATGCACGCGCTTTACGTAACATAACAATGTGTCCACCGTGCATTAAGGGCTGTTGCTTACTTTAAGCCGGCCGCGGTGGTCTAGCGGTTCTAGGCGCGCAGTCCGGAACCGCGCGACTGCTACGGTCGCAGGTTCGAATCCTGCCTCGGGAATGGATGTGTGTGATGTCCTTAGATTAGTTAGGTTTAAGTAGTTCTAAGTTCTAGGGGACTGATGACCACAGCAGTTGAGTCCCATAGTGCTCAGAGCCATTTGAACCATTTTTGCTTACTTTAAGGTGCTCGTGTCGATAAATATCAGATCCCAAATTTGAATATTCGCTACTCGATGCGTCGTTGATATAAAAATTTTCCCTTTGTTTGTCTTGTTCTGAAAATGTGAAAAATTCAGAGTAATGCCGTGGCTCCGATTATACAGCAGAATTTGCAAGTACGTAACATGGGAACGCCTGAAGTTGTTAGTCCAGTTGGCAACGAAGACACTCATAACTTTTGTTAACAGATAATTAGACGTATGTTAGTTAGTGATTTAGCAAAATTTACTCTCAATAAAACAACTCATCAATACAATTCTTCCCAATTTTGGTAGTCGACGACTTCTGCAAATCAGGTTGTGTGATTTTCAGGCTAGTTCTTTTCAAAAGCACTAAGACTAAAATCAAGAAAAGAAGAATAAAGTCTAACGTACCATGGATAACGTCGTCACCAGAGGTGGAGCAGTGGAAGAGCACGGAGAAGAGAATTTGTCATCGCCGTTTCAAAGAAATCGTCTTGCTTTTCGCCTTTTATCACGTGCGGTTTCTTTCTCCCACTTTCTTACGGCCAAATACTTCGTCTCATACAACCTCGACCTCCAACTTTTTTCCGTTCAAAATCTGTAGGAAAAGTCAGACAAAATGGACTGTTCACCGTGATAAGAAGTAAAGCAGCCGCCAAAGCGAGGGTTCATTAGAAAACTACTTTTTAAATTTTTTTCTACAACACTTTCACCTAATCGCAATATATGCAGTGCTCTGACAATAACACTTCATCGGTATCAACACCTGTCCATTTAATGTTGTTGTTGGAAAAAAAATAAACTATCGTAGTTGGAAGAGAGCACTGTTTTGATCGCTGGGCAGAGCTGCTGATGGGACTGGTTACTATTGTGTAATGTGCACCGTATCCTAGAAATGCAGCGACTACTACAGTAAAAAATAATAGTTGGTATGTTCTCTTTCTTTACCGTTATGAGCTAAAATCTTTCGGATCATCAGATAACGCAACAAGAACTTAAAAGAAAAAAAATGTAGGATCGACAGCACTGATAGTCACGAGTGAAGTTTTAGAATGCCACATAGCAATCTCGAGACTGAGAAAGGCACTAGGTATACGAACACAATCAATCTCATATTCTTAACCCACTGACGCAGCTTGTTTCGCAGTTGTGTGGTTAGTTAATCTCAGTCGTAGCAATTTAAAAAGTCTTTGTTGACTTAAGCTGTTGAGAAATAACTGCTTGATACTAGTACCACGCGTCCTTCACCTTGCTTGTTGACTAATCCGGCAGACGTAATCGCCACGTCACGAACAGCGACTGAAACGCAAACATTTCGACTCCGCCTGTGACGGCGCTCCATTGGTGAACATCGCCGAGCACAAAGCTAAGGCGGCACGTGCGGCTGTAAGGGCTTGGAGCTGGAATGTGCTCGCGACCTCTGGAGGGCACTGAGACCACGCAGCGATGGCCCTTGTTCTCCGCGTATTGAAATCACCCAGATTTACATTCAATGGACAGGCGTCGATACCGACGAAATGGTCTTGTCAGAGGATTACAGAGCTCAATCGATTGTTCCTCTTCGGAAAGAAATAACTCTCGGAGCTGCAAGGGAGAAGACATTGCTTTGGTCGTATTGCAGAGCTGACGAAGATAATAGTCCTCATCCTCTACTGTGCACCACTTTAAAAATGCTGCCACATCCCTAATTCGCAATTATTTAATGGGTTCCGTTTCGTTGCATCTTTTCATGGCCTCCGTTTATTGGCTACATTCCTTACTTAATCAGCAGAAAGATCTGATATACCAATCTTATTTCTATCCAGCATATTAGACAAGTAGCAGATATGTATTTAAATAATCTATGAAACAGATTCAAGATTCTCTTGAGAAATTTCTAGTTTTTTTTATTTTCTGCATACATTTTTTATGCTTTGGATAACCCACAATCAGTGGTTACACATTGTTGTCATAACCTATTTTGATTCTATCGAACAATCCTCAGACATAATTGTAACATGTCACCTATAAGAGCAGCCAGTTAATGTGTAGGAAAATATGAATGCTAACTCATAGTAGAATATAGTCCTGTTGTTCTATGACGCAGCATGCATATTTGTTTATAGAATAAGACGGGTTACTCTTACAGCCGACATACTCAGATCTGAAGATCCATGAAAGCGAAAAAGGACATTAAGTTAGAATGTCTGTTTATGCAGTCTTAATGGAAGCTCCTACGGCGATCCTTAGCAGTAAGTCGGTCCCATTGGGCGTTCCTCTTTACTACTTTAAAACTGAAGCATTTTTAGGTACAGTGATCAAAATAAGAGACTGACTTTGTTCTGTCAGGTACAGTCATAAAAAACAAAAATAAATATGGTAAACACATTTCCACTTGATAAAAACAAAACCAAAAGTTACAAAAGATTCCACTGCAAACACTACAGTTTCTTTTCACTGTCATCTTGCGTAATACATCGTTTATGAACCACCTGTCCCTCCTCACAACTGGAGACACATTATGAATACGTTTGGGCTTACTCGTAGCCAGATTGTCTAGATAAGCCTGAGGGTAATTGAAGACATGCGCGGAAAAACAGGCTAAACCTCAAATGTAAAACTTTAATAAGTATTGCCATCTGTTGCTGGGTACTGGAAATATCAAAATCGTCATTGGTCTCACCCCTAAATATCACTTAGGGCTGAGACCAATGCCGGCCGGAGTGGCCCACCGGTTCTAGGCGCTTCAGTCTGGATCCGCGCGACCGCTACGGCCGCGGGTTCGAACCCTGCCTCTGGCATGGATGTGTGTGATGTCCTGAGGTTAGTTAGGTCTAAGTAGTTCTAAGTTCTAGGGGACTGATGACGTCAGATGTTAAGTCCCTTAGCGCTCAGAGCCATTTGAACCATCTGAGACCCATGTCAGTTTTGATAGTTACCATACACACCAACAGATGACAGCACTTATCTTTAAGCTTTTACGTTCGAGGGTTAGCTCGTTTTTCCGCACATGTCCCATTCCTCCACAGCGGGCTCTATGATGCCCGTAAGGTCTCTGTTAAGACAGGACGATAGCAAACGATTCGTTTTGTCGCGCGGGCTGGCCGCGAGGTTTGAGGCGTCTTGCACGGTCCGCGCGGCTCCACCCGTCGGAGGTTCGAGTCCTCCCTCGGGCATGGGTGTGTGTGTCGTCCTTAGCGTAAGTTAGTTTAAGTTAGATTAAATAATGTGTAAGCTCAGGAGCCGATGACCTCAGCAGTTTGGTCCCATAAGTCCCTACCACAATTTTCCAAATTTTACGCTCGTTTTAGTATGACCTACTCATTCCCAATGCAGCTGAGGTCTGAAGAATATGAGGACCATTCAATCCGACTGTTTTTATGCTCCACTAGGTGGGGACGATGGGGGCGTGCATTGTCGTCCATTAGCGTGAATCCCGCTCCAGTACGTTCACCAAACGGAGCCACCATGGGTGCAATGGTGTCGTCCCGATACTTCACACCGGTCGTCCTTCCATGTACTGACACAAGGGGTGTCTTGCGGCCATGCGTGATGTTATCCAAAACATAACTGAACCGCCTTGATAACGATGGCGATCTGCGATACAGTTAGGATGCAGTGTTGTCTTCGCTACCTCCACAGACGAATATCAATACTCTCATGTTGGAGACTGATACAAGTCTCAACGGAAAATAGTAATGTGTCCCACGGCTGCACGGTCCACAACGAGTGTCTCCTCGCCCATGCGACATGAGCCCCTCTCCGAACCCGATTTACAGTAAGAGCTTTGAGAGAACTTCTGGTACGTAACCGCTTCTCAAGGAGTCTATTTTGTTTCTTTTGTGTTGACACCTGCACTCCTGTAGCTGTTTGGGATTGCCGCTGCAGACGCGTAGCATTCATTATGTTCTGGGTTTCTGCTTGCTTTTATATGTAAATACCCGTCCAGCACACCTGTTGTTTTACTTCCGTGTCCACGTCTGCGACGATCCTCAACTGCTTCAGTCGCTAGAAAATTCTTCCAGATTCTATAGACAACACTTTGAGTCACAAAATTTGCTGCGACGTCCACCGGTCTCATTCCCTGCCCCATTAGGGTGGCCGGCCGATGTGGCCGAGCGGCTCTAGGCGCTTCAGTCTGGAACCGCGCGACCGCTACGGTCGCAGGTTCGAATCCTGCCTCGGACATGGATGTATGTGATGTCCTTAGGTTAGTTAGATTTAAGTAGTTCTAAGATCTAGGGGACTGATGACCTCAGCTGCCATAGTGCTCAGAGCCCATTAGGGTGACTATACGGAGTCTCTGACCGTACGTTATTGTTGTCCGAACCACCCTAAAGCTACACATGTCTCGTAGTGGAACACTGCACAAGTATTGCAATGTTCACAGATGACACTGTATTCATAGATTGCACATACTAAAAAAAAAATGTAAATGTCATGTGACTAGGGCCTCCCATCGGGTAGACCGTTCGCCGGGTGCAAGTCTTTCGATTTGACACCACTTCGGCGACTTGCAAGTCGATGGGGATGAAACGATGATGATGAGGACGACACAACACCCAGTCCCTGAGTGGAGAAAATCTCCGACCCAGCCGGGAATCGAACCCGGGCCCTTAGGATTGACATTCTGTCGCGCTGACAACTTTTTTTCCTTCTTCTTCATTTTGTTCGATATAGTTTATTGCGTTTGGTCTGGGCGGACGTTGATTCCTTTACTCAATTGTTTTATTACTTGGAGACCACTCAGCTACCGGGGACGGACATTGCACATACTGCTCCCTTACGGTAGAAACGTGGATTGCTTCAGCTATAATTACATTATAAACAAACCAGTGTTTTGATATCATAACGTACATCTCGATCGCAACGTTCAATATTAAAGTCTGGGCAATACGCAACGTTTGTTTTGACCACCATGTTTCAATAATCACATATGATTAACATCTGTATACTGAGTGCCATCAGAGACCTCACAAATTCTTCTATAGACTTCCATCTCTTGTAATTAAAAAATTGCTGTAGAGTTCTACCACAAACATATGATTTCCTTCACTAAACGTCAAATTACGACACCCTGTGACATTTTTGTTATTTTCCGAGTGACCGCAGGAAAAATCTATGCGGAACATGGCCAGGTAATACTAATGCAAACGAAAATGAGCAATAAGATCACGACGAATATCTTCGGGTACGTTACTGTAGTGCCACAAGATCAGTAATGGTCGTATCTGTAGCACTTCCTATAACACGGTCAAAAACCTACCCCGGTAAGTTACGAGAGTAAAGTTTTATGTAACTACGATCTCTTATCTCCTTTTACATGGCACCAGAATCACAGTGAAAAGAAAATGAATGGAATGTAGTGTTCCTCTATTTTTGTATTTGGACGAGTGGAAGTTAGGCTACGAGCGACAAGCTTTACACAGACTTTTCTCTTCTTCAAATCATTCAGGAGAATGTCTTGAACAAATTTAGAAACGTCGCTCCTTTGCGATTTGTGATACAACAACGTTGACACACAACGAACGCACATCCGCTAATTAACACTTCTTGCTTACAACTGAGTGATCGAATGGCTATCTGTTATTGACAGTTATTAGTTACTGCTGCCACCTTAGTGCGCTGACGTCGCTTATATGCTAGGATAAAAAGGGTCTCGGTATTTTTTGGACGGGGGTGTTAGGTGTTCATGTTCGAGTCCTGCCTCGGGCATGAATGTGCGTGATATTCTTAGGTTACCTAGGTTTACGTAGTTCTAAGTTCTAGGGGACTGATGACCTCAGGTGTTAAGTCCCATAGACCTTAGAGCCATTTGAACCATTTTTGTTAGGTGTGCTGTTCACAAACATTTTTTTCACCATTGTTTCTCTATAGCAACCGTTGTTTCTACGAAATTTATTAAAAGTACGTCAGTCTCGTTGGAGATTACGCTAATATTTTATGCACTAGTAATTAAACTCGAAGAGACCTCATCCTTAGTCAACAGAGGACAGAATATTTGTGAAGGAAAGAGACGTTACTGGACCGTATCTTATTTCTGCTTCGTGAGAAATAATGTACCACTGTAAAAGTCAGGCTGTCGTCACGACTTCATAAATCAGTCGAAAGTGTTCTTGCAGTAAATCTGAGAGGTATTTTTGAATACACTTACGACTGTTATTTGACACAGCTTTTCGCAGCCACCATTGCATTTACGCTCGCAGGGAAAGACCGACAGTGGCAAACTTAACGATGTACGACTCCGGGTTTAATGCTTTACTGAGTGTTATGGCAGCTGTACGAAGCCCATGTCCGAGGCACTCCGCATCGCTTGCCTCCGAGTCCGCGAGTACCGTATAGGTTGTTCTTGGTGCATGTCGTTATACACATTCTGCCATCCGTGTGTCCTTTCCATCGCTCTCTGCAATTCAAATCTGCGATGCTGCGCTAAAGTGGCATGTGGAGGGCAGACCTCAACAGGTTGGGTCAAGGACTTCGTCTCTCTGTCTTACGTACTGCGTAGTATTTCTGCACGGACTGCACGTCCTCGAATTATCAGCCGAGCTATTGTCTTTCTTCCGTAATCGAGTGGGAGTTAGACAACGAAGCGATTTTGTTTTGATCTGTTCGAGGTCATTGTATGAATAATGAAATGCGCATGGGAAGACGTA